>NC_054828.1:112260682-117260682 GCF_018345385.1 Vulpes lagopus
TAGGTTGGACGCTAGGATAGAAGAGAGTTACCAACACCAGAAATTGTAGTGAGGTGGGTTAAGAACAGAGAGAAGCCTTCACCCGGACCCGAAAACTCTATTCATCTTTAAGACCCAGTTCGAAGGCCCCCTTCCCCCTTTCTTGACTCCCCTCCTAAACAGAACTGAAGGCTCCATTTCTGCACCCCTCTGACGCCATTCCCACATGTCTGTGGCTCCTGTCACAATCACGTCTCCCTCAGGAACAGGGAGACTTCTTGGAAGAATGTCACTGAGCCTTGTAAACCCAGTACCAAGCAGAATTTCTCCTACACGCAAAGGACTCGCTAAATGTTTGCTGAATGACAAGGTGCCGGCAGGATACCTGTTCCTTCTTGTGTGCAGTCTGGATGTGGACGGAGATCGGAGAAGCCCGAATATCATCCGACAGTGGCTGGGGGAAGTGGATCACCTGGAGGAGGGTCTCGATGCACCGAGCCTTGGGCTGTCCAGAGAACCGCTGTGGAAGAAGTGGGAAGGTCAGTGCTGGGCTAGGAAGCCAGGGGGAGTGGAGACTGGAGTTGAGGAGGAGAAAGAAGTGGGAGATGGGATAGGTGCATGGGATCCTGAAGACTGGCCATGGAGGCTGTAGAGAATTGGTCCCTATAGGTGATCCCAAACTCACAGTCCCCAGGTGTGAAGAAAAAGGGTTAGTGGTGGGTTTTGATTGGCTAGGTTAAACTGAAGGATTTTTTAAAGACTTTATGTATTTATTTATTCATGAGAGATACAGAGAGAAAAGCGGAGACATAGGCAGAGGGAGAAGCAGGCTCCGTGCAGGAAGCCTGATGTGGGACTCGATCCTGGGACCCTGGGATCACGCCCTAGAGCCAAAGGCAGATGCTCAACCACTGAGCCACCCAAGCGACCCAAACTGGAGGATTAATAGCAAATTGGTCATACTTTCAGCCAAATTGCCAGCAGCCCCTCCTGGTTTCTTCCTTAACCCCATCCATCTTTTACACCTCTGCCAAGACTGCTCACCTGCCACAGCTGATCCTATTTTGTCACCACCCTTCCCCTCTGCTAGCTCAGCACTGCCCAACAGAAATAATATGTGAGCCACATATGTAATTTAAGATTTTCTAAGTGCTGCATTAAAAAAGAAACAGGTGAGGGGTGCCTAGGTGGCTCAGTTGCTTGGGCATCTGCATCCAGCTCATGTCCTGGGATCCAGTCCTGCATCAGGCTCACCACTCAGTGGGGAGTCTGCCTCTCCCTCTCCATCTGCCTCTGCCTCTTCCGCCAGCTCATGCTCTCTCTCTCAAATAAATAACAAAATCTTTAAAAAGAGAGAGAGAGAGAGAGAGAGAGACGGAGAGAGAGAGAGAGAGAGAGAAGAGGAGGAATTAAAAAGAAACAGAGGGCAGCCCTGGTGGCTTCTGTTTTGCACTAGTACATTTGGACTGGACGTTCCTTGAAATTCTACTGGACTTTGGCAAGGATCATACAGTTAGATACTTCATTGTTCTTTTTTCAATGTAGGTTTTGTCTCTCCTCCACTAGATGAGCCACTCTGGAATGGCAAAGACTGGATCATACCTATCTCTGATTTCCCCTAAACACACCAACCCCAGGAACTAAAAAAACATAAAGCGCTTTTCTTTTCTTTTTTTTTAATAATTTAATTTTTTTAAATTTTTATTTATTTATGATAGTCACAGAGACAGAGAGAGAGAGAGAGAGAGAGGCAGAGACACAGGCAGAGGGAGAAGCAGGCTGCATGCACCGGGAGCCCGACGTGGGACTCGATCCCGGGTCTCCAGGATCGTGCCCTGGGCCCTTTGGCAGGTGCCAAACTGCTGCGCCACCCAGGGATCCCCACTTTTCTTTTCCTGGTTGGTTGGTTCTACTCATTTGAGAAGGTTGTTTTAGGGATGCGGTGGGTGTTCACTAAATGCTCGTTGATTGACTGATTCCCTTTATGCAGAGTTCTGAGACTTAGCAAATAAAAATACAGCAAAATAGGAATTTCAAATGAATAATGAAAAATATAGCATTAGTATGCCTCAACTATTGCGCCGGCATTACTTATACTTAAAAAAAAAAATCCTTTATTTATCTGAAATTCAAATTGAATTGGTGTCTTGCATTTTTACTTGCTAAACCTTGCAACCCTCCTTTCCTGCCCATCTGTGGTGCTCTCTGCTCAGCAGCCATTCCTCGTCCTCCTAGTACCAGCACCTTGATCTTCCTCTGGGGAACTATGGCTCTGCCATTATGGGCCATGCTGTTTGACTGAGGCTCCCTTCCCACCCTATTCCTCCAGTGCCATCCCATGGGGAGAGCACATGAGCCAGGCCTGGGTAGAGAGCTGCTTTCCCCTAGAGAATAGTGACTGGCTCAGGAATGGCATGTGACCCAAGACAAGCCAGCAAGAGCCCTTCCTGCCAGGCATTCGTGGGAATCACAGGGACAGATAAACTCTCCTTCCACTTGGGTTGCTACCTTGGTGGGATGCTAGGCTGGCACTGCTGGCGGCCAGTTATGCCACCTACTGGAGAAAACCTGCCTGAGACTGAGAGGGACACAGAGGAAAGTAAAGGGCTGACATTCTGGAGCACATTGCTTTGAGTATCTGGATCTAGCTCCCCTCAGACTTCAGTTACATGGGCCGGTCATTTGCCTTGTTTAGCTTAAACCAGTATGAATTAGAGTTCTGTCGCATACTTGTAACTGAAATAATCTTGTCTGATAGTTATAATCTCAGACATTTACCCATGCATGCACATACACTCCCTAGAGTGGAAGATGAGCCTGATAGGAGGAAGTGGATGTGCAGGAGAAAAGTCAGCCCTTAGCCCCACGTGTCCCCTTATCTCTGTGGCAGTCTAGGCATGAGACCAGGCCCAACACAGCCCCACACAGCCCCGACCCATCATGGCCTACCTGCAGCATGGTCAGCGCCCGCCAGAAGAGCTTAGAGTTGCGGATGCGGAGGTCCAACATGTGGTTTTGGAGGATCTTCCTAAGAAGCACATGGGCCCCTGTGCTCACAGTATTCAGTATCCACTTGGTGCTTAGCTCATGCTGGAACTTCTAAATAGGGCACACATACGGGGATAACGGAAATTAGAGGAGGGTAGAGCAACAGGGTGAGTAGGGCCCTATTGTCACGTGGGAATCCAGGGATCAAAAAAGAGAGACCCAAATACAGACGTAATTTGTTTCAGCAGCCCAGAGTTTAGATGTTAGGGTAGTCCCAGGCAAGCCTGGTGGTGTCACATATTTGTGGTTTTGATCCCTAGGTACACAGATATCTTCTCTGAGTTCTCCCACAGAAGGGTTTTGCGCATATCAGAACTTTCCTTCTGCTCTCCAGGTACCTGATAGGAGGAGTGAAAGTCCTGGGATTCGTTCCATGAAACCAAAGGCCTCTTGGGAGCAAAGATAGTGTCTTATTCTGCTCCAGAGCCCCAATCTTTTTGATAATGGCTGATACATTGTTACTGATCAATACATGTTTGTTGAAAATTAATTCAATTTAACAATTATAACAACCTAATGAAATAGGATTTTCTATCCCCATTTTTACATATGTGGAAATCAGAGGTTAGAAATAAAGTAACTTGAGGGCCTGGGTGGCTCATCAGTTAAGCATCTGACTCTTGATTTTGGCTCAGGTCATGATCTCAAGGTCGTGGGATCAAGCCCTGTGCTGGGCTCCACATTCAGCAGGGACTCTGCTGGACATTTCTTCTCCCTCTGCCCCTCCTCCCACTGCTGGTTCTCACTCTTTTCTCTCTCGCTCCCTCTCTCAAATAAATAAACAAATCTTTAAAAAAAAAAAAGTAAAGTAACTTGAATAAGTTTATAAGTTTATGAGACGCAGAATCAGGACCTAAATTCAGGTCTGATTGGTGATGAGGGCGTTTCCTACTTGGCCACAGTCATCTCCTGGGTGAATAAGATAAGGTATGTGAAAGCACACTGAAAACTAAAACGCTGCACAAACACATAGTACTGTGAGTATAAACGCCACCTGTCCTTAGCCCTCATCTCTTGCTCTTATAACATCTATTACTGCGCTTTGCATCTATTACTGTAACAGGAGTCCAGACAAGGAATTGAGAGGATTAATTACTGGGTCCTGGCCAGGCAAGGGAACAGGCTACCACTACTTCTACCTCCTTCTGGCATTCTACAAATAGCAGGTCACACACTCCCCTTGCAGAGGGTATACTGAAAATACTTAACAAGGGATTGACAAGGACATGAGTACTGTATAAGTACATTTGCAATGATGGGGATGGAGCTAGAGACTATTATTCTAAGTGAAGTAAATCAATCAGAGAAAGATAAATACCATATGATTTCACTCATGTGGAATTTAAGAAACAAAACAAACAAGCAAAGGGAAAAAAAGAGAGAGAAGAGAGACAAATCAAGAAACAGACTCTTAACTATAGAGAACAAACTGATGGTCACCGGAGGGGAGGTAGGTGGGGGATGGGTTAAACAGGTGATGGGGATGAAGGAGTGCACTTGCTGTGATGAACACAGGGTGTTGCCTCGAAGTGCTGAATCACTATACTGTACACCTGAAATTTATATGACACTAGATTAACTGACAGGAATGAATCAATGAATGAATGAATGAATGAATGAATGAATGAATGAATTTATTTATTTTTTCATTTTTTTTTTTCATGAGAGACATACAGAGAGAGGCAGAGACACAGGCAGAGGGAGAAGCAGGCTCCATGCAGGAAGCCTGATGCGGTCCTTGATTCCGAGACTCCAGGATCATGCCTTGAGCCAAAGGCCAATGCTCAACCGCTGAGCCACCCAGGTGTCTCTACTAACAGGAATTTAAATAAAAACTGAAAAAAAGAAAAAGATATTGTGGCTCATTTGGCTAAAAGAGAAAAACAAAGAGCACGGAAAATCGACCAACCAGAATGAAGCTAGCTGGTATGCAGTACACAGACTGTCCAGCGGGAAAGAGAGCAATCAAATCTGAGTTATATCATTTATGTCACTAACCATTAGATAACCATTTACACCACTATCATTAACACAAAAAATTTTAAAAACGGACGCCTGGGTGGCTCAGCACTTGAGCATCTGCCTTTGCCTCAGGGCATGATCCCTGGGTCCAGGATCAAGTCCTGCATTGGGCTCCCTGCGTGGAGCCTGCTTCTCCCTCTGCCTGTGTCTCTGCTTCTTTCTCTGTGTCTCTCATGAATAAATAAATAAAATCTTTAAAAAATATGTTTTAAAGTGTACATAATCTGAATCCAGACACATTCATTTTAAAGTTCATATGGAAAAAAGACAGCAACTTTACCTAGAAAAATCCTCTAAAAAAAAAAAAGTAATGAGAAAAGCATTAACCTTTCAGATATTAAGCCTACAATTAAGCTTCTATATTTAAACTGTATGGCACCATCACATCAATAGACAGACTGGTAGAACAGAACAGAAAATCCAGAAATAAACCAGTGCACATGGGAACTAAGTATCTGATAAAGGATATGTCTCAAATCACTCAGGAAGATGAACTTAAAAAATATATTGAGACAATCAGATAGTCACTTAGAAAAAATATATAATTGGGTTCATACTTTAATCCATACACAATGAACTAATGAACTTTCTCTCTTCTTGATTTCTGATTGCTTCCCCCACCCCACCCCCTTTTTTCTCCTTTCTTTCTTTTTCTTCTCTTTTTCCCCTTTTTTTCCTTCTTTCTCTTTTTTCTTTTTCTCTTTTCTTTCCTTCTCTCTCTTTTTCTCCTTTTCCCAATACAACTTGTTTTTGGCCACTCTGCACTGAGCAAAATGACTAGAAGGAAAACCTCACCTCAAAAAAAAGAATCAGAAACAGCCCTCTCTCCCACAGAGTTACAAAATCTTGATTACAATTCAATGTCAGAAAGCCAATTCAGAAGCACTATTATACAGCTACTGGTGGCTCTAGAAAAAACCATAAAGGACTCAAGAGACTTCATGACTGCAGAATTTAGATCCAATCAGGCAGAAATTAAAAATCAATTAAATGAGATGCAATCCAAGCTAGAAGTCTTAACGACAAGGCTTAACAAGGTGGAAGAACGAGTGAGTGACATAGAAGACAAGTTGATGGCAAAGAGGGAAACTGAGGAAAAAAGAGACAGGCAATTAAAAGACCATAAGGATAGATTAAGGGAAATAAATGACAGCCTGAGGAAGGAAAACCTACGTTTAATTGGGGTTCCCGAGGGCGCCGAAAGGGACAGAGGGCCAGAATATGTATTTGAACAAATCCTAGCTGAAAACTTTCCTAATCTGGGAAGGGAAACAGGCATTCAGATCCAGGAAATAGAGAGATCCCCCCCTAAAATCAACAAAAACCGTTCAACACCTCGACATTTAATAGTGAAGCTTGCAATTCCAAAGATAAGGAGAAGATCCTTAAAGCAGCAAGAGAAAAAAAGTCCCTAACTTTTATGGGGAGGAGTATTAGGGTAACAGCAGACCTCTCCACAGAGACCTGGCAGGCCAGAAAGGGCTGGCAGGATATATTCAGGGTCCTAGAGGAGAAGAACATGCAACCAAGAATGCTTTATCCAGCAAGGCTCTCATTCAAAATGGAAGGAGAGATAAAGAGCTTCCAAGACAGGCAGGAACTGAAAGAATATGTAACCTCCAAACCAGCTCTGCAAGAAATTTTAAGGGGGACTCTTAAAATTCCCCTTTAAGAAGAAGTTCAGTGGAACAATCCACAAAAACAAGGACTGAATAGATATGATGACACTAAACTCATTTCTGTCAATAGTAACTCTGAACATGAATGGGCTTAACGACCCCATCAAAAGGCGCAGGGTTTCAGACTGGATAGAAAAGCAGGACCCATCTATTTGCTGTCTACAAGAGACTCATTTTAGACAGAAGGACACCTACAACCTGAAAATAAAAGGTTGGAGAACCATTTACCATTCAAATGGTCCTCAAAAGAAAGCAGGGGTAGCCATCCTTATATCAGATAAATTAAAATTTACCCCGAAGACTATAGTGAGAGATGAAGAGGGACACTATCTCGTACTCAAAGGATCTATCCAACAAGAGGACTTAACAATCCTCAATATATATGCCCCGAATGTGGGAGCTGCCAAATATTTAAACCAATTAATAACCAAACTGAAGAAATACTTTGATAATAATACACTTATACTTGGTGACTTCAATCTAGCTCTTTCTATACTAGATAGGCCTTCTAAGCACAACATATCCAAAGAAACGAGAGCTTTAAATGATACACTGGACCAGATGGATTTCACAGATATCTACAGAACTTTACATCCAAACTCAACCGAATATACATTCTTCTCAAGTGCACATGGAACTTTCTCCAGAATAGACCACATACTGGGTCACAAATCGGGTCTGAACCGATACCAAAAGATCGGGATAGTCCCCTGTATATTCTCAGACCATAATGCCTTGAAATTAGAACTTAATCACAATAAGAAGTTCGGAAGGACCACAAACACGTGGAGGTTAAGGACCATCCTGCTAAAAAATGAAAAGGTCAACCAGGAAATTAAGGAAGAATTAAAAAGATTCATGGAAACTAATGAGAATGAAGATACAACCGTTCAAAATCTTTGGGATGCAGCAAAAGCAGTCCTGAGGGGGAAATACATCGCAATACAAGCATCCATTCAAAAACTGGAAAGAACTCAAATTCAAAAGCTCACCTTACACATAAAGGAACTAGAGAAAAAGCAACAAATGGACCCCACCCCCAGCAGAAGAAGACAGCTAATTAAAATTCGAGCAGAACTAAATGAAATCGAGACCAAAAGAACTGTGGAACAGATCAACAGAACCAGGAGTTGGTTCTTTGAAAGAATTAATGATAGATAAACCATTAGCCAACCTTATTAAAAAGAAGAGAGAGAAGACTCAAATTAATAAAATCATGAATGAGAAAGGAGAGATCACTACCAACACCAAGGAAATACAAACGATTTTAAAAACATGAACAGCTGTACGCCAATAAATTAGGAAATCTAGAAGAAATGGACGCATTCCTGGAAAGCCACAAACTACCAAAACTGGAGCAGGAAGAAATAGAAAACCTGAACAGGCCAATAACCAGGGAGGAAATTGAAGCAGTCATCAAAAACCTCCCAAGACACAAGAGTCCAGGGCCAGATGGCTTCCCAGGGGAATTCTATCAAACGTTTAAAGAAGAAATCATACCTATTCTACTAAAGCTGTTTGGAAAGATAGAAAGAGATGGAGTACTTCCAAATTCGTTCTATGAGGCCAGCATCACCTTAATTCCTAAACCAGACAAAGATCCCACCAAAAAGGAGAATTACAGACCAATATCCCTGATGAACATGGATGCAAAAATTCTCAACAAGATACTAGCCAATAGGATCCAACAACACATTAAGAAAATTATTCACCATGACCAAGTAGGATTTATCCCTGGGACACAAGGCTGGTTCAACACTCGTAAAACCATCAATGTGATTCATCATATCAGCAAGAGAAAAACCAAGAACCATATGATACTCTCATTAGATGCAGAGAAAGCATTTGACAAAATACAGCATCCATTCCTGATCAAAACCCTTCAGAGTGTTGGGATAGAGGGAACTTTCCTCGACATCTTAAAAGCCATTTACAAAAAGCCCACAGCAAATATCATTCTCAATGGGGAAGCACTGGGAGCCTTTCCCCTAAGATCAGGAACAAGACAGGGATGTCCACTCTCACCACTGCTGTTCAACATAGTTCTGGAAGTCCTCGCCTCAGCAATCAGACAACAAAAAGACATTAAAGGCATTCAAATTGGCAAAGAAGAAGTCAAACTCTCCCTCTTCGCCGATGACATGATACTCTACATAGAAAACCCAAAAGCTTCCACCCCAAGATTGCTAGAACTCATACAGCAATTTGGTAGCGTGGCAGGATACAAAATCAATGCCCAGAAATCAATGGCATTTCTATACACTAACAATGAGACTGAAGAAAGAGAAATTAAGGAGTCAATCCCATTTACAATTGCACCCAAAAGCATAAGATACCTAGGAATAAACCTAACCAAAGAGGTAAAAGATCTATACCCTAAAAACTATAGAACACTTCTGAAAGAAATTGAGGAAGACACAAAGAGATGGAAAAATATTCCATGCTCATGGATTGGCAGAATTAATATTGTAAAAATGTCAATGTTACCCAGGGCAATTTACACGTTTAATGCAATCCCTATCAAAATACCATGGACTTTCTTCAGAGAGTTAGAACAAATTATTTTAAGATTTGTGTGGAATCAGAAAAGACCCCGAATAGCCAGGGGAATTTTAAAAAAGAAAACCATAGCTGGGGGCATCACAATGCCAGATTTCAGGTTGTACTACAAAGCTGTGGTCATCAAGACAGTGTGGTACTGGCACAAAAACAGACACATAGATCAATGGAACAGAATAGAGAACCCAGAAGTGGACCCTGAAATGTACGGTCATCTAATATTCAATAAAGGAGGAAAGACTATCCATTGGAAGAAAGACAGTCTCTTCAATAAATGGTGCTGGGAAAATTGGACATCCACATGCACAAGAATGAAACTGGACCACTCTCTTTCACCATACACAAAGATAAACTCAAAATGGATGAAAGATCTAAATGTGAGACAAGAGTCCATCAAAGTCCTAGAGGAGAACACAGGCAACACCCTTTTTGAACTTGGCCACAGTAACTTCTTGCAAGATACATCCACGAAGGCAAAAGAAACAAAAGCAAAAATGAACTATTGGGACTTCATCAAGATAAGAAGCTTTTGCACAGCAAAGGATACAGTCAACAAAACTAAAAGACAACCTACAGAATGGGAGAAGATATTTGCAAATGACATATCAGATAAAGGGCTAGTTTCCAAAATCTATAAAGAACTTATTAAACTCAACACGAAAGAAACAAACAATCCAATCATGAAATGGGCAAAAGACATGAAGAGAAATCTCACAGAGGAAGACATGGACATGGCCAACATGCACATGAGAAAATGCTCTGCATCACTTGCCATCAGGGAAATACAAATCAAAACCACAATGAGATACCACCTCACACCAGTGAGAATGGGGAAAATTAACAAGGCAGGAAACAACAAATGCTGGAGAGGATGCGGAGAAAAGGGAACCCTCTTACACTGTTGGTGGGAATGTGAACTGGTGCAGCCACTCTGGAAAACTGTGTGGAGGTTCCTCAAAGAGTTAAAAATAGACCTGCCCTATGACCCAGCAATTGCACTGTTGGGGATTTACCCCAAAGATTCAGATGCAATGAAACGTCGGGACACCTGCACCCCGATGTTTCTAGCAGCAATGGCCACAATAGCCAAACTGTGGAAGGAGCCTCCATGTCCATCGAAAGATGAATGGATAAAGAAGATGTGGTTTATGTATATAATGGAATATTACTCAGCAATTAGAAACGACAAATACCCACCATTTGCTTCAACATGGATGGAACTGGAGGGTATTATGCTGAGTGAAATAAGTCAATCGGAGAAGGACAAACAGTGTATGTTCTCATTCATTTGGGGAATATGAATAATAGTGAAAGGGAATATAAAGGAAGGGAAAAGAAATGTTGGGAAATATCAGGAAGGGAGACAGAACATAAAGACTCCTAGCTCTGGGAAACGAACTAGGGGTGGTGGAAGGGGAGGAGGGCGGGTGTTGGAGGGGAATGGGTGACGGGCACTGAGGTGGACACTTGACGGGATGAGCACTGGGTGTTTTTCTGTATGTTGGTAAATTGAACACCAATAAAAATTAATTTAAAAAAAATAAAATAAAAAAATAAAATCAATAATGACAGGAATGGATTAAAACACATTTAATAACAAAAAATTCATGAGTCCATAGTGAGTCTAAACAAATGTAGATGGGGTAGGGAAAGAAGGAAGAGATTTTCTTTACAGAAGAATACAAACTAATAAATGTGGACAGAAGGATAAAAATAGAAAATCACCATTTAAAAACCACTGTAGTAATAAATTTATTCAACCAAGAATCATCCATTGATGCTAAAACCATTGGGTGAAAGATCGCTAAGGAATAGGATGCAAAGAAATCTGATACTACTGGGATACCAGAGTGGCTCAGTTAAGCATCTTGGGCTCCTGCGATCAAGCCCCAAGTCTGGCTCTGTGCTCAACTGGGATTCTACTTCTCCCTCTCCTTCTGCCCCTCCCCACCACTCATGTTCTCTCTCTCTCTCTCTCTCTCTCTCTCTCTCTCTCACACACACACACACACACACAACTAAAATCTTTTTAAAAAGAAAGAAATCTGACTACCTTGAGTAAGTGATCAAACAGAACATCACCAATAAAGGGATGAACTTTATTCATCTCCTAATGTGATGTACTGACAAAGGTACAACCTCATCTATGCAGTACTCCTGCCAAAAAACTTCACCTGAATATAATGAAGAAACAGGAAAATCCAAGGTGAAGCAGATTCTGGAAAACGATTGGTCCAGACTCCTCTACTATCAATGTCAATGTCATAAAAGACACAAAAAACAGCTAAAGAATTCATTTAAATTAAAGGAAACTAAAGAAACCTGATAACTAAGTACAACACATTATCTCTGATTGGATCCCGGACCTGGAAATGGAAACAAAAATAATACAAGGACAATTGGGGAAATTGGAATATGGTTTGCATACTAGGTAATCATATTCACTATCATTTTCCTGAGTGTGTTAGTTATATTGTGGTTATGTAGGCAAATGTCCTTGCTCTTAGGGGACACGGTAATTTGTGACAAGTGTCATTGTATCTCCAAGCATCTTTCAAATAATTCAGAGGAAAAGAGGGATGAAGCAGATGTGACAATATGTTAAAGATTAATGAATCTAGGGAAAAATATATGGGTGTTCATTGTTCTATTCTTGCAATTTTTCTGTAGGGTGGAAAAAATTTTTTATAATAAATTTACTTTTTATTGGTGTTCAATTTTTTTAAATAAAATTTTGGTGGAGGGGGGGGTCCCTAGGTGGCTCAGCGATTTGGTGCCTGCCTTCGGCCCAGGGCCTGATCTTGGAGACCCAGGATAGAGTCCCACATCGGGCTCTGTGCATGGAGCCTGCTTCTCCCTCTGCCTGTGTCTCTGCCTCTCTCTCTGTGTCTCTCATGAATAAATAAAATCTTAAAAAAAAAAGTGTGGGAATACATCAACAATATTTCTGCAACTAAAGATTTACTAATGCAAGCCTCTTATTTCAAACAATTGCAATATACTTAGAAAGATACAAACCAGAATCAAGCAAAAGACAGAAGCCATACACACACACAAAAAAATTAATAGATAGGACTATAGAAAAATGTAAATAAAACGTTTCTACAACAAAAATGTAGAAGTAAAAAATAGTAATAAACTGAAGGAAAATATAGAACAGGAAAAAAGGCTACTGTCCTTGCTATATACACTCCTTATAAATTAGTAAGAAAAAATAAATACTCCCCAAGGAATATGCCCAAAAGGTATGCAGAAGTAATACAATAGGAGTGCCTGGGTGGCTCAGTCAGTTAAGCATTTAAGCATCTACCTTCAGCTCAAGTCATGATCTCAGGGTCCTGGGACCAAGTCCCACATCAAGCTCCCTGCTCAGCAGGGAATCTACTTCTCCCTGTACTCCTCCCCTTTGCCCATTCTCTCTCTCTCTCTCTCTCTCTCTCTCAAATAAAACCTAAAAAAAAAAAAAAAAGAGAGAGAGAGAATAAAGAAAAAAAACTCAGTGGCCAATATATGTCTTTAAGTGGCCAATTTCCATAGTCATCAAAGGAATTTTAATTAGGGACACCATGGGATCCCTGGGTGGTGCAGCAGTTTGGCGCCTGCCTTTGGCCCAGGGCGCGATCCTGGAGACCCGGGATCGAATCCCACGTGGAGCTCCCCGCATGGAGCCTGCTTCTCCCTCTGCCTGTGTCTCTGCCTCTCTCTCTCTCTGTGACTATCATAAATAAATAAAAATTAAAAAATAAAAAAATAAATAATAATTAGGGACACCTGAGTGGCTCAGTCAGTTAAGTGGCTGACTCTGGCCCAGATCATGATCCCAGGGTCCTGGGATCAAGTGCCTGTGTTGGGCTCTGTGGTCTCCGGGGAGTCTGCTTCTACCTCCCCCTTGCCCCTCCTACCACTCACGCCTGCACACATGCACACTCTCTCTCTAATAAATAAATTTTTTTTAAAAAAAAGAATATGGGCGCCTGGGTGAACAATGGTTGAGCATCTGCCTTTGGTTCGGGTCATGGTTCCAGGGTCTTGGGATCGAGTCCCACATCAGGCTCCCTACATGGAGCCTCTTCTCCCTCTGCCTGTGTCTCTGCCTCTCTCTCTGTGTCTCTCATGAATAAATAAATAAAATCTTTTTTAAAAAGAATATGAATTAAAACAACAGTGAAGTGCTTTTTGTTTAGTTTCACTTCTCTTGCTTTGTTGATTAGTAAGGTGAAAAAGAACAGTGTTACCCAGTGTTTGAAGGATGTGGGGGTACAAGCAATTTTACACTTTGTTTATAAACCTTTCAAGGTCATTTTGACAATCTACATCAAAATGCCTTAAAATTTTACACCCCCTTTGACCCAGTGATTCCACTTTTGGAGGTTTATCCCAGGGTTTCTCCTCACGGAAGAGTCAAGTACATGTAGAAGGATGTTCAGTGCAGTATTTTGATAAAAGCCACAATATTGAAACTATCTACAATATCTAACAATTGAGGTGAGAGTAAACAAATTATGGTACATCCATACAGGGAGATACTACATCACCATTAAAAATGATAATAAGGGGGTGCCTGGGTGGCTCAGTTGGTTAAGTGTCTAACTTTGGTTCAGGTCATGATTTCCGGGGGGGTGGGGGTGGGGTCCTGGGAGGGAGCCCCGCATCAGGTGCCCTGTTCAGCAGGGAATCTGCCCCTCCCTCTCCTTCTGTCCCTTCCTCTCCCCCTACTTGTGCTCTCTCTCAAATACATAAATAAATCTTAAAAAAAAAGATGATGTGGATATATTTGTACAGAAAGGTGTTCATAATTTTCAATGAAGAGAAGCAAGTTAAAAACAACATGTTAGGGATGCCTGGATGGCTCAGCAGTTGAGCATTTGCCTTTGGCTCAGGGTGTGATCCCAGGATTGGGTCCCACTGGGGCCTCCTGCATGGAGTCTACTTCTCCCTCTGCCTATGTCTCTGCCTCTCTCTCTCTGTCTCTCTCTGTCTTTCATGAATAAATATATAAAAATCTTTAAAAAAACACATGTCAAATATGGTCCTATTTTTTTATAAATATATTTACATATGCATAAAAAACTCTAGAGGGACATTCTCCAAAATTTGTGTAAATGGTTTTTTGGAAGAAAGTTGTTATGGATGCTTTTCTCCTTCTTTTGATTTCTGTATTTTCTAGAGTGTTTACAATAAAAATATTGCTATTATAATTTTCTTTAAAAATACAGATCTTTTTTCAAAAGATCACAGGTTAACATCCCCTACTATATTCCCTATCCCTGGAATAGTACCTGGCATGGGATAGGTGCATAAAAATAATATTTGTTCAATGACTGAATAAAAGAATCTGGCTCAACTCATGGATATGGTTGAAATTTATATTGTGCGGTGAAATAAACCACAGATGTAGAGTCACAAGGGCAGGGTTCAAGCCCTGACTCCTGCTTTAGCCTTGTGGCTGTGATTACAATCCCTTAATCTCTTAGTGTCAGCATTCTTATCTAGGACATGGGGACAAAACCTACATCCCTTAGGAGATCTGTTATGAGAAATATTATAAGTGAAATATTTGTAAAGTGCAGAGTAAGGAGGACTAAATATCGACAATGAACCTGTAACAAAGAACAAATGAGTATCTGTCAGGTGACTGGCGGCCTGGCCTGTCTTTTTTGCATATTCCTGGAGAGAACTGAGCCATTGCCTTGGTTAACACAAGAATTTGCCCAGCTGGCTTTGTGGAAGTCCAACAAAGCTTTCTACCTTCCAGCCTTGAGTTTTCTAATTTCTGGAATCCCTCCTCCTCTGAGTCCCTCACACAGATAATACCTAATCATTTTCCATACCTGAATGAAATTCCCTTCGTATTCAAAGAAAAGCAGTGGCCACATGATGCTGATGATAGAAGGGAAGAGCTTCTTCAGAGGGGTCTGGAGAGAGAGAGAATCAAGAGCAGCATCTCCAGGAAGGCCTTGCTGCAATCACCACCCCAGGTTCCCTTCTCATGGCTGGACTCACCGGCAGGGACTGCCCCACAGTGCTATGTGCCAAGGCCTGGATGTTGGCAGTCTTCTCTTTCACCTGCTCCACCAGTGTCTGCACCTCTATGAGGTTGTCTGGGGGGAAGGGGGTGAAGGGCACCAGAATTGGAAGGCTGGCTGTTCAGCTCTTCTTCCCATCCCTCAGGGATTCAGTCAGGACCCATGCCCCTGTCCCTCTCTTAAGACCCAGAAAAATGACAGTTCCCCTGAGTCATTGCATTGCCTCCAGCTGCTCAACCCCCTGCTCCCGTCTTCCCTCTCACCATCCAGGGTAAAAACGAAGACCACGGTGTCAATTTCTGTGAGGGATGGCAAGATGGAAGTCAGGAAGTCCTCCTGGGAGAAGCAGAACTGGGGACCCTGTGCAGACGAAGATGGGAGTCCCCCCTCTATGAAAAACTCTAGTACATAGACCTGGAGACTGCAGAGGGCCTCACAGGACCTCTCATACAGTGTTTTGTATATAGATCAAAGAAGTGAGGCTCAAGGAAGTAAAGTGTTTTGGCCAAGATGATGCAGCAAGTTGAGGGAAGAGCACTGGACTAGAGCCAGCTTTAGAGGGCAAACCCAGAGCCTTCTACCCTCCCTGTGCTGCCTCCTGACCTCTAACCCATATTCCTTTTTCTGAACCGTCTGCCCTGTTGTACTCCCCAACCTGTCTCCATCTCCCCTTACCTCCCACTCTCTGCATACGAGTCACCTTCACAACCTGTCCTATGTCCCATCATCCTCCCACCTGGTTGATGAGCTCAGCCTTCTGGTTAAACATATCACTGTGATCACCAATGAGAAAGCCACGGACATCTTGGAAATCTGGAAAGTTTAAGGACAGGGAGAGAGGAATGATGGGCTTTATAGAAAAGAAAGGTTCTAGGCTTGGGGGGATATTAATGGGGCTTGGAGGAAAGCGGCAAGGGGGTGTTGGGTGAGGTAACATGGGAGGCCACGTCTAAGCAGGGCTGGGAGTCCAGGGACCAAAGCCTGAGTACGATTTCAAAGGAAGGAGCAATTAACTGAAATGCCTATTCAGATACAAGAGGATGGAGAGCGAATGAGGAACCCCCATGGGTTGGGAGTAGAAAAGTGTTTGGAAGGCAGAACAATTGGTTTGCATCAGGAGGAACCAGGAAGAAAGTATGGACTGGGGCCCCACCAGCACCAAACGTGTGGATGCACTCCACTCCATCCATGATGGCAATGATGCCAAGGGTCTGCCAGCCAACCAGGTATACTCGGCCTTTCTTCTCCAGGCTGAGAATGGGGCAGCAATCAGGACATGGGAGGAGACATCACAGTGAGAAAAGACCAGGAATCAGGGAAAGATGCACATGGCAGAGCACAGGAGTCAACCAACAGAAGGCCTGCTACGACCCTCCACCATGCAGATCTGTTCCCGTCAACATGCTAACATATCTGGTAGAATCTCCACTGCTCTGGGGATATTCCCCATCCACACCACCTCCCCCCTTCCAAAACATTTTCACCCACCTGCTGCTGGCTTGTTTCATCAGGGCAGCAATCTTAGGGCTTTGACTATAGGTCACCTGATGAGCCCGCTCAAATGTCCGCAGGATTTCCAGAAGGCACCTGGGAGAAAGGTCACCAGCTCCCAGGGTGGTCCCAGTGCCCCCTCAGAAAACTTAGGTACCCATCCCTGCTCAGGAGAAGGCACCATTCCCTTAAAATTAAGTTGTGCTGGTCCCTAACGGAGGTGCAGTGAGTACTGTCAAAATGCATTACAGAGGACAGAAAGGGCTTCGGTGAGCAGAATGCAAAGAACAGACAGAGGGATAAGGACATTAAAAGAGCAGTAGGAGGAGTATGGGATCAGACTTGATGAGGAGGTAAGTGGGGATCTGGGAGCCAGCCAAAGACCCCAGTAAGGGGAAAAGCCCCCCAGTGGAATGGGCTCTTTCTATATGACCTGGAGCATCCCCAAGTCAAAAACTCTTTGAAACTAAGTTAGTTTTGGATGTCCCAGGTGGGCTCAGGGATTAGTGGGACCTGAGGAAACCAGAGTCCACTGGAACCAATTGAGACTCAGTGACTGTGTGGTAAGAGTCCCCGGCCAACTCTTTTCCCACGGGAAGAGAGGTGAGGGCATCAGCCTTGCTGCCATTAATTCATCTCTGCATCTGGACTTGCCATCCCTCAACCTGTACCATCCCTGTACCATCTCTTGTCCAGCTCTTCCCTACCTCTGAGATGCTGCAATGCCCCGGTCCACTGTCTTATGGGCTGCCAGTAGCAGGGTTTCCAGCAGGATCTTGGTAGCGCTTCCACCTTTCATCCGGGATGAGCCACTGAGACCCTCGGGCTGAGGAGGTGATGACACCCAGAAGGAATTGGGAGAGGAAGGAAGGTCCTGGAGTT
This sequence comes from Vulpes lagopus, assembly GCF_018345385.1. Classification (NCBI taxonomy): domain Eukaryota; kingdom Metazoa; phylum Chordata; class Mammalia; order Carnivora; family Canidae; genus Vulpes; species Vulpes lagopus. Next base: position 112,278,369 of record NC_054828.1, read on the forward strand.
CACTAGTTAGTGGCGACTGGGCATGCTCTCTGGTTAGTGACTCCTGGCATGGAGTCTGGTTAGTGATTTCTGGGCATGCAGCCTGGTTAGTAACTCCTGGGCATGCAGTTTGGTTAGAGGCCACTGTGCCTGCATTCGGCAGTATGAACGGTGCCCAGTGTGCTAAGAGGAGTGCTGGGTTGAAGGCTTAGCTGAAAGAAAAGAGGGTAAAGGCCACCTCTGGTCATTTCTACAGTATATTCAGGACTCTGAGAAGGAAGCCACAGTTAGCAGGAAAGAAGTGTTTTCGGAGAGGATTTTGTTTTGCTTTGTTTTCAAGAACCTTCTCCCCACCCAACCCCCCATTTTTTTCATAGTGGTTTGTCAATCCAAACACCACATTTCATGTTCTTTGGACAGACCAATGAAGCAGCCATTGTAACAGACAGGGATGTAACACGACACATCAAGCATAAAGAGATCATTGCAAAAAGAATGATAAAAACGGTGTTCCCGGTGTCTGAGAAAAGGAGATTAAAAGTAAACAACTGCAGACAGGAGGAAAACTGAGTGCCTGAGAGGTGAAAGATACAACCACGTGTGTCACCTGGGGCTACTGCCTTCCCATCTCACAAAGGGAAGAGCAAGAACCTCACATATGTGCCCATCACTGGCAGAGAGGGGCAGGGGCAGGGATTTGGCTCAGGCCCTTGTAAAGTCAAAGTGAGGGGAGATGGTGCTGGATCCCTAGTGCTGTGCCTCCTTACTCCTGAGAAAAAGGTGCAGGAGCATTGGAGGCTTGGAAGGCCCACCCAATTTTGAAGAGGATTAGAAAGGTAGAGTGGGCACCTGGGTGGCTCAGTGATGGAGCATCTACCTTTGGCTCAGGTTGTGATCCTGGGGTCCTAGGATCAAGTCCTACATCAGGCTCCCCATAGGGAGCCTGCTTTTTCCTCTGCCTATGTCTCTGCCTGTGTGTCTCTCTTGAATAAAGAAATAAAATCTAAATTAAAAAAAAAAAGGCAGAAGAAGGAAGCCGCCTCTCATAGTTTTAAGCCCATATTTGAAACTAAAACATAAAAAGACACAGAAAACAATTCACCATTCCATTCAATACTCTCTACTCACAGATGCAAAAGAGGTTCTCCACACAGGAAATGCCCTAGACAGGTTAGGAGGTTAATGATTACTGACTTAGGAGATAGGGTTAGGATGGAAATGCAACATCTTAAGGTGAATGATGAAATGAGAAAATCGGATTTGCTTTACGACATTTTAGTTGACACACAATGTCTGGAATTCAGACAAGATGTCACAAAACCAGAGGCATTTGGGTGGCAAGCATTCCCCGGGTGGGGGTGAGGAGGATCCTACCCCAATTGCAGGATTGAGCACAAAAGCTTCCTGTTTCTCTTGCAGTTTCTGCATCCGCTCTGCTATTTGTCGGAATGTGGAACTCCAGTCTTCAATGGGGTCATTTCTGGGGCCCACAGAGAAAGAAGTGGGGAGATTGTGAGGATCTAAAGGAAGGACCTCAGACGGAAGTCGGGATCAAAGACCACATTGGGATTGGGGTCTAACATCAACAACCTCCTAGAGGTGTGTTTTGAAGCTTCATAGGGCACTGTGTCCCTGAACCCCAAAGATCAGGATTAGTAAAACATTCAGCAATTTAATCCCAGAACAAAGCCAACACTCAAGTTTAAAGCTCCAGCCTGAGGGACGCCTGGGTGGCTCAGTGGTTGAGCATCTACCTTCAGCTCAGGGTGTGATCCCGGGATCCTGGGATTAAGTCCCTCATCTGGCTCCCCATAGGGAGCCTGTTCTCCCTCTGCCTATGTCTCTGCCTCTCTGTGTGTGTCTCTCATGAGTAAATAAACAAAATCATTAAAAAAAAAAAAAAAAAAAAAAAAAAAAGCTCCAACCTGAGACCAGAACTTTTTGTATCCTGGTCCTTGTGCATGTCCCATTGCTATGGCCATACTACCTACAGCTCTCTGTAGGTCCCTGGAGGAGTACCCACCATCAGAATGTCAAAATTGCCACTTTATTTACTCTTAAGTTCCACCAGAAGCCCTTCCCATTCCTAGAAATATATTCTGGCAATCTCCCCAAATAGTGAACCCTTCATTACCTGAGGGAGGAACAGCAGCTCCTACTGAAGGAAGAAACTGCAAGGTATGAGGCACCGCACCTAACGGTTGGCAAACATTTCTTGAATATACCAATTACAAACAAAACAATATGCTACTGGAACAGGAGAGTAACAGTCTTAATTTCTGCGTAGGTGTGAGCCTGAAATCTCAGAGAATGGGGATCTTCTGTAGTTGACCTCTGCTGATCAACTTTGCTGGGAGATATTCAGCGCATCTTCCACTGTGGCAGGAGCTCCAAGAGTGACCTCTGTATAAGGCCTCCCTAACCTCCCCATATCATCCCATCCTTTCAAAATCTCTACCCCTTCTTGAACTATCTTTGTATTTTTTTTTATCTGTATTTCCTCGACGGCAAACAAGTTTCATATATTACATGCCTGTTGTGTAAAGTGTTTCCTATAATTGGGCCTCAAACTGCTGCTGGAAGTCCCTGGAGACCTAAGCAGAGTGAGAAGCCAGTGTTCACCGTGTGGTTTAAAATGGAGATTCCCAAACTTGGCTAGTCAAAATCACCTGGGGAATTTTGTTTTTTAAAAAGTACCCATTTCTGGATACCATGCCCACCCTGAGAGTCAGCCTCAGGAGTTCTGGAGTGGAGCCCAAAAATCTGTATTTTTAAAATGCTTCCCAGACGACTCTGAAGATCAGCCAAGTTTGGGAGCCACCGATTTAAGGAACAACTGGAAGATCTCCACGCCTACATTGTTTGAAATCCTTCATTTCACTTAGTCACAGTGCCTGAAATTAGCATCCACTGCAGCAGATACATTTTTGGTGAAGGAGAGTCCTCCATTAAAAGGAGCAGGGTTAAAAGTATCTCAGACTCATTTATATCTTCACACAAATTACACTACAAGCCTGGAATCTGGGAGTTGAGGAAAGGACCTCAGAAAGCACGCAGCTGTCCCTCCCCCCAAGACCACCACTGAATATGCAAGGCTGCTCTTGAGGAATCAACAAGCCTTCACTGGCATACTCCAGTGACAGGAAGCCTTCAGCTCCACCAGGAGGCCCACTCCAGTGGTTAAGTTAGCAGAGTTCCCCAAACCCGGCTGTGCACCAGAATCTCCAGGGATGTTTTCAAAAAATAGGTATTTCAGGGCCTTACCCCAAAGTGACAACATCAGAGCTTTCCCTCAAGGGGCTAAGAATCTCCTTTCTTATTGCTTCAACACCCTCAAGGCTGCACAACCACAGAACCACACCAGAGCACTGTTGGTTTCATAAGCTGACCTCCTCTGAGCTCAAAGTGATCATCTACACAGAGAATAAGGTGGAGGGGATTTGGGGGGCACAGAGTTCTCAGGAAAGGGGAACAGGGTTGGGGATTTGAGTAGCCAGAGGGGACCCACGGGATGCATGGAGTGACAAAGGAGAACGGGTGCTAAAATAAGGAAGCTGGGCAAAGGGGAGTCAGAGGCCACTCAGCCACTGAGCCACTCAGTCAGTGGCTCAAAGGAGCCACTGCTCCTTTGAAAAGATGCTTATCTCTATGGTATGCATTTTCCTGAGCCCATTCTATCTTGCGGCCCTGTTTTCCTTGCCCCTCCATTGCCTGTTTTGAATGTATGCTTTCCGGTATTTTATGTGGCCTTTGAAAGCTGCCTTCAATCCTTTCTGAAACAGGGGAATAAATCAACCAACCAAAACCACAACAACAAACCCCCCAAACAAAAGCCTCATAACTTAGGGATAATACTTATTTACTTTACTATTCTGAGATGTGCTGAATAAGACCGCATCCACCATGCCTCTCCTTTATGATTGTACTGTAGATGTTGACGTACTGTTGATGTACTGGAGGTTTCCTCTCCACCTCCCCCAGGGGTCTGAGCAGTCCCTGCCTTTCATTACAGCAGGCTCACCTGGCCATGTTCACAGGGTTGAAACCAACCAGAACAGGCAAGAAGATGGCTGGGTTGTCCATGCAGTAATCCATCTGGCCTGCCACAAAGGGAGCCTGACAGAGGGTGGGGTAGAAAGGACGCTTGATGAGAGGGGTTACTCTAGTGTTGCCCACAAGGCCCATGAGCATCAGAATCCCCCAGAATCCTTGCTAGAAATGCCTATTCCTAGGCCCAGGTAAGATCTACTGGGTCCACAGTGGAAGGGGAAAGCTCCAGGCCTGTATTTTTAACAAGTTCCTCCAAGGAAATCCTCTGTGTGGTAAAGTTTAAAAGCTACTGAACTAAATTGTATGCTCCTGAAAGTCAATGTCCTGCCCTCCTGTGTGCCTCCTTCCACATCTAGCATGGCTGGACTCATTTCTACTTAGTGAATTGTTCAAATCCATATGCTGCAGCTGTGAGAGAAGATTGTGGGTCACCTCACCAAGTTGGTGCTTCTCAAACAGACTACCTGGAATTTTGTTAAAATGCAGATTCAGACTCGGTGGTTCTGGGGCAGAGCCTGAGATTCTACATTTCTAGCAAATCTTAGGAGATACGCATGTTGCTATGCAAGGACCATGCTTAAGTAGCAAGAGACCGGTCCAGGGGTCAGCTTTTTCTGTAAAGAACAAGAGTAAATATTTTAGGCTTTGGGGGCCCTACGATCTCTGTGCAATACTTAACCCTACCGTTGTAGCAGGAAGTGGCCACAGATACAAAGTAAACACAAATGGCTGTATCTCAATAAAACTTTATTTACAAAAAAAGTCAGTGGCAGGACTGACCTGGCAGTGTAGTTTGCTGACCCTAGGAATGTCCATCTACCTTGGTCGTTGAATGGATTGATACACAGGTATTCTGAAACAGGATCCTTTCCCTGTCATCTCACATTCATGCAACTGGATCTTAATTGGTGAGAGTAAAATCAAAATTCCATGTGCAAACCCTTTCTGTTTTCTAGCCCCCACTTCATCAACCTATTTTCCATGCTATGGAACAGTCCCACCCCTTCCTCCCTTTAAAATGGTTCCACTAAGCCTGTCTTCACACTCACAGAGAGTCCCACGGAAATGCCAATAACAATCACCCTCTTCTTCCCAGCAGCCACCTAGGAGAGGAAGATGAGTGAGACAGCGCCACAAGGAACTAGAATACAAACCTATTGCATGGGGATGTTGGGGTCAGCACTGGAGGAGGGAATGGGCTGTGGCTGGAGTGGGGGCTTTTGTATCATCATGACAAGGGACAGACAGAGGTGTCTGGTTGACTGGCGACTAGTTAAACACATACCTTTTTCAGTTCTTCAATCCCGTGCAGGGCACTGTCTTCTGTCCCCTCCCTAGATGCCACCACAGACCTAAGAGGACAGACTCCAGGTCAGTGGCACTGGTTTAGAAGCAGAAGTCTATGGTATACTAAGACAGAGAACAGACTGCTTTGAAAGAAGGGATTGAGGGAAAAGCTATCATAGACTGAATACTCTCTATTTGCTAGACGCCATGATCAATACTCTATAGGGCTGAAAAACTCACATACCTACATGCACTGGTCAGGTAGCTCTGGTCAGGTAACACATGTACGTGAAGTGGGCCAAGTGTAAGGCAACAAGAATGACAGGGACCAAGCAAGCTGGACACAATCTTCACCTAAAAGTCTTCAAATGAAACTTCCAAAAAACACTATGCAGGCCACACAAAATATTCATAGGCCAACTTGGCTTACCTGTCACCCCCTGCAATGAGGTAGGTGTAAAGAGGTTTCTGTCCTAGACCTTTCATCAGCTGGTTAAAGGAGACCTGTCACGGGCGAGAGGACATGAAGTAGTGATGACAGTGAAGGAAGCGATTATCTTGGATTTTTGACACCTAGAGGGTAGGGGCTGTATAGGGATTCCCTTAGACCAGTGCTTAAGCCAGTACTGCTGGGAATCTGGCACTTAAAATGATTGATTGGGGGTGCATGGGCTGTAGAGACATGAGTAATAGTGGGGCTCAAGTGAGTTCAGAAGATATGGGGCTCCGTGGTAAGATCTAGCTGTTGGAAGAGAGGGCTAGAGGGGACCACGTAGGAGATTAGCTCAGGACCATTAGCTTTATGGTCCTGAGAGTCACCCAGATAAGGCAGAGGGAGGATGGGGATCAGGGTACTCACCGACATGAGAAATGCCATCCTGCCAGAGGTACCCCCTCCACTCAGCACCACCAGTCCCCCCTCAGGCTCCTGAGAAAGGAAAAGAACACCTATGTCACCAGGGCCTAGCTCAGGTTGGGGGGAAGCATATTCTTTCTTTGTCAACAGCAGAAGAGCAATTGTGGAGACTACTTAACCCTCCTCTTACGACAAAAGGAAATAGAACATAGGCAATATGGTGTCGCAGAAAGAACACCGTTTTTGAGAACGAAACTTCAGTCTGACTCCCAGCTCTGGCTTAGCTACTTATTCCAACCCTGACTTATTCCAGGAAGGACTGAGAGCAGCCTTGTCATCAACCAACCAATCAATAAAAACAATGTTCCCCAGCAATCACTAGCTGGATATATTTGGGCAAGCTACTGTGATTATTCTTTGTTTTTCTATCTGAGAAAAAAAAATGGAGACCATAACACCAATTTCACAGAGTTTTGCAAAGGTAATGAGTGGGAAACTACAATGTCAATTATAAAGTATTACGCAGGTAACAGTTATTATAATTACTGTTGATTAATAAGATGACAATAAAGATCCCAAAGGGAGGACTGGGGGAAAGGAGAACTGCGATGGAGCAAAATGAGAAAGGGAGGTCAAGAAAAGAGAAAGGTGGAGGGAGCAGAAGTTCAGGATGGGGGCAGATGGAGAGTCTGTACCTTTAGCACTTCCTGAACTTTTCCAGCCACTTGTACCATGGTAGTCAGAACTGATTCACTATACAGTCGCTGTAGGGAACAGGCAGAAATCAGGAGCCAGGTAAAGGACAGAGGATTTGGCACGGGGGTGGGGGTGTGAGTGTAATTGGTGAAGTGGAGGGGCCCTTGGGTCTCAAACATCAAGGACCGTGGTCTGAGAGGGCATCTTAACCACGTTAAGATGTGGTTGGAGTTGGTATCTTTATTTTCAGCGGCCAGGGGATGGGTCTGGGTCACCTGGTATGTGGGCATGATTTGCCCCTCCTCCTGGAAGATCTCAGCATCACATTGCCCCAGCAATCGAACAATTTGCTCGGCGTCTGCTTTGTCCAAGTCCTGGGTCAGTGGATTTGACTTCTCTGTGATTGGCAGGGCTGCCTCATACCCAGACAACTGGAGGGAAAGGGGCACAAGGATACAGTCAGGAAGCCAAAGCCTCATTCGTGCCTGCTGATCTGGAGGTAAGAGTGGCAGCAGACACAATGTTTGGACACACACACACACACATCCACTCCATCCGAGGATTTAGCCTGCGCTTGGTACTCTGGGCCTAATAGGGGCAGAAGATCAGGAAGGAAGATGGGAAGGAAGAGAGAGAGAGAGTAGAAACCCAGCATGGAGGGAAGTCCAGACGAGACATGATTCTAGGAATCAATGCAGAAAACCGACATGTAGAAGGGGGTCTCACCTCCCACTTGCCAGGCTCTGGGGTCTCAATCACATGTTGAAATCGTTTTGTGCTGGGCATGGTCACACGCTGTGGACACCCTGTCGTGCCTGCCTCTTCAGCCACACAAACCCTTCTGTCACGCTAACTGCTTCCAGCTGGCAGGGCCTTATCTGAGCTACAGTGATGATTAACCCAAGTACCCTGGCCTCTCTGAGCACCACCCCCTCCAAGCACCACTTGCTGTACCCTTTCCTGGTCAGTAGACCCCCCCCCCAGCCCTCTGATCACCCCAGGGAAGCTCCTGGGGTTCCTCTGGGCATGTATGCAGACCGTCTAGCCTCAGCTTTGCCCCTGAGGGGGAAAACCTGAGGTTCATTACTCTTAACCTTTGGATACAATGACCTGTTCTCTGGATGGCCTAAAACCTGGAAGTGCAGGATAAAACCCAGGCCCAGGCCCAGGCCCAGGCCCAGGGCATTGAGAATCCCTGAGCAAGAGTGCCCTGGGACCAGGATGCATCAGGAGGCCAGAGATCAGGGTCCTCAGGGACAGCAGAGGTCAGAGGACCTGGGCCATGGCTTGATCACATGCTCAGAACACACAGTCCTCCCTGCTCCTCTTGCTCCATTTCACTCTTTCATCTCAGAAGGAAGGCAACAGAAGCTTTGGAGCCCCAGGGGGGCACACGATGAACTGAATATTAGAGGCAAAAGTACCACAGAAATAGAAATGCTGCAATGAGAATTAGAAACCAAAGCATCTGTCCTAAATATAACATTAGCCAACATTTATTTACACTGAACCATGCACTTTTCACATAACGTATCTCATTGGATACATCAACACTAGGAAGATGATATTGACACCCTCATTTTTCAGATGTTGAAACTGAGGCTCAGACAAGTTAGGTCATTGCTTAAGATCACACAGTTGACAGAATTGGGACTCACACCCAGGCTGTCACTCCAGATCTCATGAAATACCTGAAGGATTTACATGTTTGTTGAATGAATGAAGTAACTAACAGATTGGTACAAATTAATGATAATCCTTGACTCACACAGTGTCATAAATAAGATTTTTTAAAGACATTCCCCACCATTGTCTCATTCGATCCTGCCAACGGCCCTATGAGGTTCTGGACGCTCTGATTTTAGGAAACCTGACACTCAGATGACCAATTGCTCGGCAGTAAGTGGCAGAGCTAAGACAAGACCGTAGGTCGCTGCTCTTTAGATTCCTCCCTATAAACCCAGCAATCTCGAGCGCTGTATCTCCAGCTCTTCACACGCCCGGACACATAGGTGATGCTCAATAAATATTTGCTTAATAAATTCAAGAATGAATGAGAGAGCGAAGAGAATCAATACCACATTATGAATGGGGAAGAGATTTAAAAGCTGACGCAGTCTACAAGTAGGAGATTGTTAAAACAATTCTCTCCGCCACGCTATCCCCTCCCGCAGGGAGGTGGCATTCTCCTCCCAACTTGGCTAATTCCACCCGGGGAAGGAGGGGCCCTCCAGGTGTCGGAGACCCTCGCACCCGCGCCTCTCCCCACGCCCCCGCAGGCTCCTGGGACCCAGCCGCGAGCAGAGGCAGGGGGACCCGAGAGGCCGCCAATGGGAGGGTCGTGGGAGGAGCCCCGGGAGAACGGGGTCGGAGGCGGGGGGATGAGGGGGATGACGGCGGCGAGAACCCCAGCGGGGCGGGGCGGGCCGGCACGTCCCGCTCGGGCTGCGGCGGAGCGAGCCGGGCCAGCTCTGCAGAAGGCGGCGGCTGGCTGGCCGGGACGGTCACATCCCGCTGCAGGGGCCGGCGGGGCAGCCGCACTGCCTCCCGCACCGGGACTCAGGCCAGCGGCCAGGCCGCCCGGCACCGCCCCCTGCCCAGAGACAGACTACGCGGCCCGTCCGAGCTCCGGGGGCCCCCGCAGCCCCGCGGCCCGCTCCCGCTACGCCTCCGCCTGCCCCCTGCCCGCAGCTCGGTCCGCGCTGCCCGCCGCGCCGGGCCCGCGCCGGGATGGGGTAGGGCCAGCGCCACCGCGTCGGGCGATGGGCCGCCCTCTGGGCACCGAGCAGCCCCCCGAGGCCTGACAGACCACGAGGACCGGCGGAGGTGGGTGTGGGCAGGGCTGAGCCGCCCACTGGGGACGCCCGGGTGATGCGGGGGCGGGGAAGGCGTGGGGAGAAGGGGGGCTCCCGGGCCGCTGTGGGCGGTGGGGAGCCCGGGACAGCGGCTGCCACCCGAGCGTTCTGGGCAGTCCTTGACCCCCGCCCCCACAACTCCTGCCACCTCCAGGAGCCCCGCCTGGATGTCAAGCGGATGCCCCGGTGCCTCCCAGCGGACTCGGTGGGGACCATGGCTTCGCTGATGCCTCTCTCCCCATATTTAAGCCCCACGGTCCTCCTGCTGGTCAGTTGTGACCTGGGCTTTGTGCGAGCAGGTGAGTAAAGGGGTAGTAGCATCAACCAGAGCTAGTCCGCGGGTGGAACCTGTTAATCTGTTAACTCTGGCACCCACAGACCGACCTCCCTCTCCTGTGAATGTGACAGTCACTCACCTCAGAGCCAACTCGGCCACTGTATCCTGGGACGTCCCAGAAGGCAACATCGTCATTGGCTACTCCATTTCCCAGCAAGTATGAATCACCCTTCTGCTCCCTCAACCTGTGTCCTTGGATCTGTGAACATTCCTTCAGTTGCCCCCACCCCAGACCTCAGCTCACCACCTGGTGGTGGGGGAATCTGGGAGCAGGTGTTCCCTGGCTCCGGCTGCCCTTTTCACCCTTACTCTGTGGACTGCTTGCATGTTCAAGAGTCCTGGGACTGGTGTGAGACTGCCCTCCTGTCCCATCATCTCCCTGCAGCGACAGAATGGCCCTGGGCAGCGTGTGATCCGGGAGGTGAACACTACCACTCGGGCCTGTGCCCTCTGGGGCTTGGCTGAAGACAGCGACTACACAGTGCAGGTCAGGAGCATCGGCCTCCGAGGAGAGAGCCCCCCAGGGCCTCGGGTGCACTTCCGAACTCTCAAGGGTTCTGACCGGCTACCCTCAAACAGCTCAAGCCCAGGTGAGGGTCTCAGCTATTCTCCACCCCCGAAAGCACTGGATTCCCTGGCTTTTTACCGGCCTTCAGCCTGTTAACTTCCCCCAATCAAGCAACAGTCTAGCTTAGATGAATAAAAGGATGATTTAACTCATCATACTGCCAAGAAACGCAGGGAAAAGGTTGGCAGGGGACTGGGTATAAACAGGCTGATAATGAATCGTTTGGGAGAAGGGCTTAACCAACCTCAGTTCACGGCCACCACAGCCTGCGTGAGTACTCACCCACAGCCTTCCTGCTTTTTGGTCTCTAACTACCTGTCCACCAACAGCTTCCTAGAGAGGCTAAGAGGGGCAACCCTGTGATGGGTCGGTCTACCCGGACACTAGTCCCCAGACTCTCCATCCTTACCTGTCTGCAGAGAAGAGCTCTCTAGCAGCTCCCCATAACCTGGAGTCTATCTCCTCCTCCTCAGGTGACATCACAGTGGAGGGTCTGGATGGAGAGCGACCCCTACAGACGGGGGAAGTGGTCATCATTGTGGTGGTGTTGCTCATGTGGGCTGGTGAGTGAGCAGCTGGACCGGGGACCAAGGACCGGGGAGTGGGGCTCAGTGCAGGAGGGAGGTGGTGAAGGAGAGAAGAGATAGGGAGAGATTTTGAGTGGGGAGATGCTTAGTCGAGGGGGGTGAGCAGAAGTTTGAGGAGAAAGGGTGCCTGGGTGGCTTCATGGCTGAGCATCTTCCTTTAGCTCAGGTTGTGGTCCCAGGGTCCTGGGATCAAGTCCCGCATCGGGCTCCCCACAGGGAGCCTGCTTTTCCCTCTGCCTATGTCTCTGCCTGTCTCTCTCTCTCTGTGTGTCTCTCATGAATACCTAAAAATTAAAAATCTTAAAAAAAAAAAGTTTGAGAAGAGGAAGATTAAGAGGGTGATGCTCACACGAGTACTAGAAATTCAAGGGTTCTCCTCTCAGGTTTTCTAGAAACTCTGTGGGTATCTCACTGCCCTTCACGGCTGTGAGTAGGGAGGTCAAGATCAAGGTGCAGATTGTATTGTTGTGTTTCAGCTGTAATTGGGCTATTCTGCCGTCAGTATGATATCATCAAGGACAACGACTCCAACAACAACCCCAAGGAGAAGGGGAAGGGGCCGGAACAGAGTCCTCAGGGAAGGCCAGTGGGGACAAGACAGGTGATGTGCGGCGAATGAGGGAGGGAACGGTGATCTTGCTTCTAGAAGCAGCCAGGGAAAGGGAGAAGGCCAAAGAGGGGTAGGAAAAGAGGGAAGATGGATATTTGGGATGCAGGCGGCTATTCCCTTCCTGAAATCAGAGACTCAAGCCTTTTTCTTTTACAGAAAAAGTCACCGTCCATCAACACCATTGATGTATGAGTGAAGAAACAGAACCAGAAAATGGATGCACTAACAACCTGGGGATGGGATAGGGTCAGGGAGAGCTTCAGGCAGTGATGTGCCCAAGAGTGAAGGATCCCACAGTTTCCCAGAGGGTAATGACACTCCCACAATCTCAGGCCTGGTATCCATCCTCTTTCCACTGTGAGCAGGGCCAGAAGGTAGGTCTCTTAGGGTCTGTGCCCCTGGACCTGAGGAATGGCTATCAGATGGGATATGTCCTTCCATCCCCCAGATCCAGGGGAGAGTCACTTGTTCAACCATATCCCACTAGGTCCCAAATGGGGCCCCCATTTCACCTGCATCAGGACTCTTGGCATCCCCAGCTGCCCCCACATCTTGCCTCTGGGTCTCAGAGAGGGGTGTTTCTTTGGCTACTCCCCCTCCCCCAGCAATGAAAAGGAATTGCCTGGGTCTGGAGGCAGATGCTGCACTGCACTACTCCAATGTCTTCCATGGAGCCTCAGGTGCTCCCCTCTCACCTGGTAGCCCATTCAGCTGCTGGTGATCTCAGCCCTTGGACATTTTTCCAATAAAGGTTCTTGGACAAACTGGAGCTGACTGTATGGTATACCGTATAGTATGTTGAAGACATTTCCCCACTGTCTCTCCCTTGACTACAAGGGCCTCTCACACCACCACCAACTCGACAGGAGCACTCTGATTTTTAGGTGTTATTTTGATTCTCTAGCCTGGGAGGGGGGTGAGGAGGAGGCCAGAAATGGGTGTAGAAAACTAGAGCCCTACTTCCTTTTGTTTTGTTCAGTGAGAAGGGGGGAGAAGCAAAAGAAAGGAAGATACCAATTCTCCTGCACCAGGGGAAGTGAAAAGTTATACCACATGAGAGGGGTCAGTAACCTTTTAGGTTCACTGCCCACATTGATAACCAAGCTCTTCACCATTTATTCCTCCGATTCCTCCATCAAGCCTGAGTCAATTTCCAGAAAAGGACTGAATAGTATCTTGGGACAAAGGGCAGAGCAGCTATACTAATGGATCCATGTGCTCCTATCCTGTGCATTCCCATACCTATTCTTCCCTGCCCTCTGGCTTTCCCTTTTGTCTGTCTCTGTTCATCCCGTCAAAGTCAATAATAATTGTAAAGTGTAAATGAGTTTATATTCACTCTCTGCCACTACATCCAGAGGAGGATTATGGAAATAAAACTGAGGGATTGGAATTCCCCTGTCAAAAGACTTATACTTTGGGTTCTGGGGCTACTTGTTTCCTGTATAAATAGGGGCTTTCCTCTACTCTTTCCTAAATACCAAGGGGTTGGAGGGGATGGTGCCAGTGAGAGAAATATCTATTGACATTTGCAACCACGGTGGGGGAAAGGCTTCAGAACCCAGAATCTGCTTGGACAGCATATGCTACCCTTTCTGGAGAAGTATAGGTCTTCTCAGCTTCAGATTTTTCCAGAGGAGGTATAAGAATAATTCTCCTAACTCTCTTTTTCTGCATCTCAGGCTCTGGTACAAGAATTTAGAACAATAATTCTGAAAGGGACCCCAATCTATACAGATCAAGAAGTCAATATCCTTTTTACTTAACCAAGCTCCAACCCCAGTTATCACAGGACTTAATGTTAGGCAATCCGGCGAGCCAAGCTCCGGTTTGCCCTCTGCCTTGAACCACAAAAGCATCCCGATCTGGGCAGCAGTCTTTAATCCACTGCTACCTAATTGTATAGTAGCACCTCTCATTGGCCACTGGTTCCAAAACACTCATCTCTCAGACTCTGGACACATCGTTTCTTGGGATGGAAGTGGCACAGAGTATAAGAAGCATGGCATGGAGACAGGGAGCTAGGAGTTCAGAACGAATACACAGGGTGTTTAAAAGCACCAGCTCAGGCTTGAATCTCAGTTATAGCCTTTACTATTAGTTTGGGTAAGTGACCCCTCTAATCCTGAGACTCCTGGTATGTAAAATGGGACTAATAATGCCATCCCCTTCAAAAGGCGGCTTTGAGATTGAATGAGATAATGCACAGTACCTGGCAGGCGCATACTGAGTATTCAGTTAGCAATCATTATTAGCCAGCCTTGCGATCCCCTGCGAGTCATATAACCTATTTGGGTTCAATTCCATCCGCTGCAAAACGTATGGAAGCAACTGCCCTGATTTCCTCCGAGGTAGTGAAGATCAAAATAATGCATTCAGCCACACTTACTCTCAACACAGCGCGAGAAACACCGCGATTACGTAGGACCTCGAGTTGGCCTAGGACTTGTGGGCGTGGCTTGAGCTTGGGTTTGCAGGCAACGCCGGGATTGGTTCGTGAAGGAGAGGATTCCATCCCTCTCGTTGTCCCGCCCTAGGCCTCACTGCGCCTGCGCACGTTCTGTTTGCATCGCCGCGAACCTACGTGGTGACCTTGCGAAGTGTGTTGCGCCCCGCTCGCATCTGCGTCAGCGGCAGTCGCTGCGGCTGCGTGGCGGGTTGTCCAGGTAACCACGGGAGTTGTCGCTGACTGGTGGCAGCTGAGAGGCAGGTGTTCGTCATGCAGTTGAAGCACCTGAGGACCCTGCTGAGCCCTCAGGTGAGGAGTTGCGTGCCTCTTCCCTTCCCCGCCCGCCTTAACGTTGCAAGAAAAGGGGGAACTGAAATGTCACGACGTTGAGCGCCTACTGTATGCGGAAGACTGAAGGCTCTAAGGATGATTCGACTCTGCTCGATAGTGTGCAGTAGGCGAGACGGACCTCTTAGCCTCGGTAGCTTTCATGCCCGTTCATTTAACGTCAGTTGTGGACGAGGAGGCCCCGTGGTGGGCGCGCTTGTAAACTATGAGCCTAAGTCTGCACCCAAAGAAACGAGCGCTCTAGGTGCAAGCCCCAGAGAAGGGGTGCAGAAGACCTCACGTTCATTCTGATGATGAAGATTTCAGATTCAGAAGAGGCGGGGCCCTGGGGGAGGAACCATGCTAAAGAAAGGCTGGGTTTTGGAGCTGGGAGACCAGAATCCAAGTTCTAGGGCCATCTCTACTTTAAATAAATGACCCAATACCGTTGACTTTGGCCCTCGTCACACAAAGTCTCTGAGTGGAAAACGGGAGTAACAATAATTAGCAACCTGAGGGGGATTTGGAGGAAGAGTTAAAGGAAGTAATGTACACAAAGGCCATTGCAAACTTAAAAGCAGTATTAAAACTTATAGACAGGAGAGCATTCAAAATTCAAAGGACAAAGTCATACAAAGCTAATGATAATATCTGTCACAAGTGAATGTTTAATAGGTAGGGCAGCATTAGTTGTTAAGATTGTGGTTTGTGGAATCAGACATACGTGGACTTAAATCTTGGTTCTGCCACTTCTAAACTGTGTATGTAAACTTGAGCAGATTACTTAACCTTTCTGAACCTCAAGTTTCTGGTTGTAAGATGTACCCAAAAATGGCATCCGTCTCAGCGTTATGAGGTAAAAGGAGACTGCATATTAAGCACTTATCAAAGTGCCTAGCCTGTGGTAAGATCTTGTTAAAGATTAGCTTTTATTATTCTGTTCCCTACCTCATGGAATCCTTACGACTGCTGTGAGGAATCAGGAAGGCTTCACAGAAGATGTGGCATTAGAACAGAGGGAAATGAGAAGAAAAGAGAAGTGTGCTCATTGGCTCAGTAAACTGCCCCTGAAAATGTAATTTAAAGATTTCTTTACCCTAATGGAATTATTGAGAATGAAAACCTCCTTCAGTCTTTGAAAATAGGATGTCATGATGCAGGGAAGGGCGAATGCCCAGAGTTGGCAAAATGATGAAGGAAGATGAACAATGGTTATTGAGGAGCCCTTCAAACCTAATTTAATCAAGAGTTGGAGGGTGGTGAAGGTGGTGGTGTGGCTATATTCTGACTCTGAGAATTTTGATAAAGAAAGCATTTTTTTTTTTAAACTTCTGACTTCAAAGGTAAGTGGATTAGGAGTGAAAATTAACAAAGTTTGAAACCAGAGCGCTAGAGCCCAAGTAATTAATCATGCAATTGGAGCAGAAGCTAAATGTTTAATTTCAAGGAGGGAAATCCTTAGTGCAGAACCATTAAGTGAGGACCAGGGCTGGTAGCAGACAGATGTGGCAAAAATAATTCACTGGGAGATGGTCACTTCTAAATTGGGCTTCTGTGCAGTGCATAGTCCTTGGGCGGGGGAGGGGGGATCCAAAAAAACTAACCAGGTGGCATATTCATCCTAAGTCTCAACTCTAATTGTCTTACTCCCTATTCTGGAATTTTCACTGTCTCTCCCTTTCCCACGAAATAAGCCCAAACTCCTTGGCCAAATTTCAAAGATCTTTCTTGAGCTGGACTCACTGTCTATCCTGCCTTACCTCCTCTGTTCTATTTGCAAGGTAGTTGCAGCTAAATTAAATTATTATTTCTTGACCAGACTTGCCTTTGCTCATATCATTCCTTCTACCTCAGATAATTACTCTCATTTAACTGCATCCATTCTTCAAAGCTTAAAGTTGATCATTTATTTTTTTTCAAGATTTTATTTATTCATGAGAGAGACAGAAAGAGAGGCAGAGACACTGGCAGAGGAAGGAGAAGCAGGCTCCATGCAAGGAGCCCGATGTGGGACTTGACCTCGGAAATCTGGGATCATGCCCTGAGCTGAAGGCAGATGCTTAACCACTGAGCCACCCAGGTGTCCCAAAGTTGATCATTTAAACATAAAATTACCTTAGGCCTCTCCAAACTATTACCATGCTTTGTATATGCCTCTCTTACGGGACTTTTCCTGTTTTTGTACCCATCTTTTTTTTTTTTTTTTAAGATTTCATCCATTTATTCTTGAGAAACACACAGAGAGAGGCAGAGACATAGGCAGGGGGAGAAGCAGGCTCCCTGTGGGGGAGCCCAATGCGGGACTTGATCCCAGGACCCCAGGGTTCATGTGCTGAGCCAAAGGCAGACGTTCAACTGTTGTTGAGCCGCCCAGGTGCCCCTGGTTTTGCTCCATCTTATTAGCCTGGGACAGGGACCATATTTTGTTCTTTGTCCCCCTCTCAGTTCCTGGCCACATGCCTTTCTCAAAAAGGTATTCAAAAAATATTGAATGAATGACTAAAGACCAAAACTTATTTTTTTAAAAAAAACCTATCATACCAGTTCTATTTATTTTAGTAGCAGTCCTAGGATATGAGAGAGTGAGGCCATTGCAGGGGCACATTGGTACAGTTGATTTAGCATGCCACCTCTTAGTGCATTTGCATAATAGTTTGCTAAAGCCCCTTGTTCTCCTGGTCCAGGGTTTTATCGTCTTGGAGACCAGGATGCATCACAAACATCTGTTTATTTTAAGGACTATGATGAGGAAAATTGACCAAATCACACTAGAACTAAAGGAACTAGAAAGCTTTTGTTGTTCTAGAAGAGCATCTGGGTTTATTTTTCCCCCCCGCTGTCTCTGCAGGATGGAGCTGCGAAGGTGACCTGCATGGCTTGGTCCCACAACAATGCCAAATTTGCTGTCTGCACAGTGGACCGAGTGGTGTTGCTATATGATGAGCATGGGGAGCGGAGAGACAAATTTTCCACCAAACCAGCTGACATGAAGGTGAAGAGAGTACTCTGTGTGTACTTAACCTGTTGATGGGGCCTTAGAAATCTTCATAATTGACTCCCCAGCCTTTGGCATAGGAAGTGGCCTGCCTCTTCTTTTCTCAGTACAAACCCCTCAAGCTCATTATAATCACACATACACCTCTTCTTCTCTTTTCTCTTTCATGTGTACTTATTACCTTTTTTTTCTT
Source organism: Vulpes lagopus (assembly GCF_018345385.1). Taxonomy (NCBI): domain Eukaryota; kingdom Metazoa; phylum Chordata; class Mammalia; order Carnivora; family Canidae; genus Vulpes; species Vulpes lagopus. The sequence continues at coordinate 112,296,158 of NC_054828.1, forward strand.
TTTTTAACCCTTAGTATGGCAGGAAGAGCTATATGGTGAAAGGCATGGCTTTTTCTCCTGATTCCACTAAAATTGCCATAGGACAGACCGACAACATCATCTATGTGTACAAGATTGGAGAAGATTGGTGAGAATAGAGACTGGGAGATGGGGTGACCTGGAAAAGAAGGAGAGGGTAGAAAGAAATGCCTCATTGGGGAAGGGGGAGTGGAGAAGATGATAATCCAAGCTGGGACATGAACAAAGGCCCTCCAGAGCCTGTCATTGCTTCCCTACCTTTGCTTGCTCCATGTGTTCTGAGATTCCATCCCTGGTAGAATCAGCCTAAGGTCAACATGAGGGTCTGTGAGGTTCTGGGGAGACCACGGTGGTAGAGCATCTTTGTTATTGTTCCAAAGCTGCTCAGGCTACATCTTATGCCTCCTTTCAGGGCTCCTGTGGAATGGTAGGAAACACTAGGGGAGCAGGGAAGGTGTCTGTTCTCTCTTCCCTTCCCCCAGCATCATATGTGGCAATTTATTTATGAAAGTGTTTTTAATATGCTTTCCCTCCTTTTATTTGGCAGGGGTGACAAGAAAGTCATCTGTAACAAATTCATCCAGACGGTAAAGTCCAGACCTGTTTCTGGGAGATTAGGATGAACGAACATGTATCAATATATCTACTTACAAATTAACCAGGAGTTGCATTTTTTTAACATATGAATCTGACTTTTCCAACTACAAGGATGGTGCTGCCTGGCTGCCCATCCTCATTTGCTTTCCTCCTTGAGCCCAGTGTGTCTTCTCCTCCCCTATAGGCAACTGGGGTGGTGGCATGTGGCAGGGGGTTCAGTTTGTTAGAAATGTGATAAGCTATGTAGACAGGATTATCCTTTTCATGATTTTCTTCTTACAGAGTGCTGTCACTTGTCTGCAGTGGCCAGCGGAGCACATCATTGTCTTTGGACTGGCTGAAGGGAAGGTAACAGAGGAAGAGAAACACAGGAGAGGTGGTGGGTGGAGATAATGGTTCTGGAAAGAGAAATATGGTTAAATTTCTCCCTTAGGGTCAAGTTGTGTATTGGGGGAGAATACAGAAGAACCAGTTTTTTGTTATTTATTTTTCTTTCCTTAGGATCTTGGTGGGATTGAAAGTAGCCCAATCAGACTTGTATCCATTTTCCCATTTCCAGGTTCGTTTAGCAAACACTAAAACTAATAAATCATCTACCATCTATGGGACAGATTCTTACGTGGTATCACTGACAACAAAGTAAGTAAGGAAGATCAGTATCCCAAGAGCTTGGAATTGTAGGAAGAAGTGATGCGGATGTTGGGACTGGGAGACTGTAATATGGAAGGTGGAGAGGACTGGTAGGACTGGTAGCAGGAAGACCAGATAGGGTGATGTTTGACAGAGAAAGGGGATTCCTTGGTGAGACAGAATAATCTCTTTCCTTGGCTCCTCTTCCCCTTTTTTAGTTGCTCTGGGAAAGGAATTCTCTCTGGTCATGCAGATGGCACCATTGTTAGGTATTTCTTTGATGATGAAGGCTCTGGAGAGTCACAGGTATGATTAAAGCATGCTGTGTCATGGGGTAAGGAAACCCAAGACCCCTTCTAGAGGAGGGCAGACATTAAGATTGACGTGCTAGGGGAGGTAGCTAGAGGAGAGACGTGGGAGGGGGGCCATTTGGATACAGCCACAGAATTTGTGTTCAGGAGGCTAGAGCTTAATACTTGTGGGATAGAGGGAGTCAAGTGGAAGGGATTCTGAGAGTAAGGGAAAGCAAAAATTATTCTCATCTATGTAAAAAGTATATTTATGTATACAAATTCATAGGGGAAAAAAGTCATTTACTCTCGAGAGGGAAAAGATGGGGGATAAATGAAATGTTCATAATTTACTCTCTATAATTCTGTGTTGTTTGAATACCTTATATTAAGAATTATTTGCATAGGGCGCCTTTCTGGCTCAGTTGGTGGAGCATGTGAATCTTGATCTCAAGGTTGTGAGTTCGAGCCCCATGTTGGGTGTAGAGATTACTTAAATAGCTAAAGCTCAAAAAAAAAAAATTACTCATGTAATAATTAAATTTATTTCCCCTAAAAATAAGAGTCATATGCTCCCTGTGGGCCTACCCAACGTTGGTCAATGTCTAGGAGATCTTCCTTGGAGGCTTTATAGATTCTTTTTAAAGGACTCCAACATACAAGTATTTTGAGGCTTCCTCTTGAGCACAATGTCAATAAGCATGTATGTATGTCATACATATGTGTGTGACAATATAAAACAGAAAGACAATTTGTGAAGTCCTCCAGATTACGATGTGTTGGTGTGGGAAAATGTTGAAAGATTTACACAGAGTAGGATGATCAGAGTGAGCGTGTTAGGTGCTAGAAAGGAGAAATGCCCAACTGGAGCTGTCAGAATTAGTAATTGAAATGCTCCCCTTCTGTCTTAGGGGAAGTTGGTTAACCACCCATGCCCACCCTATGCCTTGGCTTGGGCAACCAACAGCATCGTGGCTGCAGGCTGTGATCGGAGGATTGTGGCCTATGGAAAGGAAGGCCATGTACTACAAACTTTCGATTACAGCCGTGACCCTAATGAGCGGGAGTTCACCACAGCCGCCGCAAGTCCTGGAGGCCAGTCTGTTGTGTTGGGAAGTTATGACAGGTGGGTCCCTTTCCATGTGCATCTTTTGTCTGCTTTCCCTATGTACACTCTGCTTTAGCCAGTTATTCTCAACCAGAGTGGGAAACTGGATGAGAATCAAATGGATATTGAAAGAGATCCTCAACTTTTAATTCACACACTTCCTTTTTCCTGCTCCCACCATCTGTTGGCACTCTGGCAGTTCCAGAATGCACCAGGATTTTGTCTCTGTGCCTCTCTCTGGGATTCCACAGTCGAATTCATCTCTACTCTCTTTGTATGACTATTGCCTCTTTTCAGACCACTGGCTTAGTGTTTGTCACATTATTACTTTTTTAAGATTTTATTTATTTATTCATGAGAGACACCGAGATAGAGAGGCAGAGACACAGAGGGAGAAGCAGGCTTCATGCGGGGAGCCAGATGTGGGACTTGATCCTGGGACTCCAGAATCACACCCTGAGCTGAAGGCAGATGCTCAACCACTGAGCCACTCAGGCGTCCCATGTTTCTCACGTTATATTACACTTTGTGTTTATAGCTATCTGGCAAAATTGAAATGCCCTTGAGAAGAGGACCTATTCTTTTTTTTTTTTTAATCTCCAGTGCCTAAATTAACATCTAATACATAATCTACACTTAAATGTTTGGCGAATGAATGGAGGGATGGATGGAACAGTAAATAAACAGCTAGGTCTGGGTCTCCTCTCATCAGCTTTGTCAACCCTTTGTCAATCTCATGTGTGTTTCCTCCTTCCTTTTTCTGTTTCTTACTGTTTCTCTTTTCTTTTTCCTTATTTTTCTATTGCTGACAGCTTATTTTTCTCACCAGCTAAGATCTCCTTTTTGTTTTCTCTGTTTCCATCATTCTTACCCCATTTTACTTTTGACTTGGATTTTCCCAGCTTCCTTCCTTTGAACCTTTTTGTCCTCTCCAATGAAATTACTTAGCTTGTGTGTTCTCTTTTACTTCCTTCTCTAATACAGCAAGACTCATGTCCTTCAGTTACCCACCTATTTCCACTCTTTTGCTCAGCCTCCATTTCTTCTAAAAACCACCTACTTAATTTCAGACTTCGGGTGCTCAACTGGAGCCCTCGAAGAAGCATCTGGGAAGAGGCAAAGCCCAAGGAGATTGCCAACTTATACACCGTCACTGCCTTGGCCTGGAAACGGGATGGCTCACGACTCTGTGCGGTGTGTTTCACTAGTAGTCCCTTTCTGCATGGGTGACTTTCTCCAAACTAGGAAAAATCCTGCCTTCTCCTAAAGCACTCTGTCCTGAAGCTAGAGAATCTCCTCTTCCCTTTTGACTCCAACCTAAAAATATGACATTAAAGGCAGGAAAGAGAAATTCACACTTTATTGGAAGCCAAAAGAGACAAAGAATTCTGTAGGCAGGGCTGATTTCTCCCTTTCATCCCATCACTATCCTTGAGTCCTGTGGTTGCCACCTCTTCCCATCTGGTACTTCCAAAAACTGCCAGCCCTTTTACTGCCAACTCTTCTCTAGATTCTAGAACCTAGGTTTTGAGAATGTCTCTAGATATCCTCCCCATGCCTGTTACCTTTTATGTTCTCAACCTCCCTTCTAGGGCACACTCTGTGGTGGAGTGGAACAGTTTGACTGCTGCCTCCGGAGGAGCATTTATAAGAATAAGTTTGAGTTGACATATGTGGGACCTAGCCAGGTAAGCAGCTGATAGCCTGCTATGCCAAGATCTTACCAGTGTTCATTCATCCTTGTGATGCTTTCTTGCCTTCTGGACACAGACAGTGTCAAATTTAACCCCTGGCAGAGCCGTTTTAGAGAACAGAATATGTTGGGCAACTTTCGAAGTTATTGTACTTCCGGTTTATTGTAAGAAAAGATTTAAACACCAGACCTAAGGGGTACAGAGATTGCCACTTACATCTTCCTAGTTTAAAATTTTACTACCTGGGGTGTCTGGGTAGCTCAGTGAGTTAAGTGTCAGACTCTTGGTTTCGGCTCAAGTCATGATCTCAGGTTTGTGAGCTGAAGCCCCGCATCAGGCTCTGGGCTGGGTATGGAGCCTGCTTAGATTTTCTGTCTCCCTCTCCCTCAACCTATTAACTGTCCCTCTAAACAAAAAGAAAGAAAGAAAAAAAAATTTTACTACCTATATGCAATCAACTGAGGAGCTTAGAATTATGCACGTGAATAGCATTGCTTTAGGGCCTCTGAACTCACTGTGTATGACATTGTAAGGTAATTCTTAGTTTCTGAGACCACTTTTCTCTTTTCTCTATCTGTATCCTTTTTTCATTCCATTTATTATTTGTTGGTCTCTTCTTTTTTTCTTTTTTTAAGATTTTATGTACTTTAATTAGAGAGAGAGCATGAATGTGGGTAGGGAGAGAGGGAGCAGCAGGCTCCCCAGTGAGCAGGGAACCTGACGTGGGGCTCAATGCGGGGCTCGATCCCAAGACCCTGAGACCATGACCTGAACCAAATGCAGATGCTTAACCAACTGAGCTACTCAGGCGCTCCCTCTTGTTTTTCTTTAAGATTTTATCTTTAAGTGATTTCTACACCCAACATGGGGCTTGAACCCACAACCCTGAAATCAAGAGTTACATGCTCCTGGACTGAGCCAACCAGATGCCCCCATTCTTTCATTTTCTGTCCATTCTCTATGTGTGAGCACTGTTAGGTATTGAGAATACAAAGATAATTATCTGCAGTATAGTGTCCCTTAATCAAGAAGATCATTCTAGCAAAGGAAACAGGTTTATGAAATGACAGTATTGTACATGTGATTAAAGTAATCACAAACACTTTCACAAGAGGTACAGAGATGTAGAGAGAATGATTGGTTTTACCCCATATGTAATATATATTATGTGTTATAAGTATTGAGAGAATCTTTGAAAGCATTCATAAATAGTAAAGCACCATGTGAATGTGAGGTGTCATTTTTACCAACAATAACCCAGGCTACGTAATATTAAAGATATTAGCTTTATTAGTTTGATACTGGAGTGGAGAAGGGGCACAGCATGTTCACCCCTCTTTGGGATTGGGAGATCAGACTTGTACCTTCCAAGGTGATTGTGAAGAACTTGTCATCGGGGACCCGAGTGGTACTCAAGTCACACTATGGTTATGAAGTGGAAGAGGTGAAAATCCTGGGAAAGGAACGTTACCTGGTGGCCCACACATCAGACACACTGCTGCTGGGGGACCTGAACACTAATCGCCTCAGTGAGGTAGGAACCATGAATGGAGGGGTGGGAATCAGTATCTTGAGTTGCTACTTCAAGGGAGCCAGGGTCCTGAGGGGGAAAGATGTAACATGCTGGGGTTGGGGAATTCTGGAATGTGAATCCCCACCGTTGGGCTATTTTTACCTCATCTCTCAGAGACCGAGAAACCTAGGGTAAAATCTGACCCAGCATCTGTTTTGTGCAACATCAAGACTGTCCTGAACTCAGTCTCTCTGCCTCCTCCCCTGTCATTCTTTCAGCATTGTCTTGGATAGTTATCCACATTGTTCCTTATGTCTTCTCCCTCCCTTACAGGTTGCTTGGCAGGGATCTGGGGGCAATGAGAAGTATTTCTTTGAAAATGAAAATGTGAGTAGAGCTTGATTAACCATCACCATCTCAGTAAACCTCCTTCTAGCTCCTATGTCAGAAGGATAGCAAATGGCCAGGGGTTGAGGAGAGAGCAGATAAAGAAGGGAGAGTGAAGTAGGCAGAGGAACAGAATAAAGAGAAAAGTGGGAGTCACTTTGAACTAGCAGGATACCTCCCTCTACTACTTTGGTCTCTCTCTTCATGTAAACTTCCCACCACATGACTCTTCCATTCATCCCCAGGTGTGTATGATCTTCAATGCTGGAGAGCTAACTCTAGTGGAGTATGGGAGTAATGATACCCTGGGTTCTGTACGTACTGAGTTCATGAACCCCCACCTCATCAGGTAACCCCAAAAGGTTCTCTAAATTTTTGAAACCTAAAAGAATTCCTTTTTTTTCTTTTTTAATTTTTTATTTATTTATGATAGTCACAGAGAGAGAGAGGCAGAGACACAGGCGGAGGGAGAAGCAGGCTCCATGCACCGGGAGCCCGATGTGGGACTCGATCCCGGGTCTCCAGGATCGCGCCCTGGGCCAAAGGCAGGCGCCAAACCGCTGCGCCACCCAGGGATCCCCAAAGAATTCCTTTTTTAACTTTTAACTCGTGGTCCTGAGATGCATCTAAAAACTGCATCCCATGTGTTACTTCGGGGCCCTTGATAAACATCTTGATGGCCCAAGCCCATTCCACCTTACCTCACCCTTCATGTTTCAGCGTCCGCATTAATGAGAGGCGTCAGCGAGGAATGGAAGACAATAAGAAATTGGCTTATCTTGTTGATATTAAAACTATTGCTATAGGTGAGTAAGACTCTCTCATAATTCTGATAACAAAATAGATATTTACAATACACTTCCATATCACAAGATTGTGCACAGTGGAGAATCCAGGTTTCTGAGAGGCACCAGGTAAATATGTGACTCCGCTCTTACAGAGGATATGTGAAATGTACAAATCCATGTCTGTGAGTTTGTATCTAGATATATAGATACAGATACACTGTTACATATATTGGCCTGTCCATATAATTATTCCTGTTCTTTAGGCATGTATCTTAGGGTTGGAAATTATAAATTTAGAGAGGAACCATTAGTGAATTTATGAATTTTCCTGTTTAGATTTCCTAGGATAATAGACAATTACAACTTGAAGGGGACTTATTTTCTGTAGACTTTGTCATTAGTAGCCAGTGATGACAAACTTTATTTGAATTTCACAAATGTTCACATAAATAAATCTTATTTTGTATATTAATAGTTAACTCTGTATCATGAAATGTTTTAAGCACAGAAAAATGCATATAGAATAGCATAGTATTTCCTAAGAAATATAGAGAATAACATATCCGTATAGCATAGTTGGTAAGAACAAGGGTCTGGAGTCAAACCTCTCTACTTCTGTGTGATCTTAGGTAAGTTCCTTACCCTTTCTATATCTCAATTTCTTCAACCACAAAATGGGGATAAAAATAGTAACTACCTTTAAAAAAATAGTACCTATCTTATATGAAAAGCACTCCGATTAATGTCTGGCACATAATAAGCAACAAATGTTAGCTATTAATAACATTATTATTACTTGCGTACCCACACCCAGTTCTATCATGTCCTGACCTTTCATTATATTTACTTTGGATCTTTTAGCTCTTCTCTTATTGAGGGACATGTAAGTTGGTTTTTCACTGTTTCTACTATTTTGGTTCTCTAAGATTTACACCTAGGTGGAACTGCTGAATCATAGAAGAGGTACATCTGCAATTTCACTAAATATTTCCAAATTGCTCTCCAAAGAGATTGTACCAATTTACATTCCCACCAACAGTTAGAGGTCCCAGTGTTCTGCATTCTCTCCAATACTTAAAATTGCCTGACTTCATAATTTGGCTCAATCTGATGTACATGAAATAATATCTCATTGTATTAATTTCTGTTGTTCATTTGTTCATTGGCCGTTTGGATTTCTTCTTCTGCGTATTGCCAGTTCTTATCCCTTGCCTATTTTTAAAATCAGGTTATCTCTTCCTTATTGACTTGAAGGATTTCTGTGTATGTGTGTATCTAGCCTTTGATGGTCATTTATATTGTGGATATTTTGTCTCAGCCTCTTTTAGTGTTCAGACATTTTTAATTTTAATGTAGTTCATTTAATCACTTTTTTAAAAAAGATTTTATTTATTTAGACACACAAAGAAAGAGAGGCAGAGACACAGGCAGAGGGAGAAGCAGGCTCCATGCAGGGAGCCTGACATGGGGCTCGATCCCCAGTCTCCAGGACCACGCCCTAGACTGAAGGTGGCGCTAAACCCCTGAGCCACCCAGGCTGCCCATTTAATCACTTTTTAAGAAATAGTTTATGATTTTTGAGGTCTTGTTTAAGAAGTTTCCTTGAGGCACCTGGCTGGCTCAAAGGAGCATGTGACTTTTGATCTCGGGGTCATGAGTTCAAGCCCCATGTTGAGTGTAGAGATTACTTAAACAAAACTTTAAAAAAGAAAAAGTTGGGCAGCCCCGGTGGTGCAGCGGTTTAGCACCACCTGCAGCCCAGGGCATGATCCTGGAGACCCTGGATCCAGTCCCGCGTCGGGCTCTCTGCATGGAGCCTGCTTCTCCCTCTGCCTTTGTCTCTACCTCTCAAAATAAATAAAATCTTTAAAAAAAAATTAAAAGGTTTTCTACTCCCTCCTTTAATTTTTTAAATTTACTTTCACCTGGAATTAATTTTTGCGAATAATGTGGGTATAGATCATGTTTTACTTTTTCCATGTTTAACCATTTATTGGAAGTCCATTCTGTACCCACAAATTTGTAATGTCACCTCTTATAAATCAAGTTTCCAAATATATATGAGTCTGTTCTTAAGATACTTTTATATTTCATGAATTTTATATATCACATCAGATGATTGAGCTCAGAAATGTAAGTATCTATAATGGAAATAATATAGTCTGGTGGCCCTATGTTCTAGTGGCAATAATGATCCATGAGACTTTGGACAAGTCACCCCACTCCACAGGGCTCATCTTCAGTAGTGTATAAAATGACAGAGTTCTTCTCTTAACCTTTTTTGTTACCAGCCTCTTTGAGTATCTAATTAAAATCATAGATCCTTTCCCAGAAGAACATACATAAACATACGATTTTGTGTGTGATTTCAGGGTGTTCACAGAAATAGGGTCCCCATAGCTCTAGTATTTTATGATTCTACTGAGAAATTGGGACTTTAAAACATACGGCTTTATCATGTTGCATTTTAATTAAAGGAAATTTCATTTTTAAGTTGGTCTTCCCAGTTGTAGACATTAGCTGGCATTTGGCCTTTAGCTTCAGCATGTATAACAAAGGCAGGACATTGCACGCTGGTAATGTATAAAAATAAGAGTAGTGAATGGGCTGTGTTCAGGAGACCCCCTGAAAGCATCGTAGCCAATGCTGAGTGGTCTAAGTGTGATCATTTCCTATATTGTCTACAAAATTCACACCAAACTAAAATACTCATCCTCAGCATGATCAACCTAACTTGAGTCAGAGGTTCCTCCTGTTTTGTCTGTGGGCCTTCACCACTGTTGACCTCTCGGTACTCTTACATCATAGGCACTCAAAGTGCAGGCAACTCCTTGTAGCAAAAATGTTCATGAAGGTCATCTCATCCATCAGCTTTCTCTCACTGGTGTGCTGGAATAGGAATAGGGCTCTTTCTTAATGTGCTCAATGCTGCCTTCCAGAGGATTTTGTGAGTAACAGAAGCCAGTTGCTCTGATCTGTTCTGATGGGCTATGAGACAACCCCAAGAATCCCAGAGAGGAATCACATTTCTTGACACATCTAGACCTTTGGAGTTAACTACAGAGTTAAATTTTAGTAGAAATCTAGTATTGTAAGCACCTTAGCAAAATTATGTTTTATTGACTGTTTGCATTCCTCATAACCGTAGACTGATGCATCATTCTTAAAGCCCAGCATACCATTGAAGGCAAGACTTTTGCAGGCTGCCTCGTGTCCTATATATGATTTTGTGGAATCTGTCTTCTTAACCCCCGTCTCCTTTACTTCGTAGTGGATCTGATTGGTGGCTACAACATTGGCACCATCAGCCACGACAGCCGTGTGGATTGGCTGGAACTTAATGAAACTGGGCACAAGCTTCTCTTCAGGGACCGGAAACTTCGTGTAAGGAGGGTTACTAAGGTCTTAGCCATTGAGTAGTCAGTCCATAGAGGATGTGGTAGTACCTGCTATCAGGGATTGTAGGGGGCAGGATGGAACATAATTTTTTGGTGCTGTGCCATTAACATATAGCAAAAGGCACAGAAGAATCAACATTGGGCTGACATCATAGCCCATCCTATATTACCCTTAAGGAGATGGCACCAAAGTCCAGAGGGGAATTTGGGAGCTGGTTTCTCTCTTACTTCACAAATCTTTGCCCTCGTGAAACTGCATCACCTCCACATGCTGAGCTGACCTTTACCCACACTCGTTCCAGTGTCCTTCAGCTACACTTATCTGACAGAATTAAAGCTGGCTTGAGGAAAGTCCCTCATGAGCCCTTTATTGACTCTGATCTCAATGAAGTACACCAAAGAGCTCAGCCTCAAGGGCAGAGAGACTGTCTGGTGATTATTCATTTCATTTTCATTGTGCTGTGAAAGCCACATCACAAGTTTCCAGACCATTTAATTTGCCTGGTGACCTTACATTTGTAATCCAATCTGGCAACCCTGGCCCAGAGTTACTCTAAGAATGAAAGTCTGTCCTTCCCCTAACTTAAAATTCTGGGTGTAGATCTTTGCTTACTCGGTTATCTCTTATTGGCCAGTGTCAGCATATACCAAGTCAACATAAACTTCAAGTGTTGCAGGTTATTAAGCTTTGAAATTCAGCATCTACTTGACTGGTGCGTCAGTTCACCACATTTCACCATTAAAGAAATGGTCAAGATCAGAAAACATTCTATATCCCCTTCTAATTGTATTACCTCTTCCTTCTTTAGTTACATCTATACGATATCGAAAGCTGCACTAAGACAATGATCCTCAACTTCTGCTCCTACGTGCAATGGGTCCCAGGAAGTGATGTGCTGGTAGCTCAGAACCGAAACAGCTTGTGTGTGTGGTACAACATTGAGGCACCTGAGAGGGTCACCATGTCCTCTATTAGGGTATGTTGACACCAGAGCACCTTAGACATAGTGTCAGACTGATTGATTAGGACCCTGAGGAAGCTCCCAAGGTTATTTGGTTTTCTCTGGACCACCACACATAATCTCTGTAATAGAGTTGGCAACTAAAGCTTATACTCCTTCCCCACAGTGGCCTGGGTTCCAGAACCATCCTTCTTCAGATTCCTGACATTAAGTCCTTGTAATATCCCTATTACAGTGGCCCTAGGAATTCACCAGGTTCATAATGAGTTTTCTTAAGCTGGAAGAGCCTCCATGGGAAGGGCAGTTCTGTTTCTGTTCCTGTGTGCTGCTTCTCTGTTGTACGCCATTCAGAGTTCGTTCTTAATCAGCCTGAAGGTCAGACACTCTGTCTGTCCCACCAGCATCACTTACATTCCAGTGGTCTTCCAAAATCTGGGAAGAACTGTGAAAACAAGAGAAGCCCTTGTGCTAGGCTGGGATGACTGATATGGGTATATGTAGAGCACTTGAGAGGTTTTTTTTGTCCTTTTTCTATATCTCTTTTTTTCCTCCTTTCTTGCCTCATTTTAGACTAAGTTTGGGGCTTGGGGGTTGTTTTGTCCTTTTTTAAACACCATTTTTCATCTTTTTGCTTTGGTAGTTTTACATTTTATTCCTGCAGTGGTTACCCTCAGAAGTTTACCATATACTTAAATTAATAGTCTCAAGTTATTTAGCATCTAACTTCCCGGCAAATGATACAAGGACCTTAACTTTGATCACCTCCCCTTTGCCATTTTGTTTAAAGATTTCATTTATTCATGAGAAAGAGGGAGAGAGGCAGAGACACAGGCAGAGGGAGAAGGCTGCTGGCAGGGAGCCCGATGTGGGACTCGATCCCCAGACCAAAGGCAGACACTCAACGCCTGAGCCATCCAGACGTCCCTGTTCAGTATTTTGTTATCCACAAAGTTAGATATTATTCACTTATGCAGCCAGAACTTGTTTACTACCATCATAGTACCAGTTTCTCTGTTCACTTTTTCTTTTGCATTGATCTTCCCTCTGGAGTTATTTTTCTTCTCCTTGAGAGAAAGTGTTTTATTTTATTTTTTTTTAATTTTATTTATTTATTCATGAGAGACAGAGAGAGAGAGAGAGAGGCAGAGACACAGGCAGAGGGAGAAGCAGGCTCCATGCTTTGCCATTTGCAATTACACAATCGAGAGCCCGATGTGGGACTCGATCCCAGGTCTCCAGGATCATGCCCTGGGCTGAAGGCAGATGCTCAACCGCTGAGCCACCCAGGCTGCCCGAGAGAAAGTGTTTTAAAGACAAATGCTCAGTTTCTGAAAATTCCTGAAATGGAATTATCTGAAAATGTTTTTATTTGGCCTGTTCTTGAAAGATACTTGGACTCCCTACTCAATTCCAGATTGGCAGTTTTTCTTAGCCTTTCACAAATACTGTCCCACTGACTGACTTCCTTTGTTCTGAGAAGCTTATTAATAGCCCTTTCTGTCCTTTCTTTCTTGCAGCTTTTAAAGTCTTTTTCTTCAGCACTCTGAAACTTCACTATAATATATCTGCATGTAAATGTCCTTTTACTCATCATGCTCCATGTATATGCGTGTAAGGGAGCACATTTACGAGGAACCCAGTTGTTCCTCAGCCATGAGCTCTTCAAATGTTGCTTCTTCTCTTGCACTCTCCAGTCTCCTCCTCAGAACTCTAATTAGGCATGTGTTCCATTTCTTGTTCTGTCTTTGTGCTTCTATAACCTCTCTTATTCTTCCTTTCTCTTTTTCACTCCATGCTACATTCTGGGTAATTTCTTGCAGGTCAGGGATTTGCTTTCACCATCATCTCATCTGCTATTGAAACCATTTACTGAGTTTTTTTTTTACTTCAAATATTGAATTTTTCATATGGTTTTATTTGGTTCTTTCTCCAGTCTGCCTGGTCATTTTTCCTACTATGTGCTGCTGAAGCAAGTACAGCCTGGCCACTTTTGATAGTCTCTTGTCTCTTGCTTAATTTTTCATTCCATCTTTTAGGTTTTTAAACATTTTATACTTATACTCCATGATTTTTTTCATAACTCATTTTTAATACTGGAAATCCTTGCAGGCCCAAAAGTGCTGTAGTTATTGTTTACTCTTTTATGGTGGTTCACTTATATTTTATTTTGGTACTATTTTTTTTATGGGGAGCTCATGTTACATTGAATATAATCTGTTAGAATCTCAAGGGCCTAACACGGACATATTTTCCTCCAGAGATGATCAGTGTTTGCTTCTGTAGGAATCAGGCATATTAATGACTTTTCTTCCCTTTCCTGAAGAAAGGATCCCAGATTTCATGACTGATGGATTCTCAGATTCATCCTGCTGGAGGATCCCTGGTTTATTCTTCCGCTACTGTGTTTGCCATCAGGGCAATTGTACCCTTTCCGCTTGTTCTCCTTCTGTTTTTCCCTGCTCAGGTTTTAGCTAGCTTGCTTGTTTACCTGCTTGCCTGCCTGCCTGCCTTCCTTCCTTCCTTCCTTCCTTTTCTCTCCTTTCTTCTTTTTCTTCACTTCCTTTCCTTCCCCTCCCTCCCTCCTCCTCTCCCTCTTTCCCTCCCTTCCTTCCAGTAGGAGACAGGGTAAGAAACATGCCTAGTGATTTTTTTTATTTTATTTAAATTCAATTAATTAACATATAATGTATTATTGGTTTCAGAGGTAGAGGTCAGTGATTCGCCAGTCTTATATAACACCCAGTGCTCATTACATCACACACTTTCCTTAATGTCGATCACTCAGTTACCCTGTCCCCCCCAACCCCCTCCCCTCCAACCACCCTCAGTTTGTTTCCTATGATTAAGAGTCTCATGGTTTATCTCCCTCAATGATTTCATCTTGTTTTATTTTTTCCTCTCTTCCCCTCTGATCATCTGTTTTGTTTCTTAAATTCCACATATGAATGAGATCATATGATAATTATCTTTCTGTGATTGACTTATTTCACTCAGCATAATATCCTCTAGATCCATCCACGTCATTGCAAATGACTAGATTTCATTTTTTTTTTTTTTTGATGGCTGAGTAGTGCTAGTCCATTGTGTATATATATATACCACATCTTTATCCATTCACCTGTTGATGGACATCCGGACTCTTTCCATAGTTCAGCTATTGTGGACATTTTTGCTCTAAACATTGGGGTGCAGGTGCCCCTTTGGATCACTATATTTGTATCTTTGGGTAAATACCTAGTGGTGCAATCACTGGGCCACAGGGTAGCTCTATTTTTAACTTTTTGAGGAACATCCATACTGTTTTCCAGAGTGGCTACACCAGCTTGCATTCCCGCCAGCAGTGTAAGAGGGTTCCCCTTTATCCGCATGCCTAGTGATTTCTTCAGATGAATTCAGCAACAAATGCATTAAATAGTATGTCCCAGATTGAAGTTTTATTTCAACCGAGGACTCAAGCTGGAAGCAGAAGTGGATGCACACTTTGTCAGTTTACCTCCAGGCATTAGTGTGGGCACAGCTGAGTGTAGTTTAACCTGAAGGTATTAGCATAGATAAGGAATTCTTACCTGCTTGAGAGAAACTAAATGTTAGGCAAAGGCCACTGTAATTGCCCGCAGTCTGTGAGCACTAGGGTCTAGATAAGGGTGGGTCCATTCTGTGATGGCATCTGTGGAAACACTAACCTGGAATTTGGGTGGGGTGGGGGAATTGAAATTTTACAGGGCGATGTCATAGGTCTGGAACGAGGTGGGGGGAAGACCGAGGTGATGGTGACCGAAGGTGTGACTACAGTTGCCTACACGCTGGATGAAGGCCTTATTGAGTTTGGAACAGCCATCGATGATGGCAACTACACCCGGTGAGAGGCTGGGCTAATAACCCATGGGGTGTGGGAGAGTCTGGTTCTGAGGAGGGAGGACCTGGGATGGGCCAGAAAACTGGCCATGTTGCCCCTTGCCCCATCACCAGTTTTCCTCCTTGTCTTGCTGACGCTGGACTGTTGCTTTCTTTTCTTCTCTCTTCAGGGCAACAGCCTTCTTGGAGACTCTGGAAATGACCCCTGAAACAGAGGCAATGTGGAAAACCTTGAGCAAACTGGCGCTAGAGGCAAGGCAGCTCCACATTGCTGAGAGGTGCGGTAGACGAGAACCGAGGTGCTGGGCAGCTAGGAAGGATAGCCAGGAGATATTGTGCCAGTAGGCCGCTCCTCCCAGTGCCTAGGCACAGCTTCCTTTCCATGCCAACAACAATCTTAGAACCCTTTCATGTAGTTATTCCAAACATTCTTCCATCCTAGGTTATAGGAGCATGTCTTTTCTTGTTTTTGCTTCCCTTTCTTATAAGTAGGTGCCCTTTCAGAATTTTAACATCCATACCCTCCACTCCACAGTTGATGTGTATTTCCGAATGTGGTATAGGAGTGTAGTTAGTAGGACAAACTTGGGACTCTAGACTCTGAGTTATCTTGGCTCTATCAGCTTGTATAACCTTAGGCTAAATGAACCAACCTTTCCAAGCCTTGGTTTCTCAATTTTCTCTCTGTAAAATGAGGGTATTAATACAATTTACCTCCTAGGGCAGTAAAGAAAGTGTGGTGGCAGTGAAGAAAGTGAGAGAATCTGTGCAAAGAGTGCAGATTCTAAGTGCTCAGTAAACGTCAATTGCTGCTGTTTTTGTCTAGGAGTCCTCTTGGACCCCTTCTTTCCCATACCCCCACAACTAGACTACCAGCTTCTCCTCGGCCCTGACCCAGCGTCTTTAGAACATTTCCTGAAGTTTTTACTGTCCAGCTCTACTATCTCCACCCTAGAACAGACCACACCTCAACTACCTGCAGTGTCACAAAAGTCTCTTAGTCTCACATACCATCTATTCATCGCATAATAGCTGGGATCATTTTTTAAACCATAAATTAGATATTGTCTTTTTTTATTTTCTCAGAACTTGCCAGTAGCTTACTGTTCTACTTAGTATAAGATCCATACATACTCTTTGCCGTATCCTAAGGCCCTACAGTATTGGGCCTCTGCCTCCTTCTTATGCCAGGTACCTCCTTGCCCATTAGTCTCCAGCCACCCTGGCATCCTTTGGGCCCTTTGAGCAAATCACACTCACTCCTTCCATGGTACCTATACATGTACTATTCCCTCTGCCTGGAATAATTTTTCCCCATCTTGCCATGACTGACGTTTTCTTGTGTTTAGATCTCAGCCCCTCAGATAGGCCTTCTCTGACTACCAGCTCGACTGTTTATATGTAATTTCGCACTATTTTATTTCACTCATTCTCTGATCTTTATTTGCTTACTAATTATTTGTTTCCACTAGAAAGTAAGTTCTGTGAGAGCAAGGCCCTCATCTGTCTCATCCCCTTGTGTTGCCAGTGACAAAAACAGTGCCTGGCACGTAATCAATGCTCAGTGTGTATCTGCTGAGCCAGTGAATTCATGATGATCCTATAGTAATACTGCTGTTACTATGGTTGCCTCCAAACTATAGGTGCTTTTCTGCTTTGGGCCATGTAGCAAAAGCTCGATTCCTGCACGAGACCAATGAGATTGCAGATCAAGTGTCTCGGGAATACGCAAGTATTATCCTCCTGAATTATTCAGTCTCTCAAGCTGAGATTTCTCTTCATGATCAACCCCATGATCTCTGGCTTTCCAGCCATGGCTTGTTTGCTCTATTCTTCCTACCCCACCTCCACCCTCAAGTCAAACCACTCTGGAATTACTTGTCAGATCTCATCCTCTAAGCCCATGAAGTTTTTCAGCTTTCCAATCTCTTAGCTTCCTCGTCTTTTGTGGCCTTCCTGTTTAAGCTCACACAGACAGAATGGCTCTGGCAGCACCAACAGAATAACAGAACCTTCTTCCTCCCCACAGGGTGGAGAAGGAACAGACTTTTACCAGGTCCGAGCACGCCTAGCCATGCTAGAGAAGAACTACAAGCTGGCTGAAATGATCTTCTTGGAACAGGTAATGGGAGCAGAGGAACCAGATTGAAGAGGGGAGTGGGGTTGGTGGGGAAGGGAAGCAAGGCAAACAGAGAAGAGGAAAGAGGACTGGGGAGAGCTTTTAGAAAGGTTTGTGCAGCTAATTTCACTCCTCACTTCCCCTCTGCATTAGTCCTTACAGTTATGTCTCTTTCATAAACTGTCTGCTGTCTCCCCCTGTACTCCAGAGCCTGTCCTGGCAGTTCTTGTGCACACAGGCAGATCCAGGTTTGTGGGGCCTGAAATGAAAGCTTACACAATTTGAGGAGCCCTCTTTAAGAAAAACCTGCCTTGGAAGGGGCCTATGCAAATAAGATGCCCTGAGGCTTAAGCTGCTTTTACCTTCATAATAAATGGACCAATGCTTGTACATAAGTAAAGGATGAGGTTTTCAGTCCACACAGGCTGGCATCGTAGCCAGACTGAGAACAGCCTGCTGATTTCTGGCCCTCATATGTCTTCCTGGTGTCCCTCTTTCCTCTGCCCGGATCCTCCCCAGAATGCTGTCGAGGAGGCCATGGACATGTACCAGGAGCTACACCGTTGGGATGAGTGTATCGCAGTGGCTCAGGCCAAGGTATGACCAATTCTGTCTTCTCCACAGTGCTCACAACTCAGTTCCACCAATATCATAGGCCTTCTCTAATCAAGGATGCTATAGGAACTGGAACAGAGTTGGGTCTGGGAGTTAGGATGGTGGTGACTGGCAGGATTTCCATTGTTACAGTGGGATTGGAGAAGCTTAGGAAACAGCAGGGCAGGAAGGAGGGATGTGACTCCTTTTGCCTCTCTTGCACATCTAGGGGCACCCGGCCCTGGAGAAGCTGCGCCGGGGTTACTATCAGTGGCTGATGGACACCCAGCAAGAGGAGCGAGCAGGTGAACTACAGGAGAGCCAAGGAGATGGACTAGCAGCCATCAGCCTCTACCTCAAAGCAGGGCTCCCTGCCAAAGCTGCTCGACTGGTGCTGGCCCGGGAGGAACTGCTAGCCAACACAGAGCTGGTGGAACACATCACTGCAGCCCTTGTCAAGGGGGAGCTGTATGAAAGGGTGTGACTGGCTTCTCATTCCTGTCCTCATCTCCAGAGCTCAGGGTCCCTCCTATCCAGAGGAAGCCTGGAATGCAGTACCTCCCCATGACTGGTGGCTCAGTCTCCTCCCTTAGGGGCTGATACTTGATTCTTTGTGTAGTAGGGCTATCTTTGTAGTCATGTGGTGTGTGTTAACAGGCCGGTGATCTCTTCGAGAAGATTCGAAATCCACAGCGGGCCCTGGAGTGCTACCGTAAAGGCAACGCATTCATGAAAGGTACTACCACGCACAGCCCAGCCTTCACTGTTAGTCACCCAGATAGTCCCCAGCACCTGTTTTGTGTATCTGTTCAGTTCGATCCGCTGTTCTCCATTCCTCCCCTTCTCACTTATTTTCCACACCCCATTTCCTGTCTTACTTTTCCTGAGTCCCATCCCTGGAAGTCTTAGCTGAGTGCTCTCTCTGTCTGGCAGCGGTGGAGCTGGCTCGGTTGGCATTCCCAGTGGAAGTAGTGAGACTGGAAGAGGCGTGGGGGGATCATTTGGTGCAGCAGAAGCAGCTGGATGCAGCCATTAATCACTACATTGAAGCCAGGTAGAGGGGCGCAAAGGAGCTTGGGCATGAGGTCTAAGGTGATGGGACAAGTGGGGGCACCAGCGCTGGAAGAGAGATGGCAAAATATAGGTTGGAGTATGCTTGCAGTTTCTCCCTACCTCCTCTTTCCTTATACGTATGGATGCCTTTCCCAACTCTGCCAGGTGCTCCATTAAGGCAATTGAGGCTGCCCTGGGTGCCCGCCAGTGGAAGAAGGCAATTTATATATTAGATCTTCAGGACCAGAACACTGCGTCCAAATACTATCCCCGTGTGGCCCAACACTATGCGTCTCTGCAGGAGTATGAGGTGAGGAGAATCCCTTTCTGGAGCTGGGGGCAATACAGTACAGGGTAACAAGGAGAGAACCCAGAACAGGAAGTGGGGGCCACCTCACCAAATCCTTCTTTCTGGGTCCCAGAAGTACCAGCCAACCAGAGTGAGGAGAAGGCAGTTGACTTCCCTTATTTCATTCCAACATGACACAGACCCCTCTCCCAGATATAGAAAGCTAGTCACCAGCTCTCTGCCTATGCTAGCATGTGTGACTCTTCATGGTGACTCCACCAGAGTTACAATGTACAGTTGCCTTGTGTTGTGGAAATGCGAGGTCCTTTTAAACTGCCATTGTGTTGTCCTCATTCTGTTTTTGGCTGGTCTTTTTTTCAAAACAGTAGAAGGTATGAGACACCCATTGCTCTCTTCTCGCTCATTGTGGATTAATGGTATCCACGGCTTTCCTCCATCCCAGCTGAGATTTCTTCTTTCCTCCTGCAGCTGCTTTGACTCTTGTTCTTGGCCTTTTTTGTTTTGTTTTGTTTTTTAATTTTAATTAAAAATTTTTAATTTTATTTTATTTTATTTTTTATTGGAGTTCAATTTGCCAACATTTAGCATAACACCCAGTGCTCATCCCGCCAAGTGCCCCCCTCAGTGCCCATCACCCAGTCACCCCAGCCCCCTGCCCACCTCCCCTTCCACTACCCCTTGTTCATTTCCCAGAGTTAGGTGTCTCTCATGTTTTGTCACCCTCACTGATATTTTCACTCATTTTCTCTCCTTTCCCTTTATTCTCTTTCACTAATTTTTATATTCCCCAAATGAATGAGACCATATAATGTTTATACTTTTCTGATTGACTTATTTCACTCAGCATAATACCCTCTAGGTCCATCCACCTCGAAGCAAATGGTGGGTATTTGTTGTTTCTAATGGCTGAGTAATATTCCAGTGTATACCTAGACCACATCTTCTTTATTCATTCATCTTTTGATGGACACCGTGGCTCCTTCCACAGTTTGGCTCTTGTGGACATTGCTGCTATAAACATCGGGGTGCAGGTGTCCCGGTGTTTCACTGCATCTGTATCTTTGGGGTAAATCCCCAGCAGTGCAATTGCTGGGTCGTAGGGCAGATCTATCTTTAACTCTCTGAGGAACCTCCACACAGTTTTCCAGAGTGGCTGCACCAGTTCACATTCCCACCAACAGTGCAAGAGGGTTCCCCTTTCTCCACATCCTCTCCAACATTTGTTGTTTCCTGTCTTGTTAATTTTCCCCATTCTCGGGATCCCTGGGTGGCGCAGCAGTTTAGTGCCTGCCTTTGGCTCAGGACGCGATCCTGTGAAAATGTCAATGTTACCCAGGGAAATTTACACATTTAATGCGATCCCTATCAAAATACCATGGACTTTCTTCAGAGAGTTGGAACAAATCATCTTAAGATTTGTGTGGAATCAGAAAAGACCCTGAACAGCCAGGGGAATATTAAAAAAGAAAACCATAGCTGGGGGCATCACAATGCCAGATTTCAGGTTGTACTACAAAGCTGTGGTCATCAAGACAGTATGGTACTGGCAAAAAACAGACACATAGATCAATGGAACAGAATAGAGAATCCAGAAGTGGACCCTCAACTTTATGGTCAACTAATATTCGACAAAGCAGGAAAGACTATCCACTGGAAAAAAGACAGTCTCTTCAATAAATGGTGCTGGGAAAATTGGACAGCCACGTGTGGAAGAATGAAACCAGACCATTCTCTTACACCATACACAAAGATAAACTCAAAATGGATGAAAGATCTAAATGTGAGACAAGAATCCATCAAAGTCCTAGAGGAGAACATGGGCAACACCCTTTTCGAACTTGGCCACAGCCATAGGTTATGAAGCTAATCCTGGAGTCCCACCAGCAACCATGAGTGGTTCCATGATGGGAAGTGACATGCGTACTGAGCACTTTGGGCAGGGAAGTGCGGGACCTGTGGGTGGACAGGGTCCTAGAGGAATGGGGCCTGGAACTCCAGCAGGATATGGAAGAGGGAGAGTTTGA
Organism: Vulpes lagopus; assembly: GCF_018345385.1. Lineage (NCBI taxonomy): Eukaryota > Metazoa > Chordata > Mammalia > Carnivora > Canidae > Vulpes > Vulpes lagopus. The sequence continues at coordinate 112,317,498 of NC_054828.1, forward strand.
CTTCTTCTTTGACTCTTGGCCTTTTGTATCTACCTCTCTCAACCACAGATTGCTGAGGAACTCTATATTAAGGGAGACCGGACAAAAGATGCAATAGACATGTATACTCAGGCTGGCCGCTGGGAGCAAGCCCACAAGGTAGAGTTTATCAGAGAATTCCACCTCTTTGGGTGTGTTGCCACTCTCCTTGGTTCTCTGATCTCCCCCGCTTCACCGGGTTCCCTGAAAGCCGAGGAGTCCCAAAATAAAGTCTAGAGAGCTTTGAACCCTAGCCACAGGGAAAGGCAAGGATAAAGAGGCCCTCATTCCCAAACCTATAATTCTGAAGCAAGCAGAAGGGCTTGAGAGCTGGAAGTCTGAAATATCCCTCCCCAAGCTCTAGTCACAGTGGCAACTTTGTTCCACTCCTGTTCCCAGAGCTTGGTGGGTAATGGGAGCATGGGAGTAGGAATGAATGGATGCCCCAGCACAAGGCATCTCTGGCCCTTCTGCTTCAGCAGAAGATAGTTCTCACTTTACACCTGATGGACTTGGAATTCCCTGGACTGACTAGGAAAGCAGCAGTAAGCAAACTCCTGTGGTTGTTGGGAAAGTTCAGAGATGCTGAGAAAACAGGTGACCCCTGAGTCCCACCTCCCTGGCTGTTACGCATATCCCTCTGCCTCCCTTGGAAACTGGCAAGGCTACTCTGGCTTTGTGTGTCTGCACAGCTGGCAGTGAAGTGCATGAGACCCGAGGATGTGTCAGTGCTATACATCACCCAGGCTCAGGAGATGGAGAAGCAGGGCAAGTACCGTGAGGCTGAAAGGTGAGCTGCAGCCCCAGGGAAGGCATGGAGGGAGATGAGGCTTCAGGCTGCAGGGAGGGACAGGTCTGAGGGTATGTGCCGATGTGCCCTCTGCCTAGAAGGCAGTGACAGAATCTCTTAGGGATGACTCTTGTGGCAGGCATCTGGGTCTAGGAGGCCCTGGGTGTGTCTCCCATCCCCAGGCTATATGTGACAGTGGAAGAACCTGATCTTGCCATCACCATGTTCAAAAAGCACAAGTTGTATGAAGATATGATCCGCCTGGTAGGGAAGCACCATCCAGATCTCCTCAGTGACACACACCTACACCTGGGCAAGGTGAGCCCTCTCCTGTCTCTGCCATCCCTTCCCCAAGCATGCTTCATGCCCCCTTTCTCCATCCTGACCCACCTTTCTCCAGGAGCTGGAGGCTGAAGGCCGACTTCAGGAGGCTGAGTATCACTACCTGGAGGCTCAGGAATGGAAAGCAACAGTGAACATGTACCGGTCCAGTGGGCTTTGGGAGGAGGCCTACCGGGTAAGTAGTCCAGGTTGTGCTGGGGGCACGTCCATCCCTCTTTCCCACCCTCAGGTGACTAATTCTGAACTGGTCTTGGGTATCTTTGAAAAATGTCCACACCAATAGGCAAAATTTCACATACAGTACGAAGGTTCTGTGGACTACTGAAGTCCATCCTTGGACCCTATGCAGGTTAATAGAACGTAACCCTCTGGAACGTAACCCTCTCCCTGTTCTAGTAGAAGTACTTGATCCTTGTCAAAGCTGAAGTCGGGTCAGAGGTGAGGTAGCAGCCATGTGCCCCTGTGTGGGAGGATTGCCAAATGCCTTTGCTTCACAGGTGGCCAAGGCTCATGGAGGAGCTAATGCCCACAAACATGTGGCCTATCTGTGGGCAAAAAGCCTGGGAGGAGAGTCTGCAGTTAGATTGCTTAATAAGCTGGGACTCCTGGAAGCTGCCATTGACCACGCTGCGGACAACTGGTGAGGCCCTAAGGCTTCTCCCCACTGGCCCTTTGCCAAACAGAGCCTCTCTATAGAGACAAAGAAAATTGCTGTATAACTGAGAAGCATTTCTAAAAACTGAGGCTAGAGTGAAGGAATCCTTGGAAGAACTTGATACAGAGGCAAGAATGAATCCATAGCTCTGCTCCTCTTCCCTGGGGGCTCAGAACAGTGTTTACTGTTTAACTGTTCTAAAGAGAAGCTGGAGAGAGAACAGGGCTTTTTGTTTTGTTTTGTTTTGCTTTTTAAAGATCTTTTTAAGTCATCTCTACACCCAATGTGGAGCTTGAACTTACAACCCTGAGATCAGGAGTCACTCACTTTATCAACTGAGCCAGCCAGGCACCCCAGAGAGAATAGCTTCTCAGGCCAAGGCATATTAAGCGAGTGTCTTCTTACCTCTGAGTGATGGAAGCATGATTATTAAATGTGTTAAATGCAGGAAGAGCTTTTCTTAAGCAAGCGTTTTTCAGCTAGTGTAGATGTGCTAGAGAACCAGGAGCCCTGGCTTCCGATGGCAGTGGGCAGCATAGTGCTGGAAGGCTCACTGCAGGCCCCTTCCTCGTGCCCATCCGGCCCCTTCACATCTGCCTACGGGGGGAAGCACAGGCTTTTTCAAGTGTTTCTTGATCCACATCTTCCTTTATGTGTCTGTGTGCTTCCCTGTCACTTCACAGGCATTGTCTTTCTTTCTTTCTTTCTTTCTTTCTTTCTTTCTTTCTTTCTTTCTTTCTTTCTTTCTTTCTTTTCTCTTTTCTTTTCTTTTCTTTTCTTTTCTTTTCTTTTCTTTTCTTTTCTTTTCTTTTCTTTTCTTTCTTTTCTTTTCTTTCTTTTCCTTTCTTTTCTCACACAGAGAGAGAGAGAGGCAGAGACACAGGCAGAGGGAGAAGCAGGCTCCATGCACCGGGAGCCTGACGTGGGATTCAATCCTGGATCTCCAGGATCGTGCCCTGGGCCAAAGGCAGGCGCCAAACCACTGCACCACCCAGGGATCCCGGCATTGTCTTTCTTAATCTGTCCTTTTTTCTCCCACTGTCTTTGCCCTGTTTCTGCTCTTGTCTTATAAAATGAAGTATTGAGTAGGGAGACCTTATTTCCACCTTCCATTTCAGCTCATTTGAATTTGCTTTTGAACTCTCTCGCCTGGCCCTCAAGCACAAAACCCCTGAGATTCATCTCCGATACGCTATGTACCTGGAGGATGAGGTATGGATGTGATTCTTCTCCAGTTGCTTTTGACCCTGACCTCCTCCTGTCTCCTGGCTGCCGGTGATGGTAATCTGTTGCTTATCATGTGCGGCTGCCTTTCTGTCCCTGTAGGGTAAATTTGAAGAGGCCGAAGCTGAATTCATCAGGGCTGGTAAACCCAAGGAAGCAGTCCTCATGTGAGTTACCCCTAAATTCCTTTCTTCCATCCTCCCAAGTGCAGCCACAGGACCTGGCATCTGACCTAGTACCAATAAATTTTCTACCCCCTCCATGACATGGCTGTTTGCCTCCCACTGTTGAGGCTTCGGTCCTGTACTTAGCCTTTCCTGTTCCTCACCTGGGAGCAGGTTTGTCCACAATCAGGATTGGGAGGCAGCTCAGCGTGTGGCCGAGGCCCACGATCCTGACAGTGTCGCCGAGGTGCTCGTGGGGCAGGCCCGGGGGGCCTTGGAGGAGAAGGACTTTCAGAAAGCAGAAGGGCTGCTGCTTCGGGCCCAGAGGCCAGGCCTGGCCCTCAATTATTATAAGGTAGGGCACTGGATTTGGGGCCATGAGAGGAGGGTGAGAGGGTAAGAGAACCCACAGAGCACTACACTGAGCCCTGCCACCAGGAAAGATCCATGGAGTTAGCACTGGGGAGGGGGAAGGAGACAAGGAGGAGAAAGGTCCAAGGGCCCACGGATCAGGGGCCCATAGCACATAGCACCTGCATGGCAGTGGGAAGCTCTTCTTGCCTCTGCCTCCCTGATACCTGTAAACCTGAGCAGGAGGCTGGATTATGGAGTGATGCTCTGCGGATCTGCAAGGACTATGTACCAGGCCAGCTGGAGGCTCTGCAGGAAGAATATGAGCGGGAAGCTACCAAGAAGGGGGCCAGGTATGAAGCCAGGAGGCAGCAGGTGTCGGCAGGGCCTGGAGGGTGGGTCACAAGGTAGGCACAGGATAGGCCATGCTGCCCACCCTGTCCCTGCTCACGCATCCTCTCATCCTCTCAGGGGCCTGGAGGGGCTGGTGGAGCAAGCTCGGCAGTGGGAGCAGGCTGGGGAGTATGGCCGTGCGGTGGACTGCTATCTTAAAGTACGTGACTCCAGCAGCGGCAGCCTGATGGAAAAGTGCTGGATGAAGGTGAGGCCTGCCACACGCTTCCTGGCCCCTGGCTTCCCGGACCACCCTCACACCCAGGACTCCTCCTCGGATGTTCCTTTTCCCTCCTGTGCCTCTCTGTTCACTCAGGCAGTGGGTATCTCCGGAGTGTTCACTGGATGCTAGAGCCAGAGCCTAGGAAGGCTAGAAGAGGGGATCTAAGGCAGAGCCAGAAATTGGGAGAAATTAGACCAATGGGGCTCAATTAATTGTGTATCTCAGTGAAAACTAAAGGATGTGATTCAAGATGGAGTTCAGAGAAGGGTGAGATCTCTGTGGGCTGTAGGGGTCAGGGAGGCTTTGTGAGGGAGGAGGTAGGCCCAGAACCAGAGCTGGAAGGGCAAATCCAGAGACCAGGGCTGGGGCCATGTGGAGGCCATGAAGAAAGCAGAGGTTCTTCCCCTACCAGAAGCTCCTGAAAAGAACCATCTAGCAGATTAAGCCAAGCCAGCATGTTTCATATAAACATGCTGTTTATAAAACATATAATCACACTTCTTTTCTTTTTTTTTTTTAATTTTTATTTATTTATGATAGTCACACAGAGAGAGGCAGAGACACAGGCAGAGGGAGAAGCAGGCTCCATGCACCTGGAGCTGGACGTGGGATTCAATCTCCAGGATCATGCCCTGGGCCAAAGGCAGGCGCTAAACCGCTGCGCCACCCAGGGATCCCTATAATCACATTTCTAAATGTGATTGTAAAATAAAACAAACATATAATCACATTTTAGTATCTTAGAAATTGGGATGCATGTGAAGTTTTAAGTGATGTGTCTAGGGCGCCTATGTGGCTCAGTCAGTTAAGTGTCTGATTCTTGATTTTGGCTCTGGTCATGATCTCAGGGTTGTGAGATCTAGTTCCACATCGGGCTGTGCACTGGGCATGGAATCTGCTTGAGATCCTCTCTCCTCCCTTGACCCCTCCCCACTCGCATTCTCTGTCTCTCTCTGAAACAAAACATAAATAAATGATGCATTTTTGATTCAGAGAAATATGGTATTAGGAGTTGTGGGGAGGGGGTTGAGATTGATCATTTCCCTAAATAAATGTTGGTGTGGTGATGCCCCTGCAGAATTTCCCTCAGATTTAGGAGGCCTTGTAATTGAATAGCCCCTAGAATAGTTTGGAGAGAAGGAAGTAGAAAGGACTGTTATGCAAATTTAGCAGATTTATGCAGCAGATGTTGATGAAGCATCCACTGTGTTTTATTCTGGAGCATTGTTTATTAGCATCTGTGCATGACTATACCCTCTTCAGATTAGCTTCCTGGATGGGGCACTTTAAACTTTATCTTGGCAGACAAAGAAGGTGAGCCAAGATAGGGGAGAGACCAGGAGGATTGGCATAGACTGTCACTAAAATGGACCACGTATATGGAAATTAAAATCTGGTAAAGTTGTCAACATCACAGTGGACATAGAGTAAACTTATAGAATGCTCGGGTTTGTAGAATTACAGAGTTTTAGGGTTGAAAGGTGTCTCCAAAGTCATCGAAACCAGCACTGTCCCAATAGAGGTAGAATGCAAGTCACAAAGGTAAGTCACACATGTAAGTTTAAAAATTTCCTTGTAGCCGCATTCAAATAAGTAAAAAGGAACACAAAAAAAATAATTATATTTTACCTAATCAAATACTTTTTAAAATTTTATTTATTTATTCATGAGAGACAGAGAGAGAGAGGCAGAGACACATGCAGAGGGAGAAGCAGGCTCCACTCAGGGAGCCCGATGCGAGACTCGATCCCAGGACCCCAGGATCATGACCTGAGCCGAAGGCAGATGCTCAACCACTGAGCCACCCAGGTGCCCCTCAAATATCTTTTTTTTTTTTTAAACATTTTATTTATTCATGAGAGAGAGAAGGCGGTGGGGGGCAGAGACATAGGCAGAGGGAGAAGCAGGCTCCATGCAGGGAGCCCGATGTAGGACTTGATCCTGGGACTCCAGGATCACGACCTGAGCCGAAGTCGGACGCTCAACCGCTGAGCCACCCAGGTGTCCCCAAATATTTCTAAACTCATTTCAGCATGAAATCAGTATTTTATTGATGGATATATTATTGATATTATTTATTTCTCAATTTATTGAGATATTTTACATTCCTTCTTTCATATTAAGTCTGTGAAACCCAGTGTGTATTTAAGCTGATAGTACATCTCAGTTGGAACTAGCCACATGTGACTAGTGGCTTCTGTTCCAGATGGTACGAATTTAGACCAGTCATCATTCTTACAGGTGAAGAAACTGAGGCTCAGGAAACGCCAGCACAGGGACGCCTGGGTAGCTAAGCAGTTGAACATCTGCCTTTGACTCAAGGTGTGATCCCAGAGTCCCGGGATTGAGTCCCACATCAGGCTTCCTGCATGGAGCCTGCTTCTCCCTCTGCCTGTGTCTCTGTTTCTCTCTCTGTGTGTCTCTCATGAATAAATAAATAAAATCTTTAAAAAAAAAAAAAAAAAAGGAAAGCCCAGCACAAATACCTACCAAATGCCTTCTTTCTTGATACCACGCTACCCAAACTCTGTGACAAAGAACTTGAGAAACCAGTTTGAGGTGGTAGGACCAAACGCAGTGACCTCAGACAGCATAGCGAGTGTCTGACAGAGGAGCTGAGAGGAACAGGTAGGTCCACTGTGGTCTTTTCAAGGCTCTGAGGAACTGTGAGGGACCATGAGACAGGCCTTGCTCAGGAGGGTAGAAGGTAAAGGAGAGTGCAGGAGAGAAGGTTGGTAACTGGAAGGAAAAAACAGAGACTGAGGACATGTCTGTCATGTATCTGTCTCTCCTCCCCATTCAACCACTCAGGCAGCTGAACTCGCCATCAAGTTTCTGCCTCCCCAACGCAGTCTGGAAGTAGTTCAAGCTGTGGGACCCCAGCTGATTGGAATTGGAAAGCATAGTGCAGTAAGTAGAGTGCTGGAATGGAAAAGAAATAGATTCCATGGGGAGGGCTGGAATGATGCCATCTACACCCAGGGGGGTATGTGAGGTAGGCCTCCTGGGAGGTGTGACCTGCACTTAGTTCTATGGAATCACAGATTTCTCCAGGCTCTGATTTCCCACCATGCAGGCAGCAGAGCTCTATCTGAACCTGGACCTAGTCAAGGAGGCGATCGATGCTTTCATTGAGGGTGAGGAGTGGAACAAGGCTAAGCGTGTGGCCAAGGAGTTAGATCCCCGGTAAGCTCCTGACCCCTTCTCTCCAAGAAATTCTTCCCTTGCTGCTTTTTGTAAAGAGGAAGAGGAGGTTCTCATGGGAATGGTGTGCATTTCGGGACCATGCAGTGCTAGATCTCTGCACATCTTCGCAGGTATGAAGACTATGTGGACCAGCATTATAAAGAGTTCCTCAAGAACCAGGGCAAAGTGGACTCGGTGAGACTTGCAGAGAGTTAATAAGAGGCAGAATGCATGAAGGCTCAAGGGATTCTCTCCCTCCTCTCCCCACTCATGTCATCTCTGTCCTCTTAACTCTCTTTTCCACTGATCCATAGCTGGTGGGTGTGGATGTGGTGGCTGCTTTGGACCTGTATGTGGAGCAGGGCCAGTGGGACAAGTGCATTGAAACAGCTACCAAGCAGGTACTGCTGTCCTCCTCCCATCCGTAGTTCTTCTGGATGTTTGCCCTTGGCTCCCCTTGACCCAGAGCTCTCTCTCTTACTTCCTCCAAAGCCCAACCCCAAAGATCCGTACCCAGCATCATCAGAGAATCAGTCTTCGATCCTCTTGAAACTGGGGTTAGAGGCCTAGCTGGGCCTGACTTGCATAGGCCTTTGCCTCCTAAACAAATCCATGGCCTCAAGTTAACCACTCCACCCTCACTGCCTGGTCCTACTGATCCCAACCTTCCCATGCTTCTCCTCCATCCCCGGGACAGAACTACAAGATTCTGCACAAGTACGTGGCTTTGTATGCGACTCACCTGATCCGAGAAGGTGGCTATGGCCAGGCGCTGGCCCTGTATGTTCAGCATGGAGCCCCTGCTAACCCACAGGTACCAACCTACTCCTTGGAGTGAATGTTTCCTCAAGGAAATTCTTACATTCTCCTCAAGAACCACCCATCCCCTCAGAAACTGTCTTCTCAAAGCATTCTTTTAGAGAGCATCAGGCCCAGAGACCCCCACTGGCCTCTTCTGAAATGTACAGCCTCTACAGATTTATCATTTGAGGAAACCTTCAGCAACCTCCTCATGCTCTTAGCTCACACAAGGAACAGAGATGAATCCTGCACTCACCTCTAAGGTCTCATTAGCTTCTTTCAGAGACTAAACACTGCTCTCCTATCTGAGCATCTCAGCTCCCTGGAACATCAGCCCGTTAACACTCTGCTGCATTCACATTCACACATTTGTCCACACGCAGAGCACCAATTGTAAGAAAGTTATTTTCTTACTCTTCTTTCTCTTCCCTAAAAATGATCAACGCTTTCTCCATCATTGCCCCCTAGCCCCTCCACACACATACTGCTTGTTTCCTCTTTGGCCCCACATGTACTTTCTCTTCTAGTTATTCATTCTCACTCTGCTCTCCTTTCCCAACTACCCCTAGAACTTCAATATCTACAAAAGGATCTTCACCGACATGGTGAGCTCACCTGGGACCAACAGTGCTGAAGCCTATCACAACTGGGCTGATCTTCGGGATGTGCTCTTTAACTTGGTGAGAAAGTCAGGTCCACAACAGGGTGACAAGTCTACCCCACCTCTCCCTGTCCTCCCTGTCCCTAGCTCTTCTCTCATGCACACAGATGGACTACACCTTTGTCTGTCCAGGTGGCCGGTAGCCAACCACTCTGTGGCTCTGGCTCTCCTCCAACTCTGACCCAGGCTGTGCTCTCTTCCTGCTCTAGTGTGAGAACCTGGTGAAGTCTAGTGAGGTCAACTCCCCAGCCCATGAGGAGTTTGAGACGATGCTTCTGATTGCTCATTACTATGCCACTCGCTCAGCAGCCCAGAGTGTCAAACAGCTGGTGAGATGGGAGGGGAAGAGCACTCTGTCTTATGGACACATCTTCAAATGTATCAAGCTGAATGAATTCAAGTCCCAGATGCTCCAGCTTGGTCTACTCCTCTCCTAGTTTCTCCTATGTTTAAAGAAATCTTTAGCGCTTCAGCCTCACTGAGGATCTTCTGAGGATCTTCTGAGGTCTTCTTCCTGGATCTTCTGAGGATCTTCTGAGGATCTTCTGAGGTCTTCTTCCTGGGCTCCTCCACTGGCCTCCTTCGGGCTCTCTGCCCACATAGCTCCAGCATCATTATAAAACATTCAATCCCCACAATTTCTGTATTGATCTCTTAGAATACATCCTTTTGGCTTATTCGGGATAGCATATTGTATATTTATTGTGTGTACTTGCATGATAGAAATAATCTAGGCCTAGTTCTTTGGGGAGATGAAAAAGACTAAGACCCAGAACCACTCAAGATCCAGAGCAACTGATTTTATTGGGTTTCTGGTTCTGGGGCTGCCTTACTTATAAGATCACTGGTTTGGTAGCTCAGTTGCTCCAGTGCCAGGATCATAATGCTTTGACTTTAATCTGTAGGAAACTGTGGCTGCCAGGCTTTCTGTTTCGCTCTTACGCCACACCCAGCTACTACCTGCAGACAAGGCCTTCTATGAAGCAGGCATTGCTGCCAAGGTGAGCTGGGACAAGGAAGGGTGTGGCCGAGGAGAGAGGGAAATCAAAAGTTGGAAGGTAGAGTATCTTGTCTGCTCAGGTAGAGCAAAGCTGAGTGTGAGGCTGATATTATGGAGGACATCGTTTTCCTGTGTCTTCCTGTGTTCCTCCCCCTGCATCCCGGAAAAGCAGCATCCAAGCCAAGCTGTTCACTCCCACTTGCACCTTCTCTCGCTGCAGGCAGTTGGCTGGGAGAACATGGCATTCATCTTCCTCAACCGCTTTTTAGATCTGACTGACGTGAGTAGAGAAGTTGTGCCCGGAGGGTGGTTTTGCCTGTCACCAGCTGTGTCTATCTCATGGCTGCCCACTCTACTGCAGGCAATTGAAGAAGGAACTCTGGATGCCCTTGACCACTCTGACTTTCAGGATACAGACATTCCCTTTGAGGTGCCACTTCCAGCCAAGCAGCATGTGCCGGTAAGGTGACGAGATTGAAGAATGGAAGGCCTCACCAGTGTGAGGCATTGTGAAGGGAGGACACTTCATGTTGGTCCTCCTTACCTTTGTTATGGGCATCAGCTGGCAACATCTTTGGAAGGGCCTCAGCCCTCAGTTTTCTGTCCGTGAAAGTAGAAGCAGAGAAAAAAAAAAAGTGGTGACCATGAACCCCATCCAAGGAGGATCATGTATGGGTAAAAAAAAATAGGTGATGCACAGGATGACAGTTTAGTAAGACTCCTAACTCACCGCCTTCTGCATGCCCTGCCCTGTGTGAAGCTACTGCTCTTCTATCTTTCCCAGGAGGCTCAGAGGGAAGAGGTTCGAGACTGGGTACTCACGGTCTCAATGGACCAGCGGCTGGAGCAGGTTCTACCTCGGGATGAGCGTGGTGCCTACGAAGCTTCCCTGGTGGCAGCGAGCACTGGAGTTCGGGCACTACCCTGCCTCATTACAGGTACAGAACCCTGTAGCCCTCCACGTTCTGTGGTGGGTGGAAAGGGAAAATAGCAGGACCAAGAAAGTATTTGACTCTGAAATCACTCTTGGTTTTCCCCCTCAAATGCCAGTTCATCTTTTTTTCTCCTCCCGCAGGGTACCCCATTCTGAGGAACAAAATTGAATTTAAGCGGCCGGGGAAGGCAGCCAACAAGGACAACTGGAATAAGTTCCTTATGGCTATCAAGGTTAGAGAGGGAGATGGGGATCCCTGGGTGGCTCAGCGGTTTGGCGCCTGCCTTCGGCACAGGGCGCTATCCTGGAGTCCCGGGATCGAGTCCCACATCGGGCTCCCGGCATGGAGCCTGCTTCTCCCTCCTCCTGTGTCTCTGCCCCCCCCCCCATCTCTATGTCTATCATAAATAAATAAATAAATCTTAAAAAAAAAAAAAGGTTAGAGAGGGAGAGCAGCACTGAAGGAAACCACAAAACCAAGAGAGGATGGGTGGGAGTGTCAAGAAGGCAGGTGCAGGCCCTGCACTCTGCTCTACCTTCTAAGATGGGGCTGATTTTCTTTAGAGAAGGAATGCTTTTCCTTAGCATTAATGAGTTCCTCTCTTGTTCTTCTGTTTGTCCACAGACTTCCCACAGCCCCGTGTGCCAAGATGTGCTGAAATTCATTAGTCAGTGGTGTGGAGGGCTACCCAGCACCAGTTTTTCCTTTCAGTAACTGGGGGGGCTCAGGGAGGAGTTACTGGATTCTCTCCCTCATTAAAGTCTTGTAGGTAATGGAGACCACTGTGTTCTTTGATCAAAGTCATCCCCAATATCAGTCTGGTGCCCTTTTCCCAAAAGGAATCATAACCAAGTAGAAGGAAAGAGTTCTTTTATTACAGCTGTTTACGTCATCCTGGGGTTTATGTCACCGTTGTGAACTGAGCCTCTGGATCGGCACCTGCTCCGTTGAAGGGAGAACAGGGGTCAGAAGGCAAGCAGGACAGCAGAGGACCTAACCCGGTTCTAAGAGTGGTTCCCTGCCTCCACCCTCTCCCAGGCCCCACTCCTCATGGATTACCTGTCTTAAGCCCAGCTTTTCTGCGATGCCTGGATTTCCTGATTTTGATCCAGTAGCTGCTCATTTTCCTGCCTGGTACACTTAGGAAGGTCAAGGTCTGTCAGTTCCTCCAGCTGTCAGGATGGATGGAGTTACTACTCCTGCCCTGAATTCCAGTTCAGCACCTTTCCCACACAGCCAGTCGTTGCTGAATGGACTTTCTTGTCCATCCTCCTTACCTGCTCCTGAAGCCCTTCCTTCCTGTAGGGCCCCACCCCACGGAGAGTGAGTGCAGCCACGCAGCAGTAACCAGACAGGGCAGCCTCCGCTGCAGACATGAACACAGAAGGGATCCAGAGAGCCAAGGCTGTATCCTGGGGCGAAGCAGGAAGGTGGGGAACTGAGAGGGAGCAGGGCAGGCATGGCATGTAGGGGAGGCTGACAGGGCAGGACCAAGACCTGTAGGCTGCAGAAAGGCTGAGAAGAGCACGCACTCACATAGATTCTCGTGGGGTCAAACGGGCAGTCAGCCCGCCCAGGCCCCTGGTCTAGCGGTAGCAAAGGATCCAGCAGTCCTGGATGGCAGTCAGCAATAAGACGACGGCCACCGTTGGCCACAGTGAGCGACACGGCAAGGAGGAGGCCCAGGGAGCAGGCGGCGGACAGAAGCAGGTTCATCAGCGCTGCGGCCAGCAGGGCCCAGTGCTGGCAGGGGCAGAAGATCAGGGTGAGCGGTTGCGCACGCCGCTGACTCTCCCACTGATAATATACTTTGGTTTCTCTATTTGAGGCTCCTCCTCCCACTTGAAGATGAAGCTGAGTCAGGTCCTCATTTCCCTGACTCAAGGCCCCATTAAAGCTCCAGAAATCCCCTCTCACCAGTCGTGGGAGCAGAAGGTTCCTGGATGCCAAGAGGGCCACAAGTCCCACGGAAACACTCTGGAAGACACAAAGCCTGAAGTCTGCGCCGCTCTATGGCCCGCCGCCCCACCCCCACGCCCGCGGCCCCGCCCCGCTCACCAGCAGCCCGGATCCCACGGAGATGACATTGGCCGTGGTGTACTCCGGGGTGACGGCGCCGCGGGGATTGGCTACGTGTCGCAGGACTGTGCCGTGCAGCACGGCCCCCACGAGCAGGTTCACGTGGCCCACCAGGATGAGCGCGAGGCCCACGCGCATAAGCCGCCGGGGGCCGCTGGCTGCGTCTGCAAAGCACGGGGGAGAGGCAGGCCTGAGCCGGGAAAGGAACCGGAGGGCCCCCCTGGTGGCCGCCCGAGTGAGCGGAGGGCTGTGGGACGGGTCCCCGGCGGACGCAGGGCAGCGAACCAGGGCCGGAAGTTACCAAAGGTGTAGAGGCGGCAGCACCTCATCGCGGCCCTCCGCGCCCAGCCGCAGGGCAGCTCTACCTGGCCTCGCGGCCCCGCCCTCGCTCTCCCGGCCAGTTCCGCCCGCTCCGCACCTGGAGGCCCAACCCCGCGCCCCGGGCGGGCTCCCAGCCCGCTCCCTCTAGCGGGGAAGGCGCGCAAACACACACACACGGGACGCTTTAGCAAAAAGTAGACTTTTATTACAGCAGCAACTGAGGCGAATCGAATGGCCCCCCAGGGCCACCACTGCAGCACCACCCTTCTCTCCCGCCACGTCCGCCCCAGCGGGATTGTAGAATTCAGCTCCCCCAGTGCCCGTGGGCCTCCTTTCCACACAGGCTGGGCGGGAGCCGGCAGATCAGCTACTAGCCCCCAACTAGAAGGCGGCTGCTGAGAAGGCCCAGGCCCACGTCTGTGCAAAACAAGTAAACAAAGTGCAGAGGGGAGGAAGAGAAGGGGAAGGGGAGGGTGATGCCCAGAACCAGGGAGCCCCAAAGCCCTCCTGAATAATAAAGGAGAGAAGGGGCTTCACAGGGTAATACTGACTGGGGGGGAGAGGCAGGAAGGCTGCGGGCGCGTCTAGTGACGGCTGCAGCCCTGATTAGGGGCCTGGCCCGGGTGAGCTCTAAGAGGAGACGGTGACAGCGGCTGAGTTGAGGGTGCTGTTCCTGGCAAAATTGAACTTGTTCAGGGTCTCCTCTAGCAGAGAAGTCAGTCGGCTCTGGTCAGCCTGGAGGAGAAGAGTTGGGTGAGACACGGCAAGAGGAGAATGCAGCAGCCAGAGCAGCTGAAGGCAGAAAGCTCACCTCGCTAATGAAGCCCAGCTGCACCAGCTCAGCTGCCAACTCGGGGATGTTCTCATCTGACAGAGAAAAGGGAGACGGTGAGCACAGTGTGGGAGTCAGGGGCCCAGAGCCCTTCCAACAGCCCTGGTTGGGTCAGCCTCGCTGCGAAAGAACGAAACAAGCAAAACTGTAGGATCTGCCCTCCAGTTTTAGGAGCTAAGATATTCGTTCTTTGTGCGTCGATGTGTTGCTGCCTTGTAGCCTTCTTCCCCACCCCTAAGAATGTTCCTCACAGATAAGGCTCACGGGCTCTCATCCTCTGAGGGAAAGGAGAGACTCACTTGGCATCAGGTCACAGCTCAGGTGCCGGTTGAGTTTGTCTTCCAGCTTCAGAAGAAGTGTCAGCTGGAGAATAGGATGGTCAGAAAATGAGGCTCCTCTTCTCCCCCCACCCCCAGCCACCTAGCCCCATGCAGCCCTAGCCCTGAGCCTTACATGGTGTTTGACACCCTCCTCCACGGACTCAATGTTGCACTGCATCAGCACCACCTAGGGAGAGGGCACACAGAGGGTCATGACAGGAGACACTAGGCCATAAAAAGCCAACAGCTGGAATACTTTCCAGTCCACAGGAACATTCTTTTCTCTGAAGGACAAAGCCTTATTTGACGTGTCCTCTTCTCCCCAACACCATGACCAGAGACCTCCACCTCCGCAGAGCCCCACCTTGCGGGTCTCCACCTCAGCTGGTTCGGGTGTTGGAGTCTTGACAGAGGGGGGCACAACAGGTGATGTCACCTCCTCCTGCTGTGGCTGCTGGGGCCGAGGTAGCCCAAAGGCTGTCAAGGGGTAGATCCCATTCCTAGAGGGAGGTCAGACAGGTCACACAGGCTCTGTGAATGCCTTAGAACACCCACCCTGCTTCCTCCAGCAAGCCTTTTCTCTCGACCTTCTCTCACCTGACATCTTCAAGGAATTTATCCAATTCCAGAGCTGGTGACTGAGAGTACCTGCAGAAGAAAAGAGAGAAAGCACATAAAAAGGAAGGAAATAAACAAAACAGATTCAAAAATTCCCAAAGAATGGACAGTTGACAGAACCTTTGATGGTAGTGACAAATCTGTCCCTTTCAGACCCTCTCAGTTAGTTACTCACAAAGTCTGAACTGGTTCTCTTCCTGGTCCTGCAGGGATTTCAGCCAGTACAGCACTGGTATCCATGTTTTTGGTGATCTCCTCCAGAGCATTCTCAGGGATCATGTCTAGAGGGCATGATAAGATGGGAAGTTACGGAGAGATAGTCAGATTAATGTCATGGAAAGCCCAGGGGTCCTGGGGGGTAAAGAACTCCTTTGGAAATGGAAGAGGGAAGAGAGCATGCCAGTGATAGTTATTAAGGCTCCAGATGGGAAGAAAATTCCTAGCAGGGCCAAGAAGACTCACGTTGGTGTCCCACAATGCAGTGGGCAGCAAGGAGTTTGAGCGAGGGCACTTCAAACAGTGCTGGGTGGAAAAGAAGTTCTCTGGCTGTTGGTCTTCGAGCAGGCTCAGAATGCAGGCACTTTTGAATGAACTCCTAGAAAAGGGAACAAGGAAGGAGAGTAGGCATCTGGCAACCAGGCCACTGCACTCATCGTGCTACTTCATCACTCATCATACTTAGCACAGGCCTACATACTAGGTGGTCAGCACCAGTTGAGGGAACAAACTGCTACATGTATCTGAAAGGGCTCTGAAGATGCTGAGGTATAACATGAAAGGTGCTATTCACTGGTTTTCTGGCTTTAATGGTTTTTCTACTCTCCAACCATAAACTTTCTTTTTTTTTTCTATTCAAACTTACGAATTCTTTTTCCTGATTTTCTACTTCTCTGCTTTATAAGCCCACTCACTGCCTACCTTACCTTCCTCTCTGACTTTCACCAAAGTTCACCTCTCTGTTTGCAAACCTATCTGTTGTGCTCAATAGTACTCACCATCTTTTTATTTCTCAAGACTACCACAATTTCCTTTGTCTCCTACAATCATTTATTAAATTCACTGGCTTTCCCCAAGCTTCCTCTACACACACAGCCTACCCTTCCCACTTCCTGTAGGCCATGACGATTAACGGGCTTTTCTTTTCCTCCTTACAAACTCAAAGGCCAAGATCATATGCCTAATCTGTCACTTGAATGCTCCAACCTAACACACTGAACCAGAAATTTACTCCACACTAACCTAGCTGTAACACTACCTAATGAGTTACAAACTATCCTTGTTCAGACCTTCCTGTCCAGCCTTTACTTAACTATAATCTACCTACTGATTCATAAAGCTACATCCTTTAAATCTTAGTTTGTTATTTCAGGGCACTTTCCCCACCTAAAACATACATACATACAACATACATACACACACACACACAAACACACGCATACGAAACCCTAAATGATGGATTTAATTCAAACTCATCAGTTTGTTTAAAAATATCAAGATGGGGGCAGTCCGGGTGGCTCAGCAGTTTAGCGCCGCCTTCAGCCCAGGGTGTGATCCTGGAAACCCGGGATCGAGTCCCACGTCAGGCTCCCTGCATGGAGCCTGCTTCTCCCTCTGCCTGTGTCTCTGACTCTCTCTCTCTGTGTCTCTCGTGAGTAAATTAATAAAAATCTTTTAAAAAATAAATAAATAAATAAAATAAAAATATCAAGATGGTTGTCTGATAGCATATACCAATTACCTTGAGATAACCATTAAATTATTTACCTTGACACAGATACACCTATATTATTAATATACAACCTTTACCCTCAATACTACCCATCTTAAACCCTTAACCTGTGTGTGTATACAAAAAACAAGGTAGGCACCACCTAGGAAAATATTTAAATATTCACTGCTTTTGCCTGTCCTTTCTGCTTTCTGTTCTCTGGCTCTTAGAAGACAGCATATTCCAAGTAAAAAGGAAGAAAAACCTCAAGACATTTCAAACTCTGCTGATGGAGTGACCCAAAAGATTATTACCCTCTGTAATGGGTCTTCTAGAAGCTGGATGGCACTGCTGATAGCTTCCTGTGGCACATATGAGGACTCTCCATTGCCCTGAATCTCCAGCACTGCCATCTGCAGTGAGGGGGAACAGAAAAGACTTCAGAATTTCAGTGCTCCAGTATCACTCCCTCAAGACCTTAGTTGGCCTCCCCTCCCATCTTATAATCTGATCCCTTTCCATCACCACTGCTTGTGGTTTCCTCACCTCCAGTGCACACATGCCAAAGGAGTAGATGTCTACTGCTGTTGTCACATTAGTGACCTCTAGGGAAAACAGAAAAGCCTTTGGTGAATCAGAGGATAGGGGCAGAGGGTGGCAGAAATGCCTTTTAAAAACTTTTTGTATGCCAGCAGAAACTAGAAGTTTCAGTTCTATTACCTCTGGGCCTCAGGTTCTAAGGTGGAAACCTGGGGAACAGAGAGGGCAGAGAAACTGAGGTGCCTCACCTCCATACTCCGGTGCAAAGAAGTGTAGGTTCTTCTGCTCTTCCCGACAAGTCTTCACATGATTGTTGATAGTGTCAGGAGCCACTGGGAGTAGGGGAGATACCCACAATCTGACCACCATCAACAAAGCATAGTCTCACTCCAGAGAGAGGTTTCCCAAAAGCCAAATTCTCTCCTGAAGACTCTTAACACTGAAAGTGCAAACCTGTCCTCTTCTTATCTTGAACCACAAACTAAACATGAACACCACCTACTTCCCCTTTCTTGGGTCTAGCGCTTCTCACTTAAGGTCCCTAACTCAGTAACAACAAACATACCACACTAAACTAATAGGTATATGGGAGCCTTGGGCTGGCCAAGCAGCAATGGAGGCTAAGAAAAACCTTCCCCCAAACTCAAGAATATCTAATCCCTGTCACATGAAAATGTTTGGTCTAGTTCTTTCAGACACCTGCAAATTAGCATAAAAACATAGGCAGCCCTTCCTAACCTGGGACAATTTAAAGATCTCAGAAACTTGGATAAAAAAGAGTAAGAAGGATTAACAATACAACCAACTAGACAGCCTCCTTCTCACCCAACTTTGCTGACTGAAACTCAAAACAGCTCAAACCTGAACCAACACCCTTGAATCATTCTCATGTTTAATCCACCAAAATGTGAAACTCCTCCTCTACTCTCTTATTCCTCAACATTCCTGCCACAGGCCTGAACGAGGAACCAGGGCCGGGCCCAATTTGGACTCACTCAGATCATAAACAATGACTACGAATCACAAAGTGTCTGGGAGCACAGTATGATTTAGGGAACCAGCCTGATGATGAAGGGAAATAAGAATCTAGGACATAAATGGCCGGCCAGGCACAATCCACAGGAAACAAGCAAATTATGGAAGGGCAAGCAGGTGGAGGGCTGGTAGGGAGAAGCCAAGCAGGCATAAGTAGGCAGGGAAGGTAGGGGAACGGGGCTTGCTCCCACGACTGCATGCACTGGGCAGCCGCAAAGAGGAGCAGAGGGAGCACAAACAGAGCCCCAAGTGGGGCAACAGGGAGCTCTCACCATTAGCAAAAATCCTATGAAAGACTGTTGGGAACAGAGCAGCCCGTAAGCGGGAGGGAGGAAAACAGAGAAAAGTTGTGAGCGATGGAGCAGCCAAGCCCCAGACAAATGGACACACAAACCACACACAAACACGGCACACAGAAATGTTATACACTGCACACAGATACACGGCAAATGAAAGCACTCACAGCAGACACAGCCTGGAACCTCCTTTCGTAGGGTCTGGCCACAGGGGCTCAAGTCAGACCTTAGACCCATCTCTTGCCCTTTCCCAACGTCCTACCAAGATCTCTGGATTAACCCACTTCCCTCCAAAAAAAAATGTTTAAGATTAGACCCTACCCCCTAATTGACTGGCCTCTCCCTATGAATGACCCCTAGCAGAGTCCTATCTCTTACCACCAGCCCACACCTCAGAATTTTGCTCTACTCTCCCACTCCTTTCATCTTACCCCCATGGTTCCCAAATTCCCGAGGCTCCCCTGCCCAGAACCTCTCCCTCCCCTCACCAGAGCCAATCTTGATGAGTCCGTTGTGCTGGATGAAGATGGTGTCACAGGTCAGGTTCCCATGGATGATGGGGGGGTCACAGGAGTGCAGGTAGCTGTGGGGGCACTGGGCTGTTAGAGGGGCCACTGGGAAATTAAGGGCAGGGGGAACCCAAGGGTTAAGAGGAGCAAGGGCCTGGTCTCCTGCTGGTCACCACAAAGATAATCCCCACACTCTGAATCTCCATTATGCCTGATGAGTTAAATAGCTGGATAAGCACTAGGAGAAAGAGGTGGGAGATAGTATTGTGGTTAGGGCATTACAATGGACCCTTTAAAAGACCATAGGGGCCTAATCTTGACAGTAGAGGACTCAAAAAAAAAGTGGGCTGAGGCAGAAAAAAACAGCAGAGCTGTGCCTTAAAATCTCTTTGGAGGAACTAAACCAGAAACTAAATCAGGGGAAAAACACTAACCAGATCCTACTTACCTAAGGGCAGAGAGGATTTGCGTGCACCAGCGCTTCCAAGCCTGGAAACAGTGTAGTCAAAGGGTCAGCAGTAATCCCTTCTCTTAACCCTCCAACTAGTTTTCCTCCATCCCTTCCTGCTTAGCTTCATGATTAATATAATCTTTTTAAAACACCCAAACTAGCCTAAAGCTTTGTCTGCTCTCCCTTCATACCTTTTCATTCATAGTCTTGTGATTCTTTTTGGTCTTCTTCAGAAATTGCTTAAGACTCCCAGATGACATGTATTCTGTGATAAAAATGACCTGGAGAGGCAAAACACTCAAATAAAACCTTAGAGTAGGAATGATTCCCTATCTGATGATACATATACCAGATATATATTAGATCTGAAACCTGGTGGTGGTGATTATTTTAAGTTTCCCTCCTTTTGTTGTTAGCACCACTTCCTTAGATTTAACAGGACAAAACCAACCAAACAAACAAACAAACAAAAAGAAAAAACCCTACTGAACAGTAAGAGCTATGGAAAGGAAACAAAAGTTTGCTCATTTCTGCCCCGTCCATAACCAAACAAAAGGCATCATAGATCATAGTAGGCAAAGCCCTACTCTCACCTCCACAATAGCTGATTCCAGTTTTGTTTCAAAACTATCTATTTTCATCTCTGAATGTAAAAAGAATAAATGTACCTAGTCTCTTTGCAGTAAGCTCAAGAAAAAGTTCTTACCCTGGCCTTGTTCTCTTTAATGTCAGCCCAATACTTGTGAAACTTAACAATGTTGAGATGTTCCAACTGAATCAGATTATCAAACACAGCACGGACTTTTTCCTGAGGGCAGGAGAGTGGGATAACAAGGTTCAGAAATTACTGTAATCCTGAAAAGCCATTCCCTATCCCTCCCCAGAAATGATCTAACCCCAAATCCTCTCCTCCTAATCAGCTTCTCAACACCAATTTCTCTTTAACGCCTGCATTCTAATACCCTACGGGCTACATTCTTTCACCATTACCTACCTCCTGCAGCTTGTAGTTCTTGCGCTCAGAGAACTGGACCTCATTCCACACAACCTCTACACCCTCCTCTGTATCCATGGCCAGGTATGCACTGTCAATACCTGGTACATTCCGTTGATTCACCTGAGAAGAAATCCAAATGGAAAGGAATTACTAAAGTTACCTTATAAACCATTTTTTTTTTATTTTTTATTTTTATTTTTTTTTTTATTTATTATAGTCACAGAGAGAGAGAGAGAGAGGCAGAGACACAGGCAGAGGGAGAAGCAGGCTCCATGCACCGGGAGCCCGACGTGGGATTCGATCCGGGGTCTCCGGGATCGCGCCCTGGGCCAAAGGCAGGCGCCAAACCGCTGCGCCACCCAGGGATCCCATAAACCATTTTAATACTCCAAATGATCATCCTCTCCTAGGCTCTGATCTGTTAAAGTTTGGTGCAACCCTTTGAGACTTTCCCTTTCCACTCCCCCCAGAGTGACAATACCACCACTTTACCTCCTCCCGCCTCTTCTGCCAGCGTCCACATGGTGACTCTTCCAAGATCTCAGACTCATCTTCACTTTCTTCTTCTTCCTCTGGGGAAGCAGCTGAGGTGGTGGAGGTCACAGGAGGTGACACTGATGTCAGGCCAGGAGCTGAGGATGAGGATTCTACCTTTGGGTCTGAGCCACTGCTGACTACTGTCTGGGACTCCCCCTCCGACATGCTGGAACGAACACTCAGGCCTGTATTGGTTGGGGCAAGGATGAAGGGAGAAGGCAGAAAGGGTCAGGATAGATCTATAAAGATTTAATCCTGGGGCACTTGGGTGGCTCAGTTAAGCATCCAACTCTTGATCTCAGCTCAGGTCTTGATCTCAGGGTCATGAGTTCAAGCCCCATGTTGGGCTCCATGCTTAATCCTAATAACCTCATCTGGGGTTAAAAAACAAAACAAAACATTGGTCTCCCTTGTTTCCTTTAAATCCAAAATCAAATTAATTCTGTCTGAACATTGAAATATTACTTCTTAGTCTAGAGAAGTGAAGCTATCGTGGTTGAAGATGACCCATGAGGAGTGGCAAACCTAAGATTTATGACAATGTAACTCCCATTTTTCAGGTTCAAATGAACAGCCAAATCAGGGACAGACACCATTCCTTCTCAGCAATACTCACCCAACAATCTTCCTTTAAATCTTCACCTGCCTTTATGTGTTCAAGAACTAAGCTACATGGCCCTATTCAGATGACTCTAGACCCCAAAATCTTTCACTGATTCAGCCCTAAGTCTGGACATGTAGCACTCTTAGCCAATTTATCCAGATGAAACCCTCAAGCTAATTTATTCCACTAGAATTCTGGCATTTGCTATCCATCCCTCCTACACATAGATAAAGTCTACCAGTCCATGCTGAGGATACCCTTGGGGCCAGGTAACTGGCAATGGTTAGTGACTTCATCCCTGATGCCCTCACCTCCCCTGTGATGTGAGTGTGCAGATGGGTATTGGTTAGCAACATTTTTTTTCATTCACTCATTCAACAAATATTTATTAAGCACTTACTGTAGGCCAAGCACTGGGCTAGGTACTAGAGATAAAATAGTGAATAAAATAAATGAGATGCCCACATTTATGGAACCACAAATTTAAACAAATCTAGAACTTTCAGCTTCCAGCTTTCATTTCATCCAAACAGCTCAAAGGCTCCACCCTCGGGGATACCAGATCTGACAGAGATATTTCCTCATAAACAAATAACTCAAGGAGTGCCGGGTTGGCTCAGTCTGTTAAGCATCTTCCTTCAGCTCAGGACATGATCTTGGGATTGAGCCCCGAGTCTGGCTCCCACTTCCCCTGCTCAAGCTCACTCTCAAATAAATGGGTAAAATCTTTAAAACAAAAAAAATTTTAAAAAGAATAACTCAAAATACAGCAGTTACAAGAAAAAATACTATATAGTACAATATTTCTTTTAAGGCACATGGCTATTTGGAAGAAAGAATTCTCACAAGCTAAATGTCGCTAACTTATCCAGACAGTCGCAGGACAACCAGTGAATGTTATTCCATATCTCTAAGAACAAAGGCTATGACGGAGCTGAAACCTGTGTGTGCTGGGCTCAAAGGAGTGCTCCATATGAAAGTGACATTCTGGAAAGTAGACTTCCTCCTCTAAATTCAGAATACAGAAGCCTCTGATCAACAACAATCTTTCAAAAAGCTCTTATTTTAGAACTCCTGGATACTCCCTTCTGCCAATCTCCACCCCCAATTTACACTATGTTTAACCCCAATCAGATTCTTATTAAGATGACATTCTAGTAAATACCAGATAACCATAAAGCACTACAGAGAAAAACTGGCAAGATATTCTTTGCCTGTTATTTTCTAGGTCCTGCCTATCATAGACTTTATTCAACCAGACAAGAAAGCTGTCTTAGTAATGTACCAGAACACCAGTTAGAGATCACTTTCCTTTTTCTTCCCCCCTGAAAAGCAACTAAGAAAATGGTAGGAAAGTTCATAGGGATTACTTTCTAGAGCAGCTATATTTATAGAATGCATCTTGAATCTGAACAGCTAAGTAAAAATTCCAGCTACATGACAATAGGAAATACCACTGGAGCTCCAATACAGGAAGCCTGTAGCCAATGGATTCTAAGGAAACCTCTTGACCCAGGTCACAGACAATCCACAGTAAAGCACCACAAAAGAAGCCAAACCTTTACCAGTCACAGCCGGGTCCTTGTCTTCTCCCTCCCCAATCTTGCCCCAGCAGGCAAAACCAAGGCACTGCCCAAGATGCCCTAGCACTTCCCCTCCCGATGAAGAAACCTTTGCAACGCTGGGGTTTTCTTCTCAGGGTCGTTCAGAGGTTTAAGAGATCACATACGGAAAAGGCCATTCACGCCCCTACAAGGGAATCTCCTCGCCGCTTCCAGCCACCCCGAGAACACTGTGTTCACTTCTGAGCAGTGTAGGTAGATCGTCGCGCAAAGTTTTTCTCGGAGACTTTCATTTATTGGACTGCAGCCCCTCTGCATTTCAACTCCTCAGCAACAGCTCGCAGGCCACAGGCCTCTGGGCTGCCCTCACCCCGAGCCGACCAAAGGGCCTCCGGCTCCCACAGGGTTGTGTGGTCAGACGTCAAAGCAAGCGCAGGGAACGGCCTCACGCTCCAACAGGTCCCCTGCCCGCCGTCTGCTTGCGAGCGCCGCGGGTCCCGCAGGCCCGGGAGCCAGGGGCGGCCACCTCATCAAAGGCCAGCCCCGCGGCGCCGTCAGGGGCGCAGGCCACGCCCCCGCGCTGTCGGCGCGCCGGCCTCCGCCAGCAGGCGCGGCCCCGACGCTGCGCTTCCGCAGGCCGCGGGGCCCGCCACCGCCGCCCCCGCCCCCGCGGCCGGCCCCGCCTCTCGTCAGCCCCAGTTCGACACGAACGCCAGGGCCTCGCGCCCCGCGCCGGCAGAATTCCGGGTGGCCGCCACTCAGGGCAGGCCGGGAGGGCCCGGCCGAGACTGTGGGGCCGAGGCGGCCCCTGGGCTCCGGCGGGCCGGGCCTCGGGCCGCCGAGCGAGCAGAGCAGCCTCCAGACACCCGCCTGCCGGGGTCCCGGCGCGTCGGGCCGCGGAAGCCGACCCTTCTGTCCGGTCGCCGAACCCGTCCCTCCCGCGCCCTCCCCTCGGCGCTCACCTCCCGACTCCGCTCCCCGCAGCCTGCGCTTCAGCTCCAGCTCGGGTTCGGGGCCGCGGACCAGAGAGACTCCCTCACAGCTGCGCTCCGCAGCGCAACCGAACTGCGGGCCCCGCCCTCGCGGCGTCCGGACCAACAGATGGGCGGTGCCGCACTGCCGTTGGGTTGCCATTGGATGAGGCGGCCAAGGTGGGCGGCGCCCCGGGAAGACGGCCGCTCGCTGCTATAGTCTCCAAGCCGGTCTCCTCCCCTTGAGCCTGTCCGGTTGAGACCTCTCGGAGGCATCGGTGTGTTGGGTCTCGGCTGGGGTTGGTCTCACTGTCCACCCCTCCGTCCAGTCCAGGTGCCCCCGATGAGTCCGCCGGGTGAAAGGAAGGCCTTCCGTCTCCTCTTGAAGGCGCCATGACAGTTCTGTTCCGACTAAAAGACAAAAGGAGCGAAAGACGTAGCCTCAAACCGGGAGGAGCGCCCACCCACTTTCATTATTTGTAAGGGGCGAGACTGCGCAGGACACCAGTTCTTCAGCTTAAAATTTTTCCTGAACGTATCCTGAGAATTGCATAGCACCGACCTTTGCCAAAACTTTGCAGGAGGTTTTCACAGATGACTCGTTTGATCCGTATAAGAAATTGAATTGCTAACTGACACATGCAAAAAACGAAATCAGAGGCATTAAGGCTATTCACCAAAAGTTGATAGGAGCCAGATCTAGCATCCAAACAGATTTATCAAAGGCTTCCTTGAAAAGATGTTTGGAAAGAATTTGGATTGACTTCAAGGAAGTGAAAGGGAAAAATCCGGGGTGAGCCCATTGGTCTGCGAAAACTAAACGCTGAGCCTGAGCGGTAGAAATTCGCTCTGCCTTTAGACGTATATTTTGAAGGGAGGAGGATGAATCGGTTTTCAGAACTTGGCAATGCGATAATCACTAAATTTCACTGTCCTTAAAGGGTATCTCTTAATCCTCTTAACTAATGTAAAGAAGAATACTGTATCTGGCAAAAGCCCTCTCGTTTTCTTATCTCTTCATCTCAAAATACTTTTGCAACCAATCTTTCATCCTTGATTCTTTTACGTTTCAGAGGGCTCACACATTCTTTTAGAAATCTGATGAGTTATGGATCTTGTTTTGGATATTTAGGAAATGCATTTGTCCCCTGAATTTAGCATATAATTTCAAAAGAGTGAAGTTAAAAATCTTTTTGTTCTAATCTTCAAAGGAAGGTTGTTTCTCCCTTTCTCCAGGTTAACCCTTTCTCCTTGTGGGCTCCAAGGCAATTGGGGCACCTGCTCCCCTATAAACATTCATTAAATATCAGTTAATATTATGATAGTTTCCCATTCTCTTCTGTTTGGACCTTATCATTATTAACCTTTCCTTTTTAACTCCTTCTTTCAAATATGCATAGAGGACCCATTGGCGTCCTCCAGCTCTTTATTTCTAACTTTTCATGTTTAAACAGCTCAAACACTGCATTTTCGCCACCTCATTTTTTTCTGCTTTAATAAAATTTATTGTAAAAAATATTTCAAAAATATTTATGTAATATCTTCTATGTGCTATGGTCTACTGTTTCAATTGCCTTATGACATATTAACTCATTTAATCCTTAAAGGAATCCTATGGAATATTGTGAATTAACAATTGCTATAAAATGTGAAAATCTCTTGTAATCCTATTTCAACAGAATAATTAAGATTTTGATGTATGTATCCATTTTTCTGTGCATGTATTAATATATGTGTATATAATTTAAAATGAAAGCAAGCTGATAATACATAATCTTTTTCAAATTACTCCTTGTTTTTCTTTTTTTTAAGATTTTATTTATTCATGAGAGACACAGGTAGAGGGAGAAGCAGGTGCCATGCAGGAAGCAGGAAGCCCGATGCGGGACTCCAGGATCACGCCCTGGGCTGAGGGCAGGCGCTAAACCACTGAGCCACCCAGGGATCCCCTCATATAGCACTATTTTAATCTTTTAGCCACTGTGAAGTATTCCATTGTCCAGCGTTTAATTACTAACTACCAGGGGGCATCAGGGTTATTTCCAACATTTATTATTATAAGTAAAGCTGAAGTAAAGTCTTGCACATATCTTTGCCTGCTTGTGAAAATTATTTTTATACAGTTATATAAGTAGAATTGCTAAGTCAGGAGCTAAGAACATTTTAACTTGAATGGATATTGCCAAGTTACTCTTCAAAAAGATATCAAATAACAATATCAAGAGTATGTAAAGGGGACACCTGGGCGGCTCAGTGGTTGAGCATCTGCCTTGGACTCAGGGCATGGTCCGGGGCCCCCGGAACAAGTCCCACACCGGGCTCCCCTCAGGGAGTCTGCTTCTCCCTCTGCCTGTGTCTCTGTTTCTCTCTGTTCTCTCAAGAGTAAATAAATCTTTAAAAAAAAAAAAAAAACAGTATGTTAGGGTTTAGAGGCACTTGAGTGGCTTACTCAGTTAAGCATCCAACTCTTGGGATCCCTGGGTGGCGCAGCGGTTTAGCGCCTGCCTTTGGCCCTGGGCGCTATCCTGGAGACCCGGAAACGAGTCCCACATCGGGTTCCCGGTGCATGGAGCCTGCTTCTCCCTCTGCCTGTGTCTCTGCCTCTCTCCCTCTCTCTCTGTGTGTGACTATCATAAAAAATTAAAAAAAAAAAAAAAAGCATCCAACTCTTGATTTCAACTCAGGACATGATCTCAGGGTCATGGGATTGAGCTCCGTGTCAGGATCCTTGCTGAGCACAGTATGTGCTTGAGATTCTCTTTCCTTCTCCCTCTGCCCTCACCATGCACCCACATATGCTCTCTCTCTCTAATAAACCTTACTTTTAAGAAAGCAGTTTTAGGTTTACATCAAAATTGAGAAGGTTCAGAGATTTCCCATTTATTACTTCACCCCATGTGCATAGCCAGTATCAACATCACTCACCAGAAAGATACACATTTTACTGAGGACAAACTTACATTGACCTATCCTAATCACCCAAAATCCATAGTGTACCTTATGGTTCACTCCTGGTATTGTACATTCTATAGGTTTGGAAAAACATCTAATGATATATATCTATCATTATACAAAGCATTGTTACTGCTCTAAAAATCCTTTGTACTCTGCCTTCCCAACCCTAGCAACCACTAATATTAATCTCCATAGTTTTGCCTTTTCCGGAGATCATGTACTTGGAATCCTATAGTATGCAACATTTTCAGGTTGGCTTCTTTCACTTGATAATATGCATTTAAGGGTCCTTCATGTGTTTTCATGGCTTGATAGCTCATTTCTTTTTAGCACTGAATAATATGCGATGGTCTAGATGTACCAGTTAATTTTATCCATTCACCTACTAAAGGACACCTTATTTGCTTCTAACTTTTGCCAATTATGATAAAGCTCCCATAAATATCTGTGTGGTTTTTGTGTGGACATAAGTTTTCAACTCCTTGGGTAAATACCAAGGAGTGAGATTTCTTTTTTTTTTAATAGGTAATTTATGAAGTTTATTTATTTTTATTTACTTAAAATCAATTAATTACCATATAATGTATTATTAGTGTCAGAGGTATAGTTTAGTGAATTCATCAGTTGTATAGAACACCCAATGCTCATAACATCACATGCCCTCCTTAATGCACATCACCTAGTTAGCTCATCCCCCCACACCCCTTCTCCCAGCAACCCCTCAGTTTGTTTCCTATTATTACGTCTCTTTGGTTTGTCTCCCTCTCTGATTCTGTCTTGTTTTATTTTCCCCTCCCTTCTCCTATGCTCCTCTGTTTTGTTTCTTAAATCCCACATGTGAGTGAAATTATATAATTGTCTTTCTCTAACTTATTCTGCTTTACATAATACCCTCTAGTTCCATCTACATCGTTGCAAATGGCAAGATCTCTTTTTTGATGGCTGAGTAATATTCCATTGTGTGTGTGTGTGTGTGTGTGTGTGTGTGTGTATATATGTATATATACCATATCTCCTTTATTCATTTGTTGGTGGACATCTAGACTCTTTCCATAGTTTGGCTATTGTGAGCATTGCTACTATAAACTTTGGGATGCAGGTGCCCCTTCACATCACTACATTTGTATCTTTGAGGTAAATACCCAATAGTGCAATTGCTGGATCATATGTTAGCTCTATTTTTTTTTAAAGATTTTATTTATCAGAGACACACAGAGAGAGGTAGAGACATAGGCAGAGGGAGCAGGCTCCCAGGAGGGAGCCTAATGCAGGACTCAATCCCAGGACCCCAGGATCACAACCTGAGCCAAAGGCACATGCTCAACCACTGAGCTGCCCTGGTGCCCCCAGGGTAGCTCTATTTTTAACTTTTGGAGAAGCCTTCATACTGTTGTCCAGAGTGGCTGTACCAGCTTGCAGTCCTACCAATAGTATAAGAGGGTACCAATAGTATAAGGAGTGCGATTTTTGGATTGTTAAGATTATGTTTAGTTTTGGGGCACCTGGCTGGCTCAGTTGGTAGATCATGCAACTCTTGATCTTGGGGTCATGAGTTGGAGCCCCACCTTGGGTATAGAGATTATTTAAAATCTTTTAAAGAAAGATGTTTAGCTTTATAAGAAACTACTAGGCTGGGGTGCCTACATGGATCATTCAGTTGAGTCTCTGCCTTGGGCTTAGGTCATGATCTTACGGTCTTGGGATGGAGCTGGATTTCAGGCTCCTTGCTCAGTGGGGAGTCTGCTTCTCCCTCTCCTCTGCCCCTCCCCGCAAATCATGTGTGAGCTCTCTCTTTCAAATAGATAAATAAAATCTTTGAAATTGGTTGTACAATTTGCATTCCTACCAGCAGTGTATGAGAGTTTGTGTTGTTCCACACGCTCACCAGTATTTGGTGTTAGTGTTCTGGATTTTGGCCATTCTAATAGATGTCTTATGGGATCTCATTTTTTAGGTTTTCATTTCTATGATGACAAATGATGTGGAGCACCTTTTCATATGCTTTTTTACCACCTGTATACGTTCTTGGTTAAGTATCTGTGTGGGTTTTTTTTTTTTTTAATTTTTATTTATTTATGATAGTCACAGAGAGAGAGAGAGGCAGAGACACAGGCAGAGGGAGAAGCAGGCTCCATGCACCGGGAGCCGGACATGGGATTCGATCCCGGGTCTCCAGGATCGCGCCCTGGGCCAAAGGCAGGCGCTAAACCGCTGCACCACCCAGGGATCCCCTCTGTGTGGGTTTTTGACCAATATTTTAATAAGGTTGTTTTTTTCTTGCTGAGTTTTATGTGTTCTTAGTATACTTTGGATAAATCTTTTATCATGAGTCTTTTGCAAATATTTTCTTCCAGTTTATGGTTTGTCTTCTAATTCTCTTGACATTGTCTTTAGTAGAGCAGAAGTTTTTAATTTTATTGAAGTCCAGCTTATCATTTATTTCCTACATGAATCATATATTTGGTGTTCTATCTAAAAAGGCATCAGCATACCCAAGGTAATCTAGATTTTCTCCTATATTCTCTTCTAGGAGTTGTAGAGGTTTGCATTTTATATTTAGGCCTATAATCGATATTGGGTTAATTTTTTTTTTTTTTTAGATTTTATTTATTCATGAAAGACACAGAGACAGAGGCAGACACATAGGCAGAGGGAGAAGGAGCCCAATGCAGGACTCAATCCCAGGACCTTGGGATCATGACCTGAGCCAAAGGCAGACTGCTCAACCACTGAGCCACCCAGGCCCCCCCATATTGGGTTACTTTTTGTGAAGTGTATAAGGTCTGTGTCTAGATTATTTTTTTTTGCATGTAGATGTCCAGTTGTTGCAGCACCATTGTTTTCCTATGTTTATTGCCCTGTTGCATTTCCTCCTCATTTTTTTCCCTGCTCATGTTCCTTTTTGAATTTTTTTACTGGGGTTGGTCATCTTTTTCTCACTGGTTACAAGAGCTCTTTGTATATGAGAAAAATCCCATTGTCTTTCTAATCTCTTACAATATGAATCCCATCCTTATCTCTTTCTCTGCTGAAGCTTTTCTCTCAGTATATTATAAACTTCCACTCCTAAAGCCATTTTTCATTCTTCATTTTGCATGACCTCTTTAGCATTTGGGACTACTGAACAGCTCATTCTTAAAACTCCTCCCTTCTCATTAATACTGATTCATTTCTCTTTCAGCTTCTTATCCTAGTTTTTCTTCTTTTTCTATCCTTCCCTCCTAGCTATTAAAGTGCTTACTAATGTGCTCAAAGTCATATTCTTTGTTCTCTCTATACCATGCTTTAGAAAATATATTCCATTCAGCGTATCACCCTGAATAATATTTTTATTGGTCTCTAGTACTCTTTCTTCCCAAGCTCCAAGACAGTATTCGGTACTCCAGTGTCACTTCAAACCTAATTTACCTAAATATTCCCATTGGATGTCAGTAATCCACCTCAAGAATCAATTTAGAGACACCTGGGTGGCTCAGCGGTTTAGCTCCTGCCTTCAGCCCAGGGCGTTACCCTGGAGTCTCAGGAGTCACGCATCGCATGGTGTTCCCTGCATGGAGCCTGCTTCTCCCTCTGCCTGTGTCTCTGCCTCTCTCTCTCTGTGTCTTTCATGAATGAATAAATAAAAATCTTTTTAAAAAAATCAATTTATTGGGAATAGAAACCAGATGACTGGGTAGTAGGGTTGGAGGGAAACTTCTTAAATATCCATTCATGCCTTTTGAACTTTGTGCCTTACATAGGTAGCACATTATTTTTCTTCAAAAAAGAAACAATATTGGGCGGCGGTTTAGCGCCGCCTTCAGCCGGAGGCAGGATCCTGGGGACTTGGGATCAAGTCCCGTGTTGGGCTCCCTGCATGGAGCCTGCTTCTCTCTCTGCCTGTGTCTCTACCTCTCTCTCTCTCTGTCTCTCATGAATAAATAAATAACATCTTAAAAAAAAAAAAAAAAGCAACAATATTTAACAAAGAAACAATGCATTAGATAATCATAGAATAAAGAAAGGCAGGGGCCCCTGGGTGAGCCTCTGACTCTTAATTTCAGCTGAGTCATGATCTCAGGGTGGTGGGATTTAGTCTTGAGATGGGTTTGGTGCTGGGCGTGGCACCTGCTTGGGATTCTCCCTTTCCCTCTCCCTCAGCCTTTCCCCATTTTAATGTGTGATCTCTCTCTAAAAATAAAAGTAAAAAGAAAAATCAGGGGATCCCTGGGTGGCTCAGTGGTTTGGCGCCTGCCTTTGGCCCAGGGTGCGATCCTGGAGTCCTGCCATCCTGGAGTCCTGGGATCGAGTCCTGCATCGGGCTCCTGGCATGGAGCTTGCTTGTGTCTCTGCCTCTCTCTCTCTCTGTGTGTGTCTATCATGAATAAATAAATCTTTTTAAAAAATGTAAAAACAAAAAACAAAAACGAATTAAAAAAAGACAATGCTTTGAGACTACCCATATCTATTTGTCTAATTTTAAACATGCCAAGTGACCTGCTGACCTCATCTTCCAAGTGGACTAAAGGTTGCATTTTGACATGCTGGTTGCACAACTCTATAAATTTACTAAAAATCTTTGAATTCACAGTGGGTGAATCTTAGGGTGGGAAAAAGCATACCTCAATAAAACTATATAGACTCTTTCAAGATCTTGGTTTCCATAGATCAGGGCAGTTGGAAAACCTCTTGGCTTTCTGCTCCAAGCTTCTCTTCTTCAGTGTAAGACTCACTCATGCCTCCAATCTGTTCATTCCTCTAGACCCATGACATAGACCCTTTTATTCAAAAGAGCCTCTTTCAAATTGAAGACATAATCAAAAGAACAAAAATGCTTCTTTGCTGGGACCCCTGGGTGGTTCAGCGGTTGAGCATCTGCCCTGTGATCCCAAGATCTCCAGCTCCTTGCAGGGAGCCTGTTTCTCCTCTGCCTATGTCTCTGCCTCTCTGTGTGTCTCTCATGTATCAATTAATTAATCAATCAATCAATCTGTAAAAAAAAAAAAAAAAAAAAAAAACCAGAAAAGCTCCTTTGCCCCAAGCTTGGCATTTACATTTCTTTTGGACCTCAAATTAAGAGAAACCTAGATTTCTTGATAATTGTGTTATCTGACACACTTTAAAACATACACATTTCCAGGATTTTCCTGGGATCAACTGGATCTAAGTCTGAGGGAGGGGGAGGACTCAGGTATCTGTATGTCTAATAATCTTCCCAGGTGATTCTGATGCAAGTTGCCTGGCCTGATAGTTTTTAAACTGTCATTAGGCTGAAGGGTAAAGACTATCACCCAAGTACACCTTATCCCTGTCTAGCTATGATTCTTTGGATCATTGCCTCATTACTTAGGCCTCTGAGCTTCCCTGTTTAATTAAATAGGAACATTATTTAACTCTATACCTCTATGTCATGTCATAAGAAGTTGAGTCAACTTCTAAGATAATGTATAAATAAATAGGGGTGCTGGGGGATAAAAAAGCAGACATCCCATGTAAATTAATAATTCACCTGAGATTATTTTATTTCCACAATTATATTCAATTATGCTTAAGTCAAATTCATCTATAATTTTTTTAAAAGATTTATTTTTATTTATTTATGATAGACATAGAGAGAGAGAGAGGCAGAGACACAGGCAAAGGGAGAAGCAGGCCCCATGCCAGGAGCCTGATGCGGGACTCGATCCCGGGACTCCAGGATTGCACCCTGGGCCAAAGGCAGGCGCAAAACTGCTGAGCCACCCAGAGATCCCCAAATTCATCTATAATTTATTTTGCTCTATGTTTTACTGGCATAAAGGTAATATCTGTCTTATCTCCCTGGAATGTAGTAAGTTTAAAAGAATTATCAGGTCATTCCAGCTTTTTCTGGGCCAAAACCCTAATGTGAACCTTTTCTGTTTTTACTTTTGTTGTAATAAAGACAATCTTCCTAAATCTAAAATTATATCCTGATAAAACATAGATTCAGACTATAAGGAAAGCCCTTTGGTGATCCCTTTAACACTGGTAGTCTAAGACTCCATTATTTTACAGCTTACAGTTGTACTTCCAGGCTTTAATCAGAGAGCAAAATTCAATTTAATTAAACAAATATTTATTTAGTGCTGACTATGTGCCAGGCACCACACTAGGCAGTAGGGTAACAAATGAATAAGACAAAGTTCGTGTCTTCAAAGAGTTCCTATTTATTTGAGATGATAGCTGTATGACACTTGGGGAGGGATGACTTAGTTGGTTAGGGGTCTGAATCTATTTCAGCTTGGGTCCTGATCTTGGGGTCCTGGGATCAAGACACTCAGCAGGGAGTATGCTTGAGGATTCTCTCTCTCATTTTCTCTCCCTTTGCCCCTTCCCCCACTTGTATTTGTGCATACACGCATGCACTCTCTAATAAATCTTTAAAAACTTAAAGAGTAAATTTGTTACAACACTTAACAAGAGCAAAAACAGAAATATGTATAAATTCCATAGGCTGAATAGGGAAGGACATGATTGACTTTGTGGAAGAAAAATACCTGGGAAGATGTAATAGGCTGAATAATGGCCCCCAAAGGTATCCACATTCTAATCCTTGGAACTTGAGAATGTTATCTCAAATAGAAAAGGGATTTTGAAGATAATATTATGGATTTTGAGATGGTCAGATTATCCTGGATTATCAGGATAGACACTAAACGTAATCACAAAGTGCTCATAAAAGAGGGAGGCAGAGAGGGATTTGACTACAGAACTGAAAGAAATGTAACCACGGAAGCAAGAGGTTGGAGTGATGATACCAAGGAATGTAGGCAGCCTCCCAAAGCCAGAAGAGACAAAGAAATGAATTCTTCCCTAGAGTCCTTAGAAGGAACCAGAATTGGCGATGCCTTAACTTTAAACCAGTGGGGAGATCCCTGGGTGGCTCAGCGGTTTAGCGCCTGCCTTTGGCCCAGGGTGTGATCCTGGAGGCCCAGGATCGAGTCAGGCTCCCTGCATGGAGCCTGCTTCTCCCTCTGCCTGTGTCTCTGCCTCTCTCTCTCTGTGTCTCTCATGAATAAATATAATCTTTAAATATATATATATATATATATATATATATATATATATACTTTAAAGAAAAAAAAAACTTTAAACCAGTGAAATTAATTTCTGATATCTGGTCTCCAGAATTGTAAGAAAATTAATTAGAAAATTAATTTGTGGTGTTTTAAGTTACCAAATTTGTGGTGATTTATAACAGCAGATTTAGGAAACTAATACAGAAGGTTTCCCAGGGAACAAGACCAATACATGTCTGGCCTGGGTTTTAAAGAATGAATGGGGGGATCCCTGGGTGGCTCAGCGGTTTAGTGCCTGCCTTTGGCCCAGGGTGCGATCCTGGAGTCCCGGGACCGAGTCCCTCGTCGGGCTCCTGGCATGGAGCCTCTTTCTCCCTCCTCCTGTGTCTCTGCCTCTCTCTCTATCATA
Source organism: Vulpes lagopus (assembly GCF_018345385.1). Taxonomy (NCBI): domain Eukaryota; kingdom Metazoa; phylum Chordata; class Mammalia; order Carnivora; family Canidae; genus Vulpes; species Vulpes lagopus. The sequence goes on from NC_054828.1 coordinate 112,352,004, forward strand.
AGTAAATAAATAAATTTTTTAAAAAAAAATAAAGAATGAATAGGAGTTCAGCTAGCAGTTAAAGGAGGGAAGAAGAGTCCAGAAAAGACTAAACACTACTTTTTTCTGACCCTCCAGACTCAGAAGATAAATTAGACCATAAAACTTACGATTTTTCCACTACTCCAACTTTTGTGACAGATGCCTCACTTTTTAGCAGTAAGAGTTTAAGATTTCCAATGTAGGTGTTATTTTTTCCCCTTTACCTCAACTCTGGCTTCTCACTTTGAAATTTAACCTTTGTTTTTACAAAGTTTCTTATATCTGGGAAAGAAGAAAAAACTCTCCAGGGAGTACATTCTTAAGAAAGTAAATGAGAAAACTAGAGAGAGAATCTGATAAAGACACTTGTTATTATTGGAGCAAGCTTGGAACAGAGGGTGACAAAGCCCTCTCCAAAAGCAAGTAAAGGAACTCCTTGTTTTCTGGGACTAAGAGAAAGAAAATAGTGAAAATAAAAAGTAAGAGCTCTAAACCAGGTATAATTGAAGAGAGAAAAGTTAATTCACTCAGAATGCCATACAGAGACACATACATATATACAGTTGAGACACATACATAATACAGGGATGCTGTATTAAAAGCCCAACATGTATAATGATAGTTCTAGAAAACTATAAAGAGAATGATGGCGAGGGTTCCTGAGTGGCTCAGTTGCTTAAGCGTCTGATTTGGCTCAGGCCATGATCCTGCGGTCCTGGGATGGAATCCCACATCTGATTCCCTGCTCAGCGGGGAGTCTGCTTCTCCCTCTCCCTCTACCCCTCCTCTCTGCTTGTGATCTATCTCTCCTTCAAATAAATATTTTTATTTTTTATTTTTAAAGATTTATTTATTAAATATTTATTTATTTATTTATTTATTTATTTATTTATTTATTTGAGAGAGAGAGAGAGAGAGAGAGGCAGAGACATAGGCAGAGAGAGAAGCAGGCTCCATGCAAGTAGCCCGACGTGGGACTCGATCTCAGGTCTCCAGGATCACGCCTTGGACTGAAGGCGGCACTAAATCGCTGAGTCACCCTGGCTGCCCAAGATTTATTTATTTACTCATGAAAAACAGAGAGAGAGAGAGAGAGAGAGAGAGAGAGAGAGAGAGAGATAGGCAGAGGGAGAAACGGAGAAGCAGGCTCCCCAGAGGGAGCCTGATGTGGGACTTGATCCCTGAGCGGGACCACGAACTTAGCGGAAAGCAGGCGCCCAACCGCTGAGCTACCCAGGCTCCCCCCGCCCCCCTTTTTTTTTAAGAGAATGATGGTGAAACAGTGTCTGAAAACACAAAACTTTTTAAGTGTTGCTTAAAGACGTTAGGCCCCAAATTTTAAAAAATAAGATCTTAGTGCTAATAAAATAAACACCTGCTGAGGCATATCATAGGGATATTTACAAAATATCAAGGATATGGGATCCCTGGGTGGCTCAGCGGTTTAGCGCCGCCTTCAGCCCAGGGTGTGATCCTGGAGACCCAGGATGGAGTCCCACGTCAGGCTCCTTGCATGGAGCCTGCTTCTCTCTCTGTCTCTCTCTCTCTCTCATAATCAAACAAACAAACAAACAAACAAATAAAATCTTAAAAAAAAAAAGGCTACCAGAGACGTGAGAAAAAATGGATTATCTATGGAATGCCAGTAAGACTGATAAAACCCTTCCTTGTAAACCTAGAATTTTATCTCCAGCCAAATTGTATTTAAAGAGTGAAGGCAAAAATATATTTTGATATCCCAGAAATGATGAAGGGGTTAAAAAAAAACCCCACTTACTCAATGTCACTAAAAGATCTATTTTAAACAAGAATTGATAAAACCAGTTCAGAAAGGGGCACCTGGGTGGCTCAGTTGGTTAAGCATCTGCCTTTGGCTCCAGTCATGATCCCAGAGTTCTGGGATGGAGCCCTACCTCAGGCTCTCTCCTACCCTGTGTGTTCTCTCTCTCTTTCTCTTTCTCTTTTTCTTTCTCTTTCTCTTTCTCTCTCTCTCTCTCTCTCTCTCTCTCTCTCTCAAATAAATAGAATTAAAAAACAAAAAATGCTTCGGAAAAATTTCCACTTCTGGCCATGACCAGGACCCAAATATACCCTCCTGCCTTTGCCCTACAGAACACTGGTCAAAAAACATAAAGCAACAGTTTTCAGATATTAGATAACAGCACGCACAGGATAGTTATCCCTGAGGGAAGGAAAACAAATGAAGTAAAATTCTATGAGTACCCCAGCTTGCTGCCTAGAAAGAGTTTTCAGGCCACTTTGTGGAGAGAGGAAACCCAAAGAGAGCCTGACAGTATCACTGCATTGAGAAGACAGAGTTAAGAGTTCAGAGAGACCAAAGTGGCCAACATTTCTAGGGCAGAGAGCCAGAAAGAATGGAGTTACAAACAGAAATAACTATGGAGCTTTGTAGAAGGATCCTCTCAAGATTTTGTCTGTGAACTGAGCTAAACATACACATGAGGAAACTACCAAGGTTGAAGAAAGAACCATTTGAAAGGAATAAACAGAACAGTGGAAAGAAAGCCATTTTGGTGAACAGCGGGATTCCAGCTGGCAGGTTGCCTATTACTGCTGTTTGTCCCCAACAAACTGTAGAGCCAACGGATTACATGTGTGAGGTCATTCATTACTTTGAATGTGAACCTCAGTTAAGAACGTTTGTCCTCATGATGACTACAAGAAGCAGCAGGGTTTTTCTAAGTAACCCAGTGGTTTTCATGGGCCGATCTGTCAGACTCAACTCGTGTGTCTTCAATTCTCAACAGCCAATATAGCAAAGGAGTATTCTTACTAAAGGATTTTAGGAATCCCTAAGAAATGGGTAAGTATGCCACAGATCCTCCCTGGAAATTACTATTGCTTTTGCCAGCTGACTGTGCTCCCAAACACCACTGCCCTTGAACTTTGCCATCACCTCCTTTGGGCTCTCCACATGGTCCCACCCACAAGACCTAGATCTCTTTATGCCCCAACGCTTAGCTCAGTCCAAACTATTTAACAAGGCACAGGGGCACAGACATTAAAAATAAAGGGGAGCCCATAGCTGCTACTAGAAGTGGCTGTTCTTCAGGTTCCTGATAAGGCAGAGCCAGCTCAGCTGGCCCACTCCTCCCTGCAGGATCTCCAGGCTATGGCACTTCTTGGAATCCTAATGCCAGCAATAGGCATGGATCTGGAAAGAATCTTTATTTTCCAGTTCAAGGCCTGCTTATTCCCACTCTAGAATATCTGACTGAGGAACTATCCTTTTCTTTAGGGGAAAAACTCACCTCCACATTGGCCCGCTTATTAATACGGCCTGCTTATTAACACAATCCCAGGAGTCACTGACACTTTCTGGTGTCCAGTTTCCAGACATAGTCACTTTGGATAATTTGGGTATACATAACACCATTTTGTGATATGCCAGTTGTTCACGACAGTCTGTTCTTATATGCAGAAGTAAGATTCACATACTCCTTGGGGTGGCTCCAGCTTTGTGATCACCGGTGAGCAAACACTTGAATAAAAACATGCACAGGTCTCCTGAGAACAGGTAAGGATTTTTTTAAGAGACATTCTAGTCTAAGGCACCTGGGTGGCTCAGTGGTTGAGCATCTGCCTTTGGGTCAGGTTGTGATCCCGGAGTCCTGGGATTGAGTCCTGCATCCCGCACCTCGCAGGGAGCCTCCTTTGCCCTATGAGTATGTCTCTGCCTCTCTCTGTGTCTCTCCTGAATAAATAAATAAATTTTAAAAAATAGAGACATTCTAATCTATATTCTTATTTAGGGGGAGAGTAATTAATCTCTTTTTTTCTGCAAAGGCACAGTCCTGCAAAACATTTTATATTACTAACAAAAAATGAACTCCAGCAAAACTTTTTTTCAGCAAAACATTTTTTAAAGATTTTATTTGACAGACAGAGTGCATGAGTGGGGAGAGGGGCAGAGAAAAGCAGACTTCCCATTGGGCAGGGAGCCTGATGTGGAGCTCCATTCCAGGACCCCAGGACCAGGACCTGAGCCCAAGACAGATGTTTAACAGACTAAGCCACCCAGGAAACATTTTATATTACTAATAAATAAATTAATTCCAGCATCTCAGTCTGAAACATCTGAATCTTGGTTAATGTCATTTTAAGATTTTCTTTAGGATAAAGGTGAGTATTTCTTTTATATATGCGTAGAGGGCTCATTCTGGTGATTTCCAGGAGTAACAGTGGACAGCTGCAAGATGAATTTATGTCTGGGCTTCTAGAAATAAAAGACTGCAACTTGGGCAGCCCTGGTGGCTCAGCGGTCTAGCGCTGCCTTTGGCCCAGGGCATGATCTTGGAGACCCCAGATCAAGTCCCACGTCAGGCTCCCTTCATGGAGCCTGCTTCTCCCTCTGCCTGGGTCTCTGCCTCTCTCTCTCTCTCTCTGTCTCTCATGAATAAATCTTAAAAAAAAAAAAAAAAAGACTGCAACTTTATTTTTGTCATAAGATATATACGTCTTTTTTTGGTATATTTTTTTATTGGAAGACTGCAACTTTAATTTTTTTCCCAAAGATTTATTTGAAAGAAAGAGTAGGGAGATGGGCATTGGGAGAGAATCCTCAAGCCAATCCCCTGCTGAGTATGGAGACTGACCCTTGGGGTGGGATTGGGTTTCTCTGTCCCACCACCCTGATATCATCACCTGATCTGAAACCAAGAGCCAGACACTCACCCAACTGAAACACTCAGGTGCCCTAGAAGACTGCAACTTTAAAATATAACACTTCTTTGACATAAAAAAAAAAGTTGCATTTATTGAGGACCTTTTAAAACTTAAGAGTACAAAGAGGTGTATGGGTTGGTCCAGAACCTCTGAAATGGACTCTTTCCCCTCTTTTTCCTGGTAACTTCAAAATATTTGCATTCCTTCTTTCCTGGCTCCAAATCTTGCCCCACACTTGTTTTTTTTTTTCTTTTCCTTTCTTGGATCAACCTTTCACCTTTAATCACACACAGGAAATAACATAGTAGTATCAAAACTACTGAGCTGCTCTGGTGCCTGGCTGGTTCAGTTGGTACCCTGTGCAACTCCTGATCTCCAGTTTGCGAGCCTCATGTTGGGTGTAGAGATTGCTTAAAAATAAAATCTTAAACACACACACACACACACACTGCTGAGCTTCTAAAGACAATATCTTATGAATAGTGTAATATCATCAGAAACAGGACGTGAAGTAAGTACATAGCGAGTCAAAAGCCTGAGGAGGGCAGGGAAGCCTGGGAGGACCAACTTCCCAACTTCTCACCTTCCTCTCATTCTCTCTTCACTTAATATCTTGCATATGCAGATTGAATTTCTTAATCTGTGGTCGGCCACCCTCTGGGGTTCTTGTATTTCCAAGGCACTATGAATTTTCTTTTTTTTTTTTAATTTTTTATTTATTTATGATAGTCACAGAGAGAGAGAGAGGCAGAGACACAGGCAGAGAGAGAAGCAGGCTCCATGCACCGGGAGCCTGATGTGGGATTCGATCCCAGGTCTCCAGGATCGCGCCCTGGGCCAAAGGCAGGCGCTAAACCACTGCGCCACCCAGGGATCCCGACTATGAATTTTCTATGAGCATTTTAAAACTTTCTGCTTTAAGTTTTACAATGGGTATGTTAGCCTATTTTGGATCATCTGGATTAACACTTTATATTTTGAGTGATCTTGAGTTTATGTTTAACAATTAAACTAGTGTCACATTATACTCTGGAGTTAACTTTTTAATTTTAAGGCAATGTTGCCTGGCCTGGGGAGTGGGGGTGTGGTGGCCCAGGAATCCCTTGGGACCTGTAGAAGTATGTCTCAATGGTTCACGATTTCTCATATATGAAAAACACTGACTTGAACTACCTTCTCCTGGGACACCTGGGTGGCTGAGCAGTTGAGCATCTGCCTTTGTCTCAGGGCTTGATCCTGGAGTCCTGGGATCGAGTCCCTCTTCAGGCTCCCTATATGGAGCCTGCTTCTCCCTCTACCTGTGTCTCTGCCTCTCTCTGTGTATCTCTCATGAATAAATAAAATATTTTAAAAAAACCCTACCTTCTCCTGTTTTCTCCTTTCTCCCATGAGAAGTAACTGGAAAGAGACTCATGAGAGGCTAAAAGAAACAAAACTGTTTTAAAAATGACTAGTATTTGTTAGTTTATCTTCAGTGCTTGATCAGTTTGGGAGCTAAGAAAATGTAAGCAGTCTAGTGGTATTTTAAATAAAGCAAAGGTGATATTGGAATACATAACTGTGAATATGTGTAGGAATTGCCAAATGCTTATTTTCTATGTACAACAAACCAATACCATGCCTTTATCTCTTGTTGTTGGATAACTTTGGCATGTATTTTAAAGGCTTTATTTACTTAGAGAGTGTAGGTGTACCCGTGTGAGCAGGGGAGGGGGCAGAGGGAGAAGCAGAGAAACTCCCAAGCAAACTCCCTGCTGAGCAAGGAGCCCCACTCCAGGCTTGATCTCACAATCCTGAGATCATCACCAGAGCCAAAATCAAGAGTCAGATGCTTAAGTGGCTGAGCCACACAGGTACCCTAGCTTGCCATATATTTTAGATAACTTTTTAATCATTGGGCCAGCCCCTAAAGTAAATGTTCAAGATCTTCATCTGTGATGATGTTTGATTAGTTACATTTTTGAAGCTAATAACTTAAATACTCAGGAAAGTCAATCTACTAAGATAATATTTTGGAATTTAGTTTAAAAAATTTTTTTGCTCGCTATCAAAGTATGACATCTTTGTGTCCTTGGAAGTATATCTTAGTGATTTTGGGGGACATGGGAATGGAGTAGGGAGAGGATAATCTTCATATTCTTTGTCTCTTTTCCCATTTCTATGAGCCCCCTTACCATCTCCTTTACCCCTGAGACACCACCACCTTCCCAGTACCTTGCTGTTTCCTTGAGTCATATTTTTCCACTTTTTTGGGGTCTATTATTCATTTTGTTTCAGATCATCTACTTTTTAAATAATTTCAAATAATTTAATGTCATTTCCATCCCATATTTATATTTTTTAAGGACTTCTTTGACAGAGAAAGAGAGAACAAGCAGTGGGGAGGGGCAGAAGGAAGGAGAGAGAGAGAGAGAGAGAGAAGCAGACTCCCCACTGAGGAGGAAGCCTGACTCAGGGCTCAATCCCAGGACCCGAAGATCATGACCTGAGCTGAAGGCAGATTCTTAACCAACTGAGCCACCCAGGCACCCCTCCATCCCATATTTAGCGTGCATGTAGATATTTAATAAACGGTAGTCTGTGGTTGAATAATACAGCATTTATGAAAACTCAGTACTTTGTATTCAGCAACTTTTAACCTTAAAACAATTGGAAAAAGTAGATATTGTATGTTTGTTTTCCAAGAGGAATTGAGCCAGAGAGAGGAGAATTAACAACTTGTGAAAGACCACATACGTTAATACATGTCAAAAATCATGTTTTTTTCACAATGCCACATTCCATCATTGGGGGGAGGGGGGAGAGACTAATTTCATGTTCCTGTTACTCTGCTGTGTACAGAGATCTCATCTGGGTTCATTACAACCTACAGACCTAATTAGCACCTTCTACCCTCATGGCCTAACTTCAATGTTTTCAATGTTTAGATATCTAGTCACCTTAAACTAAACCCATCATTTTCTTCCAAAACTAGTACATACACACCCACCCATGCCACACCATTTCCTTTTAATGGCTCCACCAATTTTTGTCATTCAGGGTCAAAACCTTGGTATTATTTATTCATCCAACAAAGACATTGAGCACATACAAGGATTGTGCTGGAGATGCTGGGGTATACAATAATAGTTAAATCTGATAGTTTTTTTGCCTTCATAAAGGCTTTAGGAAAGATAAACACATGGGGAACCCAAATTAATATATGGTTATGAGAGAAAACTTCTTGGAGGATGACAAAGGGTGGATGTGGTGGTGTGTTTCACAGGTAAAGGCATAGGAGAAAGCATTGCTTTGGAGGAATCCAAAGATGTACTGCTGAAGCATTGAATTGTAGCAGAAATGGAGAGAAAGTGGGATGTTAGAATTAGTTCAAGCATGAAGGGTCCGGTAAACTATGTTAAGGAATTTGGACTATCTGAAGAGCCAGAGGAAGTATAATTAGTTTTGAATTTTAAAGGAATCGAGTTGGGCAGCCCAGGTGGCTCAGCGGTTGAGCATCTACCTTCTGCCCAGGGTGTGATCCTGGAGTCCCAGGATCAAGTCCCACATTGGGCTCCCTGCATGGAGCCTGCTTCTCCCTCTGCTTGTGTCTCTGCCTCTCTGTGTCTTTCACGAATAAATAAAATCTTAAAAAAATAATAAAGGAATCCACTTGCTCATAGTTTGGAGGGTTTCTCCTTTTTCTTCCATTCCTTGACTCCAATCTGTTACTAAATCCTGATGATTTCTTGTCTCATTTGTTCATCTCTGTTCCCATCTACCACCTTAGTCCCAGTCCTCATCTCACGCTTCGATTAAGAGCCCTTTAAACCAGTTAGTGTTCAGACTTTCTTCCTTCAGTCTACACTGGACACAAAGACTGGGCTAACAGTCCTAAAATGCTACGTCAGGATAACTGTGAAGTCCAAGTCACCCATCTTGGCGCTTAAGACCATCTCTACCTTATCTAATAATACGACTCAAAATCAGTTTCCAACGATGTCAGCCAGCTTCCTCAAAAATCCTCCCAAATGGAGTTTACATGCTTCTCTCACCCCTGCAACCTTGTAACATTATTCTCTTCTCCCAGGCATCATGCGTTCTGGGGCATCCTGAGGACGTCAAGCAATAATAGCTCGTCCTCTGCTCCTTTGATTTCTTCTCACCCAGCAGAGACTGTTCTGCATTGTGTTAACTCCAATGATGTTACAGATCGAGGATTTCACTTTCTTTTGTCAGAATAGACTCTCTAAAGCCAGGTACTTCGTGCACTCAGAACAAATACTAGTTAACTTTAATCGAGGCGAATGGGGCAGGTTTGCAGAGCCCACTAGGCGCGCGGTGGGGAGAGGGGGCTGAGACACTGGAGGATGGATCGGAAGCGCCGGGCCCCACACGAAAGAGCTTCGACAAACACGTGAGGGGCCGGGGTAGGGGAGCAGAGGCAGGGCGGGGTCGCGGGGGACAGCAGGCACCAGCCACTGCTTGCGGATCGCTGGCGGGGCCGCCCGAGGCAAGCTGCGGCGGTTGGTAGGCGTGGCCGCACCAGTCTCGCGGGAGCGGCGGTTGGGAGGGCCGTTGTCCCCGCGGGCGGGGCGCGTTGCTAAGGAAATGACTGCCCGCAGCGCCGTGCCGTGCCGCGCCGCGCCGCGCCGGCCGGGCGGGGTCTGGAGTGGCGCCGTTTCCGCTTCCGCTCCCTCTCTGCTCCCGTCCCGTTACCGCCTCCTGGCCGGCCTCGCGCCTTTCACCGGCACCTTGCGTCGGCCGTGCAGCCGGGCCCGCTCCTGCCACGCGCGCCCCCGGGGCTCCGGCTCCGGCGCCGGCACGGGTCGCGCCCCGCTCGCCTGCCCCTGAGGCCGCCGGCCAGCCGCCGCCATGGGTGCCTACCTCTCCCAGCCCAACACGGTGAAGTGCTCCGGGGACGGGGTCGGCGCCTCTCGCCTGCCGCTGCCCTACGGCTTCTCCGCCATGCAAGGCTGGCGCGTCTCCATGGAGGTGAGGCGGGAGAGGCCCAGAGGCGGGCCGCTGCAGGGCGGGAACCTGACGGAGAAAGGGAGCGGGGGGATGGGGTCATCCCCGGGGAAGGGTCGGTATCGGGAGCCTGCAGCTGCGGCTGCGGCAGCAGTTTGACGGGCGGCAGCGAGTGGGCCCGGGGCGGAGAGGGAACTGCCGGTGCTTGAGGACCGTGTGCTGGTGGCCAGTTTAGCGGCGAGAGCTCGGCCATGTGGGGAGAGGCACCTTCCGCCCACTGACCGCCCTCTCCCTGTGCCTTCGCGCCATCGTCTCCTGCCAACCCAGCCCTCCAGGCTCATAAACGGTGTGAGGTGTAGTGTGGGAGTGAAGATGAAAAGAGGCGCTATTTATTCACTTACTTTTGCGAGGACGAGGAGAATAGATGGGCATGACTACTTTTTTGTTTTGTTTTCTGAAATATGTGCTGTGAGAGGCCTCTTTGGACGAGCAGTATGACAGTGAAAGGAAGCCTGGGCAAGTAGTCTGTTTCAAATTCATTCTTCAACACCCAGTTGCTTGGCTCTTGGCACTGAATGTTAATTTCAGAGGCTCGATCTGACCTCCAGGAATTGTCAGTCGTTTGTATTCTCTTCAGGGCCTTTACGACCTTTGGCAAACTTGAGTTGTGCCAATCGGTATCATTCATTTTTTATTATGCTTGATATTTTTTTCCTTGGGATTTTTCTAAAACTTACTCCGTAATTGTCATTTGTCTGTGCTTGTTGTAGTTTATAGTTTCCTTGGTGTACAGTCATTCCATCATAGCCTATAAAGAACTAACCTATAAAGAAGGGATTTTTCTTTTCTAGATTTCTTCTGGATAAAAGAGGTGGAAAATTTCTGGATAAAGAGTAGTAGTATTGGGCAAAATGGATGTAAAACTACAAGGAAGAACAGGGAAGACCGTGCAGGAAGGAAAGGGAGAAAGACGTATGTAAGACATGTCTTTGTGAAGAGTGTTGTGAGATCTAAGCAGAAGGGCCAGAGAAATGCTCTAATTATTTCTGGGATTAAGGGTTTATCTACTTAATAGGTGGGCTTCAGGTAACAGCCTAATACTGTCTCCCTTGGGAATTTCTTCAAATCCCTCGCTCCTCCCTGTGGTTAGCTCTGGAATGACAGTGTAAACTTAAATGGTTGGTTCTCAGACTCCAATTTTATATCCACAGCCGACTTTAAACAGTTCTGTCATTAGGTATAACATTTCAGGAATGAGGGGAATCCTATAGTTCATCTCATGTAGTTTGGCTCCCAAGTTTTATAGCTGGGAAGATGAGGCCCAGAAAGATTAGGACACTTGTGCCTTGGTGGAAAGAATCTGTGGGATGAAATTGTTTGAGGCACTTACTGGACACTATTATCATCTGTGACAACATGAAGTATAGCATTCATATTTTAGTGGGGTGCTCCGTATTGAGACTCCTGGGTGTTTGGTAAATATAACTGTATGAATATTAGAAGTATCTGGATTTTGCTTCAAAAGAAAAACCTTAATGTAAGGCTGGGTCTGGGTTAGTTGCTACTTCATAGATTCCATTTCTATGGCATTTTCTGTTAATATTGTAAGATTGGAGGTGACGCTTTCATCTTAGATAAGGCTTTTCCTTCAGGTTTCTTATTCCTTATTTTCTACTTCTGCACCGTGGTTTTTCTGTTGTTTTTTTTTGTTGTTGTTGTTGTTGTTTTGTTTTTGTTTTTTCTCTTTTTCCTAGTTTTCTTTATTAACTGAGTTGCTTGGATATTTAGTTTTCCAAGTTATTTGCCCAGTGAGTCTGTTCTGTTTGCTTCTCTGCAGGGTATTTCCCTTTATTTTGGTTTCTCCTTTGGTAATTAGAAAATGACTTTTTTTTCATCAGCAGCTGTTTGGTTTGTAGAGAACTTGTTAGACTATTCCTTATAGACTAATCTTTCTCCTGAGAGGTAACCTGTTTGGGTTTTAAAATATTCCTATTATGCTGTTTCTGAATTTACCTTTGTTTGAATGGTTACCTTTAATCAAATCCTCTTGAAGTCCTATTTGGGATCCTTTGCTGCTGCATGAATACTTTTCCTTTTGGCTTTGTTTCCTTTCTCTCCAAAGCATAACATAGTTTCTTTACTATGACAAGAAAATAACTATGATTTGTAGCCTCTTAAGTGAATCTGCTCTTTTCAGAAAGTGTACACACCTGTTCCTCTTAACCTTTAGGGTTCAATTCCACCTATTTATTAAGTCTATTGACCTTATTTTCTTGGTCCTAATTATTCCTTTGAGGTAAGTTTATGTCAATACACATTACAGAGGTTGCTAAAATCCTAATTGATACACCTAGATTCAGTCTTAGTACTGTTTTACCCCTTCTCTTTGAGGCAAGGATGGCAACTATCAATAGCTGGCATTTTATACTTTCTGCCTCTCTCCAGCCCCTCTTGCTGTGGAACCAGGGTGTTTTGAGGAGGGGTAAACAAAATACCACAGTTGATGTTCCCTTCCCTTCTTCCTTCTTCATGGTTTGGAGGGACCCTCAAGCTGGTTGAGGTATGTATTTTGTGGGTTAACAGGTAGGTTGTGGAAGGGTGCCTGAGAAATACATATGGAAAGGCTTTGAGTTTTTGGTGGCTAATAAGTCCAATCTGAAAATGCTTTTAGTTGATACAGTCTTAAAGGGACATGGGTACTTTAAGTTTTGGGTTGTGAGATTCTCTTGGAAGTGACAAAACTACTTTTTTGGGGGGAGTTAGGATTTTTTTTATATGGCTTTTAAAAATTATTTATTTATTTATTCATTGAAAGACACACAGAGAGAGGCAGAGACACAGGCAGAGGGAGAAGCAGGCTCCATGCAGGGAGCCTGACATGGGACTCGATCCCAGGACTCCAGGATCACACCCTGGGCGGAAGGCAGGCGCTAAACCGCTGAGCCACCCAGGGAGGGATTCCCAGGGGAATTAGGATTAAAAAAAATTTTATGAATTATATTTGCCTTCTTTTAAACAGTAGTATCAATATTAAGAGTATACTTTTGAGAAGGTGGCTGTTTCCTACCCTATAGAAGCTGGTTTATTAGTGGTCATATAGGGTCATCTAGAATTGAAGGTAGAATAATGCTAAGCAGAAAATTCTTAAGATACCTACATGACAGTTTCAATCATTATATAATGGAGCAAAAATATAAAATGGGATACTATAAGCATTCTGTGGGGTTCTACTTAAGAGATGGTATCTGATGCTGAAGAGCATTAACTGATCCTCAGATTAATGCCTCATCTCTATATCTTAAAGCACTTTTTATTTACTGAACCAGATCAGAATTCTTTTGTCTGGGATGCAGTTAAGCAACTTCTATAAAAGGACATTATTTTCATTTGATTAGCATGTGGTACCTTTTCTTCAAAATTCAGAGACCATATCAAATGATATCAAATGTATATCCATGAATATGGAGAAATTGTTTTCTATTATACTATTCCTTTATAAGTTCTTAAGCAACTGGAAGTTACAATCAGAATTTATTCCTTAAGATTTCAAGAATATTTTACATAAATTATTTCAGTTGCCCAATCCTGTAGCAGATGTCACTACTGCTTTTCCACCCCGACCCTCTATTGGGTTATCATCTTGGAATTGTACTTTGAGAGGTCAGGTAAGGAACTGTACTTTGAATTTGAGTGTAGAAGTTTAACAGATCTGATCAGTAATTCTTGCCATTGTAAGCTGATTTTAAAATTATGCTGTCTGGAAGCATAAATCTTTAGAACTCAACTTAAGGCATCGCTGATGTATAATGGCATCCTTTAAACTGAATACTGATTTATTTATTTATTTATTTATTTATTATTTATTTATAATATATGACCTTTATTATGTTGAGGTATGTTCCCTCTAACCTCTTTTTTTTTTTTTTTTAATTTATGATAGTCACACAGAGAGAGAAAGAGAGAGAGGCAGAGACATAGGCAGAGGGAGAAGCAGGCTCCATGCACCGGGAGCCTGACGTGGGATTCGATCCCGGGTCTCCAGGATCATGCCCTGGGCCAAAGGCAGGCGCTAATCTGCTGCGCCACCCAGGGATCCCTGAATACTGATTTAAAGTGGAGTTGTTTTCTATTTCCCTTTAGAGCCTGTTCAAAGATGGAGTCTATTAACTTTAAATCATATACAGTATTTTAAAAATTATATACAGATTTCTTTTTAAACAATTTTATTGAGAGATAATTCATATACTGTATCCATTTAAAGCATACATTTCAGTGGTTAATATATTCACAGAGTTGTTCATCCATCACCACTATCCATTTTAGAACAGTTTTATCACTCAAGAAGAAAACTTGTAGCCATTACCAGTCAGTCTCTGTCCCCCCCCCCCTCCTTTAACCCCTGGCAACTACCAATTTATATTATATCTCTATGGATTTACCTATTTTTAACATTTCATAAAAATGGAATTATAAATGTTATCTTTTATGCCTGCCTTCTTTTACTAAACAATGTTTTTTTTTTTTTTTTTAAGATTTTATTTATTTATTCATAGACACCGAGAGAGAGGCAGAGACACAGGCAGAGGGAGAAGCAGGCTCCATGCAGGGAGCCCGAGGTGGGACTCGATCCTGAGTCTCCAGGATCACACCCCAGGCTGCAGGCAGTGCCAAACCGCTGCGCCACCAGGGCTGCCCTAAACAATGTTTCTTATTTTTAAAAAAGATTTTATTTAAGAGAGAGGGTAAGCAGGATGGAGGGTGGGGGTGCCAGAGGGAGAAGCAGACTTGCGAACTGTCCTGGGCTGGATCCCAGGACCCCAAATCATGATCTGAGCTAAAGGCAGGTGCTTGACTGAACTACCCAGGCACCCCTCTAAATAGTTTTTTTTTTTTTTTTTTTTAAGATTTTATTTATTTATTCATAGACACAGAGAGAGAGGCAGAGACACAGGCAGAGGAAGAAGCAGGCCCCATACCGGGAGCCTGGTGTGTGGGACTCGATCCCGGGACTCCAGGATTGCGCTCTGAGACAAAGGCAGGTGCTTAACTGCTGAGCCACCCAGGTGTCCCAAGATTTTATTTATTTATTCATGAGAGGCAGAGAGAGAGGCAGAGACGTAGGCAGAGGGAGCAGCAGGCTCCATGCAGGGAGCCTGATGTGTGACTCGATCCCACAACTCTGGAATCGCTCCCTGAGCCAAAGGCAGATAGATGCTCAATGGCCACCCAGGGGTCCCTAAGTTGTAGTTCTAAGAGTCATTCATGTTGTATCATTTATCAGTATTTCCTCCTTTATTATGGCTGACTAATATTCCATTGTATGGATATTTTGTTTATCCATTCATAAGTTAATGGATATTTGGGTTTCCACATTTTGGCTATGATGAATAATGATGCTGGGAACATACATTTACAAATTTTTTTAAAAAAGATTTTATTTATTCATGAGAGACACACAGAGAAAGAGAAAGAGGCAGAGACCTAGGCATAGAGAGAAGCAGGCTCCATGCAGGGGAGCCTGATATGGGACTCTGTCCTGGGACTCCCGGATCACGCCCTGGGCTGAAGGCAGGTGCTCAACCACTGAGCCACCCAGACATCCCCACATTTACAAATTTTTATGTGGAAATAAACTTTTATTTCTCTTGAATATATTATAGGAGAGGAATTGCTGGGTCATATAGTAACTCCATGTTTAACATTTTGAGGAGCTGCCTAACTATTTTCCAAAGTGGTCGCATTGTTTTGCATTCTTACCAGCAATATATGAGAGTGTTAGCTTCTCTAGAACCTTCCTACACTTACCTTTTTTATTATAGCCATTATAGTGGGGTGTGAAATCATATCTCATTGTGATTTTGATTATATTTCCCTGGTAGCTTACGATGTTTGAGCATCTTTTCTTGTGTTAAATGCCACTTATAGATCATTGGACAAATGTTTGTTTAGGTCCTTTGTCTCTTTTTATTGGGTCATCATTTTTTGTCTTTTTATTGTGATGTAAGAATTTTTTATATATTTTGGATATACAAGTTCTTTATCAGATATGATTTTCAAATATTTTCTCCTATTCTGTGGGCTACCCTTTTGCTTTTTTGGTTTGTGTCCTTTGAAGTACAAAAATGTTTAATTTTGATGAAGTCCTGTTTCTCTATTAAGAATTTTATAGTATTAGCTCTTACATCCATTTTGGGTTAATTTTTGTGGATGATTTAAGGAAGAGATCCAATTTCATGCTTGTGCATGTGGATATCTACTTTTCCCAGCTTTTTGTTAAAAAGCCTGTTCTTTCCCTCACTGAATTATCTTGGAATCATTGTGAAGATCATTTGACTATAAATAATGAGGGGTTATTTCTGGACTCTTTAATTCCATTCCATTGATCTATGTACTTATTGTTATGTCAGTACCACACTGTCTTGGTTATATAGCTTTGTGGTAAGTTTTGAAATTAGGAAGTGTGAATTTTCCAACTTTGTTCTTTTTCTCATTTCTTCTTTTCTGGGTCCCTTGCATTTCCATATGAATTTAGGATCAACTTGTCAATATCTATGCAGAAGGCATTTGGAATTTTGAAAGGGATTGTGCTGAATCTATAGATGCAGTTGAGGAGTATTGCTACCTTTAACAATATTAAGTGTGTAGTTTTCTTGTGATGTCTGTGGTTTTGGTATCAGGATAATATTGGCCTTAGAATGAGTTGGGAAGTGTTGCTTCCTCTTCTATACATTGGCAAAGTTTGTGAAGAATTGGTATTATTAATTTCTAAAAAATATTTGGTAAAATTTACCAATAAAGCTGTCTGAGACTGGGCTTTTCTTCGTGGGAGGTGTGTGTGTGTGTGTGTGTGTGTGTGTGTGTGTGTGTGTTGTGTGTGTGCGCGCACCTGCACGTTTTAATTATTTTATGTTGTGGTAAACTATACATAACATAAAATCTACCATCTTCACCATTTTAAAATGTACAATTACTATTAATAAGTACATTCACACAGTTGGGCAGCCAATCACCAGAACTATTTTCATCTTGTAAAACTGAAACTCTATACCAGTTAAATAGCTCTCCATTCCCCCTGCCCCCGGCAACCATTCTACTTCCTATTTCTATGAATTTGAATACCCTAGGTACCTCATAGAAAGACACATTTGTCATTTTGTGACTGGTTTCTTTCACTTAGCATAATATCCTCCAGGTTCATCCATGTTATAGCATGTGTCAGAATTTCTTTTTAAGGCTGAACAGTATCCATTGTGTGAATATACCACATTTTGTTTATCCATTCATAGTTGTTTCTACATTTTGGGTATTGTGGATAAAGTTGCTGTGAACATGGGTATACAGATATATCTTCAAGACTCTGTTAAGTCCAAGACTAAGGTGTTTGCTGAGGGCCTACTTTCTGGTTCATAGATGTCTGTCTTCTAAGCTGTATCTTCAAGGCAAGGGAATTCTTTGGGGTCTCTTTTATAAGGACACTAATCTCATTCATGAGGGCTCCTCCTTCATGACCTAATTACCTCTGAAACACCCACCTCCAAGTAGCATCATGTTGGGGATTACATTTTAACATATGAATTTTTTTTTAATTTTTATTTATTTGTGATAGTCACACACACAGAGAGAGAGAGGCAGAAACATAGGCAGAGGGAGAAGCAGGCTCCATGCACCAGGAGCCCGATGTGGGATTCGATCCGGGGTCTCTAGGATCGCGCCCTGGGCCAAAGGCAGGCGCTAAACCGCTGCGCCACCCAGGGTTCCCTTAACATATGAATTTTAAGGAGACACAAAATACTCATTCTTTGGCATTGAAGTAATTTATGGCATATAATTTTAAAAGTCATATATTTTTAAAAACTAAAATGTAGTTTGCTTCCCAGCCACCTTTAAACTTTTTATGTTGGCTTGTAAAGATTGAGGTAAATTTATGTATCATAAATATAAATGGTTGATCATCTAGTTACATAGGAACATTTGTGGATGTGTTTATGACCTTAGGAGATTAACATGAGGCAGGATAACCAGGATTTTATTAATACAGATCCATTGATTGTTTAGAAGGTCAGAAAGTTTTGTATGACATGTGATTTTAAGTAAGGCAAGGCCCAAGGGCCCTGACTCAGGTGACCTGTGTATACTGAGTCATCTCCTTCAGACTATCAGCAGTCATTGTGTTATGATACATCTCTAGGTTTAGGATAGGAAATGAAGGAGGAGGCATCCATAAGGTATTTGTCCTGAAGCAGCCGGGAACTCAGCATCATAAACAACATGGAAGTCCTACTATGTTGCAGAACATAGTTTTAGGCCCCAAAGCTGTAAAGAAATTTAGTCTTTGTTTTCAAAACTTACAATATAGTTTCGGGTCTAAGACTCTTCTTTTCTTCCATAGAATACGAAATAACAATGCAAGATGGTATATGCTGAATAACCATATTATTGGTAGAGATAGTAAATATTAAACGAGCTTAGAGAGAGGTATGATCATAAGAGTATTGGTGTGATTAAAGATTTCTTGGATTTGGTGAGACTAACTGGATCTTAAGGAGAGCGTGTAAGTGGGAACAAAAGGAGAGGAGAGTAGGAGAAGAACGAGGAGGAGAAGGATTATTAGAAGGAGGGGTAGGAGGAAAGATTCTGAGGCATGCTTAAGTACTTTGTTGGAGTGGAGTGGTCAGTGTCAAGAGTGGAGTAGTTTCTTCTTTTGGGGAGTTGTATGAAAATTAAGAGATTAGGTTATAGAGATGGGTAGGAATGATGAATGAGTACCTTAAATTGCCTGTAAGTTGTGTAGAATCAATCTTAACATCCAGTAAAATCCATTGAAGCTTTTAGCAATAAAGTGTTAAAATGGAAAGGATAATCTGTCATCTGGATATGTGTAATATGTAGGCTGGATTACAGGGGCAGAGAGTAGAAGCAGGAAGGAGATAAAATGCTAATAAGAGTGAAGTAATCCAGGAACAAAGTAATGAAGGAAAACTTAGTAGGACTTGGTGATTGGATGGTGGAAGAGAGCCAGGAAGTCAAGGTGGACTGGTATTAAGTGTTGCCTAGGAAAGTTAAGATTCCATGAATAGAAATAAAACCTACAGGGGAAGTTTTGATTTTTTGAAGACTGCTGAGTTTCTGTTTACATATGTTAAGTTTGAAGTGAAGGGACATCTTGTAGAAACAGGCAACTTCACAGAACCCAAGAGAATTTTAAAGAAAGCCAACATGGTTTTCACTGTTTTAATTACATACACTATTTGGAAAAAAATGAAGCCTGCAAAATGACTGTTTGGATTGCTGTTATGGTTACTGCCTGCTTTGTGAAGTAAAGATCTTGAAAGAAAAGGTTTTGAGATTAGAGATTTAAGAGGAAGTATACATCTAAAAAGAGGAGATAATTTTAAACAGTTTCCAATAAATGATTTAATACAGGCTTTGTTGAAAATTTTTTTTTTCAGGCTTTGTTGAATTAAAAAAGGGGGAGAAACAATGCTTTGGGAGGCAGAATGAAAGAGAGGTTAGGTAAAGCTGTAGAGAGATTTTGAGGTAGAATAGAGATGATGAGGTAGTTCTTGAAATACGACCTTGATCTAAGTAAAGCAAGAGGTTAGCTCATCTGTTAGGAGTGAAAGAAGAGCATTGAGAACTTGAACAGTGTGGGAAAGGTTTGTGACTGACTCTGGTTAATATATTTAAGTGTCAATGCAGAACACGTGAAAAAAAATAGTGCATGGAACTAGGGTGCACAATCAACATGATTTCCTGACATTTTATGACTAGCAATACTTACTGGCTCTGATTCAGGGGTAAAGAAAGCAGTTGGTCGGGTTATACAAGGTTGGATGAGTTTTTCTCGATTGCTAAGAGACAGTGTTGAAATACTTGGCTCTGTCTCAGAAAGGTCAGAACGAAAGAAAAGCAAGGGTAAAGGTAGGGAGGCTCTGAACAGAGATGCAAAGGGGGAAACTAAAGTGCTTTAGAGAAGGTAGAACAGTTCCAAGTGATAAAATAGATCCAAAGCCTTACCAGGAAGTAGAAGAGAAGGTAATGTGGAATAGTCCTAGGAAATGAGACCTCAAGATATAAGATGAATCATTATGGTGGGCATTCCTCTTTGAGACTAAGAATAAAGAAATATTTGAGCTAGGTGCTGAATTTTAGAGCTATTTTTATGTTAAATTCCAGCTTAAGAGGAGTTCTACATATCTTGTAACTACACCACAATAAGGCAATAAGGGTAAGGTAACTATTCTTATTCCATATTATAGGAGAAAAAATGGAGGCACACGTAGAGAGATACCTGGCCAGAAATTATGCAGTATATCATAGTGTGGTCACTTGAGGACAGTTCATAGGTTCATTTTGTCTTCATTATCATTCAAACTGGAACAGTATGGCATATTGTAAAAAATTTTAAATGTTAAAATACAGAAAATAGTTATTACCCAACTCTTACTCTCCATTACAGTTTGATCTGTGTTGTGTATCCAGACCTAGCATATACATACAAATGCTTTTTATTTTTTCTCCTTTTACCACTTTCAAATGAACACATATTCATTTCTTTTTTTTTTTTTTTTAATTTATTTATGATAGTCACAGAGAGATAGAGAGAGAGGCAGAGACACAGGCAGAGAGAGAAGCAGGCTCCATGCACCGGGGGCCCGACGTGGGATTCGATCCCGGGTCTCCAGGATCGCGCCCTGGGCCAAAGGCAGGCGCCAAACCGCTGCGCCACCCAGGGATCCCCACATATTCATTTCTAATAGCTACATTCTGTTGGAGGGATGTACCACTTATAATCTAATCTCTTCTTGGAAATTTGGATGTTTCATAATTGTTTTTTATTATAAATAATGCTATAGTGAACATTCTTATACATACCCTTGTACCCTTATTACTTCCATAAAATAAACTTTTAGAAGTCCAATGACTAGATCAAAGGGCATGGACAGTTTAAATTTTCATACATATTATGAAATTGTGCTCCAGGAAGGCTATATACTAATTTATATTCCTGTTGATCAGGATATGAGAATGTGTTTTTACTTCCCTCCTGTCACCACTGGTTATCTTTTTTATTTATTTATTTATTTGTTTGTTTGTTTATTTATTTATTTATTTATGATAGGCACACAGTGTGAGAGAGAGAGAGAGGCAGAGACACAGGCAGAGGGAGAAGCAGGCTCCATGCACCGGGAGCCCGATGTGGGATTCGATCCCGGGTCTCCAGGATCGCGCCCTGGGCCAAAGGCAGGCGCCAAACCGCTGCGCCACCCAGGGATCCCTGGTTATCTTTTTTATTATTCTAATTTGCACACGAGGATATTTCCTTGTCTTTAATATTCATTTCTTTGCTGTTTTTATCATATATTCATATATGAAATGCATCACATGGTTTTGTGAGGAACAGATGAAGTAAAAAAAAATGATTTGAATAGAGGTGTGGGTTCAGATGGGTTTGCATCTCATGGTACAGCTGTGATTTAGAGTGGCATTGTGGGACAGAGTCTGACTGTCCTGTTCCACTGGGAAGGAGTGGGCAAGAAGACTGCTCTTCCCTCCCCTCTCAAAAAGTGGAATTAGTTGGAGCAGTTTCTCACATTTTAGTGATACATTGAGTCTCTTTAAAACATTTAACTTACTTTTGAAAAAGCTAAACATTCCCGTGGCTCATCTCACTCCCACCCGTCTACACAACCCCCCCCCACCAGTTAACTGCTTTTCTCTAGTTTTCTGTGTATCCATGTAGTATTACAGTATGAAAAGACAAGTGTCTATTTCTATGGTCTTCTTACACAAAAGCCGCTTGCTAAATATATCATTCTGTACTTTGCTTTCCTTCTGCACTTTACTTTCCTTATTTAACAAAATATCTTGGAGCTCCTCCATGGATCTTTTTTTTTTTTAAAGGAAAGCATTACTTGTGGAACTCCAGAGTTCACTAAAACAATTTTAATTTAATGTTACTTAAATGAGTACAAACAGAACTGGGCATCAATTCCATGCCAACAAACCACACTACACAATCAACAGAATTAAAGTCAACATTAATATGACACAGCTGTTTTGCTGATAGTAATTAGATCTGGCATGACTTAGGTAGTGACTGCTGAAGTACAGTTTCTTATGGCTTCAGCAGGCCTGTACCACACTGCGTCCCGTGCCAATTCACTTCTCCCACCACTTTTCACTAATCCAACTCAGTCCTCTATTCTACCTTTTCTTTATTCCATAGCACTATCATCTTTCCATAGGAGTTATAATATCATGCTATATGATTTAACTTTTTTATTTAACTATTTATTGTATTTATTGTGTATTCCTTATGAGATTTTAAGTTTTTGTTTTTTATGAAGTACAGGTTTCATTTTATTCACTGATACACCCCAAACACCCAGAATTGATCATGGCACTTAATGGATACTCCAGATATTTGATGAAGGAATAACAAATAACAAGATGTCCTTTGGTCTATGGTGCTCTCCAGGTCTTGGGGATGAAGCTTAGAAGTGGTTGTTGATAATTTAGATAGGCTTTTGAGGGCCCTCCATGGCAGTGCCTTAGATTCTGGGACACTTTCTCCTGGAATCCATCAGAGGGATATACAAAGTAGTTATTTTTCCATTCTCTCATTTGCTACCTTAAAATAGTTTTTATTTTTTAGATTTGTATAATGAAGGCATAGTCTTACTTCAGGGACAACAGAAGAATCATCGTACGGATTTCCTAACTATTGATACTAGAAAATTTTAAATGCCCGAAAGAGGAAGGAGAACCATTACCTTACACAAGAATAATCAATCAAAGTAAATAGTTGATTATATTCATTTTGTTTGTTGAAAGTACCTGAAAGGGAGGTAAGGTTGTATTCCAAGATGGGGCAGAGTAAGCTGCAGCACACTCTCACCTAGGTTCACCAGTCTTGGCTTGAACTGTGGCATGGTCTGGAATATTTGTTTGGGGTGTTAGAATGTTATTAGAAGAATTTGATCAAGCCCAGCCTTCCAACCGCAGTGTTGCTACAGCAGGACCATTGCAGACTTCTCTTTAGGTGTGCTGTGCCATCAGTGTTGAATGATTTCTTATTTCCATCTCTGGGTAGGAGGTGGGAAGGCTGATTATTTGGGGCATTGTAAATTCCAGTTAACAAATACTAAACACAGTGTACTTAATAGCATTATTTGTTGGGAAGATTCTTTTGTAAATGTATCCTCAGCATAGCCTGAGAGTAACTACTGAGTGAGTTAAACTTTGAGAGAAGAGGGGAATAATTTGTTTAAATGGGGCTTTGGGGAGTGGTGGTATAAGTGTATATATAATTTTACAAATTTTAGTGCTTTCACTTAGGTTGTTTTAGGATTCTCCTAGAAACTTTTTAGGTTGGTAATACCCTCAGGTCTCTTTTTGCTGTCTTCCTGAACATTTTCTTCCTTGAAATTCACTGATCCAAGTGAATGGGTCTGGAAGTGACTTTAAAGATCCTTTATTCTGGTTCTTCCCATAGTTGCCACAAATCCAAAAGGGTCAGGTCTAGAGTTCCAACAACCAAACATTCTGCCATCTGGACTGAGATCTCCTAGGCTGAGGCTGCTAGACTGCAGAGGTAGCGACCTGATTCATCTCTCTCCCTTCCTCCCTCCCCCCTTCCTTTCCTCCCCTACTTCTCTCCCTTGCCCCCCCCCTTCCTTTCTCCCTCCACTGTATTTCTTTTCTTATTTTATCATCCCATTTTCCTTTCTTATTTCTAGGCCATGTAGGTCAGCCAGGGAAGGGTTAGTGAGATTAAGGCATGAAGGCGATCCTCACGACCTGAGGTGCCCAAGGAAGGACATCTTTTGACCTTGAGAAATGCTAATTATGCTCTCTTTTTTCTAGGATGCTCACAACTGTATTCCTGAGCTGGACAGTGAGACAGCCATGTTTTCTGTCTATGATGGACATGGAGGTAACTTTTGTAGATCATATGGGTGACATTTTGAACCCCATTTCCAAACTTTAGTGGGCAAGAATAGGTCTTTTGTTCTTTTCATTTCTAAGGTTCTGGACCTAAGATACCATTTCCTTCCCAGTGCTGTTTTTCTCCGTTCTGCCAGTCTATCTTCCTAAAGGATGTTATATTGGTTTATAATCTCAGCAGGCCTTGTTTTAATCCAAAAAGCCTCTTTCTACATTAGAATTTACTTTTTTTCTACTGAGAACTAAGTATACAAGTGAGAAAAGACAAAAGGTATATTAATATAGCCCTGAGAGGGTTGATGGTAAAATCCATTTTTTGGATCAGAATTTACTAAGCAGTTGTCTTTCAGATAGGTTTCAGTTATATAAGATGTCATTTCCTTGACCCTTAGGGTTCTCTCCAGTATGGCATGTAAATACTATATCACTTCATATGTGAGAAGCAGTGCTCTGGGTGACCTTACCTTTCTTCTAGGGGAGGAAGTTGCCTTGTACTGTGCCAAATATCTTCCTGATATCATCAAAGATCAGAAGGCCTACAAAGAAGGCAAGCTACAAAAGGTCTGTTTTTTTGTAGTGCTCCTTCTCCGCTTCTATATAGGCTTTCCCTTGTTTTACAGTCCTTGGCTTTTCCTTTCTTGTTGCCAGTAAGCCGCTGCTTATTGTATTTCTTAAAGAATTCTATACCCCAAACAAACTTATTCCCACTTGGACCTTTTTAGAGCTGCTTCATTACTCCCAGGTCTCTGAGCTGTTTGTTATTTATATGTGAGTGTCTCCTCTTTGGTGGTCCACACTGGAATTTGCATGCCATCTTTGTACCCAGATTGTATATAGGCGATTCATTTTGTACCCATTGTACTTTTTCCTACTTTTGCCTCATACTTTTTGGCTTATGTCCAGGCATTAGAAGATGCCTTCTTGGCTATTGATGCCAAACTGACCACTGAGGAAGTCATTAAGGAGCTGGCACAGATTGCAGGGCGACCCACTGAGGATGAGGATGAAAAAGAAAAAGTAGCTGATGAAGATGATGGTGAGTGTGGCATCCCTTGTTTGAGAGGAAATTAGCATTTTAAAGAACTCTTCTTTATTTTATGTATATATATATTTTTTTTTTAAGGTTTTATTTATTTATTCATGAGAGACACAGAGAGAGAGGCAGAGACATAGGCAGAGGGAGAAGCAGGCTCCCTATAGGGAGCCCCATGTGGGACTTGATCCCAGGACCCTGAGATCATGGTGTGAGCCTAAGGCAGATGCTCAACCACTGAGCCACCCAGGCGTCCCAAGAACTCTTCTTTAATATGTATTTTTTATGTGTCAATTCTAAGAGAGGATGACTTCTTACGGACTTGGGGAGTCCTCACTTTAAATAACTCTTATGTTCTCCTATATTACATGAGGTTATGAAAGGAGAAAAAAACCTTTGTACCTTGTGTCCATAGTTAGAAGCATTTTTCCATACATTATTTTTTGTCGTGATGAGGTCTCTCTGGTTCCTGTTTACATTTATGTGACTTTTTTTTTTTTTTTAAGATTTTGTTTATTAACACAGAGTGTGCGTGCGAGCGCATACCACAGAGCACAAGCAGGGGAAACAGCAGAGGGAGAGGGCAGGCTGAGCAGGGAGCCCAGTGTAGAGCTCGATCTCAGGAGTCTGGAATCATGACCTGAGTTGAAGCAGACATATAACAGACTGAGGTACCCAGGTATTCCTTTATGTGACCCTTTTTCAGCAGCCAGTCAGTAAGCCTGAGCTGTAGGCCTTACACTAGCATTGTGGGCTTCCTGGGTCCTCAGCCATAAGGACGTTTCCAACTTAATAATCAAGAACGTGAGGTGATAAAAGAACTACATTAACTAGTGTTCCTTTGACAAAGAAGAGGGTGAAAGACAAAGACCAAAGGAAGTCTCTGCAGGCAGATATTACTTGAGAAGGAAGCAAAAGGGTGTTCTGAGACTTGATAGGTGAGGAGAGCCTTAGGAGTGAGTGGTGGTGGTGGGGGGGGGAGTTGGAACTCAGGCTGGAAGGGCTATGGAGCTGGGAAGGGGGGCTCATTCCATGAAGAGTCTCGCATGGGGATGCTGATTCAGCCTCTTCCCCGCAGTGGACAATGAGGAGGCTGCACTGCTTCATGAAGAGGCCACCATGACTATTGAAGAGCTGCTGACACGCTACGGGCAGAACTGTCACAAGGGTGCTCCCCACAGCAAATCTGGAACTGGGACAGGGGAGGAACCAGGGTCCCAGGGCCTCAACGGGGAGGCAGGACCTGAGGACCCATCTAGGGAAAATTCTTCAGAGGAAAATGGCCCCACAGTCAAGGCTCACTCAGGCCTTTCCTCCAACTCTGAACGTGGGACTGAGGCAGGCCAAGGTGGTGAGCCTGGCACTCCCACTGGTGAGGCTGGGCCTTCCTGCTCTTCAGCCTCTGATAAGCTGCCTCGAGTTGCTAAGTCCAAGTTCTTTGAGGACAGTGAGGATGAGTCAGATGAAGCAGAAGAGGAAGAGGAAGACAGTGAGGTAAGGGCCTGTGGGAGCAGACAGCTGCTGAATCTGCAGAAAGGGCCTTTTTGGTCACCATGCATAGCTATTGGTTCTTTTTTCTTTTCTTCTTTTTTCTTCTCCTTTTCTTTTCTTCTCCTTTTCTTTTCTTCTCCTTTTCTTTTCCTTTCCTTTCCTTTCCTTTCCTTTTCTTTTCTTTTCTTTTCTTTCCTTTTCTTTTCTTCTCCTTTTCTTTTCTTCTCCTTTTCTTTTCCTTTCCTTTCCTTTCCTTTCCTTTCCTTTCCTTTCCTTTCCTTTCCTTTCCTTTCCTTTCCTTTTTCCTTTCCTTTCCTCTTTTCTTTTTTTCTTCCTTTTTTCTTTTCACCCAAACATGGGGCTTGAACTCATGACCCCAAGATCAAGAGTCACATGCTCTCCTAAGCCAGCCAGATACCCCAACTTCAATTTTTAGATCAAGCCCCAAGACCGACTGTATACCAAGCTTTTCTTGAATTCATTATTTCCACCAACATAGGAACCCTTAGCCTTTGAAACTCTTCCTTTGTTGGAACTAAAACAAATAGATCTTCAGAATCTGTTTCCTAGTGAGAGAACAAGGAGGGTTGTTACTTTGGATATTTGGGTATTTCCTTCTCTGGGCCACTTATTTTCTGGCCATGATGCTGGAAGGTGCTTTTGGCTGAGATTCCTGGCCTTCGTAGGATTTCCTCCCCATGAGTGCTGAACCCAGTGAGTGCTGAACTCAGCTTAGGAGGATATCAGTTATACCCATCTAGCCGTCTCCCCTCCCCGAGACTTTTCTATCACAGTCATACAGTTGGATCTTTCAGTGCTCTCAGAATCAGTGTTCAGTCAGGGCCTCTTGGTTCTGAGTGTGAGTTGGGGGGAGGGGGGCAGGGGTTCATCCCAGTCTCAGCAGCCTGGGATTATCCCTCTGGCAGGAATGCAGTGAGGAAGAGGATGGCTACAGCAGTGAAGAGGCAGAGAATGAGGAAGATGAGGATGACACTGAGGAGGCTGAAGAGGACGAAGAAGAAGAAGAGATGATGGTGCCGGGCATGGAAGGCAAGGAAGAGGTGTGTAGGGAAGGGGAGCAGCAAGTTTAGAAAAACCAAGAGGCAGATATGATTCTCTTGATTGTGATCTGGGGACAGGGAATCCCCTTGCTGGCTTACTACTGAAGTCCTGGTTATGGGGGGGATTTTTGCTACCAGAGGAACTAGGTCTTTAGGGTACGGTTAGCTCAGAATAGAGAGTATGTTCTAGTCTTTGGAAAGATTAAATCCATGCCCCTCCTCTTTGTTAAAGTTCTCTTTGTGGTCCCAGTGAGAGGAGAAAGCATAAAGTGAATGGTCAGGTGAGTACCAATGAGGAATTTGGGTCCAGAAGCTCCCATGATGCTCTCTTTCTTCCTCTCAAGCCTGGCTCTGACAGTGGTACAACAGCGGTGGTGGCTCTGATACGAGGGAAGCAGTTGATTGTAGCCAATGCAGGAGACTCTCGTTGTGTGGTATCTGAGGCTGGCAAAGCTTTAGACATGTCCTATGACCACAAACCGGAGGATGAAGTGGAGCTAGCACGCATCAAGAATGCTGGTGGCAAGGTCACCATGGATGGGCGAGTCAACGGGGGCCTCAACCTCTCCAGAGCCATTGGTAAGGGACACGAAAGTGTGGGAAAGATTTCTGGGGTCTTATTCTCTCTTCAGACTACCTAGTGGCAAACTTTAATCTTAATAGGCCCTTGTACCTTTCCACGTCCTTTCATATCTATGACTTTTGTCTGTAAAATATTTCTATGAGATAGGAAAGATAGCTGTCATTTTTGGATGATTAAAAAAAGACAGGTTAGTGACCTACCTAAGGTTTAGCAACCTGAAGATAGGGCTGAAACTAGAAAAACTAGAAATCAGTTTTCCATTCACTTAGATTATGGAACTTTGTAAAGAAGGGAAGTGAATGGCAAGGGTTGACCAGCTTCGAGCACAAGTCTTTGGGGATTGCTTAAACTATTCATCAACCAACCATTTTACTTCAGGAGACCACTTCTACAAGAGAAATAAGAACTTGCCACCTGAGGAACAGATGATTTCAGCCCTGCCTGACATCAAGGTGCTGACTCTCACTGACGACCACGAATTCATGGTCATTGCCTGTGATGGCATATGGTGAGCACCAGTGGAATGCCCTAAAATTCCTTTATGCAGCATTACTTCTCTTGGAGGGCTCTGAGCTGGTTGGCTTTATCATCCTCTAACGGCTTGCGTTCACCACTTTTCTCAAGCTGCTTTAGGTTTAGAGCCTAGGCAGACATCTTGATGTAAAAACCCTCAGGCCTAAGGCACTCTGTAGGGGTTTTTATTGGCCCTGGGGGCCATCACTTCTCTCTACATTCCTCTATTCTGCTTTGGTGAGACTAAAGAAGAGTGTATTGTTTTTGACCCCAGGAATGTGATGAGCAGCCAGGAAGTTATAGACTTTATTCAATCAAAGATCAGTCAGCGTGATGAAAATGGGGAGCTTCGGTTATTGTCATCCATTGTGGAAGAGGTGAGTGCCTGGGTGGAGGAGAGAGGGCGCCTGGTTTGCATAGCCAAGGTTTTATCTTTTGAGCCAAGACCAGAGCTGGGAAGTATCACTAATTACTGACAGATGCCAAACCTGACTAGAACATTTGACCTTCCTTCATTTCCCTGACTTATCCTTGTGCATTATGCACTAGCAAGTGGCCTGTTTTGTGACATCTGTTGCCTCTTCCCCTCCTTCTGCCACCCTGTCTTCAGCAGGGTCAGTCCTCTTGTGGGAGTTTAGGTTCCTAGGAAGGTTATTCAAATCCTGAAGCTGAGCCACCTACCTTGTCCCTTTTGTAGCTGCTGGATCAGTGCCTGGCACCAGACACTTCTGGGGATGGTACAGGGTGTGACAACATGACCTGCATCATCATTTGCTTCAAGCCCCGAAACACAGCAGAGCTTCAGCCAGAGAGTGGCAAGCGGAAACTGGAGGAGGTGCTTTCTTCTGAGGGGGCTGAAGAAAATGGCAACAGTGACATTAAGAAGAAGGCCAAGCGGGACTAACGGGTGTCTGAATCCCTGCCCACCTAGACTGTTTTCTGAGCCCTCTGGACCTGAGACTGAGTTTTGTCTTTTTCCTTTAGCCTTAGCAGTGGTTATGAGGTGTGCAGGGGGAGCTGGGTGGCTTTATTCAGCCCATTCCAAAGAGGGCTCTCCCTCCACACAGCAGCCTGGGAGCCTCTGCTGTCTTCCCCAGCCTCCTCCTTGCTCCTTGGGGCTCATCACCGGTTCTGTGCCTGTGCTCTGTTGTGTTGGAGGGAAGACTGGCGGTTCTTCTGGTTTTTACTCTGTGAACTTTATTTAAGGACATTCTTTTTTATTGGCGGCTCCATGGCCCCCAGCCGCTCGCACCCGCTCTCTGTTGTACACTTTCAATCAACACTTTTTCAGACTAAAGGCCAAAACCTAATTGTGCCAATGGTGTCCTTTATTCAATACTGCTGCCCTGTCCAGCCTACTTAGAATTCCTCAGCCCCAGACTACCTTCTTGGTGGCGCGCGCCCGTGCGTGTGTGTGTGTGTGTGTGTGTGTGTGTGTGTGTGCGCGCGCGCGCGCGCGCGCGCGGGGTTGGGTAGGGTGGGGGGTGGGCAGAGAGGGCCCAAGTTATTGCAGCTCCCCACGCTGCTGGGCAGACTGGCCTAGCGTCGCGGCTCATCCTCACTCCCTTTCGGAGTCAGGAATAGTTTCCTAGTTCCTCCAGGTAGGGGTTAGGACCAGCCGGGCAACTCTTAAGACTGAAAGCAAGGCCAAGGGCTTCTCTGGCCCTCCTCACCCGCCTGGTTTCTATCACATTTCTGATTGGCTCGCCTGCTTTTCGTCACAATCACTTCCTGGTCACGCAGTGGACGTCTTCGCCGTTTCTGCTTTCCACGGACTACATGTCCCGTGTGGCTTTGCGGAAGCGGAAGCGGAAGCGAGGACGGAGGTACCAGCTGGTCTCCGTAGGGGGGGTAGGGGGCTCCATGAATGGACGCGGCGGCGGCGGCGGGAGCGGCCTGAGCTGGGCGCCGGGGCCAGGGCAGGGGGCTGCCCGGGGCCCGCGCCGCTGCATGGGGGCGGCCCGCGGGCCCTGAGAAGAAGGGCGGGCGGGCAGGCCGGATTGGGAGGGGCGGGGCCGGGCGGCCACAGGCCGGAGGCGCGTCGGGCTGGAGCCGGTCACGATGCCCCGAAGGAAGCAGAGCCACCCGCAGCCCGTGAAATGCGAGGGGGTCAAAGGTCAGGGGTCAGGGGCCGCGAGGGGGGAGGAGCGGGGGTGGGGTCAGTGGAGTGGGTTCAGGTCGGGGTGGAGGGGGACTCCTGAGGTATGGGGTGGGCGATCTGGACTCCTAGCTTCCTACCGAGCTACTAAGGGAACCCGAGAGGGTCTGCGAGTTCGGGAAGTACGGGCTGCGAGGGCTGGCTCCCGGGGTGTGGATGATGGGCACGGTTCCTGAGGGAGAATCTTCAAGCCCCCTCCCCTCTTCAGTGGATACTGAAGACTCCCTCGATGAAGGACCCGGGGCCCTGGTATTGGAGAGTGATTTGCTACTAGGCCAGGATCTGGAGTTTGAGGAGGAAGAGGAAGAGGAAGAGGAGGAAGGTGACGGCAACAGCGACCAGCTCATGGGCTTCGAGAGAGACTCTGAAGGTGGGTTTGAGGGACTTGATCAAGGATTAGCGACCACCAGAACCTCAGTCCTTCCAAGAGGTCGATTAGGATTTAGTGCCAGTGAGCAAAACACGGAACAGTGCCACAAACTAGGGGTGATTTGGTTTAGATTTGAGCTAGACTTTTTCACTTGCCTAAGGGTCCAGTGAGCTCCATCACTTTGTTGAGGGGAAGTTCTGGGGCCTGATCCAAAGGTGGTATGAATAGGACAGGGGATGAATCACATGGAGCAACTGGTTAAAAGCTAATGCCCTTTTAATAACCTTGTTTTCCTGCCTAGCACATTCCTTATGTGAAGTTTACTTTAAGAGGTTCAGGGAAATAATATCTTATTCAAATTAAGTTATGGCTAATCTAATTTCCCCTTCACCTGCAGTATTATAAGCTTTGTTATTGAGGTTTTGGTCCCTACCCTCAAGTATTCTTGCACATTCCTTTTCCCAGTGATCTTAACATCCCCCCATCCTAATTTGCTGCACCACCTACCCACTTATGCCGCCTATATGAAGGATGTTTTTGAAAGTCATTGAGGGAATCCATGTAAAAGAAAATCCATCTTTTAGGTACATTACTTTGTTATCACGGCATTCCAGATTTTGCCTCACCCTTGACATCGTTTTTATTTTATAATCAGTTCTGTACTGAAAAGGATCTTACTAATATAGAGCTTAAAATAAGGTCTCAGGCCTCTGCGTTGTGTATTTTTACTTTCTTATTCCAAGAATCAGCTAATTACATTATTGATTCATTTCAATCTGTGGTCCACTGTGAGCCTTTGACCTTTTTCTGTGCAGTGGAGTTAGGTACAGCTGTCATCACTAGGTTAGTACGAACTCAGAAGCAGATAATTCAGTTTTCAGGATCACTGAAGTAAAGGGTGGGACCACGCAGGGGGGAGACCAGTGAGAACGCAAGTTTGGAGCCTGGTCCTACCCCGTGTTGATGTCTCTTCTTATGTCTTACCAGGAGACTCTCTGGGGGCCAGGCCTGGGCTTCCCTACGGGCTGAGTGATGACGAGTCTGGGGGCGGCCGGCCGCTAAGTGCCGAGAGTGAAGTTGAGGAACCAGCCAGGGGTCCAGGGGAGGCCAGGGGTGAGAGGCCAGGCCCAGCCTGCCAGCTGTGTGGGGGGCCGACAGGTGAGGGGCCGTGTTGTGGGGCAGGAGGGCCGGGTGGGGGGCCCCCGCTGCCCCCACGGCTACTATACTCATGCCGCCTCTGCGCCTTCGTGTCCCACTACTCGAGCCACCTGAAGCGGCACATGCAGACACACAGCGGGGAGAAGCCGTTCCGCTGTGGCCGCTGCCCCTACGCCTCAGCCCAGCTCGTCAACCTGACGCGACATACCCGCACCCACACTGGCGAGAAGCCCTACCGCTGTCCCCACTGCCCCTTTGCCTGCAGCAGCCTGGGCAACCTGAGGCGGCATCAGCGCACCCACGCGGGGCCCCCCACTCCTCCCTGCCCGACCTGTGGCTTCCGCTGCTGTGCTCCACGTCCCACCCGGCCTCCCAGTCCCACAGAGCAGGAGGGGGCAGTGCCCCGGCGACCTGAAGGTAAAAAGCTGGGAACCAAAAGAACCTGGGACATGGGTGGGTGGCCCTAGGGATATTCGGATTCATGGCTCAGGCCTCATTGTCTCCACAGATGCTCTGCTGCTTCCAGATTTGAGCCTCCATGTGCCACCAGGTGGTGCCAGTTTCCTGCCGGACTGTGGGCAACTGCGGGGTGAAGGGGAGGGCCTCTGTGGGACTGGATCAGAACCACTGCCAGAGCTGCTGTTCCCTTGGACCTGCCGGAACTGTGGACAAGAGCTGGAGGAGGGGGAGGGTAGTCGGCTGGGAGCTGCCATGTGTGGGCGCTGCATGCGAGGAGAGGCCGGAGGGGGTGCCAGCGGGGGACCCCAGGGCCCCAGTGACAAAGGCTTCGCCTGTAGCCTCTGCCCTTTTGCCACCCACTATCCCAACCACCTGGCTCGGCATATGAAGACGCACAGTGGCGAGAAGCCTTTCCGCTGTGCTCGCTGTCCCTATGCCTCTGCTCATCTGGATAACCTGAAACGGCACCAGCGTGTCCACACAGGAGAGAAGCCCTACAAGTGCCCCCTCTGCCCCTATGCCTGTGGCAACCTGGCCAACCTCAAGCGTCATGGTCGTATCCACTCTGGGGACAAACCTTTTCGGTGTAGCCTTTGCAACTACAGCTGCAATCAGAGCATGAACCTCAAACGCCACATGCTGCGGCACACAGGCGAGAAGCCCTTCCGCTGTGCCACCTGCGCCTACACCACAGGCCACTGGGACAACTACAAACGCCACCAGAAGGTGCATGGCCATGGTGGGGCAGGAGGGCCTGGCCTCTCTGCCTCTGAGGGTTGGGCCCCGCCTCATAGCCCCTCCTCTGTGTTGAGCTCTCGGGGTCCCACACCCCTGAGCACTGCAGGTAGCCGGGCTCTCCATACAGACTCACCCTGAACTAGGTTGTTCTCCCTCAGGGCCCTGTGGATTAGCCCTGACTCTCCTGTACGTTTTATACAGACGGACCAGAAGCCACCTTCTACTTCCTCCCCCGCTGGCCAGGGGCTCCACAGACTACCCTAGGCACTATATGGACCAGCCCAAACCCCATGGGCAAGGGGCCCATATGGACCAGGGGCCTTACTTGACTGATGCACTTAATGAGCTCAGTGAGAAGGGCCCTGTATTCACCTCCACTGCTCCCAGGGGCAGCAGAGGAACTGGCTGGGGGACTGCCCAGCCTCCCACCTGTTTATTTAACTTATTTCAGTGCTTTATAATAAAGGAAACACTAACAAAGCCATGTCTATGCTGAATTGGCAGTGGCAAGCACAGCTCCACCTCACCTTAGCACAGCAGTCTGTGCCATGATGGGGAGGGGGGGAGGGCAGTGAAAGGGAACCAGAGGTAGGCAGCAATCAGGCTGAGTTTAATGATGGGGAGCTGGGCCAGACCATACATAGACCTCTGCCCATCCCCTTGGCCCATGGCCCCAAGAAGCCAGAAGCAGCCCCAGGGGAAGCTGTGGTTTCTCCCCAAGGCAGGTAGCCATGGTCCCTTGGAGTTTGTGCAAAATACTAAATGCTAATTTGGCATTGAGGGCTAGCTCTGGAAAGAGAGAAGAATCCTTTGTGCAGCCAGCCCAGAGGGTGGAAGGGAAGATTGGTTAGGAAGCCCCTGGCCAAGAGAAGAAAGGGGAAGGAAGGAAAGAAAAGACCCCTCCCGCCCCTGGCTTGGGGGATACAGGCACAGGGCAAGTTTCTGAACATTCCTCCAGGGTACAGGGCAGACATCTGAGCACTGGAGATCACAGATCCTCATCTCCAATGCCTTCGAAGGCAAAATTGCCGTGGACATCACTGGCACTGGCATCTGTGCTGGGACTGCCAATCCCCCGCAAGCTCACGGCACTCAGCTTGCTCTGTAACAAAGGTAGGGTTGGGGTCAGAGGACTCAAGCCTCGGTGAGATCCCCCTACCAACACCAACCACCAACCTCACCAACCCTCATGGGAAACTCACTGAGAGTTTAACCATGGACTCCCGGCTGGCATCAGGTGACTCCTGGGGAAGGAGAGGCAGAGGTGTCGGAGACCTCAGTGGGGAAAATAAGGCAAGGCTGGGAGATGGGGTACTGATCTGAAAGTGATACTTACAAGCAGGGGTGGGGACTTCACTGCTTGCTGGCTGTCTGAGCGTCTCAGGGTGCCCCCCACTCGCCGGCGCAGCATCTAGGGATGGAGACATGAAGTGCTGATAAGGACAGAATCCCTTTGGAATCCCTATCACTTCTTCCTCTTGGGAGAAGCCCTAAGACAAGAGGTGGGGAGAGCACAACCACTCAGCTGCCTGGTCCACACCTGTTGCTTACCTTCCTGATGCTGCCACCAGATTTCTTCACCATCAGTTCATCTACCATGGACTGTAAGCAGATACTCATCATGATAGCCTGAGGGCAAGAAGAGAGCTCAGCCTGACTAGAGTTGTCATTCTGAGCCCAGCACCCCTAAGACAAGGGCTCCCACTCACATGGAGTCCTGGAAGCCCTAGACTTGGGTATCTAAGAGACGGTGCAATGGGCTCCAGAGGAGGCCTGAGGGTGAGCTCACACCTGGGGGCTGGTGATGGTGACCCACTGTAGCCGGTCCTTGCTCATGAGGTATTCAAAAGCCAGTTCCAGGCGCACCTCACCCCGGCCCCGGCCTGGGCTACTTGTGCTTCCACTGGGCAGTGGCACCTGGGAGACAAAGGAGAGTTAGGCTGAGATCATCCTGACCAATCTCAAAGCTCAAGGCTTGCCAGGCCACCATCCCAAAGGCCTACCCCAACTCACAGAGGAGGTGACCCGCCAGCACCGCATGCGGGTGACCCGGAAGGAGCCTTCACGGAGTTGCTGGCCAGGCAAGCGGAGCTGGAGGCTGAGCTCACTGTTGCCTGCGCTCACCACCACGGGACAGTCCTTCTCTGGGAAGTCAGCCACACAGGCATCAAAGCGCAAGTAGCCATAGTGCCGCAGAGTCTGAGCCAGTCGTAGGAACTGAAACCCAGTCACCACGCGGGGTGGGTCAGCGGCGGGGGAGTGGGATGTGTGTGTCAGAAAACAGCCCTTGGAAGGAGACAGGAAAACGGGCCCACCTCCTTCTTGGAGACCTTCTCTTGCAGAGATTTGAGCTGCCGGTGTTGCTCCTTGGTGACCAGAATCCACCCACGCTCAATGTCTGATACTGTCTACAGTAGAGAGAAGGGATGAGGGGGTTGGGGGCTTCCAATCAGAGGTCCAGTTACCTCTGTCCAGCCTGATCCTTAGCCCCATGCTTGAGTGACCTCCTTGCAGTAAGACCTTGACTATAGCAGCTTACAAAGTAGGGAGAGCAGGTTGTTGCCAGGTGCCCTGACAGTATTCTAGGAACTCTCCCCAGAACTGGAAGTAAAGACATGAAAAGTTTTCTTCGCAGAGTGGGGACACCAGTATCTATTTCAGGGGAAGGGTTCTGAGGCAGCTCCAAGCTCACCTGAGCATATAGCAGGTTCAGGCCAACCCGGTTCTCCATGACATCGTCATCATAGGCAGAGTCCCAATAACTGTGAGGCCAAGGGGTGGAAAGGGGTAACGGGGCTAAGCTGGGGTAAGGCAAGAGACGCGGATAGAAGACAGGAACAAAACAAAACAAAACAAAACAAAAGACAGGAACAATCTAGAACTATTGGGCAAATGGTAGTATAGTGGGAAGAAGCCTGGAAGGCCTAGTAGAAACACCCAGCACTATCCCCTTGTCCAGGTTCTTCTTAGTACATGGCCCAGTAATCCAATCCAGTACCTCCCCCTCCTCCAAGCCCAGCCCTGACCTCTTCCTTAGCACAATCTTATACTCTTGACTCCGAAGACTGGTAACAGACACATAAGGCAGCTCAAACTCTTGCAACTTCCGTACGACTATGGGTTAAAAAAAAAAAGGAAAATGTCATGAGATTCAAGGAGAGAAAAGTCAAGAGAGGAGCCCTGAGGAAATGTCATATTTTGGGAGGAATTGACAGGGCAAATTTACCCCTAGAAGCACAAGGAAGCAGTCAAGTCCACAGAAACTCACAAGAAAAGGTTCCATCCTCTTTCTCTCGAACTAGAAAGAGACTAAAGTATCCAATCAAGTCATCTGGAAGATCCAGTTTTGCAGCCACAGCCTAGGAATCAGGAAGCAAGTACAGCTCATCATACTGGATGTTACAATTACCCCTAAACCTGGAACCCTGGGGTGCAGGGGAGGTGGGGCACTGCAATACAAGTACCTCACCTCTAGGACATCTTCAGTCTGATCTGAAGTTAGCACATTGACCAGAACTTTCTGCCCGTTGCTGAGCAGCACTTCCAAGGAAACCTCCTCTGTGGGGACCTGCTGTGTCTCCTGGTATGAATATACATAAGAACAGAGGCACCACCTTGTTAACACCTGCCCCATGTCTAGCTCTGACCCATCCCCAACTCATGTCTAGGTCCTTCCTAGTGTCTTTATTCTCAGCTGCTTAATTACAGGCTG
The DNA here is from genome assembly GCF_018345385.1 of Vulpes lagopus. NCBI lineage: Eukaryota > Metazoa > Chordata > Mammalia > Carnivora > Canidae > Vulpes > Vulpes lagopus. Next base: position 112,388,887 of record NC_054828.1, read on the forward strand.
GGTTTTCTTGATCTCACTGGTACAGCAAAAGTCCCATCCCATAAAAAAAATAGGTGCCAAGATGATTTCTCTGTAGCCACTGCCTTAAAATGACATGGCCCTATAGGAAAATGCTTCTCTTAAATCTCGGTCCCACCCAGAGCCTTACCTGTTGTGCCCGACGCAAGAAGCTATTAAAGGTCTCACTGCTCCCAAGCAGTGGGTCCTGCCGAACTGAGGGGACAAGAGAACAATGTTCCAGTAATTTAGAACTCCCTCTTGACTCCCCCCAGCTCTTTTCTTGGTAGTTTCCTCCCCTACCCCATTTCCTGGGCTGATGATGGCCTGTCACATCCCCCAGCTGGCCTCACCTCACTCACTGTTTGCATAAATTCTTCACCTGCCCCACCCTTGGCTGCCATCTAGTTGAGTCCAGGCTATAGAACTAGGGAAATAACAATGATGTTAATCTAAAGCATATCAGATACAAATTCAGTTCTCCCCACCAATCTAAACTGCTTTAAGGCTACATAGTGTTACAGTGGTATTTCCAAACTATATTAGTATATTGTCCAAATAGCTTTACAAATACCTAGAGCATTCCTACATGCTATTTACTTTTCCTAACTAACAAATCAAGAGAATCCCCAGATGTAGAAATTAATTTAGGCCAAGTCTACAGAACCAGCTGTTTTGAGTCTCTTTCCATAGCTCTCAACACAGCCTAAAGTTCCCTCCAGCCACTCACCAGCTTGCATGTACTTCTCTAACTGCTCTCTCCTCTGTTCCACCTCAGCAGGTGTCAGAGAGAAAAGCTTCTTTGGGGGAAATGCAGGAAGGACATTGGCCCCATACTCCTTCCGAAGCTATTTGGAGAAAGAGATACAACCCTTCACGTAAACATAGCAAAAGAGAAGACGCAATCCACAGTCAGTCACAATGTTCTTTTAGGCTCCCTTTCCCTTCCCTCCCTCCCCCATGTACCCTAGTCATCCAGGAAATCATTCCTTTCTCGGAGTGTCCTAAACATAGGTTCTTTCTTATCTTACTATGTACACGTCAGCCCCTTCACGGTGTGGGTAGGGTTTGTGTAGGGCCAGGGCCTAGGGAAAACCTTTGATTATCTAGCAAGACTGTGTTCACTGAACCCTCACTGGAACCAAAGAGCTTTTTAAGGAAAATTTATGTTCCCAGTTAAATATAGCAAAACAGGTTCACAAAAGGTTTTAAGACTTAAAGGGACTTTGCAGACCGACAAATACATTTTTAGGTCTTAGAAACTAGGCCCAAAGAAATTGCTCAAGGCTGCACAGCTAGTCATCAGTAGAACCAGGACTCTGTACTGAGTTGAAGAGAGCTCGAAATCTGGTGAGGAGAACATAGAAACATTGCATCAGAGATACATAAGGATAACTGAACAGCTAGGCCACTGAAATGAGCTAAAGAACACAGAAGGACCCGTGAATGATCTGTATGAGAAGGGAAAAGAATTCCAAGTTGCAGCTCAGATGACAGAAGGAATGTGCTTTGGCAGCAAAGAAGGGAGGGGGGAGGTCGGTTTTTCCATGCACAGGCAAAGGCTGAAGTAAGACTGCCGACAGGGAAGCAGAAAGACGGATGTGAATATAAGGAAGAGCAGTTACAGCAGCAGACAGTAAGCTTCTTAGGGAGTTCCCCGGAAATGTCAATCCTAAGATAAAGCACCAGATCCTCCCCAGCGGCAGTGATTAAAGGGGAACAATCTACAAGGAAGCCAAGTGGGGAGAAATGGAGACACCGATGCCCAGGTGTAGGAAAGGGCTTGAAAGCTGCCTCAAGGCAGGGGTGCTGGTCCCACCTGCTCATGCAGCCCCAGGAGCTGGCTGTAGCGCACCCGGCAATGCAGGACTCCATTCACGTGAATGTTATAGGCCTGAAGACACAAAAGCAGGCAAGCGTTTTAGGGTCTCGGTCTGGGCAACCCCCTTGAAAACCCTGGCCAGAAGTTGTCTGGCACAAGCTACGCCTGAGTAACGCACCGAGATTGTCCGAGGGTTTATTAGTCTGTTTCCCCAGAGTCAAGTTCTAAAGCAGAAGGACCAGCCAGGGGGCAACTCGGGCCCTAGTGTCGCAGTCTCCCTCCCCAAGAGGCCAATGACGCCCACCAGAGCGGCCGCAGCCCATCCAGGGGGAGACGACGCGGGCGAACAAAGGACCTGGAGGAGATGGGGCGACCTCTGGGCGCATCTGAGACGGGATATAAGCTCCTAGCGAAGCCGTCGGCAGTCGGCGGCTTGGGACCAGGCCCCAAGGGTGGCGGCCAGGCCTCGGAGGCCGCTCGGAGAGGGCTCCGGCCCGTTATCCCCGCCCCTGCCCGGCCCGGCTCCGGCCGCTCCTCACCACATAGGCGGAGCCGCCGCTGTCCCCGCTGCGGGACTCGGTTTCAGGAATGGAAAAGTGCATGTTCCCTGCGGCAGGGCCCAGCCGGGCTCCGGACTGACAGGGCCGCAGCGGCTTTACACGCTCGCCTCCGCCGCTCAGCGCGTCCCCGCTGCCTCACTCGCCATTTTGGGGGGGGGGTGTTGCTGAGATCGGAGGTGGGAAGGGTGGTGGGACGTCCGCTCCGGGGCGCAGCCCCCCCGGCATGCTGGGAACTGTAGTCTAAAGAGCAAGCGCCGACTGCCACGCCCGGGAGCCCAAAGCTGAGAGGGCCCTAATCGGCGCCCGTAGCCCGGGGCGGGGCCCCAGTGCATGTCGGAGATTGTAGTCCGCGGAAGGCTGTGCGCCGCGGGGGTCGGCCCAGGTGGCGCTGTAGGCCCCGGGACCGCGGCGGGCGGAGCCTAGGACCGAGGGTGATGGCTGCCGTGGCTGTGGCTGTTCGTGAGGGTGAGTGAAGGGCGGGGGCACACGAACAGGTACGCGAGCCGCCGCGCAGCGGACGGCTGCGGCCGAGCACTGAGTCCCTCTGGGTCCTGTCGCTCCGTTCCGGTGCCTCTCCGGACTCTGGGGTGTACTGCCTGGGGCGCAGCCCCGCGCCGCGTCCCTCCTGGCTCTGGAGAGAAGGGCGGGGGCCCAGGCCGGCTGCCTCCCCCGCCTTCCTTTGATCTTGCCGCACCTTGCGTCTCCACGCGGATCCCTGGCTTGCCTCCCGCCTGGTGGCGGAGCCGTGGTCATGCAGACCCAGCAGCCAGCCGCGACGAGTACGAGCTCCTACAAACCCTCCCGGAGCCTCTCAGGCTCACTTTGTGATCTGTTTTCTGATGCAGATTCGGGGTCTGGGATGAAGGCGGAGCTTTCTACTCGGCCTGGGGTAAGTGAGAGTGCCCTCGGAAAACGCCTGTCAGGCTCTACGCAGGAGGCTGTGGCAGCTTCATTGGGCCGCAGCCTCCATCCCCGTTTCACTTTATTTCTCCGGAACGCCAGATTTTTACAGTTTTTTTTTCATCCCTAACAGTATGTGACTCTGAACCTGGAAGAGAAGCTTCTATCTCTATGGGATGTAATCTTGTTAACAGCTGGTTGGAGTCAGGATTGGGGGCTTTACCTTATGGGAATCTTGGAAGGCACCAGTAGTATTTTGTTTTTTTTATCTTTGGACTTGGGGAAGAGCTGTATTCTATGTTTGTGTCTCAGGCAGTGGGGAGGGAGATGACCCAAGAAGAGAAGTTGCAGCTTCGGAAGGAAAAAAAACAGCAGAAGAAGAAACGGAAGGAGGAAAAGGGAGCAGAACCAGAAAAAACTGCCCCTGCTGTACCTGCAGCCCAGCAGCAAGGTGCGAAGGCTTTTTTAAATGACTGGGGTGTGGAACTGGTAGAGGGATGTGTGGGAGAGAAGAGAAGGAGACGGGACAAAGTTGATTTGAACAAGTGGGCAGTAAGGAAATTTAGATGAGCAGAGAAGCTTTGGCTGGGGCATAGATATTACCTGCCTGGGGCTTGGGCACGTCTTCTTTCTGTCTTTAGTAGGCCCAGCCAAAGAACTGCCAGGACCAGGCTGTCAGTTGGCCACTGCTGGGGAGAAAGTTCCAACTGGTCGAAGTAAAGCTGAACTTCGTGCTGAACGGCGGGCTAAGCAGGAGGCTGAGCGGGCCCTGAAACAGGCAAGGAAAGGAGAACAAGGAGGGCCACCACCTCGGGCCTGCCCCAGCACTGCTGGAGAAACCCCTTCAGGTACCTTCCCTTCGTTTCAAGACCTCTGTTTTGATTTTATTATTCTTTTTAAGATTTTATTTATATATTTATTTATTTATGAGAGATGCAGAGAAAGAGGCGGAGACATTGGCAGAGGGAGAAGCATGTTCCTTGCAGGGAGCCTGTGACTCAATCTCCTGACCCTGGGATCATGCCCTGAAGTGAAAGCAGATGCTCAACTGCTGAGCCACCCAGGCATCTCTCTGTTTTGATTTTATTATTCTCTTTAAAGATTAGTTATTAATGAGAGACAGAGAGAGAGAGAGAGAGGCAGAGACACAGACAGAAGGAGAAGCAGGCTCCGTGCAGGAAGCCCGATGTGGGACTTGATCCCGAGACTCCAGGATCACACCCTGGGCTGAAGGCAGGCGCTAAACCGCTGAGCCACCCAGGTGTCCCTCTGTTTTTATTTTAATTCTTGTGTTAGCTCAGGCTTTCCCACAGTAAAACAGTTCTCCCTTCCCATTCTTAGCCTTGGGACCAAGAGTTCAGAATTCTCCACTCAACCTCATCCTATCTCTATTTCTTCTACTCTTTTTTTCCCCGTTTTTCATCTCCCCCATCCATCTTTCTTGATGTCCCTTATTCCTTAAAAGCAGATTTCTCATTATCACCTACAGTGTCTTAAAAACATGGTCATTATCTTTTAGGAGTGAAGCGTCTCCCTGAGCACACTCAGGTTGATGACCTTACACTTCTGAGAAGGCTTGCTAAAAAACCAGAGCAGCAACAGGTAGGAAGTGGTTTCAATGCCTGGCCAGAAATTGCCTAAGGGAGATGGGATAGAGGAAGGGGGGAAAGGTGCTCGAGACAAATGATACCCTGAAGAAGACAGGGTATTTAGGGCCAAGTAGCCTCACTGTTTATTTATTTTCCATTGGTCCTGTCTCTTATTTTGTCAAGGTTCCTACACGAAACGATTATGGATCCAAAGTCAGTCTTTTCTCCCACCTACCCCAGTACAGCAGACAAAACTCTCTGACTCAATATATGAGGTAGGATTCTATGAAATTGTTGTAACTTTTAAGTTCTAGGAGTTTTGGTAACTTAGTATTGAATGTGACTGGAAATTTGAGATGGGGTCTATGGGAAGAAGCCTGCACACAAGGCAAAGCTCTAGAGGAAATGGGGGTGTCTGTGCTAGTGAAGGAAGTTCCTTTTCATCAGGGGCAGGTGGGCAGTAGGTGCTCAAGCTCCCTTGCAAAGTGTGTGACACCGCCATCCCATCAGCATCCCATCCTCTGTGATCCACCCAGCCATGGTGCGACTCGGCCTGCAGTACTCCCAGGGCCTGGTCAGTGGCTCCAATGCCCGGTGTATTGCCCTGCTTCGTGCCTTGCAGCAGGTAAGCCCTGTCTTGTTCCCTCTGTGACCCAGTCCCACCTTCCCCAGCACTACCCCAGATTCCTCTTACCCAAAGTAATCTCTGAGGGACAAAGGGAATGACTCCACCCTCAGAACGCTTTGTTCAGTGAAACTTGCCTTAGCCCCCTTTCAGAGCCCTTTATTAGGAGATGTTTTGCTGATAACTTTGGGTACCTTATAGGTAATTCAAGATTACACAACACCTCCCAATGAAGAACTCTCAAGGGATCTAGTGAATAAACTAAAGCCCTACTTCAGGTAAGGACAACCACTGCAAGTCTGCTGTCCCCTCACCTAGTCCTCTTTTTGTACCCTCTCTCTTGCTCTTTTACCTCTTGTTTTATTTTTCTGTTTTTTGTTAAAGAAAACTTATTTAAGCACGAATGTAAGTTGTAGAGTCGCACATTATAGAGTCACACAAACGCGAGGTATTGTCTTTGTAGCTTCCTGACTCAGTGCCGTCCCCTGTCAGCAAGCATGTACAACGCCATCAAGTTCCTTAACAAGGAGATCACGGGTGTGAGCAGCTCCAAGCGGGAAGAGGAGGTGATGAATATGAGGAATGAGCAAAGCATACCCCTGAGGGTACAGCTGAGAAACACAATCAGGACTCCCAGAAGTGACAGTGAGGCCATTCTGCCCTGGTCAAGGGTTAAGGAAGTGGTTGGGCTGGCTGTCTTATGCCACCTTTGGGCCCTCTTTTGGCCCACTTTCAACTATCATTGTACACATACTCAAGCATCTGGCATGATCATCAAAGGAAGAAATGTGTCCATTTCTTGTTCCCTAAGCATCTTAATCCATTTAGGCCAAGTCAGAACTTCGAGCAGCCATTGATCGGTATGTGCAAGAGAAGATTGTGCTTGCAGCTCAGGCAATTTCCCGCTTTGCTTATAAGAAGATCAATAATGGAGATGTGATCCTGGTATATGGATGGTATGGTCCGGACCCTATGACAGAAAATTGGGGGGTATAACAATCTGAAGAAAAGATTGCCCCTTTGCCCTTTAGCAGTGAGCTGGCTGCCTGTCCGTTAGTGACATCTATAACTGAATCCTCCTCTCCATTCACTCCAGCTCGTCTCTGGTATCACGAATCCTTCAGGAGGCTTGGGCTAAGGGCCGGCGGTTTCGGGTGGTAGTGGTGGACAGCCGGCCACGGCTGGAGGGAAGGCACACACTACGTTCTCTGGTCCGTGCTGGGGTCCCTGCCTCCTACCTGCTGATTCCTGCAGCCTCCTATGTGCTCCCAGAGGTGAGGGCAGAGGAAAGGGACTCCAAAGTTGGAGGTAAAAGGGTGTAGTGGTAGATAAAATCCTGTCTTCCCAAGGTTACAATTATTTAAAAATACTAAACTTTTATAGCCTTGTTTGTATTTAATAGGAAAAACGTCTACAACATGTTATAGCACAGTGTCATATGAACAGTAAATTAGCAGCCATGAAGAGGAGACAGGACAAAAGTAACTTCAGAGTTTTATTTTCTTGTGGGAGGTGCAGTGGGGTCAATGGTCAGGTGTTTTCTAAGAAGAACTGTCATTAAGTTCTGTTATTGCCCTTAATATTGCTATCCTGGGCAGGAAGTAGGGAACCTGATTGTGCATTAATCACATATCACATTTTCTCCCCCTCTCCACTGTTCAAAATAAATAGGTTTCTAAGGTGCTATTGGGAGCTCACGCACTCCTGGCCAACGGGTCCGTAATGTCACGGGTAGGGACAGCACAGCTGGCCCTGGTGGCACGAGCCCATAATGTGCCAGTGCTGGTCTGCTGTGAAACATACAAGTTCTGTGAGCGTGTGCAGACTGATGCTTTTGTCTCTAATGAGCTAGGTAAGGAGCCCAGGAGGGCAGAGAGAAGGTTTCAAAGATCTGAGATTTGGGAGGGAGGAGGGAAGGTTGAACTACATCTTGTTTTCTACAAGGACATAAATGGGTACGTCTCCCATTGCAGATGACCCCGATGATCTGCTTTGTGAGCGAGGAGAACATGTGGCCCTGGCTAACTGGCAGAACCACCTGTCCCTGCGGTTGTTAAATCTAGTCTATGACGTGACCCCCCCGGAACTGGTGGATCTGGTGATCACAGAGCTGGGGATGATTCCTTGCAGTTCTGTACCGGTTGTTCTACGAGTCAAGAGTAGCGACCAGTGAGTGGGGGAACACAGGGTCAATAAATGACATACTCCCTGCATTCAGAAACTCGGGTGCCTTTGTATGTCTTTTAGTATCGCCATCACTTAGGTTACAGATACTGAGCTAGGTATGAGGCGGAATATAGGGAAAAATCAGAGAGATATTTTTATTTTATTTTATTTTCTATTTTTTATTTTATTTTTATTTTTTTTCAGAGAGATATTTTTAGTATTTTAGAATCATTAATAGAATATATTGATATATTAAGTCATTACACCTTATTTAGTATTTTTAACATTGAGTACCTACGTGTTGGAAAGTGCTTTAATCCCTTTCTGATCTGTTTGGGAAGGTTAAGGTAGCTCCATGAAAAGAAATTTTACAGATAAGAAAACAGACATGGAGGTTGCTACTTGGCAAGGCAACACAGCTAAGGCATGGAGAGGCTGAGTTACTTGTCCAGGATAAGAGTAACAAGCAGCTTGTGATCTCAGGCAATTATAAATTAAGACTGTGCCCTAATTTCTATGCTATCTGCCATTAACAAATATTCATTCATCATGGTGGAAGTGGATAGTATCTGCAGTATGAGAGAAGTTCCACTATTCATATGAACAGTGTTCCTAGGTGGCAACCATAGCTGATACCAGGAAATCTATTAAGGTTGGAGAGGACTTCACAGGGAGCATGTGACCTATGAGGGTAGGGAGTTTCCCAGTTGGAAAAGAATGGGAAGGCACATCAGCAGCTGGAATAGCTTGAATTCAGAAACAGAGTGGCCAATCCAAAGTGTCAAGTACAGTATAGTGAAGCTAGACCCGAGGCTTATGTGGAGAGTGAAAGATAAAGCTGCAAAGGTAGGTTGGGTTGGGGCCAGACTGTGAGTCTTTAACCATTGTGATTAGTCTAAAAAAATGGGAGAGTCCTCCATTTTGTGTGTACGTGTGTGTGTGTTTTATTGAACAATTTTAAACAGCTCAGTAGAGTGAACTGTGCTAAGAATCCCTGTCCCAGAAACAATAATTATCAATATTGGCCACGTGTGCTCGCTTTTTATTTCCTTTTTTTTTTTCCCTTGCTGAAGCTACTTTAGAGCAAATCCAAGATATTGTATCATTTCACTCCTACAAACCTCAGTATGTGTCTGTAAGAAATACAGACATTTACTGTGTTGTTATACCTATTAAATTCTTAGTATTGCTCAATCCATAATCAAATTTCCTTGATTGTCTCAAAAACTGGCTTTTTTTACAGTTTGTTTGAATTAGGATCCAAACAAATCTGTACATTACATTTGGTTAGCAGGTGTTCAATTTATTGTAATCAGAAGTAGTCTCCTCAACCTCCCTTCTGTTCTCAGACAAGATTTGTTCCGGAAATAAGGTTGTCTTATAAAATGTTCTCCACTGGATTTGACTTTTGGCTTCCATGTGGTGTCAATTAACTCATTCCTCTAACCCTTTTATTTCCATTCAACTTTTTGGGCAAGAATACTTCGTAAGTGGTGTTGCATTTCATATAGCGTCACATCAGGAGGCAAATAATAGCTGTTTAGTTTTGAGTGGATCCAGTTTTAAAGTTTGACATTTTAAATTTTCTCAAGTTTTCATTTAGTGGTTTCATTCACTGGTGGTTACTGCTTCGATTATTTCATTAGGGATGCAAAATTATTTTTTCCCCTAATTCTAGGATTCTTTCCATATTTGCTAGCTGATAATCTTCTAAAAAGAATTCCTTCTACTTATTCTGAATTATAGTTCATACTGGAAAGATGGGATAAGTGTTTCTTTCCTTTTATTTGCTAGTTTATAGGAATTGATAACTACTTCCAGTGTCATACAATGTGTAGTTATAGAATAGTTGGCTTTCTCTTAAAAAAAAAAAAAAGATTTATCAGCTCATGGGTTAAGTTATTGAGCATATTAATCATTAAAATTAAGCAGAGGATCCACAGGGTTAGCTCTATACTTTAGAAAGAACTGGTAGAGATTAGAGGCAGAGAAACAGATCAATAGAAAGATTGCTTGTCAATCAAAATTATAAATGCATCAAAACTTTGGTCCAGCAACTCTGCCTCCAGAAATTTATAATGCTTCCTACCCATAGATTACACATTTGAAGTAACAGGTTATTTGTAGCAGAATTGTTTACAATTGCAAAAGATTAGAAACCACCTAAATACCCATTAATAAGAACAAGGGACTAACTCAAATTATAGTTGACCCTTAAACAACATGGGTTTGAACTGTGTGGGTCCACCGATTTTTTGTTGTTGTTGTTATGCTACGGTACTGTAAATGTATTTTCTTTTTTTTTTTTTGTAAATGTATTTTCTCCTTATGATTTTAACATTTTCCTTTCTCTAGCTTACTGTATTTTTTTAGCTTACTGTAAGAAATACAGTATATAATACATATTGACATACAAAATATGTATTGACAGTTTATAGGCTTCCAGCCAACAGCAGGCTATTCAGTAAGGCTTTTGGGAGAGATTTTCCACTGCACAGGGGTTAGCACCCCTGATTCCTGTGTTCAAGGGTCAACTATTTCCTACATTTATATCATTACTAAGCAGCCATAATAAAGAATGAGGAAGGTTTTTTTTTTTTTTTTTTTTTTTTAAGATTTTACTTATTTATTCATGAGAGACACAGAAAGAGAGGCAGAGACACAGGCAGAGGGCGAAGCAGGCTCCATGCATGGAGCCGGGCATGGGACTCCATCCCAGGTCTCCAGGATCAGGCCCTGGGCGGAAGGCGGCGCTAAACCACTGAGCCACCGGGACTACCCTGAGGAAGGTTTTAATACCAAAAAAAGGACAATCTCCAAGGTACACTCAGTTAAAAGAAGGCAGATGCAGGACAGTGTGTGTATTCATTGTTTGAATTAAAAGGGTAAAGATATATATGCGTTTCATATGTGTATAAATAAAATATCTTGGATCTGTAACTAGGAACTGATTGTGTGCATGTGGAGACAGGTAGAAGGGAGTCTCCACTTTATACCCTATGTATCCTTTGAATTTTGAGCCACGTGATTATCTTATTCTGAAAGTGAATACAAGTAATATAAAAGATTTTGCAGTTAAGTCAAAGATGGCCTGATCTGAGGCAACAGGAGTGGAGAGACATTTCCTAGAGCTGTCCCATCAGACAAGCATTTAAGATAGTACGGATTAGGGGAACTGCTGCCTGAGCCTCACCCAATTTTGTGTTCTCACAAAGCTGGTCTAAGCCCCAGCACAACCTAAGTTAGGCACAGCCTAAATTCGCTAAGGGAGTTGGGGTGAGTCCCTTAACTCAGGCTTTTTTTTTTTTTAAGTCTTAGCTCCTCCCACGTTTTTCTCAAATCTTTTGTGTAACTAAAAGAATTTAATAGGGGGGATTCTTCCGGAAGACAAAGACTGGTTTACTCCAGTCTTTCCTGTCCCTATTTATACATCTTGAACTCTTCTAGTTAGTATGCTGAGACCTGTAAAACTTATATGGCTTTCAATGTCTCAGGAAAGGGCAGAGATTTGTTACGTTCTTTCTTTGTTCACTGGCATCCCATCTCTCTGGGAGGGACCAGGGAAGGCCTGTGCCCAAACAAGGCCACGGGCCAAGCCTGAGGCTCAGAAGAGTGCAGCGAGCGTGCCCACGCCAGGCTTTCCTACTGGTTTCCCTCTGTCCTTTCCCCAGGCCCCTTTTTGTCTTTGGAGCACCCATCCCGGACTTCATGAATGGCTGCCCTCGGTGGAGGCCCAAGCCATCCTCCCTCCGCCTCTCAGTCTGAGTTCTCCGCTCTGACCGTGCCGAGGTAGTTACTCTCAGTCCAGCCCGGCCCTGCCCACTACATGGCCGGTAATCTTGACCATTAGCCAGGCTTCAGCGCTCGGAAGCGGCGGCAAGGCCTGGGCGCGCCGCAAACTCGAGGCTCGCGTACAGGCCCCGTGGGAACCCGCGGGGCGCGACGACCGTCACCGCGCAGGCGTCAATCTTGCTTTCTTGACACTGCAAGTCCCAGAAGGCCACGCAGCGTCCCCGGCGCGGCTAAAGGCCGGGAGCCTCGCTCGCTCGAAAGGGCGCGGGACTCTCGCCGCACTGCATTATGGAATACATAGTCTGAGAAAACGTCTTCGGGCACAAAGTCCCCACCACGCTCACGTGTTTACCTTGTGCACTGGAGGCACGGGTAGAGGAGTGGGGGGGAGGGGTCAATAAAGAGTAGCTACCAGATTTCGTCATAAAACCGCGACTAGATAGACGGCGCCATCTTCGAACTTGGACTTCCGGAAGGACTTTGGTGAGGGTGAGTGTACCGCAGCGGGGTGTGCGGGGGCCCCACGATTACTCCTCCTCCTCCCTTTCCCATAGCACTAAGATATTGGGAACTAGCTCTTGGCTCCGCTGTTCCCTCTCTGCACAGCATCGCGACCTCCAGTCCCCGCACTGCTACAGAAACCATCACACTCCCCACCTCCTTCCCTGTAGTGCAACCGGACATCCCTCATCCCTCCTAACCACGGCTCTTGCCTTCTTCCTCGATGCTGTGCGGGTAGCACGGCATCCTGTGTCCGGGCCGCGGCGCTGCTTACATTGCATCTCTCGGACTCCGCGAACCTCCGTAGTCCTGAGCCTCAGAAACTCAGGGCTCGCTCCCAGCACAGACTAGTGGTGGAAGCTGCCCCCCACGCCCATTACGGAGGAAGGGCAGGCGGTCCCTGCTGGAGGGGTAGCGGGTTAGTCTCCTCATCCTGCTGTGTCCCAGCCACTTCCTCCGTGAGGCTCCTCTAACCCCGGGGTTGTGCCCCGCGCGCTGCAACCCCATTGGCGCAGCCAAGGGCCAGTTATGTTTCCCTTCTAGTGCTTTTATCCCGCGGCAAGTTGGCTGTCTACTGAGGCAGGCAGAGGTGGCGACTTCAGCCCCACCCGTAGTAACTCACTTTGTTAGAGAAGTGTAGTGTACGGCGAAGCCTCTTCGCCCTAGCGGCGTATTGTTAAACTTCGGCCATTCCTGTTGTTTGAATACTTTTTGCCATCCCTTCTTATCTAATGTGCTATTATTTTCTTAGTAGTTTTCTTTAAACTGGTTTGTTTTTCAAGTTTAAGTGCCTTAATCTCAATCTAAGCAAGATAGATGAAACCATGGGTTTCAAGGGCTAGAGTTTTTTTTGGCTTTTGTTTTGTTTTGAGAGAGCGCGCGCGCGCGCGCGCGCGGAGGGGGTGGGGGATGGGCCGGGGAGGAGGGAATCTTAAACTGGCTCCAAGCCCAGCGGGGAGCCGGATTCCTGAGCTCGGTCTCACGACCCTGAGATCCCAACCTGAGAAGAAATCGAGACTCAGGCTGAGCCACCCAGGCGCCCCAAGGGCTAGAGTTAAAATAAAAGTTAAAGTTAAAATATAAAAGGTCTAATAAAATCGTTCATTTTTGTATCACTAAAATCGTCGTACGTACCACCAGCTGTACCATAGGAACACTTTGGGAAACAGTGTATTAGACCCCAGGGATCCCCTAAATAAATAATATCTTAAAAAAAAAAAAAGAATTCCACATGGACTAAAGAGCTACATTTAAGATTCAAAACTAGAAAAAGGGGATCCCTGGGTGGCGCAGCGGTTTGGCGCCTGCCTTTGGCCCAGGGCGCGATCCTGGAGACCTTGGATCGAATCCCACATCAGGCTCCCGGTGCATGGAGCCTGCTTCTCCCTCCGCCTGTGTCTCTGCCTCTCTCTCTCTCTGTGACTATCATAAATAAATAAATTGTTTAAAAAAAAAAAAAACTAGAAAAAGTATTAGAAGAAAATAAAATAGGGTATGTATATATCAGCAGGGTAGGAAATGTCTTTTTAAGACCCTAAACAATTTGTAAGGGAAAAGATTGAGGAATTTAACTTGGAAAGTAAAATTTCAGTTTAGCAAGAAATGTTAAAAACAAAGTTTTTAAAAAAGAAACAGGGAGGGATCCCACCTCGGGCTCCCGGTGCATGGAGCCTGCTTCTCTCTCTGCCTGTGTCTCTGCCTCTCTCTGTCTCTCATGAATAAATAAATAAAAAGTCTTCAAAAAAAAAAAAAAGTAGAAACAAAGTCATCTGGGTGGCTCAGTCGGTTAAATGTTGAACTCTTTTTTTTTTTTTTTTAAGATTTTATTTATTCATGAGAGACAGGCAGAGGGAGAAGCAGGTTTCATGCAGGGAGCCCCATGCAGAACTTGACACTCGATCCCGGGACTCCAGGATCACGCCCTGAGCGAAAGGCAGATGCTCAACCACTGAGCCACCCAGGCATCCCCCCTGTTTTTTGTTGTTGTTATTGTTGTTGTTTTTTAGGATTTTATTTATTCATGAGAGAGAGAGAGAAGCAGGCTCCATGCAGGGAACCCGACGTGGGACTCGATCCTAGGTCTCCAGGACCCCAGGACCACACCCCAGGCTGAAGGTGGCACTAAACCCTGAGCCACCGCGGCTGCCCTCTTTAAAAAAAAAAAAAAAAAAAGGTAGAAACAAAGTTTTTGCAACATAAATAATAACTCCACAGATCAATAGAAAAAAGATTGATTTGTCCTATAGAGGTGAAGGCAAATCATTTGTATGGACAATTATAAAAAGATACAGATGTCCAGGGCACCTGAGTGGCACAGTTGGTTAAGTGACAGACTCGGTTTCAGCTCAGGTGCTGATCTGAATGTAGTGAGATCAAGCCCTGTGTGGGGCTCCACATTGAGCAAGGAGTCTGCTTGAGATTCTCTCTCCCTCTCCCCCTCCTGATTGCGGTCTCTCTTTCTCAAATCTTAAAAAAAAAAAATACATACTTGTGTGTGTGTGTATATATATATATATATATATATATATATACATACACACACAAAAAAAAAAAAAAGATAAAAAGAAGCTGCTAACCTCAATCATCAGGATAATCCAAAAAAATAAAATAAGAAAGCATTCCTTCATCAGATTGGCAAAAATTAAAGATTGGCAAGGGTGTGGTAAAATGAGTACTGATAAATGGTTATAGTGGGATTATAAATTATTTTTTGTTTTGGTGAGCTGTTTGCAGTATCTATTAAATTTTGAAATGTGTATATCCTTCAACCACTAACGATAATTGCATGTCAGATCATTAGTCCAGAAAATAATTTCCCATTAATGGAGAGTTCTCTACTAAAATATTTATAGCAGTATTGTTTGTAATAGTGTTGTGATTCAGTTGTCCATCAAATGGAGAATATTCCAAATGAACTATAATTCTATGGAACACTGGATAGTAACCAAGAAGAATGAGATATATGTAAGTGTACTGATGTGGAAAATCTTTAAGACATACGTAGAAGTTCTCTTAATTGATACCTATTTAACTAGCTTCCTGTGTTAACCGTTCTCTGTTTCCTCTGTGAAGCATACAGACAGATGCCCATGCACACTGAATGCTTGAAGCCTATAGACTTTTCTCCAATAGGCCTGCTCATTCTATTCCCACTGGTTGAGTTCAATGCCTGCTAAGAGTCATTTGTGATGGTTCTCAACATTTTTTATGTCAGATAATATATATATATTTAAATCCTAAAGAAATTGAGTATGAAAGAGTTGTTGCTATTAAAGCTAAGTTGAAATGTGGCAGATAAACAGGTGCTTTATTGCTATTTGTTTTATTTTATGTGTGTTTACAAGTATTTTGTGTCAACTAAAATTTTTATAAAAACAATCCTCAAAGGGATGCCTGGGTGGCTCGGTGTTTGGGCATCTGTCTGCCTTCGGCTCAGGGTATGATCCTGGGGTCCCCGGATCAAGTCCTGCATCAGGCTTCCTGCATGGAGCCTACTTCCCCTCTGCCTGTGTCTCTGCTCTCTCTCTGTGTCTCTCATGAATAAATAAATAAATTCTTTAAAATTTTTTTTTAAATTAAAAAAAAAAAACAATCCTCAAAAAGAAAAGAAAGCAAAGTAAGTTGAAAGCTTGGAAAGAAAAAAGAAGTACATTTGCAAAGAAACAAAGAAGCTGCCAAATAGGTGTAAGACAGCTGTAAAAGACAGAAAATTTTGCCCAAATCTGAAACTTTATTGCACTTGAATTTCTTCTCAAGAAAAAATGTTTCAAGAAAGGTGTGGTCTGTAGTGTGGGTGTTGCTGAGAGATCAAGTTAAACGAGACTCAGAAGCATCCATTGCATTAGTTGACACAGCAATTATTGATGACTTTAGTTTCTTTGATGAGTTGGAGGGCAATATCCTAGTCTAAATGAAGTAGGGAAATTAAAACATCAAGGGCAGACAGCTCATTAAAAGTTTGACTGTGAGAGGCAGGAAGAATATGGGTTGAAGGATTGTTGTATGTCTGTTAAGATGAGAATTAGAGACATTTAAATGCAGTTGGGAAATAGCCAATGTAAAGGAAAAGGTTAAATAATTTCAGTGCCCTTAGAAGGTGGGGGAATAGAGCTAGAACACAATTGGAAGTAGCTGAGGGGTTCAGATGCAGGGAATGTTAGGCTACTTGACCAGATATTGAAGTATGTCCCACCTAATGGCTTTGGGTTTTGTTTTAGAAATCAGAGGCAAAATCATCTGCTGAGAACCAGGGGATCAGATGTTGGAGGAAAGGGAGCATAGGGACTGATTAGAGAGAATGTATAATTGCTAGCGCTCTGGCAACTTATATGCACATGGAGAAAAAGGATGGTTGGTTCATCCAGGACTTAAATGTTGCCAGTCCTGTGGAATAAAAAGACAAGAAAAGAACTTTATACTATCAACAAAAGTCTGATTAAAATAAAAGAATCCAAGCTAGATAGGATGTGGCCAACACAGGGAGAAATTGGGAGAGATCAATGGATGGTGGCTTGATACGGTTGAAAAATAGATTCAGTGATAGTAGTTGAGCCATTATGATGGAGGTTGTGATCAGATAGTGGGATGTCTTTGTGATTTTGGAAGTTAAAAGGTTTTGTGAGATGACAAGGTCCAATGTATGGCAGTGAGTGAGTAGCAGTGGTTTAGCTGAATGTTACGAGCTTCAAAGGAACAGTTTTTACAAGGTAGGGAGGCCTGTTGGTCTACAAGTAGCATTGGAGAGGAATTGACAAGACATTGATCCCACTTTCTACCATGGGGTAGTGGGATGTGAGTGAAGGACAAAGCTCCATTTGAGAGCCTAGAAAGCTAGAAATTTCAATTCCTGGAATTTTTTTTCCCATCCAAGATTCTGAATATAATTTAGGTCTTGCCAATCAAATGTGCTTTTGGAGAACTAAAATTTGGACCAAGTTTAGATAGGAGGCAGGCCAGGAGACCATACATTTTGCTGGTACAGATTGTGGCAGAGGTATGATTCTGGATCTGGGAACCAGAGAAGGGTCTTCCCTGTTTAGTCAGGTCACTTTCTGATCAATGCAGAGGCAGTTCCTGGAACCATCAGCTGTCGCAGGGACCTCCACATCGTAGTGTAGGAGGAGAAGCCCTGTTCTTGAACCAGCAGCTGCCAGACAATTTCCCATTTTGACAAGCACTTGTTCCTAAACTGTCCCCCACCCCCACCCCTGTTGCAGTGATCCTGCATGTGGGTAGTTCTCAAGCTTGCATGTGCATCCATACAAATAATCTAAAGGGTTTTGAGAACACAAAGTGCTGGCCTCACCCTAGAGTTCAGATTCAGTAGGTCTGTGATAGGACTGAAAATTTGCATTTTAACAAATTTCCAAGTGATGCTGATGCTGCCAGGACCACACTTTAGGAACCCCTTATGTGAACCATGTAATACCCTATATAGTAAGTCCCTTTTAGCTGGTCTAGAGAGGATTCTATTCTATGCAACTGAACCTCAATAATCATTTATTATGATTATAAAATAATCATTCATGTCTTCTTGGTCCTTATCTATGTGATCTGTTAGTGGTTAAAAGAAGTGGTTCTTGGGGGACACTTGGGTGGTTCAGTGGTTTAGTATCTGCCTTCAGTTCAGGTCATGATGTGGGACTCAATCCCAGGGTTCGGGGATTGAATCCCACATTGAGGTCCCTGTGGGAAGCCTGCTTCTCCCTCTGCCTGTGTCTCTGTTTCTCAGTGTCTCTCATGAATAAATAAAAATAAAATCTTAGGACAGCCCGGGTGGCCCAGCGATTTAGTGCCGCCTTTAGCCCAGGGCCTGATCCTAGAGACCCAGGATCAAGTCCCACGTCGGGCTCCCTGCATAGAGCCTGCTTCTCCCTTTGCCTGTGTCTCTGCCTCTCTCTGTCTCTGTGTCTCTCATAAATAAATAAATAAATTAATTAATTAATTAATAAAATCAAATCAAATCTTAAAAAAAAACAGTTCTTGGATTTCCTGAGGATTTTGCCTTATTTTGATGCTATGTCATTTGATATCAAACAGTTCATGACATTTATCTTTTATATAATTTGAAATTTTATTTATTATAAAGTATTCCCTTTTTGTCCCTTTTTGTACTTTATCCCCTGAATTCAACTTTGCTATTACCAACAAAACTCTTTTCTTTGTCTACATTTGCCCTGTATATTTTTTATGTGTCTTTTGACTTTCAGCTCTTTGAGTTCCTTTGTTTTAGGCATCTCTTTCAAAGCTTATAGTTTTTAATGGATGAGTTGATCTTTGGTTGTTGTTCTATATCTTTATCTTTTGTCATCTTTGTAGGTTTTTTTCTTTTCTTTGTGTTTCTTTTATTTTCAGTCTCTTACTTTGTAGCCTTTAAAGCAATTCCTTCTGGTTCCTATGGCTGCTAGGTATTTTGGAAGCAATATAGTAGACTGCTTTTAATGTTTAATTAAATTGTATTAATAAACCTTTATTTTTCCATTTATCAACCTTACAAGCAAAATCAGGATACTTCTTGGTCTTCATCTACTACAGTCAGAATAATAGCACTTTTTACATTGCAAAATGTAAAAAATTTGACTTTCAAAATTTTAAATTACAATCTGTTTTATAGTGGTAGTTACCACAGTTGTTTAAACTCAGGTCATGTGTCACTGGACTAAATGTATACTGCCAGTCTTTATACTACAGCTTCTCCATTAGGAAGTTCTTCATATTGATTTATCTTTAATTGGCTAAAGTAGGTCTTCAAGGGGATTTTTTAAACTAAGGGTGTGTAAGTTTTTTAAGTCCTAGAAACTTGCATATTGAAAATATTATCCTGTTGCCTTTATGTGAACGGTGTCTCAGTTAAAGGATTTTCTTGGGGTCCCTGGGTGGCTCAGTTGGTTAAGTGGCTAATTTTGCCTCAGGTCATGATCTCGGGTCCTGGGAGCCCCACATCAGGCTATGCATTCAGCGGGAAGTCTACTTATCCCTCTGCCTCTCCCCCACTGGTTCTCTCTCTCTCTCTCTCTCTCTCAAATCAATAAATAAAATCTTAAAAAAAAAATTCTCTTGACCCTCTTAGTGTTTTTAGCTTCTGGCATCATATGTTTCTAAAAACTCTGAGGATGACTTGATTTTTATTTTTCTTTTTGTTGGAGAAATTTAGTATCTTCACTCAGGTATTTCTTGGTCTTGGTGATTCTTTATTGATTTTTGCTTCCCTTTTAGACTGGGGTCTTCCTTTATTTCAGGAAAGTATTTTTTATTTCAGGAAATTTTCTTCTTTTGTTTTTTAACACTTTAACACTTCTGTTCTCATTTTTCATCTCTCTTCATTGGGATCATCAATTATTCATATGTTGGCTCCCTCCTTCTTTTCCATCCACATCATCTCACTAACCACTTTTACCTCTTTTCAGCAGTAGAGTTTCAACATTTACCTCTCCTCTAGTTTTCATTTCATTTCATGATGATTTTGTTTATTCAGTTTCTTTCCTTATGACTGCTCCCTTTTCGCTTTGTTTTCTTTGATCTCTTATTTCCTAGATTCCACGGTATCTTTGGATTTGAGGTTTTTTTTTTTGAAAGTATAGAAGTTTTTGTTGCAGATTTTCTTCTGTTTTCTGGAGGCTTTGACAGAATACATTTCATCTTTTTTTGTTGTTTGTTTCCTTTTTTTTCTTTTTGTAGTGTCTATGCATAGATTTCAGGTGGATCCGTTTTGTATGTTACTGATTCTGAATGGAGTAGTTCTCTCAGGGCTTGCTATTTACCAAAGAACAAGGTAGGTAGATTCTCATTGACCTCTAGTTATTTTGGATTCTAACAGTGTGTCTTTAGCACAATGTTCCTTTGTACCTGAGTTAGAGGATTGGGCTGTTGTTAGAGTTTATAATATATTTAGATTATAGCTTCTTTAGGAGAGATAGTTGGGAAGTTTAATTTGTATGATCTCTCTCTCTCTCTTAAAAGATTTTATTTATTTATTTATTTATTTATTTATTTATTTATTTGGCACACAGAGAGAACACAAGCAGGGAGAGTGGCAGGCAGAGGGAGTGGGAAAAGCAGACTCCTTGCTGAGCAGGGAGTTTGATGTGCGACTTGATCCCAGGACTCTGGGATCATGACCTGAGCCAAAGGCAGATGTTTACTGACTGAGCCACCCAGGCACCCTTATATGATATTTCTTATGGTATCTGTATTAACACACTTTACCACCAAGGCTAATGAGTTATTTATCCTTAAGACATATACAGACCTATAGGGGATTCCCTCCTGGGATTTGAGTATTTTCTCCTTCTTTGTCATAGACAGGTAGGTTATTCTGGCCAAAAACTGGGCCTTTGCAGGGTTGTGTGTTGCTCAGCTTTTTGGTTTGGTGATCAGTGTTTCTGTTTATCTCTGTCAGTTTACTTTGGCTCATGGTTGTACAATGATTTTCTGGGTTTGAAAAAAAATGAAGGGGGGCTCCTGGGTGACTCAGTTGGTTAAACGACTGACTCATGGTTTTGGCTTAGGTAATGATCTCAGGGTTGTGGAATTGGCCCCGATTTGGGCTCTGCTTTGGGGTTTGTACTCCGCGAGAGTATGCTTGAGACTTTCCCTCTGCTCCTCCCCACTTGCGTGCATGTACTCGTGTCCTGTCTGTCTCTCTCAAGTAAATTAAAAAATAAAAATGAAGGTTTGTGACAGTTTTTTAGTTCATTTTTCAATGTGGGAAAGGTCTCTTAATGTAGTAGGATGTTCTTTAATTATCTCATAGCCATCTACCTCCCCTATTCAGGTGAAAGATTAACGGCAGGGCACTAAAGAACTCTTATTAAATAAATATTTTCCTTGACTAGTATTCACAAAGATGAGTGTTAGCTCTAGGTATCCTCCTTCAGTTTGGTCTAAATTTTATATATCTGGCATCTATTCTTTGTAGTCTACTTCTAGGAAGTTTAAGAATTCGGGGAAGATATTTTTCTCTTTATTTTTTGAGGTGAAGAGGGTGATTCATATCATTGGGTTTTTAGGGAAAGAGGTTGCATAATGGCTCATTCACTGCATTAGTCTTACAAGAAAACTTAAGAGCTTTAAATTAAATTGGCTGAAGAATGTAATGCTTAGTACATAGTAAGCATTTAATAAATAAATGGTAGCTTTCTTATTATCTGTTTATTGCTAGCTCTTCTAGTGTGCAAACTCCATGAGGGCAGGGACCTTGTCTGTTTTGTTTTATGTCAAATTACCAATTCTTAGAATAGTGCCTAACATAGAAGATGTTTAGTAATTGTTGTTAAATGAATGAATGATCAAGGAGCTTGGGTTTCTGGTTGGGAGCTGGGCAGCGGGTGAGATGGGAGGAGAAAAGATAGGAAAGTAGAAAATCTGAACCAGTGCAAATAGCTTTTGCTTCTACTTACGTGTATGTCTCTATGCAGGGGCAGCCATTTTAGGGGGTGCTGATGGATACCTACGGGGTCGGCTGTGTTGCCCTGGGGGAGGCCGGCCCCGTGGGGAACATGACTGTAGTAGACTCTCCTGGACAAGAGGTGCTAAACCAGCTTGATGTCAAGGCCTCTTCAGAAACAACTAGTGCTGAAGCTTCCATAGAGATGTCTTTACCTACACCTTTGACTGGATTTGAGGATTCTCTTGATGAGAGAAGGCTCCCTCAAGAACAAGAAAGCCTCTCCAGACTTGAACAGCAAGGTACCTTGTCCCTTCCTCTTTTTATCTCCCCATTTTTACATTAAGATGAACGAAAACAGGGTGAAACCACAGGATCTTATCAAGCTGGGTATGGTATAATCTATTCCAAAGAGGTTTGAGATCTGGTCCCATCTCATAGACCCATATTCTTCTTCTCTACAGATCTTTCTTCAGAGATGTCAAAGGTCTCAAAGCCTAGGGCCTCAAAGCCTGGCCGGAAGAGAGGTGGTAGCACACGGAAAGGCCCCAAAAGGCCCCAACAACCTAATCCTCCATCAGCCCCTCTGGTTCCTGGTCTCTTAGATCAATCCAACCCTCTGTCTACCCCCATGCCTAAGAAACGAGGTCGAAGGTCCAAGGCAGAGCTGCTACTACTGAAGTTGTCCAAAGACCTAGAACATCCAGAATCTCCACCTCCAAAGAGGCCCCCTGAGGACTTTGAGACCCCTCCGGGAGAACGACCCCGTCGAAGGGCTGCCCAAGTGTAAGGATTGTGGGGTGCAGCTCGGTGGAGGGGGTTGAGGGGGGCAGATGTTGGAGAGTTCAAAGGCTGTGATGAGATGTCAGGTAAGTGGGAGGGTTCTGGGGACTTGAGCCATCTTCTAGCTCTTACCACAGCGACTTAGTTATCTGTTGCTGAGTTTGTCTGTCTAGGAGATTGTCCTCTGTGCCTTATATCCTCTCACATTTTCAGTTTCCTCCAGGTCTTTGTTGCAATTTTCCTGTCCAGTATATATCAGGTCTCTGTGTGCCCTTCTATTCTTCCCTGGGCTCTTACTGATCTCTGACTGGTAGCGTGAAAGTGCCTTGGACTTGGAGTTGGCCAACCTGGGTTCAGATTCCACATACATAATCTGAGTCCTGTCTTGGCCAACTCCCTTAACTTCCCTAGATTTCTGGTTCTTTATCAAAAGGGGAAGGGAAATTAATAGCTGCTTCGCTGGGTCACTGGGAGGACCCAGGGAGATAAGAATCAGCCAAGTGTCTGGAAAGGTGGGCTCTCAGTTAAGTGTTTGTGAATGTGGCTCTGACTCTGCCCTGTCCTGCAGGGCGCTTCTGTACCTTCAGGAACTGGCTGAAGAGCTCTCAACAGCACTACCTGCTCCAGTGTCCTGTCCTGAGAGCCCCAAGGTGAGCAGCCCTGCCAAACCGAAGAAAACTCGGCAGCAGGCAGCCTGTCAAGGTGGCGAAGAAGAGGATGATACTGCACGGGATGAAGACTTTGTTCTCCAGGTCGAGGCTGAAGATGGAGATGAAAGTGAGGCCCCAAGCGAGAGCTCATCTGACCCCGAGCCTGTAGTGCCGCAAAGCACCCCACGAGGATCTACTTCAGCGGTAACCTGAGTGAACAAGAAAGTGAATGAGGAAATAGGGGGCTTGTTGCGGGGGGTCTGCAAGGTTCCCCAGTGGAAAGCTTTGGTCTTGTAACTGATGGCTAAAATAGGTAAAAGAAGAAAGGGACACCCTCAAAAAACAGTTGAACAAGTTGGGACTGGGGATGTAAGTACATGAGGTTACTCATTCAGATATTGAGCATCTACTCTGCACTAGGAACCACATGTGACTAAGAGAGCCCTTCTGCCTCACAGAGTCCACCATGTAATAAGGGCTTCACTGGGAAGGAACAAAATGGTTTTGGCATGTAGAGGAGGGCAGTGAACTACTTGGGCTTCACCGGAGAAGTGATGGTTGGGCTAGGTGTTGAAAGGAGAATAGAAGTTTGCCAGAGATTTGTTTTCCCAGGAATTCCCAGGGGAGGGCTATTGAGAGTTCTCAGCAAGTTTCCAAAGGTATAGAAGTGCCCTGTGGGACCAGCAGAAGAAGGGGTGGCGGTGGGAGAGCAGTGGGGGGATTAAAATCGAGAGGATAGAAGGACAAAGACTGGTAGGACCAACACAGGTGTTTGTTGAATTATGGTAAAATATACATAACATAAATTTTGCCATTTAAAAATGTACAGTTGATGGGGCACCTAGGTGGCGCAGTCCGGTTAAGCATCATCTGACTATTGATTTTGGCTCAGGTCATGATCTGGGCATGGAGCCTGCTTGAGGTTCTCTCTCCTCCTTCCCTCTGCCTCTTCTCCCTGCAAAGGTTTTTAAGTAGAAAAGTCAGATAGGACACAATAAGTTGGTCTGCAGTGGACAGTCAGAAGACAGCTTCAGTTATCCAGATAGTGGTAGGGAAGGCCTGAGTCAGGTTGTGAAGCAAAGTGAAAGTGGGGAGTTAGGTGCAAGAGACATTTAAGAGAATTAACAGCACTTGGCAGTTACTGGAAAGGCAGGAGTAGGAGTTTCTAGCTTAGATGGTACTCTCAAGTACTGGACTTCAGAACAGAGGAATGGGGGGGGTAGTTAAAGTGAGCATGGGAGGTGATAGGCTTACTTTCTGACATGCTAAGTTGGAGGTGCCTGTGTGCCATGAGCCATCCTACTAGAGATGTCTGGTGACCAGTCATGTGCATGAGACCAGTGCTTTCCTTGTCTCAAGTGCAACATTTAAGGGAGCACCAAATTCTTCGGGAATCAAGATAAAGATTTTGATGCAACATTTAAAAAAATAAAAATAGGGATCCCTGGGTGGCGCAGCGGTTTGGCGCCTGCCTTTGGCCCAGGGCGTGATCCTGGAGACCCGGGATCGAATCCCACATAGGGCTCCCGGTGCATGGAGCCTGCTTCTCCCTCTGCCTGTGTCTCTGCCTCTCTCTCTCTCTGTGTGACTATCATAAATAAATAAAAATTAAAAAAAATAAAATAAAATAAATAAAAATAAAAAAATAAAAATAATGCAGGGCACCTGGATGGCTCAGTTGGTTAAGTGTCTGCCTTCAGCTCAGGTCATGATCTCAGGGCCCTGGGATGGAACCCTGCATTGAGCTCCCTGTTCAGTGAGGAGTCTGCTTCTCCTTCTCCTTCTGCTCCTCCCCTGGCTCGTGTTCTCTGTCTCTCTCTGTCTCTCTCTCAAAGTCTTAAAAAATAATACAACAAATTTATGATGAACAAAATATCAAAGTTTTAAATAAATACAGGAACTGTATTACTGATTTTTCTTTTGCTTTAGGCTCTATAATATGGGTTGCACCACACTATAAAAGTCTAGAATTTATAGAAAAGCTGAAACTGGGTAAAGTTGACATTTACTAAGATGTCAACTTGATAATCAGGCATAATGATGGTAATCAAAGCCATGGACATGGGATGAGAGTACCCAGAGTACATGTATCTCAGAGGGTTGAAGAGAAGACAGAGAGACTCTGGGTAATACCATCATCACCCCAACCTGTTGGAGGAGGGATTGCCTATGGGGGAATATCACAGAGGCAGGAAGAATAAGGAGATGTTATCCCATGAGGCAGGAATTTCAGGAAGCAAATGCAAGTCCTTTGAACTGAATGCCAAGGAAGGTGAACAGAAAATACTTAACAGGCTTTGCAGTTAAGTATTTGGCAGTTTTTATGGAGGAGTGGGAATGGTAGAAACATCAGTCTTTTAAGGTGCTGATAAGTCAGAGGCTAGAGAGGAAGCAGTGCCAAGAAAAGTAAAAGCTGGGAAAGCTGCCTTCTGGGGACTTTCTCTAATCTATAAAATTGCCTCCCTTACACTTTTTTTCCATTTGCTCCTCAGAAGCAGAAGCCACACTGCCGGGGAATGTCTCCCAATGGCTTACCAAATCACATCATGGCTCCTGTTTGGAAGTGCCTCCATCTCACCAAGGACCTGTGAGACTTGAGGAAGGGGGCTGGGGATGAGAGGGTGGTGGCAGCTTGTAAAGGACCATTTAGAAGGAGGGCCATGGGAAAGAGGGGAAGTACTCCCAGGGCAGGACACTGAAGATATTCATAACTAAAAGGCACTCCTGTGAAGGTAAGAGCTCCAGAGCTGTGCTGTCCAACATGTTAGCTACTAGCTGTGTATGGCCATTTAAATGTAATGTAAAATTAATTAAAATTAAAAGTCCAGTTTCTCAGTTCCACTAGCCACATTTCAAGTGCCCAGTAGCTACTTGCAGCATGCAGCTAGTGTATCTATCAGACAACACAGATCATAAATCACTTCCATCACTGCAGAAAGGTTTACCGAACAGCTTTGCTCTAGAACCTCTCTTCTCCTTCATTAATGCTTCTTCTGTTCCTCTAGCCGAGAACAGAAGCATTCATACTGGGAGTTTGCAGAATGGATTCCCCTGGCCTGGAAGTGGCACTTGTTATCTGAACTGTAAGTTAAAGAGACATTCTAAAGCTTAGGGGGTGACACCACTGCAGATGGGGAGGGAATCCTAGGATGAGTGAAACTTCCAAAATTCACGCTGTTCCCACCTCCACCCCCAGTGAGGCGGCTCCCTACCTGCCCCAGGAGGAGAAGTCTCCACTATTCTCTGTCCAACGTGAAGGACTTCCTGAAGATGGCACACTCTACCGAATAAATAGGTGAAGATTGCATATCTGTTTCTGATTCTGGGAGATAGAATTATGAAAAATGAGTATTGAAAGGAATGACCGGAATGCCTGGGTGGCTCAGTGGTTGAGTGTCTGCTTTTGGCTCAGAGCATGACCTGGGATTCTAAGATTGAGTCCCACATTGGGCTCCCCGAGGGCAGTTTGCTTCTCCCTCTGCCTATGTCTCTGCCTCTCTCACTCTGTGTCTCATGAATAGATAAAAATCTGAAAGGGCAAATTGGCTCCATTCTTCCCCTGATGCTGTTCCAGTTGGACTAACACAGGAGTCCTGGCTAGATCTGGTCACCCCCTTTCTAATTTGCAGTGCTTATCACTGCTGGTCAGATTGAGGGAAGCAAGGGAGATGGAGTGCCAGACCATTTTACCAGTTCACATGTACTCAGATAGATCCAGACAGGCTGGCCCTGGAGAGAACACTATAGTAAACCAGAACACAGCCTACCATCTTTGAAGGTAAACTAGAGCTAGACAGGCTTTGGAAGCTTTGGAAGGAAAGGAGGAAGATACAAATTCTCACCTGTAGACCATTCTTGCTTTTCTGGCCCTGGCTTAAGCCAGTTCATACCAGCTCCAGGCGGAACTACCATTCTGTCCTCATTACCGTTTTTTTATTTTTTTAAAGATATTATTTATTCATGAGAGAGACAGAGAGAGAGGCAGAGACACAGGCAGAGGGAGAAGCGGGCTCCATGCAGGGAGCCCGATGTAGGATTCAATCCTGGCACTCCAGGATCACGCTCTGGACTGAAGGCAGGTGCTCAATCACTGAGCCACCAGGCACCCCTGCTTCTCTTTTTTAAAGACTTCATTTTTTTGGAGCAGTTTTAGGTTCACAGCAAAACTGAGAGGAAGATGCAGAGATCTCCCATATACCCCTGTCCCCCACTCCACATACACAGCTCCCTGGTTATCAGTATCCCCCACCAGACGGTACATCTGTTACGGTTGATGAACCTATACTGACATGTCCTCACTCGTCCATAATTTACACTAGGGTTCACTCTTGATGTTGTACATTCTGTGGGTTTGGACAAATGTATAATGAGCTGTCTTTGTCATTATGGTGTCATACAGAGTAGTTTTACTGCCCTAAAAATCCTCTGTGTTCTAACCACTCATCCTGCCCTCTGCTCTTATTGTTGCCGTCACAGATCTTTTGATTGTCTTTAGAGTTTAGCCTTTTCCAAAATGTCACATTGCTGGGATCATACAGTGTATAGCCTTTTCGGGTGGGCTTCTTTCACTTGGTAATATGCATTTAGGGTTCTTCCATGCCTTTTTATGGCTTGAGAACTCATTTCTGATTAGTGTCAAATAATATTCCATTGTTTGGATGTTAATTTATCCTTTCACCTACTTAAGTCCTTATTATGTTTTGTTAATCCCTTTCTTCACCCCATCTTTGACTTTTCTCTAGATTTAGCTCGATCACAGCACACCCAGAACGCTGGGATGTGTCCTTCTTCACAGGGGGACCCCTCTGGGCTCTGGACTGGTGTCCAGTGCCAGAGGGGGCAGCAGCTTCGCAGTATGTGGCCCTTTTCTCCAGCCCTGACATGAATGAGACACACCCACTGAGCCAGCTTCACTCGGGTCCTGGGCTGCTCCAAGTCTGGGGCCTTGGGACCTTGCAGCAAGAAAGCTGGTGAGGTGGGGCTGGGATGCTGCCATAGGAGGGTGTGAGGAGAAGAGAAGGATGGGGCTGGGCAGGGGCGCTGGGGGGCTTGGCTTGGATTGAGATGGGGTGGAGCACAGGCTGGCGGCCCCAGGCCCATTCTCCCCTTGTGCTTTCTCTCCTCAGTCCTGGCAACAGGGCTCACTTTGTCTATGGGATCGCTTGTGACCACGGCTGCATCTGGGACCTCAAATTCTGCCCCAGTGGAGCATGGGAACTTCCAGGCACCCCCCGGAAGGTACCTCCCTGTTGTTTGTGGGATGCCCTAGGACTCACAATCAGAACAGAGAGACCAGACCCTATGAGTTCCCAGAGTTGACACGGAGGATGGAGTTTTCCCAGCAACTCTATGGCATTTCCAGGGACTAAAACCTTAAAAGTTTTCTGAGAGGCCCTAAAGGCAGCAAGCCTCAGCACAGATCTGGTCTCCCCTCTAGGCTCCTCTCCTGCCCAGGTTGGGCCTCTTGGCTCTTGCCTGCTCAGACGGGAAGGTGCTGCTGTTCAGTCTGCCCCATCCGGAGGCCCTGCTGGCTCAGCAGCCCCCAGGTAAGTAGCACAGTGGGCAGGGGGACGTAGTGCTGCTGTAGCAGGGTCTGTCTCCCCTAAAGTCCTCCCACCTCTAGGACAGAGTCTCACTCAGCACCCCATCTACTCTGACTTCACACCTATTGTCCTTGACCTTTTTCTTTAGCAGCCTGCAAGGTGTGCTCTATGCTACAGTTTTGTCACTGGGCTCTTTCAGCCACTCTCCTTTCCCTGCCTTTCCCTGCTGGGTGCTTGCAGGCCCTCTCCTCCTGCTACCACGGCTGGTTGGCTGTGTAGAGCTGCTAAGGCTGATCTTCCCTGCCACTCTCTTCTCCTGCTCTTCTCCTGCCTCCAGTCCTTTACTTGACCTCTCCTGCCCTCACTGCTATGTATATATAAACACAGTACACATAAACAGTCTTTTTATTGGGAATAGAGGGAAAGACTGGAGAGCTGAAGTTGAGCAAGAAGAGGAAGGGTTAGTGAAAGGCAGCTCCTATTTGTTTTTCAACTGTACTGAGTATTTAAAGAAAAGGGTACCCAGGTTTGAGCCCTGAGAAATCCCATATTTGGTGGTCTGGTGGAGGAGTGGGCTGAGGAGGGAATAGTCAATAAGGAAGTGAAGACAGATGCATAGACACTTCTTTCAAGTAGTTTGGCTGTGAAGGGGAACACATAGATTAGGGAGGTGCTGGAGGTGACCAAGGTTTAAAGGAAGGGTTTTTATTTGTGTGTTTCATTTAGTTAGAAGGCTGTAGTGCATGTTTATGTCTGAATATGAGAATGACCCAGTAGGGAGAGAGAAAGTGGATCATTCAGGAAAAAGGAAAGATAATCAAATGAGCAAGATTCTAGAAAAGGTGAGAGAACGTGGAAAGAGTGGAGTAGAGCAGTTAGCCATTCTGATAGGTGGAGGGATATGCTCATGTACAACAGTGGGGGAGAAAAGAAGATGGGGGCTGATAGAGGTAGATTCATCAATGTATTGGAGGAGAGATGGGTGTCAGGGAAGGTCATTCTCAGATCTGGGGTGTGATCTAAGAGCAAGGCAGGATTTCAGTCCTCTGTTCCCAGAGCATCAGTTAATGCTTTCCTTCTCTCACAGAAGCAATGAAGCCTGCCATCTATAAGGTGAGTGAGCAACCTGCTACCTTAGCCAAGGCTCCATCTTCTTGAGCCTTCTTTACCGATTCCACAGTGAGTGTCCTTCTGCCTCTCCTCCCTGCTGTATTAAACACTGATTTGAACCTTTGTTGCAAATGGTAGGTATCCATAACCCTAGTCCTGACTATTCTATTCCTGCAGGTACAATGTGTGGCAACCCTTCAGGTGGGGTCTATGCAAGCTTCGGACCCCTCTGAGTGCGGTCAGTGCCTTAGCCTGGCCTGGATGCCCACCCGGCCCCACCACCACCTGGCTGCTGGCTACTATAATGGTAAAAAAAAAAAACAAAGAGAGCATAAGGGTCTATTGCTCTGTAAACTTTATGTATGCTTGTTTTTTGGTTGTTTCCTTTTTGGTTCAGTGTTGGGCATTATGTTTAAGCAATATTAAAAAAAAAAACACAAAGAAAAAGTCTGGGGCATCTGGATGGCTCATTCGGTTGGATGTCTGCCTTTGGCTTGGGTCATGATACTGAGGTCCTGGAATCTAGTCCCACATCAGTCTCCCTGCTCAATGGGGAGTCTGCTTCTCCCTCTGCCCCTCACTCCACCCCTGGTCTCTCTCTTGCTCACTCTCTCCCTGTTTCTCAAATAAATAAATAAAATCTTTTTTTAAAATTTAGAAAGAAGAGTCACTAGAAGTTTTCTACTCAGAAAAACATAATTGAGAATAGATGAACAAGGGCACCTGGGTAGGCTCAGTAGGTTAAGTAAGCATCTGCCTGTGGCTCAGGTAATGATCTCCGGGCCATGGGATTGAGCCCCGTGTTGGGCTCCCTACTCAGTGGGAGTCTGCTTCTCCCTCTGCCTCTCCCCTCCCCCCAGATCATGCTCTCACTTGATCTCTCACAAATAAATAAATACGGACAGCCCGGGTGGCTCAGCATTTTAGTGCCCAGGGACCCGCGATCAAGTCCCATGTTGGGCTCCTCTGCATGGAGCCTGCTTCTCCTTCTGCCTGTGTCTCTGCCTCTCTCTCTCTCTCTCTCTCTCTCTCTCTGTCTCTGTCTCTCATGAATAAATAAATAAAATCTTTAAAAAGTAAATAAAGTTTAAAAAATAAATACAATCTTTAAAGAAAAAAGCATAAAAGAACATCCTTTTTTGGGAGTTTTCTATGCATATAAAAGATTAAAAGATCGGATGTTAAGAGAGAATTCTAGCGATGGGATCATACCATATAAGCTATTTTAAAGATTTCTTTTTTTTTTTTTTTTTTTTTAAGATTTCATTTTTAAGTAATCTCCACACCCAACATGGGGCTCAAACTCACAACCACGAAGTCAGGAGTCACGTGCTTCACCAACTGAGCCAGCCAGGTGCCCCTGTATAAGCCATTTTAAATGAAAATGTATGAAATTTAATTACACTTTAATTTTATAAAAGAAAAAGATTGAAACCGAGAGATGGGCTAAGCTCCACATAAATGTTCCTTCACCACAGACATTATCTTAAGGTTTAAAAGGGGAGAGAGAAAAGCATCATAAATAAGAATATTTGGTAGTTGGAGTCCTCAGGGAACAATTTCATGGTTAGACCTCATCAGTCTGGTCCCAGAAGGTCAGGAAATTAGCATGCTCATGCTTCCTGTCCCTCTCTGTCTTTTAAGTGTGTTTCTTTTGGTGTGATGATCCTATGTCATCAGAGTTCATCAGTCTTGATGCTGTTTTGCTGTCTTAAATCCCTGAGTTAGATTTCTGTATTGAAATTATCACCCATGTCCATCAGTCTACCCCTCTGAGTCCATCCTTGTTGCTACGTGACTGATCTGGCTCAGCTGGAGGTCGCTGCCAATAAGTTTTTCCAAGAAAGTTTCAGAGGTGCTACATTTCCTGAGGTTTTAGCTACAGTTTCCTCAGCTATTGTTTATTAAATTCTTACTTTTCTTTAATTTGTCTTTTACTTTTATCAAAGTTATGTTTTTGATTCCCTCCTCTGCTAGCCTGGCCAGGAGCAGCCTGTTTTAGAGTCAGTAGAGTTTGTTTCTCTTTGTTCTTTTGATTTCTGTTTCTCTACATCTTGTTGCTTTTGGCTCCTTGCCTGTTCTCTTTGTCTTAGAGCAGAGTTGGCAGATGTTTCTCTAAAAGGTCCAGATAGTGAATATTTTATGTGTTGTGGGCTGTTTGACCATTGTTGGAACTACTCAACTCTGCCATTGAGAAATGAAGGCAGCCATACATTAGGTAAACGAACGAGTGACTGTTCCAGTCAGACTTTATTTACCAAAGCAGGCAGCAGGCTGTATTTGGCCTAAGGGCTGAAGTTTGCCAACCCTTGTCCTAGAGGGTTTTTGCTTTTTAAAAATCCCTTTGTTGGGGATCCGTAGGTGGCTCAATGGTTTAGCACCTGCCTTCTGCCCAGGGCGTGATCCTGGAATCCCGGGATTGAGTCCCACGTCGGGCTCCCTGCATGGAGCCTGCTTCTCCCTCTGCCTGCGTTCTGTCTCTCTGTCTCATGAATAAATAAATAAAAATCTTTTAAAAAACAAAAAATAAAAATCCCTTTGTTTCTGTTTAGTAGGGAATAGAGGCTACTGGGTGTATTCATTCTGTCTTTCAACTGCAAGTCCCAGACTAAGCTATTTTTTGTTGATAAGAGTTGGAGCTGAAATATCACAGAGGGAATGTTGGCAAGCTAATTATGATCCCTACATCCTTTCATAAGGGGGTCACCTCTGAAGGGAAAAGACAAAGGTCCTAGGAGCCCAAGAAAGACATTACAGCAAAGAAGAGAGAACTGGCCTTTAATACCTACACATTCTGTCCCTACCTCAGGCATGGTGGTTTTCTGGAACCTTCCCACTAATTCACCCCTGCAGCGGATCCGGCTCTCTGACGGCTCCTTGAAACTCTACCCCTTTCAGTGTTTCCTAGCCCATGACCAGGCTGTGCGTACACTTCAGTGGTGCAAAGCTAACAGGTACAGGACAGCAGAGCTGTGGGGTGGGAGGTGAAGCCTGAAAAGGCTGGTGCTCCCGGACTTGATCAGATTTGATCTTCTCCCTCTTCTCCCCTCTTTGCACAGTCATTTCCTTGTCTCTGCGGGGAGCGACCGCAAAATCAAATTCTGGGACCTTCGAAGACCTTATGAACCCATAAACTCTATCAAGCGCTTCTTGAGTACAGAGCTGGCCTGGCTCCTACCCTACAATGGTGTTACTGTGGCCCAGGACAACTGCTATGCCTCGTACGGCAGGATGCACACAAGAGGAGCTCTGGGGACAGACCCTAAGGGTTGGGGGGCAAAATGTGCTAGACTGTTGTGGGGAGAGGAGGGTTGAAAGCTGTTTCATTGAGGTAGTTGGAGTTCTGGAGGGAATGGGGGAAGGGAAATGAATCCAATCTTGGATAAAGGAAAGTTTTATTTTTTCTTCCTCTTGTAGTTACGGACTCTGTGGAATTCATTATATTGATGCTGGTTACCTTGGTTTCAAGGCCTATTTCACTGCTCCTCGAAAAGGCACTGTCTGGGTGAGCCCCTGTCTTCATTACACAGGAAAACAATTCCCTTACTCAGCTACTGGGGGTCAGGAAGAGGCAGCAATAGGGGATAGAAGGGATAGATGTATGGTAACTGTATCATCAGGGATAAAGGTTATGGTAAACTCATTTTTAAAAATTTAAATTCAATTAATTAACATATAATGTATTGTTGGTTTCAGAGGTAGAGGTCAGTGATTCATCAGTTATATATAACACCCAGTGCTCATCCTATCCCGTGCCCTCCTCAATGCCCATCACCCACCTACCCCATCCCACCACCCAATAAACTCATTTTTGTTTCTGTATGTATTTCCCACTTCAGACTATGGAGTTGTTACCAGTTCACAGAACTGAAACAATATTAGTGAATGAATGAGTGAATGAAAGAAATCTGTCTCTTCTTATTAGAGTCTTTCAGGATCCGACTGGCTTGGGACAATAGCCGCAGGAGATATATCTGGGGAGCTCATTGCAGCTATATTGCCTGATATGGCACTGAACCCAATAAATGTCAAGCGACCTGTAGAGCGAAGATTCGTACGTATATGAATATTTAATGGTATAGCACCATTTGTTGGGTCCTAATCCACATGACCTCCTAAATTAGAACTATGAAGTAGTAGGTACAAATTTGGATGAGTTCTCCCAGACCTGATATTATCCCTTGAAGTCTTCGCACAGAATTGTACATAATCTTCCTTATCATAGTGCATCTGTACATGTGTTTAAACATATTACCTTCTTCCATCTTTTAAGTCTTTCCTGCCCAAAACCAATTTTCTCTCTCTTTTTTTTTTTTTTTAATTTTCTCTCTTTTTTTTAAACCACGTCCAGCGTGGAGCCCAACACAGGGCTTGAACTCACAACCCTGAGATCAAGACCTTAGCTGAGATCAAGAGTCAGACGCTTAACCAACTAAGTCACCCATGCGCCCCATCAATTTTCTCTTTTATTCTGTCTCCAGTATTATAGGACCTAATCTCATGGTCTCCTTTCTAGCCTATATATAAAGCAGATCTGATGCCATATCAGGACAGCCCTGAAGGTCGAGATCATTCTGCTTCATCTGAGGCCCCCAACCCTCCTAAGGCTCGAACTTATGCTGAAACTGTCAACCATCACTACTTGCTCTTTCAAGACACAGATTTGGTAAATTGAGGCCAGGAGAATGGGTGTGGCATTTTAAAAAGCAGAAGACTTTAGTTCTGGTATAGTAGGGCATTGTAAGGAGTTGCAGCACAAAGATGCAAGACTAAGAAGCTGCTGGCTTTCTCTCTCCTGTTATCCTTCCCTCCCCAGAGTTCCTTCCATGATCTGCTCCACAGGGAGCCAATGCTGCGCATGCAGGAAGGAGAGGGGCATTCACAGCTCTGCTTGGACAGGCTGCAGCTCGAGGCAATTCACAAGGTAAAAACCTTGTCTCTCATCTTCACCCTTCACTTGCATTTCCTCCCAACTCTAGACCTACAATCAATGAAATGAGGGATGAAAAGGCAGCAGAGACAGCTAAGGAAGAAAGACAGCTCTGGCTCTGCATCCTGCAGAACATGACAGACCTACCTGATTTCTACCTCTCTCACCCCATCATGGTCCTGTCCTTTTAGACTGTTGCCCTTTTTATCCCCCTTTACAGGTAGGACCACCCAAAAGCATCAATGGTGAATATCTCTTGTTTTCTGTTCTCTTTGCAGGTCCGATTCAGTCCCAACCTGGATTCTTATGGATGGCTGGTATCTGGGGGACAGTCAGGGCTGGTTCGGATCCATTTTGTCCGTGGACTCACCTCACCACTGGGCCACCGTATGCAGCTTGAAAGTCGAGCCCACTTTAGTGCTATGTTCCAGCCATCATCCCCTATTAAAGGGCCTGGCTTCCCTCCAACTAGCCATCGCCTTCTGCCCGGTCCCTAGTCGTGGTCCACACAGGACCTCTGGAATGAAGTCTGCCAGGAACAAATGGCCCCCCCATGTACAGAGCCATAGGAACTGGGGTCCTCATGGATAGTGATGCTGCCAGACCTGGATCTTTAGACCAGCCTTGCCAGGACTCCTTAGATACCTCTCCTACAGACTTCTGTCATCACAGCCCCCTGCGGGCAGGGGGGCTATCCCTCCACAAACTCTCAAGGCTCCTCAGCCTAAAACTATGGCTCATGAGTAACACTCAGGCCTGACCTAGGCTTGGGAGTCAAATTGCTCATATTGAGCATATTGTGAAGTGCGTAAAGCTAAGTAAAGATACTGGGTGTTTTTGAGACCACACGTGAGTGGGTGTTTGGAGAACACAAAAGGGTATCCGCATGAAGGGTCCTGTGTGACTATATTCCAGGATCCAGTATTACTGCCTTCTCAAGTAACCAACACACAGGCCCAGGAGGGGTGATAGTCATTTATTGGACGGAAGCTGCTTGTAGTACTTTAACTGAGGAACACCACAAACACCCTACCAGTAGAACAGTGGCTCAGATCCTACTCACTCCTGCTTATGAAATATTCCCAATCACTGGTCATCTGACCCTACTTGAACACTCCTAGGCAGTCATATTTTAAAAAAAATCTTCCTTTATATCAAGTCAGAGTATACTTCTATAAATTTCACCATGGGTAATAGGAAATCTAGTCATTTTTCCCTGTGATTGCCCTTTTAAGTATATTTAAAAATAGCTATCATGTGTTTCCCAAGTCTTTTCTTCTCTAGATTAAATATCTTCAGTTACTATAACCATTATTTACACGTCATGATTTTTGATCCTTCATGATATTGTCACATTATTGACTTATTAAACATGTCTAGCTGCTTTATTTGAAATCTCTGTATAGGAGGTGTTTAAAACTCAAGTACTGTATGTATTGTTATATCTCCTCTTGTTAGAGTCCTTGTGGAAAGCTGCAGACTCCTAGGGACTGTAATATTGCCTTATAAGCAAAGTCAGACTCCAGCAATGAGAAATAGGCAAACCATAGTCTTAGAATATATGGGAGTACAATCAAGTTTGGGGGAAGTAGTCAGATGACCTCAGGAAATAAAAATATGCAGCCAGCTGCAACTGAAGGGAGTGGACACTAGTGCCTACCTGGAACAAAACCCACTGGCTCTGTCTGTAGATGGGTTGGCCAAATAATCTGCGAACCCCGTTTCTGCCTCTTCCGTGTATCCGGAGAATGCTTTCAGCCCTTGCTCTCTGTCTACTATAAACCCTTTTCTCTAAAGGCCATTCTACTTCAGCCTTCCCGTCCCAATGTATCCATTTTATACTATATGGATTCATGTTCTTCTCATCCTTTGTTCCTTTGCTCATACTGTCGTTCCTCCCCTCACCCTAGTCATATCCATATAAGTCCCATTCATCCTTCAAGGTCCCAGCTCAAATTTCACCTTTTACTATGGGGCTTCCCAGATTTTTCTAGTAAAAACTCTCCCTCATGTATTCTCAAGAGGGAAGGAAGAAAAAGGACAAATGAGTGTTTATTAAACACTGGATCGATTTCAGGTATTTTGCACGTGTTAATTATGAAGTAGATATTGCCGCATTTTACTTGTAAAGGTAATATTCTGAGTTTGAGTGGTCTGAATAAGGTCCCTTTACTAAGCAGTGGTTGCTGGGATTTGAACGTAGACTGACTGCAGAGAACAGCTTTCCAACCTACCACATTTGGTCTCCTATTACATTTACTAGTGTAAATTCACTCCTGGCACAGTGTTTTGCATATAGGAGCCTTTGGTTAGAGGTCTGTGACATCGTATTACTTTGCTTCCTCATTGTGTTTCTCCAGTACCTGTAACAGGATTCTCCCTGTGGTGATCACATAGGAATTGAGTAAATGGGCGCTAGCACTAGCCAGGTAGAGAACCTGAAAGACAGGTGTAGCTGCTTCCTGAAGTGTGGGTTCCCAGGGTAAGTTAAGCAAAGGCTGCCAGCCTGACAACTCTGCCAGGGATCTTGTCGTTTCCACCACCCTCAAAAGGATGTTGCACTATATTCACAAAATTTCAGAATGTTAGGGCTGGAAAGGGGTTAAGAAATCACCTAATCTAGTGATTTCTAAATACTTAGTTGTGGACCCCTTTTTTAAAAAGTGGCTCTTTCTAGAAACATTTTAAAAGCTGAGGTAAAGAAGAACCTGTAGTGAGTGACATGCCCAGAACATCTTATAAACGTCTAATACTGAGGAGGAGCCCGGTTTGAAAAACAGTCCAACAGATGAAGAACCGTAAGTTCAAGTCTAGTGGTGACCAAGGCTGCGGAGACCGCTACTTAACAAAACCAGTACCAGGACCTTCTGAGGTTCTGGAATCGCATGCTTTCCACGGAGGAGTTCGCTTTACGTGGCACTTTTAAAGGCTACTGTGGACAAAGACTGAACCAGGCACTTAGAGGATGACAGGTACGAAGAAGACCCAGTTTCACCCATTCAGGAGTTCGCAATCAAGACTAGTGAAGAACCCAACGTCACTGGAAAGAAAACCCGCAGTTAACTAGGCTTATAGTTTCCAGAGGGATTCCCGAGACCACGAAGGGCGTCAGCACCTTGGCCAGTTCCGGGGGAGGGAGCAGGGAGCGTCTACCAGGTTGAGAAGCCCGGGCTTCGGGGAGAGGAAGGGCAGGAGGAGGCAGCGGTCGGCCCCAGGTGGGCAGAACGGCAGGCGGGGCCCCACCGAGACCCGCGCGCTCACAGACGCACCGCTGAGCGGCTCTCCCCGCGTAATACGCTCAGTCCACTCCCACTCCAGCCCCGGCTGCGGGCGGAGAAAGCTCAGCGGTCAGCCGGCCGGAAGGGGCGGGCCTTGCGGCGGAAGTCCTGCCCCGGCCTGGTCACGTGGGAGGGGCTGGACGCCAGCGCAGGTGAGTGCCGGGCGAGTCTCCTTCCCGGGCTCGAACCGTCCGGTGCCTGGAGCACCCAAGGCGCGTGTGACTTGGTCCAGGTTCAGGGAATGAGAGGCCCTGTTTCCGGTGTGGAGTTGGGCTCAGGAAGCATACGAGCTGGTTCCAACTAGGTGAATTTGGGGACCTACCGGGCTCTGGGTGAAAGCCGGAGCAAACCTCTCCTCAGGAGGGTCTCGGTAGGGAAGGAGGCCCCTAGGTGGCTCTGCGTTAAGGCTGAGAGATGGGGGGGAGGGGGAGGACTGCCACCGAGATTCCGCAGCCTCCTACAGCCCGCTTCTGTTACCTGACTGTCTCAGGCGACCCCTGTCACAGGAAGCATCCCTCCTGAGCCCACTGCACCTCTAGGACATGGAAGTGGGACGGGGAGAGGGAGTGGGCCCAAGGGAAAGCCAAGCGCTCTTTAATTGTGGGGATGGGCAGTGGGGGTGACCCCCCTCTCCTCTTGGCTTGACAGGAATCATGGCACTCTGGCGGGCATACCAGCGAGCCCTGACTGTTCACCCATGGAAAGTACAGGTCCTGACAGCTGGTGAGTGAATAGATCTGAGTGGGAGCAGGCAGGCTGATTGGGGAGGCAGAAGCTCACCTCACCACACCTCCCTCATTTTTTGCTTCTCTTGAGCCCCCTTGAAGTGTTGGCTGTATCTCATCTAAGGCTGTCCCCAGTCTTTTGAAGGGCGGGTCCCCAAGGCTATCCTCAAGGAAAGGATATACCTAGCTGTAAAGTAGGATCTGAAAGCCCCCAAAAAGCGAAGGACTTTTCTCCCTTCAGGTGAAAGGCATTGCCCTAGGAGAACTTAACTTAGAAAACTAACAATAGAGGGGTGTCTGGATGGCTGAGTCAGTTAAGCCTCTGCCTTCTGCTGGGGTCATGGTCCTGGAGTCCCAGGATAGAGCCCTGAGTCAGGCTCCCTGCTCAACGGGGAGTCTGCTGCTCCCTCTCCACCCTGCTTGTGCTATCGCAGCCATGATCTCTGTCTCTCTCTCCCAAATAAATAAATAAAGTCGTTTTTTAAAAAAGAAAACTAACAATAGCAGATGCTTCTCTAACATCTTACAGTGTGCAAAATGCTTTCAACATTTTATCTCCTAGAGTCCCCACCAAGATCTGTGAGCTAGGATTACTTGAGTCCACGTTAGATTACACATCTTAAGTGCTGGGATTAGGATTTTTTACCCCACTTTATTTTTCTTCATTTTTTTAATCGTGAAATATATCTTAAGATACAAAATAGTTGGGACATGTATGTACAGTTTAAACAGTATTAAAACTGATTACTCTTATATCAGTACCCAGCTTGAGACCCCTTGAGCACCTGTCTCTAACAAGCCAAGAAATAACTCCTTTCCTGGTTTTTTGTTTATATTCCTCTTTTGCTTTCTTTATAGTTTTACTACCTATGTATGCATCCCCAAACAATATACTAATCAGTGATTTATGTTTACTCCAAATCCAGTGATTGGATAGCAGTCTCACAAAGGTAGCCTAGTGACTTACCTGCATTCGTTACCATCTTTATTTTGCACATTAGCTGAGAAGCGAGGGGATGGCATAGAGATAAGTATGTTTAATAGGGGGGAGAACTAGAAGGTGTGTGACTGGGGGCAGTGCAAGAATGATCAGGTTAAGATGGGATCTGGCCTATGTTTAGAAGAAGAGGAGAGGATTCTAGGGAGGACTGGGCTTCTGAGAGGAAGACCATTGAGAGGAGTGGCAGGCTATGGAATCCAGGGAAGAATAGCAGGCCTGTTACTGGAACAACCCCACATCAACACTAGAAACTTCACTGGGTCACTGGCCAAGGGGCAGACGATTTTGCCCCCCCCCCCCGGGCCCTTCTCCAACCTCCGTGCCTAACCACCCCGTCCTGTCCTCAGAGTGTCCGTCAGCCTGCATGACTCACCTGGTTGCGTGGGTAGTGACTCATGCTGGACTGTGTGGCTGTGATGGGGACTGACACGCTGGGCCCTTTGCCAGCCTGACTCCCTCAGGGCCCTTAACTGCCGGAAGGAAGGTTCCCCCCTCGTGGCCATCAAGAATAGAGGGGGAGGGAGAGTCCTTGTGTTTCCCTACCTCAGAAAGGTACAAGAGGAGGAGCTGGATTTCAGAGAGGTCCCCATGCAGACGTGGCCAAACTGGGGTGCTGGTCTGTCCATGATGGAGCCTGCATTACCTCATCATCTCCATGTCGCCCTGAAGCACTTTCTAGGTAGCACTTTTCCCAGACTTCTTCCCTGCTGTTAGTATATTGGATCAAACTACAAATAAAAGAAGGAGGTAGGTTTGGCTCACCAAGCTGTTTTCAGCACAGAGCTTCCTAAGGCCCCCTGGGATAGCTCCTTATACTGGAAGACATAAGAGAGATTTCAGACTTGGAGTTGGAAGAGCAGGGTTTTAATTTTAGAGCTGTAGTCTTCGGAAGCTGCATGAACTGAGGCAAGTCAGTCAGTAAACCCCTTGGAGCCTCAGTTTCCTCGTTCAGGAGTTGAGTCTACTTAGCTGACCTCACAGAGCCACCGTAAGGGTTCTCTCTGTGAAAAGGCTTTAGAAATAAAAAATAAATAAAAAATGCTTAATAGACATAAAGACTCCTGAGCTTGGCATTTTCATGAGTGTTGGCAATCCATGCACGACAAGCTGTTCTTTTTTTTTTTTTTTTTTTAGATTTATTTATTTATTTTTTAGAGCGAGAGAAAGAGAGCAGAAGCAGGAGGGGCCGAGGGAGAAGAGAGACTCTCAAACAGACTCCACACTCCTCACAGAGTCCGAAGCAGGGCTTGATCTCACGACCCTGAGATCATGACCTGAGCTGAAACCAAGAGTTGGGTGCTTAACCAACTGAGCCACCCAGGCGCCCCTGCACCGTTCTTTGTCTAGTGGTATTTCGTCTGAGTTTGTTCCATTTGCCTTAAATTCAAATATGGGTGACTATCTCAGCCTTGGCTCTCCAAGCAACAGAGCCTGAGGCTGGCACAGGTACTTTGTAAGGGAGCAGGAAGTAATCCTGTGGGGGGGCAGGGGAGAGCAGGGAGAAGGAAGATCAAATAGCATATTGCTTAGGGCACATGGCTGCTCCATCCCCTGAAACTGAGAAGCTCTTTGAAACGCTTTTTCAGACCAAAGGGAAAAACAGTGTTTTCTGGAGAAAAGAAACAGTTACATACCAGCTCTCATTTCACATTGGTGAAAGGTTTGCCACATGGGCTGTCAACATCTGTGTGCTGCTGGGTTTCCTGGGCGCCATCCCTGGGGTTAAGCATGGATGGTTCATCCCCAGCTATGACCCAGGCCTGAGGCAGGATCAGTCAGGTTGAGTAGCAGTAGTGGCTGGAGTAAGGGATAAGTTAATCGAGGTCTGAAATGGTTCAGAAGAAGTATCTGATACACTTAGTGTTAGCCAAGTTAAATTCAGGAGCAGAGCAGCCTGGGAAAAGGAGGCCCCTTCCAGTCTCCAGTGGGCCCTGGGCCCAGCTCCACCCATTTTTGGCCACTCTTGTCCTGCTATGGGGCAGCTGAGCTTCTGCAAGACACTGGTTTCCCTGGAGTCTGAATTCCGCCAGGATGTGAAAGCTCAGCAGGCAGTGGAGCATCCAGTCCAGCCCCCTCGATCCTGATCCTGATCCCATAGAGCAGGAGTGGCAGAGGGTGCGGTGACCCACACTGATCCCCTCACTGATCCCCCTTCCCCAGTGGTAGAAATGGCCTTAGAATATAGTGCGCTTTCAATGCCCTGCCCTGTACTTGAGACTTGGGGCCTCAGAAGGTAGAGCATAGCCCCTGTTGGTCTGGGCTTACATATCTGACAAGCTGCAGACCCTCCATTTTGTCTCATCTTCTAGCAGTAGGACAGCTTCGGGCTAGGAATGGGGAGAGCATTCAGACCCATCCCAGAGGATGCACTCCCCCCTTTCTCTGCTAGGCTTCAGTTGTCCTGGGGTCTATCAGAGATGGCCCCCAGCCCAGGCAGCTATTTAATGTGGAGGCTTCTGGGGAAGAGTGAGTCAGCAGCACCGCTGCCCCCCTGCCAATAGCTCTACCTGCCACCCCAGGCCTACTGTACTCAAGGACACATCTCCTGCCCCCCAACCTTCTCTTCCATGAGCATTTTATTTTCTTGTATGGAAGACCCCATATTGCAAAAGCCAGGAGAAGAACAAAATAGAGGAAGCAGGGAACTAGGAAGATGGTGTGGAAGTTGGGGCTTTCCCACTGGTGGGCAGGGGGTGGTCCCAGATAGATGGGTGCTCAGAGTTAGACTCCCCCAACCCCCTCACTCCACCGAATCCGGTGGCAAGTGATGGCATGAAAACTGGCACCTACCCAAGAGCATGATGTCACACCTGCGCCAGCGTCTGCCTACTGGGCTGCATGCCCAGCCTGGCATTGGGCATCACTGCGTGGCAGCCCCTTGTCCTGCCCCATCAGGGCTCAAGCATTATGTCTCTGCAAGCCTCTCATTCCAACCCCCTGGAAACAAGTCTGAGGAATGGGGAGCCAGAGCACTGAAAGATCTGGACCAACCGATTATGTCCAGGAGGACTCCCAGAATCTGACTGGGGCCTGTTTGGGCTTTGCCACTGGGGAAGGTAGAATGAGGAATCTCAGTGTCAGCTCTTCTTGCTCAGACTCACTTGGGCCAGAGAGACAGGCCTTGCTCTGAGTTCAGACCAAAGCCTTAGGCCACCCTGGAGTTGCTGCAGGCCCAGGGTCCTGATGATCTGCGAGCAGAGGAGGAGCCACTGGGCACCATTGTGTCTGAAATGGACAGGGCTGGCAGGGGCTACAGAGCTGTGCGCCCACTCCCTCACTGCTGCCCTTCCACTCAGTAGTCCCTTGGGCTCAATGAGCACGGTCTGGGCTCCTGGAATCCATCTTTCTCAGAGGCTGCTGGCTTCCCGGACTATGCTTTTCATTCCTGCTCTGCTTTTGCTTGTTGGGTGACCGTTGGCCAGCCACAAAGAGTGAAAACCCACACCTCCCTCTCTGCGACTACTGTGACCCAGGAATATTGCTGCCTGCCCTCCCCACACGGTGACAAGGAACAGAGAGGGTCACCTCCTGGGGAGTAAAAGACAGGAAGTGCATTAGTCCAAGAAGTGTCTCTGACATGCGGCCTTCGGGGCCTTGTTCGGGCAGGAAGCTCTTGCGAGTAGAAGCCGCAATGGCTGCCTAGCTGCCACTGACCCCTGAGCTCAAGCCTCGGCCCCTCTGTGATTCCCTAGCCTCCTGTTCCTCGAGAGAAGGCCTGGGTTCAGCCCCAACTCTGATCCTTACCAAATAACCTCATCTCTTAAAGACATTAAATGGAGGTGTGGCCCTACCTCCCAGAACTTTCAATGCATGAGGGCCATTTGTAAACTGTAAACATCTTGCCAAAGCAGAACGTCAAACCATTAAGTCTCTTCATTTAAGAAGTGTCTGCCTTCTGTTCCACCCTCCCCGGGCCTTCTCCGGGCACCCTTCCCTCCATGCATGGCCACAGCAACGAGCCCCCCCTGGGGGAGGTAAAGCAAGGGGTAGGGACTAAGTGCTAACTGCAGGGAGCAGGGAGCAAGCCTTCAATTCCAGGGGTCCTTCCACCTTGAGCCTGACACGTGGCCCGGTGGGCTACTCAAGGAAGCACTGCTGCCTTTCCCAGATTGGGCCTGTTGGGGGCAGTACCTTTGACAGTTTTCTTTGGTTGGTTTTCTGAGGACCTGCCAAGCACTTGGTTAGACATGGTGGGGAATAAGAGAACAAATATGTCTAGGATTCTCTCCTGCCCTCGGGGAGGTCGTGGCTAGCATGTTCTAGGAAGAGCCTCCAGCACTTTGAGAGTTTCAAGATGAGGAGAGGTAGGCCTGCCATGATGGGTGCGCCGGGGGTCCCAGAGCTGCTGTGTGGCCAGGAGTGCCAGCAGCTGAGGCCAGCAGCCTAGCTCACCTGGGGGGTGGGGCGGGGGTCACAGCCCCAGCCCTTGGCCTTCCTTCACTGCCTCTGATGAGACTGCTCAGGGGCAGGGCTTTGTGGAGGGTGCAGGGGAAGCGCAGTGAGTATGCAGCCAGCATGGACGTCAAAGCCAGCTCTGTACTAAGGACTAGGGTTAAAGGATGTGTTTGCTTGGTGCTAATTGAGGGCACAGGGACAGTGGTGGGTATGGGGCTGGAGGGGGCCTCTCATTACTCAGCGAGATGGACAGGCGAGCTGGAGATCATATGGTCATTCCCAAGTGGCCCTGTGTGCGTGTGCGTGTGTGTGTTTGCTGGAAACCATCACGCCACTATGACTGATGGGGGGCTCTGTAAACAATGACAGTTTCTATCTCGGTTTCTGGGTGTGGGTGTCTGACTAGGATTGCTTGGAGCGGGGTGTCTGTGTGAGTGACGGAAGGGGAAGCAGGTACATGGGCCTGGAGGAGAAATGGCTATAAATCTATTGTCCACTCAGTCTGAGGTTGTGAATGGGGCGGGGAGGGGCGTGTATGGCTTTACCTGATATCTGCTAG
Source organism: Vulpes lagopus (assembly GCF_018345385.1). NCBI lineage: Eukaryota > Metazoa > Chordata > Mammalia > Carnivora > Canidae > Vulpes > Vulpes lagopus. The sequence continues at coordinate 112,433,197 of NC_054828.1, forward strand.
GAGGTGCCCAGGACTCCTCCATGTGGGGACTCTTACCAGTTCAGTGATATTCCTGCCTGGGACCATGTAAGCACTCAAGTTTTAGAAAGAGAATTATTCTTGCTGTCCTCCACAAAGAGAGACCCCAAGAGGTGAAGGACACTTGCCAGTGTCTAGTTGTGGAGCGGGGGGAAAGCCCCAGGGTTCCTTACCATTCTACACATGATCTATTCACAGTATGGGTCCTGGACAAATCACTGTGTAAGAAATCAGGCCACCTCGTTCCTGCCTGCCACTTACTGGTTATGTGAGGTCCCAGACCTTTATTTCATACCTCAAAAATGAGTTTGGATGGAATTATCTGGAAGGCCTTTCCAATTTTGATAGTCCGTGGTGCTCAGCTCCAAGCACCTTAGATTCTCCTTCATCTGGAGGCTCTGACTGTGACTTCCCTTTATTACTCCGTACAGAGTCTGTGGGCCCTGGTCTGATCAAGGCTGTTCATCCCAGTTTCTGGCAGGACACAGGGGAGGCGTCACCATCCTTGGGAGAGGAGAACTTTGAAGCAGCAGTAAAGGACCAGTCATTTGCCCCACCATCTCTTAGGCTCAGAGTGTCAGAGCCTCATTCAGGGACTTATTCCCTACCTGGAATGGCAGCCCATCTCCAGGAGGTGTCCTGACAACACCCGTGTACCCTGCACAGGGTCCCTGATGGGCCTGGGTGACATTATCTCACAGCAGCTGGTGGAGAAGCGAGGTCTGCGGGGACACCAGACTGGCCGGACCCTGACCATGGCCTTCCTGGGCTGTGGCTTTGTGGTAAGTTCCACCCACAGCCAGGCTGCTGGAGGACTGGACGGTGGTCTTAGTTCCATGTCATTCTTTAGTTTCTCTTGGCCTCTTTCACATCTAAGCCAGCCTTGAGTGTCTGGTTCCACTTGGATTTGGCTTCTAACCTTGAGAGAGGAGCTTTGTGATGTGCTCCCTGAGCTTACCACATGCTGTCTGTCCTCCCTGGGGTTTCCTCTAGGGCCCTGTAGTAGGAGGCTGGTACCAGGTTTTGGACCGGCTCATCCCTGGCACCGCCAAGGCTGATGCACTAAAGAAGATGCTGTTGGACCAGGTGAGCAGAAGGGAGAGGGACTCGGGAAGCGGGAACTGTGCTAGGGGAGGGCGGGGGTTTGGGTGCTCACAGAGCTTTAATTTCTCTCCCTAGGGGGGCTTTGCCCCATGTTTTCTAGGCTGTTTCCTCCCACTAGTAGGAGTGCTCAATGGCCTGTCAGCCCAGGACAACTGGGCCAAGCTCCGGCGGGTGAGTGGGGGCGGGGGGGGAGCGGTCTCTGTCTGGCAGCCTGGGAGGCCCAGGGGAACAAGGCAGGCTTGGTGGGGGTGAGCAGGGGGACATGCAGGCAGAGTCCCAGGCTCTGGAGAAGAGGAGCTAAGGGGCTGTGGTGGGAGTGTGGTCTTTGAACTGGTCTGTGCTGGGCGCGCTCTGCAGGCAGGAGGTAGGGGCTGCGTGGCAGTAAGTGCACGTGTCAGCTTTTCCTCTCTGTCTCCTCAGGACTATCCTGATGCCCTCCTCACCAACTACTATGTAAGTGCTGACACCGCAGCTGCCCGTTCTCCTGCTTTCTTGGGTCCAGAAGTGCTCGGGGACGGGGCCCTCCTGATGTAGAAATCCCTCAGACAGGATGACTCTCTCATCCCATGTGGGCATCACACCAGGGAAGCACTCACCCAGTGGTCCACTTTGTTCTTGTCTGCAGAAGGTGGAGTAGGACCAGGCAGGGAGTCTGGGGGTCGGGTGGTGGAGGCAGCCCCCCAACCTTTACCCTCCTTCTCTTGTAGCTCTGGCCTGCTGTGCAGTTAGCCAACTTCTACCTGGTTCCCCTTCATTACAGGTAAGACAGATCCTTACCTGACCCTCTGAGCGATGCACATCACAACAACTGAACACAGCATGATTCTTCTGTCAACCTTGAATCAGTTTAGACCCTCCCAGAACACTGCTCCGGTCAGAGCTCCTCAGACTCTCAAGCATTTTATTCAGAACTACTTCTCCTTTACGGATACGGAACCTGTCCCAGGACCTGCCCACTGACCTTCCATCTCCCTGTCTCCATCCTGCCCAGCCCTCACCTTTGGTGGCATACCTGCAGGGACAGTCTGGGGTGGGGGTGCCTAGCTTAGACAGGAAGGTATACCCAAGAGCCAAGTAGGAACCTGGGCTGGTGGGTCCACTGCAGACTACTATTTGACCTTAATAATAAAGGCAGTTGCTGAAGCCACAGTAAAAATACAGTGCAACTCAAGAGGAGTAGTTAAAATTGTTGGGAGTGAGGGGACATTGGGAGCAGGGACACTTTTCAGAGGGGACAGAGTCAATATTATGTAAATAGCATAGCTTAAAGGAAGACTTGTAGACCAGATCCACCAGAGTCCTTGCAACACTCTCTGAATGTAGAGAGAGGAAAATTTACAATCAAGAGAGGGATATGGCGGGCAGCACATTTTTGGAAGATAAAAATCTCAGCCAGTTCAAAGGTGGACAGAGATGTGTATGCAGCAGGAGCCTGGTCAGGACCGAATAAGAGCCATGCTCAGCGACATGAGGGTGTTCCACTTGTAGGCTCTGGTCCAGGACACAGAGCTCTGGGATGATACCTGACCCCGACCTGCTTGTCCTCTGGCCCGAGCCACACGTCCCTCTGTCCCTCGGAGCTGATGGAAGGAGACCTCAGTGTGTACGTGCTCAGAAACCAGCCCTCCTTTCCCAGCTCTGCCCCTTTGCTTGCTCTTCCTCCTCTTTCGTCCTGACAATGCCACCTCTGTTCCGCAGGCTGGCTGTCGTCCAGTGTGTTGCTGTCATCTGGAACTCCTACCTGTCATGGAAGGCACACCGGCTCTAGGCCGGCCTCACTCCAGTGTCGGCGCCTGCCATGCTGCAGCATGACCCCCAGTGCGGCCAGATGGCCTCCTCCAAGTGGCCACATCGGCTTTCCTGGGGTCCCGTTGCCACTCAGAACTTAACAGGCTTAGCACCTGACTCCTTTTGAAATCATTTCAACCTTTATAATGGTCTTATGCCCACCACACAGTAGGCACTCTGTAATTGTGTACAGTCTTGTTAGCTGTAGTTTGTACCTGTATCCCAGCAATGCCACTTGTCCCCACACTTCACAGACACCTCTGCTCTCTATAACCTTCCCAGCCCACCTGGAGCTCTGGCTCTTCTGGGGCCCTAAACACTTTATATGGTGCCTCCGGAAATCTGTTATTAAATACATAGTTTGAAACTTGCAGAAATCTATGGGGGCAGTTAGAACTTCTAGAGCTAGAAAGAAGTCTAGAGACAACCAATCCCAATGTTCTCCCACGGATGAGCATGCTGAGGTCCACAGAAGTGAGATGGCAAGTCCACACCACCAACCAGTGGCAGAGTGGAAACTTGAACACACATGTTACAGATGAATGTTTGTATGCCCTCCAGAATTCATCTGTTGCAAACCTAATGCCCAGGGTGATGGCATTAGGCAGTGGGGCCTCTGAGAGGTGATTAGGTCATGAGGGATTCGTGCCCTTTTAAAGCAGCCCCAGACAGATCCCTCACCCCTCTCACCATGTGAGGACACACCAAGAAGGAAAAGTTAGTGAATACCACATCTACCAGTGCCATGGGCTTGGACCTCCCAGCTTCTAGAACTGTGAGAAATAAATGATGTTTATAAAATACGGAGTTGATAGTATTTTTGGTATAGCAGCATGAAGAGACTAAGGTTCCCTTACTTCCTATCAAGTGATCTTAACTGGAGGTCAAAGGTACAGTAATACTACTGCTGTGATTCCCAGAAGAAAAACTAACTTGGTAAAAACACTACTTTGCAGCAAACTCAGAAGCAGATGGACCTGCCTTTTGTGGTCTGAAAGCCCCCAGAGGCCAGAGGCTCTTTTTAAAATAAATGGTGCCTCAGCCAGACCACCCTAGAATTTAGACCATGGGGCTGGAATAAGCTCAAGAATCCTGGCAGGTGGGCTGCCTCACTGCCTTGCTGCCTCTGGGATGGTAGCAGAGTGGGAGCTGGGAGCCAGCTGTGCTCCGGATTGCCTTAGTTTGCAGAACTGATACTAAGGACTAGGGACTAGGCCTGAGCAGCACAACCTTCTCCCAATGCCTCTGGCCCCTTCTAGAGGCCAAGAGCAGAGTGATCACCACTGACAGCCCTGAGGTCCAGCCTCCCTTCTGTGTGCCATAGAACATTGGCCACCTGACTGGTCTGATAAGGGGGCTGGCCCTAGTCCCTACTGGCTGTCATACGCAGGTAAAGGACTCTCCTGGCTCCCAGAGCAATGGTAATGCCCCAGCAGCTTCTCCCGCCCTGAAGGCAGGGGCGCTTGCAGCACTGGCAGCAGGACCCAGAGTGGAGGGTTGTGAGGTGCGCCCCTCTGGGTCTCGAAAGCAAGCGGCCGGACTCCAAGCTGCGGCCGTCACTGCTTCTACAATCAGTACATGTCCGTCGCTGACGTCAGTCGGAGCTGTCTTGGGGCTATATAAGGCTGGCGGCGGTCCCGGGACAGACCCCGTGTTCCTCAAGGCGCCCTCAGCCTGCCCGACGGCCGGAGACTGGAGCCCCGTCCTGCAGCGTGTGGACACTCTCCCGCAACCTGTGAGTGGCTCGGAGCATCCAGCCTGACTCCTTAAGCACCAGGACGGCGCTCAGCTCACCCACCACGACTCACCTCAAGGGAGAGAGGGAGGACAGGGTGGCACCGGGCTGGGGCAGCGGCTGGGACTGGAAGGAAGGCTGTGGGCACCAGGCGGCAGCCGCAGGGGCCGGCCGCGGGGCTGGATGCGCGTGGGAAGGGGAGTGGCGCCACTTGCGACTGCCCGGGTCGCACCTCACCCCGCGCTCCCCCTGTCTGTCCAGGGCCGGCGGCACCATGAAGCAGAGGGGACGCGCGGCGCTGCTGATGGCGCTGCTGCTCCTGGCACAGCTGCGCCCGGGGAGCAGCCAATGGAGCCGGGAGGCGGCGGCGGCCGCGGTCCGGGACCCAAGTCTGCGCTGGAGTCCCGGGGCGCGGAACCAGGACGGCGGCGCCCGCGCGCTGCTCTTGCTGCTGGCCGAACGCTTCCCGCGCCGCGCGGGGCCGGGCCGGTGGGGATCCCGGACCGCGGGGGAGCGGCCCAGGCGGGACGACCCTCCGCTGTCCATTGATCTCACTTTCCACCTGCTGCGGACCCTGCTGGAGCTGGCGCGGACGCAGAGCCAGCGGGAGCGCGCCGAGCAGAACCGCATCATATTCGAGTCGGTGGGCAAGTGATCCGCGGCGTCTGCAGCCGCGATAACCTCGACCCCCGTCCCCTCTCCCCGGGCCCGCACGTGCGCGACTGGAACTGACCCAGTCCCGCCAGGCTGGAGCGGCCTAGGGATGCCCTGAGCACTCTGTGCGTCACCAGTTTTTAATAAAAGTGCTGAAGAGCCTTTGGCCTCGGTTGTGGGGCGCAGGGAACTACAGCAGGGTGGGAGCCCGTGGGAAAGTGCGACCTCCCAGGCCGGCGGGGGTGGAACCAGATGCTGGCGCGAGGGCTCGGGCAGAAGGGCCTTCAACCGGGGTCCGCATCTCCATCGTTCCCCCAGTAACTCAGGTGCTGGTGCCGCCGCACCACCCCGACCCTTTATCCTTGGCACCGAGCTCGCCAAACCGTGCTTGATATCAAGGAGATGCCCCGCAGGGGTCATTCCACTTCCGTCCCTCAAATGGGCCCGGATCCGGGGAAGGGCAGGGTGGTGATGGGGTCACTCGGAAGCCGAGACTGAGAGTGAGCAGTGAAAGGAGCTGCGGGTCAGAACACATTAGCCCTTTATTGAGCCCCTCCCCCGCGGCTGGGCGCCGAGCTGGGTGGCGCAGCGGTCTCTGAGCAGGTCCTCCCCGACCCCAGCGCCGGGCCCCAGGTGCGCGGGCTCCCCAACAGGGAGCAGCTCAGTGCCCGCCAGTGCCTGGGAAAGAAAGGTCGGTGGGCGGGCGTTCTAGAGGAACAAGGCAGCTCCGAACCCCAGCTCACCCCTTTTGCCCCAGCCACGTGGCTTTCTCCTCTACCTCCCGACCCAACCTGGTCTCCCAAAGCCCCAGAGGAAAGGCTGGTGGGAAAGAGAGTGTACTTCTGCACGCGCGCTAGGGGGCGCCCCTCCCGCTGGGGGTGGGGAGGCCACCAAAGATCGCTGGCGCGGCAGGGAGGCCTCACTGCAGAGGGGCCCGGGGCGTCGAGCCAGCCCCGCCAGGCCCCTCGGGCCACACTCACCTTCCGGCCCATCCGGCCGCTCTTCCTCCGGCCCTGCGCTGCCCTCTTCCCCGTCCAATGCCACCTCCTCATCCTCTTCCTCCCCGGAAGCGCCTGTCCCCCAGGAAGACCCCGTGAGGTGGAGTCCCTGCTTCTCTGGCCGCGACCCCCCCCCCCGTCCCCCGTCCCCCGTCCCCCGTCCCCTTTCCCCGCGTCGCCTCGGGACGCCCAGTCCCAGCGCCCGCCGCCCCCTCCCATCCTCACTCCCTCACCGGGCTGGAAGTCGATGGTCCTCAGCATTTCGGCCACGTGCTCCACGCTCACGGTGAACTGCTCCATGCTTTCATAGCCCGGTTCTGGCCGTCCTGCCAGCTCCACTTTCGACATTGTCCCGACCCTGCGGCGCGGCAGCCGCTCAGCTGGAGTCGCCGCAGCACCCTCACCCCGCTCTGCGGGGCAGCCGAGCCCAGGCAGCCCCTTCTTTGCCTCTCCCGCTCCGCCTACTCACTTATTGATCAGCTCCTTGGCCTGCTGCAGGGAAGAAGGGAGGGTGAGCGTAAGCACCGTGCCAAGCGCTGGCAAAGTCCCATTGCTGGCGCCTACAGTCCTGCAGGGTAGGCGCGGATGCATATCCCGGGTCGTTGAGGAGAAAACAGACTCAGACGGGGTGACTTGCCCGAGGCCGTGGGGCAGTTGGGTGCCAGAGGTAAGACTGGAGCCCAGCCCTCCTGGTGCCAAGGCCCCCACTGCCGCCACTCTGCGGCCTCCCTCCCTCCCCCAGCGCCCACCTGGAGGTACAGCGCCATCTGTGGCTCCTCCATGGACTGGATGGCGGACTCCACGAGCTTAGAGGAGGCTTCTAGGTGGTCTCCATACTGGCGGATGAGGCCCCGGACGCGCTGCAGCTTCTCCTCCTGCTCGCGGGCCAGCGCCTGCAGCAGCTCGGCCTTGCGCTCCTCCAGCACGGAGCACAGGGCCTCGAACCTCTGGTTAAGCAGCTGCTTCTGCCTCCGGCTGTTGTCCTGAAAGAGCGGAGCAAGGATAAGATTTCTAGCTGGGAGAGCACGCACCTACTTGTCCCACTCCCCAGTAAACAGGCGGCACAGACAGGAAGGAAAGTACCCCACCCATAGCCACGGGCTGTTGATAACCCAGGTCTTTTCAGTAATACCAATTACAAGATTTTTAAAAATTGGGATATAATTGACTTTTAGCATTATATTAGTTTCAGATGTACAATGTAGTGAAATGTACATATTGTGAAATGATCATATTTCACATATTGTACATATTGTACATATTCACATATTGTACATATTGTGAAATGATCACAAGTCTAGTTATCTATCATTACATATAGTTACAATTTTTTTTCTTGTGAAAACTTGAGATTTTCTCTCTTTAGCAAATACAATATTTTAAAGGAGTTCAGAAGTATCTCTGGTCCTAGTTTTTACTTATATTATCTCATTTAATTCTCAAAAATATCCAGTGAGGTAGCCATCATATTATTCTCATTATCATTATTTTATATGTTTAAAACAAAGCATAGAGAAGTGAAGTAACTGGACCAAAGTCACGGAGCTAGCCTGGGAACTCAAATCTAGTAGCTTGGCTAAGCATATCCCACTAATTGTGATTCCCTCCTCCACCAGGAACCCAGAAATTTCCTCTCTCTCCCAGCCCAGACTCACCTCGATGGTCTGGCACACTTCCTCCATCTGTGTGATCACTGCTTGCACACGGTCGTTGCCCGCCACCAGCATTGCGATGCCATCACTGAGCTCGCTCTGCCACACACACAGGCCAGCACTTAGAGCTGGAGGACGCTGTCTAGAGCTGTACCCCTCCCACCCCAGCCAGGGCTGCCTAGGAGAGGACTGCCCCTCCACTCCACCAGCAGTGTAGCTATTCCAGAGATCTAGTGGCTTGGTACTGTCCAAGAAGTGTGAAAGCACATTTGTGGATTCTGGAAGGAGATGGAAAGAGGAGGGCCTCCATCAACAAATGAGAAAGGGAAAGACATTTGCCAAATATCCACCAATTGCCAGGCCCTGGGCTAAATGCTTCATCTGTAGATTCATGCCTTCCATCAATTCAGAAAAATTCTTCGTAATTATTCCTTAGGATACTATTACATCATCTCCATTCTCTTTATTTGCTCATTCTGTGACTCTGAGGAGACATATGTGCTCATCCTTCTCATCTCCCAGTGCTGCATCCTAGGGTACTTTTTCAGGCCTGCCTTCCTGTTTGCTAATTCTTTCTTCAGAGGAATCTGTCATTTAATTTACCCTTTGGATGTCTTATTTCAACAATCACATTTTCATTTTTAAAAGCTCTATTTGGCTCTTTGTTAAATCTGCATGTTAAAAATAAAATCTATTATTGCTAAGGTTTTATTCCATCCTTTTAAGAAAGCATTTTATGCACAGTAATTCCCAATTCTTTAATATTTTCAATATCTGAATTCCTCAGAGGTCTAATCTCTAATTTTGGTTTCTACCGACTTCACTCAGGTACACTTCTTTCTGTATCTTCACTTTTGAATTAATATTTTGTTGTTCTTAATCTAAGGAAACCCCAAGAGCCTAAATTGGGTGGGTTTCCTCCACGCAGATTCTGCATTTGCTTTTGTCAAAAGCCGGTGGCACATCTGACTACCTTAGTTCCTGAGATTCCAGTTTAACCCAAGATTTGTGGAGGTCTTCAGTTCAGATGTCCACCTTTCAGGAGTCTGGAGGCATAGTCTCAGCTGTCTAGCTCAGGAATACTGCCAATATTTGTCCTCTGATATAATTTTTATTTCCCTTTTTTAAAAGATTCATTTTGTTCATGAAAGAGAGAGACTAGGGGGAGGGGCAGAGGGAGAGGATCTCAAAGTAGAGCATGGAGCCCAACATGCAGCTTGATCTCACAAACCTGAAATCATGACCTGATTTGAAATCAAGAGTCAGATGCTCAACCGACCGAGCCACACGGGTGCCCCACTGATATATTTTTAAAATTATGTTTTATGTCAAATGTAGTTGTGTGGTAGTGAGAGGGCCTGGAGAGTATCTAGGCTGCCAAACTGAAGTTACTTGTATCCATCTAATTGTATCCTTAAAATAACTTTACAAGTTGGCATTTTCACCCTCATTTTATAAGTGAGGAAAGTCAGGGTCAGAGAGGTCAAGTGACTTACCTAAGGTCACACTGAGTCATGCATAGAACTGGGACTGTAGCCCTGATCTGCCAGCCTTTAAAACCAAGTGGAATGAGAGGCTGAAGTTGGAGACCCTGTTCACTGTCCCCAGCCCCACCATGCCTGCTCCCTCCACTGCTTGATACCTTCTGACGTTTGTAAATGGTGGGCAGTGGGGCCACCTCACAGTCCTTGTGGGCACCGAAGACCTTACAGAGAGAGCAGGTGGGCACTTCGCAGCTCAGGCAGTAGATATTGATCTTCTCCTCTTCGTGCTCCTCACACATGAGGTGCTGCTCGGCCTTGGAGTGCAGTGGCCTGGAGGGGAGCGGGCAGGGTGGCAGAAGGGTCAAGGGTCAGGGGCCAGGCTGGAGAGAGGTGGGTCCTATGATTGTGGGGCCCCAGGAATACCTTCTCTTCAGCCTTTGCCAGCTACCAGTCACAGCTGGGGCTGGGGCTGGGGCTGAGCAGGTGAGTGACTTCCATAGTGCTCTTCATTAGAGGAATACAAAGAGCTAGATTCGAGAACAGCCTCTATTCCAGGGGGCAAGGAAGTCTCACAGGGCAGGACGTCACAGAGGGCTGGCAAGGACTTTGCTGGTGGACCACCAGCCACTCCCCAGCTGGAGAGGGTGCAAGGGAAGCATGACCAGGATCAGAGACACCTGAGCTGGGTGACCTGGGGCAAGTCCTTCCCCCTCCTAGGGTCCAGCGCTCTTATCTCTAAACTAAAGAAACAGGCTGGTCATTTCAGCCCTTCCCTTTTGGCTGATGAGTTCCCCCTCTGTGTCCCAGGCCCTGCTCCTTAGAGAGACAAGAGGTCCCGACAGCTCACCGGGAAGACTCCTGCTTGTAAATGTCGATAATGTTCTCTACTAGCAGATTTCGCTGCAGGCCATACACACCATGTCTGTCCAGGACAACCTCATGCCTGCAAGATGGGCAGCGGAAACGGCCTCCTGAAGACACGGTGGTGGAGCCCCGGGATTGCCACAGAGGGTTCGAGGCCTATAGAGACAAGTAGCATGAGAGAACAGGCAGTGAGGCAGGCATGAGGGAACAGGGAGGAGGCAGGAGGAAAGGTCAGGAAAGGGCTGAGGTGCAGGAGAATGGTGGAAGAAGAGACATCAGCTCTTTCCAATGGCGGGGCCTTCCTCCTCTGAGAGCAGCTCAGATGGGTAGCCATGGAGATCTTATTTCCCACTTTTGCCTCATTACTTCTTAAGTATCCCTGCACCCAGAGCCTAACTTTGGTCAAGGCCCAGTCAGGATGGAATCTCTTCAAAGAGGCCCAGCTTGCACATGTGGGGAGACACTGATGTTGACAGGAAGGCTAAGATTGGAAATGGATTCTGTGGTGCAGGCGATGTCCTCCTGAGGCTCTCTTGGACCACATCTGGGGGAGATTCTCTGGAGCCGTTGGCAGGGAAGTTGAAACAAATGCTGAACAATGGGGCACACAAGCCATGTCATGCTGGGTAATTCTAGGAAACTATTTTAGAGACTGTGAGTCAGGACTGCTGCCCCTAACACTGTTCTACTGTGTAAATTTGAGCAAGCATTCAATCTCTGTAAAATTAAGGACTAGATTGAATTATTTATTCTACAACAAATATTAAGCATGCCAGGTAATTGTAAGGGGATAAGATATAAACAAACACATCCCTGCCCTAAAGGCAAGCAAACCCAGCAAACCGACAACTACATCCAGCAGGCTGGGTGTTATGATAAGAGTGAGCTCAGGGATCCCTGGGTGGCGCAGCGGTTTGGCACCTGCCTTTGGCCCAGGGCGCGATCCTGGAGACCCGGGATCGAATCCCACATCGGGCTCCCGGTACGTGGAGCCTGCTTCTCCCTCTGCTGTGTCTCTGCCTCTCTCTGTCTCTGTCTCTGTGTGACTATCATAAATAAAAAAATTAAAAAAAAAAAGAGTGAGCTCAGAAGGAAGATTTACAAGAGATGGTCATCACTTACACCTCTAAGAGAACTTGCTCCATCCCATCCTAAAAGCAAGAACCCTGCCATGGTCCAGGCCACAGATGGTTGGCTCAGAGTTGAGAAAGTGATCACCTGATCCAAGCAGAACCAATCAAATTTTCTCTCCAGAATTTGGAATTGAAACCGGGAGGTGGCGGTGGCTAGACCACTTGCAGCTTTGAAACTGAAAAGACCTGTGGAGTTAGGCAAAAAGCTGACTGTGGCCACCTGTAGTCTTGTGCAACTGGAAGTGGAAAGTGGGAGGGGTCAGAAAGTGTGAACAGAAAAGTGTCACAGAAGACAAAAGAGTCCCCTTATGGACAGCAGCAGAGATAAGAGACTGGCAGAGACTGCTTGTTCTTCCATATTCACCTTGTCTTCAATAATAGAGCCTCTGAATTTTTTAACCAAGACACATGGAATAAAGGCTGTGTGTGCAAGCCTCCCTTCCAGCTGAGTGTGACCAGGCGACTGCATTCTGGGATGTAGATAGCAATGTTTTGTGCCATTTCTAGGAAGTGTCTTTAATGGGAGGGGCACGGCCTACTCTTTTCTCCTTCCTGCTGGCTGGAATGAAGATGGAATGGCTCAAGTTGAAGCAGCCATGTTGAGCCAGGAGGTAGTCACACGATGACAATGGCAACAAGATAAAAGAAGTGAGTCTCTGATGAAGCAGTCCTGGACTGCCTACCTATATTTCTGCTTGAGAGAAGAAACACATTTTTAGCTTCCTTAAGCCAGTGCTATTTTGGGTTTTCTGTCATTTATTGGAGAACCTAGTCTTGACTGGCTGGAAGACCATGGACTCAGAGAGAGTGATGAAGAAAATAGTCACCTATGACTTTGAAAATTTAGATGTATTTCCTGTGGGTGAGTTTGATGAAATTCTCCAAATCCTTATGCTGGTTATCAGCCAGAGGGCCCCTTATGTGTGTGTGACAGCACCCAGAATACATAGAGGGCATCCAAGTCCACGGTCTTGTTTGAACCTTTAAAAGCAAGAGATGTAGACAAGGCAGGAAACGTGGCTCCTGTGAAGTGCGCAAACCTGTCTTGGCAAGAGTGACTGGCATGCCACAAATGTCACATTTTGGGGGGATTTCTTGTAAATTATAAGAAGTTAACACTTCAGGCCATCATAAAGCCAAATGGTTTAATTTGAGATTATCCAAGGTTGTGTCTGTGCCTTTGTCCTTCTCCATAGCTAGAATTGTATTAATACTGCCAAGTTTAGTTTAGGGAATGGGTTAAAGTGTAAGAACACCTGGCTTTTGCTTAATACAATTAGCTTTCATTATTTATAATACAAGTGAGTAAGGATGTGTTGGGAGAACCCTAACCCTGGAGGGATCTTACTTCTCTTTGATTAGCTGGTGGCTAGCATCTGAAGGTGCTCAGTGAATGTTTGAATGGCTGGAAAGGGGGCAATATTCTAAAGTCTTAGGGCAGAGCACAAACTTCTGAGTAGTGTCTTTCACCTACCTTCCTCCCACACTATCTCCCCCCTTTCTCCATACTCATTATTTAACATTTGACACATGTTTTGAGGGCCTATTATGTATTGAGCACCACGCTATGGGCTTCCCAGGCATTATTGAATTTAACCCTCAAGAATTTCTTGTAAATATGGTGGAGAAAATGAACATTTATTCCCTCACTTGGACTATAGGAGCTATAGTAACAGTGGCTAATTGGGCACATACTTTATGCCAGGTTTTGCTCTAAGTCCTTTTATTTGTATTAACTCATTTAAGCCTCTTATCAACCTTATGAAATAGGTACTACTATTAGCTGCATTTCAAAGATAGGAAATTGTAGCCGAGAGATGTTAAATCAATTGCTCACGGTCATCAGATAATGGGTGGCAGAACCAATATTTGAACTCAAGCACTCTGACCCCAGAGTCCACCCTAAAAATCAATATACCACATTGTCAGATGCAATAAAATTGAGGCCACCTGAAGAATGATGCCCAGAGCTAACATTTGCCTCTCTGAATCTCAGGCTAAACAGATTTTAGTGAATCTGTTTAACCAACCCTTCATAAAGGAAAGGAAAAACAATGTAAGTCAGCTGTGCTACTGTGGACTGATGTTATTTGAGCAGAGATAAACAAAATATGAGCCATCAAACCCAAACCCAACAAAGCAAGATAAGGGCCCAGCTTGCAACCAGAATGACCTATTTGTCTGTGAAAAGGAAAGGAAATAGCTCAAATCTCAGGGAGACTTCCTCCCATGGATTTCCACATGCTCCCCAGACAGACAGTTCCTCAGATTATGTGTGAAAAGTGTTCTGAGGCAACAGAACCAAACTTAGACACTCAGTTGCCTACTAATCCAGGTCATACCCCTCTAATTCACCAAAGAAGCCAAAGGACTAAACAGAGATTGCAAATCAATGATAATATCTAGCTAGCCAGTTTACATTTAAGTGAACAGTGGAAGAAAGCCAAGGTAAACAGAGGGTTGAGTAAAGGATTCACCCTCAGCCTCAAATAGAACTACCCCTATTCAAAGAGGAATGGCAAGCAGAAAGGATCCAATAGGAGATATAAGCCAAGATAATAAATTTAAAAAGAAAAGAAAGAAAAAAGAGGCATGACAAGCAAAGGACAGAGGAAGAATATTTTGGAAGAAGAATTGCTCTAAGAAACTCTTTCAGGGGATCCCTGGGTGGTGCAGCGGTTTGGCGCCTGCCTTTGGCCCAGGGCGCGATCCTGGAGACCCGGGATCGAATCCCACATCGGGCTCCCGGTGCATGGAGCCTGCTTCTCCCTCTGCCTGTGTCTCTGCCTGTCTCTCTCTCTCTCTCTGTGACTATAATACATAAATAATAAATAAAATAAAAAAAAAATCTTTAAAAAAAAAAAAAAAAGAAACTCTTTCAGTCTAACCTTTTTAAAGAAATGAAGAAAACATAGTCTCTTTGATTAAAGAAGAGATGTAAGTAAAGGGGCACTGGGTGGCTCAGTTGGCTAAAGTGGCTGACTCTTGATTTCAGATCATTGATTTCAGATCAGATCAGATCATTGATCATGATCTCAGGGTTGTGTGGTTGAGCCCCGCATCTGGCTCTGTGCTTTATGCTGAGTTTTCTTGTCTCTTTCCCTCTGCTCCTTGCCACCACCCACACCCTGTGTGTGCGCACTCTCTCTCATGCTCAATAAATAAATAAAACCTTTTTTTTAAAAAAAAAAAAAAAGAAGAGCTATAAGTGATCAGAGCTAGAGAAGAGAATTGAACTGGCAGAATTAAGAAATCATGTAAAATATCTTATCAGCATAGAAACAAAATCCACATTTGACACTATAGTGGGAAGTAGAATGCATGACGCTGATAGAAGTCACATAGATGGTAGTGGAAAATAGCAGGATAAAAGTAATCAGGACTACATGGTACGGTATGGGTCACCCTTGAGGACATTGTGCTAGGTGAAATCAGCCTATCACGAAAGGACAAATATTGCATGATCCCTCTTATATGAGGTACCTGAAATAGTCAAATTCACAGAGATAAAAAGTAGGATGGTGGTTGCCAGGGCCTAGGGAGTGTGGCAGTGGGTTGTTATTTTAGTGGGTACAGAGTTTCAGTTTGGAATGGTTATACAACCATGTGAATATAGTTAATGACATTGAACTACACACTAAAGAATAGTTAAGATGATAAACATATATTATGCATTGTGCCACAATCTTTAAAAAGTAGGTTGGTTTTTTTTATTGTTGTTTTTTAAAAGATTTACTCATTGGAGAGAAGGGGAGAGAGAGAGTGAAGGGAGGGGCAGAGAGAGAATCCCCAAGTAGATCCCCTGCTGAGTGCTCAATCTTGAGACCCCATGAGATCACAATTCCATGAGATCACTGATGAACCCAAACAAGAATTCAGGTGCTTAACCAACTGAGCCACCTAAGTGCCCCTAAAATTTTTTTTAAAAAACCCTTCAGACTCAGGTGGACCAGAAAGCACACTACCTCTTCCCCACTTGCCCTGCCAGTAAAGACATTTCAGCAGCTCATCCCATTGGCTAATCACTGCCATTCTCTTGGGACCCAGGGGTCTGAGAGACAATCGGTATCAGCAAATCCAATCTAAATCCTTTGTTTGAAGAGCACCTTTCTGGAGAGCTGGAGAGCTCCATAGCAGGTAGTAGGGAGGGGTCACACCTCTGCTTTCTTTGCAGTTTGGCTGGTGCTGCTCCCTGGAGCAGGTACTACAGCCCACCACAGGTTTCCCAGCCATCCACGGGTCCCATAGTCTCCTGCCAAAGCTCAGGTCCTCCTGTCATATCCTACCGGGGCGAGCTGGCTGGCTTTCCTCTTAAGCTCCAGGGCATCCCCTCCTTTCTGTGATTGCTTCAGCACTGTTTCCTCTACCCACCTCCATGCCCCACATCCTTTGCTAGTCAGTCCCTGGCATGCATATGTGTGTGTGTCTGCGTTTGTGTGTGCGCACGCACGTGCACCCTTTCACACTACGGCTAAATGTGACTAATAATGAAATAGTTGAGTTTATCTTTTTTTTAATATTTTTATTGTTTTATTCCTGAGAGACACACACACACAGAGGTAGAGACACAGGCAGAGGGAGAAGCAGGCTCCATGCAGGAAGCCTGATGTGGGACTCCATCTTGGGACTCCATCTTGGGACTCCATCTTGGGACTCCAGGGTCATGCTCTGGGCCAAAGACAGGCATTAAACCACTGAGCCACCCAGCGATCCCCCAGTTAAGTTTATCTTTTGGGTTTTCCATGCTCTTTAATTCTTGGCACATTCATGTTGCTTAGAGGCCCACTCTGTGTTATCCGTGAGCTAGCTCAGTGTTTCCCCAAGTATGGTATACATACTGATGACAGGCATGAAGATTTTAGGTGGTATAAGGATGGACACTGAAAATTTTCATGTATTTATTTTGTGCATATTAGAAAAAATAACCAGTCCATATAGCTAGTGATTTTTCGAGGATTTTGTCATTTAGAATGAAGATCAAGTAAATATTTAATACGCTTTAAAAGTGAGTCCTTTTAAGCAGAAATAATCAATCATAGCACAGGTGGTATACAGCTATGGCAAAAATTAGGAAGGCAAAACGAGAATGAAATCTGGGGAGTCACTCTAACCCTTTCCTGACTCCCTCCTCAATCGAAACTTGTCTCAGGTACCTTTTTTTTTTTTTTTTTTTGCAAATGCTGGGTGATTATTTTGAGAAAGTCATCTATACTGGATATATGGATAAAATTGTTACCCTTTCTTGGTAATATTTCTATATTTTATTATTATTTTTAAAGATTTTATTTATTTGGGAGAGCAAGAGAGCACAAGCAGAGGGAGAGAGAGAAACAAGCTCCATGCTGAGCAGGGAGCCAAGACCCTGGGATCATGACCTGAGCCAAAGGCAGATGCTTAACTCACTAAGCCACCCAGACACCCCATCATTTCTATATTTTAACAGAAGGCATTTAAAGCAGCACAATAAATGGAAAGTAGCAATGATCTGAAGATCTGGATTTGGATTTGCCATTTATGACCTTAGGAAAACAATTTCTCTCAGGGTCTCAATCTCCTCATATCTAAAAAGAAGGATCTGCATTTAGCACCTCCTCCAAAGGCTGAGGTTCCCTGAGCAATGGGCCTCGATGGATATAATATGGTTAAGAATTTCAGATGCCAGGGCACCTGGGTGGCTCAGTGGTTGAGCACCTGCTTTCCACTCAGGTCATGATCCCAGGGTCCTCGGATGGAGTCCCCCATCAGGCTCCCTGGAGGGAGCCTACTTCTCCCTCTGCTTGTGTCTCTGCCTCTCTCTCTGTATTTCTCATGAATAAATAAATAAAATCTTAAAAAAAAAAAAAAGAATTTCAGATACCCTGACCTGTGAGGGTATCTGCCTGTGGGATGGGGAAGGGAGCTGGTGGTTTTTATAACAACCTTGCCCTCTCACACCACTGAGGCCACTATCTCTAACTTTGACTCCTGTGATCCAAGGTCTCTCTTGTTTGTGCTTCCCCATAGCTATCCATGGAGGACCCTGTTGCTGTCAGATATAAGTAGTTCCTGAAATCCCATCTCTGAAATAGTCCTAGTGTGTTTAGATGGATTTATATGTTCTATCACTTGTATTATCTATGAGGTTTGAATTTTATATAATACACCTGTACTATTTTTGTAATCATAATAAATAATAATTTCTTTTCATATTGGAAATATACTGGTTATTTGACAGTAGAAGAACAATTAAATAAGTTATGGAATTATTATGCAATTATCTTTAGCACAGTTCTTCATAGCCCAGGGAGATACTCATGTTATGATTTTATTTTTTATTTTTATTTTTATTTTTTTTTTAAAGATTTTATTTATTTATTCTTGAGAGATAGAAGGAGAGACAGAGCCAGAGACACAGGCAGAGGGAGGAGCAGGCTCCATGCACCGGGAGCCCGACGTGGGATTCGATCCCGGGTCTCCAGGATCGCGCCCTGGGCCAAAGGCAGGCGCCAAACCGTTGCGCCACCCAGGGATCCCCTCATGTTATGATTTTAAATGAAAAAAGTAGGATATAAATTTATAAATAGGATCCCAATTTTGAAATGGGTGATTTAAAAATTTTCTTCTTTGTGTTCATCTACATTTCTCAAATTTCACTCAATAGGGAATCACTTTTAAAATGCATAAAAATAAAAGTTAAATATTTTTTCAATAATTATTACTGAGAATTGTGGGTTATTCCTTCCTTTTTTTAAAAATAATTTCCAAATTTTGTGCAAAGACTTTGAGGGTGGGCAGCCAGGGTGGCTCAGCGGTTTGGCGCCTGCCTTCAGCCCAGGGCCTGATCCTGGAGACCTGTGATCGAGTCCCATGTCGGGCTCCCTGCATGAAGTCTGCTTCTCCCTCTGCCTGTGTCTCTGCCTCTCTCTCTGTGTGTCTATATGAATAAATAAATAAAATCTTAAAAAAAAAAAAGACTTTGAGGTTTGAAAAAGAACTTTTACTTTTTAAAAATTCGGGGTGCCTACTGGCTCAGTTGGTGGAGCATACGACTCTTGATCTTGGGGTTGAGTTCCAGCACCACGTCCGATGTGGTACTTAAGAAAAAATAAAATAAAATATTAAAAAATGCAATGCTCAGTCCTGACATGACTGGAAAGGGGGCGCCAGAGTGCCATAAAAACCACGAAGATAAACCACTAGAACTGTAAAGAACCATGGTGGTTCAAGGGAGGGGATGTTCAAGAAGTACCATTTGAAGACAGTACACAGGTAGCAGACGGCTAGGGTAGTAAAGAGTTTTAGGAGACCAGAGAGACTATAGGATTTTAAACTACAAACTGTGGAGTCATGGGGGGGGGGGGCAGCTAGAAAGGTAAGTTTTTAAAAGAAGGGCTTTCAAATGTTATTTATTAATTTATTTAGATATTTTATTTATTTTCTTATTTATTATTATTTTTTAAAGGACTTTATTTATTCATGAGAGATACAGAGACATAGGCAGAGGGAGATGCAGGCTCCCTGTGAAAAGCCTGATGTGGGACTCGATTCCGGAATTCTGGGATCACAGCCTGAGCCAATGGCCGACACTCAACCACTGAGCCACCCAGGCATCCCAATTTTATTTATTTTAGAGAGAGAGAAAGAGAGAGATTGGGGAGAGGGGCAAGGGAGAGACTCCTCAAGCAGACTCCCATTGAGCACAGAGCCCGATGCAGGGCTCAATCTCATGACCCATGAGATAATGATCTGAGCTGAAAGCAAGGGTTAGATGCTTAATGTACTGAACCACCCAAGCATCCCTTTTAAATTTTATTTTTTAAAAATTATGGTAAAATCAAAGGGCTTTGAATTCAAGGGTAAAGATCTGAACTTAATTTTGTAGGCAAGGTTTCTGAACTAGGAGAGAAAATGAGAGTGAATATTAATCTAGGCGAGGTAATTTAGATAGGTGTGAAGAGAGAGAGAGGTTAAAGGCACAGATCAATTGGGAAGCAAGTGCCATAGTCAAAGCAAGTCATGGGCCTACCCTCAGGGAGGGGCAGTTATCTTGGAAAGATGAGGGATGCCAGAGGTAGATCAGTAGGGCTGACCATTCACATAGACATGGTTAGGTCAGGGGCAGAAGAGAAAGTCAAAGACTATTCAGGCATTTCAAGCCTGATACTTGGGAAGATGCTGGTGCCTGAAATGCAAGAGTATTTAACTTGGGGACTGCAGCCCCCAAAGATCCTTGACTAGATTTCTGTAAACACGGATGACAAAAAAAAAAAAATCACACCTTGATTTTCACTAGCCTTTAGCAGAAACTGGGCATTTCCTTAGTTATAAAGGTAAGCAACAAACCACAGTAGTTTTAGTGGTATTTTGTTGCCCACAGAAATCACAGGCATTTTCACATCACATTATTGTTGTTGCTCAAATATCCAAAAATAATTTATGCTTATCACTACTTCTAAACTACTTGAAGTCCACTGCTTGATCTAGTGATTGAATATGTTAATCCAGAAGCAAATACATTACTCTATCAAACATGTTCTAATTACTCTGGTAATTTATTCCAGTGCTTCTCAAGCTTGTATTCATTACTGCTCCTTCCAGGAATCTTTTAAGACATCCCCTGCCCCCAATATCAATTCCTTCCCCCATTAACTTTTAGTGCCAAAAAACTACAAAAGCGAAACTCATAGAAGCATAGAGTAGAAAGGTGGTTCCCAGTATTGGGGGAAATGAGGAGATTCTGGTCAAAGGGTGCACACTTTCCATTATAAGATGAATCAGTTCTGGAGATCTGATGTATAGCATGGTGACTGGAATTAGTCATGATATATTGTATACTTGGCAACTGCTAAGAGAGCAGTAGACCATACACACAGTGGTAACTATGTGAGGGAATGGATATGTTAAGTCACTTGGTTATGGTGATTATTTCACAATATCAAATACTTAAATTTGCACATGTCAAATATGTATAATTTTGTCAATTATATCTCAATGAAGTTGGGGAGAACTTTTACATGAAAGTAAAAATTAAATAAAAATTTTAAAATAAAATCATAACAAGAAATTCTAATGCTGTGGATATACTTGGGGCAATATCAGCCCTGTTGAGAATGTATGAGAATGCATGCTGTGTTCTAATATGATCCAGTGTCTTTATAATCATAGGAGTTACATTTCATGCATTTAAAAATATTTTTCTTACATAAGCCACAGACATTGCCTTTAGGGCCCACAGGCTTTACAAACTGACAAAGGGGTCCATGGCCCAAAAATAGATTACTTCCTGCTCTGATTGTAAGTCCTACATGGTCTCACCACACACAGGAATCTCACATACTAAGGTGTGGACGGCAACATGCTTACGATACCTTCATAGCTGATCGTCTCTACATTGGACTAACGATCTCTCAACTGACAAATAGCAAGTTAGCAAAATCCCATCTTCTGCTTCTGTTTATCTATTTAAAGACTAAGAAATAACACTGTATGTTAACTGGAATTAAAATAAAAACAGTAAAAAAAAAAGATACAAGTTTTTGTAGATGACTGTGTAGAAGCACAGGGAATAGACCTGCTCTGAACTCAATAAACTACACTGGATATAATGCATCTTTGAATTAACATCTTCTTTAAGATATAAACTTTTGTAAACAATTGTGTAGAGACATACGGCAATAGACCCGTACTTAACTCAAAAAAGGACTGAAAAAATAACTGATGGGCTCTATTGCACACAGAAATGTCTTTGTTCTTTCCTGAGATCTTACATTTTCACAAGAAAGTCAGCCCCATAGAGCAAAATTTCCTGTGCCAATGAGATGATGTGTAGAGACTCTAGGTAATAGAAGACCTAGATTTATGTCCCTGCTCTGTCCCTCTGTTTGTATGTCTATGTAAAATGGAAATCACATCCATTCTATCTAACTCAAATGGAATCACTCATGTGAACGTACTCTGTAAGTGATAAAGCATTGCACAAAGAGTTGTTAACAATCCTAAGAGTATATGACCACAGAGAACCACAGGACATGAAATAACTATTCTTTCTCTACTGTGGAGGATGAAATGGAATGGAGTAAATAAATAGAATTTAATTCTAGGCTATGTTCAAGGCTTTTGTGTGGCATACATGCCAAGAGATGTCTTTTAGGCTATATGGTACTTCCTTTTTTTTTTTTTGGTAATGTTTCATAGCATCTAATAGAAATGTTCCATCTAGCGGTGCTGGGTGGCTTGAATGGTTTGGCACCTGCCTTCGGCTCAAGTC
This sequence comes from Vulpes lagopus, assembly GCF_018345385.1. Taxonomy (NCBI): domain Eukaryota; kingdom Metazoa; phylum Chordata; class Mammalia; order Carnivora; family Canidae; genus Vulpes; species Vulpes lagopus. The sequence continues at coordinate 112,454,873 of NC_054828.1, forward strand.
ATGATCCCAGGGGCCTGGGATAGAGCCCCACATTGAGCCACACACCAGGCTCCTTGCTCAGCAGGGAACCTGCCTTTTCCCTCTCCCTCTGCCCTTCCCCCTGCTTATGCTCTCTCATGCTCTCTCTCTCTCTCTCTCTCTCTCTCTCTCTGTCAAGTAAATAAATAAAATCTTTTTAAAGAGAGAAATGTTCCATCTAGAAAGATGCTCTATGAGTTCGGGGGTGGGGGGGTGTGGAGGCTATCTCCCCCAAAATGGTGATCTGGCCAATGATGAATAGTGGACCATGCAGGTGTTCTGAGCCAGATCTTCAGAGTATACTGGAGAAACCACAGGAAAATGGTAGACAGAAGACCAGACATTTGGAAAAATATTGTAGAGTCTTGGAAGAATTCAGATGTCGGCAAAAGCTGAGCTGTGGGTAGGAGAGGAATTCTTAGTGGAGGGCTGGCTCTGCCTGACCTAGCAAAGAGCCTGGCACCAAGGCTCTGTGACAGGAGACTGGCTGGAAGGAAGACTGAAAAGCAGAAGAGTGAGTCAAAGTTAGGACACTGGTAACAGAATAAAAAATGCTTTAAAAAGGAAAATCCAGGGATGGCTGGCTGGCTTAGTCAGAAGAGCATGCTACTCTTGATCTCAGTAATGTGAGTTCGAGCCCCATGATGGGTGTAGAGATTACTAAAAAAATTAGTGAATAAACTTAAAAAAAAAAAAAAAAGAAACCCATAATAAGGTTTCTTGAATTTGTGAAATCAGATTGTTAGAATTACAAGGATGTTAAAGCATCCTTTTAATCTATATGTCAACAGGCTTGAGAGGTAAAATAGCCTGACTGACATCACATGACAAGAAAGGAAGAAGCTGGTGGGATCAGAACCCAGGAGCTAGTCTCAGTCTAGGTTTTTGTTCTCCATTAAGTAAGTTTCTTCCATCAAGTAGGCAAGATCCTTAACTCTGCTACAAGGTAAATGGCATTCACAAACTCTCAGTGAACTGATTTCTCATAAAGGAGACCTGCCATGGTTGGGCTCCGGAGGTCCTGGTGCCCTCAGGAGATGGGCCTCTCCTTGATGACAGCAGGTCTTTACAATGAACCGATAAGGAATTAGATTTCAGGGTGGAGTGAAACAGAAGTCATAGCTTTCCCAGGCTGCCCTTTATTAGAGCAGGTGGCCCTTTTCTTCATATGCTCATATCTGCAAATCTCTCCCTAAATGGACACCTTCCAGAAAAGCTGTTCCTCAACAACCTTCTTCTAAGGCCTTCTGGTTGTCTGTTAAATTACAACAGGTTGCAGCTCATAAACAAGTGCCCACAGTGAAGTGGGGGCAGGTATAAAAATAAACTGAAGGCTTGCTTAAAGGAGTTTAGGAGTGAATAGAGTTTACAAATACAGAAACGCATGGGAAGATGTTTGTGTCAAATTCCCACACCAACAGCTTTCCTCTAGTCAAAGTGCTTGGTAGCTGAGTGGGTGCAAGTGTTGAGAAAGAGGGAGGGAGAAATTAGAGGGGGTTAATGTGATATTTCGGTGTCTTTTCCCTTTAAATTCAGAGTGAGGGAGAGAAGTATTACAGTTCTAAATAAAACTAGTTAAATTGTGATGGCAGCTATATAAAGATATGCATGGCCACAGGAGCTTGAAAGTAATACACAAATGCGAAAATCACTGTGTTGGGGGAGGTAGGATTCTGGATGATTTTCTCCCAAACCCTTAATACTGTTCAACATTTTCAATTAAAAGTTTTAACTTTCCAGATTTTTTTCCTGGCTCTCTAATTAACCCGATGTTATAAAATCACAATTCTCTAAACTTCTTTTATTTAAAAAAAAATTTTAATGTTTAAGTAACCTCTACACCTAACGTGGGCCTGAACTCACAACCCCGAGATCAAGATCAAGATCTCATGCTCTACCAACTGAGTCAGCAAGGTGCCCCACAATACCCTAAAATTCTAGTTTGTTGTCCATCACAGCAGTTTTTAGGACAGCAAAACACTGGACACCATCTAAATGTTTCAGAGGACTGATTTAAATAGACTGCAGTCCAATCATAACAATGGAACACTATGCAACCATTTATTTATTTATTTATAGAGTGAGAGTGGGGGAAGGGTAGGGAGAGGCAGAGGGAGAGGAAGAAAGAGAATTTCAAGCAGGACCCAGGCTCAACCTCACACAGGGTTTTGATCTCATGATCCTGAGATCATGACCTGAGCCACAATCAAGAGTCAGAAGCTTAACAGACTGAGCCACCCAAGCACACTTCTGCAGCCATTTTAAAATGAAAATGTGGATCTGAATGTGTGCAGATGGAATAACTACAGAAAGAGTAAGTGAACAAAAGCAGATGTAGGACAATGAGTGTAATTTAAACACACAAACATAGGTGGACCTATCCATGGAAAATCTCTGGGAGGGTACCCAAGAAAATTGGAAATGGCTACCTCTATTTGGAGAAGGGAAGTGAGAGCCTGAGGTAGTCATTTTTCATGCTATAAACTCCTATACTATTTTTTAAAGTGTGTGTGTGTGTGTGACACTGGTATAACTTTTATAAGTTCTATTAACTTTCTAGGCAATGTTCTCAGGGTATTCTTCCTAAGTGGTTTTAAGATAGAGTTACCAAAAGTCTTATTCTTGTTCCCATACTTAGAAAACAGACAATCTGATTATGCCTACAGTTGTCAAAATGTGGAGGCAATGTGTGAAAAAACTAAATATGCTCATCTTTCAGAGGGAGAACTACTGAGATGTATATACATAAGTGCAGCCAAAGAACTGGGTCAGCCTCCCACCAGGCTGCCCCAAATAAAGCAGAGCAAGGAAATGAGCTGTTCACTCTTCTCCTTGGTGGGGGATGCCCAGGGGTGCTCTGCACTTTAAAAGAGACATATCAGTCCAGATCCACAGAACCATCTCAAAGTTCTGGGAACCATGTTGTTTCCCAAACATTCTGCATAGGGTTCAGCCCAGTCTCAGTTCTCTCTGGGTCCAATCAGTATTTCAGAGCTTTACGGCACCAAAATGGTGCACCTGGATATAGAGCACTGACTAGAACAAGGGAGGCCACTTAAACATTCTGTAGCCTCCATACAGAGAGCTTTTCCCTGGGACCCTCTGCCCGATGATACTATATGCTTCGTACTTTGATACTCTGGTGGCTTTTTTTTTTTTTTTAATAGGACAGATTACCTTCACTTTCAAAACTTGTCTTTGCTTTCATGTATTTCCAGATCTAATGGAAGGATGTTTCACTACAAATTCATGAAAAGTGATGGCAAAACCTTGCTGCCATTCCCTCCTAGGCATCTGACTGAAGGATGTTCAGAAATGTACTTAGCCTGAGGAAAACTAAAATAGTGGGCAAGGCGAAGCCTCTAGTACATGACTTGATGTCCAGGATAAGCAGACAGAGCAGTCAGCCCTTCCCAGAGAGGGAAAATCACTGGCTCTGAGATATTCTGGAGCCAAACAATGTAACGGCAGGCTAAGACACAGAAGAATAGGAGATGGGAATGGGCTTCAACAGGAAGATGGCAGACTGCCAAGGATAGGTCACAGAGCACAGCTATGGGACAGCCTGACTTAGCCAGCCCATTATTTTTTCCCAAACATGCTGCCCCAAAGAACTGGGAAAAAAAAAAAAAAAAGCATTTTCTTGGTTAACTTTAAAATCATTTGTGTTCAACACATTTCTCCCTGAATTCTGATACAGGTGAAGAATATATGTTAGTGATGTTCCTTAACACTGCCCTGCCTACTAAGCTAGCTAGCTCTGGTTTATTCAGATATTTTACTTCATTTACAAGGGGTGTGTGTGTGTGTGTGTGTGTGTGTGTGTATGCAGCTTTTCCCCTTACTTTCTCTGATCTTTCTTCCAGTGGCAGAGGTCAAAATAGAAAATCCGTTTATAAACCATTCTGGTATATGCTGCATTTCTTTTTGAAACCAGTAGCTAAAATGACATCTGTGAATTTGATTAGCTATGCTTTGCCCCATGACCGCACATAAACCAAAGCTGGTTGCATTTCTCTGCATTCTCTCTACTTAAGTGACCACAGTGCTTTTTAACCAGCAGGCCCCTTTATTGACCAATCTGGAGTGGGGCACAGGTGTGAACTTTAGTTGGGGAGAATTCCCAATCTCCTACCCACTCCCACTCTGCCCCAAAAGATGGATGTGCTAAGCTTGGCCTCAAATACAAATACTTTCATCATGGACTGTGCTCATAGGGCTTATTTTTTAATGTTTCATTATCTCATTGATATTTTCTCCAAATCTTCCATATCATTCTCAAAATCTGAAACTCTAGACTGGAATACAGGGTCCAGTACAGATTGTTAAGCAGCTTAGGGTAGGACCACCTCCCTCCCAGTTTCTAGTTTCTATGGGGGTCTTCTCTCCTGCAGATACCAGCTTTCCAGCTGCTGTCCAGGCATGCATAGGCTGTCCTTGCCAGCCTGCAGAGCAGCTGCTGACTCATGCTTACTTTGGGATCTACTAGGACCCCGAATCTTCTGCTCTTCTGCCAGGACAGACACCACCCACTTCATAGAGTACTCTGCCCCATCACCTTCTGGTCTCAGCTCTGACCTGATTAGAAGTCTCCCACAAATCTGCACTGCTTTACCTGGCCCTGCCCTCCCCCGATCCCTGGCCCACCTGGAAGACATCGTTGGCACACTTTCGGCACAGGTTGTGCTGGCAGGGCAGGATCACCACCGGTTTGGAGAACATCTCCAGGCAGATGGGGCAAATGAGCTGCTTCTCCAGGTTGTCCATGCTATGTGCATCCCCTAGCAGCGGCTTGAAACCCACTGTGAAGTTCATCCCCTCAGCGATTATGCCTGCCCTGGCCTTGGCCCTAGTCCTGGCCTTCCCTCACTGCCCCTGGACCCTTCCTCGTTTACTTTAGACAGCCCGTAGATTCTTATGTTCCCTTCTACTGCTCACTCTTGAAATAGCTCTGCTATCTCTCCTGTCCCTTCCTCCAACAATTCACCTCGTCTTCAGATAGCTGTTTTCAGATACTTCTCTTTCTCTATTCCTTGCTCAGTACCCCAACCAGGCACATGTAGCTTTATCTGTCCCTCCCTTCCTGAATGATTCTGTCCCTGAAAATTTCTCCTTTTGTTCCCCAAATGATTCTTGTTCACTCTATGGGCAGTACTGTTTGTCCCTCACTTCCCAGAGAGGAGATTAATTTTAACATGGGGGTGGGGAACAAGGGGCATCTGCATGACATTCCAACTCCCAATTTAGCTCATGTAAGGCGAGCCACAGCTGTCACCAAGTGAGTGACCCTGACTCACTCAGGAATGGGTGACTGTCATAAGAGCAGGAGTGAGCTCCACTGCTTATGGTGAAAGGTGGGTCTGCAAAGATGTCAAGCTCTCACGCTCAGTAGGCTCTGGTGAGCCCCTGACCCCCATGCTCTGGTGTGGGCTCTTCTTCCAGGGCAACAATGCAGAATCTAAAATGGCCTGGATGAGAACCATACATGGCTCAGGGTGGAAGGAGAGATCTCAAAACCTAGTCAGGACCTCCAAGGCTCAACCTGTGATCCTCACCCTGTTCCGCTGAACCCTGTGATTCAAAACAGGGGCATCAGACACTAGAGGGAAAGACTCTGGTCCAACACTTCCGGTCCATTCTTGTTCTCGCCTAGAACTTTCTTGTATCACCCTAGGAAAAGAAGCTAAGGGCGCTAGAGCTGGCAACTGCCCCAGGGCCTGGAACGACCTCATGAGCATGCCTCTGAGAAAGTGTGGGAATCTGGTCCATGAACACATCACTGGAGCAACTCCAAGGACTTTAAATTTGTTGGGAAATCAAGAGAAGTTGAGCTGAGCAGAAAGGACCTGAGTGCCAGGAACCTATTTTGGGCACCAGGGGAATTGGTCTCCAGGGAAATTTTAGAGCACTGACAAAGTCATAATCACAAGGCTCCAGGAAGCCTCTGCCCCAACTCTATAGTTGTTCTGGACTCCTCCTTTCCAAAGCAGGCTGGTCTCAAATAGGGGCAACACACCCTCTGTCTTTTTCTCCCATGGGCCTTTTGCTCTATCCCAGGCATGATTCGTCTTTTTGAGGTCCAACAAATGCATTGGGTTGGACAAAAGATCGTTTATTTACTGACATTTCTTAGTCCCTCTCCCAGTCAGGAGAGAGAAGTTTGAGGAGTTACTCAGTTCTGACCTTGGGTGGATGGGAAATAAATGGTGTGGAGAGGTTACCAAACAGGCAGTATGAAGAGGCACGAATGGGGAAAGGGTCTGTAAAAGTAGTATCTTTTCCCTATAAAATGTTTCATGCCCATTTTAAGAACAACATATATGGTGATAAGCCTGCATAAGATGTGGTAAAAAGGATGGAGGCAAGCAACCACTGATGTATGAACTTTGGTCAGCCCACAGGACCCATGGTGAGGAGTGTTGTGCTGTGGTGGAGTCCAGACAGAATCCAAAGGTGAGATAACTACCTCTACACCTCAAATGCATTCATACTTTGCCTGAGCTGAGTCATGGTGGCATAGAATGAGGCTGACAACATCAAGTGCATGGGCACCAGGAGAAGTGAGACCAGCCCCAGAAAGGTGTGCTGGTATAGGAATGAGGCTGATGCTAAAAGTTTTTGGTGCAGTGTTGCAACAAAGGAGGGTTAGCTGATAGAGCAGCTCTGGGATAGGAACCACCCTGCTCAGTTATCAGGATCTTGGTGGAGATACTACAAGTGGCTCAGGGCCCCTACCAGCTGAAATTGGCTCAAATCCCAAGGCACAGGAAAAAAGAGTGCACAGGAAAAAGAATGCTCACCACTGTCTGAGAAGTCATAAGGGTAGGGATGGGAGGGCTGTTATCTAAACAGATTAAAATTGGGACTCGAGCTAAAAAGAATAGCTGGGTGACCTTGTATTGCCCAGGTCAGTGGTATCATCAAGGACAGAGGTGGTATCCTCACTGGGATAGATGCCATCAATGCTTCCGAAGTTGGGATTCTTATAAAAAAAAGGGGAGGGGGAATCAGGGTCAATGTCAGGACAGGGCTATTTGCTCCTCTCTTCAACGTGTCCAGTGGGATGGGCAGGCACCCTTTGCTGGGTCAGCACCTGTGGGCAAAAGAGGTTGGCATCTTATTAACCAGAAGGAACGATGACCCAGAATTCAAAGCAAGCTCCCTGTGGGTAAGGATATAAACACCTGAAGTCTATAGTATAAGATACAAACTTTCTACTAATGACTCATTACAAGTTAGTGTATGTTTTTTTCTTATCCTTTGATTATTGCCGCATTTTAGCTTCCATATATACCTCACTCCTCTTCATATTTTAGAAATCATCTTCGCTATCATCTTCCCCTCTTCTAAAATTTCTTTTGTTTCCTATGATGGAATTTGAAAAACATATACAATTACTTAGTAACAATTTTGAATATAGTGGTGAGAAAACCATTACCCTGCAGTTACACATCAGCATCACTAGGTGGCACTAGAGTGAACTTCAGTCAAGCCTCACTTTAATTCCTTGGGATGGAGATGATCTCAGACACCTCATCTCCCCTCCCAGTAAAGGCAATAAACATCATCCTCTAGCTTGTCTTCAACTACCGCCTTTTCTAGATACTCTCCCACCATTCCTTACCTTAACTGCCACCCCATTCCTTAGCCTAACAGTCATGAGAGGCCAATATTACATTCAAACCATCAGTTTTGGCATAAGCCCCTCAGAGTATATCCCCTTCTCTTTCTTCACTTTACCTCAAAACCGACTTGAGACTCCCACACTAGGTGTTCAGAGTTTCACCCCCAACAATTTCTTTCATTCCTAATCCAGCTCTTACCTCAGAATCTGTCTATGGCTCTCACCTGACCTCGGAGGCTGATTCTGGACATTCTGCTGATACCTTTTGGCAACCTCCTCAGATGGTGGCTTAAGTGTTCCACAGCAAAAGCAGCAGCAGCAGCAGCAACAGCAACAGGTGAGCAGAGCGCACAGGAGGACAAGTGTCTGAAAGGTAGGAAAGGATGGCCTCAACCCAGCAGTTCTTTTTTTTTTTTTTCAACCCAGCAGTTCTTAGTTCCATTTCACTCCCCTCCCTCAATCCCCTTAGCACCAAGAAAATGAATAAACAGAAGGATCTGTCCTGGGAGAGAAGGGTCAGCTATTGGACAAGAGGAGGGCCACTCCTCCTTCCTTATACTTAAGGGACTAGGAACAATTGTATACCTTGAACCAACAACTATTCATCGTAAAATAGTAAGTGACGCCTTCTTCGCCAAAGTGATCATATATATATATTCCCAATGAGCCATGCCGGTCGTAGATTTTCCGCTTCTTAGGGTCACTCAGTATGGAGTGGGCTGTGTTGATCTCTTTGAATATTTCTGCTGCTTGAGCATCCCCTGGATTCTTGTCTGGATGATACTTCAAGGCCAGTTTCCTACCCAGGCAATACCCAAAAGGAGGGTGGGGAGAGGATGGTGGGGGAATGGCTGGGGAAGGAGGTAGGATGAATGACAGGGATAGGTCTCTAGGTGAAAAGAAGAATGCATGAGATGTGGTGCAAAGGATGGAGGCAAGCAGCCCACATCTAAATTCCTGGCCATGCCACATTGAAAAGGATGATGGCCCCATGTGACCCAAAGTGAAGGCTTGAGGATTTAACAATGGGTCAGAAAGCAAGGTAGAAAGAGAAGGGCTTAAGGCGGTGGGGCATTCTGGGGTTTAATAAGAGGCTGATGTTTGAACCTGTAAGCCTTTTTGATGTCTTCAGGTGAGGCACCTTTCTTAAGCTCCAGCACGGCATAGAGAGTTGTCCCACTTTTGGACAGCTGGCGAGCTGCTTCATCCAAATGAGACATGATCTGGGTCAGAGGGGAAGAAGCATTTGTGAGAACTTCCACAGGCGAGGCCACAGAGGAGTGAACTTCCAGTGACAGGAAACTCGTTGCCTTCTGGGTCTAGGTAGGTAAAATGACTACAAAGAGACAAGTATAAGACAACAATGAGTGGGCTCTGTGACTGGCAGGAAGGTGCAGGTGACCAGAAAAGACATCTAAATTTAAATGTTAAAGAGCAAACATCTCCTTGCATTTCCCAGCGTCCTTCAGCTACCCAGCCCTCCAGACAAGGGGAGGTCTAAACCATGGGAAGAGAGTGATTTTGTCTGGAACTACTAGTACCTTAGGCAAACAGCCCTGGCCCTGTCCAAGCTCACTGCTGGGTTGGAAAGACCAGGGCAGCCCTGTCCTTGAACAGGTTGGGTCAGGAAGCCGGGAGAGGCACAATTTTCAAGGGAGAAACAATTCAGACCAAACCCTGAGCCACCAAAGAGAAATCAGGTGTCTTAAAGTGGCAGTGCTGCCACAAGGCCAGAGACGTTCTTCTTTTCTCTGGCCTCCGCTCTCAAACCTCAGAGATGGGGCAGCGGGGAGAACACGGTGATGATTCAAGGGATGAGGACCACAGCGAAAGGGGTAACTGTGGGGGCCCCGATCGGCCTGAGACCGGGGAGCAGGGAGGCTTGGGAGGCTGTGGCCCATGAGGGCCAAGGCAACATGCTCAGAAGGGAAAGCTCTGGTTCCCAGGTGACTTCTGGCTCCGTGTGGACTCCCTGCTCGGCCTGGTGCTCTACCTCTACCTCAGGGTCGCTCTCTTCAGCTGGTGAGGCCTCACACAACCTCCATCCGGGTGTGAAACTTCACACCGCCGAGGTCCAGCGGCCAACTGCGCTTGCGTGCTGCGCCAACACTCCAGGTCGCTTTTTGGCGCCGCTGGAAAATCTAGGGGTGAGGCTACGTGAGCCCTGGGACTTATTTCGCTCCTGAGCACAGGGATCAGCCCTGTGCCAGCGGCCTTACGACATTTCCTGCGCTTCCGGTGGGCGTGGCCGCGGGCCAACCTTTCTGCCTTGGGAGAGGTTCACCAGTCACCTGCAGGGCTGGGCTCGTGCACTCACTTGAGGAAGCATTATCGGTTTGCACGCCGGGGTTGTATGAAAGGTATGGCTCCTGCAAGCCTTTCTCAAGAGGTCTGTTACCTTCCCAGTCTTCTTTTGCAGAATATAGGGGTCTCCACTTCGTCCTTTCTTTCCCTTCTGCCTTCAAACTCCTACACATGCTTTAAGATCCACCTCGAATATCCTGGGACTCCTTCCCTCTTTCCTCCAGTTGTTCCCATCTTGCTCTGTCACAGCAGTTATCCTGTTATATTGTATTTATTTTATTTATTTATTTAGTTAGTTAGTTAGTTAGTTAGTTATATTGTAATTATTAGTTTGCACGTTCCCTTAAGTGGTAAACGGTATCTTGAGTTCTCAAAAAGTCACTACCACTTTTCAGGAAGTATTATATCATAAGGATGTATCATGTATTCTTATTATCCAGGTTGGACTCTTAAGTTGTTTCTAGCCATTTGATAGTGAATAATCTCATAACGAAAATTCTTTTTTTTTTTAAAGGTTTTATTTATTTATGAGAGACAGAGATTGGTGCAGAGACACAGGCAGAGGGAGAAGCAGGTTCAAAGCAGGGAGCCTGACATGGGACTCGATCCTGGGTCTCCAGGATCAGGCCCTGGGCCGAAGGCGGCGCTAAACCGCTGAGCCATCCGGGCTGCCCTCATAACGAAAATTCTTTAAAAAAATAAAAAAATAAAATAAAATAAAATAAAATATAATATAATATAATATAAAAAATAAAATAAAATAAAATATAAAAAATAAAATAAAAAATAAAATAAATAAAATAAAATAATATAAAATAAAATAATATAAAATAAAATCTTCAAATAAATCTCTTCCCTGCCCCCTTGAGGTGGATTCCTGGAAGTGGAATTACTGGATCAAAGCGAATTTTTTAGAGGCTCTTAACTTTCTTCCCAGAAACACAGCCAAAGTACCAATTTACATTTCCACCTGCAGGGCTTGAGAGCACCTAACTCCACCTGGCTTTGCTCCCTGTGATCTACTATGGGAGGCAGTGTTTGCACCACTTACAATTTACCACCACTTGATAATGTTGATTTTCTTTACAGATGAGCATGCAATAGCTCCTATAGCTTGTATTTGAAAGAGCTTTATTACTTAAATAATACTACTCTGTTCCACCTCATGTGACTTATCACTCTCTTCCCTTTATTACAGTTATTTGTGCACATTTACACCCCCTTCTAGGTTTTAGGGGGTAAATCAATACTCCATCCCAAGAGATACAAGCCATCTGAGTAACCTAAGGAGTGTGATAGGCACAATGACCAGTGAATTAACTAACTTATTTCTGTAGATCTGTGATCAGTATAGGGGTGGGGATGAAAAGCTTTGGCATAGCGGGATGAGCACTGGGTGTTATGCTATATGTTGACAAATTGAACTCCAATAAAAAAAATTTAAAAAAAAAAACTTTGGCATCAATTGTCCAGTTCATAGGTTCTGAGTTTATAGGTCAGTTACCTAAAACAAAGGAGCTGAAAATGACATTTGTGTGTGTGTGTGTGTGTGTGTGTGTGTGTGTGGTGGTGGTGGTGGTTGTGATTTGTACTCTGGTAAATTACCCTAGCTAACTCCCAGCTTTTCATCACCATCATAGGATGGCAGAGCTAGCAGAGCAACCCGGGTTGTTTCTTTTTCTTTTTTAAAAAATATTTTATTTGTTTATTTGGCAGAGAGAGAGGACAAAAGCAGGTGGAGCAGCAGGCAGAGGAAAGGGAGAAGCAGGCTCCCTACCAAGCAGAGAGCCCAGGACCCCAAGATCATGACCTGAGCTTGAGGCAGATGCTTAACCAACTGAGCTACCCAGGTACCCCCACCTGGGTTGTCTTTTTTTTTTTTTTTTTTAAGATTTTATTTATTTAATCATGAGAGACATACACACTCACAGAGGCAGGGACAGAAGCAGGCTTCCTGCAAGGAGCCCAAAGTGAGACTCGATCCCAGATCCCAGGATCATGCCCTGAGCCAAAGGCAGATGCTCAACCACTGAGCTACCCAGGCATCCCTGGGTTGTCTCTTTACTAACTCTAGCAGAAGGCCCTAGAAGTGCAGAGCACTTACAGTGAATTCCTTACCTCAGTCTGTAGGCCAGCATGTTCTGGCCTCTGCCTCTCACTCTAGCTCTGTCAGGCACCACTGTTTTGCTTGCTCTGGTCTCCGCTGCACTGCTTTTCTGTCAGTTCTTTGAAGACACCATGTTCCCTCCCAAGTCAAGGGCCTTAGGCCATTCTACTCGCTCTGCCTGGAAGACTCCTCCTCAGGCTGTCTGCTAGCTGACTTATCTTTCTAGAATCTCAGCTTCATGTCTCCCCACATAGGCTTTCTAAATTGGGTTCTGCTTCTCTCTCCCCACCTCATAACACGCTCACCACAATTTGTGAATATATGTTTATTTGTGTGTTGATTTATTTAAGATCTGCCTTCCCCAGTACAAAATGAACTCTCTGAGGGCAGGGACCTTGTAGCTTTGTTCACTATGATTCACCTGGCACCTAGAAACGTGCCTGGTTCACAGCAAGTGAATTAATGATTTGTTGGACAAGCTACAGCAGAGGGAGCCCTCTGCTGGTCCAAAGTAGGCCTAGAGGATGGGACCTAGCAGGAATTCCCTAGGGCTGCACTTAGCTGGGGACTTGGAAGGCTAAAGAGACCATTTTCCCTCATAGGGCCCTGGGTGAGAAGAGACAAAAGGAATTAAGAAGAGGCGGTAGGGGAGATAGTAATGGTGACTCAGAGCTCCTTGGTTCCTGTCTGAGTTTTCCTCCAGTTCCTAACACCGTTCCTGAGATATTGTAGGTGCTCAACGAATGTCAGTTGGTTGAATGAATAAGCAAACGTTGTGTGCCTTTTCAGAGGCACTGTAACCTAACAATCTCCTTTGATTCTCATGGCAACCATGAGAGATGGTGTGATCACATCCCTGCTTCATAGAAGTGAGCCCAGAGAAAGAGGCAAATCAGGTTCTTCTTTGAAAAGAGTTAGTAAACATCTCCCACGTCTTGCCAGAGGCCCCAGAATGTTATTACTTCTTATCATTGACCCCTGACATTCTAATTAATTCTTTTTTTAAAAGATTTTATTTATTTATTCATGAGAGACACACACACACACACAGAGGCAGAGACACAGGCAGAGGGAGAAGCAGGCTCCATGCAGGGAGCCTGATGTGGGACTCGATCCTGGGATTCCAGGATAATGCCCTGGGCCAAAGGCGGGCGCTAAACCACTGAGCCACCCAGGGATCCCCAGATTAATTCTAATCATAGTTCATGGCTCTTGAAATAGCCATTATCTTTAAGTCTCCTGAGCTTCTACTCTGAATGAAAGGGCAGTGCAGCCAGTAGGCTGCCAACATGGGAAGAGGACAGACAAGTCAGCCTGGCATCTTTAGCTAGAGGCTCTCTACTTTGTCTTGACCTAGAAACAGACCCCACCTGCTCTGTGTCTATGCACAGGGTCTCTTTTGACCCCCCTGCACAGTACTAGCCAGAACACACAAGCCCAGAGTCAGAAGCCCTAGATCTTGGTTTTTTGATCTGGCTGTAATGAGCTGTGTGATCCTGAACAAATCACTTAATCGTGGAGCCTCTTTTTCCTCTTCTGTAAAAAACTGTGCTATTCCACAGGGTTGATGTCAAAACTAAATTAGATTTGGTTGTAAAAAGAACAGAAAAAATAACTATGCTAAAGAATGATTTCAGACCAAAACCTTTTTAGAATCATTTGCCCTTAAGTCACTGATCTTATAGTTTACTATCTCACAGAGCTGTTTGGTCTCTCCTGGAGGAAACCATGAAGCATCCCTTGTTTACCCACAAACAGCTAAAGTTTTAGTCATATAGCTGGAATACACATATACAGACAGCAGACATTGACATATTTATACCCAAAATATGCTCTTGAGCATATGCAGTGGGAGAGAGAGATCATAATTTGTCATACCCAACCACTAGGTTCTAGAATTATATAGTTTTTGAGTTGGAAAGGTCCTCAGAGGCTTAACTCTCATCTAATGCCTTGTGTAATTGTGTAATTGAAGAAAGTGTGGCCCTGCTCAAAGTCAACCAGTGAGGTCCAGATCCAAGTCTTTTGAGTTAAGAGTCTATGCTGTGTCTGCTCTTTATACATACCAGCTCCCTTCTCACTTTAAAGTTGAGGTCTAGGGACACCTGGGTGGCTTAGTCGATTGGGCATCTGACTCTTGGTTTCACCTCAGGTCATGATCTCAGGGTCCTGGGATTGAGCCCCACATCAGGCTCTGTGCTAAGTGGGGAGTCTGCTTGAAGATTCTCTCCCTCGGCCCCTTCCCACTCTCTCTCTCTCATTCAAATAAGTAAAATCTTTTTTTTTTAAAGATTTTATTTATTTATTCATGAGAAACGCACAAAGAGAGGCAGAGACATAGGCAGAGAGAGAAGCAGGCTCCCTGTGGGGAGCCCAATGCAGGACTTGATCCTACAACCTCAGGATCATGACCTGAGCCAAAGGCATACACTCAACCACTGAGCCCCCATGTGCCTCAAATAAATAATCTTTATTTTTTATTTTTTAAAAAGATTTTATTTATTTATTCATGAGAGACACACAGAGAGAGAGGCAGAGGGAGAAGCAGGCTTCATGCAGGGAACCTGACGTGGGACTCGATCCCTGGTCTCCAGGATCATGCCCTGGGACGAAGGCAGGTGCTAAACCGCTGGGCCACCGGGGCTGCCCCCTAAATAAATCTTAAAAAAAATAAAATTGAGGTCTATAGATAGACCAAAACTGTAGTTGATATCTGTCTTCTTCCATGGTGTCTGGTAATGTCCCTCTTTCACTCCTTCCAGCCGAAGGCATGCTCTCTCCACATGTGAGAAAAATATCACTGGCCCAGTTTGTTTGCCTGTCCTTCCCCAGGGCAGACATCTCAGGGTGGGAGATGGAGGGCTTCCAGGCCAAAGAGGCTGCTGCATACCCCTGTCCTCTCTGACCTGCAACCCCAGACTACAGAGCTAAGGGCAGGCTGACAGGGCACAGCTATCTTACCTGTAAAATGGAGATAATAGTGTGTACCCCTTAGGGTTGTTAGGAGGACTAAATATTTAATCTGAACAGTGCTTGGGACATGGTAAGTGTTATGTTATTTTCGTCATCATCATCATATCATCATCCTTTCTATCTGGTCACTTCCCAATTTTGTAAAGAGAGAAGTTGCTTTTCATTTTGTCTCTGGGAAGAAGGGAAAACTTAGGATCCTTCCTCTAGGAAGATTTGCAAATTGTCATGAGAATTGTTTCATCCTCTTTGTACATCCTTCTCCCAGCCTCTTAGAATCTAAGAGAACCACATTTCCTTGTTCCCCTACCCAGCACCCTCATGTTGCCCTCTTCCTATCCAAAATATTCCCACCAGTCCTCCCTAAGCTGTTAGAACTCCAAAATTACCTCTCTCACTTCTTTCAATACTTTTTTGGGGGGGGCAGGGAGAGCACACTTGAGTGCTTATGAGTGAGGGGGAGAGTGGGGGGCAAGGCAGGAGCAGAGGAAGAAGGAGAGAATCTCAAGCAGGCTTCATATTCAGTCCCAAGCAGAAGCAGGGCTCCATCCCACAACCCTGAGATCATGACCTGAGCCAAAATCAAGAGTCCGATGCCTAACTGACTGAGCCACCTAGGTGCCCATTCTTTCAATAAGAATTGAAAATTCTTTCTTTCTTTCTTTCTTTCTTTCTTTCTTTCTTTCTTTCTTTCTTTCTAAACTAACTTTTTAAAAAGATTTTATTTATTTATTCATGACAGACACACAGAGAGAGAGAGGGAAAGGCAGAGACACAGACAGAGGGAGAAGCAGGCTCCATGTAGGAGCCTGACATGGGACTCAATCCCAGGTCTCCAGGATCATGCCCTGGGCTGCAGGCGGTGCTAAACCACTGCGCCACCAGGGCTGCCCCTCTTTCAATATTTCTAGTGAAAACTGTTACCTCCATAAAATGAGCTCATCCCTAAAGGTTAGGTGGAAAGCAATCGGATTAAAATACAATGATTCAAGGGCACCTGGCTGGCTCAGTAGGTGGGGCATGTGACTCTTGATTTCCAGGTTGGACATTCGAGCCCCATGTTGGGTGTAGAGATTACTTAAAAATAAAATCTTTACTTAAAAAAAATTATTTATGAGAGACACACACAGAGAGGCAGAAATATAGGTGAAAGGAGAAGGAGGCTACCTGCAGGGAGCCTGATGTAGGACTTTGTCCTAGGACCCGGGGATCACGACCTGAGCCAAAGGCAGATGCTCAACCACTGAGCCACCTAGGAGCCCCAAAAATAAAATCTTTAAAAAACAAAACTAAAACCCTACTATAATTTAGCTTCTAGTGAGAATGAGTGTTAATACCCTACTGTCTCCATTCTTGCTAACATAAAAGAAATAACTAGTAGAATTCAGGCAGTGTGATTGAATGAAGTGAAAAATACCAAGCTCTCTTTCAGGAAAGGCTTTGGGCCTTAAATCACTTTTTTCATTTTCTATTACATTTCACGTCTTTTCATTTCTGTGGCTCTGTATTATTCTTGTTCTCCTCCTATATCTCCATTAAGTTTCCTGCCCTCCCCCCCTTCAGGCCCCTCCTCCTTCTCTCATTTCCTGACTGTGGATATTCTGTATGGTTTGGTCTTTAAGCTTCTACTTGTGCTTTCTCCTCTCCAGAGATCCAATCTATGCCTATGGCTTCAGATGTCATAAGTAGGCTTTAGAGTTAGTTTAGGATTATCCACATGCCAGTCTCCTGCTGCCTCTAAATTATATTCCCCATACTGATTGTTCCTCTTGGTTTCTCTGTTAAGAACCAGTATGGGGAATATAGTTTGGAGGTAGTGGGAGACTGGCATATGTTCTGGCTATTTCCAAGGTAATGATTCTCAAGAAACCCAAACATCACTTGTCTGTGGATTCATTCTTTTCCCCAATTCAGGCCAAAAGTCTTACTAATTTTTTTTTCAAAATTGTTCTTTCATGTGTCCCTTCTTTTCAGCTCCTACAGTCTTGAAGAATCGCAGTTAAAGGATTTCCATATCACACTGTCTGTTGTTCTAGCCTTCTAACTGTTCTTACCACCAGTCTCATCCCTGGATATGGCCATATCAGTGTTTGTGAAGCAATGCTTCTATCATTAGCACTTCTTTGCTCATGGCCTACAGGATGCAAAACAACCTTTTAAATCTGGCAATAAACTCTACAACTTGATACCAACTTAGCCCTCCAAGTGCATTGTCTACTGTTGTTCTAAGGTGACCCTTCCATGCCATTGCCCTTGCACCATTTTCCCTTGTGAATTGTCCTTTTTCATTAATCAGTTCACTTACTCAACAAATATCTGTTAAACATTGCTACATGCCTAGTATTTTGGATACAATGATAACCAGTCAAACTCTTCTTTGTACTCATAGATTATAGCCTAGTGTGGAGGACAGACATTCATTAACGTCTTCAACAAATGTTTATTAGATTTTATCATGTGCCAGAGACTATTCTGGATACTGGGGATACGGCAGCTTATAAAACAGACAAAAATGTTTGCCATCATGGAGCTTGCATTCTGGTGAAAGCAGATAGATAGTAAACAAAATAAGTAAAATATAGTATTTTAGTTGGTAATAGTGTCTATGGAGCAACATAAAGCAGGGGATGCAGATAGAGAATCTTTGAGGTGGGATTGCAGTTTTTAAAATGATAAGCAAGGAAGGCTGGTGAAGGTGATATTTGAGTCAAGACCTAGAGTGGGTCCTCAGGTGAATCATGAAGACATCTGACAGAGTACATTGCATGTAAAGGAGTAAATGCAAAGGTCCTAGGGTGGAAGCATGCCTGGTGTGTTGTAGGACCTGTACAAAGGCCAGAGTGGCTGGGGATGGAGGTGAGAGTGGTATCAAAATGAGATCAGAGGGGCCTGTAGGACTTTGCAGGACATTGGAAAACCTTTGGCTGGTACTGACTGACATGGGGAGGTGCTGGGATCTGGCCTAGTGGTCTCGTCACTGGATTGAGGATAAATTGTAGGACAATAAAAGTAGAAAAATGAATATAACCACAGAAGCTACTGCAGTAATCAAGAAGACAGATGATGGTAGTTGGGACCAGGGTGGGAGCAGGATTTGCTGCCAGATTGGATGTGGGGTGAGTATAAAGGTATCAGGGGTGACTCTAAGGTTTCTGGCTTGAACAAGTGAAAGGATAGAGTCCCCATGTTCAGGCATAGGAGGAAAGCTGAAAGGAAAGGTTTGGGATGGGGTGATAATCAGGTGCTCCGTTTTAGACCAATGAAGCTTGAGGTGCCTAGTAGATGCTAAGGAGGTGAGGTCAAGCTGACATCTGGGTATTTGAGTCTGGAGTTCAAGTGAAAGATCTGGGGATCATTGTATAGATGCTGTTTATTTTGTTAAGCTTTTTTTAAACAGAAAATTTCAAACAAATATAGAATAGCACAATGATTCCCTCATCTACCTATCATAGAACTTCAACAACCACTGCTTTCTGCAGTTTCTAGATAGTATTTTAAGCCTTGAGACTGGATAATATCTCAATGGGCAAGAGTGTTAGAAAGGTAAGAGAAGAGGGTGACCAAGTCCTGGACCATTCCAGCATTAAAGGGTTGAGAAGAGGGATGCCTGAGTGGCTTAGCAGTTGAGTGTCTGCCTTTGGCTCAGGACATGATCCCAGAGTCCCGGGATTGAGTCCCACGTCGGGCTCCCTGCATGGAGCCTGCTTCTCCCTCTGCCTGTGTCTCTGCCTCTCTCTCTGTATCTCTCATAAATAAATAAATAAAATCTTTTAAAAAATTCTTTAAAAAAAAAAAAGAGGGTTGAGAAGATGAGGAGGAACCAGCAAAGGAGCCTGAGAATAAGCAGTCAGTAAAGTAGGAGGAAAACCAGATTATGGTATCCTGGAAGCCAAGTGAAGAAACAAGTAATTCCCAAATAATGATGTAATTACAGTTTGATAAATGCTGAGGAAGAAAAGAAGTGTGCAATGAGAATATGTAACGTGAGATCCAACCTAGTCGGGGGATCAGGGAAAGCCTCTAGGAGGAGGTAATAATTCAGCTCTAGCCCTCCCTCATCCTTTCTATCTCCAGCTAAAATCCTGCTTTCTCCATCTTGATTCCACTCTGACAACCAGCCCCTTTTTTCTGGGGTGGCTGTATGGAGGACTATGTGTCAGCCATTGGGGGGGCCCCAGGAATACCGTGATGAGAAAGATAATTCTTGCCTTCAGAAAGCTTGTATTCTAGTGAAGAGACAAACAAACCATTTTGTTTCAGTGTGCTGAGTGCCACCATCACATAAGCACAGCGGGCCTTGAGAGCACTGGAAAAGCACTGGAAAACTTCAGCCTGGTTGGGGAAGGGGTTTAGAAAAAGCTTCCTGGAGGAACACTTGAGCAGAGAATGGAATGGAAATTGGACTCCCTTGTTACCTCTGCCTATACCCTTCAACCTGGCTTGGACCTTTCCAGTGTTAACCCATTGCCCGAATGCTTGGATTCCAAATCTTGTCTGAGATTCCTAGCCCGGCCAAATCCTGACTTCAGGACCTTGCTCTCTTTCTCTCCCAGTATGAACTGCTCCAGCCTGGATTCCCAGGAGCCCCCTTCTGACCTGCTCTGCCACCCTCTGTTCTGGCACTGACCTATCCTGAGAACTTCCAGGGCTTCCTGCTTCCTTCACCCCTTTGGGACTTGATCAAAGTGGCCTAAGGAATCTCCTTAGGGAGAATTGATACCTAAGGCGACAGGACAGACATTAAGAGGATGTGGGTAAACCAGTAACCAAAGACAGCAGAATAGAAATCTCTTAGAATCAAGTTAAAGCCAGGAGGGGGAGGAAATGCATCTATCTTGTTCACTGGGAATTCCCAGTTACCCTAGCAAAGTGCATGGCAGGAAATAAGTGTTCAGTAAATGTTGAATGAATCTTGTTCTTACAAGATTCCAGTTCCTTAAAGCCAGCTCTAAGCTGCCCTTCTAACTCCTGCATAATTTTCCTAGCTCCTAGCAGATGCAGAATACCTTCCTCAGATCTGGCATTCAAGAGGACCCTTTGCAAAGATTTTCATAGGGCCACTTGATGGCTCTTTGAGAAACAGGTGCAAGCACTCTGTTTCACTGCCAGGCTTTTCTTGCATATATTTCCAAGTACAGGCAACTGTTGGTATTCTCCCCGCTGGTGCCCTCAGCTTCTGGAGGCAGCACGTTCCAAGGCCCCACACCGAGGGAGCCACGGCCGAGGACAGCCCTGTCATCCATCTGCTCCCAGACTTCTTTCCCCTCCCGCCCGCTCGCTCCCCGCCCTGTAGCGGGCGGGCATGTGCCGGCGTCTGCGCCCCCTCCCGGGAACCCGGGGCTGCTGTCTGCGCTCTGTGGACTGACTCCCCGGGAAGGGAAATCCCGGAGGAAGCCATTGTTGTTAAATCCCCTGTTGTCGTCATTGGCTAAGGCGTGCCTAGAAGCCCCTTTCCCGCACAGGGCTCCGCGATGTCTCCCCAGTCTCGAGCTCTCCTGCCCTGGCCGCTTCAGGCGAGGCTACAGCATCCCAGCCCTTGAGTGCGCGGTGGCCCCTCCGCATCCCAGCTCCAGGGCTCTCAGAATTGGGGAAACCCCAGGCCCCGTGCGGAGCTTCGAAAACCGACGGCGCCAAGCGGCACCTGCCGGGGGTCCTGACCTAGACGAACAAGAGTTCCAACCGTGCTCTAACAAGGACCTACAAGGTGACCTTGGCCGGTGGTTTCCCCTCTCGCTACCTCAGCTTGCACCCTCTGGCCCGAGGAAGGAGCTGAGGCCCCACTCCTCTAAGGGAGGTTGGAGGGAGAAAGGACCCCCACCCTCACTCCCTCGCCCCTCTCCTTGCGTGGGCTTTGGGCTGAGTCTTCCGCTGGGAGTAGCGGGGAGTGTGCCGAATAAAGGCTGGCGCTGGCCCCGGCCCCGGGCGCAGCGTGGGTGTAGATGCGGCGCGGGGGGCTCGCGCAGACCCTTCGGTTCTTCTGTTCCGCACCGTTTCCCAGCGCAGTACGCTCCCTTCGTGCACGCCGCCCGCAAACCTTGGCAAGGGCCTCACTCTCCCCCGCCTGAGCAGCCAGCCCGCAGCCCAGCTTGCCTAATTCGTTCAAGCCTCACCTCCTCCGCGAAGCTCTCCCAGGTTAACCCCATCTCTTCCAACCACTCTATCTGGCACGTGTTCCTGGTGTTCGGTTTTTTTTTGGGGGGGGGGGCGGAGTGTACACTCAGTCGCAACGTTTGGGATAATAACCTTGGGACAAGAACCCTAAATGAGCGACGCCCAGTGTGTTCTTCAGGAAGGGTGCCGGTTGATGGGTTTCTCTGCTGGACTCACTAACCACTCCCACCCTCCACGCTTCTCCATCCAAGCTCAGTTTTCTCCCTCCTCCTCCTCCAGACCCTCCTCTTCACAGAGTGTCACAGCTTGGAGGGCACAATGCGATGCCCACTCCCATTTCATCCTACAGTGGCGGCAGGTGTGAGGGGCAGAGAGCATTGAGCAGTTGAAGGTTTAACCCGGGGCTCAGCCACCCACTTTGCTGTAAGTCACTCCTTCCTTCCCCTGGGCTTTAGTTAAAACGGGCAAAACGAGGCAAAATGAGAGAATGCCCATCCAGGTGCTAGAGGGTCGGAGGCAAAGAATCACTTGCTGACAAGCTTCCACCTCCCTCTAAGAACAATGGTTTGTGTGACCAGAGAGGTGGCATCACTCCCTCCTCCTCCGGTTGCCCCAGACTGTGAGTGACAAGACTGCCGAGCGCGCCCTCTCCAGTGGCCAGCGCGGCGCCCTGAACTGGAGAGGGAAAGAGGATGGGGTTCCAGTCCCAGCATTTTATTAACCGGCTGCACCACCCTAGAGGCTTCTAACTCTGGAACTCAGTTTATTCATCCGAAAAATAGGGATAGTAATGGATTGGAGGAGAACAGGAAGCTTTTGTCACCCAGTGTCTCTATAAAAATAAATGATAATGAGCGGTACAGTGCTTGGCAGCAGATTTTGCATGCAAATTCCGACCCCACATCCTCCACACAGGGGTTTCTGGCCAGAGTCCCTGGAGTTCTCCCGGATGTGTCTCTGCGCACCCCACACTCTTTCTGGTTCTCTCGAGCTAGGTAATGGACCCACACCTGTTTGTGCCTCTGTCGGGAGGGGTTGGAGGACCCCCCCCCCCCGCCCCCCGTGCAGGCTTGCGAAGGGAGGTGTTTCTTGGGGGAAGGTTGGTCGAGAGGTGCCTAGGTTTTGGGAGCTTGGCTTAGAACCGGCGGGCGGGACTTGGGTGGGGGCGGGGCTATGGAGATTAGGTGTTTTCTAGAACCCTGAGGGGGCGCAGAGGACTTCCGTCGCCCCCACCTGGCTCTGGCATTGGGAAATGGGGCTTTGGTTATGGGGGCGGGGCTTAGGCATGGGGGAGAGGCCCGGGAGCCTGGAGGCGGGGCTTGGGGAGCTCGCCCCACGCGGGGCGGGGCTCCAAAGGCAGCGGGATCTGCAGTTCGGACTCCCCGCGCCACAGTCGCTGCAGTTCCCTCCACTCTGGTGGCCCCGCGGCCCTGCGGGGAGTCCGAGGGTCGGCTGGCCGCTCGGACTTGGTGCAGGGCCGGCCCCGCCTCTCTCTTCCTCGGTGGGGCCTAGACGGTCGGGGCCGCGGAGACATGGAGCCCTCTCCTGCCACGGGGGGCTCGGAGACCACTCGCCTGGTGAGCCCCCGGGACCGCGGCGGCGCCGGTGGCGGCCTGCGCTTGAAGAGGTAGGACAGACCTGGGCCAGCCCTCAGCCTGGGGGCGCCACCCTCGTGCCATCCGCCCCTTTCGTTGTCTCCCTCGGCGCGGCCCCGGCTGGCCGCCCCAGCGCACCGCAACTCCTCGGCTTCGCGGCGCCGGGCGCTGTCCTCCCCGGCCACACGGCCAGAAGCCCCCGCCCCTCCCAGCAGCCTGCTTGCCTCCTCCCGGCCACGCTTTTTCTCGGTCGCGCAAAGCGGCTCCCCGGCCCGGCCCCCAAGCCTCCGGACCCCTCAGCCGCCCTCGCCGCATCTGACTTTCCCGCGAGCAGCTGCCCCTCCGTCGGGCCGGAGTCGCGCCCGGTGCCCCGATGTCTGCACTGCTCCGGCGCCCTGCTGGTGGGAGCATCTCGCCGCCCCGGCCTCGGAGCCCCCTCTGCAGGCCCCTGGCCCTTTCCTCCGTGCGCCGGGCTCGCGGCGCCCCCTCCAGCCACGGCCAGCGGTGCGCACCCGGACCGAGGATGGGCCCCGGCTCCACGGCGGTTCTTCCCGGCCCCTGGGGGGCGGCGGCCGCTGGGAGGCGAGGGGGTGGCAGGGAAGGAGCAGGTGCGGTCTGGGCGGCAGGGGGTATTCCCGGCTCCGCACAGACGGGGCCGGGGGCGGCGAGGTGTGAAATGAGGCGCGGGGAGCGGCGGGGACAGCGGGCCGGGGGCGGCCGGAGAACCTCCTCCGCGTCCCGCCCGCCTCCCGCGCCCGGCGCCCGCCGGCTCTGTGCGCCTTGGCCCCCGGAGCGCCGCGCCAGGCCCATCCTGGCCACCTCCGCTGGCCATTTTGTCTGTTGGCTGACCGTCCGTTTGTCTCGGAAATTTGACAGGCTCTCTAGCTCTTTCTCGTCGGCTTCCCCCCCCCCCTTTCTTCATTTCTCCCAACCGTTCTTTTTCCCTCCGAGCACCTTTCCCTTTGTCTCTGGTTCCTCTGTGTGTTTCTCGCTCTTTCCCTGGGCGAGGGCCGTAAACCTGAGTGGGTGGGGGAGTGGATGAACAGAAGGGAGGACAGACTTCCCGTCTGACTCCTTCCTGCAGGGGACTGCAGACGTGGGCAGCTGTGGAGGCTCCAGCCAAGACACTGGCTGGCTCTTCACATATCCTTTTGACTCTGCTTCAGGCCCTGTCCCCTCCCCAAACTTCCCCTCTACCTCACTCAATATTACTGGTTTGTTGGGGGTTTCAGAGGGTCAAGGAGAGAAAACTGCCTTTCTTTCTCTTTCTAAACAGCGTGTAACCCCCCACCCACATACACACACACACACCCACTCACACCAACAATGAGGCTTCTTTTTTTTCTAATGTTTTTTTTTTTTTTAAAGTAGGCTCCATGCCCAAGGTGGAGCTTGAGCTCATGACCCTGAGATTAAGAGTCGCATGCTCTACCAACTGAGCCAGCCAGGCACCCCAACAATGAGGCTTCTTTAGTGCCCAATTCATGCAGAACAAAAGGGAGTAGCCTGTTGATGGGTGGCTACCTTGATGACTGGCTACTCTGTGCCTTACAAAAAAGGCATCTTGCCCACTGCCCCAAAGCCACGCAGCCTGTGCTTGCTAACCAGACCCGCATCTCTGACTCCCGGCTCATTTTCATCCTCATATGACCATTAGTCACCAAATCCTGCAGTATTTTCTGAAAGAGACTCTTCCCTAACCTACCTGCCCCTCCTCTAAAATTCTGGGCAGGGAATCTGTGGCCTGGTCTAGTCTGAACCCTTCCATCTTCTCTCCTCTCTCCCTCCCAGACTAATATACCTCAGCAAGGTCATCTCAGGGCTTGGGAAAGATATGTGAAATCAATCAGTGTATCTCCCTCCATGTTCCTTTGAGCCCTTGCTTCCCTCCTCAGCCCTTGGCCTGGCTCCTGATACTTAAAACTCCTAGCCACTTATCTTGTCATTGACATCCCATGTGTATGGAGCCCTCTTTTTCACCTAGGTCTCATGTTGAACATCTCTCCCTCTGTGAAGTTGTCCTCACCCCCATCACAGGTGGTCACTCCCTCCCTGGTGCTCCAAAGTCCTTCGTTCATAATCCTCCTGGCCCCAGCCTCTCCTTGCCTAGTAAGTCATCGGTGAAACATCTGTCTCTCCCACTAGACCAGGCTTCACCATGTGTATACCACCTACCACCTGAGTCCCAGGCGCCCAACTATATGTATATCTCATTGAAGAATGAGGATGGGTTTCAGAGCCACCCTCATTTCCCTGTCTCCTCTGGAAACACACCAGAATCATACACATTGAGATACTAAGTCTTGGAAGAAAATTCCAAGAAATTAATCTACCTGCCAGCACTTGAATCTTCCCTAGAAGCACCAAATGTCCCCCCACCACCCTCACACCTCAATTCACCCACTTGGCAGAGCTTTTCTGAGCCTGAAGGCCCCAGGCTTCCCTCCTTACTTTACTGTTGTGACCACTTTTCAACCAAGAGCCTTCGATTTCACTCATGGGTATTCTAGTCACACTTCCATGAGTATTTCTAGGACTGTATTTTCTATTAGGTCCTTCGTTCCGTGGGAAGGTTCTGGCCTTGCTGGGGTTCAGACTTGGTAGTCATGGGGTTAGGAATTGGGCCAGTATGAACCTAAAACAGCCTGAGCTCAATGTCTGGCATACAGGTGAGGCCCCAGCCCCATTCATTCCCCAAGGGGGGCTTGGCACTGTACAGTTAAGGTGGCCTCTGCTAGGTGCTTATGATCAGACCGAGGTCCAGCTAACATGGGGCAGCCTCCAAATCCAGCATCCTCCCACTGCCTCCCCAGCCACAGCAGTCTGTGCTTCATACTCCCTATAACAACCCCAACTCTGGGATCTGAAATATCAGATTTTTCTGGATCCCAACATTCCACTCTTTTAAATGGCCACATTTCAGCTGCATGTCTACATAGGGAAGGGGAAGGATCTAGATGGAGACACTGGGACCTGGATCTGGGAGGGAAGCACCAAGGCCAGGATTGTATGCTCACCCTTTGACACCACCTTCCCTTCCTATTGCCTCTGCCTGGCATGTTCACCCAGTCTTTACCAAAACCCTCCCCATCCTTCAGTTTCTCTGATTTCACTCTAATTCATGTACTCCTCTATCCTCCCAGCCCTGACAGCATTTGGCTTTATGGCAATAGCTACTCTCTTGCTTCTGTCATAGCACTAGATACACCTTCATCTTGTTCACCAAAAGCTCCTGGAGGTCAGCAAGTTCCTGCTCACTTGTGTTCCTTATGGTGCCTATCAATTCGTTATGGTAGAGTCTACTTTATACCACGAACTTGCCGTGTGGCCTCCATATGTCTTCCCCCTCTCTGAGCCTCATACTTGTCATTTCTGTAACAAGTGTTAGACGAGACCATCTCTACAGGGCTTTCCAGCTGTGAAATTCCATGGCTCTGTGTATGACAGAAAAGGGAGGCTGGGCTCTGAGCGGTTTCTTAGCCCCACTCTCTCACATGGCCCTCTGTCTCTGAGGATCCCAGGTTTGAGCAGGCCTTGGGACAGACAGAGCGAGTGTTGGGCCACGGCTAATGAAGCCTGTCTAGCGGGACTGAGGAACAGGTCAGACCATGGCCATGCACCAGTTTGAATCACGCTACCCATCTCAGTCTCTTCACAGAGCCCTCGGAGGCCCTCCCTGAGGAACCCAAATCTGTGGAGATGCCCTTCCACCACTGCCACAGGGACCCCCTGCCACAGCCGGGCCTCACCCCTGAGAGGCTGCAGGCGCAGAGGCAGCTGTGTGCCGCCTGTGCCGTGTGCTGCGTCTTCATGGCTGGGGAGGTGGTTGGTAAGTCAGAGGGCTGCTCCTCCAACCCCGTCCTCTTGACCCCGGCCTGAGCCACTCTCCGCCCAGAGTCCCAGCAACGTTCCTGGTGGACATGCAGAGAAGGAGATGGCTGCAGTGGAGACCTGGGTGCTCAGGACTCAGGGAGCGAGAGAGGATAGGAGACAGCACCAAGGGGAATTCAGGGCAAGGTCTACAGCAGGGAGCCAGGGCAGCTTCTCAGCATTAGCTGAGTCTTTTATTTTTTAAGATTTTATTTATTTATTCATGAGAGACACACAGAGAGAAGCAGAGACATAGGCAGAGGGAAAAGCAGGCTCCCTGCAGGGAGCCCAATGCAGGAGTCGATTCCAGGACCCTAGGATCACACCCTGAGCCGAAGGCAGACACTCCACCACTGAGCCACCCAGGCATCCCTAGCTGAGTCTTTTAAAAGTCCTATTTTCTTGATATGAAAATGTGTCATTATAGGAAAACTAGAAAATGTGGATGAGTGAAAAGAAGCAAGTAAGAACTCCCTGTGGTCCCATCACCAGAGAAAAACACAGTTCACATTTTGGTGCAGGGCCCCCCAGTTTTTCTCCCTGCTTATCCACATGCTGCCACAGCTCATGCTACTTTCTAACTGGACCCAGAGTACACTGCTTTATCCTTGCAGGTGGGTATTTGGCGCACAGCCTGGCCATTATGACCGATGCAGCCCACCTGCTGGCAGATGTGGGCAGCATGATAGGCAGCCTCTTCTCCCTTTGGCTCTCTACCCGTCCAGCCACCCGCACCATGACCTTTGGCTGGCACCGCTCAGGTAAGGCCCTGCATAGCCCAGTGAGCCTCTGACCTTACCAGAAGGTACCTCCTAGGGTCCCGGGCAGGTCTCTGATAGCTTGTCTCCCCCTGCAGAGACTCTGGGGGCTTTGGCCTCTGTGGTCTCCCTCTGGATGGTCACTGGCATCCTCCTGTACCTGGCCTTCATCCGCCTGCTGCACAGCGACTACCACATCGAGGGGGGTGCCATGCTGCTGACCGCCAGCATCGCAGTCTGTGCCAATCTGCTGTACGTGCCAGTATGGAGCAGGCACCATGTGGGGCTCAGGGCGAGGGGTCCTCCTCCCAGGTGGGAGAGCTGGCTCTCTCCCCTCCCCAACAGGCATGCAACACACACACATACACATACACAGTTCTCACCTGTCGCCTGCCCTAGGGCTGCCTTAAAACAGATGGGAGAAAGACCTAGAACCCAGTAAGCAGGCATTTATTAAGGGCCTGCTGTGTACCAGCCACTCTGCTGGGGGCTTTCGGCAGCACTGTCTCATCTGAGCCCCACAACCACCCCATGATGTAGACAGTATCAGTTCTAGTGTACAGTTAATGAAACAGAAACAGAATGGAAGAGGTGGCTAGGTGATTTGCACAGGTGTAAATAGCAGGGTCAGGATGTGAATCCATGTCTCCAGCACCAAGTACAGTGTTATGTCCCCCAGGCTACATGATTTGTCTCCCTTGGCCGATGTTGTCTTTGTCTCGGGCTGGGAAAGTAGGGAGAAAATCGGTGGGGAAAGAGCTCCGGGGGGATAGGGGGAGGTGGAGAGAATGTGGAAATAGGGCAGAGGAGGCCAGGAATGGGCCGCCTGGGCTGAGCTGCTCTGCTTCCCCCTCAGAATGGCCTTTGTGCTGCACCAGGCTGGGCCCCCCCACAGCCACGGGTCTAGGGGGGCGGAGTATGCACCGCTGGAGGAGGGGCCGGGGGAGCCCCTGCCCCTGGGGAACACCAGCGTCCGGGCAGCCTTTGTGCATGTGCTGGGGGACCTCCTGCAGAGCCTTGGGGTACTGGCCGCCTCTGTCCTCATCTACTTCAAGGTACTGTGCACACAGGCCTGCCCGGGCCTTCCTCCCCCAGCTCCACACCCTAACCCCCTCCTTGGACCCTTGGCACAGGACCCTTGGCCTCTCCCCCACCCCCACCACCCCTGCCAAGCTCCTAGCTCCCCCGAAATCCCTGCTTGGGGTGTGGTCCATTTCCCCCAGCAGGGCTCTCAGGGGCCTCTTGGGTCCTGTTTGTCTAAGACACCCCTAGGTCTTCCTCTGGAAGGTTCCTGTTTCCTGGGCTCAGAGGTCTCTTTCCCTACAGCCTCAGTACAAGGCAGCTGACCCCATCAGCACCTTCCTCTTCTCCATCTGTGCCCTGGGATCTACAGCTCCCACCCTCCGAGATGTTCTTCGTGTCCTCATGGAAGGTAAGTCAGATGTCACAGTTCCCCACCTGGGTCCTCTCTGACCTCGCTCCAGCTCTGAGCCACCTCTCTTCTTTCAAGAGAGTGTCGGGTGAAGGCCTGCGTCCTGGGGTCTATTGCTAGAAGGAGGATTCGGGCACAGAGTGAATTGTGGGGGTTAATGGTGAGCAGATACAGAATGGGGGAGGTAGAGTCTGGTAAGGGGCTGTCCTTGGGCAGGAGGGGCCTTGGTAATAAGGCATGGTGGGTGCTTTTTGCAGGTTCCCCCCGAAGCGTGGGGTTTGAGCCCGTGCGGGACACACTCATGTCCGTGCCAGGAGTCCGGGCAACTCATGAGTTGCACCTCTGGTCCCTTACGCTTACTTACCATGTTGCCTCCGCACACCTGGCCATTGGTGAGTCCACACTGGCCCTAGCCAGTTACCTCCTAGAGATATTTCCCACCCCCTCAACCTGCCTCTCCCCGCCCCAGCCTGGCTCCCCTTCTAAACCTAGGAAGATAATCTGAATTGCTGGAATTGCAGGTCCATCTCTCTTTCTTGATCTCTTTTTCATATGTATGTGCATGTTGGAGACAAGGAACCCTGGACAGGGTATTTTGCGGGGAGGTTACACCCTCTCTGAAGTAGTGCAGAGAACCAGCAACCCTTTAAAAGATCACTAATGCTAATAGGTCTAGTAACAGGGCACATTAGGTAAGTTGTGACCGTGGGGTATCACGGGACTATTCAAACTGATGATTATGAACACTGTGTGGCAACTAGGAAAAATGTTTATGGTATAATGCTAAGAGGAAAAAGCTGAATGTAAAATTATATCTACATTATGATTCAACTATTAAAAATATATATGGTGACTCACAAGCTGACAAAGGATTTTTGAGTTTCTTCCAGATGCAAGAAGCAATCAGAGACATGCAATTTGGATGCCAAAAATATTATACTTTGTGGGATAGTTGATGGTAACTTTAGAGTGACAATGGGAGAAAATATTTAACATCTGGATTGTCTTGGAGAATCGGGTGCTGTGGCTGCTGAAACATACAGCTGTTTATTGATAGTCAAAGAGCAGAAGAGAATAGAAAAATAAGAATAGTTTGGTGGTTAGCATGGTGGCATGGCTGATTAGGGGGTGAATCTCTCCAACCTTTTTCTTTGGCATTTTTATGCTGTTGGTACAATACAGAAAGAAAATAAAGCTCCTAATTCAAGCCTGGCTTTAATGCTGTGCAAACCATTGGGTCCCCCTTCACCCGTCCTTATCTTGGCCCCTGCCTGGTTCCCAAGTCCCCTGGGAACCTGCTGCCTCTTATCACTCTCCCACAGACTCCACGGCTGACCCTGAAGCTGTCCTGGCTGAAGCCACATCCCAGCTCCACTCCCGGTTTGGATTCTCCAGCTGTACCCTGCAGGTTGAGCAGTACCAGCCCGAGATGGCCCAGTGCCTGCACTGCCGGGAGCCCCCCCAAGCCTGAGCCAAGGCCCCGCCCTCACCCTACTGCCAGGCCCTGGCTCAGGCCCGGACTCTCAGTACCTGCCTCCCTGCTCTCGGAGAAGGGACAGCTGGTCCCGTACCCCTTCCTCTCTCCCTCCTTCCATCTGCCCATTCCCTAGCCCCCAGCTCCAGTGGACAAGACCAAAGTGTGTGTGTGTGGGGGTGGGGAGGCAGGAGTCAGGCTGAATGGGAGTTATTCAGTGGGGATGTGTAGAAATCCCTTGTCCCCACTCCCTGTGGTTTAGGGAGCACAAGCGTCCTTTCCATGCAGTTCATTTGTCTGTGTGGCAGGCTGGCTGGCTGGCTGGGGGCATCTGCCTGTCTGTGTGCTGTTGGTGTGCCTATGCCTGGGGGAGGTCAGCAGGGGCTCCCTCCCCACGTGGCCCTCGCTCTGTCTATGCAGGAGCCCCAAAACCCGCACTTTGTCTGTTTGTTCTAGCCTTGTGGTTTTGTCTCCATGTGTATGTGTTTCTTGGTGCTGTGGCCTGTGTGTCTCTGTGCCTCTGTGGCTGTGCTATGGTCTCTCTGAGTCTGCACCATCCATGTGTCCTTTTGGGGATCTGTCTGTCCATCCCTCTGTTGGTGCTGTGCCCTTGGCTATCCCAGAGAGAGGGAGGACTCCACCACAGCTCCACCAATAAACTTGTGTCTAACTGCATCTTCCAGTCCGTGTACTGACTCCTCAGAAGAGGGAAAGAGAGCCTCATAGCCAGAGTGACCTCCCACAGCCCTCCTCCCTCCAACCCAGCTCCTCCACCTTCTCCACCCTCAAATATCCATTCCCTTGTAGGCTGAAACCCACCAGTCCCTTTGTTACCTTCCCCTACTGCATGCCTGGGTCTCTGGCTCAGGGAGAGTCCTTGCATGCCCTGGGCTTGGTTGCAGGAGAAAGTTGGAAGGCAAGGAGCCAAGGGATCCTGGAGAGTCATTCCTAAATACTCCTATAGGCCATCGGGGTCTCGGGCTGGTCAGAGGAAGCTTAGTCCCTTTGGGGAAGAGTGGTTGCACCACACTCACTCTTTGGGCTACGACACCAAGGACCTCTTTTACCATCCCCCTTTGTCTTAAAGAATCATATATTTGGACAGATTTAGTCTTTATAAACCAAACTTTTTTTTTTAAGATTTTTATTTATTTATTCATGAGAGACAGAGAGAGACAGAGACAGAGACACAGGCAGAGGGAGAAGAAGGACGAGATCCCAGGCCTCCAGGATCATACCCTGGGCTGAAGGCGGCACTAAACCGTGGGGCCACTGGGGCTGCCCTTTATAAAGCAAACTTAAAGGATTATTGTTACTATTAAGGGATCCCTTAAACTTAAGGGACTGTGGATTTTCTCTTCTAAGAAATCAAACTCTGTGCTTTGATTTTAGATCTAGTGCTTTGGATCAGCAGGAGTTTGCAGGCCCTGCCACCCTAGGTTGATACAATTCCAGCCTGAAGCAAAGACACTGAGCATTTTCATTAGCCCGTGCATACTTCTGCAAGGCTTTCCTTTGCATAGTGGAAATATCTTTAATATAAAATGATCTTTTAAAAATTATTATAAAAACAATATATGCTTGCCTTAAGAATCCAGCAAAGGGTGCAGCCCGGGTGGCGCGGTGGTTTGGCGCCGCCTGCAGCCCAGGGCGTGATCCTGGAGACCTGGGATTGAGTCCCACGTCAGGCTCCTGCATGGAGCCTGCTTCTCCCTCCTCCTGTGTCTCTGCCTCCCTTTCTCTCTCTCTATGTCTATCATAAATAAATAAATCCTAAAAAAAAAAAAATCCAACAAAGGATGGGGATCCCTGGGGGCCTCAGCAGTTCAGTGCCTGCCTTTGGCCCAGGGCGTGATACGGAGTCCCAGGATCGAGTCCTGTATCAGGGTCCTGGCAAGGAGCCTGCTTCTCCCTCTGCCTGTGTCTCTGCCTCTCTCTCTCTCTCATGAATAAATAAATAAAATCTTAAAAAAAAAAAAAGTCCAACAAAGGAAAAGTGTACAAAGTAGAAAGTGAGTGTTTCCCCTATTCTATTACTCCCAGAAGTAACTGCTATTTACAGTTTGGAGTCTCTCTGCCTATATTTTTACGTTTGTACAAACAGTTCTACATAATAACATAGGTGGGATCACTTTATAGGTGAGATCATGAAACCTGCTTTTATGATTCAACCATACATCCTGGATGTGTCTTTCCATGTCAATACACATAGATTTCATCGCTCTGTGTAAGGTGAGGCTTTTGGACTCATTGAAAATAGGCCTGCCTCCCCACTCTGGTCTCAGCTGCACCCCCGTGCCCCCAAGGCTGAGTGAGTCTTTGCTGGCTGGCTGGCCTGAGTCAAGTCAGGCGTGGGAGGCTGGGCTGAGGTGAAGGGCTGGCAGTCCATCACACTCGGGGCTGCCGAGGCTGCCCCAGCTGCTCTCCATGCTTTGCTAGTTCCTGATACTTTCTCATTTTACGACTCATTGATTATAGGCCCCAAGTGACATGATGGGGGTTGGGAAAAGGAAGGAAATGGAGGGTGGGGAAAATAAAGGACGAGATTTCCACCCTATGACCAGCCTTAAGCTGCAGCCCCACTCTTTATCACATTGTTGGGTCCCTTTGCAGGGTGGGGAACAGTGTTCTGGGTGGAATGAGACCTCACAAAGGATGCAGTCCATTTCTGCCCTACACCCTGGCAAGATGAGGAAATGGAAGCTAAGGCTCAGAGAGGGAAAAGGACTTCCCCGAGGTCACCCAGCAAGTGACCAGTAGCAGAGTTGGGGTTCTCACCCCCCACTCAGGCCTCTTGGAAGCTCTGCCCAGTTCAATTTCTCAGCAAACCTTTGCTCAGCTTTTCCAGCAACCTGCTGCCAGCTGGCATGGCAGATACGGGGGCTCTGGACTCAGGATTCTCGGTTCTGCCTTGGTCTTCTATTAATACACTGGTCACTTTAACCTCTCTGAGTTCCTGCTTTCCTAATTATAAAAGGAAGGATTACATAGCACTGTGGCATGAATGTGCCTGGTACATAGAGGGCATGTAGGAATAGGTTTTCTTGGGTGGAATCCAGGATGCAGGTGAGAGATTTCAGGGGAGCAGGGTGACCCAGCACCCTAATAGCAGGGATAGGAGCCCAAATCTACTGAGCTTACACTGGGTGCAAGACAGCCTAGATGGTTTGACCTACACTTTTCAGTTGGAGAAACTGAAGCATATGTGCCCAAGGTCGTGCAGTCATTTTAATAACTGTCAGGGTTGAGATGCAAACTTAGTTCTGGCTGCTCTAAGTCAATACACACAGATTTCATTGCTCTGTGTAAGGTGAGGCTGCAGGCCTTTTACACACTGCCCTCCCTGCCCACCCACCTCCCAGCTTCAGTCTTTGCTCAGTCAGGACAGAAGGATCAGGAGCTTTCTCCCTCATTCATGTAGCCCTCTCCGGGGAGCTGAGGAAATCCTTATCTTCAGGAGCTGCCCGCATCCCCCCATTATCTCCCTCACCCACCTCCACTTGCTTATCCAGAAGGTCCTTTCCTCCTGGTGCCCTTCCCTGATGATAAAATATGTAGTAGAAGGTGAGGTGAGGAGACAGGGCTGGCAGGGAGGGGATGGAAGGGAAGCTGGGGAAGGGCCCATCCATCAGCCCAGCCCTGGCAGCTCTTTACACAGCTGGTTAACCAGGGGATAGGGGAGAGGGCGGCCTGCGAGGCAGGCAGGGGCCAGAGAAAGATGGGGTGGACAAGGGGTGGGTGGAGCGAGGGACAGGCCGGTCGTGCTTAATGCAGTTGTCAGGAGTGAGTGTGTGTGTGTGTGTGTGTGTGTGTGTGTGTGTGTGTGTGTGTGAGAGAGAGAGAGAGAGAGAGAGAGAGAGAGAGAGAGAGAGAGAGAGAGAGAGAGAGAGAGAGAGAGATGCGAGACCAAGGAGCAGACAGGAAAGCCAGAAGCAGGTGCGCGCCCGGAGACGGGGCGTGGGAACATCCGGGCAGAAGGGCCGGCCCCGCCCCCCTCGCTCGGGGCTCACCTGGGCCTGCTGGCCGGGCGGGGGCGGAGCGGACCCTCACCGACCGAAGGCGAGACCTGAAGGCCGGCGGCCCAGGGGCACAGCCTGCCTGAGGCCAGGAGGAAGCACAGGGTGATAAGTTGGCGTGCTCTTCATTCTGGTGACCCTGCTTCCCTTCCAGGGACTTCAGTGAGCTGGGAGCCCAGTCCCGCCGCCTTTAGCCAGGCCATCAGAGGGGAAGCAGCGCCCCCCTGAGGCCCACGCCAGGATAGCAGCAGAGGCGGCCGGAGGCTCTGGAGGTTATTTAGGGACCGAGGCTAGGTGGGAAGAGCCCTCATCCGTTCCTGGCAGATTGCCCCAGCCCCGTGGAGAACTGCGTTCAGGGAGTTCCCTTTGTACTTGAAGGAGTCTTTGTCCCCAACTCTGGGAGTTCCCAGGGCTTCTCTGTCTCTGCTTTGATCACCAGGCCCATCCCATCACCACCAGGTCGACACCTTCTAATGGGTGCTAAGCAGTGGGGCAGAGGCGGAGGCGATCACAGATGGTCCTACAAAGTGGGTCCTGTTGCTAGGATAGCGGGAGAAAGTGGGCAGCGAAAAGGTGCAGGTAGGAGGGGCCCCGTGTGGTCAGAGCCAGTGCCTGTCTCCTTCAGCCCCCCCCCTCCCTGCCCTCTCTCTACCCCAGCACCCGCCCCCCTCTCTGGCTGCAGCATCTTGAAGCCCCAGGAGGCAGCCCCAACTGGACCTGAAGGAGCTAATGCAGAGAACAGGTTTCCTCCCTTTCAGGGCTCTCAGGGCCACTCATAAGCTATTCCCCTCCTCCCCTGCAGCACCAGAGCTCCTACTCCTGGGAGACTTTCTGGTCAGTTCCCAAGCAGGTGCCTCAGGATGGGAGAGAAGGAAAGTGCAGCAGCCATCAATATACCCTCTCCCACCCTAGCTTAGTACTATGCTCCTAGGAGAAGGCTATAGGTTCCTTGTACAGAACAGCTTCCATTCTTGGAAACAAGAGCTTCCCAGAATAGAACAGGAAAGCACTGTAGGGGGCCTCCAGGTACACCCCTTCTAAGATTTTCTCTCCAATTTGGTGCTATGGCACATGGTCCCAGGGATCACTGCCTTTCTCTCTGACCCAAACAGTCTGAACATTCAATTCCACTCTCTTGTTCTCTTTGGCTCAACCAAGACAGACTATAAATTTTAAAAGAGCTGGAGCCAAAAGCCTAAGGAGAGAGAAGATGGAACCAAACCCAGGAACTAAAAGACAGTTAAAGCTTACCAAAATAAGCAGATTTCAGACCTTACACTAGCAAACATGCTTTTTCTTGGCCCAGAGATTGCCTCTCTGTTCCCTTCCATCCTGCCCACCTGCTGCACCAGAGCAGGGTTCAGTTCAGAACTCGGTCACCCAGGACTTCTGGGAAGCACAGTGATGGGGTGAGATTGCTCTGTAAATCATACAGATTTACAGAGCCCGGAGGGGGTGGTGGGGGTGGAAGGAGGCACTGCTTTCCTCATGTTTGCCTGGCACTTAGACATTCAGTAATGGCTGTAAGTGAAGGAATGAATGGAGGAAAAGAGTAAACAAATGGGTGTGAGAGTCATACAAAGTCTATAAGGTACCATCTTTTTTTTTTAAATTATTTTTAAGTAATCTCCCCAACATGTGGCTTGAACTTGCAACCCCAAGATCAAGTCACCTACTCCACTGACTGAGCCAGCCAGGTGTCCCTATTAAGTGCCATCTTAGTCCCCAGGCTCCCACCCATAGGCAAATGAGCTGGTGCCTTACAAGCTGACCCTCCAGGACAAATCTGCAGCAGCATTTGGTGGTAACTAACCAAGTGCTTCTCAGGGAAGAAGTCATTGACATTGCCAGAGTCCTCCAAGGTGAGTGACTCGCCTGTCCCTGGTCCTGCCCTGGACATTGCTTCCCCCCACCCCACCACAAGCTCAGTTTGTCTTCCTACTAAGCCCCACCTGGTGACCCTTTTATTACTCTCCTAAGGATTCATCACAGCTTTCCCAGCTTCTTCAGGTCTCTTTCTGGTCCTAAGGCCACACACATTTTTTCCTTGCCTCTTGGTGAATGACAGCTTCTAGACCAGTCCATCACTAAGCCCATGAAATGTGGTGTCCCCCTTATAGCCAGAAAGCATCAGAGTAACTATGATACCAAGTCCCTGCCTCAGACTTCATTCTCTTGGATCTTCTTCAAAATCTCACCTGCTGACACCTCATTCCAGACCTCACACACCTGCAATTCTGGGACTCTTTGATGGCTTTCTTCTGAGTTCTCCTCCACCCTTTCTGAGATTCTGCTCATTTCTCCTTGCTCTCATTCTCTCAGAGAACTAATCCAGAGGTACATATTTAAAGAACTTCAATTGGGATCCCTGGGTGGCACAGCGGTTTGGCACCTGCCTTTGGCCCAGGGCGCAATCCTGGAGACCTGGAATCGAATCCCACGTCGGGCTCCTGGTGCATGGAGCCTGCTTCTCCCTCTGCCTCTTTCTCTCTCTCTGTGTGACTATCATAAATAAATAAAATTCAAAAAAAATTTAAAGAGCTTCGATTACCCTTATGCTGATGATTCAGTCAACAAATGTTTACTGAGCCCCCGGTATGGGCTCAGTACTTTTCTTAGTGCTTGGGTTATATTAGTGAGTAATGTCCCTTATGTAATCACATTATTTATCTGTCGCATGTTGCCCCAACTCCCCAGTTTCATTATCTCCACTGTATCTCCACATATGTCCCACAGCAGCTGAAAAGCATCACACCCAAACAGAATACATCCTTCTGTATCCCAAACTGGCTCTCTGATCTGCATCAGCCCTCATTCTCCCCATCTCAATGTCCCATGCCTGGAAGACTTTTAGTCCTTCCTATCCTTAGGATTTTCATATTTCATAACATCCCTTCCTGCCTTAGTCCAGACCATTGTCATCCATCATCTGCCTTTTGTGCAACAACATTCTAGTTGGCTTCCCTGATGGAATGGCTCCTATCCCCTATCTCTTCCAGATGCCGCTGCAAGGTTAGTCTTCCCCGTGCACTCAGTTATCCTGGCACTCGCTGTCTGCTCCTCATCTCCACCGGCCCATGTTCCCCCACTGTCTAAGGAGTATTGTCACAGAATTATAGACACCTACCAGTGTTACACTGGGAACTCCCAACGCTACCCTTTCAGCTAAAGCCCAAAGCTGCACCAACTTGCCATGGTTGCAGCTCATTAATGGTAACAGGTAGGAATAGGACAAAAGTGGCAAAGCTCCGAGGGGAATGCCTATTTTGAGATTTTCTTCTTCACAAGTGTAGACAGTAAAGAGTTGGGGAAAATGACTTTGCAATGATAATACGGGAACACATTGAGTCAGACCCTTTTTCACAGAGGGATATAGCTAAAGGGTTCATCCAAAAGTAAAAGTAAAAAAGACTTAATATTTGTAAAATGCTAGAACAGTGCTTGGCATAGAATTAGAGCAATGTTAACTTAAAAAAAAATAAATAGATCAAATTGCTGAAGATTCTCAGGAGGAAAGGAGACCAGAAAACTTTTTTTTTTTTAACTTTTTATAGTTAATGACAACCACATGGAGTGTATGAGATTGCTTCTCAATGGACATGAAACAGCCTTAAGTATGGATATTTTGTTTAAAGCGCTGTTTTTATTTCTTGCTGATAGCTTCATTTATTTCCCAAGGTACTAAGATCTCATTTCTGGTTATAGGGGAAAGAAGTTTATTCAACTTAGAGCTGTGTTATGATTAGGAGAGCCAAAGAAAGGAACAGAGCAGAACACCTCCCACCACTTAGCAACTGAGTAGAATGTGTGTGCTGTTTGGCACAAACCCTTCTACTTGAGGACTAGGCTCTCTGAGTTCTGTGGGAATCTGTGTGTGACAGGTTCCCAGGTACTTGGGAAAATAATCTCTTGATTTGTTTGAATAACCTCAGAAGGGTAACTGAAGCTCTAGAAACCATAAGTGTTCTCTAAATGATACTCTTTTCTAACCCACAAAGTCCTCCAGGCCCCCTGTGAGAGACCTTGTCAGGGTCAGGGCAGGTCCCAGCTCTGCAGGAGCTGATGGAGTTATACCTAGTCCCACCCTCCCTCCAACAGGGCCTGATGGGAGTTATACCTAGTCTCACCCTCCCTCCAACAGGGCCTGTGGTTATGAATTCCTGTTTCTGTTGGGATGCACACCCAAACCTCTTTGGTCTGTGGCTTCCCCCAACCCTAACAGTCAAAGCCAGAGTGCTCTGCTGGGTCCAGGTGTAGAGCCCCTCCTCAGTGCTCCAGACCCAGGGTTACTCCTGTGTTCAAGCTGTGCTGGCAAAAATATCCTCTTCTCATCCCACCTGCCAGGGCCTGCCCTTTTCTCGGGTAATGGCTCAAACCCTACTCCATGGACAGGAGCCTGGGTTTGTGTTGATCTCTCTTCTGAAAACTGGCTCCCCAGATACCTTAGCCTCATTCTCTGCTTTAGATTTGGCAGCTTTTCTCTCACTCTGGTTTTGGATGCCCTTAAAGCCTGAAGTGACCCTTTCCTTTTTGTTTTACTAGAAAGATGGGTTTGAACTCAAGTGGTCCCACGTATGAATCTTAGCTATGTAACTCTGGGTAAGCCATCTGGTAACTTTTTGTTTATGAGCCAGTTTCAGCATCTGTAAAATGGTTAGAAAGTTGATATTAAGATTACGTAAGAATATGTGGAAGTTTGTGCTCACATCGTTTTAAAAAAATGAGTCCCTTCTTTCCCATCTCTGTAACAAGCTAATAGCTCTTTGCAGGAAGTGGGTTCTTCCTGAATGATGCTGGTGCACTTTGGACCACCACGTGCCAGCCAGCATGTGGCAGTCCAGTCTGTGGAGATCATCGGATGCCTTATTAGCTGAGGCCTCAAGTGATCTTGTTCATCCTTAGGGGTGGGAGGTAGGGTGGTAAGTCAAGTCTGCTGAATTAAGAAATTTCTTTAATGCTACTAAAGTTCATGGAATGGAACGGAATAGCTCATACACTTTTATGATCCACAGAAGCCCTGACCTGCAAAGACACATGAGCTACTTCACCCCAGTCCCTAAGCCCAAGGTTTCTAAGCCCTCCATGGTATCTGCCCCTGTGCCCCTGGTCCAGTCTGGGAAGTCCAGTGTCAGCCAGAGGCTCCCAGGGATAGTAGGTAGGAGGGGCTCCTAACAGTGACTGCACGT
Source organism: Vulpes lagopus (assembly GCF_018345385.1). Classification (NCBI taxonomy): domain Eukaryota; kingdom Metazoa; phylum Chordata; class Mammalia; order Carnivora; family Canidae; genus Vulpes; species Vulpes lagopus. The sequence goes on from NC_054828.1 coordinate 112,494,338, forward strand.
GAATTCCAAGGCCAGGTTTTGAGGACACAAGGGCCACCTCAACCACTGAAGAAAAGGACTGACCACAGAGGGGAGAAGAGGAAAGGCCTTGCCAGATAGTACCCTGTAACTTGTATCAGAATTTTGAGTGCAAATTTATTGAGGAAAGACGACAGTGGGCTATGGCTCAGTGCAGCACAGGACTCCGCACCAACAGAATAGCACATTCCTGCCCAGACCCCAGAGAGCCACAGCTCTGAAAATGCTGAGCCTGGCTGCTCGGCCCTGGCCAAAGCAAGAGCCTGCCCAGTAAGGCTGCTCTTGGATTTGGGAAACCGTTCTCAAGTTCCAGAAGAAAGTCCTGCCCATTAAACTAGCATCCTCTGCTGAAGCCAGGATACATGTGAGGAAGCAGGCACTTACAAGCAGCTTAGCTGTTTATTTAGTCAGTAGAAAAATGACTTTACAGGTTTGTGGTACATTAAGGGAGATGGGGCCCCACCCCCATGCTAGAACACTCCAGTCCAGTCCAGTGCCTGACACGTGGTCTGCAGATGTGCATATGGGCACATGAGCTATCTGGACGTGCCAGAGCATCTCCTAAGTGTGCTGCCCCCGTGGGGGGCACCGATTTCATGCCCAGCAGCTGGGCCTGACAAGAAGAATCTGAGGAGTCAAGCCCTAGAAGCGGCCCAGCACAGTGGCTAACAGAGCCATGCGTATGTACATGCCATTCTCGGCCTGGCGGAAGTAGGCTGCTCGGGGGTCTGAGTCCACCTCCACACTGCAAGAGAAGGACAATGGTTAGCACACAGCCCACAAGATGGACTGTCTTAGACCAGGTGCCCACCCCCAGTGTAGCCTTAATTCTAAAGTCATGTCACCTGATCTCATTGACTCGAGGCATTGGGTGCATCACCACCATCTTCTTCTTAGCCCGTGTCATGATGTGGGGAGTGAGGATGAACTGGCCAAAGCACTGTGAGGCAGACAGGGGCCCTGTCAGTGTCTCAGGGCTGGGGTGGCTGTGTCGCCATAAGCCTGGATTCCTCCAGGATCCCTTCCACAGCCACACATGGTTATCACAACCAAGAGGCCTGATCAAGCTTCCAGCCGTCCCATCCACTAATTTAGATGCCTCGAAGCTCCAGCCCCGGCCTCCCCTCAACCGCAGCACTCACAGCTTCATACTCCTGGCTAGACTCAAAGCGTTCCTTCTGGATTCGAGTCATGTAGAGCACATCAGTGTCGGGCAGGGCTTCCTCGATGCTCTCAAATTCCTCCTGGAGGGTGAGGCAGAACCAGAATGAATGCAGTGCCAGGCTCTCACTGCCCAAACCATGTCCCTCATGGCCTCCTGGGCTCACCTGCTTGGTGCCACGGGCCGCCACAAAGGCCCGCACATTGGATGGCATGCGCAGGCTGGGAGGGGCCACATAACGCAGGCTGACACGGTACTGGGTGAGCAGGCAGGCCAGAGAATGCACTGTGCGTCCATGCTTCAGGTCCCCCACCATTGTGATCTAGGGGAGGAAGCCAATCACCAAGAGGGCCCTCAGATCAAGCACCTGCCCTCCCGCTTCAAAGCTTTCAGTCTCAGGACCAGGATATAGGCCCCCTTGCTGCATGCAGCATTCTTTGGAGCAGAGAAAGTACTTCCCAGCTGCCTCACTCTCCAGACCTACCCCTGGCAGGCCTCTAACCCTGCCCCACTACACTCACCGTCATGCCATTGACAGTCCCAAGCTCCTCCCGGATGGTGAAGATGTCCAGCAGGGCCTGGGTGGGATGCTCTCCAACCCCATCCCCAGCATTGATCACTGGCCTCCGGCAGTGCTTGGCTGCCAGCTGTAAACATGAGAACAAGAAAGGAGAACCTTGTCTTCTGCATCTCAGTGGCCCCCACTCCTTGCTCAAGCCCCACTCTTCCTGGGTCCCCTTCCCTGTCTGGCCCAGACAGAGACTTGCAGTCATGTCCCTAGATCCATCCTCATGAACCCTGTTCCAGTGTGTAGCTGGTCTCACCTCCACTGCTCCAGGCTGGGGATGCCGAAGCACGACGACGTCGGCATAGCAGCTCATGGTCTGCACTGAGTCAGCCAGGGATTCACCCTTCTGGACCGAAGATGTGGCTTCTGAGAAGCTGAGCACAGCGCCCCCCAGCCGGGCCATGGCTGCAGCAAAGGAGCTGCTGGTGCGCGTGCTCACCTCGTAGAACATGGAGGCCATTACCTTCCCCTGGCGGGAGGGCAAGACTCAAAGTGAACATGGGTGTGTTCATCCTGGGGAAAGCACAGGCTGCTGCTTGCTTCCCCCACTTACACAGGAGGGAATCCCTCCCTTCAAACCTCCTCGTGACCTGTCCTAGCCTTGACATTTCCATCAGTGTCACGCTGAGCTAAAGGCTCCACCTCCAAATAAACCACTACTAGGTATTTGAATGAGATACTCTCATTTTCTGGGGATGAAGGAAACACCCCATTTCTATCCCGTGAATACATATGCATAGACCAAATGACCAGATCAGGCTGATACACTGGCTCTCAGGGCCTTGTAAGTCAGCTAAATACTCAGAGGGCAGACATGGGGGCTAAGGCGTGCCTAGGGTAACAGAACCTTCCAGAGTAGAGAAAGCTAAGTAACACATTGTAGAGCATTTAGATTTACATGAAGGGATCTACTGCAGAAGAGGGAGATCCCTGCTGACAGGATCCTGGACCCATAACCCACAGCCCTGACCCTGACCTTGAGTATGTCGAGGCTTCGCTCCTTCTGTACCATCATACGCAGCGTGTGTGCCACATTGAACAGGTGAGACATCTAAGAAAGACCCTCAAAATCAGCTGGAAAGGCAGTGGCCCTCAGAGGTCCTACACCAGCTTTTCAGATTCTCAAAGCTCTGGGTGGCCCCATCCTCCCTCCCCCAGGCACCTGATCCTTGGTGAATTGCTGGACAGACAGGATATGTTGACCCACTAATGAGTGCAGCAGGGGTGAGGTCTGGGGGTGCAGCAGGCCAGGGGTCCCCAGGTTCTGGGGTGACGCCTGTCTAGGTACTGGTGGTGGAGGGTAGCAGGTGCCATCAAGAGTTCCCATCAGCTCTGCAGTGAGGGACGGGGCAGAAGAGGTGGGTCAGAGGGTTCCTCCTACACAAGCCAGATGAGACAGGTCCCCAAGGTGAACGTGTGTTTCAGGGGAGTCTCACCTGGCTCAGCTGCCTTCCGAGACGACTTTTCCTTTGGCTCCTCAGCTACAAACAGGGAAACAGGAAAGATGTAAGTCTGTAACTAAGGTCTGTGAAGAGCCCCATTTCCCCACACTCTGGATCACAGCGTCTGTGTTAAACCAACTCACACAACAGTAGCTATAGCAGGTTAGGGGAAAACAAGAAGGACCAGCAGCCCCGGGGACACACAAGTGATTTCCCATGGGGGCTGCTCTGTGTGGGCAATGGTGCCCTCCCAGGGCCCCCCCAGGTGGCCGGGGGATCCTAGGCAAGGGGAACGGCCAGGCTCACACCAACCAACAACCTGGATTTACCCCACGTTCTGCTGCCCCGTGGGATCCCAGCTCCCGGGCGGAGGAACACAGCTGCCCACAACAAGAAAGGGCCGTAAGAAGAAGCTGTGGGGTGCCTACCTCACTCTGGGCAGACTGCTTTAGGCAAAGGAGGGTACAGAGGATCAGACTAGGATGAGGGGATGGCAGGAAGAACACAGTGAGTGAACAAAAGTGACCCCAGTCTATCAAGGACACTGTGGGGGAAGAGGAGCCTGTCTCTACACGTCTCTAAGTCCAAGTGGCCCCATCCTCCACATCATAGGATCTCTGTCTTACCTGGCAGACCTGGATCAGAGGCTCGGTGAATTCGGGGTGGCAGGTGGAAGCGGCCATCAGGAAGCCCTGGAACCGCCCGACGGGGCCTCTCAGGTGTCTGGAGAGAGAGGCCTAGTGTTTTGATATGTACTGACCCAACTCTCAAGTTCAATCCCTTAAGAAATGCCAAACTGCTCACTGTCCGTGGTGAGGATGGACTGGATCCCATTCTCCATCACGTCCCCTCAGGCCCATCCTTCTGCTACGCTGCCCTTGATGGAGGGAGACAACCTAACCTTTCAGAGGTGTGTGCTAGCCCCATGACAGGCCTCTAGATGAATCCATCCCTGGTTGGGTACCTGTGTTTTGATCCCTGGTTGGCTTAATGGGTTACCTGTTTCCCCTGGGTAGGTAACTTCCTAAATTGAGAGCTTATTCTATGTTTTGCAACAAAGAGGTAGGTGGTGGAAATTTTAAGTGTCAAGTGCAGAGCCTTCCACCCCCTAAATCACCAATGAAAACATCTGTGCTGCTAGCCGGGTCCTGGCTGCATCCCCCAACACACCCACCCTGATCCCGGAGCACTGTGGATACCGTGGTGATCTCACTGGCGGCAGGGGCTGGGGGTGCCAGCTGGGGAACAGTTCCCTGAGGCCACTTGCGGACATCCTGTCCATAGCCCGGGGGCACCAGGACCTGCAGGCAGAGGGCAGGGGCATGAGAATGAGCAGGGGGCAAAGAGCTAGACTGAGGCCTCACAGGAGTGCAAACCACCAAAGAGGTAAAGCGTCTCAAGGGACCCTTCCCTACCCACAGAGAAGTGCTGGGGCAGCAGGACAATGGCACACAGGAAATTATGACTGGGATGGGGCTTGGGCCACACACATACCTGCCCATCGATATAGGCCACCTCTCCTCGGAGGACCACACGGCGGACGGTGCCCTTCACCTTCTGCCCTTCAAAGGGTGTCCAGTGCGCCTTGGAGAAGGGCATGTGGCCAGGGATGGTCCATTCGTGCTCCAGATCCACCTGCCCAGAGTGACGGGATACACGAGGGTAGGGTCACACCACGGGACAGCTACAGGCTGCAGAGCTGCCCACCCCACCCCAGGCCCACTTGCCCACACCTCCACATAGGTGTCCTCCTGCGGGGGCAGGTGGAAGATCCGGCGGGGATTGTGGTGCAGCCGCTGCAGCAGGTCATCCAGACTCAGCCGGCCCTCACTGACTGCCGTCAGCAGCAGTGGCAGCATGGTTTCCAGCCCTGGGAAGCCAGGGGGAGGCCGGGGCCCACACTTCTCCTCCAAGGTGTGAGGGGCTGGGAGCGAAGAGAACAGTACCCTCAGGCCCAATCATCTCCACGTCTGGGAAGTCACACAGGCCACTGGGACTGGGACTGCACTGACTTACTGGCCCCGATGCTAACCTCTTCTGCTTATAAGGAAAACAGGTAAACCAGGACAGCTGCCATCTTTTGGGGACCATACCTTTTACCTGCCTTCTCTCATTTATAATTTTACTCATTTGCTTGTCAGTTCCTTCAGGGAGTACTTACCGCGCACCCATCACAGCCCAAGTGCTATGCTACACAGATCAAGTCCCAGCCCCCAGAGCCCAGAGGCCCTGAGCTGGAGGATGAGCCCTGCTGGGCCGAGAGGTACACTACGGGGCCCTCTCACCATGGTCTGAGGCGAAGCAGTCGATGACAGCCATGTTCTCCCATAGGGCCTCCACGTCCTGGCGGGACCCAAGCTCGGGCCGGACCTCCCCCTTCCCTGGCCCCAAGCGTTCCAGGTCATCGCAGCTCAGAAATAGATGGTGGGGTGCCACCTCACAAGTCACTGGCAGCCCCCGTGCCTTTGCAGCTTTAATCAGCAGGATCTGGGGGGAAAGTGGGGAGATCTGAGGAGGCCTCCCTCATGCCCTACCCTACAGAGTCCCTGCATCTGACACCCCCTCTAGGAAAGTTATGGGGCAGACATGTTTGAGGGGGCTGGTTCCATGCTCCCCAACCCCTGGTCCCCACAAGGAGTAGCCTGACCTCTTGGTATTACTGGGAAAGCAGAAGGGGCACCGGACCTCTGAAGTACTCTCACCTCCTCCTTCCGAGCCACGTGACATATGTGTACTGATCTCTGGGTCAGTTGGGCCACCATGAGGATGGCAGCGACATTCTGCCTCTCTGCGTGGGCCACGATGGGGAGGTGGGATGGCCATGTCTCAAAGTGCTGGGGACAGAAAAAATTTATCAGGGAGCATGCAGAACCTTTAATTATCTAAGGTCATCAGAGCCCAGCCCAGAGCCCTCACAGAGCTCTTGACACTTCACTGATGTTAGCCTCTGATGTGCGCTCCTCAAGCTAAGAGGCAAAGTTTGGTTGCCTCCTCCCACCGGCCCACTCCCTACCTCCATCCACTGGGCCACATTGTCCAACCGAAGCTCAGAGAAGGTCTCGTTGAGGTAGAGCTTTAACCCAGCAGCAGACCCAGCCACAGCACCCAGGGTCCCTGCATTTTCTGACGAGGCTCCGAGAAATAAGGTAAAGTCACAGCGGGCACCAGCTTCTGCCAGCTGAAGGGGATACATATGAGATAAGGCCCATTGACATCCATGCCAGGGCCCCCAGACTTCTGGGAGGGGCAGAGGGAGGAAGGGTCTGAGAGGCAGGTAGGGACACATCTGGGTCACCATGAAGCAGGAGTGCCAGCGCTCACCTTCTGGGCCAGGGCCAGGGCTGGTGCATCAATGATGGGGGGCCGGGTGTTTGGCATGGCGCATACCATAGTAATGCCCCCAGCCAGGGCAGCAGCCGTGCCTGAGGCAAAGTCCTCCTTGTGTGTGCCCCCTGGCTCCCGAAGGTGCACATGGATGTCAATTAATCCTGGAAGAACATGGATATGGCAAGATTAGAGGACAGTTCAGAGACACAAAGGACACCAAAGACTTGAACTGGGGTGGCAGGAAAATCAGCAGCTGAAATGAGTGGAGAGGTGGTGAGCTTTCTCAGTCAAGGGTATGGCAGATGGTGGGAGAAAAGAGCTCAAAAAGAAAGATTCTGGCCCTCAGGCTCTATGCCGTCCAGGCAGGGTGTGGACCCCACAGCCAGGATCTGTGCCAAGTGCTACCAGAGTGCAAAAGCCAGGTTCTCCCAAAATATACACTTACCAGGTAGTCGCACGAGCTTTTGGGAGGTCATACAGTCAACGTGCACCTTCAAAGGAGGGGCTGGCCCAATCTGGCCTAGTGCCTGCAAATGAAAACCACAGCTCTGATTTAAGAGCATCCTGGGAGTCGTAGGTAGTGACTGGGTTTTCCCATAAACCAGGCTCTACTTCTCTCCATCCACCTTCCCTCTCTCTGCAGCCAAAATGCCTGCTTATTACCATAACTACTTCATCCTGAGATTTCCTAGCCCCATGACAGACTCACTTCTCCCACCTGCCCCACTAACACTGGCTGTTGCCCTCCCAAGCACCCAGGCCCCAGTCACCTCCACAAACAGTTTGGTGCACTTGATATCAATGATGAGGGGCACGGAGAAGTCAGCAGCCAGGCGCCGGGTACGGTAGCCCTTGGTGACGAAGGAAGAAAGACGCCGGCCCCCAGCCCCACGCATCGATAGGTTTATCACTAGTTCAAAGTGATTCTCAGCCAGCTGCTCCAAGATGCTTCGCTGTGGTGGGCACTCACCATCCACTGCCTCCTCAAAGTGCCAGTCCACAGCTGTTACCTATGCCCCAGAGACATGGTCAAGGGCTAACCTGAGCCTGGCAGGAATCATAAAGGACAGCCTAAAGGGATCACAGGTGGCCCAGGAACCCATGAGGAGGAGACTGAGGATCCACGGGGTGGGGACCAGGGCTGGCTCTCTCTGCTCCCAGCAAAGTATATTTCCTGACAGGAAAGACATCTACTCAATGGTTACCAAAGGGCTCTGTGCAGTATGAGCCTGCACTTGTATGTATAGAAATACTCCCCTGGAAAGAAACACATCAGGATGTTAACAGTGGTAAAGAAACCATAAGACACTTTTTCCCTTGCTTCTCTATACATTCCATTTGCCCTACATGGAACACACAGGACTTGTACAACAATAAAAGCTGGGGAACACAGAGATAATTCTCTGGTACAACGCGGGGTAGGCTGCAGGAACCCCTGTACCTTGACGCCGTGCTCCGTATAGAAGTCAGCAGTGCCCAGACTGGCGTAAAGGCTGTAACCAAGGCTCTCCAGCAGCCGCACGGTTGGGAGCAGCTCACTTTTGTTCTGAACCAAGCAGAAGGAGGATGAGGTTGTGTCTCTCCTGACTTCCCCTTCAAGGACAGCCGCGGCTCAGAGAGCCAAGGCCACCTGCCCCCACCTCTCTGGGCAGCACCCATTCCCCCCCTCCCAGAGTCAGTACCTTATAGCTGCCAATGGTCAGCAAGATGTTCTTCTTGGGGATCTTAAAGCCAGTGCTTAGCATGGCCTTGAGGTATGCCTCGCAGCGGCTCTCCCCAAAGCCAGCCACTTCCCCGGTACTGGTCATTTCCACACCCAACACCACATCAGCACCCGCCAGACGGGAAAACGAAAACTGAGGGACCTGAGGGAGCAGGACGAGAGAGGCCATGGCAGGAGGGGACCACCTCTCCTTGCCCCTTCCCTTTGGTCTCATCCAAATGGCAAGATTAGCCTTCTCTGCAGCTGCTGTGCCTGTGCACTACATTGGTCAGTCTCCTGTTTATTACCACTCGGTTTCCACTCACCTATTCCTTTCCACAAGGCCTATTCGTAGGCCTTGGAACACTTCCTCAACAAGCTCTGTAAATCAAACGTCCTGACTGTCCTTCAGGACTCAATTCAGGTACCACCTCTCCTCCTAGGCCTTCCCAGGTCACCCCTTTTGGAAGGGGCATCTCTTGTTTGTAAACTCCTTCAGCATTTTATTCTCGTCTCTACCATGTAGATTTATCACAGACTGATACAGAAGCAGTTTTTGGACCCAATTTCCCTTGCCTCCCATTACTAGAGCGTGAGCTCCTCAGGGACAAATACCATATCATCGCCTTTACGGATGGCCCGGTGATGCACTGCCCACAAGAGTTGCTTGGTTTGTGCTTGTGCTATGTATGAGTGAACCCTTACCTACTGTCTCCCTTGGCTTCTGATAGCTAACCTCCAGGTTTTAGTTCTCCATACCTTCACCCCCACGACTCCGGAGCCAGTCATGAGCCCCACAGGTTCCACTTCTTCCCCCATGATGACCCGGGTGGCCAGTGCTACTAGGTCCACACCAAGTGTCTTGGAGACGAAAGGGAAGGAGCGAGAGACACGCACGTTGCATTCGATGACTTTCAGTTGGTCATCCTGGGGCAAAGAGGGAGTGGTCAGTCCTTGCACAGGCTGGGCTTGCTGACATCACTCCTCTGACCTACCGCTCTGAGGGTCAGCAATCGGGAACAGGGGTCAGGGTGACAGACTGTCACAAACCCCGACAACACTGTGGGCTCTATCTAGCAAGGCCCCCTTTCCTGCCACTTTCAGACCTACTCCAATGAAGGCAGGAGATGGGCTGCTTACTGGCAGCGTGGCTCCACAGAATAAGGAGGTGCTAAGATCCTTTAGTCCCCTCCTTTAGCCCCCTCTTTCTACCTTGGCAATGAGCTGAAGATTGAAGGGTCCTGTGACCTGCAGCTCCTGGCCCACAGCATGCACGATGGCTTTAATCCGCTCCAGGGTTTTGGCAGTGATGTCTTGAGGTGGGGTCACCAGCGTGGCATCACCTGAATGTACACCTGCATTCTCCACATGCTCAGAGATGGCAATGGCTGCCACCACACCATCACGGGCCACAGCATCCACGTCAATCTCCTAGTGGGGATGTGAGGGCAATGTGCTCCAGAGCAGGGGCCAATTTCTTCTCCCACTTGCCCCAGGGAGCTCCCTTCCTTTAAGAGCCTTGGTACAAGCCATCCTTCCCAGTCCGCTGTGCCCATAAAGTGCTGTAGGGTTAGAGGGGGGGAGTCTCCACCCAGGCTGGAGAGCCTGTCCTCAGAGACTTCTTTTGTCTGCAGCCCTACCTTGGCCTCCTGGATGAACTTAGAGATGACCACAGGGTGCTCCTTAGAGACGGCTGCCGCACTGCTCAGGAAACGCTCCAGGTCCCCATCGGTGTAGGCCACATTCATAGCAGCGCCGCTTAGCACATAGGAGGGGCGCACAACGCAGGGGTACCCCACTGTCTGGCAGAACTGGCGAGCAGACTAAGGGTGCAGCTGGGTTGGTTACACTCACCCATGACTTAATCCAGCTTCCAGCCTCCCACCTGGCCCCAGCCCACCTCTAGGTCACTGAGCTCCCTCCACTGAGGCTGGCTGATACCAATGGTATCTAGGAGCCGGGAGAATTTGAAACGGTTCTCAGCTGAGTCGATGGCTTCCGGAGAAGTGCCCAGCACCCGGCACTGCTGCCGATGCAAAGCCATGGCCATGTTGTTGGGCAGCTGCCCACCCATGGACAGGATCACGCCTTCAGGGTTCTCTAGCTCATAGATGTCCATCACCACCTTAGTTCAAGAGGAGAATAGAGTGAAGGACCAAGTGGTCAGGGATCCAAGCATTCCTGCTCACTGTTCCTCACCCTCTACTTCCCCTCAAACCCAAGCTGCAAAGAATCTTAGGTCAGCCAGCCACTCCCACTTGACCCTGGCCACCCCAGGCCACCAGTCTTCATCCCTCTCACCTCAAAAGAGATCTCATCAAAGTAGAGTCGGTCACACATGTCATAATCAGTGCTGACTGTCTCTGGGTTGTAGTTCACCATGATGGTCTTATATCCCATCTGTGATAGAGAGGGAAACAAGATTTAGCGAGGAGGAGGTGGGAAGAAGAACATGGAGAAACAGGCAAAACCCGTACTTCAAAGAGCACCTCAGCTTTTTCTGAAATGGCTGTAAGGGACACCTGCCTTGGGAGGGAAGTAGGATCAGCACTGTAGGTATTAGAGAAGTAGGTACAAAGTGCTGGAGAAAAGATACATGCCCTGTGAGGGACACAAGACGGCCTAAGGGGAGGACTCCCTCACTCCTACCTCACCACCACACTCCTCCCAAAGCCTTAAGATAGATGTAAGTGTAGGAATTAATAGAAAGCACCAGGATTAAATGGGAGTGGAAGGCAATTGCTGGAACTGAATGGAACAGTAAAGAAAACAGTATGAAAGACTAGCTCTTGGACCTTTCGGAGCTGCCGGATGCAGCCCACAGCACACCAGTCAAACTCAACGCTGGAGCCTATACGGTAGACGCCAGAGCCAAGGACCAGGACATGAGGCGTTCGAAAGGTGAGGTCGTGCGTGGTTCCCCAGTACGTCAGGTACAAATAATTTGTCTGGGCTGGCCACTCAGCTGCAACTGTGTCAATCTGTTTCACTGCCGGGCAGATTCCCAGTTCCTGACGCAGCTTGCGAACAGCCAGCTCTGTGCTAAAGAAGAAGAAGGGTCAAAACTATATGCCCTGGGAGTAGGCTACAGACTGAGATCCCAGGACAGGGATCTGAGAGGAAAATATTTCAGGGATGAAGGTCAGAAGCCTCCAAAGCTTCTAAGGGCCCCTTACTAGTATAAAGATTCTCTGTCCCACATCCTCAGCCCAAGGCCCGACCTCACCACCACCTCTGACCTCAGAACAGCAAGGGCAATCTGCTTGTCTGAGAAGCCAAGGCGCTTGGCTTGGTGCAGCAGGTCTGGGGGCAAAGGCTGTCCACGATGCTGTTCCAGCAGCTGGGCATGTGCTATAATCCGCTTCATCCGGTGCAGGAACCAGCGGTCGATGCGCGTGAGTTGGTACAGCCGCTCCACCGAATAGCCAGCCCACAGAGCAGCTGCCACCACAAAGATCCGCTTATCAGTTGGTGTCTCCAACTCCTAATGGGGAGGGCAGACAGATGGATATGGAAGGATTGTGGAGAGGGAGATGGCCAAATGTTAAGCAAAATATTCCCAATCTACTTTTAGTACCTCAAAAAGCCTGAGAGCAGGAGTACCACTGTTTTAGAAAAGGAAGCTGTAGAAAAGGAGCCAGACCAAAAACTCTGTAATTGCAAAAGCCTATAGGCAAATCCTGGCTCTGCCTCTTTCTGGCTGTGTAGCTACTGTATTAGCAAGTTCCACAAATTCTCTAGGCCTGTTTCATTGTAGAAACAAGTTTAAGAATACGTCCTCTTGGGATGCCGGGGTGGCTCAGCGGTTAAGCGTCTGCCTTTGGCTCAGAGCGTGATCCTGGAGTCCCCGGATCGAGTCCCACCCACATGGGGCTCCCTGCATGGAGCCTGCTCCTCCCGCTGCCTGTGTCTCTGCCTCTCTCTCATGAATAAATAAAATCGTAAAAAAAAAAAAAATCCTCTTATAACGACAGAGGAGATAAACCACAAAATTCTCAACAAAGTGGAAATACAGCAAATGTCCAGTAATGACTACTGCTCTTAGAGGTACCAAGTCCATGGCCTAGGGAAAGCAGCACCCACTTCAGGGCTGCTGCCAGGGGAAAGGAGCCACTCACCATATCACTGACCGGTTTTACTGTGTGATCAAAGCCCACACAGTTCTCATCCACCATGCGAAGAGCCTTCTGGAAGGCCTCCTCAAAAGAACGCCCAATGCCCATGACTTCACCTAAAGAACAGGATATAAGGACTGAGGGCCTGGAGGCAGGAGGAGCTGCCCAGAAATTTCTATGATTTAGTCAGGTCTCTGGGAGGTTCTTGGGACAGGTCCCATAGTGGTGGTATGTATGGTGTTTCATTATTAAGGAATCTTAAATTGAAGTTCCTCTCCTTACCATTTTTGTAGTTTGTGTTTATTAGTAGCCACAGAATTAAAATGCTTAAAACGGACATAGAGATACTAGAACACGCTATAGTTTATCAGAGTGGCCTGACCCCTGATGGTTACCCAGTTACTTGCTTTATTCCTGTTGTGATGTGTGACCGTCTGGGATCTGTCTCATCCTTTCAAATTTCTCAACAGGCCTGATAATAAAAGATGATCCTACTACTCTTTGAATCCATCCAGAGATAGTCATGTTTACAATTCTCATTTTAGAGTATCTCTTCCTGGACTTTTTCCAAATGTATGTTTTTATACATGATTATAGTGTACGTATAGTTTCTATACTGCCTTTTCCTTCATCATAAGCTTGTTCCCACATTGCTCTGTGGGAGCAGTTTAATTCCTCTATGATTTACCATAACATAACTGCTTACTTATGGAAGAACACCTAGCTTTGAAGTGTTTATCCTTCTAAGCGAGGCTGTGATGTCTTTAGTCTTTGGATTACTTCCTTAGGATGAATTTTCACAAGTCCAGGGATAATGCATAGGAAGAATTTTCTGGCCCTTGATAAATATTACTTGCTTCACCGAAGTTTGTGTTTTATAATACACAGCAGTTTAACCACCTTCCAAGAAGTATAACTGTTTTTTGTGTTTTTTTTTTAGTATAACTGTTTTAAATAATTTTTGTTCATAAAAATGTTACCTCATTTTACATAGATTTCTATTAACAAGAAGGAACTCCTCTGTCTCTACAACCTTCTGGGTCTGCCTACTGATTTTATCTTCTATAAAGTTTTGTGATGTCCTCTGACAATTTAAATTTACCCTAGGGTCTTCAAGTATTTCTTACCAATTATATTTTTCTATTTACGATCCTAATTCTTTAAAAGAACTTTTTTTTTTTTTTAAGATTTTATTTACTTGACAGAGAGAGAGAAAGCACACACACAAGCAGGGGAAGCAATAAATGGAGGGAGAGGGAAAAGCAGGCCCTTCACTGAGCAGGGAGTCCAATGTAGGGCTCAATCCCAGGACCCAGGGGATCATGACCTGAGCCGAAGGCAGATGATTTACCAATTGAGCCACCCAGGCACCCCTTTAAAAGAACCTTAAAACATTAAAATGCTAATAGTGTTAGGGAAGCAGATAATTGATTTTCTTCAATTCCTTTGTAACATGGTCATATTATAAAAGTGTATATTATAAAAGGGCAAAAGAGAAACCCAACATATTTATATGCCCACCTGGGAAGATTCTGAAATCATATATATACCCAAATTAATCCCTGTGTGACAATGATTATAAATAACTACTCTTTTTTGGTTTGGTTCAACTACTTTGCTAATTTCCCAATGGTTCACGTATCTCGCTTGTTTAATAAAAGTTACAAAAAGTTATCAAAGATCACATTTAAAGAACAACTGAAAAGATGTAAAACATTTAAATGTCTCATCTGGGAATCAATCTTTGTCACGTTTTCAGTCTACTTCTTTTTACCAACAATTTAATTATGGCTTCATTCCCATGTTTATTATAATTTTCATGTAACAGAAATTCATCTCCAGAAGGAACAACTTGGCAGTCTTGTAAGATTTCTAAAAATTCCAAAATAATATCTGAGCTTACTTAGACTTGCTTGTTTAAAGGCTACTATTGCTCTTGGGTCACTTGAGTGGCTTAGCTGGTTATGTGTCTGGCTTTAGCTCAGGTCATGAACCCAGGGTCCTGGGAGGGAGCCCTGCTTCAAGCTCCCTGCTCAGCAGGGAGTCTGCTTCTCCCTCTTCCTCTGCTCCTCCTTTCTGCTTGTGTTCTCTTTCCCTCTAATAAATAAAATCTTAAAAAAAAAAAAAAGTCACTATTTCTCTTAATGGAAATTCAGAACACAATGAAATGCTCTTTCTTCTCCCTAGCTGGAGGCACTGTGGTATATGAAATGCTTTGGCTGAAATGTTTTAGAACAGTCTAGGGTGTCTTAAAGGGGCACTGTAGGGAAGCACATTAACTTAATTCCAGCACAATTCAACCACTACTTGGATGTTGACCGTTACACTCATTCATAGTTCACTACTAAATTTCCTTGTTTTTATGAACAAGGTCTCAGATGTCCTGCTCTGATCTTAAACGTTGTATTGAAAAAAAAATATTGGTGACCGTGGCAGAAAGTGCCTGGTGGAAATGGGCTGATACTGGCTACCACTGCGCTGACTTGGATGGCGAAGTGTTCACAGAACAGTAGGCCTCACTTCCCCGAAGCATCAGTATTTAAATTCGCAGAGAGAACAAACTGTCACTGGCATTAACAGTCTAGTGATGAAGCTGTGGGTAGAGTTTCACGAACCCGGTCTCGCCGACGACAGGCAACAAAGTATGACACAGGTGTGCTTAGCTAGCGACTAGATCTAGTTTTCTGTTCTTGGCTGTACCCTCTACTCAGCCATGTCACTTCCCTTCTGTGGGCACTTCAGCCTACTCATTTGTAAGGTGGGAGAGCTGGGCTAGTCTGATGGCTATCACCCCATCCCAGAGATTCTGACACGCCCACCATCTGGGAGTGGAGGTGGTATGTGTATTCTGGCACAGATTTCTAGATGCCTTTGATTCTCACTCTTGATGGGGACTATAGAGTCTGAAATGTCCCTGTGAGTTCTGAGAAACCATGTTCCCAAGCTGCTGGTAATGTAGGACCTGAAAAGCTATGCCAGGAAGCTAACTCCGTGACATTCTAAATTCTTAGGACTGCTGGAATCCCAGAGGGTGATCTGGGGAAGGGTCTCTTGGGGCGCGTCTCTCTCACCAACACTCTTCATGCAGCTCCCGATCTTTGTGCTGACACGAAGGAACTTGCTGAGGTCCCAGCGAGGGATCTTCACCACACAGTAATCCAGGCTGGGTTCAAAGGCTGCTGTTCCCCCTGTCACGGAGTTCCTGGGAGTCATCATGTGGAGGTGCCAGGACAGAGTGGGGGATGTAAAGAGTGAGCTTCCAGATAGCTTCCTCCATATCCACACATCCAGACCAATGTCCTTTTCATAATCCCTGTCCCAAGAATGTTTTTTTCAGCTCCCCTCACCCCTCTGATCTTTCCCTCACTTTCGTACCTGAGCTCAGGCAGAGGGATGCCCAGAGCTAGTTTGGCTGCCACATAGGCCAGTGGATAACCTGTGGCCTTACTGGCCAGGGCAGAGCTGCGGGAGAGCCTGGCATTCACTTCAATAATGTAATACTGCGAAGAGAGAGAGAGAATCACCCGATAACTGACCCAGAGGGCCCAACTAAGAGAGGCATCAGAAGGGCCACAAATCAAAGCCCTTTCCAAAGGGAAGGATAGCAAGTACACCAACCCTATCCCAGTCCAACCCCTAGCACAGACAATCCTGACTTCTACTCCAAGGTCTCTAAGATCAAAAGGCCCCAAAATTATGGATAGGGGTCCAAAAGCTAGAATATCAGCTCCAGGACCTAGAGTCTCACCTGCTCGGATTCGGGGTTCAATGCATACTGCACGTTGCACTCGCCAACAATTCCAAGGTGCTGCGTCACCTTGATGGCTGTCTGCCGCAGGAGCTGGTATTCCCTGTCATTCAGCGTCTGGCTTGGAGCCACCACTATGGACTCACCAGTATGGATGCCCAATGGGTCCAAATTCTCCATGTTACACACCTGTGAAAAGGAAGGTCCCATGGAGATCATTGCCAAAGGGAGTCAAGAGAGGCAGGAGGCTGCATCCCAGGATCCTGTTGCTTCTGGGGCTACACCCACCCTGGATCTAAGGGACATGTAGCCCCCAAAGATCTCAGCCTTGGGCTCTACTCTTACTAGAGCTCATAAGCCTGACATTACTCCCACCTGACCTCCATCACTCACCGTGACACAGTTGCCATAGGCATCTCTCACCACCTCATATTCAATCTCCTTCCATCCCTTCAGGGACTTGTCTACCAGCACCTGGCTGGTATGGGCAAAAGCGGGAGCCACAAGAGCAGAGAGCTCATCTCTGTTAGAGGCAAAGCCAGAGCCCAGGCCACCCAGGGCAAAGGCTGCACGCACCAGCACCGGATACCCCAGCCGCTCAGCAGCTGCTTGGGCCTGTAAAGGGCAGAAGAGACAAACAGATCAGGCCTCGACTGCTTGCTACACAGAGGCTTTTTTTGCCCCGGAGAAAATAAGATACAAAGCAAATGACATCATTCTACCTTCCCCCAGCCACCCTCAAACCTGTTCAAGAGAACTGGCCGCCTCACTGGGGGCCACATGTTCTCCAATCTCTGCCATCCTGGAGGCAAAGGCACGCCGATCTTCAGTCAGTTCAATGGTTTCCACAGGTGTGCCCAGGACCCGGACCCCATACCGCGCTAATACTCCGGCCTTGGTCAGCTCCACACCACAGTTCAGAGCTGTTTGGCCCCCAAAAGTCAGTAATATGCCATCTGGGCGCTCATTGCGGATCACCTGAGGGAGGAGAGAAACAATAAGCATTAGGACCATGGGGGCCCCCAGAGGTGGATCAGGATCCCCCCTGCCCACACGGTCCCCTCCTCATACCTGGGTTACATAGTGAGGTGTTATGGGAAGGAAATAGACTTTGTCAGCCAGCCCCTGGGAAGTCTGCACTGTGGCAATGTTGGGGTTGATCAGCAATGTCTGGATGTTTTCCTCCTTTAGGGCCTTAATTGCCTAGGGAAACAAAAATGGTGTTATCAGCCTCGCCTGCAGAAGCATGACTATCAACAGTCTTGGACCACCAGCGTGTCTCTTCTCTCCCTCCCTGTGCTCTCAGACCCTAATAACCAACTCCTATTCCTCAGCACCTCACTTTTCCACACATTTCCCAGATTTCCTGGTTCGTTCCCTTCCTACAACGAATGTCATGCCTCAGCCCTCTCCTCCAGACTATCTATTCCTGAGAGTCAAGAGCCAGAGGGGCAGGGATGGACATGCTTTACCTGAGAGCCTGAGTAGTCAAACTCTCCAGCTTGGCCAATGGAGAGGCCCCCAGAGCCTAAGATCAGAACCTTTCGTGGTGGTGGAAGCCCAGAGCCGGGGGTGGGAATTCCAGGCGGACAGAGACGCTCAATGAGCCGCTCACGAACTGTGGAGCCAAAGAAAGTCATAGAACATTAGAACTGAATGAAACCTGGGAGATCATCTACATTAACTCTCTCACTTTACAGAAGGATCCAAAACAAGTCATGCCTCTAATGAGTGGCAGGGGCAGGACGAGAAACCAGAACTCCTGACTCTGGAGCTCCTTTCAACAGGAACAGCATAAATTAATCATCTTGGCTCAGTTGTTTTCCCAGTCCATTCCCTTAACTTCCCAGACGCATCTCAGTTTCCTGAGGCATGTCCATCTTATGCCCATCCCAGAGCCAACCCTGTTCTTAGTTCTATACAAACCAGTCCTGCTCAGGTGCTTACCTGTCCAGCCCCCAGGGTTCCCAGCTGTGGCTTCTTTCACAGTTTCCAGAAAGATATCAAAAAGAAGCTCCATATCTGAAGGACCAGCTTGGTGCTCTGGGTGAAACTGGACACTGTTGAAGAGATGGGATCTCAAAACAGGCCATCATCTCTGGCTTGGCATTGGCAGTCTTGAGAGTAGGTAGCAGGACAAAAGGCTGGGACCCACTGCTCAGCTTTATTTTTTGATTTTCAAGACCCCGGGACTTCCAAGTCCTACAGATTCAGTCACCCTGTCAGAATCACCCAGACTCACCTGAAGAATGGCAGGGTATCATGTACAATGCCTTCATTGGAACGATCATTGGCGTTGGTAAAGAGTGGAAGCCATCCTGCTGGCAATGAGTCTGTTTCCACAGCAAATCCATGGTTCTGGGATGTCAGAAAGCAGCGCCCAGAGCCTACCAGCAAGCATGGCTGATTATGTCCTCGGTTTCCGTATCTGGAGATGGAAGCACACTGAGTCACGGGCCCCTTTCACACCCCCCGTCCCACCCTTCACCACTGTACCAAACCCAGCTTCTGTTGACCCTCAACCAGCCCCTGCTCCTGTTCCAACGCTAATGCATACCAAGTCGATTCCCATCCCCAAGACTCCCCACCGTTCAGGTCAGTAGTGAGGGCCCTTTCTCTCCCAAGTCCCACCTCATCTTGTATGTCTTGGCCCCAATGGCTAAGGCCAACAGCTGGTGTCCCAGACAGATCCCGAAGACAGGTCGGGGATTAGGCTCAGATATGACACGGCTCAGTGTGGATACCACACTGGGATAGGAGGCAGGGTCACCAGGGCCATTACTCAGGAAGACACCCTCATACTCTGGAGTGGGCAGAAAAGATGATGTCAAAACCATAGTTTAACCAGAGAGAGACACACTTGCAGCCCTTACCAACAGAGCAAAAGCCCTGATCTCTGTCTCCTTCCCTGTAACTCATGTTGACTTATAGCAACTAGACCAAGGGACAGATCTTCTACCCACGCTGCCTGTCTGTAGCCCTGTACACACCCCAGCTACTCACCCTGGCTGTCTAATGTGTGGTCCCACGGTACCACAGTGACCTCAGCTCCACGCTGGCACAGGCATCGGATCTGATTATACTTAAGGCCACAATCCAAAGCAAGGATCCGAGGAGTGCCCCCTGCATTGAATACCCTTGGAGCCTGAGGAATAAATGGCACAACAGTTGGCAGCTGTGATCAATGAGGATAGATAAACATACACCAACCCCTGCCTTTGAGGCCTCTTCTGATTTGCCCAAGTGTTCATCCCAGTTATGGGCAGAATAACACTACCGTGCTACAGCTTGCAACACTCTCCCACTCTACCTCTGTACCTTAATTGAGACCTCTGGCACCAGGGGGCGGGCATTGGGGTCCAAGAATGGCAGGGCTGAAGGCTCTGTCCCATCCTGGACCAGCTTTCCCAGCAGAGACCCTTGCTCTCGCAACTTCTTAGTCAGCTCTCGAGTATCCACTCCTGTCAAAATAGCACACTCTGAGATCACACTCCCCCAACTCAGTCATGCATGAGGTTAGACTTTCAGAAGCACTGCATTCCAGAACCCTGAGTCACACACAGCTGTTCTAGGGGCATCAAAATCCTGGGCCATCCTGATGGAAGTACACTACCATGAAGTATTCTTGCTAAAAATATCACATCTGAATTGAACCATGACTTCTAGATTTGTTTACAGAAAATAATACCAGGAGACAAAAGAACATTCTAAACAACGCTACAGGAACATAATCAACAAAATGTAGGTTGTGGGACTCTCTAAAGGAAAACTGACTTGTTTTTGTCAAACAGGTTACAAGGCTGATTGATCAAAAAGACATCAACCAAATGCAACATACAGATCTTACTTAGATCCACACTCAAATAAGCGGTAAAAGACATTTAGATAATGGAGAAAACTTTGCCTGGATATTTGATATTAAGGAATTGTTATTTTTTTTTAAAGGTATGATAAGGTTATTACGGTTATGTTTTGAAAGGATCCCTTTTTCACAGTGAACTATCTGTGGACAAAATGGTACAATGTCTGAGACCTGCTTTGAAAAAATTAGAGGAGGTTCTAGGTATAGTGGTAAAATAAGTTTAGTCCTGAGTTAATGATTACAGAAGCTGGGGGCTCATTATATATTATTCCCTCCTTTTGTATGTGTGAAATTTTCTATCTGATCAAAAGCTGTTTCTTCTCCAATCCCCAGACCCCAATGTAAACCTTCCAAATCCAATACATTCTATCATAGCCTCGGTCTCAAGTTCCAATAACACACAAGAGACCTGGGCTTGGCAGGATACTTGGGCTCTGCCCAGATACCATTATGCTCGCGCCATACCTTGCAGGCCAGGTATGCCATGCTGTTGCAGCCACTGGTGCAGGGTGCGGGTGGCACTCCAGTGGCTGGGCGTGGGACAGCACTCTCCCACCACCAGTCCTGCCACATGGATCCCCGAGGATTCAAACCACTGCCGATGGAAGATGGAAGGAAGAAATCGTGAGGAGCCCAGGACCATGTCTTCCTAACTTCTTTACCCATTGTATGGCAGGGACCATATACTTCAGCTACATTGAACGACCTGGTCATTCCTTTAACACACCAAGCACCTTGTGCTTTTGTTCTTTACCAACAATGCCTTCCCCATATGAAACACTGAACACCAGGCCCTCTTTAACAACTGGAAATGATATTTTCCTTTCCTTTCTTTACTCACTTTATTTCCACTGTTCTTGCTTTTTACATTGTATACAACTGTGTGTGTGTGTGTGTGTGTGTGTGTGTGTGTGTCTCCACCACAGAACTATGAACTATGAACTCCTCAGGAACAAGGTGCCTGACACATAGTAGCAGTCGACATTTACTGAGTGTCCACTTAGTGCCAGGCATTGTTAAGAGATGTTGGGGGAGGAGCAGTGAGTATGCAAAAAGACAAGGTCTGGGTCTTCACTGTTAATTTGCTACTTAAGGAGCCTGAAAATTAACAAAGCAACATACAAATAAACAAGATCATAATTACAGGCTATGATAAAAGCAGAATGTAAAATAGACGTACAATACCTTATCAAGCAAAAATAGAAGTTCAGGGTATAACACTAGGCATGATTATGCACTTCCCCCCACCCGTAGTAGGGGATTATCAGTTTAAAAAAACACAAATTTGCAACCCAATAGATAAGCATTTAATAACTAAACAGAGAAATGGGTCACTTATGTGGGAAGGGATGGCATACTTAAGTCACATATGGTTTAGTGGTAGGAGGTTTAAAAAATGATGGATACTGAGACCATTTTTAGGGATCTAAAGGATAGTTTGGTAGATTCCTCCATGGCCAGGTAGACTAGTCTGCATATAGACTGGTGCGTTCACAGTACATGTACCACAAAGGCATCCATGGTTGGCTAGAGGCTCTAGAAGGCCTTACTCATCCTGGTTCTGTTAAATGCCTTGATTTTGCAGGTTTGTAAATTCTTATTTTGTCAGTGTGTCTACAGCTAACAAAGCTGAAGATTGCCATATGTTAACCAACATATCGCATTATAAACGAGAACGCAGTGTTATTTATAGATCTGTGAGGAGGAATGGTCCTTTCCAGGAATAACAAAGTATGTCCCTTACCTAGGGTTCCCTATCCTAAGTGTTAGGGTGAATTAAAGAACTAAAGGCTCACAAGTCTGGGAAACCAGGACAAAATGCACTTTGAGGAATACTGTACCTAAGCTAGGGGGATTTCCACTATTAATTTGATTTTTTTTCATTAGAACTTTCAGAGTGCAACTTAGTTTCCAGATTCCAAAGGAGGAGGAATAGGTGGAACCTCACTGTGGGAGAAGATACAGTTTTCTTATCTAGAGATAAAAACTTTACTAAAAAGTGGCACAAAATGAGTCAAGGTAAGGAAAGGACGTTTAGAAGATGATTATCAACTTGACTGGTAGGTGAACTGGGACTCACTGGGATGGATGTAACCTCAGTTTCCAGTCTCTTTCCCATTATGTAATCTTAAGGCATTGCCCCCATCACTCTACTGCTAAAAAACCTTCGCGGGTTCCTTACTCTTTGGCTTGGCATCCAGTGCTCGGGCTTCTCTAAGTACTTCAAGTCCTGGGTAAGATTTGTCTTAACACTTCAGTGTGTATCTTTGTTCTCTCCAGGATGCCTAACTTAATGTCAATGTCTTCACTTCACTAACAGTTAATAACCATTGATTTGAAAAGGAAAGTAGAGAAAGCATTGGGTGTGGCTACCTTACTGAGACCGAACTCATCCACTTCATCTGTGGGGATGCCATAGTTGCCGATCAGAGGATATGTCAGCACTAAGATTTGTGCTTTGTAGGAAGGGTCAGTGAGAGCCTCGGGGTAGCCGACCATGCCGGTTTGAAACACTGCAAGAAAAAGGCAGGGCTGGGGCTCGGGCAAGACACCCTTCACAAAACTGCTCAGGGTGATGACAATGCCTCAGCAGAAGCTGCCTTGACCTTGAGGGATAAAAGGGGCTGGGGTGGGGACAGGGGCACCAAAGGGGGGTGGGAGGGAGGGTGTGCAGGCGGGAAAATGGCGGGTTTGGGCAGGGCAAGCTGGGCAAAGAGGGGCAGCAGAAAGTGGGATGAGGTCGGCAGCCGGCCCGAGCTTGCTTACCCACTTCCCCGGCAGTCGACACAGCGGCCCCAAAGGGCTGGCCCCGCAGGACCGACCCATCTTCCAACATCAGGGCCGCCATGGGAACGGAGCTGAGGCGGGGGCGAGCAGAGAAGCGGGAAGCGCAGCAAGCCCCAGCCGATGCTGGAACCACGTGAGGTCGGCGCGCCAGGAGTCGGTCCACGTGGCTAACCGCGCCGGTGGCTAGAGCGCGGACCGCGGAAGGCGCAGGAGCTCCAAGCGCGCTGGGCGGCGGCAGACTGCGGCGGCGCGAGCAGCCGGCAGCGTGAAGGGCGGGGCCGAGCACGTAAGGGGCGGGGCCAAGCCTGCAACAGCGTGGCCAGCGTCTCCTCTCCACCCAACTCCGCCCCACTGCAAAGCCCGGGGAAACCTGGAGAAGAAAACCGACTACCTCAAAACTCTCTCCCGCTCTAACCAAGAAATACACAAAGCCAGGATGCCTCTCTCTAAAAAATAGAAAAAAGAACGACAAAAAAAGATGTTTATTATAGTCCAGCACAAATGGGGCACCGATTCTAGTCCATTCCTGGACTGCAGTGTCCACAACACCCCAAGGCTATGCAACTGTCCATCTTTCTGTCAAAGGTGGCTTCAGTCTTGAGGAAGATCTGCAGGCCAACCATGGTTGTCTAGGGGGAAAATCTCCCGGGTTGGGCTAAGATCAAGAAGATCTTTATGTCAGTATGAAGACTTATGTGGTTCACGAAGCCTTGGCTTTTCGGCGTTGGGTCCCCCAAAGCAGAACGGAGATAGATAATGTGGTGGATCCCAGGATACCGAAGAACATAAGCAGTGAGAAGTAACCCTGTGAATGACAGACCAAAAAAACCCCTCATACATCATTACACCAAGGACTACATCCTAACACCTAGTTCTTTCCTAGTGTATCTATCCCCTTTCCCAGGGCAATTCTCTTATAGTTTTCTTCTCAAGATGATTTGCGGCAGCTCTCCTCTTATGGCTCTTTCCGAAAGGTTCTTCCTTATGCATGTCTCTTACCTTTATTTAGAAGGCCTAATTCCTCACCTGGCGCATACACTTGTAGCCATGGAAGCCATCAGCACAGACACATTGCAAGAGACCGGGTCCATCAGGTACACAGGATCCATTCTCAGGACAAATTTCTGTGAGCCAGAGAAAAACAGAAACATTACTGGATCTCATTATGTAGGTTTCCCAAATATCTGCTTCAACTTAGATTCTCTCAATTATTTATAGGTCAGACGTAAAAGAAAATTTCAGATAATCAGAATATAACAAAAATAATACAATATATCTTACGACATCTTTCGTAAGGGGTTAGAGGTTCAGAAACCTGTACAAGCAGCACTTAAGCAACTTTACTGTCAGATCTAAAATGGTGAATACGAAGGGAGGAAAGGCAGTTCCTGGAAGGGTGGAGGTGAAACAGCATACCTTGGTCCCCAGTGGTGTTGCAAAAGTTCCTTTGCCCTTGGCAGATTTGGTTGTTTATATAAAAGGTGACAGTATTCCAGGCATTAATACCTCCAGGACAGCTGACATCCTGTGGCAGTATCCTGAACACAACATAGGTAGTCATAATGCACAGTTCAAAATTACTGAGCTCACAGTGCTGTCCCTCTTTGCTTCTCTCCCCAACTCTATACCCTTACTTACAGAGTCTGGAGCTGGGTAAAGCCACGGAAGGTGTTGGCCAAGTCATCCTTGAGGGGGTTTGCTTGCAGGTCTCTGCAAAGTACACACCGTTAGCACTGTGCTCTAGAAAACACTACTTCCACTCAGATATCTTCTTGGGCTGGTAATCCAGTTCCTATTCTGAGTTGTCCAAGTTTGGAGATTAATATTCAGACATGTTTTTAGGAGTCCATTCTCAAAGACTTTACTATCAACCCTTCACCACAGTTGCCTTTAGGTAGGGAAGATAACTAACCACTTACATGATGACAGCAGTATGTGCCTGAGGAAATTTTGGACCAAGGTCCTTCAGAGAACAGTTCTGGAGATCCAGCCTGGGGAAAAAAGTAATCAGTGTAATTTTATGTCTCTCCTCATCTGTGGTAAACTAATATAACCCTCTTTTCAGCTAATATTAACTGAATACAGCTGTGTTCAGGGCCACAAACTAAATCCTGTGGTAGATGTTTTAATTCTGCACTATCCAATTCAGTCACCACTAGTTACACGTAGCTATTTGAATTAGGTAAAAAATAATAATAATAAATTCTGTTTCTCAGTTCCACTGGCCACATTTCAAGTATTCAGTAACTACTCATCATGTGATCAGTGGCTACTCTTTGGAGAATGCAGATACAGAACATTTCCATCATGGCAGGAAGTTCTATTGGAAAGTACTGTTCTAATCAGTGTATCTATGCATCTGTGCATATATTGGAAGAAATTTGTTCCTTGTCTAAGTGAATCTCACATTGTAGTACTATGAGTCTCAGATCTGCAAAAAGCCTTCAAATAGGAGAAAAAATTGAAGTCACATAAATGAAAGTTTTTTCCAAGTGCATTTTCTACCATGGATGGGAGGTAAATTATTGGATATTAAGGACCACGCCACCTTATTTTTTCTTCACTATATATTGCTGTCTGTTCCTTTATTCTTTAAATACAGTGCCTATTAACTGCAAAAATTGGGAGAAAAAGAAAACCCTTAGTATCTTAGCTTTCAAGTGGCCTACAGCGTGATAGAGGAAGACCCTCACCAAATGTAAAAACAATATGAACAGTAAAATATAATCTGAGGGGCACCTGTGTGGCTCAGTGGTTCAGTGTCTGCCTTTTGCTCAGAATCATGATCTCTGGGTCCTAGGATCGAGTTCTGCATCAGGCCCCCCACAGGCAGCCTGCTTCTCCCTCTGCCTATGTCTCTGCCTTTCTGTGTCTCTCATCAATAAGTAAAAATAAAATCTTAAAAAAAAAAAAAAACAATCTGAAAGAAATCACAGGACAGTATACGAATAATTTTGAATGGTACTACCCTAAGGATTAATGAAAGTAAAAAAGATGAGATACTACTCTAGCACTGAGTAATATCATTCACAGAAGATGCTGGAATTGAAGGACAGATATGTTTTAATTTGGTAGAGGAAGGAAATTTCAGGTAAGGAGAGGGGCCTGAACAAAGAAACAAAAACGGAATGCTTTTGGAAGCAGGAGTGTCTGGCTGAAACCAGATCCTCATGAAGAGTTTTAGTGGACAAATATTTGGAAAAAAATGTTTGAAAGGTGGATTGAGACCAATCTGTGGTAGTTTATGCTTTGAACTTTATCTTGAAGGCAACAGACAATTCTAATTTTAAAACCAGAGAGGAAAGATAGAAAAAAATTGATTTTCAGATAGTCTGCTATAGAGAAGAATTTAGGTAATTAGGCAAAGAGAATGAAAGCAGAATAGACGACATTTAGGATTCTCAAGTGAGGGTACACTCAAGAGGAAATATTTAATAGGACGCTAGAAGAATCTTGTGTACCCTCAGCTTGGAGAGAGGGCCAAGGATACTAAGAGATCTAGTTTGGGGAAATACCTGCATGGTGGTTAGAGCTGAAGCCATAAGAGGTGGATCCTCAGAGTGTAAAGGGAGAAAATGCAGGGACTAACCATCAGGGAACAGAATTTGCAGAAGAGGAATTAGCCTCAAAGGCTGAATTAATTGAAAGGGAAGAATACCCTATTAGCATAGTGCCTTGGAGGCTAAGGGAGTCATTTCATGGAGATGCACATTAAGTAATCCAGAATTGAAAATAAAAGAACAAGGCTTCTCTTAAGAGAAATCCATAAAAGGCTTTTTTTTTTTTTTAATGGGTAAAAATTATGATTTCTCTGCAATTTTAACCAGGAAGAATCACAGGGTTGTTTACCTAGCTAAAAATGCGATAACACATTTAAATGTGTGAGAATCATGGTTTGGATGCCCCCAAAACGGGCATCAATATTCATCCCAAAAGCCAATCAGACAAGCCTTTAAGAATCCAATGTGGGGGGCAGGTGTCACCTAGATGGCTCAGATGTTTGAGTGTCTGCCTTCTGCTCTGGTCAGGATTTCTGTGACAGGAGATCCAGCCCTGAGGCTGCTTCTCCCTCTTGCCTCTGCCTCTCCCCCTGCTCATGCTCTCTCTCTCTCTGTTTCAAATGAATAACATCTTAAAAAAAAAAAAAAAAATCCAGTTTAGGGGGTGTGTGTGCCTGGGTGGCTCATTTGGTTAAGTGTTGGACTCTTGATCTCATGTCGTCTTTTTTTTTTTTTTTTTTTTAGATTTTATTTATTCATGAGAGACAGAGAGAGAGAGAGGTAGAGGGAGAAGCAGGCTCCCTGCAGGGAACCTGACATGGGACTCAGGACACCCTGGGCTGAAAGCCGTGCTAAACCGCTGAGCTACCCAGGCTGCCCTCATGTCAGTTCTTGATCTCAGGGTCTAAGTTCAAGCCCTGCGTTAGGTTGAAGACTACTTTAAAAAAAAAAAAAAGAAGAAGAATCTGGTTCGGGAACTCCTCCAGTATCCAAAGTTGTCTTTTCCTCCCTCACCCCACGATGGTGCCCTCTTGATTCAGGCAGCAGCGGTTGTGCAGCATTAGCCCTGGTGTCTGCTTACAATAAAGGGTCACTTCTGACAAATTTCGCACACTCTCTGGACACAGGATGCATATCTGCAAAAGAGAAAAAAACTATTAAGATTCCAGAAAGAAAAGCTAAGAAAAGAACAGGTATCAAAAGTTAACTGCCAGTACACTCTTCGGAATCCTTATCTGACATTGGGCAGATAAGTGTCCTATCTTTATCATCAAGTTTGACTAAGGTATTCGTTTCTTCTCCTAGAGCCAGGAGCCAAATCAACACACTAGACTTTCTGCACCACACCTTGCCCAGGAAAGGCCCTCATCTTCGAGGATCACTGCTTGGGCATACTTATTATGCCCTCTCCATTGACTTCTCAATCTGACAGACCCGGTTTGGCCAGGTATAAAAAGAACTCATCGAGCTTTACACAAAGTACAGTACTGCCCGGGCACGATATACGGCATTCGCGCGTGACGAGCTTGAAGAGGAGCCAGAGGACTCGGTCAGTAGTCGAAACATTTAAAGTTATTCAAAGATTAAGGAAGAAGGAGATCACATTTTAAAGGTCTACGTCAGCAGGTCGAGGGCACTGGGAGACCTGCGCAGCGTGCGTACTCGGGAGCCGCAGCCGGCTGGGCTACAGCTGGGGAAGCCTCAAGGACCAAATCCGACCCACTGGCGGGCTGGGGAGAGCGGAGAGCCGAGGGCCGGCGATCGCGAAACGAGGCTGCCCAGCAACTCTGTTTCAGCCCGACCTCTAGCTTGCTTCTGTACCTCGGGTAGCGCTAGGGCCCTTTCCGCGCCCAGAGCGAGGAGCACGGCCGCTGCCCAAGGCACCAGGAACGAAGAATCGCCCGACCCGTGAAGAGCCATTTTTTTGCTCCCTCCGTCCTTCTCAGCGCCTCGCGAGATTTGCGCGTGTGGTCCAGCCCTCCCCGGGCGTGGCCTAGTGCCCCGCACGGGCTGGGGCTTACTGCTGCTTGAGGTCAGAGCTCTTCTCTGTGCGCCCCAGTCCCCGTTGGGGAGGACTGGTCAACTCCTTCTCCTTTTTCCCTGTTAGCGAAGGCTACCCCGGTGCCGCTCTCTCAGCTCCGCATTCCTCGCTTCCGGACGCCGAGGTCGCGTCACCGCTGTGGCTCGGGGCCCACTCCGTCAGCCCTCAGTAAACATGGCGGCGCCACGTGAGGCGACCAGGGGGCGGGCCTCCGCTGTCACTCAGCCGGCACGTGGCGTGCCCGGCTCTGCCGTTCTGCTGCGCCCAAAGGTGGAGGAGACCCGGCAGATGGGCCGGACCCGGGCGGGCCGCCGCATGGGGGCCAGGGCCCAGTGGCTTCCTGAGAGTGGCGCGGGGCGGGGAGGGCAGGGGCGGGGCGAGCTGGTTCCCCGCGTGGAGGCGCGGGAAGATCTGAGTTGAGAACGCGTGGTGTAGTGGTTCAGCTACCTCACGTGTGGAGGGAAGGCGGGAAGCCAGCAAATAAAGAGGGTAAGGGTGATAGAGGAGCGACGAGTGAAGGGCAAACTCTGGCGGGAGGAGACAAGCCTGGGAAGGTCCCGGGCACCCTGGCCCTTTCACCTCAGTCGGGAGTCCGCGTGGCGGCCGGAGTCTTGGTGAGGAGGGAGGGGCGGGATAAGCGCTTGCCTGTCTTCTCATCTCCCACTTCCTTCCCAGAAAAACGAAGCGATGCTGATCTCAGGAAAATCGACTGGACCTTCTTAGCCCTGGCTGAGCCACGAGGTAAGGGAAAGCCGAGCGCTACCAGGGTAGCCCTGGGGAGGCGCGCACCTCGCGCCCGCAGGGACTGCTGTTCCCTTTGGTTAGGGCCAGGCAGAAGCTCGTCAGAGCTGACCCATCTTGAATGGCCAGCCCGGGCTTCCCTTCCACATGTGGAATCTCCTCAAAGGATTTGCTTTCAGCGGGCCACCACGTTCTCTAAAAGCAGCATTGGTTTTCTAAGGTATTTTCATAAGGGTACCAAAGCCTTTCAGACCTTGAGGAATTCAAGGCACAAGGACAGATTTTGAAGGAATCTTTTCTGGGACAGTTGGTCCTGCAGGTGTCCCCTTTTGCCTTTTGTAGGAGTCCAGGCATTCAGTGCCAATGGGTGTGAGGGAGGTAGGGTGGTGTAGAATGATTCTCTTCCCTTTCTGTGTGTATTACACTTTTTAAAAGGGGATCTCCTAGCCCAGTACTGTGTGTTACGGTTTTAGTGAAACCAGTCCACCGTTTTGGCACCCCCTGTCTCAAAGAGATGTAAATCCATGAGGTTTAGAACAGTGTAGTTTTTAGAAAACCACTAACTATCCTGTTCTTAGAATCAAAGTCCTGTCGGAGGAACACTTTGTTACTGGGTCAGGTTTTTCTTGTCTTGCCTGGTTCTCTTCAACTTATCCAGGAAGGTTCTTTACACTTCATGAAAATAGAATTCTATCAAGAAGCTCCACCAGTTTACCCCAGCAGGAGAGTCTCTAGTTCCTGTATGTCTGTGTTCAAGTCTACACTGAGACCTTTTTTCCTCTCCGTAATTGCCATCGCCTTATCACTAACCCTTTATGGCTACGTGTTTTTATTTGCACACAGCAGATACTTTGTTTTTCTCCAGTATTTTCCATTCCCTCTATCATAGTAAAATTTGCCAAGGAGGAGGGAGAACTAAATATGTTGCAATGTACAAAGGCCCAGGGCATCTTTAGGTTAAACCAGAGTGGCCTCTTGGGAACATCGTTCTGGGTACTAACATTTGTGACTCGTAGAACATGTGATCCAAGAGTTGCGGCTCTGATTTCCTCTCTTTGTTGGCCCCATGAGGTTCAGAGTTCAGGTTTGGTCTGTGTAAGGCCGTATCTTGCCAGCCAGGCAACATCTGCCCAAGAACACAGTGTGGGAGAACTAAAGACAGGCAGGCTGATCTTTCTGCTAGTGGGCAAGAACAGAAGACATAGGTTAACAGGTGTCTAGACTAGTTGGAATCTAAACTTTGTTCCATGAATGACTGACTACAATTAACATTCTGCTTCTGCCCTAGTTCTGGGAATAGTGAGAATGAGCCCCGTGGTAAATCACCTGCCCTAAGGCCCCTGGAAAGCCACCTGTCTTCCTTGCAGATAGCACCTTTCTATGTTTCTTGTTTTGTATCATGCTTTGTAACCTTAATCAAGTTCTTTAATTTTTCTGTTTCCTTAAGAACTAGAGAGTTCGTGCAAAGTTCATAAACCGAAAGGTGATACCAAGGGGTACTTTTTCATTGTTTATCACTAGTAAAGCTTATAACATACATGGCACACCACTGGGTTGCAAAAAGAGCTGAGTTGCCTCACTAAAAAAAAAGGAATAAAAAGAAAGGGGGGTGTTCAGAAAGCATTAACTATCATCATTTAGGCTATCTGAAAACCTGACATGCTTTTGAATTTTTTTTTCTCCATGTCAACGAGTAGTATCTCTCATGGATATCCTCTAAAGACATTGTGGTGTACATGGAGAGTGGATGGACAGGGAATCAGTAGACCTGAGCTCTAATCGATGATGATGATAATCAGCTCTGTGGTTCTGGAAAGATCACTTGAGTCATCTGGGCCTCAGTGTCTTTGTTGGTAACTAAGGGGGTTGTGATAGTGATCTCTTAACGTTCTCTCAAGTTTTGAAGTAATATAATCCTGTCCTTGTTTTGAGGATAATGCTATATTCTTTGAGGATTAGTATTTTTTGTGCAGGAGTCAGGAAAGCAACTTTCCCATTTCTCTGGGCTCCTCCTTTCTAATTCTCTCTAGCTCATAGTGCCAAGTGTGACTTACAGTGAAAGCTTAATCCAGCTAGGAATGCTGTTGAATGTGAGCTCCCTATTCCCCACTCTGGAGCCTCTAGGACTGAGCTGGAGTTTGGGGGCCACAGGGTAATAGGGCCATTTGGATCGCATTGATTGGTTCCCTGAAGGGGCCAGAGCAAATAGCTGCCGAGCTTCACTCCGCCCCTAATTCCTGATTTCACCTCAGCTACTTATAGAGCCGGACCCTCGGCTTCTGCCCAGCTCCAGACACACACAGCTTCTCCAGACAGCACTGCCTCAGAACAGAGAGTCTTCTCCAGGTAGGTGCCTGCCCAAGAGGAAATGAACACTTTCCCTGGCTGGTTTGCTTTTCTGTAATCGTAACTCTGAACCTCTGGTTCCAGCATGTTGCCCTCTCACTTTTGAATCCCAGCACTTTTCCCAGATCTGCTGTCGATTATAGTGTTATACAGAGAGGGTCTGAGAGGTAGGTGGCAGGGCTTATCTAGTAGTGTTGGGGAGAATGAAGAGATTGGCCTGGGGATGCGTGGAATGGAGTTTGGGGCTGCCATGTAGATAATCTTACTGGGGATCAGTACTGAGAAGGGACCCTGTTAGGAAGGTAACACTGGGAATATGAGAGTTGGGGGCTTAGGCTAGGGGAAAGAGAGGAAGCCATGCTGTTATTAGTCTCCATTTTTTCCTTTTTTCTTTCTTTCTTTCTTTCTTTTTTTTTTTTTTTTAAGATTTTATTTACTTATGAGAGACACAGAGAGGCAGAGGGAGAAGCAGGCTCCCTGCGAGGAGCCTGATATGGGACTCAATCCCAGGACCCTGGAATCCAGCCCCGAGCCAAAGGCAGGCTCTCAACCACTGAGTTACCCAGGTGCCCCCAGTCTCCATTCTTTCTTCCCTGCTGGGCTGTGGCGCCAGGCTGGGGTCTGCTGGCTTGGTATATTGTAGAGATTGGGTCTGTGCCTGTTAGTGGGCAGGGAAATCTTTGAAAAGAAATGCGGGCCAGGATTGATTTGTGTGTGTGTGTGTGTGTGTGTGTGTGTGTGAGAGAGAGAGAGAGAGAGAGAGATTGAGGTAGAGACCTATGAAGGTTCTCTTTCATTTTTTTAAGATTTAATTTATTTTAGAGAGGAGGCTGAGGGGCATAGGGAGAGAGAATCTTAAGCAGACTCCACACTGTGTGCAGAGCCTGATGCACAGGGTTTGATCTCACAATCTGAGCCAAAACCAAGTGGGACACTTAACTGATTACACCTCCCCCCAGGCACCCCAAGAAGGTTCTTATATTTCACAGCTGTGTATGCCAAAAATGGTCTTGGACAAGCAAGCAGTTGTCTCCTGGCTGTCTCACTCTGCTGCATCCTTTCTCCCTCCCCTACCAAAGCCATACTAGGACCTCCAGACCTACAAGGGCTGTACAGAGCTGGCTGGTCCAAGTTTGATGGGTGTGGGATACACAGGCCTGAGGATGGGTGCCCATGAAGGCAGGGTAGGCCTGACTAGGAGATGATTCCTTTGCAGCTCACCTTGGACAATGTCACTTGGTGGAGAAGGACTGTGAGATCGTGGCTGGAGTCCAGGCTGTAGCCACCTGCCTGCTACTGCCCAGCTGAGTGGCAGCCCAGAACCCAGGAGCAGCAAGTGGCTGTAGGTCACAGACAGAGTGAAGATATGAGTGTAGGGGTGGACACCTGCCCCTGGCTCCCAGGCACAGACACAGATACGGTCACGTCTACCTTCTCCCTTGTGGACTATGTGGTGTTTGTCCTGCTGCTGGTTTTCTCACTTGCTATTGGCCTCTACCATGCCTTTCGGGGCTGGGGCCAGCACACCGTTGGCCAACTACTCATGGCGGACCGCAAAATGAGCTGTCTTCCTGTGGCTCTGTCCCTGCTGGCCACTTTCCAATCAGCTGTGGCCATCTTGGGTGTGCCATCTGAGATCTACCGATTTGGGACCCAGTATTGGTTCCTGGGCTGCTCCTATTTCCTGGGCCTGCTGATCCCTGCACATGTCTTCATCCCTGTCTTCTATCGCCTGCATCTCACCAGTGCCTATGAGGTAAGCAGGGAGGAAGAGGAGTACATAGGACCATTAGGATCAGGGATGGGAAGAAGGAAGAGGGCATATATGAGGAGTCTGGGCCCCTGGACCTCTTCTGCCTAATGAGAGTGATGGCACACATCATGTTTCCAAGTTCTTTCTGGGTGAAGTCAGATGAGGGGAAGGAGGGTGCTGTGCTGAGAGGCCCAGAACAGACAGGAGTTGGATATTTCTTTGTGTTCTGGGCTTCTTGAGGGAAGTTGTGGATGAATTGTGGGGATAGAGTGGGGAAGAATACTTTATTTATTTATATATATGCGTATACATTCTAGTACTTGGAGCTCCGATTCAATAAAGCTGTGCGGGTTTGTGGGACCGTGACTTTCATCTTCCAGATGGTAAGTAGAAATGAGGGTATAATTTGAGCCTGAGATATGGTAGCGGGACTCAGACTCCAGTATATTGAAGTATTCTGAGCTTTCCCTGCTCTCAGACTGGCAAGATTGAAGGTCCCACTAGGGGTCAGTGTCCCTGAAGTCACCAGAGGCATCCTGCTTCCTATTCTTTCCAGTTCCAGCATAGTCACTTTGGAGGCAGCAAGCCAAGATTTAGAAGGGAGACGGAAGTGAGCCTAGATGAAGGGAGGCCATTAGGATATTGGAGCTGAAGTCCATCTTTTCTCTCTACCCACCCTCATTTCCCTTCCCCCTCACATTCTCTTTTCCACACCCAACAGGTGATCTACATGGGAGTTGTGCTCTATGCACCATCATTGGCCCTCAATGCAGGTGAGGAGTCATAGCCCTTGGCTCTCAGCCACAGCAAGCTGGGAAAACACCTCTGGGAGGGGCAGCTAGAGGAGAGTGCAGAAAAGAATCCAACCTTGGCTAGGAGTTACTTCACTGTATGAGCCCTTGGCTAGTCTCCTAGAGGTACTTCTACCTCTTGGTTCACCTCACTCTGAAAGCTAATCAAAGATTACCATGTCTCATCTGAATTGGTTAATCAGCACCTTTTGGTGGGGTTCAAACATTCTTTTTCATTGTGGTGAATGATTTATTTCATCCTTAATTACCAAATGTTTCATGTCTTACTGAGGTTTTTTGGTTTCTCTGTTGGGAAACCCTCTTCCAAAGATAGGAATGTGGTTTTTATCTGTTTGCAGTGACTGGCTTTGACCTGTGGCTCTCAGTGCTGACCATAGGCATTGTCTGTACTGTCTACACTGCTCTGGTAAGTGTACCAAGTCTTAGGAGAGGTGGGGGAGAAGGGAGGAAATAAGGGGTGAGGTAAAAGTGTAGATGAAATGGAATAAAGTTCTTAAGTGGGATAAGATACTATGTAGGAGTTGGAATGGGACTTTGGTGGGGGGTAGGATGTAGGAGAGGGGATGGTGTACAAAAGTAGGGGTTGGGGTGGGAATGATGTCAGCAGAGTCTCAGCAATTATAGCCCTCCCTGGTGACAGTATGGTTCCTTGCTGGTGGTATGGTGTCTTCACTTGTGGGTAGTTTTAAAGACATGTGTGGCAGGCATGCTTTCTTTGCCCTGCAGGGTGGGCTGAAGGCGGTCATCTGGACAGACGTGTTCCAGACGCTGGTCATGTTCCTAGGACAGCTGGTGGTTATTATAGTGGGGTCACGCAAGGTGGGCGGCATGGTGCATGTGTGGGAAGTGGCTTCCAAGCATGGCCGCATCTCTGGGATTGAGTAAGTATACCCCTACCGCAGTGATCTGTAGTGTGTGGGAACCAGCCCATCCTAGGGCCTGAACTCAGGGCTGCGGTAGGCAGAGGACAAACTGTGGAAGCCTTAGGGGCAGCACTGAGACAAGCTGCCACTGCATAGATGGAGAGTGATCACAGGGATCTCGCTGGTGGGGAAGGAGGGTCAAAGTGTTTTTAGTACCTGGCATGAGTCTGTGGGGTGGAGGAACGGGACCTATCCTTCATCTTGCTGCAGTGTTTGTTGTGTCTACCTGGTTCTTAACTTCAGTAGCTCCAGTAGCTCCTTAGCCCTGCAGCAGCATCTCCACTCTGTTCAGTACCCCCATTGGAGGAGTTCAAGGAAGACTGTCTGGACCTATGCCACAGTGAGCAATTGGTGTCTGTTGCAGGCTGGATCCAGATCCTTTTGTTCGGCACACTTTCTGGACATTGGCTTTTGGGGGTGTCTTCATGATGCTCTCCTTGTATGGAGTGAACCAGGCTCAGGTGCAGCGCTACCTCAGTTCCCGCACAGAGAAGGCCGCTGTGCTGTGAGTGCAGGGACATGATGTCCAGGGAAGAGGGGTCCCAGTTCCATGGGGCATTTGGGGTTAGGGCAGGATGCCAGAGCACATACACACCCATTGGGGTCAGGATATGGGTCTGTTTTCTGGGGCTCAGAGGCATGCCTAAGGGTGTTGATTAACAGCCTTGGTTTCGTTGGCTCTGGTCTCTTTGCAGCTCCTGCTATGCAGTCTTCCCTTGCCAGCAGGTGGTCCTCTGCATGAGCTGCCTCATTGGCCTGGTCATGTTTGTCTACTACCAGAAGTGTCCCATGAGTACCCAGCAGGCTCAAGCAGCCCCTGACCAGGTGAGAAGTCCTCGGCACCCTTCTGTGCCCATGAGGCCCGAATGGACTCTCACCCTGGGTAGGAAATGGATGTAAGTCGTTTCTCACTGTGGGATACTACAGTCTAGCACATGAAGGTCCCAGCCCCTGGCCAGCATCACCTAATCATAGTGCTCACCCTGCTGGGGTGGGGCCCTTTCTTTATTGGCTCACCACTGTGTACTGTGCAATGCGCTTTGCTGGGAGCTGTCACGTATCTGGTCTTCTCTAATCCTTACACAGCCTCATTTTACGGGAAAGAAAAAGCCTCATCCAGGTGGTCAGAATGCTCATCACACTGCTAGTCAGGGGCAGGACTAGGGTATGAACTGCATTATACTCTATCTAGAGCCCATTTTCTCTCCACTAACTGTGGGTCACTTTCAGTGCTTAACCCTCTTATTTAATCACCCACTCTCCATAGACTGGTAGGGGCACACCTGGGGAGTTCCCTTGGGGAAAGGCTCCTTTCTCAAGAGAGCTGTGCACTTCTGCTCTGCCTGCAGTTTGTCCTGTATTTTGTGATGGATCTCCTGAAAGGCCTGCCGGGCCTGCCTGGGCTCTTTGTTGCCTGCCTCTTCAGTGGCTCCCTCAGGTATCTCCTTTGACCATTTCCCTCAGGCTTGGTGCACCTGATCCCTACTTGGCACAAAGTGATGGGCGGAGGAGGGGACCTCTCTGAGTTTCTCAATGTGCCCATCCATCTGTGGATGACAAGGGACAGCTCATCTGTGTAGAATAGAGTATATCCTCTCCAGGAGATGCCTCCTTGTTGGTGAAGGATTCTTGTTTTACAACACCAGGAATTGATTCTGCTTGATTAAAACCTGTACCTCATTCAGAAAAGGACAAGATGTCCTTGCCTTCCGGGCTTCTTCTTCCACTGCCAACTGTGAGGACAGCTTCTGGCTGCATATGTCCTCTCCTGCCTTTAGGGTGCTATTCCCTCAGTAGGGCCCCTGTTGCTTTTGCCTCTCAACTCCCAGACTCAGTATGGTTCGTCTTTGTCTTCCTCCTTTCAGCACCATATCATCTGCTTTTAATTCATTGGCAACTGTTACGATGGAAGATCTGATCCGACCCTGGTTCCCTCAGTTCTCTGAAGTCCAGGCCATCATGCTTTCCAGAATCCTTGGTGGGATTGTGCTTCCTCATCTTTTCAGTTGTATTTTTTCTAAGACGCACCCTTAGAAGGGGTGCTTTTTAAGTCATCAGCCTGCTTTACAGCACAAGCTTTAGCTTAGGCTCAGCGCTTGCCCAGCGAAGCACACAACCTTGTTGATATCAGGGCATTTCCTGGGAAGGTCTCTGAGTCACATAGGAGGGAAGACCAGGTGGGAGGGACCTGGAGCTGGGGCAGGAGGTAATATGCCCTTTTTCCAGGAACACAGAGATAGTGGTTTGGCTGGGGAAGGAGGTGTGCTCTACTTTTCCCCCTTTGTAATGTGTAAACTTACCTTTGCCTGTTTTCTCCCTTCTTTTTCCCCAGCCTTTGGCTATGGGCTGCTTTGTCTGGGAATGGCCTATATTTCTTCCCAGATGGGACCCGTGCTACAGGTAAGGACTATGCAGAGAAGAAATTAGTTTTTAAGGGAGAGAAGAAGGTGATTGAAACAGGAAGTTGAGGAAGACAGCTGATGTGAAGGAAATAGTACAGAGATGAGTATTACAAATTCACCTTTGATGGACACCTTTAGCTGTAAATAGCCTTCCCCAGAGTCATTCCCAGGATATTGTTGGCTCAGAGACATCTTAGGGATCAGTCTCAGAGGAGATCCTGAAGCACATTCCATTAACATTCCCAGGATTCACCCTCTGGAATCCTGCATTCTGTTGTTTCCAGGTAGAAGATATAGACAGATCTGATGAGTGGGGCACTGAGGTGTTGATGGGTGGCCGTGCTCTACACTGCTGAGGCTGGAGGTCTCTGAGCCTGAATGTTCCTTTATCTCCCCCCCCCCCCGCCCCATCCTGTCCTCCACAGGCAGCACTCAGCATCTTTGGCATGGTTGGGGGGCCGCTGCTGGGACTCTTCTGTCTTGGGATGTTCTTTCCTTGTGCCAACCCTCCTGTGAGTGATCCGTCTGGTTCCACAGTTGTGTACAGGGGTGGATGTGAGGAATGGCTTGGCAGGGCTCTCCTCGTGAGTTCTGGGAACTGGTGTGAAGATTTATTAAGACTGGCATCATGACAGGAGAATGTACTGTGTCTCTGGGCAGGGTGCCATTGTGGGCCTGTTGGCTGGACTCATCATGGCCTTCTGGATCGGCATCGGGAGCATAGTGACCAACATGGCCTCCGGCATGGCTCCCTCTCCCTCTAATACATCCAGCTTTTTCCTGCCTAGCAACTTGACCACTGTCACCATGACCACATTGATGCCCTCAACCACCCTCTCCAAGTGAGTTGGGTCTTGCTCACTCCTTGGAGAGAATAGCTCATTTTTGAGGGGTTTTCCAGAGTTCTTGGTAAGGGATGGGCTACCAGAGTCTTCAGGGATGTGTTGGGTGTTGCGTCCCAAGATCCTGGGACTGTGTCCCTGAGGAATAACTCTGTCAGCAAATTGCTGACTATCCTTATTCCTGTTCTCCCCAGACCTACAGGGCTGAAACGGCTCTATTCCTTGTCATATTTATGGTACAGCGCTCACAACTCCACCACTGTCATTGTGGTGGGCCTGATTGTCAGTCTGCTTACTGGTAAGGGCATGTTGAATGGGGACCCAGAAAAGTGAGACTGAGGTAGGCCACTCAAGGAATCTGGACTCGGGGAGAACTGACTCTGCCCTTTGGGCTCCTTGGGTTTCTTGGCTGAGCTCTGGGAGGTGGTCAGGGGCTAGGGACTCATATCCCTGAGAACAGATGGTTTGTTGGGTGTACACTGGTTACATGTTGGGAAACTCAGGAGTACCTTTGCCTTCAGGGGGAATGCGGGGCCGGACCCTGAATCCTCGGACCATTTACCCAGTGTTGCCAAGACTCCTTGCTCTCCTGCCCTTGTCCTGTCAGAAGCGATTTCACTGCATAAGCTACAGCCAGGTAGCAGCTGTGTTGTCTAGATTATATCCTTTCTTCTCCAGATCACTACCAGACCTTCCAGATTCCCTTTCATCCCTTTCCTTTTTTCTCCCCAGCAACTCTCATTATTTGTCTGAACCTGGACTGTCCCCCAGCAACTGTCCCTGCGTCTCCCCTCAGTGGAGTGCTGGCTTAGTGGGCAGAAGGGTCCCAGCCCAGAGAGGTGCCCAACTCTGTTCTGCTGCCTGCCCCCCACCACTCACCTTGTGCTTTGCAATCCCTTTCTTCCCCACCACCCTTTGTTGTTCTCCCTTCCAGTAGGGATCAAAGCAAGGTCTTTCACCTTTTCTGCCTGAGTTCCTTCACCCTTTTGTCCTCATGTTCACCTCACCTCTTCCACTCCTTTTGCTCTGTGTGTTCTTTAGGACCTCTCGGCAGACACTGCTGCGTTTCCAGAGAAGATGAGTAATGGGATGTTGAAGAACAGCAGAGATGAGGCCGTGGCAGTGCCTGAGGAAGGCTCAGCCCACCAGGGGAACAGCCCCACCTTCATCCTCCAAGAGACCTCACTGTGATCTGGGCTCAGATCCCAATGCTAGAGGCCATTCTGTAGTATAGAGATGAGTCACATGATGTACCATGTAGGGACAATCAAGGACTGGATTATCTAGCCCACCAAAGTACCTAAAAAGGTGTTTGGGCTGCAGTAGAAGCTGTCGTGTCACGGGAAGTGTGAGGGCAGGACAGGGTTTTTACTTGTCCCTTGACAGTCTATTCTCTAGAGGACCAGGCTTGTGGGGGACAGGATTTTGTTAGAAAGGGGGATCGAAGCAAATCCTCTGGGAAATGGATAATGGCTTCTGATTAACCATCATCAGGCTCCTTTGAAGTGAATAGAAACAGTAGTGCTAGGTATCACTGTTCTGGAGCCTGATTTGACAAGGTTGGCCATGTTTACCATGAAACACAAAGCTGCCTTGGCCAGCTGTTGCTTCTCTTGTGGTACTATTTAAGCATAGATTCTGTTACCCACAAAGGGTCTGTGACTACTTTCCAGTTGTCTATGATGCCCAGACCCCTCTCATTCTTACCTGTCTACCTCCATTCTTGAGGGGGAAGGTTTGGTGTTCCTGAGAGACCTCAGAATAGACTAGTACATTCATCTCCCTTGTATAGAGTAGGGAAGCTTTCCACCTCATTGCCCCCACCCTCCACCTATGTTATGGGCACTTGGAGATGGGGCACATGTCAATCTGAGAAACCAGGGCATGACCAGGTCCACTGTGGAGTGTGCCATCCATCTGGCACACTATCCTAGTGTCATTTTTTTGTTGTTGTTCACGTTTTCTGTTGGAGTTTCTTTCCCACATATCTCTGTTCTGAGGGAATAAAAACTTACCGGACCTGGAATCTGGACTCCTGTACTGTTCACAGCTATTCTGGTCCACCCCTGTCCTATCCATGGCAGGGGTAAAGTGCTCCCTCTTCCCCTCCACAGGTTTTCCTCTGCTCGGGAGAGGTGAGAGGAGATTGGCACTGGCTTTTTAAGATCTGGTGACTGGTTGGCATGTCCTCAGGGTACAGCATTGTGTTCATCTGATGCACACTCTCCCTCTGCTGTTTTTCGTCCCCTATGGCTGTCTTCTGTGCCCCTACACCTTTTCCTTGATCAGGACAATCACTGCTGCTCGGATTTTCACTTTTGGGGCTGGAGGAAGATTGCTGTTACTTGGCTTTAAAAATAGAACACGAGCTGGACTCTTGTGAAGAACACTGCTCAGGCCCATTCACCCCTGGTCCCTGCCCTGCCTAGCCTCATCCAGCTTCTCAGAAGTAGCTCTACATAGGCTCTCCAGGCCTCTCAGCAGAGACTTAATCCCAGGCAGGCCTGTGGATTCTGCCCCAAGATCTGCCCTCTAGACAGCCCTTCATCCTAGGGGCTGAGGGGACATTGGTCTTGGCTAACTACCCCACTCCACTGAGCTGCCAGAGTTCCAGACCTAACTAGGCTCCCATGTGTTCATTCTCCAATATATGTTCCCATCACCTACATGGAAGGGCCTTAAACTTGGCCACCATTTTGCATCTAAGGAAATGACTGCCACCCCAGGACCCTGCACCAGATACCACCGTCATTTCACAGTTGCCTCATTTGGTTTGAATCCTTGCTTGTTCACTATGTTTGCATGGAAAGGGTGAAAATCCAGAGGATTCAAAGCTTTCAAGAGTCAGGATGTTTAAGAGGAAATGGTAAATACATTTGGTTCTCCATATTCATATAAGTAATTCAAACTCCGTAACAGAACAAAGATGCTCCACTTTTAACAAAGTTAAACATTCAGGGATCCCTGGGTGGCGCAGAGGTTTGGCGCCTGCCTTTGGCCCAGGGCGCGATCCTGGAGACCCGGGATGGAATCCCACGTCGGGCTCCCGGTGCATGGAGCCTGTTTCTCCCTCTGCCTGTGTCTCTGCCTCTTTCTCTCTCTGTGTGACTATCATAAATAAATGAAAAATTAAAAAAATATTTAAAAAAATAAACATTCACACATTTTGAAAGTACCACTTACATAGCACCTGGCCCAGTCAGAAGAGCAGGCAGGCAGCTTGATCTTGAGGTTGTAAGTTTGGGCCCCACATTGGGTGTAGAGATTACTTAAAATCTTTAAAAGTACCACTTAATGAATATGAGGATGAAGCTGAGTGTACAGACCTAGATTGAAATATTGTTTGATCCATTCAACATTAAGCTTTAATCTCATCTATTTTAAGTGTGAATTTCAGAGTTGTTTAAAGATTCACTTAGGTTGCATGTAGTGAACCTACACGTTCCTTGGATGTCCGTTGTGATTGTATTTGCAGGTTTGGGTTTTGTGTGTGGGTTTTTTTGTTTTTGTTTTTGTTTCTTTGTTTTTAGATTTTATTCATGAGAGACACAGAGGGGCATAGACCTAGGTAGAGGGAGAAGAAGGCTCCCTGCAGGAGCCTGATGTGAAAGTTGATACCAGTACCCCGGGATCACGACCTGAGCCAAAGTCAGATGCTCAGCCACTGAGCCACCCAGGTGCCCTTATAGTAGTTTTCAAAGCACTTTTCGTGTACTGCCTGATTTTTTGTCTTGGGAGGGAAGTATGTTGCATATCATCTGCATTTTTAGTGTGTAAGGTAACCAGATTGCTTGGCTAGCAAGAAGTTGAGTGGCAGAACTAGAGCCCAGGTCTGACTCCCAGTAGCCCAGCAAAGTGGATCTGTTGCCAGGG
This sequence comes from Vulpes lagopus, assembly GCF_018345385.1. Taxonomy (NCBI): domain Eukaryota; kingdom Metazoa; phylum Chordata; class Mammalia; order Carnivora; family Canidae; genus Vulpes; species Vulpes lagopus. The sequence continues at coordinate 112,536,302 of NC_054828.1, forward strand.
AAGAGTGTGGACGGGGTTTTCACACAGGTGGCAAGGAATCTTGAGATGGGAGTCCAAAAAACACACTAAATGGGACGCTACTGTATCATCATTCTAAAACTTCCTAGGTCAGTGGCTTTCAAATCTTTGACCCACAGTGAGAATATGTTCATTTTATGAGCCAGTACACTCGTACATTGCATTATGTGACTAGAACATTTAATGAAAAATATTTCTGGGTATAGTTAATATTTTCTGAGTTCTTTCTCCCCTTCTTTCCTGGATGATTCAGTCCTAAAATCATTGGGTGGAGCAGTGCAAGGTAGTATTGGTGCTGTTGGCTGTATGGTGTGCATATGAGAGCTCAAGTGAAATGAGGGAGACCATACATGGGAGTAGCCCAGCTTGGACGTCATTGTCTGAGGAGGGCAATCACATGGAAGGTGGCTTGATGTGGGTTGTCAGAGCCAGTGTGTGTGTGTGTCCCACCTGGAGAATTAGAACTCAAACGGCATTTGCATGTGGGATCAGCCTAGCCTAGGCTGTGAACCTGAGTGGAGTAAGGGCATGTGTATGGGAGGAAGCCCTGTGGTCAGATGGGAGCCCAAGTAGGGTGAGGCAGTCTAGGGTGTGGTGTCAACCTACCAGGGTGATGAAAACATCCACATAGGGGCCAGCCGTATGCAAAGAGAGTTTGGATTACAGCAAAGCAGAGCAGTGAAAAAAAAAATCTGGAAAATCGCTAAAAAGCTCTCCTGTGGATTTGCAGTCTAATTTCACATTGCTCAACAAGTCAAAATTTGGGACTTTGAGAGAATAATAAAACCAACTGGCAAGAGAGGGATGCCTGGGTGGCTCAGTGGTTGAGCATCTGCCTTTGGCTCAGGACTTGATCCTGGAGACCCAGGATCGAGTCCCACATCGAGAGCTCCCTGCATGGAGCCTGCTTCTTCCTCTGCCTTCTCTGCCTCTCTCTCTGTCTCTCATGAATAAATAAAATGTTAAAAACTTTAAAAAATTATCAAAAGAAAAGGCACAATTCCAGAAATGACAAAGGTACCTAATTACAGATACTTAGATACTAACATAAATTATGAACTACTTTAGGCCAAGAAAATTGAAATTTTAGATTAAAATGGACAAATTACTAGCAAAATATCACTAAAACAGACTCCAGAAACAAGATATCTGAGTAGTCCTAGTCCCATTAAAGAAATAGAAAAAGGGCAGCCCAGGTGGCTCAGTGGTTTAGTGCCACCTTCAGCCCAGGGCGTGATCCTGGAGACCCAGGATCAAGTCCCATGTCAGGCTCTCTGCATGGAGCCTGCTTCTCCCTCTGCCTGTGTCTCTGCCTCTCTCTCTCTCTCTCTCTCTCTCTCTCGGTCTCTCATGAATAAATAAAATCTAAAAAAATAAATAAATAAATAAAACCATCTAATGGGAAAACCCCCAGGCTCACCTGGCTTCACTCTTAAGTTTTAATCTATTATCTAGCAACATTTAAGGCATGAAACTTTAGATGTCTTTTACCGTAGCATCAATCCGATACCCAAACCAGACAGCATAAGAAGGAATAGGTCAAGGTTACTCATGAATATAGCTGTAAAACCATAAAATATTAGTGAACTGAATTCAGCAATGTGTATAAAAAAGATAAATACCATTGAGTTTATCTTACATGAGAGGTTGCTTTAACAATAGAAACTCAATAGGATTCTTAACAGGTTAGGACAAAAATCTCGCTATCATCTCAGATGCAGAAATTTTCATGAAGTTCAACATTCATTTAGAAAAACTAGCACTAGAAGGACTTCCCTAATCTGATTTAGTGTATCTATGAAAACAACCTACAACAAAGCGTTTAAAACTATAACGAAAATTAAAGGTAAAATAATTATTTTAACTAATCAAAGTTCTTTTTAAAGAGGAAAAATTCAATGTGAGGTGTTAAGAGTTCTCTCTGAGAGATCAGGTACAGATGAAGATGCTATTATAATTTCATTTCACCTTTGTACTTGATATTCTAGTGGGCAGTCACAAAAACTCCAAGGAAAAGTGATGAATTTGACATGTTAAAAATGTCTCAGTAAAAGACATTAAAGTGAAAAAGAACATTAAAAAGGTGGGGAAAATAGAGTTGTAACATTTTAAAGACCTTAAGATCACTTAAAGAGCATGTGACAAGAATCTAAAGACAACTCAAAAATGGGGAAAAGATTTGGATTGACATTTTACAAATGAGGAAATCCAAATGATCTACAAATATGACAAAAAGAATTCAGTCTTATTAGGAACCAGGGATATGCCAATTAAAACCAAGATAACATGCAATTACATGCTTAACCCAAAATGGCAAAAAATGACTCCAGGTATAGGTTGGAGCCATCAATTTGATTTTGTGCTAAGCTGACTATAATTTTACCATCATAGCTTTTGCACCATTAGTGCAAATGCTCACAGCGTGAAAAGGGCAAATTACATCTTAGTATGAACATGAAAGAAAAATTAACTTCACTGACTCCTGGATAAGGCCCCAGAGATTCCTAGGGGTTCTTGGACCACACTTTAGGAATTCTTGCCCTAACCAAGGAGATGTGCAAGAACTTTCTTAGCAACATAATAGCCCCAAACTAAAGACAACCCCAAACTTCATAACAACTCGTGTTAATTCTTACAGGAATGCTAAAAAATTAACCGCAACCAAACACACCAAGTGTTGATCAAAAGAAAGCAAGTTATGGAAGACAACACTGTGATTCCATTTGTTAAAGTTCAAAACAAAAATTATGCTTTATTGTTTTGGACCCATCCAAAGGTGGTAAAACCATTAAAAGAACAAAAACAAAAATACCAAGGGAATGCTTAACCCTAAGGCCAGGAGAGAGCTGACCTCAAGTGAAGAGGGTGGATAATGTGATCAGGGAAGGACTTTGCAGTCACCTGTGATATTCTAGTTCTTCACTGAATGAGAATATCATAAAGGTTCATTTTAAGCATTACAAGTATGTCTTATAGGCTCTATGTACATTTTTCAGCAAAAAATTTTAATCGAATATTCATTAACATAGCTGTTTCCTAACATTAAGAAGAAAAGCAAGATAGAGAATAATATATGTCATTGTAGTAAAAATGATGTGGAAAAGAATACATTAATATTTGTGGGCAACCCAGGTGGCTCAGCGGATTAGCGCCACCTTCAGCACAGAGCCTGATCCTGGAGTCCTGGGATTGAGTCCCACATCGGGCTCCCTGCATGGAGCCTGCTTCTCCCTCTGCCTGTGTCTCTGCCTCTCTCTCTCTTATGAATAAATAAAATCTTAAAAAAAAAAAACACACTTGTTTATACATGCACAAAGTGTCTCTGGAAAGGTACAGAAGAAACCATGATGAAGAGGGGAGTCTCCCTGCATGTGAAAGAGGATGGGATGACAAGAAGACAGAGGTGGAGGGGGGTACCTTATCTCTTCATCTCTCTACACTTTCTTACACATTTTGGTGTCGCACAATTCCGTATTACCAATACTAAAATATTTCCTAAAGCCCTATACACTTGGAAGTTTAAAAAATACTTTTTTTTTTTTTTTAAAGATTTTATTTATTAGAGGGAGAGAGGGCAAGCAAGCAAAAGCAGAGAAAAGGGATCCCTGGGTGGCGCAGCGGTTTGGCGCCTGCCTTTGGCCCAGGGCGCGATCCTGGAGACCCGGGATCGAATTCCACGTCGGGCTCCTGGTGCATGGAGCCTGCTTGTGTCTCTGCCTCTCTCTCTCTCTCTGTCTATCATAAATAAATTAATTAATTAATTAAAAAAAAAGAGAGAGAGAAAAGCATAGGAAGAGAGGGAGAAGCAGATTCTCCGCTGAGCAGAGAGCCCAATGTGGAGCTCAGTCCCAGGACCCTGGGATCATGACTTGAGCCAAAGACAGATACTGAGCCACCCAGGTGCCCTAAAAAATACTTCTGAATAAACTTGTATCAAAGATAAAATCAGACTGGAAATTATAAACCATTTTAGAATGATATTGCAACTAGAACATTACAGAGCAATTAGACAAGCGATCTTTTAAATGTTGAACAATCTGATGGGCAAAAGAAAAAAAAGTCTCATTTAATTTACTTTTCTCGATTACTATTGAGTTTGAGCACCTTTTTAAATCTCTCTTCTTTTCTCCTCCTCCTCCCCCTGCTCCTCCTTTTCTCCTTCTCATTGTTTTCCTCTACTTCTTTCTTTTTTGCTTCGGATTTTTCTCTGAGTTTCCTGATCATATCCTCTGTTGATTTAAATAATTGTCAGAATTCTATATATATTCTGAGTATTAATTCTGTGCAATGATTTACCCCTGCACTTTCTGTTTTCTTATAACCTCTACTATAGTATTCCTTTTAAGAGAAATTTAAAATTTCGAGAACAAATTTCTCTGTTTTTATGGCTTCTGGGTTTTGTATTTTATTTAGGCAGGCATTCTCCATCCCAATATTGTTTAAAATATAGTTTAAAAACCTTTAAAATATTTTTCCCTTTATTTTTTTTATTTTTTTTATTTTTCCCTTTAAATGTTTATTTGTACCATCTGTGTTTGATGTGATGGGGCAGGAGGTTCAATCTAATGTTATTTTTTCTTCAGTGGATAGCCAATTATCTCACATGATTTGTTGAAAAAGCTACTCTTCCTTCATATAGTTTAAATGTTGCTGCTAAAGAAATTAACTAAAAAAATATTGCCTCTATTGTAAGCTTCATTTGCAGAGATATATGGATCTGTTATGCACTTTATCCTACTGACCTATTTTCATCCCTTATGTTGCTAAATCTGTTTGTGTTAATGTTTACATAGCTTTATATATTTTTATATTTCTTTTTTCATATATTACAGGGCAAATTCCCACTCAATATTCTTTTTCAGATTTGGGGGGCTACTATTGAACATTCTCCCAGAAAAGAATCAGAATTCTTGAATTCCAGTCTAAAAATTCTCTTAAGCTTTGTGCAGTGGCAGTATCATAGCCAATGAGGTTTATCTGAGGTGCAATTATTGCTAATTAAAAATTCTCTTAAGATTTAGTTGGGACTGCATTAAATGTATAAATTAATTTGATTGTCCTGGATGGCAACAGCATAGAAACAGTTTTTCCATGCTAGAGTGATATTAATGCTGGATCTGAGTGACTTTCATGCAGTCTACTTTGTGAATATTTATTATTTGATTCTGACAGGCAATCCCAGGAAGCCATGTTCTGTATGAATTTTTAATAAGGGACCCTCAAAATCCAAAGCATTGATGGTGCTTAGCTCCTCTTTCAGTCTTTGGATAGTTTTAATGGGGATATATGTTTCCATATGGGTCATATGGTAACTCTGTGTTTAACCTTTTAAGGGATTACCAGATTGTTTTTCAAACTGTCTGCAAATTTTACATTCCCACCAACAATGTATGAGAGTTCCATATCCTAGCCAAGTCTTATTGTCCATCTTTTTTATTCTAGTGGGTGTGAAAAAGTTCTCATTATACGGTGTTGTTTTGTATTTTATTCTATTTTTCAAGAGCAGTTTTAGATTTACAAAAAAATTGATTGGAAAGCACAGAAATTTCCCACCTATCCCCTTCCCTTAACATGCAATTTCCCCAATTATTTGCATCTTGTATTAGTGTGGTACTATAATTGAAGAACAATATTGATACATGATACATTATTATTAACCAAAGTCCATAGTTTACATTAGGGTTTACTTTTTGTGTTATACATTCTATGGGTTTTGACAAATGTATAATGACATGTGTCTACCATTACTGTATTATACAGAATAGTTTTACTGCCCTAAAGATCTGCTGTGCTCCACCTATTCATCCTTCTCTCCCCTAGAATCACTGGCAACAACTGATCTTTCTACTGTTTTCCATAGTTCTGTCATTCCTAGAATGTCATACAGTTGTAATCATACAGTAGATTGCCCTTTCAGATTGGCTTCTTTTGCTTAACAATATGTTTTCTAAAGTTCCTCATGTTGGGGCACCTGGGTGGCTTGTTCAGTGGAATGTGTGACTCTTGCTCTTGGGGTTATAGGGTTTTGTTTTGTTTTTTTTAAGATTAATTAATTAATTTGTTTATTTAAGACAGAGAGAGAGAGAGAGCAAGCAAGGGAGTGCTAGCAGGGTGAGAGGCAGAGGGAGAAGCAGACTCTTTGCTGAGCGGGAGCCCAATGCTGGGCTCAATTCTGCATCTCTGGAATCATGACGGGAGGCAAAGGCAGAGGCTTAACCGACTGAATCACCCAGGTGTCCCAAGCCATAGTTTTTTTTAATATATTCTCCTACTGAAGGATGTCTTGGCACTTCCGACTTTTGGCAATTATGAATAGAGCTACTATAAACATCTATGTGCAGGTTTTTCTGTGGACATAAGTTTTCAACTCATTTGGTTAAATACCAAGGAGCATGATTGCTGGATCGTATGATGAGTATGTTTAATTTTGTAAGAAACTGCTGAACTATGTTCCAAAGTGGTGGTATAATTTTGCAACCCTGCCGGCAAGGAATGAGAGTTACTGTTGCTGTACATCCTCTTCAGCTTTTAATGTTGTCAGTTTTTTTGGATTTTGGGTATTCTAACAAGTGTGCAGTGGTATCTCATTATTGTTTTATTAAAAAAAAAAAGTTTTTCTCACTGTTGTTTTAATTTGCATTTCTTTGATGATATATGTTGTAGAGCATCTTTCCATATGCTTATTTGCCACCTGCATATCTTCTTTGGTGAGGTGTCTACTAAGGTCTTTGGCCCATTTTTTATTTGGACTGTTGTCTTGTTTAGTTTTAAGAGTTCTTTGTCTATTTTGGCTGATACTCCTTTTTCAGATGTGTTTGCAAATATTTTCTTTCAGAGCATTCCCATTTTTAGGACTTTATGCCACAGATTTACTTTCACACAGGTACAAAGACATACGGAAGGATAATATAAATAACAGATGATAAAATAACAAATTAGAAGGAAACAAAATATTTGTCTCCTGGGGTCCACTTCTGATTTGGAGATTGGTATAGGTGCAGCTGGTTGGTGGAATTTCAAAGGAGACTAGAGAGTATTTCCATGAACGTGAAAAATGTTCCAAAGGAGTTGGCCAACCAGAAAACATGACAAGTGTCCACTGAAGTGTCTATTAATTGGAGATAGCTAATACATTGTGGCACATCCTTGCTTTAGAATACAATGCAGCTCTTATACAGGGTAAGGTAGTTTAAAAAATAATGACGTGGGATAATCTCCAAGATATAATTAATGTGTATTATGTTCTATCATCTGTATCTTAGGAAGAGCTATTTATGTATTTGTTCACGTATACAAAAGTCTGGAAGGATACACAAGAAACTGATAATAATGGTTGCCTCCAGAGAAGGGAGAAAGGAGACTAGGATGGCTGGGGGACTTATTGGTTTGAATTCTATACATGCAATATGCATATATAATCTATTCACAGTTTTAAAAAGTAAAAATGTTTGCCACATATACAAATTGTGGCCATTAAACAGCTGATAAATTTTATTCATTTCAGAATAAAATAGGAAATATTTGGAAATAGGGATGCCTGAGTGGCTCAGTGGTTTAGCGCTGCCTTCAGCCTAGGCCGTGATCCTGGAGTCCCGGGATTGAGTCCCGCATCAAGCTCCCTATGTAGAGCCTGCTTCTCCCTCTGCCTGTGTCTCTGCCTGTCTCTCTCTGTGTCTCTCATGAATAAATAAATAAATAAATAAATAAATAAATAAATAAAATCTTAAAAAAAAAGTGACAGCACAGATGCCACTGATGCTAATGATATGTCAGAGTCAATAACCTCAACTTCTCTGGGCTAAAGATTGCCTATCTCAAACCCACAATTGGGAAATAGTATCCATCTGTCCCATATTATTCTAGATAGATAGAGTAATTATTCTATCCTAAGAAGCAAGAAATAGTCTCCTGCCCACCCCAAACTCTGTGGGAGGGTTTCTGTGATTCTTTTGTGAGAAGTTGAGAAAGTCCATGTGAAATTTCAAGGCCAGAAGATGTTATAACAAAATAGTTTTGTTTATCTGGATAGGAGATTAGGTCTATTAACCACAGCCATTTAACACCCACTGAGTGAGACTCAAAATACTTTCAGCTGAATCATTTAAGATGTTTCCAGCAGCATAAACAGAGTACCCAACTAAAAGAGGCTCAAACAGTGAGGACATTCATTATTTCACATAACAAGGAGTCTGGCGAAGAAAATTCCAGAGCTGCCTCATTCAGAAGTTCAACAATGGCAGAGTTCTGGCTCAATGTCTCTGACTTCCTCATGACTTTTCCTTCATGGTAACAAAATGACTGTTGCTGTTCCCAGCACTGTATTTTCACATGAGATTAATGAAGGCAAAAAAAAAAAAGAAAGAAAGAAAAGAGAGATCAATGAAGGCACGAAGAATGAAGAACTTCCACATTGCTTGCTTTTTTTTTCTTAAGATTTGATCTATTTATTTGACAGAGAGAGAGAGAGAGAATGCACACAAGGAGGGGGAGTGGCAGGCAGAGGGAGAGGGAGAAGCAGGCTCCCTGCAGAGCAGAGGGCTCCATGTGGGGCTCCATCCCTGGGCCCTGGGATCATGACCTGAGCCAAAGGCAGCCACTTAACCAACTGAGCTACCCTGGTACCCACATTGCTTGATCTTGTGCTTTCTCTCACTTGCTCATGTGCTGGCTCTCCTGTTTTTAATCAGGGAACAAAATCTTTCCCAGAAGTCCCCTAGAAGCTTTTACCATGTGCAGTTGGTCAGAAGTGTATGATATGCCCATCTCCGAACCAATCTTTAGCAAGGGGGAATGATATTACCACACTTGTCTTAATCAATCACAGTTCATCCCCCGAGGAGGTTGAGGGGGTGGTATAGGTGAATAGGGTTGCCTATTATTTGTTTGTCTGAAATTCAATTTTAACTGGATGTCCTATATTTTTTTAAAACTATTTTCATTTTTTGGGATCCCTGGGTGGCGCAGCGGTTTAGCGCCTGCCTTTGGCCCAGGGCGCGATCCTGGAGACCCGGGATCGAATCCCACATCGGGCTCCCGGTGCATGGAGCCTGCTTCTTCCTCCGCCTGTGTCTCTGCCTCTCTCTCTCTCTCTCTCTGTGTGACTATCATAAATAAATAAAAATTTAAAAAAAAATTGTGTAAAAAAAAACTATTTTCATTTTTTTTTTATTATTTATTTATGATAGTCATACAGAGAGAGAGAGAGAGGCAGAGACATAGGCAGAGGGAGAAGCAGGCTCCATGCACCGGGAGCCCGACGTGGGATTCGATCCCGGGTCTCCAGGATCGTGCCCTGGGCCAAAGGCAGGCACCAAACCGCTGCGCCACCCAGGGATCCCTGGATGTCCTATATTTTTATTTGAGACTCTGGCAATGCTGCTGGGTGACACCCTTATCTTTCCTGAGTCTGTTGCCAGACCATACTTAACAAAATCAGTATTCCATTAGCAAGAATAAGACAATAGTGCCTAAAAGTAGCAATTAACAGTCTGTATCTTTGATTTACAAGATTTCTTTCAACTTCTGTTCAAGAAAATCCTGGCTCCCTTTGGCTCTCTGGCCCTCCCTATTTGACATCAGCTATGTCCCTGAGACATGATGGTGAAGGCCCAACTAAATGGCTTTGGCTATGTTAGGTGCCTGGTCACCAGGGCTGCTTTTAACTCTGGCAAAGTGAATATTGTCTCCATCAATAACACCTTCATTGACCTCAATACATGGTCTACATGGCCTGGTATGATTCTACCCATGGCAAGTTGAACGGCACAGTCCAGGCTGAGAATGGGAAGTTTGTCATTGAATGGACAGCCCATCTCTATCTTTCTGGAGTGAGATAGGTGCTGAATTTATTGTAGAATCCACTGGTATCTTCACTAACCTGAAGAAGGCTGGGGCTCACTTGAAGGATAGAGCCAAAAGGGTCATCATGTTTGCCTCTTCTGCTTGTGAAGGGCATGAACCATGAGAAAGAAGTATGACAACTTTCTCAAGATTGTCCACAATGCCTTTTGCACCACTAACTGCTTGGCTCCCTGGCTAAGGTTGTCCATAATGACTTTGGCATCACGGAGGCTCTCACGATCACAATACATTCCATCACTGCCACCCAGAAAACTGTAGATGGCCCTACTGAGAAGCTACGTGGTGATAGCTGAGGAGCTGTCCAGAACATCCTTGCTCTGCCAGTATTGCAAAGGCTGTGGGCAAGGTCATTCCTGAGCTGAATGGGAAGCTCACTGGTACAGCCTTCCATATCCTCACCCACAATGTGTTGGTGGTGGACTTGACCTGCCATTTGGAAAAAGCTGTCAAATATGACAACGTCAAGAAGATGATGAAGTGGACATCAGAGGGCCCCCTCAAAGATATCCTGGGCTATGCTGAGGACCAGGTTATCGCCTGCAGCTTTAATGGTGACATCTACTCTTCCACCTTTGATGCTGGCCTGACATGCCCTCAATGACCACTTTGTCAAGCTCATTTCCCGTGATGAAAATGAATCTGTCTATGGCAACAGGGTGAGGGACCTATGGTCCACATGGCCTCCAAGGAATAAGAGCTCCTGGAACACAGCAGCCCCAGGAGAGCAACAGAGGCCCCAGCTGCTGAGGAGTCCTTGCCCCAAACAAACCCTCTGATACACTGAAAATCTTTTGTCCTCGACGCCGTTTCCATCCTAGATGCCTTGAATAAGGGGAGGCATTTTGGCAGCCCTACCTTGTCATGTATCATCAATAAAGTGCGCTGTACACCCTTATACACAAAATAGAAAGTCCTGGTTTACATGGCCCAGGGTTTTCACATAGCACAAAGGTGCCCAGTTCTATCTTTGTGTGTATGTTGTGTGTGTGTGTATGTGTGTGTGAGTGAGCTGACAAAGATGAACAGTGACAGAACTGTTAAGAGTAAGATGTGTGTAAAGCATACTACAACCTGCAATTTACATTTGTGTGATCCAAAGTCTTAAAAGCCATTACCTAGTATTCTTTAGCTTTGCTATGTGGCCTCTAAAGAAGAGGAAAACAACAGCCCAGCTGCTTCCTGAGACCTTGGATTCTTCCTGAGGTGAAAGATTTGAGTATTACTGCCTTTTCAAAGATCACTTGGGAGTGATGATCACGGTGCCATAGAAATGATGAGAGAGAATAAGAATGTTTCCTATGGGAGTCAGTGTTATTTCAACACTATTTTTATGCATTTATGTAAGGGGATGATTATGACGTAAGTAATAAGGCATTTCTGGGTCCTGATTACAAGTGTGACTGCTGGGATGTTACTCATTGACACACACAGATCTACAACTCCTTTGCTGAGTCACCAGCTTACCACTGTTAGGGGCCTGCCCCAGCTCCCATGGCCCCATGTAAAACTGTTGGTTTGCCAGACTCTCATGAACTCTGGCCCACAACCTAGGCAGCAGTTGGAAATTCTCACTATCAGACGAGAAACCGTGAGACAACTCTTTTAAGAGTGTCCCCTCTGGTAGACAAAAATCAGATGGCTTGCATGGATATACTTACAGAGATCATATCTGGGAAATGCCTATATTTTCTGAGGTTGGCCAGTGATAAACTTTATATATATATTTATGAGAAAATAGTATCCATTTCCTAAATTATATTTATGTTGTAGAGTTTTTAAAAGATTTTTTATTTATGTATTTATTCATGAAAGACACAGAGAAAGAGGCAGAGGGAGAAGCAGGCTCCACGCAGGGAGCAATGTAAGACTTGATCCTGGGACTCCAGGATCACGCCCTGGGCCGAAGACAGGCACCAAACCACTGAGCCACCCAGGCGTCCCATATGTTGTAGACTTGATTAAAGGAGAGCTGTGTCAGTTAACATGAGAGATTGAATATGTATTTATCTGTTACCTCCCAAATCCCCACTGTAATAACAATAAAGAAATAAAAAGACCATAAACCCATAGGGTTAAAGAGAAGAGAGAAGATGACAAAAGTTAAGAAATGTCAACACAATTCTGGAAAATGAAATCAGATGGAGGAGTAATATAACTGATTTAGTGGAATGGAGAAGTTTAAGCCTAAGTGCACTGGTGGGAGTGGTGCTGCAGGTGGAGGTGGGGAGTGGCGGGCCTTTCAATAAAAAGAAAGTGGATTGGGCCAGCAAAACACAGCAAAGGGTTGGGAGTGGAAGGCACAGTGTATCTCTGGCAACCACTGATTGGTTCTTAGTCTCTACACTTCTGCCTTTCCAGGATATTACATAAATGGAATCATGCCAAAGTATGTAAATTTTTGAATCTGGCTTCTTTCATTTAGTATAATGCATTGGAGAGTCCCCTGTGCTGTTGTAGGATCAATACTTTTTTCCCTTTAATGGCTAACTAGCAATCTATTTTTTAGGTGTGCCACTTTGTTTTAGATTGTTTCCAGGTGTTGGTGATCACAGACAATGCTACTACAAACATTTGTGTAGTGGTTTTTCAGTTATTTTGTAAACACAGATTTTTGTTTCACTTGGGTAAATAACATGAGGTGAAGTTCCTGGGTCATGTGGTATGTGTATGTTTAAGTTTGTAAGTTACTTCCAAACTGTTTTCAGAGTGGCTGTACCATTTTGCACTCTTACCAGCAATATATGAGTTTTGGTTCCTCCACATTCTTGGCAGCACTTCATATTGTCATTTGTGTTTTGTTTTATTTTTTAATATTAGCCATTCTAGCAGATGTGTCATGGTATCTTACTATGTGTGTGTGTGTGTGTTTTAAGTATACAATTCAGTGGGTTTTAGTATATTCACAAAGTTGTGCAACCACCACCATTATCTCATTCCAGAACACTTCCATCAGTCTCTGCCTGGACTGAATTGCACCCAAATTCATGTTGAAGTCCTACTCTCCAATTAGAAGGTATTTGGAGATGGGGTCTCTGGGAGGTAATTAGAGATAGATGACATTATGAGGGTGATGGGATTAGTGCACTTATAAGAAGAGGAGAGATCTCTCTTTCCATGTGCACACACCAAGAAAAGGCCATGCAAGCACATAACAAGGCTGTCTACAAGCCAAGAGAAGAGCCTCAGAATAAAACCTACTTTGCCAGTACCTTGATCTTAGACTTCCCAGCCCCCAAAAATGTGAAAAATAAATTTCTGTTGTCTAAGCCACTCACTCTATTGACACCTTTGTGGCTCAGCAGTTGAGTGTCTGCCTTCAGCTCAGGGCGTGATCCCAGTTCTGGGGATCGAATCCCACATCAGGCTCCCTGGTGGGAGCCTGCTTCTCCCTCTGCCTATGTCTTTACCTCTTTCTGTATGTCTCTCAGGAACAAATAAATAAAATATTTTTAAAAAGCTACCCAGTCTATAGTATTTTGTTATGGCAGCTGCAGTTGATTAAGATAACCTGCAAAAGAAACCCTGTACCTGCTGAATCCCTCTACCTCCATCTTCTGACAATAACTAATCTACTTTTTTCTCTGGATTTGTTGATGCTGGATGATCGTATAAATGGGATCACGTCATGTAACCTGTGGCCTTTTGTAACTGTCTTCATTCACCTAGCATAATGTTTTCAAGGTTTATCCATATTGTAGTATGTGTCAATAGTTCATTCCTTTTTATGGCTGTATGATATTCCATTGTATGGATATACAATATTTTGCTCATCCATTCATCACTCAAATATTTAGGTTATTTCTACATTTTGGCTGGTATAAATAATGCTGCTATGAATATTTCTGGACAAGTTTTTGTGTGAACATGTTTTCAGTTCTCTTGGGTATATACCCAGGAAGAGAATTGCTGGATCATATGGTAATTCTATGTTTAAGTTTTTGAGGAATTGCCAAACTGTTTTTCGCAGCAGTTGTGCCATTTTACATTCCCATCAATGGTATACTGTAGTTCCAATGTCTCCACATCCTCATCAACACTTATTGTTGTTTGTATATTTTATTATAGCCATCTCAGTGGGTATGAAGTGGTATACCATTATGATTTTGATTTACAGTTTCCTAATGAGTAATGATTTTGAGCATTCTTTCAAAATGTACTTATTTGTGATCCACATAGCTTCTTTGGTGAAATGTCAGTTCAAATCTTTGCCCCCCACTTTTTAAAAATTTAATTCCAGTATAGTTAACATACAGTGTTATAGTAGTTTCAGGTGTACAATATAATGATTCAACAATTTTTTACATTGCTCAGTGCTCATCATAAGTGTAATATTAATTCTTTTTACCTGTTTCACCATTTCACCCATCTCCTCATGAATCTCCCCTCTTGGAACCATTAATTTGTTCTCCATAATTAAGAGTCTATTTTTTGGTTTGTCTTTTTTTTTCTTTGTTCATTTGTTTCCTTTCTTAAATTCCACATATGAGTGAAATCATTTAGTATTCATCTTTCTTGATGGAATGATTTATCATTATACTCTCTAGAACCAACCATGTTGTTGCAAATGGCAAGATTTCACTATTTTTATGGCTGAGAAATATTCCATTGTATATGTACCACATCTTCTTAATCCATTCATCTATGGATTGACATTTGGGTTGCTTCCATAATATGGCTATTGTAAATAGTGCAATAAACATAGGGGTGCATATATGTTTTCGAATTGATGTTTTCATATTCTTTGGGTTAATACTCAGTAGTGGATACTAGATCATATGTAATTCTATTTTTATTTTTTTAAGACTATTTATTTATTTGAGAGAGAGAGAGCAAGCGCATGAGTGGGGGGCAGGGGGAGAGGGAGAAGCAGCTCTCTCCTGAGCAGGGAGCCTGACACAGGGCTTGATCCTGGGACTCTGGGATCATGACCTGAGCTGAAGGCAGATGCTTAACTGACTGAGCCATCCAGGCATCCCTGTAATTCTATTTTTAATTTTTGAGGAAACTGCATACTGTTTTCCACAGTGGCTACACTGGTTCTCATTCCCACCGACACTACATGAGGGTTCATTTTTCTCCACATCCTCCTCAACACTTGTTTCTTGTGTTTTTTTAGTTTACTCGTTCTTCCTGGGGTGAGGTGGTATCTTATTGTGGTTTTGATTTGCATTTCTCTGATGATGAGTGTGGTTGAGCATCTTTTCATTTGTCTGTTGGCCATCGATATGTCTTCTTTGAGAAATGTCTATCCATGACTTTTGCCCCCCTCCTTTTTTTTTAAATAAATTTTTTTTAAATTTATTTATGATAGTCACACAGAGAGAGAGAGAGAGGCAGAGACATAGGCAGAGGGAGAAGCAGGCTCCACGCACCAGGAGCCCGACATGGGATTCGATCCCGGGTCTCCAGGATCGCGCCCTGGGCCAAAGGCAGGCGCCAAACCGCTGCACCACCCAGGGATCCCTCCCCTCCTTTTTTTTAAGTAGGCTCCAGACTCAGTTTAAGTAGGCTCCAGACCCAGTGTGGAGTCCAATGTAGGACTTGATCTCATGACCCTGAGGTCAGGTCCTAAGCTGAGATCAAGAGTCAAATACTTAACTGACATGAGTCATCCCTTCTGCCCATTTTTAATTAGATTATTTGGGTTTTGTTTTGTTTTGTTTTTCATGTTGAGCTGTGTAAGTTCTTTATGTATTTTGGGTACTAACCCTTTATTGGATATATCATTTGCAAGTATCTTTTCCTATTCAGTAGGTTGTCTTTTAGTTTTGTTGATTACTTCCTTTGCTGTGCAGAAGCTTTTTATTTTGATGTAGTCTCAGTAGTTTATTTTTGCTTTTCTTTCGTTGTCTCAGGAGACATATCTAGAATAATGTTGCTATAGCCAATGCCAGAGAAATTACTGCCTGTGCTCTCTTCTAGTGTTTTTATTGTTTCAAATCTTTGTGTATTTTTAAAAAGTTGGTTTCCTTTCACTGCATTCTGAGAGTTCTTTATGTATCTTATATATAAGTCCTTTGTCTGATATGTGATTTTTTAAATATTTTCTTCCCATCTATGAATTGTCTTTTCATTCTCTCTTTTTAAAAATATTTTATTTATTTATTCATGAGAGACACAGAGAGAGGCAGAGACATAGGCAGAGGGAAGAGAAGCAGGCTCCATGCAGGAGCCCAATGCGTGACTCAATCTCGAAACTCTGGGATTACGTCCTGAGCCGAAGGCAGACGCTCAACAGGGAGCCACCCAGGCATCCCTGTCTTTTCATTCTCTTAAGAGTATTCTTCAGAGTCAGTTGTAAGTCTTGATGAAATCCCATTTGTCAAGTTTTTCTTTTATAGATTGTGCTTTTTGTGTCATTTCTTAGAATCTTTCCTTATGTTCAAGTTACAAAGATTCCCTATTGTGTTTTCTTTTAAAGGTTTTATACTTTTAAGGGCGCTTGGATGGCTCAGTTAAGCATCTGCCTTGAGCTCAGGTCATGATCCCAGGGTCCTGGGATGAAGTCTTACATTGGGGTCCCTGTTCAGTGGGGAGTCTGCTTCTCCCTCTCCCACCACCCCTCCCCCCTGCTCGTGCTTTCTCATTCTCTCTCTCTTTAATATATAAATAAAATCTTTACAAAAACAGTTTTTATACTTTTATTTATTTTTTTTAATTTTATTTATTTATGATAGTCATACAGAGAGAAAGAGAGAGGCAGAGACACATGCAGAGGGAGAAGCAGGCTCCATGCGCCGGGAGCCTGATGTGGGATTCGATCCCGGGTCTCCAGGATCGCGCCCTGGGCCAAAGGCAGGCGCCAAACCGCTGCGCCACCCAGGGATCCCGTTTTTATACTTTTAGATGTTATATTTAAATTTATGATCCATTTTGAGTTAAATTCTTATACAATGTGAAATATGGGTGGTGGATCATTTTGCTTTGCAAATAGATATCCAGTTTTTCCACCACTATTTGTTCAAAAGACAATTATTTCTCCATTGAATTGCCATTGCACTTTTGTGAAAAATCAGTTGTGTAGGGGTGTCTGGGTGGCTCGGTCAGTTAAGCATCTGACTCTTGACCTCAGCTCAGGTCTTGATCTTAGGGTTGTGAGTTCAAGCCCCGTGTTGGCCTCCAAACTGGGCCTGGAGCCTACTTAAAAAAAATCAATTGTGTGGGTCTATTTTTGGACTCTGTGCTCTGTTCCATCGACCTATGTGCCAATCCTTTAACTTAATACCACACTGGTTCTGGTTTTGATATTAAGGTAATTACATTTGGACTGAAAGTTTGTTTCCCCCAAAATTCATATGTTGAAATACTATTCCCCAATGTGGTGGTATTAAGATGTAGGGCTTTTGGGAGCAAATTAGGTCATGAAGGCAAAGACTTCTTGAATGATATTAGGGTCCTTATGAAAGGGATCCCAAAGAGCTCTCTTGCAGTGTTTCTACTATATAAAGATACAATGAGAAGACAGCAATCTGTAACCCAGGGGAGGGCCTTCACCAGAATTCTAACTATTCTGGCACCCTAATCTTGGGTTCAGCCTCAGTAACTGAGAAATAAATTTCTGTTGTTTATAAGCCACCCAGTTTATGCTACTTCATTATAGCAGCCTGGACTAAGACAGAAATGTTGGTTTCATAAATGGCTTGGGATGTGTTTCCTTCTCTTCTATTTTCTAGAAGAGATTATGTCAAGTCGGTATTATTTCTTACTTAAATATTAGAATTTACCAGTTAAACCATCTGAGCCTATTTGTTGGAAGGCTCTTCACAATGAATTCAATTTCTTTGATAGATACAGGACTATTTAGTTTATATATTTCTTCTTGAATGGATTTTGGTAATTTGTATCTTTTAACAAATAAGTCCATTTTATTGAAGTCATCAAATTTATGGGCATAGAGGGCTTTGTTTGTTTGTTTGGTTTTGTTTTTTTTTGAAATATTCCTTGTTACATCTAATGTCTTTAGGATCTGTAGGGTCTGTAGTGATATTTCCCTTTTTATCCTACATGGATAATTTTCTTCTTTTTTCAGTCTGGCTGGAGGTTTATCAATTTTATTATCCTTCCCAAAGAACTAGCTTAGAGTTTTATTGATTTTTCTCTGTTGTTTTCTTCTTTTCAATTATATTGATTTCTGCTCTTATCTTTATTTTCTTTTGCATGCTTTCAGTTGAATTTGTTCTTATTTAAAATTTTTTAAAAACATTTCTTAAGGTGGGAGCTTAGATGATTGATTTCAGATCATTTTTTCTAATAAAAACTTTTTATGCTATAAGTTTCCCTCTGAGCAGTGCTTCATCTGCATCTCACAAGTTTTAATATACTGTGTTTTCATTTTAGTTTAGCTCAAATATTTTCTCTAATTTCACTGAAGACTCCTTCCTTGATCCATGGGTTACTTAGAAGTGTGTTGTCTAATATCCAATTATTTGGGAATTATTCAGATATCTTCCTGTTACTGTTTTTAATCTAATTCTTTTGAGGTTATAGAATATACTTTGTGTGATTTAATTCTTAATAATTTGTTAAGATTTATTTTATGGCCCAGAATATGGCCCACCTTATTGGATGTGGATATTTCATGTGCATTTGAAAAGAAAGACTTCCTGTTGTTGTTGTTGTTGTTGTATAAATGTTAATTCCATCAAGTTAATTCCATCCAGAGCTTCTTTGTCTTATTGATTTTCTGTCTACTTGTTCTATCAGTTACACAGAGAGAAGTGTGGAAATCTCCAGGTATAATTGTATTTGTCAGTTTCTCCTTTTGTTTCTATCAGTTTTTAGTTCATGTGTGTTAAAACTTTGTTATTGGGATCCCTGGGTGGCGCAGCGGTTTGGCGCCTGCCTTTGGCCCAGGGCGCGATCCTGGAGACCCAGGATCGAATCCCACATCAGGCTCCCGGTGCATGGAGCCTGCTTCTCCCTCTGTCTGTGTCTCTGCCTCTCTCTCTCTCTCTGTGACTATCATAAATAAATAAAAATTAAAAAAAAAAAAAAGTAAAAACTTTGTTATTATATGAATATCCACTTAGGATTATTATTTCTTCCTTGTCAACTGGCCCTTTTATTATAAATTTTTTATTATTATTATTTATTTATGATAGTTACAGAGAGAGAGAGAGAGAGAGGCAGAGACACAGGCAGAGGGAGAAGCAGGCTCCATGCACCGGGAGCCCGATGTGGGATTCGATCCCGGGTCTCCAGGATCACGCCCTGGGCCAAAGGCAGGCGCCGAACCGCTGCGCCACCCAGGGATCCCTGGCCCTTTTATTATAAAATGTTCTTCATCTCCGGTAGTTTTGTCATTCTGAAATCTACTTTGTCTGATATATTTTCTAAAGATTTTATTTATTTATTTGACAGAGAGAGAGAGAATACAAGCAGGGGAAGTGGCAGGCAGAGGGAGAAGGAGAAGCAGACTCCTTGCCCAACAGGGAGCTCAAAGTGGGGCTTGATCCCAGGACTTGGTCCCAGGACCTGGGATCATGACCTGAGCCGAAGGCAGGCATTCAACCAACTGAGCCATGCGGGTGCCCCTACTTTGTCTAATATTAACAAAGCCACTGTAGCTTGCATTTTTTCCATTTTTTTTCTTGTGGTAAAACATACATAACATAAAGTTTACCATCTTAACCATTTTTAAGTGTATGGCTTAATGGTATTAAATACATTCATATTGTTGTGCAACCATTACCACCATCCACCTCCAGAATTCTTTTCATTTTGTAAAATTGAAACTCTTAATCAATAACTCTCCATTCACCCCTCCATCTAGCCCCTGGAAACCACCATTCTATTTTCTGTCTCTATGATTTTGACTACTCATGTAAGTGGAATACCTTATGTAAGTGGAATCACACAGTATTTGTCTTTTTGTGTCTAGCTTATTTCACTATGCTTAACATCTTCAAGTTTTTCATCCATGTTGTAACATATTGCAGAATTTCCTTGTTTTAAGGCTGAATAATGTTCCACTGTACATATATAAGCCATATTTTGCTTATTAATTCATTTGTCAATGGACACTCAGGTGGCTTCCATATTTTGTCCTTATAAAAATGTTTTATTCCATTTATTTAAACTAAAAAAAAAATCTACCTATTGCTCCCACCCCCTACTCCCTGCCTCTTGAAATCACCAATCTGTTCTCTGTATCTATACAGGTTTTGTTTGTTTGTTTGTTTAGATTTTACATATAAGGGAAATGATATGATATTTGTCTTTTTGAATCAATTGATTGTGTGGCTTCCCTTGCTTGGTCAGAACATATTTTGAATGATGGAAAGGACAGCAAATTCTGATGCTGTAAATGTTCAGTGAGAGTATTTCACTTGACTGTCCATTTCCTGCTCTGCCTCTCAGATTATTCATAGCCACCATATTGACACATTTCATATGAAATAAGCTCATTGTCATTCTGTGTTGCCAGGAGGATTCCTATTAACAGAATGTTTGGGAAATGTGTTGTAACATCCTGTTCAAGGGCTGCCAAGAAACCATTGCACCACATTATTTTTTCTGGCACTTTAGATACCCTTTAATCACCCTTTTGATGTAAAAAGAAAAAAAAAGTTCTCTGTCAATTAACTTTCTCTGAAATAAGCAGTCATGCCAGGATCCAGATACACATACAAAATATTTTGTGCAATTGTACATATAGGAGTCATAGCCATAGGGTACATTTCAAAACTTCTGGATACCGTTTTTAAAAAATAATATCTTATTTTTATCACATATAATGGTGACATTCTTTGGACCATAGTTCTTTGTTTCTTTTGTTAAAAGCTGTACACTTGAAAGACTCACTTTCTTCTTATCCCCCATCCACTCCAGTTCCCACTGCAACAAATAACAGCTTTTCATTGTTTTGTGTTTGTGTATATCCTTATGAAAATAAAAATGGAAATCATATACGTTCTGGGAGCATAGTATATAGGCTGGTTTATCCTTTTCTTTTTATCCATTTAAAGATCTAGCTCAGAAATCTTTTCATATTAATTTCACAGCAATATGTGAGGCCTGTTTTCCCATAGAACATGCTGTCAAACTTTTTATCAGTATGATAGTTGAAAATGATATTTTGGTGTGACTTTCATCTTTATTTCTCTTTATTTTTAATCAATTTGTCTATATCTTTGTATCTTTTTTTTTTAATTTTTTTTTAATTTTTTATTTATTTATGATAGTCACAGAGAGAGAGAGAGAGAGGCAGAGACACAGGCAGAGGGAGAAGCAGGCTCCATGCACCGGGAGCCTGACGTGGGATTCGATCCCGGGTCTCCAGGATCGTGCCCTGGGCCAAAGGCAGGCGCCAAACCGCTGCGCCACCCAGGGATCCCTATATCTTTGTATCTTAAAGAGTATTTGTATCCCTTTCCTGAGGTCCATCTGTTCATATTTTTTCTCCATTTTTCTATTGGGTGGTTGGTTCTTTTCTTTTCTTTTTTTTTTTGAGATTTTATTTATTCATGAGAGATACAGAGAGAGGCAGAGACACAGGCAGAGGGAGAAGCAGGCTCCCTGCGGGGAGCCCAATGTGGGACTCGATCCCAGGACCCTGGGATCATGACCTGAGTCGAAGGCAGATGCTCAACCACTGAGCCACCCAGGCATCCCGATTGGTCTTTTTCTTACTGATTTCTAGGATAAGGAGAATTCTCTTGAAATATTAGGGATATTATCACTATGTCCATGACCTGATCTGTAGATACTGTTCTGAGAAAAAAAAGAAAATATATATGTTGGCCTCTGCCCCCAGCTCCTAAAACCCTTGTAATTTTGTAAATGATAAGAGCACCAGGAACTCTAAAAACCCTCACAGGTTTCTAAGGGATGAGAGAACCAGGTGTATCTTTTGTTCTTTTTTTTTTTTTTTTTTGAATTTTATTTATTTATTCATGAGAGAGAGAGAGAGAGAGAGAGGCAGAGGGAGAAGCAGGCTCCATGCAGGGAGCCCGATGTGGGATTCCATCAGGGACTCCAGAATCATGCCCTGGGCCAAAAGCAGGCACTAAACTGCTGAGCCACCCAGGGATCCCTGTACCTTTTGTTCTAACGAGGTGATTCTGGGTGGGCTCCTAGATGGAGGCTGGTCTCCAGAAAGACCACATTACGATGAGATGCTTGGAATTGTCAGCCCTACACCTCATCTTCCAGAGGGCTGGAAATGGAGTTAATAATTGATCATGCCTACATGAGGAAGCTTCCATAAAATCCCAATAGTATGGGGCTCAGGGAACTTCCAGACTGGCAAACACATCCAGGAGGGTGATGTACCCTACATTCACCAGGACAGAAACTCTTGCTCTTGGGATCCTCCCAGACCTCACCCTGTGTGTCTCCTCATCTGGCTGCTCATTTCTTTCCTTTATCATATACTTTAATAAACTAGAAAACGTGTTTCCCTGAGTTCTGTGAGCCACGCTAGCAAATTAATTAAACCAAGGAGGAGTCTCTAGCCAGTAGATCAGAAGCACAGATGATGGGATGCCTGGGTGGCTCAGCAGCTGAGTGTCAGCTTTTGGCTCAGGGCGTGATCCTGGAGTCCTGGGATGAGTTCTGCATTGGGCTCCCTGCAGGGAGCCTGCTTCTGCCTGTGACTATGTCTCTGCCTCTCTCTCTCTCTCATGAATAAATAAATAAATCTTAAAAAAATAAAAGAAAAGAAGACGTGCAGATGATAACCTGAGCTTGAGACTGGTATGTGAAGTGAGGGTGGGAGTGAGGAGCAGTCTTGTGGGACTGAGCCCTTACCTATCAGATCTGACTCTATCTCAGGTAGATAATGTTAGGATTGACTTAAATTGTAGGACATCCAGCTGGTGTCAGGAGAGTTGCTTACTGTTGTGGGGGGGGGAAACCCTCATACATTTGTGACCAGAAGTGTCAGAAGTACAGTATTCTCTGCAAAGGTAAAGAAGACACACAAGAGAAAAACACAGAGCAGGGAGAAACTGGGTTTTCCCCTACTTAGGAAGGGAAAAACTGAGTTTTTTCCATTACAATTGTCCGTTTTATCATTTGTCTTTTGACTTTGCTTATAGTGATTTTTGTCTTGCTAATTTTCTCCATACTACTTTGACATTTAGAAATAGAACAGAGAAAGAAAGGCCAGGAAGAAAAGGAACAGATGGTCAGGGAACCTAAAGAAAAGTATTTCAAGAAGGAATAGAGTTGGGGGTGCCTGAGCATCTCAGTTGGTTGAGAGTGCGGCTCTTGATTTCGGCTCAGGTCATGATTTCAGGGTCCTGGGATCCAGCCCCACATCAGGCTCACTCTCAGTAAGGTGTCTGCTTGAGGATTTCTCTCTCTCCTGCTGCCCCTCCCCCCACTTACACATGCACTCTCTTGCTCTCTAATAAATACATCAATCTTTAAAAAAAAAAAAAATGGATGGAGTTGGGCCCCTTGCTGGGTCAGCTGGTAGAGCATGTGACTCTGGATCTCAGGTCATGGGTTCAGGCCCCACGTTGAATGTGGAGCTGCTTAAAAAAAAAAAGCAAGGGTCGCCTGGCTGGCTCGGTTAAGTGGCCGCCTTTGGCTCAGCTCAGGTCTGGGTGGCTCAGTTGGTTAAGTGGCTGTCTTTGGCTCAGGTCATGATCCTGAGGTCCTGAGATTGAGCCCCAGCTCAGGGTTCCTGCTCAGTGGGGAGTCTGCTTCTCCCCCTTTCCTCTCCCTCTGCTCACCACCCCACCCCATGCCCCCACTCGTGATCTCTCTGTCTTAAATAAATAAAATCTTAAAAAACAAACACACACACACAAAACTAAGATGAGGCCATAGAAATGAATACTGGATTTGGTAAAAGAGAGGCCATTAATGACCAGTGCAGTTTTAGAGGTAAGATGGAGATAGACACCTGGTTGGAGTAAATGAATAAAGAAAGATAACAGAGTATTTTTTTAAAGTTTTGCTATGTAGGGGTGCTTGGGTAACACAGTCAGTTAAGTGTCTGACTCTTGATTTTTGGCTCAGGTCATGATCCCAGGATTGTGGGATTGAGCCTCACATAGGGCTCTGTGCTGAGGGCAGAATCTGCTTGGGTTTCTTTTCTTTTCTATTTCTTTTTTTTTTTTATTCTTTTAAAGATTTTATTTATTCATGAGAGACAGAGAGAGAGACAGAGACACAGGCAGAGAGAGAGAAGCAGGCCTCCCTGTGGGGAGCCAATACGAGGTTCAATCCCAGGATCCCAGGATCCCAGGATCTCAACCTCAGCTGAAGGCAGATACTCAATCAACAAGCCACTTAGATGCCCCTCTGCTTGAGTTTCTCTCTTCTTCTCCCTCTACTCCCCCCACCACCCCTTCTCTCTCTCTCTCTCTGTCAAATAAATAAATCTTACTTTTTTTTTTTTTTGCTATGCAGTGGGACAGAGAAGTGTGGTGTTAGTGAGATGGGGCTATGGGGTCAAGGAAGTTTAACACATTTTTAAAAAATATTTTATTTATTTGAGAGAGAGAGAGTATAAGTCCGGGAGAGGGAGAAGCAGGCTCCTCACTAAGCAAAGAGCCCAATGTGGGGCTCAATGAGAGACTCGATCCCAGGACCGTGGGATCATGACCTTAGCTGAAAGTAGCCGCTTAACTGGCTGAGCCACCCAGCTGCCCCTCAAGGAAGTTTTTTAAATGGGAGATATTATACTAGAGAGTGTCTGTATGCTGATACAAACGACTTAGGGTAGAAAAAGCTAAGGATGCAGGAGGCAGAGGGAATATTTTTAGAAGTGAGGCCCTTCTAAAGGGCAAGAGGGGGTGGGATCTTGCTCCAGGCAGAAGGCAGGCTTTGTTCATTTGGAGCGTGGGCACACAGCTGGGAAATTGGTAGGTGTGGTTGTTGGTATGATGACTGAGGGGTTTCCACCATGGAGCATGTGATGAAGGCAAGCTGGGAGGTCTGAGGAGAAAAAAGGAGTGGGAAATAAATCTGTTAGCCTGTAGAAAGTAAACACACCGGGGAAAGTTGCCATAGAGTGTTGAGTGCCCATTTGAGATTCATGGTGAGAATTTCAAGGGAGGCTATTGAGCAAGTTGTGTGCTCATCTCCAGCCGTGTTCAGGCAAGGCCTGGAGTGGAAAATACTACAGGGTCAGGATGTTGCCAATCAAAAACAGCGGAGGGGAGGCAAGGCACAGTGGTATTTGCAAGAGAGCAATTATAATGATGAACATGGAATCTGACATGAATAGAGAGGAAATGAGGACATGAGGCAAGATGGTTAGTACATGAGTCACAGGTTTCAGTAAGATTGAAGAAATGCTGGAATGCTTGCTCTAGCCTACAGGAGATGGAGGACAGGAGATAAGGAACAATCAGAATTCCTGAAATAGAGATTTTGGAGATAGTGCAGTTATTGGTGATGACAAGGTAAAGGTCATCAACGTAAGAGTGGGAGGCTGAGTGAAGCCATAGGAAATTGCATTTGAGGAGGTAAGGAGCTGAGATTCTAAAGATAATGCCTCTGGACAGGACCAAAACATTGGCACTATCTAGAATGTATACATGAGGAAAATCTTATGAGAATATTCTGGCCTAAAGTGTGGATAAAAATAGGTTTCTAAAAAAAGGCTTGTAATCCTGCCTTATTTAGACACATGTTTAAATGGTGGGAACTATGGAGGTATGTACCTGAGTCAGGAAAATTACATACCATGAGGGATTTCTGCAAGGAGGAAGGGTAGTCTGGGTTTATAGTGATTCATAATGGTTGGTACAGACTTCTGGGGGAAGAACACTGAAAAATCATGGCCCATCAAGGTCTTAGCTCACGTTGTTTTGCTTACAAATTGCATAACCTTCTCGTTCCTTTGCTGGGCAACCTCTGCACACATGTTTACAATCTGGTTAAAGAATCAGCCCTCACAATGACGTTATTAAACATACGTACACAATGGTGGCCATAGCAACAGCAGGGCACCTTCGGAGTTAGATGTTCTCAAATTCAGCTCCCTCAACAGCCTATCTGAGGAGGGACATGAAGACTTTAGGAAAGATGCCAGTTTCCCGTGAACATTCACAGAAGGAAAAGAAAGTCAGCCAGAGAGTATTCATAAGGAGCAGTGTGACCCTAATTGTCCTCCTGGCAGGCAGTCACAGAATAGACATCCAGGATGCTCTGCTCTTTTTGGCACTGGTTGATTTCTGCAACCACATTAAGACGCTATCCACAATCAACCCAGTGAGGCTGTTAGGATCTGTGAACTTGTTGCAGCCCTCAGGTTCTCTATTTAAAAGGGAAGTGAGGGGCAGCCCAGGGGGCTCAGCGATTTAGCGCCGCCTTCAGCCCAGGGCCTGATCCTGGAGTCCCGGGATCCAGTCCCACGTCAGGCTCCCTGGATGGAGCCTGCTTCTCCCTCTGCCTGTGTCTCTGCCTCTGTGTCTCTCGTGAATAAATTAAAAAAAAAAAAAAGGGAAGTGAGTGATGTTCAATGCATTCCTGGTCAGGAGGCAGGACAGATGCCAAAAGAATCAAACCTTGGCTGTCATATCAGGCAGTGTCCACTCAGGTACATAGAAGCCAGGTGATTTAACAGAGGAAATTTATTATAAGGACAGGAAAAGCCAAAGGGAAATGCCAAGGAAACAGGTGGCAACTGAAGGAAGCCCCTGGAGGGGTAGCGGTTAACAAAGGGAAGAGGTAGTTTACTGGAGCCCAGAAGCACAGAGGAGGAGCCTGGGGGAGGCGGACCTCAGAGGAAGGAATACGGGAGAGTGGGTGCAGGTATCGTTAAGGGGCACCATTAAGGCTGGTTCTAGGAAGGGTTAAAGCTGCAAACTCGAACCTAGTGCTGCCCCTGAGGCAGCGGGGCGTTGGCGGGGAGGTGTGGAGGTTGCAGGGAGAACTGCCAGGAGCTTTGGCCACCACCAAGCTCGGGGGCGGGAAGCAAATTCCCTTTCTCCTCCCCCTTTTGCAGGCTTCCTCTAGCACCTCCTGTTGGCGGAGCTAAACAAGGTGCCAGCTGGTAAAGAAAACGGTCTTAGCAAGAAGCCCAGCCCCACCCGCCGCCCTAGGCAACAAATACAAGTTTCTAGTTTGGGGATACTACAAATAATGCTATTATGGGCATTCCTGTACACATCTTTCGATGCACTTGTGCACACATATTTTGAGTATATATACCTAGGAGGGTGCTTGCTAGATTTAATAGATACAGATAATAACCGTCCCGGCGAATGTGAATTGTGATTTTAATTTGCATATTTCTTTTTTTTTGATTTGCATATTTCTAATCACTTTTGAAGCTGGCCATCTTGACCCCTGGGATATCCTCCTTGGAAAGGTTCCTCATTCGGAGGCCTGTCTGGCTCAGTCCGTGGAGCATGTAACTGTAGATTTTGGGATTGTGTGTAGAGATTACTTAAAAAAAAAAAAAAAAAGGCACTTCATTAAGTCTCTAGGGCATTTACAGTTGGACATTCAGCCCTTTTCTTATTGCTCCGTGGGGATTTTTAATATTTTCTTGATATAAGCCCTTTTGATGATATGCACCCCAATATCTTCTCCCAGCCTATGAATTTGTCTTTTTTGCTCACTCTCTCAGTTGCTGTCTTGTGATGAACAGATGTTCTTAATTTTATGTAGTACAGTTTATCAGATTTTTTCCTTTAAGCAGTATTTCCTTATTCCAGATTCATGAACATATTCTCCTATATTCTTTTTCTACTTTCCATCTCTTTTCTTTATCCATAGGTACTGAATTCTGAGTCGTTTCTTCAGATGTATTTTCCAATTTATTTGTTCTGTGTTCAGCAGCTTCTTCTTTTTTTTTTTTTTTTTAAGATTTTATTTATTCATTCATGAGAGACAGAGAGAGAGAGGGAGAGGCAGAGACACAGGCAGAGGGAGAAGCAGGCTCCACGCACCGGGAGCACTGGGAGCACTGGGAGCTCTGGGAGCCCGACGTGGGATTCGATCCCGGGTCTCTAGGATCGCGCCCTGGGCCAAAGGCAGGCGCCAAACCGCTGCGCCACCCAGGGATCCCCTGTTCAGCAGCTTCTAATCATCCACTAGGTTGGTTATAATATAATATATTTTATATATAAAATATAATGTTAAATATTATATTTTTATTTTCTAGAAATTATTTTCCCCCAATTTTGCCTGGTCATTTTTAGCCTCTTGTTCCTGAATTGTCTTTTCAAAATACTCATTATTTCCTTAGACATATAAAACATGTTCAATGTGTATCGTGTACCTAAACATTACTGCATCTACAGTCATTGCAAGTGTGATTCTACAGTTCAGTGTTTCTGCTATCATTTGTTTATGGTGGCATATGTTTCCTTCAGATTTTTATAACTGTTTGCTCTGAGCTCAAGTTTGTTAGAATTTTATTCATGAGAACCCTTCAAAGACTAGATTTAAAAAAATTTTTTAAATTTATTCATGAGAGACAGAAAGAGAGGCAGAGACATAGGCAGAGGGAGAAGCAGGGAGCCCAATGTGGGACTCGATCCTGGAGCCCTAGCATCATGCCCTGAGCTGAAGGCAGACGCTCAACCACTGAGCCATGCAGGTGTCTCCAAAGCCTATATATTTTTTAAAGATTTTATTTATTTATTCATGAGAGACACAGAGAGAGGTAGAGACAAAGCCTACAAACACGACTTAAACCCGAGACCATTTGTATTTTTGGCTTTTTTTTTTTGAGGGCTTAGAAATCTCTGGGAAACTTCCCCCCATCCCCCACCCTAGCCAAGGTCTATTTAGGCAAAGTATGGTCAAGTCTCTTTTACATACTGAGGGTATTGCCTTTTGGTGACTCCAGCTTTAGGACAGGATCTCTGACTCAACTTCCCATTTTGTATGGGCCCCAGGCTTTGTCTCTTGTATCCAAATTTGGTGTATTAAAACCCCCTGGCCTGGCACCACAATCTTAGATACAGCTATGCAATACTAGCCCCCCCCCCCCTATTTCAGTGCTGGCTTACCATTTTTGATTTTATGATTTCTTATCCTTTCTTCTATTCCTTTCCACTACTTTTCTGCTGGCTCAAAAATGCATTTAAAAATATGTGGGTTTTTTTTTTTTTAAAGATTTTATTTATTTATTTGAGGGAGGAGGAGGAGCAGAGGGAGAGGGAGAGAATCTCAAGCAGACTTCACGGCTGAGATGGAGCATGATTCCATGACCTTGAGATCATGACCAGACCCCAGGCATCCCTAAAAGTATGTTTTTAATATTTTATCCATCATTTGGAGTGTTCTGTACCAGGAGGATTTCCCTGCATATCTAGTCCACCATACTGTCAGAAATGGAAATCCAACAATTTTTCTTAGAAAACATGTCACTCGTGCAGGAGTCCTCTAAGGCAGGTAATTTCTAATTCAGAGTCAAGTATGCTTTACAACCCCAAGTTTTCTCTTTCCTGGTCTGTTTCTTCATGTTTGTTTAGAGCGTCTCTGGAAAAACAGTGTTGCATAGTTGCCATAACTGAGCATGAGTTGAATGAAAGCCCAGAGAGAATAGTAATTATTGTACTAGATGAGATAATCATCCAGGACCACATCAAGTTGGGGTAAAACAAAGACTATGGGAGAACTGATCAATCCCTTTAGATACCCTTCTATGAAGATCAGAGTCACTTTCTTCCACAATTTTGCAATTTGGGAAGAGGTAGGAGTTATTTCAAAATAAGTGATTTCTCTGGCTCAGGATGCAAATTTAAGAGAAGATTCTGGTAAAGCCAGAGGAGTTATTTCAACATAGATGCTTTGTCAATTTAGGTCTTTGTAAGAGACTTCTTGACAGTTCCACTTCTGACTTTGATAACTTTGTACAAAGTTATCCTTGTAATACAGGAATGAAAAAAAAAAATCCTCCAGTAAAGAGAGTGGGCAGAAAGCCCCACAAATCTCTGTGTCATCTTTAGCTGGAAAGAACGCTTTTCCTCTTAAAAGGGCTTTAGGAGGACAGACATATAATGATTGACTTAGGATTTGTACTGTTTTCGGGAGGCTGTGGAAAGCTCTGGCTTCTTTTAATATGCATGAGACCAGCCCCCTTCCGTTCCAAGTCTTAAATAAGCATGGCATTAATAACACACCCACCGCTTCACTGGTGGTGTTTCTAAACAGCTGGTTTCTTGGAGCAATTTGCCATATCAAGATCTCTTCTACAAAGTGACATTGCCTTTTAAAAAGAGCTATTCAGTTGTTCTCTCTCCACTCCCCCATAGCTCACACATAACAAGAGCCCCATGAAAATCTGTTTTCTACAGATTTTCTACCCTCTTTGGTCCTGTACTCAGCCTGGAATTTCAAATGCAGCCAAGGATTTCATAATTTTTTAGTAACACCATCTTTCCCCATGTAGAGTTCCACTCTTCTTTTTAAAAAAATTTTTTTAAAGATTTTATTTATTTATTTAGAGAGAGCCCAGGCAAGAGGCACAGGAGCATAGGTGAGTAAGGAGAGGGGCAGAAGGAGGAGGAGAGAGCTGACTCCATGCTGAGTGCAAAGCCTAAGGAGCTCGAGGATCATCATCACATGATCCTGAGATCTTGATCTGATCTGAAACCAAGAGCACAAATGTAGTGCATGGTGGAGGAACAGTGGCTTGTCATGCCAGAACCACATTTAGCCTCACAATGGAAATGGTGGCTCTAAGGCTACCCGTTGGGATTCTAGTCAGCCTGGCCCATCCTCTCCTGCTTTGAGGTACTGAATTTTATTTTATTTTATTTTATTATTTTTCTCTCATTTTATTTTATTTTGTTTTTGTTTTTGTATATTTTTTATCGGAGTTCAATTTGCCAGCATATAGCATAACACCCAGTGTTCATCCCGTCAAGTTCCCCCCTTAGTGCCCATCACCCAATCACCCCATCCCCCCACCCACCTCCCTTTCTACACCACTTGTTCGTTTCCCAGAGTTAGGTGTCTCTCATGTTCTGTCATCCTCACTGATATTTCCCACTCATTTTCTCTCCTTTCCCCTTTATTCCCTTTCACTATTTTTTATATTCCCCAAATGAATGAGACCATATAATGTTTGTCTTTCTCCGACTGACTAACTTCACTCAGCATAATACCCTCCAGTTCCATCCACGTTGAAGCAAATGATGGGTATTCGTCGTTTCTAATGGCTGAGGAATATTCCATTGTATACATAAACCACATCTTCTTTATCCATTCATATCTCGATGGACACTGAGGCTCCTTCCACAGTTTGGCTATTGTGGACATTGCTGCTATAAACATTGGGGTGCAGGTGTCCTGCCGTTTCACTGCATCTGTATCCTTAGGGTAAATCCCCAGCAGAGGCACTGAATTTTAACAAACAGCTGGTTCCTTCTTTTTTTTTTAAAAAAAAAGATTTTATTTATTTATTCATGATAGTCACAGAGAGAGAGAGAGAGAGAGAGAGAGAGAGGCAGAGACACAGGCAGAGGGAGAAGCAGGCTCCATGCAGGGAGCTCAACGTGGGATTCAATCCTGGATCTCCAGGATCGCGCCCTGGGCCAAAGGCAGGCGCTAAACCGCTGTGCCACCCAGGGATCCCAGCTGATTCCTTCTTTGTCTGGGCTTCAGGTGCTTTTGGGTTTGAAGCTCTGAGTTGGCAGCTTATGCAACTCAGTGGCCTAGCTGCCCCTAGAGTTCCACCTTTCAAAGACACAAGTAGATATTCATTTTATAGTAATGTATAAAAAGCCTGCCTATCTGGGTCAATGGCATATTTTTATGATGAAACTTCCAAAAGAAAAAAAAAATCTATCCTGGTCTGCCTTTATGCCCAGGAAAATAATGGTGGGGGCATGTTGTTGCCAATATAGGTGAGACTGGTCCAAAGGGAGCCTCACTTCCTTGGCCAGTTGGTGGAGTACTATAACTGTTAGTGAACTGTTATTCACCAGCCTGGCCTGTAAAGGAGGACTTCTGCTGATTGGCACATCCCACATCTGGCAGTCCTCTCAGCATCAGGGCCAATCCCTTCTTGCAATGAGATGTAGCCCTTCCCAGCAGGCTTGGCACATGCCCACACTTCAGCAGTTACAGCTGAGCTTTGCTTCAACTTCTGGTTTATGCTACTGCACTTCTTCTCAGAGCATATCAGACCTTGATAGTTTTCTATTCACTGGACATGGGTGCATCAATTATGGGTGGCTCCCTCCCTGTGCCCTATTTAAAATTTGCACTTTTACAGAGAATGTACTTATATTTGTGCCAGTAGCTCCAGGGGTTCTTCCACCCAGCGTGCAGTTAGCTGTGGTTTCTGGGATGTGGGACATAGGATCTATTTTCATCCAACTTGGCCCCAACCCAGAGGTTTCAGCCCACTGAAGCCTGATGTAACTGATGTTATATAGGCCTGATTTACTGAGCCTGTTTATCTCCTTTCAGCATCCTTAACATGGCGGATTGTTCTTATTCTGATTTCTGGATCATAACTTTTTGTAAGTTTTTTCAAGTCTTTTTACATCGCAAGTTGTAAAAAAAACATCGCAATAGTCTTTGCCCTTCATTACCTCTCAGTTTATTCAGTGCACAATCAGCTTCTTCAGCTATCTTCTGTAGGTTACACATAATTCTGCAGCTCCTGCCGTAGACCATTGAGATGGTCCCTTGTCTTGTTTTGCTCCTCAACAGCTGATATCTTGCTGTTATTTAAAAATTACATTAATTAGGGGTGCCAGAGTGGCTCAATCAGTTGTGTGACTGGTTCTAGTTTCAACTTGGGTCATGTTCTCAGAGTCATGATCTCGGGGTCATGCAGATCCAGATCAGATCAGCATGGAGGGCATGGAGTCAAGCCCTGTGCTCAGTGGGGGGATCTGCTTCTCTCCTTCCCCCTCTGCCCTTCCCCAACCTGCATGCACTAGCGTGCTCTCTCTCTCACTCTAAAATAAATAAAATCTTCAAATAATTGCATTAATTAATCCACTCTATGTGAATATATATAACATTTTTATGAAAAATAATTATTTTCCATATCAGAAAATATTTAGTGAGGACAGTGGCATTGTTTTACATTTTTGCAAATATCTTTAATGTCTGCTGTAAGAGACAGCTGGATTCTCCTATCTGCTTCTACATTCCATCTGTTGCAATATCACATGTTGTACAGCTTCTGGAAAATTGCATGATGTGTGACAGAAGTGTGAGAAAAGGCAAATAGCATCTTATATTATGAAAATGGTGTGGGCCACTTAGAAAGGGCTTCAGGGAACCCCCTGAGTTCCCAGACCACACTTTGAATACCCATGATCTAGAGTGAGGGTCAGTATACTTGTTTTTAAAGGGCCATATTGTGAATATTTTAGGGTTAATCTGTCTCAGCTATTCAACTCTGCTGTGGTATAAGGAAAGCAGCTCTAGGTAATGTGTAAACAAATTAATGTGACTGTCTTCCCACAAAACTGATTTGCAAAAACATACAGGGCAAGGGAGGAGGTGGCTGGATAGGGTACGTTGTGGCCAGTGAGCCAACTCCTAATCTACAACACCCAGCTTGCAGGGGCCCTGAGTTTAGGGCTTGTGCCACCAAAGAGGAGGACAGTGCCATCTGATTCATCCTAGCCAGGCCCCTTCAAGAGGAAGAGAAAAGGAATTTCTCAGAAAGATTAGATCTTGTGTTTTAATTACTCTAGTTCTCAACTGGTAAAATCCAGTCTCTACCTTCTACTTAGACATCCCTGGGCCAGGTCTGCTCCTCCCAGGGCCCAAGCCTCTGCCCCGCAGCTAGGCAACTCCTCAGGAAGCACATGTACATCTAGCTCTGGGGAAGCTGTCCTGGCTACCACTGCCTCTCCTGCTGTCATGGGCACCTGGGGAGGCAGTACCAGCTAATCAAGTGGACCAGCCATACTCCTGACTCCTGAGCTAGGTCACCTTAGTGACACTTTGTCACCTGTGCTTCTCTCTCCTTTTGGAGCTTCTTGAACCAAAGCTAACTTTGGACCTAAGTCTTAACTGCCTCTTACCACTCTTGCTGACCTCATGCCTCCAGACCTGGTGAGAATAAAAAGTCTCCCAGGGAGCAGGTGTTTTTCTTCTGCTGCTGCAGGGGCAAAGAATTCCTGGTTCTGGTTGTAGATCCACGTCTCTGACCTGACATTTCCTCTGTTCATTCCCACTCATCCCCTGGTCCTTCCCTTGACTCTGCCTGCCTCCTCACAGCACTTTGGCAATCTGGGCTGTGTCGGGTGCTCTCTGGCTGGAGGATGTGACCTCTGATCCCCAGACCGGCCTGGGGATAAAGGAAAACAGCTTTGCCCAGACAGAGCTTGGGGCAGCCTAAGCAACTTGTATCGATGGCATTTGCCCTTCCTCAGCCTTCCACCAGCTTCAACTTCCTTTGCTGACCTTGTCTCCTCTACCAGGGTAATGTAATCACCCCAGGGGGGCCTGCTACTACCGTGCAAAGGTTGAAGCCGGAGCAGTAGGGTGGGGCAGGCTCCAAGCTAGTCCCCTTAGTCATCGTGAGGGGGCCTCCCCCCAATTCATGCCCCAAACCAACTTTCCCAGTTTCATTCCCAGAAAAAGACTGTGTGCCACCAGCTTGGGAGGAAATTCATCTGTTCCTCTGCCCACCACTTTCAAACTCAACCAGGAAGTTATTGCTGTTTGGCTTTAAAAATAGAACATTCAAGCTGGACTTTTATGGTCTTGTGAAGAACAGTGTGCTCATGCCCACCCACACCTGGTCTCTGCCCCTGCTTGGCCTCATCCAGCCACTCAGGAACAGTTCTGCACAAGGTCTGCAGGCCCCTCAGTGGAACGTTGGTAGATTTACGAGTTCAGCCTTGGCGGAGACCTTCCCATGGCTCCCAGCCACAGTTCAGCTGCTCTCCCCCGCCCGCCCCATGCGCCCGTGGCTGGGCTGGGACGTTCTGTGTCTTTTTCTGCCTCCACTCCAACTTGCTGAGTCACCCTTCAGCTCCTTTCCCCTGCTGCCCTGTCCAGCCCAGGGGAGGAACAGTGGCTCATCATGTCAGAACCTCATTTAGACTCATGATGGCAATGGTGGCTCTAAGGCTACCCGTTGGGACTCTAGTCAGCCTGGTCCATCCCCTTCCCCTCTGAGGCACTGAATTTTAACCAACAGCTGGTTCTTCTTTGGACTTCAGGTGCCTTTGGGTTTGAAGCTAATCCAGAAAGTTACTTTCAGGGTGTGTAGACTCTGTGATTCGTTCTCAAATTATTTCTTCAGAGCCAGAGAGAAATTGCACTAAAGCTCTCAGAGATCTCTGACACCACACAGCAAGACTTAAGGAGTGCCTGGGAGGCCAGTGCCTGTGGGGGGGAGCTGCGGCTGGGCAGCTCATTTGTAGACAGATTGTAGAAATAACTCCACAGCCAGTGAGGCCTTAGGCCAAAATCATACAAAGAATCCACTGAACTCAGGCCTATCTTGTTTTTCCTGGAGGTTAGGTTTCTAACACAATGGAAAGAGAAGACTGTAATTATCATCCCCTGGAAAAGATAAGTGTTCTCCTTCTAAGGTCCCTCAAAGACGTAATCTGGTCCATCAGTAGTCTTCAGATAGAAGGCCTTTGGGTGCTGTCTGCTTCACTTCCGGTAGACCTGCCTCTAGGATAAGATCGTATCAAACTGGGCGGCTGGGACCATCAAAAAATTCCTCTGGAAACAGGAAAGTGAGCAATGCAAGCTTTCTGGCTTAACCCATACATTAGAAGTCATATCGTGAAGAGAGTGGTAGGGTACAGAGCCCAGAGAGGGAGGAAATGTAGTGATGAGGGTCAGCTGGAGAGATCACAGTGTAGACTAGATTCCTAAATTTGCCGCTGCTTTTTGGATATCAGGTAAGGTCTTGTGGAACAATAACAAACAGGTTCCTTTCTTGAGTTTCCATCTGGCTACGTGACCCTGGCCCAGTTCTGCTCACAATCACAGCTGCCCAGAGCCTGCCCTGCCCTTGGCTTTCCCATCAGCACCTGCAGCTGCAGCCGCCCTAAGCCACTACCTCTGCACCAGCTCAGCCTTGTCTCTGTTCTTGCATTGTCTGGAGGTTTTGTGGGAAGCTAAGGGGAGAAAGGCAGGAGGTGGTGCCCTAACTCAGCTTCCAACCCAGCCAAACCCCTTCTTCTCCCACTTCCCTTGCAGCTGCCACAGCAGAGCCCTCAGTGCCAAGATAAGTTTTTGCCCCCCACCCTTGCCCCACCGGTGCTCCTGGGGTACTCTCCCATGGCTGAAGGGCCCATTGCTTCGCCTGGTCTGTGTGCTGGAACCTTGGAGCTGAACCTGAGTCCATCTCATCCCAGGGTTGAGAGTCAAAGTAAAGACAAGCAGGGCCAATAGAGAATCCAGGTCCCTAACTTGAGAAAAAGGCAAGTGTGATGCTCATTTGTCACCAAGAGCCGGTGAGAGTGGCCTCGTGGGAAAGAGACCGTTTGCCTCTTCAGAGACTTGGGACCTGGCCTCTACCTCCTTTGTTCTGTGGCTTGAGGTGGTAGCTGTGGTGGAGTCAAGGCCAGAGCTCCCCAGGCCTCCAGCATAGAGACGAGACCGCACGGGCCACTTCTGCAAGAGACGATGATGGGAAGTGAGTCATGCTCACTATTACAGCCTCTCATAGCCCTTGGCATCCCAAATTTGGCCTTCTCTAGCCCGCCCTCCCTGAGACCCTCCACCACCAGCACTGCTCTGATGACAGTGGTCTTGGGCTCACCACCATTTATGACCCCCTGCATTCTCCTGACTACTGGAGCCCGGCAGAGAAACACATGAAGAGCTGTCTGATGAGAGCAAGGGCCCTGAAAGGAGCTTCCCCCTGCCCCCGATAGTGGGATGGAGCAGAAGCTGGCAACAGCCAGGGAGCTGGGCAGTGAGGAGGGCAACAGAGCTGGGG
Organism: Vulpes lagopus; assembly: GCF_018345385.1. Lineage (NCBI taxonomy): Eukaryota > Metazoa > Chordata > Mammalia > Carnivora > Canidae > Vulpes > Vulpes lagopus. The sequence goes on from NC_054828.1 coordinate 112,572,987, forward strand.
CAAGGAGAGGTTCCTCCTAATAGCAAACAGTCCCGACCTCTTCTTTGCCCAGCCTCTGGGCCCAGAACCTCTGGCCACGCTTATCAGTGCTGCCCTGTCCATCTGAGCTGGGGACCTCCTTGCCCATCCTTACAGCAGGAGCGAGGACAACCCCAGAAAACCCCCAGTTGACTCTGCTCTGAGGTCTGCCCTCCTCTTGGCAGGCCCTCTATGGGGGTGGGCAGCACCAAAGGGGCACTGCTCCCAGCTAACTGTCCCATCCCACCAACACTGCCAGAGTTCTAGATCGAACCTGGCTCTCATCTGTTCATTCTTCAAAATGTTTATCCATCACCTCCTACATGCAAGGGCCTTAGTTGGGTCACCACTTTACAGCTAAGGAAATGACTGTGCCACTGTTAGCATTTCTGAGTTGCCCCCATGTAGTCTCAAGCGCTTGCATTTTAGCTATATTTGCATGAAAGAAAAAAAACCTTAAGTTTCAAGACATTTCAGAACTGTGAGGTTTAAAGGAGAGAGATGATGAAAATATCCTCTGTAAAAAACAAGACTGGCCCCATTCCAGTGCTGTCTAGCCTCAGGGGGCAGAGATGACACGTCCTTTCTAACGGTTAAACCACTCAGCAACCAGCAGCTTACAATTCTGTACCCTTGGCCTGCTTGGTGGCTGTGAACGTGGGCTCTGAGGTCAGACACGCTCGGGGCTGGACTGCATTAAACCACTTAATCTCCCTGAGATTCAATTCCTCATCTGCCAAGTAATCCTCATTTGGTTCTTGTGTGGACGAGAGGATGGAAAAGAAGGACTGGACTGCTAAGCCCAGCTCCTGGCATATGGTTAGCACCCAAATAATGTTATTGCTGTTATTGTGATGGTGAATAATGTTGATTATACCCCTCGTTCATGATCTCATTTCATATGAAGCGGAAGTAAGGCTCGTGTTATCTTTGCTTATACATATGAAAAAGCTGAGGCTCAGGAAAGGTAGGTCCTGGTCTAGGAAGTGGTGCATGCAGGAAGCACCCCCACACATGCATGCTCCACCCGCCCCCACTGCTGGCCCCTCCCTCACCCCAGCTTGATTTCTTCTCAAGTGAGACCTTCTGAGACCTTGTTCTCCCAGGGCAGGGATCCCTCCTATGGCAGAAGTCCAGAGGACACTGAGGCACTGTACAATGATGGGGTCATGTGCCCTGGGATCTAGGACTCTCCCAGTGTGGTTTCCTTTCCCAGGCCCCAGCCTAAGAAACTGCTCCTTTTCCTTCTCTGCCACCAGGCACCCCAGAGTCTTGGGGCCTCTGTGAATTTCCCTCCCTTGGAGGAACCGCATTTTCATGAAGTCATTTTGAGTCACCACCCCCACTGCACCCAGAGTCAGCCCGGTCCCAAGAGCCAGCCTCTCCATCTGAGAGAGCAGGAAGCAGCCAGTCCTCATGTCAGCTCTGCTCAGGGCAGGGAAGCCTAGGTCCATTCCAGCCCAAACCCCACTCCCCAAGGCCCTGGGCTCATGGCCTACCTTGAGAGGGTGCAGGTAGCGGAGTCCACGCAGGAAGGGTGGCCAGGCGGGGCCGGGCAACTCATGGCCAAGTGTGCGGGTGAGGTAGGCTATGTAGCTGGTGGCAAGCACCAGCACGTCCAACTTGGAGAGCTTGGTGTTGGGCGGCACAGCGGGCAGAGCAGCCTGTAGGGCCAGGAAGGCCTGGCGCAGTGTCCTCACCCGGCTCCGCTCCCGTGCAGCGTTCTCAGGACCGGCCTCACTCTGCACAGAGGACCTCAGGTGAGTGGGTCTGACTGGACCCCCATCTGCCCCTTGTTTCTTTTTTTAAGGTTTTATTTATTTATTCATGAGGGATACAGAGAGAGAGGCAGAGACATAGGCAGAAGGAGAAGCGGGCTTCCTGCATGGAGCCTGATGCAAGACTGATCCCAGGACCTGGGATCACTCCCTGAGCCGAAGGCAGATGCTCAGGTACTAAGCCACCCAGGCGTCCCTGCCCCTTGTGTCTAAGAGCATTCTAGTGTGAGATCTCCTTTCGGAGCAGTAGTGCGCTGCATGGCAGAGACCTCAGGGCCTCATGGACCTCTTTGTCTGCTCTCAGTCCAGCCCCGCTTTAAGTCCGAGGGAACAGAGAAGTGTCACCTGGGGTCAGATGGCAGCAGGGTGGCAAGGCTGGGCTCAGAAGCTGAGAGTCCTTTTCTCTCTCTAATACTCTAGGCCTTGCTCCATCTGCACCTTGAAACGTCTGAATCCTGTTTATTGGGGCGCCCGGAACCACCCCTGCTCTGCAGGACTGACCCCCTGCTCCACCAGGTCCTGGGAGAAGACCCAACTGCGGTAAAGAAGAAAGGGCTCCCAGCCACTCTGGTCCAGTCGAATTCTCCCAGCCACCCAAGCGTGGCGCCTTGAAGTGGAAGGCGCCAGTGTCTTCCTCTTGGACTGGGACATAATGCTGAGTGAGGCTTTGGCATCAGAGGTGACACCTCAGCCCCTCCAGCGCCTGCCTCCCTCTGCTCCCTCCACAAATCCACTGTTTCCTTACCCGGCCTCGAGCCAGGCTTCTGGCCCTGACCCCTCGGGGGCTTGGGGCAGCTCTGCTCCACCTTTGGTTGCTCCAGCTGGTCTCTTCCCACCGGTCCTGCCTTGTTCTGCTCAGGTGGCTCTTCTTCCTGCCAGTGCCAGCTACCAACTGCAGTGTGGCCTTAGCCGGGTTCCGCCCCACACCTGGCATAGCCGGTGCCCCTCCGACCTCCCGCTGTGACATGCCACGCCCCTTCGAGGGTCCTGTGGCAGCCCCTAGGACCAGAACTTGGGCTCCAGCTAACTGGGCAGGCTGGTCACCCAGCCAGTAATGTCTATATCTGAGGGAGCTGGCGCCAAGTCAGTCCCGCTTCACTCCTCACTCTGGGAAAACCGCCCACCCGGCACAGCCCCCGCGAGAAGCCTCCTGCCTGCCTTCCAACCGGCTCAGGGGTGGGGGTACTGGATGCTGGGAGTGGCCAGGCCCTGGGAGGAGGCCCCTGCTGAAGAAGGCAGCAGGGTGGTGGGAAGGGAGCTCCCTCCCAGAGCCTCGCCTGACCCTGACAGTTGTCCTGTGAGGCACATGTAACTCTAGCTTTGAGGCTCAAGTCCAAGGAAGGGCCCTGAACCTCCTCCTCCACCAGAAGGCTGCCCATACATGCCCCTCAAAGGACCCTTCCTCCCCTTGCCAATGAACGTGACCCTCCAGCCACAGGCACTACTTCCCATCCCCCAAGCAGGCCTCCTATTTCCACCCTAGTGCTTCTCCATCCCCCAGAATACCTTCCTCCAGGTGGAAAGTCTGCCTTCCTTGGTTGGGTTATGCCCTTCATTTGTGAGGATTTCTTCAAAGCCAACAGAGCCCAGAGCCCATGTCTCCCTGTTCGATCGGTACCCTAATTTATACATGACCTTACTCTGGCTAGTTTCCTCACAGTTCAGTGTTCTGAGATCTGACTATGTGCCAGGCACTGTGCTAGGAACCTTCTACATATTCTTTTATTTATTTCTCAGAACAACCTTATAAGAAAAAAGAGATTCTTATATCCTCATCTTACAGATGGAAAAATGGATCCCGGATGGTGACACAATTCGCCCAACATCACACAGCTAGTGAGTGATGGGGGTGGGCAGAGAGCCCAGGCAGCCAGTTAGGCTTGGAAGGCTGCCCCTTCAGCCTATGTTATTCTGCCTTGGGTGGGTCACTCACATGTCTGTCCCCATGTTAGACGTGAGGTCTTTGAAGGCAAGGACCAGGTACACCATATGCTCCATATAGCTGGTCAGGAGGAGTAAGGCTGAAGGAACAGCAAATCTACCACAGAATCCCCTGCCTGTCCTCAAGTTCCAACCTTTTCTTGTTGCACAGTCCATCTCACATGTCCCTTGTCCGCCCATCTTGAACTCCAGGGGAGACAAAATAGATAAAGTATAGAGAGGACAGAGAAGTAAAGGTGGAGGTATGTAGTAGAGTGAGAGAGAACCCCAGCCAACCAGGGAAAGGAAAAAGGAAGACAAGGAAAATCAACCTGAATGTCCATCAGTCAGGAAGTGATTAAGTAAATTGTGGCATATCTGGGCAGCCCGAGTGGCTCAGCAGTTTAGCGCCACTTTCGACCCAGGGCATGATCCTGGAGACCTGGGATGGAGTCCCATGTCGGGCTTCCTGCATGGAGCCTGCTTCTCCCTCTGCCTGTGTCTCTGCCTCTCTCTCTCTGTGTCTCTCATGAATAAATATATAAAATCTAAAACAAAATTTTGGCATATCCATGCTATGGAATGATGTGCAGTAGCAGAAAGAAGACAGACCTCTGCAGAGTGACATGAAAAAAACTCTCCAAGGTGCATGGTTAAGTGAGAAAAACCTAGTTGTAGATCAATATGTCTGATAAAATCCCAGCCAGGATTAAAAACACCAAAACCTGTTAAAAGCTGTTAAACATGAAGTTTTATATGTTTATATGAAATATACAAACTAGACCAAAAAGATACACATTCTTTTTTGTTTTACTCTATAGAAAATAGACCAAAAAAGATGCATACCATGTTTTGTTTTGTTTTGTTTGTTTTACTGTCACTGCAAAGAGTTAAACACAATCCTGGGTCTGTGGCACACTGTGGCCTTTGGTACCATAGGGCTTCCCGTTGGCCTGTCTCCCTCCTGAACTTCCTTCCATCTATCCCCTTTGTCTTTTTTTTTTTAATTTTTATTTATTTATGATAGTCACACACAGAGAGAGACAGATGCAGAGACACAGGCAGAGGGAGAAGCAGGCTCCATGCACCGGGAGCCCAATGTGGGATTCGATCCCGGGTCTCCAGGATCGCGCCCTGGGCCAAAGGCAGGCGCCAAACCGCTGCGCCACCCAGGGATCCCCATCTATCCCCTTTGGTCCCATTCCCATTCTTCTTCCCTATCACCATTCCAAAGTATTTAATGTATACCTTTTGCTAGTTTGTTTAAATGTATACCTTTTGCTAGTTTGGTTTTAAAATATGTACACAAATTCTTTGATACTTCTCTCTTCAAAAGATGGAGCCCAATATCTGTCCCCGTGAGAGTGGGTCAGACTTAGCAACTTGCTCCTAACAAATAAAATGTGGCAGGGCTGCCTGGGTGGCTCAGTCAGGTAAACATCTGCGCTCAGCAGGGAGCTTAATTTTCCCTCTCCCTCTGCTACTCCCCTGCTCATGCGTGCTCTCTCTCTCTCTCTCTCTCTCTAACAAATAAAATCTTGAAACAAAACAAATAAAACACAGCAGGAGTGTCAGCATCTAGCTTCTGGAAGTAGGTTATAAAAGACCCTGTACAGCAGCCCAGTTGGCTCAGCTGTTTAGCACTGCCTTTGGCCCAGGGTGTGATCTGGAGACCTGGAATTGAATCCGAGTCCCACGTCGGGCTCCCTGCATGGAGCCTGCTTCTACTTCTGCCTGTGTCTCTGCCTCTCTCTCTCTCTTTCTCTCTGTCTCTCATGAATAAATAAATAAAATCTGTAGCTTCCTCCTGGGATCACTTGGTCCTCTGGTTCTAGGGCAAGCCAGCTGCTATGTTATAAAGGTACTCCAGTAGTCCTGAGAGGCCTAGGTGATGAGGAAGGGAGCTTCTCACCAACCGCCAGCACTAACCTGCAACCATGTGAAAGCACCACCTCTGAAAGGGACCCTCCAGTGCCCATTCAGCCCTAGGGTGACTGCAGCCCTGGTCAACAGTTTGAATGTGAGTGTCCCTGAGCCAGAGTCACCCAGCTAAGCTGCTCTAACACACAGACTTTCTGACCCACAGAAGTCATAGGAGGTAATAAATGTTTACTGTTGTTTAAGTTTGGGGGTAATTTGGTAAGTAGCAGTAGATAACACATGCAATAAGTGTTAGTCAACCCTGTGCGTTGTTGTACAGATAAATTTTAAATCTATTAAAATGATAATATATTTTATATTATCAGTATATAATACACTATCAGCTCGTGGTTGGTATTATATGCTTCACTGTTACTGCTTCCATTCAATCCTATGGGGGTTTTTGTTTGTTTCACAATATTCTTTTTTTAAAAAAATATTTTATTTGTTTATTTGACGGAGAGAGAGAGCACAAGCAGGCAGAGCAGCAAGTAGAGGGAAGGGGAGAAGCAGGCTCCCCACTGAGCAGGGAGCCCAACACCATCCCAGGACCCTGGGATCATGACCTGAGCTGAAGGCAGACACTTAACTGACTGAGTCACCCAGGAGCCCCTGTTTCACATATTTTTAAAATAGTTTATTACAAACTAGTTTCATAGGCCACAAGAAAGTAAAGGGACTATGTACAGCCTTTCGGGGAAGCAGGTAAGGAACTGATAAGGGCCAAGGTGAGTCAAGGGCCTTGGTGAGTGCATTCCCAGGGGAGGGGCCCTCCTTTCCCAGGAGGAGGGCCCTGCATTCCTGGAGGGGACATGCCCATTAGAGTTGCTCACCCAGGGGGATCCCCACTGGGCGACCCATGGAAGCTTCAGGCCAAGTGGCTGGCCCATCATGCCTGGAAGGGGTATCCCTTGCCCTTAGATGGGGGAGGACCCCCATGGCTAGGTGGATACTGGGATGGGACCCCTGCAGTACTGACTGTCGCAGCAGATGAAGAAGCTGCAATAATGCCTCTTCTTTGTGGGGTCATCACCTGTTGGGATGGCCCACCAACCTCTCAGCCTGGTCTAGCAAGCCCTGCAGGATCTGTGCAGCGGCTCTGCTGACCCTTGAGTCCCTGGCAGCTCAGCAAGTGCCACTCAGGCAATGCCAGTATCTTTGGGAGGAGGTCCCTCTACTGTCATTAAGACCAGGTTCCCCCTGGGTTAATTGACTGAGTATTGCCAGAATGCCACCCAGAATGGCAGCAGTCTGCATATCCAAGAGTGCCATGTGGGGCCCTCCAGTCCTACGTGCTCAACGCCACCTGGTGTTGGTATTAACCAGATTCCCAGGTGTATGGCAGGGTAGCTATAAAGGGCTGTTTTAATTTGCCTTTATCTGATAACTGACAAGTTCAAACATCCTTTGCATGTGGTGCTTGGTAGAGGGTGCATTTCATTTTTCTCCATCGAGGGAGATGGTTTTCCCAACATTATCAGTTGAACAGTTTATTCTTTGCCTGCATAGTTGCAGCTCCCACTTTATCATATAACAAGTTCCCGTATTTCTAGATAGGTCAATTTCCGAGTTCTCTCTCTCTTTTCTGTCCTGATTATCTTTTTTGTCTATGTTTGTGCTACCAGCACTCTGCTTTTATTGTTATGAGTTTGCAACATGTCTTATTATTTGGTAGATGAAACTCCCCTCTTTACTTTTCTTTTTCAAGGTTGACTGAGTTATTGCTGGACCCTTATTATTCCATATAGATCTTAGAGAAAGTTCATTGGGTTCTTAAAAATTCAACTGAAGTTTTGATTGGGATTTTATTGAATACATAGGTTAATTTGGGGGAGTTTATACATCTTTATACTTCTGAGTCAAACATTCAAAGAGCATGAAATGTCTCATATTTTATTCTAAATATTTTTATATCCTTTATTAATTGTATAGTTTACTCCAGGAATGTCTGGGTATTCTTGCCCCAGTGAAATAGTTCACTGTTTTGTCGAACAAAGTAGTTCATAGTCTGTATTGCTCTTGAAAATGCTCTTATTCTATTCAATTTTCTAGTTGAGGACTGCTATACAGAAATGCTAGCAAATTTTTAAAGTTTGTCTTGAATCCAGCAACCTTACTGAACTTTCTTATTAGTCTTGAAACTCTGTTGCTTCCATTGGTTTTTCTTTTTTTCTTTTCTTTTTTTTAAGTATTTTATTTATTCCTGAGAGAGAGAGAGAGAGAGAGAGAGAGAGAGAGAGAGAGAGATGCAGAGACACAGGCAGAGAGAGAAGCAGGCTCTATGCAGTGAGGCTGACGTGGGACTTGGTCTCGGGTCTCCAGGATCAGGCCCCGGGCTGAAGGCGGCGCTAAACCACTGAGCCACCAGGGCTGCCCTCCATTGGTTTTTCTAAGTAGATTTTATTTTTTTATTTTTATTTTTATTTTTTATTTTTTATTTTTTAAATTTTCATTTATCCATGACAGTCACAGAGAGAGAGAGAGAGGCAGAGACACAGGCAGAGGGAGAAGCAGGCTCCATGCACCGGGAGCCCGATATGGGACTCGATCCCGGGTCTCCAGGACCGCGCCCTGGGCCAAAGGCAGGCGCCAAACCGCTGCGCCACCCAGGGATCCCCTAAGTAGATTTTAAAAATGACAATTTTATTTCTTCCTTTCCAATCTTTATACTTTTTTTTTTTTTTTAAAGATTTTATTTATTCATTCATGAGAGAGAGAGACAAAGATACAGGCAGAGAGAGAAGTAGGCTTCATGCAGGAGGCCCAACATGGGACTCCATTCCAGGTCTCCAGGATCACGCCCCTGGCTCAAGGCGGCGCTAAACTGCTGAGCCACCCGGACTGCCCTGTTGTTGTTTTTTTTTTTTTTTTCTTTAGAGTACTTGTGCTTTCAATACTATGTTAACTGGAAGTAGTGATAGCAGGCACCCTTTCCTCTCCTAGCCTTATGTAGAATGTATCTAAAATTTCTTCATTAAGCATGATATTTGCTGTGGGCCTTTGATATATAACTTTTACCAAGTTAAGGAAGTCTCCCTCTAGTCCTTGTTTGCTAAGGGCTTTTAGTGTTGTTGTTGTTGTTGTTGTTGTTGTTTTTAAATCATAAATAGGTGTAGAACTTTATCAATGCTTTTTTTGCATCAACTGAGATACGATCATGATTTTTCTCCCTCAGTCTATTAATATGTTATGCTATTTTGTTATGTTTTCTGATGCTAAATGTTGCTTGAGTCCCTGTGATAAGTCCTATCTGCTTTAATTTTTTTTTAAGTACACTCTGGTTCATATCGTTAATACATTGTTTAGGATTTTTATAGCCATCTCATAAGTGAAATAAGGTTCTAATTTTCTTCTCTTTAACTGTCATTATTTGGTTTTGGTATCAAGATTACACTAACTTCATAAAATGAGCTGGGGAACTCTCACTCTTCTACTTTCTGAAACAACTTTTTACATATGATAGAAACTCTTCTTTGAAGTCAGTAAAACTTACTTGTAAAACCACTGGGCCTCGTTTTCCTTTGGTAAAGAGGGGAAAAAATGTTAACTTTCACCTTGGTTTCTTTGGTTTCTTGTTGATAGTTTGAAGTACCTTGTTTCTTCTTATCAATACTTTGTATTTTATATTTTTCTATGAATTTGGCCATTTCATTTAGGAATTCCAATACTTTAATGTACAAAATGCCCTTAGAAATATGTCTCCAAAGAAATGAGGAAAAAAAAAAAAAAAGAAATGAGGAAAACAAAAGTCCTATCCAGCAGAAATTTTCTTTGAAGAGCCTAGGCATTTCTCAGACTTGAGGAAAACGGTGTAGAACTCTGAGAATGGCCAGGAAGTTTGCCCAGGAACAATGCTTGTCCAACAAAATGGGCATGGCCTTGGATTTCTGCTAAAACCCAAAGTTTCAGTGACTCTTTACAGGCCAACAATTCTGTAGTCAGACTGGCAAGATTAAGACTGATGTGGGGTGCCAGGGTGGCTCAGTTGGCTAAGTGTCCAACTATTGATTTTGGCTCAGATCATGATGTCAGGGTCTTGAGATCAAGCCCCATGTCAGTCTTTTCACTGAGCCTACTTAGGATTCTCTCTCTTCCTCCCTCTCTACCCTGCCTCCCATGCTTGCATGCGCTCTCTCTCTCTCTCTCTCTGTTAAAAAAAGGGGGAGGGAAAAAAAGGGGGGGAGGTGATGTGAAAAATTTCCAAGCTCTGCACAAAAGACCCACACTTTCTAAAGGGTGTAAGAACCATTCCTAGCACATGAACTTTTTTTTTTTAAAGATTTTATTTATTCATTCATAGACAGAGAGAGAGGCAGAGACACAGGCAGAGGGAGAAGCAGGCTCCATGCAGGGAGCCCGACATGGGACTCGATCCCGAGTCTCCAGGATCAGGCCCTGGGCTGCAGGCGGCGCCAAACTGCTGCGCCACCAGGGCTGCCCAGTACATGAACCTTTTTGCCATTGAAACTCAAGGTTATAAGAAACTCTTCTGGCACTCCTAAAGAACAAAGGTGTCTATGGGAAGTATAGCCCCTTTGGGGTCAGACATCATTCTAATCTTGAGAGAACTGCCCATCAGGATCTCAGGACAGAGGGATGGCATTTTGAAAGATAGAGCAAGAACATGTTTACCTGATATTACAGAACTGTCTTTTGCCCTCCCATATATATATGTAGCTACTCTGAAGGTATAAATGCCAACCTTCCAGGGACTCTCCTCCCAAGATCCTCAGACCAAGTTCAAATAGCCACCCCCAGAAAACTATCACTACTAAGGAACTCATGGGGTAGTCCAGAATTTCTTGCATTCTAACTATCTGTAAGATGAAAAGTAGCCCATGAAATGAATGGTAGGTATTCCTAGGCTTTCAGTTCAATATTCTTTCTTAGAAAGCATTAAGTTGTTGCTAAAGCAGACCTCTCCCAGAAGCTTCCATCTGAGATTTAAGCAGGTCAGGGCCAAAGTCAGACTTATAGGGGAATCCATGGAAACCCTTGCCAGATGGTAAATGGATATATGATCTCTTTCCTTCTGTAGGAACTTACCTATTAGGGAAGGAGGGAGATCTGACTCTGACTTTTCTGAGCCTTGGCAGGACATAGGGAAGGAAGGAAGAAAGTAGAAAGTATTAAAGCCACACTTGCAGCCATGTGGAAAGAGATCTTGTGTCAAGTGTCTTTTCAGAGTTAGGTGACCTGGACACCCTTAAGGAGCTCCTCCATCTGAAGGCTCAGTCCTCAGAAGGAATGCAAAGTCATGGTCATATGAACCTGAGACTCTTAGGCTATCACCTCAGTGTTGTATCTACAGCAGAGATGTTGGTGTATAAAGGAAAACTTACATAATGAAAAAAAATGTTCACAAAGCCCCAAGTGGTGAACCAGGAGAAAGTGAGACTGGATGTACAAGGAAGGGCACTTCCCAGGCCAGAAGGTGCAGAGGCCATTTCTAGCACTCCATTATCTCCAAGCTGATCTCAAGGCAGTGGGTTCCGCATGGTGAAACTCATCTCCAGGGCACAGCTCAGGTCCATGCGCTGCCTGGCTATTACTGTGGCATGCTACTACCGGGAAGCATGTGTGGGCAGCTCCATGAAGGGGAACCTTGTCGCCGCCTTATGCTTCATCTCCAGCAGTCAGGTTGTGGCTATAGCAGGGCACATTCTGCTGGTCTGACTGGGCTTCGTGGAGCACACAGGCAGCAGATGGGTGAAGGCCCAGCTTCTCCATCATGTATTGTCTTTTGAAGTTGTTCTGGGATATCTACTTCTTGGGCAGGACACAGGCACAATCCCAGGAACTAGTGTACCTCATGAAAGTTGGGCCTCATGGCTTCTTCCTTGGCCTCTACTGTTGACAGGTTCTCCTCTTCCTGAGTTTTGTTTCTACAGAGCACCATCAGCCCCTGTTATCACCGGCTGTGGCCGAAGCCCAGGCACAATCCTATTTGGGTGGAATTGGCTCTCACTGAGGTATAGAGAGGAAGTAGATGTAGGGTAGGACTATCTTCCCCTCAGAACTTTGAGCCCTACCTCTCAAAAGCTGTTATTTACACTTGGAACAATGACTTCTTGGATAGCAATTGAAGTTCCTTTGAAAAAGAAGTGCTTGGCAAGCTCAGGATCCTTCTGCCAGGCAGTGGGGCCAGTGAGAAGGGACAAGAAGAGCAGCCTTCTCCTTCCCCTTCTAGAACAGTCACTCATACTTCTCTGAGTACCTCAAGTATTATAGAAATGCCCTAGAAGTTTCACTACTTTTTATAAGAGCCCTATTTTCTTATTTTCAAATCCCTATTATGTCTCTAGATACTTTCTCTTTTTTTCTTTGTTCTTTATTTCATTTGTGCCCAACTCTCTTTTTGTTCTTAATAAGTGCTACCAGAAGTATGCTTAGCTTATCTATCCTCCAAGGACCAGACTTTCTTTTTCTAAATACTCTATAAAGAAAATTTATTTATAAAAAATTGTGACATAACATAAAATGTACCATTTTAAGTATACAGTTCAATGGCATTAGTACATTTACATTGTTGTATAAACATGACTATCATCCCTTCACAGAACATTTGTCATCTTGTAAAATTGAAATGATTTTTTAGATTTATTTATTTGACAGAGAGAGTGAGAGAGAAGGAGAGAGAGCTTGGGGGGAGGAAGGGGCAGCAGAAGGAGAAGCAGACTCCCTGAGGAGCAGGGAGACCGACACAGGTCTCAATCCCAGGACCCTGAGATCATGACCTGACCCAAAGGCAGATGCTTAACCAACTGAGCCACCGAGGCACCCCTATACTCAGTAATCAATAACTTCCCGTTCTCCCCCCACACACACACTCCTGCCCGCATCTGGCAACCACCATTGAACCTTCTGTCTCTATGCATTTGACTATTCTAAGTACCTCATATGAGTAGAATCTTACAGTGTTTGTCCTTTTGTGACTGGCTTATTTCACTTAGTGTATCCATAAGGTTCATCCATGTTGCAGCATGTGTCAGAATTTCCTTCCTTTTTAAGACAATAAAATTCTGTTGTATGTATATACACATTTTGTTTATCCATTCATCTGTTAATGGACATTTTGGGTTGTTCCTACCTTTTAGCTGCTGTGAATTTTAGCCCCCACTTTCAGTTCTTCTGGGTACATACCCAGAAGTGGAACTGCTGTGTCAATTCTATTCTGTTTTTTCTATTTTTAATTTTTCAAGGAATAGCTGTACTGTCTTCCATAGTAGCTGTACCAGTTTACATTCTCACCAGCAGTGCACGAGGGTTCCAATTTCTCCACATCCTTGCCAACACTTCGTTATTTTCTAGTCTCTGTTTTGCAATTGTCATCCTGATGAATGTGACTCTATAGTATTTTTTAAAGTGTGTAGTTCACTAATTTTTAGCCTTCTCATTTTTATTTTCTTCTCATTCCTTCACTTTCCCCTAGTGTTCATTTTTCCAGCTTCTTGAGAAGAAGGCTTGGTTGGTTTATCTTAAAGTTTATTGTATTTTGCTAAAATGATAAGGGGAACAATGGAACAAGAAGACAATCATCATAAACATATGTTTGCACTTAATACACAGCCTCAAAAATATATCAAATGACAATTGACAGAAATGCAGAAACAGATAAATCAATTAGAGTTGGTCTTTACATACCCCTCTCAGTACCTGATAGATTACATAGAGACACCTAAGCAGAGATATTGAATGGTAGTTAACACACTCAAGAGACTAGGTATGACCCAAAATAGAGTCCCAACAGTGAACATCCCCAGAGAGAGTAAAAATAGGAAGACTGTTAAGGCTAACTTTTAAATTTTACCTTTATAATTCTGTATTGTTTAGATTTTTTAAAAAGATTGTATTTATTTGAGAGAAAGAGAATGCTCAAGAGAGATAGGGGGAAGGGCAGACAGAGGGAGAGGAAGAAAAAGAGAGAATCTCCAGCAGATTCCATGCTGAGCACAGAGCGTATCCCACCACCCAGTGATCAGGCCACCAGCCAAAATTAAGAGTCAACCAACTGAGCCACCCAGGCACCTGAAATGAAGAAACTTTAAAAAAAAAAATGATTGTATTTATTTATTCATGAGAGACACACGGAGAGAGGTAGAGACATAGGCAGAGGGAGAAGCAGGCTCTCTCCGGGGAGCCTAATGTGGGACTTGATTCTGGGACCCTGGGATCTTGCCCTGAGCCAAAGGCAGATGCTCAACCGTTGAGTCACCCAGGCCTCCCGAAGAAACTTAAAAAAAAAAAAAAAGGGATTATTGCAATTCCCAAGTTATAAAATTCATTTACAAAGTAGGAAATAAAAGTAATGTGGGAAAATACATGAGGTGAGTACTTAAGGACTATATTTAGGTACCTACATGCCCTTGGGGATAAGGTACATTGCATTGCTGAACTGCAAAAGCACCTCACAGTGGGTCAGAGCACAAGCATGTGGACTTTTTTTAAAGATTTTATTTATTTATTCATGAGAGAGAGAGAGAGAGAGAGGCAGAGACACAGGCAGAGGGAGAAGCAGGCCCCATGCAGGGAGCCCGACGTGGGACTTGATCCCAGGTCTCCAGATTCACACCCTGGGCTGAAGGCGGCGGCACTCAACCGCTGAGCCACCCGAGGCTACCCGTGGATTTCAATTCCCATCTAGCAAGTCTTCTTAGTAGCTAGTTTGAGAGAATGAATGTGTTAATCAACTTTGGAAGAGAAAGAAAAGAAGCATCAGAGAGGCAAATCTGCTCATACTCACTCCAACACTGTTCAGAAAAGATAGAACTTTGCCTAACATTATTTGAGTATTTCTATTGATGTGAATGAAACGGAATCTCTTAGCTTGGTGCCATTAGGCAATTAATTCATTAATTTGCTCAACTTCCCTTATTCTGAGTCCAAGATCAAACATCTTTCTGATTCCCAGGCAGGTATAACTACCTGATTTGAGAATACTGGTGATGTTGAAAACAGTAAGTCAGTCCCTGCAACTATGATTTCTCATAGTAATTCAATGATGTGGATTCTGATCACATTTTGTTTTCCCAAATACCTAGACTATAGAGGGAATATGTGAATTGTTTCTCATTTGTGAGAGATGCTTTTTTTTTTTTTTTTTTAATCAGCTTCTGACACTTACTTGAGGGTGTTGTATTTTAGTTGGCATGGTCAAGAGCACATTTCTCATCCTGGAAAGTAAAAGACCAGATATAATTGGTTTCCCTAATGACATAGCATATATGGCATTTCCAGATGGTTGTATGTCCTCTAGAAGTTCCTTTACTTGGGATCCCTGGGTGGCGCAGCGGTTTGGCGCCTGCCTTTGGCCCAGGGCACGATCCTGGTAGTCCTGGGATCGAATCCCACGTCGGGCTCCCGGTGCATGGAGCCTGCTTCTCCCTTTGCCTGTGTCTCTGCCTCTCTCTCTCTGTGACTATCAAAAATAAATAAAAATTAAAAAAAAAAATAGAAGTTCCTTTACTTGAACTAACTCTGGCCATTGTGATCGTCAGTTTCCTTTCAAGAGCTCACATACATTTCTGTTTAATAATTCCATTTAAAATTTTCCTTGTGGGGGATCTGAGTGGCTCAGTGGCTGAGCTTCTGCCTTTAGTTCAAGTCGTGATCCCAGGTTCCTGGGATCTAGTCCTGCATCGGGCTCCCTGCGGGGATCCTGTTTCTCCCTCTGCCTGTGTCTCTTCCTCTCTCTCTCTGTGTCTCTCGTGAATAAATAAATAAAATCTTTAAAAATAATAATAAAAATAACAATTTCCTAGCAAGCAACTAGAAACTGATATGAGATCCTAGAATTTGTCTTTTCCCCTTTTTCAAATACTTACCAATCTGTGGTTATCTGACACTTCTCTTATAACTATGACTTCTCCATGAATACTCAAAGTAGTTCTGCAAACAGTTCTTTCCTACTGTATCATATATCCAACTCAAACAGAAAAGAAAAAAGTGCCAAGGTCAAATTTTCTTAGATAATTTTCAATTTACCCATTCATTCATCTATCATCTATCCTTTCAATTTACCCATTCATTCATCTACCCATTCTTATCAATCCTGCAAATCTCCATTTGCAGATTTCTAGAAAGAGCATGCTATATAGCATTTGACAGAAATCAAACACAGTGCTCTGGCCTAGGATTGGAAAAGTGAAGGGTGGAAAGAGTGCGTGGTAGATGATATCTATAACAGGAAACAGCTAACAGACTAAAACAAGGTCATTAAAAAAAATAATAAAAAAAATAAAACAAGGTCATTACAATATCACATTTTCAACTTGGACGCTGAGTACTTAGAGAAGAACCTCTACCCACTTGGTCAATACAGTTTTACTAAGCATAGAGTAATTAACACAAACTAAGGGAGAGCTTGATTAGTTTAAATGGAAGTTCTTATAGAAATTTTTTGTTTGAACAGCAATCTTCAAATTGGGGTCCTCAGACCCCTAGGGGACCATGAATATTTTCCAAGAGGACCCAAGTTCTAGGGTGACCAATTATCCCAGTTTATCCAGAACTGTCTTGGTTTTAGCACTAAAAGAGCATGTTCCAGGAAGCTCCTTAGTCCTTAAGACTGGATCTCAACTTACCTGTTTCCTCCTCCCTAAAACTGATGCGCCTGAGATTTTGCTGATTTTCCTTTCCCACCACTCACCTTTTCATAAGGGTCCTCCTCTCACTTGATACAAGCCACAACTCTTACTCATTCCTAAATTTATTATGACTTACCCTGGACTGAAAAAACCTCCAGGGCACCTGAAAGAAAAAGAAGACAGAAATAATGATATGGGCAAAGCCTCCTTCAATATAGGCATTGTAGCCCCTTGGTAGGGGCTCATCTTTCAGTTACATGATGTGATGGTTAATTTTTTTTTAAATTTATTCATGAGAGACACAGAGAGAAAACAGAGACACAGGCAGAGGGAGAAGCAGGCTCCTCGCAGGGAGCCCGATGTGGGACTCCATCCAGGAACTCCAGGACCACGCCCTGAGCCAAAGGCAGACACTCAACCGCTGAGCCACCCAAGCATCCCGTGATGGTTAATTTTATGTATTAACTTGACTGGGCCATGAGATGCCCATATATTTAGTTAAACATTATTTTGGCTGTGTCTATGAGGGTGTTTCTGGATTAGATTAATGTTTGAATTGGTAAACTGAGTGAAGCAACTCGTCTCCCTAATGTGGGTGAGCCTCATCCAATCATTGAAGGCCTGAGTAGAACAACAACAACAACAACAAAAGGCAGAATAGGAGAGAATTCACTCTCTCTGCCTGATTATCTTCAAGCTGAGGCATCAGCTTTCTTTTGCCTTTGGACTCAGATCCTGGAACTGACACCATCAGCTCTCCTGGTTCTCAGGCCTTTGGACTGGGGCTGTAACTATACCATCAGCTCTCCTGGTATCTAGCTTGCTGACTACAGACCTTTGGACTTCTCAGCCTTCATAGATATAGGAGCCAATTTCTTTTTTTTTTTTTAATTTTTATTTATTTATGATAGTCACACACACACACACACACAGAGAAAGAGAGAGAGAGAGAGAGAGAGAGAGAGAGAGAGAGAGAGAGGCAGAGACACAGGGAGAGGGAGAACCAGGCTCCATGCACCGGAAGCCCGACGTGGGATTCTATCCCGGGTCTCCAGGATCGCGCCCTGGGCCAAAGGCAGGCGCTAAACCGCTGCGCCACCCAGGGATCCCCAATTTCTTATAGTAAATCTCTATCTGCCTATCTATCTATCGCTGTACATAAATATACACAACTATAAATGAAACATATTTTTTTGGAAAGACACCTATAGGATATATCTATAACTATCATTTATCTATTCAGGTATAGACTACATCAAATAGAAGAGCATGCTTAGATTTAAGTGATAGTTGTACATTCTGTGAGTAAACTAGAAAAACAGTGAATTGCACACCTTAAATGGATGGATTGTACGGTATGTAAATTATATCTCACTAAGGCCATTAAGAAATTACTTATTAAAACATATATCCCAAGGAGGGAAACACTATAGAGCACAAGCCATTGCCCAGAAAGCAAAAGAAAACAGGACTTTGGGCAGCTCCGGTGGCTCAGCGGTTTAGCATTGACTTCAGCCCAGGGTGTGATCCTGGAGACCCGGGATCGAATCCCACGTCGGGCTCCCTGCATGGAGCCTGCTTCTTCCTCTGCCCGTGTCTCTGCCTCTCTCTCTCTCTCTCTCTCTCTCTACCCCACCTGTCTCTCATGAATAAATAAATAAAATCTTAAAAAAAAAAAAAAGAAAACAGGACTTTGAAGGGAGAGCCCAGCCTAGAGAGGCTCTATGGTATAAGGTGATGGGAACTGTAAAGTATATGCGCAAAGAGGAAGGGGAAGGTTAGGGCCTGACAGGGAGACTGAGGATTCCAAAGAATTTTGTCTACTTTAATTTTTTTTAAGATTTTATTTATTTGTTCATGAGAGACACACACAGAGAGAGAGAGGCAGAGACATAGATAGAGGGAGAAGCAGGATCCTCACAGGGAGTCAGATGTGGGACTCGATTCCCAGACCTGGGATCACACCCTGAGCCAAAGGCAGATGCTCAACCACTGAGCCACTCAGGGGTCCCTGTATGCTTTAGTTTTGTTAAAGGCCATCCTTTGAACGATCTCTGAAAGAAGGTCCTAGAGCCTAAAGGAGCAGTGTATTATGTCAGCACCTAACCTTTGTGACATAGGCACCAGGTGCCAGGGAGAGCTAACCCCAGAGAATGGAGTTCCTAGCTCCCCAGGGGGGCGGCAACGCCGCCCCTTAGACAAAGTCCAGTCTTCTGGAAACTTTCACCAGCTGGCCCCATTGCTGCTGCTGGGTGTGCTGAGGGCCAGCCTGAGCCAGAGGACGTCAGCAGCATTAGGGGTGACGAGGAGTCAGGGAAACCAGAGTGGCAGGAAATCAGGATGCTTGCAGAATCCCTGATTTAGGTTTAAGAGAGCAAAAGTCTGTAATAGAAGACCTCCTCCTGGCTGAAGGAGCACCAAGGGCAAGGCTCAGACAGAAATCTAGGTCAGCATGAGTTTAGGGTGACAGATACTGGGGACAGAGGGGGTGTATCCACCATTTGGTGACTGTTCCTCTCTCTCCCAGGTTCCTCATTGCTGAAGTGCCTTGTGAAACTCAGCCCAGAAGAACCCTCACTGGTAAGAGCTCACAGCCCCAGAACAGCCCCAATTTCTGGTCCCATCTCAGCGGCCATCCTCAAGCCCCTCCTCCAACTCTGTTCTACCTCCCCACCTCTACCCTTCTCCCCCTCAGGTCTCACTTTCTCTGGAGCATTTTACCAGCTCTTCTGACCCCAAAGGTGACACAGATTGAGGGTCTTGGTAAACTAGTCTTCAGAGCCAGAAGTGGACCAATTCTCCCAATATCTTAGATTCTGTTTCTTTCTCTCCAGGTCTACGGGCTGCATCTTCCTCCCTTAGCCCACCCAGATAGTTGCCACTGTCCCTCAGCACCCAAGAGGCAGCTCTGATTCTCCATCCCTATACATCCCTCATCAATGGCTGGCTGCAAAGTGAGAGGCCAAGTTTAGACCCAAGCTGCTGCCCAAACCCTCAGAAAGCCTAGTGCTGCGGGATTGGGGGGTCTCCTTGTCCTGCCACCAACAGCCGCACCAACACTAGGCTGCAGCCACACTTGTGCACCGAAGGCCCTGATTTCTCAACCAGGTCTGGCCTCAGAGATACTGGTCCTGTTTCTGCCAGGTCACTCGTCTCTGGTCTTGAGGCCCCAATCCCTTCTGAATTCAAGGCAATGTTGCCTCAAAACAAGGACCAGGTGCTGCTACAGAACACAGTACCCCCTGGGCACCCTCCTTTGCACCCCTCGCCTCTTGTGGACTCACCACCCAGCAACCTACAGCCTCTGTCTCCCCAGCTACCACCCTCTCCCTCCCACCCCCCTTACTCCCCTCCCCCACAGTCCCACTCTCCTGGCTCCCATTTCTACTCTTCTGACTCCAATTCTGACTTTATCCTACACCCTTACTCTTCCTCTCTCCCAAGCTCCCCCAGTTTCTTTCATCAGAATTACCTCTCTCTCTCCTTCCCACCCTCTTCCTCTGCCTCCCACCAGCTATATCCCTCCCCTGCTCTCACTCATTCCTCCTCCCCCTCTCAGCTGTGGAACACCTCTCTTCCCCAGTCTCATTGCCAGTCAGCTTCCCACCCAGGAGACTGCCCTAGCTCCTCTGTCACTTCCCGGACCCCCAGCCTACCTTCTGGTGGGGTCCACTTGAACAGGCAGACATGGCCCTGGCATCAGTACGGGGACACCGGGCCCCCTGGGGCAGTGGGGGAATGCGTGGCAAGCAAGAGGGACCCTGCAGAGTTCAGGGACCCGGGGGCCCTGGCCCAGGCCCTGGTGGTCCATCTGGGGCATCGCCGCATTGCACACGACCTGCGGCTACTGCTTCTGCAGCGCCTGTGGCTAGGCAAAACTGGCCAGGCCCCAGTTGTAGAATATCCTATATGCCTGGTGTGTCTCAAGCCCCGCAGCCCTTCTTGCCCCATCCCCAGGTACAGGACTGGACCCCGGCTGCTTGCCTTTCCCCAGCTACTGCCCTGTGCACAGGGCCAGGAATCCGGACCACTCCGCATAGGCATTGGTTTTGGCCTCCGCCTGCCTCGGGGCCAGGCCAGGGCCTTGCATCTGTTGCCAGAAAGAAGGCCAGAGGAAGCAAGGCCTCAGGGCGAGGCCACTCAGGCCCATGGATATCAAACTCGGGCATCCCAGGCTCCAGCAGCTCAAGCACCAGTGGCTCGGGCTCGGGCACGGGCAGATCCAGCCCCTGGCACACAGTCCCAGACCGAGAGCCTCAGATCTACAGGCCCTCGATTTCCAAACTCTACATGCTTTTCAGGGCCTCTACCTCAGGCACCCAAACAGGCCACTGTCTCCCTGAAGCGCAGGCCTTCCTCTGCCCCCAAGAGGCCTGCCTCTCCAGAACCCATTCTTCAAAAGTCACCACCCTAGTTCCAGAGCCTAGGAGGCTACCTGGAGCACCTCCTCTGAACCCTGCTGCCCCTACCCGGCCCCAGATCTCGGGGAGCCCTCGAGACACCCTGAAGGGCTGGCTGGCAGGAGGTCAGGTGTGTTCTCCAGCCTTGAACCCTGGGAGCCCCTTATGGAGTCTGCTCTCTCCTGGCTGAAGAGGATGAAGGATCCCTGAAACCCCATTCAGCCTTCATTGTATCAATAAAGCCTGACCCTGTAAAACTCGAGTTAGTGCCTGATGTGGAAATTTGGGGTTTGGAGTGAACAGTCAAGAAAGAATTCTTGAGACATCTTTGGTGCAAAAAGGTGGTTTTATTAAAGCACGGAAGCAGGACCCATGGGCCTTAAGTGCTGTGCTGGGTTGTAAGGGGTGACTGATTATGTAAGTTGGGATGGAGTTAGGGATAGTATAAGTTTCTAAGGAATTTTGGAAGCAAAGTTTCCAGGACCTTGAGGGGGCCAGCTATTGTTAGGAAAAGTTCGTTTATTATTGTCTAATAAAACGTTAGTCATGAGACCCTTCAGATATCTCTTAGTAGGGATCCCTGGGTGACTCAGTGGTTTGGCGCCTGCCTTTGGCCAAGGGCGTGATCCTGGAGACCCGGGATCGAATCCCATGTCAGGCTCCCGGCATGGAGCCTGCTTCTCCCTTTGCCTGTGTCTCTGACTCTTTCTCTCTCTCTTTCATGAATAAATAAATAAAATCTTAAAAAAAAAAAAGATATCTCTTAGTGGGTCATATGCTTGGAGGATGATTGCTAACATATATCTTGCGGGGTAGAGATAAAGGACTTTTCCAAAGGAATTTTTATATGTTAAAGACTTCCAGGATCCTAGAAGTTGGGATTATGTTAAACTAAGGTTGCCTTGGGATCCCTGGGTAGCGCAGTGGTTTAGCGCCTGCCTTTGGCCCAGGGTGTGATCCTGGAGGATCCCATGTCGGGCTCCCGGTGCATGGAGCCTGCTTCTCCCTCTGCCTGTGTCTCTGCCTCTTTCTCTCTCTCTCTCTCTGTGTGACTATCATAAATAAATAAAAATTAAAAAAAAAAAAAAACTAAGGTTGCCTTTTGCCTCTAGCAAAGTATTAACATTGAGGCAGTTGAGTTCCCTGAAGAAGGTTACCCAGCCTGTCTCAAGGACTTGTCAATAGGCTGTAAATTATAATGAAATTTAATTTTTTTCTTTTGCCTTTGTTTCTCACATTGATGGAGGATAGTCAGAAGGAAGGTAGGCAGAGGCAAGGGAGCCCCTGTCCTAAGAGGTTTTTAAGGGTTGAAAAGGAAAAAAAACCCATCCTGTTATTCTAGGCTTTACTCAGGGTCCCAGCTTTAAGTCTTTCTACTGGCAACTTACAGTTTGTATGTGAGAGGAAAGAAGCTGATGGCTGTGGGTGTCCTAACTCAGGCCTGTAGCCAGCTCAACAGCCAGTGGATTATTTAAGCAGAGAGCTTTATCTAGTGGCCTGTGGCTGGCCAGCATGCCTTAGGGCAGTGATGGCCCTGCCCTCTTGATCCCTGAGGCTACTACAAAACACTACCCTGGAAGGAGCCTTCCATCCTTTCACATGTGAACAACGACCTGATAGGTTGAGGACAGTGTAGACAAAAAAAACTTACTGGGTGACAGGCACTTGAAAGGTTAATCAGATTAAAACAGCCCACACCAGGATCCCTGGGTGGCGCAGCAGTTTAGCGCCTGCCTTTGGCCCAGGGTGTGATCCTGAAGACCTGGGATCAAATCCCACGTTGGGCTCCCGGTGCATGGAGCCTGCTTCTCCCTCTGCCTCTCTCTCTCTGTGTGACTATCATAAATAAGTAAAAATTTTAAAAAATATATTAAAAAAAAAACAGCCCACACCAAAGAGCCTTTAAAAACCCCTAGATTTAAACACCAAAATGGCAACCCTCTCAGGTCCCCTCCTTCTTTGGGAGCTCTGTACTATTGCTCAAAAAACTTTGCTGCCCACCACTCTTCATTCTTCTAGGCGGTGTGATCAAGAACAGGAAGAAATCCTACAGCATAGTGTCCTGCTGAGCAGACACTGGTTCAGTGGGTAGCTGAACCCACAAGAGGCCACAAGGACAAGGGGAGGGGAAGAGTCAAAGGAAACAGAGTGGCCAGGACAGTAGGTGCCACATATCTGAGGAGGGTGTGGGATCCATAAGGCCTGAGCACCTGAGCTGTGCCGAGGGCTCTGTGAGGCCCTTCACACAGTTGATTCAGTTTGGTAGGACAGATGATGGCATCCCCAAAGATGAAGCCACTGCGCCCCTTCCTCCCAGTGCACTTTAGGTTAATAAGCATGCTGACTCAGGCAGCCAGGATGCAGCAGGAGGGGTCTCCTTGAAGGAATGGACATTCCTAGAGTACACTTGCAGAGAAACTTTAAGAGTCTTCATGTTGAAGATCAGAAACCCAAGGGTTTCCCTCAGGGAAGTGGGAATGCCAGGCAGAAAAGACACTTGCCCTGCCTGGGAGCCAAGCTGCCTCCCTCTGAGGGTGTCGGCAGGGAGCAGCCTCCACTCCCAAACCCCTGAGTGCAAGGGCAGTGTGCAGAGCTGCAAGACGGGCCAATTCTCACATCTGCCAACCACAGACCATATAGATGTTTTGCTATGTAAATAGAGGCCTCCTCAAACTAGCAATCAGTGGATTGAGGATTTGAAGCCAGTTTTAAAGTCCACACTGCCTCCATTAAAAGGGAAAAGACACAGTTCATGTTCCTAAATGTTGGATTTCCAAGGTGTGTCGCAGCCCTTAACCAAGGATGTTTTTTTTCTAAGATTTTTATTTTTAAGTCATCTCTATATCCAACCTGAGGCTCAAATCTCTAATCCTGAGCTCAAGAGTGACATGCTCTACCAAATGAGCCAGCCAAGAGCCCCCACGGATCTCTTCATTAAAGGTTCATCAGCCTCCCTTCGTTTCCATTAGCTCCCTTCCTTCGCCTCCCGCGGAAGGCCCAAGCCCCGCCCCTTGGAGGCGGGGTATGCCGCCCCTCCCCGAGCAAACATGGCGGGGGCTGACGTCACAAGGGGGACGGAATCCTGGGGCGGGCGCTCCAGCTGCGGCCCGCTAGTGCTGACGCGTATTGGCGGCCCTGCGCCTGCGCACGGCGAGCGCGGGCTAGGCGCGCGTGCGCACTGCGCGACAGCCTGAACTGGTTGGTGGGGGTGGGGGCGGAGATACCGATCCCTGAGTGTCGTTTTGGCAAGTCTCTGGGTTGGAGTTTTGGCAACTCCGAGGGGTGTGAGAGAGGAGCTGGGGATCCTCCTGGCGGCCACGGGACCAGGTTAAATAGCGGCCGGGACAGTGGTCGAAAGCTGGGCGCGGCATGTCCCTGGTGCCGCGGTGCTTAGAGTGAAGCGCGTGGCGATCAGGATGGGCCGGCGCCGGGCGCCAGAGCTGTACCGGGCCCCGTTCCCGTTGTACGCGCTTCAGGTCGACCCCAGCACGGGGCTGCTCATTGCTGCAGGAGGAGGAGGCGCTGCCAAGACGGGCATAAAGAATGGCGTGGTGAGAGCTCAGGGTCACGGGGGCCGGGTCACGCCATGGGCGATGGTGGTAGGTGGTCTCGCGGATGGCCGCGCCTCGAGCTTCAGACCTTGCCCCTCCCCGGTGGGAAGCCCGGGATTTTCCGGCGCCTCAGCGCGAATTTCAGCTGAGAACTTACCAGGAACTCCAAAGTTAGACTAAAAACAGTACACAGCGCCTCTTAAGCAGGAACTTAGGGTTCACCTGAACCTCAGGAGCAGCTCCAGGGGCCATCTCCTGATCTTTTCTGGAGAGGCCGCAAAGACTTGTCCCGCTGCTCTCCAGCA
Source organism: Vulpes lagopus (assembly GCF_018345385.1). Taxonomy (NCBI): domain Eukaryota; kingdom Metazoa; phylum Chordata; class Mammalia; order Carnivora; family Canidae; genus Vulpes; species Vulpes lagopus. The sequence goes on from NC_054828.1 coordinate 112,597,465, forward strand.
GCGGCAAGAGTGCTGCCTTTTGCCTTTAGGCTAGGTTTCCTCACTCCTCTGAGGGTCACTCTATTATTTTGTAAACTGGAGGTATTAATCCCCACCCTGCCTGCTGTACAAATTTGTGCGGTTTGAAAGAAAAGGGAAAGAAGCAAGCAGGCTGGAAAAAACGTCTTAAAGTAGAAAGTGTGGTAACCAAAGGGGTAGGGCTTTAGACTATAGGATGTAAGCTCGTCCTTGGCAAACTTGAGGTGCTCTCTGGGCAGCCCTGAACTTTGTTCATCCTGGTTCCCTCTTCCACAGCACTTTCTACAGCTAGAGCAGATTAATGGGCGCCTTAGTGCCTCCTTGCTACACTCCCATGACACAGAGACACGGGCTACCATGAATTTGGCTCTGGCTGGTAACATCCTTGCTGCAGGGCAGGATGCCCACTGCCAGCTCCTGCGCTTCCAGACCCATCAGCAGAAGGGCAAAACCAAGGTAGAGAAGGCAGGTGAGAAGCTCCCTCATTAGCTTTGGGGAAAGGATTGAATGCATAAGGTCATTTACTTTGGTTTCTAAAAAAGTGGGGCTGGAAGTGGGTTATGGTAGCAGGCAAGAAGCTGGATGTTCACTACTAGGGAAGGGGTTGGTACTACTTACTATAGGAGCCTGGAACCTGGCAGGCTCTTTTTATTGCAGGTTCCAAGGAGCAGGGGCCTCGACAGAGGAAGGGGGCAGCCCCAGTAGAGAAGAAGCCTGGAGCTGAAACCCACCAGGAGGGGATAGAGCTGAGCGTAGAGAATTTGAAAGCCGTGCAGACAGACTTCAGCCCTGATCCGTTTCAGAAAGTTGTATGCTTCAACCACGATAACACACTGCTTGCCACTGGAGGGACAGATGGCTACGTTCGTATCTGGAAGGTGTGGTTTTGGGGATTAGGGAATCAGTGGTTGGTACCAGCAAGGCCAGAATTGTGAGAAACTGAACATGGGTTCTGGGAAACAATGTGAGCAAAGCCTGCACTGAGTGGCAGAAAAAAGGAGGGGTGGGGGATGCTTGCACTCTTACCAGATACCTGGTGTAACCATGGTGATGGTTTGGCTGCAGGTACCCAGCCTAGAGAAAGTTCTGGAGTTCAGAGCCCACGAAGGAGAGATTGAGGACCTGGCTTTGGGGCCTGATGGCAAGGTGAGGAAGTGAGAAGGTGGAGAAAGTAGGGGATTATGCTGCTTGTCCCATAAGTGGATCCCCTAACTGTCCATCCTTGGAATCTTGATTCCTGACTAGTTGGTAACTGTGGGCTGGGACCTTAAGGCCTCCGTGTGGCAGAAGGATCAGCTGGTGACACAGCTGCACTGGCAAGAGAATGGACCCACCTTTTCTAACACGCCTTACCGCTACCAGGCCTGCAGGTGTGAGACCCCAGAGGGTAGCTAAAAGAGGCACAGCCTAGATGTGGTGGGGGAGTGGAAAAAGACTGGGGGGAAGCTGGGAAGGATTGTAGCCTTGGTGGCTTGGCAGGGGACAGGAGGGCACAAACCTCTGGGAAGGGCTGGGCTGGCCCTGGGAGCTGAACAGCTTCTCCCCCGGCCCCCAGGTTTGGGCACGTTCCAGACCAACCTACCAGGCTGCGACTCTTCACGGTACAGATTCCCCACAAGCGTCTGCGCCAGCCCCCACCCTGCTACCTCACAGCCTGGGATGGCTCCACCTTTTTGCCCCTTCGCACCAAGTCCTGTGGTCATGAAGTCATCTCCTGCCTTAGTGTCAGGTGTGAGACAGTGGTGGCTTGACCGGTTGCGGGGTGCCTGGGGGAGCTCGGGAAGGTGTCTGGTCTGAGGCTCTGAAGACCACCCTTCGTGAATGTTGCCGCACAGGCCTCCAGAACAGTGAACACTTTATTGTTTGTTGCAGTGAATCAGGCACCTTCCTAGGCCTGGGCACAGTCACCGGCTCTGTTGCCATCTACATAGCTTTCTCTCTCCAGGTAATGGGTAGAGGTGGTCATGGCCCTGAGGGCTCTTTGGGGTGGGGACTGTAGGCCTGCTTCAATCTAAGCAGGAAGGAGACCCAACTCATAGGGGGAAAGCCATCTGAGGATAGGGAGCATGTTTTCCAGAAGGAATGTTTCCAGCTGGGCCTTCCCTCATTAGTTCTTCTGTCTCCAGCGCCTCTACTATGTGAGGGAAGCTCATGGCATTGTCGTGACGGATGTGGCCTTTCTACCTGAGAAGGGTCGTGGTCCCGAGCTCCTTGGGTTCCATGAAACTGCCCTGTTCTCTGTAGCTGTGGATAGTCGTTGCCAGCTGCATCTGCTGCCCTCACGGAGTGAGTCTTTGGAGTGGGGGGTACCACCCTACCTCTAGCTGCAGCAAAACTTGCTCCTGGAGAATGGGCTGCTTGTTTGCAGCCATCTGCCCCCTTCTTGAGTGGTCCTGTTCTTAGGGTTGTGAAGCCCCTTTACTTGCTGACTTCTTTCCTTACCCTCCTGCAGGGAGTGTTCCTGTGTGGTTGCTGCTCCTGCTCTGTGTCGGGCTTATTGTTATGACCATCCTGCTGCTTCAGAGTGTCTTTCCAGGTTTTCTTTAGCCTTTCTGCTCCTAGAGAATCAGGAGCCTGGACACTGCCACCTTCTAGACCAGAGTGGAGGTCTGGACCCCATTGCTTACTCCACCTGGGTCCCCAGTTGGGGTTGCTTCTGATGATACCGATGGGCACTGCCTGCCCTGCCCAGTGAAAACTTGGCTGTGGCCCTGTGTGACTCTGAATCCTGGGAACCATTCATTCTTCATCCATGGATCGACCCAGGACAGTGGTGTCTGAAGCCCAGACCACACTCCCTGCATCCTTCCCTCTAACAGAGGCTCCAGAGCTTGTCCTTTCTCCAGAAACATGTGAAGATGCCCAAGAACCCAGAAGTACTGCTGTCCATCACTTGTTCTTTACATGAGCCCCTGGTGTTTGCTGGGGCAGGCCCTGGCCTAGGACTTGCAATCTGGGAAGGAAGGAGCAAAAGGAAGACTCAAGCAATAATCTCTGGGTCCAGCTGGTAACTCTGAACCAGCTAGGCTTACATATACGAGAAGTTCCTGGATGGTCTACTCTAGCTTTGAGGAAAGGGAAAATGAACGTCAGCCCATTCTTCAGGAAAAGTTGATATTTAATAAATAAGTGAAGACGGAATTAAGACCCCATTGGTACTCCTGTTAGCTCTTGCCTCCCTCAGAGCATGAGAGATCCCTGAGTTTGAGCAGCTCCACTGGATGCTGGAAGATGGCTTTGGCATACTGATGCAAGAGACGGTTCATGTAGCAGTGTTGCCAGGGGAACAGCCCTTCCAGGAAGCCAATGTGGCCACCCCGGGCTGTGATAAGCAGTGCGACATGGGGAGAGTGTTGGGCAGCCTGTAGCGGAAGGGCTTGGGGAGAGGTTGGAGAGGAGGTCAGGAACCCTGACCTTTCCTGAGAGCCCAGGCTCTCTCCATTTGTACCTCATGGCCCGTTTTCCCCAGGGCCTATAAAACATCCAGATTCAGGGTGCTCACCATGGACTGGGGAGAAGGGGTCATCAGCTGCATTGAGACAGAGCACAGGTGTCTGGATGGCATCTACCTTGGTTCTCGGGCTTGCTGTTTGGTAGTAGGTAACACAGTCTTGATATCCAAAGGCCACAGTTGTGTAGCGCTCATCGAACTGGCGGATTGTGCGGGCCTGCCCGTGGTAGAGAGTGGGGTAGGCTAGGATGAGGATAGGCAGTAAGAAGATCTTGAACATTTTTGGGCATGGGGTAGTGGTTAAAAGACTATACCTGTAGCACGAAGTCTACGTTCACCACCTTTTCCATCACCTTTCTATTTCTGCAAAAGAGTTCATAGAGGTTTGACTCTCCTGGACCTGACCCTGTCTTATCTCATGAGTGAGCAAGCCCAGATAGAGAACTGACCTGAGCATTGGGAGAACCTGGTATGTCTGCCATCCCACCCTGTCTGCTGCCTCTTCCCACTTGCCAAACCCTACCGGTTCACAATGTGGCAGAGCTCAGTAGTGAGGCGCTGATTGAAGAGCAGTGAGTTGAGTGGGGTCTCCAGGGAGCGAGTGGTCTCAGAGGAATCCCAGCATGCAGATAGAGTCAGTGCCGCCACTAGCCCAGAAGCCTGCCCTGTTTGTGCCAGGTGATTCAGCACTAGTATCCTGAAGGATGGACCAGGGGCCATGAAAGGGGTTTGCATTAGTGAGTGGGGACAGAGGCGAGGGGAGAGGACATGGAGGAGGAAACAAGACTGGGCCTTCAGGTCAAGCCCAGGCAAACTTTACCCTCCAAGAGAGATGCCCACAGCCAACAGTGGAGCTCGGGGGTAGTGGTGCTTTATGTGTTTCACAACTATCTCCAGATCTTCAGTATTGCCAGCAGAAAAGGCCCTGTGGGTCTGAGGCAAACCAGATCATTGGGTAGGGAGGGGGGCCCTGGCCAGAAGGCAGAAAGATGGAAGGGTTCAAGTGATGGAAGGGACATGGAAGAAAGATAGGTAGGTAGAGCCCCAGGACCAAGGATCTCCTAAGGGAGTGGGGTGAAGGGCTATGATGAGGAAGGAGGGTACTCACCAGCAGTTCTTCCCCACGGCAGCCCCGGTTATTAAATACAACAGCTCTGTGGCACACACAGGTACATCTCAGCGAAACCCTCCCTAGAAATCCCGCTCCCTTTCTGGTAGCCTTCAGAAAGACCCCAGTCAGAAGGTGCCCTTCATAGAGTGCCTTCTCCCCACAGGTATCAGGGTCTTCATTGACCTCCCCATTACAAGTTCTCAGACACCACCCACTTCCTCTGGACTTGGCCCCTTCTTACCTATAGCCATCCCTCAGAGCTTGGTTAACTAGTTGCAAGATATAGGAGTCCTGGCTACTGCCTGTGATACCAGGAAGCAGTAATACAATGGGCTGGGTAGTAGGGTCAGGGCCCTGACTCCTGTCGTGCTGGCAAGCCCAGTCTAGCAGGAACTGGCCTCCATCTGGAGTTTGGAGGACTTCACTGTGGTTTTGGAGAAAAGGGCACACAAAGATACTATTAGGGACACTATGTACTTCAAAAAGTTTACCTCTCTTCCCCCACAACTCCCAGACCTTCCCACTGGCATCCTTTGAGATTATACATTATGCAAGACATTAAGACCATAACGAAATGTGGGGCACCTGGGTGACTCAAATCGGTTAAATGTCTGCCTTTAGGTCAAGTCATGATCCCAGGGTCCTGGGATTGAGTCCCAAGCCCCAGGTCGAGCCCCAAGCCTGCTGAGCAGGGAGCCTGCTTCTCCCTCTGCCCCTTCCTGTGCTTGTGCTTTCTCTAAAGTAAGTAAATAAAAAATTAAAAGACCATAACAAAGTATAAGGGACATAAAAGATGAAATACTACCTCATGGTTGAGCAATTAAATAGCCCTTTCATACAGCCACTCTCATTGTTATTCCCAAAACACCAGGATAGATGGGGCAAAGATTACCTTCAATTTAAAAGAGATACACAGGATTCCCCTGTAGTTGCAGCCTCATGTTTATCCCTCAGTCCCTTCTTACCTCCAGTAAGCGACTGGAGGCTGAGGCTGCACTAAGACTCGGAAGATGGTTTGTAGCCGCCCCTCAAAACACCACAGCGTAGGGTAGAACATCTCCAGAGTGACTGGACAGTGTTGCTCCAGGAAGGCCAGAAACCAGGACCCAGTCACCAGCTGAGGCTTCTGCAACCACAACACAGTCAGCCTCACTCCCTGGTGTTTGCACGGCCAGTGAGGCACCCGATGCCAGAGTGACCCCTCTCTGGAGGCCAGCCTCTGGTGGTAAGAAATCTAGCAAACCTTGGTCAGAATGGCCAGGTCACTTCTGTGAATGTAGTCCAGCTAGAGCCCTGAGGAACAAGAGTTTGGAGTGCTACCTCCCCAGCCTGACTCTGAACAGACTCCGTAGCAGCTGACCAGTGCCGACTCCTGCTCAGCCTATCCATGCCCTAAACCCATTTTGGAAAGAGGAGATAATTGGAAAGAGCAGCTACCAGCTGACTCCCAAGTAGAAAGGGTTGGCATCCTGGTCAAAGGTTGAAGAAGTATAGCCCTCCCATTCATTCTGTGGCTTTTGCCCTGCAGTTGAATGATCCACACTGGCATTTTCCTAAGACTAGCTGTGGCCATGCTGGCTCCTGGTTTTAGCACCACGTATTGCCACATATTCTCATTCCCTATCACGTGCTCACTGCTGAAGGTCCTCTACCACAGGTCCTCATTTTCTTATTCATGGGACCCCTGTGGTTAGAGCATATTCCAAAGGAGGAATAGTCCCAATGGGAACAGATTTTTCTTTCATGCCAGCCAAAGGGAAGTGGCAGAGATAGAATGGCAGGGACAGACGTGTCAGTGGGGGGTTGGCCCTGACTTTCAGCCCCTCTGCTTGGTTCTTCTGGATGCACAAGTGAATGAGAGGGCCCAGCCACATAGGTTTATGAAAGAGGGGTATGCTGTAGAAAGCTAAAAGGCCTCAGCCTCAAGAAATAGAAATTGCATTTCTGTTGCAGGTCCTAAGGAACCTGGCTACCAGATTCCTATGTCTTCTGCAGTCTCAGTACTCAAAAAAGGCTAGGTAAATTATGAACTAGAGAGGCTAAGTTGGTAGTACAACTCTTGTAAGATGTGACTCATACCCTGCTCCTTAAGCCCTGGAATGATGAGGCTTGTGATTCATTGTGTGCTGTGTGCAGGTACGAGGCTTAGCCCAGCCTTATGAAATAGGATATTTTATAAATGAAGAAACTATGGCTCAGATTAAGTTGTTTGTCCAAAGTCACACAGCAAGCAAGAGGCAGAGCAGAATTCCCAATTACAGTGTTACCACCAATATTAGTAGGTAAAATTTGTTGAGGGCTCATGTTTCAAGCATTGTGCTAAGCACTTTACATGATTATATCCTGTGATTTTCTTTCTTTTTTTAAAAAAATATCTTATTTATTCATTCATAGAGACAGAGAGAGAGGCAGAGACACAGGCAGAGGGAGAAGCAGGCTCCATGCACAGAGCCTGACATGGGACTCAATCCAGGGTCTCCAGGATCACGCCCTGGGCTGCAGGCGGCACTAAACCGCTGCGCCAATGGGGCTACCCCTGTAATTTTCTTTCACAACAGCTTTTTGACATAGATCATGAGATCCCCTGTGGGAACAGGTTTGAATATTGAATAAGTTATCAAGGTCATGAAGCTTGCCAAAGACAGCAAGAGGTGTCAAATGGCAGAGGTGGGATTCAAACCCAGGTCTGACTGTAGCTTGTACTCTGTCACTGTACTATATTGCCAGGATTTTGAGTTGTTATCAGTTTATGGAATCCTTGATCAAACAGCTTAGCAGTGTAGAACAAATTAGGTCACAGATTAATTTCATTTTAGCTCTAGTAAGGAGTTTCTTGACTCATTCTTGAGAATTAGTAATATGCCACTGGTCTCTCTAGATGAATCCATACTAGTCCATTACCATTTTGGACAATCCAAACTCCTCAGGACTTTCAGAATGCACTTTTCCTGCATTTTAACCATAATTTTGGAAGTTAAGGAAGGGCTTGGAGTATAAAGAAGGGGCATACTTGACTTCTTTGTGGCTGGTTGCAAGCAAAGGAAAATGTTAAGGACAGCTCTGTCTGAAATGACCAACTTTCAAAATCAGGCATAGAAGGTAAGATTTATAGGGTACTATGAGGTTTGGATCTTTTGTTTCAGTAAGGCCAGCTTAATGTGAATGTAGAAAGCTCTGAAAATAGAGAAAAGTCTAGGTAACATTTAAATTCCCCATAGATCTTTTTTTTTTAAGGGTTTGGATCAATAGGTTTTCTATTGGACTCAGTTATCTAGAACAGTCTAATGAAGGTTAAGAGATGTAGATTTTTCTGGATATGTAAATTATGTATTTTATCTAAATTACAGAGAAAATTTCCCAAGGTCATCAAAATCAACCTCTTCAGACTTTCCCATCGTGCCGTATTTACATGGAGAGCCTAGAGATTAAAACAGGGTAGAATGACCAACAGGGTTTTCCATTAGTCCTGAGCTGGGCAAAGAACCTCCACCAGCCTTTAAGAGAAGCAGGACCCTACTAAGCCGATGGGGTGGTGGGAGTTACCCAGAACCACACAGGTCCCTGGTTCCTTTATTCAGTGAAGCTAGTGAGAAACTGGGCTAGACTGCCTTCTTAGAAGAGGAAAGCCTCTCCCTGACACCTCAGGATGCCTTCCACCCAGCCCTTCCCCAAATGTTTGGTCCCACATCATAGGGACCAACAGCCCTCCCGTGCCTGAAAGGCCCAACTGGCACGGGGAGCATATGGGATGCAGAGAATCTAGGCAGGCAAGAACCGACTCTCCGTTAGATGATCATAGCAAAGCAGAACCCTGCTGGAGCACGCGGCAGGGCTGGTGGTGGAATAGGGGCATCAAATTAAACCTGCTGCAGGACGCCCAATCGTGCTGCCTCCCACAAAGGGCTCGAGCAAGGGCCAGTCACCAGCTGAAGTCACCAGCCCGGAGCATCCTAAACCCGCCGGCCAGAGCTCTGAACCCGCACCCACCTGGGGCACACATCTCCAGTAATAGCCCAAGTAGAGGGTGGCGCCAAGGACTAAAAGCAGAGAGAAGGGCTCTGTCCAGGTGACATTCGGAGGGCTCTGGAAGGAGCTCGGCATCCTGGGCGGCTGGGTTCCGACTCCCAAGTTCTTGACTGGCCCCAGCGCCTGGCCCCGCGGGTCACACGCCATTGGACCGCCTGTGCGGGCCTGGTCCGGGCCCCGCCCACCGCCGCGGCGGGCGTGGCGAGGGCCGCTGCCGGGACCCCGCCGGACGCCGAGCCGAGCCGAGTCGAGTCACCTGCAAATGGCCACCGCGCCCGTCGCCGCCCGGGTCGCGCGCCCGCGCGCCTCCTGCTTCCGCCTCGCGGTCACCGGCGGTGCCGCCCCCTGCAAGGGCTGGCGGCCTCCCCCGCAGCCGCCATCTTGGTGGGAGGTGCCTCCGCGCCCCTCTCGAGCCCTGCCCGGCCGCGCGGCCTCGGCGGCCGCCTGCTCCGTCCCCAGCTACCCAGCCACTGGCTCACAGGACGCAGCCACACAGGGCAGCATTCCACACAGAGTCACACACGCAGGGGCACCCGGGTGGTTCAGTGGTTGAGCGACTGCCTTCACCTTAGGTCGTGTTCCCGGGGTCCTGGGATCAAGTCCTGCATCAGGCTGCCCGAAGGGAGCCTGCTTCTCCCTCTATGTCCCTGCCTCTCTGTCTCTCATTAGTAAATAAATAAAATCTTTTTTAAAAATCAACACAGGTTAGAGTCACTCACACAGTGTCATCCTACACTGTTCCATATAATCCCTGTCAAGTACAACATGTGTACTCATCACCCACTTTGTACCAGGCACTTGGGATACCCGGGGGTTGCTGTTCCCTGTCATCACTGGAATGTGGAAACAAATATGTAATCGAATAGAGCAGTGGTTCTCAAACTCGGTTGAAGATTAGAATCATCTGGAGTTTTATTTTTTATTTTTTATTTTTTATTTTTTTTCATCTGGAGTTTTAAAAACTCCCAGGGCCCAGGCCTCACACACACACCCCCACCATAGTTGGTCTGGCAGAGAAGCCTAGGAGTCAATAAAACAGGAGTTCTCTGGAAGATCCCAACATATAGTCAGGGTCGAATCCCTGCCATAGGGCAAGGGGCTAGGTAAGGGAAGTACAGCTGCAGTGGGAGCACTGAGGAGGGTGCCCAAACTCCCTGGGTCAGAGAAAGTGTACCCAGATGTTAGATGATGATACATTTAAGGTGAAATAAAAAAAAGGAGTAGAAGTTTCCCAGGCCATGGAGAGGTAGGGAGAGAATAGTTCCAGGAGCAGAAACGGCATAAGCAAAAGCCTGGATATAAGAGGCTTTTTTTTTTTTTTTTTTTAAGATTTTACTTATTTATTCATGAGAGACACACACAGAGAGGCAGAGACACAGGCAGAGGGAGAAGCAGGCTCCATGCAGGAGCCCGATGTGGGACTCCATCCCAGGATGCCAGGATCACAACCTGAGCCAAAGGCAGACGCTCAACTGCTGAGCCACCCAGGCATCCCTATAAGAGGCTTCTTAAAGGAACCAAAAGAAATCTGTTGTGTCTGGAGCATATGAGATGGTCAAGAATCAGGCTGTGAGCAGCTACATAAAGGAAGTTAGAATTTAAACTAGGAGTGGAGGAAAGCCACCAAAGCATTTTAAGAAAGAGTGGGCAATGTGGCCAGAATTGTATTTTCAGAAGAATCATTCAGGCAGTATGGAGAATGGTTGGAGGAGGATGAGAATGGAAACAGGCCAGTTAGGCCTTTTAGAGAAATTTGGTATGGCAGACGGCTGCCTAGACTAGAGGAAGTTCTAAAGAGGAGTGAAGATCTTTAAGATCGGAGGCAAGATTGATAGGACTCGGTGGTGGGTTGGATGTCAGAGGAGAAGGAGAAGTCGTGAAGGCCTCCCAGGTTTCTGACTGTATGACTCAGGGATGCATGGCAGTGCCAGTTCCTGGGATAAGGGAACTGGGGAAGAGGAAGGTTTGAGGAGGAGGAGGAGGATATGTTCTGACTTAGCTGCATAGAGGTTAGTGTGCTAGTAGGTGTCCTAATTTGTTTTCTTAGATTATGTATTTGTCTATTTAACATCCATTAATCACGGGGCCAAACTAACAGCCAAAGTTGACATCTCATTTGCAATCCAGAGCCCATACTCTGAGCTGCTCCTTTATCTAATTCTCACTCAACAAACCAGTATTTCCCCTGTCCTAAATCAGCCCAGGTCAGGTATCAGATAAGTAGGAACAGTCCCTATGTCCCAAAGTCTGCCTGAATGACTCAAACTAGCCAATCCTAAACTGTCTACCTTGCCTTGACTTACCTTTCGCACTTAATAAAGGTTGTGGCCTATGCCTTTCCTCCTTGTTCCTTTCTTTTTTTCTTTGCAATGATTTTATTTATTTATTCATGAGAGACACAGTGGGAGAGGCAGAGACATAGGCAGAGGGAGGAGCAGGCTCCCTTTGGGGACCCCGAAGTGAGACATGATCCCAGGACTCAGGATCATGCCTTGAGCCAAAGGCAGACACTCAACCACTAAGCCACCAAGGTGCCGCCCACCCCTACCCCCTTGTTCCTTTCTGCCCACTACCTTGGGCTTCCCCCTGTCATCCTATGTAGTGAGCTGTGTCTCTTATTTCTAGGGGAACTGTAACATTAAAATTTTCTTTCAATGGCATTGGCCTCTCCATGTCGTCACTCAGTCACCTTTATAAATTAAAATCTAGGCCAAATTAGAGTATGTCAATTCCTTAAGTGGTCTGGAGCTTGGAGATTGGAATTTGAGATTTCGTAGTCATCAGCATTTAAATGATATATTAGTTTGCAGTACTGCCATAACCAAGTACTACGTGCTGGCTGTCTTAAACAACAGAAGTTTTATTGTCTTACATTTCTGGAGGCTGGAAGTCCAGAGTTGAGAAAGATCCGTTCCTTTTGACAGCTGTGAGGAAGCATCTGTTCCATGCCTCTTCTCTAGCTTCCATAGCTTATGGGCAATCTTTGGCACTCCTTGGCATGTCGAAGCTTCATTCCAATCTCTGCCTGCATCTTCGCATGCTGTGTGTGTGTACGGACACCAGTCATACCGGAGTGGAGTGGATCAACATGGCCTCATTTTCACTAATTATACCTGCAACAACCCTATTTCCACATAAAGTCACATTCTGAGGTATTGGGGATTAGGATGGCAACATATAATTTTTGAGGGGTTCAATCCCAACCATAACAGATAGTGATGGAAGCTACATGAATAGATGAATATGTGAGCAGATGAGGAGGGAGGAGAGAGCCCAGAGGAACTCTGACAGATAACAAAAATGAAGAAGAAATGCCGAGAGAAAGAATGGTGTTGCCGAAACCAGTAGAAACCATAATTCCAAAAGACAGAATCCAGCAGTGTCTACCATAGGAAGGAAGACAGGGTGACCTTGATGAAAGTCTGTTTGTTGTGATAGATGCTGATGGGAAGGAGCTGATGGAGAGGGAGAAGTTGAAGATTCTGGAGAGATAAGTTATTCCTTTAAAGAGCTAAGACCTTGGGCCAGTGCGTGAGGATGTAGTCTGAAACATCCGTAACAAAAACATTACATTGTAACAAAAGTAGACTAGCTCCAGTTTGACGCAAAGCTGCACTCCGTGCTAGTCAAGGACCGCCACCATCGCCCTTAAGATGATCCTTTTCCCAGCCCCCTTCCCAACCGTGCCTCATTGGGAGCCACTTCTCAGTGATGCCCGCGGCCACAGCCACACACAATGACACCTTCCCTGGAAGCCGGCAGTCACCACTGTGCCTTGAGCATCACAGACGACTCAGGAAGAGGTCCACCAGATACCCTGACACGTGTGCCACTCGTTATCCTCTCCTGTCTCACTCCCGGACAGTCATTCACACACTGGCCATACCCTCTCAAGGCCATCTTGTCGCTCTGGATACAGGGTCCCATACGCCTACTGTCACAAGTGCCTCATAGGACAGCCACAGCCACCCCAGTCACCATCACAGTGAGTTAGCGTTGTCTTGTCCTGCACATCTGGGGGCCAGCAGGCAGCGGCACCACCGCTGGACATGCTTCCCATAGCCACCAGCGTCACCACCTGCCCGCCGTCTCTGTGTCTCTGTCTGTCTCTGTCTCTCTCCCCAGACACACACACGCGCACGCACGCTCACCCCCGCGCCGGGACCGGGACCGCGGGGACGACGGCCGCCGGGGCTGCGGAAGGCGGCGGCCCTGCCCGCGCCCGCTGGCGCTGCGGACTCTGCCCGGGCCAGGGCGGCGGCCGGCCGGAGGGCGACGTGGGCGGCCACGTGGAGCGGCCCGCGGGGGGGAGGACCCGGCGGCGGCGAGCCGAGGCGCGGCCAGCGCACAGCCTCAGCCGCCGCGAAGCCAGACCCCAGCCCTCGCCGCGCCGCCGCAGGTGGGTCCGCGCTCCGCCCCGGGGCGGCCGGGCACCGGGCACCGGGCACCGGGCTGGGCGGGCGGGGGGCGGGGGGCCGGCGCCGCCACCGGAGCCCGCGGGGACGCGCGGGTCTCGGGGCGGACCGCGGGCGGGGGCGCCCTCCCGGCCCTCGGGCCCCGGGCTGCGGAGGCAGTCCCTCTGCGTGCCCCGCTGCGGCGGGAGGGGGTTCCCCTGGAGACCAGGTAGAGGGAGGGGCCGGAGAGAATCCTGAGCTCCCAGGTGTGATGAGGGGGGCTCACCATTGCCCACCGCCTTTCCCTCCAGTGGCTCCTTTGTCGCTCTGACATCCTGGGAGGGAGGTTGGGGGCCGGCAGGAGTTTCATCCTCATTTGGCAGATGAAGAAAAGGGGGGCAGGAATCGCCCAGCTGGAAGTGGCAGGGTGGAGACCAGCTCTCAGGTGTGGGACCTTTTTGGCTGTAGAAGCTCTCTCTCTTCTTTTTTTTTTTTTTTTTTTTTTTTGTGTGTGTGTGTGGGGGGAAGATGGTGTCTTGGGAGGCAGAGGGGGCCACCAGAGGGATAAGTTAAAGGTTAGGATTTGGTTCAAAATAATTTTTGGACAGTTAGACTCAGCCAGAAATGGAATGGCTGCCCTATGAGGTGCTAGACTCTGGCCTGGAAAGTTAAGCAAGCCGGAATGGCCATTGATGCTGTGGAAGAAAGTTTTGCACTGGACAGGAAGCTACCCAAGATCAAAGGCCTCTGCTGCATCCTAGATTCTCTGGAAGTACTCAAATGCCCGTCATTCAACCTGCATGATCCCATTGCATCTTCCCCAGGCCCTTACAAGACAGATACTGTTACCCCAGGCCCAGAGAGAGTGAGACACCCACCCGGATCACACTTTCAGGACTGGGAGGCAGGATTTGATCAGAGGTCTCATGCCAGGAGGGCTCTCTTCCCATGTGCTGGTGCACTGGCTTGAAGCAATCCAAGGCCTGAGAGTCACTACAAATGTGAGTGTATGAATGTGAGTGTGTGTGAAGGATGTGAATAACTATTGAATTACATCATAACTGTTAACTATGACTTGTGGCTTTCAGGTGGTCTGAGGATAAATTACATTTGTGGGCATTACAGTTATAGGAGATGATTAGGAAGTGGTTCATAATGGCTTTATTTCTGCTGCTTACAAAAACTTTTGTAAATGCTGAGAAATGTCTTAAGGGTGAACAAATCACATTACACCAACCTCATTACACATTACTCAGGTGCCTTTAAGCTTGACTTTCTTTAAACAGTAGAGGTGGATCACCTGTACCAAAAAGGACAGTTAGAAGCATAACTTAAGAGAATATTATTTAGACGGCATTAATAGTCCACATACAGTTATTTAAGCTTGTGACATGAACTGTAACCAGAGTGCTCAGGTTGTCAGGAGGGCCCAGGGTATTCCAGGTAGAGGGTAAATCAGCTTGGGCAAGAGCCCTGAAAAGTAAAAGTGAGAAGTATGTTGGGAGACTCCAGTAACCCTTCTGTTTGAAGCCAAGTGTTAATGTAATGGAGCCCCGGAAGATGAATATAAAATGGTAACCTCATAGCTGATTATACAAGGCCTTGAATGCCCAGCTGAGGACTCTGGACTGTAATAGAAATTGGGAGCCATTGAAGATTTTGTGGCAGTAGCATTCTAGCTAAGGAAGATTAATGTGGGGACGGAGGGTTCTTTTTTTTTTTTTTTTAAGATTTATTTATTTATTTGAGAAAGAGAGAGAGCAAAGGGAGGAGCAGAGGGAAAAGGAGAGAGAGAATCTCAAACAGTCTTCATGCTCAGGACATGGGGCTCAATCTCACCACCCCAAGATCATGACCTGATCCAAAACCAAGAACCAGCTGCTTAACCAACTGAGCTACCCAGGCACCCCTGAAGGGTTCCTTAAATGGAGAAGCTACCAGAGGCAAGGACAAGAAAGATGCTACTACATTAATTTGTGCAAGAAGGAATTCATTATGTACTTACTATCCATTGTAATTGTGTGAGGTGAGTTCTATTATTATCTCATTGTGTGGATAAAGTAACTGAAGTTCAATGAGGATAATTAACTTACCCAATTAACAGCCTGTGGTGGGGCTGGTCCCAAAGCTCTGTTCTCTGTCCACCATACATACTTTATAGTTGTATACATGTGACGGATGCGTAGGACCAAGAGGAGAATAATGGTAATTCATGTAGGCAGGGTTCAGGATCAGATACATGCTTTCAGGGCCTAGGGCAAGAACAAGATTAAGAATTTCAGATGGTGGAATCCTTGGGTGGCTCAGCGGTTCAGCGCTGCCTTCAGCCCAGGGCATGATTCTGGAGTCTCGGGATCAAGTCCCACGTTGGGCTCCCTACATGGAGCCTGCTTTTCTCTCTGCCTGTGTCTTTGCCTCTCTCTCTCTCTCTCTCTCTCTCTCTCTCTGTCTGTCTCCCTCTGTGTCTCTCATGAATAAATAAATAAAATCTTAAAAAAAAAAAAAAGAATTTCAAGATGATGGGGTGCCTGGCTGGCTCAGTCGGTAGAACATGAGACTCTCAATGTCAGGGTCATGAGTTCAAGCCCCACACTGTGCGTGGAGCCTACTTAATTAAAAAAAAAAAGGAGAAAGAATTTCAAGATGGTGACAGCAGAGCATTACACTAAGCCAAGAACCCCTCTGAGAGGTGGGCTCCGTGTGACTACTACCCAGTCACACACAGTTCTGATTACTAAGACAACAACCATCTTAAAACTTAGTGGCTGGAAAAAAAAAAAAAAAAAACTTAGTGGCTGGAAACAATAACATGGATTTGTTCATGAGCGTGCAGTCTTGAAATTCTTTCTCCTTCCAGACTTCTTCCATGGTGGTTCAGGGCTCCAGAGGTGCATATCGGCCTGTGGGGAGATGAGAGAGAAGCAGAGCCAGGTATAAGCTATGTCACCTTTTATGACATACACCTGGAAGTCATGTAGCTGTATTTCAGCTATTCATTAGAAGTGAGTGGCTAAGTCCAGATCGCATACATGGAAAGGCAAATTGGACTTGGTCCTTTGTGGAAAGAAGTGTCAACCAATTTGTGGACCTGTTTTGCAAACCAGCACATTTGGCCTAATGAGTGAGTGGATTAGCGGGATCTGAGGGGTGCTTCCCCTTTATGCCTGAATTGCTACTACCAGAGAGTCCTCTTTTAAAAGGCACCTGCAAGTGCATGATCACACATGAAGCCCAGATAATAGGTTTTGGCAGCTCTGAGGGATTTAAATTACTCCAGTCCCTCCAGTAGGTGCAGGTCCTGGCAGTGAACAGATGGGGTGGCAGTGCAGAAAACAATCTGAGGGTATCCAGTGGGGGAGACCAGGAGGGTGGGTATGTGTGAAGCCACTGCAGAGGAATCCAGGAAAATTTCCAGAGGGAAAAAGGCATTATTGGATGACCAGGCACTGTGCAGAATGTGTAGGATGTGTAAAATCGAAACCCACACCCCATGAGAGATGCTCTCGTCTGCCTTAGGTTGCAGATGGAGAACCTGAAGCACAGAAGTCCCACAGCTACTGCGTTTCAGAGCTGGAGTTTGGATTCAGGTGGCTTGGGGCTTCGGGCCCGGACCTACCCTTCACCTTTGGGCTGTGCCACCTCATCCTTAGGAAGTCTGTGTTTCTCTTTCTCCCAATCATTATCTAACATTTGTATCTTTCCTTTATTTTATGTTTGCAAGCTTTAAGGAACTACAAGGATAAGTAATTCTACTTTGTATTATCATCTCACTTATAAGATAGTTCCTCACACATAGTAGGTGCTTGATAGTATTATCTTCATTCTACAAACTTACATCTATACTTGCCTTCCCTATGGATGCTCACCTTCTGGTCAACATAGGTCTTTGACATCTGGTGCTGCCATGCTACCACCTGTGGCATCAGTCCCAGGGTCTGTTCTTTCTGGCGTTCTCCGTCTGGCCTCTTCTAGCCAGCTGGCCCTCTCAGCAATTATATGCTTCTTCTTCCACCTTAGAGTCTAAAACCCTCAGATGAACCCTGCCACCACCACCCCCGAAAACCCCAGCAGCACCCTGGACGTAAAGAACCAGCGCCCTCTGACCCATGGACCCATACCCTCCTTCAGCCATTACTTTCTGAACACTCAAGCCCCCTGTGGGCAAGACCTTCTTCCTTTTTTTTTTTTTTTTTTTTTAATTTTTTTTATTTATTTATGATAGTCACAGAGAGAGAGAGGGGCAGAGACACAGGCGGAGGGAGAAGCAGGCTCCATGCACCGGGAGCCCGATGTGGGATTCGATCCCGGGTCTCCAGGATCGCGCCCTGGGCCAAAGGCAGGCGCCAAACCGCTGCGCCACCCAGGGATCCCCAAGACCTTCTTCCTAATCCTCCTGGCTTAGGCACAGATGTCTGCAGCCTTGCAGCCTTGCAGCCTTTCCACTCAGTCAGTCCCCCGTAGGAAATCTCTCTCGAGATTTCTGTCTTTGACCCCCTGTTGGGGTAGGCTGCAGTGAGCTCCCCACTACGGAGAGAACCCAAGTAGTTTCGAAACCTACTTGCATTCCTCCAGTCCTTTATCCCGCCTGTCCTGTTACACTTATGGTGTCTTTCATAATACAGAAGTTTAAAGCTTTTTTAAAATTACTTTTAAAGATTTTATTTATTTGACAGAGAGAGAAAGAGAGAGCACAAGCAGGGGGAGAGACAGAGGGAGAAAGAGAAGCAGCCTCCCTGCTGAGCAGGAAGCTGGGGCTCAATCCCAGGCCCCTGAGATCATGACCTGAGCCGAAGGCTGACACCTAACTGAGCTATCCAGGCACCCCTAAACCTTTGATATATTCAAATCTATTTTTTGCAATATTTATCATTTTTTAAGAAGTATTTATTTGAAAAAGAGAGAGAGCAGGGGAGGGGCAGAGGGAAAGAAAAAGAAGCAGACTCCCTGATGAATGCAGAGCCCGACATAGGGGGTGGGATTGGTGTGGGAGACCGATTCCAGACCCCGAGACTGTGACCTGGTAGAAACCAAGAGCCCAACTGACTGAGCCACCCAGGTGTTCTGCAAGACTTATTTCTAATTGCTCCCTCATACAATGTGATTTGCTTAGCCATGTCTAAATGTTAGACATTCAGGTTATGTCTAATGTCATTCAGCCATGTCTAAATGTTAGACATTCAGGTTATGTTTCTTAGCCATGTCTAAATGTTAGACATTCAGGTTATGTTTCTTTGACTAATATGTATAACATGGTTATAAGTATCTTTATAATTTTTTTCCCATTTGAGCTCCTCCCTATGTAATCCTCAGGTTGGTATTGTTGGGTCAGAGTTTCATGGCAATCGGTGCACATTTGCAGGCTGCTTTCTAGATACGTTTCAAGTTTGTAGTCCCTCAAACAATATAGGTTAATCCTCACTGATTCAATTTCTTTAATGGTTATAGGACTATCAAGATTTGCTATTTCTTTCTCCATCAGTCTTGCTATTAGGTTTTTCTAGGAAATTAGCTCTAACCTCTAAGTTCTAATTTCTGCTATTTCTGTAGTTATGTCCCCATGCTCATTGTTAATGTTGTTTACTTGTGCCTTTTCTCTCTGTTCTTAATGCAAGTTGTCAGAGGCTTGTCTATTTATCAGTCTTTTTTTGTTTGTTTGTTTTATTTATTTATTTGAGAGAGCACAATCAGCAGGGAAGGGTAGAGGGAAAAGCAGACTCCCTGTCAAGCAGGAAGCCTGATGAGGGACTCGATCCCAGGACCCTGGGATCGTTACCTGAACCAAAGGCAGACACTTAACTGACTGAGCCACCCAGGCACCCCTACTTTATTAGTCCTTTTTATTTTTTTAAAGATTTATTTATTTATTTATTTATTTATTTATTTATTTATTTATTATATAGAGAGGGAGGCAGAGACACAGGCAGAGACACAGGCAGAGGCAGAGGGAGAGGCAGAGGGAGAAGCAGGCTCCATGCCGGGAGCCCGACGCAGGACTAGATCCCGGAACTCCAGGATCGCACCCTGGGCCAAAGGCAGGCGCTAAACCACTGAGCCACCCAGGGATCCCCTATTAGTCCTTTTTAAAGCAACACCAGTCTCTGGCTTTATTGTTCTTCTCTATCACATTCTTAATTTCTGCCATCTTTTATTTTTCATTTCTTTAAGCTTTTTCTATTTTACTAGCTTATTGAATTGGAAACTTAACTCGTGAACTTTTACCTAATATATGCTTCTAAGTCAATCCACTTTCCCTCTGATACTGCTCTGGCTACCTATCTTGTTTCTTTTCTTTCTATTTTTATTTTTTACTTGTTTATTTGAGAAAGAGAGAAAGAGAGAGAGAAAGAGAGAGAGAGAGAGAGAGAGAGAGAACATGAGTAGGAGAGACAGGCAGAGGGAGAAACAGGCTCCCCACTGAGCAGAGAGGCTGATGCAGGGCTCAATCCCAGGACTCTGAGATCATGACCTGAGCCAAAGGCAGATGTTTAACCAACTGAGCCACCCAGGGGCACCTACCTGTCTTCTTTTCATGTATATTTTCCCAGTATTTTTCCCAGTATATTTTCCCAGTATCCAATTCTAAGTATTTAACAGTTTCCATTATGATTTTCTTCTGTAATCCACATGTAAGTGTGCCTTTTAAATTTCCATATATGTGAGATTTTTTTAGATAATTTTTGTTATTGGCTTCTAATGTAATTATATGTTAGTCATATAATATGGTGTGAGACAGATTCTCTGATATGCACTGAGCCATATGCTCTGGCCTACTACTTGCCAGTTTTTATAAATATTCCACATGCATTAAGAAGAACATGTATTTGCTAAGAGATTCAAGTGGTAGTCTCCCATTTGCTCATTAGCTCAGGCATATTAAATATTTTATTCAACCCTCTACATTCTTACTTATTTTTAGTCTGCTTATCTTTCAAATACTGAATGAGGTATGTTAAATTCTCCTCCCATGATGGCAGATTAGACTTTTCTCCTTGTAGTTCTGCTGTTTTTTTTTTTTTAAGATTCTATTTTTTAGAGCAGCTTTAGGTTCACAACAAAATTGAGAAGGAGGTACAGAGATTTCCTACATCTCTTTTGCACACTCTACCCCCATACACACCTCCCCCATTATCAACATCCCAGATCAGTGTACATTCATTATGACTGGATGAACCCACACTGACACATCATCACTCAAAGTCCATAGTTTATGACATGGTTCATTCTTATACATTCTGTGGGTTTAGACAAATGTATAATCTATCATTATAGTATCATAGAGAGTAGTTTCACTGCCCTAAAATCTTCTATGCTCCACCTCTTCATCTTTTCCACCTCAACCCTTAGCAACCACCAACATTTTGACTGTCTCCATAGTTTTGCCTTTTTAAGAATGTCATATAGTTAGGATCATACAGTGTATTGCCTTTTCAGATTGGCTTCTTTCACTTAGTAATATTCACTTAAATTCTTCTAGGTCTTTTTGTGGCTTAATAGCTCATTTCTTTTTAGCACTAATATTCCATTGTCTGGATATACCACAGTTTATTTCTCCATCCACCTATTGAAGTACATCTTGGTTGCTTTCAAGTTTTAGCAATTATGAAGAAAGCTGCTATAAACATCTATGTGAAGGTTTTTGTGTGGACATAATTCTTCAGCCCCTTTCAGTATATATGAAGGGGTGCAATTGGTGGATTTGCTAGACTGTATGGTAAGAATATGTTTAGTTTTATACGAAACTGCCTAAAAGTCTTCCAAAGTGGTTGTGCCATTTTGCATTCCCATCAGCAATGAATGAGAGTTCCTGCTGCTTCACATCCTCGCCAGCATTTGGTATTGTCAGTGTCCTGGATTTTGGACATGCTAATAGGTGTGTAGTGTTATGTCAGTTTTTATTTTAGATGTTTCGAGGCTATGTTATTAGACATATACAAGTTCAGAACTATGATATCTTCCCAGGGGATTAAATTTTTATGAATTTTAAATGACATTCTTTTATCTATAATAATGCCTTTCACATTAAAATCTAGTCTAATGTCAATAAAACCCTACTAGCTTTCTTTTGTCTATTATTGCTTTTTTTTAAATTGCTTTATATATACTTCTACCATCCATTTGCTTTCAACCTGTCTCTATACTTTTTAGGTTCATTTCCTGAAAATTGCATATAACTACTTTTTTTTAAAGATTTTATTTATGTATTCATAGAGAAGAGACACAGAGAGAGAGGCAGAGACATAGGCAGAGGGAGAAGCAGGCTCCATGCAGGGAGCCCGACGTGGGACTTGATACCAGGTCTCCAGGATCACGCCCTGGGCTGCAGGCGGCGCTAAACCGCTGCGCCACCGGGGCTGCCCCAACTACTTTGTTTTGTACACATTTCGGTAATTTCTATTTCTTAGTTGACGAATTTAAATAATTTATAGTTTTGACTACTGAGAAACTTAGATATATTTTTATCATCTTATTTTATGCTTGCTATTTGCCTTCCCTTTTTTTTTTTGTAGTTTCTCTTTTCTCTTTTACAGCCTTCCTTTGAATTGATTTTTTTAAAAATTCCATTCATTTTTTTCTCTACTGGTTTATTCCATTTCTGTTTTTTTAGTGGTGATCCTTATGACTCTTGCATGACTATTTAACAAAGTCTACTCTATTTCCAAACAACTGTCCTTACCTTACATCTTAATGTTGTCCGATATTATAACTCAGACCATCTTTTTTGCCCCATATTAAAAAATAATTATCAGTCTATGTTTATTTATATTTTCCCAAATACTTTGTGATTTTTTTTTCTGCTCACCATTTTTCCTTGCATTTCAAACCCTTCTGGGATCATTTTCCTTGTTCCTGAGATAGATCCCTTACAATTTCCTTTAATGGAGGAATGTTGGAAAATTCTCTTATTTAAAATTTTGTTTAAAATTTTTTTTAAGATTTTATTTATTTGACAGAAAGAGAGGGAGAGAGAGAAGGAGAAGCAGACTCCTCACTGAGCAGAGAGCCTGATGCAGGGATCAATCCCAGGATCCTGAGATATGACCAGAGCCCAAGACAGACATGCAACTGACTGAGCCACCCAGGCACTTCTAATTTGTTGTTTATTAAAATTGTTCTTATTTCACCTCGTTCTTGAAGATAATTTTGCTGAGACTATAATTCTAGAATGGCAATTCTCCCCCATGCCCTCTTCGGGTGTTAAAATCAGTGATGCTGTTGAGAAGTCAGCGGTCAGTCTAATCTTCCTTTTGGGGGATTTGTCTTTTCTTTCTGACTGCTTTCAAGATCTTTTTTTCTTGGTGTTCTGTAGTTTCAGAACAGCCTTGGAGGTGTGTATCCTGCTTATTTAATTGGCCTGGGATTATTGGGTTTCCTGGATGGAGTATTAGTATTTTGCAATAGATCAGTTGTCATCTCTCAGATAATAGTGCTTAGATCCAATTTTCTCTGTTATTTCCTCCATCTTCCATATTGCTTAACCTCTGTTTTTGACTCTATGAGCTACCTTCTGGATGATTTATTCATTAATTCTCACATCGTCTGAGTCTAACCTAAATTACTCATTGCATTTTAAAATCAGTCTTTTTGTGGGGGACGTGGGTGGCTCAGTCAGTTAAGCATCTGACTCTTGATATCAGCTCAGGTCTTGATCTCATGGTTGTGAGTTCAAGCTTCACATTGGGCTCCAAGCTAAGTGTGGAACCTACTTAAAAAAAAAAAAAGGTGGGTGCCTGGGTGGTTCAATTAGTTAAGTCGGCTCAGGTCATGATACTAGGGTCCTGGGATCAAGTCCCTTGTCAGGCTTCCTGCTCAATGGGGAACCTGCTTCTTACTCTCCTCCCACTCCATTCATGCTTTCTCTCCCTATCTCGCTCTCAAATAAATAAATAAATAAATAAATAAATAAATAAATAAATAAAATATTTAAAGCAAAATTAAGTCAATCTTTTCATTATATTTGTGTAATTTATATTTAGTTCTTTTTCAAATCTTCTTGGCATTTTTATGCTCATATCCCTCTCCCATAGTTTCAAGTTTCTCTTTAATTTCTTTTTTTTTTCTTTAATTTCTTGAAACAAATTATCCTTTATATTCTCTGTACAATAATCCCAATGTCTTTAATTTTTGCAAGTCTGGTTTCACCTGCTATTGGCTAGCTGGCTCTCACTCACAGTGTCTTAGCGTCTTGTATGTTTATGACTTTCTGGCTGGGAGGTCATGCTCCTTAACATGTTACAAAAGGAATTTGAGGCCTGGATTAGGAGTTGTGTTTTTCAGGCAAGGTATATATATTCCTCTGCTAGTTGATTGGAGGTCGTCTCAAGCAGGTACCACTTAAAATAAAAATGATTTGCTTTAGGTTTTTGAATCACAGAAGTAGCTTAATTCAAGCCTTGAACCCACATTAGAGCAGGCTTGTTGCAAGTCCTTGTTGCAAGACTTTATCCCTCCACCCAGCTTTTTTAAAAATTATTTATTTATTTATTTATTTATTTATTTATGAGAGAGAGAGAGAGAGGCAGAGGGAGAAGCAGGCTCCATGCAGGCAGCCCGACGTGGGACTCGATTCCAGGTCTCCAGGATCAGGCCCTGGGCTGAAGGCAGTGCTAAACTGCTGAGCCACCCGGGCTGCCCTCTCCACCCAGCTTTGAGGTCAAAATAGGCAACATTTATGCTGCCCTTCTTTGTGGCACATTTACTTTTTGTTCACCCTTATGATTGAGTCGGGCTGTTTGAATCCCAACTTTATGTAGGGAATCTCCTGTTAGTCTTCTCACACTGGGTGGGTCCAGGGCTTATCTCGGGGCTCCTCTATTGCACTAGGCATTCAGATTGATAATGCAGATTCACCTGGGGTTTGGTTTGACAGACACTCTTAAGGCAAAAGCTGACCTCAAGCTCATTGCCTCCTCAGAATTACTGTACTCAGAATTTCTTACTTTCTTACCAACTCAATGCATTTGAAAAGGTACTTTCTATTTTTATCCAGCTTTGCAATTACTTTCATTGGGATGTTTACCATCATACTCCCAGACATGGAGGTTTGGATATTTTTCTAAACGACCCTTTCACTGAGATGTGTCCACTGCAGTGGGACCTCGGAGGGCTCCCAGTTGGTGATACAGAGATCTCAGTTCCAATTCCTTCCCTTAGGACTAATACTTGTCTTTTCTCTTGGATGCGACAACCGAAGCTCAAGGATCTATATTGCCAACCAGTGTTTGTGAACACCTTTAGAGGAACTGTGGCTTCAGCACCCATTTGACCATTGGGGATTATGGACACTAATAAACTGTGTAGACTCATGATATCTGTAGAGGCCATGTATGCAGAGAAAACTAAAGGCTGTTTCTATGCCTCTCGGTAGCTTCACCTTCTTGTGGACTTCCATGTTTCATTGCTTCTTCCTCAAGGTGACTCCACTTGCACAGCTACAGCTAGGCTCCCACATGTATCTTCCATGGGCCAGGTGCTCCCCAGCTCCACCTCACCTCTCTGAGGCAGTTGATTGCCATCCTTGCGGTCCTTCTGCAACTTGTTACAGTCATGGAGCTCTTTGAGAATCTGGTAAAAGCTACAGACATGTCCCCAGGAGAATTCCGTGCCAGTCAGAATGTCGAGGACCATGACAGAGGTTCCTGATCCTCTGCCTAGACCATCAAGCACCTGGTGATTTGTCTTCCTAGAGATGGGGATGGGGTCTCAGGCTTCAGCTGTGGTGGGTGTGTGCTTCCTTAGGAGATCATATGATGTGCACATCCACGTGGGCCTCGTCAGTGAGCTTCATGCTCTGTGCTTCTGATAGATCCTTTCTCTGTTTTCATATAACCAAGTGCTTGTGTTGCCAATGGGCCTACACAGTGTAGGTCTAAAGGGAAGCTTTGTTTTTTCCTTTCTACTGGGATTTCCTAACTGCATTCAGTGTACAGGTCCTAGGGCCACCATTGGTTTGACTCTGATTTGTTTCAATCCTTACCTGAGTTTAGACCTGTGTCAAGGAGTCCAAACCTCCGGACTCCTGAGAGGCTCAGAGGCTGAGTGTCTGCCTTTGGCTCAGGGTGTGATCCTGGAGTTCCGGGATTGAGTCCCACATCAGGCTCCCTGTGAGGAGGCTGCTTCTCCCTCTCCCTCTCCCTATGTCTCTGCCTCTCTCTCTATGTGTCTCTCATGAATAAATAAATAAAATCTTTAAAAAAAAAAAGGAGTCTGAACCTTTATGGATTTTTTCTTAGGTGAGTTTTGATAAATACAAGCTAACAATCTGCCTCTGTGTCCGTCTTGGTCTTTTGGCAACTCTGCATTTCTAATTTGGCCTTTTTCTTAACGTCTTTGAGCTAGTTTCCATCTACAAAATGAGGGACTAGACTGGAGTAGATGTACTTAAACCGCACTTCTAGGAGCACCTCAGGGGCTGTTGGGGGTGATGGTAGGGGGATGGGTGTGGGGAATGGGTGTGGCACCTCGGTGGGGGAGCGAAGCGGGGAGAGACCTCTGCCTGGAGCCATTTCCACCACAGCAGGTCTGCTTGATCAGCTTTACTCCAGTGGGTCTGGAGTAAGATTTGTTTTGGACAAATTCCACAGGAGATCGCTGAGGTCTGTGTGTGCCTCCTCCCTGAGCAGGAGTCCTGACACCTGGGCTGCAGGTGGAGGCAGGGAGAAGGCGCCTCTGACCCACTGATTCCCCCACTCTGTGGCAGATATTCTTTCCCCTTGACTCCCTAACTCTGTTCCTAGTTCCAGTTCCAGCAAGGATGCTGTTACCTTTGCCAGTGAGAATGTTAGTGCTGCTGCTGTCCCTGAGCCAGGCTGCTCCCAAGGATGGAACCGTGAGGTAATGGGCTTCAGAGGGAAGGGCCACAGGCTGGGATGCGGAGAGTCCCTGGAGAATCTGGGCCCCTCTGGGAGGCAGGAGGCTGAGTGTATGCTCCCTGAGCTCTGTATCTGCCCCCTGCCCCCAGCTGCTGCCACCCCTGCCAGTGCCTGTAAGAGCACTCATTGCAGAGTGGGCACCCACCCAGCGCGTGTTTGCTGGGATTGATTCATCTGGGATTCGGCGCTCAGTTCCAATGGGGTGTGAAGCCTGGGAAGAAGCTGCACTCCTCTTCTCAACACCTCATGTGGGAATGCCAGAGCCTTCGAGATCATTAGCATATCAATCCTATTTTGTGTGAACATCCCTCTGAAGGTGTTGGGTGTAAAGACCACATAGTAGGTTGGCTGGGTGGAGTGGAGGGACAGATAAAGGAACAGCAGCAAGGCTGGTGGCTGTGACAAAGGCTGATGCTATGGCTCCTGCCAGCAAACTGGCCTCACGAGTCTGTACTGATTTGGGCAAACTGGCCTGACGGGTCTGGACTGATTTGGGCAAAGAGGCAGCCCATCCAGAACTGAGAGCAAATCTCGGGCTTCAAGGACTGAGAAAGAGAGCCCAAGCAGATTGAAACTCCAAAACCAACATCTATGTCCTCACCTTGTGTCATGGGGCAAATCCGGTCTGTGGAAAACTGGGCGGTATCTTTGGGCTGAGCCAGAGACCTACCTGCCCTGGGGCCCCGGCCCTGACATAGAAGGGTGACCATGATCCACATTGTCTGGCCACCCACTCACTGTTTTCTCGGGTTTCCAACTTGTTTCTACTAAGTGTGGCCTCATTTGGCCTCTGTCTAACCAGATGCTTTATTTGGGTTTTCCCTTAACATCTAAGTTAGGAATCTATAAAAACAGTCTGAGGGAGTAGGTTCTGCTTCTGAGACCAGAAGGGCCTCCTCCCCACAAGGTTTTTGGAAATGTGAGAGAACAACACCCTTTGGGTCTGGGGAACGCTGCCAGGAGCCTGAGGGTGGAAGGCTGGTAGGCTGGATCCTCCGGGAGGCTCTTTGCCAGGCTGGCGCTTCTCTCCCTCCTCCAGGCTGGACCCTGGAGTGCAGCAGCAGCCGCTGCCCAACCCCTTCCAGCCAGGCCAGGAGCAGCTTCGGTGAGTGGGTTGGCCTGGGGGGTAGGCCAGGGTCTGCAGACCAGCCTCTCTGGGGCTTACTTTCCATGTTTCCGCCAGGCTTCTGCGGAACTACCTCCAGGGACTGGAGAAGATGGAGAAGGAGCCAGAACACATGACTCGGGAGCAGGGTGAGGGGCTGGGCCCTGGGGGATGCCTGGGGCAGCAGAGCCAGAACTGACCCCAGGCTCTCATGTGCCCTTGCCTCTTCCACCTGTTCCCGAGGCCTCTTCTGATCCGGCTTCTCCTCCTTAGTTCTCCTCTACCTCTTTGCCCTCCACGACTATGACCAGAGTGGACAGTTGGATGGCCTGGAGCTGTTGTCCATGCTGACCGAAGCTCTGGCACCTGGAGCTGCTGATTTTCCGATCGCAAACCCGGTAAGCCCTGGGGGCTGGGGTGCCCCTTCTCCCATGAAGGAGACTCCACTTCTTGGGACTTCAGTCTTTTTCATTGTGACTCTTTTGGTGAATGCACTATAAAAGAAGTGCTCTAAGCCTACTTGGCAGGGCTGTGGAGACATGTGGGGAGGGTCAGGGCTCCTGGGAACATCTCTGTTCACTGCAGACTCCACAGCAACCATGTGCTTCCACAGGTGATCCTGGTAGTGGACGAGGTGCTTGAGATGCAGGACCTGAATGGGGACGGACTCATGACCCCTGCAGAGCTCATCAACTTCCCAGGAGAGGCCCCTCGGCACACGGAGCCCAGAGAGCCCCTGGAGCCACAAGATGTTGGGAGGCAGTCCTTGTTAGCAAAAAGCCCATCAAGGCAAGAGCTGCAGGAAGCCCTGGATCCCAGAGAAGATGGGGGAGGGGTGGAGGCCAAAAGGGAGTCCTCGGAGCCTGTACAGGAGGCTGGAGGACAGGCGGAGGCTGAAAAAGAAGCCCCAGGCCCCGGAGCAGAGGCTGGAGGACAGGTAGAGGCCAGGGACCTTGGAAAGGAAGCAGAGGAGCTTCCAGGGGAAACACTGGAGTCTAGGAACACCCCAAATGAGGTTGAAGGTCACGTTATTCAGCTGGAGAATGATGAGATATGAACCTTGACAACAGAGATTCGCACCCCTAGAAGTCTCAGTACCAGAACACAAGCCCCAAAGAGTGGGGTGTGAATGTTGGGACAAGGACCAACTCTTTGTCCGCTTCCTGGCCCCAGTAGTAGGGGCAGGTCTTTCTGTGCAGCTCAGGTAGACCCTAAGTTGAGGGGGCAGCTTTAAGGCCCAGACAACCAATAAAGAACCAAATGAACTCATCTGCTTGGGCCATCTACTCACTGGTCTGGCCTGCCTGGCCTCAGGGGTACAGGGGTTTGGAGGCTGGACCGGCCTCATAGAGGGGTTTCTGCTTTCCCAGTGTTCCCAAATGGTGCTGAGACCCAGCAGAGCACAGCAGGGCACAGCCAGCTGCAGACAAGCCAGGGGAGAGAGAGCAGCCTCTCCCTGGGGCCCAAATGCTCCCCGTGCCCCTCCCATGGTATTCAGACACCCAGTACCCTCCTGCAGCTCCAAGCCGGTCCTCCCCACCACCCAGTACGTGCCCTCCCTCCCCATAATATTAACAAGAACTACCATTTATTGAGAGCCCAGTACACACCAGGCCTCATGCTGGGCATTTTCTATGTTGTCTGATTGTGCCTTTACAATAATTTTAAGACCAGGTCGAATTAGCTCCATTTGACAGATGAGGAAATTGAGGAAGACCGAGTCAGTAACGTACCCAAGATGACACCACTAATGTGGCAGATTTGAATTCAGGTGTGTGGGACTGCAGAGACCATGGTTTTAACATACTCTGTGGCCTCTGTGGCCAACTCCCATATGAAAATTAGCTAATTCCAATATGACCTCAGCCTTGGTCTCTCACAGGAAGAGCAACACTGTGTCCTGGGGCACATCTGTGGCTGAAGCACAGCCTTAACTACAAGGTGGCTCCAAGGGTGGGGCTTCAGGCTCTGGGCCGGTCACAGGGGAGATATTTTTGGACTCTGAAGGCACCACCAAACCACAGAGTAGGCTCCCTGCCCATTGGTCTGTCAGGTTGGCTCAGCCATGTGGATGGTCCTGGAACTATGACTGGAGTCTTGTGACAGCCCAGGGGTCCAGAGATTTTTCTCGTAGCTTATTATTTGGAAGGTTCCCTGAGGTACAAGGAGATAAGTGTCCTCCCCAGCCAGGAAGGCTCATGGTCTCTACCCATCCCCTGTGGCTCCTCTTCACCAGAAACAGCTGGGCCTCCCCCAAAGGCACAGCTGGTGGCAAGTCTGGGGTACCTCCTACTGCTCTGGTGTAGGCCACCTCTCCTCTGGGCCTACTCAGGGAGGTTAATTTGAAGAATAGAGAAAAAGAGGATGAAAGGCTGTAGTATCAAAGCCTCTGAAATATCCCCAGCCAGAGCAGTTCAGACATCAAGAACAAACAGACTGGCAGAAGGAAGCCAGGTCTGGGGCAAGAGATTTATTTGCTCTGCAGCTCAGTAGCATGAGACACCAGGACACAGGCGGAGCCTCCTCACAGCCCGCATCTGCCCAGAGAGCAGGGCAGTCCAGATGCCCAGCTGGATGGAAGGGAGAAGGTAATGATGGCCGGTGGTTACAGCCTCCGGGGAGGGGGTGGTGTGAGCCAGCGCCCCCTGCCAAGGGCGTTCACACGATGCCTTCAAAGCCCTGTAGGCCACACTTCTTGCCGGCCACCTGGCACCCAAACCTCAAAGCCTCCTGCATAGTCTTCCCTGTAGGGACAAATAGCTGGATCAGCGTGGTCTCTGGGTAGGGGCAGGCCTCAGGCCCGCGCTTCCTGCCGGGGTACTCACCCTGGGACAGGCTGAATATGACTGAGGCGTTGAAGGTGTCTCCGGCCCCCAGAGTATCCACCACCCGGGGTGGAGGGAAAGCATCTGAGTGCAGCAGCCGCCCGTCAGGACCCAGGGCATCAGCGCCTTCCTCAGCCCAGGCGCAGATAAGTGTAGCCCTGCAAGGCCTTCCATTCAGCTGGGTTGTCAGCTCCCACCTGGCCCCCAGTCTCACCCCTTCCCCAGGGCAGCCCCACCCCCTGCCCCAGTCTCACCCCCTCCCCAGGGCAGCCCCCCCACCTGGCCCCAGTCTCACCCCCTCCCCAGGGCAGCCCCCCCACCTGGCCCCAGTCTCACCCCCTCCCCAGGGCAGCCCCCCCACCTGGCCCTAGTCTCACCCCTTCCCCAGGGCAGCACCCTCCCACCTGGCTCCCAGTCTCACCCCCTCCCCAGGGCAGCCCCCCGACCTGGCCCCAGTCTCACCCCCTCCCCAGGGCAGCCCCCGCCATCTGGCCCCAGTCTCACCCCTTCCCCAGGGCAGCACCCCCCCACCTGGCCTCCAGTCTCACCCCCTCCCCAGGGCAGCACCCCCCCACCTGGCCTCCAGTCTCACCCCCTCCCCAGAGCAGCCCCCCACCTGGCTCCCAGTCTCACCCCCTCCCCAGAGCAGCTCCCCCGCCCCCACCCCTACCCCCACCCCCAGGGCTCACTCATTCTCCAGACCCAAAGCCTCCTCCGGGCTTCCCTTGCTCACCCTTTCCTCACACGGCCGTACAAACCCCTCAGGGCCTCCACTGCTGACCGGTACCCTAAGTGCCTGGCCACATCTTTGCTGACAAACACCTGTGGGCAGTGGAAACGAGGCTGTGGGTCACTCTGACCTAGTCCCAGCTCAGTCACCACCAGTGGCCTAGCGCTGCCACTCCTCCAACATGGCGCCTAAATCCCCAACGTAGCATCTCACTGTCCCACAGGAATGCGTTTTCATACTTGCTCAAGATGTGCGGGGATACAGCCCTTTGTAAATTGTGACACAAAGTCCCTGGTTTATTTGGTCTAAGATCAACGAATTTCCTGCAATTGAAAACCCAGAGCGAGCCTTGGGCGCCATCTTGCGGTGAAAGCTACCACTGCCAAGTTACACCCCGGGCTCTCAGGAGCCTTTTGCTTTGTTTTGCTTTCCTAATACAACTCTGCCCTCTGGGTCTAGTTTCTTCACCTTTAAAACAAAGAGGGTGGGGGCTGTAGAGCTTACTCAACACCAGTTACACGTTAAGAGCTGCCAGAGAGAGTTTTGTTAAAAAAAATACTTCAGCCAAGCTCCACCCCCAACCATCAAATAAAAACCCAGGGTGTGGCTCAGGCATCCACACCTTCCGGCAGCCACAGTGGAGGCCCAGCCAGCTTGGGCTATGATACTAGGATTGTCATTCAGATTTCATTTCTATCCCAGCACTACCCAAATTTACCTTATGCGAGTCCCCTTCCTATCCTCCGTCACCCCTCAGTGGCTCCCCCGGCCTGCCAGAGCTGGAGGACACCTGGGAGAACTGTCCCATTCCCTCACTTGATGGAGCATGGGGGGGGGGGGTGCGGGGGAGGCGGTGAGGAGGCCCAGGGAGGAGGTACTCCCATGCAGGGTGCTCTGTCGCTGGCTCTAGTAGCCCTCTGGCCATTCTCATACTTATGCACCCACTGGGATGGAGAAATTTTGCTTCATGGCCACCACGGGAGTCCAAAACTGGGGTCCTGCCTCTTCCCCCCCACCCCCGCCAATGCCATCAAGCCATTCCAGGTATGGTAGGCATTCCAGGTAACCAAGGGAATGCTTGGTTCCCTTTAAGACCCAAATGAGCTGGGACGCCTGGGTGGCTTAATGGCTGAGCATCTGCCTTTGGCGCTCGGGTCATGATTCCCGAGTCCCAGGATGGAGTCCCACATTGGGTTCCCTGCAGGGAGCCTGCTTCTCCTCTGCCTATGTCTCTGCCTCTCTCTGTATTTCTCATGAATAAATAAAATCTTAAAAAAAAAAAAAAAAAGACCCAAATGAGCTGGATGTGGCAAGGGGAAGCTGCAGGGCCACTCACCACATCTCCATAGCCAAACAGCTGGAACAACTCCTCTCGGGTCTTCTCCACCTCCACAGATACTTGGATCTTCTGACCTGGAGGCTGCGTGGCATTGTGCCGTTCTATCCGCTGCAGCATCTTTACCTGCTCAGATGCGTTCCGGCCCTGGGGTGGGGGTGGGGGGGTAGGGCAACTCAGGACCTGCAGGGCAGTGCCCAGCTGCTTCTGGCTCCTTCTTCCCTCCCCACTGGAACTCTGGGTGAGGGGGGACAGGAGCAGAGATAGGCTGGGCTGGAACTCCATTCTAAGTTTCATAATTCTAGGGCAGTCATGGACCTTGGAGACCTTATTGACCGTCTCCCCCCATTTCACCGATGAGGAGACAAAGGAGTAAAAAAGAGACTCTCCTAAGGACCTATGCTGAATTAAATGACAAGGCTAGGATTAGAACTCAGGACTTCTCCGAGTGTGGAAGAGGTGGGCAGCCTGTAACACGGAAAGCATGGGTCTTTGCCTGGACCCAGCATACTGCTCCTGGTGCCTACATCCTGCTGTGTGAACCGGGGTAAGGTGCTTTCTGAAAACACAGAAAGATGCAGAGGGAATGGATGGGGGGACGGGGGCTGTTGCAAGAGTCATTTACCTGGAAAGTACTTCCTGGCTCAAAAAAGTTAAGAAGCCAGAATACATGGAGGGGCTGGCAGGTTGAACCCCTCAAAGCATAGGTAGGGTGGCAACTTGCCTCGATATGGATCCACTTGAACCGGGTCAGATCAACCTTATCAAAGTCTGTAGCAGACACATCTGGCAGGTTCCTAAGTCATGGACAGAAAGCACAGAAAAGAGGCATGGTGAGGCAAGCCAGGGCCAGCATCTCTAACTGGCTGCTGGGGCCCCTATACCTAGTGCTGCCTGCAGCATGGCCAGGAGCTGGATCTGCAACACAGCCTTCCGAGGCTCAGCTCCAGGAGAGGCCCTGTTTCAGGCTAAACTCTTGACCATTCCTTGCCCTACCCAGCTCCATCCAGAGAGGGGACTGGAGGCAGTCTGCTAGGGTGCCCTTCGGGTATTGTCCAAGGGTAAACTCAACTGCAGCTTGTGTCAAGAGGCCAGTTGAGTGTGCCTTGGAGACCACATCTCCCAGGAATACTCTAAGAGCACCAGGGACTACAATTCCCAGAATTCCCCCCTTGCCAGCAGCACACGCAGCTCCCAGCATGCAGTGGCCCAGTGAACTACAAAGGCCATGGCTGCTCTGGGTCTGGTCCTGTTCACTTCTGGCGTCTCAGCAGTGATGGCACCGCTGCTCTAGTGTTGGCAGCTCCATGTTGCAACCCTGAGGTCAAGGTTGGTGCTTGAGGTTGAGTTTATGTTTGGCTGACTTAGGTGGAGCCCCAGGAAGCGTCTGCCTTGACCAGAGACCTACACCTAACCTATGCCCTCCCCTCCACATTCTGTAGCTGAATCTATCTAATTAACTAGCTGTGTACCTGGGCCTTTCTGAGGCTGCTTCTCCATTGGTAAGTGGATCCAAATCCACCAGACTGCTGCAGTTAGAGGTAATGTGTGTGGATATGTCTGCACTGAGGCCAGTGGGCAACAAATGTTTCTCCTCTGAGCTCCTCTCCTCTTCCTGTGAATACCATGTGGTGTCCTTGATCAAAGTTGCTACAGATTGATTGTTGCTTAATGGGCAGATGACTAGAATCGCCCAAGGTGAAGGTCACTGCCAGCACATATGCCCACTGACTTATTCATTGGGACACGGGGAGCTCAGAGACACTGGCCATAAGGCTTGTCCTAGGACAGTTGCCCCCTCTCCCCAGGTCCTGGAGTCATGCTGGGCGATAGGGACACCCTAAACCCCAGGGCCGCTGGGTGTGGACCACCACAGCCTAACACAGTACCTGGAACACAATAGGTTCTTAGTAAACTACATGTCTGAGATTCTTCAGGAGGGAATCTGGGAGAGATGAGAAAAGTGGGGGTCCACAGGGCCTCTCCCTGGTAGCTTGGGACTTTAAACAGATTCCTTCCCCCCAGGTAACATGGCATCTGATGGCCCAATGTTCCCTCTGCCTTGGCAATGGCTGTGAGTTGTATGTGGCATTTGGCCTGGCTTCATTGTGCAGGGACCTTCATGGTGGGCTCATCTCTTCTGACCACCCAAACCCAGCTCTTTGGTGCCATGCTGCAGGCTGGCAACTCTGGGGCTGACCCTGGAAATCCAATGAATGGATCCCCTTTAGGGCTTAAGATGGTTTGAATCACAAAATCACATCTCCCATCCATCCCTCTCTCCTCAGAACAATTTCCCCACACCCACACCCAGGCTTCTGATTGACCAATTATGGAGAATCACACGATGAATTATGTTTTGGACAGGCTTGCCTGCCCGTGGTGTTGACCAAGGCCAAGTCACCAGGCAGAGCAAAGCACATCCCTTCCCACCTCACTTCTCCCTAATTGAAAACAATTGAGAAGTCACAGTTTGGCATGGGGACAATTTCTGGCACAAAGAGAGAGGCGCAGAGAGCGGGCAGTTGGGATGCCCACGTGGCGAGGGAGGGAACTGATTGGTGGGCTGTGCCAGGGTGAGGCCAGGGGGCCTTACGTGTCGTAGAGCACAATGGTGCGGGAGCCATTGGAGTTGTTGACGATGCAGCAAGAACAAGGGGTTTCCCCTTTGCCCTGCCAGGCCACCTGAGACACATCCACGCCCCGCTGCCTGAAGTCAGCCACCAGGAAGCTTGGGGTGGAGTCCGAGCCAAGGGGAGGGCAAGGAGACACAGATTAGAGCCTACAAGGGGCCTGGACCTCTTGCAGGGAGTGGCAGGGGTGGTGGAGCACGTGGCCTCCGAGAGAAGAAGGGTCCTGTTCTGGGAGTTAGTCATGGTGGCAGTGGCTGGCAAGGCACAGACAGAGGTACAAACCTGTAGGCATGTAGGATGGTGCGGCTACCACTGGCCTCGTTGATGATGACCGTGGAGATGGGGACAGAGCCCGTGGTCTGAAAGACTGTGTAGTGTAGGTCCACGGAATAGCGGCGGAAGTCATCCAGGACAAAACTGCCAGGACGGAGTATCCCCGGGGGGAGGTACGGTTCGACAAAGGTTTGGGGATATGAGGGCAGGTGGCAGGGGCCGCTAGGGACCCTGGATGCAAGTGGAGGGGGCTAGGAAGGAACTGGAAACCACCACACTGTCCCAGGCTGTGCAAGGGGGCAGGAGAGGCAGGAGAGGGAGGGGTGTAGAGCCTGGAACTCAGTGAGAAAACCACTAAGGGACATTTCTTTTAGATCCTGATTGAAGTAACCTCCAACCCCAAACCTGTCTTTCAGTCTGACTCAAGCCAGAAAAGATGTGTTTAAGTTCATAAAACTTAAGTTCATGGGACGCCTGGGTGGCTCAGCGGTTGAGCATCTGCCTTTGGCTCAGGGTGTGATCCCGGAGTCCTGGGATCGAGTCCTGCATCGGGCTCCCTGCATGGAGCCTGCTTCTCCCTCTGCCTATGTCTCTGCCTCTCTCTCTCTCTGTCTCTCATGAATAAATAAGTAAAAACTTAAAAAAAAAAAAACTTAAGTTCATAAAACCAGATGGGCTAGATCTGAGGCCTAGAGCATGAACCCTGTTTGAACAGAGCAGGTGAGGGCACTGTGGCCTGTCTCATGCAAAGCCCAGGCATAATTAATAATTACCAAGTGGTACTTTGCTCCCCAGCTGCCCTCTACACACTCATCCTCACTCTTCTTTCTGAATTCCCTTGCCCTGCTAATGTGGTTCGACACCCACCTACACCATGCCCAACCAGGAAGTGGTCCTGCCTTGGTGGGCCACTCATTGCCCTCTTGTCTCATGACAAGGTGAACCCTCCAGCCAGTGAGCTGGCTCTCAGCGTCTGATGCTCCTCAGTGTGGGCCTGAATCCCTTCTGATCAGAGTGAGCAGGAGATAGCCCCTCGGGGATACTGCATACAAAGAACACCCCACATTTTCTGGCCCTCTCTGAAAACAGTGTCCTGTGACCACTAGTCCAGCCACTATCCTGACCTTTCTCACTATGGCTGGGCCCCACTTTTGGCAACACCAAAGCTGGACAGTACAAGTTGGGTCATCTCTCCTCATCTTACACCTCGAGGATCCTTTATCCACTAACGTGACCAAAACATGCAAACTGTGGCCTGGTTTTCCAAATGACTTTTTGTACCCACAGTGCCCGGCACATGGTAGGTATTCATTAAATGTTTGTTGAACACAGGGGGAGAATGTGGAATGGTGCACTTCTCAGCATTATTGTTCCATGAAGATGAGCCCACTACCCAAAGCAAGAGCAGCAGTCTTGCCTCTTATGGCCACTGATGAAAGTTAGCAAGTGACCAGCTGTTGGCTCCGGGTCCCTCTGTCCCACCTCACAGGGCAGGCCCTTTCCCCCTCATCTGTTCTGTGCCAGTTCACTGAGAAAGGGAATCTGGCTGCAGCTCAGGGGGCTGGGCTTTGGCGGCAGCCCCCCTGAAACCAGGGTTCAAAGGGCTATGCTTCACAGACCAGCAACCTGGCAGCCTGCCCTACTGCCCACAGTGGGCAAAGTGTGGGCCTCACCTCCCGATAAGTGTTTGCTGAATTGGCGGTGCCAGGGGTCAAAGGGCTTTTGGGTCCCTACAGCAGCTAACACAGAGAAAGTGTGTGGGTCACCATGGGCTGCAGCCTCACAGCTGGTGAGCTGAGGCCTAGGTCTGGGCCCAGCTTTAGCATGTGACTTCGGAGCGGTTGCGTCCTCAGGCAGGGTGTTCTTGTTACTTCAGTTAACAAGAGGGATGCAAGCACAGGCTCTGTCCCCTCAACTGGGAAAGAAACTATGGGCCTGAACCCTAGGACCATGGATGCTGGACATCCTTGAGGGAGGGTGGGTACAGCATGTCCCTGACTGCCTTCTGCTGCCAGCATAGCCAGGACCACAAGGGAATCGAGAAGGGCAAGGTCATATCCACCGCAGAGTCTGTCGGAAGCAAGGAAGGTGGGAAGCTGAGCGGGCTCCACGGGAGTGGCCAAGGAGAGGCTGTGGAAAGGAAGGCTTTAACAGGAGAGCATTAACACCTGAGCTGCAGATGAGCCACACTCGGGAGGGTCCAGGATGCTGGTGCTCCGCTCTGTCCCGCTGCCTCCCACCTAGTTCTGGTGGCCACAAACCATTTCTGATAGCTTGCCCCCCACCCAGGGTTAAGACTGCCTTCTTTTCCACCCACCCTCTGGGCAGGCCTTCCAGCTCCCTCCTCCACTCACTCGGCAACGTGGCCCGGGGCCATCGAGCCCATGAAGGCACAGGGGGCTCCCAGCAGGGATAGAACAGTGCAGGAGTTGGATGCGTTGCCTCCACGCTGCCATCTCTGGGACAAGCACCTGCAAAACACGTGGAGGGTTCCTGCAGCTCCGGCAGGCTGGCGCCGGGGTCAGCAAGGCCCGCCACAGGGCCCAGGATGGGGAAAAGCTGGCAGATCTTCCTCAGAAAGTGTCTAACCAGCCTTCCCACTTTCACTCATTCAGGTCCATCCCAAAGGAGGGCTCCAGGGTGGATGACCTCGTTCTCAGTCACAGTGACCCACCCCTCCCAGGAGCCGCTGCGCCCTGATTGCTGGAGAACTTCCAGCACCTCTTCCCAAATGTGTCAAATCTGCTAACTGCTCTGCCCTTGGGGGAATCCACTTCAATAATAACTCAGGGTAAAATGAGTAAGTCAGGGTGCCAACCTGGACACTGAGGTCATTTAAGTGGGGGCGGGGGGAGTAACTTATAAGATATGAAAGGTTAAAAAGATTATTGGATGAAGACCAGTTTCTCTCCATTTTTGTTTCCCCTTTCTTTCAGCTTTATTGAAATATAACTGGCATATGACATTCTGTAACATGATTTGAAATGAGCACATATCACATAATGATTACCACAGTAAGGTTAGTTAACACGGCATCTCATTACATAATTATCTTTTTTTAAAAAAATATTTTATTTATTTATTTGAGCGAAAGAACACAAGCAGGGGGAGCGGTACGCAGAGGGAGAGGGAGAAGCAGGCTTCCCATTGAGCAGGGAGCTGGGGATGTGGGGCTTGAACCCAGGACCCTGGGATCACGACCTGCGCCAAAGGTAGACACTTAACCAACTGAGCAATCCAGGCGCCCCACCTTTTCTCTTTCTTTAGTTTTTCTCCATCTTTACTGAAAATCTAACTAAGGTGTATGCTGAGGAGACTAACTGAAGATGCACTTGAAGGACCTCATCGCCATCAACAATGAAGTATCAATGACTTATGCACATCAAAGCACTTTAATGATTTCTCCCTGTGCCCCAACAGTGCAGGCTGCTACTTCCATGCTTCCAGTTCCAAAAAGAGTAACAGTAGCCGCTTACAATAAGAACCACCAATTAGGGGGATCCCTGGGTGGCTCAACGGTTTGGTGCCTGCCTTTGGCCCAGGGCGCGATCCTGGAGTCCCCGGGTCAAGTCCCACATCGGGCTCCCGGCATGGAGCCCGCTTCTCTCTCTGCCTCTCTCTCTCTGTGTATGTTTATCATAAATAAATAAATAAATAAATCTTTAAAAAGAAACCACTAATTAAGAGAAATGAATGACGCAGAATGTTTAGGCTAAGGTATATTGGCACACAAAACTTAACCCTGAAGTTCCCTTCAGTCTTGGGAAAAGGGGTCCGTGATCTCATTAGGAAGGATACTACTTTGTAAAGGGTCAAACAGTTCTCAAGCTATGAGCTTTAGAGAAATTTTGGGGCAGATTAGAACGGGGGAGTCTTGTGGGATTTGACTGACTCAGGATCACACCAATAGTTAGTGACAAAGCTGCTATCAGAAACCGGGTGGCCTGACTCCCAAATCACTGCAATGTACTCTGTAGTTTTGAATGGAAGTAATTAGGTGCCAGCTTGGATGAGGTTTTGAAGAAAGGGTATACACTTTTACCTTGTGGAAATCCTTCAAAGTCACACTGATACCCAACTTCCTGTGCAGAAATGCTCTGCTGAGGGACGCCTGGGTGGCTCAGCAGCTGAGCATCTGCCTTTGGCTCAAGGCGTGATCCGGGAATCCTGGGATCAAGTCCCGCATCAGGCTCCCTGCAGGGAGCTTACTTCTCCATCTGCCTATGTCCCTGCCTCTCTCTGTCTCTCTCTCTCTCAGGAATAAATAAATAAAATCTGAAAGAAAGAAGAAAAGAAAAGAAAAGAAAAGAAAAGAA
This sequence comes from Vulpes lagopus, assembly GCF_018345385.1. Lineage (NCBI taxonomy): Eukaryota > Metazoa > Chordata > Mammalia > Carnivora > Canidae > Vulpes > Vulpes lagopus. The sequence goes on from NC_054828.1 coordinate 112,636,552, forward strand.
AAGAAAAGAAAAGAAAAGAAAAGAAAAGAAAAGAAAAGAAAAGAAAAGAAAAGAAAGGAAAGGAAAGGAAAGGAAAGGAAAGGAAAGGAAAGGAAAGAAAGAAGAAAGAAAGAAAAAAGAAAAAAAGAAAGAAAGAAAGAAGAAAGAAAGAAAGAAAGAAAGAAAAGAAAAGAAAAGAAAAGAAAAGAAAAGAAAAAAGAAATGCTCTGCTGAGCATGAGGATGCTTTCTGGAAGGCTCTTCTCAGCCTGGACTCTGGGAGGCAGGGACATAATTCAGGGCTCTGGCCAAGTTCCAGGTGGCAGCTCCTGAGGGTCCCCAGATGCCTGTGGAGCACAGAAAGCCTGGGACAGGTGGGACTGAAATGCCTGGGAAGGACTGGGACCCCACTTGGGCTTGCTCATCTGGGAGACACAAGCGTCCAGGAGGTGGGTCAGGGGTGGGCCCAGAAGAGAGAGAGAAGAGGAGGGAGGGAGACAGAGACAGAGACAGAGAGACCCTATAGACAACCCACACTGCTCTGCAGAGGAGTAAAACCATGGGTCTGGGGAGGAGGGGGTGCACCCTGAGAGCAGGGGGCATGGAGAACATGAGGAGGATCTTTTGAGAGAGGTGCCTGAGTGCCCACCTTCAGAATGAGCCCATCCTAGTGGGAGCTAGCAGAATCTCCGAGCCTCTCTTAACTGAGCTTTGTATGCAAGCTCAAAGAGAATGGGACTGCAGCTCTTGTTGGAAGCAGCACTCCAGGTCTTCCCCGGGACCCCAGTCCTTGGAAGACCTGTGGCCCTGGAACCCACCCTGTTCTCTTGAGAGGAGGTCTAACTTCTAACCGTGCAGCACAAGGTGGGGTGGTTGACCTGGCTAGGCCTACAAAGTGGCATCCCCTTGTGCCCCTCCCCCACTGCCCTCCCACACCCCCCCCCCCCCCCCAAGGGCTCTAAGCTCTAGCAAACAAAGCAGCCCAAAGCAAAGGGCCAACTCCATGAGATGGGCAGTGGCAAAGGGAGAAGAAGCACAGGAGACGATAGAGGGCTGGAGCACTAGATTCCTAGGAATTATAATTACTGCTCTGCCACTCATTAACTATGTGGCCTTACAATAATTATTTAATTCCTCCACCTAGGGAGCTGCTTCCTTATCTAGAAAGAGAGGATTTGATTAATCCTTACACATTTCCCATGGCCTGCTGTAAGGAAAGTATGTAATGATGCATGTGACAGTGCTGGGGGGGGACCCAGAGCCTGGAGAATACCAGTTCTCTCCCTTCAATTAGAAGAGGGAAACTGGGTATTCATGGCTATGAGCGCTATAGTGTCTTCTTGGAATTAAACCTTGAACTAGACAGAACCTTTTAGCCAGACAGTCCTTGGCTGAGACAACTGACAGCCAAAGACCAATTCTTGTTATTCAAAGCACCAGACCAGACCAAGAGAAAGTTACAGGTTCCGTGCCACAGAAATGCCCTCCTGGGATTGCAGTGCAGCAGTGAGGTTCTTACCAAAACCAAATAGAAGAGCCAATGAGCGACTCTTCAACTTCTACCAGACAACCAAGAAGTATGTTGTTCGCTGATTTTTGTAAAAGACTTCTGGTAAACTCCTTTTGGAATTGAGCACCAGGGCAAAGTTGGTCATGGCATAGGCACCAGCTCTATCCATAACCCACAGCATTTCCAAACTTGCCTCTAGTGCCAGCAAGCCCTGAAGCTCAAATACCACTGTTTTAAGTGTTTTTTTTTTTTTAAGATTTTTATTTATTTATTCATGAGAGACAGTCAGAGAGAGAGAGAGAGAGAGAGAGAGGCAGAGACACAGGCAGAGGGAGAAGCAGGCTCCATGCAGGGAGCCTGACATGGGACTCGATCCCAGGACTCCAGGATCACACCCTGAGCTGAAGGCTGCACTAAACTGCTGAGCCACCGGGGCTGCCCTGTTTTAAGTGTTCTTTTTGTTTGTTTGTTTTTTGTTTTAAGTATTCTTACACTCTAACTGCACATACTTATTATTGTAAGCTACCTCAAAATTTATTTTAAAAACAGATGAGATATACGTGGTAGATAAATTAGAAGTAAATGCTGGTGAAAGGCAAGTGCATAGGTCTTTTTGTTAAAAAGAAAGAAGCTGGAGGCGCCTGGGTGGTTCAGTGGGTTGAACGTCTGCCTTTGCCTGGGGTCCTGGGATCCAGCCCCATGTGGGGAATCCCTGCTCAGCGGGGAGCCTGCTTCTCCCTCTCCCCTCTGGTCTGCTCTCTTTCGCTCTTCCTCTCTCAAATACATAAAATATTAAAAGAAGAGAGAAGAAAAAAGCTGGCCCTGCACCTTACTAGTTGCATGCCCTTGGATAAATCACTTGATCTCGAAGAGTCTCTAAAGGCGACAATGATTCCTGAAACGGGAATTGGCGAACACAGTGCTATCCAAAGCCGGGTCTTATAATTAACGGCCTCAGTTCTTCCCCTGGGTCCTCCGGGGCTGAGGGCACGGGACACCAGCTCCCGAGGCTGGATTCTCACTGCGGGCCCCTGGCCCCGCGGACCTGGGGTCTTGGCTGCCGGGCTCAAACGCGGGGCCGCAGCGGCCCCTGGGATCTCCGAGGGGCCCGGGCGCCCCTACCTGCTGTCCGTGTCCTCCTCCGGGTACTTGTCCACCACACTGATGATGTCCAGCACCACCAGCCCCACGCAGAGGATCTGCTTGTCTTCCATGGGGCTGCTCCCAGAGCCTTCTGCCCGCCTGGCTGACTGGGCTCCTCCTGGGCTCTGCCTCTTATCCCGGAGGATCGGGTCCCCTCTCCAAAGGCTGATTTGGCTCCTCCTCTGCGTCCCGAGCTCCTCCCCCAGGGAGCCTCCTGCAGCCAGGCGGGGCAGGTCCCTTGCTCCCCAAGCCCACCGATTCAATTGGGAGCCTGGGAGCGCAGACCCCGAGGCCTTGGTCCCCGACTTCCCCTTAGCAGGTAGCGTGGCCTTGCAGATGGCAACGCCTCCCACTTCCCGGCCTCAGTTTCCTCACTTGTCAGATAGACTCGGAGCTAATGCAAATCTCTCTAAAGCGTACCGAGGCAATCTTCTGAAAGCAAAAGACGTGCAGCACAAAGGCGCCCCGTGCCCCTCCCTCTCCGGCACGGGCGGCTCGCGCTGCAGACCCGCCGCGAGGTTGAGCCGGGCCTCGCCGCTGCGGCCTGAACCCTCCGTCCCTGCAGCGCTCGAGCTGTCGCGGCGGCTGCGCCCGCCCCCGAGGCCCCGCCAATCCCAGCTCGAGGGAGCTGCGGGGCCTCTAGGTGAGCGGCGGCAGTCACGTGACGGGAGTCGGGGAGGCCTAGCGCCCCCTGGCGGACGGCGGCGGAACCGGGGTTCGGTGGAGGAGCGCGGGGCCGCTGCGCCTCTCTCCGCGGGCGCGTGCAGAGGAAGTGCGCGCGGAGCCCCAGGGCCGGGGGTGGGGGCGACCAGGGTGAACCCAGGGCTCCCCCCTCACCCCGTCCCATCTGTACTTCTGTGTACCCTTGAACACATACTGGAGCAGACGGTTTGTTTTGTTTTGTTTTGTTTTTTAGAAAAACCAAGTGTCTTTATTCCTGAATAGTTTGGTACGGCGGTGCGGGCCAGAGCCCCTCGGGAGAGCCCTGCCTCGGGCTAGAGACCGGCTGGAGGAGCGAGGGTGCGAGGATCGGCTCCCCAGCCGTCTGGGCCCTGCAGGGCGAGCAGGCCAAAAGTCTGGACGTGGGGATCCCAGAGTCTCCGACCCGGGGCGCTCAGGCCGTGGCGAGGAGAGTGCTCTGGGCGCCTGCGCGGCACAGGTACTGGACGGCTCGCCTGGGGCTGGGGGGCCAGGACGGAGCCCCGCCGCCCCCGCTGGCTCTTTGGCCGGCGGCGTAGACACTTCGGGCTGGTCATGCCCAGCCGTCTGTCTACACCTGTTCTAGCTCCAAGTCCCCGTAGAGCAGGGCTCCGCTGAAGATGGTGAGCGGCTCCTCCGAGTGCGCCAGCTGCCCCATGACCAGGTCGATGCAGACCGTGTCTCCAGCCTGCAGCGGCAGGATGAGGCTGAAGACGCCCAGGGCTCCGGGGCTCGGCTGGCTCTCTGCTATGGGCTTATTCTCCAGGCCCTCAGGTTCATAGCCACCAGAGTCTATGCGGGCCACGCCCAGGTTGGAGCGGGACAGCACCGCCTCCACTTTCTCGTGCCGGTGCCCAGTTAGCACCGCGCTCAGCAAGTAGCGGCCCGCCAGTGGTGCTGTGAACACGCCTGGGGACGGAGAATGGCAGTCAGGAGGGGCCTGGGAGGTGTTAGGGAGCCCATCCAGAACTCCTGGACTAAGCAGAGACCTCCAGGGTCTTTTCACCTGTCTTCCACTAGAATGTAAGTTCCACCAAGATAATTTGGCGCCTTGTTCATTACAACATCCCCAGGCCCCCAACAAAGAGCTGTTGAACAGAAGCACTCCTCCCCCAAAACCCCTTTCCCTTAGCCCAAGCTGTGGTGAGAATGAATAAATGAAGATAAAAGGGGTCTCCCCAAACCAGAGCATGAAAAGATACCCCTTGCCCGAGGGGGCAAGAATGAGAACACGTCACCACATGGCTTTGTGCTGGCTTGCCCCACGGCCCAGCCAGCCTGCTTCCAGGCTTACCAGTCTCTGGATCATAGTAGCCCCCATCGTTGAGCAGGACTCTGTCAAAGGGCACTGTGCCTGGTTCAGACCGTGGCAAACTCAAGGCAGCTGAAAAGGCCACCCGGGGCACAAAGGGTGCTGGTGCCCCCTCCACTCCTGGGTAGGGATAAGGTGGGGGTCAGAGTAGATACTCAGTGCAGAGCTGCCTGGTCCCCATCCCCTCCTGGGTCTCTCCCTCCAGGGCTGCCTGAGGCCTTCTGCCCTCCATCCAACCCCTCATTCAGTTTTCCTCCCTCTGACACCCCAGATGGGAGGAACTTACCCTGCTCTCCTTGGGGACCTGTGGGAAGAGGAAAGGGAGTGGTGAGATGTGGGGCAGCTCTCACTAAGTCACTCAGCAAATATCAGCTGAGTCTCTCGCTGTCCTAGGTGTCATACAGACTCCAAAGCAGGAATGGGGGTATCAAGAAAAGGAGGAATAAGGTCCTTTCAGTTCAACTCATGCCCAGCCTTTCACACCCTACATATCCCTGTGAGCTCAGCCTTAGTCTGAGCAGGAAGTACAGCAGGAAGGTTACCACATTGAACCGGCCCATATAGTGACTGTGCCAGTCCCTCATCACTGTCAGCCACGTAGGACCCCTCACTCCTTGCCCCTTTCCTCCTTTCTCTTTCAAGTTCAGAATGGAACGAATGTCAAGCCTAGGGCTGCTAGAGGTGTGGGGGAGCCCTGACTGCAGTAGGGATCTCAGCCCACATACCTGGTGGCCCGATGGGCCCTCTTTGTCCATCCTTGCCTGGAGGTCCTGAAGGTCCAGCAGGGCCTGGGGGTCCCTGTATCCCAGGAGGCCCTGGGGGCCCGGCCTCACCCGGGGGCCCTACGGCGATAAAATTAAGTTGAAGGGAAGCCATAAAAACAGTTTCCAAAGGACAAAGAAGGTTGTGGCTCCATGGGCAGGTGCATGGGGCCCCTTTGCTGCCCATGCTGGATACCTGGCTGGCAGGGCAGCACCCCACCCCTAACCACTGTCCTGTCTGAGCTGCCAAGGAAGAGTGGTGAGCTAGGAGCTTGGATCATCTCTTGTGGACACACCAACCCCTGGGACAGTGGTGGGCCTGCAATTCATGCTGGGTAGAATAAGGAGAAAGTATATAAGGTTATGGCTGGCTGTTGTGGAGGGGGAGAGGAAAAAGAAAGGACCAGAAAGGGGTCCCCCCACCTCCCACTGCACCAGTGCCCCCTCACCAGTGAGGTCCTTCAGACTGAGCTGGTGAAGCTGGTCCTCCAGGAGCAGCACGGAGCTGTTAAGGGCACTGAGCCGCCTGCCCAGGCCCGCCTGCCCTCCCAGCAGCTTCTCTAGCAAGGCTGCCTGTGTCTGGCTGGTGCTGTTGGTTTCCCGTAGCCCAGCCCAGAGCCCAGCTACATGTCTGGAAAGGCCCTCTCGTAGGCCCTGCAGTCCCCCAGCCACCGTGTCCAACCGCTCACAGACTCCTTCAAGGCGGCCCAATCGCCCCTCTAGGCTGGGGCACTGGCCAGCCTGTGCCTGTCCCTCTTCCAGGCCTCGGAAGCGCTCCTCACTCTCCGTAGCATGCTCTGTGGCCTCTTGCTGCAGCCTGTTAATCTCCGAGATGATACGGTCCTTGGTGGCTCCAAGGTCAGCCAGATCGGCACCCTGGCCCTCCACAGTGGTCTGGAGCTCATGCAGTGAGTCATTGAGAGAGCTGAAGGTGAGAATAACCTCAGAGAGCTCTCCTTGCAGGGCCTGTAGGGCTGAGCCAGAGCTCCCCCCAAACACACTGAAGCCATCCAGAGGCCCTCTGCTTGGTCCCCCAACACCTGGGCCAGCCCCGGGGCCCCGTGGGGGGAGCAGGGGGCAAGAGCAGCGCTCCACACCATCCCGAAGGCGGCCCAGCTCCTCCTGGACACCACCACAGGCCCCACAGCCCTCATCCCCGCGGGCCTGCAGTAGTCCCTCCAGTTGGCCCAGCCGTGCTGCTGTGAGATTCAGCTGCAGTGCAAACTCTGCAAGTGTCTCGTCCTGCGCGTCAACACGACCCTGGAGCTGGCCCACGACCCCTTGCAGTCTCTCCAGCGCAGCCTGCTGGGCCTCCCCGGCTGCTCCCACCTTGTGCAGGCCTGAGCCCACCAGACGCAGCTGCCCCTCGCTGTCTAGCACCCTGCGCTCCAAGGCACTGAGGATCTCACTGACCTGGGAGTCCTGCTCCCCGGGGGCCCCAGAGCAGAGCTGCCCACATGCCTGCACAGCCCCTGCCACCTGCTCTTCCAGCAGATCCAGCCGCCCACCCAGCTCCCTGCTCACATTGGCCAATAGTCCCTCCAGCCTTTCTAGTCGGCCCCGGGCAGCAGGCAGCCAGTGGCCCAGGCCCCCAGGACGCCCAGGCCAACCCTCCTCCTGTTCCTCTGAGGGGCCCAGAGTGGAGTTGAATTGGTCCTCCAGGCGAGAAAGGCGGGACGCTAAGCTGGTGTAGCCTGGGGGGTGGCCCCCCTGCCCAGCCGCTCCCCCCAGCTCGGTGCCTCGCCGCCCGCTCAGCACTGTCACGGAGCCGGCCACTACATCCAGCCTCCGCTCCAGCTCGGCTAGCCGCCGGCCCAGCTCCGGAGGACAGCACTCCTGAAGGGGCCTGCGGCCCACAGCCTGCCCGGGGAGCTGCCGCTGCCGCTCTTCCACGGAGGCCAGGAGCTTCTCCAGTGCCCGCAGCCGCTCGCGATCCTCCTGCTGCTGCCGGCGGAAGCCATCGAGCCCCGCCAGGCACACGGAGCAGGACTCCTGCAGCCGCCGCTCCAGTTCCCGCAGCAGCTCCTCACTGTGGCCCGGAGGTGCCGGGACGGGGTCCAGGGCCCGGCTACCGCCACTGCCACTGCCACCGCCACCTCCGGTGTGATGGTTGTTGAGATGGCCCAGCTCCTGGTCATGGGTGGAGACACGGTTGTCCAGGAGCTGCAGCTGCTGCTGGATCTCACTGAGGGTTTCGTGCACGCCAGGACGGGCAGCTGCATCTGCCGGCTGCTGCCTCCCGTTGAAGGCCGTCTCCACGGCCCTCTGGACGTCTTCCGCCAGGCGCCCACTCAGTCCCTGCAGGACACCTCGGAGGCCCTGCAGCTCCTTTGTCAGGCTCTGCACCTGCTCCTCCAGCTGTTGTACCTTCTCTGAGTCCCCAGGACCTGGCAGAGAGGGGAAGGCATCAGACAGAGTGGCTGGACCTCAGAACTCAGTGAGCCCTCCTTGCAGGGCCTGTAGGCCTCCTAGGCCCTGCTCTCCCCAGCTCCGACACGAGGTCCTAGCTGATTTGGCCACTGTTAGCTGGGTAATTTGGGCAAAGACAAGACAGGGGGAACCTCCATTTACTAAATGCCTCTAGGCCAAAATTGTACCATGGCTTTCCCTCCCTTACAACAAACTCCACTGGACAGATATCACAGCGTTTCCCATTTTGTTGACTGTGAGAAAGAAAACCAGAGGAGATTAGGGAACTTGGCCACAGATTACAAGTTTCATAAGTGGCAGAGACAAGTTTCAAACCCAGCTCATCCATCTGACCAGCAAGTCTACTGTCCAGAGTAGGTCTCAGAAGTTGTTTGCTTATCTGTGAAATGGGAGTATGGGGAGGCACAGTGGACCCCACAACAGTGGCTATTCCTGAGCAACATCTCTCCATAACACCACAGGGACAGACAAGGTTCCACGGGAAGGCTGCAGAGTCTCGAGCTGGATAGTGGGAGAGTCAGCCAGAAGTTCCTGTTTCCATCATTACAGCATGACTATCTCCCTGGCAGACAAACACAGCACATCCGCAGTGCCCAGGGCGCGTGCACGCAGGAAGGCCATGGGGACTGCTGCATTCTGGGACCTGCAGTCTCCAGAGGCCCCTGAGGGGCCTGGGACCTGTAGTTGAGTGCAGTGCATTCTAGGACTTGTAGTCTGAACTGTCTAATCCCTTGGTGACCAAACTTCTCGAAGGAATTCCCCCTTCCTCCTGCAGCCGTTCTCAAGTAGGAAGTATCTCAGCCACATGTGGGCGTGTGTGAGCAGATTCTCTTGCTCTGCCTTCTTTTTCTCTTGATCTCTCGCAATCTCGGTTTCTATCTGACTCACACATTCGCGCGCTCACACACACACACACACACACACACACACATTCACACACATGCGCAGGCAGAGAATCTCAGGGATCTCACTCCCTTCTGTCCCCTTCTTCTGACTGGGAGCATGGAGTTTTTCCCTCAGCAGCCTGGCCCCTCATTTTCCAGCCAGCACCAGCTCCCACTTCTCCCCCCAGAGGCTCCCCTACTCACCTTCCCCGCCTAGTCCACTCAGGTGGCTTCCTGCGCTGGAGCCAGAGAGGTTGGGGCGGGCGGGCCGGGGCCGGGGCCGTGGGGTGGTAGGTGCAGGACCCAGCGCTGGGGCGGGACCCTCAGCACAGTCATCGCCCCCATACCCCTGACAGCACCTCCACTCCATATCCGACACAGTCTTGTAGGCCACTCGGTAGCGAGGGCGGAGGAAGCTGCGGTACCTGGGAGAGGCAGAGGAGGCTTCTTTACTCCTCCCTGTTCTGTCAGTGGCCCTGCGTCCTGTCCTTGGAGATGGGCAGCTGCTGGTGGTGGACCCTCAGGCTGGATCACCCTTACCACCCCCTTACCAGCATGTGGCTGTGCTCAGTTGACAGCTGTCAGCTTGCTGGCCAAGGGCCAAAATCCTATTCTTCCTCCCCCGTCCTATGCTGGAGCCTTGAACTCCTCATCCTGAGCCTGACTCTGCCCAGAGAAGGCATCTGGGGGCTGACAGGGTGGTCTGGTAACTTTGCTCTCAGTATCCACCCCCAACTGTTGCCTCAGTGTCTTCCCAAAATGGGTCTGACAGAAGCCCCCAGTCCTGCCCCTTGGTACCTGCTTTGTACAAATTCCCCAAATTGGCTGCCCTCCTTCTGGCCTAGCCCAGCCCCCACCAAGTACCCATTCCCTAGTGCCAGGGCTCACATGATGCTGCGGGGACACTGGGGCTGGCCCCAGCCACAGGGCTGGTAGTCAGGCTTGACGAAGGTCTCCACTCCATCCTCAAGGACACAGCTCACTGTCCGGGTCACCACATAGGCACACCAGTTCCTGTAGGCACAACCCCAGCTGGGCCCAAAGGCCAGAGACACAAGCCCCAGAGGAGGGCCAGGGGCTACCAGAGAGGCTGAGGGAAGGTCAAAGGATGAAGGGCCCCTGGGGACCAGTAGGAGCCAGGGCTTTGGCAGGGGCAGCTCCCCCCACGCTTTCCTGTGCAGTAGGAGTCAGTAAAGACTTTTCAAGACAGCGAGACAAGGCATAAAATGGAAAACCACAACTGCAAGAAGTTGATCCTCACGGCTGCAGGGTCCTGGGGAGCCTCTGAATTCACACATTCATTCATGTCCTTTTCTGTGTCAATCCCCAGCTTGGCGTGGCCTTATGAGCCAGCTGGCTGGGTCCCTCTGGTGATCCCCTGGATGCTGGCTTCCACCCACCCCTCAGGGGAGAGGCCAGGGCAGGCAGGGGTCCAGCTCAGGGTTAAGTAGAGAATAAGCCATTGATGAGCCCTGCCCACTTTGGGGTTTGCGTTCTACACTCTTGGCCCCATTCATGCTGGCCTTTGATCTGTGTCCGGCTGGAGAGCCCAAAGGAACAGAGCAGGAACGGTGTCAGAAAGAATCACAAATTACTGGATGGGGCCAGGAAGCCCTAGGAAGGGATAAAGGTCTGCCAGAGAATACCAGGCTGGTACTTAGCTGGCAGCTTGCAGGAAGGCCTGGCCCATGCCCCTCAGGTTCGTTTCCCTGGGCACCTAGCTACAGGTCCCACTGAGGTTAGAGGGGGACCGATCTATTTAGGGGGCCCTAGAAATGCTCTGCAGGAAGGTGAGCTTGTGCGGAGCCACCTGATGGATGGGCTTCTTCTCCCCCTCTTCCCTGCATTAGGGCATACAGCCCCGGGGGAGGGTAGCCAAGGCGGGGGCTGGGACACCCACCTTCTGACCCACCCTTCCCACCCACATCCAGCCCTGGGCTGGGACCCAGGCTCTTACCTGTGGCGGCTGGCAGGCCGGGGAGCGCTCTGGGCCTGGGGTTCCCCAGGACTGAGAGCCCCACCGCCCCCCGTGTAGAGGCTATAACCACGAGGAGGGTAGCTAGCTGCCCCCACGGCTGTGGTCAGCAGGCAGCAGAGGTAGCAGCTCCAGAGCGTGCTGGGGGCCATGGTAGGGGTGCTCGGCCGTGGCCCTCAGAGGCACATCCCGGCCCGGCCGCTGGCGCCTCTGTGTGGAGCAGGGGATGCCGCTGCTCCAAGGGACGGCGCTGGCCGGGGGTCCTGTCCCCAGCTTCCTGCAGCAGCCCCCAGCCACACGCCTCCTGCCTCCTTCTCGGCAGCCTGGCCTGACCCCTCTCCCCCTCCTCTTTCCTCCTCAGGCTCCTGTCCCTCCCTCAGTTCCTTCCGCTCTCCTATTCTCTGCTTCTGAGGGGGGTTTGTTCTCTGTGCCCCCTGGCCTTCTGTGCCTGGTCCCTGCCCCTCTCAGATGCTGCTTCCTAGGCCTCCGCCCCCCCTCACCCCAGCAGGCCCTCCTCTGGCTTCCCTATCTGTTTTCCCCAATGACCGGATCCTGGAGGTGACAGGGCTTTGCCCCTGTGGCTGTTGAGAGGCGCAAGAGTGGCTGTGGGGCGGGCCCTGGCCTCCCGCCTCCCTCTCTGCCTCCCTCTCTCGCTCACTCCCTTCCCCCCTGTCTGGCTGGCGGTCCAGCCTCCCCCCTTCCTCCCCCCACCTCTCCAACCATCGTGCGCCACATCTGCTTCTTGTTAACTCCGGGAAAGAGAGGAAAAAAAAGGAAAAACAGAGAAATGCGGAGTTGCCGCCAGGCTTGGGGCCAGCCTCTCAGACGGGCCACATGGAGTGGAGCCGGGGCCAGAGCTGGGGAGGAGGCCCAGGGCTGGTCGCTGAGACAGGGAACGGGAGCTGGAGCCACAGCTCCCCTGGGGCTAGGGCAAGCCTCTCCTGAGAGAGAAGACCCGAGAATGGAGCCAGGAGGGGAGAGGAGGAGGGGAGGACTGTAAAAGGGAGAATGAACTCTGGAGGGCTCAGCAGGACGTCACTCATCATTTAGTCCAGTTGCCTCCTTTTACAGATGTGAATAACGAGGCCCAAAGCTGGAAGGTAACCTGTAGGGGCAAGGCAAGAGTGGGGCTCTGATTAGAATCTACATACCTGGGTTGGTGACTTGGGACAAAGAATGAGAGGGGAGAGGGCTACTGGGCCAGAGAGGAAGAGGAAAGACTCCACTGAGGCAGGCAGGAAATTGAGGGACACCAGAAGAAGAAGAAACGAATCTGGAAATGAGGGTGCAGCCTTCTGTCATGCTTGGAGAGAACACAGGAAAAGAGGATAAAGACTCATTCTCAAAAAACCAAACAAATATGGATCTCAGGCTTGCTTGTCGTGGTGAAGGCCAGGCCATAAAGAAGGGGAGGGGAAGGGGAGAGGCAAACTGGGTGGTATCTAGATGTATGGAGCCCAGAGGAAGTCCCTCCCCAGCCTGGAGGCAAGCCTGAGAGCCTGTGGAGTAGGTGAGGAGCTCAGTCACACTCAGCCACCAGCCTGAGCGGAAAGCTCCTGTTGAGAGGAGTCCGAAAGCGGCAGCTGGCCCCTCTTCACCATCTGGCCTCTGCACTGTGCTAGGGCCCAGGTGTCCCTGTGTGGTGGGGCTGTTGCTTGCAAGAGCAAAGCAGAAGTAGCAGACAGAAGGGAGGTGAGCGAGCCATGGGTAGGCATTGTGGAGGCGCCCAGGTGGCAAAGGCACGTGTAGGACTCTGTTAGGAGCACCTGGGGCTGCTGGACACAGGCACTGAAACACAGAACCAACACAAAGCAGGACAGACAGCGTGCCAAGGGGGCCAGAAAAATGGATGATGTGTTCTGGGGAAGGGGAGGGGAAAGGCAGCTGGATGCTCCGGGGAGTCAGAGTTGAGCCATTGGAAGAGAGAGAGAGAGAGAGAGAGAGAGAGAGGCAGAACAGTGTTGGGGAAAGAAAGTGAAAAACAGAGATGGGGGAGGGGAGAGACTACAGGCTGGAGAAAGAGGCCTGCCTCAGTTTCCTCATTGCTCAACATGGGAATCATAAGAGCACCCTCCTTCCTAGGTTTGGGAGGATTAAGTGAATACATGTAAAGCATTTAAAATAGCACCTGGCACATGGTAAATGCTCAGTAAAAGTTAGCTGTTGTGTCAGGAAGTCAGAGAAGCTGATTGTGGAAAAATTGGGACAGGCCCAAATGACTGGTTAAGAGCTTGGATTACAAGCTTTTCAGTAGGAGCTCGATATGCCTGCAGAAAGAAGACATGGCAGGCAAGAGCAATGTGCAGGGTTTTAGGCCCATGGACACTGGTTCCAGCTCCTCCTCTAAGTACTGTTATCACTTGGAACAAATGCCATGACTCTTCTGGAGGTCTGTCAGCTATTGTTTCAGGTGCCTTGGAAATGGCAAAGTGATGTAGCCTGGAAAGAGAAGGCCATGGTTGCCTGGGGACTACCTGGGTAAGGAGGGGCCAGAGAAAGGGAGACAATACAGAAGATTCTGGGGTTTGAGCCAGGGTGGGGAAGTCAAGGTGAGCAACAGCTTTGGAAGAAAGATGACCTTAGTTTGGACTTACTGAGTTCAAGATCAGAAAAATGTAGCTCGATGGCAATAAATGTGCAGGAGATGGTCAGAGATGTAGGTCTTGGTTCTGGGAACCATGTGCAGGGCAATAGTTGGAAGCCATGAGCACAGATGCCACCAAATCTTCATTGTGACTCTGAGTGATGTACCTCTGAGGTTCTCTGGCCCAGTATGGGATCTCGGTGGCTGGGAGAAATGTTGGCAAAAGAAAGGATGAGTGAAAGTGAATGTTCCAACCCACAGAAATGGACATTTGTGGGATATTTGAAGGAAACAGTCCCAAGAGATCCTGATTTGAGAGCTGCTGAGAGTGGGCAGTTTTGTACTGTTCCTGGTCTCTGCATCAGTTCTAGGCCCTGGCCCTGGCTAGAAGCCAAGCCACTTCAGGTGGCCCTGGCTGCTGCTGTGAGTTTTCTCTCTTGGTTCTTGTGCACCCCCCCTCCCTTCAGGCAGCCTCTGACAACCTGCAGTCATCCCAGCCATCTTGTCACTGCCTGGTTGTCACTCTTTCCTTAGGTTTAGGGGGTGCCTCCCTTAAGTTTAAAAATCTGTTATATTTTAAGTGTGTCAAGCCAAAAATGTTGGCTTTGAAATATAATTGCAGTAGGTTGCATTTCATTTAGTCCTGTAATTAGGAGCCAAGACCTAGGGGCTGACATGAATATTTGTGATACCTCAAATAAATCAGTGGCTCTGGGTTCACTGGGGAGGCTTGAGGTGTTGGGCAAGCAGGCCGCAATGGAGACAAAGTTTAGACAAAATGCACTGGTGGTGGTGGTGGTATTGACAAGTAGCCACAAATTTCCAAAGCAACTGACCAGAGAATTCCCAAGATCAAAAATGGCTAAGTCCTTGGGGGCACTAGGACAAGATCTATTTTATAACCTTTCCAAAATAGGGGATTTTCAAGGGCCTAGGGCCAATGGGAAATATTGGCTATGTTGGGCAACTAACTCATTCAGTCAGCCATCAGTGGCTGAGCAACGTGCTCCTGAGGCTGGGATAGCCCAGGGCGCCTGCAGTAAGGAACATTTCTTGTCTAATGCCCTCTGTCAGAGAACTGAATACTGGGAGGAAAAAATGGAGAATAATATGAATTGGGCCTTGGGTTATGCAAACCCAGATCGGAATTCAAGCTTGTGTGTACTCTTGAGCAAAAGTCCACTCCTGCTCAAATGCATACATGTTCTTTTTCCTTCCAACTCTTCCCACAGGTACAATACTTTAAGAACCAATCCCCTTTCCCAGGTCTTGTTGCTTTCTCATTTCTCAGCCTAATCCTAAACTCGTATCTTCTTGAAAATGTCACACAGGGACGCCTGGGTAGCTCAGTGACTGAGCATCTGCCTTTGGCTCAGGTTGTGATGGGGTTTCTGGGATCGTATCCCACATTGCCTTCCTCTGGGGAGCCTGCTTCTCCTTTTGCCTATGTCTCTCCCTCTCTCTATCTCTCATGAATAAATAAATAACATCTTTAGAAAAAAGAAAATGTCACACTAACTGCAGAGATTAAGTCCACATATGCCCCTCCCCCCAATTCTCTCCTTCCTCCAATTCCCCCAAGGGTGAGGCTTTGCCCGTCTTACTTCCCACATATTTTTCCATCCAAGCTTTCTTCAAGCTTTGTTAGTTCTTAGAGGAGTCTAGTTTAGTCCCAGGGACCATTTTTAATTTCGGTTCCTCCAGGCAGCAGGCCAAATGACCTATTCAAGCCTGATAAAGAGTCGCTGACCTAGGCACAGCAAATTCTGGGAGGTGAAGGACATTTCTAGATGGTTCCAAAACAAATCCTTTTCCTCTTGTCCTTGACCCTAGGATAACCCATCGAGTCCAAAATTGGACACAGATTGTGGAATAGAGGAAAGTGGATCAGGTGACAGTTTTGAACCATTTGTAAAATCCTGGTCAAATCAATTACCTTCTGGGCCTCAGTTTCCTTCTTTGTAAAACGATCTTGAAGGCTCCCTTCAGCTCGGAATGTCTAAGGTCAGTTGGTTTCAGGACAGCCTTGGAAATCTGAAGCACTTCCAAGGCCTCCCCTGTCATTTGCAGTCTAGAAAGCCTACTTTCCAGGGTCTAGTTCTGTCTTAACAGTAGATCTAAGTGTCTGGTTGGAATTGGATCTGCTTCAAATTTCCAGGAGCCACAAAGCATAATGTGTGTAATCCTTTAAGACCTAGACCCTCATTCTCCCAGAGCAGAGCTGGGAACAGACATACCACTCTGAGGGACATGAGGAAGTACACGACTGGGGTTTCACTATTGTGTGGAGGGGACATGGGCTTGGGATTCTAAATAGGAAACTTCTGGGAAATACTGGGTGGAGGCTGGGGGGTGAAATGGGGGAAGCCAGGGGGATTACAGACTGCTGAGACTGAGCTTAGAAGTCTCTGGGCTGGAGCATGGACAAACTGTTGATGGTGTCAGGCCAGGGAAGCCAGCTCTGGGCTAGTGCACCCCTAGCTCATGGTGCACACAGGCAGCAAGACAGTCCCCTGCCCCAGCTGTTCCAGTCCCATAGCAGCTCCTGTAGTTGTCCTTGGCTCAGAGAAGCAGAGGCGTCCCCTGAGCCCTGGCCCCCCTCTACCGCAAAGCAACTGGCTTCCATTACCCCTGACAGCTCCAGAGCAACAGCCCAGCCCCCGGCCCCAGCCTGGCTCCGTGCCGTTCCCTTTTATGGTGAAGCTGAGGGAAAGTAAGCAGTGAGGGGGGGCGGGGGAGGGAGTAGGATCTCCCTGGGGCAGAGGGCTGTAGAGCTCCAATACTTCTCCCCTCACCAGAGACCCTCAGACATCTACCCAGAGTTTTCTTTCTCCCCAGCGATCCACTCTGCTCAGAACCCACAACCCCTCTGGCTCGTCCCAGCCCTTCCCCCCCCTTGCCCCTCCCTTCCTCCCATCCGGGGGGTGATTTCCCACTTGGCTCAAGGCCCACGGTTTGGGTTTTGATTCCCGGAGGGTCCGCCCTATTTCCGACGCCCACCTCCGGGGGTGGGGTGGAGGGAGCGAGCCCGAGTTAGGGAGGCACCGGTCAGATCACAGGCGGGATCGTTCCACTTGGCGGATGTGGGGGCAAAAAGGGGCGCACCGAGGAGAGGAGCACCCAGCCGCCCCAGCTCTCTCCCCAGTCTGCACCTCCTCTCACCCCCCTCTCCGCTGCGGGAGTCAGGGAGGGGACCCTGAGGGCAGGGCCCAAAGGAAGCACCTGGCTGGGCCGAGCCGGGAAGCGGAGGGTGGGCAGCAGCGCGGGGGGCCAGGGAGGAAGGGGGGTCGGGCCGAGCGTCTCACGCGGCCACGCCGCCGCACCCTCGCCCTAGCCCGCCGCTGGGCTCCGGGGAGGCCGCCACTGGCCTGCTGCGTCCCCTGCCGCGCCAGCTGCAGCCAGCTGTGGCCAGCTGCCCTCCGCGGGCCCTAGACGCGCGTCCGCGGCTCGCCCGCCCCCTACGGCGGGCCGTCCCTCTGCAGCCCCGCCCCTGGCCCCGCCCCTTGCGATGCGCCGCGGGGAGCAGGCGAGACGGCGGGGCTAGAGAGCCCGTTCCGGCCGAGCGGCACAGCCGGAAGTGCCTGGTTTGGGCTTGCGCTCGCGCTACCAACTTCCGGGCCGGGACTCTTACCTCGAGCTACTGCGCAGACCGCGTCGCCGGGAGCCCAGCCGGTCAGGTGAGAGGCACGCAAGCGCGCTCCACGGCGCCTTGGCGGTGGCTGGTCCTGGGGGCGAGGACGGGCCCCGGCCTGGGCGAGGAGTGCGCCGGCTTCAGGCTCAGCCCCTCCTCTTCTTCGCAGGATGATCACAGACGTACAGCTCGCCATCTTCGCCAACATGCTGGGCGTGTCGCTCTTCCTGCTTGTCGTTCTCTATCACTACGTGGCCGTCAACAATCCCAAGAAGCAGGAATGAAAGTGGCGCTTTCTCCGCCCCAGGTAACGGTCCGGGGCAGTAGCGCCCAGCCCCCGGAGAGTGGAGTGGCGAGGCCGCGCCAGGGCCTGCAGGGTTCGAAACTTCAAATCAGAAAGTGTCGGGCCAAGCATGATACAGTCCAGAACTGAGCCCCCTTATCCGCACACGGTAGGGAGTGCCCTTCAGTGCCCTGCCCTCTACCCGTTAAACTGCTCCTTGCTAGAACGGGGGCGAGTTTCCTAATCCTTCTCAGCCCCCGTCTTCATGGTACCCCGATGCCCAAGTTGGGGGTTTGGATACAAGGAGGCACTGACACCAGTAGGAATAAAGGTGCTGAGGATGCTGTCTATCCAAGTATGAGGATTTGGGCTCTTCCCTTAAGTAGCCCTCACTTCTCTAAGGTTGTTTAGGCTTTTATTTAGGCAGAATGTGTGTGTGTGTGTGTGTGTGTGTGTGTGTGTGTGTGGTTGTAAAGATGGAGAATTCTATTTCTGTGTTCTGGGGCAAGAGGCACTGAGTGACGGGTTGGCTACTGTAGACCCAAGTCCTAGAGAGAGGCGGGGGTGTGGGGGAGCTTTAAGTGTGGGTCTGAAATGTAAAGGGGGAACAGGCTGGATGGGAGTTGATGCCTGAAGGATTTCTCCAGAGGAAAGTTGCAGTATTTTCCTTACCTTGGGTCTTTCCCCCTCTTTTCTAGGGTTCCAGGACATAGTCTGAGGCAAGATGGAGGGTATGAGGGGCCTTCCCACTTCACTTCATCCCTCTACCCATCACAACATACAAAGCAACTACACCTGGATTTTTCCAAACAACTTTTATTTCCTCAAAGTCTTCCTTAACCCTATGGAACAAGAAGCTGCCACTGAGTAGGGCCCAGTATAGGGGATTTCTTTTCTACTCCCTCCCCCCAATATAAAAATATAGATATATATTTTTTGTGGTCCCAAAATCTTGTGCTGTGGGGGGGGGATGGGGTAGCAGGTTCCTGCTTTGTCCTGTCTCAAGGTGATGCTCTGCGATGCCTCAGAACAGCGTGGCTGGCATCCAAGAAGTTATGGTTGTCACATGGAATCAACAGCTGAGGGAGGGGACTAGCACATTCCTCACTGCGTTCCCCATCTTGGGGCTATATCCTGGACATCAAGGTTGAGGCATCAGACCCGGGGGGAGACAGTGAGTGGAGGAGATTTAGAGACAAAACAAACCTCAGGTTGGGCCAAGGGCCCCCCGCTGTAACAAATCCGGGACTGGGAGTCAGATAGACTACAGGAAATAGAAAAGGCAGGGGCAGAGCGGGGCCGTGGGGGCCCGGCCTGAGGCAGCCTGCAACAGAGAAGAGAGAGGAATCAGGGTTGTGAAAACTCTGCCCCTCTTTTTGCCTGTTTGCCAGGGGATGGGAGAGATGAGATGGGTAAGGATAGAGAGATTGAGTACTGCACAGTGGGCTGATGCTGGAATGAGCCAGCTCCTAGGCCTTAGGCCCTAACAAGAAGTTGTTTTCTTGTCCGCTGAAGTGAAGACAGGCCATGATGGGAAAAAAAAAATCAGGGACGAGATTCTTAACGAAAGTACCTTTAGTCTTTGGGGGGGGTCAGAGGGAGTAGGGAAGGAAGAAAATGATCCTGAATGGCAGAAATGGGAGTAAAGGGACAGAAGTGAGGTGGGGTGAGGGACTGGACCCGGGTGCTCACCCTGGTGCAGAGTGGGGTCCCGGCTCCGGCTCACTGCTCTCCCTGGTCCGGGGTATAGGGGATGTGGGGCCCGCAGAGCCGCTCATCCCTCTGCAAGTCGGCGGTGAGCCCCGGCCCAACCTGGGCCTAGCCTGTATGGATAGGGGGTGGGCTAAGAGGCTGTATTCTTCCTGTAACTGTATTGCTTCTGAGTTTGCTTCTAGAATTTCCATGGGTAAGAGTGTAGTATAAGTGTCGACAGTCTGTGACTATTCACTCCAAGTCTTAAGTAGGGGAGGCAGAAGATCCAGCATTTAATCTCCACAGCTGTATCATGGCTAACATTTGGCTAGACAGAGAAGCAGTGTATGGAAAGAGGTTGGAGAATCGGTAGATGCTCCCTCAGAGCCTTGTGTCCCTCAGCCCCTGCCAGAGCAGCTTAGGCTTCACCCATCCTGCCTCTGCCTCTACCCAGCTTAAGCCAATTTAGCTTGGGGATCTGGACTGAATTGGAGTTGGTGGCACAGCTGTTCTTAGGAGCAGCAACCAGATGTGTTACCTGGGGAATCCGGGACCCCTCCTGGCGGGAACTCGCCTCGGGCAGGTCTGGGCAGAAAGAGAGGAGAAGCTAAGGGCAGGGGCAGGCAGAGCCAAAGCTAGCAGGCTGAGGTTGGGTTATATCTGGCAGGGACATGGGTGGAAGCAAGAGACCTGGCTGAAGGGACTGGGGACACTGGACAGACAGAGGCACTCAGGCAGCCAGGTAGCTTTCTGATATGGTTGAGGGGAGAGGTTGTAAAGCAGTGCTGAGCATTTTCCCTCCCACTACCCAGATGAACAGTGCCTTGCTAGGCTCTGCCAGAGTTGTTTTGCTGGGGGCTGGGGAAGACCCAAAAATGTTACCTGCAATCGTGTCCTGATACAGGGGATCCGAGGTCCCAGCAGCCCTTTCCCAATCACCATGACAGCCTCTGGCTTGTCCCCTGAGGACATGAATGAGCAGCTGCTCCCTAGGAAACAAAGGAAACTGCTATCATGGGTAGTGGACTGTGGAAAAGAGAGGTAACTTCCTCTAGATCAGGGTTTCTCAGTCCTGGCAATATTGATATTTGGGGCTGGATAATTCTTTGTTGTGGGCGGCTGTCTTGTGCATTGTAGAATGTTTAGCAGCCTTCCTGGCCTCAACCCACTAGATAGCATATCTTCTTCCCCTGTCCTGTCCCCATCAAAACAACCAGATATGTCTTTCAGACCTTGCCACATGTTCCCTAGTGGGTAAAAGGGCCCCTGGTTGAGATCATGGCATGCTCTAGTCTGGTCCAAGGGCTGTAGTAGCAACTTGGAGCTTGAATCAGAGCCCACAGGGCTGAACTGCTCTGTGAATTTATAGACCTTAGAGGCTATCCCATCCAAATGAGTGTTTAAGGATCATATTAGTACCCAAGACTGGTGGATTGAGGGCTACCCATTGAAGACAGTTGACAGGTTGGGAGTAGCAGGCTCTGAGGGAATTAGAGGATGTTGGACTGGAGTCTTATGTCTCATTCCTATCCAGTCCTTTACACAGCTAGGGGTATAACTTAAAAGGAGACCAGGCAGCCTAGGTTTTATGTGGGTGATATGGTTACACAGCATTTGCCGTGACGACAGGTTAAAGGCCTATGCCTTTTTTCGTTCTTCTGTTTTGTCTAATGTTGCCCAACTCCTGGAGTCAGGAAGCTCAAAGTAGCAGGTAGTCAGGTTGTTCAACTTTGAAAATGAGGATTAAGTGAGGTAATGTGCTTAGAGCAGTGCCTGCCACATAGTAGACACTCAAGAAATGGGAACTATTATTTTATTATTCAAAGGCAGTTCCAGCTTCGTGTACAAGGACATAGGTGCTTTAGGGGTTTAGGATAATCCAGGAGGCTAACTGATGCTCCTGGTGTGCAGAGGGCCACCTTACATCAAGTCAAGAAAGATGTCCAGGTCAGGTAGCAAAGGAGCTGAAGGGACTAATTTAAGCCTCAGAGAGAGACTGGTCTATACCCTTGGTGCTAGGGAAGGAAGGAGTCTGGCCAACCTAGATTTTGGTGGCAGTGGGTACAGACCTGATATGCTGAGTGAGCTGGGCAGCAGACAGGAGCCCATGCTGTGTGAGGAGACCGGGCTAAAGCTAGCAGGATTTGGGGATGGGGCCAGGCTGCTTGAAGTAGGGCGATGGGTCAGTGGCTGCTGCCGCCGTCTCCTGTCCTGGCTTCGGGGCTCTGAGCAGAAGGGACACAGGAGATAAAAGGGCAAATAGATGAGGCCCTGGCACTCTACTGCCCTGCTGGGGCCCCTGCTCAGAGGATATCGGCTCTCAAGCTTGTCCTCATACCAGCACCCCACTTCAGAAGTAAATCTAAGATGGGCAGAAAGACCTCTGACATTTATCCCAGTTATCCAGGCCACAGCCAGCTCTTACCCACCTCCGTGTGGCTAACCAGCCTACTCACTTGCCAGTTCATTCTTCTGGCAGAGAACTCACTGAGCTTGGCTTCTGAAACATAGCTCCTCTAGGTTCTCCTGCCTCTTAATTGCCCCTCTTCATCTCCTCTTCCTGTCCCCAAATGCCAGTGTGCCCCCGCCCCCACCCCTCTGCCTCAGCCCAGTCTATCCTTGGTCCCCTCCTGCTCTGGTATGCTCTAAACTCCCAAACTGCTCTCTGGCCCTTTCCCTGGAAAGGTCAGTGGTCTACTGGCATTTCTACTGGGTAGTCTCATGACTCCAGCAAAACTCATTTTCTCCCATCCTTTCTTCTGTTCTTATCTTGGTGAAAAATGAACTAGAAACCTTGTTCATCTTTTGACTCCTTGCTTACATTTAGATTTGTGTTTAACCAAATCTGGACAACACCACCTCTGCCTTTGCTTGGATTTCTTCTTCATTCTCCCTTGCCATGGCCAGTGTCCAGAAAGAGGTCTTTATCTCTCATTCAGGCTTTTGGGGAAAAAAAAATTCCTGCTGGTTGCCCTACCTCTTTCCTTTTACAATCCATCTTTCACACAGGTGCCTGAATGAAAAATCATTTGGTTTCAGGTAAAGGGGAGATACTGAAGGTCTTCTAAAGGATAAATTCTCAACCTTTTCATTTTAACATGGCCTTTGGCCTTTAACATGGCTCCATCCATTGTGGATTCAGTGAACCCATCATTGGTAGGATGCTGACTTGATCCTTCATACCTTCCACTGTAGCTCCCGTGGCTGCTAGTTGTGTGGCTCATCTGCAATGTCTGTCCCCTCTTCTAGTCAAACTTTACACGTCCCATCTCAAATGTCACCTCTGTGAAACCTCCTTTACCATCACAGGTAGAATGAACTGTTCTCCCCCCTTCATTGTCCTTGGTTCACTTGGGTAGTAATTGTTTTATGGTTTTTGTTTCCTTAATGAAATAAGTTAGTACATGTAAAGTAGTTATGATAGTGCCTAGAAGTAGTACTCAATAAATCTTAACTAGTATTCTACTTGGAGCTTGAACCTCTTGAGGATAGAGACTTTGTCTTTTCCAGTCAATATGTCCTGGTCTACAAAATTCTGCCTAGAGAACTAGGCCTACAAAATTCTGCCTAGAGAACTAGAGACTTTAGTAAAGGTTTTGTTTTCCTTTTTTTTTTTTCTTAAGGTTTTGTTTTCCTGAATAGCAAACACCCACTGTAGGCCACAGGCTGACTCAAGAATCTCTCTGAGTTTAAGGACATATGCTTATAACCTGTGTGGCAGCTCTCTCTGGTTCATACCTTGTGGCTAAAGCCTCACTGCCACAAGCTCTGAGAGCAGATGGTGGCTGGATGGGGTAGCGAGGCTTTCAGGTTTGGCAGGCCCTTCCTCATCACAGAGGGACAACAGATGCCAATTGCTCTCAGACCAGATGAGCTGTTAACCTTCATGGAGCTGAATTCAGTGGAGGTCCCAGGATGCCAGGTGGCCCCCAACAAAGCAACATGTATCAGACAGAAAATACCTCTAATTCAGAAAGTAGGTGACAATAACTTCATCTTGTCCAGCTATACTGTGCAGTAGCTAGCAGTGACAAGGCTACTTTTTGGAAGTCCCCAACCGGATTTTTAAAGATTGATACTGAAATGAATAAGGAACAGAAGAAAGAAAGAGATTTTAGGACAGAAGCTATTTTGGCTCTGAAAAGTTTGTTGAGATGCTGAGTCAAGAGTCAAAAGTAGAGCCAAGAGTCAAAATAACCAGACCTGTCAACTTTACATCAATAATAAACCACAACAATAAACAGACTTTACGGTGCTAATAAGAGGTGACATAGCAGTGAAGGACAAGAGAAGTCAGAGATTCATGGCTTCAGGCAAGCTGAAGCCTCTAATCACCACCGACTGAGAAATAATGTAGAACCCAGACCTGGGTAATTCTTTAGTAAAACAGTGATAATCAGGATAATGTCCAAATGACAGTGCATAATAGGCAGAAATGAACGTGAACTGGGTGGAAATAGTGGGTTTCTAGAGGGTCTAAGGAATACCTATACACAGAAGTATGCTGAAATTATGTTAAAGGATGAAGCCTCACCCACCCAGGAAAGGTAAGAAAGAGGGCAAGTAAGAAAGCAAGTGAAAGTTTTTGGAATATTTGTAGGTTGTAGCAAGAACTGAGTAGCGCTCTAGAAGGTAATGAAGCAAAACAGGCGTGTGATGTAAAAAATGTCCGCGTGAATGTAGGTATTCTGGGAAAGATACTATGGATACAACTCAAGAATCCTGCCCCTAATGAGAGTTTAAGGAAGGGAGACCAGTCTAGTTTAGGAGAGAGGCCTAATATTGAAAGGATAAGGCATTTAAAGATAGCATTTTAACCCACACTTAGACTGTCTTAAAACCTGGCCGGGCCTACCTGTAAATTTGGCAATGTGAGCACACAGCCTAATTTCTCATGTTTTGACTTTTGGCCCCTGGTATAATCCAGGCCTACTCAGTCCTCGAGACTTTAAGTTTAAGGGAGGAGCCCTAGCTCTGTTTTATTTCTTGGTTCTAAGGTAAAGAGTCAGTGGCTTAAGGCTGAGTGCAGTGATATGTGAATCAGCTTTGCTTCTAGAGGTTGTGAGACTGTACTTTATTGTAATCAGCTAGAGATTCCATTTTGGAATAGTTCTAGGGTGAAGGTCTGAGGTAGAGGCAGACTGCCCTCACTGGTGCAGGAGTCAGAATGGATATTCTAAAAGTCTCATGACTTAGAAGAGTGGTTTTTCTGGCTTGGGCCTGGGTCTTGCATCATCATCCTGAGACATCTTTGGAACTGTCCCTATGTGTAGCACCTTAGATCTTCCCGAATTGCTGGGATGATCACAGACCTGATTTATGCCCTCTGAAGGGTGGAAAGGTGAGATAAGTATTTATTCGGCCCCCTGCTTCTTGCCTTTTATTCATTCAACATGTATTTATTGATCATTTAATAAGGAAGGGAATAAACAGATGTTAGGAGACATTACCTGCCCTCAAGCTTTAATCTGCTCTCTCCCATGAAACCAGTGATGGTGCTCAAGGCATTCTTCCTATGTCCTCTGAGTCACTTTTCAAAGGAACTTCCACTCCATGGTGGGGCTTGAGCTGCTCTGCCAAGAGTGGCCTGGCAGCTGAGCCACGGCATGGAGGTGGCCAGGGAAGAGTTCTAGTAACTACAGTGGATGTGCCGGAGCTGAGAGGGAGGACAGTGGTGGTGGTAGGATGCCAACTGATGGCCTCCACTTTGACATCGTCCCTTGTCGTTTATACCAGGATCTCGTCAGGTAGGCCAGTTTCAGTTACTGAGTGAGACTTGGCCTGAATCCAGGGCCAGGACGAGAATAAAGTACCTGGGGTGCACGATCTGAGAAGGCCTTGGCCTGACCCTGATCTTTGGGCGACCCACTGGCCTCACCTTCATCCTATGCCCTGCATAACTGCTAGGAGAAGCTGGCTGACTTAGCCACTCTCTCCCCAGCATGCCTGCCTTCGAGCTCTGTTTGTGTCTCCTTTTGTACCAGTATCTTAGGGGCTTTCGGCTTCCCTGACTCAGTCATTGGACTAGCTATTCCTTTGCCCTCGCCCTCTTCTGCAGCAAGAGCTGCTGCTAGCTCCTGCTGGATGGAAGCCTGACTGCAGAGCCAGGAAGGCTGCTGCTCAGGACCTGTTGTGCAGCTGGGGGAACTAGGTAAAGAAGCTCCTGTCTCTGCGGTCAGAGGGTGGTAGGGGTCAAGGCTTCATCGGAGTCTCTTGCAGCCTACTGTCCCAGGAATATTCCCGTTCACCTGGAGTTCCCTTATACGTTGGCCTTCTAAAATGCCACTCTCTAGCTTTGAGGATAGGGCCTGAGATGATGAGACTAGTCTCCTGAATCTCTGCCTTAAGCTTCTGGCTGCTTAGATCTTTTCGGAAATTTTCTGGATAGCCCAGTCTCACCCTCTGTTTTAGCCAATAAAGGACAGTCATGAATTAAATGTATAGTTAAGTGTGATATGATTTTTATACATTAGTGGAAAAAATATACTAGTTTACAAGTCAGAAAAAAAATTTTGTTAAGTCACAATCTCAATTTTGGGTTTGGAAAGTATAGCTGCTTTATAGTTAGGTCTCAGAGATACGGGAGTTGTGTTCTTCCTATCTTAGAAGACACAGTGCCTGGGTGTGGCAGGAGCTAAACAGCCGGATATGTCGAACCAGGAAATAGTGCAAAGCTACAGGACTGATCAACTGGACAAAGTTGTTTTTCTGAGGGTTGGTTGAAGATGCCAAGTCCAAATGCCACAGTCTGCATCGCAGGTCCCTATCCTAAGCCAGGGCTAGTCTTTTTTGGAGTCCTATTAGAGATTGTAGGAATTGAAGCAGCAAAAATTGTAGCACCTGAAGTCAAGATTCCAGCACTCTGACCTTTCACCTCCTTACAGTATTCCTGTTTGGTATCATTAGTAACCCCCTTTCCAACCCTCTATGACTTTAGACACATAGTTTGTCAGGTCTTACAAATATTTACGCAAGTCCCCACGTGTCTCTTATTCAAGCCAGCTCTTTTTTTCTGCTTCTTAGCTCATTGACCTGGGGGGACATTGCTTATCACTAGCTTTACTTGAGTTTGTGGATGATGCCTAGATCCAACCTTTTCTACAGGCTGATTTTTCTGCCTGCAGGATATCTCCATATAGAAAGCCCGCGACATCCAAGCATGTCTAAAATAGATAAACCTAGGGGCACCTGGGTGGCTCAGTGGCTGAGTGTCTGCTTTTGGCTCAGGTTGTGATCCTGGGGTCCTGGGACCAAGTCCCACATCAGGCTCCCCGCAGGGAGCCTGCTTCTCCCTTTGCCTGTGTCTCTGCCTCTCTCTGTGTCTCTCAGGAATAAATAAAATCCTTAAAAAATAGATAAGCCTCAGCACTTTATTTCCAATGTCCTAACATCACCATGATTCTTTCCTTTGGCCTGTAGCCTTGAAGCTTTTAGTTGGCCCTTCTTCCACCATCATTGAACCTTGCCGCCTCTATTTCTGATACGTATATTCACCTCCTTGCCCGTCCCTGGTATAGCCATTAGTCATCTCATATATGAACTATGGTGAGGATTCCCCTCCCCCTGCCTGCCTGATACATAGAGTTCACAGGCTGCTCTTCCATAAATCTTTTGTTCCCATCATCCTCTGAAGCACACAATCATTGCAGTATGTCTTAACTCATCATCTTTGTTTTCAAGACATTTCAACTTCTTCCTCCTACCTCTCTTCACCTAATTTCTGTGCTTGAAGGGCTTGGCCCTTTGAGCCAGCTAGGTATATTTGCTTCTTGTCCTCTCTATGTAGCAGTGCTGGTCCTGGCTACCATTCTCATCTCTGGAATGTTTTTATCAGGCTGTATACTACCACACATTCTTCAAAACCATTTCTCAACTGAATGCTCTTTGGCTGATTACTTTTGAGTTTATCTAGGACGGTGGCTCCTCAAGTCCCGTTTTATAATGAGTGTGTGCTTCTCTGTTCTGTGTACTGTCTTGGGTCTGTTTCCTGTAAGGAAATACTTAGTCCCAAATATGCCCCTTTCTCTTAGCTATTTGGGGGAAGTAAAAAAGACACGAATACATGTCCCTCACTGAAGGAGCTTCATACAGCACTCTGCATTGGGGTGGGGGTGGAGCTGATAATAAAATACTGATTAAAAACTGCCTAGAGTCCTCCGGTGAGGACCTGGACTTGAAGAGGACTCTTTCCTATTTCTCTTTTGTAGTCAGGGAAGGGGAATTTAGGATGCTGACATTCCTTACCAGGAACTATGAGTGGACAGAGATGAGAGACTGACACAAAAGAAAGAAAAGAAAAAAGGACAAGAAATTAGAGGAAGTTTGAATAGTAAAAAGTGTGAATAACTCAGCTACTGATAGCTGTGAAATCCTGGACAAGTGACCCTTCCACAGCCTCTGTTTTCTCACCAGAAAAATGGAAACACCATCCATACCACAGGTCCTTGTGAGGATCAAATGAAATATATACGTAATACTGTTTTGTTTACTGTTTAATGCTATTTAAATACAGGGCATTATTCTTTCATACTGTCCTTCAAACACAGTGGACAAAAGCATTCTCTCCCCATGGTGGGGAGAATCTCAAGGAATGGGGCTTGGAACATACGTGGGGGTAACTGCGTTGCTTATCAGGGCTAAAACGTCTTCCTGGTCAATGATGCTCAGAACCACTGCTCTCTCCCCTGTGGCTGCTCTAACCAGTGCAGTCAGATTGCCACGCCCACTGGCCCAATGTGTGCTTCCGGTCTGTACCAGGGGAAGTGCTAATGAACACAAGTGCAGCTTGAAGACCCTGCAGGACTCTTAGCTCCAGCTTACAAACCTCCATGCTCTGGCAGGATTTCTCCAGCCCAGAGGCCACGTACAATACCAATTTGGGAGTTAGTATTCTAGAAGTGGCACTACAACGATCTCGCTGCACCAAAGTCAGAGTCACTCCCAAGGAATGGTTCCATAGTCCTTCCTCTTCTTTTTCCCTAAGGCCCACCTGTTTCTGTTACACATTTGAACCCAGAATCTCTTATCAGGCAGGGTGTCCTCAAGCCAGGCCTAGAGGTACTGATACCCAGTTGAGTGGCTGTGGCCACTGCTGGATGAGGCCAGACTGATGCTTTGTAAGCCTCAAACAGAAGCTGTCTGTAGTTGTTCCATTTTTCTGTGGAAGAGCTGGAATCCTCATACTGCTGAGTAGGCTCTGAAGCCAGGAAGAGTTTCATCCCAGAGAGACCTTGAATCGGGGTCTCCGGCTCTATATCGCTGCAGTCTGCAGTGTGAGGACACCTTATACTGCTCCCTACAAGACAGCCTTGGTACCATCCCTGATGTGGAGGCTCTGCACTGGAATGTGGCCCTACTTCAGCTTGTGTTTTGTCCCTGGAGATCCCCCTGCTCCCCAGCATGTGCCAAAGCCCAGGTGCCCAGGACTCCCGCCTGGGCTATGCACAGTACTGCTCTGGAGCTGGAGCTCATGGCGCAGGGAACACCAAGGTCGCAGGAGAGGCTGCAGGTTCTGCTATAAACTAATTTTATTGATTCACCCCTTGGTCCCAGCCAAGCGTATATCTTCAAGCTCTCACTTCCCCCAGCAGTGCCCCAAACAACTGAACACCTGTTGCAGGGGCTCCCAGACTGGCTTACCTCTGACGGGGCCCAGCACCCGGTGGCTGACCTTTTGAGTGCTAGAGCCCAGACCTGGCAGCCCTGTAGGCCGACTGCCATGAAAAGGAAAGCTGGGGGAGTTCTTCATCTGTGGAGAGTTCTGTTGGCTGCTGCTGCTGCCACCAGCACTTGTGCCAGTGCTAAAACTGCGTGCTCGGCTCAAGGGATTTTCAGAGCAGGAAACAGGCAAGCCGCTGCAAAGAAGCAGATGCCAGTTAACCCTGGGCCAGGGAGGTTGTGTCCCAAGGCTTTCCCCATGGTCTGATGCTCAGTAAAGCTTCACCCCTGGGGTAATAAGCATAGGGACTCACTGCAAGGGAGAAGGGAGAAATTTGTGTCCATGATAGTGTCTAACCTGGGGCATACCAGCTGATCTCAGAATGCCTCAGAGCCCTTATTCACACATACCTGTTCTGCAGAAAGCGTTCTAAGAGCTATGGGGCTCTCTGGGCAGCTTTAACTCTCGGTGAGCTCCCCACCTTATTCCTTCAGTGTCAGCCCTTGGACCTGTCGTCACTCCCAACCGCTGGAAGCCAAGACCCGCCCCCACCTCCATCGCAATTAGATTTAATTCTGTGCAGGGCTCTGGAGCAGGGAATCCCCTGACCTGGTTTTCAGATGCCTAGGAAGTATGTCGCTTGAGGTAAAGGGAAGAGGATCCCAGTTTCAAAAAAAAATGCATTAATCTTACCAATTATAATTTACTCTGAAAATATTCCTTGGAACTCCTTGCTCTAGAGCCCTGTTCCACTTTCCTACCCTTTCCTCCTCCCGCCCTGCGGGTCTTACTTGGTACTTTTGGGTGGCGTGCGAGAGCCTCTCCTCTTGCTGACACTCACGTTCACAGTGCTGCTCAGGCCACGGCTGCTGCGCACGTGTTTCAGCATCCAGGCACGGAGGTTCGTGAGGCTGCTGTGCTCTGACAGTATGATTCGGGGCCACGGATTGCATTCGGCCATGTCCAGAGCTGCAATGGCCATAGCTCGTCCCACCTGTGGGGAGTCCCACATGGCTCAGTGTCCGGGCTCCCGCCCCAGGCCGGGGTGCTGGGGTGGGTCGCAGCAGAAGAGAAGGCCAGGCCAGGCCTCCGATATTCTCAGTGGGTAACCTACATTTTGTGCCAGTGCTGTTTATCTCAGCAGAGCGAAAGCTGCTTCCTGGACTATTGCTCGTTTTGGGTAAGAGCAGGTAGGTTTTCTGGCTGGTACCAGGAAGGGGTACTCCCAGCAGGAGAAGCCATTTCCATCTCTTCTATAACCTGCAGCTCTTTCTACCTTTCTTGTGTGCCCCAGGACCCCAGAGGTCAAGGCCAGTGTAGAGGTGATGCTTGTAAGCCCAGGAAGAAGGAAGATAAGCTCAGAGGCAAAGAATCTGACTCAGATGTGCTGGGGGTTCTCTGTGGTATAGGGTGAGAAATAGTGCCTGCTTGTCCTCTCAGTACCGTACGGTCCAGGCCTGCCCCTTAGATTAGCTGAAGAAAGTTACTCAGCTGTGTAGAAGCTGTGTAGAAGAAAGTGGTGAGATGGTGACAGTGGGGAGCCTCTCTTCAGAGGACTGGAGTCAGGCCACAGGAGTAAATGCCCTTCTGGCCTTGGAGGTTCCCCCTTTCACCATGCACCCCACGTATCCATACCTGTTCGAACAGCTCCACAGTGTATCTGGAGGGGAAGGCCGGCGGGGGAGGGGGGCTGGCACGCCCGTTGTCATGGCAGGCGGCAGGAATGCTGTTCACAGAGCGCCCCGTGTTGTAGTTGCATTCAAGTGTGTAGCTAAGACACAGAGACTTTATTAGTGTCCTGCCTGGACAGAGTCAGAACAGAACCATCCATGGGGGACAGCCTAGGTGGTCTAAGAAGTAATCGCTTGGAAAAAAAATGCATACAAACAAAATGCTAAGCCCTAGCCTCAGCACTGTTATCACATACCCAGGAAGTCCCCAAAAGACCAGAGTCCCAGACTAAGGACAGTGATGCTAATGGCAAGCCTGGCTTTTGAGAAGGCTTGGGCTACACCCCTGCTCTTCAGATAGTCCAGACTGGGTGTTGTTTTCCTTAGGGAAGGGGCTTCATCAGCTGCATCCCAGCTTCCAGCCAACCTGTGGATTATCCCTGAGGCTTTGTAGATCGCAACTCGGCCACTTCCCTCCTTAGACTGGCCATCTCTGCGGTCTCGGGCATACATGTTCTTCTCTGAGAAATTGCAGCCCTGGAAGTCGAAGTGTGCTGAGTTCAAGGAGATGAGCTTTGGATACAGCATATTTTCCACCTGTTTGGGGGAGGAAAAAGACAACTCAGGAGAGATGGACAGAAGGAAGAAATGGGCAAGGAAGAGATGGCAAGCAGGGGACCATGTGACTAAACCCACGGCGGATACCATTACAGCCACTGGCAGTTGGCAGTGTTCTTGGAATTCTCACTGTATGCCTGATGTTATTTCCAGGTGTTGGAAAGGTACAAGTCCACCTCCTTTTAAGCCCTTAGCTTCTTCTCTCCAATAGTGCAAATTTTTTCCTTTTCCTCTGGTTTCCTAAATTCTAGAATAAAGACTACAACACTGATAGCTTGACCTTCATTCAGAGGTCATGATGTAATATCTGAGACACAAAGCCCCACTGCCATCCCTTCTTGGCCCTTTGAAGCTTGTTCAGAGGCAAGAATACCTCTTGCAGCCGCAGGCCTTCCTGCCAAAAGGCCACCTTCCCTCTGTCCGTGACCTAACCTTTATCTCTTGATGTGCAACAATCCCCACACTCACATGATACTCTGTGGACCCCTACCTGGGTGCTCTCATCACTAAAGCTGTTTCCATACATGAAGCAGCCCCTTTTGGATGCATGTCCATGCAGGTCCACATAGTAAGCGACACCACTCTCTTTAGGGGGGATGGTGTCGGGGGCTGGCTGCTCAAGCTCAGCAGACTGTTGTGGCATAATCCACACACCACTGGGCTTCTGCTCTGCTGGCTTGGTCTGTGTCCAGGCTTCAGGGTTGTCCCCATCAGATGCATGGCCAAGGTGAGCTTCGTTTTGGAGATTGTTGGCCTTCTCGAGGTCGGAAAGGTGAGCATCAGGAGGGAGCTGAGGACTGTGCTGGTGCTCAGAGGGACTCGGGGGGTTCAGACGGGAGTGCACGTGGTGGTAGAGAAGCACAGCTTTGGCCCCATAAATGGCTGGGTGCAGGACCGCATCAGGCTTCAGGTACTGACGGTTCAGATTCACTCCACGTGAGTCTGTGCTGTAGGAAGACAGGGACTAGAGCAGGGTCGAGCCAGCTGGGCCAGGGGGGAGACGTGAGAGTGGACAAAACGGGGGCCATGGTAGACCAACTTACAGAATGAGGCTCAGGTTGCATTAGGAAGGAAAGAATTGAGGACAGGCCCTCTCCTTGATCTGCTGTCACCCCTCCCCTAGAGACCTAAGCACAGCTCCCTCTACACAGGTGAACCTGCAGTTATTCTAATTCTACTCCTTCCAGAGAGTTCCTCATGTGCCACATTCCTTCTCTGGTTCCTGGACAACGAGATGGGCTTGTTCTTGTTCGGATGCAAGAAGATTGGGAATACAGGAGAAGTTAAAGAAGAGGCTGACAGTATTTCACTGAGATAGAGGACATGAGGAGGGCTGGGAACAATCCTGACAGGCTGGGGAGGCTTCTTACCGGTAGTGGCCCCGGACTACACCATCAGGGTTCAACATGGGAATCAGCTTAAAGACAAAGAGGCGACGCAGGGTTTGAGCCCGGGGGTCATCAGGTCGAAGGATGAAGTCCAGAAAGCCATTGAAGACAAAGCTAGATGGAGTCTCCCCAGGGTGTACCCTACTGCTTAAGAAGAATATCTGAGGTGGAGAGGAGAGCGGTCATTAGGCCAGTTACTCTATAGGTCCACTCTAACAGGATACTCTGGGCTGAGGGGAGGCAGGGGCGGGCAGGAATAGCCACTGGATTTCCAGCTGGCTGAGTCTGCAAGTGGAGTAGAAGCGGCCACGCTTGCCTCCCAAAGCGGACTAAGGATACCCAGAGATAACATGGCCTTAAGCTATCAGCAGGGTCTGAAGCTAAGGAAAGGCCAAGGTACTATCTTTAGGCTATTCACACTCACCCTCTTGCCTGTGAAACAGAATGGTCGGGGGGTGCCGGTATCAGGAAATAGCTGCTCTAGGCGGGGCTCCCGATCTTCTTGAAGCCCATGGCAGGAAGTGATCGTTAGCAGATCTACACGAAGTCCATCCAGAGAATAGCAAAGGATCTCCCGATGGTAATAGATGGTATCCAGGGGGCTGTGGGGACAAAAATCATTAAGCCAGGAGAAGTCCCTAAAGTCCTAATGAGGTGAGATTCATCACCAGCCTAGGCTTTGTAGGATCTGGTCTTTTACCCTACCCCTTTGGGACCTTATAGTCCCTTGTGATGTTAAATGAAGCTGAGGATTCTGCGTTGCTAGAATGCAGAATACAGGACAGGATGAACTTACTGTTTTTTCCCCAGTTTATGGCTCCCTATGATAGATCACTTTGTGTAACAAGGGCTTGTCCTCTGTTGGAACAGAAAGAAAGGTGTGCTGAGCAATGGCAGTGCTGAGTTCTGGATAGCTGATGGGAGCTGGGATATTAAGAGGCTTGAACTGGGCAGGTGGATGAGTAGAATGTAGGTAGTGGTATGGTGAGATCAAGGTCACACACATATTTGTCAAAGGTACCCAAAGTCCCACATTCTGTACAGAAAATAGAACTGGTGATGTTTTGTTTTAGGGCTCCTGGGGAAAGTTCCAGAAGTAGTAGAGGTGCTGTCTGGTCCAGGACTGTATGGCAGGAGTAAGGATGGGGTCGGCACCTGCTATGGGTAGGGTGATTCTCCAGAAAGCGCTGGTCTAGCTGGTTTAGCAAATCCTGGCAGTCACTGTAGGAGAAGGGGTAGCAGAAGGCGAAGAAGGTGGTGGCCCCACGGCCCTCCACGAAACGGTGTACAAAGGATAACACAAACTGCGTCTCTGTCATCTGAGAAGCAGAGAAGGAAGAGGGAGGGGCCATTGGTGTGAGAACGAAGATCCCATTGGGATCACCAGGAACTGATCTTACACCCTCAGCACAGTGACCAATTTCCCTCCCTCTGGGACTTTCCATATGACAGTTGGCTCCTTCTAGGCTTCCTGAGGCAGGGGCTTATCTTGGACTCCAGCAGATACCAAAACCTGGTGTGCCGTCTGCCTGGTACTCCGTATCGAGGCTCACTCCTCTTTCCTTTCCCTCCTCTACTTTTAGCACCCCAGTCTGCCTGTCCTCCTCATGGAGAACTTACCTCGAAGGTGGGCCGATCTCGAATGCGTTCCCAGCGCGGCCGGGTGGGCAGTGTGCGCACGAAGGGGGCCATGCCCTGGGAATACAGCTTGCTTTGCTTATTCATGTTCATAATGTTGATCTTGATGAGTTTCCCTGGAGTTCCTCCCCGGACACTGAAGTAGAACCAAGACCTGAGGGCCAGAGGAGGAGAAACGGGTTACTGTAGACTGAGGTTTGGAGTGAGGATATGTGGGACAGCTAGAGCAAACGAAATTGGGGAGGGCCTGTTCAGTTGAGGAGGCAAGGAGAGAGGGAGGGTAGGGAGAGGAAGGGTAGCGATGGTGTAAGCTGTAAGAGAGCTAACTGAGCATGGAGTTGGGGGGACATGACATCGCCTCTTTTTTCCTCCTTCCACCCTTTACTGCTTTCTTCTTACCTGTTCCCATTCTCAAATTCTGTTTCAGCACAGTCTGGTCGGGTCCACACGTTGAACTCATAGTCAGGGGAAGAGGCAATGCTGCTGATGGGAGCTGATGCCCCCCCACCTGCTCCTCCTTCCCCATCACTAGACACAGATTCCACCTTCTCCACGTGGGCTAGGTTCCCTGAATCAAAGCGAGAACTGAACAGCAATCCCCCACAGCGCAGCTCCATGGTGAGGCTGGGAAAGCATCCTCCTGCCCACTCTGGCCCTGAGAGCTGGGGGGAAATGAGGGGTGGTGTAGGAAGGAGAAGGAAGAAAAATGAAAACAAGTGTTTTGGGTCTCCCAATAAAGCCGTTCTTAGGGAGTGCCCTGAAAAGCAAGAGGCTCTTTCCACCTCAGAAAAGGGAGACGTGGCCTTCCAGCAAAGGCTAAGAGAAACCACTTTTCTGTCCTCACGCTAAGGGTTATAACTGACCTAAAAGGACCCCATTTTACTACAGCTTGGCTGTTCCAAAATGAACTACTCAGTGGCTTAACTATGTTGAGAAATGCTAGATTCGAAGCTTTTTGCAGCCCAAAGGTTAGAGAATAGTATTAAAGAGATCAGATTTTCCAAACCTAGCCCAGATTCACCCACCATAACCAATGGCCATCTTGAAAGTTGGGCCTTTCTGGATCTCTGGTTCCTAGACTGGCTCCTCGCTCTCCAGCAGCGTGGAGTGGAGAGAACCAAGTTCCAAGTCTCTCCACTCCTCCATCCTCACAAGTACTGACCAGGCATTTGGTCTGTTGCTCCCCTTAGCCCTGGAAGGGCTGGTTCTTTCTTTTCTTTTGTTACTACCTTATGCCTATTATGGAAGAAAACTAGAGAACGGCGGCCTTTGCCAAGACAAAAGAAACTGGGCGGAAGGCACCTGCTCACCTGGAGACCGTAGCTCAATTCCAGTTAGGGCATGGGTCTGTTTCTAGCCCCCTCCCGCCCTGCAAAGCCCCGGAGTCCCTGAAAAAGCTACGAGGGCAGTAGCTGTGGGTGAATGACGGGTATTCTGAGCACCCCTAGAAAAGCGGCTGGCCGAGACCCACTTGGGGGCAACGGGTGAGTTCTCGCCCCTCGACCCCGACACACCCTCGCTTCACACTGACGGAGCTCGCCCAGGGCAGGGTGGGGTTCGGGGGCACGGAGGGGCGAGACAGACTCACACTCGAGGCAGGGAGCACCGGGGGCCAGGGCCGCGGCCACGGGCGTGGGGGTGGGGGTGGGGCCGGGGAGGCCCGGGCGCGGGGCGCGGGGCGGGGGGCGGCGGGGCCGGGCCGCGGGGCGGGGTGGCATTCCAGAGGGGCTCCGGGCTGAAAGGGGCTGACAAGGGGGCGGGGCCGCGGCCGGCGGGGCCCGCGCTCCACGCAGCGCCCCTCACCTCTCTCGGGGCCGGCGATCCCGCTCCCTCTCCCGCTAGCGAGGCGCCACCTCGGGCCCCGGCACCCGGGTCCTCCACCCAGGACCCAAACAAAACCCGAGCGCCGCGGTGCCGGGACCCCGCTCTGCCAGGAAACAAGAAGTCCCTCGCCTATTGGCCGTGGGTGCAGCTGGCTACCCGCCCAGTAAGGCTCGCTGCCATTGGTCAGCGCGCGGGGGTTCCCTCGCACGTTAGCGGGTACCTGAGCCAGTGGCGCTTGCGGGCTCGGCCGGCAGATTGGGCCGGAGGGTTCCATCGCATCTTCTCGGAAGACGGTTAACGGCCTGCCCGCCGGGAGGAGAATAACACAAAGTGACCGGGAAATAAATTGTAAAAGGCTCACCTGCAAAATTAAGGGACAGCGTGCGAAGCTAATCATTGAGCACCGTGTTCCTCTGTGTATCACAAAACACCTTCCTGGGTCCGCGCCGCCGTTCAGCGATCCTCTGATGAACGGGGCAAAAACCTGAGTGGAGGATGCGGGCATCGATCCCGCTACCTCTCGCATGCTAAGCGAGCGCTCTACCATTTGAGCTAATCCCCCGTCTGCTGCCGCTCCTCTTCCCTTTGCCTTACAGGCTTCTCTGAGCTGGCCGCTGACCCGAGGATCGACCGGAATTCAAGACGTTCATACAGCAGAGTACAGTAGGATCATGGGCACGATTTTTGTAACGCAGACATGTAATAATCACACGTAAGCAATAGTAACACACATCGTCGCATCTAACCCGCAAGAGCGCTGGATTGGATCCTGCCCACGTTACAGCTGCACTTGGGCTTTACCGAACATCTGCAGTGCTGCTGCAAATGCACAGCGGGCCTTGGAGTGAAACTTTCTTCTTACGGGGTAACTGAATTAAGCGGAAACTAAAAATATTGTACGAAGTCCTTCGAGCCGGAATCGAACCAGCGACCTAAGGATTGCCGCAACTCACACCACTACAGTCCTCCGCTCTACCAACTGAGCTATCGAAGGCTCCGCTGCTCCCGGCACCTGCCAGTTCCTCTCTAATGCTCACCCAGGCCGCACTGTGACAAGCTCGGAACGCCTTTCGGCATAGCTGCCCCCCGCCCCCCTTTATAAAGGAGCTCGCTCCGCGGAGCCCTCCGCGCTGCACGGAACAAAGGAAGCCGGGAACTGAAGAGCGGCCGGAGGACCCGCTTCCCAACTATGGACGAAGGAAATGGGCAATACACTTCGTTTCCATTTCCCTGCTTTTTACCAAGCAAAAAAGCGAGCGCAGCGCCCTCCTGAACCTCCTCGGCCCCCCCTCCCCCGTGGCTTTTAGAGGGTTGCGGACGTCTTGAGATCCCGCCCGCGCCCCCTCGCTGCTGGGCAGCCTTCGCCCTGCGCGGCGCGAACGCAGTGTGCTCCCCGGTTGCAAGGCGCAAGCCCAGTTGCCAACACCGAGGGCTTCCTTTCGTTGTTTGCTCTAATTTTCCCTTCGGGCGCCAATAAAATCCTGCTGCTCTCCTGCTGTGAAGGACATTCATTCGGCCGGTTAACCACGTGTCAGAATCTATTCGTTCTGGCTGGAGCCTGAGCCGTGTGAGCCGCCGAGCTGCGGGCGGCGCGCAGGCCCCGGGCCGGCGGGGTCGGACTTGGCGGCCGGCGCCGAGCAGCCCCGAGCGGGATGCACCGGCGCCGCCGCCCCCCCACCCCCCGGCGCCCCTTCGCGCCTCTTTCCAGGGGCCTGGAAGGCCGGCCGACCCTCCTTTGCCCACCAAGTTCCTGGGGGCTCTGAAACCTAATACCCCCACTCCCCTGTGGAGCCTTGCTTAGGGGTGCGGCGGAGGGGGTGTGCGGGAGACCCGGGTCGTCTCCAGCCCTGCGGCCCGAGCCACCTGGAGCCACAATCCCCTGCGCAAATGCAGGTGGGCGGGGATGGTTTCAGGCCCATTCGCCGCTCTGACCCTTATCTCTCAGGCTCATCTTTAAATCCGAGGTCTCTGAGGTCACTGGGCACAGCACGGCTTTCACCCTTGCGCCCACCCACAAAGCAGGAGGTTAACTTCTTCCCACCAATTTCCCCGTTTAACTTCGTTCTGTTGCTGCAAATGCCATCACTGTGTCCCAGAGCGTTAACCTGGGCAGTTTTCTTGGCTCGGTGTTCAGCGTGCTGGCTGGCTGGGTTTCTTGAGGGGAGGGGATGCTGGGAAAAGGAACATACTCCATTGTTGCCTTTTTTTTTTTTAAGGCGAGATTCACATAACGTACAATTTGCCATTTTAAAGTATGAACAAGTCAGTGGCACTTAGTGCATTCACAGTACTGTGCAAATTATCATTTCTCTCTAGTTCCCAAACTTTTTTAAAAGAGTTACCCCAGAAGAACACCCTGTACCCTTTTCGCAATCATTCCCTGCCATCACTTCCCCCATACCCAGGCAACCACTAATCTGCTTTCTCTGTATGGATTTGCCTATTCTGGAGATCTCATATAAAAGAAATAATAAAATACGTGACCTTTTGTGTCTGATTTTTGTCACTTGTCATAGTATTGTTGCAACTCATCCATGTGACTCGGGATCGAGTCCCACGTCAGGCTCCCTGCATGGAGCCTGCTTCTCCCTCTGCCTGTGTCTCTGCCTCTCTCTCTCTCTTTCTGTGTGTGTTGAATAAATGAATAAATACAATTTTTTTTTTAAAAAAGAAAAACTCATCCATGTTGTATCATGTGTCAGCACCTGCTCCCTTTTAATGGCTGAATAATATTCGATGTACTAATACACCATTTTGTTTGTCCATTCATATGTTGATGGGCATTTGGGCTGTTTCCACCTTTTGGCTTTCATGAACAGAAGTGCTATAAACATTCGTGTACAAATTTCTGTGTGGAATTGCTGGGGTTTCTGGTAACTGTTTTAACTCCTTGAGGAACCACCAGACTGTTTTCCACAATGGCTGAAGCATTCTACCTTCCCATTAGCAATGCAGGAGGGTTCCAATTTCTCCACATCCTTGCCAACACTCTTCTGTATTTTTTTTTTTTTATTATAGTCAATATTTCAACAAATTGAGCTCAGTTATAAGAATTTTCTTATGTCATTAAAAATTCTTTGAAACCGTCATTCAAATAGCCATTTCCCATTTTGGTTGTAAAATTGTTACAACATTTTATTGTAATGTTCATCTTATTATTAGACACAGTTTACATCCAAATTTTAATTTATTCATACTACTATAATAAATGCTCTTGTACATAAATCTTTGTCCATATTTCTCTTCTCTAGTCTCTAGAACATATTTTCAGGAGTGGAATTCTTTGGTAAAATACTACAGAACTTTTAAACCTTTTAATGAATATTACCAAATTACTTCCCAGAAACATTACACTGATTTCTAGCACAACATTCACTGAGTGTATTATCACTTAAAAGAAAAATCTTTGTTAATAGGCAAAAGTAAGTGGTAACTTATTTGAAATTTGTACTTTACCAATGAAATGGACTTTATCGTTTATTTGCAGTTTTCAATGAATTGTCTTTTTTTTTTTAAGTAATCTCTGTGCCCATGTGGGGCTTGAACTCACAACTACGAGATCAAGAGTCACATGCTCTACTCACTGAGCCAGCCAGGAGCCCCTTCAATGAATTGTCTTTTATCCATTTTTTTATTGTTATGTTGAGGCTTTTCTTGATTTGTAGGAGTTCTTTAAGGATGTTTATGTGATAAGCTCAGTAAGGAAATGGAGGCCTTGATCAATGCACCGAGACCTAACAGACATGCACAGAACCTTCCACCCAACAATAGCAGAATACATATTCTTTTCCTGCACTCATGGAACATTCTCCTGGATGGGCCACATGCCAGGCTTGTTCTGTAACAAGTCTCAATAAACTTAAAAAGACTAAAATCATACAAAGTATGTTTAATGTGAACTACAGACTTTGGGTGATAACAATGTGTCAGTGCCAGTTCACTGATGTTGACAGTGGAGGGCTGTGTGGGTGCATGGGACAAGGCATATGTACTTTTTGCTCAATTCTGATGTGAACCTAAAATTCTAAAGTCCATCAAAAAAGTAATAACTGATGTGCTAACATAAAAATACATATATCAAGGCACATCCAACAATGTGTCTGAATTCAGGGTTTTTATTAATAAGCAGATTATTCAATATTCAACAAGTATTCATTCATAGCCCGAATGGTGGAAGCTCCCCCATCTCGTCTCCAAGTTCCTTCTTATATTTCAAGTTTGGGGTGATGGAACTGCCCAGTAAAATGGAATACCACATGGGGAAAAGCAAGCCTTCATCCCTTCCAACCCATTAGGGAGCTGACCCATGAAGAATATGTAGAAAAGGATGGATCACCTTACATGTTCACTTAAACCCAAAGTCCTTTAGGAGAGAGAAGATTAAGATGCTCAGAGGTCAGATAACCATTGACATTTCCATGTAATTGTCAACTGGGTCCTTCTGGAATGGGGCAGGGCAGGCCTGTTTGTCTCTGTGGGAAACCCTCCACCCCAAGGGTGATGGCATTTGAGAGTGTACTGGTAATGCTGCAGGTGAGTCTAGCAATGCTATCAGTTCCTGGTAAGCAGATCACCCATCAAGCTGCCCGGCTGTAAAGCTGGAGCTGTAGACTGGGCTCAAATCCAGAAACGTGCTTTGACTTTTTGAAACAAGTGGTTCAAATGAGTCATGTGCTATGACTTGCAGGCCCATACAAGAGTCGGTCATAACTCAAGTTGGTAAGCGATAACCAGACTCAAACATGCCAGTTTTCTGTGGAACTCCAGCTGTGTGAAAAGTAAAGTTACAATGTCCAGATGTGACCCTCTGAGGTGTCAGGTTACTTCTGTTCCTCCAATACATCAAGAGTCCTACTGTGAGAGCGCACCTGTCAGTAGGAGTCTACTCTACTGGTCCACACTGGCTCAACTAACTCACTGGCTCAGCTTGGATTCCTGGGCTTTGACAGGTCTGCAAAACGTGAAACATCTGCTTTAAAGGGCAGTGGGTGCAATGTTGGGACTACTTCTCTGACCCAGGAAAAATTTTGGACAGTTCCAGTATTGAGTCAAACAACTGTTTATCAAATAAAGCCAATTAAGGTGTTGGTGTCCCCGAAAGAGGCTGTAGAGACCCCAGCTGACCAAAGTTGATCAAATGTTGTACCCCAGGATTCTAGGTCAGAAGGTTGAAGGAACCCAAGGTAAACTTAGTACACACACTGGAAACCAGTGCACACATTAGGCAACATTCTTGGAGTCACTGGATTGTAGCAGTCCAGCAGCCCTGGTGATTTAGTGTCATCAGGACAGGGTCCTCATTTTCCTTGTCCTGTGCTGTTGCCAACCAAAGACTCACTATTCCTAAGCACTGAACCTGTTTGTTCCTGATTGGGAAAAAGTGAGGTCTTGGGACCCTTGCAGT
The DNA here is from genome assembly GCF_018345385.1 of Vulpes lagopus. Classification (NCBI taxonomy): domain Eukaryota; kingdom Metazoa; phylum Chordata; class Mammalia; order Carnivora; family Canidae; genus Vulpes; species Vulpes lagopus. The sequence continues at coordinate 112,677,634 of NC_054828.1, forward strand.
CTCACCCAGCAGCCCCAGACCTTAGTTGCCAGGCGGGATTTTTCATTTTTTCCGGGACAATTGTCATGGTTACCTGCCACTAGGGGAGCCGGGGTTCAGTCCACTGTGCGCCACTTAACTCTCAAGCGGTAACATGGTTCTAGCTTAACAAGGAAAGGGAACACAAATGTGAGACGTTATTGTACTCATGACCTCACTTTGGGTCAAGATTTTTCTACACTTGCTACTTTATAGTCTTCCCACTGAGAAGTCAAGGCAGTCTCAGGGTGACAAGCGAATGGGAAAGTGGTAGCTGGCCATCATCCTGCTGTCCCCTCAGGCATCTGCTAGAAGCAGGAAGTAACCTGTGGGAGCTGGAGTGGGCAGTGCACTGCCAGTACTGCTTAGATTTGAAACATTCAAGGGAAGAAACCTGAGGTGAAAGCTGAGTCTGTTCAGTTCTCTTAGAGTTTCAAGTCAAACACAAAAAGGGTCTTTGGCCATAGACCTTAGACTCATGGGTCTCTTGGAGTCCTAAATCTTTCACTCATTGCCTTATAAAACCAATTAACACATTAAGGCCCTGGCAAGGAAGAGGACACTATGGGTCACAGAACAAGTATTCCCTTGGTTGACTCCCTCCTCTTTCCAGCTTCAAATACTTAAGCTAGGGGCACCCAGGTGACTCAGTGGTTGAGCATCTACCTTCAGCTCAGGGCGTGATCCCAGGGTCCTGGGATCAAGTCCCATGTCAGGTTCCCTACAGGGAACCTGCTTCTCCCTCTGCCCCGTGTCTCTGTCTCTTACGAATAAATAAATAAAATCTTTAACAAGAAAATACTTAAGCTATCAAGGCAAACCTTGGGACATGAAGCACAGTGACAAGTGAAACAATAGGATTAGGGGAGCAAAGGAGTGTCTGGAATCCTCAACAGGCCAACATTTAGAATGATGGGTGTGAGCTATCCCTGCCAGAAGCTCACCTGCAGCCAGTGGCTACAACCCCCAGGGGGCAGGGGGCCAAAGGAGAACATGTGGTTGTCCTGTTTACAACTATGGGAATTCCTGCATGGGGATGCAGAGAGGAAAGCTAGCAATCAAATCTGTGTCCTTTATTCCACCCAGTAGGTGTACCAAGGAGCCATATGCTGAATCCTGTGTCAACAGGCTGCTGGAAGGTCCACTGGGCCCAAGGCACACAACTACTTGGGCTTTGCTCCCCAGACAGGTGGTAGGGGCAGGCGGCGGAGAGAAGCTGAGCTCAGAGGAAAGGTCCCCAGGCACCGAAGGGGGAGAGGGGAGAGTAAAGAAGTAGGATGATGACGCGGAGGGCAGTGAGAGGCCTCAAAGGACAGATATTGGGCGTCCAGAGGTGAGAGGTCCTTTGGCCCAGCCCTCTGACAGGCCCATGCAGGCTGAGGGCCGAGGTGAAGTTGCCGTTGCCCACTATGATGCTATGTTCTTCTGGAGGCCTCTTCCCTTGCTCCACTGTGGCTAAAGTCTGGGAGCAGGAATCATTCATCAGAACGTAGCTGTCACTCAGTAGAACCCCACCTTCTGGGAGATGAGCTGTCTGGGGCTTTGGGAATGAGATGGAAAGAAGTAGAGAGCAGGAGATGAGAGGGGCCTACAGAAGGTTAGCAGCCTGAGGACAGAGGCTGGGAGCTACATGCAACAGGGCCCAACAAGTGTTCAGTGGGATCAGGGGTAGGAGGAGGCTGACGTATCTCTGGGCTCAGTCCCCATCGGAGATGGAGGAACTGGGGCAGAGGTAACCGGTCACTCCCTAGGAGGCAGAACTTAGGCACCAGGTACAAGACTTCTGCAGAATGGCTGCCCTCTGCCTGCCAGCAGTCTCAGATGGCCTGCCCCAAGACAGGCCTGGTGGCCAGGGATGCAGGGCCTATTGCTGGGATATCATGGCAAGTGCCCAGTCCAAGAAAGCCACGGTGATGTCCTGTAGGCAGAGCCAGACCCAGCGGGCAGCCTCACTGAGCTGTGTCTTCACGCAGTCCCAGGTCACTTCACCCCTGGAAGGAAAGCAGAACATTTGTGGGAGTTGGGAAGCAGTGCTGGGTCAGGTCACAGGGTTGCAGCTCAGACCCCTATCCTGCATCCCAGAGTGGCCGAGGGCTGGAGTAGGGCTCGGTGAGAGACTGGACAGAGCCTTGTCTCTGGGGAAGGGGCATGGGGCTCTCGGGCTCCTGCTGGAGCTTTGGAGGAGGGTCTCACCTGCATGCCTCATGGCAGTGCTCCTGGGCCCGGGCCAGGGCTTCCAGCAGTATGTGCCACAATGGCAGCAGCACATTCTGGTAAAGAAGCAGGAGCAGCTCCTGCAGAGACTGGAGCAGCTGGATCAGCGTATCAGTTACCTGTAGCTGGAGCACAGAGAGTGGAGAATGCATCCTGGCCCTGAGGACCTGTTCCATGTGAGGATGACATTCCAGCCCCTGGGGAGGCCAGCCCTTCTCTGACCTCCCTATCTCCAACTTACCCTCTGGGAGAGGCTAGCAAGGCTGTCACCAAACCAGGCAAGGTGGGAGGCACAGTGGGAAGAAAGAAAGCTGATTGTGGCATTGGTGTGGGCCCAGGCCAGCTGCAAACTGGGCCTCAGCATGGTCAGTAGGTGGGAGCCCCAGGCCGGCAATGTCTCCTCTAGCCAGCTGTAAGAGGCAATCGGGGGGAGAGAGGGAGGCTGAGTTTCCTCAGATGGCTCAGCTCCCCAAGAAGAGCTGTGGGGAAGGGAGGGCTCGAGAAGGGGAAAGTGTAATCATTTCCCACTGATGCCGTCACCACTCTGAAAACCTGGCTTGCCCCGCCACACCCCCTACGAGGGCTCACCTGTAGCCCTGCAGGCTGTAGGCGTAGATCTTGGCACACACTTGCTGGCCAGCAGGCAAGAACCCAGATGATCGAAGCAACCGGCCAGAAAGGGAGGCTGAGTAAAGGGGGCCTCTGGTGAGCTGGGGCGTGAGGGGGGGCAGGGAGAGACACTCCAGGCCCCAGAGCAGGTCCAGGGGAGCAGAACTCATGTGCTCGCAGGGCTGCAGAGCTGGCTCCGATCCGCTCCAGAGCGCGCTTGCTCAGAGGGAGGGATGCAGGCCCGTGGAGCTGAGCTCATTTCTCCTGCTGGGCCAGGTGTGAACTGGAGTGAGGTAGCCAGGTAAGTGTCAGGGAGCCTTGGGTCTGAGGGTCCACCCATCTACTTACCAGCTGTGATCTTAAGCTAACTATTAAATCTGACTCTCAATTTCCTCAGGAGTTAAAAAGGAGATAACACTTACTCAAGCAAGACTATGACTATGCAAACATCTCTACGGCAAAGCAGCAGTCCAATCTGAAGTGGTAACGTCATAGTTGTGGACAGAATAGCCTGTCTGAAAGAGTCTCTTCTGTAGTATCAGGGCAAAGCTATGTGTGAGAGCCAGGGGGTGCTACACCTAGCTCTGTGCCTCACCCTCACGTTATCTCCCTTGCCTGCCAATTCTCGCTTACCCTGGAAGGAGCTGTGTGACTGGAAGTCATGGCACAGGAAACCTATGGCAAAGATCAGCACCAATAGGAGTAGCCATGTCCAGGGTAGCCGGTAGCCCTGTGCCTGCTGCAAAAGGCCCTGTGAGGAGAAGGGGCGGTGGAGGGGAGCAGTGGTCAGAAGGAGGGGGTGGTCCTTCATCCGGAAGGAAGGCCTCAAGCTAGGCCTTCCATTCCAGGAAGAGGATCAAGCCTTCACACGACCCCAGAGACAGGGCGGCTCCACGGACAGGGGGGCCGGGGGTGCTGGTCAGAGGCGTAGGCCGGTGTGTGGGTCGGGGAGGGCTGGGTGCTGGCACCTTGCAGGCTGTGTCGCAGGTGGCAGCATCCTGACTGTTGCAGCTGCCCTTCCTCAGCAGCTCCTGGTTGGTAAGCTTGAAGGATTGGATGGTTTCCTGCAAAGACTTCTGTGTCTGTAGGATAAGAAAGTCTGGGTTGAGAGGTTAACATTTAGCCTGTGAGGGAACTCTGAGCCTCCACCCTGCTTCACTGTCCACGCCAAATGCATGAGTACAGCGCCTTCTCAGCAAAGGGAGGGCCGTGGTTGAGGGGTACGAACCCAGAACCCAGACGAGGCTCAGCCTGCCATGTCCTCCCAGCTCCTCACCTTCTTGGGAATCTGCTCCCAGGACCTGAGCAGGTGTTCCAGCAGCAGGCTATGGGGAAAGCACAACCCCTTCCAATCAGGGGGCTCACTGGGCCCCTCCCATCCTCCTGGCCCCCATTAGGCCCTGGCTCCTTCACTTCCCTCCCACAATGAGCAGCCTCCTAGAGGCCAACCCAGAAATGTTCCCACTCAATTTGAGAGGCACAAACTCAAAGGACAGTGACAAATGTTCCCCTTCTGCTTCTAGGCCAGGGACAGGCTGGGAAGCATGGATTAAGGCTTTTCCCTATGCATCAGAGGTGGGCAGCCCCCCACCCCCACCTGCCTGGACTGTGACAAGTGCTTGGGGTACAACTGCCTCCAGACACTGGCGCTGAGGGGGTCCACCGTCAGACACTCGATCAGGCTGCTCAGGAGCTGCACAGGGGAGAGGGGACAGGAGAGGCTGCTGGGGTGGGGGGATGCTGGAGGGAGACAGTGCCTCCCAGGCAACACTCCCACCCCAGAGGACAGAGAAATTGTGCCAAGACCCCAGAAATCTGAGAGGCCACAAGGGGGAGGCTGCAGCTCTCAAGCTAGAGCTTGAGCTTGAAGATCATCTGTCAACAAGAGGCAGAACATCAGAGACCAGCCAGATGTGAACGTGTGTCCTTTTAGCTCTGTCCCTGTGAGGGTGGCCCACGAGTGAGTAGGTTAGGAGGCTGTCAGGAATGAGCTAAGGAGAGGCCCAGGAAACGAGTTCTGTGAAGGCAGGGCCCCTGTCAGCAGGTAAGGACCTCTGCGGTGGCCTCCCATCATTTCCTCACCTCTTTCTTCATCTCAGGAGGACAGCTAGGGGTGGCTCTGGACAGGAAGGAGGGGAAATACGTATGCAGGGTGGATTCCGGCTTCGCCCCAAATGCCAGCACCTTCAGTCGAGGGTAGAGCTGACACAGCTGCTCCTGCAGGCTGGGGTGGGGGTGGGAGGAGAGCCAGGCACCAGGTCTAAAAGGAGCTACGTGATATGTCCCTTTTGCTTGGCTGACTTTCTGCCCTGCCTGTGGGAGCAGAGTCACTAAGGGCCTTATAATGGCTCAGAGTCTTTTTAGACTCAACGACTCCTTGGAAAATCTGTTGGAAGTCATGGATCTTCTCCCCAGGAAAATGCCCATATGCCAATCACACCTGAGGGTCCATATAACTTCAGGGGGTTCACCGATCCCTTGAACGGTCAGGTTCAATGGGCAGGTTGAAAATCTCAGATTTTGGGTGGTTGGAGAAGAACGGACAGGAAATATACAGCCTGCTCAAGCCTCTGCTGGGATCCTTCACAGCAGGTGTGCCCCAGGGTAGTCCTACCTGGGTGTCAGGGAGTTGTTGGGCATGTAGGCAAAGTCCAGAAGCGGGAAGAAGTCCTTGGGGCCAATCATGCCAAAGCCCTTGGTGAGGTTGGGGTGCATCCTACGGGGGAAAGCAGGAAACAGACTTGTTGAAGACTACCAGGCAGGCTGCGATCCCAGCTGAGACCAACATCTAAGAAAATGGGCATACACTCAGCCTCATCCCTACCCCTTAATGGTTTCCTCTCTTTCCTTCCTCACCATCCAGTTCTGACTGGGAGGAGCTGGTCCTGGTTTCCCCACAGCTATGGAGACCAGGACCACAGCATCCTGTTTTGCTCAAACAGCTACTATGATCCCTTACCCCCACCCCACCCCCCACAAATTACTCACAGGAGCAGCCGATCCAGGTACGCGATGGCAAAGGGAGAAAGAGACTTGATGCCCAGCACAGGCAGCATGATCCCCAGCCACACTAAGGAAACAAAGGTCAGGGAGGGAGCCTCAGGCTTGGACCCACGGGGGATGTTAAAGAGGAGCTCCCTGCCCCCAAGGCCATCCCTTTTTCTCCCCTACATCTTTCTTACCTTTCAGTCCTTCAGCGAGGTTGGTAAAACCTGCTTGACCCAGGGCCCACATGATTGTCAGACACTTTGCCGGTCGGCTCTGGTGAGACCTTAGCAGTTCCAGGAACTGAGGAGACCAGTGGGAAAGGCAGGTTGTGACAAGGCAAAGCACCAGGAGCACCCCCAAAGCCAGGTATGAAGAAATGCCAAAAGGGAGAGAAGGGACAGGCCACGGGGCGATGCAGCACTGGGGTAGTACAGGGTAGTGATGCAGACCATGCGGTCCGGCACTGGGCCGTGGCCTGCACCCGTACTTGCCACTTAAACTAGTTCACTAATTAGGAAAGTTACTGAATCCCCCTGTAGCTCCATCTTCTCATCTATAAAGTAAACATAACAGTAGCATCTACCTTATGCCTATATAAAGCAGATACGGAGCAAGTGCCAGCAGTGTTACTGGTCTTACAGAGCTTCCACTGTCCCCTAATTAGGTTCAACGGTATAGAATCTGCCCAGGCTCCCCAGTCCCAGTGGCCCCCCTTCTGGTGTTCCCACCACCACCCTGAGCTCACCTTGCCCAGGTTCATTGTGGCAATCTTGGGCTTGTCTTGCAGAACGGCCTGGATACAGATGCGGTATCCATGTAGTGACTCCCCTGGAGAGACAGGTGTTCTCAGACCTACATATGTTACTTGGCATCCCCAAACCGAAATCTCCCTTCTAGCAGCTGTGAGCCCAGAACCCAGGGCCAATGACTCCTAACTTCTTCCTCTCTTTCCTTTTTTTTTTTTTTTTTGAAGATTTTATTTACTTATTCATGAGACACACACACACACACACACACACACACACACACAGAGGCAGAGACACAAAAGACACAGACAGAGGGAGAAGCAGGCTCCATGCAGGGAGCCCAATGTGGGACTCGATCCCAGGACTCCAGGATCACACCCTGGGCTGAAGGCAGTGCTAAACTGCTGAGCCACCCGGGCTGCCCTCTTCCTCTCTTTCCAAAAGAATATTGAGATTAGCACATTTCTTTGCTGGAATCAGAACTACCCCGGCAATCTGGAAGTAGGAAAAGGGAGTAGTAGGTTCCCAAGATGGGGTGGGGCTATCCCTCACAGGGGGGCACCCCCTCTCACCTGGTGTCTTATCCAGCTCTTGCAGCATAGTGAACAGACAGTGGTCAAAAAAGAGCTCCAGAGACCCCGCTGCCTTGGCCAGCAGCCCTCGGATGATCCCACGAAGCTCCCGGCTTACCAGGCTGTAGGGATAATCTGGGGCCGAAAGGTTCCACATGTGTGCTAGCATCAGAAGCCCCTGCCAGCTTTGAGAGCTTGGCTGCACTCCCTGAGAACGGCGAGTGCACGCAGAGGTCCCTGCGCTGGGCTGGCATCCTCCCTGTCCCAGTGAGGCCCACTTCCCCAGCCGTGACGATTTGAGAACAGCTTGAATCACGCACATAAATCAGGACAGTGGGGACACTGGGCTCTGTTGCTAACTAATGTGTTTACATATGGCCCTTTCAGTATTTTCTCAAACTTGTCTGATTTTGAGGGAGGTCGAAGAACTAACCATGTGTATGCTGGCTTAGCGTGGGCTCACTTAGAGGTGCCTGCAGCTTGTAGTTGAGATAGCTGGCCAGGTCCTTCAGCCACACGGAGGGGTTCCCAGAGAACACGCTCTGGCTCTTGTCCAGTTCCTTCTGCAGAGCTGCCACATCCAGCTGCCGGGACACAGGCCCCCACCGAGGTCAGTTATGAGTGAGTTTAGGGAAACAGGGTGGAGCTGGGAAAATGGGTGAAGGGTGAAGGTAAAAGAGGATTTCTGCTTTTAAATGTGATGTGGAATGCCATAGTATCGCTGCATCCAGATATTTAGAAAACACAGCACAGCTGGGATTGCTGGTCTCCAGACCCAATATTCTCAAGCCCTTTACATGTGCAAGGGGACCAGATGGAAGATGAAAGATCGCAGCTTCCATGGGGCAAGGAACCACAGGTGTTTCTTTACCCCCACCCTGGTATCCCTGAGTCTTCGAGGCTCTCCTCATACTAATCCAGGTTTCCCTACAGACTTGTTTCCTGTCTGTCTTAAATGCAAACGTTCTATCCCTTGGGGTTTCTGCCTTTTCCCGAACACCTCCTCCCAGTCAGTGGCACCCCAAATTCCACAGGCCTCCAGTGGCCATCCCCCTCCTGCACCTTTCATCTTCTCTATACCTCATGGTACTCTTGTCTCCCCACCTCAGGTCTAGGGACACTCACAGCTTTCAGCGCCTCTTCCAGGCTGCGGAAGCGACCCTGCTTCTGGTTTTGGTTGGTGAGGGTTGCCACCTTCTTAGTCTGCTTCTTGTTTGCTGGTTTCTTGGGCTCTGCAGCAGGAGGTGGAACTTGCTCCTTATTCTGTCGCTTGAGGATTCTTTCAAAGCCCCGCTCATAGAGGGTGCTTGTTGTCTGGATTGGAGCTGGGGTAATGACAAGCAGACAACGGGCGGGGGTGGGGGGTGGGGGGGTGGGGGAGGTATCCTTGAGTCATGAGGGCCTCACAGGGACAGTGGTCCCTTCCCCCACATTGTCACCTCGTTCATCTTCAGTGAAGAACCTGCCTCAACACCCTTTTTAGCTGCCCTGCTCAAGTTGCAGGGCAGGGGAGCCCTCCTGCTTCTTTCAGTCATGGCAGCTCCGGAGGCTACAGGCTCTTTCACAGAACCGGGCAGAGATTTCTTTATTAGATAAACCAGAGTATGTGGGAACTAGTGGAGATGCATACAGAGGGCTGGCTTCCTTGGTGAGTGGCTACCAGTTCTGGAAGGCAGGACTTTCCCATCTTGGCTCCAATGGGACAACTCTCTAATCAACAAGTGGCAAGCTTTCTGCAGTCCCCCAGGAGACTTTGGGGAAACAGGCCCCGCTTACAAGGCTTGGTGGGAGTCGAGAATGGAGTCAGCCTTCCCTCTGCCGGGCCTCGGGACGGCCTACCCGCACCCCACAACACTGCGGGTCACTCAAGGAGGCAGACGGTGTACCACGAAGGCTGTCTCCCCAGCTCGCAGACACCCGCCCTGACAGGCCAGGCTAGGGCCGGGGACAGCCGGTTGGAGCGTGTGTGCAGACCGCAGTCCCGGTCCCCTCTGACATGGGATCCTGCGAAAGGCATCTAACACCCCTGGGCCTCAGTTTACTCCTCTGCTAGGCGAGGGCAGCCCCCTCCCAGCGCTGTCTACCTCCTGGGCGGCTCAAGAGGCGAGGCGCGGTAGCCGGGGGGCAGGAGAGCCCGGGGCTCCGGGGGCTGCCCGCTACCTCTCCGGAGGGGCAGGCCCGGGGCCGGTGGCGGTGGCGGCGCGGGCGGCCGGCCGGGTGGGTACTCACGGGTCAGGTCGTATTTCCACACACCGTTCGCCTCCCCGAGAGCCCGGCGGTCCCCTCCGCCGCTTCTACCGCTGCCGCCGGCCCCGGGCCGCCGCCCCTTCTTCACCACCTCCCAGCGCCCCCCGCCAGCCCCCTTGGCTGCCATGGCTCCGACCCTCCCGCCACTGCCACCTCCCTGGGCTTTCCGGTCCGGCGCGGAGGCGCCGCGCTCTGCCACGTCTCCTCCCAGGACCTCGCGGCGCGTGTCGCCCACCGCAAGGCAGCCTGGGACTTGTAGTCTTTCGTTTTCGCCGGGTTATCCCTAGCGAGGTCGCGTAGGGGCTCCTAGTGAAAAACATCCAGGCAGAGGTGTTGCGATGTGAGGCTATTACATTGGAAATTTTTACCTGAGCACCTACTGGGTGAAGGTCACTGCATTAGGTGACTCGGAAATTAAACTGTTCTGGGGTTTCTTTTCTTTCCAGTGGTGCTGGAAAGATAGAATGGAAAGTTCTCCTTCCCTCCGGGGAGAGTTTGAAGATGAAATGCTTTTGTCCTGCCAGGAAAGTGCTAGCTTAGTTGTTGCTTACTAGTGGTTAAACTTTGAGTTATTGGGCTAAAAAAAAAAATCTATTGTGGAAGAACAAGGAAGAGGACAGAGCTTGAGGGAAGGGGCAGTGTCGCAGGGCAGGAAATGGAGAGTGGGGACCCCTTCTGATAGGAGAGAGAGAAGTATGGGGTTCTGGGACAGCCAGGGCTGTTTCCCCTTCCAGGAAATGGGAAAGAATGGCTCTGACTTCCATTGCAAGAGGCAGTCAGTCCCAAGTCCCAGATGTGACGGGGAGTAATCAAGAGCTCCAGACCTGAGGAACCAAACAGGTTAGTGCTGACATTCAAAATCCCTGGAGGGCCTTCCTTGTAGTACTCTGTGAAACCTCAAAATTTAGAGCATTCCAGCAGGGGAGGATGAGGGGAGGAGAAATGAAAGTACTTTATTACAACTAAGGAAATGTGTTATTTCATGTACGCTCCTACGTTTGAGGGTGAGATTCATACCTGCCACACTTAGAGGTGCAAGACAGACAAGCCCTTGTAGTAAGAACTAATAGAGGCCAAATTCCTACAGGATGAACAGCTTGAGGAGTGATGAGTTCCTTAGAAAGGAGATTAGAGAAAGCTTCCTGAAAGAGGTGGCATTTGAGATGGGGAATGGGAGAATTTTCACTGGTTAGGGATCAGGACAGCTGGAGAGAACAGGCCAGTTGTGTGGATTTATTGATTTAAACGAAGACCTAGAGGTGAGACATGACAGGGTAAAGCTGGGAAACTGGATAGCAGTTCAGTGGGGGTGGTGCTTAATGGGATTTGGGAGGTGAAGAAGGTTAGAAAGGGATCAGAGCCCTTGTGCTGTGGTATGAGCCACTATTTTGGAAAGGTAAGGGGGACTATGGGAAGGAGGAGGTGGGGTGGGGGAAAGGCAGGAGATGGGAGGTGACCAGCTCTTGCTGCCTCCTGCCTGTCCTCATACCCCTTCTGGTCTGATTGTGTCTGACTTTGCCTCAGGTCACTCTGAGATGGAAGTGCTTTGCCACGGACCATAACTGAACTGGTCATGATTCAATTCATTTTTCAGATCACTGGTTTACCTACTCAGAGTCACAACAATATCCCTTTGCTCAACCTTTTGGTGTCATGTGTATGGTCACAGAAGAGATGCTGTTTTCTGAAGAGAAACAGAACAAGCTTTCCATAGAGGCAAAGAAGGGGTCTGCTCCAGGAAGATATATAAAGGGTGGGAAGGACTTCCTTTGCTGGCTTTTCTTGCATTGGTCTGACAAGTCATTGGCTGTACCTTGGCATCTAGGGGATAGAACTAGCTCACTTGTTTCTCCTGCAGCATTTCCTAAACACCTTCTCTACCTAAGCACCTGGCTCTGGGCTAGGTAGAGCTGGAGTATTCACCTCACTTGCTTGTGAGCAACTCTAAGCCTGTGTGAGAGACAAGTGTGTAAAGAGAAAATTACAGTTCACCATCCTAAGTGTTCTGTGAGAAAGACACACTTAGGGTCCTGGGAAGAGGTGGAGGCAGCTGCAGTGGCTTTATGTCTCTGAACTTTGGGTGTTCCAAGAGCAGCCTTAGACACTAGCCATGGATGAGGACTGGGGCAGGTACCCACCCAAGTGGGGTCTGAGGGAAGAATCAAAAGATGTGGGGTCAAGGAGGACAGGTGGGTGTCTAGTGTGGGGGAAAGAAGAAGGGCTTCAGTGAGCTCACTGAAGCACAGTTTGATCTACTGCATTAGCTGCTGTTAACAAATCACCATAAACTGAGTGGATTAAAACAATACAAATTTATTGTCTTACAGTTCTAGAAGGCGAGGGTGTGTCAGGGTCTCATTGTGCTAAAATGCCATGTCTGTAGGGCAGTGGCCCTTTCTCGAGCCTCCACGGGAGGCTGTTTTCTTGCCTTTTTCAGTATCTAGGGGCCACCTGTGTTTCTTTGCTCAGGCCCCTTCTATCCTTGAAGCCAGCAACACCAGATTGAGTACCTTTTCACATGGCATCACTCCGATCTCCTCTTCTGCACCCCCTCCTTCCACTTTTATGGACTCTGTGATTACACTGGGCTCATCTGGATAACCTACCATACTCTCCTTATTTTAAGGTCAACTGGTTAGAGACTTAATTCCATTTGGAATCTTAATTCCCCTTTGCCATGTAACTTAATATGTTCCAAGTTGGGGGAATTACAATGTGGATACCTTTGGGGGGTGGCATTAGTCTGTCTACCATACCCACTTTGCTGGCAGGGTAAGGTCTTGGGCTGAAGATGAACTTTGGATAGCACAGAGCAACTACTTTATCCTCTTACAGTGTCTATGTGGACTAATGGAGGAAAGCCCTTTAAAAGTAGGCAAGGGGGGCGGCCCGTGGCTCAGTGAGTGAAGCGTCTGACTCAGGTCATGATCTCAGGATTCTGGAATGGAGCCCCCACATCGAGTGGAATCAGGCTCTGAGCTCAGTGGGGAGTCTGCCTGGGATTCTCTGCCCCTTCTCTCTCTTAAATAAATGTATAAGTCTTAAAAAAAATTAGGCAAGGGAATTAAAAATCATTAAGATCAATAAAAGCAGGCAAGGAACCGGTTGGGGGAGAAAAACAGAACAGGGGCAGAACTATCTATGTTAGGGTGGGAGTCAAAAGGAGGAGGTGAAGTGAATGAGAAATGAACAGACATGAATTACTTAAGGCTTCTGTCTGGGGTCACCAGAGAAATGGTGGTAGTCTGGAGGTGGCGCCCACATGGAGCAGGGTCATGGAAGAAACACAGCCCCAATTCAGTCATATTCAGAATGGTGAGGAAACACCTACCAGGACTACCAGCCTGCAGCTAGAGAACATTCTGGAGGTCACACCTTTGTGGTCTTTGGGGATGAGCACTGAACCATGAGTAGGAGGTCTGGATTCTAAACCAGATTTTTACCACCATGAGCAAGTCATGTCACATGCAGGTCTCGGTCCCTTCATCAGTAAACGAGGGGGCTGATCTAGATGATGGCTCTGTTTGAATGGGCCTGGTTCCCACATTCATTTCAGGGTCCTCGGTCCCTTTGGGCTTCCTGTGGCCCTTTGCTGGGGCACGCACCATGAACATAGGGCTGTGTGGGTCATGTGAAAGGCTCGCTGACTCCTGGCTCCCCTTAGAGCTTGTTGCCCAGAAGGAACCCCTCAGGCATTACTGTCCTGGGCTCCAGCACTCAGAGCTGCTTGCTCTTTGTAACCCACACAGTTCTCCCTGTTCCCAGCTGGATCGCGATTGTGAGGTATGTGAAATTTGACAACGGGTGGGGGGCAACACGTGGCCTCACTGGCCCAAAGGAGACTGAAAGAAAACACCTCGGGACGTCTGGGTGGCTCAGCGATTAAGCGTCTGGCTTCAGTTCAGGGTGTAATCCTGGAGTCTCAGGGATTGAGTCCCACATCGGGCTCCCTGCAGGGAGCCTGCTTCTCCCTCTACCTATGTCTCTGCCTCTCTCTCTCTCTCTTTCTCTGTACCTCTCGTGAATAAATAAATACAATCTTAAAAAAAAAAAAAAAGCACCTCTTGGCCAGGCCACCCTGATACTTCCCCCACCCCCAGTCACTTTACTGGGCAGCCCATCGTCACAGCCATGGCTCCAAACTTTGTTCCTCCACAGGGACTGGGGGGCCTCCACGGCTTCCTTCCCTTAAAGCCTTCGTACCAGTGCGGAGAGATGGGGACGAGATCAGAGCTGGGCTCTGAGGCCAGGCGCCAATGGCAGTTTCTAGGCCTGATAGAGGGTGGTAGTGGTGCTGTGTGCTCTATGCCATCTCCTCTAGAGAGGGGAGTGCTCAGGAGGAGAAAAGCATGGAGACCCAGGCTGTGGCTCAGTTGAGGGAGACCGGGCATGGACTTTTACCACACAAGTTTATTTAAATAAAAGTGAACACATATGCAGGCTAGGTGGCCCGAGGGGATAGAGGTCGGGTAGGAGGGCAGATGGGAGGCAGACGTACAGGAGGGTCCAAGCAGAGTCTGTGTGGTACGAACCAAGCTGCAGGAGGAGTGGAGGGGGCCTCGGGGCAGTGCTGGGCTTCAGTGCTGGGGGCAGGGGGCCAAGGGTGGGTGAACCTGGTGCCAGGAGGTCACTTTCATCCCTCACATGCTCCCCTCCTCCCTGACCACCAGGGCCTAAGGCACCCCCCCCACCTCGGTCCCCTTATCCCTCTCCTGACATCAGCCTTCCCCTCAACTACTGGAAAGTCAAAAGACAAAATAAATAAGAATGGGCGAGTCCTGCCACGGCTCCCGGCAGCGGGGAAGGGAAGCCAAGCCAGGCACACTGCCCCGGAGCCCCGTGCTGTCGGCCCTGGGAAAAGAACAGGTAAAGTGCAAGGAAAATCCAGTAAGTAAAAATATACCAATGACTTTGTCAAATATACAGCTGCTGGCTGTCAGGGGAGCAGGCGGCTGGCTGGGGCGGGTGGCAGCAGCGCCCTCCGGGGAAGTGTTGGCCGACACAGCGTAGAGACAACGGAAATAAATAGGGGTACGGAGGAGTGGACAGAGGCCTCACCCGCTGGGCCGGTGCCCACAGGACGGGGCCTCTACCTGCGCACCTGCCCCATCCCCACGAGCCCCGCTCCTTGCCTGACTCCCCAGTGCTGTGGGCACTGACACAAAGCACCCGGCCGGCCGACAGGCTGTAAGGAAAGGATTATAATGTGGGATGGGAGCAGGGTGGGGGGCACGGGCAGCCGTGCAGTCAGCCAGGGCCGGAGCTGCCCTCAGTACTCGTCCTGGTCTTCCTGTTGGTGTTCCTCGATCTCATCGTCCTCAGGGGGTGCAAATCCTTCCTGGAGAGTGGGAAGGAGAGGAAAGCGGTGAGTCAGGCAGGCCAGGCAGAGGGGGAGACGGCTGTCAGGAGCTCGGGGGTGGGTGTGGGGTGGGGGGGCGAGGTCTAGTCCCACTTCCCCTGCTAATCTCTCTGTGGCCTTGGGCTCTGACTGCAGCTGGCTCTCCTCACCGTGTTCCTCCGGCCCCTCGGGTGCTACCCCTCGTGGTCTTCACGGGGCAGGATGGGGTGGGGCCCAGGCAGCCTGGGACGTGAGCGGGTGAAGGCAGGGCTCACCTCAGTGGCATAGAGAATGCCAATGATGCCCGAGATAACAGGGCTGTTCTCACTTTCGTGTTCCTGGCAGATGAGCTCAATGTCTCGAAGTTTGCTGAAGTAGAAGTCACGCTCCTTCTCCAGCCCATCCACGGTCAGCTTCAAATCCAATAGCTGCTTGGGGACACGGTGTTCAGGCCAGAGTCCTGACCTCAGACACCCCTTACTGCCCTGATGGCTCAAGGGCCTGGCTGTTTGTCAAGCACTCTCTCAGCCACCATCACCCACCCTGCTCACCTGCTGGTTGAGTTCAAGAATCTGGGCATCAGTCTCATGACCGCCATTCCGGGCTGATGGGGGATTCTTTCGGAGGATGCAGGGTGGGGCCACATTGCTCAGCCGACCAGAGGTCTGCATATTTTTGGGGCCTGTGGGGGACGTCCTCTGTGGAACTGCCCAGGGGAGAAAAGCGGGATGGGACCATGTGAGCCCACAGCTCACCTGGCATGAGACGGCCTGGTGTGACGGCTGCGGGGGCAGGCCCATGCGAAAGGCAGGCACTCTTGCCCTCCCCTCTTCTCCCACTCAAGAGGCAGCTACATCTAGGCCTCAAGCCATGGCCACACTGACACCACAGCAGCTGGACAGCTCTTTGGCAAGCCTGGGAGAGCAGGGACTTCGGGGAAGTAAAGAAGGTATGAGGTATGGGGAGGGAGGAGAGCTGGCCTGAGGGAGAGGTGAGGGGAACTGGGAAGGCGAATTTGGGAAATGGGGCTGGAAGGGTTGGGCCTCTTGTACTGTCAGCCAGAGTCTGAAGAAAAGCAGCTGTTGCAGGGTCGCAGATCTGGCACTTGCTGGGTCTTTCCTACCAGAGGCCCTACCCTCCCCGTGGGTGACCTCAGAGTCTCAGGGCCCCTGCCTCTCCAGGCTCCCTGCCTCAGGATGGGCTCTGTGTTCTCTGCTGGGCCTGACTCAGGGACCCGGGCTCCTCCCCCGCAGGCCGGGCATGCTGTGGCCACTTGTCTTCTAGCTATGGCCGCTCCCTAGTCAGAGCCGGCTGCTTCTAACGCAAAGCAAGCAGGTGAATGGGGGGCAGGCCCAGGCAGGGCAGCAGCGCAAACGGAGGAGTGGCTCTGCTATGACGGGTTCAGATGCTGGGCTGCTCCTCTCTCTGCCTCTCCCCAACCCTTTCGCCCCCCAAAGGCCCTACTGCTTCTCTCCCTTCTCCTCTAGAACCTAGACAAAGCCTCCTTTCATAAGACTCATCTCTTGAGGACTTGGGGCTATGGGCCTTTGGAGTAGGGGAAGATGTGATCCCAATGGGGGAAGCTGGGCAAACTCCTGTCCCCAGGTGTCCAGTGGGCAGGGGATAAGGAGGGTGTGTGGTGCTGGCACCAGGGCCTTGACCTGGATGGACCTGGACAGATGAACCGTGCCACATGCCTCCCCGTCGTCTCGAGGCACACAAGTTAGCTCACACTACCAAAGCAAGTGCTCTGGGCCTCCCACCGCCACTGCCCCCACGGCTGGTGCCGGTGTCTCCGTCTGTAGCCATCTTGGCAGCCTTGTCCTCCCTACTGTGACTCCCCCTGGTCTAGGCGGGCAGCAGGCGGCGTCATCTGAACTCCGTGATAACAGTCTCCTCTAGGCTGGCAGGGCCGGGCCGGTGGCCCAGGAGGTGCTCCTGGCTGTGGAGCCCTGCCGGCCCGGCCCCCCATACTCCCTCCCCCGGCTCGGGCACGTTACCTGCTGTGCCAATGAGTTTCTTGGATTTGTTGAAGATCTGATCACCTGGGTTAGGAGGTGGTGCTACGTCCTGGCCCTGCCGCGCCAGCAGAGGGTTGTAATCCTTTCCATCATAGTTTGCGTCAAAGAATTTCTTAAACCACTGAATAAACTCAAAATTATCTTGGAACTTTCCTTTCACTAATTTCTCTACGGGAATTATCTGAAATAGACCACACAAGCAGAGAACTTTAGCCACCTGCTGCTGTAGGGCTGCCTTCCTCTGTGAGAGGGCCACTGCTCTCAGGAAAGCCAGCCCCTGGGCTGCCACATCTTCCGCCTTCTCCACAGGAGGGGGCCCCCTCCCGGGGCACCAGAGCGTGTGGACAGCTGGTTGGGGCCTGGGCCCGGGATCCAGAGACAGCCATCTCCTCCAGGTACAGGAGGCCGAGGGAGGAGGTGTCCCTTGGTGCTGCTGTGTGCATGGGGGGTGGGAGCTGCTGGCACCAGGGCCTACAGGCCGCTGAGGCAGTAGAGTGAGCCAGGAGACTTTTCTCAGGCCCTACAGAGAAGGAACTTAATAGAAGTGGTGGACTGAGCCTTAGGTTCTGAGACGGATAGGGTCTAGAGAGAAGGAAGGGGCAGGAAGGTAGTCAGGAGGGGATGTCAAGTGTGGGGTTTTGTACCATGCTTTGAGCTAGGGGGACATTCCCTCTGGAAGGAAGGTGGGTGGAGAGAGGCATGAGAGCTGGAATGACCCCAGCAGCCCCCAGCCCCGGCTGGCGGACCATCTTCTTCCCCAGGGTCACAGAGCTCCTCAGGGCCCCCCGGAGCGCAGGCACCTACTTTATCAACACCCATCTTCTTGAAAGCTGCTTGCAGCACTTTGAAGTTGTGGATGTATTCATGTTCTAGTTTGGCCTGGAACTTCACCTTCCTCAGGTGCACACAGCCGGGGAAGAGCATGTCCATGAATTGGCAGTAGGCTGCCCCTGTGGAGAAGCACAGCTGCCTGGGGGTGCCCGGTGGCGCCTCTGGCCAGGCACCTGCTTTCCCTTCCCAGGCCCTCTGCTGGCCCGCTCCCCCAAACCAGCCAGTCTCTCCTCTCTCCTTGTCCTACGTGTAGGACAGACACAGCCAGGATGCCCCCAGCTCAGCTCTCCAGGAATAAGAGCAGTCACTCCCCATGGATGCGGTCACGTACCAGCACCATACCACACACTGCATATATGGCGTTCCATCCTACCAACAACCCTAGTTTGAGAGGCCACAGGATCTCCATTTTATGGATGGGAAAACTGAGGCCTAGTGACGTGCCCAGGGTGGCACTGCCAGGAGAGCTGAGGTTTGGGCTCAGAGTGGCTACACTGGACCTTGTGCTGTTGCCCTCTAGCTTCACTGCCTGTCCCAGCTCTGGATACCCCACTGCCCCTCCTGTCCCACAGCCCTTCCCTGAGCCTCTCTTCCTCTCTGCCTCTGAGTCTTTCTATGCCACGAGACCCTCATTTCCTTTACCTCCAAATGCTCTGACTGGTTAAGGGCTCCGCAGCTCTCCTCAATCCTAATTACAAACTGCATTTTCTGCTGTGGCCGTTTGGCCTCCCCCCTGCCATCCTCTTCCCTCCCCTCCCCTTCAGCAGGGTCCACTCTCCCCACTCCCAGGCTCCTACCTGAACAGAGCTGTTCTATCTTGGTATAGTTGAGGTGCAGGGAGTCATTGACCCATGCAAGCATATCATGGCGACTCAGATTTTCACTGGTCACGGATGTGGAGTACACATTGACGGCCATTCCCCAGCTGCAGAGAAGGAAGACAGGCACGGTCAACACCTGGGGGCCTTGTGCTGTTCTTTAACTGTAGGGAGAGAAGGAGCCAGAGAAACCCTGGGGAGGTGGAAAGCATCTTCCTCTAGACCCCCTTTGCAGTCTTGCCTCCTGGAAAACTTCAGGCATTTCCCGAGTGGTCACTCTATGCCAGCCGTGTGCTGAGGAACTGGTGGCGCGGTAAGATGTGGTCTCTGCCTTCGAGGAGTTTACAGACAGGCAAACCCTTACCGGGCGGGTGAGAGGGCAGTAAAAGCACATGCCCTTATAGGCAGCATAAAGGCAGGAGTGATCTCTTCAGCTTGACAAGGTCAGTGAAGACTTCGGGGCAGAGACAGCTGGAGTCTGGGAGAGCTCAGAGTTTTCCAAATGTACAAGGGACGGGGTAGAAGGGTACCGCGGGCCCAGGGACTAGTGAAGACAAAGGCATGGCTGATTCTGGGACTCTGAGTTGTTCAGCAGGCCCGGGGAGCAAGTTTTTGTGTTGGGGTGTGGTACAGTGAGGTTGGCAGGGACAGCCTGCAAAGGGCTTTGTTTTCCAAGAGGAGGCCAGACTTTCTGTTCAGACAACAGGAAGAAGCCATGAGAAGATTTTAAGCAGGCGGTAACCTGACCAGATTTGTGTTTTAGAAAGATGAGTAACCTTTGTCTCTCCTTTGACTTCCAACCCTGTATTTCTGTGGCAGGTGGCCTGCTGGTTGACCCCTAGGCACCTACATTCTGCTTATCTAGAACCTCCCCTCAATCCAGGCTTCTGCTCTTGTCTTCATTATCCCAGTGGACATGAGCAACAGTCACTCAGTCACACACTTAGGAACCTGGGGGCTGCTTCCCACCACCCTCCGATCCAATCAGTCATTGTGTCTTGTAGCTCTGCCTTCTTAGTAAGCCTGCTCTTCCTACCTCTCCTGCTGCCTGGGGGGTTTGCATGCAGGCTCTCTGGCCAAGGCCAAGGCCAGCAGTAACCTCCTATAGGCCTCCCAGCCTCCAGCCTCTCTCCTAGCGCCCCCCCCCCCCCTCCACTGCTGCCAGCAAAAGCTACAGAAAAGCAGCCTGAGCCACACCACTATACAGAGCAGTCATGAACGAGACACCCACTGGCTGAATTTGCCTTGCAGATGCGAACTGCTCAGCACTCACAGTGTTGGAAACATTTTTGAATTAGTGCCCAATATTTTAACGTGAGGACATTTCACACAAATGACTTGAGGTTTCTGGCTTCTTTTGGCAACCCTGGGCCTTTTGTTTCCTCGCAGCAACCATGGCAGGATCTGGGTAGAGGCGCCCCCTTCTGGCCAGCAGGTGTGAGTGCCTCCTTACCCTGCCCCCAGAGGCACAGGGAGGCCAAGTGTCAGCTGCTGTTTATCACTGACTTGCACTGTTAGGAGGGAAATGTATCTTGTAACTAGGTCTTTATCAGAAGTCGAGAAATAGAAAATAGACAAAAGGACAGTGTATTCTGAGAATTCTGAGAGTGCTTATTTCCGGAGTGAATAATATTTCCCTAGGTTTAATACACAAAGTGTCTCTGTGAAGGAAAAATATGCCTAGACCATCCCCTGTGCCTGTAGGCATCTGCCCTTATCATGTGACCCTCCTCACCACTTATCAAACTCCTAAATGGGCCCCACCTCTCCAGCCCTCTCACTTTGCTCCCCAAGTTAGGAGCCACCAGCAGCTGTCTGGATTGCTGCCCCCTCCCCGAAATCCACTCATTCTCTGCTCCCATGGTTTTTATTTTTAATTTTTTTTCCCCATGGTTTTTAAACTCTGGTCCCTGGAGCAGCAGCAGTGGTGCTGTATGTGCTTTAGCTTGCTAGAAATTCCAATTCTTCAGTCCCACCCCAGACCTACTGAGTCAGAATCTGCACCTACCCAAGATGCCCAAAGAGTCTGCAGGTGCAAATTGGTGAAGCCGCTTTAGAGAGGAGGCTTGGTTGGCATTCATCAGGCTGTGCTCCCCTGCACCCTCGACCCCAAGGATACATAGTGGAACCTCATTAGATGTGCATGTAACTTCACTTTTTGAGAAAAATTGAGAGAGAAACAAATATTATTGTCTTGGGAGCTTCTGAGAAACATAGCCTGGCCCTTGAGGGGCTTACATTAGGTGGAAGGGACAGACCTATAAGTGATTTCAAGAGAACTGACAGGCTGTGACTGAGCATGCTCAGGGTGCTATAGGAACAGAGAGGGGCAGGGCATGTCTCCATGCACGGGGTTGAGAGACAGTGTCTGGAGGAAATGATGCCCAAGATGAAAGTTTGAGGGGGAGGAGGAGGCCAGGCCAGAGGTGATGAGAGATGATCAGAAAGAGGAGAGGCACATGAAGAAGCATCATTCATAAAATTGGCTGAGTACCTTGCCTGTGACAGGCCTGGAAACCCCATTCCTGGCGTCAAAGCTCCTACTGCCAGGGGGACAGGCATCTAAACAAATCCTGTGGTGAGAACAAGGGTCACAATACAGGGCACTGGGCTCAAAGCCATGTGTAAGAGGAGACTCAGTGCAAGGAGACTCCCTCAAAATTACCCTCGGAAATCTCTGGAATTCCTAGCTTCTGAGTCCTCAGAAGCTCCCAAGATGGTAATTTTTGTTTCTGTTGGCTTTTTGGCCTGCCTGGCCTCCCTTCCCCTGGGCAATGAAGGACAAAACAAGAGTGTTTCTCTCTCAATTTTTCATAATTGCAGAGACAGGGTTTAGGAGTTTCTAGGAAACTCACCTCAAGTAACATTGGTAAGCCAGTGGGAATAGATGGACACCAAACTTGACAAAGAGACAGAATGGATGAGGTGGAGAAAAGTACAATTTATTTTGATGAGTATTTAGTTAGTGAGAAATAGGAAAGATTTGCCCCTGTCCTTAGGGTGTTTGTAGTCTTACTGGGAAGACAAACACAAAGGAGAATCGTAGAACCAAATACCCCCAAAGTGTGTGGTGAAAACAGTAGGTGTGACCGGAAGTCAGAAAGGAGAGCATGTAGAGTTAGAAATGTGCTTGACTGGCCCCTATAGGAGTGGTCAGACCCTGCCAGACCCTAGGGGGCTTGCACAGTCCTGCTGGAGCCGAGTGCAGAGGGGACAAGCTATTATGGATACTGTTGGGGTGTATCCAACAGTATCCTTCCATGAGCTAGGAGGAGGATTATTTCTCCCTGAGGCCTCTGGGAGCAGGGTGATTTGGGGTTAGCAGGGGAGGGCTATGGCTTTGCATTCTGCTAGGTTTCAGAGGGTCTGAGTCAGTCAGGACTGGTTCTGGAAGGTAAAGGGGGAGGGGGTCTTAGGTTGGCCCTGGGAGTTCTGAGTCATTTTAGGGATTTTTTTTTCTGTTTCGTGTATATGAGTTTCAAGGATTGATTATTGATAAAAGCAGAGGCATTGCTCCAGCTCAACATTAGTCCTTCAGGTTTTCACTGAAATCATTTTAGCTTCAAGGTTCTTCCATCCTGAAAGCATCTTCTTGGGATTCCACAGGACTGAACAGGTGATGGTTCACTTTCTTTACTAGAAAAGCACATCAGACTTTTGGGCAGAGATTTTCTAGTAGGCCAGAGTAAAGCCCAAGTGCATGTGTGTGTGTATGTATAACTATATACATATTATACAGAACTATATTATATATTATGTGTATAACTATATATAAGGTACTACATATAAAATTTATTAGTATGTGTTTATATATAACATATAACATATGTAGTGTATTATATACAGTTGACCCTTGAACAATACAGGGTTAGGGGAACTGATCCCCTGCATAGTTGAAAATCTGTGTATAATTTTTTTTTAATTTTTATTTATTTATGATAGTCGCACAGAGAGAGAGAGAGAGAGAGAGAGGCAGAGACACAGGCAGAGGGAGAAGCAGGCTCCATGCACCGGGAGCCCGACGTGGGACTCGATCCCGGGTCTCCAGGATCGCGCCCTGGGCCAAAGGCAGGCGCCAAACCGCTGCACCACCCAGGGATCCCTGTGTATAATTTTTGACTCCCTCCAAAACTTAATAGTCTACTGTTCACCAAAAGCCTTACTGATGACATAAACAGTTGATCAACATATATTTTGCATGTCATATGTATTATATATGTATTCTTACAGTAAAGTAAGCTAGAGAAAAGAAAATGTTATTAAGAAAATCACAAGGAAGAGAAAATACAATTTCAGTACCGTATTGTATTTCTCAAAAAAAAAATCTACATATAAGGGGACCTATGTAGTTCAAACCTGTAGTGCTCAAGGCTCAACTATATATGGTTACACACACACACACACACACACACTGACACCCACACCCACACATACACTCCAGGTGATTCTGGTGCATGGTATTAGAATACCGTCCTCACCTGACATAGGTGGGTGCCTGGGACTGACTGGCCTACACTGCAGTGGCATAGGCTGGGATGTTGACATGTTTTACTACCTCCCTGGGGGGGAAGTGTTAGCCATCTTCTTCCTTGATGCATAGGAAAAATTTCCAGTTTTCCTTCCAGAATACAACTAAAGACCTTGCCATCACGGTTCTAAGAGTCACCAGGAGCTACACAGGTATTTTAAAAATGCCAAAGTCTTCTCAGATGGGCTGGAAATTCCCAGTTCTGTCTGTGCCTCACGATGGGGGGCATTTTCCACACCTTTGATCACTCTGAATCTAGGGTTCCCCAAAGTGGCAACAGGGCATATAAGAAGGAAGTTGGGGAAAGAATGTCTCCTTTCAGGACAACAATCATGTTGTTACCTCTTATTGGGCTTTTTGGAAAATGGGTGAGGATGGGGTGGAGTGAGGTGGGAGGGTAGGGTGAGTATGGGTGGCAGGCTGATATTAGGAACAGAGCCATTATCTCCACTCAGGACTGGCTACTCTCTGCCTTGGTTGGGTCCATTTTAGCTCAGGAGGACTCCTCTAAGGCACCCACGGGTCGCTGCAAAGATTTTCTGTCACACTTGCTAGTGAGACACAAAGAAACAATCTTCTGGCTCCCTTATCTCATCTTTTTTTTTTTTTTGAAAAGCAAGATTTATCTATTTGACAGAGAAAGAGTGAGAGTACACAAGCAGGGGGAGTGGGAGAAGCAGGCTCCTCACTGAGGAGCCCAATGAGGGGTTCCATTCCAGGACCCTGGGATTAAGACCTGAGTTGAGGGCAGGCAGACACTTAACCTACTGAGCAAGATTTCATTATCCTTTCCTAGATTTGGCTCTGTAAATACAACTAAATTATGGCCAGCAGGTGGCACCCAGGTCCTGAACAAAGCCTTCTCTTAAACATTTCCCTGGTCCCCAAATTTCTCCCTAGATCAATTTAGAAAAAGAGCCCCTACCTTTGATGTGGCCCTCCAAAGAGGAAGCCTGTTTTTGTCAAAAGTTCATGGTATCAGGGCACAGGGGGTGCTTAGTCCTGACCTGGACATCCTATAAGAGCTGGACCAGATGGAATGGCCTGGAACGTTAGGTCTAAGAATCTGGACTGAACTATACTACCCTCCCTATTCCTCAAAACCACACATTAAACTCATCAACTGATCCAACTTCTGATGACTTTTTGTACCGGGTGTTAACTCAGACCTAGACGCAAAGTGGACCAGCTTCTGGGGACAAAGATATATAAAGCATTTACCCAAGCATCCAGCCCTACATAGCCCAACTGCCTTCAATTATAGCAGAGAAACAGTCTGAGAAAACTCTTTAAGTTAACACACCCATTACCAAGGGTTGCTTTCCCTCTTCTGAGACAATGGTAGGCAACCACACAAGGGGTCAGCCTCTGTTCCAGAAGCTACCATAGCGGGGTCTTTCCTATCCCTTTGTTCCTACCATCATCTTTGGCACATAGTAACCCTCAAGAGAAACAGTCCCTGACTGGATTTGTGGCATGTCACTTGGAGTGACACCTGAGTCAGCTGAAGATCCTGTTCCAGGATCAGACTGAGAATGTGGCCTTGGGAAAAGCCTGCTCTTCAGAACCTTGACTCGGGCTACCAGGTTTGGAGTCATGGGATAGACAAGTTGAGGAGGTGTAATCTGGTGATTTTGCTAAATCACTTCCTGTGCTAGGACCATAAGGTTCAGGGTGCATTTACTGGCTATGGGAAAGGTGGTTATAGTTCTCATCAGGAGAGGCAGAGTTGCTGTCATTCTGTTGCCTAAGGCCTTGAAAGTGGTCAAGACTAAATCTTAATATCTCATGGTCAGAAGAGTTTCTAGAAACCATCCACTTCCTTCCCAGATACCTAGGACTACATTAAGTCTAGGGATTTATATTCTTAAATCATAAATAAGTCTGTATAACTCTGAAAGCTCACACAAATTCCAGTATTTAATAATGGTATCATGAGCCTAAATCTGATTTTGGCTTTTTGTTTTCAGGTCTTCAGTGGGAATCTATCTTCCACAAGTATATCTTAAAGATAATTAAGGGGTCTCCAGTTCTTTGGTCCCTAGGAGAACTCCCTGCAGTTCCCAGGACTCTGCCCTCTGTCCAGCATGGCTATGAAAGACTACCAGGTCTTCCACTTCTGCAGGGTACTGGGCATGTCTTCAGCAGCCTCTAAAAAGGTGCTATGTTAAGAATACTGATCTCCAGTCAGCACAATTGGATTCAAATCCTGGCCCTAACATCTCCTAGCAGCTTGGCTTCAGGCCTCAGTTTCCTCATCTATAAAATGGGGACAGTTCCCACTTCATAGAGCCTTTATGAGGATTAAGTGAACCACAGATACCAAGTGCTGTGCAGAGCCTAGCATATCATACATTTTCAGTGTCACTGGGGCAGACAGTGAGAATCCAAGGGGGTTTGAGAAGGCAGGTACCCAACACATATCCAGCTTCAGATCTCCGAGCCCAAGAAAGGCAAGTCCAGGATGGGGGACAGACCACAGAATGTTCCCCTTTCTGTCTGGGGACAGCCATCTGGGCTTCCCGCAGCTGGGCCTCTGACCACAATCCCTCCCCAGCTCTGGATTTCCCATCTATTGGGCTTTGTAGATGCCATCCTACCGGCCAGGAGAACTGGAACAGATGCTGTGAGATCAGAGGACAACTCTGAGGAGTCTGCCAAAACGTTTCCCGCTCCTGATGTGGGACTATGCCCATTGTCACTGGGCTAACCCTTCCTGCCCAGGCCCAGGGGGGCTGAAGTCATCTGTCTGGAAAAATCTGCAAAATCGCTACCCCTTGTCCCCCTGGGTCACACATCCAGGTTATTCTGGGGTTGCATGGAGGCAATACATGCAGGCAAGCATGGAGGGTTCTGAGGGGGTGGAGGGGCTCTGCAGGCGGGTCACAAAGCCCTGGCAGACCCAGCCAATCACCTTCTCTCATGGGGGGGGGGCGGGGGACAAGGACCTGACTCATAGGGAGGCTCAGCCTCTCAAAGCTGAATTAGTCAAAGGTAAAGAGGGTGTAGGTGGCATAGTTCCAGGGCTGGTGGGGACGAGCTCATGCCCACTCCAGCACATTGGGCCAGAGATCTGGATGGTGTTGGTTCTGGTAGGGACTGGAGCTTTTCCAGGGTTCTGTTCTTATAATACTTTTAGGTCATGTGGCTATTCTCTAAGGTCCTGAACCCTGCTGAGGTACCAGCTACTAGGACACATTGTACTGAACAATGATCTCAACTCTTAAAGAGGCTTCTCCAGGCTGGTCTGGGTAATGCTGTCATATGCCTCGTAGCTGCTGTTCAGCCTCCCTCTCCCTGGCCTACTCTGGAGGGGTGGACTGCTGGCCCCTCAGTGGCTAGCCTGAGGACAGAACAGGGAGCAGGGCTGCAGAGGCTGCTGTAATGTGTTAAGGGGAGAACATTTGTTTCTGCAGCCCTCGTGTGCCTGATGTTTCCTTAATGATCCTTCATGCTTCAAAAGCAGGTCTGTGTCTCAGAGGACACAGAGGACACATATAAGCCATGTCATTTTATCTTCCTTCTTTAGGCCGTGTGGCTTGCCCTTGTCATTGGCCAAGTGGCATGTTCTCCCTACCTCTGGAACAAATGGATCTGACCAGTTGTTTAGCTACTTTGCCTCAATCCCAAGCTCAGCCCTCCTCTGCTCTCATACCTCCTCCTGCCCCGCAGCCAATCCCTCTCAGAATCTTCCAGCTTCACTTCCTTGCCTTTTTGACAGACTGCTCATTTCATCCTCTAGCCTTGCCACCAGAAAGTCTACAACAAACTTGACATGCGTCGGTGTTGGGTTTTCTGTTTTCTCATGCAGACCATCACTCTTCAGGTCCCCTAGACTCTAGCTGCCTGTCCTATAGGAGACAATGGGCCTCTCAGTGGGATATGCACTAGAGAGTTATGAGAAGGCCTGCCTTCTTTCAAACAGCTTTCAAACCCTGGTCTACCAAGGTTCCTGAAATTCCCACCACAAATGACACTCTTATGGATTATAGCCTTCATCTCCAAAAAGCCTTAGTAATTCTCTCAATTTTGAATATGAGGAAATAAAGGCTCTGGGTTCAAGTGACTTGCTCAAGCTCAAGCTCAAGCACTGGCAAGACCAGAGCATGAGCCTACCTAAAGCCTATGCTCTGACTATGCCACCACACTGGCAGGAAAAGCTATTTGATCTTGCACAGCCCCAGTGTGCGACACCTTGCTCTGATTTGGGCCCCTGAGCATTGAAAGAAGGGAAAAGAAATTTCTTCTTTGTGTTTCTTTTTCCAAGCTACTGCAACACTGTCTTTTTAAAGATTTTATTTATTTATTCATGAGAGACATAGAAAGAGAGGCAGAGACAAAGGCGGAGAGAGAAGCAGGCTCCCTGTGGGGAACCCAGTGTGGGACTCGATCCCAGGACTCCAGGACCACGGCCTGATCCAAAGGCAGACACTCAACCATTGAGCCTTCCACATGCCCCAGCAACAGTGTCTTAGTTTCAGTCACCAAGGATTTACAGCCTGCTGACATATGGTGCTAAACACTGTGTGAGGCACCATAAGGGCACAGGATCATTTAAAGACAAGGATCTTGTCCTTAAGGAGCCTTTGTTTGACTGAAAAAGTAAGAGTAATTCATAAAACAATAAGAGATCCCACAAACCAAAACATATGAAGTGCTCAACTGTGAAAGTACATTTGGCGGTTAAATGCTCCAAGAGAGTGCAAAGGATGAGTGTGGGCGCAGTCAGATGATTTCTGGGGGAGGGTGGCACCTAACTTGGGCCTTTAAAGATGACACGATATCAAAAAGAAGTGAAGAGAAAATGGGAAATTAGAGCCGTGAGAAGTAAGTTTGTTGTTACTTTTATTTTTTAAAATGGGCCGAAGACCAGTGATTGAATCTTAGAGGAATCTTAGGGGATGTGATCAAGAGAGGAGATAGGAGACATAGGTGATGTGTCAGGAGCCAAGGGTGGGACTGGTTTCAAGGAAGGGTTATCTGCCCTGTTTAATGAAGTTTCCAGACCTCTGATGGAGAAATGGTCATTAGATTGTGCAAGAAGACATGACGAAAGTCTGAATCATCTTGCTGGAAGCTGGAAACAGAAGTTACACCTGAAGACAGTTACGGAGTCCCAGGTTATTTGCCCATGAGGATGCTGAGCGGGAAAAATCAGGAGTCTATCATCCAGGGCATTTGTGTCTGCTGCCACAGCAAGTGGGGTGGAGTAGCAAGTGACTTGCCTGCAAGGCGGGGACACTGTGCTGCTCTTAGTGAAAGCTGGAAATGGTATATATAAGATTTAACATAGACTTGTGCTCTTCATCTTCGCCAACCTGCCCATCCTCCTTCAGAAACCATATCCTGTTCTTAAGTCCTAGATGGTAGCTGTCCAAGGAGGCTCACAAGCACAACCTCACGGTCTTTCTTTTTTTTTTCCTCACGGTCTTTTTCTTTTCTTTTCTTTTTTTTAAAGATTTTATTTATTTATTCATAGAGATGCAGAGAGAGAGAAAGAGGCAGAGACACAGGCAGAGGGAGAAGCAGGCCCCACGCAGAGAGCCAGACGTGAGACCGATCCAGGGTCTCCAGGATCATGCCCCGGGCTGCAGGCGGCGCTAAACTGCTGCGCCACCGGGGCTGCCCCCCTCACGGTCTTTCTAAAGCTTCTTACAACACTGTGTCATGAATGAAAAGAAAGAATGGGAAAAAATTTAAATATAATAATAAAGTCTTAACCGAATTGAACGTTTGGAAAATATTTTAAGTATTCATTTGCCATTCCGTTTAACTATAGCTAATTCAGAACCCCCTTTGATCTTTAAAATCTTGTTGAAAAGCACTCTATTGAGGCAGGATGGAATGCACAAAATTTATTACTAAGGACTTTCCAGAGCCTCTGATTCACTCACTTGCTTATCGCCATTTATGGAGTGTATGTTCTAGCACTAAACCCAGGTGCAGGGCCTATAGGAAGGAATGGGACCAGCTCTGGGTGTTCACGGACCAGGGTCCGAGCTAGGCCAGTGAACAAATAACCAAAGGGCTTTACATGCTACAACCCACACGAAGGAAGGCATGCTGTTGGAGCAATCCTGCTTCCTGGGCCAGGGAAGGCTTTGTAGAGGAAGCATAGTTTGATGTGGGTCTTGAAGGAGAAGGTAATCAAACAGAGAGTTAAGAGGAGAGAAGAATGGACTGGGAAGAGAGAGAAAATTACAAATAGTTCACCCCAGAATGCATGCTGGGAGCAGGAGATAAGGTTAAAAAGGTAGACAGAAGTTACACACCAGGAGCTCTGTAAAGAGGTTTAGAGGGGGTATTTCATCCTGGGGGAAACCCAGCAAGGGATTTTTTCCCCCTCCTGGATATAATATATTTGTAACAATACAAAAATATTTATAACAATACTATAGTTAAAAAACTGAGTGTAATTTCCCAATCAAAATTACAGTAAATGAAATTACAGTGATTAGAAACTGCATTAAATTTATAATTTTTGAGGCTTTATTTTATATAATTTTCTCAGTAAAAACTGACGAGATCCCCAAGTGCTGTTTGCAGAAATCAGTGCCCTGTAAATTTTTGGAAACTATTTTGAAATAATTTTAGACTCACAATTGCAAAATAGGACAAAGAATTCCCATGTATCCATATCCAGCTTCCCCAATAACATCTTACATAATAATTGTGAAGGCTGGGAAGTTGACATTGGTACATTATTAACTAAGCTACAGATGTTATTTGGATTTATTTATTTATTCATGAGAGACACAGAGAGAGAGGCAGAGACACAGGCAGAGGGAGAAGCAGGCTCCATGCAGGGAGCCCGATGTGGGACTTGATCCCGGGACTCCAAGATCATGTCCTGGGCCAAATGCAGGCCCAGGCTAAACCACTGAGCCACCCAGGGATTCCCCCATTATTTAATCAGTTTTTACATGCACTTTTTTTTTTTTCGGTGTACAGTCTGTGAAATTTCACCACATGTGTAGATTCATGTAATTACAACCCTACTAGGATGCAAAATTGTTCTATAACTTCGGGGAAACTCCCCTGTGTGGCCTCTCTGTTGCCACACTTGGTCCCCAACTCCAAACCCTGGCAAGCATAGATCTGTTTTCTATTGCTATAATTTTAAGAATGCTATATAAATAGAATTATATAGTAATCTTTTGAGATGAGTTTTTCTCCCCCTCAGCATGATGCCTTTGGGTTCTATCCAAGTTGCTGCATGGATCAAGAGTCCTTTTTTGCTGCTGAGTAGTATTTTCCAAGCAATGGTACAAATATGGATATACCACAGTTTATCCATTCACCCATTGAAGGATATCTGGGTATTTCCAGTTTTTGGTGATTACAAAAAACCCTATGAGAACTTTCATCAGTCTTTTCTTGCTTTGTCTATGAAGGTCTGGCTCTGGGAGAGCTCTCTCTCTCTCTGTTTTTCTGTCCTCTGGAACCACAAAGCTGGTTGGGATTTGTAGCTGGGAGGCCCGGGCATTAGGTTCGAGGAAGAGACTGAGACACAGGTGTACAAGCAAACTCTTTGGACTGACTGTTTCCCAAACTATGGGTTTGCTCGATCTAAAGCCAAGTCTGCCCCTGTAGGCCAATTTCTTGCTTCTTACATGCATTCTGTAACCCAAATTTGTGAACTTATTTCATTATGGCACAATTTTATCAAGGATAATTTAGCATTATAGTGGTCAATTTGGGGAACCTTCGATATGAACAAAGTTGAGAGTGCTTTAGAACAAAAAGGGGACAAAGTTTCAAACATTCAATTGTTTGCAGGATTATTGGGGCTGAATCCATTAAGGTCCAGAATGCCCTGTCTGAAGTTCTACCCAAACTTGCACAATACCTTCTTAAAGCTAAAGGAGGACTAAAATAGTTAAAAGCATAATACAGAAAGGACTCATCAGACCTTGAGCAGTTCTTGTAACACTCCTATGCTTCAGTCAAAAAACTCAGTGGGTGAGGATATGGATTTACTGGGCCATAAACAGAATAGTTATTCCCTGACCCGAACCAAATACTCTCTTTTTAAAGATTTTATTTATTTGTGAGAGAGACACACAGAGAGAGAGACAGAGAGACTGTGTGTGTGGAGGGAGGAGCAGAGGGAGAGGGACAAGCAGACTCTACGCTGAGTGCAGAGCCTGATGTAGGCTCAATCTCAGGACCTGAGATCATGACCTGAGCTGAAATCAAGAGTGGGATGCTTAACCGACTGAGCCCCCAGGTGCCCCCAGAACCAAATACTCTTTTATCTTTAGTGCCTCACAAAGCTGTATATATTACAGTTGCAGATATATGTTCTGCTTTCTTTAGTGTTCCTTTAGACCGAAAGAGTCAACATTTGCTTGCCTTCTTCTGGAAAAATCAACAATATACCTGGACTGTTATGCTCTAAAGATTTTCTGAGGTAGCACCTACTTTTCACAGATCCTCAACCACAAACTCAAGGACCTTAAAGTTCCACATGATTGTTTATGTGGATGACCTTGTGTTGTGCTCTAAAGACACCTAAACTCTAAGACTGATTCCAGGGATCTACTGATTCCTGTCTTCTTTCAGAAAGGGCACAATGTTTTAAAAGAGAAGTTACAATTTGGCTAAAGTAAAGTTCATTGCCCAGGACATGATTTATCCCAAGGAGGTAAATTCTATACTTTCGACAGACTATAGGCCAGCCACAACTTTCCAACATTTCTAAATCATCACATTTATAACCAAGTTCTCAGTATGCAGTTCTCTTCCTTAGGAATCTAAACATGAAGAGGCCTTTTGTGGATTAAATTAGCCCTTCAACATCTTCCCACTCTGGGCTTACCTAATTATCATAACCTTCTCTACCTATTTGTACATGTGAGGTCTCGACAAACCTTTGGTGTTATGACTCAACCTCATGGGAATCATCAGACATCAACAGTCTACTGCCGTGTCTCTTCTCCTGTGGCAAAGCCTACTCACCTGTCCTAAGGGCAACAGCCCAGCATCTAGGCTAGTGGAGGTTTCTGCACACTTGGTTCTAGGGCCTCCTTTATATCTGATGGCCCTTCACGGTGTACAGTATTTGTAGTTCACTAAAAATACACCACACTTCTCAGTAAGTAGGCTTACCACTAGTGAAATCTTATTATTTTCTCCCTTACAGATTTTTCTATTCATTGTGGTAATACTTTGAATCCTGCTACCCTATTTCTAGATGTCATGTTTTCAATGAGGCGAATGGTTTCTGTGGTAGGAAAAAGAGATCGTTAGATAATTCAAGAAGGAGAAAAACTGAGCCTCGATTTAAGAACTAAAACCCTAGCTACTCAAGGGAAATCAGGGTTGCTTTCTTTTCTCCTCAAACCTTTTCAGTTCATGCTTTACAAGAGGCCTGGAAAGTAGGGCAAATCTTACTGAAGGTGGAACTGACAAACTGCTGCAGGCCAGCTGTGGGATGTGAAAGAGAGAGGTCAAGGAGAACCCCACAGTTTCTTGCTGCAGCACTGGAAGGATTAAGAGAAGTACAGAGGAGCAGGTTTGAGGATGAAGTGAGACCATACACGAATACTGTGAAGAATACCGAAGGGTATTACAAAACGTCATCATTAATGGGGCATAATATTCCATGCTTTATTAAATCAATCTTCAGTAGGTGAACATTTCTGATAATGAGATAGGGCTAGAATTCATATCTGTGAACAATCTAGTTTTGTCTAAATGTAATACTATCCTGTGGGGAGGGAATTACTATGTCAAGGGGAGTAGCATCTTTTAAAGCCTAACAGCTTTCCAAAAAGATGGTTACCTTTGATTTTTCTTCCAGAAGCTTGAGAACTCATTTCAATACACTGTCACCAACATGGAATATTATTATTTTTTAAAATGTGTTGATCTAAAAAAAATGTGTTGATCTAATAAAAAACTTTTTTTTTGTTCTTTTAAAAAGCATTGCTTTACTATTGAAGGAGAACATTATTTCTACATTTATTACCCACATAAAAGTATTTGTCTGTGAACTCTTTGGGCTGTAAAGTTTGAGGAACCCATAAGTCATCCATGTGGTTTAACAAACATCTGGAGATTTTTGATAGTAAATTCTCATTATTCACACCTTTACTGAAGATCTAGGGTCCTGGAATGCATTTTTCCTGGCCCCAGACATAGTTACTTTTTTAGTAAATGCCTGATATTCCATGTAATTTATTCTGAGCATGAGATATTAGACTATGTCCTTATATGAAGGTTTTGAAGATTCACTTAAGGAAATTATAAAATGAAAGAAAATTTTGTTGCTATACTGCACTTATGCTAAAATGTATTTTGATTTGGAAAAAGTGGAAGTTTGGTAACAATGAGAGAAAATGCATATCACCAGGGAACCAAGAGAAAGCTAGATATTACCTAATATATGTGCCCCTCATATTTTTGCCTCATACTTTGGGGAAAGAGGTTAAGAAAGGGAAAATGACTTAGGGTTTCCTAAGATTCTGCAAAAGTGGGAGAAATAGAGAATTAAGAAAGCACACTTTAACTGCACCACCAAACTAGGTAGCCTTATGGTGTATTTCCTAAGAAATATATTGGCATGTTTAGCCACATGTAGTCAGGCAGCATGTATACATCAAAAGACTCCAAAGAACCTAGCTACAGCCCTGCCTTTCATAATCTTCTGGGCTCTGGGCAAAGGCTGGCGTCTCTAGGCCTCGGTTTCTTCTTATGAAATAGAAATGCCTTTTGGATATCACTATGTGTATGGCTTATGGGCACCCAAAACACAATGCTCCGAACAGACAATTCATGGAAGAAGTGTAAGTGGCTGGCATGAAATAGGAATAATGTTTAAATTTACCAATGATTTTTACGTAGTTATGTTGCTGCCTTATCATGAAGATTGAGGCTAACCTATGTGGGGCACTCACACAGAACTTTTATAGTTAGAGCTATTGGTGAGAGGTTGGTAATGCAATTCTGACAGAATTTTTAAGTCTTTGACATAGAGCCAGTAACAATGGAATTTGGTAGGGAGAGGAGATTAGAGACTTTTCTACTATTAGATAGAGTAAGTTGTGAGTGGGATCTATATTATAGTAGGTATCTTATGAGGCAGCATTCTATAATCAGGAAAAGGGAGGGGCCTTTAGCAGTGACTGGCCCGGGTATCATGATCCTGACTTTAGCTGGATTTGTAATAATAGGTGCTTCATAAATTTTAGTTTCTTTTCCTTTCTTTTCTCTTGTGGTGGTAATAACTGACAGTAGCTCCGAACTGTGCGCTATATGGAAGGCTCTCAGATAACTGTTTCCTTCAGATAGTGCTTCTCACATTTTAGGTGTCACCTCTCCAAAGGTCAGGGTAAGGTCCTAGGACCACCAAAATAGAATCCTTATCATTTCCTTTCTGGAACCAGAATTCTGGCATTTTCTTTTTTTTTATTTTAGAGGAGTCATAGTGTGGTACTGAGATGTTCCTGCACTGAGCATGAGGGTTGCTTGGATTCATCATTTGGTCATTTATCCACATGTGAACATATGTCTATACACATGAATATTGAAGCATCTACTCTGTACAGAGATGATCAGGCCAGATGATTCTTCTCTCATACATGGATAGCTCCTTGTTTAATGAGTAGGACTGTTCATAGTAGCCAACTGCTGACTAGTCAAAAACTGTTTCAAAGGGTAATGATGTCTCAGATAATTTACTCTTTTGACCACCTCCCTAGAAAGTTGCGGCTTGTCACAAAAGCAGCTTAATATGATGAAAATGCCTCCTGAACCTACTGATACTGTATTCTCAACCTTCTCTCAGTTCCAGATTATGAAGTAGGCCTGTGAGGCTACCCTACTTGAGGTACATCAGGTAAGAGTGATGTGTGAGGATATAGGAGGGCTGTTTAAAAAGAGGCCAGATACCAGGTGCACCTCAATTCCAAGTAAGCCAGGATGGTGTTGACTTAGGACTAAGTTGGGACCAGATGATGACTTCATAGTAGCAGAAAGGACTTTCAAAAAAGAGACAGATGAGTGAGGTATATGCTCACCAGAGACATCACGAGTCCCTGGCAATGCCTATCAAGATGAGGGCCTGCACTGGAAGCCTGGGAGTGCAGGACACCTTGCAAACCCACATGTCCAGGCAGCAATGGAGAAGGATGGGGAGCTGGCTAAAGCTCTCAGGGTCCCTGCTCTGGGCCCCCATAGGCTGCTGGGCACTTCAGAATCTGGTCAGGGCTAGCTCAAAGTTAAATCCACACAATGGTCATAGGATAATAGCTTGATGAACAAACAGAAACCCATTGTTGAGAGTCCAGGGAAATGTACTCTTTTAGACACGGGTGGTAAGAGTGTAATTTAGTAGTCTTTCTGGAGGGCAATTTCATTTAAAAAAAGATATTAAAAGCCTTTACATTTTGTATATTCTTTGACCTTATTTCAACTTCTAGGACTTTTGTACTAAAGCAGTAATTATGGGTACATGTAAAACTTTAGATATAAGCATATTTATAATGAAAAACTGGGAACATCCGAAATGATCAACAATAATGAACAGTTAAATAAATCATCGTACATCTAAACTACGTAGCTGCTTAAGAGAGCATGCTGCAGGAGAATATGTAATGACTCTGGCACCGCTGGCTGGCTAACTCAGCAACTATTCCCTGCACTCTTGTCCAACAGAGGGATGAGAAACATGAAATATTTGCTTCCCAGCTTCTCTTACAGCTCAGCCACCTTGAAACATGAGGTAACACTCGACAGGCTAAGGAGGTGGAGTGTCCTTGATGATGTCCTTGAGCCATTCTACCAGCCTGTACCTCCACTTTCAGACTCCTGTCATGTGAGAAAAATGCCCCTATTATTTGTTTAAGCCACTGTTAGTTTGGATTGGGGTTTGTGCTGTTAATCAACAGTGCTAGTTGTCCTCCGAGTTTACTTGTATCAAAACATATCCCAACTGATAAAAACATGGAAAGATGTTTACAATATATTAAGTGGGCGGTTTTATGGAGCAGAAATATACCAATAGGCTTAGAAGAATAATGTGAGGATATGTTCTAAAACAACCATTGTGCAGCGCCTGGGTGGCTCAGTCAGTTAAGCATCTGCCTTTGGCTCAGCTCATGATCCCAGAGTCCTGGGATTGAGTCTCTTCTGGCTCCCTGGTAGGCAGGGAGCCTGCTTCTCCTTCTGCCCCTCCCCCCTTATGTTTCTCTCTCTCTCCCCCCCCCCCCCCATAAATATATAAAATCTTAAAAGAAAATAACCATTGTGGTTTTTACCTGACAGTAAGGTCATAGGGGATTTTTATTTTCTTCTTCAGGTTTATCTGGACTTCCTAAATTATTTTACAATGAACGTATATGGCTTTTGTGACAAGGAAAAAACTCAAAAAAAAAAAAATTTTTAAAGGGATCCCTGGGTGGCGCAGTGGTTTAGCGCCTGCCTTTGGCCCAAGGCGCGATCCTGGAGACCCGGGATCGAATCCCACGTCGGGCTCCCGGTGCATGGAGCCTGCTTCTCCCTCTGCCTGTGTCTCTGTCTCTCTCTCTCTCACTGTGTGCCTATCATAAATAAATAAAAATTAAAAAAAATTATTAAAAAAATATTTTTAAAAAACAGGGGAGAGAAGTATGGAGGAAAGCTGTGGTCAGGCAGTCAAAAGTTCTTGACAAAAGTTGCCAAAATAACCACTTAAAGGTTTCTGTTGCTTTTCATCTGGGCGGTTCAGACTTCTTTGAAGTGGTGGTTCAATACCTTCATGCTAGTTTGTCTGGTTTTAAAAGGTCTGCGCTAGCTTCTCACCAGGCAGGGCGCATCCTCTGGGATGCCCAGGAGGCCATGAGGGGCTCTGAGCTCTTCTCAGCTCATCTCTCCTCTCCACTGTGGGCCTTGCTTCCCATCTCCCCTCTGTCTCTCATTTTTTGCTTTCTCATAAGCTTCTTTGCAGAATCAATTAAGATAACCTATCTGAAAGCACTTCATACATTACAAAGTACAACAAAGGGTTAGGTATTTTTCTTTGTACTTCATCTTTATACTTTGTCCTTCCTCTCTTCCCTCACTGCTTTAAAATCTTTCACTCTTCTCCTTCCTCTTTCTTCTTCCCTCGTTCCTTTTTCCATTCCTCCTCCTGTCTCCTCTGGCCATGGCATAACAGGAACATGATAGGCCTCCACAGCCCTGTACCTGTGCTTTGGTCACAGTATACTTCTGGTGAACATTTGTCTGATACTGTGAAGTACATGTTTTATTATTTGGATATGATGCAGACACACACACTTATGTGTAAAATCAGCCATCCATATAAATGAGTGGAAATGTGTTACTTGCATCTCAAAAATTAAGGTCTTGTGAAACCTTTATTTTTATGAATCAATAACTGAGGATTGGTAGAAAGATTAGTAGGTTGGAAAAATGGCTGGCTGATGGAGTCAGGATCCCAAACTGCTGTGACAGGTTATGGCAAGAGGCTAAACCATTCAAAAGAAATACACATGAGGTTCTGCACTTGGATCTTAAAAACCAAATGGAAGGAAGACATGTGGCAGAAGACATAAGGATTTGCAATGGAGTATGCAAAGTACAGAAGGCTTTTAGATGGATAGGAGCTTCACATGAGTTATCTTTGTGGAGCTGACAGAGGCTGGGGAAGGGGCCACCACTGACTGAGCCCCTGGCATGCACCTGCCCCTCCTGTGCATTTTGTTGATCTCATCTGCTCTTCACAACTTGGGGAGGTCTCACTGGCCCCATTTTACAGGCTTTATGTCTACTTCTTTACAGACTACTGATAAACCAACCCCTGTTTCAGTGTCTTCCACTGCCCCTCATTAAACTTCCTGTGACTGGCACCTGCCTGCCTTTCCAGCCTCACTTCCCATTGCCTCACCCCCTTCCAACCTCATGTTCCAGCTATAAGACACCATACCAGCAGACTCAAACTTGGGAGATTTTTTTTTTTTGAAGATTTTATTTATCCATTCATGAGAGACACACAGAGAAGCAGAGACATAGGCAGAGGGAGAAGCAGGCTCCCTGTGGGAAGCCTGACGCAGGACTCGATCCCAGAACCCTGGGATCATGACCTGAGCCAAAGGCAGATGCTCAATCAGTGAGCCACCCAGGCACCAAAACTTGGGAGATTTTTATTCATACTTTTCTTCTTTGGAAACGCCTGCACTTCCTTGACACTAATCTTTATCTGAAAAATGCCACCTAATCTCAAGATTCATCTCAAGTGTCAACTCACCTGGAAAGTTTTCCTTAATTCCTACCTCTTTCTACTGGGCTGGGTTAGGTTGGCCTTCTAAGTATTTCTGTAATACTGTGTGGGCATATAGCTTATGCAGACAGTACTTACTACATTTATTTCTTCTACTTTTCTATGAGCTTCTTGAGGGCTGGCTTTAAGTCTTTGCATCCTCAATGTTTAGTATGGTGCCCAGCACATGATATGCTTTCAAATGTTAGCAGAACAGAACTGGGGCTCAGAGAGATTAAGTAACCTGCCCAAAGTAACACAGTTGGTTAGAACTGGTTTAAGCCTGATAATGGATTATAAAGTCCTTCTAGGATGATAGAAGGAGGAGGAGGGTGATAATATTCCCCCTTGAAATACTGAATTCAGTTTATGGGCAGCATACTTCAAGAATAACAAAGTGATCATGATGGTGAATGTAATGAATATACTCCTACTAGGTCCTGAGAGGATCTGCTGGAGAAACTGGGGGTTTAGCTTAGAGATGGAAGAAAAATTCAATGTGACCCGAGAACTATCCTTAATTACTTAAAGGGCTAAGAGTGGAAGAGTAAGAATTAGACTTCTCTGTGGCACAAGGGGTAAAACTATGATCAAAGTGTTGAAGGTACAGAAAGACATATTTTGATCCACTGAAGAAAAACTTCCCAGCATGCCTAGTTAAAGGCAGCAAGCCTATTCTAGGAAGGGGTGAGGTCCCATCATGGCAAGTTTTTAAGCTGAGCAACACCCAATGGGGATGTTCTAGTAATGTCAAGAACCAGCCTGAACGCTGAACTAGGTGAGCTTCTGTTTTTAGGTGACCTCTTCAGGTCTCTTCCATTAGATGCTGATTCTATTACTGTTTTGTATGTCCTCCCTAGCCCTTGGCAATCTCTTACTCCTCTATATTAAGTGAATTTTAGGAATGTACATAGTTCATTTGGTGATTAAGTATATATGTAGCCTGCTGCACAATATTTAAGTTACCAATTCTTTAAATTGTCATTTAATTTTTTTTTCCCAACATACTCCCAAGCAGATACATGCCTCGAAGCCAGGGATCACATATTACGTATTATAGATCTTTGGTCCTACATATTTACACTTGTTCAAAATAGAGTAAGACTGTTTTAAATGCTCACTTTGTAACTTGACTTTAATTTGTCTGTTAACAGGCTTGTCTTTTATCTCCTGAAAATTCCCTGGAAAGTAAGAATTAATTCTTCATTAGATACTTTTCCTCCACCAGGTATTTTGCTATTCCTTTCAAGAGCTTAAAAAGGAAACACTGCAGGGGGCAGTCTCTGCTAGTTAAGGAAACTCCTGTCCTTTAATGTCCTGTCTGTTTCTTATGGCTGCCCAAAGACCCTAGAGGCAGGAGCTCCTCCTTTTAGATCTACTAAGTTCCAAGAGGACCACACACAGATAAGGAAAATAGAAGGAATAGAGGTGAGAAGCAGGCATGATTGGGCCAAGCAGGCTCAAGATACAACACTCCCATCTGCTGTCTTTTCATTATCTTCAGTGGCCCACATATCAGTGGTCCCCAAACAGGGAAGGCCTAGCAGTGTCTCCAGGGGAGCTTTTCTAACATACACAGATACATGTACACACACACACACACACACACACACACCTCTTAAAAAAGATGCAGGTATGTGGAAAAGCTCACCAATTTTTTTTTAAGATTTTATTTATTATTTATTTGGCAGAGAGAGAGAGAGAGAGAGAGAGAGAACACAAGCAGGGGGAGCTGCAGGCAAAGGGAGAGGGAGAAGCAGGTTTCCTAATGAGCAGGAAGCCTGATGTGGGGCTCAATCCCAGGACCCTGGGATCATGACCTGAGTCAAAGGCAGACACTTAACTGCTTAGCCAACTGAGCCACCACCCGGCACCCCTGCCCAAGTGGCTCTGATTACTCTCTAACCTGTTTGAGAAACACTTTTTTCTCCTAACCCTATCATTAAGGAAGAGCTTTCCCTTCCTACCCCATTAATTTTTTCATTTATTTCTTTCAATCAGTAAAAACTCAGATTATTTTATTCAATGGGTTATAATACATTACTCTCATTTGTTTTGAAGCTCAAATTGTCCTGGTTTTGGTCATTGGGAGCCGTTTCCCATGTATTTTTCACACATTCTCATCATTCTTGAAGTTCTTTACTTTCTGGAGGTATAAGATGTTCCAGGTTCAACTTGTACTTTCTCTGCCTCAGACTTGAAAGAAGCCATTTCTCTAAAGATTCCTGGTCCTCTTAGGGAGAGTGAAACAAACAACTTTTGAAGACTTAAGCCTCATATTAATGACAAAAGAGGACCAAAGCAAGTCAAGAAAGGACAAGAAACAGCCTGCTCTGTGATTGTGACTAATAAGCAGGGATCAGCAATCACGAGTTAGAGCCCCCTCATTCTTTGTAAGTAAAGTTTCACTGGAATGCAGCCATGTTCATTCACTGATTATTATCTATGGCTGCTTTCATATTACAACAGCAGAGTTGAGTAATTTTGACTGAGATTGTATGGTTTGCAAAGTGTAAAATATTTACTATTTGGCCCTTGCACAAAAAATGTCTGCTGATCCTTGCTAGCAAGTATTTACATGCTATAGATAGGATACTTATCAAGAGGAATAGTGTGACTTGGAGATATTGTAAAAAGATTAATATCTTTCCTTATGTCTCTCTTAAGATGTCACCAGGCAGTACTTTTATCAATGCAAAGATAAAATACAAAGTTGGAAAACTGTCATATGGCATGCTGTAGAATCTGGTTGTAAAAGCAATTATAAACATCAGGGTTGGTTATTATGGAATCTAGAAAAAATGATGGCTAGAAAGTAAAACTAGGGGTGCCTGGGTGGCTCAGTTGGTTAAGTGGCTGCCTTTGGCTTGGGTCATGATCTTGGGGTCCTGGGGTGCTCAGTGGGGAGCCTGCTTTTCCCTCTTCCCCTCCCCCTACTTGCTTTCTCCCTCTCTCACAAATAAATAAATAAATAAAATCTTTTTTTTTTTTTTTTTTTTAAGAGGGATGCCTGGTGGCTCAGCGGTTGAGCATCTGCCTTCAGCTCAGGGAGTGATCCCAGGGTCCAGGGATTG
Organism: Vulpes lagopus; assembly: GCF_018345385.1. Taxonomy (NCBI): domain Eukaryota; kingdom Metazoa; phylum Chordata; class Mammalia; order Carnivora; family Canidae; genus Vulpes; species Vulpes lagopus. Next base: position 112,718,882 of record NC_054828.1, read on the forward strand.
AGTCCTGCGTCGGGCTTCTGGCAGGGAGCCTGCTAGTCCCTCCGCCTGGGTCTCTGCCTCTCTTTCTCTCTCTCTGCGTCCCTCATGAATTCATGAGAAACGCAGAGAGAGAGAGAGAGAGGCAGAGACCCAGGCAGGGGACTAGCAGGCTCCATGCAGGAAGTCTGATGTGAGACTTGATACCAGGTCTCCAGGATCACGGCCTGGACTGAAGGTGGCGCTAAACCGCTGAAACACCTGGGCTGCCCTAAATAAAATCTTAAAAAAAAAAAAAAGAAAAGAAAAAAAGAAAGTAAAACTATTTTAGTGCAGTTTTAACATTGTCCAATAAAGTGGCACTCTGTTTAGTTAACATTGGTATTCTGATCACTAGGACAGCGTGTCTTCTAGTGGAGAGAGGAGAATTAATCAAGCTTGACCATAGTGTGGATGATACATCATTTCTTAACATTTTCCAATTCTACTTGTTCTGATTTCATGTTCACAAAGCAAGCTTTGATTACCTTTCTGATTGTCAAGTCACCATGACAGGAAAGAAGTATATTCCTTCCTATATTAAATTCACTTTCTGGTACAAATATGCCTGAGCAAAATGCGCATTTTTTTTTCAAGGATCAGTGATCTTAAGGAGAACTGATCATTAAAGTATCACATCTAGGGGCACCTGGGTGGCTCAGTCTGCTAAGCATCTGCCTTCAGCTCAGGTCATGATCCCAGGATCCTGGGATTAAGCCCTACATCAGGCTCAGTGGAGAGCTGCCTCTCCCTCTACTGCTCCCCCTGTTTGTGCTCTCTTGTTCTCTGTCAAATAAATAAATAAAATATTTTTATTTTATTCTTTTTAAAAAAGAAAAGAATAAAAAAATAGATCTAAAGACCTGAGAGGGTCTGGCTGGCTCAGTTGGTGGAGCGTGGTGGAGCGTGAGACTCTTGATCTTGGGATTGTAAGTTTGAGCCCCACGTTGGGTGTAGAGATAACTTAAAAATAAACTCTTAAAAAATACCTGAAAGGCTAGATCCTGAACTGTGTTAGTTCCTTTAGAACAGGCACACAATAAAACAGCCAAACAGCCAGATCATTATTATATTTCTTTCAAAGTGGGCAGATGCCAAAGTATGCTGAAATGTTGGACAGCTCCCACCCACAAAGATTAGGGCTCCAGCCAAATCCTGGGGGTATCCTGGGAGGGTTCCTTAAAGTCAATGCTCCCAATAAGTCTCTGTCTTTTGGGGGAAGCCCATCTCCTAGTCATAAGAGCATGGTTCTCAAGATGTCCATTATAGTCCTGGCTTTCCTGCTAGACATGAACTTATGAACCTGACTTAGTGGCCAGGACCAAGCTGGGCCTAGAGAAGTAGGATAAAGGACAGGAACTGCCTTATCTTCTAAATTCAGCAAACAGAGTTAGTAAGGCTGAGAAGGGAGCAGAGGGCTCACCAGCTGGTCCTCAACTTGGCCATCTCACTAGCCAGGGACTCACACCCACATGCACTGAGTAATTACAGCAGAATGTATTAACATAAATTCAGTGGCAGAGGCAGCGTCTCATATTTGTATTTTCAGTTCCAAAGCATGGTTCAAAGTAGGTGCTTAATGTCTGTGAGATGACCTGTCCTCTTTTTCCCTCAAACAACCCATCCCCAACTCATAGAAAAGGTTCACATTAAAAAAAAAGAATCTGAAAATATTACTTTGTGAAAATAGTGTCCTGTTTCCCCTACATGACCTTAAAATCATATTTTTTGATAAAAACAGTGAATTGCTGTGCAGCCCGGGTGGCTCAGTGGTTTAGCACTGCCTTCAGCCCAGGGCCTGATCCTAGAGACCCAGGATCGAGTTCTGAGTCGGGCTCCCTGCATGGAGCCTTCTTCTCCCTCTGCCTGTGTCTCTGCCTCTCTCTCTGCGTGTGTCTCTCATGAATAAATAAATAAAATCTTTTTAAAAAAGTAAATTTCTATAACTTTAGATACAAATGTGATAAATACAAACATATCTCATTTATTCTCCCTTAATTATAGGAGGAATAGGTTTTTGATTTCTCAAAATATTGAGATTAAACAATTACTCATATCCACTTTCTCATAGGAAGTTGGCAGAAAGGAAGGATGTGTGTGGGATGGTGGTGGTAGTGAAGGACGAGGAACCAATTCTCACAAGTATAGCCTAAGAAGGTCAAGGTTAAAGACCAGCATGGCTTATGATAGTGAGTTGTTTCAATGAGGGAGGGAAGGGAAGAATGCCCACTAATTCTGGTGGAATGGAGAAAATATGGACACAGTTGTTACCTGTCTACATTTGGCCTAATTTAAAGTTTAAGAATCTGATCTAGAAGTATAAGACAGGGAGTGGACGCCTAGAAGTTGCCAAGGCCTCCCAGGGAGATTGTTTAGGCAATCTCATTATTGCAGGATTCTGAAGGGACAGAGGTAGAAAGGAGATACTGAGGACAATGTGTAAAAATTAACCCATTTCTTTTACTTCTGTAGGTTCTACAGGGTGAATGGGGAGTTTTATTGTTTTAAAAAACAGTAGAGGTTGCTTTGGAACTAGCGGACATGGATCATAACTATGGAGTAGTGACTTTTAATGAAGTGAATAGCCGTGACCCACAGACCTTTTTTTTTTTTTAAAGATTTTATTTATTTATTCATGAGAGACACTAAAAGAGAGAGGCAGAGACACAGGCAGAGAGAGAAGCAGGCTCCATGCAGACAGCCCGACATGGGACTTGATCCTGGGACTCCAGGATCACACCCTGGGCCAAAGGCAGGCACTAAACCACTGAGCCACCGAAGAATCCCCACCCACAGACCTTTTGTAGCCAATTACCATGTCCAAAGTCCTCTTCTCCCTACCACCACTGTCAAGCTCTTTATATTTATAGTGATCAAGGCTGTAGGCAGTATTGGTTCAACCACCATTATCACTTCCATTTTGCTATTGTCCTTCTACTAGGACTAGACATGCCAACTGATAGGCTGAGCCTCAGCTGCAGACTTGACCATCTCTGAGGTTGATCAACTAAGCTTCCCTAGATTCTGTTTTTAGATCTCTTAAATTCAGTAAGTATGCACCATGCCTGCATTGAGTAGCAGGGACACTGCTGGGCACTGGTGATAGGCAGATGAGTCCCCTGCTATCAAGGACCTCACAGCTAAACTATAGAGAAAGATACACACAATGATAATGTCATATACAAGAGCTATAACATCAATCAATTCTTCCCTAGTAATTATTTGAGCAATTATTCTCTTGGTAATTACTTCAATTGTTATTGAATTTGAAACATTAAAGAAGTGATATTCAAACTCAAATAACATGGATGGGTATAAAATTTAAAAGTAGAGCTTCCTGATATCAAGTATATGTATTCTTCAGACCTTTTGTCTTTTTTTTTTAAAGATTTTATTTATTTATTTATTCATGACAGATGCACAGAGAGAGAGAGAGAGAGAGGCAGAGACACAGGCATAGGAAGAAGCAGGCCTCATGCAGGGAGCCTGATGTGGGACTCGATCCGGGACTCAAGGATCACACCCTGGGCTGAAGGCAGGCGCTAAACCACTGAGCCACCCAGGGATCCCTCTTCAGACCTTTTAATATACATATTCAAACCATAAACATACATATTTATTCTATTGTTTAAATAAAATATTATTAAAATATTGTGATTTTTTTTCCTCTAAAAATACCATGGTTACTTTTCTATGCAGTGTACAGAGATTCACCTCATTCTCCTTGATGGTTGCCTACTCTTTTGTATTCAGGAATAGTTAATTTCTTTGAAAAGGTTAGGGAAAGTTTTGGACAAAAGGTGATTTATAATTGGGGCCTTGAAGGAGGAGTTGGAGTTCATTTAGCAGTAAGCAAAGCCAAGAAAAAAATGCTTGTGATAGATAAAAAGTGGTTCAGGGTGTCTGGACAGCCTGAGCATATAAGAGAAGTTGGAAATACACAGTCTCTTTGGAGACCGCCAGTAGTCTGGTGAGGACATGTTGTCCCTCAGACTTTGGTGTGCATCAGGATTGCCTCGGGAATTTCTTAAAACTGTAGCTGCTCCATCCCCTACCTTGAGATTGTGATTCAGTAGGTTGATATCCCTAAAGTCTTTGTTCTTACCCACTACACTAGACTGCCTTTCCCTCTATGAGTGTGTATTCACCTCATCCCTCATAAGGCAAGGAAGACAACTGGAGGCCCAGAAAGTCCCCACAGTAGCAGAGTAGAAGATCCTGATATCCTTATATTGTTCTTTCACTTAGCCATCTCATTCTTAGTCTTGTAGCATCTTCTCCTACACCAACTCTTTACTTTGTAGTTTTATATCCTCTTTCATTTGAGAGTTCAAAGTATTCCCAATGCTAACTCCATGATTGGACAATGGGAACTGGTAATAACCTCATTTTATAGTAGGATAAGCAGAGGCACTGGGGGTACTCCTACCATGTTGAGTCAAAACTGAAGCTGAGAACAGAATTCAAACCTGTCTCCTCTCATTCTGTTCATGATATTACTGCCTTTTCCATTGAATTATGCAGACCCTGGATCACTTTTCTCATTAATCTAGGTGATGTATGAAAAGCATCCTACACAGTACCCAGCTCATAGCCCAGCTCCTTGACCACAACCAAGCAGGGGCTGCCCAGGGGCTCTTGAGCTTAGTGGATGTTTCTTGATGTGCTGTAAAACAGTCATCAGAAATTCCACATAGGTTTTTCTTCTAAGGGTGTTAAGAAAAGCTTTCAAATGCCATCAAACAATGAAAAAGACAAAGATAGTTGCATTTCAAGGCTTCATTTCTGTGTCAGTTTGGGAGACAAGGATGCTGTAATTACAGAATTGTTTATAAAAAAGAGTTAAAGAGGTGAAGCTGTCTGCCTGGCACACAGCAAGAATGAATAATAAACCTGAGACTTCACCGTATGTGGTGGTGCTGAGCTAGAGCACAACTCTTCCCTAGGTCCAACGAGATGGAAAAAAAAGAGTAGGGTTATTCTGCTAAGGAGTGCCAGGGTCACATTTGGCTTTGTAGCCCTGAAAACCAAGATTGACCCCCCCATGCCTCAAGAAGGAAAACTCTCTAAAGCAGAGGTTCTCTGCTTTACAATTTTACAGTGCAGAGGAATCATCTGACTGGTCTATTACTGACGCAAATTCTTGAGTCCATCCCCTGAGAGAGACAGGTGTGGGCTATGGCTCAGAAGCCTGCATTTTTCATAGGCTTTCCTTATGGGTCAGTGGCAGGACAACACTAGAGACCACTCTGCTCTAGAGAACACATGCAAGATTTTTCCATTTACCAGTTCTGAGGCAGCACTGCTTTGTCACTGTGAACTATCAGTGGCCTGACCAGCACTAAGCTGAGTCATGGGAAAGCATAAATTTTTACACTGCAGTTTACCCTCATCTCCAAAAGCTTCAGTCTTTTTTCTGGTTGGATTCTAGAATGGTGTGATGGAATGAAGCAACTTTGGAAACAAATGTAAATATGCTGACTTCTATATGGATGCTGAAAAAAATTTCAGTGAAGGGTCACAGCTATTAATGCCCACTTAGCTAATTGGTTTCTTTTGCCAACATATAAAAAGAAGCTTAATGTACACAATGTCCTTTCTTGAAGATCACATATACAAAGTTTTAGAAAGAGCTAGAGACTGGGACATATATTACTCACAGCATCCCAGAATGCTGAGACACTGGAAGTCCTTGTATTAAAGAATCATCCAGAAGAAGCCTCCCTTTCCATCAAGTCAGGATGCTTGAAAGGTCCTATGAAAGACACTGCTGCCCCATCACTGTAGCTGCTCAGACCAGTGGGCCAAAAGACATACCACATAACAATGGCCTCAGTCATTAGAATCCAGCCTCCAGCTGGCCAACCTGCCCACAAGGTGGGAGCAGGGTTGATTACAGAGAGATGCTCCAGGATGATGGGCTCTTTTTGTCCCCTGCCTTGAGCTTTATGTTCTAAACTAGAGCAAGTAATCAACAGGCTACTGTTTTCTAAAGTGAAATTCATTAATTGGAGTCTCAGACCTCTGAGTTATAAAAAGAGGAGCTGAAGCAGACTTAAGCCACTAATTATTTGGCAAGGTTCCAAGGCATTCACCATAATTTCTCATCATGTTTTGCAAGTATGCAGGGCACCTCTGTCTAATGCCTTGTCCTAGAAATGAGTTTGAGTGGTTAGGAACACAAACATTTCTGTCTTAAGAGACTCTCCCTTGGTCTCTTAATTGGTTGTCAAATTTTTTAAAAAAATTCTCTAACTTGGGATGCCTGGGTGGCTCAGTGGTTGAGTGTCTGCCTTCAGCTCAGGGCATGATCCCGGGGTCCTGGGATCAAGTCCCACATCGGGCTCCCTGTAGAGAGCCTGCTTCTCCCTCTGCCTGTGTCTCTGCCTCTCTCTCTGAGTCTCTCATGAATAAATAAATAAAATCTTCTTAAAAATTCTCCAACTTTATGTTCAATCATGAAAAACTTTCAAAATAGTCACAAGTGTTTTCTAGTAGATAATTTTAATGCTGAGAATTAATTTCCTTCCTCAGTCCCGACTACTTCTTTGAAGTTGGCATGCCTTTCATCTGTAAATATGAAAATGAACATTAATAATTAATGCCTTCTCATACTTTCCAAGTAGGAAGTTTTATTTACTTCTTAGGAAGAAAGTATTCTTTCTCAGAGCTAGAGAGAGGCAGAAGCAGAATGCAGCTCTGCTCGTGATGGTCTTGATGTAGATTCAAACTGCCTCAAGTCACTCCATCGGCCTTCAAGAATAACTGCTGAACTGTTCTCTCCTGAATTCTTGCCTGTGGATGGAGACATGTTCCAAACAGTGGCTCTTCATCTCACTCTCCCTTCTGACCAACACCCTGCATGAAATGCTTCCATGTTTTATGACAGACCCATATATTTCTCACATGCCCTGTAACTCTCCCACTACAATGACCTTGCCCCATTACTTCTTTTTTTTTTTTTTAAATATTATTTTTTTAATTTATTTATGATAGTCACAGAGAGAGAGAGAGAGAGAGAGAGAGAGAGAGAGGCAGAGACACAGGCAGAGGAAGAAGCAGGCTCCATGCACCGGGAGCCCGACGCGGGATTCGATCCCGGGTCTCCAGGATCGCGCCCCGGGCCAAAGGCAGGCGCCAAACCGCTGCACCACCCAGGGATCCCTTGCCCCATTACTTCTAATCCAAGTACCATGTACACTTCTTGTGACTCATTCTTTGGCTCATTTTCAGGGTGCTGTGTCTCCACAAGCTGATGGCTACATGAAATGCCCTATAGGCCCATTCAGCTTAGTCTGCCTGCTAAGCACCAAAGGTGGGTGCTATAGAAGACCACTCCCCAACACACACATCATCACCTTGAAAGCTTAAAGGGAGAAATTCATATTGCCTAGCTCACATCCATACCCCCTTCTTTTTTTTTTTTTTTTTTAAGATTTTATTTATTCGGGCAGTCCCGGTGGTGCAGCGGTTTAGCACTGCCTGCAGCCCGGGATGTGATCCTGGAGACCCAGGATCGATTCCCACATCAGGCTCCCTGCATGGAGCCTGCTTCTCCCTCTTCCTGTGTCTCTGCCTCTCTGTGTGTCTCTCATGAATGAATAAATAAGATCTTTTTTTTTAAAAGATTTATTTATTTATTTATTCAGAGAGAGCGAAGAGAGAGGCAGAGACACAGGCAGAGGGAGAAGCAGGCTCCATGCAGGAAGCCCGATGTGGGACTCGATCCTGGGACTCCAGGATCACGCCTTGGGCCAAAGGCAGGCACCAAACCTCTGAGCCACACAGGGATCCCTCATACCCCCTTCTTTTTCCTACAGTTGACCTCAGCCCTTCTACGATTTCTGCCTAGAAGAACCTATGGGGGGGGGGGCGATGCATTCCATATTTCTTACCTCTGCTCAAAGAAGCTTTCCTTGGATACTTTCTCACTTGAATGAGTTCATCCAATTTGAACACATGGGGATGTGGTGAATAGATCCACCATTCCTATTCACACCCTTTAGGATTATGTAGACTGTGGTAGGCCCTCAAAGATGTCCATGTCCTAAACTCTAGAACCTGGGAAGAGGTTACCTTAAGTGGCAAAAGCGCTTTGCAGATGTAATTAAGTTAAGGGTTTTGTGATGGGGAGATTATTTTGGATTATAGGTGGGCCTAATAAAATAAAAAAGGGTCTTTATAACAGGGGAGTGGGAAGGGTAGAGAGAAGATATGATGATGGCAGTGGACGTCAGAGGGATGCAGGGCCATAAGTCAAGATGTGCAGGCAGCTTCTAGAAGCTGGAAAAGGCGAGGAAATAAATTTTCTCCTAGAGCCTCCAGACAGAACACACCTTGATTTTATTTATTCATGAGAGACACAGAGAGAGAGACAGAGACAGAGAGAGAGAGGCAGAGACACAGGCAGAGGGAGAAGCAGGCTCCATGCAGGGAGCCTGACGTGGGACTTGATCCAGGATCACGCCCTGGGCTGAAGGTGGCGCTAAACCGCTGAGCCACCTGGACTGCCCCCTTGATTTTAGCCTACCATAGTAGTTTCCTATAGCTTCTGTAAAAATTACCACAAACTGAGTGGCTGAAAGCAACAGAAATGTATTTTCTCACTGTTCTGGAGGCCAGAAGTCCAAAATCAAGGTGTCAGTAATGCTGCAGTCCCTCCAAAGGCTCTTGGGGGAAATTTGTTTTTGCCTCTTCTAATTTCTGGTGGCTCCAGGCATTCCTTGGCTTGTGACCACATCATTCCAATCTCTGCCTCTAGTCACACCATCTTCTCCTCTTCTCTCTCAAAACTTCTTCTGCCTTCCTCTTATAAGGATACATGTGATTGCATTTAGGGCCCACCCAGATAATCCAGGATAAAGTACTCCTTTCAAGATCTCTTTAATCACACCTTCTGTCATAGAAGGTGATATTCATTCTTTTATCATATAAGGTAAAATTCACAGGTTCTGGAGAGTAGGACTTTTTGGGAGCCACCATTCAGCCCACTATGCCACTGACACTGATTTTGGACTTCTGACCTCCAGAACTATACAACACATTTGAGCTGTTCTAAGCCACTAAGTTCATGGAAATTTGTTGCAGCAGCCTTAAGAACTTGTTCTACAGGCTGATCCTATCTGCCCTCACCTGCATTCTAAGCTGTGAGTCCCTCTTTTCTCTCACTGTTGGAGGTTTCTCTGGGTTATGTTGATTGCTCAGTGGTCTTGGCACTGGTCCTGGCCAAACCTGAGGTGGTGGAGTGGGCCTCCAGAGTCTACTTCTGCCAAGTTCCTTCTATGAGAATGGCTTCACCACTCAGACCCACAGTCAGAACTCTCCTTGCCTGTGTTTGTATATGGAGAAATGAGATGTAAAGAAGAGAATCGAGAATATTGTAGAACATGTCATGAACTGGAAGAATGGCACAGGTGGGATTCTGATTCACTGGGGGAAGGCCAAGATCTTTCCCCAAGGGAGGAAAAGAGTTTCAATGGTACATGTCTCAACAACCTGTCTCAGGGCTGAAGTACATCAATCTAAATGGTACTAAGCAGCTGATATCCCGGCTGGGAAAGGAAGAATTCAGGACCTAGATGTGTCCCTTCTACTTCTTTCCAGAAATTTCAGCAAATGCAGGCAGTTCCGCCAGTGATATACGGGCATTTAGACACCTGTAAGTAAGTTGAGCTAAGCCAGAGATTTATTTTGATAAAAAACTAGTCATTGCCCCTATGTTTCCACTTCCCTACTAGCACGTGAGGGTGTCTTCCAGGGGAGAGTTCAAAACAAAGTTCCCCAACATGTTATGTCAGTGTCTTAGAAACAGTGTTACAGGGTCAAAAGCAAATGTAATGCTATCTGAAGCAATGGGAAGTGCTTTACATGTGTGTCCTGCACTGGGATTTAAAAACTACTGCTAGAAAAACTGCAAATGGACAGGATTCTAATTTAGTTAAAAACTGGGAGAAAAGGCAATGATACGGTCACTTTAGTGACAGCACCAGGTTTTCTGTAGGGGGTGGCTTAGGGCTGGTGGTCTGGCGGGAAGGGAGAGCTAGAAGAGGGTCTTAAAGCTGCCTTTGCAGAATCAGTGCATCTTTACATTGGGGTTGTAGGTTTCCCCAGGGTGGCTTTTGGAGAACAGCAGTGCCTAAGCCACCCCGTGATGCCACTGCCATCTGAGTGGAAGAATTATTATTTTAAAAAATATTTTATTTATTTACTTGTGAGACACAGAGAAATAGAGAGAGGCAGAGACACAGGCAGAGGGAGAAGCAGGCTCCATGCAGGGAGCCCAACATGGGACTTGATCCTGGGTCTCCAGGATCACACCCTGGGCCGAAGGTAGGTGCCAAACTGCTGAGCCACCCAGGGATCCCTGAGTAGAAGAATTATAAATGGTTTTCAGTTTCAATTGCTCTTTCCTATTTTTTCCAATTTTCTGGTATATGAAAAATAGCAAGATCCCATGTTTTTAAGAAGAAATAATATGTGTGTAGAAAAAAAGTTGGAATATTCAACAAGATAGCGGTAGTGATTCTCTTTGGGGACAAGGTCATGGAAGATGTCTACTTTCTCTTAATGTGTTTCTGTAATGCTTTAGTTTTTTTTTTTAAAAAAAGTAGGCTCCACACCCAGCATGAGCCCAACGTGGGGCTTGAATCACGACCCTGAGATCAAGACCTGAGCTAAGATTAAGAGTTGGATGCTCAGCCAACTGAGCTACTCAGGTGCCCCCATAATGCTTTAATTTTAAAATACTTTTAAAGGCAATTTTGACTTATACTTGCTATTCAAAAAAGGCATTTTTGATGACTACTGTACACTAAAATGAGTTAAATACACATTACTCTTAGAAGTTTCTCTGAATATAAGGGCAAGTTAATAGTGATTTTGAAGAATTATTTTCATTAATGGAAAAGCTAATGCATAAATACAAATGAGAATGTATGGATTATGAGAGTGAGAGTGGGACAAGCGATCTAAAATTCCTGAAAGCGTCCTCCAGGGAAATAGCTGGTGAGCCAGCAGTCATAGAGAGATGCCTGTCCAAGCCCCTGCATCCCTATGGGGAAGGGACAGGGGGTGAGAGGCTTCTCAGTTGTTTCTCTTAGCTGACTTCCTGCCTTCAGCAACCCAACTGCAGCTCAGATACCTGGGAAAGCTTCTGAGAGCTGACAGGCAGCCTCTTTGGAGAGGCAGTTAGAAGGGGCTGCCACTTCCAGAAAATCAAGCTGAATGCAATGTCTACATTAAGATGTTTCAGCTAACAGTTCTGGGAGTTCTAAAACAACTAGTTATTCCCTTGCTCCCACCCCCTATCTCCAGTCCTCAACCAAAAGAGATCATCTGTCGTAGGCAGCAAGTAATATAATTTTCGCAAAACAGCTAGATGATGGCAGGACCATCTGAGTTCCAATGATAAGCTTTAAAGATAAAGGGGCAAACTGGAGCCTCTTAAATACTCCTCACAAGGCCTGTGTTATCACTGGGTTCCTAGCACCCTCAAGAGTCACAAGTCCTCTTGAGTTATGACCTTTAGCATGTCTCAGAACAGCTCTGAGCAGAGCGGTGCCTGGATGGAGGCTTCCTGGCCATTGGAGGCTCTTTGGGATACAATCAGAGGCTGTTGCATCAGGAAAAGCACAGTCTACCTGCTGTTAGACTGGCTAGCTTCAGAAAGATGCCCTGGGAAGTAGATCAGTTCTCTGGAAGCGTTGGTGGGTAGGGTAGAGGTGCTGCAGGGAGAAAAGGATTTCTGAAGCCTACCCTTGGAACCTACTGGACTCCTAGGTCAGGGTCCGGTCACCCCACACCCAGGAGAGCCAGAAATGCATCCTTGGGAGAGGAAGTGCTAGACCAGTCAATTTTCTTTTTATGTAAGCACAAATTATGTGGTGGGTTTTGCTCCCTAAATGTCTCTGTCTTTACCTTACTGGAAAGTTAACTCTGCCCAAGTGAGGTCATATTGAAGAGAGTGATGGTAGTGGTATCTGCTACTTATTTCCCTTTGAGAGGAGCTGGTTTGAGCCTTCTTGGTTTCCAGTTCACTCCCAACCTAGAGAGGAGCACTCGGAGACCTGCTCTTTCCGGTCCTCTTGTCCATTAGGGATGAACGCGAGGGTTTGTTAGTTTATCATTCTGGTCACTGTCTACTCGCTCCTAGGAATGACTATGTAGAACTAAGAACTGCTGGCCACAAAACACACCTCAGAAAGCCACTCATTCAGTGATTACTTGTTGAGTCTCAACTATTTCTGGGTCTGATGGAAATGAGTAAGTCAGTCTTGGTCCTTGACTCATAGAGCTTGTTGTTGAGTGAAATGAACAAACAGTAATATAATAATCATACAAATAGCTCTATAATTATAATCACATTAAGTGCTGTAGAGGAAAAATACAAGACTAGAGAGCTTTGAAAGCAATGGCTTTCAACATTTTAGTAAAAAAAACATTTTATATTATAATCCAAGAAGTATATATATGCATATAGACATGGTTAATAACAATTCTTGCTCTTACTATGAACAATGCAGTCTGACATTTTCTGGCTTATTAATTTACAAAATTCTGGTTACAACCCAATAAACTGATGTCACAACCAATTAGTTTGGGATCCACAATTTGAAAAAGCCGGCATGGGGGCCCCAGCTTGTAGTGGAGCTGGGGTGGAGGTCAGGAAAACACTTCCCTTAGGGAGTGACACTTAGGCCCAGACGTGTGAGATTAAGGAGAGTTAGCCCAAAAAGGCCAGGAAAGAATGTTCCAGGGGAGAGGGAACAGCATATGCAAAGACCCCTCATTTTACAGAAAAGGAAATGAGATCAGGAGAAATGTGATTTGCTCGAGGTCACATAACTCTAAACCCAGGTGTCCTAACTCTAGGTTCAAGGCTCTCTCATGTACTGCAGCTGATCAGTTGTCCTCTTCCTTTTCATTTAATAATTATAGGCCAAGGACTAATTATTCTCAACTAGGCTGCCTAGGAGAAAAGAGAAAAGAGGGTCGGCAGGAGGCTGTGTTTACAAAGAGCCCATTAAATTCTACATGCACGCTTGTTCCTACCCCACCTGGCTTGAGGCCTGCACGGCAAGCTGTTGGTCCCTTTCTGGTGGGGACTGGCAGGGAGCCATACTCCTGCTCGGTCCTGGCTTTAACAAAACGGCATTTACAAAATGGCCAGGCAAAGTTGAGTCTTAGCTGAAGGCCCTGGAAAGAGTACAGAGCACTGCCACCCCCCCCCCCACCACGCTTTTCCACCTCCCTGGGTTGATGCCAGCACCTGACTTTCCACGTGTGTTCCCTCCTTGCTCAGTTCCCTGCCATCAGCCCCTGTGACTGCTGTGTGCAGTGAGCTGTGTAAATGGCTAGGTTGTGCAGCCTGAAGGTAATGTGAATCCAGCAAGTAAAATACAGGCTGCAGTTATGGGTGTCAGTCAGGGTCAGGGTCAAAGTGGACAATCCAGGAGAATATGAGAAAAAGAGGGGTCAGGAGAGAAGGGCCTTTTTCAAAACAGGCAAGAAGAGAAACAGGGCTGCTGTATACAGATGTAGGGTTTGTATACTGCAGAAAGCAACCAGGGAGGGGGTCTGTGAAGATGACATGGAAGCCACACACCATTCACAAAACTGTGTTCCTGGCAAGGAGCTGGATCTGCCTAAAGGAAGGGCCCTCACTGACAGAGGCCAGACAGGAAGGGCTCTGTAGGGCACCTGGTCAGAGGGTTGGAAACAGCTAGAACTACACATCACACTGAAAATGCTGCCAGGCCTAGGGAAGGTTGATGTCCTCAGGTCTGAAACACTACTGACATGTTGGTGTTTACATGCTGGTGGCTGAGTGCTATTCAGTAGTGACGAGCTGTGACCACAGGATCTCCTGACTGACAAGCAGAGACACCTCACAGTTTTAACACTTATCAAGTCAGACTCTGGGATCCTCCTCATCTTCATTTCTCCTTCATCAATCTCAGAGTAGTCCAACCATACCCTGAAGGCACAGCTCTACTCCTGAGATTTTAAATTGGTTAAAAAAAAAAAAGTTACTGATGCAGCCATTGAGTGGCTCAGTCAGCAAAGTGTCCAACTCTTGGTTTTGGCTCAGGTCATGATTAAAGGGTCATGGGACTGATACCTGCATCAGGTTCCCTGCTCAGTGCAGAGTCTGCTGGACAGTTTCTCTCTCTCTCTCTCTCTCTCTCTGACCCATCCTTGCTCACTCTTGCTCTATTTCAAATAAATAAATATTTTCAGAAATGTTACTAGTAATACATGCCCACACAAAAACACTGCAAACATTACACAAAGGTAAATAATTAAAAGTAAAAGCAGTCTCTTCCAAATTTTAAAACTAAAATCTTCTGTCAATAACCTCCTTACTACTTATCTCTCATACTCTAAACCTGCTTTCTGTTCTCACTTGAACCTGTAATTACTCTGCCCCTCCTTCTGCTGACAACCAGCATTTCTCTTAGATTTGTAGCACTTCCCTCTGCCTCTGACCTTAGGGCCAGCTGCTTCAATGCCATCTTAAATCCTGCCTCCTCAGAAACCTTGCTGAACATGCCCCCGGCCCTTGCTGTTTGCCACTCTGCTGCTTCCCCAGGCTAGAGACTCAGAGACTTCAGAGACTCCGCCCATTAGGAATCCCTGGGTCCAAGTCAGCCCTTGGCCCTGAACAAGACATTTATTCATCTCTCATATGCTCAGGCTCATTTTTTACAGCAGTTAATTCAGACCTTCAAGACCTTATCCCCTACCTCAGCATGTGGCCTTGGCTCCATTTCACTGAGAAAAAAGTCTTTTCTTAGAAGGAACTCCAGTCACCTCCCCTGGGCTTCCCCCTGCAAGTCATTAGTAGAAAGAGCCATACTCTCTCCTCCTACCAGTCTCAAAGGCAGCCCATGCCTCCTCTGCAAAGTGATCCCTACAGTGGTGTCCACAAGATCTTCCCCCATTTTCTCCCTTTCTCTCTTGCATCCTAATTATTTTCCTCAAATAATTCCTTCTCCCTTGTACCATTACACATGTTCAGATCTCCTTATTATCAGGAATCATTCTAAGTCAATGGCAAACTCTTACTCTAACTGTAAGTTGGCTGGATCACCATGAAGAACAATGCATAATAAGACTAGTATAAAAGCAACAACAACACAGAAGCAACCTAAATATTCACTGATGGATGAATGCATAAAGAAAATGTGATAATATATAGAATCAAATATTACTCATTCATAAAAAGGAGATCCTGCCATTTGCAACAACATGGATGGAACTTGAGGGCATTATGCCAAATGAAATATGTCAGACAGAGAAAGACAAAGACTTCTGTGTGGAATCTAAAAACACCAAATTCATGGATACAGAGAACAGACTGATGGGTGCCAGAGATGGGGAATGGAGGGTGGGAGAAATGAGTGAAGGTCAGAAAGTACAAAAGAAGTCAGTCCTGGTGATATAATGTACAGTGTGGTAACTTTGTCATCTACTCCATTGTATATTTGAAAGTTGCTAAGAGAACAAATCTGAAAAGTTCTCATCACAACAAAAAACAATTTGTAATTATATGTGTGGTGATGGATGTTAACTGGACTTATTGTGGCGATCATTTCACAATACATACAAATATCAAATCACTATGTTGTACACTGGAAACCAATAGAATGTTATGAGTCAATTATATATCAATTTAAAAACCCTGCAAGAAAAGACCTACAAATACAGAGAACAAACTGGTGGTTGCCAGAGGGAGAGGGGAGGGGGAAAGGGCGAAATGGGAAAAACAAAACAAAACAAAACAAAATCCAGCATTGTTTGTACTCTTCGCCTCTGTAATTCCACTTTATGGGATATACTCTGAAGAAATAACCCACAAAAGAATAATAGTGACTTGTACAGTGATGTTCAGAGCAGAAATATTTATACTTACAATTTGTAAAATGTTGGAAATACCCCAATTGCCCAATAATAGATTGGTGGTTTAGCATATTTTGCTATCAATATAATGGAACACCACAGAAGGAATGGGATATTTGTTTTTTAAATTTTAATTATATTATTTATTTTTTTAACTTTAATTCCAGTGTAGTTAACATAAAGTGTTATATTAGTTTCAGGTGTACAATATAGTGATTCAACAATTCCATGTAATTACTCAGTGCTCATCAAGATAAGTGTGTACTGAAATGGTATATTTAAGTGACAAATACATGGATTATGCTGAAACAGAGAAATCTGCAAATGAAGTGCATTTTAATACATAAAAATTATATAAACGAAAAGCAGACACTCATTAAATTTTTACATACAATTGCTGATAAAGAAGAGAATTACAATAATAAAAAAAATGATCTTGCTGCTTCTTCTGGTAATGACTTTTCTCCATTTTCCTGTTGCTGCTTTCTGGTGACCATCCATTGCCTCTGTTTTTTCTTTACTCAATTCCCTCTTTCACACTACCCAACCTGGCTTCCATCTCTAGTGTTTTACTAGACACTCTCAGCAATCATCATGATTTTTTTTCTGGATAGATCCTTGAGTCTAGGTAAGCCAGCAGCACTGAAGCTCTCTTCTTGACATCTTCTCTTTTCTCTTCCCTTGCTGCTAAACCATCATAACTTCCCACATCTCTTTGCCTTTCTCCTAATTGTGGACAATTCTTGAAGCCTATTAACTGGAGCACTGGTCTTCGTGCTCTGTACCCCAGACCTCTGGAGAGAGTCCCTTTCAGGGAAGCCATCCCTCCTGTGTCACTGACTCTCACATCTATAGTTCCATCTCAGCCTCACCCTTGGCCTCTGGTTCTATGTAATAGCTCCACCTGGGAGGCCTCCAGTTGTCACCTCTAGTTCTCCACGTCTGAAATGAAGCTTCTCTCCAAACTGTCTCTTCAACTTCCTAACTTCTGACTAATGTCACCAACATTGTCCCAAACTGCCACACCCTAAATATGGTAAGGGTGACCTGCTTATGGTCCCCATCACACTCAGTCCTGGTCATTCCTTGGCAGATGCCTTGCCTCTTGGAAAGTCCTCTCTGCTGTCCTGATTCCTGAAAGCCTGCTTACCTTCAGGGCAGGCTCAGACTCTGCTTCCTTTACAGAGTCTTTTATAACTACCCCAGTTCAAAATGATTATTTTCCTCTCAGAATCCTTGTTGAATTTAGTTAGCCTCTATAGCACTAATGACACACAATGCACTGTTCTTTCATTTCTTTTACCTGAACTGTCTTACTCATCTGTCCTCTGGTGAACAGGTCCTGCATCTGCCTACTCAGCCAGCCCCAGTGCATCTCCCTCTCTGAAGCCCTCCCAGTTCTCACAGGCTCAGGGTCACTCTTCCTTCTGGGTTGCCAAAGCAGCCCTTCCCATCACTGAGGGAGTTCCCATCTCCTTGTATTGTAGTGACTTGTATCATTTTTGTCCACCTCTCAGCAGAATATTAGCCAAGTTCCTTAAGGACAAAGACCACATTGTACAACAACAAGGCACCACAGATATGTTGCTGACATCTGATGTTGTCAAATATACCAGTCATTCCACACATGCATCTTATCTTCCAAACCAGACTACGATCTCCTCGTGGAGACAGGGGTTAAATCTCATTTCTTTTAAATCCCATAGTGACTAAGAATACAAAACAGAGAGGACCTGGGGAGTATTTGTTGAGAGAATACTTAGAATAAAGCCTTGAGAAGACAACATATAAATTTATGTGAATAACTTATAAACCTGGAAACTGTACTTTCTGGGGAATACAAGTCTTATCAAGTCTCAAAACACTGCACCTTGCTATTTTGGGGCCAGCATAACACATCTCTGTACTTAGCAGTGGTCCTGTCACTTAAAGGTGTTAATAGGATGCCCAAACTGAGAGCTTTCAGCTGTGAACTCTACCCATCTAAAATCAGAACAAATCAGAGACTAAATCAGAGTCCCTGATAAGTGGCAATAATCCGCAGGGAAGGGGGTGGGGGTGGCGGCTGTCTGCCAAGAGTCTGGTGCTGCAGAAAAGTCTGGCTACACAGCGCATATTACACCAGGGGAGATAAGCCTTCAGTGAAACACTCCTCACATGGGAGGAGATATTTAATTTCATCCAGTGGTCCAAGGCCTGCCCCTTTCACATGGCACACCACACGTTAGTTCAACTATGATCTTGCTGACTCAGAGCAGCTAAGATTTCATTTCCTACCAATCAGGAAATCCCATTTAAATGACAAGGTGACCAGGACAACCACACCCTCAAGGCGTGATGAATGCCTCTCTGACAATCACTCTCACCAAGTGGGGAGCGACTTCAGCTAGCCATACCCAAAGACTTGCTCACTAATAATCCCAGGTGGCTAGGAAGGCTTCCACTTGTCTCCATCTGGGACAAGTGTTTGGGTAGTCGGAATCATCTGGAAGAAGAGGCAGATTCTGCTCAGCAAACATTTCTGGCAGCCCAGGCTGAGTGGTGTGTAGGCCACATGGCCCCCAACTCTAAAACCTGGATCCCCAGTGCTCTGACGTGAGCAGACACCACCACTGGTGGAGGGCAGGAATCGGTCCTTTGGGCTGCGCCATGGAGGCGGTGTACAATACAATGGGTGTGTGGATGGGAAAGATGAAGCAAGAGGACAGCTGCTGGGCCACCTCTCCCTTCACAGCCAGGAGTTCTGTGAACCTGGTGTAGCAAAGAGGGCCCTGCCAGTTTGTCCCTGCAGAGGGCTTCTGCCCATCAGGTGGCTACCAGCAGGCACCCAACCTTCTCTGTCCTTGGAAGAAAAAGGACCTCTGAGCTGACGGTTAAACAGAATATGGCCAAGGCAAAGAGAGCAAGGAGCCTGTAGCAGGCTTGAGCACAGTCTTCATATAGGTATACAACCACCAAAACATGAGAGCAAGCCTCACATAAGATCCCCAAGACACGGGGGAACTGGGAATCCAGAAAGTCTGAATAGACACAGGGGAAGAAAGCCCACTCAAAACAGTAAACCCTGCTATACAGTGTTTTACTGAAACCTTCTGATAAATTTAAACAGCAAAATGTAAGAGGCAAAGAAGACTATCTTAAGATACTTTCTTTTCATAATTTTTTTTTTACATCTCATTTGAGTCAAGAGAGATTACTTCTCTAGATGATGGATTTGGGCATTTCTAGGCCATGTTTTAAAGTTACACACCCACACAATAATACTCTAGGCGTGTTCTCTGTCAAAGAAGAGATAAAGTAGTATCTAAAGAAACAGCTTCAAGAAGTGTTTTTCGCTAATCATGACAACAGTGAAAAATAATAAATAAATTAAATATTCTGTGATTTTCCTTAGCGATAACTCTACTACCTGGAATCCATAAACCACTGGTTTAAAAGTTTTATAATAGGGGCTCCTGGGTGGTTCAGTCAGTTAAGCATCTGCCTTTGGCTCATCAAGCCCCCTCAGGTTTCCTTTTTCTCCCTCATCCTCTGTCCCTCCCCCTACACCTGCCCCCTTGCACGCGCGCTCTCTCTGAAACAAATAAATAAAAATATTTTTTAAAAGTTTTATAATAAAAGTTATAATTGCTTAACACAGAAAAATTGGGAAAATAGTGAAGAGCACTACCAAAAAAACCCCATTCATTTATAATCCCATTACTTCAAGATGATCACTTATGGTTTGGCATATGCTTTTCTGGTACTTTTCCCACATTTTTCTTTATAAAAAATGGTATAATTCTTGACATACTATTTTGCATCGGTTTTTCACTCATTATATGAAAAGTTTCTAGTATCAACAAATAGTCTCCTAGCAGATTTTTTTTTTTAATTTTTATTTATTTATGATAGTCACAGAGAGAGAGAGAGAGAGGCAGAGACACAGGCAGAGGGAGAAGCAGGCTCCATGCACCGGGAGCCCGATGTGGGATTCGATCCCGGGTCTCCAGGATCGCGCCCTGGGCCAAAGGCAGGCGCTAAACCGCTGCGCCACCCAGGGATCCCTTCTAGCAGATTTTTAATGTACATATAGTCTCTATGTGTGTGTGTGCACACACAGGTGCAGTATTTTATCTGGGTAAACCTGACCAAACCCTAATTGTTGATCCTTTGGTTGTTTTAACTGTTTGATATTATTAATAATCTTATATCAATAAAAATCCCTGTACAGTATTTTTATATATACTCTTGATTTTCTAAATATTCTTAGAATGACAATTTCTGATCTAAGGATATGTGTCCTTTTAAGGCTTCTGACATACATTGTCAAAATTACTGGTTAGCTTTGAAGCAATGCTTCTTGCTCAGTTATTTTAAACATAACACATAGTGGTATGTATCTCCCATATATAGGAAATAGTTTCAGGAAAAGAAAATAATTTTACTTGGAATTGAAACATCTTAGATAGGTCAAGGTCAAGTCCTATTTACTTCAGGCAAATGAAGCATCCAGAGCTCAAATGCTAGTGTTCCATCATGACTGTTTAACAAAGCTGGGAGGCCACAATGCTAGTGAGAAGGATATAGGGCTTAGGCCAGTGTTGGCTGGTCAACTCAACACAGAGGAAAAACCATCCTTGGCAACAGGATTCCTCGCCAACCTTGGCCAACTGTCACAAATTTGTACTCTTGGCCAAAGGGAAGTTTAGGTGATGGAATGTGGATTACTCAGCATAACCCTCATTCCTGGTTAAACAAGCCGAAGCACGTGTGCAAATACTAGGTGTGTCTTCTTTCTATAATAAATAGGACATCAGGCTAGGAAACACAACTGACCAACTCATGAGATTAAAGCTCAATAATATGTAATTATTTTGTAAGAGTTTATCAGAAACTTCTAGGAAAAGCAGTTAATAAATCGCTGTGTGAAAGATGTACTCTATCGGCCAGGTTGATCTAGAACACAGCTGGTGCTACAGAGTGTGTCAGCACTTAAGCTGGGGGTCCTTTAAACGTTAAGCCTTCTTGCTGTAAAGTAAGGGGTGTGGGTTTTTCATAAAGGTCATCTATTCAGATGGCATTTTATCCACAGTTGAAAATGCAATTAGCATATTGGAATAGTAATGATGACTTCAATCGGGCAAGAGGAGGGGACTGTTTTTTTTTTTTTAAACTTTTAAATCTTTTTTTAAATTTTTATTTATTCATGATAGCCACACACACAGAGAGAGAGAGAGGCAGAGACACTGGCAGAGGGAGAAGCAGGCTCCATGCACTGGGAGCCCGACGTGGGATTCAACCCCCGGGTCTCCAGGATCGCGCCCTGGGCCAAAGGCAGGCGCTAAGCCGCTGCGCCACCCAGGGATCCCAGGAGGGGACTGTTCTTAAGAAGGGAAGGAAAACAGGAAGAAGAAGTGGGGAGGTAGCAGGTCAATGAGGCAATCCTGGGCTGCCAGGGAAGCAGTCACTTTGGAGTTTTGTGCCCTTGCTTATGAGGCTGGCTTGGTGCGAATGGGGTTAGCCTGCTGGAGCAAAGGCGTCTAACCCTATTTGCCCCGTGCACTGAAGGCTCTAAGTAAAAGCAATGCTTCTTTTATCAAAACGTACTCGCTGAAAAACAGCCACCGCTAACTCTACTGGTCTATGTAAAATGACAAAAACATACATGCTTCTTATAACAATTCACATTCAGAAACATATAAAGTAAAATTTCCCCTTTGAGTCTCCCTTTCCCTCCTCCACACCTAGATTCTACTCCCAAAAAGTAAAACCTACTGTGTTTATCTTTTCAGGTTTTAGATGCCTGTATCTGGGTATTTTATTCCCAAATGAAATTTACAGGAATTTAAGTTCATTTGTGTTCTATCTGAACAGCTTGCCCTGGCTCCTGGATTACTTGGTAGTCTCTGCCTTGACCCCACCTGGAAATGCTGCCATCCAAAATGATCTCCCTTTACCTCTCCTCACTAGAAAGGAGATTTCTTTTTTTCTTTCTTTCTTTCTTCTTCTTTTTTTTTTTTTAGGAGATTTCTTTCCTAAGATGGATAGCTCCTTTCCCTGGTCCTCTAGATCTTCTGGACAAAGGCAGAAACTGATGCAAGCAAGGTCACAGATAAGAGCTACACCTCTAACAGTAAAGAAAGTGAGTAAAGGCCATAGGAGCTTTAGTCACAAGGAACAGCTCAGAAGCTTTTTCATTTCAAATTAAACTCGCTTTCCAGACTGGCCTCCCCAAATGGAGGACTGACTGCCCCCATGACACATACAAACACACCAAGCCTGTGCTTTCCTAGGCAAGTGCTCCTGCCCTGCTAGTCTTTCAGATAACCAGGTCAGCTGAATACATGGACACAAAGGGGCATTTCATATAGTCCTATTTAGGCAGTTGGAATAACACTGCAAGTACCAGGTATTCATGGGACAACTCTTCTCTCTGTGCACGTCAAACATGATATAAGTGCTGCTGGGAGATGAGGGCTACTTGAATTGAGGGTTGAAGATGGACTTCAGTCATGAAAAAAAAGTGTGCCATTTTTTTAATGTTATACCCTAGCAATAAAAATAGTGATTGCTATGTCTTATTAAGCAGGCACACTATATACTTTCTTTCATTTAACCCTCATGATCATCCTGCAAAACAGATGGTTATCATCCCAGGCTTGTGGGGAAGCAACTGACATGCAGAGGTTCCACAGCCCCACTCCCCATCCCACCCCCACTGAGGCCACATGGCCAGGAGGTGATAGGACCAGCATTTGAACTCAGGTCTGTCGGCTTCCAGAGGCCAGACTGTCTCACTTTCTCCAGGAGAGGGATCAGAAATCTCCCTGGGGCTTCCGGGAACTACAGAAGGTTCCAGTCTGGGAGCTGGAAGATAATCCAGTTTATTGCTCCTCTTGGCCCCTCTCAGTTCTCTGTCTCCTGCCTCCCAGGAGGCAGCAGCCTCACAGATGCCAAATTGAGAGGACGACAGGCACCCACCTTCACATTTGCTTTATATCAGATGATGCAAAGTTTTGAAAGGAAAACCTTCCTCAATTCAGAGAGTGTGCGAGGCAAAATTATTATTTTTAAGGTAGCAAGAATAAATATTTAGTTAGACAGTGTGACACTGGATTTGACCTAGCTCTGCAAAATCTCCAACATGAAACAAATCCTTGTCTACAGGACTAATTACAGACTACTAAATTATTTTTATTAAAACCCTCTGGTATATGAAACATGAGGGATGGGACAATGTAGTATCGTAGACTAGCTCTAGTCTAAAAATCTGGGTTCTAATCCTGACTCAGCCACTAATAACCACCAACATTCATTTGTATGGTGTACATAGTTCACGTAGTTTTCACATACTTTCTGCATTAGTTGAGTGACTTTAGGCAAATCACTTAACTCTTGGTGTCTCATGCTAAAATCTGAAAATGAGAACATTGACCTATATCATCTGAAGCTCCCTCAACTAACATCGTAGAAGTTGGGGCTGGGCATGTGCTTTAGGATCTTTACAAATATGTCTGTAAACAAATCAGGGAAGATGCATTCTGCTTGAAAAAACAGTATTTTTCTGTTTAGCTCCTGAAAGATGTTACTCAGCCAAATTCACGTATAGCTCATAAGTCATTTGCTGCCAGCTAGTTGGCTCAGCTTCTGGAAGGTACTATAATAAGGTCTTGGGTTGGATTCCCACATAGGAACTTTCCTCTGTTCAATAGCCAACTACTGTGGCTAATGGCAGTTGATCATCTTATACACATAACTCCATAAAGTGGGCTGGCTTGGGGGGAGGACTTGGAAGAAATCTGTCCTCACTATGCATGCACTCTCAGGAAGGTAAGTCAGTGATGACATTATCACACACCCAGAAATATCATATATTTCACCCTTTCTCAGTTTTTTTTTCCCTTTCTCAGTTCTAAAACACACAAATCCCTCCTTCAAGTCTTGCCACTTCCTGGCTATTTTACTGTTCCTGAGATTAGGATGTGCCTTAGAATCAACGTATATATTTTGATTTGGTGTTAAATTGTTTTACTAAAAACTGTTGCTAAATTGCTGGTGTGTCTTAGAATAAATGGAATATAATGCTACAAAACCACAACATAGATTACATAGATTTAGGTCTAACTTCATTCAAATAGTCCCTCTCTCTGTTCTTAACAATTATATTCAGTAACAACTATATAGGCAATGTGCAAGACACAGGTATTAGTGTGTTTCCCAACAGTAGCCATTTAAAAAGCATTCCATCATTACCTCATAAAACACTGGTATGGATTTCAAAGGCAAATTAACCCATATAAAAACCACTGTGATGCTCTGAAAATGTTCTGTCCCAGAGCAAACTGGAAAGGGAACATTTTACTCACACCCTCTTCATCTATCTAGCCTTGACACATTTTCTTGCTTCTTAATTCACAACCCTCCACCCCAGTAATATTGCTGATTCCCAAAATACACTCAACCCAGGAGGAGCAGCTCTCCGGCACAGCTGTCTGCTCCTGCCCTGCCCGGGTATTTCGGTGAGCTATGCAACAGAGAGGACCACACAGAAGGAATGTAACTGTAAGGCCCCACAGCTCCCATCGTCCCACAGGCAGGTGCATCCCGCCAAACCCCAGACTGGCATTTGAAACAGAAGAAACTGCATTGCTGCATGGGGGCTGTAGTTCTCCTGTACTTCATCTCTATGTTTAAAACTAGGGCGACAGCCGTCTTTGCTACTGTAAACTAATCTGATGGGCATGGGGGTGGGGAGTGGCTCTGAGAAGGCTGCCAATAGGCCATGATTGAGCAAAGTCAAGGAGCAAAATCATTATTCCTCACTGTTTGCAATCCCCCAAACTGCAAATTTAGTGGATCCTTCATCATGATTTTTAGAAGCAAACTATCTACTCCTTTGGCAGCCTGGAGTAAAAAAAATACAAAGTCTTTTGTAGGGTTTAACTGGCTGATATTTACACATATTTGCTAACAGTACACTGGAATCTGGAAGCCAAGAAAAAAAAAAGAATCAAAGGAAGTTGGCAGTGAGGTACATGCATAGTAGTTAGGAGTCCTCAAGTTGAGGCACGTTTATTAAGAGAGCTTCTGGCTGCGGGCACCAACTCTGACTTCAGCTTAATTTCTGCTGGAAAATGAAAACAATCTGGGATCCTCCAAGATAAGAGAATGCAGGGTGGGCAGGTGGACTGGTAGTAAACATAAGCCAGGGACTCGTCCAAATATGCTAGAACCCCTATCAGTTGACAGCCACCACAAAGACTCACAGCTGCAGGAGGCTGAGGGTATAGGCCACAGACCTACAGCAGGGAGAAACCTGGGTTCTTCTTCTCTACTCTGCACATGTTCTGTTAAATCTCACTGTCACCAGTTGGTTACTACATGGAATTTACAGGTACCAGAGATTAAGTCCTGGCCACAAGCCCTCAACACAGAAACAGTGTAAGCACTTGCTATGAATGATATCAGGTCTCACATTATACCGGGGTTGTACTGCAAAAAAATAAAAATAAAAGGCACACTTGCAGAGTTCTCCAAGATGCTTATTCACAACAGCACACCGGAAGCACAGGAACTTCAGCTCCCCACTGCAACCTTCCCCCGCCCTCCACTACCTCTAGTCCCTCTCCTGGCACCAGCCAAGGCTATAGCCCAGCCCACTGGAAGGCCACCGTGCACTAGCGGGTGTTCACTAAACAGTAGCTGATCATCATGCGGCTGAGTCCTTCTCAGCAAAATCTATTCTGAAAGCCCCACAAGCTCTTAGCAGCCAGTCAGAACTGTCCAGACCTGCTTCCTCACACCAGCCAGGGCAGAAGCATGTGGGTAAGGAACCTGAGGCCCCGAGGTTTGGGCAGGCCGAATGCCCCCCCTCCCCCAAGTCTGCCCTCGCCCTCTCCCTTGTCACTCTTTTTCTGGCATATCACTGGGGAAAACCAGAGACGCCGGAGGTGTCAGGCCCGGGAGGAGTACGGAGAAGCGACGAGGGCGGCCCGGAGGCAGCTTGGGGCGATGCGGGGGGATCCGGCCCGGGGTGGAGGTGCGGCGGCGCCACATCTAGTGGGGAAGGAGCCCCCGAGGTGGGTCCGGAGGGAGGGCAGGGAGGGGGAGTGGCTCGAAGGCCCGCCGGCCGCCGCGGACGCCAGGAGACAGCGATGGAGCGGGAGAGGCGGCGGGGGTGAGGCGAGGTTGGGGGGCGGCGGCGCGGGTGGGGAGGCGAGGGGGGCAGCCCGGTTCCCCTCCCCCAGCCCGGGCCCGGGCCTCCCGCTGACTCAGCCCCACGGCGTCGGTCGCCTCGGCCTGGACTCACAGTGCGCGAGGCTGCTCCGGTGGAGGCGGCGGGGCGGGCGACGGGCGGCGGGGGCGCTGCGGCTGCGGCTGCGGCTGCGGCCGGCGGCTCCGGGGCGAAGGGTCCTCGCCGAGGCCGCCGCGGTCTCCGGCTTCAACGCACAGGGACTGCGGGGGAAGAGAGCACTGCGCAGGCGCGATGCGGCCAGCGCTGTCAGTCCGAGTGGGGCGGGGCCAGGGCACCCGCCGTCTCCAAGGCAACCGGGCGGCGAGGGAAGGACAGCCCCAACCTCCACCTTGTCTTAGCGACGGCGGCGGGGGAGGGGGGCGCGGGGGGCGACGAGAACAGTCCCTCTGCGTTGCCATAGCAACAAGGAGACGAGACCGCCTCATAAATTTATGGTGGTACCGAGGGAACGCTCTCACCTTGTCACCATGGCAACCGGGAACAGCCCCTTCCTCTCCCCTTAGCAACAGGGTAACAATTCCTCCACCGCGTCTAACTAAGCTCAGAAGGAACAACCATTTACACCTGATTCCGTAGTAGCCAGATGACGGATTCCTCTCTGCCTCACGGCCAGCGCAAAGGAAAAACTGGAGCTTATTTCTTCTTTTTCGGCAACCCGGGAGAACTAAGGCTGAACATCTCCTCGCGGTTTATGGTTTTTAATCACAGCCGGTTCTTCCTATTTCCAGCTTCAATTTTTTCCCTACCTGTGTTGAACATACCTTTTCGTCTCCTACCAGAAGGTCTATACCTTTACCCCTAAATCGAGCTGACAAAATCGTCTATATACATATCACCTGAGTTTTTTTTATCAACCCTTTTGTCTCTCTGCCAGTGTATTTGTAAGCAATTCTTGTTTCTTCATCTTGCCCACTGGTAGGTTGAGATTCTACTTCCTCATAACTAGTCCTTCTTCGATATTGTTCACTGGTGTTTCCAAATTCCCTACGGCAAGTCTGCTTTTATGGCTCTCCCCAGTTCTTCTAGATCCCTCTTCTCCCTGTCCACACCTGCTTTTTCCTTTAGTGCTCTACCCAGGGCTCCACTACCGTCACCCTCTTTGTGATTTCACCAGCTTGGTTCCCTTCCCGCAGATGATTTATGGCTCTCCCTCCCTCAGCCCTCACTCCTACAGATGTCTGAGGTCACCTCTGTACCCACCTTGAACATACCTCTTTTATTACACACATCCTAAAGTATTGTCTTTGACTTACATGTGGGTCTCTCCAATCAGGCTGTGTGTGCCCCTTATGGACAGGAATTCTCTTATTCATCAGCTCCCCTCAGCATCTAGTACAGAATGTGACACATAGTAGAGTTCCAGTAAGTGTTGCTGTAATCAAATCAAGTAAGGCAAGGATTTTCTTCAAAGATTCTTCAAGACTTTCTTTGACTCCAAAGAAATGGGTGAAGGGGGTCAAAAGGTAAATAGAAAAAAAATGATTTTATTCTTTCTCACTTTCTCTGACCTAGCTGCCTCAGAGTCCCAATCAGCATTTTCTCTATGATCTTTGCACATATTTAATCTTTAATACTACTGCTATGATTATAACTTTATCACTTCCTTAGCTCTCCATCCTAATGCCAAAATTCTAGTCATTTATTATCTGAGACTCTGGCATTCTGTATTTCCTGAATCCTCGACTATACCTAGTCTCTCTTCTACACTATCCCAGATGTACCTACTAGAGTAAATTTCCTCACTGCGTACTGACCTACTGTCACTCTCTATAATCAGTGCAAGCTCTTCACACCTTTCTATTCTATCATCTGCTGACCCAGCTTGGACTGAGCCCTCTAGGTGAACATCACTGGATTCTGCGGCGCTTGTTGACATACTAGAGATGCTACATTCTCTTTGAATGACTCAGAAGTAAGAATTCATTCTTTTCCTAGTCTCCCTGTTTAGCTCCAAGAGATTCCATCCCAAGACTATTAGTGTCAGAGGACTCCAACTGAGCCCATTTTCTTGGGGGAGAAGGAGAAGGCAGCCCATCACAAATAGAATAAGAAAAGAGAGGGACACAGCAGGTGCTGAGTCAAGACCCTCTCCTCCTATCCAAGGTAACTCTCAGAAAGGAGAGGGCTCCTTGTAGAGAATAATTCCCAGGATAAATCAAGGAGTTAGGAGAGTGAAAACCCAGGCTATTCTTTTTCTATCCACAGAGTTGGAGAATGGAAGTGGTTCCTAACTGTATCTGCTGGGTGTCTGCATGCTATAAAGATAAGGGGAAAATTTCAGGTTCAGTTTATTTTGCTTCCCCATTCTGAAGTTCCAGCTCAGCTGCATGGTTGTAGGTGTAGACCTGGGTGATGTAGACTGCTCTGAGTAATCCTGAGAAGAGATTATGTCCTTGGAGCCCCACCTGCTTGCCACACATGGGGTAGAGGATCACTGTACAAAGAGTTCCTGCATGCCCTTCACCCAGATTCTCCACGTTAACACTTTACTATATGCCAGTCATCTATTGCTACAGAACAAATCACTCCAACTTAGTGGTTTAAAATGATAACCATTTCATCATCTCTGTTTCTGTAGGATGGAGATTCTAAAAGAGCTCAGGTGAGTGGTTCTGGCTGAGGGTTTATCCTGCGAGTGCAGTCAGATGGTGGCAGGAGCTTAAATGGCAGGAGGCCGGCTAGACAACCCTCTTTGTTCCTGTCTCAGAGCTAGCCTTCTCACTACATGGTGGCTTCAGGGCAGTTGGACTCCTTATACGGTAAAGTTTTCAAGGATGAATATGATAGTGAATAAGAGAAACAATGCATCCCTTTTTATAACCTAGTCTCAGATATCACTTTTGACATATCACTTTATTGGAAAAAATCAAGAAGTCTATTTAAGATCAAGGGGAGGGAGCATAGACCTCACCTCTCAATGGGAAGAATGTCCAAGTCATATAATAAGAGCACGTGGATGGGAGACACTGTTGAAGTCATCTTTGGAAAATATAATCTGCCACACCCTACCCTCTGATGACAACAATCCACATCCCACTCGATGTGGAATACATTCATCCCTTCCCCCTCGTCCCCAAATCCCATTTCATGATAGTACCATCTTGAAGTCCAGGATCCCATCAGCTAAATCAGTCCCTGTGTGGGTATGGCTCCTCAGGTTCAGTTCCTTGAGTATAGCTCCTTAAGTATCAATTGTCTTGATCTGAAGACCTTGCAAAGTAAGGAAACCCACTGTGTGCCTCATGTACACTCAGCATACACTAGTGGCACAGGCCTGGGATTATTGCTATGAACATTATCATCTCAAAAATGTTGGAGAGGGACACTTGGGTGGCTCAGTGGTTGAGCGTCTGCCTTCAGCCCAGGGCGTGATTCTGGAGTCCGGAATCAAGTCCTGCGTCGGGCTCCCTGCATGGAGCCTGCTTCTCTCTCCCTCTGCCTATGTCTCTGCCTCTCTCTCTCTCTCTCTCTCCTTGTGTGTGTGTGTGTGTCAGGAATAAATAAATAGAATCTTTTAAAAAATTTGGAGAAAAACAGATGGCAAACATCAGTCACTAGTTCATAGCAATTCTGAAATTCAGCTGGGCACATGTTGCCAGTTCCTGATTTAGGGCTCAGACCCACTTACTTACATTAGCTTTGACATGGATCTTTCCCCCCAGTAGGTTATAATCTTTTCCTATGATTATTTGTTTTGATACCCAATTTGTCACAGACTTGGCCAGTGGAAGAAATTCCAAGTTGGCTCTTGTGCCCTTTGGATTTGTTTTCATCATTCTTTGAACATTTGCTTGCTTTCTGACACAAGATGTTCCAGGCTCATCTTGTACCTTTCCTGCCCCACCCCTGGAATTGGCCATTCACCAGTGAAGCATGGGTCCTCCTGACTTTTTGATGTTCCTTTTTCCATTTTCCCTTGCTTCCTAAATCTGCCCTTAGACATTGATGATTCCCTGGGTTCCCATCTCATTTTTTCCCTCTCCTTCTTCTATACATACTCCCCAAGTGGTCTCATCTATTCTTGTGACTTCTGAGGCTGTATTTTCAGCCCAAGCAGCTCGCCTACTTATTAGACCTGTATATGTAATTGCCTTCTAGATATCTCCAATTCTCTATTCCATAGGCACCTCAAATTCAGTGGGCTTAAATTAAACTTATTTACCCTTCCCCCACCAAACCCACCCTTCCTATATTCCCTATTATTGTTGATGGCATCACTAAGAGAAGCCTGAGGATGATCTTATCCTACATCTCTCCCCAACTCCTTATACCAGAACAATTTTCCAATCCTATTAACTCCACTTCTAAATGTCTTTCAGATATGACCCTTCTTTTTCTCCATCACTTTTACTGTCTCTTTCCTGGGTTATTGCAGAGCCTCCCCACCTGGTGTCTCTGCTTCCAACCTCTCCCATCTCTGACCCATCCTTAACACCACTGTTAAACGGCTCTTTCTAGAAGATAAATTTTATCACATACCTTCTCTGCTTAAATCCCTATGGCTGCCCTTCTCAAACTGGCTGAAGCAACCTCCGGCCATGGAGGATTTATGTAGGGAGTACAGAGGGGAGCAGCTAATAGAATGGTCACATCTTCCTTGAGTGTAATTTTTATTTGGAGGTTCAGGAAAACATTTTAAAATATGAAGACAAACAGACATATGATGAAGGACAATGCAAGAATCACATGATTTTAAAAGATAAGACTTTTAAAGAGAGTTTGAACTCAAGATACTTTCATGCCTATACTTTAGTAGAAAGTTTAAGAAACACTGGTGAGGATAAAAGGATAAAGTTCAGGGTCTTTCACATGGTGGACAAGCTGTATTATAATCTGGCCTTTACCAGCCACTTTCACTTCACCTGCCTCTTCTCTTATGCCCCCCAGCCTCATCACCTCTTACCATATATGTCAGCCACAAAAAGCAACCACTTGCAGTTAACTGGGCAAGCAGTTCTGCTTTGTGGCCAAGCCCATGTTATGAGGTTCATCCTGTTTAGAGTCCCTCCTTTCTCTTTATTAGGCAAAATCCTACTCATTCTCCCAGACTGGCTTTCGTGTCATGTCCTCTGGAACACTATCATGGACCTCCTCTAGGAGAGCTGACATGTTCTCCTTGGTACCAGGCACATTTTTCATCATGGTCCCCTATCACCTTGTATTACCATGCTTGTTCACTTCTTTCACCACCTAAGATCCTCACACTCAAAGACCACATTTTATTTAGCTTTGTATTCTTAGCACCTAACACAAAATGAAAAACAGCCAAGCAAGTTAAAAACAATCTGACCTTTCTGCACTCTTTCCAAGGTGACTGGGAAGGCAAGTAGTGGCAGGAATCTAGGTGAATGGATTAACTCTAACTGTTGGGGGGCTAGATGTTGGGTGGGAACATGCAGGGCTGCTCTGCCTGGTGGTGAGGTGCAGGCAGGGAGCTAAGGTGCTGGTAAGTGTTACCAACTGTGTTCATTATTTATTTGAAACTCACTAAAAGTGGAACAGGCTCTCAAATAGGATTGATCCTCACATGTAGGAAATCCTTGACATGGTTTTAAAATTTACAACTGTAAATATCAAAGTTTGCTGAGGGATGAGTTCTAATCACATGACAATAAACAAATGAGTCCTTATCTAGAGAGTGACTCTAGCTCTCTACCCTAGGAGAGTTGCATAAGCATTAGGGCTGATACTTTCTGGCTATGTGACCCTGAGCCTTGGTTTTTCTCATCTATTGTTGTGATCGTTAAATGAGATAGTATATGAAAAATGCCTAGCAATGACGCACACACAGTAAAATATTTACCCAAATAAATGGTAACTATGAGTAATAACTAAACTTTCACTAGGGTCAAGAGGTCACTTGATTCCTCCCTCAGTTATAACCTATTAAACTATATAGAAGCCTAAATAAATAAATAAATAAATAGGAGGCAATATGCAAATGTAGAATTTGCAAAGGTCTTAAGACAAACCTCCTGTGAACATTAATGATGTATTATACCCAGAATGAACAACAACTCTATACCAGTGGCTTAGATTGCAAGACGTTACCCTGCTTTTTGTGGAAAATGCCCACCATGACAATCAGATGGGTGATCAAGGCTGGGATTCATTGGATTAATTTTCTAGAATCCCCCTGATCACCTCCTGAGGTTGGTATCATTCCCATTTTCAACCCAGAGATTAATGAACTTGCCTAAGATTACACAGCTAGTGAACATCAGAAGCATGGTTTTAACTTAAAGCCAACTCCAAAATCTGAACTTCTTCCATTCCTTTTGCTTCCTACACTTTCTGTACTGTAATTATTTGTCAATATGTTTTTTACCTAAGCTAATCTATAAATGCAAGAGCCACACTTGCTTCCTTTTTATAGTATCTAGCACATACATGCCTGGCACATGTTCCATAAGCATTCATGATGTGAAAGGTAGGATATGGTAAGCAAACCTAAACTAGAGTTGCCAGATAAATGCAAGATGCCTGGTTAAATTTGAATTTCAGTTAAACAACAATTACTTTTTTAGTAAAAATAAGCCACACACACTACCTGAGACACATCTACATGAATGAAAACCTACAAATTGTCTGTTATCTGAAATTCAAATTTAATTGAACATCCTATATTTTTATTTGCTAAATCTGGTGACCTTAACGTAAACCTGGGATTGGCCCTGGGGGTTCTCCTGGTAGAAGGGCTACTATGGCCCCTCACTCACACTCAAGACTGACCTGATCCCCAGCTGCTCTGGGGCCTGGGATGGAGGCCATGGTAACCTGGATCTGTCTGCCCTTTTAGGGTCTTACCTATTCTCCTAGGTTAGATCAGCTTGGCTCCTTTAAGAGGAAAAAGCAGCCACTGATGAGCTTAAAGCGCCACCTGGAGGCTTTTATGGGTACTACTGCGGCGATCAAGGGCCATCCCGAGGACCCAGGATTTTAGGGAGCCAGAAAAGGCCAAACAAGGCAGAGACAGGGTCGAAAGAAGCCAGTCTAGCAGTGGAGAGGGGCAGATGAAGATATACTTTCTTGGCACTTTCAGTTTACAGCTGTCGCTTTGGCTGTCTAGGAACTGAAGGCACTTGTCCTCCAAAGGAGGTCATTGCTTAGAGATTCACTTGCTCACCACCTTTTGCCTTTCAGTTATTCCTTGCTCCTATCCTCCCCAGGCTGGAAATCATTGACTTATGAGAAATATCATAACCTCCATTGTGGAGGCTTTGTGCTACGCTTTTAAGATGATGGTAAGCGGCTTGGAAAACTGTCATGGGATGACAGCTGAGGGAATGGGAGCTGTTTGTCTAGCAGTAGTTCTCAGCACACCTAAAAACTTGTTAGAAACGCACTCTCAGGCCCCACAGCGGACATACTGAGTCAGAAACTCTGGGGGTGAAGCCTGGTAAACTGTGTTTGAATAAAGCCTCCAGGTGATTCTGGCACATGCTGACGTTTGAGAACACTTACATGCGTAGGGTGGCAGGGAGAAGCCCACAAAAATGTGCAAATATTGGAAGAGCTCTTCCATGAATGAGATGGCTATTGTTCTGTGAACTCCCAGAGGGAAGACCTAGGGGAAAGGGGCGCATGTTCCAGAAAGACAAAACTTTGTTTTTTAATTTAATTTTTTTGCGAGAGAGAGTATGGGGGAGAGGGAGGAGCAGACCCCCATTGATCAGGGAGTCCAACATGTGGGGCTCAATCCCAGGACCCCGAGATCAAGACCTGAGCCAAAGGCAGATGCTTAACTGACTGAGCTATACAAGCACCCCAGAACTTGGTTTTAATTAAGGAGGTACTATTGAACAAATAGAACTTTCGAGGAGTGTCATGCACACCTGGTGAAGGCACTTCTCTATCACTGGGCTGGATGATCAGTTAGGGATGGTGGTAGAAATCTCCAAACTGAGAATCCATGATGAATTCTTCTTGCAAATCCCCTCTTCTTCAGTTCTCTTTTATCAAGAGTGAGAGCGGGATCCCTGGGTGGCGCAGCGGTTTGGCGCCTGCCTTTGGCCCAGGGCGCGATCCTGGAGACCTGGGATCGAATCCCACGTCAGGCTCCCGGTGCATGGAGCCTGTTTCTCCCTCCGCCTTGTGTCTCTGCCTCTCTCTCTCTCTCTCTGTGACTATCATAAATAAATAAAAAATTAAAAAAAAAAAAAAAGAGTGAGAGCAATGCCCTCTGGTCATTTCCAAGAACCACTTCCAGATAAATATTTAGAGCACATAGTAACCAAAGAGCAAATATGGGAGCAAATGGCTTTTCTTCTATCAGGATTTTCTCTGGACTGTTCCAACTGGGCCACTTGTTCTCTCGGCTGCTGCACATCTGCCTTCGAGAAGTTCTTCTTTTTTTT
Source organism: Vulpes lagopus (assembly GCF_018345385.1). Classification (NCBI taxonomy): domain Eukaryota; kingdom Metazoa; phylum Chordata; class Mammalia; order Carnivora; family Canidae; genus Vulpes; species Vulpes lagopus. Next base: position 112,753,391 of record NC_054828.1, read on the forward strand.
TTTTTTAGTTTTTATTTATTTATGATAGTCAGAGAGAGAGAGAGAGAGAGAGATAGGCAGAGACATAGGCAGAGGGAGAAGCGTGGGATTCGATCCCGGGTCTCCAGGATTGCGCCCTGGGCCAAAGGCAGGCGCCAAACCGCTGCGCCACCCAGGGATCCCTCGAGAGGTTCTTCTACGACCATTCTTTATCCCATTACCTATGCAGAATCTGCTATTTACTTCATCCCATATTTTTCCAGTTTTTTATTATTAGTTTCTTATGTTGGGACACAGCATCACAGACATTCCCAAGAAAGATTACAAGGAAAGTCAGTCTTTTCAAACTTGCATGTCTGAAAATGACTTTTCATTAACACTTGGTTGACAGTTTGGGTATAGAAACTTAGGATGGAAACTATTTTCCCTCAGAATGTAGAAAACATGCTCCATGATCTTCCATCTCCTAATAGTTTGGCTGATAAATTAGGTGATATCCAATTTCTAATACTTCATATGCAGCTAGTGTTTCCTTCCCTTGCTAGCTCTCAAAGCATTACTCTCATTGTTTAGAAATGTCATGATGATGTCTCTTCAATCTGGAAACTCATCTTTCAGAAAATCTGGAAAATTTCTTCTATTATTTCTTCAATAAACTCCTTTCTTCCATTTTTCTGTACTCTTAGTTCTGGACCTAGTGTTAGATTGATCATCTAACCTTGTCTTTCCAATTTTTTTTTCTGGTCTTTTTTTTTTTTTTTATAAGTCTGTACTCTCTGGGAGGGTTGTTTGTCTTGGACATTTTCATTTACTCCTTGATTCATCTCATTTTCCTCTGAGATAATTTGTACTTATTTTTGTTTTGTTTTGTTTTGTTTTTTATTTTTGTTTTGTATACTGTTTATCTTTAGAGGGGTTTTCCTCATCTTCAAGACTAAGACATAAACAGGCTGACTGGAAGGTTTGAGCTCATAGATGGGGCATGTTGGCTGAGGTGTTTCACCACAGAATTGTATACAAATTGGCCAAATCATTGCAGGCCCCTCCAGATATCAGAATTTCGTTATTTTCTCCTTGGCCAACCAGCTTGCCCAGAAGAATCGTCAGATTCCTTGCCTGGGGGTATACAATCTTCTACACTGGCTATAGGAGGCCACTTGAAAAGGAGAGGCTGGGGGAAGCTGATCTCACTAGGCAGCACTTTCCCCTGCACTAAATCCACCTAACTTTGTGCTCTCCCTTGGGCAGCCTGGAAGGGAGTGGGACAGTTTCTCATCGAGGCTGGAGAATCTATGGGTCTAATTGCTCCTCGTAGATGACTTTAGCCAATCTTCTTGTTTCCAGTCCTTGGCCTTTGGAGATCCTAAGAGCCTTTACTCTGGATTCTTTCCTGGGTTCTGGAATGTGAATTGGTGGTCCCCACCTAGGCAGAAATTTCAGCTTCCCTTACATTGCAGTGTTAGCTACCATTTCTCCACATTTCTGTTGATAGCTTTCATTTGCTGTCATGTTATTTTCTGTCTCATTTTCTCTATGGCTTAACACCTCTTCTGAATGCCATTTTAGTGAGGATTTGAGAGGGGTAGATTTTGTTAATCTGCCATGTTTAACCATTTATCTACTCATTGCCTTTAAATTTCTTGTTTTGTTTTAAAAGTATATAAGATCATGAATTTAACTCTATATACCACTTTAGCTGAATACCACAATTTTAATATTTCATACTAAAACACTTATATTTTGCATAAACATAATTTACTTGTACTTTTCTCTTTAATGGATAAATTATTCAGCACCTTAAAGCGGTTCCTAAACATCTGGGTTTATTGATATTGTAGTTTATTTCTAATTTAATTGCAATGTGGACAGAGAACAAGCTTCTTGCAATATTGATGCTTTGGAATTTTTTGAATCTTTGCTTTGTGGCCTAGCAAATGGTCAATTCTTATAATGAATTTTCTTGTTTTTATTGTAGTAAAAGACATACCATAAAATTTACCGTCTTAACTATGTTTAAGTGCACAGTTCAGTAAGGTTAAGTATATTTAACATTGTTGTTAAATAGTTCTCTAGAACTTTGTCATCTCACCGAGCTGAAACTTTATTCCCATTAAACCTTTCTCCTTTTACTCATTCTTCAGCCCCTGGTACCTACCATTCTACTTCTCTTCCTATGAGTTTAACTATTTAGATACCTCATATAATATGTGGGATCATACTTGTCATTTTGTGACTGGCTTATTCCACTTGACATAACGTTCTCAAGGCTCATCCAGGTTATAGCATTTGATAGAATATCCTTCCTTCCATTAATTAACTAATAATTATTAATTAATTAATAATTATTAATATTATTAATTAATTAATTGTATTTCTTCATTTTTAAAGCTGCATAGTATTCCACTATATACACATATTCACATTTTGTTAATCCCTTCATCTGTCAATGGACAGTTGGGTTGCTTTTACCTTTTGGCGACTGTGAATAATGCTTGATGAACATGAGTGTGTAATATATCCTCAAGATCTTTCTTTTACTTCTTTTGGAAATATACACAGAAGCAGGATTATTGGATCATATGCCCTAATTCATTTTTGCACACTTCCTTACTTTCTGGCATTACAAAATGTTTCATCATGTTCATCACAGGAGTGGAATTGCTGGATCATATGGTAACTCTGTTTAACTTTTTTTTTTTTTTAAGATTATTTATTTATTTATTCAGAGAGACACAGAGAGAGAGAGAGGCAGAGACACAGGCAGAGGGAGAAGCGGGCACCATGCAGAGAGCCTGACGTGGGACTTGATCCAGGGTCTCTAGGATCACGCCCTAGGCTGCAGGCGGCGCTAAACCTCTGCCACCGGGGCTGCCCTCTGTTTAACTTTTTGAGGAACTGCCACAGTTTTCCAAAGTGGCTGCACCATTTTATATTCCCACCAGCAGTGTGTGAGGATTCCAGTGTTTTATACATCCGTGTCAACGCTTATCTGACTCTTTGATTCTAGCCATCCTAGTGGGAGTGACGTGAAGTCTCATTGTGGTTTTGATTTGCATCTTCCTAATGATTAATGATGTTGAGCTTCTTTTCATGTGCTTATTTGCCATTTGTAGATCTTTGGAAAAACATCTATTCTGATCTTTTGCCCATTTTTAAATTGAGTTACTTAGCTTTTTATTGTTGAGTTACAAAGCGTTCTTTATGTATTCCAGATATGTTTTTTTTTATCAGATATATGATTGGTAAGTATTTTCCCTGCGTTGTCATTTCACTTTCTTGATAGTGTCCTTTTGAAACACAGTTTTAATTTTGATGAATTCAAATATATCTATTTTTTTTGTTACTCTTGCCTTTTAGTGTCATAGCTATGAATTCATTGGTAAATCCAAGTTCATGCAGATTTATCCCTTTATTTTTTTTCCCAAGAGTTTTATCGTTCTAGCTCTCACACTGAAGTCTTTGATCCATTTTGTAAATTTTTACATTTGGTCTGAGGTAAATCCAATTACATTCTTTTACATGTGGATTTCCAGTTGTCCAAGCACCATTTGTTGAAAACACTTTTCCTCCATTAAATCATCTTGGCATCCTGGTCAAAAATCAGGTGACCATTAGCACTTGTTTTCTTTTTCTTAATGGACTCTCAATATTCTACTCATTTGGTTTGTATGTTTATTCTTATGCCAGTACTGCTTAGTACTATCTTTTTTTTTTTAATTTTATTTTGAGTAATCTCTACATCCAGTGTGGGGCCTGAAGTCACAACCCCAGGATCAAGAGCTGCATGGTCCACCAACCAAGCTAGCCAGGTGTCCCCTGCATAGTACTGTCTTGATTTCTGTTGCTTCATAGTAGTTTTTCCTTGAAAAATTTTGTTTTTAAATTCTGGTATAATTAGTGTACAGTATCATATTAGTTTCAGGTGAACAATATAGTGATTTAACACGTGTATGCATTACTCAGTGCTCATCACGGTAAAGTGTACTCTTTAATCCCCTTTACCTATTTAATCCATACTCCCACCTACCTCCTCTCTGGTAATCAGCAGTTAGCTTAGTAGTAGCTTTTAAAATCAGGAAGTGGGGGATCCCTGGGTGGCTCAGCGGTTTAGCGCCTGCCTTTGGCCCAGGGCGCGATCCTGGAGTCCTGGGATTGAGTCCCACCTCGGGCTCCCAGCATGGAGCCTGCTTCTCTCTCTGCCTCTCTCTCTCTCTCTCTCTCTCTACGTCTATCATAAATAAATAAATCTTTAAAAAAATAAAATAAAATCAGGAAGTGGAAAAAATTATGTATCAATTATATTCAAATTTTTTAAAATTAAAAATAACATTACAATTCCAGTATAAAAAAATAAAATCATGAAGTGGGATTCTTCCAACTTTATCCATCTCTCTCTCCAATCTTGGGGGCAGCAGTTTGCCCTCTGTCCTCCAAGAAGTGTTGTTGCCTTTTTAAGTCTGTTCAGCTTTTTACCTGGTTAAGTTAGGATGGAGTGGCTACTTCTAGGCTCTTTACATGCAGCACGGGACACTGCCATGCTCTTTATTGTAAACTTGTTACACTCAAAGTAAAGCATTTTATTTAAGAAGAAAAAAGGTACTCTTAAAGGTATGAGCACTGTGACCCTTTACAGATGTATATTTTGTCACCCCTTCAAATAGCCTTTTCCAATCTTGACTGTAACCATAATATCTACCTTCCCTTCTACAATTGAGTATCATGAGATCTTCTTTCCCCTTCCTGGGTTTTAAGAAGCCTCTTTCCTTTACTGGTCATAAGTCAATTCCTGGAGAGGGTCTTAGTTTATACCCATGGATCAAAGAAAGCCTATACCTTTGATTGTTAAGGAATTGAGGTATGATAGTCATTGCACTGTTACTTGGTAAGTGCTTAACTAACTTCCTTCTTGGGTGCAGAGTCTCAATAAATGACAAAACCTAATTTTCAAATTTGTACCTGTCTCTTATTTCCTGCAACATTTTAATGTAGTCATGGCAGGATCTGGCACAACATGGACAGAGGGTGGCAGGCAGTTGCTAGATGAGGCCCGGGCATACACATGGTAAGACCCATTGAGGTCTTACTGTCTAGGCATCTTTCTTACCTCTCCTCTGCTGCCTCAGGATGCTGTAGTTAAGCTCCACTCCTGGGGTGTTTTTAGTTAAAAAGCTTACCATGGGGGGCCTGGGTGGCTCAGTCTGTTAAGCATCTGCCTTTGGCTCAGATCATGATCTCAGGATCTTGAGATTGAGTCCCGCATCAGGCTCCTTGCTCAGCAAGGAGTCTGCTTCTCCCTCTGCCTCTCCCTGCTTGTGTTCTGTCTCTCACGCTACCCCCTGCTTGTGTTCTGTCTCTCATGCTCTCTCTTTTGAATAAGTAAATAAAATCTTTAAAAAAAGATCTGCCATATAAGGTAAATATCATAAATGAAGCTACATTTCCCTTTTCTTAAAAATTTCCCACATGATTTTTAAAAATGACTGAATGCCTATTATCACCTTTAGGCTAGAACCGGGTTTTTAAAGCTTGGTGCTATTGATATTCTGGGTTAGACAATTCTTTTTTTTTTAAGATTTTATGTATTTATTTAACAGAGAGAGAGAGTGAGAGAGAGAGAGCACAAGCAGAGGGAGCAGCAGGCAGAGGGAGAGGGAGGGAGAAGCCCTGACACGGGGCTCAATCCCAGGACCCCAGGATCAGGACCTGAACCGAAGGCAGGCCCTTAATTGACTGAGCCACCCAAAGACCCCAGGGTTGGACAATTCTTAATCGTGGGCTGTCCTGGGGGACAAAATTGCCCCTGGTTGAGAACCAACCACTGAGCTAGACTGCCTTAATGGGTTACTTCAGCTCAACGGTTTGGAAGGGAGCCCTAGCCCTGATCAGATCATGTTAAACCATTATAAACCCCAACCTGTCCAATTTGTTTAAAAACTCTGCTGAACGGGTATGGCAGAATTATACAAAACTACAATTTCATTCTTGTGACTGTGATGTCAGATGAAGGTAGGATGGCTATGAAACGGTGAGTTAAAATTAAGAAAGACCAAATCCTTTCATAGCTTCCCACCCAGATACCTGGGAGAAATTACAAAACCATGTTATGGACATCAAGTAAAAACTATAAAGTGCTTCCAAGGCACATGCTTATGCCCTCGCCACTTAGATAAGAGACAGGCCTTGACTGTCCATCAGCCCACAGTGGGAAAAGTTTAACTCTAAAAGCCTGGTCATTGGAAAAGTGAGTGAATAACTCTCAGCAACCCCCACAAGTGGTGCTTTGTCCTAAAACACCCTTGGTGGAGCTTCCAGATCTCTCCTTCTGTTAACATCAGGATTCTCTCATATAACTGAGGCTTTAGATGTCCTGCCACTGATGTCTCCTTTCCCTTGGGTCCTCCTCAAAGACATTGTTCCCCAGAGACTTCTGCTCCCACAGCAGTAAAAGGATCAGAGACTAACTAGAGTCTAGTTTACTGAAAAGGATTGCCCCAGTGCCTTGAAACTTGGTGTCTTTTGGAATTGCTCAAAAGGGACCAATTCCCCTCAAGATAAGGGGACTGCAAAGCTTCAGAGGATAGTTTAAACCAAAGAATTCTAATAAAGTGAGATGCACTGAGTAGCCAGTGAAATTTAAATATGCATCAATATAAGCAAGTGTTTTCCATTTTGAGGCAATCTTTAATTTACAGGTGAAGAATCTGTTTCCTCCCAAAGGGCCTTTGAGGGCTGTAATTCATATAACATGTTGTCGGTCTATGGAAAGAAAAATAATGTTCAGAAATCTCAGGGTCTCAAAAATGATCATTAACTTCTAATAGTAAAAATGTGAAGAATTTGCATTTCCAGGAAAATATTCAATGCATTTGTGTGATTCGAGCCAGAAAGGCAGTATGACAATGAGTGTGCGATTGCATAAAGCTAAAAATTATGAAAATCAAGATTTAAAAAAATTAAATTCAATTAGTCAACATATAATACTTAGTTTCAGATGTAGTTTTTTTTAAAAGATTTTATTTATTTGTTTGAGAGAGAGAAAGCAAGAGAGTCAGAGCACATGAGTAGAGGAGAAGGGGCAGAGGGAGAGGGAGAAGCAGACTCCTTGCTGAGCAGAGAGCCTGATGTGGTGCTCAATCCCAGGACCCCAGGATCATGACCTGAGCCAAAGGCAGATGCTTAACAGCTGAGCCACCCAGGCGCCCCCAGATGTAGTTTCCAACAATTCATTAGTTGAGTATAACACTCAGTGCTCATCACATCATATGCCCTCCTTAATGCCCATCACCCAGTTACCCATCCCCCCCACCCAATTAAGATATTTTTAAGCCAAATTTTCAGCATAGTCTTAAACTCAAAAAGACAAGTTCCTGATAAGAACAGGTCATGGGGCAAAGAATAATTAAAAGGCAAAGACTTGTACAAAGTTGGTAGTTGACCCAGTGATCTCCAGTCCCTTTGTTGGTAAGAGAATCATTTGTAATTCTTATTGCTGTTTTAAAATGCTGTTTCATGGGCAGCCCTGGTGGCGCAGCGGTTTAGCGCTGCCTGCAGCCCAGGGTGTGATCCTGGAGACCCTGGATCCAGTCCCACGTCAGGCTCTCTGTATGATGCCTGCTTCTCCCTGTGTCTCTGCCTCTCTCTTTCTCTCTCTCCCTGAATAAATAAATAAAATCTTTAAAAAAAAAATGCTGTTCCAAATTTGGGAATTTAGGATTAACTGCCTCTCAAATTAAAAAGATAAAATATACTATATAATGGTTTCAGCTGGGAAATTCAATGAGTTTGGTTTTTTAAATGTAATTTTGCCTCTCTCACCCCACCTCCCATGCTCAGATGAGAATCTAGGATGTGAAATCAGGAACTTTGAATATGGCATAACTGATTTCAACATGAATTTGAATTTCTGTAGTAAAATGAAATAGCTAAAGCATTTTTTTGTAAATATGATGAAAGGCACAGAGTTTTGATAGTAGTGAAAGATATTGAGACTGAAATGTGCTACAACTGGAAAAATGTGTCTTTTATCAATTCATTCACTAAAATTCAGATAATCCAAAATTATATAAATCCACAGAAAAGCTTCAACTTAACTTCCTGCATAGCATTAAAAGAATAATATACATTGGGGAGCCTGGATGGCTCAGTTGGTTAAGCATCTGACTCTTCATTTTGGCCCTGGTCATGATCTCAGGGTCATGAGTTCAAACCCCAAGTCAGGCTCCATGATCAGGGGGGAATCTGCTTGATTTTTTTCTCTCCTCTTTGTCTGCCCCTCACCCTCACCCCACCTTTTAAAATATATATATGTTTCCCCAAAATTAGCTTAACTTTATCTGCTTAGTGTCCCAGAATTTCTAACCGGATTTTGGAAGTTTGAATTCACATAGCATTGAGGTAACGGATACTTGTATTTATCCAAAGGCCTCATGAAGTTGGGATTATATAGTGAAAATAAAAATAGTGTGCTCGTGCGCATGTGCATGAGCATACACGCATGCGTTTGTATGGGTGTAAATGTCTACATTTTGACACAGGAATCAGGAGTTCATATAAACCCTGAAGAGCCTGTGTTTAATGTGAATGTTAATGTGTACCATTCTAAGACACCAATATCTTCTTGATCTCCCATAATCAAATAAGACTTTACAACTGACACCGAATAAAAAAGAAGTCATAGCTAGGAGAATCATTTAGCAAATGCCTACAAAATTTAGTACAATACATAGTATGCTATATGTATTTTGTTGCTTAAGAAATTTGCATTTTGTAAAAAGAGAAGCTTGGAAGTCTTAAAAGGGAACAGTGTGAATTTAAAAGGCAATGCCAGACTTTACTCTGGTGGTCAAGGTCAACATCAATAGCGATAAATCATGCCAACAGTATTGCCATCGATATGATGTGATAAAAAACACACTTTTATTTCTGTAGTCCTCCCCACAAAAACCCATAACACCAGCCTGACCACTTATTTGAGAAAAACAGCAGACCAATTTTAATGGAGGAGCCTTCTACAAAACACCTGACCAATATTCCTCAAAACTGTTGAGATCATCAAAAAGAAAGTCTGAGAAATCGTCACAGCCAAAAGGAGCCCAAGGAGACAGGGCTGTGTCCTAGATGGGATTCTGAAACAGAATAAGGACATCAGATAGAAACTAAGGAAATCTGAATAAAGTACGGGTTTTAGTTAATGAGAATGTATCAATATTGGCTCATTTATTGTGACAAAAGTGCCACATTGGGGTGTCTGGGTGGCTTAGTCAGTTAAGTGTCTGCCTTGGGCTCAGGTCATGATTCCAGGTCCTAGGATAGAGCCGCACTGGGCTCCCCACTGAGCAGGGAGCCTACTTCTCCCTTTCCCTCTGCCTGCTGCTCCCCCTGCTTGTGGTCTCTCTCTGTCAAATAAATAAATAAAATCTTTTTAGAAAAGTGCCACATTAATATAAGATGTTAATAATAGGGAAAGCTGCATGTTAGGGTATGCAGGAACTCACTGTGTTATCTTTCCAATTTTTCTGTAAATCAAAAACTGTTCTAAAAAAATAAAGTCTATTTTTAAAAGAAAGCTATAGAAGGACAGAATTTGTTAAGTTAAAATTTAAGGAAGCCTTAAAATACAAAGGCTCTAATGTATTCAAAAAAATTTAAAAGGAGGCAGGAAATTCATTTGGCTGGAACCTACGTATAAATCTTGCACTAATAACTATGTGGTTGGTGTAGATGGACCAGATAGAGGCAAAGTGAAAATCTGGTACATAATTTTGGAACTCTGAGCCACTTGAGTGGAGCGAGGAAGCAGGCCTCCTCACATGCTGTAGATGCCAAGACTCCCATCCAAAAAGCTCAGTGGGAACTTAGACTTGCCACAAGGATAGAATTGAGAAAATAACGATTTTAATGAATCCAAACCATAGTATCAACAATTTTGCGTTGAGAGAATCTGTATGTATTCGATATTTTGTGTACTCATAAAAAATAATGTGGGCCTGTTGAAGTGAGCACCTCATAACTAATTTAAAATATGTACCTTAAGACTTAGGCTTTGAGATGAAATCTATGTTTAGCAGCAAAACCTCTAAGTTCACTGTATTTATGGGTCTAATTGGTTAGATTGGCAATAAGTATTTAGCACTCAGGAAAGTTTCTTTCTTTTTTTTTTTTTTTTTAAGATTTTATTTATTTATTCATGAGAGACACACACAGAGAGAGGCAGAGACACAGGCAGAGGGAGAAGCAGGTTCCACGCAGGGAGCCGGATGTGGGACCCGGGTCTCCAGGATCATACCCTGGGCTGAAGGCGGCGCTAAACTGCTGAGCCACCCGGGGTGCCCTCAGGAAAGTTTCTTAAAAAGGAAATAGAGGGACGCCTGGTTGCCTTTGGCTCAGGGCGTGGTCCTGGGGTTCCAGGATCAAGTCCCACATCAGGCTCCCTGCAGGGAGTCTGATTCTCCCTCTGCCTGTGTCTCTGTGTCTCTCTCATGATTAAATAAATAAAATCTTAAAAAAAAAAAAAAAGGAAATAGAATTTCAAATGTAGTTAGAAATGTTATAAAGTGTTCAATTAAGTGGATCAATGGGACCAAAGTCCCCTTAAAATGAAAAAGTCCCCTTACATGATAAGAGTTGGTAGACTTACAATTTTTAATGAATAATGTCTATAAGCTAAACTGAAACACTTAGGAAAGTGCCCTAGACCTTCACCACTCTGCTGTATCCATAGCCACTGAGACTTCATGAAACTTCCCACACTGTGAAGGCTCAGGGATTGTCACAGGACACCCTTATCCCTACCCCCTGCAGAAGGACCCTTTTTCCCCACCTCCCATGACGCCCTGCCCCTCAACTTTTATTGGTAGAAAACTTTTAAACTCCTGGACAAGCATATGAATGGCCTAAGGAATATATAAGCATGCATGAGGTGGCCATATAATTTACTGCCCCAATCATGACATATATGAAAGGGGGCACTATGCATAATTATTCTGGACCATGAGACTTAACCCAGAACGGTTCTGGGACAACCAGGACAAGATCCCTGCAGGTATAAATGTGTGGCTTGTGAATATACCAGGGGAAGAAATGAAGAATTCGGCTTCCATTGTAAGACACTATCAAGTCTCAACAGCATCAAGTCTCAACAGAATGTTAGATCCTGAGGAATGGGAGTCGTGAGGTGGCCGCCATGGCGCTGTCAGAGAGCCAGCTCAAGAAGATGGCATCCAAGTACAAATACAGAGACCTAACTGTATGTGAAACTGTCAATGTTATTACTTTATACAAAGATCTCAAACCTCTATTGGATTCATGTTTCTAATGATGGCAGTTCCAGGGAACTCATGAACCTCACTGGAACAATGCCTTATAAAGGTAATATATATATTCCAATATGCCTCTGGCTGCTGGACACATACCCATATGATCCCCTTATCTGTTTCATTAAGCCTATTAGTTCAAGGACTATTAAAACGGGAAAGCAGGGGATCCCTGGGTGGCTCAGCGGTTTGGCGCCTGCCTTTGGCCTAGGGCATGGTTCTGGAGTCCCATGATCGAGTCCCGCATCAGGCTCCCTGCATGGAGCCTGCTTCTCCCTCTGCTTGTGTCTCTGCCTCTCTGCCTTTTTCTCTCTCTCTGTCTCATGAATAAATAAATAAAATCTTAAAAAAAAAATAAAACGGGAAAGCATGTTGATGCAAATGGGAAGATATATCTTCCTTATCTACATGAATGGAAACATCCTCAGTCAGACTTGTTGGGGCTTATTCAGGTCATGACTGTGGTGTTTGGAGATGAACCCCCAGTCTTCTCTCGTCCCACTATTTTGGCATCTTATCCACTGTACCAGGCAACACGGCCACCAAATACTTCTTATATGCCAAGCATGCCAAGTGGAATCTCTGCATATCCATCTGGATATCCTCCCAACCCCAGTGGTTATCCAGGCTGTCCTTACCCACCTGGTGGTCAGTATCCTGCCACAACAAGTTCTCAGTACCCTTCCCAGTCTCCTGTGGCCACTGTCGGCCCCAGTAGGGACTGCACCATCAGCGAGGACACCATCTGAGCCTCTGTCATCTCAGCGGTCAGTGACAAGCTGAGATGGCGGATGAAGGAGGAAATGGATCATGCCCAGGCAGAGCTCAATGCCTTGAAATGAACAGAGGAAGACCTGAAAAAAGGTCATCAGAAACTGGAAGAGATGGTTACCCGTTTAGATCAAGAAGTGGCTGAGGTCAATAAAAACATAGAACTTTTGAGAAAGAAGGATGAAGAACTCAGTTCTGCTCTGGAGAAAATGGAAAATCAGTCTGAAAACAATGTTATTGATGAAGTTATCATTCCCACAGTCCCACTATACAAACATCCTAAATCTGTATGCAGAGGAAAATGCTATTGAAGACACTATCTTTTACCTGGGAGAAGCCTTGAGGCGGGGAGTAATAGATCTGGATGTCTTCCTGAAGCATGTGCGTTGTCTGTCCCGTAAACAGTTCCAGCTGAAGGCACTAATGCAAAAAGCAAGAAAGACTGCCGGTCTCAGTGACCTCTACTGAATTCTCTGATATCAGCCGGAGATTGGGCTCTTCTTAAAGCATTCTTTTCTTCTCTTTCTTTCTCTTATCAGTAGGTGCCCAGAATAAGTTATTGCAGTTTATCATTCAAGTGTAAAATATTTTGAATCAATACTATATTTTCTGTTTTCTTTTGGTCAAGACTGGCTTTTGTTAATGAACTTTCTATCCTCTGTAAACTTTTTGTGCTGAATGTTGGGACTGACTATGCTAAATAAAATTTGTTGCATTAAAAAAAAAAGGATGTTAGATCCTTTAAGGTTTTAGTGGGAAAGCTCTAAAACCCTTTCAAATGTGTTATCAGAGACATATCAAATAGTCTTTTATTAACCTAGCACTATAAGGTCTACCCTGTCTGTGTATCATGAAGTTTCTTCTTCATACCTGGGGTGTCATGAGACTCTTTCGTCACCACTGACTACAAGGCAATTATTAGTGTTAGGTTATACCCTTGTAAAAAAAGTCCTCCTGTAATTCAGATAGAGAGATGGAGGGTGAAGTTTGCCCTGTCACTGGCTGGAGAGGTTTTCCAGAATGCGGGTAATCTTATAAATGATCTTCATAGATTACCTTATGTTCAAGTCTGTGGTCTTTTATTTTCCAATTACATACACACAAAGGCGTGCTGTGTGCTTCTGGGTATTTTATTTTTTTCTCTCCAAACCACCCAATACCATGCACATGGCCCACCAAACATATAGCCATATAATTTTTCACCCAAACATTTAAAACAATGGATTTTTGGCAGTTAGTCAAATTCTGGTATGCTCTCCTGTTATGGGAAATCAGGGTAACACAGACACTTTGGCCCAGTCCCATCCCAAGGAGTTGGCATCCTTCACAGGCCAAGTAATAGTGTTTCCACGTGGTTCAGAAACCCCATCAGAGGGATGCCTGGGTGGCTCAGTGGCTGAGCGTCTGCCTTCGGCTCAGGGCGTGATCCAGGGGTCCAGGATTGAGTCCTGCAAAGGGCTTCCTGCATGAGTCCTCTTCTCCCTCTGCCTATGTGTCTCTCATGAATAAATAAAATCTTAAAAATAACAGCAAACCCACCAGAGTTGGTCCAGGCAACTCATTGCATTACAGCCAAGTGCTTTGCCCCAGCGGCAACACCCCAAGTGTTTCTCTCAGTTGTGGCCTTATTTGCTGAGTTGTTTATTTGATGAAAGGTGGGCAAATTCCTTTGCTGTCAACTATTTCATTCACTGCCTTAAATTCCCTTACTAGGGTTTTGTCTTCGGGGGGCTAATAAATACAAGTGGCCCTATTGTATGGAAGCAACGATTTCACTCTTCGATGTGGAAGACTTTGATACAGTAATCCCTTCCAACATCTGGCTGAGATCTAGAGAGAAGGTAGAGGAGTCTTGGTGCAGGTGGAATGGGTTGGAAGGTACAGTAGACCAATCCAAAAGGTGGGGTTCTGGAGAACCAGAGAACAGCCTGAAGGTCCTTCAGAGACACGCTGGCCTTGGTACAGCCTTCTGTCCTGTGATCTCATGAGGCCGTAGCTCCATCGGCCAAGAGTGCCACCATGTAAAGAGGGGGCTATGGGTTTCCAAAGTGGTAGCCAAGAAAAGGTAACAAAGGGTAAATGGGTTAAGCCTAGTTTCCCCGCCTTTTGTATGTAATACTTCCCCTAATTATCCCTGTTTTACTTCACTCAGCAACCTTGCCCTGGGAATCTAGCACCATAAGTCTTGGTTTTGTTCCCACTAGGAGGAGGACTGAGCACAAAGTGCTGGGTACTGAGGCTCCCACCTCCCAGCTGCTCTTCTCTGCAGACTCTGCTCAGGCCTCCCAGTGAGAGGCTACCTGCCCCGCAACATGAGTGAAGAACCGAAGCTGAGTTTTCTTAGCACGAGAAGCTTTGCCCCTGCCACCGTGGAGGACATCCCCTGCCAAACTCCCCTTTCTCTGAAGAAATACCACTGAGACCAAGTGAGAAGTAGCTACAGTTTAATACAAACCTGCACCAGAACACAATGTGTCGGGCTGTTTTGTCTTTGCCTCAAACAGGTGGCCAGAGCACAGGACCATGTGTCGTCTTGGGTTGACACAATCTTAGCACCATGACGTTTACAGAGGAGTGAGAAGTCACTTGGGTGCCGGAGGCTCCATCCCGACCCCAGGCTGTGCCTGCCGCCTGGGCAGCTGGAGGGGGTTTGGGTTTTTGCGTGGTTCTGTGATTTCTGGGTCAGTACTGGAAAAGCCCTCATCACGGCATTGGCTTGACAGACCTGCTGTGGACTCCTAGCACTACACACGCGCACACACACACACACACACACACACACACACGGTAGCACAATTTTCTGGTAACTTAGTCCCACAAACCTAGAGAGCAGCTAAGGCAAGAACAACAGTATTTATTCAGCAAGTACAAGACCAGTTTGAGAGCTGCATTCAGTGCAACCAGAGACCCTTTTTGTTCCAGCCAGGAGCAGTGGGGCTGCTGATGGAGCTGGCTGGAGCTCTGCACAGGGGCAAGGAGTGGGGAGTGGGGGCTGACCATTCATTGGGTCCCTTGAACCTCCTTCTGATTTTCATCTAGAAGCTCCTGGGCAAGGGTGGGGACTATGTAAGGATCGGGGGTGGGGGTAGGGGTGGGGGAAGGTGAGATGGAAGGGAAGGCCTAGGGTGGACCACTCCAAGATGTGGTCTCCCAGAGCCATCCCATGGACCATGCATCTCTCGGGCGGAGGCACTCAGAGAAGGTAAAGCTTTCCTAGCCCAAGCAGGGATGCTCTGCCCGCTGGCTACCACCACTGCTCGGCTCTTTGGCATCTGCCCAAGGCCCATGACCCAGCAGAGGGCTGGGATGAATAGGATGATGTGTGTTGTATCATGTCACGGTTTCCCAGGCCCAGAGCCCTACCTACTGTCCCTGTGGCTGCCCCCCTCCAGGAATGTCTTTCTTCCCTTGCTCCCTGGGGTACTATCTCTGTCCTTTCAGCTCCTAAGTGAGGAGGATGAGCATGGAGGGGGAAGTGAGGATGTGGAGGCAGCTGAAATCACATGGCAAGGCCCCCACTATTTAACTAGTTCTGGCTCAGACAATGAATATGCATTAGCTTATTTATAAGAAAAATCTATCTACCTGTGCGAAACAAAGCAGAACACCTACCAAGGGTGTAAGTCTTCTGGAGGGTTAAATTCTCAGGTGGGATCTGCAAGAGACGTCACCCCACTCTTCCTTTCCACAGCTAGGGTAGACAGCCATGCTCTTTAAGGGTCATCACGGGCACTTCTGGGGTCAGAAGGCCTACTCTTTCTGGGCCTCGTCTGTGAAATGGGGAGAACAACGAATGCTCTGTCATGTGGAGCAGTTGAGGGCTCGTGTATGGAAGCGCTTTGAAAACATGTAAAGCACTGAAGAAATGTGCAGGGTGTGACCACTAGCCCAAGAGCCCTGGCACAAGCCCCGGGTGCGCAAAGCAAATGTGCAACATGAAATCACTCCTGTGATGGGGAGGTCGGGGGGGTGGGGGCAAGGCTTAAGAAGGGCAGGTGGTCGAGTTGCTTCCCAGTTCACTCAGGGTGGACGGAGATCACCCAGCCTCTAGTGTTTCCACGGAAACCTCCTGGAGCTTCTGAGGCAGGGAGAGCCCAACTGGACGTGGGAGGAGAAGCAGGTACAGGTGGGGTGCTGACCACAGGGGCCACAGCACCTGTGCAGCAATGTGGGCTCTCCAGCTGGGTCTGCCCAGGCCCGGCCTCCCTCCCCACCCCTCTAGCCCACTCACTCCCTAGTTCCGCTCCCCCTCTCTTAGCAGGCATGAGGCCTCTTGCCAATCACACAGGAGGAGCAGCAGGGCCTCTGTCCAGTGGGGGGAGTTTCTAGGAAGTTGGGTGTTTGGGGGTGTTAGTGCTGGGAGTGGTCAGAGCCAGATATGGGAAAGGCTCCCCAGAGGCCCCCAGGGTTGGCGTACTGGGCATCCCCTAGGAATGTAGGAAACTAACCAGGAGGGGCAGGGACAGGAGGAGGGCCTGGGATGGGGCTGCGGCGGCCTGGAAGCCTCCGGGTGGGGAGGAGAGGGGCCCGTGAGGCCAGCACCTCACCCTGCTCCTGGTCTGTGCCCTCGGCTGTCTGGTCGGTGTCGAGTGCAGCGTCTCTTAAGATCCACATCTACTCCTGTTTCTATGCTATGCTAGTGACACGAAGCACCGTTATTCTTCACAGGATGCACAAACAAGTCAAACCAAACCACTGCGCAAACCAAACGTGCAAAACAAAATCATGTACACGCGCCTGGCACCAGCCCCGTGCCCCGCCCGGCTAGCCCCTTGGGGCCTGTGACTCCCAGGGGGTGGGGTGGGAGGAGGAAGAAGCTGGCGAAGGGTGCAGAGTGTCCCAACCGCACCCACACGGGCCAGGGCCACGTTGGGAAACACGGGACACGCTGGGTGCGGCTGGGAAGCCGACACCTGTCTGACTGGGGAAAAGTGACCACAGAGCCTCCTTAGAGGGAGGGGGCCTTTCCCTCCAACGCGCATCTGCTAAAGTGCTCCAGACAGCTGGCGGGTCAGCCAGGGGGCAGGGCACTAAAGTCTGGGCTTTCCCAAAGCCAGCACATGGAGGCGGCTGTAGGAGGAGGGGCTGGGCCGGGCTCTATGCATTGGGCTCTGTGCATAGTGTGGGTTTCCTGGGCTCCCCAAAAGCCTGCCGAGGTCAAGGCAGGAAAGGACTGCGGCGGGAGGAACACATCTCAAAGTGCCTGTTAGGGTTGGCTCGAAGCACAGTGAATCACGTGGCAGACATGGGGAGCTGCTCCCCGGGTCCCGTGGCCCCCTCAGGTGGTGCGCTGCCCGGCCCAGCCTCTCCCGCCCCCTGCAGCAGTGGCCGGAGGGTGTGCGGGCTGGTGGCGGCGGCGGTGCGTCCTCACTTGCGGGGGCTGGTCAGTGCCTTTACCAAATGCCGCTTGACCTGCCTCCGGGGGGAGCGAGGATCCGAGCCGAAGCTCGCTTTGGAACATGGTCATCAATTTGAGAACCTGCAGGGAAGGAAGCAGAGGGTGAGCCCGGCTGCTCACTGGGTAATAAACGTGCCGTCACCATCTCCTGGTGGAAGCTGGTAAGCCCTGTGTGGGTGTGATCTAGCCCAATCCGTAACTCCATCCCAGTTTTACAGATGAGGAAACCGAGGCTCAGGGAAGTTAAGTGACTTGCCCAGGGTTACAGAGTGTGTAAGTGGTAGAACTGGATTTGAACCCAGGTCTTTCTGATTCAGGGCCTCTGCCATTCACTGCCCTATGCTGCCACCTCTGCTGCTCCCAAGCCTGGACATGTGGTCTCCTGTGGTGCAGAGACCATGAATCAGCCCATTAGCATGTGGGCCTTTGTATGCATGTCTCAGTGAGCAAGAGACGGAGAAGGCTGGGCATTGTTCCTCCATTGTTCCGAAAAACCGAAGAACCACACCCCATAGGCCCAGCATCTTGAAATCTCAAGACTTAGGAGGCTTGGTGTCCCAGAGAGTTAATGGAACATTCTTCAGTCCAGCCCATCCAGAACAGACAAGGTGGGGTGGAAGAAAGGTGGGAGGATGCCTGATTTTGCTGAATTTGAGAGAAGTCCTGCACTGAGATGTGGCAAGAACAGAAGCCACCAGCCAGAGAGCCCACAGCTCTGAGGGCCTCGTGGCTTCCCATGGGATTGGCTGCGGCAGGAGGGACCATGCCCAGGCAGGCGTGGGAACCGACCCCTCCTGGAGTGGCAAGGCCTGAGTGTCCACTGACACTCCAACCACGGATTCCTTTCGGATTCCCAACACATGGGTCTTGTCGCTAGTGGGAGTGGCAGTGGCCTTCAGGGTGGGGGAAGAGTAATCTTGGCAATGAGATTGGCTCTGAGGATGGAGAGAGTGGTGGAGAGGACCCCCCCCACAGACTACAAACAGGAAGCATGTGTCTTTTGACCCAGGCTGCTCCCAGCACATTGGGGGGGCACAGAGGGAGCTCAGTGGGCAGACCTGCTCCCTTGGTACCCCTCGGCCTCTTGTGTTAGGACAGCTTGTGTAAGCCAGTAGTCAATATGCGCTGTGTGGAAGGATTTGGATCTTGCTCTTTTTACTGTTCAGGTCCCAGTGTGGCTCTTGTAGAGGGATGACAGGCCTCCGTCTCGTCTCGTTCTGAAGGCCGCTCAACGTGTTCACAGAGACCCAACCCTGCCCCTTTCGAGTGGATCCATCAAAGCTGCTTGCAGGACCAGGCCACCTTACAGCTTCTGCTTATGCTCCAGGAGGGCTACCGTGTTTGTGGCCATGACCACCGCCTTTCACTACTGCAGGGCACCTGGGATAAATAAAGTCCCAGAGCACAGACACACCCCATATATTATTATATATGGTATTACCCATATTAAAATTGCTGGCAAAAAGAGAAGGTGCTGGAGGGTCAAACATGGAGTTGAGATGAGGGAGGAAATGGAGTAAGGGAATCCCCTCTCTCAGAGGCTGGTGAGGAGCAGGGATGGGGACACAGAGACTACAACGGGGTGCAGTCCCATGTAGCACAGAATGTTAACCCTTCTGAGCTCTGATCACCCCTGGGGCCCCCCACTGTGTACAGAGCCCTCAAAATGTTTCAAGGGAAAAAAATATCAGGACTTAGAAACATGGGGAGAATACCAGACAAGCCATGGCCTCTTGGAGTGGCTGGTGCCCAGGGACCGGGAGAGCCCTCTTGCCCCTCCTATTTGTGTGTCTCTAACGTGGGACCAGCACTCATCTCCAAATGTGGGATAGGGGAGAGAGGGAGAAGATGCAGAGGAAGAGCTGCGGAAGTCCCTCTGCCTGGGCAGGCCTCTGCTCTAGCTACCCCTCTGGGGCAGAGATGCAGGTGGCAATCAGAGCGGCCCCTGATCTTACCAGAGAGGCTGAAGCTGGATTCATGAAGATCCCTCATGCCCCCGTGTCGGGTGACAGGCCGGGTAGGGGTGTCGGCGAGCGGTGTTCCCATCTCTTTCTTCCCAGGATGCACGACGATAGCTACATCCCCCAGGTAGGGAGTGCGGTCCACTCCCTTAACCTTTAAGGTCTAGTGAGGATGAAGGAGAAAATGGGAAAAGATGACGCCATCAGAGCCCGGGCACCAGAGCCTCCTGGATGGATGACAGGAGGTTGGCTGCTGCCACTCTTCTCAGGACCCAGATGACTATATGTGACAAAAGTTTCTTACATCTGGAGCTCAGAGAGTGGAGGATTCTTTTAAAAAAAAATTATTTATTCATGAGAGACACACAGAGAGAGGCAGGGACATAGGCAGAGGGAGAAGCAGGCTCCCTGTGGGGAGCTCGATACTGGATTTGATCCTAGAGTCCCGGGATCACGACCTGAGCTGAAGGCAGGCGCTCAACCACTGAGCCACCCAGGTGCCCTGCAGAGAATTCTTTTAACTCCTAATCCAGGTGTGTGTGCATGCATATGGGGGCCCCTGCTGGCTCCCCCTCAATATTAGTGGAATCCTTTCCAAGGCAGCAGGCAGATTTCTGAGCAATGCTATCCCCTCACTGGCCAGGCTCACTGGCCACAGCAAGAGGCCACACCTTTTGCTGTGTGATCTGACAACTTTGTGGGGATACAAGGAAAATATAGCTGATTTGAAGATGAGAATCCCCCAGTGGCAATACTAGTTAATTTTGTACTCACAAAGGCAGTAAAGTTGAGCCTATGTTCTGCATCCAGATAGTTTGGGTTCCAATCCCAGCTCTGCTTATACTTGGAAGCTCTGTGACCTTATGCAAGTTATCTAATTTCTCTGTGCCTGTTTCCTTAGGATAATAATAGTACCTATTAATATTACATCTAGAACTGTTATGAGATCAAATGAATTAATAAACATAAAGCTCTTAGAACTGTTCTGGCGCATGGCAAGTGACATAAAGGATCAGCAGCTCTAATTATGGCAGAGGTCACTGACATGTGCTTTCTCGTGTTAAAAGGTGCTACTTCCAGGAGGACTCAAAGTGAGTTTGAGCATGCACATAAGATCTGAAGGAGCAGTGTAGATGATCTACACCCCAGGCACTTGTCAGGGACATCACTTCAACCTCCTTGCTGCTTGCTGTTTACTGAAAATCTTGCTGAAACAATACACATGGGGAATTTCTTGAAGGATCTTCAGCCTACAAATTCCTTTATCTTCTCCAACAACAGATCTATCTTTTAGCTCAACCCTTTTGGTCTGAACTATTTTGGCCTTTACCAGGCTGCACTTTGGCATCCTGACTTTGGCGACTAGGGTCCCTAGGGGGTGATAGGTTGGCACAGGCTGGCTGGTGATCCTGGCAGGCCACAGTTTCTGGCAGCCCCCTCACTACTGGGTGCACACCCAACACTCTACCAGAGATACTTTCTTCCCCGAGGCCCATGCTCTCTAGGGGCTGATCATACACAGTTTTTGGAAAATGAGTTTTGTTAGTTTTCTTTTTCTGCATATATACATTCTTTTACATAAAGACTGTGACAGAACAACAACTCAACAGGTTTTTTTCCTGGGAACCTTATATTGTCATTGTAATAAGTGCTTGAGATAAAGACCCTCTGGGTTGAATTTACATCAGTCCTGGAGCTACTGCTCTTCCACGGTGGCTGGCCCCGAGGAGCGGTGCTGTGAATTGGTATCCACCTCACACTTTTATGAGGCTGGCTTTTAGAAGGGCTTAAAATAAAATAAATAAATAAATAAATAAATAAATAAATAAATAAATAAATAAATAAAAATTAAAAAAAGAAGAAGGGCTTAAAATACCTCCTCTGCTCTCTGTTGACCCTATTTCTTGACTAAAATGTCTGTTTTGGAAGGACCACAAAACTGTTATCAGATATTCTTTTTTTTTTTTTTTTAAATTGCAATAGAATTCACATACCATGAAACTTGCTATTTTAAAGTATACAATTAAAAAAAAAAGTATACAATTCAGGGGTGCCTGGGTGGCTCAGTCAGTTAAACATTGGACTCTTGATTTAGGCTCAGGTCATGATCTTGGGGTCATGAGATCGACTCCACAGAGAGCTCTGTGCTCAGCACTGAGTCTGCTTAAGATTCCCCTCCCCCCACTTGCACTCTCTCACTCTTCCTGAAAAAAAAATTAATAAAGTATACAATTTAGTGGTGTTTCAGTGGTGTATATTCACAACACTGAGCCACCACCTCTACCATCTCATTCACAAACATTTTCATTACCCAGAAGCAACCTCACACCCATTCCCCCACCCTCTAGTTCTGAGTAACCACTGATGGATTTTCTGTCTATGGGCTTTCTTGCTTCTGGACATTTCATATAAATGGAGTCATAAAATTGGTGATCTTTTGTGACTTGATTCTTTCACTTAGCATCTTTTTTTTCAGGCTCAGGTATGCAGTATGTAGTATCTGTGAGAACTCCATTTCCTTTTCTGGCTGAATAATCTTCTACCATATGAATATACCTCATTCTGCTTATCCGTTCAACAGCAGAGAGACATTTTAGTTGTATCTACTTCTTGGCCTCTATGAATAATGCTGCTATGAACATTATGTACAAGCTTTTGTGTAGACATATATTTGTATTTCCCTTGAGGACATACCCAAGAGTAGAACTGCTGGCTCATTTGGTAACCCTAATATATAGCTTTTGGGGAACTGCCCAACTGTTTTCCAAAGTGGCCGCACCATTTTACATTCCCGCTGGCAATGATTCAGGGTTCCAGTTTCTCCACATCCTAACCAACAAATGTTATTTTCCAGTTTGGTTTTTATTTTTATTTTTTATTTTTTTAAATTTATGTATGATAGTCACAGAGAGAGAGAGAGAGAGGCAAGCAGAGACACAGGCAGAGGGAGAAGCAGGCTCCATGCACCGGGAGCCCGACGTGGGATTCGATCCCGGGTCTCCAGGATCGCGCCCTGGGCCAAAGGCAGGCGTCAAACTGCTGCGCCACCCAGGGATCCCTCCAGTTTGGTTTTTAAAATGACAGCCACACTTTGCCAGACGTTCAGGTGTATGAATGCCTCACTCTTACTGCTCCTGCCAGTACCCCCTCCAGAAGCTGGCTGAGGCCGCCTGCCATTGTCCACATCCGGGGAGTAGACTGGAGATGGCCCCATTCATCTTGCAACAGACCCCGAGTTTTGAATTGAACACTGATAACTGAAGTCATGTGTTTTGTTTTTTTTTTCAGGTAACCCAAGTCTGCTCCCCCACAGCAGATTTGGTCTTTGGGAGAGAAGGGTCTTTACGTCATTCTGAGCACTCTGGGCTGTCACACAGGGAAAGCCAGCAGAATTGATCTTTTGGTGTTAACATGCCCTGCTTACTCTTACACTTTAGAGCACTGCATCTCAAATATCAGGCTTACATGCCCTCACTTCATCAAGACTGGGAATGAACCAGGCAATAGTAGGACCTCAAGGGCCCCTAAGCCAACGAATCAAGAGTGACTCAGTGGTCACAGACTGGTTCACGCTTCCCTCTTGTGCCTTCAGGAACCCAGAACTCTTGTTTGTCTGGCTACTTAAAATTGGATCCGAAAATCAGGAGTCCTGGCTGGCTTGGTCAGAGGAGCATGTGACTCTTGATCTTGGGGTTGTGAGTTTGACTCCCATGTGGGGTGTAGAGATTACTGAAGTAAATAAAACTTAAAAAAATTATATTTGATAATCAAAGATGGGGAATTAAAACTGGTAGTACCCAGCTCTAGCATTCCCCTTGTCCCAATACACATCCCCCTTCCAGCCCAGGAGAGCTGGACTATATTTGTGAAAGCTGTGGTTTTTGTCAGTGAACTTGTACAGTGGGGCTCTATGGAAGACCACACTCAGGGTGAAACAAGGTCTTGGTTAGAGGTCTGAGGAGAGCAGGAAGGCCTGTGCTAGCCTCCCATCCCACCTGGTGGAATCTTCCTTCCAGGACTGGGGCCTTACAGGCCAGCCAGAGTAGTGGGTGTTCAGAGAACAGCTGGTAAGGCACAGGCTGAAGCAGCTGCTCCTGAAAGCCTTTGGGTGGTTCCAGGAAGGAACAAGAATGGGAACAAGGAGGGGAGGCCTGAGGGACTGAGTCAGGAAGTCTGGCCTTTACATAAAGACTAGAGAACCAAGAGTTTGGCTGAAGACAAGAGGTCATGTAATCATTTCATGGCAAGTGTGCCAAGCCACAGGCAGCTCTTAAAAGGCCTATTCCTGGGATACTCTTGAGCAGATTTCTAGAGCTCAGCAACATGGCAACTGAGTCTTTTTCAGTCAGGGTCCCTTATATTTCTGGTCCCTGCTGGAAGTCAGAGCTGATGGTGAGTAGAGAACACGGTACCTAAGAGTAGGAAGCTGATGCTGGTCTGGGACAGTGACTATGATATGGTGGGTGAGGTGAGGGTGGGGAGGTGACCTGGAAGAATCTAGAAAGGGTGCCCCCACCAGCTGCTACTTCGGGCCTCTGGCCAAAAAACACACACCCCATTTTACTGAGTCTCATCCCTGCACAGACAAGTGGCTGACTGATGAGGCTGAGCTGGGCAGCTTACCAGAAACTTTGCTGAACTACTTTCAGAACACATAGTGAGTATGCTGTGTACAGAGGATTGGGAGGGACTGGACAAAAGGAACAGAAGAATAGAACACAGGAGAAGATGAATGAGGAAATTAAAAAAAAAAAAAAAAAGGATTGACATCTCTTAAGTGTGCCATGATTCCAACCACAGCATCCCAGAGCCTAGGCAAGAGAGCTGCTGGACCAGTGAGGCACGGGCTGCGGGGCTCTCGGTCATGATAGAAGAACACTTCTAGAATATTGCCTTTTGCCACAAGAAGGGGAAGGGAAACAGCACGATACTGTCCCTGTATCAGATTTGCTCTTTGCTGATGATCTGGGACATCCACCCAGAGGCCAGGACTGCACTTCCCAGCACCTGGAGTTGTCAGCAAGAACTCAGGCCTGATTCTCCGGGGCAGCTCTCAATGATAAGGCTGGACCATCAATTCCCAAGCAATGAGGGAACAGCCAGTCTTCTTTTGGGTGACTTGTCTACTCAGAGGACAGAAGCCCTGGGGATGAGATGAAGCCCAAAGATTTAGTGAACAGGTGTTTATGGAATCCAAGGACTGGGTGGGACCCCTAAAATATGCACTATTACAGACATGGTAAATCCCACCCACCTTACTACAGTCACAGGGAAAGGGAGGTTTCAGGGAAAGAGAAACTCCAGGGCAAATATGATAACCCAGGCCAAGCCAGGAATCCTATCAGAGGGCTGCCAAGAGTCCTCCTAGAGAGTAGACTTTGGGGACATCTCTGAGCATCTCGTGGTATTCCCCTAGCTGCAGGGGAATTAGCAACGGTTCTCACGACATTTTACTGTTATAGGTACCCCTTTCTGTTCTTCCAATTATTCCCAAGGTAGCCATTCCAGGCAATAGGATTCAGTGGGAAAAACAGAGAACATCTTTGAGATTTAAAATAGCCATTCCAAAAAAAAAAAAAAAGGGATCCCTGGGTGGCGCAGTGGTTTAGCGCCTGCCTTTGGCCCAGGGTGCGGTCCTGGAGACCCGGGATCGAGTCCCACGTCGGGCTCCCGGTGCATGGAGCCTGCTTCTCCCTCTGCCTGTGTCTCTGCCTCTCTCTCTCTCTCTGTGTGTGACTATCATTAAAAAAAAAAAATTTAAAATAAAATAAAATAAAATAAAATAAAATAAAATAGCCATTCTAGAATTCCCCAACAGGGGGTTTTAACTTCTTTCCATATACCTTCTTCCCCTTTCCTCATCTTACCTTTTCTCTCTGGACTAGCTTCTTGTAGACAGTATCTGGGAAGGACCTCAGCGGGTAGAACTTGCCAGTGCCCTCCGCACACATGAAGACACCATTCTCGTACACGACTCGCCCCCGGCTGATGGTGACCAGTGGTACGCCATGGCAGCGCATGTTCTCATACAGGTTGAAGTCTCCTCCCTGCACCTGGGTGCTGGCTGAGATGGTCCTGGCGGAAAGGGAGTGGTGGGAGAGAAAGCTCTGAGAAGAGGTAAAGATAATTCATCTCAGTGGGAGGAGGAGATGCTCAGTGGGATGGGATGATGCTCAGTGACAAGGGGTGATGTTTAGTGGGAAGGGAGGATGCTCTGTGGGAAGGAATAATCCCTAAAAACTGGTTGTTGCCGACTGAATTGTTATTATCTCCCAAATTTATACAGCCCCAGTCTCTGAATGTTCCTGCATTTAGAGATAGGGTTTTTAAAGAGCTAATTTAAGTAAAATGAGGTCATAGGGTAGACCCTAATCCAATCTGACTGATGTCTTTATAAGAAGAGGAAACTGAGACACCAGACATGGACATGGACACTCATAGAGGAAAGACCATGTGAAGATGGAGGGGAAAGACAGCCATTGACAACCCAAGGAGAGAGGCCTCAGATGAAACCAACCCTGGTGAGCCCTGCTGATGCCTTGATCTTGGACTTCTAGCCTCCAGAACTGTGAGAAAATCCATTTCTGCTGTATAAGCCCCCCAGTCTGTGGTAGGGCTAGGGCAGTCCCAGGAAATTAATCAACTGGGCTAAACTCTAGTGTTTATTTGCCTGTTTATTTAGATTTATTTACTTTTGAGAGAGAAGGAGAGAGCTCGGGCAGGAGGGGCAAAAGAAGAGAGACTTTCAAGTAGACTCTGCGCTGCCCAGACCATGCAGGCCTTCAAATATTTGTTGAAGTGAACCACACCTCAGGGTCATACTTCTCTATGCTAGATGCAGTGCAAAGATGATAAGCTTGTGGAGTTTTGTAAGATAAGTTCCTTAAATACCCCATATCCCTCTAGCCCTGGAAACAAGCAGCAGGTTTTACTTTGTGGCTTCTGGATCCCACACCACCACGTCAGCATCAGCTCCAGGGATGATGCGGCCTTTGCGGGGATACAGGTTGAGAATCTTCGCTGCATTGGAACTGGTAACAGCCACAAAACGGTTCTCATCCATCTTTCCTCCAACCTGAAGCATTGCAAAAGTGTCAAGTCAACCAAACCCTATGTGTGCCTCAAACCCTTGGTCACCCTTGACTCTGGCCTGTAGCCTTTCAGTTGATCAGAACAATGGCGCCAAGAAGGACAATGATGTGGGGACCATCTCAGATAAGCCAACCTGGTTGGCTTGGTTCCCAGGCTTGCTCACTCCTTACTCCTTCATCAAGCAACAGTGGTGAGTGGGCACTTTGCATAAGGCTGTCTACCTGTTGGAAATTTACCTCCTGTTTGTACAAAAAGCTCTACTCATGTGCCCACTATGGATGGGTCAGGAGCCTCCCTCCATCCACAAAGGGACATATATTTTGTTCTCTTGAAAAACATCTTACTGCCTCACCTACCAGTGAGAGCACCATGGACATCCCTCAAGGGGGATTCCTCAGCTACTCATGGGCCCCCGTGAGCTGGTGGCTTAGTCTTCAGGACTTCAAATTCTCCTTAGGTTCATACTTTGCTGTGTCTAATCTGTGATAGGTCAAGACCAAAAATACTTATTCTTCATGGGGAGAACAGGTGGTATTCAAATGAAGTCCTAGTCCTTATCTTTTTTGTAAAGCAATTAGACAAAATATATAAAGAACCTTAAAAATGTTCATATCCTTTGGCTCAGAAATCTGCTTCTAGGAATCTGTCCTAAAGAAATAATTAGAATGCTGACATATATATATTTACTCATGAACAAAGAAATTCTCTGCAGCAGTATTTGTAAGTGCAAAAATTTGAAACAGCTAAAAGTTCCAAACATCAGGGAAGGATGAACAAATGTGGTACTACCATTGGAGGAAACGTTATTAGGCTGGTAAAAAAAGATGTTTTAAAAGAATTTTTAGTGATACAGGCAAACACTCAGGATACACTGCTATATATATATATAAAAAAGATGAACCCAGTTATTATAATAACATATAGTACACACATAGAACCTGAAGGAAATATATCAAAATATTAATAATTTAATTTCTCAATATGGAATTATGGGGATTTTCTTTCCTAATATTTTTCCATACTTTCCAAATTTCTATAGTAGGCCGTACTACCTTTCTGACTGGGGGGAAAAATGACCTTTTTGGTTTTGTTTTTAAGTGAAACAAGGAGCCATTGATGCAGGCTTCCAAAGAGTGAAAACTCTTGCTAGGACTTGAGCAGAGAGGGGTCCCTAGAACGTACCACTCCTCTCTCCCAGATGACGCTCATGCGGTCCTGCACGCCACTCACTCCATGCGGAATCTTGGTGAAGTCCTCCTTGCCCATAGCTTTCTGCTTCGTAGTGAAAGGCCGGTGATCTGATGCCACAATGTTCAGAGTATCACTGGATAGAGAGAAGGATGTGACTAGTAAGGGAGGGAGGCCAGGGTTCCAAAGAGTGGGGACAGATGGAGCAGAAAAGCCTTCTCTTGGGATCCAGGCAAAGCTGATCTCTAAAGTATGACCCCTGACAAGTTATTTCATCTGTGTGAACCTCAGTTGGCTCATCTGCAGAATGGGCATATGGGCTGAGAGTGACACCAACTGCCAGTGTCAGCCTTTGGGATGTCAACTTTTAAGGGTTAAGACAGAGGGCAGAGAAAAATTGAACTTAGAATTTTGCTCATCGAGGGGAGGTTTATAGCCACAAGCCCCCATACCAACTTCCCCTCATCTTCCTCAACCTCTACCAGTCCCTGTTGGTGATAAGCACGTGCTGGGCAAAACATTTACAGGTTCAATGTTTTTGAAATGTTATTTAGCTGTTAAAAAAGATGTTTTAAAAGAATTTTTACTGATACAGGCAAACAGGATACACTGCTATATGAAAAAAAGAGTTGAACCCAGTTATTATAATAACATATAGTACACACATAGAACCAGAAGTAAATATATCAAAATATTAATAATTTAATTTCTCAATATGGAATTATGGGGATTTTCTTTCCTAATATTTTTCAATGCTTTGCTAAATAACTTGCAGCCATAGCCTTTCTTGGATGTGGAGTTCTACTGGCAGAAGGGGAAAGCAGGGCCAAGACAGAGAGAAGTCTGTCTTCATAAACCAGTCATGACATTCAAGTCAACTAGTTCATCACCCCTGCCCACCATGACCATCAGGCGGTCACTGAGGCTGGTGTCTGTGCAAGGTTGTGGGTGGCTTCAGCTCTCTGGGTGTTCTAGGCTAGCTAGGAACTTAGGGCAGAGACTCAGGAGGGTGAGACCATGCATGAGACGGCAGAGAACTTGGCCTTGTTCAGAGATCTCTGTAGACTGAGGACTCAGAGGTGGGGAGGGGCAGAGGGGGAAGGATGTCCACGTTGCCCAGGCTGGGACAACGTCAGGAGAGAACACTGTTGGAGGGCACAGAGGGTCCAGGCTGTAGCATGGGGTCATGTGGGAGAGGGGGACGATTGCTGGGACTACACAGCAGGAGCCCTAAGAGTCTAATCTATTTGTAGGAGGTGCTAAAGCCTTGGGAATGCCTGCGGGCCATCCAAGCTGCCCACATCAGAAGGGGGGAATTTGGGAGCAGAAGGCATTCACTGGGTTGGTGACCAGGCATATTTGTTAAGCCCTCAGACGATTTGGGGTCAGGCTGCTCATTGGGCTGACTACTGAGGGCCTGGCAGGGCTCATCAGTCACAAATGGTGCCAAATGACTGATGTCCTTGGCCAAATCCACAGTGAGATGACTTAGCTCTCCCTGTAGCATGGGCTGGTGTCCTCATTAGCCAAAGATGCTGCTCTGGGCCTTCTCAAAGATTGCAGGAGGGACTCTCCACAGAGTAGAGGGTTTGCTCTAGGGTGCCCCAGGGATGCCCACATACCTTGGGCCTGCAGAACCCAACAGAGTTTCACCTTCTTCTCAGAGGTCATCCAGAAGCCCGAGGAAGGTTTTAGATTGGAAGATGTGCCTTTAAGAGTCATGGGCTGAGTATTAGGGACCTCAACTTCAATTCTTTAACCAAGTCTTACTGAGCAGCCACCTTCAAAAAAGACTCCTAGGTGCCCTTGGGTTAGGTGTGAATGAACGTGGTCACATTCCAGAAGGAATTTTTTTTTTAAGATTTTTTATTTGTTTGTTTGAGAGTGAGAGTGCAAGCATGAGTGGGGGGAGGAAGTGCAGAAGGAGGAGAAGCATACTCCCCGCTAGCTGGGAACCTGATGTGGGGTTCAATCCCAGGAGCATGAGATCACCACCTGAGGTGAAGGCAGACACCTAATGGCTGAGCCACCCAGGCGCTCTTTCCAGAAGGGCTTTAGAGGTCACCTAATGCTGCCCTGAATCTAGGAGATATGACACACCAAACCATACTCTTTAAAGTTTAAAACATGACCGGCTTTCTTAAGTACTTTAACATTTTACATATTCAGATGAAAAAACTTCTGGCCCCTCTAATAAATTAGATTTTTCACACAGAGAACAAACTGATGGTTGCCAAGAGGGAGAGGGTAGAGGGATAGGCAAAATGGGTGAAGGGGAGGGGGCAGTACAGGTTTCCAGTCACTGGGATGAAAGGCACAGATAGGGAATACCGTCAATGGCACCGCAGTAGTGTTGTATGGTGACAGATGGGAGCTACACTTGTGAGCCTAGCATAACCCATAGAGCTGTCAAATCATTGTTGCATGCCTAAAACTAATGTCACATCGTGGGTCAACTAGACTTCAATTAAAAAAGAAAACAAGAAAGGAAAAAGAAACTAGATTTTAAGTAAAGGATAAACTCTTACATCTGTAGATTGTGCTTTTTACCCTGATCTGATATATAAGAAATCATATCTGAAAGTAGATCATGATGAAGCAGCACACATTTTCTTACAAGAATATGGTAATTGGTGTCTGGGTTTTCTATCAAGTATTTTGTGTAATATCAATTATCACCAACAATGCGTCCTAAAGACAAAATGATAGTGACCATAAATTCCTGTAAATAACGAAAATGTTAAACAATGCTCCAAATCCTATAAAATTGCACACTTTTACAATATGCACTGATTTTAAAAAGGAATTCAAACTCTTCTCATAATAGCTCACATGAAATTACAATTCAACTTGAGTGAATTTATTTACATAATTTATTTTTTATTTTTTTTTATTTATTTTTTATTTTTTTATTTTTTTATGATAGTCACAGAGAGAGAGAGAGAGAGGCAGAGACACAGACAGAGGGAGAAGCAGGCTCTATGCACCGGGAGCCCGACGTGGGATTCGATCCCGGGTCTCCAGGATCGCGCCCTGGGCCAAAGGCAGGCGCCAAACCGCTGCGCCACCCAGGGATCCCTATTTACATAATTTAAACTAAAAATAGGCTAGATATAAAAACTTAAATCATTCAATTAATAATACTCCCCCCACCCCCAGCCTATTTGAATTTGGGTAGGTGGAGGCCTTTACCACCCTTCTGTTCTTTCCATTGAATTGCCTGTGGCAAGCAGAGTGGTTTCAAAAAATTCTTTGACCTTGGAACTGAGCCCAAAGTATTACAGTGGGCTCTTGACACTTGTTTGTTTTTGTTGTGTTGATAATGATGATAAGGAGGCTGGTTTTTCCCAATGAGAAGCTTTTTTTTTTTTTTTTTAAAGTAGACCCCGCACCCAGCAAGGAGCCCAATGTGGGGCTTGAACTCACAACTCTGAGATCAAGACCTGAGCTGCGATCAAGAGACAGATGCTTCAACGACTGAACCGCCCAGATGCCCCTGAGAAACATTTTTATAAGTAAGAGCTGACCTGACATTTTTTCCTCTCTCATACTCCCTAATTCATTTCAGTCTGTAAGGGCCGCTGCTGCTCAATGTCACAGCAATACTGTGGGAGGGGAAATAATCACGGCATGGTGCTGCACATACACTGCCCCTCCAGGGGCCTCCTCCCTCTGAGACCTGATTGACTGTGCCCCACACCCCACTTTAAGGTGTTAACACAGCAGGATGTCTGGTGGGGATTCTCCAGTTGGTGACAACCAGGATGGAAACGTAAGCACATGCATGGATAGAGTAAGTGCCCGGTTATCTAAAGACAGTCCCCTTTAGTTGGGGCTGGCCACTTCTCTCAATCATTCTCCTCATCATCCTAGGAGAGAGAGGTCAATCACCATCCCCAGGGGTATGGAAGCAGAAGACAGGCAGGGATACTGAAATGTTGCAGAATGGATAGCCCTGTAATCTTTCCTTCCTTCTTCTTTTTTGTGGTTTGCGTGGGCTTCCCTACTCTTTCCTAGCAGTTAAGGAGGGCACATCTCAATAGGTTCACCCATGGAGAACAGAGGTGATAGCAGTGGTTATCTGTCTGAGAGGTGGACTGGTGGACTGGCCCTGGGGCTCTGGGCAAGGAGAGCCAGTGGGGTGGGGACAACCTGCCCTCCCACCATAGATAATGGCAAAGCTGTGAGAGCTTTCACTGGGGCCCAGACACTCCAGAAGGTAGTCAGGCTTGAGCTGCCTTCCAGGATCTTTGTTTATGGGGATGCTGCTGGTTCTGGAAGCTAGAAGGTAAGGAAGGAAGAGGTCAAGCTGAAATCTATCTCCTGGAGCTGGGGATGGTGTAAGGAAGACACAAGAGAGCCCACACTGGGCCTGTGCCCTGCATGATGCTTGGGTGTGGAGAAGAATCCCCCGGCCTTGAATTGGGCATGGGGAAGGGAGGACGCCGATGTTTAAAGTAGACTGGACTTTAATGACCAGAAGGGAGAGAAAGCAATGGATTCCACCCAAAATGTCATTAAAGGAAATAAAGAAGCTGCAAGCAGTTTGGGAACAGAACAAAAGCTATTCATTCAGACTGTTTGTTAAATCTGTGACTTTTCTATTTGGATCACCATGAGAAAAAGTAGTGTTAAAAAGAGAGGGAGGGATCCCTGGGTGATGCAGCGGTTTGGCGCCTGCCTTTGGCCCAGGGCGCGATCCTGGAGACCCGGGATGGAGTCCCACGTTGGGCTCCCGGTGCATGGAGCCTGCTTCTCCCTCTGCCTGTGTCTCTGCCTCTCTCTCTCTCTCTGTGTGTGTGACTATCATAAATAAATAATTTAAAAAAAAAAAAAAAGAGAGGGAGCTGGAGAAAAGAAGATCTGGAAGGAAGGATGAAGGGAAAGCGGGAGAGAGGGCAGAAGGAAAAGAGTAAAGAGGAAAGAAAGAAGGGAGGAACACACAGGAGAGAAACCGCACGCGAAGCAACGAGAGGAGGGAGAGGTGAACCCAGAGATAGAAAGGTCCACCTATATTCCCGGACACGTCAGAGGCCACATCCTATAGCCCTGCAAGGGTCTTCAGGGTAAGGAAGCAATGTCCTTTGAAATTCCGAATCGGCACTGTTCACACTGATAAGCTCTTGACTCTTACACTTCAGAAGCTCTCACTCCAACTCAAGTGGTCAGAGAAGCCCCATGGGATGGCAATTATCTGACAGGCTCTGGAGAAGGGAACCAGAGCTAAGTCCTTCCACAGGCACAAGGGAATCAACCCCAGGTCAGATCTGGGGCCTCTACGACATCACCTTGAAGATCTATAAATCCCCGGGGAGGCACATATTACGAGTCAGTGATGTGCTCCGGGGGCCCCAGCATTCTGCCGGGGTACCTTACTTGGCCAGCAGGCTCATGAGGTAGGTTGAGGTGTTGGTGTCCAGTCTCAGGGGAGGCACCGTGACATAGGCCGCCGCGTGGGACCAGTCCTGGTGGTAGTAGTGTAAGCCCGTCAGTGTGGCATGCGCGGTGGTCGTCTCAGCCAGCACAACCTTCCCTGGAAGAAGGAAGGTCAGACCATAACTGGGAAGCCACTGAACTGAGAGCTCACTGGTCTGACTGGCCACAGGTGGAGTTGCCGAAGTCAGGGGGAGGGAGGGACTTGCCCACGCTCACACAGGCGTTTGAGAACACAGAGGGGTTCTAGGCCAGGGCACTCCACATGGCTACTGCTGGCTCCAGACAAGGAGGACAGAAGGGCAGGGGTGCCGAGGAGGGGCGCTTGGAGGAGCTCCCTTTGGCTGGAGCACTGGGGCTGTAGGGTGCGGACAGGAGGAGGGAGAGGTACCGGTGCAGGTGAGACACACAAGGGGCTGCCCCTAGGGGAGAGGTGAGGGGCCAGATCTCGAGGCCATATTGCCAGAAGGCTGGAAGCCCTTGCTCTGATTTATATCCCCGGGTCTGTGACCATGACTTTGTTTCTCCTGTTACCAGGACCTCACTGGCACCCTGAGCCAGGCCATGACCCACAGGTGCCCTGGGGCTTGGACATGGAGCCAGGTGGCTGTGAGGGAGGTTGGGCTCCTACCTGTTATTTCTCCAGGGCCATCTCAGGCACCCCTTGAAAGGCCCATTGGAACTGGTCCAGTATTTTATGTTGGTTACCAAGGCAACCACTAGTAAAACCCAAGAGGCCAAAAGGTAGCAATGAACAAGTTGCCTGAAAACTTGGAAAATTTTACCAGACCCAGGAGAGGTGACAGACACGCCTGTAAAGCTGTTAGGCAGACAAGCGTGCAGAGGAAACACTGGTTCTGAACACGGAGACCGGGTTAGGGCAGAAGGCTTCTGAGGGTGACAGTGGAGAACAGGGCGGACACCGCGCTGGTGGGCCCCATAGGGCTGCAACCCCACCATGCACGCGAACTGTCCACTCCAGCCCCAGGACTCACCTTGCATCTTAGCAGCTGCGATAACATCGCCGGCCGAGATGCTGGACACGTTGACCAGGTAGATCGGGCAGTGAGTCTAAAGGAAAACCCAGTGGGAAGAGAGTGCATCAACCCCAGGAACTGGCTAAGCACTAGCCCAGCCCCGGGCAAACCAATCCTGGCCCCAGTGCCAACCCCTGCGTCTCTCAGCCCCTACTCTCGGGAATGCGGGGCAGCCCCGAGCCCAGACCGCGTGAAGCGAGGAGGAGGCAGACAGCACCCAGCACCAGAGCCCAGGGGCAATGTCAGGGCAAGATGTTGAGGGCTGAACCTCCCATCCTCTACCAGCCCAAATCAAGATGATTGATAACTTAATACAAGGGCCTATTTTCGTTCATGAGTGTGATGACCTAGAGACAGTCGAGGATTACACTGTATGAGGGCTGCTTTATCAGTAGATAGAATGCACCCTGGAGAAGAAATGAAATACAGGAGGTTCAGGGTTTGGAGTCTGAGTCAGACAGGATTGGTCTTGCAAGTAGACACCTGGATTGTAGTATCGATGAGCTTCTCCTCTCTTCACTTCTCTGGGCATATGTTTGAACTAAAAAACAGGAAGCTGGGAGTGCCTGGGGGGCTCAGTGGGTGAGCATCTGCCTTCAGGACAGTGATCACGTTCAGGACGTGATCCTGGGGTCCTGGGATCGAGTCCTGTATCAGGCTCCCCACGGGGAGCCTTTTCTCCCTCTGCCTAGGTCTCTGCCTCTCTCTCTGTGTCTCTCATGAAAGAATAAATAAAATCTTAAAAAAAAAGCAAAACCCCAAACCCAGGAATCTGGCCTTCTGTTGTTCAGATCTTTCTTTATTCTGGGGCAAGTTTCCATCAGGAAGTAACTGATATCATAACTACTATCGTGCCAGTAAAACAACGTCCTTGTCCAGTGCCCAGACTTGTAGATTGCTAATCGGAAAATTTTCCCAAATGTTACTGTGATGCCTTCTCTACTTATCAAAATGAGAGGACAGAGAGCCTAGGAAAAGGCCCAACATGTCATGTGCTTGGCACAACTTTACTAATTCTGAGATCCGCTGGACCTCCAACCTCTTGTGTTTTCTCTGGTGTTCCTAACAGCACCCCTGAGGCTTACATCCTTCAGGGGGAGTCCATGTCTTTTCAGAAGAGAGGTTCTCTGAGCATGAGTGCCCACTAGAATCGGGGGTAGGCTATTTAAAACTGATGGCTGGGCATCATTCCCACATTCCTGATTCAATAGGTCTGCGAGGGCCTGAGAATTTGCATTCTTAAACTTCTAACAAATGTCGATGCTCCCAGTCCAGGCACCACACTGAGAAAACCGGTGTTCTAGAGGCGACCGTTCAGATTATCTGAGCAAATCGAACTCTTTAATGATCGTTTAGAAGGAGAAATAACCTTGGTCTAGTGCTCTGCTGTTTATAAAGTGCCTTTCCTTCTCTGCCTCCTTTGATCCTCACAACCATCCCGTGAGAAGTGTTATTACTATACCAATTTCAGACAACAAAAGAGTCATCAGAGTGGTTGAGTGACCTGCATATGTGGAGAGCTTATATTTGGTAAAGGCCTCACATCTCTTGCTCATTTCCCACCATCACACTGCATCTGCACCCCCTGACCCTGAGCGATACCAAGGAAAACTTCTAAGTGGTCCAGAGGCAGAGGCTTAAATCTCAGTTCTCAAAGCAAACATCTACCGAATTCCTCTACAGAAGACAGAGTTTGGTTGCAGGGAGGCTCTGTGGCCTCCAAACCCATCCTCCTCCCGTGGGAACCACTTCCACTTGAGCAGTGAAGCCAGACTCAGCAAGCTCAAGGGGGTGGAAGAGAGAGCAGACAGCAAGGACCTCCACCAGGTCTGTGGGAAAAGCAGCATTCACCCAGCAAGCAGTTTTGGGGTCCTGCGAGTCAGGGATGATGTTGGCAGCCAGGACAGAATGGGACTGTGCTGTGTAGACAGAAGATTCTGGTTTCTGAACCCAGAGTCGAGAACGGGTTCAGGGGCAGGTGGGGTCTACTTACCCTGTTTGCAATGGTGATGACTCGGTGAGTGGCTTCAGCTTCCAGCTGTTAGAAACAAAGGACAGGAAGAAAACAAGCCTCACCATCTCTTCCAAGCAAGCCCACATCTGCTCGGGAGCCCACTTTGTCGAAAGTGTTGGTACATCGAACACAGAGTTGGAAGGGTCAACAGCACCCATAGGGGCTGCATTACAGGAGCACCAAGCTCCAAGCACTCTGCTTGCCCTGAGGGAATCCAAGAACTTAGTATCCCCAGCACATCCTTTTGGGATGCTACTCGGGCCTTAAATAAAAGGCAAGGAAACAAAAGCAAAGGGAAACCTAGAGTCCCATCTCTCCATGCTTTCTGGTGTATTGTCTCCACAGCCACACAGCGTGGTAGCAAAGAACAATCCTAATATCAGGCTGGAAATTAGCCTAGACCAGGGTTTCTGAACCTCAGCACTATAAACATTCTTAGTCCAGTAATTCTTGGAGGTAGGGGCTATCTGGGCACCCTGGGATCCTCAAGCAGCATCCCTCACCTCTACCCACTAGATGCCAGCAGTACCATCCCCAGGTGGGACAACCAAAACGTCACTAGGCATTGCCGAGTGTCCTCTGGAGAGCAAAATCTCCCCTGGCGTGGAGACTTTAACCAGCAGATGATGTCAGTGATGGCTCATGCTATTAATACCCTACAGTCAAAGACTTGCTCTTGCCCGCCTATAAGTGAACAAAGCCCAGTCCTGTGACCACCGCCCACTCCTGTTCTCACAGGCACACTCAGGGCCTTGCCCGACTGATGGCAGTGCCATCACATCCTGTCTCTGGATCCTTGTGCCTCGTGAACATCCAGCCAGCATTCTGCACGGAAGGCTTTGAAGAAATGGGAAATAGCTTTCTCCTCACGAATGGCAGAGGATATCTGAATAGGGTCACAGGACAAGAAGGCACTATTTGTCCAATGTGATCCCGCCAGAGGAGAATTCTTTAGCGGGGGGGGGGGGGGGGGGGCAATGGGGGATGTGGGTGGATGCCCTGCAAAACTGCACAAGGACAAAACCACAGGGCAGAAGGATGGTGGGGCTTTTCATTACCATTGCCGTGGGTCATGGGGTAATAAGGGGCAGGGAGCACGGACACCTGTGTGCCTCTGGTTGTTGGTGGGAAGCATCTGAAGTTTTCCTCAGATGCTCAAAAGGATCTCATTCCAAAAACGTTGACTCACTCACTGGCTTATAGCCTGGAATTTCTTTTAACACATGAAGGTCTGGGCAGCACGGGTGGCTCAGTGGTTTAGCACCGCTTTTGACCCAGGGCGTGATCCTGAGGACCCGGGATTGAGTCCCACATCAGGCTCCCTGCATGGAGCCGTCTTTTCCCTCTGCCTATGTCTCTGCCTCTCTCTCTCTCTCTCATGAATAAATAAATAAAATCTTAAAAAAAAAACACATGAAGGTCCTTTCACTCTGTCTCCCCACTGCCCATTCAATTTTGGGGAAAGCAGCCCCTGCTGTGCTCACTTTATCTCCCTCAGATCCCTGAAATCAGAATTAAATCAGATGGGTCTGGTTTCCCCCCAAATGTCATTCCCAAGGAAGCCCAAAGCCTTTGGCTCAGGGCATGATCCCAGGGTCCTGGGATCGAGTCCTACATCAGGCTCCCCGCAGGGAGCCTGCTTCTCTGTCTGCCTATGTCTCTGCTTCTCTCTGTGTGCTCTCATGAGTAAATAAATAAAATCTTAGAAAAAAAAGATTCTATGAATCCAGGGATGTCTGGGTGGCTCAGTGGTTGAGCATCTGCCTTTGGCTCAGGGCATGATCCTGGAGTCCGGATGGAGTCCCACATCGGGTTCCCTGCATGGAGCCTGCTTCTCTCTATGTCTATATCTCTGCCTCTCTCTCTCTGTGTCTCTCATGAATAAATAAATAAATTAAAAAAAAGAAAGATTCTATGAACCCATAGGAAAGAAGCTGACAAAAGGCACAGAAAGTTTTTCTCACCTCTTCTGGGCGGCTGATTTCGATTCCTTCTGGGCCCGTGATACCCAAATCTAGCGCTTCCTTGGCACCCTGAATAAAAGACAGAAAATTGAGTGATACAAGAAAAATCACAAACCCCAGGGACTCTCAAATATGTTGGACAGAGCCCATTGCAATAGACTTGCTACTTTTCTCACCTCTGTAGTATTCATCTCCCAAAGAGGGCAGAATCAGTACAGGGCTCCCTTGCAGTAAGGGGGCAGTTAGACTCTCCTAGGTCTCACCTCCATAAGGATGGACTATATTTTTTCCTCTTAAAATTACAGTTCTGTATCTAACCAGCAAGTTTGGGACGTGAAAGACGATCGGACTGAAAGTCAGAACTACTCCACTGAAGTCTAGTCAAGTCTCTAGCTTCCAGCCACATCTAGATGAACCCTTTCCAAGTATCCTATTTAAGATCCAGGAGCACAAAGGGACTCATCTATCAGTGAGTAGACCGCTAATAATATCCCAGCTCTTCTGGAGGGCGGATGGTAACAGGAAAGCAGAGAGCTGACTCTTATTTATTCTGATGTCAAATCTCCTTAAAATATTTCTTAGAGGTGCTTCAAATTCTTTTGCTATAATGGAATTTAAATATCATATTAGAACTAAGACATTATCTAAGACTTAGAAACCATTTTGTACTGTGAAGAGTTGTTTTTTTTGTTGTTGTTTTTTTACAGATAGTAGACAAGTTTGGATTTTCTGATTAAGATTTGTCATCTGTGGGGTTGTCAACATCTTGCACTTTCTTTTATAACTTATTTTGTCTGAACAAAATTGTGAGATGGGTGATGGGTGGTCAGGAATCTGCCCCCTACCCAGACCCAGTTATCTGTATTGGCACCCCAGCACCCCCTCCCCCATATTCTCTATTCTCTATTGCCTTGCCTCGGCCACGAGCTCCCCATTCTCAGCATGGACTCGGGGGATCGCTCCAATGTCCTTGCAAGCATGCAACACTTGATACAGCTCGCTGTCCCGAAGCATATACAAGTCTTTGTAGGTCATGAACATCTGGAAGGAGTTGACACCCTTCTCCCTTACCAGTGTCTCCATTTCTGCTTTCACCTGGAGAGCAAAATGCAAAGGCAATGCCACGTGAGTACAGATGTTCAAGAGGCTGGCTGGCAGACGCTGGCTCAGGATGGAGATGTGGGCCATATGACCACCAGCAACCTCATAGTATCATCTCACTTTTCACCCACCCCACAGGCTGCTGTGAGGTCATGTGAGCAAGCAGATGCAGAAGTACTTTGAAAATTGTCAAGTATGACACACATATAGGAACTTTATTGTTACTGTCCAGGCATGTTTCTGCTATTCCGTAGGCTTGTCCTATGTTTCTGACTCCAAGTTAGCCTTATTCATCAATGCACTAACACCTTTTTACTCTCAGGGCTTGTGCCCTCTGCCCCCTTAATAAATATGCACAATTCAGTAGAATAATGCTAAAAATCCTGAGACCCAAGGCGCCTGGCTGGCTCAGTCAATGGAGCATGCAACTCTTCTTGATCTTGGGGTTGTGGATTCGAGCCCCAGGTAGGGCTTGGAGATTGCCTAAAAGTAAAATTAAAACAAACAAAGAAATCCAATCCTGAGACTCTGGGGAAAATCTAATTTAGGAATATGATCAAAGCTACATGAATAAGGAGTTTCATCCCAACGTTACCTATATTAGGAAAAAACTGGAAGCAACATTGGTCTGACAATAGGAATATAAAGTGAGATTTATTTCGTTGATAGGACATTAGGTAGCCACCACACTGATGGTCATGAAGACCATGCAGCCAAACCAAAAATGCTCACATTGAGTAAAAGAGTTACTATGTAAAAAAGCACATATGAAGAAAAGACTGGAAGGAAATAAGCTAAAACAATAGTGGTTGTGTTGGAGTGACCAGATGATGGGCTTCTTTTCTATTTTTAAAATCTTCAGTTAGAAAGAAATTATTTGATAATAACAAAAAAAGAATTTGAAATTCTAGATGTGTGGAAGTCCCCACAACCTCTGGGGACCTGAGGATGGCTGGCCTGGCTTCAGTGTGGCTGAGAACTGGAATGGATGCTCTATTCCAGGCCAACTCCAGGTGGAGGGAATAGAGAGGCTCCAGATAGGGTCATCCACCCAGGAGGGTATCCAAAATAAACAAAACCCTCACCTGAGATAAGGGCTGACTGACATTTAGGGTGGTCTGTGCCTTTACCCAATACCAGGAGGGAGGTCTTCATGGTGTGAGGCTTGGAGGGGTCCGAGCTTTTCAGAAGGACCAGGTGAGAAATAACAGAGGAGACTGGGTGAGCCCCACACTCACAGCTAAAACCCAAGGGCAGAAGTACCTGAGGCTTTTAATTACCATCTGAGAAGGGAGTCAGGCCCTGTAGACCAGTCTCTAGAGCTGAAGAACTCTGTAAAATGTCTTAATGCTTGTTGTTTTTGTTTTTTGTTTTTTTTTAAAAGTAGACGATGTTATGCGCAAAGTGGGGTATGAACTCAGGATCCTGAGATCAAGAGCCACACGCTCTATTGACTGGGCCAGCCAGGTGCCCCAGTGCTTATTTATTTTTCTGATTCTAGGGCACCCACGGAGTACCAGCACATGGTGATTAACACGGAATTGATAAAAGAATGAGCATCCAGGCTGCTTCCCTGGGATAACAAGCAGTAAAAGTCCAGAAGTGAAACAAAATCTAAACGCTTGTCTATCTGTTTTGGGGAAGAGCAAGGAAGTAGGAATCGGGGAGAGGGGACTGGACTCTGGCCCTGAGGCCTGGATCAGTGGAAGGACAGGAAAGCCAGAGGGCCACAGTGGCTGAAGCGAGAAACGGCTCAGTGGGAGCCAGCCTCAGCATGTGCCAGGAGCAGCCTCACGGCTCTCAGAGCAGGAGCTGGGCCCCCCAGGAAAGAAGTAGCCCAGTCCATTTGTACCAGGCAGCAATAAGCCAGTCAGTATCGGACCCTCTGTTCTGTTCTGAGCCCTCAGGACCAAGCTGTCACTTCCAGCATGACAATGAGCCTGACTCTTGCCAAGCCCACTATTCAGCAGCAGCCACTTTAGGGGTCAGCGGCGCTTACCGTAAAGTATTCCGTCAAATGCTTAAAAGAGTTGCTGCTGTGGTCTGAGCAAGGACTCAGCGCTCTCCACACCTCTGGTCTTAGGCCCTCTGTGTCTGCTGGAAAACTGGCCCTTTAAATTAAGCAGAATGAGCCTTCTGGTCCTCTTGTGGAACCATGTGTTTTTTCTCTTGGCATTTGGGGGAGTTGGGATGGTGGTGGTGCGGGTCCCACACCTGTGGGAGAGAACCCCACCCTAGCTGACTCTGACCAAATGGCCCCTTTGCCTGTTCTAAAAAGAAGATTCATTCTTCTTTTGGGATTCCACCCAGCACCATTACCTTGGGTGCCCACCAGGTGATCCCCACGTGCAGGGCATAGTCACAGCAGACCTTGGGGTCCGCCAGACCCCGGCACTTCTCATAGGCATCCACGAGGGAGGTTTCCTTATCAGGCAGGACGTGGCCGATGACCATGGTGGTGCCTCCAACTAGTGCTGCCTGCAGGAGACGGGAAAAGCAGTCTCATTACATCCCTTCCCACAGCCAAGTCACCAATGCAAAGACACACAGAGTCCTTGGGTGGACATTCAGGACAGCCACAGACCCTATCAAGCAAGAGGCTGTGAGTCTCCAGTCCAGCAATGCTTGGGAAATTATAAGGAGCTGGACATACAGGAGCCAGTAACCTTTATCACCACTGTGGATCCAGCACAAACCCACTTCTTCCTTGTCATGGGTTCTAGCTCGGTGCTTTGGAAAAAACACTTAGTGTGTTACCCCAGCCTGAGGCCAGCCTTTCTTTTCCAGACTCCCCTCATCCCACACCCAATGATTTTAGCCAATGTGAATATAGAGACAACACAACCAAATGTTTGATGTAACAAAATGTCTATTTATAATTATTTAGTTAT
Source organism: Vulpes lagopus (assembly GCF_018345385.1). Classification (NCBI taxonomy): domain Eukaryota; kingdom Metazoa; phylum Chordata; class Mammalia; order Carnivora; family Canidae; genus Vulpes; species Vulpes lagopus. The sequence goes on from NC_054828.1 coordinate 112,795,532, forward strand.
CCAGATGTATTTAAATCCTAATGAATAAAATGTTAATTTGGATATATCATTTTGTTTTATTCACTCATATTTCATGAAACGATTTTATTCCAAGTTTTCATGAGCACCTTCCGCATGGGAGTTCTTTGTTTTCAGTTTTTCCAAGCACGTTAAGTTCATTTCCATTTATCTTGTTTGAGATCGAGTACTTTTTAGGTCCCTGTATGATTTATCAATGAAAAATTACCCTATTCACAATCTCCACAAGATACCACTTAAAAAGAAATCGTTAAGAAGCCTCATTCGTGATTAAAAAAAAAAAAAAAAAGCATAGCTCCAGGAATAATTACTAAATCTGTATTAAAGATTCACCTCGCCCATGCATACTTTTTTAACAACCAATTTGGTCGGCTGACCTGCACAAACTTCCAGAATGAGCATTGACCAAAGACTATTCCTGGCTAATGTTGTTCCCAAACAAAGCTTCATCAAAACAGAATAATCAAGAGAGGGCTCTGCTACTTTCTGTATGCTCTGATAGAGGGTGACTTTTTTTTTTTTTTCCAATGAGTAGAAGTTTAGACAAAACCCATCCTTCTATTTGGGTCCTGACAGTAATTTGGATCAGCCTAAGTTTGAGTCCTCGTTCACCACCTCCCAGCTGGATAATCTCAGCCACATTACTTAACGTCTCTGAGATGCTTTACCTATAATAGCTATTATAATAGTTACTTAACCTCTCTAAGCTTTACCTAAATTAGTTCCCTGGCTGGTTAGTTGGGAAAATCAAGTGAAATGTCTTTAATAAAGTGGACTGAGTGAAGTCTGTCCTTATGTGTGCATTTAATTATCCAGACTTTGGCTGTTTATCTCTGTTTTCTGTAGAGGAAGAAAACGGGACAATGAAATTGTCTTAATGATTTCATGCTTCTCCAGTCACAGTCAAATCCTAAATCACAAATCAGAAACACTGCTGGGGATTGGGGAACTGAAAAAAGTTAATTTAGTGGTCAAAGAATTAAAATGAAAACTCTTGCAGCATGGATTTCCCATGCTGATGTTGGCTGGGCCATGTCGGGAGGGCAGGAGTCCGACTTCTTGCATGGCTTAAAGCCACCAACAGAGGGCGGTGGTTCTGCGGTACACAGCGAGGGAAATGGGATAGGGGGTGCAGGGAAATGAGAAGGGGAAGAGCAGCAGATTGTAGCTTTACTCGCTGGTTTCTATTTGTGATCTGGCTGGATGTGCTGGGCTGATTCATCCTTACAGCAGGTGGTTGTACTCTATTCTTCCCTGAAATGCATTTCTTGCCTTTACATGTAGACACAGGGGATATCAGATATTGATATTTCATACACTAAATTGTTTTTATTTTATACACTTGTTTTACTGGTTCTAGATTGTCTTCCTCTACATCCCACTCAGTAGGTCTCTAGCCTTGGATAGAAAAAGAGGGACCTGGAAACAGGTGGAAACAGGATGATAAGAGAGCTGATACTGTTCTTAAGATCTGTGGGTCCCAGAGCAAGAGGAGAAAAGGAGGTCCCTATGCTGAATCTCTAAGTGGTTAAAAGTTACAGATCAAGCTAACTGTCAAACAGAATACATTCTATCCTCCTACTACTCTAACAAATATATGGCTGAGAAGGCCAGGCCTGAATTTAGAGCTCTTGGAGTCTTTGCAGCTCTGAGCTACATTATATGGGATGTTAACCTTCAGCCTTTGCAGCTGCCCCCTGCCCACATCCCTGATCCTGGGTTCATCCTGCAGCCTGCAGGTCTAAGATCTGCTCACTCCCTGCAAAATGCTACCCTTGGACCCAGGCATGCACACACAGGTAGTCTGGTTCCCAGCAGAAGAGATTCAAGCTTGCATAGGACCTGGAAGTGCTCAGGACCATTTACTAAGAAAGTCCAGGGACCCTGAGTCTAGAAGAGGACAGTGGGCTCTGGGTAGACACGATCCCTCTTGCCTGAGCCTAAGGACAGTAACTGAAGAGTTCTGGTAGGTGTCACTGGATGATGGTGCTGACTTTCTCACTTATTGGCTGGAATCCAGGGCCAGCTGTGTGCTCACTCTACACCTCACCTCCTGGGGGCCCAGAGAAGATCTGGTAGCAATGGATGTGAGAGCACCTGTAAGCTGGGAAGAGCCACATAAATATCTGGACTAATTATTTCTGCTATTACCTCAGGCCTCAAAGCACAAGTTTAACAGGATCAGCAAAGATTCAGGAGCCCAGACCAAATGCTGGATGTACAAGTATGTACGAGCACTTGTTGCCTCTCAGGCAAGATATATACAGAGCTGGCTTTTTTTTTTTTTTTTAAGATTTTATTTATTTATTCATGAGAAACACAAAGAGGGGCAGAGATAGAGGCAGAGGGAGAAGCAGGTTCCATGAGGGGAGCCTGATGTGGGACTTGATCCCAGGATCTCGGGATCACTCCCCGAGCCAAAGGCAGATGCTCAACCGCTGAGCCACCCAGGCATCCCCAGAGCTGGCTTTTAAAATATGTACAGTTCCAACCCACGGGATGAATGCCGACAAGCTCTGTCTTCCTTGGAGTGTGATATCACAGATGTGACAGACCTTTTTACTGTCATCCCACACAGAAACAGCCTTGTAGAAATCAACAGAGAGCATGACCCAATCCTGTTTCTGAGGCTTTCAAAAGGATTATGTTTACAAGTATGGGACTGCGTGACTGCTGAATGTTCCTGGTTTTATGCAAAAATGGTGTTGGTTAAGCAAGCTGTGGACAATGTTTAATGGAAGTCAACAGAAATGATGTTCATGGAGTCTAAGTCATAACATGGAAAAAGGGTGATACTATATATAATGAGCGAAAAAGGCAGGATTCAATATGTGTGCCCAAGATGCTGAGAAGTATGTTTAAACACACAGGCACCCACACAAGGAAAAACATGGGAGGAAATATACCAAAACATTAACAAGGACTGTTTTGAGTGATGAGAATCTGAGTTATTTAGTTTCTCTAGCTTTCCGAAATCTATTTAATAGACATTATTTATAATATCTATTTTAAACAGAAATTGAGAAGAAGCTAAAAATTATTTAAAATTTAGTTAACCACATGGGGCGCCTGGGTGGCTTAGTTGGTTATGTGTCTGACTCTTGGTTTCAGCTTGGATCATGATCTCAGGGTCCTGGGGTCAAGCCCCATTGGGCTCCCCACTCAGCGGGGAGTCTGCTTGAGAGTGTCTCTCTCTCTCTCTCTCTCTCTCTCTCTCTCTGTCCTTCTGCCCCTCCTTGCAGCCCCCCACATGTTCTCTCTCTCAAAACAAATAATAAATCCTTAAAAAAATTTAGTTAACCATGCTTATGTGTTCAAAATACTTTCTTCTGAAAATTAGAAATATGAAAATTATGAAATATTTCAACCATATAGTAAAATTATAGAAAATACTACAACACATAGCATGAACTCACTAGTCAAACATAACAGATTTAACATTTTTCGCTGTTTTTTAAAAAAACATTAAAATAAAGGGGGGGCACCTGGGTGGCTCAGTTGGTTGAGTGTCTGCTTTTGGCATCCTGGGATGGAGCCCCACATCTGGCTCTCTGCTCAGTGGAGAGCCTGCTTCTCCCTCTCCCTCTGCCTGCTGCTCTGCCTACTTATGTGCACTCTCTCTCAAATAAATAAAAAACTTAAAAAAAAAAAAAAAAAGAAATACAAGCAATCCAACCAAAGCCCTCCGTCCTGTTCTCTATCCCCCTCCCCAGAGGTTGACATATAAATTGCCCTAAAAATATATAAATCTATATATTTATGCTTTTACTATGGTTTGTCTTGTTAATTTAAAAAATCTACACAAACGGTATCCTACTGTCCATACTTTTTTGCAACTTGCTTTTTTAAAAAACTCAATATCTTTAAGATCTATTTCATTCATTTTAGTTAATTAATTAATTAATTAATTAAATGAATGCTCTTCCACGTAGGTGTTTAACTCTGAGTTCATGGACATTTACCACCACATATGGTGCTTGAGTATTCCTGCTCATACGTGTACAGTCCCCATATGGAGGTAGAAGTTGCCAGGAAGTGGATGTGTAGCTTAGTGGTGCATGCACACCTCCAACTCTTACTACATGAGCCCAGGAGTTAACTACAGAGTTAATAGTGGATAACTTAATAGTGAATAAATGGACATTGGGATCATCTGTTTAATCAACAGACACAGCATTATTATACACATTTGGCAGGAGATGAAACATAACTTGAGTATTTCAAAGGGTTACCATGATTTGTTTTTGACATTTGTGATCTTCTGCTGGGTGAATCTGGATTTATTTGATGCCCAGTAATGTCACCTCCATTTGCTTCCTAATACAACCCAATATACTTATTGGTAATCCACTTTCCAGGCATAAACTTGGGCAGAACTTGTACTGAAACTCAACCTACACCTGATAGAAATGTCACCTTCATGCTTTAGAAGTTCAGACCACTGCGGGGCACACAGGGTCTCCATAGGGACCAGGGCCATGCTCAGAAAGTTGGGAAGAAATTTCAGAAAAATATGATTTATTTGCTGACATCACAGTGTTGGAGAGAACAGTGTATTGGCCTTCCTGCCTCTGTCAAGACAAGGCTCTCTGGAGAGTCACTTACCATCTTCTGCCTTGCTGCAGCTTGAATCACATTTTGCTGGGTTCCCAGTAGCAATGGTTTTTAAAAATATTCCAATTCCACACTCTCCATCCCTTGTCTCTGCCCTGCAACCCTTCCCCCAAAGCAGCAGCTTGTTCCAAGGTGGAACAGGTCAAGGCACAAACTTTGTGCTCTGCTATTTAGAAGGCACTTGAGCCAGAGCGAATCTGTGGGGTTTCTCACTGGGGAAGAGGGAGGGGCTTCCTGGAGCATATTTTCCTACAGGGCATAGACAAGGGGGTTTGTGTTGGGGGAGGTGATGGGAATAAAAAAGCAGGATCTGCTACTACATAGGCCTATCAACCAGGGGCAACTCAATCTTTAAAAATGGAATGCTAAAAAAAAAAAAAAAAAAAAAAAAAAAAATGGAATGCTCTAGCACTGAGAATCAAATAACAAGTATTTGGATGTGTTTTGTAGACTAGTGAGCGCGATGCAAACATTTCCACATTTTCTAATGCAGCTGGAAAAGGCAACACTGGTTCAGCTAGATCTGCTTCTCTTGGAATTGCTGAACTAGTTCTTTTGCTTTGCACATTAAAATTATCTTCTATCTTTTATTCACAATCTCCCAAAGTACAAGAGAAAAAAAAATCACTAGCTCGGTGGTTTCTCTCTTGCTCCAAGTAACTTCCTTCACCATCAAGGATCTGTTGGCTTCTTAAAGGCCCTCTGGAGAGCCAGCTCTGAAGCACCATGGTGTCTTGGGACTTGAGAAACTTACCAAAACAAGGACCTGAGCATTTCATCAAATGGGATGACACATGTATGGTGCTTAGAGCCATGCCTGGCACTTGGTCAGTATCTTTCTCATCCTGAAACACAAGTTCACCAGCCATGGGCAGCTTTTTGGGCACCTGGTCTGTGGGGTCCCCCAGTTCCCTGCATGTAGAGAGGCTCTCCTGTTTGGGATTTAATGATTTGCTGTCATCATGTTAAAATTCTTCATAATTTTTTAACAAGGAGTCCCATATTTTTATTGACTGGCTACATTTGCCTAATTGAGGGTCATCTGGCTCTTAACAGGCTTACACTGAACTTCACCACCAATTCAGAAAGCTCACACTGGGGGCTCAGGACACTGACTCTCTGACAATTCCCTTCCAGGCAAGTTGAGTGCAGACTACTGCTCCAGCCTCCTTTGGAGTCACTCCCATTCCTGTCTATCAATTGCCTCCTTTCTCTGAGGAAAACAAAAACAAAACAAAAACAAAACAAACCAAAAATTTAAAAACCACCCCTAATATTTCTGCAGGGTATCCCACTGCTGTGTGATCAGCTCCCTGGGGCCACCCTTTCTGTTCCCTGTGGCTATACAGACAGCTCTCAAGTCTTTTCCTGACCCAAAATTTACAGCCTATTGAGCTCATCCTGCAGCTGATTGGCTTTCTCTAAATTGTATATTTGCAATTAATTGCACTCCCAAACTTCCTTTTACTCTCCACTCTTACCTTCTGGGTCCATGGCCTCTCCCACATCATCTGGAGGCCTGGTCGCACGTCTGACCTCGCCATGCTCTTACTCTTAGCATTACCAACATAGCTAAAACTCACACTGCATTCTTTGAATTTTCTTTCTTTCTCTCTCTCTTACTTTTTAAGGACTATTTTATTTATTTATTCATGAGAGGCACAGAGAGAGAGAGAGGCAGAGACACAGGCAGTAGGAGAAGCAGGCTCCATGCAGGGGGCCCGACGTGGGACTCGATCCTGGGACTCCAGGATCAGGCCCTGGGCTGAAGGCGGCGCTAAACCGCTGAGCCACCCAGGCTGCCCTCTCTTTTTCTTTTTAAAGATTTTATCCATCTATTTGACAGAGAGAGAGAAAGAGAGGGAGAGAGAGAGCACAAGCAGGGGGAGGGGCAAGAAGAGGGAGAAGGAGCAGCGGACTCCCTGCCGAGCAGGCAGCCCAACTCAGAACTCAATCCCAGGATCTCCGAACCATGACCTGAGCCGAAGGCAGACGCTCAACCTACTGAGCCACCCAGGCACCCCGATTTTTTGAATTTTCTGCAGAGGAAAACAGACAACCTTCAATCCACAATATATTTTGGGAAAAGGACATTTTCCTCAACTTACCCTGCCCGCCATTTGCAAGCATATTAATGTTATATTTAGAGGCAAAATAGTATAGTGACAAGAATCAGGCAGATCCAGGTTTAAATTCTAACTCCATCACTTACTTGTAAGAACATGGGCAAGTTGTGTAATCTTTGAGCTCCATTTCCTCATTTGTAAGATGAGGATAATAATATATACCCATGGCGTTACTCTAACTACATGAGATAATGCATGTAAAGCACTTAGCACAGTGTCTGCACATAGTAGGAGCCCAATAAATAGTAGTGTTTATTGGCAATATGTATGGTCTGTAGGTAGCATTAATGTACACACCATGTGCCCTTTACTACATATACCAGATGCTCCAGAAGAAGCAAGAAATACAAACATCTTAGGTACTGAGAGTGATTGGCAAACAGGACAAGAAAAAGGTTCATTTGTAATAGAAATGACTTCAACGTACTATGAGAGTACAAGGCATCAAAAGTGACGTTCCTCTTGGGGTGCCTGGGTGGCTCGATCGGTTAAGTATCTGCCTTCGGGTCAGGCTGTGATCTCAGGGGTCCTGGGTGGGCTCCCTGCTCAGCGGGGAGCCTGCTTCTCTCTCTCCCTCTACCCCTCCCCCTGCTCGTGAGCTCATGCCCTCTCAAGTAAATAGATAAAATCTTAAAAAAAAAAAAAAAAAAAAAGGTAACATTCCTCTTGGTGGCAGCATCAAGTGCAAAAGGCCAAAGGAAGAGAAGGACATACTGAATAGGCAGCTTAAGAGCTGGCAGGTGGGGAAGACAGTGTGGGCAAAGTCAGGAGCATAGCAGATCTGTTTAGTTTAGGCTAAGGCAGGTCTAATTAGGACCAAACTCTGAGGACCTTGCTGAACACGGATTGCATCTGGTTGGCAAAGGTTTGCAACTTGTGTGCTACGGAGGTGGTGGTCCTGAGGGAGGGGCACAGTTCCAGAGGGGACGTGGGGCCTCATCCCCCTCCCTGGACTAGTCAGTAGTCACAGCAGGCTCCGGAGCAGAGGAAGAATGTGAAGGCTGACTTCCGATACCCTGGCTCTGGAGTGCCAGCTGCACTGTGATGGCCCTGCATTTGGGGACAGAGATGGGAGGGACAAGTGTGAAAGCTGTTTCTCAGAAGAAGCAGCAGCAGCCAGGTTTGATGCTGGAAGGGAAGGTGGTGTAAATAATGAGGGAGGTTTCATGCTTGCATGGCTGAGAAAACAGTATGAGGAGAGGGAAAGGAGTTTTTGTTCGTGCTAAGATAGAGCCGATCGGGGGCCATCCAAGTGGAGACGAGCATGATTAATGATAACCAACACCCACTGAGCCTGTGCTCTGTGCCCCTTGAACTGCTACAACGACCCTGTGAAATAGGTACATTACTGTTCCCGTTGCTTCCATGAGGCAACTGAGGGTTGATCTTCATATCTATCAGGCTGGGAGGGACCCCTCTTCCCATCCATTCAAGAGGGGCGAGGAATCGAGAAGGGAGGAGATGATCAGAGGGTGCCCGGACCCTTGGTTCCAGACCTCTTAGCAAAACAGGAAATGGAGTCAAATTCCCAGGGGCAAGGTTTGGAAAAATTAGAAGTGTGGCACTAAGCCCACACTCCTACAGGAGTGGCATGCAGAATCAGCTAGAGAGGGCTGGGCTCAGGAAGCTGGCAGAGGGCATGCAGAGGAAGCAGCCCGGGAGAGCTGAGGGAGTGGGGAGTCCAGAGGGCAGGGACGGCTGACGAAGGGTCCAGGCAGAGATCCAGCATGCCAATAAAGGGGGAGGCATCTCAGGGCTGGCCCAGAGTTTGGCTGGGGCTTAGAGTGACATTTGCATTTTTCTGTTTGTTAGCAGTGTGGGGGGACAATATCTCTGGTGGGAGAAGCCGGGACTCTGCAGCCTGGCAGACCCAGATCCGAGTTGTTCTTCCTGTATCGCCTGTGGCCTTGGGTGAGCCAGCTCTGGCCTGAGAGGATGGGGGTGCCGTTCCTGGGGGGAGGGATCGCCGAGCGGGAAGAAGGGTTGTGGTGGACGTGCTGAGTTTGGGGGAGGCACACTGAGGTGTCTGAGCTGTAGCTCTAACAGCGGAATCATGGGTAACAGGTCACCTGGGGAGGCAAGGTGAGTAGGAGGAGGTGAACTGGGATAGGGCTCTGAGCTGCACACAGAGGACTGAGACGAAGATAAGACGAGGAAGAACACTGGGAAGGGTAGCCAAGAGGTGGGAGGAAGACCAGGCTGGCCGGAGGTTATGGGAGAAGCAAGCCCTCCTACCAGGGCAAGAAACTCCCTGGCTCACCGGCTTCTAGAAGATGGGAGCTGCCCTAAAGGCTAAATGCCCGCCCCCCCTATCCCAACCCTGGGAGGCCTGAATGTCCCCTCCCCAGAAGTGAACAAACCAGGGCAGTTTGGGGGGTCTCAGGGACAGTGAACAAACATCTGCTCAGGAAGCCCTGATGTAAGCCTGTCTGGCGCTGGCTCAACAGGTGGACTCGGGGCGCGCATAGCACCACCACCAGCGCGAGCGCTCGGCGAAGGCCCAGAGGGTCTGAGGTTCCGTGTGAAGTCCTCAATCTCCCCGCCTCCCTTCAGCCTCAGCAATAAAGAGCAGGCCTCACCACCACCCCCCTTGCAAGGAGCAGGCGGGTCATGCACAGGTCAGGAGGCTGGCAACAGCTTTTCTCCTCCTTCTCCTTCTGTCTCAAATTCCTAAGTATAAAGGGGCTGCTGATTCTCTCGGTGGGGAGGGGGTGCTGCTCATGCAGCAGTGCTGGCAGCAGCACCCAGCACCAGAACCACCCGGCCGGCCTCATGTGCAGGGAAGGACGGTTCCTGAGCTCTGGGATTCTCACCCCTGGAGGTACCCAAGGCAGCAGAGAGTCACCCCTATTAGAGGGTCTTTGGATGAAACTAGACCCAGAGAGAATCTCCCAGAGAGCTGCACCTCAGCCCAAGGACTTGGTCCCTTCCTCCCTCAATGCAGGGTGTGCTCCAGGAGAGGGTCAGCTGCACAGCAAAGTACTTCCCTCAACAAGTCTTCACAACAGGGGCACCTGGGTGACTCAGTGGTTGAGCATCTGCCTTTGGCTCAGGTTGTGATTCCAGGATCCTGGGATTGAGTCCTGCATTGGAATCCCCACAGGGAGCCTGCTTCTCCCTCTGCCTATGTCTCTGCCTCGGTGTGTGTGTCTCTCATGAATAAATAAATAAAATCTTAAAAAAAAAAAAGTCTTCACAACCACCTCTTGCCACAGAGGTTTTTATACCTTAGTTTCTTAAAGCTGGGCCAAGACTGGGAACTAGGTATTTTTACTCCAAATCCCATACTCTTCTGTAAATGCTAAGAACACATCTGATACCTATAAAACAGTAACTAAGCCCAAAACCTTATAGCCTGGGGTGATCTCACCATGCCTCAGGGTTTCCTAGAGGGAATACTTAAAATAGACAACTGATAAGGAAGTATATACATCAGCCCTAACATTTTCTGGCTTCCGGAACTAGGAATACGTGGATACCAACTGGAGGGAGAATGTAAAAGCACGCATGAGATGATGCACATTTTCATGGTTAAGACATTTCCTTTAAACCATGAAATGAATTGTGTTAATTCCCAGACATGGCAGATGGGCGTGTTGCAGGGATACAGAAGCAGCTTGCTCAGTACAAAGTGCCATCACTCTTGCCGAAGCCAGCAGGCTCCTGTGGCAGTTACCTCCTGGGCTGAGCTCACTTTCAGGAGAGAGAATAATATTTACTGATCACCTACTATGTGCTGTGCTCTTAACATTATTATCTTATTTGATCCTTAAGATGAGCCTGCAATTGAAAGCAAGGACTCAGACAGATACATGTGCCCACAGCAGCATTATTCCTAAAAGCCAAAAGGTAGAAGCAACCCAAGGGTCGAGGGATGCGTAGATAGAGAAATAAATTGTGATATATATGAATGTTACCTAGTCTTAAAAAATAGGAAATTCGGACCCATGTTACAATGCAATTGAAACTGGAGAATGTTATGCTAAATGAAATAAGCCAGTCACAAATGAACTAATACTGTATGAATCCACATAGATGAAGTACCTAGGGTAGTCAAGGTCACAGTGCCAGAAAGTGGAATGGTGGTTGCCAGGGGTTGGGGGGTAGAGGGGAATGAGGTCATATTAATGAGTACAGAGTTTCAGCTAGTGAAGATGAAAAAATTCTGGGGATGGATTTTTTTTTTAATCTTTTTAAAGGGCAGCCTGGGTGGCTCAATGGTTTGGTGCCTGCCTTCGGCCCAGGGCGTGATCCTGGAGACCCGGGATCGAGTCCCACGTCGGGCTCCCTGCGTGGAGCCTGCTCCTCCCTCTGCCTGTGTCTCTGCCTCTCTCTCTCTGTCTCTCAAAATAAATAAATAAAATCTTTTAAAAAGATTTTTTTGAAAGATTTTATTTATTTGAGAGAGAGAATGAGCATGGGGAGGGGCAGAGGGAAAGTGAGAAAGCAGAGTCCCGGCTGAGTGCAGAGCCTGACTCAAGGCTCGATCCCAGAACTCTCGGATCATGATCTGAGCAGAAGGCAGATGTTTAATCGACTGAGCCCCACAGGTGCCCCTGGAGATGGATCATTACAGTGATAACATTGTGTATGTACTTAATGTCACCGACTTACACACTTAAAAATGGTTAAAACGGGAAATTTTATGTTATATTTTAGCACAATAAAGACTTTAAAAAATATGATTCTATAGGGTAGAGGTTATTCAACTCCTTTTATAGATAAGAAAGCAGACTCAGAGGAAATCGCACAGCCAGACTGAATGAGGGTCCATCTGATTCTAGAGCCCCCACGTTTCCTATATATTATGCTGTCCCTTCTAGAGCTCAGGATAGCCCTAGCCTGACTGAGGGGGCTCCCTGGCCCCAAGATTCCTCTGTGAAAAGATGGAGAAAAGCCCAAGTGAAATTGGACCTAACTGCAGTTTAGGAACAGAGGGGTAGGTGTGGCTTGAGCTTGAATTACAGGGCTAACTCTGAGAATTGTGCCAACATCCAAAATTATGAAATGAGGAGCTCCGGGCTTCTCTCTAATCCAGAATGATTATCTTCACTGCTGAGCATCCAATTTAAATTCATTGTGTCTAATACAAAGCCACAGTACAGAGCAGGCTGTCTCCCGACATGCAGTTACCATGGAGACTGGAGATGATCCTCAAAGGGAGTTATGTGGTGGAGAGAACGTGGCTGCCAGCTTCTAAGAAGCCAAGGGGCCTGGGGAAACCATTCTAAAATAGAGCTGCACAGAGAGGCCCTTTGTCATTCTCCTGCTTAGCAAAGCCCCTTCTAATCCCAAAGCAGGAAAGTTTACAGGCAAGCAGGGCGCGACCATATTTATTAAAAGTCCAGGCTGCCCACGGATGCCAGAGAGGAGGGATTTATCCACCATCCACAAATCAACCACAGGTAACCCAACTTGCTCTCCTGCCCCACGTCTACCCTGACGTGGGCGAGTCCTCATTCTGGTCCCAAAGCGAAGGATAACAATACCATCAAACTGCTGAGGGAGGCTGCCCTGGGGCCTCCCTGGATACATGGTGCTCAGGAATGGGGCTGGAGTCAAGACTGGGAGGCAGGCACACCTGTCCCTGCACTGATAAGCATGGCAAATATTTCACTTTCTGAGACTCAGCTTCCTCACCTGGGAAGAAAGGATACTGAATAATAACAAGACCTGTCTGAGGTGGGGGAGAGGGGGCTTTCAAGATCAAAATAAGTGAATATTGGATATAACAGGTACTCTGACAAATGGGCCTGGACAGCTCAACACGTCCCTCTTGTAGGAGGGCAGGGGACAGAAGCTCATCAGTGGAGAGCCATGCACCGCCAGGAGCCACCCCGGGGCCTGGGATCCCACAGTCCATCAGAGGCCCACCATGCTTCATTCTGAACCTTGTATTTTTCCACACAGCAGGGAAAATATACTCTTTGATGGGCCATTAAGCCTAGGGCGTAGAGATTTGGAGCTAGTATGCTTTCCCAAATGTGAGTTCTAGAGTATCTTAAACCAAGCAAGTGACTCAGGCCATCAACCCAGAAAAGAGAAGCTACAGCCCAAGCCTGGCAGTAACAAGGGATACCAAAAAGAATGGAAACAGGGCAGAGGGACAAGGAAAGGGTGGCAATGGCTCAGTGGTTAGAATTTCAGTCCACAAAACTTTTGTTTTTTATAGATTTTTTAATTTGCTCATGAGAGAGAGAGGCAGAGACATAGGCAGAGGGAGAAGCAGGCTCCCTGCAGGAAACCTGATGCAGGACTCAATCTTGGGACCCCAGGATCATGACCTGAGCCAAAGGCAAACGCTCAAACATTGAGTCACACAGATGCCCCAGTCCACAAAACTTTTATCTTCCTCTAGTTCCCTCAGTCCTCCCCAGCCTCCCCGTATTTGCCACTGACTGACTAAGGCAGAGAGGGAGCAAAACGGGCTCTTCCCCATGATGTCATTACAGTTTACTGTAGGGTAAGATCTGAGTCTCTTGAAGATACTAGATCTCCATCGGTATGTAGCCCAGTGTCATGAGGACAACATCCTCAAGGCCCTCACCTGGACCCCCAATACCCAGTAACATTTCTTTTAACACACACTATCCACACACACACACACACACACACACACACACACACTCATAGCTTTTCCCCCCTCCAAATAACTTGAGAAAAACGTAAAGAAAAGTCTTAGCTTTTAGCTAACAGAAAGGGACCATGCTAAGGGCAGAGGATGTTTATCAAGTATTTGGTTAATGCACTCAGTTTACTGTTCTCTTAAGTTTTTGGTTTATAGCCTGCACTAAAAAAGTTTGCTCCCAAAGAAGAAACAGCCAAGACAACTTTGAAAAAGAAGAACAGGGGATCTCTGGGTGGCGCAGCGGTTTAGCGCCTGCCTTTGGCCCAGGGCGCGATCCTGGAGACCGGGGATCGAATCCCACGTCTGGCTCCCGGTGCATGGAGCCTGCTTCTCCCTCTGTCTGTATCTCTGCCTCTCTCTCTCTCTCTCTGTGTGACTATCATAAATAAATAAAAATTAAAAAAAAAAAAAAAAAGAAGAACAGGGGCACCTGGGTGACTCACTTGGTTGAACGTCTGACTTTTGATTTTGGCTCGGGTCATAACCTCAGGGTTGCGAGATCTAGCCACACTTTGGGCTCTGTCCTTAGCATGGAGTCGGCTTAAGATGCTCTTTCTCCTTCCCCTCTGCCCCTTCCCACCGCTTGTGCCTTTACCCCAAGGAAATAAATAAATAGAATCTTTAAAAAAAAAAAAAAAAAAGCAGAACAAAGTTGGAGGACTTATACTATCTGCATTCAAGTCTTATCGTAAAGATATAAAAATCAAGACAGGGTTGTATTGGTGTAAAGACAGACAAATAGATCAAAAGACTAGAAAAGTAAGTCCAGAAATAGACCCATACATAGTCAACTGCTTTATGACAAGGGATAATCTTGTCAACAAATGGTGTTGGAACAACTGGACAGTCAACACAAAAAACTGAACCTCAACCTCTACCATACACCATATACAAAAACTAACTTAAAATGGATCATAGAGGGGCGCCTGGGTGGCTTAGTTGGTTAAGTCTTTGGCTCAGGTCATGATCCCAGGGATCTGGGATGGAGTACCAAGTCTCAAGCTCCCTGCTCAGCTGGGAGTATGCTTTTCCTCTGCCTCTGCAATCTCTCTTGCTCTCACTCTCTATTAAATAAATAAATAAATAAATAAATATCTTTAAAGAAACACCTCACAATGGAGAACTTCCATGTTGGTGAACACATGGACATGTGGGGACAGTGGTGCATCTGGAGAGGGCATGGAGGCTCCAGGTCTCGTGCCCCACCTCACCCTCTGCATCTCTTCCATCTGGTTGTTCCTGAGTTATATCCTTTTATAATAAACTAGTGATCTAGTGGGAAAAAAAAACACAAGGTACCACTACACACCTGTTAGAATGGCTAAAATTAAGAAGACTGGGGGCACCTGGGTGGCTCAGTGGTTGAGAGTCTGCCTTCAGCTCAGGTTGTGATGCTGGAGTCTTGGGATCGAGTCCTGAATCAGGCTCCCAGCATTATTTTAAATAATAATCTTTAATAAGATTTTAAATCTTAAAAAATAATAAAAAATAAAAAGACTGATCATAACAAGTAATGGCAAAGATGTGGAAACCGAAAGGATACAAAACATTGCAACCACTTTGGAAACCAGTTTGACAATTTCTTAAGAAGTTAAATATACATCTACTGTATGACCTAGACACTCTATTCCTAGGTGATTAAGTAAGGGAAATAAGCACACGTCTGCGCAAACACTTGTACCCAAATGTTCATAGTAGTTTTATCTACAAGAACCAAAAACTTAATAATGCTGAGTGGAAGAAACCAGGCCAAAAAAGGAATACATACTGGATTATCCCATTTATATAAAAATGTGAGAAAATGCAAATTAATCTATGTGATAGAAAATAGATCAGTGGTCATTAAGGGCAGAGAAAGGATTACAGGGACACAAATAAACCTTTGGGGTGATGAATATGTTTATGATATTAATGGTGATGGCTTTACAGTGTATACAAACTATACATTTTAAAATTTTATTTAAGAAAAATTTGTAAAGCTTTTATTTATTTATTCATGAGAGACACACATACACACAGAAGCAGAGACACAGGCAGAGGGAGAAGCAGGATTTATGCAGGGAGCCCGATGCGGGACTTGATCCCAGGACTCCAGGATCACGCTCTGAGCTGAAGGCAGACGCCAAACCACTGAGCCATCCAGGGATCCCTATTTTATTTTTTAAAGATTTTATTTTATCACAGGACCCTGGGATCACAACCTGAGCCAAAGGCAGACGCTCAACCACTGAGCCATCCAGGTGCCCCAAGATTTTATTTAAGTAATCTCTATACCCAACATGGGCCTAGAACTTACAACCCTGAGATCACTGACTGAGCCAGCCAGGCGTCCCTCAAACTATACACTTTTAAAAATGTGACTTATTTTATGTCAATTTGTTGAAAAAAAAAAACAAACCCACATGGATTAAAACAAAAAAAGGTGTTTTCCTAGGTTATCTAATCATGATCTTCTTCATTCTATTCAGATTCCTCTCCAAAATAGAGTTCACAATATATATTGTCTATTTTTAAAAAGATTTATTTATTT
This sequence comes from Vulpes lagopus, assembly GCF_018345385.1. Lineage (NCBI taxonomy): Eukaryota > Metazoa > Chordata > Mammalia > Carnivora > Canidae > Vulpes > Vulpes lagopus. The sequence goes on from NC_054828.1 coordinate 112,811,448, forward strand.
GAGACAGAAAAAGAGCGTGCATGCACGAACACACGGAGGGGAGAGGCAGAGGGAGAGAGAGAAGCAGGCACCCCACTGAGCAGGGAAGCCAATGCAGGGCTCAATCCCGAGACCCCGGGATCATGACCTGAGCCAAAGGCAGATGCTTAACCTACTGAGCCACCGAGGCGCCCCTAATTTTATTTCTAAATATTAATTGAAAATACTGTGGAGAGTTTAAATCTAAACATGAAAGTTATTATTTATGCATTAGGGGTTGGATTCATTAATCTTTAACGGTATTTCCAGCTCTAAAATTGTGGGTGAGGGGCAGCCCGGGTGGCTCAGTGGTTTAGCGCCGCCTTCGGCCCAGGGCCTTATCCTGGAGACCCCGGATCAAGTCCCACGTCGGGCTCCCTACATGGAGCCTGCTTCTCCCTCTGCCTGTGTCTGTTCCTCTATGTGTGTGTCTTTCATGAATAAGTAAATAAAATCTTAAAAAAAAAAAAAATGTGTGTGTGACTGAGCATGTGTGAGTGTGAGAATGTGAAAGTGTATGAAGGGGAGTATGAGAGAAAAAGTGATCAGTGAGAAAGTTCTTCTTACTATAGTTGGTCCATAGTTTTATCTTCATATAGTCACTAATTAAGGATCATTATAGCTCCTAATTTTTAATTAACAAGAAATAAATAAGGATCAGAAGGAGAAATAAATGTGCTTGGCTGCACTGATCACTTGAGGGAATGATGAGGCTGAAATCATCAGGGGAAAAGATCTACACACATTTCTACCTGCCAGTCAGTGCATCATTCTAAGACCTGCACCTTACATGCAATGCAAGCCGATGACCACCTCACATCAGAGGCAACTACAGCAAGGTTTGGGAAAAGAGATACTTCAATTAAGATTTTTGAGGCTTTCCATAAAGCTATGTTCAAATATTTCAAACTATTAAAAAATATGCAAGCTTTAAGACAAGAAAAAGAAGAAAGAAAAGGAAGAAAAATACATCCTTCACATACTATATGTATCACTGAAATATACAGACAGCACATGATGTATTTTTCTTCTCTATTTTCTTTTTTTAAATCCCAAAGGATGAGAATATAAAAGCAGAACTTCTTGTATGAGGTATGAAAGGTTTCCAGCGTGTTTGGGATCACAGAGGGGGCATTTATTTCTATTCTGGAACCAAAGGTTTTGAAATGCAATAATCTCTGTATAGATAAATTCCTTGCAAACCCTATTCTAGAAATTGAGGAACTGCTTGGTCACCACAGGAGATTTTTTTCCAATACTAGATGTAAAATTTATAAGAAACAATAGACCTCCTCTTACATTTGTTCTAAGTAGGGTCAACCTGGCCTACATTTTGCCTGGCCAATTAATGTAGATATAGAATGAAATTTGCTGGCAAGGTTTTGTTAAGCAAGGTAACTGATTTGAAGCAGGGCATCTTTTATAGCTCCTGATGCCTGCAGAGCTTATGACAGGTTATTTCTGCTTTTAAGAGAAAGAAGAGAGAAAATCATCTAGAATTCATCACTGTTACTATTAGACTCCATTTGAAATCTAAAACACACATAGTTAAACTAACAGTAGAAACAGAATCCAACTTTTTAGTTCCTATTGGATGCCTAACAGTTTAATATGTAGCTCATGAGAAAGCTGTACAGATTTTCCAGGGGTTGGCCCTCGATTAGAACGATTGGGTGATTGAGTGATTGATTTAATGGACCCCCATATAGTGCTTGGTAAGCACCAAGTATTATTTTAAGTTCTTTACAAAGAGTAACTCGACTAACACACATAAAATAATATTATATTCTCCATTTCCCAGAGAAGGAAATTGAGAAACAGAGAGAGATTAATTTGTCCAAATCATACAGCCAGTAAATATGGAGCTGAAAATCAGATTCCAATGGTCTACTCCAATTTGTGCTCATTAGTACCACACTGTGCTGACATCCATACAAAAGATGTTTCTTGAACATCTATTCTATGTTTCAAGCTATATAGCTCTATGGTGGGTCATGGGTTAAATATAAATTGTGGTCTCTGCCCCTCAAATACTCTTCGATTTAACTGGAGGACAAAACTATGCAGGAAACAATTTGAAAACCCCAAGAAGACAAATTATGTCAGCCAGGGAGGAGAAAGTGGGATCCTGGATCTGAATTAGGTGGAGGAAAAATGTGACATGGGCTTGGTAGGCCTCGAAGGGTTCCCTGGACAGTGGGAAGGGACGGCAGTGGGGAGCATGGGATGTTCACAGGAAGAGAAAAAACCCCTGGCCGACACATGGGAATGTGCTGCTAATGAAGACTGGAGGGAGAGGCAAGATCAGATGGAGAGCTGCCCAGGGTGAAGGCCCAGAAATCTAAACTTGACATCTTAGACAACAGGGAGCCGTGGCAGGTTCTTCAGCAGAAACATGACATGAGGCACAGAGGACTGTGAAGTGAAGGGGGGCCAGGTGATTTTCTGATTTAAAAAATGTAAATGTGGGGGGATCCCTGGGTGGTGCAGCGGTTTAGCGCCTGCCTTTGGCCCAGGGTGTGATCCTGGAGACCTGGGATCAAGTCCCATGTCGGGCTCCCTGTATGGAACCTGCTTCTCCCTCTGCTTGTGTCTCTGCCTCTATCTACATATATATCTATCATGAATAAATAAATAAAATCTTTAAAAAAATGTAAATGTGGAACCTTAAAAAGATTTAAGTAGTGGGACACCTGGGTGGCTCAGTGGTTGAGCGTCTGCCTTCAGCTCAAGTCATGATGCTGGGGTCCTGGGATCAAGTTCTGCATCGGGCTCCCCAGAGGGAGCCTGCTTCTCCCTCTGCCTATATCTCTGCCTCTCTGTGTCTCTCATGAATACATTAAAAAAAAAAAAATCTTAAAAAAAAAAAAAGATGGGATCCCTGGGTGGCGCAGCGGTTTGGCGCCTGCCTTTGGCCCAGGGCGCAATCCTGGAGACCCGGGATCGAATCCCACGTCAGGCTCCCGGTGCATGGAGCCTGCTTCTCCCTCTGCCTGTGTCTCTGCCTCTCTCTCTCTCTCTCTGTATGACTATCAAAAATAAATAATAATAAAAAAAATTAAAAAAAAAAAAGATTTAAGTAGTTGAAGCAAAATCAGTGGAGTGGAGATGGGCCAGGGCAAAATGCCTATAGGATGGCCATGGTTTTGCATATGATTCCCCCACCACCACCATGGTAGGCAAATGACTCCCAGTGAAACACGCCCTGTACAGGCCCCTCCCATGAGTATGGAAGGGGCCGGGTGAATGAGACACCATTACCCATGTGTTATATGGTACAGCTGACTTTTTCTTTTTAAGATTTTATTTATTTATTCATGAGAGACAGAGAGAGAAGCAAGCTCCTCACAGGGAGCCCAATGCGGGACTCGATCCCGGAATACCGGGATCACGTCCTGGGCCAAAGACAGATGCTCAACAGCTGAGCCACCCAGGCGTCCCATGGTACAGCTGACTTTAAGAAAGGGAGATGGGGGGGGGGGGGACACGGACCCTGAGGCTCATCAGGTGAGTTCTTAAAGGGGCAGGGTTCTTTCTGGCAAAAGAGATTCTAAGTCAGAGGGATTTGATAGAAAAGGGATTCAAAGTGATAGAGTCTCTGTTGCTGGCTTTGAAGACAGAGGGGTGCACAGGGCAAGGAACGGTGCCAGGCTCGAGTTGCTGAGATGGGCCCTCAGCTGATAGCCAGTAGGGAATTGGGGACCTCAGCCCCCAAGCTGCAAGCAACTGAATTCTGCTACAAGCACATGAGCTGGGCAGAGGACTCTGAATGCCCGGAAGAAAGCAGCAGGCCAGCCGACAACTTGATTGTATCCTTTTGAGACCATGAGCAGAGAACCCAGTTACACTGTGCTTGGACTTCCGACCTACAGAACTATGAGCTAGTAAGTGCGCATTGTTTTAATTTGTTATGAAGCAATAGAAAACTAATGCAACCCTGCATGGGTGCCAGGTCCCGCTGGGAGAGGCAGGAGAAGGGATGACCTCCAGGTGGCTTAGAGGGGGAAGCCACTTCATGAGGCACTCATGGAGATCTTCATTGAGACTGTGGGGATTCAGAAAAGGAAGACGAGCCCAGCTGTGCTGATCCCAACCAGCACAGCCGCACCAGAGGGCCACAGGACTGCGGGAAGATCAGGCATGGTGTGGTGGCAGCTGGCCCAGGAAAACCAGCTGGGAGGAGGGTGGATTCTGAGAGAAGACTCGTCAGTGTGGCCTGCTGGCAAAGCCAAGGACACAGGCAGCACGGGCTCTAGATGGACAGTAGGACAATTTCTTTTTTTTTTTTTTTAAAGATTTTATTTATCCACGAGACACACACACACACACACACACAGGCAGAGACACAGGCAGAGGGAAAAGCAGGCTCCACGCAAAGAGCCCGACGTGGGACTCAATCCCGGGTCTCCAGGATCATGCCTTTGAAACCGCTGCGCCACCGGGGCTGCCCAGTAGGGCAATTTCTTTTTTTTTTATATATATATTTTTTAAATTTTTATTTACTTATGATAGTCACAGAGAGAGAGAGAGAGAGGCAGAGACACAGGCAGAGGGAGAAGCACGCTCCATGCACCGGGAGCCCGATGTGGGACTCGATCCCGGGTCTCCAGGATCGCGCCCTGGGCCAAAGGCAGGCGCCAAACTGCTGCGCCACCCAGGGATCCCCTTTTATATATATATATATATATATATATATATATATATATATATATATATTTTTTTTTTTTTTTAATTTTAGTAAGGCAATTTCTTTGCAAAGCTGGATCTGAGAGACTGGAGACAGAGTCTACGCCAGGCCTAGGGTGGATGCAGGTAGTCACCACCTGGGAACTGACATTTATCATATGTACACTCTGTGCTGGGCACAGTGGGAAGTATTTCTCATGCGTCCTCATTTAATCCTCACAACACCCATTTGTAAATGGCAAAAAACTGTCAGCATCTAAGAAGGATGTTATTCCTCCAGGGACAAGTGGTGATTTCAAAAGCCACCATTGCAGGCAGGCAAGAGCTCACTCTGCTGTCTGCCCAATGCACGTCAGTTCTGGGATGACTTCATCTGGTCCAGGCAAAATTAGAGCCATCGTGTCAAGGAAACCCCCTGTGTGCAGCTCGCCAAAAGCAAGGTGAAAGGGGGTGAATACCTTGCTCTGGGGTTTCAGAAGAGCCCCCGAGTGACATGGGAAAAAGACCCTCAGACTGAGAAACCTGTATTGTGGTCTAGTTACCTCTGGCACTTGGGGCAACTCATTGATTTTTCCATCAATGGGAGGATGGAACTAGATTTCTAAGGTCCCTTACCACTTTTGACAGGAATGAGGACCCAAGTGAACTTGGGAACATCAATTAAATAAGCAAGACCATAGGGGCATCTGGGTGGCTCAGTCAGTTAAGCATTGGACTCTTGGTCTTGGCTCAGGCTATGATCTCAGGACCTGATGACCTGATCTTCAGGGAGCCTCCTTAAAAAAAAAGAAAGAAAAAAAAGCAAGACCATAGGAGTCTGGGTCCTGATAAGCAAGAAGTGCTACTGCAGAGCTAAAAGACTGGAAAGACATTTTGGCCAGAATTAAACAGAAATGGACAGAGTACCAGAGTTAAAAAAAAAAAAAGAAAAGAAAAAAAGGAAGTGAGCAGCATTTAAAGGTTTAATTCCAAAACAGCAAAGTAGAAGGCAAAGTAGAAAAACAGTCTGCTGGATGGATAAATGGGCTCCTTGGTAAGGATGTTGGACGCATCCTAGCCAGATGACATCCTAGCCTGTCATATCTCAGGACTCTGCCAGATAGGGCCCAGTCCTCTGCAGTGAGAGAAGGGGAGGGAGGGTCAGGACCCTCCACTGGAGGCAGGATGAGGCAGGCTATCCAAAGCCATGCCATTGAACAGCCCCTTGGCTGATCTCATGCTGGCCAAGCACTCTTCTTGGATTTGGCTTCCCTTGAAGGGAAGAATAGATGTCCTGCTGATGCTGATTTTGAGTTAATGGGAGATTGTCTCTGTGACCAGATGGCCCTGGCACAGATGAGAGAGAATCTCTGAGCCCTCAAAGAAGAGGGACAGACCCAGCCGGACTTCCATTTGATGACATCTCTACCATGGCCAGCTTCTCACTCTCTGGTGATGTCAATGGGATATAGAAAGGAGGGGAGAACACGGGGCCAGGGAAGTCTAGGAAGTTCAAAGGCACTTGGACCCAGGCTGGGATTTGGGAGCCCATTGATCTGACCCTGGAATGTGAATAGGAGAGAAGCAAATAAATAAGACTGGCAAGGGCAAGGCAAAGCAGTCCCAAGCTTTCAAAGGGGATTCCAGTGTCAGCCTGACATACAAGGTGAGGGTCAGACCAGTAGGACTAACAGCCAGGACAATGTGCTATTCAAGAATGGAGAAAGTTCCTTATTAATCCACCTGCCGATGTTAGAATCATCAGGGATGCTTTAGATAAAATAACTGATGGAGGGGCACCTGGGTGGCTCAGTCGGTTGAGCATCCAGTTCTTGGTTTCAGCTCAGGTCATGATCTCAGGATCTTGGGATCAAGCCCTGTGTCTGGCTCCGTGCTCAGCCGGAAGTCTGGTTGGGATTCTCTCTCTCTCCTCCCTCTGCCTCTGCCCCCGCTTGCTCCCTCTCTCTCTAAAATAAGTAAATAAATCTTAAAAAAAAGAAATACTGATGGGGAAGAGGCAGACCTAGAGACACAGATTTCAGTGATCTGGCCTGGGGCCTGCATACTGCTGTCATAAAAAAAATTCCCCAAGTCGTTCTGATGTAACTTGTTTCCAAGGGTTGAAAACCACTTGCCTAGCCAGTCGTTCTTAATATGTTTTTGGAGGAGCGGGAAGCAGAAAAGGCACCTGGGAGGTTTTTCCCCATTGCCCATGCCTGCCCCCTCTATCAACATCTTAGTGAAGGGGCTGTGCCTTTAGGTTAAAAAGCCTGATTCTGTTATTCTCACCCGCAGTGGAGAGCCATTGGTGGGGTGGAGCTCAAGAGCCTGCATTAACGTTCTTTATTATGTAACATTAGCTTTACACAAGAGAATAAATATAATTTATCAGTAAGTTAAGCAGAATAATAATAAAAGACCTCATGACCCATCTGAAATCCTGGACCTTGAGAAACACAGTTGGTATCACTTGTTCTCTCTCCTCCCTCTGCCCCCTGCCTCCCCACGGGAGATAACCTCCCTCTTCAATGGGGTCTGCATGATTAACTAGCATGTGGTCTTGGCACTTTGCTTCCAGGAAACCCAGGTTCTGGGCCTGGGGAGGGCAGGGCCTGCAGGTTGGGAGGGTGGGAGGAGGCGGGGAGGAGGATCATAAGCACTAGAGGCAGAGCCAGGGGAGCCAGGCAGAGCCTGCCACGGCCTCTGAAAGCAGGCAAAGCATTTGTTAAAGTACTAGAGAAATCCCTTTAGACCCAGTACAATGGAGACCCAGATGCTCTCGGAAAAGCCAGGCTTTCAACTGTTTTGTTTTCCCAGCCCTGGCTGCCACCGCCAAACTGACAGGCACGACATAGCTTAGGGGGTGCAGAGTTCAAGGCCCCGCAGATCCTTCGGGCAAGAACAAAAAGATGCAACTTGATCTCTCTTTCTCTCTAGGCTAATCACTCGGGTGAGCCTTTCCTTAGGATTATTATTCTATTATAAACCCAGATGCTTAGAGCGAATCAACTGCTACCTTCCTTAGAATGTACAAAGTAGGTCAGTGTCGGTGTACCAGGGTGCACCGCCTCTGAACGAGTGCCACAGACCATGTGAATTATTAAATCGACATGTCCCCCAGAGCAATGCTGCAACAGGAGAGCATTTTCTCTCTCTGGGGATCGTCAACCCCCTGAGGAAAGAGGAAGCCCAAGTATCCAGCTGTAGGAGCACCAAGGGGAAGGGGAAGGCGGGAGAGCAGGGGTGGGAGTACCAGGGCAGGAAATCAGTTCTCGGGAGGCTGAGACAGAACGTGGGGCAGGTCTATCCAGGGGAAATTGAGTCAGGGGCTGTGTTAGGAGACAGATGCTCAACATGAGGGCTGGTGCAGAAGGATGTCAATATTCAATATTGCTTAGGGGATGGAGAGAGAACAAAAGGTTGGTTTAGGTGACATGGGTAGCCAGGGTGGCTTTAGGATCTGTGGGTCTTTAAACACTCCACAACTAGGGCCTGACATGGATTGGGGGGCCTTAAATCACATAAGAGCTTTTATGTGTTTTCTAGAGGCAGCTGCTCCTGTGGATGAGAAGCCCAGAAAAGATCAAGAGTTACCCACCACCTTGCACAAAGATGTGTGTGCTGAGTTTTTCATTGGCTATAAAGAGCTAAAGACTCTCAGGGGAAAAGCTGTCACTCCTGGATAATGAGGTCCTGGCAGATGACAATGTGAAAAATAAGACAAAGAAGGCCAGCCTGCCCTCTGAGAGGCTGGTAGACAGCGTGGTGACAGTGTGGCATCCGACCTTGGACTAAAGATCTCCTTGATGGGGGTAGGAGCCAGAAAGCTACAATTTTGGGTGCAAGGCCTGAGCATACCACAGAATAGACCCCAGCAGGGATCTGAGGGGGTAATCACAGTTATGTTGATGGTAAATACTATGGGCTCTTTTACATTGCTGCTGGGAGTAGACATTGTTACAACCAGTGTGGAAAACAATTTTTGGCATCTCCTAAATCTGAGCACATGTGCACCCTACAACCCAGCAATTCCACTCCCAGGAATGTGCCCAGCAGAACTGTGTGCATACATTTGCTCAAAGATGTATAAGAACATCTATAGCAACAGTATAACTGGCAACCACCTAAATACCCATTGATAAGTACCGTGTGGTACGTCAAACTACAAAGCAGTAAAAGTGAATAAAGTACAACATGAACGAATTTCACAAAAATAATGTTGATATAAAGAAGATAATGTGAAGGTACAAACTACTTAATTTCATTTATATAAAATAGCACCAATCTATGAGGAGTACACCAAAAACTAAAAACCATTAACTTCTACACTTTAAATGGGTCAATTGTACGGTGTGTGAATTTCAATTAAGCTTTTTTTTTTTTTTAAACTATGATATTAGAAGTCAGGGTAGTAGTTACCCTCGGTAATGAATAATGACTGGGAGGGGTTTCAGGAGGGACTTTGATGCTGGCAATGTCTGGTTTCTTGATTTGGGTACTGATTACAAGGGTGTGCTCAGTTGTGACAGTTCTATATACTTACAATTTGTGCACTTCTTAGTATTTATGCTATGCTTCAACAAAAATAGCAACAACAATGACCACAAACCAAACAGGCCTGGCCTGGCCTGGCTCCAGTACATGGGGATTGGGAATGAGATATGCTCACCTCACTCGCTCCAGAAAGGTCCTGCCACTAGTGTACACAGCAAGAGGACCCAGCAAGGTTATGGAGTGGGGCTCCCTATTTCATCAGTGAAGCATTACCCACAAGTCCTGGAGGAATTTTCAGAAGAGAAAGTAGGGAGGCACTGCCTATGGCCTCGCTTCTCTGAGCTCGCCAGAGTAGGAAGATTCGGTCCCAGATGCTAAAGTATTAGTCTTGGGAGCATTCTTGCCTCAGAACCGGCTAGACCATGGCTACTGTGACTCCTCACAGCCCAGCTTTGTGGGGGTCCCCTCTGTTGCTCCTGGACTGGAAAGGGAGCATATCTTCAGGGAGACCTACAGGGCCAACTGCCTGAGGTGGGCAGAACTGCCTCGAATTGTGGCCCCAAGGTCAGCCTCTGTCTGCCCCAGCCAGGCTCCTCAGGGGTGGGTTTGGAGAGCCATGTCAGCCACTGCCTAGTGGGGGCATCTGAACCTCTAGGAAAGTGGATACTAGGGGGAGACACTGGAGCATGGGAAAAGGCTCCCTGAGAACCTTTTGTAGAACAAAGGTAGGATTTTAGGGTGCAGGGCCATTGGGGATCTGAGGCTGTGGGCCAAAATAGGAGAGAGGACTGATTGTAGCCCTTGGGCCAGTAGCTAGTGGGGACCCCTTCCAAGTCCTTTGGAAGTCACACAGTGTAAGGGGCTGCCTCCAGGGTCAGGGACTTGAAATCCTGAAATTCTGACTCAATTCTGCATTTAAGAAAACCTTCTAGGGTGCCTGGTGGCTCAGTCAGTTGAATGTCTGACTTTGGCTCGGGTCATGATCTTGGGATCCTGGGATCGAGCTCCACATTGGGCTTCCTGCTTGGCAGGGAGTCTGCTTGTCCCTTTCCCTCTTGCATCTCCCCCAGCTTGTTCTCTCTCTCTCAAATAAATAAATAAAATCTTTTTTTTTTTTCAAGGATTTTGTTTATTCATGAGAGACACAGATAGAGAGAGAGAGGCAGAGACAAAGACAGAGGAGAAGCAGGCTCCACACAGGGAGCCTGACACAGGACCCGATCCAGGGACTCCAGGATCACACCCTGGGCCTAAGGCAGGCGCCAAACCGCTGAGCCACCCAGAGATCCCCTCAAATAAATAAATAAAATCTTAAAAAAAAATCCTCATAGGTGACTGAAGCATAGCTGGGTCCAGAGACCCACATAGATAAACACCATTCACTTCTTCATTCAACAAACATTTACTGGGTTGCTACTCTGGTTCCTCTGGTCAGTGCCAGGCTGTCAAACCTTAAGGAGCCCAGGGTCTGGTGTTCATGGAGAGGCTGACATGTGACAGATAATTATAACGCGGAGGGATGACAGTGATGACAGAGGTTCTGGAGCACAAAAAAAGGCTAAAAGAACCCACATGCAATTCTTTTTGCAAATTGTAATATCCTCCTAATTCATTCATTTCACAGGCCTGAATTTTTGTATTTTGCATTCAGGAAGGTCCAGCAGCTCAGGCCCAGCTCAACAATTATAAATATTGTCCATTGCAACTCCCTCTGGAAGGAGAGGGTTTATTCACCTGTTTTTAAAAATAATGAAGAAGCTAGAAGAGATAATACAAGATAGCTAGCTATGTCTGTTTCATAATTACTGCCACTAAAATAATCTAGAAGAGGCATATCTATTTGTCACAATCTTTAGGGAATGGGTTTAGTTTATCATACACAAAGGAGTCCATCGGATCAATACCTCACTCCCCATCACGTACATGCACAATAACAAACACCAGCTAATTCTCTTCTTCTAGGTAGGTCTGCATTATATGACACAGAAATGTAAACATAAAATCAGTGTCCGGCCTCAGTACATAGGTAAGTGATATGATCTATAAGACTGGCCTACTATGTACCTCCTTTTCAGTAGTCATGGGGATCTATGACATCCAGCCTGGAATTTCCTATGTCAGTTGCCACCATGGCCCCATGAGAGTACCCTTCTTTCAGCAAACAGCGAGGGCATCCTGTTCACATGGGCCTACTCTGGAGCAGCCCCACAAACAGAAGAAGCCAAAGGGAAGGCACTTTCAGCAAACAGGAGCCTTACCTTGGTCCCATGGTAGAAGTCATCCACACACGTAGCATTCATGAAAGTCTGATGGAAGTGGGTGCTGGTGTCAATGCCTCCAGGGATCACCAGCTTCCCAGTGGCATCAATCACCTTGGCCCCTCCGGGGATCATCAGCTCACGGCCCACCTGCTGGATGATGCCATTCTCAATGTAGACATCAGCCTCGTGGGTGCAATCATCGTTCACCACCTTGCCTCCCTTGATGAGAATCCTCACGCTGCCTGAATTGGCAAGCATGTTCCTATGGAAGGTGAGAAGAAGGGCACCAGTTAAGGTCAAAGTCCCTTTTCACTGTAACCAAGGTCCCACTTGTTCCTATCAGAGCGCAAACTCCATGGGCAGAGTAAGTGAGCAGGGAAGAAAAGGAAGTTTCTCCACAGCCTGAGAACACTGGTCCTACAACCAGCTGGAGTCACAAACCTTCCACTGACCTCATAGTGGGACTTACTGGGAATCATAACACAGTGGCAGTAAGGATGATTCTGGGGCTCAAAGAAACATCAATGTCTACCTTTCTGAAATGTTGGGTAGGCTTGAAAGCATTTTAATATCTACTGTGTGGTTTTAATCCCAAAACATTCTGAGGAGTGGCATTTTACCAAGAAACTGAAATTGCAAGTAAGGAATTCACGGCTTCTAAACAGCCAAGTTAAACCCAGATGCCTTATATGACCAATGTCCCCATTAAACCATATGCTCCCAAAGATATCACAGGCTCCTAGGGCATGTCTCAGAGAGCCAAATTCCCTAAGCCACCCTGTTGCTTAATTTATGTCATTCTTCAGATAGATTCTGCTTCAGCTAGCCCTCCCATGCTTGCCTCAAGGCCAATACCACACCAAAGCTCCACAGCTGGCTGTACAGTAAATAAGCTCATCTGCAGAGCTTTGGATAAGCACCTTCACTCAAGCTCCATCCCCAGAGATTCAGCTTTATTTGCTCCAGATTGGGTCCCCCAGAACCACTATTTTTAAAAGCTAGAGAATTTTACCATATGCTTAAAGAATTAATGCCAATCTCTTGCAGAAAGGAGAGAAGGAAACGTTCCCAACTCATTTTATGAAACTCATTTTATTACTCTGATACCAAAGCCAAAGACAGTAACAAAAAAAGAAAACTATAGAATAATATCCCTCATGAGTATAGATACAGAAATTCTTAACAAAATATTAGCAAGTAGAATTCAGCAATACATAAAAAGAATTCTACAGCATGCAAAGGGGATTTATTTCAGGGATGCAATGTTGGTTCAATAATTGAAAATTTCATCAATGTAATCCACCATGTTAAAAGGCTAAAGAAGAAACATCACATAATCATATCATTTGATGCATAAAAAGCATTTGACAAAATTCAACATCTATTCATGACAAAAGCTCTTGGAAAAGTAGGAATAAAAGTTAACTTTCTCAACTTAATAAAGAACATCTATGAAAAACGTATAGCTAACATCAGACTTAAGCTTAAAAGACTGAATGCTTTCCCCCCTACAACTGGGAATAAGGCAAGGATGTTTTCCACTATTTTCATTGCTGTTCAACAAAGGGAGTTCTAGCCAGCTATTAAAAAATGAAATGAAGGGCAGCCCACGTGGCTCAGTGGTTTAACACTGCCTTCGGCCCGGGGCGTGACCCTGGAGACCCGGGATCGAGTCCCATGTCGGGCTCCCTGCATAGAGCCTGCTACTCCCTCTGCCTGTGTCTCTGCCTCTCTCTCTCTCTCTCTGTGTATCTCTCATGAATAAATAAATAATAAAGTCTTAATGAAATAAAAGGCATATAGATCAAAAAGGAAAAAAATAAAACCACCTCTATTTGTAGATGACATGATGGTCTGTGGAGAAAATCCCAAAGAATCTTTTTAAAATTCCAAACAAATCTTCAAAAAAAAAAAAAAATCTCCTAAACAAATAAGTGAATTCAGCAAGAATGCAAGATACAAGACCAACATACAGAAAGTTAGTTCTCTATATACTAGCACTGAACACATGTACATGCAAAAAAAATCGAAATGCTTAGGCATAAATCTAAGAAAACATATACATGATTTATATGCTAAAACCCACAAAATGCTGATGAAAGAAGTCAAAGATCTAAGTGAGTGGAGAAACATACCATATTCATGGATTGAAACACCTAGCATAGTAAAGATGTCAACTGAAAAATTGATATATACGTTTAACGCAGTTTCTATCTCAGCAAAAATCTTTTGTAGATAGAGGCTAGCTTATTGTCAAAGTTTATGTGAAACGACAAAGCTAAAATAATTTTGACAAAGAAGATAAAGAAGGAGGAATTAGTCTACCTGATTTCAAGACTTATTAAATATTATTAAATAGCTACAGTAATCAAAACTGGGTGGTATGGATAGAGGGATAACACAAAATCAGTGGAACAGAAATAGCCCACGTAAGTATGGTCAACTGATTTTTGGTAAAGGTGCAATAAAAGAATTCAATGAAGATAGTGTTTTTAGCAAATGATGTTGGATATCCATAGGCAAAAAATAAACTTGATTTAAATCTCAGATCTTATACAAAAAATCAACTCAAAATGGATTATACACTGAGTGGCCACATTTGACCACTAACCATTCTTTTCCTCTTGGAGCTCCCTTCCCTTAGCATTAAATATGCCCATGCCATAGAGGGGGATAAGGACTACAGAGAGATCTTGACCACTGCTTTGGAGGGGAGCAAGTCTTTGATAAATGGTGGTTGAAGGCAAGTTTGTGGAAACTTGTTAAGATCTTTGTGAGTAAAGGAAGCCATAAAATGGGCTGAGGACAGCATGCCTGAAGGAAGATATCAATTTAGGACAGATATAAGATTTTTCAAAAAGCTAGGAGAGTCAAAGGAGAGATTAAAGATATACGAGGACAAGGGATTACTTGTGATATAAGTTCTTGCAGAGTGGAAAAATGATGGCCATCATTAATGGAAGCCAGATCCCTGTCAACTTACATGGTTTATTTTATTTGATCCTTCTAGCAAACCTGTGAGGAAGATATTATTATGCCCATCCACAGAAGAGGAAACAGACCCAAGAGAGGTTAAGGTCAAGGCTTGTAGGAAGGAGATCTGTGAAGATACAGAAGAGGTGGGAATACCCAGGAATCTGTTGTCTCTCTGCTCTGAACAGCTGGGGGAGAGGAGCTCCTGGGAGCAGTGAAGAACAAGAGGATGTGAGCAGAATGGGGAGATGTGGTGGAGCCACTGTGGGGCCTGATATGTGAAGCAGAGTGGACACAGGGAAAGGGGTCAGTGCTCAGACAGTTGCCATGATGGTGAGCTGATAATCAGATTCCCATCCAGGAAGCACACTCCGATTGGATCAGCAGCCCTCTTGACCCTTAGGTATCTGAACAGAAATGATTTTCATTTAGACTTAGAAAAGATGGGACACAGTCTGACTAGGAGGAAGGAGACTTCACCATTGTAGGGTCTCCCTAGGCATGGATGAAGCCCACTTTTCTCCTTGGTAAACTTCTCATTCTTCAGGACCTAATTTGATTGTCCCCCTTTCTGAGAAGCCTTCCCTGGCTCTCTGGCCCTGCCCAGACTTCATGGCCCTGGAATCTATCTGCACCTCTGAACTAAGGTCCTCAAAGTCAAGAGCATTATCAGTGATCATTGTTTCTGCTCCCTCTTCAGCCCCAGCCTCCAGTATAGGATATTCAAAACCAGTAAACAAATGAATGAATGGGCTCATCCACTTGTTGAATCCCAACACAATCGAATGGGTTAAAGCAATGAGTGGTAGGTCATTCCATATTTATTTTCTGGGATATCTGGCAACTCTATGTCCAGGACAATGCTCAGCTTTTATCCCTATTCCAATACAGCAGTTACTGTGGACAGAACAAAGAAAGCAATGGATTTCCTCTTATTCTTGTCATTTTGTTGCCTGCCGCTTGCTAAGTTGGGAAGAGGCTGTGTCCCAGGATGAAAAGGCCTTAGACCCCGTTGAAAGAATACCCTCTGTAAGGAGATAGGTCGGCTCTCTGGAGATCTTAGCCCGCTCTCCTGGACACACTTGGTTAAGCAGTTTGTTTTTGTCAACCTGACCATACTGGAGTGCATGGAATCTCCACACCCAGAAAGTTTGCTGTGCCTATTTAGGTTCAACCACAAGGCTCTCCTACTGTTAGGAGAGGCCGGCCCTTTGTGGGGCTGCTGCTGGGGAACAAGTTCTGTTCCCTTGCACAGCAACAGCTATTACCCAAGAACATCTGCTCCCCACCAGGTATGGGTCCAACCTCTGGGGAGAAGTGGCCCTTCCCCTAGTGAGAAAGGTACTAGGCAAAGAAGTGGCGGGGAGTGGTCAGGCTGGAGAGATGGGAAGATGGGACAGTCCTAGCCACAAGCTTATTGTCTAAAGCTGGGATAGGGCAGCCCAGGTGGCTTAGCGGTTTAGCGCCGCCTTCAGCCCAGGGCGTGATCCTGGAGACCCGGGATCGAGTCCACGTCGGGCTCCCTGCTTGGAGCCTGCTTCTCCCTCTGCCTGTGTCTCTGCCTCTCTCTCTGTGTGTCTCTCATGAATAAATAAATAAAAATAATAAAGCCGGGATAAAGCGGAGTAGATTTGATCTTTTTGTCCTAAAATCTGAAAACTGGAGTTTTCATTTAAGATGTAATTAGGAAATGAGTTTGCACTCAGGTGAGGGACACAACCACCCTGGTCAAAGGAAGCCCGGAACATCTGACAGATGCAATCTCCCTCTCTCTCATTACAAAGCCGAGGCCAAGTGTGACCATGAAAGGAGAGATGCGACTTCTCAGTTTGCACTAGGAGAGGGAAGTGGTGGTGGTAGTAGGAGTGGCCCAAAAGACACTCCCCTAAGCCCCTGTGCAAATCTATAATTCTCATCTTTTTTAAAAAAAAAATATTTTATTTATTTATTCATTCATGAGAGACACAGAGAGGCAGAGACATAGGCAGAGGGAGAAGTAGGCTCCCCACAGGGATCCTGGGATCCTGGGATCACGCCCTGAGCCAAAGGCAGATGCTCAACCACTGAGCCACCCAGGCGTCCTTAATCCTCACTTTTAAAGCTGTTTTAGGGCAAGAGGGAAAATAGGAATACTTATGCTGGGAAACTGCTTATTGTTTGTTACTGTTGTAACACTGTTACAGAGAATATTGATTTGCTTATTAATCTAGAATACATGCTCCAGTGTCCACACCCGGAGGGTAGGGGACCTGGGAGGGTGATGTGATAATGAATTACTGGGGATTCCTGTCTGAGCTTTGTGGCTGGTATCAAAAGGCAAGGGTGTCTTCTTCAATTAGAAATGAGAGCAATCGCTCTTAGTAAGCCATCACCCCGTGCCTGGCACTTCACATGTGTTCAACTACATAGCAACTCTGACAAGTAGGAACAAGGCCAGAACCTTAGCCCCCGCCCTTTCTTTAAGATTTTATTTATTTATTCATCATAGTCACACACACAGAGATAGAGAGAGGGAGAGAGAGAGAGAGAGAGAGAGGCAGAGGGAGAAGCAGGCTCCATGCACCGGGAGCCCGACGTGGGATTCGATCCCGGGTCTCCAGGATCGCGCCCCGGGCCAAAGGCAGGCGCCAAACCGCTGCGCCACCCAGGGATTCCCTTAGCCCCCTTTTTAAGAGGAGGAAACAGAAGTATTGCAAAGTAAAGGTCACACAATTCTGGAAGAAGGATCGGGTTCATATTCAGGTCTGTCTGAGTTAAAGGAAAGGTTATGAGAGTTAGTTCTAGGTAGAAGGGTTACAGGTGATTTTTACGTTCTTCACAGGCCCCCAGGATTATGACCTGAGCTGAAGGCAGATGCTCAACCACTGAGCCACCCAGGCGTCCCCTCTAAGGAAGGTTTTAAGGTTAAATGAGGTCATAGGGTGGGGCCCTGATCTAAGGATTAGTACAGAAGGCTCCCTCCCCCACCTACCATTGTTATGGTCTTTGCCAAAGCACTGAGAAAAAGGCCTTGTAAGAAAGGAGCCATCTATTAGCCAGGAGAGTTCTCACCGGAAACCTACCGCATTGACACTCTTGTGTCAGACTTCCAGGCTCAGGATGTGAGAAAATAAATTTTGTTGTATAAGCCACCCTACCCCACCTCACCCCCCCAGTCTGTGGTATTTTGTTATGGTAGCCTGAGCAGACTAATACAAGAGCCTACAGTCCTGGCCTGGAGCCATAATGCCAACATGTTGGGGGTGTGACCCAGAACCTGGATGGATCTCAAGCCGCCTGGTGGAGCCACGTTAAGTGAATGCTGTGAGCTCCACTCCCACCCTCTGGCAGATGTCCAGCTTCAGACTACGGGCTGCTGTCATCAAAACTGCCTGTAAGCCTTCAGCCTTTTGAGGTGACTAAGTCCTCAGAACATGCAAGACTATGCTGGTGTGTTTGGATAATATCATAGTAAGGCTGCTTAATATACTCCCTCCTTGCTCGTGATGCTTTTGGAGAATATCTGTTTAAAATAAACATTTGTGGGGCATCTAGGTAACTCAGTGGTTGAGCATCTGCCTTTGGCTCAGGTCATGATCCTGGCATCCTGGGATTGAGTCCTGTATCAGGCTCACTGCAGGGAGCCTGCTTCTCCTTCTGCCTATGTCTCTGCCTCTCTCTGGCTCTTATGAATAAATAAAATTTTTAAAAAACAAATAAATAGAATGAACATTTGTGTGCACTAAATACTCTGTAACCTCACTCTCTTCAGCATCAAGCATTGAGACAACGCTGAAGATGACACACAGCCCTTGCTCTCTAGAGTTTTGGTCTAGTGGGCGACAGAGCCCCAGACTATGTTACAAAGTGACTAAATGGGTAAGGGGGACATTTCTTGCCTAAAAGCCTGAAAACTAAATTACCAGGTATTGGCTTAAACTGGGTGTCTCTCATGGAGTACCAGAGCCCAGACCTGTGAATGAGTGAGAAGAGCTGTTTGGTGATGGTGAGATGGTCTTGGGACCCAGTATCTCTTTTCTAGATTTCCAAATTGTCTGGGTGGCCAAGATGTCTCATCCCACCTAGTCCCCCCTCACCACCGAGGGTTGATATTCATTATGCTTCTCACCTCCCCCAGTAACCTCATTAGTACCACATTCCTCCAGCTTTTCCTGCTAGTCTTTGCTAAACTAAACGAAGAAAAGATATTCCTGGCATCTTTTTCTGCAGGAAGCCTTCTGTCTGTGTACATACGAGTTTGTGAACATAATGGGGTGAGGGGGTGGGTGAGTGGGGAAGATACCTGGCCCTCTTAGGAGAGTCCCTTTGAAGGGAAAAGATTTGAGCACAATTGTTGAAACACATGCTCTTAAGCTCCGCAAATGCCACTGGCTATGACTGTCTTTCCCTCTATATTTAGAAACCATTCTTCTCAGTGGTCACGATTGGTATCACTTTTACTAATTCATGATACTTCAAATTACTCATTTATTTCAAACAGTTATCGTGTAGACAGAACCAATATCTGGCCCACTGGTTTACTGTACAGCCTGTGGACTAACATTTGTATCACTGCCAAAATTCATACGTTGAAGCCCCAATCCTAGTGTGATAGTATTTGGAACTGGAATTAGGTGATGGGCGGGGGGGGGGGGGGGGGGGGGTGAGTAGTCTTCCTAAGTGGGATTAGTGCCCTTACAGGAAGAAACAGGAGATCTGTTTCACACTCCCCCATTCCTCTCTCTCTCTCTCTCTCTCTCTCTCTCCCCTCCCCTTGGTGCCCCCATCTCATGTGAGGATACAGAGAAAAGGTAGTCATCTGCAAGCCAGGAGGAGAGTCCTCACCAGGAAATGAATTGGCTGACACCTTGATCTTGGGACTTCTCAGCCTCCGGAGCTGCGAGTCATTTTCCATTGTTTAAGTCCCCTGGTCTATAGTTTTATTTATTTATTTATTCACAAGAGACACAGAGATAGTCAGAGACACAGACAGAGGGAGAAGCAGGCTCCTCACAAGGAGCCCGATGCGGAACTTGATCCCAAGACCCTGGGAACACGCTCTGAGCCGAAGGCAGACGCTCAACCATTGAACCAACCAGGTATCCCTATGGTATTTTTATTATAGCAGCGAGAGCTGACTAAGATATTATATTAGACAGAAATAAACATTACAATCAAATCATCATTAAGTGACAATTGTACCTTAAAATAAATGTCACCTCCTTTAAGGACTTCCGGCTGTATCCCACATTCCCACTTGTCTAACCAAAAACTTTGATCACCCAGCTATTTCGTCTCTGCACAGGAAAGAATTCAAATCACATGGCTGTCCTCCCAGTCAGAAATGGAAACATGCCAGATAGTTTAATGGTATTAGAAGGAATAAATCAGAACTGTGGAATTCTAGAGCTGCAGGGATTCACCAAGTCTACCCTGACTTTCCCTTCAGTCCCTGGACTTTACCAACAGTGACCTTGAACAGAAGGGAAGCAGTCCACGACAGCAGGGTACTGGTCGGTGCACTGCAAATGTGCAGATCTTAAGAATTCTACAATTTATTTGGGGAAGCAATGATGCCTTCCACAGCAAGATGGTGGATATCTTTCACATGCCAAGATTTATCCAACTGTACGCAGCTTGTATTCCCTAATTTTCTAATTCTGTGGCATGAATTCCTTATGTTCCTGAACCCATGCTGGGTGAGAGCCAAGGTGATTTGCAAGCTGGGGAAACAGCACCGTATATAGTGCAGTCTTCCTGCGAAAGCCTCTTTATGTTTAAAACAGTGACAATTACTGCTATTTGCTGTCTAATAACTGTGTTGCCAGATAAAGGAAATGTCCTGACCGCCCACCCTCCTGCTTCTTACTGCTGTGAGCCGTTCCAATGCAGAACCGCACAGGGGGCATCTTGCCGAGTGGGCAGCCAAGGTTATAGCAGCTGCTGCTTCCCGTTCATGAAATGCACACAGCCCCATGCTCCTCGAAGGCACGCAGTGCGGTCCTGCCAAGGAAATGCCAACCCCAACACTGTGTCTTGCAATCGCCTGCTTCTGTCATCACCTTCCCCAGCTCCCCTGTGCCTGCAGACGGAGGTGTGAGACACGGAGAGCCTGTACAGTCTGTCCTGCACAGCTGCCTCCTGCCAGCAGCTCAGCTGGAGAATGCCCGGGGGACTCTGGGGCTCAACAAAGCCTCTGGGGCCAGAATGATGCAGAGGGGACCCTTCCTGCATAAAGACCTTTAACTTGATAGGAACTGGTGTGTATGGTGTATATGGTGTGTATTTCCTTTTTAATAGGCATTGGTTTAAGACTTACATTTCCTCTTTTGGTCCAGCCCACAGAAGAACGTGTGATTTTACAATCAGTCACTGTGATAAATCAAGGCACGTGCAAAGCAAGAGCTACACAACTGCCCTGTGACTTGAAGGACCTACAGCATGTAAGCCAACCCTAACAGCAAATGGGGTGCTAACGGGAAGGGTAAGGGAAGCCAGTTCTGGTCGCTGGGGACACACTGAATGATGTGGCTTTTCCTTTGCTCCAAGCAGATAAAATGTGCCAAAGGATCAAAAGGCAATATATATGGCGGTGGTTAGGAAAAGAAAACAAAAATATGCAGCTGTTTTTCTCCTTCTGATCAGCACATAGAAAAGAGAAACAGAAGAATAGGAAAGCCGACCCTAGCAAAGATTGGGGGGCAGGGAGATGGGGGTGCATGTGAGTATAGCATCCTGGGATGATCCTAAAAGGCATTCTCTTTGAGATGAAAAATGAGAAAAAATAAAAGTTTGGCTAGAACACAACAACCAAGAAGGTAAGTTTGAGATGAGTGGGAAACAGCTAAGGTTTTAAGTTAATACATTTAATTTTTTGATAAAGTGAACTGCCTTTCTAAACAAACAATAAAGCACCAAACAATTCTTAACTAATATTACAGGAAGTATAATTTTATAATTCTTAATTGGCTTTACCAACTCTTGAGTTAATTTATTTTTTTAAATTATTTATTTATTTTATGATAGTCACAGAGAGAGAGAGAGAGAGAGAGAGAGAGAGGCAGAGACACAGGCAGAGGGAGAAGCAGGCTCCATGCACCAGGAGCCCGACGTGGGATTCGATCCTGGGTCTCCAGGATCACGCCCTGGGCCAAAGGCAGGCGCCAAACCGCTGCGCCACCCAGGGATCCCTCTTGAGTTAATTTAAAATGGTATTTATAACATCCATGGGAGCAGGTATAAGGAAAAATGACAAAACACCTGTGAACTCACACCATTGTCATTACCCTTGACATCCCTGCACCTCTTTTGTTCCACCCCACTCCCAGCCTCAGACATAACCACTTCCCTAGTCAATTTGTATGAACTAAAGAAAATAGCAATTAGGCAACAAGTAAAAATAAAAAAGACAAGCTCATAGCTGTTTCCGCCGCATGACCTCCTCTCCATGATCCATGATCCACATCCATGATCACACCTTACCTGCCTTATGACTGACTTCTTCAACACCTAGTACCCTGCCGCTTTCCAGGGTAAGCAGGAATCTGGAACCCATTCTATGTGAATAATGAGAGTGTGAGGCATTTAACATCCAAATGCCATGGACCATTCCACTGGAATGTTCCACAGGCACATACACTCAACCTGTCCAAAACCAGCTGCACCATCCCCAATCACCCACCCAGAAACCTGAGCCTCTTCCTAGACTCCTCTCCAGCCAGGGGAGTCTCAGTATTGGGGGCGGGTCTGCGAGGTGGGCCTGTTTTGGGTCACGTAGGAGTTTCGTGCAAAATGTTTTGAGAGATTCTGGAGGTAGAATCATGTGGGGCTCAGGTGTCTCCTAGGGGACCTGGAGGCAGAAAGGAGGGCCGATCACGCCAAAGTGTAGCACATGGACGGCAGAGGCTCCACAGGCTGTGGCCGATGTTATGTTCCCCTCTGAGACACACTGGACCTTTCATCCGGTAGTCATAAGCCATAAGAGCCCAGCACCAAAGTTATGCTAAGAGGACAAGCAGGCAAAGATGACCCGATATGTCCATGGGATGGACATGAATGTGGAGAACAAGAGCTTCTTCTTGGAGAAGCTTAAAGAAACAAGGACAAGTGGGCTGAGTCCTCAGGCTAAGATTGAGTAAGAAGTCTTCATTCCACGGCTTCATCTGGCCTGGCCTGGCCCAGCACGGGTCAGACTTCACACACCAGCACCACCAGGGCGCATAGGGCGAAAGTGAAATTCCAAGGGATTAGCCCAAGAGGGTGGTAAGAAATGGAGCTGCAGAACACTTGTTTGAGATTAGCCGTGAGAGAAACCGGACAGTTGTGGGAAGGCGAAGCTGACAGCACATACAAGCGTGTGTGGCACTGGGACAGAAGAGGCTGGCTGCATGGTGACACCCACATGTGCCTGGGTGGGCATCACTGCCCATGCGTGCAGTCTTTGCATCTCCTTTCAAGTGTTTGCTCAATGAGGTCAGGGGGCTTTATGTCTGAGGTTGAGGGAGACGGAGTACCAGCCAAAAACAGGAAATCTCCTTCCCTGAACCCAGCTGCTCTAGGGCCCTGGAAGATGGGCAGTGAGGTGTACAGACACTGGGGACAAGAATCTCTGCCTCCTGACCGAGGCCTTGGCCAGAAAATACCAGGCTTTTGTGGCCAGTCGTCACCGCCACCATCGTAGCCCTTCCCCAGGCGGACCTTCTGGCAGATTCCTCAGCCCTGCTGTGCTTTCCAGGCTCTCGCCAGCTGTCTCCAGGCCCCAGAAATAATTCCATCAGCTCTCTTGGAAGGCTAGCAGCTGCAGTGCAAGGGCCTCCAGCGGCCCACACCGGCTTCTTCCTAGAACCCCAGCCAGAGGGCGGAGGGGCCGGGGCCCACTGCCAGAAAGAGGGAGGAGGACAACAACTCTTCCTGGTCTGAGACCCCCACTCTCGGGCAGGGGGTGGGAAAAAGTCATAAACAAGGGGAAGAAATGCATTTTCCTAACTACAGAAGTGTCCCAGGAGCGCCTGGCAGGCTCAGTCATAGAGCATGAGACTCTTGATCTCAGGGTTAAGTCTGAGTCCCATATTAAGTACAGATTACTTAAAAATAAAACCAAGGGGGGCAGCCCGGGTGGCTCAGCGGTTTAGCGCCGCCTTCAGCCTAGGGCGTGATCCTGGAGACCCGGGATCAAGTCCCAAGTCGGGCTCCCTGCATGGAGCCTGCTTCTCCCTCTGCCTGTGTCTCTGCCTCCTCCTCCCCCCCCCCCCCGCCCCGCCTCTGTTTCTCATGAGTGAATGGATGGAATCTTTAAAAATTAAAAAAAAAAAAAAAAAAAAAAAATTAAAATAAAATAAAACCAAGGGGCATTTGATTGGGTGGCTCAGTTAGTTAAGCATCAGCTTTCGGCTCGGGTCATGATCCCTGCGGTCCTGGGATTGAGCCCCACATTGGGATCCCTGCTCCTCGCATGCTTCTCCCCCTCCCACTGCCTGCTACCCCCACCCCACTCGTTCTCTGTCAAATTCTTTTAAGAAATCAAAATAAGGGCAGCCCCGGTGGCGCAGCGGTTTAGTGACGCCTGCAGCCTGGGGTGTGATCCTGGAGACCTCGGGTCGAGTCCCCCGTCGGGCTCCCTGCATGGAGCCTGCTTCTCCCTCTGCCTGTGTCTCTGCCTCTCTCTCTCTGTGTGTCTCTCATGAAAAAATAAATAAAATCTTTAGGGATCCCTGGGTGGCGCAGCGGTTTAGCGCCTGCCTTTGGCCCAGGGCGCGATCCTGGAGACCCGGGATCGAATCCCACGTCGGGCTCCCGGTGCATGGAGCCTGCTTTTCCCTCTGCTTTGTCTCTGCCTCTCTCTCTCTCTCTGTGTGACTATCATAAAAAAATAAAAATTAAAAAAATAATAATAAAATAAAATCTCTTAAAAAAAAGAAATCAAAATAAAATAAAAGTGTCTCAAACCCTGGGCTACCTGATAAAGTCTAGATTTGGGATAAATACTGAGTGGAAATACATAAAAATTCTACTTTTTCTCTTTTAAACTAAAAATTAGTATGAACTAACTACAGCCATATATATCAACTCACAAACAGTAATTGAAGGAAAGAGTAAGGCACAAAATAGTAAATATAGCCCAGGTCTCCATAACATTCAAAACCAGGCAAAAACTGACTACAGTGTGTAGGCATATATAGTCATAGAAGGAAAAAACCCAAGAAACAATGATCAGAATATTCAGGGTGGTTGGCTATCTCTGGGGGGCCAGGGAGGGGCTGTGTTTGGGAAGAGGCACACAGTGAGAAGCTTCTTGAGAGCTGAAAATATTCAAGTTTCTTACTTGGGAAGGGTGGGAGTTACACAGGTGTTTGCTTTAAATTACTCTTTAAATTAGACATATTTTCTGCACTCTTCTGTATGTATCTCATAAAACATTTGAAAATTTTTTAAAAAGCTGCATGTCAATATATGAAAATGACATGCCACATGTTACTACAATTATGTAAAAATGTTGCACACAAAAACAGACCAGGTGAGAATAACAAGGTCTGTGTTGATGGGATTATAGGAGATTTTACTCCTCTAATTTTAAAATTTTCTATATAATATTATATTGATTTTATAATGAAAAAAATAACTACAGTAATTTAAAACCACATAAATAGCTTTATCCTATTTGGAAAAAAATGAAATAAGATGGAAAGATCCATCTCTTCCTTTCAGGAAATCTTACCATCATCCTGCCACCTCCTGGAAAGTTTCCTAAAAGGACTGTGCTTTAGGATAAACCAATCTCCTTCCTTATTTTGACACAAATAGATTTCAGAAGGACACAGGCTTTTTCCCCCCAGTGATGTAAGACTCCTTCAAAGAGGTACCGGATACTTCATCTTGTGCTGAAAATGTGTTTTCCATCTCTCCCTCCCAAATGCAGTGCTTTTACCTGCCATTGACTTTCCATGCAGAACACTTCCGCCAGGTCAATGACACCCCCCTTCCTGTGCCTGCTTCTGCCAGCTGACTTCTTATGAACCTGGCTCACGCCCATCACTAAGGCAAATAGGTATTTTTACCTTAACCCGGAATCTGGAGCCTGAAGAGCAAAACCTCACCAATGCATGTAGCAATACCTGCCTAATGGAACCCAACTTTGGGGAGATGGACAGCAAGGTGCAGGGCGGGGTGAGGGGACACTATGCACCCCATCACCTCCTGTGGGGGACAAGTTCTCATGGGTGACACTTCCAGACACATGTGGAAAGCACTGTGCCTGCTGGGACTGGCAGCCAAGCGGGCACTCTCAAGAGACCTGAAGGTTGGCCTGGGGTGAAAATGATCAGCTTCCCTCAACTGGGGAGTGAGGCCACTAGCCTGCCTGTGTCTATATTCCGGTGGCTTATTTTAGAGCAGCAAAAAGGAGCACACAAGGCAGCAAAGAGTGCAAGGGGGTAAGAGGAGGAAATGGAGTGGGCGATGGGTAGAAGGGGGGCAGGTGCACTGAACTTGGCTTTGCCCTCTAGCCACATGACTAACTGTTCCACGCCCACCTTCTCAGCTATAAAGTGGGTGTCAACACAGCCAGCACCATGTTATCACCACAGAGCTCTTTATGTGTCAGGCTCACTCACAATTTCAAAAAATCTTACAACACCCCTATGAGGCAGTTAGACGTGATTATCCCCATTTTATGGATGAAGAAACTGGGTTGGAATTCCTCCATTCTAGACTGGAGCTGCTTGACAGCAGATCTCAGGCTTCATTTTATCCTTCTAAGGGCTTGGCACGCAGACAAGCTCATTAAATGCTCGTTGAAGGAAGCGAGGACTGGCCAAAAGCGATAGTGGGGTAAAAGCACTCTGTGTGTATAAAATATTAGCCACAGCAATGGGCTGTTAGCAATGGGCAGGAAGGCTTCTCCACAGAGAGTTCCATGCTGGTTGTGAGTGTGTCTGGTACAAAGGAACAAAGCTGGCGTTGTCTGGGTTGAAAAAAAAAAAAGGCAAAATAAGCAGGTATAGGCCAAGAGTGGTCAGCAGATGAACTGCCCCAGGACCAAGAGGCTACACTGGGCTGGACAAGCAGCTTGGGAAGCCAGAGTATGAGGTCTAGGAGTACAGAGCAAGAGGCCCAGACTTCTGAATGAGATCCACTGGGTACAGGATGACCTGGAGCACTCAGAGAGGGATCCTGAGTCTGGCCAGGGGATGGACACATGATTTGGGGTGCTCGTCCCCTTTTCTGATCTTCCTGCTTCTTTACCTGGCACAGGTGGAGTGGAGGCTGAGAGAACGGTGACTATGGTAATCCAGGCAGGGATCCCCGGGTGGCCCAGCGGTTTAGCGCCTGCCTTCGGCCCGGGGCGTGATCCTGGAGACCCGGGATCGAGTCCCATGTCAGGCTCCCTGCACGGAGTCTGCTTCTCCCTCTGGCTGTGTCTCTGCCTCTCTCTCTCTCTCTGTGTCTCATGAATAAATAAATAAAATCTTAAAAAAAAAATCCAGGCACGAGGATGGAGTGGGTTACACTGGTGGTGCCGATGGAATAGAAAAGGAAGGAGCAGGGCTGAGAAAGGACTGAATGTTGGTGGATTCTCTAGAGGAAAGGGAAAACAGACTGGGGAAGACAATAAGAATAGAAGCATGGGCAAGCAGAGCAGAGCAGAGAGCTGGAGTGGACAGATGGAGCCCAGCTGTCAGGGCATGCCTGCAGTTTATGGAAACCCAGTGATGAGAGCCAATTTCAGCTTCTCTCTCTAGGAACCCTTCAGATCAGTCAGAAGATGGCAACTGACGCAGTCACCCAAGGTAAGGAGATGGCAGGACCAGTGAGCTACACCTACTAAATGCCAGTAAGTGCCAGGGGTCGTGAAGGCTCTTAATACGTGACATTTAATTGAAACAACTTCACGATTGCCCTTAGAGATGATGGGCCATCTCTACTTGACAGACGATGACTGGAGGTAATGACTAGCCAAGGTCACACAGCTTCATGGAAAGGAACAGGAGTAGAGGTTAATTCTAAATGCCAAATAATACAAGGATCAAAAGGTCTGGACTGTGCTAATGGGCTAACATTCTGATTTCCTCGTGTGTTGAACATTCAGGAGATGTTTCAGACAAAACACTGTACTCAAGCATGATCTGTTCTACCTACTAAATCGGTTTATCTCTGTCCTCTTTTCTCTGAACCGACTGCCTCAGCTCTGGCCCTATCATCTACCTACATTAAGATATCACTATTACCTGGATACTTCTAATGGGTCCCCCTGAGCTTCCACAGTGTTAGCATATTGAGCTTGCTAAGATGCCCATTGGATCACAGAAGCAGGCTTGGCACCTACACAATACTATACTAAGTGCCAGATACAATGGAACCAACCCCAAAGTAGTCACAAGTTTGGAGTGGAAAGAAATGCATAAACAAAAATCTCAATATGAGTTAAAAGAAGGGTTATGTCACTACGAGGAAGGAGGTAGAGGGAAGCACTTAGCATTGACTGGGATAGAGGACTTCTTCTCAGAGGAAATGCCCTGAGAGGAGTCTGACCCTTGAAAGGAGTCTGAGGGTTGTTTATGAGTTCACCATGTAGGGGGTGGAGGTGGGGAGCCAAACCTGAACCTTCCAGACAGAATGCAGAGCAGCATGGTCAGGCTGGGTGCCTTCAGGATGGCTGGTGTATGTGATGGGCTGAAGGGAGCCACACCATTCAAGGGCTGGTGGGACGTGCTCAGAGTATGGACTATAAGGCTTGCTGAGAGGGCAAGTAAAGACGTAACATCATCAGATTTGCATTTTACATAAAAATTCAAAGTGTAAACTACTAGAAGAAAATACAGAAAGATATGTTTGTAAATTTGGATGGGTTATGGCTTTTTAAGCGTAATCCAAAGCAGAAACCAGAAAAAAAAAAGGATCGATGCAGGTATGACTACATAACAATGAAAAATTGTAATATATCAAAGGACGCTGCAAAATATTTTTAATAAAGACAAAAACCAGTTATGACATGTTTGCAACATAAAACTTAGGATGAATATCTGTAATATGTAAGAGTGTTTATAAATCTTAAGAGAAAGACAAGTACTCCAGTAGAAAAAATAGGCAACGGATATAAACAGGCAACCCGCAGGGATGAAGAACACATAAATAGCTAATAAACAATGAAAAGATGTTTGTCTTTCTTAATAACCAAAGAAATGCAAATGAAAACAATGAGATTACATTTTTCACCTACCCTAATGGCACAGAAAAAGAGAACAATGCCCAGCAGGAGAAAAGCAAGCACTCAAATACACTGTTCATAGGAGTTCAAACTGATAAAACCTTACCAGAAGGAAATCTAAAAATTTCCATAAAAACTTAAAATGTAGGTTTTACATCTAGGACTTTCTTCTAGGAAATAATTGGACCATTGCACAAAAATGTATTATGAGGGTATTTTGTCGCATTATTGTTTATAATAGCAAATACTTTGAGAACAAGCTTAAGGTGTGCCAATGTGAGGACTATTTAAATAAATAATGGCATATTAACACAACAGAAGGCTATGCAGCCATTGAAAAGGATCATGTAGATCTTCAAGTATTGACAGGACGTTATCCACGATATAGTCCTAAATAAAGAAAACAGATTACAGAATAGGACCCCATGGTATGTGTATCTACTTCTGTATATATGAGATATCATATATGTTTGAATATATATGAATATGAAAGCTCACTTATACAAAAACCTTTCATCTATATATGAAAACTCCCTTACATATAAATGAACTTTTTGCATAAAACACTGGGAAGATGATTCACTAAACTATTTTTATTGTATTTTTATTTTTTAAAATATTTTTATTTATTTATTCATGAGAGACACAGACAGAGAGAGGCAGAGACATAGGCAGAGAGAGAAGCAGGCTCCATGCCGGGAGCCCGATGTGGGACTTGATCCCAGGACTCCAGGATCACACCCTGAGCCGAAGATAGACATTCAACCACTGAGCCACTCAGGTGCCCCGATTCACTAAACTATTAACTGCAGTTGTTTCAGAGAAAGGAATTGCAAATTACAGCAGGACTCAATCTCTCTGCACTATTTGATTGTAAAAATATCTGTATAATAAACCAGCTGTAGAGTCGACAATTACCCAAGTCAAGGAGGCAGGAGCACCAGAGTACACTAGAGAATACTCTGTGGAAGTCTATGCTGGGGCAGGCAACTCACTAGCAAGTCAAAATCTCTTGCACATTTATCTAACCACTATCAATGTGTACATATAATGGCCTATTAGACCCTTCTGCTTTATTTTTTTAAGATTTTATTTATTTATTTGAGACAGAGAGAGAGCACAAACGGGGTGGGGGGGGAGTATGGGAGGGGCAGAGGGAGAAGCAGACTCCCTACTGAGCAGGGAGCCCAACATGGGGCTCGATCCCAGAATCCTGGGATCATGACCTGAGCCATAGGCAGATGCTTAGCCAACTGAGCCACCCAGGTGCCCCACAAGGGCATCATTTTCAATGAGGAGAGCAAGTGATAGCTCCACAGATGAGAGCCCATAGCCCCGGTTAAGGCAGTGTCTTCTCAAATGGCTGCATAAAGGAGAACATCCCCTTTAACACTGCCCATCTGGCTGCTGCTTTCCTGGAATGAATGGTTGGAGAGATGGCTGATTGATGATGATGAACAACTGGCTGATTAGGTTCAAGAGGCTTTACCGGGCAGTTGGGTCTGAAAATGTGGAGATACTTTCATTCACTTAAACAAAAAGAGGTAATGAGCCCTTCCCTGGAGCCCTTGCTAGGCAGGGAGCACCTGCCAGAGTAACTGCCAACAAAAGGGATGAAGTCTACATCTCTTGAAACAAGTAGACAGGAGTAAATGGTTGTCTGCCCACCTAATTCATCCTGAATGCCAGAATTTCCTTTTTTTTCTTGTTCACCTGCTTCTGCTAGAAGCGAGGCATTGGAACTGATGACAGACACCAATTACTTTTATAAATACCGTTTTTTCCCTTTCTACATTTCAGAAAAGCTGGCCAGCTTCCCTTGGTCCCCAGTCCCTGGCAGCCTCCTCCCCACCCCCAGCCCAGGCCAAGGACATAACCCTGAAGGCCAACAAATCTCAAGACTAGAGTCCACCATGCTGAAGCTTCAGGTTGGGATCCTTGGCGCTGAACAAGCCCTGACTGTGCTCCAAACCTTCTGTGGCTGAGGGTCAGACCCCAGACTCCACATCAGGTTCCCGACTCCCTGCACCCACACCCTGTTTGGTAAAGGGCCTACTATCCCATTGCCAGTAGGCTGGCACACCCTTCCTGGTTGTTGCCTATTACCTTCTCCAGGGAGTGGAGGCCTGCCCATCCACGTCTGAGGTCTCTCCACCTGCTGGCATACTCTCCTGACACCAGTTGCCCCCCTCTGATCACCTGTGCCCACACTTGTATCACCGAATTACTCAGGTATATAAGCATCTCCAAGCCCTTTGAAATGTACATTGAAAAGGGTGGTGTTTATTGTTTGTAAATGGCACCCCAACAAAGCTGACTTAAAAACAAATAAAAAACAAATAAAAGGGGTACCTGGCTGGCTCAGTCCATAGGGCATGCGACTTGATCTTGTGGTTGTGAGTTCAAGCCCACATAGTGCATAGAGATTACTTATCAACACCCCCAAACTAAAACACATTTAAAAGAGAATTGCTAGGGCAGCCCCAGTAGTCCAGCAGTTTCGTGTCACCTTCACCCTAGGGCGTGATAGAGACCCCAGATCAAGTCCCACATTGGGGTCCCTGCGTGGAGCCTGCTTCTCCCTCTGCTTATGTCTCTGCCTCTCCCTCTCTCTCTCTCTCTCTCTGTCTCTCATGAATAAATAAGTAAAATCTTTAACCAAAAAAAAAAAAAAAAAAAGAGAGAGAGAGAGAGAGAGAGAGAGAGAGAGAGAGAGAATTGCTAAAAGGAGATCAGAAAAAAAAAAAAGACATAGAACTTAATAGGAATTACATTTAGTGCTAAGCTTCCTGGCAGTCCAAACAGAAGAGAAGATGATTTGGGAAGGAAAAACTTTCTATTGCTGGATAAAAGGGAGGCTCTGATTTACCCAGTAGGAAAAGCTTT
Organism: Vulpes lagopus; assembly: GCF_018345385.1. Classification (NCBI taxonomy): domain Eukaryota; kingdom Metazoa; phylum Chordata; class Mammalia; order Carnivora; family Canidae; genus Vulpes; species Vulpes lagopus. The sequence goes on from NC_054828.1 coordinate 112,842,927, forward strand.
CTGAATCCCAAATAATTCACTGCTCTCCTCCCTCCAACTGAACATTTAAGAGAAAGTATTGGTCAGAATATTTTAGAGAAAGCAGGTCTGCTCTCTAGATAATTCTAGAAGGAATTCATTGGACTACTTTTTAAGGAGTAAGAAACATGATGGATATATTTGACTGCAGTTTTGCAGAAGGTGCAGAAATGCTTTCCAGGGCAGCCCTGGTGGCGCAGCGGTTTAGCGCCGCCTGCAGCCCAGGGTGTGATCCTGGGGATGGGGGATGGAGTCCCATGTCGGGCTCCCTGCATGGAGCCTGCTTCTCTCTCTGCCTGTGTCTCTGCCTCTCTCTCTGTCTCTCACGAATAAATAAAGTCTTTAAAAAAAAAAAGGAATAACAAACTTAAAAAAATGCTTTCCAATGGCCATGTTTCATATAGAGCAAGTATCAATAAAAGGTTAAGGAAATACCACTACATTTTAACTTAGTGATGACATTTCTATGGAGTGTTAAAATAATATAGTGCAATTATCAGTTTATATACAGTGTTCTAATCTATACTATAAAGAGAATGCAAATATGTCTTGTCTGTCCTTTAAGTGGTAATGGTAAAAAACAGGGGTCTAAACATTACTCCTCTAGAGGCACCTGGATAGCTCAGTTGGAAGAATGTGCACCTCTTGATCTTGGGGTTGTGAGTTTGAATTCCATGATAAGTATAGAGGTTACTTAAAAATAAAACCTTAAAAAATATATTGTTCCTCTAGTGGGGCCACTGCAACTCTAGCCATCACCTAAGCCAAATTCATGCTCCTTGATTTCCTCTTCCCTCAGTTTAGTGTTCCAAAATTGAGGAAAATGTGACAGGTGACTTTAGGACATAAACAGCACTGATTCATGAGCTCTCTTTTTATACTTCTGATTACATCAAGGAAAACATCTCAGTGGGTGGGTGTGCATCAGCTAATACCTAGCACTTGTGATTTCCTTTCCTTTTTTTTTTTTTTTTTTTTTTAACAAAGGGAAGAGCAAAGTCTAGTTTGCTACCGGAATTTAATAACATTGGCTTTCATTGTATTTCTTTTTCTAGCTATTTATGGCAAATGTTCCCATTTATGGTGTTAATACAATGTTTCACTTAAACATTTAAGCAAAAATGTGAGCTATTTAAAGAAAAATATTAAGCATCAGCTCACAAATGGCATAATGAAAAATGGAAGGAAGGTACATGCACATGACTCAGGGGAGGAGACAACCAGTGTTCACCAAACTTTTCCTGTGAAAGGCCAGAAAGTAAATGTTTTAGGCTTTGTGGGCTACGTTCAGGGTATGCCCACCATGTGCTAGAGCTGAGCTGTCAGATGAGGTGGCCACTAGCCCTGTGTGGCTACTGAGCACTTGAAACATAGCTAGGGGGGATCCCTGGTGGCTCAGCAGTTTGGTGCCTGACTTCGGCCCAGGGTGTGATTCTGGAGTCCCAGGATCAAGTCCCACATCAGGCTCCCTGCATGGAGCCTGCTTCTCCCTCTGCCTGTGTCTCTGCCTCTTGCACTCTCTGTGTCTCTCATGAATAAATAAATAAAATCTTAAAAAAGAAAGAAAGAAAGCTAGTATGACTAAGGAACTAAAATTTTAATTTATTTTTATTTTATTTATTTTTAAGTGGGTAAGGCACTACACAGTACAGCTCCAGTCCATCATTAAGGAAGTGTATATTCCATTCTAGGGTTAAAAGATAAATATCACTGGAAAGATAACTTCCCCTTCAACCTTCTTTTGACTTTCTCTGCCTCTACCAGTTCATCAAGAGTTGCCAATAAATTACATTTTGATGGCAAGTCATTGTCATTATAATCAGAAATAAAGCAGGGATGACTTTTCTGACCATGATTATTAAACAGTATTTTCAATTTCCTTAAAAAATGGAATAAGAAAATTAAATCCTCAGGATAAAAACATGGAGGAAAAAGAGACAAATTGTGTTATGGTGGTATACCCAGAAAACCTAAAAAAATTGGAAAGGTAACAAATAATAAGATAAATGTAATAAAATTTGTAATTTTTTTTTCTACATTAGCAACCAGTTAGAAATAGCAACAGAAAAAAATGTTGTGTTCACAATAGTAAAAAACACTGTGAAACACTTAAGCATAAAAAGTAAAACACTGGGCAGCCAGGGTGGCTCAGCGGTTTAGCGCCACCATCGGCTCAAGGTGTGATCCTGGAGACCCGGGATCGAGTCCCACGTAGGGCTCCTTGCAGGGAGCTGGCTTCTCCCTCTGCCTATGTCTCTGCCTCTCTGTGTGTCTCTCGTGAATAAATAAATAAGATCTTAAAAAAAAAGAGTAAAAAAAAAAAAAGAGTAAAACACTAAGAAGGGTTCAGAAAAGGCAAATCTAAATATAAAGTATTTTCTCTATTTTGATAGATTTTGCTTAGCAGCTGCTCAGAACTGGGGGTGGGAATGCAAGTGACTGCAAATGGGCTTGAGTTTTCTTTTTGGGGTGATGGAAATTTTCTAAAATTAAATTGCATGATTAAATTGCACAACTCTAAATAAACCATTGATCAGTGAATTGTATAAAGTGGGTGAATTTTACTGTATGTAAATTACTACTCAATACAGCCACACACACCCCACCCCCCCCACACACACACACACAGTTAAGGAAGGCACAGATTCTTCTAGAGCTATTCAAAGTACATAAAATGGGATCTAAACAAATGAAACAAATATATTCCTAGATGGGAAAAGCTAATATAAAATTCTTCCAAAATTAATATATAAATGTAATACAATTCTTATTAGAGTTCTTAATGCATTTATTTTGAAATAGATGATAATGGAATTGAGAAGAGTCAAGAAGATTATGAAAAGGAATACTATAGGTTATGGAAAGGACTGTCCTAGGAATATTAAAAGATGTTATATGCAATTACTATAATTAAATCTATGGTGTCAGCATATGACTAGACAAATAGATGAAAGGAGCAGAATAAGGTGCTTGGTAGCAGATTTCAATTAAATCTAACAAAAGTGATACTTCAATTCAGTGGAGATGAAATGATTCACTTAATAGATGGGGCTGACATCACTGGCGATTTGTCTGGAGGAAAATTAAGTCAGCTCCCTACCTTACAACATATATTCAAATCCATAATCCATCTGGAATTTATTTAAATGTAAAACATAAAGCAATAAAAATATTAGAAGCAAGCCCAGGAAACAGTGTGTACAATTTAGGAATGGGGGAGCCCTTTAAACTCAATCTGGAAATGCAGAAGCTATAAAAGAAAAGTCACTTTTCTGTCTTTATACACATTAAAAATTTTGGTAAAGTAAATGGTATCACAGAAATAGAAAAAGTCAATAGACAATAAATATCCTGAGAAAACATATGCAGTGCATAAGACAGTTATGAACTCCTATAAATTGATGGGAAAAATACAACCAAGAAAAAGATGGGCTCAGGATATCACTAAGTGTTATACAGAAGAGCAAGTCGAAAGGACCAACAACATATGAAAAGATGTCCAACCTTTCCAGTGATCAAGAAGATGCAAATGAAAGCCATAATGAGGTGTCATTCCACATCCATCAAACTGGCAACAATTCCAGGGTGACATGTGACCTTTGGCAGGACTGGGGGTGTGGGAATAGTTGTGAGGGTGTTGCTAATGAATACATGAATTATCCAATGCTAAAAGAAAAAAAAATTATCCAATGCTTTTAGAGAACAGTCTGAGAAGTTCTCTATTAAAATTTTAAAAAGCTCTCTGACTTAGCAATTCCACTCCCAGGACTCTATGCATAGGAATAGAAGCAAGAGAAAGAAGGAGATGGGTATAGAGACCCACAGCAGCAATGTGGGTAGGACAAAACGCCACCAAAATCCTGCAAACAAACCGAATGCCCATCAATAGGGAACGGTACTATCTAAAGAAAAACTGTTCCTCTACCCCCAACACTTCCAATGCTGACCAACAGGAGTTAGTGCAGACCCCCTCGGCTGGGGCTCAGTCCCACAAGACCGCTCCCACTGCAGATGCCAGTCACAAGGACCACGTTGTCACCTGTAATTCTGACGACCTGACTATAAATCAGGGGTTCCTGTGAACCCCTCCTCAAGTCTGATAATTTGTTAGAACAGTTCACAAAGCTCAGGGAAACTATTTATTACTACTGGAGACAAATCAGAAACATCCAAATGGAAGAGCTGCATGGGGGCCAGTAAGGACAGGGGACAAGAAGCTTCCATACCCTCCCCAGGCGCACCACCCTCCCAGCACTTTGCTGTGTTCACCAACGTGCAAGCTCTTCTAACACCTCTCTTTGGGGTTTTTATGGAGGTTCCATTACGGAGACATGATTGATTCAATAACTGCCCATTGGTGATTAACTCAAATCTCCAGCCCTTTTCTATCCCAGGAGGAGTGATGGGGATGGGGGCTCAAGTTCCAACCCTCTTATCACCTGGCTGGTTCCCAAGGCAATCAGCATCTCATTTGCATAACTCAGGTTTGGGGAAGGGGGCTTATAATGAAACAAGATGCCCCCTGTCACTTGGGAAATTACAAGGGTTTTAGGAGCTCTATGCCAGGAACTGGGGATGAAGACCGAATACAGATTTCTTATTATATCACAATATTGCATTATCCATGCCATAGAATATCATGCAATTCTTTAAAAGTCAGATCTATCTGCCTTAAAACTTCTCCCAGGGGTGAGGTGCCTGGGTGGCTCAGTTGATTAAGCATTCGACTCCTGGTTTTGGCTCTTGGTTTCTGCCCAGGTCATGATCTCAGGGCTGTAGGATTGAGCCCCTGAACCCTGAGTGGGCACAGTGGGGCTCTGTGCCCAGTGCAGAGTCTGCTTTTCCCTCTCCCTCCCCTTTAGTCCTTCCCCCTGCTGGAGCTCACCCTTGCCCAGCGAGCTCTCAAATAAATAAATAAATAAATAAATAAATAAATAAATAAATAAATTTTAAAAGCTTCTTCCAGGGGTGCCTGGTGGGCTCTGTCAGTAAAGCAAGTGACTCTTGATCTTGGAGTTGTAAATTCAAGCTCCATGTTGGGTGGAGAGATTACTTAAAAATATGATCCTTACCAAAAAAACCAAAAAAATTCTTCTAAGTTGCAGTGATAAGAAAGACAGGTTATAGAGAATATGTTTTACCAAAATGGTAGTCCAATACACTTTTCCATGTCATCCACACACAGACATAATAGGATCCTATTCTGATAAAACGTACAAGGACAGAAAATATCCTTCTATCTTATTTATACACAATAATGTGTAGGAAGCAACATATGGGTGAAAACACGCCTGTTTGTTTATACCGATTACTAGAGCGTGAGGAGGTGGCATTTAGTTGAAGAGGAGTGGGAAAGAGAGGGGAAAGTCTCTTTAACAAGAATTAGAAAGAGAAAAATGCAAAACAGGATGGATGAAGGGATGTGTGTGTGATGAAGATGGTCACCAAAATGTGAACGGTGGCTGTCTCCAGGTAGGGAGATTTCAGGTGACTTTTACTTTATTTCATTTACACTTAAATATTGTTTAAAATTTTCACAGTGAATATGTATTATTTATAAAGCCAGGGGAGGGAAAAAGCAATAACATTATTGTCACTGGAGCAAAACCTATCTGACCTTTAAGGCCAAGTCAAAGTCACTGATCCTCTGTCCGTTGCCCTGCATTCTACAAAATGTGCTTTGTTTCTAATCCTAGAAGCCACACTGCAAGGCTTCAGGACAAGAGGGCTCAGATAGGCTAGGCAGCTTGCCTGGCATCACACAGAGGATCAGCCAGTCTGGAAGGCAAGATCAGCACCCAGACTTAACTCCCATTCTCTTTCCTGCCTCTGCACTGTACTCTCACGATATGGGCTGTACTGGTCACAGGGTATTTACCTTCAGTCTGGCCAACCCTATGTGTCTGCCCCCCACCCCTGCCCCAGCTGTCCCTCACTGTCCTTGACTGCTGGAGGGGAGAGAACAGGGCATCACAGATGTATCTCCATGTGAACTACTGGACCCCTACCAGACACAGCCTTGTCAATGTTCACTACTGCTTAAGAGTTGAAAAACACAAACAGGGAAGCCCTGAGCTATGTTTTCTAGGCTCTTGAGGTTCTCTTCCCTCATAGAGTCTTTTGCATGGGTCATACTACTCATTACTTTAAATTCTTTTTTTCTGGGGTGCCTGGGTGCCTCAGTGGTTTAGCGTCTGCCTTTGGCTCAGGTTGTGATCCCCAGTCCTGCATCCCGCATCGGGCTCCCCACAGAGAGCCTGCTTCTCCGTCTGCCTCTTTCTCTGTGTCTCTCATGAATAAATAAATAAAATCTTTAAATAAATTCTTTTTCTCTTTTTTAAGTAGGCTTCATGCTTGACATGGGGCTTGAACTCACGACTCTGAGATCAAGAGTTGCATTCTCTGCCAGCTGAGCCAGCCAGGCACCCCTACCTTAAATTCTTTTCTTTTTTAAAAAGATTTTATTTATTTATTCATGAGAGACAGAGACCTAGGCCGAGAGAGAAGCAGGCTCCATGCAGGAGGCCTGATGTGGGACTCGATCCCAGGACTCTGGGATTATGCCCTGAGCCAAAGGCAGATGCTCAACTGCTCAGCCACCCAGGCGTCCCCTTACCTTAAATTCTTATACAAGAAAATACATGGATTACTCCAAGCTCACCATAAACTTAAAAGGAAAAACACAAACCTATTTACACAACTTAGCTGAGAACAAAGGATTCTACAACAGGGAGGAAAGAGGGCATTTTCTGTGCTATTTATTGGCTATTTGGAGCATGAAGGAAGGATGTGCACAAAAGGTCCACCGAAGAAAGGAGAAACGAGACATTTTTAACACCACCTTAAGAGAAGAAAAAGCATGCATTTCTACACACGATTTTCTTAAACACAAGCACACTAAGCATAATATATTTTCAAACTTGTCATTGCATTGTCATTGGTTTTCATTAGGAAAGAAGAATCGCCGAGGGTGGTCTGGAGGCCCAGGGAACAGTCATTCTGTGTAAACTCAGGCAGATAAAGACAGGGCCTCATTTTCCACTCTCTGGGCCCCCTCTTTGTCACTCCCCTGAGCACACAGACCCCCCAGAGGGGAAGAGCCCGGAAGTGACAGAAGTGTGGGGGTAGGGATGGGCTCAGTTGCTCCTGACAACCTTCAGTCTGCCCCTCCCCCTGCTGCCCAAACCTCCTCCCTCTGACACCAGCCAGGCACATCCCCTCTACTTCCTAGGCCCCATCCTGCAGCTTCACACCTAACCTTGTGCCTGAAAGTTCTCTTCCCCAAATCCTGCCCTAACACCTTATAAGAAAAGGCCTTTGATGTATCCTATGGCCTGACCATTCTCTCAGCCTGAGGGCGACATTAGCTATATTCTGACTGTCACTCAGGCAGATCCACAATTTGCAAGGCCTGGCCTCCCTCCACCCTCTTCTTCCCACAGTACTTAGCATGCCCCTGGCTAGGGGCAGAGGCACAGGCAATGTTAATCATCTTCCCCTTTAAGCATCTACTCAAATAATTCAACTTTTGGATTTTTATCTGCTCTAGACAGAAAGAGCTAGATGCTGCCAGAATTACCTAGGCCTGCTCTTTCAGATCAGGGCCCAAAGAGTGTGGCATGAATGAGCCTGGGAACTCTCTGGAGCACTTTCTGGAGCATGTTGGTGGGGGTAAACATTTTAACAGCATGTGATTTCCAAAATTATTTTTTTTTGTTTTTTGTTAAAGATTTTATTTATTTATTCATGAGAGACAGAGAGAGAGAAGCAGAGACATAGGCAGAGGGAGAGGCAGGCTCCATGCAGGGAGCTCGATGTGGGACTTGATCTCGGATCTCCAGGATCACACCCTGGAACGAAGGCAGGTGCCAAACCGCTGAGCCACCCAGGCTGCCCCAATTTACAAAATTCTTGATAGCTTCATGTCAACACACAAAAAAAAGGGTATATTGTGAATTAGAGTGTAGACACCACATTCATTCTTTTAAGATTTAAAAATGAGAACAGTCACTAAAGACTATACATGATTCCATTCATATGAAACATCTGGAACAGACAAGCCTGTAGAAAGTGGGTTAGTGGTTGTCAGGAGCTGGGGGTGGAGTGGTGGGGGGAGGCAGTAGGAGAGTGACTGCTGATGGGCAAGGGGTTTCTTCCTGGGGTGATGAAAATGTTCTAAGATTAGAGCATAGTGATAGGTATACAACTCTGTGAATACACAAAAACCACCACGTATCCTTTCCAGGGGCGAACTTTATGGTATGTAAATAACACCTCAATAAAGCTGTCAATTAGGCTTCAAAGATTCCTACAAGCATCAGGGTGCTTCAGACTAAGACCACAGGACAAGCTTCAAGAAGCAGTAATAGGGAAAAATGGAAATCCCAGGCTGGTCTGCAAGTCAAGAATCAGGTTCCCAGGAGGGCATTTAGAATACAGGGATCAAGACATGTTCCCCCTGCTTCTGGTCAGCAGCTGAAACTGAACTAGTGTAAACCAAGGAAGGTACCAAAGGCACAGAAGCCAGTTTCTGGAGACCGATCTGTAGCCTGTGTCAGAGCTGTACCACACGGCGTAAAGGGGTATGTGGCTTTCCAGAGCTGAGCACCAAAGGCGTGGGATAGGCCAAGGGCAATGCAGGTGGCTGGCTTGGTGTGAGCATAAAGGGACACTCAGGTGACATGCGGGAACCTGTCTCAAGCTCCCTCAGATTGTTAACAGAGTTCATTTCCTTCTGGTCATAGGCTTTCAGCTGAAGGCCACTCTCTGCTCTGAGAGGGCACCCAATTTCTTGCCAAGTAGGTTTCCCCAACACAGCCCCTTACTTCATCAGGCGAAGAAGGAGAGTCTCCACAGCAAGTATGCTAGCAAGACAGCATCTTGTATCACATAGTTGTGGGAATGACATCATCACCTTTGCCATCTTCTATTGGTTAAACACAAGTCACAGGAAAGGATTACACAAAGGTATGAGCCCCAGGAGTTGGGGATCCTGGCAAGGGATACAGGAAGAGTCTGTCTTCACGGTCCTTACAGAGAGAGAGAACATGCCCATGAGTAAGCAGAATGTTAAGCAGAATGGAACTAATTCTACAAGATGACTTGGGGGTTTCTTAACCTGTCATCTGAAACCAAAGAGGGCAAAAATCACCAGACACTTTCTCTGTACTGGTAACAGCTCACTGGAAGCTAAACTGTCCTGGAGGTTGCTCCCTTTATGAAATGATAAAATGCTTGTAGAAAGTTCTTCACTCTCATGTCCTATGATGCCACCTGGCCCAGTGCAGTTCAGCAGCACCTGTCCCATAAAGGAAGGGATGGCAGAATGAGCCCTTGCACACATTATGGTGGGGAGTTCATGAGGCCGAGTTAATGCTTCTTCATCTTCTGTATCCTAAGATTTACACCAAATTTTCCTGAATAAAAATATTAGAAATTCTACTTGTTAATTACAGGAATGGGTCATCTTCACTTCTGGTCCCAGCACCTTTCTTTTTTTGAATGGGTTACACATTCTGTCTCTTCAGTGGCTCGAAACCCCTATTCTGCATGCTTGTGTCTTATTTTGGGGGGGGGGGGTCCTCCAAGGGGGGGCCCATTTGAGAACAGAAGCCATGGGCATGGTGCCAAGAATTAAACCCTTCTCAAGTTTTCTTGAGTCCCTAACAGGGTGAGCCAGAGCCAGTGAGGGCTGCCAAATTATTGTTATTATTGTTGGTGAGTGGGTAAAATGTATACATGACAAACATTTAAGTCATATAAATAGTCTTCTCTAGAGATCAGCACCTCATAGGTTTTGCTATATTTCTTTGCAAGGACAGTCTTATGTATATTTAAGCATATGTTTATCTATTTTGTATTGCACAAAAAAGCACGCCTTAAAGATTGCTCTGCCTTTCTTTCTTTCTTTCCATTGCGATATAAATTGGAAGTTGTTATATATCAGAACAGAAACATCCGCCTTATTTTTTAATGGCTGCATAATATTTCTTGGTCAAGATGTATCAGAATGGGATGCCTGGGTGGCTCAGAAGTTGAGCGTCTGCCTTTGGCTAAGGGCATGATCCCAGGGTCCTAGGATCGAGTCCCACATCAGGCTCCCTGCAAGGAGTCTGCTTCTCCCTCTGTCTGTGTCTCTGCCTCTCTCTGTGTCTCTCATGAATAGATAAATAAAATCTCTAGAAAAAAAAGATGTATCAGAATGTACTGAACTAGCTCTCAAATGATGGGAATTTAGGTTTGGTCTAATTTTTTGCTAGTTTAAATAATGCTGCAATAATGGCCATTTGTATTTTTCATTGTGCACATATGCTTGTAGATCTTTAGGATAAATTCGTAGAGGTGGTATTGCTGTGTGAAAGGATGTGTGCAGTTTTAATTTTGATAGGTAGTGGCCAACTGCAGTCTGCAGGTTTCTACTGGTAAGACATCGTGACACTCCCAGCAGAGACACAGCATGGCTGTCACAGAACATCAAAGTGGTGGGATAACATCTAGTCTACATTTCCTCATTGTACAGAGGGAACGAAACCATTTTGACCGAATCTCTTATGTGATCTCTATTACCTCTGCACCAGCGACCATATTGTCCAGCCCATTCATTTGACAATCATATACCTTTGAGCATATCTTTACATATATTTACATATCTCAAAGCACCTAACTTAGCACCTAGAGAACACCATTAGCTCTGCTTACTGAGTGCTTACCATGCACCCACCAGGCTCCATGCATGTATGCCACTAGTCCTCCTCACAAACATTCTTTTAAATCACAAGAAAATCGAGGCTTGGAGAGATTGACTTTGCCCGAGGTCTCTTACCCCTATAAAGTAGCAGAGTCAGAATTCAAATCCACCTCTCTCCCATGAGCAAGCTCTCTAGGAAATTGCTCTGTGCCTTACAGGCACTCAGGAAATATGGGATGTTCAAGCTTATTTCTAATAACACCTGGGTGCAAGTCGAGTCCAGTTATTGCATGGTTAGTAAACCTCTCACTTGCCAGGCTGCTCCAACATTCATCCTGGCAACTTGCATTCTATTCCCAAATATTTAGAACTTAACTAACTACTGAGTGTTCCTGATAACTTTGTGATCCCTCCACAATTTGGAGACCATTTCATGTCTTTCAAATGGCCAACTTTGGGTGCTACTTGCTATTAAGAAATAGTACAGTTTTACAGAATTGATAAAAATTGACTTTACTTGGGGTCCTCTGCCTTCCAAACTATTACTGCAGTCCTGTTTTTAATGACCAATCATCTCAGACCATTTTATGCCTACATTTACACAAATTCTTTGATGAACACCTTGCTAAGACTCATTAGAAAACCACAGGAAACTTTGTGAAGTTGGTCCGTAAGTCAAGGAATTAACTTATATTTATGCATTTGTCTTTATGTGCAAACTATCAGCTATTATGATTAAAATTGTATTATGATAAAATTGTACACCAAAAACTCATTTTAAGGGAATCTCAATTCTCAAAAACATATTACCAGCTGGGTGGTAAAATCATGTATGTGATTTCACAAAGATGTGAATAGTGTTTAAAATAATTGAAAAGAGGGGCACCTGGGTAGCTCAGTTGGTTGGGTGTTTGCTTTCGGCTCAGGTCATGATCCCAGGGTCCTGGGATGGAGCCTCGTGTAGGACTCCCGGTTCAGCGGGGAGCTTAGTTCTCTCTCTCCCCAACCCTCTACTTGTGCTCTCTCTTGCTATCTCTCTCAAATAAATACAATCTTAAAAAAAAAAAAAAAAAAGAATTGGACGCAATCTAAGTATTCTTAGATTCTTCTGACCATGGAGCCGGACTAAGGGCTCGATCTCACAATCCTGAGATTAGGACCCTGAGGTCATGAGTGGAAACCACGAGTCAAATGCTCAGCTGATTGTGCCATGCAGGCACCCGTCTTATAACTGTTTTGATTATGATTTCCTGGAGATTTTAGGACCTGTAGTATCTACAAACTAGCCTCTCAGGTATTTAGCATAACTGTATCAAAAATTTATTTTGAGTTTGTTTCTACTGAATAAAATCTGATGTATGCTGTGAAAAAAAAAAAAGGAAATGTTTAAATATAACAGTGTACCTTCTAACGGAATGGTATAGGTAGCCATTTAAAAGTTTACGTTTCTAAAAATAAAAATAAAATAAAATAAAAGTTTATGTTTCTAAATTAGGTAGGGACATAAAAATCTTTTTTTAATGTCAAATGAGAAAACAGAATATGAAATAATATGCATGTTGTAGTTACAGCTCTGTAAAAATTATGTGAGCATTATGGACAAAGGCTTGATGGAACAAGCAATCATTACATTAGCTGTATCAGTGAAACTGTCTATAGGTGCTTTGTAATTGATTAAATATTGGAATATTATACATTTTATTTTATTAAAGATTTTACTTATTTATTTACTTGACACACAGAAAGAGAGAGCACAAGCAGAGGGAGTGACAGGGAGAGGGAGAGGGAAAAGCAGGCTCCCCACTGAGCAGAAAGTCCAATGTGGTGACTCCATCCCAGGACCCTGGGATCATGACCTGAGCCAAAGACAGACACCTAACTGACTGAGCCACCCAGGCACTCCGGAATATTATACATATTAGTTGTACAAATTAAGTCCTACATTATATCTAAGTGCTTTAAGGGATACAGAGTCCAAGCAGTAAACCCAGGTTTTAAAGAAATGATAAATCTTATCTCAATCACTTGCTTGTATGAGGACTTTTACAAACATGGCAGGCCATGTGACAGGAAAAAAGTCTTTCTTAGAACTGGGGCTCTGAATGGGTCCCCTCTATGGAAAAACCTGCAGAGTTAGGAATTCATGTTCTGTGGGTGGCCAAGGTTTCATTGCCATCGTCCTGTCATCATCACATCTACACTGCTGCCCTTGATCTACAAGGGCCATGTTTTCTGCTGCCATCTCTCTGCCAACAATGAAGACCAGCAGTGAGATGGGTTTGCCTTATATCCACAATCTGAAGGCTACTGCTCTATCTTTGTGCCTCATCTATCCTGGTTTTCAGTAGTTGCAGAGGCTTTTTTCCATTATAATCCAGTTGTAAAAATCATGTCCATTTTAAATCTTTTTAGAAACCTGCAAAAAAAAAAAGGGGGGGGATCTATGCTATAATTCTACTTCCCAAATAACAAGTCTGAACTCTGTGATTCCAAGCTGCCACATTTTAAGGGATTTTTTAAGCCACCGAAATTACACAATTTAAAATTGCTATTTGACTTGATATAAGAAATGCAAAATAGTTATCAGAAGAAAAAATACTTGTTAATCTTGTTCAAGGCTGATAAGACATCTCCGGAATGATCTTTGGACCCATTTTGCAATTATAATCTGATTCTCATCTTTTCCTTAAGGAACAGGAGTAAGGAAATTGCTGTGGCAAGACTAAGGCTGAACCACAACCATTAGCTTAAAAAGGTGCACTTGAGCTACTGTGGAATGAGACACAGCTTCAAGTTCTATTTTTTGCTGAAGAATAAGAATTGGAAACCAAACTCTGATCAAGCCACGACATTATGCCAGCCTCTCGGGTTTCTAAAAATAGTTTAATCACAGCAGTGCATCCCTCAAAGTGTTTTTTTAAAAAAAATCTTTTAAAAAATGTTTTAAAATCACCATTAATCTTGCTATTTGGCACAGTCTACTAAAAAATAACATATGCAAACCCTTGACCCAGCAATTCTACTCCTAAGGATATACCCAACAGAAACACACATATGTTTACGAACAAAATATGTACTAGAATATTCACAATAGCACTATTCATGATAACCCCAAACTGGAAACCACCCAAATACCCATTAACAATATAATGGGAAGGGGTGCCTGGGTGGCTTAGCCAGTTAAGCGGCTGCCTTTGGCTCAGGTAATTTTCTCGAGGTCCTGGGATTAAGACCCACATTGGGCTTCCTGCTCAGGGGGGAGTCGGCTTCTCCCTCTCCCTTCATCCTTCCCCACTGCTTGTTCTCTCTTTCTGTCTCTAATAAATAAACAAAATCTTTAAAAAAATAGCAACATAATGGATAAATAAACATGGTACATTTATATGATGGACCGAAACACAGCAATGAAAATTAGCAAATGAAATCCAAGAGCAATGAGCAAAAGAAGCCACTCATTAAAGAGTATCCACCATAATGATTCCACCTGTGAAAAGCTGAAAAACAGGCATGGCTTATCTATACTCTTAAGAAGTCATGATGGTGGTTAGTGACGCAGGAGGAAGAGTGACTAGAAGGGGACTTATGGGGGGTGGGAGGCTGTGAGGGGGCACCTGGGTGGGTGGTGTGTGCGACTCTTGATCTCAGGGTTGTAAATTCGAGGTTCATGGTGGGTGTAGAGATTATTTTAAAAAGTCTGTGTGTGTGTGTGTGTGTGTGTGTGTGTGTGTGTGTGAGGTGCCTGGGTGGCTCATTTGGCAAAGCATCTGTCTTTGGCTCAGGTCATGATCTCAGGATCCTGGGATCGAGCCCCACATCAGGCTCTCTGCTCACTGGTGAGCCTGCTTCTCTCTCTCCTCCCCATTCATGCTCTCACTATCTCTGTCTCTCTCTCTCTCTCTCTCTTAAATAAATAAAATCTGAAACAAAAAACAAAAAAACTCTTTAAAAAAGGGGGGGGAAGGGGAAGACTTGGGGGTACTGCTAATATATTTCTTCATCTGGTGTTGATTACATGGACATGTTTAGTTTGCAAAAATTCATTAAATCATACATGTATAATTTGTATATTTTCTGTATTTCTGTTATATTTCACTGAAGAATTTAAAAATAAAAAATTAAAAAAATACACTCTCACCTACCCCACCCTCGAAAAATCACCATCTTATGCATATGTATTGCCCACACACTTGGCAATAGGGCAAGCTTAGAACAATCCAAGTAACTTCAATAAAGTCGAGCTTCACATGCATTGGAAACAGACCTTAAAAAACATTTAATGAAAAAATTGGGAGGCTGTGTTTGAATTTTATAACAGAATGAACCTATCAATCCACAAAGACAGAAATCTGGATGAAACCATAAAAATGAGAAAGGAGAGAGCTTCTCTGTCAATAGTGGGTCCTGCATGCTCTGCAGAGAGACAAAGGCAAGAACAGGACCAGACAAAAGCCGGAAGAATAAAGACCCAAAGCCTGAGAAACTAGAGTGAGCCCATGGTGGATTTGAAATCAACAAAGGGGCTGCCTGTCGATGGACACGGAAATGACACGAAGATGGTGTGGCCGAGTACTGGGCACTGCTGATGTGTGGGAGACACAAGGAGCTGTGGCAGTAACAGACCCAAACATTTTTGCTGAGCCAACGAAAATGGATAGGTGTTGGGGTTGGGGAGTGACAGCACTCAATGCAGAATGCAGATACTCTTCTTTTTCCCAGAGAATCTAGTCATTCATAAAACCTCAACTGCACTTGAGCCAAGTGATTTTAAAATTTAAATGGGGAGCCAGAGGTCTCAATGGTTGGAAGATCCTGAAAAATATCATCGAAATCATTCAGTCATTCTTTCAATATTATTTTTTTTAAGATTTTTTATTTATTCATTTGAGAGAGAGGGAGAACAGCAGAGGGAGAGGAAGAAGCAGACTCCCCACTGAGCGGGAGCCCCATGCGGGGCTTGATCCCAGAACTCGGAAATCATGACCTGAGCTGAAGACAGATGCTTGCTTAACCAACTGAGCCACCCAGACAGTCTGTATTCTTTCAATATTATTGACTGCTTACTTACTCTGAGCAGTATTTCATCCTGGAAGGTACATGGATGAAAAGGAGGTCTAAATACTATTTGAAACAAGGTGAGGAGAACCATTTTGTAACGGACTAGCCCATTGCTAAATTCTTTAGATGACTGTCAACTTTACATCCACCAGGGAAGGCTCTTACCTTGGTGTAGTGTTCCAAAGCATGGACTCTGTGTGATAGTACCTTTTTTTTATGTCAACTTGGCTAGGCTATCATACCTAGTTATTCAAACACTCACCTATAGATGTTGCTGAGAAGGTATTTTGTAGATGAGGTTAACATCTACAATCAGTTGGCTTTAATTAAAGGAGCTTTTCCTTACTAATATGCGTGGGCCTCATACAATCAGTTGAAAGGCCTTAAGAGAAAAACTGAGGTTTCCCCAAGGAAGAAAAAATTCTGCTTTAAGACCTCAACAATCAGGAGTGCCTGGGTGGCTCAGTTGTTAACTGTCTGACTCTTGATTTCAGCTCAGGTCATGATCTCAGGGTCAGGAGATCAAGCCCCGTGGTGGGCTTTGTACTGACCATGGAGCATACTTAAGATTCTCTTTTTCCATCTGACCCGCCCCCCTTCTCTCTCTCTTTAAAAAAAAAAAAAAAAAGACACCTCAACATCAGCTCCTGGCTGAGAGTTCCAGCCTGTTGGCTTACCCTATACATATTAGATTTGCTAGACTCCACAATCACAGAAGCCAATCCTTATCGGTTGTTTCCCTGGAGAATCCTAACTTATACAGACTACACAGACTCCTTGGGTTTGAAACTTGGCTTTGCCATGTATCTAGCTGGGTCATTTCTATACCTCTGTTATTTCAACTGTAAACTTGGGATAATAACAGTACTTAACTCATAGGAACTAGAACAACCCCTAGCACCGAGTAAATGCTTTGAAAGTGTTTGTTAAATACGTAATTCTGTGGTGCCAAGTTCATTTCTTAGCTGAAAAACCTGAGATATTTTTATTTCCAACAAGCTGCCATCAACCAAACATGATCGCTCTTCCCCATACCAAGATCAGAACAACCTCGGATCAGCAGCACCTCACCAGTTACAGGTGTTTAGTTGTTCTTTTAGATGGTATAGGAGCAGGTGAGATGCCAGACCAGTTCCACACATGGTGATGATTTGGCAAAGCTGGTATCAGAGCACTTCTGGAACATTCTTAACTACAAGTTCTCAGCTGCTGACAACAGCTGTGCTTCAAGAGACTCAGACTCAGCACAGAGCTATTCCTACTATTTACAAGGGTGGGAGTTCATAAAGGGGGTCCTAATCATTTTTTCTGTTCCCACGGTTGATACTGCACAGCAGCCTGCCCTGGTCCCTGGCAATTAAATATTAAATGAAGAAAAGAAATTCACAAAAAAGGGGGGCACCTGGCTGGCTCAGTCAGTAGAGCATGCAACTCTTGATCTCAGGGTTGTGAACTGAGCCTGACATTGGGCACAGAGATGACTTAAAAAAGAAAATCAGAAAAAAAGAGAAAGATTAAATGGGGAATCAAAATGTTTTTGTGGGCCTATTCTGCGGGAGATTGTGACAACAGTGATAACCAACATTTGTTGAGCACTTACTAGGTGCCAGGCACTACTCTCAATACTATTTAAACATTGTATAGATGAAAAAACTGAGTCCTCAAGAGAAAAGTAATTCACCTAAGGATAGGCAGAGTAGCAGAGTGGGGATCTGACACCTGGCTTTCTGGCTTAGGTGCAGGCTCTCCCTCCTGGGAACACTGCCTTTGAGTCTGGATTGGGAAGAGGGGGTCCAGGCAGGCACACAAGAACAAGCATCAAACTAGGCTATGACTGATAGGAGGGCACAAGGGGAGCGCCTGGGTGGCTCAGGCCCTTAACCGCCTGACTTCAGCTCAGGCCATGATCTCAGGGTCCTGGGGTCTAGCCCTGCTTAGGGGCTCTGCACTCAGTAGGAAGTCTGCTCCTCCCTCTCCCTTTGCCCTTCCCCTCGCCCACTCCTGCTCACACTTTCTCTTTCTCTCAAATAAATAAATAAAATCTTTTTTAAAAAAATGGAGGGTCAGAGGGCTCAAAGGATTCTACAGTGAAGTGTACTTCTTTTAAGTTAAACAAGTTTCAAAGGCTGAAATAGAAGCCATCATAAACAATATTCCTTTTTTTATATAAACAATATTCCTTCATGAATTTTTGTTAGAGTATATAATGTGTCCACTTTATACAAAAATACCAAATTTCATTGAAGATTTCTACCTTAGTGTTTGAACCTTTCTTTCATCTTCATATAAAAAATTTAAGGCAGGGGCACCTGGGTGGCTCAGTCAGTTGAGTGTTTGACTCTTGGTTTCTGCTCAATTCATGACCTCAGGGTCCTGAGAGTCAGCCACTTACTGGGGCTCCACATTCAGTGGGGAGCCGACTTGAAGATTCCTTCCCTCTGCCCCTCCCCCCACTCATGCTCAAGCTCACTCTCCCTCTCTCTCCTTGAAATAAATCAATCCTTAAAAAAAAAATTTTGAGGCAAAGTGATCCTGAAATTATTTCTCATTTATTCACTAGCAGTGCAATGAAATCAAATATCTTACTTATTATTCTCATTTGATTTCATATTACATCAACTTCTTCCTACAGGTTTTCACAAGGACAAAGATTTCCTGTATTGTTCTCCTACAGGATCCAGTGAACTAAGTCTTAGAGGACTTTTCTGAAATTATTTTCTTATAGCTCAGGAAATAAGAAAGGACAGGATCAGATTCTATCAGAATTTGGTTAATTTTTATACTAGCAAGACAGAGAGGATCTTAGATTTTTAAGTAATCTCTATACCCCAAGCAGGGCTTGAATTTACCACCCTGAGATCAAGAGTCACATGTGCTATTGACTGAGCCAGCCAGACACCCTGGGGTCTTAGATATTGTTTTCTAGTAATACCAACTTCTCTGGCTCTGTGTAATTATCTAAATCCTAATTGACTTCAGTGATGTGTTCAGTTATGATGGCCACTGGCCTACAATTCCCTAGAGCTAATGCAGGATCATGCTGAATCCTGGATGAGAGGAGCTGTTACTAAAGAGGGAAATTTTCCAGAGAGGCATAGCTGGAGGACAGAGGTGCGGTAACCACAGATGAAGCCTACACTAAGTCTCCAAACTTAACTTTGACCAATTGTGTACTCTTGCCTTGCTGTGTAACTGCTCCCACAGGTGGAAATACACAGTGCATTGAGCATATTGAAACTATGCTGGCTTACATCTCCATCTTGGAGAGGCTATGCCGAAAATAGCCAGGTCTTCATGGCCTATGAGCACCTTGTATATACCTAGCTGAGGTCCTCAAGGTCAAGGAGACGAGAATTAAGAATGGCACCCCAGGGCAGCCCCGGTGGTGCAGCGGTTTGGTGCTGCCTGCAGTCTGGGGTGTGATCCTGGCGTCTTGGGATCGAGTCCCACATCGGGCTTCCTGCATGGAGCCTGCTTCACCCTCTGCCTGTGTCTCTGCCTCTCTCTTCCTCTCTCTGAATGAATAAATAAATATTAAAAAAAAAAAAGAATGGCACCCCAGAATTCTGGGACTCAGCTGCCTCTCCCTTCTGGGCCCCGTCTCTCAGACATTTTCTTTTCTTTTTTTTTTTTTTAAACATTTATTTATTCATGAGAAACACAGGGAGAGAGAGAGAGGCAGAGACACAGGCAGAGGGAGAAGCAGGTTCCATGCAGGGAGCTTGATGTGAGACTTGATCCCACATCAGGACTCCAGGATCACACCCTGGGCCGAAGGCAGGCGCTAAACCGCTAAGCTACCCAGGGATCCCCCTCTCAGACATTTTCATAGGAGATAGGAGGGGGATACTGCTTTCTCTCCATCTTCCCTTTAGAAATGGGCTGATCATACTGGTATTGCTATCTCTGGACTCCCCAGGTGGAAAATACTGGTTTGGATGTTCACACAGCACTTGGTAGCATTATACCCTTAAACAAATCCATAAAATTCTTTCAAAAAGAATAAACCAATAAAACATTCCCTCCTGAAACTTTTCCCTTGGGATAATGATGTGAAAACACATTTCCTACTGAAGCTTTTTCATAAGAAAAAAACCTTCATGTCAGATTTTAGGTTTTCTAATATTGAGATTCCTGGTTTTCATCTACTCTAGAGATAGACAGGTCTATTCGCTTAGCTTAAAACATCCAGTGAACAACATTCCAGCTAATCCTTTCAGACCAGTTTTGTAAATTCTGAGAGGCACCACCTCAAAACACCATCCTTGAAAAGCAGTAAGATATAGTCAGTCTACTGCTGTTTTCCTGTGGCCGCTCAGTATACTCCAGATAGGAGGCCTTCAGGTTGGCAACTATCAAATGTTCTGGACAAGAGCCAACAGTGACATCACAGCCTTGTGCATCAACCTGGTTAAGAAAGAAAATCCTGGGGTTTCACGGCTAGACAGAGCCAAAGGCTCATCAGTTAACTTAATGGCAAATATAAGTCTCAATGATTAGTCCTATGATGCTCTCTTTTATCCTTGCTTCCTTCACTCTTGGAATAAAAATGCTTCTGCCTTGCCCTCCCTTCCCACCTTTTCATTAAATGAATGACAATTTAAAAGTATAAACCCTATGCTTAAGAGTCACCTTTAATATAAGCTAAACAATGATCAAGGGAAATCTCTAAAACAGAATTTTAGGATTGGGCAGTCCTTTCACATGTCAAGATGCTGCAGCCTGACATGAAAGATGCTTACACCGCCAGCAAGACTATGAGTGCATGGAAAGCTGTGTTGAATCCTTGTTTTGTGTTTCCATTTCTGTTCATCTGCTTTCCCGTGGGCAAGCAGCCACCTCCTATCACAGAGCCATCCCCATCTTAGGTCAGCAGGCAATATGGGCAAAATATGCAAAAGGATGGACACACTGGTTTGGGTGTGGTCACTGGCAATGGGAAGCTTTGGTCCCCTGGTTGCAGGCTCTAAAAGCCAGGAGCCGCACCCTTGGCGGGTAATCAATCTCCAAAACCACTTCTCCCGATTTCACCGCAATCCCCACCAACCCTGACTGCTCCCTCGGTGAATAAACAGCAGACCCTAGACGTGGCCAGCCTCAGCAGACAAAGCCAACCGCCCGAGGGAGCTCGCCCTGCAC
This sequence comes from Vulpes lagopus, assembly GCF_018345385.1. Classification (NCBI taxonomy): domain Eukaryota; kingdom Metazoa; phylum Chordata; class Mammalia; order Carnivora; family Canidae; genus Vulpes; species Vulpes lagopus. The sequence continues at coordinate 112,863,826 of NC_054828.1, forward strand.
GGAGGCAATCACCAGGTCGCCGCGGGGCCACCACGCCGTCTGGGCTGCTGGTCAACAGCAGGAGGCAGGAGGCGACGGCGCGGAGGCCAGCAGGCATCAAAGCGGGCGGCGGCGGCTTCCTGCCCGACCCACAGTCTGGGGGGACGCGCGACTCACACCAGGGAATTAATGCAGGGGTTGGTGCTCCGAGATAAACCCCCAAAGATGAGGGCATGCCCAGAGATTTCTACGGGAGCGTTTTCTGCACCAGAAACCTGCACACTTGAGTTCGGGGGGGGGTGGGGGGCCTAGTTCGGGATCCGGAGGATACCAGTGGCGGCTATTGTTCTCCAGGTCTCCCGGGCGGGAGACGTCCCCCAGCCAGCATCTGCCACTGGACCAAGCCTTTCAGCCCCGAGAAGAAAAGGGTGTGCCTGCGGCGCTGCGGATTATCGCAAAACCTGAAGCGAGTCCCCACGGGCTGTGTCAGGCCGGGAGACAAAGCTCCTGGTGGGGACAGCTCAGCCCCGTCTCGGATCCGCCATCCTGGGTCTGTCGCCTGGCCAAGGGCCACGCCCAGCTGGCCACCTGGACCGCCAGGCTCCACGTCTGGAGCTTAGGGTCTTCAGGCCCGGGCCTCGCCTCCCAGCCGCCCGCGCCTCCCTTCCGCGGAGACCTCCCTCCCCCGGGAGACCTCCCTCCCCAGAGGGGCCCTCCCCCTGCCCGCGCGGATCTCCTCCCCCCAGGCGTCGACCCTCCGCAAACCCCGGCGGTCTCCACCCTCCAGCATCTCTCCTCCCATCCCATCCTCATTCTTCATCAGCCCCAGACTCGCCCCGCCTCGCGCCACCTGCACCGCACTCCTTCCCTCCCTCTTCAGACCCGCCCCCCGCCCCCTCTCTTTGCTCCTCAAACCCTGGTCTCCACTTGCCTCTCTCCCCGGACCCGGTCCACCTGTCCCCACCCAGCTTCCCCATCTCCCCATCTTTGCTCAGACTGAGGCCCGGCGTCCGCCTCTCCCCGTCCCAGCTTCTGTCTGGCTCCGGCTCTTGCCCCTCCCCGGCCTGGGGCGTCGATGTCGGTCGCCCGCCAAGATCGCTGCTGCGGGGAGGGCTCCCGCCCTGGGCTCCAGCGAAGGCACCCGGCTCGGCGCTCGCTCTGGGCCGGGCGGCCACAGGCGGCCTTTGTGGTTCGGGCAGGTGCCTCGGAGGCAGCAGGCGAATTGTCCTTAGGCACCGCCGCGTTGGCCAGGCGGGTGGAACGGGCCGTCGGGTCCGGTCCAGGCTGGGCAAATCCCAACCCGGAGGCGAAATGGACGCAGGGTGTGTGCACCGGTGGTAGCGGGGGGCCACGGGCAGCGACCATCTAGGGATTCGGGCAGGACGGGCCCGTAGCCAGAGAAGCCCCCGCCCAGGCTTCCAGCCATTCAGTGCACCTCGACGAGCGAGGCTGGGCGCCTACTGTGTGCTAAGAGCGAAAGCCCTTCAACCAAGCCGTCTTCTCACCCCAGTTCTTTGCAATCCCACGAGCACGCTCGAAACGCCTACTATGAGCAAGGCACTGCACGGAGCTCTGTGGGCGTACAAAGAGGACCCGATCCCGACCCCAGTTTAGCCCCGGTGGCCGCCCCAATCCCAAACCACACCTCCCGCCGCGTCCCCTGAGGCCGGGTCCCTGGGTGCACCCCTATCCCTGCCCTTTTGTGCGCCTCCCAGAGAAACGGAGGCCGTGAGAAGGATGTCCCAGCCCGGGGAAAATGAGCCCACCGCCCGCCCCGCCATCACGCACTCCTCCGGGATGCTGCGGCTGCGAGGGTCCGTCGGTCGGTCCGTCTCTCCTCGGTCTCGCCGCGGCGCGGGAGCTGCGGGTGCTCAGGGCGGCGGCGGCTGCACGCGCGCTCGCTCGATCGCCGCCTTGGAGCGCGCGGCGCTGGAGTCGGAAGCCGGGAGCTGGGGAGGGGACGTGGGTGGGGGCTGGAGGCGGCCTCGGCCAATCACCGACCCGACGCCTCCTCTCCAGCGCTCCCCACCTCGCGCTAGCAGGTTAGGGGGAGGCGGGCACAGGCGGCGCCCCGCTTCTTCGCCGCCGCGCGCGGCCGCCGCCTTGGGACTACAACTCCCGACAGGCCCTGCTGCAGGGCCGGGGTCCGAGAGGGGAAGGAGAGTGAGGCCCGAGAACCCGCCGACCCCCCTCGCGCCCTGCTCCGCGTGCCTTTGGGTTTCCATGGTGACCCACGGCCCTTCACAAAGCCCCGGCGCTGGGGCGCGCTGATGCACGAGTCCCCTGGGAGGGCTCTGGGGCGGGTCCCGAAGACACAGCACCTCCCCTCCCCCTGCACGACCCCACCCGAGGGGCTGAAACAATGCCCCGGCCGCCTCACCCGGTGGCTGCCGGGCCTGCCCTTTGCCGCCGGCTTCCCTCCCGGACCCAGTACGACGCCTTCCAAGCGGGCGCTCGGCGAGGTCGCACGCTGGAGAGGGCGGGGTGGGCGTTAGAGAAAAACATCCTCACGTCGGTACAGTACACAGTGGACGGCCACTCAGGGCCAACTAAGTTCGCATCTGCCCCCTCCGGGGACTCGAACCCCGGGTTCATTCTCTGGGCTGCTCTGAGCTAGAGCTGCTCCATCCAGAGCTCTCAGGTCCAGCCACCTGTCCTGTTTCTGACACCTTCTTTCAGGACACAGGGAAGTGTTTGGAAATGTTTTATGACTCAATTTATACTCACCTTTTTTTTCTTCACGTTTTAAATATAATTTAACTAAATCAACAAATCTAGAAAAGGAGAGGGAGGATTATCAGGCCTTAGTACCACCTCCCTAAACCCCTCTTAAGCCTTTACTGTAATCTTTTATATAGTTGTGATAATAGCTTAGCTGTGGTTTAGTAGTTTGCCTCTTTTCACTTAATGTCACTTCAAAGCCGTTTCTATTGATTAAAATGCACCAATGAGTTCTCGCCTCCAACCCCATCCAGAGTCCCTCCTGGGAACCCCAATGGGTTACTGCAGAAACCGTCTCCTCCCAGCTTGAGAGAAGAGGTGAAGGTGAGGGAGTTCCCAGCCACCTTGCCTGCGCAGCCACAGCCAGAGAGGTAGTTCACACCTCTCTACAAGTTATTTTCAACCAAAATGGTGCTTTACTTCTCCGGAGGATGCCCCACTCCTCCTCTCAACAAAACCCACAGGGGCGGCAGGGTGGCAGAGCCTGCAAAGTGAGGTGTCTACGGACCACTTTCACTGCCATCCTTTGCCAAGGGCTCAGGGCCTGGAGCAGGCCAGGCTGGCATTTGGGAAGTGCCCTGCTGGATTATTCACATTAAGTCTGCTTCTCCAAGGAGGAAGGTTTACTATTCAGCCCCCTGCCCCACACATCCTGAGTTTATGAAAGGAGCCCCCAGATGAACCTAGGGCCTACACCAAAGCATCCCTAATCCAGGGAGCCCAGGATGTGGCTGGGGAGAGGGGCTTGTCCTCCCACTGCTTCAGTTTAGGGCACTACCCTAGGGATTCACAGGCTGGCCAGGCTCTGCAGGGACCTAGGCATTTAGGCAAAATGGATTGAGCCTCAGGGAGGTGGAGTGAAGCCGCCCTCCTTACAGGCTGTCAATAGCTGGATCCCTGGGCTACCACCTTCCTTGGAAGCTGCACTTTTTGCCTCAGGGGGAGGGAGTCCTCTAGTGGAGGAAACGTTTTTTGCAACATTTAATGGACCTTAAATTTGGACTCCCTCCTTTGCTCTTCCTGGACCTAACTTCCCTGGTAAGAGAAAGAGCAGCCTTGAGGTCATCTGTCTGCTAGGAACATTGTTGAACGTCTCATCTAAACCTGAGGCGGTAAATGTCCCCAGTACTTGATTTTAGTTTTATTTGTTTGCTTTCAATCTAGGTTATCTCTCCTGGAAAGTAGAAAGGGCATAGGTCTTGGAGTCATACGTCCCTAGGTTGAAATCGTTGCTCTACTTTCTGGATAATTGACCTTGGGAAAGTTACTTATGTCATCTGAACTTTAGCTCCCTACATAACTCGAGGATCATAGCACATTTTTTTATTTTTTTATTTTTATTTTTTTTTAAAGATTTTATTTATTTATTCATGAGACACAGAGAGAGAGAGAGAGAGAGAGAGAGAGAGGCAGAGACATAGGCAGAGGGAGAAGCAGGCCCCATTCAGGGAGCCTGACGTGGGACTCGATCCCAGGTCTCCAGGATCACGTCCTGGGTTGAAGGCGGTGCTAAACTGCTGAGCCACCCGGGCTGCCCCATAGCACATTTTTAAAAAACTGCCATGATGATTGCATAAGGAAATACATATAAAGGGCATAGCACACTGCCTGGCATATAGCACACACTCAACAAATGTAGCTATAATCATTCATTTATTCAATAACAAATGGTTATGGAATAGTGTGAGGAATATAAGAATGTGACATTGCTGGGACACCTGGGTGGCTCAGTCAGTTAAGCATCCAACTCTTGATTTTGGCTCAGGTCATGATCTCAGGGTCATGAGATCGAGCTCAACCTCTTACTCTGCACTAGGCACCAAGCCTGCTTAAGATTTTTCCTCTCCCTCTTCCTGCCCCCACCACCCCCACGCTCCTGTACATGCTCTCTCTCTTTAAAAAAAATGACAATCCCATTATAACAGCTACAAAAAGCAGAATGTTGTGATTTTTACTATAAGGCTCATATGACCAGCTTGGATGAAGTAAAATAGGAATTCAGATGAGAGATAAATCAGTTCTGAACAGATCAGGAAATGGAGGAGCTTGATTTGGATTTCACCTGGATATTGATGTGCTGGATGATTCTAAGCAGAGGTCTGAGATTCCAGGATGAAGAAGTAAAAATTTGTGGTTGGGGGAGCTGGGAAGTGTTTGGAAGACAGCAGAGGAGCCCATCATGACTTGAAAATCAAGTCTTTGAAGACAAAGAGGATAGTAGATAGAACTGGTGTTGGGGCCAGACTTCTCAAAGCTGAGGGCTATTGGCTCTTATGAGTAAATGTGTTTAGGGTTCCAAATCACCTTAACAACAAGCTTCTGAATAATGGGTAAATGAAGAGTTATCATAAGAGGGGAGTGAGTGTAGGAATAGTGGGTGTTTTGGAAACACATTGGATCCTTACAACTTCACAGGGCAGATAGCACTGGTCATTTCTTACATATGAGGAGGTCCAAACTTATAGAAGTCAAGTGACTTGCCCCAAAAGTTACCCCAATATAAGCATTATCAGGGCTCCAAAACACATCTGCCTGATACAGAGCAGAGCCCTCTTGCCCCAGCAGAGAAAGCTGACTCTCCAGTGCAGAGACTATGGTGACCATGAATGACTCTCAAGGAGTCATGTTCAGTCATGTTCCTTTCTCTGCAGTTCCAACCTGTTACTTCTCGAGGTGTCCTCTGAGAAAGGGTATTCTCCAACATTCCCAAGGAGGTTAGTATTAGATTTCTTCCTCGGCCTTCTCTTTTCACCTTTTCCCCCCTCATAGGTCAATGACAACCCTAGCATGGAGAACACATTGTGAAGTCTACTTAGCCACTAAAACAATTGTGAGCCAGCAGTCAAACTTCTATATTCAGGTCAGTGCCATGGGGCAGGAACCAAAAACGAGATGGGAGATGGATAAATGGACATTGAGAGAAAGACAAGAGAGGACGCCTGTAGAAGATCTAAAGGCATAGAGCTAGGGGGGCCAGGTTGGCTCAGTTGGTAGAGAGTACTACTCTTGATCTCAGGGTTTTGGTTTCAAGCCTCATGTTGGGTGTAGAGATCACTTAAAAATAAAAGCTTTAAAAAAACAAAAAAAAATTTTTAAAAGAAAGGCATAGGGCTAAACAGATACACAAACAAGGGCAGTGGGAAATGAGACTAAGAGACTTTCAGGTCCCAGAGCTGTGGCCACCCAGCACAACACTGAGACACAGGAGGGGACAGGGATGGGGGTGGGGGTGGCTGTGCTTGAGCTGAAAACATCAAAGTAAATGCCAGTGGCTTATCATTGCTCTTGAAATGCTGATGAGCTCTCCAAAAATTTAAATCATTCCTTTGGCCTAGGAAACTTGTCCCCCCACTTTTATTTTTAAGTTTCAAAGTTTAATTTTAAAAATAAAGTGTGTCTTGTCTTGGAACTAGAATAGCCACAAGCCAACATAAAGCAAGAATCACTGGATGACTCTAGCTATCCTGGCCCCATAGCGGAAATCTATAATTTGAAATTTGCATTTATTTCACACCCACATGGAACCTATGAACTGCATGGTCTCACAATGCCAACATTATTCAGATAAGGATAAAGAGGTTTTGTTTTAAGCTGTTTTCTCCCTTAACAAGTCAACTTCATCTGGGCATTAGCAAGAATAATAGTGACAACAAGGAACAACTTAAATATATACAACCACCTTCAGAGAACAAAACCGTTACTCTAAGAGTCAGATCTTTTTTTTTTTTTTTTAAGATTTTATTTATTTATTCATGAGAGACACACACACAGAGAGAGGCAGAGACATAGGCAGAAGCAGTTTCCATGCAGGGAACCCCATGTGGGACTCAAGATCTTTTTTTTTTTTTTAAGATTTTTAATTTATTCATAAGAGACAGAGAGAGAGAGAGAGAGAGAGAGAGAGAGAGAATGAGAGAGGCAGAGACACAGGCAGTGAAAGAAGCAGGCTCCATGCAGGGAACCTGACATGGGATTTGATCCTGGGTCTACAGGATCAGGCCCTGGGCTGAAGGCGGGCTCTAAACCACTGAGCCACCCAGGGATACCCAGAGCCAGATCTTTGATCATCTTTTTGTTCCCTACCAGTCACACTCCACAGCACAATGCTTTATTAAACCCCTGATGAGTGCTGATGAGCTAAAATGGGAAAGAATTCCCTCATCCTGCCACCAAGTTGGATTTTCATTTATAAGATGAGGCCAAGGGTGCCTGGGTGGCTCAGTTGGTTAAGTGTCTGTCTTCAGCTGAGGTCATGATCCTGGGGTCCTGGGATGGAGCCCCCCGCATTGGGCTCCCTACTCAGAGGAGAGCCTGTTTTTTTTTGTTTTTGTTTTTTTTGAGAGCCTGTTTTTCCCTCTTCCTCTCCATTTGTGCTATCTTGGTTTCTCTCTCTCAAATAAATAAATCATAATAATAAGTAAATAAATAAAATGGGTCCAAAGAAATACAACACTAAAAAATACCCATCATTGCCTCTACCTGATTTTTTCTGATATTATTTTATGAAGCCAACAGAAGAGTTGGCTATTTTTTTCTCTTTAGTTGCATTACTCAAAATTTAATAAGAATTAAAGTGAATATTTATTGAACATTTCCTGCATGCTTTATGTACATTATTCATTTAATCCCTGCAGCAAACCAGTGAGAAAAGTATCATGATACTCACTTTATGAAAGAGGGAAACATGGGGTGCCGGGTGGCTCAGTTAGTTGAGTGTCTGACTTAAGCTCGGGTCATGATCCCTGATCCTGGGATCCAGCCCTACCTCAGGCTCCCTGCTCAGCGAGAAGCCTGCTTCTCCCTCTCCTCTCCTGCTTGTGCCCTCTTGCTATCTCTGTCTCTCAAGTAAATAAAATATTTTTTTAAAAAAGAGGGAAACAGAATCTCAAAGGCAAGTGACTTGCCTAAGGTCCAACAGCTCAAAGGGGTAGAGCCCAGACCAAAACCTAGGTCTAACTCAGGGTCTGTATTTGTTCCATTAGACCACACTGCCTATTATCAAACATTTTATTTACATTTGCCCTTTTCTCAAATCTATAGTGGTTTTTGGGGATTCGTAGTGTAATTTTCAGAGTGGGGCCATCCCGTCTAGCTTGGTGATTATGTTGACCTTGACTAGTTTGCCTCCTTACCTTCACAATGAAAAGCCCCCAGGTGGGTGTTCTGTGAGGTTCCCAGAGAGCCATGCATCCTGCTCTTCAAAGTTACAGTGTCTCCAGTGTCTCGGCATGCCTGGGTGGCTCAGCAGTTGAGCAATTTGCCTCAGGGCATGATCCCCAAGTCCCTGGATTGAATCCCACAGGGAACCTGCTTCTCCCTCTGCCTCTCTCTCTGGGTCTCTCATGAATGGATAAATAAAAATATTTTTTAAAAAAAGTTAGTGTCTCAGAGCACTTGGAATTGTCCCACATGCTTGCATATTCTCTGTTGTTTTTTCATTTTTTTCTCCCTCCATTTAGTTTGAGAAATTGCTTTTGGCATCTTTTCAAGCACACTGATTTTTCCTCAGCTGTGTTAGTTAGGTCTACTGATGAGCCCATCAAAGATATTCTTCACTTCTGTTACGCTGTATCTTCCTAGTACTTTTTGATTCTTTCTTAGAGTTTCTATCTCTCTGCTTGCAGTCCCCATCTGTTCTTGTTTGTTGTCTATTTTTCCATTAGAGCCTTAACATAACAATCATTATTATTTTAAATTCCCTATCTCATCATTCTATATCATAGCTGAGTGTGGTTCTGATGCTTCCTTTGTCTCTTCAGACGATATTCTTTCATGCTTTTTAAAAAAGTTTTATTTATTTAAGTAATCTCCACACCCACCCAACACAGGGCTTGAATTCACGACACCAAGATCAAGGGTCAAGTGCTCCACCCACTGAGCCAGCCAGGTATCCCTCATTCATGCTTTTTAAAACACGGCTTGTAAATTTTTGTTGAAAGCCAGACATGATGAATCAGGTAAGAGAAACTGAGGTAAGTAGGTCTTTAGTCTAAGGCTTTGTGTTAATCTGGGCAGGAGATGGGCTATATTTAGTAATTGCTATGGCTGTGAGTGCCACAGGCTTGTTTCCTCTAGTTTCCTTGTTTTTTCTTCCTCTTTTATCTTTGGGTTTCCCTGAGAATTGCTTCCTGAACAGACTCTGTGATTTGCAACTTTCCCAATTATAATCTACTGTTACTATCCTGAAGTCTGTTGATGTGGTGGAAAGGTGTTGGGAAGGGAAGTGTTCCATAATATTAGGATTAAATCTCATTTTTTTAGTATCCCTGAGTCCCTGGGCTGTGGCCTTCAGAAGCATTTCTCAGCCTTTTTTCCTCCCCTCTCTTATATGAGACAGGGAGGATAGACAGGGTCAGAGCTGGCTAATTGCTCTTTCTTCAGGTAAGAGAAGAACTCTGGGAAGGTTCCTCTTGGATGGCTCTTATTATGAAGAACTCTCTGGGCCTATTTCCACATGATTACCATGCCAGAAACATAAAGGGGATCTTCTCCAGTCTTTACCATGAGAACCTGGTGGGGTTCCTGGAAGTAAAATCCATGAAAGGATCTTTCTAAGCCTGGGTTCTGCTATAGGCTGAATGTTTGTATCCCCAACCCCTCAATTTCATATTTTGAAATCCTAATGCCTTATAAGGGAGAAATTTAGACACAGATACACAGGGAGAATGCCATGTGATGATGGAGGCTGAGTGATGCCTATAAACCAATGACCACCAAACCAAGGATTGCCAGGAACCACAAGAGGCAAGGAAAAAGTCTTCCCTAGCATCTTTCTTTCTTTCTTTCTTTCTTTCTTTCTTTCTTTCTTTCTTTCTTTCTTTCTTTCTTTCTTTCCTTCTTTCTTTTTTTCTTGACAGAGAGAGAGAGAGAGAGAGTGCCAGACAGCACAAGCAGGGGGAACAGTGGAGGGAGAGAGAGAAGCAGGCTCCTTGCTTAGCAGGGAGCCCAATGTGGGGCTCAATCCTAGGATCCTAGGGTCATGACCTGAGCTAAAGGCAGACGTTAACCAACTGAGCCACCCAGGTGCTCCTAAAGTGACCTTAAAAGACCCAACTGCTATACTTCATAAAAGACAATACCCCTCAAGGCCTGAGGCAAAGATTGGATTACAACCACTCACTGTTAAGTTTTTCAAACATGGTATTTTAAAACCATGTCAATCTCTTTTACCAGTAAAAGAGAGTGGAGAATATGGAATTGTGTAAGATCTAAGGGCCATAAATTAAGCAGTTGTACCTATTCATCCCATAGTACCAAGTCCATATACTATTCTCACCCAGGTCCCTGGGGATGCTAACTGGTTTATGGCCCTTGATTTAAAAAACACCTTCTTTTGCATCCCTTTAGTGGGGGAAGCGGCAGCCACGATTTGCCTTTGAATGGGCCTGACCTTCAAGCCCTCACAATTAATGTAGACAGTCTTGCCACAGGGATTTAGAGACTGTCCTCACTTATTGAGGGTGGAGGGTGGGGAGGGGGAGCTGCACTTAGCAAAGACCTCTGCGATATCACTTCACCTCAAGGGACTATAATTCAATATGTGGATGACATTTTAATCTGTAGTCCTACAAAGGAAACGTCTGATAAAAATTCTGTAACCTTACTTAATTGCTTGGCAGACAGAGGGTATCATGTCTCCCCTAAAAAGGCGCAAATATCTAAGCAGAAGGTAAAATATTTGGGATGTGAACCAACACCAGGCCGCTGTATTCTATCTACTAATATTAAAAAAATATATATCTTATTCTTTTTATTTTTTTAAGATTTTATTTTATTTATTTATTCATGAGAGACACAGAGAGAGAGGCAGAGACACAGGCAGAGGGAGAAGCAGGCTCCATTCAGGGAGCCCGACGTGGGACTCGATTCCGGGTCTCCAGGATCACACCCTTGGCTGCAGGCAGCGCTAAACCGCGCGCCACTGGGGCTGCCCTATTCTTTTTATTTTTAAAGATTTTACTTATTTATTTATGAGAGACACACAGAGAGAGGCAGAGATGTAGGCAGAGGGAGAAGCAGGCTCCCCGCGGGAACCTGATACAGGACTTGATCCCAGGACCCCAGGATCATGACCTAAGCCAGAAGCAGATGCTCAACCACTGAGCCACTCAGGTGCCCTGAAGAAAGTCTATATTAGATCTTGAGCCCTCAAATACTAAGAAACAACTCCGAACTTTCCAAGCCATGGCAGGCTTTTGCCACCCCTGGATTCCTGGATTTGGGCTCATAGTCAAGCCATTGTATGATTCAGCTAAAGGTCCTGATGAAGAGCCTTTACTCTGTACTAAATCCCAGCGGATGGCTTTCAGAACCTTAAAAACTAAGCTCCTATCAGTCCCAGCCTTGGATCTACCAAATTTAGAAAAACCTTTCATTTTATATAGGGCAGAGAAACAGGGCCAAGCTTTGGGAGTTCTTACCCAAATATTAGGAAATGAAACAAGACCAGCGGGCTATTTTTCTAAGCCACCTGACAATATAGCCCAAGTGTGGCCGGCTCACCTCTGAGCAGTGGCTGCAACTGCCCTCCTGACAGAGGAAGCTTCAAAACTTACTATGGGACAGTCTCTAACTGTGATGACCTCACACCAGGTCCAAAGTGTTTTAGAATCTAAAGACCATCAATGGGTAACAGGGGTGGGGGTGGAGTGTGTGGAGGGCAAATTACTAAATACGAGGCTGTGCTTTTAAACACACCTAAAGTGGTTCTTAATATCTGCCAGATTTAGGGGCACCTGGGTGGCTCAGTCCGTTAAGCACCTGCCTTTGGCTCAGGTCATGATCCCAGAGTCCTGGGATGAAGCCCTGAATCTGCTCAGCAGGGAGCCCTGAATCTGCTCAGCAGGGAGCGGAGCTCTCCTTCTGCCCCTCCCCCCTGCTCATGCACTCTCTCAAATAAATAAATAAAATCTTAAAAAAAAAAAATCAGACCCAGCTACCCTTATGCTTGGACCTGGCCATCATACTTCTTTTAATTACTTCATTTTATTTTTATTTTTATAATTTTTTATAAAATTTTTTTTACTTCATTTTTTTTTAAAGATTTATCTATTCATGATAGACATAGAGAGAGAGGCAGAGACACAGGCAGAGGAAGAAGCGGGCTCCATGCAGGGAGCCCGACACAGGACTCGATCCAGGGACTCCCGGATCGCGCCCTGGACCAAAGGCAGGTGCTAAACCATTGAGCCACCCAGGGATCCCCCTGGCCATCATACTTCTATAGAACATAACTGTTCAGAGATTATTGATCTTGTTTATTCTAGCCGATCAGACTTAAAAAGATTCTCCTATTGATATCACAGATGACAGCTGGTTTACTGATGGCAGTAGTTTCATGGAAAAGAGGATAAGAAAAGCTTGGTATACAATAGTCAGTCTAACTCAGACTATTGAAGCTAAAGCTCTTCCAGCAAATGCATCTTCCCTGAAAGCAGAGTTAACAGCTCTCACTTGTGCTTTACAATTGGCAAAGGGCCTCAGAATCAATATCTATCCTGACTCTAAATATGCCTTCCTAGTCCTACATGTGCATGGGTCAATCTGGAAAGAGAGGGGGCTATTATCAAGTCATAACTCTCCCCTTAAATATGGGCCTAAAATAGTAGATTTCTTAGAGGCTGTGCATGAACCCAACAAGGTGGCTGTAATTCATCTCAGGAGACATCAAAAGGACAGGGCCATAGAATCTAAAGAGAATAACCTCACAGACTATGCAGTGAAGCAAGCTGCTCAAAGCCTGCATATACTGAGTCTCATACCAGTCTTGACACCAATAAAAGATACATCCCCAGTCTATTCAGATCAAGAGACCTGAGTAGCCCCGGAATGGGGATTTTAAAAAAATGCACAGGACTGGTTTATAAATGATAGAGGAAAAATCTTTATACCCGAAGGCACCCAATGGAAACTCAGGCAGCATATGCATCAGACTACTCATTTGGATAAAAAGGCCCTGGAATAAAGCATTAAAAACCCCCTCAATGGGGGTGACTAGGTGGCTTAGTGGTTGTGTGTCTGCCTTTACTCAGGCTGTTAACCCCTGGCCCTGGGATCAAGTCCTTGGTTAGACTCCCCACAGGGAGACTGCTTCTCCATCTGCCTATGTCTCTGCTTCCCTCTGTGTCTCTCATGAACAAATAAATAAAATATTAAAAAAAAAAAACCTTCAATTGAATTAACTTAATCACTACCAGAGGGTGCTATTCACACACCTCCTCCACTTTTAAGGCCAATCCAAAGGTGGGGGAGTACTGATGATTTGCTAAACTCTACCTCTGAAACTAATATACACTGTATTACACTGATTTTAAATAAAAAAAATTAATTACTATTGACATTCCACCTGGCACCTACAATCCTCTGTAAAGGTGGGAAAGGCTAACCACATCTTAAAGCAGCATCTTACCAACTAAGCATTTAGACTTAAGAAAACTGGATTACTCTTTTACTGGCTTCTCCAAATGAGGATTGCCTCCAAACAACCAACAGGGTTAAGTCCCTTTAAGTTACCATGTGGAAAACCTTTTTTCATTGCAGACCTGTCAATAGATGGAGAGACTATAATGCTCTATTAAATTATTCACTTGAGGCCGAGTTAATTCATAAATCTCTAAATGAATATGCAAACCATATCCTCCTTCAACCTGATCTGACAGTCACTAGCAACCCACCCCATGTAAACCCTGAAGACATGGTTTATTTAAAAGATTGAAAGTCTGATACAGCAGGGGACTTAATTCCAAGACAGAAGGGTCCCACCAGGTCATATTATGTACTCCCTTGAAGTAAAATTAGAGGGATGCTCTTTATAGGCTCCTATATCTAGAATAAAAACCTGTATCCCCTTCACAGGAAACCAATGAGCAGACTAATGAATGTGTCTTCTTATTCCTGTGAACCATGGAAGATCTCAAATTTCTCTCCAAACAACAATAAAGAACTGGAGAAAAATTTTAGTTCACTATCAAAGGTCTTTTTTATTCAGAGGTCTCTATCTTATTATAATACTAACCTTTTTCTGTTATCTTTTCTGGTGTCTCCCTGGCTGGTGCCAAGATTCTTTCATTACCCTAACTTCCAGATGAACCTCAGGGGGTTTCATATATGTTGTCTACCTTAGATTGGCTGCCTCTGCCTTTGGTAACTCCTAGATATAAATTCCCCAGCTGACCAATTTTGACCCAAAGGTAGGGACATCTCTATGCCTTTGTCCAGCAGGAAGAAGTTAGAGAAGATGAGGCCTCCCCCCTCAACGATCTTAAAGATTTAAGGGTCAAAATTGTTGGGGGTGGGGAGGATAATGTGGGAAACAAAGGAGAAGGAAATGTAGATAAAATTAAATGTCCTTAAAACCTGCAGCCCATTGACAAATAGTTGAGATAGGCAGATCATAACATTTCCTCCAGGAACCCAAGTCTTCTCTAACATATGAAAGTCCTTTTGGAACTTCCTTTATCTTTACTTCCCCCCACCCCAAGGTATATAATCAGTTGCTCCTCACAATCTCAGGGCAGCAGGAGGCAGCAGCGGCAGCAGCTCTTTCTGTCCACGGGTCCTGTTCCTTTGCTTTAATAAAACCACCTCTATGCACCAAGGACATCTCAAGAATTTTTTCTTGGCCAGTGGCTCTTGACCCCACCAACACACCAGCATTCAAAACACTACATCAAAAATCACATCAAGGGGCATCTGGGTGGCTCAGTGGTTGAGTGTCTGTCTTTGGCTCAGGGCATGATCTGAGGGTCCTGGGATCGAGTCCCGTATTGGGCTCCCCTCTGCCTATGCCTCTGCCTCTCTCTGTGTGACTCTCATGAATAAATAAAATCTTCAAAAAAAAAAAAAATCACATCAAGCTGAAGCCTGGGAGAGTGTAGGAATGAGTGCAGAGGGACAAAGGAGGGCACCTTGGGATACTTAGGGCAGGGGAGCTGGGGAGGGGAGGCTGCCGAGGGTAGGGAGAGGCCCAACCTGAGGGGCTGTGGCGGAAAGGGGAGCTCCAGCTTCAGGGTCTTCAGAGTCTCACTGTTGGGAGCTCCAACCCCGACGCTGAGTGAGCTTCGGCTGCCTTGCCTGTAACGGGGTGCTGACGGTACCCTTCTGTGAGCTCAAGGATGAGTTCAAGGATGGCCGGCACAGCACCTGCAGTGGGAGACACCCCAGAATGAGACTGGTGTGCGGCGAGCAGTTGCAGGAAAGGGAGAAGGTGGAGGTCCGCTTGCCGGCTCAGGAGTAGCGCTGGGTGGAGGCCAGGGGAAGCCTGGCAGGGAGAGGAGGGGGCCCAGGCAGGTGGACAGGGGCTAAGAGGAGGACTGGCAGGATCCGAGAAGGTTTCTTCCAGCTTCAGGACATAGCCCCGGCCAAGTTTGTAGATGAGGAGAAATGTCCCATGAAGGGCAAGCAGCTGAAAGCAGAGAGGAGATGAGGGTGTAGGATAGGAAAAGGTGGGTCCTGGGGGAAGGGAGAGGGAACAGCATTGAGAACACAGAGGAATCTGGGGGCCACCCTGCCAAGGAGAAAATACCTGACATGGCAATGTATGGAGGACAGCCCCAGTCTGGGGCTGGCTGGGGTCCCAGAGCCCTTAGGCCAGGACAGCCCTGGCCCTCCATCCCCACCCACACTGCAGGGGGCCGCTTCCATTGTGGTCAGCACTGGCTCCTTGGGATTCGGAGAGAAAGTGCTTGTGGAATCCTCAGAGCTGCTTGATACAAAGGCCTTCGGGGACTTGGCCCTGCCAGGGGTCTGTGCAGAACTAACACCGCATGCAGCGATGCCCTCACTTTGGAGAGGCACTCAAGCTCCCTGGGCTCCCATTTACCCATCTGTAAAATGGGGTCAATCTCACCTGTCTACTTCCTGGCATGCCCCTGGGGAGATATGCAAAAGCCTTTTGTAAATCGTAAAGAATTATAAAATTCCAGAGATTATGACTGATGTCATCATGGCTCCTAGGGGAAATGGGTTCTTTCTCCACTGGCTTCTTTCTCAGAAAGGTTTGTAGAAATTGTTTTGATGTGCTTTGATCTCCTTGGCAGAAAAGCCCCGAATAAATTCAATATGTCACGGCAGATTCGTCTCTCTGCTGTGGAACTGAGGGTGACCAATTTTACTCAATAGCTTGTGACAACCTTTCGGAATTGCTTAAACCCCTGAGCCCCACCGTCCTGGCCCCTGAGACTGCTGTCCCCCGAGCCATCCTCACGTAGCCCAGGGCTAGCTGGGAAGACCTTTCCAAGGCCAACACTGTTTCATGGCTGTGCTCCTTGCTTGGTGATGTGGAGAACAGAGGCAAAAGGAAATGTAGACAAAATGAAATTTCTTTACAACTTACAGCCCGTTGACAAATACTTGAGACAGGCAGAGTATGGCATTCCTCCAGGAACCCCCCACACTCTTAATGCTAATGCTTTGCTAGAGGCAGAAAAACCTTGGTTTGACCATAGCTAGGCCTCTGGGATCCTGTAAGTCTTCTTTGATGTATGGAAATCTTTTTGGAAACTTCCTTTGTCTGTCCCTCTACAACTTAAAAGTATACAACCAATGGCTCCTCACAATCCCAGTGCAGCTCTTTCTGCCCATGGGTCCTGTCCCTGTGCTTTAATAAAACCACCTTTTTTGGGGCACCTGGGTGGCTCAGTCAGTTAAGCGTCTGCCTTTTGCTCAGGTCATGATCATGGAGTCCTACATCGGGCTTCCTGCTCATCGGGGAGTCTGCTTTTCCCTCTGATCCTCCCCCCTCATTCTCTCTCTCTCTCTCAAATAAATAAATAAAATCCAAAAAATAAAAAATAAAAATAAAAATTAAAAAACCCAACCTTTTTTGCATCAAAAACATCTCAAGAATTCTTTTTTGACCATTCACGCCTAGACCCCACATCACATCACTTGGAAGCAGAGTGTCCACTCCTGGTGGTGGTCGTTCCGGTGATTTGGGTCTGTCTACTGCTCAAGCTCCCTTTCTGCTGCGGCTCCTCAGCCTCCCTGAACGCATGGCTGTGGAACCATAAGGATAATAGCAGCTGCCACTTTGAGGTGGCAGGTGTGTCCTCCACACCAATGTGTTCAGCCCTCATAATATCCAGTGAGAAGTTTCTCCTACCCCTAGATGCTATGTGGCTTAGAGGGAATGAGCAACTTGCCTGCATCACTGAGCTACAGTCAGAGTTGGGGTTCAGACCTGAGGCTGTCCCACACCAGGTTTACTTTCCTTCCTACTGGTAACGGACTACCTGGTATGGAAGATGGAGATCCTGACACCTCTCAGACCTGTCAGGAGGAATAGGTGCATATCTGCTCACATGAAAGCCCTTGGAACATAGAAGATTCCTTATCAATATGGTCTTTTTATGTTTTATTTATTTGTCTTTGTATATTTTTTATTGGAGTTCTATTTGCCAACATATAGCATAACACTCAGTGCTCATCCTGTCAAGTGCCGCCCTTAGTGCCCGTCACCCAGTCACCTCAACACCCCCCCCCCACCTCCCTTTCCAGCATCCCTTGTTCGTTTCCCAGAGTTAGGAGTCTCTCATGTTCTGTCTCCCTCCCTGATATTTCCCACTCATTTTCTCTCCTTTCCCCTTTATTCCCTTTCACTATTTTTTATATTCCCCACATGAATGAGACCATATAATGTTTGTCCTTCTCCGATTGACTTATTTCAGTCAGCATAATACCCTCCAGTTCCATCCACATTGAAGCAGATGGTGGGTTTTTGTCATTTCTAATGGCTGAGTAATATTCCATTGTATACATAGACCACATCTTCTTTATCCATTCATCTTTCGATGGACACCGAGGCTCCTTCCACTGTTTGGCTATTGTGGACATTGCTGCTATACACATTGGGGTGCAGGTGTCTTAGTCTTTCACTGCATCTGTATCTTTGGGGTAAATCCCCAGCAACACAATTGCTGGGTCATAGAGTAGCTCTATTTTTAACTCCTTGAGGAACCTCCACAGTTTTCCAGAGTGGCTGTAGCAGTTCACATTCCCAACAACAGTGCAAGAGGGTTCCCCTTTCTCCACATCCTCTCCAACATTTGTTGTTTCCTGTCTTGTTAATTTTCACCACTTACTGGTGTGAGGTGGTATCCCATTGTGGTTTTGATGTTCTTTCTTTTTATAATCATTTTTTTAATTTATTTTTTTAAAGATTTATTTTCAAGAATAAAGATTTATTTATTTATTTTCAAGAAAAAGTGCTCTGTGTGAACAAGCAGGGGGAGGGGCAGAGAGAGAGAGAGAGAGAGAGAGAGAATCTCAATCTGATTTCTTGCTGAGTGCAGAGCCCTACATGGGGCTTGATCCCACAGTCCTGGGATCATGACCTGAGCTGAAACCAAGAGTCAGACGCTCAACAGACTGAGCCACGCAGGCACCCTTTTATAATCATTTTCTATTTTTTAAAAAAGATTTTATTTATTTATTCATGAGAGACAGAGAGAGAGAGAGGCAGAGACACAGGCAGAGGGAGAAGCAGGCTCCACGCAGGGAGCCTGATGTGGGACTCGATCCTGGGACTCTAGAATCATGCCCTGGGCCGAAGGCAGGTGCTAAACCACTGAGACACCCAGGGATTCCCTACAATCATTTTCTAATTTAAATGCCTGTACAGATGTTGCCTGTGTGGTGGTCTAATCTGGTTTATTTTCCTTCAGATTTCTTCCTGGGCCCGTGGCCTGCTGTTCTTGCCACCTGAGAAGGTGGGCATGAGCTGTGAGGTTGCAGGCCTCTCTTCCTACCATGAATTCTACAGTTCCTCCTACTCAAGATTCTCTGCCTGGGGGTTCCAGTGGAAAAGGCCCCAGATGAGCCTGGGACTCCCTCCCAAGCACATAGGGATCCATTCCTTCTACTTAGGACACACTGCTTCTACTGCTGCCCTGAATAGTCATGCCACATGTCTGCCAAGATGACAATTCTCCTTCTCACACCACACCTTCTCCAGAGTGGGCCCACGACCTCTTTCCTTTTTTTTTTTTAATTAATTTTTTATTCATGAGAGACATAGAGACATAAGCAGAGGGAGAAGCAGGCTCCCTGTAGACAGCCTGACATGGAACTTGATCCCAGGACCCCTGGATACATGACCTGAGCCAAAAGCACTCAACCACTGAGCCACCCAGACATCCCCAACGGCCCTTTCCATTGTCACAGCTGGCTTGTCTTTTTGTGGAAACCCTTGTAACAGCAAGATCTGGGTGGTACCCGAGGGCTGGATTCGGGTGCCAGGGCTGACATAAAAATTCCACAGATTGGGGGCACCTGGCTGGCTCAGTAGATAGAGCATGTGACTTGATCTTGAGGCTGTGAGTTCAAGTCCCACACTGGTGTAGCAATTACTTTAAAAAATTATTTAAAAAAAAACAACAAAGACGAAGTACCATAGATTGGGGTATAGCAGTAATTTATTCTCTCATAGTCTGGAGGTTGGAAGTTCAAGATCAAGGTGCTGGCAGGGCTGTTTCTTCTGAAGTCTCTCTCTGTGGCTTGCAGGTGGCCATCTTCTCCCTGCATCTCCACATGATCTGTCCTCTAGACCCATCTGTATCCAAATGTTTTCTTCTTATGAGGAGACCAGGCATATTGCATTGGGGCCCACCCTCATGACTTCATTTTACTTTGATCACCTCTCTAAAGACCCTTTCTCCCATTATAGGCATATTCCAGGGTACTGGGGTTAGGCCTGAACAAAGCCCGTGACAAGGGCCAAAGGCATATTTTAACGAGATCTCGGAAGTCAGAATCCTGCAGAGTGAGGGCAGGACTGCAGGGAGGGAGGGGGCAAAGATCCCTTGACTCCTGCCTTGTTCTGATGTACCTGGCGGGATCCCTGGGTGGCGCAGTGGTTTGGCGCCTGCCTTTGGCCCAGGGCGCGATCCTGGAGACCCGGGATCAAATCCCACGTC
The DNA here is from genome assembly GCF_018345385.1 of Vulpes lagopus. Taxonomy (NCBI): domain Eukaryota; kingdom Metazoa; phylum Chordata; class Mammalia; order Carnivora; family Canidae; genus Vulpes; species Vulpes lagopus. Next base: position 112,883,439 of record NC_054828.1, read on the forward strand.
AGGCTCCCACTGCATGGAGCCTGCTTCTCCCTCTGCCTGTGTCTCTGCCCCTCTCTCTCTCTCTCTCTCTACGTCAGGCTCCCACTGCATGGAGCCTGCTTCTCCCTCTGCCTGTGTCTCTGCCTCTCTCTCTGTATGACTATCAAAAATAAATTAAAAAAAAAAATGAAGTACCTGGCTCTGGTGATCACTAGGGCTTCAGCCCTTTTTTGCATCGCAGAAAGGAAGGAACCTGGAGTTCTCCCTGGGGTCCCAGGAGAGTTGGACTCTGCTTTTCGTGGGAACAGGTTTGGGGAGCACAAGAACAAGGGGACCTAGGGCCCCCTAAGATCTTGGGGGTGACTTGGTGCTTACTCATGTCATAGTCCAATGCTGTGTCTTTTCTCTATCACTTCTCTCTCCTCCCTGTCTTCCGGGCTGGTCATCCCCATTACTGAGGTGGGACTAAGGAATCCTCCCCCCGCCATCCCTCTGCCCCACCTCAGGCCTGCAAAGTCTCCTTTACCTCAGGAGGGGAGTCTCTTTGCCCAAGAATTCACTTACCCTTCCTGGGCTTCTGTTTCCTTGGCTGTGGAATGGGGCTGGGAGGGACCCCAGGGGGAGAGCCTAGTGAGCCCCAGGCCAATGGGAGTCCCTGGAAATCTCTTGGGGGTTCTTTTTTTTTCTTTTTGGGGGATTCTTGCTGGACAGTCCTCTCCTTGTCGATGTAGGTTCTGGGAGAGACTGAGAGATACTGGTTATCGCTAACCACCCCCCCGGGGCTGGGTGTACAGACCCATCTAGCTGCTCCCCCTTCCCCAGTACACCCTGTGGGGCTGGTGACCTTGGCTTTGGTGTGCCATAATCCTGGTCCACCAGCTAGCATGGGAGTCACCCATGTAGGGCCTGCTCATCACCGCACCGAATTACCAGGCTGTCTTTTAACTGTCACACATACTTCTAATGTGCCTGGTACACCTCCCTGTTTTATTTTTAAAATTTTTTACAAGATTTTATTTATTTATTCATGAGAAACACACAGAGAGAGGCAGAGACAGGCAGGAGGAGAAGCAGGCTCTCTGTGGGGAGCCTGATGCGGGACTCCAACCCAGGACTCTGGGGTCACGACCTGAGCCAAAGGGAGATGCTCAACCGCTGAGCCACCCAGGTGCCCCTGTAAGTTGCAGCTGAATTGTTTCTCTATACTCAGTCTTTCAAGTCCGTAGTTTACATAGTAAATTCAACTGCTCACAGCTTTACACATTTAGTGAAAAAACCCAGTGGTTCAGTCTCAGAGAAGAAAAGAGGACATCATGGGGGTGGGGAAAGAGCTGAAGTGGTTGCCAAAGCATCTTGGTGCTGGGTGTGGGAGAGCCCAGAAAGAAGCTGAAGAAACAGCAGGGCGGGAAATGAAGGTATGGCTCGTTGGCTGGGGCGTGCCTCTTCCTTGAGATTTTACACAGCCTGGCTTTAGGAGTTGATTGTGAACAGCTCTGCTCCTATAGAATTCCTCAGAGAACTGGAAAGTGCCTTTGAGAGAGGGGCTTTGTGTCTACATGAAACCTTCTTTTTCTTTCCTGATTTGAGTGGCATAATCATAAATTTAAATACTTTCAAACCAAGGAGATGGAATCTCTGATATTATAGTCAAGATGGATAACCCAGTGGTGACATTGGAACTGGTCTCATGACTGTCTTTTTACAAGAAAGCCTGTCATGTTAGGGAGGGGGCGTCTGACCTGTACAGCCCCAATAGGGGGAATTTAGAAATAGTTGGTGGAGGGATCCCTCGGTGGCGCAGCGGTTTGGCGCCTGCCTTTGGCCCAGGGCGCGATCCTGGAGACCCGGGATCGAATCCCACGTCAGGCTCTCGGCGCATGGAGCCTGCTTCTCCCTCTGCCTCTCTCTATCTCTCTGTGACTATCATAAATAAATAAAAGTTAAAAAAAAAAAAGAAATAGTTGGTGGAAATGACAGTTTTTTTCTGGAGTGAGAGGTGACAGGGATGGCATAGGCTGCCTTGGGAGGTAGTAAGCTCCTGGCCACTAGAGGAGTCTAAGGAGAAGCCAGAGGGCTTTGCAGGGGTCTAGCAGGGAAGAGGTTGTTGGAGAGAAGATTCAGACACAGGACTATGGATAGATTGGCTGGATACTACATATATTCCAGAAGCTGAGTCTTTGATTCTCAGAAAAGGCTTTAAAAAAACAAATTTTATTTTGAGGCACTAACCACTATGCCTCTTGTGTCTTGTGGTAGGATCCGGGTCCCTCTGAGGCTGGCTGCTCCTGTTCCTTGCTGCTTTTCCTGTGGGGAAGTTCCAGGTGAGTGTCATGCTAATCATCATTTTAAGTAAGCTTTATGCCCAACGTGGGGCTTGAACTCACAACCCTGAGATCAAGAGTCACATGCTCTACCGACTAAACCAGCCAGGCAACCCAAGTGTCATGCTTTTTTTTTTTTTATTAAAGATTTTATTTATTTATTCATGACAGACACAGAGAGGCAGAGACACAGGCAGAGGGAGAAGCGGGCTCCATGCAGGGAGCCTGATGTGGGACTCGATCCCTGGTCTCCAGGTTCACGCCCCCGGCCGAAGGTGGCGCCAAACCGCCAGGCCATCAGGGCTGCCCAAGTGTCATGCTTTTAATTAACAGCATAGTTGGGTTTTCAGTTCTCTGGGTGTCTAAACATTATCTGATAAAATGGAGTGTGTACCATGTGCATGTACTTGTACATTGGGGAAACTGAGGAAGCTTGAAAGGCTGAAGAGACTTGGAGAGACACTTGTTATGTGCAGGGATGGTTTCGTATGACAGAGGACTGAATTACATTCTTTCACCACAGCCTTGGCTGGCATTTCAGGATATGGCCCTCTGCCTTGTACTCTGATAAGCCCTGCCTCCATGCAGGCTGACGGACACCTGGGGCTGGAGTGGCGTAGGGACTGTCCAGAACATAATGAATGTACAGTGAGAGCCACCTTGTGAATGCTCTTCAGCTCAGATGGAGACTCTGAAATGAAAGTCTCTCGTCTCTCTACTGGATCGAGCTGCATTTGGTTCTGTCTAAATGCCTCTACAGGCTGGGGATTTGGAATCGGTTGTATATTCTCATCAGTTTAGCCAGTGAGAACAATAGCTGTTATCAGCAGGGATTCAAACATATAAACATTGAGGCCCACATCTGTTTTTTTTTTTCCCCAATTGGAAAGATGTGAAATTACATAATTTGAAAAACAATTATATTGAATGTTTAAAATGACAAAACTAGCATTCTCTTTGCAAAATATTTAACGATACAGAGGTGCACGAAGGAAAGTTAATGATCTCTCCTTCCTTTCCCAATCCCATGCTCATATAGACAGCTCGGGTTGGATCTTTCTACCCTTCTCTCTATATGCTTGCAGACATACACAAACTTAAAGTTACTTTGAAAGATAACAGCTATTTATTTATTTGAGAGAGAGAGACAGAGAATGAGCAGTGGGGAGAGGCAGAGGGGGAGAGAGAGAGAGAGAGAGAGAGAGAGAGAAGCAGACTCCCTACTGAGCAGGAGTCCAATGTGGGGATCGATCCCAGGATGCCAGGATCATGACCTGAGCCAAAAGCAGGTGCTTAACCAACTGAGCCACCCAGGTGACCCTATAATTTTCCTTTTTAATTATTTTTTAAAAATTTATACATAGAGAGGGGAGGGGAGGGGCAAAGAGAAAGGGAGAGAGAAACCCAAGTAGAGTCCACACTGAGCATGAAGCTCAATGCAGGGCTTGATCCCACAAAGTTGAGATCAGACCTGAGCCAAAACTAATTCAGACACGAAACCGACTATACCGCCCAGGCGCCCCCCCCGCCCCCAGTTTTCCTTTTTTACTTATTATATCATGAAAGTCCCTCCAGACCAAAGATATAGATTTTATTTTTATTTGTTATTATTTTTTGTAGCGGGAAGAAGGGGCAGAAGTAGAGGAAGAGAGAGAATCTTAAGTAGGCTCCACGCCTAGCATGACGGAGCCTAAGGCGGGGCTCAATCTCAGGATGCTGAGATCACAACTTGAGCCAAAATCAGGAGTCCAACACTTAACCAACTGAGCCACCCAGGTGCCCAGATATAGCTTTTATTTGTTAGTTTTATTTTATTTTATTATTTTAAAAAGATTTTATTTATTTATTCATGAGAGATACAGAGAGAGAGGCAGAGAGAGAAGCAGGCTCCGTGCAGAGAGCCTGATGTGGGACTTGATCCCGGGACTCCAGGATCACACCCTGGGCCGAAGGCAGGCGCTAAAGCACTGATCCACCCAGGGATCCCCTATATGTTAGTTTTAATAGCTATGTAATGTAATATGGATATGCCATATTTCATTGTATGGATGTACTATAGTCGGCTTAACCATTCAGGTAACTTCCCATTTTTTGTAATAACAGAAGAATAAGGAATGAGCAAAAATAGATACAAGTGTCTATGAGAACTTAATGTATAGTATAAAGGAGGCCTTTTCATTCTATAGAGGAAAATTCAATAGGCACTTTACTTAATAAATGATGCAGGCATATTTTGCTGGTCATCTGGAAGAAATTAGACTCCTATATCATACCATATATATGAATACATTTCTCCCAGAAGTAAAAAAAAATATTTGCAATATATTTGACTTAATAAGGTTAATATCTAATATATAAAAGTTTCTAGGGGTGCCTGGGTAGCTCAGTTGGTTAAACCAACTCTTGATTTCAGCTCAGGTCATGATCTCAGAGTTGTGTGATTGAGCCCCACATCAAGCCCTATGTTGGGCTCAGCACTCATCTGGGAGTCTGTTTCTCCCTCTCCTTTTGCCCCTCCATCCGCTTGAGCTCTCTCTCAAATAAATAAATATTAAAAAAAGTTTCTACAAATTGATAAAGAAAAGTAGATAAAGGATATGTAGGATTGGGGCAGCCCCGGTGGTTCAGTGGTTTAGCGCCGCCTTCAGCCCAGGGCGTGATCCTGGAGATCCGGGATCGAGTCCCACGTTGGACTCCCTGCATGGAGCCCGCTTCTCCCTCTGCCTGTGTCTCTGCCTCTCTGTCTGTGTCTCTCATGAATAAATAAATAAAATCTTTAAAAAAAAAAAGGATATGTAGGATTTACAAGAATGGAAGGTAAATGACCAATAAACACACATGTAGCCTCTCTGGTGGTTAGGGAAAATATGAATTAAAAAAAGATACTATTTTTTTTTATTCACATCTATGGCTCGGGTGTCTTCCTGTTCCAGTTGGGAGCCTCAGGGTCCACCACCCAGGACCACAGAGCCACAGTCTACAGGGGACTCTCCAGGAGCTGGTTTATGGCCCAGCCAGACAGTAACAGGAGCTAACTGAATTCTTGGGGGCAGGTCATAAGTGAGATGGTACAAAAGTGAGGGGAGGGTACTAATCCAATGAAGATGATGAGAGATATCTCTCAAACTCATCAAAGAACAGTAGATCTATAAGTATGGGCAAACTCACAGAGCTGCATGGGGATGTACCTGGGGTGATGTGGAGATGGGTGAGGATAAAGGAACTTCATGGGAGCAGTGAGTGGGAAGTGAGTGGGGAGAGGAAGAACTGGCTGTGGGCTTCCCTTTGGTTATCCAGTCTACTTTCACTGTTGATTGTTGATATTCCCAACAAGGAATACTGAACAGTATTTCTTTCTTCCAAGCTATGATCTGGGTCCCTCTGCTTATGATTTTTCTGTTATGGGTGACTTGCTTGACCATAGCAGCAGGAAGTAAGGATGGTTGTCTACACCCATCTCTTCAGTGCCCTCTTGGTTACTTTGGGTTCTAGATATTATAATTATAATTTAGAAGCAAAGCTGCCTAGTTTACTTTAAAAAAAAAGGATTTTATTTTTTAATGTAATTTTTACACCCAACATGGGGGGCGAACTCAGAATCCTGAGAACAAGAGTTGTATGCTCCAACAACTGAGCCAGCCGGGCACCCAAGAAGAATCTGCCTAGTTTAAACCTCTTGGACTTTGAAGAAGTTTCCAGAGGCTGACAGATGACTGAACATGTAGTACCTCAAAATCTCTAACATGGGTAGTATACTATGGAGTCCAGTCACAATTTATTCCTTCACCCACTCATTCATTTGTTCACTCGGTAAGTAGTTATTCTGAGCTGAGAACTGGGCTCAGAAATGGGGACATGGGGCAGCCTGGGTGGCTCAGCGTTTAGCACCGCCTTCAGCCCAGGGCATGATCCTGGAGACCCTGAATCGAGTCCTACATTGGGCTCCCTGCGTGGACCCTGCTTCTCCCTCTGCCTGTGTCTCTGCCTGTGTATGTGTGTGTGTGTGTGTGTGTGTGTGTGTGATGAATAAATAAAAAATCTTAAAAAAAAAAAAAAAAAAGAAATGGGGACATGGAGACAAGGATGACACAGTTTCTGCTCTCCTGGAGCTCAGGGCAGCGTTGCTTACCAGCCAGCTCTGTGAGTGAAGAAAAGCCTTTCTTCTCTCTGTGGTTCAGTTTCTGATTTTTAAGAGAAAGGCTGTGCGGGGTGGCTTCTAGGGTCCAATTATGAAGATTCTAAAATTCTGCATTTACTGAAGTTAGAGCTTCCAGGGCACAGTTATTACCTAGCTCTTTTGGTGAAGAGTGGCAAACGTGGTCTCTTTGTCACCTGTGACTGCCTCCAGCTTAGCACCATGCCAATGGGGTGGCATTCTGCTGGCATCCCTGAAGCATTATCCCACCGCTGCAGACAGCTCACAATTGGCGTTTGCCCAGGTAAGCCACACAGCCTCATCGGTCAGCAGCGGGTCTCCTCCGGTGCCTGGCGCCCTCTGCTGGATGGAGACTCTGGGTTCATGTTTACAATATAAACTGGTTCATAGATATTAAAAAACTTTTTTTTTTTATTGTGGTAAGATACACATAGCATAAAATTTACTATTTTAATAATTTTAAAGTGTACAGCTCAGTGTTATTAAGTATATTCAGATTGTTGTGCAACCATCACCACTATCCACCTCCAGATCTCTTTTCCTCTTACAAAATGTAAACTTGTACCCATTAAATTTTAACTCCCCTTCCATTCTCCCCCAAGCCTTAAGCCCCTGCCAATCACCATTCTACTTTTGACTTTATGTTTTTGAGTGTTCTAAGTACTTCATATAAGTGGAATCGTAGGGTATTTGTCTCATTGTGACTGGCTTATTTTGTTGAGTGTGGTATCCTCAAGTTCCATCCATAAGCATGTGGGAACTTCCTTCCCTTTTAAGGCTGGATAATATTACATTGTATGTATATGCCACATTTTACTTATCCATTCATCTGTTAATGGACACAAGTTGCTTCACATTTTAGTTACCGTGAATAGTGCTGCAATGAATGTGGGTGTACAAATCTCTATGGGGTCTTGGTTTCAATTCTTTTGGGTATTGCTGGATCATATGGTAAATCTATTTTTAATCTTTCTAGGAGCCACTATACTGTTTTCCACCATTTTGCCTTCCCACCAGTAGTGAACAAGTGTTCCGATTTCTCCGCATCTAACTAATGCTTGTTATTTTCTGCTTTTTTTTTTTTTTTTTTTTTTTTAAGATTTATTCATGAGAGACAGGGAGAGAGAGAGGCAGAAACATAGGCAGAGAAGCAGGCTCCATGAAGGGAGCCAGATGTGGGACTTGATCCCGGGACTCCAGGGTCATGCCCTAGGCCAAAGGCAGGCGCTTAACCACTGAGCTACCCAGGCATCCCTATTTTCTGCTTTTGTTTTGTTTTACTAATAGCCGTGCTAACAGACGTGAGGTAGTATCTCATTGTGGTTTTCGTTGGCACATTCCTAATAATTAGTGACATAGAGCATCTTTTCATGGGCTTATTGGCAATTTGTAGTATCTCCTTTGGAGAAATGTCTATTCAAGTCTTTTACCCTTTTTTGAATAAGTTGTTTATTTTGTTGTTTTTGAGTTTTAGTTCCCTATATGTTCTGCTATTAATCCATTATCAATTATGCTTTGCAAATATTTTCTCTTTCTGGAAGTTGCCTTTTGCTCTGTTGATAGGGCCCTTGGATGCACAAAAGTTGTGAATTTTCATGAAGTCTAATTTGTCTATTTTTTTCTTTTGTTGCCTGTGCCTTTGATGTCATATTCAAGAAATCACTGCAAAATCCTATGTTGTGAAGGTTTTATCTTATGTTTTCTTTTTTTTTTAAATCTTTTTTTTAATCCTATATTTTCTTCTAAGAATTTTATAATTGTTGCTATTACATTTAGGTGTTTGGTCCATTTTGAGTTGACTTTTCTACATAGTGTGAGGTAAAGGTCCAACTTAATTTCTTTGCATGGGAATATTCAGTTTTTCCAGTAATATTTGTCAAAGTGACTGTCTTTCCCCTACTGTCAACCATTTGGCCATATATGCAAGGGTTTATTTCTGGGCTTTTTATTCTATTCCATTGGTCTGTCCGTCTTTATGTCAGTGGTCATTTGGACCGCTGTCCTACTGAAGACAACTGAAAAAGCTGGACAAATATATATATATTTTTTCCCGAAAAGTATTAAAATGCTAACAAGATAGTGATTGCTTATTAGTAATTACTGATCCAAGATCAAAGAAAGGATGGACATCTAGAGATGAGCTCTTTAAAATTATTTTTTTTTAAATATTTTACTTATTTATTCATGAAAGACACAGAAAGAGAGGCAGAGACATAGGCAGAGGGAGAAGCAGGCTCCACGCAGGGAGCCCAATGTGGGGCTCGATCCCAGGACTCCAGGATCATGCCCTGGGCCAAAGGCAGATGCTTAACCACTCAGCCACACAAGCACCTGAGCTTTATTTATTTTATTTTATTTTAATATTTTATTTATTTATTCATGAGGGACACAGAGAGAGAGAGGCAGAGACACAGGCAGAGGAAGAAGCAGGCTCCATTCAGGGAGCCCAACATGGGACCTGATCCCAGGTCTCCAGGATCATGCCCTGGGCTGAAAGCGGCGCTAAACCGCTGAGCCACCAGAGCTGCCCCCTAGAGATGAGCTTAACAGCAGATTCAACCTAACATTTTCTCTTGGGAGTTTGCCAGTCCTGAAGTAGTAGTCAAGAAATAAGCCATGTTTTTGGCAGCCTTGTAGTAGAGAGAAAAAGGTTGAAGTACAAGGCCTCCAAGGTAAGCAGGATAAGCGAATTGGCTGTACCTTAGGAATAAGGTGAATGAGAGGAAATTCAGACCTGAGGCAGACCTTGGCTTTGAATCATCTGGGTGGCTCAGAAAATCTCAAGCTCTGAAGTTGAATTAAGTTGGTTCTAAATGTTTAGTGCCTCCAGGCACCTGGTAGAAACAACAACAACAACAACAACAACAACAACAACAACGCTCTCTAGAGAAAGATATCATTCTATTCAAGTTATTTCCTCGCATGGATGTGTCAGGCATACTATCAAACGTAATCAAGCACCAAAGAGAAAGAAACCGAGGAGTGTGAATCAACAGAAAACATGAATAGAAACAGATCCACAGGGACTCTAAATATAAGACTTATCAGACACAGCCTGCAAAGTACTGTGCTTACTATGCTAAAAGATTTAACAACCAAGCTCAACATTTTCAGCAGGAAACTGGGAACTATAAAAAGTGACATGACAGGGGTGCCTGGCTAGCTCAGTCGGTAGAGCCAGCAACTCTTAATCTTGGGATTGTAGGTTTGAGCCCCACACTGAGTGCATAGCTTTAAAAAAAAAAAAAGAGTGGTATGACAATTTTGGCAACAAATAGAAATTCTAAAACAACAAAATGCAGTAACTGAAATTAAGATTCAGACAAGTTTTTTTTTTTTTTTTTTTTTTTTAAGATTTGAGAGAGTAAGAGAGAGTGTGTGTTGCAATATGTGGGGGAAGGGCAGAGGGAGAGAGAGAATCTCAAGCAGACTCCATGCTGAGCATGGAGCCCGATGTGGGGCTCCATCTCACAGCCCTGAGGTCATGACCAGAGCCAAAATCAAGAGTTGGACACTCAACTGACTGAACCAGCCAGGTGCCCCTTGGTCAGGTTTAAAAGTGGATCATACATAGCTGAAAGAAAATCAAATAATTCCAAGGCAGGGCAGAAGAAACAATTGGGTGTGCAGCAAGGGATAGACAAAAGGATGGAACACAGAAGAGGGAAAGAAGCATTATCAAGGATTTGGTAGTAAGATGGAAAATCAGCAACCCAGAAAGAGGAGAGAGAATAGCGGGAGGCATTATTTGAAGAGATGATGGTTGAGGACTTTCCAAAATTGATGAAAAGACATCGTTCCCTATTCAGAAAGCCCAATAAATACCATTAAGATAAGTAAAAAGCAAGATAAACAAAAATCCACACATAAGAGAGGTCATAATGACATTGTATGACACCAAAAATGAAGAAAAATCTTTTAAGGAGAGATTACCAGAAAAATAATGTTAGCTTCAAGGGGGCAACTGTTGGCCTGACGGCTGACTTCTCATCAGCAATCACAGAACCCAGAAAATAGTGGAATCAGCTTTCTCTTGTGAAGAAAGAAAACAGCTGCCAATCTGCAATTCTCTACAGTTAGAGCCTGGACATGGATTTGCAGGGATGGGGAGATGAGGAGAGGGGCCAAGAGTAATGAGGTCCTGAAAGCCAAGGCTGATGGACAACAGGTACTGATCCCACAGACCCACGAGAGCAGGATCCTCAGCTTGCAGTGGGGAAAGGGAGGAGCACCATGACCCATGCAGCCAGATCTTCACAAGCCAAGGCAACTAGGAGCCTCGAGTCCCTCTGTCACCGGCTGTGGACGGAGGACCAGCTGCACTGTTGAGGCGGCAGCTCCCTCAGTGCTCCTTCCGTAGCACTCGAGTCTCTTCCCCATCCCAGCACAAGTCTGGACACTTGGGTCTCTGCACTCTGGGGTGTGTGGGGTGAGGAGGGGGAGCAAAGCCAGGGAGAGTAAGGAAGTTTATGCTTCCTAATAAGTGGATCTTATTTTTTTAATTTTTAAAAAGGTCTTAAGAGAGAGAGTACAAACAGGGGGAGCGGTAGGCAGAGGGAGAGGGAGAAGCAGGCTCCTTGCTAAGCAGGGAGCCTGATGCGGGGCTCGATCCCAGGATCCTGGGATAATGACCTGAGCTGAAGGCAGATACTTAACTGACTGAGCCACCCAGGCGGCCGTGCAGAGTAGATTTTAAATATGGATTTCCTCAGCTCTCTCCAGCAACTAGACCCAGTCAGGCCTGTCTCCTCCCAGCAGGCTGGAGGACTCTCTGCAGGGGAGCTGGCTAGACTGAGAATGGGCCTCTCCAGCAAAGGTCTCAGCCGACCACTCCCCAGCAGGCTCCTGGGCAAGTCCCATCAGTGCAGACTCCCCAGGACCTTCCCTGTCTGCCACTTTTCATTGTAAGAGTTGTTAAACATTAAAGGAAAACCTCGTGAGAAAATCAGCTTGGAAAACAGAGACCGTGGCAAAAACAAAAACCATAACAAAAAAATATTATAAACATCCTTAAAAAGGCATTACATCCAATGAGACTGGGACTTGAGTCTTTAGGCTCCAAGCTCCTTTCTCGCCCTATGAGATCTCTGTAACATGAGGGGTTAGAAGGTGGCCAATTGTTTTCCCAGACTCTCCTGCAGCTGCTTCTGGTTAGGTCCTGCCAGTGGAAAATGCTGGTGGGGCCTGAAAAATGGGAGGAAAAAGGAGACATTTGTCTTTTGTGGTCTGGTGGGGCCTATGGCAGCAGAAGCAGCAGAGGACGAGGGCATTCTTGGGTCATTGATGGCCTCAGGAACACTGGTTGGAACAGTGGCTCCAAGTTCCTGCTCAGAAGCAACTGTGCGGCTCTAAGGCAGTGCTGGCGGAGGCCACACTTGCAGCAGAGCAGCTGTGGTGAGGGCCGTGGGCACTGGAGGCTTCCCAATCTCTGGGTAGCACCTTCTCTTCCCATTTGCTCTTCTAGCCCTAATATTATTTAGTCAATCTTTTCCATTAAATTCTTCTTTGATTGAAATATCTAGGCTGGTTTCTGTTTTTTTCAATAAACACTGACTGGGATATTATAAATATTCCAAAACTAAGAGTTCCTAGCTATTAAAAATGTGAAAGCAGAAATAAAAGAACAACAACAACAAAAAGAAATGAAAGAACAAATGGAAAAATAATGTTGATGGAATCATCCAGAAAAACAAACACAAAATTCCCAACAAGGTAAGTACTCAAAGTTTACAGTAAACTGTAACAGAACATAATTATGATGTGAGTTACTTATTCTCATGCTTCCCTGTAAATACCAGTTGGTGGATTCTGCCAGACACGTGACATCTGTTGCATGTGTCCTGGGTAGTACAATTTAATTTACTTATTTAAAAAAAAAATTTTTTTTTTTTTTTTAAAGTAGGCTCCATGCCCAACCTGGGGCTTGAACTCACAACCCTAAGGTCGAGTTGCATACTGTAGAGACTGAGCCAGCCAGGCACCACTGGTTAGTACAATTTTAAGAGAGCAGAGATTTCAATTAAAAAAAAAAAAAACAGGGGATCCTTGGGTGGCTCAGCGGTTTGGCACCTGCCTTTGGCCCGGGGTGCGATCCTGGAGTCCCGGGATTGAGTTCTGCGTTGGGCTCCCGGCATGGAGCCTGCTTCTCCCTCCTCCTGTATCTCTGCTTCTCTTTCTATGTCTATCAAAAATAAATACATCTTTAAAAAAACAAACAAAAAAAACAAAACTAAACACAGGGTAGCCTGGGTGGCTCAATGGTTTAGCGCCATCTTCAGCCCAGGGTATGATCCTAGAAACGGGGGATCGAGTCCCATGTCGGGCTCCCTGCATGGAGCCCGCTTCTCCCTCTGCCTGTGTCTCTGCCTCTCTGTGTCTCTCATGAATAAATAAATAAAATCTTAAAAAAAAAAAACCCAAACAACTAAAGACAGACTATAACCTTCTAATTAAAGTACTCTGACAAGAACTTTAAATATATTCATAAAGTAAATAGAGTTTATTTGATGTCTGTGTAAATAGGACTTGTTATGGAACAGGAAGAGGTTTTTCCAAAGGGTTAAAATTTATTCAACAACAGAACTTGGTCCTTCCTTTCAGTTTGTCTCAGAATGTGGTTGCCTGAGGTATCACTGTCAGAAGTGATTTCCATCACATGCAAAGTCTGAAAGTCTTTCAGTGGCACTTTCTGTTTCTCTGGAAAACACTTTAACTGCTTTTGGTTGGAACAGGAGGCAAGGTTTTTATCTGCTCACACTCTACTCCATGGGAGCCCAAACACACCCCGCCATTCTCTTGTTTGAATGGTGGCCGCTTGGAAAACAGCGTACAGATGGAGAACTCAACATTAACACACACAAAAAAATGTAGTATCTCTATACGCGCTAACTGTAATTTTGCTTTACAGTTTTTTCATTAAAGAAATATTCTTATTTTTATTATCGCTCCACAAAGAAGTTCTAAAAAACACCTGTAAAAACTTTGAAAAGGCACTCTAAAACCCCAGAATGAAAAATTCTAAAGTATAAATCATGATACGTCTTCTATGATTTACAAATAAGTTCTACAAGCTAGAATTTCTGAATGACTTTGACAGGAATTTACTCAAAGGAACCAGAACACCAGGACTTAAAGATTTTCTATTTTAACCCCAACTGAGTTTTTAAAAAGCTACACGTGTGTTGACAAGCAGGGCCCACACATCACTTGCTGCCACCACTCATGATGAGGTTAACAGAGGGACAGGGATTTGTGCCTGGGATGTGCCAGGCTCCTCCATGCAGCTGACAGAAGGGGTCGCGTTTTGTTTTGTTCCCTGGTATTTTACAGAAAATATACATATGGTAAAAAAATTTAAATGGTACAGGAAGATCTCGAATAATAAGACAATATCCTTTTTTCCCATAGCCCCAAAAATCTGATAACTTCAAAATGATTCTGCAGTCATGTGACTAATTTGCATTATGAAGTGAACCTTGGAGACTCAGTTCTCTGGAATGACGCTGATTTTCTCATGTATTACCTCTGTTACAGAGGAAAGCCATGCAGTCTTCTCCTTCTTAAATAAATCAATTACACAAGCAACATGCACACTGCTCAGAGACGGCCAGTCCGGGCACCTCCTTGGGCTCCACGGGTCTGTTCCTGGCTCTGGACAGTGTCCCTGGCGTCATCCCTGCAAGTCAGGTATCACATTTACTATCAAGGCAATTTCAAAAGTAAGAAAACTTCTCTTAATCAAAACGAGTCATCTGGTCCTTGTAAAACAGAGGCTGAACTCTGCCAGGTTCGTGTTGTCTGGTCGTTAGTAAATAGATAAATATTTTTATTTAACATTGTACAAAAGGACAGGAACCATAGACTCCTAAGCATTCAAGCTAAAACCAAGTCAAACCTTTCCTAGAGAACAAAGGGAAGGTGAGACAGCAGGGACCATGGATGGAAATTCCTCCACATAAACGCCCATCCCAGTGATGGGCAGCTGGGTGCTTCTTCCCCCAGGGGTGCTCTCTCTGGCGAGCAGGAAAGGCTTACAGAGATGGGGCCAGGGCTCAGCCAAGCCCTTCCTGAATGCCTCGGATCCTCCTGGCCAGCTGTACATCCTTCGGGAAGAGAGTAACACGGCCAGCATGTAAGGAGAGAAGATAGGCGTCCTCAAAGAGATGAACTAGAAATGCTTCTGCAGCCTGGGGGCAGAGAGAAGAGTCCAAGGACTGACACCCGAGGGGGCATGGGCTACTTTCTTCTCTCAGAGCCCGCGGTGCTTAGTCCCTGAGGGTTTCTGGGACTGTCTGCAAGACTGCCCACAGAGTGAAGGGGAGCCTGGGAATTCTGCTACCGCCCAACAGGGATCCGGCCTCCACACCCTGGGTGTTCCTTGATGCTCTCTCTAAGGAGGCAAGAATCCTGTGTGGCATGCCTGTCAGCCCTGTGCAATTCCGAATGCCTTTCCCCCGTTCTCACCCAACTGTACCTGGGCCCCCTTCTTACCTCTTGCAGGGCCAACAGGGCCTGGGCTTGCCAAGAGAAGTCCACACCGCGTGTGAATTTAACACATATCTCTCTCACCTGTGAAGGAGTGGGGATGGGGAGCCAAGGGGAGTGGAGTGGGGAGGAGTGGACAATAAAAGAAGAGAGATTCAAGGGAAGGTCGACTCTTTCTATGAGTCTCCAAGAATCTTCATTTCTGTGATACCTCTGTGGTCCTTAATCTTAGGACCTAACTAGTAGCTGATGTCCATTCCCTGGAGCTTAGGAATTGGCATGTCTCCCCTATTGGTGGTGGGGAGAGAAGGAGGCAATCTCCTAGGGTAGGAAGATGGATAATAGCATGGATGGATGAGATGGTTCCTATTTATATAATCAAAGAGTACAGTTTCAGAGGTGGTAGGGTTTAGAAATTAATTCCATAAAGAACCAGAAGGTGTCCTTGGTGGGCTCATGGTTTCCAAAGATGGAGAGTCCTCAGTCCTCTGGTTAGAGAAGAGGTCCCTTAGCCTTTTGGGCAAGAGATGACAGGGTCCCCACCACCTGGGAGATTTAAAGAAAGGAGGTAGCATGGGGGCGGGTGGAACTCACCAGGCGGCTGAAGGGGTTCTTCCTTAACAACAGGTTTGTACTCTTCTGAAGCTTTCGGATCTCCTTCAAAACCAGATGTTTTCGGGAACCAGGGTGACGGGAAGAAGTGCCTGAGCAAAAGAGTTGGGTCATCAAGTACAGTGGTCAATGGGAGATGCCTCACAGCTTGGCTGAGATAGGCAAACTGTCAAATCACTAGTCTCTGTTAAGTTGCACAAAAGCAGATTTCACCCCTTTCACGAAGATGGTGCCGAAGGCGAAGAAGGAAGCCCCTGCCCCTCCCAAAGCCGAAGCCAAAGCAAAGGCTTTGAAAGCTAAGAAAGCGGTGCTGAAAGGCGTGCACAGTCACAAAAAAAAGAAGATCCGCACCTCACCTACATTCCGAAGACCCAAGACCCTGCGTCTCCGAAGGCAGCCCAAATATCCTTGAAAGAGCGCCCCCAGGAGAAACAAGCTTGATCACTATGCCATCATCAAGTTCCCCTTAACTACTGAGTCAGCCATAAAGAAAATAGAAGACAACAACACACTTGTGTTCATTGTGGATGTCAAGGCCAATAAGCACCAGATCAAACAGGCTGTGAAGAAGCTCTATGACATTGATGTGGCCAAGGTCAACACCTTGATCAGGCCTGATGGAGAGAAGAAAGCATATGTTCGACTGGCTCCTGACTATGATGCTTTGGATGTTGCCAACAAAATTGGGATCATCTAAACTGAGTCCAGCCGGCTATAAATCTAAATATAAATTTTTTCACCATAAAAAAAAAAAAAAGCAGATTTCAGTCTATCGTTTACTATCATTATCTTCAGCAACTGTTGAACAGCAGAGAGTTGCTAAATAAATATTGGTTGAATGAATGAGTCATCCTTTGAGGATCTTACCTTCAATAATGATCCTTTAAGGGTATTATCTTAAATGCCAATTCTTCATTAAGACTTTCCTGATTAAAAAAAAAAAAAAAAAAAAAAAGACTTTCCTGATTCCCAATTGCTTCTAAATTGATTCATAAAGGCTTTCCTGATTCTCAATTGCGTCCAAACTGATAGGTCACCTCCCTGCTCTGAGCCCCACGGTACTTTGGGCATCTCTCCTATCTTTCCCATCTAGATTGGAAACTCAGTTATTTTGTGTTTAAGTCTTTCTTTTCTTTTCTTTTTTTTCTTTTTTTCTTTTTTTTTTTTGAAAGACAACAACTTTTTTTTAAAGAGCTGGAACGAATCTGTGAGGTTTTCAAGCACAGTTCCCTGTCTCAGTTATCCTGAGGCCCAAAGAGGTGAAGACAATTGGCCAGAGCTTATTTGTGGCCAAGGAGATGTGCATAACTTGGTGCCCGTGTTGGGTCACCAGGCTATGGAGCCAGAGCCTTTGGCTCAAAGCCTGGTTCCAAAAACAACAAAAAAGAAAAAAAAAATCTTAAAAATACTCCCCAAAGTATAGGTCAAAAAAGCCAAACTCTGATCTGAGATTAAAAACACAAGAATACAAAACAAAGTCAAAGAGGAAACTTAATGGATATTGACTATTTAGAAATGAATCAAAAGTCTACATCTCAAAACTTATAGCTAAATGGTACTAGAAGAAAACATACAGGCTCAAGATTGATTCTCCATTAGAAAAGGAAAGCATTAAAAGACACCTAAATATTCAACTCAAGTGTCAGGAAGAGAATTATTAAATTAAACCAAAAGCAGATAACCAAATATTCAAGATAATAAACCAAACTAATGAAAAAGAGAGTAAAACAAAGAATAGTTCTCTTGCTGGATAATTAAAACCAAGGACCCAAAAAATGAATGAACCTCTCATAAGCTGAGCAAAGAATAAAAAAAGAACTACATGAAAACTTACTTTTTTTTGTTTTTTTTTTTTTTAAGATTTTATTTATTTATTCATGAGAGAGAGAGGCAGAGGAAGAAGCAGGCTCCATGCAGGGAGCCTGATGTGAGACTCGATCCCGGGACTCCGGGATCACGCACTGGGCCGAAGGGAGAGGCTCAACTGCTGAGCTGCCCAGGCATCCCGAAAACTTACATTTTGAAGAAGAAAATTAATTTCAGAAATGTTACTCAAGGTCCAGCCAAGGAAAAAGGAGCCACACCAAGTAGTAATTCCACATTGGGGGTGGGGGATTTATTAGTGAACTAATTACAGACTCTTAGAAGAGCTGCACGAGTAAACAGGTGACAGGGAGGCAACCCAGAGATGCTTGTGCTCCGCAGCTGGCACTGGAGACATTATCTCTGGGTAGGGAATGTGGGCCAGAGAAACAGGCCAGTGTCCAGGGGACTGGTGACATTGAGGAGAAAGGAGGCGGCTCCACACTCAGGAGCCATGCTCCCCACCCCACTGGTCGGCAATCCACAGTCACTAGGAGGCAGCCTTTAATAGACAGACATGGCAGTCACAGAAAATGGAAGGATGACCACAACCCAATCTCCCCAATGTGAGAAAGACAATGCCATGAAAGGAAGGAACCAAACTCAATAAACAAAATGACCAACACTGGAGGAATCGGAGTTAACAGGGAAAAAAGTGACTCTGAGAAAAACATGTGTAATAAATAACCTCAGAGGAGTAGGAGATGTGAAACCCAGGCCACAGAATAAGCAGTAATGAATGTAACCAACCAGAGAGATCATGGGGAAGAACTGGGGTTAGATGTTCAAGAGTTGGGTCTTGCAGTGTCAACATAAGGAATTGGTATTTTTAATCCCAATGTCATGGGAAACTGTGGGAGAGTTTTAAGCAAGACAGAGAGGAGATCTGCTTACCTTTTATTTACTTATTTTTTAAAGATTTATTTATTGGGGCTCCTGGGTGTCTCAGTTGGTTAAGCATCTGACTTCGGCTCATGTCATTATCTCAGATGGAGCCCCCTGTGGGGCTCCTTGCTCAGGAGGGAGTCTGCTTCTCCCTCTCCCTCTCCTCGTCCCTCCGCCTGCTCGTTCTCTCTCTCTCTCTCAAATAAATAGGGAGAGAGCAGAGGGAGAGGGAGAATCTTAGGCAGACACCATGTTGAGCACAGAGCCCACCCGTTGTGGGGCTCCATCTCACAAGCTTAGGATCAGGATCTGAGCCGAAACCAAAAGTCAGATAGTCAATCGGCTGCGCCCCCCAGGCACCCCAATCTACTTACATTTTAACAAGGAGTCCAGCTGCAGAGTGAGGAAAGAACTGAAAGGGACAAGAGTAGAAGTGAAGCAGCAGCCAGGCCAGGATACTGGTGGTGGGGACTGGTGGGTGGGAGTAGAGCTGACAAGTGGTGTGATTCAGGTTTTGACTTGGAGGCAGAACTGCCTGGACCTACTTGTGTATGGGGATATGAGAAAAGAATGTCTCACAGGTTTCTGGCTTGCACAACTAGAGTGTGCTGTGCCATTCACTGAAGTGGGGGAAACTGGGCACGAAGAGGTTGGAGGGAGTAACCCAAAGTTTGGTTTTATTTATTTTTTAAAAATTTTAAAAGATTTTATTTATTCATTTATGAGAGACACACAGAGAGAGGCAGAGACACAGGCAGAGGGAGAAGCAGGCTCCCTACTGGGAGCCCAATGTGGGACTCCATCCCAGGACCCTGGGATCACAGTCTGAGCTGAAGGCTGACCCTCAACCACTGAGTCACCCAGGTGCCCCCAAAGTGTGGTTTTAGACGTGCTCCACTGACATACCCCAGAGCCCACAGGTAGAACGGCAGCTAGGTATGGGGGGATCTGGAGTCAGAGGAGAAATCTGGGCTAGAGATACAAATGTGAGCACTGTTGATGCAGGAGTGGTATGCAAAGTCCTGGGAAGGGACGAGACCAACCAGAGAAGGAAAGGAGGAGGAAGACAGCAAGAAGTCCAACGTCAAGTTGTTGCGGGGAGGTGGCACAGGCAGTAAAGGACACTAGATTGGAACCGCAGTGTGTGACAAGGGGATAGAATGTTTCTAGCAGGAAGTGGCTCCCTTGTGTCAAATGCTTCTGAGAGCAAGAAAAGGACATGGACAGGTCTATTGGATTTAGCAACATTAAAGTAGCTGGTGACCTTGACAAGAGTACTTCGAGTGCACTAGAAGGAGGGGAAGTAGTTGTGGGGAGCCAGACTAGGTTCACCCAGGCTCCAGGGAAGCCTGGGAAGAGGGGAAACACACACGTGTGGTCTTAAGTCTGGCTATTTAAAAAAAGGTAGCTATGAAGGGCACTAGAGAAATTGGGAGTATGAGAGACAGAGATGTGGGGACAAGAAGCACCCCTGCTCTTTGTCTCTGATCAGAAAGAGCAGAGCACATTTGTGGAATGCCAATGTATGTAAGGAGCATGAACTGAATTCCAAGAGCAAGTGGAGAGGACAACAGAAAGCCCAGTGAAGGTGAGAGAAAAATAGGACCAAGAGCCCATGTAGGAGTGAGTGGCTTTTGATAGAAAGGGGAGACGAGGGGTCTCTGCTGTGAGAAAAAAAGGGGAATCCAGTCTGGGGGCTTCCTTAAGTGAAGCAAGCACATGACAAGGTCATTATCAACTGAGAGCGAGTTGGGAGGCTGGAGTTGTAGGAATTTGAAGAAAAAGGTATGGAATAGTCAATGGGGAGAATGGAAAAGCAAGACTGCCAGACAAGCGCAGGAGGACTGCCAGGAAGTGCTGAGTGTGTCCATGTGAGATAAAATCTTTAATTTAACCAGGAATACAAGGATGCTTCTACATTGAAGAGTAACAGCAATGGCATACTTAACAATATTCGTGTTAAAATTAGAAACAGGGGGGCAGCCCCGGTGGCGCAGCGGTTTGGCGCCGCCTGCAGCCCAGGGTGTGATCCTGGAGACCCGGGATCGAGTCCCACACCGGGCTCCTTGCATGGAGCCTGCTTCTCCCTCTGCCTGTGTCTCTGCCTCTGTGTGTGTCTCTCTCATGAGTAAATTAAAAAAAAAAAAAAAAAAAGTTAAAAAAAAAATTAGAAACAGGGGTGGAGGGCAGCCCCCATGGCGCAGCGGTTTAGCACTGCCTGCAGCCTGGGGTGTGATCCTGGAGACCTGGGATGGAGTCCGACGTCGCACTCCCTGAATGGAGCCTGGTTCTCCCTCTGTTTGTGTCTCTGCCTCTCTTTCTCTCTCTGTCTCTATGAATAAATAAATAAAATCTTTAAAAAAAATAAAAAAAAAAAAAAAAGAAAGAAAGAAACGGGTTGAGGTCGCCTGGGTGGCTCAGTTGGTTAAGTGTGGGACTCCTGATCTCAGTTCAGGTCTTGATCTCAGGATTGAGAGTTCAAGCTCCACGTTGGGCTCCACACTAGGCATGGAGTTTACAATTAAAAAAGAAAGAAAAGAAATGGGCCAAGGGTGGCCAAACCACTTCTCTTATTTCAATACTAATCTCAGGGCTTTACTAATCCAACACACTAAGAAATAAAATATAGAAAAGTGAAAAAGATTCGAAAGTCCTTATTTGCAGACAATAGCCTATTTAACCATTTCAGTTGAAGCAATTGAACAATAAATTAACAAGAGAATTCAGCAAGCTAGCTGGCTGGATGCAAAGGTTATTAATCTTTAGGTAAGAAAATAACCCATAATACACTTTTTTTTCCCACCCTGCTCTTAACTACATTGCAGGAGACAAGTAAAGCAGTTGTTGTCAGAACAATTCTTGCTTGAGTGGGCCTCCCATCCGCCAGACCACAGAGCGTAGAAACCGAAGACCACAAACTAGTCTTCTTTCCGGACCCATAAATAACCTCAGGAAGGGAACAAGGTGAGAGCGCTCTACTTGAGGCCCAACACCACCACTCACTGAAGAAACATACACACACCCCAACACCTGGAAAGGCAACTTCTGAAAGTAGAACCGTTTGAAA
This sequence comes from Vulpes lagopus, assembly GCF_018345385.1. NCBI lineage: Eukaryota > Metazoa > Chordata > Mammalia > Carnivora > Canidae > Vulpes > Vulpes lagopus. The sequence goes on from NC_054828.1 coordinate 112,904,806, forward strand.
TTGTCACAAAAAGCTGCCAATAATTCTGCAGTTTAAAAAAAAAAGAAAGCACAAACACTTAAAAAAAAAATCCTGTCTGCTGGAGCAAGCTGTGTGACCTTAAGTTACTTGGTCTGCCTGCGCATCAGTTTTCTCATCTGAAAAATGGGCACAATGTAAAGTTGAGCTAAATCACCCAAGCAGCGGAACGCAATGCCTGGTAGGGGTTAGTACTCGATAAACGCTACTAGTAGTAAGACTTAGTATTAGGTGCCAGGCCGCCTGGGCCATCCTTTCTGCTCCTCTAACAGCTTTCCCGGGGCCCTTGCGGGGCCTGGAACTTGGGCCGGGCCCGAGCAGGTGCTGTAGGCCGCACGGCTTTGCCCGCCAGCAGGGGAGCGCCGGCCGGAAGTCGGCAGATTCGGACCCGGGGTCCGCGCGCGAGCTCGGTCTTCCGGTCCGTGGAATGGGCACCTGGATGCGGCCGTGCCCACCTCACGGCCAGGGAGCGGGGAGGCCGGCTGCGGCCCGTTACCTAAGGAGGGGCCCCGCCGGGGGGCGCTGGGGGCCGGGCTCGCGGGGCGCCTCTTCGGGACTTCGGGCTTGCGGCGCGGGCCCATGGCGGGCGCCGGGCGTGGTGGCCCTGCGGCTCCTTCTCCGCCTTTGGGGTCCGGGGACCGAGGCTGGCGTCCTGCGGGAGCCCAGGACCAGGAGACTGCTCGGCCGGGCCCGGCGCCGCCTCGGTTCCAAGGACCCGCTCTGTCGATTACACTCGCGGCGTTTTTTAAAACCCGAATTCGGCAACTCTCAGTGGCTGCTTCTGGAACGCCCCTGGCGCAGAGCGACTGCGGGGGGGACCAATGAGAGCACAGGCCGGAGGCCCGGCGCGCGCGGCGATTGGAGGAGAGAACGGGGATGTCGCGGACGGCGGTATGAACCAGCCAATGGGAACTTGGAGAAGTGAAAGGAGGCGGGAGCTTGCGGCCGTGCTGTTTCGAGGGATCGGACGGTTGTCCTCAGTGCCTCGTGGTTGAAAAAAGGAAGCGCTGTTCTGAAGATGTAGGTGGTGCGCTTGTAGAGCGCGTTCCTCAAGACAAATCACTGCTCGGACATTTTATGTTTTGTCCTATCAGCCCTGACGTGGCTTTTAAAGATGAGGAGACAGACTTACAGAGAATGTGGCCCTTCCAGGGCCACCCCACGAATACGGCCCAGAAGCCAGTCTGACGGCATGAACGTTATCGATGGCTAGGGTCGTGGGACAGCCAGGATCTGACGCTGTCGCTGTCGTCTGGGATCACACTCCCCAGCAGTGCAGTAGGGGCCTGTAGGGAAACTGCCCCTTCCCTTCCTGTTGGGAGGTCACACACATTCCGGTCAAATGTACATCTGTGTAGTTAGAATAAAGATTTATTTTCTGCACTTCGTTCTCTTGCGTTTTCTAAATGTTCTCCAGTTAACGTGTATTGTAGTCAAGGAAGATGTCATTACAGAATCAGTGATTTCACGGAACCCTTCTTCACTGGTGCAACCATAGTGGAAAACAGTATGTTGATCAGCCAAAAACATCAAATGTAGAATTACCACACGACCCAGCAATTCTGCTTCTGGGTATACAAAGAACTAGAAGCAGGGACTTGAACCTATTTGTATTTGTACGCTAATGCTCACAGTGATGTTATTCACAACTGAGCCCCAAATGAATAAATAAAATGTGGTGCATACCAACAATGAAATATTATTCAGCCTATTATTCAGAAAGTTAATTCTGACATGTTACAAGGAAAAACCTTGAAGGCATTGAGGTAGGCAACATACAAGATACAAAAGGAGAACTACTGTAGGATTCCACTTACATTAGGTGCATAGCCAAATTCACAGAAAGTACGATGGTGGTTGTCAGGGGCTCAGGGGAAAGGGTTAGTGTTGCATGTTGAATGGCTGTAGAGTTTGTTTGGGAAGATAAAAAAGTTCTGGGAATGGATGGTGGGGGTGGTGGGACAACAATGTGAATGTATTTAATGCCACCGGACACTTAATAATGGTCAAGATGGTTTTCTGTTGTATTTTACAACTTTTAAAAAGAGGGAAAAAAGAATGAAGGAAGAAGGAAAGAAAAGGGAAGCAGCTGTATGGGGGGGGGGGGAGGGATACTCCGTGGGTCCACTGTGATGGGGGGTGGGGTGAGAAGTCTGGTACTCTACTGTCTACAAATAGTTCTCACGCCTTAACAGTCTAAAAGGCACAGCACCATATGGGTGCCTGCCCACCTCTCTGACCTGGTCTCTGGCCACCTTTAGCACAGCATGCTTATTGCCAGGCATACTGGTCTAGTTACCTGCAGTTCTCGAATACATCACTTACATGTTTCTGTGCTTCTTACAAGCTGTTCCTTTTTCCTGGAATACCCCTACTATCCCATCCTGCCAGCCTGGGAGACTCCCGCCCTTTCTCTACCAACCAGCTCCAGTGGCGCTCTCAGAGTTCTAGTTCTAGAGTTCCCTGTAAGGCCTCCTTTGTATCTCATACAAAGGGCCTCTTATGCACATCACGCTGTGCTGGAATTTTCTTTACACATTTGTCTCCTGTTTTTCTTTCATGGATTCACAGCCCTTGGAGCACATCCGTTCTCAATACAGTTGGCTAAATTCTGGGATTGTAATCCTTTACCAAAGATTTTTTGACAAGTGTTCTTGATGAAGATGGGTGATTTATAACTTTTACAACTAGGGGAAATCCCCTGCTGACCTTAAGGTTGGAAAGCATGTAGTCAACAAAAAGGCCAAAGGGGCTCTTGGCCAAGGTGAATATGAAAGAATGAGGTTAACCTGTAAGCCGGTCAGGGAGGTGTACATATTTAGTAATGCTCAGAACTTCTCCTTTTTATAGGTAGCTTAGGCCTTGAGAGAGAAAATGACTCGTCCAAGGTCACCCAAAGTAGAAGTGGGGCTGAGAACACAGCTCTCTGACTTCCGATTCTACTTTTTCTATACCAGGTGGCCCTTTGCTCCACTTCTGACCTTATCAGGAGTCAGAGCTCTGACCTCTTCGAGTGCGGTTTGTTAAACCAGCAGAGACCTTTGGACAAAGTGAAGGCAGATGGAATTACCTGGTAAGGTCCTAAATTTCTGCCTTGTGGGCAGATTTCTGGTGGAGGAGCCCCAGGGCTACCCTGGGTTCTGGATGGCAGTCCTACAGGAAGCCCCTGCCCCAAGACCACTCTGCAAGGGACAGGGACTGAACAATCCACTCTGATGCATGTGCTTTAAATTATACAGTCTTTGAAGTGATGTTTACAGAAGCTCGCAATCGGTTAGTTCTGATTTTACAGAGGTTCAGAACCTCCCCACCAAACTTCCACCATTCAGAACCCTCTTACTCCACTGAAAACATCCTCCACAACCTTCCAGCCTCAGCGAGAGTGGGGGTGCTTACTTTCTCATCCACATGACCAGCAAGGCCTCTCAGACCTACCCTCCAGAGCATCCCTCAAATGACAGGAGAGCGAACACACCTCTAGGGGCTGGGAAGGCACCTCCTGTCAGCACAAAGTATTATTGAGGCATCTAGTTTTGTCTTAAAATAGATGTGAATTTTACATTCTCCTCAATGACGGTATAGTTTTTTCTTTCCATGATGGTGTATTTTAATAAAACATTTCCTTCCCTCTGAGTAAAACTGATGCTCTGTGCTGTGCCTCTGCTGGGACTTCCACGCCCTTGGCAGACGGCCCTGGTGGCCAGTGCAGTCTTCCACAACACTCCTGTGTGTTGGCATTTACAGGCACCTTCAATTTATTATCTTATGTAATTTTCAAGCTCACCCTGCAAGATGGAGGCTGGCTTTCCCATTTTAGAGATGTGAAGATCCAAAGCTCCAGAGGTAAAATGATTTGCCTGATTTGGTGGCAGGCCTGATATATTTAATCCTTGTGCAACTTCCCTCTCATTTAAGGGGGAAAAAAAAGGCCACGCTCCCAATTTCCCTTTTGTCTTAACGACATTTTAAGGCCCCAGTTTTTTTGGACAAGGCAGCTATAGTCCCCACCATGCTTACCCTCCATTTCCCTCTTCTGTGGCACACACTGTGGCCCACGGAAGCTCAGGGGCCCCTGAGACGCAGAGCTGGAGGCATGGAGAGGCCCTCTTCTCCCAACAAACTGTAATAACCTGCTGATTCCCACACAGCCTAAGGGCTTTGCTTGTCAAAGATCCCTTCCCCCAGAATCTATTTTAAGGAAGGCATTTGGTGTTTTGTTTTATGATTGAGCTGCCCAGAAAAATGGACTGAGGCTCCAGAAACTGCCACGGAGTGAGGAACTCCGTAAGGAAGGACTGCTTCACTCCCTGGGCCCCCCAATGCCAGTCCCCTCTCTTCAGGGTGGGGAGGACAACAGCACATGAAGCTTTTATTCCGGCCTTGGGAAATGTACCCCAAAGACCCCAGGGAGACCTGTACGGTGGGTGGGGCTGGAGGTCTGGAATCAGGCAAACCTAGCTTGAAATCCTGGTTCTGTGAGGAAGTCAGTTAACCACCTCTGGGCCATGGCTTCCTCATCTAAACCCACCTGTGCAGGTTGTTACACCAGAGGATTAGTGTTAAGCATTTAGCTCATGTCTAGGAGACCAGAATTCCTCTAAATGGTGGAGTCCTGGCAAATTCATTACCCCGGAGGGATATCTATGGAGTCAGGTTGCTGGGAGTACGGCTGAAGTCCAGATGTGCTCTGGATCCCAGCCTGCAGCAGATCACGAGGCTGCTCGGCCAGAGTCCACTGCAGAAGTGCCCTCTTGTAAAACCACTTACATCTCTGGGCCTCAGTCTTTTCATCTTTAAAATGGAAGGTGAAGAGTTCATCAAAGCTGCTCTGAAGAGCTGCTTGGAATTCCCCGTCATCTGTCCCAGGCAGGGAGGCCTTCAGAGTGTGGTAGCCAAGACACCAATGGGGAGGAGGCACAGAGGGTAGAGGAGCCTTTGCAAAGAATGGGCTCCTCCTTTCCCACAGAATGGGCCCAGCAAAGGCTGGGAGGCACCGAAGCCACAACATCTGCATCTTCTGCTTTTTAGACAAGGACTCCAAGGCCCAGGGCCACTAGGTAAGGGGCTGGGGGACATCTGCTGAGTTTGTGCACAATTTAGCTAAGACTTAGGTCTCCAAGACAGGGTTGGCGAATAACTTGTAGTTTTAGAAAACATGGCGCTTAGGTCTGGTTTGAATTTGCTCACTGACCTCTCTTCTCTGGAGAACCAAATTTAGCTTATGTTTTAGGAGGAAACCTTACAGTTGTTAGTTCCTGCAATTCCACTTCATGATTTAGGGCTAGTGCTGCAGGAGGGGCTTTGGGGGTTGAGGGGAGCCTGGCAGGGGTCGGTCACTGTGCTCAGGCCTGTGGGGGTTGCAGGGGGTGGTGACAAATGAGGACCCGGGTGTCTGGTCATCTCCTGTGGCAGCAGCTGCCCTGGGAGGGGGAAGGGGCGTTGGGGAGGGGTGGGGTGAGGCCTTTGGGAACAGGACACGGGAGGCTCACCAGCCTATGTGGCCTTGGCCTCAGGGTGGACAAGGTGCATCCAGGTAGCAGCGGAGAACCCACGAGAGGCTCAACTAGCATCATTGATGGGAGTCCGGGAGCCACCGAGCAGTCTCTCATGCTCACCCTCTTCTGCCGGGGGCCGGCCCCTGGCCAGGCGGGTGAGCAGTGGGCGGTGCAGCCCATTGTAGAGGGCAGTGCCTGTCAGCAGGATGAGGAAGCCCAGGATCTGCAGAGGGTGGAAGGCCTCCCAGCCCAGCGCCAGGCTCAGCGCCCAAATGACAATGGTACGCAGGCTGTCCAGCACCATGCGGGTAGTGGCGCTCAGTTCCTTGGTGACGCTGATGCCCGCGAAGTTGAAGAAGGCGATGCTGCTGATGTTGCCCAGCAGCGCCAGGGCGATGAGCGGTTGTCGGCCCACCTGGCAGAAGGCGTCCAGCGCGTCCTCCAGCGTCCCTCGGGGGCTTCCACTGAAGGAGCCGGCAGGGATATAGTACATGGGCACCAGCAGCAGGGAGAGGATCACGAAGCCAAAGAGGCCTGTGGGAGTGGAAGAAGCATGCTGCACCTTTTGTTTGGCCCCCACGCCCCCACCCCCCCACCGGCAGCTCAGCCTGCCCAGCAGGGGCTCCACTGGTCTCCCTCCCGGCCAGCGCCCCCGTCCTGGGGCACCTCACGCCAGCTCCTCCCTGTCGGGGCCTGGAGCTACCTGTTCATCTGGAACTCACGGTGGCCTACTGAGGGGGCTCCAGCTGCCCTGCTCCACTATAATCATATTTTATAATCGGAGCAAGGATAAAAACTACATTTTATATCATGACCTGTATATGTATGCACAGGCACATACACATATGCACACTTTCACAAAACAGTGGCTATCTTTACAATGTTCTCTGGCACTTTTAAATTCCATTGTATTCATTTACAAAAGAATGGCAGCTGTGATGGTGACACTGCTCTCACAAGCGTGGAGAAACATGGTTTTCTAATCCAGGGTCGCTGGTCTGTGACCAGGAGTGGACTAGAATGTAAATCAATGCACTGCTTCATTAAGAAAGTCTTGCTAGGGAAAAAAAGAGTGGATGCAAACAATGTGCTTGATGACATAGTGGATCGAGATGATTAACGCTGTGCCAGAAGCCCGTGGCGCGCACACGGCTCCCCGATTGATCCACAGGCCATGCTTGGCTAGTGCTGCTCTAATCTGCCTGCTGGTTTCATATTTTTAAATGGGTAGTTAAAGGTTTGGTAGTTACCTTCCCGCTCACAAACTTGTGGTGGTTCCTCCCTGTCTGTCATTGACAATCTAAATCCGTTTGACATTCAAGGTTCTCCATAAGACCCTGACCTATTCAATTCCTGATCACTGTCCCAACGTCAAATCTGTAAGTCACCCAACTACTCCTTACTGGTTTCGATACTCATGGCCAGCTCCCCACATCCGTTCCTTCCTTCCCACTCTTGTTGCAGCTCGAACATACCTTCCCTGTCCTGAAGACCCTCAGATGTGCTTGGCAAGTGAAGCAACCCTTGAGCATAAGTGGTCTGAGCTCAAACGCACCATCTGGTCCTTCCTCGCTGGCCAACTCCTCTAGAGTGGGGTGCTCATTCCCTTCATCCTCGACCTCATCCCCCCCCAGCTCCTGGGTCAGAATCTGTCAGCATACACGTGAAGGGATGAGCCCCTTCCCCTCTCCCTATGGGTGAGGGCACCATGCCCCGCATTCCTACTTGTGCATCTCCTCCACATGCTAGCATTGTGTGGGTGCCGTCGCAGCAGTACCTTGCTCCCCAGCCCCTGGGCTCACATACCCTCAGTGCCAACTGCCCGCAGTGGGTGAACATTATGCCTGTAGACGAACTTCTCCTCGAGCACCATCTGGATGGAGACAATGATCTGGGCCATGATGATCAGCAGGTCCCCTGGGGGGAAATGAGAACCATGGTGAGATTGGGCCGTATGGGGTGGGGGTGGGGGTAAGGGATGGAGCACGGCCATAGAGCTGTTGGCAGGGTGGTGGGCTCCATGCTGGAGTAGACGGCTCCTACAGGGACATGGTCACCCCCTGAGCCCCTGACTTTTGTAGGGCACCACATGGTTCACGAGACAGTCATGACAGCCCCTTGCCTGGTCTCCTGGCTCCTGGGGGGTGGGGCAGGCCAGCAGAGCAAGCACTATTACCACCCTGGGCCAAGCCTCCAGAAGATCCAGGGGCCCACCTGGGCCTGTGACTGGAACAACAGGATTATAAGCATGTCTTCTGAGGTGCACAAGACTTTGCGATGGACATTTCTGGTTTAGTCCATCCTCAGGACCAGAGGGATCCTGTCATTATAGAACAGGCTTCTGTCTGGTTTATGTGTCAAGTTACAGGTAACCAGACAAAAGCAGAGCTGCTGTGTGTGGAAGACCAGAGACTACCTCCTAGGTAAGGCCTAAACACCAGAAACATGTGGACAGAAACACTATAAAACCGCCAGGCTTCCTTTCTGGGACAGTGGGGATGATGCCAAGCTGGGTACATAGTAGATACTCAACAGATACTCATTCCCTCCCTCTCCCAGATCCAGGAGTATGTGTACCCAGCAGTATGTGTGTGTTTCTCATGGCACAAACGTCCCTCCTCTGACCTCCCACTCTTTAACTATCCCTTTCTCATGCTGTGTGTGTGCCTTTCTGTGCTCTATCTGGCACCTCGAGAGCAGATGTATGCCCAAGTCCACTGGTCCCCCATACTGCCTCACCCAGGGCCTGGCATAGAGAAGAGCTTGCAGAAGTCTGCTGACTGTGCTGGGTTCCCTGATTGACTGAGGACAGGAGAGGACGGGCAGCCCCTGCGTCCCCAGCCCTCATCGCACCTGTGATCACTTCGCTGAGTTTGTGCTGATCATCATGCTTGCTCAGAAGGTCGGCCAGGCCCACAACCACCAGCCCTGCGATGGTGGCAAGGATGCCCAGCCACTGGCTCAGTGCCAGCCTCCGCCCCAGGAAGGCCACTGAGAATAGGCCTGTGAATATGATCACTGCTCCCCGCAGCATCTGGAAGCTGGAGGCACTCGTCATGTTCAGGGCTAGGAGAGGAGAGACACACGATGTTAGTTGCTGAGGGCCAAGGCTATCTATTCACTGAGGTGCCCTCATGGCTGAAGACCAGCCTTGCACATAGTATGTGCTCAGTAAATCTTGTGTGTGTGTGCACGTGTACGTCTGGGAGGGGGGCAGGGGTGAGGTGAGCCAGGGGAGGGGTGAGGTGCGCCGGGGCAGGGGTTGCTGTTTCACTAGTGCCCCTGCGGGGCCTTCTCAGCATGGCCTGGCTACTTACCCACATACATGATGCTGGTCCCCGTCATGTCGCACAGGGCAGGGGGCAGGAAAAGAAGGGGATTGAAGGGCTGCTGGGGATCCATGCTGGCGTCTGGGTGCCTTGCCGCTCGGCACCGAAGCAGGTAGAAAGCAGCCAGGCAGGAGAACTCTCCCAGGAACATGCCCACCGCCTGCAGGGACAGAACCCTAGAAGTTTACAGCTGGTAGGAGAATCACCTTTGATGAAATCTTAACACAGCCTTTCTTCAGAGGGAAGCTTACCTGTAACTTGACACATAAACCAGACAAAAGCAGAGCTGCTGTGTGTGGAAGACCAGAGACTACCTCCTAGGTAAGGCCTAAACACCAGAAACATGTGGACAGAAACACTATAAAACCGCATAAAGCCTGGTCTGAAAACCAACGATCTAGGCCAATCTGTGGTCAAGTTCCAGATGGAGAAACGGAGGTCCAGAGAGGCTCAAGAACTGACTTCAGGTCACAGAGCAAGTGGCTGGGAGGGCAGGGGCTAAAATATAGGCCTCTGCTTCCCAGTCTGGCAAGAAATTACCTTCCATTTACCTTGTCTGCCTTATCCCAGTGGAGTCTGGGCTTCCCATGGATGCAGAGCAGGTTTTGTTACTGAGGTTGATGTTTTCATCATCCCCAGGGCTGGCCTTACAGCGTCAGGGTGTGGCTGCCCACCGGGACTGCCATAGCCCTCCCAGAGAGGGCTGTGCCCTCTGCCCTCTTCCGTGGGCTCTCACACCCTGGTCTCTGTTCTGATGAGGGAGGGAGGGAAGTGGACAGTTCTTCCCGGTTCTTCCTGAGAGCTGGGAAAGGCTCTGCCCCAGGTCAGGAAGCAGCAGGGTCTGGAGGGGGACACCTGACCTGAGGCCTCCTGGGGGCAGCAGGAGGTGGGGCGGGATAGGGCAGATACCTGGAGGAAGGGATGCTGGAAGCTGTGCTCCTTGCTTCCTCCACAGCCCTGTGCCACGAAGTTGTCTGCCCACCTGCAGTGGAGAGAGAAGTCAAACCTTTGGCAGTGTGCAAGCTCTGCAGCCCCGGACCCTGTGTCTGAGGACATTGCTCCTCTCAATGCCAAGAGGCCAGACTTAAGGGACTTGGACGAGTGTGAGACTCCCTTGCCAAGGGGCCCATTTCTGCAGCACAAAGCCTTCATCTGGGATTGAGGACAGAAAGTGGGGACCTAGATGCCGTTAGCAGAAATGCAGCATTTCTTCACATTGTGAATGTGGCCCCATAGGACCTGTGACTTTGACACACACACAAGTCACCGCTACTGTTATCAGGGCGTTAGAATCCTTGCAGACACCAGGAAGTGGCATTTATACTTGTCGCCTCTACAAAATTACAGTAATTAGACCCACTGCTAATAATTTTTTTGTGTTAAGAAGCATATACACATGCGTTATGGCATCACAAATTGGCTTTTTCAGTGTTTTGATAACTTTATTTTGACATAAGTGGCTTTTTCTGTAATCTGATCCCTTAATCACACATTTAAAAACAATATTCTAGGCTTTACCAGACCATCAAATGGACCCATAGCATAAAAAATATCAGAAGTCTGTGGTTTACAAGGGCCTTTGGACCCTTGGGAAATGACTGGCTGACAAAGACCACCTGGTCACCTTCATAGAACCTGAAAGGTCTGGAGGGTCTTTCTAGCACTGACTGTAAAGCAGGTGGCAAGTCCATGGCACTAGTGGAGTGGCCTCCCAGCCAGCACCCTGGCAGATGGCATAACAGTATGGCATGCTTCCCCAGCAACCTGACACAAGGCCAGAATTCTTCACGGCATAGTGCCCTGGGCAGCTACCACCAATCCTCCTGCACTGTCTGCCATCCATGAACTAAAAGCTCCTGCTCTCCAAATTTCATGTTTGCTTTGTTGGGTTCCTGGGGTCTGGTCTAATCTCTTTTATTTAAAAGTCCTTTATTTATTTATTTATTTAAAAATATTTTATTTATTTATTCATGAGAGACACAGGCAGAGGGAGAAGCAGGCTCCATGCAGGGAGCCCAACGTCCTGGGTCCCCAGGATCATACCCTGGGCCGAAGGTGGTGCCAAACCGCTGAACCACCTGGGCCGCCCCTAAAAGTCCTTTAGAGGGGCACCTGGGTGGCTCAGTGGTTGAATATCTGCCTTTGGCTCAGGTCCTGATCCTGGGGTCCCGGGATCGAGTCCTGCATCGGGCTCCTCAGAGGGAGCCTGCTTGTTCTGCCTTTCTCTGTGTCTCTCATGAATAAATATGTAAAATCTTAAAGAAAAAAAAAAGTACTTTAGATATTTGGAGACTTTCCACCTTTTTTTTTTTTTTTAAGATTTTATTTATTCATGTTGTGTTGAGTCAAGGCAGACCCAGGGCAGTATCTTGTGGGCCTTGGGGCCCTTCCTTCTGCAGCACCCCATGCATAGGTGGTAGCTGTGTCTAAAATACAAGACTCAGGACTTCTTTTCATTTTTTAACTTATTCATGGAGACAGAGAGAGAGAGAGAGAGAGAGGCAGAGACACAGGCAGAGGCAGAAGCAGGCTCCATGCAGGGAGCCTGACATGGGACTCGATCCTGGGTCTCCAGGATCACGCCCTGGGCTGCAGGCGGCGCTAAACTGCTGCACCACCAGGGCTGCCCAGGACTTCTTTTTCTTAAATGACTTTCCTTGCAAAGTCTGTCAAGAGCAGCCACATGGTAGTGCCCAGCCCTACTCTGATGGCTCATTTCTGCAACAAGCCTGAGGTTTCAAAAGGCAAGTGGAAGCCTTTTATTTCCTGTGCTCCGCACAGTGCTGCAAGCCTGGGACACTGGTTGGGGCCTACGTTTGACAAAGATCCTGGCCAGCTCTGGCTTCTCCGTGGCCTGAGTTTGGGGAGGGGAAAAGGGAGCTCTCTGCCACAGCCCGGGCACGGGCATAACGCCTGGACACTGGCAGCAGGAAGGGCAGGCTGAATGGCGAGAGAATTCCTCATCAGCCATGGGGGGAGTTGGTGGGGGGAGACCACATCTACTCATTGATCTGAACATACCCCGGGGCCAGTGAACAAAACAGGTCTATGGCAAATTTAGTTCACAGTGAGTGAGCTCACAGCCGGAGACCCCACCCACCCCAAAGATGCCAAGAAGGGCAGTTAGGAGGGCTTGTGGTTCTAGGGAATGGTGAGAATCAAAGGAGAGCTGAAGGGTGGGGAGGTCTCATGGGTCAGGGGACCAGGTTGTAACCAGTCCCAGTACCAATGGGGCAAAGAAAGCCCCTGCTACAGAAACCATCTGCTCTCTGGGGTCTCATTTCTGTCCAATCTGCTGCAAGTTCTGGCTCTTGGATCCCCAAGCTGGACAGGACATTGGATGCAGGTGAGGGCCACAGACCAGTGGTGTCTGCTCTCCAACTCAGGCTTGCTTTTGCAGAAAGAACACTTTGGGAGGGCCTGGGTGAGGCAACTGAGTGTAACAGAGGAGCATCAAGGAAGAGTAAAGAGGTCATGCCTTACCAGAGTGCAGAACCAACTGCCCCAGAGCAAGTCAGAGATGGAAATTCCGGGAGCTGGAGCCAGGGCTCTTCCAGGAGGAAAGAGAGAGGGCCTGCTAAGCCCATAAAGGTCAACTAGAAGCTTAGGGCGAGGGCATGTGTGGAAGCCCCTTCCTCATCATGGCACTATAGCCAGAGTACATGGCAGGCTCCAGGAGACCCCCAGATCTAATGGTCGAGCCGTCTCCTGGAACTACCCCTGGGCTACTCCCCACACAGCTTACAGTAATGATAACTCACACATCAGATCACTGTGTGTGTTCTAGAGTCATTACCACTTGAGAGGGTGGAAGCCCGGCATCCAGCAATTTCTCTATCTCTGGATCGCCAGCTCCTGGCATACCGAAGCTCAAACATTTTTTTGTTGAGTAAGTGGGATTTCCAGACTCCACCTTGCATATAGGCAAGTACTAGAGTTCAGAGACAATGTCTGCATGAAGCAAGGTGCCACCTGCTGGTGGGACCAGCTGGGCTTGTCCCCAGGAGTGGGCCCCAAGTGTAGAGCTGGTCCTAAGGCTGATTGATGCTGCACTCCCTCTCCTGCTGCTAGGGCCTTCTCTGCTTTCCTTCACCAAGGTGTGGGTATGCCTCAACAAGTTGGGGCTGGCTGTGTTCCCAGCCTGGGAAATGGAGTCTTTTTGTATCTGGATACCTGGGGCAGGCTTGCAGTCCGAAGGATTGGGTGTCGGCAGGCCCAGCCTTCCTTCAGGCAGGGAGGAGTTCAGGCCTGCAGAGATTTGGGGCTGGAGTCAGGCTAAGAATCCTGGTCTTGAAATAGGCTTCAGCTCATTGCATAGGCACAAACAGACCCCAGATAGCATGGAACAAGAGCCAAAATCCAGCCTCAGTTGACTGGTTGATGACAGGCTCCTAAGGTGGGACAGCTGTTTGCAAAAATACTTCACTACATGTTTTTATAAACGCACACTTCACTGCATACTGACTTCATGTCAGGCCTGTGCTGGGCACTTCATGTTCTTCATTTTACATACGGGGACTTGATGGCTTGGGGCAGAGTGGGGGAGAGGATGGGGTTCAGACTCCTATAGTTAACAACGGGCATGTCTAGGGCCCAATCCATCTGCTCAAATTTACATTCAGAAAAGGCAGCAGGATACAAGGAAAGCTCATGACTTTTACGTCTCACAGGTTGGACAAGTTAATTGTTTTATCTATAAAATGAGGATAATAATGCCAACACTGATGAACCATCAAAAGTAATAAATAATATAAGATACAGAAGAGCTGGTGCATGGCAGGTAGTCAGTGAAAGTCTTTTCCTGCCCTTTCTCCCTCCTTCCCCTCTATGAAGCAGGAGTCTCTCCCCTTGTTTTGGGTCAATATGGCCTAGCTCTGCTCCAGCCTGAAAGCTTCTGGGAGTGCATCCATGCTCTGGGCTGAAGCAGAGGTGGCTGGAGGGCCACAGAGCCACAGAATGCTGACACAGAAGAAATTCAACCATCATCTCAGAAAGCTCCTTATTTGACAGACAAAAAGCCAAAGGACACAGGGCTCATCTGGTGCCGAGAAGGGCTAGTCCCCAGGGGTCTCTACGTCCAGTTCCATGCCCCTTCTTCAACACCTGAATTTCTCCCATCACTTTCTTATTCCAAATTCTTCCCATTCCCTTGGCTGTGTTGGAGAGGGGCCAGGTCTGCGGATGGGCCTTCCCTTCTTTCTAGATACTGTTTTCTAAAGAAAAGCCATAGTCTTATGGGCAGAAGGAGGCCTGTGGGGACCCATGAGGGTCAGGCCGATGCTACATCGAGATGCTTTCTGCTGGCAGAGACCAGTTTATGACTTTTTATTAAATTAAAAAAAATTTTTTTAAGTAATCTCTGCACCTAATGCAAGGCTTGAACTCACAATCCTGAGATCAAGAGTTGCACGCTCTACTGACTGAGCCAGGAGACCAGCTTCTTCGAGAAGGGGCTTTGGCAGGCTGGGGGTGAGCTCCCCTTGCTGGGGGTAAGTCACTCTGGCCCCACCAAACTCAAAGCTCAGCATTCGGAGTGGCGCGTGCGGCCACGTGAGAGGGCAGAGGGTGTGGATGGACAGAGGAAGTGGCTGATGTGGCTGCCTCAGAGTGACAGCTGCGTGTCCAGTTCCCTGCAGAATCTCTACTACTTCCTCTGGCACCCCAAGCTTATCAAGCCCAGTGAATCAGCTTCTTTCGCCTGCCTGGGATCTTCAGGAAGGCTGCAGGGCGGCTCCACTCTTTGGGTGTCACAGCAGTTGGTGATAAAGGATCACGAGGCCAGGGTGTGATCTCAGCCCCTCAAAGTCTTACCAAGTCTTCCTCAGTAGATCCTACCTTGTGTCTGGGTAGAAGGAAGGGAAGTCACGGCCATTTTACAGATGAACCTGAGGCTTAGAGAGGCCCAGTGACTCATCTACTCCCATAGCTTCCAAGCCTTGTACTCTTTTCACTCTACACACTACCCCCTGGTTTAAGGCTTTCTGTGGCTGGTGCAGGAACCCCTGTGAAGCAATCACCCCCTGCCAGCTCATGGAACCTAAGGGTGGGGGCAGCCACCAAGGCAAAAGTTAGAGCTGACACAGGAAGGAGAGGGACAGTCCTCCTCTACTAGAGGCCCAGAGGTCCCAGGCCTACTGCTACTTTCCTGGCAGTGTCCCCACATCAGGGGCCAGACGTTGGGAGAAGTCACCCCCTGGCCCTGCTCTGGTGGCATGGGCTTCACAGCCTGCAGCATTTAGAAGGGCATCAGAGCCACAGTTGGTGAGCATCTGCTTGACCCTGGCTCTTTATGTGCAGAACCCCAGGAGAATGGGGCTCTCAAATGGGCAGGACCCCAAACAGGCACTAGTTCAGGCAGACTGCCCTAAGCAGTGCTAGGGGGCGGGGAGAGGAAGATGTTTGATATGCAGGAGATGTATTAGCATCATAAGTAGGTCCTGGCAAGGGGTGAGAAAGCAGCCACTGAAAGGAGAAACAGCCCCTTCACTGCGAAGGGCCCTTTGCCAACGCCCAGAGCCAGGACCAAAGGGCCAGCCTGCCAGGTGGCTTTCTCCTCTGAGTATGTGATGGACCCTTGCCCCCATCCCAGCAAGGACAGGTCTGTCTCCTGCAGCCTACCTGAACCTGCTGAGCAGGCACAGTGCTGCCTCCAGGGGAGAGCTGCCCTGTGGTCCCAGCACAGCAGGTAGCACGTGCTCACCCACTTCCTCCTCCACCAAGTTTCTTCCCTGGACCTGGGGATGGAAACATGTTCCTTTTACAGGCTGGGGAACTGAAAGAGGCTACTGGAGAGGCTAAATGAGAACCTGAACGGCACCCTGGCTCCAGTGGGAAAATAAGTAGGATGACAGCAGGATCCTTTGGGCCAGGACAGTGCTTTGCTGCCCAGCCCCAGAGGGAGGGCACTCTGGTGAGATCCCCAGGGAAGCGGGATTTTGGGTACTGCCAATGTAAAAGGATCGGACTAAAATGCTGAGACCTAGGTTCTGGTCCTCACTTTGACACCAGCCAGCTGGTCACAAGAAGAAACTTCTAATGGATCCTTAAGTATAAATTGTGGGGATTAGGATGGGTGGCTTCTATGTTTCTAACAGCTTTAAATGCCCCCCAAAATGACTAGAGGAGCCCTAGCTCATCTCATATTGATGGTTAAGAGCCTGGATTCTCGAGCCAGATTACTTTGGCTCACATATAGACTCTGCCACTTAATGGCTGAGTTGAAATCAGGCAGGCAATTCCATCTCTCCATACCTCGGTTTCCTGATCGAGGACAAGGAGTTTATCTCCCTCATAGGCTGGTTATGAGAGTTCATTAAACTAACACACAAAAGGTGGCCGCAGCAGGCGCAGGCACTGGTTATGGCAGCTGCTTAGCATATGCTGTGGTCATGTCCTAGTTTGTTGGTCCCTGCCAGAAACTGCAGCTCAGGGTGTGACTTCAAATCGATAGTTCCCACCAGAATGTACACAGCCGCTGTCTCATGTTTTCTCTCCGAGGGCATCCTTCTCATAGTCTGGCTGAGAGGATCCTGCTGTTGAGGATCCAATTCTGGGGCCCACCTGAGATAGGGAGGCTCCAGAGAGGCCCCGCATCAGACAACCTGGCAGTGGACGAGGCCCACATGGGGATCTCTTTCCTGCTTCTCAGGTGGCCTCTGAGGACAAGGCCTCCTGGGGCCCTGGATTCCCCTGGCCTCCTCCCTGACGAAGGAGGAGATGAGTCAGCACGGCTGACCCTAGTGACAACTGACAATCTTGACTCTCCGTGGGGACAGAAGCCCTGGCCGACCTACAGCCACTTTCTAAGCATCTGACTGAGGCCTTGGCTGGTATGACAGATGGACAGATGACTTGTTCTGTTGCATTCAGATCCTGAGATGGGAGCTCTTGTGTTGAATCTCCTTTATAGTTAATGGCTCAGCAAAAGCAGTGACCTTTAGGAGGCCACAGGGCTCAGGAGACCAGCTCAAGATAGCTCAAGGCAGAACCCAACTAGAGACAGGGGGTGGGGGGGTGTCCACCCAGAGCTCCACTTCCTGTGAAGGAGAACACTGTGGTTGTCAAGTGTGTATGTTCTGTCCCCTTCACCTTTGATTTTAAGCATCTCAAATCTTCTCTTGGTTACTTCAAACCTGAGTCCAGTCAGTGCTTCAAACCCTGCAGGTACCTTACACATGTTTGATGAATTGAACAGGATACCTCTCTCCCAGACCTCTCCTCTGGAGCATGTGATCAAACACCTTAAGGAAGAATAAGACATGACTAGTCCCCCGCTCCCCAGGGGTCCTGGAGCACAGCCCAGAGGGTGACTGTGACTCCCCCTTGCTGTGGAGCCTGGCAGGCCCAGAGAGAAGTTAGGTCTGGCTGGGAGAGGGCCATTATCAACTCTTCTCCATATGCATCTTGGAATCGGTTCAGAGAAAGGCCAGGATCTGGGTACTGGGGGTTCTGAGATGGTAAACAGAGAGGGCAGAGCAAGAGACAAAGCACTGCCAAGCGAAGGGGCTGCCTCTTGGGTCTCCTGTACATTATACAGAGGAGGCGATGCTCAACCCCTCAGCCTCATGACAGCCCTGGGTCCTCAATCCCCAAGCTCCTGGGGCCTGTCTTCATAGTCCCACAAAACACCTCACTGTCATGCATCAGAGTTGAGCTGCTCACCTGCCCTCCCTGTCTGGATTAATGAGGCTTCTGTTCTCCCAGGCAGAAATCCTGGAGGGGGTCACTGTCTCTTGATCCTGTGGGTCAGGCCTTATAGCTTCATTCTGCACCTGGTCTCTCCCACCTGTCTGGTCCTTTCCTGCCTCACTGCCCCACCTGCTATGCAGTAGCAGCTTTGCAATAGTCTTCCCTGCACTAAACTACTCTTCAACCTGACCACCAGGTTCATCATAACCATTCCCTGCTCAAAAGCTCTTCTTTGATTGTGGGATAAAATCTGGCCTGGACATTTGGTGCTGGTTACAATACACTTCGATGTGGACTTGCTGTTCCCTGTCTCCACCAAAGTCCACATGTAGAAATCCCACCAAAACGTCAAGGCCCAGCTGTGACCTCTCCTCCACGAGGAGCCCATGGCGGGGTAGCCCCTTCTCTATCCACAGCCGTCCCCGCTCACCGGTTCCTCGGCCCGCATGGCTTCTATTGTAGCGTGTGCACAAGTGCGGGACTGCCCCTTCACCCCACCCCCGCCCACAGCCCCTGGAGGGCCCGGGCTCCAACGCCAGCCTTGGAAGGGGCCGGAGAGGAACTGCTCCAACCCTCCCGTCTAAAGATGAGGAAACTGAGGCGTGGAGACGTGAGGTGACTCGCTGGGATCAAGCACATGGCCATTAAAGCCCAGGCTCGGGTCCTCCGGCCAGGGACGCGGCCATGGTCCGTATTTCCTCGGGCCTCGCACCCCTTGGGGGCCCCAAGACCGCGTGAACCGACCAGAGAAACCGGGCGAGCCGGTGAAGCCGGGAAAGGAGAGCCGAGGAGGGGTAGGGCGAGGAAGGTGCGCGGGGTCACCGACGCCCTCGCGGGCCGCGGCAGGTCCGGCTGAGCCCCCTCCCCTCCCGGCCGGGCCCGGACTCACTTGGCCGAGAGCGTGTTGATGGAGCCGGTGACGAGCATGAGCCCGGCCAGGAACAGCTGGTACTTGGTCCAGGCCATGGCGGCGGATGAGGGGAGCGGGAAACTGCAGGGATCCCCGCGACCTCGACCTCCGCGCTGGCTCCGGGCGGCAGCTCCCGACCCCGTCACCTGGGGGTCTCGGGAGCGAGCGCTTCCGGGCCGGGCGTCACGTGACGCGCGCCGGCCCCGCCCCGCGCCGTGGCCCCGCCCCCCGGGAGCGCGCCGGGCTCCCGAGCGGCTTCTGGGCACGGGCGAATCCCGCGCGCTGGCCCCCGCCGGGGTCTTCCCGTCTGTGAAAGCGGCTGATGGGGAGGTGCCGCGAGAGTGCATTGTGGGTGTCGGAGCGTTCTGTAAACGGTTTAAAGAGATCCAGCCGGATGATGTCAGAGAGAACCACAAAGTGGAAACGTCCCCACGGGAAATCTCTTTTGCCCAGGGAACCCCCGGGGAGGCCTGGAACGTGTCCCTGGATGAGCTGCTCACGTCTTCCGGAAAAGTGCAGGAATCTAGTTCCAGCTCCCCGGGAGACCATTTTATAGCTGAAGAAGCTAAACTGAGGGAAGCCAACTGATTTGCTTATGATTATGCTAGTGAGTGATACAATGGGGTTTTGCATGGAGGCTCTTCATTCTCCCCCAGATCCGTGCCTGGGGCACAGGCCCCTCACCGGTGCTCCTTCGTGGATTCCCGGCATGCTGCCCTGAGGCATCCATGGTAGAAAGACCTACTCTTCGCTGAAGATTTATGGCTTCTAAAACCCTAGTTCTCAGCTTCCCAGATGTCCTCTATCCTCCTCCCCAGGCCTGTAGTCTGCATCCCAGGCCCTGTCACACCACATGCTGGAGTGCAAAGCCTTGGTGCAACTACTTCAGACCCAGTGGACACATTTTCCCCATTACTGCAGATCTTGTTACTACTTGAGGTGCAGATATAGGACCTGCTTGCCAACTCCTCCTTCTCACCCTAAGACTGCTTTGAACTTGTGAAAATTACCAGCGTTGAATCAGAAAAACTGAAGGGATCTGACCTGACAGAGGTCCCTTGCAGGAAGACTTGACAGAGAAGATGCACATGTGGGATCCTGGACAAAATGTAGAAGGTTACTAGGGGAAGGGCTTGTCTTGAGGAGGGAGCGCCAGTGGGATGGCACAGAGGCATGAGTGAGCATAGGATGTGTCTGGAACCCACATACCTTCCAGGAACTTTTTCTTCCTTCACTGGAGCCTGCTCTCTTCAATCAGTGGGAGAGATGCGGATACAGACAAAGTTTCTTCTAAGCTTCTTGTCCTCGATAGTGTAACTAGTTTCATATGATTTAAAAGGAACCCCTGCGGTTATTAAAAAAATATTTACTGAGGGACGCCTGGGTGGCCCAGTAGTTGAGCATCTGCTTTCGGCTCAGGGTGTGGTCCTGGGGTCCCAGGATGGAGTCCCATAGCAGGCTCTCCGCAGGGAGCCTCCTTCTCCCTTTGCCTATGTCTCTGCCTCTCTCTCTGTGTCCCTCATGAATAAATAAATAAAAGCTTAAAAAAAATATTTACTGAGCCACTGGAGCTGTAGAGATGCATGAGGGCAGACAGGGCAGACCACACCGGCTGGATAGCGCCGTCCCTATCAGAGATGCTTCCTACAGACCACAGTGACACACTTGGTGGGGCCCGGGACCATCTTCCCCACAAGCCAAGGGTTCTGTCTTGAACTAAACATTCCTAATGACTAGTGGTGTCACCAACCCGACATGATGTCACTAGCAACACAATCTTTGTCTGTGTCCACATCACACAATGAATTTTAATTTATCACAGGGTTCTGACCATTTGTCAAATTGCCATCCCTGGAGTCCAGGAGACAGGAGGATTTATTGGCAAATATACATGGAACCCCTAAGTGCCAGGTGCAGAGCCAGATATGGGGCCCCCAAAACAAAGCAAGATAAGATCCTTGCCCTCCAGGAGTT
The DNA here is from genome assembly GCF_018345385.1 of Vulpes lagopus. NCBI lineage: Eukaryota > Metazoa > Chordata > Mammalia > Carnivora > Canidae > Vulpes > Vulpes lagopus. The sequence continues at coordinate 112,925,220 of NC_054828.1, forward strand.
TAGGATTTTAGGGAGGAGAGGGATGAGCACATCTGTAGTAAGCACACAGCAGCATGAATAGGAGGCAGAGGGGATTGGGAAGGGGTTGGATTTCTCAAGAGAGGCAGGAGCAAAGGCATGACAGTGGCAGTGCTGTCCTGGCTCAGGGTTCCTGTCTATGTCCACCTGTACTTTACCTCAGTTCTCAGAGTAGCCTCATGAAGCTGGAATTCTGAGGAGATTTGAGCAGGGACTTGAAGGAGAAGCAGGATTGCTCCAGGTGGAAAAGGAGACATTCCAGGCAGAGACAACCATGTAGATGCCACGCGGGTGGCAAGCCAGCTTCACACTGAGGAGTGACCTGGAGTGAGGCTCTCTACCAGCCTGGCCAGGCTTTACAGGTGAAAACTAGGGTTGAAGTTAGTGTTCATAGGTGGCAGTGAGTCTGCGGTTACAGCACTGGAAACTCAGGAGATGGAAATTCTGAGAAAAGTAGAGAGGAATCTGGGAGGCAATGTTTGCAAAATCCTCCAGATTCTTATTTGATGAAATTCAGGGATAGAGCTTAATGCGTATGCTGGATACTAATTTGCCTCATAATTTTGAATCCCTGGTTTCCTGGGTTAAGTAACATGTCCACAAACTCAACCTCAAAACTTTCTGAGCCTGTGGAAAGTCAAAGGTGGGCCAGTCTTCTCTGTGTGGTGCTCCTGGCCATCAGAGGAGCGGTTGTCTTATAATTAGTCAGATTTGGTTATCCTGATTAAAGACATCAGTTTCCATGAATATTGGAGTTGTATGAAAGGTAGCAAATTTAGTGAATTTTTAGCAAAGGAAAGATATTTACTATGTGTTAGGGGTGCCCCTCCCACAAAATCCTGCATGTGGATAGGCCAGTGGAGGGAGGCAGGGCATTCTTCGTGTTTCTCTACAAGTGTAGAATCTTCAGGAATGCAGTGACATCTGTGCAAGTTGTCCTAGACTAGGAAGAGAGAGAGTGGTTTCCAGCTGGCTCTGCCCCTTAGAATAAAGTGACCATGATTTAGTTGCTTAATCACTCAGAGCCCTACTTTCCTGTCTGCAAAATGGGAACACTGACATTTGGCGCTTATGTGCAAAGGGAAGAGGACAGATATGGAAGAGCAGTGGGAGGCCCCATGGAGAGAATCAGTATAGCTGTTCTGAGGTTGGGGCTGGCCCAGCAGAGAGGTACACACAAGGACATAAGGCTGTGCATTGAAAAGCATTTCTCATGATTTGCATAAGTGCATGATCCAGTTTTTTTTCTGGCTAGGGACATTTTGAACAAATTTGCATGCTACCTTCAAAGAGCCTCTAATTTCCAGAGTCAAATATAAAATGCGTCACTGCAGACTCCTGCATTTGTATTCAAAGCTTACTGCCTGCCTGTATCTTGTCTGAAAGATTGAACATTTCCCCAATCAATTTAATCACATTTTGGATTAGGAGAGTTACTTTACCCAGGGAGGGTCAGACCTGTTTTGTTCTGAACAAGCTTTTCCTGTATGTCCTTGGGCCATTTCCCTCCTGTGTACTGTTCCCCTGCTAGAATGTGACCTCCTCGTGGACAGGTGACAAAGGTTTTTTTGCTTGGCCAAATGTGAGTCAAGCTCCCGAATCTTCTCCTATGGGCACTTCTAGATAAAATCCAGTTTTGGCAAGAACCCTGCTAAGTTAGTTTAGCCAGAAACCCCTAGCCTCCATATCTTATCTCCCTCCATATCTTACTAGGTTCTTCATCTTCCACCATCTCCCAGGTGATGTCTGACCTCTTGGGCCTGTCTTCAGAAAGAATCCTGTTAGGTCGGTTTAGCCAGAATCCCCATTATCCCTCTTAGTTATTTTCCACCCACTGTCACTCCCACCCCCACCCCACTCCTTGGTTATACATTCCCACTTGCCCATGCTATATTTGGAATGGAGCCCTATTCTACACAAAGATCTCTCTTGCAATTGTCTGGAATAAGGGCAATTTATATTGATTTGACTACTATTTGCTCTGATTTTTCTGTGACACGGGGCTAGGTATCCAGTTGCTATCTCTCCCAATAGGATAGGTGTTGCAGGGCAGCGACCTGAGGCTGCGGCTGGCAGGAGGAGGAAGGTAGAGGGAAGGATCAGGTCCTTGGGAGAGAAGCTGGGACAGTAGGACCAGGCACGACCAAACCTATCCTGGGAGGGGAATGTCAATGATCTATACTGGTGGAGAGGCAGTGGATGTTGGAGTTCACCAGTTTTTCCCATCGGACTTTGGTGGTTTCTATGGTGACGGGAGATGATTAGATTAGGAGTCACAAGCTCCTTCCAGCTTCAGACTCTCACAAGGTCACTCTCAAACCTTCTCTCTGCCTTTCTTTCTTAACATCTTTTGAGCCCCTCCCAGCTTCTTTTGGAGCAGGTCACTAGATCCTGGAAGCTGGTGTTTGGCCTTGGTCCTCTGGGAACACAATCAAGTCAGATCCAGATGAAGTACTGACTTCCAGTTACATTTGATTTCAGATAAGCAATGAGTCATTTTTTAAAATAAGCATATCACCAGTATTGTTTGAGGGGGTACACTTACACTAAAAAAATGATTCATTATTTATTTGAAATTCAAATTTAACCGGGCATCCCATATTTCATTTGCTCAGACTGGCAATCCTGCTGGTCTGGCACCCAGCTCAGCTCCTTTGCTCAGAGAGAATGAACCATGATAATGGCTGAATTGAATTGGTGTGTCATTAGGCAAATATCTTCCTTTGAGTATGCTGTTGAGTAAGCCAACAATGTTTTCTTTCTCTGACTCTGTTGAGTCTCTAAATTTACCCCAGCCTCTGGGATGTGGGGCTTGCAAAGGAAAACCCCAGGCTCCTGTATTTAATGCCCTTCTGACTAGAAGTGAGGGCATCTGTAGGGGATTTTAAGGCACAGCTCTAGAAAAAGGAAAAAAGAAACAAACCAAAAAACAAGACAGGAAACACGAATGCCAGAAAGTTGATGGTTGTTGAAGCTAAGCTCTGGAGACACGGGGCTCTTGTACTATTTAAAAATTTTTCTGCATGTTTGAAATTTTCCACAATAAAAACTGAAATACATAATGTTTTCTAGAAGTTTTAGAAAAGTTTTAATTGAGTTATAATTGACATTTAATATTATATTAGTTTCAGAGGTATGACATAGTCATTCAATAATTATATGTATTACACAATGCTCACCTCAATAAGTGTAGTTACCATCTCTCACCAAAGAAAGTTATTATAATATTATTGACGACATTCCCTACGCTGTACTTTGTCTCTGTGACTTATTTATTTTATAACTGGATTAATTCCCTCTTAATCCACTTCGCCTATTTTGGCTATTCCCTCCTTCTCCTCCCCTCTGGCAGCCACCAGTTTGTTCTCTGTATTTATGAGTCTTGAACATGTAATCTCTAAGGCACTGACACATGAATAGATATATAAGTAAAGGGAAAACAATAAGATGTCTAAAAATACACCCAAATATATGTAGGAATCTAGTAAATAAAAATGTGGCATTTCAAATCAGTAGGGATTATTTAAATGGTATTGGGACACTTGGTTGGATATCTGGAAAAAATTTGGATTCCTCCCTCTCACCTTACACCAAAATTAATTCCAATTTGATAAATGATTTGATTAACTAGAGAAAATTTAAACCACAGAATTGCCAGAAGCAAACATGGAAAGCCATTTAAAAAATTGTGATAGTTCTGGAGGCAGAAATGCCTTTCTGAGTGTGATATAAGACCTTGCATGGAGGAAAAAAAGCATAAGTAAAATCAAATATATTGACTGAGAAAAAATATTTGCAACCCATACCACAAAGGGCTAATTTCCTTGGCATTTAAAGAGGTCTTAAAAATCAATGTGATAGGCGTTTCTCCAAGGAGGGTACACGGATGGCTAATAAGCACAGGAAAAGGTGCTCAGCTATGCTTAGCTATTAAGGGAATGCAGATCAAATGCACAGTGAGATACCATTGCACACTTACTAGAATGGCTATAAAAAAGTGGGGCAGAGAGGGGGAGATAACAAGTATTAGAGAGGATATGGAGTAACTGGAACCCTCATACACTGCTGATAGGAATGTAAAATGGTGTAGCTATTTTGCAAAACAGTTTGGCTATTCCTCAGAAGGTTAAGCATAGAATTACCATAAGACTAAGCAATCCACTCTGAGGTATTTGTCAAAGATAAATGAAAACAAACATTCACCCAAGAACTGATACATGAATGCTTTATAGCAGCATTATTTTTATTTTATTTATGTATTTTTAGATTTTTATTTATTCATTCATGTGAGACACACAGAAAGAGGCAGAGACATAGGCAGAGGGAGAAACAGGTTCCCTGCAGGAAGCCCGATGTGGGACTCGATCCCAGGACCTCAGGATCACGACCTGAGCCAAAGGCAGATGCTCGACCACTGAGCCACCCAGGTGCTCTATAAGCAGCATTATTTATGATAGTTAAGAAGTGAGAACAACCCCGGGGTGCCTGAGTGGCTCTGTTGGCTGAGCATCCAACTCCTGGTTTCGACTCAGGTTGTGATCTCATGGTCCTGGAATCAAGCCCTCTGTTGGGCTCCCTGCTCAGCAGGGAGTCTGCTTTCCCCCTCTGCCCCTCTTCTGGTCATGTTCTCTCTCTCAAATAAATAAATAAAATCTAAAAATAGTACAAAATGAGGTACCTTCACACAATGGAATATTATTCAACAATAAAAGGAAGGAAATACTGCTGCACATTGTACATGGATGAACCTTGAAAATAATGTGTTGAGTGAAAGAAGACAGCCATATGATTTTATTTATGTGAAATGTGCAGAATAGGCAAAACTATGGAGAAAATACATTAGCGGTTGCTTTAGTTTGGCAGGGGATAGTGAGGACTGGGTTTGGGGAGCAGTGGCAATCTGGGTACACTGTGTTATTTTAAAGGTATTATTTTTAAGTAATTTCTACACCCAACATGAGGCTCGAACTCACAACTCTGAAATCAAGAGTCATGCTCTAGTGGCTAAGCAAGCCAGGTACTTGGGAAATTTTATTTATTTATTTATTTAGAGAGGGAGGAAGTGAGAGAGAGAGAGAGAGAGAGAGAGATAAAGAGAGAGGGGGAGAGAGAGAGAGAAAGGGGGGCAGAGGGAGAGAGAATCTTTTTTTTAAACTGTATTTTCTTTTTAAATTTTATTTATTTATTTATTCATGAGAGACACACAGAGAGAGAGAGAGAGGCAGAGACACAGGCAGAGGGAGAAGGAGGCTCCAGGCAGGGAGCTTGATGACGTGGGACTCAATCCCAGGTCTCCAGGATCAGGCCCTGGGCTGCAGGCAGCACTAAACCGCTGAGCCACCCGGGGTGCCTGAGAGAGAGAGAGAGAGAGAGAATCTTAAGCAGGCTCCAGGCTCAGTGCAGAGCCCCATGCAGGGCTTGATCTTACCACCCTGAAATCATGACCTGAGCTGAAATCAAGAGTAGGATTCTTGACCTACTGAGACACCCAGGATCCCCTTGATTGAGAAATTTTAAACAAAGTATGACAATGTGATGTGGGACTGCAGGGAAACAGTTCCACACTGATGGTGGAAATAAAGACATAGAGTTTCTGAGGAAGGCAGTTTGGTGATGTCTATCAAATTTATACAGGCACACCTTTTGCCCCTGCATAGGGCTGCCTGTGCCTCGACCATCTACCTCTAAATAGATGTTTTTTGTTTTAAAGATTTTATTTGTTTATTCATGACACACACACACACACACACACACACACACACACACACACAGGCAGAGACACAGGCAGAGGGAGAAGCAGGCCCTGGGCTGAAGGCGGTGCTAAAGTGCTGAGCCACCTGGGCTGCCCTAAATAGATGTTTTACGGAAGAGGCCTTCAGTATTTAAGCTCTTGTGAGGTTGGGTTTTCCAGTGTATGAGATCAAATGAATCATAACTGATAATCCTGGCCAAGCTACCTCAAGGAATTTATTCTAAAGGTTGTCTGATATGTGTGCTTTAGCAGTAGGATGCAACCACTTAAATGTCCATGAAAAGGAAAGTGGTTAAATACATGATGATCCCCTCATCCACTCCCCATAGGGAGTGCAGTGTGGCTTCCCACAGGAACCAGGGTGCTCTCTATGTGCCAATGTTCAATGATCTCTGAGACACTTTGTTAAGTTCCCTGTGTAGGAAATGTTACCATTTGTGTGAAAAGTCTTAAAAAATACACCCTTGTAAAGAGACAGACAATTTCTGGACAGATGTGTAGAAATCGCTAACACTGGATCCCCTTTTGGTGGGAACTGTGTGGGGGGCGGCTGGGGTAAAAGACTCACTTTTCACCACATACACTTTATATATCTTTACCTATTCAAAAGTGATAAACAGAATAAAGGATGCAGTACGACGAAGATGGTTCTGGGAATAAGACCCTTTCCTTCACATTCACTACTACCAGGATTGTGAGCTGCCTCCAGATGCACAGCTTCCCCAGAACACCAGGGAAGCTGGGATGTACAGTCTTGCCGCCCAAGAGCTGGGTTACAGTCCTGGAGACACTGGATTCTAACTTGCTGTGTGTCTTTAGGCTGGTCACTTCCCCACTCTGAACCTCAGCTGGACCACCTGACAACCTAAGGACCTTCCAAATCCCAGGCTCCGCTCTGGCAGGTGGGCCATTCCGAGGTTCACCACACAGCCACTAGATGGCGTGCTGCCCCTGCTGCTGAGAGATGCCATGGCTGAGGCCCACCCCAGTTTTTAAGAACAATCAAGTCACCTGAGAGAATTCTCACGTCAAAAGCAAACCCCCATGTTGAGGATCATAGGGTGAGTGATTCAGAGAGATGCAGAATGACAAAACAGAAGGCCTGAGGGCTCAGGTGGGGGAGATAGTCAACTGTCCTCAACCAGGATGTTGGGGGCCAGGGCCAGGGAGAGTGGGGATGGTGGTACTGGCTAAAGGGGGGTGATGGGACCCCAGTCCTGGCTTGAGGTTTCAGACTTCCTGTCTGTTCAGGAACATCTTGGCGGAGGCAGGGAGCCTTGAAGTGAAATCAATGATGGGCAGGTCTGTTGACCTGTCTGAGCCTCTGTTTTCCATCTGTAAAATGGGAATAATAGTAATAATCATAGCTACCCCTATAGGGCTGGTGTGGCAAATAAAATAATATGTGCAGTTCTCTTAGTAGTCTCTGCCCTTGACACGTCGGAAGGGTAAGTGTAGCTGTCATGTGGAGAAGCTTCTACAAGGGATACCCTCTCCTAGGGATTGATGTCTGTCTCCTGGAGCCCATATGAGAGGTGGGAGGGCTTCTCTGAGGAAGGAGGTCCTCCGTTTGAGGCAGCAGTCTTCCAGAATGATTTTACAGAAGGAGCTAATCATTGCTGGGCTCCGAAGGCATTCCCTAGCTATCCAATGTAGACGTTTCCCAGATTTTACTTTTTATGGGGCCGTGAGAGGAAAGTATTGCATATCTTTGCTTAAAAGTGGTTCTGTTTAAATGTTGTAAAATGTAAACGCTATGGAATAAGAAGGGAGGATGGCCTTTTTAAGAAGTTTTTGGCCAAAGCCAGCATTTGAAACTGCTGGAAATCAGTAGGGCCGTTAATGTGCAATTTTGAGCAACTCTGGGGAAATGACCTTTTTCCCCTCCCCCGCAGCAGAGCTGGGCTTTAGCGGGCAGTGGGTGGGCAAGAAAACGTGTCAGGGGGTGACAGTCTTCTCCTGGCTGCAAAGTCACAGTACAGGAGGGGCCTCCTGACTCCTCGCCCCAGAGGAGCATCTCCCCACCCTCTGTGCCTGAGGAGGGGGCATCCTTTCTGCCACACAAAAGGGGCTCTTTGCTCACCGCATGAGGTTGTCCCTCCTGTAAGAGGCTTGTTTTCCTTTCCCCCAGGAAGGCATCCCTGCTTGCTTTAGGCCTCAGAGGGTAGAGTAGAAACTGGTGTTCCCTGTTTCAACAGAGAGAGACCCAAGGAGTGGCAGATCCTAGGCTTTTTTCGCTTTCTTTCTTCAAAAGGGTGTTCCAGAACAGCCCTGTTAGGATGTAGATTCCTAGGTGGTTTACCTAGAGGTTCTCAAAGGGCAGGTCTGGTGAGTTGGTCTTGGCAGGCCTTGACAGTTGCCCCAGCACTGTCTGATGAGAGGAGTCTTATGTGAGGGGTCCTGGAGCAGGGCCTGGAGGGTGGTACAGAGTGATCCAGAAGCATGGGCTGGGGAGAGCCAGTTGAAGGACCAGAGAGGCCCAATCTCAGGGATGCTGCCTGAGTAGGCTATTCTATCCCAAAGCAAAGAGTGGCCCAGTAGCCCAGGCTGAGGGCAATGAAGTAGAGGGGGATGAACACTGTATTTTCACTCTGGGCTCTGCTCCTTCGCACCTGTGTGAACTTGGGCAAGTCATTCAACCTCCCTGAGCCTTGACCTCATCTGTAAAATGGGGAGAGTGAGTTCTGTCTTGCATGGTGCTGGTAGGTACTCAACAGTGGCACTTGATCTCTTTGCTGTAATAGATCATTTTGACTTGGCTCATGGGTCCCTGGGGCAGGCTTCAGAGTGTCTGCTTGTGCTATGGGAATAGGGGACATGGTTGGCTAAGCCTGTGCCCCTCAGAACTCTGCCCATACACATCCTTCCCCTTCCAAGGACCCCCCACCCCAGGCCAACCTGGCCCAGCTCCTCCCCAACTCAGTCTCTCAGCAGAGCAGCTGGAAGTGTAGATTCCCATGACCACTTCCTTCTTATTGCCTCAGTTTTTTGATGAGTGAAATGAGGCAGGTTAAGATGCCTTTGGGTTCCTTCCAGCTCTGGCCAAACCTGTGCAATGATTAGTCCTGCACTATGCTAGCTGAGGCAGGTGAAGGCGAGACACTGCGCAGCCCTGCTGTCCATGCATGCTGGGGCCCTCGCTGCCTCCATGCAACCCTCAGTGCAGCCTCAGTGATATGGGACAGTGTCTGGGTGCCAGGGTTACATTTCTGACCCTGAACTGACAGGAAGAAAGGGGACAAGCACTCTCCATGATTGTTAAAACCAAGGAGGCCTTTCAACTAGAGTCTGGCTCTGCTACTTCCCTTGTATGACTTTGGACATGTTATTTCAGCTTTCTACATTGAGGCTCCTGATTCACAAATGGTGGGGGGCAGAATCAGGTGGCCCCTGGGGAGCCTTTCAGTACTGGCAGACCCACACGGCTGGGACAGCTTGCTCTGAACCTGAGCTGTAAAGTTTCCCCATGAAGATCCATTTGGGCCTCATTGTTTCTGTGTGTGGAAGTGAAAGCTCCTGCTTCCCAGGTGTTTTAGCCATGGGACTTTGGATAAGTCCACCGACCTAGCTGAAGCATGGGGCCTTCACGGAGGGTGGGCACGATTTTAGCTGCTTCATAGGTTCAGGAAGCAGATTAAAGGGTTAACTGTAAAGTGGAGGGCTGGGTTTGGTAGATTACAAGGCCCATTTTAACACCTCAGAGCAGGGTGGAATGAAGGCAACTGATTTTTTTTTTTTAAAGATTTATTTATTTATTTGAGAGAGAGAAAGAGAGCAAGAACACACGAGCGCAGGGGGAGGACAGAAGGAGAGGGAGAAGCGGGCTCCCCACTGACCAGGGAGCCTGACTCAGGGCTTGATCTCAGGACCCTGGGTGGATGCTTAACCAACTGAGCCATCCAATTGCCCTTGATATTCCCTTTTGGTGCTTGAAGAGGGAATAATATGACAGCAGTATGGTTCAGGGAGAACACTGGCCCCAATATTTGGAGAACCTATTCAATTGCCTATCCCTACTCCCAGCCTAAAGCTGGCTCTGAGAGCATGGTGCCCATTGAGGAGGGACCTGGCTTTCCTGAGTTTCCTCAACGTTGGTGGCAGAGGAGCCAGGTGGACTTGTGGCGCTCACCCCTCCTGTCCTCAGCAGACTACTGCAGGCCTTTGGTCCTCCTCCCTGTCCTCGAGGCAGGGCTCTGGGGCTGCTGCTGCCAGGGGTTGATCTGTGGGCTGGAAGCTCCTGTGAAACGTGAGGCCAAGGAGAGCCAGGGAGATTCTATCACAGGGTTTTAAAAATCTTCTCCCTTCTGGGCTGTGCTAAAGGCCCTCCTTGGCCTCCCTGGCAGGCATTGGAGGGGCGGTGAGTAGCTTGTTTTTGGCTCTGGAAGCAGCAGCTGAGCATCCCAGGCCCCTCAGCTCTTGGAGCAGGGACTGCTGTGTGCTCCCTGGCACTCCTCTGTCTAGGCTGTATGGAGAGGAAGCCCGCCCCCCTCCCCCTTCCAGGGAGCAGGTGCATCCATCAGCCTGCACTTTGCCACCAGGTTTATTTTCTGGAAACTCTGAATCACATGCATTGTTCTCCTGTTCTGAAACTTCCCCTGCCTCCCTGTTGCCTATCTGTTAATATAGCCATTCCTCCTGGCCTGGTGGATGCCTCCAATGTCTTCTATTCTCCTCCTCCCTTTCCTCCTTCCCTCTGTCCCACACTTGCACACCATCTTTTGATGCCCGTGATGATCTAGAGAGGTAACCATGAAGGAGACAGAAACAGAGCTACTCTTGTCAGCCCCATTCCTTTCCCAAGGCAGCCCTGGGCTCTTCCCATTGTTCTGGATCCTTCTGAGAGCATTCCTTGTCTGAGCCCAGATTAAGCTCCTGTTTCTGAAGTGTTCTTGCCTCTAGGGACATCCCAGCATTCCTCCAAGGCTTGGTCAGGACCAGCTCTTCCCCTCACCCACCTTCTTTCCAGCCTTGGAGTTCCCTCCATTTCAGCCGGCACTCAGCCTGCATGCCTTCACCCTGACTTTCAGCTCTTTCTGCAAAGCTTGGTCAGGCATGAGACCACACTTGTAGTGGGTGGGTGGGAATGGACCTTGTCCAGGTCTCTCCTGGGGACCTAGGTCCTAGCATTGGAGCAGAACGTGGGGGTCCACGTGGGGCCAGAGTTGGACTCATCCAAGAGTGTAGTTCGCTGTCCTGAGGAGCCCGAGGGGTCGCTTTGCATCAGGATTTGAAGTGCTTCTTGGTCATCTTCATCTATAGGGAAGCCGTTAGCCTATAAGGGAAATACTGAGGGAGTGTGGCATTAAAGTTCTCACGTATTCAGCCTGGTGGCCTCATAAACTCAGGAGAGGGGGTCGAGTCATAGGAAGGGGCTGGGAGTAAAAAACCTGAAGGGGTGGTCACTAGACCCATCATGTCAGAGCATCAGACAGCATGCTCTAAAGTTGCTTCTAGAACACAGTGTGGCACCAGGTGGAGTGTGTGGGGACTCTCCTTATTGGGGTAGAGCCTGTGGTCTGAGCAACAGGATGGATTGCCTCTGAGGCCACTGCTATAGAAAAAAAAAGCCACCCCTGGTCCCCATCTTGAGCGGCTCCAGTTCCAAATGGCAAGTGGCAGGAGGACTGGGCTTCATGATGCTTTGTCTGTCATCCTGGTTTGGGGGCTGGCCCAGGAGCTGAGGAGGTAAATGGTGACCATTCCACAGTGGCTTAGGTGGCATGAGACCCCTCAGGACTCCTAGAAGGAGCCAAGAGGGTGATTAAAAAGCTAAGAAAATCCAAAGAAATACTGTTTCATGGATTCAGGGGGCTTTTCATTTACCCCCAGGCTTCTGGGGCCTGGGAGACCCTATTTCATTAGTCAGAGGTGCAAAGTTTCAGGTTACTCTCCTACCCTGTGGAACTTTCTGGATGTTGCTTGTGTAGCGACACTGCCTCGGGGCTCGTGGTTGTTTGTTACATCCATATACCATGGGGGGATCTGGCTTGGCGTGACACTCGTGATAGTGTGCTTATAGCTGTTTTGGTTTGGGGTGGGCAGAAGTTGACCAGAAGCATCAGTGACTTCCTTCCTGATCCTCTGGTGAGAAGACTTATGCCCCCAGCCCAGCCACCAGAACACAAAGTAGGTTGGGTAGTAGTGCTTAAGTCGCCTGGGTCGGCTGTGTTCAATGCCCTAGCAGCTTGTCTTTTTATAAACATTTTTTCTGAGAGAACATGGATATGTAATAGACTGCATATATTTAAAATACAATATTGAATAAATTTCAACATGTGTATATTCCTGTGAAACCACTGGCAGAGTGAAAATAGTGAATGTACCCATCACCCCCAACCTTCTCTTGGGCCCCTTTTTAATGCCCCTCCTGGTGCTACCCTCTCTCTGGTCATCATTGATCTGCTCTCCATCCTACTGGATTAGTTTGCACTTTCCAGAGCTTTATACGAATGGACTCGCACAGTGCGGCCTCTTTTTTGTCTGATGACTTGTGTGTGACCCGCCCATGCCGCACGTAGCGCTGGTTGTCCCTCTGTGTTTCTCAGTAGCAAGTCCATGGATAGACTCAGTTGGTTTATCCAGTTACCTGCTGGTGCGTGTTTGGGTTGTTTCTGGTGTTTGGCTGTTGCAAATATAGCTCTGCAGCATGTGTTGATGTGGAAGGAGCACTCAGCAGGGAGCCTACAGGCTGGCTCTGTCGCCTGTTCACTGCATACATGTTCCCTCTCCTATCTGAGCCTCAGTGTTGGTTTCTGCTTCATCAGGAGGACACATATTTCCTAAGGTCCCTTCAGCTCTGATGGCTGACTGTCTTCCTGTTTCCGCATGGTTGGAGCACCCCATGGTCCAGCCTGCCCTGCTGCGCTCATGGCCCGTGAGGGCCTGGTCAGGACCTGGATGCTCCAGGCACCTCACTGCCCGAACCTCCCCCTGGAGCCGGAGGGGAAGGTCTCGTTGCTCAGCAGCTGCAGGGGCTTAGGCTAAGGACTGTGGCATTTGGAGGGACTCAGACTCGTGCTTGAACCCCCTGCAATGCTTGCCCAGGCTCTGCCTGAGTACTCCCAGGGACAGGACCCTGCTTCCTCATGTGGCGGCCTCACCCACCACTGCGGACAGCCGGCCCTCTGATTCTATCGGCTCCTGGGGAGGAGGTGGACAGGGTGGGGTGAAGCCGGGTCTGTCCCGCTCCTTCCCCGGCTGCCTGGCCTCCCTCCCTGCTCCCAGCAGCCTCAGCAGTGCCCTACTTAGACCCCAGGGAGGGGTCTGCCCATCTGTTCACCGTCATGGGCCGGAGGGGGCGGGGCAGCAGCAGATTCATGTCGCGTGCATGGTGCCAAATCTGGAAGATTAATCCCAAATCGCTCAGGTCTTGGGAACAATGGAGTGGTTTCCCTGCAGCCTGATGTCACCCCTGCCACCTGCTACTCCCTCCTGGTGGGTCAGGAAGCACTGTGCCCAGGCTTGCCCTGCCTTCCAGAGGCTGCTGAAGTAGTAACAGGGTCTCCAGTCACTGGGAGGCGAAGTGGGAAGGCGAATTAACAAAGAGGCACAACTAGCTGGGTGTGGAAGGTGGAGCCACACAGTGTTGGGGTCAAACCCCAGTTCTGCAAATTACTGGTTGGTTGGGTGACCTTAGGCAAGAGATTTGACTGCCTTCGCCTCCTCTCCTCACCCAGGCGATGGAGACAGTTGTGCCTACATCCCCCAGGTTGTGATGAGGCTCTGGTCTCACACGTAGCCTAGCTCCTGACACATGCTTAATAGTCTTTTCTCCACCCATCTCAGCCCCAAATGACCTAAGGGCTCTGGAAATCTGGCAGTTTCCTGTGGCAGATCTCAACTCTTGGGGCCACCTGATGGCTCTAGTGACTGGCCTCCCCTCAGGATCAGACCGATTGCCTGAGGGAGGGGTTGAGTCTGAGCTGGAAAGTGAGTGGGAAGGGCAGTGCTCAGCTCAGGAGCTGGGAGTGGGAGTGGACTTGGCAGAAAGCACAGCAGAATGAAGAAGCCGAAAGGGGTGGTGGTGAGGATGAGGTGAAGTCTGAGCCAGGCGAAGAAGCACCTGCTATTTTCAGCAAGTTCAAATCCCCTGCCCAGATCAATGACATCCCGGGACTCAGGAACTGTGCTAATGTGACTGGAGCCCAGCCACCTGTGAGCTTTTATTCAACAATTATAGAGCACAGATAAAAGGAAAGGGTAAGTAGCCAGAGCCAGTAACAGTTCACCAAGAACATGCTGTAATAAATGTCACCCTGAATTAAGGGTCCTCTATTTTGTGCTGTCCTCTTTGATATTTTCATCAAAGGCTTGAATAATGGCACCAAAGGCAGGATTATCAAATCTGCGGGTGACATGGAGCTGGGAGAGACTGGGTATAGATTTAATAGTGGAACCTGGCTTCAACACCTGGAACACCATCAAAAGCCTGGAACAAACCAGATATGATCTAGTAGCACTAAGTCAGTGAGATCGTGCCCTGACATTGAAAAGAACAACTGCTCAGCTTCTGACAGGAGAGGTCTGGCTCTCAATGTACATAAAAGGCACTGACTTTTTTCTCTTACCTGGATTTTGCTACCAGAATACCCAGGCAAGGACAAAGAGATGTTCTCAATCCTCCCTGGGTTGGATCAATAAGCAGGAGAGCAGAGAGAGGAGGAAGGATCACTTTAGCTGTGAGTTGTCAGCTTGAGGGAAGAATGCTGTGGTTCTTTCCCAAAAGCTGGCCAAGTGGGGGCAGTGGGCTCCTGGGAATCACTCCCACAGATTACACGACAGGGGAAGATGGCATCTGCTTCCCAACTTGAGTGTCTACGTCAGATATGAACTTGCTGCTCTACCCTCTGCCTGTTTGAACAAGGGTAAAGAATACTGGGGAGAGTGGCAGGGCTCACTGGAGGCTGTCTGCACTCTTGCCACCTGGCATGGTCAGGATGTGTGAGTGTCCTGTGAGTCAAGTTGACACTGGAAGGTTGGAGGGCACCTTTGCATTTTTCATAGCATTCCACATAAGAGCATTAGCTGTGGGGCCAGAGGAAGCTGTGAGGGGACCCCCCCCAAAGGGCTGGAGCTGTAGGGATACTGGGTTGCCCTCTGTGGAACAGGCCAGTGAAGAGGCTCCTGTATGTTTTCCAAAAACCCCACACAGGGCCCTGGAGAGCCAGTACTTGGAGCCAGGGCACAGGGAGGGCTTTACTTGTCTTTTTAGCCCTCGTAGGCAGCCCAAATGCAGAGTAGCCAGAAATAGAGGGTGATGGAGAGGGATAAGAACAGGACTCCTTCCCTCTCCAGGTCCCTCTGGAGCAGGGACGATATTAGTAGTAAAATGGATTTGAGATTAAAGTCTTTGACTGAACTGAGAGACTGGATTTCTTTATACCAAGAATGACCACAAAGCTTTGGGATTGACCCCAGCTGTTACTTAAGAGCCAGGAATGGGGGACTCAACCTAGTGTTGCTAAGGGCCACAAAGGGAGAGAGAAAAAAGCCATTTCTTCCTTGTGGCCTACCAGGTTCATACAGTACAATAACCCTGTTGTGGGAGCCTGAGAGCCATAGGGCTTTTAGCTATCAAACCTTGCTCCAGTAGCACCACTTCCCATTCTGTGACAGGAGGTCAAGGGTTCCAGGGATCACTCAATGTCACAGTAACAAGCAAGCTCTTCATCTCTTCCTTCTGCCATCTTCACTGTGTCCACGATGTCTTCTCTCGTGGTCACAAGATGGCTGCCATGGTTCTGGGCATCACACATAGACCTGGCAAGGTCCAGTCAAAGTAGACTGGCATTTCTTCCACAGTGGTTTCTTTCAGGAGGAAGGAAGCCCTTCTACCCCAGCAGACTTCCTTGAAGAGCCCATTATCCAGAATTGAACCCATTCAGACTTACTCCAATCTTTGGAAAGATACCGGAGGTCACCATGATTGGCTTAGTCTCTGGAAATGAAGTTGGGAAAGGGTGAGCACCTGAGGAATGTCAGTCCTCTGCTATCAAGGTGGAAAGTCGCAAGGATGACTTTTGATTAGGTAACCAATAATGTCTGCCACAATGGTTCACATGACAAACTCCAGGGCAGGTGTGGTGGGCCGCAAGCTCTGCGTGAGCCTGTAAGTCAGATGCACTCTTAGGCTGTATTAATAAGAGAGTAGCATCCAGAGCGAGGGAGGGAATGGTCTTAGTGTCTCTGTGGTGGCTGGACCACATATGGTGTGCCAAGGCCCAAGCGGAGGAGTAAGCTGAAGCTCTTACAGAGCAGGGAGTTGGATGGGTAGGGTGGGGGATCTAATTGCACTGTGGGAAGTATGGATGAAAGAATAGGGTGTTTAACCTGGAGAAGACTAGGAGGTACCTTTCCATGTGGGGAGCCATCCTGAATCCTTTAGTGAAATGCCCACAACAGAGAAAACTACATCATGTGGTTCTAGAGAGCACAGCCAGACCTGGAAGCAGTTCTTATCTCCGTAGAAGGAAGGCATTCATGGTCATTAGAGCTGTTGCTCAATGAATGGCAGAGCTGCCTCATAGGGTGAGGGTCCTGTAAATGGAGGCTGTATGACCTGCTGGGAAGACATTGAGGTGATTCTTGCTTTGGGAAGGAGGCTCGATTACATGTCTCCCAGGCATGGAGGTGCAGGAGAAAGGGCTTGAGCTTAAGAGTCAGAGGGTCCTGGATGCGCTTTGCCACTTACTAGCTCTGTGACCTTGGGTGAATCACTTACCCTCTCTGAGTCTCATCTTTCTAATCTACCATACTACCCTGCCTCGCACAGTGGTTGTAGGATCTGTAAAGTCTATGGTACATAGTAGATGCTCAAGAATGAATGGACTGTTAATTGTCTGGTGTCTCCTTTACCTTTGAAAGAAGCTGGCAAGGACACCAGCTGTACAGTACCCTCAGTAGCCAAAAGTGTCCTTTGAGCCTTTTCTACCCTGGATGAGGCAGAAAGAGAGTTTTTACTACAAAGATGAGGATAGAGCCCAACAAAGCCCAGGCCAGGCTTCCTGTCCCAGAAGCACCTGTGGTCTCCCCAGTGGGACCTGGACACTCTGGAAGGATAGTGCCTCTCCAACCCTGATGATGGCTCCCAAGCAGGCCAGGGATGTGGGCCTTCATCCTGCCACTCTGATCCAGTGGTCAGACCAGAATATTCTGTGGCTGGGGATGACCTGGTCACATGCTCCCTCTTTAGGAAACAAGAACTGTTGGAAGAGTGTTGTTTTGGGAATTTGGCCTGGGTCAAAGCACGACCTTTCCCCCAGGAATCTTTGGCCCTTTCATCTGAAGGACAGGGGTTGTGGGCTGGACATTCTGCTTCTCTTGGTCCCAAGTCTAGGGCTCCGGGCAGAGGTTGCCCAGGACACATGGTGAAGTGGATAAAGTGTTCATGACAGCCCTGTGTCCTGTTAATGGGTTCTGTGAACCACGTCCACCTGGGGGGGGGGACCCTCCTCATGGGCACAGCATGGTAAGCTATGTGGGACACTCTGTTGCGACTGAGCAGCAGCCCTGGTCCAGCACATCGGTGGCCAAGGACGTGTCCCAGTGGTGGGCGTGGCTCTCAGATATACATTGGTGACCTCACTGTCAAACTGTCCTGGCTTTCAGGACCTTGGGTCTTTCTGAGCTTTAGTTCTGACATCTGTAAAATGGGGATGTTAATCCTTACCTAAATCACAGAGTTTTCCAATGAGCAGATGAGATAAAGTGAGAGAGCTTTGTAAATGGAAAATACCATAATGTGGGGAGTTCATGGCCAGAGATCACTGACGCCAATTCCATCATAGCCACTGGCCTAAGGGGGTGGCACCACACACAAAACCCTCCCCTGATGCCGGAAGCCTGAGGAGCAAGGGTCTCCTGGTATTTGTCCAGATGTGCATGTGGGAAATTTCCAGCATCAGAATGACTCAACCTCAGAGATTAGCAGCTTTCATCTGGGCCCCTACTCTGTATGTGTGTGTGTGTGTGTGTGTGTGTGTGTGTGTGTGTGTGTGTGTAGAGGAGTGGAAAGTGAGCCTATTTGGATACTAATCCTGGCTACGTCATTATCTTGTTTTACGACCTTGAGCATCTCACTTCCTCTCTGTGAGCCAAAATTTCTTCCTCTGAAAAAGGAGCTGGGCCAAGGATACAGGAGAGAGAGAGAGAGAGAGAGAGAGAGAGAGAGAGAGTACTTCTTTGCAATCTTCCAAAGGTGGTGGCAGTCCCCAAGGCTGTTGTTCCAACATTATTGCCACCTGGACAAGAGGAAGGGACTGTGTCCACTGTAGACCTCTTCTTTGGGGGGTCCCTTGAGAAATGGAGTCTCTCAACCTTCAAACCTGAACCCAGCTCTGGGAGTCTGAAGGGGCTCCCACTTTATGCTTCTTAGTGGAGATGGCCAGATGTGTTCTGGGTGGAAAGGCTGGTGTAGCCAACATGAGCAGTTGCTCTTTCCTCCAGCAATATGCCTGTCCTATAGAAGTCTTCCCTTGACCCTGGCTTTCTGAGATGAGTTGTGGGGTTACTGGTGGGCTTGGCGGGGGGCAATACTGAGCATGTAAAAAGAGCTAAATGGTCTTGAGTGGGAGTTGGGAGGATCTCAGGTAGACAGGATTTCTTAGCTCCATCAGAATCCGCCATCTTTGGAGGGTGACATTTTTTAGGTTTATAGTATTCCCTCTCACCAAGATTCTGAATTAGAAACGACACGTTCTGAACAGCTCTGTGACTTCTGCCGAACCTTCCCTGAAACCATGGACCACGCTGGTGAAAGAACACAGCGGGGTGGGTGAGAGCACATGCTGGGGGGCCATTGGGCCTGGGCTCAGATCCCAGCTCTGCCACTGATCCACAGCTTGATCTTGGCAAGTGAGCTGCTCCAGGCCTTGGTTTGAGTGGACCCATGATTGAAAATGACATACGTATTTTGCAAAGGTCATGGTCTTCAGTTATAGAAAGACTTATAAGCTAAACTCCTTTTAGAATTTCTTGAGGGGGCAGGACCAGCCGCTCTATGAGGCAGAGATTTTACTAGATCGGCATGTCCCAAAGCGTGCTCCGTGGAACACCGGGTGTGCGGAGATGACATGCAGAGGGTCTGGGGCTACGAGCGAGTTTGGGCAGAGCTGGGTTATGTACAGGTAAACAGCTGTGTTGGCTGCAGGGCTTTCCCCAACCTTTACTAAGCCCAGATAGCTCAGGAAGCTCCAAGAGTGAGTGAAGCGCTCAGTGTTTCCTTAGAATCATTTGCCTGTGGAACTCTTCTCCCACAAGGCATACCACAGGACACATTTTGGGAAGAGTTGTCATTGCACGCCTCTTTCTCTCTGGGCTCCCAGGAAGATTCTGCCTCTATCTGAAGCTTACACAGAGTAACCACATCAGTGGGGATCTTGGTATATTTATACCCCACATCCACTCTGCGGTGCTGGTTTTCTATTTTTGTTTTGCTGTACATATATTTTTTAGTGCAGGATGCCTCAGATGCTGTGTGGAAGCAAGGAGGGTGGAGATGGCATCCTGTGGAGATAAAGAGCCTGCAGTAGTTCTCCAGATAGTTCTGAGTCCTTAGGAGCTGGAGGCAGGGGCTGGGGTGCAGTTCATCACCGCCATCATTCTGATCACCCCTCGGGACACTGGGGTGAATGTAGCCCCTTGGGGATTCCTTCCAGTTCTGATTATTTTGCCCCCAGTGAGGAATAAAGGAGGGCAGGTGTCAGATATGTATGTCATACAAGAGCTGCTTAAGAAAGTAAAAGCAACCTTGCACTGGTCACTGCTGACCTCAGAAATGACGTCATTTCTATTGCTGCATTTAGCTTTGCTAAGAAGACAGAGAGAGCCGGGCCATGGGCAGGAAGCCCTGGCTTGTGACGAGGTGGTCTTAGGTATGGGTGAGCCAATTGGGAATGAACGTCCCAGCCTGCCATGGCCACCCTCAGAGCTGTGGGCCAGCAAGGAGCACGTCCCAGGAGCCTGCCTGCAGGGGCAGGGAGCAGCCAGGAGCACTGTCACATGGAGATGGCTGGGTCCTGCCTCCTGGGAGAAGGGTCTTTCTTTGAACTCTGAACCCCCAATAAATAGATCTCTCCCTGTTTATTTCAAGTAATCCAAGTGTGTAGATGGGGGGCCTTGGAGAAGTTGCCCCTACCAACCCCCCAGCTCCCTATTTCCCTGGAGCATTTCAATCTGCGGGGAGCAAACCAGAGAAATCAATTTAGTGGGTTGTGATCAGCATTTTATAACATGAACTAGGATAGAAAGTATTAGAATGCTTTGGTGGTGATAGTGGGGGTTAAGTGTTATTTCATGAAAGATAGGCAGAAAGGCATGCGGATAGATCGAAATGGGGTTGTGGTGGATAAGGTGTTACTATAGGTTGTACCCAGTGACATCTGGGAGCCTCTGGCACCAGCTGGGAGGGTGCATCTGCTCCCTGGGTCTGTCCTGGGGACTGGGGCCCCAGTTCCAACGGAGTTGTCCCTCCACACCCAGAGAGAAATATACCCTGAAGACAGAGGCTTGTGATGTGTCTTCCTTTGAAAAAGACATTTTTGTGTCAATCAGACCACTGATGCCTGGGAGTCCCCACTGGTAGAGAAGGGAATCCCCATTCTGGCAGACAAGGAGGTGTCATTGTCAGCTGGGGTGTGTCCAGTCAGACTCTGCAGGCTGCACGAGGAGGCGGAATGCTAGATTTGGAATTTTCAGTTCTGGTTCTAATCCTGGGTCTGCCACTCACTGCTGTGTGACTTAGGGAATGTGACTTGCCCCCTCTGGATTTCTGTGTACTCACATACGAGGGGAGGACTGGACCAGGTGATTTCTCTTCTAAGGTCTTATCTTGCTCCTATAGTTGTTCCAGGATGGCACTGAGAAAATCTGGGTCTTGGAGGAAATTACAAAGGGGATGCCAGTGTTGCTCCCAGATTGCTTCCTATCACTCCTGAAGCAAGGGGTTTGGTCAGCCTGAGGCCGATCAGCTAGGTGTGTCCATAGACCTTGGTGGTGGCAGGGGGATGGCCGCTCCCTGGCAGTGCCAAGGGTATACGATAAAGAGGCAGCTGAGCCTGAGCCTGGTCTCCATAGACAGCATTTATTAGACGCCATTCTCAGTGTGAAGACAGATAGGCAGGAGGGGAGGAAGGGAGGCCGTGGCAGCCATAGCCTTTGGGGTCCAGGGGCTGCCCGGGGTGGGGCGTGGGCGTGGGGGCATGTCACCCACATGTATTGCATATTCTGTGGCAGTGTGCCCAGGCATAAGGCATTGGGGAAGCAGAAAGGCTGCCTGCAGTGGGAGGGCGTGAGGGGGGGAAGCAACATCGGCCTTCCAGCTCCCTGGGAAAGACCCAGCTAGAGACCGAGCAGTCTGCCATGCTCTGCTGAGGACTGTTTGGCCTCCTTCCTCACCATCTCCCTGCAACTTTGGTTGTGGCTCCCTCGGGACTGACGGGACAGGACCCCTCGAGGGCAGGGTCACACACAGGACAGAGGTAGCCAGCACTGCCCCCCAGCCCCACACATAAACACAGAGGGCACCCCTGGGTCCTGGGCCCTCTTCTCCTTGGCACCTGGGCAGCCAGCTCCTCCACACCGAGACAGGACTGACACACAGGCCAGACGTCTTGTCTTTCAGGGGTTCCCAGAGGCTGGAGCACGCAGCTGGGGTGCAGCCGAGGCTGAGCACCCTCTGGGTCCCCCACCCCAGCTTCTCTGAATACCAGGACTGGCCTTGCTCAGC
Organism: Vulpes lagopus; assembly: GCF_018345385.1. Lineage (NCBI taxonomy): Eukaryota > Metazoa > Chordata > Mammalia > Carnivora > Canidae > Vulpes > Vulpes lagopus. Next base: position 112,946,714 of record NC_054828.1, read on the forward strand.
AGTGGTAGGGCGCTGACATGGGCACAACACAGGAGGGCAGTCTTGAGTGGGGAAAGGCCCCTCACCCGCCCCTCGATGCTGCCCTGAGACAGTTCCAGCTCCAGCTGTGGATCCCAACAGTGGAGTCTAGGGTCTCACCTCCATCTGCTGCTCTGTGTCAGGGTTTCTGGTTGCAGGTGGGGTCGGCAGCGGGCACATCAGATCCAAACTCCCTACCTGGGAGGGGCGTCCCTTGCTGCAGCCTTAATTTATCTCCAGCTACCTGGGACCCAGGCACCATCACTGGCTGTAGAGCCAGGGATAATGTCCCAGTAGGATATGCTTGACAGTTCTCTAGCTCATTCTACCTAATTCCCAACCCCCTAGAGCCCCAGCAAGGAGCCTGGCTTTCTTCCATGAGCCTCAGCCCTGCTTCCTTGTTTGTGAGCAGGCAGTCCAGAGACTGAGGGGTCCTGCCCACCTCAGGGTCCCATCCAGAGCCCCTGGCTCCCTGCCAAGTGGCGTGGATGCTGAGCCCCAACAATGGCTCAGTCCTGGGGTCTGCCTCTGGTGTAAGCCCCCGTGGCTCACACAGTGCCTGGGTGTGCAGGGCAGGAGCTCTGCTTTCAACAGTGGGCAGAGGAGTCAGAAGGAAAGGGTGCTGAGGCTTAGAACAAGCAGCCTGTGCCTTTTGCTATCTGCGTCACCTCGGGCAACTCACTTCCCCTGCCTGGGAGTCAGTGTCATCTGTAAAACGGGGCTGAGAACTCCTGCCCTGGTGACCTAACCGGGGCATTGTGAGAATCAAGCGAATGAATAGTCAGGACAGGGTTTTCAGAGGCTAAACTCATTCCACAGATTTAAGAGTTGGTTGTTGTCAGCAGTGGCCGGGGATGGCAAGTATGAAGTTTTCTGTTCAATTCTAAGGGCAGTGTCTGAGGCTGGACTTCTCTCACCCCTATGTGGGCTGGAGGCCAGTAAACTCTCACTTACCACTAGACCACCCTGCAGCCTGGAGGGCCACTACCTCCCCCTCGCTCCCCTGTCCCTCCTGCAGCCTGCCCGTCCTTGTTTCAGTCGGCCTGCCTTCTGGGGACTAGCTCTAGGGACTGCTGGCTTTCCACTTTCTCCATAACTGCGAAGCCATGCAAAACAACACAAAAGGTAGTGGGAGGTTGGGAGACACAGCTGGGGATGGGGAAGGGGAGTGGGGCTGAGTGGGGGTGACCTGAACAAAGACACCTTGGCTTTTGGAGCCTCGGGAAGGTGGGAGACCTGGCAGGACAGAGGTATAAATAGAGATGCAAACTTACACGGAACACGAAGTTCCCTCCGGATGGAGGAGGAGGGTGGGGGTGGTCTGGGTACCAGCAGGGCCTCTGAGAACTGGGGAGCTCCTTCGATTTCCAGAGGGACGGGAGGCTCCCAGCTGCTGCCTTCCCTCCCCCACCCCCACCCCCCGAATTTCACATTTCTCGGAATTTGCAGGGCACGGATGTCCTGAGACATCCTCAGAGCCCGGGCTCCTGCCGGCTGGTGCACGAGCAGGCACAGTTGGAGATGGGGGGGTCAGGGGAGGGGTGAGGAGGGGCGTGGGGGGAGCCCCGAGGGGCCTCCTCCAGGACCCCTGGGGCTCCTCGGGCAGGAGCGCCCCCTCCCCCGCCCCGCCTGCACCCCCAGGCGCTCCAGGCCCCGCAGGGGCGTTCACACGGAGCTCCTGCGCTTCATGAGGCCGCGGAAGGTGGACAGGCTGTGCAGGCCCGTGGACACGGAGCTGATGGCCGAGCGCTGCGCCCCGCTGCACAGGCAGCGGTGCGAGGGCGTGTCGCTGTAGCGGCCGCCCCCTCCCGGCGACGAGTGGCTCTGCTCGACGCACGTGTCGGACGTGGAGAGGTCCCGCGGGATGATCATGGGGATGGAGTACTGCAGCTTCTCGCGGCTCTTGTACCAGAGGCACGAGCACATGGACTGGAAGTGCAGCACCTCGGCGTACACGTTGCGGAAGCCGCCGCCGCCCGCCGCCGCCGTGGACGAGGCGGTGTCCGTGGTGTGCGCGCTGCCACCCGCGCCCCCGCCGCCAACGCCGCCCGCGCCCGCGCCCGCGCCGCCCCCGCCCGCCTGCCCGTTGCGCGTGAGCAGCGCGCGGTGCTCGGCGTCGCGCTTCTCGTCCTCGGCGTTCATGGTCATGAAGCGCAGCACCACGAGGTTGAGGAAGGCGCCGATGACCGTGAGGCCCGTGAGGATGTACACGAAGCTGAAGGCCACGTACTGCGGCTGCGTCTGCAGCGCCTGGTCCTTCTGCAGCGCCACGTAGTCGCCGAAGCCGATGGTGGTGAGCGTGATGAAGCAGTAGTAGTAGGCCTGGAAGAAGGTCCAGTGCTCGTAGTAGGAGAAGGCGGCGGCGCCGATGCACAGCGTGCTGATGCACGAGAAGAAGCCGATGAGCACCATGTTGGCCATGGACACGTCGGCGCGCCGCATGCCCAGCCCCCTCTTGGCGCGGTGCAGCAAGTACTTCACGAAGGTGTTGATGCGCTCGCCCAGGCTCTGGAACATGACGAGCGTGAGCGGGATGCCCAGAAGCGCGTAGAACATGCAGAACACCTTGCCGCCGTCGGTGCTGGGCGCTGCGTGGCCATAGCCTGGGGGAAGGCGGGGGAAGAGGAGAGAAAGCACGCACTGTGGGGCCGCTCTTCCAGAAACCCTGCCCCCTTCCCCCGAGATCTCTGCCCTCCACCTCCCCGAGCTTGGCAGATTCGGGCCTCTCCTTCCAGCCGACACTAACGGGTGCATCCTTGACCCCCCACACCGTGCCAGTTCCTTGTTGATGCTCTTGGTCGACTCCATAGGGTAGGTGGGAAGGAAAGGAGGAAACTGGGAGGGTTAAGCGATTTTTCCAAGGTCCCACCGTTTGGGAGTAGACCAACCTCACCTGCGTGTGACCTGGAGTCTGTTTGGCTACAAAGACCTAACTTTGCTAAATCTAGAGAAGAAGCTGACTCATAATGCCGTGGGAACTTCGTCCAGAGGTAGCAGAGATAGTGTGAAGGGTACTGGCAGGTCATCTGGGAGACCTGGGTTCTAGTTCAGTGTCTGGGGGCTTTGGACCTGTTCCTTGTCCTCTCTGGACCTCAGTTGCCTTGCTGTAAGGGGTGGGGGTGGACAGCCCATGATTCCACTGAAGGACACTGAAGCATGCATGGATGGCTCCTTGATGACTCCCCTGCTGCCAGCCAAAGCTTATGAGGGTAGTTGGCAACTGGGGCCCTCCAGTCTCCCTGAGGCAGCTGGCCTACTAGTGTCAGGGGAGAAAGGAGACATTGCCTCTCTGCCAGCTGGATGAATGGTGCTCCAGGGTCTTCACTGGCCCCAGTCTGGAGCCCTGAGGTCATCTTCTGTGCCTGGTCCTGAAGTAGAGTCTGTCCTCATGGAGAGGTGGCTTTGCCCCTGGTAAAGTAGAGACTTTGCCTGTCCTTCCAGGTGTTTCTATCACCAGCCAGACAAAACCAACCCCTGTCTCCTCCACACTGCCCCCAGCCTTCACTAAGCAGGGAGCTGGGCAGAGGAAAAGCTTCCCTCTGAACCAGCCATGAAATGGCCTTAGGTCAGGAGTTGTGCCTGGAGACCTGGAGGGGAAAAGACCCTGGCTAGGAACTCAGAAGCCCTAAGCACACATTCTGGCCCTGTCACTAGGGACTGTGTGACCTTGGGCAAATTACTCCCCCCCCTTCCCCCTCAGAGCATGTTTCCTCATTTGTAAAATGAGGTCTGCTGGTCCTGGTCTTGCTTTTTTCACTGGGCTGTTAAGATATTTATTACTTTTATTAGTAGGATTATTATAATAAAATAATGCTGGTTGGCAGGATTTCCAATTTCCTCCTAAGTCTTATCAAAATGTAACCAAAAGCTTCTTTTTCCATGCAGCTGTCCAGGATTCCTCACTGGAAATGATCTTCTCTGCTTTGAGTGGCACTGAGAATGTTCAGCTTTTGAACTCCAGGGACAGTATTACCACCATCCCTGCTCTTTCCCCTAGGTCCCCCAACCACATATGTACAGCTAACCACTGGCTTGGGGTGAAAGGGTGGGCACTGCAGCACCTTGTCATGTTTCTGTCAAGCTTCCCCTCCCCGTTGCCAGCCACACCTGTGGAGTATGCCCAAAACATGTGGATGGCAAGGTAGGGCACCATGTACTTTGGTGTCTATTCTGAATTAGAATCCTGACTCTGCCATGGACTGCTTTATTTTCGTTTTTAAAAACAAAACATGTGAGCCTCAGTTTCTACATGTGTAAAATGGGGCTAGTAAGTAGAAAGCCTGTCTCACAGGGCTTTTGGGGAGAAATAAATGAGATAATGTGTATAATGCACTTAGCCCACTTAGCCTAGAGTCTGGTACATATCAAATGCTCAATAATGGCTCACTATGATTAGTAATGAATGAAGTGCCAGATCTCCCTCACATTTCCAGGCTGGGGGTGGGGGCGCAGTTCAGTTCCAGTCAAGCTGGCATCTCTATCAGCCCAAGGCCATTTGAATCTTAAAGCTCAGGAAGATCTGGGGACAGCTGTTTGGAGTGTGTGAGGCTGTGGGATGCCCTTAGAATGGACTCCCCTGCCCCCCACCAGGGCACCTAGCTGGTTGACTGTGTCACTCTGTGCCAGGGGCCTGGATAGCTGAGCTCTCGAGCTGCCATGCCTGCCTGGCCTGTCTGTGTCCCAGCAGGGTGAGAACAGATTGTGCCCGCCAGCTCGGCCAAGGCAGCCAGACCACAACTCACCTCGACAGCTGGGCAGGCCTGAGCCAGAGCTACATCTTATCCTGTCCTTCCCTGTCCCCCAGGCCAGCACTGCCCTGGGTGTGGGGGAGGGCATGGCACTGTGGATGGGGCTGGACATTGATTGGGTAGCATGGGCCCAGCCCCAGCTTGACCACATGCTGGCTGTGTGACCTTGGGTGAATCCATTCCCTTTCTGGACCTCTTTTGCCTTGTCTTCACTCTGGGGGGTTGAACTGCAGCTGTTAATACCCAGCCTGTTGGGTGCAGGGATGGGGTAAATGGGTGACAGGCATTAAGGAGGGCACATGATGAGAGGAACACTGGGCATTATACTTATGTTGGCCAATTGAATTTAAATTAAAAAAAATATAAAAAATACCCAGCCTGGTTGCCCAACACAGCTGCCATCAGGAGTAAAGGAGAGACTGGTTGTGCAAATACTTCAGAACCTGTGGGGCTCGTGATGAAGCAGCAGTGATGGGATCTCACAGGGAAAAGGCTGCCTGAGAGTGTGGTCTGGGGGTAGGGCAACCTCTGTGGGGTCAATGGTAAGGACCCCCCCTCTCACAACCACCACCACCACCTTGCCCTGTGCTCATTCAGAGGCTCTGACTTCTCTGGGACCCATCGTTATTTAGGAAAACCCAGTGTCTGCTGGCCTGGCAGCACTGTGGCTGCCCACAAAGCCCCCAGCTGCAGACAGGCTATCCCTGGTCTAAATACAGCCCATGTCCCAGCAGACATGAGGCCACCTTCTTCCCCTGGGCCTGTCTGCACCCTCCTGGCCTCTGCTGGCTCAGGTCCTGAGGGCCTTTGTGTTTTCCCCAGCTCCCAGCCAGAGGCAACAACTCCTTCCTCTGCCTGCCTTCTATTGGTGTTCAAAGCAGTGGCACAACCAGGCTTACCCAAAGGCTTTTATCAAGCCAGAGCCTCATGCCCCGCTCTATGCACTGTCCTGTCCAGGGTGGCCCCAGCCTGGATGAACCTCACCCTTGGGGTCAGATGCCTCCTGCTGCCCACCCTTCCTCCCTCCCTCCCATGGGCTGAAGCTTAAGGTCTTATCCTTCAGATACATTTTAGACTTTAATCCCGAAAAACTTCCACAAGGCCATGATTATGACTATCTCTGTTTTATAGCTGAAAAAGGCTGGAGAGGCCTTGTGAGTTGGCCAAGGCCTCTAGGACTTTCTGACTCATCGCTCATTCCGATGCCTCAGAGCCGATTCATCACCCAGGAAGGGTGAGCAGGATGGGAAACTGAGACCCTGAGAGGAGTGCCATCCACTTGGAGCCTCATCCTTGGGCACTGCCCGGAGCCAGATGTGGCTCAAGTGGCAGCAAGAGCGCCATGCCCAGGGAACCAGATGCTTCTCCGAGTACCTGGCCCAGAGTAGGCGTGCCCTTGTCCCCTCATCTGTTCCCTTGTCACTGGGTGAAAGGGCAAGGGAGCTATGAGGACCTGCTGACGTGGGCTCCCAGCTGGGAGGAGTGCCAGCTAGGGTGGAGCCACTCCCGGGGGGCCCTGGAACTTCTGGGAAGTAACTGGGAGTTTGGCAAGGCCTGTCTGCCTGCCAGCAGGCCCGCCGCCTGCCGGGTCCTTGCCCACGTCAGGCGTGGGTTTACGAGAGAGGGGGCAGAAGGTTGTCCCCACCTCCTTGCCGTCCAGCTCTGCAAGTCTTTGGGCGAGGGGCTCCCTCAGTCCTTGTGTATCGCTGACACACAAAGAAGCTGTGCTCTGGGGCTGATTCCCTGAGGACCTTCCCTCACAGGCCTGATGGACTGACCAGCCACAACTCACACCTCGACCATGAGACTCTAGCCACTCCCTCTCAGAGTACTGGCCCGGGCAGTCACTGCCCCTCATTCTCCCAGCCACCCTTCCTGAATCCACCAGACTCATGGGTTCTCAGAGCCAGAGAAGTGCTTAGTGATCCTCTGACCCAATCCTTACATGGTACAGATGAGGAAATAGAGGCCCAGAGAAGGAGAGGGAGCTGTTCAAGATCATACAGTGAATGGCAGCGCAAGGACTATATCCCAGGGTCCTCAGTTCTAAACTCAATGCTCTGCCCTCTGCTCTCTGGCTCAGTGTGACCAAGGTTGACTTGTTCATTCAACAAGGCCCCAGCAGCCCCCACTTGTGAGCAGCTCAGCTAAGAGATGGTCCTGGAACCTGTCTGGAGGCATAGAATTCACCTGAGGAAGCCAGGTGGCTGGACATATAAATTAATTATGTGGTCTGACATAAATATTAATTATGGATATTTGGGGCAGCAGGAAAAATGAGAGTGGAGCACGAAGCCTCCAGGCCTCAGTTGCTCTGTTTTCTTCCTGATAATCACCAAGGAGCTCAGAAACTGGCCAAAGCTGTCTTCTTGGGAGATGCAGAGGGTGAGGGGTTGGAACCCCCACTCCCTTATTGGATTTTCTCTTCCTGTGGCCTACTTCCTTCTAGTTAAAGCACACATTATCAGTCTGAACCCTTGGTGATGGCCTTGGCTGGACTGGGCTCAGCTGCCCGTTCTCCACTGACTTCACGTGCCCCGACAGTCTGAGTGCCTGACCTCCTACCCCTGGCCTAGCTGGCTACAAAGCTGGAACTCTGACTACAGCCTTGGGTGGAGATGAAAGCATGGGGCTACAGAGGTGGGAGATCTGGAGGTCTGACCTGGCCCTGGCCATAACTGGTTTTGTGTCTTGAGCAAATCCTTTCCCTCCCTAGGCCTGGATCTTCCTCCTCTGTGACATGCAGGTTAGGGCAAGATAAAAATTTCCCATCATTTTCCCTGCTAGGGGATACCTTATATTATTTTTTTCTATTAGTCCACCCATTTGTAGCGTCTACATTTTGAAAGATTTTATTTATGAAGTATAATCTGTCGATCAGTGCGGTGTAGCTACTATATAGAATGGGTGTTGGACAGATGATTGTGAAAGCAAAAATTAATTCTTTCCCCATCAAAGTGAATTAGGAGCAGCCCTGTCAATCAGACTTCTGATTAGCATGGGCTGATTCTAGAGACTGAATTAAGTTATTGTTATGCTTTTCAAATACTGAAAATAGATTCTTTCTATTTTCTACAGGGGATCTTGGTGGTTTGGTGGTGTGAATGACCACACAGTGCCTGCAGCCAAAGAGAGACCACATTTGGCCGAGTAACTCATCTTCTAGTGTCTAGTGAATATTAATTGAGTATGAATAGTTTGGGGGAAACATCAAGATTAGATGGTCTTTAAAGTTCCTTTTGGCACCAGCAGTCTGATGCGTGTTTCCCAAAGCTAATTTTCTGGAACACCAATTCCAATGGACTGCTATAACTGATGGATGAGCAAAGGGTTGCTTGGTTTGATTAAATTGGAGGAATGCTGAATGCTGAATTTAAGAGGATTGTCATTGCTGGATGTAATTGTAGGCTTCATCAGTGCCATACCTGGGCTAAGGTGTGAGGCGGGTCAAAGTCAGGGGAATGTGCTAAGTTTTCGCACTTATTTGACCTTAGAGGCCTTTCCTTCCAGTGCACATTGGTGGAGAGGTGTTCCTGGAGAGCACAGTTTGGGAAATGCCTGTCTTTCACCATGAAGAACTCTAAGGTCTTCCCTCTAGGTCTTTGACTTTGAGATTCTCAGATGTCCCATCCCTGGTTGGCCTGGCCCTTCTGTAGGTTAGAAACACCAGCCCTTGGCAATGCCTGGCTGCATTCTATTTCCTGGTTCCCTGTGGACCTAGTTATCTAATGTAAATACAGGCACCAGCCCGGCTAATGTTTGCCCTGAGGGAAGATAGATCAGACCTATGGCCTGAGGCACCTGAAGGCTGTGAACTCCTAGCAGGCACCTGAAGGCTGTGAACTCCTAGCCGAGCTGTGCTGGTGCTCGGAGGTGGACACGGGGCAGAGGATTGACCTTGGAGATGCCTGGGCCTGGTGGGGCAGCCAGAGAGAAGTGGGGGCTTGAGGGAGACCCAGGCCTCTCCAGGGAAGTAGCTACAAGACCCAGATGCCCCCTAGAGGGTGGCTGGGCTCTCCCGCAGGGTCTGCAGAGAGCAATCAGGCCTGAACCCGCGGGTGCCCTCAAAAGGCCCACTGAACATCCTGCCTCCTCAGGGCCCAGAGGTGCAGACAGGGAGCCGCCCCCTTGGACTGAAGATGGCAGCAGAGTGGAGCCAGGAAGTGGGACAGGAGGCTCCATAGGAGTCTAATTGGTGTGTTAAAGGAGATGAGGCGGAAGGAAGCTGGCAGGAGTGCCCAGGCACTTGGAAGGAGGGAGGAGGCTGCTGGGCCTAGGGGAGACGCGGAAGGGAATACAGGCCTTCTACTCCAGTTTTACGGTCCAGCTCTCACAACACCTTTCCCAGAACCCTCTGGGATCTTCCCTCGTGCTGGAGGTCTGCTCCCCCCTGCCTGGTGGCAGTGCCGGCCTTTCTGCTCTCAGGTCTGCAGAGGAGCTCTGTGGGGCTCTGACCTCCCAAGGGGCTGGCAAGTCCCCTCAGTATCCAGCACTAGGCCTGGTGGGAGCCACCGCTCAGAAAATGCTGTTCCACCTGGAAGGTTGGGGTGGGTGCAGATGAGAGGAATCTCCCCTTAGACATCCAGCAGGGGGAGGGGAAGTGGCTTTCAGCAGGAAGGCCTTCAGTGACTCACACCTCCATCCTTCCTGTGGCCCCAGGCCCCTGCAAAGTGAGGTCAGCTTCAGGGCTCCAGAAGGAGTCCCCCTGCCCTAGGCCTGGGAAAGCACCAGGGCCTCATGGACCTGGGGTGGGGGAAGGGACCAGGGTACAGAACTGGGTCTGGAGTTTGTCCCTTCCAGGCTAGAGCTCCCGGGAAGGATAGCTCTGTAGCACAACACCCTCCCTCCCTCCCTCCCTCCTGCCCCTTCCCAAGGCCTCTTTCCCATCTTCCCAGCTCATCCTCCAGCTCTTCTCTCCATTCCTCACTGGCAGGTGTTCCGCCTGTCCCTGCTTTCCCAGCGGACTTGCCACCTGGGGGCCCACTGCTCTGCACCCACTGCTCTGTCCTCTCTCTGTTTTAGCTCTGCCCGTCCACGGGAGCCCCCCTGCAGTAGTTCAGGGTCCTCTGGTGTAGGACAGCCCCTGCCACTCCCATCCCCCACCCTCCCCAGGCCCACGTGGGATTAGGGGGAGTTAAGGGGGAGGGTGCTGGTGTCATGGAAAATCCCTGCGGCAGCCAAGGTCAGTGTTTGCAGACACAGCCTGGCCTGGAGCCAGGCCTGCCTCCCTGGCCAGCTCCCTCTGGCCTATCCCAGAGGCTGGCTTTGCACAGGGGCCCTCCGAGGCACCCCAGGGCTGCTCTGGGTGCCTGCGGCTGCAAGACCAGTCAGTCCTGGAGGGTGAGACACTATGGAGTTCAACTCGCTCATTTTATAATCAGTAGACTGAAGCCCAGAGAGGGACAGGGACTGGCCCTAGGAGGCATCAAGTCACTAGCAGAGCCAGGAATGGCTTCCAGGGCCCTCTGTCCTCGTGAGTCTTAACTTCAGAGGGGAACATCCTAAAATCTCTTCTGGTAGGCCAGGAATAGTGAAGGCTATCGTGAAACTCCACTAAATCAGGGGCTAGCTTGAGACTGGGTTAGACTTGAGGTTGGCGATGGGGCCAGGGTAGGTAGACCCAGATGAGGTCAAACCATGGTCCTTGACCTCAAAATACTTTCTATCTGAAGTGAAACAGAGGAAACACCTCAGTAGAAGCACTTTGGAAAACTTCAGTGTCCTGTACAAAGAAGAGGCTGTTATTACACACATAATTCAAATGCATGGCCTTGGTGGGAATTATCTTAGGAAGAATTGAAAACGGGCTGAAGGAGGGCTAGAGGTGGAGACTTCAGTTGGGCCATCAGGAGGGGCTTCCTGGAGGAGGTGGCCTTTGCCCTGAGCTCTGAAGGATGGATGGCGAATGCAGAGTTCTGACAGAGGGGAGCTGCTGAAGCAAAGACACAATGTAAGATGTGTGGCACAGTAGCGGCAGAGAAAATATACCTGTCTGAGGCTAGTGAGCATTCTCACAAAGTGGGGGGAGGGAGACCAACAGACTCTCAGGAAGGCAGCTTTATGATATGCATCAACAGCCTTAGAAATGTGTCTGCCCAGTGACCCTGCAATGCCACTTCTAGGAATCTCTGCCGGGAAAATAACCAGAGATTGGAACAAAGATTTATGAACAAGGATGTTTATAGCAGCATTTTCATTGTGAAAAATTGTAAACAGTCCAAATGTTCACCAATAGGGTTTGGTTAAACATATTAAGGTATATTTATGTGGTGGAATATTGGGCAGCCATTAAATATACTCTTCAGGAGTCTCTTAATTATGTAGAAAACCACCACAGTGTTAAATAAAAATGGCAGGATGCAACACTTTATGTAGAAGGGGATGCTATACTAGATATATAAATATAAAAAAATGTACCTACACACACGTAGAAAGAGAAGCTGGAAAGAAATATACTAAAAAGCTTATAGAGTTTATCTCTGAATCATGGGCTCATGATTAACTTTAATTTGCTCTTATGTATTATACAATATATATATTTTGTATAAAAATCTATTACTTTTATAAGTAGATAGCAACGCATATTATAAATCTAACTGATGAAAACTCTAAATTTTTTGGAGAAGAAAGGTACACTTGAGCAGCGTAGGTTGGTAGGGAGAGCAGGGGCTAAAATATGAAGCGCTTTAAAGGGCAGGTGTAGGAGTTTAGATCTTAGCTTGAAGGCAGTGAGGAGCCACTCATAGCTCCTGAGTAGGGAGGGGATATGGCAAAGAAGTGTCAAGATGGATTTTCCTTGCATTCCTATTCAGGGGGTGGCAGTGGGAGATGGGGGGACTAGGAGGTTTCAATGTGCAGGGCCCTGTTGTCAAGTGCTCCAGCCCAAACTGGAGTCAGGAGGGGAGAGGGAAGAGGAGGGAAGAAAGAGTAGATACACAATGTGTGAGATGCTCTTGCATTTGTGGGCTGCAGCCATAAGCTCCGTGAGGGCAGGGATTTTTGTCTCTTGTTACTGTTATTTTCTCCATGCCCGGAAGCATGCTTGGCACATAACTGGCATTTACTTAATCTCTGTTGAGTGAGGCAGTTAAGGGAGGGAGGCATCAACAGGGAGCCTGAGGCCTGCAGCGGGCAGCGTCACACGACAGGGTAGCAACCCTGGTTGTCGTAGGAAGGGCACTGACCTGGGGCTTAGGGGACCTATTACAGGCCAGCTGCTGTGCTCAGTGGTCACAGCCCAGGCCTGTGGCCTGTCTGTATCCTTATGACCAATTGGACAGGATATGTGTGAACTCAGAACTTCTAACAGATTGGATCTGGTGGGGTTTTAATTAAACGAATCCACCAGGGACAGTCTGGCACGGAGAAAGTAATTCTACAGCACAATTTAAAGTGGGCTTGGCTGTCTCGGCAGATGGCCGGAGATACCAGTCCTCCTCTGTGTGCTTCTTGAAAGGCTGTGTCTATAACTCTGGCATCTGGCTGGCCTGAGTCCTACACTTAACACTTTCTGGCTTTTTCTGTTTTGCCCATGGAGGAGAAGCAGGCATATGTTGGCATCTCCTTGTCAGACTACCCCAAAAGGGGCTGAACTGCTTCCAACAAGAAGCCCTGTTGTGTCGTGGGGGTACAGTGGCCAGCCCAGGTGTTCCCTGTTGGCTGCACCATGTGTCCTGGAGCTGAGCCTGTCCAGAGCCCGGCCGCCTGAAATCTCACCCTTTAGGCAGTGCTCCAGGGGGGGCAGCATGGGCCCAGAGGGGCAAGGGTGCACAGAATTAAAGCACCCAACCAGGAGTCAGAGGCTTGGCTCACATCCCGGCTCTTGCTACTACCTTGCTGTAAGACAGGAGTTGGCAAACTTTCTTCTATAAAGGGCCAGATAGTAAATATTTTAGATTTCATAGTCCATATGGCCTCTTGCAACTACTCGGCTCTGCCATTATATCAAGACGGCAGCCATAGACAATATGGAAATGAATGGGTGTGGCTGTGTTCCAATAAAACTTTATTTATAAAAATCAGTGGATGGGCCGAATTTGGTTTCTGGGCCCTCGTTTGCTGAGTCTGCTGTAGGGTCTTTGTTAAGGCATGCCAGCATCCTAAGCCTCAATTTTCTTACCTATCAGATGGAATGTTAGATTAGAAGGTTATTTCTTCTCCAAGTTGTATTTTAGGATTTAATAAATTGCTAGCTCCCCTTGTCCCATGTACCATGCATAGGCCCAGAAGAGAGGAGTGAGTTTTGAGCAGGATCTCGAGCCCAGATCAGCATGTGAAATTGGTGTCCTCGGCTCTTGGAGGCCACAGCTACATTTCCATATTGGTGAACAGCACTCCTGCTTTTCTTCTTCCTGATGGGCTTCTATTCCTCCATCAAAGCCCATTTCAAAAATCACTCCCTCCATGAAGCCTTCCCTGATCCTACTTATCTAAATGAATCAGTTCTCCTGGAACCCTTTATTCATCACTTACCATGCCTCAAACTTTCATCCATTCAACTAGCAGACTTTTTGAGTCCTTAATAAGTACAGTGCTCTAAGTTCTAGAATAATATTTTCTGTGTAAAGGCAATTCTCTTTCCACTGCCCCAGGCTGTCCCAGGACTTCCACAGGAATGAGAGTCAGAAGACCTGGGCTCTGGTTCTAGCTGTGCCACTGGGTGATCATGGGCAAGATCCTATCCTTTTCTTGGCCTGGAATCCTATCGGAAATGAAGAGACTGGAGATGTTCTTGAGGCTCTGTGACATTCTAGGATTCTGAACCTCTAGAGGGGCCTTGTGCCCTGCCCCACAAACAGTGGAGAAAGCACAGTTGGGTCCCCAAAACAATGGCATTGAGCCATTGGGTGCACATCAGACACACAGCTGCTGGGGCCTGCATGTCTGTAGAGCTGTGCCAGCCAGCCAGCCCTGAGCAGATGTTGAGGGTCACATGAGAACCCTTGTATTGTCTTGGGATGGGGCTAGAACTTGCAGTGCTCTGAGTAATGTCCCCTAGCAGAGGCAGATGGCAGCCAAAGTGGACTCTTCAGGCACCAAATCATGCCCCTCACCACACCCCCATCCAGCCTCTTGGCACAGGAGGCCACGTGGAGTCAGGGAGGAGATGGCCACATGTCCTGTCTGGGTCTCCCAGGGCCAAGGTGGGCCAGGGCGCTCAGGGAGTCTTGTTGGTCCACAGGTTCCCCCTACTGACTGCTGAGCCCTGAAGGACCCCTAACCACACCCCCAGTTAGCCCTGGAGCCTCAAGTCTTTGTTTCTTTTTGTTTTTTTGGATGCTTCTTTGTTTTTTCTTCCATCTCTTTTCTCTTTTCCTTTTTCTCTCCTCCCCCTCCTTTTTTTTTTTTTAAATTAAATTATCTCAATTTTCTTTTCCTTTTTTTTTTTATTGGAGTTCAATTTGCCAACATATAGCATATTCTTTCTCTTCTCATTTTGTCCTCTCAGACTCCCACTGGACTCTGAGGACAGTGGTGGTGGCTAGTACTTCTTGGTAGCTCAGTGCCTGGCACACAGCTGCTGAGAGTCCTGGTGGTGGTGCTGGTAGTAATGCAGCAGTGGTGGTAGTAATGGTAGTAAGTAATGAAGCTTGCATTTTTGAGCATTTGTGTGCCAGGCACTGTAAATAGCATTATTTTAATCTTCACAAAAGCCTATGAAAAGAGGTATTACCTCCATTTTACAGGTGAGAAAATGGAGGCACAGAAAGTTTGTGAAACTTATTTAAGACCACACAGCTGGTGGGTAGCTGAGTCAGGGTACAAACACAGGCCTATTGCCTTGCACAGACTAGTTTTCTAGCTGGAGGGACTGAGTCCAGTGGCTGGGTGACTTGGACAAGGCCACACAGGTATGTCGTAGAACCAGGCCTTCCTGCTCTTTCTTCTGCATCTCGGTGGCCTCCAGGCCTTCTGGACTGGGGTCAAAGCTAGTGCCCTCTCCAATTACCATTCCTTCTCCTTCCCATCCAGGCCCTTCTCCCAAGAACCTGGACCTCGGCGTCCACAGAAGATGACCTCCCTGGCCTGAGCGAGAGGTCAGGAGGCAGTGGGGCACTCGAGAGCCAGCCCTGGGAGAGGGGACACAGCACTTTTGGAGACTGAGTGGAATCAGGGGACCCAGGAAGGCTGTGATAGCTGGCTGGTCTCAAGGGCATCAGCTGAAAAATCAGAGAGGCAAAGATGGTTTCATTCCCTCTCAGCTTGTCTTAATTATTAGAACAAACGTTTCTTAAGCACCTCCTCTTTTGTGCCAGGCCCTCTCCTATGTGCTGGGAAAGGACATGGGACAAGGATGGCTTGGATTGTGCCCTCAAGGACCAGAAACAAGCTATTGGGTAGCTGAGAGAAGACCATCCCTTAGGTAAAGACTTTCCCCAGGATGTGCTGAGTCTATGCCAGAGGAACCATTCTGTGACAGGGGGACCGTGGGCACCCAGAAGCCAGAAGGGAGTTGGAAGGCATAGCAATCTTGCCAACGCTCCTGTGACTGGGAACGTGGCAAGTTCCGTTCCGTAACGCCTCCCTTGATACCTGGGAGCATTGTTCAGGGCGGGTGTGAACACCTGGCTGGTGCACAGCATTGCCCAGCCCTCATTGTCACTGGAAACTGGGCCAAGTTTCCTGTCTGGGGCCATACTCTCTCCTTTGCCTCCTTCCTCCTCCATGTCCTTCTCCTCCCCCACTTCTGTCTTCTCCTCCTCCTCCTCCTTCTACCATTTACTATTTTATTTAAGTAAACTTTTAATTTTAGAACAATTCTAGATTTACAGAATTATCGTGAAGACCTTCCTTCCTTATTCAACACTCCCCGCCTCCCTGGTGCTGATGCAAAGCTGGCTGCTGGGTTCCCGCCCCCCTCCCCCTGCCTCCTCCTTCCCCAGAGCCTTTTGAGGAGGCTTCCTCTGGCTCTGGCCCCAGAGCATCCCCTTCTCTCAGCTCTCTGCACAGCATCCGTCTCTGCCACTCACTTGCCTCTCTTGGCAGACGCTGCCTGGCATATTTACCCACCTCCTAATGCACAGCGATGCCTCTGTGAGCGAAGCTTCTTTTAGTCAAGTCTGCTTGTGCAGCAAGCAGGGAGGGGGCCTGCTGGCCAGGGGGGTGCTGGCCACTGGACCAGGTTTCTAAGAGGCAGTCAGGGCTCAGGCTTGGCCCCCACTGGGTGGAGACTTTCCTCCTGGCCCCCACTCCATGTGGCTGGCTGTGGGTTGGCAGGTGGGAGGAGGGAGAGGATGATGTATGAGAGGAAGGTGGGTTGCGGGGAGAGCAAGGGAGGGCAATCCCAGGACAGAATAGGGCCTGTGCTTCTTCTGCCCTTGGTGCCCCTACTACTGAGGACAACAGTATCAGGTACCCCAATGCCCTGGGGTTAATGACCTCTAATCCTCGCCATGACCTTCAAGGTAGGAGTATTAGCTCCATTTGGATGAGGAAACCAAGCCTCATGGAGGCTAAAGGAGACCTGCCCAAAGTCATACTGATAAAAATTGGCAAAGCCAAGATTCAACATAGATTTTTGGCCTTCAGAGTCCAGGCACTGTCAGGTGTCCCTGGGACTGTGCACTTTGTTTATTGAGCATGGAAAGTGTGTCCAATGGGCTGTCATCCTAAGATCGCTGTAAGCTCTTCAGGGCAGGACAGTGGTTGTTCAAAGTGTGAGGAGGGAAGTGGTGTCCCTCCAAAGGCTAGTCCTTTCCATCCCAGGGAGCAGCCCTTTGGAGGTCTCTTTGTAGACTACTAGGATGCTTCAGTATAGCCCTGAGCTAGACAGAGCAGGAAGTGAGGAGGGGGCAGCTGGAGGGCAAAGGGCCAGGGCCCTGAGGGAGGCTGTCTTTGGTGGACATGGCTGGAGTGCCTGTCCCCTTCCTGTAACAACCTTAGACCTTGGCCTAGGCCAGTTGACCTCATGGTGGCCCCTGATCCAAGAGGACCCAAGCTATCAACTGGGCTGAGCCAATCAGGTTACCTTTCCCAGGAACTGTGATTATGGGCTGACAAGCCGGTCAGCTTTGCAGGGCTGAGCTGCAGAGTTATAACGAGTTGGGTCCTGGTGGGCCCATAGTGAGCTAAAGTCACACGTGAGTCAGAGTTTCAGAGGAAGAGAAGCAGAGTGACTGGGCACAGCAGAAACAGGGGTGTTGTAGAGAGAGGGAGGGACGGGCCTGGGTTTCTGATTACTGGCCTTCACACTGGCTAAGCATTGCAGGTCTGTTTACCTGCACTGGCCCAAAGGGGCACTGCGCCTTTGCTAAGCTCAGCTGCGACACATGGAGGGGCTGGGCTCCCAAGCACTGAACAAGGTGTGCCCTTCGAGGTAAGCAGCACAGCAGAAAGGCCTTGGCTGAGTTTCAGGAGACCCACATGAGCACAAGACTCCACATTATTTAGGAACATTTCAGCTGGTTCTGTGTGGCCTGCTGGGCAGGGGTGGTCTGCATTCAATAGCTGGGGAGAGTGAAACCTGGGAAAGTGGGTGTCTCACACAGGGTTAGAGCCCCAGAGCTGGTCCTGAGACCCAGGTCTCCTGATCCCAGGCCAGCTGCCTCTCCCACAGCTCATACTGCCTGTCCGATCCCCTCTCTTGCTGGCCTGGGGTTTAGAAATGCAGTGTGTAAAGTACCTAGTACAAGGTCTGGCGCATGTAGAGTCTCAGAAAGTAGGAGCTGTTATTATTGTTATTACTTTTTTTGAGCACAGCTCTGAGCTGCCACTCACCATTCAGAAGCCTTCCTTAGTTCCCCAGATGTACAAACATAGTCTAGGGGGTCCTGGTCCAGCACATGGACTGTATGGCCACAACTTTATCCCCTACCAGGCCTGCTCTCTTCTGACTCCCCTCTCTTGCGAGGGTTCCCTGCATCCTTTCCACACTTCACCTCTGAGCCCTTCCTCATGTTGCAGCTACCTGGGATGCCCTCCTTCATGTCTCTTGCCCTCCAGGGACAGCTCCAGGGCCACCTCCTTGGGCACACCTTCCCTTGCCCCCACCATGCTCTGCGAGATGTTAGGCTTTTGCCTGGAGGTGGGTCTCTCTCCGCTGGCCCACCTTGCCTGGTGTCCATGGTGGAATCCCAGCAGATGTGGGAAGCTGGTCTTGATGGATGGGTTGGGTTTTGTTGTGGGGGTCTTGGAGTGAGTGTGGCTCCCGTAGGCCCTGTTTCTACCACCTGCTTCCATACTCTCCTTTCTGGTCATGGCTAGTGGCCCAGACAACTCTGGGCTGGCAGGGAATTGGGGAACAGATGCCAGGAGATGTGAAGGAGGCTTTTCTTAGGCTCAGCACTCTCCCCAGGGCTCAGGAGCTCAGATGGTGCAGACTGGCATAGTGCCCAGGAGCAGAGGGACTCCAGGCAACAGGGACTTCAGCCTGGAGCCAGCTGCTGGGACCTTCTCTTCCTCTGAGCCAGCCTGCAGATGTGGTGTCCCCACCCCCACTAGTCTCACAAGCACGTGTGCACTCACAACCACATGCTCACACACACGCTCGCTCCAACACCCCACAGGTCCCCACAGTAGCCTCTTGGCATGGTTCCGTCCACCATCCAGAGCAGAGCATGTGAGAAGCAGATGGGCTCTGGGGTGGACAGGGAGGCAGGAGAGTCTGTACCTCAATAAAGGAAGAGGGAGCCCTTCCCAGGACCTGGCCTCTGGGCCCTGCTGTTCCTTCAAGTCATTAAGGATTTAAAGTCCCCAAATCCGTTCTGTATGTTGGCAAATTGAACACCAATAAAAAATAAATTTATTATTAAAAAAGAAAAAGTCCCCAAATCCAGCCCCTCCCCCACAAAGATTCTTCTCAGAGGCTAAGATTCCATCACTCTCCATGGAAACACGTTTCACTGAACCCTACGCCCTGTCGGAAATGCTCCTTAGGCGGAATGAAATGACCAAGGCTCAGGCCCTGTCCTTTCAGCCTGTTGTCCTCACTGGAGACAGTGAGCAGCTGTCCCCATCCTTGGGGACACTGCCCTTCACACCGAGACAGAGGCAGACGCTCAGCCCCCAGCCTGCCTCCCGCTGCCTGGCTCACCCTGGTCTTGCCACCTCTCTTCTGACCTCTGATTTCTCAGCCTTTCCAATGGTATCTCACTCCGCCACGCTCCAAGCCCTGCATCCTCACGGCTGTTCACGGCACAGGCACACAGTCGGGGATAATAGGAGAATGACTTCATGGTTCCCATGGCCCATAGAGGCTGCCTATTTAAGCGTTGGTGCCCTGAGTGTGCTTTTTATGGGGCCAAGAGCTCCAAGCTGGGCAGCGTCCCCAGGACCCAGGCCGACTCCCCAGCTGCTGCTTTGCACTTCTGCCATGCTCCCCACTCCACCCCACCCCAGTGTGGAGTCTGGGCGAGGTAGCTTTCCCTGCACTTGCCTTTATTCAAATGATTAAATGCCTGTCACTGCTCCCTCCTTCCCAGTTCAAAACAATACTAGCTGACTTTTATATAGTGCTTACTACGTGCCACATTGTTAAGCGAGCTCGTACACGTTCCTCTTTTCATCCTCAAACAACCCTATTTGGTAGGTACTATCATTATCCCCATGTAAAGATGCAGGAACTGAGCCTCAGCGGGGTTAAGTGACTTGCTCAAGGTCATACAGCTAGAACGTGGCCAAGGGAGGCTCTGCTCATTTCTTGCTTCTCCCATTCAGAGGAGGAGAGACTCCCTTCTCAAGCTGACCCCCTAACTGCACTCTGGCCCAGCCCTGGCCTCTTCCTCCTGGCTTCGCTTCTGGAGGCACTCCCTCCCTGTCCCCATGCCCCCACCCCACCCCCATTTGGAGGTATTTTCAAACTATCCTCTGCTAGTATCTCACTATTGGCCTCAAGTTTTTTCAAAAAGAGAAGGGAGGGAGACAGGCCCAGCATGCTCTTTCCTCCGTCTTAGTACACACCCCCCCGCCGCCCCCTGGAGAATTGCTTCCCCTCTCATGCCTCGGTCTCCCCCCACTTCACCAAGACTACTCTTGCTGAAAACCTCAGGAATTTCCTGAGTCCCAGACCTAGTGAGGTGGAGCTGTGCTAGCTACACAGCTCTCTAGGACAAATTAGAGAAAAAAAAAAAGGGTCCCTCTGGGTGGATGCAGCTTCTGGGAGTGCATAGCCTGGTGAGCAAGCTGAACTTCAGCTTCCCAACCCATCAGCCAGATTCTACTGGACAGTGCACAACCTGGACAACCACACATGGTGGTCTTGAATGTTGGCATCCTTATTACTCTTCATATTCTGGCCACACTCAGCCCTCATGTCCAGTCTTCCTCTGATTTCTTTCTGGACACCTCCCACTCCTGCTTCTGCTAGCCCTTTGCAGTTTCATCTGATGCACCCTGATTGTAAGAGTGGGCCAGGACTTTGCCCGAGCTGCTCTGATCCTGGCCCCCAGGGAAGACCACCAAGAAATTGCCTCCAGCTCCACCCCAGGCTCCGCCTGGCTGAACTAAGATACCCAAGTCTGGTGTGACAACCTAAAAGACGACGTTCTCCCTGATGTTGGCTCTCTCTGTACTGCCCAATTCTTGTCAGTGTCCTCATTCCTCAGTCAACCAGACTGAACACCTTGTCTTCCTTTCTTCTTTTTCTCCCACACCTGGCCCCAGCCATTCCTTCTTCCTTTTTTTTTTTTTAAAGATTTATTTATTCATTCATTCATGAGAGACACAGAGAGAGGAAGAGACAGAGGCAGAGGGAGAAGCAGGCCCCTTGCAGAAAGCCTGATGCGGAACTTGATCCCAAGACCTGGGATCACACCCTGAGCCAAAGGCAGATGCTCAATCACTGAGCCACCCAGGTGCCCTGCCATTCCTCCTTCTTATCCTGTCCTTTCCTTCTGTTCCTTTAGCCACCGCTGTGGTCCTGGCACTCTCCCTTTTCAGCAGCTGGGCTTTGGGCAGTGGTCCCCCTCCTCCCCCGCCTGCGCCCCCCCCCCCCACCCGGCAGCTTCCAATTCCTTCTCCCAACCTTCCCCACACCAACTTCCAGACTATGCTCCACTTTGCTCCCTGCTCAAAATGTCACTCCTATGCTCAAAAACCTTCCGTGACTCCCCATTGCCTTCAGGGAAAGAAGCCCAAACTTTCAACCTGCCTTTCAGTGTCCTCTACCATATGTCATATCTCTCTGGGCTTAACTATTGCTCTGTAGCTGAGGAAAGCGTTTTGGAGCTAACCCTTGGCAGTGCTTTTCCATAGCTGAGCTCTCTGGAAGGCTGCCAGGGAGGAGGTGGGCTGGGGGAGGTGCTGGGGCAGGGGTGGCTCTGCCCTCGCCACCCCCATGCCAAGCAGAAGCCTTTTAATGGGCACCAGCAGCCTGACAGCTGCCCTGCACCCCGGGCAGCCTGGATTAGTGCTCGGCCAAGCTGAAAATGTGGAAGGCGGGTCTCAGGGCAGGTGGGTAAGAGACGGAGGGCACTGAGGAGCCTCTGGCAGACTGGAGTTCCCCGCCCAGGGAGAAGGCAGGGCTTCCAGGGAGTTTAGTGGAACAGAGGAGGGGGCATGTTTGAATGGGGAGCTTAGCCAGGATTCCCTCCTGCTTGTGTAGCGCTGCGGTTTCTTGCTCTCTTTCTAGTATTGGATAGTTAGGGAGGCAGATATGGCCATCACTCTCCTTCTTCAGGAAACTGAGGTTTGGGCAGGTGAGGTGACTTGGTCAAGGTCACGCAGCATGTGCATCAGAGTAAAGATGGGGATGTGGGAGTTTCTGGGGTGGGGGTTTCCTGCTGCCAGCCCACCTGCTCGCCCCAGGCCGGACCCAGCCTCTCAGAGCAGCAGGAACT
Organism: Vulpes lagopus; assembly: GCF_018345385.1. NCBI lineage: Eukaryota > Metazoa > Chordata > Mammalia > Carnivora > Canidae > Vulpes > Vulpes lagopus. The sequence goes on from NC_054828.1 coordinate 112,968,255, forward strand.
TCCTCACCATCCAGTGAGGGGCTGGTTAACTCTGGCACCCCGTGGCGGGGGGGCCCAGAGGGGGGGCACATCTTGCCCTGCTCCATTCCTGGCCCAAATTGGCACCAGCACCTGGGAGGGGCAGCTGGCCAGCCACGTGCCAGTGTTACTTTAAAAATAAACCAGGGAAGAACGAGGCTTAAAAATAACCCCGGGGATGTGTGAGGAGCTAATTACTACTGCAGCCCCCTGTCAGGACTTCAGGGAGCGTGGGCCCCCTGGTGCCTGAGTGTTGGGTCCCCTCTGCTGAGCTCTTCCAGTTCGGAGCCAGGTCACAGCACAGCCAGGGCCAGGCGGGGCCTCAGGATCTGAGGGTAGGAGCTGGAGATGGCTCTGGGCATCCTGGACGGCCTCCTTCATCTCAGTCAGGACGCGGAGGCAGGGGCAGGAGGAGATCACCCAGGCTGGCCAGAGAGAGCCACGTGCCCTACATCGCATCTCGCAGACCCAGGCTCCCCCAAACGCCCCAGAAAGTCTTGCAGATCCCCCACCCTTGGCAGAGGGTATGAGGGGATCCTGCAGTGATGGTGGGACAGGGGAGGGGGACATGGGGCCCAGCTGAGGACGCAGCTGAGGACAGACTTGCAGGATCAAAGAGAAAAAGCAGAGCTTACCCCAAGGAGGGAGGCAGAGGCCAGGACTGCTGGAAGCTGACAGAAATGATCAAAGGACAGGGATGGATGGGAAGGTGGAAGCAGATGTGGGGAGCAGCAGCAAGGGGAGACAGGCAACTGGGAGCTGGCTGGGGGGCTACTGTAACCATAAGCAGGAGCTTTGGGGTCAGCCGGGCCTGGAGCTCCTGAACCGATAACCGCGCTGGAACCTGGACCTCATTTGCATAATGGACATAATGATAACTTCTCATGGGCCTCCGCAGGGGGCTAGCGAAGCATTTATGAAGAGGCCTGGGGACAGGGAGCTGCGATGTTCTCTCCCAGCCTCTCTTGGAATCCGGTCCACCCCATCCACCTCCCGCTCCCCAGATAGAAAAGAAGCCCCTTCTACCTTCCAGAACGGGCTGTGGAAGGCGGCACTGTGTTTTCACAGTCAGTGTCTCCCACGGCCGCCAGGCTGCCAAACGCACCGGTTGTTTCCCTGTGGTCATCTGACTTGATTTCCCAGCAGCAGCTGGCAGCTGACAGCTCCCTCTCTCCCGAAACAATGCTCTCTCCCTCCAGGTTCCTCTCCAGGGTCTGGTAGGCCCCCTTTCCTGCTCCCTCTCCCCCAGTATTGGGGATGGGGGGGTGGTGTGCTGCCCTCCCCAGGGACTGTTCTCCCCTGTTCTCCCCTCTTTCCAGCTCATCCCATCTCACTGGGTGACTTTAAATATTATTTCCATCTGATAACTTCCAAATGTGTTCCCTGGAGCTCCAGACTTGTCTATCTCACAGCCCACAGGGACTTAGCATCTCAAAATTAACCTGTGTGTCTAAAAGAGAAGTCTCATCTCTTTACCAAACCTGTTACGTTCCCTATTTTCCATCTCAGACAACGCTTACCCTCCATCCAGTTGCTCAGGTCAAAGCCCATCCTTGACTATCCTCTTTCCCTGATGCTCACAGTCCTCTTCCACCCTCCTCTCCCCCATCTCAGGCATCCTGTCCTGCCTCAGGTCCAGCCACTAGGCCCTGATGCACGCCCCCAACCCACACCTGCTCACCACGTCCACAGTCTCCCCGCATCCAACCCACCCTCATTCTCTCAGGACACTGGAAGCTTCATAGGTCTGCCAGCTTCCCTCTTGAACTACAGCCATCTGACTTCCAGAGAACAGCTACGGCGATCTGGTAAAAAATTCAGTCGTATCACATAACAGCCCTGCTTAAAGCCTTCCAGGGACTTCCATTACACATTGAGTAAAATCCAAGCTCTTGACCATGTGCTCCATGGTCCTGAAAGTCCCAGCTCTTCGATGCTTGCACCTCGAGGCTCAGTACGCCTAGTCCACTGCCCTTTCTGCTCCTGTTTCTCAAATATGCCAAACTCTGGCCCACCTGGGAGCTTTGCATTTACTTCCCTGCCCCACACCCTCATCACAGGCTCTTCTTGATTTTTGCGTCATAGAGACTCCTCCTGGGAAGGATTGTCCATCCTTCTCTCTGCCATATCCTCTTGTTTTTAAAATATTTATTTATTTATTTTTAGAGACAGAGAGAGGGAGGGAGAGAAAGAGAGAGAATGAGCAGGGGAGGAGGCAGAGGCAGTGGGAGAGAGAGAGAGAATCTCATGCAGACTCCCCACTGAGCACTGAGTAGGGCTTGTTCCCACCACCCTGAGATCATGACCTGAGCTGAAATCAAAAGTCAGATGCTTCATTGATTGAGCCACCCAGGGACCCTACCACATCCTTTTGTTTTACTGTCTCCTGGCACTTGGTACTAGAGAGATGATATTTATTTGTGATCATATAACTCAGTTTATTCACTACCTACTTCCTCTGAAATGTAGATACTGTGAGGACAAAGCTGGGACTTTGGGACCTAGTATGGTGCCCGACTCATGGAAGGTGCTCAGGGAAATGAAGGGAATGGAGGGATGATTGTGTGGTTATTGAGCCAGTGGAATGGGCCAGGAGGCTGAGAGAGCCAATTCTATGATTGAACTGCTGGTGGCTGGGGAGGGTCACGTTCTATCTCCCTCTGGCCCCAGCCCTGGGTCTCAGTCTCCTCATCTGGAAGAGGGAAGTTACACCAAATCTACGATTCTCAAAGAATCCAAAGGACCCCAGGAATTGCTGCGATGCCATCCAGTGCCAAGGTGAGTCCTTGTTCTGCATGACTATGCTCGTGTCAACACTCTGAACTCCACCCCCATTCTAGCCAAGGCTGAGGAAGATGCTTGCCGTGGCCTTCGGTTGGCCTGTGTATGTTCTGCAACAGGGAATCATGTGATGTGCCATAAACATTCTGAGATATTAAACTCTTGTGAGGACCCAGGAGCTAACCCTGGCCCCTCAGAGATCTAGCAGGTCACTGGTCTAGGTGAGATGTTGAAAGTTGGTCCATGAGCAAGACTTTAGCTCCCAGGGCCCTGGGAGTCTATGAGCTAGCCTAGAGCCAGGATTGCAGGACTGGCCACCTGCAATCCTGAATATTTGGAAACTTGAATGTTTCCTAAGTGCTCACCCTGGACCGGCTCAGGTCTAGAGGCATCCTGGGAAAAAGTGTCTGCAGCCTCTCTCCTGGCCACCCCCTGTCAGACAGCTCTGGCTCTCAGCACCATGGCTGCCTCGCACACCCCACCCACGACTACTGTGGGAGCTGTCGGCTGTGGGTGCCGCCCTTTCCGGTGGGAGGCCCCTGCATTCCAGCTGTCCCAGGGGCTGGGGCAGTGGACTTGCTCTGCTGATAAGCGGGACCTCCGCCACAGTCAGAAATGCTCTCTTTCCAAAAGGGGTGACTTGGAGGTCCTGTACAGAGCTCTATTCTTGGGGCTGGACACAGAGGAAGTCCCTCCAGGGCTCAGCCAGCATGCATGGGGTGAAGTGGGGACACGAGTATAATGCTGGGTAGTGTGCTTCTTAGGAGGGCTGGAAGTGGAAGTAGAGGCCAGGAGTAGGTTCAACAGAGAACAGAGACGATCAGAGCTATAAGGGGCTCAGACACAGCAGCCCAGTCCCTCACAGATAAGGCCGGGGGCAGGGGGCATGGGACTTGCTGTGGGTCTCTCAGGCAGGTAGGAGCTGAGAGACAGTGGAGGGGATTGTGTGTCCCACTTTCCTTAGCTCAGCTACAGGAGGAGAAATCATTAGTCATGGCTCTGAGAAAGGACACGTAGCCCACCTCTGTGAATCCCGTAGCTGACCCTGAGGGACAGGCAGGGGACCCGAGGGCCTCTTTGGTGCCAAGGGAAGATGAGTGCTTCCAATTCTGAGGCGCTGAGCTAGGCATGACACCCAAGGGGAGGGCTGCCACTGAACTTGGGTCTAGGTTTCTCTGTCTCTGGCCCTACCTGGAAGTGGACCCAAGACCAAGAGCTGCCCCAGAGGGTCTTACCCTGTCTAACTCTCACTGTGGAAAATCCATAATACATACTGAAAATCCATACTCATACTGAAGAGTGAGCCACCTGGCTCTGCCAGACCAAAGGCCCCCATTTGTTCCCAGGTGAGTGATACTCACATGACTAAGGGGCCTCCCTGGGGCTGATATTTCTTCCCTGGGGTCGAGGGCAGCCAGAGAGCTAAAGCTGTGAAGATGGAACCTGTCTCCAGGGCCCGACTGAGCCTCTCAGTCCTCTTTACTTGGGGGTGGTGGGCACTGGGCCTTCTCCTGGGGCCACCCGCTGACTCTTGCTGTCTCTGCCACCTGGCTTACCCTAGGAGCTTTGGCCTGTGAACTCTAAAGAATCTTCCTTAGGCACCCCTCGAATGTTTCGTAAGTACCAAGGAAACCCAGAAAGAAAATTCTAGCCGCGGGCTGGCAAGTGGCCGAGCCTCCGAAGTACAGAATGCTGATTCTAATGATCTTTTTCTCTCCTGTGCTTCCCAAACCTGGCTGCAGGTCCCTTCATAGGGGACTATTTAAAACTTGCAGGGCCCCGGGCTTAGTTCAGGCCTAATGAATTAAGTCCTAGGTCCAGGCCCTGACATCTATCACTCTGGTTCCAAACAACGGCTGGTACTGGGACAAGCTTTCTCCACTGGGGTGCAGGGCCATCTTACCTGTCCCTCCATACACCGGGGAGCAGGCAGGTGGCTTGCCCAAGTTAGCCTTCACACAGCCCCCTCTCTCACTCACTGGCCACTCCTAAGAACCATCACTCTGTTCTCATTTCTAGTCTTGGGTTTCCATCCTGCTCAGAACTATGGTGTTGACAAATGCATGAGACTAAGACCACCCCCCCAATACTCCCTTCAAGGGCTGACATGCACTTCTACAAGGCCCCCACATCCCTGCCATGGGAATAACCCATGTTCGGCCACTGTCTAGGAGGTGACAGTTCCTAGGAGGCACCCATGTTCCAAGGGGAGAGGGTGGTTTAGGTCTGGGGGGTCCTGACTTGACTCCTGCTCCTGTATCACTGCCTTAGGATTGTAGGAAGTGGCTTTAGGCTCCCCAGTTCGGTTTCTTTATTGGCAAAGTAGGAATAATGATACCTGGGTTGTCAGGAGCCTCAGAAGAGAGTCTGTATGACCAAGGGCTTTCTAAGCCAAGAGCAGGGCGTGCTTTACCCATCCCCGTTCTGCTGCTTGCCAGCAGTGTGCCTTTGCGTGCATTCTCTAACCTCTCTGAGCCTCAGAGTCTTTGTCTGTGAGATGGGGATTGTAACAGTGGCCCCGTGGCCCTGAGGATCGAATGCGGTGATACACATAATGGGCTCAATCCAGAGAAACCTCCCAGCAAATGGCAGCTTTGGCTCCTAACCGTGGAAACTGAGGCAGGCTCTGCGGGGAGTGGCTGCTCCACATCAGGTCTAAGACCTGGACGAACAGCCCAGGGCAAACCCCTCTGGGTGCCTCCATCTGAGGCTTGCTCCTGCCTGCAACCGCCTGCCCCCAAGGTCCCGGGGAGCTCCTCTGCACCAGCAGGAGGCCTGGAGCCATCATGGAGGAGAGGACCACTTCCTGTCTGAGAGCCTGGTGTCCTTCTCTCTGGGCGGTTCTACTGGGGCCTGACACAGTTTGGGTCTCTGGAGAGAGCCCCCAGACAGTCCTGTGGCTGGAGGGCTGGAATGTGCCTCTCCGGAAGTTTCTGAGATGGTTATTTCTGCATTGGAGCTGTGGTCAGGAGGCCCTACACATTCTTGAGGAGGGACAGTGAGTCCGTGCCAAGCTGGGAAGCCTCGAGCAGAGATGAAGGGGTCTGAGAGCCAGTGTCTGGGGTTGTCCATGAAGGAACTATCCACACAGTATTGTGTGACAGTATCTTCTCCAGCTGAGTGCTGCCCCCAGGGCTCCTGCATTCTATCCATAAAACTGGTTTCAGTCTGGGCTCCAGAGTGGCCTTGTGGCCCAGAAAAGGAAGTGTGGTGACAGGAGTGCAGGAAGCACTCCCAGGGGACTGAGGTCTGCGGGGTGACCAGGGTGAAGGTGAAGGGAGATGGTCAGGATTCAGGTTCATCACCCCCCGGCCCAGCTGGAATCCTGGGGGTGCCTACTAGTTCAGCTGGGGTTATGAGGGAACCCATGGGTTCAACCAATGTCAGGAAGGCACTTGCTATCTAACTAAGGTGATCCACTGCTTCAGCCAGGGTCACGAGGGCACCCAGTGGTTTGACTGGGAATATGGGGGCACCCACTGTCAGGATCCAGGCAGGAGAACACAGGCTGGGGACTGCACTTCCCTCTTTCCTGTGCAGCCAGGTCCACCCACCAGGGTCCAGAAGTCAGCCCCTGGAGGGGCTGCCCCTGCCACTTTCCTTGGGTACACTCATGCCCCATGCTGTTCCCTCATCTAGAAAGTTCTCACACCCCATCATCACCTACCAGAGTCCTCACTCCTCATTCAAACTCCCTCAAGTGCTACCTGCTACAGGAAGCCTTCTCAGCTCCCTATTCTGTGTCACTCTAGTAGGACTTAGCATATATTACATTCACCTTGTGGTTTCAGGATTCCACTCGACCAGAGGCTCCGTGGGGAAGGAGCTGGCTCTTAGTCATCTATTCTTTCCGTGCCAACTATAGCGCCTAGTACTCAGGAGATCTCAACAGTATTTGAAGGTTTAGGGGTCCCTCTTCTAGTATTTGGACTCTCCAGGCTGTCCCCTGGAGAAGTTCAAGAAATCAAAGAATCTCAGGGTTGGGAAGAATCTTAAAAGCCATTTATTGTAACCCCCGGTCTGATATATGGATAGTGTGACGATCTTTTTGAAACATCAATCTGCTTAGGTTAAAGCCCTTAGTTATAAATCAAATGTTAATTTAGGGGTTGCTGTGAGGCATTTTGTAGATGTAATTAAAGTCCATAATCAGTTGACTTTAAGGAAGGGATATTATCTTAGATAATCTGAGTGGGCCTGATTCAATCATTTGAAAGGGTTTAAGAGCCAAGCTGAAATTTCCCTGAAGAAGAAATTCTGCCTATGGATGGCAGCTTCAGCCCATGCTGGAAAGACTTCCAGCTTCCTGATGATCTACTCTACGGATTTCAGACTTGTCTAGCAGCCACTACCATCACATAGGCCAATTCCTTGTAATATGTCTCTTAATATATATCTCCTACAGGTTCTGCTTCTCTGATGGAATCCCAACTGATACAGATATCCTCTGCAGCTTGCCCACCCAGTGTTCTTGTATGCTTCCTGTGATGGGAAAGCTCACCACCTCACAAGGCAGCATAGTTCATTTTTGGTCAGCTTCAACTCTAACAAGTTATATTTATACTGGACTTGATTAAGTCTTTATATGAACTTGACCTACTGGTGCTGGTTCAACCCCTTGGGCCCAATAAGCCCAAGGTTGGTTCTTTTATCTTGTAGCAGCCCAGCAGATATTTGAAGGCAGCATGCATGCTCTCCACACTTGTCCGTGCCAAGTCTCCTTCATTTGGCATGCTGCTCCCCTCCTCTGACTGTTCCCCAGGTTGTTGATGTCCATCTTAAAGTCTGGCTGCATTCCACGCCATTGCTGACAACAGGATGAGTGTATCTAGTAGCCATAGGGTCACGGGCCTGGAGACCTCCATTGTCCTTTGCTGTATGGATCCCAGCCCACAGGAAGCTGGGGGCTCTTCTTGAAAGAAGAAATGAGGGGCACCTGAGTGGCTCAGTGGTTGAGTGTCTGCCTTTGGCTCAGGTTGAGCGTCTGCCTTTGCCTGGGGGCCTGGGATTGAATCCTACATCAGGCTCCCCACAGGAAGCCTGCTGCCCCCTCTGCCTGTCTCTGCCTCTCTCTCTCTGTGTCTCTCATGAATAAATAAACAAAATCTTCTTTGAAAAAAAAAAAGAAGAAATGACACCAAACCTCTCTTAATGGTGACTGGAGGCTGCGCTGCCCCTTGGGTTTGGTGTAGTCACCATGAGGTCGGAGCCAGTAACCCACTTGGACATTTAATCTCGGGCACCCATCTTCCATGGATCTGAGGAGCTTCCCTGGCAGATGGGGGAGGAATAGAGGCCAGTTGAGGACAGCAGATGCCCGTTTGCATGCTTCTCCATGGGGCAAGCCCTTCTCACTCCTCTCCTCCCTTCTCCCCACCCACATGACCACAGTCTGTGGGTTCAATGCCTCGTTAGCCTCCATGGCTGGTTCTTGTGGGGCAAGCCACAGCCTCTCTCCAGCCTCAGAGTAGGGATCCACCAGCTCTTATGCCATTGGCTCTCATATTCCACAGCCAGATTCCTAGGGATTTTTCGAGCTCTACACATTCTTGTTCTTAAAACCATAGTCCACACTTCAAGTCTATTCCCAAAGTCAGGTCTCCAGGTTGTTTAGATCCTCACTACTCAAAGTGAGGACTATGAATCTACAGCATCATTGTCCTGGGGGTGGGGGTGGGGGCTTGCTAGAAATGCAAAAATCTCAGGCCCTACCCCAAACCTACTGATCAGAATCTGCATTCAAACAAGATCAACCAGGTCTTTCCCTGCACAGTGGTGTTTGCAAAGCATTAATGTATCCACACTGCTGAGCAGGGCTTCTTTGGTTCCCCTGTGGAGAATCTCCTCTGTACAGATGGGAAGACTGAAGCATTCCAGGGAAGGGTCTGCTCCTCCCACGAGTTCAGGGGCAGCAGAAGAGAGAGAAAGCTGGAGGATTTGTCTAAGGGGGGAGAAAGAACCCTGTTTCTAGCTCCCAGGCAAGTCTCCTGCTTTGAATTCCCAGCAGCCACGTGCCCCCTCACAAAGGGGTCCTGTGTGTCACTGGAGGAAGAAGGGGGACACAGGAGCAGTGAGAGGCCAGCGTTTGTGAAGGCAGAGGGTGGGAGCTTGGCCGAAGCCTGGCAGGGGCCCCGGGAGGCCACGAGACCAGGAAGACTGGAGCTGATGGCTCTAGGTGGCAGCTGAGGCTGGCTCTGGAAAACGGAAAGGTGAAGGTGTGACATGCGCAGTAGCTGGGGTGGGCTGGCTCAAGGTGTCTCCAGGAGCTGCCTGGGAACCATCTTAGCAGGGCAGTTTCTGGACAACGAGGAAGTGTGGACCAGCCAGGAGGTGGCGGCATCACTGGGACCCTTGACTGCTCTCTCTGCAACAGACAAGGGTCTCAAAAGGCATTTGTCATGTGGCTCTCTGAGGACTGGAGGCTAACAGGAGGGTCAGGAGGGGACCCAGGGCAAGCAGAAAGGCTGGCTGGCAGCTTGCTCTCTTCTTTAAGAGACTGCAGGGCAGGGGGGTGGGTGGCCGGCAGGAACACCAAGGGAGGCGTCAGTAAACAGGGCTTCCAGGCAACTCTGAAACTAACTGTTTCAGTGAAGCCTTGGCCATGTCCCTTCTACGATCTGAATTTCAGCTTCCCCCTCATAAAGCAAGAGGGTTGGAGCTAAAAATCTGATTTCTCTTTGGGCTAAATGTTCTTGAGGGCTCGAGATCCTGATGCTGAGGCCACCACTGAGTGTCCTGCATGGACCCCGGTATCCCATCCTGCATCATTTGTGACATTCACAGAAGGGACAGCAGGGGCTCCTTGAAGGGGTAGTGGGGAGGGGCCGCATGGCTCTGAAAAGATACTCCCTATGGCCCTGGGGGTAAGCCCTGGCGCTATCATTTTATATTTGTAGGATCCTGGGCCAATTTTCTAACTTCTCTGAGCTTCCCTGTCCTTGTCCATAACAGAATGAGAGGCCTGCCCTCCCAGGGCAGCCGTGGGAATGCAGGCTGTGAGGAGTGCCCCAGACGTGGCCTGAGATGTTACAGACACATGTCAGTTCCCTGCGTCCGTCCTGAGGCAGCGATGGGGCATGAAGGAGTGCCCATCTGGGTCTCTGAGAATGTTCTCCGTCATTGCTGGGTCTCTTCCCTTGCTGCTGGCTGACTGCAGGGAAATCACTTTTACATTTTTTTTTTTTATTACAAAATCAACTCACAGATTCACCGTTTGTGCTGCCAGCTGAAAGCTGTTTATAGTGGTGATTTGCACTACACTCATCTGTGCTTGTTTATGTTTTCTTTGAAAATACTTATTGTGTTTTTCCTGTCCCCACTCCGGCCAGGCGTGTGTCTTCTATTTCTGGTCCTATTCTTGCCCCCACTCACTCCATGTCTCCGGCCCCAAACTGTGATGTGTGGGAACTGGACATGTAGGTAGGAGGCATGACAGTCACAAGGACCTCTGATCAAATATGCCCTCCTTGTAGATGAGGAAACTGATAGTCCTAGAGGACCAGCAAGTGACTTAAGTGGAGCCGGAATTTTTGCCCCTTTGCTCCAATCCAGGGAAGGTCCTTCTACCACTGTGAACCTCACCGTTCCTGACTGGTCTTCTGCAAGGTCCGTCTGCTGAGAGGAGGGAACACTGCCCCTGAGCTTGGATGTCAGGCAGACTCCAGGCATGGGTAGGATCTGGAAAGCCTGGGTTGGGGGAGTAGGATTAGGAGAATACAGGGAAGGGTGTGGCAGCCTCTGGTCCCCAACACCACTGTCCCCCACGTGTTAAGAGGAGGTAGCTGTATTCTTGGTAATCCTTGGGAAACCAAGCAGTTTCCTTCTGTGGGGGAGTACTAGTAATAATACATGAACGATAATGTTAATTACACTGATCATTACAGATATTGCTTATTAAGTACCTACTCTGTACCAGATATTTCCTTTATATTATCCATTTCATCCTGGGAGGCAGATATTATTCTCCCTATTTTGCAGATGACAAAATGAGCTCAGAGAGACTAAGTAACTTGTCCAAGATCACTTATAACTAGTGGCAGGGGGCTGGGGGAGGTGAGCGGAGAGGCGAGCTGAGGGATGAACCCAGGCACTCTGGCTCCTAAGCCAGAGCCCGCCTTCTTAGACCACCACAGCAAAGGCTTGTGCGGTCCAAGCAGAGGGGTGGCCTGTGAACAAGGAGGAAGGAAATGCTGACTGAGCATGGGCAGTAGGACTATTCCCAGCTGGGCTGCCCCTCCATCTCACCCCAGCAAGTCAGCAGAGGACTGGGAACAGTGGAGTGAAAAGCAACCAGAGGTCTTGATGCTAAGAGAGATGATGGGTCGTGAGGAGAACAGGCTGGAGTGCTGGAGAGAACTCCAACGGGAGCACCCAAAGGCCTCGGTTCTAATCAGGGTTGTACTTGCAACTTTCTGTGTGACTTTGGGCAAGTCACTCACCTCTCTGGGTGTTTGGATGATTGCTGATGTCTCCTTTCACTCTTTTATTTGAGGACTCTAGGATATATTGGGTGGCAGGTCACTTCTGTACTTTCCTCCTTCTTGGAAAGATGTAAAAAGTACAGGTTCCTTCATGAGCTGCCTGCTTGAATTCACAAGCTAATGACTCCCAGGCCACGTGGTGGGTGATGGGAACCTGTGCTCAGCTGAGAACAGGCCAGAAGCTGAGGAGAGAGCAGAACAGGTTTTCTGCCCTAGCTCCATCAGCTGATCAGTCACCTGGCCTCTTGTTACCTTAGAACCCTGAGGATTACGGGGGCCCACATGGGAGAAGAGCACCTGTGAGCCCACGGCGGTCTCAGGGAGAGCCTGGTGCTGGGCACAGCTCTGCCACATGGTCTGGGTTGGTCAGGGTGGGGGTGTTGGGGAGCAGCGGGCTGGGTGCAGTGTGCTGGAGCAAGAGGAACTCTCCTGGGAAGGACTTTGCCAGGGGAAAAGACAAGCCTTGGCTCCTCGGTGCCCTTAGGATACAAGGGTCTGGGCTAAGTTCTTGAAGTGGTGAAAGAACTGGCGGAAAAGCTAGGGCATGGGAGTCAAAGAGGCTCAGTTGAATCTGGGCAGGTGCCACACTTTCAAGTCACAAGGCCAAGCATGAGTCATCTACACAAAAAGCGTTAGTTTCCTCTGCTGAAAAATGGGGGTAATAAGGGTAATAATGCCCCTCTTGAGGGGTTGTCAAGAGAACTGAATGAGAGCGTATAGAGCCTGACCAAGAGTAGACAATAAATGGTGGCTGTTCCCGCTGCTCATAATAAGAACAAACAAGAGGCATCCTGAACGAGTGGAAGGAGCAGAGGCCGGGAGTCAGGTTTGGCTAACCTCTGGCTGTGTTACTCTTGTCACCTCTCTGGTTCCTTATCTGTAAGAGGAGGGGGTGGCACTAGCTGATCTTGAGTCCCCTTCCAGCTCTGACAGCCTCCAGGCTATGAATAGATGGGGCTGGGGCCCCGGAGGAGTTTAATGACTCAACAGCCAGAGAGGTTAAGCTTTCCCAGAAAAGAGTTTCCATTTGCGTTTGATGAACTTAGGGCACAACAAAGAAAGGGTTTCCTGGCTGGGAAGCCAGGGATGAGGAAGCTGGAGGAATCCTTGCAGCCCATGGAGACTGTGACTAACCAGGTGAATGACTAACTCAGACCCTGCCGACCCGCAACCAATCAGGGCTGCCTGAGAGCGCCCTGCAAGCTGGCATCACTGAGCACATCCTGGCCATGCCAATTGCAGCTGGCTCTGGGCTTCCCAGCATATGGAGGCAGAAGAAGCAGCCAAGAGACCGGCAGGGAAAGAGCACTGGGCTTGGAGTCAGAAGACCTAGCTTCTTGCTCTAACTCGGCTGCTCACCAGCTGCATGACTTTGGGGGAGTCCCTTCCTCTCCTTGTCTCTCCATGCCCTCATCTGTGCCATGGAGCTAATAATACCTGCCCTGGCATCTTTCCGGAGTGGCAAAGGCTGAGACTCAAGAGATGAGATGAGTGTGCGTTGTGATCAGTAAGTGGGAGGTTCTGTCATTTTTCTATCCCAACGTCCCAATGAGTCAGGAGACCTGTTTCAGTCCTCAGAGGGGTCAGGTGGACAGAGGATGTTGCCTCTGGGTTTGGGGTCACCATCAGTTTCATATAGGGCCTCTTCCAGCCATCAAATCACAGCCCAGACAGGCTTGTCTTAGAGCAGAGCCCCTGTGGACGGTTTCCAGCCAGATGGTGTAGCCAGAGAGAGAGGTGACAAAAAGCCAGGGATGGTTGGGTGGGGCAGGAAGTGGGCAGTGCTTTTCTGCCCCCCTCCCCAAACCAGGGTGGTGCTTTAATGTTGTCTTTCCTCTTGCCCAGCACTATATCAATAAATATCACCAAAGGCACTCTGTCTGCGTCTACCCCCAGCTTTTAGCATCTGTCTGGGTGAGGACTACAAGCACTTTGGGAAAAGGCAGGGATGGAGGGGGAAGAATGATGTCCTTTCATTTCTACACACCTTAAGCTCATCAATAGCATTCTCTGAGTGCTCATGTGTGCCGCAGGGTACTGTGCCAGCACTGGGAGAACAGAGATGGGAACCACAGGGCACTGCCCACATGGAGGTTAATTGCAGTGTGGTTAAAGAGACAAAACACATCCCCTAAAATGTAAATAACTGCGCAAGAGAGCCCACACTTGTGTCACTCAGGTTGTCTTGACAGTGAGTCCTGCAGTTGTCTAGAGTGGTGGCCTGGGATGGTCTGGAAGACTTCAAAAAGGATCTGGGATTTGAGCTGGACCTGGAAGCTTAGCTTGGACAAGACAAATAGAAGACAGAAAAAGGTGTGCCAGATAAGCACACTTAAAGTGTTCTCAGGAGGCGGTATAGCTGTAGTGGAGAGATCATGTCAGTAAGAAGTGAGAAATGAAGTTGGAGATAGAGCCAGGTAGGAAGGTCCTTATCATTTGGGATAGGGAGCATGGACCAGATTCCACACCAGCTGGAGGGCACTGAGGGCTTCTGAGAGGGTATTGGTATGGTGAGGGCTGCACTTTGGGAAGATTCTTTGTGGCAACATTGTCCAGGGGAGCTTGCTTCATGCGGGAATGAGGCTGGAGGCAAGTCAGCTGAGTAGTTACTGTGGAGCTAGGGACCAGAGGACCAAGAAAGGGGACACATAATCAAAGGCACGACTTGTGGGAAGAAGGGGAAGGCCTAACTTGGTGGTTCAGTGCTTCTGAAACCCTGGCAGGTGGCAGAGAAGTGAGAGAGGGGAGGCTCCTTTCTGGGCAGGTCTAGGTCTGACTATTCTGCTGTAAACTCACAGGGTCAGCAGGACCTAGAGGTGCCCCCATTTGGGCCACATCCAGTCCTGGGGTCCTTTTCTTCCTCTTCCAAAAGCAGAATCTGGAGACTACATAGCAGAACTCCCCATGGACCCCAGAGAGGAGTGGAGCCTCGGGACAAAGTCTTGCAGTGGATAGACTGCAGGAGCAGTGTCCAGTCCTGCTTTTTACCCCCTCAATTCCTGTGGATCCCAGGAAAACACTGCCATCTTGTTATGGGCTATGCCAAGTGGCAACGAGCCCCTGGGAGCTCAGCCAAGGCAAGGAGGGGGACCAGAGAGAGGAGAAGGAATGGGAAAGATGGAGGCCTGGAGGCATCCCAATGGCTTTGGGGGAAGGTGGGCTGGGAGCATGCCAGCACTGGGAGGAAGGCTTGAGATCATTTCAGCCAACCCCTCATTGTCTGGAGGTGAGCCCATGATCCAGACAGAAGGGACTTGCCCAAGGTCATATAGCAGGAAAAGTGATGAAGCTCTGCTGGAATCAGAGACTTGGGAGCTGGTGAGGTGTTTACTCCTATCTGGACACCTCCCAATAGCACTGGAGATTCCTTTCCTGGATATCCATTTGTGTGCTTTGCGTGTGCATGCCTGTGTCTGCCGTGTGTGTGCTTGTGTGTGTACCTGTGGGTATGTGTGCGGTGCCTATGTTGTGAGAGAGTCTGGGCGTAAGTGTGGCCTGCCCCACCGCTGTTTGGAGAAGAGAACTGAGGCCATTCCTGCAGGGTGACTGTTTTCCTGGGACAGCAGAGAAGGCAGATAGAGCTGGATCTGGCTTCCAGCACCAAATCTGCTGCCCTAAGAAAATTAAAGGCACTGGCTGGCTGTGCCCAAACTCTGGGAGCTGGACACACACACACACACACACACACGCACACGTACACGCGCGCACACACATACACACACGCACACCACTCCAAGCTGCACTCACAGAGGCAGTTAGAGGGTGTTTTAGGCACCCAGCGTAGGCAGGAGTGCCGCCGAGTGCCAGAGTACCTGCATCCACACGTCTCCCTGGAGCCCCAGCCGGTGTGGACACGCCAAGGTGCGGAAGCCCATCTGCCAGGGACACGGAGTGGCGCGCTCCCCGCCGCTCTACACCCAGCTCTGCTCCAGGGCCTGGCGCGGCCACACCCCTCCTCCCCAGCCTCCGCGAGCCGTTCCTGCCCCTCTCACACACTTCAGAGTCCCCTGAGGCCCTCGCGCAGCCTGGCAGGGACAAGTTAGGGCTGGCCCGGCCGGAGAGTCAGGTCCGGAGCCAGGAGTCGACGCCTCCCCCGAGTCCCGTCCCCGCGGAGCAGACAAGCCAGGTTGAACTCGGGTCTCTGGCGGCGCGGGGTTCGGCGCCCAGCCGCTCTCCGGGGATCCCCCCAGCCCTCGCCGTCTCGGGACTACCCCGGGACGCGTCCCCGCCCCCCCGTCGGCGAGTAGTTACCGATGGTGGTGATGACGGTGATGGCGAAGTAGAAGGAGCCGGCGAAGCGCCACTGCACGCCGGCCTTGTGCGGCTTGAGGCGCAGCACGACGCGCTCCAGCTCCTCGTAGCCGCCCTGGCTGAGGTTGTAGCGCGCCCGCAGCTCCTGCTGCCGCAGCTCCAGCCGCTGCCGCTCGATCATCTCGGGCTCCGACTCGAGCGCGTCGAAGACCGCGGCGCCCACCAGCAGGTAGGTGAAGGTGCACACGATGAGCGCCAGCGTGCGCACGTTCTGCCGCTTCATCGTCCCGCCCGAGCCGCCGCCGGCCCCCCGGCGCCCCCGGCCCGCGCCCCGGCCCCGGCCGCCGCTGCTGCTGCCCCGGAGGCGGCCTGGGGCATGGCTGCGCTCGCCGCTCCCCGAGCCGGGCACCCGCTCCGCGCCCTGGGCCGCCGCCGCCAACGCCGCCGCCGCCGCCGCCGCCGCCGCCGCCGCCGCCGCGGAGCTGTCCCTTCAGCACCACCCACCGCCCTCCTCCGCCCGGCCCCGCTCCCGCCCCCCGCCCCCCGCCCGCAGGCCGCCTCCTCCCGCCAGCCCTCCCGCCCAGCCAAATAAGGACTGGGGAGACGCGCCGAGGGAGGGAGGAGGGGGGCTGGCGGAGGGGGAGGGGAAGGGGAGCGGGCGGGAGAGCCGCGGAGAGACCGGGCTGGACCGAGGGAGAGAGACCCAGGGAAAGGGAGCACTGGACCGAGAGACGTCTATAACTACAGAGAAAGAGAGAAAAGAGGCAGAGGGGGTGTGACAGATAAGGAGACACAGCCAGAGGTAGACTCCTAGGCGCAGAGAAAGAAGCGGCAGGCAGAAAAATACAGAGCGGGAGAGGCAGAGAGCGAAAGACGGAAACAGAAAGAGCCCCGGAGGCAGGGAGACCTGGAGAGCTGGAGATAAACCGACGACGGAAAAAGAAAAGCAAAGAAGGGAAAAGGAACAGGCAGAGAGAGGCCCCCCGCCCCGCCCCCCCCGCCCCCCCATCTCCACGGAAATCACAGCGTGTTTCAGCTGGAAGGGACCTTGGGCCTTGCTGTCCTGCCCTTTATCATGTCCATGGAGAAACCGAGGCGCAGAGAGGTCAAGTGACCTGAAAGGGGACACGGTGAACTAGTGTCAGCACTGGGACTCGACCAAGCTTCCCTCCGCCCAGGCCACACCCCCCACCCCACACCGGCTGCTGGGCTGCTGGCTGTCTCAGAAATGGCAGGGCACTGCTGCGGCCCTGGGCACGCGAGGGCCAACACCCAAGGGAAAGCCCTGCTCTCATGAAATGTGACCTTTCCCAGGTCAGCACGGCTCCTGGAGCTGGCTCAGAAAGCACAGGCTGGCCGCCTAGGCCAGTAACTCCGAATCCCCGGCTGTCCTCCTCTGCTGTCCCTCCTCCCTGAGGCTGTCGCGGGGTCCTGACAGCCAGAGCCCCTGTCCTGCACCCGTGGGCCAGGCTGGGCCTGCGGTGAGCTGCCAGAGAGAGCGCCGGACATCAACATGGGGCATCCCATCAGAATGGGGGTCTAGCTGAAACAGGGCAGGTGGGGCCCAGACCAGGAGGCTTGCTGTGCCTCAGTTTCTTCTTTTGTCAACATGGTGGCAGTGGTGGTGGGGAGGAGCAGGCTATGGGACTCCAGATGAGGTGTCACTGCCCCTCTCAGAGTCTCACCTCCTTATCTCCTCGATGAGGTGCCATGGCAGATGATCCCGCAGGCCTTACTTAGCTTCAAACAACTCCAGACTTGGATGGGCTGAGTGAGCAGAATGATCGGAATGCAAATCCCACTGCCAAGGAGGGTCAGAAAGTCTTTCACGGGACCCTGGCACGGGCCACGAGGAGAGTCAGGGAAGAGGCCCCAAGGCCCCTGACTGAGGGTAGGTTGAGGAGACAGCCATCCAGAAGCAGGAGAATCATCTGCCCACATCCTGGCCTGACCCGTCCCCGCTGGGCATTCCAGTGCTTCTCTGAGGAATGCCACCAACCCATTGCTTCTTTCAACCATTCATTCAGAGAGTATGTACCAAGCATCTGCTGTGTGTCAGGCCAGGCATGTTACATTTATTATCTCTAGTCTCACCACAATCCTGAAAGGTACGTATGGTTATGTCCGTTTTATAGATGGAGAAACTGAGGCAAAAGGCAGTGGCAGGGAACTGTCCAAGGTCGTCCAACTGGAAGAAACTTCAGTCTGCCTTCCAAATCCATTCTTTTCCCCATAATGACTCCTGGAGCCTCAGGTTTTTTCACCTTTAAATGTAATACCTAATTATACTAGTCTTTGATCTGACACAAACTTTCTGACCCTGCACCCTTAGCCATGAACTCAGCCTACTGCTGGCTCTCCCCACCCCACCCCCAACGCTGGCATCTTCTGGTTCCCTGGAAGACAAGTGCTACCTTTCCTGGCTTCCCCGGGGGGTGAGGGCACAAGTTAGATTCTGTCTTCCTGACCACAACTACCCCAGAAGCCAATTCTCCCAAAGCCAGTCTAGGTGAGCAAGTCTCCAGAGGCTTGGTTTTTAGTGTGAAAGGCTGTGTGTCCAGGGTCTGCTCACTTCTGGCTGCCTGGTCAGACTGCTGTGCAGATGAAAGGTGATATTATGAGTGAAAGTGCTTTGGAAAAGGGAAAAAGCTCTCTTTAGGGGCAGGGCATTTATTATTAATTATGATGAAGCTTGTTCTCACAGCACTTCAGAACTAGAAGGACCTTCAAAGATCAGCTAACCTGATACTCTCATGTTGCAGATGAGGAAACTGAGGCCCAGACAGTAGGAAGGGGGTTGCTCAAGATCACACAGGGAGTGAAGGGGAGCCAAGACTTACGTCCCATGGCTGGGGTCTTTCCCATAGCCCCCATATGTATGGGATCAGGACCCCTGTTGGCAGGGGAGCGTAGCACATCCCATCCAGTGTCTCTGGAGTCCGCGAAGTCAGCTTAGGTCTCACCCTCCTGCCCCTTCTCCCTTTTTTCTCTTGGGTGGGTTGGGGGGCACTTCTTGGGCAGGGGGTGGGGTAGCCAGGCTAGTGCCAGTCTAGATTTCTGATTGGCCCTGGGTCCTGCAGGCAGGAGTCCCATCAGCTCACCCTTGACCAGGGTGGGATAGTGCTAAGTATCTAGAAGCCTATCTCACCCCCTTCTGTCCAGGACTCCTGGGACCTGCCTGTACAACCCCATCCCTCACAGGGCTGCCTTAGCCAGGACCACGTGTCAGAAAGCACTTCCATCAACTGTGTCTTTTATAAATGATAAAATCTGCTCAGCTATGACTTCTCTGTGTTCTTCTTCTTCTTTTTTTTTTTTTAATCCATTGGTGACTCCAGTGGAGGATGCCTTGGGCCAGTTAGAAAGAGCTGTTTTATGCTCCTCAAATCATTATACTGGCCAGCCTCCTGTGTGATCATTTTCTGAAATCTGATCCAATGTAGAGAACGGGGGAAGAGAGCTGGAGGGGCTGGGCTGGGGTCCTGTCTCTTCCACCTGCTTGCTTCCTGTGGGACTCAGGGCCAGTCACTCCTTCTCCCCGGGCCTTGGTTTGCACACCCATAAATGGAGTGGTTTGGACCAGGACATGTCTATGCTGCCTTCATTTATAACATCCCATGACCTTTCTGGCCTGCTTCTGCTTCCCTAGTTCTTCCAAGAATCAGGTGCAAAGAGGGTTTAGTGACTGTTTTAAGACTTTAGTTTATGAGGAAGAGGACACAGAGTTAGGCAGGGAACATAACTATCATTATTTGCTGCATATTATTATTCACTAAGCATTACACATGTATTATTTTGCAGCTTCATCTTCCATGCTGTTCCTTTCTAAGCTCTGAACACATCTAAGTATGCTTTACTTCTGACTCATGTGGCTCCCATAAGCTAGGATGCCGGTACTTTCTTGACTCTTCCATTGCTTATCTATTGAACTCCTGTTCAGGCTTCAAGACCCAACTCAAAGGCCACTTCCCCCATGAAGTATTCCCCATTACCTCCAATCAGAACCACTAGCTCCTTTGTGCTTCCAAAACACCTTGTCTAAGCTTCAATTCAGTAGATATTCCACCTTTCTAGTAGATTGGTCAGTTCTTTTAATATCTGTCTTCCCCACTGGCTCATTATCTTCTCCAGGGCAGAGATGCTTCTGATGATCTGCCTCCCCGCAGTGGGGGAGCTCAGTGCTTTGTACATCAGAGTTATTCTACATGTTTGTTGTGTATTCAGTATACAATGAAGTCCTTAAAGCATCCTATACCTGCTGAGTTAGGGATCAGCAGTGTTAGCAGGGACAGAAACACAGACACCAGAGTCTGTAGGGAGAAAAACCAGGCAATTTGCTTCTGTGACTCTTTGTCAACAGACACTTCTAAAGCTGGGGCAAGCCCTGCCTGGCTTAGGGACATGTGAACATCCTAAGACCCAAGGAAGCATGTGGAGAGGGCATTGAAATGGGAGTCTAGATACCCGGAGCTTGGTCCTACCTGCCACCAACTACCAACTAGTTGGTGGACTTGAGAGAGTATCACATGACCTCTCTGTGCCTCGGTTTCCTTTTCTTCAGAATGAAAGGGTTGACTATCTCAAAAAGTCCTTTCCTTCTGACATCCTGGGATGTCAATGATAGATCTGGCCCTGTGATTGGCAATGCTCATCCAACAATGGCCCAGAGTGTGGTCTGAGGGATGACAGGCCCAGAGCCCTCTCTGTCCATTGTTTTCCAGCATCCCATGTCCTTTGACAGTTTGGCTGGAGGATGGGGGCAGGGAGCAGGGTAGGGGAGTAAAATGCTGACCCTGAGTCAGACAAGCTCAGGTTCAAATCCTGCCCCTATTAATTACTAGTTGTACTGGAGCTTCACATTGACATTGTGGGTCATCTTGTCTAGACCAGACCATAAGATCCTGCAGGGCAGGGATAAGGCCTTACTCGTCTTGGAATAGGGTCCTTGATTTGCTGGAGTATCCAGAATCATCTCAATATCCAGTGACGAGAAGGCCTGAAAAGGGGGGCCTGGAAGTGCCCAGCAGCTACAGCACGGACAGGGAAGTGGTTGGTCAAGAGCAGCGCAGGGATTGTGACCTCTGATGGCCAAGGGCTGGTTGATCGGATTCCGGGTGCTCTGGGTAACAATGGAGGTGTTTCTTGGTGTATCCCTAAGGGAAAGACACGGAGGATTAGTCTGGATTTACAAAGCATAACCAGTCCCAGTGCAGCCGGCTTGCATTTGTCAAGAGACACTATTTGTTTAACATCTCAAGCCCAAACCAAACACAAAAGGCAGCTGTTCACAAAGGAGAGGCTCTGGGAGCCGTTGGGGAGAGAGAGTCATGCTAAGGGGTGGACACCCGGCTCTGTTCATCCCGCCCTAGGTGAGCTGGGTGAACACCTCCAGATACAGACTTAGGTGTCTTTTAGTGAGACCAATGAGAACTCAACTGGTCTTCATGGAGTTGCTGTGGGGGGTCAGGCTGGCTTCATTGTCAGCAGAAAGCCTGCTGCTAAGTCTGCATCCTCCACATCTCATCTGACAAATCCTTGCCCCTAGAGAGGGTTTCCTTGGTGGCCTCCATTTCTGGTTCTGAATATCATGCTGAGATGCGCATCTTCGTGTGTGTGTCCTTGAGGACCTGCCATGAATTTTCACAGAGGCATATACTCAGAAGTGTCCCTCATCACTGCCGGGTTGTCCTCAGTCCTGCTGTCTTGGTTTTGTCTCTCCCCGGCAATGTACAGGATTGCCTACGTAGCCCTCCCTGACTCGTGTGATTCACTTTTCTGTTTTTCTATTTGTATGCCTCCTGATTTTCTGCTTATTTCCCCTCTCTCCCTTTCCCTTTAACCTTGCCCCCCTCCCACATTTGGGGCAGGGGCAGTGAGCAGAACCCCCATTACTGGGGTCTCAAGCAGGCCAGCAGGTGATGAGAGACATCTGGGAGAAAACCAGCCGCTGTTCTCCAGCCTCTGGCGTATGTGCATGTGTACCCCCGCATGTGTGTGCCTGTGTGTGTCTCTGCATCTGTGTGTGTATCCATGTGTCCCTGTGTCTCTGTGTATGTCCATCTATCCATGTGTGTGGTGAGAAGAGGCTGTGAGTCTAAGACTTTAGCTGTGGTCCTGCTCTTCCCCTTCCATCTCCTGGCCCTTCTTTTCCATGCACTCACGTTCTCCTCTGTGTTTGGCCAAGGCTCCAGAATAGTTCAAGCTAGAGGAAACCCTAGACCACACAGTTTGATGAGGAAGTGGGCCTGGTGCAGGGAGCAAGCACCTCCAGGCCTCACAGATTGTTGGGCCGGAGCTGGGACTCGAGCTTGGCTCTCCTGACTTCTGAGCCTTTAGCTGCAAGAGAAGTTCCCTAAACTTGCTTCCTTCCCATAGCAAGAATTAAATCCTTTAAGCCTGTCCTCTACAGAGACACTGGAGCAGCCATGGCCTGTGTTTCCCGAAAAACACAATGCTGCTAAGGAAAAAAAGTGAGTCTGGAGATCTAGTCAACATCCTCACAAATCTTGAAATCCTTCTTTGCAGGTTTATAGCTTCTGAGAAACAAGCAGAGGCAGCCTGTTCTCAGGACCAAACGCAATAATTATAATAGCACTTGCAATGATTAATCAGCCAGTGAGTATTGAGTGGCGCCTGTGAGCTCACACAGCAGTGTGTGTGCGCATGTGTGTGTCCAGGTGGGGGAGAGGGCAAGAGAGGTGACTTTACTTCCAATGAGCAAGTTTTAGGTATCTTTCCATCCTTGGAGGGGCTGGGTCACTACCATGGTACTGCTTGGGTAGTGTCCTGTTCTGGCTAGGGCTGCAATTCTTTCTGCTGGGAGAGGAGTCCTAACCCCTGAGGTCCCAGTTGCTGGGCTCCTGACCAGGAATTGACAAACAGAAGCAGGTTTCAAGCCCATCAATGATTACTGAGATTAATGAGGGGCCTCGTGAGCATGATGTATCCAGCACAACCAGAGGAACTTGGGATGTTCAGCTTGGAAAAAAGATGCAGGGGGCATGAGCTGCCACATGGAGGAAGGATTAGTTTTGCTCCGGGTGGCCTAGGAGGGGCCAGTGATCTGTGGGGAGATACTACGGTGGAAGAGCTTTCAGCTCAAAATAGGTAGAACTTTCTTTACAGCTCTGAAGAAGGAATGGGCTGCTCATAAGGTATGAGTTCCTGGTCAATGAGGAAGCACAGCTTGATGGGTCCTTTGGGTTGGCGCTGTTTGAGAAGGATCCAAGGGGCTAGTACAGTGCCTGCCACATAGCAGGTCTGTAAGAAATGCCTTTGACTTGGTTGCTGAATGTACTGAGTTTGGGGCTGGACTAGACACATTTTGAAATTCAGCTGGACTCAGTTCAACATATAAGGAGCAATCCCTCTGTGACAGGTTCTTTGTCCCTCCAACCTTGAAATGCTGCAGTTCCCTGGCCCCAAGGAAGGCTGCACCTGGAGTCCTTGCTAACCTCTGCAGCTCTGCTTTCTCCCAGCCACCCCAACCCAACCTAAGCCCCACAGACTTATACCCCATATCTGCCTGCAGAGACTCCAACACTCACAGGTTGGAATAAGGGCCTAGAAGCCCTAGGACTCCAGCAAGGGAAATGGGCCTTTGGCAGGCTAATTACTGGGAGCTGATTCTATTAAGCAGATAGCTCGCTCTAGGCAAAGCAATTACATCTAATCAGCCCCTTGCAGCAGTCCAAAGGGACAGCCATTTGAGCCAGACACATGCGTGAGCATCAAAGCAGCCTGAGGCTCAGGCCTTGGCCGCTGGTCTGAGGCCAGGGCTGCTCAGAAAGTGGTCCCCTGGCCCCTTCTCCAGGCTGCCAGATCTCAGGCCACAGTGGGGTTGCAGCACCGTGAAGATGGCCCAGTATGGGGATGCAAAGACCTAGATGAAGACTTCATTTGGCCATGAGGTTACCGAATTTCGGTGGGGAGAATACTTCTCTGGCCTGAGCCTCAGTTTCCTTGTCTGTCAAGTGAGTAGGATAAACTAGAGAGGATTCATTCTGAGTTTAGCATGGTAGACCCTCTCAATAATGTATTGTATACTTAAAAATTACCTAAGAGGGAAGATATCATGTTAAGTGATCTTATAAAAAAGAATCATAATTGTAATCACAATAAGTAAAAGGAGCAGAAGGAAATTTTTGGAGGTGATGGAGGTGTTTATGGCATAGATTGTAGTGATGGCTTCACATATGTGTACTTATCTCTGAACTTGTCAAGTTGTATACATTAAATATATATAGCTTTCTGGATGTTAACTATCTCTCAATAGAGCAATTGAAAGAAAACAAAACAAAACAGAAATGCAGTCCATCCAGTCCTTGTGGTTTGGACTCTAGTCCAGAATGGAAATATATGCTGTAGGGCCTGATTACTCCGACTATATTTTTAAACATAACGAAATAATGTATTTTTTAAAATGATGGATGCCCTCTTGATATTATTTTCTCCTCTAGAAATTTAATGAAATGTGTGTTTCCAAAAAACCAGCCATGATTTTTGATTTTTTTTTTTTTGACCATGATTTAATGGCTTCTTAGTCCCAGATTGTTGGAGGAAGTTGGGTCATGCTAGAGAGAGAGAATATGGGAGAGGAGTTCCCTGGAGATGAGGGAGATGAGCAAGATGGAGACAGGGGAGACCCAGTGCCATGGCAGTGCCCCTTCTATGAGTGCTGGCTCCTTTCCCAGAGGAAGAACCCTGTGAAAGATTTCTGGACACTGCAGGATGCAGAGGAGAGATTTTAAACATAGTCTCTTCCAGCAGTGGAATTCTGGGATTCTGGGTTGGAACCAAGCTACTGGTGTGACCCAAACACATCAGAGGAGCAGCCTCATTCAGGGAACCGCAGGCAAGAGACCGCTGCAGTGACCGGCTGTGGGAGCTGGGCCAGCTGTGGCCCCTCTGTAAGCCTCAGCTTCCTCCATAAACCATGGGAAAATGAGGAGAGTAGTCTCCACATAGCCTCCCTCACATAGTGGTGGGGACTCCAAGTGAGGTGATGAATGTGAAACTAAGAGTAAATGAATTCAATTAAAAGGTGAGAATGTAAACTAAGTAGCTTCTTCTGCACAGCAAAGGAAGCCACTCACAAAATGAAAGGCAGCCTATGGAATGGGAGGAAATATGTACAAATCATATATCTGATAAGGGGTTCGTATAAAAATATGTAAAAAACTCTGACAATGCAATAGAAAGAAACCAAATGATCCAATTAAAAAATGGGCAGGTTTCTGAATAGACATTTTCCCAAAGAAGGCATAAATGGCCGCCAGGTACATGAAAAGATGCTCAACTTCACTCATCAACTGGGAAATGCAGCTCAAAACCACAATGAGATCACGCATCACACATGTTGGAAGGGTTATTATCAAAAAGACAAGTGATAACAAGGGTTGGTGAGAATAAGGAGAAAAGAGAAATCGTCATGCCCTGGTGGTGGGAATGTAAATTGTGGCATCCACATGGAGATTCCCCAAAAACCTTAAAAAACAGAACTACCATATGATCCAGCAATTCCACTTCTGGGTATTTTTCTGAAGGAAGTAAAATCACTACCTCGACAAGATATCTGCACCCCGATGTTCATTGCAGCATTATTTACAATAACCAAGACATGGAAACAACCTAAGTGTCCATTGATGGATAAATGGATAAAGAAAAAAAATATGTATAACGGAATATTATTCAGACATAAAAAAGAAAGAAATCCTGCCATTGGCGACAGTAAGGATAGAACTTGAGGGCATTATGCTAAGTGAAATGAGTCAGAGAAAAACAAATACTGTGATCTCAGCTATTGGTGAAATCTGAAAAAAACAAAAAAACAAAAAAACAAAAAAAAACAACAAACCAAAACAAACCACTGAACTAGATACAAAGAACAGATTGATGGCTGCCAGAGGTGATGTGTGGGTGAAATGTGTGAGAGTGGTCAAAAGGTACCAACTTCCAATCATCAGGTAAATAAGTCCCGGCTGTACCATACAACATGGTAACTACCGTTGACAATGCTGAATTGTGTATTTGAATGTTGCCAGAAAGGTAGATCTTCAAAGTTCTCATAACAGGAAAAAATTTTGTAACTATATGTGGGGATGGATGTCAACTAAACTTATTGTGGTCGTCATTTCAAAATATATACATATGTTAAATCATTATGTTGTACACCTAAACTAATACGATTTTATATGTCAATTATATCTCAATAAAAAAGAGAGAAAAATACGAGAACGTTATTATGAACAGCTGCGACCCAGCTCTCCCTCTCCAGCCCTTCTCTCTGTTTTGATTTTCATGATTATAGCTTTGAGAGCAGGGTGGCCTTGCTAGAGCAGTCTGTGAGGGCCACCTGATGTCCAGTTTTCCCTGGCCTTGGTGATCTCAGATGGTGGGTGCCTATGTCATTAGACCGAAGCCTTGGTCTGTCCTCAAAGAGGAGCCCTGGTGCTGGTGGGCAACCAGTGACCTTGCTTGACCATGCACAGCCTTTGGGCATTTGGTGGGGGGAGGAGAAGCAACCTTGGTTCAGAAGCTGGGGTTGAAGAGAGCTGATTGCTCTGGATTAGGCTGGCAGGGAAGAGGGCGGGGGTAGGAGACAGAGGGGGGCAGGGGCATCAAGAAAGCTTGGATCGCCCCACTCCTCGGCACCCCACACAAATCATTTTCCAGGAGAGAGGCCAAAAGGAAGAAGCTACTTTCTTCCCCATGTTATTCCAGGAGTAGTGGGAGGGAAGGCTGGACCCAGAGCCTGTTGGAAAGCCTGGAGTGCCAGCCTGAGAATCTGTACTGCTAGGTGGAGGCAGTGGGGGGACACGGAAAGTGGGAGCAGAGCTATCCCACCATGAGGTCATATCCATCTGAGCCAAGTCTGCATTCCTCGGTGTGGCCCCCATAGTCTGCCTCTCTGGCCTCATCCCCTTTGCTTCACTTGGGGCTCTCGTCTCCCACCACCCTGTATTATTCACAATTCCTCCAAATGGTCCTCGCTCTTTCTTGCCTTTCTGCCAGAAATGCACATTTTCCCAGACCCTTTAGTGTTCCCCAAAGCCCTTGGAATGGCAGCATTCTCATTTCACAGATGAGGAAACTGAGGCTCATAGGGAAGCAATTTGTCTAAACTCCTATAGGCAAATGGAGGACAGATACAGCATTCAAACCAAATCAGTTTGACTCCAGAGACTATGCTTTCACTTTTCTGCTATATTCCTTCTCTAGAAAATGGTTGAGGGCAGAGCTAGGCAACTGTAGGGGAAAAGAACAGAAGGTGCTATCAACACAGGGCCTGGCACATTGTTAGCGCTTAAAAATACCAGCTGTGTGAATGAATGGGCAGTTCCGAGAGGACGATCATAGACATATTCAGGACTCAGGAGGGACAGATGCTTGACTCCAACTAAGATACAGAGCAGAACTGTAGGGGAAGCCAGGTGACTCCAGCTTGCAAAGGGGCTGGCGGGGAGACAGAGCTATCATGAACAAGCTGGACTTGGTCACAAACCAAGGTGGAGGTGAGGGAGGATACCAAGCTGCCCATGGCCCAACCCTAGCATCTAGCCCAGGTAGAAACTCAAAGCGTCTCTAAGCTGTGCACAAACTGAAGGATGCCTTCAAAGCTTTGAGCTGAATGCCTAGGAGAAGGGCAGTGTCTCCAGTGCACCATGTGATATGGAGGGGAATGGACCATTCACCCACCTGGTGGAGGGTTGGACTTAGGGCTGGGTCATCCTGGGGAAGCACAGGTGAGTACTTGGTCTCTGCACTGTGAAGATCTCAGATGGCCCAGAGATAGCGCAGTCCAGTGATCCGTGGAATCCATAGCACCTCGGAGATGGGGATCAGCTGGGAGGCGGCACTCGGGCGGAAGGGCACAGAGCCGGCAGGGAGATGGAAAAAATGATGTCGTTAAGGAACAATGTGGCCGAAGGAATGAGCTGTAACTTGTTGGATCCAAAAGGACAAATGGGAACGCGGCTGCCAGAGGCCCAGGGGTGTCTGATGATGGCCTGACACTGCCCTGGGGGAGGGACTGAGCCCGTCTGGAGGCCAAAAGAGAATTACCCTATGGGCTCCATGGACCTTTTCTGTCCCCTAATACCTTGCCAAGCAAACCTTCTGGTCTATTAATAAAGGCTTGATGAATTGAGTCAGGACAGACCTCCTGGCCGGAGCACTCTGCCCCATTTCAACAGAATAGATCTGAGGAGGCCGCTGTGAGGCAGAGGAAAAAGCACAGGGTTGGCATCCTGCGTGGGTCTTAGCCCCGTCCAGCTGTGAACTTACCTTTTTAAGATGGGTTTCAAGGATTCGGTGAGATACAGGATCACCAGTCTTGAAGTCAGGACTGGCATGTAGAAAGTATTTCCTTCCCTTCCCTCTGCTTCCTCTTTCCTGGATAAGAGCTGGGGAGAACCAATCCTGAAGCATAGCCCAGGGAGGTAGCCAGCCTTGGGGCTTTGGGGATTTGGCTGAGGAAAGGGGTTTTGCAGGGTCTGACTGGGCCATGGGGGCGGGGGCATGGAAAGACTGAGCCGGTTAGAGGCAGGCAGACACTCAGCAGAGACTCAGTGGGAATTTAGAATCTTGAAACAAGTGCCAAAGGGAATTTATGTGTATATGTGTATGTGGGGTGGTGGGTGCAGGGAAGTCATCTGGTCTAAACTGCCATTTAAGAGGTGAGGAGACAGGCCCAGAGAGAGGAAAGGTCAAGGGCATGCAAAATGGTGATGGCACTTGGTCTTGATAGAGTTGGAATCCCATTGCTGAGCTTCCTAATAAGAAAAATCTCTACCTAGCATAGAGATTATGGTGCTCCAGGCAGTGGCCAAGTCACCAGACTTGAGCAGAGGTAGTTGTGTTGACCTTTGGAATCTGGAGAAACTGGAACCTGCCTTCTCATTGTAGTCAAAGTTGTTGAGAATCCAATTAGCCCTAAGTGGGGCTCCAGCTCACCTCCTGCTGCCCTGTGGGACCCAGCATTCTTCAGAAGAGGGTCTTCTCATAGAAATTTGAGACCAGGGAACTTTGGGTCTTGTGGGCTGGGACTCTGAAAGGTGGCTGACTTCCAAGGGCTTGACTGGAAGGATACGAATGGCCACACTAAGGCCATACCACCCACCAGGGGTGACCGCTGAAGTAGCTTTCCAATTTGCCCCCAAACTCAGTTCTAAGAGCACATATCCAGTGCATGTATGGTCCCATTGTTATCTCCATTTTTCCAAGGAGGAAGGATGGCTCCATGGTCTACCCAGACAGTAAATGGTGGAGGTAGGATCCTGGGTTATTCCCTACAGCACACTACAGTCTATGCCTCTTCCTCCTCTCTCTACACACACTTCCAGGACTTTCCCTGGGGCTTGTGTTCTTCTTCAGCTGCCAGGCCAAGTCCCCTAAATTCCTTTAACTGTGAGTATCACTTCTCAGCTCCTGTATCTGAGCCTTTTTGCCTTCCGGCTGGGCCAACTTCCTCCCCAAGAATTGAAAGAGGGATGTAGAAAGGGAAGGCTCCATGCCTCTGTAAACAGAGGGAAACTGAGGCACAGAACTGGCTTGCACCAAAGCCAGGATCTAACGTCACTGTCCCCAGGTCCAGCAAGAGAGGCCTAGAGCTGTAGGAAAGACAGCAGGCAGAGAAACACTGTTCTGTTTTCTTAAGCTCCCAGCTGGGACTGAGAACACCAAATCCTCTTTGAAAAAAACAGAAAGGGGATTTAGAAAAAATCAAGATATTAACCTTCTGAAACTGGACACCCCCATATAGAGATTAACTTCTTTCTTAAGCATTTTTTTCATTTCTATAAACATCTTAATTCATGTCGACATCATGGGCAGCCTGGATTATGGATAGATGGAGAGAAGGATGGCCTTGTCTTGGCCACACATGCATGTGTGCACGCTCACACACACCTGGAACAGGAGAAAGAACACTGGAAGAGGAGCCAAAGACTGGAGCTTTATTTCCACCCAACGCTGCCACCCAACGCTGAACCTCCGTTTCCCCAGCTGTAAAGAGGGTGGTTGGACCAGCCAGTTCTCTAAGATTCCTTCCCAGCCCAGTCTCCGGAGCTGTTTGCTTGGGTGCTGCAAGTTGGTCCCCTCTGCTTATTTCCCTCTCCTTTCCCAACCCTCAATTCTCAAGGGCCCTGCCTGTGTCTTCCAGAGCTTCTCTGACAGCCTTCAGGCCTGGACAGCAAGTACTGGGCGGGAGGGGACAGGCAGGCATGCACTCTGGATCTGTGTGGGGCCAGGACTGCTTTTATGGTTCTTTCAGCTCTGCTGCGAGTGCCGAGTTACATGGCAAAGCACCCAGCATGAGGTAGGTGCTTCCCACAACCCATTTTCCCCCTTCTGCTCCCTCTTTTTATTTTATCTGGATGCCCAGACTCACCTTGGGCCAAGTTCCCTTCATCTGCCTCACCTACTGAAGAAGGTGCATCATTTTTTCTAGTTTCAGGTTCTCTTCAGCCTGTATCATGTGGATCTAGTCTGAACCCCCCACCCTGCAGTAGTTCCCAGTGCTTTCAGGAGGAAGACTGAACCTAGCTGTGGCTGGAGGGTTCCTGTGGATCTGCTTCCCCCTATCTCTCCAGCCTGGCTTCGAGGTCCACCTGCCCTGGCCCTCTGGGCTTTGGGAGCCTTCTTTTAGATCCCCAAACCTACCATGTTCCTTTCGTCTCTGGTCCCATGTGAACCCTACCTCTACCCAGGCTTCCTCTGTCTCTACCTGGCACACACCTGCTCCTCTGATGGTCACTTTCCCAGGGAAGTCCTCCTTGCCTTCAGAGAGGTTAGGTCTCTCATGCTCTGGTCCTCTGGCTCCCCTCTTCTCCCCTATCATGAAGCACCATCCCAACAAGAAGACCAGTGGGCCTTCCAGTATTCAATGTCTGCTTCTCCCACTGGACCATAAGCTCCAGGAGGGCTGGGACAGGCCGGTGTGTCTGTTTCATTCAACACCGTCTCCCTAGCACCTGCACAATGTCTGGTGCTCAATATGTACTTTCAAGTACACGAATGAGTGGCATCTAAAATTGCTCACTTTAAACACACCTGAAACTAGGCTCCACATCCTCCATGAAATCGGGGCATAGAATTCCCTAGAATAGCTTCACTCTTCTCTGGGTAGATAGCTGGCAGTCCCTAAAGCTTCCTCCTTTTCCCTCAAGCTTCTTTTTAAACTTCTCTCTGACCTACCAACATCATCAGCCCGAGCGAGCAACAGACTTCACATTCACATTTCAGTTCTTTCCACCTTCCGACAAGCCCAGTCATTTTCACACCTGGATTATGTTGTGCTCTTGAAGCCGCAGCCAGCAGTGGTTATTCTGGGCACTGGGGGGGGGGGGCAGCTGTGGGCTAGCCCCAACTCAGTGAGGACCAGGAGAAAGGGGCTGAGTGCCCCCAGTGGCATTGGGTAGAGGTGGGCCATGGTCTGATTCTGGCTGGAGCAGACGTTATAGGAAGCCTTCTTTGTCATTTGGTCAGTATTCCTCAAGGTAGGCTCATGGAACAAAGGTTCTTTGAGATGTTCTACAAAAGAAAGAAGCTTGTGCTCAAATATATTTGGGGGAACTGCATAGCACTTGGTGTTAGTTTTGGTTTGCAAGAATCAGAAGCCAATTCTGTGAACTGAAGCTTAAAAGGGGTTTATTCTAAGGATCTTGGGTAGCTCAGAGAATCTTCTGTAGGGCCAAAAAACCAAGGTCAGAGGTAAAGCAGTCATGAACAATGCCCAAAAGCATGATGTAGGACTGGCCCCAGGAAGACCCCACAGCTGCCACCACGGGCATAGACACTCTAGCTTGTGCCACCAGCTCTACCAACACTGAGTGCTGCCTCTAGAACTGCCATCAGTGAAGCCTCTGGAAATAGTTGGTAGCCACCACCACGGCTGCCATCATCCTTTCCAGAAGAGGTTTTGTATCTTTCCTGCTGCTTTGCATCACAAGTCTGGGGTTCAAAGCCTGGAGAGATGCATCCCGGTGGTGGTGGAGTTAGGTCACTGTTGCCTCACAGCAGAGGAAATCTTCACACACAGGAAGGGAGAGCAGATCCTGAGTGCTCCCGAAGTATGACAACTGTTCTCTTCACTGTGGACACTGGAGACTTCCCTTGGGATTTTGCAATGCTTCAGGCCAGAGTTTCTCAATCTTGGCACTGTTGACATTTTGGGCCAGTTGATTCTGTGTCGTGGGTCTGTCCTGTGCGCTGCAGGATATTTCACAGCATCCAGGACTCTGCGCATCGGATGCCAATAGCACTCCTCCAGTTGTGACAACTAAACATGTCTGAATACATTGCCAAATGTCCCCTGGGGGATGGCTTTGCCTTTGGCTGAGAACCACTGCTTCAGGAGATCCGTGGGAAATACGTTTGAGGAACCATGATTGATTTAACCTTATTGACCATGGAAAAATTTTTTTCCCTAGCACCCTTTGATTTTATTTCACAGAACTTACTCTGAGAAATGCTGGGTTAGTCACTGGGGACCTCATTCTAGATATTTCATGGAGGTTGAGGTTGCACAGACCAAATGGCCTAATGTGCAAAGGTCTCCCTACCTCCACTGCCCTGAACAAGGCTGGGGGCTCCAGGGTTCCTGCTTTGTGAAGATCCCCATCTGGGGTGCTAGTTATGACTCTGGGGAACACTCCCAGGGTCTGAGAGAGGAGCCTGCAGAATATCATTCAACTTGTAAGTCAGTCTTCTCCCCTTGGCTGCGAACCTGACCTGCAGGCACAGGTATTGCTCTATGTCCCAGAGACTTCGCCTTAGGGACAAATGTCCTGCCTTTGCCAGCCTACTTACAGCCCCCTGCATAGTCTGACAAAGATCCCACAAGATTTGAGCACCAGAACATGGGCCCAGACTTTCTATATATCTCACACATGTTTATCAGGCTAAGGCCCTTATTACTGTCCCCCAAATGCCCTGAACACAGGGTCAAGTCCATCCTAATCCAGAAAACATCCCACCACTGTGATGTGGGATGAGGGGGTTGTAGACTTCTGAAGAGTGCAGACACCACCCACTGCCCTTGCCTTTGAGAGGAGCTATTGGAACTGTTGCTAGGCCAGGAAAGAAGCGAGGGCGGGTGTGTGTCCTTGGCGACTCGGCTGTCCATTTTGGGTCTTTCTCCCGTGATCTGGCAGTTTCCCCATATGGCTGGCTCAGTTCCTGCTTGCAGCCTCATCTTTGGAACTCCCTGATGTGGCTTATGGTGTCTCTCAGTGACCTTGGCTCTTAACCTTGGGAAACTGGCACAGTGGAAATATAACAGTGTCAGGGGCAGGCAGACAGACCTGTGTTTGATTGTGGTTGAGCCACTCACTTGTGGAATGGACTTGGGCATGCTACCTTTCTCTCTGAACTTCAATGGCACTGTGTAGATTTTTTAAAAAGCATTTTTCTGGCTCCTACATTCTCGCATTCTGTATTTTAATATTAACAGGTGGCTCCTGGGAAGCAGAAGGCGGGACTCCCCAAAGCCTCCATGGGAACTTAGGAACCAGTATTCTGGACCCAGGGTGCAATGTCATGGGGCAGGGGAGACAACTGGGGAAAAAAAAAAGCTAAAAAATGCCTTGGATCCCAACCAGCCAGAGGATGCGCGAATGGAAAATTCCTGCTGTGTGTCAGAGGCCCACCTGGCCCGGGTGACAGCCAGCCGAGCCAGACATGCAGGCCCCGCTGCATGTTTAGACAGCACTTTCCTGCCCTGGCCGGAGTCCGCCTTGGCCGATACCAATGCCCATCCTGGGAAAGTGGATAGAGATGTGGGGTCCTCACACAGGCTTAGGAGAGCGTCCTGTTTCAGGAGTGGGAGGGTGAGCTGCAGGAGAGAGAGGAGAGCTGCCCAGAACCCATCTCTGGGACTGGGGAGTAGCTGCGTCACTGCTCTGGGTCTTGGGGTGTGTCATGTGTGGGTGGACAGAGAGGTCTAGCGAGTCCTCACCAGCCTTAACATTTCGGGTGGAACCCTACATTCTCAAGGATTCCACATCTGCCTTGGGAGAGGCCAAGGCCCTTTTCATGAGTAGGCCCTGGGGCAACTCTCAGAAGCTGCCCTCAGAGACTTAGGCTCACCTTCTGAAGAAAGTCGACTGTAGCTGTAGGACAATGACTTTGCCAGCTCTCCACACCCACCGAATTTTATGAGGGTGATGGCTGGGAGGTAGGCTTGGGTGAGCACGTTGAAATGGACTCCCTCTACTCCAAGCCTGGGGCAGAGGGGGTGGGGGTGACAGACCTGAGAGAGGCAAAGAGGAGCCCTGAACAGCAGGAGGTAATGTTTGTTTAACACCAAGCAGGGGAAAGTCCCTGAATCTAGAATGCTCTAGGGCCCAAGCCTCATGCTCCGATGTGGGCTGAGAATGTGATTGGGCTTCACCATGGCCAGGATGGAGTGGCCCTCAGACTTTGCCCAGATCCCACACTCACAGCCTCAGCTATCCCGGGGCTCTGGGGGCAGGCGGGCAGGCCGGATGGGGGCTGTGGGTATTCAGAGCCCTCATTAGGGTTGAACATGTTGGCCAAGGCTGGTCTACAGATTCCCAACTTTGGGGATCTTGATTGCCAAATCAGCCCCGTGGGCTGGATCAGTTCTGAGAGCCTGACAAGGTCTGGTCTGGGAAAATGGTCTGTCCACTAGGGTGAGGCCATGTGAAGGGTCCCATGGTTAGTGCTACCTGGCCTGTTGGACTCTCCCCTCTTGCTAATCATCCCTTCTTGGCTCAAGTTCCCACAGAGTATCTCTCAGTGCCTTTTATCTGTCTCTTTGATGCCCAGGAGATGTGACAAATCTCGACGCCAGGCCGGCACTGCTTCTGAACTCTGGCTTCCTCAGCCTCCTCTGTCCACACCACCCCTCGGGCACATACTTAAACAAAAGCGCTGGAATTGCACTGCACACAAGCCAGGACACGGACAACCCTGGCCCCTGGGATTCACTCTGGCTGGTTGCTGGTACCAGCCCCCTGGGGAGGGGTTTCCAGTCCTTGTCATGGCAGAGCCTTCCTCCAGCCTCTGAGGCTGGAGCTCTTCCTCTGAGCTCTCTGTCACTTAGAGAAAGGTGTCCCTTCCTCAGACCCACACCAGCCTCTCGGCGCCAGGCTGCGCCTGCCCTCTATAAGACCCCAGCTGCTGGCGCTACCAGTGAGTGACCTACAGGGCTGTTGTCTCTCCTGAGGTCACTTCCAGGAGCCACTCCGCTCAGGAAATCCCTCCTCCTATTTCTGGTTTTCTCAATTTCCAGTCCATGCCTCCCCTCCTCTGCTTCCATACATGCTCCTCAGGGATTCAGGTCACTCAGAAATATCTTTTACTTCTTCTGAGGCCTACAATCAACATCACAACATGCATCTCTGAACTCCAGGGAGGCTCAGTACGGTATAGATGGAAGTGTGTATGCCTGTGTCTGTAGGTACGTGTGAATTTGCATGATTTGAGGACAGCCTTGGTTCCTGCAGATCACAACATATCCCACTTACCAAGGTCCTCAAAGACCTTCTGCTCCCTCCTTCTGAGTCAGGTGGGCAGGATGAGTGCAGGTTCTGAGGGGCTGCTGGACTCCCTTCTGGTCATGCCACAGAGTTGGGCATGGTTTCAAGGAGTCCTGAGCCCTGTCACAGAGCTCTTTCCACAACATGCTACTTGGGTGTCAAGGGAGGGAGGTTTGAGCCCAGAAATCCTTATGGGGGATGATGGTGCAAAGTGGCTCAATCCAGGGGATGAGAATTGAGTTCCATGGGGTGTGGGACTGCGTTTGGAAATAATCATTAGAGGATTCACTCAGTTTTCCAGAGTACTCATTTGGTCCTGCAGGTCGGGATGCATCCTGATTTATGGGGCCCAAGATTCCAGCAGCTCTGGGAAGGGTTCTGGTTTTTGCTGGGCTTGAGCTCCTGGGGAGAGATGAAAGGGAGGGGCTTGTGCTGGAATGTTAGGAGTTAGGAGGTTGAGGGGCAGAGCCTATGGAAAGCCTGAAGCAGGCACCCAAGGGTGCTTCCACCTGCCTTTGCTGACAGACTCCCATGCAAAAGGAGGCAGGATGTGGGCCCCAAGAGCTACGGGAAGCAGTGTCCTTAGAGCAGACAGGATCCCTGGGGAGCAGTTCTTTCCTCTCATCCCTTTGTGGGGTGCTGGTTTTGTTTCAAGCCTGAGCTTTTCTGCCACAAAGCTCTGTCAGCCACATTCATGGAAAGCACAGAGAAACCATGTATGTTGTTCACTCATACCCATTTAACAGATGAGGAGACTGAGACCTTAGGTTAAGAGAAACTGCATGGTGCCACTAGGTCTCACAGCTAGAAAGTGGTAGAACCAGGCTCCAAACCCACACCTTCTGATTTTAAGTTCTGACTCCTTCCCTGAGCACAGACAGCCCTCCTCAGCCTCAACAGAAAGTGTTTGTGTGGGGCAGAGGAGAGGGTGTGGAGCTTTCAGGCAACCAGGCCTGGGTTTCAATTGTATTCCCTGCTAGGATTGATTGTGTGAATTTGGGCAAGTTTCTGAATCTCAGTTTTCTCCTAAATAAAGTGGACATAGTCAGTGATGCACTGGAGCTATTCTGGCTTCAAAAGCCAGCTGTGTGCATATTTCTTTCCAATTCTGCATTTCAGTAACTTAGAGGGAGATTAGCTTGCTATGGGCCATGGTAGAGGTATTTACACCACAGAAATGGGCAAACCCGACAAGTCTTTCCTTTCTTCCATTTAACAAACATTTGCAGATTGCTAGTCTTTTGTCAGGTCCCAGCGAGGTGCTAGGGAAACAAAGATGAGGAAGATGAAGTCTTACCCTAAAGGATTTCACAGAAGAGAAAAAGGAAACAAGCATGAGAAAGAACTAGAATCTGTCCAGGGGCCAGACGGGCTCACAGGCACGGCAGTAGTCAATTGGAAGTGGATAAGGAGTAAGAAGGATATTTCTTTGCCAAAGAAGCCGCTTCAGTAGACTGTTTCATGTTCTGGAAATTGCAAACATGGGCTTGAGTTTAAAAGCTTAAGCTTTGGTTTGGAGTCACACAGGCAGAGTTTGGAACCCTGGCTGCGCTGGGCACTATCTGTATCAATTTAGCCAGGTTATTTATTTATTAATTTTTAAGTAGGCTCCATGTCCCATATGGGGCTTAAACTCACAACCCTGAGACTGAGAACTGCATGCTCTACTGGTTCTAGAGCCAGCCAGAGACCCCAGCTTAGCCAAGTTATTAAACTTCTTTGAAACTGTCTCCTCATTTGTAAAATGAGTTGATAATTTTTACCTCACTGGGGTCATTGTGAGAATTAATTGAGATCACTTATTCAGCAAAATGTCTTTTGGGTACCTACTTTGTGCCAGGCACCATTCCAGGCATAGGAAGGCACAAATGAATAGGTTAGGTCCCTGCCCTTGTGGAACTTATATTCTAGGGGAAAGGGACAGACAATGAAAAAATAAAACATAGCATGGTGCCAAGTAGCCATAAGTGGCTGAAAATAACAAAGCAGTGTTTGGAGTGGGTTTCCCAGGAGCAGTCCTTGAGATAAGCATTTGCTAGGGAAGTGCCCTCAGGGAGAGTGGCAGAGGAAGGGGGAGCAGTGCAAGACAGAGGAGCCCAGGCTAGAGCAGAGAAGTCCCACAGAGGGCAGCTCCAGCCTGATCCCAAAGAGGCTCTGGAGGGTAAGTTATGCTCAGAGGTCCCCAGCCCTGAGGCAAGAGAGAAATTCCATGAGTTAGTACGAGTTTAGGATTGTGCCTTGCATGCATGTTGGCCAACAAATGAACACCCCTTCAGCCCAGCCAGTCCCAGCCTCTGCAGCACCCAGCTTCCCCCACCACTGTGTGATTCAGTGATCCAGAACAACTTAGAGTTTCTGTGAACACTCTGCATCTTCTCATGTTGGGTGCCTCTGCCCACGTTGTTCCCTTCCTGGAATACCACTGTTCTCTCTGGAAAATTCTTAGTCATTCTTCAAGTTTCAGCTCAAATGCTGCCTCAATATCTTTGAGGACTGTCCCAGGCTATCCTGGAGGCTTCCTCCTGTGTAACTTCTGGATTGGTACCGAGCACCCTTGGAGCAATAATATTTCTTTAGACTTGCCTGTTTACAACTTTCTGTTCACTAGCCTGGGAGCTCCCTGATGAGTGTTGGATAGGTCTGGGTCTCTAGAGTGTTGGGCACACAGTAGGCCCTTAGGAAATATTTACTGTGCGAATAAATGGCTTGATCATTGAGTAGCTTGGTGCCCTTTGGCAAGTCAAAAAAATAATCTCTTTGAGCCTCAGTTTCCCCCTCAGGAATTATAGGTGCATCTAAATCTTAGTGTTTTTAGGTGATCAAATGAGATAATGAATATAAACTCTTTAATGCTATCCAGATGTTTTATTCTAAAAAGTTTGGGAAAAAAAAGATCCATTCTGGAGGTCAACAGTGGCTGTGGGGACCCAAATGTCTCCATATATCTTGGCTCAGTCCGGAAGACATCTGGAGAGCATTCCAGTATGAGAGCTCTAAGCAGGTGCCAGGGTAGCTCTCTACCTTCTATGACACTTCCTCTGTCACCAGCCAGAGCCTGGAACTCTGGCCCTGGGAAGGAGATATAGCCCCCCTCCCCCCCATGGACTCTCATTCTACACTTACAATGAGTCGCCAATAACCATAAATACCCAAACTAGTGGTATTGAGAACTGAAGCTTCTTCTTGCAGAGGCAGGATTGAGGAAGGAAACCTTGTCAATGGGCATCTTTGCCCAGTTAATGGGCATGGGATTATTCTGTGGTCACTATTTCAGGTAAATCTTGCAGAGGGATGCTGTGACTCTGTAAACCTTGTTCCAATTCACATCTGGTCTCTTCCAAGGCTGGTCCCTCTTTTTTTTTTTTCTTTGAGTACTTCAATTCTTTTTTTTTTAATAATAAATTTATTTTTTATTGGAGTTCAATTTGCCAACATACAGAATAACACCCAGTGCTCATCCGGATCGTCAAGTGCCCCGCTCAGTGCAAGGCTGGTCCCTCTTTTCCTGACTTTCCAAGTCTGTCTTCCCTTCCCATTCCCACTTCATTTTCCCATAGCATCTGCCAAGCTCACTCTCAGTTACCTTGGTCTTCAAGGAACCATAGCCTAATCTTTTCCTCCATTCTCATCTGGCTCCATTCTCTGGAACCTTCAGTGTTGTTTCTTCTCCAATCCCATCCTGATGATTCCTAGAATTTTGGAACGTTTTTGGTTACATCAAAGAGATAGCTTTCATGGAAACATTCATGACCCTAGAGTCCCTTTCTTACCAATGGTATATGGCCTAAAGTTCTTCATTTTATATGTAAGATGGTTATTTATATACTTCAATATATTGTCATCAAACCACTTCTTAAATCCAGGTGGTCTGGCTTACATTCCCACCATTTTAACAAACGTCTCTCACTCTAGATACCAATAATCTACTCTTTGCCAAGTTAATTAGCCTGGTATAGCCCTGTGCCTTCAAGCTCCAGACCTGCTCCCAAGCCATTTAGACTGTGCTTAATATAAATGGGTACTGGTGAAGATCCAAATTTGTAGAGATGCAAGTTTTCCCCAAATTAATCTATAAATTCAGTGAAATACCAATAAAAACTTAACAAGTTTTTAAAATGGAGATTTACAAGCATATTTTATAAGTCACCAAGAAAAAAATACACAAGAAGAGCCAGGCATATTTTTATACAGTAACAACAATGGGAAGGAAATTGCTTTCACATATAAGCATTAACTGTAAAGTGGTCAATATGGAGTAATATTGGTGTAAGAACAGATAGCACAAACAATGGAACAGAGTAAAGAAAGAGACCCATGGAAGTCTATCTTATGCTAACAGAGCATTTTAAATCTCTGGGAAAGGATTGACTGTTCAAGAATGATTTTTGAAAAATAGATTATCCATTTGGTAAAACATTTATATGTTATATTGGTGATGATTTTACTTCCTGGGAAGAGAATTCATTCTACTCATTTTAATCAGAAAGAAATTTATGGAAGATATGTAGACCTGCCAGGATTACAGGGAGCAGTGTTGGAGAAAAAGATTTCACGTCGAACTTACCAGAATAACTTCTAAAGCCACGGCACAGAACTGAGCCACTGAAAGAGATGCTGTCAGTGCTACAATCTGGAAGCTGCCAGATAGCAGGAAGTTTTTGCCATGGATACTGTTCCAAAACCACACCACCACTGGCAGGATCTGTGCTAATAGAATGGAGGCTGTGTTGCCTTTTTCTCATATAACTCAAAGCTTCATGTGAGTTCTATCTTCTAGGAAGCAGAAACCAAGATGGAGTCAGAGGGCAGAAGATTTGTTGGGATAATGACCTGTGAAAGATAAAGGGGAGAGGGAGAAAAAGGAGCAGGCAAAGCCTTCAGATTGTGGTATAGATTTGACACTTGTGAAAGGAAAGGGAGAGGAAGGAAGGCTGGGTAGAAAAAGGCTCAGACTGTGGTGTAGCCTTGAGAAAGTCTTGGTCACCAGAAAGATTGCCCATAGAGGAGTCCCTCTCTGTGGAGAAGAAATGGCCATGCCCTGTTTCCTCTCTATGCTCAGTCATTGGGTAAGAGCTGTAGTAGATCCTGAAGGCATTCAACTGGGAGAATATCCATTACATCTGGAATTCTAGCTTCAAAGGAATCCCTTCAATACAGTCACCAGAAAAAAGGTTGATATGAATTTTGGTCCAACCTATGTATAGTATTTATCTTTAATAGACCCCTACCTCACACCATATACAAAATAAATTTTGATGAATTAAAGAGGTGCCGGTAAAGAACAAAATTGTGTTGTATTACAAGAAATACAATTGTATTATAAGAAAATATAGGAATATACTTCTATAACCTTGGAATAGGGAAGGCCTTTTTAAGAATCTAAAGAATCTTCTTGAACCTGGGCTGCTATGTAATCTATCAGGAACAGGCTATTGACATGTATTTTTACTGTTGATTACCTGCCTGTAATCTAGAACAACTACTGAAAATATTATTTTTTTAATTTTAAGTTTGCTTTTTTTAAAAGATTTTATTTATCCATGAGAGACACAGAGAGAGAGAGAGAGAGAGACAGAGACAGAGACAGAGACAGAGACAGAGACAGGCAGAGGGAGAAGCAGGCTGTATGCAGGGAGCCCAACATGGGACTTGATCCCATGTGTCTCCAGGATCACACTCTGGGCTGAAGGCAGCGCTAAACTGCTGAGCCACCCGGGCTGCCGTTAAGTTTGCTTTTTAAGCAAAACACAAAATCTAAAATATATAGAGGCACATTTTGTTTTTGTTTTTGTTTTTGTTTTTTTTTTGAGGCACATTTTGGAGTAATTTTTATTTATTTTTAAGTTTTAAAAACTTAAGTTTTAACTTAAGTTTTAAAAAGTAATCAACACTAATATAGTTAATGGTGAGAAACTAGATGTTTTTCCTCTAAGATTGAGAACAAGAATGTCCCCTCTCCCCAGACCTATTTAACTTGTTCTGAAAGACCTAGCTAATGCAAAAGGACAAAAAAGGAAATACAGGATATAAAAAATGGGAAGGAAGAAATAAAATGGCCTTTCTTTGCAGATAACATGATTCTCTATATAGAGGAATCAACAAAAAAACTCCTGGAACTAATAAGTGATTACAGTGAGGCTCCAGGATACAAGGTTAATAAGCCAAAGTCAATTGCTTTCCTATATTCCAGCAATCAATAATTAGAATTTGACATTAAAAATACAATACCACTTACATTAGCATGAAAGAAAGAAGAAAGAAGGAAAGAAAGAAAGAAAAAGAAAGAAAGAAAGAAAGAAAGAAAGAAAGAAATCTTATATGTAAATCTATCAAAATATGTAAAGAATATATATGAAGAAAACTACAAAACTCTGATGAAAGAAACCAAAGAAGATATAAAAAATTTAAAAATACATGTTCATAAATAGGAAGACTAAATAATTGTTAAGATATCAGTTCTTCCAACTTGATCCCAATCCCAACCAAAATCCCAGCACATTATTTTGTGGATATTGACAGATTCTAAAGTTCTTATGGAAAGGAAAAAAACTCTGAATAGCTATCACAATGTTGAAGAAGAACAAAGTTGAAGGACTGATATTACCTGATTCCAAGGCTTATTGTAAAGCTCCACTGATCAAGACATTGGTGAAAACAAATAGATCAATGAAATAGAATTAAGAACCTACAAATAGGCCTATATAAATATAGTCAAATAATCTTCAACAAAGGAGCAAAGGCAATACTATGGAGAAAGGACAGTCTTTTCAACAAGTAGTGCTGAAACAACTGGACATACATATGCAAAAACAATCTAGACACAGACCTTACACTCTTCACAAAAATTAACTCAAAATAGATCAGAGACCTAAATAAAGGTCACAAAATTTTAAAATTTCTAGAAGACGCCATAGGTGAAAATCTAGGTGACTTTGGATTCAGCAATGATTTTTTTAGACACAAAATCAATCCATGAATGAAAAAATTGCTAAGTTAGACTTCATTAAAATTAAAAAATTCTGCTCAGTGAAGGACACTGTTAAATGAATAAAAATACAAGACATAGGCTGGGAGAAATCTTTGCAAAAGACATATCTCGTATGGGATTTGTATCCAAAATATATGACAAACTCTTCAAACTCATCAATAAGAAGAAAACCAACCCAATTAAAAAACTAGCAAAAGATCTGAACAGACATCTCAACAAAGACAACAAACAGATGGCAAATAAGCATATGAAAAGATTTTCAACATCATGTCATTAGGCAACTGCAAATTAAAACAACAATGAGCTACTACTATACATCTATTAGAATGGCTAAAATCCAAAACACTGACAACACCAAATGCTGATGAGGATGTGGGGAAACAGGAACACTCATTTATTGCTGGGGGGAATGCAAATGGTACAGCCACTTTGGAAGACAATTTGGTGGTTTCTTGCAAAGCTAAATATAAACTTACCATACAACCCAGTAACTGCACTCTTAGGTGTTTACCCAAATGAGTTGAAAATTTTGCTACACAAAACCTTGCACATAAATATTTATAGCAGCTTTGTTCAAAATTGCCAATAGTTGGAAACAACCATGATACTCTCAATAGGTGAATGGATAAAGAATCAATGGTACATCCATACAACAGAATATTACTCAGCAATAAAAAAGTAGCTGTCAAACCATGAAAAGACATGAAAGAACGTTAAATGCATACTGTTAAGTTAAAGAAGCCAGTGTGAAAGGTTACATATTTTATGACTCCAACTATATAGAAAGGGCAAAACAATAAAGAAGGAAAAATACCAGGAGTTCTGAGGGAGGCAGGGAGAGATGAAGAGATGGAGCAAGGGCATTTTTAGAGTGGTAATCATGAATGATATTGTAATGGTGAATACATGATATTACGCATTTGTCAAAATCCATAGAATGTACAGCACAGAGAATAAACCCTAATGTAAACTATAGACCTTAGTTAATAATAATATAGCGATTTTGGTTAATCAGTCATAACAAATTGTACCACATTAATGTAGGATGTTAATAACAGGAAAGATTGTGCATGAATAGGTGGGGAGGGAGGAAGGGAATATCATGATGGGGGGAAGAGGTATATGGGAACTCTTTATACTTTTTGCTCAGTTTTTCTGTAGTCCTAAAACTGTTCTAAAAATAAAGTCTATTAAAAGTTTTACAAGTAATTAATACACTTGGAGAAAAAATTGGCAGCAAATATAACAGACATATACTCTAGTTTTCTCAGGACAGTTC
This sequence comes from Vulpes lagopus, assembly GCF_018345385.1. Taxonomy (NCBI): domain Eukaryota; kingdom Metazoa; phylum Chordata; class Mammalia; order Carnivora; family Canidae; genus Vulpes; species Vulpes lagopus. The sequence continues at coordinate 113,011,554 of NC_054828.1, forward strand.
TAGTTTATACCGGTTGTCCTGGTGTCCTATCTGGTTTAGTATTTGTCATTCTCTAAGGGTCTTGGTTTAAATGATAAATTAGAAGGTCACCCTAGACAAAGGGTTACTATTGGTAATATATAAAGAACTCCTGTAAACCAATAAAAAAAAGGTAAACAATCCAGGAGAAAAAGGGGCAATACGTATGAATAGGTGTAATAGTTTTCTAAGGCTACCATAATAAAATATTATAGATTGGATAGTTTAAACAACCAACATTAATTTTCTCATAGTTCTAGAGGCTAGCAGTCCAAGAACAAGGCCATAGAAGGTTTGGTTTCTTCTGAGACCTCTGTCCTTGGCTTGCGGATGGCTGCTTTCTCACTGTGTCCTCACATGGTCTTTCTACTGTGCATGCATAGGTCTGTGTCCTAATCTCTTCTTAAAAGGACATAGTCACATTGGATTAGGGCCCACCACATGACCTTATTTTACCTTAATTACTTCTTTAAAGGCCCTATCTCCAAATATAGCCACATTTGAGCTGCTGGGAGTTAGGACTTCGACATACGAATTTTTTGGAGGTGGGATCACAAGTCATCCCATAACGATAGAAAATTCACAGAAGTACAAATGGCCAATAAATATATGTTAAAATGTGTAACAACACCCAAAACCAGAGTCATGCAAATGAAAAACAATACTAACCAATAAAGTACCCCAGTAGAATGACAAAAAACTAATAAATAAGACTGATTGGCAAAGATATAAGGAACTGCTGTTTGTTGGTGGAACAAATTGATTAACTTTTGTTGAGGACAATTTGGCAGATTCCATAAATATATAAAGTACACATTCTTTGATCCAGAAGTTTCACTTCTGAGACTTGATCCTACAGAAACACAGAGGCACAAAGAGGTATGCATAAAAGATATTAATTGCAGTATTTTTTGATATTTAAAAATTGAAAAATATTTAAATTTTTATCCAAGGATAAATAAGCTGTGGTACCTCCATAGTACATTCTATGGAATACTGCACTGAGGTTAAAAAGGAGGTAGACTAGTGATAAGATAAGAACCATATAATGTTCTATGAATAGATAAAATGGAAACTTGAAACATATTAAGTAGCTCCAAAAAGAGGAAACAGGGAAGAAAGAACAGATGAGACATATAGAACACAAATAGCAAAATGGTGGTTTTAGACTCAACCATAGCAACAATCTCATTAAATGTAAATGTTCTAAACATCACAATTAAAAGGCATAGATTATAAGATTGGATTTTTTTTAAAAGACATGATCCAACTATATACTGCTTATAAGAAATCCACTTTAAATATAGTCATGAGGGGATCCCTGGGTGGCGCAGCGGTTTGCGCCTGCCTTTGGCCCAGGGCGCAATCCTGGAGACCCGGGATCGAGTCCCACGTCGGGCTCCCGGTGCATGGAGCCTGCTTCTCCCTCTGCCTGTGTCTCTGCCTCTCTCTCTCTCTCTCTCTCTCACTGTGTACCTATCATAAATAAATAAAAATTTTAAAAAAATTATAAATATAGTCATGAGTAGGTTAAAAGTAAAAGGTCAGATAAAGATTTACTACTTGAATACTAATCAAAAGAAAGTTGTATTGGGGTGCCTGAATGGCTCAGTCAGTTAAGCATCTGACTGTTGATTTTGGCTCAGGTCATGATCTCAGGGTCGTGAGATCAAGTCCCATATCAAGCTCTGGGCTCACTGGGGAGTCTGCTTGAGATTCTATCTCTCCCTCTGCCCATACCTCTCTCTCTTTCCCCTGCCCTGTGCTCTCTCTCTCTTTCTAAAACAAACAAATAAATGAATCTTAAAAAAGAAAGCTATATTGATATCATACCAAGCAGATTTCAGAACAAAGAATATTTCCAAGGACAAAGAACATCATTTCATAATGATAAAGGGATCAATTCATCAAGACGATATAGCAATTTTAAATGTATGTGCATGTAATAAGAAGTTTCAAAATAATGACACAAAACAGAACTGCAAAGAGAAATAGACAAGCTCAAAATTATAGTCAGAGATTGCAAATCATCTTGTCTTTATTCCACAATTTCTACTTTACTCTTTCTTTATCTCTTTAAATGTAATTAAACTTAAGGCCCTTTTTGGATAACTTTTTAGGCTTTAATTTCTCGGATGTAAATTATTCTATTTGTTGGGTTAGTGGAATGTCCATCTTGGCATTGGAGTTCTCCATATTTTGTATAGTTTTTGTCTATGAGCTCATCTTCAACAGAGGTTATTTTTCACAAGAATCCTATAAGTGTTCCAAGTTATTAAGGTCTCTTATAGGGTGATTTCACTATTGTTACCTACTGTTCTTTTGGGGGTTTATCCCTTCTGACACTCTATGGTTATAGGTTTATGTTTCATTTCTGATGCTTACAAACTATCTCTTATTTTCCTTCTTTTTTTGAGCTTAGCTATGTTTTAAAATAAAATTTTAAGCAATTATATAATATTTTGCTCTTTGGAGTAGGTTTGGGAAATTTTCACGTCAGATTAGTTTTTGGTTTTGATAGAATGTGTCAAAAGGTTTCCTGTGATAAAACTTTGAAATTAGCCTTCAGCCAATCTCTTTTCTTGTTGTTCTCTGTCCTGGAATTATAAAATTACTTTTTAATGAATTTATAATAAGCTGGGTATTGTTAGACTAGGAAAAATGCCATTTTAGGATTATAAACTGTGTACTTTTTAGAATAAAGACTAAAATTTGCTTTATGGATGATGTTCCTTTGTTTTAGCCTCTACTGCTTGAGTTGGCCCTTTTAACTATGCTATTTATTATAAAGTAAGGACCTGCCTATCATGTGGGAGAACACTGATGGGGCCTTAAAGGAGATTCTTAGTTTGAAACGTTAATACCCTTTAGTAATATACAATGAATGAGTTTGTGAAATTCTGCCTCTGAGCATTGTTTTATTCAGAGCACCACCATCTCCTAATTTGGAATCAGACAACACTATCCCTGAAATTGGTTGTGTTCTTGTAAAGTGATGTGTGCTACTTTGGGATCAGTTGTTTGCACAAGAAAAGGGGCTGGAATGGAGAAGAATGTGGGAGAGAAGTCCTCATTTCTTCAGCTTAGACTGGAGAAAACAACTGTGCAAATGACCCACACTGGGCCAGGCATAGATCAGTTTGAACCTGGGCATTGGTTGTCTCATATGTCTTCTATTTTAATCTGGCCATCCCACTTTTGGGGAGACATCCTGACAGGTATTTTGTTTTGATATCCCTATTGTCAGTAATTCATGGAAAAGGAAAACTCTGGAGCAGGACAGGAAGACTTAGAAGGCAGATCTTAGATTTGAATGAGAGGGGGAAAAAAAACCACTCCAGGAGCTGGGGTGGGGGCATCACTTAGATCTGGACTCCAAGGAGGGGGAATAATTGGGATACGCCTGGTCATGGGAAGCATGTTACTGGCCACATGGAGGCAGTTAGCAGGTGAGGTGAGAAGTGGGCTTGTAAAGGACTTTGAAGTTAGCTTGGAGTTGTGGGCTTTCAGCAGAGCTACTTCTAAGAACAGCTATTGGATAATTTCTAGTAGGTACTTCCCTTCTCAACTCTACCTAAGATTTCAGGCAATATTGTTAACTTGTCTTTGGCTATGGTCTACAGAATTAGGAGGAGATCCTGGCCCATGCTTTTGGTGAGAAACCAAGGCTTGCCTGGATCTGAGTGCTGGGGTGCTGGGGACAGCATGAAGCAGAGAGCGATAGGTGGTGAACCTGATAGAAGCCAGGGCCAGAGCATGGAGGCCTTTATAAGCCATTCCAAGGAGCTGGACTTTATTTTATAGGCCACAGGGAGCCATTGAAGGCTATCACGCAAGAAGGTGATGTGAACAAACTCACAGTATATAGAAAGGAAAAAACTTTAGAATATCTTACAAATTTATAGACAGTTGTAGTGGACATCCACTTTTGTCTGGACAGCTCTTCTTAAGTTCTCCTGTAGTAACAGAACTTCTTTTCTGTGGTGCACCTATTCCATGTGATTTGAATTCAACCTTCTCCAAAACAGGGAATGTGCCTATGACCCAGGCTAGCCCAACAGGAGCAACTCACCTCCTGGCCACAGGTACTAGTTCAGGGAGGGCCCTGTGATTCAAGTTTGAGTTGGTAAATTGGGCCTAGGACTTTTCTGATAGCTGTTAGAAAGATCATCTCTTTCTGGTGGGATCTCTAAATTGATAGAATGTGAATCTAGGTCTCCTGGTGGCCAGAAAATAACTGTGAGATGATGTGAGACCGAGCCCTCAGAGATGGTGTGAGACCAAGGCCTCAGGCTGTAGTTTGAGGGACAGGATCTAGCCACAGGCAATGGCAAATAGAAATTGGCAATTAGAGCAGAGAGTGAGAGAGAGAGATGGAGGAAACTCCAAGGACATTGTTGAGCTACTGGATCCCAGCCAATCGTTTCTTTTACAGAAGCCAATAATTTTTTTCCTGCTTAATCTAATTTGTATTTCTCTCACTTAGATGTGAGGGTTCTCACTAACAGTTGTGTGTTCTTTGATTTGCTCTTCCCTAGACTCAACATTCCCAATTCATTTGACAATATGAGATGGTTCCTGGATCCCTCCCACCGTGGTCATCATCCTCTGGAGGGAGATGTCCACACTAGTGTCCCTGGGGAAACTTCTCTGTAAGGGTTATATTCCAGTATAGTACATGATGAACTCTTCTCTGAAGAAATCAAGATATAAGATTGATACCTGTGGATTAGGTACTGGGGGCCTTTGGGAGGGATCCTGGTCACAGCAATATACAGCTTGAGGTATCTACATTTCTATAAAAAACGAAGCACCTTGACTCTATCCTGGGGAGTTCTCGGGGGTCATCCCCTCAGGCGCCTTCAGATTCTAAGTGAGAGGGAAAGTAGAAAAGAATGTGTCCTCGTTTATGGCCAGCAGGATCCCAGGCTGCCCTGAAATATAGATGAAACCATTCAGTCATCTTAACTGGCTGTTAATGAGCCAATCCATAATTTAAAAGTAGCTTTAAGGCACAGCAAGAGGAAGACACTGTCTCTATCATAATCTGAATGTGTGTGTGTCTAGAAGGGAATAGTGAACCCACTTCCTTCCTGATCCTTCAAGGGTCTATAATCCTCCTGGTTAAAATGAGACGAGGATCTGCCTTTAACAGAACAGTCCTGGGCTTAGACTCCCAGAGGATGAATCCCTTCTTTTTTTTTTTTTAATAAATTAATTTTTATTGGTGTTCAATTTACCAACATACAGAATAACACCCAGTGCTCATCCCGTCAAGTGTCCCCCTCAGTGCCCGTCACCCATTCCCCCACACCCCCTGCCCTCCTCCCCTTCCACCACCCCTAGTTCATTTCCCAGAGTTAGGAGTCTTTATGTTCTGTCTCCCTTCCTGATATTTCCCACACATTTCTTCTCCCTTCCTTTATATTCCCTTTCACTATTATTCATATTCCCCAAATGAATGAGTCCCTTCAGGTGCCTCTTGTAAACTGCTCTGAAACTCACTGCATCCTGCTTTCTTTTTCCAAATCACTTAGTATGTTACACACAAGAATTAAAATCCCAGTATCTACCATTTTGGGTGTTCCCAAGTCCTTGGCCATATGGAGTTGCCTTGCCTTTTAATATCCAAGAGAAAATGGATCAAACTCTCAACATACCATAAAAGGAAACCCAGGATTTTTTTGTGGTTTATTTTTTTATTTTTTATTTTTTGCAATACTTCTGGGGATTTGTTCCCAATCCCCTTTTACTGTTTCTATAGATTTCCCTTCCTTTTCCTCTTCCTCCCTCCCCCCTTCCTCTCTACGCTTTCCCTCTTCCCTTCCTATGTCTCCCTCCTCTTTGCCACACTGGCCTCCCCCTTCCAAGGCTGTTTTCTTCTCTCTGCCTTGTGTCAAGACAAATGCAAAATACAGATCCTTTTCCTCGATTTCCCAACAGTAGCAACTAGTACAGGGCATATGTAACACATGTTCCTACATGTAACTGGTAGAGCTGCATTGTGTGTCTTAGCACAGAAAACATCTTGGAGTTGAATATCAGAGATTCTTCTGGCCATGTCCTACTCTACCATCTCATCTCCTTGGGGCCCAGCCTTCACCTGTGAGCTCTGTCTCTATCTCTTCCTCCCTCTCTCCCTCCCTCCTACCCTTCCTCCCTCTATAGCAAGTGCTCCTCTGGAGCAGCTCTTCCCCACCCACTGCCCTAGACTGCCTCTGGGCCAGTCTCTGCCTGCCCAGAAAACATAAGGACCAGCTTTGAAATTAACACAATCAGATTATTCGTCCTAACTCTTTCCCCTACCAGTCTCCACAGGCATGTGAAGATCCATCATCCTTTAAGTACACTACCCCCTTGGAAGGCAGAAATGGCCAGAACCGTTTTGTTGGTTGTTTAAATTGCAGTGTTGTCTTTCTTGCTGTTCGAGTCTGACTATAGCTCAGAGATGTTTCTGTTGGCCTCACCTACCTGGTCCAACGTAACTTCCTTCCTTGGGTACCACCCCTCCCTTATCAAGCACCTCTCTAGCCCCACCCTACCTCCCCCATCCAGGAGCCTTCTGGAAACAGCCCAAACCCTTATTTCCCAGTTCTTCCTGACCCCTGGGTACCCTGAACCATATGAAGGCCTTCCCCTCCTTCCACCAGCCAGATCTTAGGAGCCCCGAGTCTTGCCTGGGGCCACTCTGTCTCTACGCGGCTGAGGGTCTCATAGTGTGTGATTCAAACCCAGGGTCTCTGGAGCCCTACATGGTCAAAGAATGGTAAGCCCTTGCAAGTCCCCAGCATTTGCTGGAGCAGCCAGCCTATGGGAAGCATCAAGAAATGTTCATCTGTCTAAATCAGAGCTTCATGGCACCCGGGTCCCAGAGGGAAGCCGTCAGACTGGAATTTGGTCTCCTGAATGTTGCACGAACTATAGACCTGGTTCCACTCTACTCCTGCACTCCTGCCAGTGGTCTGTGACCTGGCAGCCTGGGGCCGGCAAAGAAGCACTGGCCTGAGGGTGAAGACACAAGCCTTCTGGGCTGCTTCTTCCATAAATTCATTTCAGCTGTTGAACACCCCTGCCCCTGTTTGGGCGTCTGTCTCCTCAGCTGAAAAATGAGAGGTTGGACAAGATGAAATCCAAGGGCCTAGAGCCCAGTCGTAGGAGGGGACCATTTATCTCGGGCTGGAGCTCATCATGTTGCCCACCACCAGTCTCACCTGTGTGGGCAGCGGCTGTGAGGCCCTGAGTTGGCTCCTGACCTCGGATGTTGAGGATGTTGGAGTTCTGAGGGACAGAAGGGGGGCCAGTTCAGTTGGTGCAGAGGGGGTATAGCAGGGGAGGGAGAGACACTCAGGATGAGCCTGGAAAGACAAGCAGGGCCTATTGGGTCATGGTGAGGAGTTGGTATTTTACTCTTAAGTGCAGCAGAAAGCCACTAAGGAGGTTTTCAATGGGGGCCTGACATGTTCTGATCTATGTTTTTGAAAACTCCATCTGCCTCTATGGAGAGGACAGACTAAAGGGAGCCTGAATGAAATCAAGGAGGATGCCTTAGGAGGCCAGTGCAGTGATCCAGGCAGGAGAGGAGACCAGGATGAGGCTTTAGAGGTGGAGAAGCTTGCATGCATGGATTCAGTGTATGTTTGAGGCAGAAATGGTCAGTTGTACGGTGGAGGCAAGGATACCAGATGCCTGGGTCTCTCAGCACTTTGGTTAGGGCCATGCTCACTAGCACTCAGATTCTCCTTTCTGGCCATTGAGATGTTAGTGGGGCTCAGCCAGCCTTCAGATGAAGGATGGTCAAGAGGACTGAGGGATCACCAAACTTTGCTGCTTCTCTCACAGTGGCACCAGGAAGGATAAGAAATGGTAGGAACAGAACTGGCAGGGTGCAGTTGGGGGTTGGGTGTGGGACCTGTGGCAGGGGAGTGGCACTTGGTCCCCCCCCCCCCCCCGCCGGATCAGTGTGGGGACAGGATATCCCAAATGTCAGTGGTCTCCAGTCCCTGAACCGTCTTCATTAGCTGCCCATTGTCTATGGCAGCAAGGAATGGCTCCCAGCCGGCCAGCCCATCTAATTTCAGGAACCATCTCTTGAAAGATGGTTCACATTCAGCTTGGTCTGCTCCAACTCCCAGAGGCCTTTGAGTTGCTTCCCTGCTGCAGAGTTCTACTGGCCGGGTCTGGCAGGCTGGGCAACTCCATCAATTGGGTTTGCCTGGCAGGAGGCTGGGGACACTCTTTGGGAATGGAGCAGGAGGGAGGGACAGCGGGGACAGAAGAAGAGGGAGAGTAGCAAATAGGGGCTTGGTGTGAGAGGGGTGGGCTATTTGCTAAATAAAATTTAAATCCTTAGCATGGTTTCTGCCAAGAAGAGAGAAGTGCTGATGAAAACCATATGTCTCTAAGTAAGTGGAATGAGGAGCCCTGCTCTGTGTGCGCGTGTGTTAAAGATGCTGCTGTTGGTCTACCATGCAATGGAAAAATCTCTATTTTAAAGAATACAATGTTAAGAGGCACTCTGAGACAAACCACATTTCGCAATTAAGTAGTTTACAAGGTCGGTGAAGGAAGGACAAAATAAACCAGCTGAAAAAAGTCTTGCTCAATACCAAAATTTGTTTAAAAGTTCAATGTTACAGTCAGAAACCGTAATATAGGCTTATTATGTAGTTTTATAAAAATAGCCCCAAAGATAAGACTCTTTCAGGATGGAGGAAAAATTAAAAATGCTTTAAGTACGGGTGCAGATATTGCATTTTCCTGACATTTGAGGAGTAATTTTTGTCAAACGTAAACAATGTCTTCTTCTTCTTCTTCTTCTTCTTTTTTTTTTTTTTTTTTTACTTTTTCTAAATTGACCCTGTGGCAAACTGAATCCAAACAGAGACACAAACATAACTACTACTGTTCATTCTGCAGAACAGAAATTGAATTTTTTCATCCAACATTCAAATTCCAACATAACATGGTTCCAAATGGCCTTCCCTGGATTTCCTCCCCAGCACGCTGGCCTCACCCACCCCATGCTCTTCTCTGCCCTGCTTTCAGGCTGCCATCAGTGGGGCTTCAGGTGCACTCACCTGCCCTGGGATGCCTTTCCTGGCTGATGGAAGATGTCGGCCATTCTTCAAAGATGTCAATTTCCAAGTTCTATCCATCCCACCATAATTCCCATGTGATGCTTCTGCATAGGGACTCCAGTTCTCTGGAGAAATCCTCTCTCATCACTTTCTTGACCAGATTAATGGCAGCCATTCGAAAGTCTGTATCAGATCACTCCAATACCTGGATTACCCAATATCAGAGCAATTTTGGCCCTGCCTGATGTTATTTCTCATCAGAAGATTCATTTTGGCTTTCCAGAAGGCAGTGTGAGCGTCGGAAGGCCATCCTAGTTCTGTCGGATTGAGCTGACTTGAAGCTGCCTGTCTGGCTTTGTGAAGGCCCAACTTGCCTTTTCTCCTGGCGCCTCCCGCTCTGGGGTTCTCCCTGGGAGGTCAGGCTGTTTTCTGGGGCCCTTCCTTTCAGTGGGGCTCTGATTCCCAGTTTGTTCCCTACCACATCTGACTGTCAACAGCTCTGCTCAGCTTCCCAGTTTCTCAGCCTGGTGCTTTGGGCTCAGCCCTTTGGCCTTAGCCCAGTCCACTACTTGGACCTCCACTGCTTATGAATCTGCAAATGCCTTAGGGGGTTGGAAAGGGCCTGGCATTTTGAACTAACCTAAGGTGCTTCTCTTCACCCAGATGCCTTGACCCTCAGGTCTTGCTTGCCGCATTTCCAACTCCAAATTTGTCTCCCCGCCCCCCCCCACCCCCCCGCTCACCCATGAGATTGCCAAAAGCTCTAGCTGAAGTTCTTGGGTTCTTATCTACTACTTTTTGCTTAGTTCTTAGCCTCTTGGGCCCATGCCACTCATGAACCAGTGATGCTGGAAGGGGAAGGGTAGCACCAAGTGTCACTTCCATTAGCTCCCCTTCTCCTTGGGGTCCTGATCTCTCAAGTCCTGGTTATATGCAAACAAGTGGCTTTTGGATTTTGTCCAGATCATTCTTAATGGGAAGAATGGCCTTTCAGGGACTACTCTGACATTACAGGGAGTGGATTCTTCTATCTACTCCCTTAGAACATAAGCTCCCTGAGGGCAGGGACCTTGTCTCCACCACCACTGTGATCCCTGGCTAATGTCAGCCACAGCTTTATTTTTATTTTTATTTTTAATTTCTTAAAGATTTTATTTATTTAATCATGAGATTAAATCCAAAGAGAGAGAGAGAGAGGCATAGACACAGGCAAAGGGAGAAGCAGGATCCCTCAGGGAGCTCGATTCAGAACTCGATCCCAGGACCCCAGGATCACGACCTGAGTCAAACACAGATGCTCAACCATTAAGCCACCCTGGCATCCCTCAGCCATGACTTTAAATACCACCTATGCCTGGACATTTTCAGATGCTGTCTCGAGCCCAGGGCTCTGTTCTGAGTTCTCGGTCCCACGTAACTACCATTTGTTATCACCACATTGTCTATTGCACAGAAACTCCACATGTCCAAAATTTTGTTTTTCCTCTGGAGTCTGTCCCTGCCCTAGGCTCCCCGCTCAGGAAGACACATCCCCTCCATCTACCTGCTGCTTATGTCCGAGGCCAGAAGGTCACATTGACGATTGCCACTCCCTCCCCTCCCACCTCCAGTCACTCACATTGCTGACTCCACCTTAAAATGTCACATGACATCATCTAGTCCTCTCCTTGCCACCACAGCCCTGTCCCAGGCCTGCTCCTCTCCCCTCGGGTATTCAGTAGTCTCCTCACATTCCTTCCCAAAGCCATGCTGGTCTCCTTCCAGCATGTTCACCAGCCATCAGATAGCAGAGTGATCTCTTGAAAACAAAAATCCGATTATGTCATTTCTCTGCATAACATCGTTCAATGACATCCCATTACTTTTAAAAAAGTTTTGAAGGTAAACCCTCAAGGAGCTACCACCCTCCCTGTTCTACCCTAAACCTTCCTCCCAGGCTCAGCTTACCTGACTGTTGCCCTTGGCACATTCCATCCTGAGGGCCTTCTGGTTCTGCCAGCACCTGGGATGGGGGTGGGGGAAATGGGGGAAGAACTTCATGCATGCTCTTCTCCTGCCAGGAAACAGCTTCTCCTTTCCTATCTGCTTTTCTCTTGTTTCATCCTTCAGGTCTCAGCTCAATGTTGCCTCCTCGTAGGAGCTTCCCTGACCCCCAGAGTTGGTTAGGTGTCCCTATGAGCTCCCTATCATTGTATAATAGAACTCAGCACATCGGAATAAACTATGAATCAGGTGATTATTGAGGTTTCTCTCCTACTGAGCTCTGATCATCTTGAGGCCAGGGGCTGTTTGTCTTGGTTACCACTCTGTCCCCAGCACCAGCACTAGCAAGGTGCCTGGAACATCTTAGCAGATTCGCAAATACTTTTTTGAGTAAGTGAGTAAAAAGACTAGCAAGGACAGCCGACTGCCCTTCACCCCCACCTCCCCAGCAGAAAGTGACACAGGGAGTGTAGAGCAGAGAGAGGTCAGCTGGGATGTGGGGTTTCTAGCTAGCAAGCGTCCGGGAGTGTGACTATAAAAACGAGGAATTCTAAACAGTCTAATGCAGTCTTCTTGTTGTCGGACTTAACACACTGGCTGGGGAACCAGCAGATCTGGGTTCCAGTCCCAGGTTTGGCACAAATCATGACAAATAGCATTTGTATAATGCTTCACAGTTTACAAGGCATTTTCACAGATAGGATCTCATTGAATCAATTCAGTGACCTCCGGCAAGCAGCTCTTAGAGGCCTGCTGTTGCTGGGGAGGAGACCAGGGAGGAGACCAGGGAGGAGCAGATTTCCAGACCCATCCTTTCCCCATGGGATCATGGACAGATTTCCTCTCTGGCTCTGAGCCTACTCATCTATAAAATGAAAGAATCCAAAGAGATGATCTTTAAGGTTTGTCTATGGAAATTTAGAACTAAAAATTCAGAGCTACTCCAATCAGGGCAATGTACCAACTATCCCCCTTCCAACCCCAACCCCAGGCTCCTTGACAATACCATGGGAGGCCTAGGGAGGGGTCACAAGAAAGCTGGAAGCAATATAGAAACCAGGACGTTTGTGTAAGTGGTTTATTCGTGAGCCAGCCCCAGGAAGCAGGGGTGAGGGACTGGAGAGACAAAAAGCCCGGCAAGGCGAGTATGTCCAGATCGCCTCTGTCTTGAAGGCCCAGGGTCTCACTGGGACTTTCTGAGAAGCCACAGAACCCCTCCCAGAGCTGTCACCCAGAAGTACAGGTATGGGAGCCATTCTCCACCAGCTCCCACCCCCCACTGGTGGGCTTTAACATGCAGGAGTGTCACCTGTGCTCACCCACAGACTGAGGGAGCTTCTTGGTAGAGAAGTCCTGAGGCAGAAAGTGTAAGAATCCTTGAGGCAACAGCTGGAGACCAACCAAGCTCAGGGACACCCTTCCCTGCAGTAGTTCCGTGGGAGTCAAGGCAGGACCTGGGGCCCCAGGACATCTTATACAAGTTGCAAAGGGGTGGGAGCACCACTATCCACCCACATCCATCCAGCGATGGTGCTGGGGCTCCTCCATCCCACCCCCACCAGTCCTCTGCCCTCTCAGTGTTGAGGCCCCTACTCTCTTTTCTTGGATTTCTTGGAGTCCAGAGCCATTGAAAGTGGAGATGGGGTAGGTGTCTGTCCACCTGGGCTCAGCAGATCTTTGAAAAACAAGCTCTCGTCCTATGGGGCCATCCTTGAGTACCCACCAGGCTGGATCTTTGATAGATCACCCTGCCCCACAGTGAGTGGTGGCTCCCATAGAACTGCTTCTCCCCTAGTCATGAGTGGTGTTCCCCCAAAAGTTAGCAAAGGGTCTGCCTGCCGGCTTGGGGCTCTCCAGGCGACAGTGGCGGTACTCCTATTCGGGAGACCCTTGCTCTGTGTCCCTGGTACCATGATGCTTCTCCTCTGTCCTTCTGTTATAGACTCTGGACCTGGCTTTCCTCAGCCTTCCCTTGGATTTTCCAAAGTTTGATTTGTTAATAAAAAAAAGGAACAGTGGCTGCTTCTAGTTTTTTCCTCTGCTACAATTCTACTTTGTCCCCAGGCAATGTGAATGGAAGACTAAAGAAAAAAAAAAAAGTCTTTTATGAGAAGGTGGAAAAGAACACAAAGATTTAAGTTTCAAGATATTATCTGTCCACACTGTTCCCCTGGGTGAATCTTTTTAGCCCCCAAATAAATTTCACCCTTCTCAGGGAGAGGAAAGGATCTTTATTTTTCTAACTGTACCCCATCCCCACCCCAGATTTCCTAGTGTTGTGTAATGAAGAATGTGGGTGACTTATGTCCCCTGGCTCATGAAAGTGACCTCTGCATTTGGGGAATTTCCCAAGCAATAGGAGTGTCTTCATTATTCACAGGGGGCCTGTGTTCATTATTCATGGGGGGCCACTCAGACCATTACAGAGTTCGTACTAATCAGATGACTCAGGACAGGGGCAGGCCACACCGGAAGAACCAACCATGTGATTCAGAGGGTTGGGATTTTGAGACAGGTGATGTCAGTCTGACCTCTGAGAAGGGTAGAGGAGTTGGAAAGTAAGTTGAACCACATGACCAACAATTCCATCAATCATGTTTAGATCATGAAACCCCAAGAAAAACTCTTGACTGAGGCTCAGGTGAGCTCTCTCGCATTTGTGTGACAAGTTAATGGTCCAGGAAGGTGGTGAGTCCTAAGAACACAGATGCTTCACACGTGAGATTCTTTGAGACTCACACTAAGAGATGTCTCTTCATTTGGCTGGTCCTGATTTGTGACCACGGTTCATCAGTACAGTGCTTTCTTGAGTCCTATGAGTTGCTTTAGGGAATTATCAAATATGAGGGGATAGTGGCTCTTTGGTCAGACATACAGGAAGCTTGGGAACCCCAGAAGTGGTGGCTGGTGTCTGAAACAATGGGAGTCTTGTGGCTGGTGATGCCTTTAACCTGTGAAGTCTGAGCTAATTCCAGGATCAGACTTGTTTTGCTCTTCGTTATATCTACCTCCTTCCTACCACTGCCTGGGGATCCCTACTCATCTGTCAGGAGGCTCAGTCTCCTCCAAACATAGGCTCATTTCTACCTCCCCCTTGGAAGGCAGACACAGAGGCAGGAAAAGTGCCCTTGAGTTGGTCCTAGGTAGGACTGGTACCACAAAGGAAGGGGATGTGTGGTATAAGGAGCAGCCATCTCACTTGAAGGCAGTGGGTGTGTAAGGCAGGCCGGGATCCCTCTTCTTCCTCCCCCCTGCTGTCAGTGAGCAGACTCATGGGTGATAATCACTAGAGCCAGCTGGATCAGCCTTCCTTAGGTTAGAGCTTTCCATGGCTTCCCTGGTCCCTCCAGCTGCTCATACTTCAGCATTCTCCTCCTGGCCTGGCTGTGGAATCTTTTCTGAGTGTGTGCAAAGGGAAGAGAGTTTATTCTCTGGAACTGCTTGAATCCTCTCAAGCTTCCACCCCTGAACTTGCCATTAATAATATTTCAGTGTCTTCAAAGTTGAATGATTTATTTCCCATTGTAATCTTCCACCTACTCAAGATTCACTCTGTTTCTAGATCCATTACCCATCACAATCCTAGTCCTCCCAGGGCAATGTAAATAGAAAATGAAAGAACTGGTTTAAATAGTCTCTTTGGATGAGCTAGTCCCCTGTATGCCACTATACAGAATTTCAGGTGTACCCACTTCTCTACCCCACGTCAGTATCTTGGGTGCATGAGGGGGCTCCCCTGGACATGTGGAGATGTCCTTGGATCCATGCTTGCTCTATGGATTTCTGCTGGAGTTCCACAAGGCATGACCTGGCCTTCTGGGAAATGTGTTGACATGTACTATGAGAGTTGTGGTGTCCCATTTGTCCCTGGAAATGTGCCTTAGTGGGCTCTTCATCCTGGCTAGGCCTTTGCTGGATCTTTCTCCATCTCTTCAATCCTCTCCCTGGGACACATGAGAACTTCTGCATGGCCAGGGAGGCCAGGAGTCCTGCGTTGGTCATGCCTCCCCAGCCAACTTTGTTCTGCACTATAGTGGAAATGGGCTGAACATCAGACAGACTTCTAGAGGTGTCAGATTCCCTCCCCCACCCCACTCCATGATCAATGAGCTCAGGGAAGCATGACTCAAGCTCCCAGGACTCTCCTGTCCCAGGGACATTTCTAAACACCCCTGCACCTTCATCCTGAAGTAGTGAGCTCATGACGGTCTGACTTCCTCGTTATCTTCTCCATTCTCTTTGTCCTCAAGACCAGGAGGGTAAACCTTTCTTCTTTTTCCTCTCTTCCTGCTTGAGGATGCCTCTACAGAGTCCAGGATCTAAATCCCTAGGCCTGCCTCTTGCCACAACAAAGGAATTTAGAAAATCCTTTCTCCAGACAAAGGGTCGCTTTCCAGTCTGCTTGGTTGCTGGGAACTCAAACAAAAATCTAGTTGGAGATGCCTGGGTGGCTCAGCACCCAGGGGTGGCTCAACTCCTGGTTGAGCATCTGCCTTTGGCTCAGGGCATGATCCCAAGGTCCCGGGATCGAGTTCTACATCAGGCTCAAAGCAGGGAGCCTGCTTCTCCCTCTGCCCATGTCTCTGCCAATCTCTCTGACTCTCATGAATAAATAAATAAATCTTTTAAAAAAATCTAGTTGATGTTCAAAACTGGACAATGACCTGCTCCAGCAAGATCTACCCTTGCCCTACCACTGAGTAACCACAGTGAGTGGGACCCTCTGGGCTAAAAGACTCACAGGCTGAGGAAACAGATCTGAAACTATTTAAAAATATAATCTCATTTATGTGCTCCTCACACAATATATATGGTGGGCCTGCTATGTGCCAGTCACTAGGTTGGGGCATCAACACTCCTTGAAATTGTTTTTAATAACTGCTTTATTAAGATACAATTGACATATTCCACAGTTCAATCTTAAAGTGAACCACTTGATATTTCTTACTATATTCAGAGTTGTACAAACATCACCACTATCCAACTTTAGAATATTTTCACCAACCCAAAAAGAAACCCCTTACTCATTAGCAATAAACTGCCCCCACCCCATTTCCCCTCCCCCTGGCTCCTGGAAATCACTAATCTACTTTTTGCATCTATGGATCTGTCTATTCTGGACATTTCATGTAAATGGAATCATATAATATGTGCCTCTGATGACTAGCTCCCCTCATTTAGTAGAATGTTGTTAAGCTTCATCCATGTTGTACTATCAATACTTCATTTATTTTTATTGCCAGTTAATGCTCCATTGTACGGATATACCACGTTTTATCTACACATTTGTCAGTTGATGAACATTTGGGCTGTCTCCAGTTTTTGGCTATTATGAAGACAGCTGCTACGAACGTTCATGTACACGTTTTCATGTGGACAAGTGTTTTGATTTCTCTTAGGCACATAGCCTGGAGTGGAATCGCTGTGTCACATGGTAACTCTGCTTAACAGTTTGAGGACGTGTCAAACTCTTTCTCACAGTGGCTGTACCATTTAACATTACCACCAGCAGCATATGAGGATTCCAGTTTCTCTACAGCCTCCCTGACACCTAATATCTTTTGGTTTTGGCCATCCTAGTGGACAGGTAGTGATATCTCATGGTGGTTTTGACTTGCACCTTCCTGATGGCTAATGACACTGAGCTTCTTTTCATATAGTCATTGGCCATTTGTGTGTCTTTTTTGGAGAAATATCTATTCAGATCCTTTGTCCATTTGTTAGTTGGTTATGTGTCTTTTTGTTGTTGAGTTGTAAGAGTTCTTTATATATTCTGGATACCGTTTCCTTTTCAGCCCCCTTTGGATTTTAAGAAATATCTAAATCAAGGTTAGACCAGGGGTTGCCGTTTTAAAATCTGCAGAGTTCACGTCAAGGTGACAGAAACTTTGCAAAGAACACGTTCCATCCCCTGAGGACAGTTTGGAGGGTTTGTGCAGTGGCAAACCTTGGAAATGAAGGACAGAGAACAGCCTGGGCAGGCCTGGGCCTGCTCTCTTGTTCAATCACACCCCTTTCAAAACCCCAGCTGGAGAGGAGTCTGAATTTCAACAGGCTGGAGGCAGGTGGGGATGCTGATTGGTTAGTGTACTGAAGGTGGGATGAGCTTGGGGGAATTCTCTTCTCCCCCCTTTTTTTAAAGGAACATAGGCTTCTATTTCTTGGGCAAATGAGGTGGTACACAGAAAAGTATTTTGGAATTACAGAGGGATATGCAAATGTAAGGTGACATTGTTTCTATTGTTATTTGTAGGAACCAGTGAAAATCCTCTCTAGGAAGAAATGGCAGAGTCTGCGTAGGGGGTGAGGGTGTGCAGCATTTTAGGGACGACTTAAGGGATGAAAAGTAAAGGAGAGAGGAGGGTAGAGTTTGCAAATGTTTGTGTGTGTGTGTGAGAGAGAGAGAGAGAGACAGAGTCAGGGACACAGAGACACAGAAAGACCTTTGTGATTTCTGGCATGTTCCTTTACCACCTGTATGATTATTTATTTAATACTTTTCTTTAAATGGGCTCCTATTTCTTTTAATTAAATATATTTATAAAGGAAGCTTTATATCACAGTTATAAATGGCAAACCTGCATCATTTTCAAACAGGAATGTACCATGTAAACAAATAGAACAAAAACCAATGTGCTATTTAAGTGTAGCTGGAGGCTGTTGTCTCCCAGGCTCAGCAAACTGCTCTGGACTGGCTCACCTCTCCCTGGCACTCAGGCCTCTGCTCAAAGGGTGCCTCCCCGGGGGGCCTCTCCAACACACCCCCTGTCCTTGCTCTATGTCTTCACAGTGCTCATCACTATCTAGGGGATGGTGTTTTTCCTACGCGTGCCTGGCTCCACGCAGGCAGGGCCTGTCTTCTTCACGATCTCCACAGCCGAGCTCGATAAACAGTGGTTGAGTACATAGCTAAAAGCTCTGAGTAGCAGGGCTGTTTTCTAGTTTGTTTTTCTCCATTTAGCAAGTGTCAACCAGGTGTTAAAGGGCACACCAGCCAGTGCCATGCTGCCACTTGCACCTTGCTGTCACGGGGCGGGGTGGGGGGTGGTACTGAGCCAGGCTTGAGAAGGAAGCAGCCTTTCAGGGTGTGATTCTGTGGCTCACTAGCCTCCTGCCCTGCGAGATGGGAATCCCTAGGCCGCCAACTGCCACGCTGCAGATCCCCACTTGCCTGCTGGCTGGCTGAGTGACCCCTCAGCATCGCTGGGCCGCACCCACATATGCCTTCCCCAGAACGGCGGAGCCACCCCTTGCCCACTTCATACACACTCTTGGCAGAGAGAAGCTGCTCAATTAAATGAGAGTAGGAGCACAGAGGGCTTACCAGAAGATGGGATTTAATGACTGACATCGCCTGCTAAAAAATCCTACCCTTTTTCCAGGTCCAACTTTTAAAAGTAATAATATTATTTACCCTTTACTGAGCACTCGTTATGCACCAGGTGCCTTGCTAAGTAAAAGTTTTATAGACCTATCATTTAATTGTATCCTTGCAATCCTCCTATAAAGTAGGGATCTATTGTTCCCATTTTACAGATGAGGGACCTGAAGCTTAGAAGAGTTTCATGGCCCGCCTAAGGCGATGCAGACTGCTTATGTTCTTAACCATGACATAGTAACAACCACGTAACTGCTGCTGCCTAGACGGCCTGCCCAGCAATGTTTCCACTCCTGAATCCCCATAATTCTGTACTGTTAACCCTCTGGTCATATCTGCTCAATCTCCCTTGGTGTGTGTGTGTGTGTGTGTGTGTGTGTGTGTGTGTGTGTAGCGAGTATTTGTTTCTTGCGGGCTGAAACCACTCACTCATCTCTCCCAGGGTCAAGGCAAGTACATGGCACACTGTGGCCACCCTATCTGTGTCCCCAAGTAAATCCTGGATTTCTTCCATCAGGCTCTGTCTCTGTGGTTGATCAATGAGGAAAAATGAGCAGTCGCATTTCTGGAGATATAAATTAACTCTATCA
The DNA here is from genome assembly GCF_018345385.1 of Vulpes lagopus. NCBI lineage: Eukaryota > Metazoa > Chordata > Mammalia > Carnivora > Canidae > Vulpes > Vulpes lagopus. The sequence continues at coordinate 113,030,600 of NC_054828.1, forward strand.
GAAAGTCCCTGGGATATTTACCTAGGAGAGTGTGTGGAAAGACGTGGGCTTCAACCAGGAGACTGAGGGTGGCAGGGAGGGTGGGCATACAGACACAGGGGCAGGGCACATGGTTAGGGGAGGACCCTCCTGGTCTGTAGCATTGATGGCTCGTGCTGGGCTTCTCTGTCTTCGCGGATTCACTCTTTACCCTGCTCCTTGTCCTCACAGGAGAGCAGAGGAAGAAGAGAGAGTTATGCTGGGGTATTTATTCTATGTGTGTTGGGCCAGGACTGGTCACAACTCTGCAGTTACACCTGGATTCTGCGGTCTCCTGGGGTGGTCTCCCCACACCTTGACCTTGCCATTGTGGGCTACTAGGACTTCTTCAAGTTATCCTGATCTGAATGTGCCCTCTGTTCCTGCGGGGACCCTGGCTGATGGGGCGAATGCCTTTTTCTGCACCCTTTGGGTCACTTCTTGAGGTCAGAGTCTCTGCTTACTCGTCACTGCGTCCCCAAACCTGGCACAGTGTTTGGGATAGGGTTCTAATAGCCAACTCACCTTATTGAGCACCTATAATAGGCCAACACTGTTACCTGTATTACTCAGATAATCCTCACAACAATCCCACACCCTCATTTTACAGATGAGGAAATTAAGATCCAGAGAGGTTGAGTAACTTGTCCAAGATTATGTGTCTTGTCAGAATGTGACAGAGCTGGGATTTGAACCCCACCAGGGTGACTCTTGAGCCAATAGGATGATCCTTAACCCTGCTATTGGGTTGCCTTTCTGATTGCTGCTTGTGTATTGGGGCACAATAGGTTCCCAATTAGCGTTGGGAGCCAAAAGAATCTGCTTCTTTGCCCACTCAGAGGCTCAAGTAGAATGGGCAGAAGGTGGAATGTAGGCTACCATGGCAACTGGATCACCAGGTCACCTCACGTACTCAGCCCTTGGGGCTGAGGTTCTCCTGCAGGCAGAGAGCAGGGTGGGGTCAGCATGGGGCAATGTTTGAGGCACCAGATGCATTGTGAGGACCTTGAAGAATACCAGGTGGGTGGATGAGGCAGGATGTTCTGGGCAAAACTGGGGGGAGCTTCCTGAGGCAGGTGGGATGAGTGGAAGGGTCGTGGAAGCTGTTGCCTTTGCTAAACCTGCATCCGCAAGAGGCAGACCAGTCCTCTGAGGCCTCCTCCCCCATCTGTCTCTGGCTCCAAAGCCCAGGGCCTGAGGCTTGATTTCAATCCTCTCTCCCAGTCTGTGACAGCATGCTCCTTCCTAAAGCTGTCAAAGCCTGGGGAGGGAGGGAGGAAGGGCACCCTCTGCTCCTCTTCCAATCGCTGGGGGGATCCACGGCCGAGTACTGGGGTGCCTGCATTGTGCAAGCTGCGGGATAAGAGAATGGCCATCTCCTCCCCAGTCCCTCAAACTCCCCACTCCCCAGGGGAGCCAAAGCAGGGCTGTTCGCAGTGGGCAGGTCACCTCTCTGTGCTTTTTTGTAGGCTCTGACCTTCCTGACCAGAAATGAAATCCTGTGGTGAGTAGAGGGGCCCCTTTCCCTGCCCTTGAGCTGAGCTCTCGTCCTGGTACATCTCATTCTGGTTCCTGAGTGTGGTCCTCACTCAGCACTGTAAAGTCCTGGAAATGAGACTGGCACAGGGCAGGCAGAGCCCCTGGAAATGAGACTGGCACAGACCCCAGCTGGGAGAGCCCAAAAGCCAAGTTGAGCAAAACCTCAGGCATTAAGCCACTAGGGGATCCAAGGCAGGATTTCTTCACAGAATCACAGAAGTGGATGAGGCTTCTTGGGGGGATGGGGGAATGATGGAAGGACTTAGGAAACAGGTTTGAAGCTGGCTGGGTAAACCTGGATGTGCTCTAAGACCTAGCTCCCTCTCCAAGCCTCTTTTCTGGGCCTGCTATGTGTCAGACATTGCAAGGGCCCTGGGAACATATCGGGGAAGAGTCCACAGTGCCTGTTGTCATGTAGGTTATTGTCCAGCAGGACAGGCTCTGGGCCAAAGACAAGTGGTGTCATGCAGTGTGAGAGGCCACAGATGCCCTCTTCATGGGATTGCAGAGGGAATGAACGGCATGGTGTGTCCAGGTCCAGAAAGGGTGACTCAAAGTCTTCTATGATTCCTTCTCTTGCCCTGCCATCTGCTCGGAACCCCTTTCCAGGCCCATCAGAAGACAGGAGCCCAACTGGACAGAGTCGAGCAGACAGGCTCTTGCCTCAGGGCCACCAGGCCCCATGATAAGCTGGGATGAGCCCCTGGTTGGCTTTTGCCAGCCTCACTTGTTAGGTATGAATTGGAAGCTGAGAGACACTAGATATTTGAAGAGAAAACTGAAAAACCTGTGCTAAACCATGCCATCATAACATTTCAGAACACCAGAGATAATGAGAAGATGCTAAATGCTTCCAAAGAGAAAACAAAAACTAAAACAAAATATATACAGAGCTCTGGGAATCAGAATGGTTTGGGACTTGGAAGACAGGAGCTAAAGACCTCCAAAACCATAAGGAAAAAAAAATCCCAATCTAGAATTAAGTCATAGCTAAACTATTAATCAAGAGTGAAAGTGAAGTAACTTTATTGACTTGCAAATTATTTTTTATTTTTTTCATTTATTTTTTTGGCAAATTATTTTTTAAAATGACCTCTTTTGCATCTTGTCTGAGGAAGCTTTTGGAGGATGTGCTCCATTATAACAAATTAATAAACTGTGTTATTTTGGTAAACTAGACTGGTATATACAGGATACTTCCTTTTTTGTAAAATAAAAGTTTCTACGTGCATACACATACACACGCAAAGAGAACATGTCTGGAAGGACACACACGTGCACGCTGGTCATAGGTTAGCTTCTTTTTAAAATAGATTTTTTATTTATTCATTTGAAACAGACGGATACAGGGGTGAGGGTGCAGATGAGCAGAATAGAGGAAGAGGGAGGAGAAGCAGACTCCCCACTGAGCTGGGAGCCTGACGTGGGGCTTAATCCCAGGACCTAGAGATCACAACCTGAGCCAAAGGCAGATACTTAACCATCTGAGCCACCCAGGCGCTCCATAGGTTAGCTTCTTGGAGAAGACCTGGGCCACTGACAACATCGGTGCTAGCATGGCCTTGTTGTCTGCAAAGTAAAGGGGCAGCTTTGAAATGGACACCCAGTGGCACTTGCAGTGGTTTAGGGAGCTGATGGCACGTAGTGCTTATGGGAAAGAGTGGCCAATTTGGGCTAGACTAAACCCCAGTCACTTTTGGACAATTGTCCTATGTGGCCTCTGAAGACGTGCTGTGATTTTCCTATTAATGTGACAAAGAAATACAGCCTGGATGACGGTGCAGTTGGAGAGATCAGTCCAGTTGGAAAAAGTATCCAAGAGACTAATAGACACAAGTAACCTCTGGATGAGGGTGGCTCTGCCCTCATCTAATACTTTCCCATCTTTTTTTTTTTTTTTTTTTTTTTACTTTCCCACCTTCTTATCTGTGACCTGCATAAAACACAAGGGCTTGGTCACTAGATCTGCAGATGATGCACCCCTGGAGGGGCAGACCACATGTGACAGACTCTGGTTTTAGAGCCAGCCCCTTCCCAATCCTAGGCTGCCTTGGCTGGGCTCTCCAAGAAGGGGTCTGTCCACCCTAAATTTCTTGCCTGTGGGGATTTTCTTTCATGGCTTGTTGGTCTTTTAAAGAACAAAGTCCCTTTCGGCCTCAGCTCCAAGTCAATCCTCCCTGACTTCTGATCAAATTGCTCCACGAGAAGCCCTTGACTTCCAGATGTCTCTTGGGCTCAGTGCAAAGGCCCTTCCAGGTCCTCATCTGCAGCCACAGCTGCAGACTCTGTGTCTGGGGCCTGACCCAGAGAGGGCACATGTGGTTTCCTTTAGACCTCCATGGTTGGAGCCCAGGTAGGCCTGATTCAGTCTGAGCTGACTGCTCTGTATTGCTCAGGGACTACTCTGGTCACCATCTCAGCCTGTAGGTAGGTCTGTCTGCGTGGGGAGCCTGGACCTTTGCCCCTAGCCCCTGCACAGGCTGACCCAGCCATGAGGGCCACTCTTTCCTCTCAGCACCCCTGAGGTCCCAGCCCTTTCCAGCCTCCAGGCCTCATCCTGGCCATTAGCACCTGGTCCTCCTGGAGCACCAGCAGGTCAGCAGGCACAGTGGTTACAAGCTTGCTCCCTTCAAGCCAAAGGCCTGGGTTTGAGGCTGGGCTCTGCTACTTCTCGCTGCGTGACCGTGGGTGAATTTCTTTGCTGAGCCTGTTCCCACACTTATAAAAAGCCTGAGATAAAAGTACTGGAACCTAACCTCACATGGTTGTTATTAGGACGATTAAATGATCAAATGCATGTCAGAGGTCAGAGCATCAGTGGGTGTGTGGATCAGTGCTGACTGTGGGCTAGCTATTATTTTTATGCTTTTATTATCCGCCTCCCCCCCTCCTTTTTTTTTTTTGCAAATGAGGAGACTGGCTCAGGGAAATGAAGCGGTTTGCCCAAGCCACACAGCTTGAAAGGAGCAGATCATAAAAGCTACCTTTTCAGGCTAGAGATAGGGCTATTTATAAAATACCTGCAGGCTGTACTGTAGGGCAAAGGACTATTGACCCCAGGGCCCAGGGACCTGAGCCCGGAAGAAAGGAGTAGAAATGGAAGCTGGCACTGGAGCTGTGTTGTCCATCCTGCCAGGAACACAGGAACCTGGAAGCTCATAGAACATAGAGGTCCTGCCGCCACCCTGGCCTTGAATGAGAGTCTCTAGGGGTGGGTACAGGGTACTTTCACAGGCTCCCGGATGTGGGACCCAGTTGACCATCACTAAATAGGGCTTCAGAGGCAAGGGTGCAGAGAAGGGTACAGAAATAGTCATAGGATGCCTGAACCAGAGGGGGCAGTGGGGGTCACCAAGTCTCTCATTTTACAGAGAGGAAACTGAGGCACAAGAGGGGATATGGCAGGTCCAAGGTCCCCCAGAGCATGAGCTGCAGGGCCCGCCTCCCTGTCTCCAGGCCTCAGCCCGCAGACAGTCCCTCCCCTTGTCTGGGGTGAGGGTGGGGGGGAGCCACAGCACAGGCTCCTTGATTTCTGGCAGGCTGAATGTGTGAGTTTTTCAAATGGCTTTGACTCTTGAGTCCATTAGTGATTAATTCAGAGTTCCATTTAGAGCCGGCTGATCCATATTTGGAGGAGGAGAACATTTTGTGGCAGCAGAGATGCAGCCACGATTCATCTGCGGGCAGCCCACCCACTCGGTGGCCTGGGAAGGCATGAAGTCCCGGCAAGGCCCTCCCCACCACACCCCTCCCCAGAAAGCTCTCCAAGGGGGCGGGGCTGACAGGCTCACACCTGGGTGGGGGAGGATCCTTTAAGGGTGCGCAGCACAGCCTGCAGAACCTGGTGTGGGGTTCGGCCCCCACTCTCTCTCAACCTCTAAGACCTTGGGCACACCCTTTAAGCTCCTTGAGCCTCAGTTTACCCTTCTTTAGAAATTACCACTCCTACACCTGTCCCACAGGAATGTTGGAAAAATCAAGGAGAAAACGTGCTTGAGCGCATCCAGCGCGTAGTCTTGGTAAATAAGAGAGGAAGGCAGTGGCAGTTACCTGGTCCCCCCAGGGGTGCTCCTGACACCTTCCTTCTCTGGGCTCCCAGGGGCTGAAGGGGGGTGTAGAGCTTCAGGGTCTGCAGCTCTGGATTTAAGCGGTACCACCATGGGACCTGAAGCAAGTTATTTTACCTCCTTGAGCCTCGGTTTCATGTGTAAAGGAGAGATGATGGCTCCTTCCTTGCAAGTCTGTCATGCAGGTTAGGTGAAAAATATCTGTGAGAGTTGACAGCTGGCCGCAGGCCACTCCCACTGGGGAAGGGGGGGGGCAGGGGAGCAGGAGGCTCTGCTCTGGGTGGCTGCAGGGTGCAGGGCCTCAGGGATTTCCTTTTTGGTTGTTTTTTTTTTTTTTTAAGATTTTATTTATTTATTCATGAGAGACTCACAGAGAGAGAGAGGCAGAGACTTAGGCAGTGGGAGAAGCAGGCTTCCTGTGGGGAACCTGATGAGGGACTTGATCCTGGACCCCGGATCATGTCCTGAACCAAAGGGAGCCGTTCACCTAATGAGCCACCAGGGTGCCCAGGCCTCAGAGAAGTCTTAAAACTCAGCGCACCTTACTGAAAGTCAGTCTGCTCTTTCTCACCTCAGGCCAGCAATTCTAAGGACGACAATGATCAAATCTCCTTTTGACTGGGGCCGCATCCCTCCCTGCACTCCAGGGCCGATGGCCTGCCTTTCCCCCTCTGTGCTCTTCAGTGCCCTCCATACTTTCCTGGGGAATGTTTCCCCTCACCCACTCCATGACCTGCTTCTCAGCTCTCTCCCCAACTTGTCAGAGCAGTCTCTGGTGACAGTCCAGGGCCCCTTACGAGGCTGATGGAGCCTGTCCTTCCCCACTAGCCATGCGCCACTCTGGCTCCTGTTTCCAGGCCCCTCTCATGCGTCAGCATAGAGCCAGGGATGGAGATTTTATCTCCCCGTTGGGCAGAGTCAGGATTGGAGCCCAGGTGTCTGCTCAGAGAGGTCAAGCAGCTTGCCTGGGTCACACAGCTAGAGGGTCCACATGGGTCCCCCTGACGGTTCTGGCAGCATTCCAGCAGGAAGGGGGTGACAGGCAGGACACTCAGCGGGGGCCTTTGAAGGGCCTTTATAGCAAAGGGAGTGTGCTCAGAGGCTGAGGGACTGCCCCGCAGGCCTGAGGTGCCCAGTAGAGAGCAGGAGCTGTGGAAGCCAGGGCTCAGACAGACATGGCCCTGAGTACCTAGGCTGGAAGGGGGGAGGGAGGGACAGGTCCCCACCCTGGCTCTCTCACCACCTCCAGTCTCCAGCGGGTGCCTCCTTTGGGCCAAGGGCATCTGGAGGCATCAGGAAGCCAGAGGGCAAGAGGGTGGGAATGCACCAGACAGAGCAGAGGAGGGCCTGGGCAGGAGGCAGAAAGACAGAATAGGAACTCGGACACAGCTGATATCCTCGTTGCTCTCCCACAGCCGGGATCCAGGGGACATTTTCTCAGTCTCTGAGCTGTGAAAACATGAGGGGCTAGATGGGGAGCCGTTCATGGCTCTGAATTCTCCTGGTACTGGATCTCCATTCACCATGGCCAGAGAAACTGAGGCACAAGGTCCTGGGAGGGGGAGCCCCTCCCTCTCTACCTCCAAATATCCACTTATAAAATCACCCTCTGAATTCTTCACTGAGTCACCTGTCCTCAACTCCCACCAATCAGAGATTCATTTGGGTTAAAAGACCGCACACCCTGCAAACAACAGTGAGGGGCTGTTAGTCACTCACTCCTGAGTATGAATTAGCTTGGCCAGATGTGCACCTCCTAGCGCTGAGCTGAGCTAAGAGGTTGGACGGTGGGGAGAAGCACAGTGCTGAAGTTTATAGGCTTCCCCTCGTTTAATCCTCATGTATTTGTGAGGGGAGCCTAGGGCTCCTGCCCTCTCCCCCTACACGATCACACAGCCACTTCACACTCCATCTCTCCCTCACAAGCAAAGCCTCCATGACCATGTGGGCCTACAACATGAACACTGATGAAGGGGGGATAGGCGGGTTGCTTAGTCCTGCAGTCTGTGGGGCTGGGCTGTGGGTGAGAGGGGCCTGTAGTCTGCTGGCTGCTGGCAGTCGGGCTCTAATCCCGGCTCAGCCACACCCAGCGTGTGACCTCTTTTCTCAGGGCCAAGGGCAGGGCTGGGCAGATGGCCTGGGGTGACACTCTGGCTTCCCCAGGGCCACGTTGGTTTCTCTATCTGCAAGTGAGGGGCTGGACTGAGGGACCACAGATGTCCCTTGCAGCTCTGACATTCTATAACACTTCTGGAGTGTATTCAGTGCCATAGAGCACACTCACATCCCTTTCTTCACACCAGGCTCATCTTTGCACCTCCCCCCCCCCCCACACTGTGTGCTGGGCACACTGGAGTCCTCAAGGATGTTTCTAGAAGGGTGGGAAGATGTCTAACTGCCTTTACTATGACACTCAGTCCTAAGTCCCCTTCCTCTGGAGAGGCTGGCAAGAGAGGGGCGCGTGGTCTGCTGTCCCCAGCTCATTATGCTTCTCTCCTTAGCATCCACGACACCTTCCTGAAGCTCTGTCCCCCTGGGAAGTACTACAAGGAGGCAACACTGACCACAGACCAGGTCAGCTCCCTGCCAGCCCTGAGGGTGAGTGCAGCATGGGGGCGGGGTGGGGTGTGCCACTGGGGTCGGTGAAGGGGCTGAGGACACTGGGGGAGGGGCAGCCCCTCTGGCCGTGGGGCGGTCTGGTGGCAGCCTTTCCAGAGGGGCTTGTGGACCACCAGGCATGGGGCCCAGCAAGGCATGGATTCTCAGCACTTCTCACACACATGTCTGGCCCCACTCCATCCTTGCATCAGTCCTGGACAGGCTGTGAGGACTGTCACCATTTCGTAGGACAGAGGCCAAAGTGTCCCGAGGCAATGTGTCTTGCTCCAGGTCTCACCATCCGTGAAGGTGGCAGGCTTCACTAAGGCTCCCACTGGCCCTGTTGGCTGAGTCTCCAGGGTCCTGCCTATGATTCCCTTTTGAGCTTCAGCTTATGGCCCAGCACCAGCTTCCTGGGACCATTTACCTGACCCCACACCCCCCACCCAGAGGACCCTGCACCAGCCAGCTCTCTGCTATGTTTTATGCCCCAAACCAGAGAAATGGGAAAGGTCAGGAGGCTCTGCACAACCCTTTGGGCCTTGGGGAAGCCAGGGTGCCTCTGCTGGCCGGCTGCCCAGCCCCCTCCTCAGCCCTTCTCTTCTGCTCAGGCTGCCTCAGTAGACTAGGGTTTTTCTAGAAGAACTAAGAACCTTCTCAGTTTCTTCTCTGAGAAGCCAGGAGCAGGACTCAGAGCCCAGGTACTATCATCTCAACCTGCCTTCTTCCATCTGTGAAATGGGCGGGGCACTGAGGGTGGCTGGGAGTTGTTTCCGTGTGCTCCCCAAGGCTTCCTGCACTCCACTGGCTGTGCTGACATGAGCTATCAGTGCCCCCCACTCCCAACCTTTTAAGGACCATCCTTGAGTTTTTTTGTTCCTGCTCTGAAAAGGCCCTGCCCTTTCTCCAAAGCACCAGGATGAATGCAGAGGTGTACCATAAAAGGGCTCCCCAATCAATTCTAAGATTTTTTACTAAAATGTGTGCAGTGCGTAGAGAGAGGCAATGTAGGTCAACAAATCGTGGTGGTGTCAGGCTTCCCGATGTTTCATTCTGATCTCAGCAGGATAAGGGTTTGAATTTGTCATTGTGCAATGAGAAGCTATCTTCTCTTCTGTCTGGAACAAGGTGGGCACCTCTTGGAAGAGGGCTAGGGACCTGCATGGAGCGGGTGGTGGGAAGGAGGTCATAAGGGAGAGACGCACAGGTGGAAGGCGCACACGTTCAACTAGGGCGATGCGGCCTCTCCAAAGTGACGGACCTTCTTTTGGGCAGAGACAGAGAAAGAGCACAGAGCCAGGGGCTTGCGATTGAGGCAGGGAAGATAAAGGAATAAGAAGGGGTGTGAAGGGGTGAGTAGGATGGGTAGCTGGGAGCTGGGGTCTTGGAGAAGAAATGACTGATATCTCAAAGGAGAAATAATTGGAGAATGTGCCTATGCCAGACACAAAATGGGGAGCCTGTCCTTTGGTACCCCTGCTCACACATGCACTCCCCACCCCCACACAGGCACGCCTCCACATCCCACCCCCCCACCTACATACCCGTGCACACACCTACATGTGCTCAAACACACATACACGTGCCGGCTGGGGGGTCCTTCACACTGGTCCTTCACCCAGACTCTCCACTCAGGGACCAGGGCTGAGGGGCAGCCCAGATGGGAAGCTTCTGCCCTCCATTCCTCAGGTCAGGGACAGTGTCACTGGGCAGTCCCAAAATATTTGAATGTGAAACATGGGTATAAACTCAGGACCACCCAGTCTAATCATTGTCAAATACTTTCTGCCCTGGTTTTACCCATCAGAAAACGGAAGCCTGGAGCGGCTTGCTCAAGGCACCTGACCGTAGGTCACATGTTTGCAGAGCTTGGATTGCTCTGACCCTATCTCCATTTTTTTTTTTTTTTTTGCCCTGAGAAAAATGTTTTTTAAAAAAAATCTTTTAAAAAATTATTTAAATTCAATTAAGTAATGTATTATTGGTTTCAGAGGTAAAGGTCAGGGATTCATCAGTCTTATATAACACCCAGTGCTCATTACATCACATGTCGTCCTTACCCATCACCCAATTACCCCGTCTCCCCACCCCCTCATCTCCAGCAACCCTCAGTTTGTTTCCTGTGATTAAGAGTCTCTTATGGTTTGTCTCCCTCTCTGATTCCACCTTGTTTTATTTTTTGCTCTCTTCCCTTGTGATCCCATTTTGTCTCTTAAATTCCACATGACTGAGATCACATGATAATTATCTTTCTCTGATTGACTTATTTCGCTTAGCATAGTATCATTGTAAATGGCAAGATTTCATTTTTGATGGCTGAATAGTATTCCGTTGTATGTATGTACGACATCTTCTTTATCCATTCATCTGTTGATAGACATCTGAGCTATTGTGGACATTGCTGCTATAAACATTGGTCTGACCCCAGTTCTTTTTTTTTTTTTAATTTTTATTTATTTATGATAGTCACACACACACACAGAGAGAGAGAGAGAGAGAGAGAGAGAGAGAGAGAGGCAGAGACATAGGCAGAGGGAGAAGCAGGCTCCATGCACCGGGAGCCCGACGTGGGATTCGATCCCGGGTCTCCAGGATCGCGCCCTGGGCCAAAGGCAGGCGCCAAACCGCTGCGCCACCCAGGGATCCCTGACCCCAGTTCTAACCAGGGCCTCCACCTCTGATCAGGGCTTGGCTTGGTGCTGACTGTGTGCCTGGGTCTGCAAAGTGCCCTGGGGGCACAAGGGGAGAGCCTGACAAAGACTGACCCTGGATGGCTGGGATGGAATGTGCCAGGTGACCGGTGGGCCAGCACTCCCCATGGCTCCAGTATACTCCATTCAAGCCTGGCATCCCTGTCCTGAGCCCCAGAGGAGCAAGCACTGGACTAGCATCAGAGGGTTGGGTCGGGGCCCAGTTCCATCACTCTGCCTATAACATCTCCCTCTAAGCATGAATCCCTATCTGTAAAACAAGGGGCTCACGCTGGGCCCTGTAACAGCAAGTGCAAGGATGAGTCACAGTCCTCTGCACCAGCATGGTGGTAAGAGGCCTGTGGGACGGTGTGCAGGCAGCCCCTGCCCCCAGAGAGCACCAGCCCTGACCACTGCTGGAGCACCGGACCCCAAAGTGCTTCACTAGATGGTGGCTGGGCACTGAGACGGGGTCTTGGGACAAGCCTACTTGTAATTTTACTTATTTCGTTCTTCTAAATGGTCGTTATTTCACTCTATTGTACACATAAAAACTGGATCATTGTAGGAAAACACAGAAAAGCAAAAATACAATAAAAATTGTCAGGTTGCCCACCTCAAGGGATGATTGTAATGATCAATTTGCCTTATTTCCTTCTGTAATTTTTTCTAAGCAGATATATAAATGTTGGGATCACACTGACTTTTTTGTATGTTGCTTCCCCCCCACCCTTCCCATTTTGGTTTCTTTGTTCCTTTTCCAACTGGTTCTGAACAGCCAGAACCATCTCATGGATTTAGGACACTTAGCCACTGCCACATGAGGGGACAGGACACTGGGCCAGGAGCAGAAGAGCTGGGTTAGAACTCACTGGTTAAGGGAAACAAAATTATGAACTATTGGGACTTCATCAATATAAAAAGCTTCTGCACAGCAAAGGAAACAGTCAACAAAACTAAAAGGCACCCTACAGAATGGGAGAAGATATTTGCAAATGACATATCAGATAAAGGGCTAGTATCCAAGATCTATAAAGAAAGTATCAGGGGATCCCTGGGTGGCTCAGCGGTTTAGCGCCTGCCTTTGGCCCAGGGTGTGATCCTGGAGTCCCAGGATCGAGTCCCACGTCAGGCTTCCGGCATGGAGCCTGCTTCTCCCTCCTCCTGTGTCTCTGCCTCTCTCTCTCTCTCTCTGTCTATCATAAATAAATAAATAAATAAATAAATCTTTAAAAAAAAAAAAGAAAGTATCAAACTCAACACCCAAAAAACAAACAATCCAGTCAAGAAATGGGCAGAAGGCATGAACAGACATTTCTCCAAAGAAGACCTGCACATGGCCAGCAAGCACATGAAAAAATGCTTCACATCACTCGTTATCAGAGATATACAAATCAAAACCACAATGAGATACCACTTTACACTGGTGAGAATGGGCTAAAATTAGCAAGACAGGAAACAACAAATGTTGGTGAGGATGTGGAGAATAGGGAACCCTCTTACACTGTTCGTAAGAATGCAAGGTGGTGTAGCCACTCTGGAATACAGTATGGAGGTTCCTCAAGAAGTTTAGAATAGGGCTATCTTAGGACCTAGCAATTGCACTACTGGGGATTTACCCCAAAGATACAGATGTAGTGAAATGAAGGGGCACCTGCACCCCAGTGTTCATAGCAGTGATGTCCACAATAGCCAAACTGAGGAAGGAGCCACAATGTCCTTCGAAAGATGAATGGATAAAGAAGCTGTGGTCTGTATATACACTGGAATATTACTCAGCCATCAGAAAGGATGAACCTACCATTTACATTGACGTGGATGGAACTGGAGGCTATTATGCTGAGTGAAACAAGTCAATCAGAGAAAGACAATTAGCATATGATTTCACTCATACATGGAATATAAGAAATAGTGAAAGAGACCATAAGGGAAGGGGGGAAAACTGAGTGGGGAAAATTAGAGAGGAAGACAAACCATGAGAGACTCCCAACTCTGGGAAACAAAGGGTTATGGAAGGGGAAGTGGGTGCGGGGATGGGGTGACTGGGTAATGGGCACTAAGGAGGGCACGTGATATGATGAGCATGGGGTGTTATGCTGTATGTTGGCAAATTGAATTTAAATTTAAAAAAAGAACTCACTTGCTAGCCATTCCTTCCTAGGAGGAATGATTTGGGCTGGGAGGAAGCAAATAGACCCCAAGCAAAGGAAACAGGGTGGAAGGGGTGCCGCATGGAGCCTGTTTTCTTGCAGGTGAGAGGTCTGGTTCTAGGTGCTCCCAGGTGTAGGTCTGGATCCAAGAACGCAGAGTTCTCAACAGTATGAGGAAGTACTTTCTAATCAGTAGAGCTATGTGCAGAGGGCTCGAGCTCCCTATCGCTGAGGGGCGTGAGGTGAGCCAGACAAGCATCTAGCTGGGATGTTCTGGTACACATTTAGACTTGTACCCCATGCTTGGTGCTCTCCTCAGCACCCGAGCCTGTGGTTCTGGCTCTGGGACTTGTTCTTACTCTCTTTTATATCGGTGACCAAGGTTTGTCCCAGACTTTGGACTTTCAGAGTCCAATAAAAGTCTCCCCAAATTGTTTTTTCTTTTTTTGAGGAAGAGGAGCTGGTGATGCCAACTTTCCAATTTTGCCAAGTAAGGACTTTAAAAGCTACGTGATCCACAACCACCATCATTTCATTTCTTAAAAATGTTCATTTTAGAGCAAAACTATAAAAAGGATCTAATCCCAGAAGCAAGAACAGTTCTCTTTATACACGTCTCTTTTTGTCTTTACTTTCCTGCTTTTGCTACCGGTCATTAAGCACTTTGTCACTGATCATCATCACTGATCATCACCGGGCCTCAGACTGGCTTTTGGGGACTGAGATCTAGGACTAAATTTCCTTCCATGTCTTTCCAATCTTGGTCAAAGGGGGAAGATGCTTCCCGAAATGAGCAAGGAGAGGTTGGCTGGGGGTGGGGGCCCGAGTGTCCCTGTTGTGTCCTCTGTGGGCCCAGTGATGGGAGCTGCGTGACTCACACTGCCCAGAACACGTCTCTGGAAAAGGCTGTGAGAATTGGGCCCCAGGGAGCTCCGGGGATGGCTATAACTTGGCTCAGGGGTTTGAATGATCTGGGAAGAAAGTCTTATTTTCTTAACTTGGATTCACTGGTGGAAAAATGGATTGGTTAATATTGGGAAGGGTCTGCCCATCAGCAGAGAACAAGGCAAGAGAGTGGCCTGGGCGGCAGAGGGCAGTAGGAAAAGCCTGATGACAGGGATACAGTGGTCCTTTGGCACTCAGAAGTTTCTGTTTTCTCTTTGTGGCTTTCTTTGGTGTATTTAAAAGAGAATTAGCTCAATGTTTTTGTTCTTGTAAATAGTGATCTTGCTTTCTGTAAACTTGGATGAGTAGTGGCACAGTGTGACCTGGGTTTCTGGTTTCCGGGGCCCTGGCCAGGGTAGTAGGACCTGGGGGAGATCTGAGGTCTTAGAGCCAGTAGGAAGGCTCCCACACTGGCCTCTCCCAGCCTCCCCCTCCAGGGTTCCTGAGGGCAGGTGGTGTGTGCAAAGCCTGGCCTCTTCTCATTGCCTCCCAGCATCAACTCTGTAAGCACAGAGGCCCTAGGACACCTGCCTGAGGCATCAGGAGGCTCTGTGGGTATGGCTCCTGAGCTTCTGGCTCCGTCTACCCGTCCCCAGTTTTTCTGAACCTTTCTGATGCCTGCTTATAGGCTGGGTCTATCTGCTTAGTATAGCTTGCAAAAAACCCACTCCCAAGGCTTTCAGCAAATCAAGAGTCCTCATGCTTATTCAGGCTTTGGAGAAATTACCAGAGTCACAGGGGCATGGATGAGAGTGTATTTTTTTTATTTAAGTGTTTTGGGTTTTTTTAGCTTTTAAATCAAAATTATTTATGCATGCCAAGAGTCAAGTTGCCCTCCAAGGGTCATCCTCATTTCCCTTCTCTGGAAAGAAACCATTTGCAGCTCTTAGCTGGTTCTTGGTTCTTATCTCTGTATCTTTGGAGAGTGCTTTTGTATGGCCCCTTCTTAATACCCCAGCCTTTGACCTCCCCCTCGAGAAGAGGTTTAGCTCTTCCCTCCCCCACATCACTCCCAGTACAGGTACATAAGTATTTTGGTTAGATCGGTATTCGGTGTTTACCTTATGATGACTACATATGCTACTGGGAGCTGAGCCAGGAAATAAACTATGGTTACTTTTCCCTTTCTGCACATTTTCTGTTGTTGTCTTTCCTGGATGTAATCATTCGCTTAGTTTTCTGTGTACTTATCATTAAGTTGACACCAAACCTCTGCCGATCACCTAAAAATCTCTAATTAAAGGTTTCAGAACTGAGATGTTTCACGTACATTCCATTTTCTTGGTGAAATTTCTCTTGGAGCCTTCAGAGCCAAGAGAAAGGTGGCCCTCCAAGCCTGGTCCATGTTGTCCTAGATTTTGGTCACTTTTCCCTTGGATCTTCATTCCCCGTTCTCCTCTCTCCGTGTACTCCCTTGTTTTGGTGGAGCACATCCTCTAATAGCATCCTGATAAAGCGCTCAGGGAGGTAAATGTCTTGCCACCTTACATACACCTTACATGGCTGATTAATGTTTTTATTCTCCCCTCGCACCTGATCAAGAGATTACCGTGGAACTGATCTGTCAGCTGGTTGTCAATTTTCCTCACATTGGGAAAGCAGTGCTCAGATGCATTTTAGCTTTCACTGTTGTTACTGAGAAGTCCAAAGCCTTTCGTTTCCTGACCTTTTTTGTAACTTGATTTTTTTTTTCTTTTCTGGGAACTTGCAGGCTTTTCTCTTTGGCCCAAGGGTTTTGAAATTCCCAATAATGTGAGTTGGTGTGGGTCCTCCTCCCCTTGTACGGGGCACACAGAAGCCCCACTCAGTCTGCAAACTGTCATTCAGGTCTAGGATGTTTCCATGGATCGTTTTCTTTGATAACTCTCCCCCTCGTGTCTTCTTTGTTCTCTCCTTCTGGAACTCTAATATCCTGCTGTTGTACATCAGGGATCGGCCCTTTACTTTTTATCTCTTCTCTCCTATTTTTCATCTGCATCTCTTTGCTCTTCTTCCTGGGAGCTTTTCTCAACTTTACCTACAACCTTAATTTAGTTTTTCACTTCTGCCCTTGTGCTTTTAATTTCCAAGGGCCCCCTTTTCCCCCCTGCTCTGCTTTAAAATAGTATCTTCTTTTTCCTGAATATAATGTCTTATCGAATCTTTTCTCCACGGTGCTCTCCCGTCTAGCTTGTTTGGGTCTTCATCTTCTGTGTCAGAGGTCTTCTCTGGCTATCCGGTAATCATTTGCTTGCTAGAAATGAAGAGTGTGTGTGTGTGTGTGTGTGTGTGTGTGTGTGTGTGTGTGTGTTGGGGGGGATGTTGCTAGAGCTGTGTCAAAGCTGAAGTCCCTTGGTAGGCTTTCAACTGGGAGCTCCCCTGGAGGGGGAGCCAAGGAGGCTATTTCTTGAGGTCTCCCTAGAGAGGATAGGGGGAAAGTCTAAAAGGAGGACTGCTGGGGTCTCAGACTTCAGTGCTTGTGTATTTATTTATTCCCCAGTTCTCAATGTGGCTGACACCCCCCCGCCCCATGCAGAAAGCCCTTATTAGACTCTCTCCAGAGAACAACCTTCCAATGTGGTGCAGGGGTGGGGAGGGCCAGCCACCCAGCATGGAGAAGAGGGGACTAGAACTTGAACGCTTTCAACACTTTTAATCAATCTTCGTTTCCTGACCTCTATGTATTTCCAGTGTGGGCAGGTCCTTCCAGTTCCAGAGCCTTTCAAGGATCCTGGGATGTAGAAAAGGCTGCTAACCAGCTTCTCTCACTGGGGGCTCAGGGTTGAGCTCTCTTCTGTCTGCTGGGTCAGTTACGGCTTCTTGTGTATGTCAGAGCCCGCTGTTCTCTTGCATTCTCTGTTTTTGTGGGTGATACCTCTAAAAACTCCCTATACTGTAGTTGTAGTGGGTGTCAGAGAGAATGAAAATAGATGCAAGTGTTCAACCCGTCATCTTTACCCAGGAATAACACCTGCATTTCCAACGTTCAGTAGAGCATTACGAAAACAGCCTCTCTCACTCTAGCTGTCTCAGAATATGCCGCACACAGCAGCTGCCCCCAGAACTTTCCTGCTCCCCACTCCCAGCCTCTTGAATGCTCCAATCGGCTGGTGTCCTCAGAGCTCCTGTGCTGCTCATTCCCCTTCCTGTCCCCATATCACCCTCCAGCTGAGCCAGGCTACTCTGGGAGCCCCCTCCCTCTCCAAGGACCCCTGGCAAATGATACTCTTTGTCCAGTTGATTTCATTACCAGGGAGAAATTCCCATGGATGAGACACATTTGCAGACTCAGCCTGAGGAATGGGGTTCTCGCACCCAGTTTTCATCCATTTACCCTCTAAGTAGTTATTATTTACCATGCATTGTGCACTGAGTGAGCTTTCAGGAGCTTCCATTCTCATGGAATTCTGGGTAAAGAACAAACAGGAAGCTTTGCACAAACCATGGGGGCTTTGCAGAGCTCAGATCCTTGACCCCATTGCCAAATACTGGGCCTCAGAAGGGCACATTCAGGCACTTGAGGGGGCGTAGTGCTGCCTGGAGAGACCCAGCCTGAGGCACTTGGTCATCTCTGTCAGGGTCTTCTCCCCACTTCTTAGGATGCCGAATGGCTGTTGGGGTAGCCAGGCAAGTCGAGGCATCCCTCTCTGAGGGCTCTGGCAGGACTTCCCTAGTGCTGTCCTGCAGCTGGTCCAGGGTTGGGGCCTGGCACAGAAACCCTTGCAGATCAACTCTCCCAGAAACCTTGGCTCGCTGCAATTTATCTGAATTGACAGCTGGAGAAACAGAGGGTCAAGGAGGGAAGGCAATTCGTCCAGCGAAAACTCTGCTGCTATAAATGACCATCCTGCTTCGTCCTTCAGAGGGCTGGAAGGGGTCTCGAGCCTTGTGGGTTCCCTAGCCCCTTTTCCAGGGGGAGATGGCATTCCTGGAGAGACTTTGAATCTGTCCATCCAACTGAGAAGAGATCAGGTGGGTAGGAAGGCAAGATCTGGACTCTGGGAGTCTTCCTGGTACGTTTTTTTGGATCAACTTTGTCAGAGCCTTTGCACGGCTACCACCTCACTACATCTCCCAAGGATGGACAGGCCTTTACAGCTGAAGAAACTGAGGCCCACAGATAGCACATGGAAGGCCACAGGACCAGTCAGAGGCCAAGCCAAAGCTGGATCTCAGGTTTCCTGCTCCAGACTAGACTGTTTCCGCTGTTTCCATGCCTCACCTTCTGAACTCCCACCACCCCCTGAGGAAGCATCTGTTGAGGTGAGATCCCTGAGGAGCTGGCCTGCCGGCTCCTAACATTCAACTCTTGGCTCCCATGAGTTCAGGGCAGTCTTCTGAGCATATGTCTTCAGCCAGAGGCCAGATCTGGGAGCACAGAGGGAAGGCTGCCTGCAGGAGGAGGTGTCTGATTACCCACCGCCCAGGCCAAGACAGCTGGACCCAGTGGTAATCCCCAGGCTGTATTTAGGCCACTGCCCTGGGTACCCCCCTCAGATGTTCTCCCCAGCTTGCTAACAAAGGAAGCAGATTGGGTGGTTATAGCAATTCTGTTTTCCAGCCCCAAATGTCTACTGCCATGAGTCACGTGCTTCATGGTCATGAGCCCCTTTGCATGCTCAGCTGCATTTGATTCATAAAGCAGGTCTATAAAGCACAGCTTCACATCCCCATTCTACAGATAAGGGAACCGAGTCTGTGGAAGTTAAAAGCTCCGCCCAAGGCCACACAATCCCGAAAATACTTCTGTTCTTTCTTCTCCATCTTCTGGGGGCAGGTGAAATCATGGTCACCAAACAGGTCACCACATGTGGGTCTGTGCACATGTGTGGTGGGAGGAAGAAGGAGCTGGTGGCCTGGACTGTTGGCAGCTGAGGGAGGAATGGCTTTTCCCATCTCTAGCTGAGATGCTTTCCCAAGCCTTCCCTTGGTGACAGATCACATGTGTGTTTGTATGCCAGGGCAGCCTGTAGTGAGGTCCAGCATCTTGGACTCCTGTAGCAGGCCTGGAAATTGCCAGAACCTCAAGTCCCCAAGCCATGGCCCACCCTTAGGGCCAAGACTCCTGAGTGGGACAAATATTCCACTGAGAAAGAAGAGAGAACAAAGGGGCAGTCCTGCCCTTCGAGCACCCAAGCCCAGCCTCCCAGGCTTCCACCCTGAGGCCCCACCTCATGGGCCATGAGGTCACTCTGAGCCTTTTATCTCATAGGAGAGAAGTAAGCTAGGCTCTCAAGCACCGCCTCCCAAGATAAATATCCAGTGCCCCCACCCCACCCCCCAGAGGAGCAGGAGACCCAGGGCTGCAGGCAGGGCCACTGTGGTACTTTCGGCAGAGTTCAGGCCAGCTGGCTACCCTGTCCCATCCTCCCCACCTGCCCCCAAATCTGTGCTGTGCCAGGCACTGTGCTGGGATGTCACGCATACACCATCTCATTTAATCCTCAGAGTAACCGGCGAGGAGGGAGTTACTGTCTCCACTCACAGCTGGGAAGCAGAGGAGCAAGCGGTCCATAGTCACACAGTCTCCACTGCCAGCACTGACTCCCCCCTCCTTCCAGGGGGAGGGTCCCGACTCCCCGAGGCAGAGGCAGAGCTGGGAGGGCAATTTGGCAGCTGGCTCACTCCCTGCATTTTCAAGCATCATTAGATCTTTTTCTGACAACTTCATCAGTTAGCAGGGCTCAGAATTGGCAAAAATCCGTATTTAGACATTCAGCCAAAGAATTAAGAAGTGGTTGGTTTCAGAAAAAGCTCAGTGATGTGGGAAGCCGGCTCTGCTGTGGGTGAGCAGTCAGCAAGAGAGAGCCGGCTCTGGCCCTCAGCGTGGGTCGCACAGCTGACATCAGTGGCCTGGAGTACATGTGTCCCTGCTCACCCTGGGGCCTTGGTGTCCTTATCTTCCAAATGGGTGTGATTATGCCTCCCACACAAGTAGTTAAGAAAGCCTAGAAGGTGAGGAAGTTGACCCAAAGTCCCCTCGGGTCAACTTGGGCCTCAACTTTCTATCTGGACCCCAGGGTAAGGGATGGATGAGCCGTGGATCCCTGGTGCATCGTGATGGGAAATACTGAAGGGCTGCCTCCGTACGCTGCCTCTGGAAGGAGGTACATGAAGCACTCCCCACTACTCACCTGGGTGACCCCTAGTCATCTGGGGGCATGGTCATCTGGGGGCATCCCAGGGGAGGTGTTCTGTTTTCATGTGAAGAGGGTGAACATTCCCCTGCCACATGTGTCACATCTTTAGGGGCTCTCTCACTAACCCTGGGAAGTAGCTATGACTCTTGTCTCCAGGTCAGACCTGCATCAAACCAGGAGTGTTGCCCTTGAGTCTTGCTCCCCTTGCCTCCTACCACACTTCTCACTTCTAGAAAGTATTTCTCACACAGCCAAAGCCACTTGGGCCTTTAATTGGCTCTGGCCCTGATTCATGATTTCTCCAGAGGTCCCAAGAGCAGATGTATAGCCCTTGAGAGCACTTGAGAGGCAGTTTGGCATTGCCAACCAGGCAGGCCTGGGTCTGAATGCTTTGGCAAGTCACTCAAACCCGCAGAGCCTCTCTTTCCTTACCTTTAAGATGGGAATGACAAATCACCTTCTCAGGGCCATGTCAGGGCCATGTCAGGATCCAGTGACAGCCCTCTCTAGGTGATGCATCATCTTACCACCTCTCTCTGTGTCAGGCACCTGGGAGTCAATACAGGAGTGGTCAGAGACTCAGGCAGGTGGAGGGGCTGTCTGGCAACAGGGCCAGCTGGTGGCAGCAGGGCCAGGGCTGGGACAGGGTGACATGCAGGCACTCACTCCCCTGGGCCCTCTGCCCCTGGGAAAACCACTCACAAAGTTGAGGTGAGAAGTGAATCCGGATTTCCTTCCAGAGGTGGATCTCCCTCCTCCCACCCTGCTGCAGATAACACTGATGGGGCCGTTTTCAAAGTATCGCTTGTGCCCGAATTCCCTGGCAGCACCCAAGGGAACCAGCTGTGGAGGGCTTGGGGACATGTTTGTCCAGCACCCTGGTCCCAGTCCTGTGTCACAGAGTATCAGATAAACAAACCCCATCTCAGCTTTTCAAGAGTCCTGATCCCAAGGGCCCTTCTCAGCCTGCTGGCTGGAGGGTTTATTCCACTCATGTCTTTTCTGATAACTTCATTTGTGCCCCCAGAGACCTCAGACTTGTTTAAAAATAGAAAAGTAAACAACATTGTTCCTGAAGTGCCCCCCCCAACTTTGGGCCTCCTAATGAGGTGCTGGCTGGGCTGGCCGGGGCTCTGTTCCCAGGATTTTCGAACCTCTGCAGGCCTCGGGCCTGCTGCTGGCTTCCACTGGGACAAGATGCCCCACAGCTTCAGAGGGCTTCCCAGTGCCATAAGCCTCGGGGTGGAAGCTGGTGTTGTGCAGCCTGCCTGGAGCTGTAGGCCACTGTGCTCTACGCAGCTGGGGTCGGGGACACATTCACCCAGGCACAGAAGGACAGGCCGGGCCCAGCACAGGTCTAACCACAGAGTGACTTGTCAGGGAGCTTCCCCTCCTCTTAGCTCAGCCCCTAAGGAAGCCACAGGCTGCTCTGTGTGCCAGGCACTGGACCAGATCTCTAGGACTCCGCCCATGAGTCTCCCAGGCTGACAACCTGTTGTTCTAAGTCCTTGGATGGGCGTTTGCAGTTTGCATAATTCTTTGGTTTTCCCCACCTGAACAGTGTACCTAAGGATAGTAGCCATGCCTACCTCGGAGGGGTTTTATGAAGACTGGATGAGAGGAGGGGACATGAAGATGCTAAAATGCTCTGAAAAGGATCTCAGGCAGCCTTCATAGAGGAAGAACTTCTGGAGGGAGAGAGTGGCTTTGCCCCTCTGACCTCACAGCGGGGGCTTAAAGGTGGAAGGCAGCATCCCTGGATAGCTACCAAGCTGCTGGAGAGACCCCAAACCCTACCATCAAGAAGGCAGCTAAGAAATGGGTATGTTCCACCTGAAGAGAGACTCAAGAGGACATAACCCTGTTTATGTGGAGGAGCAATTGGATCAATTGGATCAAGTTAAAATTCCTAAACAGATAGCACTTTTAGAAGCCAGAGCTCTCTTACAGGCTCATTCTGAGAGCAAGCTCCTTGTCCCTGGAGGTGTCCCAGAGCGAGCTGGCCAGAATGCAGTGCGAGCTTCAGGTGGTGGTCACCCACCTGCTCAGAACACTGATGTAGAGACAATGGATGTCGTTCCATCCCGTCAACGTCCCTGAGTCCACTGCTCCAGCCAGGCCCTGGGAGAGAGGTCACCCTCCTCTTTCTTTCTGCCTAAAGCCAGATGTCAGAGGCAAGTGCTACCAGCAGGCCAACCCAGTGTCGAGAGGAACTGAAACCAACGTCTAGATCAAGACACCACTTCTCAGGTGGCACAGATTGGAGAAGGCAAGAGGCACCTCCTGCAACCTGCTCCCTGGCTCCTGCTGACCCAGAGCCGCTCCTTTGCCTGGTATCCCATGAGTGCCCACAGGACTCAAGTGTCCCCCCATTTTCAGGAGGGCAGTCAGGGAGAACAGCTGGTGTGCAACTCTGGATCAGGGACCGGTCAGTCCCTTCTCTGTACAAGCAGCGGCCTACCTGGCCAGTTGCTTCTTTCTCTATTCTGGGCAAAGGCCTCTGGGACTAGGGAGAAACCTGGAGGGGGCGCTTGAGGTGGCCCCACCTCTATCCACAGGTGCTCCCTCCTCAGAGAGGCCTCTGAGCCAGCAGGGACCCTGAGGGGTAAGGGAGGCTGGGAGCACCGTGCTCTCCCAAGCATGCAAACCAGGAGAGTGGGGCACTATGACAAGAAAGCCAACAACATGGTTAAAATCCGGTTAAATTATCAGGAAAGATGCTCACTATCTGCTAGTTATCAACCTGTGGCTTTATTTTTTTTTCAAAGATTTTATTTATTTATTCACGAGATACACACACACACACACACACACACACAGAGAGAGAGAGAGAGAGAGAGAGAGAGAGGCAGAGACACAGGCAGAGGGAGAAGCAGGCTCCATGCAGGAGCCCGACGTGGGACTCGATCCTGAGTCCCCAGGATCACGCCCTGGGCTGAAGTCGGCGCTAAACTGCTGAGCCACCCGGGCTGCCCAACCTGTGGCTTTATACTTTTGAATGCATCTGGAAAAATGCAGACAGACACCAGGAGGTGAACTTCAGCCTTCTTCCACTGAACTTCCATTTCCATCCAAGCTTCCTGGCCGGCCTTTGCAGAAGAGCATCCGTCGGCTCCTCACTGGGTTTGAGAGCCTAGTCCAGCTCTGCCTGAGGCCCGGCCCTTGCCCTGCAGAGAAGGAAGCAGAAAAGAGAAGCAAAAGCCCCTGCTTCCCACACCACCGCCACCACCCGCCCCTGAAGGAGAGTTTGTTTGTTTGCACTCTTGGCAAAACATCTCGGAAGCACATTTTTCTTTTTTAACTCACTTTTTATTTATTGTTAAAATGATATGTGGGCATTAAAATACATTTTCTAAACACTAATTCCTTAGCACCCACTCACCCTAATAGGAGTTGTCATTTCTTTGTAACCTTCTCCCCCCAGGACACACTTTGCTTTACATCATTGTAGACATACTGAGATACAATTTTATTTTGTGCTTTTCCCCCCATTAGGCGTAAATGTGTTTTTCAGTGTTCTTGCATAGTCCGTGTCATTATCGTTTTAATGGTTGCATAATTGCATTGAGTTCTGATTTACCGAACCACCCTCTCATTGCAGGACATTACCATTGTTCCCAGTTTGGGATTTTTTTTTTCTTTTTGCTACTATAAATAATTTTGCAATAAACATCCTCATGTATTATTTTCTTCATTTTAGGAAATTATTTTCTTACTGTAGATTTCCAGGTTTCCCTTGGAGGCATGAGAGAGATAGGGCCGTCCACTTTGGGAATTTGAACTATGTAGCCATTAAAATGGTAATTATACTGACTATGTAGCAACACGGAAAAACATTTATGCCTCAAGGGGGAAGAAAAAGCACAAAATAAATGTAAAACTTGGGCTCTTAAATATCATCCCCAAGCCGATGCTAAAAGATAGAGCCCTTGGGACTGCTCACCAAGTTGACATAAAGGTCACTTTGCATGTGGTTTTTCAATAAGCATGTGTTAGGGTCCCATCCATCGTCTGGGTCCTCCAGGAGGGTACTGTGTGAGCACCTCCCCAGATATGCTGTGCGCCAGGGACACCCCCGCCCCGGCATTTCCTGCTGAGATGTGGCAGCCCTATCTCCGGGTCTCCTCCTCTTGTGCTGCTGTCCAGCTGGTGCCATTCTGAGGTCAGGAGATGCTGGGATGCAGATGCAGAGCTTCACCTGCCTGCTGTGACCCAGCATCAGGTCATCCTGCCACTCCTCCTGCCCCCACCCCCATCCCCAGCCCCTTATGCCAAGATTCCTAGGACACCTTTCACTTTTCCCCTTGATCTTTCTTGAGCCACCATTAGTACCAGTCATAGCACGTTGCTCAGAGCTCAGCGTGGACTTGCCTGAGGACCCAGGAGCATGACACCTCTGTGAACATTTCCCCCCCCATTTTGGTGTAGCATCTCCCAGGGACACATTCCACTGAAAGAACTCGGGTTTGAGAGTCAGACAGACCTGGGATCACATTGCTGTTCCTCCTCTTATTTAAGTTCTTTAACCTCTCAGCTTCTGGGTTTTGTTTATCTATACAATGAACATACTGATGTCTACCGTGCAGGTAGACATCCCCAGATTTTTTTTTTTGACATCCCCAGATTGTAAAGAATAGATGGGGTCACACGTGTGAGTGAGAATGACACAGCACGTGATATGCAGGAAATAGTTACTGAGCACCAGTTCCCTCTTGAGTCTGAGGAAAATGTGGGTGAGTCGAGGTGCCTGAAGTCTGGGTCCGTAGTAGGCACTTAATGAGTGCATAGGTAATGCTGACCTGCTGCTTGTCAGGCCCTAGGCAGTCAAGGGCAGCCTGCCGTGGTGGGGACGATATTCCCATGATAAAGGGGAAAGTGCAGGCAGGAAAAGAAGTTGGGAGCTTTGAAAGACCAATAATCCAACATATCAGGAACTGAAAGGATACGGGACCTTCGAGATGCTTCGTTTTGGACTTTGTGATGTTTAAAGAATCACTGAGCATCACAGAGGGAGAGTAAGCGCCCCTGGGCTGGGCGGCAGGGGTGGGGGGAGGGTTGCAAACCCCTTTCAGTTTATATCAGTTGATGCAAAGTGAGGGGCAAAGTACAGCAACTGCTGTTGCTTAGATGTGTTGATAGAAGAGAAATTGTTGTCTTGAGCAAAGATATACATCCTACAGAGTTCACAGAGGAACATGTTCCCAGGGTACCCTGGGGTGGGTGGCCCCCAACAGCTGCAAAGCAGCCCCAACACTCTGAGAGCCCCTCCTGCTTACAGACAGGAAGGCTACTTATAAACAGCAGGCCGGAGCCAGGAGGGCTGAGGGGCGAAGCGCAGCCGGCCTTGCTGTGACAAGCAGGGGAGCTCGGCTCTGGGCAGACAGCTCCCCAAACTGTCCCGTGCCTGGGCTGCCCTGGGTGACCTCATCACATTCATCAGGCTTTCCTGCTTTGCACAAACTGCCCTTCAAGGACAGGTACAGACCACATTTTAAGAGATTTTTATATTGGCTCTTTGGAACTTTGCATTTTCCACAGAAAAACTCAAACTGTTGCTAGTTTCCCAGCCCGACGCCACAAGCTGACACTGCCCCTCGCTCACTCGCTCTGATGCAACAGCATCAAAGTAGAGAAATCCATCCTGTTGCAGCAGGGGAGCCATAAGTACCTGGGGGGCCTTTCTGTCCCTGGGAAAACCCCGCTGACTGGGCTGCAAGCCACCTTCCCTCCACTCTGATACCCCATAAGAGGACAGGGTCTCTGCCTCCATTCTTCTGTTCTTTTTTTTTTTCTTTCTTTCTTTTTTTTTTTGGAGGGGGAGGGCTTGCATGGGACAAGGAGGAAGGGCTCTGATGTCTCCCTATGTCCCTTCTACCTCCATCTCCTGCACATCTGCTTCGCTTCCTATTTACCCAGAAAAGCCTTGACCTCTTCACTAATTTCTTTTTTTTTTTTTAAAGATTTTACTTATTTATTCATGAATGAGAGAGAGAGAGAGAGACAGAGAGACAGAGACAGAGACACAGGCAGAGGGAGAAGTAGGCTCCATGCAGGAAGCCCGATGAGGAACTCGATCCCTGGTCTCCAGGATCAGGCCCTGGGCCGAAGGCGGCGCTAAACCGCTGAGCCACCAGGGCTGCCCTCTTCACTGATTTCCATTAAAACACCAACTGCTGCCAACCACTGTATGGATTTTGGTCGGCACTGCAGAAGGGGTGGGTTAGTCCCGGGAAGGGTCCCATCTTGGGTCATTCGCATTCACTGCCTTTCCTCTCTCTTCCATCTGTCCCCTTTATGGTCCACAGCCCTGAAGACTTCTTGGGGCGTCCACTTCCCCCTCCTCCTTTCTCCATCCAGACCTCCCTGAGTACAGGCATCTTCCCACTCGCAGGACCCACTGCCCCAGATGCCACCTGCTTCAGTATCAATAGCATTCCCCCCCTTGTTATCTTCATAATTCAACAACACAGCAAAGCTACAGGATTGACCTAGGGAGCATTCGTTCAACACCAGCGCTTTATTTGGTACTCCAGCAGAAGTGGTTTTCATCAGAAGGTCTAAGGCAGTAAATGGAAACATTTCCGAAATAAATCTGGCAGAAATTGGAAGAGGGAAGTGAGAGGGAAAGCAGTTGAAGGACATGTTTGCAGGAGAGACAGTTTGTCACAGGTAGAATTGACCGACCGTGTGCAGTGAGGTCAGACAAGGGACGGCGGCCGTGGGTTGGGGGTGATGTCACCTGCCTGTGTCTGCGGGGCCTGACCACAGCCTGTGGGATGGACGGGGAGCAGAGGGAAGGAAAGGAAGCTTTGTGAGGTATCTGTGCAAAGCAAATGTTTGCCAGTTAGGCGTTTGCCCTGGGATGAGGCTGGAGGCTGCCTGTGCTGCTCACCGCTTCTCCATACAACCCCCTCCCCACCCATGCCCTTGTTTGGGTGCCATGCTGTGTCCTGGGGGAGATGCAGTGGGGGAGGGCACAGCATCTGATGTCATGTCTCTGCCATTGATTAGCACTGTGACTTTAACCTGCTCACTCAGTGGAGTCTAAGGATTGGCTGCATAAAAGCCCCCTGGGCAGCTTGTTAGAGATGCAGATTTTTGGGTCCTACCCCTACAGGAGCTGACTCAGAAAGCCTATGGTGGGGGTAACAAATGTGAATTTTGGTGAAAGGTCATTGTGGGCTTCAGACACATAGCCAGTGGGTGTGTTAATATCTTTGTGAGGCTCTAGCCTCAGCCACCAAATGAAGTTATGTATCAGTTGGCCCTCAATGAGTCAGCCCCCTTCACACCCCTCTTCTCCCCAGACTGCTCCCCCTTGAGTCCCCTGGAGATTTCACATAGAGGTGATGCCTCTGGCAGCAGTCAGTAGTGACCCTGAGAAAATGTTGGGCCCTGGGCAGCCCCTGGAGCCAGAACTAACATTTCTACTCCCCCATTATCAGGCAGGGTGAGCTCCTAGCAAACAGATGCCCAGGTGACATCTTTGCTTGGGAGCTCAAAATGTATAGGCCCTCTCCCAGGGCCTGGGGGGGATGCTGATGCTGATGCAGGGGACTGTGAAGTTGGTATTTATATGGGCCTACGAGTAACAGGTGTTTGGCAAATATGATCTTGTTCAATCATGCAAAAGCCCATGAGAAAAATTATGATTCTGCCCATTTTACAGTTGGAAGATGGAGGGACCCCATGGTCTGCCCAAGGTCCCACAGCTTGTTTTTGTTGTCAGTCTTGTTACCCAGGAACGTGAATATGGTTTGATGTGTTGTTGGGCATTCCAGAGTTGATCTTGAGCTGTTAAAAATGGGATGTACAAATGTGAATAACACTAATCTATAAAACGGCCAAGTTCATCTCTCCTGTAATAGGTGTTAGTAAACCAGTGAGGGAAGGTTGGTCTTTTGGGTTCCTTTTTTTTCC
The DNA here is from genome assembly GCF_018345385.1 of Vulpes lagopus. Lineage (NCBI taxonomy): Eukaryota > Metazoa > Chordata > Mammalia > Carnivora > Canidae > Vulpes > Vulpes lagopus. Next base: position 113,058,646 of record NC_054828.1, read on the forward strand.
CATTTCTTCTTATTTTTTTTCTTTTCTGCTTCAGCGAGTTGCACTTGAGACTGTATTAACTTCAAAAGCTGCAGATACCAAAATCTTGTAGATGTCAAACAAAATTATTTTACTGGCTTTTAGAGGCAGTCTGACTCCAGAGCCTCTGCTCTTTCCATTCTTTACCTTGAGCCTCCCACAGCACAATTGCCAGGCCCCTAGGCTGCCCCCCAAAACAATGCAGTCCCCTGAGTTCCTCTGTGCTAGCCGGTAGCTCTTCTGGATGTTTCCTCAGGGCAGTAGCAGGTACCTGTGGGCCTGAAATCTGGGGAGAGACTGGGCTAGTGGGTCTGAGCCAGGTTCAAGCCACGTGGTCCCGTGGATGTTTAATAATATTTAACATTTTTACTGCCTTTCTCCCCTATTTGTTCCATTAGCGATCTGCCTCCAGCTGCCGGCAGGACACATCCTCAGCCTGTCCCTGCCAACCCATCTGTCACTAGGAGACAGCTCCCACACGGGCCTCTCTGTTTTTAGACTTCAGGAAGGTTGAACATCTAAAACACAGAGACTGTCCCTTTTTTATAAACAACTGGCCTGGCCAACTGAGGAGTGCATTCACCTAAGTGAATTTTTCATCCCTCACACTCCCTGTCCCCAACTCCCCTTAAATGGAAATGTCAGGCTTCTCTCTCCACCTGGCGAAGATCATACAGACCAATCTGGGCCTTCGAGAGGTTTGAGGGTCCACGTTAAGTCTCACTATTGCTCTCCTGCACATAACATTTTTATCTATCCAGCCAAAACCTGGACAGTCTGGAAGGGGGGAAGGGGATGGAGGCCATGTGGCAAAGGAAGGGGGAATCTTGCTGCCTGGCCTTGTTTCCTGGTTCCCTCACCAGAGCATCTGCCAGAGTCCCACCACATCTTGCTCCCTGCCTGATCTGGCCTTGGCTCCTGCCCTGTCTGTCTCCTGGCTGGTTTCTCTTTCTGGGCTCTCTACCTCATAGCAACACTATCCCTCCAAGCCCTTGTCATTTTACTTTGCTTGTGCTTGATTCAGACCCCTCCTATTCCTGAAGATAATGATTTAAGTGCCTAGTTCAATCCCATAGAGGACAGAGGTGGCATCTCCATCATTTGGGGAGGGGGTCCCAGGAACTTTTCAGTCCCTGGTGTATAGTAACTCACCTTATGCATTTGCTACTTGCATCCCTGGCTGAGAGCCATATCCTTTGGCTTGGCTAGTTTGTTCTCTGAGGAACTGCCAAGTGTCAGGGGCATGGGACTCAGGCTAATGCCTCAAACCCTGCCTGCTTTGTGGGTGCAGTAAGAAATTCTTAGGAAAAAAATACCCAATGGAGTCAAGAGTAACAGTACAGACAAGGCGTTGAATTAGGAGTTAGTCTGCTCCTTCTCTGGGCTTTAGTTTCCTCGTTGTCAAATGGAGTGGTGATATCTATCCAGTCACCTGCCTGTGAGATAGTCACAGTTCAAACCATAGGTTGCACACAGTAGGTACTCACACAAGCTGGGTTTGAGGTCTGACTATACAACTTTAACTCAATACTGCCACCTTCTGGCAGAGTTACTCTAGTGCTGAAGGGTGCAGGGGTTCAGACCCAGAACTAGGAATTCCTCCTGGGCAATGGGTCAAAGGAAGAAGTCTTCTGTGAAGACTTATCCATACTCTGCTCAGTCCAGAAGTTCCATCCACCTGTGCTTCCAACCACTGCCCCTTGGTGACAAGCTCCTTCATGTCCTCAGAGGCCACTTCCTAGGGGCAAATAGCCCAGGCCCACCGGGTTAGAATGGGCTCCACCAGATAGATCTGAAATTCCTGACATTCCTTTCTTCCAGTGATCAACTCCCACCTCTGGATAAAGGGCCTTATTTTTTCCATTTAAGTAAACAATTAGGCCTTTTCTTTTCTAATACAAGACTTAATGCTGTTAATTTCCTTGTAGACAGTGCCTGCACTAAATACCAGAAATTTTGATATATTGCGTCTTCATTTTCATTTAGATCAAATTATTTTCTCATTTCCCTTGTGACTTTTTTGACTTTGAGTATCTTCCGGATACCTTTCTGTTACTGTTTCCTAATTTAATTTTGTTGTAGTCAGAGAATATATTTTGTTTGATTTAAATCTTTTAAAATTTATGGAGACTTCCTTTATAACCTAAAATATGTTCTATCTTGGTAAATGTGCCAAGTGCACTCGAGAAAAATATGTATACTACTGTGTAAGGCTGAGTGCTCTACAAAATGTCGAGTAGGTTAAGTTGGTTGATAGTCTTCTATTTCCTTAACAATTTCTTACGTCTATTGTTCCACCAACTATCAAAAGAAGGATAGTGAAATTTCTAGCTATATATATGGATATATTTCCATATATGTATATGTATAGATTTGTCTCTTTGAAAAATGAGAAAAATTTCTTTCATATTTATTCACATATTTATCATTTCTGGTGTTCTTCATTCCTTTGTGTAGATCTGAGTTTCCTTCTGGTATTTTCCCTCTTCCTGAAGGACTTCCTTTCATCTTTGTGTAGCTCTGGTCTGTGGATGAATTCTCTCAGCTTTTGTTTGTCTGGGGAAAATAAGTCTTCTGCCTTTGAGTTTGAAGGATATTTTTGCTGGGTATAGAATAATAGGATGAGAGCCTTTTTGTCTTTCTCTCAGAGTTAAAGATACTGGTCTGTATCTTTTGGCTTGCTTAGTTTCATTTGTATCTTTGTTCTTCTATACGTATGTGTTTCACTCCAACAAAAATATTTTCCCCTTTATCACTGGTGTTTAGTGATCTGATTATGCTGTGCCATGGTGTGGTTTTCTTCAAGTTTCTTCTACCTGGGTTTTGTTGAGTTTCTTGAATTGATAGGAATATAGTTTTCCTCATCATGCTTTCCTCTACCTTCTAGAACATATGTAACATATTTATCATCTTCACGTTTGTGTCTGCTTATTTTTTGGTGTCATTTCTGGATCTGTTTTTATTTGTTGTTTTTTCTACAGGTTATGGGTCTTATTTTCCTTTTTTGCAGGACTGCTAACTTTTCGTTGGCTGCTGAATATTGTAAAATGTATATCATTAGTTGCTTAATTTTGTTGTATTCATTTAAATGTTACTGAGTTTTGTTCTTGGATGCAGTTTTGTTCATTGATATGAGTCCAGTCGTTTCAAGATTTGCTTTTAGGATTTATCAAGGCAAGTGCTTCATATCTTTATTACATAACCACAGTACACTTGTTAAAACTAACAATAAATTAAAATTGGTGGGACACTATGAACTAAATAACAAATTTCATTTGGATTTTACCAGTTTTCTCATTTATATCCTTTATCTGTTCCAGTAGCCACTCTAGACTCTCACATTGCCTTAGTCTCCCCCAATCTGTGACAGTTTCTCACTTTTGTCTCTCATTTTTTTGCAAAGCACTGGCCAGGTATTTTGTAGAACCTCCCTCAATCTGGATCTGTCAGATGTGTTCTATTGATTTAACTGGAGTTATAGATTAGTGCAATGAATACTGCAGAAGTGAAGTGCCCTTCTCATCACGTCATATCAGGGAATATGTGATATCAACCTGACCTATTACTGGTGATGTTTACCTTGATCACTTAACTAAGGTGGTTTTTCTGGATTTCTCCACTATAAAGTTACTTAGTAGATAGAGCTATAAAATATATGTATGTAAATTAACTCATATCTACTACACACTAGGATATTTATTTATTTATTTATATTTATACACAGATACCCATGAGTTTATACTGATGTCTCTGACTAATCTAGCACCACATCTAGACTTCTCCTCTTGCTTTTTTGTAACTTCTTCTTTGACAATGGGAAACTTGTTCCTATTAGCTGTTGTTTATGTATCTATTCATTCAAACTCAGTATCCATGTAGTTTCAGAATCACTAACCCACATACACCCTTGTGAGAAACAAACTTGCTAGCTAGGGCACAGTGTTGGTTTATGGTTCTTTTTGTCTTTAGACTATGTACCCAGTCAAACCACCATTTCCCAAAGTTATTTGGTCAGCTCTTCTTTCCTAATTCCTTCCAGTAAGGTTTTGTCATACGTTTGAAATACAGTTACTTTTATTTGTCATGGCCTCCATTTCATCCTAGGTTCACTAGCATCCTGGATCTTTAAAACTTTTTAAATTTCATATTTGCATCTTGTTAACTAACCTACTGTAGGGTATTGTTCTCTGGGTTTAAACAAATGCACAGAGGTGTGGATCTGCCACCACAGTATCATCACACAAAACAGTTCAGTCACCCCAGAAATTTCCTGTGAGTCTTCTTTGTCAATTCCTTCCCCTCCCCTAATCACTGGCAACCACCTATCTGTTTTCCATCCCTAAAGTTTTGCATTTTCCAGAATATCTTACAAATGGGCTCATATGTAGCCTTTTGGGTCTGACTTTTTTTCACTTAGCAAAACACATCTAAGAATTATCCACATTGTTGTGTGAATCAATACTTTGTTCCTATTTATTGCTGAGAAGTATTCCAGTATATGGGTATACCAGAGTTTATTTATCCATTCACCTGTTGAAGTATACATATTGATTGCCATGGCTTGCCTTTTCACTTTCTTAATGATGTCTTGTGGACAACATAAATTCTTAATTTTAATATACTCCAATTTATGGATTTTTCAAACAATAAACACTAAAAATAAAGAGAGTTTGATTAGCAATGAGAAGTTTTAAGTGAAATAATGCTGTTTGATCTTGTTTTAAAAAACAAGATCTTAAAAATCAAATTTCATCGGTGACGTCACTGTTGAATCACTAGCGTATTTTTGTGTGAATTTTTTCCAGCTACTGTAAAAAGCTTCTTTTGACTATGCACTAGTTGGAGAAATGGTGAGGAGATATTTTTAAGCTAAGTCCAAATATTTTCCCTCTGACTTTCATCTTCAAATCAAATCTCTTGTTCAATAACTTTGAGAAGATCTTTTAAAAAAATGTTAGTTTTTTGGCAGGGACTGCAATCTTTTTATTGTCAACAAACTGTAGTTTCTGTTTCCAAAAAAAATCCCCAGCATTTGGGGTTTATTTTCATCTTCTTTAGTGTTGTTATGCATAGATGGAGATTGCACCGAGTTACCTGTATAAATTTCTATGCTGACATGTTTATATCCCTCGTTCAAAACGCCTTCACACTGGGGTGCGTGTTATTCTTGAAATGGAAGCATTGCTTCGTCAATTGTCATCTTCTTCCTCCTCTGGAGGATTGAAGGCTTCTAAATGAGTGTGAAATTTAATGCAGACTATAATTCTCTGGATAGGGCCCAAAATTTATTGGTTCGGATTTCAGATTATTGAAGTAATAGCAACACAAATCTGGAACACAATAAGCTGGAACTGTGATCACTCATGAGCCTTGCTCCCTCTCCTGCCCCTTCCCAGCTGTTCTGTCTGCCTGTGGCTGGGCTGGACTCAAGGACACTGGCTAAGCCTACACTTAACTCAGGATGGAGAGCAGGGGGAGGCACGGAGGCAGCCTCTCCTGGGTCCTTCAAAACTATCCTTGCAGCCCCAGCAGCATCCCTTTGCACGGAGATGCATGTGTGCTAAGGACGCCTTGCCGCAGGGGAAATCTGTGCCCTGGGATCTCCCTCCAGGAAAAGATGAAGCAGCAAATCTGGGAGAGGGGGAAGCTGCCATTGCCAGAACAGAGACAGGCCAAAGACACCCTCCTGGCAGGTGCCTGCTAGGCCTCACAGAGGAAGACACCAGCCACCCCTTGGCCCCCAGGGCCCAGAAACATCTCTGGTGATCCTGGGCCCTGCGTGTCCCTCCCTGCCACCTTAGGACTGGTCTCCCCTGCTCCTCACTCTGGCCTGTCTGCCAATCCCAAGCCTGCTGCCTTCCTGCTGCCTTCACTTTTTCCTCTTGGCTTCTTCCTCACAGTATTTGCTCACATTGTGCTCTCCAGGGCTGCTCCCAGTCAGGACGACCACTACCTGCTAGAAGGCTAGTCCTGGAGCTCTCAGAGGCAGGGGCCACGCCTTTGACTTCAAGCTAGCCTCCGTTTTGGGACTTTGTGTCCAAAAAATTGTGGGTTTCTTTCCTTTTTTTTTTTTTTTTTTGAGGTTTTATTTTATTTATTTGACACACAGAGAGTGATGGAGAGAGTGAGCAAGAGAGAGAGAGCAAGCACGAGAGCAAGCACAAGCAGTGGGAGCAGCAGAGGGAGAAGGCTCTTGGCTGAGCAGGGAGTCCAATTCGGGACTCAATCCCAGGGCCCTAGGATCAAGACCTGAGCCAAAGGCAGATGCTTAACTGACTGAGCCACCCAGGCAACCCCCACAACAAATATTTTTTTAACAATTTTTTTAAAATTAAAGTAAGAATTTTAAGAGGTTCCAGTTCCAAAGTTTTCTACACTTTAATGGTCACATTCTGCTTCCATCACCACCTTTTCTTTTATGTTTATTTGCCACAAGGGACCATAGTGGAAATAGTGCCAGGCAGACTCAGGAGACCTGGGTTCTAGGCTGAGTGACTTTGGGCAAGTCACACCCCCCACTCTGGGGCCTATTTCCACATCCCTGATTAATCTAGATCACAGATCACCAGCCATCTTTGATCACGCTTCTCCAATGAAAAAAAATGGGAAGCCTGCACCCATAATACGCATATATTTAAACTCTGTACCTTTACTGACAATTTTAGTATGTTATGATATAAAGATGCAAAATAAAACACTTTATTTTTTTTTTTGCAAAATAAAACACTTTAAAGCTAAATATTACATAAACTAAATAAACATCACAAACACCTTAAAAATAGATTCCTCTTTCATTTATAGAAAAAATTTCTTCCTCTCACAATTGTATTGTTTGCTTATAATTAATGACAATAGTGTAAGGAAAAGCAGTGTTGTTAGATGTGCTTCATTATTTTTTAAAATCTTGCTTTAACACTTTGAGATTGAGCCATTCAGGGGTCTAGTTCTAGTTGAGTTTATTTTTAGTGGCTGTCATAGCTGGTACAAAGAGAAGAAATGTATCGTTGGCTGCGTGTATTAAATTATGTCACTCATTTTTAATCCCATCCACCAATTAAAGGCTTTTTATCGAAATGAAGCTCGTAGATGTCTATCTTTCCTTATGTCAGTCAGTGGCTCTTACAAGCTAATTGGAAAAACATTGCATTTTATATTTTTAACAAATGGACTCAAAATCCACTGACACTCTCCATTTGGATGACTTTCAAACAGATTTTTAAAATCTGTTTCTAATATTTTCAAGTATGCAGATAGAAGCATTATTTTAGGTGACTCCACATGTTTTCAACAACAAAAATCTGATGTTCAAAATATTCTCTCCAAAGCAGGAGTTCTTTGGAAAAGCAAGTGCTTTTCCCACTCCTTGCTAAAATGAGTCACCTCTACCTCGAAGAGTCAGAAGAATTCGAGTTCATTTTTCAGTGGATATCTGCCAACAGTCACTTGTCATCATAAAATGCTCAGCAAATTTGGAACGTTTGTCTTTTTGTACAAGAAACACATATAATTCCTCTTAAAGTTTGATGGCTATTCTAAGTACTCTGCCAAGAGATAACAAGCAAATCTCTCTGTGGTTCAAAGGTTTTCAAAGTCACTTCCCTTCTGGTTACAAATCATTGTATATGTTTTGCTATGCTTTAAACTCTTTTTTTTTTTTTTTAAACTAACCACCAATGCATCCTGTCGCACTTTGTGTACTTCTGGACTTAACCTTTTCACTGTAGTAACCTACAGGAAGTTTTGTGGGCAACGGGTTTCAGATGTATGGCCATCCCTGCACCCTTACCCAGAATCCTTTTCATCATGGAGCAGCCACTTCATCAGTGATTATTCCCAGGCAGTTTCTCCCATAACTGGTGTTTTCATTAAAGAAGTAATGTACTGTTCAGTCAATATCGCCTCTTTCCATTAGTTGCTCACAGAAATGTGGTTCTTCATGTATTTTATTATCGAAACAGAATCTAGGAAAGCCATGTTAGAATAATCTGCACTTTTCTTCAACTATTTAGCAAACTTTCCACAGTGTGAAATTTGTTCTCATGCTTATTTCTCTACATCTTCCCCACATATTTTCCCCACCTCTTCCAACACTTTCTGTGGTCACTACATTGTGTTCTATGCACTATTCTTGCTACCACTGGCTACCGCTCCAACTGCCTGCTTCCCGATCTTTATAACATGAGGGCTGTGTGTGCGTGTGGGTATAGATAACAGAGTCACATGACAGGGGCCTGAGAGAGAGTGGATTGGCTTCCTGGCAACCATCCCATCTCCCCCATCACTCCCAGCAAAGCCAGGTGTGAAGGTGGGCCCCCAGGGAAGGGAAGATTGGTATCTCATTCCCTGGTTGGATATAGGCTCACTGCTTGCAGGTCTGGCTTGCCTCTGTCTGACCACAGGAAATGAGCATTGAAGCCAGGACTTCAGTTATGTCTGACTAGATTCTCACCATTTCTATGAATAAATAGAGAAGAAATTGTATTTTTAAGTAGCAAGGGTTTTGCCCTGGCATTTTCCGGTCGATCACCTGCTCTTCCATCATAAGCATTATCTGCAATCGTTGTTTCTTTACAGGAATCTTGTTAAACCACCATTTGGGAGAGTTAATTGAGTTAAAATTTGGCAATGTAATTTGTGAAGCCACTTAGCTAGGTACACGTGACCTGGAACACATCACAGTAGATAGCCCTTATTTTCATTCATTTGAGGTCATCACCATAAGCTTCTCAGGGGGTGGGGGTGTTGAGGTGAAAGGGAGGAGAAGCAGACATTGCAGGAAGTTCTAGCAAGGCAGCTCAGATTCTCCAGGATCCTGGCCACTTCTGGGACATATATATGTATATATATGTGAGACTAATTCTGTCACCTCAGGACCTTATTTACAACGTAGATTCCCAGGCGTATTAGTTTGCTAAGGCTGCTGTGACAAAGTACCACAATTATGTGGCTTAACTGACAGAAATGTATTGTCTTACAGTTCTAGAGTCTAGAAAGCTGAGATCAAGGTGTCAGCAGGATTGGTTTCTTCAGAGGACTGTGAGGAAGAATCCGTTCCATGCCTCTCTCCTTATTTCTGGTAGCATGCTGGCAATCTCCAGCATTCCTTGGCTTTTGATGCCTCACCCCAATCTCTGCCTTCATCTGCACATGGTGTTCTCCTCAAGTGTGTGTCTGTGTGTCCAAGTTTCCTCTTTTCATAAGGACACAAGTCATATTGGTTTAGGGGCCCATCCTACTTCCTATGCCCTCATCTTTAATTATATCTTTAAGACCCTGTTTCCAAATGAGGTGACATTCTGGGGCACTAGGGGTTAAAACTTCAACATACAAATTTGGGGGAAGACACAATTCATCCTTAATGCTGGGCTACACCCCAGCCCTTCTAAAAAGGATGTCTCAGGGTGGGAGCTCACAGTTCATGTTCTTAACAAGGACCTTAGGGACCTTACTTGCTCACTAAAGCTTGAGAAGTACATGGCCATCCTAGGTGATAGGATTTTCTCTCTCCCACCTGAAATACATAAGAGTACTAAAAACTAAACTGTATATTTTAATATATAGCTTAGTTCAAAAGAAATGTGCCATAAATGGAGAGATCAAAACCAGAGGACTAAGCATTGACTATTGCTTAGGAAAACCCTAAAGAGTGTTAGACAAGGATACAGGCCCCTAGAGGCAGGGGGTGGGGGTAGGGGGTTATGGCTGGGGCTCAAATACCCTTGAGGGAGTTAATAGATCCTCTGCTTGAAGCAGAGAAACTAGTCCTTTTGCATGAAGCCTGGAACCTTGAAAATGTACCTTGTCAGTGAGAATCAGTGAAAGGGGGACTAGAAAAATCATCCAGAGGTGATTTAACTAATTAAAAATTGGGCAGATTGGCCATTCAGATCTACTACGTGAACTCACAGCATTAAATAGCTTTCTTAGCTGAGGTGCATCTAAAGTCAAAGAATATGGGTTGGTTGAGGGAAGGGATCAGGGTCATCCTGGAATACTACAGCAAAGTTGGGATCTGATAAAGCCTGATAGCAAGCAAGGAAGAGTTTAGAACAGGCAGGGCTGGACCCCTAAGCAACTAGAGGAAAGGAGTCCTAGTAGATGGGAATGAATTAGACATACAGAAAGCAGAGGAGGGTACAAAGAGGAATTTGCTGTGCTGCTGGTAGATATGTGAAGGCCAGGGAGGCATGAACCTGACATCCATAGGCCTCCTCCCTCCCCTCCTCCTCTCCCGCAGGTCAACCCTTTTCGAGACCGAATCTGCAAAGTGTTCTCCCACAACAATGTGTTCTCCTTTGAGGATGTGCTGGGCATGGCATCTGTGTTCAGTGAGCAGGCCTGCCCCAGCCTGAAGATCGAGTATGCCTTTCGCATCTATGGTGGGTGATTGAGTGGTGGGGGCGGGTAGGGGGAAGTGCCATAGAGTAAATACCAACCTGGAATCCGTTAACATCAATTCATTGGTGGGATGATGTGCGTTGGGATTCACTTGGGTGTTTATGGGTATTATCCTGTTTCTTGAGTTCTATAGATTTTTAAAAAAATGGTGGTGACTACTACTTCAATGGATAGATGCCCTTCCCTCCATGCCATCAGAGGCAAATGGAGTCATTGGTGTTGTGTTTTGTGGTAGTGTAGGCAGGCCAGAGGGAGTGATAAGGAGAGAGAGAGTGAGGGCTACATATGGATATGAAGGAACTATGCTTGTTTTTCAGAAATTCAGAAATTTGAAGGCCACAACTAGCTCAACCACTAAATGGCTGAGAAACTTGGGCAAATCATTTCATCTTTCTGGGCCTCAGTTTCATCATGTTTAAAATGAGATGTTTGAGAGAGATCATCTCTGAGGTCCCATGATATCTTTTGGTCTCTAGTTTTATCCGGGGTACCCATAAGACACTGCTAAAGTTCTGCTTTTCAGTGGACTCACGTCCCCCTTAGCACAGCAAGATGCCTGGAATCCTCAAAAGAAATTAAAAGGAAAGAAACAAAGAGATCTTGAGCAGTCTTCAAACAGACCATGTATAAGCCTTTAAGCTCATTGTGACAATTCCTAGGCCCCAAAGGACTTCTACATTCAGGCTGGCATAGTTTGGCATATCATGTGCTTTCCTTTCCTGCCAGGTCCTCCCTGTCTCCACACAGTGGACACCATCTTATTTTTGCTTCACCCAAGTGGACCTGGATAAAATGGAGTGGAGGAGTTTTAAGCCTGATGGACCTGTGAGGGCTCAGTTTTTCATCTGTAAACAAGACTTAATGATATTTTTGTAAGCCCTATGTTTTCAGTCTTAGTATCCAGTAAATGCAAATGAAATCACAGATTCTCCTGCTGAGAATAGCTGAGTACCATACTAAATATCATGCAGTAGTTCCTATCATACAGTCACTTCCACAGATAGCAACTATAAACTCAAATATATATATACACACACACACATATACATATATATATATATATATATAGTGTATATATTATACATATATATAAATCAACTATCTGATGGCACTAGAAAGCTACCAGAAGCAGAGAATTGACACTTGGAAGAAGGAAATGGTACTGGATGGTCCTCTTCCCCTTAAAAAAACTTATTTAGCCCAAAGTTGGACTTCGGTGAGGGGCATCAAACAAGACTGGTAGAAAACTTGAACTCTTTCTGACTTGAAGAATCAGAGAGTTTGGGGCAATTTCCTCCTGAAAAGTAAAAGCAAGGGAGAGTCCATGAAAGAAAGCCAGACAAGGGAGCCCAACATCTGTGTATGAACTATGCCCAGATGTCTTTCTGACCTCTAAACCATATATATACAAGGGCAGACTCATGGCAGCTCAGGTAAGGATAACAACCGAGATTTGAGCAGCCACTGCATTTTAATAAGGTTTCTCTGTGACAAGGTTTGCAGTTTAAATTGAATCAATTGCCTGATAGAATTTTAAAAAAAAGCACTCTTTGGAGGAATATAACAGAATCCAGAGTTTTTACAATAAACGATTTATAATGTCTAAGATACAATCTAAAATTATTCAATACACAAAAACTTTAGAAAACCAGAAATTCCCAAGGTACAATCCAAAATTATTCAATATACAATTTAAAAAATAAAAATTTTTATGGTCTTAAGAATGGAGCCTGATTCTGACATGACTCAAATGTTGGAATTAGCTGATAAGTATCTTAAAACAGCTATGAAACCTTGGCCAGTAATGTGAAAGAAATTCATAATGAAAGAAATAGTAGAAGTTCTCAGCCAAGAAATAGAGCCTATAAGAAAGAATCAAGTGGAAAATAAAATATCTAAAATAAAAATTCACTGGATGGGCTTAACAAGAGAATTGAGATGACAGAGGAAAGAGTCAGAAACCTGAAGATAGTTCAATAGAAATAATTTAATCTGAAGAACAGAAGGAAATACATTAAGAAAAAAAGAGCAAACCATGTCTTCCAGGGACACAAAAGACAAGAAAAAAGTCTAATGCATGTTCAGTTGGAGTCTCAGAAGGAGAGAATTAATGGGGAAGAAAGGATATTTGAAGAAGTAATGGCCCCACATGTCCTAAGTTTGATGCAAGACACACATTTACAGTGAACTTTAAGTAGGGTTAAGTACAAATGAAATTACATACCCAAATTTAGTTGGTTTAGTGGTCCCCAGCTGTTTGTTAGTATTCCTCCTTCCTTACCCCAGGTACTTCTGGGGATCCCCAAGGGTTACAGCCCACCAGCTGCCACCCTCTCTATCAGGACTTGTGCTGCAGAGCACTTGCCGTGCTGTCTCTAGCCATTTCTGCCTCCTGTCAGTACTCTCCTGGATGGGCAGCTCTTCCCAATGCAGAGTGCTGGCCCGGGCTTAGTGTTCTCTTCTTAGCCAAGAGTCTCCATGTTGCAAGCAACAGGGACTTACCTGTGTAAAAGGCAACAGATGAAGAACTGCAGTATATTCATTTTCCATTGCTTCATGATAAATCACCACAAACCTAGTGGATTTAGATGACACATTTACAATCTCATGGTTTCCGTGGGCTAGGAGTCTGGCATGGCTTATTTGTGTCCTCTTCTAGGATTTCATGGGGCTACAATCAAGGCTCTGTCTGGGCTGCATTGGACTGGGGAGGAATCCACTTACAAGCCCACTCTTGTTGTTGGCAAGTGCATTTCCTTGTGTCTCTGGAGCTTAGAGCCCTGGTTTCCTGCTGACTATCTGCTGGAGGTTGCTCTCAGTGTCCAGAGGCTGTCATGTGCTCCTTGCTGCATGGGTCTCCCCTGATATGGCCACTTGCTTCTTCAAAGACAGCTAGAGAGAGAGTCTCTTGAGCCCATATGCTGGTAAGATAGTCTCATACAGTATAATCACAGAAGTAACATCCCTACACTGTTGCCAGATTATGTTGGTTAGATGTAAGTCACAGTTCTGTTCCATACTAAAGGGACATGGGAATTACATACCTATAAACACCAAGAGGCAGGTCATGGGGGGAGGAGGGCTTGGAGTCTGTCTATCACTAGCAGCATGGAACCCATGCTGGAACTGAAGCAGCCTCCCGAGGACACAGCTGGCAAGTGGTCAGGAGGTGAGGCAGCTACTGTCTTCTTTTCTCTCTATGGCTGCCAGGTCTCTCATCTCTGCTTCTTCCTCTGCATTTTCTTTCTGCAGACTGTTATGCTTCTGTGACTATTGGGCCAAAGATGAATACCCTGATCCCCCATTTTCTCAGGAGATGCTGATGGCTCAGCCAAACCAATGATCTTGCTACTCCCGAGCTTGAGTAAACAGCCTTGTCCAATCAAGCGCAGCCAAAAAGATGCAGAGTCACATAAACAAACACAGCTCCTGGGGCCTACTGCTAGGGGTGGGGACGCTTCTCAGCAATGGTAAAGTGTAAGCTGAGCAGATGTTCCCAAAGATGTCTGCCTCAGCTGTCTTTCCATGGTTTCCAGAGCTAAACAAACAAAAACACCCAAACCTTCAGGGAGCTACAAGAACAGCAGGTTCTCTTCAGGCTTCGAGGCACAGGAGCTAAATAGTGTTCAGCTTAGAAGGGGGTGGGGGAATGCCCTCACTCCCAAGAGGTCAGGCTCAGTGCCTCAGGTCAGATCGTGGACCAGACACCACCTGCCCCCCACGCTGTCCCAGTGTCCTCCTTCAGCCCCTCTCTCCAGGCCCTCTTGATGGGTTTCCTTCCTCCTTGAGCTCAAGTACAAAAACAAAAAGCGCAAAGTCTTCATGCAAATCAGCTGTGCAAATACATGCCTGGGGACTCATAAACTCCAAGGCTTCATCAGATATACCCAGACAAATCTGAATTCTCTTTGGGTTCAGAAGATTTGTTGCCTTACAGAGCTGTCAGCAGGATTAGAGATGAGACACGTGAATCTCTGAGCCCAGTGCTTGGCACGTGGTAGCTGCTCAGTAAATCGAGGCAGTAAGGGTAGCAGTGAAGGCAGAAGAAGAGGGGAAAAAAAAGGAAAAGGAGAGGTGGTAATGGCCCCAGTGATCCTTCTCAGCTGAAGTCCAGAGGCTTAACTCGATGCTCTAAGGCCTTGGTCCCCCACACAGGGCCCCTCCACCAAGCACAGCAACACCGGCAAGAAGCCTGTTGCAAACACAGAATCTCTGGCCCCACTGTACACTCGCTGAATCAGAGCCCACATTTGAACAAGACCTTCAGCTGCTTCCTTCACATCTTAAAGTTTAGGAAACGCTGCTCTAACTCATTGGTTCTCAAACGTGACTGCACACTGCAATCATCTGGGGACTTACGACCCACGGCTACTAGGGCCCCAGCTGCAAAGATCTGATGTAAGGATGTTGGTATGCCTGGTGGGTGGGCTTTCTAAAAGCTCCCTGGGTGAGTCAAAGTGCAGCAGATTTTCAGAGCTACTATATCAGTTAGGCTTGCATTCAGTTATACATAAGAGTAACCATGTTTAAAAAAAAAAAAAAAAAAGCCTGGGATTAGGCTGTCCAGAGGCAGGGGTAAGTAACAGAGGGCCTGGCTCCTTCAAGCCCCCCAGTCTGCCATCTGTAGTATGAGACTATTGTCTTCATCATCACAAGATGGTTTCTGGGCCCATAGGCTCCTCATCTTTGCTCCAGGCAGGAAGAAAAAGGGATGGGAGAAGGGATAAGAATCAAATACACATTTGAAGGCACAGATTAGGTTGGCTCTTTAACAAGCTTTCTGGGATGCCCTACCCAGCAGCTTTGGATTGCTTTGTCCAGAACTATGTCACATGGTCACATATAGCTGCAAGGGAGACTGGAAAGCTGAGTATTTTAAGCTGAACATGGGGTCACCCTGGATGGGAACTGTACTGCAGTTAGTAGGAAGGCAGGGATATTGGCTATTAGTCAAGAATCCAGCACCAGGGATGTACCTGCTGGGCTCCAGTTTCTGTTTTGTGGGACATTCCTGGCTTCCAATGGATCCATCCCCTGCCCTCTCTGGAGGGACTGTCACCTGCCAGAGACCAACAACCCAGTACTGCCTTCCTGTTCCCATCAGTGCAGCTTCCACCAGTTGTGAACAACGTTTAGGCAGGTCCAGAGTCCCAGCAGGAGATCTTGCCACACCACCCCAAAATCTGCCACAGTACCAAGGGCTGGAAGAGGCAAGAGAGGCAGGCTCAGTTCTCCCGGGAATGATAATGAAAGCATCCCTGTCTTCACTCAACTGCATAAGCTGTTTTCTGCAAAAGTACTTTGTAAGTTCCACAGAGTAACATGACATAGAGGTTGCAATGATGATAGCAACAGAGTTCTAGGGGGACCTGAAGGCTGAGCCCTATTCTCCAAGCTCTCTCTAACCTTCCTGTTGTCGGGAAACAGCAAGAAGTAGGCCCTCCCCCTATTCTCAGAGCAGCCCAAGACTGCAGGTTTGAGGCTGCTTGAGGCTGCATGGGCTGGCCAGCAGCCCAGAGCTCCCAGCCCCCACCCCTTTCCCAGGCTGCTCTGCCCTTGCACCCCCAAAGGAGAGGAACTGTCCAGGACTACATTCTACTCCGGCAAATTATTCTGTTTTCAGATGGCCTGGGACCAAAGCCATGTCACTTTGCTGCAGTCTCTGCATATGGGATCTGGGCCAGCGGGACGGCTGGGGACACTGCGGGGTCTCTGGGAGAGGCTGCGGAGCTTCTTACCAGCAATGCAATGTCACTGCGGCTGCCCACTCCTTCTAGTCCTAGTACTGATCCTTCACCCCTGCACCTGCACCCGGCCATTACCCACGATGTGTGATAGCAGAGCTGTGCAGGGAGGGCCTAGGTGGACATCTCAGGCCTTAGCCTCCAGGTGCTGGGGCTGAGACACAGTTGGCCAGAGAGCCACTTGCTTAAGGACTAGGGTGGTGAGTTGTACTTGCCACATCCATATCCTGTCCAGGGGAACAGAGACAAAAAAAAGTCTGAGCTCTACCCCTGAAGGAGCCTATGACATCAGCACACTCGCTCCTCCATCCCAGGACCAATATAGTTCTAGCTTCCATTCTTCAAAGCAAGATATTACACAGTTTCTATGGTTGGCATTTTCAGTATTTCACATCCTCATAGAATCGAGCCTCTACTCTATCTAGTGAGCATCTTCTATAGCGAGCATCTTCTGTGTTCCAAACCCCATGCCAGATTACTTCCATGCATTCTCCTATTTAATTTTCACAGCAACTCTGTGGAGCTACTGTTATCTATTTTATGGATGAGGAAACTGAGGCTCAGATCATGCAATAGTTAGGATTAAATTTGGTGGCAAATGACAGGGAACCTCAAGTCTCTAAGACCTCTGGCAGCTCTGTGTTATTTCTCTAACATGTAGAATCCCAGAGGCAACTGTCCACGGTGGTTCTGCAATGTCCAGGCTGTAGGTTTCTCCATGGTTTCACTTTATCCACTATTTCTGAGGTCACAAAGGGCTATGCCTTCTCCTTAAAGACATCCCCAGAAGTTGCCTGTGCCTTTGCTTGCTTCTCATTAGCCAGAACTCAAACATGGAGCCACATTTAGCAGCCAGGGAGGCTGGGAAATATAGTGTTCATTTTAGATGGTCCTACACCCAGCTAAAAATTGGATGCTTCATCAAAATAAAAATAGTTATGAGTGATTCAGAACACAGACTGCCCACAGAGTTGTCCTGCCTGGGTTTTCTACTGTCTCCATCATTTATCAACATGTGACTTTGGGTAGTTCATGCATCCACTTACTCAACAAATATTCAGTGAGCGCTTACTCTGTTCCAGGCACTGTTTCAGGAACTGGGGATACAGTAGTGACCAAAAAGACAAAACTTTCTGCCCTCAAGGAATTTACATTCTAGTGGAGAGAAATAAAGGAGCTAATAAGTAAAACACGCAGTGTGCTAGGTTCTATTGGGCGTTGGGAGAAAAATAAAGCAGACAGTGCAATTTTAGCCAGGTTCTGGTGAGAAGCTGGCATTTAAATGAAGTCCCTAAGGATTTCTGGGTGAGTGTTCCAGGGAGGGGAAGCACAGTGCAAAGACCCTGAGGCAGGATCACGTCTGGCCTGATGGGGAAAGGCAAGGGGGCAGAGTGAGAGCAGAGTGGGTCTTGGGGCAACACTGTCAGAATCTGGCTGATTCTGATTCCTCTGGCTGAGACAGAGGCTGTGAGAAGTGGTGCTGAGGGAGGAATGTTAGGTACGATCCACAGGACCACAGGCTGCTGAGGGAAAGCAGACTGAGAGGGCAGACAGAGAGGAAGCATGCTGGTTAGGAGGCTGCTTGGATAACCCTGGAGAGCAGTGATGCTGGCTGGGCCATGGTGGAGGCAGTGCAGTGGGGAGGTCATCTGGCTGGGTCCACTGTTCTCCAAGGTGGAACTGGGAGGGTTTGCTACCACCTTAGTGTGGGGAGTGAGGGAAGGGCACGGTCAGGGATGATTCCAAGCGTACTGGCCACTGCCCATTTGCCAAGAAGGGCACAGCTGAGTGCAGCAGGTTTGGGGCCAAGGACGAGGGGCCATGTCAAGAGTTTGGGTTAGGACCAGTTGAACTTGAGGGACCTATCAGATCTCCAAGTGCAGAGGACAAGTGCATTTGCAGTTCAGGAGAAGCCTGGGCTGGACAGAATATTTAAAGGCAAGAGGCTAGGGTGCCCGAGTGGCTCAGCTCATTGAGCATCTGCCTTCAGTGCAGATCATGACCCCAGGGTCCTGGGATGGAGCCCTGAATCAGGCTCCCCGCTCAGCGGAGAGTCTGCTTCTCCCTCTCCCTTTGCCGGCTGCTCTCCCTGCTTGTGCTCTCTCTCTTTCTCTCTGTCAAATAAAATCTTAAAAAAAAAAAATCAGATAAAGGCAAGCAGCTGAAATGAGACTAAGGAAGTAAGTGTGGTTATTTAATCTCAGTGCGCCTCACTGTCTTCATAGGTGTTATGAGAATTAAATGCAATAGAAGAGAAAGCACTTAGATCATTGCCTGGCACGTCTGTGTTTGTCGTGGTGGTATCGTACCTGCCTAAGCCTACTGCACTTACTGCATGGCTGACAAGTAGTTCAGGGGCTGTGCTGGGGTTCCAGAGGAGGTAGGTACCATGCTGGGTGTTCTAGAAAAGGCAGAGGCTGTGCTGGGGGTTCCCAGAGAAGGCCTGCCTCCCTCGGCATTCATGGCTCTATGAGTTCAGCCTGCCTTCCACACTTAACTTCTGATTCTCTCTCCCAGACCTCCAAGCCTCTTGTCCCCTTACCCCAGACTGATCACCCTGGTGCTGTTCCTTCTCTGCCACTGTCCCTAGTGACGCCTCTCTGTCCA
Organism: Vulpes lagopus; assembly: GCF_018345385.1. Taxonomy (NCBI): domain Eukaryota; kingdom Metazoa; phylum Chordata; class Mammalia; order Carnivora; family Canidae; genus Vulpes; species Vulpes lagopus. The sequence continues at coordinate 113,077,413 of NC_054828.1, forward strand.
AGAAATCTTCTTCATTCACACCCCCAACCCCAGTCGGACATGAATTTGCTCATCTGGAACACCTTGGGATGCCTGTTCCTCTCTCCCTGGAGCCAAGCTACTCAGGTGCCCAACTGTTTCCCCTGCAGCCCCAGACTGGAAACTCCATGCAGGCAGGAGCCAGTCTGGTACATCTGTGCCCCAATGCCTGGCTGAGGGATGGGCCCCAGCAAGCACCCACTGTGGCTGCCAAGTGTAAATGAAGTAGGCAGTGGCAAGAAGCATGTGCTGCAACAAGAAGACAAGGTAGCCCTAGGCCACTGGTGCAGAGGAGAGCAAGCCTCATGCCAAGGACAGGTCCTGTGTTAGAACTCTGCGGGAGCCTGAGGAGGGAGCCATCCTGGGCCTGAGGGTGTCAGGGAGACTTCACAGGGGGCAAGGGAGGGCGAGCACAGGGTGAGTCAGAGAATCCCAGGGCCTGGAGGGAAAGGAGGAGGGACTCCACGCAGGGCGCTGCCTCCTGCAAATGCTGGCGGAGAAGTATGCAGGGCCCGTAGAGAAGACCTGCAGCAGGCACTGACAGGCCAGGGACCCCCTTCTGAGGCGCCTCTGTGGGAAACTGGGTTAAACACACCCTGGAGGTCCAGCATGCAGGGGGCTTGTGTAAGGCCCGTATTTTGTTGTTGTTGACATACAATGCTATAGTAGTTTCATAGGAATGACCATTTTTGAACTCAAAAAGGAAGCCCCAAGGTCTGACAAGGGCAAGGGCACTCCGTGCAGTGGACACTGGGCATCGTCCTCAGCGCCGGTGGGGCAGGTGGCACTGAGGAGGGCCAGGAGCAGGGACCTTGCACAACTCCCGGCGTCCTGCTGTTGTCCGTGCCCCCAGCTCCTGGCCACCAACCCCCTCCTGGCTTGTGAGGTCTGAGGTGAAGACTTCCATCGCACGGTGATTGACATGGGCTTGGGGACCAGCCCAGCTGCATCTGAGTCCCACCTTCAGCTTACCCACAGTGTGGGCCAACACCCTACACCTCTGTGCCTCGGTTTCTCTTTGCTAAAGTAAAACTAACAAAAGGTTGATTGTGAAGATTCAGTGACTTAAAACAGGTGAAGCTCTCAGAGTGTGTCTGGGCAGGTAGTATGCGCCCAGTGAATGCTCACGACTATGGCCGTTTCTAATCGTGTTATTCAGATGTGCCTGCATCTGCAGCCGGCCGGGCTCCTTGCCTTCCCCGGGCTCGCTGACCCGCCAGGGACGGTGGGGCTCTGTGGGGCCAGGGCTCCCTGGACTCCTGGGAGGCCGAGTAAGCCTCCCCTTCCTATCATGCTCTGCCTCCTCTTTGCAGATTTTAACGAAAATGGCTTCATCGATGAGGAGGACCTGCAGAGGATTGTCCTCCGACTGCTCAACAGTGATGACGTGTCTGAGGACCTGCTGACCGACCTCACAAACCATGTGTGTTCCCCGGGGCCACACAGGCTGGGTTGGGCCGGGCCATCCCCCAAAGCCCCTGGATTGCAGGCAGGGTGAGGTGCCCTGAGGGATGGGCACACAGCTGGAAGCACTATTCCGTGTGTTTTTTCCTTCCTCCATGGTCCGTCCTTCCAAAGTCCCCAAGAACAGGTGCCTGAGCCACCCACTCCAAGAGGGTCTCTCACTCACACTGCAGTCACTGCAGGCAGGTGGCTCCAAAGCAGCTGAGCCTCAGAGGGACACATCATAATGTCCCCTTTCCCACATTATCCCAGCAAAACACAATGTCCTAATGTCCTGGAGTGATAGTCCAAAGTGTGATGGGACATCAAGGCAGCCTCACGAATCTGTTTGTCCTAAGACCATGAGAACTCTCAAGTCCTTTTGGTCTGGATTGAAGCTAGAAGCAGAGAGAAAACCACAAGGGATCATTGCTTCTCCTCCACCTGACTGGCCCCTTGCAGTACAGAGCCCCTGCCTGTAGCTGGATGATAGGTGTGGGTGGGGACATGTCACCCAGCTCACCTCTGTACCCATTTTCACTGCCAAGTTTGTGCTGGAGACACGAAGGGGACTCATCCCATGATGAGACCAGCCCATGCCTTTGTCTCTGGTGGGGAGTAGCAAGTGGGGGAGGGGGAACATCTGCTTCATGGTGGGGGTGGGTGGGTGTCAGGGCAGAGAGCCTGGCTATGGCAGCTCTTGGTGTGAGGCATCTCTCCCCCTTCACCTCACTTTCTCATTCGGGGCTCCTCTCTGCTCTCTGGCTGTCCCTCCACCCCTGGCCAGGTCCTGAATGAGTCGGATCTGGACAATGACAACATGCTGTCTTTCTCGGAGTTTGAACATGCGATGGCCAAGTCTCCAGACTTCATGAAGTAAGGTGTTCTGGGAGCGGGGGGGGGGGGGGGTAGTGCCCACTATAGTGGGGGTGGGGCAGGAAGAGCCAATGGGGCCCCTCAGTCTTCCCAAGAAGAATTGTACTTTGTCAATTCTTTCAGAATCAGCAAACTCAGAGCTTCACAGAAATTAGGTAACCTAAATTTCTAACCTTTAGATAGAGGGAGTGGGATTTTAACCAGCAAAGCCAAGATGACATTCCAGGCTTTGCAAATGATGTGGGTGGTCCTGTCTTCAGGTGCTGCCCATCTAAGTCTGACCTGGTACATTTGTGTCTTCTTCCCAGCCACCAGGGGCTCCAGGACTGACTAGCGGGGGGCCTTTGCCACCACCTATCCTGCTCCCCTGCCCCCACAATTCCAGCAGTCCCTGGGAGTCAGGGATTTGCACAGGGGTGTGAAGATGCTGGTAATAGAGTATTTCCAAACCTTATTTCAGGCAGAAGGGGCATTAATGGTCTTATATCTTGGTCCGAACACCCTTGAGATGATTGGCCATCTCCATATTGCCCAGGCCATGTGTAACAGTCTTGTTTGGCTCCTTCCATTTATGGGAAAAGCACCACCCCTGGAGGAAGCCCATTCTTGATGGAACAGCCCTGTTAGAACGCCCTTCTTGTGTTGAGTCAGCATCTGTTGGCATGTGTCTGCTGCTCCTGGGCCCTATTCTGCCCTTGGTCTCATAGTCTAGGTGAATTCGATAGCAAAGAATGCCCATTCAAAGTGGTTTAGCCAAACAATCCAAAAAAGAACAAAGACAACTAGACCTCAGAGAACACCTGGTCAGGAACCGAAGGCAGTGCATTTTCTCCCTTCTCTGCACCTAGAATCTCGGCCTCTCTCCTCAGCTCCTCTACATTTAGCTCTACATGCAAACCAGCAATCTCTCCTTTGTCAGACAGGAAGCCAGTCACTACCTCCATGCAGCAGTCTGGTGACTCCCAAGGAATAGCTCTCAGCTCTGACTCCAAATTCCCAGTCAGAGAATCCGACTGGCCCAAGTTGGGTCAGGTGTCCACCCTTCCTCCAATCATGTGGCTGGAGGAGAGGATTCTCCAGGCCATCCTGGCTGCTATGGGGCCGGGCATGGGCAGACCCTCTGAAAGACAGTGCACACTTGGAACCACCCCAATTAAGGGTAATTCCTCTTCTTCCAGAACAGCCCAGCACATAACTGAGGCCAGAATCCTATCCTCTTTGCTTTTTCTTTGAATTTGCCCCATATCTTTCCATTGGTTTTGGTACCATGAGGTTCTGACACTTTTTGCTTTCTGGTGATGCTAAAAGGAACATAAAGAAGGCTTTGGGTTGGTTTGTAATAGCTATAAACTGGCCATCCCTCAAAGAGAGGATGAGAAGTGGGCAAAGGAGGGTGCCTCCAGGACCACTATGATCCCAGAAATTGGAAGGCACTTTAGATCTGGAGCTCAAGGTGGCTCGTGGCATGCTTTCAGCTCCTTTCGGATTCACTTTTGGGGATTTTGATGTGGCCACAAATGCCTGATCTGCAGCCTCAAGGAGGGGACTGCTGGAACTTGGAATCAACCCTCTCCAGGTGCTGGGGGACTCCGATCAGAAGTATGACTTTGTCCCTGTCCTTCCTTCACTTTGAGACTATAATTTATTCAATAAAGCAAAACAAAAGCCTTTCCCTTGCCCCACCAGTTCATCTTTTGAATACAGGATCACGTAGAAGTACTTTTTATGAAGGACTGCTCATTCCAGGGCTTAAGTTTGCCAGTGACACCAAGCAAGCTGGGGTGACCATCTGTTTTGAGGACAGAGTTCAAATCCCAACCCACATCACAGCAGAGACCAGGCCAAATGGAGTGTAGTTCACCAAGAAATCTACATCATTCCCTTCTTTCACTGGAGCTAAATTCCAGCATCTCCTGGTGCCGACTGTACAGAGACGTGCGTATAGAGGTCATTTTAGTTGGTGCCTGGCTTCCCAGTCCTTGTCAAGGGAGAAGACATCTAGTCCCGCTTGGCACCCTCAGTCCCCAGGATGTGACAGTGCGTGAACAGCAGTTGGGGTTTGTTTACTTTGCTATTCAGCCAAATCCTGGAATGAATTTAGCCCCCACAGGGACCCTTTGGAGCCCAGGTGGTCAAGGAGTCTGGGCCATTAGAGAAGCCCCTTAGAGGGTCTCTGAGAGCTGACAGATGCCTCTCTGATGGGCACATGGTTTTTCGTGTTTACATGGTCCTCCGGGGAAGTGTCTAAACACTGGTTCTCAGGGGAAGGGCTGTTTCACCGCCACATGTACTTGAACTTGCAGTGGTCTCTGCCTTTAGGTCCTAACTCACCCATTCAAGAGGCAATAAATTTCCCATCAATTGGTAGAGTCCCTTGATCAAATCCAAGAGATGCTGGAATGTTGGAAAAAACCTGTCATGTGGATACATACCTGGCCTGAGGTCCCCATCCCAGATCCTGTCTTTTGAGGGGCTATCACCCCCATCCTGTCCCCTGCCCCAGCAGGTAGGCAGCCTCCCAGGAAGTGGGAAGCAGCAGCCTGGTGAGAGCAGGTACTCCAGAATCCCAACCACCAACATCTCATTTCCTTGAAGAGTGGCTTAGTCCTGAGTCACTCTCTCCTGTTCTATTCTAGAAATAGTCCCAGGGGCAGGTGCCAAATCAGCCTGTCCATGCCTGTCTGGGAAGAATGCAGAAGGGGTTGCTTGACATAGCTTTTTCTCTCAGGCACCACAGGGGCTTCAGGACTGTATCATCCCTACTTTCCTGTCTCCACATGGACCACAAGCAGGTTATGTAGTGGAAAAAAGAGGGCTTAGGTCAAAACACTGGATCACCTCTAAGCTGTGTTGAGCTTTCTCAACTTCTGAGACTGTGTCTTTATCCGTAAAGTGGGGATAACACTACCTACCCCACAAGTTATCATGTAAACTAAATGATGCCAAGTCAGGGCTCAAAATGGAATTCCTTTGCATCTGACCCCCGGCGCAATTGTTCCATGGTCACTTCACCTTCATTCTCAGACATGCGATAATGAGGCCTCCTCGATTATACTAGTGGAAGCAGAGGGGAGGTATCTCTGTGCCTGACTGACCTGCCACCAAGGCTTGGGAGCCCTACAGTGCTTGGTTCTACCTGCCCCCACCTCAGAGGAGGGGTAGGTGGGCCTACTAGGTCGCTGGACATGGCTTTCTACTGGCTTGAACCCCTGAGCTGAGCCATCCACAGCCCCTAAGACCTGGTGGTGTGTGACTCTCGGGCGTGTTCTGCTGTGGCCATATGTTCCTGGAGCTCAGAGAAGAAGACCATGGGTTTGGTCATGGCTAAAGATTTTATTGCGAAAAGCTAACCTGGTCAGAGCCAGGCTCTCAGGCATCACGCTCTGAACTCAAAGTATCGGTCTCTCTTCTGCCGCTCCTGTGGGGATACCCTCTTCCCCGAGGGGAATGTCTGGTAGGTCTTCAGATTCTCAGGGGATACTCTTAAAAGGTTCCACTTCTTCTCTGGGCTCAGAGGAGGACTGGGGGGCAAGGACAGAGCCAGTGTTATATAGTGTGCCAGGGAACTGGGAAGGAAGTGCCCAACCACGCCTGTATGCCCAATATTCTGGCCCAACTTGACCTTCTGGCTGCTCATTAGCTCAACATCTGATAAGTCACCCTGCAGTTGAGATGAGAATAATTTGCGTCTGCACAACGGGTCAGTGGTTAAGAGAGAGAACATGGGTGTCAGATTCTGGCTCAAATCATGCTGGAAGTAGACACATTTAAAATGAACTAATGTTAGTACATCTGTCTTAGCTTTGCTTCAAGGAGTAAATGAGGTAATGCATACAAAGCACTTCAATAATGCTGGACAAGGAGGAAACACTTAATATAAGAAATGGTGATGGCGATGATGTTAGTGACGGTGGTGATAGTGGTGGTGATGGTGATAATGGTAATGGTGGTGGTAGTTGCAGTGATGGTGGTCGTGTGATGGTGGTAATAGTGTTGGTGGTGATGATGAGGGTCATGATGGTGATGGTGAGGGGTGGTGATATAATGGTGATAGTGGTGGTGGTGATGATGGTGATGAAACTCAGGAAAGGGCAAGGATTTTCCCCAGGCCACAGATGTGATCAGGGAAAGGGCTGAATGCAGGCATGGACCCTCTTACTCCCGATGACCTGGTTGGTCCTCCGTGTTGGGTGTGAAGCCATGAGCAGCATAGGCCGCCAGAAAATTTGGAGAAGAAATGGAGCTGGGGCATCCCAGGCTCCCCACAGATCCTGCCCAGGGTGATCTCAAGAGGAAATATATCCCCAGGAGAGGCTCCACATGGTCTCCAGGTTTGGTCTGACTCAGAGCCACCCAAGGGGCAGAGATGGCCAAGCCAGAGTCTTGGAGTTGGTGTCAGGAAATCTGGTTTTCTCTAGGTTCTATCTCCAATCAGACTTGCTACCCAGTACAAGTTTCTGAATCCGTCACTAAGCTTGTTTCCCTATCTATAAAATGGGCCCATCTATCCTACAGAGGCAGTTAAATTTGTGTCTTTCAAACCATTACACTCATTGGAAAGGGTTGCTGCCTTATTAATAATGGTAGTGATGAGACTTAGGGCTCTTGAGGCAAGGAAAGGGTCAGCATGTAGTTGGAAACCCCAGATCTTTCCACTGACCTCCTGATGCCTCCTTCCCCACACGACACCTTGGCAGCATATAGGCTTCTGATTTTCAGGCCTTGGTGTCAGGAAGGAGAGCAAGGCAACCACGTGCCTGAAATATCCTACAAGGCAGAGCTGGCCATTCCTGGGAAAAGCAGCTCTCCCAGATAAAAAGCAGTGAGGTTCCGGCAGTGGGGAACTTTCACATTTTGCTGGATGGACAGTTGGGCTTTGAAAGGTGTTTTGTAGTCCTGAGGAGAACATTTTCTGAGTCTGGTCGGGGTTGGGGGTGGTGGGGGGAACCAAGTCCCGCTCTGTGCAGTGCCCCCTATGTCCGCCAGAGGGCAGCAGTTCCCCACTGCTCAGAGCCGCTGTGCCCACGTTTGGACGAGTGTAGCTGCAAGGCTGCCATCGCCGGAGAGAAGCCTGCAGATTCTGGCCAGCAAAGATAGTGGGGTTTGCTCCCCAACTCCCCATTCATCTGACCAGGAAAACACCCTTTCCGATTCTGCTCATTTAAAGGCCCACTATCACCATCATCCGTGTAGGGCTGCCAAAACCCCTGACGCCTTGCTGTGTAACTGTTGCCCTCTGTACCTTAGGCTCTTTAGGGCCAAATCTGAACTCATTTTTCAGTCTGAGTGGCATGCGCCTGGCTGAAAGCAGGTGCCCATGGACATGTGTTTGTAGAATGCATGAATGGAGGGCAGGCACTCACAGGTCAGTGGGGAGGGGGTACCGGTCCCACTCCTTCACAGGCAACACGAAGTAGGGAACCCGAGGCACCAGGCCCGTCTTGTCTAGATAGAACTTCCGATGCTCCTGTGCCATCTACAGCTCGACCCAAAGAAGAGATGATAGGCTGTTAGTGTGCAAGAGTGACCTGGGGCACCTGCAGTACCTGCCTGGCTATACCTGGGCAAGGGGTGGGGCTGCCTCCCCTAATGCCCTTGTTGGAGTCCCCAGCTGGGTGTTCTGCGATCAGTTCCCTGTCTGTCTAATGGGGATAAAGGCCTGCACCCCACCAGCTTTGCTAAGGAGAGTAAATGAGACAGGTGACCAGCAGAGGTAAGATACATGAATCCTGGCTCAGCAGGTGGCACAGGTAAGCTTTGTGTGTTTGTTTCTCCCTTTCCCTACCCCCTGGACTGGAGGTGCCCTGCATGAGAGTCATGATGGGGAGCAAAGGCCTTTCCATGCCCATTGACATGGTCCCACAGCCCCCTTGGAGCCTGACAGCATTGACCTGGTCCTCTCCCTGGGGAGGGAAGGTACTCTGTCTGCCCTGAGTATCTGGAGGTACCCATGTCCTTGAAATCAGGCTGGAGGGATGGTTGCAAGAGAAGTGAGGGAGAGGCTGGAGTTTCTAGGAACACAGCAGAGAATGAGCCCTGGCCCCCAGTGAAGTCCACAGGGCCATGGGGCAGAGGTGAGGGTGGGAGCATCCCCAAAGGCTCTGACCCCACTGACAGTGGGGGTGAGCAGGGACAAGAGCCCCAAGAGGCCGTGGGAAGGGGCATCCAGGAAGCAGCCCTGAGCCTCGTCCCCAGTGCCCCGAGCCAAACCCCTAGGCTCCTTGCTAGGTCTGGGGCTTCAAAACAGTGAACAGAGTCACTCTTTGAGGGTGAGAGGTCTCCTCTGGCTTCAAGCCCATCCCCCTGCCTCTCCGCCTTGGAGAGGAGGCAGCAGCCCAGGCCAGGGCAGCCCACCTGGTAGAAACCAGTGATCTGGGCCAAGCGGTCACTGTCCAGGTTGAAGCGGGTGTAGCTGGGGACGTGCAGCCCGCGGTCCCGGGTGAGGGAGCGCTTACTCAGCACCAGGTCGGGGTTTGAGGAGAAGAGGGTAGGGAGGTGGCCGCCTTTGCTGAAGGGAGTGTAGCTCCTCTCCAGGGCTGCGTTGCGTTGGTCCTGGAAGTACTTGAGGGTGGCGGTGCCGTAGGGGGAGCCAACGGAGAAGGCCACACTGGGAACATGGCCCTGGTACCTGCAATGGTAATGGGGGTGGGGGGAATGGGAGGGAAGATGGGTGCGAGATTCCGGGTCAGTTCCACAAGAGGCCCCTCGATCCCACGGATGGGCTCAGTGGACCCTGTGGGTCACTTCTGGGCCTTGAGAGGCTTCCCCAAGGTGCGCTGCCCGGTTCGGGGCTCCAGGGAAGGATGAGTGCAAGAGACTCCCAGCCTTTACGCCACCACCACCACCACCCCCCCCACACACACAGAGGATGGTCATCCCTCAAGACCAGAGCCTGCTGCAAGGCCAAAGCACCAGGCCCCATCCTGAGCCCCGAGCAAGCCTGCAGGCGAGTCATTCTCCATCCACTCTGGGTTTGGCCCAAAGATGGGGAGGCCTCCTGCCGCTCTCTCCTTAAGGGTAGAGAGACTGTAAGAAGTTGGCAGGGACACGGCAGTGATGGGGGCTGTAAGATTTGTTGTAGCTATAAGGCCTGGGTTTAGGAGCTGCAGCCTGGTTCCAGCTCGATGACGCAGGCAGCCTGCAAGGAGCCCCATCGCCCTCTGCCGCCAGGAAGCCAACGAGAGCGGAGAGGGACGGGGGCTGGCGAGCGGGACCCCTGGAGACACAGAGAGCATAAGCGCACATAGTACACTAAGGAGCCCCAGTCAGGTGAGATTTACTTGCTGTAGCCAAGTGAAGGGACAGCAGGCGAAGAGAGGGAGTGTCAGCCTTTGTGCAAATGATAGAGACCAATGCTTTCCCAGTCAGTGCTTCTCACCCCCTGGGACCAGGCCCTGCCCCCATGGTGCCCCTGAAATGGCCCTTGACAAGGCCATCAGGGGGCTCCTGCAGCACTGGGCATTGCTGAGATCTGCCTTCTCGAAGCGCTGCTTCTGGATTTTATGACACTGTTCTCTCCTTGTCTGCTGGGGTTGTCACCTCCCTCTCGATCCTCCCCCCACCCCCCACCCCTGCCCATGACGTGCCTCCTCTGCTCTCTTCCTGTGGGGGTCTGTCCTGAGTCCACACGGTCCCCTGGGGGATGGAATCCATGTGAAGGCCTTAACTGTGCCTTCACAGGCAGCAGCCCAGCTGCTGGATCCTGTGCGGATGATCTGTGGGCTCCATCCCCAGCCCAGGAGTTCCCTCAGACTCCTGTCCGCAGTGGCACACAGGCCGCCCCCTCGGATGTCCCAGGCCCGGTCTCCCCCCCCCCCCACCTCCCCAGCATCTCAGCCCATCCTGGTGGAGAGCACTCGTCAGGCGGCCAAGTCAGAAACCTGACATCTGCCTCCCTCAGCTTCGTCCTTCACATGCCATCAGTCCCCAAGCCCCGGGCCTCCATCTCCCTCCCAAGCTTGGGCCCTGCCACCTCTTGCCTGGACTGTGGCCGCAGCAGCCCCCCATCCTCTCAACTGTACTCTGACTTCCCACGCCTTTCCCATACTTCATCCGGACTGACTTTTCTAAAGTCAAGCGCTGAGCGTGGCATTCACGGCCGTCTGGGAGCTGACCTCGCCTCCTCTCCGGCCTCACCAGCTGCCTCCGGCCTCACCAGCTGCCCTGCACTGGTTGTGAAGAGCCATCTGCAGTTTCCTGCATGTCCCTGCTCTTTCTCCCTCCCTTGGGGTTTGCCCTGTGCCCCCCCCCCCCCCCCGCCATCAGGAATGTCAAACCCGCCTCTCCTGCTGCTCGTGATGCTTGCCCCCCAAAAGGATCCTTAAGGCCTGTTCTATGGAGCACCTGGGTGGCTCAGTCAGTAAAGCATCTGACTGTTGACTTCAGCTCAGGTCATGATCTCAGGGTCGTGAGATCAAGCTCTGAGCTGGGCTCCATGCTCAGCAGAGTCTGCTTGGGATTCTCTCTCCTTCTCCCCGGCCCCTGCCACTTGTGCTCTCTCTAATAAATAAATAAATCTTCAACAATAAATACCTGCCCTATCATTTCTTTGAGATCCTTTCCTTGCCATCTCTTCCAGGTCTAGGTGGGTCCTGCTCTCTCTTCCCGTGGCACCACCAGCCATACCTCACTCCTAATGCTCTCATCTGTTTTATGTCTTTGTCTCCACCACTAGACTGGGAGCTTTTTTTTTTTTTTTTTTTTAAGATTTTATTTATTTATTCATGAGAAACACACAGAGAGAGAGAGAGAAGCAGAGACACAGGCAGAAGGAGAAGCAGGCTCTATGCAGGGAGCCTGATGTGGGACTCGATCCCGGGACTCCAGGATCATGCCCTGGGCCAAAGGCAGGCACTAAATCACTGAGCCACCCAGGGATCCCTGACTTGGAGCTTCTTGAGCAGAGCTGGATCACGTCTCACCTCTGGATCCCCGGTTTTCAGTGCCAGGTCTGGCAGGTAGAAAATGTTTAGGAAATGAACAAAATGAGTGGCCACGTGCCGATAGCATCAGTGACATTTCTGGTTGGACTGACTCACACAAATGCCCGAAGACCATGCCGCAGGGACCCCCAGCACCCCTCCCTGGGAGCTCCCGGGGGATCTTGCCACCCCCTGCGACATCATGGGTGTCCCCATGTCACCAGGCAAAAGGACACTGCGGTCGAAGTCAGTGCTTCAGGATTACCTGTGGCAGCTGCTCTGGGCCTCGGCCTCCTCACCAAAAAAATTAGAAAGCAATGCATGGCTTCCTTCTTCCCATCTTCAGGTGGAAATCAAGAAAGCCAAGCATGGTAATGACAGACAGGCCTTCCAATTGCTCTTCACTGTGGGCAAAATATAACAAGAGTCCTTCCCTGGTTCCTGGCCCTACCTCCCGTCAGCAGCTGTGCCTTTTTAGAATCTTGCAGCACTCGAGGTTGCCTGGGCCCGAGCAGGGAGTGAGGGGGAAAGCCCTCCACTGCACTCAGGCATTTGTCCAGCCTCACCTCTCCTGCCCGTGGCTTCTCTCTGCCCTGGAGACCATGACCCTGGGGATCCTAACCCATTCCCACCTGCCTCTGCCCTTCTGCTCACTCCTCCCAAGTTCCTGGCTGATGGCTGGGTCTCCTTTCCCGAAAAGATGGTCAGCTGGTGAGGCCCATGAGGTCACCTTGGCCACTTTGAGGACAGAGTCCTCCTCTCTGCCACGGTTTATTCCCTCCTGGGTCCAGAGCCTCCCACCCTCCCATCAGTATTTCCCTGTTTCTCCCGGCCCCTGTCCTTCTACTTCTCTCTTAGCTTTTTTCCCTCTGCCTACACACACACACACACACACACACACACACACACACACACACATTTGTGTGCACTCTTCCCAGGCTGCAAAATCCTCTGGTGGGCCTTGCTGCCTCACATCCCACCCTTTCTCTTCTTTATTCCCGAATTTCTCTGCAAAATGTTCTGTACCTTCTACCTTTGTTTCTCCCTCTCCCGTTATTTCCTTGACCTCCCCCAGTCCGATCACTCTGCTTAAACGTGAGCCTGTGATTTTTCATTAAGATAATGTAAGATCATCCAATCGCCAAATCCAACATCCTTGGCTCTCTCTCGGCAACACTCGCACTGATGCGGAAACTCATTTGCAAGAAACATAACCTGAGCAGTAGAAGCAAGGTTCCTGAGAGCTCTTTGTGCTAGGGATGAAACCTAATAAAAATATAGGCTCAACAGTCAAGCAGCCAGAGACCAGCAGCAGGGAGCTCTTCCTTCCTTCCTCCTGATGAGTCCTTTCACACGGAGGGGGCTCCCCACAGACGTGCCTCTGTCCCCCACTTGCTCTTCCATTAAAAGGTGAAAGAACATCAGGCCAGGGGGTTGAAGAGGGGAAGGAAGCTTGTTGAAGCCACCCCCACCCCTTTTCCTTGCAAGCAAGCAAGCCCACACTGCTCCTCGCTGCTGTTCTGAGTGGACACTCTCTGCGCTTCAGGAGGAAAGCCTGCCCCCATCCAGCCCTGCCATCTCCTTCTGGGGTTCAGGATCAGCTCTGTTCTCTCATATCAGCTTTCGCTCTTTTATCTTATTTCTCTAATGGTTCAGAATGTAGGGATGAAGGACACGCTGATCATCAGGTGCTGTCAAACCCCAACAAAAACATGATAAAGCGACAGCATGAAAACTAAAGAAAGTGTTCACAACATTCTTTAGGGACAAACGCATGACCCAAGAACATCAAACTGGCCAAGCGGCCATTCAGGTATAAAGGCAGCTGCCGGGCCCTTCCCGGCATGAAAGAGCTCAGGAAATAAAGCAACCTATAGGCTCTCCTTGCAAGTAGTCCTCGGTGACGAAATCCTGCCAACTAGGAGATGATTCAAAAGAAAGAAATACCCAGTAAATGTAGAACCTCTGTGAAAAGGGCTGGTGGTTAGCTTCAAATCTATTTAAAAGTACGGAACTAGAAATAGCAGCTAGGTGAAGGCTGGTTGCAGAACAGAATGTAAATGTTATAAAACCTGTCAAAGGGAAAAATAATTTCAGTAACAAAAATTGGGGGGTGGGGGGGTGGGGGGGCGATGAGAGTGTACTAACGAAGAATTTATAAGCAGAGTCAGCCCCAGGGCAACTACATTTAAGACATGTCATTGAAGGATACACAACACAGTGACTCTCACCCCTGGATGGTTTTTGTTCTCCCTCCCTCTCCCCACTTTAGAGGGATCTTTCGGGAATTAATGCCTCTTGAGCTGAATTACCATTTATCTCAAGTCTGGATATTCTTCCATTTTATGCCAGTATCTTTCTCTTCTGTTAGGTCCTAGTAAGACTAAATTCCATGATTTTCATTTTAAAATAGCAAATGTGGCATGAACATATTTTTATAGAATTGCTTTGTCTGTCGAGCCAGCCAGCCAGCCAGCCAACCAACCATCGAGTCTTTTAGCTGAATAATGGGACCTGGAATGAAGTTCACCAAAGGCTAACCCTGGTTAATTCTAGGTCTTTGGATTTGGGGTGGTTTGTTTCTTTCTGCTTTGTACATGTATCTTTTCTTTTCTTTTTCTTTTTCTTTTTTTTTAAGATAGTGAGGTAGTGTTAAGAATTACTTTACTGGGAACTCACTGTGCGCCGGGAGTCAGGGACCCAGAGGACCACAAGGCTCACCCCTTCTTCCTCCAGCCTACCCCCTCGTTCTGTATTTACTGTGTTACACGGTGGTGTGCAGGAGCTGTGCTGGAAGTGGACGCTCAATGCTATGAAATGCAGGGAGGGAGGGCCACTCCAGGGAGAAGGTGGAGCTCCACGAAGGGCCCTCCATTGAGGTCAGGCTTTGAAAAGAACTTCAGTGTGAAGGGGGACGGCCTGGGACCTGGTTCTCTTCCTCCACTTATCTTCTAGATGCTTCCAGATGCCCCAGAGTCCTCTTCTCTTTTCAGAGACCCAGTCCTTCTAGGAGAGCTCATTTATGTTGGACTTCCAACACTGCCCATACACCAAGATGCCCAGGTCTGTGTCTCTGTGTTTCTTCTTCCAGCTATGGATCCACACACCTAATTGTCCACAGAGGGCTTGCCCATGAATGCCAGACTCAGCTGAATGGAAACCAGCCTGCTCCTCTTCCTGGATAGCTCTGCTTTGCTGGATGACACCTATATTCACCCCTCACAAGCCAGAAACCAGGATTCCCATCACCTCTCTTCTCCATCTCCCTCCTGTCCCTAAGTCCTGCTACTCTCCCATGGCTGCCGCTTCCTCTTGGCTCGTTAGGACTGTCCAGAATCTTCTAGCCAGTCTCCCAGACCAAGTCTCACCCCTCCATCCTGCTGTCCATGCTGCTGCCGGAGCCATCTTTCTCAAGGATGCATCACCAAGGCTCACCTCTCTCTTCTCACTTCCCCCAGGCGCCCAATTCCTCAGAAGTGTCACATCTCTAGGGTCTCACATGCTGTCTGCACCTCTAAGCCTTTGCGCATATTTACTTTACCTGGGATGCCATGGCCCCTCCTGCCCCCAGGGGGTTCCTCACCCACACACAGAGCCAGGGCTCTCTGTCACCTTCCCTAACTACACACTCTCTACCTAGCGTGTATGTGTCACACCTTCCGTCCCTGCTCAGGAGCACATTGGTCCACCTCCTCTGCTAATCTGTGTTCTCTATCCTCAGCACCTACGCAGCACCTAACAGAGGATAAGTACTCAATAAATGGCCGCTTGAGGAAGCAGAAGTCCATGAACCCAGGGGGCACCATGTCCCTGAGCACTGCTTTATTTTTTTTAATTGGTCTTATTTTTTATTTTTTTAAAGGTTTTATTTATTCATGAGAGACACAAAGAGACAGGCAGAGACATAGGCAGGGGGAGAAGCAGGCTCCTTATGGGGAGCCTGATGTGGGACTCGATCCCAGGACCCTGGGATCACGACCTGAACCACAGGCTCAACCACTGAGCCACCCAGGTGCCCCCTGAGCACTGCTTTAAAAGGGCTTGGCTCTGATCGGCAGAGCGCACACCACACACAGCGTCCCACCCACAGGGGCCTTTTGCGCTCCTCTGAAGAAAGGAGCTATAGAAATGTGACGTGTTCCTGTGATTCTTCACCACCCCCAGGCTCTTTGCCATACTCCTCCTCTGCTCCCCGATTTTCCACCTTCTCTGAATGCCAAGATATTTGCATCCCAATAGAATAGAAGCCCTCTCCTCCGCAATCCTCCTAAGGTTCTGCTTAGATTCCAGATCCTGTTCAGAATTTGCTGCTCAGGGAGGGGCATGGGTATGCCCACATATGTGCACAGGTTCACATTCATTTAGCACCAGAGGACACATTTCACATTCATTTAGCACCAAAGGCTAGCCAGGTCTATGTCCCCTGGATACACTTGCATGTGTGTGCCTTGAGCGAGACCCTGTGCAGTTCTATGGTAAAGCTTTCCAAAGGTTTGTTGTTGGTGATTGTGTGGCTGGTCAATGTGGAGAGAACAGAAGAGAATGGCAGGTCTCATCCCAGGGCATCAAACAGTCCCCATGGTGCTGCCACCCCTCCTCCTTGACTCCCTCATCCACTGCCTGGCTCCTCAGCCACTTGCACACGAGCTGGGAGACAGAGCTCAGCTGGGGCCCCCCGGCAACAGTCCTCTGTGTATCCCTGTGTGTACAGGAAGCAATCCCTCCCTGTCTCTTGATGGCCCTGGTTGGCCCCATACCTGACATTAAAATTAATTACCATGCCATCAGAGATCCCACGAGCAGCCTTATTAACTAATTAACTTGTGACTATTCGGCACGTCCTTGTTCCACACTTGCTTTCTTCTCTACAATTCCTGCTGAGTACAGTGAGATCAGATCCTTCCCCTGGGCAAAAGCTTTCAAGGGCTCCCCATTGTCTATGAAATTAAGAACAAACGGTCCAGACGCTCAAGGCCCTGCTTGACGTGGGGCTCTGGGAGAGGTCTTTCCAATCTTCCCATCCATTGCCACATTGCAGCTTTTCCACTCCAGCTAAATAGGCCATTTGCTGTTTTGGAAGCATATAGGGCCAGCACCTCCACCCCTGCCTTTTCTCAGCAACCCCCTCCATCCCGAAGACGCTGTCTCCTCCTCTCCCTGCCTTGTGATCTTAGCCATCCCTCAAGGTCCATTTCCAATACCCCCTTTTCCATGGAGCCACCCACAGACCATGCCTGTCCTCTCCATTGCACTGTCTATGCCCTTTGTCTCTGTCTCTGTCTTTCTCTCTCTCAAGTTTTTACTTACATAATCTCTACACCCAATGTGGGGCTCGAACCCACGACCCCAAAATCGACAGTCACCATGCTCTTCCTACAGAGCCAGCCAGGCGCCCTCCTTTGTGACTCCCTTATGTCCCACTTCACATTCTTGCCGTGTTGTAATTATCTGGGCCTTTACTCTGTCTAGTATTTCTTTCTGAAGCATAAACTCCGTGGGGAGAGAGGGAGGTGTTCTACCCATATCTGTGTCCCTGGCACTGCTGGTGCTCAGGAGACACTCTGTAAATATTCATTGAAATAAACTGACAAGCAGAGGCACATTCTTAAGGGCTGATGGTTCTTCTGGAAAGAAGGAGGGTCCCTGTTACAAAGCCTATGTCTCTAGGGGACCCTAACCCCCTGTTCATAGGAAGTCTTCCCCGTTCTTCAGGGTTATGTGAGAGGTAACAGTGGCCTGTCTGGGTACATGGAGTCTCCTATATCCTGTTGGTATGTGACCTAAGTAGCCCAGGATGTACTGGCCTGTCTTCGGGGTTGCAGCTCCAGCGCCAGGCCCCGGGCTGACACAGAAAAGGGCTCCTCTGTCCCAGCCTGGCCCACACCTGTCTCAGCCTGCAGGTAAGGTCTCAGGCCTGAAGCAGCTGGCAGGAGGTGGTGGGGTGCTAGCTGTAGCTGGTACTGGCTCATACTGGCTGAAGGGAGCTGATTATTAAATTTCTAGGATTTTTTGAGCTGTTGTTGAACAAGCCAGTATTAAATATTAAATTATATGTTTTTTTAAAAAAGAATTATGTTCTGTAAAGTCATAAAGAAATTATATTGAAAACAAAGGGAATAAGCATTCAAAACTCATCACTACCTAATTATGTCACTATATTTTACTACCGTCTGTGTTCTGGACTTCAGCTACATCTCTTGCATCTGTAGGGTAGAGTTACTGTATAGTGTGTGCTGCTGTGCATCTCTTCCAGCTCTGCCCTGTGATTCCATGTTGATAGCTTGAAATCAGCCACGGGGGGAGTGTTTTTATACCACAGATAGTAGATGAATGCTACAAGCCAGGGGTTTTTTTCTCTCCAGAGAGTAGGTTGTCAACATTTACCAGAGGATCTACTGTATGGGGATTCTGGGGAAAGGGACACAGCCACCTGCATGTGGCTACCTTCTCAACAATGTCCACCCTCCTGACAGTGGAATCCACTGATTTTAAGGTCCTGAGGCCCCTGAGGCAGATGGGGGCACAGCCTCCACTCTTGGCAGGTAGAGGAAAGTGGAGGGGGTGCAAGTCCCCCTGCAGTAGTAGTCTGGCCCTGAATGAATGCACAGCGGCAGGTCAAGTGTTTGGACCGAGAGGCTGGTAAAGTGTGGTGGGAGGCAGAGAGCAAGGGGATGGATACCATTTAGATCTGACCTGCCAGCAGGAGGCACAGAGCCCCACTGAGGCCGGTCTCATCCCTTGAAAAACATTACAATCCCAGAAACTCGGACCCAAGAATCCCCTACTCACTGCAGGGAAGGCTCACGGGTCAGACAGAGGCAGGGTGCCTGAGGGCTGTGCTGCTCAGAGCAGCAAGAGACCAGGTGGGACAGCCTGGCCAATGAACCTGAAGACCAGCATCCTGTTTCCCTTGGTACCCAGAATCAGGCACTTGAACACTGCAGGGATCTCACTAATGATACAGATAACATTTGGACAGATGGAGGACAGTCTGGGTGTTGAAGTCACACAGATATGGCAGGGTAACTTGGTAAATGACCCTAGGCAAGCTGACCATTGCTCATCTGGGTTGTTGCAAAGGTTTTTTTAGAGAAAGTCTGTAAAGAGCCCACCACAATGTCTGGCACATAGTAGGTGCCCATGCCTGGGGGCTCACAATGCTACCACAGGGCATCAGGGACCTGGTTCAAAGCCAGTTCTTCCATCACCAGCCTGGAGCTCAGGTCCCCCTGCAGACCTCAGTGGCCACATCTGGAACAGGAGGGGGCTGGGCTACATGATCTCCAAGGTCCTTAGCACTGTGAATATTCTCTGCCTCTATGAATAAAACTGGTAAGAGGGATGATTTGAGTGTCAGAAAAGACCGGCTGTGCTTAAAATCCTGTGATTAATATTTGAAAAGACACACAAAAATAATAATTATCCAAGTGTGGTGGGGAATCTTGGATTCTTTCATTAAGCTAACAAAATGAGGTAGCATTTAGAAACATAAGATAACTCAGTGCATTCTTCACTGATGGGGATCTTTAGGGACAGCATAACCCTCCCAGAAAGATCCACAGCAAAAGCTGTAGATACAGACTCAGCTATTCAAACTAGTCCAGTTCATGCTTGGAGCCTTCTTTATGATTCACTTGTTATCACAATTTCTAGATCAATCACAAGACAGGGTGCTCAAGGGAACTGCAGACAAGTGGCATGGATAAAGAAGCAACCCAGGATTGCTTTTGAAATACACAACTCCCCCTGCCCATGGGGCAGAGTGGGGGAACACGTGGGAATGGTTAGGTTCCACCTGGGGATAGTGGAGAGCTTAAGAAAAAAAAAATAATGTACAGAATTAAACTCCATGATAAACACCCAGGATGATGTAAATACCATGATCCAGGGCTGCAAAGATGGCTTTGAACTAAGCCTTATGTGTTTACACTATAAGAGGAACCCCTCTAGGGTAGCCCCCTGCTTGTTTGTCTTATCACAACACCTGGCACATCCCAAGCACTCAACATGTCTTTGTCAAAGGAATGCCTAAATGAAGGAAAGAATTAATAGGAAAATCCTAAGCCACCTTTTCTTACACACCCAGCTTGACATCAGGAGCATCTCAAAATCCAGTCCGTGCCCTCCATGCCCGGGTCCACCGGTAGAAGAAAGACAACGATCTTACACCCTGGAAGAAGGGGTTGGGAGTGGAAATCTCAGACACTTTGAGAGAAAGGGCCAAAGAATGGAAGAGACAGTCAGACTTGCGTCTTGGATGTTTGGAGCTTGATAACAACCAGTGAAAGGAAAGGTAGGTTTGACCCTGCACCTGAAAATGTAAAAGGTTAAGACGGATCTGGGGACCCGGAGGCTTTCAAAGCCAGCAGTCTGTGACGATTAAGTGAGATGGGGTGGGGTGGGGGGTACCGACCACGAAGTCCAGGGGCCTTGCACTCCACTGAGAAATAACTACTGCCCGACCTGCCTTGCCAGATTCTTCGAGCCCACCCGGGGAGTCCACGCGGTCTCTCCTTTGTCCTTCAACCGACAAAGATGACTCTTGAGCGAATCCTGGGTGCGGAGCACTGGGTTGGGGCCCGAAAACCCTGCTCCCTTCTCGCTCTCGCCCCCCCCCCCCCCCCAGGGGTCTCCAACACCAACCTCGCGCAGCGGCTCCCTCTCCTCCCGCTTTCCCGCGGCCCAGGCTGGGTGTGCTCCGCGCTCGCAGGGGCCTGACTTCCTGGGGGGGCGGGGGGGTACCTGGAGAGCCCCAGGCCCGCCCAGCCAGGGCTGCTCGGAGCGCACGCCAGCCCCGGGAAGCCGGCGGCCAGGTGCACAGGGGCGCGCAGGGCGGAGTTTCCAGCGGGAGGAGGGGTCTGGGGGGTGGGGGGACCCCGACCGGCGGGAGCAGGCGGGGCCGGGGGTGGGGGCGGCCTTACCCGGGCATGAGGCCGGGAGGCACGTAGGCGGCGTTGAACTCGGTCAGCAGCGTGCCCGCGCTGCGGGAGGCCATGGTGGGTGCAGCGCCTCGCGCCGCCCCAGGGCGCCCTGCCCGACGGTAAACAGCCCGGGGCACCTGGCAACCACAGGGGCCGCGCGGCCGCCGCGTTCGGGGCGCGGGGGGGGGGGCTCCCTCCTGGCGCCTGCTCTCCTGTGGGCCCCAGCGGCTGCGTTCACGTCCAGGGATGATGGGCTCCTCTCTGCTTCGCCGCCCGTCCGGGATGCGGTGTCTCCGGGATGCGGGATGGAGGTGGAAACTCGCTGGAGAGGCCCGCGGAGTGTGCCCCCGCCCCCCGCCCCGGTCCGCTGCAGGCCTCGCCCACCCCGCCTGGGGCGCCCTGGCTTCGAGGCGGAGCAGAAAGCAGCAGCCCCATCGCCGCCCCGCTCCAGGAGCCCAGGAGGCCGCAGGGACCCCAGGAGCCAGCGCTCGGGCACCCCAGTCCCCCAAGGAGATTGTCTTCATTGCTCTCTCACCTCTCCCTGGGAGCTTTCTTCTCACCTCGTCCTGCCCGGCAAACTACTCTACAAGAGTGGTTTATAAGTAAGGGGCAAAAAACAAACCCTGGAAAGGTCTGGGTGTGTGATTTACACCTGTCCCCAGTTCTGAAGTCCAGTCCACAAGGTTAGCTGGTTTGCACCCCAACTGGGGATAGTGGAGATCCCACTATACGGGGGTCACCGGGGGGTCCCCCCGTGAGGTTTTCTTGTAATGATGCCTCCCTCCTGTAACTGGTGCCCCCACATCCCATTTCTCCAGTGACCCTCATCTCAGCCCTGGTCTTTAACTGGGGTGTGAGAGAGTGGTGGCAGCCTCCAAAGGCAACGTGTTCTTTGCCACTTGGAGCCAAACCTGCCTCCCAGCTCCCTGGCAGCAGTGCTAGTATCAGTGAGAGCCCCCTGCAGTTTATCCTCGGCCTTCACAGTTTGGCTCAAATCCTGTCGGAGGAGAGGTGTTATCTTCACAGTTTGACTCTGTGAATGGCAGCTGATGAAGACCATAGACACTAATGAGCTTGCAGGATGCTTTTGCCACCAGAATTCTCAAAAGGCTTCCTCTGACAGTTAACAGTGGAAGCCACAGGCTTCCAAGAGGTGCAGGAAGCAGGAAAACAGGCCTAGGGAGGAAAAGGATCTGAAGGGGAATGAGTGGTTGCGGGCCAGGCGGAAGGACTCTCCATCACGCCTTCAAACCGCAGAGAGATCTGTGTATTTCTAAATTCTCCATGCAGAATATAAGCAATAATAAGAAAAATGATTGTAAAAGTTGTAAAAGAACAACACTCAGTTCAGGTGTACTATACTCCAGGAAGGAATCCTTGCCCCTCGCCCCCACCAACGTCAAGTGCCCACTCCCCCCTCATCATGAGTTCCCAGCTGACTGTGCCCCTGAACCTGGCACCTTGTGTTCCAGTGAATATCTTTTTTTTTTTCCAGTGAATATCTTCTGCTTGAGGTCCAATACTGTATCACACTCACCTCGGAATTCCTCGCACCTGGTACTAGGAGTTAGTATAAGCTTGTTGAATAAATTTTATAAGTAAGAATTACAGAAATGGATGATAGTAGGGAGAGTGGAAATTAAAAAGTGAGATCTGGCTTCGGTTTCAGAAGGGTCAAGCTGGTTCAGCTAAGGGGTGCTATGTGTTGGCAGGGTGGAATTACTACCAATTTATCAGTATAGAAACTTGACCTTCAGCCAAGCTCAATGTCTTGTTTAGGGCAAGTTCATGGGCTTTCTCCTAAAAATGCACAGGCCTCGTGAAATTCACCCCCCCATAAGAGAGAACCACCAGAGGGCCTAGGGAGGAGATGAATCTTTTTTCCTGTTTTCAAGTGCCACCATACCTTACAAATAAAGATCACCTATGACCTCATTTATGGAACATGCGAGTTAATTTAGATTTTTTTTTAAAGAGACATTAAACTTACTGGTTTGAAAATTTTTTGGACATTCATCTGTATTCAATAAATACAATATACTAAAATGCTCTTTGCTTCAATGTGGTTAGATAGAAGTGAGAAAGGAGAGCAGGAATTGAGGAAGGAAAGGAGAGAAGGAAATAGAAATAGAAAAGAAATAGAAAAAGGAGACAACGTTGCAAGGAAACGTCCAGAAGGAGGCTCCTGTGACATCCTGCAGGTCACTGGACTATAGAATTCGAAGGAAGTAACCTCTTGTTAGCATGCTGTGAAATTTTAATATTTCCCTTTTTAAAACTTTAACTCTGTTCCAGCTAGGTCACCAAGCTCACCCCTTATCTTGTCAACCTTCATTGGGTATCCTTCTATATACACAGGATTCCATGTGAGGCTCTAGGGAGCAAAAATGCAGGAAACCAGGGTCTCCCCATCATAAGAATGAAGCAGTGAGATGAGAGGGTAAAGGCAGCTGGGTGAAGGTGTGTGGGTGCAGAGGTACTTTCAGGATTAGACACCAGTTGGGCTGAGTCCAGGCAAGAAGGCTTTGGTGGGGTAAGAGCATTCCGTGCAGGGCTAACAGCAAGAGCAAGGGTGCAGAGGGCCTACAGAGGCTCCAGGTTCAGGAATCTTGGTCCTTTTCCCTATAATCCCCAGGGTCCCTTTCTCCATAAGCTCCTCCCAGGGTATGTTGCTGGAAGACAGGGCAGTTCTTTTTTGGTCCTGGGAAATTTTGCCAGATATCCCTTCCCCACACCCCCTAACCTCAGCAGCCGATTGCACACGAGGCCTGACAGTCCTACTCCAGTGAGGCTCACTGGCCCAGGCTTCTCCATCCCTAGGCCCCAGGATGGGGCGATGGGGTGAGGTTGGTGTCCTAGACCTTAAGAATTGTCCTTAGTAGAACATAAGACTCTGAGGTCTTCAAGACTGGGCATCTCCCCTCATGCTTAGCCTGGCTCTTGAGCTCCCCTCAAGTAGCACCCCATCTTCTCAGACCCAAGGATCCCAAAGCAGGAGGTCAGGATCCCACCTTTCGGAGGTTCAATGTCCACACTAGCAGATGGGGAAAGGACATCTCCTCTTTCTCTTAGGGCTTCCATTTCTGACAGCAGCCACCAGGCACAGCCTTCATGTTGTCTGGCAGATGTTTATTTTTCAGCTTAGGGGGATCCCTGGGTTGCAATCTCTGTGTTCCACAGTGGGTCTCAGCCAGGCCTGGCCCATGCACGTTCCCTAGTGGCAACCTTGACTGAGGAGGGGGGCGCGAATCACCTCGAAACACCAGTGCGACAGCCCAGCTCCCTGCGCACACAGATGGTGAAGCTCCCGGTCCCTCCCCCACAGCGGGAGGTGGGTGTCCTGGCCCCACGCCCACACCTTGGGCACTTGTGCCTGTGCCCCCTGCCCACCCCTGGTGGCGGAACTGGCCGAGGGCGCAAGGGAGCGCTGCAGAGAGGTGGGCAGGAGCGCCTGCTCCAGGGGCTGGAGAACGCATCTCGCGTCTCGGAGACTGGGCAGGGCTTCATCTGGGAGCCGGCGGCTGCTGAATAATGAATTCCGACTGGGAGCCCGCACTCCCAGGCTGCAGGCGGGGCGCTCAGCACGCGCGCACACACCCCACATACACGCTGGGCTGACGCCTGGGACGGCCGCTGGCCCGGCCGTGAGGCTCTGGAACCGCTGCAAGGAGGGCTCGCGGGCTCCGGGTGCCCGGGTCCGTGGGCCGCTTGGACGGGGGCGCGGAGGAGGCGGCGGCGCGGAGAGGGGAGGCGTGAGAGCGGGAGCCCAGCCCCGCCGCGCTCCCCCCTTCCCGGCCGCTCCCGCCCGGCCGTGTCCGGGCTCCCCACACCGGCATGGCTCTGCTTGTCCACCTCAAGACGGTCTCGGAGCTGCGGGGCAGGGGCGACAGGATCGCCAAAGTGACTTTCCGAGGTAGGGAACCCCCTGTCGTAGGGGGACCCCAGCTCTGGGCTGGCGGGGATAAGGCAGGGCAGGGAGGATGGATGGGAAAAGTTCTGGCAGGGTGGGGGCCACGAGGCTTTTCGTGAGCAGCCATCTGCCCCTGGCCTGACAGGTGGTTGTGAGTTCCTGAAAATCGGGGTCCCCGTGTTGCCGTGTCTGCGTCTGTGTCTGTCCCTCCCTGCACTTGCCAATGCGCCATGTGCCTGGTGGCGTGCAGAGTCCTCTGCCTGCAGGGGGGCCTGGGGAGGTAGAAGTCAGGACCCCACCTCTGAGGTCGGGGTCCCAGGGCTAAGAGGGCCTCCACTCCCTCTCCCTCCAGAAGATTTCCTTGGACACAGGGTGGGGGTGGGCTCTGCAGACTGGAAGCCCCAGTATGGCTCCTAGAAACCAGGCAGCCAGTAGCTCTCTGGTTGAGGATACTATTGGCTTCTTGCAGATCTGTTGGTGGGCAGGGATCCTTTGGGCTCCACTGACCTTCCCTCTGTCAACTCTCTTCCTATCGTCCTCCCCACTCGTGCATCCAGCAGCCACATACTATGATCTCTGACCAAGGCTGGGGGCTGAGCATGACCCAGGCTCTGTCTTTGAGGAGCCCACATCCAGGGGGACAGAAGGACCAGTGGGGAGGCATGCAGGACAGGTGCATGATATGATGAGGATGGGGACAAGGCAGCACACGAGCCACAGAAGCAGCACCTGACCCAGGCTGGGGCAGGATGGTCAAGGAAGGCTTCCTGGAGGAGGTAGCACCTCAGCTGAAACCCAAGGGACTAGCAGGAGAGAGCAAGGTGAGGAGGTGAGGGCAGAGCTGGTGCAAGGGACAGGATGCTCAAGGCTGGGAGAGGAGTTGGGACATGGAACAAGGAATAGACAGATGATCCACGAGGCTGGAGTCCAGAGTGAGTACAGAAACCGAGGCAGGAGAGACAGGCATACCAGGGAAGCAAGGCTGCCTTCATCCTGAGGACGGTGGGCAGGCCCTGAGGGTTTTAAGTAGAAAAAAGTAAGGCCAGGTTTACCTGTGCTGATTGCCCACCCAGCTCTGCCTCTGCTGGCCACACAGCCCAGCCCTCTGGGCCAGAAGCATCTCTGGTGGCCTTTAAGCAACGTCCAGGCACTCCTCACTAGACATGGCCTTCCCAGAGACAGGATGAGGATGGGGGGATGGGGAGGAGCTGAGAGGACCCCACCAGATTAAAGAGTGAAGTGAGCATCGGGCCCAGGCTGCATGCACATCCACACCTGGGTTCGGAGGGAGAGGGGAGACCAGGGACAGCAGCCCTGGTGCCCACATCGCCCCTCAGCTGGACTGGCTCTGGCTGGAGGCTCAGGTTGTCCATACTGTGGCCTGTTGTGCATAGAATTGGCAGGGGTGCAGGGGATCGCAGTGTCCCTGCTGGCAGGTGGGGGAGGAAGGGGTGAGCAGGCTGCCTGTTGCTTCCCACACTAGCCCAAGGATGGCTTTGTCTGCAGCACTCTGGATCTCTGTGTGCCACCTGCTGGCTTTAGAAAAAGCAAGTGTGTCCTTTCATCTGTGAAACGTGTCCCCATGTTCCAGATAGCACAGTACTTGGCTGTTTAGCTACAGATTACTATGATAGGACAGTTCCTGGCTGCACAAAACCAGTCACATTTGCAGGCAGAGAAACCAAGGCCCCGTTGTAAAGAGATCCACAAGGCAGTAGTGGCGGGGCTGAGGCACAAAACCTCCTCTCCCCCCTCTCCCCCCCAGTCCTGGCTGCTCAATCCTGCAAGCCCTTTATCTCTTCCTGGTCAGCTGGGAGTGAGCACCCTATCTGATGCCCACCTTTTTCTTTGAGCACTGGGGCCAGCCCTCCAGCCTCAACTGAACACACAAGAATTTGCCTCTTTGCAACCTGAGCCTCCTAGACTGAGTGGAGAGATCCACTTCCAAAGCTCTATACCTGCAGCTGGTGGCCCCAGACAGAGCTCTGGGGAAGGAGTTGGACCTTAGGAATAGGCCTATGGCAAGCAGATTTCCAGAAAGAGTCCTTTGTAACAACCAGAGATGCCTCAACCATTCATCTGCTGAGCCAGCAGCTGACAACCAGAGATACTCCAAAAGACCAACATTAACAACAATTCAGAGGAACCCACCCATTCCAGAATGTTCCACAGCAGTTCCTCACATCCACAACCACTGATGACCAAGAAAACAGCTGCAGGGGGAAATGGGAAACTGGTGAAGAGTGAGAGGGAGGTGCTGGCCGAGAGTTCCCCTAATCCCTTGAGTGAAGTTCATGACAGTTTGGGTGAGGGAGCCCTAGTGAGTTGTGCCTATTGGCAGTGGCCCATGCAGACCAGACTAGCTGGTTGAAATAAGCTTGACCTTATGTGCTGTGCCATCCAGGACACTTAGAGAAGAGCCCTATAGGTCTGGTGGAAAAGCTCTAGACATGGAGTCAGAAACCCTGGGTCCTACCTGGGTCCCGCCAGTCACTTCACCTCGATAGTCCTCATCTTTAAAATGGGCATGTGGATAACATCCACTTCAACGGGTTATTTCAGTGAAATAATAGGCATTGGAGTTTGAGGAAAGAGCATTCAGATGACTGATGTATCTGGGAGGCACCCATTCCACTTCTTCCTGGGGAAGCTGCTGGCTCCTGAACCATCTTCTCTCTAGCCCAACTTCCTAAGGGGAGAGGAGAGCATGTCTGGGGGCTTCCTGACCTGTGTCAGGAGCAAGCAACTCGAGCCTGTCCTCTGCTCTGGAGGGACCCCCTGGCTAAGATGTTCCTCAGGACCCAAGCCTGAAGCAGACCATCCCTGAGACCCCTGTCCCCATGGAGGCTGGACACCTACCAGCTGTGTCCCTGGTCACCCCTCTCTTCCTGCCACGGAGTCAGCTGGCCACCCACCCTCAGGCTCACACCATGCTCACCACCCAGCTCCATCTTCAGCTCTTAGCTCTTACCCAAAGGCCACTCTTAACCTCATCCTACCCTAATTCATTCACTCCCTGAATGTGCTAATATTTGTGGACAGGCCTAGGACCCTCGGGGTGAAGACACATTGAGTCAGACAGGAGACACTGGAAGGCCTGGCCCCCCAGTCCTAGTCATGCACACAGACCCCAGAGTCTCAGAGCCTCGGCTTCCCACGAGCAAGATGAGACTGTGGTCCCCATTTAACTGAGACTCCTACCAGTCAGAAACTGGAGTGGGCTGTCTGGAAAGGAGCCATCTCAATGGCAGGTCACTACTCAAAGAGAAGCAGTATTCCCCTAGCACTTGTCCTTCTTCAACCTGCTAAAATAGTTCTCAGCATCATGAGAACCAGGGTGGGAGAGCCTGTAAGTTCCTCTAGCCCAACCTCTATCTGGTGCTCAGCCCACTGGAACCTGGGAAGAACCTGGACGGTCAGGGAAGTAGCCACAGGCTGTCTGGGGCCAGCCCCGTGATCTTCCATACTCCCCAACCCTGAGCTTTCCTGCCAAGATACCGGGCTGCAGGATTGGGATGTGAGAGGTGGGCGATGTCTGGAGGCTGGGTCTGATCTCTGAGTAACTCACCTGGCCTGGTGATTGAACCGGAGATAAAGACCTGCTTTTTCAAGGCTTCTCCCTTGGCCCAGAGACTTCTCCTTCCTCCTTTCCCCAGCCCACCCCATGGCATTCCCATAACACTGAATTTCCAGCCATTCCCCAGATACAAGCCCTATATATCTCCAGCCCCTAAGGCATTTATTTTTTTTGCCTGGAACAATCCCCACCCTCCAACTTGAGAACTGCCATCAATTCTGTGCATGTTTCAAGGCCCAGCTCCTCATGTCACCTCCTCTGTGAAGCCTTCCCCCTCCCTTGCAGTACCCTGTGCACACTCCTGCCACAGCTCTGCTAGGCACTTGGTATTTTAGAAATTGCCCCAGTTCTGTATGTTGCACTCATGTCTGAGCACCTTCAAAACAGGGGTCCCACTTTAGCTATCCTCACCTAGCCTCATGCTGAGCCCCAAGCCCTGTCATCAAAATGAATATGACACAGGTATTGAGGTATTTACTCATTAGTGGGTTTTAAATCTTCCACTGTGGCACTGCCATTCTTTGGCTCAGCGTCCCCAAATGTGAGCCTCCTAACCCCATCCCAGTTCTCTATCTGAGGGGATCTGGGACTGGAAGAGGCCTCAGAAATGACGACAAGAACCCTCCATCGACCTCCTGGCCCAGGGGGTCTTCTGGGGCCCCAGAGGGAGGCTGACCTCACCTTTTAGCAAACGCTAGGGAGTCCAGCTCCAGCCCACAGGTCAGAAGTAAGAGGGGCCATATGTGGCCCAAGCCCTTCATAGAACATGCTCTTTCTGAGCACAGCTGCTGTGTACAACACATGGTACAGAGTGTGGCTTAATAGGCAAACCAGGGTCTCATAATGAGATAGGGGAGCAGAGATGTGTGCAGACATAATGGGGAAATGTCATCCAACTCAAGAGGGCCCAGGTGTACCTACGGGTGAGGCCTGTTTAGGGGATGGCAGCTTACTTCTTGCACATGTGGAGATGCAGAGGGGGGGGTTGTTGTGGGAGGTGAGGCAAATGGCGGGGGGCGGGGGGGACCGGAGGCCAGAAGAAGGAAGCCACAGGTTTGGGTGGAACAGAGGCTACTGGGGAGTGGGCAGGGAAGGAGATGAGCCAGGATCCATGGGGCCAGGCGAGAGACTGTATGCTGGGAGGGGATGAGGCCCCAGCCTGGGCACAGGGGACAAGATGCTCCCACTCGTGGCTGTGGGGACCACTCAGATTCCAAATTAGATTACTTTTCCCCATTAAAATGGAGGAGCTCTCCCTCTTGATAAATAGGACTTCTATCTGGAGACTTCTCTGCCATCTCTGGTGAAGGAGGCAGAGTACCCCAGTGCCCCCAGTCTTGCGATGCTCCCAGGATGCCTGGGCCTGTACGTGCACTCTGGCCCAGCCCATACCTCCTCTCCGAGGGGACATGGGTTAGGTGTTGCTCCCTGCAAGGGGGTGGGCATTGCCCCCACGGAAGGGGACAAATGGAGGGGACCCGTAGGCCAGCCTCTGCAACGCACACTGGCTGTGGACTCAGCTCTGTGCTTTCCCTGTGCCTCCCACATCCTCCCCTGTACCCAGCACTCACAGGTCCCTCGCCAGCTGGGGGCGGGGGTGGGCACAGATCTTCTCTGTCTAAAATCCCAGGTGGCAAATGTCCCCCTCTCCCGCCCAGAACAACCCAACACAGGCCTTGGGGAACATGCAGAGCACGCTGAAAGTTCCCCAGGCCTCTCCTGCTTTGATGAGTGTGTTTTCATGTTATGGAAATGACCATAAAATTATCTTCTGCTACAAAGGCCCTCAGCAAAAATGCTGCTGGAAATGTGCTCAAGCATAGACTTGCAAATGATTTCCCTAAATTGCAATGCCTTCCTTGGTTATCTTACCCACCTTTACTCATAACATAAAAGCTACAGCCCTCCCACCTACGCCCATGGCTGGGTCTGATCTCTTTTTTGTTATTAACTTTTTATAATGGAAAGTCTCAAATACATACAAGGGTTGGGAAAATAAGTAGTGCCTTGGCTACCAAGCTTTCCTCATGCATTCTTAACAACCATCAACTCCTGGCCAGTCCTGTCCCATTTGCTCCTCTCCTACTCCCATACACCAAATTATTTGGAAACAAAGCCCAAAAAGCCATACCATTTCATCTGAAAATATTCAGTACATAGCTATAAAAGACAAAGACTCCATTTTTTTGAGCCCACATACATCACTCCTAAAAAAATAATTCCTTAATATTACCAAATATTCAGTAAATGATCAAATTTCTAATTGTCTCATCAACGTCATAAGTTTTTTCCAGTTCATTAAAAGCTACATTTTCATGTGCTTCGTAAATTAAGTATTTTGTCATTCATTCACTGATTCTTTTTTTTTTTAAGATTTTATTTATTTATGATAGACATAGAGAGAGAGAGAGAGAGGCAGAGACACAGGCAGAGGGAGAGGCAGGCTCCATGCTGGGAGCCCGACGTGGGACTCAATCCCGGGGCTCCAGGATCGCGCCCTGGGCCAAAGGCAGGCGTTAAACCACTGAGCCACCCAGGGATCCCATCATTCATTCATTCTTTCATTCATCCAGATAATAATATTCAGTGAGGGCTAGCTATGTGCCACGTGTGATTTTAGGCATTGGGGTGACAACAATAAATTTAAAAGACATGGTCCTTGCCCTCAAGGGGAAGAGAGTCATTGCACAAGTCATCATGAGCAGCATGATGAGTATTTTGAAAAGGGAGGTGCAGGTGCAAGGCAGCATGAGGCCAAGGAAGCCCACTCAGCTGGGGAGGAGGGGGGTCCGGAAGCTGCCCTGAGAGGGCGAGTCAGGATTCATTAGGAAAAGATGGCAGAAGAGCACATGGAAAGGGAGATGGGAGCAAACCAGGGGTACTGGTGCCGCCCAAAGTCAGCTGCCTTGGAGCCAACAAGATGAAGCTGGAATGTGCACAGGGCCCGGGGAGGAGATTTTATTGAGGGGTTACAGAGGATGGGCTGATACTTAAGCTGGAACAAAACCTACAAAAGGCCCCATTCCAGGCAGAAGAGCTAATATCAGTACAGATGTGATGGTGTGGAGTCACATCAAGGGTTTAGGGAACTGGGAGTGCTTACTGAGGGAAGAGTGGGAATGGCATGGAAGGGAGGCTGGGACCAAACACAGAGGCTTTGAACTTCATTTTGTTAGTGAATAGGAGTCAATGATGCTTTTAGAAGGAGAATAGGACAGAGTCACCTGGTTTTGGAAAGGACATTCTAGATATCAGGACCCCAGGCCAGAAGCCCAGGGAGGAAGCTGGGGCAGTGGTACAGGTAGAAGGCTGTGCCTTAATGGAGAGGCTGTGGGTTAGGAGAGAAGGAATGACATTGGTTCAGAGAGGAGTTAGTGAGCCCTGGAGTGGGTAGGGAGCAAGAGGGCAGAATTTCTTACTTGGGTACCAGGAATGGTGGTGAGGCCACTGACAGAGAAGGGGAGCATGCAAGGACAGGCTTGCCTGTCAGTCATTCTAGTGAAAATGTTCTCCAGAATGCCAGAGATCTGGCTTGGTACAGTGAGTGCCCAGGAAGGTGCTGGCACCCAGTGATTTGAGAATCCAGGGGGTAAGAGTAGATCTAGGAGAAGGTGAGATATGTCTGAGTCCTCATAGGGCTGGTTTAGGGTCAAGTGAAAAGGATGATTACATGAAAGGCTTTGCAAATTGTAAAGTACTATGTAAATATAAGGATTATGCTCTTTATCCCAGGGCTGCTCCCGCTGCAGACTTCCGGAGAGACAGGAGTAGAGCAGGTTATGACTCTCAGGGACCCCATGATTCAGGGATTTGGGGAGTGGGCAGAGACTTACTTGACATTCCTTGGGATTCCTGTTGACATCTCAAATACAGCCATGAGATGACGGGGTGAAAACACCGAAGTCACAAAGATGGGCTCCCCCAGGACAGGCAGCAGGGCCAACACGGTGCCTGGCACAGAGCAGCCCTGAAGTAGAGGCGATCACTGAAGGAGCGGGGCCCACAGGTATAGCAGGAACAGTTGCAGTTAGTGGCAGGGGCCATCCTGGCAGCATCAGGCAGCGGTTGCTCCTTGCATTGATGGTTCCAGAAGTATCTCCTGGGACAGAGAATATCATGTGATCATTTTTACCTTCAGCCCTTGTGTACTTCCTGCCTGGACTGATCCACCCTCAAGATAGTGGCTCAACAGTCTTTTCTTTCTACTTTATTTTTTTTTCTCAAAGCAGAAGGGCTCATTGGCTTAGTTGAAAGTTAGTTTCTGCTCACTGGCTACCCCCCCCCCCCAATTCCAAGGTTTAAGATACAATCGGGATGATAGTTTTTTTTTTTTTTTTTAAGATTTTATTTATTCATTAATGAGAGAGAGAGAGGGAGAGAGAGAGGCAGAGACGCAGGCAGAGGAAGAAGCATGCAGGGAGCCCGACGTGGGACTCGATCCCGGATCTCCAGAATCAGGCTCTGGGCTGAAGGTGGTGCTAAACTGCTGAGCCACCCAGGCTGCCCCCGGGATGATAGTGTTAACAATATTTTTACCCCATTTACGAATGTAAAAAGTCACTTTCCTGCCATGTCTTATTATATGTCCAGTGGCTGGCATAGAGCAGGTATTTTGTGGATCACCAGAACCACAAGTTCCTCTAATCTGGCACAGTAATGGGGGAGCTTGAGACCTGCCAGTAGCTGAGTGTGGCTGGCACTGTCCTAGGCTTGAGAGGAAATATCACACTCTCTCTGCTTCAATGCCTGGTCTGAAAAATAGGAACGGGGGCCATCAGTTAGTTCCGTGGCAAAGTAAGAGTTTGAGTGAGCACCTAGAAGAAAGTGGAGGTGTAAGCTGAGGCAAGAGATGTGGTTTATAATCCCTGCCCTGTCCCCTGCCTCTCTGCATAAGTCTGAGTTTCTACTGTGTATACCTGGGTGTTCACAGGTTAGGCAAAGGAGAGATAAATGAATGAAGGTCGAAATTATATTTGAATGAGATTTGTGGAAAATAAAAGGTTTGAAGTAGATGGAGCAATAGGGGAAAGAGAAAGGGCAGCCTTCCCCTCTGAGTGGCCCAGGGACTCTGCATAACCCAAATCTAGCTCTCTGAGTCGCTGGTGATTTTCAGAGAGCACATTATTTAAGGAACATCTTTGGGAGAAAGTGTTATTACAGGAGATAATTACAAACAACTAGACACAAGAATCATTAGGAATATAGAACATTTGACAACACCATCAACCGCCTTGACCTAATTGGCATTTCTAGGACATTTCACCCCAAACTGAAAGATAAACATTCTTCTCAAATGCACATGGAATATTCATCAAGGTAGACCATACACTGGGTGATTAAAGAAGTCTCAGTATACTTCAAATGACTGACATCCTGCAAAGGATGTTCTCTGACTGCTCTAGAATTCTCTTTGAAAGTAGTAACATTAAGAGATCTTTAAAAGCTCCAAATATTTAAAAATTAAACAATACCTTCTTAAATAACCTATGGTCGAAGAATTAAACAAAAGAGAATTTATAAAACATTCCTGCTGAATGATAATGAAAATACATGTCAGCATGTATAGTTTTAAATGTCTACCGCAGAAAGAAAAAAAGTCTAAAATCAGTGATCTAGGTTTCTGTCTTAAGAAGCTACTAAAAGAAGATTAATTAAGCCTAAATCTTAAAAGCATCATGCTAATTGAAATAAGCCAGACATAAAAGGCCACGTATCATATGGATCCATTTATATGACATGCCTCAAATAGACAAACCATAGAGATAGAAAGTAGACTAGTTGTTGCCTGGGACTGGGGCAATGGGGAATGACCGCTAGTGAGTGTGGGCTTCCTTTTGGGATGATACAATATTCTGGAATTAGATAGTGGTAAAGGTTGAACAACTTTTTAAATGTACCAAAATCACTGAATTGAAGACTTTAAGTGGGTAAATTATATGGTTTGCAAATTACATTTCAATAAAGAAAATGTAAGTAAATACAACCAAAAAATATTAGAACCAAGAGAATAAAAAAGGAAATGAGAAAGCCAACAAAACTGAAAGGTGATTCTTTGAAAAAAATTAATAATATAGGTAAATTGTAGCAAGAATGACCAAGAAAAAAAGCAAGAAAATGCAAATTACCAATATCAGAATGAAAAAAGGGATATCATTTCATCAAAAAGAAAATAAAATACCATGAAACTGTATCTCAGTAAGGTTCTACAACTCAGATGAAATGGACAAGTCCCTTGAAAAACACTTTACTAAACTGACACAAAAAGAAATTGAAAATGATAAGAGTCCAAGATCTAATAAAGACATGAAATTAGATATAAAAATGATGTTGATAATGATAATGAGAAAACTGCTTTCATCAATAAAACTTTAGACCTCTATTGCTTCACGGGTGAATTCTAGAAAATGTTTAAGAAAGAAATAATACTAATTTTACACAAACTTTCAGAAAATAGAAAAGAAGGAACACTCCATAACTCATTTTATAATACCAAACCCTGATAAAGATCTTATACAAAAAGAATACTAGAGCCTAATATCCCTCATGAAAAAAGACATAAAAATCCTCAATAAAATATTAGTCAATTGAGTTGCAATCCATGACAGGGATAACGCACCATAACAAGTGAATTTTATCCCAGGAATGCAAGGTTAGTTTAAAATTAGAAAACTAATCAAAGAATTTCACCATATTAACACAATATAAGAGAAAAAACCTCCGACAGGTAAGAAATGCTTTTGACAAAATCCAATACCTATTCATGAGAAGAATGTTCAGCCAACAGGGAAGAGAGGGGATCTTCCTCAATCTGATAAAGGGCAAGTACAAAAAACATCTGGCTAATATCATACTTAATCTTGAAACAAAAAATATTTATACACAGAATATTACTCAACAATAAAAATAAATGAATTACTGTTATATTCAACATGGATAATATAATATAAATATTATATTGACCAAAAGAAGCCAGAAACAAAGAAATACATTCTATATAACACCACTTATATAAAGTTTAAAACAGGCAAAACTAACCTTTGGTAATAGAAATCAGCAGTGATTACTTATAGGGGGTAGAGGCTGAATGGAAAGAGGGGGGCAAGAGACCATCTTGAGAAAACGGAGATGTTCTAAATCCCGATTATATGATTATTACATAGGTATATTCAGTTATTGAAACACGTTTAGTTGTGTGCTTAAGATCTGTGCATGTAAATTTTACCTTGTTAAAAAAAAAAGAGCTGATCACACCTAAAATACCTAAAACTTGAAGAATATGTAGATGAGGAAGAAAATAGTTTCTGATTATATACTACTAAAAATAAGCTAACAAAATGGGATTCACAGTAGAGAAGATCATTTTTATATTTAAGATGTAACTTAAATGTCAAAAGCAAAAACAGTACCCTTTAATGGAATAATGGCCTTTTTTTTTTTATTGGGTGATGAACTAAGTCCCAGGTGTACAAGCACTACCATTTGCTTCATTTTATGGATGAGGAAACTGACAAAGAGAGGTTAACTTCTCCAAGGACACATGGCTAGCAAGGGGTTGAGCTGGGGTTTGAACTTAGTCTGGTCCAAGAGCCTATCACTCTCCTGTGACCTCCTGTGCCTGTAAGGGACTTGACACTTCACTCAGTGTCAGTTTCCAGTTCCAGGGTATAGGTTGGTCCAGGACAATTGCCTCCAGTTTACAGATGATGGCTCTGAGGCTCTGAGGGGTAGCATAGCCAGCTCCAGGCATGAGTACAGGGCGTGATGTTCCTGAAGCTTGTTCTCAGGACATTCTCCTTCACCTTTAGATGGCCCTCCACCCCCACCTTGTGTTCTCTCAGGAACCCAGGACTCCAGGACCCCCCTCCCAGATCTTCCTTCAGTGGACTGCTCCCTAAGGGTCAACCTTTTTCATTTTCCCCTTGACCATCAGAATTCTCCTGTCCTGTATCCTGCTCTTTCAAGGCTCCGTTCTCTGTTCTCACAAACATTTGCTCACACTGTGAGCCTCTAATGGATGTCCTTCTCTCTCCTATCTTCCCAGGGCCAATGCCCCTGCCTCTACCATGTCTTCCTTGATCTGCTAAGATGAGGTCATTTCTCCTTTCCCTAAGTGCTCATGTTATCACACTTTGTTGCATGCCAATGATCCAATTTTGCCTTTGTGTAGGAGCTTTTACATGTCTGACCTATCTATCCATCCCCCTTCTGGATTGTAATAAGCTTCTTCCATCAGTGTCCCAATACAAAATATTTTTGTATAACCCCCATCCTCTCCTCCAGAGCCAAATGGCCACGCTGAAACAGCAGGAGCAGAAGACCCCCTTGCACGTGGGAGGGAACGAATGCACACCAGCTAACAACCCAGGCCCTACATACCTGCCTTTTCTCAAGGTCTGGTTCTAACAAGGTCAACTGTCTGGAAGAGGGAGCTGTTTGGTGCAGACATCACATGTTGTACCCTTAAGTCATGTCACATGAAAGGCTAGTGCTCCATCCTGCAAATGAGACAAGAATTGAGCTGACCTTCTTCTAGAAGGGTAACTATAGGAGGGATATGGTAAATGGTAAATGACATACCAGATACTTCTAGGTAGCTTTGGACTCTTGAGTCCCTTCATCTGGTGTGTCCAATGTCATGGCACTTCTTACGCTCATGAGCTGAGTCAACTCTCCAAACTTCATTTATTGACTCAAGGAGTTTATTCCAAACCCAACAGCTCTGCTGTCCCACCAGCAGCTGCCTCTGAAGGAAGGGGGTGCCATTCAATCTTCCTCATCTGATCTCCTGCTCACTCTGTCCACAAAGCCTCCCTGATGCAAGGAATGGGCTATTTTTCTTTCTTTCGGACCTCTTTCTCAATCTTCTCCGTGGCAAGAAAGGTGATTGGATACTGAGATTTTAAATGGTTTTGTCTGAAAGCCATTAATAATGGAACTGAAATGTCAACACGACTGGTGTTAAGTGGAGAAGATGGCAAGTGGAAATGAACTTGAAAGGAAGACAGGGTTAGGAATACCCATTGATAACTTGGAAGGGATTACAGAAGTCCCCTGGCTCTGTCCTAATGAATACAAAGGACCACCAGAATGATCCCTGCCACTGTTTGCACAAACTCACCTAAAAACCAGCTTTTCAAAAATGCTTAAGGACATTCTGTTTCTGTACAACTGATTTGATTTGGTTTAGCAAATCTTTTTTTTTTTTTTTCTCTAAACATCTAGAGGTAAAATTGAGCTCATCCTGTTTGACAATATTCACCACATTTAAATCCCCAGAGCCTGAGGCAATGAGGTTTTACTGCATTTCGGAACAGAGCCCTGGTGTATAAATTCTGCAGTGGCTAATTTCACTGTATTCTATGTTCTCTGTAACAAGGCTGTAAGAAATAAATAAGCAGGGATGGGTTTGAGGCTCTGAGGCTTTGTGCGCTATGCTGGAGTCCCTCCCTGCCTCCGCCCGGGCTGCCCTGCTTGGTTTTCACTCCAGGAAACCCTTGAACACAGCATATTCAGGAAACCTTGAACACAGCTCATTGTGATCTTTGAGGATTAAGAGGTCTTTGATTATTCAGAGCGGCAGGTCCTTGGGGAAGACCCAGCGCACACATAGGCTCACGTGGTCCCCAGTTTATATTGTGTGTTACCTGTGGGGAAAATCAGAAGAAACTAGGGCACCATCTCTCATGCTTCCCTATCCTCCCCTGGCTGCCCTGGGGTTGGTTGGTGAGATTTTTCTATCATGCTTTTTTGTTTTGTTTTGTCCCTGGCTAGTGCTAAAGAGTCTTTGTTTCCCATCTGTCTCCTTCACATCTGTTTTATGTGTATATGTCTTCTGCTTCATAGCTTCTTCCTCATTATCTGAGATGCAACCCCTTCCCAACACACCCATCCTCCACACACACATACATACACGCACACGGATCTCTACTTACCTCTGACCTCGAACCCCTGGCCTCCCCCTTGTCAGGGGGTAGCTACATGCTTGCTCCTGAGTTCTAAAGATAGGCAGGCCCTGGAGATCTCTGTACCAGCCCTCTTATTATGCTAACGAGAGAACCAAGGCCAGGGGGTGGAAGTGGCTCCCAGGGCATAGAGCCCCATGGCAGTGCAGGATCAGAGGGGGCTCACTCCAGCCTTCCCTGGCCTGGCACTGGCTGGCCATACTGGGGCAGCGTGCACTCCCCTCCCTTGCCCTCTCTGCCAAAATCCTCTCCTGGGTCCCTATCTTATCCATCAGTGACAAACCAAACTAAGCCTCAGAATGGAGCTAAACTCCGCCTTGAGATGGTCCTTCAATGACATGGACCATTGCTTTAAGTCAGTGGGGATTTCAAAGCATTTTTCTCTCAATGACAGTAGTACAGCATGGTCACGGAAAAAACTTCAAACTTCAGCATATACAGTAGAAGGTCAAAGTATCCTGCTTTCAATCTCTTCTTACTCTCCCTAGCCAGAAGTAACCATTTCTAATGGTTTGAGATCATTGTCTATTCACAGATACAAGAATTTGGTTTGGGTGTTGGGGGCGGGGGGAGTTGTATACAGGATCCTGTTATGCATGCAGCTTTTTTTTCCCCTTTGGTGAACAACTGAAACATGCCAATAAATTAATCCTAAATAATAATTTCTTCTTAATGCCACCTACCTCTGGGGTTCTCCTCATAGGAATTACAAGTCCTTCCCACATGCTTCCACCCCCCACACACCAAAAAGACAAAACATCCCCTTTGAAACAATATTTATCTTTCCTTCTCTGTACCACTTCTCTGTCTCACATAACACTGTATCTTGGAGTATGGATTATATAGTATTGATCCGACAACCTGTTCCAGCTCATACTAGACCATCAGCTCCTTGTGGGCAAGGATACTGTGCGCTTTATCCATCCCTTTATCCTGAGTCTCCAGGAGGTAGCCTGGTACCTTGTAGACTCCAGTGAATGTTTCCCCAAGTAAACTAAACTGGCCTGGGTGTCCCACACACTGCTCACCCCATGTCCACACCCCCCCCCCAACCTGGTTCTTCCAGCAACCTGGTTCTCCCAGGATGGGATAGAAGAGCGGGCAGCTTGGCTTCTGTCCTGGTAGGTGGTGTATGGATGTGGGATGGTGGGGGCTGGGAAAACGTGTCCGTATCACATTCGATAGTACCCACGCCAGTGTTAAAAGGAGGGGCTGGCTTGTGGGAGAAGCCACTTCAGGCTTTCCTCTCCAAGGGTGCCAGAAAAATGAATGAGAGAGTAGGAGTAGTAAAGTCCCTTGGCTTCCAGGGGAGGAGGGTCTGGGGTGTGCCTGGTTGTCCCGGGGCCTGGCTTGGGCAGGAGCTCCTGGGCCTGGCTGCAGACACAGGCACAGAGGGGGCGCTGCCAGCTGGCAGGGCGCCCGCTGCCCTCGGACCAGGCTTCTGCTCGGGGCAGCTGCAGGCCAGGGAAAGCCAGCAGAGCCGAAGAGACAGCAAACAAGGCCAGGAAAGCCACCGGGAGAGCAGCAAGGTGGATCAAAGAGTCCAGGGCTCCCCTCTCACGCCTATACCTCTGACCAGCCTGTCCCTTTTTATGTCAATGTCCCATTTGTGAAGTGGAGCTAGCGGCCTTTGACCTGCATGTGTCGCAGGGCTCCCAAGGGGGTCAGATGAGACAATATGGGAACTTGCCTCATCTTGGGGGAGCACTGCACATGACATGGGGCCCCCAGTTGATAACAAGTGCTATGTGGATCCAAATGCTGTGGTGGCGAGTGCCAGGTGGAGGTCTGACCCCAGGCTTCTTGTCCTTTTTCCCCACCCAGGGCAAGCCTTCTACTCCCGGGTGCTGGAGAACTGCGAGGATGTGGCGGACTTCGACGAGGTAGGATGCCCTGCGGGGAGCTCAAGCCCCAGCCATAGGGGCACGCTGGCCCCAAATGCCTCCCCACCTCTCCCTTTGCCCAGGAGAGCTGGGTGCGGAGTGACCCAGGCCCAGCCCACAGCCTGCTGCCCTCGGGGGGATTTTTGTTCTCCAGAGAAAGGGCCCGCAGGTGTTATAGGCCTAAAAGTGAGCCCCCAGGTGCGCCTGGGTGACTCAGTCGGTTAAGTTTCTGCCTTAAGTTCAGGTCATGATCCCAGGGGTTATGGGATCAAACCCCACATCACGCTCCCTGCTCAGCACGGCGTTTGCTTCTTCCTCTTCTGCTCCCACTCCTGCTCCCCCTGCTTGTGCGCAAAATTAATTAATTAATCAATTATTATCTTTTAAAAAGATAAAATAAAATAGTAGCAAGCCCCCAGCTGAGGTGAGGGCCCAGCAGCACAGAAGAGGGGCTTCCCTCCCCACTTCCCTGGGCACACGGAGGGCTCAGGCTAACCCTACCTGGGCTTCCGACAAAGCCAGTCTCGTATGGATGGCACTCTTGTGTCTCTAAGAGCTGTTGAGGTACTTTTCCCACTGCATCTCCCAAAAAAGCTATTTTTCTTTTGAACCTTGGGCTCAGAGGGTTGAGTGCCCCTGTTTATGGCACATTATCTCATTGTTCCTACTACCCTACTCTTGTTCTGATGTATGTTTTGTGTGTCATGTATGTGTCATTCTCCTTTATCCACATTCCTTCCTTTCGTCTACAACCACTCTGATGTGTTTAATGTGGAACCTCTGGTTTCCTGTATGTCCTCACAAAATTTGTGTGGCTATCTTGTGAAGATATAACTCATGTTTTAGTTAAATGGCATTGTGTTACATATTTTATTTTATTTTATTTTTTTATTTTTTTATTTTTTGTGTTACATATTTTACTTCACCGAGCAAGATTTTTCAGTTCCATCCACGTTGCTACGCTAATCTGCTGCTTCTCCCTGCCGTACAGAACACTGTGGGCACATCCAACACACATGAGGGTGTTTGGCCACCCTGGTTTGTCTGGGACCAAGGGGGATCCTGGCACACAGACTGTAAGGGATAAAATGGGAAAAATCCTGGTCAAATTGGGATAAATTGGTCATCCTGCGGATCCTTTACCTAATAATTCCTCCAGAGAGTAACTTCCAACTTGCCTCTGAAACCACATGCGAGGTAATCAGAAGGCAATGAATATTCTTATGCATGTCCTCTTTGGACTTCTGTGAACATTTCTCTAGAGTACACACCAGGATCTGAAATTGCTAGCTCACAGGGTATGCTTACTCAGCACGGCCAAGGTCTACACTTCTACCAGCAATGTGAGAGGACCCCTGATTCCCAATCCTCATCTACATCTAGTGGTATTCAGCTCTCTGATCTTCACCAGTCTAACAGTGTGCCTCGTTTTTTTTAAATAGTATATTTAAAGTTTCCTTTTTCGTAAATTGCCTGTTCATATTCTTTTCCCTTTCCCCCTGTTGGTATAGCTAGTTGTCTTTTTCTTATTGATTTGCAGTAGCTCTTTATGCATCCAAGATATCAACCCCTTGTTGAATTTCGAGATTGAAATTTCTCTTAGTCCGCCATCTATTAGCTTTGTCCCCTCACTGATTAGAAGTCCTTAATCCTGGTGTGTTTTCAAGTTTTGCTGAAGATATATTTACACTCTTCTAGATTACAGATATGTTGCCCTACATTTTCTGATTATATAATTGTATCTTTTTTTACCTTGCATGTGGTTTTAGAGGGGGCACAGTTTTATTTTTCTCCATATAAGAAACAACTTTTCCTAACATCAATTTGATAAGCAATCAATCATCTCTCCATTTAGGGTCTATGTCTTAGCCTTCTATTCTATCCCTTTAATCTGTTTGTTCTTGAACTTTATCACACTGTACTCATTAATATGACATTTTTGTATGTATTAGTATCTGATGAAGCAAGTTCCCTCTGTTTCCTCTTCTTTTTAAAGGGTGAACTGTTTGTGGACCTTTATTCTTCCAGATAATTTTTAAATAAGTTTATCAAATCCTTCCAAAAACCAACCAAAATTTTGATTAAGTTCCATTGGATTTAAAAATCAATTGAGGAAGATGTCAATTTTTTATAATATTAAATCATCTACTCAAATTATCCACCTCCCTTTACTGGCATTTTTAAGTTTACTGCATAGAAGTCGTATGATCTTCATTATTTTCTCTTATTATTTTTAAAAGATCTATTTATTTATTTATTTATTTATTTATTTATTTATTTGAGAGAAAAAGAGAGAGAGAGAGCACCTAAACAGCTTGGGGGACAGAGAGAGGATATGCAAACAGACTCCCACTGAGCAAGGAGCCCATTGCAGTGCTCGATCTCACAACCCATGAAATCAGAACCTGAGCCAAAACTGAGTCAGACGCTTAACCAACTGAGCTACTCAGGCACCCCAATCTTGATTATTTCCGAGACTCTTTCTGGTTTTATTGTTATCATGAATGGTGTCTTGATTTTGCTACATTTTTTTTTACTATTGCTGACTTAGAGAAATGCTTTTTTTTCCTTTAGAAGTCCTCTTTTATCTGGCAAACTTGCTGAGGTCTCTGACTTGTTTTTATATTTATAGTTTGTTCTGTTTTGTATATAGGTGATCATGTCATCTACAAAAAGAGGTTTTATCTCTTCCCTTCAGTCCTATCCCCTTATTTCTTTGTTTTTCCATGGAGCATTGACCATGATTCCTAGTTCTATGTTAGACAGTAATGGTGATTGGTGGGCATCCTTTCTATGTCCCCAGTATTAAAAGGAATAAGTGCATCTAAAATTTTGTTATCATATATACTTGCTGTAATAGGATCTTACTATTTGTCTAACTAGTTTGCTAAGAGTTTTCATTATAAAACATTGTTGAACTTTATTACAAGTTTCTTCTGCATCTATTGAGACAATCATAACTTTGCTCTTCTAGTATGTTCCATAAAGTATTTCATTTAATAAACTGTTAGATTCAACTAGCAAATATTTTTATGCAGCATTTTTGCAGCTACATTTGTAAAGCTTTCATCATTTGATAATGCATAAAATTTTCTGGAACACCATGCATAAAATAGAGATTTGCTCTTCCTTGACATTTTGGAAGAACCACATGCAATGGCATCTAAGTTTGGATGGTTTAGGGAAGGGGTTCTTCAACCCCCTTTTCAATTTCTTTGTGTCTTCTTGCACCAGTTTTGGATTTCTATATTTTTCTAGACATTTAAACATTTCATCTAGGTTTTCAAATTTATTAGCACCTATTTGATTGTAAAGTTTTTAAATTGTTTTAAAATATTTTTTGTGCCTATACTGATTTCCCCTTTTGTATTCCACACTGCACTTATTTTTATCATCCTTCTGTTTTTCTTGGTCTTGCTAAAGATCTGTTTATCTTATTAATCTTTGTAAAGAACTAGCTTTTGGCTTCGTTAATCTCTTCTGTTGGGGCAGCCCTGGTGGTGCAGCGGTTTAGCGCCGCCTACAGCCCAGGGCGTGATCCTGGGGACCCTGGATTGAGTCCCACGTCGGGCTCTCTGTGTGATGCCTGCTTCTCCCTCTGCCTGTGTCTCTGCCTCTCTCTCTCCGTCTCTATGAATAAATAAATAAATAAATAAATAAATAAAATATAAAAAAATATCTTCTGTTGTTCACTATTTCATTATTTCTGCTTTTTTCTTAATTATTTCCCTTCTCCCTGTTTATTTTATTTATTTATTTATTTATTTTGCTCTGTGGCTCTTTTCCTAACTTCCTGAATTGAGTGCTAAGCCTGTTATTTTTAACTTTTTTATTTCTTGATAAATGTGTTTAAAGATATAAATTTTGCTCGATATTAGCCACATCCTACAAAATTTTTTTTTCAAAATTTTATATGTAGTATTTTCATTACCTTCAGCTTTAAACATTTTTTGTATTTCTTTATGATTTTCTTTTAAACCCAAGAGTTATATAATAATGTTACTTAGTTTTGATACATATGACATGTTAGAGTCTCATTTTGTTCGTTTCTAGTTTTCTTGCATTATGATCAAAGAGCACAGTCTGTATGATAATGATACTTCAGAATTTATTGGGACCTTGATTAGGGCCTCTGTGCATGGTCATAAATACTCCCCCTGCCTAAAAGGAATGTGTTCAGTAAAGGGTTCTCTATAGAATACAATATAACTTCAAGCTTTTATAAGTTCAGGCTTCTTAGTTGTACTATTCAATTCTTAACCTTTTTTAAAGATTTTATTTATTAATTCATGAGAGAGAGAGAGAGAAAGGCAGAGACACAATTCTTCACCTTTTCTGCTCATTTTTCTCTTCTTGATTTCAGTTTCAAAAATTATTGCAATAAAATCTACTTCTACAATTTCTGATTTACATCTTTCTCCCTGTAGCTGTCATTTGTTGCTTGATGTGTTTTGAAACTATATTACTAATAAGTTCTATATGTTCATGATGGCTATATCTTCTTATCTATTTTTCTTTTTCCTGGTACTTAATATCCTTCTCTGTCTGATATGATGTTTTTTTGCATTGCTTTCTATTTTGCTAGATGTTGAGATTATGATCTCAGCTAATTTTGGTTCATTTGCCTGGTCTATCTCTTTCAGTTCTTTAATTTTCTTGGTATATCTTTTTTCATGTCTCCATTTTCAGTATTTCTGTGCTATTAAATTCAAGTGTGTCTTTTTAGGGCATGTATTTGTAGATTAAATTTTCTTTCCCACTAGGAGACTGTGTTTTGATTAGTTTTATCCATTTACATCTATTCTAATTGCTATTTTTATTTTTATTTCTACCACCATCTTATTTTATATTTTCCATTTGCTGTCCTTTTTGTTTGTTTGTTTTCTTTTCCCCTTTCCAGCTTTCCATGGAATAGATC
The DNA here is from genome assembly GCF_018345385.1 of Vulpes lagopus. Classification (NCBI taxonomy): domain Eukaryota; kingdom Metazoa; phylum Chordata; class Mammalia; order Carnivora; family Canidae; genus Vulpes; species Vulpes lagopus. The sequence continues at coordinate 113,121,842 of NC_054828.1, forward strand.
GGGTTTCCTTTTGTTAAGTGAAAAGTTATACATTCTATGTTTTCAAGGTAGTCACCCTTCCTTGGTCCCTGTTGATAGCTGGAAAATAAATCAGTAATTATAATTCCCCCATCATGGCAAATATTGTAATACTCTCTCTCCTAAGCCTCTTTGATTTCCCTACCTCAGCCCACACTGTCTAGATTATACAATTTTCATTCCAGGTTCTTATGAATATGTGTTTTCCTTTTCTTTTTATTTGCCCTAGCCTTCTTTATCTTTTTTGAGGACAACAAAAGTCTTCACCAAGATATCTGATCACCTTTTCTTCTCCTATCTCCTGAAGCATCTCTTGGCACTGTTTTTCTTTTTATTTGAGTACTTTCTCTAAAAGCCATTTCAATTTGGGTCTTTGCATAGCCAACCCTCTAAATCTTTGTAAATCTGAGAATAGTTTCTTATTTCTTCAAATTTGAACAAGACTTTCACTAGATATAAAATTCGAAGCTCAAAATTCTTTCCTTTACTTCAGAATAGCAGTGCCTATTGCTGTTGAGAAGTCTGAAGGCCATCTGTTTCTTGTACCTTCAAGTGGAATCTTTTCTTTTTCCCTGGGGGAGAAAAAAAAGTGTAATTTCTTTATCTTGATATTCTCAAATTTTATTATAATGTGTCTGACTGTGGGGTTCCTTATTGCTCCCGTTTCGCACTATTTTGTGAGCTCTTTTCAAAGCCAAGGCTTTTCATCTTTCATTTATTATAGCAAATTCTACCTCCATTTTTTCCCAAAGGTTCCTTCCATTCAGTTTTTATATTGTTCACTTCTCTGCGACTCCTGTTATCAGATGCCGCTACTTGCATCTCTAACTGCCATTTCTTTGCTTTTATATTTTTATAAAAGGACCTATCAGTCCTTTCCTGCTTTTTTCTGAGTTCTTCAAAATGATCTTCCGATTGACTAATTTGTTCTTTCTTTCTTAGTATCCCTTGTTTTTGTTTTGTATTGCTAATATATGTCTTTATGGTCCATTTGTTCTAATGATCCTGCCCTTGTGGTATATACTGCTCAAGATGTTGTCTTGCCTGTAGAAGAAATGTCTCTCCAAGTGTTTGTTTACTTTACCCAGTTCAAGTGCCCCTGGGATCAGCTACCCTGTCTGCTGACCAGTCTGGGGAAGCATCAAAACCAGCTGTGTCAGGCCCTAGCGGTTGAAAGCACCACGGTGGCCCCAGTCACCACAGAAACAGGCAAAGTCTCCTCTCTAACCCTTTAAGGAGAAACATGGTGGCCAGCAAGCAGGCTAGATTTTTAACAAACTAGTTTTGAGGTTTCACTGAGAGGAGGTCCATGAAAACCTATCTTGGCTGCTCCCCAGCCTTCCCCAGGGAGCCTCCATCCTCCCCAACACAGATCAGCTCAAAGAGGCTTTGGTCTCTTGTTTCTCACAGTTGTTTGTCTGTTTGTGTGTTACTTACTAGAATCTGTATTTCCCTCTTGCTTCTAGAGTTTCTCCAGGGTTGACTTTGGGGTAAGAACCAGCAGTCCTAAGTTACCATCCTGGCATGAAACAGAAGCTCTGCTGTGACCCCCAGAATAGCTTACCCCTTCCTTCTTGGGCTTTGCTTCTCACCTTTGGCTCAGCTGGTTGGAAGGGCCTCATGGAAGACTATTTGTGCCCTTTGAAGCTGGTATTTAGCTGAGCAGCCACCAGGCTGAGGGGCCACCCAGAACCCCTGTCTCCTCCTCATGTTGGGCCCATCCCACACAGTGTTGCTGTGGCTATATGCCCACAGCTGCAGGCACAGGGAAGCAAGGCCTTGGCCTTCTCTCCTGCACTCAAAAGTAACTACTGACCATCACTGCTAGCAGGCTGTGCCCTCCACAAGGACAGTTCTGTTCTAGACATCTTCCACCCCTGGCTGTGTCACTTTCGGTTTGTTTCTCAGTCTCTGTTACCCATGTGTCAAGTGAACCCAATGATAGGTATGATGAACAAAATGAGGGATGATGGGGATGATGGAACCATGGCTCCCTACTATGCCGGCATCTTGGCCTTGGGCTTGCCCCACTATGCAACCTATGCTTCCCTCCCTTCCCCTTTACATCAGTCAGTGCCCGAGAGGAGGGGTTGGTTGAGTGAAGACACTGGATCACTCCCTCACAGTCCTGCTTTCCGGGGCCTCTGCCTCTGATCATCCAGGCAGAGCATCTGACTCTCTCCTTCTCTTCAAGTCTCCCAGGGGACTTGTCCACCCAGGCCTCAGCCAATGAGCAACCTGATGCCCCTTCCAAGGGTGCTGCCACCCCTTTCCATTAACTGCACCCCGGGACACCTGAGCCACAGGTATACATGACATTCAAAGTTAATCACCGTGTCCTTCCTCTTCCCAATGCTGCCCAACATGGGGCGAGTGGAGAGGCAGTCCCTGCCGGCCCCAAGAACAAGCATGGGGCCATGTTCTGAGTGCCTCCTGTCTGCCAGGCTAGGATACCCCAGAGGGGGAAGCAGGCTCAACAGTGCATGAGGATCCATGTAGGAACTTGGGCATGGAGGAGCCTCTGGTTCCATGGTTGGGGGGGCGGGGCTCAGAAGCCAGGGAGTAGTAAGCAAAAGCACAAGGCCAGAGTAGGAGAGTTGCCCCAAGATGGGGAGAAGTGGTCCTCACCTGGGAAAAGTTCTACCCATTCATGAGCTGCCTGGGAAGTTTCTGGTGGTTGCAGTGGGGAACCGACTGGCACTTCCTGGAATGGGGGCCAAGGATGCTAAATGACTTGCAAAGCTCAGGCCCTCCCACACTGTGAGGACTTGCCCCTCACTTCCGTGGGGGAGCCCCATCTGACAATCATGGCGGCAGCTTTGAGCAGCAGCATTGCTTCCTGAGCAATCCTCTTCCATCCAATCTCCACGGCAACCTACAGATAATGAAGCTCTGGCTCAGAGAGCATGTATCCTTCCCAAGGGCCATAAGTAGCAAAGCCAGCATTCTAAGTCCATGCTTCAATTAGATTATAAACCCATTCCAGAGGCAGCAGTAGGAAGCTGCTCCTGGGCCTGACCCCCACCACCCTTCAAGGCCATGTTGGTCTTCCATGTGTCCTGCCACCACTCCTCCCTCTGAGGAGTAGCCAGCAGTCTAGCAACGACTGACCAGCAGTGCACCCCCACAAAGCAGGGGAGGCAGCCCTCCACCCCCTGCTCAAGGAGGGCCCAGGGGCCTGGGTCTGCTCAGCCCTCAAAGAGAGTCTGAAACTGCACCTGTGCTTTCACCTGCCTCCCCAGACTGGAGTAGATAAATCCTAAATTTCCTCTCTGGTCCCTGAAAGAGACAATCTACCTGTGGTTCCAGAAGAAGCTTGGAAAAAGAATATCATTGGCCCCGGCAAAACTTCTGAAGGCCCTTTTGCTTTTCAGAAAGTCTCTTTTCTCATGTTTACTGTGCCCAGGGCCCTCAGAACCAACTCAATGAGGTACAAAGAGCACTGGCCTGAGAGTCCTGAGAACTGGTCTACGGTCCTCCCTGAGATGTTAACAAACTCCATGGCCTTGGACTGGCCACTCAACCTCTGGACCTCAGATTCCCCTTTTGTAAAATGGGGATAAACTCCTTGCTCTGCCTGCCTTTCAGGACAGTTGCATGGCTGAAAAATGAAATAGAAGACAAGATAGCAAATGTCTCTCCCTTCTCCGCTCAGACAAGGGTGAGAGGGACTGCTGCAGGCTGGCCTGAGGAACCTGAGTAGTGGGGAGGTGGCCTTGGAAGAAAGACAATGCTTCAGACAACAATGGGTGGAAACAAAACCTGGATGTGGTGTCTCCTTTCCCTGAGATTGGAACCTGAGCCCCTGCGTTTAACCTACAGCTCTAGAGGAGGAAGGGGGGCGGGGGGAGAGAGAGAGAATGGCATTGTACCAGGCCAGCAGCTAGCAGAGGCCCCTACCCTGGGGGAAGGAGAGTAGTCCCCACACTGCGCCCACCCTAAGCCAGTTTGATTTGGCTCTAAGCCAGGAGCAATGTGGACCGGACTCCAGAGGTGAGGCCAGAAGAGCAACAGTACTTGTAGGAATAATAAGGAGAGCAGCTGCTATGTAGTGAGCACCTAGTGTATGGCAGGATGGGCTGAGAGCATCAAACAAGCATTATAACTCACTGGGTTAGAATCATTCTAGGTGATAAGTAGCCACAATCAGGGTTTGAACCCAAGTCTATTTGATTCCAGCACGTATGGTCACTTGCAAAGTGAACCTGCCTTCAAGCGGCTCAGTCCAGGGGGAGAGGGACCCAGTACAGTCAAAGATGGACCACAGGTCTTCTGAGCCCAGAGGAGGGAGAAGTCATTAGCCTGGGAGTGAGGAGGCCAGGGGCTGGCCTCACCTGCCCACCTCACTTGTACCTGGAAGTCATGGGCTCTGAGCTCCATGGGGCTAGGAATGCACCTGTCTGGTTCATCAGTGGCCTAGCCTCCAGCACAGGGCACAGGAAATATTGCCAAGTGAAAGAATGAACCAAAGAATGAACCTAACTTGAATCTTGGGTCTTTAAATTCCCAAGACAATCCTTTTCCATTGCATTCTAAAGCTTTGCAACACATTCCAATTTCCTCTCCAGATCTGGAGGACTGTCCCTTGATGATTTAGGATATTTCCAGACCTAGTCAGTGAGGAAGCTCGAATAATCCAGGTCATCCTCCACCTCCTCAAGGAAACCTTTCCGTGGGTCCTAGATCTCTGGGGCTGATAGGATGCAGAACCCTGTCACCCGGGTCAGCACTTGCCAGGTCAGGGCCAAGGCTCGGGCTGCCGAACTAGGTCACGGCTCCTCATTCCCAGGGATCCTGAGACCCCTATTCTGAAGGGAGGTCCTCCTTTCCTCCTCCAGCCCCTAACACTTGCCAATGTTCCTATCACGGTCGCAATTTCAGGTCTCTTGCAGAACCAAGAAATGCCCCCGCCTCCTGTACTGTCCACAGTGCCATGTACAAAACCTGGCACAAGGAGGCACTCAATAAACCCAGAAGGTGTTCAGAAAACATTTGCCCCTGAATGGGGTTTGCTGGTTGGTGACATCTTGAGTGACAGTGTTTGGCTTAGCTACTATCTGAATCCCCTAGAGTGTTTGAAGGCTGGCAGGGTAAAGAATCTTAAATGCTGCACGGATTCCCTTGGCCCAGTCTCTAGGCCACCAATGTTCAGAGCACCTCAGAAATAGAAGGCACAACTTTCAGCTGTTGTGGCCACAGAAAGAAAGTCACACTGGTACCTTCTCAGGCTGGAGAGAGGCCCTTTGTTCCCAGAAACCTCCCGTAGTGTTTGCAGCACCATCCCCAAGAATGCCAGGCCTCCAGAACTCTGGCTTCCAGAACTAACAATACAAGAAGAATCACTATGATAGGCCACCATGTTGGTCGTACTCTCACCCTGGGCCAGGTTCTGTGCCAGCGCATTGCCAGCCTCACAATAACCCCAAGAAGCAGTACTGTGACCCTCACCGTCCACTTCACAGAAGAGTAAGCTGAGGTGTGGAGAGATGAACTGACCCACCCAAGCTCACTCGCCGCCAGCCCAAGCAGCCATTTTGAGGCTCATTTGTTGAGTGAGGGCCTACTGTGTGCCAGGCCCTATGCCAGGTGTAGGGAGACCTCTGTGGACAAGACAAAACTGGACCTGCCCACTCTGCTCATGCTCTGAACTACTCTGAGAGCAATAGTCAAGGTATCTCTGGAGTTCTTGGGGACAACAGAAGGAGAAGGAGCAAAGCATTGGTGTGTGGAGGAGAGACAAGGCCCAGAGCATGGAGCCCAGCTCTGCCACTGATGTCAGGCCTCCCCAGCACAAGTCTGACTCTTAGAGAGACTGCATGGGGGAGTGTCACAGTTATCTAGAGCTGTGGAACGTACTACCCCGTTCTCCACATTCTAGGGTTTCCCATGATTCTGTGGTTGGCTGGGCTCAGCTGGGTAGTTCTTCCACAACCAGCTGGAATACCTGGGGTGTCCCTGTGGCCTTGGGTTCTCCAGGACCTCTCTCCACGTGGTCTCGCCAGCAGGGTAGCTTAGACTTCTTTACCTGGCAACTGACTTCTGAGAGGCCCTGCTCTTATCTCAACTACTAAGCTACATTACCACATAATAGCTGAATTACTTTGGACAAATTCGTTCTGAGCCTCAGTTCCATCATCTGCAAAGTGGGGATTAAATTGTATAATATACGTAAAGTGTGGAGCCAATGCCTGGCACACGATCAGCACTCAAGAAATGAACACTTTGGTTGCTGTCAATCTAGGATTGTCAGAGCCACAGACTATCTCTGAGATTCAGCCTCAGCTAATCTCCGGCTTCAGGAGAAGGTGCAGTGTGGTGGGTCAAGATCTGAGCTAAGTATCAGGAGCCTTGAGTTCCAATCCTGCCTCCACCACCACCCAGCTGTGTGTCCTGCAACACCTCTCATACCCTCCACATCTCCCTGTGTGAAAGAAGCACGTCTCGGCCATATTGCTGTGAGCCTGGGTTATTAGCAAAGAGAGCTCTGAGAAGTACCTAATTCTACCCAGATGTGCTCTGCAGGGTTCTGAGGGGGAGTGCACAGGCCCGGGACCTCCTGAGCCCCTAAACCTCCCCTGTGGTCTTACTGTGCTCTCTATACATCAGTACACATCTCCCCAACTGGTGGAAAGGAAGTAACAACAAAAAGGAGGAGACAATGAGAAACAACATTTTTTTTTTTTCTGGTAAAAGAGAAATGGGAAATAAGCAGACCAAGGCAGAGAGGTGGTCAGAAAGTGATGGCAAGAGAGGGAGAGGCGGTGCAGGGTCAGGGAGATGAGGGGTCAACCCCAAACAGGTAGAAAGTCCCCACAGGGAAAAACCAAATAAAATAAGTCATGCCTCTAATTTTCCTTGAAAGGATTTCTGCTGATCCTTTGTGTTCACTTCATCGATGTAACTGCTCGACACCCCTCCCTGTCACAGCGCCACTTCCACAGTGACCTCCTTTTCCTCTAGTCTTTCTCTCCTTCCAAAGTTGAGACCCCACCCACACACTCTCAGGGGGGAGCAAACACCCACCTGCTTCATCCCCAGGAAATGCAAAGCTCAGAGGCTCCACAGGCCTCTTCCCGCAGCACTATGGCTGGTGAGTTGGGCCTTCATGAAAGAGCTTATTTCCCTGCAGCTCAATTAAAAGCAACTTCATTAAGAAAACCACACACTCAGCCAAGCTGGAGGCATCCAGACAGCAGGAGCAGAAGCGCGCTAAATGAGGCCTGCGGGCCAGGGCCTCCAAAGTCCTCCCCAGGCCTTGCTCAGAACCCTCTCCCTCCATGGCCTTCACCCCTTCTCCTTGGGCTGCTTCCTCCTCTCTCACCTGCTCACTCCAGCTGGCCCCTCCCTGGGACTGAGGAGAGTGACATGAGGCCATTTTCCTGAGACAGGCCCTCTCTGCACCCTTAATGTCTTGCCAAGCTGGCCCGGTGCCCCCCAAACCTCCAGGTTCCCAATCTGGGAAAAGGAAGCTTTGCAATGGCTTGCAAGGCCAGGCTCCCAGAGGCGCCCCCCCCACCCCTCTGCTCGGCCACCACCCACAGAGTTCTCTGAATCATGTTCCTTCTAGAGGCCTGGCTTCTCTGTGTATGAAACAGAGCATGGGAGCAGCCTTTTGAGTTATAGTAAAGACTAAATGAATTAGTGAATCTAAAGCATTCAGACCTTTGCATAGTGAAAAGTCCTTTATAGGGGCGCCTAGGTAGCTCAGTCAGTTGAGCATCTGCCTTTGGCTCAGGTCGTGATCCCAGGGTCCCGGGATTGAGCCCCACATCGAGCTCCGTGCTCAGTGGGGAGTCTGCTTCTCCCTGTCCTTCTCCTTGTGTTCTCTTGCTCTCTGTCAAATAAATAAAATCTTTAGAAAAAAAATTCTCTATAAATGGCAGCTATTAGTAAGATTACTATCGTTATTATTTCTTTCTAGCCTAGCGGCAGTCTGGATTCAGTGAGTATGAAAATGAAACAAATTTAAAAGTCACTGCTTTCCACCTTTCTGTCAAAATCCCATCGCTCCCATCTCTTAGCCGCATTGTGAGCAGACCTCAGAGCTTTCTGGTCATCTTCAGTTACTCATGGTCCTGTCCAGAAAGGTTTGCTGTCCAGGCTATTCCAGTCTGGCATCTTCTCTGGGCCTGGGCCTGGCCTTCTCGCTTCTGTCCGGCTTGTGGCTCCAGACATGGATACCTGCTCAGGCCCTCCTCATCCTCTCCCCGCTCCAGCCTGGGGTGGTGGACATGGTCTGATTCTGGGGGGGGTGGCACCGCCCACTCTCTGTGGTGGGGCAGCTTCTCTGGCGAGCTCCAGCCAGCTCAGGAAGCTGTCAGCACGGCCGACCTGCGAACCCTGTCTGTCTGTCTCATAGAGCACCGTGTGGGTGGGTTCTGCAGGGAACCTGAGCGGCCCACCATGTAGTAGGGATTTCCAACTGAGGACACTTGACCCCACCCCACCTCAGCTCCAGCCCTGGGTCACCCAGGCTGAGGACCCCTCCCTGGAGGGCAGGCTTGCTGAGCCTGGCTGCCCTTCGCAGCACCCACTCACTTGGCCCCACAGAGCAGAAATCACACACTTGACACACCCTGCACTGGCACTGTCAGACTCCTTATGGCCATGGTGCCTCACGGGTCTCCCTAGAGGTCTGAGGGACAGACCAATTAGTCTACTGCCCGGGCAGATGTGACTGGCAACTTGCATGCCAGGCCTCCCTTCCTGCCAGTGCCTTAACCTCTCTGAGCAATTCTCCAAAGAAGGGGCCACAGAAATGCCTGGGATGTGACTGTTGCCACCGTTCCCTTTCCCAGTCTTCTTCATACCCCAGAAAGAAGAAGGGCTGGGATGGGGGTAGCAGGCCTTTGAAGAAGCCCTGAGGCAGCTGCCCGGTTCTGCCTATTGGCAGCTCTTTTCAGAGGATGGGTACTTAGCACCTCTAGCCTCTATTTTGGGCCCTCATTGCCATTTCTAGGACATCAGGAAAAATCCCACTCAACTTCCTGCTCATCATTATTATCGATTTAATAATGAAGCCAAGATAGAAGTGGGGAGGGTAAATATAGAAACAGCATGTTGGAGACAGGCTGCCTCTCCTCTGTGGACCTGACCCTAATAACACCAAACAGCTAAAATCTGTCCCCAGAGTTAACATTGCCAGGGTGAGGGGTGATTTGACCTGAATGGGGGAGCCCAGGACCTCCCGCTTAGACTGACCAAAAAGATTCTGGCCAGAGAGAGCTGGAAGCTTATAACTCCACTCAGCACACAGCAAAAACTGAGCCTATGCCCACAATCCTTGCTGTTACCCTGGAGCCCACTCCATCCTGGCTGTGCCACCCACTCCTGAGTGCACCCCAAGAATTAGGCTGAGAGTCAGAAGTACTGGTTAGGCCCAGGTTCTTGCACTCACCCCGTGACCTTGGGTAGGTCACTGGACGTCTCTGAGCGCCATCTTTGTAAGAGGCATGGGTCACAATACCCATGTTACAAGGTGGTGGTTGGAATTAAATGAGATTCTCAGTGTGAACTTTATCCCTGTGGAGCACTGGGCCGAAGTGGAGGGCCACCCTACCAGGGATCTGCCTCCTAAGCCTCTTCCCCCCACCCCCCCACCCCCGCCATCATTTCCATCTAAGGCACAGCTGTCTCTCTCTCCCTAGACCTTCCGGTGGCCAGTGGCCAGCAACATCGACAGCAATGAGATACTCGAGATTCAGATCTTCAACTACAGCAAAGTCTTTAGCAACAAGTAAGTGCCGGGTGGGAGAGGTGGGGCCTAAAGGGGCTGGGGCCCTGCCTTGCTCCTTGGGCTGCCCTCTCCTTTGGGCTTTAAAGGGGACTCACACCCACAGCCTACCCTGGATTGATTGTCAAAGACCCCCTTCCTGGCTCTCTCATGTTGTCTCTCAGAGTCCCTCTACCCTCTCAACCATTGTCAGCCAAGAACCCCATACCCTCCCATTTGCTCCTTCTGTCCCCAGTTCCATCTCAGTTTTCTGTCTCCTTCTTTAAGTTTTCTGCTTTACACCATCCCTGGGTCACAGTAACCCAGCAGAGGAGTTAACAGAATGGCTGATAATATACTTCAATAGATCATCTACCGCCTTGAGAGCAAACTTGCCAAACTCTGAGGCAGTTTGTTGCAGTAGTTTGGGAACCAGGAAAGCCTGATTGCAGATTCCCAGTGCAGCCATCTACTGTGTGACCCAGAGCTGGTTACATAACCTCTCTGAGTTCAATCTACTCATTTGTACGAAGTCTAAGTATATACTTCGAAGGAAGCTGTAAGAATTAAATGAGATAGATATCCATTCATTCATTCATTCATTCATTCCCCATATGTTTACGAAGTGCCTACTGTGTGTCAGGCACTGAACCAGGTGCTGAGGATAGCAAGTGCCTACCCTCATAGAGCTTACATTCTTCAATGAAGCACACCTGCCACATGAGCACTATCACTACTAAGGGTTTAGTAAAAGTAGTTCCCATCCATCTCTCTGGGCAATAAGCAGAACTCAGAATGATTTGAACAATCTGGAATGGTGGCTAAACACTATAAATGTAAAGTCCTGTTTGGAGATTCAGAACCAATTGCTTTTATACCAGCTTGAGGGGGGCATGGATGAACAGTAACATGTCCAGAAAAGCATGGGGATATTACTTGCTGAGAGTGCAGTATTACTCATTAGTGGGAGGAGACTACAAACAAAAGAAAATCTGACCTAATCCTAGGTCATATTAATAGAATTATAACAATCAGAACAGGGGTAAGGGATGAGGGTTCCATTGGCCTCATGCTGGTTGGAAAGGATACCAGTAGGCAGCGTCTTGGATTGCCAGGGGAAGCGACTTAAATCTGATGAGGGGATGAGAGCCTCAAGGAGAAAACCACAGAGGACATGTCTATCCTTCCATCTATCCATCCTTCCATCCATTCATCTTTCCATCCATCTTTCTGTCCATCCATCCTTCCATCTATCCTTCCATCCATTCATCCTTCCATTCATCCTTCTGTCCTTTCATCCTTCCATTCATCTAACCATCCATCCACCCATCATCCATCTATCCACTCTTCCAGTCACTCATCAAACATTCACTGAGCAAATATTCTGTACCAGGCAGACACTGTGCTGGAGGTACTGAAGTGAGAGATTAAGTCACCACACCTGTGCCCTAAAAAGGTTTTCTGCCATTTGGAACAGGAAAAGAGATGTGTGCCCAGAGGCAGGACCAGGACCATTGCATTGCTGGGAGACAGCAGACAGCTGAAAGGTAGCCAGAGCTCTCAAGCCAGTGAGCTGTTGGGAAGTAGTGAGCTCCTCATCACTGGGAGAGGCCAAGCAGAGAGTAGACCACAATGTTGTGGAGGGGATTTTTGAACTGGGGTGGGCTGAACCACACAGGCTTCAAAGATTCTGCGGTGTTTATTGGGAGCCCATAACATCTCAGCTGAGCATGGGGTGTGGGCATTTTAGGCCTCCTGGCAGGACCAGAAGGGAAGATGTTTAAGGCAGAGAGGCAGCCTCTTGGCTTGTTGGGGTATCACATCATTCAGGCAGCTGCTATGACATCCATAAGAGAGGTTACTGAGACACCTCACCAGGCGTCCCCAAGATGAAGCAAAACTTTCTTCCCTGGGGTGAGAGATTGGGTGATCTGTGAGTACAGGAGAAACAAGAACAGGAGAAAGGCCCAGACACAGACCAAAGTGCGTGGAAGAAAAAAGAATTGGAAGCTGAGGGCCAGGAGAGGCATCCAGGCACCCCAGCAGGGACCCACATGGAGGTTTCAGAGCTTCCAGGAGCCTCAGCCAGGGTAACCCTCGTGCACAGATGAGGAAACTGAGTCTCAGGGAAGATACTGAGAACACTGGATGGTAGCAGGGCTGGGGCTAGGATGCCTATCTTCCTTCTCCCTTTCTAATCCTGGACCTCCCAGAAAACCAGGGTATGTGGGCAGTGATTATGGAAACCACTGATACGAACAAGATTGGTGTACTGTTTACAATGAAAGCTGCTAAACAGTCACAGAAATGCTGGAAACCCTTGGAAACATCAAAACTCCTACTATAAACAAATCAGAAGTATTTGTTAAATTGGGAAATTGAATATCATCCCAGTGAATACACTGAAACTTCAGGCTTCAATTAGTTGTTCTGAAATGCCAACAAGAGAGAGCCAGAGCAGGGGAGTCCCTAACCTATTTCTCCCCTTCTTCTTTCTTTCCCCATCCTTCCTTCCCCCCACTTAAGAGGCAAGAAACCCCTCCAGGGCAGGGCTGGGCCTGCTGAGAAAGGGTCCTCTTATTTTCTTGGAAAGGATGGAAAAATGGAGTGGCCATCTCGAGGACAACACAAGGCCCATCCAGACACAGGCCAGCTTAGGGGTTGGAGTGGGAGACAGGGTGCTTGGAGTCAGATGGGGTTCTGGTCTCCCCACCCTGGAGTTGCCAGGCTCCTTCTCATTGGGCAGCTGAGCGGAGGGGGAGCCTCTGGGATTTGCACTGAGCTTAGGAGCCACCAGAACCACACCTGTGCTTGGGACAGTTCCTGGCCCCTCGCAGGTCCCCGCTTACTTTGTGGAATGAGTGAAGGAATAAATGCCCCGATGGGGTCAGGAGGCAGAGGGTGTGCAGGCTGGAGCAGTCTGGAAGCAGAAATTCAAATGGTCCTTCTTCTCCGAAAAGTTTAAGACACTCCAAGGTGACAGCCAAGTCATGTGACTGATGCTTTTGGGGAAACTGAGGTAAAGGAAGCTGGTATGAGAAGCAGAATTTATGGGCCTGATCTCATCACCACCTATCTCAGAGAAAGAGACTTGTTCTAGAAGCAGAGGGTGGCTTGGAAGCTGGACACTGACCCAGTGGTGGTAGGGGCTGCCAGGAGGATGAGACATGGTGTGAAGGAAGAGACATCAGGAGACCCCAGGTCTGCCCAGCCTGCCTTTAACAGGTCCTCCTTCAGGAACCTTGGGCCTCCTGTGAGGACAAGGTGTCAGGTCCAGAGGATCTGGGGTGTCCCCCTTTCCAGTCCGGAACAGTTGATGAAGAATGGCCTGATGCAAGCGCCAGTTTCCTGGGACTTCTGAATAATTCAGGAGCCAGGAGAGCAGTGGTGGCCTGACCAGGCCTCGGGCACTTGACACGGGCTCCCAGGGGAAAGCAATGAATTATTGACAGGCCCTGGCGCCTGGTTGCCGCTCTATTGTGGTCATTCTCTGGGCCCATCCATGCCTGAGGCCCCCCTCCCTGCTGCCCCAGCTCAGCCCACCTGGCCACTCTGGAGAGGGTGGGCAGCCAGCCTCCCCCGCGGCTGTGGGCTCTTAGGGGATGCCCTCTTTGTGATGGGCAACTTCAGTGGGCCACGTAAGAGAGGCTATCAGAAGACAAAGTCAGGTCCCATCTCCTTCACCTAACTTGGGGAAACTGAGGCCCAGCAAGGGTCCTGGCCCAGGATCACACAGCAGGGGCAGGGCAGAGCTGGCCTTCAGCTCAGACCTCCCGACCCCCAGGCTCCTTCCCAGAGGACGAAGGGCCTCACACCTCCACTTTCCAGAGAAAGGCCCCTGCTGTCCGAGGGCTTTAGGGGCGTACCCTGCCTGGTCACCCCAGGCCTCGCCCTCCCAGGCAGCTCCTCCCTGCTGACCCACCCCAAGGAGAAGAGGCAACAGGCAGACCTCACTGGGTGTGTAGCCAGGGTGGGCAGGGAGGTCTCCGGGGTCACCACACAGGCCTGAGCTGGGGCTTCCTGCACCAGCTCCCTCGCTAAAGGAGGGAGGGCTGTGGGGGGCATCCTGTGGGAAGCTGTATTAGCACACCTGTTCTAAAGCTTTGTTTTCACAGCAAGCACACCCTGGTTTTGCTTAGATGGTACATTTTGGATGGACCTGTTAAAAAAAAATTTATAAAAATGCTTTTCTTCATACTTTACATAAGACTGAGATCATCTCAATCATCCATAAATAAAATAAAAACACTGGTTTTTATTTTCATTTGGAAGAGGTTGGGGGAAACTTTCAGAAGTGAAAGCCCCCCAGCCAAATTATCCCCTGGGTTCCAGGGTCCCAGCCCCACCCTCTGGGCCTCAGACAGACCCCTGGCTCTGTGAGGCTGCACATCTGCCCCCGGAGCCTACCCTGCAAGGAAGACCTTCAGACCAGCACCCCGTGGGCCAACAGCACCCCCTCCCTTCCTGAAGTCAGTGGAGGGAGGACGGGAGGGCCTCTGAGCGCAGCAGTGTCAGAGGAGTTTCACTTGAGTGCTCTCACTGCCTCCCAGTAAAGCAGGTAGTAGCACCTCCTTTGAGGAGACGGAAAAAAGCAGGGCTCAGAGAGGTTGGAGAGCTAGCCAAAGTCACACAGCTGCCTATAGGGCCAATCCGCTTCTGCCTGACTCCAGGGTCCAGGCTCTTTCTGCTGTCTACCCTGCTCCTGTTAAGGATGTTGGCATCTAGTCTGTGTGTGGACAAGGCTTAGACCAGGGCGTGAGGAGTGGGGAGTTTGCCAGGAGGTGGGCCACATAGCAAGTGTGGTTAAAGCAGTGAGAACAGCGGTGGAGTAGCGAAAGGCCCATCACAGAGCGTCTAGCAGGGGTGGAGGACACGCTGGGCAAGCCTTCCTCTCAGGCCCTCCAAGTCTAAGGTCTGAGACTGACCTCAGTTAGCACTTGTGGGGGAATGGCTCCATCCTGCCCCCTGGGGGTGTCTTGTCACATTGCAGAGTCTCTGCTGATCCTTCCTCTGCTGTGCTGGGGCAGCTCCCAGGAAAGATGTGCCTGAGGGTCTGCAATCAGCAGGTGCTCAGTGGGTCCTACTAGAACTAAAAGGACCCATTGGCAAAGGGCAGCAGTGGACAGGGATTCCCAGCAGCATCATCAGCGTTACTTGGAAACTTGTCAGAAATACCTATTCTCAGGCCTCAGACTCCGGGCAGCGGCTGGGCCGGTGGTGACCCGGAGCTGGCTCTTACCAGCTCTAAGGGCAGATGGTGCACATCTGCCAACTCGGAGTTCAGCGACCGTTGGAAGCTTGAACCCGGCCGTTGCTGGGAGTACTGACACCACAGAAATCGGCAGGAGCCACGAGTCAGGACTGTTCTTCTCCACGGCCAGTGAGTTGTTAAACAGTTACCGGCACAACCATGGATGGGCAGGTCCCAGTCATCCATGTTTTAACAAGCCCTCCGGAAGATTCTGTTTATCCTGAAGTTTGAAAGCCACTGATTTAAAACCAAAAGAAGTGAAGCTGCCAAAAGACCTGTATTTTTCATAACTATAGTCTGTTGTTAGAATGTCTACACAGTACAGAGGCTGCAAGCCCACTGCCTCCTTGTGTCATAAAGACAAAACCAAGACTCAAGGGCAGCTGCTCCAGGTCCCATGACCCCATCCCAGCATTTCTCCTCTGTGGGCACTGCCCAAGCCAGGGAGAGGCTGGGATGCAGCCAGAAGGGAGGCCTCCGCTGGGCTGGGTCTTAGAAGCACCCAGAAGCAGAGTCAGGCTTTCCAGTGGAGGAATGGCGTGAAGCGTTTTGCCCTCGAGGAGGCAGGGCAGCTGGTGGATAGGGCCCTGAGCTTCAGAGGGAAGCATTTCCTATTTGTCCTCTCTGGCTGCTCCTACCACTTCCTCCCCTCACACGGATGGGAGGCCTTTTTTTTTCCCCCTCAAGATTTATTATTTATTAGAGAGAGAAAGCATAGTGGGGAGGGGCAGAGGGAGAGGGAAAGAGAATCCCAAGCAGACTCCAATGCAGGGCTGGATCCCACAACTCTGAGATCACAGCCCAAGCCAAAACCACAAGTCAGCCACTCAACTGACTGCACCACCCAGACACCCCAAAGGAGCATACTTTTAGCAAAACCATTTCACATTCTATGTACATAAAAAGCCATTTCTCACCTATCAGATGGTAATAAATTAAAATTTATATTTTTACTTTTTAGGCTAGGTAACTTATAAACCACATTTATTTCTTATAGTTCTTTTTTTACTCTTCCTTTTTTGTTGTTTGTTTTATTCATTTATTTTAATTTTTAAAATATTTATTTATTTATTTATTTATTTATTTATTTATTTATTCATGATAGACAGAGAGAGAGAGAGAGAGAGAGGCAGAGACACAGGCAGAGGGAGAAGCAGGCTCCATGCCGGGAGCCCGACGTGGGACTCGATCCCGGGACTCCAGGATCACGCCCTGGGCCAAAGGCAGGGGCCAAACTGCTGAGCCACCCAGGGATCCCCCATTTATTTTAATTTAAATTCAATTTGCCAACATATAATAGAACACACAGTGCTCATCCCATCAGGTACCCTCCTTAGTGCCCATTGCCCAGTTATCCCATCCCCCTACCCACCTCCCCTTCCACAACGCTTTGTTTGTTTCCCAGAGTTAGGAGCGGGAGGCCTTTTTTAAAAAAACAGTGTTCACCTTCTGTGTTCCTCAGGAAGGTATAGACATCAGACATGTCCATTAAAGTCAGAATTCATCGGATGCCTCAGCTCACTGGGATGTGTCTCTTCCCATTTTCTCGGGCTCCCCTTCCTCCCCTGTAAATCAAGGGCAGCCCCGGGTGATGTCCAGGCACCCCCCGCTCTCACACACTGTGGGTGCCCCCTCGGTCTCTGCCGCTTCAGCCCAAGACAATGCATACGTTTTAATCTACCCCATGTGGAATCACCATGGGAGAACATCTCTCTGAGTGCCCTGTTCTCTCCCAAAGCAATAACCTTCAAACCGTAGGGTGAAATGGGGTTCGAGTCAACTCAGTCAGCATTTATTAGGCACCCACTGTTGTTCATTAACTCAGCCAGCAGATACTGAGATGTCCTGTGTGCTGGAAATATCAAATCGAGGCTGGAAGTAGGAAAAATAGCCACCACCACCCCGGCCCCCTCACTCTGCTCTGGAGAGGCTCAAAGTAGAGCGACACCCCTCAGTACCAACCAGTCCACTCCAGCAGTGCTAACTGTGTGCGAGATGCTCTGAGGGTCTCAGCTCTCTAAACAATCTGGGGAAGTGGGGATTATTGGCTCATTTTAGGAGAATCCAGACTGAGAGAGCCTGAGTTGTCAGGGAAGCAGGTAACTTGCTGGTGTCAGAGGCCAGCCTCCAACTGCAGGGCTGTGCTCTTCATAGCACTGTGCTCCCCTCCTCTGCTGTCAGATGGGATATGTGGGGTTTCCACAACCAGATGGGCCTTTGCCGTCAGTGGGCTTGCAGAATGCAGGTGTGGGCATAGCAGACAAACAGGGGACCAGTGAGCCAGTGGTGTCGGTGATGGGTAGAGCCCTCAATTGTGGTTAGGGAAGGTGGAAGGGACAGAAGCTGTTCATGTGTCCAGGAGCTTCCGGTCCTTCTCCAACAACCTCCACACTAGGCATCTGGGCAGGAGCTCAGCTGAACCCCGATTCCACATGTCCAAGGACCACAAGCCAGGGGGGACTGAGCCCCCATCTGGGGACATCCCCCAAGGCTGTTCACTGCCCACGAACTCTCCCAGGGAAATGGGTCTCACAACATACAACCATTCATGCTTGTTGGGGGTCACGTTCCCTCCAAGACATGCTGCCTGGGCCCTGAACACCAGCCCTGGCTCTGGGGCCACCCTCTCCTGGAGCCTAAGCAAGCCCTCCAGCCCCCCAGCCTACTCCCCAGCCTCGTGGGATGTCATCTCCTTACTCTGGCCTCTTTGTGTGAAGCTGCCATGCCCCCTCTGCCATCCACAGGCTAATTGGGACCTTCCGCATGGTGCTGCAGAAGGTGGTGGAGGAGAACCACGTGGAGGTGTCCGACACGCTGATTGATGACAACAATGCTATCATCAAGGTGGGTCTGTCCCCAAGAGTCCCTGGACTTGCCCTTTATGGGGTCCCCTGGAGGCCTGCTTCACCTGCCTCCTCTCACACATAAGGTGGGCTGGGGGATGCTCCTAATGGGTGGTGAGGTGAGGCAAGAGGAGACCCAGGTCAGATGGCTGGAGCTCCTCAGCCTGGGGGCTGTGGCCAGAGCCCTTGATGATGGTAGGCTCTGCTGTCCCGAGGGGGAACAGCATCTGAAGGCCAGCCTGAGCCCTGGCGGCCACACCAGGCATGATCTTCACTCTGCATGCCTGTCCTGGAGCCTCTCTAAGACTAGGCATTCAGCAAGGGCAAGAACCTTGTTTTCTATTCCTGTTGTTACATCCTATCCTAGCACTTTCAATGTGAACACACTCATACTAATGATGCACACTCCATACCTGTTCTGACAAAGCAAGGAAATGGGCTAATCTGGAAACTCAGACCCTAGGCTCTGCTGTGATGCCTTTGATCAGCTCATTCATGTCCACTCACGGCCAGTTAGGCCATGCTGGGGAACACAACCGCTATGTACAAATCCTAGTTAGGCCATTAACTGTGTGACTTGGGTAGGTTACCTACCATCTGCAAAGTGAGCAACATTATAGTCTCTGCTTCACCGGAATTGTTCTCAGGATTAAATGAGAATACACAGATAGTACTTAGAATAGTTAGACACATAATAAGTGCTCAATAAATACATAAAACAATTTTGGTAACTATTACTTCCTGACCTCAGCTTGCCTTGTATGTAAAATGGGGTTATATCATGGTTCCCTCACCTGGGTCCTGCATAATGTGTAGCCCTATGTGGTAGGCAGCAGAATAGCCTCAGAAGGCAGGGCTGCAGCCATGGGGAGCCAGAATGCAAGGAATGCCCTCTGAGGAGTACGAAGGGTGGTGCAGAAATTCCCATAGTTCCTTGAAGTCTCAAGATACTTCCTTGCAGAGAACAGGAGAGCATTTGGGACTTCATAGCTTGGCCCTAGCCAGGTCATTCTCTCCATGGGCAGGTGTGGGCAGGGGCTGCTTTTTGAAGTCAGGAGGGCTCAGCCACCCTGGGAAAGGGAGAGGGGATGCAGAATAAGCTATGAACACCAGTGGGAGGAAGTGAGATGAGAGTGAAAGGAAGAAGTGGGCAGGGACAAGTAGGCAGCACAATCCATCCCCTGTATTTCTAGAATCAGGCTGAGGAAAGGACTCACAGATGATCTGGCCCATCTACCTACCTCTGCTACCCATTTTGTGGATGGGAACCCTGGGAAATCCTGGCTGAAAAATAAATTTAGTCAAGGTCAGACAGCTGGTCCACAGCAGAGCCAACACTGGATGAGACCCAGGGCTTCCAATTCCAGGCCACTATTTTCCCGCCACAACATACCTGGTCACATCAAAAGGGCCCATTGAGTCAGTGTGAAGGACATGAGGCTTGGAGTCAGCCCGACTGGGCTCAAATCCCAGCATGAGCACATCCTAGCTGTGTGACTCTGAGCAAGTAAATTACCCTCTCTGATATGTTAGGTAGGATGAGTTGAAGTGCTGAGAAGATCAAATGAGTTTACAGTAAAACGTCTAGCATAGTGAGGCTTCAGGAAATCCATGTACCTTTTCCTTCCCCGGGGAATCTAAGCCTGGGCAGGGGGAAGCCTATGTGCCAAGCGAAGGCTGCCTGTGTGGATCGCAGGGGCAAGTCAACGCCCAACCTGTGAGGAAGGGCAAGTGCATCTGGGAGACATCCTGACACCCACACAGGCTGAGAAAAGGACTAAAATAAGTCTTCCCTGTGCACTGGGGAGAAACTAGAGCTAAAAGGAAGTAAATAGCTCCGAGGACCCAGAGGAGCCCAACCAGATGCACCACCTGGGCCCAGGCTTGGTGCTCCACTTTCCCCAGAGAAAAGCCCAGGGTGACCCCCAAGTCTCCAGAGTAGGACGGCAGGTGTCAGCTGAGCAGGACGGAGTGCTGGCCCTATGCCCCTGGAGATCTCTGGCCCTCCTCCGAAGGCTCAGCTCACATCACATCACCAGCATCAGGAGTGCGGGGAGGTCAGCCCCGCTTCTGAGGATGAGCGGGTGACCTCTGCCCTGGGACCACTGAATGACATTCTTGATTATGTGTACGGTGCCCTCAGAGAGCTCACCACAGTCTAGGCTCAGCTGTCCAGGGGTGGGCTCCTCACCTTGGGCACCGGGGAGGAGCAGAATCAAGTGCAGGAGGACCATTAAAATTGACTGAGCCTGTGCATCTCAATCTTTCTGAGGCATCGGTTTCCCTATCTGCAAAATGGAGGTGTGGGGAGGATTAACACCCAGCTTGTGTTCCTCCAGCCAGTGAAGGAAGCGAAAGCACTTTGTAAATAAACATCACAAAGCAACGGAGCGTGCACATTATTGCTGTCTCTGTTCCCCTGCTCATCATCCACCCCTCTCCCTCCAGACTAGCCTGTGCGTAGAGGTGCGGTATCAGGCCACAGACGGCACAGTGGGCTCCTGGGATGATGGGGACTTCCTGGGGGACGAATCCCTCCATGAAGAAGAGAAGGACAGCCAGGAGACAGATGGACTGCTCCCTGGCTCCCGCCCCAGCTCCCGGACTCCAGGCGAGAAGAGCTTCCGGAGGTAACAACAGCCCAGGCTCTCTGGCCACCCCCCCCCCCCAAGACACGGGGAAGATGCCTGGTCCCTCTCGAAGGCCCCTCCGGGCATGACTGGGCTCAGAGTCCAGGGCTGAGTTTCTGGAGAGACATACAAGAGGCAGGAAGGTGTTTCTACAGGGCCCCTCATGCTTATCCCCCGATCCCAGGGCTCACTCGGGAGGCCTGGTGTCGGGGATCAGGCTGAGGGTCCAGGCCTCTTACTACCCTGTGACGAGTTCTGGGAGGGTGAACTCTAACTTGGGGCGAAGAGGCTAGACCCCCTGCCCTAAGAGAATGGGTAAAGCAGATAAAAGGGGGCCCTAACCTCTCTCACCCAAGACCCATCCGTGCCAGCCCAGCCCCTGGCAGCCTGCCATCCACCTGGGCCCAGTGGAGGCCCAAGAGAGGGAGGCCTTTTCCTGCCAGGGTAAAGCCAAAGTCCTGGTCGGGACATAGCCTCACTTCTGTTGAGAAAAATATATCCTGGCCCCCCTCAGTGTTAAGGACTCACACCTGCAAGTGTCCTGCCACACACGGGTGTCAGGAAGCTGTGTCCAGGCCAGCTCATTCCAAAGGCATGATTTTTTTCAAAAGAAAATGCAGTTGTATTACCGTTAGAACTCAGAGAGACAGACTGTAGGTTAGCAAAATGTTGGCTGTAGATTCCTAATCCACTGGGAATAATGTGTAAAACGCAGGTAAGTCAACGGTGTATCTAAAGTTTTAGAGGAGAGGATCCCCTCCCAGTGATCGCCTCCCTCCAATCTCTGACCTTCCCTTTCCAAAAAAAGTATATTCAGTCCCTGTTCTGAAAAAACACAGATTCTAAATCAGTGCGATTGAATTGATAAATTTTTATTAGACAAATACGCTTTTCTTTGTACCTGAGCCACGCCCCTCCGGCCACACACACACACACACTATAAGCCTAAGACCCTAGGAGCCAGGTGGAGAGCAATAGTAACAAGGTCAAAGGAGCCAGGAGTGTGGCAAATACAGGGGACCTTGGGCTCCAGGCCAGCAGGGAGCAGCAGGGGGTGGCATCACCCAGGCCAGCTGGGAGCCTGTCCTCCTTGGACTCTGGCCAGCTAGCTGGAAAGGAGATGCAATTTGGCCTCAGGAGGCCCAGATCTGAGTCCGGGCTCTGCCTCTTACCAGTCTCGTGACCCTTGGCCAGTCGCATACCCTCTCCCCTGTCCCTCCTAACCTGTAAAGTGGGGCCCAGAATAATGAGAAGCACTCCCCACCCTGCTGTTAGGAGAGCCAGAAGGAGCATGGGGGGCACGGGGTGTAGCTGGGGTACCAAGTGCTACCCCATACAAGGACTGGTGACAAACAGGGTCTTGGCAGCTGAACAATGCAAACGGACAGGAAGGGGGCTGGAAGTGGTGACAGGATGAGCAGGGACCCAGTGGGGAGGCAGGGGCCACACAGAGGGTACGTCTGGTCCCAGTCCTCTGTTCCCACACAGGAAAGAGCTTGGCTGGGACTGTCAGAGGTGCAGCTGGGCTCACAGGCAGGGGACAAGACTGAGTGCCACCCGAGGGCCAGCAATACAGGCAAGGGAGCACTGGGCCCGAGTCAGGGGAGCTGAATCCCATGAAGTCCCATCCTGGCTGCCACTAACTAGCCGAGTGACTTTGAGCGAGTCGCCTACCCCTGTGGGCCAGTTATAGGAATGGGTTGAACATCCTGGCTCCTCCCTAACTGTGATATCCCAAGGAACCCAGGGACACTCTGGATCTCATGGGTAGCACCCACGTGAAACAGCTCTGGGAGCTCTGGACAGCCAAGGGCTGCCCTCTCTGGCTACTGTAGTCAGGGATGCAGAGCCAGTTTCCCTCTCATCCTATGAGAACAGGCCAGGAAGCTGGGGCACGAGTGGATACACCAGAGCAAAATGGGGAGCTCTGTTCCCCAGACCTGCAGAGGTCTCCTCCCATCCTTCCTCAGCCATTGCTGGGCTTTCCTACCTCTCCCTGACCTTCATGTGGCCTGTCCCAGGGCAGCAGCAGGAAGCCAGAGCAGGAGGAAGGGTTTTATCTGGGATAGGGAATTGGGAGAAGCTGACAACCGTGGTCAGAGCCCCTTGTCATCCAGATGCCACCACCCTGTATGGGAGGGGCTGTGTGAGCATGTGCATAGTTTCTTGGCTGCCGCAGGGGCTGCTGGTCCAGATGCTAAGAGCGCCTTTGGGGTTGGTGTCTTTCCCAGGCCTAGCCACAAAGCCAGCAGGCTGGGTGGGGGAAGAGGTAAGAACCTTCAGGGAGACTCCTTTACTGGTGAGAAGAAGGCAGAGCTGTTTTAGAGCCTTTGGGCTTATCCTACAGCTTCATTCTGGCTGCCTCCATGTGTCAAAGCACGCGGGTGGCAACAAGGACTTGATGGTTGACCCCCCAGCCCTAAGTGTTATGTCTCACCTTTATCATATAAGTGCCAACTAGCCAGGCCTGTCAACTCTGGAGTGTGGGAGGAAGCCGCTGTCTTCTGGACCAGAGAGCCCTCCAGAAAGGCTTGGCCAGCAAAGGGGCAGGGAGAGGAAAGGATGTATGTGCCTTGCCTCTGGCCCCCAGGGAAGTCTTCCCTTCCCGCGTCTGCCCCTGGCCCTCCATCTCCTCCTGAAAAGCCCACCCCTTTGCAGATAAAGGTGCTCCGTCGACCAAGCGCCTCTCTCACGACCAAGCACCTCTCTCATCTCTCCTCTGGTCCATCACCAGCCACAAGAAAACCTCATTGTTGGCAAACAGCAGTGTCTCCCCTGGTCCCCTGGACCCATAGGGGTCTGGTTAGAGAATCCATTTCTGCCTGTCTGACTTGGCTCAGTAGGGTGTTTGCTGGAGGGTGGTGGTGGGCTGGTGGAGTGAATGGGCGGAGAATAGCCTCAGCCCCTGGCTGGCAGGGACTTTTCCATGGATGACAGAGGAGGCTGGTGCAAGGAGGTCCTGGGGAGCCATCTGGCCTCACCACCCCAGGAAAAACTCTGTAGAGGCTCCCCTTACGTAAGGGCACTCTATCTCAAGCCCTTAAGTATCTTCCTGGAAATTTCTCCCATTTGACCTCGGGGAATGTGTGCTGGCACCTCTGCCTGAGCATGCCCTCCAAACCCCAACCCAGCCTGTTAACCCTTCCCTCCCACAGTTCCATCGATCCCGGGCCCTGGTCAGTCTCATCCTCTCTGAGCATCCCCGGCCTACTTCTCTAGTCTCTGCCCCAAACCAGGGGCCCCTGATTGTGGCCGGGTGTCTGTAACACACCCTGGGAATGTTCCAGGAGGTCATGCAGTGCCATGGACAGAACAGGGCTCAGATCCCAGATCTGCCTTTTGGAGCCACACTTCCCCACCTGTAAGAGGGGCATCCCTAGTGCCCCTCAGGAGTGTTAGGATCACATAAGATGCTACATGTGTATTGCCCACTGTGGCACCTGGCATGTGGTCGGCACTCAGCCAATGTCTGCCTTCCAGAGCCTCCGTGTCACTCACCCCAACTTCCATCCTGAGCACTATCTGACCTTTGGGTCCAAGTCCTGCTATTAAGCTCCCCCTCAGCTCTGGCCACTCCACCCTATACCAAGGGTTCTGTGAACAATGCTGCTGACACCTGGAGCCTCACAGCAGCCGGGGCCCAGGGTGGGGCCTCACTTGGTCACAGGGGTCCCCTCGCCTCCCACAGCTGTCAGTGTGGCAGAGAAGGAATGAATTACCAACCCCGTGGGCCCTTTGCTCTCAAAAACGCAAAATCAGGGTGCAGGCTTTGCATGTCGGGATACATCTGCCCCAGTCTCTGAAGGGAGAGGAGACTTTGGTCCAGAACATGTATGCACACACTCACAATCGCCCTGGTGTTTGCACACACTCACGTGCACATAGGTTCTCTCTATTTGATGCCAGGGAGCTGTGCACACCACTGATTTCTGGGGTCTTGTGCAGTAGCTCTAGGAGCCACATCCCAGAAGGATAGAAAGGAGCCCCAGCTTTAATCTTGCAGCTTCTCTTGGGGCTTTCTTGCAAATTCCCTCTGTTCTGCAACTCTTTCTTCTCATCTTCTCCACCTGCCTGGCCCTCCTGCCCTTCATGGCCCCACCTCCTTCCCCCCACACCCCCTACCTGAGAAGATAGAGGTTCTTGTAGGGCTCCTCTCTGCTGTGTCTCATCTTGGGAGCACAAGGAAGGACCACTTTTCTTGTTCTCCTCATGGATCATCTTTTATTCCAGCAGAGATCCATGGAAGCTAGGTATCCCTCCTATGCCTGAGGTCAGAGGGCAGGGGGATATCCTCATGGTATGTGTCCTGGGGTATGTATGGGGTCAGCACAGCCAGCCTCACCCCCAGAGCTCTGCTTTACCAGTTCCCATGATCCCTTCCCCTGATGATCCCCCTCATCAGGCTGAGCTCCAGAGAGGCCAGAGCTCTCAAGCAGCGCAGAGGAGCCAGGGTCAAGGCCATGCTGAGATATGGGGTGAAGCAGTGCTAAAGAGACTCTTCCCAAACCTAGCCATTTCACCTGAGGTTGGACTCCCCTCCATCCCCAACCCAGGATTAAGTGTTTGTGTGAGTCCTGGCACCGTGAAGCACTTGGGTCCCAGCAAACCCTGGAGTTCCCCAGCAGGCTACCATATTGAATCTCCTACCCTGTGACACTTTCAGTGGCACACCCAGAGCAATGGGGATGGGGGTGTGAGGAAGAGGTGGAGTGAAACCAAGCCCCAGAGAAAGAGAATGCTGGCTGGGGAATAGAACTTACCTGGCCGGGGTGGGACAGTAAAACCACAATGTAGACTCTAGGAAGAAAGTCAGATCCACTCAGGGCTTCACTGAGAGGTCCCCTAGCAACAGGGACAGAGGCCAGTTCACATCCTACCCCTCTGCTCATGGCAGAGTGACTGAGGGCAGGCTGACCACAGAACCTCAAAGGTTTATTATTAATGTTAGTTGTATCCTAGTAGTAGTGGTAGCAGTATTTTTTCACAGAAAGACTGTCCTTTTCCCTTCTCCATTTCTACACTCAGAGTGTGGGTCTATGTGCAGCCCTTTTGTAGGCCCAGAGGCCTAGAGCATGTGAGGAGGGGTGTGGTGGGCATGTCGTAGACAGTGTGCACTGGGCTCTGAGCGCAGGTCATGCTGTGCCTTGGCCTCCCCTCTGCCTGAGCAGACACACCCCCCCCCCACCCCCCCACTGAGCCAGCCTGATGCCTCGCTAAGATTTCAGAGCAAAACCGGAAGGGAGAGAGAAAAAGCATCATGTTTTTATTGTTCAGGTATATAAGTTCCCCCTTCCTGTTCCATCCTTTGCCAATCCTAGATGATACAGTTCCCCTTCTGGTTCCTCTATTGCAATATTTTTCAAACTTTTCAGGGTTACAGAGGGCTTTTAAAATAATAAACAAGCAAACTCCCTGAAAACTTGAATCCAAAATTCAGAGAAAGGCAGCCCTGTTTGGGTTAATGTGGGGGGGGGGCAGTAAATCTCCTGTTCAGCCCTCATTCTCAAAAGCTCATTGGAGCTCCTGCTCCACTGGAGCACGCCCCATCAGCAGTCAGTGGGTCCCAGTGCAGGCCCATGGCCGTGCCTCGCCTACCTGCCCTCAAGACCAGCCAGGCCTGCTGAGACAGCCTCCCCTTCTCTGCAGTGAGCTGTTCTCTGATCAGTGGTCTCAGCGGATTTCAGCAGGCAGAGACCTGGCTGACGTTCACTACTTTGAAAAGAATTACAAACTGACCAGCTTGCCTAATGGAAAAGGTAACTGGCCAAAGCTGCGCTTCAGCTGTGATCTATCTAGGCCTTCAGGTTCTGAGCTGTCAGGGCACAGAGTCATGTCTATGTGGGCAAGGCCTGGGCCAGTATAGAATAAGGAGAGGTAATATCACTAACTGCCATCTGCTTTCTTTTCTTCATTCTCACTGCCACAGCATCAGGGAAGCATTGAGAAAACATTCCAGAAGGGTTTTCTGAAAGCCTCCCTAAAGAGGCTAACCCTGCTCTGAGCCCCAGAGTGGTAGCTCTCTTACTGCCACGTGCCCAGAATCTGCCCAGCCTACCTTTCCTCTCAGAGGCCCCCAGAGCCTGGGAGCGGCCCATTCTGTTGGGAGGAGATGAAAGGAGGAAGGAGGTGGGGAGGAGCAGAGTGGCCCAGGCCTAGAGGGTGGCCAGACTCCTAGAACCTTGCTTTCCCTGAGGCATCTGAGACCCACATTAGAAATCACCAGACCCTTGCCTGGAAATGAAAGAGAGCAGCTGATCCCTGAGGCCTCCTCCCTGATCAAGGCTCTAGGTTTTCCTGGGCTTGGCGTTGGGAGAGTGGCCACCCAGCCCTGTTCCTGTGACCAGGGCAGAGCCTGGGACTGTCTGATCCTTGCCCTGCAGTCTTCTTTTTTTTTCTAATTTTTATTTATTTATGATAGTCACACACACACAGAGAGAGAGAGAGAGGCAGAGACATAGGCAGAGGGAGAAGCAGGCTCCATGCACCGGGAGCCTGATGTGGGATTCGATCCAGGGTCTCCAGGATCGCGCCCTGGGCCAAAGGCAGGCGCCAAACTGCTGCGCCACCCAGGGATCCCCTTGCCCTGCAGTCTTAAGCTGAAGTGAGAAGCTGTGGGGTGAGGGGTCCCTGGGTCAAGGAGGCCCCTGGGGAGTGGGGGTCTGCAGGGCCAGGGGCTAAGTCTGCAAGTGTCTCTAGTCCACACCCTCCTCACTCACATCCCCTTGTCTCCTCATTTCTCCTCCCCCCCTACTCAGCAAAGGCAGAGAGAAGACCAAGGGAGGCAGAGATGGCGAGCACAAGTAGGTGTCCCAGGCCAGGGCGGAGCCCGTGGGGCCCAAAGGCTCCTCACCACAGGGTGCGGATGTCGGGATGGCCTGTCTCAGAGGGCTTAGGTGTGGGCTATCCTGGTGGAGCCAGCCCTGGGGGATGGCAGAGCGAGGGCGGTCTGTCCATCTGGCCATGGGAGGGTGAGGGCCAGGGAGGGAGGGGGTGGGAGTGGGGGGTGGGCAGGTGTCTGGGCCTGCTGTTTCCACTCCCTCCTGCCTCTTTTCAGTGTCTTGACTCTTCTTCCAATTCCCTATCCAGCTCTGTACCCATGGACCAGGCCCTTAGGCTTCCCTGTGAGGGAGGATGTGACTCTAGGCAGAGGAGTAAGGGAGGCTCAAGAAACCACTGGCCACTTCCCCCTAAGAGTCAAGGCAGGGCTGGGCAGATGGATACACAGGCCTGGAGGCCCAAGGAGGACAGACTCTGGGCCTGGAGTGGCCATAGGGGTAGCTGGAGCATGAAGGCCCAGAAAGCTAAGGGGAGATGAGCAGATGAGCACCTTCTGTTTGTCCTCACCATCTCCAACCCCCAAAAGGCTTCCTGTGGGAGGGAGAGATCAGAGGGAGAGGAGAGAGGTGGAAACCCCAGATGAGAAGAGCCAGCCACAGGAGCTTGGAAAACCTCATGGCCTGGCGTTGATGAGTAGGTCTCACAGAGTCCCCCAGAAGCACATGCCATCTCAAGAACTCTCTAGCATTATGGGGAATCCATAGGAATGGTAGCAGTCAAGGCTGACAAGCTGGAGGGGGCCTCTGGGCCAAAGCCCTTTCTTAGAGATGACAAATCTAAGTCCCAGAGAGGGGAAGTAACTTGCCCCAGAATAGGATCAGAGCTAGAATGACAACACAGGGAATCTAGCTTCTGACCCAGAGTTTACAATAGACCCAGGGAGTTTAGAGCACTTGACTGTACTCTAAATTCAATTTAACTCTCCAAACACACTGACGCAAGCTGAAAAGCCAAGCGTGTGGTCTTTATTTTCCAGACAGGGAAACTGAGCTTCAGAGATGTTAAAAGATTTGCCCCAGACTGTGGTGCCAATAAGCTAAAAAACCAGTTGACATGAGGACATCACGGGGACACCAGGATTGTGCCAACAGGGGTCTGAGGTGGTCAGCACAGATATGGGCTTGAGATCTCTGCTTGCTTTAAAACCCCAGAGAACTCACCATTGTTGTCCATTGCCTTAACAAAAACATACTGAGTTCCAACTCCACTTGTGACACACAAGCAAAAGCACAAAAGCGATGGCACCGCGTGGGGAAAGTTCAGGCCCCGCCACCCGAAGAGTCAAGGCTCTGAGCGAGGGAAGGCCTGAGGCAGAGCATGTGCCAGGCTTGGAGTGGGAGCCGGATTGCTAAATCCAGGGATATGTGAGTGAGAGATGATGACAGATGCTGGACTGGGAGTCCCTCTTAGGGAGAGGTTTCCAGGGGTCAGGTTCCTGCTTGGCCGCTTAGCTGTCAAAGGCCTCCTTAGGAGTGTGGACCACCTGCCCCTCCCCCAGGCTCTGACTGAGAGTGGTGAAGCTCTAGGGCACTTCCCAGTTTCCAGCTCCCCAGGCTGCCGGGGCCAGACCCCCAGCCATTCCCACTGGTTCCCAAGTGCTTCCTGATCCGAATCTCTTGTCATCTCCAGTTAACTCCTGGAATAAAGTCACCTGGCATTTTTTTATTCTTATTTTAATGTGTAGAGCAGTCAGAGGATTGAAAAGGGAGGAAAATGAGATTTCTAAAAAGAGATTATAAAGGAGTTGAAACTCCTCTGCCTGGGGAAGAAAAACCATAAAAACAATTTTGAATCTCTGAAAGGGTATTATGTGGCCAGGCTGGCTAGGCTGGAGCTCCACCGAGGAGAACTAAGTGGAAATATGTGCAAGTCGCAGTAGGAAGAACTGAAAGAGCCAGCCATGAAAGGACTCATGCTCCCTGTGGGTGCGTGAGATGCTGGGAGAGGCTGGCTTGGGGAGGTGGCGTTCTGTTCCCATGATGCTGTTTACTTGAGTCTTGCGAGGGGTTGGCCACGGGGGAGGGCCAAGGAGTCAGCTCCCTGGCGAACTGTGAGCCTCAGGACCCAAGGGCCTCCTAGCCTCCTGCTTTCCCCAGGGCGCATGGGTAAATAGGCCAATCGGGAGACAGGTTCTTATAGGAAGGGTCGACCTGTCCTGCCCAGGTAGAGGAAGATATTTGAAACTAGCTAAAACTCAATACACTGTGAGAAACAACTCTACAGCCTGTGATTATGAAATTAGTGGTACTTGGGATATGAGGGGAAAAAAAAGAAATAAACCCACCAAGGGGTACTGGTGGCACATGCCCCCAAGGTTTGAAAATGTGGCTGTTTAAGCAAGCAGAGAGCCAGAGACCCTGTTTCACTCAGGCAGGGGTTCCTCCAAATTACCTGAGGCCTAAGCCAAGGAGCCTGGATTGTGAGGAAGCCCAGGCCTGCAGCCTACTGTCCGCACAGCCCCTAGGTACGACCTCCAGAAGAAGACACAGCCCTGAATTACTCCAACGCCCGGTTCACTAAGCTTATTTTGGCCAAGGTTCCCAAATCATTTTGAATACCAAGCTCTCCTCGCTGGAGGGCCCCAAGTGCATCACCCAACCACGACATCCTTCTAGATCTGAGCCGTGGAACCAGCAAGGAAATCATCAGATCCATAAATGAAAGAAAAAGTTTACAAATGAGTGAACTAACTTTAAAATCTTTTCTCTAGAGGGAAATAGTGGTCTGCATTGTAGGTGCATATCATTCTGCCTGCAGTAAATCCAGCCACGGGGAAACCTAAATGTGACCATAAATCCTCAGAGGGCCCAAAGGGCCCCCCTCCCCAGCTCCTGCTTCGGCTTTCTTTCCTGAAGCAGTGAATGAGGAGCCACTTGGTCACAAAGCAGTTTTTCACTGAGTTGATTACTGGCTTTTTTTCTTTGTCTCTTTCTCACCATATTGTATCTTTAGTCATTGAAGAACTCAATTAGACCGAAGGCAGCATTTATTTAAAAACAAAAACTCAGTACGCGGGCACACCAGTAACCTCATGGATAGATTACACATTTTGGAAATCTAAGTCTTTAATTCAAGTGGATAATCTTTGAAAAATCCCTGCCTCAGTTAATATTTATTTCAAAAATCACCTTTACCCTTTGCCAAGAGAAGCAGGCCTGCGGCTTCTGGGAAGTGGTGCAGTGATAGGCAGGAGAGGCTGCTTCTATCGTGAACTTCTGACGTGTCATCGATCAGAAAACTCCAAAGGGCAGGGAGAGCCGACGACATCACACTCTACTGCACACTGTCCAGATGGATTTAAGAGCGAGTCTAGGAGACAGAAACAGGTGGAAAGCCAATAGTAAGAATTCTGGAAATTACATTCACCCTACACATTCTGCATTTTTCATGAAGGAATAAATCGTCATTTGGAGACATTTCCAGTATATAGGAGTAGCATCGGTAAACCTGTCCACTTGAGATGCTTAAAATTATTCAGGGTCTGAGAAGTCAGGTTTCTCCTGTAATTGGCTTCAGGTTATGGTAGAGAATAGTAGGATAGTAGAGTTTGTTTTGTTTTGATTTTAAAGTATAAATTTTTGCTTCCAAATATGTTTCTTTTAGGGAAGAAAGTGACTTTCAAAGTCAAAGGCCATAAGTGCCGCCAAGGGAAGCCCCAGGCAACTTTCCCACTTGGGTGGGTCCTCAGACCAGCATCAGAAAACCACAATTCCTAGCCACTCGAGCCCCCTCCAGGCCTCAGGCAGCACATACAGATCCTGTTCCAGGATGCCAAGCCTCTGGTTTCTCAGGCAGGGCCTGCTTCTGACTCAACACAGTGCTTTGACCTACCATCTCAGAGCACTTTCCCAGGAGCTTTAGGGCAAGGGGAACAGGATGGGGGTGGGGTGGGGGTAGCAACCCAGAGGAGTGGGGGTTGAGGAGCAGGCTGTGTGTGATGGCACTGTGTAGGTCACACAGAGTAGGGCTGGGGACTCTAAGGATGGCACAGCCCAGAAATGTTCAAGAAGCAATTGTACCAAGTCAAGTACAGAGCCGTCCAGGAAACTCCCAGGTAATCTAGGAAAGCAACAGTCAGAGCAGGAAGGCTGGACAGAATGGAGCCCCAAACACTGAGACAGGAAGCAAAGTGAGGGCTTACACTAGGCACATGTTCTGTGGCAGGGGTCAGAGTACTGCCAGTACCCCTGCTCCTTTTTTTTTAAGGTTTTATTTATTTATTCATGAGAGACACAGAGAAGGAGGCAGAGATATAGGCAGAGGGAGAAGCAGGCTCTGTGTAGGAGCCTGATGTGGCACTCGATCCCAAGACCCCGGGATCATGGCCTGAGCCAAAGGCAAATGTTCAACCACTGAAGCCACCCAGGTGCCCTAGTGCCCCACCTTAAGGCCACCAGGCAAGGAACCATCCCACAGGTGGCTCAGCATAAGCCAGGCAGGATGGTCTGTTCTCACAGCCACTCAGTTGTTCCTGATGAGGTCACTGACCTGTTCAATGTTTTGTCACCAGTCATTAACGTTCATGGCAGTCTCTTCCAAAATGCATCAAGGCTGAGAAAATCTGTGAACAAGCCCCTTCTCTGTATGTAAACCTGGGCAGTCCATGGGACTCTTCACAGATGGTATCCCCATCTGCAGGCTGTGCTGGCACGTGGCCCATACCTCTACCCACAAGTGCAGGCCCTGGAGACTTCACCAGAGTTCCAAATGGTTACGATGGGATGTACCCCAATGGAGGAGTGCAAGCCCAGAGCACTAAGGGTATAGTAGTCGCCAGCCGAGGAGGTGGGGGCTCTGCGCTTCAGCCCTAGTGCTTGGAGCCTGTGAGTCTTTCTTTGGGTTGAATGAAGAAAAGCGTATGTCCCTCCCAGGATTGTTATGAAGAGGAAATGAGCAAACATCTGGAAAAGTCTCTGGCCCATAGTAGGTGCTCAAGAAAAATTATGTCATCTCTTGTTGGCACATATGTATATACCTCCCTCCATTAGAAGGGGAGAAACTTCCCCTCTCTTCCATTGTTATATTCCAGACAGCATGATGCTGGCTAGTGCGGACACATTAGTGTTACCCCAGCCTTTCTTCACCCACCTCATGACTTTTTAGGAAACCATGAATACACTGGTGTTTTCTAAACTTTGAGCTGGTGCACACGGAAGGGTTCTTGGTTGTTCTTTCACTGGGATGCAGACTCACAGCCTTCCATATCTTGCCTGAGAGTAAAAAAAAAAAAAAAAACAGCAAAGATTTAAGAAAGTCCTGGGGTTGGGGTAGGGCCAGATTTGGGGGAGTAAGATTGGCCCCCAACCTCGAGTAGAGGGGCTTGAAGTTTTTAGGCCATCCCTACAAGGACAGAAAGGTTTTGCCCAACCTCACATTACCCGGCATAAAGATCAGGGGGTCTTGGGAACCATAGTCAAGCTTCCACAGGGAGATGCATGACCCAAAGGTGGGTGGGCTCTGCTGTAGGTGAGCTCAGAGTTGGAACCTCCATCTCGCCCCACCTGAGCCTACAGGGCTACACCCAGGAGGAGGGAGAATGGGAAGAGGAAGGAGTCAGGTATCCTGCTCATGCAATATTAATGGGGTAATGGAATATTGCATTTTACCCCCTGCTGGTCCTACTCCGGGTCTCTCCTGGCACCAGGGACCTCGGGCTCGGCTGCAGGGACATCACTGAAGGGACACTGACGGCCCCTGCCCCCTTCCCTCTGCCCCCCTGACTGCAAGGCCCTTCACCTGGGGCACAAGGCCACTCCAAGCCAGAGAAAGAGGTAGGAACTATGGAGTCTGCCATATGTTCCTGGGGGTTGGTTGAAAGAGGGATTCCACAGTGAGCGGGGACAGACAGAAGGGGTGGAAGCCAGCACCAAAGATGAATGGGAACGTGCCCATCTCCTCCCTTTCACAGGGACCCAGGAGAACCCTAGGGCATGGAGAGGTTGGGACAGACAAGGCAGCTTTGAGCACCAAGGCCGTTGGAGAACCGAGCCGCTAGCTTCGACCACACCTCCTGCTTGGCCTCTGCCCCTCTGCCCCTGTTCCTGTCCGTCTGTCCTGACGCTTTGTCTCGGGTCACCTGGCTTTCTTTCCAACCCGCTGGGTGGGGTGAACCGACAGGGAGGATGAGCTCGGAGGCACCTTGGCGCTCAGAGCTCTGAGACCAGGCTGAGGGCGCTGAGAGGGGCCCAGGACCCGAGGGCTCCAGTTAAAACCCTTCTTTGCAGCCCAAGGTCACCTTCTCTGATCGCTGGGCCCTGGCCTGCTCCTCAGCGGTGTGAAGGCATGGGGAAGGGCGGGGGGTCCTCTGCCCTAATTCCCCCTCCTGGCTCGCGCTTGAGAAAGTCTGGCCCCCACCCTCTCTCGGGACCAGCACGTGAGGGCTGGAGTACGAAGCTCTCTCTCTTACGTGTTCTTTCTCGGGTTTTGCTGTCCTGTGTCTGGTGTCTTCGGCGGCCCGCCTCGCAGAGCCGGGAGAAGTGTGTTCTCTGCCATGAAGCTCGGCAAGAACCGGACCCACAAGGAGGAGCCCCAGAGACAAGGTAGGGACGCGCCCCCCCCCCCCCCCCCCCCCCGCCCGGGGCAGCCCGGGCATCCCTCAGCACCTGATGGAGACCAAACCCCGCCCCTCCGCGGGCCGCGCCCCAGCGGGCTCTCCTGCGATTGGCTGACGCGGCCACCTGGGCGGGCCCTCGCCTCCCATTGGCGGCCGGAGGAGCCGGGCCCTGCAGGTGGTCTCCAGGAAGGGGGCGCTCCTAGCAGTAAGGGTGGGAGGGCATCTCCGCGGTTAGAACGGAGCAGAACCCTCCGTGGATGGATGGGCCTGTTTCTGCCCTCTCTGCTCTCTCTCCCTTTGTTCTTGCACGCAGGAGCCTAGAGGTTGTTCATTAGAGAAGGGAATCCCAAAAAACGAAAGTGGTTAGGCTAGTTCCCTATTTCTGGGGGGGAACCAGCATCCTGAGAATGCTTACTCAGGGCCAGGACTCACTGCCCTGCCTTTCCCCAAGCCTTCTCACCAGGCTGCAGGGAAGGCCCCGAGGAAGAGGGGCGGGGTGGGGGCAAGACAGGTGTTTGGAAGGAGGCAGGGAGGACAGGCAAAAGACAGGGGAGAACTGGATGGGTAAGGGAGCTTTCTGACCCAGGTCTGCTGATCATGTGTCCTCCTTCAGGGCTCCTGGCTGCCTCCCTCAGCATCCCCTGTGGCCCACTGGCCCCAGCATCTCTCTCAGTCTTGCCCCCACACCACTTCTACCTGTGCCCTTCTCTTTAGATTGGAGAGGGTAGGGCTGCTGGCTGAGGCCCAAACCCACCACGCTTTGGGTGATTTCCCAGGATGGCCAATTCTTTAACTCCTTGGACTAATACACATCAGTGCAGGGTTGGTTCCAAACACCATCACTCCATCACCTCTTTTACATGGATAAGTTACTTCCTAAGCCTCAGTTTCCCAATCTGTTACCTGAGAATAGTGCATATCTTGACAGGACATGGATATGAGGACAGGAAATGCACATATAAATTGCCTGGCACTGTGCCTGGCACTTAGAGGCCATTTAATAAATGGTTGAATAGCTATTGTTCAAAAGGTATGTAATTATGGATTCTTTATTTCCTACCTTCATCCACAAAGGGTATTCAGTGTTTATATGGTTAATATGTAATAAAAGAGTTACATTCAATCAAAATTAAAAAGCAAGACTAGGGGTGCCTGGCAGGCTCAGTCAGTAGAGCATGCCCGGGGCTCTTGATCTTGGGGTGGGGAGTTTAAGCCCCACAATGGGTGTAGAGATAGCTTAAATAAATAAACTTTTAAAAAAGTCTTTAAAGGGGCACCTGGGTGGAGCGTAGTTAGTTGAGCATCTGACCCACGTCAGGCTCTGCACTTCATAGAGTCTGCTTGAGATTCTCTCTCTCTCTCTGCCCCTCCTGCTCACTCCCTCTCTCTCTCAAATAAGCAAATAAATCTTTTTTTAAAACATTTTAAAGATTAAAATAAAAAAACAAGACTAGATATAATATCAATTAAAATCAAAGATCGAGATTAGGTAGGCAACACTGCAGATAGACGGGCCATAACATTCTAAGCAAATGTTAGACCTGGTTCACCCACTCTGGTTGTTAGTTTCCTGGATGCCAAAGCAAAAGGGGAAAGACAGTCACTATCCCACCATCCAGTCCACCTAACTTTCTTCTTTGGCAGATGAACCGGCCGTGCTGGAGATGGAGGACCTTGACCGCTTGGCCATTCGGCTGGGGGATGGGCTGGACCCCGATTCTGTGTCTCTAGCCTCTGTCACAGCTCTCACCACCAACGTCTCCAACAAGAGGTGAGTATGCAGGAGTCTGGCAGCCCACACTGCCTCTGCCCCTTCAGGCAGGGCCCCACTGTGTGTAGAATTGAGGTAGCGAAGAATCAGGGCCCTTGGCCAGCTTCTTCCTAACCCCACCCCTTTCTTTTCCTGAATGTCTCACACCTCTGTCCCTATAAAGGCAGGAGCCTATTCTCGGGTCACTGAACACCTGCAGGCCAAGGGAAATCACAGAGGTACCCAGCACACATCTGAACCTGTTGACCATTTAATACCTATCTCTCTGTCACTTGTGCCATTAGCTCATCGTCTCTGTTGGGGCCTCTGAGAACACCTAATCCCCATTCTGTTTGATAGTCCTGGAGTGTTTGAAGACCATGATTCTGTCCTCTGCCCTTTGCCAGGGTTCAACCACTGCCAGAGCCCACCTCCTCCCCTCTACGCAGTCCCCTTACACCAGACCTGACAGTACCTTCTCCTCCTCAGGTCCAAGCCAGACATTAAGATGGAGCCATGTGCTGGGCGGCCCATGGATTACCAGGTAGGTGGGGCAACCAGAGGCTGTATACCTTTCAAACTCTAGTGGGGACTTCTGGCCAGATGTGCATTATAGACTCTCTGGATGCATGGATCTGAGGGTCATAGAGAACCACAAGCTGAATGTAAGTTTCCAAAGTAAGCTTGTTTGTGGGAGGCACTCAGGAGTCTCCTTACTAGAGAGGTACAACCTACAGAGTAGCTTGAGAATTCTGCTTCTGCTGGTCAAAGCCCTCTCAGGATTTTGCTTCCAGCAGTGGACTTCATAAAGTTAGAGGAACCCAGAAAAACCATAAAAAAGATCAGGAAGCACCACTATATATATATTCTAACAATTAAGAGCCTCTGAAGAAGGATTTTTAGGGGGTGTGTTTTTCAAAATGTGTTGTTTTCTATTATTTTAATGCTTGAAGTAATGTCAATCCTGGTTATCCATAGATGATGAAAATGTGGGTGGGGTTTTTTCTTTTTCTTTCCTGTGTTTTCTGAAATTAACACTTAATTTTTTTATTTGTATGTTTCTAAAACTTGAGACAAAATGACTGAGATAGGGAGAGATTTGAAGCCATAGAATTGTTGATATAGCCACAGTGCAGGCAGGGTGGGTCATGAACATGGCTGGTAGCTGCTGAGAGAGGGCCACACAGGATGCCCGAATCCCAGTGCAGCCCTCCGAGCCTGATCCTGAGCTTGGCAAGGCCACATTCCCAGTTTTGTCTTTCCGGGCAGAGTTGATCAGAGCCTAAGAAACTGAGTTACATTAAGACAATTCACAATAGACTAATGTACAAACCAGAAGCACCTAGTACTTATTTATAAGCTGGAAACAAGAGGGTCCATGGACCACCCATTGCTCTAGACCTTCCCTTGGGGTCTAACAAGACTCAGCTTTAGGTCAGAAGATTGTGGGCATTCCTAAGGCTGAGTGAATACATTCACTGGTCAGAGGAAACAGAGCCTTCGGGAGACCCCACCTGGCTGCCACTGTATCAGAACCAGGGCCTAGAATCGGAGGGAGCCTCCTCTCCCAGGTTAGAGCTGTATCTTTCATCTAATTGCTCAGACCCCGTGTGTACCCTTTGTTAAGGACAGCTACCTCACTTCCGTGGTATAAAGGACCACGAGACACCTTTCTTTGTATCAGTACATCTGGTCGTGTTTTCTCAAGGACATCCATTGTCTCCTGTAATCCTTGCTTCAGTTTGTTTTCATCCAGTTGGTGACCATCTTTCCAGGTACCTAAAAGTTAGCCTCAGGCAGCGGTTTTAGACAGCCTCAAGCCCTCGGGCTCCTGGGAGGTTTGAGAATGTCGCTCCCTCACGTCTCCACCAAAACCCAAACATCAAATATCTTAAGACTTCTGGAAGCTTTGCTTCTCCAGAGGACTGGGTTCAGGGCTTTGCTCCTCTGTTAGTTCTAAGAATAGGAAAATCCCAAAGAACAAAGACCTGCTTGTCTTTGTTTTCAGATACGGTTCACTCTCCAGTGTCACCAGCCTGCCACATAAGGACACATGGAAAATAGGGTCATTGTTGTGCCTGTTAACATAACTGTTATTTTCTCAAAGGCTTGCAATGAGCCAGGGGCTGTGCTGGATGCTGTGTGTGTGTGCTTTCCATTTAAGTCAATGTAATTCTTAGAACCATCCAAGTATAGGTATTACTACATTTCTTTTCATAGGTGAGAAAATGAGACATGAGGAGGGTAAGGAGCTTACCCCAGGTCACACAGTTATTCAAAGGTAGAGCCAAGGTTCAAATCCAAGTGTGTCCAACCGAAGCAGTCAGAGTGACTAATGTCTCTCTAATTGAGCCTTTGGGACAGTCACCTACTCTGGTCCCTGTTCATCTTTACCTTACTACCTACTGCTTTTTTTTTCAAGGCCCTTTCAAAATGCTTTTTAACAGACTTTTGTCAAGTGAACCACACTTTCTCCCTCCAAACATTCACATTCTGAACTGAACAGAATGGTTGCTGCACTTAACCTGGTAACACAGTATTTTCTGGCAAGTGTGTTCACATCTCAACTACAAGTATTAACACACGTTGAGAGACAGCTCTTGGGATGCAAGTGTGGACTTATTCTTGCTTCCGATAAATACAACAGAGAAGGCGAGAAAACTTATCAAAGGAACGTCACTCTCTGGAGACCTTGGCTTCACCCAGTTGGGAAGAGCTCAGAAAGCGCCCCCCGCTGGTGGGAGGAGAGGGTTTAGCTGAACTCAGATCCAGAAAGGACCCTGATGGCTCCAGTGAACAGACCATGGCTTGCCTGTCCCCTTTGTCTCTTCTGGTTAGAATATATGTCACATGTAGTAAACCCTTTCCTGATTATTAGCATCTCAAAGGCAAGAAGCCACAGCATCATCCCAGTAAATAGACAGCTTCCCCATCAGAGTGAGCGAAGCTCTCAGCACTTGGCAGAGATGTTCTTGGTGCTCATGGAGTCCTGAGCGTGCTCACTGCCCTCTTTTCCTGCACCAAGACTCAAGATCACCTCCGTATCCTCTCCCTGACTGCAACATTGCACCCATTGCCTAGCTGGTCTCCCCACCCTCGTAGCGCCTGCACCACACCAACCGCTGTGCCATGTCACATCTCAGCCACCCAGAGATAAGGAAGGGTAGACGTTGTTTCAGAAGGGCCACACTGGTGGGCCCTGCCAGCTCCACACCAATGTTCTGGCAGCACAATCAGATCCCATGGAAGCAGGTCACAGAACGCCAAGACTCTTGGGTTCTCCCAAGGACGGAGGTATAGATTTACACTCAGCCTTGTTCCTTGCGATGGCTTTCATGAAGCCATCTGAGGATTAGGTCCCTTATCTTGAAAGGAGAGGGCTGAATAGATGATTACCAAGAGTCTCCCCAATCAGTTGGTCAGTCGGTCCCTTTGTGGGTCAATTTGCCTCCCCATCTTCCACCCTGGAAAGATCAAGTCCTCTGCTGATGACGGGAGAAAGAAAGGATGGCCAATCCCCTCCTCAAAATGTGGTTTATTTCTATTTTTTTAAAAGATGTATTTATTTATTTAAGAGAGAGAGTGGGGGGGGGGAAGGGATGAGGGAGAGAGACAGCGAGAGAGAGAGAGAGAATCTCAAGCAGACTACCCACTGAGTGGGGAGCCTGATGTGGGGGCTCAATCCCACGACCCTAAGATCATGACCTGAGCCAAAATCAAGAGTCAGGCACTCAACCAACTGAGTCACCCAGGCGCCCCTCAAAATTTGTTTTAAATTTCAAGTCCAAGTGATACATTTCCCCTCCATATAGCCCCAGGTTGGGGAGGGGGAAGCAACAGGATTGATGTTCCCCTCTACCACCAATGCCATGCAATGATCTCAATGGTGCACTTTCAGGGTTCCCCTCGGGGTCACCCCTCAGCCAGCAAAGAGCACCCTCTGGAGCCTTTCTTTTCCCACCGCTATCTCTCTACCAGCTCCTTTAAGCCCTCTGCCCCCCTCCCCTCCCCAGCCCTTTGAGTTCTGAAAAGAAATCGGGGGCCAAACGCTATCATCATGACTGGGCTTCTGGATAAAAAAAAAACAAAAACTAACCAGCTGCTCACATTTGGAAGGTTAATCTTCTGATGGCATATCTTATTACCTTATCACACCAAAACTGTGTCTGTCTACTTCCCCGTCTTGAATTACATTCTTTTTTTTTTTTTTTCTTGATAGAAGGGAAAGGATGAGTTAGTTGTGGGAAAATA
The DNA here is from genome assembly GCF_018345385.1 of Vulpes lagopus. Lineage (NCBI taxonomy): Eukaryota > Metazoa > Chordata > Mammalia > Carnivora > Canidae > Vulpes > Vulpes lagopus. The sequence goes on from NC_054828.1 coordinate 113,161,687, forward strand.
TAACGAGAATTTTTAAGTCTTTGCCATAAAAAGTTTCATAGAGCTTAAAATGCTATGAACTACTATGCAAGAATATTCTGGAAAGACTTCTAGTGTCAGCTTACTCTCTTCACAGTCAACTTCTCAGAGCCTAAGTTAATTAGCTCTATTTCCTTTTTAGCTCTCTAAAGAAATGGTGATCATTAAACTTCTTCAGAGCTCTGGATTCTGAGCTTAATTCCCTTTGGCATTTCAAGTTCCAAATAGAAATGCTTGCTTTCGTAGTTCAAGTGTTACTTCAATTAGTAAATGTTCAGTTTCCAGTTCTGTATACTTTCTTGGCAATGTTTTCACTGGCACTGAAGTTTCTATTTTTCTTAACATCATTAGTTTTAATGTGCTGATTTGTCTTGGCCTTCAGAATATTTATAAGACTTTGATGGACACGGTGGATGATGATTTTCATAGTTATTCTTTTTTATGAAAAGGGAAAATAACTTTCTTGAGTAAAATCATATTTAGAAGTTGCATCAAAGCACAGCAATTGATACATCAAATCTCCAAGATGAGAAGCATAAAAGCAACCCCTACAGTTTCATTAGAAGAATGAGCTGTGGTAAATGCTAACACTAGCTTAGCACAGGCTATTTTGTTAAAATGCAAGTTCGAGAGAGTCAAATGAATAATCACAAACATCTACAGAATCCTACATACAAGGGAGACTCTGAGAAGCCATTTATAACAATAGCTCACATTTTCTAGAGCTTTCTACTGTTCGTGACGCACTTTGACACACAGTACCTCATTTAACCTTCACACAACCTTATGGATAGGTCTAGCTCTGTGAGCCTACATGGTTGTCTCTTCTCACGCCTGGTCATGGAGAATGTCTGGGGCTTGTCCAGTGCCAGCCCAGACACCTCAAATCTGTCCCTCTATTTTGTCATGGCCACCCCAATGGGAACCAACACCTTTAAATCCAAAGTAAGAATTGATTGCTTAAAATGAAGTTTCAGGAGGGGCACCTGGGGGGTGCTGTTGGCTAAGCATCTGACCCTTGGTTTTGGCTCAGGTAGCGGCCTCAGGGTCATGAGGTCAAGCCCGGTGTCACTGGGCTCTGTGCTCAGCAAGGTGTCTTCCTGGGACTCTGTCTCCCTCTCTCTGCTCCTCCCCATCTCTCTCTCTCTCTCTGTCTCCCTCTCTCTCCCTCTCTCTCTCTCCCTCTCTCCCTCCATCAAATAAATAAATAAATAAATCTTTAAAATGAAGATTCAGAAAAGGTATGCACACATACCAGCCCTCCTCTGCCCTGTATACACACTCATATATACATATATATATATATATACACACACACACACAAACATTTGCTGAATGAACAACCGAAGAAGGGCTTCTCAGCATAGGTGTGAGATTCCAGGGAGCTGGACGCCACCTGAAAAGTCACAGAGCACACAGCATCAAGCCAGCAAAGGTAGCTCAGGCTCCCAAACAAAGAAATTGTACAAAAGGATGAAACCAGGAATGTGGAAAGGGAGCCAAATTCCAGAAACACAGAGAACTCTCAGAGGCTTTCAATCTTGGAATGAGATACACTGGGGCAGGAAATTAAATGCATGTTAATGAAGACATAGATAGCTTAATCCCTGCATGCATGAATCCCGGGAAGTGGTTTGCAGGCCTCTATGAGGCCGAGCCACAGTGCCTGGGGGTGTGCGGGGCATTTGAAATCACCAGGAGCTTTAAAAATACTGATGCCTGGTCCCCACTGCCAGAGGTGAGATTGACTTGGTCTGGAGTTTGGCAGGGACACCAGCATTTTTAACCAGCACCCTCCTCCTTGCTGGTAATTCTAGCACACACTTAGTGGTGATCCAGTCCATGCCTTTCCTTTATAAATAAAGACACTGGGGTTTAGTGGGGAAAGAGCCCCAGTCCAAGCAGATTAGAGGCAGTGCTCACCCTGGAACCCACGTCCAGCACTGGCTCCCTGCTCCTGGGCCCCGACTCCAAGAGGAGCTGCTCCAAGTCTCAACAGGCTTACTCAGCCTGCCTCTCCTGCCTGCAGGTTAGCATCACTGTGATCGAGGCCCGGCAGCTCGTGGGCTTGAACATGGACCCCGTGGTGTGCGTGGAGGTGGGTGACGACAAGAAGTACACATCCATGAAGGAGTCCACTAACTGCCCCTACTACAATGAGGTCAGTGCCCTGTGGCCGGAGGTGGGGAAAGGGACTTCCCTAAATGTGGCAGGAGGCCTGGTCCCTGCCGTTTCCAGGCCAGAGCCCCTTGGGGGCAGTGGCACTATTAAAGAGTGGTTCCTGTGAGCCAGGTGCTCCTATAAATGCTGCAGGGGTGTCCCCTCTTCTGGCCTCGGCAAAGATCAGAGGTTGTTGCCATTAATCCCATTTTATACCAGAGAACATGGAAGCTTCTGGAGAGAGCCCTCGCCCAGGTGCTGAGGGCCAGAGTGGGGTTCTGTGTGCGCACCGTCTCTGCTGGGCTGCCTCCATGCTTCCAGAGCACTGGCCTTGACTCTTCAAAATGACAGAAAAAAGCCTGGTTCCTGCTCCTGTTCTTTGCAGCCATCTGAGGCCACACTGAGGTCAGAGGACCTCAGAGACCTTCTAATTCCATCTCCCCATCTTACAGAGGAGGATACTGAGGCCTCAGTATGAAAAAGGCCTTGCCTAAGAGCACAAAGAGCGCTGGTGATGAAGCAGGGCCCAGCCTATCAGCCTCAGCCCAGCACTCTGTCTACCACTTTGAGTGGCCACCCCTGACACAAGACCTTGACTTAGGGCTCCAGCAGGGAACCAACTTAATCAGCTCTAGTGAGGGATGCCCAGGAGCCCTTCAGATGCCTGAGCATGGGTCAGACTGGCCTGGGGGCCCTAGCCCTCCTTCTCCTGGGGGGAGCATTCAGTCTGCTTGTCATGGGGGCTCCAGGCAGTGAAGGTGCCAAGCTAGCCAGAGTGAGGCATCCTTGTCCTGTATCTCCATGTCTGTCCTGAGGAGTGGTGAGGGCTGAGGGTGCCACCGAACTTAGGGGGAGCCCCCCAGCTGCGCATCAGCAGGAAGGAAGCCTGGATGCACTTCTGTCCCTCACAGGGACCCAGACCAGGGTCCTAGGTGAGCCTGGTTCTCACAGCTGGTTGCCCACAGGGCTGGGACATCTGTGCTCAGGAAACACCTGCCCCCTTCCCCCAGCACCATATGGTGACCTTCCCAGGAATCAGGAAATTCAGCCTCCCCACCTCTGACCTTCTATCAGGTCACATCCCTGACTGGAAAAGCCTCCAACCTAGATAAGAATCTGCTTTCCTTTAATGGATATGGAAACAGGTGCCCATGGCCTTCCACGGTTATTCAATAGTGGCAGAGCCACATTGAGCTGACTCAAGGGCTCACCTTGCACCAACCCCACACACCTCATGCTTCTTTCAGAGGGCTTCCTCCTCCCCAAGGAAACAGTCGTTCTCCCCACACTGTTTCCCTGCCCAACTCTTACTCACCCTCCAGAGCCCAGGCCAAGTGTCCATGCCGCTGAGCAGCCTTACCTGTGCTCTCTGGGTCAGAGGTCAATGCACTTCTTTCTCTGTGACAATAATGGCCCTGAATTGTGGTTGGTCCCTCACGTCTCTGTCCCTAGTGTACCCAGTCTCTGGCATCACTGTGGCCCAGCCCAGAGCCTGGCTTGTACCTGGAGGGCTTGAGTAACACATTGCAGAATGGATACTCCCCCAAAGGAAGCAACGAACATTTGCTGAGCATGTGCTGTACTTGGAGCCCATTCCTGGCAACATAGGGGCCACAGAGGTGACAGTCTGCCCTGACAGGCCATGTCTACTTCCAGCCTAGTAACCACTTTCCAATTATATCCACTAAGACTATTCCTTCCACTCCCGTGAGTCTTAAATCTGGATCATAGTTTCGTTTTTTGTCACAAATCCAAATAGCTCTGATTTGGTTACTTTCTGTTTCTTCCAAACCAGGGATTCTCAAATTCAGTACTGTGGACATTTTAGGCCAAATAACTTTTGGTGTAGGGGACTGTCTTGTGAATTGTAGGATGTTGGGCAGCATCCCTGGCTTCTAACCACTCGATGCCCGTAGCAACCCCCACCCAGTTGTGGCAACCAAAAATGTCTCTAGACATTGCCAAATGTCCCCCTGGGCTTAAAATCACCCCATTATGAACAACCACTGCTTCTCCTGATTCCTCTGGTCCTGAAGCAGGCTTTCTTTCCTTTTGCTTCTTGTCCAATACCACATTCTTCTTCATTGAAAAATACCCTTGGTGAGGGGATGCCCCTCAGTGGCTCAGTTGGTTGGGCATCTGCCTTTGGCTCAGGTCATGATCCCAGGGTCCTGGGAGTGAGCCCTGCATCGAAGCTCCCTGCTCAGCCAGGAGCCTGCTTCTTCCTCTCCTCCCTGCTCATGCTCTATCTCTGTCTCTGTTTCTGTCTCTCTCAAATAAAAAAATAAAATCTTAAAAAAAAAAAAAAGGAAGAAGAAAAATGCCCTTGGTCCCAGAAGTTTACTTCTTCTGGCTACTTCTCTGAGTTAGCAGGAACTTTCCTTCACCTGCACTAAACACAATAGAGGGAGATGAGAGCAATCAGCATGACTTAGACTTTTAAATGGTTATGAAAGGGGACTACACTCAGGAAACACAAGGACTATACCCACAGAGTGCTCAGAGTGCAGAGTTCCTGCTCTCACTCAGCCCGGGGGCTTGCCCAGGGCTGACACAGCTGGCCTGGCCTGGCCTCTTGCCTGGCTCCAGACCTGTCTCCGTGTGAAGCGAGGCTTCCAACCACTGACTTCCCAGTACAACCTGACCATCCAAGACCAGGCCAGGGCCCCTTCTGCCTGGGTGCATCTGGTCCTGGCCACTGGTGTCTTCCTTCTGCCTAAACCACCTCTCTCCTTTGCCCAGGATCCTTCTCTTTCTTCTTCCCAAAGAACCTGACATCACCCAATCTGCTTAGCACCCCCAACTCTGCCTTTACTTTTTCTTGGCTCCTCTTTTGCCTACAAGGTGTTCTACTCCCATGTATTCTCCCCGAGTACAACTATGGAAAACCCCATATGCTCAGGGACAAGAACTAGGAGTTTGTCCATCTGTCTGTACACCTGTCCGCCCCTCCACATAGCCAGGCCTTTCCCAATCCCTCGTACTTCTGTCCTCCCCCAACAGTCCAATTCCGTGAACAGTCCCCACTACCCCTTCTCCCCATCATGTCTCCACCTCTGCCCCTAGCTTCACTGAAACTGCCTTCCAGGTCACCAAGGACCATGTCATCCCTAAGTGCAAGTCCACGTCGCCCCTCTCTTTTGACTGCCCCTCCCTTTCCAGCCTCTCAACACCCCCTCCTGCCACCCCCTCCCTCATTGTCTTTCCTGACACACTCCCTGTCCCCTCGGCTGAAATCCTGCTGCTTCTTGGAGGCCTGCCCTAGATCAGTCCCTTCCCTTACTCTCCTCGGGTATCTCCGCAGTCCCAAGGGGTCATTGCCACCTGCATTGGTCTAGATCTCCACCCATCTCTCCAGAGCTTCAGCGGCCCCCAGCCACGGCCTCCTGCACGTATTTGCTGCACACACAGCAGTCACCATGTACCATGCACTGACCACGCGCGCTCACAGGCTGAACACTTGACAGGGGTCAACTCATTTAGACTTCACAACCATGCCTCCCAGACCCCTTTGGATGGGCTTTGAGTATTATCCCTGCATCACAGGGTGGTAAACTGAGGCTCAGGAAGGAAGTGACTGGCCTGACAGTTAAAGCTTTGTCTGGCGCTAAAGGCAGCACTTGTACCCTCAGTGCTCTAGCAGGAGTCTCCAGCAGCCAGGATCAGACTCTCCTCAGACATTGGCCCTAGGCATGTTGGCAACACTTTTTCCTTGTCTCTGCCCACAAATTCTCCAAAGCAGTGGTCCCTCTGTGGCCACACCCCCTCCTCGTTCCCGACGGACACCTGCACAGCAAGGCCAGGAGACATGGGGCAGGGAGTGAGTGGCAGCTCCCAGCTCAAGAGGACTGTTCACACCCACAGCATTTTATATTTACAGCAAATTAAGTCGTTCACACCTCATTTTACATTTAAACATTGCTGAAATTGGGACACATCTTCTAGGCAGTGGAGCATTGTGGTTTAATGAAATGTCTGTGTTGCCTGTATAACTGCAATGTATATTATGGTATCGTGTAATATCTCTCATCATAACAAGATTCTAGGTGGGTGTCTTTACCCCCATTTTACAGCCTGGGAAACAGATCAGACAATGTGTTGCTCAAAGCCACACAGCTTCCACCTGCCACAAAGTCAGGGAGGACCAGTGGTTGCCACTGCTGTTCATCTAAACTTCAGGGTGCAGGGGAAATGGCCGGGGTGCTGGCAGGAGGGAGGGGCCCGGCACTGCCCCAGCCACGGTCAGCTGGGTGACAGCAGCTCTGGGTTGTCCCCCCCTTCCTAGTACTTTGTCTTCGACTTCCACGTCTCTCCTGACGTTATGTTCGACAAGATCATCAAGATCTCGGTGAGTGGGGAGCAGCCCTGGCAGGCAGGGCCACTAGCTTAAACTGCACCTTTGTGTAGGCTTAAAAAGGGGATCCCTCTGGATGGACCAACCACTAAAAGCCCCATTCCCAGCCCTATGCCCAGACACGCAGCCAGGCAAGTGGGGCACAAGTTGATTTGGGCCTCTGTCACCTGTTTAGCCAGGTGCCTATGTACAGTGTACAACCTACTCACCCGTACCTAGCAGCCAACAAAAATGAGGGAAAGAGGGATTAATGCTGAGCCTCGGCAAGCTGCCTCTGCCCTACCAAATAACCTCCAAAAAGCTGTTCCCCAGAAAGACAGGTGGTGCCACCATCAGACCACCCCATCCCTACCCCCATGGAAAGCCTCAGCCCTGCCTGGCCTGACTGGTGGCTGGTGGTTCTGCCCGGAAGGTGATTCACTCCAAGAACCTGCTGCGAAGTGGTACCCTAGTGGGGTCCTTCAAAATGGATGTGGGAACCGTGTACTCCCAGCCTGGTGAGTAGCTGCGTGATTCGGTCAGCATCAGTACCCACAGCTCCGCGAATGTAGCACATGCCGTCCTTCCCACCCTGACGGTCCCGGGGCCTAGCCTGGCCAGGACCATAAACTCAGTGTGAGGCCGTTGGGTGTGTGGAGTGATGGGGTGTCCAGTCTGCACATGGATGCGGTGACTACCTGTGCTCAGGCTGCTGGATTCACAGGAGCCCTGCGGGGTGTGCGGCATTGCTCCTGTTTACACTTGAGGGGCCTGGGGCCTGAAGAAGCACTGGGGCTTCCCCAGTCACCCAGTCCATTGGGGGTGAACTCAGGCTGTATGACTCCAGAGAACCCACTGAGCCACACTGTCCTCAACACAAATGTGTTGTAGCAGCCTCTGAGGGATGCTGGGCTCACTGAGCAACCATCAAGGGACCCAGGCCTCCTGAGGATAGCCATGCAGAGCTGTGGCTGACCAGCAGCAATGTGGGTCCCCAGGGGCCAACAGTGGATTAGGCTGGTGAGAAAATCCCAAGAGGTGGCCCAGAGGGTTTGTGAGGCATGGGACAGGCAGAGGAAGTGCCCTCAGCCTGCAAGATGATGGCTAAGCCCATGGCCAGCTCAGGGACCCCTGGCACACATCCTGGCATTGGGCCCCACCTCATGTCCTAAGAGTGAACCTACCACTGAGGATGCGGTAACGACTGCATTAGGCTCTTTGACAGTGACAATACAGTTTCACCCGGTGTCACACTTGACTGTCACAAAACAGTGAGGTAGGAGACATCAGCGTTCCTTCCCCTTTTACAGATGAGATAAATGAAGCCAAGAGAAGTTAAGTGGCTTGGAAGTGCCACTGAACTATTAGGTTGAACAAATTGGCAATTTCTTGTGCTTCAACTTAGTAGACACTTGGCCTGTGCACACTCTGCGACTAATACTAGGGAATCGGAGGCCAAACCCAAGCTTATACACATGAACATCACAAGCTGCAAGAGACCTGAAAACATCGAGTCCAGCATCTCCATATGACAAAGAAGCCCAGGGTTATGAGGAGACTTGCCCAGCACCTCCTGGGAATAGAACTTGGTCTCCCAGCTGCCAGGCCAGTGTCTTTCCCACTGACACACACACACACACACACACACACACACACACACACACACACGTTGTAGTCCAAGATGGCCCTAGTGACCATTAGCATCTTAGAGGAGTGGGAAAGGAAGAGGGCCAGTTTTCCATCTGGCACTTCCTAGGAAGCATGCCCAGCTGCGGGCCATGGGCTGGGGTGGAACCCCAGGGCTGAGTAGTGCACCACCCCCAGTACTGGTGGCAGAGATTTGGAGAGACAGCAAGGAGCCTGACATGGAGATCTGGGCTTCTCAGCAGTAGAGTCCTGGAGAGAAGCCACTGCCGCTCAGGGAGCACCTGCTAAGTGCCAGGCACCGGGGCAGCCATGCTGTGCTGGCAGGCCTAACCCTCACTGCCCTCTGCGGGCCACTTCACTCCAAGTCACAAGAAGAAAGCAGGCCCAGCAAGCTTACATAGCTGGTCCAGGGAATGGAAAAGAATGTGAACCCAGGACCAGGTGGGCCCAAAGCCCAGGCTCTCCACTGGGCAACCCACTGCCAGACTTGCTGCTTCTTCTGAAGATCTGTTCCTGAGCCTGGTACCCTTCATAGGAACCTGAAGTCACAAGACCCCCACAGCTAGGGTCTGTGGAAGACTGATGTCTTCACTCTGATGGTCTCTGGCTTGGTCTGAGCCTCCCCGAGAGTCCCTCATTGCTGACCTAGCCAGGGAGTCATTGGAAATATGCTGCCCAGGGACACAGGAGTTCTGGGTGCTACTGGAAGTCTTGGGTGGTATCAATATCTTGTGGAGCTGGAAGGGTTTCCTGGGGAGACCAGGGCCTGTTATCACCCTGGCAGGACCACTTTTGCACCATCAGATGCAGCAGCAGGACACTGCTCACTCACTAATTCCCTCTGCTGGAGATGAGGAGGGGTTGTACAAGTCTACACCCACCCTTTGGTAGATCACAGAGGAAGTCCGGGGTGCTTGCAATCTCCTTAGCCCAACCACCTTCCCTGACGGGTGTCTGAGAAGTTTGAGTGTGGGGAGAGGTAGGAAGGAGGCCCTTCCAAGCTCAAAGAACAGCAGCCATAAAGGCAGGAGGGTATGAACAGGGACTCCAGTAGTCCAGAGAGGAGAAAGCAGCTAGGCCCAGAGGGAGCACAAGGGTGGGGAGGGATGAGTGGAGTGAGCCAGGCAGAGCTGAATCAGGAGGCTCCACGGACCACACTGAGGTCTATATCCCAAGCACCGGTGAGCCCCTGGCATTTGAAAGGAAGAGCCAGGGAAGGGGAACCTCTCTGAAGGTTCTGTCTGGCAGCTGTATGTAGTTTGTCTGCAGGGGTGAGGGCAGGAGAGCTGCAGGGGTTTGGAGAGTTCTCTCTTCAAAATCACACCACACACCCGGACACAAGACCTTGCCCTGGCTGCTCACCCCTCTGGGGACCGCTGTCTCCTCCTGTTCATCCTGGTAATCAGGAGCAGAAAAGATGCTCAGCTCCGCAGCTCCTCACCCTGCCCCAGGGTGGCAGGTGCAGTCTCCACTCCTCACCCCTGCAGAGCACCAGTTCCACCACAAGTGGGCCATCCTGTCAGACCCCGACGACATCTCCGCTGGGCTGAAGGGCTACGTGAAGTGTGACATTGCTGTGGTGGGCAAGGGGGACAACATCAAGACACCCCACAAGGCCAACGAGACAGATGAGGATGACATTGAGGGGTGAGGCTCCCATATACCTCCGCCCAGCCCCTGGAGACCTGACCCAGCCCTCCCTTCTCCCAAAAGGAGCCCCTGGAGTGGACTTGGCGCACAGACCCTACCCCCTGTACCTCCCACTCCCAGACAGCTCAGCTCTTCCAAGAAGAACCAAGGGCAGGGCTGGCCAAGGCATCCACAGACTCTCCTCCCAGGAGGGGAAGATCAGAGGCAGGACAGGGCAGGAGTTCACGGAGATTGTCCTGGGCCCTAGGGTATATAGATGCCAGGGCAGGACTGGGGTGCCCACACCTGGCCCCCACAGCTCTGGCTGTATGTGCCGGCAGGAACTTGCTGCTGCCCGAGGGGGTGCCTGCTGAACGCCAGTGGGCCCGGTTCTACGTGAAAATTTACCGAGCTGAGGGGCTGCCCCGTATGAACACCAGCCTCATGGCCAATGTGAAGAAGGCTTTCATTGGTGAGAACAAGGACCTGGTCGACCCCTATGTGCAAGTCTTCTTTGCTGGCCAGAAGGTATTGGGGTGCAGGATGCAGGAGGTTGGGTTTGGGGTAACAAGCAGTAGAGCAACAGAGTGATTGGAAAGTGGGGGCTGGAGGTGGAGGTGAGGCAAAATCAGAAGCCAGGTGACATCGTTGATCCCTGGGTGCATTTGAGGAGAGTGGGAGATGAGGGGAGCTCCAGCCGAGAGGGGCTGGAGCTAGGACCATGCTGGGGAATCCTTTCAGGCATGGGCCTTACGGGATCCTGCCTGTCTCTGCATCCTGGAGACTGAGAACTAAGGCGGGAGCACTGAAAGGGAGGAATCTGAGAGGCTGGCGTGGGGGAGAGTGCCTGCTGGATATAAGTGCACACACGCGTTCATATACACCCACATACACACGTCCCACATGTGAGCACTGGGTGTTAGATGCAACTGATGAATCACCGACCGCTACCTCTGAAACTAGTAATACGCTGTGTAACACCCAGTGCTCATTCCATCCCGTGCCCTCCTTAATGCCCATCGCCCAGCTACATCTCCCCACCCCTCCCCTCCAGCAACCCTCAGTTTGTTTCCTATGATTAAGAGTCTCAAAAAAAAAAAAAAAAGAGTCTCTTATGGTTTGTCTCCCTCTCTGATTTCGTCTTGTTTTATTTTTCCCCTCCTTCCCTTATGATCCTCTATTTTGTTTCTTTAATTCCACATATGAATGAGATCATATGGTAATTGTCTTTCTCTGACTTATTTCACTTAGCACAATACCCTCTAGTTCCATCCATGTCATTGTAAATGGCAAGATTTCTTTTTCCACACACACACACACACACATGTATACACCACATCTTCTTTATCCATTCATCTGTTGATGGACATTGGGTCTTTTTCCATGGTTTGGATATTGTGGCTATTACTGCTATAAACACTGGGGTGCAGGTGCCCCCAAAATTGAATTTAAATAAAAAATTTGAATACATATGTATATATATATACACCACACACATACACATACACATGTGACTACACACATATACACATACCACATACACACACCCATAGGTACACATGCATACACACATCCTACACATACATACATACATACGCATACATACATAGTCCACATACATAGCACAACACATACACACACAACCCACAGGCATACACACACATGCACATAAGCCACCACACATACACGTACACATGCACTTGCATATATATGCATGGATACACATGCACATGCACACACCACACACATGTACATGTGCAGGTGCTCACACACACACACACACACACACACACACACACCCTAACCCTCATTCCCTCCCACCAGGGCAAGACTTCAGTGCAGAAAAGTAGCTACGAGCCCCTCTGGAATGAGCAGGTCATCTTTACAGACCTGTTCCCCCCACTCTGCAAGCGCATGAAGGTGCAGATCCGAGACTCAGACAAGGTCAACGATGTGGCCATCGGCACCCACTTCATTGACCTGCGCAAGATTTCCAATGACGGAGACAAAGGTTAGCAACAGGAGACTGCATTAGGGGCAAGGGAACCGAAAGGAAGGGGTAAATGGGACTCCCCCCTCACCCCACCTCCACCATCTCCACCTCCTCCAGAAAGGCACCGGACATAGTGAGGCTTGGTCAGCAGCCCCCACCTCAAAGGGTGGACAGTCATGGCTCAGGTCTGCACAGGGTTGACAGGGCCTGCCTGAACCAGGTTGCCTGGGTTTGAACCCGCACAGTTAGTGGCTGTGTGATCTTTGAATTTGTTTTCTCATCTGTGAAATGGAAATAATAATTATGTGTGTTTCACATATATGGATACTGCTGCCACAGTCCCTATCTATGGGCTTGTGGGGCTCACCCCTTCTAGGACCCAGGCACCAGGTACCAGAGACATAGAGCAAGAGAAGAATCCATTCCTGTCCTCATGGTGCTCACTGGGGACTAGAAAGGTGGATGTGCTACCGAATGTTCGAAACCTAAGGCCAAAGACGCAGAAGGCCACATATTACATGACTCCGTTTCTATGAAATGTCCAGAACTGTCAAATCCATGGAGAGAGAATATAGACTAGTGATTCCAGGAGGCAGGAGAGGCACCCGGGACTAACTGCCAGTAGGTACAGGGTTTCTCATGAGGGGGATGGAAGTGTCCTGGAAACAGGTGATGCTCGTACAACATACTGAATATACTAAAAACCACCAAAATGCATGTTTTAAAATGGTGAATTTTATATTATGTGAAGTATATCTTGATTTTTTTAAATGCCATGATTTTTTTCTAAACTGAGCAGAACAAAAGCCAAACAAACAAAGCTCATACAGCAGATCAGCCCCATGTTACCCAGAGACAAATTCCAACAGCGGGAGAAGTTACCAGGGCCTAGGCACTGGGCCGGCTTCGTGGAGAAAGCGTTACACAGGCGGACAGAGGGAGGATGTTTGGAGAGGAGGGGAGGGGTCCACGTGAGCAGGGTGGGAGACCTGGTGAGATGCGGGTCTGCGCCGGCCACCAGGGGCCAGAAGGCCAGGCTGGGGAGTGTGAGAGGAGCTGGCGTCTATAGGCAGCCCCGGCTCCAGCTCCCAGGAAGCAGGGAGCTGGACCCAAGGAAGGGCTCTGTGCGAGTGAGGAGGCTGCCCAGGCCGCCCATGCACAGCAGGGGTGAGCTCTTCCTGGGGCCTCCTGTCAGCCTGCCTTCAGTGTTTCACCGAGCAAGACACGGGGTCCTCAGCTCGGCAGCCAGGAGGTGCAAGCCCGACGCCCTAAAAGAGGCTCCACCAGCCCCATGAGCCCCTCGTCCCTCTCCCCGTGGCCCACAGGCTTCCTGCCCACGCTGGGCCCGGCCTGGGTGAACATGTACGGCTCCACCCGCAACTACACGCTGCTGGACGAGCACCAGGACCTGAATGAGGGCCTGGGCGAGGGCGTGTCGTTCCGCGCCCGCCTGATGCTGGCCCTGGCTGTGGAGATCCTGGACACCTCCAACCCCGAGCTCACCAGCTCCACAGAGGTACAGGTGGAGCAGGCCACGCCCGTCTCGGAGGTGAGGACCCAGGGGGCCGGGCTGTCCTCCAGGGCCCCTGGCTCAGCCCTCTTCCCGCCATGGGACCCTAGGCCTGGGCTCAGCCTGTTGCTGCCGTCTGCCTCAGAGGGCAAGACTCCACGACGAAGCCTCCTTCCCCAGGAAGCAGGAGCCCACACTCTGCCCCCAATACCCCGAGGGGACCTCCGTTCCCTCCCACTGCCTGTGCCGGCACTCTGCCTGGAGGTCCCAGGTCTCTGCTCTGTTCCTGACCATGGTTGTCCTTGTCTAGGGATATGCAGGCCGGAGGTCAAAAGGATTTAGGCCTTCAGGGTCTGGGCTGCTTAGCTGCCCAGCAGGATGGGATGTCTGCCCCCATCTGTCTGTAAGCCAGTAGGAGGAGGCCTGGCTTCAGGCCTGACATCCCTGCTGAGGTTTGGGGATGGTTTGAACCACCTTCCCCACAGAGCTGCACAGGAAAAATGGAAGAATTCTTTCTATTTGGAGCCTTCCTAGAGGCCTCAATGATCGACCGGAAAAACGGAGACAAACCAATCACCTTTGAGGTCACCATAGGTGAGTGCCAGGCTCAGAGGGATCTTCAGGCCTGGGGACTGCTCGGTGGTAACAGCTAGGAAGGGAAGCTTTGACCACTTTCCTTCACGTGTCCTCAAGCACCCACACAGCACACAGTGTTCACACGACTGTGCACACGTGCCCACAGGGTGCCTTAGCTCCACAGGGTAAAGCTGTGTTTGGGACATGGGGGAGAAAGCAGCCTTCCCTGCAGCAGGGAAGGGGGAGAGAGTAGGAATCCAGGCCATGTCCTAGGCTGGCCCTTGAGTCCAGTGGTCATCAGGGCTTCTAGCCAGGTCATTGCTGGGGGTGGGGGACACAGACACCTTCCTCTAGCCAGTGTTCTGTTGTGTCCAAGCTGGTTCAAACTCCTGGCACCTTCCCCACCCCCTGCCTTCCCACTTCCCTCCCACAAACACAAAGCAGCACCCAAATCAGAGGGCAGGAGTATGGGGGTAGGGGGGAAGGATTCTAGGCCCTCTAGTGTCCCATTCTGCCTCCAGGTAACTATGGGAATGAAGTTGATGGCCTGTCAAGGCCCCAGCGGGCTCGGCTTCAGAAGGAGCCTGGGGATGAAGAAGAGGTCGATCTGATCCAGAACTCAAGTGACGATGACGCTGATGAGGGTGGGGACCTGGCCTCCGTGTCCTCCACCCCTCCCATGCGGCCCCAGATCACAGACAGGTGAGTCAGGAGGATGGAGGGTCCTGAGAGGCCCTACCTACTGCCTCCCATCGTCTCATGGCCTGGACCTCCCACCTCCCACCTCCCTGGGTTCCAGCCCTCAACCTCCCACCTCCTCCCCCTCAGGAACTACTTCCATCTACCCTACCTGGAGCGCAAGCCCTGCATCTACATGAAGAGCTGGTGGCCTGACCAGCGCCGCCGCCTCTACAATGCCAACATTATGGATCGCATTGCAGACAAGCTGGTCAGGGCCAGGCGGGGGGAGGGAGGGAGCAGGGGAAGGCAGGGGTGGGGGGTGCTTCAGAGGGCCTTACCCAGCCTGGAAGCCTCCCCTGCAACACACAAGGCAGTCTGCCCAGCAGGAAAAGCCCCAGGGTTACCTCTGATCCTGTCCCTGCTCTCATGCCCCAGGAGTGGGTGGAGGGCCCGAGGGCTACATAGAATGGAGTCTGGGAATCTTGGTCCATCCCATCCTGGTGTTCCCTGGAGGAGGCTGGCAACCCCTCTGTCTCTGGCCTGCACCGCACCCCCATCCACCATCTAGTCCTGACCTCTGCCCGGCCCCAGCGAATCCACTGGAACCACAGACCCGTAGCCCAGAGGTGGCTTCTTCCTTCAGGCAGAGACAGAACCTGGGGCATTGGTAGTTTCTGTATGATGTCAAGACCTGGGCAGGGTGGGGCATGGAACTAGTGAGGGGTCCCCTGATGAATGGGGGGAGACTTCTGGGGAGACTGAGGCAGGGGGCTGTGGGTCAGCATGCACCCTCACTCCTGGTCTGCAGGAAGAAGGCCTGAATGATGTGCAGGAGATGATCAAGACTGAGAAGTCTTACCCTGAGCGTCGCCTCCGGGGTGTCCTGGAGGAGCTCAGCTGTGGCTGCTAGTGAGAGGAAGGGGTCGGGGGGCGAGGGACTGGAAGTGGGGGGCTGAGCAAGGGAGGAAGTGTCTGCAGGCTTGCTGGCAGGTGGCTTCCGCTGAGCACTGCTCCCTTGTTCCCCAGCCGCTTCCTCTCCCTCGCCAACAAGGACCAGGGCCACTCATCCCGCACCAGGCTGGACCGGGAGCGCCTCAAGTCCTGCATGCAGGAGCTGGTGAGGACATGCTGGACCACACAGGGGATCAAGGGAGGGTGCCCGAGGCCGAGGGAACAGCTGTCTCTAAGGTCACAGCCACCAGGGCCAGCTCCCTTCGTCATGCAGTGTGTCCTGAGCCCCTCACCACCCCAACCCTCCAACCCCCGCAGGAAAGCATGGGACAGCAGGCCAAGACCCTGCGGGCTCAGGTGAAGAAGCACACTGTGCGGGACAAGCTGAGGCTATGCCAGAATTTCCTGCAGAAGCTGCGCTTCCTGGCAGATGAGGTGCGCCCCCTGTTATCGTGCAGAGAGGGGGTGCCCAGCCCCCAAACCAGAGTGACTGGAGTGGGGAGGTGGTTGCTGCACAGGAAGAGGCTGGACGGGACCACCTAGGAGGCCCCTCTGGTTCTGACAGCCTTTGGGGGACAGAGGAGAACAAGCCATTCATCCTGTCCTGTGTTCTTCCCATGCAATTTGTGGGAGGTGAAGAAGACCCAGCTTTGGGGTCCTCCCCTCTGCAGGCCCAGGCCTGGCCCTCTGGGCCCAGAGGGTCAGTCAGGCTCTGGGGCCCTAGCCCCGTGGTGGGACCCCTCCCTTAGCAGCCCCCTCCTGCCTGCCCCCAGCCCCAGCACAGCATCCCCGATGTCTTCATCTGGATGATGAGCAATAACAAGCGCATTGCCTATGCCCGGGTGCCCTCCAAGGACCTGCTCTTCTCCATCGTTGAGGAGGAGCTGGGAAAGGACTGCGCCAAGGTCAAGACGCTCTTCCTCAAGGTACAAAAGGGGAACGAGTCTTGGGAATGAGGTTGGGGCCCAAGGTTGGCATCTGGCTTCTTCCAAGGGATCAGCCTCCTCTTGGAGGGAGCGCCCTCCCCACCATTGCAGCTGCTCACAGCAGAGCTGGAGAGAGAATAGGAAGGGGGATGAGGGCCAGATAGCACTGTCCTGCCCATCCCCCTCCGTTCTGTTCCCACCATGGTGAGGTGGCTGTGGAGGGACAAGGGCAGCTCTGAATGAGGTCTTTGCCAGGGCCCCCCACTTGTTCCTCACCCCCTGGACCCAACAGCTGACCACAATCCCTCCCCCAGCTGCCAGGCAAGCGGGGCTTCGGCTCAGCAGGCTGGACGGTGCAGGCCAAGCTGGAGCTCTACCTGTGGCTGGGCCTCAGCAAGCAGCGCAAGGACTTCCTGTGCGGGCTGCCCTGTGGCTTCGAGGAGGTCAAGGCAGCCCAGGGCCTGGGCCTGCACTCCTTCCCACCCATCAGCCTGGTCTACACCAGTGAGTGAGGCCCCCTCATCCAGGCCGGGCCTGGCTGCCAGCCCCAGGACATGTGCCAGCAAATCCTGCTGTCATCAGCCTTCCCACACCCCCGGGTCCCCCAACCCCCTGCCCACACCTGCTGCAGCACAGTCCGGGAGGGTGCCCAAGGGGCCGCCCAGATGTACGTACAGGGAGCCTCAGCTTGCTCTTGCCCACAGAGAAGCAGGCCTTCCAGCTCCGAGCCCACATGTACCAGGCTCGCAGCCTCTTTGCTGCCGACAGCAGTGGCCTCTCAGACCCCTTCGCCCGCGTCTTCTTCATCAACCAGAGTCAGTGCACAGAGGTGAGGGCTCAGGGGAGAAGGGAGGGGCTCTGGCTCGGGGAGTACTGGGAAGCCCTTGAGGGTGTGGGACCCAGAAAACAGATCGGCCAGCACCCCAGATCCTTAGAGAACAGCCTTGCAAGTATCTGTGGGCCCAGAACATACTGGTAAAGGCTTTAAATTGTGATTACGTTCGACACAGAAGAAAAGAAAGGAAAGACATGGTGGGGTGGGGGGGCTTGGGAGCCAGCCTCATGTAGGCCTTCATTTTAAGCTTTTGGGAAGAGTCAGGGAACATGACCCTCCTGTCCCCGGAGTCTCTGGAAGTCATAGTGATTTGGGTGACTCCTGCTCATGGACGTGCCCACACACCACCACCTATTACCCATATCCCCCCTGCCCCACGCTGCAGGTGCTGAATGAGACCCTGTGCCCCACCTGGGACCAGATGCTGGTATTTGACAACCTGGAGCTTTATGGTGAAGCCCATGAGTTGAGGGATGATCCCCCTATCATTGTCATCGAGATCTATGACCAGGACGCCATGGTATGGACAGGCTCAGGCACCAGGGATCTATGCCTTCATCTCTGCACTCCACCTGCCTTGAGAGCCACCTCCCCAGCGCAGCCCCAGGGCTCCTCAGTCAGGGTGCTTGCTGGGAAGCTGGGAGGTGCGGGGGGGGGGGGGGTGCTGCTGACCAGACCCTCCAGCAGACCCTCCTCCTCCTGCCCTGTTACTGCAGCCTGACCCCTTCCCGATCCTGGGGGCCTCTGGGATCTCAGGAAACAGCTAGGCCAGAGTGTCCACACATCCTGCCACAGATAGGCCCAGCTCAGGCCCAGAGTCATCAAGACATGTGCCAGCAAGCTCTGCTGTCATTAGCCTTCCCACACCCCCGGGTCCCCCAACCCCCTGCCCACACCTGCTGCAGTCAGTAACAGCCTCACAGCTCTCCATGGAAACTCTGGAGTAGAGAAGCAAAGGATTGAGATGACCCTTCCAGAGCTGGGGGGCCACCCCTCCAGCTACTGGGATACTCTGAGAGCTCTGGACTAGACGTGGGAAGATTTCATTGCTAGTCCTGAGTCCTGCATCTGCCATTCACTGCCAGCATGGCCTTGAGCAGGTCTGTGATGGGCCCAAGACTTGGTCTTCCCCATCTGTAGAATGAGGTGATCACACCTGCCCCTTAGCTCCTGAGGCTGTGGTGAGGACTGAATGAGATCCCAGGTGTGAAGAATATCCACAGTAAACTCAAGCGCTGGGAGGCCACCTGGGTTATTTGTCATGTCAGGGCAAAGCCGACTTCATGGGCCGGACCTTTGCCAAGCCCCTGGTGAAGATGGCCGACGAGGCGTACTGCCCACCCCGCTTCCCACCCCAGCTCGAGTACTACCAAATCTACAGAGGCAATGCCACGGCTGGGGATCTGCTGGCTGCCTTCGAGCTGCTGCAGGTGGGGCCACAGGGAAGGGCACTGGGGCCGGGGGCTGCCCTCCTCCCCATCCTGCCGTGAGGCCAGTTTCACCAAAACTGTGGCGCTGCAGCGTGGTTCTCGGGGACCTGGGGCATCGGCCTTGCCTGGCTCCCCATAGCACCTGACAAATACCTCATGGGGAAGGAGAGTGTGACACTATGACTCCCATCCCCCAGATTGGGCCAGCAGGGAAGGCGGACCTGCCACCCATCAACGGCCCTGTGGACATGGACCGAGGTCCCATCATGCCCGTGCCTGTGGGCATCCGGCCCGTGCTCAGCAAATACCGAATCGAGGTGCGTGAGGGCTCAGTGGGGATCTTCCGGTCCCTGCCCTGGACAGGCCCTGCTGCGTTCTGGCTTCCTTGCCCCTTCACTCTCCTCCCATCCAGGCTCACGTGCACACACTCCACCACGGGCATCAGGAGGTCTCCAGCAACCTCAGACCACTCCTCATTTTTCAGACAAGGAGACTGAAGTCCTCGGGAGGGAAGTGACCTGTCCAAGTCACACCCAGAGCCAGCGGCAGAGCCAGGCTCCTACCCTTGCAGTGCCTGCCCGTTCTGCCCCAAGTCCAGAACCTTCCCCAGCCTTCCTGTCTGTGTCCCCATGCCCACCCGAAGCCCCGAAGCCCCTTGAGGACACTGGCCTCTCATCAGTTCCCCTGGCCCTGCCTCTCCTAACTCGCTGCCCACCCTCAGTGGGCCCCACTGACTGAGGGGCTCTCCTCTCCCCCCACCCCAGGTGCTCTTCTGGGGCCTGAGAGACCTGAAGCGGGTGAACCTGGCCCAGGTGGACCGGCCGCGGGTGGACATCGAGTGTGCAGGAAAGGGAGTGCAGTCGTCCCTGATCCACAATTACAAGAAGAACCCCAACTTCAACACCCTCGTCAAGTGGTTTGAAGTGGTGGGTGCAGGCCCCAGGCAGAGCCAGACAGAACTGGGTGCAGCTGGTATGGCCGGGGTGGGTGGCTCCTCTGTTCCCTCCTTGATCCCAGGATGCACTTGGTCAACACCCCAGGACCTCCCAGAGAACGAGCTGTTGCACCCGCCCCTGAACATCCGAGTGGTGGACTGCCGGGCCTTCGGCCGCTACACCCTGGTGGGCTCCCATGCCGTCAGCGCTCTGCGGCGATTCATCTACAGGCCCCCAGACCGCTCAGCCCCCAACTGGAACACCACGGGTATGGCCACACCCCGAAGCCCAGGCCTGGCTCCATCAGCCCACGGGAGCAGCTCCTGCCCACAGTCCAGGCCTCGAGGCTGCCAGCTGGCTACCCAGGGGCTTCCCGAGTGGGCATGAGGGAGGCCAGGGGACGCCCCATCCTGGGGGCCAAGCTACCTTTGGCTGCCCATCACTCTGGAGCAGAGAAAGAGCCAGAGCCAGACACGTTCTTCAAGGGCCGGAGGGCAGATGGCTTCCTCTGCTGTTCTATGGATGAGGCCCAGGCCTCCCTTCTAGCCTCCCTCCCGGCCCAGCCTCCACTGTTTGACTCCACAGCAGCTCAGCCTTCTCTCTGGCTCATTTTCTCCCTCTCCTTATGCCTATCTTTTCTCTCTCAACTGCCCTGTCCCTCCCTCTTCCCTCAGAAAGCTCCAGGATCAGCTTTAGGCCCCTGGTCCTTCTGGCAACCTCTGATTCTCACTCTCATTCCTGTTCTTCCCTGTCTGTCTGCTTGTCTGTCCGTCTCTCTGTACAGTCAGGCTCCTCCGGGGTGGCCGTGTGCTATGCAATGGGGGCCCCTCCTCTCACCCCACAGGGGAGGTCGTGGTGAACATGGAGCCAGAGGTGCCTGTCAAGAAGCTGGAGACCATGGTGAAGCTGGACGCGGTAAGGCGCATAACGTCAGCCCCACGCTAGCTGGGCACCTGTGACACTTCGCAGGAGCAGGGCCGCCTCCTTTGGCATGTCATGGTCGAGGGCTAAGCCTGCCTACATCTGCAAGCAGTCCATCCTAGCTCTGTTGCACCCGCCCCTGAATGCAAGACTGTCAGTTCTGCATGAACAGCAGTGTTCTTTCCAGAGACTGCCTGGTTTTTCATCCCAGCAATTCACAAACAAGCCTCCCTAGGCCCGGGCTGGGGAGAGATTTCTGGGTGGAAGCTCCTTATGCCTCTTGGTTTGGAGACTAGGGCCATTTATCTGCCAGAGAGACACCTGTCATCTGGGATTTAGATGCAGAGCTGGTGTCTGCAGGGCAGGGTGGGCCAGATGTGGGCTTCCTCCCTGCCACATTCTCTCCACCCCACTCCTGACCTCAAGTCTTTTACACAGCTGGGGCACCTCCCAGCTTCTGAGGTCTGAGCTCAGTCTGAAATGACCTTCCCTTGGCCCACAGTCCTTGACCCCGGAGGGTCCCGGGCAGTTGGCTGAGTTAGCAGGGGGCATGGGTCTGAGGAAAGGGGAGCAGATGAGGGATGGGGCTGGCTCACAGCCCTACCATGGCACTGCCAGGAAAGCCCACTGCTGCAGGGCTATGCCTGGAGATGCCAGGCCCCCTCAGCTCCCAGCTTCCTGAACTTCTCCCTGCGGGCTCCTCCTGAGGCCAGGGGAGAGCTCCCTAACTTCAGACCATCAGTGAAAAAGATAGAGGACAGCATGAACCTGAGCTTCCCCCTCATCACCCCGGCCCTGGACTCTGGTGGGGATGTTTTCACCAGGGTCCTCTTCAGCTATGCAGTTATCTGTGCGTCCACTGAAGTTTTCAGGCTCTTGCCCTAGTAAGGGGGGACAGTAGAGTGGCAGTCGACCTTGTCTAGCTAGCGTTACTGAGCTCCTGTTGCATACAGGTCAGCTTCCCTGTCCAACCCTGAATGCCCATTGAAAATATCTGGGAAGTTTGCAGCCATGCAGGTGCCTGGCCCCCACATTTAGACTCAGGAGAGACCTGGAACTGATCATTTGTAACCACCCCCCCACACCCCGTGAGTCTAACACGCAGTCAGGGTGGAGAACCACCACCCTCAAAAGGCTATTGTGGGGGGGACGCCTGGGTGGCTCAGCAGTTTAGCGCTGACTTCAGCCCAGGGTATGATCCTGGAGACCTGGGATCGAGTCCCACATCGGGCTCCCTGCATGGAGCCTGCTTCACCCTCTGCCTGTGTCTCTGCCTCTCTTTCTCTCTATATTTCTCATGAATAAATAAATAAAAATCTTTTAAAAAGAAAAAAAAAGAAGGACTGTGGGGAAACATCTATGAAGCAGACCTCTTGCAGGTTCACCAGGCAGTGTGCTCTTGTCAGCGCTAAGCCCACAGAGCACAGGGGCTCCCACAGTGAACATCCCCGCATGAACTCCCTCTCTGCTCTCGCTTTATCCTCTCCTCTTCTCTCTTTCCCCTCGTCTCCGTCTCCTCTCCTCTCCTGGCTGGGTGGCTGCCTACCACTTCAGGCCCCTGGTGGCTAATTTTGTCCCCATCTCTTTGGTTCCCCTCCACAGACTTCTGATGCTGTCATCAAGGTGGATGTGGTGAGTGTGGGGCCATCTGGGGGCTTTGGGGAGAGAGGACCCTGCAGTGGCAGAGGATAGCAGGCCAAGAGGCGCTGCATCAGGGACTGAGGCCACTCCCCAGGCCCTGGATGCTCAGGGTCAGTACCTTCCTCCAAAGAGGCAGAGGGAGAGAACCATTCAGGCAGCAAAGCCCTCGAGAGACAGTTGTGTCCTGGCCAGCAGCTCAAACTGGCGAGTCATGACCCTCTCTGGGTACCTTCCTCCACAAAACAGGGCCCTTTGACACTGGTGACCTCAAGGAGCCTCATGGAGTCTAGGGCTTCCCAGAAGTAAATAGTTAAAATAGATGGGGAACCCTTGGATGGCCCAGGGCTCAGAGAATGTCCAGGGAGCAGGGCTGTATGCAGGACTCTGGACCTGGCCAACCCTCCAGGCTGACGAGGAGAAGGAGAAGAAAAAGAAGAAGAAGGGCAATGCAGAAGAGCCAGAGGAAGAGGAGCCAGATGAGAGCATGCTGGACTGGTGGTCCAAGTACTTTGCTTCCATCGATACCATGAAGGAGGTGAGGCCTTGGGCTTGGGCTGGGGTGCTGAGAAGGAATAGGGCTGGGGGAGATGACCCCAACTCCACATCGGCCCCTCTTTCCCATTCCCCACCAGAGCCAGTTTCCCCCACTCCATTAACATGAGCTGGGAACAGACTTGTCTCACATCCTTGAAGTTCTAGCTCAGGACCCACCTTTTCCGAGATGGCGGTCCAGTCTACCTTCTCTGCCTAGGCTTTCTCTTGTCTTCACTCATCTTGACTCACTTCACTCACACCACAAACACCTCCTGAGTATATGTGATGAGTCAGACACCATCCTAGGTATTGTGGAGGCCAAAGATAAGTCCATAACCTGCCCTAAGGAGCCCTCATAGACATGTCAGCTGACATAGTGTGATGACAAAGGCAGATCCCAATGCCTGGGGGAGTCAGAGAAGGCTTCACAGGGAAGGTGACCTTTGAGGAAGAGGAGAAACACGTGCAGAGGCCAAAAGGGAGCAATGATTTCTTAGTAGGACTTGTACCTCTTTATATTGCTTTGTTCTATACATCTCAGCCATTGTGGCTATGGAATGTTCTTCCCCTACTGGATGCATGTAGCTTCTTCTTCCTGAGGCTGATCGCACATTCCAGAAGCTGCATTTCTCTTCTTCCACCTGTCTCTCTCCACCCAGATCAGGGCATTACCGACTGCCTTACCGACTGACCAGGAGGGGCTTGTGCCTCAGTAGGACCTGAGCTGATCCAGACACCCTCTCTCCCCAGGTCCTTTCTGTGACCTGAGGCTATGTGTGATGTTTACTTTCCACATTAGGTTAGTCGGCTAAGCTGCTGTAGCAAGTTAGAGTAGTGTGAACAAGACCGAAACTTCTTTCTTTCTCACATAATGTCTCAGAGAGTGGTGTTAGGCTGATAGGGGGACATAATGGAGGCAAGCACCAAGACCCTGCCGCCTGTTGCTGGCATCTGTGTGGTTAGAGGTGGCTCAGCCTCAGGTCCTAATACCAGAGCACAGGAAGGGGTAAAATAGAAGAAGAGGAAGCGTACTCCTTCCCTCTTGAGGGCCCAACCTGGAGGTTGCACATACCACTTCCACTCATGTTGGCCAGAATCTAGACTCCATATCTACACTTGGCTGCAAAGGAGGCTGAAAAATGTAATCTCTAGCTACATGCCTGTGTGTCCAGAAAAGCTTCTAAAGAGCAGGAGGTTGCCTTGAGGGGGGCGGGGGTCCCTAGTCATACCTTCTCCCACCATCATCTCCTGGATTCAAGCTGCCCAGGCTGGAGCTCCAAGGGGCTGCCTATTGTCTCATCTCTACTCCTGTCATTTGCACAGGTTGCCACCAAGTGGCGCCTTAATGGAAACCCCGAGGTTTGGTTTCCAGCAGGTAGGGTGGACTGTGGGGAAAGAACATTAAAACACATTTTCTGATTCCGTTATACTTGTCTACATTTTAAAAAGTATAATACCACTAAGAATCGACATTAAAAGGCATTTTATTTTTAAATGATATACAATTTAAAGGCATATCGTACACATCATAAACTTTTTTTAACCCACTTTACACAGAGCACATGATGAGTTTGAACCCCAATCAGAAAGTGTTTCTGTTTCCTTTTTTAAAAAGATTTTATTTGTTCATTTGAGAGAGAGCGAGCATGAGCCAGGGGTGAAGGGGGTATAGGGGGAGGGGCAGAGGGAGAAGGAGAAGCAGAATCCATACTAAGCTGGGAGCCCTAAGCAGGACTTGATCCCAGGACCCCGGGGCCATGACCTAAGTCAAGGACAGACACTTAACCAACTGAGCCACACAGGTGTCCCAAAAGAGTTTGTTTCTAAGTCCTTAAGACTATTCTCAGACCGCAGTGTGGGGTCAAAAGACCCCTCCCCAAGAAGCCCACCTTCCCTTCCCTTCACCTCATCTTTTGGCAGCAACTTCGGCAGCAAGAGGTCTCAGGCACTGACGTGGAGGAGAAGGAGGAGGTGGACAACACCGAGGGTGAGCCTGGGACCTGGGTCTCTGCCTCCCCTCCTTCCCCCAGAGGGCTGGCTCTCCTGCCCACCACGCCACTATCATCAGTAGCCGTGGCAGCTGCAGGCAGCTATCACCAGCCATCTCTGGGCACCAAGAGCGGGCGTAGGGCCTCAACTAGGGTGGCTTGTGTTTGAACCAGTTC
This sequence comes from Vulpes lagopus, assembly GCF_018345385.1. Taxonomy (NCBI): domain Eukaryota; kingdom Metazoa; phylum Chordata; class Mammalia; order Carnivora; family Canidae; genus Vulpes; species Vulpes lagopus. The sequence continues at coordinate 113,186,572 of NC_054828.1, forward strand.
AGCAGCCACAGACATTTAGAGCCACGGAACATCAGAGCTGGAAGGGAGCTCAGAGCTCCAGCATCTTCCAGACCCTTTCCATGGAACACTGATGATAATGGGTCTTCCAAGGGGAAAAGAGGATTCTTTGGTCAAATGGATTAAACAGGTCTTTAGGCACAGGACTTCCCAGTCCTTTAATATACAAACGTGATGATAAGTCTCTAAATGGAAGTTACAATGTACAAGATTTCCCAGCTTATCTGACCACAATGTACCCTTGCTCCTAAAACATTCCAAGAACATCTACAGCTGGTGTCCCACTGAACGTAGCTTGGGAAATGCTGATATGGAACAGCCCTCTTAATGTGACAGACAAGTAGACTGAGGCCAGAGAGGAGAGTGAGCTGCACGGTGCTGACTCAAGACCCATGCTCCTTCTGTGCTCTACCCTGCCAGAGGGCGTGACAGCAGTCTTCATACACTGTCCCAGTGTGGCTTTATTGGTGCCCTGCCCCCGTGTGAGGCAGGCATGCCAGGGAGCACTGTCTGCAGTTTACGAATGAGCACACAGAGCCCTGAGAAATTAAATTAACAAAATAAATTAGCAGCGCATCTGGCTCTCCAACCCCGAACTTCCTGCTCCATCACTTCTGTCCCAAACTGACCTGGGCCTCCTTTTCTGGTTCTGGCCAGGCCTGAAGGGACCGATGAAGGTCAAGGAGAAGGCAAAGGCAGCAAAGGAAGAGAAGAAAAAGAGAACCCAGGGCCCTGGTGCCGGCCAGGGGTCTGAAGTCCCTGAGAAGAAGAAACCCAAGATTGATGAGCTAAAGGTGAGGGTCTGGGAACAGACCGACCAGGAGCGTGGGGTCATGCCTGGGGCAGGAAATGGCAAGTGGGGTGAGATGGAGGCCAGTGGCCATGGCCTGTCCCCCCGACGGCCCGGCCCTGCTCAGGTGTACTCCAAGGAGCTGGAGTCCGAGTTCGACAACTTTGAGGACTGGCTGCACACTTTCAACCTGCTGCGGGGCAAGACGGGAGATGACGAGGACGGCTCCACTGAGGAGGAGCGCATCGTGGGCAGGTTCAAGGTCAGGCAAAGGCCCTGAACCCTGAGCCTCCCCCTCACCAGCTCTTCTCCCCACCCCAAGCCCCAAGCCCCAAGCCCGGGGCTGACAGTCAAGTGGAACTGTTAGCTATACTGATTAGCAAAATACGAAAATATTTCTGTGCTGATTATAAAAGAGCATCTGCCCTGAGTGTCCCACCTCCAACATTGCCCTGGCCACTCCCTCCAGAACCCCCAGACCTCCCTCTGACACAAGTGGCTGAAGGGTTAGGACCCTGAGCAGCAGGGTGCTGTTTTGAATGCCCAGTTCAGGGAACTGAACTGCACCCTGACCGCCTTGCCTTGCCCCAGGGTTCCCTCTGCGTGTACAAAGTGCCACTCCCAGAGGACGTGTCCCGGGAAGCCGGCTATGACCCCACCTATGGCATGTTCCAGGGCATTCCCAGTAATGACCCCATCAATGTGCTGGTCCGAGTCTATGTGGTCAGGGTAAGACTCCCCCCTCAGATCTCTCCCCACAGTCTCCCAGGCCCCTTACGCAGGAGGAGCTAAAGCAGTGACAAAGTGACAGCCCCAACTGAGAGACACCAGGAAGGTCATCTGATCTAGTTCCCACCTTTTTCTTTTTTAAGATTTTATTTATTTGAGAGAGAGAGAAGGAAAGGGAGAGAGCATGAGTGGAGGGGGGAGCAGAGGGGGAAGGAGAAGCAGGCTTCCCTCCAGAGCAGGGAGACCCATGCAGAGCTCAATGCCGGGACCCTGGGATCATGACCTGGGCCGAAGCCAGCGGCTTAACCCACTGAGCCACCCAGGCGCCTCGGTTCCCACCTTTTATAGAGGAGGAAGCCAAGACCTGAGACAGGCAGTGTGACTTGCCCAGGGTCCCGCAGCAAGTCTCTCGTCTCTGGTTCAGCGCTCCCACCCTTTGCCATCATGGGACCGTCAGGGAGGGCGCGAGGGCACTGGAAGGTGAGCTGGGTGTGTGGGGAGCCTGCTCAGGAGCACCCTGCCCCCATCCCAGGCCACGGACCTGCACCCCGCAGACATCAACGGCAAAGCAGACCCCTACATCGCCATCCGGCTGGGCAAGACAGACATCCGGGACAAGGAGAACTACATCTCTAAGCAGCTCAACCCTGTCTTTGGGAAGTAAGACCCCCTGGTGTCCCACATGCCGCCCCTCCTGCCCACCCCGCTTCCCCAGCCGGCCCTCCACCCACCCCACGCAGCCCTGCCCTTCCGCCTTCCTGACCCCCCACCCCTACCCCGCCAGGTCCTTTGACATTGAGGCCTCCTTCCCCATGGAATCCATGCTGACGGTGGCCGTGTACGACTGGGACCTGGTCGGCACCGACGACCTCATTGGGGAAACCAAGATTGACCTGGAAAACCGCTTCTACAGCAAGCACCGCGCCACCTGCGGCATCGCCCAGACCTACTCCATGTGCGTGGGGCGGAGCGGAGACGGGGGCGGGGCGGGCGGGGGCGGGGCGAGGGCGGGGATGGGGCGGGGCGAGAGCGGGGCGGGCGGGGGCGGGGGCGGGGCGAGGACAAAGGCGGGGCAGGGCGGAGGCGGGGGCGGGATGGAGGGGGCGAGAGCGGGGCGGGCGGAGGCGGGGCGGGGCGAGGGCGGGGATGGGGCGGGGCGAGGGCGGGGCGGGCGGGGGCGGGGGCGGGGCGAGGACAAAGGCGGGGCAGGGCGGAGGCGGGGGCGGGATGGAGGGGGCGAGAGCGGGGCGGGCGAGGACAGAAGCGGGCAGGGCGGAGGCGGGGGCGGGATGGAGGGGGCGAGAGCGGGGCGGGCGGAGGCGGGGCGGGGCGAGGGCGGGACAGGAGGGGGTGGGTGGGATGGGGAGGACGGGGGCGGGGATGGGGCGGGCCGAGGACGGAGATGGGCGGGGAGAGGGCGGGGCACGACTGGGGCGGGGCGGGGTGGGCGGGGATGGGGCGGGGCCGGAGGTGGAGCCGGGCCGGGCCTGGGCGCTTCTGCAGTGTCTTGCCTCTGAAAATATGATTCAGGAATTGATTTGGGAAGGTGGCTCTATTATGGTTTCTGCCCCAGGCCAGGCCTTCTTCCATGGATTGTAAGACGAGGCGAGAGCCAGAGGATTCCGGGCCAGAGGAGGCAGGGCAAGGAGAGAACAGTGGGCTGGGAGGAGAGGTGGCACTGCTATGCAAAATCCACTGGGGACCTGGCCAGCCTCTGCACTGACAGGCTGTGTGAATCTGGTCACATCCCTAACCTCTCTCGTTATCAGTGTCTTCATGGAAGTCTTTGAAGTACCTGAAGTACCGGAGGAAAGGGCATAGTTGGGAATGGGCTGGGCTGCATTGGGGGATGCTGAAAGCTCATCCTTGAGACACTGAGCATATGAGGCTGGGGCCTGGGGTAGGAGGGAGCAGCCCCCAGCAACCCTATCTCAGGTGGGGCCCACATGCTGACTCAAGGCAGCAGCCAATTTAAGGGAACTGGTTGGAACCAGTTACAGCCTGGGGATGGGCCCAGCCCCACCCTGAGCCCCATGAAGCCTGTGTGCCCCTCCCACAGACATGGCTACAATATCTGGCGGGACCCCATGAAGCCCAGCCAGATTCTGACCCGCCTCTGCAAGGAGGGCAAAGTGGATGGCCCCCACTTTGGGCCCCCCGGGAGAGTGAAGGTGTCCAACCGCGTCTTCACTGGGCCCTCCGAGATCGAGGACGAGAATGGTAATAGGGCACTGGACACAGCCACGGGGCCTCAGAGGCCAAGAGGAACCCACACATCCCTGGGGCAGGATCTTGAGGTCTAGACTGGGGTCTCCTTAGACCCTCTGCCCATCAGCCTAGAGTCCCATTCCTGTCTGCCCAGCCTCTGCCCTTCCACCCCATCCTACAGGGCACCTGCCCACTTGTTGTCTTCTTTCTCCATCTCAGAATTCCTGTGGGGTAGGATGGTTCTCCCCATTCTGCAGAGAAGGACACTGAGACCCAAAGTGTTTCAGTGACTTGCCCAAGGTCACATAGCTTTTCAGAGGCAGAATGAGAGGTGGGCCCAGATCCCTCTGACTCCAAGCCCTGGGCTCTCACCATTCCTTTGCGCACGTGGCACTTCCCAGAGAATAGGGAGGCATGTGTGCTGTGGAACCCTTGCTGACCACCTTCAGGATGCTGGGCCAAGAGGTGGATTCTTGCCGTCCCCGCCCTCACAGCCTAGCAGGATTCTCTACTCGGGTTTCCCAGGCAGAGCAAACCCCAAAACACAAGTCTCTCTGGGCCCTGTGGGGCAGCTGAGAACTTGGGCAAGCCAATTGTCCCCCTGTGCCTCAGTTTCCCCAATAGTAAAAAGGAGATGGGATGGACAGGTGATGGCTCAGGGGCCTCTTTGTGCCCCTGAGTCTAGCCTAGCACAGGTTTCTTATTCTGCTGAGGCTGTGTGTGCAACTGACCCACCGGCACCCGCAGGTCAGAGGAAGCCCACAGAAGAGCACGTGGCACTGTCTGCCCTAAGGCACTGGGAGGACATCCCCCGTGTGGGCTGCCGCCTCGTGCCCGAACATGTGGAGACTCGGCCGCTGCTCAACCCTGACAAGCCAGGCATCGAGCAGGTGACACTTACCTGGCTGAGATCTGAGGTTCTTTGCTATCTGGGATCAGGGTGTCCCCACCTGAGCCCATAAAAATGGATCCTCATACTGTTTGCTACATGTCCAAAAGCCTGGCAGGCACTTCCCCACCATGGCCTTTCGCAGCAACTCTGGTGGTGTGTGTCTTTGCTCTAAGTGAGAGTCACATCAGCTCAGGTGCAGCCCTCAGGGGTCTCCCTTAGAAGCTGTGATTGGCTATTGGTGATGTCATAGGAACTCTGGCATCCAAGGATGAAAATTGATGAACTGGGTCCTGAGGGAACAAAGGTTGGTGGGGGGTAGCTGGCCTTCCGGGGCAGGGGGAGTCCATTGGGAGACCTGCCATGCCCCCTCTTCCGCAGGGCCGCCTGGAGCTGTGGGTGGATATGTTCCCCATGGACATGCCAGCACCCGGCACACCACTGGACATCTCCCCTCGGAAGCCCAAGAAGTGAGCTTCTGGGGCCCAGCACCATTGCCTTCCTCTCCCCACCCCTCCCACCTCTCCATGACCTTCCTTCCTGTAGGGGCCCCAGACTCAGATCACCCACATCACCGTGGTCAGTGGTGCTTCCCCTGTGGCCTTGTGGGGGGAACAGAGCAACCCATGGAGAGAGCAGTGGGGGCTGCCCTGGGTGGGTCCCCTTTTCCGAGGCAGAGCCACACCCCCAGTGTGCCCTGGGTGAGGCGTGAGGAGATCACTCATCAGCACCGCCCAGTGGACTTTCATCCTCCCAGTGGCACTACCCCGGAGCCTGCTCTGTGTTGGCCCCACTCCAGGCTGTCATTAACTCTGCCAGGTTTTATTTAAAACTCCTGCGGAGGAGATAGGCAGGAGTGAGTGCCCAGAAAGGGGCGGGGGGCGGGGGGGTGGGTAGAGTAGAAAGAGGACGGGGCAAACTGCCTCCCTCTCCCACTTGGCCCTGGCCAGGTCACACGGCCTCCCGGGGTCCTCGGCTTTCCCATCTGTAAAGTGGCAGAATGGCGTTGCTGCCAGTTCTGACACCATGGTGCCTGGAACCAGGGCCTGGATGGGGAAGTAGCACAGGTCCCACAATCAGAGCGGCCCCATGTTTATTTCAAGATGGCAATATCTAAATTCTTAATTTTTAAAAAGATTTTATTTATTCGATAGAGGTCATAAGCACACAAGCAGGGGGAGGGGCAGAGGGAGAGAGAGAAGCAGACTCCCCACTGAGCAGGGAGCCCTATGTGGGGCTTGATCCCAGGGTCCTGGGATCATGACCTGAGCTGAAAGCAGAGGCTTCACTGACTGAGCCACCCAGGTGCCCCTAAATTCTTAATTTTAAATAAGGGGTCCCACATTTCCATTTTGTACTGGGTCCTGCAAATTAGCAAATTCTGCCTGGAATTGCCTCCAGGTCTGTCATGACTGTGCTGTCCCAGGGCCGGCCACTAGTGGACACTTCACCCCATGGTGTCATTGGGGACTCAGGGTAAACTTGGGAATGCCATGGACCACATGCCAAGTAACGTGGAGGGGGTCACTCAACCTCACTCCGAATGGTTGAAATGTAACCACCAATTTATAATAACAAGTAAACTTCAAGTGGAAAAATCCTCTTCAAGGACAAAGACATAAAGGAAACCAGATTCCTTGGGAGTCCACTGCCAGCAGCTGGGTTTAAATACACATTTGTGTTAGAACTGGAGTGCCTTCTGGCCTCTGGAGACCGAGATTGAGCTCAGCCACCCCCCAATAGTGGCCCTGCCCCTCCGGAGCTGGGTCAGCCTCCCTGTCTAGGGGTGTGCTCTGGGTTCTGGTGTGGCAGCCAGACAGGCTTCCCCTAGGCCCTCCTGACAGCAGCCAGGCTGGCTGGTGACCCTGTCTCTCCCTCACCCAGGGCCCCAACATCCCCCTGTTCCCTCAGCTCCCCCTCCTTGCCTCCTTCCCTGAATTGTCTCTCTCCACCCCAATCTGGGCCAAGGCCTCATGCTCACCTTGAGTCCCCAGGACTCCCCTTGGTGACCTGCCCCATCTATGCCTAAGACCCTGGGACAGCCCCTACCCCCAGATTGCAAGCCAGCCTCTCCCCTGCCCAGGTACGAGCTCCGGGTCATCGTGTGGAACACGGACGAGGTGGTCCTGGAGGACGATGACTTCTTTACTGGGGAGAAGTCCAGCGACATTTTTGTGCGGGGGTGGGTGAGGGCCCCTGACAGGGTTGGGGGGCCCTGGGCTGGGTGAGCCCACCTTTCTGGGGGCAGGAGAGGAGGGAAGGGGCCCGCTGCAGGTGGCTGCAGGTCTGGAGCTGATGGCCCCGGCAGGTGGCTGAAGGGCCAGCAGGAGGACAAGCAGGACACGGATGTCCACTATCACTCCCTCACCGGCGAGGGCAACTTCAACTGGCGCTACCTGTTCCCCTTCGACTATCTGGCCGCCGAGGAAAAGATTGTCATCTCCAAGAAGGAGTCCATGTTCTCCTGGGACGAGACGGAGTACAAGATCCCCGCGCGGCTCACCTTGCAGATCTGGGACGCCGACCACTTCTCCGCGGACGATTTCCTGGGTGCAGGGCTGGGGAACGGAGGGGGCGGGCAGGGGAGCCCACCCTGGGGCGGGGGGTCCACCGGGCCCGGCCTGTCAGAGCTGACTCCAGGGCTGCCACAGGGGCCATCGAGCTGGACCTGAACCGGTTCCCCCGGGGCGCGAAGACAGCCAAGCAGTGCACCATGGAGATGGCCACGGGGGAGGTGGACGTGCCCCTGGTTTCCATCTTCAAGCAGAAGCGCGTCAAAGGCTGGTGGCCGCTCCTGGCCCGCGATGAGAATGATGAGTTCGAGCTCACGGTGGGGACCGCCACTGCTTGGGCAGAGGGCAGGCCTGGGCCGGGCTAGGGTGCGGAGGGTCCCGGCGCCTGGCCTGAGCGCTGAGATCCTTCTGTTCCTTTCTGCAGGGCAAGGTGGAGGCAGAGTTGCATCTCCTGACAGCCGAGGAGGCAGAGAAGAACCCCGTGGGCCTGGCCCGCAATGAACCTGACCCCCTAGAGAAACCCAAGTGAGTGTGCTGCCAGCCTGGCCCCCCTGCCACGCTGGTCCCTAGGGCCACTGGAACAGGAAGGGGCAGCAAGAACCTTCTGGACTTCTCGCTCCCGCTGTGCAAGCACCTCTGTGTTCTCTATCTCTCTCTGGGCGGGGGAGCCTCTTCCCCTGTCTGCTCCCCACCGGAATCCACCCCTCCCTCTGAACCAAAGCACGGGCTACTTTTTCAGGAAAGCAGCCCCTCTCCCAGGGAAGGCCCATGTCGCAGAGCTGAATGCTCTTCCTAGTTTTAGCCCACACAGCTGGGGTGGTGGAATGTGGGGCCCCAGGCAGCCCTGAGGGCCAGGGAGGTGCCCAGAGGTGCACACACTCAGCCCAAGGTCACCCCAACCCGTTGCGAGGCCCCTGCCATACCCTGAGCCTTCTTCATCCTCTGTGTCCTTTCTCCATGCTGCCTCTGCCCTCTTGCTGCTCTAGGCGGCCAGACACGAGCTTCATCTGGTTCTTGAACCCTCTCAAGTCTGCCCGCTACTTCTTGTGGCACACATACCGCTGGCTGCTCCTCAAACTGCTGCTGCTCATGCTGCTGCTCCTCCTCCTCGCCCTCTTCCTCTACTCTGTGCCTGGCTACCTGGTCAAGAAGATCCTGGGGGCCTGAGCCTGGCTTCCTCCTGGCTCTGGTACTCCTCACTTCTTCCTCTGGACCTAGGGCTGATGAGCTGGGCAGCATGTGGCACACACACACATGCACATGCGATGCCCCTCCACACACACACACACACGTGTACACGTGCACACATGGCAATTTTCAAGCTGTCAAACAGTCCCATAGACTCTAAAATGACTGTTACATGATTGCATTTGAGGCCGGAGAGACAAAGCAACTTGCCTAAGGTCACCTAGCCGATTAGAGCTAAGACCCAGCCTAGGTTTTCAAGTTGCCAACCCAGTATCCTTGGCATGACACTACTTGCTGTCCTTGTGACAGTCTGACTCTAACCCAGTGCTGTTGGCAGAAAGCAGTTGACATGTGGACAGGGGATGGGGAAAGGTTTGGCTGGGAGTAGCCAGCAAGGCCTCACTGGTTCCCACCAGCCCCTATCTCCCAACCCAGAGCCATTTTCTGTCGTGTAGGCCAGTAAGGAACCCTGTCCAGTTCCCATAGCTTAGCGGCCAACATCTGCTGACCAGGAAATATCTGCTGAGCAGCTGGGGGCCAGGCACCATGCCTAGCAGAGCATGTGCACTTTGTCTCCTTCCCCTTTACCAACCCCAGAGGCAGAGTCCACTATTAACCCCACTGTGTAAGTACAGAAACTGAGGCTCAAACGGGAGCCTGACTTGCTCATCACCACCAGGCCTGGAAACCAGGTGCCCTGGGTGGGAGCCCCACTGTGCCCTGAGCCTGGCTCTGGAGGGCATGATCTGTGTCCTCTGCGGGGCTGGTGGGACAGGAGCTTGAAAAAAATCTATTCAGTACTTGAATTTTATATCTTGACATCTTATAAAACCTACTGTCTTTGTAAACACGAACAGCAGAGGGGAGAGCTTAGCAAGCACCTCTTGGCCGGAAGGCTGTGCAGAAGGTAGAGCAGCAAGGGGCGTGCGTCCCACGGAGGCTCCTCAGACCCTGGGCAGGGTGCGGTGGGCACAGATGCTCATGTTCATCACAGAGGGGGAGAGGCTGAGAGACACTGGTTTCACAGAGACAACACGGGGCGGCCCCAGAGCACACACGGGGAGCTTCTGAACAGAGGAGCTTCCCAGGGATCAGCACTGTGGGCAGTGCGGCGGCTGCCTCTCAGTAGTGAGCAGCCACGGCCACCAGTGTCCAGGTGGAGGCTGGATGGCCGCCCAGCTGCCAGAAAGCCCTCTAGGGCCTTGGGAGGGGACCAGGTGCCAGAGGATCCCACAAAGAGCCCAAACCTGGTGCTTAAGAAAGGGGTCCACACCCGGTTCCAGCACTCTCACTACTTTTGGAACCCAGGCTGTGACAGGGCATGTTGGGGATCTTGAAGGGCCAAGGGCATGGGGTGCCCTGGGAGAGGCCCATTGCCTGACCACACCCCCTCCTCACCCCCAGCCGGCCTGACACCGCCTTTGTCTGGTTCCTCAACCCCCTCAAGTCCATCAAGTACCTCATCTGCACGCGGTACAAGTGGCTCATCATCAAGATCGTGCTGGCGCTGCTGGGGCTGCTTATGCTTGCCCTCTTCCTCTACAGCCTCCCCGGCTACATGGTCAAGAAGCTCATCGGGGCCTGAAGCCCCATGGCCTGGCTGCCGCTCCTCTCCTGGGCCTGGGCCTTTGTCCCTCCTCGCGTGTGGACTTTCCAGTCTCCCTGGGGAGCCTGGGAAGCCCAGTGTCCACCCTTGTGGCCTCAAGTCCTGCTTGCTGGGCTGGCGACCCCATCCCTCTCCTCCTCCACCCAAGCCTGTTGCTGGCCCTGTCCCACTCAGTTGGTCCCCACCTGGTGGGTGAGAAGGGTGGGCAGGAGTGGGGGTCTGTCCCTTAAGCCACCCCAGATCCTCCCTTAGGCTTTCCCGTGGAGGAGTCAAGGTTTAATAGAATTAACTGAGAATCCTGTCATGGGCCAGTGCCCAGAGCTATAAAAAGAATGAATAAGCAAAAAGCATCACCCTCCCTCCTCAACAGAATCTTGTGAGGGCAGTCAGACAACCAGTCCTTATTCTGTAAATGAGGGCCAGATCCTTCCTGCTAAGGCGTGGAGGTGGCCGCTTCTGCCCTGCTTCCCTCCAGAGTGGCTCCTCCTCCTGCCCAAGGAGCCATCATGGTGGGTGTATAAGCCTCGGCCCTGCCCTGCCTGTGGGTTTTTATCACTTCCCAGAGCTTCCTCTGCCTGGTCCAGTGCTCAGAAGCCTAGATGAGGAGCAGTGAGAGTGAAAACCTTGTACCCACCCGCCCTGCCAGGCCCTCATTTGAGGCCAGGCCAGGAGGTGGTACTTGCAGTGAGAGCCTGGTTTCTGTTGGCTGTTGTTCCTTTCGTGAGTGGTGATTTTTCTCTTAATAAAATAAATTAAACACTGAGCTGACAAGTCTCCATTTGGCCAAGTTGGGGGACCAGTATAGGGGCCCAGAGTTTGTGAGCTCTCTGAGGTTGGCAAACTCATCACTAGCTGGACCCTTCTTGCTTTTCCCCTTTGAATAGCCTCGTTGCCCAAGATTCAAGAAGGGCCTAAGGCATGGGGCCACTTGCTCAGGCTGGCCACGAGAAGAGCCTTACACTAAACCAGGTGGAACCGGGGACCCCAGAAGCTTAACAAAAGGGTCCTGCAGGCCCAAGGACAGTCTGAAGGCTTAAGACCCTACAAGAGCCTAGAGCACTTGGGTGGCTCAGTTGGTTAAGTATCCAACTTTTTTTTTTTTAAGATTTTATTTATTTATTCATAGAGACACAGCTAGAGAGAGAGAGGCAGAGACATAGGCAGAGGGAGAAGCAGGCACCATGCAGGGAGCCCGATGTGGGACTCAATCCCAGGTCTCCAGGATCACGCCCTGGGCTGAAGATGGCAATAAACCACTAAGCCACCAGGGCTGCCCAGCATCCAACTCTTTATCTCAGCTCAGGTCTTGACCTCAAAGAGTCGTGAGTTCAAGCCCCACACTGAGCTCCACAATGGATGTGGAGCCTACTTAAAAAACAACAACAAAAAAGACCCTGCAAGAGCCCCAAAAGCTCCAGCCTCCACTCACAGATTCCTCTCACAGCTAACTGCCCCCAAATGCAAGAGGGGAGTCCCATGCCACTGGCCCAGGTCCAATCCCACAGTGACAGGCCTATTGTCCTACCACAATCTGAGGTGGGGAAAAAGTCCCCTCATGACATGAGGTGGAGTCATGGGCCAGCATTTCACTGGACCTGAGCTCTTTGAAGAGATTCAGCCACAACTTTTTAAAGACTTTAATCATGACTTCAGGATACAGGTGACCCCTCCTATGGCCTTATTTTGACAGGCCTGATCATAGCAGCTCTGGGAAATCCAGAGTGGTCCCAGGCAGCTCCCCGGGTGACATGTGCCAGCTTCGGCTATAGCACCAACACCAATGCCAGTGCCAGCATTCACCTTAACACAGCAGCCTTTTGGGGCCCAGCTCTATTTTGTGGGTACTCGGAACACCTGAGTTGGTGGAACTTGCAGTTCGGAGTTTATCTGGAAGAGAAAAAGGAGGGTCATTACATTTTCCCGGGGCCCTCCTTCTTCATGACCTCTGGGGGCAGGTGCACATGTTGGCTCTCCTAAGGGCTCTAAATCTCTGCAAGTATTTCTTCTCAAGGGCTTCCAGATGCTGGGGGAAAGCCCACAGTCTGCCTCCCTTTAGAAGAGAAGTCCTAAAGCTTTTCGTATGGCTTCTGCTCCAGCCAGCTAACCTTTGGTAATGTTCTTAACCTTCTGCTCTGAGCCACTCTCTTAAATCCTCCCTCCCCCCCTCACCTGTGCTTCCTATCACCAGTCTAGCCCTCCCCCTCTCTCCTCCTCCCCCATCTTCTTGTACACAGCAGCGTGGACGAAATCACAGACCACATAGTCCTCTAATGTGTATCACAGGCCAACAGGCAATCACGACACCAAGGCTTACCACATCCTCTGCTCAGGTGTGGCCTGGGGCCTGAGACCATGGTGGGGCCACATTCTCAGTTCCTGGGCTTGTGGCTGACCTCGGTCACCTCTCACACACACAGCTGGTGAGGAGAACCTACCCTCAGCCCAGTGTGTCAAGGCTGTCCTGGCCCAGGGCTTCAGCATCATGTGAAAGATTCTATACTAGCAGAGCAGAGCCACCAACTGTGTTATGAGTGGATTCTAATCTTTGGAGCAGAGGGAGTGAGATTTCCTCTTCTGCAGGCCATGGGAACAGTTGCCCCAACTACACTGGAGTGGGCAAGAATGGGGGCCAGCAAATATCTATCCCAGTTGGCGCCTCCTCTCACCGTGTTACATCCCAGGCCGGACAACCTGGGCCAGCAATATGGGAAGAGCCCAGGGCTCTGGGCATGTCACAGAGTCACCCAGTCTTGAGTCTCCTTTTTGGGAGAATCATCTATGCCCTATCGACCTCACAGAGGGGTTGTTAAGACAAAGAAGAAAATTCATAAGGAAGGGTTCTGTGGGCCATGAAGCCATCGTGGGCTTTGGCACTGCTTCCAAGAATAGTCCAACAAGCAGCTTGTGCCAAAGACCATGGGCATGAAAGGGCACTCTCACAGCCCAAACATCTCAGAGAAGGCTTTAGGATTGTCCATTCCCTTGCCCAATAATTCTGTCCCAACCTCAGGTATGACTGTTGATACTTTATGTCACACCTCAATGCTCCCTTGCTTCTGGTGAGGGAAGAGACTCATTTCCTAATATCAGCTCCAGCCCCACTGCCTCCCTTGGCTGCCTGCCTACCGTCCTTGGAGGGTCCGTCACCCACCTTGGACTCTAGATACTGTTGAAGCAGCATCTGGAGCTCTGTATTCTGCTGCTCCAGAGAGTTGTTTTCTATCAGCAGCTTAGCCCTCTGGGTCAGGATGAGGCTTTGGGTGGAAAAATCAGTTAGAGGCTCATTGAATCCTGCATCCCCTGCCAAGTAGGGACCAGGATCTCTGTGTTTCTGGTCTTTTTAGAGGTGGAAGAGGATTCCAGAAGCCTGACCCCAGAGCAACCTCCCTGCCCAAAACAAACCAGGCTAGCAGGAACAGAATAGGAAGCCAGAGGACCAGCCACCTAACACCACATGCCCCTTCAACAGGACCTTTCCCTCCAAAGGCAGCTTTTCTCTCCAAGTCAGGAAGGTGGCAAATTGGCCACTGCAAGCAGAATCCTCCTCCACCAATTGCCTGGGCCCCTCCTTCTCCTGGGCTATGACATGCACACTCACTGATACTTCTCCAAAGCTGTGTACAGAGCGTCCCAGAGGTTCTGCGTGGTATCAGGGATAACTGTGGTCAGGGCCTCCCAATACTCAGAGTCCTTCGAGTCATCTCGCACATGCTTCAACTTCACTGGCGTCCGGGAGTCCCTGAAGGTTAAGAGCAACAGTATCATCATCGCCACCTGGCAACCCCCCCCCACCAAGCCCCCATGCGGGGCCAGTCACAGTGCCTGTCCCTCACAGACTCTGCTTGTCCACCAGTCACCTTCCCACTCAGCTTCGTGAGTCTATCGGCTTATGGCCGATTCTCAGAAAGTGCACATGACTGCTCTCAGCATTCCTGACTCCTGGTGCCATTGTCGCCTTTGTCATCCCTTTTCTCTCAGTCAGTTTACCTCACTGACTTTATATCCCGCTACTAGGCCCAGTTCTTTCACTAATGCATCCAAAACACCTCTCAGAATTCGGCGTCCCCTCAAGGATAGCCTTGATCCAGGATATCATCAACTCCACCAGGACAAACCTTTCAGCTGCTCTCCTGTATCTGGCATCACCGCCCCCTCCCCACCACCAAAGGGATCTTTGTAAAATGCAAGCCCAACCATGGCGCCTCCACTGCTTAAGACCATGCTCTGGCTCCGGGCCACTAAAGGACAAAGACAAAGATCTTGGGCACGGCGAGCAAGGCTCTCCAAGATCTTGCCTGGCTCCCCTGCCCACTGGTCTCACTTGCCAGGGAAGACCCTGACACTAGCCACACCTCTCTGCCACGATTCTGGAATATACCAGGCCTTTCCCCATACTGTGACACCCTGAAATGCCCTTTCCCCCCACTTAATCCACCCAGGAAAACCCAGTTTGGGTGCCTAAACCCCTCTCGGACATGCCAGATGGGGAAGCCACTGCCTCTCCCAAGTGACGTGGCAGCTTGTTATGCTCTGCCCATTGTTCTGATAACCAGGCGCTCCCTCCACAGGGCCCACACCCAGCAGACCCCAGTGACTGTTGAATGAATGATAAATGAGAAAATGCAAATCACTTCTATGCCTATTTCTTTCCTTCATGTCCACTTGTCCCCCGATTCCTCCAGCCCTCCCAAGGACCATCCTCTCCTCCCCACCCAGGTTCCTGTCCTGCAACCTCCACACTCAGACTATAGCATCTGCATGGCCTCTGCCCAGCCCGCTTCAAGCAAGTCCTCCAGCACCACACCTGGGCTTCTTCAGACCCATGACAAAGGCCTCCAGGATCTTGAGGACATCGTTGGGGTGGATGAGCTTGGGAGAAGGGGGGTGCTCCTTCTCTTCCGCCTCCCCTTCCCCAAGGCTTTCCTCCTTCTGTTCCTCAAGATCTCTCTTCTCTCCTGGCTCCAGTGCCGACATCAGGCTTGTTTGCTCCTGTGGGGGTGACAGATGCCAAGGTAAACCAATGTCATCAGTTTCTTACGTATCCTTCCAAAGAGATACTATGTCCCTACAAGCAACGCCTTCCCTCCCGTTGTCACAGGAATGATGCTCTACGACACACACAGTTCTGCACTTTACATGTTTCACAATAAACCTTAGGGATGTTTTCGCATAAATATGTAAAGAACTTTTTTGTTCTTTTTTTTTTTTACTGGTGCATAGTATTCCACTATGTAGATTCACCACAGCTCCTAAGAGCAGGAGGTTTGGCTTGTTCCCCTGAACAATGAATTCTTTCATGATGGAATTGTAGATTGTTTTTGATCTTCTCCCACTTCTAGCAATGCTGCAACCAATGAGCTACAATAAACACATCCTTTCAAATGTATTGAGACATAGCTGCAGAGTGAAATCCTAGGAGAACTGCAGGGTATAGAGTACGTGGTGCTGTCATCCATAGGGACGCTGCAACAATTGGCTCTCACAGCAGCAACTTAGGAGCCTGTCTGGTTCCCACGCTTCGGCCAATCACTATGTGCTATCAACTCGCACAGTCTTGCCAATGTGACAGTTGCACATGGAATTTGGACAGTTTTAATTTGCACTTCTCTTATTAAAAGAAGCCTGGTTATCTTTTCATACGTTTAAAAGTTATTCGTACTGCCTCTTGTAGGAGATTTTTGTTTGTATTCCTTGTCCAAGTTGTTGGTCTTTTTCTTATTGGTTTATATGAGTTCTTTGTATATTAAAGAAATAGGCCTTTAACTGTGGTATGAATTTAAGACATTTCCTCTCCCAGTTGTCATCTGTATCTTAACTTTGCTTATAGTGATTTTTGCCTCACAAGGTTTATTTGCTTGGTTTTTAATGTAGTCAAATAGATCCTGTTTTTCCCCTTTACGGCTTCTGGGTTTTATTCACCCAGCCAGTTCTTTTTGGAAGCATATCAGGATATTCTCCCTGGAGCCAGCAATGCTGAACATATTTTTTAATCCAAGTTTTTAATTTTTGAATTAAAACTTTATAAAATTGTTAACATGATATCTTCTTCAGAATAGTTCATTACAATCAAGATAGGTATTGCAGATGGGTCCTGCTTGGCAGGAAAGTGGTAAGGATCAAAATATTCAGAACGTGGTGGGCCTAGGACTCCTAGGGGCTGAGATCAGGCTTTGAGGAAGGGCCCAGGAAAAGATGCCTCGGGGCCTTAGTATGAGAACAGCCTCTCCTCCCCAACCTTTCTTCCCCTTGCAAATAGAAAAAGTAACAATAAAATAGGAAATGCTAAGTTCACTTTCTTTGACATAAAACCCTCACTATTTCTCCAGAAGTATTATGCAAAGGCAGCAATGCCCTCTGGGGGCTTTCAGAATTTCAAATGCTCTCTTTTTTATTGCACTTCACATTACCTGACTGGAGGGTGAATGATAAACTCGGTATCTGAGGAAGAAGTTCACCAGTTTATATAAGTCGTCCTCACTTTCAATTCCAAGGGCCTAGGGGAAAATAGGAGAATTGCTCAAACATCACAGACTTCTTCCGAGACCCTCACCTCCTTAAGAGACCCTCACCTCCTAAGAGCAGGAGGTTGGCTTATTCCCCTGAACATCCCCAGCACCTGCCATGGCCCAGAGTGAGGCCCGCTCAACACCTGGGAAGTGCAATGAGATCATATCCTAGCAGAGAAACAATGCTTGGAGTAAGGAACAGCTCCACACAGGTCTGGTGGGTATGGGAATGCTAGAATAGGCTGGACATACATCCAGGTTTCAGGGTGTCGGGAAGAATCTAGAGTCTGAGAGCTGGGCCATGAGAGAGAAGCTGGTAGAGGAAGGGTCAGGGCTGGGAGACAGCTAAACGACTCTGTGGCCAATTTGTGACATGGAGAACAAGGTGACAGAGAACCCAGGGAAACCGGGAAGACCTACATCTACTCCCAGGGCCAAGGCAATGTTGGAAAAACAGAAGAGGCTGGCTTAGAATGAGGCCAACTCAGCCCAGTGGGACTCACTGAGAAGATGGCGTCCAACTTCAGCAGATAGCATTCGTTCTTCTCCAGGGGAAGGAGAAGGCTCAGCAGCTTGCTCTCTATGAGGAAACCCTGGGAAGGAAGACGACATCTCTAGCCAGAGACAGGTTTCGAAACGAGTGCTGGGTCTGCAGCCTACCTCTGTCTAAC
The DNA here is from genome assembly GCF_018345385.1 of Vulpes lagopus. Classification (NCBI taxonomy): domain Eukaryota; kingdom Metazoa; phylum Chordata; class Mammalia; order Carnivora; family Canidae; genus Vulpes; species Vulpes lagopus. Next base: position 113,203,690 of record NC_054828.1, read on the forward strand.
TAGCCCGCGATGACCCTGCAGAGCAGGACCCCACAAAGCAGAGACTTTCAGCAGCAGGGCCTCCAGAGGAAGTCCTTCCTGGGATGCCCAAGAGCCCTTCCTGGGGATAAAGCCAATGCTCGTCATGGATTTAGTTTCCCTACCTCCGAAAGGGGCTGGCTCACCTCACCCACAAGCCACTGGGTAAACACCTGAGTTCCCCAGAGCAGCCCAGATCCGATTCAGTCACAGATCCCTGCCTGTGCAATGTCATTTCACTCATAGGCTAGCCCTCAAATATCATCAAACAGGGCAGCAGGCACTGAGTTGGGAGGGAGGCGTGGAGGGTAAGGGACACACCATATCACAACACAGTGCACATGGGGGGCAGATGGGAAGACTGAGTGCCCGACACCCACTCCAAGCTGGGAACTCCTGGGGGAGGTCAGCATGAAGGGGTGGCCCCTGGCAGCAAGCCTGCAAATAGAGAGAGGAACACCTGACTGCTGCCTCTCTCAGCAGGAGCTGCCCTCAGTGGCAAGAGCCAGATCTTGGCCAAAGAAAACTCTCAAAGGGGTGAGGGGCTGCCAGCCCTTGCTGCACCTCCTCTACACATCTCAGAAACGCAGGATCTAAGTAAACACCAATTGTGTTCCTATAACACCCCAACTTCCAGCTGAGCCAACTCCAATGCCTTTACACTAAATCTAGTGGGTTTTGCTAATATACAGTACAGATACCCAAAGCCTCACACCCCCAGAGTAATCACAGATTGAGCTCCCAGAATAAGGCCATGTCAGCTGTGGCCACACTACTGGGCAGGTGGGTTCACAGAGGTGAGACTGGCACCTCTTCTCTTGCAGAATGGGCTTCTTTAAAAACTAATAATAATTAGCAGGAGCCCGTGGGCCAATTTGGCCCACACCTTGCTGACCCACTAAGGGATGACCCATTTGCCAGCTGTGGGCTGCTCTGAGGCAGGTCTCTCTGTGAGGGACCCCCGCTCTGCTGCTGAATGCCTGGGCACTCTTGCCTCCAGGCCACATCTGGCCTGGCCAGACATAGCAGCAGCAGCAGCACACAAGAAGCAAGGACAGAGAGTTTGCAAAGCCACCAGCCAGAAGTCCCTCTGGCACAGCCCCACGCAGCTGGCCTCACCGACTCGTCACACAGGAGCATCAGGATCTTTCTGGTAGTTTTTGCGGAAATTTGCTTCGGCAGGTCAAGGTAAGACTCTGCTTCTGAGGCAGCCTCCTCAGTCCCTTCCTCTTCTGCAGATAGGGCAAAGAAAAGAGAGAGTGGGAGGGAAAAAGAAAATTATTGTTTGGCTCTGTTGACTTTGAGCAACAGTCAAAGGGCTTTCCTTGAGAAAATTTACCTCTTAAAATGCCTCCTTAAGGCCCTATGGAGTCTCCTCAGCTGAAGAAAGCCAAGTACGTGGGGAAAACAGGGAGGCTGGGGGTTGGACTGGAGAGGAGGATGAGAAATCTGCCATTCTAGGATATTTCGCTGGTCAAAATTTCATCTCCTTGCCAACAACACACTCAAAATCCGACCATGGCCAGGAAGTGGAAGGGAGAGGATGAACCTATTTATTCTCACTTTAGAAAAATCTAGCACATCTAGCTATATGCTTTCTAAACCAGCAGCAGATCAGAAGCAGCCAACTAAACTGTGTACCAAGTGGTAGCCTCACTTCTCAGCAAGAGCTGTTGACTAATAGCAGAGCTGCACATTTTCTTGACTAAAATGAGAAATTTAAAGATGTGGGGATCCCTGGGTGGCTCAGTGGTTTAATGTCTGCCTTTAGCCCAGGGCGTGATCCTGGGGTCCTGGGATCGAGTCCCACATCAGGCTCCCTGCATGGAGCCTGCTTCTCCCTCTGCCTGTGTCCCTGCCTCTCTCTCTCTCTCATGAATAAATAAATAAATAAAATATTTTTTAAAAAAAGAAATTTAAAGATGTTTTATACTATACATTTTCTCATCTGAAAATAGTTATAAAAAAATCATTGTACTACCAGGTTTTACTAGTTGTTCAAAAGATAAAATGAGATCATATAAATGAAGATATTTTGAAAAATACAAGATACCATCCTGCTGGTGGAAATGCAAAATGGTCCTATCCTTATGGAGCAATATCCAACAAAATTACAGAGGCATTTACCCTTTGATCCAGAAGTCCTACTTTTAAGGGTCTATCCCAACAATTTGCTAGGAAAAATATACAAACATGAATGCGTAGAGCTATTTATTGCAGCAATGTTTGTAAGAGCAAAAACAAACAAACAAAAACCTGGAAATATCCCAAGTAGCCACCAACAAACACTATCTGAAAACGTTGTAGCATGGCCACACAACAGAATACCAAATAAAAATAGCATGAAGAATATTCCTTCTCACTGCTATAGACTGATCCCCAGGATACTTTGTAAGTGAAAAAAAAAAACAAGATGGAGAAAAGCATATGCTCTCATTTTAAAAGGAGGTCTATATATACAAATATATACACACATTTGTTTTTAAAAGCAATGGAAAGATAAACTATACATTATTAAATAGTTACCTATAGGAGAGGGATAAAATAGAATGGAGAGGATAAGACTACACTTCCACCAATATACCTTGTTTTGTACATTTGGCTTTGGAAACGTAATTATTTTACATAACTATAAAACAAAATTAAATTGTAAAAATCAACGCCTAACAATCAAAAGTAAAACAAAAAGATCTAAATATGTATTCAGTTGGTGACATAACCAAATAGAAACTATTCTCTTTTTTTTTCCAAAGATTTTATTTATTTATTCATGAGAAACACAGAGAGAGAGGCAGAGACAAAGGCAGAGGGAGAAGCAGGCTCCCTGTGGGGAGCCTAATGTGAGACTCAATCCCAGGACCCCTGAGCCAAAGGCAGACACCCAACCACTGAGCCATTCAGATGCCCCAAATAGAAACTGTTCCAAGTGACTTTAAAAGACACCAATCTGGGGAAGCCTAGGTGACTCAGTTGGTTAAGCATCTGACTCTTGGTTTCAACTCAGGTCATGATCTCAGGGTCATGAGATGGAGCCCCAAGCCCTGCGTCCAGCTCTGTGCTTAGCACAGGGTCTGCTTGTCCCTCCCCTTCTGCTCCTCCTCTGGCGTACTCTCTTCCCATCTCTCTCAAATAAATAAATAAAATCCATATATGAATGAATGAATGAATGAATGAATGAATGAATGACAGCAATCTGTGTGTACATCCCTAGTGGAATGTACCCTAAGAGTAAAATGAACTTCAGAAAGGTTTAAACATTTTTTAGTAATCATTTATTAATAACAGGTTGATATTTTATTCTGCAACTGTTCTGTGGTTCTGGGAAAAGCAATGAATAATTATCTCGAAATGCACCAAGATTTTCAAGTTAGGAGAGAGGAGATATACTTTGATAAGGTTAAGTAAAACGTCTGGCATTCTGATGATTAGGAAGTGTTAGGATAAACACATGATTTATTTTTTCATGAAAATGTAATTAAAAAAAAAAAAACAAAAAAAAGAAAATGTAATTCTACACACTATACTCATCCACTAGGAAGGCCTAGAAACTGACCCATCCCCAGCAATGAGCACTCCAGCTCCCAGACGATGGTTTCAAAATACCATTTGTTATTTAAAAGGACTAGGTTTTCTTGACCTTGAGAAATGGCTGATTACAGACTTGAAGCAGGAAACATATAAGATTGGAACATCTGTTCATTCTGGAAACCCAGGAAACTATCAGCAACGACTAAGTTTGTGTCGAAAGGACCCAGAAGCCAACATGAAGAGACTCTCATTGGCCAAAAATGGGACAATTAGAGTATCAGTAAGGTTAATAAATGCAGTAAACTGAAACACATCAAACTTGTTTAAATCCAATGTGTTCATAATGATATTTTTAAAAGACTGATTGATCGATTTGAAAGAGGTGGGGGTGGATGCAGGGAGAGACTCAAGCAGATTCCGTGCTGAGCACAGAGCTCCATGCAGGGCTCGATCTCACAACACTGAGATGACAACCTGAGCCGAAACCAAGAGACGGATGCTTAACCAACTGCATCACTGACGTGCCCCATGATATTTGTTTTATAAAATGTCACTGGTCACCTTTAGAAGATGCTAGAGACCAGCCCACTTATTTTGATAACTAGTAGATAGAGAAAGAACGGCATCTATCCTGTTTTTCCTACATGAAGTGTGTCTCAGGGTAACAAATAGCTGATGAGGGGGAAGATTCTCTTTTCAGAAGTGTTCCAGCTAATAAATGAAGACATGTGATAGAATTTAGAATATCACCATTTTGCAACCCCTAAGGCAATTAATGGATCTTAGACAATGACTACCAGTGGTTGCTAACCTCACAAAAAGAGAGACAACCAACCAGACATTAGTTTATCCCAATGGAGGTACACAACAATGTACTTAGCGAAACTAAACTGAACCAGAATTTGATCAAATTTCTAGATCAAACTACCAGATTATAATACAGGGAAGAGGATAAAGCTATAAATTATATTAGAGAGTTAAAAGCCATGACTATGGACCTCCCAGCTACCAGACTTCTTCCCCCTTCTCTGGACTTCAGTTTGCTCATCTTTGAAATGAATGGGTTGCCACAGTGGTCTTACAGGCCCCCAGCCCCCAGGTCTAGGACATCATTTCAGTCACCTGTTTGCATCAGCACCTCTTCTAATATTTGTGTGGCAGACTTCTGCTGCTGCTGAGATATAGGTCCCACATTCCTCAGGAACCAGAAATCAGGCGCCGTCCATGGGAGTCCCAGATGATGGGTATGGATGATCCTGTCTACATCAAAGGCTCTACTTATCAGATCCTTTGCCTCCTCTTCATTCATCAGCCAAATCTCCCGAAACTGCTTGTCATCGATAAGAGCAAAATGCCTGTGATGGAGAGTTGCTCAGCATGGCCAGGGGACCCTGGGGGCCTGGTTAGGGTCCCCTCCATTAGCAGTAGGGCAAGAACTGAGGTGGAGCTGTGGTGCATCCCGGGTCTGGCCTCCAGGCCTCACCTGTGACAGGCTGAAGGCCATCCCCACACCTCTCAAGAAAAGGCAGATGACATGCAAGTAAAGGGACAGAGAAGACAGCACAAAGGACTCTTAGGGCCTGGGCCCACCTCTATTTGGGGCATGAGCCTTGGGACCCAGGTCCCTAAAATACCTCATGGCTTTCTGTAGCTCCTTGAATTGCATCACAAGGCGTTTGTAGTCAGAGGTTAGTGACTGGTTCTCCTCCTGGAACTGCTTGATCTGTTTGGCATATTTCGATCTCAGATTGTTAAGGGTATCATGTAGGCTGTGGAGCAGAGGGGGAAAGAGTTCTTCTGTCGCTGAACAGAAGCTGTGGTGTATGTTCCTCTCAGGTACTTCACACCATTCTACAGAACGGTGGGTCAGATTTGTGCAGGTGCAGAAAACCCTCCCATTTATTTCCAAAACCAGGCTGCTCCAATTGTGATGGAGAGGAAAGGAAGGCCACGGGAGGTAAGGGTGTCGTCCAGAACTAAACTCATTTACAAGAGTCCAGAAGCCCTGAGCCACAGGAAAGGCCGTCTCCTCCTCAGGAGCATGACTGAATCTCCCTCAACACACCATCTGTGAGCGTGTCCCTACTGAGTGCCACCTCACATATTTAAAGAGCGAATCTCAACTATCTCACTGATGTGAATTGGATGTTCATTTCACTTCTAACACAAGGAAAATAGAAAGGAAAAAATGAAAACTTGACCCCACAAGTCTATGATATATACTGTTCGGGAGTCCGATAGCTCATTCATTCACTCCCTTATTCATCAAACATGGAAGGTCTCTTGTGTGTCAGGGCTATGTTTGAATACAGAGATGAAAACAAGGATATGTTCCAACACAAGGCACTATCAGTCCAGCCAGAGGCAAAGATTCACGCTCAGTAGAGCATGAAAGCGCTGTGGGGGCAGTTCACATAGGAGTCCAGAGGTGAGGCATGGAACTTACCCTGACCTGCAGGTGGGGGGAGTGGCTGAAAGTTCCAGCACAGTGAGGGGCAGTGATAGACTGGCAAATGGCTCTGCGAGTCCAGGCATGTCACAGCTCCACATCTCACTGTCCTGGGAGCTCTGTACATGGAAACTTGTCTCATAAAATATGCATGGCAGGCACGGCTATTAGACCCACAACCATACTTCAGAGTTCAAACCAGTGAAGAGGTGTCTTGTGTCAGTGCCTCCTTTACATACGAATGGAGAGTCTGAAGGCCTACATATTGTCCATTTAAAAATTCTAAAGATAAAATTTTCCCTTTCAAGCATTATTCTGAAATAAACATAAGGCCCCTAAACACACAAACATCCATCCTTTGTGTTTTCAGCCTCAATAAAATGCAAAAATCATTTAACTTAGACTCTGATAAAAAGCAATATCTAATTCATTTTCTTAACTACAGCATTCTAGGACATTTTCCACATATAGATGTAAAAAATGTTATTAAGTAGCCATTCCAAAGTATTTTTCCCAGCATCCCTTAGTAAAGAGGTTTCTACGTGTCATTTAACCACAGAAGCTAATAAAAAAAATAATAAACTCCAGGCACACGCTGCAGGTCTAGGCAAGGTAGCAAGACAGGGAGTAGACAGGAAGAAATGGTTGCAAGGGGAGGCTCAACAAAACATCATGTCCTTGTTGACTGGCTGGAAACTAGAGATGGAGGGGACAGAGGTGGAGGATGGGAAAACTGGGAGGGTAGGCAAGCCTGGTTTCAAAACTTGTCCACTGGCAATGACAGGGACTCTATAAGCTGAAATGTCTTTTGGCAGTCCCAGATAAAATGAGGAGGTGAGGTTGGGATCAGGGATATGCAGCTGGGAGTCTCTGCCTTCGGCTCAGGTGGTGATCCCAGGGTCCTGGGATTGAGCACCATGTTGGGCTCCCAGCTCAATGGAGAATCTGCTTCTCCCTTACCCTCTCCCTCTGCCTCTACCCTTCCCCATTCCCCCACTCATGCTCTCTCTTTCTCAAATAAATAAATATAATCTTTAAAAAAAAAAAAAGCGGTTATATGCAAAGCCATGAGACTGGTATAGATGGTGGATGGGATAAAAATATAAAGGAGTAAGGCGCTTTCTAGAATATCGAATCAGGCAAGAGAAAGCAGAACCACCAAAGGAAACCAATTAGCAATGCATTGAGAAAGAAGAGCAAATATTTCAGTCATAAAAGTCCAAGGAAAAATATTCTGAGATTTGGTGCCAGTAACCACAGGATGAGGCCTGAGGAAGAGCTGTGGTATGTGGCTAGAAGGACATCACTGGTCACCTCCATAGGGAAGTGGTTGTCCAATTTCGGGGTCAGGAGTCAAATTATGAGCACTGGAGGTGAGGGACCAGCCAGTAGGGAGAGGAAAATGGCCAGGTAAGCAAGGAGAGAGAGAGCCCTCACACAGGAGCAGCAGGGTCGACTGAGGGCTTTTCAGGGTAAGGGAAACTGTGCATGCGTGAAGTCAGAGGGGACCCCCAGGGAAGGGAGGATAGGGATGATGCCACTCACCTTCCTGCCCCTGGGATCAAACCCAAGGGCAGTCTCACGTACCTCTGCCCACTGCCGTTCCTACCACCCTCCTCTCTCTCCCAGTGCAGTCCCTGTCAGCAAATGAGGAACCTTCGGCTTCCTGCGTCCTCGCCTTCAGACCAGCCCTTCACTCCTGGCTCTGGCACCCTGGAGTCCTAACTCTTTTTTACCGATTCATATCCCTCCTCCACTTCATTATTTCACTTCCTCAGGAAACCTTCTCAGAGAACTCCTTCTCACTGACAGCACAGATTTGTGGTTTTGTGGTTGTCGTAGATGGGTGAAGAGAGGGAGCAAGAGAAAGGAGAGATCCAGAGAGATACACTCCAAACGATCTCTGGTGGTAGGAATATGCTGTTTTTATGTTTCTATCTTACTTCCAGTTGTACTTCCTACTTCTCAAAAATGCTCACATACTGTTTCTGTAATCACAAGCTGAGAATTTATTCTACAGACGGCCCCGCGCCTGTGCAAAGTGAGACACTTGGCATGAGTACCTACACTGGCATCATTTGCAACAGCAAAAGATTAGAAGCGATCTAAATGCCCAACCACAGGGAAATCATGTGAGAGCTCTTTATGAACCAATATGGAAACATTCAAGACACAGGACAGTGTGTATAGAATGCTGTCATTTAGTCTAAAAAGAGAGGGGAGTGGTGACAGTATTTATTCATGTTTGCTTGTAATGTGGTTAAAGAAATTCAGGAAGAAGCAAAAGAAATGAACAATTATTACAGAGGTGGAAAAGAGGAACCATGCAAAATAGGGGGTGGGAGACAGACTTTTTGTTGTACATTCTTTGGGGGCGGGGAAAGGATTATCTTTTCTAAAAAAAACTCTTTTAAGAAGACTTTTTTAACAGCTTGCACTCCTCCAGAAGGGGAGAGTTCATCCCCACCCCCATTTTCAGCATGGAAGGGCTGATGTTCTGTGTGCCCGCTTACCGATTTATCTTCCTCTTCTGCTGAGATTTGATCACTGTGCTCTCTTCATCCCTCTTCTTCAGCACCTGGAAGTTGTACTCCAACTTCTCTTGGTTTAGCTGGTAAGTTGCTTTCATCTGCTGGAGCTGCTGCTCAAGAATCTAAAGTTTAATAACAATAATAATAATAATAATACTCACAGGCCTGGTATCCTTGGTTGTGCCTGAGCGTCCCTGATTCTTCCTACTGGCATCAGTTGTATCAGAGGAACCAGAGGCACAAGTGCCTCCACCTGAATTCTTAGAAAATCTGTCATCAGAGGCAAATGAAAGACAACAAGAAAAAATATCCACCGTTCAACTGCAAGCTTAAAGCCTATGTCCCTGAGGCACCTGGGTGGCTCAGTGGTTGAACATCTACTTTTGGCTCAGGTGTGGTCCCAGGGTCCTGGGATTGTAGGAAATGTGAAAAGTACAGTAAAGGAGAAAAGAGGAGAAGACATAGAAAGGGCAAGAAGAATTATTTAAACTCCACCTCCAAGAGGCATTTTCTGTCAACATATTGGCATGTTTCCTTCCAGTGTTCTTTACATACTGAGATCAAACCATAGCTACAATTTTATATTCCACTTTTCTCCCTTAATATTATAACAAAAAAAATTATAACAAGAATTTTCCACATTAGCTCTATCAATGTAATTTTAATGGTGTATAATATTTTTACATATAATAACTTATCATATATGAAATACTTATCATCCACCATACTATTTCATCATTTCCCTACCATTGTACATCTAGATTGTTTTGAGAATTCTCAATATCAGAAAACAGATTCTGGGAACAATCCTATATAAAACTTCCTGGGTATTTTTATTTCCTAAAGGTAGATTCTCAGAAGTAGACCAGGGACCTCCTTTTTCTCATAGCTTTGCAATAAGCCCCTATTACTAAGACAGCATTTCCCAAACCTGTCTGGCCACAGAACAGGTTTTATATTTATAACAAAGTGAGAGCACGTGAGTTACAAATGCAAGCCCTGGCACATGTTCATGCAAATTTCATTCTTGAAGGCAGATTATTATATAACACTAACTATGGAAATAGACTCTCTGTTTTTCCTACATAATCACATCTTGAAAGGGGAAAAAAAAATCAGTGACTCACTTTGTTAGTTTTGTGAAACCACCACTAGTACCTCACCTAGCTGAACACAGTTTGCAAAACTCAACTAATTAGGCTGTGTCTTTTTCTTTGGGACCTGAAAGAACTCATATCTGAGCTGATTTTATATGCAAAACAACAAACAAAGAAACTCTGTCACCTGACTCTTCGCATTTGCATTTCTTTGCCTGTGCTTATGGTTAATTATTTATTAACTGATTTTATTTTCTCTTGTGGAATGCACCTGCTCCTACTCTTTGCTAAAATAGGTTCCTAGGAGACTGACACATGGAAGGACTAGCAATGCAACGTGCACTGTGGGCTCACCATCTCTATGGGATCACGGATCAGCTGCTCCATCACCTCAGCTCTGATCCAAGACCACCCCCCACCCCCACCCCCGTGCCTCCGCAGTCACGATGCCACTAGGGATTTATTGGCAGCGCTGACAATGAAATTGCAGAACTAATAGTCTGGTAGTCTCACCCACCAGAGTCTACAGCAGACAGCTGCATGAATTATGTGATTCGTTATTTGTTGTCAACACCTTCTGCTCCAGATAATTTGGGGAATGGTGACTCTATTGTTAACTATTTCAGGGTTAAGTCTCAACAGACCACTGTCCTTGGTTGTCATACACTGAAGGTAGTTTTTTAAATTTTAAGATTGTAATGGATTTTGTTAACCGTCTGTGCTTATTCTTCAATTTTCCAAAGATATTTTTGTGAAGTTGTACTTTACGTTCCCAAGATTCATGATAAAACATCATGTTTGGGTTTTGTGAATAATTTATAAAGATTACAATCTATCTTGCCTCTGATGTTATGGTTACTGTAGGTGTTGATCACACCTTCCTGTTTTTCCTGCGTCAGTACAAGCCTCTCCATGCTACCTGCCCACACGCTCCAGAAAACCAGCTGCCATCATCCCCCAGACAGAATGGAAAATTAAAACAGCCTTTCCCCTGGCCCTGTGGGCTGACCTCAGAGATCCCACCAGGCCTTTTCACGGCCACTCTCAAGAACTGTATCTTGTTTATCTTTGTGTTTTACACAATGTAAGTTTGCAATACTTGTTAAATAAGTAACTTGGTTTTGATTTTTTGTGATTAATATTCTGGTAGTAAAGGCAACAGTCCCTAAAAGTTGAGCTAAACCATTTTACAACTTTAAAAGCACAAGTAGGACCTAAAATAAAAACATTGGCCTGCATCAAGAACTAAGTGTTTCTAGTAGTTTTATTTTGGGGTAGTGGGAGGGTGTGGCAAAATCCTTCTCGAATGCCTAATGTTTACAGGCTTCTTTTTGCTCGTTAATAATGTCACCTTACTGGCAGTAAGCACTTGGAAAGTATGCATTCTTTTCCACTTTTTATACTTTACCCATCAAACCAAATCTATGTGTATTGGATCCTTCATATTTTTGTGGTTTGGAAAATTTTAGTTGCATGTTTTAGAACTGATACAGTGCTATGAATTACTTAGGAAGAGAAAGCCTAATGTTGAGCTACATTCTTTATCTTCTTGACAAAAATTGATGCTATTTTGACTTTACTGTCTAGTGCGAGTACACCTAAGTGGCATTATGATAAAGTTTGATCTACTAAAATACCCCATGTACTGCAATATGGTAATCCCTGATTTGATTATCTGTTTCTAGTTAAATGTGGTACAGTATACTTCTGGTTTCCATTCTAACACAGGAAAGAACCATTGCGCACAGGAACTGCACACAGTTCCCCACTCTGAGTATCTCTGTCTGCCTGCCTCCCACATACTCATACTCCAACTGGGCAAAGGAAGCCAGGAGATGAGGGTCTCCCAGACTCTCTACCTCTCTGTCCCTCACCTCCCTAGTCTTACATCAGCCCTCACCCTCAAAAATCTCCCTATATCCCAGAATTCTTTGGCTTTCTTCAAGCATCTGAGGATTAAATTAAGAACATGAAATTCTACTCCTACAACTTAGTAGCAAAATAAGTAAATAAATAACTGATTAGAAGGACATACAAATTGCCAATGGATTTATGAAAAGGGACACTATTTATTAGGGAAATGCAAACCAAAACTACGATGAGATACCACCTCACACCTCTTAGGATATCTATTGTCAAAAACCTGGGTGGCTCAGTGGTTAAGCGTCTGCCTTCAGCTCAGGGCGTGAATCCCAGGACCTCCTCACTGGAGCCTGCTTCTTCCTCTGCCTATGTCTCTGCCTCTTTCTCTGTGTCTCTCATGAATAAATAAATTAAATCTTAAAAAAAAAATGACTACAAGTGCAGGCAAGGATATGGAGAAGGGAATTTCATACCCTGTTGGTGGGAATGCAAACTGATGCAGTCACTCTGGAAACAATATGGAGGTTCCTCAAATGATAAAATATAGAACTATCGTTTGTTCCAATAGTCCCACTTCTGGATACAGATCCAAAGGTACTGAGATCTGGATCTTGAAGAGATGTCTGTACTACCATGCTCATTGTGGCATAGTCACAACAGTCAAGATATAGAAACACCTAAATGTCCATCGATGGACTAATGGAGAATGAAAATGTGGTATAGGTATATTATGAAATCTTACTCAGCCTTAAAAAAGGACAATCTGCCATTTGCAACAACATGGATGGACACAGAGGACATTATACTAAGTGAGATAAGCCAGACACAAAAAGACAAATACTGCATGGTCTCTCACTTGTTTTGGGGATCTAGAACAATCAAACTCATAGGAGCGGAGAGTAGAATTTGCAACCAGAAGCTGCCAGGGGCTGGGGGAGGGGAAGCGGGGAGGTGTTGGTCAAAGGGCACAGAGTTTCAGTTACATGGAATGAATAAGTTCTAGGGATCTAACTGTACAACAGAAGGTCTTTGAGTGACAATGCTGTTATTGTATATTTGAAAATGTGTTAAGAGAGTAGATCTTATATTACATGCTCTTAACACAAAAGGAAAAACAAAACAACAAATAAAAGAAAATGAGTTTCCATTATTTCACTGTTTGAGGCCAATAGTGCATAGTTTGGTCCCATAAATTATCATACAACCAAAATAACTTAAGAAAGATCAACAATAGCCATTTTCATTAAAAGTGTAATGTATACAGCCCACATAAGCAGCGCTGCCCTCACAGACTTCCACTGTTCTTTGTCAGTGATTCTCATTTCCATGACATTAATATGAGAAAGGCCCAGGAAAATTATCAAGACTGGTAAGAATATTTGTAGTCTGGAGGGGCTTTAATTCAACCTTGCTATATAAAACCACAAGTCATAGGTCTTGAAATTCTACGAAAGGCTATGTGGAAAAGCTTTAGACTAACAAGTTTTTCTAGACAGAAACTGAAGTGAGTAGACAGTGCTGGAATATTAAGAGATAATTACATGACACCTAAATGTAATTAGAGATGAGCTTTTTTTAACTGACTTTGAGGCAGAGAATCCTAAGCTTGGAAAGAACTTTACAAACCAGAAAATCTAACCTCCTTCCACTGCAAGAATCCTTCCTCAGCATTGAAGACAGACACAGTCATGCAGCCTTTAAATACTTTATAAAAGACTCATTATTTTGTGGGATGACCCTTCTCTATATTGGATAGCTCTAACTATTAGAAAGTTCCTGCTGGGGCACGTGGGTGGCCCAGTTGGTTAAGCGTCTGACTCTTGGTTTCAGCTCAGGTCATGATCTCAGGGTTGTGAGATGGAGCCCCATGTTGGGCCTTGTGCTCAACAGGGAGTCTGCTTGAGATACTCTCTTCTTCTCTCTCTCTGCCCCACCAGAGCACTCTCTCTCTCTCTCTCTCTCTCAAATCAATAAATCTTAAAAAAAAAAAAAAAGTTATTTCTGATGGCAAGTTGGAATCAGCCTTACTGTGATGTCCAATCATCAGCCAGGGTCTGTTTGGAATATTAGGAATATAGACTATTGAGCGAGACAGAGCTGGGTTTAAATCCAGGGCCCACCATTTGCCAGGTAAGTAGCCTATTTCCTGGTATATAAAATGTGGTCAGTGATTCCTCCCTTCCCTGTTAGTGTGAGGATTGGAGACACCGTGCCTTAAGTGCTTAGACACTCACTATATGGTAGCTGTTCTGCTTTGGCTCTCTGATACACTTAACTCACCCTGGGGATACCTTCCCTTTACCCAACTAAAATGTCCAGTCCTCTCAATGATTCCTCAGGTCACAGTTTCCTGGGGTTTGTTTTTTTTTTTTTTTTGGCAGTTCTTCATGGTTTATTAAAAAAGGAATTCCTCCACATTTATATTGTACATGAGCTCCTTCAGATATGATCACTTGAAAGCAAGCAGATAATGAATACATATCTGTTGAGTGGACTAACTCTAGAACATTCTGGGCAGTCACCAAGGATAAAACATGCCCGGGTACTCTCTGCTCTGCTACCCAGAGACCGAGCAACAAGTCAGACCTGCACGTCCTGCTCCAGCTTGATCTTGATCATGTTGTACTCTTCCCAGTCCCATATCCTCTGCTTGTTCAGCTGTTTCTCGTAGTCCTCTACTTTCTTGATGCGGTTCATAAGATACTCCAGCTGAAGGCACAGGAAGACCAGGGGAAAGTCAGCCCTGTCCCTGCCCTGACTCAATCCTTCAGGTGGCATGACAAGTGTGACACAGGGAAGGATCTCAAAGTGTTATGAGTTCCTTGGCTCTCAGAAGAGAGCCCCAAGGCTTTGTATTGTTTCTCTTCTTCTGGAGCTTCCTTATTTGAGAAACTCCAAGAGGAATGCTCCATTAAGAAATTAGGCATGGGCCCTGTGGTCAGACATTTGTATTTCTAAAACAAAACAAAACAAAAGCCATTGGATCTTGGTCAAGCTATTCTTTGTTCTTTGTGTCTCTGAAGGAAAGTGATAACCCCACACCCCTTGAAACATCTTAAAACATTCGTGGCTGGGGTAGATGCCTAGGAACAAAGAAGAGAGTGACAGGACTATGGGAACCCCAGTGAGCTGCAAAGGAAGGTCACCAGAGACAAATGTCACCACCAGAGGCAGCAACCATCTGCAAGGCCACACTGACTAACCATGAAGTGAGGTAGTAAATGTCTGCCATGGCAATCCTCCCCAAGATACAAAAAGGCTAGCAAATTCAGTCACAGTAGATATTGCCCTAGATCCATGGATCACCTTGACACACCTCCACCCCCTCCACCACCCACCACCCTTTTACCTCTTTGGCATTGTGAGCCTGCAGGGCCCGCTCCCATTTCTTCTTATTACTGGTCAGCAGTTCTTGCCGTTCTATCTCAAATGCTTTCTAGGACCAAGAAGGAAGAGGGCTCTTGTGTCTGTTTTGATTGGGCAGGTCCCACAGTATGAAAGAACTCCTAAGTTATTGCACAAGTGCCACGTACCAATCATATAGTCAAAGTCAAATCCAAATGCAAACTTGCCAAGTTTCATTCAACCAAATGGCTATGGAAGGAGTTACACGGAAATCAGGGTTATGAAGTCTGGCCTCCCCGCAGATTTAGAGAGGAAATGTGCCAACTGTCCTGTGGCTCAGTCAGTATCAGAGGAGGGAGCTGGAGGAAGGCCAGTGCCTTTGGTAGCAGTTACAGGGCAAGCCCTGGCATATGATTCAATCATGCCTAGGGCTGCTGCGTTGCTATGGTTGGGGTTCCCACAAAACAAAGGAGCACGTTGGTCATGAAAGGTAGGCCCGGGAATGTGGAAATGAGTCTATAATAATAATCCAGAGAGGTCCCCACCTTCTTGGCTCCCTTCCATTTTGGAAAGGCTGTTTCAATCTTAATCCTTGACATTTCATTCAAATTCAAAGTATGGATTCCTGAACTTGTTTGGCACTTGAGTTTCCCATGCCCCCACCTGTCTGCCATAAATACAACAAATAAAAGCTCACATACCCCCTTCTTGACTCTTCTTATCCTTACATGGTTTTATTTTCTTTCAAAGCACTTATTGCCACCTGTCCAAGTATATATTTAGTAGTTTATCTGTTTATTGTCTAGCTGTCTCCTGCTGGAATACAGATTCCATCGAGGACTTTGTTTTGTTCATGGCTGTATCCCCAGCCCCTGGTACAGTGCTTGGCACATAGTAGACACTTGATGAATATTTGTTGGGTGAGTGAATGAATGGGTAAATAAATTACAGGGCAGAAGCCAGATGACAAGACATCTGGGACCCTCTGTAGATGCTCTGGACAGATCTGGCCCTCCTCCCAGGGGCCCTACATGGGTAGAAGGCAGTTTTTTCACACCCTGTTACCTCAATGTAACTGAGCTCCTGACGAAAGGTTTTCATTACGTTCTTGACTTGTTCTTCCATCCTCTCTAGGAGCAGGCAAATGTCATCTGACTGTTTCTTCAAATCCTTCACATACTGGTCATCTTTTGTTTTTAACTCCTAGAAAAGAATACGTCAAAGGCTGGTCACAAACTGAGACAGAAGCAAGAAGTGTCAAGCATACTCCACCTGGACCTCTTTCTTCAGGACCCGCAAACACTGAAATTGCAACTATACAAAGCGAAAGTGGCTTCAGAAGAATCGGAGGACACCCAGGGAGAAGGCACAGGGAGATGGAGCAGAATGGCCTCAGCCCAGGGCAAAGCCTGAAGGAGCAGCAGGAGGCCAAACCCTGCAGGACTACTTGCCCCAAGGCTCCTTGTACACTCCCAGACAGCCTAGGGCACCCCAGCTGAGCAATGACTAGTCAACATGGGAACATACCTACCGCAGACTAAACTCCATTGCTTAACTGAAAACATAAAATCTGAAACAGCATTTGCTATGAACATCCATCTCTCCAAGGTGAACAGTGATTCTAAAATTACTAAAGCTTTTCCTTCAGGCTGAATTTATTGCTGTGCAATACTCTGAGGAATGAAGCTAGGCCTCCACTTTTTCCACTAAGGGGAGCAAACCAATAGGCCAGTCAGATGCCCCAGCCCTCAAGGCAGGGATGGCAGGGGTGGGGCCGGGAGTCTTGCCTGCTGTAACTCGCTGATTAGCTTATTCTTGTCTTCTATTAGCGCAGCGCAGTGCACTTGCTGGGTGCTAAGCACGTCCCACAGGTCCTGGGGGATTCTCTTCTGTCTGCCCTCCTCCCACTTGGCGGTGATTTCATCAAATTTGTCCTGGCTGGTCTTGACTTCATTCTCCAGCTTTTCAAGTCTGCGAATAAAAACACACTGGCCAGGCCAGCCCAGTTCTGGATGCCGCCTCCTGCTGGAGTAGGGCAGGTTCTCAAGAGTCTGAAATACAAGGCCCAGGTACTGAGCACCACCTTCAGATGCCCTCACTCAAAACCATGCGGGGCTCTGAGAGATCTTGAAGCTTAATGACGGACTGGCAGTAAGGAGACCGAATAAATTAAGTGACACGGTACAAAAGCAAATCAACCTCAAAGCTATACCTACTTGGACGTGCACACACACATGAAGATTAAGAGTCAATTTGCCACCTACTTCTGTGACAAGCTAGATGACTCCAATGATCGAGGCCTGACCTTGCTACTTACTGACTCAACTTTAGACAACTCCCTGACTCTCTGCAAGCTGCATTTTTCTCCTCTGTAAGAGGGAGAGGATGAAAGCATCTACTTTCAGATGGCTACTGTCAGAGTTAAGTGAGATAATGCTCAGCACGGCAGTGCTTTATGAACACGGTACTCATAATATTTTTGGTGATCAACGTGAGTTCAGGTGTGTGGCCGCTCCTCCCCCAAATGATCAATAAATGACCGTGGGGACATTTTACAAATAAGGAAACTCCACTATTAAGCAATGGAAAATCGGCATGGCCTTTCCAGAAATTCCAAAGAGACTCTGTGATGGAGTGAACTGAGGAGGGTGTACCAGACTGCTGAAGGGAGGCGTGAGGATGAGAGCCCCCTCCCAAGCACGAAGAACGGCTGCTAAGACAGATGCCGGGATTCTCTTCCTACCTGAATAGACTGTCATTCTAGGAGACTGCCTCCCAGCAAGAGCGCCAAGCCCTGCAGGGTAGGAGTCACCACTTAACCTCGAGCTCCCTTCTTTCCTTCTCGCTTCCCTTCCCAGCTGGAACACAGAGTACAGTTTATAATTCACTTGCCTTTTTTCCTCAAAAAATGAAAAATGGACCGGTCATCTTCCTAAAGCCCACATTTATGTTGTAACTCTGCCATTTAAGAGCTTGGGTTTTTCCTCGGAGGTTCTGGAACAAGGCCTAACTCCTTGGTGTGCCTGGGAAATTAGCCCATTCGGTTCTGCGTACAGCTGTCAGCGGGCAGTGGGAAGTTGCAAGAATAAAGTCACCAATTGCGTGCTGGTAAAGGTAGTAAAAATGCTGAAAGAATTACTTATGCTGAACAACTAAAAATACTGTTAATATCGTGCTGTTGAGGAGATAAGCTAAAATGGCTCAATGAGCTAAATGAGCTAAAGTGGGAGAACAACTAAAAATATTGTTAATATCGTGCTGTTACAGAAATGAGCTGAAATGGCCAAGTGAGGAAAGGGGGAAGGAGGGAGGAAGGCAAGGAAGGAAGGAAGGGATTCCTAAGGAGCAATCAGGGGATTCTACTAGAGTAAATGTGACACAGGCACCTTCCAACAGGTGGGGAGGGTTGAGGGATCCAGGGAAGAGATATCTTCCATCCCCCAGGCTGCAGAGCAGGGCTTCCTCACCTCTGCCGCTTTATCTCCTCTTCTTCCACTCTCCTGTGGATCTCTCTGATATCTGTAGCTACCTGGATGTTTGTCACCAACTCAGTGCCACAGAGCAGCAGTTTAGCCAATTTCTGAAAACAAGTAAGTTATGACGTTAGAGGGACGCCTGGGTGGCTCAGTCGGTTAAGGTCTGCCTTTGGCTCAGGTCATGATCCCAGGGTCCTGGGATCGAACTCTGAGTTGGGCTTCTGCTCAGCGGGCAGCCTGCTTCTCCCTTTCCCTCTGCCTCTCCCCTCGCTCATGTTCTCTCTCACGCACTCACTCTCTCCAATAAATAAATAAAATCTTTTAAAAAAAAAAAGATTTTATGAAGTTAGAAACATTTTGTACAACTGTCTGTAGCTGTTCTAGCCAGCCAAGTGGGAATAAAAGCTTAAGACTCACTTAACAGTAGCCCGTATTTGGCAATTCATTCCCACCAGGGGATGTTGGCGATGTGATATCAGAGCTTACAATTTAATAGCACATGTGATTCTTTTTTTTTTTTTAAGATTTTATTTATTTATTTATTCATGACAGACAGAGAGAGAGAGAGGCAGAGACACAGGCAGAGGGAGAAGCAGGCTCCATGCAGGGAGCCTGACATGGGACTCCATCCTGGGACTCCAGGATCACACCCTGGGCTGAAGGCAGCACTAAACTGCTGAGCCACCAGGGCTGCCCGCACATGTGATTCTGAAGGTACTTTGGTCTATTCTTGTTAGAGTAGGGATCAGCCAAGCAGCACACTGGCAGGTACTCTAAGTACGTCTTGGCACTTGCCCCCATCGACCCTCCAAGTTGCTGACACCACCAAGAGGCTTTCTGAGAATTCAGTGGGTGAGATGAGGCAGAGATAATGGCAATCATCCTCCAACATCCATTCCTCCTCCTCTTCTTCGAGGGTCAGAACCCCCAATTTTAACTGGACATTTGACCTTCCAAAATGGATATTACTCCCCAACCTCCTTTGCAGCTTGAATACAGTCTGATCAATAGAACATGAGCAGAAGTGATGTGTGCCACTTCTGAATTGTGTGTTGAAGGGAAAACGTGTGCCCTCTGCTGCCCCATGTCCCCCTTCTCCCAGGTGGGCTTGTGGTGCTCTGCTGTGACGCGGTGAGCAGATGAAAGCCACATAAGGAAAGGCAGAAGGAGATGAGGTCCCCGGCATCGACGAGCCCCCATATCAGCCCTGGACAGTGTATGTATGCTCTGAACTACTAAGTAAGCCAGAGGACAAAGCGTCTATGTTATTTAAGCTAACATTACATGGGCTCTTCTCTCCCTTAGTGACTCAGCAGTTTTGCTATTGGCACCCCCCTTCTAAATCCCTCCCTGGGGCCCCATGGGTGGCTTAGTCAGTTAAGCGGCTACCTTCAGCTGAGGTTATGATCTCAGGGGCCTGGAATTGAGCCCCACATATCAAGCTCCCAGCTCAGTGGCGAGTCTGCTTCTCCCTCTGCCCCTCCCTACCCCCACTCATGCACTCACGCTCTCGCATTTTCTCTGTCAAATAAATAAATAAAATCGTTAATAAATAAATAAATCCCTCTTTGAACCCCACACTCAAGTGTCTTCACTCCTGGCCTTTGGGCGATGACATGATTTCAACAAATGTTCAAGTATCCTGAGGCTATGTCTAAGGTTTTCCAAGTCTGTTTTGGAATTTACAAATTCTCCAGCTCTCAAATTGTTTCTGAACAAAGAAGCTATAAACATCTCTGTACAAAGGAGTCACTGAAACGATCAGAGATTCTATTTCATCTCACCCTTCTAAGGACATGTGGAAATGCAGTTTTAATGAATACAGAACTGGAGCCTTAACCCAGATATCCAGGGTACTCCAGACTTTTTTAAATGGCTATAGTTTTAGCACTTGTACCAAATGGTTTTACATGCCTAAGGAAGTAAAGCCTTTCCTGTCACATTTGAGTAATATTCTGTTTTCTGCTCAATGTGAACATCAGAAATTTCTGAATCAAGTATTTCAAACTCAGAGTAAAATTGAAAATATTACAGTCATCAACACACCAACACAGGAAAAGATAAAACTTCACTTTCAGATGATATGATCATATATGCAAAAAAATAAACACACAAACAAAAGAAACCACAGGACAACTATTAGAATTAACAAGTGAATTTGACAAAGTTGCTGATTATCAAGTCAATATACAAAAACCAATTGTACTTTTGTATATCACAATAAACACTTATAACCTCTACACAAAGTGTGAGACATTGCTGGGCAAAATTAAAGAATACCTAAATAAATGGAGGGATATTTTATACTCATGGATTGTAAATCTCATTGGTAAAAGATAGTCTCTCCTAAATTGATCTATAGGTTCAATTCGACCTCAATTAAAGTTCCAGCAGAGGGTGCCTGGGTGGCTCACGGGTTAAGTGGTTGACTCTTGATTTCAGCTCAGGTCATGATCGCAGGATCTGGGATGGAGCTGGCAACAGGCTCCATGCTCAGCAGGGAGTCTACTTGAAGGTGCTCTCTCTCTCTCTCTCCCTATCCCCCTCCCCTCCACACACACCCACTCCACTCTCTATATATATTAATAGATAGATAGATAGATAGATAGATAGATAGATAGATTTTTAAATCCCAGCAAGCTTTTTGGTGGAAACCGACAAGCTGATTGTTAAGCTTATTTGGAAATGCAAAGGGTCAAGGATAGCCAAGGCAATCTTGAAGAACCACAAAATTGAAGGATCTACGCTACCAGATGTCAATACCTGTCACAAGGCCACAGCAACTAAAATAGTATGGAATTGGTGGAAAGTCAGAGAAACAGACCAATAGAACAGAATAGAGAATCTAGAAACAAATCAACATATGGGATCATTTGATTCACAACAAAGGTTTGTTGCAGTGCAGTGGGGAAAGGATGATCTTTTCAATAAATGGTGCCAGGTCAATTAAAAATCCACATACAAAGCAGTGAATCTTAAGCCTTACCTTTACACCACACACAAAAATCAATTCGAGATAGATTACAGAGAGAAATGTAAGTGACAGAACAATAAAGCTTCTAAGAGAAAACTTGGAAGAGTATCTTTATAAAATTGGAGCAAGATTCAATAGGAAATGAATCACCAATTTAAAAATGATTGATCAGGTGCAGGGCCAAGGACAGTGGCCCTTCCTGTCCAAGTCTTAGGGTACAACTGGTTATTAATATCTTGATATTGAGGAAGGTAAGCATTTGGTTTGTATATATTTCTTTTCCATGCCAACAATTTATGCATCCTAAATGAAAGGAAGCTCGAAAAGCTCCTATGAAAACAACATTATCTCGTTGGAGCAACTCAATGAGTGCTCCAGATGAACTATGTATCAGAATTTTCAAGACCACAGCCGTGGAAACTATAACAGTAGGTTTCAGATTATATACACTCTCCTTTTTATCCTACCCAGCAATGCTCAGAGATCATTGACACTTTGAGGAAGTAATCCCAGTACAGACAGATGGCATGATTCGTCTACTTCACAGTGAGCCCCAGATCTGGACCAAGAACACACTGCAGCTCAGTACTTTTTCCGCCTCCATAAAGTATCTTGTCCTTGACACAGTACCATACAGTTTACTCAGGTGTCTCTATATATCTCAATGCTCTATAATGACATTTCAGTAACTTGAGTATTTTTTTCTCCCTGTAAGTGCACTTCAATTTCTGCCAGAAATGATCTCTCTCCTCTCTGCTTTTATAAGTCTCACCTATTTTTCCAAGATGCAGCTCAAATCCCACATTCTCCATGTAACCTTCCAGCATCAGGCCCATTTGGGCAGCCCTCACTGCCTATGATATTCATTTAGCAATTAATTAAATGCAGCACTTGGCCAGTTCTGCTGACTGTTTGGAACTGCTGTTCATTCTCTCTCCTGTTCCAAGTCCTTTATTAACATCCTAGGAACCCTGTCGTTGCCACGGGAGAGCAATCAATGACTTTTTTTTTTTTTTTAAGTGTTATTGAGTATAAGCTTTGCACTACTCCACAGGTGTATGGAAAGATTCTCACTCTCACAGATCTTACCACTCCACTGGGGACACTACAGACACACATATATGAAGTCCTACAAGGGAGAAAACAGTCTAAAATGAAATGTGTGGCACAGAGAAATATTTGGTGTGTGAATTAAAGGAGCCTGGCTGCAGAGGAATCATGGACTTGAAGTCCTCTCAAGTTGGGACTTGAGATGGTCTTGAAGTATGGGAAGGCAACCTGATGACCAGAGAGAAGAAGAGAAAGGTAGAGGAGAGATGGGAGGAGGGGAAGGGAGAGACTTGGCATTCCAGAGGATCAGAGGCACACACCAGGAAGAGTGGACCCCACTGGAGGTGAGTAAGCAGATCAGCCATGCCAGAGCCAAGGCCCAAGGTAGGTATTGATGGCAGAGAAGACTGAAGTTAGGACAGGAACAGGAGACCCTGAATGGGCAACTTAAACCTTTGGACTTGATCCAATGAATAGTCATCCATAGGATGAAATGAAAGCTCACTCCTAGAGAGCTCTCAAAATGGGAAATATTTAAATTTACTTCTGCCTAAAGGCAGGAACATAGAATCTCTCATGAGATTCTTCTGGTCTAAGTACAAAAACTATGACTTCAGACCCAGCTCCTTAGTGTCACAGGCTGACCTGTCCTCCACCCAGCTCATACCAGTCTGCTTTCTTCTTTCTGCTTGGAGCTCTTGCTTTGATCTTCCTCACTCTCTTTCTTCCCATCTAAATATTCTCCAAGCGCTTCCCTGTGATGGAAAAAAGTAGAGAAACTAACGTTATTTCTAGTATGTAGATTCTATGTTTAGAGTTTCCATAGTACATCACATCATAATACAAAAATACATCCCATATGGATAAAAATTTAAGTATAAAAAACACAATCATAAAAACACTAGAAGTAAATACAGGAGAGAATCTTAGAATAAGACCAAAGCTAAGGGGTAAAAAAAAGATTGACTTTAGTTCTTAAAATTTAAAACTACTCCTTGAAAGTCAAGGGATAAACTTGTAAAAGATACTTGACAAAATGTTGCCATCTAGAAAATAGAACAGGCTCCTTCAAATCAATACAAAAAAGACAATATCAATTAGAAAAACGGACAAAGGATGTGGACTGGCAATTTACAGAAGAAATACAACAGGCAAATAGACATTTAAAAATACATTTGGGCAGCCCGGGTGGCTCGGCGGTTTAGCGCCACCTTTGGCCTAGGTTGTGATCCTGGGGACCTGGAATCAAGGCCCAAGTCGGGCTCCTGCTGGAGCCTGTTTCTCCCTCTGCCTGTGTCTCTGCCTGTCTCTCAATCTGTGTGTCTCTATGAATAAATAAATAAAATCTTTAAAAATAAATAAATAAAATAAAAATACATTCAACTTTACATAGAACCTGAGAAATGAAATTGAGAAGCCTATAAGGTATCATTATTCTCTATATCAGACAAGAAAAGATTTAAAAGATTGATATCAGGTGTGGGCCAAGTATGGGTGCCCAACTATTCATACCACTACACAGGTAGGGATGTGAAGTGTAGCAGCCTATCTAAAAGGCTATTCAGCAAGATTTATCACAAACTTAAATATAAATATGTCTCCCCTCCGACCCAACCTTCAGGAATTCTCTGCAGAAAGTACTCAGAGAAGTCTGCACAAGAATGATTATTACAGAGGTGCCTGGGTGGCTCAGTAGTTAAGCATCTGCCTTTGGCTCAGGGCATGATCCTGGGGTCCTGGGATGGTGTCTACATCGGGCTCCCTGCAGGGATCCTGCCTCTCCCTCTGCCTCTCTGTATGTCTCATGAATAAATAAATAAAATCTTTAAAAAAATGATTATTACAGCACTGACTCTACTACAGGAACATGGAAACATCTCTAT
Organism: Vulpes lagopus; assembly: GCF_018345385.1. Classification (NCBI taxonomy): domain Eukaryota; kingdom Metazoa; phylum Chordata; class Mammalia; order Carnivora; family Canidae; genus Vulpes; species Vulpes lagopus. Next base: position 113,227,904 of record NC_054828.1, read on the forward strand.
GCACATGTTAATACCTACTAATACCCACTTATTATGAGCTTATGAGGCAATATAAGAAAATAGTTCATAGCCTATAGAAAGGATGATGTAATATCTAGCAATATGCAAAGATGTCCACAATGGTTAAGTAAAAAGAGCCAGCTGTAGGGCAATATGCAAAGTATAATATTAATGTTCTTTTTTAAATAGGCTTATATACACAAAGGAATTTTTTGGAAGGACATATGCAAACAGATGACAGTAGCTATTTAAGGAAAGGGAACTCTTGTGAGGATTTCTATTCTCCATATTTTTGTATTGCATGAATTTTACAAATAGTATGTACGTGTGTGTTAATCAGAAAATAAGACCAAAGAGGAAGAGGTAAAATAAGGTTCCTGATTATGGGCTTCTTTGGAGGAAGCATGGGGGGATGACCCCACCAACCTCCACACCATTTACAACATGGCAGTCTACTCTTCCCTCCGGCACACAGTGGCCACGAGGACTCCCAGTACTGCCTTAAGAAAAATGAAACCATCATCTTACGACCTCATCCACAGTGAAACAAGCAGATCTCTTGGTCTCATTCTTTCTTGATTTTTTCTACTACTGACTCCCACTTCTACTCCCTTTGTTCAAAGTTCAGCACAGCTCTATATATTGTTAAATGATCTTTGAAATGTGGTGTTGAGTTACCAACACCACCCCCTCCAAATCTAACCAAAAACCCATTTTCTTTCTTGTCATTTCATTCACTTCCCTATTCTTATTGAATCTACTCTTTGCCATTAACTAAGAGAACTAATTGTTCCATTCTACTCAGGTCTTCAGACGTTGCCAGGTTAATGGTTTCCCCACTATCACACAAAGTGCACTCATTCTCTTGACTTTCTACTTTGACCACCAATTAAGTACCAACTCTATTTAAATAATCTTCCCAAGTGTTCCACATCCTGGAGCAAAGACCAGTGCTTCAGAAAGAAAAAGAACTCACATTACCTAGTTTTAACTTGAGCCCCATTGCTGCCTTTTACTTATCATTTCTGGCTTTTCTTGCACTGCACTGTCTAATAAAGGTACACATAACCAGAAGTGGCTGATCCAAATCGAAATATCCCGTGAGTATAAAATACAAACTAAATGGATCTTGAAGAATTTGAATGAAAAAAGAAAAATATCTCAAGATGATTTAGACTGATTATAGGTTAAAATGATATTTTTTATATAGTGGGTTAAATAAATGACGAAATTTAATTTTACCTGTTTTGTTCTTTTTTAAGATTTTATTTACTTGTTCATGAGAGACACACAGAGAGAGAGAGAGAGAGAGAAGCAGAGACACAGCCAGAGGGAGAAGCAGTCTCCATGCAGGGAGCCTGACGTGGGACTCGATCCCAGGTCTCCAGCATCATGCCCTGGGCTGAAGGCAGTGCTAAACTACTGATCCACCCAGGCTGCCCTGTTTTGTTCATTTTAATGGGGCTACTAGAAATTTGTTTTGTGTTGCTTTGATTTTTGTTTTGAGAAACTTATCAGCTTGGTTCAATAGAAAATTTTTAATTACATGTGTGGCTCATATTGTATTTTTCTTAAGATTTATTTATTTATTTACTTACTTATTTACTTATTTACTCCCAGCTAAGCAGGGAGCCTGATTTGGGTCTCGATCCCAGGACCCTGGGATCATGACCTGAGCAGAAAGCAGAGGCTTAACGGACTGAGTCACCCAGGTGCCCCTCATACTGTTTTTCTATTGTTCAACACTGACCTAGCATATTCCCCAAAGGAGTCATCCCCAAAAAGACCTCTCTGTCCTCACGTTTGGGCTGAGTCCCTCTTTCAGGAAACTGCTTCCTCGGGGCTCCCAAAATTTTGGTCTCAATGGAGCTGCCATCTTCCTGAACACCCCGCCTCCTGACCAATCAAAGTCCCTTCTCAGCATTTAAAAAATCAGCACTTCATTGATTGTTTGGCTGGGTTTTGTGTTCTGGGTTGGAAATCATTTTCCTTCAGAACTTTGAGAGCATTGCCGCATTTGAGAGCACTGTCTTCTACCTGCCAGGGTTGCTATTTCAGAACCCTGACGTCATTAGGTTTCTTAATCCTTCCTTTGTATGTGACAGTTGTTGGTTTCCCTCTGGAAACTTGTAGGCTCCTTCTCTTGGCTCTCAATGCTCTTGAAGCCGCTGCCTCAGCCCCTCCAGCCAATTTAGGAGTCTTCCTAAATGTATGTTTGTTTTAGCAAGCACTTCCAGCCTGCATGATTGATTAACTAAACCTTTCTTTGTGTGTCTATAGATTATGCATTGCACTGTTTCTTAGAAAGACCCTGGACCAAACCCTCTTGCACAATCCCCCACTCCCATGCCCGGCACCAATGTACCACCTCCAAGCACTAAGCACACGGATACCAAATACTGTCTGCAGCTGGCACCCCTGAGTCTGCAGACAATCAACAAACATTAAAGACCAGTGTGCTCCCCTTTTACTGGTTAACTGCCAGAAAGTTCCTCTAAAAATCTTCAGCCAGGCAGAAACATTGAGGAGTTGGTTTCTGGGACAAGTGTTCATCTTCTGCCCAGGTGGCCAGGCCCCTGAATAAAGCTCATCTTCCTTTCCGGTTGAAACTCCTCTCTTGAGCATTGTTAGCCTTTCGAGTAAAGGGCAGCCACACTTGGGTTTTTCAGTAACACTCTGAACTTTCTCAATGGTGTGCCCACGACTGGGTCTGCTTTCAGCCACTGGGCTGAACATTTTCAGTCAGGTGTTTGACCCAAGCCAGAAACTTATGAACTTCAGTGCTCATCAATTTCCTTGACTACTTGCAGTGATCATTGCCTCCCCTCTGTTTGTTCTGCCCTTTCTTTATGGATCCAGAAAGGAGAGACTAGGTCTCCTGGACTAGTCCTCTAATTCTTAAAAATCTTCTTCTCTCTCAGTTTCTGATTTTTCCCCCTATATCCTTTTTTTTTTTTTAAGTATTTATTTATTCATGAGAGACACAGAGAGAGAAAGAGAGAGGCAGAGACACAGGCAGAGGGAGAAGCAGGCTCCATGCAGGGAGCCTGATGTGGGACTTAATCCCAGGACCCTGGGATCACAGGAACACAACCTGAGCCGAAGGCAGACGCTCAGCCACCAAGCCACCCAGACGTCCCTCTTTTTGTTCTATATTCCATGACCTTTATTCCCTAACCCTTCTAGAGTTTTCCATTTCTATCCTATTGTTTAATTTCCAAGAGCTCTATTTTGTTCTTGCAACACCCCTTTTAATAGCATCCTTCTCTTGTTCCTCGGATGCAATATCATGTCTTTTTTTCTCTGAAGATGGTCTGAATGACAGTCTTTTTGTTGTATTACTGTTGTCTTTTCTCCTACATAGTATCAAGTTCCTCTAAGTTGCTTTTTTTCTGTGTTTTTACCTTGGTGTCCACCTTTCATGATAAAGATTTTCCTCTGACATCTAGAAATCCTTGGCTACCTTGTCACCACAAGACAGAAAAGCTGAAGGAAGCTTGTAACTTGACAACAGTGAACTTTAGTCCAGGACCATCTACTTGGTCCACCTGATGGGCAAATCTGGATGTCACTGCCTGCAAGTCCCTCCGTGAGGGCTGGTCCGCTTTTCCAGAGAGACTTCAAACTCCTACCTGTGTTGTGAAGCTCCAGCCTGCCCATATCCCAAAGAGGGGAGAAGGACTGCACGGTCTCAGCTGCAGTGTGTACAGGGTCACAGAATCCTTGCTCTTAGTACTGTGCTCTTGCCTCATCTCTGTCCAGCGTCCCTCAAAACGTAGATCCTCCAGACTCCTTCCTCCAAACCTCCAGTCTTTTGTGCAAGGTCGAAAAGAGGTTCCTGGCATCCAATGATTTTTTTCTAAACTATTTCCCTGATTTTATTCCCCTTCCTCGCCTCTACCTCTACTTGAACCTGAAGCTTCTGATTTCCTGGTCTTTTGAGGATTTACTGCAGGGTAAATCAAGAGGGCTTTCAGCTTTCCTCACTACTAGTTTATATTTCCATAGCTTTGAATCTGTGAAACCATTTGCCATCTGTCCTTATGCTTCCCGGCTTCCAAAATGTTGTTGCTGTTGAGTTCCTTCTGTTTTGCTTGACTTTGTGGATTTATGTCTTTTTTATTTAATCCCTTTAAATGTCATGCTAATGGGGTTTTGATAGAGATCCAAGATAAATGTATATGCTCCATCTGCCATCCTTACTCCAGAGTCCCATCTCTCAGGAATTTCAAACTTCAACTGAGACAGTAGAGACTGGGATTTTCAGGAGCTGTAGCCTATCAATACTGGTCTCTTATTTTTATATTACATTTGATTCTATTAATAGCTTCTTCCCTAAAACTATACCTCGATGGCACCCTGAAGCCCAAGGAATTAGGGCTGTGGGCACCAGAGGCAATCAAGGAGTCTACAGCTAATTTCAAAATGACATAGTGGACTAAAATATGTCTGCTTTTTATTACCAACCTGTGTCAGCAACAATACAAGGTCAGTGATAAAACCCTCCTTTCTGAAAAATCTTCCATTAATCTAAGTTCTAAACAATTTCTGCAGATACTGTTGATTTTTAAATAACATGTACGGGGCGCCTGGCTGGCTCAGGCAGGAAAGCAAGCGACTCTTGATCTCAGGGTTGTAATCTTGAGCCCTGCATTAGGTGTAGAGATTACTTTTTTAAAATCATATATTTATTTATTTATTTATTTATTTATTTATTTATTTATTTATTTTGTATATATATATATACACACACACACATACATATATAGACTTCAGTATAGAACCTTTCTATATATTATCTTTTAATAATGAGGTTCATTCAGAGAACAAGGAGAATACAGTTGGCTGTGTGCATGTGTTTTGAGAGGACTTTTGAAATGGTTCCAAATGGTCCCAGCTCACTTAGACACAGTGCACATCCCCAACCCCCAAGAGGGATCTGACATAAACAACAGCCCAGCTATTGAAAACATGAAGAAGCTGAACTTGGGTTAGTTCAGTTCTGTCATTCTGCATGCTTTCATTCTCTAAACCTTGAGGAATTCTTTTGGAAACACTTCTTCATGTCTTTCTTCCTCCCCCTCCCCCAAATACTTTAACATAATTAAAAGGTATTGATCCATTTGTTTTCTTGTTTCAAATCAGAAATTTTACTTTTATTTTTAAATTTTTTTCACGTCCTGGTTATATAAACAAAGTTCAATCAAAGAAAAGATTCACTGTCTGCTTTCCTTTTCAGGCTTTTTTTTTTTTTTTAATCCCCTGCTCCAGGTGTTAAACTCATTAGGTACACCACTGCACCTCACATATTCGTTTTCTCACCAGCACCACCAGCCATTCCATGTGGTCTTTATGTCATGGAGACAACCCGTTGTCAGTGATTCCTTTTCTGTTTCTAATTCCTTTTCTGAGCTCTCTTCTCATCTCTTTTTATCCTTTTTTCCAGAGTAAATTCAATCCATTCCCATGGTTTTAAATACAATCATAATGCTGTTGACATCTCTAATCTAGAATTGTCTTCTGAGTTGAAGACCCATGTCCAAATGCCTAATGGACATCTTGGTTTTAAAGTCTTCCAAAACCCAATTTCACTGAATATGTCCAAAGCCAAACTCTTGATTTCCAAATCCTCCTGACTCACTTCCCCCATCACCATCTTTATCATTTCAATGCAAGGCACTACCATCTACTCAGCTGTTCAAGCCATTCTTGCTTTTTCCCTGTCTTTGACTAGCATATCTAAAATCAGTAAATCCAGTCAGTTTAAGCTGTAAAGCATTTCTTGACTACATCTGCTTTCTCTCCAAACCCACCAGACCAACTTCATCCCTCACAGAACCAATGCAACTGCTTCCTAACTGGCCTCTTCAATTATACTTCTGGCTTCTGCAAACCAATCCCTCAGACAGCAATCAGAGTGATTTTAACATACTTAGAAATTTGAGAAATTCCCACATTAAGTTGTTGGTGAGTGGGTAAGAGTTATTATGGGAGGGAAGGCCAAGTGGACATCTTTAAAACTGTACCTGAATACATAAAAACAACCACAAACTGGGGGGTAGGGAGTGGGGATGGTGGAAATTAGTATCACCCTTAAGTATCTCAAGGATACAGGAGCAGTGGTCCCCCCCCCCCCATCATGTCTCCATTTAGTTCATGGGTCTGGTCTCTGCAAAAACTGGTTGGATCTGAGAATATGATTATCAATACTGCAAGCTCAACCAAGTAGTAGGCCTCATTGCTGTTGCCATGTAAATGTGGTATCTTTGCTGGAGCAGTGTAGAGTGGTCTTACGTACATACAAGGTGGCTGCTGATTGGGCCAAATGTATTATTTTCTACCTAAATCAGGAAAAAGAATCAGGAAGTTCACATTTACATGGAACAGACAATAATATATACACATATAATTCTCACACTCACAGCGTCATGTTGATTCTCCTGATCTCTGTCAAAACATAGACTGAATAGATCAGGACCATTTGGATACCCCAGAGAATATCACGTTGATCCACTACATCAAGACTGACCCTGAGAGCTAAATATGACCCATCTGTTTTTGTAGGGCTCATAAGAAAAGAATGATTTTTACACTTTTTAATGATTAAAAAAAAAAAAAGGAACAGATCAATAGGAAGAGCACAAAGGATTTTTAAGGCAATGAAACTATTCCATATGATACTATAATGGTGGACACATATCACTATATATTTGTCAAAATCCATAGAACACCAAGAGTGAATCATAATGTAAACTATGAACTTAGGGTGATGATGTGTCAATGGAGTTTCATCATTTTTTTTTAAGATTTTATTTATTTATTCATGAGAGACAGAGGGAGAGAGGCAGAGACACAGGCAGAGGGAGAAGCAGGCTCCATGCAGGGAGCCCAACGGGGGACTCAATCCTGGGTCTCCAGGATCATGCCCCGGGTTGAAGTCAGTGCCAAACTGCTGAGCCACCCAGGCTGCCCGAGTTTCATCATTTGTAACAAATGTACCATTCTGGAGGATGTTGATAGTGGGACAGGCTGTGTATGCATGGGGGCAGGTGGTATATGGGAAATCTCTGTACTTTCCACTCAATTTTGCTGTGAATCTAAAATTCCTCTTAAAAAATGAATTCAGAAAACAAGATCAAAATCTGAAGAAAATTTTGTGACACATGAACATTATATGACATTCAAATTTCAATGTCTTTAAGTAAAGTTTTTTTTTTTAATTTACTTATGATAGTCACAGAGAGAGAGAGAGGCGCAGAGACATAGGCAGAGGGAGAAGCAGGCTCCATGCACCGGGAGCCCGACGTGGGATTCGATCCCGGGTCTCCAGGATCACACCCTGGGCCAAAGGCAGGCGCTAAACCACTGTGCCACCCAGGGATCCCTTAAAGTGAAGTTTTATTGGAACACAGCCATACCACTCTGTGATCTAATGGCCAGCAAACAAGAAGTCACCATCTTGGTAGGATAGGTGACCCTGGCCAGCAGGACAGGGTACAAGTGCTCTTACACAGTGAGGGTGTTCAGGAATTCAGAAGATCATGCGGGTGCCTCTTAGAATTCTCTTGTGACAGCCTACTGTGCCTATGAGTAGACAGGTGCAACAACCCTGGCCTGAGAAGGGTATGATTATCAGGCACAGACTCTTCAGGAATGAGGGTTTGGTGTCATACAACCAGATAAGCTACTGAGACCAGCAGAAGTGACAGCTGAGGTCCACTCCAGAAATGCTTGTGGAAGGAAGGCAGGTGGGGATGCGAAGGAGGAAAGAAAGACCTCTGAGAGGAGGTCACGGATGGCCTGTGTCTGCAGTCCATTGCTCGCAGTGCATGGCACAGCAGGCTTTCAATAAATTTTTAAAAACTCAATAAATAATAGTCCCTGCTGCAGAGACTGTTATTTCCGTCTTTGACTCCACAAGTGTATTGAATGTGTTCATATCCCATACTTTGGTTGAACCTTCTGGAAGAAGTTTTTCCTAGCTCACCGCCTATCTTTGAGCTCACACGTGGGGCCCGCCCGCCCCGGGAAGGCGCCCGCCTGGTCCCCGCCTCCGCTGCCGACCGCCCAGACCCCCGCTCACCGCCTCCGGGCTTCCAGTCGCGCCGCGATGCGGAGGCGCCGGGCCTGGATCCGCTCCTGAGGGTTGTCAGAGTATATGGACGGCCCGAGAATCGGGGTGGACAAGTCTTCCTCCTCCTTCTCCTCCAGAACCCCCAGAGATCCCGGCGGATTCATGGCAGGTGCCTCCCGCCCCAGGCCGGCGGCGCCTGGACCGCCGCCAGACCACCGCCCGGTTGCTAGCAACAAGTCGTTGCCAGGGAAAAGCAGGCACCTGACCCGCGGCTGGAGCGCGCGCGAACAGCTCCCAGGCCACGCCCACCTGTAGCTGCACGCCCCCCTGGGTTCTGTGTTCTTCTCCCGGAGAGAGAACGGGACTGGGGTGAAAATTACATCAGTTTCGTTCAGCACTGTACAAATAGCGCCTAGCATAATGCCTAATGTGTAGGAAGTGCTCAACTAGTGTTTGCTGAAAGAAGTGTACACAGATGTACATGTCTGCTCGCTGTAGTTTATAATGTTAAAACACTAGTATGACCCTGAAATCCATCAATAGGGGAACTGATAGGAACGCCTGGGTGGCTCCGTGGTTGAGCATGCCTTTGGCTCAGATCGTGATCCCGCAGTCCTGGGATCCAACCCCACATCAGGTTCCTCGCAGGGAGCCTTCTTCTCCCTCTGCCTGTGTCTCTCATGAATAAATAAAATCTTTTTTTAAAAAATGGGATTGATAAAGCTTTCACGGGATGGATAACAATGTAGCTACTAAGAATGGGTCTGACCTACAAAGACATAAAGATGTATCAAATGAGGAAGAAAGGATGTAACACAAATGTGTAGAATGTGATCCAAGTTCTATTTGAAATATATCTAGTACATATGGTCAAAAAATGAGCACAAAGTAAGGCCAATCAAAGAAGTTACTGCCTGTGTTCTCTTCTAGGAGCTTTATGGTTTCAGATCTCACATTTGGAGAGATGTTCCCCAACATCGTTTGAAAAGACTTTTTTCTCATTGATATTCTTTCCCGCTTTGTTGAAGATTGACCATATAGTTGTGTGAGTTCATTTCTGAATTTTCTATCCTGTTCCACTGACCTATGTGTCTGTTTTCGTGCCAGTACCATACTGTTTTGATCACTACAGTTTTTAATTATAACTTGTAAGTCTGGAATTGTGATGCCTCCAGTTTTGCTTTGCTTTTTCAAGGTGGCTTTGGCTATTTGGGGTCTTTTGTAGTTCCATACAAATTTTAGGATTGTTCTAGTTCTGGAAAAATGTGTTGGTATTTTGAAAGGGATAGCAATAAATGTGTAGATTGCTGTGGGTAATACAGACATTTAATTATTTGTTCTTTCAACCCATGAGCATGTAATGTCTTTCCATTTCTGTTTCATCTTCTATTTCTTTCATCAGTGTTTTAAAGTTTTCAGAGTACAGATCTTTCACATCTTCGGTTAGGCTTATTCCTGGGTGTCTTATTGGTTTTGGTACAACTGTAAATGAGATTGAACCCTTTCTGCTGCTTCATCATTGGTGTATAGAAATACAACAGATTTCTGGGGTGCCTGGGTGGTTCAGTCAGTTAAACATTCGATCTTGATTTTGGTTCAGGTCATGATCTCAGGTTGTGAGATCAAGCCCCATGTCAGGATCTACACTGGGCATGGAGCCTGCTTAAGATTCATTCTCTCCCGTTCCCTCTGCCTCTACTCCCACTCTCTCTTAAAAAGAGAGAGAGAGAGAGAAGAGAAAAGAAATACAACAGATTAATGTACATTGATTTTGCAGCCTGTGTGTTGTATGCAAGTATTGAATCACTATATTGTACACCTGAAACTAATAATACACATGTTAACTGATTGGCGTTTATTTTTTTTCTTTTTTAATGATAAATTTATTTTTTTATTGGTATTCAATTTGCCAACACACACTGATTGGCATTTAAATAAAAAAACAAACAACAAAAGAGATACATACATCCTGATGTTTTAGCAGCATTATCTACAATAGCCAGATTATGGAAACAGCCCAAGTGTCTGTCCCATCTACTGATGAATGGAGAAAGATGTGATTTATACACACACACACACACACACACACACACACAACGAAATATTGCCATTTGCAATGACATGGATGGACCTCGAGCGTATTATGTCAGAAAGACAAATACCATATGACTTCACTCATATGTGGAATTTAAGAAACACAAACAAGTAAAGGTGGGAAAGAGAGAGAGGCAAACCAAGAAACAAACTCTTAACTATAGAGAACAAACTGATGGTTACCAGAGGGGAGAGGGGTGGGTGAAATAGGTGATGGGGATTAAGGAAGGCACCGTGATCAGCACCAGGTGTTGTATGAAGTATTGAATCATATTGTACACTGCGTGTCAACTAACTGGAATTCAAACTGAAAACCTGGGTGAAAGAATTAAAATGTAGAAATTAAATTATTTACCCAAATTTACACTGCTTTAGTAAAGTTTTGATTTAAAAAAAAAAAAGAATACAAAGTAGTTGATATCTCTGGGCGTGAATCTATGGATCACTTTTATTTTCTATTCTAAAAACACTTTACAAATAACACAAAACACTTTTGATGTAATAAAAAAAAGTTTATTATTATTTTTTTTTTAAAGAGTGGTGACAGGTACCTGAGAAGATGGCAGCAGGCAAATGTCACAGGTGAGAGAGATTTGGAGGAGGGTTGTAGGCGTAGGTCCACTTTGATGATTCACAAGCATCCAGAGTCTGGTCCTCACTGGTAGGCAATACTCCAAAAGCAGAGCTGCTTTTGAGAATGGACTTACACTAATAAGCTCATGAGAGAAAAAGAGGATACCTACTTTGAGCAGGAAACTATAATTAACACACAAGCACATGTATTTATGACCTGTGACCAGCACCTGTCTGTGGCTGATCTACAAAGGGAATCAAACTATAATGGGCAAGTTTCTTGCTATTGTACGATTGATGGTAATGATCTTAGGGGCCCACAGTGGATATAACTTGCCCCCAAAAGGGTAGGTGGAGTCCTTTCACCCCATCCCTGGGTAAGTTTGGGATGGTAAATGCAAACCCCTCTGAATATATGGGCTTCCTTTGCTATACTACAGGCTTGCCATCTACCTTCTAAGTATATAGTCTTTTTCCAGAAAAATGATACATTGACTTTAGTATACTAAGTCAAGTCACATAATTAATTCCACATCCATAAGATTACACCATATCATCTTAATTGGGGCTTGGGAATTCATCAAACATTTACATAATTTCCTGGCATATTCCTGTCTTCCAATTTGTGTGAATTTTATCAATAGAGTCTCAGAAAGCAATCTTGTTTTATTCATTTCAAGATATTTTTAGAACTGCCCCACCCATCATCTTCAAGTATTGACTACCAAAGGTACAAAGGATGGAACAGGGAAGAAAGAAGTCATGAGTAGGTCATAGGCTTAGGGAAAAGTTCAAAGGTAAAAAAACAGAATTAGTTATTAGTAGAAACCAAGCACTTAATTAGACCACTCACTGTGCTAAATACCTCCATGCATCATTCATAGCACATGCGCATGACTGCAGTAATATTACTAACCCCATCCTACAGGTGAAAAAACTGAGGCTCAGGAAAAAAAAAAAAAAGTAACTTGCCCTGGGTTGAAGCTGGCCAGGCTGAACATGACTGCGAACAGTCATGGCATTAAAAGCTTGAGAAACTTTCAGAATGAAAGCAAAAAGAAAAATGGAAAGAGCTGATAGTAAGTTTTCTTTCAGGAAATTTGTGAACAAGTTAAAACGATGAAAGTAGGAAGAAGAGTGAGACACTTTGGAGGCAGAGTGTCTAAGTTTGGGCAGACCCAAGCTGTTTACCTAGTCTGTGCCCTGCTATGCTGTCAGGTGCTCGCTGGCTGTTGGAGGTTTGCAGATAGAAGGGCAGGGATAACTGCTGGGGCAGCCAAGAGGCTGGAAGGGGGAGGGGCAGGGGATTATGAGCACACTGCTAGAGAAGGAGCCTGGGTTAAAATAGAGAACATCGTCCCCTCACCGTCTTCAAACCTATTACAGAAAAAAAAATTTAAATGCCTGCTTTCAGATCTGATAGATCAATTCTGATGTAAAAGACAGGAAATATTCTCAGAAGCAATGTTAGCAAATATGAGGTTTTTCAATAAAGCTTATGATTTATATGCTAAAGATTAAGTGTACTAATAAGTGTGGGTCATTGGGTTCTTATGGAATTAGCCTGGAAAATTAACACTTTTCTCTACAAAAATGTTTTCAGGTATGAGACAACCATCTTACAAACTGTGTGACCCAGTTATTATTATATACTGCCCAGTACCCAAAGTCAAGAGCAAGACACCATGAACAACTGTTAACTGCCACCTGCCTAGTACTTTGCTTTCTGAAACAAGTCACAGGATTACAGAAAACCCAAAAGCAAGTCAGCTGGTCATTCTTTTTTTTAAGATTTTATTTACTTAATTGAGAGAGAGCATGCACGTGTGGGCAGAAGGGCAGAGGGAAAGTGAAAAGCAGACTCCCCACTGAGAAGGTTGCCTCCACCCACACAGGGATCAGGATCTGAGCTGAAGGCAGACACTTAACTGAGCCACCCTGGTGCCCCTGGGCTGACTGTTGTTTAAACAAACAAAACAAAAAATCATTTAATGTTTTGCTCTAAAATAATCCAGGACTCTGAGACAAGTGGCTGGATGTTCTTTTTCTGCCCATAGCTCCCTCCCCTCTTAAACCTACCAAGGAAAAAACAAAGACAACAATCTGAAAACAGTTAAAAGGATTTAAAAATTATTTACTCTTTACTTTTATTACAATAAATATTTATCAATAATAGAATTAAACAATTTTAAATTAAAACCTACTGCATTACTTTTGAGGTTCACAGCAGCAGAAATAAACATAAATCCAGTTGAAAGGGCAAGGCTTCCAGAATCCAGTGGCAAGAAACAGTCAGATCTTGATTATCTGGGCTAGCAATAGGGCACAGTAATACCAATGATGCAAAAGTAACAGTGAAATGCATAGTTGTAATCTGTGCATCAAATCATCTAAGGCTTCACAAAACTGCAGCTAAGGAATTTAAGCGAGTTATGAAGCCCCGTTTCTGCAAGGGCTAGATTTCTTCCCCCATCAAGCCCCTGAGCACAACTGTTCCCAGAGCTGCCTTCGGGCCAGGAATGGGCCCCATCATCATTCAGAGCCAGAAGCCTCAAACCTGGTGGAAGCAGCTATCCTTCTCACTCACAATTCCTGGTGAAAGGGAAACAGAAAGTGACATATTTCAAGGGCCTTCCTTGGGGATTGAGATGAACTGCAAATAGGAAAGACTATGGGGCTCCAGCTAAGGTAGAGGCTTCACAGAGTTATGGGCTACATGCTAGGTCAACAAGAAGAGAACAATCTAATGATGGCTTACCATTCTGCAGATAATCAAGAGTAGACTGCATGTATATATGAAAGTACCATACGTATAATGCAGAAAATATGTGTACATATTAAATATGTATATACACGCACGGCACACATAACCAGATAAAAATAAATGCTATATTATTTACTATGAACACAGCAAGTTCTAGACAGACCAATTATGAATATGCTCAATTAAACTACTTGAAAGAGAAAAGAAACGATTTTGTGCTCCCCTTTATCTTCTACTCTAACATATTCTAGTTGTTGCAAACACATTCCAGTTGCTTAAGTGGTATTGTTTCTAGGTACCTGAGAAGGGAGTCATCCTTTTGTTTCAGAATACTACAGAAAGCAAACTACAACAGGTCCAAGCTACACAACTCAGTAATTGATTTTGCTGTGATTCCTGTCACTTTCTCTTAGAGGGAATAAAGCCTTACTCAGAAAAGTCTCAACTTTTTTTCCTACAGGCAGCTACAAATTTAACCTACCACGTTGGATGGGAGGAGCAGGGAAGAAGGTCGGCAGTAGGGAGTCTGCATCTGGGCAATCATTCACTGTGTCCCCACTACCCAGAGGCAATGCTACTTTTAAAAGAACAATTGAAATTTGGAGTTTAATACTGAAGTCTGCTTTCTTGGCACATTCTGGAACAAGCAAGTCATTCATTATACATACCTGGGACTTTGTCTCTTAAAAGCCAATGGGTAAGTTATCTAAACAAAATAACCTACAATGTTAATATTGTGGGCAGATTTATTAGCAGTTGTTAAAGTCTGATGCTGTATGATACTAGTAATTCAAACAGATTTAAAGCACAACACGCAGAGATCTTGCAAAATGAAGACTCCCATTAACAGGTTAGTAGCATCAAATACTAACTAAGCATGTTCCAAGTAAGGTCAAGAAATTACTCTTTAGAGATAAAAGTGCTTATCAAGAATATCAGAATACAGAACTCATGGCAAATTGTGTATGTTTTAATAAAAAAAAAATGAATTCTAATCTGATTACCTATAGAAACTGCTCAAGAGAAGACTTTAGCCAAAGAGTCATAAGGCATCACCAGCATTTAGCCATTCTTGGTATCGTTGTTTTGTTTTGTTTTAAGTAATCTTTATACCCAACATGGGGCTCAAACTCACAATCATGAGAACAAGGGTCACACACTCTACCAACTGAGCTAGCCAGGCTCTGCTAGTCCCAATATCTTTAATACTGTCTCTAAGTCCCATGTAGTGTTAGGTACTATATGGCCATGATCCAATTCACAAGCTTTAAAAACAGCACCACTCTGATTTAACCTACTTTTCTAAAAATGATTCTGCAAAGAGTAAAACAATGTGAACGGTCTGTAGAAGACCAGACAATCCTGTTATGCCCAAATGGACTTTCCTACAGAAGTTAAGTCCTTGTTAAAATATTAGAAAATCAGTCCAAGTGCCACCTTTCCACTTCTGGGAACCTGGCCTTTCTGACCAAATGCAATGCAGCCCCCTCACTCAGGCCACCTGTGAGAGGGGTTATAAACAGCAGAACATCTTTTGCTTCCCTAAATATTAGCTCATTTAAGATCTAAGAGCAGGACCCTGCTTCAAAACAACCCCCCCCCCCCAAATCAGCTAGATTACTACCTCTTGCACATTTGTTTATTAAACAGCAAAGCATACTACTGGCATGTGGGTTAAAAAGTTAGGTTATGTTTATTTTGCACTGTGAGAAACACTGCAGTGAATTAGCCAATAAATCCCAGTCCTGTGGCTCCACACAAGGAAGAAGGTAACATGTTACTACTTTCTCTGGAAAGGCTATACAACCATGATTTACCATATACCCTGATTACTGCCTGCTAATATTATCAGTCATCTGTACCATTGTCAAAGATGAAAAGTAAAATATACAAATCACACGGCTTACATAATTAATAAAGGAAAAAATCAGAAATTTACTTAAGCTTCCTAAAATGTACAGAGCATCATCACACTTTCAAGTTTCACAGTGATTAGTTTAACACTGTTTTACTGTTAAAACTGTCACTTAAAATGTACATGTCAAAGTGCTTCAAATGCAGCATACTAATTAAAACTCCTTCTGGAAGGTTCTATACTGGCAGCTAACTTAGGCAGGTTATTCACCCACAGGGTGCTCAAGAAAGGGCATGCTGCCTTACAAAGACACCTCATAGGACAAAGAAAATTCTAATCCAACTTCAGAAATCTATAGAGCATTCAATGGGGTCCAGAACTGAGGTCTAGATAAAGGCCACTCTGAACACAGGAATCAACACAACCAAAAACTTCTGTAATTGTTTTTGGCTTTTTTGGGGACCCAAAGTCAAAGGTTCTAGCCCATCGGGTTTACTCTGTTCCCTCCGGCATGTTCCCAGTCCTAAGGTAATCAAGGAGATTGGAATGTGGCAGATCTAGGTGCTGCAAATCAAGTGGGAGTCTCTGTCGTAGGTGGTAGCAAGTCAAAAGGGAGGACAGGTGAAGGATAAAAAGGAAGAGTTACACACAGGCTTCTAGTTAAAATATAAAGTGGAAAAGGGGCCTTTGATTCAAATACCTTCAGTTTCTCTATTTTCCACATGTCACAGAATCAAAGTCTACTTTGGAAGCAAGGTACATTCCAAATGTTTTTCGACTACAAAATAAATTCTTTAAAAATTGAACACTTAGGAAACTTTCAAATTTACATTTGAATTTGAAGTTAGTGGAAGAATGATCATTTAAATTGTGACAATTTAAAATGTTGCACTGTATGTACTAGGATCATTGGGCACGACAGGCATTATGCATTAAGTGATCCCTTCTCCATCAGGGGGACTCTACACCTGCTTTTTCTTTTGCATATTCCTCCAAAGCCCAGACTCCTGGTCATGATTAATACTCTCTTGGTACCTATTTAGAATTTGGGCAACTCTAGACATATACTCCTCTTCCCCATACCTCTATATTAAAATAAATGACACATTGGTCATAGTACTAGAACATTGTAGACCATAATCAGCATGGAGCTTTTTAAAAATTAGAATTCATTAAAAGTATTTAAGCATATTATTAAAATGCCAAGGACTAGCTTTTTATTTGGAAATTAATCACTCTATTATCCTTGAGACTAAAACTCATGAACTACATCTATTATGTATAAATGGAGGAATGGCAGTGTAAACTGTGATAATTTTAAAATGTGCAATGCACTAAAGATCATGAATGTTAATAAGGGATCAGAAAAGGCAGCAATAACATACTCTATCCAGGTATTTTAAGGACTTTTCTATCCCATGCCCCCCTCAAATATAGGGGAATTATGTTTTGACAAGCATGAAAGAACATTTTTCATATACCATAACCTGACAAGAAACTTCTCACAGGTCTAGGTAACTTTGGTCAGCAGAAACACAAAGCAAACCTCTGGCCTGGCTAAGGCACTCTATTCTGAAATGTACTGAAAACATGCACGTACGACCAACCATGCCACTGCTCCCCTTAAAGGCAGCTCAGTGTTGGGAGAAAGGCTGGGGAGGTAAACTCACCCCAAAATATCATGCATAAGCCTGAAATATCTTTTATGCTTTGGAAATGTTATGATAATTGGCTTGACACAAATTCACACAGAGCTATTTGCAATTAAGTCCTGCTTCAGCTGCAATATCACTACACAACAAATGGGGGCTTTTAAGATGCCCTTCAAGATGACAGACTAACCTAAGAAAAAGTCAGCAGTCCACTGAAGATTTACAAGTCCACAGTATTCTGAAACAGTTATTCACTCAGTTTCACTCTCACCTTGTTGACAGCCACCTTTCATCTAACGGTGTCAATTAACCTATGGCATAATTTTTACTATAGGGAAATAGGTCATGAAGTACAGACACAAAATAATTTCAAATAAACTTGATGCAACAGAAAAAGAACAGAAAGACACTTTGAGGTAAAATCGCCCCAGAAGTACAGAACATGACCCTATGTTGGAAGGTTTTGTTTTGTTTTGTCAACTATACTGTACAAGGTGAAGAAAGCCTGCGGTCTAAATCAGTCATTTTATAAATATTTTGCAGTTCTTTTCTTATATAACACAGATTAATCTCATTCTTGTGTACAAGGCCAACAAAAAGGTAAAATGATTAGCTGAGAAACCTTAGAACAAACAAAGCTTTGTTCCTAGCCCAAATTACCACTTGATCCAGTTCAATTTTACAGATGACAAAGAACAAGGTCTACAAAAAAACAGTTACTGATACTAAATTTGCTCATTCTCTGACCTCCATGATGGGAATTTATTAACAAACATGGAATCACTACCCACATTTTCCAGCATGGATTTCTCACCATTTTCAGTCTCAGAAAAAAATCACCAAATATACCTCAATCTTTACGGACTGTTCTTAAAAATGAATACAGAACCATGAGTTAGCTCCTTGACTCCTCAATTCTAGTAACCTGGATGACAATGATTAGGATTTACAAATTTAAAAACTGAAATATCAATTACATAGTTCTTTTTACAAAGCAGCAGACTGAAATTCAAAAAAGAATACATTGTAATTAAATTTAACGATGGTCACATTCGTAGATAAATAATGGTTAAGAATTTAATTACATATCAACACAGTGGTGCCTATTTTATCCAAGTGCAATCCATCCAAAAAAAAAGGGTTTAAGATACACTCTTCATTCGAGCACAAACTTCATTCAGTGGAAAATAAAAGAAAATCAGCAAGTAAATTTCACCACCACCAAACTGAATGGAGACAAAGTCAAAAAGAAATAAAATATCCACATTCATGAAAAGGTGTGATCTATAAAACCACCACACTGAAGTCAAAAGGATTTTTATGTTTGTCAGCAAACCTAAAAAGTTACCCCAAGTCATATTAAAGAGAGTAGGTACTCAGTAAGGCATATATATCAGAAATTTTTTTTAAGTGGGGAAGTGGGCAACTTAGGGAAGAAAGAATATCTACCTCTTTATCCTATATGAAATAAAAAACACAGCACTCTCTCTTCCACAAAAAAGAGACGGACGGATGGATGGATGGATGGAAGGAAAAAAGGGAGAAAGGATTAAAAAAAAAAAAAAGGACAATCAGAAAATTAATTTCGTAGTGAGGTTCATAGCAGTAATTCATAGTGAGGCTCATGAGACTTCTAACTCCAAAGTAAATTTCTCTCCTAAGGAAGTTCACCTGTGTTCCCTACAAATAATTATCCTAAGACTGGGACTGTCACATGCATTCATATAATCAGAGTTTGCAGGCACCAAATCTCAGCAACTTGCAGCTGAGGGGGAATACGCCCTGTTTAAATGATGAACCATGTCAATGGGTGAGCTACAATTATGACCCACTCTCTACTAAGTCTCAATTGGATATTTTTCTTTAAAAGAAAATTAAGCCATTTATCAAGATCCCTCCCAAAGAGAGCCAGAACACAAGAGAATCTAAATATATATACTAGCTCTCTTAGCACATGAGGACAAAAGGCATTTCCATGGGAAAGAGAAACCACTATTTGGCAACTGTACATTATAGTTCTGCAATCATTTGGCATCTCTTGCTAAAGGTGACTTGCTCTTATCTTTTCCCTATATTAGATTTGGGCTATTGATAACTTCCACTGCTAAAGACCTACTACTAAAGTAGTATCAAATACGAAAACATTTTGTGGTTTTCTTAATGTTACCAGTTTTCCTAAACCAATGTGAGGACTTTAAAAATAAAAACAAAGTATCTTTAACTCTGTATGAACCAAAACATTATAGACTCATGAAGCTAAAATCACTAGAAACATTTTGCTGGTCTAAAGTACATTATGCTAAACCAAAATGCCACATGGTTTTATAAAAATAAAATAAGTTGGGAGTTAGTAGGTCCAAAATTCCATAAATTCAGGTCATTTGTATCACTCCTGCTGTCCAAGTACTATACACACTTCAGTTCCCAGGTCTGTTAAGCACATCAGTTTAGTTCAATGGTGATGGATGAAATATTTACAAGCATCTTATTTACAGTACTTTTTTTCTGTAGATTACAGGCCAATATTCTTTTCTTCCATTCCTAGTCAATCCGAGTTTGGTTTCCTCAATGAGAAGGGGTAAATCTGAAAATGGTTGCTCAGCTGCTTTACCTATAGAAAACCAGAACATGAGGCAGTGACAAATACATTCCTAATTATTTTTTAAAAGGACACAGAATTCACCCTCTGGAGACAACAATTTACTGACGGAGCAAAACTCAGCAGAAATAATGAAGAGGTTTTTCTAGACTAAGATAGCTATAGAGCTAGATAGAAGGCTATAGAATTCTACAGAATACCAGAACTACCCTAGGAGGCTTAGGACTTAAACCTGAGTTTGCCTAACTCCAAAATCTAGTCTTTCCAGAGCCCTCCGGATCACACAGATTCACACCCAAATCCGCTGAAAAATTATAGGGTTAGTTGACTTATAATATCTAATAGGTTAAATATTTACATATATAGACTCAATATTTAGCTGCTTATAGCATTTCTAGGTAATCATTCCTAATCATTCCTAAATTTAAAGATTTATTTATATCTATAAAAATAGATCTGTACATTTTGAGAGATGTAGGCCATATTCATTAAGGATACCATATTCGGTATCCTTAGGGGGTAGGCAAGACCCTGATCATGTGTCAGTTATCAAACATCATTTATTTGATACTTCCTAGCTCTATTGCCACTATTTATATTGCAATAGTTCAAGTGAATGCTTTGTGTGGCTTAGCAAGTTTTACCTTCTGGTCAGAAGTTGCAGAAGTGGCAAGAGAGCACAAAGACAGACAAAAAAGATGTTCCTGGAATTTTTTTCCCCAATAACTTTTATGTATTTTCCAGGTTTTTAACAGTGAAAATGTACTCCTCTTATAATTAAAAAGAAAAAAAATGTTTTGGTTTAAGTACAGTTTCCTAAAGATATGCTTCTGAAGGGGTAATAATAAATTAACACAATTATAAAAGACATTTACAACTCTGTCCTACTTCATACATAAGATTGACGAAATAAAAGATAAAAGCCTAAGAGTGTTGATATAAAATAAAGCATTTATGTTAAGGATGAACAAATAAAAACATAAAGAAAGGATTATGTCTTCCGGTCATAGTCCACAGTTATCATGGATTTGTTTTTTCACCTATTGTATTCCAACAAATGTAGGTTACTTTGGGGAAAACCCTAAGGGAAGAAACCTAAGTTTAGCAACATATACATAGTATAAAGTAGTTATCAAGCATGACAGGTGCCCTCATTTAAAAAATATGTACGACAATATAGAAGACATTTTTTCCTCAAACTGAGTCCCAGTAGGGTTCCTTTCAAAACAAGCATCCCAAATAGAAGCATTTTAAGAACCACAAAAACATGAATACCCTTTTATATAACCCCACTGCTACAAAACTACCCTCAGAAAATAAAGAAAAATATATTATTCCATATTGTTCATTCTAACTTGAACTTATAATGGTGCAAATTTGGAAACAACCTAAATGATTAAAATAACTGGGTTATAATTAAGTACACTGGGTAATGAAGTAATCTCCTTGATGGAATACTGTACAATTAAAAATCATTTTTATAAGATCATGCTAAAATATATAAAATAATTAGAAAAGAATGTTAAACTGTAAGGAAAAGAAAATAGGCTGCATGGTTCTGATTTTCATTTTATTGTATCTAAATTAGTCCATTTGCCCTAAAACTAGTCTCTTGCTTTAGAAGAGAATATTAATGTTTTGCAAAATACTTCTTAAATCCATTCTCTTCTGTATCTCTCTCTATAAAAGTGCCGCTAAAGCTAAAGAAGCAAATATGGAAATAGATCACCAACAAATGGGATTATTTGGTCCTCACATAATTGAAAGCATACAAGAGTTTACAATTCCATACACCAAGAAAACAGTTTACATTTCTACCTCCTTAAAAACTAATTCCTCATAATTATCCAGGTTTTAAATTATTTGTAGATACTATAACATATTCATCAGAGAAACAATATCTGAAATTATGTACCTAGATATTACCTAAGCTTTATAGAGAATATCCCAATTTTTCCAGGTACTTTTTTTTAAAGATTTATTTACTAGAGACAGAGAGAGAGAGAGACAGCACATAAGCAAGAGAGCATTAGCAGGGTGGAAGGCAGAGGGAGAGGGAGAAAGACTCCCTGTTGAGCAAGGAGGCATATGAGGGGCTTGAGCCCAGGATCCTGCGATCATGGCCTGAGCTGAAGGCAGACGCTTAACCCACTGAGCCAACCAGGTGCCCCTCTTCTGGCTACTTTAATAAGCAGCTTTCTTTTGAAATTTTCCCTCACCTCCTTTCCTACTACTTCTAAGAACTAAATGGAACCAATTTTGCTCTAGATTACTCACCACTTGTACTCCATAATGGATGTGGGCCAGAGTGAAAACAGCTGTTAAAGTATACAGGAGAACGCTCTCAACATAAGAGGATACTCCAAAGTTTACCACCAGGACAACCAAGAAAAGAGGGACCAGTAACCAATTCAAACTTGGGCACCGGGTACTGCTCATTTGACAAACAATCAGCTGACACTTGAAATTAGGAAAAAAAAAAATTAATTAGCAAGCACTTCCAAAATTAGTCACTCCAACATTTAAAAAGCATTCAAACACTTTAGCCAACACAGTTACATGATATTATTAAATTCAGTAGTTCTAAAATGCTCAGGAGCTGAACTGAACCTTTGCCTCCACCTCTAAAACCATGGACCCTCAGAGTGTGTGTCAGAAGAGGCTGGAAGATAATTTAGTAAGGATGCTATAGAAGGCATTTTTCCACTAGGTAACAGTTCAGATAAAAGAAACTTCTTCCAATTTTAAAATGCTATGATATCTGAAAAAAAATTTCAAAACAGCCTTTTTAATAGCTCCATACCACTAAATTTCTTCATGGTGATAAGGAAATGCTATGACCAATTCAGTCATATTGTCATATTAACACCTCAAGACCTCTCTGGATCCCTTTACCTCCAAACCTTACTCAAATCGAGTTTTACTCCTTTAGCTATATTTTTTATACACTGTATTAATACTTTTAGATCTTTAAATCCTGTGAAATCAAGAGGAGTGATGCTATTGAACACATTACAGACATGGAAACAAGCTCAGTGATTAAGTTATAAAGTAAAAACTTACTAAGTTTTTAGAGTGAAAGCACAGGCTCCCTGGTTGTCAGAATCTTTCTCAACTCCTGACCTCTCCTACCTGTCTGCTGCTGTCTTGCTGGGTCATTGTACAGAAAGCATTTTTTTTAAATGTTCTATTTATTACAAAGCTTTTACTCTGTTAATTTTAAAATCAGCTAATTTAAAAGTGTGTGCATGTATGTTTTCTCTCAAAAACTCGTTTTAGCCTCCCTAAATTAATCATTAGATCTGCAGCCATGTGAAAAAGGAAAAAATAATATTCAGCATGTTATATCCTTTGGAGTTATAATTCTTTCAGGTTTCTGACGTAAAATATCTTTAAATTAAAATCTGTTTAATATATAACATTTCTCAAATTATCAAATTTTGCCATATATTCCTTATATTATTACTTTTAAAAGAAAAAAATCTTACTGTTATGTTGGCAAAGGCTGTTCCAACCATAAAGTAGAATACTCTAGGATGCAACTCTAAAATATCTGAAGGCGACTGAAGGATCCATGCTGTAGACAAAATGAATAGCAAACATGGAGAAAAAAAGGGAACCATAGCTTCATAGATTGAATTGTGTTTCAAGGTGTTATTTTTATAGCTTCTGAAAAAAAGAAAATCAAGTAATACAAAGAACATTATTACATATAAACTCACACTGCATTTGTAAATTTTGTAGTTTTCAAAGTATTTTCACACTTATTCTCTTACTTTATACTCACAATCATCCCATAGCACAAATAGTATCAGCATTACTTAACCCCATTTTGCAGACAGGCTAAGTGATGATGTAAGAATTTAAATTTACATAACTTGCTACCAAGTGGCAGGGCCAGGACTAGAATGGAAATCTTCTGACCCCTAGTCCCCTGTAATGTAAAGATGAATAAAACTTGATCTTTGTTCTGTGAGATTTATATTCAAAATGGGTAATAAAATGCACACAAAACACCACTAGGAAGTTCTACTACAATACAAAGGGACAGAGAACCCAAGAGTGGAAGACTCTGCACTGAGACTGCCCTGCCCATAGCATTCTAGGTGCCTCTGGCACACTCTCCCAATATGTCTGCCCATCTGAACAGAGCCCCAAATTCTAGTCTTGGTTCTGCCACTGATTACATGATCTTGCACAAGATATCGCCCTATCAAGACCTCATCCTTAGAAGACAAGGAGAAAATGTCTTTAAGGCCTTCAGAGCTTTAAATGTTATGTTTTCTATGAATAACTGCCATAAATAGGGAGGATTCACAGAGCTTGGCTTGACAGATAGGATTCTGTAGGACAGATCTGAGAGCTGAAGGATGAAGTGGGAAGTATAAGTGTTTCAAGCAGAGGAAACAATACCACAGGGAAGTGGGAGCAAAATTACCAAGGAGGGAAACACCAAAATACATTCAGGTCCTCTAAGTAAATTCAGTGTGGCAGCAAAGCTGGAGAAGTACAGATCAAGGAAATGAAACTCCACCCAGGAAACTCCTACCTAACCCCTGCCCCATTCCTCTGGCAGGAATTTTTATATAGTGCTACTTGGAAAGTCAGCACAGATCCAGGGTTTGGTCTGAAACTACACAAGTTCAGAAATTTTATTTTATGATCATGCTGACTAAACTTATACAGAATCAATTTATAAAAACTTATAATCGATTTCTAAAAAGAACATAAACCTATCAATATTCAACAGGAACACACTCCTTCCCCATTCACTCCACAAAAGAATGACAAACAGAAGACTGTCTGGTGAGCCAAAAACTATAGCAAAAGAACCAGTAGTTTTGTGCTCTGGGTGAATTGACTCACAGCCACTACTATAGATACTTTAAATGATCCTAATCTCAATTCTAGGTTCAAAATACAGGTTTCATGACCTTTTCAAAATGTCCAAATGCCAAAAGTAAAACAGATCCTAAAATCCATCTAAGTAACAATTTTCACATTTCCCGCCCAATTAACAAATACTTACCTGAAAAAGTTTAATAAACTCATTGGAAGAGTCACACATAATGCACAACCTAAAAGGAAGAATATTTAAATTACTGTCAATTATTATTCGAGTGATTTTTAGAATTATCAAATACATACAAAATATTTAATACTTTTAGACAATAATTCGCAGGTTCGGGTTTACTTTTGTAATGAAATCAAATACACTTCTGAGCAATATTCACAACCAGAAGAGTGGTAAAACAGCTTGGTGATTCAGAGCAGAGGCTCAGCAGTTGAGACTGGGCTTGAATCTTGGTTGTACCTACGGTTATGTGATTTCAGGCAGATTAACTTTTCAGTGCCTCAATTTCTTCTTTTATAAAACAGAGACAATAGGATTGATCCCATAGGGTTTTAAGAATTAAATGAGTTACTACAAACAAAGACACCTGGAACAGTACCTGGGATGCAGTAAAAGGCACAAGTGTGAGTCACTGAAAGAGGTGATGATTAATGGCTTCTGTGGTTTCCCATTTCCACTTATTTTTATCTCCCTATTTTTAATTTTTCACCCATAAGCATACATTAGTTCTTTCCCCTCAAACCTAAAAACAAGGACAGCCTTCCCAAGACACCCTCCTATTGCTTCTGCTGCCCTCACTCTATGTATTATCTTACTCTGCTCTTCCCTATCACTCACCAGACCTTCCTGGGGCCTTCAGTTCCTTAATACTCATTCTGCCTTCCCTCTGCAGAAACTATACTCTTGAATTTACCAAACTCTCCTAATGATCAAATCCAATATTCTTTCTTCACTCTTGACTTCTAAGTGAGATGATACTCCAATGACTCTCTACTAACTTCAATTCTTTCCTGCCTTTGGCTTTGTGATCCATTCCAGTGCTCTTGTTAGTTATCCAACCATTACATGTGCTGTCCTTTCCTGGCAACTCTGCCTCTTGCATATTCCTAACTGTGTATTCCACTGTGCTTCTATTCTCCCTCAGAGAATCCTGTCTTATAGCTTTAACTACAAGCTTCCTATAGGTGACTCCAAAATCTAGTAATGTACTCTTGGGCAAATCAGACAATCTCTCTGAGCTTCAAGATTCCACAGCCGTACAATGTGGATGGGTTAAATGACCTCCTAATGTCCCTTGCATTTTTAAAATTCTCTGATTCTACAAATTAAAGATGCAAATTCTCGATTTTTTTTCCTCTATCAAACTCCAAATCATCAAGTTTCTGGCTACTTCATTTGGATATTTTGCCATCACTCAACAGATTAGCCCTAGCTTGTCCACTCTAGACCTTCTCACCGACTATGCTTGGCTTGGGGCGGGAAGGTGATCAATGCAGCTAAGACCTTAAGAATCAAAGACAGAAAAGCATTCCTTCAAAACAATTCCTAAGACATTTTGCTAAAAACAGATGAAAAGACTGGAATCCACCAAACAGAAATCTCATCTGAAAAGACAAATTACTCTATTTCCAAGCCCAACTGCGACAAAGTTCCCCAAGTAGAAGAGCTCTAAGAGAAAGGAAGGAGAAGACAAGCTCATGTCCTCAGAAATTTTTTGCAGCTGACTCCATGTCAAGCTGGGAAGCACTGGTAGGGAGCCGGGGCTGAATTAATTAACCCAGAATCACTACAGCTCTGAGGTGTTGGTAAAAGGCTGACAGAAACTTGAAAAGATTTGCTACCAAGAGTATTTTTAGTTTAAAATACCTTGAAATAACTTTATCTTAAATACAGCAAGCATGCAGGAAGCCTGGGCTATATATAGGTTGCCAAAGAGACACACTGCATCTTCTATTTCTTCTCTAAATAGCACTTAATGTACTTTCCATATTGCAGGTTGCCTTCCAGATCACCGCAGTGAAGTGAATGTCATAATAAAGCAAGTCACATCATTTTTTTTTTGGTTTCCAGTGCATAAAAGTTATGTTTATACTATAATGTAGTCTACTAAGCATGCAATAGCATTATGTCTAAAAAATACTTTATTTTAACCTATATTGTTTTATTCATTTGAGAGAGAGAGCACGCACGTGAGTGCCCACACAAGCAAGGCATGGAGGGAGGGAGAAGCAGATTCTCCACTGAGCAGGAAACCCAAGGCAGAGCTCGATCCCAGAACCCAAAGATCACAACCTGGGCCTAAGGTGGACACTTAACCATATGAGTCATCCAGGCACCCCTAAAAATTACTTTACTACTAAAAAATTCTAATCATCATCTGAGCTCTCAGCGAGTCATAATCTTTTTGCTGGTGGAAGGTCTTGCCTCGAGGTTGATGACTGCTGAAGGTGGGGGTGACTGTGGCAAGTTTTTAAAATAGAAAACAATGACGCTTCCCACACTGACTGACTCCTCCTTTCACCAACAATTTCTCTATAGTGTGCAGTGCTGGTTGATGGCATTTTATCCACAGTAGAATTTCTTTCAAAATAGGAGCTAATCCTCTCAAACGCTGCCGCTGCTTCACTCAACTCAATTTATGTAATATTCAAAATCCTGTGTTGTCATTCCAACCATCTTCACCAGTAGATTCTATCCCAAGAAAACCATTTTCTTTTTGATCCATAAGAAGTAACTCCTTGTCAAAAAAAAGAAAAAAGAAGTAACTCCTTGTCTCTTACAAAGTTTGATCATGAGATTGCAGCAATTCAGTCCCATCTTCAGATTCTTGCTGATAATTCTACTTCTCTTGCTATTTCTACCACAGCTAGTTATTTCCTCCACTGAAGGCTTAAATCCCTCAAAGTCATCCGTAAAGGTTGGAATCCACTTCTTCCAAATTCCTGTTAATGCTGATATTTTGACCTCTCCCCAGGAATCACGAATGTTCTTGTGGCACCTAGGAATGGTGAATCCTTTTCAGAAGGTTTTCAATTTACTTTGCCTAGTTCCATCAGAGGAATCACTTTCTATGGCAGCTATAGCTTTAAAGAAAAAAAAAGGTATTTCTTTAATAATAAGACTTGAAAGTCAAAATTATTCTTCAATCTCTGGCAAGATGAATGCTGTGTTAACAGGCATGAAACAACATTAATCTCATTGTACGTTGTCATCAGAGCTCTTGGGTGACTAGGTGCTTGTCAATTAGCAGTATTTGAAAGAAATCCTTTTTTCTGAGATCTCAATAGTGTGCTTAAAATATTCAGTAAACCATGCTATAAACAGATACACTATTAACCAGGCTTTGTTTTTCCATGTAGAGAGGACAGGCAGAGTAGATTCAGCAAATTCTTAAGGGCCCAAGGATTTTCAGAATAGCCAATGAGCACTGGCTTCAACCTTCAAGTCCCCAGCTGCATTAGCTCCTACCATGAGAGCCTGTCCTTTGAAGCTTTGAAGTCAGGCATTGATTTCTCCTCTCTAGCTATGGAAGTCCTAGATATAATTTCCTTCCAATGTTATATCTATACAGAAAATCTGTTGTTTGGGCAGCTGCCTTCCTTAATTATCTCAGTGAGATCTTCTGGGTAACTTGTGGCAGCTTCTAAATCAGCATTTACTGCTTCACTGTGCACTTTCATAATACAGAAGTCTTCTTTCCTTAAACCTCATGAACCAACCTCTGCTAGCTTCAAACTTTCCTTCTGCAGCCTCTTTAGCTCTCTCAGCCTTCACAGAATTGAAGAGTTAGGGCACTGTTCTGAATTAGGCTTTGGCTTAAGGGAATGTTGTGGCTGGTTTGATCTTCTATCCAGACCACTAAAACTTCTACATATCAGCAAAAAGGCTATTTCGCTTTCTTATCATTCATGTGTTCAGTGAGTAGCATTTTTCATTTCTTTCAAGAACTTTTCCTTTGCATTTACAAACATAGCTAATTGCTTGGTTGTGAGGAGCCTATGTTTTGGCCTATCTCGCCTTTTTCCTCACAAAGCTTAATCATTTCTAAATCGTGATTTAAAGTGAGAGATGTGTGACTTTTCCTTTCACTTGAACCTTAGAGGCTACCGGAGGATCATTAACTGGCCTAATTTCAATATTGTGTCTCAGGAAACAGGGAGGCCCAAGGAGGGTGAGAAATGAGAGGGAGAACAGCAGGTAGGTAGAGCAGTCAGATACACACATCAATCAAGTTGCCTGACATGGGTGTGGTTTGTGGTTCCAATAATAACATCAAAGATCACTGATCACAGAGCATTATAACAAAAGTTTGAAATATTGCAAGAATGACCAAACTATGACAGAGACATGAAGAGACCAAGTGCTAACACACTTGCCCGACAAAGGATTGCCACAGACCTTTGATTTGTAAAAAACACATTATCTGCAATACACAATAAGGTGAAGCGCCATAAAATGAGGTATACCTGTACTGGGAAATCTGCCTTATTTATTTGTAAAGAAACATGTGGGCTTCTGTTTTATTTCAGAGAGAAGAATTCAGATAAACTTACAGATCACAAAGAAAGTCATGTGCCTATAAAGTACCCACTTAACATTCAAAAATATATCTCACATACCAGAGGATTTCATCTTATCATTAAATTTAACATTTAAACATAAAATGCAGCAATACAGTCATAGGATTAGCCGCTTAAATCAAAAGATTTGCTATGCGATGGGAGTGAAAAACAGATACCCTCTTCAAGGTAGAGGATTCAGTTCATACAGAAACTCAAAAATGCACGCTGGGAAGATCATAGCAGGGTTCTAAAATATCCGTAGTCCAGGGCCCAGAGAAAGGCCCAAACAACTGCCTAAAAGCCAGTGCCTATTGCACCACCTTTTTGGCTGCTTCTAAACTCAGCTTAATGCCCATCCTATTATCAAGGTTCATTGGTAGTGAGAAAGGGGGTTTTTTTAGATAAGGGAACACAACAATAGCCAAGAGTTTGCTATTTTACTTCTACAGAGATCCTATCGTCACTCCTAGCACCCCAAAATAACAGCCCAGATAACTCCCTCTTTGCATCTTTGCATAGAAAACACTGCCCCTCCACCCCCGATATCCAATGATTATCTATGGATATCTCTGGTTAAAATCAAAAGGAAAAAGATTACCATGATCAAAAACTTTTACCTAATATCCAGTGGCAAAAGAAGGAGAGTATCTGAGAGGAACAGAATCTCAACTTTTGGAGTGGAAATATTATGAAATAATCTCTATCTTTCATTTATTCTACTTTCCACAAACTAATGATTTTCAATTTTGAGACAGGCATGAATTCTATACCAAATGTCCACCTAAATGTGGATCCTCTATATAATAGTCCAGATTCATTTAAATTGTTAGTTTACAAGGTTTATGTGATTTTGGTATTTATTTCCTTCTAACTAAAAATAGCAGCTTAGTGCTAAACAAAAAAACCAAAACAGAGAAACTTCATTTTCCTTACTGGTTTGGTTGAAACCAGGGCTGTAGGGCTGTTCTGCTTTGCTGGAGGGTTTGGGAGAGGGGAAAAGGTGGTATAGCTTGTTATAATCAAACACTGGCTTCAATAATAAAGTGATGTTAAAATAGGCTTCAACATGGAGCTTCTTACCAATAATCATTGCAGTGAATAGGTCTCTATATAAGAAATTAAACAGGAAAGGTTCATACCAGGCCTCAACTCCCACAATCGCAGTCACTATGTAGACAAAAGATATAGTCTGGAAGGAAAATGCAGACAAAAGCATACAGGGGCATTAACAGCTGGAAAGATCAGGAAGACAATAATGCTGTATGCAGCATAAATCTAGTAAATAGTTTTAGTAAAAGCAAGAAGTACACTTAAATTTGAGACTGTGGCAAGTCTTCTCGCCTTTAACAATATATTTTTCAGCCAACAGTGCCATAAAACAACTAACTTCTAAACAGTGCAAGCAACTGGGCATAATTTAGAACACTTTAAGGCACTTCAGGAACTGGTTAAGGCATAAGATGATCCAATTTGCCTACCAATCACTTTCTTCAAACACACTCCAACGTCTGATGCTTTACTGGGGCCTTAGGTGCAAATGGGCAAAATGGCAACACAAAAAGCTGGTATTCAAAGACAGGGAGAGTTAATAGCAAGCCTAATAAGTAAGAGAAAACAAGTATCTCTACTCATTGAAACATGGGCAGAAAAGACAAAAAAGCAACAATTATATGTGCATATTTTTATTTACAAAAATCAACAGTTCAAAGGAATATTTATTAACACTAAGAGACTCCTCTTTTTTTGTAATAATGACATTGTGATTATGGTTTTTTAAACAGTACTCTTACTATTTAGAGATATATATAGTAAAATATTTATCATCTACTATCAGGAATTTCCTTTAAAATAATTGGGAGGAAGGGTATACATGAAACTGGACTGGCCATGTAGCTGCTGAAGCTAAGTAATAGGTACCTAAGGGTTCACTATGCTATTCTACTTTTCTGTTTGAAATTGTTCATAAATAAGCAAGAAACAATACAAAATAAAAAGGAAAGTTTTTAAAAGTACAAATCAGTTCTTGCCAAAAAAGCGTACGGGCTATAAAGAAGGAATGACAAAAACTTGTCCCCAAATTCATAGCAATGTTGAAAATTTAAGGCACAACACATACTTACCACCTGGCTAATGTCATATCCCCACGGCAGGAAAAGAATCCCTGTGTTATACTTTTCCCAGTGGGACAGGATGAAAGAAAACAAAACGACCCACAGCAGGAGATAAAGAACAAAAACACTGACACCAGATGGTCCTCGTCCAAAGATGGAATATACAGTCACAACAAAATAAACACATGACCAACTATCCAGGCCGTGGTCAAAAAGCTCCCCTAAAGGGGTGCTGGAATTGGTTCTCCTGGCTTGCTTTCCGTCCACACCATCTGCAACCAAAACACATTGCCATGGGAAAAGGTCAACATCTGTACCAGTATGCAGAAAGTCTTCTTTAATAAAGTAGAGAAAAAAAAAAGTGGAGAAACAAATAAAACAGATCAGCAACTTAGCAATGTTAATTAACAAAGGAATAGCTACCAGCCAGTACTTTTTGTAAAAATCCAATCCTTCACTCCTACAATTTGAAGATTTCAGAAATAAAATCTGTAATTTCTAAGAGTTTAATCTAAAAATTAAAATACATTACATCACACTAAACAGTGTCAGTTTCAGATCTGAGGACAAAGCATTGTTGCTAGACTCTGAATTCCTCCAAATCTTCATAACAACTGAGTTGTTCAGTTAGCCACATGTTCTCCAGCCTCCAGAGAATATTCAATTAGTTACTCATTACAATTTATCTAACCACTCCTTGTTCTAGGATCCAAAAACACCCTGTGCTTCAAGTCTAACACCGATTTCATGTTGTTAGAAATTACAGTCACTCTGTTACAGATGTACCACTTCCATAATTTTAAGTACTTTCAGAAAAGGCTTTGAATGAAGTAGACATTCAGTAAATGTGAGAATTAAATGTATTAAAAACATGTAATGCACTATGCTTGATGCTGTGAAGATTAAAAGAATAACCTCAGAACAGATGAAGTTTGTGCCCTCAGCATTTATAACTGAGAAAGGAGACAAAACATGGTAATTAAAGACAGAGCACATCCCAAGCATAGAAGAGTACAGAAAAGGGACAAGTACTCTTCAGGTTAAGATAATCGAGAATGGCCTTCCAGACAAGACGAAACCTGAGTGGGGACATAAAGAATGAGTTGGATTTCAGTAGATAAGAGTATGCTGTTTCAAGAAGAGGGAGTGCTATCAGCACAAACACCAAGATGGAAAAGCACATGAGGGTTCAGAGAATGCCAAGTAGTTCAAGTTGACCAGAAAAAAACAGTATGTTAAAGGGCAGTAGAGAAGCTAGAAGGGAGGCTGGAGCAAGTTTAAGTTTCAGGGAGTACCAGGAGCTACTAATAGGATGTGAGTAGGGGAGTGATTAGAATGAAAGTAGTGACGTGCTCTGAGAAGATTCCCCTGGCAGCAGAAGGAATGACAGGTTGGAGAGAGGACACTAATCAGCAGGCCTATGTGGACATGGGCTACAGTGGGAATGAAAGGCTCAAGGCAGGTGAGATATTAAGAAAATTAAAATGGCAATGGACCAGAAGATCCTTTCCAGAATCTCCCATCTGGGTAACTAAGAGAGAGATAGGAAATAAAGAAGTCCAAAGGAGTATGAGAGATGGAAAAGATGCTAAGTATAATTTTGGATGCTAAAACTGAAGTTTTGGCAGAATTCCACATGGTAATATCAAGCAACTCAACCTAAGGTACTTACTAGCAACTCAGAAGACAGACGAGGGCTAGATAGAAACTCAGGAGTCATCTCCATAGTCGGAAGTATCAGGATTGCCAAGGGAATGAGTGGAAAGAGAAAGTTAAGGGTAAAGCACAGTGGAACACCTTCATTTAGAGGCAGAAACAGAGGAGCCAGGTGGTGGGGGGAGTGGGGGGGGTGTGCAGGGAGAAAGACAGAGAGAATAAAAACCAGCTAAAAAGAAGAACCTGAAGCATAACTCTGCATGTTTGTGCAGGAACCAACTACTCTGCTAAAGAAGGTATCATTCCTGTGGTCTCTCAGTAACTGCTGGTCTAGTAGAGGAGACATTATTAAGAAGAAGGAGAAGAAAAAAAAGCTGAATCATAAAAATTTCTCCCCAAAAGAAATAGTTTTGTTAACTCTTAGGCTAATTGTAAAGATTCAGATTTAAGGAATTAAAAATTCCTATGATTACTGTATTTACTTGCTCACCATAGTATGTACTACCTTTAGCGCCTACCTCAGTTTGTGGCAAAGAAGGCCTTTAGAAACATTGCTGAAGGAATATATGAAAGGATGAATCCCAGATTTCCTGTCCAAACACTACAGATCTCTGTTTTATAGTGTTGGGAACTCTTTTGCCATTAAGTAGCTAAAATATTTCCACAAAGTCTCTTCTCATTATTTGCTGGGTTAAATTCCTGTTTGTGGTGCAACTCCTGGGCAGTTATTACAAACACCGAATTCATGGGCTGCATACTAATTAAGTGGTTGTTGTTGTTGTTTTTTTTAAGATTTTATTTATTTATTTGAGAGAGAGGGAGAGGCAGAGGGAGAACCAGACTAGATGCTGAGCAAAGAGCCTGATGCGGGGCCTGATCCCAGGACCCTGAGATCATGACCTGATTGGAAAGCAGGTGCTTAACCAACTGAGCCACCCAGGTGCCCCACTAATTAGGTTTTGTACATTTTCCCACTGAACCCATTCCAGCTCCAAAGTCTGATGTCTGGATATGTTTCAGAATGGTTTTTTTTTTTTTTTAGAAAGGTAATTCAGGGCATACACCATATATTGGGGGGGAAGGGGACAACTCAGGAAGATCTAGAACAGCACCCTGTGATCAAACACATTAATATTTCTGCAGCAAAATGTGAGAATAGTCACACTAGAATAAAGTTTAGAATTTGCCTCACGTTAGTTCAAGGCAGTTTTGCAACAAATAGTTCATGTTTGGTCAGGATTTTTGCCAAAATTGTGGACATGAAACAGGTAGGTGGTACAGTACATCAAAAGGTTTTTATGACATGCTGTTAAAAGTCAGAGCCTCCAGGCCACTCTCACCTTTTCCCCTATTTCTTCCTGCCCTTGCCAACCAACCCTACAGCATAATTTTCTAAACCTGCTCATCTTTAAGAACAAATGTACAGTGTGGGAGGAAACAAACAAAAAAGAACAAATGTGCAAAAGTTTCTGCCTGAAAATGTAATTTCTCACTAAGCTTTTCCCTAATTCTTCTAGACTTCATTCTCTTCCTTCCCCAAATTCTCACACCTTTGGTCACCTGCAATGACAGCAGTTAATCATGTACCAAATTATAATGATTTTATGAATACAAGTCATCTTTACCTAAAGAGATCCTAGCAACTTTAACTCAGGGTCTGGTATTTTGTATTCATTTAAAAACTATATACTGAGAGCCTACTATATGTTAGGCACTGTTCTAAACACTGGGTACATAGCCCTTAAAGCTGCAAGTAGGTCATATGGCTTTAAGTACTATGGAGAAAAATAAAGCAGGGAAGGGGAATAGGAGAATACAGGACAAGCCATGCAGATAACCTCAACAAAAAGCATTCTTGGCAAAATAGACAGTATGGCCTAGCACAGCAGACTTCCCGAACCACCCCCTCCACCAAATAAGAACTGATCATTTCTTATTTTTGTTCTCTCACTGTGCTCTATTATAGCAGCTCTCTCAGTATTCCACAATTTGATACGTCAGTATTGCTTCCCAAACGTAAGGCAAAAACGATGTCTTATTCCAGTTGTTGGTAAATATTCTTTGTAAAGAGCCAGAGAATAAATAGTTGAGGCATTGTGGGTCATCAGTAGACTCTGTTGCAACACTCAACTTTGTCTTTGTTGCAGAAAGCCGGCACAGACAACATGTAAAGGAATAGATATATCTGTGTTCCAATAAAACTTTACTTATAAAACCATGCAACAGGCCAGAGTTGGCCTGTAAGAGGTAGTCTGCCAACTTCTACCTTATTCTTTGCATTCCTAGCAACAAACGACAGTTTCCATACAGAAACTCAAAAACATATGTATTAAGTTGAACGGGAAATTAACAACCCCGAGTTAAAATGAATTAAGCATAAGCGAAAATGTTAACTTGGTAAGATGGCCATCCCTACTGACAGATTCACCAGTCACTGAATAACGAGCATTTGCCAACTTCTTACCTAGAGTGTAGGCTATGAAGTTGAGGATGCCCACTACAATCCAAACCCAATCAGGGACATGCTTGTAACCTGGTGCTGCAAAGGAAAGCAATGCAGGTTTTAATACAAAGTACAATTGTTCTTACCATAGCTATATATTGCCAATGAGAAATATTTCTACTTATTAAATAAAAGTTAAAGTACTTTATAATGTACTTTTATTATTATTTTTTTTATAATGTACTTTTAATGCAGAATTAGGTAGATACTAAAAATATATCTGTAAACTGACAAAACTTTGGTTTTACCAAAACCAAAAGTAGCTGCCCAACCCCTCATAAACAACAAACATTTGAACTTCAATCATAACTCAAAACTGTTCATCTTTACTTGAAAATTACTTATGCACTGGGAAAGAAAATTAGTATTTTTGAGACTTAAAAGATGCTTGTGTTTAATCTGATCCTCATTTACAATTATCCTACAAACATATATTGAGCTTTCAATCTATTCTCTCATTATGTTATTAACTAGTTAATGTGGATATAGACAGATCACCTCCACTGGATGAATTTGGCATCAGAATCATTCTGAAATGCCAGGACCTCGCTATTTCCCCCTAAGATAGAACAACTGAGAATCAGGAGGTCTGGTTTCTAGTCCTGTATTCAACCAGCAGTGTGATCAAGAAAATATCATTTAACCTCTCCTGTTTTCCATTTACCAGATATACCAGGACTGGATGGTTTATCTAGTCCTCCAGGATCTAGGATTTGGGGAAATACACATTAATATTTACATATTTTTACCTCTCTTAATAACTAAGTAAATAATGTTATAGTAGTGGGAAAAAATAATTATTTCTAGTTATAAAATAAGCTTTTGACGATGTTCTAAGATTAAAATACAAATTTTTAAAAACCTCTTAGTATCGGGGAACCCTGGGTGGCGCAGCGGTTTAGCGCCTGCCTTTGGCCCAGGGCACGATCCTGGAGACCCGGGATCGAATCCCACGTCGGGCTCCTGGTGCATGGAGCCTGCTTCTCCCTCTGCCTATGTCTCTGCCTCTGTGTGTGTGTGTGTGTGTGACTATCATAAATAAATAAAAAATTAAAAAAAAACTGCTTAGTATCAAAATGATACTTAATAAAATTTAGTCTTATTATTCATGTTGTACTTTATGATCTTCATAAAGTTGCCATTTTATTACATGTATAGAAGCCATGGATTAAAATTTCAGTTGATAATTAGGTATATATATATAGTTTCAATATTCAGAATTTCTATAATGTTAAGTCATAAGTTTTTGAAACTCTGAACTTTCCACAAAAACAATGTTGTCAGTGACAGTTTCTCCAAAGTCTGTCCACAAAAGTCTGCTAAGCCCACAGATTAATTATGACACGTTTAAAACTCCTTACTACATCATTTTTTCTTTATTTTTTAAGATTTTGTTTATTTATTCATGAGAGATACAGAGAGAGAGGCAGAGACATAGGCAGAGAGAAGAAGCAGGCCTCCACAAGGAGCACCATGCAGGACTCGATCTCGGAACTCTGGGATCACACCCTGAGCCGAAGGCAGATGCTCAACCACTGAGTCACCCAGGCGTCCCATTTTTAAGTATTCTTATTAGAAAATACATATCAAACTTAGAACGCAAAAAATTTTCATTCTATCTTCCCTCCATCTTTCCATTCCTCTCAACTCCATCAACTGGCTGAGCAATGAAAATAAACTCTATCTCCCACTTATCCCTCCCTCACCCCCAAATACAGCCAGATTCTGTCCCATGGCCTGCATCAGAAACAGAGCAAGGGAGAACGTGAAGACAGGAATAGGGTGAAAGACACTGGAGTCTGGGGTGGCAGCAGGCTGACAACTGCCTCCAAAAGCATTTCTTTCCTCTCTTTTCCAATGAGGGTCTTGACTTCAGTCAATAAACATTTGAGGTCTAAGAACCATTTTCAACGGAAACTCGGTGTCATTAAAGGCAAATATGGATGGTGAGCAGAAGGAGAGGTCACATTCCCTTCAAAAAGGGGGAGGACTTTTCTTGCATAATTAGAGTAAGGGAAAGGATATTTCTGGAACTGATAAGTACATTGGACCCTGTTCATACTCAATTTCAGGCAGTGTCATAGTCTTATTTATTCATCTTCTTATAAATCCAATTATTATTCCTTATTTATCAAAACCTCATTGCTTTTTAGATAGCATATCTAAATTAAGGAGTCAAGTGGGTTTCTAGAATTTGATGGAAACATCCATAACAGATTGTGAAAATACAACTTAGCTTTTACATCCAATTCCTAACATTTTACATATCCTTATAGTATTCAAAAGTTCCACAAAATACAACCATATGAATAAAACCAGAAGATAACCACATCTCATTTTTCTCTATTTAGACATGTTAAATTTTATATTAAAGTAATAACATTACCTGAAGCATAAAAGTCAGGATCAAAGTATGCCATAAGTAGAAAATTGAATACAACCAGCAGAAAGCCAGAGAAGGTTATCAGATTTGGAGCCAGCCAGGTAGGAAATACCTATTTTTTTTTTCAAAATAATTACAAAATGATTAAAATAAAGGAATCTTTCTGGCCATAATACAAGATGCAAATTTAAGTGATAATAAAAGCTATAAACTTAAAATATCACACATATATTAAAATGTAAGCCACAATGTCCAGTTAAAAAAAATCAGCATCTTTCTTCTAGTTTTTTATATTTTAAATAATTCTGTAATCAACAAATATTTATAATCATAACATTACATTTACTTTAGAAAAATTTTAAATTCATTTTACAAAAATGATAAATTCTAGAGTATAAACTTAAACTCCAAAGGTGAAATAAATCAAAAGGTATATGACCAAGGGAAAGGAGGATGGGAGAGTTAGTTTCTCTAGATTCCTATCAAACAAACAGCTGCATTCATAACACTCCTTAAAAATTTAAAACTTACTAAAACAGAAGTACAAGTCTATTAATTATCTTACCTTTACTATAGTGTTCCAAAATGGATGCATGATATACAGAGAGAGTGGATTGGTATCCACAGCACTGTACTGTTAAGAAATGAAAGAAAATATTCAGTTATCCTTGCACATTAGCAAGTAGAACAGTATTTTTGGAGTGAAAATAATATTACAAAAATAACTTGGAGAATATGTCTATTTACATGATGTCCTCACCTAAATAACAAAATTGGGGGAACATTATAAGTGGGACAAAGACAGTCGAGTACAGCCAGATTTCTTTTTCTCACTCAATTTTTATAATGTTGCAATGTTTCAGCAGAGAAATTTATATTGCTTACAAGTTCTCATTTACAATGCCAAATCAGGGATCCCTGGGTGGCTCAGCAGTATAGCGCCTGCCTTTGGGCGAGGGCGTGATCCTGGAGTCCCAAGATCGAGTCCTGCATTGGGCTCCCTGCATGGAACCTGCTTCTCCCTCTGCCTGTGTCTCTGCCTCTCTCTCTCTCTGTGTCTCTCATGAATAATAAATAAAATCTTTTTAAAAAATGCCAAATCAAAATGTACACACTGTGTACATTCAAATGTTGACTTTTCTCAACCTCCTCATACCACCACTAATGCACTTAGTAGCTGTGTGACCTTGGGCAAGTTTCAATCCCTTAGCTTGTTCATCTGTAAATGAGGGTCATAGCTTCTATCTCAAAGGACTGCCACAAAAATTATGTAAAATAATCATATGTGAGAAATACTTAGAGCAGTACCTTGCCCACAGTAAGTGCTATGTAAGTATTAGATATTATTAAATGTGGGGGGGGTGTTAAATATTTTATTTATTTATTTATTCATAAGACACAGAGAGAAAGGCAGAGACATAGGCAGAGGGAGAAGCAGGCTTCCTCTAGAGAACCTGATGTAAGGTAGGACTCGATCCCAGGACCCTGGGATCACGCCTTGAGCTGAAGGCAGATGCTCAACCACTGAGCCATCCAGGTGCGCTTAAATGTGTTTTAACCACCAAAGGATGACAGTTCCCTTTACAGCAGGAAAATGGATTACATAAATAAGCAAAGGAAGACGATAGGTTAGGGTTCTGTGGTAATCCAGTTTATTCCCTAACTATTGAGTTATTTAGTGAAACTTCAAAGGAAATTTTAACAAATATTTGTATATAAATACATAAAACTTTAAGTCATATCAACGACTTATTATTCATCAAACACACACATACTGGAGTACCTGGCATGTTGAAAGCACTTCACTCAGTGTGGGGAAGAAAATACTCAATTGGTAAGGGTAATTCCCACCTCAAAGAGTGGGAATATTACCTAATTCGTCCAGCTAACATTTAAACAATGTCACAACAGTCAAATATCTGAAAAAGGTTTTTTATATTAATATTTAGTTGGTACATAAACTAAATAGTAAGCAATTGAATATGTTGGCACCCAGATCCACCTGATGTAGCCAGTGGGTCAGATAGGTGGGGAAACCACACATTTCAAGCGCATCATCTACAAAGTACAAAAGCTGTAATAAGTCCAAATCAAAAGGAAACTTTAAAGATATCACATGAATACCTAATATGATGTACAAAGTACAATGTTCTTAATTTAAATGTTTGCTTGATGAGTCTCATCCAGCAACTTTCCATAATTTAAATTAGATCCAAAAGAAGGCCCTTAACTGATATTTTGATTTAAAGGGTCCTCTTCTTAAATTCTAAAGTTTTACCTCTAAATTTCTACTTCAGAAGACCAGAAGTATGTAAAGAATGCAGTGCTAAATGTAAGAAGGTCAGTTTGCTTAAATGGACATTTCACATTTAAGCTCTAGTACAGGAAGAAATGTAATATGAGACCACAAAAGGTAGCAAACAATAAACCTAAAAAACACTCTGTGTTCTAGCCTTACACACCTGAGTATTTTTCAAGATCACATATCACTTAGTATAAACGAAGAAACTTAAAACTGTCTTGTGAATCAACAGGAAGAAAAAAGTGATTCAAACCTTCCACATGCATGAAAAAATAAATAAAACATAAACTTTTAAAGATGTTAAACTGGATTCAGGTATCTGTGAAAGTTAATTAAATATATTTTTATTTTCTATTGGAATGGTACAGATCTGAACACTTTAACCAGGTAGATAATCCACTGTTAAGGCCCACTGTGACTTGCTTGATCTTCAGTCTGCAAGGCCAGATGAGATTACTGCCCTGGAGAAATGCTTGAAAATCACAACCCAGGTTTGAGAGAATCACTCCAAGGCAAAATCTCAGAACGCAAGAGTTCAGAAGATGTCTAGTTCTTGTATACCTGACTCTCATCTATGCAAATAGGTAAAATAGTTATTTGGCCTCTTTTTAAATGCCTCCAGTGGCAAAACAAAAAAACAAACCTTCATTATTTCCAGAAGCAAACCAACCCATATTAAACAAACTTTTCTAAACACCAACAAAATCCTCCCTATGCCCCACATTTTCTAACCTGTTTTCATTTTGCTCTACAAAGTTAAGCAGACAAGGGTCCAATTTTTCTTCTAAATGACAGTGCTTCAGTTACTTGAAAACCATTCTCCCTGTCACAACCTACATCTTCTCTTCAACTGCTTAAACATTCCATGTTCCTCTTGCTGCTCTTTTTGCCACGCTTTCAATTTTCTTCCTCATCTAGGTCTTGTGCTTTGGACCAGAGGTTGGAAAGTTTTTTCTAGAAAGCACCTGATAGTAAATATTTTAGGCTCTGTAGGCCATATGGTCTCTGTAACAAACACTCAACACCACCACTGAAGCAAGAAAGCAGTCACTGAAAACAGGTAAACAAATGGGCACAGCTGTGTTCTAGGAAAATTTTATTCACAAAAACAGATGTCTGAAGGCTTTAATTTGACAACCTGTGCTCCAGACAATCCAACGTGTTGCTAAACCAACACAAACATGTGATTCAGGGCATAAAAACCATTTCATGTGGCACATGAGTAGAAAGAACGGTGACCATAAGCCCCTCTCCCTCAACGTTCCTCTGATGCTCAACATATTAATTTCCTATGGCAACACAATCACTCTGCAGACTTAAATACAATACACAGTTGGACTCCTAAGCCATCTTTCACTATGCTAGTATGAGGATGACTGTTGGAAGCTAAGTACAAGACTCTACATTTACCATTATAACATTTCATCTTAATAGATTCAACTCATCTTTCTATCCCCTCCAGATCTCTTCAGATTCAGACTCATCTATCCAAGGTAGTA
Source organism: Vulpes lagopus (assembly GCF_018345385.1). Classification (NCBI taxonomy): domain Eukaryota; kingdom Metazoa; phylum Chordata; class Mammalia; order Carnivora; family Canidae; genus Vulpes; species Vulpes lagopus. Next base: position 113,269,386 of record NC_054828.1, read on the forward strand.
GCTATGCCTCTCCAAAATCTCAGCTTGTAAATTTATCATGCTAATAATGCTGATAAAGTCAACATTCACCTAAGTCTCTGTAAAAATGCTGATCATAATAGAACTTCTAAGCACTTCCCTCAAGATCGCTCTTAGTACATTTAATAATTTTTATTTGGGTATAAACTTCTCCTGTCATCTACAGCAATTAGCCTACCTTTCTCGCAAGAGAAAAATTTCATAAAATCTTAGTAAAATCAGACTTTAGATAACATTTTGCCAAAAATCAGAAAGTTCCAGAAGTTTTTTTTTTTTACTTCAATACAAGTCAAAATAAAGCAGAGTTCATTCTTCATTCATTCATTCATTCATTCAGTAAGCCAACAAATATTTATGATTGAGTACCTATGATTATGCCAGGCAAATTTGTGCTGAGCCCAGAGAAGACAATGATGAACAAGACCAAAATGTGCCCTGTATTCACCAAGTATACAGCCCATTGTAAATAGATGGTAAGCACGAAAACAAGGAATAATCACAAGTTGTGTTAAATACTGTGAAGGAAATAAGCAGCATATTTTGCAAGAGGACACGGGGTAGGAAGGGTTCCTAGTCAGAGCAGTCAGAGAAAGCTTCTCAAAGGAGAGAACACTCAGCTGAGTCTAAGAAGATGAGAAGACAGATAGGGAACATATGAGACACTATATTGAGTCAAAGAAACCAGACACTAAAGAGAACATGCTGTTGTAGATTCCACTTACATGAAGCTAAAAAACAAATTAATTTATGACAAAAAAGTCATAATAGTTTGATGAGAGACACTGAATAGGGGCCTTCTGAAGTGCCAGAAATAATTCTGTATCTTGATCTGGGTGGTAGTTATTTGGGTATATACATATATAAAAATTCATTAAAAGACACTTAAGTTCTGTGCATTAATATGTAATTTATATCTAAAGAGAAATCAAAAATATATATGTGGCAGGGGCGCCTGGGTGGCTCAGATGGTTGAGAGTCTGCCTTCGGCTCAGGTCATGATCCCAGGATCCTGGGATCAAGCCCCACATCAGGCTCCTTGTTCAGTGGGGAGCCTGCTCTTCCCTCTCCCACTCCCCCTGCTTGTACTCTCTCTCTGTCAAATAAATAAATTAAATCTTTAAAAAATATATATACATATATGTGTATGGCAGTATGCATGTGTATGGTGTGCATAGGTGTTGCAGGGAGGGTAGTACATGCCAAGATAACTTCCAAGCAAAGACAACAAAATACCTTCCAAGCAAAGGCCACAAAGCTAGAAATACTTGACTTACTGAAGGAAAGCTAATGCAGCTATAGCTTAGTGAACACAGAAAAATGACAGGAAATGAAATGTAGGCATGGACCTATACCACCCAGCAAGACCACAGTGAGCCAGATTTTATTCTAAGCCCATTGCACACGCTGATTTATATTTTAAAGGATTGTACTGGCTACAAAAAAAAAAAAAAAGAACTGGATGGAGACCAAAGTGCAGAGACCAGTTACAAGACTCAAAGTACATCAGGCAGAGAAGATTATGGGTTAGACTATAGGTTAGGATTAGCAGTACAGTTACTTTTAAATTACTTCCAAAGACGCTCTGAAGCATATGTTTTGGAGAAGGACATTAAAAATGTGACATTCCCCTTAATTTAAGAAGGAAACTGACTCTGATGAAATGAAATTATGAAACTGCCTCCTTGGACATAGAAGTATTTCCTTTACAAAAGTACTATATTTCAAATCCCTTCTCAGTACTGATAAGAAAAATGATAGAAACTGATGCCCCTGGCACTAAATACAGAGCTTTGGACAAATTATTAATTACTCTAAGGCCACTGTCCCAAGTAATGCTCCACTATCTACACTCAGCAACAGATTTCCCCTACTTGGTCTTTCTTCTACACAATATAAAATAGGATTCTTACTGTTAAATGATTTTTAATATAAGGCCTGTCTTTACCCATCTGAAATATAAGCTTTATACTTTTTTTTTTTTTAAGATTTATTTATTCGAAAGAGAAAAAATACAAGTAGGAGGAGGTGCAGAGAGAGGGGGAATCCTCAGACTCCCTGGGGAACAAGGAGCCTGAAAAGGGGGCGGGGGGGGGGCGGTTACCGATAACCTGATCCCACAACTCTGAGATCATAACCTGAACCAAAATCAAGAGTTAGTTGCTCAACCAACTGAGCCACCCAGACACTCTTAAACTTTATACTCATAAAACACATTTAGTTAAGTATAGTAACCCATTAAATGTGACTCAATACAAGCTATTAGTAGTTCATAAACTGCACTTATTGTTAATCAATTCAGATGCAAACTCAAAATGATATTTCTAATTTTAAAAAACTATTTCCAAAATTCTTGAGTTCGAAATTATCCATGTTTTTAGGACTAAAAAGCAAGATATCCATAAAGAACCAATTTTAGTTCACAACTGGGTTTGCTATATGAAATTGTAGTTTTTATATGTTGCTCACAGTAACTTTTCAGACATCCCTAAAATGAAACACACACATTACCAACCTCTCTTAAAACAGAAGAAAGAGTCATCTCTCTCGTTGACAATACTGAGGTCAGACCCTTGTTGACAGGACTCATGGCTCAATTATGTTTAGGTGTTTAAAGTCCTTTACAGGGGTAAAATCCATTTTGGCCAACATATACTCCATCTAGAACAGAGTTCTTTAGCAATGGCATCCCAATCCTCCCGGCTAGTCACTTAAGCACAAAACATAAAACAAGGAATCTCAATTACTTAAAAAACTGTTATTCACTCAACAAATATCAAGGCAATCAAAAGAGTGGCCTTTCACATACAAATGTGGGACTCACTGAACACTGGGATATAAAGAAACTTAAAGAGAATGGAGAAAACTTCCCAACCTGATCTTCTGTGTTTCTGGTACACAGCAGCCTGAGCTCAACAAACATATTTCAATGTTTGCACATATGAATGAATAAATGCATAATCTACTTTGCATGTTTGTTTAAGTAGCAGTAGAGTTAAGGTATCAGAGTTGAGAAGAAATGTTACTCCCCTCACCAAATCTATTTTCCCCTACGAACTAGTCCATAGCAACTTCAACTTCACAGGACGAAATTCTTCTTACTCTTCCCCTATTAATAATATGTTTAGGGACATCTGGGTGGCTCAGCAGTTGAGCATCTGCCTTTAGCTCAGGACGGGATCCCGGGATCTGGGATTGAGTCCCACATAGGGCTCCTTGCAGGGAGCCTGCTTCTCCCTCTGCCTGTGTCTCTGCCTCTCTCTCTGTGTCTCTCATGAATAAATAAATAAAATCTTTTAAAAATATATGTTTAGATTTGTATGTTTTACAGTTTCCACCAGATAATTACAGCTGTTCTCTTGATATTGTAAAATAGATTATTCCTACCTATATCACAAATGATGAGACTATAAAATTCAAGGATTACAACAGCTAATAAACAGGAAGGTCTGAACTCTAAATCCTTTCTGATTCATTCTGGAACACGTCTATGAAATTGATCACTTTGTCTGAAACCAGACTACTGTTTCTTGGTTCAAATACAATAATGATAATGATCCACTTAGACCCAATTTACTGAAATCTAAAATATACTTTTTGTCTTCCAACTTATGGCAGACACTTCCAGTTTATGGCAGACACACAATTTATTTACTTTATTACACAATAAAGTAATCCCCAGTGAGTGGAGCCCCTGTATAAGCAATCTCCTCCCTCTGATGGTTCATTCCCCTCCCTTGAGGGCAGACCCTGTGATTAGCTATAGCAAAGATGACAGATGTCACTGCCTTAATTAGGATACATTATATGACAAAAGTGATGGGATATCACTTTCATGATACATTTCTTTACGTAAGTCTTCATCTTAGCAATCTGGAGGAGTCTCCTGCTGATCTTTAAGAAGAAGCAAACAGCAATAATGTGAACTGCCTCTGGTGATGGCCATGTGGCAGGGAAAAGTCGGAAAGCCCTAGTAGCTAAAACCCTCAGCCATACAACTGGGAAGAACTGAATGCTGCCAACAACCACACAAGCCTGGACGAGGACCCTAACCTGCAGATGAGAGCACAGCCCAGCTGACATCTTAACTGCAGCCTGGTGAGACCCCAAACAGAGAGAGGAGCTGGCTAACCAATGCCCAGACTCCTAACTCATAGAAACTGTGAGATAATAAATGTGCTGTTTTATGCCACCAAGTCTGTGATAATTTGTTACCCAGAGTTAGGAAACTAGTGCACAACTCTGAAAGCACTACATCATCTTTTCTACTAAGAGATATCTTAAGGCTCCTACCCACAAAAATAAGACTACCCGATGCATGAGAGCCAACACATTATGGTAATATAGTTTCTTACTCCTTTACATCCATTTCTTGGTTTCATTAATACTGCTCTTCAGATTGCAATGTAATTGAATATTTCTTCAGTGAAATGGTTCTCAAACTGTACTCACCAAACTGAATCCATATTCTTGGGACTCTGCCCCAGACATACAGAATCAGACACTCTTTAGTAGGAGTATAACCCAGCAATCTCTTTCAACAGACCCTCCTGGTAAGTCTGAAGCACACTCAGGTTTGAGGACCACTTCTCTGATGAAAGCAAACATGAACAGCACTCTCACAACTCCTCAGCTGAAGGATAAACCACACCATTAGTTTAGTGGCCAACATCTATCCCTCCTTATAGTAACTTCAAATACTGCATTGCAAGCAAGAGACAAGGTATAATAAAATCCAGCAAATACTAAATTTACTAAATACAAGGCATTATGCTAGAAACAATCTATGATATAAAAACACCAAACCTAAAGTGGAAAAAAAAAAAAAAAGGAGGGGTTCAATTAATCCTGGGACAAAAATTTTAAATTTCTTAAAATACTTTTTATCAATACAAGACTTTAAGAACTATACTCACAGAGAACATAACTCCATAGACAATGAGATCTCCTTTCAGTCAATATTATCACTTACATCTACTAACAAGTCAGAAGGAAGATGGTGACAGAAGATTAGAGAAGCTAGGGCAGTAAGAACAAGCAAGTCATGATGTCAAACAGGTTTGCTTGCTAAGCTTAATCTACAATAAATTCTAACGAGATGAGAGGACAAAAGGAGAGGTCATTAAGTGAAGAAAATTTGAAATCTTTGCAGGGAAATCTGGATATCAGACACATGATAAATACATGGAAGGTACTGCAGATTCTTAAATAGGAAAGTGGTATTTGAGACAATTTACTTATTCTGCCTGTTGTACTATTATATATGATTAAACAGAAGAAGAAATCTGAAGTCAAAGTCTCTCTGTGGGACCCAAGCTAGATACAGACCTCTGTTACTCTTTCTATCTCTCTGTTGTCACCCTTAACTTGCTCTCTTAAAATACACTTTCTCTTGGTATAACTTCCTGGAGTGTAGGTACACATGTGTTATATGTTGGCCAATACTCACAAACAGGGAGGCACAAATGTCAAGTATTATTTCTTACTTAGCACTAATATACCACTATGTGCCAGGCATTTTACAAATATTAACTCATTCAATTTTGATAATGATCCTATGAGGCAGATACTATCCCATTTCACAGATGAGGAAATCTGTTTAGAGATGACACTAAGTTATTCAAGATCAAAACTCTAATACGTGGTTTCTTTTGAACTTAAAGTTTCAAAGCTAATAATTTAATCAAAAAACTTTCATCTCAATTAAAGCTACCCAGTATATAAAAGGTTCTTAATACACAACAAAATGTAAGACTAGTAAATACAGTAATTTACTTGCCTTCGCCAATGATTTTAAAATGAGGGAAAAGAGAACAAAAATAGTTCATTTTCACTGTATGTTTTCCCCACCTGCAAACGTTAGACACAAACCAATTAAGCATCCACTGAAGGCCTTATTTTATTGTTTCTATTTCTGGTACAAAACATCCAGTAAGTACAAGGCAGAGTTTATCTTTCATTCTTAGATTTGAGAGGAAGCCTGGCATGAAGAAAATGGGATCCTAACCCAGACTGCCTAGGTTCAATCTCAGCTTTGGGACCTTGAGGAAGTTAAATTCTCTGTGCCTCGGTAAATTAACAGTACCTCTACTTCACAAGGCATTTGTGAATACTAAATGAGATAATATATGTAAAAGCACTTAAAGCAATGCCTGGCACATAGTAAATGCTATATGAACATTTGCTATCATCATCATCATCATCATTATTATTATTATTATTCAGTATTTACAATGATATTGCTCTTGTCATTTCAACTTTCCTTCACTGGGCTCACTAGGCTCAGCCTGGTACCTCACATACCTGTCACGTCCTTATGTCTAATTTACCATGGTCTTCCTGGTCTCTGTGCCTGGGTTCCCCCATCAGTCTCTGTAACATCTTCTCCAACTCTCCCTTATGCACTGGGCAAATTCTTATTCTGTAAAATTCTTCACATTTAAGTATTATAGGAGTTAGAAAAACAGGCCATCCTCAGTGAACTGATGTTTCAGAAGATAGTAAAAGAACCAAGTCAAGATGTTTCTTCCAAATAGCACCTAAAAATGTGGTGACATTCTGAAATCTACCACTTAATCTCATTCTCTCTCATATTGCAGAAGTTCCCCAGCCATCCTTCTTTCACTCCTGAAAAACTCTTGTCTCTGCCAACTGCAAAAATAATTCTTTCCATGAGACATTTATCAATCTACATCTATAGCCACTAAAGAGATTACTTTAAAAAAATACTTAAAAATAATAATAAAAGGGGTGCCCAGCTGGCTTAGTTGGTAAAGCATGTGACTCTTGATCTTGGGCTTGTGAGTTTGAGCCCCACATTGGGTGTAGAGATTACTTAAAAATAAAATCCTGAAAAAAAAAAAATAAGGTCACTATAATGTTTTTCAAGTCTTATGAATGTATTGACAGGTGGGAAAGGGCAGCTCCCCCAATCTATTCAAGGAGACCGAGCACAACTAAAGATATGTCTGAATTAACTGTAACATATCTAGGTAATGCTGTAATTAATATGGTATACTGTAGCTGGCCTGCAATCATAGGCAGCCCGGGTGGCTCAGCAGTTTAGTGCTGCCTTCAGCCCAGGGCATGATCCTGGAGACCAGGGATCAAGTTCCGCGTTGGGCTCCCTGCATGGAGCCTGCTTCTCCCTCTGCCTGTGTCTCTGCACCTCTCTCTCTCTCTCTCTCTCTCTCATGAATAAATAAAGAAAAAAGAAAAAAAAAAGATTAAGAATTTCTCGTGTCTAATCTGGCTCAGAAGAAAAGGGTTCTAAGTTTTGAAATCATTAAAGAAATGGAATTATCCTCTAATGGAGGATAATTCATCCACAGGTGATATTTCTTTGGAGCATGAAGTTTGCTTCAATTCTCAGTCCACAATCCACATCTTCACACGCTCTATCCAAAAGAAGTGCCCTGTACAAAAGATTACTGTTATCCTGTCAGATTCAGCATCATTTATCATTTCAATTATAATTGTGCTTCTATCCTATAAGGGTCAATCTCTCATGAGTTTGTTTACTCATCAGATATGAGTTAATAATTCCTCCTCTTGGGCTACCAAGAGGGTTAAGTCTTAGACCAAAAAAATGTCAGTTACTATTGTTACCAAGGGTACCTTTCCAGGGTTAATGCTTCACAAAACCCCGACCTCAGTGACTACCACCTCTATCCACCCAGTCATCTTACCAGAACCTGAGTCATCCCAGACTCCTCCCCAGCAACACCTCCAGGTTCTCAGTCACCATGTTCTGTCAATTTTTAATCTTAAATCAAGGATCACAAACAAATGTCCATAGGGGCTGGGAGGATAAACTAAACAAAGCAGACCTGCATGAAGCATATGGGGTGGAAGGAAAATGGCAAACTGGAGAGCAAATACCTTTTTTAAAGAGGGCAAGCACTATTTAGCTTTGGGGGAGTCTTGTCGAGAGGAAATTCAGGGCCAATGCTGTCCACTATTCTGGTTTTTCAAACAAATCCAGAAATTTGGATTTTTATGGGGAAGGTGCTAATTTTTTAAACAAAGTATGGTGTGGGCCGAATTAAACATATCTGCTGGCCAAATTCAGTGGGTAGGTTAACCAGTTTTGACTTCTATCTTAGAATCCCCACTCCCTTTCTATCCCTGCTACTTAGATTCAGGCCACTCCCATTTCTTACCTAGGTTTATCCAGAAGGATTCTAAAAGGTCCCCAGATCACACCACTCATTTATTTTCTACAAGCTGCCAGGGCAAACTTCCTAAAATTAAATCTGATCCTGTTTAAAATCAAACAGTTCTCCCAAATCTACAGCATTACCATGTGCCTAGGTTATTTATGTAGACAAGAGTAATCTACACAATCTGAATCTCTCAAAGTGAGACTAGGAATCTGCTATTTAAACACTTTCCCAGGTGATTCTGATAGTCCTTGGGCCACAGAAACACTGATCCGCAGGGTAAAATCTAAAAGTCCTTTCCATCAAAGCATTCCCTCTTGACAGGGTCCCACCTCCCTCCTCAGCCTCATGTCCAGCCCCTCCACCATTACGCCTAAACATGTACCTTCTTATGGTTCCCAGAAAAAACTATTGGGCCTCCACTCCTTATGCATTCCACTGCTCTCTGGCTCTGTAAAGCCTTTTCTCCCTCTTTGGTAATGTGGGGCCTACTCAGCTTCATTTTTCTAGATTGAGCTCTGCCTTTCCCTCCATCCCCTCTCGGATGCCTTTCTCAGCTTTAACCCTCACTCCCTGGAGCTGCCTCCTTATTTCCCATAGCATCTGGCACTTACCTAACTGTATTTTGTAGACCCAGTGCTATGCCTGACACAGAGTAGACCCTCAATAAATGCTTACTGAATAAACAGAATCAAACTGTATGAACCAGTAAGGGTGAAGCCAGACTCTTTGGCATTATCATCAAGATGCACAGTCTCTCTTTATAACCTGTTAACTGCAATACTAAAAAATGTATCACAGTTCCTATAATCAGGTTGTTGTTGACATGCAACAACAGAATAATAGCAGAAACCAATTCATCATAAAATTACATTCTTGGGGCGCCTGGATGGCTCAGTCAGTTAAGTGTCTGCCTTCAGCTCAGGTCATGATCTTGGGGTCCTGGGATTGACCCCACATTGGGCTCTCTGCTCAGCAGGAAGCCTGCTTCTCCCTCTCCCCTCTTTCCCCCCTGCTTGTGCTCTCTCTCTCTCAAATAAATAAAATCTTTTTAAATAAATAAACAAAATTATATTCTTGAAACCAAGCAACATTACGTCAAAAAAATACTTACCTCCTCTCTGAAGAGGAGAGGATAAATGATACAATTTAAAACTAGCTGTTACACTATCAACTAAACTATGCCTCCCCTATGTCAGATTAGGTAAATCACAATACAAGTTTCGCCCTTAGACAAGTGGGAAAATCCTTCAACTGTAAAGACTTGTCCAAAGAAAGGGCAGGTAAGAGAGGAGGGATGATAAGCCTCTCAAAGGTAAAATACCTCAATATAATTGTCTAAACGTACATTAATAAGCAACAGAAAAAATGGTAGTTAAACCCCAGACATTGTCACATTCAAAATACAAAAGTATCCTTCCAACTGATATCCAGGAGATGCACAGCTCCTTTTTACCATACTTCCAAAATGGTTTATATTCTTTTACACTCTCATTCCTTCAATAAATATTTGTTGAGCACCCGTTCTATTCATGTGCTAGCCTGGTCATGTTGAACAAGACAGCTACAGGCCCTACCCTCATAATCTAACAGAGAAGGCAGACTCTCAACTAATTCTTCATCTGCTTAAAAAAATTGTGGTAACAAATGGGAAACACAAGTGTTAAGGCAGCACATAACATACAATCCATCTCATGCTTTCTTCTGCACTGAAAAGCAATCATCTTCGTTTCTTACTACAGAAATCTAATTACCACCCACATGTGCACCCCTCTCAGCAGTTATTCTGAATAACTGCCAGGTTTCCAACTGTAGCTCTCAGATGTACCTCTAGGGAGACAAAGAAATTAAACTAATTCAAAGTAATTTTTCCACCAGCAGCTTTTATTGTATCAAATTTTCTCACATCTCTTTGCTCTAATATACAGGGTCACATCAGGGAATAAAAATCTCTTGACTGTTTTGAGTCTTTACCCATTTATGGGATGATCTTTCTTCAAAAGCTGTTTTAATTCAATAAGCATTTATAAAGCACTTCCTGTTGAAGACCACACAATGGGAATGTGTGATCTTTAGGAAGAAAGGGTCTCTAGGTACAATTCACATTCCAGTAAAACTGACCACAGAGGTTTTTCTTTTGGACACCTTTGGATTCATACTTTTAATATGAACACAATACTAAGAACCCTCTACTTGAAGAAGTTTAGGCTATAATTTGTGGCCCTCCTTTTTAAAAATCAACAAACTACATTTTAGTGAACATTGGACGCTTGCTAAACTGACCTTTGTTTTCCAGGATGATAGAAAATCTGTTGTCAGACACAGGAAGTGAGTCAGATAACGGAAGAGGGTAAAAGATAGGAATAGAAAAGCACACTAAAATTTCCTGTAATTTAGGATACCTATCTGGTTAGAAATACAAATTTAGGGAACACTGCTTTATAAGAAAAATTAGATTCCATATTACAGACACTGCTGCAAGTGAAACAGCTATTCTATTGGTACTTGGACCCAGAAAGCCAGATCCTGGGAAGGAAAAAAAAATTATATGTCAATATTTACAGTGCAGAAGAGATAATGAGAAAGGGGTAGAGCTGAAGGCAAAATAGGACATATCTGGGTTAATAACCTTCTTTAATGAAGTTGTGAAGCTCTAGCCAGGGCTACTAAGAAGGCTCTGGGACTTCTTTCCACTTAAATTTTAAGACGTGTCAGCACCTCAGGTCAAAACTGTATGACACCATATTGCTTGAAAGCATATGAATGTCCTATATGACTTGCGGAAGTCCTTTACAGTTTTTCCAATTCCAGTTAGGCAAAATCCATTATGATTTTTTTCAGCTATGCATTCATTCTACATATGTTTATTGGGTTCCTAGTATGCACAGTGGTACTGTGGTCAGGCCATGGTGGTCAAGTCTAACCACTTGGGTTTACATTCTTTTTTTTTTTTTTTTTTTGGTATTACATTCTAACAGGGAGACACACTAACAAATTCCATAAAGGAGCAGAGGGTACTCTGACAGCATGCTTAAGGGGAGAGGAGAGCTTAGAGAATGCTTCTGAGGAAATAAAATTTAAGTGAAGACATGAATATTAATGTAAACGGGAAGGGAAGCTACATTCCTGGCAGACTAAACAACATGACTTAAAAATGTGAAAAAAGAGGGCAGTCCGGTGACTCAGTGGTTTAGCGCCGCCTTCAGGCCAGGGCCTGCCTGATCCTGGATACCTGGGATCGAGTCCCTCATCAGGCTCTCTGCATGGAGCCTGCTTCTCCCTTTGCCTGTGTCTCTGCCTCTGCCTCTTTTTCTCTCTCTCTCCCTCTCTCTCTCTGTGTTCCTCATAAATAATAAATAAATAAATAAATAAATAAATAAATAAATAAATAAATAAATAAATAAATAAGAAAAGGGAGTGGTGGGGGAGGAGATGGCTACTAATTCTGGCAGAGGTAGACAGTGAGGAGCATGACATGAAGCTGAAGACAGGCAAGGACCATATCATTCAGAGCAGTGTAGATCATGTTATGGATTTTTGGACTTCATTCCAAGAGCAATGGAAAGACAGTGGTGGGTTCTAAGCAAAGGAGTAATATGACTAGATGCACTTTTTTAAAAAGATTTATTTATTTATTTATGATAGACACACACAGAGAGAGAGAGAGAGAGGCAGAGACACAGGCAGAGGGAGAAGCAGGCTCCACACCGGGAGCCCAATGCGGGACTCGATTCCAGGACTCCAGGATCGCGCCCTGGGCCAAAGGCAGGCGCCAAACCGCTGAGCCACCCAGAGATCCCTTTTAAAGATCATTATGAAACGGACAGAAAAGACTGTAAGGGCAAAAGTAAATGTGGGCAAGCAACAAAATAAAGTAGTAATAGATTATAACCCAAAGTATAAAATAAATATTGGTGAATCCACTGTGGTATAAATAAATGGTTGGATAAATATACAATGGGAAGAAAAGACAAGTCTCCCATGGATAATTCCCAACAAATTATGTCAATAATCTCCCCTCAAGGAGGTGGAACTTAAGTTGGAACTACCACTACCAAGTGAGGGCTCATAGCAACTTGTTTCCAAAGGGAGTAATTTTACAGGGAGAAACCTAACAAACCCTACTTCAGCCAGGTGATCAAAGTCAACATCAACAGTGATAAGTCATACTGATAGCATGTACTCTCCATATGATGTAATGAGAATGGCACTTCATCTCCGTGCTCTTCCTCCCCAAATCCCATAACCCTTGCCTCATTATGCAAAAAACAGACAAATCCCAACTGACGGTCATTCTACAAAATACATAACCAGAACTCCTCAAAACTATCAAGGCAATCAAAAAAGAAGGGAAGTTGATAAATCGTCACAGCCAAGAGGAGCTTAAGGAGACAACTAAATAAAATGTGATATCCTGGATGAGATCCCAGAACAGAAAAAGGGTATTAGGTGAAAACTTAGGAAATGTAAGTAAAGTATGGACCTCAGTTAATAATGTGTAAATACTGGTTCATTAATCGTGACAAAGGTATCATACTAATGTAAGATGTTAATAATAATAGGGAGAACCGGGTATGAGACATAAGGGAGCTCTACTATCTTCATGATTTTTCTGCAAATGTATTCTAAAAGGGTTCTAAAGGAAAAAGATTACCTAAAGTGTATGTGGGAAGAGTGATAATAGAATCACTCTTCTTCTAGCTAGGCTAACAATGATAGAAGGTACAGAACCCAGTGATTCACTGCCTGGTGGGTGAGGTAGAGGAATCAAGAGCGAAAGTGACAGTTAGCGAAGATGAAAGGTTACAGCCCAGACTTCGGGCTTGGAAAACTGGATGGACAGTGGAGTCATTCACTGTTAAGGGAGGAGGGGAGGAAAACCAGATGTGGAGGAAAGTTAACAGCCAGCATTTACTGGAGGCCCATTCGGTGTCAGGCCCCTCACAAATCCCTATAATCATTTTGCACGACAGAGACTATTACTTGGCCCCACGCCACGCAAAGAAATTAGACTTTGGTATCAGGTTTCTACGTACTCCACAGCCCGCACTCCTTCTACTACACAGTCCCTTCTGTGCACAGTTACTTCAACTGGCAGCCCCAGCGCCACAAGCCACTGCTGAGGAAGCCTCCTTCCTGGGAGTAGAAGTGGAGTGCATCAGCAGAATGGCCTCAGGAGTTACTCCCCCTCCCCGGGCCTCCTCTGCCAAAAACCATCTCTATCTGAGTTGTAGGCAAGAGGCAGGTGGAGGCTTCGTTAAAATGAAGGCAATTAAGACACCACGAGGGGGACCGCATCAGCTAACATTATAATAGCAATAATAATAATAAAGTAAAGAAGCACAGGGAATTCTCCGGTTCCACTCTCGTCGAGCGGTCTCCTACGGAAAAGGCGATCCCCCGGGAGAGTACCGAGTGTAGGCGGCGGGCCTAGGATGCTCCCACGCACCCTGACCCCAAAGCCCGAGGTCTCGGCAGGACCCCCGGACAAACGCCCGCCAGCCCGCTCGGAGCCACGCGGCACAAGGTGACACGGACCGCGCCTGCCCCTCAGCCGCCCTGGAGAGGCCGGGAAGAGGAGGGAGAGGGGCGTCCGCGGGGCCCCGCGCTACCTTGTACTTATCAAAGCCGGCCAGCTGCTCCGGGCTCACGTATTCGTAACCAGCCATGACGACCCGAACACCGAGCGCCCACTCGGCAGCGACTCTCCGCGACGAGGTGCGGAAACACGAGCACCACACTAGCTGGGCAAGGATGGGAGGACTCGGCTGGCAAAGGAGCTAGTAGAGCCGCGCTCCTCCCACCGCGCACGCGTAGCCACCTCAGGCCACTTCCGCCGCCTCCCCAGGGCGCAAGCGCAGCCTCCACCTCTCCCCGCCCCCCGAGGGAGGGTCGCCAGCCTGCTCACGCGGTCCATCCCCTCACGCCGTCGCTGTCCAATCAGCGTGGATCAGACAACACTAAGTCCCGCCTCCCAGATTTTCTCGTCGCTTCATTCGCTAGCGTCAAAATTGGTGAGCTGAAGTAAGGACTGAGTGGAGGCTAAAGGTCAATTTCCCAGGAGGCCTTGCTCCTCCCTGCCGCGAGAGGCGGGAGGTTTTGTGTGTGGTTCCCGTGTGGAGATTTCGGGCTAACGTTGAGGGTAGGCTGGTTTCCTACGAACCAGTTCAGGAGTACGTCAGCGAAGAGAGCTTAGTTCCCGCAAGCTGTGACGTAAAAGCCCGGAGAAGGAATGCGTGCCTGGCTCGCTGCAAGCTCCTGGCACGGTGCGCTGCGCGCGGTAGGTGCTCAGGACTCGTGATGAGAGGTCGAGAAGCCGGTGGGGCACGTCGGTGGCAGGCTCTTTGCAGTTTAAAGGGCCGTGAAAGGGCGCGGGAGACGTCCCTCAGGCCTCTCCACTCAGTCAAACTGCAGTTGCTAATGTCTCCCACCAGATAGAAGCACTGGTCTCCGCGTCCCTAGGGGTCTTTAAGTGCGTTTGCAGGAAGCGTGTGCACCTAACTGGAGCCGGTTGTAGAATGAACACTAGATCAATGGCTCGAGTGTATCCATCCGATAGTAAAATGTAGCCTTAGAGTTTCTACCACTTTTTTTTTTGAGCGCCTTCTTTGCGGGAAACCTTACATAGGTTTTCACCAACCCCCAAAACAATACTATGAAGTGGCAGGCACTTTTCCCCACTTCGCAGATTAGGAAATCAAAATTCGGATGACCTGACCTGCCCAGGATCAGACCATTCGTTACACAGCTCGGAAGTGGTCTACCCAACCCGAAGTGAGATTCTTGGTACCGGAAACCACTAAGGGGGTCTCTCAATCTCTGGGTCTCTAAACAAGGGTGATTATTTTGAGATCTCTTAGGTTCCTTATATTCATTCATTAAACAATTAATAGGCGCTCAGTTAATTAATAGGCATATTATTATTTCCGCGTGTGTCTTACCTTCTAAAGTATGAGATGCTTGTGAGATAATAGATAAAAAGCCTCTGTCATCGGACCTGGTACATGGCAGAGGATCAATAAGCTTGAGTGACTGTTTCCCCTCACTTGTCCTAAGAAGAGAATTTGTATCTTGTACATCCTAACATCCCCCATGTCCTTGCAGATAATACATGGTTAATACATTTTGTTGAATGAATGAGCAAAGATCTCTTTGATGTGCTGTGCACCATCTGCTTTGAGGACATTAGAAATGTGAATCTCCCTTTAGGAGGGAAATTGGCTCTAATGAAAGGAAAACTATGAAACCACCTCCTTGAACATAAAAGTATTTCCTTATGCATGTACTGTATTTAAATCCTTTCTGTGTATAGATAAGAAAACTGAATTTGCACTAAATAAGACTTTTGGACAGTGTACTCATTATCTTACTCGTGCTGCACATAAATGTCCCTTTGCATTCAAGAAAATTTTTACGGGTGCCTGGGTGGCTCAGAGGTTGAGCGGTCCGTCTGCCTTTGGCTCATGTTGTGGTCCCAGGGTCTCAGGATCAAGTCCCGAATTGGGCTCCCTGCAGAGAGCCTGCTTCTCCCTTTGCCTGTGTCTCTGCCTCTCTCTGTTGTGTGTCTCTCATGAATGAATAAATAAAATCTTAAAAAAGAAAAAAGATTTTTACGTACTGATGCTCAAAAGTGGGGTACAAGAAGAGATGCTGCAGGTGGCTTGTGACCAGTGTCATGGCAGTTTCTGCATTCAGCATAGACACCCTCTGGATCACAGCTGCAAGCATGGGAGCTGCTCCATTAGCGCAACCTCGTGAGAAGAGAAGCTGGCTCTGACGTGCTGGCTGACATACAGTGAACTCACATTCAGTGGAACTGCCTGACCCCCACATTGGGGATAGGGAAACTAAGCATTGTACTGAACTAAGTTGTTGAGGTGAAGTGTTTGTTGAAGGAGTTTGGATGAATATAATCTAAATTAAAATTGGATTCTAAATTAAAAAAAAAAAAACTACCTTCCAAGGAATATGCTACAGATTTCATCCACTGTGTATTTCTTCTAATCAATATGAAGATTTCTTCATATCAAATTATTTCTTAAAGATATGTTTATTTATTTAGAAAGAGTAGGAGGAGGGGCAGAGGGAGAGAGAGTATCTCAAGCAGACTCCCCACTCAGCGCAGATCCAATGGGAGTACCAACTGAACCACCCAGGTATGCCTCAAATGATTTTTGATATAAGACCTGTGGGGGATAGAAAAAAAAAAAAAAAACCAACCTGTGTTTACCTATCCCTTGTCTGCCTCCTCACTCACTGAAGTTTATCTCTTCTACATGTCATACACTAATCACACTTTCTGCCTTCCAGAATGATCATCATAGAAAATATTTGTAGTAGAAGCAATGTTATCACCTTTGTAATATAACCTGGGGGGAAAAAAGTGTTTTCACTCCTGACATTTCTGTTTTATTTAGTCCTAAGTAAGAGGCTGTCAGATAAATAGAGATATCTAGAAATCGGAAGTTAAAGATTAATATAGTTTAAAAACTCCAATATAAGTTATTAAAGCGGTAAAAAATGGTCAGGGTTTCCCGAGGATGCTTATAAAACAGCGATGATTTGGTTTCCGTTTTAAAATAACAGTAATGCCTTAATACTAATCAATTCTATGACTCACAAAAGAATTCAGCATCTTACTAGATCATCTTACTAGATCATAATAATTTTATTTATTTGAGAGTTTGAGAGAGAAAAAGCATGAGCAGAGGGAAAGGGAGAAGCAGACTCCACACTAAGCAGGAAATCTGATGCAGGGCTCAATCCCAGGACCCTGGGATCATTACCTGAGCCAAAGGCAGGCACTTAACCAACTGAGCCACTCAGGCACACCTCACTAGATCATCTTAACAAGCCTGAGCAATGGGCCTAATTGTACAGAACAGAATAACAGAAGGAATATATGTCTCGCCCAAGGCACCCAGTATGTGGTAAAACTGGAATAAGAACACAGATCATCAAACTTCCATAATTTCTCCACTACACCTTGCTTCTACAAGTTACCATGGTAAGATCCTTAAAAGGGGAAATTCCCAAGTCAAGGCTAGAGATGATTGGAGGGGGGTAGACACTAGGAAAGAACTGAACAACCTCATTAAGTTGCTTATTTTTTCCTAAAAATGGAATTCCCTTGCTAGAGTAAACCTTCTCAAGTTAGGTTTTGTCTGCCTGGGCTTTGCTGTATTTTACATATTTCAAACATAATCCTACTAGGTAACAATGTGTAGAAATTCTATTTGAGTGGGTCATCAATCCAATTCTTGATTACAGGGGCACCTGGATGGCTCAGTTTGTGAGCATCTCCCTTGGCTCAGGTCAATATCCTAGAGTCCGGGGATCGAGTCTAGTATCAGGCTCCCTGTGGGAAATCTGCTTCTGCCCCTGCCTCTCTCTCTCTGACTCTCATGAATAAATAAATAAAGTCTTTTAAAAAAAATTCTTGATCACAGAAGAAGTCTGTGCAACATACTGGGATTCAGCATAAGCTAATGCTGCTTTGTACCTCCTACCTCCCTTGTCAGTAGAGGAGGGTAGCATCTCTGCTATTCTTGGACTTGTCACCCCACCAGCCTCCCAAAGGTTTTCTGGCCATTTTTGTTCCCTTAATCTTTGAACTTGGAAGCTTCTGGGCAGCATGTGCTTTGTTTTGGTGTTACTCCTATAATCAATACTGAGTATCAAGATCCGGCCCTTGATCTTCTGCGCACTCTGTTTCCTCCAGTTGCACTTAATTTTGACATTATGGTTTGGTTGGTGCCAAAGGAACTTCTTGGTCCTCTTTTTAAAAATCTTGGGCTTCACTAGTAGTCAGAGGGCATCCATGGTGTGGAGTAGGAAATGGCTGCCACCTCTGCTGGCAGCGAGCAGCAAGGAAGAGAGGGGCTTTAGTAAGTTTTCACTAAATTAAATTAGACTATGAGGAAATAGAGAAATGTATGTTGCTGGCAGCTACAGGTGCTGTAATACTTTTCATACTCATTGCCCTGGTAACTCCAGTTTGGAAGAACATACTTCCAGGAAATAATCTGAAAGATAAGAATCTCCATTGCCAAGATTCAGAAAGAGCCATATTTTATCATTGCAGGGGGGAAATTCAGACAATCAAAATGTCCAATGAATTAAGGACCCAAACTGTAAACTATGGTAAATCAGTGTGATAAAATATATAATCATTAAAAAGATAAAGGGATCCCTGGGTGGCTCAGTGGTTTAGCGCCTGCCTTCAGCCTGGGGCATGATCCTGGAGTCCGGGATCGAGTCCCACATCAGGTTCCCTGCATGGAGCCTGCTTCTCCCTCTGCCTGTGTCTCTGCCTGCCTCTTTCCCTTCTCCCTCGCTCTCTCTCTCTCTTTCTCTCTGTGTGTCTCTCATGAATAAATAAATAAAATCTTTTTTAAAAGTGGGTACAAAAAAAAATAGAGGAAACTCCAGTAAATAATGAGTGTTGGCAAAGATGAGGAGATATTGGAATTCTTGCGTGTTGTTGCTTGTGGAATTGCAAAACGATGCAGCTTATATGGGAAAATCTTTGACAGTTCCCCAAAAAGTTAAACAGAGTTACCAGATGACCCAGCAATACCACTCCTGGAGTGGTATTCATAATAGCCAAAAAATAGAAGCAACCTAAATGTCTATCAACTAATGAATGGATAAACAAAATGTGAACATTCAAACAATGTGATATTATTTACTCATAAAAAGGAATGGGGGACTGATACATGGTACAACATGGATAAACCTTTAAACATTATGCTAAGTGAAAGAGGCCAGGTACAAAAGACCATATTCTATATGGTTCCCTTTGTATGAAATGTCCAGAATATGTAAATCCATAGAGACAAAGTGGATTCATGATCACCAGGGGATAAGAGTGAAGAGGACTGAGAATAAGTACTAATGGGTATGGGATTTATTTTGGGGTGATGAAATGTTCTGGAACTGATAGTGGTGATGTTGTACACCCTTGGGAATATAGTAAAAAGTATTGAAATGTACCCTTTAAAATTTTATGTTAAGTGAATTTTATCTCAATTTTTTAAAAGTAAAATAGCATTATATTAAAAAGAAAAGCACAAAATAATACGTACATACTTCCTACAACCAAAAGTGTATTGATGACCAGGGAAAGACAAAAGAATATCATGAACTAGGTGTTTATAATTTATGAGCTTTTTATTATTTTAGGTAAAGTTGCTTCGAATTTGGTACTTTTTAAGACATATTGCCAGAACATTATGGCAAATTGTGCAAAGCTAAAACTGTATAACTCTAAAGTCCTGCAATATAGTATAAAACTGTAAAGTTCTAATATTTCATAAAGAAGGAAGGGATAAGTCATTGTGTTAATAGGCTGCTTGTTCAGGATAACCTGTCTTATCAATAGGGAGGTAGTTGTAAGAATCTGATGTAAGCATGAGCAAATTGGACTCGTATTGGACTTCTCTTTCTGGTTGGGTATGAGAATAGGGATAAGAAGGGCCAAAAGATTGTTACTGCTATAGCTAAGCTGTCTTGGTAGAAAAAAATTGAAATTTGGTAGTATTTGAATTGCTGATTATTTGGATTAATTTTTTTTTGAAGATTTATTTATTTATTCATGGGAGACACAGAGAGAGAGGCAGAGACATAGGCAGAGGGAGAAGCAGGCTCCTCGCAGGGAGCCCAATGTGGGACTCTATCCTGGATCCTGGGATCACACCTTGAGCTAAAGGTAGATGCTCAACCCCTGAGCCACCCAGGGGTCCCTGGATTAATTTTCATATAATGTTATATTAGTTTCAGGTGTACAACATATTGATTCAACAATTATGTGGATCATTTGGATTACTTTTATTTTTATTTGAAATGTTGACACATTGATTCTAAACCTGGTGAGGGTAAAACTCCTATTTTATCTCACAGAGCCCCCACCTCATCTGTGCCCTTCATGCTGTCCTGACTTACATCATCTCTGTCTCCATTCTGATACCAGAGTGCAGTAGTGCAGACCATTGCTCTGGGCATGCCACCCCTTCCACTAAACTCCTAACCAGAACATCCCCTCACTCTCCCGCTGATGCCAATCAGAAGGATGTACCCTGGCCATTAACAACTGTTGGGTTTTATCTTAGAATGGAGATGTGGGGAGGGACATGCCCATGTTAAGAAACAGAGCAAATGTATCATAATAGCATGCATCAGTAGCACAGAGCAACAACAATGAATTGCTGCGTGTTAGAGAGGTGGAGGGCCCACTGCAGCATCAACCACAGGATAGGACCATCGGGGGCAGAGCAGGAGTGCATTTCCTCTGTGCATTTTGGCTGTTAGACCAAATGTGTATGTTTTAAAAAAATTAAAATAATAGAAAAAGTCTGTGCTTTGTCTTTAAATATTAAAGCATGTGGGGTGCCTGGCTGGCTCAGTCAGAAGAGCATGGGACTCTTGATCTCGGAGTTGTGTGTTTGAGCCCCACATGGGGCACAGGGATTACTTACATACATGTATAAATATTAAAGTGTGATCATTGGAAGAAAAAAGAAGGACATCTGTGTGTTTAGAATATGTAAAGACATGCTACATATGGCATCCACAAACTTACCTTTTAGCAGAAAAAGCATAAGGATGAATCAAATGCTTTTCTTTTTTTTTAAGTATTTAAAAAATATTTTAAGCCCATCATGGAGCCCAGCCCAGAGCCTGAACTTACGACCCTGAGACCAAGACATGAGCTGAGATCAACTAAACCAACTAAACCAACCAACTAAACCACCCAGGTACCCCCAAATATTCTCTTAACAGTCAAACCCAGGAAGGTTTCCTCATCTCTCTCTTCATCATCATCATCATCATCATCATCCATCTTAACTATAACATATAGAAAATAATATACTTCTGATCCACGCACCACCACCACCACCAGTTAACAGATGTTATTAATCTTTTGCCATGCATGCTTCAGGACTTCTGTTTCTTTTTTGTTTCAGCTGAAGCTCCAGATCTTTACTATCTCTTTCTCTTTTATCCCCAGAGGTAACCACTATCTTGATGTTGTTGTTTATCATTTCTTTTCTGTTCACATCCAGATTCAATATGGCATTATTTGGGGCATACAGGTGTGTATGTGTATGTGTACTCAATGGGATCCCACTATCCTAACCATTCACAAAGTTTTTATTTTTTTTTAAGATGTATTTATTTATTCATGAGAGACACACAGAGAGAGGCAGACACACAGGCAGAGGGAGAAGCAGGCTCCATGCAGGGAGCCCGACGGGGGACCCGATCCCAGGTCTCCAGGATCATGCTGCGGGCCGAAGGTGATGCTAAACCACTGAGCCACCCGGGCTGCCCATTGACAAAATTTTTAGACTTAACATCATTTTGAGGTTGATCCACATCCATGTATGCATAGATCTTGCTCATTCATTTTAATTTCTACATGGTTTTAAAGTACAGTGGTACATTATAAAACTATAATTTGTTTATTCATTCTATTTGTATATGGCAGGTTATTTCCACTTCTTGGGCCATTCTTTAATTTCCTTTGTTAATTTGTTAAAAATTCACAGACTTTCAAGAAAAAACTATCTGAGAACCACATTTAAGTAAAAAACAACTTATTTGTATATTTCTTTTGTTTGTGAAAGAGCAATATGAAATTTGTTTTATTTTTAAAAACAAGAACAGGAAACTTACCACTTTTAAAGTAAATAACTCAAAAGCAAAGTATACAGTTTGGTTCATTTTATGACCAGAAAAGGAGCTATAAGTACTTTCAGTTTCTAAATTACACATCGTCTTTAATTAATTTTTTCCAACAAGCCTGCATCGCTCTGATAATCTAAAATCAAAGTTGCTTTTTTAAAATAAATTGGGTATTTTCTTGCTTTTATATTTTTTAATATGGGTATATTGTTGTTGCCCTAACACAGTGGAATGTTAATTGAATGCAAATTCCTATTTGGTGGGATTTATTCTCTAGCTGTGAGATAAAGGCCTAAATAATTCTACCCCAAGTTGAAGGAGACAGTGTCATACTCATCTTCATTTTTATCTGACCTGAGTATTGTGTGATCAGTTCAGTTCCTCTTGGCAGTTGTGACCCATCAAATGGCCTCTATCAGGCAGCCTGGGTTACTCAGCAGTTTGGCGCCGCCTTCAGCCCAGGGCCTGATCCTGGAGACCCGGGATTGAGTCCCACGTTGGGCTCCCTGCTTGGAGCCTGCTTCTCTCTCTGCCTGTGTCTCTGCCGTGCACGCTCTCTCTCTCTGTGTGTGTCTCTCATTAATAAATAAATAAAATATTTTAAAAAACAAACAAATGGCCTCTATCCATCTCATTACATCAGTCAGATTTTAAGAGGTTGGATTTTATATTTTCAGAAGGAAGAACTTGAGGGGAACCTGGGTGGCTCAGTCAGTTAAGTGTCTGCCTTCAGTTCAGGTCATGATCCCAGGGTCCTGGATTGAGAGCCCTTTGTCAGATTTCCTGCTCAGCAGGAATTCTGCTTCTCCCTCTCCCTCTGCCACTGCCTCTGCTTGTGCTCTCTCTCTGTGTGTCAAATCAATCAATCAATCAATGTTAAAAATTAAGTAACAGGAAGAATTTGAGTGTTCTAAGAGTACTTGGCTCTTCTATAAATGCATTTAGAGAAGTGTTCAGAAACATATATAAATGGTGACTCTAAGAGTGCCATCCACCTGCTACAAAGAAAATGTTTTAAGAGAATGGCTGTGATTGCCATTCTGTAATTCATTTAGAGAATTTTTTAAAAAGATTCTATTTATTTATTCAGACAGAGAGAAAGTGGCAGAGACACAGGCAGAGGGAGAAGCCAGCTCCATGCAGAGAGCCTGATGCAGGACTCAATCCCGGGTCTCCAAGATCAGGCCCTAGGCTGAAGGCGGCGCTAAACTGCTGAGCCACCTGGGCTGCCCTAGAGAATTTTTTTAAAACAAATGTAATAAAGGAGTGCCTGGGTGGCTCAGTCAATTAAGCATCTAATTTTGGCTCAGGCCATAATCTCAGGGGTATGAGATTGAGCCCAGTGTGGGACTGTGCACTAAGTGTGGAGCCTACTTAAGACTCTCTCTTGGAGGACCTGGGTGGCTCAGTGATTGAGCATCTGCCTTTGGCTCACGTCATGATTCCAGGGTCTTGGGATCGAGTCTTGCATCAGGCTGCCCACGGGGAGCCTGCTTCTCCCTCTGCCTATGTCTCTGCCTCTCTCTGTGTGTCTCTCATGAATAAATAAATAAAATCTTAAAAAAAAAAATACTCTCTCTCTGCCTCTACCCCGCCCCCTGAAAAAAAAATCACAAATGTAATAAAGAATGGCTATAAGAATGCTGTGTGCATGCTAAATTGAGAAGAGTGTTATTTAAGGGAATTACATTCTGTAATGGACTTTAAAATGTGTTTAAAACACATGCAATACACATGTATAAGTGTGCTATGTGCCTGCTACCTTGACACGAGTATGATTCCAGAGTAATTGAATAACTCAAGAGAGAAGAAGTTCAGGACAGGAATACAACTTCATTGAGTTTTATTAACTCCTGGGATAGTCTCCCAGTTGTGCATGCATGAATCTGACCCTAAATGGCATACCATAGACTTAGAATTACAGTGAGATAGACCATCACCAAGGCCCATTACTGGCCACTGAGGGGCATTTATGCAGCAGATCTGAATAGCACTGCAAAGACTTTTGAAAAGGGAACTGATGTTAAAAATACAATCCACAGTAGGTTGGTCAGATCTCATCACCTGAACCAAACCAGGTCGATCCTTGCTAACACAAATTTTTCTATAGGATTTAAACAACATAATATCAGACGTCCAGATACAATTCAAAATTACTTGGTATATTTAAAAAAAAAAAAAGGAAATCTCAACTCACCTGGGGAAAAAAAAAAACAATGAACAGACAGCAATGCTGAAATGACACAGATGTTGGATTTTTTTTTTTTGAAAGACATTAAGGCAATTATTGTAAAAGTGTAAGTATGAACATTCTTGAAATGAATGAGAAGATGAAGTCTCAGGGAAGAAACAGAAAACACAAAGATCCAAATGGTAATACAATAATCAAAAATTTAAGTTACTACATGGATTCTATTTGTTCCATATTGCTTCTGTAACAAATTACTACAAATACAGTGATTTAAGACAAAACAAATGTCATATGGTACAGTCATGAGGATGAGACATCTGAAGTGAATCTTCTAGGATTAAAATTAAGATGTCAGCAGGGCTGCATTTCTTTCAGAGGCTCCAGAGAAGATCCATTTCCTTGTCTCTTCCAGCTTTTAGAGGCTGCCTGCATTCTTTGGCTCATGGTCCCTTTCTCCATCTTCAAAGCACATCACTCCAACCTCTCCTTCTGTTGTAGATCTTTCTTTTTTGTTCCTCACGAAAAAGGAGGAACCTTTCTTGTTCCTTCCTTGTATGAGGACCCTTGTAATTACATTGAGTCCACCCAGGTAATCCAGAATAATCTCCCTATCTCAAGATTCTTAATTTGATCACATCTATTATTCACATCAGAGAGGAAAAACATTTGAAAAACTGAACAAAGCCACAGGGGTCTATGAAAAAATACATAAAAAAAAGAAGTCTAATATTTGTCATTAGGGGATCCCTGGGTGGCTCAGCGGTTTGACTCCTGCCTTTGGTCCAGGGCGTGATCTGGAGTCCCAGGATCAAGTCCCACGTTGGGCTCCCTGCATGGAGCCTGCTTCTCCCTCTGCCTGTGTCTCTGCCCGTCTCTCTCTCTCTATGTCTATCATGAATAAATGAATAAAATATTTAAAAATAATAATAATATTTGACATTAGAGTTCTAAAACCAAAGGAGAAAGAATGTGATGCAGAAAAAATATTTGAAGAAATAATGGCTGAAATGCTCAAATTTGACGGAATACATAAAGCTACATATGCAAAAAGCTCAGTGAATCCAAAACAGGGTAAGCCTTAAAAAAGCCCAGCCCACCCACATAACAGTCAGGACAAAGGAAAAAAACTTGAAAGCAGACATAGAAATGATACATTACTTACAAGGGAACAATAACTATGGATTTTGCATCAGAAACCATGAAGGCCAGAAGAAAGTGGAACAAGATTTTTAAAATACAATTGATCCTTGAGCAACTTGAGGGTTAGGGGTGCTAATCCCAGCACAGTAAGAAATCTATGTCTATCTTTTGACTCCCCAAAAACAACTACTAATAGCCTACTGTTGGCCAGAAGCCTTACTGATAACATAAACAACATATATTTTTTTGTGTTATATATATTATATATTGCATTCTTACAATAAAGTAACTTAGAGAAAACAAAATGTTAAAAAAAATCATAAGGGACGCCTGGGTGGCTCAGTGGTTGCACGTCTGCCTTCGGCTGAGGGCATCATCCCAGTCCCTGGATCAAGTTCCACATTGTGCTCCCTTCAGAGAGCCTGCTTCAACCTCTGCCTGTCTCTGCCTCTCTCCATGTGTCTCTCATGAATAAATAAATAAAATCTTAAAAATAAAATCAGAAGGAAGAGAGTGGAGGGGGAGCGGCAAAAGGGGTGAAGGAGAGTGGGAGGTACAGGCTTCCAGGTATGGAATGAAAAGAATAGGGGATCCCTGGGTGGCGCAGCGGTTTGGCGCCTGCCTTTGGCCCAGGGCGCGATCCTGGAGACCCGGGATCGAATCCCACGTCGGGCTCCCGGTGCATGGAGCCTGCTTCTCCCTCTGCCTGTGTCTCTGCCTCTCTCTCTCTCTCTCTGTATGACTATCATAAAAAAAAAAAAAAAGAAGAATAGGTCACAGGAATAAAAGGTAGAGCATAGGGAATATAGTCAATAGTATTGTAATAGCGTTGTATGGTGCACAATGATAGATAGCTACACTTGGTGAGCTATGCATGGTGAGCATGGCACAAGGTATAAAGTTGCTGAACCACTATATTGTACACCTGAAATTAACATCATGTGTCAGCTATTCCAGAAAAAAAGAGGAAGAAAGAAAATCATAAGGAAGAAAAAATGCATTTATAGCACTGTTATTGGGGAAAACTTTTTCATCTAAGTGGACCTGTGCGATTCAAACCCATGTTATTCAAGGGTCAACTGTGCTACAAAGATTATATAAAAAAGATCAACTTCTTCATTGTATTGATGTAAAAAGAGAGGTCTCCGGAAAGATTAAATGGTTGTCTTGAATCACAAGGTTCTTTAATTGTGTAACTTAACATAATACCACTTTTCCACCATCACAGCTTCCTTGGCTTTTCTGAGCATGTATCTACACACACATTCCTTTGGCTGCAAATAACAGAAACCTGCTCTAACTAGCTCAAGCAAGAAGGGAAATCATTAAAAGGAGTTGGGTCCCTAATGGAACTCAAGATCAAGAGTGCAAAGGAGCATCAAGAATAAACTAAAGTTGAAACATTGGACTCTCTTCTTACTTCTGTTTCTGTCCACATGTTAGCTTCACTCTCCCTTTGAGTGTGGACCGTTTCCCCAGTCCACTCCACAAAACCAAAAACCAGTAGTTGCTTTTTACATGTGGCAGGTCCAAGCTCAGGCTGTCACTAGGTCCTGGCTCCCAGACTATCTCAGAAGAGAGAAATGTTCCAGCGTGGCATTAGATGTGTCCTCACTGACTGTACTGTACTCAGGGAGCAGCAGCATGACTCTTATAAAGTGACTACTTTCATAGTAAACCTGGGATTATGGGTGGAGGGTAATTCTAGGAAGTGAGTCAGAAAGTAAGAGGAATAGAATCACTGACAATAGGCTTCCAGAACAAGTACCTACTATTTTTTTTGCTCTTGGCACACAGTCCCCTAAGGCTTGTAACATACTGTTGAAACAGATTTTCTAGGTTTACTGACTATAAAATCTACTCATTTGTCTATTTTGTTATTAATTAAATGAAGTTTTCCGGTTTTCTCTTTCTCTGGAATATTGAAATAAATCTCGTTACAATCTCACATGGTGTTGGCAAGGAATACTTAACTCTTTTCTTCTCACGTTTCCACCGAGGAGAGGGAGCTTCTCCTCCCAGAGGGATATATAGTCTTTGTTCCCTCTCCCTCTTCCCCAAGGAAAGAGCCATTTAATTGCTTGGTAAGATGTGCAGAATAAGCTCCGGGTGATCCCTCTTTGGGAATGGCCAGTCCTCTAGACTCATTCTGAGCAAACTCGTCCCTACAAGGGAGATCCGGAGATGCTTGGCTATGGCAGGGACTGGCTTAGGTAAATTCAGTTCAAGGAGGATGTGTTGGGAAGTGCATCTGGTGAAGATCCAAACCGACTTCTCTCACTCAGCTCCTCCAGTAATAAGCTCCTTGTGATCCCCAGCTGGTCTGACTCCCATGTGTGCTTCTCCATTACAAGGCCCTTCTCAAACCTGAACACGTACTTTTTCAAACTCAGAAAAAAAAAAAATTGTTCTTCTTTCATGGAGTCATATTACCATCTTGTAGCCTTTTGTGATTTGTATAAGACATTTCATATTTTTCCTAGCACATCACAGCTTTGTTCCCAATGATCACATTTGCTGAATTAAGGACAGCTAAATAAGTAAGGTATTCATGAGCTGACTTTCAAAGAACTGCTTGATTCTTATGCACATACTTTCCATACTCTCACCTGATTTTATATTATATTGGTTTCCTCTCCTCCTCAGGAAAAGAAGCCCTTTTGAAGAACTGTATTCTTTGTTGGATCAAATGCTATCTCATTGTATCTTTAATGCATTTTTGTGGCCAGAAATTCCTTTTATTCTATATTTAAATTGATCCATCATAATTCCCTTTATCTAAATTCCTTTGATTCAAAGTCAGAAGACCCAGCTTTAAGCTTTAATTCTGCCATCCACAAGCTGTGTGATCCCCTGGCTCCTTTTCCTCTTCTATAAAGTGAGAGGGCTGGAGTAGATGGCGTAGATAATATTGAGGTAGGGGGAACTGAAAAGGCTCCATATCTCCTGTTTCCCTGCAAGGCCCTATTTGCTCACGTTCTATATTTCAGCTTGCATCTGAGTAAAAACCAGAGAAGCTACATTCCCACTCCAAGGGGGAACAAGAGAATTAATCATTCTCTGAGTTTCATCCTGGGCCCCCAAACACCTGACAACATCTAAGAAGAGGCGGATCCCAAACCTGTTCTAGGACACTAGCTTTGAACAAACCTTGGCTGATGCTGGCATCAATAGTCCCTACCTTCAACAGTTTATGAAATAACAGCAATTCTTCACCGGTCACTCACCTCAGATTGGACCCTACCCTCGATTCCTGAAAGAACATATTTCCAAGACCCCTTCCCAATGTAAACCCCTGACACCCAGCAACAAGGAGATTTTCCTTTCTGAGCCTCCCAGACACTCCATCTATTCTCCGTCACACTATTCAGTATATTCTGTTTTCGCTTCCCCCTGGCTTACATTTGACTTCTATCCTGCACAAAGCCAAGAAGCCTCTTGGCTGGTCCTGGATCCAGACCCCCTCTGGATCCTCAGACCCAACCTGCCTGCATCAGTATTTCAGCTAAGGTCCTTTCCCAACATTTAATGTCATTCAATGTTTCCAGTAATGTCCTGCCATGTCAGGTGGAAAGAGACTACGAAGTTAGGATTCACATGGGATAAAAGTCTAAGCTACATTTATTCTTTAGTAACCTATTAGTAGTTTACATAGTAAAGGAAGTAAAACCTCCTAAAATAACCTGTTTGAATATAGATAAGAGAAACCCAGATTACAATCCTTTGTTTTCAAAGACCCTGCTGACATTGTCTGGAGGGCTCAAAACACAAAGGAATGGAAAGGAAATTTCTTTCACCCAGGGTACAACCTAGGATCCCAGAGAAGCTGCTAGCAGGGGTAGAAACCTACTGGTTTCCAAATTTCATTAGGCATGTAGAAGGACAGAGGCCAATAGCCTTCCGGTTGACCTTCGACTTGGGAGTAGGTAGGTGGCAGCAATTAAGTACCTGTTTGCCTGAACCCCACCCTAAGCCTGAGACCTGATTCAGCCTCTGGATGCTTCCTGGCAACCTGGGACACCTGGGCAAACTTGAAGGACTCTGAACCTGGTTGGTCCACAAGAAAGGAGTCAAGAATGTTAAGATTTTTTTTTAAGATTATTAATTTGAGAGCGAGTGAGAGAGAGCACATGCATGCAAGCAGAGGGAGGGGCAGAGGGAGAGGAAGAAAGAGAGACTCTGAAGCAGACTCCCCGTTGAGAAGAGACACTGCCCCCCAGATCACGACCTGAGACAAAGTCAAGAGTCAGTTGCTTAACCCACTTAGCCACCAGGTACCTCAAGATTGGATACTTTTTATTAAGACTTTTTTTTTCCATTATAGAACAAAATTGAAAAATATAGAACATAGGAAAACATGCTAAATCCTACCATTTAGTTACAACCACTGTTTATGTCTTGATGTGCTGCTGCTGCTTTTCTTTTTTGAAAGTAGGCTCCATGCTGGGTGTGGAGCCCCACACGGAGCCTGATCTCACAACCCTGAGAGAAAGAGTTGGACACATGAACTATTGAGCTACCCAGGTGCCCTGTGGTGTGTTTCAATTATTGATTGATTCATTTTTTAAAAAAGATTCTATATATATTTGAGCATGAACAGGGGCAGAGGGAGAAGCAGACTCTCTGCTGAGCAGGAAACCCAGTGCAGGCTCGATCCCATGACCCTGGGATCATGACCTGAGCCAAAGGCAAACCATAACTGACTGAACTACCAAGCCACATTGACTGAGTCATTTAAAACAAATATTACTTAGGGCCTCTGGTACACGATGTTAGGCCCTGAGGAATCCTGAAGTAAAGTCAACAGACACTTTCTAAGCCTGTAGCATTTCCTTCCAATCTTTTCCTTTTTACTTTTTTGAGATTTTATTTATTCATGAGAGACACAGAGACATAAGCAGAGGGAGAAGCAGGCCCCTGTGGGGAGCCCGATGCAGGACTTGATCCCAGGACCCCAGGATCACACCCTGAGCCAAGGGCAGATGCTCAACCACTGAGCCACCAGGTGCCCCTCCTTCCAATCTTTTGTAGGCATTTTTGGTACAGGCAAAAATGTTTGAAACTTCTCTCAAATTGAGGATCCTTGGGTGGCTCAGCAGTTTGGTGCCTGCCTTCGGCCCAGGGCGTGATCCTGGAGTCCCGGGATTGAGTCCTGCATCAGGCTGCCTGAACGAAGCCTGCTTCTCCCTCTGCCTATGTCTCTGCCTCTCTCTCTGTGTGTCTATCATGAATAAATAAATAAATAAAATCTTAAAAAAAAAAAAAAAACTTCTCTCAGATTACAGAAACAGTTCCACCTCTAGTCCCTCCTCCTTGAGAGACCCTGTCCAGCATCATCCAGAACTGCTTCATGCTTTGACTGATGCACTCTGGTGACTGTGGCAGATGCTGCCGGGGAGGCCCCATCCCCTAGGCCCCTCGGTAGACAATTCCCAATGTGCTGACGGCCTCACACATTCAGGTTCTCAAACTTGATTCTTCACCATTCTCAAGTTCTCTGAAATCAATTATTAACAAAGTCTTTGTTCCCATGCATATAATTCTTCTGTGTGTCTGCTACGCTTCAGCAGCCGTCCTAGCAAGGGGAGAGTTGAGGTGGTGGTGGAAGTAGAAATGTGTTGGGGCTAGATTTTTACCCTAGGAACTCTGTGTGTGTGTCTGTGTGTGTGTGTGTGCGCGCGCGCATACTCTCACGTGTGTGCATGTTTAAATCTATGCTTTCTTTTTTCAATTAGAAAAATACATGCCTATGTTTTGAAAAAATATATATCAAACAGACACATCCACACCTTTAATCCCCTTCCCCAGAAGCAACAGTTGCCATCTTTCTGATGTTTTTCCAGAAATATTCTAGTATAAAAAGCACAACTATTTAATATAGATTCCCTTTTTTATGTAAAAGGAGCATAATATACACTTTAAGCTTCGCCATATATATTGGGATTCACTGCAAAATAGAGTTACTTCACTTCTTTTCCACAATGTTATATTGTTTGGAAATGTCCCTTTTGAATGGGCATTTTGGTTGCTTAACATATCTGCTATCACAAACAACTCTGCCTTGAACATACTTATACACACATTTTTGCATGCATGTATCACTATACTTCTGTCAACATTGAATATGATCAATGTCTTATCTTTTGATAATTAGTGACAGAGTATTTTCTTATTTCATTTTTTTAACTTTTTTGTTTCCTGATTTTTGTCTTTTTTTCCTTTTTGTTTTCAATTTAATTTTCTTATTTCAATGTGGTATCAAACTATTGATAATTCTTTTCAGTAAACTGACTTTTTTGGGTTTTGCCCATTTTCTATGTTACTAATGTAAGATAAAAAAATTCTTATGTTAGGCTAGCCTGGGTGGCTCAGCGGTTTAGCGCTGCCTTCAGCCCAGGGCCTGATCCTGGAGACCCGGGATGGAGCCCCATGTTGGGCTCTCTGCATGGAGCCCCTGCTTCTCCCTCTGCCTGTGTCTCTGCCTCTCTCTCTGTGTGTCTCTCATGAATAAACATATAAAATCCTAAAAAAAATTCTTATGTTAAAAATAATTATGTTAAGGTTGGCCCTTTTACTCAATCATCAGGCTACAAACATGTTGTCTTTTTTTTTTTTTTTTTAAGATTTTATTTAATCCCTCTCCAGGTCCCAGAGTTTTTGGTTCAGACCCCAGGGGGAACCTGCACAGACCATTCTCACTAGGGCATGTGGGTTCCAAGTGGCCCCACAGGGACCTAGATGCCCATGTGACTCAGTCACAGACTGTAGCACTTCCTCTGTAAATTCATTCCGCTGGCTCCCATCACCTCTTCCCTCCCATCCCAGCTCTGCTGAGCTCCACCAGCTCTTCTCTGAGGAAATTTGCATCATGCAGCAGCCGTAGGACTCCTGAGGACTGCTTCACTGAGCCATGGTCTGTTCAGCTGCCCCCGTGCTACTCCTGGCCATGACTCTCCCACTGGTGGGGTCACCAGTAGCCCAAGCATCCCAACCTGTGAGTAAGACTGGGACGAGGACCCAGGGAAGGTCTACAGAGGTGACATAGGGTGATATATGTCATCATGAGAGGCAGCAAGGTGTGGATGAAGGGACAGGTGGCAGAGCAAAGGCTGGAGGGAGAGGAAGTAATGTAAAAACAAGAGATGCCAGTTTGTTATAAATCTTTGAGAGGTGTGGGATGGCTTTTGTTTCTTTGAGTCACTGTGAACTCCAGTGATACCAGCTGCCCTCTGGATACAGGCTCTCCCGGTCAAGGTTACAATTTAAAAATGGAAAGAAAAGAAGAATTTTCCAGACTTGGAAACCATGGGCATAGAGGACAGGAGAGAATCTGAAGAAAGACAGCAGAGTCGAGATCAGCACTTTTTGGTTTCTGTTTTCTCCCAGGAAGACATCTGTATCTCTCTCCATATCCGAATCCATACCCATATTGACATGTGTATCTGTTTTTAGATAGATACCCACATTCACATACAATATTGAGAGAAGGAGGAGTCGGTAAGGAACTAATTTGCACGAACGAACGAAGGAACGGGGGCTAAGGGAAGATGCTGCCTTATGCTCCCCCTCGTGGCAGTTCCTATGGAGGGAACAGAAGTCCCCAGGCTTCTGCCCCCACCTCACCCCCAGCTCTGCCCAGCCCTCCCCACTGGGGTTCCAGACATAGCCATTTCAATTAGAGGCCCAGGGACAGGTAAATTCAGGAAGGAATTAAGCAAAGCATGTTGACTCTCCAGGGTGTGCCTAGTTCCTGGGTTCAGGGGGGATTTGCAGGCCCTGCGAGAGTCCCAGGGACTGTATCCCTGGCACCTCCTACTAGAAACCTGCTTTCCTCTTCTGAGGTGCCTGCTTGATTCTGGCAAAAAGAAGAGCTTGGAAGAGAATGGAGTCATGCTAGGTTACTTGGACCAGCACCTGAGCAGCTTGGGGAAGAAGGTGTCCCTGGAAGAAATCTCAGAGATCTCTCCCCTGTGCTCTGTTCCAGGGACAGAATCAGGCTGGAGGGGAACTGGGGCAGCAATTGGACCAAAAGAGTGGAGCAAGTGGTAAGTGGATGGAGTGAGCAGGAGGAGGAAGGAGGGAAGAGAGGAAGGACTTGGGGGTGGGGAGCAGAGAATGAGGCAGAGGAGGGCATACAGAGGACTGGATCCACGGCCGTCCCCGTGGTCACACAGGTCCAGAGGCCAGGTCTCTAGGTGTGAGGCCTTAAGAAAATCATTCATCTTCGAGAGCCTCATCTATAAACTGAGGGTTTGGGAGAGGGTGACATGGCGCCTATGTGAATGCACATGGTCAGTGAGGGGTTACTGCTCTCTGGAGTCTCATCAGCACCTAGCTGGGTTGTGGGAGGTGGGATCTGCCTTGGGTGCTGTCAGGGCAGTGTGCAGCCAGGTGTGGGAGGCACAAGAGGACCAGCCTGTGGCCTTGCCACCTCTCCTCTCCAGCCGCTGCTTCTGCTCCTGTAGAATCAGCGCTGGCCTCGGTCTATGTACAGATGGACTTTCCAGATCAGACCTGGCCACTGGCGCTCTCCGGGACCCTGACTCTGCCCCTTGCCTCAGCTTCCTCTTCCCCAAGAACTCTCACTGGCCTCAGCCTCACGACAGGTAGGGGGCATTCTACTGAGCCCTGCCCCTCAGTGGCTCTTACATCACTTGTGGGGGACCGGGGGCTCAAAGAGAAGGGGACACAGGTGTCCCAGGCCTCCTGCAGCCAGCTTGCCTGAACTACTGCCGACCCCTCCCATTTCCTGGAGGGTCTCCAGGCCAGCTCCTTCCCCACCTCCCCACCAGACAGACCCTTCCCTTCCTGCTCCATGTCCTCATCTTCTCAACTTTGACAAAGACCCTCTTGGGCAGATGGTGGTGGGCTCAGACTTCTCTGCCCTCCCCCTCCCCTGATGACGGCCCAGCAGGACCTCTGCTGCTTTGAACCCTGGCTGAGGGGGCAGTCTCTGATGGCTGGGGCTCCTGTGACTCTGGGATGGCTCCAGACAGCCAGCCCTAGAGCCTCTCAGGTATCAGGCAGTTGTTCGTCCTGACTACCTGGCTGGCTCACACAGCCTGCCCGCCTCTTGGCCCTCCCTCTGCCGCAGAGTGTAATGTCGACCACGATGGCTACAGCCATTGCGCTTGCCTCTCTGGGTACCAGTGGAACGCCAGTGTCTGCTCCCATCACCAAGCCTGCCAGATGCCTCACAACCACAGGCCCTGTGGTTGTCTGGTCTTCAGCCCTGCTGAAGCTGGGTACTGCCAGTTGCTGCCACCTGGTGAGGAAGGTTGGGAACGTGGAAACCAATGAGCCCAAGGGAAAGAAAGTGTGTATTTTCTCCTCTCTTACCCCCAAATCTCAGCCAGCTGGCCCAAGCCCAGGACCTCCGGCGGGTGGGAGAAATCCCAGTTACCCTGGCGGGTCACAGACCCAAGCTTGGGACCTGAGTAGTGAGATTAATGAACAGCAGGGCTCCTGAGACACATGGACAAGGAGAGAATGTGCTAGAGCACCTATTGTTGACCCCAGAGGGCCAGGATGGGGCTCCAGCAGCCCCAGGCTACCCAGGGGAGGGCAAATCATAGGCCACAAGGCTCCCCTGTTTGGTTCCCAATGACAGGGTCCTCCAGCTGGACTGCAACACCTGCACTCATCCAGGACAAAACAAAATAAAACAGTGCTGGGGGTGGTGGGGAGGGAGTGAGGAGGGATGGAATCCTGAAGATGGGGTAGGAGTGAGGGCCTAGCAGCAGAGGGCCACAGTTCCTGCTCTAAGGAGCTGCTGCCTCCTGCCTCCCTGCAGCCCCCGGAACACTGAGCCCCAACTCCTGGGTGCAGATGCCTGGCACCACTCTCAATCTGACCCTCGTCAAGAACCATGAAACCACTGACCTGGACTGGTTCCTGCGGCCCCCGGGCAGCCCCACACCCATCCTCCTGCAGCCAGGGACACATGTGTCCCTGACCTCTAGCCCGGGCCAGGCTGTCCTCAGCATCCTCAATGTCTCCCATAAATGGGCAGGTAGCCTGCCTGCCCTGCCTCTTGTCTCTCTGTCCTCCAAATCTTTTCACCCTTCTTTCCCCTGCTCCCCTTACCTTCCTCCTCCTCCCTCTCTCCTCCTTCCTGTTTTTCTCTCCCCTTCCTTTCCCTTTGCATCTTTCCATTTATTTATTTTGGGGAAGCAAAGGCTAAGAGGCCTGCTGATGTGAACGATGATCACAGGAGAATGCTGAAGGTAGGGGGCCCATTTCGACAGAGAGCAGACCGTGTGTGTTTTGCTTCAAGATGTTGCAGTGGCAGCAGGTGGTGTGGGAAGGGCATCCCCTAGTGGGAAAGGAGCTCACCTTAGCATTCATGGCTCCAGGCTTAAAAAAAAAAAAAAAAAAAAGGCAAGGGCCTCTTCTCCAGGCCTCTTCCTCCTAGAAATCCTTTCTGGAACAGGGATCTTGCTGGGCTTAAGCCTCAGACCCGGAGGGCAGAGCTCAGGTGTGGCTTTGGAAGCAGCAGAGCTTCTGTGGCACAGGTGGGTGCTGGAGGAACCAGGAGGTGCAGCAGGTGTGTATCTGCAGGTGAGTACACGTGCTGCTTTGAGGCTCAGGGCTTCAGGTGGGAGCTGTCCCAGGTGGTGAAGGTGGCCCTGCAGGCGACAGATGTGACTCGGCTTCCAGACCAGCTCTCCATTCTCTCCTCCACCTGCGCTGGCTTCCAGCTGACCTGCTGCATCCCCAGCACACATCTGACCTACACAGCTTCCTGGAGTCCTGAAGAGGGCAGCAGAGGTATGGTGGGGACAGGTGGCAGCTGGCTCCCCAGCTCACAGGAAGCAGAGGCTGCAGTTCCACCTGGGAGTTTGGGTCCAAGTCCAGCACTGTACCCCACGGGCAATCCTGATTCTGTTGATACAACAATAACCACCCGAGTGTAGATAACTGTGGGCAGAATGTGTTCCATGTGTTCACATAATCTTAACGAACTCTTGCAACATACTCTGTGAAGTTTGTTTGATGAGAGTTCCCATTTTACAGATGAGGAACCTGGCTTCAGGTCCTGGGGCTACAGACCCCCAGCGGCTCCTCACCAAAATCCAAGCTCTACTTCCATAATTCAATCCCCGCGTGCCACTCAGTTCTTCCCCACTGCATCATCTGCTTTTGAAGTTGCTAGAAAGACTTAAAGGACATCTATGGGCCTGCCGGGTTCCAGGTCCCTTCCGGGCCCAGTAACTGCCCTCCCCCCCCATTGCCTTCAGCTTCCTCAGTGGACACGCCAGGCTCCCAGTGCTTTGTGTTGACCGTTCAGCGCTGCCCTGCGGCCGACACCACATACACCTGTGAGCTGCAGAGCCCAGGGCTGGCCCTTCTCAGCGTTCCCATCTCTGTCACCATCATCCAGGGTATGCTGGGCTTGGGGTCCAGCCAGTTGACCTCTACCTGCTGGCCCTGGGCACTCCTCGATGTCCCCCTGCGCAGGGGCCCCACAGCCAGTCTCCAGAGCCTGAACGGGTTTCTGCCCGGGGAAAGGCTGGGGCTGGACTGTGGTTGCCAAGCCTCTCTGATGCCCTTCTTCAGATGGTGACACTACCTGCCCTGAGGACTCCTCAGCTGTCACCTGGAATGTCACCAAGGCTGGCCATGTGGCACACGCCCCGTGTCCGGCGAATAGGATGGGCTTGGTAGAGCGCACCTGTGGGCCTGATGGGGTGTGGGAGCCGGTGCACAGCAGCTGCACACGCACAGAGCTCCTGGCCCTGCATCACAGAGCCTGGGTAACGCCTCAGACCCTGCTGCCCACGCGCCTCTGCCTCCAGGACCTACCCCTTCCTCACTCGGGACCGGCTTTAGAAGCCTTTCCCCCGAGGCCTGGCCTGCAGGTCATTCACCTTCCCTGAACTAGAGCCTAGCAGAGCCCCGGAGTGCGGGCGGCAGCCGTAGAGTGGAGCGGGCTATTCTCGATCTCATTCCCACCAAGGGTCTGTCCCAGGAACGTGGGTGTCAGTTCCTTCCATATGGCTCCCTCGAGCTTTGCTTCCTGCTCCCTTGGGGATGGTGCACAGGGTTGCGGAAGAAAGAGCTGGATGGGGGAGGAGCGGCCCTTCCCTCGTGAGGACTCACCCACTCCACTCCCCAATTCCGGCTGTCTCATCTGTCTCAGCTGCTACAGGCAGGCCAGGGCTGGCCTGCTGCGGAGGTGTCACAGATCCTGGCACAGCTGTCGGAGCAGGTGGCGGTGGTGAGCTCGCCCTCTGACTTATTGGCGCTGCTGGGCACCGTATCATTGCTGGCCAAGGTGGTGGTGGACACAAGAATACAGCTTCCCCGCAGGGCCCTGGAGGTGAGAGCTCTGAGCCATGGCAAGGACCAGCTGGGAGGTGGGCGCCCGAAGCTCTTTACCTCTGGGCATTTCCATTCCCCTGACATCACCATGGGCTGTCAGACAGCAGAGCTTTCTAGGAGCTGAGCGTCTGCTCCCCTGATCCATCTCTCCTCTCGGATACCAGTCCCCAAGGCCATGGAATGTGGAGAAGGTCTGATGGTGGGAACGCATGGGAGATCAGAGAAGGCAGGAAGAGGTGTGAAGACATGAGTTCAGAGGCATTCATGCACATGCAGATGCATAGATATGGTGTGAAGACACCCCCTGCCCCCTCCCTGAAACACACACACACGATACCTACATGAAGATACATGAACACTCTTGGCTTTGCTGGACTCACTGAAATCAGCTCTCGATATGGGCAACAGTTGGTGACCAATGAGCTGCATCCAAAAGAATAACCAGGGGCAACCACTCTACACACTCTTCCTATCTGGGAATGTATATCACGTATGGGTGGACAGACATGCGTGTGGCCTTCTACTTCAGAACACTGTGCCCTCTAGCACGGGCCACCATTCTTAGCTTTATAGACCTAGAGGGGTCAAAGAATTGAAGAGGGGCCCCCTTAGGGCCCACATGCCCCAAGTGATGGTGGACAGGGGGGAAGAAAAGTTGTCATATGGAGAGGCTGGATGTGCATCAGGAGACCACGTACTTGAAGCCACCGCAGTGGTTAGCTGAACAGCTCCCCATTCTTCCCATGTAGAAACTCTCCCTTCGCAGGTCTGTCTTCTTCTCCCCCTTTCTCTTTACCCTTGGCTCTTCTGCTGGACCAGGAAAGGTGAGATTGGGGCCTATAGTGCCCTGTACCCCTGGCCCAGTGCTGTTGGCTCTAGGAGCCAGGGCTCATCTCTCCATTGGGATCTCTCTGTTGGCTGTCACAGGCTCTCCTGAAGACCACAGACAAGGTCCTAGACATGGACACCAGCTCTCTGTGGGCCCCAGCGCAGGCCCAGGAGCCCTCAGCAGGCTCAGATCTCCTGCTGGCCGTGGAGATCCTGGCACGCAGCCTGTGCCCACGGGATCACCCTTTCTCCTTCAACTTGCGTAATGTGAGGCTGCAGACCCAGCTCCTTGGACCTGCATCTCCTGCTGACTACAGAGCCTCCTTCTCCACTCAGCCCCCATTGCAGGCACACATTCCCAGACGCTCACTGGCCCCTCTGGGCCATAATGGAACGGACATCAGTATTACTAGCCTGGTACTGCAGAAACTGGACCACCTTCTGCCCTCAAACTATGGACAAGGGCTGGGGAGCTCCCTCTATGCCACTCCTGGGCTGGTCCTCGCCATCTCCATCATGGCAGGCAGCCAAGCCTTCAACCAAGGGGAAGTTATCATGGATTTCGGGGGCACAGATAGCACTTCCCACTGTGTGTTCTGGGACCACCATCTCTTCCAGGGCAAGGGGGGCTGGTCAGACGAAGGGTGCCGGGTGCAGAGCGCCCGCGCCAACTCGACCTCTCAGTGTATCTGTAGGCACCTCACTGCCTTCTCCATCCTCATGTCCCGAAACAGTGTTCCAGAAAACCCCACCCTGGAGCTGCTGAGTCGGGTGGGTCTGGGGGCCTCTATCCTGGCACTACTTGTGTGCCTGGGTGTGTACAGGCTGGTGTGGAGAGTGGTGGTGCAGAACAAAGTTGCCTACTTACGCCACACGGCCCTGCTCAACGTGGTGCTCTGCCTTTTGGCTGCTGATACCTGCTTCCTGGGAGCCCCACTGCTTCCTCCAGGGCCCCGAAGCCCACTCTGCCTGGCTGCCGCCTTCCTCTGTCACTTCCTCTACCTGGCCACCTTTTTCTGGATGCTGGCTCAGGCCCTGATGTTGGCTCACCAGCTGCTCTTCGTCTTCCGTCAGCTGTCCAAGGGCCGAGTGCTCTCCCTGATGGTGGTCCTTGGCTACATGTGCCCAATGGGGTTTGCAGGCGCTGCCCTGGGCCTCTACCTACCCCGAGGGCAATACCTGGGGGAGGGGGCATGCTGGCTGAATGGGAAGGGAGGGGCGCTCTATGCGTTTGTGGGGCCAGTGCTGGCCATTGTGGGTGTGAATGGGCTGGTACTAGCCATGGCTGTGCTGAAGCTCCTGAGACCTTCACTGTCCGAGGGGCCCCAGGTGAAGAAGCGCCATGCCCTTCTGGGGGTGATCAAAGCCCTGCTCTTTCTCACTCCCATCTTTGGCCTCACCTGGGGGCTGGGCCTGGCCACGCTGCTGGAGGAAGTCTCCATAATTCCTCACTACATCTTCACGATTCTCAACACCACCCAGGTGGGTGACAACACGATGGCTGTGCTTTTCATCCTTTGACACAGTCTAAGCCATGGCCAGTCCCTTCTCAAGGAGGTGTCATGGTGGAGCGGAAGAAACAGTCTCAGGAATTCTAGTAGATTTAGGTTTGGATCCCAGTTCCTCCACTGACTAGCTGGAGAACTTTGGACAGACCTCTGTGAGCTTTGGTTTTCTTACCTGTAAAACAGTATCTGGTTTTGCCAGGGAAGTCGGAATTATCAGAACCCCAATACTTGGGCCTCTCCTTTGTGACCAAAGCAGTAAGAGAAGCACCTGAAATGGATTCTATGCACCAGATGATGCTAATGTACAGAAAACTCTAGATGGAAAAAAAAAAAGGAAAACTCTAGATGGGAAGCCTCGGGACATGAATTAGCCAGGACAAAGGCTGAGGAAGAGGAGAGGGAGAGTTGATTTCGGTGGATTCCTCCCTCGTTGACTAATGTATCCCCATATTCCTTTTTTCAGGGTGTCTTCATCTTACTGTTTGGTTGCCTCATGGACAAGAAGGTGAGTCCGCCCACCTAACCCCGAGCTGAACTGCGGTGCCGGTGTCAGGCCTTGGGCTGGCATTACCTGGGCCTTAATCTCTCCCGCAGGTACGAGAGGCTTTACTCGAACGCTTCTGCCGCACCCAATCCGCCAACTCCACCATCTCCCTGGTGAGCTGCTGGCTTCAGATCCTCAGTTCTCCCGCTGAGAGCAGCCTTCCCGAGAGGAGACAGGCACAGCTAGAAGCCAAGAGAAGACTGGGGCTGTCTTGTAGAATGAGCATGTTTTAAGTTCTAACCAACAATGGAGACAGGAGCCCGGTCAGAGCAGTCAGAGTCAGGCCCCTGGGCTCCTGGAGACTCATTTTGTTTCTGGTTTTTCCATTTGAAAGTCTGCCTCCAGTTACTGTATGAAGGGGAAAGTTAAGCATGGGAGTCAGCGTGGCTGAGGGCGAAGTCCTAGGATTTCTGTGGCCCTGGCAGGAGGACAGAGGAGGACGTGATGGGTACAGCCTCATCAAAGGGGAATTGACAATAACAATCGCTCTGCAGTTGGGCCACTCTGCCCCTTCCTAGGCTACGTATGAATCCCACGTCCCAGAGCACCGTGGAGGAAGAAGTGAAGACGCCAGGTGAGAAGCAAGCCTTCCTGGAAGCAGTGTGAGCAGCACGGAGTGAAGCTGAGTGTAGCAAAGGGCTTCCTGGCAAAGAAGACTTCTCTTCATCTAGCTGTCCCAGCCCAAGGGTTGGAAGACAGACTTCTCTAGCATAGACATTTCTGGATGGGGTGAGGTGGAGGCCTCAGAGAGCAGATGGCATAGCACCTTCTATTGCTTTCACAGAAAGCTGGGGGGACTTTTACTACCAACAATCGTTGATTTAGTTCTCTGAAAATTCCTTTTTGCACTGCCAATTTTTAATTATCCTGAAAAACCCTTGCTTCAGAGGAATTGCCGTTGATGGGCTTAGTATCCAGAGGGGAAGGCAGCCTTGCAAGTTCTTCAGCAGCCCAGAGCTGCAGGGTGAGCTCTTTCATGGGGAAGGCAGAGCTTTGAGGGAACCACACACACAGCCTGTGTTCCTCCTCCTCCAAAGGAGTCAAGGGAATGTGTCTGAATCCACCAAGGTGGGCCCTGGCCCAGTGCTCTGAGAGCCCCTCTGCCCTCCCAGAGTTCAGAAAGGACAGGCTAATATTTCCACTAGTCACGTTCCTTTCTCTTGCAGGTCACCTGTCCCCACTCCTAAGCTATTCAAGCAAAAATATCGTGAAAACTAGCTAAAGCTGCCTAATGAATAAGCTTGCCTCTTCAGTAAACATAATCAATAGATATTAAAATTCGAAATGATTGCAAGTAAAAACGTCTCAACCAGTTTTTAATTAACCAACAGCTCATGTTATAGATATATTTGATAAAAATTGTTTTAACTATTCAGGGATTTCTTTTCTGGTTATTTCTTCTCTATAGCTAGGAATAAAGGATGACTTGATGACAGGAACTCTGATCTTCCAAACATTAAAGGTGAAGGATAGACTTTGGTTTGTTTCTTTTCAAAGTTTAGGAAAAGGTGAAGCTAATAGGGTCCTCTTTAACTTTCACAATATCAATATAAATGTAAGTTTCACAGACGTATGCATGTGTACAAGTCATTGATCTGAGCACATTTCTAAGAACACATTAACAATTGTAAAGAGGAAGTTACCATGGACTGCCAAGGATTAAAGCCACAAGATGACAAGTACATTTAAAAGTGACAGGTTCAGGACTCCTGGGTGGCTCAGTCAGTTGAGTTTCAGCTGAGCCAGTCTCCGTGTTGGGCTCTCCGACATCAGGCTACATGCTCAGCTCGGAGTCTGCCTGAGATTCTTTCCCGCTCCCTCTCCCTCCCACTCTGTTCCTCCCTGCACTCGTGCACTCCTGTGTGCTCTCCCTAAAATAAATAAAAACTTTTTAAAAATTATAAAAAATAATAAAA
Organism: Vulpes lagopus; assembly: GCF_018345385.1. Taxonomy (NCBI): domain Eukaryota; kingdom Metazoa; phylum Chordata; class Mammalia; order Carnivora; family Canidae; genus Vulpes; species Vulpes lagopus. The sequence continues at coordinate 113,311,700 of NC_054828.1, forward strand.
GTGCAGGCTCAAACTAAGACTAGATATGGAGAAGAAATATTTAAGAAATGCCTTGAGAGGACACCAGGATGTCTAGCTGAACTAACTCATGGAATCCACAAGAGAATGACCAGGCTCTGAAAATTTTTTCAACCAGAGAAATGAAAAAAAATCCTCACGAATGAATCTTTGTTCATTACAAAATTCATAGCTATTTTTCTAAAATGGAATGGAACACTGTTGAAATGCAAATGGATAAGCTGTTGAAAACATTTTTCATATAAACATGGATCTGTGTGAATATTTTCATTGTATATAAACCAGCTAAAATATTTCTCTAAGTGAAATCAACCTTTTTTTTTTTTTTCAAAGAGAAGATACCAACTCAGCAAGGCAATTGCAACGTTTCTATGCCTTGGACCTGTTCCAGCCCCCAAGGGAGGTGGGCAGCCACTGAAACAGCCAGGGCTCTGCTGCTGGTTTCCCTGGCAACAGAGTCCTGTCTCAATCACCCTTGCATTTCATTAATATTTAATCTTAATTTTTTAAACTATAAAATTATTTTTGAATAGTTCAAATAACATACGTTCACTTTAAAAGCAGACTCTTTCTGAGTGTGTATCTGTAGAAATCTATGTCCTCATTCTCCTCAAATGATGGCCCATACTCAGTGCATGCTCTTCTGCTAAAAACACACGTTAGAATTGACCAATGAAATGACATGAAGCCTTTTGTTCACTTGGTTCTCACGTAAAAAAGGATGGAAAAGAAGGTTCTGGAGGTAAATATAAGAAAGTGAGCCTTGGTAGCAATTCCATTTCTACAAAGATGGCTTAAAGAAATAGGTAGAGGGTCGTCTGGGTGGCTCAGTCAGTTGAGTGTCCGACTCTTGATTTTGGCTCAGGTCATGAGATGAAGCCCTATATTGACCTCCGAGCACAGCAGAGTCTGTTTAAGATTCTCTCCCTCTGCCCCTGCCCCCCACACCTGTGCAAGCTCTCTTTCTAAAATAAATAAAATTCAAAGAAACAAGTACACAAGTGAGCAGATAAATGTACAAAAGATGTGCATTCGAGTGTGTTTAAATGCTCAAAAAAGAGGCACTTGGTAAAACAAATTAGGACATATATACCAAAGGAATGCTATAAGGTCATTAAAAATGGTGATATACAGCTACACCTGATAAGGAAAAACCTTTAGGCTATACAGCTAAGTAAGACAAAAGTGTTCCAGAACAGCACTACACTAGCCAATTCTGGTGCCTACCAAAATTGGATCCATTTGTGTCCATACAAATATGTGTGCATTGAGGAAGAGAGAGATCAAAATATCGACAGTGGTGCGGTATCTCTACTGGATTGTTCATTTTTTTATCAATATTATTTAAATTTTTTTTACAGTGAGCATGTATTTTTATATTAGGAAAAAAAGTGACTTTGAAAAAGTTCTTCTGAACATTTTGTGTATTTAAAAATAGAAACCTGACAAGCAAAGTAACACAAACAAAATATCCCCTGGAATTGAGATTGTTGTACAGAATGGTGGACTACCTTAGGAGTTCCTGAGGAAGCTCTGAAGCACCTTTTTGGAATCGTTTTGGGAATCAGTTTTGTCTGATCACTGACAATCCCTGAAGTGTGGAGGGGAAAGGGGCTCCTAGTTGAGTGCTGCCACACACATTGCCAACATGTCTAAATGCTTTCTTTCCCAATAATGCATTTCTTTTCAGAATCCTATTTTTACTCAGTAGGTTTGTCCTTCCATCCCCACATTCTCCCATTTCCTCTCAGTGATCCCTCTTCACTGAAAAAGTCTAGAGTCCAAGAAAAGCCACAGCAGACAGCAGAGGGCCTCCGAGTCATCTGTTAAATTCCAGAGGAAGACTTGGGGGACCTGCTGCTGCTTTTCACTCTTCGAGAGACAGGAATTGGGAGAGTCCTGGAGAAAATAAACCACAAGCAAGAAGGGAGATAGGCTGAGGATTAAGATTCTTTTCTCTGCAAAGATGGGTGGCAAAGGGGGCAAGAATTTGTTTTGCTGATTGCTATAGCTTCAGCAACTAAAATATGCTTAACACATAACAGACACTCAGTATTTACTGAATGAACTATACAGACCACACAGAAAGAACACAGATTTGACTTAGAATCAGAGACTCTGAGAAGCAAACAGGTGGGGGGCGGGGGGAGCAGTGAGGAAACACACTTCTGAAGTTTGAATGAAAGATGGAGGCAAATGAAGGCTCCACTCCAAAATGGTTATTTGGAAAAGAGGGTCTAGTTAAAGTTTTATATGAAAAGAGAAACATTTAAGTTGAGATCTTTAAGAACAGCATAACCAGTTTGAGATATCTGAGAACGAATAGCAATGTCTACTTTAGATGGAGGCACCTACAATCACCACAGCCAAGGGTGGTCTTTGTAGCAGTCGTGCTACTGAAAACAGCTCAGCTTTCTCTGACACATAGAGAATGTTTAGAAATAACATATAGCTGACATCAAGTTGGGTGAACCAGTGACTCAACTGCAGAAACAACTTTAGCAACACCGCTGAAGCCCTCTCCAATCCAATCCCACTGCCTCCCATCCAGAGCTAACTTCTGATCTGAATGTTTTCAACACGCCATTAAAACCATTTTTTTGGGGGGGGGGAAGCACTTCGGTGGCTCAGATGGTTATGGCACCTGCCTTTGGCTCAGGTCATGATCCCAGGGTCATGGTATGGAGTCCCATGTGGGACTCCCTGCTCAGCAAGGAGTCTGCTTCTTCTTCCCCCTCTGCCCCTCTCCTACTCATGCTCTAATAAATAAAATCTTAAAAAAAAATTTTGTGTGGTGAAACATGAAATTTACCATTTTAACCATTTTTAAGTGTACAGTTCAGTAATGATAAATACATATACACTGCTATTCAACCAATCTCCAGAACCCATCTTTCATCAAAACTGAAATTCTGGGGCAGCCCAGATGGCTCAGCGGTTTAGAGCCGCCTTCAGCCCAGGACCTGATGCTGGAGACCTGGGATCGAGTCCCATGTCAGGATCCCTGCATGGAGCCTGCTTCTCCCTCTGCCTGTGTCTCTGCCTCTGTCTCTCATGAATAAATAAAATCTTTAAAAAAAAAAAAAAAACAAACCTGAAATTCTGTACCTAACTCCCCATTCTCCCTACTCTAATTCCTAGTAACCATCATTCTACTTTCTGAATGTGATGACTTTGTATACCTTATACAAGTAGAACCATACAGTATTTGTATGGTTTTATCTCACTTAGCAGAATGTCCTCAGGGCTCATCCGTGTTGTAGCAGGACAGGACTGCCTTCATTTCCAAGGCTGCGTAGTATTCTACTACATGTAAACATACATTCAACTGTCAGTGGACATTTGGGTTGCTTTCCCCATTGGCTATTGTGAATCATACTGCTATGAATAGGAGTGTACAAATCTCCCTGAGGCCCTGCTTTCAATTCTTTTGGCTAGATACCTAGAATTACTAGATCATATAGTAATTCTATTTTTAATTTCTTGGGGATCTGTCATACTGTTTTCCATAGCGACTGCACAAAGACTCTGGCTTCCCCACATTTTCCCCACCACATACTATTTGTTTTTTTGACAGTAGACATCTTAATAGATGTGAGGTGGTATCACAGAGTAGTTTTGATTTCCATTTCCCTAATGACTACTGATGCACATCTTTTCATGTGTTTCTTGGCCATCTGTATATCTTTTTTAGAGAAATGCCTATTTAAATTCTTTGCCCATTTGTGGGGTGCCTGGGTGGCTCAGTTGGTTAAGTATCTGCCTTCAGCTCAGGTCATGATCTCAGGGTCCAGGGATTGAGCCCCACATTGGGCTCCCTGATCAGCAGAGACTCTGCTTCTCCCTCTCCCTTTGCCCCTCCTGACTGCTCATGCACTCTCTCGCTCTCTTTCAAATAAATAAAATCTTAAAAAAAAATTGTTTTAAAAGTTTTTACCTTTCATATTTATCTAGAGTTCAATTTTATGATATCTTTATAAATACATTGTTTTTTTTTTTTTTTTTATTCATGATAGTCACACACAGAGAGAGAGAGAGAGAGAGGCAGAGACACAGGCAGAGGGAGAAGCAGGCTCCATGCACCGGGAGCCCGACGTGGGATTCGATCCCGGGTCTCCAGGATCGCGCCCTGGGCCAAAGGCAGGCGCTAAACCGCTGCGCCACCCAGGGATCCCTAAATATATTGGTTTTCACTATTAAAAACTCATTATGTTTAAATGACCAATGAAATCATGGGGAAATGATGCTCGGAGTCTCAAATACCCTGCTAAGTGGTTAGTACTTACTCCTTTGCCTAATCTGTCCTGAACCACAGGAAGATTCTGATTACCAGTGACCTTCAGAGATGTAAGCAACATTCACATAAATGACCATAACTGAGACCTGAGCTTCTTCAAAGCACTAGCGTATATTTAATGCACAATAAAAACAAAGAGATTTTAAACAAAATTTTAAAATTTCTTTACACTTTAAGCAAATCCTGGCAACAGACATTTCCAAACAGTGAAATAAATTTACTTCCATGGAGCAATGGGGGAAAAAGGTGTTATTCTAAAGTAGAACCCTCTTTATATTCCTAGCAACCTGATGGTTGACTACTAGGATGGGGAGAAGTTATAAATTAGTAAAGACAGGGATCCCTGGGTGGCGCAGTGGTTTAGCGCCTGCCTTTGGCCCAGGGCGCGATCCTGGAGACCCAGGATCGAATCCCACGTCAGGCTCCCGGTGCATGGAGCCTGCTTCTCCCTCTGCCTGTGTCTCTGCCTCTCTCTCTCTCTCTCTCTCTCACTGTGTGCCTATCATAAATAAATAAAATTAAAATTAAAAAAAAAAAATTAGTAAAGACAAAATCTGTCCCCCAGCCAAGAGAACCACCCTTTACTTCTGGTAAAAAAAGGAAAAAATAAGGCCAATAGTTCTTTGATACTTCCTCACTTTATTAAGGTTAACAGGATACTTATAACATCTAAACATTTACTCTAGGTATTCAGTGACATTTAAATTCTGAATTACCTTCCCATAATTAAGTTTCTTTAGGCACATTGGTTTGTATTTTATAGAAAACACTTATCTTTAGGTCACAAACAGGAAAGAGTATAATTTGCAAATGTTACAAAGATGATACCAAATCTCAGCTAACCTCTTTCCCAAATTGCAACCACTGTTAGTATTTAATGAAAACAGAGCCCCCAAATAATTGCTTAAACATTATCACTGTATGATTGTGGTGACTAAGAAATCCCTGAAAAAGCAGTAAGCCATGATTACTGGAAAGCTCAGAACACTAGCAAGGCTTAATTGCAAAGTATTTAACAGAAGGCCACAAATTGTGTTTTCCTAAGAGGAGCTAGGAACTATGGATGTCATTTAGTAATGCATTGGAATGGCATTGCCTAGTGCGAGTGTTGCACAAAAACTCCAGGTCACCTCTTCTTTATCATTATTTTGGATAAGCTTCCACAATCATAGCATGGCCCTGTAAAGGGGGGGAAAAAAAAGAGTTCAGTTAGAGGAAGAAAAGGTGATGAATCTAGCCAGTCCTTAGACAAAACAGAAAAACTGGAAAAGTACAGGCTACAGAATTTGATCCCGGCTCTGCCTTTCAAACACTGTGTGATCTTATGGGTATATGGGGAAGGGGAGGCTGCTACCGGCATCTAGTGGGTAGAGATCATGCTAAACATCCTACAACACAGGATGCTGGGGTAGCTCAGTTGGTTGAGTGTCAGACTCTTGATTTTGGCTTGGGTCACAACCTCAAGATGGTAAGACAAAACCCTGAGTTGGGCTCCACACTTGGTGGGGAGTCTGCTTCTCTCTCTTTTCCTCTGCCCCTCCTGCTGCTCATACTCACTAAAAATAAGTAAATCTTAAAACAAAAACAAACCATCCTACAACACAGAATACAACCCCCCACCACAAAGAATTACCTGGCCCAAAATGTTAACAGAGCCAAAGCTGAGAACCCTATTATAGATCCAAAATACCAGATTCCTCCTCTAATCTAGTTCTGTTTGTATCATGCATTCGGCTCTTGATAAAACAATGCCAAGTTCAACCTACTTCCTTTTTTTTTTTTTTTTTTTAAAGATTTTATTTATTTATTCATAGACACAGAAAGAGAGGCAGAGACACAGACAGAGAGAGAAGCAGGCTCCATGCAGGGAGCCCGATGCGGGACTCGATCCCGGGTCTCCAGGATCACATCCCAGGCTGCAAGCTCCGCCAAACCGCTGTGCCACCAGGGCTGCCCTCAACCTACTTCCTAAGGTATATTATCTCTCTCCATCACCATACTATAAACCTCTAGAACAATGGTGCTGGGTGGTATTTTTCATCCATAAAAGCATCCAGTATTGTGTTCTACTCTGTGCTAGATGAACTATCAAGGAACACACACTCAAAACCACATGACCCTAACCTATGTGGACTCCCCACTCACCACAGCACTGTGCACTGGTTATCTCCTTCGATTAAGTCTGGCACAGAAAGATAAAAGGGAGGGCTCCAGTCCTAACTATGGTTTTCTGTGGATGAAGTTACATGGACTGAAAAATGCTTTTCATCGTGAAGTCTAAAATGCTGCAACCTACAAATAACCGACCCTTTATTGCTTCAAAGTTTCTGAGGCAAGCCATAAATAAAGGTTTTTAAGTGTAGTCTGTTCAAATTCTCATATACCTTATTTATTCTTTTTTTTTTTTTTTTAAGATTTTATTTATCTATCTATGAGAGACAGAGAGAGAGATATACAGACATAGGCAGAGAGAGAAGCAGGCTCTCAGGGAGCCCAATGTGGGACTCGATCCTGGAACCCCGGGATCACACCCTGAGCTGAAAGCAGACACTCAACCGCTGAGCCACCCAGGCATCCTTTATTCATCTTGATTAGCAACAGAAAGCTTTTGTAATCTGGAAGAAAACCATATCTGTTTCCATCAGCGTTGGGGGAAAGATTATAATCAGCCTTCCTCCTGGATTTTATTCTCAGAGCGAAAAGCTGTAACAGGTAGGAAGCTGTGTCTGTCAAGAAATAAATGAATTCTCCAATTAAATAAAGTTTGTTTTCAAGAAACATAATTTACTTCTTGGAGAGATTTTATAGATAAGGTTTCACAGTAACTAAATAAATGAGTAAAATTTTATTATTAAAGGAGAAAATATACCAAAATGTTAATAATGATAGTGTCTGCTGAGAGGAATAATAGGTAATTCTAATTATCTTCTATAGATTCTTTGCACTTTTCATAATGAGGATGTATTCCTTCTAAAAATAAAAAACATAGGGGCACCTGGATGGCTCAGTTGGCTAAGCATTCAATTCTTGATTTCAGCCAGGTCATGATCTCAGGGTCATGAGATTCAAGCTTCACCTCAGGCTCCACACTCAGTGAGGAGTCTGCTTAGGATTCTCTCTCCCTCCCCCTCTGCTCTTTACCCCAGCTCTGCCATGTGCTCACTCTCAAATAAATAAGGTAAAATCTTAAAAAAATAAATGATATAAACATCTTAGGAAGAAAAATAACTTAGGTTTAAAAACCATCCTCCTTCCAAAGTACTAACTGAATTAAAGTTGTACCCTCTCCCCCTCAAAATAGGCTTTTTCCCCTAGTTTTATCATCAGAAATATTGCTCTAAAAATGTTTCAAAGTTAACTAAATGAAAATGCTTGAATGAGCTTCTTTTGTTTCCAAGAAAGCAACTTTCCAGAAGCGCCTGTGAAGCTGCTATGACGTACCTGCCCACCAGCTGCACAGGCAGCCACTAAGCCATACTGGCCTCCCTCCTTCCGTAATCTGTTGGCAGCTGCCATAACCAACCGGCAGCCAGTAGCTCCAAATGGGTGTCCCAGGGACAGCGATCCACCCCAGTTGTTAAACTTCTCCAGAGGAGGTGACCCAACCTGGCTCCCCCAAAAACAAACACAAATATGATGATGAGTTTACTTAAGCGTCAGGCTGGGCTCTTACCAACAGGAAGGTAACAGAGACTGAGAGAATGACTAAGACACATCACATATTATTTTACTGTAAAGAAAGAAATTCTAGGTCAATTCTGAAAGCCATGGACCATTTATTTTTCATCTAACACCAGAACTGAATTTCCAAGAACTATTCTTCAACTAAGAAATAAATACACTTAATGAAATATAAAATTCTTTGTAAGGAGGTTTCTCCTTCATATTTTTATTAGCAGTCAACTAAACTCCAAATATTACAGTGCTTTGGAAATTCAAGTATACTTTTAACCACTTACCTTGGTTTTTCTACCCATGTAGTTTTGTGCAAACCAATCAGAATCCATGGCTTTAAAATTAGCCAAAATCTGACCCTGCAAGGGAAAGGACCTTGTTATTAATGTCCCTTGTCGTTAAAGTTAAGCAGATTTTAAAATCAGTTTTCAGTGAAATTTTCCTAAGGAACCATTCTTGCTACTTTTGAAGGGCCTCTAGAGATCATCTCAGAGGTCTGTTTTCAAAACCGTACCACTGGATTACCTCCCTTTTTGCCCCTTCCAACAGTGTAGGTCAGTACTTCAAATATAGAACTCTCCTTGTGTTTTACTCATTCCCTAAGTCCACCTGGATCTCCCACACAAAAACAGACTACATTTTTTTATTACAGTCCTATGATATAAATCTTTTAAGTAACTTACTGAGAATGCTTCATGAAATTCAAAAGCATCAATATCATTCAGTGTTAATCCTGCTTTTTCCAGAACTTTTGGAGTGGCATATGTTGGTCTAAAAAGAAAAGAAATAAGTAATACGTAAGAATTTTTAACCTAAGAACTCCTTACTCTCCAAGCTGAGTTTTACATAAGGTACTGTAATGCCCTCCACTCATTCTCGGATTCTACTGCACAAATATTAAGTGTGGGGGCTATGACTGTGAACTAAATGAAGACACAGCCTCTGTCCCTATGAAGTTTATATTCTACAGTAAGGGACACAGTTAATAAACGATGAAAGAGAAGAACAAACAAATAATGTGAAGAACTAGAAAAACACATGGTGCAAAGGGCAGAACACAGGGAAGAGCATGACTGGTTTGAAGGACATGATGAAGGGGGTAGAGCCATGAGGGAGGAGGAGACAATTCAAATATTAGAGGGCTTTTATAAAAGGCCATTACAGAGACAATACAGCAATATGAAAAAATGTTTATGACATCTTAATTTTAAAATAATACAAGATTGTATATGCATAAGTAGAAATCTATAGGAAAAAATAAAAAAAGAACCCAAAACTTTAAAATGATAAGCCAACATAAAGGATTATTTTTAAGAAGCCAACACACACACACACACACACACACACACACGCCAAAAAAAAAATCCAACACACAAAACAATTATGAACTCAAAACTTAACGTACTTTAAAAAAAATCTTAAATTTTGTTAGTTAACACATAGTGGAATATTGGTTTCTGGAGAAGTCAGTGATTCATCACTTACAACATCCAGAGCTCATCACAAGTGCCTTCCTTAACCCCCATCATCCATCTAGCCCAACCCCCGCCCACCTCCCTCCATCAACCCTGTCTGTTCTCTATCAGAACTTAATGTATTTTAAAATCTATATAATAATTGTGGGTAACCAAATAACTTTTGATTATAGCCCAAGGATATACACTGCTACCTACCCAAGTAAAAGTTGATCTTTTGGATCTTGAGACACATATACAAAATCCCTAGGTGAAAAATAAAGGAGTTAGCTTCAGTAATAAAATAAAGAAACCAAGGCAATTTATTTGAACATTTACCTTACCTCAAATACGCCTTGGGCTTATAACCCATGGCCAGAGCTTTTTCCTCTGCCATAATCAGCATTGCAGATGCACCATCGGTCTGAAATGTTAAGCAGAACAATAACGTTAAATTTTTCAGCCTTTCTTGAATTTTCTGTACAATCATTTTCTATGCAGTGTTCCTGAATCTACCAACTAATTATACTTACACAGAGATTTATTTTACAAAACAACCCTTTTTCATTTTATCCATCATTAATTCACAATTCAAACCCACACTGACCCATTTTTTTCAAGAAGGTAGAAAAACCTGTTTAAAAGTACCACAGTTTTCTAAATGGACAAAGAGAATAGGTAACTTTAGAAATATGTATTCATAATAAGCTTAAGCCAAAAGAGTTTTGCTTTTAGCACAGAAGGTAAGAAACCTTATGAATTAAAACAATTTCTTATTTATTTCTAGATTTCATGGACTTGTTTCTTTTTTTAAAGATTTTATTTATTTATTCATGAGAGACACAGAGAAGAAAGGCAGAGACATAGGCAGAGGGAGAAACAGGCTCCCTGTGGGGAGTCCGATGTGGGACTCCATCTCAGAGCCCCGGGATCACACCCTGAGCCAAAGACAAATGCTCAACCCCTGAGCCATCCAGGCACCCTATGGACTATTTCTGAGCTGCTTCCTGCTTATGGAAGGAAATACAGGCTTTGAGGTAAGATGGAAGAAGAAACAGGTTGGTAGCTGAGAACATCAGAACCATGGTTTTCCCTCCTTGGACACACCCCACATGCTTTTCCTCAACTGACAATCAAGAAGCTCAGAGAAAGAGCTACCATTGGAAAAAAGCCCTTTACCATGACTTCAAAAGAAAGAGCTCAAAAAAAAAAAATCCAAAATTCACTTGAGAGTTTGGGACATCAAAACAATTTTTACCACATTCTACAGTATTTTTATTTAGTAACCCTAAAGAGACGAAGAAGCTCTGAAGAGACTAAGAAGCTACCACCAACAGAGGAGCCATAAAGCCTGGAAACATAACCTATACACAATAAATGGTTTATGGACATGACATCAATACAATGTGCTATTGTGCAAAGTTGCAATGAATGTAGTGCATTAACACATTCCCCAAAACCCATGTATCTGTTATGTGCTGCCTCTGATGATATGTGTTTCTGACTTTCAATGAATAAACATACATCTTTAGCATACCCTGGAAGTAATCAGGGGGGTTCAAATCTGGTAGGAGTAGAGCCCAGCCCATATGGCTCTATATCATTCAATTCAGTTTTGGAGAAATGATTATTTAACCAGTCCTTCACCACTCAGGTTTAACAGGGTGGTACACCATCCTGTTGGAACCACTCCAGGCACCTTTCCCCTAGCCCAAGAGTGGGCGTTATGCAGTCACTTAACAAAGTCAAATATGTCAACATATGCCCATGTTTCCAGACTTTGTGTCCAGGTATGGAAGATATATTGTAAAAGAAACACTGACCAATTGGACTATATCTAGAAGACTGCCCCAAAGTAGCAGAAGAGAAACCACCTCTTATGAGCAGAAGCATAATCCATAGGAATGTTTAATTAAGGAGAAGCCAAAAACCCAAGAAAGGATATGAAGCTACATGCAGATGACCAAAACAACCACCACCATAAAATATGAGGGTAGATATATTTATTCCATATGTTTATAGGAAATGCTTATAGAAACTGCTTACAGGAAAATAATTTGAGGGCCAGTAGAAAGCATTTTTTTTTTTTTTTTTTTTTTAAAGATCTGAGGGGGGAATGGAGAGAGAGAGATAAGAGAAAGAAAGAGAAAGGACACACACTTGGGGAGGGACACAGGAAGAGAGAATCTCAAGTAGATTCTGGGATGAGCACAGAGTCTGATGCAGGGCTCAATCCCACAACCCTGAGATCAGTATCTGAGCTGAAACCAAGTCAGATGCTTAACCAACTGCATCACCCAGGCACCCTGAAAGCATCATTTTTCTAACAATCAGAGCTAGAAGAGATATCTTGTCACTCTCTCTGCCTAGTTTCTACATCTTACACAACTCAAATTTATATCCTATGCTCCAACCAAGCTTCTCCCCAAAGAAAACCTTGTTCTCATACCTCTTTGCTATTCCTTTTACTTAGAATGTATTTATTACACTTCTTGAATTGGCTTGTACCCTTCCTTCAAGATTTGCTCCTCAAATGCTGCCTCCTCTAAGGAGCCTCCCAGGCTCTTCCGGTCTCCTGTCTTCTGTTAGCCTATGCTTACTGCCACCACCGCACCTTCTTCCTGCATTACAATCACTGGCCTTTCTATCTCCAGTGCCTAGCATAGTTAATCAAAGTTTTCTGACTAAATGCCTGAAGAGAAAAGCTTTTTGAATCAGAATGGTGGCTGGATCAAGTGACTCCAAAGGCCTTAAAAGCAGAATTCCATTTTTTTTAATGATTCCATTTTAATATTTTTATAATATCTATATTTTTATGCTTCTATTCATGATACATAAAAATAGATCTACTTTAGGTTTTTCTGTTGAGACCACAAATGTGAAGGTTACACTTGACAGTGAACACATAGAGCACAACATAGTTACCAGGAAAGAAGAATTTGCAGCTGTCACCGTGCCATAGGGCTTGATGAATGCAGGTTTTAGTTTGGCCATTTGCTCCAGAGAAGAAGGACGAATGCCATTATCTTTGGTAACTGTATCTTTTCCTACAAAAAACATGAACTTCTTCAGTCTAAGAAACGATAAGCTTTATATATCTTCTCTAGAGAAACAGGTCCTAAAAATTATGACAAATGAAATGTAAAATGTTATTACTGAAAGTCTGTTATAGTTCTCAAGACACTATCAAATTTAAAACTGTACTTTTTTTTTTTTAATTTTTTATTTATTTATGATAGTCACAGAGAGAGAGGCAGAGACACAGGCGGAGGGAGAAGCAGGCTCCATGCACCAGGAGCCTGATATGGGATTCGATCCCGGGTCTCCAGGATCGCGCCCTGGGCCAAAGGCAGGCGCCAAACCGCTGCGCCACCTAGGGATCCCAAAACTGTACTTTTTTTAAAAAGATTTTATTCTTTTTAAGTAATCTCTACGCCCAATATGAGGCTTGATTGAGAGCCCTGAGATCAAGAGTCGCATGCTCTACCAACTGAGCCAGCTAGGCACACTTAAACTATACTCTTAAGACATCTGGGAAATAATATAAATGATCTAACAAAAGAAGAACACCTTACTTTCTTAAGATACTCATTCATGGGGATCCCTGGGTGGCTCAGTGGTTTAGCGCCTGCCTTCGGCCCAGGACATGATCCTAGGGACCCGGGATCGAGTCCCAGCATTGGGCTCCCTGCATGGAGCCTGCTTCTCCCTCTGCCTATGTCTCTGCCTCTCTGTGTGTGTCACTATAAAATAAGTCAATCGGAGAAGGACAAACAGTGTATGTTCTCATTCATTTGGGGAATATGAATAATGATGAAAGGGAATATAAGGGAAGGGAGAAGAAATGTGTGGGAAATATCAGGAAGGGAGACAGAACATGAAGACTCCTAACTCTGGGAAACGAACTAGGGGTGGTGGAAGGGGAGGAGGGCAGGGGGTGGGGGGGAATGGGTGACGGGCACTGAGGGGGACACTTGACGGGATGAGCACTGGGTGTTTGTATGTTGGTAAATTGAACACCAATAAAAATTAATTTATTAAAAAATAATAAAATAAATAAAATAAAATAAAATATAAAATAAAATAAATAAAATATAAATAAAATAAAATATAAAATAAAATAAATAAAACAAATAAATAAAATAAATAAAATAAAATAATAAAATAAAATAAAATAAAATGAAATAGAATAAAATAAAATAAGATATTCATTCACATTTGGCTATTCTATATAGAAATCATACGAAGGAAGAATTTTTAAAATAGGCATATACATAAGAACTAAAATATAGCAGGAAGACCTAAAAGCAGACTCTTACAAAAACTTTTTTGGGACGCCTGGGTGGCTCAGCAGTTAAGCATCTGCCTTTGGCCCAAGGCATGATCCTGGGGTCCTGGGATCGAGTCCCACATCGGGCTCCCTGCATGGAGCCTGCCTCTTCCTCTGCCTATGTCTCTGCCTCTCTCTGTTTCTCATGAATAAATAACTAAAATCTTAAAAGAAAAAAAAAACTTTTTTTGAAACACTGACCTACTGTTAACATAAACTGAAACTTGACTCCATGTTTAAGAATGACTATTCTGGAAACAGAACCAAAATACTTACTGAAAAGTCATTCAGGACTTTTGGAATTTTAGAAGCAATTCAGAACTCTCTAACAAGGGACACAAAGCATTCTCCTTTACAAAGTTTAGCAAACCATTTTACCCGGTACTTTGAAGGGTACAATATCAGACAGGAGTCCTTCATCCTGTGCCTTCTTGGCAAGGCTGTGCGAACGCAGTGCGTACTCATCCTGGTCCGCTCGAGAAACAGCAAAGGCAGCGGCTAGCCGGTCTGCAGAGTGGCCCATGGTCTCACTGGTGGAGAACTCAGCCACGGCAGGGAGCTGAGAAAGGAGCCATATAGCATCAGGTATGCTGTCAACAGGTGTTATACCACACCTAGAGTTATTTGAGAAAGTCAATCAAGACCAAGATGGAAGAAGCTTTTTTGTGAGCAGGGCATCTCCAAGGAGGGCTCACAAATTCAAATTTTCTAACTATAATCTTTTTTTCCCCCATCTTGAGCAAATAATTATCCCTTCTCTGTAATTAACAGAATCTACAACTACTAAAGCATAACTGACCCCATGCTGTCTTACCTAAATCTAGATCTTTGCAGTGGGATGCTTTGGAAACAGGTCTTTATATGAGTTCACAATCTTACCTCAGGTGACAGGAAATTCAATCTGAATTTTGAGAGTAAAGATAGTCGTTGACCCAGAGTCTTGGCCTTATTGAGATCAAGCATCATTTTCCTCATTTTCCTTGAATGACGAATAGGGACATCAGACATTAACTCTACACCACCTGCCACAACCACATCACACTGCCCAGAAGCGATCAAGCCAACACCTACAGGGTACAGGTGACATGTATATGAACATCTTTTGCAGAAATTAACAGACCACTGATAATTTAAGCTTCTTCATTAAAAAACTGTAGGACAGCATTATATAACATCTATAATTAAGCTTTTCATCTTTAAAAAAAATTTTTTTTTTAAAGATTTTTATTTATTTATTCATGAAAGACACAGGGGGAGAGAGAGAGCAGAGACACAGGCAGAGAGAGAAGCAGGTTCTATGTAGGGAGTCCAATGCAGGACTTGATCCCGGGACTCCAGGATCATGCCCTGGGCCAAAGGCAGGCACTAAACCACTGAGCCGCCCAGTCTTCCCCCTCCCCCCTTTTAAAAAATATTTTATTTCTTTATCTGAGAGTGTGCACATGCATGTGAGCAGGATAAGGAGCAGAGAGGGTGTGAGAGAGAGAATCTCCAGCAGACTCCCCACTGAGCGCAGAGCCCAATGTGGGGCTTTATCTCACAACCTGAAGATCATGATTGGAACTGAAACCAAGAGTCAGAAGTTTAACTGACGGAGCCACCCAGGTGCCCTGTTTTTCATCTTTTCAAAGGGATTAAGATAACTTTTTTGAATGACTAAACTATATTCAATGCACTAAAGGAAAGACCTTGTAGACACCAGCTTCTGGAAATATCCATTGGATCAACTCTCAAACAAATCATATTCTATACCAGAACATTATGCAGATTTTATAAACTCCTAGGTTTAGTTTTCTTTTTTTCTTTTTTTTTTTTTTTTTTTTTTTGCCTACAATGGGAATTTCTACTACAAACTTGAGAAAGTCTGGCTTTTGAAGATGTAAGGCAGCCCCCCTTCGTGTTTATGGCCACTGGCAAGTATTCTGTTGCTCTATCTGGAAGTTGTCACATGCATTATAGAATGGTGAATACCCCTAATCACTACCTCTGGCATCATTCTCTGCCACTCATGAGGTAGGCTGCCTGAGCTGGCCTTCGTGTTATTAAGAGAGCACACAGTTATGACATCTTTCAGGTTTCCTATCTTTTCACAATAAGGACTGACGCTACAAAATGTCCCGTAATTTTGCTAAGGTCTTTTAGGAGAATTTGTAACTAATCATAAAAATGCCACGGGTGGGAGTAGAAAGGAAAGAGCTATATCTTGTAGCAGTGATTTATTGCTAGGGCCACAATCTTCACAGGGGAGTATCACGTTAGAATTTCCTAACTTTAAAATCTAGCAGATTATAAATTATTCATGCCTCAAACCCAGAAACACCTTCCTAGAGACAATACTTTTCTAGCTGGTAATCCCTGTTGTGGCCAGCCACATTACTGATGGAGAAACTACATGAATGGCTATGTCCCGCAGGTACAGAGAGAAAGAAAAAGGTTGAGAAATACTGTCAAAATAAAAAATGTTAAATGTGACCTTATTTTTAAAAAACGAGTCAAATTTAGAGATCTTTGCTAATCCTTTGCTTCTGTTAAGAGTCCTTTTTTATGGGGTGTCTGGGTGGTATAGTTAGGTGTCCAACTCTTGGGTTCCAGCTCAGGTTGTGATCTCAGGGTCATGGGATCATCCCGTGTCAGATTCTGCACTCAGCATGGGACCTGCTTGAGACTCTCTCCCTATCCCCCTGCCCCTAACCCTGAGTTAGGCTCTCTCTCTCTAAAATAAATAAATAAATCTTCTTTAAAAGTACTGTATGATCATGTAAACAATCAAGTACCTTCCATTTTCAAGTAAACATACCTGTGGTCATGGCTTGGTTGGCAGAGATGCAGGCCATGGTGACAGTGTGAGCAGGAGTCTTATCAGAGAAGCCAGCTCCAAGGGCAGCCTTCAGGAAATACATGAATGAAATGGTCATTTCTAAAAAAAGTACTACCTGTAAATGATGCTTTGAGCACCAGTTCTCTTTGTGGTGAATCAGAAAACGGTTTGAAGTTAATATTCTATAGAGTAATATACAGAATAAAATTAAACCCATCACAGAAATGGCTTGCTCATTTTTCATGTACCATTAATTAACAAACACTGCAAAATTCTTGACAGCTGGTGTCTAGTGTGGTAAACAGGCTACAACACCCTTCTATGTCACCTAACTTCTTAGTCAAGCATTGCTCCAAGCCTTCAAGGATATCAATATATAATTTGATTTTAATTTAAATTGTCAAATACAGTAATAAACTGTTAAATACACTTGATGTAATGATGAAACATATCATGGAGTAGGATCCCTCACAATCTCTGCTCCTATATCTGCTCCTATAGTCGTAAGAAAGGCTTGGTGGCAAAGCACACAAGTCATCAAACCAGAAAGTGATTTTTTTAAAAATTGTATTTATTTGACAAACAGCGAGTAGTAAGCACAAGCAAGGAGAGCAGCAGAGGGAAGGGGAGAAGCAGGCTCCCTGCAGAGCAGAGAGCCCAATGTGGGACTCGATCCCAGGACCCTAGGATCATGAGCTGAGCCGAAGGCAAATGCTTAACTGACTGAGCTACCCAGGAGCCCCTAGAAAGCGATTTCTAAAGAACCACTCATAAGCAAAATTCCCACTCAGGTCTCTGCCTACTCTCTGCTCATTCCTCTCACTGCCAGTTGGTCTTAGTGACCATCCCATATTTCAAACAGCACACTGTAGATCCAATGCAAAGTCAAACTGGAAAACTTGCCAATACGCAGGAGTTCAAGTTGATGAAAGAAACTTTGCAAAACCGCATGAGCCCCAAGTGAGCCTCTGACAAATAAGAGCAAGACCCGCTAAATAACTAGAAAAAGAGAAAACTGTCCAGGATGATGACACAACAGGTGTTTCAAAAGAGAACTTGAGGGGTATTGACAAGAACTGAGGCACTCCATTCATCTTGCAAAATGGCCTCTATTATGATGGCACATTAAGTGTCAAACATGAAATGAAGACATCTATTATTTCATTGTACTATTAACTGGTGCAAATTATGCTGCTAAAAAAAAAATCAAACAATGCCTGATTCCATTTTTGCATATATAAAAAATGCACAGATACAATATTTTTATAATATGTTATACTTTAAAAAATAATACTCTCACTGTCCCCACCCCAACCACTACCACCACTATCTACCATGAGATTTGGGTTCCCTTTAAAGGAATTCTTTTTTAGTGGCCTTTTTCTGAAACAAACTGTCCTCAGAATCCAAGATTTCTGGTAATTTGGTAAAGTAAACATGTTTCCAAAGTCTAGATTAAGGAGGCTCCGTGTTTCTTTCTTTTTAAGATGTATTTACTTGAGAGTGAGATAGAGAGGGCACAAGCCAGGGAAGAGGCAGGAGGAGGGAGAAGAACCAGACTCCACGCTGAATAGGGAGCCTGACATGGCTCAATCCCAGGACCCTGGGATGATGACCTGAGCCAAAGACAGACGCTTAACCGACCGAGCCACACAGGCACCCGAGAGTCCATGTTTCTTCACTAACTTTTACTATTATACTTACACTCCCTATATTCCATCATCTATAGAAATAGAAGTGTGTCACAGTAGTATACATGCAATATAACCTTATTCTTATCTTTCCTGGTAGTCTCGATACGAAGTACCCAACCTGCTTTGCTGAACACTATACCCTGGCAATGGCACACCAGCCTCTCTATGTAGACCCAATTCAAAAGGAGCAAAACAGCAAATCTCCAAGGGGTGGGGGAGGAAAACACACCAGTGGGGCAAGGGTAAAGGGCACTCAGGTCGCACGGCCTAATCCTCACAAGGTCCTTTGTAGCATGTGTTACACCCTTGGCCCCAGCTGGCTCTTAGAACTGAAAGAGCTTTAAATAGAAGTGGTTTCTGGTGAATCCTGTCCACATGCTTCTATTTAAAGCTTGAACAGCTCTCAAGGTAAGCCTAGGCTCTAGATAAGCATACTAAGGGAAAAGGGGGAAGATGCCTTTTAGTTAAGTAGGAGAGCAAAGAAATAAGCAGAAGCCTTTCAGTAAAGTCAGGCTCATGGGAACTCAGCATCAGAACCTTTAGGATTTCCTATGAACATTATTTTTTTTTCCTATGAACATTATTAATACAGTTAACAGGTTCTTAAAATGTTTTCTAGCTGGAAGTCACACAACTTTTAGGTTACAATACAACTATAAAGAGAGATCCTAAAAAAAATAAATAAATAAAAATAAAAAAAAAAATAGAGATCCTTGTAACATAGCCCCCAACACTGCCTTTCCTTGAAGCCACTACAAAAATCACCAGGACCACAATGCAACTGGTATTAGTATAGGGCAGGGAGAGGGAAGTTACTGCTGGTCAATTAATAGCTGAGATTTGCCATACAGATATAAAATCTTCAGACAAAATTTAGGGAGAAACATGATGGCTTTACAGATTCGGATAGAAAAGCACGGAGAAAACTGAAACAGTATTTATTTTTCAAGGACTCTTGTAAGAGTTATTATGTTTCTTTCAGAATATAGAAGTTGAAAATATATTATGAATAGCTTGATGCAGTCATAAAATTGTCATATTCAACACAGTTAGAAATGTGAAAGCCTAAGGAAAAACAAAACAAAAAAAAATCAGAATGGGGAAAAAAAAAATCAAAAATCCTTTGTGTCTTAATTCTTCCCGGCCTCTCTAACATTATACAGTTGATTCTGTAGGCTTACGGAATGTCAGACCTTCAGCAATGTTAACATTTACTGGCAGGTAAAACTGTGGGGTAGAACCAATACTTTCAGTGTGCTCTTTTTCCCTCCTGACAGTGATGGACATCATTGCCCCTACAGCCATACTGAACACGGTGATATGGCAGGCACAAAACTGCAAACAAACAGAATGCTTAGTGCACTGTGATGTGCTTGGGAGTCAACTTTATCCAAACAATCACAGAAACTGAAACACAACCCAGAAAATGTGTTGGGACTGTTCACTATGAAATCCCTGTAGAGTATGTGACTGAAGTTTCAAGGTCTGTTATTATCTCAGTTGCCACCAATAAACACTGCCTGGAGCTATGCCAACTAGGGTAAAAGTAAACTCCTGTGAAATTGTTTTAAGAAACCACTCCCTATGTGTCATCTAGTTAATGGAAATGAATAAGAAAGACTGCTTCCAACAAAAACAATGTTATGAAATAAGTTCTTTGCATGATGTTGAAATTTTAAGTTAAGTAGTAGCCACAATAAAATTACCAAGTCATTTTTTTTTCCTTTTCAACATTTATTTTATTTAAATTCAATTATTCTACATACTGGCGTCAGAGGTAGAGTTCAGTGATTCATCAGTTGTATGTAACACCCAGTGCTCATTATATCACATGCCCTCCTTAATGTCCATCACCCTGTTACCCCAATCTCCCACCCTCTGCTCTCCAGTGACCCTCAGTTTGCTTCCTATGATTAAGAGTCTTTTATATTTGTCTCCCTCTGTTTTCATCCTTTTTAACTCTTCCCCTATAATCCTATTTTGTCTTTTTTTCCCTATTTTGTTTCTTAAAGTTTATATTTGTGAGATCATCTTGTCTTTCTCTGATTTACTTAATTCACTTAGCATAATATCCTCTACTTCCATCCACATCATTGCAAATAAAGATTTTTTTTTTTATGGCTAGTCTGTGTGTGTGTGTGTGTGTGTGTGTGTACGTATGTACATACCACATCATTTTTATCCACTCATCTGTTGATGGATATCTTGGCTCTTTCCATAGTTTGGCTATCGTGGACACTGCTGCTATAAACACTGGGGTGTAGGCACTCCTTCAGATCACTTAGATATTTTTGGAGTTAATACCCAGTAGTGCAATTGGTGGCTCATAGGGTAACTATTTTCAACTTTTGGAGGACCCTCCATACTGTTTTCCAGAGTGGCTATACCAGTTTGCATTCTCAGCAACTGTGTAAAAGAGCTCCCCTTTTTCTACATCCTCACCAACATCTGTCATTTCCTGACTTCATTTTAGCCATTCTGACTGGTGTGAGGTGGTATCTCGTGGTTTTGATTTGGATTTCCCTGATGTTGAGTGATGCTGAGCATTTTTTCCTGTGTCTGTTGGCCATTTGTTATATTTTCTTTGGAGAAATGTCTGTTCATGTCTTCTGCCCATTTCCTGATTAGATTATTTGTTCTTTAGATGTTGAATTTAATAAGTTCTTTAAAGATATTTGATACTAGCCCTTTATATGATGTGCCATTTGCAAATATCTTCTCTCATTCTGTAGGCTTTTTTATTTTGTCGACTGTTTTCTTTGCTGTGCAAAAGATTTTTATCTTTTTTTTTAAAGATTTTATTTATAAAAAAATTTTAAAAAAATAAAGATTTTATTTATTCATAGAGATGCAGAGAGAGAGAGAGAGAGAGAGAGAGAGAGAGAGAGGCAGAGACACAGGCAGAGGGAGAAGCAAGCTCCACGCAGAGAGCCTGATGTGGGACTCGATTCAGGGTCTCCAGGATCACGCCCTGGGCTGCAGGCGGCGCTAAACCGCTGCGCCAGGGGGGCTGCCCAAAAGATTTTTATCTTGATGAAGTCCACATAGTTCATTTTTGCCTGTTTCCCTTGTCCTTGGAGACATGTCTAGCAAGAAGTTGCTGCAGCTGAGGTCAAAGAGGTTACTGCCTATGTTCTCCAAAATAAAGGACAGGAACCATATGATCTCAACAGATGCAGAAAAAGTGGCAAAGTACAGCATCCTCTGGATTTTGATGGATTCCTGTCGCATATTTAGGTCTTCTCTCATCTATTTTGAGTCTATTTTTGTATATGGTATGAGGAAATGATCCAGTTTCATTCTTCTGCACGTGGCTTTCCAATTTTCCCAACATCATTTGTTGGAGAGACTTTTTTCCATTGGATATTCTTTCCTGCTTTGTCAAAGATTAGTTGACCAGAGTTGAGGGTACATTTCTAGATTCTCTATTCTGTTCCATTGATCTAATGTCTGTTTTTGCACTGGTACAATACTGTCTTGATGACTACAGCTTTGTAATACAACATGAAGTCCAGAATTGTGATGCCATCAGTTTTGGTTTTCTTTTTCAACATTCCTTTGGCTGTTCTGGTTCCATACAAATTTTAGGATTATTTGTTCTAACTCTGTGAAGTAAGTTGATGGTTATTTTGATAGAAATTGCACTGAACAGGGGATCCCTGGGTGGCGCAGCGGTTTGGCGCCTGCCTTTGGCCCAGGGCGCGATCCTGGACACCCGGGATCGAATCCCACGTCGGGCTCCCGGTGCATGGAGCCTGCTTCTCCCTCTGCCTGTGTCTCTGCCTCTCTCTCTTTCTCTCTGTATGACTATCATAAATAAATAAAAAAAAAAAAAAAAAAAAAAAAAAAAAAAAAAAGAAATTGCACTGAACATATAGATTGCTCTAGGTAGCATAGACATTTTAACAATATTTGTTTTTCCAATCTGTGAGCATGGAATGTTTTTCTATTTCTTTGTGTCTTGTTTACTTTCTTTCATGAGTATTCTAGTTTTTTGAGTACTCTAGTTTTCTGAGCACAGATCTTTTTTTTTTAAGATTTATTTATTTATTTATTTATTTATTTATTTATTTATTTATTTATTTATTTATGATAGACACAGAGAGAGAGAGAGAGAGAGAGGCAGACACAGGGAGAGAGAGAAGCAGGCTCCATGTCGGGAGCCCAATGCGGGACTCTATCCCAGGACTCCAGGATCGCCCTCTGGGCCAAAGGCAGGCGCCAAACCGCTGAGCCACCCAGAGATCTCGAGTACAGATGTTTTGACTCTTTACTTAGGTTTATTCCTAGGTATCTTATGGTTGTGGGTGCAATTGTAAACAGGATTGACTCCTTAATTTCTCCTTCTGTCTCATTGTTAGTGTATAGAAATGTAACTGACTTCTGTGCAATGATTTCATATCCTGCCACTTTGCTGAATTCCTATATGAGTTCTAGCAATTTTGGGGTCTGAGTCTTTTGGGTTTTCCAAATAGAGTATCGTGTCATCTGCAAAGAATGAGAATTTGACTTCTTTGCTGATTCAGATGCCCTTTATTTTTTTGTTGTCTGATTGGTGAGGCTAGGATTTCTAGCACTATGCTGAACAGCAGTAGTGATAGTGGACATCCCTGCTGTGTTCCTGACCTTAGCAGAAAAGCTCTGTTTTTCCCCGCTGGGAATGATATTCACTGTGGGCTTTTCGTATATGGCTTTTCTGATATTGAGGTATATTCCCTCTATCCCCACATTGTGAAGAATTTTTTTTTTCACTGTGAAGAATTTTATTTATTTATTTATTTTTTTTTCACTGTGAAGAATTTTAATCAAAAAAGGATGTTCTTTGTCAAATGCTTTTTCTGCATCTACTGAGAGGATATGGTTCTTGGCGGTTCTTTTATTAATGTAGTGTATCACACATTGATTTGCAGATGTTGAACCACCCTTGCAGCCAAGGAAGAAGTCCTACTTGGCCGTGGTAAAAAATCCTTTCAATGTACTGTTGGATCCTACTGACTAGTATTTTGGTGAGATTTTGGCATCCATGTTCATGGATATTGGTCTGTAATTCTCCTTTTTACTGGGGTCTTTGTCTGGTTTTGGGATCAAGGCAATGCTGGCCTCATAGAAAAAGTTTGGAAGTTTTCCTTTTATTCCTATTTTTTGAAATGGCTTCAAAAGAAAAGATATTAATTTTTCTTTAACTGTTTGGTAGAATTACCTTGGCAAGCCATCTGACCCTGGACTCTGTTAGGAGGTTTTTGATTACTGCTTTAATTTCCTTGCTAGTTATGGGTCTGTTCAAGTTTCTTATTTCTTCCTGTTTCAGTCTTGGTAGTTTATACATCTCTAGGAATGCATCCATTTCTTCCAAATTACCTAATTTGTTGGCATATGATTGCTCATAATATGTTCTTATAATTGTATTTTCTTCAGTGTTGGCTCTGACCTCTCCTCCTTCATCCATGATTTTATTTATTTGGGTACTTTCCCTTTTCTTTTCTTTTTTTTTTTTTTTTTTAATTTTTTTTCCCCCTTTTCTTTTTGATAAGTCTGGCCAGGAGTTTATCAATCTTACTCTTCCAAAGAACTGGCTCTTAGTTTTGTTGATCTTTTCTACTGTTCTTTTGGTTTCTATTTCACTGAGTTCTATTCTTTAATTCTCCTCTTCTTCTAGGTTTAGGCTTTATTTGCTGTTCTTTCTCCAGCTCCTTTAGATGTAAGGTTAGGCTGTGTATTTGAGACCTTTTTTTTTTTCTGAGAAAGGCTTGTATTGCTATATACTTACCTCTTAGGACCACCTTTGCTGCATCCCAAAAGTTTTGAACAGTTGTGCTTTCATTTGTTTCCATGAGTTTTTAATTCTTCTTTAATTTCTTTATTGACCCATTCATTTTTTAGTAGGATGCTCTTTAGCCTCCATAAATTTGAGTTCTTTCCAAATTTCCTCTTGTGACTCAGTTCCAGTTTCAGAACATTGTGGTCTGAAAATATGTAGGGAATGATCCCAATTTGTTGGTACCAGTTGAAACCTGATTTGTGACCCAGTATGTGATCTATTCTGGAGTATGTTTCATGTGCACTTGAGAAGAATGTGTATTCTGTTGCTTTAGGATAGAATGTTCTGAATATGTATCTGTGAAGTCTATTTGGTCCAATGTGTCATTCAAAGCCCTTGTTTCCTTGTCAATCTTCAGCTTAGATGATCTTTTGATTGCAGTGAGTAGGGTGTAAAAGTCTCCTACTACTATTGTATTATTACTGATATGTTTTTTTAATTTTGTTATTAATTGGCTTATATAACTGGCTGTACCATGTTAGGGACATAAATATTTATAATTCTTGATCTTCTTGTTGGATAGATCCTTTAATTATGATATAGTATCCTTCCTCACCTCTTATTACAGTCTTTGGTTTATTTATTTTTATTTTATTTTTTTTAAAGATTTTATTTATTCATGAGAGACACAGAGGGAGAGGGAGAGGGAGAGGGAGAGGGAGAGAGAGAGAGAGAGGGGCAGAGACACAGGCAGAGGGAGAAGCAGGCTCCCTGCAAGGAGCCCGATGTGGGACTTGATCCTGGGTCTCCAGGATCACACCCTGGGCTGCAGGCGGCGCCAAACCACTGGGCCACCGGGGCTGCCCACAGTCTTTGGTTTAAAATCTAATTTGTCTGATACAAGGATCATCACCCCAGCTTTCTTTTGATGTCCATTAGAATGATAAACGGCTTTCCATCCCCTCACCTTAAATCTGGAGGTGTCTTTGGGTCTAAAATGAGTCTCTTGCAGACAGCATATCGATGGGTCTTACTTTTTTTTCCAATCTGATACTGTGTCTTTTGACTGGAGCATTTAGCCCATTTACATTCAGAATAATTATTGAAAATATGAATTTAGTGCCACTGTATTACATGTAAAGTCATTATTTCTGTGTATTGTCTCTGTTCCTTTCTGGTTTATGTTACTTTTGGGCTCTCTCTTCACTTAAAGGATCCCTTTTAATATTTCTTGTAGGGCTGGTTTGATGACAACAAATTCTTTTAAGTTTCTGTTTGTCCTAGAAGCTTTTTATCTCTGCACTAAAAGTCACTTTAGCCATACTTTGCCATAAGTTCTATTATTCTAAGAAACAAATGAACATATATCCCAAAGCCGCTCAAATAATTGACTTGATTTATGGTATAGAATAAATATATACTAGGATAGCATGTCATTCAATTTATAATACTCTTAAATATTAAATAACATTCATTATTCAAATTATAAAGTCACATTTGAAGTCAAATATAGCTTTAATAAATTTTAATAACTTTTAAAGAATAATTCTGTTAATTGAAATTTAAGTTGATTCTCCTATTAATCTCTTTGAACACTATAAAGTTTGTTTTACTCACCTCTCTAGCCACATTGCTAGTTTTCACTTCCTGTATAACTGTGCCAAAGATGATATAATCAACAACATCCTTTGGGACATTGGTCCGGTGCAACAAACCCCTGAGAGTAGAAGTCCAAAGCAAAAAAAAACAAAACAAAACATTTCATACATCAAGATAGTGCCATAGATCATCAGATAAAACACTGTACTTCTTTTAAAAGGTTAGCTTTGAATTTAAAAGAGACTGTATCTTTTTTTTTTTTAAGATATTATTTATTTATTCATGAGAGAGAGAGAGAGGCAGAGACATAGGCAGAGGGAGAAGCAGACTCCATGCAGGGAGCTCAATGTGGAACTCAATCCCCAGACTCCAAAGGCAGGCGCTAAACCACTGAGCCACCCAGGCGTCCCAAAAAGAGACTATATCTTTTCCTTAATTCAACAAGCATGTGACACCTTATCAAAGAAGAAATGAATGAATAATTTATAAAGTCAACATTTAGGGGCACCTCGGTGGCTCAGTCGGTTTCATGTCTGACTCTTAATTCCAGTTCAGGTCATGACCTCTGGGTTGTGAAATCGAGCCCTATAACGGGCTCTGCACTCACCGTGAAGTCCACTTGTGATTCTTTCTCTCCTTCTGCCTTCTACCCCTACTCAAGCACATGTATGCTCTCTCTCTCAAAATAAAATCTTTTTAAAAATAAATAACATTTGATGTTCAATTGATAATGAAAAGTTAAATAAGAAGAATCAAAAATAATTTGGACAAAGATAAAACATACATAAACACAGTAATGTTAGTAAGAATCTAAGTTTTAGGGACGCCTGGGTGGCTCAGCGGTTGAGCATCTGCATTAGGCTCAGGGTGTGATCCCAGGATCAGGGATCGAGTCCCGCATCGGGCTCCCAGCATGGAGCCTGCTTCTCCCTCTGCCTATGTCTCTGCCTCTCTCATGAGTAAATAAATAAAATCTTATGGGGGAAAAAAAAAAAAAGAACCTATTCAGTCAAAAGAGGAAGGTAATATCCCAGGTATATTAAATTTAAATTTGGAATATCAATATAAACATATGATTTAAGCTATAAACACACACACACACACACACACACACACACGCATACCTGTCTAGGTCTGGCCATGGATAGAGACTAAAAGCAGTAACATTCCAGTCTCCAGTAGGAAAGAAATGAGCCCATCTTGAATTCAGACTTGGTTTCTTTCTTTCTTAAGATTTTATTTATTTGAGGATGCCTGGGTGGCTCAGCAGTTCAGTGTCTGCCTTCGGCCTAGGGCATGATCTTGGAGTCCTGGGATCAAGTCCCACATCGGGCTCCCTGCATGGAGCCTGCTTCTCTCTCTGCCTGGGTCTCTGCCTCTCTGTGTGTCTTCATGAATAAAAAAATGAATAAAATCTTAAAAAAAAAAAAGATTTTATTTATTTGACAGAGAAACCACAAGTAGGCAGAGCAGCAGGCAGAGGGAGAGGGATAAACAGGTTCCCCACTGAGCAGAGAGCCCGAAACAGGACTCAGTCCCAGGACCCTGGGATCATGACCTGAGCCGAAGGCAGGTGCTTAACTGAATAAGCCACCCAGGTGCTCCTCAGACTTGGTTTCTAAATGCTATGGCCCATTAAAGGATTCATTCATTCATTCATTCATTCATTAAGATTTTATTTTTAAGTAATCTCTCCACCCAACATGGGTCTTGAACTAACAACCCCAAGGTCAGGAGTCCCATCCTCTACCAACTAAGCCAGCCAGGCATCCCAAAAATCAATTTTTTTAAAAAATGACTGAAGCCAGGTCTAAGACAAGGCAAGTACAAAGTGAACCTCACTGTTATTTTTTGTCCCAAAAATAAGACAGCATTCAAAGACTAATGGAATAGATATCAAAACCAGAAACATACATTTGTCAGAACTCATCAAACTACACACTTAAATCTGTGCATTTTATTATATGCAAATTATACCTCAGGAAATATTATACTAAAAAAAAGTAACATAAGAAACAACTTGGGAGTGCCTAGTTGGCTCAGTTTGTAGAAAATGTGACTCTTGATCTCTGGGTTCAGATTTTAAACCCCACACTGTTAGAATTTATTTAAAAAAAAAAGAAACAACTCGAAGGAGTACCCACAGATAAAAGGTGTGACCTTCAAAAAGAACAACGATTAAGCTTAGCTGTATGTAACACAATAAATAAAATGGGGCACTTAGTTGGCTCAGTTGGTGGAGCATGCAACTCTTGATCTTGGGGCTATGAGCCCCATATTGGGTGTAGAGATTACAAAAATAAAATCTTAAAAAAAAAAAAACACAACAAAAATTCGTAAGTCCTCATCACTTAAAAAAATAAATAAATAAAAAGAAAGAAAGAAATTTCATTGCTCTTTCTAGAAAAATACCAGCCAATAAATGTCAGGAGTAACACAATTAGGAAAAAATCACAAATTTTTAACCTCTAATGTAATAAATGGCCCAGGCAAAAATATCAATGAATGCAAAAGCCACTTAGTGAAAGATTGCTGGGGAACAGGAGATTCACATGGTGCTACTGTATCACTTTACAGATTACTTACTATTGCAAAAGAAAAAAAAAAGTACTTTTATAATCAAAAGAACTGGCAATCTGACCACCATGACTGAGTGGCTAGATTTAGCATCATCACACATCCTGTGCCTAATGACATGACAAAATACCATGTGCTTTAAAGCATTCTTACCAAAAAAATGTTTAACCTGAATCTAATCAAGCTTCTAGAACTAATTTCTAGTTTACAGGAAATTCAAAAGTTAAAATATCACCAAGAAGAAACATCCAGAACATGGGACTTCCTATGGGACAGGTGGCCTAGTTTTCAAAGTCATTGTCAGGTGGGGGCAGGGAAGAGGGGGGTGGGGGAAGAAAACATTCTAAATTCAAGAGACTAAAGAGACATACCCAGTTGTAATGTGAACCTCAACTAGGTCCTGATTTGGGGGGGGGAAACTACTGAAAGACATTGTTGGAGACAAATATGGGGGATCTGACTATGAACTGAACATTAGAAGTAACGGGATCATCATTATTATCTTAGCCACTGTAATGACATCCTGGATAGTAGAGAAGATCCTTATTCTTAGGAAATAAACACTGAAATATTTCAGGCTGAAGTTTCAAGAGGTCTGTAACTTACTGGCAAATGCTTCAAACCAATAGATACAACCAATATGGCAAAACGGTTAACAACGATTAAACCTAAATGGAAGGTACTTAAGTGTTCACTGTATTAGTCTTTCAATTTTATTTTACATTTGACAGTTTTTAAAACAAAAAGTTGTGGAAAAACTTGCAAAGCATCAGTCTGGGATCATAATCAGAAAGGGCGCCAGCATCAGAAACAGGAAAACAAGCTGGCTTTAGGGAAAAGATAATTTTTAATTTTTTAATTTTTATTTATTTTTTTGAGTAGGCTCCACACTCAATATGGGGCTTGAACTCACAACCGTGAGATCAAAAGTTACATGCTCTATCAACTGAGCCAGCCAGGAGCCCTGATAGTTTTTATTTTTGATATGCTGTACTTGAAGTGTCTAAGAAAAGAGGTCAAATTCAGAGATTTGGGAGTCTTTCAAATTAAAAAAAATAAAGTAGATGAGATTTTTTTTTTTTTTTAAGGAAAAGCATACATCCGTATACAATGCTATAAGAATTAAAATTTGCCAAATACTTTTAAGAAAGAAAAAGAGAGGGGATCCCTGGGTGGCGCAGCGGTTTGGCGCCTGCCTTTGGCCCAGGGCGTGATCCTGGAGACCCGGGATCGAATCCCACATCGGGCTCCCGGTGCATGGAGCCTGCTTCTCCCTCTGCCTGTATCTCTACCTTGTCCCTCTCTCTCTCTCTGTATGACTATCATAAATAAATAATAATAATAAATAAAAATTAAAAAAAAAAAGAAAGAAAGAAAAAGAGAAAGAGACTCGGGTTTTTAAAAAATAGAGAAGGATCATTCAGAAGAGGAAAGGAAAATCACAAAGGCATAGTATTAAGAAATCAAAGGATCACAGGGTCAAGTACAGCTCACAGGTCAATGCAAGAGAATACAAAGAGACCCAGGCCTGGGAAAAGACTCATGCATTTAGGGAACACAAAGCCACCATGAAGAGAAGCTTCCAAAGTACAGTTACTGAAGAGCAGTAGGAATGGAGAAAATTATTATGAGACTAAGGAGATGGACAATAAGAAAAGATAAGTAATTGCTGCTTTCATTCACTCTCAAAGTCTCATAGGAAGAGAAGAAAAAGAACCAGATGGGCAGAAAGGTCAACTGAAAGGTTTTTTCAAACTAGAAAAGACCTGCGGTTGGTTGAAGAGACAGAGGCAAGGCATCAATGAAAAATGAATGAGATAATGCTTTACATGCTATTCCTACCACAGAAACAGCCACATATTATATGACTCTCATCAAATTACTCATCCATCTCAATCTCATGTAAAACCCACATATAATTTTACATTCCAACTTGCTTTACATATGAATCTTCAGATCTCATTTTAAGCTTCTTTCTACATAAATATTAGCTGTCTAAAATAATCAAATATATATATACACACATATATATATTATAAACCATAATTAGTTATAACTGGCTAACTAGCAATAGCACTCCTTTAAGAATACTGTCATGCCAAGATATTGTCAAGGCCACAAAATAAACATTTCTGATACTTATCAGCTACCTGAATTTGTACTGCATATATGGCAAAAATGAAGCATAAATAAATCTTGAAGAGGCCAGTATTTGTTTCTCACCACATAAAAGTAAATATATCCTAGATATGGAAATTCTATTAAACATGTTGTTTCACATGTAAAAAGTAGATAAGTGCTTTTAATGAAATAAGAACTAAAATAAAACTGCATTTACTTACGAAAGTGCTGCTCTAGCCAAATCATGTGGCATCAGGTCCTTATATCTGGGGAAAGAAAATAAACAACTGAAAACAAGCCTAGAGAACTTTAATAAAAAGTGTTTTTGTTCTATTTGAAATACACAGAGATAATATCTAACACATGCTGCTGCAAATGCACTTCACTTTGCTATCTGAGGCAGTCCATCATTTCAAATGAAGCAACAGCATGACTACTATTTGTCATCCTTAACAATCTGGCAAGCCTTAACTTCTACTGAGCTGGCTATGAATCTAACAAAGATGTGTGGCCCAGTATCTTATATGACAGTAATTCATGTCAGTACTCAACATGGCATACGTTACATGCTCTTTAAAACTAAACTCTACCTTTTAAGCTCTTTTTACTTACCGTTCAAAATATATTACTTATTTTGTAATGCCCAAAGGAACATGAAGGACATATCAGGACTTTTTAAGAAACTTTTTGAAGTAATTTGAGATTTCCGACAGAACTGGATAGATAGGACAGAGCTCCTGAATACCCTCCACCTGGCTTCCCCTTATGCTCATATCTTATGGAACCAACTAGTCAACACTAAGAAATTAACACTTGGCACAAGACTATTCACTAAACTGCTAACTTTATCTGGATCTCATCAGTTTTTCTACTAAGGCCCTCTCACAGGTCTGTTCCAAGACCAAATCCACGCATTTAGTTGTCATGCCTCCTTTGTTTCCTCCAATCTGCGACAGTTTTCAGCCCTTCCTTGTCTTTTGTGACCTTGACACTTGGAAGACTAGGGCCATAGGTTTGGGGGAAGAATACAACGGAGGTAAAGTGACCTCCTCATTGCTTCGTATTAGAATGTACACAACAGCAATATGACTTATTACTAGTGCTGTTATATTGATTGCTTGGTTAAAGCAGTGTCTGCCAGTTTTCTCCACTATTTTTCCCTTTCTGTACTCAATTTAAGTATGGAAGTGAGTCACTAGTCCTGCCATCACTCAAAGGGAGGATTAAGCTCCACTTCCTAGTGGAAGGAATAACAACGGATTTGTGGACATATGGTAAAAACATCACAGAAGTTAAATATTTTGGGGGGAGAGAGTTTGAAGCTATGCAGATATCTTATTTCTCAACATTTCTCACTAATTTTAGCATTCATTCGTAGCAACTGCTTGCCCCAATTACTACTGTGTTCTAATGCTGATTTTCCTCATTGCTTCTACATGTATTAGCTGAAATCCTTTAGTAAAGATGATGTGTCCCTTCTCTCATTTATGTATTTATTCAATCATTTATTTATATCAGATTGAACTCATACAAATATTTATTCTTTGGGTTATGATGTAACACTCTATTTTATTGGAAGCTACTTCAGGTTGGCCCCATGTCATTTTACCATGCCCATTTTTTTTTTAAGCACTTCTTCACTTCCAGGCACTAACAACACGCTCCAGCCTCACCTTGTATTTTCTCCAGCTCAGCCTAGGTTCTAGGAAACCCTAGTTCCTAATATTGAAGAAAGTATTTAGAAACCAAGACCTGGGGCACCTCAGTGGCTCAGTTGGTTAGGCATCTGCCCTCAGCTCAGGTCATGACCCCAGTATTCTGGGACTGAGTTCCACATGGGGCTCCCTGCTCAGCAGGGAGTGTTTTTCCCTCTTCCTCTGTTCCTTCCCTCTACTCCTATGGTCTCTCTCAAAACAAATAAATAAAATCTTAAAACAAAACAAAACCCAAGATCTGGATGTAAACTCTTTAGTTTATTTAAATGTTAAAAATAGGGATCCCTGGGTGGCTCGGCGGTTTGGCGCCTGCCTTTGGCCAGGGCGCGATCCTGGAGACCCAGGATCGAATCCCACGTCGGGCTCTCGGTGCATGGAGCCTGCTTCTTCTCCCTCTGCCTGTGTCTCTGCCTCTCTCTCTCTCTCTCTGTGTGTGTGACTATCCTAAATAAATAAAAATTTTTAAAAAATTATTAATTATAAAAAAATGTTAAAAATAAATTCCCTTTAAGTCAAAGAGTTAACCATTGGATTGAACAAGAAAGTTCTTTCTTCAAGTTCTGAAAATCAAAACCTAAAAATCCAAAAATGTTTTTATTTTCACTCTGAATCACAGAAAAATGATCAGTTTTCCAAATCTTTTATAAGGTAAAATCAGTATCCTCAAATTTAGGAAAGAATATTCTGGAGAAACATTGTATGTCAATTTTAAAATGTCCAAACAGGGATCCCTGGGTGGCGCAGCGGTTTGGCGCCTGCCTTTGGCCCAGGGCGCGATCCTGGAGACCCGGGATCGAATCCCACATCAGGCTCCCGGTGCATGGAGCCTGCTTCTCCCTCCGCCTGTGTCTCTGCCTCTCTCTCTCTCTCTGTGACTATCATAAATAAATAAAAAATTTAAAAAAAAAAAAATTAAAAATAAAATGTCCAAACAATAAATTATTTATCACTTTATAATCTTAATTCTCGGGACACCTGGGTGACTCAGCAGTTGAGCGTCTGCCTTCAGCTCAGGGGGTGATCCCGGGATCTGGGGATAGAGTCCCGCAACGGGCTCCCTGCGAGTAGCCTGGTTCTCTCTCTGCCTATGTCTCTGTCTCTCTCTGCCTCTCTTGAATAAATAAATAAAATCTTAAAAAAAAAAATCTTAATTTTCATGTTCCTACACCCCCTTTACCAAGATGACTAAAAGACTTTGAAATTCCACTGCTGGCATCTATTCCTAGGAGTGCTTCCCAAATGCCCTTCCCCTTTGAGAACCTGGTCTTTCAAACAGCACTCGAGTTAAATGCAACCTTCCTGAAAATTAAGCAGGAAAAGATCTTTTTCCACTAGAAAATCATCAATTATAGAGTAGCTATTTGTCATCTCAATCATAATATCACTTACGTGACTCAATTATTTGTCCTCTTCATATATTCTTCCCTCTATATTATTTTTTGTCACCTTTGTTCTTTATATAAATATTACCTTAATTTTTTTCTTTCTTCCGTATTAACTTTAATTCCTTACATTCTTCGTCAGTTAAGATCCTGAATAGAGGGGCACCTGGGTGGCTCAGCGGTTGAGCATCTGCCTCTGGCTCAGGACATGATCCCAGGTTCGGGATCAAGTTCCACAACAGGCTCCCTATGAGGAGCCTGCTTCTCCCTCTATGTCTGTCTCTCTCTCTCTCTCTCTCTCTCTCTCTCTCTGTATCTCACGAATAAATAAAATCTTAAAAAAAAAAAATCCTGAATAGAACTAAAAACTAAAGAACTAAAACACAACCATGAACAACAAAAGGAACAAACCTCACACCAATGTGCTGAATATCTCAAATCAAACGTCATGCAAACATTAATTACCAAAGGAACTGTTTAATTATAAGTAAATGAGGGGATCCCTGGGTGGCTCAGTGGTTTGGCGCCTGCCTTTGGCCCAGGGTACGATCCTGCAGTCCTGGGATCGAGTCCTGTGTCGGGCTCCCTGCATGGAGCCTGCTTCTCCCTCTGCCTGTGTCTCTTGCCTCCCTCTCTCTCTCTCTCTCTCTCTCTCTCTCTCTCTCTCTATCATGAATAAATAAAACCTTAAAAAAATAATTATAATGATAAGTAAATGAGATAGTTAAGTGTGTTCACATTTCTTAATAGCTGGTAAAACACTTGGAAACAAACATCCATGTAGTATAACAGCTCTTACAAAAAAAGAAGAAAGCCTAGAACTTTCTATTCTTGATGAAACTTTTCCTATCCTGTTGCTGCTGAGTACAAGGAGGATCCCCTGTCCTCACCCTCTTGCCACTAAAGCTTCAGATTTTTACTCTTACTGCTTTTATCAGTACACAAAAGATTATAAACAGAAAATGGGTTACTATACTAAGAGGGTGAATGAAGAAACTTTACCACTGCTTAGAGTATTACTTCTGTAAGAAAATACTCTCTAGATTCTAAACCATGTTTAAAAGAGAAGGTTTACCGTTTGTGTGTGTACATGTATATGTACGTATGTATCGTCCACAAACAATGGCATTATATACTGCTCTGTACCTTGCTCTTTACACTTAACTTACTTTTAGGATCTTTCTATATTAGTACATAATGATAGGCCCTACTATTTTTAGCAGATGCCTAACATTCCGCAATGCATTTTTAAGTTAGTGACTGCTCGTTCAAAATATGGGTATCAAAACAATCTACACAGACTAGAACTGATGTTTCATTTAGTTTGAAACTAGTTACCAAAGTCCATTATCAGCTTTTGGACAGACTGGGCCTCACTTGGGGAGAGAAAAGGAGAAGTAAAGTCTACAGAGAAGAGCAGTTTGGTTCTGGAAAATTTTTGTACTCATCAAGGATCATTCTGGTTCCATTTAGTTGGGGCTGTGTTATGCTGGGATTTGGACCAGACTGTCAAGTGCAATTCTGATCATTTCCAGGAAGCCAAAGCAGTGAATTAAAGGCCCTTATAAATACCTGTGGATCCATAGCCTCAGTATTCAAACTTGTGAAGAAGCACAGAAACAATGTACTTATCTCCACACAAGGAAAGTATA
The DNA here is from genome assembly GCF_018345385.1 of Vulpes lagopus. Classification (NCBI taxonomy): domain Eukaryota; kingdom Metazoa; phylum Chordata; class Mammalia; order Carnivora; family Canidae; genus Vulpes; species Vulpes lagopus. The sequence continues at coordinate 113,346,790 of NC_054828.1, forward strand.
CCCCGGTTGCAACCAAGGTATCTGGACCCACACTAGGTTTTCAAAATAGGGTTGGTTCAATTTAAAACTACACTAGGCCTGTTCATGATAAAGGATAAAAAACAAATTTTGCCATATTATTTTACTACTGGCTTGATTTATTCTGTATTACCTTCATAAAAATGCTATCCATACGTTAGTCCGCTAACAATACTATTACCTACTAGGTTACATTTACAATGACCAGTTTTGAAAATATCTTAAAAGAAGAAATAAATAAAAAGTATATGGGATGATGAATGTGTTAATCCAACTGTAGTAATTATTTCACAATGTATACATATATGTACAACTTCTATTTGCCAATCATACCTGAATAAAGCTAGGAAAAAGAAAAAGAAGAAAAGAATACAATCATTTCATACTTACGAAGTGCCTGACTGCAAAAACGGAATGCGAACACCATCCACTACCACAATATTCCTTATGTTGGGTTTGGCTAAGGTTTTCTTTGATTTGGTCTGTGCAGCTTTAAGATAAAGTTCAAAGAACTGTTAATTCAAATATATGAAGTCAGATGACTTTCTACATTTTAACCTATTCAACACCAAGTTGCATTTGCCATTTACCAAATCACTTCAATAAACAAAATGCTAAAAAATGGACTAAGCATTTACAAGTTTCCATATGATATTTAAGGTAAATACAGAGATTATACCTAATGATGAGGGTATTCATGCCATTAAGAAAATGGTTTCTTTTTCTCAAATGTTGGACAATCTATCACACTGAAAACAACCAATGTGATACATGTCTGTCCCTAACAGATGAAGTCCCAGGGTGCCTGACTGATCTCTGGGTTGTAAATTCAAGGCCCACATTGGGTATAGAGATTACTTAAAAAGATAAAAATCCTAAAAAAAATAAAAAAATCCCAATAACTGACATCTACTCTTCACAAACCTTAGTACTCTTGCTTTTTTATGTAGAAACTAAGGCCATTTGGTGATTATTGCCATTCTGCGAAAACCTAGAATGCTTCCTGATTCTGTTTTACTTAATTTGTCTACTTTCTAACATCAAAAGAACAACCTTTGTGTCAGTATAGGACTGGCACAAAAACAGACTCAGATCAATGGAACAGAATAGAGAGCCCAGAAATAAACCCACACTTATATGCTTAATTTATGACAGAAGAAGCAAGAATACACAATGGGGAAAAAACAGTCTCTTCATCAAATTTTGCTAAGAAAACTAGACAGTTACATGTAAAAGAATGAAACTGGATCACTTTCTTACAGCACACACAAAAATAAAATCAAAATGGGTTAAAGACCTAAATGTGAGACCTGAAACCATGAAGCTCCTAGAAGAGAGCACAAGCGATAATTTCTCTGACATTGGCTATACCAGTATCTTTCTAGATATGTCTCCTGAGGCCATGGAAACAAAACCAAAAATAAACTAATGGGACTATATAAAAATAAAAAGGGTTTACACAGCTAAGGAAACCATCAGCAAAACACAAGGCAGGAGCCCCTGGTTGGCTCAGTCAGTGTCTGACTCTTGGTCATGAGGGTCTTGATCTCAGAGTTGTGAGATCAAGCCCATTGTTAGGCTCCAGGCTCAGTGGGGAATATGCTTGAGATTCTCTTTCCCTCTCCCTTCATTCCTCCCAACTTGCACACACGTTCTCTCTCTCTCTCAAAAAAAAAAAAAAAAAAAAAGCAAAATCTGTAAAGAACTTCTACAACTTAACACCAAAAAAATCCAAATCTGAATAAAAATGGGGAGAGAACTTGAATAGACATTTTTCCAAAAAAAATATACAAACAGCAACAGACACATGAAAATCAACAGGCAAATGCAAATGCAAATCAAAACTACTCCAGTCAGAATGGCTAAAATAAAAAAGGTAAGATATAACAAGTGTTGACCAGGACATGGAAAAAAAGGAACCTTCATGTACTGTTGATGGAAATGGAAATTGTTGCAGCCACTTAGAAGACAGTATGAAGGTTCTTCAAAAAAGTAAAAATAGAAATACCATATGATCTAGTAATTCCACTACTGGATATTTACCCAAAGCATATGAAAACACTAATTTAAATTGATATATGCATCTCTGTGTTTATTGCATTACTTACAAGCCCATAAACAAATGAATAGAGAAGGTGTATACACACACACACACACACACACAAACACAATGGAGTTTAAAAAAAAAAAAACAGAATGGGGCACATAGGTGCCTCAATTGGTTAAGCATCTGCCTTCAGCTCAGGTCATGATCCAGGGTCCTGGGATCCAATCCTACATCAGGCTCCCTGCTCCTTGGGGAGTCTGCTTCTCCCTTTCCCTCTGCCTGCCACTATCTGTGTTTGTGCTCACTCTCTCTGTCAAATAAATAAAATCTTAAAAACAAACAAAAAAGAATGAGATCTTGGCATCTGCAACAACATGGATGAACTTAGAGTACATAATGCTAAGTGAAATAAGTCAGAGAAAGATAAAAACGTGATTTCACTCATGTGAAATTTAAGAAACAAAACAAATGAACAAAGAAAAGAAGAGACAAACAAAAAGAAGCCAGAGTCTTAAATACAGAGAACATACTGGTGGTTGCCAAAGGAGGGGTAGGTAGGGCGGGGAATAGGTGAAATAGGTGAAAGGGATTAAATGTGCACTTATCTTGATGAGCACTCAGTAATGTATAGAACTGTTGAATCATTACATTGTACACCTAAAACTAATATAACATTGTGTGTTAATTATACTTCAATAAAAAAAGAGCAATCTTGGGACACCTGGTGGCTCAGTGGTTGAGCATCTGCCTTGGCTCAGGGCATGATCACAGGTGGGATCAAATCCCTATGCTTCGCCCTCTGCCTATGTCTCTGCCTCTCTCTCTCTGGGTCTCTCATGATTTAAAAAATAATAAATAATAATAATAAAATAAAAAATTAGAGAAAGATTGCTTTTTTAAAAAAAGATTTTATTTATTTATTTATTCATGAGAGATCCAGAGAGAGAGAGAGAGAGAGAGGCAGAGACATAGGCAGAGGGTGAAGTAGGCTTCCTGCAAGGAGCCCAACGTGGGACTCGATCCCAAGACTCCAGGATCATGCCTTGGGCCAAAGGCAGGCGCTAAACCGCTGAGCCACCCAGCAATCCAATTTTTTAAATTAAAAAATAAAACATGAGGGGATCCCTGGGTGGCGCAGTGGTTTGGCGCTTGCCTTTGGCCCGGGGCGCGATCCTGGAGACCCGGGATCGAATCCCACATCAGGCTCCCGGTGCATGGAGCCTGCTTCTCCCTCTGCCTATGTCTCTGCCTCTCTCTCTCTCTCTCTGTGACTATCATAAATAAATAAAAAATTAAAAAAAAAAAAACATGAATATATGGTTATGACAATAAAAAAAAAATCTAAAACATGGAGAGTAAAACCTTAAATTTCCTCTTGATGGCCTCTCCTGCCATATTATTTCCTTTGGGTTAGATACTGTTAATTTGGTGTATATACTTTCAAACTTTTTTTCTTTTAATGCACATATGTGCATATCCTTATGTGTTATGTATACTTTTTTGACCTAACCACACCTACTAATATCATAAAGAACTATTTATTATAAACATCCACAATCAACTTGAAGGAAATAATAGTCAAAGGTAGGAGACATATATAATAGGATACAAAGATTTCCCTGGCAGCTGTAATGGAGATGTGCTGGTGAAGGACATAAAAGTACAGGGAGATAAGCAAGGGGACTTTTAGCATGTGGTGCTAAAAGCCAGGATAGTAGCATCAATGTGTGAATGGAAAGGAAGGGACCAATACAAGGGATTTTAAAAAGGAAGAATAGGCATCCTGGTGACCAATTAGATATGGAAAGAAAGGAAAACAGTATTATAACAGAAGCTTAGAGATTAAGAAAACCCAGCCATTCTACAAAGAGTAAGAACTAGTTTGGGAAGAAAGATGATTCCACTTTTAAACATCCTAACTTTGAAGCGATGGAGAGATACTCAGGAGGGTATGTCCATTGGATAGGTAAAGCTCTGAAGAGAAATAGAATACGGACAGGAGAGCCAGGAAATATTTGCGGTTTAGAATAAAGAAGAAAAACAGAGTTTATAGTGCCTGCTCATCCTTTACCCCTTTAGAGGGAGCTGCCCTGCTTGGAGTCCTTGACAAAGAGGCAGTCACAGATACCGTGTCCCCTAAACTCACAGTCAAAGCTGATTAGACTCCAAGTGGATACTAGACCACCAAAAGTCAATACATAGAGTGGTCAACCAGAGACCCACGTCACCTACATATTAGTGATAAGCTATGCTAGTCAGATTCTCTTAGCAATCTATGCAAAGAAGCATTAAGAGAAACACTAATTAGTTGAAGCTGAAAGGATATCATGAGGAAAAACTAGGGTACTGGCAAACTGAGGTCACTTATAAGCCATTTATAGGGCAGCAAAAACCTTGAGTGAGCAAAGAAGCCAGAAGGAAGAGTGAAGAAGGATATAAAGCAGGAAAGCAACATACCATCTGGCCAGGAGAAAGACAAAAGCAGCTAGCCCCTAGAGCTGCCTGGTTCCTAACGCCTCCCCCAGCTGTAGTACACAGCTTATTCTTCACTTGAGTGAGTCCATTACTCACAACTAAAGACACCTGGCTTTGTGATCTCCATTCAGAGCGCAGACAGATGTGGGACAGAAAGTAAACTTGAGAGGCAGCAGGAGAATCAGGAGAGAATAGTGCATGATAGCAAAAGTCAGAGAGTATCAAAGGAGCACAAGACGGTCAAATGTTTCGGGATCCCTGGGTGGCGCAGTGGTTTGGCGCCTGCCTTTGGCCCAGGGCGCGATCCTGGAAACCCGGGATCGAATCCCACATCGGGCTCCCGGTGCATGGAGCCTGCTTCTCCCTCTGCCTGTGTCTCTACCTCTCTCTCTCTCTCTCTGTGACTATCATTAAAAAAAAAAAAAAAAAAAAAAAAAGGATGGTCAAATGTTTCAATACTCAAGGAGAATGAGGACTGGAAAAAGGCCACTGAATTAGAAGATCTGCAGATTACTTGTGACTGACCTTGGAGAGAATAAAGCAGTAAAGGGAAGTCAGATGACATGCCATCATGTCATTCCAAGTACCTCATGTTCCTTTTATACACTTACAAATAAAATTCAAATTCCTGACTCTACTAATGAGTTCCCTGCTTTACTAGTTCCATCTTAACTATCCCAAAGAAATCCCCCCTCCTCAACATGTAAAAAAGATGAGAAAGCCCCCAGTCCCTCACATTGCTCATTTGCTCATTTCAATCTCTCTGCCTTTATACATGTACCCTCCCATGTGAATGGCCTCTTCATCAGACACCTTTCCAGTCCATCCAAAGACTGAAAACATCAATAAATTCAGTATTCCTCTATTCTAAATCCTTCATCCCAAGAGTTTTGTCAAGCAGGGACATTTCACATGAGCTTCAAGAGGATTATGTTATAAAATTACTGCAACATAAAACCTGTTCAGCATATGCCTACTCCCTCCCCACAAATCAGTTGGTCACATTCCTTTGTCTTATCATGTGCCTTCTGGCACACGATCTTCATTAGTGCTAAAACAAATCACTGTTAGACACCAGGGATATAAAAAGGCTCCAGTCTCACAAGGACTGGCAATTTAGTTGAGGTGACAGAAACACAAAAACAGTTAAGGAATGGTATAAAGAAAAATACTCCAAATGCTCTCCTTCTGTTGGTATTCATTTTGACCTTCTCCCAGTTGTCAAGAACCACATCCATTTGTGTGACTGCAACGCAAAGGCATGGGGGGCAAACACTTGAATTGGGAAAAGGTAAATGAGACAGAAAGGAATTATTCTTCACGAGACTAAAACAAATCCATATGCTAGCTAGAATTTAGAGGCCAGAAAAATCTATCTTACATGACAACATGAAACTTTGCTAGGTGGGATGAGGCAACAGATTTCTGACCATATACTGTATGTAAAATATAGAAATATCATCTTATATTGAGTTTATTTTTCAAAGTGCTTTGAGATATCTTTCTATTTGAGGCTAACAAGACTAGAATTATTATTCTTTTTTAGACAAAGAAATTAAAGCACAGGGAAGTAAAGTGACAGTTCAAGGCCACAGTGCCCAGAAAGAGACAGAATTGGAACAGAGGTCTTCTGAAACCTGGTAAAGGGCTTTTCTATCAAGCTACTAGCCAAGTAGAAATACCATAATAAATCCAAAATCGTAAGTCATAGGTCAAAAGAGAATTATGGCATGAACATGTCAAAGTGTTTTCAGCTCTGGCCAGTGAAGATACGTACCTATAGCAGGTTTATATACTTAAAATGGGGATACCACCTACAAGATACATATCTACACTGCATTTGCCAAGGGTCAATACGATCGTATAAAATCAACACATTTCCCTACTTTTTCATTTCATATTGACTAAACAACATTTTTTAATTAACTAGTTCCCCAGTCACCCACATTTCAGGAGTGGGTTCTCTTGTAGATGTCATTAACGGAGAAGCCTATCACTAATTGTAAATTTAAAAATTTAACTTTGCCTCAAGAATGTCTGTATGGTAATTATCTCCAGGACTAACAGATGAATAAGCTGATTGGCAAGGTTCATGGAACTGCCATGAATCCAGCAGCAGCCTCCTGTCAACCCTGCACTGTGCAACATCATTACTAGTAAGCCCTATATTGTTTTAGTTTGAAGGCAATTGTGATGTTCCTGTTGCTCATAACAAAGGGAGAATCTGCAAATTAGTCTTGGTTTTTATTCAGAATTCCCAGTTCTAGAATCTAACATTTAAGCCAGAAATGTTTGTTTTATAAATTATTGTACCTGGGGCAGCTCGTAGCTGGGAGGAACAGCTCAGAGGTCTTACAGCTAGAAGATAAAACAAATTGTTTACAAAAGGCAGTACAACTCAGTGCCTGTGTAAGAAGCTTATAAATGCAAGTCTCCTCTTCAAAAAGAAAGAAGAAATTAAACTTACAAAATCGGAGGGCCCATGTTGATGCATTAGGAAGATTTTTAAATGTGTAAGTCAAGATGGAAGTCATTCTGAAATCTGAAAAGAGGAGAACAAAAACATATCCTGGGTTATTTGAACAATTTGTCGCTTATAGTCCATGATTTCTGATAATCTTATCCATGATGTCTATAAAGTACTATAAAATTTAAGGTATTACCAACTATCCTTCCTCTAATGATATTCTTATAGCTACATTGACATGGCTTTCATAACATGCAACCACTATTTTAAACATTATTATTACACTCTTTGTAAGAGATGAGAAAACTGAGGCATACAGATTTGCCCAAAGATCCACAACTAGTAAGAGGCAGAGCTGGGATGGGAAGCCAAGCAGTCCAGCTCCAAATTTATGTTCTTCTCTAGAGCCAAAGGAGTAGAGAGGTTGCTGGACACGACCACGAAGCCACCAATGTTAATTTGCAGACTTTGAAGGCTGTATTGTGATTAGGAAGAATGCCTTGTGCAGTGTTCACAGGTAAGGGAAGGTACATTCAAGTGTTCAGAGGTGGTATAGCATCATGTTAGCAGCTTACTTCCAAATGCTATTAGAAAAAAAGTTTATGTATTGCACTTGCTCCTTTTTTTTTTTTGCACTTGCTACTTAATAGGCTTGCTTTTGTTTCAAAATAATAAAAAAATATCAAAACCCTACATATTAAAAATATTTAAAATATACGAATTGTTCCTCTAAATTCTTAAAAATTAATTCCTACAAATCAGCAAGAAAAAAAATGGGCAAAGAACATAAACATACTGTTCATAGAAACAGAAATAATGGATGGCTTTTAGGTATGTGAAAAGAAGTGCAATTTCATTCTCAAAAGAAATGCAAATTGAAACCACACAGAGATACAATATTTGACCTGGGCAAATGGAAAGTTTGATATACTCTGTATATTAAGAGTATGTACAAACAGGCACCCTCTATAACGCTGCTGAGAGGCCAAGCTGGGACAATCCCTAGAGAGGGCAATTGGGCAATTAACTGTCAAAACTACAACTATATCAAATTTTTTATACATTTCCACTTCTAGGATGTTACTAACACACATGGGACATAACTCACGTCACCACTGTTTGTAATAGCAAAATATCAAAAGAACCAAAAATAGCGAACTGGTTAAGTAAAGCACACTACAACCACTCCATGAAATATTATGCAGCTATGAAAGATAAGGAAATGGTTATGTACCAATATGGAATCAATGTTAACCTGTATTAAGTGAAAAAAGCAAGATGTAAAATAGTGTACAGCTACTATCATTCATGTCAAAAAAAGAAAAAAATAATACATATATTTCCTTGTATCTGTATAAAATATCCCTGAAAGTAGAAATAAGACATTAAAAAGGAAGGAAGGAAACTAAGCAACTAGAGGACAGGGTGTAAGGAAGACTTGTCACTGTCCCGTTTTTTATAATTTCTGAATTTTGAAACACATTTTAACTTAAAAAAAAAGAAAAAAGAATAAGCTGATGAGATTTGCTTATGAAGGCTGTGGTACCCAGCCTCCACAACGGTTGCCAATAATCTCCACCTTTTGGTATTCATATCCTTGTATAGTTGCCCCACACACACTGTACCACAGTTGGTTCATGTCAGAAGTGATGTATGTCACTTCTGAGATTAAGCTATAAAGAATACTGCAGTTTTGCTCTTGTTCTTCCTCTCCAATCACTCACTCTGGCAGAAGCCAACTGGCACATCTTGAACCTTATGAAGAGATTCATGTGGTGAGGAACTACCCTCTCCTGCCAACAGTCATGTGAACTTGAAGTGGATCCTCAAGTACAGGTAAGCTCTCAAATGATGACTGCCCTGGCCAATATTCTGACTGCACCCTTGTGAGATATTAAGTCAGAACAATCCAGCTAAGTTACCCCCAGAAGCTGCATAATAAATTTTTATTGTTTTAATCTGCTAAATTTTGGGGTAATGTCACACAAATATGATAGATGATATAAAAGCCTTGTTTAATTTCTCTTGGGTCATAGGATGTCCTATGACTTCAAAGAAGAAAAAAAATCACATTTTTCCAAATATGTGAATTGAAAAGAGATGAAGGAGTCCCAACTCTAGGCTCACTACTAGCCTAGGGATATTCAAAAGACTCTAGACTCTATCCAGGAAGACACAAACTGACCCAAGAGATGAGCAACACTGTTTCCAGAAGCTACATAAGACGCCACATGAGTCTTGGATACAAATTCCCTTAAGTAGGGGCCCCTGGGTGGCTCCTTTAGTTAAGGCTACAACTCTTGGTTTCAGCTCAGATCATGATCTTGGGGTCCTGGGATTGAGTCCCACATTAGGCTCTGTGTTCAGCAGTGAGTCTGCTATAGATTCTCTCTCCCTCTCCCTCTGTCCCTCCCCTCACTCTCTCTAAAAAATAAATCTTAAAAAAAAAAATCCCCTAAGTTCACCCTAAAATAAACATCATGAAAATAGTCAAAATTTCGATAAAAAGAGGTGGGTGTGAGGGACCTTGCTTCAATAGATACCAAAGCTTTCTATAAAAACAGTAGGAATTGGGATGCCTGGGTGGCTCAGTGGTTAAGCGTCTACCTTTGGCTCAGGGCATGATCTTGGAGTCCCAGGATCTAGTCCCACATCAGGCTCCCTGCATGGAGCCTGCTTCTCCCTCTGCCTATGTCTCTACCTCTCTCTCTCTCTCATGAATAAATAAAATCTTAAAAAAAAAAAAAACAGTAGGAATTAAGCAGTGCAATTCTGGCATAGGAATAAATGAAATTAGCCAACAGAACAGGATGTAGCAAGTTCTGAAGCATACTTAAGTGCAAGAGAATTGAGTATGTAACAAGGATAAACTTCAGGGGTGCCTAAGTGACTCAACCCTTGAGCATCCAATCTCAATGTCAGCTCAGGTCTCATGGTGGTGAGATCAAGCTCTGTGTCAGGCTCCACCCTGGGTGTGGAGCCTACTTAAGATTCTCTCTCCTGGGGTGCCTAGGTGGTACAGTCTATCAAGCATCTGACTCCTGGTTTCAGCTTCAGTCGTGATCTCTAGGGTTCTGAGATGGAGCCAAATAGGCTCCATCCTCAGCATGGAGTCTGCTTGGGACTCTCCCTCTGCTCCTCCTGCTTTCCTTATCCCTCTAAAATAAATACATCTTAAAAAAAAAAAAAAATTCTCCAAAAAAAGATAACATTTCAAATAAGTGGGGAAAAGATGAATTATTCTATGAATTTGTTGGTGAAATGGCTAATCATCTGGAAAAAACTTTAGGTCCATAACTCACACATGTACAAATCAATTTCAGATATGATTAATGTAATTATACATATATATTTTAACTAAAAGCACTAGAAAAAGGTATCAGAATATTTTCATATTCTTATATGGGGAAAGGTTTCCAACATATGGCACAAAACCCAAAGGTCATAAAGGAAAAGAGTAACCAGTGGATCTAATTAGATAAACACACAAAATATCTACACAGCAAAAGATATTAAAATAAAGTTAAAAGGCAAACAACAGATTCAGAAAAAATATTTGTAAATATTTGTAAAACATAAAACAAAAGGATAAAACAATCCATAACCCATAAAGAACTGTTACAAATAAAAGAGAAACGATCTATAATGGAATCTGGTTTTCACCCAAATATCCATTTCATTTCATTATGAAGTTGCCATAAATTGTTTACATGGCATTGAATCCAGCCCAACTCTTGGGTTTAAACCATTCAGAATAATTTCATTCTCTTTGCCAAGATCATTCAGGTAATCAAGACCTAAAACAATTGTGCATGGTACCAACTTGTTTTAGGAATAATAATCTAGTCACTCTGACATTCCAGTTTTCTGCTCGGAATTCTGTAACACAAATCTTTCCTTCTGAGGCTTGGAGCAGCTACCGAAGTTTGCAAACAGGAAAAATGCTAGTCTAAGCATAGAGCTGATCTCAAAAGAGGACAGAGCCAAGAATTTCAGAAAAGGAAACTGAGCTGTAATTGAATCATATCTGAAACCCACCCTCCCTTTGTGCTTCACAGTTGTTAGACAATACATCTCCTTTAATAAGCCAATTTCAGTTGAATTTTGTTATCTGTGACTAAAGTCTCCTTACTGATACATGATTAGAAAGAAAAAAAGCAAATGAGCAATTCACAGAAATAAAAATGTCAAACAAAATTTTAAATGTTCAACCTCACTAACAACAGAAACATTTTAAAAATTAAAACAAGGTATCACTGTGGGGTTGTAAAATAGGCAAAAATTAAAAATATGGTTAATACATAATTCTAGGAAAAATGGATTTAGGCATTTCCATATACAGTTGATAAAAGTACAAGGTGGAAGGCAATTTTTAGTTATCTAACAAAATTTAAATTGTGAGCTTCTGATCCCAATAATTCCTCTAATTGGTCTTTAACCTATAGAAGTACCCAAGATGTGTATGTAGCATACACAGATCTCTGGACTATAGAAATATTTAAGATGTTCACTGTAGCACTGTTTACATTAGTGAAACTCTGGAACTAATCTAAATGCACATGAGGAAATGGCTAAATAAATTATACTACAAAGATATCATGAAGCACTACAGTAGTTTAGAATGAAAAATAAAATATAATATACGTGTATATACTAACACAGGAAAACATCCACAATATATATTTAAGGAAAATGTAAACTGCAGAACAATATGTATAGTAAGACACAAGTCTATGGAAGAATAAAGAGGAACTTTCATTTTATATTCTATCTTCTCAAATTTTGTTACAATGAGCATTTTCTTTTTTCTTTTTTAATGAACTAGATTTTTAAAATTTATTTATTCATGATAGACATAGAGAGAGAGGCAGGAGACACAGGTAGAGGGAGAAGCAGGCTCCATGCAGAGAGCCGGACGCGGGACTCGATCCCAGGACTCCAGGATCGCACCCTCGGCAAAGGCAGGCGCTAAACCGCTGAGCCACCCAGGAATCCCCACAATGAGCATTTTCATTTTTATGTACAGTATAATTCTAGTTGTACTTAAATCTACATATATTCTTATATAAATATACAAAATATGCAAATGCATTAAAAATGTCCAAAAAATACACAAAGTGTATTTTTTGTTTTTGTTTTAAAGCAAAATGCTAATAGTATTCATCTCTGGGTGGTAGACTTATAGGTATATTTATTTTCTCTGTAGTTTCTGAAAAATTGTATTAATTCAATAATTAAAAATAATTATTGGTCCCTTCAAAAGAGAGACCAAGCAAACTACTCTATGGGAGGACTGACCTTTATTGTCATTTGCTCTAAGCTTTAGGAAATAGATATTTTTACTCAAGGATTTGGGAAGCATGGAAACTCCCATGCACAGCACGCTGGAGTAGGGTGTGTGGAACTATGGAAGGTTGCATGAAGTTGCTAGCATCTGAATGAAAGGAAAAGGAAGAAGGCGCTAGCCAAGTAATGAAAACAAAATGGATGGGCAGCCCAGGTGGCTCAGCGGTTTAGTGCCTGCCTTCAGCCCAGGGTGTGATCCCAGAGACCTGGGATTGAGTCCTACCTTAGGCTCCCTGCCTGGAGCCTGCTTCTCCCTCTGCCTGTGTGTCTCTGCCTCTCTCTGTGTCTCTCTCATGAATTAATAAATAAAATCTTAAAAGAAAACAAAATGGAGGAGTTTAACAGCTCACTGTTACACTATCATTAAGACACAATGTAAAGGGGGATCCCCTTTACCCTGGGTGGCTCAGCGGTTTGGTGCCTGCCTTTTGCCCAGGGCGCGATCCTGGAGTCCGGAGATCGAGTCCCGCATCGGGCTCCCTGCATGGAGCCTGCTTCTCTCTCCTCCTGTGTCTCTGCCCCTCTCTCTCTCTCTATCATAAATCAATCAATCAATCAATCTTAAAAAAAAAAAAAAAACACAATGTAATGGAAGGGCACTGACTGAACCAGACTAAACCCAAATCCTGGCTCTACCCTCGTGTTATATGACCTTAAGCAAGGTACTTAATCTTTCTGTCTTAAGAGTTAAGACACAGATAATTCATCTGGAATTATAGATAATTCCAGTACCTAACTCAGGGTTGGTGCGAGGAATAACGTACACAAAGCACTTAGAACAGTGCCAACATAGTGAGGATCATACATGTTTGCTATTCATATTGGTGGGTGTTCGTAGTTCCCCTCTATGGAAGCCACAGTAAGAAGCATGACCTTTCTACAGTTCTGCCCTGACGGAGCTTGATGATTTCGAGAGTACAAGGAACAAAAAAGTCAAGAGCCAAAAAGAGGATGGCCTTTAGCCACAGAAACGAGTTTCTAACACGTTTGCATATGAACGTCACTTCATTTGGAATCAATCGCATTATTCCAAGGACTCGAGCCCATCTTTCCAACGCAAAAACAGCTATTACTCCAGGAAGAGTTCGTGGCTAGAAGTTAATAAACGAAGCCTCTTTTCCTATTTCCACCACCTGTGGCCATGGATAAATAAGCCCACTTCGCGCTGATTCACGGGATCCACCTACAGAGCGAAGGGGATGAAGGACCAGATGACCACCAGGTCCCCTCAGGGGCTCTGGGTCTCCCGACGCCGACGGAGAATTGGCTCAACTCCTCCCCCACCCCAGACTCCAGAGGTCACGTGACCGAGTCCCCACTCCGGTCGGCAGCAGGGATGGGGTTGTCCCAACTCGCCGTCCTAAATCTCTACACCCGCTCACCTAGCCACGGCCGAAACGGGGGAAACGACGACACTCGCTGCAGTGCAGCCCTACGCCTTCTGCCGACACACACGGGCAAACAGCTCGTTAACTCGAGGTGATAAATTAAAAGACACGGGTGACGCCGCCGCTCAGAGCGACAGACAGAACGCCAGCCCGACTTACTGCCCTGGTTGCCTTGGTCCTGGAGACCCCGTCCGAAGGGGCCTCCTTCCGCCCCCTGAGACCCCACTCCCCGGGGGGGGGGGGGGGAGGCGGCGGCGGGCACTGGGGAAGTAGCTGGGAAAGGAACCGCGGCTGTCCCTTCGGGTCAAGGCCAGGCAGAAAGCCCAGCGCACGCTCCGTCTCACCTCAGCTCCGTCCTCTCGAGCTCCCCGCGGGCACGGAAGGTTCGGACTCCAGCGCCAGGACTAGACGTGACGGAGGGGCGGGTCCTCCCCAAAAGGACCCCCCCGCCTCCGCCGCCCCACCCTCGAACTCCGCAGGCTGCCCACCGGCCGCCTGTCTGGAAAACCGGACACGTCGCCCCCTCCTCTCTCGTCCTCCTTCCTTCCAAAGGAGAAAGCGCCTCCTCGGCCCCGTTATCCGGAAGCGAACGGCAGGGCAAGGAGCCAGCGGCAGCTCCGCACCGGGGGTTTTAGTCAGGCAGTACGTCGGGCGCCTGCCTAGGGCCAGGCTAAGGAGGAGAAGTTCTCCGCTCGGCAGCCCCCTCCTGAGCGCTTTACACTTTCGTCCTCCTCAGCTCAAGATGGTGGCCTCCCGAGCTATAGGCAGCCTCAGCCGCGCCACTGCCTCCCGGATGTTCCGCCGCCCAGGTGAGAGGCCTGGCTGGGAGCGCCCGGTAGCCCCGAGCAAAACTCTTGCGGAGCCTGAGGTGGCCCCGGAGCCGCGTCTCCCTTTCGCTGTCGCGTCCCCGCCCCGCCCGGCCACCCAGCCCTGAGTGGGGGAGAAAGGATGCCCCCCTTGGACCCAACCTCCTGTGTCCTCGCGCGGACACTGCGTCTCTCGCTGCTCCCAAATCCTGCAGCGACTTCAGGCTCCGTAACCCCTGAGCGGCCTGAGTGCCGTCCATCCGCGCTCGGACCTTCCGCAAGTCTCCCCGTCGCACAACGGGCCTCACGCCCCTCTTAATCTTTTATGGTGGCTTCGGACCTGAACCCTAGATCAGGAGGATTGGGACAGTCCCGTCTGTCACATCTTTGTGGCTCCGCAGCACCGTACCCTTCGCCAGAGCTGTCTTGAAATCTTCCTAGGTGGAATTAACCAGCCTTGAAAATTACTGCTGCGCTCCGCTCGTTTCCCTCAGAACCATTTTTGTACCTGATCCCACATTTCAGTAGGGAGCTCCGACTGCTGCAGTTCCCGTGATCCTGGTGTGAATGTATAGTATGGTAAATTTCAAGGGAGGAGGTTCTGTAACGTGAAACTTTTTTTTTTTTAAATACATACATAATCGCTGGCCTGTCTGTGGACAAACGGGGGGGGGGGCAGGATGATGGAAAAAAAAGATAAGGGACACCTTATCTTTTACCTTAAGGGATAAAGTGATGTTAGATAAGTTAAACTAATTCTGTTTCTGAAAATAACTCCGTTCTGCATTACCTATATTATCTTTTTCTCTTCGTACTGGCAGTGAAAGGGTTAAAGGGGGTGATCATGGAAAATCCAGCATTTTCCTCCCCTCTCAGATCCGTAAGGTGAAATGTAACTTTTTATTGCACGTGGCACTTAATACCGGCTTCTAATTAGAATTTTAATTTGTCATGTGCCTTTTTCCTGAACCACTAGAGTGGTGTGCTTTTTTGTAGATAGGTAGCTGGAGCCTGCGCTAAGGGATTAATTTTGGATAATTCAGTCTTTTTCTGCTTCTTTATCTCCAGCAGTGTTTTCAGCTTCCACAGGAATGCTGTGTGTGTATACCAATCATAATATTACAAACAAGGTAAATGGAAAGACTTGGGGAAGGGTGAAGAAAAAACAATCACCAGTTTTCTTGCTACTCAGAGTTAACTGTTAGCATTTGGTCATGTTACCTTACAGTTTTGCTTTCTATTTTCCACATGTATGATTTAAGGCTTTATGAAAATCAAATGTATATATTTGAACTTGCCTCTGCATTGGTTTTAAGGTAGTTCTCACAGATTAGCAGCTGGTGTAACACAGAGCCGGTAGTCAGCTCATATGGTTTCTGGTCACTAGCTGTGTAACTTTGGACAAATACCTTAGCCTAACCGAGCTTTATTTTCCTCATCTATAAAATGAATGAATCTTCGGATTGTCTTACACATGGAAATAGCATGAAAGAGCAATTCAAAACATAAAATGTGGAGTCTGACTTTGGGGTTTGAATCTAGCTCTTTGTTTTACTCCCTAGTGGCCTGGGACAATTAATTTCTGTTTTCTCATTTGCGAAATGGGGAATAATACATTTGTGAACTTCAAAGAAGTTATCCTAAGTTTAAAGCAGTGTTTCATGGAGTAAATGCCCAGTACATGCTGCTATTAACCCTTTCCTGCCCTGAAGAATTCTTAATTCTATGTATCTGAGAATTAAAAAAAAATAATTATTACATTTTGCATGTGTAATATACAAGCTTAGCTTTTCTATATCTTTTGTATAGAAATATATATACACATATAAACGTATATAAACTTGTTTTCACCAGTAAGAAAATGTGGTTAATAGTTATTGTCCCTTTGAATAACAATTTATGAATTTTGAAAACATGTCTAGAAAGTGAATTCAAAATTACCTGCACACTTGGATTGCCATTTAGACACAACATTTGCTCTTTCACCCAGAAAGTCTGTGCCAAGGCCCACTGTTTAAAGAGATTATGACAGTGGGTAGATGGGTAAATTCTCTTGAAACTGATTTGTTCTCTTCAAAGTTCAAACCCATTCCTCCCCCACAAATGCTCACTGTGAATTCTGAAACTGTCAAGTGAAAGGCACAACTTGACCAAGATATCTTGTTCTAAATCTAAATTTCTAATTATGTAAGTGGTAAAACAATTTCACAGGAAATGAATTAGAGGCAAATACCTTGGTAAATGATACATATTTAAAGTTGACTTGCTTCCTTAATCCTGTCTCTTCCCCCAGGGTTGAGTATTGAGAAAAGTTGTTGATTGTTATAACCAAGATAACATTTTCTTATTTGAAATTTGTGTTTTAGGTCTTGTAAATATCTTCCTGAGTTAAATTATCAAGATGATTAAGAAATAGGACAAAGGTTTCTCTCTTTTGCTGGCACAGTTGATATAGGCTAAAGTTCATCTAGCAGCTCCTGAAGTAAATTGTTGGGATTACATAATGGGTAAGGCTAGATTCCAAAAGCAGAGCTACCTTGTAGCTACCAACTTGATTGAGTTGACTCGTTTGAATTCATTTTGAGATACATTTGTACATTTATTTTCTCTTCGATTTAGAGGAAGTTTTGTGTATGTGAATATGGATGGGTGTGTGTGTGTGTGTGTGTGTGTGTGCAGCATCCACTTTACCCTGCTGTCGATAGAATTGCTTATTTCCTGGTTCCCCTCCCACTGGAATTTCCACTCTACAGGCAAACTCCTTTTTATATCAAGCCTATTTTCACCTCTTCGTGTATCTCTACAAAGTAGGAACTGATTGTTCATGATATTCTTCCTACGATATATATATCATCCCTTATGGCTGTAGAATGTAAGCTACACAAAGACTGGCATTTGTATTTTTGTTCACTTCAAGTGCCCAGAACAGTGCATGGCACATGGTAGGCCACAATAATTTGTTATTGTTATTGAATGAAGGACTGTGAGATGATGTTGGAAGAGCTTATGCTTTACTTGAGGGAAACACCTGTTGTAAATGCAGTGACTAGAGAACAAAATAGTAAATAATAAAAACCAAAATTGGCAGAGAAGGGAAAGATCATTGTAGATGAATATTATGAGAAGGTCTTGTAGAAAAGGTTGGAGCCATGATACAAAGATAAAGAGTGATAAATACAGATGATTCAGATTTCAAATGATGAAAAAGCACAGAAAGGAAGTGTAGAGGCATGGGGACTAAGGAAATGGCTGACTTCTCCTGTCTTAATTTACTTGTGTGTAGCACTATAACTTACAGATACTTTTATAATTATTATAACACTTTTATTTCTATCTTTATAAGGATGATAAAATGCATTAAAAGACTTGTTCATGGTCATATAACTGGTAAATGATAAATTTGATCGTTGAACCTGTCTTTTGACTCTCAGGTCCTTTGTCTTTGCACTCAGAGGGCTGATTTGGATTGCTTAAAAAATGTAGACAGAACCAGAAATCACCTCACTTTGGTGCTTGTGTCATCTACACTAGTTTTCTTTTAGTATGTTACTTGCCTTTCAAACCAGTGTAAAGCAGCTGTTTTCTGTGCCTTCTCTTCCCCTCAAAGAACTGCAGGATAGGGGCACCTGCCTGGCTCAGTCAAAGAGCATGCGACTCTTGATCTCAAGGTCATAACTTTGAGACCCACATTGGGTGTAGAGATTACTTAAATAAAACTTTAAAAAAATAGGGGTGCCTGGGTGGCTTCGTTGGCTAAGCGTCCCATTCTTGATTTCGGCTCAGGTCATGATCTCAGGGTCATGAGATCCAGTGGCTTCCAAGTTCAGTGGCAAGTCTAGTTGAGATTCTCTCTCTCCCTCTGCATCCACACCAGGGATTCACGCATGTGTGCTCTAAATAAATTAATTTAATTAAACTGCAGGACAGAGGGAAAGAAGGAGGAAGCAAGAGCCTTAGCTCCTGCCGATGGTCCCTCTCCGAATCCACTGAATCATCACTGGGTTCTCCGATCAGTGACTCCCACACACCCACTTGTTTGCTTTCTTTTTTTTTTTTTTTTTTAGCGAAAATATGTTTTGTTTTATTTTATTTTATTTTAAATTTATTTATGATAGTCACAGAGAGAGAGAGAGAGAGAGAGAGGCAGAGACACAGGCAGAGGGAGAAGCAGGCTCCATGCACCGGGAGCCTGATGTGGGATTCGATCCCGGGTCTCCAGGATCGCGCCCTGGGCCAAAGGCAGGCGCCAAACCGCTGCGCCACCCAGGGATCCCCACTTGTTTGCTTTCTGCTTCAGTTTCCTTTCTAAATAATATAGACTCTTGAGGTCCAGCCCCCTTAAGTTCTGATTCTGTGGTTCTAAGTTTTATGTTGCCCAAATATTTGTGAGTGTGTTTGAGCCTCTCCCACTGATTTTAATGCCTAACCTAGTCTGGAATCACTTCTCAGTACTGTTATGGGAATACCAGTCCAGCTGGATTTGTTGGATAATGTTTCAGATCCTGCTTTAGCCACGTGCAATACTTCCCCAATCCAGAAGGGTCCCTGTGCCTTCTGGTCAAATAAAGACCATCCTCAACTTAGAAAAGGGACTGAGTCTAAGATTTTCATCATTTATTTCCCCAAACCTCCACCCACCTCCCCTCTGGTAATCTGTAGTTAAGAGTCTGTTTCTTGGTTTACCCCTCTCTTTTTTTTTCCCCCTTTGCTTGTGTGTTTTGCCTCTTAAATTCGACTTATGAGTGAAATCAGTATTTGTCTTTCTCTAACTTATTTCCCTTAGCATAATACTCTCTAGCTCCATCTCTGTGGTTGCAAATGGCAAGATTTCATTCTCTTTTATGGCTGAGTAATATTCCATTGTATATGATTTCAGTTCTGATAGCACTGAAAGGCTATTTTATCTCTCCATAAAAATGCAAGAGGACTAGAGAACACGGTTGCAATATATTTGGAATATGTTTGGGACTGGGCATTATAGGTTGTTTTGTGGATTACTCATTTCCTGGTGTGCTGATTTCCTATTGCTGCTATAACAAATATCCACAAATTTCATATCTGAAGCAATACAAATTTATTATCTTACAGTTAAGGATGTCAGAAATGAATCTCATTAGGCTAAAATAAAAAGTGTTGGCAGAGCTATGTTCATTCTGGGTGTTCTAAGGGAGGTTCATTTCCCTGCCTTTTCTAACTTTCAAGGCTGCCTGCATTCCTTGACTTCTTCAAAGCCAGCAAAGTGGGACTAAGTCTTTCTCATGCTGCCATCTCGTCCTTTTTTACTCTCTCTTCTTCGTGATTACATTAGGCCTATCTGGATAAACCAGGCTACTCTCTCTCAGTTTAGGTCTGGTAATTAGCAACCTCAATTCCCTTAGCCATATAACCTAACATATTCAGTTTCTGGAGACCTGGACATCTTTGAGGGGGCAGTTCTTCCACCTACCACATTTACTATTTAAATAATCAGATAAGCTGATCGTTAAAATGATAAAGTTATGGTTGTAGTCACAATAATGATCTAGAATACATTATTCTCATTTTGGGTTTTTTGGTTGTTATAAATTCCAGTTTTGTTGTATTTAGCAGGTACTGCAGCAATTATGTTTTATAAAATAATTAATTTTGAATACCTTTTTCTTATAGGTTATATATGCCGCAACTTTACAGGGTCCTCTGCTCTGAGATGTAAGTTTAATTTCTTATTGATGTGCTTAAACTTCTTTTTAGATTTGTTTAGCAATAAACGTATTTACAAATAAATTATCTTCTCTTTTTAGCTAGAACCCATATTAACTTTGGAGTCAAAGGGGATGTGGCTGTTGTTCGACTTAACTCGCCCAATTCAAAGGTACCTAATTTAACTTGCTGCAGTGTATTTCTGCTAATATATTCATGAATCTAGTGCTGAATAGGAGAGAAAGAAATCCACTAATCTGGCAGTAATCTTATATGAATATATAATTTTGATCGTTTAACAAATTACTCAAGGAATGTAATTTTCTGGAGATGTCCTGTTTAAGAATTCCTTCTAAAAAAAAAAAAAAAAAAGAATTCCTTCTAATTGACCTGAGGTGTCAGATTAACATCAAAGATTAATGAAATTAGCCTGTTATGTGTAGCATGCTGAAGTGACTTACTAGATAAGAACCAAACTGCAGGCTTTGTTTATCAGAGTCAAAATTCACCTACTCATCTTTACTACCAGGTTGTTACACATGCTTTCTTCATTACCTGCCTGACATAGTCATTAGTCATAGAAAATTGGCTGGGTTAAATGTGGTTATTAAGCTTCCTGAAGAACTTGAAAAATGACTCAGTGTGGTTCACATTCACATATTGGAAATCAAGTTCTGTTCAAAGTGGAACCTCATTTGTATTTGACAACTTCAGCAAAGCATGTGGCATTAATCCAGTCTTTGCCAGGAAACCTTCATTTCAGGAGCTCATGGCTTTTCCCCCATCTAAAATTGGTGTTGGGGCACCTGGGTGGCTCAGTCAGTTAAGTATCTGACTCTTGATCTCACCTCAGGTCTGGATCTCATGGTTGTGAGTTCAGCCCCCTACTTAAAAAAAATTAAAATAAATTGATGTCAAGTTTTCATATTTTAGAAATCTTGTTACTAGAGGCCTAGACAGAATAGGAGGACCTACATGGAAGCAATTAACAGCTATCACATATTAAGAAAAATTAGAACCAGTCTCCCTCACTAGGGTAAATTTTGGTACCCACTGACCAATGATTCAAACTTAAGATATTTTTTCAGAATTTTCTAAATTGTGCATTTTTTTCTGAATACAGAATCAATACATGCCTCTAGTGGGAAGTTTGAAAGCTATACAGAAGAAAATAACAAGTCATTCATACTGTAAACCCAAAGGCAAACAATCCAGTTTCAACATGATATTTACAAAATAAGATCGCACTATTTGTCTAATTTTGATTCCTTTTTTCTTAATATTATAGAAATTTTTCCATACCAACAAACGTGCATAGATTTATGTATAGCCCACATATGATTCAAACTCTTAGGAATATGACCCTGAGTTCCTCCATTGAGTAGACCTATTTTTAAAGTCAGGGTACTTATAATTGGCTAAAGCTGAAGAGAAAGCTACTGAGTTTAAGGGTTTTTTCCCCCTCCCTGCCTTTCTTCTAACAGTATATTATCTGCTGGATAAACAAACTTACTATAATCAAAATAGCATTTCATGGTAATTTACACATCTTATACTTCAGATTTAAAGCCTTAGACTTATATATATTTCCCTTTGGCAGGTAAATACACTGAATAAAGAACTACAATCAGAATTCATGGAAGTAATGAATGAAATCTGGGCTAGTGATCAAATCAGAAGTGCTGTCCTTATCTCTACGAAGCCAGGCTGCTTTATTGCAGGTGCTGACATCAAGTAAGTTTTCAGAAATAAGAAGTCAACTTTTATCTTGGCTAATAGTATGTTTCTTAGGCCTAATCATTCCCCCTCTGAAAAGAAGGTAGAAGTAAATTCTCTGAAAATTTTCTCTTTTCCTTTTTTAAAAGATTTTATTTTTTAATTTAAAATCAGTTTGCCAATATATAGTATAACACCCAGTGGTCATCACAAAAGATTTTATTTATTTGAGAGAGAACAAGAGAGAGAGAGAGAGCATGAGCTGAAAGAGGGAGCAGTGGAAGACGGAGAAGCAGGGGCAGCACAATGCGGGGCTCCTTCCTATGACCCCGGGATCATACCTGAGCTGAAGACGGAAGCTTAACCAACTGAGTCACCCAGGGTGCCCCAGAAGTTTTCTTTTAAGTTATTTTCACAGATGTAATTGATTTAAAAGAGGGGGGTTTGGTGAGAATACTGAGAAGGTGGAACCCTCTTAAACTGTTGGTGGGAATGCAAGCTGGTGCAGCCACTCTGGAGCCATTCTGGTCACAGCTGCCCTGCAACCCAGCAATTGCAATACTGGGTACTTACCCCAGAGATACAAATGTAGTGATCTGAAGGGGCACCTGCAACCTCAGTGTTTATAGCACCAATGTCCACAATAGCCAAACATATACAATGGAATGCCACTGACCCCTCAAAAAAAATGAAATTTTGCCATTTCCAACAATGTGGATGGAACTAGAATATATTATGCTAAGTGAAATAAGTCAATCAGACAATTAGAATATCTCACTAGTGGAATTTAAGAAACAAAACAGAATTATAGAGGAAGGGAGGAAAAAATAAAAATCAGAGAAGGAAACAAACTATTACAAGACTTAATCATAGGCAACAAACTGAGGGTCTCTGGAGAGGAAGGAGGTAGTGGGGATGGAGTAACTGGGTGATGGACATTAAGGAAGGTACGTGATGTAATAAGTACCGGGTGAATCACTGACTTCTACCTCTGAGACCAATAATACATGATATGTTAATTAATTGAATTTAAATTTTAAAAATTTTGAAAAACAAAAGAAGGGCTTTTTGTTTAAACCATGTAAGACTACCCTTTCCTTAAAGAAGTTGAAAGCAGTTCCAAGAAAAATATTTGAGTAGAATAAAATATACTATAAAATTAAACTAACAGGGGCACCTGTGTGGCTCGGTGGTTGAGTATCTTCCTTTGGCTCAGGTTGTGATCCGGGGTCCTGAGATCAAGTCCCACATTGGGCTCCCCGCAGGGGGCCTACTTCTCCCTCTGCCTATGTCTTTGCCTCTCTTTCTGTGTCTCTCATGAGTAAATAAATAAAAGCTTTTCAAAAAAATTTTTTTAATTAAAAAAAAACTAACAATGAGGTGCCCTTTTTTTTTTTAACTCAACAGACCAACAAATATGTTTGAAAATACTGTGTTAGCAAGGACTTGGGGGACATGAGAAAGTTAATCTATTACTAGTAGGAATGCCCGTTGGTACAACAACTTTGGAAAACGTTTGGCAGCATTTAATAAAATTGAATATATATGTATTTCATAATTCAGTGATACTTCGTCTGGCTATATATATGCTAGAGAAATCCCACCCTTTGTTTTTAAGGACCCGTGTGTAAGGATATTCAGCCCTGTGTAATTTAAAATAATGAAGAATTTGAAGCAATTAAATGTCAATCAGTAGGGAAATGGAAAAGTAACTAAACTGTAGAACTTTTCACATGATAAAATACTACAAAACAGTTCAAAGGAATTAACTAGATCCATAAACATAATGTTAGAGCTCAAAAATGTATTGTTAAATTTTTTTTGAAAAGCAAGTTGCAGAATGATCTGTACAATACATAGTTTGTGTAAGCATTTTAAAATCATGAAATTCTTTGTTATTTATGGATAAAAAAATGTAGAAGGATCTCCTAGACATAGAGGGATATTCTACATTTGAGAATGGTTGCTTTAGGGTAAATGAAGTGGCTGGTAGGACTTGCAGAGGTTGTCAAAGGGAACTCTAGTGATGCAGCTAATATTTTCTTTCTTTTTTTTTTAAATGGTAGGATTTAGGTATATATAATTTGTTTACAGTTCTTTAAAGCATTTATAAGGGGCAGCCCCAGTGGTGCAGCGGTTTAGCGCCGCCTACAGCCTGGAGTGTGATCTTGGAGACCCGGGATCGAGTCCCACATCGGGCTCCCTGCATGGAGCCTGCTTCTCCCTCTGCCTGTGTCTCTGCCTTTCTCTCTGTGTGTCTCTATGAATAAATAAATAAAATCTTAAAAAAAAAAAAAAAAGCATTTATAAGGAGGTGAAATGCTAGTGTTAATTTAATGGTCTAAAATGTTAATGGTGGTTAATTCTGTCAGTATACGAGTATTTGTTGTTGTTTTTAAGATACAGAGAGAGAGGCAGAGACACAGGTAGAGGGAGAAGCAGGCTCTATGCAGGGAGCCCGATGGGGGACTCAATCCCTGCGCCCCGGGATCACACCCTAAGCCAAAGGCAGACGTTCAACTGCTGAGCCACCCAGGCATCCCACAAGTATTTGGTATATTATTCTTTGTATCTTAGGCAACAATAAGCCAGCATTAGAGCCTTCGTAATTTGTAGTTCAGGTGTTTATTTAGTTTTAAACCTTGCTCCACATTGTGTACTCTCATTTGCATATGGTAATTAAGAATTTATAGATATTTAATGCTTATTTTTTAGAAAAAGCAAAATTATCTGTATCAAGTGCTTTTTCTTCTAGCTCAGTTATTTAAGGCTGGCAAGACACTGATGTACCTGGCAGTAGTTTCCTGTACCAGAGGAAAATACAGCTTCAATGAGGCTAGCTGAGCAACTTCCCATTTATAAAATGACGAAAACTGATTCTCTTTGGTCATACATACAAAATCCACAGTTTAAATATGAACCGAGTAGCAAATGAAACAAAGGGACATGGAGTAAAACATTACTGTAGTGGATCTTTTTTAATCATTGGGAGATCTATAAATAACTTTAAAGCTTTTTTCACTGTCATTTTGATTGCTCTTCAGTCTGCAAGTTACTTGATAGTGAAAATGGTTGATGTGATAGTGAAAAATATTTACCAGAGATGATTTTTCTCATGTACAGAGCCTTTTAATCTAATGGTTTTTAATAGAAAATAAAATTAAGCAGCATGTTTTGTTTCATGTTCTCTAGATCCAGAAATCTAACATTCTTTCTGGAGAGATGATGTCGCTGATATTAGTGCTATC
This sequence comes from Vulpes lagopus, assembly GCF_018345385.1. Lineage (NCBI taxonomy): Eukaryota > Metazoa > Chordata > Mammalia > Carnivora > Canidae > Vulpes > Vulpes lagopus. The sequence continues at coordinate 113,371,980 of NC_054828.1, forward strand.
TGAGGCAAAATATTCTTAAACTTCTAAGCATTTGAAGATTCACTATCAAATATTGGTAGATTATATGGAAGGATACAGTGGATGAAGTATTGAACAGAGTAGTGTATAATTTTATCTTTTTTCTCTCTCTCTCTTCTCTGCTTTGTTTACTGCAGCATGTTAGCTTCTTGTAAGACCCATGAAGAGGTAACACGAATATCACAGGAAGGACAGAGAATGTTTGAGAAACTTGAGAAGTCCACAAAGCCTATTGTGGCTGCCATCAGTGGAGCCTGCTTAGGAGGAGGACTTGAGGTATGCATTTCTACCAAAGTCATTGAAACACTGTTCAGCATATTGATGGGGATTACAAGCTGCCAAACCTGTAGGTTGCTATTATTTTGCTTGCAAAAAGTTCTAAGTGGAGAATCAGCTTTCTTTTTAGTTGTTAAACTTCTGGATAGGTTTCAATCCTTATTTCATGGCAGAGAGCAAATAAACCAAAGTGTGATGTTTTCATTTTTATAAATTGAGAAGATTTGAACTAGATCTCCAAGGTCTCTTTCAATTCCAAGAACCAGGTTCAAGTTTGCAGGGCAAAGATTCAGTAGTGTGATCTGTGCTGCTGAGCTACTTTAGTCTAGATGAGACACACAGCCTAAAATGTGTGTAAGTGCTTTGTGAGCAGTAAGATGGTGAATAATGTAAGATCTGAGAGAAGAGATGCTTATTAATCTGAAGCATTTAGAAAAGGAGAAGGGAAAATAAAATAACATTTATTGAGTATTTATCACATGCTGAGCTCTATGTTAAGACACTTTCACAAATATTAACTAGGGAAACCTATATCTGTCCTAAAAGATGGGCAGAATTTGATTAATCAGAAAATATTGGGGAAAAAATCATTTCATATATGGTGTAAGCAAAGACAAGGGTAAGCAAAACCTATTTAAATCACTATTAAGTAGGCCTGCTAGATTAAAAAGGAGGGTCTCTGTAGGGTATGGGCCTTCTTAACTTGGAGTGCAGTATATAGTGCACAGTGTGTGTGTGCATTTTTCTATTGAAAGCTTCCATAGCTTTCAGTAGATTTTTAAAGAGATCCAGAACCCCAGGAAAGGTTAGTAAATTAGGAGGAGAGTATGAAATAAGGCTGGAAAGGTAAATTGTAGAAGGTATCAAATACATTCCTGTTTTGTGAATAATCTTTAGACCCTCACATATCCTAAGATATTATAAAGTTACACTTTCTAACATTCTGATTTTCTTTCATTTGTTTGAAGCTTGCCATTTCCTGCCAATATAGAATAGCAACCAAAGATAGAAAAACAGTATTAGGTGCCCCTGAAGTCTTGCTGGGGATCTTACCAGGAGCAGGAGGCACACAAAGGCTGCCCAAAATGGTGAGTTTAAATCCCCTTGACTTTTAGAACCTCAGTACCTATAGGCCACTTTAGATCTATTTCCTCTGGTACAAAAGGCACAATTTGGGTCTTCATTGTAAAATTTAGAAACAAAGTAAAATATGGGTATATAGGATCTATAACAAATTTTATTACTGGTATTTATTTTTTCAATTCTACTTTTTTTTTAATTCCTTGATCAAAATCATTTTTTTAAAAAGATTTTACTTATTTAAAGAAAGAGAGCACATGCATGAGCAGTAGGAGGGGCAGAGGGAGAAGGAGAGAGAGAATCTCAAGCAGACTCCATGCGGAGCATTGAGCTCCATGCAGGCCTTGATCCCACAACCCTGGGATCATGACCTAAGCTGAAATCAAGAGTTGGATGCTTAAACGACTGAGCCATCCAGGCACCCCAAGTCCTTGATCAGAATTATTGATTGAGGTCCTTTATTAATCCCTGAAGAGGTTTAAAGGTAAATAATATACATGTCTGCCTTTCTGGAACTTATAGATTTTTTTTCTTCTATTTTTTTAAGATTTTATTTTTAAGAAATCTCTAAACCCAGTGTGTGGCTCAATCTTACAACCCCAACATCAAGAGTTGCATGCACTGGGATGCCTGAGTGGCTCAGTGACTGACCATCTGCCTTGGGCTCAGGGCATGATGCTGGGGTCCTGGAATCAAGTCTCACTTTGGGCTCACTGTGAGGAGCCTGCTTCTCCCTCTGCCTGTGCCTCTGCCTCTCTCTCTCATGAATAAATAAATAAAATCTTAAAAAATAAAAGAAAGGTTGCATTTACAACTGACTGAGCCAGCCAGGTGCCCGTTGAACTTGTATGTAGTTTGTTCCTTCTGTACACAGTACCATCTTACCAGTTTTTCAAATCCCTGGGTCATATTTCATGTTACATAGAAGAGGCAGATCTTTCTCCTGATTTGGATGATTTCATTGCTGTATTCTATAGAACCAAAAGAAGCCAATCAGGCTTTTGAATTCTTAAGGAAAGAACAGTCAGACCTGGGGACTGCAGAGCAATCTTAATATCCCACTGAACCCTACAGCTTCAGGCACTATTGATTCCTCAATGAAAACAAGGTTCAGCAGAAATACTCTTTGGAAGGAAGTTGATATGAGCTGGGCACAGAAAAACAGGAAGATTTCTGGTGTTAGTTTTCTGATAATAGTATACATTTCTTCATAGATAATATCAAGAGGATTTATTGAAAGAATAAATAAGCCTGTAGATGTAGAAAATATTGCTGGGTTTCTTACATTGTTTTGTAATAGTTGGTATTTGAATGTTATTAGAAACTATTCCTCTAATACATAAGGAACTCTAGCTGGGTTCTATTTTTAAACTAAAATTATTTTTTAAAATATTGCTGGGGGGATCCCTGGGTGGCGCAGCGGTTTGGCGCCTGCCTTTGGCCCCTGGCGCGATCCTGGAGACCCGGGATCGAATCCCACGTTGGGCTCCCGGTGCATGGAGCCTGCTTCTCCCTCTGACTCTCTCTCTCTCTTTCTCTGTGACTATCATAAAAAAAATAAATAAATAAAATAAATAAAATAAAATAAAATAAAATAAAATAAAATAAAATAAAATAAAATAAAATAAAATAAATAAAATAAAATGTTGCTGGGCACCTGGGTAGCTCAGTCGGTTAAGCATCCCAGCTCTTGATTTCAGTTCAGGTCATGGTCTCAGGATCCTGGGATGGAGCCCCACCTTGGGCTCCACACTCAGCAGGGAGTCTGCTTGAGATTCCCTCTTCCTCTGCCCTTCCCCCTGCTTACATGATTGCATGCTCTCTCTCTCAAATAAATACTTTTTTAAATAAATATTTTTTAAAAATTAAAATTATAAGCAAAGACATGGTCAAAACTATCAGGTTGCTCAGTCTCCACTAGCTCCACTAAAGGAATTTTAAGTAATATATAAATGCACAATTTTAGAAAACATGAAATTATTTCTCTGCTTTATCAATTTCACTAGACAGAAATCTTACGTATTGAATTAAGAGATACAAACAATTTTGCTTCAACCGAAGGTGTCTAATCCCAAAAGTTACCTAAATGTGTATTAACTGATTGATAAATAGCATAAAAACCTCATTTGACTTTTCTCATTTTAATATTTATTTTGCTCATTTGAATGATTTGTAAACTATAATTGTTACACTGATATTTTTTTCCTCTGTACTCTGATCCTTGCTTGCTTGTAAGGTGGGTCTGCCTGCTGCTTTTGACATGATGTTGACTGGTAGAAACATTCGTGCAGACAGAGCAAAGAGAATGGGACTGGTTGACCAATTAGTGGAACCCCTGGGTAAGTGGTAACATGTTTCAGAATTCGGCCTTATGAAGTTACTTTTTTAAAAATTAATATCTTAAATATTAGAGTGAAATTCAGACTCTCAAGAAATGAGTCATTCTGAAGAGTGAAGTTTTCTAAATATGGCTAATACTAAATCATTTCCAAACATCAGTCACCCCAACTTCCATTTTATTTTACAAATTGGACATCAAGAGTACAAATTTGAGGGACGCCTGGGTGGCTCAGTGCCTGAGCCTCTGCCTTTGGCTCAGGGCGTGATTCCGGAGTCCCCATATCAAGGCCCACATCAGGCTTCCTGCATGGAGCCTGCTTCTCCCTCTGCCTATGTCTCTGCCTCTCTATCTCTCTGTGTCTTTCATAAATAAATAATAAATAATAATCTTAAAAAATAATAAATAATAAAATCTTTAAAAAAATAGAATATAAATTTGAATCAAATCCTTGTTTTTTGTTCTTAGATTACGTGTAACATTATTCATGATAAGCCTCCTTTCATTTTTTGTGTCTGTTATAATAATTTAATAAACATGTATGAAGTAACTTGAGAATATTAATAGTAGTAGGCATCTACTCATATGCTACTTTCCTCCACATAACTTCTTTGCCTCCCCTTACCCAAGGAAACCACTATTCCAAATTATGTGTTCATCACCCTCTTGCATTTCTTTTTTTTTTACCCTCTTGCATTTCCTAAAAATCAGCATTATTATAACAAATTTACCAATTTTTAATGCACAATTTGAGTTTTGACAAACGTATATAGCTATGTTAACACCACCACAATCATACAACAGAACGTTTTTTTAGTATATAGCTCTTCATGTCTTTTATTTAGCATCATACTTTTAAGATTCATCCATATTGTTGCATATTTCAACAGTTTGTTTCTTCTTATTGGTGAGTGTTATTCCTTTGTATAGGTGTACCATAATTTGTTTATTCACCAGATGATGGAAATTTGTTTCAGTTTGGGGCTGTTTAGAGTAAAGCTGCTATGAACATTCATTCACAAGTCTTTATGTGTTTCATTTCTCTTGAACAAATACCAGAGAGTAGATTGGCTGGATTATATGATAGATTTGTGTGTAGCTTGTAAGGAACTGTCAAACTTGGGCAGCCCGGGTGGCTCAGTGGTTTAGCACCATCTTCAGCCCAGGGCATGATCCTAGAGGCCCGGGATTGAGTCCCACGTCAGGCTCTCTGCATGGAGCCTCCTTCTCCCTCTGCCTGTGTCTCTGCCTTTCTCTCTCTCTCTCTCTCTCTGTCTCTAATGAATAAATAAAATCTTAAAAAAAAAAAAGAAAGAAAGAAACTGTCAAATTGTTTTCTTTTTTTTTTTAATTTTTATTTATTTATGATAGTCACACAGAATGAGAGAGAGAGAGGCAGAGACACAGGCAGAGGGAGAAGCAGGCTCCATGCACCGGGAGCCCGACGTGGGATTTGATCCCCGGTCTCCAGGATCGCGCCCTGGGCCAAAGGCAGGCACTAAACCACTGCGCCACCCAGCGATCCCTCAAACTGTTTTCTTAAAGTGGTGATACCATTTTGCATTCCTACTGGCAGTATATAAGAGTTCTAGTTACCAACTGCTTTGCATGGTCAGTCTTTTTAATTTTAGACCTTCTAATAGAAGTATAGTAAAAGTTCATTGTGGTTTCTTTTTCCTTAATTTGTTTTATTTTTTAAAGGATTTTATTTATTTGAGAGAGCAGAGCAAGAGAGAGAGAGGGAGAACACGAGCAGGGGTGGTGAGGGGCAGAGGGAGAGAGACAAGCAGACTCCTTGCTGAGCAGGGGGCCCAACTTTTGGCTCTGTCCCAGGACCCTGAGATCATGACCTGACCTGAATGCAGAGGTTTAGCCTACTGAGCCACCCAGGTGCCCTTGTTGTGGTTTTAATTTATATTTCCCTAATGACCAGAGATACTAAGTTTCTTTTATTTGTTGATTTGCCTTCTGTATATCTTCTGGTAAAATGTCTGTAAAGATGTTTTGCCTATTTTGTTTGTTTGTTTTTTTTTATTACTGAGTTTTCAGAGTTCTTTATATCAGAATACAAGTCCTGTGTGAGATTTGCGGTTTGCAAATATTTTCTCCCTATCTGGCATGTCTTTTCATTATCTAAATGCAGAAATTCGTAATCTTGATGAAGTCAATTGTATCAGCATCGTTTATGGGTCATGCTATTGTAGTACGTAAGAAATCTTTTCTTAACAAGACTACAAAGATTTTTTTCCTGTATTTTCTTGGTTTAGTTCTTCCATTTTAGTCTGTGATCTATTTCAAGTTAACTTTTGTATACACTGTGTAGTAGATTGAGTTTTGTTTTTTGGGTTTTTTTGCAAATGGATATACAATGCCCTGGCACAGTTTGTTGAGAAGACTCTTCTTTCCCTATTGAAATACCTGGACACCTTGGTCAAAAATCAGTTGACTCTATATGTTCGAATCTGTATCTGGATTTGCTGTCTTCAGTAATCTATATATCTTTACTTAAGCCAATACAATACTATCCTGATTATTGTGTTTCAGTAAATCTTGAAATCAGGTCATACAACCCTATTTTGGTTCTCTTTCAGTATTTATTTTGCCTATACTAGTTTGTTTGCATTTACATATAAATTTTATAATCATCTCATCCATAACTACAAAAATACATGCTAGGATTCTCATTAGAATTGCACTGAATTAATGTATCAATTTGGGGAGAATTGACATCTTTAAAATATTGAGTCTTTTCACCATGAATAGAAGTATAATTCTCTATTTAGGTCATCTTTAATTTCTCTCCTCAGTATTTTCTACTTTTCTTTGAACATGTCTTACACAGTTTGTTAAAATTATTCCTTGGTATTTCATACTTTTAGGACATTATACTTTTTAAACTTTAATTTCTCATTATCAACCACTAATGTGTATATGAATATAATTGATTTTTGTACATGGACCTTGTATTCTGTGACTTTGCTAAACTTATTTATTCTAGTAGTTTTTTCTTTAGATTTCTAAGGAATTTTTATATAAATAATAATGCCTATAAATAAAGATATTTTGGCTTTTTCCTTTCTCATCTGGTTGGCATTTTTTTTTTTCTTGATTTACTCAATAGCTAAGATCTTTAGTATGATATTGGTTAGAAGTAATGAAGGCAGATATTGTTAACTTGTTCCCCATATTAGAAGAACCTTCATTCTGATGCTATAGGGTGTATGGTGTCAGCTATAGCTTTTTTATATATGCCCTTATCATTACAGACATTTCCTCTTATCTATAGTTTGCTGAGAATAAATGTTGAATGTTGTCAAATGTTCTTTCTGTATCTCATGAGATGATTTTGTGATTTTTGTCTTTTTTAGTGTATTAGTAATGTCAGTTACATTGAGTTTTTTTTTTTTAAGATTTTATTTATTTATTCATGAGAGACACAGAGAGAGAGGCAGAGACACAGGCAGAGGGAGAAGCAGGCTCCATGCAGGGAGCCCGACGTGAGACCCGATCCCGGGTCCCCAGGACCACGCCCTGGGCTGAAGGCAGGTGCTAAACTGCTAAGCCACCCAGGAATCCCCTACATTGAGTTTTGACTGTTGAACTAAACTTGCATTCTTAGAATAAACTCCATTTGGTCATAATGTATTATTCTTTTTATAAATTGACAGAATCAACTAAAATTGTAAAAGATTTTTATGTCTGGTCATGAGAGAGAATGGTCTCAGGGATGATTTTCTTGAGATATTTTTGCTTGGTGTTGGCATCAGAATAATGCTGGCTTCATGAAATGAATTGAAAATATGTTTTTTTCCTATTTTCTGGAAGATTTGTATTATTTGGTATTAGCATTATTTCTTCTTCAAATACTTGATAGAATTCACCAGTGAAGCCATATGTGGACTTGGAGTTTGCTTTGTTGGGAGGGTTTTTATATATGATTTCAATTTCTTTCATAGATAAAGGGCTATCCAGGTTCTCCATTTTTTTTGAGCAAGCTTAGTTTGTTTCTCAAAGATCTTGTCCATTTTATTTAACTTGCTAAATTTGTTACAATAAAGTTTTTCGTAATACTTCTGTATTATTCTTTCAAGATCTTTATACTCTGTAAAGATATTTATACTCTTTCATTCCGGATATTGATACTTTGTGTCATCTTTATTTTTTCCCTGATGAGTCTAGCTTTTAGTTTCATTGATTTTCCTCTGTTGTTTGTTTGCTATTTATTGATTTCAGCTATTCATTATTTCTGCTTGCTTTTGGGTTTAATTTGTTCTTTTTCTAGTTTCTCAAAGTAGAAGTGTAGATCATTGATTTTAGGCTTTTTTTTCTAACATAAATATTTAAAACTGTCAATTTCTTTTGTAGCATTGATTTATCTATTTTATTTATTTATTCATGAGAGACACAGAGAGAGAGAGGCAGAGATACAGGCAGAGGGAGAAGTAGGTTCCACACAAGGAGCCCAATGTGGGACTCCATCCCCGGAATCTTGGGATCAGGCCCTGAGCCAAAGGCAGATGCTCAATTGCTGAGCCACCCAGACATCCCTTATCTATATATTTTAATGTTACATTTTTCACTTCCGTGAAGGTCAGAATATTTTCAGATTTCCCATGGTTTCTTCTTTGACCCATGACCCATGTGTAATTTGGGAATGTTATTTAATTTTCAAATATTTACAGATGTTTTAGATATCTTTGTTACTGATTTCTAGTTGAACGCTCTTGTGATCAGAATATGGTTAATCCTTATTATTTGCAGGCTCCTTATCTCCAAATTCACCTACCCACTAAAACTTGTTGTGACCCCAAAAATAACACTTATGATGCTTTTTCAGTCTTTTTTTTTTTTAATGCTTTGGGTTGTTTTTTTTTTTTTAAGATTTTATTTATTTATTCATGAGAATACACAGAGAGGAGAGAGAGAGAGAGGCAGAGACACAGGCAGAAGGAGAAGCAGGCTTCATGCAGGGAGCCCGACATAGGACTCGATCCCAGGTCTCCAGGGTCACGCCCTGGGCTGAAGGCGGCGCTAAACTGCTGAGCCACCCAGGCTGCCCTTTTTCAGTCTTTAATAGGCACTGAGTGGTGAAAAATTCAAATCTCCCAGTACACGTGTTCCAGCTGAGGTCAAATAGGGCAACATTCTGCCTTCTTATTTTAGCTCTCATATAGCCAACAAATGTCCTTTCCATGGCCTATTTAGTGCCATATCCTTCTCAGTTTTTGTGCTTTTTGGTTGTGATTTCATTGTTTAAAATAATAAGAGCTAGGAAGGGAAAAGTACTGAGTCAGAGTAGAAGTATTTTTAAGATTTCTCTTTCTTCCCCCATAAGGAGTCCTCGTCAGAGGTACCTGAAGAAGAGCTTGGTTGGAGGGCCCAAATAGACAGGAATGAGGTACTTGGGCTAAGAACGCTGATATGTGTAAGACCATAGCCAGCAAGGGATACCTCAGTTATTGACTGCAACTCCCCTTAAAGTCAGTCTCTTGACTGCACACCAAGTCTCTTGTGGGAGGGATCCCTGGGTGGCGCAGCGGTTTGGCGCCTGCCTTTGGCCCAGGGCGCGATCCTGGAGACCCGGGATCGAATCCCATGTCGGGCTCCCGGTGCATGGAGCCTGCTTCTTCCTCTGCCTATGTCTCTGCTTCTCTCTCTCTCACTGTGTGCCTATCATAAATAAATAAAATTTAAAAAAAAATTAAAAAAAAAAAAAAAGTCTCTTGTGGGAAGGACAGCTTTCCCTGTGAGGCCTGCTGGGCAAAAGCCTTTGTAATTGCCTATAGTTGGGCCTGAAAAATCACACATAGGTTTTTGGCCAGGGGCTGGGCTCCTCGGTTTTTACAAATAGTCATGTGGCCACAGTTGTACCTATTTCTCCTTCCCATTCCATATTCCTTTTGCCCTCAGGAAGTACCTCAGCTGGTCATCGTTCTTTGCCTAGCGGGGTGACCTTCATTCCTAGAAGGTCTGGGTCATTTGCAGTCCTGCATGAATTGAGTTGTTGTAGTTTTCCATTAACTAATTACAGGTTGTTTTAGCACCAAAAGACCCCCTAAGAGATCTGTGGTTTTCAAGATGTACTCTTTCTTATTCCCATTGTGTAGTGGTAGCCCAAAGCCCCCTTGGTAATCAGGATTAATAGCCCCAGAAAGGGACTATAATGCTGCAGTAGGGTACTTTGAGATGGTGCCTGCATATCATATAGAACTATCTACAAACCAGGCCTGAGCTCTATCTTCCCTAGTCATCTGATAATAATAAGGAACTCCCCTGAAGCCATAGGGGCAAACAGGGACAGAGAAGGAGGAGTAAGGAAAGTTTGGTCACTTTCTCATATAGCTTGTGTCTTTAGGGTCTGCTCAAACCAATTCTCACATATACCAATTCCATTTGATAATGAAGTTGAATGCTGTTACACTCAATGAACTTTATGGTTTAGTGGGCCAGACAATATCTATTTCATGATGGGCAGCTCAGGTCCCATGGTAAGCTGATGCCCCATGGTTAATTAAGCTTTGAGTCCCTACTGAGGCCCACTAGCTTTTTCTCAGTAGGAGAGTAGTTATTCACAGAGAATGTAGGGGTTTGCTCCAAATTCCTAAATGTCTACTATGATTTGCCTATAGTGTCCTCTCAAGGATTCCAAACACATCTCTATCTACCACTGACCCTTCATGCACCATCAGATCTGAATCATAGGGCCCAAAATAGCTTTTCTTCCTGGGTTCCACTCAAAACTAGTAGCCTTCAAGTTATTCAGTAAAGGGGCTAGAGTAGCACACCCAAGTAAATGTTGCCTCTAAAATCCAAAGAGGCCCACTAGGTGTTATGCATATTTTTCTGTGGTAGGAGGGCCCAGATGCAACAACTTCCCTCCACCTAGGAAGGGATGTCAGCATGCCCCACACCATTGTACCCCTAGAAATTACACTAAGATGAATATGTCTAGAGTAGATGGTACTTCCTGTTCGCCAGATTCATTCAGTGTAATATCATTAATGTAATGAACCAGCATGGTATCTTGTGGAAGGGAAAGACAATCAGGATCTCTACGGACTAAATTATGACATATGGCTGGAGAGTTGATACACCTCTGAGGTTAAGACAGTAACAGTATATTGCCAACTGAAGGCCAGACTGCTTCAGGTAGTCCTTCCTAAGAGCTATTGAGGAAGAAAGCATTTTCTAGATCAGTGAGTGCCTAGCAGAAAAAGGACAATATGTTAATTTGTTCCAGCAATGAAACCACATCTGGAACACCATCAACAATTGTAGTAGTAACTACAATTAATTAAGTTTAAATCTACTGTTGTTCTACAATGATCCATCTATTTTATGCATAAACCAAAATAGGCAAGTTGAATGAATAGAAACTACCACCCCTGTATCTTTCAAGTCCTTGATCGTGGCACTAATCTCTGTAATCCCTCCAGGAATACAGTATTACTTTTGGCTTACTGTTCTTCTAAGTAGAGGCAGTACTAATGGCTTACATTTGGCCTTTCGCATTTTAATATCCCTCACTCCACAGGTCAAGGAGCTAATATGGGGCTAGTTGCTAAGTATGTGTATTCCAATTATGCATTCTAGAAATAACCACAGATGGGTTCAGGGATCCAGTAAGCCCACTGTGAGATAGAACTGAACTAAAACTCCATGGATTTCTTGACTTTATAAGCCCCAATCTTACTGGTGAACCTAGAGAGATATTTTGGGTCTCCTGGAATTAGCATCAATTCAGAGCCAGTGTCCAGTAATCCCGCCAAAAATCTGATTACTATATTTCCCTTTCCCCAAGGTTAATGACCATATAGGATCCCTTTGGGGAAGGCTGGGATGAAGATTAACAGTATATTCCCATTATGGAAATGCAGCCTCCCCTTAATTCAAGAGGTTCTGGGTCTGTAAACTGACTCATTGCAGGGAATTGATGAGGGGCCATAACTTTCTTTGGTGGTTTAGGTTATACCTCTATTTACTAGAACTAGAATTCTCTCATACAGATCAAGTAAGACTATAGCAGACTTACCCATCTATTTCTTTCCTAGGGACACCATGATCAACTAGCCAATGCTATAGGTCTCTGTAAGTCACACTATGCTGATTACTACTTTGGTTCTGCTGTCCATTATGATAACCATACTCAGTTTGCCTTTGGCAGTTAAGTGTTGCTATTTGGCCTCAGCCACCTAGGATCCCATTATCCCCATCATATTTAGGGATCCCAATTGATGGTAGCAGTTCCCACTGTGATTTGTGACCTACAGAGAAGAATAACGACACAGCCCTTCAAGCATGACATCTTCCCCCAAATTGATCTCTTACAGTCATGGTGAAAGATGTGTCCTCTAACCCTTCCAGGTTGGCTGAGCAGGTCTAACATCATAAATCCACGTTAACATTCCAGTTTCCTTAAACCTTTCATTAGCTTCCTCTACAACATACCAACACATTTCTAGCGTTTCAACTTCATTTGATGCTACTTGTTTTCTATTTGTCCTGTTTTTCCTTCCTTCTTTCATTTGGATTAGTCATTTTTTACCCTCACTATTGGGCTTTTACTTTGCTTTACTCTTTTAATGGTTACTCTAAGGTTTATAGTGTATATCCTTAACATATGATCTATCTGGAAATGATGTATCATTTTACCTATAAGGTAAGAACCTTAAAAGAATATACAGCTGACCCTTGTATGATAGAGGTTCAAACTGTGTGGGTCCACTTACACACAGATTTTTATAACTTTTTTTCCTGTAGCTTACTTTATTATAGGAATACAGTATGTAATAGATACACAAAATATGTTATCAACTATTTATGTTATTGGTACACCTTCTGATCAATAGTAGGCTATTGGTAGTTAAGTTGTGGGGGCATCAAAAGTTATAACAGATTTTCTACTGCAAACGGTATCAGTGTCTCAACATTTCATTTCTAAATATATTCTATATTCCTCAGCATATTGCTATTTTTGTTTTCAATAGTCATCTTTTAAGGAGATTAAAAATGAGAAGAGAGTTTTCTATATATACCCACATAGTTACCATTTTGATTGCTCTTTCTTTGTATAGCTCCAAGTTCCCATCTGGTTTGATTTTCCTCCAACCTGAAGAACTTGACATATTCAGTCGCATAGGTCTGCTGGCAATGAGTCTCTCACCTTTTGATTTGTTTGACAGCCTTTATTTCCACTTATTTTTCTAAAGATATTCTTGAGTGCCACAGAATTCTAGGTTCTTGTACTTTATTTATTTATTTTTGGGGGGGTACTTTATGGATGTGTTGACATCATGTCATGGCTTGCATAATTTCTGATAGAAAGTCTGTTCTCAATTTTATCTTTGTTCTTCTGTTTATAATGTGTCTCTCCCCTTCACCGCCCTTGCCCCCACTGTCAGATCTTCCCTTTATTACTTAGTCTTAATCATTTGTTATGGTGTACCTTGGTTTGTTGTTGCTGTAGTTACTGTTTTTTTTAATGTTCATCGGGCATGGCATTCATTGAGTTTCTTGGATAGTGGATTTGTAGTTTTGACCAAATTGGAAACTTTTTGGCCATTAATTCCAATATTTTCCCATCTTCCTCCCACCCCTTCTCTGCAGTTCCAACTTCACCTATGTTAGATTACTTGATACGGTCCCAAAATGAAGCAATTTTTCTTTTTCCATCTATATGTTTTCTATTGCCATGTATTCAAGTTTCCTGATCTTTTCTTCTTTGGTGTATAATCTACTATTAATCCAATCTTGTGTATCTTCCATTTCCTATCTAGAAGTAACATTTGATTCACTTTTATGTATTCAGTTTCTCTTCATTATGTTTCTGCTTTCCTCTACCTTCTTGAATGTATGGCATGCATTTACAATAGCCTTTCTAACATTGTCTGCTACTTCTGTCTTCATTTCTGCATGTCTGTATCAGTCAGTTTGCCTCTTGCAGTTTCATCTCATGCACGTGGTTAACAGTACTCATCCAGAGTTTCAGGGGCCCTCTGTAGGTACCTGGAGTCCTCCTTTTGTGGAGCAGCTGCCCTCCAGGACTCTACTCCACAGGTTCCGGCTGCGCTGGCCTCCCTGCAGGCTCCTTGAGACTTTTGTGGGCCTTCTGCATTTTTACCTCTCACAAGTTGGAGCTTTTTGTTTTTGTTTATTCATTTGAGACACACAGAGCACAAGCAGGGGGAGTGGCAGGAAGAGGGAGAAACAGACTCCCCGCTGAGCAGAGAGCCCAATTCAGGGCTCCATCCCAGACCCTACAATCATGACCTGTGCCCAAAGGCAGATTCTTAACCATATAGCCACCCGGGCATCCCAAGGCTTTTCTTTTTCATCCTCTTTCACATACTTTCACAATAAGGCATGTATCACAAGAGGGATAAAAATATGATTGCAAATTTGTTTCAGCCTCCTCTTACTATTGGGATTTTGTTTCCTTCATACCACAAGACTACACAAAATTGCCTTTTGAACCCCAGCCACCAACAGACACAGGATGTCTGTTTACACAACCCTGTAAAAATAGCCTTTGGAATTTCGGATCCTATCTCTTTAGTCTCTTTCCTCAAAAAAGTTTAGTATAGAGTGGATGCCTTAAGTAGAAAATGAGTTACATTATTATTGGCATATTCCTTTCTCTATAGAAGTACTTTATATGCTACACATCATCACACTGTGAGAGATTTCCCTCCAGCTTTTTGACCCAGCCCTTCCAGCCTCCTATACCACCTTAGAATTCCATGAATGTTCCATGGGAAAGACTAGCTTTGCATTTGCTTTCTTCTAGCTTATGATGTATTGTACATGACCTCCTAAAACTGATCATTTCACTTGCTCCCAGGAGCATCCTTCTGCTTGAGCCAACTCTAATCTTCAGCCCATGCCCAAAAGAATCATATAACCTCAGAAAAGAAAACATCCAGCAATCATCAGTTCACTTCAGGCAAGCTCTTCCCTGTCTGGAATTTTAGTTCATATGGTCCTCATTGCTTCTACCACTCTCTCATAGCTTTATGAATGTATGGTTTTACAGTTTATTCATTTTTGTCTGCAGTTTTGCAGCAAGAATACAGGCCTCATGAGACATTCTACATCCTACTCAGAAATGGAAGCCAGACTTAAAACCTGGTTTTCTATCTAGAGTACATTGTTACACCCTTGCTCAGTGTTACTTCTTCTATTCTTTGAGTCCATAGCTCATAACTTGCCACCTACCAGTCTCTAGTATAACATGGAAAGCTATGCTGAATATGATTTACATTCTAATCTGTTGTGTTCATTTTTACAGGACCAGGATTAAAACCTCCAGAAGAACGGACAATTGAATACTTAGAAGAAGTTGCAGTTAATTTTGCCAAAGGACTATCTGATAAGAAAATCTCCATAAAGAGAGACAAGGGATTAGTAGAAAGTGAGTGTCATTATTAAAGAACTCTAAGGCAAAGGTTCTCTCCAGAGAGTTTAATTTTGTTATAAAATGAGAAGGAGGTAAATGCCTTTTTTTTTTTTTTTACTCTAAGTATAGAGTCATCCTTAAGGAGTGTAACAACTGCTCTAGGATCAAGTCCTAAACCTTACACTGGTTGGTTACAGCCATTTTTTTTTTCAATTTTTTATTTTGGAAAATTTGAAGCATTAATACAAAAGCAGAATAGTATATAATACTGTAATAAACACCCGTGCACCCAACACCCAACTTTAGTATTTATCAACTAATTAAACCATGTGTATAGAAGTGCTTAGGTTGCAATTTGGATTTTGTATATCAAAGTGAAAAGTTCTTTCAGATAACTACAATTATTGCATTTTTATGGAGTTTACAGAACAAACTAAGAAGGGAGACTAGGCTTTTTCCAGTCAGTATCTAAAAACCATTTTCTTTTGCAGAATTGACGTCATATGCCCTGAGTATTCCTTTTGTCAGACAACAGGTTTACAAAAAGGTGGAAGAAAAAGTACGAAAACAGACCAAAGGCCTTTATCCTGCACCTCTGAAAATAATCGATGTGAGTCTTCACCCCATATTCCCACATTTCTCATGTTTCCTCCCTTTATAGAGCAGTATTCTTTATTGCCATTCCGAACTATGTCTTTTGGTACTATAGTTCTTAATTCTGTTATTACAGTACTCACTAAAAATAAAGCAAGCTATGAGGGCTCATAAACTGATTATTTTGGGAATAATGAGTGCTGGGCATAATGAATTTAAAACTACCAGTTATAAAACAGGAAAAAAAAAAAAAACCTGTTATATCAGAATAACAAGGCCAGTAAAATCCTGGGCATTAATTAAAAGGTAGTTGAAACAAAATTGATGGCCTCAGTTGAAAACATTGCAGTACCTAAAATGTCTTATTGACTTCCCCATTGCTGTAATTATCAAAAAAGTGTAATGATACAGAAAAGTTCTGAAAAAGATCAAGGAGGATAAATAAAATGATCACAGGGTTAAGAACTTCTGTCTAAAGGTAGACTTTAAAACTTAGAAACTCTTTAGTCTTCAGTCTTTAGTATCTAAGATTAAGAGAACATGTAATCTAAGACTTTGAAAATGGGGAATAAATCAGCCAACAAATATATTTTGAGGAAAGACACCAAAATGCATAAATAAGACACATGATTCCCTTCCCACACCCATCTCCCAGTTTGAGGAGATTAGATGTGTGTCTGTGCTGGGATGGGTAACTAATGGAAGGGATGTTAGATGCCACCCTGGGATCACTGCCAGATAATTGAACAGAGGAAGATTGCTAAATGCACAGAGGAGGCAACAGTCACTGTAAGCCAGAGAGATTAGGAAGAGCCTCCTATAATATTTTTTTAAGATTTTATTTATTTATTCATGAGACACACAGAGAGAGAGGCAGAGGGAGAAGCAGGCTCCCCGCAGAGAACCCAATGTGGGACTCGATCCCCAGACCCGGGATCACGCCCTGAGCTAAAGGCAGATGCTCAACCACTGAGCCACCCAGGCGTCCCAGAGCATCATAGAATTTGACCTGAGCCCTGGAAAGTGAAGAGAAAGTTGTACCAGGTAGGGTGGGCATTTTGAGCAAAGCTGGAAAGCATGAGGTTCTTCAAGGAACATTTAATGAGATCAGATTTTGTAGGATACTGAAATGTGTGCAAAAAGGCCAAATGAACCCTAGATTTTAGAACTTGGACAATAATGAATTTGGAAATTTGACCTTCATCCTGTATAGATCATAGAGATAATAGTCCTAGTAAGTCATAAACAATTTAGAAAGAGACAAGTAGAGACTTGAAGTTGGAAGCTATCTTGGTCATTCAGACTTGACATTTGAGTAAGACCCCAAGATAGATTAGTAAAGAGGTGAAGGTAGTAAGAGACTTGCCAAAGAGAAGAGATTATGAGTTAAGTTTTAGAAGTGCTGAGTTTAGATGTTTCAGGAAATTCAAGTGACAATTTACACAAAAGATAAGAATGTAGATTTGTTCATATGTGGGTTGTTTTTTTTTTATATCCACTTTTCATTCTCATAAATTGTGGTGATTGAATACAGGGTCAATTCGACTTTTATACTTGGACTTAGGATAGGACTTCCCTCAAATGTTAAGTTGAATTTATAGAATTCATGAGTAACATGACAGAGGAGACCATCGGCCTGAGGAAGAATGCACAGAAGGAGAAAAGGGCTGAGAGTGTAACTATGGGGATGTGCCTACTAACGTAGGAGAGCAAGAGAGAAGCTGGAAGAGCCATTTTAGCAAGAAGGAAGGGAAAACCTTTTCTCAGACTTGAGCAGTGCCAGTGGCAGCTCTTTATCTGCTGGTATAGTGGTCTAGAAGTGGATAAGGAGATAAGAGTTTGAGCTGTGGGACCTCTGTCATCTTTTCCCACTCTGACTTTTATTACTTTCTTCTATTTCATTTCCTTCCATTTTATGCTAGTTTTAGTAGTAGTCTTGGAGATGGAAAATGAAGTCAGTCTTTTTTTTTTTTTTTTTTTTTTTTTTACTTTTTTAAGATTTATTCATCTGTTTGAGAGAGGGGGGAAAAAAGAGCAAGAGAGTGAGCACAAATGAGGGGATAGGCAGAGGGAGAAGCAGACCTCCTGAGCTCCATCCCAGGACCTTAGGATCATGACCTGAGCCAAATGCAGATGTTCAACCAACTGAGCCCCCCAGGTGGCCCAAGAATAAAGTAAGTCTTAAGCAAGCAGCCATTCAGTCCTCTTGTCTTTCTTACTCCGCTTCCAGACTTTTGGCTTACTCTTTGAAGACTGATGAACTAGCAGTTTTATTCACGGTAGTGAGCATCTCACCCATCCCTTGCAACAATGAACAAATGCTTTATGTGTTTTTTAGGTGGTAAAGACTGGAATTGAGCAAGGGAACGATGCTGGCTATCTCTCTGAATCTCAGGTAAAGTACTTTCCTTTGAATTTTTTATTAGCTACTGAAAAAACCAAGATCTAGAACTCTTTATAAAGCTGAGAAAAGGAAAGGTACCCAAAGTCTATCTAAAATGTTTTTCTTAAAAAAAAATAAAAATAAAATAAAATAAAATAAAATGTTTTTCTTCTGGTGACTATCATTTCTCAGGGTTACTCTCAGTGAATAGATGTTAAGAACACCTTAGTGGTCAGTGGTCCCAGCTACTTGAACTTACTCTCAGTAATGAAGGTTTAAGTAGGGAAAGCAGGGCCAGAGTTCTAATTCTTTCAAATGAATCATTGGGAGGTTTTGGTTCTGGAGTTGGGCTGGTTATATTGTGATAAAAATGAATACATTGAGAGAAGAATACATTTCTTACTCATTAGGGCCTAGAGATAAAACTTTGAAGGCCAGCCTCTCTTTGGTGAATTAGAAAATGGAAGGAAATGTTGTGTAGCAACTAAAAGAACACAGAGGAGCATGTGACAAGCCTCACCTCTTCCCACTTTTCCAACAAATTGGTGGTATTATAGATTTAAGTGGTTACAGTTATTTTTAAGTTTTAAGCAATCATTGAAGAATGACTGCTCTTTGATAATAAGACAGAAGGTATCTGAAGAGCTCAGGACATATTCAAGAGAAAACATTTCTTGTACTGGTTGCTTACTACAGTGCATTCTGAGTTAGTCTTTTACCTCCTAACCAGCTACATATATACATATGTACAGAAAAATTGAAGCACAAGTTTCACAAATCATTGTCCTCACTGTGTACATTGTACTCATATTTCCTATGTGTACGACCCACTAACCTCATGACCACTGATGGATCTCTAGCCACAGTTTGAAAATCACTGGTTTACTGAATAGGATACACTGTATCAAGATCAGTAGAACATTGTTGCATGTTCTATTAGGGCATGAAAGCAACTTTACTTGGGGGATTCCCTTTGAAATGCTATTTGTAACCATGTAACCATACCGGTAAATGCTAGTTATATTGATGATGATGATAGCTGACATTGAGACCCAGTCATTTTACTAGCATTCTCACTTAATTCCAGCAATACTGTAAAATAAGTATTGTTTTTCCCATTTTAAGGATGAAGAAAGCTTGACAGCTGTGAAATGGCAGAGCCAGGATTTCAAACTCAGTTCTGTCAAACCTAGACTCTAAATCTCATCTTCCTTTTTTTTTTTTTTTTTTAAATATATTTTATTTAGGGGCAGCCTGGGTGGCTCAGCGGTTTAGTGCTGCCTTTGGCCCAGGGCATGATCCTGGAGACCTGGGATTGAGTCCCATGTCAGGCTCCCTACATGGAGCCTGCTTTTCCCTCTGCCTATGTCTCTGCCTCTCTCTCATGAATAAATAAATAAATAAATAAAATCTTTAAAAATAAGTAAATATATATATATATTATTTATTCATGAGAGACACAGAGAGAGAGGCAGAGACATAGGCTCCCCACGAGGAGCCCAATGTGGGACTTAATCCCAAGACCCTGGGATCACGCCCTCAGCTGAAGGCAGCCACTCAACCGCTGAGCTACCCAGGTGTCCCAAAATCTTATTCTTAACTGCTAATCTGAGAGTGGCTCTCTGTAAGCATTAGGGGACTTTTCAGAGCTATAGGTGTCATGCAGACAGCCTGCTACAACAAAAGAGACCCAGAATTGAGAGTCCTACTGCTAGGATATGAGTTCCAATCCTGCCGCTTGAGGTGTTGTCGTGACTTAATTTCTCTGAGCCTCCTCTTCCCAGTCTTCAACATAAGAGGGTTGATTGAGAGGACCATGAAAGGTCCGTTTTGACCGTAACATTCTAGTCCATGAAAAAGGTTAGCTACCACCACCTCTGGAGCAGAGAATCTAGAGCTTGGGTGAATCCAACCCTTTTCACAGTAGTAGTCAGAAAGTACCACAGGTAAGAAGACATCACGGGGGCCCTGGAGCACTCATGTGTGTTACCTCTACTCTGCAAGGAAATTGGACTGAAGGAACTCCCATCACTGAGACTCTGAAGTTCCACTGTTTTTTTGGTTCTCCTTTATTTTCCAGAAATTTGGAGAGCTTGCAATGACCAAAGAATCAAAGGCGTTGATGGGACTTTATCATGGTCAGGTCCTGTGTAAGAAGAATAAATTTGGAGCTCCACAGAAAGAAGTAAAGTAAGCTCAGCTCTCTGCCTTATGGAGCCTATGTGGGTTTCACTGCAAAGCTAGATTCCTGCCTTCCGTCTTGCCTACATGTCTTCCATCCTGAGCATATTAGATCCCTCTTCCTCCTAACAACTTTCTGGCTTTCAAAGTTCAGCCTGAGTTTTCTCCAGACCTCTCTATTGGCTTCTGTAGCAGTTTTCCTGTCTTACTATTGATGTCCCCTAGAAGTCTGGTTTATGTCCCAAACCAGACACAACTATACGATGTTTACTGATCTTGTATCTTCCTGTGATTTGAGATACCATCCCTGGGAACTCATACTTCTTCCTCATAAAAAAATATATAGCCTCATTCTAATTGTTAAAGGCTTGTCTTTCTAATTTACAACCTAAATATTTTGTTTAATATTTTATTTATTTATTCATGAGAGAGAGAGAGGCAGAAGGAGAAGCAGGCTCCATGCAGGGAGCTGGATGTGAGACTTGATCCCAGGTCTCCAGGATCACAACCTGGGCCAAAGGCGGCGCTAAACCGCTAAGCCACCCAGGCTGCCCTACAACCTAAATATTTAAGATACTATTTGCCTGTTTCATGTCTATTCTTTTTAGCAAGACTTTCAATATTATGCTGCCTAAAAGCTCTTCAACATTTTAAATTTACTAATGCCCCTAAATTCACCTTCTAGCTCAGTGGTTCTCAGCCTGGGGAATGTTGCACCCCAGGGATCACTTGATGATGTCTGGAAACATTTTTTGGTTGTTAATAGGTGCTTCTGGCATCTAGTGAGCAGAGGTCAGGGATATTGCTAAACACCCCATAGTGTATGGGACAAGCCTAAGAATTAGAATAATCAAAAATGTCAGTAATGCCAAGGTTAAGTAATACTGCTTTAGCTGAATTACCGTGAGGGCTTTCAGAGCAACTAATATTACTACTTTCTCCATCTCCTTCACCTTTAGCAACATTACAATCCAAAAAAGAAGATAAGGGATCCCTGGGTGGCACAGCGGTTTAGTGACTGCCTTTGGCCCAGGGCGCGATCCTGGAGACCCGGGATCGAATCCCACGTCGGGCTCCCGGTGCATGGAGCCTGCTTCTCCCTCTGCCTGTGTCTCTGCCTCTCTCTCTTTCTCTCTCTCTCTCTCTCTGTGACTATCATAAATTAAAAAAAAAAAGATAAAACGGGTAGGAAATCTGGGTGAGACAGATAACAATCCTAGCCCAGAGGGCTGATTTCCAAATATAATATGAACTACAACTATAACTACTTCTCCAGCACACATGGTGATCAGTAGGGATCATTACCAGTCTGGTTGTGTTTGTTCTACCCAACATGGAAACAGTATCCTGCAATCAGTAGGTGCTGTAGTACAGTAAGATGGCCACTTAAGCACTTATGTCAGCATCTCTTCATATATTCTACAAAAATCAAACATTAACAAGGACAAAAAAGTCACCCATTCCCCATGCATAGCATAAGTGCAAGGCAGATATGCTACTAACTTCTCATTATGTAAGAGGGAAACCTCACTGTAACAGTAAATAAAAGGAAGCAAGAGAGAAAAGTATTAAGAGTCTTGCAAAATCATACAACTGTGAAACACACCAACTGCTACTTCCTCACCCTACCCCTTTACTCCACCATCCCTCCATCTACCAAAAAATGCCATCAATTAAAGAGACTACACTTTGCAACTGCAGAGTCCTCTTAAATAATGAAACCTAATGAGCTATTCCAGACACCTCCTCCTATCTGTATATACTTCTTCCTGTCATAGGCAGCTAGACATAATGCCATCTGGAGAGGGTATTATTATACCAAATACACGAAAAAGATAGGCAGAATCCACATGCATCTCATATAAGAAGAAGTAAGAAAAAGTATCAAAATACTTACGATTATGAAGATTCTCCCCCCTAAAGCAGTCACAATACAGAAGAAAACTGTAACAAAACACTTCCAAATTTGAATCAAATATCCTTAAATAAGCATTTGCAGATAAGAATCACCTTGAATCAGAAATTCAAAAACTTGGGACACCTGAGTGGCTCAGCGGTTAAAGCATCTGCCTTTGGCTCAGGGTGTGATCCTGGAGTCCTGGGATCGAGTCCCGCATCAGCCTCCCTGCATGGAGCCTGCATCTCCCTCTCCCTGTGTCTCTGCCTCTCTCTCTTGGTGTCTCTCATTAATTAATTAATTAATTAATTTTTAAAATTTTTCAAGAACTCAGAACTAAATGTACAGAAAAACAGGGTGATGCAAGAGTTGGCCTAACTTGGAAATAAATTGGGGAAAAAGGAAATGAGGAATTAATCATAGGATACCCAAGACAGAATAGGGTGAACAGATTTACTAAAACTTGGAAGAATAGGGGCACCTGGCTGGCTCAGTAGGAAGAGCAAAAAACTCGATCTCAGGGTCATGAGCTTGAGCCCCATATTGGGTGTAGAGATGACTTAAATAAATAAACTTAAAAAAAAAAAAAAAAAAGAACCTTGAAGAATTAAAGAAAGGGGATTTTTTTTCTACTTTCCCAGCTGCCAGTGATGCACTCTGCTTCCTCCACTTCTGTCTCTAGGCTCTTCCCCCTTACCTTGGATAATCATTTGAATTCCTTATCTATTTTATTCTTTTAATTAATTTTTATGCAAAAATGCACTTATTCTTTTTAAGAAAACTTATAAAGTTAAATATTAACTGATAGTATTTTGTGTTTATGGTTTGAATATTGTACTATAAAAGGAATCCTCTGTGTGAAGCCTGTAACTGGCTCCTTTCAGTGGTATGACTTGGAGACTGTGCATATTGGTACATATCAGTTAACTTATTCCTCTTAATTTTCTACTGATGGACTGATGGCTCTTTGCAGTTTTTCATGATTACGAACACTGTATGACTGTTCGTCGCAGTTTGTCATCTTATGCATAAATACTTTCATTGGAGTAGATAATGAGAAATAGAATTACTAGTTTGTGGGGTATGTGAGGTTTAGTTTTAATAAATTTGTCCTCCAAAGTAGGACAATACATACTTCCATCAGCCATTCAGTGAAAAAAACAATTTTTGTACATCCTCCCTGATGCTTTTACAATTTTTGCCAACCTGGTGAGGAAAGAATATCTCATTTTAATTTGCATATCCCATGTTATGAGGGAGGTTAAGCATCTTTATTGTCAGTTTGTTTGTTTTTCTAGGGAATTGCACTTTTTTAAAATTTTTATTTACTTATTTATTTATTTAAGATTTTATTTATTTATTCATGAGAGACACAGAGAGAGAGGCAGAGACACAAGGCAGAGGGAGAAGCAGGCTCCATACAGGGAGCCCAACGTGGGACTCGATCCTCGGTCTCCAGGATCACGCCCTGGGCTGAAGGCAGCACTAAACCGCTAAGCTACCTGGGCTGTCCTTAATTTATTTTTTGAGAGAGAAAGCAAACTCACACAAGAAAGATTGGGGCGGGGCGGGGGCAGAGGGAGAGAACTCCAAGCAGACTCATTACTGAGCTCGGAACCCAAACCAGGGCTCAGTTCTGCAACCCATAAGATCATTTCCTGACCCGAAACCAAGAGTCAAACCCTGAACTGACTTGAGTCACCCAGGCATCCCAGAATTGCTTTATACAAGCCCTTCCCCATTTTAGTGGGTTGTCCTTTTTTTAAGTAATCTCCACGCACAATGTGGGGCTTGAATTCTTGACTCTTGGAGATCGAGTCACATGCTGTGCTGCTTGAGCCAGCCAGGTGCCCCATGTCTTTTTTAATTGACACATGCATGTTCTTCATTTCCCAAGTTGTAATTCTTTGCTGCAATATGTATTGCAGATTTCCTCCTATTCTATGGTTGTCTTAATTTTGTGGGGTCATTTCTGTTTGTGACAAATTTTTAGTTTTCATGCAATAAATACCTTTTTTAGCCCTATTCTTTATGTCTCTCTATCCTGTTTTCTCACTGTTTTCCAGTTAATTAAACTAACAATGTAGGGGCGTCTGGGTGGCTCAGTCCATTAAGCTTCCAACTTTTGACTTCAGCTCAGGTCATGATCCCAGGATCATGGGATTGAGCCCCCCCATCAGGCTCCATGCTCAGTGAGGAATCTGCTTGAAATTCTCTCTCCCTCTCCCTCTGCCACTCCACCCCCATGCACACGCATATGATGTCTCTCATAAATAAATAAATCTTGGAGCACCTAGATAGTTCAGTGGTTGAACATCTGCCTTTGACTCAGCTCATGATCCTGACCGGCGTCCTGGGACTGAGTCTTGCATCAGGCTCCCCAGAGGGAGCCTGCCTTTCCCTCTGCCTATGTCTCTGCTTCTCTCTGTCTCTCATGAATAAATAAATAAAATATTTAAAAATACTAATAAATACTGTTAAAAAAAAAAAAACCACTAAACATAGAAATGCATGTGTTACTACAAAGCTACATTTAAAAGATGCTTCCAGAACTTGAAATTAGGTTTCCTTTTCAGGTCATAAACATGATTTTTGAAAATTATAATCAGAATTGTTAGAAATGAAACTTTATCCTAGTATTACAACTCTGTTTTTTTTTTTTTTAAGATTTTTATTTATTTATTCACGACAGACACACACAGAGAGAGAGAGAGAGGCAGAGACACAGGCAGAAGGAGAAGTAGGCTCCATGCAGGGAGCCCAACGTGGGACTCAATCCTGGGTCTCCAGGATCATACCCCGGGCCGAAGGCAGCGCTAAACCGCTAGGCCACTGGGGCCACCTAGTATTACAACTCTAATTTAAGTCTATATAGTGCTGTTAACTTCAGCTTTTATGAAGGAAGATGTTCTGGAAAAATTTTTTTAGTTGTTTACTATGGGAGCATGGCATATTGCTCCAGAATTATGAAAAAATAAAAATAAAAAAGAGAGAGAATAAGCAGATATGCTCTCTGGCCCACAAAATACTTAGAATTTAATTGAAGAAACAAAAATAGTGAATATGAAGCCATTCCAGAATACTGTGGGGTAAGCCAGATGGTCCTAAGAAGTTCAAGAGAAGTTGGAGGGTAGAAAAGGCAGCAATGTGCATGTATGGAGGTATTTGTGGGGAGGGGTGTGATAAGGGCTGGAAGCAAAGAAAACATCCAGGAGAATTTTGATGTAATCCAAGTAAGGGTAATAATGGCACAAATTTCAGAAGAAATTAAAGCTTACTGGAAAATGGTAAAATCAGTAAAATAAGTAGTCAGAAGAAGAGAGATTAGTCTTTGGGCATATCATGGCAAATTGGCTTTTGTTTGGAAACCAGAGATATTCATATTGACATCAACATAAATCAGGTTGTTTTTGTTTTGTTTCAGTGATCTTGTTTTGTTTTCAGTGATCTCCAGGCATAATTGAAGATCAGTATAATTCTGTCTTCTTGTGTAGGCCAGTTCTTTTCGGCCTAACAAATTTTTGCATATAGCTTTGAAAATCTTCTCTCTCTCTCTGCCCCACTCATGCTCTCTCTAAATTAATTAAAAGGGGCTGCCTGGGTGGTTCAGTCAATTAAGCTTCCAACTCTTGGTTTTGGCTCAGGTCATAATCTTAGGGTCGTGAGATCAAGCCCATTGTTGGGCTCCACACTGTGTGTGGAGCCTGCTTAAGATTCTCTCTCTCTCTTTCCCTGCTCATGGCCACTGTCTGTCTCTCTCTAAAAAAATTAAAAATTTAAATTAAAATAAATACATTTGAAAATATATTTTTATGGGCAAAATTTAAATTTTTATAAATAAAAATTTAAAATACTTCATAGATAAAATTTTAGATAAATTTATAGATAAATTCATAGATAAAAATTTTTATAGGAAAAATTGTTTAAAATACCTTGTTGTGCCCACTTTTGTTGGTTTATTGAATAATTTGGGTGATCTCCCACTTTTACTAAAATAATTACCAGAAGTCATTCGTGCTTTCCTTCTAGGGACCTAGCCATTCTTGGTGCAGGGCTGATGGGAGCCGGCATTGCCCAGGTCTCTGTGGATAAGGGCCTGAAGACCATACTTAAAGATGCTACGCTAACCGGGCTGGGCCGAGGACAGCAGCAGGTGTTCAAAGGGTAAGCCAGCTCTCTGTCTCTATCAGCAATATGCTGTTCATTTTTTGCCGTTATGGATTCCTTTTTCCTAAACATGGTGGGTACTGAATGCTCCATGGTTAAGCTATTTCCTTTGACTTTTAGAAACACTGATTCCTTTCCCTTAGTTTTATTGTACATGTTACAGTGTGCAGTAAAATGTAATGTCTACCTGCAGAAGAGAAAACTACCAGATATTTTTACATGCCATTTATTTCGTGCTTTGGTATCAAGACTAGAAGGTCTCATGTTTGTGAATTTTGGTAGTTTCCATATCACTGCTGTATTATTAGGAAACACTGAAACAGCACGACATTGTGGAAGATGAGGAGGTGGGGAAGTATGCCAGAACTGCACATTGAGGGTAGAGCTGGGATCAAAACTCTTGAACCTTCTATTTCTTAGCTGGCACAACTGTAGAGAAGCAGGAAAAGAATTTGGTTCCACAATGTCTGAGGCTTTACAGACTGTGTCTCCTTCTTATCACTGAATTAATAAAAGGTCAATACTACTTTCTCTCCTGCTCACCTACCCCTTCTCACCCCGGGGCCAAACGCTGCCTGTTTGCAGAGTGGGGGGAAACCAAGCAGCCACTTGTGCAGACTGGGAATTGGTTTCAGGCCAGTTCTGTGCTCCAGTATAATGGACAAGCTGGCTGCACTTAAACTGTCCTTTTTTTTTTTAACAGTTTGACAATTTCTTTTTTCTTTTTTTTTTTTTTAATTTATTTATGATAGTCACACAGAGAGAGAGAGAGGCAGAGACACAGGCAGAGGGAGAAGCAGGCTCCATGCACCAGGAGCCCGACGGATTCGATCCCGGGTCTCCAGGATTGCGCCCTGGGCCAAAGGCAGGCGCTAAACCGCTACGCCACCCAGGGATCCCCCACTTAGACTGTCCTATGCATGACTTTTAGTCAAATGAGGTTTTTTTGTTGTTTCTCATATAGGTTATGTAGCTTCAGCATGTTTGACCTCATTTCTGCAGAGAGATTATGTTGCTACTGTCATCCTATACAAGATGTGGCAGGTTTAATCATTTTGGCAGATTATTGTAAGATAGCAAGGAGTTGGAGTAAAAGATTCGTGACAAAAAAAAATTTTTAATTGGCATGTGCTTGATAACATAGCCCTGAGACTAGCATGTAAACATCCCCAAACACCATCACATACAGTCACCAAAATGAGAAATTGCTGCTCTAAAATAGATCCCACCCTCTGTCTCTTTTGGATTTAGGTTCCCCAGCTTTCCTTTGTGCCTCAGAAACATCAGGCTCTGGCAAGTGCCCCTTACCGTGCTACTGACTTAGGACATAAATGTTTCCCATCCTCTCTTGAAAACAGTTTCATTAGGGATTAGAATTAGAGCAACTAGTAATGTTTTGAGTTCTGATAAGCATTTCGTTTGCTAACTGCTGACATGGTTGTCAGAAACCAAGAGATTTGAACCCATACTTTTTAAGACTTTGAATACTTCTTTGAACTTACCTTGTGGCTTTAATTTTTCTTTTAGTTAAGGAAATTAGTGAATGGGATTCAGGAAAACTCTAGGTCAGTTATTCTGAAAGTGTGGTCAGATTAAAACCTAAGAGAGCCTACTTTTCTTGGCAGTGAAAAGTAATCGGTTAAATGTTTGAGTAGCAGGAATCCTTTTTATCTCCCTGTGGGAAAGAAGAAACCTTGAGTTAATATTTTATGTAATCAATATAATGTGCTACTTATACTATGTGCCGACTGGGAAGTAGATTAAGAATATAAGAAAATAATGCTTGGTCTCGGTTTTCCAGGAGATTACAGTTACAGAATAACAAAATGATGTGTAATCAGGTAAAATAAGTTCATGTGGTCTAGGACACCTGTTGGGTGTTTTCTCTGTTATAGGTACAGAGTTACCAGAGCTGCATCTTTGTTTTGCCATTCTAGTATTTGTGTCTACTCTTCTTGGCAAATTTAACTATTTTTTGAGTGATAGAGTTTATGTAAGTTTCACTTGTAAAGGCATCTTATAGTTTGGGGCCAACCTATCTTTCTCCTAGTACCTAGCCATTTGACCATGAGTCCCTCTGAGCCTGTTTAAGCAACCCTTCTCTCTCAAAATGGGAGTAATAGAATTATCTCATAGAGTTGGTAGAAACACATAGCACAATGTCTGGCCCATGGATGCTCAATAAATGGTAAGTCTCCTTTTCTCTATTTTTTCTAGATTGAATGATAAAGTGAAGAAGAAAGCTCTAACATCATTTGAAAGGGACTCCATTTTTAGCAACTTGACTGGGCAGCTCGATTACCAAGGTTTTGAAAAGGCTGACATGGTGATTGAAGCTGTTTTTGAGGACCTAAGTCTTAAGCACAGAGTGCTAAAAGAAGTGGAAGCAGTAAGTATGAGGCCTGTTGTACATGAATTCTCATTTAGTGAGTGGAGGACAGATACAGGTGTTCTTAAAAGGCAACTTGTGGTTCTTGTTATAGGGCTGTTCATGTCCAAACATCAGTTTTTTGTGAACTCATGCACAGTATATATGTTACAAAGGTCAAATCTGGGTCTTCAGGCAAGAAAATCAAGTAGCACAGGGTTCATTAGCATTCTGTGGGAGTTTGGTCACCCAGACCTACAGGGAGCCTCATGGAGGATAGCCAGCTGTGTTGACATTCTGGGTTGGCTACAAGCCATAACTAAACTTCAGATCTAGCCAGCACAGGAGGTAGGGGAGGAATTATTGCTCCAGGCAGGTTTCACATGCTTACTTTGTGGAAATGCTTTGGTCTTGATCCCAAATGTTCTACATGCCATGAACAAAACAGGTACCTGTATTGAGTGGTACAAGGAAAGAGCCCAGAGAGGAACAAATGACAGTAACCTGAGTACAAGGTAGAACCAGGGTCTGGAGCAGCAGCCTACAGTTAAATAAATGTGGGCTAGTAGATTGTGCAAATAAAATGAAACTGGCTTGGTAGCACTCCAAGTTTCTGGAGTAGTGGCCATACTCTTAAAGTGCCCTGTGAGTGAGGGCAATCCCTGCTCTACCACAGACTCAGCCTACAGAGGGTTTAGAAACTAAAGACAAGGTTGGGAAAGAAACAAAAGATAAGCAGCCGGCCTGGGACAGCTTCCACTTTGGAATCCCTGCACTGGAAAATCTTTCCTTTTGACAAAGGGTAATGTAGATTCAGCTGAGAGAGAGCTGAGTGGATTTGTATTCCATCTGTACTAAGTGGCATTTCAGCACAGATACATAAGTGGTATCCCAGGGCTTTGAGGGCACTGCTGAGCCAGTGGCAGGCAGATTCCAGAAGCTGACACAGGCAGCATGGAGAGAGGAGCTTTACCAGTTGACTAGGTGTTGGTATTTGCTTCTGGAAAATTAGGGTTGCAGTTGGGAAACTAGTGATCAAGGAAAAGAGAAAGAGGGATCAGATCAAGAGGAGTGCAGACTCCGAGCAAACCTTTACAGCATTGCCTCTGGCTTCCAAGAGGGCAGAAAACGGGGCTTTTTAAGGCCTGGCCCAGAGCTTCAGAGTGTCACTCCTGCTTTCCATTGGTAAAAGCAAGTCACAAGATTCAAGAGGGAGGAAGCAGACAATACCTCTGGAGCAGGGGAGAGCCACGTGTGAACCAGGAAGGGAGGACTGTTGCCTGCTCTCTTTGGAGACATTGGTCCACTCTTCATGGAGACTTTCCCCACCAGAATAAGATGCCATACCTCTCAGACATGCCACTTGAGACTCTTCCTTGTGGTCACGCTCTGCTTTCGACTTCACACTTCTGATTAAAATCATGGGGGCCTGATCACAAGCTGATTGCTGAGCCAGGTTTTGTCCAACAGGCACCTCTCTAGGTTTTTCCCTTTCTTCTTTATAAAAAAATCTTGATTTGGTATTTAACCTTTATCCTCCTTATAATTGATGTTATTTTACACTCAGCTCTTTAGTGTGTTGCATGTATTTTGAACCTTGATTCCTGTCTCTGATGTTAGGATTTTGCCTGTCCCGGTTTGCACAAATTTGACAGGTGTGCCTTCCGTGTGTTTTATGCATGCAGCTGAATAAAAATTGAATAACTTGGGATCATGAACAGAATGCTGAGACAGTCTATGTTAGAGATTTTTCTCCAGGGTGATAAAGCTAACAGTTAATAGTATTCATGTGCCGTAGATTAATTACAGTGGTGTCCAGTTTTCTAACAATACCCTGTATAAAATGAGCTAGGCATGCATGTTATGACTTGTTCTTAGAAAAGTAAAGGGTGCAGGTATCATGAACTTCTGGATTCGAGGGCAGATCTGAGCAAGAAGAGGGATTGGCACATAGGCTGGATCTTGAAATGAATGAGATTTAACTCAAGGTGATCTCTTCAGTGTTTATCTGAAGTGTCTTATATACCTAACTGCTGAGATGTAGTCTCTGGGTTAGGAAGGATGCTGAGCCAGAGATGGAAGGAGGCTGAATGGGAAAGAGAACAAGGTCACACACAGAAGCCCTGGGTGGTTATAAATATCAGGTGAATAGTGTCTCCTGTCTGAGTGGCTGTGGGGAGAGCAGGGCCAGGCCCAGGTCTCATACTTTAGCTTTGCTTCAGACTCCAGTCATCTCCCGGGTTTATGTGACATTCTTAAATGCTTTTCCCCTGCAGGTGATTCCAGGTCACTGTGTCTTTGCCAGTAACACATCTGCTCTCCCAATCAATGAAATTGCTGCTGCCAGCAAAAGACCTGAGAAGGTAAATTCTGAACAGAGGAAAGACCCTGAACTGTTTTCCTATCGCAGGCTCCCAGAGGAAAGCTTAGAGCATGAGAAGGGCCTGTGTGGATTGTGAAGTGGAGGGAGTGATGAGGTTTTCCCCAAAACTGGGCATAGAGAAACTAATACCATGACCATTCAAGATGCTGGGATAAGTGAAATGAACTATAACCAAAATAAGCTTTTCTAGGTGATCTGCATCCCAAGGTTCGGACTATAAAACGTACCTTTATTACAATTAGGTATTTAAAGATAGGTCCAAGGAGCACCTGGCTGGCCAAGTTGGTAGCATATGACTCTTGATCTCAGGGTTGTGAATTTGAGTCCCATATTGGGTGAAGAGAGTACTCTAAAAAAATTTTTTTAATTAAAAAATAATAAAGATAGACCCTAAAATAAAAAGGGATACTCCAAAATATCACTTCAGCTACAGAGTAGACACTGCTAATGATCTAAGACATGTTTGGTTCCAATTCCACATTCAAGAATTGAAGATCAGGAGGTGGGATGCCTGGGTGACTCAGTGGTTGAGTGTCTGCCTTCAGCTCAGGTTGTGATCCCAGAATTCCGGGATCAAGTACCGCATTGGGTTCCCTGCATGGAGCCTGCTTCTTCCTCTGCCTGTGTCTCTGCCTGTCTCTTTGTGTTTCTCATAAATAAATAAAGAAAATCTTAAAAAAAAAAAAAAAAAAGAAGAAGAAGAAGAGAAGATCAGGAGGTGTGGTGAGGTGTGTCCACCTCTGGGTTCACTTAGAATTTCTACCCAGGACATGAAAAGGTAGAAGCACTTTCAGTAAGTATTTGGAATGATGCTTAGACATTTCTCTTTGGGCATCTGCTGTCTACTAGAGCAACCTAGGGAAAGTGAAGGCACTCAAGGAGAAATGAAAACCTCACGTCTCTGGAGGATAGCAATTAGCCTTAGGTAACCAGAGCCAGCCAAAAGTAGGCAGGAAATATAAGAGACCTGTAAGCAGCTAAAATTGTTAATACAGAGTCCTTGTACTGAAAACACAAAAGTCTGTTTATTCCTATTCTAATAGTTTGGTAATACAAGGTAATCTTGTTTTCTCATACACAGCAGATTGGAAGTGATGTGGGGCCTGACAGAGGCAAATGCAGGGATGGCAGGAAAAGGTCATAAGGAGAAGTGGCAGCTGATAATGTTACACTAAGGGAAGACACAACAACAGTATAAAGGGAGATGACAATGTGGTCATGTCACATCACTCAAAGCACCTCTGCAGCATTTTAAGTCAGTAAAGGAGAACCTTTGATGCTAACTTCTCATTTTCCAGTGGGAAAAGTATCATGCTTTGCAGTCCTGGCCTCCAGGTATCTTGGATAGCTTCCATAAGTCATCTGCTTCCCCTATCTTATATAAAATTAAGGGCAAAGGGTCACAGGTTGGGTGATCAGCCATCTGCTTATCCAGAACAAGTTGGTCACCTCTGGCAGAGCTTTCTTGAGTGATGAAAAATGGATTTTGCTTGGGGCAGTGATTATATGGGTGTATATACAAAACTCATCGAAATGAACACTTATACACTTACTGTGTATAAGTTATATATCATAAAAGCTAATCCCTTTTGCTTGGAAGTACTGAGTCTGAAACAGGTCTGGCTTTTTAAAAAATCATTTAGACACAAATTAAAGAATGTTTAGGATTTAGAAGCAACTTTTGGATTAGTAAGTTTATGAAACATTTAAGTGACCTATGTGTTACATAATGGAGAGTAGGCAGGCTCTGGAGACAGGCTAACTGTGATGGAATCCCATTGCCATTCACTGACTGGCCCTGAGCTACTAGTTTTAACCTCCTGATGTCTTTTTTCCTCATCTAGGTAAGACTGACTAGTTCACAGAGTGATGGATTAAATGTAAGGAATAAATGGCAATTGTATTAAAGAACAGTGGATAGCCAGTAATCAGCAAATGGTAGATATCGTTAATTATATCTCACAGCTAAAGTGAGGGTAGACAGAGCAAAACTCTAGTTTTATGATTAAATTGTTTTCTCCCATGGCAGTTCACTTGGGAGGACTGTTAGCCTGAGGAGGAGGTTCTGAACTTCAGCATGTATTAGAATCACCTGGAAGGCTTCTTAAACACAGATCTGGGCCCTGCCCTGTCTCTCATTCAGTAGATCTGGGTCTGGGGTGGGCCTGAGCATCTGTAGTTCTAAATTTCCCAGGCAGTGCTAATGCTGCTGGTCAAGTTACTTCATTAGTGTAATGAATCTTCAGGCACATTTGAATGTTGATAAATCTTCAAACAAACAAACATTTATTTGAAAGAAAGAGAGCTATGAGGTGGGATGGGGTGGGGAGAGGCAGAGGGAGAGAGAGAATCCCAAGCAGACTCCCCTTGAGCGTAGAGCCTGATACAGGGCTCAATCTTACAACCCCAAGACTAAAATCAAGAATTGGAAGCTGAACCAGCTGAGCCACCTAGGCATCCCTGCATGTCAATAAATGTTATTTAAACCCAGGATCCTGGGCGCCTGGATCCTGGGTGGCTCAGGAGTTGAGCGTCTGCCTTCTGCTCAGGTCGTGGTCCCGGGGTCCCAGGATCAAGTCCCACATCAGGCGCCTTCACAGGGAGCCTGCTTCTTCCTCTGCCTGTGTCTCTGGCTCTCTCTCTCTCTCTCTGGCTCTCTCTCTCTCTCTCTCTCTCTCTCTGTCTCTCATGAATAAATAAATAAAATCTTTAAAAAAATAAACCCAGTATCCTGCTGGTGAGACCCATCTGTGTAAAATCCAGATACATCTCTGGCAGTCTAGCATATTGACAGATTCTTCTGCCTACCTCGGTTTCCCCTGTCCTCAAAAAAAAAAGTGGCCCTAGGGCAGCCCCGGTGGCGCAGCGGTTTAGCACCGCCTGCAGCCTGGAGTGTGATCCTGGAGACCCAATATCAAGTCCCACATCAGGCTTCCTGTATGGAGCCTGCTTCTCCCTCTACCTGTGTCTCTGCCCCTCTCTCTCTGTCTCTATGAATAAATAAAATCTTTAAAAAAAAAAAAAGTGGCCCCTCTAAACCAACAGTATCATTAATATGAGTGGAACTTTCATTCATTCTTCCCTGATAAATCTAATTTGGCCATGAGATGTGATTTTGGCACTAATTCTTGGTAGAATCTATCACCCTCAGTGAAAAACCTTAGAAGCGGATGGAAGAGGAAGATTCCAGTGAGCCCTCTAAACATACTGAACTTTTTATCAAAGAACCACAGAGCCAAACCACTCAACTGGATCAAGCAGTATTCCTGTATCACGACCACCTTTCTCTCCCTTGCTTTCCTGGCCAAAAATGAGTGTTATCCAGTTTCCTCCTCAGTGTTGTTACATCTGTTGGCTTTGTACTCACTCCCCTTGCCAGGTGATTGGCATGCACTACTTCTCTCCTGTGGACAAGATGCAGCTGCTGGAGATTATTACAACAGATAAAACGTCTAAGGACACCACTGCTTCAGCGGTAGCTGTTGGGCTCAAGCAGGGGAAGGTCATCATTGTGGTGAAAGTAAGGAGCTGTGTAACAACAGAGTGACAGATGTGGGGAAAGTTCTGTTAAGATTCCTTGTACCTCCAGGCTTGTTTTGCCTATGTTTGCCTCAGAATCATACCAAACAACCTTTTGGTATGATTTTTCCCTTAGTTGTCTACGGTGTAGACAGTGGTATGGACTGTACTGCTAAGTCAGGGTCTGGGACATCGCAGGTTCTCCCAGCCACGCTGCCCTGGCTGTGGCTTCCCGTGCATTGTAGTTGTAACAGTTCTGTTTGGGAAGATAAACCACCTTGAATTTTGAAATGACATGTGGGGAAGAGAGCCTGCTTTCAGATTCTTCCACGTTATCTCCCTTGGCAGGATGGACCTGGCTTCTACACCACCAGGTGCCTCGCACCCATGATGTCTGAAGTCCTCAGAATCCTCCAGGTTGGTACTGCTTTTGGAACGTTGGAGACATCTTCCACTCCTTAAACCAGTCCTCTGACTGGTACTGTCAAGATGAGGAATGGGCTCCCTTCTAATACACTAAGTCCTGGCTCTTCTCTGAGGAAGCCCTTTTGTACCCAATCCTTCCACATAGTGGTAGAAAATCATGGGCTTTGCTGCCCTCCAATGGGCAGAATTTTAGCTCTGCTTCTTTAGCTGCATCCCCTTAGAGGCAGGAGCCATCCAGAACAGACAAACCCACTTGGTCTGATTGGTGCTGGAGCAGCTTCTGCTGCACACACACCCCACGGGTGGCACCTCCTCGCTGGGCACTTACCAGACACAGGCTCCAGGGGATCCGCAACACTGCTCTGTGGTGCTGTCTCCTCTCTCACTTATGGGAAATTTAGCCTTGTCTGCCATGGAATCTCATTACTACTGAGAGTCAGAATTGCAAACAAGGAAACGAATAAAGCATTCATTCTAAATGAATTTGTTCATTCCTTTAAGTGCCTTAGGTTAGGGAAGGCTCAGACTTTCCCTCCTTTGCTTTCCCTGAGTGAAAAAACCCCAAGTCTGGGCCTGGCTAGGTGGCACCCAGGAGAAAAGTGAGTGTTGGACTGGTTCTGTTTCTGATCATCAGCATGGGAGCCCTCGTAGGAGGGTCTGGAATGCGTGCCACCCCCCCCACCCCCCACCCTACTAAGGTCCCTGCTTCCATCCCATTCAGGAAGGAGTTGAGCCTAAGAAGCTGGATTCCCTTACCACAAGCTTTGGCTTTCCTGTGGGTGCTGCCACACTGGTCGATGAAGTTGGTGTGGATGTAGCAAAACATGTGTCAGAAGATCTGGGCAAAGCCTTTGGGGAACGGTTTGAAGGTGGAAACATAGAACTGCTGAAGGAGATGGTGTCCAGGGGCTTCCTGGGTGAGTAGCCTCAGAGAAACATAACTAACACCATGAGAACAAAGTGTCCTGAGACACACAGTTACAGAAAGCCCTGGGGGAGTTTTTCCTAAAACCAGAGCCCACTATTATGGGGATTTTTTTAAAATGGTTTCATGACCACCTCTTAGGCTGGGCCTATAGCTTACAGACCAAAGGCAGAACTCTGGCCTGAGGAATTGACCAAGGTCTGCAAGGCAGGCATTTTCATTTGGCCCCAGTCCTAGAGTACACCTGTGATCCTGCAGGAGCGAGCTTTGTACCCGGGCTTTACCATGCTGCCTGGCCACCTGTGTGGAAGAAGTAATACCTCTAAACAAAATACGATTGAGGCCCACCAGAGGTGGCTTTCTCTCTTGGCAAAGTAGCAGCAAAATCCACACCAGGACCAGGGCATAGACTAGGTCCTGGTATTGCATATCTGGACATTAAAGCTCACCCACATGGCCGTTCCCATCCACATACACGGATTCCCAAGCTCCAAGAAACACAAGATCTTTTTTCCTTCTTTGCCAACTCTGCTGACAAACACTAGGTTTTGACAAATACTAAATGTCTAGGGTTAGCTAGATAGACAAATTCAGAAATACGGTTGAGAGACTAGAGCGTTACAGCAGACTAGCAGAGAAGAAAATTCGCAGGTCTGGGCTCTGAGATTTGGTAATTCTCCCTTTTCTTTTAGGTCGCAAGTCTGGGAAAGGCTTTTACATCTACCAGGAGGGTGTGAAGACTAAGAATGTGAATTCTGACATGGATGGTATTTTGGCAAGTCTGAAGGTGCCCCCTAAGTATGGCGTGTGAGTGAACTTTAGTAGCTAATAGCGTGGGAACAGGTTTCTCTTCAGCCCTCTTCCATCTTCTCTGTGATAATCACCTTACCTGACCAGAATACTTTTGCCCTCTCCGATGCTATCTCGGTTTCTGCCACGCGTCAGGGTAAGGATAGTAGCTGAGCCTTAGAAAGACCCCTGCTCCAGCCTTCCCTCTGAAGGTGTGGAGAGCAACAAAAAGATGATTACCCTAGGTCCCTTGATCCCCCCGCCCCAACCCTTTCTATCATTTGTAATTGACAGTTGATGGTGTCAAGAGAGTCTCTCCACTCTGCCCAACCCTGTTCTAGGTGCCAGTTTCAGGTTAATTAGGGCAAGTGGCTCTCGGCCATCTTTTCCAGGAGTGAGGCTGGCCTCCAGGTGGCTTCTTCTCTACACCACTGGAATTTCTGTACCGGCCGGCCCTTGAGCTCCAGCAGCACCAACCTTCATTTTCTGCACTTACAGCTCCTCGGATGAAGACATCCAGTACCGCCTGGTGACAAGATTTGTGAATGAGGCCGTCATGTGCCTGCAGGAAGGGATCTTGGCCACACCCACAGAGGGAGACATCGGAGCGGTGTTTGGGCTTGGCTTTCCCCCATGTCTTGGAGGTTGGTCTTACAGGTTGGGAAGGTGTAACTCGTTTTATCCTAGAGCTCTTTTTGTGGTCTCCTTCAACAAAGTCCTATTTTTCCATTTAGGGCCCTTCCGCTTTGTGGATCTGTATGGTGCTCAGAAGATAGTGGACCGGCTCAGGAAGTTTGAGGCTGCCTATGGAAAACAGTTCACCCCATGTCAGCTGCTCATTGACCACGCGAACAGTGCTAACAAGTTCTACCAGTGAGCAGGCCCTCACCCTGCTCGCTAGACTAGCACACTAACCCAGCTGCCTGTGGTGCTGGTTCTCCAGCAGAGTGGCATGTGGCGTCTAGATTTATCAGAGTAACCAGAAGGAAACAAACTCTGGCATTGG
The DNA here is from genome assembly GCF_018345385.1 of Vulpes lagopus. Taxonomy (NCBI): domain Eukaryota; kingdom Metazoa; phylum Chordata; class Mammalia; order Carnivora; family Canidae; genus Vulpes; species Vulpes lagopus. The sequence continues at coordinate 113,409,725 of NC_054828.1, forward strand.
GTGTGCACCCTGATTAAAGTGCCTTCAGCTATGACAGTTGCTCCCTTCTGCTGAAGTCTGGCTGTGAATTAGTTTGCACTTCATTAGAAGGAGGAACCACTGTGCTCATGAACCCGTAAGTCCTGACACCCAAATTGGCAGTATCTCCAGAACCATCTTGCTGCCTGCTCCTCTAGGGCCAGTGGTGACAGGGCAGTTCTGCACCCAGCCAAATACATAACAATAAAAACCAAACAATTGTCAGCCTCTCTGCCTGCCTGCTCCTTTTCCTTCCGTCTGTGCCCTTCTGGTTTAACCCCCTCCCCCCTTCAAGGAGCTGGAATAAAGCCCAATGCTTTTGGGGTGTGGGTGTGTTGGGACAGTCCTAGATTTCACCTTGAGAGCATAAAAAGCTTAAAGCCTCCGAACCCTGGCCGTATTTACACGCCCTGGTGGGCTTCTGCTTGCCCTTCCAGAGAGGCCTGACTGACCAGAGCAGGTGAGGTCCCACACGCTTGGAGGCCAGGTTACTAAAGCCGCCCTTCCCCAAACTAATGCCTCATAGTACAATGGTACCCAGTTCTTTTTGTGGTGGGACTCATGCACATGTTCTCAGGATGTTAACATTGGAGTGAAACACAGGAGAGAGTATCTTCCTGGTCATTATATCCTGTGCATCTTGGCTGCCCCAGAGCATGGAAGGATGGATGGGTCATCAGAAACCACGCAACAAGCCGTTCGAGGGAACAGTGAGCCAACCCACCAGTGCCACCAAGCTGCGAGAGCCTCCTCTCTGCCCTCCCAATGCCCTCTGGGCTGGAGAGTCCCTCCTCTCATGTTCTGGCCGAAGCAGTACCCAGTACGTGCAAACAGCCTTTGGGCTCCTGACCAGTCTGGCAGAAGGGCCCACACCGCATGTGTGCAGAATCGGAAGTCTGACTGTGCTGTGCTCTGAACTCAGACGTGACCCATTGCTCCTGCCTCTGCTCCAACTTGCTAGTACTTCAGATACCCCCTGGTCCCAGGGGGCAGGGAGCTTAGCTCTGGCTCTACTAACTACTCATGGTTGCTGCAAAGCCAGGCTAAAACCAAGTCATCTGTGTATTGGGATTTTCAGATGACCAGTAGAAAGTAGAGAATGGATCCTCTCACCAGAGCCATTAACAGGCTTCTAAATGGGGGGGTCTGGGAGAGCCTCAGGTAGGCATTTGGCCAGTGCAAGAATGTAAACGTGGGCCCTGGCTGGTAACACAGAGCTTTCCGCTCAGCACTAGAAAGTAGGAATTACGTTGAGACACTGGTGGGAGCTGGAAGGTTCTTGTAGGATAGGGGCTGAGGAGGGGCTTTCAGAAGGGAACCCAGGAGTGGGCCACATGCACACCCCATCCCAAAATCCTCTTGTACCCAGAGGCCTACACATTGTACCTGTCAGTTCTCGGGACCCTCCAGAGGAAGAGAGCATTGACACCCAGAATTTCACCCGCACTGCTGTTCAGTGCTCTAGCATTTATTTCACGAGTCCTTGAGGATTCACAGAGTGATCGGCAAGGAAACCCAATGCTTCAGGATCACAGTTTGTGTGCTCTACTTCCTGACTCCCCCCTGGAGCGGAGGCATCTGCTCAGGGCATGAGCACCAGCATGGCTTCACTACTCTTAAGAGAAAAACGGAGGAAATAAATATCTAGGTAGGCTAGATAAGGCAGCAGAGAAGGCTGGTCCGTGTGGGGCCTGACGCTAGTGGCATGGGAAGAGTTAGTGTGGTTCTGGGGCAGTGAAACCCGGAGAGCACAGGGGGATGGGTGGTTGTACACAATGGCCAGCCTGCTCCGGGCACAAGAAGATCGCCACGCCCAAGATCGCCACAGCCACCCACTGCAAGGCACAGGAACACGTGCGGGAGGCCTGAGCTCCAGGAGCGGGGAGAAAGCCAGTTGCCCCAAACCACTGTGCTTTCTCTTTCCCACCCGTCCCGTGCCAGCGACAGAAAACCGGAGAGATACACCCGGTGTTTGCCAGAGTCAAACAAAGGGGGCAGGAGATGGGCAGAAGGCCACTTGCCTCTAGAACCCAGGAGCAGCTGACCTCAATGTACCTGCTCTTCCACTGAGAAGCTTCTCAGATGGGACCCGACCCGGCAGGACAGAAGGCAGAAGCCTGGGCACTAGAGACGTCAGGGGAGCGTCTGCCTCCCTTAACTAGATGAGCAGGTCAACAGCAGAGCTGTGCTCTCCCAGAGTCCTCACCCGTGAACCAGCGCACAGAGCTGGAGCCTCAGAGGGGCAATGGCACAGACCTGTACTGGATACACCTGTACTCGGGGCCAGGGCCCTAAGGGGAAGGGAAGGGCAAGGGAAGGGCATCCCAGAGATAATGGAAAAGGCACCCAGACTCGGGCGACTTAGGCCAAAGGCCCAAGGAACACAGAGGAGAGAGAGGGCTCTTGGGAGATCTGTGCTTCAATTATGGGACATCTTCTTCTCTTGTCACTAACCTGAACCTACAAGCTCGAGAAGTGCAAGATGTCTGAAGCTCCACATCAAGACATGGGAGGATGTCAGGTCACCATGAAGGCCAGTTTTTGCCCCTCCCTACCATGGGAACCGCAGCAATGTGTCCCCAGGCCCAGGCGTGCACTGCTGCCTCCAACCCCCTCCCCACTTACTCTGCACAAAGGCCAGATGTCCCCATTTCCAAGCGTGTCTCCCCTGGATTCACTTCTGAGGGGCTGCCTAGCTGCCTCAGTCTGGCATAGATTCTCCTCGCAGGCAGGACCTGCTCTGGCAGTGCTGTCCCCCCGCAGACCGTGGCTAACCCCCAGGGCCTCCGTGCAAGGATTCCAGTTGTGCAGCTACAAGCTGGGAACGTCAGATCTTGGGCCGCCAGCCTTTGATGAACTGCATGATCTTCTTGACCTGCAGCTTGGTGAGGTGGAAGTCATCCGCCAGGATATCCTCACTGAGCTGCACAAAGATGCTGCCATCAATGCGTTCTCGGGCAAAGAAGCTCACCACATCCTCTGAGAGCCCAATGAAACGGAGACTTCGAGAGACTTCTTCCAGAGAGAGCGCAGACAGGTCAGCCGGGGGCTGCCAGGAGGAGGCATCCCGGCCTCCCCAGCCTGCGGCCCCCTCCCGGGGACTGGCAGGAGGCCCCTCCAGGCGCCCTTGGGCCAGAAGGAGCCGTGCCCCACTGGCCTCGGGCCCCTGCAGGGCCACTGGTGACAGCGGGGTAGGGACCTGCCGCAGCACCAAGCCTTCCGGTTCAAAGGCCTTGGGGGGTCCAAGTGGAGAAAGGCAGGGTGCCCCCCCAGCTCTGGGCTCCTGACAGCGCAGCAGCTCAGGCTCTGGAGAACTGCCCTGGCCCAGCTCAAAGGGGTCAAAGGGCTCCAGGCTGGGCTCCTGCCACTCAGAGGAGGAGGAGGAGGAGGTGGGGGCCACCGAATAGGCCTGGCCTGGTGAGCCTGGGCCTGGAGAGAAAGCAGGGCTGGAGGTAGCCAGGGGCCCCGAGCTGGTTGTGGGCCCAGAAGAGGAGGCCGCAGAAGGGCCTGAGGGGTAGGCAGGCCCCGAAAAGGGGTTGAGGGCCCCGAACGGAGCAAAGCGTTTCTGGGGGTGAGCGGGCTTGAACAGAGGCGGGCAGCTGTGGTACGCCTTCACCGGGGGATCAGCCCCCAGGAGGGAGACCGCTCGACTGCCCAGGGGCTCTGCAAGGGCCCGGGTGGCCTGGCTGGGCTGCGTGGTCGACGGCAGGGGTCCCGGGGGCGGGCGGCTGGAGGCCTCGCCCGCCTTGCAGTCTCCCCAGGTGCATGGGTAGCAATAGAGGGAGTAGGCGTCCGGCGACGGGGAGCCACTGGCACTGCGAGAACCTGCCCTGTGGGCAGAGAGACACACACAGGGAAGGGTGAGGCAGCGCAGAGGGAGGCGCCCCGGGCTCACACACAGGACGCAGCGCACAGCTCTGCGGGGCCAGAGAGCGCCGCTGTGATCTCGGCACACGGGCGCCCGCCCGCTCGGGGACTGCTCGGAACTGCTCAGGGACCCACAGGCTCTGGCTGGCAGGCCTGGACTCTTCCTCTCCCTCGGTGCGGGCCCCCCTCCCCTCCTCCCTGCACCCCCGCCCCCCCCCCACCTAGGAAGGCCCAGAGAAGGAAGGGGCTCACCCATCCTGGAGACCAGAGGAGTAGTAGGAGAGGCTGGAGCTAGGTGAGTGGACGGGCTGCAGCTTGGGGAAGCGTGGGGGCACCGGGGGGCTGCCCGAGAGCCGGCCGCCGCCATTGCCACCCCGGGGAGGCACGGGGGGCGCATTGAGCAGGCGACACTCCTCCTTCACCTGCAAGCAGAGGGCCACAGCTCCACGCCCTGCCCCGAGCAGTGGACGCTCCTTATCTTCCCTGTCCCAAGCAGCCGGGCCAGGAGGGACTAACAGTGCCGCGAGGCTGCCTCTGCCTTACCTCCAACTACTCACCGCCCCCGCCCCCAGCCTCTGCAGCCTGTTTCCCTCCAAGAGGGCCCACAACACGCACACCACCTCCTAGGGCCTTGGAAATCCACCATGACTGTAAGAACGAGAATACAGAAGTGGATGGAAACAGATAAGTCGAGCTAGTAGTCCCTCCTCGAGGAAAAGGACAGTGGTGTGACAGGGAGAAGAAAGGGAAGGACAAGTCTGTACCATCTGGGTTCCTTCCTTATAAACCAAATACTCCTAGTGGACTCCCTGGGATGTTAATAGCTATTTTCCAGGACGAGTATGGTTGGAAAATTCTGCGTTAGGCACGACTAGAGTTCCTTGGCGCAGGACTTCTCAGAGCCTTTAGTAAACCAAAGTTCTATGGCTCCAAAGTGAGGAGGAGGTGGGCTAGGAATCGCCTGCTGCGTCTTCCTAAACTTAATCCACCATGGGACCTTCTTTCCACCGGACAACTGACAGGACGCCCGCTCCGTGGAACCCTAGGGCTCATCCCAAATCCTCTCAAGCTAGGGACCTACCAGCACCGCTGTCTCCAGAACGCCCGGCGCCACGGTCTCTAGTATTCCTTAGGACAGTAAGGCCCTGAGTCCTTCCCGTCCCGGTCCCGGTCCCGCCCCGGTCCCGCCCCGGTCCCGCCCCGGTCCGGGGCTGCAGGCTGGGCCCGGCAGAACCTGCGTCTGGCCGCCCGCCCGGCGCCTCCCTGGAGCCGAGTCCCCAGCCCGCTCCCGCCGGTCACCCTCGCGCCCACGCCGCGGCCACTCACCGCCTCGGACTTGGGAGGCACAGGAGGCGGCGGCGCCTCGGGCTCCAGGCGGGGCGGCCCGGCGGCCGCGAAGGAGATGAGATCGGGCCCGGGAGGCGGCCGGGCCCGGCCCTCGGCGAGGCCCTCGGCCGCCTGGTGCGTCCACAGCTCCTCGTAGGGGATCTCGGCGGGCGGCGCGGCGGACTCGGCGGCGCCCGCCCAGTCGGGGCTCACGTACTCCTGGTCGCCGTCGCCGGGCGGGCCGGGGGCGCGCGCGGGCGCGGGGGCGCGCGGGGGCGCGGGCAGGCAGAGGCGCGCGCGGCGCGGGCTGGCGCAGTCGTCGGCCAGCTCTGCGGGCGCCTCGCGCACGGCCGTGGAGTACTCGTCGGGGTCGAAGCGCTCGCGGCAGTAGGAGGCGCTGTCGCGCACCAGGCGCTCCACGCGCGGGTCCCCGGCCAGCAGGCCCTGCGGCAGCGCGAAGCGCGGCGTGTCGGTGAGCAGCAGGAAGTGCAGCGGCGCCGGGCCCTCGCGGCGCAGCGCCAGCCCCAGCACCACGGTCTTGGAGATGATGCTGACCAGCTTGTAGCAGTGGCCCTCCCGCACCGGGTGCAGGTCGTAGGGGTTGCGCGGCGGCCGGCTGGGCACCAGCACGTTCACCGGGAGCCGCACGCGCTCGATGATGGCGCGCACCGTGTGCTCGCCCTCCTGCATCTGCAGCTCGAGCGGGCTGCGCGTGCTGAAGCGGCCCTGGCACTGGAAGGGCAGGCTCAGGCTCTCGTTGGTGCGGTGGTTCATGCAGATGAGGCAGGGCATCTTGCCTTTGATGGGCCTGGCGCCGCCGCCGCCGCCGCCGCCGCCCGCGGCCGCCGCGCCCCCGGGGCCCCCGCCGCCGCCGCCGCCGCCGCCGCCGCCGCCCACCCCGGCCAGCGCCCCCGCCCGGCCCAGCTTGCGCAGCAGCGTGGTGAAGCGCGAGCGCTCCTTGGTGGTCTTGGCGCACAGGATCTCCGCCTGGCCCATGAGTGTGAGCTCGTCGCCCGCGTGCAGCGTGAAGTTGTACACCTCGCTGTCCTCGCTGAACTCGCCCGACACCACCTGCGCAGCCCAGAAGCCAGGCGAGGCCTGAGCCGGAGCCCCAGGGAAAGACGCCCTTCCTCGGGCTCACATCCCATCAGGAGGCCCACCTTGCCCTCCTGGAGAGGCCACAGGGCAGCTGTGCAACCTTGAATGAGCTACCTCTGGGGTCCTACTTGCCTCACGGGATAACTCCTACTGGAAGAATTGCTCTATGTACAGCGATCGACTTGGAAAACATCCAGTAAATGACAACTTATATTACCGTTATCTTCACAATTCGGGCACAATAATGCTCCGTCCAGGGCAGCCCGGGGGGGGGGGGGGGCCTCAGCGGTTTAGCGCCCCTTCAGCCCAGAGCATTATCCTGGAGACCAGGGTTCGAGTCTCACGTCATGCTCCCAGCGTGGAGCCTGCTTCTCCCTCTGCCTGTGTCTCTCCCTCTCTCTCTCTCTCTCTGTGTGTGTGTGTGTGTGTGTGTGTCTCATGAATAAATAAAATCTTTTTTTAAAAAATGCTCCATCCATTCAACAAGGCTTCTGTGAAGAGTAATGAATTGATGGATAAGGGTCTGTAAACAGTAAAGAGCTATCTGTACACAAGTGGGGGGCTGCTGGTACTGTGTCCCCACCCCCCACCACCAAAGCTACTACCCTTACATCAGTGGACACTAGGACAGGCTGCCCTGAAGGTCTCCAAATCAAGCATGATGCTCCACACACACTTAACTCCTGTTTCACCACCTTTCCAGAAAGTTCTGCAGACCAGAGGGTCCTACAACTAACCCTTCCATATGGCCCAATCATGCCAAATGCCATCCAGGAACTGCCAGAAGCCACACTGACACCTTCTGCCTAAGGGCGACCTCCTAACTAGTGTGGGGGCATCGTGCCTGGTGTGGCAAGGACTGACCTTGACACTGAAGGTGATGGCTTCCATCACAAAGATGCGGTCAGGGAAGACGCTGGCCACCTCCTCCACGCTGCTGAAGTACCTCACTGGCTCCCGCACATCCCGGGCCTGTTCCAGGAGCTTGAACTTCCCTACACAGGAGGAACATAGGCTGCTAGGGCAGGCCTGCCTGCCACTCCCTACTTCTGCTATCCTCAGCTCAGCCAGCCCCTCCAGAACGCAGGCGGGCAGAAAGGCAGGTCTGCACTAGCAGGAGGTGGCTCAAGGTGGTCAGCTGGCTCAAGGGTGAAGGTGAGCACAGACCCAGCATCTAGAACCCCATGGAGAGTGTGTGGGTAGCTGCGGAGGTTAGCAGCTGCCTGCCCAGAGAAATCCAGATGCAAACTGGCAGCCAAACACTTGCACACACCACTGGCCTCTAACCAAGCATCAGTGTGGTACTGGAGATGCTGCCTCCTATTTTTGTCCTAGTCCTTCTCTGACCTTCTGTGACCCTCAATGAGTCCCTTCCCCGCTCTGGGTCCTCACCTAGGAGGAGGGTGCAGGAGCAGCTGATTTGGGGCCCTGTCTGGATCTAGCATCCAGTGTATCAACTGTGGGTTGCTGAGCATTGGGCAGACAGGGGCTTGGCCCCAGGCCTGGGAGGCCCCAGGAGAGCTGCTCAGACTCCACTCTGTTCCCAGACCCTGCCCTGTTCCAACATCTAGCCCCACCATCTCAGAGGCCTCTGACCTGAGCCCAGCAAAATCCCCTCCTTCGGAGCCTACACTCTAGGACTATTTGGGCTGGCTTGACGGATGCCCTCAAAGGATATGGACTTTCCAAGAAGGAGGCTAATCCATGAAGCTGACACCTTTGTGTAAACTGTCTCACCTCACTGGCTGCCCATGTTTTATGTGCCCACCTACATGAGAGCAAGGACAGCTGTGAAACTCCCACACATCTGGATGGACGGCCTCTTCTCAAGCCTTCCACAGACAGAGGAGACTCTTAGGTGAGTGGCCAACAGGCCAAGGGAAGACAAGGTGGCTTTTTAGCTTCCATAGTCTTCCAGGTGGTTGCTACAGTCATGGTCCAAGCATTTATTCATCCCACAAACATTTATGGAGGACCCTGTGGGTGCCAGATGCTGGACTAGACCCAACAGAGGGTGCAAACCTAGGTAATCCTGGAGGAATGGGTGTAACAGGGAGCCCCCGGTGACAGTGGGCTGGGGCCGGCACTACCACGGACCCGGGGCTACAAAGCCAGACGACCATGGAGTTACAGGAAACCTTCCTGAGGGGATCTTTAGAATTATAAGAGTTTCACAGAACAGTCTACATGGAAGAAATGGTGCGGACTGCCAGGCTGAAAGGGGGAGTGCCCGTGCCCTGGCCTTGAGGCAGGGGAAGCAGCATCCAGGGGATGAAAGGCTCTGAATGCCAGGCCAAGGCAGAAGGCCTCAGTAAGAAATGAGCCTTTGGCTTTCAGCTCACAGGAAGCCAACGTGGCCGCTTCCTTCTGTTGTCCCTGCCACCAGCTGCCTCCACCATGCTGCCTAAATTCAACCCCAACAAGATCAAAGTCTTATACCTGGGGAAGTTGATGCCACATCTGCTGGGTCCCCAAGATTGACCCTCAAATAAGCTGAGGGAGGACATTGCCCAGGCCAGCAGTGACTGCAAGGGTCTGGGGAGAAGAGGGACACTGACCCTTCGGAACTAACAGGCCCAGACTGAAATGGTACCTTCTGCCTCTGCTCTGATCATCAAAGCCCTCACGGAACCGCCAAGAGACAGAAGCAGAAAAACCCGAGTCACAGTGGAAATGTCACTTTTGAGGAGATTGTCAACACTGCCCCATAAAAGCAGCACGGATCTTTAGCTAGAGAAGTCTCTGGAACCATTAAAGAGATCTTGGACTGCCCAGTCTGTGGACTGCAGTGTTGATGGCTGCCACTTTCATGACACCAGGCGTCAGCAATGATGCAGGGGGGATTGCCTGGCTAGCTAAGAACCAAAAAGGAAAGTATTTCAATAAAGGGTCACCTGACAGCCTCCTTCCATCCCCCAAAATAAATAGAAAAAAAGAAAAAAAAATTAAAGCAATGACAGTGTTTTGGGCAAGGAAATGCCAAGATCCATGTTGAACTCTCTAAAGAAAGTGGAGCGGCCAGTCGGCCAGTGACAGTTCTGCTGCAGGGCTGGGACAGCGACTGAGGGAACAATGAAATGGAGCAGAGTGAGAGGTGCATGGAAGGAAGGCCCGGGTGGCAGATTAGGGGCAGGCAGGGGGAGGACAGGGGGCGGGTCACCAGCGCGGTCAGAAACGGAGCTGGGAACACAGACTCTTAACAAAAGACAACACACTGAGGTTTCCCAGGGGAAGGGGGGCAGGGGCCGGGGGAGATGAGGCCTGGGGATCCAGGCTCTTGGCCTGATGAGCACCAGGGATGTAAGCGATGAATCACTGCATTCTACACCTGAAATTAATAGCACACTATGTTAACTGGAGTTGAAATACAAATTTGAAACTACAAGGAAGAAAAAGGAAGAAAAAAAAATGGACCTTGGCAGAAGTGCTAACTGGGAACCTGGAAGTAACACGGGGGCAGGAGCCAGTCCTGAGGAGGCCAAGTGAGGCCCTCCAGGGGGTGAGCATGCGGGTGCAGGGCCTCAGGACTCCTGGTCAGTGGTACAGACTGGGGGCATCTGTGTGACTCAGTCGGCTAAGTGTCTGTCTTCAGCTCAGGTCATGATCCTGGGGTCCTGGGGTCCAGCCCTGCGTTGGGCTCCCTGCTTGTGCTCTCTTGCACTCTCTCTCAAATAAATAAAATCTCAAAAGAAGAACAACAACAACAACAAACTGAAGGTCAGCAGCCCACAGGAGGGGTCTTCAGGTAGGCCAGGGAAGATGGCTCAAGGAAAGAGGAAGAGCAGAGGATCTCAATCCTACAAGTTCATTAGCAACCCTCTTCTGGGAACCCCCTTCCCAGAAAAATGCCCACAGTGTACACCTGGCATGGACACCAACACCATTTTGTATACAGTGTGTGTGTTGGGGGGGGCGGTCCTGGATTCCCCAAAACCCAGCCAGCATCCCAAATGGAGGACCCCTCACCACCCCTCCCCAGTGCTGGGCATGAAGAAAGGAGGGCCGAGGACAGAGCCCATCAGCAGAAGCAGGAAAGCAGGGAGACTGCAGAGACGGAAGGGCCAGTGCCCGGGAGAAAGGTGGAAGGCGAGTCCTGCCCTAACCACTGGGGGGAGCCCCTTGTAGGAAGATGTGCCCCGGCCCCAGGGCGGCGGGGATGCAGGTGGGGATACAGGGGGAGGGCCCGGCAGGGAGCAGGGCTCCGGGGGTCCTGCAGGAGGACTTGCAGAGCTGCCACCTTCTGACCCGGGTGGCGCACCCCCCACCTGGGCTCGTCCCCCGCAGCCGCACAAGCCCCGACCCCCAGCAGCCGCGCGGGGAGATCGGGAGCACCTGGGCTCGTCCCCTGCAGCCGCACAAGCCCCGACCCCCAGCAGCCGCGCGGGGAGAGCGGGAGCGAGTCGGGGCTGCAGCCGGGGGAGGATGTGGCCGGCAGATCGATGTAACCATGGCAGCAGCACCAGCCTCGGCCGCAGCCCCCGCCCAGCACCGGTCATTACGGCGGGAGGAAGGAAGGAAGGGAGCCCTCCCGGGAGTGAGGCGCTAGCCCCGGGAAGCCTTCATCCCCCTGCAGCTTCCTCTCCTGCCTCCCCCGGCCTGAGACCTCCAGGGCCCGCGGGCCTAGGGACCCGCCCCGGCCCGCCCCTGCCCCTGCCCTCCCTGGCCCAGGGGCACATTAGCGCTGCCCCGCAGCCCTGCTTCTGCCCCCTCCTCCCAGCGCCCCCCCAGCCGCCGTTCCCTCAAGAATGGCGGATAAGGGACGCCTGGGTGGCTCCGCGGGTGAGCGTCTGACTCGGGCTCAGGGAGTGATCCCAGGGTCCGGGATGGAGTCCCACATCGAGCTCCTTGCAGGGAGCCTGCTTCTCCCTCTGCCTGTGTCCTGCCTCTCTCTCTCTCTCTCCTCTCTCTCTCTCTCTCTGTGTGTCTCTCATGAATAAATAAAATCTTAAAAAAAAGAAAGGTGGATAAATGTACAGACTTGGGGGCCAACAGACCTAGTCGGGTCCCAACCAGCTGTGGACCTCAGGCACACTAACGTCTGGAGGCTTCAGTTTTCCCATCTGTGAAATGGAAGCATACAGCTTAGCTCCCAGAGTGCAGGCCAACACTGACCAGACCACCTGGCCCCGCACCCAGGCCGGCGGGGGCTGCCTCGGGGCAACCAAGTTTTGCCGACTCTCCTCTCCCTCCTCTCGGGGTGCTGGGCTGCACACTCCCCTCCCCCGCCTTCCCCGAGGCTCTCGGTCCGCAGCCGCTGCCCCTGCCCCTGCCCACCCCATTATTAATTCATTAGGAGGAACTGGCGTGGGGTTGGAGCTGTGCTCTCAGCTTCCTCATCACCCCGCCCCTCCCGCTAAGGGGCCTGGCGTCCCCTCCCCCACAGAACCACCCACCGGCCACCGGAAAGATGCGGATGGGGATGTGCCTCTCCTACAGGCCAGCTGTCACCCCATGACCGCACGGTCTGCATGCACTCAGGGGCACCAAAAGACATAGGGGAAGGGCTAGAAGCCTCCTGCACTTACTCTTCCCTAGGAGGCTCTGTGCCTTGGTTTCCCAGATTCTCAATAACACAACTGACGAAGGACAGTAAAATCACACTCTGTCACTGAGGACTTTTTCCAATTTTTGCTTTATCTCAAGACGAGGACCTGGGACCTCTTCCTGGACCAACACCAGATACCCAGCCTGGGAAATTTCTAGCAAACCTTCTCAAGGGCTCCCGGCGGAACCCCAGGTCAGAAAGACACTTGGGTTTTCTGTTTTTAAATGGGGTGTGAGGGTTACGGGGATACCAACTTCGCGGGGTTGTTGTAGAGAGCACAAGCCTTTGTCTTAGTTCTGTCCTCCTTCTTCAGAAGAGACCCAGGAAGGGCTGGGGGTGGGAGGGAGGCAAGCTACTGAAGCTCCTGGAGCCTCAGTCTGTGAGCTAGATGGAGTTAATGAGACTTCACAGGGTGGCTGTGAGGATAAAATGAGTGTCTGGAAGACAGCCATGTGTTTAACACACAGGAACTGTGCAATCCTGGGCTCACATGGGGGAATTGCTGGGATGGGGCCACGAGATTCCTACCCTGCCCACCCACGTGATGACACACTTGCACTGCTGGTGTGGTGCCAGCAAGCACCGGCCCAGGAGTCAGGTGACCTGGGTTCCAGCCCGAGCTCCGCTGCTTACTAGCCGTATGACCCTGGGCAAGTCACTTCCCTCATAAACCATCTGTTTTACGATGTGTGAAATATAAGGGCTGGACTTTCCCTTTCCAGCAGAATCCTTTCTGCAGACAAAATCTGATATAGGATATCAACATCATATATATAAAAGATAAAAGTAGAAATTCATTAGCATCATCTTATTTAAAAGTCTAAATTTTAACATTCCCTTATAAGGTCAATCAATGAAAACAACGAGTTTAACATAAAAATTGGGAAGAATAGGATTAGACCGATGCAGCTATAAATCAGCCTGAGCATCCCTGTGTTTCTGAGGAGTCTGGGTTGCACACTACTGAGAAGATTCTGGCCATATTTTCGTTGAGGGACTGTACAAAAAAGGCTTAATGAGGCAGCTCATGGTACACACTCAAGGTCTCTAACGGGGAGTTAAGGTTTGATTCGTATCAATTTGAGAGTGTTGGTATTTTTTTAATCATTAGTTTAAGATCTATTTTAAAATAAAATGTGAGCCAAAAGGTTTACAACAGGAAACCCAGGACTCCCCAGAACAGTATGAAAACCACTGGGCCCTTAGGCAGCCGCAGTGGCTCAGCAGTTTGGCACAACCTTCAGCCCGGGCGCGATCCTAGAGACCCAGGATCGAGTCCCACTTTGGGCTCCCTGCATGGAGCCTGCTTCTCCCTCTGCCTGTGTCTCTGCCTCTCTCTCTCTCTGTGTGTCTCTCATAAATAAATAAATAAATATCTTTTAAAAAAAACAAAAAAACAAAAAAACAAAACACTGGGCCCTAACCTTAACCACCCGCTGCCAGCCAGTGGGCCCTCACTCATCCCTGCTCATCCCTGGCTCCAAGGGCAGTCACCAACAGCTGCTCCCAAGCCCCACCCCCTACCCTCCTGCCTACACTCCCCAGGAACTCTGTGTCATCTGTCCCTGGCTGGGCACACCTGGGTACTGCAGGGGGATGTCAATCTTGGGTCCGATGACATAGTGGCCCTCCTCCAGGGTATGGGCTGTCACCGTTGTCCACTGGCGGCAGGAGTGAATGAGCAGGATGTCTCTCTCACTGACACCCTCGGCATACTCCCCTGGGAGGCGAAGGAAGAGGAAGGAAAGGTAAAGCGAACATTAGGAGGGGCAGAGAGAGTAGGGAGGCTGACTTCTCCAAGCCCCGGACTGGGACAGCTCCCCACAATCCCTGTCCAGGTCAAAAATGCTCAAGGGACAGGCGGTCTGCCACTGTGGCTGCAGCGCTGTGAGTCATGCCCCATCTCCCAGAGTCCCAGCAAACAGCCCAGTCAGAGTCCTTCATTCACCACTGGCCTGGGCCACCTGCTGTCCCAGGCCCAGGGCTGCGTGGGGGCCAGAGAAAGTGGGGGGGCACCTCCCAGCAGATGAACAGCCCTGTCCTCCAGCCCCCAGGAGTGTTCGGATCCAAGCGGAAGTGGAAAGAGAGGTGAACCGAGAAAACAGGCCGCCTTTGCCATTGAGTGGAGGATGTCCAGGCACTCCCAGAGGGGAGCAGCAAACGAGCTGGGGGCGGGCGAGGACTTACTGGGCAGCAGACACTAGAGCTGGCCCCCAAGTCAGTGCCTAAGCCAGGCAAGGAGGGCCTTGGTTGGGGCCCAGACAGGGCTGAGACAGGGCTATCTGCTGTGGGCCTCAGCCGAGGGCTCCCCTAGAGCCATACATCACTCAGGGCAGAAGAACAGCCTGGAGGAGCAGATTCCTGCCTCTCTCCCCAGCAGCCCCTTTGCACCCACTGCCACAGGGGGCTCCTACATTCAGGGGACCTCAAGAGAGAGGGAAGAAGGTCTCAGATACCCCCATCGCCCCTCTCAGAGAAGCTGTTTCTTGGCTCTCCCCTTTGTCAGCCCTTCACCCTCCCAGTCTCCGGAGCACAGTGATGAGGTTGGGGGCTGGGGAGGACTTGGATGGGGGGAGGGCCTAGTTCTGGGGGAAGCTGCATTGGGGCAGAGGTGTCGGGAGGGGCCTGGGCCCAGGAGGCTCCAATCCCAGCAACGGTTTCCAGGGGAGCAGGAGGGGCTGGCCCAGCTTCCAGGAGGCCAGTGGAACGGTCTCCTGGCTGCAGCTGGTGGGCAGGGAGGGGGTGGGGGATGCCTCCTTCCCAGCCCTCAGACACAACTTTAAATTGTTACCACCCAACCCAATGGGAAGTGGTTTATCCTGATGACAGAGGGCTCCATGAAGTACATGGGTAGGATGTGCCCATGGTTTGTGGGGGGGCTGGCTCCTACTGTGTTGGAGGGTGCCCCGGCCTTCCTCCTCAGCCTCTAGCCCCTCCCCTCCCCTCCTGGAACCGAAGCAGCTCTCTTACTCTGCAGCTCTTTCTAGAGCTCTCCAAAGCCCAGCCTGCCTTTCCACAGGGACACGGGCCACAGCCACGCAGGGCACACATCAACAGCCATGGGTCACGGTCCCCAACAGTTGAGCCAGCTAGCCCAGAGACAAGAGCTTGTCGCCCCACTGACACGGCTCAGTCTCATCCCACCGAGGGGCCTCTCCCAAATGGACAGACATAGGGGGGCTTTTAAGACTTCGAGACATACTTTTGTTCACCCATTCACACTCATGGTGACCCCAGCCACAGCCACCACTGTCACAGCTAGGCCCCCACACCAGCTGTCTATTTGCTCATCCAGTGGTTTGGTAAGCGCATTATCTTTGTTAAGCAGGAGATCTTCTTCCGAGGACCTTGCAGCCTAGCGTTAAGACAATAAACTACTCCAAGGGGTGCTGCCGGGGGCCCCAAGTCAGGGGTGCCAGAGGAGTCGAGGGACTCTAAAAAGTGGCCTGCCCAGGCCGGGGAGCTCAGAAAGGCCCCCCAGGAGGGGGGTGCCAAGGGGGATGTGTGGGAGGTGGCCAGGGAGGACGCAGGGCCAGCCTGGCCCACACCAGCCTTGATGCTGACACTGCCGGTCTCGGGATCACAGGATCACGGCCGACGACCCAGAGAGCACCTGTCGACGGCCCGGCCCGGCGCCGCCTGGGAGCGATCGCGGCACAGCCTGACGCGCCCGGTGCCCGCTTTGGTCGCAGGAGGGGCTGCGGCCCCACGGGGAGGAGCGGGGAGGAGCGGGGAGGAGCGGGGAGGAGCGGGGACGAGCGGGGACGAGCGGGGAGGAGCGGGGAGGAGCGGGGAGGAGCGGGGAGGAGCGGGGACCAGCGGGGAGAAGCGGGAAGGAGCGGGGACCAGCGGGGAGGAGCGGGGAGGAGCGGGAAGGAGCGGGGACGAGCGGGGAGGAGCGGGGAGGAGCGGGGAGGAGCGGGGAGGAGCGGGGACGAGCGGGGAGGAGCGGGGAGGAGCGGGAAGGAGCGGGGACCAGCGGGGAGGAGCGGGGAGGAGCGGGGACGAGCGGGGACGAGCGGGGACGAGCGGGGAGGAGCGGGGAGGAGCGGGGAGGAGCGGGGACGAGCGGGGAGGAGCGGGGAGGAGCGGGGAGGAGCGGGGACGAGCGGGGAGGAGCGGGGAGGAGCGGGGAGGAGCGGGGAGGAGCGGGGACCAGCGGGGAGGAGCGGGGAGGAGCGGGAAGGAGCGGGGACCAGCGGGGAGGAGCGGGGAGGAGCGGGGACGAGCGGGGACGAGCGGGGACGAGCGGGGACGAGCGGGCCGCCGCGCCGGGCCCCATTAGCATTCAGGGAAGCGACTGTGCCAACGCGGGCCAAACCCCTATTCTTCTCGCACACAAAACCCCCGGCCTGGCTGCCAGCCCCGGATCCCGCCCCTCCTCCAGCGAGCGGCCCCTTCCCCCTCGCGGGCCCCCACGCGCAGCCCCGTCGGCAGAGCGCCCCGGGCCCGGGAAGGGGGGCCCGGAAGGGGGGCACGACGTGGGGCGGCCGGGCCGGGCCGGGGCGGGGGCCGGGGCGGGGGTCGGGGCCGGGGTCGGGCGCGCCCGGCGGGAGGGCCAAGCCCTGGGGCTCGTCCCCGAAAGGGAAGGCGCGAGCAGGGCCCCAAGCGGGGCCGGGCCGGGCCGGGCGGGGCGGGGCGGGGGCCGCGGGGACACGAGTCCGAGGCCCGAGGGACCCGGCAGGACCGAGGTGAGGCGGGAGACAAAGGGCGGGGGCGCGGCCGCGCGGGTCTGAGCCCGAGGGGGGCTGCGCCGACGGGGCGGGCGCGGCTCTGGCGGCCCGCGGAGCGCTGCCCCCGCCCGGCCCCGCGGCCCGTGCCCCGCGCGGGGCCCAGGAGGCGGCGGCCCCGGCCCCGGCCCCGGCCCGGGTCTCCAGGGAAGGCGCCGCCGGGGGCCGCGCGGGCCGGGGCGGGGGCGGGGCGGGGGCCGCGTCCTCACGGCCCCGGCCCTGCCCGGGAGCCCCCGCCCCGCCCCCGCCCTCCCCGCACCCCGGTACCTGGCCCGAGGCAGGCGAGCGTGGGCAGGCGGCAGCGGCTGACGATGAGGTCGAGCGGGAAGGCGCCCATGCTCCAGCGCAGGCCGGCCAGCCCGGCCGCCAGCTTCTCCATGGCATGGGCGCCCGCGGGGGCCGCCGTCCCGGGGCCCCGACGGCCAGTCCCGCGCGGCCCGGGCTCCCGCGCCCGCCGCCGCCTCCGGGGGCCGCCGCGGCGCTCCCCGCCTGGCCGCCCGGCCCGGGCTGCGGCGTCACGTGGCCGACCTCCCCGCGGGGCGCCGGCCCCCGCCCCCGCCCCCGCCCCCGCCCCCGCCGCCAAGTCCCGCCTCCCCGCGCCCGCGCCCGCGCCCCCGCCCCCGCGCCCGCGCCCCCGCCCCCGCCCCCGCGCGCCCCTCCCCGGGCGGCCAGGTGACAGCTCGCGACCGCGGACGGCGGCGGGCGGCGCCGGGGACGCGGAGGAGGACGCGCGGCAGCCTCTCGGGGGCGGGGCGGCGGGGGCGCAGCTCCCCACCTCGCCCGGCCCCCGGCCCCCGGCCCCCGGCCCCTGGGCCCCGGCCCCCGACCCCCGGCCCCCGGCCCCCGGCCCCTGTGCCCCGGCCCCCGCCCCCCGGCCCCTGTGCCCCGGCCCCCGCCCGCCCCCAGTCGCCTCCCTCCCCCCCCCCCCCCCCCCGTCCCGCTCCCCTTCCCGCTGCGGCCCCGGCTTCCGGGGCGTTTATCTCCTCCAGCTCCACTCAGCCCGGCGAGGCCGCCTCATTAACCCCATTTTACCGATGAGCAAACTGAGGCTCAGACAGTTCAAGCGACAGCTCGGCCTTGAATCCCGGTTTGACCTCAAAACCTACTGCCTTCCCCGGTGCGCGCCCCTGAGCCGAGCCCCCCCAGGAGCGCTTGCCGGGCTCCCAGCCCCTCTGACTTTAGATTTTCACGAGTCTCGTGGGCCGGGAGCTCCCCACTTGGCCGCGCACCGGGTACAGCCGCTCGCGTTCTCCTCCGGAGCAGACTGAGGCCCGGGCAGGTCCTCGGGGCTGGAGTCCGCTCGCTCAGGCGCAGAAGAACCCCTGTCCCTTGGCTCAGTCCCTTAAGTTGCTCTCCCCTTGTGCTGTCCTCGCCCGCTTCCAACCCCTCGGCTCAGCTCGGCCGCCCCTAACGGGAGGGAAGCCCTTCCCAGAAGCCGCGGAGGCTCCAGCCCCGCGCCCGGCCGAGGCCTCCCTTGGCCGCTCCACGGGTCTGCGGCGCCTCCTGCAGGTGATCGGGGCGGGTGCAGGCCCGCGGAGGGGCCAGGGGCCGCCAGGAAGTAGGTCTAAGCCCCTAGGCTGGTCCTCCAGGGCTCCGTGGACTCTAGTCCTCAGCCTTCCAACCCGGGAGACACCCCCCACATGCACGTAAGCCCTCTCCTCCAGGTGACTGACCTCCCACACTGGGGATGGGAACCCCATGAGAAGCGGCACCAGGTAAGGTGAACCCCACTTCTCAGTGCCAAGAGGTGTTTCACATGACTCGTTCCGTCTCCATCTTCAGCAGACAGTAGAAAGGGCAACCCCAAGAGCAGAAGTGCCCTGCTCCGAGGTAACAGAACAGGAAGGCAGCAGGAGGACCAGGAGGCTGTGCTAACTCCACACCCAGGCCTCTGTGGCCCCCAGCCCCGCCAAGGCGGCCTCCCTGTGTCCACCGCCCAGAGGCTGAGCTGCTGGCCCTGGGTCACTTTTCCTTCAGCCACCGCGATGTGACAGACAGCCTGTGGGGAGTGGGGATGAAGAAGGTAGAGCAAGGGGGAAATGCAGGCACGGAGGGGCAGAGGGGGAAGATGAGGAGGCCGAAGGAAGCAAGTGGGTGAAAGGAGCCTGACTTCGTCCCTCTGCTTTCCCTGCCCTGCAGGCTGTCTCGGGTGGGCTGACCACATCATGTGTCATCCAAACGAGAACTCTTCTGAGAGTGAAGGAGGTGCTGAGTGGAACAATAGGCATAAACCAGACCCCAGGACAGCGGGTGTAAACCAGGACCAGGCCGTGTGGTCACCCAATCTCTGAAGGACGCCTCCGAGCCGCCTCTGAGTCTACCTCGGTTTTTCACACTTGGCACGCCAGCTCACCCCGGCTCACCCCGGCTCACCCCGGCTCACCTGGCTCTGGACCTCAGTTTCCAGCTCTGCGCTTCCACCGCCCCAGCGGCATCCGCAGACCTTCCATTTCAACCCTTACACTTGCGTTTGCTCCTTTCTTACCTTCTATCCCAGCTAAGGAATGACCTTTCACCTGGTGCCCCAATCTGGAAATCCCCTCACCCCTTATTTACATCCACCTGGTCAGAGTCCTGGTGAGCCTGCTTCTAGCATGTGTCTCACATAGCCCTTCCTCCTTTCCAGTCCTGCTGTCCCAGCCTGACCTCCGTTCCTCCTGCAGTCCTCTCTCCCTGAGGCCACCCTCCGTTTTTCATGCCAAAAGCCCTATGGCTCTGGATTTTGGCTGAGTCAGGGACCACATAGGTGTGAAGCATCAGGCAGAACCACTTAACTGGTTGGACCCACTTACTAACTGATGTAGAATGTTCCAGAATCTCTCCAGGGCTTTTTGAATGATTGGCACATCTCGAGGGCCTGACACAAATGATTCGTTTGGAGCTCAGGAGCTGTGTCAGAAGGAACTTGGCGTCACTTGTAAGTGACAGAAGGTAGATCTTAAAGGAGGCTTCTGGAAAGGTGGTGGCAGGACAGAGAGCCAGGAAGTGAGGTGAGGTGGGAAGACGTGCAGTAGAAAAGCCAGACTGAGCAGCTGGAGAGAGCCAGGGGGCCTAGGTGGTGTGTGACACTGTGCCTGAGCTCTGCCGTCTGGGGGAGTCTGTGTCAGGCTGAGAGGTGGAGGCAAGGGCTGGGTGCCTGGGATCCCTGCTGCTCTGCTCAGACAGGGCTGGCGGTGGCAGGTGGGAGGTGGCTCCCTACCGGCCAGAGGGGAGGACACGAGAGAGCTCAGTGGCCTGGAGGAGAGGACGGGGAGGGGGTCACAGCCCTGGCAGAGGCCCACTGTTGGCCCAGAGGCCAGACGGTGGCAGAGGTTAGCCGAGCGGCCCGTGAGCGGGGCAGGGTGGTCAGTGGAGTCGAACGATGGCAAAAGGGGCCGGCAGTGGCCAGGGTTGCGTGTGAAACAGCCCTCCCCAGATGGGATAGACAGCCTTCTCGGAGCCCACGAACTGCGGGAGGCCACGGAACGTTTGGGCAAGCACCTCTGAGAATTCTAGGAAATACGGTATCCAACTTTTTATTTTAGAAAATCCGAAATGGGGCGCCTGGGTGGCTCAGTCAGTTAAGCATCTGCCTTTGGCTCAGGTCATGACCGGGGTCCTGGGATGGAGCCCCATGTTGGGCCCTTCTCCCTCTCCCTCTGCCATTCCCCTTGCTTATGCTCTCTCTTTGTGTCAAATAAATAAAATCTTTTAAAAAAAGAAAATTCAAAATGTACACAAAAGTAGAGGTAATATTCTTATGAATCCTCCAGGTATTATAGAAATACCTGCTTACTCTCCCTCCTAATTTTTTTTTAAAGATTTTATTTATTTATTCATGAGAGACACACAGAGAGAGGCAGAGACACAGGCAGAGGGAGAAGCAGGCTCCATGCAGAGAGCCTGATGTGAGACTCGATCCTGGGACTCCAGGATCATGCACTGGGCCGAAGGCAGGCGCTTAACCACTAAGCCACCCAGGGATCCCAATTCATCCATTTAAAGTACACAATTTTGGGGGGATCCCTGGGTGGTGCAGCGGTTTGGCACCTGCCTTTGGCCCAGGGCGCAATCCTGGAGACCCGGGATCGAATCCCACATCAGGCTCCCGGTGCATGGAGCCTGCTTCTCCCTCAGCCTGTGTCTCTGACTCTCTCTCTCTGTGTGACTATCATAAATAAATAAAAATTTAAAAAAAATAAAAATAAAGTACACAATTTTGTTTTTAGTGTATTCACCACATTGTGCCACCGTCACCATGATTTTGCCATAAATATTTGCATCTGGGCTGGGCAGCTGAGGGTAGCTGTACTGTCATTAGGCGTTTCTAAGGCAAATAACACATGCCCATTAGAAACAATGCTTACAGGGGCCCATGGGTGACTCAGTGGTTGAGTCTGCTTTTGGCTCAGGGTGTCATCCTAGGGTCTTGGGATCAAGTCCCGCATCAGGCTCCCCATAGGGAGCCTGCTTCTCCCTCTGCCTGTGTCCTTTCCTCTCTCTGTGTGTGTCTATCACAAATAAGACACATTTTTTTAAAAAATCTTTTAAAAAATGATGCTTATGAAAAAATCGTAATCATTTGGGAAAATCCTCATTGTATAGTGTTAACATAAAAATGTCAGGATAGCATTTCATGAATAAATGAACCATAAAAAAAAAAAAAGGCAAGTCAAAGGGAATGTGCTCTCACGTTTTTTATTTATTTTTATTTTTTAAAAGATTTTCTTTATTTATTTCATGAGAGACCCGGAGAGACATAGGCAGAGGGAGAAGCAGGCTCCATGCAGGGAGCCCGATGTGGGACTTAACCTGGGACTCTAGGTCACTCCCTGAGCCAAAGGCAGACACTCACACCACTGAGCCACCCAATGCTCTCATGTTTAAAGTGTTTTTGTGTCTAGGTCATGGAATAAATGATACTGTCTCTCTAATTTTGAAATATCCAAAGTTTTATATAGTGAAGAGTCATTTATTTGATCACTTGAAGCCGGTTTAAACTTTACAAATGAGGGAGTAAGACCTGATGGGCTCTGAGGCCCTGCCTGCCTCGAAGGTCTGGGGGTTTGAATATTCTCCAAGCAGACATCCACTGCCCAGCAGAGGGAGCAGCGGGGCCTCACAGCCAAGCCCGGCCCCCGTGGGTGCGTGAAGGCCGGCCGCCGGCAGAGCAGGTCATCAGGATGGTTCTGGGAACAGCTAGACCTCCACAGCAGGACACCGCCAGCTTGCCTCCGCACAGGGCACCCAGGGAGGCACCATCCTGTGCCTCATTCAAACTGTTACTTTGGTAAAATTAATTCTTTCAAAAAAGAAAAAAAAATTCTTTCATTACCCCTTTATTGCAAATTTAGGTATTTATTACTTGCACTAAACAAACATAACCTTTTCACTTATTTAGAATTGTCTTTCATTTCACTCACAATCACTAATTTCCACAAATATGTAGTTCCAACATTTTGTTCAACCTCTGTGTACTGTTCTCCTTCAGATTGTCTTTTGCCGTATGAAGAATCAGGCAACTTATATGTTAACCAACTAGAATTTAAATAAAAGCTTGAAACAAACAATGAATACATGGGGCTCCTGGCTGGCTCAGTTGGTAGGGCTCATGACTCTTGATTTCGGGGTCATAAGTTTCAGCCCCACATTGGGTATAGAGATTACTTAAAAAAAATTTTTAGGGCAGTCAGGGTGGCTCAGCGGTTTAGCGCCACCTTCAGTCCAGGGCCTGATCCTGGAGTCCCGGGATCAAGTCCCACATCGGACTCCCTGCATGGAGCCTGCTTCTCCCTCTGCCTGTGTCTCTGCCTCTCTCTCTCTCTGTGTGTGACTATCATAAATAAATAAAAATTAAAAAAAAATTTTAAATCTTTAAAAAAAAAGCTATCCTAGGGAGCAACTCCAACTATGCCATCACATGGATTCAGAATTGTGATTGTGTCCTCAGATGTCTGCCAGCTGACAAATTTTCCAGTTGTTCATTGCTACTGTATAGGAATACATTGATTTGTATATATTGGCCTTTGACCTTCTTAAAATCACTTACAAGTTTTCATATCTATTTTTGTAGATTCCTAGGAATTTTCTATGCACACGATCATGTTGTCTATTTAAATAAAGACACTTTTGATCGTGTCCAATCTGTTTGCCTTTTATTTTGTGCCTAACTACATTGGCTAGGACCTCCAATCCCATGTTGAATTGGAGAGGTGAAAGTAGACATCTTTGCCTTGTTCCTGATTTTCTAGAAGGAAAGTCTTCCGTCTTTCACCACTGAGTACAATGTGAATTGTGGGGGGGGGGGGGTTAATTGTATTTATTTATTCATAAGAGACACACAGGGAGAGAGGCAGAGACCTAGGCAGAGGGAGAAGCAGGCTCCATGCAGGGAGCCCTACGTGGGACTCAATCCTGGGACTCCAGGATCACGCCCTGGGCTGAAGGCAGGCGCTTAACCTCTGAGCCACCCAGGCATCCCTGTGGGGGGGGGGGGGTTAGGTGACTTTTATCAGGTTGAAGAAGTTCCCTTCTATTCCTACTATTTTTTTTTTCTGTTTGTCTCCTCTATTTTTTGTTTCTCTGGTTCTTCCTTTCCTGCCTCTTTTTTTCTTTTTAATCTATTTTTTTTAAAGATTTTATTTATTTATTTTGAGAGAGAGCAGGAGCAGGAGGGAGGGGCAGAGGGAAAAGCAGGACTCTAGCTGAGCAGGAAGCCTGACATGGGACTCAGTCCTAGGACCCTGAGATCATGACCCCAACCAAAGGCAGTCACTTAACCCACTAAGCAGTCACCTTAATCTTTTTTTTTTTTTAAGACTTTATTTATTTGACAGTGAGAGCACACAAACAGGAGGAGCAGCAGGCTCTCCCTGGAGCTGGAGCCTGATGTGGGGCTCGATCCCAGGACCCTGAGCCAAAGGCAGACACTTAACTGACTGAGCCACCCTTGCACCCTATTTTCTCTTTCTTTCTTCCTTTTTTTTCTTTTCTTTCCTTTCCTTTCTTTTCTTTTCTTTTTTCTTCTCTTCTTTTCCTTCCTTTCTTCCTTTCTTTCTTTCTTTTTCTTTCTTTCTAGATTTTATTTATTTATTCATTAGAGACATAGACAGGCAGAGATATAGACAGAGGGAGAAACAGGCTTCCTGGGAGCCCTGGGAGCCCAGGGATCATGACCTAAGCCAAAGGCAGACACTCAACCACTGAGCCACACAGGTGGCCCTATTTTATTTTTTCTATTGGCTTTTTAGCTATACTTCTTTCCACTGTGTGTGCATGGCATGTGGTTGTTCTAGGGATTACATTATTCATTCTTACCTTTTAACCCACTACCGCTTCATACTAACTTGTAACCTATAATATTTTTTTTAAGATTTTATTTATTTATTTGTGAGAGACACAGGGAGAGAGAAAGAGGCAGAGACACAGGCAGAGGGAGAAGCAGGCTCCATGCAGGCATGGGAGCCCTGCCCCGTATGACTCTTTTTTTTTTTTTTTTAAGATTTTATTTATTTATTCATGAGAAACACAGAGATGTGTGAGAGAGAGGCAGAGACACAGGCAGAGGGAGAAGCAGGCTCTACGCAGGGAGCCCAACGTGGGACTCGATCCCAGGACTCTAGGATCAAGCCCTGGGTGGAAGGCAGGCACCAAACCACTGAGCCACCCAGGGATCCCCTAAGTTTTCATCTGATATTATATCCCATTAGCCTATAGGACTTTCTTTAGCAATTATTGTAGTGAGAACCTGCTGGTGGTGAATTTTCTCTTATCTGAGAATGTCTATTTTACTTTTATTCTTGAAGGATGTTTTCATTGGATATAGAATTCTGAGTTGACACTTTTTTCTTTTCCAGCCTTTAAAATATCCTTTGACTTTTATTAGCATTTATAGTCCACTCTCTAGGGGCTTCATTTAGCTGTTTTTATGTGTGTGTGTTAAATCCAGAGTTTATCTTTTTTTTTCACTGTGTAAAGTTGCTCTGGCAGGATCTTACTCAACCATTACCAGATGCGGATGTGTCCCAACTTTATTTTACAATTAGGTTTTTTATTTCAAAAAAAGTTAGACCTATAGGAAAATTGCAAGAATATTATAATAAAGTCCTGGGACCCCTGGTGGCTCAATGGTTGAGCTCCTGCCTTCGGCCCAGGGTGTGATCCTGGAGACCAGGCATTGAGTCCCACATCAGGCTCCCTGCATGGAGCCTGCTTCTCCCTCTGCCTGTGTCTCTGCCTCTTTCTGTGTGTCTCTCACGAATAAATAAATAAAAATCTTAAAAAAAAAAATAAAGTCCTATACATCCCTTACTATATATCTTTTAAAGATTTTATTTAAGATTTTCCTTATTATTTCTGGATTATGGAATTACTTAGAACACAGCAAGACATAAAAGAACCAGAATTTGATTGGCATTGCATTTTACTGAATATAGCTTGTTATTGCAAAATAAACTGGGAAGGGGCACCTGACTTGCTCAGTTAGTAGAGCATGTGACTCTTGATTCCGGGGTCATGAGTTCAAGCCCCACATTGGACACAGAGTTCATAAAAAAAATTAAAAAAGAAAGAAAAAGAGAAAAATGTGGAAAGGAGCCTATTCAAGGGAATTTCTTGGCATGTTTCTATTTTATCATAAAAAAGAAAGTACTATAAGGATTTATAGATTGTTCCTGAAATGCTCCTTCCTAAAAATAAATAACTCATTAAATATTTACTTCAGGAAGCTAGAATTTTAAGTTTTGGTCAATAGTGATAAACACAGTAAATCAAACTATACCTCTTATAAACTGTGTATTTTTAAATGAATATGTTTTATTTTTAACTAAATAATACATGTTTATCCCAAACAAAACATTTTGGCTTTAAATAGTATTTTAAGCTTAAGAAAGTAAAAAATGATCATGTTTTATTATTTTCCTTATTCCCAATTTTTAATTGTGTAAAATTTCTTCTAATTGGGCTTCACCCTAAGACTTTTTTTTTTTTTTTTTAAGTAAGCTCTACACCCAGCATGGGGCTTGATCTCATGACCCTGAGTCTGGAGTCTGTACTCCACCAACTGGGCCAGCCAAACACCCCCCACCCCACCCCCCAATAAGATGTTCTTAAATCTGAAGCTTCATTATCCTTTTCATCTCTTGCTTTTAAATGTTTTTACTTTTACAACATGACAAGTTTCAGAATCCTTTAAAAACGACTTTATTCAAATTGTTTACTAAAAGAGAGATTTTGTGTTCTTTGTCTTTCATACCATCCAGAACCACATTTGCCTGAATAGACATTTCAGATGGACTCGGTGTCATCTGGGCCCAAGTGACAGCAAATGATGAAGCAAAACTGTAGAAATTGTCCAACATCTTTTGTGTGAATCAAGTCGATGATTTGCTGAGGATCTAACAGCTTTGCCTTTGTCTGCTGAGACAGATTGTCCAATAATTCCACTGAAATTCCCATCTGAGCAATAAGACAACTAGATCGATGGAAGAGAATAGAGAGCCAGAAATAGACATATACAAATAGAGTCAGCTGATCTTTGACAAAAGAGCAAAGGCAATTCAATGGCGAAAGAAAGAATAGTCTTTTCAACAAATGGTGCTGGAACAAACAGGACACCCACATGCAAAAAGAAAGAAAGGAAGAAAAATAAAAAACAAAAAATGGAATCCAGGGGGCACCTGGCTGGCTTATTTGGTGGAGGATGTGAATCTTGATCTCAAGGTTGTAGATTCAAGTCGTACATTGGGTATAGAGATTACTTTAAAAAAATAAGAATCAAGACATGAACTTTATACCCTTCCCCCAAAATTAATTCAAAATGCATTATAGATACAAAACTAGAATTTATAGAAGTTAACAGAGGAGAAAACATAAGTGACCTCGGGTTGGGTAATGACTTTTAAGATGCAACATCAAAAGCACCATTTATGAAAGAAAAAATTATGCAAAAAAATTCATGAAAGAAAAATAGGACTTCAATAAAATTACAAACGTTTGTTCTACCAATCTGAGCAGCAGATGGAGCCCGGACAATATTCATAGCTACCAAAGAGTGTCAGCTTTCTTCTCCAGATTTAAATCTGACATTTTGAAGAAGACAACAAATTCCAGGAGCTAACATACTGGCATATATCTGAATCAGGACAGGAAAAGGAGAGCATCCCCATTTCTGTAGGAAATGAAATTATTCTCATCACACACACACAAAAAAGCACAACATGGGTGATACTTTCACAACCAGGAGAGTCAACCACAAATCTACCCTTACCACTGCTTTGCCGCTGGTTGCACCAGGCTTCCGGCCACCTGGCAGCAGGGATGGAAGGCAGCAACTGAGAGTCCTGGGCTTACTGATCAAGTCAAGCCAAGAAGTTTCTAGAACCTGTGGGAGAGCTCCCACCTGGTCACCTACATAGTGGCTGAACAGCCCTCTTAGTAAGTTGAATTGATCTTTAAGGTCATAATCCTGGCCTCACAAGTAGATTCAATGCAGGAACTCAAAACTCACTGTGAAACCACTGGCTACTGGCTGTTACGTGGAACATAAAAATTTCAAAGTTTTCAGCAAATATGTAATCCTATAAATTACATATTTCAACTTATTTGTAGGATTTCTACTGAGGAAAGCATTCAATTTAATTTACTACTGAACCATTGATAAATAGGATATAATGTTATTGTTAAAAACTGTAGTAACAAAAATTGTAACAGCTAACAAAAAATGTACCATTTTAAAGAATTTTACCGTTTTGTTTTTGGCTCAGTGGCTCAGTCCGTTAAGTATCTGCCTTCGGCTCAGGTTAGGATCCCAGGGTCCTGGGATTGAGCCCCACATCAGGCTCCCTGCCCCGAGAGGAGCCTGCTTCTCTCTCTCCCTCTGCTGCTCCCCTTGCTTGTGCTCTCTATCAGGTAAATAAATACAATCTTTAAAGAAAAAATTGTATACCCATACGTCTGTGTGATGCCAAGGCCCATTTTGACAATATCAGAGTGCATATACTTCTTGCATTATTTCCTAAAGGACTACTTTATTTTTACTACAAATATCAGGGAGTGGATATAGCCCTTCATTAGGGCGTGGACTCCAGAGGAAGGTAAACACCCAGGTCTGAGAGTCAGACCCACCTGGGATTGAACCAAAGCTTTTCTCCCCGCCGTGTGATCGTGGCAAGATCCATAACTTTGCCGAGCTTGTATTTATTCATGTGCCAAGTGGGGACAAGAACACATCACTCAAAGAGTACGTCTCCTAAGTCAGGATTAGTTGAAGTCAGATAATAAAAAGTGGGTGGTGGAGCAGGGAATTCTGCTGCATTTGGTCTAGCCCTTTCCCTTTGTGGGGGCAGGCAAGTGTCTTTGAGGACACTAGGAATCCCTCCATGGCCCTGAGAAAATGCCTCAAGAATATCTGGTTTTATAAGAAGCAACGCAGAGGATCATAGGGGAAGGGAGGGTAAAATGGAATGGGAAGAAATCAGAGTGGGAGACAAACCATGAAAGGCTCTTAATTGTGGGAAAGAAACTGAACGTTGCTGGAGGGGAGGAGGAGGATGGACTAACTGGGCATTAAGGAGGGCACATGAGGTGATGAGCACAGGGTGCTACATGCAACTTCTGAATTACTGAACTCTACATCTGAAACTAATGATTTTCTATATGTTGGCTAATTGAATTAAAAAAAATTTTTTTTAAGTCTGCTTTGCTTTTTCCCTTTCCTCCCTGAGAATTGCCCAGCAGGAAGTAGGGGCAAAAGATCATTCATTCATTCAACACATACTGAGTGCCTTCTGTGTGCCAAGTGCTCTTCTAGGTACTGGAGCCACAGCAGTCAATAAGACAGACAGAGCCCCTGTCCACATGGACCTTCTGTCCCCGAGGGGACACAGGCAATAAACTACTGAACACATAGATTTTCACATGGCAGATGGTGGGAAGAACTGGACGAAAAAAGAAAGCAAGGGGAAAGGATAGGGAATCCAAGGCTGGGGCAGTAATGCTACTATCCTATGTGGAGTGGCTACGGAAAGCCTGGCTGATGAGGGGACATTTGGGCAGAGACCAGAAGAAGGTGACAGTGTGAGTGGTTCTGATATATGGAGGATGCGTGTTCTAACAGGGGGAGCAGCCGATGCAAAAGTCCTGAGGCAGAGAGCGTGGTTTGTGAGGGGTCAGAATGGGGATGGGGGCAATGGGTGACGTTTAAAGGACTTCTGAGTGAGTGGGACACGCCGGGCTGGGTAGAGCTACAGTGCTGAGGTGCGGTGGGGTCTGCGGATATTCTGGAGGTAAAACCGATGGGATTTACTGACAGATTGCTGTGAGGTAGGGGAGTGCTTTATTTCTGCTAAGTATTAGAGATACTCCGGCATGTTTCAAGTTGTGGTGTCCCTACGCTTAAGAGTGAAGCACTGTGCCCGCAGGAGAGGTCTCCCCTCTTCTACATGGTTTGGAGCCACTTCTCTAGAAAACATTCTCTTTCTGAGTTTGTCAGTTTTGTCAACACTGAAAATTTGCCCGGAGTAACAGTTTCATCTTTAATTATGGCAGCCAGTTTGCAAAGGCAAATTCCAGGGGCTGCGAATTTTGCGCAGCTGCTTTCTGCATCTTACCGAGGGTGAGGGTTAATCACAGGCCTGACGTCAAGGTTCAAGGTCACCGCACGCCTGCACTTCATTCTGCTAGTTCTCAAGTAAGAGCAGAGGGACAAAGCGGAAATGGCCCTGGGTCGGGGGAGACCTGCCCCCCCTCAGCTCAGTGACCGTCAGCTGTGCGACACCCCCCCCAAGCATGTCCTGCGGCATCTCTAAGTTAAAGCACTGCAACCAGATCCCTAAGTGACCCATTTGCCCCTCAGACTGCCATTGCTTTCTTGAGAATTTGGCTGTGCATTTCCAATGATTTATCCTCTATTTCTAGGTGTCTGCCTGGCTAAAAGCAGGGCCAAGTCACTCTCAGGCATTCACTCACCTGCTCGTGTCACAGCATTTACTGGGCACCTACCCTGTGCCAGACACAGGCAGGCCCTGGAGCCCCAGGGGTACACCAGGCACAGTGAGTCCCTGCCCTCGGAGAGCCTGCTGCCCAGCTACTTCCACGCGGTCCTTCAACTGTGGATCCGCATCCTCAGGGTCTGCTTCTGGGGCCACCACACAGCCTTCCAGGGCCGGTTTCCTGGGACTCAGGGCTCCCTCTTTCCCGGGCTACCTTTTCATTTTGCTCGAGAATATCCTCTCAGATTCCTGAGAAGGTGAGCAAGGGAAGAAAAAACTTACCTCCTTGCATATCGGAAGACATCATTTCCTATTTGACAGTAAGCCGAGCTAGTAGAGGACTCTACATAGAGCATCCCTTCCGTTCAGAACTTGGACGCTATTACCCCATTGATCCCTAAGTCTCTGCATTACTTTACGGAAATGTGTATCATTCAGGTTCTCAGTTCTTTGCAGGTGACCTATTCCCCACCCCACCCCCGATGCTTTTTTCTTTTTTTCTCTTAATCTTTTCTGTTATCCTCAGAGTTCTGAAATGCCATGATGACAGTCCTCGGTGCAGTTAATTTTTGTTCTTTTGGGCCAGGTTGTTTCGATCTGGAAACTAATACCCCTCAGTTCTGGGCAGCTTTCTTGTCTTCTCTCCCTCTCTTTTGTTTTCCTCTTTCCTTTTCTGGATCTCCAGTTAATCAGATTCTGGCCTTTGGGTTGGCCCTCTGAAGGGTCTCCTTTTCCAAGTCCCTCTCCGTCCATCCCTTCCTCTCTCTTGCATGTCTTACTTTCTGGGAGCTTTCCCTCACTTTCACCTTCTAATTCTTCTCTTGAATCTTTTATTTTGTTGATCATTTTTATTTTAGTAAATTCTA
Source organism: Vulpes lagopus (assembly GCF_018345385.1). Lineage (NCBI taxonomy): Eukaryota > Metazoa > Chordata > Mammalia > Carnivora > Canidae > Vulpes > Vulpes lagopus. The sequence continues at coordinate 113,440,143 of NC_054828.1, forward strand.
TCTCATTGTGTGTGTCTTTTAACTAGCATCCTTTTTTATTTTAAGATTTGATTTATTTATTCATGGGAGACACAGAGAAAGAGGCAGAGACAGAGACAGAGGGAGAAGCAGGCTCCCCGTGAGGAACCTGGTGCAGGACTCGATCCCAGGACCCTGGGATCACGACATGAGCCAAAAGCAAATGCTCAACCACTGAGCCACCCAGATGCCCGGTATCTCATTTTTTAATTTTTATTTTTGTAAGTAACCTCTACACCCAATATAAGATCAAACTTATAACCCAGAGATCAAGAGTCGCACAGTCTATACCCACTGAGCCAGCCAGGTGCCCCAGCATTGTATTCTTGCTTTATGGGTTCAATATCATGTCGTATCCAATAATATTCATTAAAATGTGTTTTTGGGGTTTTCCTTTGGTTTTTGCAGTTTTTTAAATTTCCTTTTTGTTGTTAGTTGTTTTAGTCTTTTATGTCACTGTGAAGAGTATCTGATTGAATGCAAATATCTGTTAGGTCTGGGTATCAGGTATGTGGATTTTTATTAATTTTTCTATGCTTTTCATATGTTTGAATGATTTTACATAGGTTTTAGGTAGACTGGACACTTGTATGTTCGTCCGACTTAGTGACAGGAAATCTTCAACACAGCATAATCTGCAGAGAGCTGGCCTTTTAGTTGGTGTGCCTCTAAGCGACAGTGTTTGTCAGTCTTTTCTCTTGGGCCAGGTTTTCCAGAGACCCTCCTAATCTTCTACCTGGGTACCTACGTCTGGCTGCCATAACTCTAGGGGAAGGGCAGGGAGAAGGAAGGAAAAGAATCTGAGGAGCCCATCATTCAAGATGCAGCTGTGCACTGAACTCGCTGCGTTTGATCCTGTGCCTCCTCCCCACCTTTCCCTCCGCGTGCCCGTTGCCCTTGAGTCTGGAGACTCTGTTGTTCCGTTTCTGCAGATCATAAACCTTCAGGAGGGTGGAAGCAACTCCTGGCTGCAGGGGATGATCAGGGACATTATTTCTTATAGACTTCCCACCCATCCCATGTTCCTCTGTTGCTACGGGCCTGACATCTCAAAGGTACCCGGAGCTCCTGGAACTCTTAGGTTCAGGGCAAATCTGCTCACTTTTTATTGGCATTCTTCTCTGAAAACAGTGACGTTGTAACTTCTGCTCTAGGACATTTTGCTCTATCTGTTCCTCATCTCCATTTTCAGGCGACTTAGTACAATATTTGCATAAGTAAACCTTTTCATTTTCACAGATGTCGCCTGCCTTTTAACATTATTTTAAAATCTGAGTATAGTTGGCACAAAATGTTACATTAGTTTCAGGCGACCAACATGGGGATTTGATAAGTCTCTACCATATGCCGTGCTCACCACAGCTGTGCGTAGCTACCGTCTGTCTTCTTGCAACACGATTACAACATCATTGGTTATATTCCCTATGCTGTGCCTTTTATTCCCATGACTAACTTATTCCATAACTGGAAGCCTGTATCTCCCACTTAATTTTGTGTGGCCACATTTACCATAAATTCTACAGGATGGGATCTCAGACTGACAGGCTCTAGAGAAGTTTCCTGTGACACCATGAAGAAATGCAGTTCTCAGAAATGGTCACAAGGTGGCTCAGTGACTCTACATTTAATTTATGTGTTCTCCCTACTACCCAGCCAAAGTGTTGAATCTTGGTTAATTGGGCCCAGGGGAACCAGCATCGTAGGATATTGATGCTGGACTGAGGCTTGGAGTGCTTTGTAGGCCACTTGCTTCTAGAGACAAGGGAATGTAGAACTACATCTGGAGGTGGTTGGTTGGCGGAAGAGACCCTAGAGTTAAATTTTAAAATTCTTTGACAGTCATATTCAAAGTTGCCTTCAAAGGGCACCTGGGTGGCTCAAAGCATCTGCCTTTGGCTCAGGGAGTGATCCTGGAGTCCTGGGATTGAGTCCCGTATAGGACTCCCTTGGGGGAGCCTGCTTCTCCCTCTGCCTATGTCTCTGCCTCTCTCTCTCTGTCTCTCATGAATAATTAAGTAAAATCTTTAAGAAAAAAAATCATAAAGTTGCCTTCAAATCGTAACACATATGTGAGTGCACGAAGGTGGCAGTAGGAGGGTGCCAGTGCAGCCCCTGCTAAGTGAGGTGGAGTGGAAGAAAGAGAAGAAAAGCCACATGTCCTGAGCTCTCATCACATGAGCAGCAGTGCACTAGGTGCCGTAAACATGCAAAGGGGACAAGACAGGATCCCTGCCCTCCAGAGTTTACAATCTGGTAAGGACATGAAGACACTTAACCAAGGAAGTCTGCAATAAATGCCCAGTGGAACCGTAGGTCGTAAGTGTTCTCAATTCCCTGCTCAGGAGTGGACTGTTCTTGCTGGTGGGATTGGGGCTGCCCTTGGAAGAACAGCCTATGTCAACGGTTCTCAAGTTGGAATATGTGCAATAAGCATCGCCTAGGGCTCTTGCTTAAAGGGAGATTCTGATTCAGGTGTGCTGAGAGTCTGCATTTCTAACAAGCTCCCAGGTGATTCCAGTGTGGCTTATCGAAAAGAGTAGTAACGGCGCAGGCACTAGTTCATGATCAAAAAAGCACTAACACTCCAGTCTCATCTGGGAGATGCTGTGTTCTCTGGGCTGGGTGCAACCTTGGCATTGGAATTTTTAAAAGCACTTCCCAGGTGATTCTCATGCATGGTAAAGTTCGAACATCACTGAGATAGGGAACATTTGTCACTCTTTCCACCCAGCACCCAAACCCCTCCACCTAGAGTCAGAGCCCACCCCACACTACGGATGCTGCACACAAGAGAGGCTCTCCCCTACTTCCTAGCATCTGGGACACAAGTATGCACTTTGGCTTCATCAACCAACTTAACCACCTCAGACTTCACAGCAAATGCTATGGGAAGAACCAGAGGCTGCACGAGGATTTTGGCACGGGTGGCAGGTATATTGTTCTCAGTGGCGGTGATGACCATTCCTGGGGCACAATGTCCAGCGCCAGGAACTGTTAGGCCTCAGCACACCAATTCTGCTAAGCCTGATTTTGAGCAGTGGTCTTGGCTGCACAGCCTCTGAAACTGGTTCTATAGTCCTGGAGTTTGAGCTACCCAGGATAATATTAAACCCACACCCACACAGAGTTCTTCTTCTTTTTTTTTTTTTTAAGATTTGTTTATTTATTTATTCATGAGAGACACAGAGAGAGAGAGAGGCCGGGACATAGGCAGAGGGAGAAGCAGGCTCCTCGCAGGCAGACTGATATGGGACTCGATCCTGGATCCCGGGATCATGCCCTGAGCTGAAGGCAAACACCCAACCGCTGAGCCACCCAGGCGTCCCACACACAGAGTTCCTTTTTTTTTTTTTTTAAGATTTATAAATTTATTCATGAGAGACACACACACACGCAGAGAGAGAGAGAGAGAGAGAGAGAGAGAGAGGGAGAGGCAGAGGGAGAAGCAGGCTCCATGCAGGGAGCCAAATGTGGGACTCGATCCCGGGTCTCCAGGATCAGGCCCTGGGTTGAAGGCAGCGCTAAACCGCTGAGCCACCAGGGCCTCCCCTCCCCACACAGAGTTCTTTAGGATTAGAATACACCTTTTAAAACCTCATAAAACAAATATGTAGGTTAATGAATTGTTACAAGGCAAACATCCTTGTAAACATCTGTGCCAGAAGATTTTGCTATCCCTGAAACCCTCCCTGTGCCCCCATATTTTTAAGATTTATTTATTTTAGAGAGAGAGTGCAAGCAAGAGTGGGGGCGCAGAGCAAGAGGGGAGACAGAATCTTGAAGCCAACTGTGTGCTAAGCCCTCTGCGCTGAGCCCAGAGCCAGCCCGACACGGTGCTCGATCTCACAACCCTGAGATCATGACCCAAGCCCAAACCAAGAGTCGACCAAGAGTCAGACACTCAACTGACTGAGCCAATCAGGCACCCCAACCTCCTATCCATAACTCTTCCCTCCTAAGAATATCCTTATCCTGACTTTCAGCATAATCATTTCTTTAATTTTCTTCATATTGCTTCTGTAGTTCCCTAAATACACTACAGTTTATTTTATTTTATTTTATTTTATTTTATTTTATTTTATTTTATTTTATTTTTTTAAGACTTTATTTATTCATGAGAGACACAGGGAGAGAGAGGCAGAGACACAGGCAGAGGGAGAAGCAGGCGCCATGCAGGGAGCCCGATGCGGGACTCGATCCCGGGAGCCTGGCATCATGACCTGAGCCAAAGGCAGATGCTCAACTGCTGAGCCACCCAGGCGTCCCTAAATACACTAGTTTAGTTTTGCCTTTTTTTTTTCTTTCAGTTTCTGATTCATTTATAATGTCTCGCTCTCTCCCTCCATTGATATTTAATTGTTGAAGAGACTGGATCAATTGTCCTGTAAAATTTACCAGTCTGGATTTTATTGATTGATATAGTTCATTATGTTCCTCTGTCCTCAGATTTCCTATAAATTGGTAGTTGGATAAAGACCAAACGTTTAATCTGATGTTTGAGATTTTTTTTGGCATGGCCCCATCGTAAGAAGTATTGTGTTAGTGGTCAGGGTACGTTAAGTGTCTGGCTGTCTCTATTTTGTTGGATCTCCCTTTGTGGTGTTAGCCGTTGTCCATTCCTAGGCCCATTAATTCATTAGTTACAAAACAGTCAAATTCTATCATTTCTTCTTTCTTTCTGTGGTGGAATACTTCTCTACAAACTTCACCTTATTTACTATTTAGTGGGAAGAAAAACTTTATCCTCCTAGGTGCAATGTTTGGAAGCTTGCAAATTAAACCGACAAAAGACAGATCAGGAAGAGAGAAGCAGATGTTTATTCACAGAAGAACCTGTCTCCCCTAATTTGGGGCTTATAGGGGGTAAGGAAGGGCAGAGAGGAATTTCTCAGGGGACAAATGACTTATACAGAGAGAGGGAGAAAGGGCCCTTACATTACTTTTTTTGGAAGATAAATGGAACAGGAGATAAAACGGTCCTGTGACCATGTGCTTGGGTGTGGTACAATCTCTCCAAGAGCCTAGAGTTGCTCCTTAGTGACAGGTGAGTTATCAGACGCTACGCTTTTAAGCAGATAAGAGATTTCGGGAATTCAGAAACCTTCCGTTCAATATGATTTTTATGCCCCAGTGGCTTATTCTGGCCGCCTCCACTGTTCAGTCACCCAGTGGTTTGGTCTGTATAAGGAAGCCAAGATAACTTCTGGATTCTTTTATTTACCCGGGAGGGTCTGATGGGGAAGAGGTTTCCCAAGCAACTTCCAATAGTGACTAATGAGGGGTGTGTGGGCCTGTACGTGTGTATCGCATCATTATGGATCCACAGACTTATAAACATTTGATGTGTTCAAAATGTCCTCTCTTGGGACGCCTGGGTGGCTCAGGGGTTGAGCACCTGCCTTTGGCCCAGGACATGATCCTGGAGTCCCGGGATCGAGTCCCACATCGGGCTCCCCGCACGGAGCCTGCTTCTCCCTCTGCCTGTGCCTCTGCCTCTCCCTGTGTCTCTCATGAATAAATAAATAAAATCTTGAAAAAAAAAAAAAGTCCTCTGGCCAGAGTGGGCCTCTTCAAGTTGGCTCCCAAGCCCTACTGACACATCCTGAGATTTTCAGAACTTCTCTGTCTGATGTGACATTTCCAACTCATCTTAGACATTTCCTGCGACAAACACGGACTCTGTCATTTCTTCACGAAGCTCTGGTTTTCTTTTCTTTTAGCGGGAAAAAGGAACTTCTTAGGGCCCGGGCTGTTGAAGTCTTCAGCGTTTGTAGTAGCCCCGCTGCGTTCACTTGCCTTTGCAGCGCGCGAACCCCTTTGAGTGTGAGCCGCTGCTCTAATACTGGTTTGCGGGGTTTTCAAGTACTTGCTATTTTGGAGCTTTTCAATCCACCAGATGCCGTTTCTTCCCTATGCTTGCTTCTTCACAGGTGCTATTATGCAGCTCCTGTTTCTGTCAGAAGTTTGCCCTGGCCTGTTTCTGTTCGGGAGTTTGCGGGGGCACCTTATCAACCGCTTTTGCTGTATTCTCTGTTCATGGGTTTTACTACCCTACTTGCTTTTTTTTAATGGAAGGATTTGTAGAAAATGAAAAATTAAGCCACTGCCACCACTTTCATATAAAAATGCAACTTTAGGAGAGCCTGGGTGGCTCAGTTGGTTAAAGCATCTGACTCTTGATTTTGGCTCAGGCCACGATCTCAGGGTTGTGAGATCGAGCCCCATATTGGGCTCCACACTCAGCAAGGAGTCTGCTTGAGATTCTTCCTCTCCCTCTCTCTCTGCTCACCATCACCCCTGCTCACGCATGCGCTCTCTCAAAATAAATGAATCTTTTAAAAGAATGTAACTTCAACATCCTTTTAATAAATGTCCCCCACTGTTTAAATAAAGCAAAATTTTACCAAAACTGACACAGGGGGTGTTAATTAAGCAAAGAGATGGTAGAGGCAATGATCTGTTGCCTGACCTGTTTTGAGGCCTACAAGTAGCTAACTAAGCACATTTGTGTAGAACTCTGAGTGACAATTAAGGCTGTAACAATGGATTGGGGAGTGGAGAAGACCCTCAACTGATGGATCAGATCAATTTACTCTTTTATTTCCCTGGAAGCATGGATGGTGACAGACTATATGATCAAAGCGTGACACATCCTTGCAGTAGGCAATGGGGTCACTGTAGATTCTTGAGGACTGTGGGGCCTTCAGAAGCTGAACCTTCTGATGTGTGCCAAAGGGATGAGGGGCGTGTCAGGGGGAGAGCAACACTAGGTGGTGAGTTAGGAAAGTAACTCAGTGGCCCAGAACAGTGGACCAAGTACCAAAATGAAAGTTGTGGGAATGTCAAGGGGAAGACATGAGATAATGGAGGAAAAGTGAACAGTACTAGGTGACGACGAGGGGAAGAGTCCTCAGCGGTTGAGGTCTCAAAGCTGGGTGATTAGAAATTAAGACACAAGAACACTAACGTCAACTCCCACATGAGTGATACATATTCTAGGAATTTCTTTACATAATTCTCTTCAAATATTGATTTCCAAGGTAATATGTAGGTGGCCTGTGTTGATTAAGAGGGATAGGGAGTGCCTCGCCCACACTCGGTGTTCTCTTGGCTGCAGGGATAGGGGAGGGGCCATGGAGAAGGGCGCGACCTGGAGTGACTTCACACCCATCTGGCTCATCCCAGAGCGCTGGTCCCGGGGCAAGTTAGCGTCTTCTCCTCACAGCACCTCACTGCAGCATCTGCCTTCAAAACCTGCCAGACCTGTGGTTTCTGCAATTGCCGACGTGACACTTGAGAGGCTTTGAGGAGTACTCCAAGCACGTCAGGAGAGGCATAGGTGAACGGCCTCTTCTGTGAGTCTGACCATTTTCACAGTGATACCCACTTTGCCACCTGCATGTCTGGTCTAAAAATGGACCTGTTCCACTTCCCACTGAGACCCTGTACCTCAGCACTCCCTGGACAGCTTATCTGGGACTGACTTCTCTCTCGCTCCAGTCAAAAGACGAGCTGTCATCATTTCAGAATTAAATAAGAATGGTAATTACCCTTTCTTGACGAAGCAAGTCTACGGTCTACAGCAAACCAAATCACCAGAAAGCTACAAGCCTACACTTGATTCCTTCGGCTCCCTGCAGAAATGCCACCATGGATTTTCAGTGTACTCTTCCATTTTACGGAAATTCACAAAAGTGACAGAGCAAAATGGCAAGCAAATTTATGCATTTAATGAACCTTCTTTGGAGACATTTTCTTAGCAACCATTCTAAGATGCACTAGGACTACATCTCTATATCAGTGCTGGAAACCTCAGACCTAAATTCAGTGTTCCAGAAAAGCCCAAAGCCCTCAATTCCCCTATAGGAGTCTTAATCTTGTATCAAGTTACATACATATTGTACTAATCATTTATTACAAACTATCTCAATTCCACCTAAGAATTTGGGATACTCTATCCAGCTGCCTTCTTTCCCTTCTCCTGTATTTTGACTTTTTTCACCATTTCGTGGTAGTGATTAATAAACACAGGTCCCCCTCAAATTCTAGTCTTAAAGTCAATTAAGAGAAATGTGAAAAGCAGCTACTTTACTTTCAGCCAAAAGATGCTTTGAAGAAGCTAAATTACCCCTATTACAATCATTATAACCAAACCTTAAGACCTTATCCTGAGAAACCGGTAAGGTGAAGGTAAAAACAATGGTTTGCTTTCAAAATCCAACTCTAGCACCAATGGGATGTGTAACCTTAAGCAGAGTACTATATCTGAGACTGTTTATTTTGTAAATAAATGGTATTTTGGATACCATCTCACCAAGTCACTGGGGATAGAACTCAAAGAACAGAGAACAGTGTCACAAGTACCTAGTAGGCTATTAGGCAAGAAATATTTTTTTTGAAAGATTTTATTTATTCATGAAAGACACACAGAGAGAGGCAGAGACACAGAGCGAGAAGTAGGCTCCCCACAAGGAGCCTGATGTGGGACTTGATCCCGGGCCCTGGGATCACGCCCTGAGCCGAAGGCTGGTGCTTAACCACTGAGGCACCCAGTGGTTATGCTGGGCAAGAAATATTCTTTCCCTTTCACATATGTGAACTTAAACCCTGTACTGCCTTTTGTCATTTTAGCCTGGTCCTATTCAAATCTCAATTAGCCTACTAACTTCCTATGTGATCAATCTCCAGAACCCTCCAGCTTCTTCTTTTTCCAATATACCTAGACTTGTTTTCCTCAAATACACACTGCTTTCACCACTCTTGAGGGCTTACCGGGATTCCCCATTGCCTATCTTTGTCCAGCTGGACTTCTGATTTCTCACATAAGCAAAGCCTGTTTCAAATTTACCTGTGGTCCCTTCTTAACCTTCCCATTAGTCTTATAGCCAATCAGTCTACTTATCTAAGAACCAATTCACATCCCTCTTGCGTCAAAAAGCCACCCCAACTACTCTCAACTGAACTTGGTCTGAACAGCACTTAAAATCTCAATCACGACTAGTTGGCTTTCTTTCTTTCTAAGCTCTATACCCAATGCAGGGCTTAATCTCCCAACCCTGAGATCAAGAGTTGCATGTTCTATTGACTGGGCCAGCCAGGTGGCCCTCATTGGCTCTTATGTATGTTTAGCTAATGATTGTGTTTGCTTTCTAAACTAGATCTTGAATTTAGGGGCAGAGACCATGTTCTATTTTCCTATACCAGTCTCTAAAGAAGAATCATGGGCCTCACCCTAGACACAAAACAGAAAAAGTTGGAGAATGAATAAGGAAGCACTGGAAAAACACTCTAGGTGATTCCTATCAACACTGCAAAATGAGAAAACTTCTACACATTATCCTTCTGGCAGAGATAATCTTGTCAACAAATATTTATCTCTATTGATTAATAGTGCCCTAATATGGGATTAAACTTTTCTTTATATAAAACAAAGCTGTCACTTATGGCTCACAAAAAAAGTGGGAAATACTTTTTTCATATAAGAGGATGGTCACCGCTGAAACAAGCATTCACCCTCCAAGATGAGAGCCAACCTTAGTGCCCCTGGGTAATCTAATCAGCTGTGGTCAGCTACAGTTGGCCTTTGGTACATTCTAGTGTTGCTGGACGGGGAGTGATAGTCACTGACTCTTTTGACACCAGGATGATTCTTTTTAGTGTCCCAGAGATTTCCATTTTTTATGTAGTTTCTTACAAAGATAGTTCTTGAAACTTCCGGTTTTCCCTAGGCTGAGAATGTTACTTCTCTTCTATCTGCCCCTCTAATATTGTTTGTTATTGTGTATTGTCTTCAGAAGTAATCCTCCATCTTCAACTCCATAAATAAATGAAAACCAAGCCACACAGTTGGAAATCAAGTTTTGTTTTTATATGAACAGAAGTAGACCATCTAGAAATATTTCAGTTTATTTAAATTGTTAAGTAGAATATGAAACCGAATTTGTAGCTAGTACCAGAGAATGGACTTAACTGTTTGGTGTTTAATGAGAACAGCTTCTACACAGGATCCCAAGAGACTTACAGAAAAAGGGGCAAAGCCCTAATATTAAGCAAATAAAACTCATGTTTCAAACAGGTTATACAAAAATTGATTTATACTCCATTTCCCTTTTTTTGATATTTAGAAAGTGCAGATTTAACAAAAGGTAGCCATATCCTTTCTATGTACAATGCCGATTATAATTATGCAAACAAAACTGTCAGTCTGTTACCCAAAAATCCCAGTGTTTAGCTCTCAAACCTTAAGTCACTGAATCGAATAAGGATTAAAGAGGGTTAAAAATAAAAAAGCTATTGCCACATTCCAGATGAAGGAAAGCAACACATACATTAAAATTAATCTAACAATAGTAGGTTTAACCTATAACTTTTCGAGAAGCTTAACATCATTTCATTATTATTTTTAGTGGAAAATTAGGGATTATTTGGCAATGCTGCTTTTACTAGTAAACAATGATAAAGTCAAGTGAAGGAAAAGCCTAACAACAACAACCAGTGAGGCATATAAAATTGTTTTTAGGGCACTATCTGAAAAATTCATGGATGTTTATAGCAGATACGTCCCTATGTTGTTGATGTGAGCCAAGAGAGCATTAAAATGCTATCCACGACACAGAAAGACTTTTCAATGGAAGCTGCTGTCCTAAACTCAGCCTCTGCTAGAAATGAATCATGCTATTCACAATTATTTCAACAAAGGTATCATCTTAGGATGCTAGCAGCATAGCAAACTTAACTTACCCTATCCTGATGATAAGCAATGAAGCAAAACTAGAAAAATGAAGTGAAAAAAGGACAGGGTTAGAGATAGCTGAAGATCTTATCTGTACATGAAAAGCCTTTTGTTGTCCTTTTCCCAAATCTATGGTAATACACGTTTTCCAAAGGGATGTGAAGACAGGACTTAAAAGTAATATTCTAAAGTATTTCTAATCTTAAGGTAAAGATAACTTAACACTGAAAAAGTGTTCTTCAAAGGCCAAATCTCAGTATATTTGGCAAACATGTTAATAAATTTCACTCCTCCTCCTTCCCACCATTTAAAAACAAACAAACAAACAAACCTTTACTGGGCTACCAAACTGCTAGAGGAGTTGCCAAAATGGAGACTACTCAAATTTCGGTTAAGAGATTTATTCTAGGAAAGTGAATAGGCTATACACCTAATTAGAAAGACAAACCACAACACCCTCCAAACACTAGTGCATGCAATTAACTCTTCCATTTCATAAACTCGGTGGATAGAAAGGGAACAAAGAGGGAAGGAGAAGAGGAGCATGAAGTAAAAGAGTGAATGGAGGAATCCGGGGCAGAAGTTTTAGGGGAGAGAGAAAATGAGAGGAAGACATTTGAGAGTAGTAGGCAGTTAGAATTGATCTTTCAGTTTACTTATTAGCAAGTTAAATCAGTACTTTATGTTAAACTTGAAAAACCTACTAGTTTGCCCCTTTCATTTTTAAATAACTCATACCATTGGATGGTGGGGGAGGGAGGAGCAAATAAAGCAGCATGCAGGAAGACAGACACAAGGAAAAAGTGGCCAAAGAGAAGAACTGGTGGCAGGAATAGCTTTAAATATCAAGGCCACTTAAAATAAGACTCAGCAAACCAAAGCTATCATTTCTGCATTACCCTTTGTCCTCAATTAACTACTTTGAAAATTACAGCCAAGCAAACCACAAACATTTCAATGGTTTATGTTTGGATGATATGTATGTCTCCTGCACATGCTTCCACCAAAACAAACAAACAAACAAACAAAATAAAGGGAAAACCAAAGAAGTTCCTTTCCACATAAGGCACAGGACAAAATTAATCCCATTTACACATTCAAGGCGAAAATGAGTGTTTTCCTGGCTTTTGTTTGTTTCTTTTGCTATCACATGTCTATAGATTATAGGGACTCAAGCACATTATCCATGACAGAAAATTCCACTGTTGTACAAAATAAAATTGTTAATTCTAACTTTTATTCTTATACAATTTGCAGAATAGAGTTGAAATGATTGCTATAGGTTTTAATGTTGATAAGAAGAACTGGACTATAATACAACTGAAATGCAGTGGTGAGCTGAGCAAGTACATTTAAAAATGAAGTCACAGACATGATTTTTCTATACATTTTCTTGTTTGAAGAAAATTATAAAGTCAGCAAGCAGTCACGGATGAAAGAACAAATAAAACAGGTGGATTGGAGAGTTAAGATGAGGAACAAAAATATCTGTTTAGAGTTAAAAATGGACAGAGTGGTTTATTTTGCAGCAAGAGGAAAAAACAGGGTGGTGGATGGCAACTGACGGAACAGGAGAACGCTCAGCAACATTTGCTCTTCCAGCCTGTCACGCCGCCTCCACTGCTGATATCTACATTTTCACTGTTGGGCTCTTTTACAGGGGTCTGGAACAAACACACAAGGAAAGCAACCCATGAAAAAACATTGCTACAGAGAAATCAAGATTTAACCACCAGAAATATTCTCATAAAGGTAACAAAATGTAACTAGTCACCTGAGATAGGTTTTCTCTCCCATGCAAAGTGAAGATTCGGCAGCTTTGTTTCTGCTGCCATTTCACCTGCTTACCCCAAGTTCTGAACTGTCTAGAGGCCTCTAGACACCCCTGTAATAAAGCTTTCAATATCTTTTCGGCTCTAATTTGCATAGAGGTTTGGTCTTAGCCCTGACCCCCTGAGTATCTAGAACTTAAAAAGCATTATCAAGCGTATGTATAAAACCTGATGTTGGGTCAAGTCTAACCTCAGAGAAGTAAAACAGCCCCTTCTGTCTGGTTACTTGCCTTTTGAGACTGAAGCTTGAAATACTCTATCATAGTTCTATTTATTTTTCTATCATAGTTTTAAAAAGGCAATCTCAACAATGATATGCTAACATTAAGTGGAGGAAAAAGAATAGGGCAGAATGCACAGTTGTGTAATTCATGTTAAAAATGGATATAGAAAAAAAATCAAAAGGAAAGACACCAAATGTTAATAGGAGAAAACTCTCAGGTACTGGGTTTATGAGTGATTTTATTTTCTTCTATGAATAATCCTGTATTTCCCCAATAACCTAAATATTAGTTTTAAAATCAGAAGAATATACTATTTTTAATGGATAGCCTAGTCTTTACAGTATGCATGAAAAGAACATTTTAACAGCTTACATACAGTAAAGCATACAAATCTTAATTGTGCTTAGATTTTTAGTATATAATATGAAGTTAGCAGCTCAAAATATAGAACGTAATACTCCCAGAAGGCTCCCCTGTGCCCCTTTCCAGCCAGTTACCACCCTCCTAAAGGTAATCAGTACTCTCATTTCTGTCACCAGGGATTAGTTTTTTTTCTTTTTTTGTTCTTGACCTTCAAATATATGCAACCATGTTTTATGTATTCTTTTATGTATGATTCTCTTTACTCAGCATCAGTCTGTGAAATTTATCCAGGCTGTTTTATTGTGTTAACAGTAGTTCATCATGAATGAAATTTTAAAAGTTAAGATATAACTAGAATGTATTCTCTCATGGTAATATAAGGGAAAGTTAAAGTAACCCAGGGGGTAAAACTTAAAATATTATAAAAAGTCATGTAGCCCAAGAGAAGCCCTACTTAAACTCTTAAGGAGGTGAAATTCTGACTTGCGCTTTGAGCTCACCTACCTACTCTTACTGCCCAATGGGATTCTTCTCATTGTATGTTAAAATTTCAAGTTTTGCATTAAAAAAATCTTTGTGAGTTTTCCTGAACAACCAACTTTACTCCTATTGCAGATCTTGAGAAAAATGTAGGGAAGAAGATAAAGAGGCCAGTCAGCATATATCCCACAACAAAAGAATATGGTTACACAGGAAATATTCTTTCTCTGGTAATTTTCACATGTGGGTCAGTTAAAAGTACATGGGTGTTTAAAAAAAAAAAATACATGGGTGCTTGTAACCAGGGAGGTCACTATATTCATTCACTTAGCACCTCACTCACAGTCTATCCTTTTACAATTTAACTTAGATCCTTGAAAGAGACTCTCTGAAAAAAGGAATTATCCCATGCAGAGTAAAATATTTTAAAGCCAAAAGTATTAAATTTATTAAATACAACATTAAAACTGTTCCTAGCCAAAAATAAGGGTGAATAACCAGATTTAAAAAGTGAGCAAAGTTTACAGAAAAGGAAATACAAAAGTGATTCTTAAACCTATCTTTAAAAATGCTCCCCATACTCTTTAAGAGAGCTACAAATTAAATATACATTTTTTAAAAATCTGCCAGACTGGGAAAGATCTGTAAGTCTTATAATCCATTATGTGGCTAGTGTGAGTAAACAATCTCATCCATTGCCAGAAGGAGTGTAAATGGGTACAAGCCTCATACCAACATATGGCAGCATGTAACAGAATTATAAAAATGTACACATATGCTCTTTGGCCACTCCTAGGATTCTGTCCTTCATATATTTGCACATAATCATAGGCTTGCAAAATGATTTAAATTTAAGATTATTAACTGCCATACAATTTATGAGACCATAAGGCTGAAAATCAACTGAATGTCCCTCACTGAAAAACATGTTTAATTATGACATATCCACTCAAAGGAATAGCATTCAATTATTTTAAAAGTGGAATTATTTTACTTATTTTAAGTGCCAGAGTACATGTTGCCCTATCTGTTAAAAAAAAAAAAAAAAAAAAGGTGGGAATAAAATATATATTCAAATTTACTCATATATAAATAATTAAGAAGTTAATTACATTGATTACCTGTGGGGGAAGAATGAGAAGTTGAGGGAGTATGGTGGGAAACTTCCCTGTACTTTCACTCTCTTTAAATGTTTGAACCACGAGAGTGAATACCTATTCAAATAAGTTAAAAATGTTTTAAATCGCTTTCATTCTAAAATTAATTTTTCTTTTATCAACTCAGGAGAGAAATCATGACACAGAAAGCTGCTCGCCAGGAAGCACTCCTGTATTTCCCATACACTAATTTAAAGCATGTTTATGTTTGACGTTTTAACTCCTAACTTTACCATATTGAAAAGCATATGTATGTGTATGGGAAAAAAATGGGATCCCACATTGGGGCCTGCCTGTATGTGGAAGACTCCAGACTGAGATCTTTATTGGTGTATCCATACTTTTAAACCTCTAATGTGATAACAAGGAAGATCTATCAACCACAGGGACACAGATTACAAGACTACATAAACTTTATTATTTTTTCTTAATGTCAAGATTAATGAGAAGACCAAGGGATACAGTGTAGACAGAAAAAAAAAAATCAAAAACAATGGAGAAAACTAAAAAATCCAGAAAGAGAAAGAACACAAGAGACAAGAGTATTTCAATAAGTGTTACGGTAAATTCTGTAGGTATTAGAATAATTTTTCACTGTGACCTACCAAACTCTGAAATACAAAGTATTCCACAACTAAAAAGGTTATTTTTCTATTCCTGTTATTCTTTTCATTTAATTAAAAATATGAACATTTTCCCTTGTCCACCGAGTACTTGACTTCTTTATTCTATTTTTTTTTCCTCACAGGCATATTTTCATATATAAAAATGTATTTCCACAAGGAATTCCAAGGGGTTTTAGCTTTATATACTTGTGAAAGAGTATTTTTTAAATTTTAAATTTTTATAACTTTAAAAAGACACATTAAAATTTCTGAACAAAAAAAAATAAAAATAAAAATAAAATAAAATAAAATAAAATTTCTGAACAAAACTATATAAACATATGGGTCATTGAGTAATTGTGTTCTCTATCTCCTTCTCCTTACCACCATCACCCACTTGGAATACTTACTACTTAAGAGTTTGGTATAGATCCTTCCAGATCTTTGTTTTGCTAAATAAACCAAATGTGTGTGCACATGCATTTGCATGTGTGTTTGGTAGCATATATAATTTTAAAAAGATCATATTACACGTATTATATCCTAACTTGCTTTTTATTACTCAATATATTATAGATACCAGGATATCAGCAGATGTGGAAGGGCACAACTTTTGCTTTAGAGTTCCTGTGAAAAGCAGTAACTGGTGACTTTTTTCTGGTTTGAACACACAATTATAGTTAACAGGTAACTACATTTCACTATTAAAAAAAATAAGTTGTTGATTTCTCTGAAATTTCACTAGATGTATACTTGAGATACCATCACTATTATGTTTTATGGATAGATTAGTTTTGAAAAAATACTGTTATTTCAATTATAAAAATAGGATGGTTACCAGAAGCAATTAAATTTTCTCCTATACACAATTAAATTTTTTCATATACAATGCCTGCTTCTCCTTTAAGAGCTATGTCAGATTTCTTTTCTGTTTTTATGTGCATTTAAATGTACCTTAGATCGAATAAATAATTCAGAATTTATAACCAAATCTGCATATTAAATCTACTCATTTGAGGAAAAATATGAATTAGACTTCCCAATTTTGCTACAAGTTACTCATATTGGTAGGTATGTGATTCACAAATTGAAGCTAAACTAACTGAAGTAAAATGAATTCCCTGGGATCACATTTCAGCAATTTTTAAAATATCACAGATTGACATGATTGGCTAAATGAAATCCAGGGATGGATTTACGGCACTTATTCAGTATATAATATATATATGCTCTTTACTGGCACATATGAGAAATGACTATATATAAGGAAGTGATTCTGTAGCAGTAACTATTATCTTAAATTCTAAGAAATTACGGCAATGCAAAGAATGTATAAGAGAAGTGAGTCCAAAAGTAAACAGAAGAGTCATAAGACCACGGACAAGACAAAAAGTTGAAACTTCAAAAAAGAATTGTGACCCTGGGCACCTTGGGAGTAAAAATTGGATCTTACCTTTCGAAGGATATCTTCAGCTAATGTGAGGAAAGCCTTTTCGATGTTTATATTTGCTTTTGCACTAGTCTCAAAAAATCTAATACCATGCTCCCTTGCAATCTAAAATAGAAGCAAAATGTCATGATAAAACTATCAAGCACAGAGTGCCAACTGATGACTTTAGCATCCTGTATGAAACAATATTATCCTAAAGGCAGCAGTCCCTACTAGGTTATATAAAACAAAATACTTCAATGGGTCATGATTCAAACGGTCAAGTTCTTTCAAAAATAAGTAAACAAAAATAACAAAAGAACTTTATCCCTTCGGGAGTTTACTTCAGATACTTAAAGTCTTAAGCTAAAAAACTGAGAATCATTGATTAGTACTTTCTCTCCTTATAGTTCAAATACAGCTAAAAATACGACTACCACAGATTTGATTCTCCCACACTTGTTAGATATGCACTGGAAAAATTCACTCAAATGATAAACTGCTTCTCACAGCATTTATAAAACAATGGGAATAGCTCAGCACACTCCATTACCACTACCAACAATCAAATGCAGTACCATCTTCACAAAGAAAGGACAGCATATTAGTTTCATTCAGAGCTTTTTACCTGTTCTCCTTTTCCTTTAGGTACAACTCTTTTATCGTCCATATCACATTTGTTTCCTAGTAACATTCTTTCCACATCTTCATTGGCATGCTATAATGGAATGAAAATTTAATTTACACACTACCACGACTTACATCTTAATAGTCTCTTGTTTTTCTCAATTTTCAGCGTCACTTTTATAATCTGTAAATTTTAAAGCAATCACCCTGAAATCACCCCATGTTAAAAGCCTATACAAATGCGTAAATTACTTAGAAACACGATTCCTAAGACATACTGCTATCAAATATTATTTTACCCTAACAGGAGGCTGTCTAGTTTCTAGTTATATTCTCATCAAAAGAGAAGATATAGGCAAAAGATCTGAAACTGGAATGAATCTCTTATGCATAAGCTAAACCCAAGGTGGACCATGATTTTAGATAGTAAGTATCACCCAGTAGAAGCCTTAATTAAAAATTCTACAGAGTTCTTAAAATCTCAAAAAACCTACACTGCTAGAGCACAAGAAGATCCCATGCAGAAAAATCAGTTAAAAACAAATATTTGCTCCACTGAAATCCTGACTTCATTAGCACAAATAGAAAAATCCATCCCTAAAATTCATATGTAATCTCAAGGGACCCTGAAAAACAGGCAAAATGATGTTGAAAAAGAAGTACGAAGTTGGAAGATTCATACTTACTTCCTGATCTCAAAGCTTACTACAAAGCTACAATAATCAAAACAGTGTGCTCTGGCATAATGATATATACATAAATAGAATATAGAGCCAAGAAATAATCCCTTGCATGCATGATCAAATGATTTTCAACAAGAGTGTCAAGCCCACTCAATGTGGGAAAGAAAGAATAGTCTTTTTTAAAACTGGTGCTGGGCATACCAGATATCAATACGTAAAAGAATAAAGTTGGACCCTTAACTTACACAATATACAAAAATGAACTTGGGGCGCCTGGTGGCTCAGCTCATGATCCCAGGGTCCTGGGATGGAGTCCTGCATAGGGCTCCCTGCTCCACGGGAAGCCCGCTTCTCCCTCTCTCTCTGCCTGCCATTCCCCCTCCTTGTACTCCCTGTCAAATAAATAAATAAAATCTTAAAAAAAAAAAAAATCAAAACAAAAATGAACTCAAAGTGGATCAAAGGCCTACATATAAGACCTAAAACTATAAAACTCATAAAAGAAAATATAGGAGAAATTTTTATGACATTTGATTTGGCAATGGTGTCTTGGATATGACACCAGAAGTATAGGCAACAAAAGAAAAAATAGGCAAATTTTACTTCACTAAAATTAAGAACTTTTGTGAAAAAAAAAAAAAAAAGAACTTTTGTGTGTCAAAGGTCTCTATTAAGAATGAAAAGACAACCAACCCCCAGAGTAAGAAAAATATTTGCAAATCATCTATCTTTGATCCAATACTCCTTTCCCTGCATGTCTCTACAGCCAAGGTAGTTAGGTTCTCTAGATAACGAAAAGTAATTTGAGATTTGATTTATCTTAAATTTGAATCCATCACATTCTTTCCACCAGCCCTATCTTTTTATGAGCAACTTTTACTTATTTCTTCAGATCTCGGCTTAAATGTCATTCCTCATATCAAGATTGTTTGGCTATTTCAGGTCCCCTGGCCTGCACCTCCATATGAATTTTAAGATTAATTTGTCAATTTCTGCCAGCTCACTCACCCCACCCCCCAAATTCCCAAGAGAGTAGGTGGGATTTTGACAGGAATTACACTGAATCTGCAGATCACGTTGGCTAGTGCTGCCATCTTAATGATGTGAAATCTTCCAATTCATAAACATGGGGTGTCTTTCCAATTACTCAGATCTTTCATTTCCTTTTAAAATTTTATGGTTTTCAGTATTTAAGTCTTGTATGTCTTTGGTTAAAATTTTCCTAATTTTTCTTCTTTTTGATGCTACTCTAAATGGACCTATATTCTTAATTTCATTTTTGGATTATTCACTGCTAGTATGTAGAAATTCAATTGATTTTTATATACTGATCTTGTTTTAGCAGTTTTATTTTTTGGTTTGTGCATGTTGTTTTTTTTTAAGTTTTTATTTATTTGAGAGAGAGAAACAAAGTGGGAAAGCCCAAGAGCAGGGGGAGCAGCAGAGGGAGAGAGAAACCAATGTGGGGCACAATCTCAGGACCCAGGTATCATGACCTGAGCCAAAGATAGTTGCTCAACTGACTGAGCCACCCAGGTGCCCCTACGTGCATGGTTTCCTTAGGATTTTTTTTTTCTTTTTAAGATTTTATTTATTTGAGAAAGAAAGAGAGGAGGCATGCACACAAGCAAGTGGGAGTGGTAGGGAGGTGAGAGAGAAGCAAGCTACTCACAGAGCAGGGAGCCCAATGCAGGACTGGATCCCAGGATCCTGGGATCATGACCTGAGCCATAGGTAGATGCTTAACCAACTGAGCCACCCAGGCACCCCTCCATAAGATTTTCTAAATACAAAAATCTCATTACTTACATAGTTTTCCTTCCCAATCTGGGTTTCTCCCTTTTCTTTTTGCCTAATTGCCCTGGCTAGAACCTCTATTACAATTCTGAGCAGAAGTGGCATACTTCTCATTTTTGTGATTGTAAGGGCAGGTATGATGCTGACTGTGGGATTTTCACAGATGTCCTTTACTAGGTTAAGGACATTCTTTTCTATTTCTAGTCTGTGAGTGTTTTTATCATGAAAGGGTGTTGGATTTTGTCAAATTTTCATTGAGTCTGTTGGAACGATTATATGGCTTTTTGTCTTTTATTTATCACGATGGTGTACTACAGGGGTACCTGGGTGGCTCAGTCAGTTATGCATCTGCCTTCAGCTCAGGTTGTGATCTCGGGGTCTTGGAATCAAGCTCCATGTCAGGCTCCCTTCTCAGCAAGGAGTCTCCTTCTCCCTCTCCCTCTGCCCCTCCTCACTGCTCATTCTCTCTCAAATAAATAAATAAATAAATAAAATCTTAAAAAAAAAAAAAAAAAGATGGGTGTATCACACACTGATTGATTTCTTATATTGAACCACCCTTGCAATATATAATCCTTTTTAAAATGTTGCTGGATGGGAGACGTCTGAGTGGCTCAGTGACTGAATATCTGTTTTTGGCTCGGAGCATGATCCCAGAGTCCTGGAGATGGAGTCCAGCATGGGATTCCCAAAGGGAGCCTGCTTCTCCCTCTGTCTATGTCTCTGCCTCTCTCTGTATCTCTCATGAAAAAATAAAATCTTAAAAAAATATATGTTGGATCAATTTAGCTTTTTTTCATTTAGTTAAAGCTTGAATTTCTATAACAAAGTGAAAATTAGGCAACACCAATCTCTTATATGTCAGATATGTTGGGAAACTGAAGCCATCAAGCCTATGAAGTTAAATATATAAGGCTCTAATATTTAGACATTAAAAACACATTTGGCCTTAGTCCTCTGGCACTTACTCCTAACTTCCCAAGTGACAGAGTATCTTTTGTTGTTTAGAATAGGGCCCTTGCTGGGATCCCTGGGTGGCGCAGCGGTTTGGCGCCTGCCTTTGGCCCAGGGCGCGATCCTGGAAACCCGGGATCGAATCCCACGTCGGGCTCCCGGTGCATAGAGCCTGCTTCTCCCTCTGCCTGTGTCTCTGCCTCTCTCTCTATCTCTCTGTGACTATCATAAATAAATAAAAATTAAAAAAAATTAAAAAAAAAAAAAAAAAAAAAAAAAGAATAGGGCCCTTGCTGCTTACCTACGTTTAGGCTAATGAAGAACTAGGGCAGAGGGCGGCTGATCTACAGAGCTTCACAAAGGAAGCTGGTCACCAGAGGAACCATTCGTGATTGAAGAATTAGAACTTTCAGCTGCCACTCCTCTACTTACCAGGAGGTGAACGGGACTAGAGATTAAGTTTAATCACCAGAGGCCAATGATTTATTAACTAACTATACCTATGCAGTAAAACTCGGATCAAATCTCTGCAACAATAAAGTTAGGGGACCTCTTCTAGGTTGGTGAACACATCAAAAATGCCCAGAGGGTGACATATCCAGAGATGGATGGCATGGAAGCTCTGTGTTCCCCAATTCCCATACGCTTCCTTTACATCTCTTCTATTTAGGTGTTCCTGCACTGTATCCTTTATAATAAAATTATAAATGTAAATACAACACTTTCCTGAGTTCTAGGAATCATTCAGCCAACTACTGAACCCAAAAGTGGATCCTGGGAACCCCCAAACTTGCCAAGTCAGACGAAGTGTGGGTAGCTGAGGGGTCCAGGACTTAACATCTGAAAGAAGGGCAATTTTATGGGACAGAGTCCTTACACTTGGGGGTCTGACACTAAGGCTGGGTAGTTAGTGTCAGGATAGGACCGAACTGTAGAAAATCCAGTTCATGCCACAGAATTTGGAAAACTGGTTATTGTTGGAACAACATTGCACAGTGTCTTTATCAATTGCTCCTACTACACGTGCTAACTTGGCTGAATCATAAAATAAAGGCTGAGGAAATCCAAAATGGAGCCTTTTGTTTCAAAATCTGCTACGATCAACTGATAATAATAACACACTTTCAAGATTTATTGCAGCGATGGAAAAGTTATTAATGAACTGTCAGAATTGCTACCATTGAGATATCATTATCTTGTGTCTAATACTACCTTAAAACTAGGTCTTCTAGCCAAAACTGCTTTAAAGAGTTAGTCTTAAGGAAATTCAAAGCTTAGAAGACTGCAGTAGGACATGAAAAATTATTTCAACAAGAAGCTAGACCTATATTGCAGAACAGAAACAGATCTGCTTTGACATGTATTTTACTTTTTAAAACTGACATCTTCACATGCGATGATATGGCATTATTTTCTTGGGTTTTTACCACATCACTATTCTGTATCTTTCAAAATATCTAGAAGTGATACATTTCTGTTGTTTTAAATTACTACTAAAAATGTAATTTATTCATTTAATAAAAATCTACCAACAAAGAATTCATTTAAAAAGAGGTATGAGGGAAAAAAAAAAAAAAGAGGTATGTGGGCAGCCTGGGTGGCTCAGCGGTTTAGCGCCGCCTTCAGCTCAAGGCGGGATCCTGGAGACCCGGGATCGAGTCCCACATCAGGCTCCCTGCATGGAGCCTGCCTCTCTGTCTCTCATGAAAAAATAAATAAAATATTTAAAAAAATAAAAAGAGGTATGTAAAACCACTGGTAGCTTCTACATGGGGTCATCTTATAAGATGGCTGTATAGAATTTTGGAATAAGTAATTGCTTTGGATGGGGTTCTAGAAAGAGTTACCCAAAAATTTAAGAGAAAGGTAGGCAAAATATAACATTAACCTTTAAGAAGTAAAATAACTCAATAATAATGATAGTACATGATATCCTAAACATAATTTAGAATTATTTATCCTTAACTAAACACAAAAATGTGTCTTTATAAAAGGATTTATACAATTTCTAGGTCTTACCTCATCTATGTTTCTAAGCCATTTGCTGATGTTTTCAAAACTTTTACCATTGGTGATGTCATATACTAGCATGATACCCATTGCTCCTCTGTAGTAGGAGGTTGTGATGGTGTGAAATCGCTCCTGGCCTGCTGTATCCCTGAAAAAAAAAAAAAAAAAAAACCAGTAATAATTTGTATTAAGCATTCTGATATTATTACATTCTAGATATATTCATGACCTACTTACAGTGAACAAAAACCTGGAAGGGAAAAATCCTAGAAAAATGACATGTAAACTCTTAGAGCTTATTTTAAAATGAACACCAGGGGCACGTGGGTGGTTCAGTCGGTTAAGCATCTGCCTTCCACTCAGGTCATGATTCTTTCCTCAGGTCATAATCCCAGGGTCCTGGGATAGAGCCCCACATCGGGCTCTCTGCTCTAGCAGGGAGCCTGCTTCTCCCTCCTCCTCTCCCTCTGCCTGCTGCCCCACCCCACCCCACTTGTGCTCTCTGTGAAATAAATAAAATCTAAAAAAAAGAAAAAAAAGAAAAAAAAAAAAGAAACACCAGTAAGTGTGCTAAAAACTCTTGAAATTCCATCTTATTCAGTGATCTAGTTCTATAATATAACACCAAAACGTGAATGTTTAGAACACTAAAGGGTTACAACATAGTACAGCCACGTTTACCTTTAGGATTGTTTACAAAATATTGTAAATAGAATCTTTTCAATTCCTTCATGCCAGAGATCTAAGATATATATTTTGCTCCTGTAATTTTCCCCTCTTGTTCGCATCACCAATTTCTTCCTTTTATGAATCATTCTCATCAGCATACATACATGTTTACTATCTCCTACTTTTCGAAAAAAGCAAAATTGAAAAAACCCCACAGTACACACACACACACACACATGAGTGTAAAAAAAGTGAACTCTAAATAAGGTCTTTTGATTTTATCAATGTAAATTTTCTGGTTTTGCTTTCATATTGTGGTGTAAGATGTTACCATTGGGGAGAGCTGGGTGAAGGATACACAAGACTTTTTTGTACTATTTTTGTAACTTCCTGTGAGGCTATAATTATTTTAAAATAAAAGTTAAAAAACAAAGTCTGCTGGGGAGGGAACAGAGAAATGTGATGTTAATTGGAGCGATGTAGGGTTGAGAGATGTATAGATTTGTGTGATCACCAACGCAAACAAGATAGAAAACTGTTGTAGCACCCCTCATCTCCTATAGTCCCTACACTCTGGCCAATAATCTGTTTTCCGTATCTATAATTCTGTCATTTCCAGAATGCTATATAAATGGAATCATGCCATATACAACCTTTTGAAATGGTCATCCTTCCCTTTTTCACCATAAGCTCCTTGAGATCTATTCAAGTTGTTGCATGTAATACTAATCTATTCCATTTTATTGCTGAATAGTATTCCATTGTATGGACATATCATAATTTGTTTAATTACTCACCTGTGGAAGGACACTGGGTTGTTTCCAGTTTTTGGCCATTACAAGTAAAGTTGCTATGAATATTATATACAAGCTCCCATGTGTATATCAGTTTTAATTTCTCTGGGATGAATACCCAGGAATGTTATTGCTGAGCCTTATGATAATACATATTGAAATTTATAAGAAACTGCCAAGCTTTTCTAGAGTGGCTGTACCACTTTACATTCCAACAAGCAATGTAACAGATCCAGTTTTTCTGCATCCATTAGCATTTGGTGTTGTTACTATTTTTTATTTTAATCTAATAAACAGGTGATGCTTCATGGTCATTTAAATTTGTATTTCTCTATGGCTAATGATAGTGAACATTTTTTCATGCAATTATTTGCCATCCATATATTCTCTCTGGTGAAATGGCTGTTCTTGTCTTCTGCCCATTTTCTAACTGGATTGCTTTTCTTTTTGAAACACTGCTGCATGTTGAGAATTGAGTCTTTTGAGAGTGAAAGTTTGAATACTGAAATCCAATTTACTTATTTTTAAAAAATCTTTGATGAATCATGGCTTTAGTGCTATATCTAAGAACTTTTTGCCTTAAGTTTTAGGTCCCAAAGATTTTGTTTTCTTCTAAAAGAATATGGTTTTACATTTCATATTTAAATTGATGATACACTTTCAAGTTAATTTTTGTACAGGGTGTAAATTTTAAGCAGAGGTTCATGTTTTTACTTATGGATATCCAACTACTCTAGCACCATTGTTGAAAATGTTGAGGAAAGAGCCTTTCTTTGAATTGCTTTTTGTACCTTTGACAAAAATCAATCAACCATGACCCAGTTCTGTTTCTGGGTTTTTCTTTTTCTTCCAATGACCTATGTGTTTATGCCTCCCTCAATACCATACTGTCTTGATTACTGTAGCTAAATAAAGTCTTAAAACCAGATAGATTCCTCTCACTTATTTTTGTCAAGAGTTGTTTTGGCTAACCTAGCCTTTCCATATAAGTTGCTGTTTTTAGGTAGGCTCTGTGCCCAGTAAGGAGCCCAATTCAAGCCTTGAACTCACAGCCGTCAGATCAAGATCTGAGCTGAGATCAAGAGCCAGGTGCCTAACCAACTGAGCCACCCAGGTGACCCTCCCTATACATTTTAAAACCAGCTTGTCTATACCTACAAAAAATATCTCCCTAGCAAACTTCTTTAAAGAGTTCTCTAATTTCTGTCTTCCCAAATTCATTCCTCAACCAATTCTGACTACTGCTACTACTATTCTACAAGACTGTTCTTCTTCAAAAGGTCTCTGAAAACAACCTCTGATAGCTAAATCCAGGATTTAGTTCCTTTTTATATATTTTAATCATTCATTAGGATGTCATAAAATTGACCACTTTCCTTTCTTGAAACAGTTTGTTATCATGGCTTTTATGACAATACATGTTTCTGCTCTTAGTTCTATGGCACTGACTACTCAGTCTCAGTAACTTTTACTGGCATTCTAACATTCAGAGATATAGTAAATGACACTATCTACATAGTAGCCAAAGCAATCTTCTTTAAATATATGTCTGATCACACTATTTTTCTGCTTAAAACTTCCAATAGCTTCAATGGGGAAAGAAAAGGTTTTTCCACAAATGGTGCTATAACAACGGTTATCTCCATGCGAAAGAATGAAGCTGGACCCCTACATTTTAACCATATAAAAATTAATTCAAAACAAATCTAAGACCTGAATCTTAGAGTTGAAACTATAAAACTCTTAGAAGAAAATATAAGAAGGATGCTTAACATCATTAGTCATTAGGGAACTACAAATCAAAACCACTTCATACACTCTAGGATGGCTATAATCAAAAAAGCAAACAACAAAGGATGCAGAGAAATCGAAACCCTCATACACTATTGGTGTAAATGTAAATTGATGCTGCCACTGTGGAAAATAGCCTGGCAGTTCCTCAAAATGTTAAACATTTAGATATGATCCAGCAACTCTATTTATTGGTATATAATCAAGGAAAATAAAAACATATGCCAACACGAAAACACATACATCAATATTCATAACAACATTATTCATAATAGCCAAGAAGTAGAAACAACCTGAGTGCCCGTCAACTGATAAATGGATAAATAAAATGTGGTATAGTCATACAATGGAATACTATTCAGACATAAAAAAGAATGAAGTACTGATAACTCCTACAACATGGGTGAATCTTGATAACATTATGTTAAGTGAAAGAAATCAGACACAAAAGATCAGATAGTGTATGATTCCATTTATATGAAATGTCCACAACAGGAAAATTCATGTAAGTAGAAAGTGGCTGGATGGGGAATGGCTGCTAAAGAGTATAGGGTTTCAAAAAAAAAAAAAAAAAGTATGGGCTTTCTTTTTGGGAATATACACAGGTTCTAATATTGTGGTGATGGTGTATACATACCTTGAAAATACACTAAAAAAACCAACTGTATACTTTAAATGGGTGAACTGTATGGTACATGAATTATGTCTCATCTCAATAAAGCTATCACAAAACAAAAAAGATTACTAGGCTTAAAAAAATAAAACAAAATATCCGATTTATTACGACTAGAACCAATTCCAAAATCGTTATCTTGAGGTTTACAAAGTGTTACAGGACTTGTTCTTTTCTCCAGCCCCCCCCCCCCATTTTTTTAAAAAGATTTTGTTTATTTATTCATGAGAGACACAGAGAGGAAAGAGAGAGAGAGAGAGGCAGAGACACAGGCAGAGAGAGAGAAGCAGGCTCCCCTCAGGGAGCCCGACGTGGGACTCCCTGGATCTCCAGGGTCTCCAGGATCACGGCCCGGGTTGAAGGCGTTGAAGGCGTTGAAGGCGGCGCTAAACTGCTGAGCCATCCGGGCTGCCCAAGCCCCCCAAATTCTGAGGCATTCTTTTCTTTGACAGTTAGTGTCACTTTTTTTTTTTTAATGTCCCCAAATTCACAAGCTTGTTTTCACTTGACAGCCTCTGAACTAGCTGTTGCCACAGCCTGCCTGTACATGATTGGCTCATATTCACATTTTGACCATCACCTTAATAATGAAGCCGTCTCTGACTACCCAATTTAAATAGTCATCCAGTCTTTCTCCATTCCGTCCCCCTACTTTACTTCTCTGTGTAACACTTATTACAGATTTATTGTCTCCCATGTTTTCTAAAATTAAAGTTCCATCAGAGATCTGTCTTGTTCATTGCAGAATCCATGGTATCTGCAAGTTGAATAAGCATTCAAATGTTAATGAGTCAGTATTTTAGAAAATTACCTTGCCGATTTTGCATTATTTTAAATATCAAAGCACTCCAATTCAGTTACATGACCCTTAAAAATATTAAAAATAATGCTTATATGCCCCAAAATATATATAGCCAGAAATATAACAGAACTACTAATACATCAATATTCCTTACATTCAATCCTGGTACACAATTACCATGTTCACACATCTGCCTTCTATCCATCTATCAATTCAAACATGTACTGATCATCTACCTTGTGCTGGACATTATAACACACACAACATGGGTTTGGAGTCAGATCCATGTTTATCCTCAGACTCCAATCCTTCTGGGTAGGTGAACTTAAAAGTATATAAAAGTAAAAAAAAAAAAAAAGGTATATAAAAGTCTCTGGATCTTTTATTTTCATTCACAGCTGGAAGAAATAACTAAAGTAAAATTCCATAATTTATTTATATTATAAATAAGCCCAAAGCAATCTGTAGTAGAAAAATATGCAAAGATACAATGTCATTTTGAGATCTAAAATTTATGATTTCAAGATGTCCTTAAGTCAAAATCATCTCTGTTGATGCTCTTTCAAGTTTGTATCTGTGTTGAAGCTGCTTCACAAGGAAATCCATGGCTTTGACTAAAGCCTATTTCTGAATAAAGGTAAGATAAAATGATTTTTTATTTAGCCAAGTTAAAGATGACCTGGCTGGACTTTTCAACTTTTGTAAGAGAATTTCAGTCCTGTCACTTGCCTAACTCACCTCAAAGTATATGGATTTGCCCTTTAATATAATGTAAAATCCTGGGTGCCTGAGTGGCTCAGTCAGTTAAGCATCTGCCTTCGGCTCAGCTTGCGATCTCAGAGTCCTGGGATCCAGCTCCACATTGGGCTCCCTGCTCAGCAAGGAGTTGGCTTCTCCCTCTACCTCTGCCCCTCCCTTGCTCCTGCCTACTCTTTCTCAAATAAATAAACTCTTTAAAATAAAAAATGTAAAAATGTAAAATCCCATCTATTCATTCTGCAAGTATTTACTGAACAAATAGTACATGCGAGATACTATTCTAGACACCAGAGAGAAAGTTGTAAACAAAATAATTCCTTCCTTAACGAAGTTTATAGTCTACTGGGGGTAGGCAACAACCAAATAAATCATTTTTTAAAATATTTTATTCATTTGTTCATGAGAGACAGAGAGAGAGGGAGGGAGGGGGAGAGAGAGAGAAAGAGAGAAAGGCGCACAGACACAGGCAGAGGGAGAAGCAGGCTCCATGCAGGGAGCCTGATGTGGGACTTCATCCCGGGTCTCCAGGATCAGGCCCTGGACTGAAGGCGGCGCTAAACTGCTGAGCCACTGGGCTGCCTCTAAATCATTATTTCTAAAACTATGTATCTTCAGAGAGTGAGAAGTACCAAGAATATAAAAATTAAATAGACTAGGGGCTGATATTGGGGATGGTGCAAGCAAGTAAAATTTTAAACAGAATGGTGAGGGAACACCTCAGTGAGAAGGTAAAGGGAATAAGGAAGTGTCTAGGGGTAACAATGTTCTAAAAAGAGGGAAGAACAAGTGCAAAGGTCCTGACCCATAGCTAAGGAATAATAAAGAGCACAATAAGACTTCAGCTTTTTCTCTGAGATAGGAAGTCTACTGAAGGCTTTAAAAAAAGAAGTAACTTAACCTGCATTTAAACAGAATCATTCTAAGGGCACCTGGGTGGTCAGTTGGGTAAGTGTCTGCCTTTGGCTTGGGTCATGCCTGGGATGGAGCCCTGCACTGGGCTCCCTGCTCAGTGGGGAGCCTGCTTCTACTCCCTCTCCCTCTGCTGCTGCTCCCCCTGCTTGTGCACACTCTCTCTCTAATAAATAAATAAATAAATAAAATCTTTTAAAAATAAAAATAAGAAGAATCATTCTATTTACTGTGTTGAAAAACGGTGTGTGTGTAAAAGCAGAGTCAGAAGGTAATGCAATACCAAAAAAGGGTAATTAGAGATCAAGGAGTGGAGGAGCCAGATCATCTTGATATAGCCAAGTTGGAAGAATGTATGACATTTGTAAATGAAAATGGGATAGAGAAAGCCTTTATTTTTTTTATTTTTTATTTTTTTGAGAAAGCCTTTAAAAAACTTAGGAAAGCATATAAAAAGAAGGAAGGTAGTTGGGTTTAAGAGATTTTGGAAGATGGAGGAGACTAAAAGAACAGATGGAGCAGAATGTCATGGATCAAAACAAACTTAACTCCGAATTTAAATAATGATTATCTTCTTTTCAGAGGGGCCATTAATATTTCAGTATCTTTTCTATTGACATTTCATATGTAAACAGTATTATAAAACCTCCTAAGTGCTACTGATTTAGATTTAACTAAGTAATGTCTTTTGCAGTGTATTCTTTCTTGGTAGAGAATTTAGTCATAGATTTGACACTGAAATGGGTGTATAATTTGCTAATTTTTGTAATGTGAATGAATGGGGAAGAAGAAAGCATATCATAGCTAGACAGTTTTGGGGGTGGTTGCTCATAGTGAGGTACTGTGGAAGATCTCTTTAAATTGTTACTA
This sequence comes from Vulpes lagopus, assembly GCF_018345385.1. Classification (NCBI taxonomy): domain Eukaryota; kingdom Metazoa; phylum Chordata; class Mammalia; order Carnivora; family Canidae; genus Vulpes; species Vulpes lagopus. The sequence continues at coordinate 113,470,321 of NC_054828.1, forward strand.
CTTATGACAAAAAATGAAGTAAAAGTTTTGTATGCCTCCTACACTATAGCCAGTAGGCACTTCTGGAGTCCCAGGTGCTACACACACACACACACACACACACACACACACACACACACACTCTTTTGTCTTCGGTAAGTATATTTTCAGCCTGGATTTTCTCTAGGAAACTTTAATCTTTCTCTAAGGATATAAAATTATTAATTGATTTATTCTTTTCTTTTTTTTTCTTTTTTTGGGGCAGACATTATGTTTTATTTTTTTCCTTGTTCCCTCCCTCCATTTATACCTTTCTTTCAGAAAAGAACTAAACTGTTTCTACTGTGATAAGAAAAAATTTTTCATGAAATCATAAATTACATGTGATCACAGGTACCTTGTGACTAAATAGATGAGATTAATTAAAGACAAAACAAGAATTTGGAGTTGAGGAAAATGGAAAATATAAATACACTATCTCTAAAGGACAATTTATTTGCTATGCTTATCTTATAAAACTTACCTAGAAATTTCTTGGGGGCCAAGGCAAAAAAAAAGGAAAAAGAGAAAGGACTAAGGAGGGATACCCACAGTAGATTATATTACTCTTTTCAGAAATAATGTAAAGAATGCGGGGGAAGGGCAACCCAGGTGGTTTGGCGGTTTAGCACCGCCTTCAGCCCAGAATGTGATCCTGGAGACCCGGGATGGAGTCCCACCTCAGGCTCCCGGTGTGGAGCCTGCTTCTCCCTCTGCCTGTGTCTCTCATGAATAAATAAAAAAAAAATCTTAAAAAAAAAAAAAGAACGGGGGGGGGGGGGGGGGGGACCAGATCATTACAAATGCAGAATATGTTTTTGTAAACCTCCTTGTTATTTTCAGTAAATTAACAAATTTAAAGGTAAGGATGATAAAAATTGTGGTCTAAGAATGTAAATAAACATAGTTACAGGGGATCCCTGGGTGGCGCAGCGGTTTGGCGCCTGCCTTTGGCCCAGGGCGCGATCCTGGAGACCGGGGATCGAATCCCACATCGGGCTCCCGGTGCATGGAGCCTGCTTCTCCCTCTGCCTGTGTCTCTGCCTCTCTCTCTCTCTCTCTGTGTGTGACTATCATTAATTAATTAATTAATTAATTAATTAATTTAAAAATTAAAAAAAAAAAACATAGTTACAAATACGTGTGTGTGCCTGTGTGTGTAGTCTTTATTGATCTAACTTAAGGATACAACCTGGAACAACTGATAGCATGTCTCTTATAGGTGGTTTTTCTTAAATGACCGAACACTCCTTGATCTCTATCCCTTTTCCTAAATCCTGCCTGGACACTCCTATCAGGCCCTACCAATTGTTAAGGCAATCAACCACTTACTTCCAACCAGAAACTTGAGTTCTTGCTAACTCTAAGCTAATTGATGACCCTTTGCCCAGGGCTAAAAATAGCTACAGCTGCTTATTCACTGCCCAAATTATTTTTAGGTTTGCATGAACACATACACCCAAGATTAAAGACACCAGGTTGACCCCAATAAGCAAAACCAGGTTTTAAATACCTGAAGAGCAATTTAATGTTGTATGTACTCACAATATTATTTGTTTACCAAAATACAATTTTTTTTAAGATTTTTTAATTTATTTATTCATGAGAGACAGAGAGAAAGGCAGAGAGAGGAGAAGCAGGCTCCATGCAGGGCGCCCGACGTGGGACTTGATCCCAAGACTGCAGGATCATGCCCTGAGCCAAAGGCAGATGCTCAACCACTGAGCCACCCAGGTGTCCTTAAAATACAGGTTTTTAAGTCTGTTTCAAAACCACTCAACTTGGTTTTCCTTTCTTCTGATATTTTCTTCATTTTAAAAAAAAGTTTGTTTGTTTGTTTATTTATTTATTTATTTATTTATGAGATACACAAAGAGAGAGAGGCAGAGACATAGGCAGAGGGAGAAGCAGGCTCCATGCGGGAATCCCGATGCGGGACTTGATCCTGGGATTCCAGGATCATGCCCTGAGTCAAAGGCAGATGCTGAACCACTGAGCCACCCAGGCGTCCCTGATTTTTTTTTTCTTCTTAACCTATGTTGAAGGTTTCTGAAATTACAACCCAGTGGCAACAGGACTTTCCTTACATAAAATAATAGATACACAGCTAAGAGAATGTTGCAAAATCCTATTTTTTCCCCCACTGACATATTATAAAAGAAGTGATATGTTCCTAAGAACTAAAATAGCTTATTTTCTTGTTAGTCCCACATGCAGGGTCAAGGAAGCTGTGTACTCTAGATGCTATTATGACAGCTATTTTTAGTCTGGGCACTGATAGCACTAGAACAGACCAGACCCAACATCATTTGCTCTGCAAAGCAGAGACCCTAAATTTCCTAACTTTGTGTTTTTGGTAACATAATGAAGTTATTTCTTACTTTATAAATTAGGAATATCAAATTTTGCACTGAGGCTTTTTTTCTTAAAATTTTATTTTTAAATAACCTATATACCCAGCGTGGGGCTCAAACTTAAAACCCAGAGATCAAAAGTCACATACACCACCAAATGAGCCAGCTAGGGACCCCACAATGAGTTTTATTTTAACAAGATCTGCATTTCCTTATAGATATGCAATTTCTCTACTTCAAAATATCATGAATTTTAACTACGTTTATCTTCATTAAAAAAAAAAAAAAAAAAAGAAGTCTGAAACCTGCTCTTGCAGTGCTTATATTCCAGTGAGGAAAGGAGCAAGCAAATAAATAAATATAGGGATCCCTGGGTGGCGCAGCGGTTTGGCGCGTGCCTTTGGCCCAGGGCGCGATCCTGGAGACCCGGGATCGAATCCCACGTCGGGCTCCCGGTGCATGGAGCCTGCTTCTCCCTATGCCTGTGTCTCTGCCTCTCTCTCTCTGTGACTATCATAAATAAATAAAAATTTAAAAAAAAATTTTAAAGAAAGAAAGCTAAACTGTGATCAATGCTAACAAGGTAAACAAACTGGAGTGATGAAAACTGGGGTAAGGAGAAGGGAAGACATAATCTAGATAGAATGATCAGGGAGGTCCCTGATGTTTATGGTGAATGAGAAGTATGAATAGACTCAACCAAACAAGGTCATTTAGTCAACAAATATTTACGGAGCATCTGTATTTGTCAGGCTCTGTTCTAGGTGGTTGTTATAATAAGTATGTATCAGACAGATAGGATCCCCATCCCAAAAGGAGGAATAACGGACATCTTTAAAAATATTTTATTAATTTATTCATAAGAGACACACAGAGAGAGGCAGAGAAATAGGTGGAGGGAAAAGCAGGCTCCCCGTGGGGAGCCCGATGAGGCACTCGATCCCAGGACCCCAGGGGTCACAACCTGAGCCAAAGGCAGAAGCTCAACCACTGAGCCACCTGGGTGTCTTAATGGGACATTTTTTTAAAAATATGGTAACTTAAAAAAATATATGCTAACAATTTTTTTTTGTAACTTAATTTAAAAAAAAAAAGATTTATTTATGGGACGTCTGGGTGGCTCAGTGGTTGAGCACCTGCCTTCAGCTCAGGGCATGATCCCAGGGTCCTGGGATGGAGTCCCTATCAGGCTCTCCATGGAAAGCTTGCTTCTCCCTCTGCCTATGTCTCTGCCTCTCTCGCTAAATAAATTGTTTTAAGACTTTATTTAATAAAGTGTGTGTATATGAGCAGAGAAAAAAACAAAGGGAAGATTTCCCACTGAACGTGGAGCTGGATGTGAGTCTCAAATTGACAACCCTGACATCATGACCTGAGCCAAAATCAAGAGTCAGACCTCAACTTAGAGCCACCTAGGTGCCCGCAAAGTATGGTAACTTTAGACTAAAAAATACTTTGATAAATATCAACTAGGACAAATGAGACAGTGCCTGACGGACTGAGCTGCTTTACCTCAAATCATGCGAGGCCTCCCTCAGAGGATAACACGGAATTAAGATCTGAATGAGAAAGAAGCAGGACAACCAGAAAAACAGTTGAAGTACAAAGTCCCTGAGATGGGAAACGCTTGGCATGCTCAAGGGAGACAAAAGCCACACTGGTTGGAGCAAAGCTGGTGAGAGATGAGATCAGAAGGAGCAATAGCCACAACCTGACGTTTTCACATTTTATTTTTGATGAAATGGGAAGGTTCTGGAATGAAGTGGTACTTCAGAATGTTTGGTCTAGCCACGGCTGGGGGTGTGGGAGGTAGAGGTGCTTGAGGGAGGTCTATGAAGCATGTACAAAGGTTCCAAATTGGAAAAGAGCTTGTCATGTTCATGGAATTGAAAGATTCCACTGGGGGTAGAGACTATATATTGTATATACACAAGACACCCCAAAATGAGGTTGAGGCCACTCTGTTAACTGTGGTAAGGAATTTAAATATGGAATTTGGACTTTCATTTGAAATGCAACGGAACTCAAAATGGTCATAAATGGGGAAAGAATGACAACCATGACCTATACTTGATTTATACTAAGGCAAAAGGGGAAATAAGGACCTGTTAGGATACTAACAGCCTACCTACTATAGTGGCTCAAAGAAGTGGTAATGGTGGCTTGGACTGGGGGTTAACATAGGAGATGGCAAACTGTATGTGGTTTCTAGACATAATAAGATTGAGTCAACAGGGCTTACGAAAGAGGATGCTGGGATTAAGGGAATTAAAAAAATCAAAGATGGACAGCCTGGGTTGGCTCAGAGGTTTAGTGCCACCTTTGGCCCACGGCGTTACCCTGGAGGCCCAGGATCGAGTCCCACATCGGGCTTCCTGCATGGGGCCTGCTTCTCCCTCTGCCTGTCTCTGCCTCTCTCTCACTCTGTGTCTCTCATGAATAAATAAATAAAATCTTAAAAAAAAAAAAAAAAGAATCAAAGATGACTCCCCATGAATCTGGCACCTTATAGGTAAATGGTTAATTCTTTAACAATGTGACACTATTGATTTCTCGTTGACTGGGTTGATATTAAATTTGCTGATGGTACAATATATAGATGCTAACAGTAACAAACATTTCTGACCACTTTCCCTTAAAAACAAATCAAGAAAAGTAAACATGAAATAACTCACTGGGGCTTTTTTCCCAGGAGGACCCACAACTCTAAGGAAAGTGCAGATAGATACTGTGGTAGAAACTTCTAGAGATCTGGGATTAAAAAGCCACAGCTGGGGCAGCCCAGGTAGCTCAGCGGTTTGGCTCCACCTTCAGCCCAGGGCCTGATCTTGTAGACCTGGGATCAAGTCCCACATTGGGCTCCCTGCATGGAGCCTGTTTCTCCCTCTGCCTGTGTCTCTGCGTCTCTCTGTGTCTCTCATGAATAAATAAAATCTTAAAAAAAAAAAAACAAAAAAACAAAGCCACAGACAGCTTCTCTATATCAGCCAAACAAGCTAATTTTAGGCCTACATACATGTGCCTTGGCCAGCCTGAGATCCATCTCCACCCTTATGCAACAGACTACAAGACCCCTGGAAAAAAGACAAATGAAGATAATTCAAGTAAAGAAAAATAACACAAATCTTTAGCACTGACTGAAGTTTCCCAAATCAATATTCAATCACAGAACAGAATTTTTCATGCTGAAACAAGAATCTGAATATATTCATTCAAACTAGAGACAGATAAAAAAAAAAAAATCACTGTGCTTTTTTAGTAGCAATTGGAGACAAAGCATTTAATGTTGAGTGAGGATAGTGTTTTGAGTTATGAGTAATGGGTTTTCCAGCTAAAAGCCTTCTTCAATTGTGGTATATCCCATATCTCTTGGAGATGCATGATTTCCTTCTCCTCTGATTGTTAGAATGAGAACTTTCAAAAGCAAATAAAGAAAATCAGCTACCACAATGCTAACCTCTTAACTATCACTTGCAAATTTTCACCACTCATTCCTGATCTTTATGGGAAAATGGATTTTCAAATTAAAAGCAGTTTTATATATGAAAACCTAGACTAAATGAAATTCTCCTTCTAAAGTGTTTTTACCCAAAAGTGGTTATATTAATAATGACTAAAAACCAAACAATTCTAAATTAGAAATGTTACCATTTCTGTTCTATACTTGAGATTTATATGTACAGTAGAAATCATTTCTAGATTAATCTTGAAGGTCACACTGAGGACTTACTGTTGCAAAATGACATCTTCTAGAAAGGTTCCCTTTTTTTAAAGATTTTTATTTATTTATTCATGAGAGGCAGAGAGAGAGAGAGAGGCAGAGACACAGGCAGAGGGAGAAGCAGGCTCCATGCAGGGAGCCCGATGTGGGACTTGATCCAGTGTCTCCAGGATCACGCCCTGGGCTGAAGGTGGCGAGGTGGCGCTAAACCACTGAGCCACACCCAGGCTTCCCCAAAGGCTCCCTTTTTAAAAAACAAGTGTTAGTTGTTATTGTTTACTTCTGGAAGCTACAGAAACTAAAACAAGAGGGAGGAAAAAATACTTAAAGTCACAGGACAAGGAACAGAAGGGAAAGGTTGTAGGGGCACCTGGATGGCTCAGAGCATTAAGTGTTCGACTCTTGATTTTGGCTTGGGTCATGATCAGGGTTTTAAGATGGAGCTCCATGTCAGGCTCACACACTGGGTGTAGAGCCTGCTTAAGATTCTCTCTCTCCCTCTCCTTTTGCTCCTCATCTCTTCTGAAAGGAAGGGAAGGAAGGGAAGGAAGGGGAAAGGGGAAAGAGGAAAGGGGAAAGGGGGAAGGGGAAAGGGAAAAGGGGAAAGGGGAAAGGGAAAGGGAAAAGAAAGTTTGTGGAAGAACGCAGAAAGACGAACAGGACAAATTTAGTAGGGCAAAGGCTTTATGTAGTATATGAAGAAAAACATCTTAAAATAGTTTTTTGCATTTTTTAAAAAAGATTTTATTTATTTATTCATGAGAGACACAGAAAGAGAGGCAGAAACACAGGCAGAGGGAGAAGCAGGCTCCCTGTGGGGAGCCCGATGTGGGACTGGATCCCAGGAGCCTGGGATCATGACCTGAGACAAAGGCAGATGCTCAACCACTGAGCCACCCAGGTGCCCCAGTTTTTCGCACTTTTGTTTCTGCTGTATACATGTACATATAATATACTGATTCACAAAGTCACAAGGTAAAATATATCTTTTACCATCAAAAAAGCTTGGACATTATTGGTTTACAGTGTGCATAGAGGGATGCCTGGGTGGCTCAGTCAGTTAGTTAAGTGTCTGCTTTCAGCTCAGCTCATGATCTCAGAGTCCCGGGTTAAGTCCCACATCGGGGTCCCTGTTTTATCCTTCTCCCCCTGCTCACTCATGTGCTCTCTCTCTCTCTCTCTGTCTCAAATAAATAAAATATTAAAAAAAAAAAAAAGTGTGCACAAAGGGGATGCAGTTGAGAGGAATGCCAATCAGTGTGACAGAGCTTAAGTGGGGCTTGGAACACAGACTACCCTGCAGGGCCAATGCTAATATATGGTATGAGATTATAAAGGGCGGGGGGGGGGGGGGGGGGAAATCCCTGGGTGGCGCAGCAGTTTGGCGCCTGCTTTTGGCCCAGGGCGCGATCCTGGAGACCCGGGATCGAATCCCACGTCGGGCTCCCGGTGCATGGAGCCTGCTTCTCCCTCTGCCTGTGTCTCTGCCTCTCTCTCTCTGTGACAAGAAAAGAAAGAAAAGAAAAGAAAGAAAAGAAAGAAAAGAAAGAAAAGAAAGAAAGAAAGAAAGAAAGAAAGGAAGGAAGGAAGGAAAGAAAGGAAAGAAAGAAAGGGCAGGGGGGAGAGTTGGTTGAAATTCAAAATAAATAATTGACATCCATTCCCTTGAGATCAGCTTTAATTATAATGAAACAAAATTATGAGGCCCAGTTCATTTGCTTAGTTATTTCCCAGTTAAAGTAAGGAAAAATCAATAATCCTCAAGTGGACTGTACTTCAAAAGGAATCATTCAATTTAGGAAACACTTTAAAATGTCCACATTTTAGGGCACCTGGGTGGCTCAGTGGTTGAACATCTGTCTTTGGCTCAGGTCATGATCCCGGGATTAAGTCCCACATCAGGATCCCCACAGGAAGCCTGCTTCTCCCTCTGCCTATGTCTCTGCCTTTCTGTCTCTCATGAATAAATTTTTAAAAAATCTTTAAAAAAAAAAGTCCACATTTTATTTAAATTTGTATTAAATTTTAAATATGTTATAAAGCTCTTACCTCTAATTACATGGTCAGTTAATGACATTCTGGTTAAACATATCCTACTCTTCTAATTCTTAGCTCCCTTTGGCACCTAGGTGGCTCAGTTGGTTACATGTGCAACTCTTGGTTTTGACTCAGGTCATAATCTCAAGGTTGTTGAGATTGAGCCCCACATCTGGCTCTGCACTGAGCAAGGAGTCTAAGATTCTCTCTCTCCGGGCACCTGGGTGGGTCAGTTGGTTAAGCATCTGCCTTCAGTGTAAGTCACGATCTCAGGGTCCTGGGACTGAGTTCCATATCTGGCTCCCTACTCAGCAGGGAGTCTGCTTCTCCTTCTCCCTCTGCCCCTCCACTCCATTCATGTTCTCTCTCACTTGTGCTCCCTCTCTCAAGTAAATAAGTAAAATCTAAAAAAAAAAAAAAAAATCTCTCTCAACTCTGCCCTCCTCACCCCCTGCTTGCATGGGCTCTCTCCAAAATATTATTAATATTAATATTAGCTCTTTTTCAAAGGGAATACCTAACTTTTTGAAACTGTCTTTGGATATTGGACATTGTTCTTTCCTAATTCTCTTTTTAACTCTCCTTTGCTAACTTTCTCCTCTGCTCATATCCTAAAATAAAATGTTGTTATTCTTAGGGTTATAGTCTCTTACTGGAAGATCCCCTAATAATAATAGCTATGATTTATTAAACACTAATTATGTATCAGACACTGCTCTTAGTGCTTTACATGTACCACTCATTCTCACAACCATTCTATGACCAGTCCTTTTACAGTGAAACTCAACATGAATTCAAATTTAGTACAATTACTAACTGGTAATGAAGAAAGAAATGACAGAACTGGAAAGAGCAGCAATCAATGTCAAAATGCACTATTTGTAGGAAGCAGGATAGTAATTAATAGTGTTACTCTCAACTCTACAGTCTGAGCATGTAATGTATCCCTGTTCTGCATTTATATGCTGAAGATCTTGGTTATTTCAAAATGCATCCTTTTGAGCAGCCGGGGTGGCTCAGCGGTTTTGCACCGCCTTCAGCCCAGGGTGATCCTGGAGACCCAGGATCGAGTCTGGCGTCGGGCTCTCTGCATGGAGCCTGTTTCTCCCTCTACCTGTATCTCTGCCTCTCTCTCTCTGTGTCTCTCATGAATAAATAAATAAAATATTTTTTTAAAATGCATCATTTCATTATCTGTAAAACAGGAGTAATCCAAGAGAAGGGAAAATATATAGCAATTCAAAGATTTAGCGCACCAAATTATGATGTATCTTAGCAATGGAATACTATTCAGTAATAAAAAGTAATGAACTTTTCCACATACATAAAAATATCATGGATAATCTTCAAAATAATTACACTACATGAAAGAAGCCAGACCCTCTCTACCAGAAAAAATACAAGAGAAAAAAAAAAAAAAAGACACTATATGATTGTATTTATATACAGTACTAGAAAATAGAAACTAATTTACAGTGACAAAAAGTAGAAGAATGGTTGCTTGGGGACCAGGAGTAGAAAGGAAGGAGAGATTACAGAGAGACTTCAAGTGACGGATATGTTCATTATCTTGATTGTGGTGATGGTTTCACAGGTATATACAACATATATATATACATTTAACTCACCAAATTGTATACTTTAAATACGTACAGTTACTTTGTGCCAATTATACCTCAACAAAGCTAAAAAAAGGGAATAATGTATCCCATAGGGTCACTTTGACTATTAACATGTTAATACATATATAGAAAATATTTATCACAAAATACTGTTATTCTAATTTTAAAGTTTATGATTCATACTTGAATACAAATTTTAAAATTTTCATTTTACTTCTATAGGGTAAATCCGATACAGACTAATAAAAATAAAGCCTATAAAAAGTTATAAACACATTAAAGGAAACAAACATTTTAGTGTAAGACTCTCAAAGCAACAAACTCTTTATATTGAGTGTTTGTGAGCAAAGTATAGTGCTAAAGGCTCTACATAGATTATTTCATGTAATCCTTAGAACAACCCTTTGAGGTAAGTGGTATTATCTCTATTTTACATATGAAGATGTAACAACCCCACAGTGGTAGGTAACTTGTTCAAGTTCATAGAGTAAGTGGAAAAGATAAAACACTTAGCCAGATCTCACTGACTGAAAAAAAAAAAAAATCCATGTCAATAATTATTTATTTACTGTTAAAGTAATCTCTCCACCCAAAATGGGGCTCCAACTCATGACTCCAAGACCAAGAGTCACATGCTCTACTAACTGAGCGATCAGGTGCTCCATGTCCATAATTTTTTTACTTCACTGAAAGGTGACCTGATTGCTGGCTTTAAAGGAAAGTCTCAGAATCTAATCAGGTGACAGAAGGATTTCACTGCCAAACCTTCAGGAACTTGGCAATCTACTACATAAAGTAGGTAAATCAGCATCACTTACCATATCTGTAGCTTGATCTTCTTTCCTTGTAATTCAACTGTTTTGATCTTAAAATCTATTCCTACAACACAGAGAAAAAAAAAGGGTAAATTATATCAATGGCTCTGATCTTGGTTCTCCTAAAGTTAACTGGAGTAAAAATAAAAACACATTTTTTAAATCTGAGTCTGTTTGGCTCTTGATAGTCACTAAGTATGCAAAATCTGAGCAAATTACCCAATTTTAAACTTGAGTAATAGAAGATCCAACATGGCAAAAGAAACAGCTATATATGAAGACTGAGTTTTAGCAATTAGGAAATAAAAAGGTAAACTTGAAAACATCTCAATTTTTTTAAAGTAGGCTCCACATCCAATGTGGAGCTTGAACTCATGACTCCAAGATAAACAGTTGCATTTTCTACCAACTGAGCCAGCCAGGTGCTTCTAAAATATCTAATATTTTAATATTAGAAAGAATAAAAAAATAAAAGAATAAAAATGTTTCCTAGTAGGAAAAAAATAGCCTTTACTAGCTTGCAAAGCAAAAGATCGGGGATAAAGAGGGTCATTTCAAAATGATAAAGGTGTAAATTCATTAAGAAAGCATAGAAATACTAAATGTTGGGCAGTCTGGGGGGCTCAGCAGTTGAGCGCTGCCTTCAGTCCAGGGCGTGATCCTGGAGGTGGGGGATCCAGTCCCAGTCGGGCTCCCTGCATGGAGCCTGCTTCTCCCTCTGCCTGTGTCTCTGCCTCTCTCTCTCTCTCTCATGAATAAATAAATAAAATCTTTAAAAAAAATGTTTATGCATCTAATAACACAGAGCTTCAAAATATATGAAGCAAAAGCACTGTACATTACCCAAATCTGTCTGCTCTCTAACCAACCAAATCTTCAGCTTGGGTTGTTTGCATACTCAAATCAAAAGAAAAAAAGGGTCACGTTCCTGGCATTTATAAACCTCAGACTTTATCCAAAGTCCTAATTTTTGCTTCTCTAGGAATTACTGAAAAAAAAAATCGCCCTACAGTAACCTGATTGTCAAGACCAATACTGAAGAAGACTAACAATTCCAATTAGGATATAATTTATTGGTTAATCTAAATGACAAACCTGACAACCAATACTATTTCAAAAAAAACCTTCCCTGAAGAGAGGTAAAATTAGGACATGGTCTGAAAACTCCAAACCTTCTGAGATAGAAACCAGGTCCAACTGGAAAATTAAGATTTTTGGTGGTTTTAAGCCACCTAACTCCAACCTAGACTCCTTGAGTTTCTCTCTCAATCAATGTTGTCTATCCTCAAGCTAATTAGCAATAGTTAAAGCAGTTCTTCATTCTTTCCTGCACAAAAACTCTCCTTGCCTACCTCTGGCCATTCATTCTTCAATATTCATTATTGGTTTCTCCTTAGCTCTCTGAACTTTTCTAAAAATTGGAGTGAACTTTTCTATTTTCACTCATTCCCTTGGTTATTTTCCCTAACCTCATGGCTTTAAATTCCACATACACACTAATAACTCTCCAATTTATATCATAGCCCAGACCTCTCTCTTGAACTCCAAACTTGAGATAACCATTTAGTGTCTATCTGTAAATCCCATCTTTCACAAAGACTAAAGCAAAAGTCCTTAAAATGGTTCACAAGGCCCTACACATTCTGCCCACCTCCCCCATTTTCTTTTTTTTTTTTTTTTTTTTAGATTTTATTTATTTATTCATGAGAGACAGAGAGAGAGAGAGAGAGAGAGAGACAGAGACGCAGGCAGAGGGAGAAGCAGGCTCCATGCAGGGAGCCCGATGTGGGACTCGATCCCGGGTCTCCAGGATCAGGCCCTGGACCGAAGACGGCGCTATACTGCTGAGCCACCAGGGCTGCCCCACCTCCCCCATTTTCAACACTGTCCTCATACTTTTCTGTATCTTTCTCTGACATAGCTAACTGTATTGTATCAGCCTCCTTATTATTCCACACAGGGGTCAGGAAGATTCCCAAGACAAGGCCTTTACATATAACTGTTGTCCCAACTTGAAATACCTCTTCTCCATCCATTATGGCTCCTTCCCCTCGCTATCCTTTCCTATGTGTAATGTTTCCCCATGTACCTGACCCCATGTCCATTGTCTGTCAATCCCTACCCTTCTTCCTTACTTTTTATCTTTAACATCCCTCAAATATACTGTACATATTTACTGTTCTTGTTATTTATTGTCTGTCTCTCCCTATACCAAAATATAAGATCAACCAAGGGTAGGAATTTTAGCTGTTGAATTCAGTTAAATTTCCAGCATCCAGAGCTATGCCTGACACAAAAGCAGACAATCAAAAAGTATTTGAATAAACAGATAAATGATGCTGTCTAGAGAAATTGAAATGGTACCTGAGAAAACATATATAGATATTTTACCCTTAGGGTGAAATTCACCACTTGACAAGCTCCACACTTGTCCCCTTAGCATCCAATTATATTTTTAGAGCCTCAGGCCAAAATATGAACAAAAGTTCTGATGAGATACCAAAAACTAAACAAACCAAAAAAGAGAAACTGAAGGAGACAGGGGCAATGCAGAGAAAAAGAGAACTAACTCCTTTTATCTTCTCAGAGCAAGATGGGGGAAAAAAGAGAAACAGAGGAAACAAAATGAACCTGAACCATGAAACTCTTGGAAATTAAAAGTGGGGGGGGACAATATATTCAACAGAATGGCTATAAGAGAAAATTGAGATCTCCAAAAAAATATAATAAAATGACAAAGAATTGAATTTGTGATATATGACAGGTTAGAAGATCAAACTGAGAAATCTAGACAACCTAACAGAAGTTCAAGAAAGAACAGAGAAAAGGCATATAAAAAGTAATAATTTAAAAATTTCAAGAAATCTGCACAGCAAGGGAAGCAATCAATAAAACTAAAAAGTAACCTACAGAAAAGGAGAAGATACTTGCAAATGATGTCTGATAAAGGGTTAGTATCCTAAATATATAAAGAACTTATAAAAACTCAACACCCAAAAAACTAATAATCCAATTAAAAAATTAACAGAGCACATGAAGACATAAAGATGGCTAACAGACACATGAAAAGATGCTCAACATCACATATCATTGGGGAAATACAAACCAAAACTACAATGAGATTATCACCTTGCACCTGTCAGAATGGCTAAAATCTATACCACAAGAAACAACAGGAGTTAGCTAGGATGTGGAGAAAGGAGAATTCTCTTGCACCGCAGGTGGGAATGCAAACTAGGGCAGCCACTCTGGAAAACAGTATGGAGGTTCCTCTAAAAGTTAAAATAGAACTACCCTACGATCTAACAATTGCACTACTAGGTATCTACCCACAAAATACAAAAATACTAATTCAAAGGGATACCTGCACTCTGATGTTCACAGCAGCATTATCTACAACAGCCAAATTATGGGAACAGCCCAAGTGCCCAGTGTTTTATGAATGTATTAAGATAAAGACGGGAGCCTAGATGGCTCAGTCAATAAGCACTTGCCTTCAGTTCAGGTTGTGATCCCAGAGTCCTGGGATCCAGCCCCCGCTGAGCTCTCTGCTCAGGGAGGAGCCTGCTTTTCCCTCTCCCTCTGGCCTTCACCTCACTCTCATGCATGCTTTCTCCCCTATAAATAAATAAATCTTAAAAAGAAAAAAAAAAGATGAAGCTCTCTGCTCAGGAAGGAGCCTGCTTTTCCTTCTCCCTCTGGCCTTCACCTCACTCTCATGCATGCTTTCTCCCCTATAAATATAAATCTTAAAAAAAAAAAAAAAAGATGATAAAGATACTCACACCAAAATACTTCTCAGCCAAAAAAAAAGAATGAAATCTTACAACCACATGGATAGAGCTAGAGAGTATAAAGTCAAAGAAAGACAAATATATCATTTCAGTCACATGGAATTTAAGAAGCACAACAAACAAGCAAAGGGGAAAAAAGGGAGGCACAGGCAGAAATGGACTCTTAACTACAGAGAACAAGCTAATGGTTTCCAGTGGGGGGGGGGGGGTGTTAAATAGGTGATGAGGATTAAAGGAGTGCACTTGTCATGAGTACTTGGTGTTGTACAGAAGTTTTGAATCACAACATTGTACACCTGAAATTAATATTATACTGTATGCTAACCAGAATTTAAATTAAAACCTTAAAAAATGGTGCAAGAAAACCTAACAGAATCAAAGGAATCTATTTTAGACTGACTCACCAAATGCCTAGCATAATGAATAAAATAAGTTCTATAAGAAGTAATATCACCATGAAATTTCAAGACATCATGAATAAGTATTATAAAAGTTTGCAGAAACAAATTAGGCCATTATTAACACTCAAAAGTGACAACTCTGAACTTGTACTTTCAACAGCAACACTAGAATACAATAAGATAATGCCTTTTTAAAAAATTTTTATTTATTTATGATAGTCACAGAGAGAGAGAGAGAGAGAGGCAGAGACACAGGCAGAGGGAGAAGCAGGCTCCATGCACCGGGAGCCCGACGTGGGATTCGATCCTGGGTCTTCAGGATCGCGCCCTGGGCCAAAGGCAGGGGCCAAACAGCTGTGCCACCCAGGGATCCCAAGATAATGTCTTTAAAAAATATTTTCAACCTGGTGTACCTGGCTGGCTTAGCAGGTAGACAGCATGCAACTCAATCTCAGGGGCATGCCCCATATAGCACTTACTTTAAAAAAAAAAAAAAAAAGGTATATTCAAAACCCATATTCAGCCCCAAATCAAAGTAAAATAAATGCATTTCCAGACATGAAAAATCTCAAATAGTTAGCTCCTGTACACCTTTTCTAAGACAAATACCAGGAAATCGCTTTGCAAAAAACAAGAAGAAAAGAAATCCAGCAAGAAGTGAGGTAAATGGCAGCTCAAACTCACCTAGAGAGCAACCAGTTCAGAAGTGAATGAGGGCAGAAAAGGACAGAACAAAATGAGAAGAAAGTTCCAAGGGATATGCCTACAAAGAGAGGCAGGGGGAGAAATGGTGTTAAATGTAGTTTGTATGAAAAACAGGAATTCAGAGGGTTTGGTAATTCTGTTGCAGAGTTTGGGATAACGTATGGATAACCGTTTTTAAATCTAAGTGAATGTAACAATGAAGAAACTGTAAATCATAGTAAAAACAGAAAGTCATCCAAGAAAGGAAATGTGATTATAGTACACTACTTGGTTTAACAGCTAATAAAAACATGTGTTATAACTATTTGAGAAGATGAAGAGAAAGACCAGGAGTGTCTGGTGGTATAAGAATAATCAATTCTCATTTCCCATAACAACAAGAGAGAATTTCTGAAGTTAAGTTTTCGGGGTTTAAGTTAAAAAGCCATGACTAAGGAATATGGTGTTGAAGAACAGAGTAAAATGGCAAAAAGTGTTTGGAAAAAGAAACACACAGGTAGGCATATGGCAAAGATGCTGTCCTCAAAGGCCTTGAAATACTATGTGACTTCTGAAATTCTGATCAATTTTACTAACAGAAATAAAAACTGGGTTAACAGGGGAGGAGGTATGTTTACAAATATGTTCTCTCCACTACTTAAACACTGCAATTTGATCATCGTATTTTAGAATGGTCCTAAGCCACCCTTATAGTCTCAATCCCTCCAGTATTCCTCTTGTAGTCAGTCACCTTCAAACAACTCTTGTAGCTGTGTACTTGTTTCCAAGTAAATACTTTTGTCATTCCAGCATGCACTTTCTACATTCCCAAAAATAAACACACTAAGTATGGGAAAACTTTTACTACAGATAGAGTAGAAAAGCTTTTAATAAAATTTAGGAATTAGAGCAAAATCAATAGCTCAACTGCCAAAAGAAGCTAGGAAAATCTATACCCTTTAAGATTCTGCCAGGAGATATAATCAGATTCTCTAGCAACACTGTCATTTCCTAAATTACTACAGACTACAGCAATCATAGGGCTTGATCCAACCAGTGATTCTTTTAGGTTTTGCTTACATAAAAACACTTTAAAGGAAATCTCTATTTTTTACAGATTCCTGGGACTCAGCTCAAATGAGTATTTCAATTTACTGCAATCTAACTTTTACCAATTTTCAGTGCTCAGGAAAGTAAGAAACAATACTAGCAAAAGTATTTGCCTTAATGATGTTGCAGAGGCACCATCCAGTGGCAAGAGGAGTAACTGCAACTTCTAGCTACTATAAATAAGAGTTTTCCAAAGCTTAATTAGATTTTTAAAAGTATTTTATTTATTTATTTATTCATTCATGAGAGACACAGAGAGAGAAGCAGACATAGGCAGAGGGAGAGGCAGGCTCCCTGCAGGAAGCCTGATGTGGAAGTTGATCCCAGGACCCCAGGCTCACAATCTGAGCCAAAGGCAGATCTGAGTCACATAGGTGCCCTTTAATTAGGTTCTGATGACACACCAATATGTAGTATTTAATGCAGGTAGAAATATAATAAACTCCAGACAACCAAAGTTTAACAACTCATAGGTAAATCATCAGTATCTGTGGTTTTTAACAAATGAAAATAAAGTATTTTCACATCAGAAAAGGAAATAAAAATTCTATACCCACAATCCTTTGAATGTAGCTTGATCTGGAATTTAAGAAACATGATTCTAACCCTAGCTCTAGCTCTGTCATAACAGCACAAATTTTGAGAAGACCATTGTCCAATACGACCTTAGTTTATCTAGATGCAGATGTGAAAATGCAGAAGGCAAAAGTTTCCCCCTTCATATAATAGTTAACAGCTTACCAAACACTTTGAGTAAGCTACAATGTGCCTTGCAGTGTTTTAAGGCCTTTGAGTAGATGAATGCATTAAATCTTCAGAACAGCGACACCTGGGTGACTCAGCGGTTGAGCATCTGCCTTTGGCTTGGAGCGTGATCCCGGAGTCCCGGGATTGAGTCCCACATCAGGCTCCCTGCATGGAGCCTGCTTCTCCCTCTGCCTATGTCTCTTCCCCCCTCTCTCTCTCTGACTCTCATAACTAAATGAATAAAATCTTAAAAAAAAATCTTCAGAACAATCCTAACCCATACTTTTATTTCCATTCTACAAATGAAAAATGAAATAAAAACCAGTAACGAGAAAAAAAAAAAAAAAGGCAGTGACTGGATAATTACAAAGTGTTCTAAGCATTTCACATATACCATCTCATTCAATACCCAAAAATACTCTCTGTAAAAGTGCTAATAATATGCCTATTTACAGAAGAGGAAACTATTTTTTTTAATTTATGTTTTAGTTAACATACAGTCCAATATTGGTTTCAGGAGAATTCAGTGATTCATCACTTACATACAATACCTAGTGATCATCCCAAGTGCTCTCTTTAATACCCATCTCCCATCCCCCATCTACCTCCCTCTATCAACCCTCAGTTTGTTCTTTTTTCATTAAGAGTCTCTTATGGGAAAAAAAAAGTCTCTTATGGTTTCCCTCTTTTTCCCTTTCCCCCTTCCCATATGTTCATCTGTTTTCCTACTTAAATCCCACATTAGTGAGATCATATGGTATTTGTCTTTCTCTGATTTATTTCATTTCACTTAGCATAATACATTCTAGCTCCATCCATGTCATTGCAAATGGCAAGGTTTTGTTCTTTTTGATGGCTCAGTAATATTCCATCGTCTGTGTGTGTTTTTGTGTACACACATCACATCTTCTTTATCCATGTATCAATGGACACTTGGGCCCTCTATATAGTTTGGCTATGAATAATGCTGCTATAAACACGGGTTGGGACACCTGTGTGGCTCAGTGATTGAACATCTGCCTTTGGGTCAGGGCATGATCCCAGAGTCCTGGGGTAAAGTCCTGCACCCAGCTCCTTGCATGAAGTTTGCTTATCCTCCCTCTGCCTAGGTCTGCCCCTCTCTCATGAATAAATAAAACCTTTTTTAAATAATAAATTTATTTTTTATTGGTGTTCAATTGGCCAACATACAGAATAACACCCAGTGCTCATTCTGTCAAGTGCCCTCCTCAGTGTCACCACCCAGTTACCCCCACCCCCTACCCTCCTCCCCTTCCACCACCCCTAGTTCGTTTCCCAGTTAGGAGTCTTCCATGTTCTGTCTCCCTTTCTGATATTTCCTACCCATTTCTTCTCCCTTCCCCTCTATTCCCTTTCACTATTATTTATATTCCCCAAATGAATGAGACCATATAATGTTTGTCCTCCGATTGACTTATTTCACTCAGCATAAATAAAATCTTAAAAAAAAAAAAAAAAAACACTGGGGTGCAGGTACTCCTTCAAATCTGTATTTCTGTACCCTTTGAGTAAATACCTAGTAATGCAATTGCTAGATCGTAATGTAGTTCTATTTTTAACGTTTTGAGGAACCCCTATACAGCTCTCCACAGTGGCTGCACCAGTTTGCCTTCCAATCAACAGTGCAAGAGGGTTCCCCTTTCCAGAAAAGGAAACTTTAATTTACCCAAGGTCAGAGAATTAACAGGTGGCAGAACCAGAAATCAATTCCATCTGTTTTTTCAGACCATACAAGCTCTTAACCTACATTAAGCTCCATAACTCTATTTTTTAAACTTATTTTTATTTTTGAGAGCACACAGGTATGTGGGGGTGGGGGTGGGAGGTAGGAATCTTAATTAAGCAGGCTCCACATCCAGTGAGGAGCCCAATGTGAGGCTCGATCTCAGGACCCAGAGATCATGACCTGGGTCAAAATCAAGAGTTAAGACACTTAACTGACTTAGCCAGCCAGGTTCCCCCAAAATTCCATTTTTTATTTACTTATTTTCCATTGAGGTAAATTCACATAAGATGCACCATTTTTAAATACATGATTTGGGGCACCTGAGTGGCTCAGTTGGTTAAGTGTCAGCCTTCAACTCAGGTCATGATCTCAGGGTCCTGGGACTGACCCCTGCATTGGGTTCCCTGCGCAGCATGCCTGTTTCTCTCTCTCCCTCTGCAGCATCCCTTGCTTGTGCTGTCAAATAAATAAAATCTTTAAAAAATAATATAAAATGAACAATTCAGTATGTTCCCAATGTTGGGCTACCACCATCTTTATCTAATTCCAGAATGTTTTCATCACCTCAAAAGTAAATTCCATACCCATGAAGCAGTTGCTTTCCATTATTCCCCTCCCATGACTCCCTGGAAACTATGTCTGCATTCTGTCTCTATAGATTTACCTATTCTGGATATTTTACATAAATAGAAGTGTACAACATGTGACCTTTTTGTCTCTAGCTTCCTTCACTCAGCACAATGTTCTCAAGGTCTATCCCACTGAAAAACATTTATCAGTACTTCATTCTTTTATGAATGAAAATTCCACATGTATATACACCATAATTTGTTCATTCACTTATTTCTTGATGAACATTTGGGACACTTCCAACTTTTGGCCTTTGTGAAGAGCATTGCTATGAACATGCACATACACGGACTTCTGTGAGCACCTGTTTTCAATTCTTTGGTGAATACAAAAAATAGAAATGTTGGGTCTTAAGGTCAAATTAAACATAATTTTATGTTTAACTTCTCAAGGAACTGCGGTTTTCCAAATCAGCTACACCATTTTACATTTCCACTAGCAATGTATAAGGGTTCAGTTTTTCTACATCCTAGCCAACATTTATTTTCTTTTTAAATTTTAAGTCATCACAGGGGCTGGGTATGAAGTGGTACCTCATTGTGGTTATGGTTTGCATTTCCCTAAAGACTAATGATATTGAGCATCAATTCATCTGAGCGCTGAAATGTGTATTCAAGTCCTTTGCCCATTTTTCAATCAAGTTGTCCTTTTGTTGTTGAGTTGTAGTTCTTTTTAAATTTTGAATAACAGACCCTTAATCAGATTTATGATTTGCAAATATGTCCTACATTCTGTAGGGTCTTTTCACTTTTTAAGTTTCCATTGATGCACAAAAGCTTTTAATTTTGATGAGGTACAATTATCTTTTTTTTGTTGTTGCATGCTATATAACTTTATTGATTTAAATTTCTAAAATGCCTGATAGGAGAAGTTCCTAGGAATTAAAAAATTACTGACAGGGCATTTACACTCCAGAGAGAGACGATAAATTTTTTTTTTTTTTGAGAGAGAGAGAGAGAGAGCATACACATGTGTGCACGCATGCACAGGAATGGAAGGTGGGGAAGAAAAAGAGTCTTAAGCAGACTCTGCACTGAGCACAGAGTCTGGTGCAGGGCACAGAACCCAACCTGGGACTTTATCTCAAGACCCTGAGATCACAACCCAACCCAAAACCAAGAGTCCGATGCTTAACTGACTGTGCCACCCAGGCACCACAATAAAAGTTTTAATGTTAGTAATGACATATGCTATAAACAGGAATGGAAAAAATAAAAAAATAAAAAATAAAATAAACAGGAATGGAGAGAGCTGTTTTATACAAGAAAATCAGGGAATGTTTTACTGAAAGACCTTTGAGCGACCTCAAGGAGGTCTGGAAACAAAGCTGTGTGATTATCTAGGGAGAGTGTTCCAGGCAGAGAAGAAACTAAGAGCTAAGGATCTCACGTAGAAATGTGCTTGGTGTGTTCAAAAACATAGACAGGGGTTGGAATACAATAATATGAGTCTTCTATACCATGAACATGATAAAATTCATGGTTTATTTGGACAATTTTGTAGTTTCTAGTGCCTAAGTCTTAAATATTATTTTGTTAAAACTTATTCCTATTTCATTTTCACTTTTAGAATGCTGTCATAAATAATACTTTTTTTTTAGTTCATTTTCCAATTGTTTGTTGCTAAATATAGAATACAACTTATTTTGGTATACTGACCTGTATCCTGCAACCTTGCTACAGTCACTTAATTCTAGCTGCTCTTTTGGGGGGCGGGGTACTTAGGGTTTTCTATGTATGTAATCATAATCAGATAGTCTACAAGAAAAGCACTTGATCATCTTCCTTTCAAACCTCTGGCTTATTTCCCTTGCCTTACTGTTACCAGCTAGGACCTCTAATAAAATGTTGTTTTGTACTTGATCCTTAAGAGAAAGTTTAGACTGAAAGCTTCACCATTAAAGTATCATGTTAACTGTACATCATTTAGTAGGTTGAGAAAATGTCCTTCTATTCCTAGTCAGCTGAGGTATCATGACACAAATAAGGTTGCATTTTGTCAAATGCTTTTTCTATACCTATTAAGATGATCAGGACTTTTCTTTATCCCCTCAAATTGATTTTTGAATGTGAAATCAACATTGGATTCTGGAAATAAAGCCTAGTATGACCTATTACTCGTTTTCTAAGTTCCCAAGGTGCTTTTGCAATTATTTAGATAAGGATTCTTATGTACATGTTCATGAAGGACATATCACTATTCCTTAGAGATATCTTTGGGTTTAGTATCCAAGATAAGGCTGGTCCAATAAATGATTTAAAAAGTGTACCCTTCTCCACCATCTACTGAAATAGAATTTTCTCCCTTAAAAATCTAATAAAATTCAACAGGGAAGCCATCTGGGCCTTAAAGTTTCTTTCAGAAAAACTTAAGATTCTTTTTTTTTTTTAAGATTTTATTGATTTATTCATGAGAGACAGAGAGAGAGAGAGAGAAAGAGAAAGGGGGTGGGGGACAGAGACACAGGCAGAGGGAGAAGCAGGCTCCATGCAGGGAGCCTGACATGGGACTAGATCCTGGGTATCCAAGATCACATCCTGGGCTGAAGGTGGCGCTAAACCGCTGAGCCACCTAGGCTGCCCTTAAATTAAGATTCTATTTCTTTAATTCTGCTTACTCTATCAATCACTAAAGGAGAATGTTGAATATACAACTGTATAACTGTAGATGTCTATTTCTCCTTCCAATTCTGTCAATTTTTGCTTCAAAGATGTTGAAACTCTGTTATTAGGTATATAAACATGATAAATTAACATCTTTATCATAAAAATCTTTTTAAAAATCTTAATCATAAAAAAATCTTATTCTGGGAAGTACATCCTTTCTCTGAAATCTACTTTGTCTAATGTTAATATAGCCACTTGAGCTTTATAATTAGCTTGTTAGATTGTCCTATTATATTTTTTTAGTGATTGCACTAGAGTTTATAATATACATTTTTAAGTAGTATAATTCACCTTCAAACCATTTCTCATATTAATATAAGAATCTTATTAGTATAATCCCACTTTCTCCCTCCCATTATTGGGCTATTATTTTTTTCACTTTTTACTTCTACTTGTTGTGCCTTGAAAATTTACTTGTCAATTGTCTTTGAGTAAATTTAAATTTGAGAAAACACATTTTATATTTCCCCACATGTACCATTTGTTATCCTCTTCATTTCTCTGTGTATATCTGAGTTTCCAAGTAGAATGTCAGCCTGAAAAACTACCTTTACCATTTTTAATAGTGCAAGACTATCAGCAAGAAATTCTCTCAGCTTTTCTCTGGAAAATGTCTTTATTTTGCCTTCATTTTTGAAAGGTATTTTTGTTAGGATTAAATTCTAAGTTGGTAATTTTATCCCTTCAGAATTTCTTGTTTTTTAAGATTTTATTTTTAAATAATCTCTACATCCAACGTGGGACTCCAGTTTACAACTCTGAGATCAACACTTGCATATTCCATGGACTGAGCCAGCCAGGCACCCCTCCAGAACTTTAAAAGTGTTACTCCACTGTCTTCTGGCATGCACTGCCCCCACAAAAACATACACACCCCTTCTGGTAGAAATGTAGATTTAAGAAACTTTTTATTTTGAAATGATTTTACAGAAAAGTTGCAAAAACAGAGTCCACATATACCTTTCATCCAGCTTCTCCTTATATTAACACTTTTATAACCATTTGTCCAAAACAAAGTAACACTGGTACCATGCGATTAATTATTGACCAAATTTACCAGTTTTTTCACTAATGTCTTCTTCTGTTTCAGGATCCAGTCTAATTCCCACACTGCATGACAAGCCTCCTGTAATCTGTAACAGTTACTCAGTATTTTCTTGTCTTGCATGACCTTGTAATTCTAAAGAATACTAGTCAGGTATTTTGTAGAATCTCCCTCCATTTTGGTTTGTCTGAGGTCTTCTCATAATTAGAGCAAAGCTTCACAATTTTTTGGAAGAACACCACAGATACATTTTGCCTTTCCTAGCTCATTATCAGGGAGTATATGCGAATGTCTTACTGTTGTGATATTAACCTTGATAACTTGGTTATGGTGGTATCTACAGAGTTTTCTCTCTACTGTAAATTCACTTTTTTCCTTTGTAACTAAGAAGCTTTTTGTAGAAAATACTTCAAGACTATACAAATATCATGCTTCTCACCATATCTTCACCCACTGATTTTACCTTCCATCATCAATTTGTTCCTTTGTGACAACTGTTACTGTAATACTCAGCTAATGGGATGCAATGTTTCAGTCACTGCTTTACACTTAATAACTGGAATTCAAGTGTTTATTATTGCCAATATGGACTCATAGATATTTTATTCTACTGCTTATAATGCAATATTATAATTATTTGATTCCAACTTTGGCCATTAGAAGCTCTTTCAGGTTGGTTCCTACATCCTTTTGAGACTTCTCACCCTTTTTTTTTTTTTTTATCACTTCTTTCTCTTCTGGCACCACAGATGTTCCAGGATCATGTCCTATGGCCCCTGTCCCAGCTCCTTCTTCAAAGAGCCTTTGTTCCTCTTATTGAAGAAGTATAGAGTCCAAGATCTGGGCACAGGTATGCTCACTATTCCTGATGTGTCATTGCTTCTAAGCATTCCCAGAAGACAGAGCGAGGAAATACATTTATGTAAAATAACCCATGCACATACAAACATTTCTGTAATTATCCATGTGTATATTTAATGTATATAAAATAAAACTATGACAATATTAATACTTCTGTCATCTCCAATTCAACATCAAAAGGTTCATTCTAGTCTTTTTCCTTCGTTTACTGTAACCTCTTCATTTAATAATTAGATACTTAGGACTATCATAACCTAAAATCTATTTACTTATATATTCAATCCTAGTATATACATAAAGTAGTTTATATATAACAAAACAGTTTCAGACTTACTAACCCAAGCCCTTTGAGTAAGGGCAGATTTACTAACTAGAATACTGTATACAATATTTTTATCTTCAGTCTTACAGCGTATCTAGTTAAAATACTGTGCTTTTCTGTTTTGTTTTTTAAAGATTTTATTTATTTATTCATGACAGACACTGAGAGAGAGGCAGGGACACAGGCAGAGGGAGAAGCAGGCTCCCCACAGGTAGCCCAATCTGGAACTCAATCCCAGACCAGGATCACGTCCTGAGCCAAAGGCAGACAATCAATCACTGAGCCACTCAGGCATCCCTGATTTTTTTTTTTTTTTTTTGAGAGAGGGGGCAAGCAAGGGAAGAGGGGAAGAGGGAGAGAGAGAATCTTAAGCAGGCTCCATACAGAGTACAGAGCCGAAAGAGCAGCTCACTCTCACAACCCTGAGATTACAATTTGAGCCAAAATCTAGAGTTGGACACTTAACTGACTGAGCCACGCAGGTGCCCCATAAAATATGGTTTTCTAATGTTACTTTGATTATTCTCTTCCTTCTCCTTAGTGTGGTTATGTTATTCAATTGTAATAAAATCAGGTTCATTTGTTGGCTTACATTTTCCTTCCTGAAAAGTCAACAGCTGTTCTTATCTTTGCCCTCTGTCTATACAATACGGTCTTTCTTTCTTCTAACTTCTCTTAAGATCTTGCTTTGTAATTGGTTTTCAGCAACTGGATTAGGATGTGCCTCAGTGTGACCCTCTTTATGTATCCTATCTGGGCTCGTTAAGTCTAGTTTCATCACACTTGGAAATTTTTCAGCTATTATTTCTTCAAATACTTCTGCACTGCAGCCCCTCCCCTACCATCCTGCATTCCAAATGCAAATTTTAGACTGATAATGTCCCACATATAACTAAGGCTCTTTTCTTTTCCTCCAGCCTTTTTTCCTTTGTGCTTCATTTTGGATAGTTTCTATTACCCTATCACTGATCTTTTCTTCTGCATATCTAATCTGCTGTTAAGAATGTTTCATTTCAGATACTGAAATTTTTCATTTCAGATACTGTTTTCAGTTCTAGAAATTCCAATGGGTCTTTTTTACATCTTCATGTTCATGTTTATCTTTAAATGCTTCAACATATCTCTGTCTTCTAAATCTATCATCTCTGTCATTTCTGGGTCTGTTTCCATCAACTGATTTTTCTCCTGGTTAAGGATTACATTTTCTTATTTCTTCATATGTCTAATAATTTCAGATTAGATGCTGCATATCTTATCTATTTTGTTAATGTATAGATTTTTTAAATGTTGAGATTTGTCCAGATGGGCAGCTAAATTAGTTGAGAACCAGCTTAATCCTTTGAAGGTCTGTTTTTCAGCACAATTTTAAGGTGGGTCAAGAGCAGCTTCTTCTCCAGAATTACTTTAGCCACTCCTAATGAGTCCCATTTCTGGGGTCTCCCCTAAATGGCCCTGAGATCTCTCTATTCTGGATGGTCAGAACTAGAATGTCTCCCAACCCATGTTAAGTTGTTCTTTCCCTAATTGTTTTCTGCCCAGCCCGTGGAGCCCCACACATCTTAGTATCCAAAGATTCAAAAAGACTCCTTTCTGGATCTCACTGTCTACATAATCCCTTCTTTATTTTTACAAAAATAAATAAATGAATGAATGAATGAATGAATGAATGAATGAATATTTTTTAAGTAGGCTCCACACCCAAACTGGTGCTCGGCCTCACAACCCTGAGGTCAAGAGCTGCATACTCTGACTCAACCAGCCAGGCGCCCCCATAACTCCATCTTCTATGGTAAACAATCTTGCAAACTCCAGCCTCCCCGTCTCTTCTACTTTGATTTCTATCTCCTTGGCCCAACAAGACTGCCTTGCCCTGCTTAGATCCTGCACTGGAATCTAGTTTCAGACAGAAAGCCAGGGTGATCACTGGGTTCAATTTCTTTGTTTTCCTTCTCTCAAGGATTGCAGTTCTGCCCCAGCTGTTACCAAATATTTAAAAATAGTTGTTTCATATGTTTTGTCCAGTTTTCTAGCAATTTATAGCCAGAAGGCTGTTCTGGTACCTGTTACTCTGTAAGGTCCAGGAATGGAAGTTCTCAACTTTACTGTCTTTTAAAGGTTAAGTAATCCTTGATCTTTTTTGGAGTATGTTTCAAATAATTTGAGAACTTAATGAAAATCATGGATCCTTTACCCTTACACCAAACTGGATATATACAAAATTTGTTGGAGTACAATTTCAGGGAGTTCATAGCCTCGGCCAGCCCACCTACTGTTCCAGAGGGTTGTGGTTTACAGTATTGGTGCACTATCATTCTTTCAAAGCTTTATAGCCAATTTTTATTCACTGAAAACTTGCTACGGCTAGAATTAAAGTATCTGAACCAAAGAATTTTTTTAAATTAAAGACACAAACAATTCAGCTATTATTTTTTCTTCACATGTGACAGATAAATTTTCTCACATATATTCATGATGATATACTGGTAGTCTGGTATTACAGACTGAAGAAACAAAGCTGAAGTAATCTGGATTTTGTACCTGATATTAGCTTTCATTTGTTATGTAAGTATTAAAAAGCAAATTATTTTTTTACTATGCTGATCTAGCCAGCAACAACAGCAACACTGATACTGAATTATTAATATATACACTTTATATATGTATTCATTCTTCGTTAACTGTTGTTAAAAACTGGCATTCTCCTAGGTTACTAGTCCTTACACAGTAGCATAAACCAGCTTTGTCAGGCCAGATGGATATGAATAAGTATCACCTCAGAATTCACTCTAGTCCTATATATTCAGCAATAGAGATATGTTGATTTAAGTTAACAAAAGAAGCTGAAAAAGTAAAGACAGAAAGGTAAATAGGAAAGTATAGCATATAAGAGTACTTGATATTTAATTATAAAAAACTCAGTGGACCAGAATGTAAGGATTTATTTCTGGACTCTGAATTCTATTCCACTGATCTGTAATGTCTACCTTTATGCTAAAACCACACAGTCTGGTGGCTCATTCCATTAAGTATCTGCTTTCTCCAGCTCCCTGCTCAGCAGGGAGCCTGCTTCCCTCTGCCTGCCACTCTCCCTGCTTGTGTGCTCACTCTCTCTCAAATAAATATATATATTTTTATAAATAGATAGATGATAGATAGATAGATAGATAGATAGATAGATAGATAGATAGATAGAACAAACCACAAGTCTTCGTTACTGTAGCTCTGCTATAAGTTTTGAAATCAGGTAACAGGTTTTCCAACATTGTGCTTCATTTTCAAGATACTTTTGGCTATCCTGGGTCCTCTGCATTTCTCTATGAATCTTAGGAGCCACTTGTCAACTTCTGCAGACAAGCTTCCTAGTATTCTGACAGAAATTGCATTGAATCTGTAGACCAATGTGGATAGTACTGCTGTCACCTTAATAATTGTCTTCTGATCCATGAACAATGAGTATCTTTCCATTTACTCAGATCTTTAGTCTCTTTCAACAGTGTTTTCAGTGTATGAGTCTTGTACTTCTTTTGTTAAATTAGTTCCTAAATATGGATTCTTTTTGATGCTAGTATAAATCCAATGAATGGGGGCACCTGGGTGGCTCAATGGTTGAGCATCTGCCTTCGGCTCAGGTTATGATCCTGGGGTCCTGGGATCGAATTCCACATCAAGCTCCCTAAAGGGAGCCTGCTTCTCCTTCTGCCTATGTCTCTGCCCTATTTTTTTTTTTTTTAAATTTTTTTTTATTTATTTTTGATAGTCACAGAGAGAGAGAGAGGCAGAGACACAGGCAGAGGGAGAAGCAGGCTCCATGTACCGGGAGCCCGATGTGGGATTCGATCCCGGGTCTCCAGGATCGCGCCCTGGGCCAAAGGCAGGCGCCAAACCGCTGCGCCACCCAGGGATCCCTGTCTCTGCCCTATTAATGAATAAATAAATAAAATATTTTAAAAATAAGTGCATAAATAAATGCAATTAATGTCTTAATTTCATTTTTAGATGTTTCATTACTAATGTCTAGAAATACATTTGATTTCTGTATATTGTTCTTATATTCCATTTATAGACTTTTAAAAAGCAAAGTAAAAAAAATAAATAAATAAAAAGCAAAGTAGCTATTCTAAAGTACCTATACATTACATAAAATATTACAAATAAAAAAAGTCATTTGAACAAAAATAACTTCATCCAACAAAAGAAGTTGACACTACAAAGTAGTATATAATAAAGCCCAAGAACTGCCAAACCTATGTTAGGATGAGGAAAGTTTTATTCGCTATGCACTAATTTCAGAGACACTCCTCTAATTCATTAAGACTATAGAAGTAATATAGTTAGAAAAGACAACAGAAAATCTAATAAATCCCATAATACCAGTTAATAGAGCATAAAACAAGAGATAAGCAACAACACAAAAACAAAAAATTAACAGGTTTGCCCATGCACAAAAGATTGTCTTTATTCACTGCTAGAATGTTACATTTTCTTATTTGAAAATTTAAAATTTCCTTACACATAAAAAAAAAAAATTTCCTTACACATATATATGTATTTTATTATTTTTTTAAAGATTTTACTTATTCATGAGAGACACACACAGAGAGAGAGGCAGAGACATAGGCCGAGGGAGAAGCAGGCTCCATACAGGGAGCCTGATGTGGGACTGGATCCCAGGTCTCCAGGATCACACCCTGAGCTGAAGGTGGTGCTAAACCGCTGAACCACCCGGGCTGCCCTGTATTTTATTTTTAAGTAATCTCTATACCCAATGTAGGGGGCTCAAACTTACAGCCTGGAGATCAAAAGTCAAATGCTCTACCTACTGAGCCAGCCAGGCATCTCTAATACCTGTATTTGTAATACCTATGTACCCTTTTAAGTATTAGCTGGCATTTTGCCTTTTACTACCTGCTACCCAATTTGGCAAAAATGAAAAATAATAGCCAATCTACACATTCTACCTCACAAGATTTCTAAAAAATCAAAAGCTCTGAAAAATAAAACACAACCACACTTACTGTCTTAATTATTTTGAATTCAAAATATAGCAGAAATTAATGAGCTTTGTGCTTTGTTTCACATAAGCCTTAAGATGTATTTCATTGGAGTCATATATTTCCAAAAATAGTTTTAAATTTGGCACGTGTAGTTAACTCCTCAAGTCCCTAATGAATTTCCTTCATTTCCTTTATTCCTAAGCTCTTTATGTACTTCTTTGACACTTTTCTAAAAAAAGGAAGGAAAGACTTTTTCATGTCAAAGAACAAAGCAAGTAAATTCTGTGATGAAACACCGTATTGCTGCTTTGCTACTACCCAAAATTTTGTAGGCATCTTCCAAAAAGTGTTCTCCCAGAATATGGCAGTATCTTATTTTTTTAAAAAAGATTTATTTATTCATGAGAGACACAGAGATACAGGCAGAGGGAGAAGTAGGCTCCATGCAGGGAGCCTGATGTGGGACTCGATCCCCAGACTCCAGGATCACACCCTGGGCCAAAGGCAGGCACTCAACCGCTGAGCCACCCAGGGGTCCCCTGAGCCACCCAGGGATCCCCAGTATCTTATTTTCTTAAATAGGTATCACAGCATCAAAAGTAACCCTGCCTCAAATACCTACTTGATCCCTACACAAAGCTACTCCAAGTGTATTTTTAGGATCGATTAGGTTATACACTACACCTCAACAAGCAAATACAAGTATGGTGTTGACAGTGAATTCACTTTGGGAATTAAGAAAGGTCATATGTAGCATAATGACTGAGAGTATGCAGATAAACATGGTCTTCTAGGTCTGCCACATACTAGCTATGTTGCATTAGATGAAACTTTAATCTTTCTAGACCTCTTCTTGTTGCCTCCCCGCCTACAGCAGAAATTATAATTTCCATTTCCAAAGATGTTGTAAGGCTTAAACGAGACCATGTGCAGAAAGCCCAGGAGGGTACATAACAAGCTTTCAATGAAGCTATTCTTAAGGTGGTCCTGAATACTACTCTAACTACTCAAATTCAGTCTAATGCTTTCCCACTAGTGAGTCAAACTGTCCATCCACTTTTTGGCCTCTCTAATCTTACTCTTCTGACACATCTTGATCCAGCCCAAACTGTATCCCAGGCAGCAACATGACTGTTAGGTTAGTAACTCTTCTCAACTTTCCCAGAACTTGCTAACTTCTCTCCTAACCCTTTGATTAAATTTCTACATTCATTCCTTTTTTTGTGGGTATTTAAAACTTCACATATAAAAATTTTTTCTGGGGACAACTGGGTGGCTCAGCGGTTGAGCATCTATCTGCCTTTGGCTCAGGGTGTGATCCTGGAGTCCCAATATCAAGTCCCACATCAGGCTCCCTGCATGGAGCCTGCTTCTTCCTCTGCTTATGTATCTGCCTTCTGTCTCTCATGAATAAATGAATAAAATCTTAAATAAATAAATAAATAAATAAATAAATAAATAAATAAAGCAAAGCTTTTCTGGACCATTATAAAATGAGTTCATACACAATCTCCAAAGGCCACCAAGTCCTCAGAATCTTTCTCTTTTTTTTTAAGATTTTATTTATTTATTCTTGAGAGAGAGAGGGAGAGGCAGAGACACAGGCAGAGGGAGAAGCAGGCTCCATGCAGGGAGCCCGATGGGGGACTCAATCCCAGGTGTCCAGGATTACGCCCTGGGCTGAAGGCGGCGCCAAACCACTGAGCCACTCGGGCTGCCCAAGTCCTCAGAATCTAGGACTTGATTAACTGTTTCAAATTTATTACTGAATAATGCTGATCTCCACATAGTACCATGACAATTTGTCATTTGGCCATTATACTTTCACATCAGAATAACACTTTGCAATGGCATTTATTCTGTATTAGACATAACATTACCATTTTAAATTTCTGCTAATTTACTTGACTACTTCTCTTCCCCTCTAGCTTTCAGCTCAGGTTTTAATGTTTTCTCTCTCTCTCTCTCTTTTTTTTTTTTTTTGGTCTTAAAAAACAAACAAACCTGGAATGCCTAAGTGGCACAGTAGGTTAGGCAACCAACTCTTGGTTTGGGCTCAGGCTGTGATCTTAGGGTCATGAGATCAAGACCCACGTCGGACTCTGTGCTCACTGGGAATTCTGCTTAAGTTTCTCTCTCTCCATCTCTTTCTGCCTCTCCCTGCCCACACTCACACACATACATGTGCACTTTCTCTCTCAAATAAATAAATCTTTTTTTTTTTTTTTTATGATAGTCACAGAGAGAGTGGGGGGGGGGGGCAGAGACACAGGCAGAGGGAGAAGCAGGCTCCATGCACCGGGAGCCCGATGTGGGATTCGATCCCGGGTCTCCAGGACCCCACCCTGAGCCAAAGGCAGGCGCTAAACAGCTGCGCCACCCAGGGATCCCTAAATAAATCTTTTTTTTTATTATTTTTTTTAAATTTATTTATGATAGTCACATAGAGAGAGAAAGGCAGAGACACAGGCAGAGGGAGAGGCAGGCTCCATGCACCGGGAGCCTGATGTGGGATTCGATCCCGGGTCTCCAGGATCGCGCCCTGGGCCAAAGGCAGGCGCCAAACCGCTGCGCCACCCAGGGATCCCCCCTAAATAAATCTTTTTAAAGAACATCTCAAACAGCCTCTTCCCAAGCCTATTCATGAAAGAGACAAAACATCTGCTTAAGTAAGTTCATTCTGCACTGATCCATTCAGGACACCAGCCAGCCAAAGCACAAAATCATTTCATTCCACAGAGAAGCGGGAGGAGGTAGGTGGGAAGGATCTTCAAATGGAATCAAGCAATAAAAGACTTAATGGAGGAAATGAGGACCATTTTCTCTACTGGAAAATGAAGGACAGTTCTTTTGGCACTCAAGAATTTAGAAGACATTGGCTTGCTAAGAATGTTTGATGTGGGGGGAAAAGGGAGATACTAATAAAATTTGGGCATAAAAATCTCTAATTTCTTATCAATATTCCAACCTTCGATTACCTCATTTTGGCATCTTTAATTCTCCAGGAAGCCTGTACTCTTATACTGTTGTACTAGCTGCTCTAAGATTTAGAATCAGGCTGGTTTCAAGAGCTCCAAATTAAGCCCAGTCTCTACTCTTATCAAATGAGAAAAGAACACCACTATCTTTTCCCCCAACTTCTCATCACTGTCTGAGGTCCTTGGCTTTTGTTACTGTTTTTGTTTTATTTAACAAACATTTACATAGTGCTTACTATGTGCCAGACATGTTCCAGCATTTTATAAACATTAACTCATTTAATCCTCATAGTACCTCTCAGGGTTTGGGGGATGAGAAATCAAAGGCACATGGAGGATAAGTAATTTACCCAAGGGTAAATGGCAGGACTGGCATTTCAATTGCCATCAGCTTGACTCTGAAGTTAAAGTCCATGGCTCTTAACTATAAATGCTACTTTTTCTAAGCTTAAAAAAAAAAAAAAAAAAAAAAAAAAACCTGTAACTTATAGAATGCCTGTACAAGAAATTAGAGCAAGCAAGAATTCTCCCCTTCTCTATAATCCAAGCTTAGGTTTTATCCACAAATGCTGGAGAAAGAAAAGGTGGAAATATTTAAAGGAAGGGGCAGGGAATCCTCAGGGCCCTATGTAACACTATCAATGTTACCACACAGCCTTTCCCTTTACTATTCCCTTCTAAAGCCCCAAAGTAGTATATTATTTTGCACATCATTTAAGTCACTTCTCCCAAATGTCTCAATGTAATGTTGCTTCATTTTCTGCCAAAGGCCATACTGTTGGTGTACTGTTATTTTCCCATACATAGAACTCTACACACCATCTCTTCAACTGTGCTAATAACTACAAATACAATCCATATAAACCACTTAGTACAGTTTCTGGCACATAGTTAGCCTAAGTGTTAGATCATATTACTTTTATTATAAACAGAAAATAAGGCCAAGAAGTGAAATCATTTGCTTACTTAAAAATATTATTGTTGACAAAGCTAGTTTTCTGTCTCCAACACAAGGCTCCACCTACTATCTACACTACCAAAAGATTATTATAGAGCAGAACAAAGTATTCCAGTTTATAGTTTCTGGAACTTGTTTAAAAATCCAATGATTGAAAGTGTCTGGGTGGCTCAGTCAGTTAAGCATCTGCCTTCAACTCAGGGCATGATCCTAGGGTCCTGAGATGGAGCCCCAAGTTGTGCTCCCTGCCTAGCAGGGAATCTGCTTCTCCCTCTGCCCCCTACCCTCACTCATGTTCTCTCTCCTTCTAATAAATAAGTAAAGTCTTTCAAAAAATAAAAATAAATCTTAAAATAAAACCTCCCATTAACTGGTTATCCCCGTTATCTTTCACTGCAAACCTAGAACAAATAAGGATTGTTTTTCCACTTGAGGGGTCCTAGAGTACTAAAAACAACGCATTCTTATAAACATTTAAAATTAATTCTATTGGGACACCTGGGTGGCTCAGTGGTTGAGCATCTGCCTTTGGCTGGGGGCATGATCCTAGAGTCCTGGGATCTAGTCCTGCATCAGGCTCTCTGCATAGAGCTTGCTTCTCCTCACTCTTCCTGTATCTCTGCCTCTCTCTCTGTGTAGCTCTCATGAATAAATAAAAATTTTTTTAAAAAATCCAATTCTGTCAAATACTAGATAAAACAAACTTGCTTTCATAAGTTAATTTCATTTCAACAAGTTCCCAACATTTTTTTTCCGTTATTTGCTAGGAAAATTTGTTTTGAATGGACTCCCTTTATTTTTTTATTTTTTTTTAAAGATTTTTTAAATTTTTTTAATTTTTTTTAAATTTATTTATGATAGTCACAGAGAGAGAGAGAGAGAGAGGCAGAGACACAGGCAGAGGGAGAAGCAGGCTCCATGCACCAGGAGCCCAACGTGGGATTTGATCCTGGGTCTCCAGGATCGCGCCCTGGGCCAAAGGCAGGCGCCAAACTGCTGCGCCACCCAGGGTTCCCATGAATGGACTCCCTTTAAGTGACTTTTCTCACTACGATTGTTTCATACATTATCCTACCATTTCACTTTTCATTTTAGGTCAGTTTCCTATACCAAATTATAAACAGAATTAGGAGAGACTGTAGAAGCAATGAAGAGGTACACCACCAGTTCTCAAATTTTTTGTTCAGAGAACCTCTGTATGCTCCTAAAACTACTGAGGATTCTAAAAAGCTTTAGTTTATGTAGGTTATGTCAGTTTATATTTACCATACCAGAAACTAAAACTAAAAAAAACTTTTAAATATTAATGTATTTTAAAATAATAAACCCATAAATAATATTTTTATGAAAATAACTATATTTTCTAAAAATTAAAGTAAACATGGTGAGAAGGTGGCATGATTTTATAGTTTTGTAACTTTAATGTCCAGCTTAATAGGCAGCAAATAGATTTTCAATCTGCTACAATATGCTGTTATGTTTGAAATATATGAAGTCTAGTTGCACACAGATACATAGTTGAAAAAAGAGACATGTATTTTAAGAACATATTCATTTAAGAACATTTAATTAACATATTAATTCTAAATACTCTGATGCTACAAAACTCAATAAGTGGTACTTTCTCAAAGATTAGTTGCATTGTGGAATCTGAAACCACACCAATGAGTTTTTCATATTCAATTACATTAAATCCATCAGTTACTTTTATATTTCGAGTGGATCTTTTTCTCCATGCACGATTTTATAACATGTACTGGTCATTGGAAAACACAGGTTCACTAAGCTACACAGTTCTCCAAATGTTAACACATCTCAGTACAAAATATGAAAAAATATCATGTCTGTTAACATCACCATGGGCCTCATCAGGAGACTAAGTACTGGAAAACTGTCAAGCTCATGAAGGCAGACACAAGTTTTCCAAAATTCTAATTTTCATTTAAAAGCATGAATTTTATCATCGGCAACAAATACTATTTCATTCGAGAAAATGTCTGCTAAATATTCAAAGGTGGAATAACCATAATGTGTCAATAATTCAATCAAGGATAAATGGTGTTGCATGAAAAAGGTGGCCAATTTGAACCATTTCACTAGTGCTTTTCCTTGAGACAACCAACACTGTTTCAGAATAAGGCAGAAGTATTTTACAGTTACTTCCCATTTTGTCACACAGAAAAAAGATGTGTGCTGAGGGACAAGTTTTAGTAAAAATAAAAATCATTTCTGCTTCATCAAGGAAATTAAGCTTTGTTTTTTTCCTGTAAGACCATGGTAGTGAAGAAAACAATGACTAATTAGTCCAGCTTGATGCCACTGTCTTGGTTAATGATAACGCCAGCAATTTTACACACCACTGCTTCTGTACAATCAGTTTAAGCATCAGCATGGTGAAAAACGACAAATATGTCAGAATTAGTATGAACTATATTTTTTTAACTTTCTGGTCATAAAAGATCCCCATGTAAGGTCTATGGAAATCCAAATTTTGAAAACCCCAAAAGTAACACTAACATTTGCTGAGAATTTATGTCATACCATGTGTTAGATGCTTCCATTATATATTTGCTCCTTCCAATAATCTTGAAAGAGGTTTTTTTAAAACAAGAAAGAAATTCAAGTGGAATCAAAAAAGAAATCCAACTGTTTCTAATCCCAAATCTTCCCATCACCATGTTTAAGACCAGGCTCTGATATACTTGACACATTATCAAGGGCAGGTCATTAAATTTTGCTTCTTCATCTGTGGAATGATAATTCCCTACTTCACCCCTTCACAGCACTGTGCAAGGCTCATAGAAAGGAAAGTAGTACACCTGGTTGGCTCAGTGGCTGAGCATCTGCCTTCCCCTCAGGGCATGATCCCGGGGTCCCCGGGGAGCCTGCTTCTCCCTCTCTCCTTGTGTCTCTAATGAATAAATAAAAATCTTAAAAAAAAAAAAAAAGGAGGGACACCTGGTGGTTCAGTGGTTTAGCGCCTGCCTTCCACTCAGGGCATGATCCTGGAGTCCTAGGATCCAGTCCCACACTGGGCTGCCTGCAAGAAGCCTGCTTCTTCCTCTGCCTATGTCTCTACTCCTCTTTCACAAATAAATAAATAAAATCTTTAAAAAAGAAAAAAGGAAGGAAAACAGTACTCTAAAATTTTTCCTAAGCTTTATTAAGTATTATGAAACAAACAAAAATCAACTACAAGAAGGGAGGGGGTGGAAATCCTTGAGATTTAAAAAGATGTAGCCACTTTATTAAGTGATTATAAAAACTTACGTATCTGTTTTGAAACAAGTTAAAAAAAAAAATCACCACTGACACATCTGAAGAAATACTACATCAACATCATCAATGCCCCAGGTCACCATGACTTCAAGAACATGATCACAGATACCTCACAGGCAGACTGCACTGCGCTGACTGTGGCAAGTGGTATAGGTGAGTTTGAGTCTGTTTTGCTCGAATTACAACTTAATATAAATCTATCCTTTCCCACCATTTCCTATTGAGCTCTCCAGCCTATCCCTCTGAACAAGATCTAATTTCTGAAGTTCCCAAAGGAGCCAAAAGTAAGCCCTCTACTCTTTATGGAAAAGTCAGGAGGCCAAACTCAGAAAAAGATAACGGTGAGGCCAAGAAAACCAACTCTCATGAGAAAGCCAAGGATGCTTAACTTCAAGTCCAAGGAGCCTGATCTCTAAAACCAAGGAGCTCAAGCAGAATAATTACAGTTGTACATCCATTATAGCTCAATATAACAGTACAGAGTAAAGATAAATCTAAGATTGACACACTGCCCCAAAACCGAAACTGTTACCATCAAAATTATCTAAGCAGTTGAAGTTTTTTAAAATGCTTTACTATTTAAGGCGTTTATAACTTCAAGATATGCCTCAAAAAGTTGAAATTGCAGGAGTGCCTGGCGGGACAAGTCAGTTAAGTTTTTGCCTTCCACTCAAGTCATGATCCCAGGGTCCTGGGATCCAGCCCTGCATCATGCACCCTGCTCGGTGGGGGAGCCTGTTTCTCTCTCTGCTCCTTCCCCTGCTTGTGTGCACGCCTTCTCTCTCTCTCAAATATATAATTATTTACATATTTGAGAGACAGCACGAGAGAACAGACTCCACATTGAGCAGGGAAGTCTTACACAGTGCTCGATCCTAGGACCCCAAGAACATGACCTTAGCCGAAGGCAGACGATTAACTGACTGAGCCGCCCAGGTGCCCCGAGGCAGATAAAATCCTTAAAAAAAAAAAAAAAAAGATTAAATTGTGGAAAAACATAAATCTATAAATCCTGAGGAATACTGCAATCCAGCATTATTCTTGGGACAGCTGAAATTTTTGAAAAATGAAAATTTTTGTATATGAAATTATAAGGACACCTGGGTGACTTACTCAGGTAAGCATCCAACTCTATTTCAGACCAGATCATAATCTCGGAGTTCTAAGATCAAGCCCTGCATCAGGCTCTGCACTGGGTATGGAGTCTGCTTAAGATTGTCTTTCTCTCTCTCTGAAAAAAAAAATTATATAGGGACGCATGGTTCAGTGGCTGAGCGTCTGCATTCGACTCAGGGGGTGATCTCAGGGTCCTGAGATCAAGTCCTGCTTCAGGCTCACCTTGGGGAGTCCTTCCTATGTCTCTGTTTCTCTGTCTCTCTCATGAATAAATAAAATTTTTTTAAAAAGAAATTATGTAAATAAAATAGGAGTGCCTAGGTGATGCAGTTGATTGAGCATTCAACTCTTGATTCTGGCCCAGGTCATGATCCCAGAGTTATGAGACTGAGCCCTGTGTGGAGCTCCGTGCTCAGTAGGGAATATGCTTAAGACTCTGCCTCTCCCTCTGCCCCTCCTACTAGTGCTCTCTAAAAATAAATCTTTTTTTAAAAAAATTAAAATATATAAACCTACAGAGAGGTATAAGGTAAACTTTAAAAATTCTTAAATTCTGGGACACCTGGGTGGCTCAGCAGTGAGCATCGGGGCACCTGGGTGGTTCAGTGGTTGAGCCTTTGGCTCAGGTCGTGATCCCGGGGTCCTGGGATAGAGTCCTACACTGGGTTCCCCACAGGGAGTCTGCTTCTCCCTCTGCCTGTGTCTCTGCCCCTCTCTGTGTCTATCATGAATAAATAAATAAAATATTTTAAAAAACAATAAAATATCCATAAAACAACAACTTCTTTCCTCTGACTTCTACACAAGATACAAGATGCCATGAAGTTGGCTAAGTTGACTTTAATTAAGCCTTGCCCACACAGTCTAAGAAAATGACTCAGCAAGACTTAGCCCATACGTTAACTACAGTTAAGTAATTAACACAATTAAATTAAACATGTATTTGTCTAACATGCTCAATTTACAAAGAAAGAAAAAGGCTCAGAGGTTAGATGAGTTGCTCAAGATCACAAAGCAAATTAATAATGATTAGAACCTTGTCTTCTGGGTTGCCTAGGTGGCTCAGGTTCTGATCCCATGATCCGGGATCGAGTCCCACGTCCGGCTCCCTGCAAAGAGCCTGCTTCTCCCTCTGCCTATGCCTCTGCCTATCATGAATAAATAAATAAATCTTAAAAAAAAAAAAAGAAAAGAAAACCTTATCTCCTGGCTAAATATTCTAATACATTTGGCACTAAAAAGAGAACTTCCAAAAATTAGATCATTCCAAAAAAGAAATATTCTTCGTGTCCTATTTATATATCTTTACTAGCTACATCTGATGTCATGTGCCTTATACTCTTCTGAAGAATGTGGGTTTTTTTCCAGTATGGTTGTATTTTTTTTTTTTAAGATTTTCTTTATTTATTCATGAGAGACAGAGAGAGACAGAGACATAACCAGAGGAAGAAGCAAGCTCCATGCAAAGAGCCCGATGTGGGACTTGATCCCAGAAATCCAGGATCCTGCCCTGAGCCAAAGGCAGACACTCAACTGCTAAGCCACCCGAGGGTCCTGGTTGTATTTTTTTAATAGTTTTCTGTAGTCCCCTAAGCTGTATTTAAAGATTGTTTTATTGAAAATTACTGATACTTTCATTTGGCCTTTACTTGTTTGCAAGGTTTTATTTTTCAGTAACTGCAATTTGCCAAACACCAAATCCTGAACTTTTAGGCATTTCAATTCATTGATTAAAAAAATGAAATCAAGGGGCACCTGGCTGGCTCAGTGGAGCATATGACTCTTGATCTCAGGGTGGTGAGTTCAAGCCCAACACTGGGTGTGGAGCCTACCTTATATATACAGAAATAAATAAATGCAACCACAATTTATAAGACCCATTTATAAAAAATTATTCATTGCCTCTGTAGGACATTCAGGTAGATTTATGAAGTAGTTCTTTAAAAGCTCAAACATTTCCAAAATATGAATGATGACATGTAACAGAGAGGAATCACATGGTTCCATTCATTATGTATACAGAAATCAGCACAACAGGTTGATCACAAATTGCATATTTCAGTCATTGTGTGTTTCTAAATTTTAATATCTAAAGCTATCTTTCAAATGGTAGAATACTGTAGCCTTCCCACTTCCCTCCTCCTTTCTTTTTATATATTTGAGAGAGACAAAGAGTGACCACAGGCACAGGGACAGAGGGAGAAGGAGACACCCCCCTGAGCAGGAAGTCTGACTTGGGCCTCAATCCTGGGACTCAGGGATCACGACCTGAACTGAAAGCAGATGCCCAACAGACTGAGCCACCCAGGCGCCGCTCCGCCACCCCCTTGCCAGCTTTTTCTGGACTATAGGTTGACTTTTTTTTTTTTTTTTTTGTATAGTTGACACACACAATGTGAAATCAGTTTCAGGTATAGAACACAGATTCAACAACTCTGTACCTTATGCCATGCTCACCACAAATAGAGCTACCATCTGTTACCAAACACTGCTATTACAATACCATTGCCTATATTCCCTATCTTGTACATCTTTTATTCCCATGACTTTGATTTATTTGTTCCGTAACTGGAAGCCTGTTATCACCCACTTCCCTTAACCAATTCTGCTCACCTTCCCACCTTCCCACCTTTTTATATGCAGTTAGAACGATGTGTATTCCACAGTCATTCAAAGTATATTTTTTGTTCTATAGTACTTTTTAGCTTAATAGGAACATTTTTGCCATAACACTTATACTCCACTCAAATCTGTATTTTCATCATCACTTAAAAGAAAAAAAAAAACTTTCCAATAGGGTTTTTATAGACTGATAGAGACCTTACATAAATGAATTCACAAATAAGAGGGAAGGAGAATCCCCATCCTCCTCCCGCCTCTGTTACCTACCCATAAAATATTTCAGTTAAAGATAGTATCAGTTAGGGGCTCCTCAGTGTCACAGTGGGTTGAGCGTCTGACTCAGTTTTAGCTCAGGTCATGATCTCAGGGTCATGAGACTGAGCCCTGCATTGGGCTCCACGCTCAACAGTGGAGCTCACTTGAGATACTCTCTCCCTGTCCTTCTGCCCCTGCCCCCTATTCTCTCTCTCTCTCTCTCTCTCTCTCACACACACACACACACACACACACACAAAAGAATTAAGGAAATATATACAGCAAATAAAAGACCAAGCTACATCTCTAAAACAGAACATTCACCTTTTATAAGACAAATCAGCAGCATGGATTCCAGAGCCAGTATGTCTGGGCTGAAACTCTCACATTCCACAAAAGGAAATCAACAGATAATGCCTAAAATTGATAAACAGCAATATAATACTACTTAGATATATGACGGCAAATAGAATTAGCTAAGAGTCAAAAGGGCTCTCATGGGGAAATAGGACCTGTAGTGGAAAGAGTGGTACAGGAAACTCCTGTTTCTCATGGTAAGTCATACAGTACTGTTTAACGTCTTTAAACTACAAATAGGGAGATCCCTGGGTGGCTCAGTGGTTTAGAGCCTACTTTCAGCCCAGGGCATGATCCTGGAGTCCCAGGATCAAGTCCCACATCAGGCTCCCTGCATGAAGCCTGCTTCTCCCTCTGCCTCTGTCTCTGCCTCTCTCTCTCTCTCTCTCTCTCTCTCTGTGTGTGTCTCCTGTGAAATAAAATCTTAAAAAAAAAAAAAAAAAAAACTAGAAATAGTTACTACTTTGATTAAATTTTTTTGAAATCTGTTTAAAAAAGAAAAAGCTGAGGGATGCCTGGGTGGCTCAGTAGTTGAGCATCTGCCTTTGGCTAAGGGCGTGATCCCAGGTCTGGGGATCGAGTCCCACATCAGGCTCCCTGCGAGGAGCCTGCTTCTCTCTCTGCCTGGGTCTCTGCCTCACTCTCCCTCTCTCTCAAATAAATAAATCCTTAAAAAAAAAAAAAAAAAAGAGAAAAAGTTGGAAAGAATAGATCAAGGAAGCCTATTATGGTTGTGTATGGAGGGTTTTTTTTTTTAAGTCAGGAAAATGCTCATTTGATTATATCCACATTAACATAATTCTGGCTAATGAAAAGTGAGATAAACTGGCCAAAGGACTGGTCAGAGTTTTTATGTCCTTCAAAGAAGATAAAAAGGAATGAGAAATGAATATTTTTTTGCAACCCCAAATGTAATCACTGATCCATTCATGGATCAAACCACTGGGTAAAATGTTAGAGAATACAACAGTTACACAGTCTCAAGGTATCATCACACCTATTACTTATTAACTACAAATGGGGAAAAAATACTTTAACAATTTGGCAGATTCTCTCTTACACAAGGGCTCAAATTTATTATCTCCAATAATGACAAAATGACATTATGCATACTTCCTGATGTGATGCATTGAAAAAGACCATCTAATTAATGTTTGCCAAAATGTTTAATTTGAATCTAGTCAAGAAGCAGCAAATCCAAAATGTAGAGCATTGTATTAACAAAATATTTAGACTCACTTAAAAATGTCAATGTCATGATCTATTTTTTTTTTTTTTTGTCATGATCTATTTTGTTCTTGATTATGGAAAGTAAAGAGACAGGACAACTAAATTCAATGCAATATCCTAACTGGACTCTGGACACCTCTACTGCCAATCATCCTCCAAAAAAGTCAAAGGAGTTGAGAAGTTTAAATAAGGACTATAAAACATATTATTAATACTAAATTTCTTGAGTGTAATCATAATATTATATAAAAAATTATTGTTTCTAGCTTATATATACTGCAGTATTTAGGGATATAGTGTCATATCTGGAGCTTACTTTCAAATTTTCAAATGGCCTAGCAAATAAAAGAAATACAAAGTGAGGGCAGCCCAGGTGCCTCAGCGGTTGAGCACCGCCTTGAGCCCAGGGCCTGATCCTGGAGTCCCACATCAGGCTCCCTGCATGGAGCCTGCTTCTCCCTCTGCCTGTGTCTCTGCCCTTCTTTCTCTCTCTCTCTCTGTCTCTCATAAATAAATAAAATCTTAAAAAAAAAATACAAAGTGAGTGCACAAATAAAGCAAAATGTTAATCAGAAAACCTACATGAAGGGCATATATGTGAATAGTGGTATTATTCTTCCAAACTTTCAGTAGGCTTGAAAGTTTTCAAAATAAGCTGGAGGGGAGGGCACCTGGATGGCTCAGTTGGTTGGGCACCTGCCTCTGGCTCAGGTCATGATTCCAGGGTCCTGGGATCGAGTCCTACATCAGGCTCCCTGCTCTGAGAGGAACCTGCTTCTCCCTCTCCTCTCTCTGTCATGAATAAATAAACAAGATCTTAAAAAAAAAAAAAAGCTGGAGGGGAAAAAGAGATACAAGGAAGAAATAGTCTTGGCGCACGTAGGTGGTTCAGTGGTTGAGCATCTGCCTCTGGCTCAGGGCATGGTACTGGGATCTAGTCCTGCATCAGGCTCCCTGTGGGGAGCCTAGGTTTCTGCCTCTCTCAAGAATAAATAAATAAAATCTTAAAAAAAATAAAATATGGGCAGCCCGGGTAGCTCAGTGGTTTAGTGCCACCTCTGGACCGGGGCATGATCCTGGGGACTGGGGATTGAGTCCCACATCAGGCTCCCCGCATGGAACCTGCTTCTCCCTCTGCCTGGTCTCTGCCTCTTTCTCTCTCTCTCTCTCTCTCTCTCTCTCTCTGTCTCTCATGAATAAATAAATAAAATCTTTACAAAAATAAAATAAAATAGTCTTTTTTCTTCAAGGTGATGTTATATCTAGTATGTCCAGAGCCTAAAATTGCTGCAGCTGTCTCCACACAATGAGGAAAGTTAGCTGAGGACAAACTACTGACTAAGTGCAGGATGGAAAAATGACTTGGGTTCTAGTTGAGATTGCTAAGCCACTGAGTAAACAGACCCTCGAAGGGTATCCATGTTCTTTTCATTGCATCATCCCTCCCTTACCACTCTAGCCACTACTACTTCAGTTCCTTGCTGGATTCCTGTCCCATCTATACTTGAATGTTGGTATTCCTTGCAGTTTTGGGAGGTCTTCTTATTCCATATTCACCGACGCCACTGTGACTTCAACTGCTTTTATTTCTCCAGACTAGATTCCACTCCCTACCTCCCAGACATGATATACAAATATCTACCGTCTATTAGATACCCTACAGGCACATAACCCAACTCGAAAACTTACGATGCCTCTGCCCTGCTCTTTCTCACATATTTCCTGTTAATGACACCAATTCACTCAAACAGTGGCAGCAGCATCAGAAATATGTTACACAGGGCGCCTGGGTGGTTCAGTCAGTTA
Organism: Vulpes lagopus; assembly: GCF_018345385.1. NCBI lineage: Eukaryota > Metazoa > Chordata > Mammalia > Carnivora > Canidae > Vulpes > Vulpes lagopus. The sequence goes on from NC_054828.1 coordinate 113,514,490, forward strand.
AGCATCCAACTCTTGATTTCAGCTCAGGTCATGACTTGAGGGTCACATCAGGCTCTGGACTGGTCAAGGAGCTAGTTTAAGATTCTCTCTCCTCGGGCAGCCCAAGTGGCTCAGCAGTTTAGCGCTGCCTTCAGCCCAGGGCCTGATCCTGGAGACCAGGATGGAGTCCCACATCGGGCTCCCTGGATGGAGCCTGCTTCTCCCTCTGCCTGTGTCTCTGCCTCTCTCTGTGTGTGTCTCTCATGAATAAATAAATAAAATCTTTAAAAAAAAAAAAAAAAAAAAAAGAATGGTTCAAAGATTCTCTCTCCTCCCCACCCCCACATACTCTCTCTCTGGAAAAAAAAAAATGTGGCACAGGAGCATCTCTGGCTGGCTCAGTTAGTAGAGCATGCAACACTTGATCTCAGGGCTGTGTGTTTTAGATCCACGTTGGGTTTAGAGGCTACTTAAAAATTAAAAAGAAGGGATGCCTGGGTGGTGAGTGTCTGCCTCTGGCCCAGGGTATGATCCTGGAGTTCCAGGATCAAGTCCCACATCGGGCTTCCTGCATGGAGTCTGCTTCTCCCTCTGCCTATGTCTCTGCCTCTCTCTCTCTCATAAATAAATAAAATCTTTTTAAAAAAATTAAAAAGAAAAAAAAAGATACAGGGCACACCTTTAACCCTGCCACTCACCACTCCATCTACAGGATGAAGTATAAGTTCCCTGCCAGATCATAAAAAGCCCTTTCACAGTAGACACCCCAGATCCAAGATGCCAATAAATACAGGACAGACAAGTTGACTGTGATACATCTAATGGAACACTATGCAGCAGTTTAAAAAATGAAGAAACTAACACTGATGAGGAATGATCTCCAAGATATATTACAGGAGAAGAGAATGAAACTACAACTATTTCTGAGATGTATTTAATAACACAGTTGACCCCTAAACAACAGGGGTTCAAACTGCACTGGTCCACTTACATGCAGATCTTTTTTGGGGGGGATAAATACAGTACTGCAAATGTATTTTCTCTTCCTTAAGATTTTCTCAACATTTTCTTTCTTCTAGCTTTCCTTATTGCAAAAATACAGTATATAATACATATAACATAAAAATATGTATTAACCAACTGTTTATATTACTGGTAAGGTTTCTAGTGATAGCTATTTATTAGCAGTTGAGTTTTTGGGGAGTCAAATTACACACAGATTTTCAACAACGCAAAGAGGTTGGCACCCCTAACCCCACGCCATTCAACAGGTCAACTGTACAACCCTAGTTCTCAAACTTTACCTTGTATCAAAATCATCTGGAGGGCTATATCAAAACACAGTAGATGGCTGAGCCCTACCCAAGCAGTTTCTGATTTAAAACATCAGAGGTGGAACATGAGAACCTGCATTTCCAGTAAGTTTCCTGGTGATGTTGGTGCTATTAAAGGAGCACACTTTGCAACCATTGTCTTCAGACACTGCACATTTCAAAAAAACAGATCATTTTTATCATCCTTATTTTTTTTTAAAGATTAAATTTATTTATTCATGAAAGACACAGAGAGAGAAGCAGGCTCCATGCAAGAACCTGATGTGGGACTGGATCCTGGAACTCCAGGATCACGCCCTGGGCTGAAGGCAGGCGCTCAACTGCTGAGCCACCCAGGTGTCCCTATTTTTATCATCTTGAAAGGAAATCAACCCCTCACAGACTGTCCAAATTTTACAATGGTAAAGGAAGGCCAATATATACAATGGAATATTAGTCATTAGAAATAACAAATAACCACCATTTGCTTCGACATGAATGGAATTGGAGGGTATTACGCTGAGTGAATTAAGTCAACTGGAGAAGGACAATCATTATATGGTTTCACTCATACAGGGAATATAAAAAATAGTGAAAGGGATTACAGGGGAAAGGAGAGAAAATGAGTGGGAAAAATCAGAAAGTGTGACAAAACATGAGACCCCTAACTCTGGGAAACGAACAAGGGGTGGTGGAAGGGGAGGTGGCAGGGGGATGGCGTGACTGGGTGACGGGCACTGAGAGGGGCACTTGACAAGATGAGCACTGGGTGTTATACTATATGTTGGCAAATCAAACTCCAAATAAAAAAAAAAAAAAAGAAGAAGAAGAAGAAGGCCAAACACTGCCTAAAAGCAAATCATCCACTAAAGCAGATTCATGGCAATTAGGTGATAAAATTTAACTGACAAATAGCAAGAAAGATGAGTCACACTATACTACTATTCCAAGGCAAAATCTAAAAAACACACAATCATGCAATACCAAGCAGGTACACAACACCACGGCTTTCAGGAAAATGTGTTTTACAGTAAAACAGTAAAGGACAAGGGTGCCTGGATGGCTCCGTCAATTAAGCCTATTGGACTTCGGCTCCAAAAGGCTCTGCACTCCATGCGTAGTCTTCTTGTCCCTCTACCTCTGCTCCTCCTCTCACTTGCTTGCTCTCTAAAATAAATTTTAAAATCTTTAAAAAAAAAAAAAAGAAGTCATGGACAAATTAACAAAAACTGTATTTACTCTTGAAATTGTTACCTGTAATATGTTCTTTAAAATTAACATTTAAGACTTCTAATTCTTTCCCTGCAGCCACTCATCTCCATCAATCAACAAATTAATAGATAAGACAAACTGTATTTGAGAATACAGTTCCCTAAAAAATGCTCACATAACTGAGCAGTTTTAAACTCAGTAATTTACTAAAATTCAATAAGAGATCAGGAAAAAATGTTAAAAGAATCCCTTCAGCAGTAACGTTTTTTAGGAGCTAAAGTATTCCAAGGGTAGACAGAATGTCAAGCATGGAGATGTTCTCCAAGAGTGAAGAAAATGTTGAAAGAGCAAAGTGCTAGATCACCACTGGAACTGGAAACTACCATTAAATAGGAAGATCGCCAACCTAAGGCAAAGGGTAAGAGCATTCATATAAATATACTGCCTCATCCTTGAGCCAATAAACAATGCCTGCTACATAGTATAACCTAAAAACAGTTGAAATCAGCTCAAGGAAATATGTGTTGCGAGCTAAAGAAAGTTTAAAATAAAATGTCTTCTGTTTAAAAAAAAAAAAGTCCTGTAAATTGTGGCATCTAAATACAAAAACATCAGAAGAAGGAAAAGTTTTCAGAAGATAAATTAAAAAATGAGTGGATGTCCTATTATAGTCTAAAACTTGGTTACATTGGAATTTATCAGGTTAATATTGAAATTATTTTTAATCTCTTTAGAATACATTACCCAATAGTAACAGCCTCAAAAGTACAGTCAACATACTGTATAATTTAGTTACTTGTATTATATATCATTATTTAGTAGTTTTATTATAGAATATTTTATTGTACAGAGAAAAACAAATTATCAAACCCTCTCTGACTTATGATCCAAAAGTCCATTCTTGAGGGAGGCATATTAAGATTAGAGTATGGCTGACCTCCTGGAAATCCATCTTAAAGGTTAAGTATAAGCTAGTTTCACTAACATGCTATTTATGGCTCTATCATTCATTCACACATCTATGCAGACCCTCTTTGAGTCCATTTAAAACAGAGAAATTGGGGAGCCCAGCTGGCTCAGCGGTTTAGCACCGCCTTCAGCCCAGGGCCTGATCCTGAGACCCAGGATCGAGTCCCATGTCAATCTCCGTGCATGGAGCCTGCTTCTTCCTCTGCCTGTGTCTGTGCCTCTCTCTCTTTCTCTCTCTGTGTCTCTCATGAATAAATATTTAAAAAATAATAATAAAACAAATTATTTCTCTGTATGTATCATTCAATACACAAAAATCCTTATACTTCTCTCCTAAACTGTTTCATTCACGTTTCAAAGGATAACCCTCCAACAAATCCTAAAACTTGAGAAGTGGTGAATAAATCTTAAACTGTACCTTAGCCAGGCTCATAATTTTCTCTATGGATTACATGCACCCTCTGGCCTCACTTTTCCACTGATCATCCTAACTTTTTAAAATCTTTTTGTTTTGTTTTTTAGATTTTATTTATTCATGAAAGACAGACTTGATTTTTACTAATTTTTTATTTCTCAGTAACACTGAGAAAACATCAAATACTGCAGTGTTGGAAAACTAATCCCTAGATAAATGTAGTGTTACTAGTTGGTTAAAATTCTCCAACTTAAAGAAACTCTACAACTGGGGGCACCTGGATGGCTCAGTGGTTGAGCGTCTGCCTTTGGCTCAGATTGTGATTCAAGGGTCCTTGAATGAGTCCCACATCGGACTCACCACAGGGAGCCTACTTCTCACTCTGTGTCTCTCATGAATAAATAAAATCGTAAAAAAAAAAAAAAAAAAAAGGGAACTCTACGTCTTTCGTAAAGTATAGCAATATAATTATATAAAAAAAAAATAAAATAGAGGGACGCCTGGGTGGCTCAGCACTTGAGCGTCTGCCTTTGGCCCAGGGAGTGATCCTGGGACCCGGGATCAAGTCCCGCATTAGGCTCCTTGCAGGGAGCCTGCTTCTCCCTCTCTGCCTGTGTCTCCATCTCTCTCTCTGTGTCTCTCATGGATAAATAGATAAAATCTTTTAAAAAAAGAAAAGAAAAAAGAAAAGAAAAAAGAAAAGAAAAGAAAAGAAAAGAAAAGAAAAGAAAAGAAAAGAAAAGAAAAGGTATCTTACAAACATAAAGCTTATGTTTCTCACAACAGAAAATGTCTTAGAAGAACAGCCAAGGGAGGGAAAAAAAGAACAGCAAAGGTCTCGATAATCTGATTCTAACTTCAGGTGCTGAGAAAGCAGTAGTATTTTGGTCCTTTTCAACCACTCCCTCCCCCCTAGAGCAGTCACCAACTCTTTACTACTTATCAATGCATCCCTGGGGCTCATACAAGATGCCTAACACATTGTATAAAAAAAAAAAAAAAAAAAAAATTCAGATTTTTTTTTTAAATTAACAATTGTAAAGGCTTATAGCTTAATTTCCTAGTTTATTTTTTAAAAAGGACTATGTTTCCCTTGAAATATGTATCTTTAAACTATTTTGAATCAGATACATCATACACAGAATATAAACTCTTAGGAAATGTAGCAAATATGGGCTATTGACAGACCTAGAGGAAACATAAGGGGATTCAGAGTAATAAGTATCTTAACTGTTCTGTAGGTTTTAAATTTTTCAAAAGAAAAAAGTTTTTAAAACTCTTATTCACTTAGGTAAGAAGCTAATGTTTGATCAATTATTTTGATATTTTATTTACCTTTCGTAATACTATGCTGAGAATATATCCCCACACACAAATATATGCAAAAAGATATTACTGGATTTTTTTAAATTCATATTTATCTGTTAACTTCTGATTTAAGGAAGGCAAAGGCATTTTTTAGAAGACTAGGAATATATAAAGAAGTAGAATAACAATACTCTCACATTTTATAAGGACAAATGTTTACTAGGAAGTCTCAAACTAGCAATATCAAGAGGTAGTTTATCATTCAGTGCCAAGCGCTATAATATATGGGACACACTGCAATCTTCTGGTAGATTATGAATTTGCTGAATCATTTGTTGTTCAGTATCTTACAAAACAGTATACATCAAAAGCAGAAAACGAAACTAAAGACTCATACTTTGTTCAAAAAGCAAAAATTCTCCTTTTCTCCCCCCCCCCCCCAAGTAAATCAGCCAAGAATTATTCATCTAAATTAAAACAGTTTCCTTTAGGGGTGCCTGAGTGGCTCAGTGGATTAAGTGTCTGCCTTCAGCTCTGGGCATGATCCTGGAGTCCTGGAATGGAGCCCCATGGGGGGGGGGGGGGTGTCCCTGCTCAGCTGGAAGTCTGCTTCTCCCTCTCCCTCTCTCTGCTCACCAGGAAGCCTACTTCTTCTGCTTCTCCCTCTCCCTCTCTCTGCTCACCAGGAAGCCTACTTCTTCTGCTTCTCCCTCTCCCTCTGCCTGCAGGTCCCACCACTTGCATACTCTTTCTCTGTCAAATAAATAAAAATCTTAAAAAAAAAAAAAAACTAGTAAAATAAAATTGTTTCCTTTAAATAACATTGTTCTGAGCAGAACTAGTCTGATTCTCTACCACAATCACCTGATTATCCTAAGTAACAAAAATATGGGCTGGATATTTAAAAAACAATAGCAGGACCCCTGGGTGGCTCAGTGGTTGAGCTTCTGCCTTCAGCCCAGCACGTGATCCTGGAGTCCTGGGATGAGTCCCACATCAGGTTCCCTGCATGGAGCCTGCTTCCCCTGCCTGTGTCTCTGCCTCTATCTCCTTCTCTCATGAATAAATAAATAAAATCTTTAAAAATAAAAATAAATAAAAAATAAAAAACAATAGCAAAATATTATTTATCCCTCACTCTATTGGATGTTCTGAATTAAAAAGTGGAGTCACTATCATTTGGAGTCAAAAGTTACTTCAATTTCCAGGGATGCTTGGCTGGCTCAGTAAAGCATGCAACTCTTAATCTCAGGGTTGGCAGTTTGAGTCCCACATTGGGGGGTAGAGATTACTTAAATAAATAAGTAGTTTTTTTTTTTTTTTAAAAAAAAGCTACTTCAAATTCCAGTTAAGGTAGTAAGGAAAGATCTTTCTGACCCATTCTCTCCAAAGTCACACCAAAACATTGAAGAAAATAAGGGGCAGCCCGGGTGGCTCAGCGGTTTAGGGTCGCCTTCTGCCCAGGGCATGATCCTGGAGACCCAGGATTGAGTCCCACGTTGGGATCCCTGCATGGAGCCTACTTCTCCCTCTGCCTATGTCTCTGCCCCTCTCTCTTAGTCTCTCTCATGAATGAATAAATAAAAAATCTTAAAAAGAAAAAAAAACATTAAAGGAAATAAGAAAAATAAACAGACACTGTAATCACAACCACATGAAGACAAAAAACCTTATGACCTCAGGGTCAGCTGAAGACACCAAGGAGGAGCAAGCCAATTCATATCTAAGAACCCTGGAAAGGTTTTGCAATAGGAGTTATCAGGCACCGGGCAGAAAGGCCTAATTAAAGGTTTATATAAGGACATCCCCAAGACCTAGACTCCATCTCACAGAGTCAGATTTTACCACACCTCAAGGTTAAAGCAGGAATCTAAATGTTTATTCTTTAGAAAATATAAAACAGATACTTTGTGGGTTTTTTTTAAGATTTTCTTTATTTATTCATGAGAGACAAAGAGAGAGAAAGAGAAAGAGAGAGAGCTAGAGACATAGGCAGAGGGAGAAGCAGGCTCCATGCAGGGAGCCCGACACAGGACTCATCCTGGGACTCCAGAATCACGCCCTGGGCCAAAGGCAGGCGAACCGCTGAGCCACCCAGGGATCCCCAACAGATACACTTTGAATGCAAGAACAAGAGGCTCAATGTAGTATGGAGACTAAAAACAAGGAGATTGGGGTGCCTCGGTGGCTCACTGGTTTAAAGCATGTTTAGCTCAGGCTGTGATCCCAGGGTACTGGGATCCAATCCGGCGTCGCGCTCCCCACAAGGAGCCTGCTTCTCCCTCTGCCTATGTGTCTGCCTTTCTGTGTGTGTCTCATGAATAAATAAATAAAATACTAAAAAATAAAATAAAAACAAGGAGATTTAAAAGCCCTACCTATGTTTACAGAGCTTGCAAACACCTTTTTAATGACCCATTCTTAATTCTGAACATATACCCTGATATTACCAATCTTAGAAAGGCCTCTACATACAGAATAAACCCTGTAATCTCCTTATTTGCTACAAATAAAAACTAAATAAAAAATTTTTTAAATTAAAAAATAAAATGCAGAATAAAACAAATGGGGGGACACAAAAAACTTGACGGAAAAAAACAGCCATGTAAAGAGGAAAATGTCAAACAAACTAGCCTCAAAAAAAAAAAAATGCTGTATTCATGAAAGGAGAACACTTTTAAAAACAAATTTCAAGGAATAAACAAGAAAAAACTACGAGAAATATTAAAATATGACAGCTGAAATAAAACCTACACTAGAAAAGTTAGAAGACAAAAATCGAGGAAATCTCCCCAGAAAGTAAAGCAAATGAACAAAGCTGGAAAACAGGAAACTACACAATCAACCCATGAAATCCAAAAACCAATTAAAAACAGAAAATAGGGGCACCTGGTTGACTCAGTAGTTAAGCGTCTGTCTGCCTTTGGCTCAGGTTGTGATCCTGGGATCCTGGGATGGAGTCCCACATCAGGCTCCCCTCTGCCTATGTCTCTCTACCTCGCTTTCTGTGTCTTGAATAAATAAATAAAATCTTAAAAAAAAAAAAAAAAAAGAACTCTCAAAACTCAACAGTAAAAATAAACAATCCAGGAAAATGGGCAATTGACATGAACAAACATTTCATTAGAAGATACAGAGATGGTAAATAAGTACATAAAAAGATTTTTCAGCACCTCTGGCCAGTAGGGAAATGCAAATTAAAACCACAATGAGAGTATCACTACACACATACCAGAATAGCAAAATACAAAATAGTAACACCACCAAATGCTGGTAAGGATGCAGAGAAACTAGATCACTCATACGCTGCTGGTGGGAATATAAAATAGTACAGCCATTCTGGAAACAGTTTGGTAGTTTCTTATAAAACTAAACATGCAATTACCATATGACCCACTAATTATACTATTGGGCATTTATCCCAGAGAAATGAAAACTTATGATCACATAAAAACCTATACACAAATATTCATAGCAGCTTTATTTATAACAGCCAAAATCTGGAATCAGCTGTGATGTTCTTCAACAGGTGAATGGTTAACAAACCAAAGTAAATGCATACCATGGTATACTACACAATAAAAAAGAACTACTGATGATATATGCAACTTGGATGAATCTCCAGAGAATTATGCTAAGTGAATAAAAGCCAATCCCAAAGATTACATCTGTACAATTGCATTTATATAACATTTATGAAATAACAAAACATTATAAATGAAAAATTTCTGGAGGAGATAAATGGGGGTTGGGAGTAGGAGTACAGTTAAAAAAACACTAGGGATCCTTGCCCCTTGGACGGTTCAGTATCTTGACGGTGGTGGTGACTAGATCAACCTACACAAGTGATAAAACTGTAAAGTAATATATATACTTGTATATATATATATATATATATATACACACACACAAATAAAAATAAGTAAAACTGGGAAATGTAAATAAGATTGGTGTACCAAGCCAGATGCTAATATCCTGGTTGTGATATTATACTATAGTTTCAAAAAATGTTTTCATAGGGAGAAACTGAGTAAAATGTACAAGGGATCCCTCTATTACTTTTTATAATGGCACGTGAATCCACAATTGCCTTAACAAAAATTTCAATTAAAAAAGCATAAGCACTGCTGCTATTGATATGAAAGAAACAAATCAACATTGTCCTTCTGTTCTGATTTTGATACGTTGTACTTTTTGGGTCTCCAGAATACTGGTTTTTCCATTTTCTAATGATTTACAACCTTGGAGGCTCTGTTTCTGGGTCATACTGGAAACTCAGTGTTCATCACCAGTTGCTGTTTTCCACAAGTAAATTATTTTTCATCTCTGGGAAGAATAATAAACATCAAGTAATCACTTTTGCTTATAATCCATAATAATGTTTTCAAAAAATTTTTTTCTGATTTCAGATTTCCCTTCAGGTGAGTTTTCTTCACCAAAATATATTCTAACCACCTTTTCAAATTTTTTATCTTATAATCCAAATTTTAAAAACTTATTCCAGGGGCACCTGGCTGGCTCAGTAGGTAGAGCATGTGACTCTTGATCTCAGGGTTGTAAGTTCAAGGTGTAAATTGTAAAGTGGCTATAGACAGATACCCTAAAAATAAAATCTTTGGGGCGCCTGGGTGGCTCAGTTGGTTAAGCGCCTGCCTTCAGCTCAAGTCATGATTCCAGGGTCCTGGGATTGAGACCCACATTAGGGAGCCTGCTTCTCCCTCTCCGTCTACCTGCTGCTCCCCCTGCTTGTGCATGCTCTGTCAAATAAATAAAATCTTTTTTTAAAAAATTAAAAATAAAAATAGAATCTTAAAAAAAAAGTATTCTATTAACCCCCAATATTCATCTACTTGAAGGAAGTAAATCTACGACCTTTACAAGACTTTTGGGATGTCTGGGTGGCTCAGCGGTTTAGCTCCTGCCTTTGGCCCAGGATGTGATCCTGGAGTCCCTGGATCGAGTCCCACGTCGGGCTCCCTACATGGAGCCTCTTCTGTCTCTACCTCTCTCTCTCTTTCTCTCTCTCTCTTTCTCATGAATAAATAAAATCTAAAAAAATAAAATAAAAAAAAAGAGGGCAGCCCTGGTGGCGTAGCGGTTTAGCGCCGCCTGCAGCCCAGGGCGTGATCCTGGAGACCCTGGATCAAGTCCCATGTCAGGCTCTCTGCATGGAGCCTGCTTCTCTCTCTGCCTCTCTCTCTCTCTCTCTGTGTCTCTATGAATAAATAAATAAAATTTAAAAAAAAAAAAAACTGCTCCCTTCAAAACAATTTTTTAAAAAATAATAAAATTAAAAATTTTTTAAAAGACTTGTATCAGTCTTATGGGTTCAGATAATGTTCTATTAACATGCCCTATAGTTTTAAACTTCCTTTATGACCAAACCATCTCCATAAGCAACTTTCCCATGCATATCTCTTTAGCTAATCACACAACTTATATTTAATGCTAAGTAAGTTTCTAATTTGTAAATCACCACTCAACAAGCCCCTACACTTCTCTATTAATCACAGCTCCTACCACTGCACTGACTGGAGAAACTGGTACTATTAAAATTTGACAGAGATTGCCAGTATTTCTCCTATCATTCTCTTTTACAAACCAAGCAGGAGTATTGGTATTTCCTTTGCCACATCTTATACACCATTATACACCACGATTCTGGAAATAAAAGTAATTATCCCTAACATTATCCATTTAGCTCTGCTCTGTTATGCTCGGAGTTTGCAAAGGACAAGTAACCTGAACAAACCTTTTAATATTCAGTGCTGATATTTGTTCCTCTTCCTCACTCCTGCCAAAACAAAAACAAAACTGGAAACCACTGCAACTCTACTTTTCAAATAGATAATTCTCCTACTCACTAATTTCTATCATTTTTTTTTCATTTTTTTCAACAAAACAATGAAATTCTCAGAATGAGAAACATGGCCATAGACAGAATTAGATCTAGATTCTAGTGAAAACTCTTTCAGGGCACCTAGTTTTAGCTCAGGTCATGATACCAGGGTGGTGGGATAGAGCCATGCCTTAGGCATGGGGGGAGTCTGCCTGTCCCTCTCCCTCTGCTCCTCTCCCCACCTAGCCCTTGGGCACCCGTGTTCTCTCAAAATAATTTTTTTTTTTTTTAAACCACAAAACCTCTTTCCCTATTTAGCCACATAATCTTCTAAACTTCCTTCACCTCAATAGTCTATTTCCTAACTCTTTAAATTGCAGGGTTCTTTCCTGCATTAATATTTCATGATTCTAACATTCCACAGAGTTCTGTGTACATACAACAAAAAAGACAAACCTGACTTCAGTATCTAAAAGTACAGACCAATGACACTAAAATGTGGTGAAGTACCATAAAGAATCCTCTGGACTCAATGACCACTGGTTAACAGTAGCTATTACATGGAACAGTGAGGGGCTATCTGTGATCAAACACCCTTACAGAGAGAACTGGGGTTAAGAATTGGGTAGGGTTTTTTTTGGATTCTTAGTAAAATATAACATAAAATTTATTTTTTTTAAACTATGGTAAAATACACTTAAAACTTATCACCTTGGGGATCCCTCGGCTCAGTGGTTTGGCGTGTGCCTTTGGCCCAGGACGTGATCCCAGAGTCCCGGGATCGAGTTCCACATCGGGCTCCCTGCATGGAGCCTGCTTCTCTCTCTGCCTCTCTCTCTCTCTGTCTCTCATGAATAAATTAAAAAATATATATTAAAAAAAAAAACTTATCACCTTAACTAGTTTTAGGGGGCAGAGTGCTGTATTGTTAAATATATTCACATTGCTGTGCAACAGACCTCCAATACTTTTTCATCTTACAAAACTGAACGCCATACCCACTGAACAACTCCCTATTTCCCTCTACCCCCACTCCCTGGGGGACTATCGTCGTACCCTTCACCATTCTACTTTCCGTTTCTATGAATTTGACTTTAGAAATGTCATGTAAATGTAATCATAGTGAATATTTACCTTTTTGTGCATTTTAACCATTTTTATGCATATAATTCAGTGGTGTTATATTCTAATTGTTATACAACCATCACCACTATCCGTCTCAATTTTTTCATCCCAAACTGAAACTCTGTACACATTAAGCAATAACTCCCCATTACCCAGTCCCAAGGCTCTGGTAACCACTATTCCACTTTCTCTATGAATTTGCCTATTCTAAGTACCTCATATAAATGCACACAGTTTTTGTCCTTTTTTTTGGTCTGGCTTGTTTCACTTAGCACAGTGTTTTTCAAGGTCCATCCATGTTGTAGCATATACCAGAATTTCATTCCTTTTTAAGGCTGATACACTCTATGTAGACAATAATACATTTTGTGTATCCATTCATGTGGACATTTGGGTTGTTTCCACGATTTAGCTATTATGAATAATGCTGCTGCTAAATAGATAAATACTGATGAGGATGTGGAGAAATTGGAAACCTGGGGCAGTGATAGTGGGAATGTAAAACAGTACAGCCACTATGGAAAACAATATTGTGGTTTCTCAAAAACTTAAAAATAGAATTACCACATAAGCCAGCAATTCCACTTCTAGGTCTATACCCAAAAGAACTGAAAGAACTTGAACAGGTAATTGTATAACAAAGTTCATTTGTGATAACTCAGTCATCCTAATGGGTGTGAAATAACATCTCATGGTGGTTTTGATTTGCATTTCCCTAATGACTAGTGAGGTTGAACACCTTTTCATGTGTGCTTACTGGCCATTTGTGTATCTTCTTTGGGAAAAATGTCCAGATAGTTTTTGATCAGTCCTAAAAATATGTGTTCAAATGAATGATTCATTAGGCACTCTGGCATTCCTATAGCATAAGCTGCTGACTGAGAATCACAGCAAAGTCCAGACACTTTTCATTTGCCAGAGGTTTTTGTTTTTGTTTCATTTCTCTAAAAAGCAGCCTCCCCATAAAAATGGGCTCAGTTCAATCTAATCAACCAATTCTTAAATGCAGGCTATGGAACCATCCTACCCTTCCAAAGCTTAGCAAAAACACTCAGAAAGACAACAAAAGATGCATTCATTATGCCTCTCCCAGGGGCAAGAGTCTTTACCAATTTAACTTCTTGCATGGAGCCCAAACACTCCATTTCCCAATGAAAGATACTCCCTATGGAAAAGGTAATATAAGTCTAGGGAAGGAGGAAGGGATTAACAAAACCAAAAAGTAGTATATTCAGTAACAGCCTGCTAAAAATTGCTGTTTTGGGAAATGTCCATTAAACTACTATAACACCAAAAGGTAATGTTTTCCTGACCTCATACTACCAAGAGGGTTATAACCAAATCAACCACTGAAATCTGCTCATCCAAAACCAATAACTATCTTTTTAGCAAACATTTCTCATCTCAAACAATCTTTGAATTTCTAAGGCTGGTTTTATAATAAAATTACTCTATTGGCCAAACAGCTAATATTCTTGAATAAAGATCCCAATCTACTTCATGTATATAATGCTCAGAAAGTAAGTAGAAAAGAAAATATTTAAATAAAAACTATATTAGAAGATCCTAACTGTATTACCTGTCTGCCTGCCTGTCTTCCTTCACCCACTAAATGAAGAGATTCTTCTAGGTGCTTAGCATCTTTAAAAAAATTAAAAATTAAAAATTTTAAAATTAAAAAAAAGCAACACACCACCCTCTACTCTTGTGCTGCTTATATTCTAGTGCCCTTGGATCCTTGGACTCTCTTTGAAAATGGTAAGTGTGAAATATACCAGTAATTTGTTTTTGCAAGTCTGTCTACAATAAATCAAATCATTAATACCATACATAATTTCTGATGTAAACATATGGGAATTTAAAGTACACAGAAATATTTAAATACAGTTGTCTTTCACTGCACTATAAACATAATAAGCCTATAAAAATTCTTTCTTCCAAGAACCAATAACCAACTAAAATGTTTCTGCCTGAAATAATGAGGATCTGCTTAATATTGGCAGCTTGGCCCTTCTGAATACCTACTTCTGAATACTCACTTAGCAAAGTAACTACCTATAAAAACCTCAGGAGGTTTTAACAATCAAGTAACAACTCAAATTTCACTAACATTCATAATTAAGAGAATGCTCCAGATTTTTTTTTAAAAGCCAAAGGGGGGGTTTACCTAGTCAGCTGATAAAATTTAAAATCTTTTTTTAAAAAGTGAAATAGTAGTATACATCCATAGTCATTTCTCGTCATCTGCATGTTAACCAACTAGCTAGTTCGGACATGCCCTGTTCAATATGGTAGCTACCAGCCACATGACTACTGAGCACTTGAAAGGTGCCCAATCTAAGTTGAAATTAGCTTTGAGTATAACATACACATGAAGAAAAAAATATAAAATCTCAACATTTTCTAAACTTTGATTACATAACAAAATGATAACATTTGGGATAAAAATGAATTCAAAATATCATTAAATTATTTTTTGGGTGCCAGGGTGGCTCAGTTGGTTAAATGACTCCTGATTTCAGCTCAAGTCATCTCAGGGCTGTGGGATCAAGCCTCACACTCAGCAGGGAGCCTATTTGAGATTCTCTCTCCTTCTCCCTCTGCCACACCCCCTGCTCTCCCCAAAGTGCAAGGGCACAAGCTCTCTAAAATAAATAAATCTGGGCAGCCCCGGTGGCGCAGCGATTTAGCGCCGCCTGCAGCCTGGGGTGTGATCCTGGAGACCCGGGATCAAGTCCCACGTCGATCCCACGTCGGGCTCCCTGCAGGGAGCCTGCTTCTCCCTCTGCCTGTCTCTCTGCCCCTCTGCCTGCCTCTCTCTCTCTCTGCCTCTGAATAAATAAAAATAAAAATTTTTAAATAAATAAATCTTTTTTAAAAAATAAAAATAAATTCTTCTTTTACTTTTTTAAGATTTATTTTTTCTTAAAGATTATGGGCAGCCCCGGTGGCTTAGCAGTTTAGTGTCACCTTCGGTCTGGGGTGTGATTCTGGAGACCTGGGATTGAGTCACACGTCGGGCTCCCTGCATGGAGCCTACCTCTCCTTCTGCCTGTGCTTCTGCCTCTCTCTCTCATGAATAAATAAATAACATCTTAAAAAAAAAAGAGAGAGAGATTTTATTTATTTTGAGAGAAAGCGCATGCAAACGAGAGCAAAGGGGAAAGGGCATTAGAAGTGAAAGGGAGAGAATCTCAAGCCAACTCCCTGCTGAGCCCAGAGCCTCTCCCAACTAACCTGAGCCAAAACCAAGAGCTGGATGCTTAACCAAATGAACCACCCAGGCACCCCAAGATTTATTTATTTAAATTAAGAGAGAAAGCAGGAGTGCATGCGTGGTGGGCAGAGGGGTAGAAGGAAAGGATCTCAAGTAGACTCCACTTAGCCCAGAGTCCAGAGGAGGCCTCAATCCCACAACCCCGAGGTCAGGACCCAAGCCAAAATCAAGAGTCAGATGCTCAATAGACTGAGCCATCCAGGCACCCCATTCTTTTACTTTTGTTAACGTAAAAAATGTCTTTTTTTAACTTTTTTAATACCAAAAAATATCACGTGGCTCACATTCTATCTGTTTCAAACAGCACTGGGTTTAAGACAACAGGCTTCTAAACCTGCACACAGAGTAATACATGCAATATGTGCTGGAGATATGCTCAAAATTTTATACTTATGTATTTACTCATTTCTCGGTTCACACGTTCACACTCTTAAATCTATCTTCTATACCAAAATACCAAACATATCAAATATTTTTATATCAAAATATGAAAGTTTCAGAGTCTAATGTGAAATTGTTTAGCAGAGCACTAACAAATATTTGAGTGACCACTGTGTACAGGGCATTCAATCCATAAAGTAACTTACTCTGCTATACTTCAGTGGTCGAAAGGACACATATTCTATATCCTGCTAATATGCACTCTGTTCCTACAGTGTGCCTGGCACCATGCTAAATGCTCTACCCTCCCTGATCCATAAAATCCTCACAACTACCCTATGTAGTAGGTCCTATTTAAAGAAAAAACTGAAGCACACAGAAATTAAGTAACTTGCCAAAGCCCACAGACTGTGGAAGTAGGATTCCAACTCAGCAGGCTCAAACCAAAGCCACCACACATTTTCCCTAATAAAAGGACTACAAAGGGTGGCTGGTTCAGTTGAAAGAGCACAGACTCTTGATCTCAAGGTTCTGAGTTCAAGCCCCATGATGGGTGTAGAGATTACCAAAAACACAAATAAAACTTCTTTTAAAAAGGACTATACAAGATTGTGTCATTTTACAGGAGGACTGGGTTCTACTTGTGGGTGTGTACCCATTATAAAAAGACTGGAATAGACCGGGGCTTAATGCATTGCTTCTCATTCTCCGCCTACTCTTCTCAATAGCAGGTTAAAGTTGACCACACAAATTAAATCCTTGATCTCACAGACTATGTTCCTTTTCCAGAATTTCTAGGCCCTATCCCATCCCTCTGGTCCAATTCCTATGTCCTGCAAGCTTCATTTCAAACACCATATCTATGCAAGCCTAGTTAAGACTCCCCATGATTCAGGCTAATCACCTTTCCTCCCTATGCTCATCCCTATTGTAGCAGTTCCCACACTCTGTCCTCACTAGACTACTCAAGGGGTCTATTGTGTTCACCACTTACAGTACCTAAAACCGTGCCTAACATTAGGTGCTCAATAAATATTTGCTGATCTAACCACTTGACCCACCCAGCTACAGCTAAAAGTGGAATATTAAAAGCAAACTTAGTGATAGGAGGGGCTAACCCACAAGCAGAGAACAAGTTCTAAATTTCATTAAATTTATGACAGGTCAAAAGGATAATACGATACACATGAAATAATGATTGCAATGACTCTTACCCACCCCAGAAAAAGGAAGAGTAAAATTAGAATCTATTTTAAATGATCACTTGCCCAATTTAGTTTCCGCATAATTTTGTAACAATGAATTAAAACGCTGTCCTAAGAAATCCAAATCAACCATTCCAGTAATGCTATAAATTGAAATCAGCTTAATTTTGACAATTCCCGGAGTTCAGAGACTGGAGTTGCTTTTTAAAATCGTCTCAAATATAAAACTAGTTACACTTATAATTGGATTTCACCGCACTCCCCCAATGCTGAGTGCTGGGCTCCACATGACAGGAGCAACCATGTGTCCTTTAAGATATTTACGGGGAGGGCGGGGGGGGGGGGGGGGGAGAAGGGACGGTTTCCACACACAATTCGTTTAACACAAATTGTGTTAATGCCACTAAATTTTCTAACCAGAGTCCAAAGGGACTTTCCTAGAGCCTTCTCTTTTCCAAAACGGGAAACCGACTTAAAAGGTCAATCTTTAGTTCTTACTTACTAATCTAAGTAATCCTGAAACATGAGGTGAAAGTACATGAGAAGTTCTAGGGCTAAGAGGACCGGCCAAATGTTTTCCTATAAACCGTAGCGTAAAGTCAAATGGAAGAGAGGACTTCATTCTTTCGGGTTTGAGGACAGAAAATGATCATCTCTCTTAGATTACTGCTCCTGTTGATGTCTGGAAAAGCACTGTGAGGCAAACATGCCAACTGAGTCCCACCCCAAGCACGAAGAGCCTCCGATTGTTTGACACATCAATGGATTAGTCAACGCGGGGGAACTCACTTTTCCCCTCTAATTTGCTTTAATTATTCCTCACACAAACCCTCAAGTTTACTCTAAGTTATGACCATATGGAATCTTCTCTCTGCCCCTAAGTATTAAATCCAGGCCTTTACCAAACGACTACTACGACTTCAATCCCATCCCCTAAAATAAATCCCTTACAAGTATCGTACATCTAGTTAACGCCACACAGATATGGAAAAAGCCAGTCCAGGCGCTTAAAGAAACAGCATTTTGGAACGTGGTTAATGCTGCATATTTTGCAACAGAGGCAATGAACAGAGTGGGAGACTCGAAAGCAAAAGACCGGATGGAAAGCATGGGAAGACCCCGCCCCAGCAAGCTCGATGTCGATTCAAACAGTAACTTGGGTCTGTTCGCCTGGAATCGGAATCACTGAAACAAAGGCGTTTATTACGGGAAGCAAGATGTCTGGAGTTAAAAGAAACGGTCTGCAGCTACCCAGACCGCACACCATCTTCCCACAGGTCTTACCTATGGTGGAAATAAAGGTGGTATTGAAGGCATCATCCGAAAAACGAAAAAGGACGCAGGTCTTCCCTACTCCCGAGTCTCCGATCAGGAGCAGCTTGAAAAGCAGGTCGTACGTCTTCTTCGCCATTGGGAGGAGCGGCTCAGGCTCTCGCCGCCGGCGGCCCCAAGGGATCGGTCCCTCTCACGACGGCCAACTCCTCACTTGGGCGTTCTCAGGCCGGAGGACCGGGGTAGCGTGGGAAAAACGAGGGCTCGAGAGGGCGCGGGCGACCTGCGAACGGCCTCGTCGAGGAAGCCCCGACGGTGGCGGCGTCCGGTGCCTCCGAGGGCGGCGACCGCGGCTCCGCAGCCTCTCCCAGCCGCTCCGCCCGGTTCCGGGGAGTCGGTCGGGACAAAATGGCCTCCCCTCCCCCCTCAGGGCTGCTCGGCCGGGACGCTCCCACGGGCGAGCGAACAAGCTCTGCCGTCGAGGGAGCGCGGCGGACGTGAGGACAGGCTCTCTCCCGAGCAGAAACTCCGCGCCAGGACGCGGCGGCGGCAGCGAAGGAGGACCCCGAGCCGACGAGCTCAGCTACATAGCCACAGGAAGCCGAGCCTCCCCGGCCAGAGCCACCTTTTCCCCGTGCCCTCTCACGCCGGCGTGCGCGCTGCCTGAGACGCACGCAAGGACGTACGCCCGCCCTTCCCTCGCGCCCTCGCCCTGCGGATCGCCTCTGCGCACGCGCGCCGGAGGGTGTCGGGGCACGCGGGGGCGGGGAGTGGCGCGCCGGGGTCTCAGAGCCTCAGTCTAGGGCCCCGCGGAGAAGAGAGAGGGGAGGGGCGAGAGAGGGCGAGGCCGCGGGCGCGCTCCCTGCGGCCGCCTGATAGGGTGCGCGGCGCTACGAGCACGCCCCGCGGGGAGGCGCTGCCTGGCGACTGCGCAGGCGCGGCACGCTGGAGTAGCCCCTTGGCACCCCCCACACCCCGCCGGGCTTCTTCCGGGGGTCGCCCTCCTGGCTACGCTGAGGAGGCTCCCGGCCCCGTTTGTCGCGTGTGTCGAGTTGAAGGTCTCGGCGCACTGACAGGCTCGGACGGCCATATGTTCCGGTGCAGCGGCGGCTCGTAAACGCGAGAAAAAAGCGGCGCCCTGGGTCATTAATAGGCTCTTTGCTAAAATGAGACGCATCCCCGGAGTGCCCGCCCTCGTGGCTAATCGTGACGGGAGAAACGTTTAGACCTCCGTCCCGCTTTACTTAACGAGCAAGAGTTGACGTTCCGGAGAGCAGCAGTTTGAAATGGAAAAACTGGCCGGGCTGCTCAGGTTGGGATGATGTCATCCGCCTTTCAGGGCAAGGAGAGGAGGATTGAGGAACACCTGGGCGCAGGGAGGACCTTCCCGCAAAGTGGAGGCTTGGGTGCCGGGCGCCACGGCGAGAACCCGCCGCAGGCCTCGCAGGCCTTTTGGAAGACGGGAGAGCCCCGAGCGCCATGCACGGGAAGCCCGGCCCCTCCCTGCCGCCGAAATCGAACCACCGGTGTCCAAAATTGAAGGATACTCTAGCCAGCCCCAGCCCGACGCTGCCTCTTCCTGGCACTCTCTTTCCATATGCCTTAAGCCCCTCCTTCGGGCTCCCCCCATCAGGCTTTATGCTTCCCTCTTCCTCTCCTTCCTTTCTGTAGGTTAAATAGGCGTCCTCCTGCCCTGCCATTCCCAGCGTGTTGCACCGCCGCAAAGCGCAGCCAGAATGTCATGGCTGAGAAGTTGAACCTGTGCTTCGTCCTGATACAGGAGAAAACCCTGAGACATCTGGAAACAGGGATTGAGACAGAAGTAAAAACTACATTTTTACACCCTGCCGCCCCCCCCAAAAAAATGTTATGTATATTTAATATGTAATTAAAATTGGTCTTTGAGGCAGTTAGGGTAATCACATTACAATCTCCCATTTTTTAAAAGCTTGGGTTGCGTTCTTCCTTCCCAATCACCCCCAAAACTTCCCTGCTGAAAATGCTTGTCTTCTTTAATACACCTCGCCCTTCAGTTTGTTTCTATGATTGCTCTTGTTTCTCAAACCTCATCCTCTGTGGATCATTCTTTTTCCAGTTCGGAGTGTCTTAAGATAATACCAACAATTCTAATATAACTGTGCAAATCAAAATGAGCTATGGTCAGTGCTACACAGGTTTGTCATCAATTAAGGCATGACATTGTGCACCTCGGGGACTCCATTGATGGCGTGATTCTCCCATTCAAAATAAGTTTGATTAACTCAAGCCCCAGTATTGTGAAGCATTTTTTTTTAAATGTCATGATTTTTAAATGTAGAAAGCCTAATTAATTCCACTACATAAATTTTGGGAATTAGGGCAGCTAAATATGGAAAATAAATTTTTAAAACTATGCTTTATCCCAGTTGTTTCGAGCAGTTATATCAATTAGCCTTTTCTCCACAGGCTCCATATTCTGAAACCTTAGGAATTAATTACACTTATTAACATATTGTATTTATTATTGAGTCAGGATTGTAGAATTTTAGAGCTTTCATTTTTGTTTAAGATTTATTTATTTGAGGGACACCTGAGTGCTCAGCAGTTGAATCTCTGCCTTTGGCTCAAGGCATGATCCTGGGATCCAGGATCCAGTCCCACATCAGGCTCCTGTGTCTCTCATGAATCATGAAAATATTTTTAAAAGATTTTTCTCTCATGAAATATATTTTTAAAAAGATTTATTTATTTGAGAAACCATGCACATGCGAGGGGGCACAAGGCAGTAAATCCCAAGCAGACACTGTACTGAGCATGCAGCCAGAAGAGGGGCTCATCCCACCACTCTGAACCAAAACGGAGAATCAGATGCCCAACTGGCTGTACCACCCAGGTGCCCCAAGCTTTCATATCTTTAAATCATAATTCAACTCTTGCATGTGATTTACAAATAAGTCTAAGGCTTAGAGGTCACACCATTAGTGGCAGAGCCAGCATTATGTGCGAGGGAAAAGGGAAGAAAACCTCTACAGGACATCACATCGCATGGAGGTGGCTCAGCCAGTACTTAATATTTGGCTTCCCTAAAGTTAATTAAAAGTGTTGCTGGAGTAAGACATAAGCATCAAGCTATATCTACCACTGAAGGTGTCTGGCATGATCAAGGTAAGGTGTAAAAGATCTCTGACTCTAGAAAAAAAAAAAAAAAGAATAAAATGAGGGTCTATGTAGGCCTAAAAGGTAAACCTAGCATCCTGAAATAATATTTGATAAATGCTAAAACTTAGTGAAAGAAAATGCCAAGTTATTACTAGCTTAGGATATATGCCGTTTAAAAAATTGCTCTGAAAAGACTCTACTCCAGGGGATCCTGGGTGGCTCAGCATTAAGCATTTGCCTTCAGATCAGGTCATGATCTCAAGTGGGATCCAGCCCAGTATCGGGCTCCCCACTCAGCGAGAAGTCTACTTCTCCCTCTGCCTCTCCCCCTCCCCTCTTGCCCCTGCTCATGCTCGTTCTCTGTCTCTCAAAGAAAATATTTTTTTTAAAAGACTCTAGTCCAAATATTTGTAAAGCCAAGAAATAAAATAGGTATATTTATATGTTCATATTATTAGTTAAGGTATTATTTCTATATTTTTCTAGAGAACACAAGCTGACCAAAGTCATGTTTCCAATCTTCAGCTTCAACTTTCAGGACCTGCCTCTAAAGCTGTAAGAAATCCCTGCCTTGGGGCAACTGGCTTGTTCTGTCTGAGGAACGTGCAACTCTTGATCTTGGCTTCATGAGTTTGAGCCCCATGCTGAATGTAGAGATAACTTAAATATATATACACATAAGCTTCAAAAAAAAGAAAGAAAGAAAGAAAGAAATCCCTACTTCAAAAGATACTGACTCAGGATCATCTTTCCTCCTCTTCCTGCATATATTTTCTATTATTTATACCCGATTTCTTCCTTTAATTTCTCCACCCCTTTGCTCTCTTTGTTCTCCTTAAAAAATGGAGTTCTTCCCTTGAGTGGCAGTTCCACTGTTAGGTCATAACCTTGCTGTAAAACCTACCATTCCAATCTCAGGGCTTTTGCCCATTTGTTACTGCCTGTTTCCTGTGTTCACACGCCCAACCTTCAGCAAGGAAGTCCATGAAGGTCTCTTTTAGACATCCCTGATGCCCAGAGGCTGCAACTGTTCTTATCACCATTCCCTGCCAATATTCTGCCCTGACTACCTATCTTGACTTGATCCTACTTCTTGTTAGAGAATGATTGCCCCATGAGCCTTCCCCAGTACATTGCATTGTTTGTTCTAAACTTCTCCAGGGGGGCAGCCTGGGTGGCTCAGCGGTTTAGCACCTGCCTTCGGCCCAGGGCGTGATCCTGGAGTCCCGGGATCAAGTCCCACATCGGGCTCCCTGCATGGAGCCTGCTTCTCCCTCTGCTGATATCTCTGCCTCTCTCTCTCTCTCTCTCATGAGTAAATAAATAAAATGTTTTTTAAAAAAACTTCTCCGGGGATACCTCAGTTCTGAAATACTGGGCTCCTGAGTGCTGGCACTTAAGGGCAAGTCCATACCAGTGAGCTTTATTTCCTGTCCTGGTTTCCATATATTAGTCTCCAGATGAACTGAACTAGTCATCTTTTCTGCAGTTACTATGCATCTTCTTGATTTCATGCTTAGTTTCATGTGGTTTTCTCCATCTGAAATGCACCCTCTCCTCACCCCACTTATATATCTCTTCAGCCTTCAGCATAAAAGTCCTCAGCATAGGCTGTCTTCCCCAACGCTCTTGCTGGGGAAAGAACTTGTTTCTCTTTTGAACTCCCATAGCACTTTAAAAAAATCAATTGTTTCCCCTTTCTTATTTCACAAGTAACGTAGAACCTGTAGATAAGCAAAACACAAAATATTAATTATTAAAAAAACTACCCACAGGAGTGTCTGGCTGGCTCAGTTCATAGAACATGCAACTCAATCTCAGGGTTGTGAGTCTGAGCCCCACATTGGGCATAGAGCTTACTAAAAAAATTTAAACATCAAATAAATAAAATCTTAAAAAAAAATGTAAAGGAAAGCTTGGGTGACTCAGTGGTTGAGCATCTGCCTTCAGCTCAGGGCATGATCTCGGAGTCCCGGAATTGAGTCCCACATCAGGTCCCTTGCATGGAGCGGGCTTCTCCTGTCTCTGCCTCTCTCTGTCTCTCATGAATAAATAAATAAGATCTTTTTTAAAAACTGTAAAAAAATCAGGGTCCCTGTGTGGCTTAGTGGGTTAAGTGTCTGCTTTCGGCTCAGGTCATGATCCCAGGGTACTGGGATAGAGCCCTGCTTCTTCCTCTGTTGCTCCCCCTGCTTGTACTCTCTCTGTCAAATAAATAAATAAAATCTTTTTTTAAAAAAAATACACCTTGAGTTGGTTAGATTTAAGTTTCTGTATCTGTCCCTTTGTTAAAAAGAGACCTGTTGTAAGTTATTTATATCTCTAAACCTGTTTTCTCATCTGTGAAGTGAAAATAAGATAGAAAGTACCGTAAGATTGTGTGAGGATTAGATGAGACGCAGTGTTTGGCCTTTAGTTAAGCCTCAGCGATGTTATTACCACCACAAGAACTAACACAACTTTTTCCATTTGACGATCATTGGCTTGTTGAAAAAAGCAAAACTAGAGGGGCATAAATCTTAACAAATTACATGTTTTGAGACATGAGATGCATTCTGTTAATCCATGGTGACATCCTAGACAGGAAGGGATCTTTGCAACTTTATGCCTTGCTCCCTGCATAAAGTCTGCTTCTCCCTCTGCCTGTGTCTCTGCCTCTCTCTCCCTCTCCCTCTCTCTCTCTCTCTCTCTCTCATGAATAAATAAAGTAAAATCTTTAAAAAATGTAAATATGTAAACTATTTAGACATTTATAATGTCTAAAGAAAAACAAAAGAATCATCTAAGGCAAAAAGAATCATCCAAGATAATCAAGGATGATTATCTATTTTCTAATAATTGACTCTTCAACTAGGTAATAAAGTATTAGCTGCTTTATTTAACTGCTCTATTAACTGCAATTCACATTATTTAGAAAATGAGAGCATCAAGAAATAAACAAACATAGTGGTTCTCTTTTAACATGAAGACATGCAGTAGGGGCACCTGGGTGACTCAGTGATTGAGCACTTACTTCAGCTCAGGTCATGATCCTGGGGTCTTGGGATCGAGTCCCACATCAGGCTCCCCTCCAGGGAGCCTGCTTCTCCCTCTGCTTATGTCTCTGCCTCTCTCTCTATGTCTATCATGAATAAATAAATAAAATCTTAAAAAAAAAAAAGACATGCAGAATAAACCCCTGGGTGGATCAATGCAAAACAGGGCTATAAGGGCACACTTTATCCATCACAGGAACTGGAATTTTTATAGCAGCAAAAGTCAGAGCTCTGAAGAGCAAAAGAGGCTTTAGATAAATTGAGAGGGAAAGACAGGAGGGGAGAGCACAGGGCATGGTGACTTGACCTGCGTGAGATGGTCAGAAAATTCACAGAAGCACCAAAAGTCAGAAGAAAACAGAGTTAAAGAGAAAAGGCACTTTCTAGAGGCAGAACAAGAAGACAGGAATGCTTTAACCCTTTTCCAAGGCAAGAAATTTGAAGCCACACTTGTGACTTAAAAAATTCATAGACTTGGGTGGCCCCAGTGGCTTAGCGGTTGCACCGCCTTCAGCCCAGGGCGTAATCCTGGAGACCCAGGATCAAGTCCCACGTCAGGCTCCCTGCATGGAGCCTGCTTCTCCCTCTGCCTGTGCTCTGCCTCTCTTTCTGTGTCTCCACGAATACATTTTAAAAATCTTAAAAAAAAAATTCATAGACTTACGGCATGGTATAATGGAGTCATAGTGATCTGATCTTGAATCCTTGTTACATCTCATTTAGCTGGATCTTCTTAGACAATTACTAATCATCTTGAACTTCAACTTCTTCATCTGGAAAGTGGGGTTATCAATAGTTGCCAAACCAAGCTATCGTGAAGATTAAAATAATCCATGTAAAGAAACTGACAGTGAGACTAGCAGTCTCTTAAACATTGACTCTCTTCCCCCTGAAAGATGTAAACCATCTAAGGAACCACTGTTGTATCTTCTATATCTTCTATAATACCTAGATCAGGGTCTTATATATAATAAGGGCTCAATACATATAAATGAGATTGAATCACATCTGCATCAGAGAAAATCTTGAAAGGCATCTAAACTAATTTCCTGCTCTGTGCAACAATGCCCTAAGCAACCAATGGCCTGTCCAGTCTCAATACTACCAGTGAGTTTGCTGATGCTGAGAGGACTAATTCTAGTGCTAGGTATTTCTGATGGAAGTGTTCCACATACTGAATCTAATTGTGCTTCCCTGGAACATCACCCATTTGTTTTAGTTCTGTACTCTGGAGCAACACAGAATAAACTTTTCCCCACATTCACATGACAGCTCATCAACTCTTTGAAGATAGCATTGGTATTTTCCTTTAAGCTGCTCCAAACTTAGGTACCTAGGTGGCTCAGTTGGTTAAGCATCTGACTTTTGATTTCAGCTAAGGTCATGATCTCAGGGCCATGATCTCAGGGTTGTGAGATCAAATCCCACATCTAGTGGAGCATGGTGTCAGCTTGAGATTCTTTCTCCCTTTGCCCCTCCTGCTGCTCCAGCTCTCTTTCTAAATAAATAAATAATATTTAAAAAAAAATAAATTCCTTAAAAAAAAAAAAAAAAAAGACTGCTCCAAGCTAACTCTTTTCATGTAAGGTAACTCTCAGATAACTATCAGCTCTACCATTTTAGTTTGCATATGTCTCCTCCAGTGGAATGTGACACTTATAATTGAATATTATTTGAATCGAGGATATAACCATATGGAAAAGGGGACCTGGGGGCTCAGTGGTTGAGTATTTGGCTCAGGGTGTGATCCCAGGGTCCTGGGATTGAGTCCCACATCAGGCATCCCTGGGGGAGCCTGCTTCTCCCTCTATATTTCTGCTTCTCTCTGTGCCTCTCATGAATAATCAAACAAAATCTTGGGGGAAAAAACCCTATGGAAATTCCCAGATCAGGCTACCACTGCAGGTTATAGAAATCAGGGCCAATAGG
This sequence comes from Vulpes lagopus, assembly GCF_018345385.1. NCBI lineage: Eukaryota > Metazoa > Chordata > Mammalia > Carnivora > Canidae > Vulpes > Vulpes lagopus. Next base: position 113,540,887 of record NC_054828.1, read on the forward strand.
GATATTCCCTATGACTGAGGTGATTTGGTACCTGATTGAGAAGAAGCCACCTTCCAGATGAATAGCTACTAAAGCTATTTAATAAATTATGATAAAAATTACCTCTTACATACACAAATTTAAAATAAACAAAGGAGAAAAATAATAAAATAAAATAAAGGAGAGAAATGGTAATTCACAGGAGTAGAAAAATGTATGGAAAAATGTTCAAATTCACTTGTAATCTGAGAAATTCAAACAACAAGATAGTATTTTCTGCCCATCAGAATGACAAAAATTAAAGGATACCAAGTGTTGGTGAAGATATGAAGGGACAAGAACTCTCATGCATAACTGGTGGGAGTGCAGTCTGGTCAAGCTATTCTGGAAAGCAATGAGACAATATTTAATAGACGACATATATGCCTATGACTCGATAATACCACTCGTGGGTATGTCCCTGAGAAATCCCCACATTGGTTCATCATGAATATGTTTGTGGCAGCTAGATGTTGGAATCAATCTAAGCATTTGTTACTAGGTGGTAAATAAAATGTGAAGAATGCATATTGAGCTAATCCAGATCACAAAAGCTTGCCTGGGTGTTGAAAATTGGCTAATATTGGGAGTCCTGGATGGCTTAGTCAGTTATGCATCTGACTCTGGATTGCAGCTCAGGTCATGATCTCAGGGTCATGAGATGGAGCCCCCATGTTGGGCTTCACGCTTAGCAGGAAGTCTACTTGTCCCGCTTCTTCTGCTCCTCTCCACGCTCGTTCTCATTTCCTACCTCCCTCTCTCATAAATAAATAAATAAATAAATCTTTAAAGAAAAGAAGAAAATTGGCTAATATGACAACTTAGACCCAAGGCAACATTTTTACTCCAATTCACTAATAAACTGGCAACCAAGTAAAGCAAAGAGCAATGCCTTCCAAGTTCCTAGCATGCACATGCCCAAACTCTGGTGATTAATGCAGGCCATTTAGACGGAGAAAGACAGGTCTAAAGAGTTCAGAGTCAGGACTAAGTTTTTATAGGATTAGGCTTGGTGAGAGGCTGGGTCAGCTTTCAATGGCCTATCCTCTACCATGTAAGAAAATTCTCTACTGGGGCACCTGGGTGGCTCAGTGATTGAGCATCTGCCTTTGGCTCAGGTCATGATCCCAGGGTCCTGGGAGTACCCTCTCTCTCTGTGTCTCTTGTGAACAAATAAATAAAATCTGAAAGAAAGAAATAAAGAAAGAAAATTCTTTGCTGTACTATTGGGCCAATAGCAGGCCTGTCCAAGTCATACCTCACACGCTATAAAATACTGTGTAGCAGTATTAAGCAAGTAACTAGTTGCATGCTCAGCAACTGGAACAAAGGAAACAAAATGATTTCTAGTACAATGCTATTTGTGTAAATTAAAAACATACTAAACAATATTGTATGAGGTTTCAAGCAAGTTTTTTTTAAAGATTTTATTTATTTATTCATGAGAGACACGGGGGGAGGGGTGGGTGGGAAGAGGCAGAGAGAGAAGCAGGCTCCATGCAAGAAGCCCTATGTGGGACTCAATCCTGGGACTCCAGGATCAGGCCCCAGGCTGAAGGCAGGCACTAAACCGCTGAGCCACCCAGGGATCCACTCAAGCAAAATTTTTTTTAAAGATTTTAATTATTTATTCATGAGAGACACAGAGAATGAGAGAGGCAGAGACACAGGCAGAGGGATAAGCAGGCTCCATGCATGGAGCCCGACGTAGGACTCGATCCCGGGTCTCCAGGATCACACCCTGGACTGAAGGCGGCACTAAACCACTGAGCCACCAGGGCTGCCCACCTCAAGCAAATTTAATTAAGTACATCAAACACATCACAGAGGGAACCTGTGGAAAGGAAGAGCAATGAGAGGGGAAGAAGGGGAAAAAATATGAAATAAAAAAAAATGGGAAGGACCTTGCACAGATTAAAAATGTGAGTAGTCCATGTGCAAATAAGTGAGGAAGGTGGTTAATTCAGTGCTCTGCTCCCAGATCTAAATTTTTATTTTTATTTTCATTTATTGTTTTTTAGAGAGGGGGGAGCAGAGGGAGAGGGACAGAGAGAACCTGATCCAAATTTTTAAACAAAACAAAAGTGAGGAGGGGATTTAGTTGTACCTGGTGGTGGAGGAAATCACTACTGATACTCCTTGTAGATATGAGTGAAAAAAAAAAAAACCTAAATATTTGGTTTGGTCTGAAAAAAGAATAGATTTTGGCTGTTTGTTGTTATGCCTATTACCATACAACCTAATAATAGTTATGTAAATTTTAAAATTTGTGACGGATTTATTTGATCACATTGATTGATTATGGAAGCTCAGACTTCATGGAATCCTCTGTTTGAGAAGCTGGGAGCTCAGCTTTCAGCTATCAGCTATCAGCCCTTGCCCAGTCCTGCTTTCAGTACTTTGGACCAAGCACCCAGTTATTTACAGGCTGTCCCCCACCTCTTTCCTGGAGCCCAAGAGAGGGTGGAAGCATGGGATATGAAAAGCCTCATTGCTACATAACAATTGAGTTAGACACTACCAAGATATTATCTGAGGGCAGCCATTTCACTTTCCAAACTACTCCAAAGAAGAAATCAGGCCTTTGGGGCACCTGCATGGCTCAGTGGTTGAGTGTCTGCCTTCGGCTCAGGTTGTGATCCCAGGGTCCTGGGATTGAGTCTGTATCAGGCTACCCACAGGGAGCCTACTTCTCCCTCTGCCTCCCTCTGTGTGTCTCCCCTGAATAAATAAGTAAAATATTTTAAAAGAGAAAGAAAGAAACCAGGCCTTCGCCATGTAGTTTGTACATCTAGCATTCTACTAAATAAAAAATTTTAGGGCAGCCCCGGTGGTGCAGCGGTTTGGCACTGTCTGCAGCCTGGGGTGTGATCCTGGAGACCCGGGATCGAGCTCCCTGCATGGAGCCTGCTCCCTGCATGGAGCCTGCTTCTCCCTCTCCCTCTGCCTGTGTCTCTGTGTCTATGAATAAATAAATAAAATCTTTTTAAATAAAAAAATAAAATTTTTTAAAAAGATGGAACTTTTTTGCCCTACTTGGGGCAATGGTATCCATGACAGCTAGGTGGAAATCCTATGTGGGTTTCTTTGCCTTGTTACCACCACAGCCAGTCCCTCCGCCCTCACTCATATTCATACTCACTTCCTTGTAGAACAGACATTTGTCAGGTCTTTGGCTGCCCAGCATCAAACTCCTCCCTTTGACAAGCGAACACCCCACCACAAGCAACTAGGATGTAGAGCCCTCCTCCCACTGTATTTCCCTTCCCCAGCACCTGCTCCCCTAACCACACATCTCAGCTGTGGGGATATCAGCTGGACTCTACCAGCCTGAAGCACCAGCTTAAAGCTTTGGTACAGAGGCTGATGACACAAAGTAGCAGGCACAGTGTGGCATGTCCTGAAGAGGCAATGGGGTACAGCAGTACTTGGTTCCTAGGGCACCTGCAAGCCCCAGAGCTGGGCAGCATCCCAGGTGCAGTGCTGCCCACCCTCGTGCTACAGGCTGCATCTCTGGTGTGCATGGGGCAGCTATGGCCTCACATACCGTCAGCATATGCCACCTGTCTCTGTCCCCTAATTCCTTAGCCTTCTCCAGCCTTCTCAGTAATTCTGAGAACTTCCCAATAACCTTTCAATAAATTTATTTTCTGCTTCTATTGACCAAAGTCAGTTTGTGTTGCAACCAAGATCCCTGACTATCACAATTATTTCTGGTAGAACTCCTACAGTGACCCCTTTTTTGCCTGCCATTCCCTCCACGTCCACTTTCTCTTTCTCATTTTCTGCTGACCTTGCTGCATGGACCTGCCACACCTCTGCTCACACTTAGCCTGTGTCTGCCAGTCTCTCTCATAAGGCTGCTCTACCTTTGCTCTCTCTTTCACGTGACTCCATAGCCTCCCTCTAGCCCCCTTCCTAGGATTTAGACACCCTGCGCTCCCAGCCCATCTTGAGGCCTGGACAGCTAGGCAAGTCATCCTAACCCTGTTGCAATGTCAGCACCGGATCTGGTGCTGAGAGAGGAGAGCGTCCCTAGATGCTACAAGGAGGGGTCACTAAAAGGAAAGAGAGACACAGGCAGAGAAATGGGAGGGTAGCAAGACTTCCTATTTTTATTATTTAACTATACAAATTGTCATTTACTGAGTTCTTGCACATTGCTGGCCCCTTATATGCATGACCTCACATTAATACTTTAAGGTAGGGACTATTATAATCCCATTTTCATGTGAGGAAACAAGAGTTTAAAGAAGTTAGGGTGCCTGGCTGGCTCAGCCGGTGGAGTATGCAACTCTTGATCTCAAGGTCTTAAGTTTAAGCCCCACATAGGGCATAGAGCTTACTTTAAAAAAAAAAAGAGTTGGGGTGCTTGGGTGGCTCAGTTGGTTAAGCGCTCGACTCTTGTTTTTGGTTCAGGTGGTGATCTCATGGTTGAAAGGTCAAGCCCTGCATCAGGCTCTGCAGTCAGCAGGGAGTCTGCTTGGGACTATCTCTCTTTCTCCCTTTCCTTTGCCCCTCCCCCTCCTAAAACAACTAAATCTTAATAAAAAACTTTTTGAAGAAGTTAAGAGGCATGGAATGGATGAAGCCTGGAATCTCCTTCAAAACAGTTGGAAAGAGGAGAGACAAAACAAGGAGTGATAAAACAAGATTGGCCAAAGGTTGTTTATTGTTCAAGCTGGATAATAGATATATGGAGATTCATGATACTATTATGTCTAATTTCTCTATAGTATAAGTTTTCCATAATTAAAATTAAATGTTGCTTTGTTTTAAGTTAAGAAACTTGATCAAAAAAAAAAAAAAAGAAACTTGATCAAAGTTATACAAAGAATAAATGATAAAGTTGAGTTTTGATTCCAGACCCTCCCAGACTTCAACACCTGCCCTCTTAACCTCTACACTGGATTCTTTTTCTTTTTTTTTAAGATTTTATTTATTTGAGAAAGAGAGAGTAAGTGAGCAAGAGAAAGAAGAAGCAGGGGCAGGACAGAGGAAGAAACAGACTCCCTGCTGAGCAGGGAGCCCAACATGAGGCTTGATCATGGGTCCCAGGATCACCACCCAAGCTGAAGGCAGACGCCCAACCGACTGAGCCACCCAGGCACCCCTCTACACTGGATGCTTGACAAGGAACCTAACAAGACCTAAGAGGAAAAGCTTAGTGATTTTCAGAAGCTTCAAAGGGGATTCAGAGATCTCTTAGCTAATTTCTGTTCTGGTTTTCCAGGTAAATTTTGGCAAGGATCAACAGAATATGGCCAGATATTAATTCCCCATATCTAGAGCTTATTATAAAGAAGATGCAAAAAAAAAATAAAAATAAAAAGAAGAAGAAGATGCCCTCATTTTCTCTGCCTGTTTCTGAGGAAATGCAAAGCAGCCCATGAGAGTCTTTGGTAGCCAAAGTTTTCTAAAACTACCCAGGCAACAGCTGTCCTTGAACTGTCACCTGTCTTGCCAGGCCCTGAGTCAGCGCCACTTGCCCTGCCCAGCCCCCACTGCTGAACCAGATGGGACTTGCCCTTTCCTGGCTGGGCTAAACCGGTTGGGCCAGCCCAGCCCTGCCCTGCCCCAGCATCTTCCTAAGTGTATGGGTTCTTGCTCCCTTACTCTCACCTGGGGTTCCTACCTTTGCACCTCTTTTGCCATCCCAAGCAGCAAACTCATGCCTGGAACTTCAACTCTGAAGGGAGGAGCCAAAAGACCACCTCCCACATGTTGGAGACATGGACAGGTCCCTGGAATTTTTCTTTGGACAGAAAAAATGAGCTGGGTACCAGCATCTCCTACTATCTACAAAGGAAGTCCCCCTTCTCTGGGTGACTCTAGGATTTGCTTTAGGAGAAAAGCATTAAATATATATATATATAAAGACACTGCTCCTTTGCTGTAGAGGAGGATTCCATCCCTAGGCTCAAGCCCAGAAAAGACTGGGTTTGGGGAAATACAGAGACCAAATTTTTCGTCTGTGTTTCTGTGCGGAGAAATTTCTGTGGGCCCTCCCATCACTCCCTTCTATTGGTTTAGACATAAAGCCACAGCAAGTGTGCTCAGTAAGCCTGGCACTGGAAGACTGGACAATGCAGACACTGACCCCACTACTAAGTCACCAGAGTTAGCTTTCTCCCTAATGTCAGCCCTGTCCCACAGGCATCCACGGCTAGCCTGCTCAGAATCTGGGCCCTGCCACGTGGGCATGTGTGACCCTAGGATAATAACTAACCTCTTTGAGCTTCAGTTTTTGTCATCAGTAAAATAAGAATAAAATACTCCCCTTGTAGGTTTATGGCAAAGACCAAAGTAGTGTATGTGAAGCACTTAGTAAGTACACAGCACATACTCGTTTCCTTCACCTAGCCTTGGAATTGCCTTCACCTTGCCTATCCTGCCCAAATAGGATTTGCCTCTCCTGGCCAAATTGGACTGATAGTAAAGGTTTTAGGCCTGAGACCACGCACTGGTCTCATGTCTTGATTCTAGACATTCACACCTACCCACACAGGCCAGCTGTTTCTGATAATCAAAAATGCAAAATTCCAAGCATTATTTTCTTAAATTAAGAGTTTTGGGGATCCCTGGGTGGCGCAGTGGTTTGGCGCTTGCCTTTGGCCCAGGGCGCGATCCTGGAGACCCGGGATCGAATCCCACATCAGGCTCCCGGTGCATGGAGCCTGCTTCTCCCTCTGCCTATGTCTCTGCCTCTCTCTCTCTCTCTCTCTGTGACTATCATAAATAAATAAAAATTTAAAAAAAATTTTAAATTTAAGAGTTTTGATTCATTTGTCCATGTCGATTAATGTTGGTTCCAAGTACCCATCTTTTTCCCCCAAATACCCGAAGGTAAATTATTTTAAATAACCCAACTTTGAAAATAAAATTAAATTTAATTTTAAAAAATAACCAAATTTTGAAATATATATAGCATCAACAATAACTCACTATAGTTTGTTCCCTACCATAAAGCTGGGCCAGTCATACCCCATGGCCACACACATGACCCAGACCATGACAGTCAGAATCTAATCCTGAATTTTATTTTATTTTTTTTTAATTTTTTTTAATCCTGAATTTTAATTTGGAAGCCAAGACTTGTTAACTTGGTAGGTTGTAATCCTCTAGACATTGGTGGCCATTTGCCACCACTTGGGGAGAGTCTGCCTAAGAATGAAACCAACATTGAAGATAGCAGAGCTGAGAGATGGAAAGAAAAGGATTGTTGGATGACATCACTTGAGTCTCTAGACTTAGCTTTGCCTAAAGCCAACCAACCCCTGTAATTTCTGGCTACATGAGCCAATATATTGTATTCTTTTTATAAACCGGTTTAAGCTGAATTTCTATCACTTGCAAAAGAAATCCTGACTAATACAGTATGAGTGTTTTTGGTTGAGCAATAGAATACATAGTCTAAAACGTTGTGTTTAAAAAAAAGTTTTTTTATGTAGGCTCCACACACAGCATGGAGCTCAATGTAGGGCTTGAACTCACAACCCTGAGATCAAGAGCTGGGCTGAGATCAAGAGTTGGATGCTCAACTGACTGAGCCATTCAGGAGCATCTAAAACATTGTTTTATGTAGAATTTCCGTATGATCGTATTATGTATTCAACATTATTATAACAACTTTATTGAGATATAATTCACATACCATAAAATACACTTATTAAAGCATACAATCCAGTGATTTTTAGTATAATCACAGAGTTGTGCAACTATTACCACAACTGTATTTTAGAACATTTTCATCAGCCCTAAAAGAAGCTATATCCATTAGCAGTGATTCCTCAACTACCCACTTGAGGATCTTCCTTTAACCACCAACCAACCACTAACCAACTTTCTCTCTATATAACTTGTCTATTCTGGACATTTTGTATAAATAAAATCATTCAGTATGCAGCCTTTTGTGACTGACTTCTTTCACTTAGCATAATGTGTTCAAGGTTCATGCATTTTGTAGCATGAATCAGTGCTTTATTCCTTTTATGGATAAGTAATATTTCATGCTATGAATATACCACATTTTGTTTATACATTCATCATTGGTGTACACTTGCGTCGTCTCTACATTTGGGTGATTACGAATTGTGCTGCTATGAACATTTATGTACAAGTTTTTGCATGGGTGTATATTTCAATTCTCTGGGGTACATACCCAGGAATGGAATTGCTGAGCTATATGACAACTTCATGTTTAACTTTTTGAGGAATTGCCAAAATATTTTTTCAAAGTAGCTGAATGAACCATATTAAATTCCTACCAGCAATGTCTAAGGCTTCTAGTTTCTCTACATCCTCAACAATACATGCTATTGTCTGTTTTTAATTTTAGCTATCCCAGTAGGGAGTGAAATGATATGTCATTGTAGTTTTGATTTGCATTTCCCTAGGGATTAGTGATGTTGAGCATCTTTTTCATGTGCTTATTGGCCATTTGTATAGCTTCTCTGGAAAAATGTATATTCAAATCCTTTACCCAGTTTGAATCGAGTTGTCTTACTATTTCATTTTTTTCTTTTTTAGGTAAGCTCTACACCTAACATGGAGCTTGAACTCACAACCTTGAGATCAAGAGTCATATGCTGAACTAACTGTGCCCTCCAGGCACCCTTAGATCGTCTTTTTAATTTCTAGAAGTTAGATGTATGTTCTGGGTACAAGTCTCTTGTCAGATTTATGATCTTCAAATATTTTCTCCCATTCTGTGCTTTTTTTTTCACTTTCTTTTTTTTTTTTAAGATTTTATTTATTTATTCATGAGAAACAGAGAGAGACACAGAGAGAGAGAGAGAGGCAGAGACACAGGCAGAGGGAGAAGCAAGATCCCCACAAGGAACTGGATGGCAGATGCTCAATCACTGAGCCACTCAGGCGTCCCTTTTTCTTTACTTTCTTGATGATGTCTCCTAAAGTTCAAAGGTTTTAAATTTTGACTGTCTAATTTATCTTTTGTTTTTTTCTCCCACTCCTGCTTTTGTATCGTCTGTTTTTCTAAGTAATCTCTACACCCAATGTGAGGCTTGAACTTACAACCCCAAGATCAAAAGTCACAGGCTCTACTGACTGAGCTTTCAGGCACCCCCATGTCTTAAAAACCATTACCTAATACAAGGTCAAGAAGATTTACTCGTTCATTATCTTTTAAGAATTTTATAGTTTTATCTCCTATATTTAGGTCTATGATCGGTTTTGAGTTCTCCTTTTTTTTATTTTTAATGTGGTATGAGGTAGAGGTCCAACTTCATTCTTTTGCACGTGGATATCCTATTGCCTCAGCATCATTTGTTGTATTTTTCCCGCATTGATATAGCATTATTTTTGTAAGCATGTTTTACTCAGAAAAATATTAATATCAATTTATATTCTCTGAAAATATCACGATTGCTTCTGTCAGCAATGTTGCATGGTAGAGACCGGGAGAGGGGTGATCCTCTGTGGGCAATTAAACATCTGGCCACAGAATATGATCAGTATGATCAGTATGTGTACAATGATGCCCAAAGTTTGGTGTACATCACAATTATCTGGGAAATTTTTTTTTTTTTGGAAATTTTTTTTTAATGGGAATCCCCAAGCCCTACCCTAACCTACCACACCAGAATTTCCTGGAGGCAGTGTGGGGAGATAGGCAAAATAGGTAAAGGGGATTAAGAGGTACATATTTCCTGGGGCACCTGGCTCACACAGAGAGCCTGAATTTTTTTTTTTAGTATTTGCATTTTTATTAATTATTATTTTTTGAAGATTTTATTTTAATTATTCATGAAAGACACACAGAGAGAGGCAGAGACATAGGCAGAGGGAAAAGTAGGCTCCATTCAGGGAACCCGATGTTGTACTCAATCCCGAGATTCCAGGATCATGCCCTGAGCCAAAGGCAGATGCTCAACCGCTGAGCCACCCAGGCGTCCAGAGAGCATGCAATTTTCGCTCTTGGGGTCGTGAGTTCAAGCCCCACATGTAAAGCTTACATAAAAAGAAGGAAGGAAAGAAAGAAAGAAAGAAAGAAAGAAAGAAAGAAAGAAAGAAAGAAAGAAAGAAAGAAAGAAAAGAAAGAAAAGAAAAGAAAAAAGAAAAGAGAAAGAAAGAAAGAAAGAAAGAAGAAAGAAAGAAAGAAAGAAAGAAAGAAAGAAAGAAAGAAAGAAAGAAAGAAAGAAAGAAAGAAGAGGGATCCCTGGGTGGCGCAGCGGTTTGGCGCCTGCCTTTGGCCCAAGGCGCGATCCTGGAGACCGGGGATCGAGTCCCACGTCGGGCTCCCGGTGCATGGAGCCTGCTTCTCCCTCTGCCTATGTCTCTGCGTCTCTCTCTCTGTGTGACTATCATAAATAAATAAAAATTTTTAAAAAAGAGAGAGAATAGAAAAAAGAGAGATGCACTTCCAGTTATAAAATGAATAAGTCATGAAGATGAAAAGTAGAGGATAGGGAATACAGTCAGTAATATTGTAGTAACTATGTGGTGACAGGTTCTAAGTACACTTATTATGATGAGCACATAATAATGTATATAATTGTCAAGTCACTATATTGCACATCTGAAACTATATATTATATGTCAACTATACTGTAATTAATTTTTTAATTTTTAAAAAGCAGTTTAAAAAGTCAGTTAACAAAACCTGAAAAGATTATAGTTCAGAAACAAACAGAAAAAGGAATTTTCTGGCAACAGTCTCTCTATTCCATATATTGAATCATAAAACATTAGGGATGGAAGTCCTCATAAGACTACATAATTCACCTCTTCATTTTTGAGTTGATTGTTTAACTGGAAAATGATTAGTTTTTGCTCTCACTCCCTGTACACATCATTCATATCAAGGCCAGACTGAACACTGTTTGCATCCCCCTAACACATTCAAATTCCAAAATATTTAAAACTAATGAGATTTTACTGAAGGCTTTATGGGAAGATGGAGAAGAGGATTATATCACATACCACAAAGCAAAACTTATTTATTATTTATTTTTTAAAAATATTTTATTTATTTATTGATGAGAGAGAGAGAGGGGGAGAAAGAGAGGCAGACACACAGGCAGAGAGAGAAATAGGCTCCATCGGGCAGGGAACCTGATGTGGCACTTTGATCCTGGGACTCCAGGATCATGCCCTGGGCCGAAGGCAGGTGCTAAACCACTGAGCCACCCAGGGATCCCTAAAAAACTTATTTAGATCCCTCCATTTGACCAACTAGCCCTGTTCTTCTTTCAAAAGTTTTTTCCATTGCCAGGTTTCTTCTGAAATTCCCTTTTTGCCAAACCATTTAGCTATGGTATTGTTTTGTTTTAGTTTATGTATTTATTTATATATTCATTCATTCATTCATTCATTCATTCATTTATTGAGGATAACCTCTACATCCAATGTGGGACTCAAACTCACAACCCTGAGATCAAGAGTCACCTGCTCTTCCAACAGAGCCAGCCAGGTGCCCCTGGTCTCAAGTTTATATACCACACTCAACAAAGTAAAAGTAATTAGTTGCCTATAAAGCAACTATCTTTCCTCAAGCATGCTCCTTGGGAAAGTAGGGAGGTATCTCAGACCATTCTATGGTCATAGAGCCATATCAAGACTTCCTGCTTATTAAGAATAAGACATTGGGCTAAGTATCAGACAAAATGGCTTACTTAACGTCATTGTAGCTCAACAGTGGCAAATTGGGTATGGAACTTTAATGATAAGGGTTGAAGCACAACCTCTGAGCCACTCATATTTGTTGTCTTCTGTTGTGTATTTTTTTTTTTTTTTTTTTGCTTAGTAGTAGCCTGTGGGACACATGGAAAACATGTTATTAACATGTTATTACCCCATTTTCTAAAGATAGAGAAATTGAGTTAGAGTGACAATGAGTGACTTGGAACTCGGATAGTGGAAGGTCTCCATCTGGTGTTTAGGATTGTTCATCTTTAGCAGTATATGTGAATTGTAGCTGAAATCTCATTGAAAAGCCACAGTGAGAAATGTAACCAGTAAGGGACAGGGTGTAATCCAGGGCATAGTAACAGGAGGGAAAGCCTAGAAAAATTGGAGCATTAGGGCTGATAAGGAGCAATGAGAAAGGGGAATGGGGGCAGAGTGTCAGTGTTTCTCCCACAGTGACAGGAAAGGTATGGCAGCGTTGGGCAAGGCAGGATCCTGTTTGGCAAAGAACATCTGTTCTCATGTAGGAAAGCATGACTCATCAGGGTGCCCCAGCTCAGTGACACAGTCTCTTAAGATCTTCCAAGTCCCCTTAGTCCAACTCTGTATTTACCAAGCAACTCTCAAATCTACTTTTGGCTTCCACAGCATGCCTTCCCACAGAGTAAAGAATGTGCTGACTGGGGTTTCTTCAGGCCTATTGTCAATTATGTTTTACAGGATGAATGAATAATGCTGCATCTGGGCTCTTTCTCATGGGTCTGGTGGAGAGTGAGTGTATTCATTCAACATTAATTCGACAAATATTTATTTATTGAGTGCCATCTACGTGTCAGGCATTGGTCTGAGCCCTTGTGATACAAGATATGGACCTACCCTCACAGACTGTCCCTGCTAATGAAGGGTGACACATAACAAAACAAACAAATCAAGAGATAATTTCAAATTGTGATACTCCACACCTAGGGTTATTGAATTCCTTCCAACAGGCTCAGCTGTAGCCCAGGCTCTGCAACCCTCCCCCCACTCATCTTCCCCAGGATGACTTAAGAAGTTTTAGCCCAATCTCAGAGGACTCAGCATGAAATTTCCTCTCTGGTCTGGCCTGGACCCTGAGAAACTGTTTCAGTAACTAAACTTAAGATCCACAGTGTTCTTCACCACAGCTCTAGCCCCTGGGCTTCTATCTCATTTCCTACCCATGCCTTGATAACCTCATCTATTTGTTCACCCAACAAACACTTTCTGAGCTCTTACTGAGCACCAACATTTTTTTTTTTTTTTGAGCTGGCGGTTCAGAAATGAATAAGACATGGTCCCCACCCTCTAGTTTACAGTCCAAAGAAAGAGACACACACTCATGATTCCTCTTCTTCTCCTACAGGCTAGGAGTGATGGAATTGCAGAGTGACTATGTGCACAGAAGAGGGATCCCAGAGTCATACTGGAGAGTGGTGTGGTCAGAGAAAGTTTCCCTGATGAGAGGATCTTTACATTGAGGTTTTGGGGGGATTTTTGCTAAGTAACTTCTATTGTATCTTCTTCACAAAATTAACAAATGTTGAAACTTTAGAAAATACAGAAAAATGAAGGACATTTAAAGCCACCCATAAAGTCACCATTGATAACACATTGGTGGCATGGACCTAATGGTCTCTTCACTATTTGAACTTGGGTTTTGTTTTGCTTTGTTCTTTTTTTTTTTTAAAGGTTTTACTTATTTATTTGAGACAGAGAGAGAATACAAGCAAAGAGGGTCAGAGGAAGAGGGAGGAGCAGACTCCTCACGGAGCAGGGAGCCCAAGAGGCTGGATCCCAGGACCCTGAGATCATGACCCAAGCTGAAGGCAGAGGGCCAACGGACCAAGCCACCCAGGCGCTCCATGTTTTGTTTTGTTTTTAAAGGTGTATTTATTTATCTTTAGAGAGAGAGAGAGAGAGAGAGAGAGAGTGGAGGGACAGAGGGAGAGGGAGAGAATCTCAAGCAGACTCTTCATTGAGTGCAGAACCAGACACAAGGTTCAATCTCACAACCTTGAGATCATGACCTGAGCCAAAATCACGAGTCAGTGCTCAAATGACTGAGCCACGCAGGCACCTTGTGTTTGAGCTTAGTTTTGAAGTGGAAAACTTTGAAGGAAGGGAAAAGTATCTGATAAAGGCAACATCCTTAGATTGCCTTTAAGAATGAGATATAATAGATAAAGGCAAATATATATGTATATATATATATATATATTTGTTTTGTTTACAGAAATATTGTTGGTACCTAGCCTACACAGCGCAGATAGTAGTTGCTCAACATATATTGGTTAGTAACAAAGGAAAAATAAGTTCGAGCCCCACAATGGGTATAGAGATTACTTAAAATAAAAAAAAAATAGAGGCACCTGGCGGCCCCCTCATAAATAATATAAATAATAAATAAATAAATTTTAAAAATAAAAAAAAAAAAACAAAGAAAAGGGCAGCCCTGGTGGCACAGCGGTTTGGAGCCACCTGCAGCCTGGGGTGTGATCCTGGAGACAAGGGATCGAGTCCCACATCGGGCTCCCTGCATGGAGCCTGCTTCTCCCTCTCTCTCTGCCTGTGTCTCTGACTCTCTCTGTGTGTCTATGAACAAATAAGTAAAATCTAAAAAAATAAAAAATAAAAATTAAAAAAAGGAAAAAAGACAGTCTTGGAAGAAGGCCATGCTAGGCGGGGGTCTCTAATCATTTGTTATCAAATTTTAATTTTATAATTTATGATTTTGTTATCATGCTCTTTGCCTAATCAAATGTCACAAAATGTTTCCCCTATATGTTCTTCTAGAAGGTTAACAGGTTTAGGTCTATGATCCATTTTGAATTCAGTCTTATACCTGGTATGAAGTATGTGTCCTCGTTCATGTTTTTCCATATAGCTATCCTGTCACTACAACACTATATGCTCGAGTATCCTTTCAATGGAATTGAGTTACACTGGCACTTTCATGAAAAAAAAAATCAATTGATTTGATGAATTAGAATTTATTTCTGGACTATGTTCTGTTCCTTTGATCTGTATCCTGCTGACTCCTTTTTATTTATTTATTTATTTATTAAAGACTTTATTTATTTATTCATGAGAGACAGAGAGAGAGGCAGAGACACAGGCAGAGGGAGAAGCAGGCTCCATGCAGGGAGCCCGAGGTGGGACTCGATTCTGGGTCTCCAGGATCAAACCCTGGGTTGAAGGCGGCGCTAAACCACTGAGCCACCCGGGCTGCCCTGACTCCTTTTTTTTTTTTTTTTTAATGAAGCTTTATTGTAATACAGCCACACTATCCATTTCTGTATTATACATGTCTGCTTTCAGGCTACAATGGCAGCTCAGTAGTTATTACAGAGACCACACAGCCTGCAAACCTAAAATATTTACTATCTGGCTTTTTAAAGAAAAAGTTTAGAGGCATCTGGGTGTCTCAGTGGTTGAGCATCTACCTTTGGTTCAGGTCGTGATCCCAGAGTCCCGGGGATTGAGTCCAGCATTGGTCTCCCCACAGGGAGCCTGCTTCTCCCTCTGCCCGTGTCTCTGCCTCTCTCTGTGTGTTTCTCATGAATAAATAAGTAAAATCTTTATTTAAAAAAAAAGGAAAAAGTTGATGACCCCTGGTCTATATATTCATCCTTATGGGGATACCACACTCTCTCGACTACTGAAGCTTTATAGTAAGTCTTTTTTAAAAATTCAGATAATTAATATATGCTGTATTGTTAGTTTCAGAATTAGAATTCAGTGGTTCATCAGTTGCATGTAACACCCAGGGCTCATTCCATCATGTGCCCTCCCTAACACCCATTACCCAGTTACCCCAACCCCCATCCCCCTCCCCTCCAGCAACCCTCAGTTTGTTCCCTATAGTTAAGAGTCTCTCATGGTTTGCCTCCCCCTCTGTTTTCCTCTTGTTTTATATAGTAAGTCTCGATCAGAGAGTGTAAGTCCTCCAGCTTTGATAGCCTTCAAAATATTTTAGCTATTCTAAGTCCTTTACTTTTCCGTATAAATTTTAAAACAGCTTGTCAACTCCTCAAAAAAGACTTAGATTTTGATTAGGATCACATTAAATCCGAAGAACAAACCGGGGCTGATTGCCAACTTAACAATACCAAGTCATCTTCTCTTTTTTTTATAAATGATAAACTACTTTTTTTTTTAGTTTATTTATTTATAATCTCTACACCCAACGTGGGGCTTGAACTCATGAGCTCGAGAGTCACATGCTCCATCGACTGAGCCAGCCAGGTGCCCAACAATATCAAGTCTTCAAAACTATAACATTAAATTCTGTTTATCTAGTTCTTCTTTAATTTCCCTTTGCAATATTTTGTTGTTTTCAGTGTACAAATTTTTGCAAAACTTATTCCTTAGTTTGTTTTAATGCTATTATAAATGGAGTTGATTTTAAATTTTTATTTTCTAGCTCTTTGTTGCTGGCATATAGAAATACCATTGGTTTTTATATATTGACTGTGTACCCTAACTGGTAAGTTTTATTTATTGCAGTAAGTTCCTTTTGGTAGATTCTTTTTTTTTTTTTTTTTAAAGATTTTATTTATTTATTCCGGGGAGACACACAGAGAGAGACAGAGACACAGGCAGAGGGAGAAGCAGTCTCCCTATGGGGATCCCAATGTGGGACTCGATCCCAGGACCCCAAGATCATGCCCTGAGCCAAAGGCAGACGCTCAAGTGTCCCCCTTTTTGGTAGACTCTTAGCGTTGTTTTTTTTTTTTTTTTTCATATACAACAAGGTCATCTACAAATAAAGACAGTTTTACTAATACAGAACTATTCAAGCTTTCTGTGTCTTTAGTTGTTTTATCGATTGCCAAAAGGGAGAGTTTAAACTTTCATTTATGGTTATGGGATTGTGGGAACCCTGGGAGGCGCGGCAGTTTAGCGCCTGCCTTTGGCCCAGGGCACGAACCTGGAGACCTTGGATCGAGTCCCACGCCGGGCTCCCGGTGCATGGAGCCTGCTTCTCCCTCTGCCTATGTCTCTGCCTCTCTTTCTCTCTCTCTCTGTGTGACTATCATAAATAAAAGTTTAAAAAAAGTATGGTTTTGGGATTGTATGTTCCTCCCTTTAATTCTATCAATTTTGCTTCAATTTTAATTTTTCTCTTGAGAATATGTTTTATTTTCTTGGTCTCTTATTCACAAATAATTTTGGATTGTTATTTTTATGAGTTTTATGGGGTTTTTGGATAATATTAACATTGAGGGACCCCTGGGTGGCTCAATCTGTTGAGTGTCAGACTCGGTTTTGGCTCAGGTCACGATCTCACAGTTGTAAAATTGAGCCCCACACTAGGCTCTGCACTCAGCAGAGAGTCTGCTTCTCTCCTTCTCCCTCTCCCTCTTCCCCTCTCCTCCCTATCCCTCTCTGTGTATCAAATACATAAATAAGTCTTTAAAAAAAAAAGATGAACATTGAAATTGGTGGACTTTGAGTAAAGTAGGTTATTCTCTATAATGTGGATGGGACTTATATAATCAGTTGAAAGTCTTTTTTTTTTAAGATTTTATTTATTTAGAGAGAGAGAGAGAGAGAGAGAGAGAGAGAATGATCAGGGGATGTACAGAGGGTGTGGGGAGGCTGACGCAGGGCTCTACTCCAGGACCCTGAGATCATGACCTGAGCCAAAGTCAGATACGTAACAGACTGAGCCACCCAGGTGCCCCTTGAAAGTCTTAATAGAACAAAATCTGACCTCCCCTAAGAAAAAATGAATTTTGCCAGCAAAGCTACTTCCTTAAAATCAATTTTTTTCTCCCTCTCTCTTTCCGTATCCACACACAGACACACAGACACATACAGATTTGGCTTTGTTTCCTTGGAGAACCCTGACTAATAAAGCCATTTTTCACCAGTGAGTATTATTTCCCTTGGTTTAGCAGGAAATTTTCTTGGCTAGGCTGGAATGGCAAATCCATTTCTTGTGCAGCCTCTTCATTCTCTGTTCCATACATGTGTGGTGCAGGCATCAGCCGGAGACATGCACAGAGGCCGCTTTTAGGCAATAGGCTTGGGCAATGGAAACTCCATCAAGGCAAAGGGCCCACAGCAACCACCCAGCTGAATGCAAGCAGGCTCATTAAGTGACCCACCTTAAAATAGCCATAGGCCTGGGGCACCTTGGTGGTTCAGTGGTGAAATGTCTGCCTTCAACTCGGGTTGTGATCCCCGGGTCCTGGGATTGAGTCCCACATCAGGCTCCCTGTGGGGAGCCTGCTTCTCCCTCTACGTATGTCTCTGCCTCTCTCTCTGTGTCTCTCATGAACAAATAAATAAAATCTTAAAAATAAAAAATAGCCATTGGCCCTCACTGACCAATTAAAACCAGGCACAGTTCCTAAGATGACCAAAAAGGGGGAAATTCCATAAGTCCCCATACCCACTCATTCGGCCCTATAACTGTAGCTCCTTACCACCACCTCATGGCAGATGGTTTCTACTTTGCTGTCCTGTCTACCGCTCCCTTCTGGTGCATTCAGTAAACTTCTATTTCCTCTGTTCTCCCTTGTGTGAATTCCTTCACTACCCATGCTGCCAACCCTCACCCAGCTGGGAACCTCCACAGTATAGGTAGACACTTTGAAGATCTCCTCTCTGGTTCTTTTCTCTTCTCTCTTTCCTTTTTAAAAAGTTTATTTGCTTATTTATTTATTTAGTAATTTCTACACCTAAAGTGGGGTTTGAAGAGATCAAGAGTCACACTCTTCCAGCTGAGCCAGCCAGGTGCTCCTGGTTCTTTCCTCTCCAAGGTTCCACACTTTTCAGTCTTCACTGGTTCCCTGGCTGCTCCTTCTCCTTCTCCTTCTCCTTCTCCTTCTCCTTCTTTCTACTTCTCCTTCTCTTCTCCTCCTCCTCCTCCTCCTCCTCCTCCTCCTCCTCCTCCTCCTCCTCCTCCTCCTCCTCCTCCTCCTCCTTCTTCTTCTTCTTCTTCTCTTTTTCCTGCTTCCCACATCAGGATTGTGTATTTTTCCTTGTGAAGCCCAGTTCCCTTTGTGAGGAACATAGGATGCACTTCACCCTGGGCCAAGAGAACTTCTCTGTATGACTCTGCCCATCTGCTTCTGCTCCCAGGCCAATCACCTGCAGGGTGCCAGTTCCAGCCTCAGTTCAGTTTACCTTTGGCTGAGTCGAGTGGTGTCTGCCCTGTGCAAGACTCAGCAAGGTGGGTCAGAGAGGTAGGGAGAGAGTCTGAGTCTCTTCTCTCTCTAGTATCTTCAGGTACTTCCTTTTTATATCAGGCCCAGGAGTGATCACTGTTTTCTGCAGAGAAGAGTCACATGGTAAAATCTTTATCACTTTGAGAAGTAGAGGCTCAGCTTTTGTATTTCTTTTTTTTTTTTTTAAGATTTTATTTATTTATTCATGAGAGACATAGAGAGAAGGCAGAGACACAGGCAGAGGGAGAAGCAGGCTCCATGCAGGGAGCCCGATGTGGGACATGATCCCAGAACTCTGGGATCATGCCCTGAGCCCAAGGCAGACGCTTAACCACTGACCCATCCAGGTGTCCCAAGCTTTTATATTTCTGAAAAAGTTTATTTCATCTTTATTATTGAAAGATATTTTTCTTCTTGTTTGGCTGCTTTTATTTTCCATGCCATGCCTTAGAGATGTCTTTCCATTAACTTCTGGCTTGCAGGTGGCCAAAAAGATGTCTCCTACCAACCTTACCTTTGTTCCTCTGCACATGATTTGTTTTTCCCTCTGTCTACTTTTAACAT
The DNA here is from genome assembly GCF_018345385.1 of Vulpes lagopus. Classification (NCBI taxonomy): domain Eukaryota; kingdom Metazoa; phylum Chordata; class Mammalia; order Carnivora; family Canidae; genus Vulpes; species Vulpes lagopus. The sequence continues at coordinate 113,560,317 of NC_054828.1, forward strand.
TTTCTCTTTATTATCATCTTCACATTTTCTCTGTGTGGGGTTTGTTCAGTTTCTCTGATATGTGTGGGTTTATAGTTTTTACCAAATTTAAGCAATTTTCAGCCATTATTTCTTCAAATATTTTTTCTGTCCTCTCCTTACCTCATAGTCTCTTTCTGGGCCTCCAGTTACATGAATGTAAGGCCGCTGAATTGTGCCACCATTCACTAAGGCTGTGGTTATTTTATTTTATTTTATTTTATTTTTTATTTTGTTTTATTTTATTTAGTAGGCTCCATGCAAGGAGCCCAACGTGGGGCTTGAACTCATGACCCTGAGATCATGACCATTCACTATATTTTTTTAATCTCTAGAATTTTGATATCTCTTTTATATCTTCTATTTCACTCCTCTTGAAGCTGCTCTCCTGCACCTTCTGGAATGTATGGGATATATTTATAATGGCTGTTTCAGTGCCCTTTTCTACTATTAGTGTCATTTCTGGATTTGTTTTTATCGATTGATTTTTTTTTCTGCTTCTTTGAATGTCAGTTAAGTTTTTTATTAGATACCAAATATTTTGTGGGTTTTTTCCAGTTTTATTGAGATACAATTGACATATAATATTGTGTAAGTGTAAGATGTACAACATGATTTTATACATGTATGTATTGTGAAATGATTACCACAAGGAGTTTAGTTAACATCCGAGAACTACTTTTTTAAAATAGCATAGTGGTTGGACGACTCCATACATTATGCTATGCCCCCTACAAATGTAGGTACCATCTGTCACTACATACCACACAACGCTATTGCAATCCCATTGAGTGTATTCCCTATGCTGTACCTTTCATCCCTGTGACTTATTCATCCCATACCTGAAAACCTGTTATCTCCCACTTCCCTTTACCCATTTTGCCCATTCCCCCACCCTACTCCCCTGAGGCAACCATCAACTTGTTCTCTATGTTTATGGGTTTGTTTATATGGGTTTTTGTTTTGTTTTGCTTTGTTGTTTGTTCATTTGTTTTGTTTTTTAGATTTCATATAAGTAAAATCATACGAGATACCAGATACTTTGAAGTTTATATTGTTGGGTACTAGACTTTTTAAAAACTTTTATTTTTTTAAAATTTTTAAAAAGATTTTATTTATTCATGAGAGACACACACAGAGAGAGAGAGAGAGAGAGAGAGGCAGAGACACAGGCAGAAAGAGAAGCAGGCTCCATGCAGGGAGCCTGACGTGGGACGTGGTCCCAGGTTTCCAGGATCACACCCTGGGCTGAAGGCAGTGGCGCTAAACCACTGAGCCACTGGGGCTGCCCCAAAAAACTCTTTTAAATAGTTGGTAACTTTAGTATAGGATGCAGTTAAGTTACTTGGAACTAGTTTGATCTTTATAAGGCTTGCTTTTCAGCTTTGGTAGGTGGGTCCAGAAGAACTCCTAGAATGGGACTAATTTGGCATGACTACTGGGGTAATTTCCTTCTAAGGACTCTATGCCCACTGTGTTGGGAGGTTTTCCCACTCTGGCTGGTAGGAACACCAATTCTTCTCAGCCTTGCATAAGCTCTGCTGGGTTTTCCATCTCCTCATCCTCTACAGGGCTTCTTTCCTCAGTGGTGGCTATTTCTATATACACATGTACTGATTGGTAGCCTGGCAAAAATTCAAGGAGACTCCTCTGTAGATCTCCAAGAATTTTCTCTTTCTCTGCGCTATAGCTCAGAATCTCTCTCCAGATAGTGAGCAGAGACGCTTGTAGAACTCATCCCATTTATTTCCCCTCTCTCAGGGATCACTGTGCTGAGATGCCTGTTATCCAATGTCTTCAAATGATTGCTTCATATATTTTGTTCAATCTTAGAATTGATTAAGGCAGAAGATAAATCTAGATTCTGTTATTTCATCATTGCCAAAATTAGACATTGCTTTTATTCTTTTAAGTAATCTTTTTTTATTGAAGCATAGCATACACACATGAAAGCATACAAATCCTCAGTGTACAGCTCAATAAACTCAAAAAATAAACACATCTATGTGACCATCCCATGTTAATAAATAGAATATGGCTAGCACCACAGAAATTTCATGTTCTTTTCCAATCATTATATCCTCTCAGAGTAAACATTATTCTTGTTTCTAGCACCACAGTACATGTTTTATATAAATGGAATCACATAGCATGTATCCTTTCATATCTGGCTTCTTTCACTCAATATTATGTTTGTCACATTCATCCATGTTATTTGTGAAGCAATAACAAATTCACTTTAATTGCTGTGTAATATTCTATTTTATAAATATACCACATTATTCCTCTATTCTCCTGTTGGTGGACATTTGAGTTATTTCTAGTTTGGACCTATGATGAGTAGTGGTGCTATATCATGTTTGCACATTTTTGAGTGTGTGTTTACATATATATGTATTTCTACCAGAACTGCTGAGTCATATACTAGGGATCTCTTCCACTTCAGTAGATACCACCAGTTTTCCAAAGTAGTTTTCCCAAATTTACACTCCTACTAGCATAGTATGAGCATTCTAGTTGCTCCCATATTCTCACCAACACTTGTTATTATGTATTTTTCATTGTAATCTTTCTGATGGATTTTACTTACATTGCCTTTCAGAACACCACATGGGCATTATAAAGCTACCAGGCAAAATGAGTGAACAGTGTGCCATTTTTGAGACTCCTGTATATATGGTGTTTCTTCTCAATGTCTGTGAGCATTTCCTAAAGCATTCAGTTACATCTCTGTTCATCGACATTATTTGAGCAGAATTTGAAAGCTGTGTTAGATTATTCTAACAGGTGAATATATGGTGAGAGGAAAAGCCAACAGGGGCATTCTTGGCAGAGGAAGCAATGTATGGGAAGGAAGTCAAAAAAGGACCTAGCTCAGGGATGCCTGGTAAAATTGTGCATGATTCTTTCCTTTTTCTATGGAGATGGCACCTCCAAGAATTGTGCAATGCCACAACCCATGAATCTGTACACAGCAGCCATGCGTGTCATGGTTAGGAACTGATAAGAAATTTGTTATAACTGTAAGGCAGAGTGGGTAGCAAAGAGAAGCAGGAGAAGATAAAGCCAGAGTTGGGGCAACATAACCAACTTGGATTTTGCCAGAGGCTTACTTTAAAAGTTTACCCCACCCCCACCCCTGCTAGATGAAGGATTGTACAGGCTTCTTCCTCTTGGATCCCTCAGCTCTCTGAGCCAATAGGGCTGCCCCTGAACTGGGGCTAAGGTGAAACCCAAGTCAGGAAGGAGAAATGCTGAGCACACTCCAGTTTGTCTTGCTACACAACTCTGGTCTCAACAAGTCGAGGAACTGACGCCCTGTCCTTCCTCTATTTTGGGCTTCCTTTCTTGCCTATGGCCTCAGCACAATCCTCTGCCCGGTAAAACTGGGTGAACCTGGATGGAAAGCTGTGCCCCACCCATCTGACCCTTAGCTTCATGTTCCTGAGTCACTGGAGGTGGTTTCTGAGAGCACAAGAAAGTGAAAGGAAAATCCCAGGGTCCCCACTTATCATTCCCACAGCCTGCCTGAATGAAGCCCATTCCTCCAAAAGAAAGACATTCTCTGGGTTGACATTCTTTGTCCTTAAGGCCTCACTACACTTTGTACATATGTGTGTCTTGTACACTTGTTCTGGGCATTACATAATTTACATAGGCCCCCCTGTTGGCCTGGAAGGAAGGGACTATCCACTATGGACCAGAGAAGCCAAGGTCTCTTCTGGAAGGTGAGCCTCATGCTCAAGCTCTGCCTTCCTTCCAGTTTCTTGAACAATGTGTATTCCTTAAACTAGAAACCAGGACTGATGGAAGGGTTCCAAGGAATGGCAGAAGGAGAACCTCTCCTGGCTCTGGTTACCAAGGGAGGAGGTCCAGAGAAATAAGTGGTAAGATGGCACCTCCCCAAGGAGGAGACAAAAGCCAGGACATGGACTCAGGAAAAGTGCCCATGGTTATGCCGGGATTCTGAGACTAGAGTAAATAGCATGAGAGCAGCTGTCAGTGGGAGATTTACAGGTCCTGGGACTAAGTTAACTACGATATAAGTAGAAACCTTTCCAGCCTAGCTTTTTTGGCCTATTTTTCTGCTTCATTGCAAGATCAACTTTTATTTTATTATTTTATTTTATTTTTTTAAAGTTTTTTTTTCTTTTTTTTTTCTTTTTTTTTAAGTAATCTCTACATCCAGCATAGGGCTTAAACTCACAACCTGGAGATCAAGAGCTCCACTGAATAAGCCAGCCAGGTGCCCATGAGATCAACTTTCTTTTCTTTCCTTTTTTTTTTTTTTTAATTTTACTCATTTATTTGAGAGAAAGAGAGAGGGAGGGAGAGGGAGAAGCAGGCTCCCTGAGAGCCCACACAGGCTCAATCCCAGGACCCTGAGATTGTGACCTGAGCTGAAGGCAGACACTTAACCGACTGAGCCACCCGCATGCCCCAAGATCAACTTTTCAATCAACTAACAGGAATATACAGCACACTTAAAATATGTTCATGGTGGCTTGGTCTTAGGAGAAGTATAGAACAAAAGACAAACAATTTCTCTCCTCAAGGAGGCTACTAAGTAACTGAACAGAGCAGAGCAAGGTCTGTGAAACCCTAAGGAACAGTGCAACTGGTAGTTTTTTTTGTTTCTATTTTAAGCCAAAATTAAAATGATCATGAACTCCCTGAGCAGACACCAACTGGGCAACAGTAAGAGTGTGAAGCAACCCAGGCAGAAGAAGAGCTATCCTGGGACCCAAGACTGTTTCCCCATTCATCTGTGTTGATGATCCTTATGTGAACTGTCAAATAAACTGTAATATTCCTATAAAAAAACAAGACAATGAAGATCATATCTAGTTAAATTTTAAACTATGTGAGTTGAGGGGGTCCATGATCCCCCAGACACTCTACGTGCTGAAGAAGTTCCAATTATCACTGGACTGGGGGCAGAAGGGAGGGCAGGCTTTGGATAACCGAAGGGCATTCTGGGCAGGGGAACAGTGTGGAAAAGGCAAAGAAACCATTACCTTCCGGCGCCTGGGTGGCTCAGTCGGTTAAGTGTCTGGCTTTGGCTCAGGTCATGATCTCTGGGTCCTGAGATTGAGTCCTGCAATCAGGATCCCTGCTCAACAGGTAGCCTGCTTCTCCCTCTTCCTCTGCCTGTCACTCCCCCTGCTTGTATTCTTTCTCTTCCTCTCTCTCTGTGTCAAATAAAGTCCTTAAAAGGAAAGAAAGCAAGAAGAAAGAAAGAAAGAAAGAAAGAAAGAAAGAAAGAAAGAAAGAAAAGAAATCATCACCTTCAAAATCACTCCCGTCTCTCTTGAATTTTAAAGTTTTCATACAACCTTCATAGCCCTGACCTATTTTTATTTTTCCAGTAGCTTTGAGCATTTGGTAGAACAGAGATTCCCACTCACAAGGGAAGTGAGAACTGGAGAGTATTTGTTGATCTTGTTTGCGGTCTCCCATCTTCTGCAACAAGGACCCCACTTTTCCTTGGGAAAGCGCTTTCTCCACCCTCAGACTCTGACCAGAGCTGACCCACCACTTGCCACGGTAGTTCAGGCATAGGCACATGACCCAGAACCTTTGCTGCAACAGCTGAGGAGGAAAATTAAGCCAACACAGAGGATATCTGAGCCAGGAGACCATTTCCTGCTGGCAGTGTTTGGGTTCTTTGATCCAGCTGTGCCTGAAACCAATATTATCCTCTGATTTTTCAGAGAAGTGAGCCATTACACTACCTTTTTGATTTAAGCCAGTTTGAGTTTAAGTTTTTGTTACTTGCTATTGAAAGAGTCCTGATTCAGGGGCACCTGGGTGGCTCAGTCGGTTGAGCATCCAACTAGGTTTCATGATCTCAGGATTGTGAGATGGAGCCCCATATGGGGGCTCCACAATGGGTAGAGTCTGCTTGGGATTATCTCCTCCCTCTGCCTCTCCCCCTACTCGTGAGTGCCCTCTCTCTCTCACACACAAATAAATACATAAGTAAAATCTTAAAAAAGAAAAAAGAAATTGTCTTAATTCAGAAAGAAAGCCTGGGATGCCTGGGTGGCTCAGTGGTTGAGCGTCTGCCTTTGGCTCAGGTCATGATCCCAGGGTCTAGGATCGAGTCCAGCATCAGGCTCCCTGCATGGAGCCTGCTTCTCCCTCTGCCTCTCTCTTTGTGTCTCTCATGGATAAATAAAAAATAAAAAAATAAAGGAGTAGAAAGCCTCAGAAGGCTCTGGAGCAATTTATTTATTTATTTTTTAGGAATTTATTTATTTATTCATGAAAGACAGAGAGAGAGGGGCAGAGACACAGGCAGAGGGAGAAGCAGGCTCCCTGCGGGGAGCCCAGTGTGGGACTCAATCCCTGGACCTCAGGATCATGACCTGAGCCAACAGTAGATGCTCAACCACTGAGCCACCCAGGTGCCCCAAGTTCTGGAGCAATTTAAAAGAGACATTTAAAGAAAATTGTGGGGCATGTGGGTGGCTCAGATGGTTAAGCGTGTCTTCGGCTCACATCATGATCTCGGGGTCTTGGGATTGAGGCCTACATTAGGCTCCCTGCTCAGCAACGAGTCTGCTTCTCCCTCTTCTTTTGCCTTTCCCCCTGCTGTGGTCTCTGTCTCTCTCTCTCAAATGAATGAATAAAATATTAAAGAAAGAAAAGAAAAGAAAAGTAATAGCACTGTGTTCTGTTTCTTTTTTCTTTTCTTTTTTTTTTTTTATTCATGAGAGACAGAGAGAGAGAAAGAGGCTGAGACACAGGCAGAGGGAGAAGCAGGCTCCATGCAGGGAGCCTGATGTGGGACTTGATCCAGGGTCCCCAGGATCACGCCCTGGGCCAAAGGCAGGTGCTAAACCGCTGAGCTACTCAGGGATCCCCCCCCTGTGTTCTGTTTCTTAACATGGGGGATAGTTATAGCCCACATACATTTGTGATAAATTAGGCATATATTTTTTGTAGGGTTTTCAGAATTCATGGTTTTCAGAATACTGAGTAACTTTTTAAAAGTTTTTATTTAGGGATCCTTGGGTGGCACAGCGGTTTGGCGCCTGCCTTTGGCCCAGGGCGCGATCCTGGAGACCCGGGATCGAATCCCACATCGGGCTCCCGGTGCATGGAGCCTGCTTCTCCCTCTGCCTGTGTCTCTGCCTCTCTCTCTCTCTCTGTGACTATCATAAATAAATAAAAATTTTAAAAAAAGATATGTGCTCTTAAAAAAAAAAGTTTTTATTTATTTATTTGAGAGAGAAAGAGTGAGAGAGCATGATGTAGGGAGGCAAAGAAAAAGAGAGAAGCAGACTCCTTAGTGTGTTTAGCTCAATCCCAGGATCCTGGGATCACGACCTGGAGCAGAAGGCAGACACTTAACTGACTGATCTACCCAGGCGCCCCCTGAATAAATTTTTTAAAGATTTATTTACTCATTTATTTGAGAGAAAGAGAGATTGAGAGAGAGAGAGAGAGAGAGCAGGAATGCTTCCACAAGTCAGGGGAGGGCAGAAGGAGAGGGAGAAGCAGGCTCCCCACTGAGCAGGGAGCCTAATGCAGAGCCCATCCCAGGACCCCAGGATCATGAACTGAGCTGAAGTCAGACACTTAACCAACTGAGCCACCCCAGGCTCCCCTAAATAATTTTTTTAATGAAAAAGAAAATAAATAATGTGATGGGACTGGTCTATAGAATGGAGTGGGAGAGACCTTGACATCAGAGATGCAGGAAGGCAGCTGGCTCTGAGATGGAGGCTTGGGGTCAGGAAGGTATGGAGTAGAAGCCAGGAATAGGGATGGAGGGGTATGGGAAGATGAGGGGTGCTTGCTGGGTGAATGAGAGCATGAGAAGAATAAACTCCAGATACTGGTAATGATGGCGGAGACAGTGCAGCTGTGAGTGAAAGACTTGGCTGGGGATGTCAAGGGGGGCTGGGAGAGTGGTTGCATTTGGAATCGCTCAGGTGGGAATGCTCAGGCTGTCTGTGGTATCCTTGGAAGGAACAGAAGACTCCCTGGGCCAGCTCAGCCAGGGAACTGGAAAGTCAAAAAACCAGGCTCCTCCCTCTGTCTCTCTGGGACACATGTGATCTTCCCTCTGCTCTTCTCTGCAGACCACTTTCTTCTGTTTTCTGGAAGGGGGGGCACGCCTGGGAGAAGCTGGAGCGCCCTGGGAACCACCCAGGGAGGCAAGGTTAGGATCAAAGCAGCTGAGCAGGAGCACCAGCTGAAAGGACTGTTAAAAGTGTCAAGAGGTGACCAACTGGATGACAAACAGTTCCTGATTTGGGCAAGTTCTAAGGTCTGCATTCAAAGAAAGCAGGAGAGGATCCCTGGGTGGCGCAGAGGTTTGGCGCCTGCCTTTGGCCCAGGGCGCGATCCTGGAGACCCAGGATCGAATCCCACATCGGGCTCCCGGTGCATGGAGCCTGCTTCTCCCTCTGCCTATGTCTCTGCCTCTCTCTCTCTCTCTCTCTCTCTCTCTCTCTCTCTCTGTGACTATCATAAATAAATAAATAAAAAATAAAAAAAAACAAAGAAAGCAGGAGAAAAGAGAGACTGGTATTAGTCTGGGAAGGAGAGGCAGGTGAAGCCCCGTCCCAGCCGTGCTGATGTGGGTGAGGGCGTGAGAGCATCTGTGGCCTACGACATTCTCTATAGGATTCTTGCTTTCAGGTCTGCATGCCGCCCCTCCTCTCCCCTGCCCTGCAGCCTCCCTTCCTCCTTCCCGGACTCCTTAAAAGCCGCTTTGCTGGGGCTCCTTAGAACCGTGCTAGCAAGGTCTCCAACGACTTTCTGGTTGTGATAGCCAGGCTCTAAATACTCTCCAGTTCATTCACCATTCATTCATTCATTTATTCAGAGAATATTTGTTATGTGCCAACTACTTGCCTAGTGATAGGGATATGATGTTGAACAAGATGAATTAGGCAGAGATTCTCTGCAGAGACAGTGTGAGCCTTTTTCTTCCAAGACATTACACACACATCATGCACGTACATGCACACATGCTCTGGCATATGTGCTTGCTTTTTTCTGCTTAGATCTTCCCCAAAGGCTCTGGGAACCCAGCTGCGGGGCATGTGATCTACGTGGAACACAGACAAATGGAGAGGAAGTTAGGCCTGTAACTTAAGGCAGCTGGGGAGGAAGAGGGGTCAGACATCCTGGAGGGGGCACCCCAGATGTACACATACACATCAGCCACCTGGCCATTTGCTAGTGGCCTGGGGAGTGCAGAACTCTGAATGGCAGGCACCCCATAGAAAAGAGCACACTGCCAGGATCTCAGGTTCTGGGCCACTTCAGGCAGTTCTTGAGACAAGGCTCTTTCCAGAAGGCCAGGGAAGAACCCAGGGACCTGGTTCCAGCCTGTCGGACATGCCTGCTACCTCGAATTCCTTCACTGAATCCTGGCCTTGCTCCTGGAGCATGAAGCACCCCCTGGAAAGGGGAGTCTCTGGGCAGGACTCTGGCATCCTATAAATGCAAGGAGCCAGACAATTAGGGCTCCAGACGGTTAAATACCTAAAGGTTTTGGTGATGGAAGGTCCCAGAATTTTCCTTGCCTTCTCTTACTGGGGAATTATACAAAGTAAATGAAGAATAAAGAGGAGAGGGAGAAACAAGAGGGGAGAAGGAGAAAAGAAGGAGCCCATAAGAAAGGAAGAGGTGGAGAAGGAAAGCATTTTTTAACAGAACACGGCTCTGATCACAGTATTTCCCCGCTTTTAGTAACTTCCCATTGCTCATAAGATAACCACAGCCTTCTTTACTCTCTCCCCTACCTCCCCACCCCTTTCAGCCATATGGGGGTTCTGGGGCCTGCTAGGATGTGTTCACAAGTCTTGTGGGAAATTGCCCCATGGGGTTGCAGCAACTGAAACAGGGAGCACCAAAATGGGCCCATCCTAAGGAGCATAGAGACCTACAAAAAGGGGGTTTTAGTCCTGGCTCTGTGACTGTAGGACCATGGGAAAATCACAGTCTCTAAGCCTTCTTTTCTCCACCTGCTCAGTGTTCAGAGAGAATGATCCCTGCCCTGCTTTGCTGGTTATTGTGTGGCTCAGGTGAGATAAAGAACCTAGAAACCCTTTGTGAATTCTCAAGTACTGAACAAATAAAGAATTGTTCCAACTACCGTATAAAATACCTTGAGAAGGGTCAGCGGCCTACCCCTTTCATCTCTCAGTGCTTTTCTAAGAACCCTCATGTCATTACAACACTTTATGCTTTTCAAAGTACTTTTATATTAATTGTGTCACTTTTCTGACTGTTGCCCGAGTGGCTGGGCAGGGCCGCCCCTTGCTGGGCATATCAGGGCACAGGCTCTGAGGGGTGAAGTCACCAGGAGGCCCAGTGTCACGGGGCACATGGTGGCCGAGCCAGGCCTGAGCTCAGGTTTCCTGACTCGGGCCCAGAGCCTGCTCCCAGCTCTTGGGGCCACTCTGCTCCCAGCTCAAAACAGCTGTCATTCTCTTTAGATTCTAAACCATCGGAAGGTACAGACAGGATCTTCTTAGGGGATTAACTTCGGCAGTTAGCATGGCCTTTGGATGGAACTATTGCATAGGACACTTGAGCCTTTACCAGAAAGACAGGCTTGGGTTTTGAAAATCTACTTGCCCTGGCCTGTGGGAGTTGGCCCTGGCTCCTTCGTCACTCCTCTGACAGCAGGGAGCCAAGTCAGGCCAGAGGTGTGCGTGTGGGACCACTTTGGAATCCTTCCTCCAAACACCATTTGGTGGCTCCCTGTCACTGCCAGAGGGTGTATTCGGTGTCCAGCCTCCCCTGCTGGGGAGAGGCAGAGAAACCCACGCATGCTCCCTGTGTCGTCACTCCCAGCAGGAGACACAGCATCGCAGGAGAAGCAGCAAGAGGATGGCGTGAGTGCCCTCTCAAGGGGGGGACCCGATGACCCTCCAGGATGAGAGACACCAGGAGGAGCTCAGAAAGGTAGAGATCCCCTGGGGATGGGGAAGTGGCTGAGGACGCTTCCTGGCGTGTCCCCCTCCCCCAAGCCAGTGTCTGGGTCAGACTGAAACATTCCTGTAGTTTGTGAATCACACCAGGAAACCGCCCCTGCAACATTCCAGGATGCAAAAGCCAGGACCTTGGTCTGACTGCAGATTGGTGGCGGTGGACCAGGGGAAAGGACGCCAGTGGGGTCATCTGCAGATACAGGATTCTGTGCCTTGATCTTCACATGTGGGGGTGGTGGGGGTTGGATGAGGCAAAGGGAGTCCTGGGCTTTTCCTGTCGAGGTCAAATGTCAGAGTGGCCAGAGTTTCACCGCAACCGCAACCGGGTCTCCTGACTTTCCCCTGTAGGCACCTCCCAACTTCAGTGATGACAGTGGGCTTGGCTGAGAGGCATCATCGGGAGAACCATCTGGAATTCAGGAGGCAGAGCAAGGCTAGAATGTTAGTGGGCAACACCTCCCAGCCCACCTCACCCTCGTTTCCTCTTCCTGAGTCCCAGGGGGCTTGGATGAAGCTGTTCCCACAACATTTAAAATAGTGTTTGAAAAAAGAAAACAATGCGGCGCCTGGGTGGCTCAGTGGGTTGGGCGTCTGGCTTCGGCTTAGGTCATGATCCCCGGGTCCTGGGATCAAGCCCTGCATCAGGCTCCAGGCTCAGCCGGGAACCTGCCTCTCCCTCTGCCGCTCCCCCTGCTTGTGCTCTCTTTGTCAAATAAATAAATAAAATCTTAAAACAAAAAAAAAAACCACAAGCACACACAAAAAGATCACCCTACATGCAACAACAGGGAGAATGATCTGAAATAAATTATGACCTAAAATAAATTATAAAGTTAAGCCACTATTTAAAACAATAATGTTTTTAGAACCTCGGTGATGGTTGAGACTTCACTGCCAAGCTAGGAATGGGACAGATGGTGGAGACTGACCCCAGCACCCGAAGGATCTCACCCTGGTGGTGTAGACACTCCTGCAACAGATGCAAGATAAATGTCGGACTATGTCTGACTAGATCGTGGGAAAGAACTGATGGCATGAGGTGTTCCACTGACGACCTGGAGAAAAACATTGCAGACCTCATGACACAGGCTGGGGCAGAAGAACCGGCAGATGAAGACAAGATATCAGCCACACCAAAGAGTAGAAGCTTGCTATTTTACACTGAAATTTGGAACAGCATTTTTTTTTAAGATTTTATTTATTTATTCATGAGAGACAGAGAGAGAGAGGCAGAGACACAGGCAGAGGGAGAAGCAGGCTCCATACAGGGAGCCCGTCGTGAGACTCGATCCCAGATCTCAAGAATCAGGCCCTGGGCCGAAGGCTGCACTAAACTGCTGAGCCACCCAGACTGCCCCTGGAACAGCATTTTTATTCTTATTTTTATTTTATTTTATTTTATTTTAGAACAGCATTTTTATAAGCAACAGAAGATCGAATGGCTTTTTTCCTTACTTTTTAAATTTATATTCAATTTGACAACATATAGCATAACATCCAGTGCTCATCCCATCAAGTCCCCTCCTCAGTGCCTGTCACTCAGTCACTGCATCCCCCCACCCACCTCCCCTTCCACAACCCTTTGTTTCCCGGAGTTAGGAGTCTCTCACTGTCGAATGGCTTTTTGAAGCAACTACTATGTATAGACAGGTTTTCTATGATAAAGTGTACACTCTTCTTATCACATACTGTCTAGTGAGTTTATAGGGTGATTCCTCCCAATTTCTCGAACATGGTAATTTCACATCTTTAGACCTTGGTCAGTTATGCTGTTATTTTTTTTTTTAACAAGCAATTTTTTTAAAAGATTTATTTATTGATTGATTGATTGATTGATTGATTGATTTATGATAGATACACACAGAGAGAGAGAGAGAGAGAGAGAGAGGCAGAGACACAGGCAGAGGGAGAAGCAGGCTCCATGCAAGGAGCCCGATGTGAGACTCGATCCCTTACTCCAGAATCGTGCTCTGGGCCAAAGGCAAGCGCCAAACTGCTGAGCCACCCAGGGGTCCCCACAATTTTATTTCTTTTAATGATTTTATTTATTTATTCATGAGAGACACACACACACAGAGAGAGAGAGAGAGAGAGAGAGAGAGAGAGATTGAGAGAGAGGCAGAGACACAGGCAGAGGGAGAAGCAGGCTCCACGCAGGGAGCTGGATGTGGGACCTGATCCCAGGACTCCAGGATCACGCCCTAAGCTGAAGGCGGCGTTAAACCGCTGAGCCACCCAGGCGTCCCAGCTATGCTGTTAAATAGTAAACACCCAAACTTTGGTGGATCATGCATAAAATTGTCAAATATTTTAGGGTACAAAAAAATAAAACAATAAAACTTTTAGAAAATAATATACGAGGGACGCCTGGGTGGCTCAGCGGTTGAGCATCTGCCTTCAGCTCAAAGTGTGATCCCAAGTCCGGGAATTGAGTTCTGCATGGGGCTCTCTGTGAGAAGCCTTCTTCTCCCTCTGCCTGTGTCTCTGTCTCTCTCTCTCTCTCTGTGTGTCTATCATGAATAAATAAACTCTAAAAATAAAAGAAAAGAATATAGAAGAATTTCTTTGTGACCTTGGGTATAGAAAGAGTTTTAAAGCAAAACAGGAAAAGTGCTAATCAAAGAGAAAGATGGAAAAGTATGTCTGTATTCAATTTAAGGAATCCTAGATATAAAAAACACCATGAAAAGAATGAAATGTCAAGCCACAGAGAAGATACTTGCAACACATATAAGCAATAGAAGTTTCAAAGCCAGAATATAAAAGAACTCCTATAAGGACACCTGGTGGGTCAGTGGTTAGTCTGCCTTCAGCCCAGGGCATGATCCCAGAGTCCCAGGATCGAGTCCCACATTGGGCTCCCTGGATGGAGCCTGCTTCTCCCTCTGCAGGAGGGAGAGACTCCTCTGTGTCTCTGCCTCTCTCTTTGTGTCTCTCATGAATAAATAAATAAAATATTTTAAATAAATAAATAAATAAACTCCTATAAAGCAATAAGAACAAGACAGATAATTCAGCAGAAAAGTGAGCAAGAGGGGTGCCTGGCTGGCTCAGTTGGAAGAGCACGAAACTTTTGATCTCGGGGTTGTGAGTTCGAGCTCGATGTTGGGCATAGAGATGACTTAAAATTAAAATCTTAAATAAAATGAGCAAGAGATATGAAGGGGTAGGTAATTCACAGGAGAAGATATGAAATGTCAGCAGACATATGAAAACATGTTTAACTTTGTCATCTCCAAGAAATCCGAATTAAAGGCATAGTGGGACACCAAGTATCTAAAACAAAGAATGTCAATATTAAGTTTCGGTTCTTCTGAAGCAACTGGAACTCTCATACACTGTTATCAGTGTAACCTTTTACATCCAGTTTGGTAAACAGTTTGACATCATCTACTGAAATTGAAACTTGCATTCTCTATGACCCAGCAATTCCACTCCTAGGGACATACGCAAGGGAAACGGGCTCAATGCACACAGGAGACATAAATAAGAATGCTCATAGCGTCATAACCTATAATAACCCCAAATTGGAAATAACCCAAATGGTAATTTGGGGGCAGCAGCGTGGCTCAGTTGGTTAGGTATCTGGCTCTCAACTTTGGCTCAGGTCATGATCTCAGGGTCCTGGGATCAGCTCCATGTCAGGCTCCATGCTCAGTGGGAAGTCTACTTGATGATTCTCTCTCTCCCTACCCCTCCCTCCTCTAGTGCTCTCTTGGTCTCTGGCTCTAAAATAAATAAGTAAATCTTGTTTAAAAATGAGATGATAGGTGGTATAGTCCTACAATGAAATATTATACAGTAATAACACTATACACAACAGACACAACAACATAGATGAGTCTATCAAATAAAAGAAACAAGAAAAAAGCCCCTTACAAAAGAATGCACACTATATGAATTATATAAACCTCAAAAATTGGCAAAACTGGGGCACCTGGCTGGCTCAGTTGGTAGAGCATGTGATTCTCAATCTCAGGGTCATGAGTTCAAGATCCACAGTGAGTGTAGAGCTTACTTTAAAAAACAGGCAAAAGAAAACCGTACTCTTTAGATGGTAAAAGAAAAAGAAAAGCAAGCAAATGAACATTATAAAATCAGGAATGCTTACCTTACAGAGAAAGGAGAGAAATGTGACTCAGAGGGTCCTGCAGGGGACTACTGGGATGCTGGCAATGTCCTCTGTTTAGCTTGGATGGTTGGCACAAGGGATGGTGGTTTGGGGGAGGGGTGTTGGTATTTTTTTGGCAAAAGGGATGATGGGTTTTGGTTTTTTTTTTTGTATTTGGGGGCATTTTAAGTGGTATATTCATGTAATACAACTTTCTGAATGTGTTTTATTCGATTGAACTATGTGAAATTGCCAATATCAACCATTTTTAACCTCCAAAATGGCAATTTCAGATGGCTCAACCTAATATTTCATAGTAAAATCAAGTTTAAATTAAGATAAGCAGCCATTCAAAAGAAAATAGAAGAAAAAAATAGAAAAAAGAAAGATAAGCAGCCATTCAAAATGACTATTGTAGGGATGCCTGGGTGGCTTGGTGGTTGAGCGTTTGCCTTTGGCTCGGGTTGTGGTCCTGCGGTCCTGGGATCAAGTCCTGTACAGGGTGTCTCTGCCTCTCTCTGGGTCTCTCATGAATAAATAAATAAAATCTTTTGAAATATGATTATTGTAAGGTCTATTAATAACTACATTCACTTATTTAATTTTTAAAGATATATTTATTTATTTGAGAGAGAGCTCGTGCATGCACACTATCCAGTGGGGGGAAGGACAGAGGCTCAAGCAGACTCCCTGCTGAGCACGGAGCCGGAAGTAGGGGCTCCATCCCATGACCCATGAGATCAAGACCTGAGCTGAAACCAAGAGTCAGACGCTCAACTGACTGAGCCACCCAGGCGCCCACCATTTATTTATTAAACAAATGTTTCCTGAGGGCTTATGAATCAGGCGTACTTCTAAGCACTGGAATAGAGAATCATATTCTTTCATGCTGCTTGCATTCTAATGGATTTGAAAACACAGTGAATGAAGTGGAGGAGAGAGGCCCTGTGCAGCCATGGGAGGGAAAGCCTGCGGGCAGAAGAAAGAGCAAGTGCACAGGCCCTATGACTGGAATGTGCTTGGGAGTACTGCAGAACAGGGAGGCCAGTGTTATTGAGTCAGAGTGCAGCAAGGAGAGAGGATGAATACATGAAATGAGAGAAGTAACTAGAGACCCACCATGGAAGGACACGTGCCCAGGCAAGGGACTTTGGAGTTTATTCTGAGAGCAATGAGAGGCCATCAGGAGGTTGAGAGCAGGAAGTGGTATGATTTGATCTATAGTTTAGAAGAAAGATTTTTGGCTGTTCTACAGAGAAGGGGAAGTAGGGAAGTGGAAGCAGGGATTCCTGTTAAAATGCCGCTGCAGTGTCCAGGCGAGAGATGAAGGTGGCATGGACCACGGTGGCAGTGGTGGTAGCACACAGTATGTTGCAGTCAAGATCGGTAGATTTGATGGGTAGAACTCAGGTAGGATTTGTGGATGGATTGCACTGAGAGTAAGCAGAAAAACAGTTGATAGTGTGTGTATGTGTGTGGGTGTGCATTTTAAGATTTATTTATTTCAGTGAGAGAGAGTGCACGTGAAGGAGGGAGGAGCAGAGGAAGAGGGAGAGAGAAATTCAAGCAGATTCTCTGCTTAGCGTGGAGCCCCACCTAGGGCTCAATCTCATGACCCTAAGATCATGACCAAGAGTGGGAGGCTTAGTCAACTGCACCACCCAGGCACCCTGATAATGTGTATATTTTTTAAAAATTAGGATACACAATTCTATATATGGTACAGTCAAAACTCTTTAAAACATGTTCTTGGGGCACCTGGCTGGCTCAGGTGGAGGAGAATGCAACTCTTTGATCTCGGGGTTGTAAGTTCAGGGCCCATGCTGGGTGTAAAAATTACTTAAAAATAAAATCTTTTGGGATGCCTGGGTGGCTCAGTGGCTCAGTGGTTGAGTGCCTCACTTCAGCCCAGGGCATGATCCTGGAGTCCTGGGATCAAGTCCCACATTGGGCTCCCTGCATAGAGCCTGCTTCTCCCTTTGCCTATGTCTCTGCCTCTCTCTCTCTCTCTCTGTGTCTCTCATGAATAAATAAAATCTTTAAAAATAAATAAATAGATAATAAATAAATAAAATCTTTAGGGGTGCCTGGATGTCTCAGTCAGTTAAGTGACCAACTCTTGATTTTGACTCAGGTCATGATCTCAGGTTTGTGAGATGGAGCCCCATGTTGGGCTCTGCACTCAACTGAAATCTACTTGAGAGTCTCTCACTCCCTCTCCGTCTGCCCCCCTCCCCCACCACTTGCACCCTCACACTTTCTCCTCCCTAAATAAATAAAATAAAATAATAAAAATAAAAAATAAAAATCTTAGGAAAACAAAACAAAACATGTTTTTAAAGTATTTTTGTTACTAGAAATTCAAGTATGGAGAAGTAGAAGAAATTCAGTTGGGGAAACAGAATATTTTCATCAATGGATGGATTACACCATTAAACCAGCTGCTGCTAATTACAGAGTAGGAATGGCTACAGAAGGTAAGGAAAAAAAGAAAGTACCTCACCCCTCGCCCCAATCCCTCTGCCCTGCCCTGGGCTTGGAGAAAGGAAGAAAGTGTTTACTGGAGAGACAGGAGTTAATACGCTGCGGGGGGGGGGGGGGGCATTGAAAGAAGGTGGAGCTGATCCAGGTAGGGGGCCATTTGAAATCAGAGCCTTGGGGTCCAGTACAAAGTGATAGAAAGAGCACCCACTCTGGAGTTGGAGACATTCAGCTCAAGTCCCCGGACTGCCAGGTACCATCTAAATTAATGTGAAAGTTAGACAAACGTTCTGTAATCCACCTATGAGGTGTCCAATAAAGGGTGGCTACTAAGGACAGTGTTTTTTTTTTATATTTAGATTTTTTTAATTTTCAGATTTTTCTATATTTTGGTGGGGATGGGGAGTTAACTCAACTCCCATTTACCAGAAAATATAGCAGACAAAGGAGAAAACAAACTTGGGGAAAGAGGAACTGCTATTAATGTAGACTTGGACACAGCTGGGGATCTCTTGAGTTAGATAATCTCACAGTGACGGATCCCAGACTCCGCCAGTGACTCTGTCACATAGTCATATCTCCCTCTGCTGGCAGAACTTGGTTTTGCAGGGTAACCCCAAACCCTGAATAACTTGTGTCTGAAAATTTGCAGGCCCCAGAATTACTAAGGAGTTAAAATTGCCTTCTTGATACCATCTCATGCTAACTGGTTACTGGGACCACACTGGAAGAAGATGCTGGGATGGGAATCCCCTGGGAAAGAATGGCCATTGTCACAGAAAACAGTGAAGGGAGTTTCTTCCTCCCACCAAGCCAAAAATGGGTCTGAACGCCTATGAGACTCGTATTCAAACCAGGACTGAGAAGCAACCATTTTGCCATGTCCACAGGAAGCTTGCCTTGTGGCACAGGAGACAGATCACTCAGGTTGAAGGTTTGGAGTCTGAAGACTGTGCCATTTGATGGCGGGGTGTCCTTCTCTGGTCACTTAGCCTGAAGCTTGGAGTCCTCCTTTGAATGTGGGGATATTAATATTTGTCCTCTCTTGGGGTTGACGTGGGGATTAAGTGAGAAATACAGGCGATAACATGTTGTTAACTGTAAATCATTCTACAAATATAAGGGGGTTTTTTTGTTTTTGTTTTCATTTTTTTACCACCCCTTCTTTGTCTTGTCTCCTCATTTCCTTGCCCTGAAGGTCTTGGAACATTCATTCATTCATTTGCTTCACAGCTGATTTTGGTGAACTAAAGTGAATATAGTATCAGGCTAAGTGTGAGGAAAGGAGACACAGAGATAAAGAGCATAGCTCCTGGGTCGCCTAGGTGGTTCAATCGGTTAGGCATCTGCCTTTGGATCTGGTCATGATCCCAGGGTCCTGCTCAATGGAGAGCCTCTCCTTCTTCCTCTCCCCCTCACTTTTGCTTTCTCTCACTTTCTCTCAAATAAATAAATAAAATCTAAAAAAAAAAAAAAAAAAACATAGCTCCTGTCTTCATGAGGCATATTTTAAGGGGAGGGAGACAGACTCAGGGAGCCATAGTACAACAAGGTAGACTTCCATGAGTACTATAAGGCTAATTAAACAATAAGCTATAGAATTATGAGGAAAGAAAAGATTATTTAGAATAGAAAGAATTAGGGGAGGCAAAGAAGGCTTCCCAGAAGAAGTGATATTCATATAAAGCTTTCATTTATTTCATTTATTTATAAATATACTGAGCACATGCTATGTGCCAGGAACTGGACTAGTCATTGTGAATACAAGAATGAACAAAACAGAGGCACCTGACCAGCTCAATTGAGAGAGCATGCAACTCTTGATCCCGCGTCATGAGTTTGAGCTCCACGTTGGGCATAGAGTTAACCTAGAAAAAAAGAAAATGGGGGTGCCTGGGTGGCTCAGTCAGTAAAGCGTGTGCCTTCAACTCAGGTCATGATCCCAGGGTCTAGCTCTCTGCTCAGTGGGGAGCCTGCTTCTCCCTCTGCCTGCTGTTCTCCCTTCTTGTGCTCTCTCACTCTCTCTCACATGCTTTCTCTCTATCAAACAAGTAAAATCTTTAAACAAATTTTTTTTAAAGATTTTATTTATTTATTCATGAGAGACACACAGAGAGAGAGAGAGAGAGAGAGAGAGAGGCAGAGACACAGGCAGAGGGAGAAGCAGGCTCCATGCAGGGAGCCTGATGTGGGACTCGATCCTGGGTCTCCAGGATCAGGCCCTGGGCTGAAGGCAGCGCTAAGCCACTGAGCCACCTGGGCTCAAATAAATAAATAAAATAAATAATATAAATAAATATATAAATATTTAAATAAACAAAAAAATTTTTAAAAGAAAAGAAAATGAATGAAACAGTCATGTTATATTTTCACAGAGCAACAAAAGTGGGCAAATAATTATCGAATTACAAGTATGCTAAATTCTATGAAAGAAAGTAAAGGGAACAATGAGAACAAATTACAAAGAGATATAAATTAGGTGGGAAAGTCAAGAAATATACCCTTAGGAATTGACATTCAAACTGAGAGCTGAGGGGATCCCTGGGTGGCGCAGCGGTTTGGCGCCTGCCTTTGGCCCAGGGCGCGATCCTGGAGACCCGGGATCGAATCCCACATCGGGCTCCCGGTGCATGGAGCCTGCTTCTCCCTCTGCCTGTGTCTCTGCCTCTCTCTTTCTCTCCCTGTGACTATCATAAATAAATAAATAAAAAAAATAAAAATAAAAAAAAAAAACAGTATGTTAAAAAAAAAAAAAAAAACAAACAAACTGAGAGCTGAAAGATGAAGAGCAGGGATCTAGGGAAAGATGGTGAGGATGAATGTTCTATGTAGCAGAAACAGACCCTGTGTAAGTGCCTTGTGGTAGGAGATTGGAGGGGAGCTGGAAAAGACCATTGTAACTAGAGCCCAGGGAGAAGGTGAAGAGTGGCATGAGATGTGACAGGAGATATGGCAGGTACCAGATTATATAGGTAGTTGGGGGTTACATTTAGGATTTGGACTTTAACTTATGCTCACTGAAGAGCATTACAAAGTTTTAAGCATGGGGTGACATGATCAGACATGTATCTTTAAAAGACTATTTAGTAAAGAATGGGTGAGGGGAGGCAAGGGCATACCTAGGGAGACCAGACTGGAGGCTAGTGTAGGATGCCAGGCCAGAGAAGGTGGTGGTTTGTGTCATGATATTGGCTGTAGAAGTAGAGAAGTTGGTAGTTTTGACAAATATTATGGAAGTTGAGTTGATAGGATTTGGTGTTCGGAGGAATATACTGAGGGTGGGGAAAGAGCTGTTTACAGGGACATTCTTGGAGGGCAAAGTTTGGAAGGAGGATGATGAGTTCAGTGTGCACAAGTAGAACTTCAGGGGCATGGGAGCCATCCAAGTGGCGATGTCCATTAGAGAATTGGATATAAAGATTCGGAGCTCAGGGAAGTCTGGGCTGGAATACCAATTTAGAAATCATTTTGACATTAGTTGAAGTCATGAGCTATAGGGGTCATCATAGAGTGACATTGAAAGAAAAAGAGGGCTTAGGACTGTAACCGACACTATTTAATGTTAGAGTTGAAGGAGGCCAATCAGTTAGGGAGATTGAAACTGAGCAACCAGAACTCAGGAGAGCTTGAGGAGGAAACCAGAAAAGTGTTGTAGGGTCATGAAAACCACAGAAACTGAGTGAGAGTTTGCTAAAGAAGGAAGAAGTGGGTTATGTCAAAGACTCCTACTGAAAGGGGCCCTCTAGAATTGGCACCATGAGGTTCCTGATACCCTTTGCAAGAAGCATCTGTATTGAACAGTGGTAGGAGAAGCCATATTGAGTTGCAGAACGAATAGAAGATGAAGCTGTGTAGACAGGTACAAAATTAGAAGAACATTGCCAACAGAGATGTAGCACCAGCAAAGGCATATGGAGGTGCCCAAAACTGTGGTGTGCTTGGAGGACTTAAGACAAACGCAAGTAGCTAGAGACTTGAGTGTGGAACAGAGAGAGGGAAGGAAGAGTGGCTGATGAAGATGCTGAAAAAGGAAACACAGGATGTGAACAGCCTTGAATTTGAGGGACAAAAGGAAGAAAAACTATGATTTCTTGAATGCCTTCTACATCCTGGGAGTTTTTATATTATCTCATTTAATACTCATGTAAACCCTGTGAGTAATAGTAGAATTCCTATCTTCACTCTCTCCACTGAGAAAATAAGCTATTCAGAGACGTTTTACTTTTACTCAAAATCACACATCTTGTGAGCAATGGGATTCCAATCTCCCTCCCAAACAGGAGGATCTGGGGAAGTGCCTGCTGGGTGGTGGTATCAAGTGTGTGGGGGGGGGGCCAGGGCCAGAAGCCCTTTCCTCCAGCAGCACCACAGCATCAGGTGAGTTAGCCAAAGCAGAGAAAACGTAGTCCAAAAACCAAAGCCAAGTACAACAAGAAAATATTATAAGAGCCAAATGGTCAGTCTATCCAGAAGCCAAGTTGCCAGAGCCAAGAGAGGTTAGTCTACAAAGCCAAAACCTCACCTAGTAATCGGTCCAAAAGCCAAGTTAATCGAAGCTTTAGAGCTTGATCAAAGAGAGGGTTGGGGAAAGCCAAGAAACTTCACAAGTAGGCGAGCCTCCAGCTAAGCCTCAAGCTTCCAGTCAAGGTTTCAGATAACACTACCTCCTCAATCTGGATTTCAGACAGGAAGGACAACTCTGGCTCATCCACAGGTGCCAATGCCCTCTACAGAGTAGAACATGGGTAGGACACTGGGTTAGTCCCTGGACTTGAGGAATTATACCTGACTTATATCCTAGAGGAAAAATACAGAGACCTCCAAAAAGAAACATCAAACACGGACCTGGTCTACTGAGGATACTCAAGAAAGCCAGAGCTATCAGGTGAACCAAGCCAGACCACAAGCCCGTATTAAGGGCTTGGTTAAAAATAAGTCTTCTCTGGCAGCCCCAATGGCCCAGCGGTTTGGCCTGAGGTATGATCTTGGAGACCCAGGATCCAGTCCCACATCAGGCCCCCTGCGTGGAGCCTGCTTCCCCCTCTGCCTGTGTCTCTGTCTCTCTCTCTCTGTGTCTGTCATGAATAAATAAAATAAAAATTAAAAAAAAAAGTCTTCTCAGAGGTGACTGGTTGGCTCAATGGGTGGAGCGTGCAGCTCTTGATCTCAGATAGTGATGGTATAGTAGAAATTACTCAAAAACAAATTCTTTTTTAAAAAGTCTTCTGGGGGGGGGATCCTTCGGTGGCTCACTGGTTTGGCGTCTGCCTTTGGCTCAGGGCACCATCCTGCAGTCCAGGGATCAAGTCCCGCATCGGGCTCCTTGCATGGAGCCTGCTTCTCCCTCTGCCTGTGTCTCTGCCTCTCTCTCTCTATGTCTATTATGAATAAATAAAACCTTTAAAAAAAAAAGTCTTCTCGGGGATCCCTGGGTGGTTCAGTGGTTTAGTGCCTGCCTTTGGCCCAGGGCGCGATCCTGGAGTCCCGGGATCGAGTCCCACGTCGGGCTCTCGGCATGGAGCCTGCTTCTCCCTCCTGTGTCTCTGCCTCTCTCTCTCTCTCTCTCTCTCTGTTTATCATAAATAAATAAATAAATCCTTAAAAAAATAAAAATAAAAAAGTCTTCTCATTTGCACAATAGCTCATTCCTTGTTTCATCTGAGTCTCACAACCATTCCATAGAGTATTGTTCCTCTCCCCTTCTCCAATTGTTTTATTTTTTAAAAAGATACATTTTTTAAAATTTATTTATTTATTTATTTATTTATTTATTTATTTATTTATTTATTTATTTATTTAAGGGAGGTGGAGGGGAAGAGGGAGAGGGACAAGCAGACTCCTCACTGAGCCTGGAGCGGAGAGGGGCTTGATCCCACAGCTGAGAGGGGCTTGATCCCACAACCCTGAGATCATGACCTGAGCCACAATCAAGAGTCGGGGTTTAACTGACTGAGCCCCCCAGGCGCTCTCCATTCGTTTTAAACAGATGAGGAAATTGCAGCTAGAACAAGGTAAGAGATTGCCCAAAGTCACATCATTGGATGGAGATCAGAAGTGCAGGTTCAACCCCAAGCTTTGTTTTATGCAAATTCTGTCTCTATTGCTGCTGTGGAAAAGAAATTGGTCAGGAAAGACTTCCCAGAAGACGAAGTGCCTGAACCACACAAGCAAGTGGCAGGCCACCAAGTATAGAAGGGTGACAATGCCCTCTGGGCAAAGGCACAAGGACGCAACACGGCAGAGCCAGCGCAGTAAACAACACAGGGTTCTTCGAATGTGAGCCCCTTGTGGCCAAGGTCCAGCTCCTAGAATGGGGCCTGGGGCTCAGCAGGGGCTGGGGAACTGCTGGAAGGACCGAGGGAGCGAGGGAAGGGAGCGGAACGCAGATTCTCCCCCGGAGAGTACTGGAGATGAGGCCGGGAACCGGGCCGGGCCGGGGTCAGAAGTCGGAGGGGCCCGCGGAAGAGGAGGGAGGGGGCCGCGTGCGAGTGCAGGGGAGACGCAGGAGAGAAGCAGCTGGAAGAGGTTCCAGGACACAAGACGAAGGCCAGAAGTAAACCGGGCTGGCGAAAGGGAAGGGCAGAGTCAAGAAACGTCTGGGAGTCGAGGTGCCAGGCAACGCTCTGCAGGGGAGGGGTGACCTGTGCGCCTGCACCCCTGCACCCCTGCACCCCTGCACCCCTGCAAGGCAGGAGCAGCCGAGAGACGGAGGACGGCGCCTCGGCGGGAACGAGCGTGGGGGACGGTGACCCCGACCCGGCCAGGTGGGCTGCACCCTCAGCAGTCAGTCTTCGGTCGCGTGCCCGAGAGGGCGGGGCCTCCCGGACCGGAGGAGGCGGCAGCAACCTGCCAGAACCCCGTTAACAAAGGCAGGACTACAATTCCCAGCATGCTCGGGCCCGGTGGGGTGACGGCGGGCGGTGGCTGCGCCGCACCCGCCTGCTGGGCGCGGGACCTGGGTGGGCCCCCGAGCCCGTCCCCGGAGGGGTCTGCGGGGGAGCGAGCGGGCGATGCGCCCCGGCCCCGCGCGCGCCGGCCGCGCCGGGCTCGCGCCTCCCGCCCGCGGCCCCGCCCCTCGCCCCACCCCAGCCGGGCGGCTTAGCTGGGGCCGCAGCGCGGCGGCAACATCACTCTCGCCGCCGCTGCTCCGCCCCATCCCCTTCTGTTTTCCTCTCTCATTCTCCGGTGGCAGCGGCGGGGAAGGTGGAGGCAGGGGCAGCCGCAGCCGCGCAGGCTGCGATGAATGATCCCCCGGCGCGGGGGGAGGACTCCAGGTGAGCCTCTGCCCTCGGGAGGACCGGGACCCCCGGCCGCCCGGGACCAGCGCCCCCGCCATGGATCCCTAGAGGAGGAGGAGGAGGAGGAGGAGGAGGAGGAGAGACAGCTTCGCCGCCCGCCCCCATCCCATTTTCCTCTTCCTTTATCTCATTGTTGCCGTCGCTGTTTACGGCAGCGCTCCCTCTGCCCCAGCATGGGGCGGGCTCCGGGCACTGCCGCTCGGCCGGCACGGCTCCCGCGGCTGCCGGGGGGCTCAGCCTAATTCCCCCTGCCCTGCCGGTGCGGCGAGGACGGAGGGCGCCGGAGGCCCGGACTGCAGCGGCGGCGGGGCCACCTCCCAGCATCCGCACCCTCGGAGGCTGCATGCGGATTGAGGAGCCGCGCCGCGCCTGGGGGCTGGGCCGGCCCCGCTGATCCCGACCCAGCCCTAGCGAGGCCAGCAGGACCGCCCAGGCTGCGGAGGGGCCCCGGGGGCAGGAAGGAAGGAGCAGCAAGATGGCCAGTAAAACCAAGGCCAGCGAGGCCCTGAAGGTGGTGGCTCGGTGCCGCCCCCTCAGCCGGAAGGAGGAGGCTGCTGGTCACGAGCAGATCCTGACCATGGACGTGAAACTGGGCCAGGTGACCCTGCGGAACCCCCGCGCTGCCCCCGGGGAGCTGCCCAAGTCCTTCACCTTCGACGCCGTTTATGATGCCAGCTCCAAGCAGGCGGACTTATACGATGAAACCGTGAGGCCCCTGGTAGACTCGGTGCTTCAGGGTTTCAATGGCACGGTGTTTGCCTATGGCCAGACGGGCACTGGCAAGACCTACACCATGCAGGGGACCTGGGTGGAGCCCGAGCTGCGCGGGGTCATCCCCAATGCCTTTGAGCATATCTTCACCCACATCTCTCGCTCCCAGAACCAGCAGTACCTGGTCCGGGCCTCCTACCTGGAGATCTACCAGGAGGAGATTCGAGACCTGCTCTCCAAGGAGCCTGGCAAGAGGCTAGAACTGAAGGAGAACCCCGAGACCGGTGTCTACATCAAGGATCTCTCCTCCTTTGTCACCAAGAATGTCAAGGAGATCGAGCACGTGATGAACCTGGGAAACCAGACCCGGGCAGTGGGCAGCACGCACATGAATGAGGTCAGCTCCCGCTCCCATGCCATATTCGTCATCACTGTGGAGTGCAGCGAGCGTGGCTCAGATGGCCAGGACCACATCCGTGTGGGCAAGCTCAACCTGGTGGACCTGGCTGGCAGTGAGAGGCAGAACAAGGCGGGCCCCAACACAGCTGCAGGGACGGCCGCGCAGTCCACAGGGAGTGGCGGCGGTGGAGGTGGTGGTGGTGGTGGTGGTGGTGGTGGTGGTGGAGGTGGAGAGAGGCCCAAGGAAGCCTCCAAAATCAACCTCTCACTGTCTGCCCTGGGCAACGTGATCGCTGCTCTGGCGGGCAACAGGAGCACCCACATCCCCTACCGGGACTCCAAGCTGACCCGGCTGCTCCAAGACTCTCTGGGGGGGAACGCCAAGACCATCATGGTGGCCACTCTGGGGCCAGCTTCTCACAGCTACGACGAGAGCCTCTCCACCCTGCGCTTTGCCAACAGGGCCAAGAACATCAAGAACAAGCCCCGGGTGAACGAGGATCCCAAGGACACGCTGCTGCGGGAATTCCAGGAGGAGATCGCCCGCCTGAAGGCCCAGCTGGAGAAGAAGGGGATGCTGGGAAAGCGGCTCCGGAGGAAGAGCAGCCGCAGGAAGAAGGCTGTGTCGGCCCCGGCTGGGTACCCGGAGGGGTCAGTGATAGAGGCCTGGGTGGCTGAAGAGGAGGATGACAACAACAACAACCACCGCCCACCCCAGCCCATCCTGGAGTCAGCTTTGGATAAGAACATGGAGAATTACCTGCAGGAGCAGAAGGAGCGCCTGGAGGAGGAGAAGGCAGCCATCCAGGATGACCGTAGCCTGGTGAGTGAGGAGAAGCAGAAGCTGCTGGAGGAAAAGGAGAAGATGCTGGAAGACCTAAGGCGGGAGCAGCAGGCCACAGAGCTGCTCGCAGCCAAGTACAAGGTAAGGGCCCGGGAGAGCAGGGGTACTCCGGAGAGGCCCGTAGGCATCCAGGCTGGCAGGATTTTCTTTGAGGGTCTATGACCTGGCCTGAAGCAAGGTGTCCTCCTCAGCACAACACACTGCCCTCCTGCCAACCACTCCCCTGGAGCAGCCAGGCGAATTCCTGGGATTCTGGGCTGCCAGGCAGAGCCTTCCAGGAGCACTGAGGAGAACACACAAACCACACACACACACACACACATGCACACACGAAGCAAAGCAGGCAGGGAGTCTTTCAAGCCAATGAGCTTGGGTCGATCTGCCCCGCTGCCTGTCAATCTCTGTTGGTGGCCCTCTGAAGTGTCAGTCAGGTCCTCAGCCTCATTTGGCTGTGGGGTCTCTTGCATGGCCTTCTCCCCTGGGAACTCCTCCCTCTGCAGCACCTTCACACCTCACACCATTTTAATGATACCTGACATCTGGATAGCACTTCCCAATTTACCAAATGCCCCACAGACGTGATCTCATTTGATCCTTAGCTATCCAGGGTACAGGTTCTTAAATCCCCGTTTTATAGGTGAATAACTAAGGCTCAGAGGTGACCTGACCATGGTTCCATCCTACAGAGTGGCAGAGCTGAGCTGGAACACATGGGCCTTGTGCTCTTCTGGGACTTGGATGGCAAGGCAGGACTGGGGATGGACCCTGCTCCCCACGAAAGCAGTCCGTGGGAACCATGCTGTGCAGGACCCAGTGCTTGGTAGCATTAGGAAGGAGATTCAGAGATCACAGAGAGGGTAGGGGAGAGTGCTGGGCTCTACCCTGGAGAACTGGAGTCTAGGCCCAGCTATGGTATCACTCATTGAGTGGTTTTGTGTAAGTTGCTTCCTCCTTTCCTCAAGCCTCAGTGTGGGGCTGAGGTACAGGGGCCCCTGCCAGGCCGCCACAGACCTGGTAAATTTCATTGCTGCAGATGCCACAACTCAGTGTTCCAGGCATTTCCAGGTCCATGGATTTCTCAACACTGGGGATGAGAGGAAGGACACAGGGAACAGGAGCACATGACTTCCTGGGGAGAACCAAACATTGCTATTTTTTATGCCCTCACAAGTGTGCGGGCTAGGGAGCAGGGAACCCAGCCTGGGGAGAGAGAGCTTCAGCTGCCAGAAGACTGGGCAGATGAGCCGTATGCCATTGTCTGTGTTATGGGAACGTGCTGCTGCACCAGGGGCTCTGGCCTTGCATCTTTAATATTTAATTCACCTCCGTGAGCTCAGCAAGGGTTCTGCTGAGGTGATTCCTCAATGGATCAGGTGTCTGGCACCTTTGGGGCCATCCTGGAAGAAGCAAGATGTTAGCTGAACAGCTAGACTCAGCCCTCCCTGGGAGGAAAGGAATCCAGGCAATCTGGTGCTGTCCACTGGGAAATCTCACAGGGCCAATCTGTCATTGGTTTCATTACCAAGGGTACTCCCCTTACCCCTTACTTCCCTTCTCCACCCTCATTCCCCTTAAAGCTGAGAGGTAGTGGAATCTAAGACAGTAAAGAAGCACACTTCAGCCCTGAGGAAATGGGTAGAGGAGTTGATGTGAAGGATCCAGGGGATCCTTCCCATTGGGAACAATGGGCTCTCCCACTGCTGGGAACTGACTGGCTCCCTCAGTAAGATTCTTGGATCTAAGGCAATGTGGGGCACAGCTAATAGGACGACCAAGAGGTCAGGGCAGCCAGCACCAGAATTCTTATATTAGAGGCATTGTCCACAGAGCCCTCCTCAGAGCTGGCAGAGGCCCAGGGAAACTGAGGCCTGGACTTGCCCAGGTCCACACAGGTGAGTTAAGGAGATCCCAGACTCTCTATGCTTAATCCAGCCTCTTTCCATTTCTCCAGAGTCCCAATGTCACCTGTGCTACTTGATAATCAGAATAATTCATTTTTATGTAACACTTTGATGTCTTCATCTTGGGCAACCCCAAGAGATGAATATTACTGTTCCCATTTGACAGTTAGGGAAACCAAGACTGGGGAGGTTGAGTGACTATCTCTGTGCCCCCAGCTGAGGAGTGGTAGAGGCACTGGAACCCAGGTCTCCGAATGTTCCCAGACCTGTGCTCTTCCCAAGTCATCACTGCCCCTCCATGTTTGCTCACTGTGTGACTCAGGGCAAAGGCCTTTGCCTCACTAGGCCTCAGGTTTCTATTCACCTAATGAGAAGTCTGACATATCTCCCTGGGGACTGAGTGAAATGATCATTATGTGCCAGGCATTCAGATGTTAGAGAGGGAGGGTGGGGGGGCTGGGAAATTCCAGGAGGGGAATGAGTCCATATCCTGTGACTTCTTGTCAAACCCAGCCCAGGACAAACAGCAACAAGCAGCTCAGAGGGGAGCCTGGACAGAGGACCCCAACTTCTTCATACCCCACAAGGCACTGTCTGGTTCAGCATTGGATCTTTCTAGGATGGAGGAAACAATTTGAGGGATCACCAGGGTAGAGAGGGGAGGAGCACATTAGAGATAATCCCAGGCCAGCCTATTTCACAGGTTTGTGCCCAAGATTAAATGAGATCATTAGTAGGAGGGGGCATTTGAAATAAGTTGAAAGCACCAAATAAATGGAGAGGCATTAGCAGCCACAGGGTGGCTTCCGTCAATCAAGCAGGGGTCCAGTGATCTCGGGAACTGACATCTTTGTTGTTAGCTTGACTCTGTTCTCCGCGCTGGCCAATCTCAAACTGCTTCAGCAACAGCTCCAGAAGCAAAGCCAGGCAAGAGGGAACCCTGGGTGGCGCAGCGGTTTAGCACCTGCCTTTTGCCCGGGGTGCGACCCTGGAGACCCAGGATCAAATCCCGCGTCGGGCTCCCTGCATGGAGCCTGCTTCTCCCTCTGCCTGTGTCTCTGCCTCTCTGTGTGTGTGTGTGTGACTATCATAAATAAATAAAAATTAAAAAATCAAAGCCAGGCAAGAAAGATCTAGGAGAACTCAGAAGATGAGAGCTTGGGTCCTTCCTGGAAATTAACTGAGCTTTTGCTCCACAAACACAACACACCCCTCCAGTTCCCACTTCTGAGTTACAGCATCAGCTCCCCTAATCACCTCCCCCCAAACCCTTCTTCCAGCTCACACCACCCTCTGGGGGCAACTAAGCAGGAGCTGATACGACCTAGTGCCCTCATTCACTCTCTGACTCATCTTACAGCCTGGCTTGCCTGGCTTGCCTGCTTTTCCTGCCTGCCACCCCCAGGCTCCCCGTTTCCTTTGTTCTCCCCTCACTGTGTACAAACACCCTGCCTGTCTCCTTGGAGTCTCCTTTCATCTCTCCTTCCACATTCACTGTGGGCCTGGGGTGGGGGGGGGGATGTTAGGGTGTGCAAATGTGTGAGGGCTTGTGATTGTGATTAGTGCCCTGTTTCTCACTAATCATTAGCAACCCTTACTCACGTGGTATCTCCAGGGGGCTCCATAGGGGGTGCAGAAGGAGTCACAGACCCCCAAGCTGGGTCTGGGGCTCAGCAGACACAGTGAAACTCAAATGTTTGTGCACAGTGCACGTACCACAGTGGGGACTGGTGAAAGAGTGTGGATTGGTTGGGAGAAAGCCCACTTTACTCATATTTAATTGCGCAAGACATTTTCCTAAATGACTGCTTTGATTTTGAACTTTATTTTTTTGAGGGATTGGACCAGGTAATTTGTACAACTCAGATTCTAGATACTTAGAAGAAAAAGAAGAGTATCTAGGGAGGTCAGGGCTGCAGATGACACCGAAGGCTCCAACCTTAGAGAGAAGTAGAAGAGACACTGCCTGTTGATCCCCATGTAAGTAGGTCTGGAGGGAGAAGAGCAGGCGGGTCCTGGCTGGAGCCCAGCTCTGTCTGTGGTGGGTGTAGAAAAGAGACCCTGTAGAAGTAGCCCCCGCAGCCAAAAGGATGAGATCATCGCAGAGAATACAAACTGCATTGAATTTTCACTGTCTACTCTGTGGCTCCCTCTTCTTCCCCCCACCTCTGAGCATTGGGATCGACCATAAAAAGATATGCAAGAGGGAGTTTCAAGCCCCAGAAACAGCAGTAATCACAATAATAATGCTGTTTACTTAACACTTTCTACATGCCAGCCACTATGCTACATATTACATACAAATGATCTAATGTCACCCACACAAGCACCTTGTGGTGGTGTTACTCTTGCCATTTTATAGGTGAGAAAACCAAGGCCCATAGAGGTTAAGTAACTTTCCCAAGGCCTGGTGATTTGTATGTGGCAAATCTAATTAAGGCCAGGTTGGTTTAACACATTGATCTTCTTTTATGCCTAAAGATTCAGGAATATCATTTTGGAAACTGGTTGCTAGGAAGGTGGTGAAAATTGGCAGATGCTTGTGCCATGGAATTTGAGGTGACAAAATCCAATGGGCAGCTGGAAATGGATTGGTGGAGTTTAAGAGCAATCACAAGAGTAGCGATGGAGATTGGAGGGCCCATCTGTAGAAGAGAGCTCAAATGAGACCCACGCCTTCTGTTCTTGACACTCTCTCCCTCTAGTAAATGACTCTCCCAGGGTCTCCCATCCTGGTCTCTCTGCTGGCTGTGTTTTTTAGAGTGCTATATTTAGATCATGTGCCTCAGACATGGACAGACCTGGGTTTAGTGACTTACTAGCTCTAAGACCTCAGTTACCTCATCTACAAAATGAAGTAATAACAGTACCGACATCGGTTCTATTGAGGGGATTAAATGAGATAATCAATGTTAAAGCACTTTGCACTGTTCCCGGCATGTAAGCGCAACTGTTTATTACAATCTAATGGACAGTTTCACTTGGCTTCACCTTCCCAATAAGTCAAAAACACCATGTTTTAGTCTGGCATTCAAGACCTACCAGAGACTGGCTGCCATATATCTCCTCAATATTGCCCACCCAAGCAAGCTACTCCAATAGGAGCACCTCACAACCAGCTGGTCTACCCCTATTTTTTGAACCTAATATGCACCTCACTGCCTTTGAGTGCTTGAGCACAGCACTCTTTTTATATCCTAGATTGTCCTGGTAGCCAGGAGGTGGGAATTAGGGAGGCAGACTAAGCTCAATATTAAGAACTTTTTTTTTTAAGATTTTATTTATTTATTCATGAGAAACACAGAGAGAGAGGCAGAGATGCAGGCAGAGGGAGAAGCAGTCTCCATGAGGGAGCCCGATGTGGGACTCAGATCCCAGGACCACGGGATCACACCCTGAGGCAAAGGCAGATGCTCAACCGCTGAGCCACCCAGGTGTCCCTATATTAAGAACTTATGGATACCTAGAAATGGGCTGCTTCTAGAGGTAGCAGGCTGCAATCCCCGGAAGTCCTCAAGGAGAAATGGAGTGTCAGAGTTGCTCTAAAGAGATTCATGTATCTGTAAAGCCATTGAACTAGATGGTCTTTAAAGTCTCTTCCTCCTAAAAGCCTTTAATTGTTAAAAATACTATTTTTTAAAAAAGATTTTATTTGGGCAACCCCGGTGGCTCAAGGGTTTAGCGCTGCCTTCAGCCCAGGGCCTGATCTTGGAGACCCGGGATCGAGTTCCACGTCAGGCTCCCTGCATGGAGCCTGCTTCTTCTCCCTCTGCCTGTGTCTCTGCCTCTCTCTCTCCCTCTCTCTCTCTCTCTCCCTCTCTCTCTCTCTCTCTCTGTGTGTGTGTTTCTCATGAATAAATAAAATCTTTAAAGAAATATTTTATTTATTTATATGAGAGAGAGAGGGAAAAAAACACAAGGGTGGGGAAGGGCAGAGGGAGATGGAGAAACAGGCTCCCCACTCCCCACGGAGCCCTACATGGGGCTCAATCCCAGGACCTGAGCCAAAGGCAGATGCTTAACTGACTGAGCCTCCCAGGTGCCCCCAAAATACTGTTTTTTTAGAGCAAAATATAAAATACTCAGTTTATCTTTTTGAAAGTTAAGATAAGAGGGTTTAGATTTTAATGTATGTGTTCAATCAATAATAAAAAAATCATTTTCAGCTTTCTCTCATGGCCAATTAGAAAAAGACAATAAGACAAGAGAGAAGAGAATAGAGAGAAAAACAGGAAAGAAATAGAAGGGGACAGGGAAGAGGGAAAAGAGAAGTGGAGTTATATAAAGGCAGGGAGGGAGAAGGAGGGAGAGGGTGGGTAGAGGAGTGAACAGCAGGGTTTCTGTGGAGAAGAAGCTCCAATAGGAGAGAGTGCTGTAGAGGACAGTTAATACTCATCGCTGGCAGTGTGATCATTTAACAGAACTATCACGAGCTGGGGGCATTTTGTAATATAAAGATTTGACAGGCAGGAAGCATTTAAGACCAATACATTTCCATCAGAGATTTTGGGCTTCAAGTTACATCGAGGCTCTGCAGGCCTTTTGGTCCAGTGTTGGGTTTCTCCCAATATGCGTTGGCTGGGGGAATGTATTATAAATTGCCCTTCGTCATTTCCAGCCCCCAGATAGCACAAGATTGGATGAAGTGGCTGTGATAATGAAAGAAAACATTATTTCTTTGTGTTCTGAGGACTAGAGGAAAGGCCTGGAATTCAGCTGGAGAAGAGCACCCTTCTCCCGCCATGCTCTGCCAGCCCATTGCACTTGGCCAGTCTAGCGCATTTCTGGAGCCTTCTGGGCCTGAGAGCTGCTGAACCAGGTGGCCTGAAAAAATAAGAAAATGGTCCCTCTTCCCACAAATCCAACCCTTCAGCCCTGCACACTGTGCAAGGCATCCCCGTATGCTCGAAGTTCATAGGGCATCTACTTTTATGGTTTGGTGGATCTAGAATTTTTAACATCCTGAGAAATTCCTGGGTATTAACTCCTGGTCAGACTAAAGCGGTACTTCTTGGTTGTCTCCCTTTCCTGCCAGATGTACTCAGCAGAGGAGGACCAGGCCCTTTGCTGGTCTGTTTCTATAGCACTAGGTACTGGACCTGCAGGCTTTCTCCTTTTTCAAGATGAACCCACAGAATAGTAATGGCAACAATAGTAGTGATGATGACAGCTACAAATTTTTTTTAGTGCATGTCTAACGCCAAGCAGGCTGCTGTTTTCTTTATGTGCCTTGTTCTTCCTTAATCACCATGAAATACTACTATTTTTAAAAATATTTTATTTATTTGACAGAGAGAGAGAGCACAAGCAGGAGAAGCAGCAGAGGGAGAGGGAGAAGCCGGCTCCCCACTGAGCAGGGAGCCGGATGCAGGGCTTGATCCCAGGACCCTGGGACCATGATCTGAGCTGAAAGCAGACACTTAACTGACTCAGCCACCCAGGTGCCCCAAGTAGTACTATTTTAATCTCCTTGTGACAAATGAGGATCCACATACCCAGGAAGTGTTAGGGCCAGAATAGAAGCCCCCGTCTGCCTGACTCCAGAGCCCATGATCTTCACCTCCACACTATAATACCAACCTTGGAAATGAAGGATTCATGCCAGATCCCCGGCTAATAGGCCCCAGTGGGAGCTCTTGTCTGCTGAGATGCTTAACTCAACCCATCTCTGTCCTTCCGTATGATGCAAACCCCCAGCCTCTGACTCACCTAGCTCCATCCATTCATATAATCAACAAATCTTTTTGTGTACCCATGACCAAGAACATAAATCTGTAGGTATAGTTAACAAAGTCTTCAAATTATTTCAATATCTGGAAGAAATGAGAATTTACTACTAGTGGTTATTTCTAGGAATTTTAATGGGGAAGGGAGCTTTCAATTTTCACTTTGTACTTTTTTTTTACTTTTTTTGCTTTTACTGTAAGCATATATTATTTTGTTAAATAAAAACTAATCTAAATTTTTTTTTTAATCTAAAAATTTTAAGAGAGAAAAAAATATAAAAGAAATGTGAGGGATGCCTGAGTGGCTCAGTGGTTGAGCATCTGCCTTCAGCTCAGGGCCTGATCCCGGGATCTGGTATCGACTCCCGCATCAGGCTCCCTGTGAGGAGCCTGTTTCTCCCTCTGTCTATGTCTCTGCCTCTCTCTGTGTGTCTCATGAAAAAATAAATAGAATCTTTAAATAATAAAATAACTAAAATCTTTTAAAAAATGAATAATTGAGGAAGATCCATGATTGATAATAATTCTCAGTGATACCCAGTTATTGGCAATCCTGTGACCTTGGACAAGTCCCTTCCTCTCCCGGGGACTGTAAGAAATGATCAGTAGATGATTCCTTGCTTTCTCACCATTTGCTGATTCACCTGAGAAGCAACAGGTTAGGACCCCAGGGTTAGAGGTCAGCCTGAATGATGGACAGTGGGAATTGGAGAGGAATGACCAAGCATTGCCTGGGAGCTTCAGGCCATACGAACCCAGATGATCCACCCAAGCTCCTGGGCCCTGTGCCTAGGCTGTCAAATGCTGAGTCTGCACTTCATGCCTCCTTATGTCTCATCCAGTTCTGACACTGTGGCATCCTATTGTCTGGCTGGAGGGAAATAGGGGAGAAGGAGGAAGTAGGGATCAGATCTGAGGCACTCGTGGTTTTCTCACTGAAGTGGATGGGCCAGTTTTTTTTCTTCCTGCTTTTCTCTACTGGGCATCCTTACCCTGCCCAGAATGAGGCTGCAAGTGGAGTCCAGGTCACCGCACTCCCCAGCCAATATGTTTCCTGATCCTGAATTGTTTTCTTTTGATGAGAGAATTCCTAGCATCCGAGAGACTGATCATTTCTGTCACATTTCGAGACATCCAAGGAGATTCAAGGCAGGAAACAGCCTGGGTCTCCTAATTTCTGTTCCCCTAAGGCAAAGAATCCCTGAAAATAGCACTGTCCTTCCCTCTACCATTGCCTCTTTTGTTTCGTTTTCCCTTACTGCTGGCTCCTCAAGATCTACAACCAGGGAGCCCCAAAAAGAGAAATAGGTCTTTGACAGTCAGCATGGCTATAATAAGAGATAGAAGCAAAGACCTGTCCAATAATTGTTTTGTTTTGTTCTTTGTGATAAGTCATGAATACCTGTCAATCCACATACTGATTGACGAGTAACCACTGACTTCTGATTGTACTTTATCACTTACCAAGTACTTTCACATCTGTTACCCAACTCACCATTCTTACCCAAAGCCTATGAGGTTTGTGGGTATTGTCTTCCATTTGACAGATAAGAAAACTGAAGTCCAGGGGCTGGTGCCCTAGATTTCATAGCAAATAGGGTGGCACAGTGTGTCCTAGTATTCAGACTCCCTGACATGCCCAGTGCTCTTTACATCATCCCGCTATGGAACTTGGGAGGTGGCCTTTCCCACGAGCATTCCAGCGGTTAGTCTCTCTCTGGGGTGCTAGGGATCCTGACAACCTCTGCCGAGCACACAATTAACATTCTAACCACTCATCTCAGAGGCCCCCATAAGATGCCTCAGACAGAAGCATCATCAGCAGAGATCTGCCTGTTTTAACTCGCAGAGAAAGGAATGGTGCTCTGAGCTTTCCCGATGGTTCCTGAGTCAGTGAAGGTGCAGATACCAAGTGCTGCTTCTCTCCAAGGTACCCTCCTGCCTGAACCCAGGAGAAAGCTGTAGCACAGGGATGCCAGTGGAATTAAGAGTTGGGTGTTCAAATATCACCTCTGCCATTTACTGGCTCCATAATCTTGAGTGAGTCAGTTCATCTATCTGAATATTAGTTTTCTTTTATGTCAAGTGGGGATCATACTTGTTATCTCTTATGGCTCTTATGGTGATTAAATAGGATGATTAATTTAAAAAGGACCTAGCTCAGCCTCAGACACATGACGAGTCACATCTGAGACTCCTGTCTCCTGCGGCATGTGAGAGATTAGCTGGCAGTAGCAGAGCAGAGCCTGTCTGGCTTCTCTCTGAAATCATACCTGATGGTATCTTCTCAGACAAGTGGTTGGCTGGGCCTGGCTGTCTCCACTCTGGCTTTTCAGATCAACACTTAATGAAGTACTGGGGTACTTCTTGTCTTGTACCCCAGTGGCTCCTGGAACAGGAAAGAGTGAGCCTCTGAACATCTAAGCTGGGTCTGTAAACTAACATGGTCCCTGTAATGAGCTTGGCTATTAATTGTCATGGCAGCTGACCTGCCTCTAATACCTGGAATCAAGACCCTAATCAAATTGGGAAATTATGGGATGCCTGGGTGGCTCAACAGTTGAGCAATTGCCTTTGGCTCAGGGTGTGATCCCAGCCCAGGCTCCTGCATCAGGCTCCCCACGGAGAGTCTACTTCTCCCTCTGCCTGTGTCTCTGCCTCTCTCTGTCTGTCTCTCATGAATAAATAAATAAAATCTTAAAAACAAAATTGGGAAATTATTCATAAAGAACATAGTCAATGTAGGAGCAGATACATGTCCTTAATTATGAGACTCCAGGCTTAGACTAATCCATTTCTGGGACTCAGTTTCCTAATCTGTAAAGCAAAGTGGATTGGAGCTGATGATTGGCTGAGGTCGCCTTAGTTATGCTGTGATTTATATCAGTCTCTCAAGAGTCAAACCATGGCCCTGGAGCTCCCCACCCTGTTTCTTCCACCCCCACAGGGCCGCTGCTTGCCTTTTTGTCACACTGGACTTATTTAGAACCAGTAGGTCCAAACCCAATCCTGTCCGCAGGCCCCACCCACCTATCTTTTGCCTTGAGGGATCACAAAGGCAGCATTAACCCGGGCATCTAAGAACTCCAGAGAACTTTTCTTGGGGACCAGAACCCCTGTATTCCCAGCCCTTGCTTAGTATCCCTCAGCCTGAAGGGGGCCTGGGGATTTGAGGCATTCCTGTCCTCCCTGCCCTCCGTAAGTGATAGAACAGAGAGATCTGAGGAAAAGGAGGTATCCTCTGAAAAATGGTGAAAAATTAAAAGCAAAAGCAAAAAAACAAAAAAACTCTGTTTCTAAGCAAAGAATTGAAGTCCTGCATGACGAATTTCAGAGTGACGGGATAAAGCGGACAACATGGGTTGAGACTAGGCAGAAAGTGGGGGGTGAGACATTGCACCTGGATTGGGGCTCACCCACAGATGTCGAGCCAGGACCAGCCCCCTCTTCTAGCACAAGACAGGCTCTGTCAGGCAGGCTTGGCTGATAGTGTTGGGCTAGGCAAGTGGGCAAGACTTGGCGAGTCACCAGAAAGGCAAATTCAGTTGTCATTCAGACCACGTCTGTGCTGGGTCTCAGCGGGACTAGCAGAGAAACGTAGGGGCAGTGGACAAATGGAATGGGGTGATAATGGACAATCAGACATCATCCAGAATTCTCTGCATGGAGCCCAGGACCCAGCCAGAAGGAGAAATCCTGAAGCAGACTTGCACGTCCAAGGAGGAGATTTCCCCTGAAGGTGGAAGAGCAAGACAAACAGAGAGAAATCTGTCCTGGGAATCATGTCATGGGGGCTGGGAAGAGGCTTAGAACTTGGGGGTGCTAATAGTCTTGGCTGATACATCGGATTCCAGGCCTGACTGGCAGCTCAAATTCTGCCTGACAGTGTCCAAATGGGTTTCTTGAATCCAGAATTTTGAATGAGAAGAGTGTGGGACTAGGTATGAGTAGCTGGAGAAGCTGGAGGTTGAGCAAAGAATTGTTTTGAATCAAAGGTCTGTGTCCTTACTTAAAAAATCACCAAGTTGGGGGCCTAGATGGCTCAGTCAGTTGACCATCAAATCTTAAAAAAAAAAAAAAAAAAAAAACCCACCTCACCATAAAACTCACGGGACGCCTGGGTGGCTCAGCAGTTGGGTATCTGCCTTCAGCCCAGGGCGTGATCCTGGAGTTCTGGGATCGAGTCCCACATCAGTCTCTCTGTATGGAGCCTACTCTTCCCTCTGCCTAAGTGTCTGCCTCTCTCTCTCTGTGTCTCTCCTGAATAAATAAACAAAATCTTTCTAAAAAAAAAAAAAAAGTCACCAAGAAACAAAATAATTAAAAAAACACATGAAAGGGGTATGTTGTGAAAAGAGAGATCAGACCTCCAAAGTCCACCTTATTCTATAGAGAACATAAAATAAATGGGGAGGCTCAGTTTTATATCTATGATTATAGCAAATTTTAAAAATGATGATAATGCCTATGACACTAATAAAAGTTGTTCCATTATTTATTGCTGGCAGTAATTTAAGTGGTATAATCTATTAGAAAGGTAACTTGGCAGTATGTCTTAAGATAAACAAAATGTTGATGATCCTTCATCAGATCCTGAAATTTCCTTCTAAGAAAGTCATCTAAAAAAACAAAAAAATTGTATGTACAAGGGTGTACATACAATTTTTTTACAAGGGTGTTTATTGTAAACAATGTACATAACCAAAATATCTTCTAATAGGAGTTAATTAAATATATTTAAATTATCCACCATAAATATTATGCAATCATTAAATTTATAGTCATAAACCTTATGGAAGTAACAGCAAATTCTGGAGGGATTTGATAAAATGGAAATAGCAGGACATGAGCTTATATTTATACCATGTCTATGATGTGCATTTGGAAAAAGTTGGAAAAACAGGAGAAATAAAAGAAGCTGATTAGGTAAGGGATATGTGAAATTTTTTCTAATTTTATCTTATTTCTGTAGTTTTTTGATATTCATATTTTTTTTCTAAAAGAAAAGACAAAAATAATGTCCCCAGGGAGGTTCCTGGTTGGCTTAGTCTGTAAAGCATGCAGCTCTTGATCTTGGTCCTGAGCTCAAGCCCCACATTGGGCATAGATCTCACTTAAAAAAAATAAATAAATAAAAAATAAATAAATGTGTCCCTAGAATCCCTTAATACACTCTTAGATATTTAATACAGTCCTCCTGAGATAACAAATTCCATAAATTTATGACCTTCTATAAACAGTAGAACCTCTCTTTATTTGTCCTAGTAGCCCAAAGTATAAGCTCTTCTCTGTGTACCAGGGTTGATCGGAAAAGTGTGGGTCATTCCTTTTCACACCTATTTTATTTATTTATTTTTTTTGGTTAAGTGAGCTCTATGCCCAACCTGGCTCGAACTCACAATCCTGAGATCAAGAGTCCCATGCTCTGTGGATTGAGTCAGCCAGGCGCCCCCACACCTGTTTTGATCGTATAGTTTCCAGGTCTATCCTCTTAACCTTTCTTTGTCTTTGTACGCTGAAGAATCCTATTTTTTAATAGCCCTTGGATGGTTTTAGCCGTCCTTCTCTGGATCTCTCTCCTGCACGTCCCCAGAGACGCAGCGAGGCAACTACACACAGTACTCCAGATTCAGCTGCATCACCATTTTATATTAGGGTCGAATGATTTTTGTTTTGTTTCCAAAAAGCCTTCATGATGGTGCCTGGCCAGATGCGGGTGGCTTTTTTAGCTCTGACAGCGTATTAAGCCAATGTCTTCTGGGAACAATAAAGAATTACTCCCCCACCCCTTCTTTTTCTTTTTCTTTCTCTCTCTCTCTTTTTTTTTTTTTTTTTTTTTAGCTTATAACTGACTGCTCACAGCTCTCATTTAATAAATAGAGCTAGGATTACTTTTTCCCAGAATGTAAAACTGTAACTGAAGCTCATCTGACATTTTTTGTCAGCTCAGGCGGCCTAGAAATTGTCTCGAACATTACCATTATGAGGATCTGGCGGTGTCTGTGGAGCTGGGTATCTGGCCAGTGCTCTCTTTCTTGCATGATTTCTAATGGAGATCAGTCCTGTTCTTTCCTATCTGAATATTTTTCCATCCAGAGAGATGCCTGTGTGCCTCTGTTTCCTTTCCCTAATCCACTCCCCTCCCTCATCTAACTCGACTAACCTCTGATGTAGAACCAAGCCAGGAGCATTTTAACCTCCAAAGTGCTGGCCTTGGGCTTCCCCAAGTACTGGAATAACCATGGAGATTAGGCTGACACGATTTCCTCCTGCTGGAAACGTGTGGCTTTGCTTTTAGCAGGTTCTGCTTCCTAAAACATTGAACAGAAAGAATGTCTGGAGTAGACGGGCTTTGAAGCCAGGCCCACCTGGGCCTGGATTCTCCATTTAAATTTCGCGGCCATGATGTGACCTTGGATGGATTAATTACCTTGTCTGAGCTTTCGTGAGGAAAATGATGGTGCTAGTGGGATGCCCCTTAAAGCATGTCACACAGGCCACCTGGGGATCTCATTACAAAGCAGTTTCAGATTCACTAGGTCTGTGTAGGGCCTGAGATCTTGCCTTTCTTTTTTTTTTTCCTTAAGATTTTATTTATTTATTTGAGAGAGAGAGCACGCGTGAAAGAGCAGAAGTGGGGGAGGGAAGGGCAGAGGGAGACGGGGAAGCCAACTCCCCGCTGAGCAGGGGGCCTGAACTCAGTCCCAGGACCCCAACTGAGATCATGACCTGAGCCTGAAGGCAGAAGCTTAATGGGCTGAGTCACTCAGGCGTCCCTGAGATCCTGCACTTCTAATGAGTATCCAATACTGATTCTGGGGGACCAAAAAGCAGTGATTCCATAATAAGAACCTTTGAAAATTTTAATGTGGACCTTATCATGGGCTCCCCGGGCCTTTTCAGTCTGATTGGCAGTGGGGTGTAGCCTGGGTACTGGGCTGAGTAAAAGCTCCCAGGGTGATTCTAATATACATCCAAGTTTGAGACCCACTTAAAGAGTTATTAGAAGTAAATGTGAGAGGTGTCCGGGTGGCTCAGTCGGTTGAGTATCTGCCTTCAGCTCAGATCATGATCCCAGGGTCTTAGGATGGGGCCCCTGGGGATGCTTCTCCCTCTGCCTGCTGCTCTGCCTACTTGTGCTCTCTCTCTCTCTCTGTCAAATAAATAAAATCTTAAAAAAAAAAAAAGTAAACGTGAAACACTTAACCTGCAAAGAAGACAATGGTTTTCTTCCTCCTGAGTCCTCAGCCTGTTCTCGCTCCACCCCAGTCCCAGTCCTTCAATCAGTCAGGAAAACCAGGGCATGAGCAGTTGCCCTGTGCTGTCCTTTTTAGACTCTTCCCCGGAGCACCTGGCGGGGGAGTTCTCACAGCCAGTCCTGAGGGGAAGGGCCCAAGCTAATAATGCTATGTGGCCTGGCAGTGGGAGTTTTAAAAGCTCCCCAGTAATGCTAATACAGCAACC
The DNA here is from genome assembly GCF_018345385.1 of Vulpes lagopus. Lineage (NCBI taxonomy): Eukaryota > Metazoa > Chordata > Mammalia > Carnivora > Canidae > Vulpes > Vulpes lagopus. Next base: position 113,602,231 of record NC_054828.1, read on the forward strand.
AAGTTTGAGAAGTAGGGTCTTTATGCGGTGGCAGAGTGAAGAACACCGGAATGACATAAAGCACCAAGGGGAAGTGCAAGGACTCCGGGCTGAAGTGTCCCAGAATAGGAAACCAGGCCAGACACCAGGTCCCCCAAGGTCTCATGACCTGGTAGGTTGAGGGATCGGTTGTCCGTGGCCCCAGCAGGAGGGGCTTTCCTCCAAGTATGAGAGAGCTGCTGCTTTGGTTCCTGCTTCCCTCTTCACACCCTCCCCTCCCTCCTCCCAGGTTTCCCAGGTGCTCAGACCTGCTGCTCTGCCCTTTGTCCTGCAACAGTGAGTGTGTTGGTCAGTTGAAGGAGGAGAAACTTAGATAAAGGATTAGTTCTATTCTGCATAAGAGAGCCCAGGAAAAGGACTTGGACCCCACTCTGGGGCTACTCCAGGGATTCATTTCAGCTTATCAAACATTTATTGAGCACTTACTGTGTGCCAAGCACTGTGCTAAGCCATGAGACCCTGAGATCGGAGTAGGACATGATTCTGCCCTGAAGGAGCTCATAGGGGAGACAAGATGTAAGCAATAATGGTCCATGATGGGAAAATAATAGGAATGTGCCCTGGTTCTTGAGGAGGCCCAAAGGAGGAAAGGTACAGATTTGAGGGAATCAGAGAACCCATCCCAAGATGCTCAAGCTGGGTCTCGCAGGCTAAGGAATGGTTTTCTAGGTAGATGTGGAGTGGGAAAAGAAGCCCAGTGTTGTGAAAAGGCACAGCACATGCCAGAAGCTGCTATTCTTTTGGCAGGGCTGGGGTGCAGAGCACATGTGGGGAGTAAGCAGTAAGAGGAGGCTGGGAGGCTGGACCAGGCCACAGGGTATGGCACTGCTGCAGACTTTGGGTTCTATCCTGCAAGGTATGGAGGTCTGTTGAATACTTTGTAAGCAGGGGAGAGGCACATTCTGACTTGTGTTTCTGGTAAATGCCCCCAGGTGGCATGTGGAGATAGATGAATGGAAGGGGAAGCTGAGGCAGGAGGGAGCTGATGACAAGAATTCAGGTGAATCATGAGGATCTCAGTGAGGTCAGCAGGTGCTATGTGGATGGAAAGGCGGGAATGATATGAGCCCTAACAAGAAGGCCGACTTGATGGGATTGATGCCTGGCCCAAGGAAGGGGAGACATGAGATGCATGCAGGGCGAGGCCTGGGATGCAGGAGGTAAGGTGCATAGGGCACAATATGTAAGGAATCATTCACTCAAAGGACAGTTCGGGTGCTGGCCTTGAGTGAGAAGGAAGAGTCTAGAATGAGTTCAGGCTTGTGATATGGGGGTGAGCTGGATGGTGAGACCATAACCCGGAGCAAGGCCTGGGGGAGGCACAAGCACAGCAGGTGGCAGTGGTGTGGCCAGTGAGGACAGGCAGCTGTCAAGGGCCCTTGGCTCTGCAGCAGCTCTGCCCTTGGCCTCTGAGGCAGTGAGGGCCGCTCTGACTGGCCTGTTTTGCTCAGTGTCCAAGGGCATCCTCGCACGGCCCAACCTTTGACTGTCCTGCTCTGTCCCCAGTGATGGGGCTCTCCCAGATAGCACAGGGGCCCCCTGCCCCCACATTGTACAGCACCCCCTGCTTTGACAGCCCTCAAGCAGGTCAGCTGGTTCCACTGGGAAAAATTCTAGTGGGGAGGCAGCCAGTATCTTCTGGTGGCTCAAGGTGATTTCAACCTTCCGGGAAGCCTGCAATGAAATCAGAGGACAGCTGGAGTTCCCTGGGGCAGCACCCTCTGATTAGCAAGAGTGAAAATGCATTTTATGTAGTCACAATTTACCCAGCTTATACAAATCCATTACCAGTTAAGCCCCATATTCAACTAGCCCCTATGGCGTGTCTGTGCCAAGCACTGGGCTGAGGGCTTTCACGCAGCATAGGGGCTCGCAGGGCGGGACCAGGGGTGGTGGGTTCAGATCTCACTCTTTGTTAACCAGCTGCAGGACCTTACACCAGTTACTCTCAATTTCTTCATTTGTTAAGAGGGAAGAGTAATAGTAGCTTTCTCTTAGGGTGAGGATGGAGATAGTGTTGGCCTTGCCCTTGCATTTAGTGCAACCCAGATCTTTCTGGCTATCTCCAAAGTTCACACTGTTTCTGGGACCTCATATTGCCCCTTAGTCCTACAGTCTTCTCCCTTTGGCTTGTCTTCTGCTTTGCATGTCAGCTGGAGATGACACCTGTGTTGAGAGCCTTCTTGGGTTGGGGGCCAGTTAGCTAAAGAGTTGGTCTGCCTGGTGACCATATCTCTGCTCCCCACTCTTGAACACTAGGTGGGAGCTGAGTGCTAGGATTCAAAAGCCTCCTGCACACCCCTCCTAGGCATGGTGAACCAACCTTCCATCTGTATCCAAAGCAAACAGATCAGTTGCCTATATTCCCCATGGGATGCCCTCTCTTTGCCTCACCTAATGAATGGTCTTATCGACAATGAGAGCCTTGGGCTGGAGCCCAGGAGGCTGGAGGGGAAACTTTGTCCTCGGGGAGGTCCATGAGGCCCCATCAGTGGTACATTTTTTGTCCACTCCTGGAAGGACCACAGAGCAGGGAAGCCAAACATCTCAAGCTGGCGGCCATACTTTGAAAAGCCCATCCCTTAACCCTTCCGTGTCCCCAGGCCATGGAGAGCAAGCTGCTTATTGGAGGCAGGAACATCATGGATCATACCAATGAGCAGCAGAAGATGTTGGAACTGAAGAGGCAAGAGATTGCCGAGCAGGTAGGGCTGGGGGCTTCCGGTCTCGTGGGAGTGCATGGCCTTGATGTCTAGTCTGGAGGGCACAGGGCAGTGAGCCATCATGGATTCAAGCTCCCTGGAATCCAGTGCTAAGAATCTAAGACATACAGCCCTGGATCCCAGGGGTCCACCAGCCCAGGAGTGGGCCAGGGGCGCTGCCAGCTGATGGGTAAGAGAAATGGTGGCTCTCCATGGTGTCAGCCCCTACAGGGCGCCTGGTATTAGTCCTTGGGCATTCCACAAGGGTGTCAGTTCTTTGCCAACGGTATGATTATGTCCTAAATCTTCAAGAATCACAATTTGTTCGTCCTACCAGTCATCTGTGATACCACATGGGGAGAGGGTGAGGCTGCTGGGAAGTCAGGATGATGGGAATCTATGTCGGCTTGACACTCCCACAATGTGCCAGCTGTTAGGGCTGGGGTCTCCATCCACAGGGGGCAGTGCCTGGCAAAGACATGGCCATATGAGCTAAGAAGGTCCAGAGAGGCTCCAGGGGCCATGGGGTATAGGACACTCTCTTCTTCTTCCCAGCATCTGTAGCCACAGTGGAGTGAGATCCCATGATAGGCAGAGTGAACTTGTCCCCTGAGCTCCCTTGGCCCTCCCCAGTACACACTGCACCACTGAGCCCCTGTGCCTTGCCTCGGCCTAGAAACGCCGTGAACGGGAAATGCAGCAGGAGATGATGCTCCGCGATGAGGAGACCATGGAGCTCCGGGGTACCTACACGTCCCTGCAGCAGGAGGTGGAGGTCAAAACCAAGAAACTCAAGAAGGTGAGATGACGTGGCGGGGCAGGGAAGGTGAGATGACGTGGCGGGGCAGCCTCATGGGGCCTGGATTCTGGGACGAACCTGGAGAACCCAGAGGGTTGCTGAACCCAGAGCAGGCCAGGCAGAGGCCCAGCCACATGGCAGTTTCCAGGGACAGATTACCTCTTGGTGGGTCAGGAGCAGGACAGCAAGCTCTGTGCCCTCCACACCCCCATTTTTGAGAGCCCCTGGAGAGACAGGAGTAGGATAGGTCACCTTCCAAAGTGGCTCAGGCCCCCATCCCTCTCTGAGCCTTGCACCAGCCGTTCTGTACTTGGGTCCTGATTCTGACTCTTCCTGTCGCTAGCTGTGTAACTGTGAGCAACCACATGCCTGAGTTACCTCTTCTCTAGAAAGAGGGTGTTGGGACTAAAGATCTCTCAGGTCCCTTTCAGTGTGAACAGGCCACAGTGCTGACAGCAGCAGAGAGGGGGCAGGTAACTGGCCCCCCAGCGTAGGACGGACAGGGGGGCAGGAGGGAGATTCAGACTGGGTGGGCCTCTCCCCCTGGACTCAGCTGCTGGAGCCTGAGCCTGCAGAGTGGGGAGCCAGGCTGAGGGACAGGGGCCTCCCCGCCATGCTGTGTTGCCTCTGAGCAGTGCCTGTCCCCGTGCAGCTCTACGCCAAGCTGCAGGCTGTGAAGGCAGAGATCCAGGACCAGCATGACGAGTACATCCGCGTGCGGCAGGACCTGGAGGAGGCGCAGAATGAGCAGACTCGGGAGCTCAAGCTCAAGTAGGGCCCCCCCCCCACTCCTGGTCCTCACTGCCATCCCTCACTACCTGGCCAATCCCTGGGGGACTTACTTCCTTCCTTCAGGCCTCATTCCACCCATCTACTCCCTGAGGAGTCCATGTCCCTTAGAAATAGAATGTGTCTGTTTCCTTCTCCTTCCTCTGTTCTGCTGTAATGATGAATCCTCCAAGGTGCATGCTGGGGGCTGGGTGCAGCCAAGAGTAACCCCTAAGGCCCTGAGTCTACCGTCTTTGCACTGGAAGCAGTGATTTCAAGTTCTGAGATTGCTGTAGGGACCCTCTCTTCCAACTTTCTGGTTTTCCCATCACCTCTGCTCCCTCTGCCTCTTTGCTTCTTGCTTCAACCTTCAACGCATGTGGTCGTGTGGTCCGTCACCCCCCAGTTCCCATCTCTGCCTCATTCCTGCTCCCAGGTACCTGATCATCGAGAACTTCATCCCCCCCGAGGAGAAGAACAAGATCATGAACCGCCTTTTCCTGGACTGTGAGGAGGAGCAGTGGAAGTTCCAGCCACTCGTGCCCGCTGGAGTGTGAGTCTCTCACCACCTGGTCTGGGCCCTGCGCACCTGCCAGCCCACCCCAGGTTGGAGGGTGGCCAGGGGCCTGCGGGGAGTCAGAGGTTTCTGTGGATTTGGAGACAGGTATGGAAGATGCGGATGGAGATGGGCTTCTCAGGAGCTGACATAGGTCTTCGTGAAAGAAGGGTGTTCTCCCCAAAATGAAGTGTCTCAGGTGCCCTTGGGGGACCTACGGAGGGGAAGAGCACTCAGCATTTTGGCAACCCCAGTAAATGATCAACGTTTGGTCCCTCTGGTGAATATTCATTTGTCGGGTGCCAAACCCAGCAACAATAGTTCATATTGCCTGACTGTGTTGGGCTCTGTATACAGGACCCTACGGACAGAGGGTATCAGACGCAGCCAGCGCACGGTGCAGTCAGGAACGCAGGGAAGCGATCGGCCTGGGGGAAATGACGGACGTTGGCCCCGTCTTTATAACCTCGCACAGCTCAGCATTGAGCTGGTGATTGAGCATTGGTGGTGATTCAGCATTTCCACCTGTTTCCATAGAGCCTCGTGCGTGGGTATAGTTTGCATCCACTGGCTGGGCGTGTAGCTCCCTCTGCTGGTGGCCACGGAGAATGAGACGATACTCAAACCCAGCAGAGGGACTGCCTCCATCAGCGGAACCGCTGCCCCTGAATTGAAAAATCTGGCTACAGAGGTGTCCAGGAGGCTGGATACCAAAGCACTTCCCTGGAGCTTCTTTGCTCTCTCTATCTTAGGAATATTAAGGCCGAGATAGTGCAAGGTTCTCCCCAAAGCTGGGTGGGTCTGTGGCTTCTCCCTGGAGCATCAGATGCCTACTTAGTCAAAAGGCTGACCCTGCCCAAGCTGACACTATGTAAGTGGCAAGTTCACGAGTAGAGGACTTTTCAATGATGTCACTTTGAACTTTAGTACAAGCTTCCAGGTGATTCTGCAAGGGAAGCCAGGCTTGAAAGCCATTATTCTAGTGCCCTCTGCTGGAGGGAGATGCTGGTGAGGCTTCTGGTCTGTTAAGGTTATTGATTTTGTACTCAGAAAAGTTCTTCAATTGAAATTTTGTGAGGGTGCCTGGCTGGCTCAGCCGGTAGAGTGTGTGACTCTTGACCTTGATCTTGGGGTGGTGGGTCCAACCCATGTTGGGTATAGAGATTACTTTAAAAAAATTTTTTTAGGGCAGCCCAGGTGGCTGAGCAGTTTAGCGCCACCTTCAGCCCAGGGCCTGATCCTGGAGACCTAGGATCATGTCCCACATCAGGCTTCCTGCATGGAGCCTGCTTCTCCCTCTGCCTGTGTCTCTGCCTCTCTCTCTCTCTGTATGTCTCTCATGAATGAATAATAAAATCTTTTTAAAAAAATTTTTTTTAAAGATTTTATTTATTTATTTGAGAGCGCACAGGTGGGGTGAGGGGCAGAGGGAGAGAGAGAGAGGAAGCAGACTCCCTGCTGAATTCAGAGCTCAATCCCAGGACCCTGAAATCATGACCTGAGCTGAAGTCAGCCACATAACACACTGAGCCAACCAGGTGCCCCCCCAAAATAATTTTTTTAAAGATTTTATTTATTTATTCATCGGAGACACACAGAGAGAGGCAGAGACACGGAGAGAGAGAACCAGGCTCCATGCAAGAAGCCTGATGTGGGACTTGATCCCAGAACTCTGGGATCACACCCTGAACTAAAGGCAGATACTCAACTGCTGAGCCACCCAGGCATCCCAAAAATAAAATTTTTGAAAAAAAAAAACAACAAAACTTTGCAGGTGAAGGAATTTCTTTACATTAGATAGAGATGGGATGAGAGGCTCTAAGAAGGCATGTGTTTTTTTAACTTTTTATTTAAAAAAATAAGCATTTCAAGAACAGTGCAAAGAATTCCCATATACCCTTCATCACAACTCACTGGATATTGATGTTTTGCCACACCCTGCTTTTTTTTTTTTTTTAATTCATGAGAGACAGAGAGAGAGAGGCAGGCTCCATGCAGGGAGCCTGACGTGGGACTCAATCCTGGGTCTCCAGGATCAGGCCCTGGGCTGAAGGCGGCACCAAACCACTGAGCCACCTGGGCTGCCCCACCACACCCTGCTTTATTAATTCCCCATCGCCTAACCATTTGAGATTAAGTTGCAGATATTTTGATCCTTTACCTGCATTTTCTAAGAATGAGGACATTCTCTTCCATAGCTATAATACAATGATCAAATTCAGAAAATCTTATATAGACACAGTACTATTATATAGGCAATATTCAGGTTGAGTCAGTTATCCCAATAGTGTCCCTGAGGGCAACTTCCCTCCTCTTGACCTGAGTTGGTGCATGGCATTTAAAGGCAATGCCTCATGGTTCTCCTTTAATCTGGAACTGAGAAGGGATCTTTTTTTTTTTTGAGAAGGGATCTTGATTGGAGATTTGTAGTTTCGTGCTTCAGTTTATTCATTTCTCTGAATAGTTGGCATACACCAAAAAATCATTCACAGATTTTTTAAATTAAAACAGGTGGGGCACCTAGGTGGTTGGTTGGTTAAGCAGCTGCCTTCAGCTCAGGTCATGATCTCAGGGTCCTGGGATCAAGCCCCAAGTAGGGCTCTTCACTCAGCAGGGAATCTGCTTCTCCTCCCTCTGCTGCTCTCTCTCTCTCAAATAAATAAATAAATAAAATCTTTTAAAAAGAAATAAATGGGGCAGCCCAGGTGGGTCAGTGCTTTGGCGCCACCTTCCGCCCAGGGCGTGGTCCTGGAAACCTGGGATCGAGTCCCACATCGGGCTCCCTGCATGGAGCCTGCTTCTCCCTCTGCCTATGTCTCTGCCTCTTTCTGTGTGTGTCCTCATGAATAAATAAATAAAATCTTAAAAAAAAGAAATAAATGAAATTCAATAAAATTAAAACAGCTATCTTAAAATAGTACTTTAAATCATTTTTAAGAATAAGAATCATAACTATTAAAAAGAAAGAAATCCTCCAAAATCGAGATAGGAATCTTTGCTTACTGCTTCACTGTTGACTTTCCTAGCCCCTCGTCTCCTGTCTCTTCTGCTTTAAAGGTGAATCTGTACCCTTGACATGCTCTTTGTGTGCCTTGGAAAACCCCCGGCAATGGTTGTGGGCAGGGCATGAGAGCTTAGTTGCCTGTGAGGCTTTTCCCACATCTTCTCTCCCATTAAGTCTTACTCCTCCTTCCAATCCATCTTTCTAAAGGAAGGTAATGCAAAGAAAGTTTCAGTGTTTTCCTTGCCACCAGAAAGCCTGAAAACTGATAATTTTTCAAAAACTTCTCACTGGGGCTTACCTAGTAGTATTTTCTTTTCCAGAACTTTCTGGTAAGAATCAATTCCTACATATGCAACTTGAACAGAGTTGCCCCTCAGCCTGCATGGAGGTGTTTTGTTCTGTTTTGTTTTGTTTCAGAGAGAGAGGGATAGCATGCAAGGGGCAGAGGGAGAGAGAGAGAGAGAGAATCTTAAGCAGGCTCCAGGCCCCATGCAGAGCCCTTATACAGGGCTTGGTCTTAACAACCATGAGATCCTGACCTGAGCTGAAACCAAGAGCCACCCAGGCGCCCTGCCGGGCAATTCTTGAAATACGTCCATATCCTTATTTTGGAAGGCTACCCCTTTTTTTTCCTCTGCTATCTCTGTGACACAACTAGTTGATACACACACAGGCCTTATACCATCACAAACAATTTTTGTATTAAAATCACTTTGAAAATCCATTTTTGTGGGGCACCTGGTTGGCTCAGTAGGTTAAGTGTCTGTCTTTGGCTCAGGTCATGATCCTGGGGTTGAGCCCCACACTGGGCTCCCTACTTAGCCTATCTGCTCCTCCCCCTCACCCCCCACTCTTGCTCTCTGTCTCTGAAATAAATAAATAAAATCTTATTAAAAGAAAGACCAGTTTGCAACCAGCCCCAGCAAAAACTACTCTACAAATATAACCTTTTATTTTTAGTTTCTCATAATAGTCTTTATTTTTCATTGTATTTAGACAAAATTGTCTTCTAGGGGTTAATATTTGACAATGTCTATAGCCATTGGTCTATAGTTCACAACATTCTTTTTGTAACTTTAGCCGCTGAGCCACCCAGGGATCCCCCCTAGATTCTTTTCAGAGGCATCGTGGTGCAGTAGAAAGACACTGGACTTTGTATTTAGAACATTCTGAATTCTAGTCCCTGCTCTGCCATTTACTTGTGGCCTGTAAAAGGGTTTTGTTTTTCTTTAAGATTTGATTTATTTATTTAAGAGAGAGAGCATGAGTGGTGGGATGGGGGTTGGGGGCAGAGGGACAAGCAGATTCTCCACTGAGCATGGACCCTACTGTTGGCTCAATCCTAAGACCCTGAGATCGGGATCCCTGGGTGGTGCAGCGGTTTGGCGCCTGCCTTTGGCCCAGGGCGCGATCCTGGAGACCCGGGATCGAATCCCACATCAGGCTCCCGGTGCATGGAGCCTGCTTCTCCCTCTGCCTATGTCTCTGCCTCTCTCTCTCTCTCTCTGTGACTATCATAAATAAATAAAAATTAAAAAAAAAAAATCTAAGACCCTGAGATCATGACCTGAGCCAAAATCAAGAGTTGGCCACTTAACCGACTGAGCCACTCAGGCACTTCTGGAAAAAGTTGTTTTGTTTTTAAGATTTTATTTATTTATTCATGAAAGACACAGAGACACAGAGAGGCAGAGACACAGGTAGAGGGAGAAGCAGGCTCCATGCAGGCAACCCGATGTGGGACTCTATCCCGGTGCTCCAGGATCACACCCTGGGCTGAAGGCCGTGCTAAACTGTTGAGCCACCTGGGCTGCCCTGGAAAGCTTTTTAACCTCACTGAACCCAAATTTCTTCACCTGTATTTTTTTTTTTTTAAGATTTTATTTATTTGAGAGAGAGTGAGCAAGAAAGAGAGCACAAGTGGGGGAGAAGCAGAGAAAAAGAGGGAGGAACAGACTCCTCACTGAGCAGGAAGCCCGATGTGGGGCTCTGTCTTAGGACCCCGGGATCATGACCTGAGCCAAAGGCAGACACTTAACTGACTGAACCACTCAGGCACCCCACAAATTTCTTCACCTGTAATGTGGGATAGTAAATGTACCCTGCAGGATTATGGAGGTTGAAACGGGATAATGCGTGGGAGGCTCCAGGCCACAGAGGAGATGATCAATGAATGGTTGCAATCATACTAATGAGCCAATATTATAATTACAGGGATGCAAGAGAAGCCAATTTGCCTTCATCCCATAGAAGTGCCGGAAAAGGGCAGTTTGGTTTACTGTTTTTGTCTCAGATTCTTTTTTTTTAATTCAAGCTATCTCCAAGTTTAGAGAGGGAGCATTCCTTGCTCTAAATAGAATCAAGATAGATAAACTTGGGGATCCCTGGGTGGCACAGTGGTTTAGCGCCTGCCTTTGGCCCAGGGCACAATCCTGGAGACCAGGGATCGAGTCCCACGTCGGGCTCCCTGCATGGAGCCTGCTTCTCTCTCTGCCTCTCTCTCTGCCTCTGCCTCTGTGTGTGTGTGTGTCTATCATAAATAAATAAATAAATAAATAAATAAATAAATAAATAAATAAAATCTTTAAAAAAAAAAAGATAGATAAACTTGTTTCATTATACAGGCAAAGTTGACCCCAGTAAGAACATTCTCAGCTCTGGGTTGAGTCCCTAGCTTTATTCACAGATCTGTGACAACTGAGTTGGATCTAAAACAGGGAGAAATTCCAGCTGCCCCCAGGCAGGTAGGGCTGCTTTGAGGGAAAGAGTAGAGTAAGCAGAGGGACGCCTGGGTGCTCAGTCGGTTAAGCATCTGACTCTGGATTTCTGCTCAGGTCATGATCTCAAGGTTCTGGGATCCAGCTCACTCTACCCTCAGCAGGGAGTCTGCTCGAGGATTTTCTCTCTCCCTCTCCATCTGCTCCTCCCTCGTGCTTTCTCTCTCTCTAAAAAAAAAGTAAGTAGACATACAGGAGAATGCTTCAGGGTGACCTGCGGGGACAGAGGGACCAGATCGCAGAGACAAGTCAGATTTGCTGTGGCAGATGATTGGGAAAGACCTTAAAGGAAAACTCACCCTATGATGTTGGATTCTGATTTTCAGCACCAAAGAAGAGGAAAAGAAGGAGATACGACAGCTGATCATGAGATTGGGGTCAGCCCCTAAGACAGAGCTGAGAGATAACTTTTTAATATTAAGGGGAAAAAAATACTGGGATAGTAATAGTCATATAGAGGAGGGGTCATATGACAATTCCTAGGATCTACTGGGCAGGTAGTTATTGTGGGTCTCTGCTGGGAGGGGCGGCCACATGCAGAGGCAGGCCCCTGCTCCAGTCTGTCAACCACAACCTGCTTTATTAAGAGGGATCAATCATGGAAAGTAGGCCTGGGGCAGAAGAGGGAATAGATGGGACGTTTGGTGTCCCAGTTACAGACTCCCCTCCCCCAACCCCTTCTTCCCGCATGCCACCCAGAATAGCCCTGGCGTCTTTATTGGGTCAGGCTGCCAATTCTCAGTGATCCACACTGCTCTGCTTGCCCAACCCTGTCCCCCTGTCCTATTCCCAGAGCTCACAGCCTTCAAGACGCTCCCAGCCCCAGCCTGTTCCCGGGTTCTCTGAGAGACAGTACAGCATCCTAAAAAGAGTATTTGGGAAGGTCCAGTTCCCAGTGTCTTCCTTCATTGTTCAACCATAGGCACAAAAGGCATTTTGCTTGCCTGAGCCTTGGGGCTCCTGGCCTGCCCTTGACTACACCTCCGGAGGTTGTTGCAAAATTCAAATGGGATGTGTTGACGCACCTCATACACGATAAGGGGTTATGTTACCAATTTTTGTCCTCTGCCCTTGAGCCGTCATGGAGCTGCTGCTGCACACATCCACAGCCTCGCTGCTCCCCAACCCCCTCCCCCGGCCCCCCCCCCCGCCCCCCGCCTGGGGCCACACAGCCACAGAGGGAGCTGGGGCTCCTATGATTTCATCATTCTCTGCTTTTATCCATAAAGTGAGGTCAGAAGGGACTCCCTAGGTAGGCTCTGGCCCTCTTTTATACGCTTGATAAAATGAACCACAAGAATGTCCCTTCTCCTTACTCTGCCGCAGAAGGCAGGCCTTGTTGCAGTCAGCTCCTACACTGCTTGTTCTACTGGACAAGGACAGGATGTCCTGTCTATGAATTACTTGGCCTGTTTCTTCTGTCTTCTGTCTGCCTTTTGGCTTTTTTTTTTTTTTTTCATTGCTCCTTTGTATCCCTGCTTGAAATTAGCAAGATGGATTGAGACTAAATAATCATCACAGCTGCCATGTGTTGAGCCTCTGCTGTGAGCTGTGCTAAGGGCTTATCTTGCTTAATCTCAGCAGTTGTGGGTGGCAGGCAGGAGATAGCTGAGTCTCAGGTATTAAGCCACCTCCCAAGGTAACGAAGCTTTCAGGGGCAGAGCCCACATTCAAACTCAGCTATGTCTTACTCCAAAACTTGTATTATTTTGTTTTAATGGAAATACTTTCTTGATTTCTTTCCTGTCTTTGTTTGTTTTGAATAATAAAGGTTAATACCCCACACCCACCAAACTGCTGGAAATAAGAAGTCTGTCATATTGTGAGGTGGCTAGGATAGAGAGCATTGGAAGCTTTCTGTCTTTTTTTTTTTTTTTTAAGATTTTATTTATTTATTCATGAGAGACACAGAGAGACAGAGACACAGGCAGAGGGAGAAGCGGGCTCCATGTAGGGAGCCCAATGCGGGACTCAATCCCAGGACTCCAGGATCACAGCCTAGGCTGAAGGCAGGCACCAAACCGCTGAACCACCCAGGGGGTCCCTCATTGGAAGCTTTCATAGGTATGACCATTTTGAAAAGCAATTTGGCAATATCTAGTAAAGTGGAAAATGCATATACGCTCCCATGGAACCATTCCATTCCTGGGTATATACTCCAGGGGAACTGTTGAATATGTACTTGAAGATACCTGTACAGAAATGTTCACAGTCGGGGCACCTGGGTGGTTCAGTCAGTTAAGTATCTGCCTTCAGCTCAAGTCATGATCCCCAGGTCCTGGGATCAAGCCCCACATTAGGCTCCCTACTCCTTGGGGAGTCTGCTCCTTCTTCTCCCTCTCCTAAAGCTTATGCGCTCTCTCTCACTCACTCTTTCAAATAAATAAATTAAATATTGTAAAAAACAAACAAAAAAGGAATCAACCTAGATGTCCATCAACAAGAGAATATTATATATTTATACACATATATATGATGTTATATCGCAACCTTTAAGATAGTCAATATAAGTAAACTTTAATAATCTGATCTAGATATACATGGATAAATCTAAAAAAAAAAATGTTTGTTGGGGATCCCTGGGTGGCTCAGTGGTTTAGTGCCTGCCTTCAGCCCAGGGTGTGATCCTGGGATCCTGGGAGTCCCACATTGGGCTCCCTGCACGGAGCATACTTCTCCCTCTGCCTGTGTCTTTGCCTCTCTCTCTCTCTCTCTCTCTCTGTCTCTCATGAATACATAAAATCTTAAAAAAAAAAAAAAAGGTTTGTTGAACACACAAAAATGCAGCATGTACACCCACTGTTCAGATTTTAGAAACAGGCATACAGATACCCATGTATATTGTTTATGTATATCCACATACATAAATAATGATAAAAACATGCACTGCATTGCTTAGCACCAGATTCAAGAGAGTAACTCTGGGGAGGAAGAGAGAGGAGTCTTAAAAGCTAGTCAGCTTTTTTACATTTTAGATCTTTTTTTTTTTTTTTTTTTTTAGATTTTATTTATTTATTTGAGAGAGAGCGCAAGAGAGCACAAGCAGGGGGCGGGGGCAGACAGAGGGAAAGGGAGAAGCAGGCTCCCCGCTGAGCAGGGAGCCCAATGTGTGGCTCCATCCCAGGACCCTGGGATCATGACCTGAGCCAGGGGCAGATGCTTAACCATCTGAGCCACCCAGGTGCCCCTACAGTTTATTTCTTAAAAAAAGATTTAGAGTAAGCATAACAAAATGTTACACAGATGATTTGACAAGGCCAAATGGTAGGTGTACATATATATATTATTTTCTGTACTTCACTAAATGTCCGAGATAATTAGATATAAAGTAATACATTTTTATTATAAAAAAGTTAAGGTTTTGCAGAAGGGCATAAAGATGACAAAAGTCACCTTTAATCACACCATCCAAAGACAATAACTATTTACATTTTGTTGAATACCCAGACTTTTTTCTAAGCATATACACACATCCATACACATTTCTTTAAAAACAAAACAGGGCAGCCTGGGTGGCTCAGTGGTTTAGCGCTGCCTTCAGCCCATGGCGTGATCCTGGAGACACGGGACGTCGGGCTCCCTCCACGGAGCCTGCTTCTCCCTCTGCCTGTGTCTCTGCCTCTCTCTCTGTGTGTCTCATGAATAAATAAATAAAATCTTTTTTTTAAAAAAAGTGGGGTGCCTCGGTAGCTAAGCATCCAAACTCTTGATTTTGGCTCAGATCATGATCTCAGGGTCATGAGATCAGCCCCACTTGGGGCTCCACTCTGGGTGTAGAGCCCGCTTGAGTTTATCTCTCTTCCTCTCTCTCTGCCCCTCCCCACCTTCCTTTCTCCCTCTCTTTAAAAACAAAGAGAATCTTCATCCTTTTATTTGCTTTTTTTTTTTTTGTATCGTGGTAATCTTTTCATGTGACATGGAACTACATGATTTTAACAACTGCATCATATTCACACAGCTAATACTTTGGTTCCTATCCTTGCACATCTGGGTTGTTTATAGTGCTTTACAATTGTAAGTGATTTTGCAGCAAACATCCCTGCATGTAAATGTCCCCATCTCTGATTATTTCCTTAGGGAAATTTCTAGAAGTGGGAGTTTGGGTCAAAGCATATGCACTTAAAAAAAAAAAAAAAAAAAAAAGCATATGCACTTTTTAAGAGCCACACCTGAGTTGTTTTTTTTTAATTAATTTTATTGACACGTAGTTCACATTATAAAATTCAACAGTAAAAGTGTATAGTTCAGTGGATGTTAGTATGTTCACAAAGTTGTATAGACACCACTGTCTAATTCCAGAACATTTTTATCACTCCAAAAAGAAAGCCCCAACCCATTAGCAGTCCCTCCTCACTCTCCCCAATGCCTCTAGCTTGGGGCAATCACCACTCTACCTTTTGTCTCTATGGATTTGCCTCTTCTAGATACTTCATATAAATGGAATCATACAATAAGTCTTTTATGTCTCTCTTTCACTTAGCAAAATATTTTCAGGGCCCATCCATGTTGTAGCATTTATCAGTACTAAATTCCTTTTTACCTTTTTATTGCTGAATAATATTCCATTTTTTGAATATGACATATTTATTCATTTATTAGTTGATGGGCATTGTTTCTACTTTTCGGCTATTAGGAATAATGCTACTATGAACGTTCATGTACAACTTTTACCTTGGCATATGTTTTTGATTCTCTTGACTATATATTGAGTAGTGGAGATGCTGGGTAATATGATAACTCTATTATTTATTAACTTTTTGAAGAACTGATAAACTCTTTTCAACTTGGCCAAACCATTCCCTCCAACAATGTATGAAAGTTCCAATTTCTCTATATCCTCACCAACATCTGTCTTCTTTGATTATAGTCATCCTAGTAGATGTGAAGTGGTATCTCATTGTGGTTTTGAGATACATTTTGGTAAAGATGTTGAACATCTTTCAAGTGCTTATTGCCCATTTGTATAATATGTTCTTTGGGGAAATGTCTATTCAGATCCTTCATCCATTTTTAAATTGGGTTGTTTGTCTTTTGATTGTTTTTTTTTTTTTTTTTTAATTTTTTTTTTATTTTATTATTTATTTATGATAGTCATACAGAGAGAGAGAGAGAGAGAGAGGCAGAGACACAGGCAGAGGGAGAAGCAGGCCCCATGCACCGGGAGCCCGACGTGGGATTCGATCCCGGGTCTCCAGGATCGCGCCCTGGGCCAAAGGCAGGTGCCAAACCGCTGCGCCACCCAGGGATCCCCTGTCTTTTGATTGTTGATTGTTGAAAGTTATTTTTTTTTTTAAGATTTTTTATTTATTTATTCATGAGAGACAGAGAGAGAGAGGTAGAGAAGCAGGCTCCATGCAGGGAGCCCGATGTGGGACTCCATCCCAGGTCTCCAGGATCATGCCCTGAGCCGAAGGCAGATGCTCAACTGCTAAGCCACCCAGGCATCCCCTGTGAGAGTTCTTTATATATTTGAGATACAAGTCCCTTATCACATATGTGACTTGCAAATAAACTCTTCCACTTTCTAGATTAACTTTGCACTTTCTTTTTTTTTTTTTTTTTAAGATTTTATTTATTTATTCACAAGAGACACACACACAGAGAGAGGCAGAGACACAGGCAGAGGGAGAAGCAGGCTCCATGCAAGGACCCCGATGTGGGACTCAATCCCGGGACTCCAGGATCACGCCCTGGGCCAAAAGCAGGCACTAAACCACTGAGCCACCCAAGGATCCCATCTTTGGACTTTCTTTTTGATGTCCTTTGAAGCACAAACTTTTAAAAAATATTTTATTTATTTATTTAGAGAGAGAAAGGGAGAGAGTGCAAGCAGGGGGAGGGGCAGAGGGTGAGGGAAAGAGAATCTTAAGCAGACTCCACACTGAGTGTGGAGCCCAATGAAGGGCTCAATCTTGAGACCTGAAGTTCATGACTTCAGCCAAAATCAAGAGTTGGACACTTAACCAACTAAGTAATCAGGGGCCCCAAAAGTTTTTAGTTTCAGTGAAATCCTGTTTATCTATTTTTTCTTTGGTTGCTTTAGCTTTTGATATCATATCCAAGAGACCTGATCTAGGGTCATGAAGATTTACTTCTGTCATTCTAAGAGTTTTATAGTTTTAGCTCTTACAGGTAAGCCTGTGATCTGTTTTGAGTTAATTTTTATATATGATACAAGGTAAGGATCCAACTTCATTTTTTTTTTGCCTGTGGATATCCAATTAATTGTCTCAGTACCATTTGTTGAAGAGACTGTTCATTCCCCATTAAGTGTTTTTGGTATCTATATAGAAGATCAACTGATTGTAAATATAAAGATTTATTTCTAGACTCTCAATTCCACTCCATTGATCTATATTTCTGTCCTTATGCTAGTACCACACAGTCTTGATTACTGTAGGCTTTGTATTAAGTTCTGAAACTGGGACATGCAAGCCCTCCAACTTTGTTCTTTTTCAGGATTGTTTAGGCTATTTTGGGATCCTTGCATTTCAAGCCTGATTTTTAATCATTTTTTGTGCATGTGCTAACAAAATAAGAAGAATGCGAAAAGCAGAACCACTAATTATCAATGATTTTGCATAGTGTGTGGAATCAGCATATGAATCTGAAAGCTAAAAGAAGATTGGATTTCCTTTCTTTATTTCAGCCTTAATCAAACCTTTTTACTGTGGGGGAGAAACAGTGGAAAAAACAAAAGTAAAGGAATACATGTTCCCTTGTGTTATGATAGTTTTTAGTTCTCCAGCTCTATCAGAACAATGAAAAGGAAATTCCTGTGAACCAGGGTCTGCAGAGCCTCCTGCCTACTTTGAATGATACGTAATTCTTCATGATATCATTTTCTCCATCTTCAAAAGAAATCCGCTCTAATATAGTCTCTTCTCCACAGCAATAACAGCCAAATGAAGAAGCGGCCAACATCTGCCGTGGGCTACAAGAGGCCTATCAGCCAGTATGCTCGGGTTGCTATGGCAATGGGGTCCCACCCCAGGTACAGGGTAAGAAGCTGGGAAGTAGAAGGAGGGGAAGGAGCGAGAGCCCAAGGGAGGTGATGCTCATAATCTCTGCTTGCTCTACCTATCTCATCACCTTTGCTATGCCCAATATTTACTGAGCGCCTAAGAGATAAGAATCATCAGAGCCCCTGCTCATGTCTATCTGATGTTCCCACCACAGGCTGAAAACATAATGTTTCTGGAGTTGGATGTGTCCCCTCCAGCTGTCTTTGAGATGGAATTCTCTCAGGACCAAGAACAAGACCCCCGTGCACTACACATGGAGAGGCTCATGCGGTTGGACAGCTTTCTGGAAAGACCCTCTACATCTAAAGTTCGAAAGTCCAGGTCCTGGTCAGTGCCACTGTGGTCAGAGTGGGCAAGGGACTTAGGAGGCAGGGAGACTCTATGGGCCAGTTGAGGCACAGAGACTCTATGGGGTGGTTGAGGCATGGAGACCCTATGGGCTGGTTGAGGTTTTGGTTGTACCTGTGAGGCCTTAGGGAGGGTAATAACTGGGATCATCAGGGAGGGGTTCCTATAGCCACAGGATGGGGGAAAGGCAAGTCCTTGCTTTTCTGTTTCCTGCTGTCTACCAACCTCCCCACTCACCCACCTCATCCCTACCCTCTGCAGGTGTCAGAGTCCTCAGCGGCCTCCACCCTCTACCACACATGCCTCACTGGCCTCCGCTGCTCTGCGCCCTACAACAGTGCTAGACCATGAGTGACCACCTTCAGTCAGGCTGCCTACCCAAGAGCCTCCTGGGATGGGGAGCCAACCCTGGATCATCTCACCTGACGCTCAGTGTGTGCGTGTGTGTGCATGTGCGTGTGCGTATGTGTGAGGGGGTGAGAATCTGGCAGACCATGCATCTGCCTGCTTTTCTCAGCCTCCTTTATTTAATTAATGTTATTTATTTGTGGAGCTCAGCCGTGGGGGGGAGATGCCCTCGCCTGAGCCTGCCGTGGTCACTGCATAGCCTCCTTCCTTTCCTTCTGACTTAAACACCCCCATGTCAGGCCTCCAGCTCCTCCCCGTCAGCTGCTCCCAGAAGGGAAGGTAGCCAGTGCCTGAGAACAGAGTACTTTTTCTACCTGTCTCACTCTGTAATCCATCTCCTGTGCTGACGGTGAGCAGTGCCAAAGCACTTTCTGGGACTAGATAAAATGCTAGCTGTCCACAAAGGACAGGAGATGTCCTGACAGTGTTGGGCCTATGCTCCCAGCAAAAAGAGCCCCGCACTCTGCTTTCTGGACCTCAGACAACCTCTTTTGGCCTCTTGGGCTCCTTTTCAAGGACTTACATGACCTCACCGACACAGCCCATGCTCTTCGGCTTTGGCAAGAACTCATGGCTTACCCAAACTCTGCTCCTGGCCACCTTCCCAACCTTTGGATGGGAACTGTGAACCGACCAGTTGCTGCCTGCTTAGGACCTGCAAAAAACGAAACAGCAATGGAGACAACACGGACAGTCATCTAAGGAAGTCCCTTCTCTGAGTCCCTTCGTTTCTGTCCCCTCGGAGAAGTAACTTGGGCTAACAAGCGATCAAGCCAACTCCCCATTTTGGAGACACTGCTCCTTCCTGCTTTGGTCATTTTCCTTGGCAGCTGCTTGGATCCCACCCAGGTCATGGTGGGAGGAATCAATGTCATTCTCCCCGTGGCTACACAAAGGTATCGGAATCTGCTGTTTCCCCTTCGTTTAGCACAGGAGTCAGAGACCTAGGCACAATCTGCCAGCTTTGCCTATTACTCCTGTTCCACATCGCATTTGTTGAGCACTATTTTGTTGAAAATTGATCCTTTCTCCAGCATTGTGCAAACTCTGGTCCCAAGGGAAGTACTCCGCACCTCCCTCTGTGACATCCCAAGATGTCTCCAGGTATCTCAAGTAATAAGTCAATTTCTACCAAAAGAAAAAGAAAGAGAGAGAGAGAGAAAGAGAGAGAGATTTTTATTGATTTACCTTTTTAAGTGTGTATTTTGGTAGAGGAGTGAAGAAGTAATCATGAAAGAAACAAGTGGTTTAGGATTTCAAAATGTCCTAAGAGTGGGAGTCTCTTGTTCCCAGAATATAAGGATTCTAGTCATTGGGAGAAAAGCATGAAACTGACTGAGCTGCTTGAATTGGATGAGTGGGAGGTGGGAGTGGGGGTAGGGGCTGATTACCTGGTTCTTCTCTTTCCATCTGGAAGTGAACGCTTCCTGCACGGTTCAAGTTGTGCTCTGAGGACCGAGCTATGGTTTGGTTTAATTCAGTGTTGCTGTCATTTCTGCCATAGTTACTGGATTGGATGGTTG
Organism: Vulpes lagopus; assembly: GCF_018345385.1. Lineage (NCBI taxonomy): Eukaryota > Metazoa > Chordata > Mammalia > Carnivora > Canidae > Vulpes > Vulpes lagopus. The sequence goes on from NC_054828.1 coordinate 113,622,180, forward strand.
GACAACTCAATTGCCATTTGCTCCTGTCCTTCAAGGAAGTAGCATTTTTCATCAGAGCCCAAGAGATTATTTGAGACTTAGGATTCAGATCAGAGGTTTGGCTGTGTCCGGGACAGGAATCATGTGTAGAAATCCCCCAGGTGGCCGGGACACAGGGCGACTCCCTGCCTACATTGAGCAGCCTTTCCCGCTGACCTTTCTTGTTTGTGGATGAACAGCACGCGTCACCCCCATTCATCACTTGGACACATCAACTCTGCATCATCTGGTCGCTTGACCCTCACAGTCTTAGAGCACAAAATACCCAATTTCACCACCCCCAGTCTGAGGGCTGGGCCCGAGGTGTGTCGGAGGAGGAGCTCCTGCCTGCGGTTTTGTGTACGTGTGTATGTGTGTGTGTGTTTGTGTGTGTGTTTACTTCCACAGAGGACACTCTACACTCGGTGTAACATATGCTGGGAACAGGGCCACTGGGGTGGTTGGATCTCTCAGTCTCTCTTCTTTCCCTTTTGATGTATCAAACATTTGATTGACAAAGTAAGGGCCTTGATGAGGACCAAATTTCCATGTCTGTTGCTATGGTCTTTATTTAGGACAACAGTTAATGCAGTGGCCCATTCTTGTTACTCTATACATATGACTATACAGGACATATGTAATATATAAATATATATAAAAAACATTACCCTCTGTCTCCTTGGCTTCAGATGAGGCCTCTCTGTTGAGCTGAAATGCACCTGCAGCTTGGTGCTGCCGGCAGCCTGCAGCCCAGCCCTGTTCAAATTAACAGTCGATAATAAAGGAATGAGTATCGTCACAGAATTGATTGCCTGCCTTCTCTTCCCTTTGTTCTTCCTTATATTCGCTTTTGCATTTTCTCCCTTCTTTCTTCCTTGTTTTTCCAAGAGGGGTTTGAGAGTATTTGGAGCTCAGCTGCAGTTACCAGCATCTTGGGGAAGAACGGGTTGCTTAAAAGGGACTCATCTGTCCAGCAGGGTTGAGGCAGGTCCCAGGCTCTAGCCTGAAGTCTGTGCCAGAGCCATGGCAACAGCTGTTCATGTTCTGGGTGAAGAGTCCCCACTTGGTTAATTCTGAGCTATTAGCAGATGTCAGAACAGCCTAGATGTCCAGATTAGCTGTCAATATCATTTGACAGCTCTGCTCCCCCATTGATCAGCCAGGAGAGATGAAAGCGGGTAGTAATGTGTCCAAAGCACATAGATGTGCCTGGCATATGGTGAGCGCTGAATTAAAATAGTTTAAAGGCTAACGTGCCATCAGGCTCTCTTCCCAGAGCTTCTTTCCCTCCCCTCCTGATCCTGGCTATTGGTTCCCCGCAGGATGGAGTTCTTAGGGGAAATGAAAAGTAGTTGCTGCTAACAAACAAACACAAAGCCCCTGACTCCCAGGGCTGCACTGTGGTTGGCCTGGTGCACACAACTCAGCAGTGAGCCTGTTGATTTGGCACTGGCAGTTCTCCTGGTGGGGCTCTGTACCTTTGTGCCCTGCGCCAGCCCAGAGTGCCAGGACTGGCATGGCTCTGCTGTTTGAGATTTGCCAGGTGTCGTGTTAAGTACTTTACATGCACACACTCCCCTAATCCTCCCGTGTGGAAGTTATTGTCACTAGTTTACAGACAAGATTTAGGAAAATTAGCTAACGTGGCTAAAGACGTGTTGGTTAGCAATGTGGCTGGATTTCCACACTCAAAAGCCCGTATTTTTTTCCCTTCTGTGCCACACCTCAAGCCCATCTGTACCTCAGGAAAACTGATGAGCACCCTGTATGGTTTTAGAAGTAGTGAGAGCCAGGGACAGGAGGACAGTGGTTGGAAATAAAACCAAATCTTCTAAACCTGAACGTAGAGGTCCTATTTTTAAAACCGCTCATTTCTCCTTTTAGCAGCAGGATCACCTGTATGGCTGACATAGGTGGTTTTCTAGAGCTTCACAAAACAGCCAGACGGTAGGAACTCTCTCCCTTTGCCCAGGTCTCTTGTTGATAAATAAGCTGCCATGTTCCACTTCTTCCTCCGAGGCTGGGCACCTGATCTCCAGAGGGTGGGCTGTGTGTTCATTAGAACTCTTGGCCACTACTAGAGATTCATTTAAGCTGGCCTGAATGAAATAAGGACCCAGAAAATCATGCCATGGGGATGCCTGGGTGGCTCAGTGGTTGAGCATCTGCCTTTGGTTCAGGTCATGATCCTGAGGTCCTGGGATCGAGTCCCACATTGGGCTTCCCACAAGAAGCCTGCTTCTCCCTGTCTGTCTCTGCCTCTCTGTGCCTCTCATGAATAAATAATAAAATAAAATAATAAAATGAAATAAAAAGAAAAAAGAAAAGCATGCCTTGGGCCCCAAGGGCAAGTATAGAACTGGTCCTCAGGAATCATCTAGCATTGGGGATTCAAACACTGCAAAGACCCTCTCTCTTTCACCAAATTTCTTTCTGTGTGGGGTCCGTGCTCTTGCCTCAGCTGCTGCAGTTCTTGATGCAGAAATTACGTCTGCCAGCAGCTCTCTGTTTACACGATGCAGTCATCCGGAGAGACTTAGAATCTCAGTCCTAGTGCCAAATTCATGGGAATGTGATTCCAATTCAGTGGTTTGGGTCAGGTGGGTGGAAACATGATATATGAACAAGACCTCCAAAAGTTCTACTGCTGTAACCATGTGTATGGAGGAGGGGTGGAAATAAAGAATTTTTTCCAGAAAGATGGTGGGGGTAGCAGTGGGGAATGGAGTGTGCTCTGCACAGCCGATAAAACAGATGTCCATGACCAGGACACCCATCATCCAGGATGGCTTCAGAAAGTTTTCTTACAGCATGATCCAAGGTTCACCGGCACCAAAATTAACACCCTCAGACATTCTACTTCATTAGGGTGAGGATAGATCCACAAGACACACACTATAGGTTGCCTTTCCGTTATTCATTCTTCCTTTCTTCCTTATTTACAGAAATGGTTCAAGGAGATCAGTGTACCCAACTAAAAACACTCATCTTCCTAGATTCCCCTGTAGCAACAGGTGGCCATGTGATGTGGTTTTGGCCAAGCAAACGTAAATGGAAGTCGGTTAGGAATTTCTAGAAATGGCACGCCTGGGTGGCTCAGTGGTTGTGTATCTGCCTTTGGCTCAGGGCATGATCCTGGGGTCTTGGGATTGAATCCCACATTGGGCTCCCCTTGAGGAGCCTGCTTCTCCCTTTGCTTCTCCCTTTGCCTATGTCTCTCCCTCTCTCTCTCTCTCTGGGTCTCTCATGAATAAATAAGTAAAAATTTTTAAAAAAAGGAATTTCTAGAAATGTTTTTGCTTTCCTGATAGAGACATCACCCGTTTTTCCTCTTCCCCTTTCTTCTTCCTTTCTAAAACTCAGATGTCCCTCCTGGGAGTGCATTCTCTCATTGAACAACTATTTACTGAGCACCTGTTACCCGTGTGTTCGGTCCAGGCATTCTTCTGCTGGGAATACAGCCTTCAACAGAATAAACTGGAATAAACAGAAGCCCCTGCCCTCCTGGTGCTTCCACTCCAGGTTGGGGAGGAGACACTGAAGGAGAAAAATAAAGCAAAGAAGGGAGAAATGGGGAGTTCCCAGATGGTTGGGGCAGGGTGGGAGGAGTTGCCCTTTTTAAAGCCTTAACTAAGAAGGTGACATCTGAGCGGATTTCTGGAGGTAGGAAGTGGCCTCCAGGAGGGGAAAAACAAATGCAAACTTCGTGGGTGGGAGCTGTCAGGCTTGTTCAAAGAGCAGCAATCGTATTGCAACCCTGAGGCAACAAGCACAACACGTAAAGGTTGATGGGGTGGAAGACTGGAGAGCAAGTTCCTGCTGAAGTCTGCGCAGCTGCTGCACCAGCTTGGGTCTCCCACTTCCCGGTTAGAATGACACGGACAGGGGCGCTCGGCGGGCTCAGTGGGTGGAAAGTGCAACTCGGGATCTCGGGTTGTAAAGCTGGGTCTCACATTGGGTACAGAGATTACTTAAAAATAAAATATTTTTTAAAAAAGGAACAATAATGGTAGCAGACAAACCCCTACAGGTTTAAGCCAGTATTAGGGAGATTTGCCAGGAATTTGCATTTGAAATGAGCACTCCAGGTGATTGCAGTGAATACTCACTAAAGTGTGAGAATCTCTGGGTCTACTATTTGCAATTCCAAGTCCCGGTGGGCCTGGCTTTCGGCACCTGCCCGCGCATGGGGCCTTGGGCCTGCGCTCAAGGACGGCAGAGGAGGAGGGCACAAAGTTTCTTGGAGCCCCTGGACTTAAGTCATGCATCATTTTTTCTTCCACAACTGGGTGGAGAGGGTGGAGCTACCTCCACCTCAAATAATCACTAACCGAAGTGATTATTTGCTCACATCCAAAGCTCCCACTTGGCAGTAAAGAAAAGCAGACCCAGAAAAGGACAGTGATTTCCCCAAAGTCACACAAACTATTAGCATGTGAATTGGACCTGGAAGGCATATGGATTTACTAGTCTGACACTGTTTATATTTTCTGTTGTGTGTTGATTGTTTTAAAATAATTTGAAACTCAGAACAGTTGCAACAATTGCACTAAGAATACCCACATAGAAAAAAAAAAGAGTACCCATATAGTCTTGTTTTGTGTTTTTTTTTTTTAAGAATTTTTTTAAGTTGGCTCCATGCCAAGCGTGGGAGCCCAATGCAGAGCTTGAATTTATGACTGTGGGATCAAGACCTGAGCAGAAATCAAGAGTCTGCCACTCAACCGACTGAGCCACCCAGGTGCCCCAAGATTTTATTTTTAAATAATCTCTACACCCAATGTAGAGCTCGAATTCACAACCCTGAGATCAGGAGTCACATGCTCCATCGACTGAAACAGCCAGGCACCCCAAGAACACCCATATACTCTTCACCCAGTGACTCCATTCAAGTTTTGCCAACTGTCCCAAGAATTATTTTATAACAAAAGGATTAATCCAGGACCATGTGTTGCACTTAGTTGTTATGTCTTTTTGGTCTACTATCTAGAAAAATTCCTTAGTCCGTTCTTTTTTTTTAAAGTTTCTAAAATGTATTTACATAATCTCTACACCCAATATGGGGCTCAAACTCATAATCCTGAGATCAAGAGGATTTTTTTTTTTTTTTGCCTCTTTCCCTAAAGGCCCTATATTTATTACAAACTTAGAGAAGCCCCACATGGGGTGTGGATCCAAGGAGGCAGATTTGATTCTCTTCTCCTTGGCCCCACTCACCCCTGACAATTAACCAAGGGAATGCAGGGAACCCAGGCAGGAACATCCAGAAGAGGCAAGAAAAAATATGGCTCACTTAGCTTATATATTATACACAAGGGTACCCACAGTTTCTGCAAATACTTTTGTACTTGCTGCTTCACAAGATTCTTTGCGGACTTCTCACCTGCAGCAACAGAGCTCAGGCAAGCTGTGAGATGCAGAGGAAAGCAGTATCTTGATCCAGCATGCACTGGGTCAGTCACTTTATCCACAACAGTCACACATGCCAGCCCCAAGCAAGTCCTCAGGGGGCCCACAGCTGTTTGCTTTGTTGAGTGGGAGGGTGGGCTTCCCCTCCTCCCTAGATTTCTCCTTGTTGCTCCACTGGCTGAGCCAAGCAGATGCCCCCACTTAGTTCATTCTTGACCTTTGCACCCTACCTGAGTCCACACCAATTCCTCCCATTTTGACCCAGCATCTCAGAGCTCCTTTTGGTATTCCTGTTTTTCATATTTATAACTCCTTTCCCTGACGGTTGAGACACCTGGCTCCCCTTAACCTCAGTGTATTTACTTATTTGCCCACCTCCCTTGTACATGGCCAATTTCTTGACCCCTGCAAGGCTGCCACCGTGCTAGGTTGCCCTCCTCCCATGGGTGCCAACATTTCCCAGGCCCCTGCTCTGCACAGCCATGCCTGATGGGTTTTTAGCTGAATCCCTAAGGAAAGGAGGGAATGAAGAGGGAAGAGGCAAGACATATGTGATATGCAAAGCAGGAACCCTCCCCTATTTTCCATTCCTTTCCACGTGCAGCAGTAAATTGAGAAAAGTACAGGAAGACAAGAAAACAAAGAATGTGCACTGCCCCTACTCTAGGGGGTTACAAATAGTCAGGTGTGAATGTTAAGAGCAAAAAGCCAGCATGCTCACCAGCTCCTCACCCACGCGGCTGCTTCATGTGCGGTCACCAGGCTTCCACCTGGCGCTCATCCTCATCCGAGAGATCCCTATATCAGGGAGCCTCCCCTGTACGCTCCTAGGCAAGTCCATCAACATCCTGGACCTCAGGATCCTCACAGAAAAGGTCAAAGTGATGACCTTTCCCCACCCCACCCCGTCACCAGCAGTTACTGATCCTAAGAGACACTACAGTGTTTTATAAAGACAAAAGAACTCTATAAATACAAAGGATTGTTATTATGGTTGTATCGGGATATAAGATCAGCTTCCTTTTTTAAAAAAAGATTTTATTTATTTATTTATTCATAGAGACACAGAGAGAGAGGGGCTAGAGATACAGGCAGAGGGAGAAGCAGGCTCCACGCAGAGAGCCTGACGTGACTCGATCCAGGGTCTCCAGGATCACGCCCTGGGCTGCAGGCGGCGCTAAACCGCTGCGCCACTGGGGCTGCCCTAAGATCAGGTTCCTAATGGCAATCCACAATAACTGGGGCTTAACATAGAAACTTTTGGGGGCACCTGGGTGCTTGCTTCTCCCTCTGCCTATGTCTCTGCCTCCCTGTGTGTCTCTCATGAATGAATAAATAAAAACTTAAAAACTAATAAATTAAATTAAATTTAAAAAAATAGAAACTGGGCAGCCCAGGTAGCTCAGAGTTTAGCACTGCCTTCTACCCAGGGCATGATCCTGGAAACCCAGGATCGAGTTCTACGTCAGGCTCCCTGTATGGAGCCTGCTTCTTCCTCTGCTTGTGTCTCTGCCTCTCTCTCTCTCTCTCTGTGTGTGTGTGTGTGTCTCTCATGAATTAATAAATAAAATCTTTTAAAAAAAAAAAAAAAGAAACTTCTATTACTCTCTCACAGAGTATTATGGGTATAAGTGGACCAAGGCTAGTTTGGGGATTGATGGGGCTGTTCTGTGGGGTTAGAGACCTATACTCCTTACATATTGTTGGCTCAACATCTTTAGAGTGTTGTCCTTGTCCACAGGAACAAGATGTTCATCATCACATCTGCATTCCAGTTCCTGGAAAGGGAGAAAAGAAGTAGAAGGCATGACCTGTTCCTTTATGGGAATCCATAATTTACATAATTCTATTGGCTACAGCTTTGTCACACCTACCTTCAAGGTGGAAATTTGTGTCTTTATTCTGAGTGACTAAATTTTTTTTTTAAGATTTTATTTATTCATTCATGACAGACCCAGAGAGAGAGGCAGAGATACAGGCAGAGGGAGAAGTGGCCTCCATGAAGGGAACCCGATGTGTAACTTGATCCCAGAACCTGGTATCATGCCCTGAGCCAAAGGCAGATGCTCAACAATTGAGCCACCCAGGCATCCCTGAGTAACTAATTTTTTTAAAAGATTTTATTTATTTATGAGAAAGAGAGAGAGACAGAGACAGAGAGAGAGAGCATGAGCAGGGGAGAGAGACAGAGTGAGAAGGAGAAGCAGATTCCCCGCTGAGCAGGGAGCCCGACCCGGGGCTCAATCCCAGGATCCTCGGATCATGACCTGAGCCAAAGGCAGTTGTTTAACCAACTGGGCAGGTGTCCCTCTGAGTGACTAATTATCAGGGATTTTATTATGGTACTACTATATGTATTGGCCCTGTTTCTGTTCACAGGGTATGCCTTGTATTCTTTTTTTATTTTTTATTTTTATTTTTAAATAATCTTTACAACCAACATGGGGCTCAAACTCATAATCCTGAGATCAAGAGTTGCATCCTCCACCGACTGAGCCAGCCAGGAGCCCCTGCCCTGTACTCTGCGCTTTTCATAATGGCCTCTGTAAGGTCCAGATGTGTCTCTGCCAGAACAGCAGGGACTAGGTTTGCAGGATTTGGACTTTATACAATTTTGGGGAAAGGAGGAGAGCCTTTATTAAGACAAAGAACCAGGGCAGCCTGGGTGGCTCAGCGGTTTAGCGCCTGCCTTCGGCCCAGGGTGTGATCCTGGAGACCTGGGATCGGGTCCCACATCGGGCTCCCTGCATGGAGCCTGCTTCTCCCTCTGCCTCTGTGTGTGTGTCTCATGAATGAATAAATAAAATCTAAAAGAAAAAAACAAATATTATGAAACAAAATTAGATATCAAGGTGAATATTTGTTTAGAATGAGAAAATAAACCACAGCATATTACACAGTTGAAAAGCTGACACATTGTTTTTGTGTTTTGTTTTGTTTTTGTTCGTCGTACAATGACGTCATACCCTTGTATGTATGACGAACCTCTCTAAAGCTTTTTGCCCTGTATTTTTCTACTGTGCATTTTTGGAGGCCTCTGTCTTTGATAGGAACTTTGTAATGTTTTCCAGCCAGAAAATAGAAAAAGAATTCAGTATTTCTCTTATTAAGAGTTTAAAAATTTCTTTCTGCTTCAACATTTTATTGGTAATGCCATGTTTAGAATTCCGGTTAAATTTGGGAAAATCTGGGATCCCTGGGTGGCGCAGCAGTTTAGCGCCTGCCTTTGGCCCAGGGCACGATCTTGGAGACCCTGGATCGAATCCCACGTCGGGCTCCCGGTGCATGGAGCCTGCTTCTCCCTCTGCCTATGTCTCTGCCTCTCTCTCTCTCTCTCTGTGACTATCATAAAAAAAAAAAAAAAAATTGGGAAAATCTCTATCAAGTTCTTTTTTGTCTACGAGCTGTAAGATTTCAGAGCATTTGAGGTTTTGTGAGTGCAATAACTAATCTTAAACACTATTTGAAATAATAATGCTAAAAATGAAATAATAATGCTTATTAACCAGCTTGTTGACAATGTTCTAATTGTGATGGCTTCATATGAGTTTTTTGTATTATTTTCAAATGTGGGGATGCAGAAAACACACAACATATACACAGATGTACTAGTTCTTTTAGTATGGCTCCAAGATTGTGCTCATAAACACAAGAAACCTGGTAAATTCTCTTGTGCACAATTATTATCAAAAAGAGAAAAAATAATGAATTTTATGCTTATGGTTATATACTGTGTCATGTACATTTCTGACAGGAGGGAACTTCCAGTTTAATCAGGCATTGTGGAGAACCAGTCTACTTATACTGTTTTGCACATCTGATAGCTGGAAGAAATTTCTGCAGACTTAGCTTTTGGCTCTGCAAATGTCAGACCTTGTCTCTCCTTCACTACCCACCGATGTCTGGTGCCAGGCACTGTGGGACTCTTCATTGTCCATTTATAATGTCTGGCCTTGCACCTTCACATTTTGCCACCAGGTGAGTTGACAGAGTGGATGACAGGCATATTCCTGCACTCGGTCAGCTAGCAGTAATGTGTCTATACAGGCAGGACTGTGAGCCACATAAATACATCCCACTAAACCACTCTAAATTTGTCTCCCAACTCAACTTCTCTTTAGTTAGAGCTCAAAAATGCCTGCAGCCATGCCATGAGGGTCTGACGGAAGTGGGAATGGAAAGAGATGGTGGTTTTAAGTGACTGCAGTTAAAATATCTTTTTCTTTTTTTTTTTAAGATTGTATTTATTTATTCATGACAGACACAGACAGAGAGAGAGGCAGAGACACAGGCAGAAGGAGAAGCAGGCTCCACGCAGGGAGCCCGACATGGGACTCAATCCCAGGTCTCCAGGATCATGTCCTGGGCCGAAGGCAGGCACCAAACCGCTGAGCCACCCAAGTGTCCCTAAAATGTTCTTTTTAATTAAATTAAATTAAAATTTTTAAAGATTTTATTTATTTATTCATGAGAGACAGAGAGAGAGAGAGAGAGAGAGAGGCAGAGACACAGGCAGAGGGAGAAGCAATCTCATGCAGGGAGCCCGACGCAGGACTCGATCCTAGATCTCCAGGATCAGGCCCTGGGCTGAAGGCAGCGCTAAATCACTGAGCCATCCGGGCTGCCCCTAAAATGTCTTTTTTTATAAAAAGATTTTATTTACTGAGAGAGAGAGAGCACAAGCAGGGGAGGGGCAGTGGGACAGGGAGAAGCAGACTCCTCACTGAGCAAGGACCAGACTCTGGGCTCCATCCCAGGACTCCAAGATCATAATCCCAGCTGAAGTTCGGACAATTAACCAACTGAGCCATTCAGGCACCCCTAAAATATCTTTTAGAAGTTTTTAAGAAACATATGACCCTATAAATACATTGTTAAGGCTCCTCACTGGGCCCTGCAAGCAGGGGGTGTTCTAGGGTTTAAGCTTCAGTAGCTTCTGAGTAAATTGATCTCAGGCCCTGCTGCCCTAGGGCAGAGTGTTTAAGGGCAAAGTGATACAAGTTAGAAAGCAACCTTGCATTCCCCTTTATTACCTTAGCCCTTGCTTTGCTGCCCTCCTCTCCATAGCACTTCACCCCCAACCTCCATTCCAAACCTTGCTCTCCTTCTGATAAAGAAAATTTAAATAGGCAAGTATTCTCATAGAAAAATTTCTATTTTTTTTAAAGATTTTTTTTTTTAAGATTTTATTTATTTGGGATGCCTGGGTGGCTCAGTAGTAGTGCCTGCCTTTGGCCCATGGCATGATCCTGGGGTCCCAGGATCAAGTCCCACATCGGGCTCCCTGCATGGAGCCTGCTCCTCCCTCTGCTTATGTCTCTGCCTCTGTGTGTGTGTGTGTGTGTGTGTGTGTGTGTGTGTGTGTCTCATTTATTCATGAGACACACACACACACAGAGAGAGAGAGAGAGAGAGGCAGAGACAGGCAGAGGGAGAGAGAGAAGCAGGCTCCATGCAGGGAGGCCGATGTGTGACCCGATCCCAGGTCCCCAGGATCACTCCCTGGGCCAAAGGCAGGCGCTAAACTGCTGAGCCACCCAGGGATCCCCTAAAGGTTTTTTTTTTTTAAAGATTTTTATTTATTTATTCATGAGAGACATAGAAAGAGGGAGAAAGGCAGAGACACATGCAGAGGGAGAAGCAGGCTCCATGTGGGGAGCCCAATGTGGGACTCGATCCCGGGTCCCCAGGATCACGCCCTGGGCTGAAGGCAGGCGCTAAACCGCTGAGCTACCCAGGGATCCCCATCCCATGGAAAAATTTCTTAATGTGAAACTTTTTTTTTAAGTTTCTTTCTTTTTTTAGTAACCTCCATACCCTATGTGGGGCTCAAACTTATGACCTCAAGACCAAGAATCACCTGCTTTTCCAACTAAGCCAGCCAGGTGCACAATGACTTTTTAAATTATAAGGTCAGTACATGCTGGATGCCTGGGTGGCTCAGTGGTTGAGGATCTGCCTTTGGCTCAGGTCATGATCCCCGGGTTCTGGGGTCCTGGGGTCCAGTCCCATAGTAGGCTCCCCGTGGGGAGCCTGCTTCTCTCTTTGCCTATGTCTGCCTCACTCTGTGTCTCTCATAAATAAATAAATAAAATCTTAATTTTTTTTTTTTTTTTATGATAGTCACAGAGAGAGAGAGAGGCAGAGACATAGGCAGAGGGAGAAGCAGGCTCCATGCACCGGGAGCCCGACGTGGGATTCGATCCCGGGTCTCCAGGATCGCGCCCTGGGCCAGAGGCAGGCGCCAAACCGCGGCGCCACCCAGGGATCCCAATAAATAAAATCTTAAAAAAAAGATCAGTACATGCCAAGTCAGAGAATTTGAAATATATACACACACACACACACACACACACATACATATACACAAGAAATTAAACAATTGATAAATAATTTTAATATTTTGATCTATGAATTTGGAGGACTATTGAGAATGGGTAGCTAAGAGCTGCCCAACCCACTGCAGGACTGTGCCTAGTTCACAGGCAGCATTCAGGGAAGGCGGACCTTACCAGAGTGTTTAGGCTGAGCAGGTGGCTGGCGGTGGGGAGGGGTGTGCATGCCCAGGCGCTCATCCTTGTGTGCACACACAGGTATAGGCACCTGGGCTATGCATCTGGCACTGGGTGGAGTGTGTGTTCTATTTGGCTAGCACTCTTCTTTCCATGATGCCCTTTGAACACATGCTTCCTCATCTAGCCATCTGTTTGGTCTCTCTCCAAAGGAGAGGATGAACATTTCTAGAGCCACATCCTCATACAAACGTTCATTTTTGACTCCCAGTCTGTGTGACCTCCCTTTCCTGAGCTAGTGCCAACCCTGGAATGTAGATGATTAAATAATGTCTTTATTTAAAAATAGACATAAAGTCTGATGACACAATTAGGCGGCTCCCAAGGAAAGGAATCTAAGTGCATAGAGCTTCTTCCCTTCCTCCCACCCTCCTTCCCTTCTTTCCTTCTTCCCACCCCACCTGTCTTTCTTTTTCCTCGCCCCCCCCCCCTTCCTGGGAGTCAGTGGCCCACAGGGGATAAAATCATGATTTATTTATTTATTTATTTATTTAATTTTATTTATGATAGTCACAGAGAGAGAGAGAGAGAGGCAGAGACACAGGCGGAGGGAGAAGCAGGCTCCATGCACCGGGAGCCTGATGTGGGATTCGATCCCGGGTCTCCAGGATCGCGCCCTGAGCCAAAGGCAGGCGCCAAACCGCTGCACCACCCAGGGATCCCTAAAATCATGATTTAAAAACAAAACAAGGGGGATCCCTGGGTGGCGCAGCGGTTTAGTGCCTGCCTTTGGCCCAGGGCGCGATCCTGGAGACCGGGGATCGAATCCCATGTCAGGCTCCTGGTGCATAGAGCCTGCTTCTCCTTCTGCCTATGTCTCTGCCTCTCTCTCTCACTGTGTGCCTATCATAAATAAATAAATAAAAATAAAGTAAAACAAACAAACAAACAAACAAAACAAGGGATGCCTGCGTGGCTCAGCGGTTGAACATCTGCCTTTGGCTCAGGTCAGGGCGTAATCCCACTGTCCAGGGATCGAGTCCCACATTGGGCTCCTTGCATGGAGCCTGCTTCTCCCTCTGCCTTTCTCTCTGTGTCTCTCATGAATAAATAAATAAAATCTTTGAAAAAATAAAACCTACTAAAGTTCTGCAATTTGGCTGCATTTGCATTTGCCTGGTTAAGAGACATTATTAGAAAGAGAAACATAGGTTTGCAGGAAAGAGAAAATAAGAAAGGTGTGTGAGAGCTATTCAGGAGCCTCAAGCAGAAGGCCCAGAATCTGGAAAAGACACCTGGCCGGCAAAGACTGGGCGGGAGAGACGAGGGAGCTCAGCAGGAAGTGCTTTGTGCTCAGGCTCCACTCGAGCCCTCCAGGGTCTTGTAAGCTAAAGGAAGTTAAAGCTGACCTTTGAGTCCTTTTGACTGGTGCAAGAATTTCAGTATCACCTCTGCAATGAAAAATCGGCTTTCTCTTTTCATTATTATCATTCAACTTTTGAAACTTAATGCTAAAGCAACAGCTTAATGCTAAAACGATGGGATTAAAAAATAATAATAAAAAAATAAAACGATGGGATTGTTTAAATAGGGAATTCTAAAAGTTTTGCTAGCATTTGAAGAAGTGACTTGTGTTTCAGATGCTTTCCCCCACACCTAAGCTTCCTCTGTGGAGCAGTTTGACAGCTCTCTAATCTGCAAAAGCTGCTTGACTCATCTTTGTTCTTGCAGAGATCAGGGCTGTTGTCTGCCACAGTACTGACAATTTACAGTTGTTCATGGCCCTTTCCCCTTGTCAAATTAAACCCATATTTTGATTGCATTTTGTTCTAGCAGAATGAGATGCAGTGGAAGTGGTAATAAAAACAGCTCAGTGAAAATGACTTAGAGGAATAAATTGATTTTACCCTCAGTGCAGCAGGGAAGATTCGCTCATCACTACCAGCCTCTCCCAGCAACCAGAGTCCCCAGAGCCCAACCAACGCCTCACACCTCCCAGGGGAATCGCAGAGCTCCCAGGCCGCCCCCACTCAATTTGCTTTACAAAGGGAAAGTGATTCTCAGCGAGCTGTTGGAAACTTGCATTCTATCAGGCAAAAAGGCGGGGAGGGTAGCAAGGAAATATTTAAAAAGAGAGCTAGAGAGTGAAGGGGGCATAGGATAGCTGAAAAGATTCAACTAATTCACATACCCACACCCACACCCACCTCTACAAAAATCCCTGTTACCAAGTAGGCAGTAGAATCCAGCTTGGGGAAGACGAGTTGCAGAATTCTTCATCAGTGAGGGATGATCATCCTGTCATTTCAGAAAGGAAGAGAGCTTCATTCTTCCTCTCGTTCAGTCGGTGACAATCTGCTGATCCCTACAAGGAACAAAGCAGAGTGACGGGCTGCTCCATCAGCAAGTCCTCACCACTCTAGAGCTCACAATCTCTCACCATTTCCCTGGCAACTGCCCTCCCCCAACCTTAGGCCTCCTAACCTGTCTGTCTGCTCTGCCATTGCTGTCACCTCCCCTCCGGCCCCCGCCCCACGGTACATTATCCACACAGTAGCTAAAGAGGTATTTCATAGCAAACAAGTTATATTTAAAATGCAAAGGGAGGTCATACCAGTCCTCTGCTTAAAAGTCCCCAATGGCTTTATGTTGCACTTCAAAAACTCCTGTCTGCTTTTATAACAATCTTGTATCTCTCTACCTCCTTCGAAATACTCTGAAGCAACATTGACACTTTTAAAGTCTTATTTTTTTTTAATTTTTAAGGATTTTATTTATTTATTTATGAAAGACACACACAGAGAGAGAGAATGGGAGAGGGAGAGGCAGAGACACAGGCAGAGGGAGAAGCAGGCTCCATGCAGGGACCCCGACGCGGGTCTCCAGGATCAGGCCCTGACTAAAGGCAGTGCTAAACCACGGAGCCACCCGGGCTGCCCTAAAGTCCTCTTTTTTTCCTCAAATATGCTATGCTCGTTCCCTGCTCAGCCCTTTGCACTTGCTTTTTTTTTTCCCCTTGGAATTGCCCACACTCCTGATTTTTAGATGGTCAGTTCCTTTTCATCATTTGGCTCTCAATCAAATATCACCTCAGAAAGGTGAGCCCAGGCCACCCCATCTATAGTGGCCACCGATCCTGAAAATGTTCTACACTATTCCCCTTTTTTTATTTTTGAAAAGCATTCCACTTACTGTTATCTGAAGGTATTTTAGCATATGATCATTGACATCAGTTCTCAAAGTGTGGCTCTGGGATGAGCAGTTTTAGGATCAACTGGGAACTTATTAGAATTGCATGTTCTCAGGCCCTACTCCAAACCTTTTGTAGGTCAAGCCCAGAAATCTGTACTTTAAGAAATCACCCAGGTGATTCTGATGAAAAGTAAAGTTTGAGAACCACTGGCTTACAACGATTGCTGCTCCCCTTCCTTGTGCCCTGCCTAGATTGTAGACTCCAAGAAAATGGAAGTCCATCTCTCTTGTTCTGCACTGTGCTACAAGCACCAAACACAAAGCACACTCAATAAAATAAATTGTTGAATGGTGACAGATGGAATGAATGATGGATCTGGTGCCTTGAGTTCTGTCTCAGGGGGCCACATGGGAGAGACTTAGCAGAGAGCCCAATAGAGCAGCACCCCAGGGATCTACTGGCCCCCTTTCCACTAGAGCTTTTCTCTGCATAGCATATTGATTTTACAGGCTAGAAAAACCCGAAAAGGGGTTCTGAGATCAAAGAAACACTTGAAAACTGATTCAAAAATGTTATTAATTATAGTTTGGAAACTGCAAGTGTGTTCCAAGGTCCTTCTCAGATAACCAGAAGGTCTGTAGATTTGTAGATGGCATTCAGTAAGAAGGGAAGGATAAGATCTTTTTTTTCTCAATTCTGTAGAGCTCTTCCTGCATTCATCCCAGAGCAGGCTGATGATTGACAAAGTGGCTTCCTCTCCCCTCAGTCTTTCTGCTTTATATCAATCTTGAAATCTTAAAAAAAAAAAAAGAAGAAGGGGAGGGGGACTCTAAACCAATTAATCCCGTCTCCAGTGCTTTCTTTTTTTTTTTTTTTTTTTCCAGTGCTTTCTAAAAGCTTTCAGCTTGCAAAGACCAGGCAAACCCCAGTCCAGATCAGGGAGGAAAAACACTATCTTTGCAGAAGACATTGAACTTTAGAAAAGGTTAGATCAACACCAAGAACAATGGAAGGGCCTTGGAAACCTCTCCTTAGAAATAATATGCTGGCTTGAAGCAAGTACTACAGGTCAGGCACCATGCTAGATACCAGGGTTACAGAGACCCAGAGAGTAAAGTTCATGTCTTCAAGGATCCCCCAGTCCAGAGGAGAGACAGTGTGTACACAGATAGAGCAGAGTGTCAGTGCCGTAGGAGTGACCAAATGCTTAGTTTTGCCAGGGAAGGATTCCTGGAGGAGGTGATATTTGAACAGATTTGGAAGGCTGTATCTGGCTCAGGAGGTGAGAAAGGAAGCACAGTCTAAGCAGAGGAGACAACAAATGTAAAAGCAGAGATGAAAAGGGTCAGGCAGGGTTCAAACAGTGAACAAAAATGAATTTGTTAAAATACATATATATATAAATATATAAATTAATATATATTGTATTTATATGTACTTATATAAAAATTTGAATAGTGACTGGCTAGTTAATGAAATCGTAGAATTATTAATTTTTTAAATATTTTAATTATTTTGATTATGTTGTAAGAGTCTTTATATTTTGGAGACACAATATTGAAACATTGTCCCTGGATGAAATGATGTGATATTTGGAATTCACCTCAAAATAATATGGGAATGGGTGGGAGAAGGTAGAAATAAGATGAAATAAGGTTAATTTTTTTTTTAAAGATTTATCTTAGAGAGAGAGAGAATGGGCAGGGAGAGGAGCAGAGGGGAAAGGAGAAAGAAGGAGAAAGACTCTCCAGCCAACCCTGTGCTGAGTGTGGAGCCTGACGGGGGACTCGATCTAATGACCCTGACCTGAGTCAAAAGCAAGAGTTGAAGGATTAATGGATTGAGGCACCCAGGCACCTGAAATAAGGTTGAACTTGGTATCAGGGTCATGAGTTTAAGCCTCAGGTTGGGCATACAGCTTTAAAAAAATAAAATAAAATAAATACTAAAAAAATTAAAAACATGAAACAAGGTTGACTCTGGATATGTATAGAAAGGGGGTAATGGAGGGGTGCCTGAGTGGCTCACTCTGTTGATCTCTCAACTCTTAGTTTGGCTCGGGTCATGGTCTTGGGGTTTGGGGATCAAGCATGAGTGGGCTCTGTGCTCAATAGGGAGTCTGCTTGTCCCTCTCCCTTTGCTCATCCTGCCACTCCCTCACCATGCTCGCTCTCTTTCTCTCTCTCAAATAAATAAATAAAATCTTAGAAAGAAAGAAAGAAAGAAAGAAAGAAAGAAAGAAAGAAAGAAAGAAAAGAAGGAAGGAAGGAAGGAAGGAAGGAAGGAAGGAAGGAAGGAAGGAAGGAAGGAAGGAAGGAAGAAGCTGGTAGAGGGGCGCCTGGACTTAAGTCAGTTAAGTGTCTGATTTAGTACAGGTCATGATCTTGGGGTCCTTGGATTGAGCCCCAAGTTGGGTTCTGTGCTCAACATGGAGTCTGCTTCTCCCTCTTCCTCTCCCCCTGCTTGTGCTCTCTCTTTCTCTCTCTCTCTCTCTCACACACACATAAAAATAAATAAAATCTTAAAAAAAAAGAAAGAAAAAGAAAGTGGGTGATAAATAGTGGGAGGTCATTATACTATTGATCAGGGAGCCTGTATTCAGAGAGGCAAAAAGATCAGTCTCCTCAGGGGCTGCCTTCTCTTTTATAAGGACTGGCTCAAGCAAGAAGCAAGCTTGAGGATTGATCCCTAGAGGATCTTCTGTATATACCTGGAGCTAGGATACAGACCCTTAGTGAGGAAAGGATCCTCAAGGAACTTCTGGGGAGCATAGCAGAGGGGGAAGCTCCAGGGCCTGGGATATACTATTTAGGCAAAATTTATAAAGATTTTGAGAGGAGGTGGATATAAAATATAACTACCACTTCTCTCTGAAAGAAGTCTCAGTGAAAAATTAGAATACCCAAGCAGGGCTGAACTACTTTATAGGTAGACCAGATGACCCTCTCTTAGCCAGTTGGAGAATCTTCAGCGTAGACTCTAAAAACAACTTCCTTGAACACTACAGAGATTAGAAATATCACTATTAGAGGCTGACTCAGTCCGTCGAGTATCTGCCTTCAGCTTAGGTCATGATCCTGGGTCCTGGGATGGAGCCCTGTATCAGGCTTCCTGCTCAGCAGAGGGTCTGCTTCTCCTTCTGCCCCTCCCTGCCACTCATGCTCTCTCTCTTTCTCTCCAATAAATAAATAAAATCTTTTAAAAATATATCACTATTGGAGAGTATTTCTTTTATACTAAAATTCATAGGAGGGGACATATATTGTATACTTATTAGGCTACTATTAATAATTTTATGCTGTCTTAAATTCATGTAGTATTATGAAATTTATAAGACTTTTTTTATTTTTTTATTTTTATTTTTATTTTTTTTAATTTTTTTTATTTTTTATTTATGATAGTCATACAGAGAGAAAGAGAGAGAGGCAGAGACACAGGCAGAGGGAGAAGCAGGCTCCATGCGCCGGGAGCCTGATGTGGGATTCGATCCCGGGTCTCCAGGATCGAGCCCTGGGCCAAAGACAGGCGCCAAACCGCTGCGCCACCCAGGGATCCCAGACTTTTTTTTTTAAGATTTTATTTATTTATTCATGAAAGGCACACAGAAAGAAGCAGAGACATAGGCAGAGGGAGAAGCAGGCTCCATGCAGGAGCTCAATGTGGGACTTGATCCCGGGACTCTGGGATCACACCCTGAGCCAAAAGCAGATGCCCAACTACTGAGCAACCCACGCATCCCTACAAGACATTTTTTTAAAAAAATCTAATTTATTTACTTGGGAGAGAGAGAGAGAGCACAGGGGAAGGGGTGGAGGCAGAGGAAGAGAGAGTTTCAAGCAGACTCCATGCTGAGCACAGAGCCTCACATGAGGCTTGATCCCATTACCCTGAGATCATGATCTGAGCTGAAATCAAGAGGTGGCTGCTAAACCAACTGAGCCACACAAGGTGCCTCACAAGACATTTTTAAAGTTTATTATTTTGAGTAAGCTCTACACCCAATGTGGGGCTTAAACTCATGACAGAGAGATCAAGAGTCATATACTTAGGGCAGCCCTGGTGGCTCAGCGGTTTAGTGCCACCTTCAGCCTAGGGCATGATCCTGGAGTCCCAGGATCGAGTCCCATGTCAGGCTCCCAGCATGGAGCCTGCTTTTCTCTCTGCCTCTGTGTGTGTGTGTGTGTCTCTCTCATGAATAAATAGGTGAAATCTTTATAAATAAATAAATAAATAAATAAATAAATAAATAAATAAATATTTTATTTATTTATTTGAGAGAGTGAATGAGTTAGTGAGAAAGAGAGAGAGAGAGAGAAAGAGCATGAGCTGGGAGAGGGGCAGAAGCAGAGGGAAAAGCAGACTCCCCACTGAGCAGGAAGCCTGATGTGGAGCTTGGGGCTTGATCCCAGGACCTTGGGATCATGACCTGAGCTGAAGGCTAATGCTCAACTGACTGAGGTACCCAGGCACTTCCAATTTTTTTTTTTTAACTTTTGTTTATTTAAGTAACCTCTACACCCAATGCGGGGCTCAAACTCTCAACTCTGAGGTCAAGAGTTGCACACTTAAAAAAAAAAAAAGAGTTGTACACTTCCCTGACTGAGCCAGCCAGACACCCCCAATTCAAACTTTTTTATCTTTCATTTCATTTTTTTTTTAAATTTTTTTTTTAATTTTTTATTTATGATAGTCAAAGACAGAGAGAGAGAGGCAGACACACAGGCAGAGGGAGAAGCAGGCTCCATGCACCGGGAGCCCGATGTGGGACTCGATCCCGGGTCTCCAGGATCGCGCCCTGGGCCAAAGGCAGGCGCCAAACCGCTGCACCACCCAGGGATCCCCTTTTTTATCTTTCAAAATAAAGCTCATCTCTATATGTTTCAGTCAATGATTCCTGTGTAACAAACTACCAGAAAACCCCATCACTCATATGCCTGCACTTAGCCAGTGGTGGGGCTGGCGTGGCCTGCTGGGGTACCTTGCTTTGCCTCGCCTTTCCCTGTGGTCAGCTTGGACTTCCTCACCCTATCCTTGTCTTGGGGTTAGCTGGACTTCTTACATAGCAGCAAGATGCCAGGAATGACAGAGGAAGGTATAAGGCCTCTTAAGACCACATTCAAAAAGAGAGAAAACAGACTTTTTAATTTTAATTTTTATTTATTTTTAAAAGATTTTATTTATTTATCCATGAGAGACACACAGAGAGAAAGGCAGAGTCACAGGCAGAGGGGGATGCAGGCTCCTCGCAGGGAGCCCGATGCTGGACTCGATCCCGTGACTCCAGGATCATGCCCTGGGCCAAAGGCAGACGCTAAACTGCTGAGCCACCCAGGGATCCCAGACTCTTTTTTCAAAAAAAAAAAAAATTAATATGAAATATTGGCATTTTATTTTATTTATTTATTTATTTATTTATTTATTTATTTATTTATTTTTAAGATTTTATTTATTTATTCACGATAGACATAGAGAGAGAGACGCAGACACAGGAGGAAGGAGAAGCAGGCTCCATGCGGGGAGCCTGACGCGGGACTCCATCCCGGGACTCCAGGATCGCGCCCTGGGCCAAACAGGCGCTAAACCGCTGAGCCACCCAGGGATCTTCCTATTTATTTATTTTTTAAAGATTTTTTTTTTATTTATTCACGAGAGACACACAGAGAGGCAGAGACACAGGCAGAGGGAAAAGCAGGCTCCATGCAGGGAGCCTGACATGGGACTTGATCCAGGGCCTCCAGGATCACGCCCTGGGCTGAAAGCGGCGCTAAACCGCTGAGCCACCTGGGCTGCCCCTGGACAGGTATTTTGTAGATTCTTCCTCTGTTGGGCTTTCTGATGTTTTCCTCAGGATTAGATTATGGATTTGGGAGGCTGGGGTTACAAGTTTTGGGGAAGAAGACCACAGAGGTAAAGTACTACTTTCATCACATCATATCAAGGGCACATCCCATTATCATGGCCTATCACAATTGATTTGACCTTGATTACTTACTTGGCTGAGGTAGTGTTTGTCAGGTTTCTCCACTGTAAAATTATTCTTTTTTGCTTTCTTCCCATACCATGCTCTTGGAAAAGAGGTCACTATGAGCATCCCACATTCAAGTGGTGGAGAGTTATTCTCCCTGCCCCCTCCCAGGATGGAGAATCATCTACATAAATTATTTGGAATTCTGCATAGGAAATTTGTCTCCTCCCCCATTTATTTATTTTTCAATCATTTATTTGTATCATTATAGAGTCAATGAAATTTATACTTTGGGTTATTTTATTTGTTGCTCAAATTATGGGGAGCCATTTTTTTTAAAAAAACTTATTTATTTATTCATGAAAGATACAGAGAGAGGCAGAGATACAGGCAGAGGGAGAAGCAGGCTCCCAGTGAGGAGCCTGATTTGGAACTTGATCCTGGGACCCCAGGACCATGACCTGAGCCAAAGGCTGACATTCCACCATTGAGCCACCCAGGCACCGTATTAGGAGCCATTTTTAATCATCTGTCATTACACTAAAGAAATAGAACAGGATTTTTTTTTTTAACTTTTAAAATATATGTAATATACAAACAGAAGATTGTACAAACCTTGAGCCTACTGCCTAATGAATTTTCAGAGACACTCACGTAATCAGCACCTAGGAAAAGAAACAAATCATTCTAACTGCCCAGAAACCTACCTCATCCTGCCTGCCAGTCATTACCCTCCAAAAGTAATCAGTATCCTGACTTCCAATAGCACAGATTCATCCTGCTTGTTGTTTTTACATAAATGGAATAATACATTATGTACTTTTCTGTGTCTGGCTTCTTTCACTCAACATTATGTTTGTGAGATTCATCCATGTTGTTATGCTTTGTTGTAGAGGATTTATTTATTTATTTATTTATTTATTTAGAGGATGCATTCTTGCTATGCAAATCTGCCACCTTGACTTCCCCGCCCCAAGATTCTGAAATGAACCATGTTTCACAAATTTATTTCATTGCCATCTGAGGTTCGGGTCCTCAAAAACAGACTCTGAGACAAGAACATAAGTGTAAGTAATCTATGGGGAGTTGGATCTCAGGAAGCACTGGTCAGGGAGTGAGGAAGGAAACAGAAGAGAGGAAGCCAGGCAGAGGAGTTAATGAGCAATCAAAGCTCTGTTCTGGGGGAGATCCAGGCAACTGTGCCAAATATGTCTGAGTGGTCCCCCAGAAAAGTAAAGAAGCCAAGATGTGTATATACCAACTCCTTTCAGTTATTGGTTTAGAGTTGCTTCTGAGTACATTAACAACACTCTGGCCATGGCAGTCTTCTCCAAGTGTAGGCTAAATATGCACCTATAGCCAGAGAAATCTGGCAAATGGAGGATTGCAGGTACAGGCAGGAAAAAGCCATCAGAGTGAGGAGAGGAGTAGGAAATATGAAGGGCACAAATACATCTTGTCCTACTCTGCTCTATATATCCCACATTAAGTCCATTCTGTCACTGACTCTTCAAAGCTAGCAGCAATACATAAAATAAGATTTGAGATGAATTCGTAGAACAGCCTCAGTCCATGTTACTGCACGGATCCTATAGCTGTCCTGATATTTATCTCCCTCCTCTACCACTCATTCTGGGTCTTCCTCACCCTCAGTCAGATCTTTGCTGGTCTTGGTTTTTTGTCTCCATCCTTGAGGAATCTGTTTGAATCTTTGGTTACGGAGTCCTTACCTGAGAACCAAGTGCTCTAACCCAGTAGATCCCCCAGTAGGGAACCACACTGGTGTTTTGAGTTATCTGCTATCAGTGTCAACTCAAAGCTCTTGAAAGGCCAGGATATTCCCTTTATCCCATTGTTCAGTCTAGTAAATGGCCATGGTCCCCTTGTGGAAAGATTAATGGCATCACTACTGTATAGACCTGTTGTGGTGTTTGTAGGGTCCTTCCTCAAGGGGACTAGGAATCCCCTTCAATTGATGCACTCTAGATCTGGAAACTGGGTGAAGAATTATGATATTCCATCATAGTGGCTGGCCTCAGCTTTCTACTCACTCCTATTACTTTTATACTGCTGTATAACAAACTACCACAAACTTAGCAGCTTAGAACACACTCTATTTTATTCATAGTTTCCATGGGTCAGAAGTCTAGGCATGGCTTAGGTGGGTCCTCCACCTGAGGTCTCACAAGGCTGTAATCAAAGTATCACATGGACTATGCTCCTTTCTGGATAGAGCTCCTTTCTGGTGTTTGGAGCACTCTTCCAAGGTGAAGTAGTTGTTGATAGAATTCAGTTTCTTGCAGTTGCAGGACAAAGCAAGTGCTCTTGACACATTGCCCTCTCTCTTCTAGGCAGTTCACCTTTTAGCAGCTTCCTTCTTCAAGGCCTGCAGGAAGATTTCTCAGTGCAGTTGGCTAATATGGTGTCTTTAATAACATAGCCTAATTAAGGAAGTGACTATCCCATCACCTTTACCATACTCTATTGACTAGAAACAAGGTATAGATAGGTTCTTGAGAAGAGGCGATTGTACAAGAGTGTGACTCATAGGAGGAGGGGGCTCACCCTAGGCAGAATGCATCTCTTTCACATTCATTCTTGATCTTTTTGTTGCTGTTGTTATATAAGTTAAGCAATATCCCTATTTTTCTGCCCATCTTTCTTTTTTTTTTTAAGATTTATTTTTATTTATTTATGAGAGACAGAGAGAGGGAGAGAGAGAGAGAGAGAGGCAGAGAGAAGCAGGATCCATGCCAGGAGCCTGACGTGGGACTCGATCCCAGGACTCCAGGATCGCGCCCTGGGCCAAAGGCAGACGCTAAACCGCTGAGCCACCCAGAGATCCTCTGCCCATCTTTCTTGTTCCTAGGTGCACCCAAGTCTATTAGCCATTGCCCCTTGAATCTGGGATGATCTTGTGACTTGCTTTGACCAATAAAATTGGCAGAAGTGATACTGCGCCTGTGACAGAGCCTAGACCTTAAGGTGTCTTGCAGCTTCTGCTTCTGTCCTCTTGAATGCTGAGATCTCTATATAAGGAAGCTGGTATAGCCCAGTAAAGAAGAAAGGCCATGTGGAGGAAGTGTTCCAAGCCAACTGCCAAAGCCAACTGTGAGACATGTAAGTGATGCCAGCTTGGACCTTTCAGCCCAGCTAAGTACAGTTGAATGCAGCTATGTGAGTGAACCCGGCAAAACCAGAAGAGGAACCACTCAGTCTACACACAGAATCCTGAGAAATAACAAATCATTGTCTTAAACTACTGGTTTTGGGGTAGTTTGTTACACAGTCATAGGTAACTAAAATATATTTCTATTTGAACTCCAGTCAATCACTGTTTGATGGTTGCCCTGGGGCCTTAAAACCCTGGCTTTTCTGGTCTGCCTTGCTCATGAGTCAAGCGTGCTCCAGTGATTAGGGAAAACTCTCAGGCAGGGAGTCCCAGATGTTTGCAGGAAGGAGCTGTCAGCATATACAGGAACACTGAGTATTGGGCGGATATAGTGGAGACCAGTCACATTTCCTACAACCTCAGAAGGTCTTTTTCTCCAATTTGTATGTGGAGTGGGGGTGGGAGGTGGAGACGAGGAGGTTTCTTTGAGGAACCGCAGACATCCAAGTGAATGATACCTCTGGGAGACACCACCACTTAGGAGAAGAGTTTGCAGAACAGAAAGGTGGGGCTGTCCCAAACTGAGATTGGGGGCTTCCCTTGTTCTTCTCAACTTCCCTAAGAGCCAGAGTTTTCACAGTCTGCTCTTAGACGGCATGCCTAGAATGCCACATTTTGCCAGCTCTCAGATTCGTCTCCATTGCTTTCTGCTTCCTAGTGGGCAAACCTACTTACTCTGCCTGGCTGGGCTCCTCACTAGCCTCCTATCGAGCTACCATCCTTCTCACCTCTCAGTACCTTCCCTGTTTCCCAGCCTCTGGCCTTGACTAACTCCATGTCCTGTCCTGTTCAAATATAATTCATCCAGATCAGCTTTTCCAATATCAGGACATCTAAACCTTAAGGAGTTTTATTTTATTTTAAGATTTATTTATTTATTCATGATAGACAGAGAGAGAGAGAGAGAGAGAGAGAGAGAGAGGCAGAGACACAGACAGAGGGAGAAGCAGGCTCCATGCCAGGAGCCTGATGTGGGACTCGATCCCGGGACTCTAGGATCGCGCCTTGGGCCAAAGGCAGGTGCCAAACCGCTGAGCCACCCAGGGATCCCCTAAACCTTAAGGAGTTTTAAAAAGGAACTTGTCAAAAAAGATCTCATCAGTGAGATGAAATTACAGAAAAATCTGTAATCTGATTTTCTCCATTTCTGTCATTGCAGGGGAGATTATATTTAAGGTTGTAATAGATGTGATATCCTAGGCTGCAGAGTTGTTCCCAGGTATCAAATGTTGTGAATTAACATTTCAAAACATCTTGGAAAGTTACCAGAAGAAATCTTTCTTTTGTCTGAACATGCAAAAAAATAAAGAGTCAAATTTTGTGACTATACTAACATGAGCTATGTTCCTGTATTTGAAATATAAGGAAGTGGTTCTACAAGAGACTGACGAAAGAAATTTACTTCCAGTTTAGTAAGACCACAAGAGCAGAAATCACAGCATTTTGCATTGGGTTTGCAAAAAAAAAAATCAGGTTTAAAATATCCAGATGTGAAAAAAAAAACTCACTTTAGAAGAAAAATTTAGTCTGAAACCAAGGATCAGAATACATAGTGTATTATTTACCATTCCTCTGAATTGCAAATGGCGGCAAAAATAAATGAGTTGGTTTAGTTTCCTTCATCTTAGTATTTTCTTCCTCATAATAGCTAGTGAACT
Organism: Vulpes lagopus; assembly: GCF_018345385.1. NCBI lineage: Eukaryota > Metazoa > Chordata > Mammalia > Carnivora > Canidae > Vulpes > Vulpes lagopus. The sequence continues at coordinate 113,648,107 of NC_054828.1, forward strand.
TTTTTGAGCATCTATCATGTGTCAAAAACTTCCATTCACTTGATCTAACCCTCAGAGCAACATCCACTATGCCAACTAGTTCTAGTTGAAATTCATGACCACACTTCTCAAAAGGAGTCTTAATGCTGCCAAGCAACCCTACTACACTTCTCCAGTATGTTCTCTCCCCCATTCTCCCAAACCAGTTATTTCACACATTCCGGCTCTTCTCAAAGCTCTCACATCCTCCTCCACTTCCTCAGTCCTACCTACCTCTCCCTTCTCTCCCCAGACTTCTCTCCACCTCACTCCATTCTAGATCTTTATATTTCATGGATACGCCAAACTCTTTCTTCTGCCTCAGGGCTTTTGAAATTCTCTTTCCCTCTAATTGGAATGCTCCACACCCTAATCTTCACAAGGCTAGTTCCTTCTTGTCTTCTGTCTTTCCTCAAATGTCAAATTCTCAGAGAGCCCTTCCTTGTAAATTCAAAGATGCTCCAACTCAGTCACTGTCTTGCACATCAACCTGGTTGATTGTCTTCCAAGTATTTATCAACATCCAATACTGCCTATCTATTTATTTCTCCCAGGTCTTCACTTAAATGAAGCTTCACTATATGGTTTTCTGCTATATTTTCAACATCCAAATGTGAGTCTGTCACATAATAGTGACTCAAAAATGAATATTTATTGAGTAAATTATCTGAATGTTTGGCAGCTGAGGAAGCTCAAGATTAAAGATTCTAAATAAATTGCTTATATTCACTTAACTAAAATAAATGACAAAGTTGGGACTTGAACCTAAATCTTCTTAGGTCCAGGCTTTATCCCTCATCTACATAAAAATCTCTTGCTCGGATGAACATTTAAAAATGTATTTGGACTCTGAGGAATATTTGTGAATGTGGACAGCATTTAAGATAACTTCAGAATGAATAGTCAAATTCCTCAGGCAGAAAACCAAGGAGATGCTGAGGACATCTGGCTGGACAAAGCCCATGGTAACTAAGGAGCAGTGCAGCCTGGCTATTCCCAGCTTGTTCCTGGCTGGCTTCCAATTCCTCTGCCTTCCTTCCTGCTTCCTGCATCTTTGAGCCTTTGACCACCTGCAGTACAGCACAGTTTAAGTTGGGCTCTCATTTTCCCTTCATACCCATGAAGTGAGCTAGTTCGTGCCTGTCAGTGGCATTAAGATTCGTGCTTTAGAGAACCTAGAATAAGACAGTTTCTGTGGGGACCTGTCAACTCTAAATCTATGTTTATATATCAGCCTAAATCCTTGGGAAATTGCATTTTTAGTTCTTTGCAGAAAATGGGAATCTTGGGAATCTTGTGTTGACACTTCATTGATCCTCAAAATGACGAATAAAATGTGAAGGAGAGAAAATGAGGACTCTTTTGGGGCGCCTAGCTAGCTCAGTCCTTAGAGCATGCAACTCTTGATCTCGGGGTCATTAGTTGGAGCTCCACATTGGGCATAGAGCTCAGTTAAAAAAAAGAAAAGAAAATGAGGACTCTTTTGGTTGTTATTTTAACTAGCATTCAGGGAAATCTTCACAAGTAGGTTATAGTCTCAAGGAATGCTGGATGTAAGGGGTCATTCATTGGATTTTCTTCAGAAACTAAGATCCAGACAGGTATAGATACTTATAGAGTGTTTATTATATACCTGGCATTATTTTCAGTTTTATTTTTTAAATTTATTATTATTTTATTTTTATTTTTATAAAGATTTTATTTATTCACTCATGAGAGACACAGAGAGAGAGGCAGAGACACAGGCAGAGGGAGAAGCAGGCTCCACGCAGGAGCCCGATGTGGGACTCGATCCTGGGACTCCAAGACCACGCCCTGAGCCAAAGGAGGCGCCAAACTGTGGAGCCACCCAGGGATCCCCTATATTTTTATTATTTTTAAAATATTTTATTTATTTATTCATGAGAGACACACACAGAGAGGCAGAAACACAGGCAGAGGGAGAAGCAGGCTCCATGCAGGGAGCCCAATGTGGGACTTGATCCTGGGACTCCAGGATCATGCCCTGAGCTGAAGGCAGATGTTCAACCACTGAGCCACCCACACGTCCCTATTTTCAGTTTTCTATGTGTATTTATTTTATCTTTAACACTTTATGAAATAGATACTATCAGTATTACACCCATTTTCCACATGAGGAAACTGAGGCCAAAAAGATTTTGAAAATTTGCCTAAAGTCACAAGCTGTTAAGCGGCAGAGCCAGGATTTCATTCACTTGATCTGACTCTGGAGCAGGGATTCACTTTTTTTTTTTTTTTTTTTAACATTTTATTTGTTTATTCATGAGAGACACACAGAGAGAGGCAGAGACACAGGCAGAGGGAGAAGCAGGCTCCCTGCAGGGAGCTCCACGTGGGACTTGATTCCGGGACCCCAGGATCAGGCCCTGGGCAGATGATGGTGCTAAACCGCTGAGCCACCCAGGGATCCCCTGGAGCAGAGATTCTTAACTACCCCCTATTTTTGTGTTCATTTGTTTTTATTATGGATTCCTTTGGCGGTTTGTGGAAACCTATAGACCCCTTCTCAGAATCTCTTTAAATGTGTAAATAAAATACATGAGATGACAAAGAACAACATTTATATTGAAATATAATGGTTAGAGGGACCCCTCGGATGGCTCAGTTGGGCGTCTGCCTTCAGCCCAGGGCGTGATCCCCAGATTCTGGGACTGAGTCCCTTGTTGGGCTTCCTGCATGGAGCCTGCTTCTTCCTCTGCCTGTGTCTCTGCCTCTCCCTCTGTGTCTCTCATGAATAAATAAATAAAATCTTTTTAAAAAATGAAATATAATGATCAGCTTATTAGAAATACAAGTATATGTTATAGTGATATATGTGCTGCATTATTAATGCATCAAATAATAAGAGGCAGTGGCAGTTCTAATAATACTGAGGTTGTGATAAATGCAAAAATATTTCTAGATATCTCAATTGTAATATAACATGAAAATATCTGTGATTTCTGTTGGTGACAAGGTCATAAGTTTAAGGTTAGTGAAAATAAAGTTGTACTTTTGTCTAAGCTAATGGATCCCTCCCTTGGACTGCAAGTTAGGGCATAATGCCCTTAGAAGTGTTGCAAAAATCTTCCTGACTGGTCTCTTTGCTTCTAATCTCATTCATTCTCCCTGCCCTGACCACTCTCTTCACTCTCTGCCATTCCTCCTTAGAGACTTGCTGAATACCCTCCCTTACCCTAAGATCCATAGAGTTTATCACCTATTCCTCTATGTCACTTTAGGATCTTGTATATACATTTACGATTGCATGTATAACAATGTATGGTATTTGTTAATAGGTCTTTCTTATTTTAATATGAGCTATTTGGGAGCAAGGACTGTGTCTTGTTTATTCATTCACTTATCTGCTTATTCATTCAATAAAAATGTATTGAGCACTTCCTGTTACAAGGTGCTATTCTGGGCACTGCAAATATAATAAACATGATAGACTCAGGCCCTGTCCTCACTATTTCACAATCTTACACTCATTTCTGGCCCTCAGTATTTGGCTCATGATTGAAATATAATAAATTAACCTGTTTAATTGAACTGAATAGAGTATTTCAAGATCATATTACTAGTTGACAGAAACTTTCTCTAAAAAATGTTTTTAAAATGTTTTTTAATTTTTTATTTATTTATTTTAGATAGAAGGGCACACAGAAGGGTAGAGGGGGAGGAAGAGGGACAAGCAGACTCTGTGCTAGGCATGGAGCCTGACTTGGGGCTCAATCTCAGGATCCTGAGACCATGACCTAAGCTGGAATCAAGAGTTGGAAGCTCAACCGACTTGAGCCACCCAGGCGCCCCTAAAGAAACATTTCTTGAGAAGTTCCTCAATCTTTTTTTTTTTTTTTTTTTTAGATTTTATTCATTTACGAAAGACAGAGAGGCAGAGACACAGGCAGAGGGAGAAGCAGGCTCTGTGCAGGAATCCTGATTCAGGGTTCAATCCTAGAGCTCCAGGATCATGCCCTGAGCTGAAGGCAGATGCTCAACGACTGAGCCACCCAGGTGTCCCAATCTTTGTATTCTCATATAAATTGCCAGGTATATAGCAGACATTCAAAACAAAGATTCCTTTCCTTTAGGCTCTTTGTGGCCCTGACACCAAGTAAGCTAAATCTTGCTGCATAGTAGAGAAATGAGAACAGCTGGTCATTCATAAGTTTTGCAGGAGGGAAGAAGAGTTGAGAAGGTCTATGTTTGCCCTCTTTTCTGGTCAGGTATAATATATAAGATACCTAGCTGACATTTATGGATAGTTTCCAACGTACCAGGCACTGTCCTAAGCGCTTTACACATATCACCACCTCATTCAGTTCTCAAAATAATCCTCATAGAGAGAACTGAGGCTTAAAGAGGTTAAACGGGTTGTCCAACTTCTGATAGGTAAAAGGTACTCAGGTGGGGCAGTTCCAGCCCAGGCAGTCCTAGCCTAGCACCTCTTCCTCTTTGCAGCCACTGCTATTGACTGTGTAGGGTCAGAGGTAAGGACTTTGAATGGGATCCACCTACAGCCTGCCTCCTGGTCATGACCTAACTCAAGGCAAGCACCTTTGAGATGGCAAATTGGTTAAGGCTGAAGTCTGTAGTGAGAGCAGAGCTGGTGAGAGCAGAGCTAACAGCAGCTCTGTTCCCTGGCACAATCATACTACATTGTTTATCTAATATTGCATTTTTATAACAATTGCTCAATCTATTCCCCTCTGGAATTAGTATCAGTTCTACTATCTGTGAAGCTACAGGAAGAAGTCTCTTAAAAAGGAAATTCTCTTTGAACTGCCATTAGACAGAATTGGATAAATTCTACCAAACTGGGGTATTTATTTAAGTTAATTACATTGCAGTCTGATATAATAATATAAATAACACATGTGCATTATTACCTAATTTACCAAACTGAAATGTAAAATAGAAATACAAGTACCTGAGTATCTTTGGACAGAAGTAATTTAAAAACATATGGACAGAAGTATCTTAAAAAAATGAGTTTTTCCTTCTCCAGTCAAAAGATACAGAGTGGCTGAATGGATAAAAAAGCAAAACCCAATTATTCACTGTCTAGAGAAGGCTCACTTCAGCTTTAAGGGCTTAAATAGACTGAAAGTCAAGGGATGGAAAAAGATATTGTATGCAAATGGAAACCAAAAGAAAGCAGAGGTAAGCTATACTTATATCACCCAAAACAGACTTTAAGCCAAAGCCCGTAACAAGAGACAAAGAAAGTCATTATGTAATGGTAAAGGGAACAATTCATTAAGAGGCTGTAACATTTGTAAATATTTACACACTCAACATGGAAACACCTAAATATATAAAACAAATATTAACAAATTTGAATGGAGAAATATGCAGCAATGCAATAGTAGGGAACTTCAATATCCCACTTGCAACAATGGATAGATCATCCAGACAGAAAATCAATTAAGGAACATTGGACTTAAATGACACACTAGACCAGATGGACTTAACAGACATTTACAGAACATTTCATCCAACAACAGTAGAATACACATTCTTCTCAAAAGCACATGGAACATTCTCCAGGATAGATCATATGTTGGTTAAAAAAATGACTTTTCATCAATTTAATAGCTTGAAATCTTATCAAACATCTTTTCTGAACACAGTGGTATGAAACTAGATAGCAATTACAAGGAGAAAACTGGAAGATTTGCAAGTAGGCAGAAACTAAACAATATGCTCCTCGATAATCAATGGGTCAAAGAAATCAAAAGAGAAAGAAAAAGAACTAAAATGGAAATATAATATATCAAAATCTAGGGAATGCAGCAAAAGCAATTTTAATAGGGAAGTCTATAGCAATTAACTCCTACATTAAAAAAGAGGTGGGGGCAGCCCTGGGTGGCTCAGCTGGTTTAGCACCTGCCTTCAGCCCAGGGCATGATCCTGGAGTCCTGGGATCGAGTCCCATGTTGGGCTCCCTGCATGGAGCCTGCTTCTCCCTCTGCCTGTGTCTGCCTCTCTCTCTCTGTGTCTCTCATGAGTAAATAAATAAAAATCTTTAAAAAAAGAAAGGGGGTGGGACACCTGGGTGGCTCAGCAGTTGAGCCTCTGCCTTTGGCTCAGGGCATGATTCCTGGATCTGGGATCAAGTTCCATATCAGGCTCCCTGGATGGAGCCTGCTTCTCCCTCTACCTATGTCTCTGCTTCTCTCTGTGTGTGTCTCTCATGAGTAAATAAATAAAATCTTAAAGAAAAAAAAAAAAGGAGTGGCTGGGTGGCTCAGTTGGTTAAGCATCTGCCTTCAGCTCAGGTCAGGATCCCAGAGTCCTGGCCTAGGGCTCCTGCTTCTCCCTCTTCCTCTCCCCTTCCACTCCCCCACTTCCTGCTCTCATTCTCTCTTCCTCAGATAAATAAATACAATCTTAAAAGAACAAAAGCTCTCCAATAGATAACCTAATTTTATACCTCGATGAACTAGAAAAAATAAAGAATGAAGCCCAAGTTAGTAGAAAGACAAAATAACAAAGATCAGAGCAGAAATAAACGAAACAGATTCTAAAAGACAATAGAAAAGGGATGCCTGTGTGGCCCAGTGGTTCAACTTCTGCTTTAGGCTCTGGGCGTGATCCCAGGATCCTGGGATTGAGCATGGTATCAAGCTCCCTACTCAGTGGGTAGCCTGTTTCTCTCTCTCTCTCTGCTGCTTCCCTTCCTTGTGCTCTCTCTCTCTCTCTCTCTGTGTGTCGAATAAATAAATAAAATCTTTAAAAAAGAGAAAGAGAGAGGACTCAAAGTTACAAATGAAAGAGGAGACATTACAACTACCAACTACAGAAATTCAAAGGGTCATAAGAGATTACTATGAACAAGTATATGCCAACAAATTGGAAAACCAAGAAGAAATTTTCTAGAAACACACAAACTTCCAAAATTGAATCATGAAGAAATAGAAATCTGGAACAGAATGATTACTAGCAAGGAGATTGAATCAGTAATCAAAAACCTCCCAGCAAAGAAAAGTCCTGGACTAGGTGGGTTCACTGATAAATTCTACCAAAGAATTAACACCAATTCTTTGCAAGCTCTCAAATAGAAAAAGAGGAAACACTTTCAAACTCATTTTATGAGGCCAGTATTACCCTGCCAGACAAGGATATTACAAGAAAAGAAAATTACATGTCAATGTCCCTCATGAACATGGATGCAAAAATCCTTAACAAAAAATGAGCAAACCATAGAACAATGGAACCAGGAGCTAGTTGTTTGAAAAGATCAATAAAACTGATAAACTTCTAACTAGAGTCATAAAAAAAGAGAGAAAGAGGACTCAAAAAAATGAGCAAACCAAATCCATAGTACATTAAAAGGGTCATACACCATGATTAATTGAGATTTATTCCAGGAATGTTTTCATATCTTCAAATCAATGTGATATACCACATTAACAAAATGAAAAATAAAAATCATATGATCATCTCAATAGATGCAAAAAAGCATTTGACAAAATTCAACATTTTTTCATAATAAAAACTCCTAACAAACTAGGAACAAACTAGGTGTACAGAGAACACACCTCAACATAATAAAGATCATATTTGTTGGGACGCCTGGGTGGCTCAGCGGTTGAGCATCTGCCTTCAGCTCAGGGCATGATCCTGGAGTTCCGGGATCGAGTCCCCACATTGGACTCCCTGCATGGAGCCTGCTTCTCCCTCTGCCTGTGTCTCTGCCTCTCTTTCTCTCTGTGTGTGTCTCTCATGAATAAATAAATAAAACCTTAAAAAAAAAATAAGATCAGGAATAAGACAAAGATACCCACTTTTTTTTTTAAATTTACTTTTTAAAAAAAAACGTAATCTTTACACCCAATATGGGGCTCAGACTCATGACTCTGGATCAAGAATTTCATGTTCTGGGATCCCTGGGTGGCTCAGCGGTTTAATGCCTGCCTTCAGCCCAGGGCGTGATCCTGCAGTCCAGGAATCGAGTCCCGAATCGGGCTCCCTGCATGGAGCCTGCTTCTCCCTCTGCCTGTGTCTCTGCCTCTCTCTCTGTGTCTCTCATAAATAAATAAAATCTTTTAAAAAAAAAAAAAGAATTTCATGTTCTACTGAGCCAGCCAGATGCCCCAAGAATGCCCACTCTTGCCACTTTTATTCAACATAGTACTGGAAGTCTTAGGTAGAGCAATTAGGAAGAAGAAGAAATAATAGGTAACCAAATTGGAAGGGAAGAAGTAAAATTGTCTCTATTTGCAGATGATATTACATGTGGAAAACCCTAAAGATCCCACCAGAAAAACTGATAGAATAAACAATTTAGTAAAGTTATAGCGTACAAAACCAATATATAAAAATCAGTTGTGTTTCCACACAATAACAATAATCTATCTGAAAAGGAAATTAAGAAAACAATACCACTTGTAATAGCATCAAAAAGAATAAAATACTTAGGGATAAATCTAACCAAGGAGGTGAAAGATCTGAACACTGAAAACTATGACATTGATGAAAGAGATTCCAGACACAAATAAATAGGGGCAGCTCGGGTGGCTCAGCAGTTTAGTGCGGCCTTCAGCCCAGGGTGTGGTCCTGGAGACCGGGGGTTGAGTACCGTCAGGCTCCCTGCATGGAGCTTGCTTCTCCCTCTGCCTGTGTCTCTGCCTCTCTCTCTCTGTGTCTCACGTGAATAAATAAATAAAATCTTTAAAAAAAAAAAGACATAAATGAGAACGTACTCTCTCTGCTCATGGGTTGGAAAGATTGATATTTGTTAATATTTCCATACTAGGGCAGCCTGGGTGGCTCACTAGGTTTAGCACCTGCCTTTGGCCCATGGTGTGAACCTGGAGACCCAGGATCAAGTCCCATGTCGGGCTCCCTGCATGGAGCCTACTTCTCCCTCTGTCTGTGTCTCTGCCTCTCTCTCTCTCTCTCTCTGTGTGTGTCTCTCATGAATGAATAAATAAAATCTTTAAAAAAAAAAAAAGAAACTATCCACTGGAGAGTTAAAAAAAAAAAAATTCCATACTACTCCAAGCTATCTAGACTGAATACAATCTCTATCAAAATTGCAATGGCATTTTCCACAAAAATATGAAAAACCATTCTAAAATTTTTTTTTAAAGATTTTATTTATTTATTCATGAGAGACACACAGACAGAGAGAAAAAGAGAGAGAGAGGCAGAGACACAGGCAGAGGGAGAAGCAGGCTCCATGCAGGGAGCCCGATATGGGACTTGATCCTAGGTCTCCAGGATCACACCCTGGGTGGAAGGCAGAGGCTCAACTGCTGAGCCAGTCAGGCGTCCCCCATTCTAAAATATGTATGAAATCACAAAAGGCCCTAAATAGACAAAATCTTGAGAAAGAAGAACAAAACTGGAAGCATCACACTTCCTTTTTTTTTTTTTAAGAATTTATTTATTTATTCATAAGAGACACACAGAGAGGCAGAGATATAGGCAGAGGGAGAAGCAGGCTCCCTGTAGGGAACCTGATGCGAGACTCGATCCCAGCACCCCAGGATCATGCCCTGAACTAAAGACAGACACTCAACCACTGAGCCACCCATATGTCCTGAAGCATCACACTTCCTGATTTCAAGTTATATTACATATAGTAATCAAAATAGTATGGTATTGAAATATAAGACATGTAGATCAATGGAACCTCATAGAGAGCCCAGACAAACACCCACACATATATAATCAACTAATTTATGACAAAGGAGCCAAGAATACATGCTGGGGAAAGGATAGTTTCTTCAATAGATGATGCTGGGAAAATTGGATAGGAAATGATCCTGGTATCAGACAGACTTGTCTCTACAATGGAGCCGTTACCAGATGAGCAAGTTAAAGATTATGTGAACTAGGGGTTCAATGTCCAGCATTCTGTTCAATATATAATAACATCATTGTCTACTTTGAAGGAACAATCAGAAATACAGGCCATGTGGGTAGAGAGGTTGGGATAGTAGGGATTCATAGCTGTAATTGTGAAAACCTGAGGGACTGGCCTTAAGAATTGCCAGTCCTGAGTTCTTGCTTATGTGAGCAAGGGGGAAGCCAGAATGACTCCTCCCTCATCCCATCCCGTGGAAAGCCAAAAATACTAATTTCTTGACCAATGATGATTTCCTACAGATGTACAAAAACTAGTGTCATTTTTAAAAAATGATTTTATTTATTTATTCGTGAGAGACACAGAGAGAAAGAGAGGCAGAGACACAGGCAGAGGGAGAAGCAGGCTCCATGCAGGGAGCCTGACGTGGGACTCCATCCCGGTGCTCCAGGATCATGCCCTGGACTGAAGGCGGAGCTAAACCGCTGAGCCACCGGGACTGCCCGTGTCATCTTTCTTAACAACAATAAGATTTCCAGTAACAACTTCATGAGAAAGTTGATTCTTTACAAAATTGCTCTAACAATATTTCTGCCAATGCTTGCCTCAGAAAATATCATCTCTACCCCTGATGGGCCTGGCATGTGGCCTCTGGCCATCACAATAGAAGCTATGTTCCAACACAGGTGCTCTCAGCAGATACTGTCCATTTGGACCCTGGTCTGATCAACAAGGAGATGCATCTATTGCATCTATATATCTATTTATGAATCTATTATCTCTATCTATTATTTCTCTTTATCTATTTGTATATATCTACTTAAACATATGTAAGGAGGCAAAGTATTTCTATCTATCCATTATATATATTTTTTATTTTTATTTTTATTTTATTTTTTTAATCTACGATATTCACACACAGAGCGAGAGAGGCAGAGACACAGGCAGAGGGAGAAGCAGGCTCCATGCACTGGAAGCCCGACGTGGGATTCGATCCCAGGTCTCCAGGATTGCGCCCTGGGCCAAAGGCAGGTGCCAAACTCCTGCGCCACCCAGGGATCCCCCGTTATATATATATATTTTTTAAAGATGTATTTATTATAAGAGAGAGAGAGAGAGTGAGTCCAAGTGGAAGGAAGGATGAAAAGAGAGGAGAGAGAGAATTTGAAACAGACCCCTTACTGAGCTCAGGGTCCAATATGGGGCTCTATCCCATGTCCCTGAGATCATGACCTGAGCTGAAACCAAGAGTCAGATGCCTTTTTTTTTTTTAATATTTTATTTATTCATGAGAGACACACACAGAGACAGAAAGAGAGGCAGAGACACAGGCAGAAGGAGAAACAGGCTCCATGCAGGGAGCCCGATGTAGGACTTGATCCTGGGTCTCCAGGATCATACCCTGGGCTGAAGGCAGCGCTAAACCGCTGAGCTACCCAGGCTGCCCGAGAGTCAGATGCTTAACTGACTGACCTACCCAGGCGCCCAAGCTTTTATTTTTAAATAATCTCTACACTTAATGTTCAAACTTAAAATCGTGAGATCAAAAGTCAAATGCTCTACCAACTGAACCAGTCAGGTGCCCCAACACTGGTTAACTTTTTGAAATAATTTTTTAAAAACGATTTTATTTATTTATTTGTGAGACAGAAAGCACAAGCAGGAGGAGGGACAAAGGGAAAAGCAGGCTTCCCACTGAGCAGAGAGCTCCATCCCAGGACACCTGGATCACGACTGGAGCCAAAGGCAGATGCCCAACCAATAAAACCATCCAGGTGTCCCTAAAATAATTTTTCAATCGTGATAAAATATACACAAGATTTATCATTTTAATCATTTTTTTCATTTTACTGATTAAAAAAAAGATTTTATTTATTTGAGAGAGAGAATGAGAGAATAGGGGGAAAGGGAGAATCAGGCTCTCCACTGAGGAGGAAGCCCAACATGAGGCTTGATCCCAGGACCCCGAGATCATGACCTGAGCCAAAGTCAGACACTTAACCAACTGAGCCACCCAGGCACCCCATTTTAATTATTTTTTAAAAAAGATTTTATTTACTTACTCATGAGAGACACAGAGAGAAAGAAGCAGAGACACAGGCAGAGGGAGAAGCAGGCTCCATGCAGGGAGCCTGATGTGGGACTCGATCCTGAGTTTCCAGGATCATACCATGGGCCAAAGGCAGCACTCAACCGCTGGGCCACTGGGGCCGCCCATTTTTAATCATTTTTAAGAAAGGAATTATAGGGATGCCTGGGTGGCTCAGCGGTTCAAGTGTCTGCCTTTGGTCCACGGCATGATCCTGGACTCCCAGAATCGAGTCCCGCATCAGGCTCCCTGAATGGAGCCTGCTTCTCCCTCAGCCTGTGTCTCTGCCTCCCTCTCTCTCTGTGTCTCTCACAAATAAATAAAAATTAAAAAAAAAAAAAAGGAGTTACTATTCAGGGGCATTAAGTACATTAATATTGTTATATAACTATCTCCACTATCCATCTCCAGACCTTTTTTATCATCCCAAACTGAAACTCTGTAACCAATTAAACAATAATTCCCCATTCTGCCTTACCCCTAGCCCCTGGTAATTTTTTTTTTAAAGATTTTATTTATTTATTCATAACACAGGGAGGGAGGCAGAGACACAGGCAGAAGGAGGAGCAGGCTCCATGCAGGAAGCCCGATGTGGGACTCAGTCCTGGGACTCCAGGATCATGCCTGGAGTCAGAGGCAGGCACTTAACCACTGAGCCACCCAGGGGTGCTGCCCCTGGTAATTTTTAAAAAAGATTTATTAAAAAAAAGATTTAATTATTTATTTTGGGAGGGTAGGGGCAGAGGGAAAGAGAAGCTTGAGCAAACTCTGAGCTGAGTACAGAGCTCCACATGGGGCTTGATCTCATAATCCCAAGATCATGACCTAAGGCAAAACCAAGAGTTGATTGCCAACTGTGCCACCTAGGTGCTACCCAGGTGCCCCCAACACCTGTTTATTTTTATAGAAGTATGTTTAATCAGGATTCTTTTAGCAATAATCGTGCCTTGGATAAACCTCATTGGCTAGGATACTGCCCACTGCGCAAAGCTTTTAATCAGGATTCTTTTTTTCTAAATTTTTTTTCAATTTTTATTTATTTATGATAGTCACAGAGAGAGAGAGAGAGAGAGAGAGAGAGGCAGAGACATAGGCAGAGGGAGAAGCAGGCTCCATGCAGGGAGCCCGACGTGGGATTCGATCCCGGGTCTCCAGGATCGCGCCCTGGGCCAAAGGCAGGCGCCAAACCCCTGCGCCACCCAGGGATCCCTTAATCAGGATTCTTAAATGAACTTTTATTTGTTTTTTTTTTTTAATTTTTTTTGAACTTTTATTTGTTAATCATAATTTGGGTTTCACTGATACTCTTGAAGTAGATATTGTTTTTATATGTTTGTTGTCTAATTGAATTTCCTCTTTTGTGAATTGTCTGCTTATATTTGTCCATTTTCCTTTAGGGTTATACTGTGATGTTTTAATAGGGGTATTAGTGTACTTTCTCCCATGGAATAAAACCAATTTATTTATTTATTTCTTTTTTTAATTTTTTTTAAAATTTATTTATGATAGTCACACACAGAGAGAGAGAGAGAGAGAGAGGCAGAGACACAGGCAGAGGGAGAAGCAGGCTCCATGCACTGGGAGCCCGATGTGGGATTCGATCCCGGGTCTCCAGGATCGCGCCCTGGGCCAAAGGCCGGCGCTAATCCGCTGAGCCACCCAGGGATCCCCAATAAAACCAATTTAATTCAATAAATTTCACATTGCTTCCCATGTGGCAGCATAGCAACATTAAGAAGAAAAGGAGTAAAAACCTTCTTTGTCATTCTCAAACTGTTAGCTCTCACTAATCATAATTAATTTTTAAAAAGATTTATTTACTTGGAAGAGAGAGAGAGAGAGCGACTGAGAGAAAGAGAGCACAAGTGGTGGGAGGGGCAGAGGTAAAGGGAGAAGCAGGCTCTCCTCTGAGCAGGGAGCCTGATGTGGGGCTTGAACCCAGCACCCTGGGATTATGAGCTGAGCCAAAGGCAGACATGTAACTGAATGGGCCACTCAGGCACTTAATTTTTTTTTATTAAAAAGACACAAAGTTGGGGCACTTTGTTGCAGAGTGGGGTTCCTAGGAAGTAGGCTATGAAATGGAGGTTAGCATGCAGGAAGTTTATTAGAGAGTGTCCTCATGATCAACACCTTTGGGAAACCAAAGGAAGCATGACTGGACAGAGGGAGAAGTTGGGCTCTGATACAGTTTCAACAAAAGCTTCAGCCAACTCCTATGGAGTTCCGAAGCTGGGTCAGCACTTCAGAATTGTCCTGAGTTGGGAGGAAGTGGCCAGGCCTTTATACTCCAATATAGACTAGTCATTGAAGGTTAAGATTCCCTGAGAAGTGATCAGGGACAAAATGACTCTTTTCTTTTAGTTTTCTCAGAAAACGTCCCAAAACTGGAAGAATAAGTTCTTCCGTCCTGAAAAGTGATATGGGAAGTGAATCAGTGTCTTCTACAGTCCACTTTTTGCATCCCTTGGAATCACTTATTTGTGTAAGTGCTGGGTGCAGGTCTTCCAGGTTCTGGTGGGCCTCTCTTCCTGAAGGAAACTTATAAGGAGAGGAGACTGTGATGATATGCAGCTTCCACCACTGAAGCTGATCTCGAGGCCCCAAATATACTCATTGTCTTGTGCTTTTATTATCTGAACATAGATTCCTCTCATCCTCTCTTAGTGACTGGTGGTTGAGGTGGTTTACCTGATGTTATGACCCAGGTCCTTATGCCTGAGGGGTCTTAGGCCCTGGTACCAATGCCCTTTATAGACCATGGCTGATGTACTTTTCCATTTACAAAATTGGGTAAGAAAACACCAAGGTGGGACGCCGGGGTGGCTCAGTGGTTGAATGTTTGCCTTTGGCTCAGGTCATGATTCTAGGGTCCTGGGATCCAGTTCCACATCAGGCTCCGTGCGGGAAGCCTGCTTCTCCCTCTGCCTGTGTCTCTTCTCTGCCTCTCTCTCTCTCTCTCTCTGTGTGTCTCTTATGAATAAATAAGTAAAATATTTTAAAAAAAAGGCATCAAGGGATACCCGGGTGGATCACTTGGGTGCCAAACATGGTCCTTCCATCCCCTAATATGTAACAGAATCCCAAGCTCCTAATGATAAGGGTTAATTACTCCTGCCAAGATGGTGGCTACTCTTGGGCACCTGCCTGGCTCAGTAAGTTGAGCATGTCACTATT
The DNA here is from genome assembly GCF_018345385.1 of Vulpes lagopus. Taxonomy (NCBI): domain Eukaryota; kingdom Metazoa; phylum Chordata; class Mammalia; order Carnivora; family Canidae; genus Vulpes; species Vulpes lagopus. Next base: position 113,663,211 of record NC_054828.1, read on the forward strand.
GATCTCAAGGTTGTACGTTTGAGCCCCACATTGGGTGTGGAGATTACTTAAAAATAATTTTTTTTCAATAAAATCTTGAAAAAAAGAAAAGATGACTTCTTTTCATGTTCGCTGGTCTCTTGACACAAGGCATCTCAAATGCCCAAACAGCAATTGTAGCATGAAGTTCAGTGGGACTCCTGCTGTGCGTCTGGGTGTATTCCCCTTAGAAACCAGGATTTCTTTCTCTTTCTTTTCTCTTTCTTTCTTTTATTTATAAGACACACACAGAGAGGGGAAGACACAGGCAGAGGGAGAAGCAGGCTCCATGCAGGGAGCCTGACATGGGACTCGATCCCGGGTCTCTAGGATCACATCCTGGGCTGAAGGCAGTGCTAAACCGCTGAGCCACCAGGGCTGCCCCAGAAACCAGGATTTCTAAGCTCACAGAACCAGTTGAGCTGCTGGGATGCACAGAGCATGGTCATTTCTACCACTACCCCTTCATTTCCAGACCCATCTATTCTACCTACTGGGGATAAAACACCATACATTGGTAACTGATTTAGAATGTATGAATAAAAAAAAAAAAAGAATGTATGAATATGACCTTCAGGGTGGTGTCTCATCTCCTTATCCTTACAAAGTATGGTCTCTGAGCTGGTGTTTCAGTGTGTCTTTGATGAGCCATCACAGGGGATTCCTGGGTGGCGCAGCAGTTTGGCGCCTGCCTTTGGCCCAGGGCGTGATCGAGTCCCACATCGGGCTCCCTGCATGGAGCCTGCTTCTCCCTCTGCCTGTGTCTCTGCCTCTCTCTCTCTCTCTCTGTGTGACTATCATAAAAAAAAAAAAAAAATTGATGAGCCATCACATTGCTTAAAATCTAGGGATAGAGTGTGACTTCTTGAAATGACTATAGACCTAGGTGCTTTTCTTCTCCTTCTCCTTCTCCTCCTCCTCCTTCTTCTTCTTCTTTTCTTCTTCTTCTTTTTTTTTTTTAAAGTAGGCTCCATGCCTAGCATGGAACCCAACACAAGGCTTGAATTCATGACCCTGAGATCAAGACTTGAGATTGTGTTCAGTGCTTAACCAATTGAAACATCTAGGCCCCCCAAAGATTTTATTTTTAAGTAATCTCTACATCCAAGGTGGGGCTCAAACTAATGACCCCAAAAGTCGCATGTTCTGCTGCTCTACTGAGTCAGCGAGGCATCCCTAGACCTGGGCTTTAGAGGAAGATGGTACATATGTTGCTTGAGTGCTATGGATAGTACTATGAGTTACTGAAAGGATTTGTGAAAATATACCCATGTCAATTGCTCTTATGTAGCTGTTTGATCAATGACTGAAGGAGAAATATAATGAAGTATCCAGATGGGCTCTCAAACTCCCTATTAATACTTTTTTTGTGTGTGTGTAATAGCCCTTTTGAAAAATTGAGGAAAAGCTATAAATCCTCTTTAATTTTTAAAAAATTAATTAAAGTAGGCTCCATGACAATGCAGGGCTGGAACTTGTTGTACCCAGACATCAAGAATCACATACTCCACCGACTGAGCCAGCCAGGAGCGTCCTGAATCCTTTTCTCAAAAATGCATAATTATACACAAAATATTGTTCATAATTTTAGGGGTCCATGAAATTCTGAAACCAAACCCTGGACTCCAAGTTAAATATTGCTCTCTCCTGTTTTTACTCCCAAGAGGCAGCCTAACTCTCAGTCCTATTTTAGAATACAGTATAGGGCTAAGTTTACTAAACTAGATCCCAAGTAACTTCTTGAAGCAGATTATTTTGGAGAACAGGAGGGGTTACTACATATATATTTTTTTACTTTTTAAAAAAATATTTTATTTATTTATTCACGAGAGACAGAGAGAGGCAGAGGAGGGAGAAGCAGGCTCCATGCAGGGAGCCCGACGTGGGCCTCGATCCCTGGTCTCCAGGATCACGCCCTGGACCAAAGACACGTGCCAAACCACTAAGCCACCTAGGGATCCACATTTTTTTTTACTTTTCAAAGTATAAAAACACGACAGAAGGTGCCACATTCTGGATTCAAGAGGCTGTGATGGACACTACCAACAATAATTTTTTTTTTAAGATTTTATTTTTTATTTTAGAGAGAGAGAGATAGCAAGAGAGACGAGGAGCAGGGAGGAGATGAAGTAGGCTCCCCACTGAGCAGGGAACCTGACCTGGGGCTGGATCCCTGGATCTTGGGATCACGTCCTGAGCTGTCCCTCAACCTGAGCTACCCGGGCGCCCCTGATTTCTGACCCCAGACATAGCTGAATCCTTCAGCAAATATTTACTGGATGCCTCACCAAGATAAGAAAGACACCATTTGGGCCCTTTATGAGACTCTCCACTTGAAAAAGCTTAGTGCCCTTTATTTATTTATTTAATAATAAATTTATTTTTTATTGGTGTTCAATTTGCTAACATACAGAATAACACCCAGTGCTCATCCAGTCAAGTGCCCCCCTCAGTGCCCGCCATCCAGTCACCCCCACCCTCCTCTCTCCTCCCCCCTAGTGGCCTTTAAAGAAAAAAAAAAGGTGGGTGGGGGGGGGAATCATCTAAGTTTGAGAGGCATCGTGGGGGCTCAAAACAGGGCTCTGGGCTGGCGATCTGATTCCTGGTTTCCCCACATCGTGGGCTGTGTCCTTGGCGAGTCACTTGTCTCTCATCTATGGAAATCGGTTAACCTGCACATAAGAACTGCTGCAAATCGTCAAAGATGACCTTTGTAAAACTGAGCACGGAGAAACGAAAAAGCACAAGTACGAGGCGTACTGATAAAGTGACAGCCAGGAGGGCCGCTCCTTGAGCTCTTGCATGGCTCAATCCCCACCGCGGCGCCCAGCACGAGGTCAGGCGCCGCTCAATCAGCCTTCCGGGAGGGATCCACTTCCGCTTCCGCAGGCCGATTTTCGCTGGAGGCGTGAGCGCAGGACGCCCGACGCACGGCAGCGTCGGACCGCCCCCGCCCCCCGCCGCGCATGCTCCGAAGGCAAGGCGGAGAGCGGAAGGGCGGGGGAGTGACGAGACGCCGCGGACCGCCGGCTCGTTCGTCCCGCAGCCCCGCGCGGGAGGCGGGGGCGCGCGCACGTTCGCGCGGCTGGCTGCGTACAGTAGTGACGGCCGCGCGGGAGCGGTCACGTGACCATAGCGGCTGCCTGTACAGTAAGGACCCAATATGGCAGCGGCGGTAGCAGTGGCAACGGCAGCAGGAGGACCGGCCGCCCCATAGACCCCCGCCCCCCCCCTCCCGCGCACCACCCCCGCCGCTTCCTCTGCTTGGGTGCTCCTCCGGCCTGACTTCCCCTTTCTCCCACCTTTCCCGGCACCGCGGGAAAAGCATCGCAGGGCAGAGCAGGCAGGGAGGGCGGCCGGAGCCCGGACACGGGAGCCTCCCAGTCAGTTCAAGACCCGACATGAGGGAAAAGGGCCGTAGGAAGAAGGGCAGGACCTGGGCGGAGGCCGCCAAGACGGTAAGGGGGAGGGAGCGAAGGGGAAGCCCGGGAGAATTTCGTTCCCTCGCCGCCTGCCGGTCGCAGGGGAAGGGAGGTCATTGGCCCAGCGACCCGGCTGAAGGGGGCACAAAACCGCGCGGAGAGGGCGGCGGTTAGTGTCGGGGTGGTGATCCCGGTGGGCATGGAGGCGCCCAGCGGAAGACGGTCGCCGCGGGGCTGTGGCTTCTCCCCGCGTCTGCGACGAGTCCCCTTGGTGTTTTGAAGCTGGCCGTTCGGGGTCATGTCGCTCTCACCTCCACTCTGTGGTAGCTCCCGCCCCGGCATGGGGAAGTCTGTTGTGCTTGCACAGTAACCGGTTCTTCTCCCTTGTGCGGCTGAAGAGCCCCCCATTGGATGCAGATAGGAGAAGGCTTGTGCGTGCACTCAGCCCCGGAAAGAAGAGAGGAGCGCTGGATCTTGGTAGAATTTACCCGCTATAGCAGACATGCCGCCTGACCCCGGGTCCCCTGCTCGTCTGGGCTCCCAGGTCCAACGCGAGGTCACGAGGCTCTTGTTTTTGTTTTGCTGTTGAAGCTGAAAGTGCAGGAGGTGTTTAGAAACGAAGTAACAGGTGGGACTTGTAGAATTTTTTTTTTTTTTTCTGTTTCCGTAGAGATCTACTCTGAACAAGGCAGCAATGCATGGTGGGACGTGTAGTTTACCCGGCCTTGACTTTTTTTTTTTTTTTTTTTTTCCGTAGCTAAAGTGATGGGTTCACGAAGTTGTAATTAGCGGGTAAAACCTTCCTCCTCCCCCCCCCCCCGCTTTAATTTTTTATAACGAAGTTTAGAGGTGGGCTTTACGTGGTCCTTGAAACTTCCAATGTGTTGCATGAAAAAAATGAAGAGCGTGTACGTATGTAGAAATGAAACATTAGGAGATACAGGAGAAAAGTAATAGGACATAAAACCGCATTTTCGTGTTGGAAAGTGAGAAAGTGTGGAGACGTTATCTTTAATGGTGAATCATGTCAGTAATACTTGTATAATGTGGAGAACCTTTCTAAATGAACCTTTATTATAAGATGTACGGCTTATTTTTTTAAATGAGTTTTTTTCTGATTATGAAAGTAATACATGTTAACTGTGGGAAAATTTGGAGAATTATAGGAGCGTATAAAGAAGAAAATAAGAAATCACGCGTCTCACCCCTCAGTTTTATCTGTTAAAATGTTTTGTTATATTACCACTTAGTCTTTTTTATTTCCCCACATTTGGATCCTGTGTTTATTCAATCTTGTGCATTTTTGTAAACCTTGTGCATTTGTTTTGTAAATTTGTTGTGATAGGGGATTGATGAGTCTTAAGCTTGTATTTCTGTTTTAGTTGGAAATGTGAAAAAGTTAGTGAATAAATAAAAGCACATTTTATTTATTGAGTGTTTTCACTTAACAACAATCTAATCTCTCTTCATAATTGTGACTGTGCTGATAGTTTCCTTCTAAAAGACTAAACTCTAGAAATAATTTTTTTTGGTTTTGAGGAAATTGCTCCTTCACAGAAGGCTGTTACACTTTCTTCTACTTGATGAATACCTCAAGACTTTTGCTTTTTATTGAAAAAATGACAAATTTTAATTATAGTTAGGTAGACCACAATCCTAATTATGTTAATTATTTCTCTACAATCTTGACTACTTTTGAATTGTGAACTCTTTGAATAAAATTCTCTAATTATTAGGCGATTGTGACAAGTAGGTAAAATTTGCATCTGGTGTTTAGATTTTCCTATAATAGATTAACATATTTGTTCATTTATAATAAACATTTCCTGCCTAGCTAGCTATGTGAAAAATCGTATCTAGAAGAGGGAGAGGCTAGTTTAATAAGAAGAGGACTGAGTTCTTGAAAGGATCAGTATATTAGTGGGTTGGTATTTTTATTTGGTTCTGGCAAATGTAAGGCCTCAATCTAAGTAAAAATGAATTTTAGGATTGTGACACTAAAACTTTTTTTTTTTTCCTAGTAGCCAAAATGTAAAAAACATCCTGCTCTTTTTGGTTTGTTTTATCATCTATAGAAAGTGAAGATTTAAACTAAACCTCTGTATTCAAAAGATTTCTATTTGTAGGAAGAACTATTTAGAAGTAAATGTAGAGGGACTAGATAAAAGTAAATCTTTAATATTTCAGAATAATGAGATCAGAAAATTAGTGATTTGAAAAATGGAAGTAACTTTGACCTAAATTAAGAAATGTTGCATATAATTATAACATCAAGAAGACTAGAAGTATGTCTTAGATTTTTTTCATAGGCATTAAGGTCAAATATTCTAAGGACAGAGTTTCAGCAAGGAAAGAATAAAATTATTTACGAAAACAAGCAATATCTGCTGCTTATTTCATTGTGTTCTTGGCACCTGCATTGTAGAGCTGTCCTGTTTTAGGGAGCACTATTAAAATCGGATTGTATTTCTGACCAATTGCATAGCAACAGGTAAATAAACAAGATTATATATGTATATGTACCTGTTTGATGTGGACGGTATGTGTGTGGATGTGTGAGAGTTACACGAATTGATAAAAGATTATTATGGACAATCTGAAATATGAAGATAATATTCATAATTATTATATGATAGTAAAATTATGCTAAAAGGCTGATTAAATATAGAGTATATAGACTGATTCCAATAACTAAGAACACCAGAGAAAGGGAGAATGGAGTTGAGATTCCACAGAACTTGAATGCTCATTACACTGGACCATCTCCCTACTGATCTTCTATATCTGCCCTGTATTAATACACTAGTTATAAAAAGCATTTTTCAAGTATTTGTTAACAGTGTGTCACATGTTTTAAATTTTAGGGGTGGCAGTGATGGTGATGCAATGATTTGGAATTAGATCTGTAGTATAGTGTTTGGTGCAATTTGAATAGAAAAATTTATAGTAAGCCAGAGAACTTAAAAACCATTACACTGATTTTATTTTATTTTTTTATTTTTTATTTTTTTTTTTTCATTACACTGATTTTAGAACTGTTTGGAAAGTTATGCTCATTCTTTAAACAAAACAAAGCAAAAAACCCCATCAGAACCCTTATATCATCTAAATATTTAATGACATCCTTGAGGAATTTCGATGTTCTTGCAAAGCAGATATTTTGAAATAGTACAAACTTGTTGACCCTGTTTTCTCCTTTGACTTTACCTTGTTAGCACCACAGCTAGGGAGGCATTAAGAGGGAAAAGTGTCCTAAAAGGTACCTAAAAGGGTAAGTTTCTTGTGATTGTAGGTGGAAGGGACAGGAGCAGACCTTAGAGATTGTATGCTAGAGGTACTTTTGAATATCTTGGGGATAAAGTGAGGGTGAGAAGTATGGGTGTTAGAGGTGAGGAGCACAGCAGTCCTGTAAATCTTTAGCATATGGTTTGTAGACTGAAGAAAAAGTTTTTTGGTGGTGGCGGGAGTGCAGGGGGATGCTATCTATATAGATTTCTCTAAATGATTAATACTGTTTTGAATGTACATAGATTTTTATTTTTGTCATTTACCTAAAGTCATTTACCTTTGGGGAATAAGATGGAAAGAAGATAGAAAAATTCTGTTAAAGTAGTAATCAGAGGCTAATTACTTTTGTGTAGGAAGTATAGATAATGGAAGTAATTATAAGTATAATGGGGGCACCTGGGTGGCTCAGTTTGTTAAAGCATCTGACTCTTGATTTCAGCTCAGGATATGATCTCAGGGTCTATCAAGCCACGAGATTAAGAGTCTCTCTTTTTTTTTTTTCTCTGTCCCCATCCTCCATGTGCATGCACAGGCTTGTGCTCTCTCTCTCAAAAAAGTATAATGATAAAAATATATAATGAATGGAAAGATGATTAGGAAAACATGTAAATAAAATATGCTCTAGGGAAAATAGAAGTCTTAGAAATTATCAGGACCCTTATCTTTACTGTAATTTTTTTTTTTTTTTTTTGGTACAAATACGCATACAGACTTAGAAGCCATGCTTGGTTATGTCCTCTTGGGTATCTATTGACCAGTCCAGAGTACTCTACAGTCTGTATTTGTACTTGTATTAGAATCTCCAGGAGAGAGTGTGTGTCTTGTAAAAACATTAAATCTATTGTTTTTATAATATAGACTATGGAAGGTAAAACTGGGCAAAATCTTGGTTTGTGGAATACATAGAATATAGAATGAGAAAGCATTGTAAGGGGTATGGGTTAAAAATTAAGAAACTGCTCTGATACGTAATTTTCAAATCACTAACTGCAAATTTATATTCAGCTTTATTGAGGTATAATTGACATAAATTATAAGATATTTGATACATTAATGAAATTGCTATCTGCAATTCTATTTATGTGAGGGGATTTGATGTTACACTCTACTTGTCTGATTTTCCTTCTTGCCATATTAAAGTTCCCATGTTTTTCTTCTTGGATTTGTGTTATTTTCAGATTGTCCTTCCTTCTGTCCTGTTTTCATGTGCCTGCTTTAAAAGCCCATGAACCTCTAACTAGTTGGATGAAAAATCAAATCTTTTTTTGAACACATAAATTAGAAATTTCTATGAAAGATAGTGCTGCTATTCCATCTCCTAGAATTTTGACAGGAGCTGAGAAAATAGTATCACATTTGCGGAATTCCTCGCTATTTCCTCCTCTACATATTTTTTTTAAGCTATTTTTTAAAAGATATTTTATTTATTTATTCATGAGTGACAGAGAGAAGGAATGGCAGAGACACAGGCCAAGGGAGAAGTAGGCTCCATGTAGGGAGCATGATGTGGGACTCGATCCCGGGACTCCAGGATCACGCCCTGGGCTGAAGGCGGCGCTAAACCGCTGAGCCACCGGGGCTGTCCTCCTCTACAGATTTTATCTTCTCTTAAAAGTCTGCAATTTTGCTGTTGGCATTGTGTTTTCACTACAAAAGCTTTCTGGAGGAGACCACTGTGTGGAAGATAAAACTACAGGGAACTGAGACAGTCCTCATAGTTTACAGTAGTGTGTAATTTAGTTTTTTTATTATTTTTCTTTTTTAAAGAATTTAAGTAATCTCTACATCCAACATGGGGCTTGAACTCAGAACCCTAAGATCAAGAAACATGCTTCACTGACAGCCAGCCAGGCACCTCTTTAGTATTTTTAGTACAGTTTGATTTATCATGTTTTTATTTTTCATTTATTTATTTTTTTAAAGATTTATTTATTTATTCATGATAGAGGTAGAGAGGAAGACAGAGGCAGAGACACAGGAGGAGGGAGAAGCAGGCTCCATGCTGGGAGCCCGACGTGGGACTCGATCCTGGGACTCCAGGATCAGGCCCTGGGCCAAAGGCAGGCGCTAAACCGCTGAGCCACCCAGGGATCCCCCGATTTATCATGTTTTTAATGTTTTATTATTTATTATTTTTATTTTACTAAAAAGATTTTATTTATTCATGAGAGAGAGAGAGAGATTGAGAGAGAGAGGCAGAGACACAGGCAGAGGGAAAAGCAGGCTCCACTCAGGAAGCCTGATGTGGGACTTGGGACTTGATCCTGGGTCTTCAGGATCAGGCCCTCGGCTGAAGGTGGCCCTAAACCGCTGCACCACCGGGGCTGCCCTTTAATGTTTTTTTTTTTTTTTTTTTTTTAAAGATTTTATTTATTAATTCATGAGAGAGAGACACACACACACACAGAGGCAGAGACACAGGCAGAGGGAGAAGCAGGCTCCATGCAGGGAGCCCAACGTGGGACTTGATCCGGGGTCTCCAGGATCACACCCTGGGCCGAAGGCAGCACTAAACCGCTGAGCCACCACCAGGGCTGCCCCCTTTAATGTTGTTGGTTTTTTTTTTTTTTTTTTTTGTATTTATTTATGATAGTCACAGAGAGAGAGAGAGAGAGAGGCAGAGACACAGGCAGAGGGAGAAGCAGGCTCCATGCACCGGGAGCCCGACGTGGGATTCGATCCCGGGTCTCCAGGATCGCGCCCTGGGCCAAAGGCAGGCGCCAAACCGCTGCGCCACCCAGTTGTTTTATTTTTTTTATTTTTATTTTTTTTAAAGATTTTATTTATTTATTCACGAGAGACACAGAGAGAGAGGCAGAGACACAGGCAGAGGGAGAAGCAGGCTCCATGCAGGGAGCCTGATATGGGACTCGATCCTGGGACTCCAGGATCATGCCGTGAGCCAAAGGCAGATGCTCAACCGCTGAGCCACCCAGGTGCCCTCAAAAGAAAGTATTACTTGTTTTGAGTTTCTATTGAAGTTATATAGGTTCTTTCTTAAAAAAAAGATGGAACAGAAATGTGTAAAAGTTAATCTTTGATGAGTCATTGTAATGAAAATGGGATTAAATCAAAGTCTTCATACTGAAATATTGATAATAGAGTTACCATACTGAAATTAACTATGGTTGATAGTTTAAATATAGCTTTCTGGATTTTTAACTCTGTATGTGGAGATATACTTAAGTATACCTATTTATATTTTTATACACAGTTCTGCAACTTGCTTTAATTATGCATATCATGGATGCCTTTTAATGTCATGACATATGTATCTGCCTCATTCTTTTTAATGTTTTAATATTCTACTCTCTTTAGATGTACTATCATTTAAAAAACTCATTCCTTGATTTTTTTGATGTATAGACCATTTATAGTTTTTTTTTTCCTTTAACAAATACTTCAGTATATACATGTTGGCAAATATGTATGTTTGCATGTACATTGTGTGTGTGCATGTGCACGTGCATTTATATGCTTGGAATAGTTAAAATAAAGAGTTTGCAAACTTGAGTTTGTGCCAATTTATATTCTCCAAAATTTTGAAGGTTACTGTTTTTTCCCTACTTTTCTCTTTTCCAAGGAATATACCAGTCTTTACTCTTTGCCACTTTAATATATTAATAAAGCATTTCTTTTGTTCAGTAGAACTTATAGAAATGTTCTATATCTGTACTGTGCAACACAGTAGCCACTAGTCATGTGGCTATTGAGCAGTTGAAATGTGGCTAAGGAACGGAAATTTGAATATTTTTAAAATAAAGACTTATTTGAGGAAGAGCTCACAAGAGAGAGCACAAGCAGGAGTGGGAGGCAGTGACACCCAGAGGGAGAAGCAGACTCTCCCCTGAGCAGGGAGCCCGACACGGGGCTCAATCTCAGGACCCTGGGATCATAACTGGAGCTGAAGCCATTCGCTTACGTGACTGATCCACCCAGGTAGCCCTGAATTGTCAGTTTGATTTAATTTTAATTTAAGTTTAAGTAGCCTCATTTCTTTAATGGCTACCATTATTGGTTAGTGCAGGGATGAAGTAACTTTGTTTACTTACGATATTTTTCAGTAAACTTGATTGTTCAGATCTTTGCCTTTTGTTTTTCTTACTGGTCTTTTTTATACTAACTTCTAAGATTGCTTTTAGTTTAGGAAATAATTTTTTGTCATATGTGTTGCAGATCTCGTTTGCATTTTTGTTTTTTGAGTTGACTGATTTATGCTTTTTTTGCTATTCAGACATTCTATTTATTTATTTATTTATTTATTTATTTATTTATTTTTTAAAGATTTTATTTATTTATTCATAGAGACACAGAGAGAGAAGCAGAGACACAGGCAGAGGGAGAAGCAGGCTCCACGCAGAGCCCAACGTGGGACTCGATCCAGGGTCTCCAGGATCGCGCCTTGGGCTGCAGGCGGCGCTAAACCGCTGCGCCACCAGGGCTGCCCCTATTCAGACATTTTAAATTGTAAACAGATTTATCAGTCTTTACCTTTTTTGCTCTTCTGTTTTTTTTCTTTTTTCCTTTTTTTTTTTTTAGATTTTATTTATCATGAGAGACACAGAGAGAGGCAGAGACATAGGCAGAGGGAGAAGCAGGCTCCATGCAGGGAGTCCGATGCGAAACTCGATCCCGGTACTCCAGGATCGCGCCCTTGAGCTGAAGGCAGGCAAGCTTCACTGCTGAGCCAGCCAGGCGTCCCCTCTTTTCTAGGTTTTGAGTCAAGTTTTCCCCACTTAAACATTATAATTTCTTTTAAGATTTATTATTTGAGAAAGAGAGCAGGAGGAGGGCCACACAGAAGGGAAGAGAGAGAATCTCAAGTAGACTCCCTGCTGAGTACAAAGCCCCGTGGACCCTGAGATCATGATCTGAGCTGAAATCAAGAGTTGGCAGCTCAACCCATCCAGGCACCTCAAATTGAGTGTAAATTTTGAAAACTGTGTAGCTTCAAAGGCATATCTTCCTGATTTTATTTTTTTAAAGACTTATTTTTTAATAAGTCTTTTTTAAAAAATTTTATTTATTTATGATAGAGAGAGGCAGAGACATAGGCAGAGGGAGAAGCAGGCTCCATGCAGGGAGCCCGACGTGGGATTCGATCCCCGGTCTCCAGGATCACGCCCTGGGCCAAAGGCAGGCGCTAAACCGCTGAGCCACCCAGGGATCCCCCGATTTATCATGTTTTTAATGTTTTATTATTTATTATTTTTATTTTACTAAAAAGATTTTATTTATTCATGAGAGAGAGAGATTGAGAGAGAGAGGCAGAGACACAGGCAGAGGGAAAAGCAGGCTCCACTCAGGAAGCCTGATGTGGGACTTGGGACTTGATCCTGGGTCTTCAGGATCAGGCCCTGGGCTGAAGGCGGCCCTAAACCGCTGCACCACCGGGGCTGCCCTTTAATGTTTTTTTTTTTTTTTTTTTTTTTTTTTAAAGATTTTATTTATTAATTCATGAGAGAGACACACACACACACACAGAGGCAGAGACACAGGCAGAGGGAGAAGCAGGCTCCATGCAGGGAGCCCAACGTGGGACTTGATCCGGGGTCTCCAGGATCACACCCTGGGCCGAAGGCAGCACTAAACCGCTGAGCCACCACCAGGGCTGCCCCCTTTAATGTTGTTGGTTTTTTTTTTTTTTTTTTTTTTGTATTTATTTATGATAGTCACAGAGAGAGAGAGAGAGAGAGAGAGGCAGAGACACAGGCAGAGGGAGAAGCAGGCTCCATGCACCGGGAGCCCGACGTGGGATTCGATCCCGGGTCTCCAGGATCGCGCCCTGGGCCAAAGGCAGGCGCCAAACCGCTGCGCCACCCAGTTGTTTTATTTTTTATTTTATTTTTTAAAGATTTTATTTATTTATTCACGAGAGACACACAGAGAGAGGCAGAGACACAGGCAGAGGGAGAAGCAGGCTCCATGCAGGGAGCCTGATATGGGACTCGATCCTGGGACTCCAGGATCATGCCGTGAGCCAAAGGCAGATGCTCAACCGCTGAGCCACCCAGGTGCCCTCAAAAGAAAGTATTACTTGTTTTGAGTTTCTATTGAAGTTATATAGGTTCTTTCTTAAAAAAAAGATGGAACAGAAATGTGTAAAAGTTAATCTTTGATGAGTCATTGTAATGAAAATGGGATTAAATCAAAGTCTTCATACTGAAATATTGATAATAGAGTTACCATACTGAAATTAACTATGGTTGATAGTTTAAATATAGCTTTCTGGATTTTTAACTCTGTATGTGGAGATATACTTAAGTATACCTATTTATATTTTTATACACAGTTCTGCAACTTGCTTTAATTATGCATATCATGGATGCCTTTTAATGTCATGACATATGTATCTGCCTCATTCTTTTTAATGTTTTAATATTCTACTCTCTTTAGATGTACTATCATTTAAAAAACTCATTCCTTGATTTTTTTGATGTATAGACCATTTATAGTTTTTTTTTTCCTTTAACAAATACTTCAGTATATACATGTTGGCAAATATGTATGTTTGCATGTACATTGTGTGTGTGCATGTGCACGTGCATTTATATGCTTGGAATAGTTAAAATAAAGAGTTTGCAAACTTGAGTTTGTGCCAATTTATATTCTCCAAAATTTTGAAGGTTACTGTTTTTTCCCTACTTTTCTCTTTTCCAAGGAATATACCAGTCTTTACTCTTTGCCACTTTAATATATTAATAAAGCATTTCTTTTGTTCAGTAGAACTTATAGAAATGTTCTATATCTGTACTGTGCAACACAGTAGCCACTAGTCATGTGGCTATTGAGCAGTTGAAATGTGGCTAAGGAACGGAAATTTGAATATTTTTAAAATAAAGACTTATTTGAGGAAGAGCTCACAAGAGAGAGCACAAGCAGGAGTGGGAGGCAGTGACACCCAGAGGGAGAAGCAGACTCTCCCCTGAGCAGGGAGCCCGACACGGGGCTCAATCTCAGGACCCTGGGATCATAACTGGAGCTGAAGCCATTCGCTTACGTGACTGATCCACCCAGGTAGCCCTGAATTGTCAGTTTGATTTAATTTTAATTTAAGTTTAAGTAGCCTCATTTCTTTAATGGCTACCATTATTGGTTAGTGCAGGGATGAAGTAACTTTGTTTACTTACGATATTTTTCAGTAAACTTGATTGTTCAGATCTTTGCCTTTTGTTTTTCTTACTGGTCTTTTTTATACTAACTTCTAAGATTGCTTTTAGTTTAGGAAATAATTTTTTGTCATATGTGTTGCAGATCTCGTTTGCATTTTTGTTTTTTGAGTTGACTGATTTATGCTTTTTTTTTGCTATTCAGACATTCTATTTATTTATTTATTTATTTATTTATTTATTTATTTATTTTTTAAAGATTTTATTTATTTATTCATAGAGACACAGAGAGAGAAGCAGAGACACAGGCAGAGGGAGAAGCAGGCTCCACGCAGAGCCCAACGTGGGACTCGATCCAGGGTCTCCAGGATCGCGCCTTGGGCTGCAGGCGGCGCTAAACCGCTGCGCCACCAGGGCTGCCCCTATTCAGACATTTTAAATTGTAAACAGATTTATCAGTCTTTACCTTTTTTGCTCTTCTGTTTTTTTTTTCTTTTTTCCTTTTTTTTTTTTTTAGATTTTATTTATCATGAGAGACACAGAGAGAGGCAGAGACATAGGCAGAGGGAGAAGCAGGCTCCATGCAGGGAGTCCGATGCGAAACTCGATCCCGGTACTCCAGGATCGCGCCCTTGAGCTGAAGGCAGGCAAGCTTCACTGCTGAGCCAGCCAGGCGTCCCCTCTTTTCTAGGTTTTGAGTCAAGTTTTCCCCACTTAAACATTATAATTTCTTTTAAGATTTATTATTTGAGAAAGAGAGCAGGAGGAGGGCCACACAGAAGGGAAGAGAGAGAATCTCAAGTAGACTCCCTGCTGAGTACAAAGCCCCGTGGACCCTGAGATCATGATCTGAGCTGAAATCAAGAGTTGGCAGCTCAACCCATCCAGGCACCTCAAATTGAGTGTAAATTTTGAAAACTGTGTAGCTTCAAAGGCATATCTTCCTGATTTTATTTTTTTTAATGACTTATTTTTTTAATAAGTCTTTTTTAAAAAATTTTATTTATTTATGATAGAGAGAGGCAGAGACATAGGCAGAGGGAGAAGCAGGCTCCATGCAGGGAGCCCGACGTGGGATTCGATCCCCGGTCTCCAGGATCACGCCCTGGGCCAAAGGCAGCTGCTAAACCGCGGTGCCACCCAGGGATCCCGCATATCTTCCTTAAATAAAATACATGTTTTGTTGTGAACAAATAAGGGGAATTCAGTTTATATTTCAGTAAGACTGCTGGTGGAAGGGCAGAGAGTTTCTTTTTTAAAGTAGACTCCATGCCCAAAGTGGGGCTTGAATGCCCCTGGGAATAAGAATCGCATGTTCTACCAACTAAGCCAGCCAGATGCCCCTGAAAGCAGACTTTAAAATTTTCTATCTGCAGAGTTTAACTCACTTTTTTGCACAAGTGCTAAAGTTTTTTTCACCTTTTAAAATTTTTTTATTGGAGATTAAAGAGGACTCTGCTCTCACTTTTTAGGAGAGCAGAAAATTTTTTTTAGATTTTATTTATTCACGAGAGACACAGAGGCAGAGACATAGGCAGAGGGAGAAGCAGGCTCCTCCTAGGGAGCCCAATGGGGGACTTGATCCTGGATCCCAGAATCATGCCTTGAGCAGAAGGCAGCCCCTCAACTGCTGAGCCACCCAGGCGTTTCTAGGGGAGGAAAATTTAAATAAAGTTAGTCAACTATAATCAGTATTGCTAGGAAAACTGGTCGAGTATCCCTCTATTTTTTTTTTTTTTTTTTTTTTAGTTATTCATGAGAAACACAGGAGAGAGAATGGCAGAGACACAGGCAGAGGGAGAAGTAGGCTCCATGCAGGGAGCCTGACATGGGACTCGATCCCGGGTCTCCAGGATCACGCCTTAGGCCGAAGGCAGTGCTAAACCGCTGAGCCACCTGGGCTGCCCGGTATATTTAGTTTTGAGAAAGAAAATTATTACAAGACACACCAGGATATTCAAAGACTGTTTTGAGTAATGATTGGACATTGGGAATTTTCTTCACTTTCTTAAAATTTATTTTAGAGCGTGCATGCACATGGGTTGGGGTGACAGATGGAGGTGGAGCGAGAATCTCAAGCAGACTACCTGCTGAGCATGGAACCCCATTTGAGGCTTGATCCTGTGACTCTGAGATCATGACATGAGCCAAAATCAAGAGTAGGGCTCTTAACCAATTGAGCTCCTAGGTGCCCTTTTACGTTGGGATATTTCTGTGTTAATTTTTACTTCTGACCTTGCTTAACAAAACTAAAATTGGTTAATGGTAAATGCACTTGTACTTAGTACTGGGCCTCAGGGGGAACACTGTAAAACTTAGAAATTATATACCTTTTGAGTAATTTGATCTATCTCTTGGTAAAAATTGTGAAGAATTTTTGAAAATTATTTGGCTACTGACATTTAGCAGTTGATACTTTTTTTTTTTTCAGTTGTTACTTCTTTAGAATCTTTTAGTTCACAGCTTGGGATAGCTCAAATCATCTTTATTTTAATTTTTTAAAAAAATATTTATTTATTCATGAGAGGCAGAGACACAGGCAAAGGGAGAAGCAGGCTCCATCCATATGGGGAGCCTGATGCAGGACTTGATCCCTGGACCCCAGGATCACAACCTGAGCCCAAGGCAGATGCTCAACCACTGAGCTACCCAGGCGTACCCATCTTTCATCTTTAACCCACTGATGTCTGAATTACTTAGTAGCTGGTTTAGTTATATTCGGTTTCAAATAAAGTGCTTAATGATGTTAGTGACTTATTTTCAAGTAGTAACATAGAAGTTGGGATCCCTGGGTGGCGCAGTGGTTTGGCGCCTGCCTTTGGCCCAGGTCGCGATCCTGGAGACCCAGGATCGAATCCCATGTCGGGCTCCCGGTGCATGGAGCCTGCTTCTCCCTCTGCCTATGTCTCTGCCTCTCTCTCTCTCTCTCTCTGTGACTATCATAAATAAATAAAAATTTTAAAAAAAAGTAACGTAGAAGTTTTATGTGTTGCTCTTGATTTGTAGAGATTAGTTTCCTGTATGGTTTGAGTTCAATTTTTTTTTTAAAGATTTATTTATTTATTTTAGAGACAGAGAGGGAGAGGGAGGAGGGAGAAGATTTCAAGCAGGCTCCCCGTGGAGTGCAGAGCCTGATGTGGGGCTTGATCCTAGGACCGTGAGATGATGACCTGAGCTGAAATCAGGACTTGGATGCTTAACCTGAGCCACTCAGGTGCCTGGAGACAAATTTTTTATGTTTAAATGGATTTTACCCATGAAATGTAAATGTATTAGGAAAGGTTTTCTCTTCTGAATTGTGTGTGTGAAGTAAAAGTGATGGATTACAAGTTAAAGGTAATAGAAAAACAGTTTTCATATATATCATCACTCAATAAAGACAATAGATAAAGTATTGTTTTTTTAAATAAGATTTATTTTATTTGGGGAGGTAGTGACAGCAGGATAGAGGGAGAGGGAGAGAGAGTCTTGTGCCAGATTCTGCACGAGTCTGGAGCCCAATTTGGGGTTCCATCTCACTATCCTGAGATCATGACCTGAGCTGAAATCAAGAGTCAGACTGAACCTAGGAGCCCTTGGACAGGTTATTTAAACCAGTGCTCAAATGCGAATGTAAGAATCATTTGGGGATTTACACCAAGCTTTCTCAATTTTCCTGATGTTAAAATAGAGATAATAATAAAACTTAACCGTTTGGGGTGTTGAAAAGTTCCTTGTACAATATCTAGTGTAAGTACTGTTTGTTGATATTACTGAAAGATAAATCTATTTATTTATTTATTTATTTATTTATTTATTTATTTTAAGGATTTTATTTTATTCAGAGAGGCACAGAGAGAGAGAGGCAGAGGGAGAAGCAGGCTCCATGCAGGGAGCCTGATGTGGGACTCGATCCTGGGTCTCCAGGATCATGCTCCGGGATGAAGGCAGCGCCAAACCATTGGGCCACCAAGGCTGCCCAATTTTTTTAAATGGGAAAACTAAACATTGAGAAGATGTTATTTCTTAGCAAATAAGCACAGGTTTAAGACCATTCTAATGAAAAGCCCTTTAACCTCAGGGACCCTATTTGCCAGTTGTTTCCCAAAGTGAATGTGGAATCACACAGAGACGTGGGAACTCACGAAAAATCCATGTCTTCTAGGAGATTTGCACAGAATCCCACTCTTGACTTAGACGTTGTGAACTGCCTGTGGAGAGGGCCATGTGGCAAGGAGTGGCAGGCAGCCTCTAGGAGTTGAGTGACTCCTGGCCAAGAGCCAGCAAGGAAACAGAAAGAGAATTGAGACCTGCCAACGAGTAAGCTTGTTAGTAGGCTTGGAAAAGAACCCAGAGCCTCAGATGAGTTCACAGTTCCAGTTGACACTTTGATTTCAGCCTTGTGAGACCCTAAGTGGAAGACTCAGTTAATCCTTGCTCACAGTCCTGACAACATAGAAACTGAGATAGGGTTGCCTGACTGGCTCAGTCAGAAGAGCTTGGGACTCTTGGTCTCAGGGTCCTGGGTTTGAGCTCCACATTGGGTGTAGAGATTACTCAAAACAAAACAAACAAACCGAAAAGACCCCCTACACAAAAAAACCAAACCCCCACAAAAACCTAAAAAAACAAAACAAAACATAAATTTATGTTGTTAACTTAGGTTTCATAATTATTTCATAAATAATCACAAAATAAATTTGTAGAGGCCATTTAATAACAAACTAGTAGTAATACTAAAATTTTGTGGAAAGGGGAGCATCCAGGATTGGTCTCAGAATATTTAGCCTGGGTATTAAGAGATGATGGATAAAACATAGGTGAATATGAGTGAGGAAATTTTAAACGGGAGGAAGAGCTTGAAAAGCGGGAAGATTAAAAAAATGCAGAGAATGTTTGCTGGCATGGCTTATTTACTGTTTAGTATTGTAAAGTATGGTGAAAAATAATAAGGCCAGGAAAGGTAGGTTGGGGGCAAAATGTGGAGAGTTGTAGAAGTTGGACTGACAGCTGTTTTTATTGCAGGAGATAACATCACATCTATATTTGAGCACTTCAGGTCATTTGTGGAATTTATTGTAAAGGCGTTATGAGGTTTAGAGTACGGCTTTCTTGAATTAAAAGAGTAGGAAGGGGGCACCTGGGTGGTGTAGCGGTTGAGCATCTACCTTTGGTTCTACTTTTGGCTTGGATCATGATCCCCGGGTCCCAGGATCCAGTCATGCATCGGGCTCCCCGAGGGGAGCCTGCTTCTCCCTCTGCCTATGTCTCTGCTTCTCTCTCTGTGTGTCTCATGAATAAATAAATGAAATCTAAAAAAAAAAAATTTAAAAAAAGGGTGGGAGGGGTTATACATTTTTTTTCGTATTTAGGTTTTTTTCATTTTACATCAGTTCTGCCTACACCTATTCCATTTACAGTTCTCCAACAGAAGCCTTTACTGAAGTTCCACTAGTCTTCTGAAGTTTTCACACATACAAGAGGTTGTGGAATGCTTTTGAACACAACAAATTGGTACTATTCTTGAGATAAAAGCAGAACTCTTGGGCAGTCCGGGTGGCTCAGCGGTTTAGTGCCGCCTTCAGCCCAGGGCCTGATCTTGGGGACCTGGGATCGAGTCCCACGTTGGGCTCCCTGCATGGAGCCTGCTTCTCCCTCTGCCTGTGTCGCTGCCTCTCTCTCTCTCTCTCTCTCTCTGTGTCTCTCATGAATAACATCTTAAAAAAAAAAAAAAAAGCAAAACTCTTTCCCAGTTATTCTAGCTCATGTTGCTTTTTCTTATTTCTGAATTCCTGAATGTTCTTTCCATACCATGGTCCTCTGTGTGCCTGGTCATCAGGTTGATGCAGATGATAGAATCAATCAGGGCTGTGTGTTGCACAACTCCAAGAGGGAGCCATTCATACTGTATTTATGTGAATACTGCTCCCTGGAGTTGAATACCTCAGTAGCTCTGGGTTGTGTGATGCTCTTTGTGAAAACACCATTAAATATGGATTATTTCTCTCTCTCTTTTTTTTTAAATTTAGTACTGGATTTGCTTCATATGTATTTCCCAGGTTTGTTTTCTAGCAGAAAAAAGGTAGCAAATGATCCAGATTTAATAAAAATGATTGTTAAACTCACTTTCTATGGACCTCCCATCAGGAATTTGTAGATTAATTCAAGGGGTTCTGAAAGTTGTCTATGCTTTAAAGCTAATCGTATAAGTTATGTAGGTTTTATGCTTTAAAGCTAATCTTATAAGTTATGTAAGTTTGTGATTGGCATTGTCTGTGCCTTAAAACACTATAATTTGTAAATGGCTTAAGTGTACTTTGTCTCATTTTTAGGTATTTTCTTTTTTTTTTTTTTTTTAAAGATTTTTATTCATGAGAGACAGACATACAGAGAGGCAGAGACAGAGGCTGAGGGAGAAGCAGACTCCCTGTGGGGAGCCCCGATATGGGACTCGATCCCAGGACCCTGGGATCATGACCTGAGTGGAAGGCAGATGCTCTACCACTGAGCCACCCAGGCATCCCTTTAGATATTTTTTAATCTATATTTAATCAAACATTTTTGTTAGTCTTTTTCTTATTTTTTTTTTTTTTAAGATTTTATTTATTTATTCATGAGAGAGAGAGGCAGAGACATAGGCAGAGAGAGAAGCAGGCTCCATGCAGGGAGTCGGACGCAGGACTTGATCCCAGGACTTGAGGACTATGCCCTGGGCCAAAGGCAGATGCTCAACTGCTGAGCCATCCAGGGATCCCTAGTCTTTTTCTTATTAATGACCTACATGAGGTTTGACATTTTATAAATTTATTGTTTGTGAACCTTGGTTCAGAGTTAGGATTACTGTATTATTTTTCACTCTATTGAGATGTACTTATTATTGAAGAATAACTAACATACAATATTGTATTAGTTTCAGTTATACAACAGAGTGACTCATTATATACATTATAAAATGTATATAATTTGTCGTCATACAAAGTTTTTACAATATCATTGGCTGTATCCCTTATGCTGTACATTATATCCCTGTGTCTTATTTACTTTACATCTGGAAGATTGTACCTCTTAATCCCCTTCACCTATTTGGTTCATCCCCTCCCCCCCTTCCTGCTGGCAACCATCAGTTTGTCATCTGTATCTCTGGGTTTGTTTTTGTTTGTTTTGTTTGTTGGGAAATCATACAGTGTTTGTCTTTGACTTATTTCACTTAGCATAATATCGTCTAGGTCCATCCATGTTGAAATTTAAAATAAATATATTTTAGTTTTAGTAATATGTAACAGGTTTCCTTCATTTTACAAAAGTGTTATGAATTATTTAAATTATAGAAATAAGGGCACCTGGGTGGCTCAGTGGTTGAGCCTCTACCTTTGGCTCAGGTCCTGGGATCGAGTTCCGCATCAGGCTCTTCACAGGGAACCTGCTTCTCCCTCTCCCTATGTCTCTGCCCCTCTCTCTGTGTCTATCATGAATAAGTAAATAAAATTAAAAAAGATTTAAGTTAGGGACGCCTGGGTGGCTCAGCAGTTGAGCATCTGCCTTCAGCTCTGGGGGAGATCCCGGGGTCCTGGGATCGAGTTCCACATTGGGCTGCCAGCATGGAGCCTGCTTCTCCCTCTGCCTGTGTCTTTTCCTCTCTCTCACTGTGTGTCTCATGAATAAATAAATAAAATCTTAAAAAATTTAAATTATAGAAATAATATTAACTTGGGAAAAATTACTCTGACACAATATAAACATTTTGGGATATTTCCTTCTAGTCTTTGATAGATTTTTTTCTGTGTAGGTGTAATTAGTCTCTCAGTTTCTAATCTGCTTTTTCATGTTAAATACTTTGATGTGTCATTTTCTGGTTTTGCTAACAGTAACCCCTTTTTATGGCTGAAGGCTATTCTATTATGTGGTTATGTCATAAATGCTCAACAGTATTAAGAAAATGAGAAAATTTTAAATCACTTTTATGCTGTAGTGACTTTGTTTTTTTTTTTTTTAAATTTTTATTTATTTATGATAGTCACAGAGAGAGAGAGAGAGAGAGGCAGAGACACAGGCAGAGGGAGAAGCGGGCTCCATGCACCGGGAGCCCGACATGGGATTCGATCCCGGGTCTCCAGGATCGCGCCCTGGGCTAAAGGCAGGCGCTAAACCGCTGCGCCACCCAGGGATCCCAGTGACTTTGTTTTTTAAAGATTTTATTTATTCACAAGAGAAAGAGAGAGAGAAAAGAGAGAGAGGCGGAGACACAGGCAGAGGGAGAAGCAGGCTCCATGCAGGGAGCCCAATGTGGGACTCGATCCCAGTACTCCAGGATCACACCCTGGGCTGAAGGCAGTGGTAAAATGTTGAGCCACCTGAGCTGCCGTATTTTCTACTTATATACACGTGGTACCTCACTCCAGTATTTTGGGTAAGAAGTTTATATTAAAAATTACCATGCAGCAAAAAACTGACCTTTTGTTACATAGTTGTGTGAATTTAACACATGTAACCGCCACCATTATAGTCAGGTACAAGCCAGGAAGTATTGTTCTATCCTGCTGTAGTTACCCCCCACTTGCCCCTAACCCTTGGCAACTGCTGATATGTTACTCATCACTAGTTTTGTCTTTGAGAATGCCATGTAAATGGCATTATATAGTGTATAACCTTTTGAGACTTTTTTTTTTAAAGATTTTATTTATTTATTCATCAGAGATAGAGAGAGGCAGGTGCGGAGACAACAGGCAGAGGGAGAAGCAGGCTCCATGCAGGGAGCCTGTTGTGGGACTTGATCCTGGCTCTCCGGCTCTCCAGGATCATGCCCTGGGCTGACGGTGGCACTAAACTACGCTGAGCCACCCGGGATGCACTTGAGGCTAGTTTCTTAAATTCACTTTAATGCCTTTGAGATTCATCTGTGTTGTTTTATGTTAGTAGTTCATTCTGTTTATTGCTGAGTTCATTGTGCTAATGAGTAATGGTTTATCCATTTCGCTGTTGAGGAATGTGTTGGTTGTTTCTGCTTTTGGCAAATAAGAATAGAATTGCAATAAACATTTGTGGCAGATTATCCTTTGAATGTTACATTTTCATTTCTCTCCGGTAAATACCCAGAAGTGGGGTTGTTGCATAATTGGTAAGTGTGTATCTACCTTTATAAGAAACTGGGAAACTTTTTCAGAGTGGCTGCTTCGTTTTGCATTTCCACCAGCAGTCTATTTGAAATGCAGTTGATCTTCATCCTTGCTTGTACTTGGTATTGTCAGCATTTTCATTTTAGTCATTCTTTTTTTTTTTTTTAAATTTTATTTATGTGAGAGCATGAACAAGTGGAATGGGAGGGGGAGAGGGAGACGCAGAGCCCACACACTCCCACCCCAACTGAGCAGGGAGCAACATGCAACGATAGATCCCTGGACCCTGAGATCATGACCTGAGCCAAAGGTAGACACTAAACCCACTGATTCACCCAGGTGCCCCCCCCCCTTTTTTTTTTTTTAGCAATTCTAATATGTGAATAGTAGTAGATTATTGTGATTTTGATTTCTCTATGGCATATGTTGTTGAACATCTTTTTTTTTTTTTTTTTTTAACTGAACCATCTTTATTGGGGAAAGCTAGGATTACAAGGGCCGATGTAAGAGTTGGCATTGGGGCCCTTTTTCTTGCCAAAGATGGGCATAACATTGACAAAGCACCGGTTGTACTGCTTCCACCACTTGGCCCAGCCTGTCTTCTTTTTTTCTCGTTTGGCCACCTTGGGAGTCTGCCCTCTTTCTTTCCCAGCATGGGCCAGGGAACCATGGACCTTACCTCCAAGCGTGTGGCCAGTTACTTCCAGGGTGGTCAGAGCCTTTATTCCACACTGACCTGGGCTAGGCTAGTCCTCTAGAGGCATATCTACTAGAAGCACTACTTAATCTTGTAGAGCAATGCCCTCCAGCGAGGCTACATGAACCTTGATCTGGGTGACTGTCTCCTGCCTGATCTCATCGAGGATGTGTAGCTCCTGGGTGTGGACAAAGAGCTGCATGTTGGAGACAGAACTGCCGCTATTGCAGGTGCTACAGCAGAGATGGAATCTGGAAAGAGGAAGCAGCAAGGGTGCTATGTCCTCATTACCTACTGTGCACCATGTTACACTTTTCTTTTTCAAGATTATATTTGTTTATTCATGAGAGACACAAAGAGGCAGAGACATAGGCAGAAGGAGAAGCCTTCTGGACCCCAGGATCACGACTCCAGCCAAAGGCAGACGTCTGCTTAACCACTGAGCCACCAGGGGTCCCTGGTGCCATATCACTTTTAAGCATCTTTCTATGTGCTTATTTTCCAACTGTATATCATCCTTGGTGAAGTGTTCTGCCCACTGTTTAACTGGGTTGTTGTTCTACTGATGGGATTTGAGAATTTTTTTTTTTTTTTTGGATTTGAGAATTCTTTATGTGTTTTGGGTACAAGTTTTTTGCTGGATAGGATTTGCAGATACTTTTTTCTGATTATGGGTAGAGCATTCCATCTTTCATGGTTAAGAGTATTAGCTATAGGTTTTTTGTAAGCACTTACTGTCAGGTTGAGGAAGTTCCCTTTTATTTTCTGGCTTACTAAGAGTTTTTATTATGAATGGATGTTGAATTTTGTCCGATGCTTTTTCTGACTCAATTGCTGGGATCATTTGCATTTAAGTTTTAGCCTGTTGCTCTTCCCCCGAGCGGCCTGAGGTGACCTCCGGAGATGGTTCGCTACTCGCTGGACCCAGAAAACCCTACAAAATCATGCAAGTCGAGAGGTTCGAATCTTCGTGTTCACTTTAAGAACACACGTGAAACTGCCCAGGCCATCAAGGGTATGCATATTCGAAAAGCCACCAAGTATCTGAAAGATGTCACTTTGCAGAAGCAGTGTGTGCCATTCCGTCGCTACAATGGTGGAGTTGGTAGGTGTGCGCAGGCCAAACAGTGGGGCTGGACACAAGGTCGGTGGCCCAAGAAGAGTGCTGAATTTTTACTGCACATGCTTAAAAATGCGGAGAGTAATGCCGAACTTAATGCCGAACTTAAGGGTTTTGATGTAGATTCTCTGGTCATTGAGCACATCCAGGTGAATAAAGCCCCCAAGATGCGACGTAGAACCTACAGGGCTCATGGCCGGATTAATCCATACATGAGCTCTCCCTGCCACATTGAGATGATTCTTACTGAAAAAGAGCAGATTGTTCCTAAACCAGAAGAGGAGGTTGCACAGAAGAAAAAGATATCCCAGAAGAAACTGAAGAAACAAAAACTTATGGCCCGGGAGTAAATTCTGCATAGAATAAATGCAAAAAAAAAAAAAAAAAAAAAAAGTTTTAGCCTGTTAATACAGTAGATGACATTGATTTTCAAATTTCGAATTGGCTTTGCATTCCTGGGGTAAAAAATAATCTCACCTGGTTATTGTGTATTCTTTTTATATATAGCTGGATTTGCTAATATTTCGCAGAGGATATTTATAGTTGTTCATGAGACATATTAGTCTGTAGTTTTCTTGAGTCATCTGTGTCTCGGTTTTGGTATCAGGATAATGCTGGCCTCATAAAAATCAGTTGGAAAGTCTTCTCACTTTTCTGTTTCTTTTTGAAGATCACATTTTATCATCGTCATTCCTAGATTCAGTCTTTATGAATTCACCTACTTGATAAAATTTATTCCTTAATTAAAAAAAAATTTTTTTAAGAGAGAGAGAGAGAGTATGAGTGAGCCTGGTGAGGTGGGAGACGGGGGGTGGGGGGGATGGAGAGAGAGAGAATATCTTAAGTAGGCTCTATACCCAACATGGAGCCCATCAGAAGACTTGATCTTATGACTCAAAGTTCATGACCTGAGCTGAAATCAAGAGTCAGAAGCTTAACGGACTGAGCTACCCAAGTACCCCCCAAAATGTATTCCTAACACCAAAATCAACGCTTATGACATTTTTGTTGTCATTCATGGACATGTGCAATGTGGCAAAAAATTTGACTCATCTGAGTGGATATTCCCAGTTGAGGTCCCTCCTGGGGTTGAACAAGGTGGGATGCTCTGCCTTTTTGTTTATCTCTCGTAGTGAAAATGTGTCCTTTTTGTGACCTATTTAGTGCCTTGGCATTTTCATTTTCGTTGGTGCTTTCACTGTTTAAAATGACCCCCAAGTGTAGTGCTGAAATGCTGTGTAGTATTCTAATTTCTCCACATCCTTGCCAACACTTGTGGTTTTCTTTTTAAAAAATTTTTTTATCATAGTCATTCTGGTGGATGTGAACTTGTATCTCATTGTGGTTTTGATTTGTATTTTCCTGGTGAATGATGCTATTCATATGCTTTTTAAAAAAGGTGCTTTTCATAGCATCCTTTCATGTGTTTACTGACCATTGTCTAGTCTATCTTTGAAGAAATGTCTATTCATATCCTTGGCCAGTTTTTTAATTGGGGTATTTGTTATTTGTTGGTTCATACAAGTTTTTTTATCAGATGTTAATTGAAATATTTTCTTCATTTTGTGGGTTGTTTTTCACTTTCTTCGTTTTTGTGTGTTTTATTTGTTTGTTTGTTTAGTTTTTTAAAGACTTTTTTCAGTAACCTCTCTACACCTGACATGGGACTTGAACTCACAGTCCTGTGATTAAGTCTCATGCTCCACTGACTAAACCAGCCAGGCACCCTGTTCTTTTACTTTCTTGATACACAAATTTAATTTTTGAGTAGAGTTTTTTTATTTTTTAATCATTAGATAATTTCTGTGTTTCTGTTTTCATGTTCACTTCCTCTTCTGTTATTGATTCATTGAATTAAGTGTTTTTTGTTTGTTTTGGTTATTTTTCAGTTCTAAAATTTACATTTGCTTCTACTTTGTATCTTCCTCTTCCTTCAAGAGTGTTTATGTGGAGCATTTTTATAATAGCCGCTTTTAAGTCTTTGTGAAACATTTCCCATATCAGCTTTATCTTGTTGCTTCTATCTTTTGATTTTATTTCCCAAGCAAATTGAGGTTTTCTTGGGTTGCTATACCTAGTAAATTTAGATTGTAATTGACACTTTGTATCTTGTTTGAATTTTGAGAATGTTAATAGTTTTGTTTTAGCAAACAGATGACTGAATTGTATTTAGCCTTCAAGTTTTTTTTTAATAATAAATTTATTTTTTATTGGTGTTCAATTTGCCATCATACAGAATAACACCCAGTGCTCATCCCGTCAAGTGCCCCCCCTCAGTGCCCGCCACCCAGTCACCCCTCCCCCCACCCTAGCCTTCAAGTTTTGACCAGCCGTCTGTGGGTTGTTGTTTCAATGTCAGTTAAGTCTTCAAATACTGTTGACTGCTATTTGGATTTGTCATTTGTGTGAACTATCATAGTATCTGGGATTTGGGTGGTGGTCGTCCCTGTGAGTTGTGAAACTATGGCCTGTGGGCCAGATTCAGTTCACTGCCTATTTTTATAAATGAGATTTTATTGAAACACAGCAATGCCAACTTGTTTGTAATTTTTGTGGCTGCTTTCATACTTCAGTGGTCACATTTGAGCAGTTGTGACAGAAGCTGTTTGGCCTACAAAACCTAAAATATTTACTATTTGGCCCTTTGTAGAAAAGTTTTACTGACTCCAATCTATCCCATAGTTTAGTTCTCAAAGTCTATCTATGCCTTTTTAGTATCCAGCCCATATATGCACAGCTTAGGTGTTACTGAAGGATTTCATTCACAAGTTTAAGGGGCTTACTTTCCTGAGTTCTTTTGTCTGATTCCATGGAATTCCCATTTTTCATCTTTGGCCAGAAATTTCTTTATTCCTCTCTGTATATTTCCACAACTCTGTTCCCCTTGGGCCAAGCAGCAGGAGACAAGAGACCTAAAAAGAGCAATGGGGTTTTGTCTCAGTCTCTTGGGACCATAACTCCTGATATGGAGGGGATGGTTTCCCTCCTTTGAGAGTTTTAGGCACCTACTTATTCTGTTGCTTTTGTTGCCACAGAATAACTTGGGTTCTGAGGTATGAGAGAATAAGGAAAATTAAAAGAAAGAAAATGAAGTAATTCTTGTTTTGTTGCTGCACATTAGGAGACTTCTATCCTAATGGCATTATCCACACTGATGCCCATATCCAGATTTTTGGCTGTGTTGAGTTCAGATTGAGAGATACTGATGGGGAAAATTTACTAAACTCACTGCCAGTTGATATTTTGAATTCTGGTCTTCCCCAGTCTGTCTGCTACTATTTACTTTGTTGTATTTGATTTGTTAATATTTTGTTAAGGATTTTTCTCACTGTGTTAGTGAGAGATACTGATCTGTAGGGGTTTTTTTTTCCCCTATAATGTCTTTATCTGGTTCTGGAATTAGGATATTGCTGGCCTAAGAATGAGTTAGGAAGTATTCCTTCTGCTTCTACTCTCTGGAAAAGATTGTAGAGAATTGGTATAATTTCTGCCTTAAATGTTTGGAGGAGTGCCTGGGTGGCACAGTTGGTTAAGCGCTCTCAGTTTCAGCTTAAGTCTTGGTCTCAGGTCATGAGATGAAGCCCCAAGTCCAGCTTTGCTCTAGGCATGGAGTCTGCTTGAGATTCTCTCTCTCCCTGTTCCTCTGCCCCTCCTGTCCTCTGTCTTTCTTAAATAAATAAATAAATCTTAAAAAAGAAAGTATGCCATGGGATGCCTGGGTGGTCTCAGGTGCCCTATAGGTCCTATTCATAATAGATATAATTATCTATTTAAGATCTTTTGCAGGGCATCTGGGTGGCTCAGTGGTTGAGTGTCTACTTTTGGCTCAGGTCATGATCCTGGGATCTGGAATCAAGTCCCACACTGGGCTCCTTGCAGGAAGCCTGCTTCTCCCTCAGGCTATGTCTCTGCCTCTCTTTATCTGAATGTCATAAATAAATAAGTAAATAAATCTATCTTTAAAATTTTTTTTTTAAATTTTATTTATTCATGATAGACATAGAGAGAGAGAGAGAGAGAGAGAGAGAGGCAGAGACACAGGCAGAGGGAGAAATAGGCTCCATGCAGGGAGCTTGACTCGGGACTCGATTCCAGGACTCCAGGATTGTGCCCTGGGCCAAAGGCAGGCACCAAACCGCTGAGCCACCCTGGGATCCCTTATCTATCTATCTTTAAAAAAAGAGTATTGTAGAATTTGCCAGACAACCAATGTGGGCCTGGTGCTTTCTGTTTTGGAAGGTTATTAGCTATTTATTCCATTTCTTTTTTAAAAAAATATTAATTTATTTGAGGGCAGCCTGGGTGGCTCAGCGGTTTAGTGCTGCCGCCTTCAGCCCAGGGCCTGATCTTGGAGACCTGGGATCAAGTCCCACATTGGGTTCCCTGCATGGAGCCTGCTTCTTCTGCTTGTGTTTTTGCCTCTCTCTCTGTGCATGTGTATGTCTCTCATGAATAAATAAATAAAATCTTTAAAAAATAATAAAATTTATTTGAGAGCGAGAGTGCAAGAGAACATGAGTGGGGGGGAGCATAGAGGGAGAGGGAGAAGGAGAAGTAGATTCCCTACTGACCAAAGAGCCTGATGTAAGGCTCGATTCCAGGACCCTGGGATCCTGACTTGAGCTGAAGGCAGATGCTTGACCAACTGAGGCACCCAGGCTGCCCTCAAATAAATTAATAAACCTAAAATTCAGGTTTTTGCCTGCATTAAAATTTTTTTAAAATTTAAATTCCAGTTAACCAGGACACCTGGGTGGCTCAGTGGTTAAGCGCCTGCCTTCAGCTCAGGGTGTGATCCTGGAGTCCCAGGATCTAGTTCCACATTGGGCTCCCTGAAATGAGCCTGCTTCTCTCTCTATGTATGTCTCTGCCTCTCACTCTCTATGTCTCATGAATAAAATCTTAAAAAAAAATTCCAGTTAACATACAGTTTAAACCCATATTGGGGATCCCTGGGTGGCGCAGCGGTTTGGCGCCTGCCTTTGGCTCAGGGCGCGATCCTGGAGACCCGGGATCGAATCCCATGTCGGGCTCCCGGTGCATGGAGCCTGCTTCTCTCTCTGCCTGTGTCTCTGCCTCTCTCTCTCTCTCTCTCTCTCTGTGACTCTCGTAAATAAAAAAACAAAAAACAAAAACAAAAAAATAACCCATATTGTTTTTTTTTCCCTTTAGATTTATTTATTTATTTATTAGAGAGAGAGAGAGAGAGAAAGCACCTGCACACGAGCCAGGGGAGGGGCAGAAGGAGAGGGAGAGAATCCAATCAGACTCCATGCTGAGTGTAGAGCTTGTCTCAGGGCCCAGTACCATGACCCACAAGGTGACGATCTGAGCATCTGAGCAGAAACCAAGAGTTAAGACACTAAACTGACTGAGCCACCCAGGCGCCTCATAGACCTGTATTTTTATTGTTACCACTTCCACCCTTTACTTCTTAACAGTAGTTTTGTTTTTTAAATTTCCCTTTGGAAGTAGACAAAATGGAGATGAAGATATGACTGCTGTGAAGTGAAGGAAGGCACCAAACTGACATACTCTGGAGTGGGGTGGAAATCTTCTGAAATCTTTTCTTGTTTTCTCCACAGGTTAAGAGATTTAGGTAGAGACCAAGGATTATAGTATCAGTATAAATATTGTCAATTTTAAAAAGTCAGGTCTTTAGATTTGTAAGGTAATGGAAGGAGCAGTATCTTAGGTTGGCTTAGGTGAGGATCAATTTGCAAACACTAAATCTCACTGTCATATCTTTGGAGATTCAATATATGGAATATTTAATTTAGTTAAAGATTTATTGAAGATTTACCATATGTCAGGCACATTCTGAGATCTGTAGATGTAGTAGTGAACAAATCAGAGAAAAAATCCCTCTAGGCATGAAACTTTACAATATGTGGGTGGGGTAGAAGACAGGCAACATAGTAAATACATACATTATATGCATATTACCGTAGCAACGAGTGCTATGAGGAAGAGGAAAGCAGGATGGCTGGGGAATGCTGGGCTGGGATTGGAGTGGTTTGCAATTTTAATTGGATATTCTAGGAAGGCCTCGCTGAGAAGTTGACCTTTGACCAAACATTTGAAAGTGGTGAAGGATCAAGCTTTGCTGATATTCAGGGAAAGAGAGTTCTTTATATGAGGGAGCAGTCAGGACAAAGACTGAGGCAGGAATGTGCCTGTCTTGGTCTAGTAATGGTGAAGAGGCAGGTGTGGCTGGAGTACAAGGATTGAGGAGAACAGATGTAGGAGATAAAGTCTGGGAGATAATATGTATAATTACTAGGACCAAACTGTGGTGTCTGGGATTCTTGGTAGGTTTTATTGCCTTCTTGTCTCAATTTACTCTCCAGATTGTGCTACCTAGATATTAGATAAGATCTCCTGGAATGGGAATGCCTGGGTGGCTCAGGAGTTGAGTGTCTGCCTTCGTCGGCTCAGGTCGTGATCCCAGGGTCCCAAGGATCTAGTCCTGCTTGGGGCTCCCTGCAAAGAGCCTGCTTCTCCCTGTGCTCTGAGAGTCTCTGCCTCTCTTCTCTGTGTCTCTCATGAATAAATAAAATCTTAAAATAAAATATATTAAAAAAATAAAATCTTTAGAAAAAAAGGTTTTCCAATAGAGTTTCTATATACCAATAATAACAAAAATAATGGCAAATATAAAGTATGTAGAAATAAGTTGAATGTACAGGATCTAGGTGAGGAAAACTATAAAATCCTTGAAAAGGATGAGGGAAAGACTTGAAAAATTGAACAGGGCCAATTTGTGTTTGGATCAGAAGAATCAGTATGATCAAAATTTCAATTCTTGTCAAGTAAGTTTATAAATTTAAAACAGTTCTACTTTGCAAAACAATTCAAAAGTTCAACTGGGTTAGACTAAGAATATTATTTGTGTATTTATGTATGTATGTATTTATTTATTTATTTAAAAAAGATTTTATTCATGAGAGACACAGAGAGAGAGAGAGAGAGTCAGAGACGTAGGCAGAGGGAGAAGCAGGCTTCCTGCAAGGAGCCTAAATTGGGACTCGATCTGGGATCCCGGGATCACACCCTAAGCGGGATCACACCCTAAGCGGGATCACACCCTAAGCGGAAGGCAGAAACTCAACAGCTGAGTCACCCAGGCATCTCTATTATCTTTTTGCATGTGTGTGTGTCCACATTGCTCTTTTTAATAGTGGCATTCTCTCTTTTATTTGGTTAATTATCAATCTGTTTTTACTAATTACTTGGAATTTAGACCATTCCAGTTTTATGATGTTACAAAAATATTTTAAGTAAATGTTGTTCATATTTATTTGTGTTCTTGTAAATTCTTACATAGAATTGATGTAAGCTATAGAATTAATTTTTATATTGGAATTGATGGGTCAGAGATATATCCATCCAAGGCTGGAGAGTGCTAAATTGTGCTTTGAAAGGGTCATACCATTTTATAGCAGTGGGTGACAGTGTCCACTCCCCACACGCTGACAGATAATGGCCTTTTCAGTCTTTTTCACTTTGGCCAACTCCGTAGGTGAAAAAAGTTTGGTTTTGATTTCGATTTCTGAATTTATGGTTGTATGGCTGTGGTTAAACATCTTTGTAATGCTTACTGACTACTTGTATTTGTCTCTGTGAACTACCTTTTTATATCCTTTGCTAGTTCTTTTTTTTTTTTTAATTATTGGTGTTTTTCTCATTTATTTATAAAAACCTTTTCTGTGTGTGTTTATATATTCTAATTTTTCCCTAGTTTTTCTTTATACTTTGTTTATGGATTTGTGTGTGTACGTGTGCATATGTATGATACCAAGTTTTTCACTTTTATGTAGTTACAGTTGGTAATATTTTTCTTCTTGTTCTGGTTTTGTGTCATTCTGTGGAAAGCATATGTAACAAAAGTAGAATCCATAAAGGACAAGATTTGATTGCAAAAAATGAAAAAAACTTTTGTGGGTCAAATTAATATTTGCACTTGATAGAAAATGTGTGTGTGGGGGGAGTGCTTAAAAGGAAAAAAATCACCCACTGACCTACTACCCAGTGGCAACCACCATTGGCATTTCAGCCTTAATTTTTTTGCCCCCTTCTAACTTAATCTTGTTTTGGTTTGTGGAGAATTATTAGTATGTAGCATGGTCACTGACCTGGAGGTAACACCGGACTTACTAATTGTGGAGGAATGATGGCTCTTATTTCTTGCCTGAACTCTTCCAGTTCACTTAGGCTTCCTGTCAGCTGGGAAGGAACTAGAGCGAGGAGTTTTGGTATTAGGAGATCATCATTGTGAGGTTCAGAAATCTGTTCATGTAAAAGTTACTGTGAAGTCTTACCCAGTTGTGTTGTGCAGCTTTGCTTCATTATTAGTAAAGTTCTTTATATAGTGCATGCACTTTTTCTTTCTTTTAAACTTTGGAAGGGCAGAAAGAGTTTTTTTTTTTTTTTTTTTTTTAAGATTTTATTTATTTATTCATGAAAGACACACAGAGAGAGGCAGAGACACAGGCAGAGGGAGAAGCAGGCTCCATGCAGGAAGCCTGATGTGAGACTTGATCCCGGGACTCCAGGATCACTCCCTGGGCTGAAGGCAGAAGCTCAACAGCTGAGTCACCCAGGCATCCCTTTTTTTAAAAAAAATTTTTTTAAAGATTTTATTTATTTATTCATGAGAGACACAGAAAGAGAGAGGCAGAGACCTAGGCAGAGGGAGAAGCAGGCTCTATGCAGGAAGCCCAACGTGGGACTGGATCCTGGGACTCCAGGATCACACCCTGAGCCAAAGGCAGACACGCTTAACTGCTGAGCTACCCAGGCAACGGAGCCGAAAGAGGGTATCTTAATCTACTTTTTCATGGAGATTTAAATAGAAATTGTACCTCTGGGGGACTACTGTGGGGATGGTGGTACTAATCACAGTGAGAAAACCGAGTTTTCTACTAAAAGAAAGGGAAAATTCAGTAAATCTAGGTTGGAATTACCTGGTTATCTGTTCTCTTCGGGAGATTTTTTTTCTAGTTCTCTTTTGATTAAAACCTTGACTATTTTGTCTCTGTGAATAAGTGCATTTCACTGTGGAGAAAAGAGTAAGAAACTAAAATAAGAATGAAGGACGTCAGGCTGGCTCAGTCAGTAAAGCATCTGACTCTTGAGCTTGACGTCCTGAGTTCAAGCCCAGTGTTGGGTGTGAAGCCTACTTAAAAAAATAAATAAAATTATTTAAATGATAAAATAAGTAGGAATGATAAAAAAGTATATGTAGTTAGTTGCTGAAATTGCCCACTTCAAGTACCTAAGGTTGAGAAGGAAATGTGTCTCTGAGTCTGTAAGCAGACTTTTTGGATGTAGTGAGGCTTTAAGTTTATTGTTTTGAGCAAAGATTTAGAAGTCCAGATTCTGTTTGACATCTGTGAAATTCTTTAGTCCTAAAACAATTGCCTTGTCTTGGTAGCTTTAAAGCATTGTTTTTACTGGCTTCTGGGAATTTCATCATATAGTTCACTAATTTACAAAGCTTAAATAAAAAATAACGTTAGGATTTTTTTTCCTACACTAGGTTAAAAGCTTTTTGTGACTAGTAGGCTCTAATTATTGCCAATGTATTCACCATAATTAGCTTTACTGTTACAAACCCATGCATATATGGATTTAGAATATAGATTTGTTATCTACTTCAGGAGTTCTTAATTTTGATCTATGAATGGGCGGCTCTATGTCAGGACTATTTTGAAAATGGTAGACATCTCTTCCAAAGGGGTAGAAAAAAGAAAAGGGTATTGTCAACAGAAAATCTAAGGGAAGAGCTTTAGGTATGGTTGGATTCATTCTTTAAATAAAGACATTATTAAGATTTTGTTTTCTCTTTCTCTCACTCTTTTGCTTTTTTTGTTTGACTTTGGGATATTTGAAAGCTGTTAGCTTCAGTCTCTCATCATTTAAGTTGAAGTCCGGTACTTCCTGGGGCAGAAAATGTCTTTTTCCTGTCATTCTGCTCCTGTAGCCTTAGTTTCAGTCTTCTGCCCATTTCTGAGCGAATACTGTGACTAAGAGGTTGGAAAGTGCTAATTCGTTTCCTGCTTTATTGCTAGTGTTGGTTCCCACCATATGGACTGAGAATGGAGGAGGAAGGTGGGTCTCCAAAAGTAAATCAGGGCCTTTTAACCAGAGGAATGTTGAATGGAACATAAATGGTTAAAATCACAAATTTACCTTAACTTTCATGGAGTCTGTGGACCCATAGAAACTAACCATAAAAATTAATTTTTTTCCTTCTGAGAAGGGTTTTTAATAGCTGTCAGACTCTGAAAGGGGTATGCACCTGTAAAAAAGGTGGTTTTTGATAACGACTCTAAAGCGAAAAGGGCATTTTAACCAAGGATAAGTTCATTACCGAAGATGTACTTGAGAATGATTTTTGAGAAACAGCGGAATTGGGTTAACTTAACCCTGTGAAGATAGTTTGTTGAGGATAGTAGAGTATAAATTTGAATATTTTAGGTGACTTGTTATGTGATAGGACAACAGTTGACCCTTGAACAACATGGGTTAGGGGTGCTGACCCCCACGCAGTTGAAAATCTGAGTCTAACTTTGGACTTCCCCCCAGACTTAACTACTTACAGCATTCTACTGTCAGAAGCCTTACTGGTAACATAGTTGATTAATGCGTATTTTCTGTTACATGTATTACATATTGTGTTCTTAAAATAAAGTAAGCTAGAGAAATGAAAATGTTAGGGAAATCATAAGAGAAAATACATCTATAGCACTCTACTGTACTTATTTATTTATTTATTAATTTATTTATTTAAAAGATTTTTTTTATTCTTTTTTTATTCATTTGTGAGGGACAAACACAGAAGGCAGAGACACAGGCAGAGGGAGAAGCAGGCTCCATGCAGGGAGCCCGACGTGGGACGTGATCCTGGGTCTCCAGGATTACACCCTCCGCTGAAGGCAGCGCTAAACTGTTGGGCCACCCGGGCTGCCTGAGAAGCAGGCTCCTTGCTGGGAGCCCGATGTGGGACTTGATCCCGGGACTCCAGGATTACACCCTGAGCCAGAAGGCAGACACTTAACCGCTGAGCCACCCAGGTGTCCCTATTTATGTATTTATTAAAAGGTTTATTTTATTTTATTTGTTTTATTTTATATTCATTTATTCATAAGAGACACAGAAAGAGGCAGACACAGGCAGAGGAAGAAACAGGCTCCCTGCAGGGAGCCCGTTGTGGGACTTGATCCAAGAATCCTGGAATCACGCCATGACCTGAAGGCAGACACTCAACCACTGAGCCACTCACGTGTCCCCCTCAAAAATTTTTAAAAAATATTTTATTTATTTATTCATGAGAGACACACACACACAAACAGAGGCAGAGACACAGGCAGAGGGAGAAGCAGGCTCCATGCAGGAAGCCCAATGTGCGACTCGATCCCGGGACTCCGGGATTACGCCCTGAGCCAAAGGCAAATGCTCAACCACTGAGCATCCAAAGGACTTTATTTTTTATAACTTATGGTTTTATTGTATTACAATCAGAACAGAAGTTTGAACATTTCAAACATGTTTTTGTACTTATTGAGGCTTCCTAATAAACAGGATATTTTTCTAATCATTTTCACTAGTGGTTGTGAGAAAACGTTTTTGAAGAGTTTGAAGTTTGGTATATCTTTGAAATTAACCTTACTCATTTTATTATTCATATACTCTTATCTCTGTTTGTAATCATAAATGAGAATTGTAGTAGTAGTAGTAGAAGGAAGATTGGGAGAGAGATGCACTTTATTTATTTTAAAGATTTTATTTATTTTATTCATGAGAGACAGAGAGAGAGAAGGTGAGAGAGAGAGAGAGGCAGGGACACAGGAAGAGGGAGAAGCAGGCTCCATGCAGGGAACCTGACATGGGATTTGATCCCAGGTCTCCAGCATCATGCCCTGGGCTGAAGGTGACCCTAAACTGCTGAGCCACCCAAGCTGCCCGCACCCTAACTTTAATTAGGGTATGTGGTTGCTACACCAGGTCGGTTTTTACATTTTTAGTTTTAATTAGTTTTTTTAAAAGATTAATTAATTAATTAATTAATTTATTTATTCATGAGAGATAGAGAGAAGCAGAGACACAGGCAGAGAGAGAAGCAGGCTCCACGCAGGGAGCCCAACGTGGGGCTCGATCCAGGGACTCCAGGATCATACCCTGGGCCAAAGGCAGGCGCTAAACTGCTGAGCCACCCAGGGATCCCCTTTAATTAGTTTTTTAAAAAAGTTTTATTTATTTTAGAGAGAGTGAGTGCATGTACACACACAAGCCGGGGGAAGAGTAGAGGAAGAGGGAGAGAAACCCTCAAGCCAACTTCCCTCTGAGATACAGCCAGATCCCAGGACCCCTAGATGATGACCTGAAACGAAGAGCTAGTCACCCACCTGACTGAGCCACCCAGGTGCCCCCCCCCCCAGCTTCATTTTTGTGTGTGTGGTTTAGCTTACTTAATTTTGTTGGAAATTTTTATCAGGGATTGTCTAACAACCCTAAAATTTGGAACCTACTTTTTAACTTAGACGTGGAATCCTTTTGCTGAAATTCTTTTCTGATAGTAACACATTTGTAGAGTGGTACTAAAGCATTGTTTTCCTATTCTTGTTCCTCCTCCTTTGTTAGCTGGCTCATTTCTTTGAGGGATTGTAACATACAGAGGGCTTTGAGTTGGCCTTTTTGATGACAAGTTTTGGATTCTCAGTAGCAATATTAGCTAAGGTTTATCAGTTTTCATGAAAGGAAGGCTCTGTGCTATTGAGCGCATAAATTGCCTTCATCCCTGTCACCATGACGTCTTCATTTGTGGGTCTGTTGGATATGTACATAGTGGTTTAAGACATTCTGGAGCATTTATTTGTTCAACCTGGCAGTTTGTTTAGGATTTCTGATAGGGTTGCTAACTTCCCTGTACTGGGGCTGCCCTGCTGCTGTTTGGTCTTCCTTGGCTTTGGAGAAAGCCTTGAGGCACAAAAGTGGAGAGACTCCTGGAACCTTGAGATAGGCCTATTGTCAGCCTGAGGTGAAACACTGTTAGTGTAAGTGGGAATTGTCCACAGCAGATGTGGCTGAGTTCACTTGTGTGGACTCAGGATGAGATACAGGGCACCAACTGTTTCTGCTATATACTATGCAAAAGATGGGAAACAGTCCCCAAACTCATCATTAGGAGATAGTTAAGTAAATTGTAGTATATCTGTACAATGGAATATTATGCAGCTATGAAAAAGATCAGATGCTTTCTATATATAAACACAGGGACCTTCAAGATACTATAGTTGAATAAGATCATTTATTGAATATTGTATGTGACTTGTTGCCTTTTTTATGCAAAAGGAGAGTGTTTGCTTGTGATTACTTTAATGTTAGGAGGATACATAAGAGGTGGATGGTGAGGGAGAGAAGGCAATAAAACTTTCCATGGTTTACTTTTTGTTTTCTTTAAATGTATCATCTGTTTTTTTTGTTTTTGTTGTTCTTTTTTTTTTTTTAAAGTAAAACTACCCCTATGAAATATTTATTATTGAGTTTGAATTTTATTTTCCATGGGATTAAATAAACTAGAATTTTTCATGGCTTTTGAACTAAACTAATCAAACAGGCCTTTGCTCTTATTTTGCCCTCAAATATTTCCATGCCTGGCAATTTGTCACTCCGTTCTCAGTTACATGTTGGGTCATCACAGGCTTGTGACTATTAAGTGGAATGATCTCTCTTCCCATTTGCTGTCAGCCTTATCCTGTTTTATTTGTTTGTTTGTTTGTTTATTTACCTATCATCCTGTTTTGTGTATTGCACTTATCACTATGTGAAAAAAATTTTTTTCTTACATATCTGTTGTCTGT
This sequence comes from Vulpes lagopus, assembly GCF_018345385.1. Lineage (NCBI taxonomy): Eukaryota > Metazoa > Chordata > Mammalia > Carnivora > Canidae > Vulpes > Vulpes lagopus. The sequence continues at coordinate 113,701,822 of NC_054828.1, forward strand.
TTCTACCATTAGAATGCTCACTTGCCTAAAAGCAGGGGCTTCTTGTATGCTGTCGGCGATCCCTTAGCATCCTACTTTTATTTTTGTTTGATGACTACAATTGATGGCCATATGGTTATATACAAATATCTTTTTTTCCGAAAGATTTAATTTTTTTCCCCAAATAGAGCACTTTATCCTTTTTGCTTCTCATCCTCCCTTCCCTAACTTTTTCTGTTGGATATCCCTTCACTGCCTCTGTTGTATAGTCATTTCAAGCATGAAAACAGTCTGATTCTCAGATGTGAATAAGTTGAGTTTATACAAATCATTTCCATCCTAGCCTATTTTCAGATTTCGTTTTTTCCATAATTTGTGCTTATTCCTGATAGAGATTTCAGGGAGTGTGGCATTTTTTCCACTATTCCTTCATTTTGCTTTAATTTGTTTAAAAATCAACTAATTGAGGTATATGCCAGCTTTATTGAGGTATAATATTCATTTAGTACAATGCACACATTTTAAAAGTACAACTGAATTTATTTTTTTATTATTTTTTAAAAAAGATTTTTAATTTATTTATTCATGAGAGACACAGAGAGAGAGAGAGAGAGAGAGAGGCAGAAGCACAGGCAGAGGGAGAAGCAGGCTCCATGCAGGGAGCTCGACATGGGACTTGATCCCGGGTCTCTAGGATCAGGCCCTGGGCTGAAGGCAGCACTAAACTGCTGAGCCACCCGGGCTGCCCCTGCATACATTTTATAGGAAGAATTAAACGTTTTTTATGTTTGTTTCCATAATTCTTTGTATCTTTTTAGTATTTGTTGTGTCAGTTATAGTTGTCTGTCTCCCCTTTCCACTACTTTTATTCTACCCTAGTTGTGAACTATAGGGTTTGTTTCTTACTTATCCTGCAGCCACAGGTTTTGGCACTTACACAGTTAGTAATTGTATATTACAGTAACAACTAATTTTAGGAGTAGTATGGATGTGTAACTGATTGAGAGAGGAGGTATAGCATAATGCTTAGGAGCAAAGAATCTTGTCCTCCGTCACTTACTAGCTAATGTTACCTTGGGCAAGTTACTTATTCTTTGTGCCAGAGTTTTCACATCTGAAAAAAAAAGCTGTAATAATGACTACCTCATGGGTTTATTATAAATATTAAATAAGGGCAGCCCCGGTGGCTCAGTGGTTTAGCACCCCCTTCAGCCTGGGGCATGATCCTGGAGACCCAGGATCGAGTCCCACGTCAGGCTCCCGGCATGGAGTCTGCTTCTCCCTCTGCCTGTGTCTCTACCTCTCTCTCTGTCTCTCATGAATAAGTAAATAAAATCTTAAAAAAAAAAAAAAAAGATTAAATGAGGGCAGCCTGGGTGGCTCAGCGGTTTGGCACCACCTTCATCCCAGGGCGTGATCCTGGAGACTCGGGATCGAGTCCCATGTTGGGCTTCCTGCATGGAGCCTACTCCTCTCTCTGCCTCTCTATGTCTCATGAATAAATAAATACAATCTTAAAAAAAAATTAAATGAGCTAATGTATGTAAAGCACTTCAGACTCTACCTGGCACTTAAATGGTAGATAAATATTAATCTTAAGAATTTTGGGGAGAATTAGGTTTTGAGAACTTTTTTTACTTGAACTAAGGAGTGTGCATGACATACAGACTTCTTGGATAATCAGGTAGAAAGAATCTAAATGGAATGAACTAGATCGGAATAACTTGATACAGCTACTCAGAATTGAGGGACCTTTAGGTAAAACTATACTTGTGAGTTTACAAAGCCAGCCTATGTAATAATCTTCTCTGGCTATCTGTAGCTGTTTCTTTGTATTTAAGTATCCTCAGCCACTTCTTACATTTAAGTAAGAAGATTCTGCTCTGAATCTACAAACTTATTTGCATTTGCATTCACCTATCATCCTTCTTTCTTGTTTAAAAAGAAAAAACACAGGGGATCCCTGGGTGGCTCAGCGGTTTGGTGCCTGCCTTTGGCCCAGGGCGCAATCCTGGAGTCCCGGGATTGAGTTCCGCGTCGGGCTCCTGGCATGGAGCCTGCTTCTCCCTCTGCCTGTGTCTACCTCTCTCTCTCTCTTTCTCTTTCTCTCTATCATGAATAAATAAATAAATAAATCTTAAAAAAAAAAGAAAAAACACAAATATTTTTATCATTGTCTAAAGCTAGTCTTGCCACCTGTATCCGTAATATTCCAGTTAGCCATCACATTTTAGACCTACCAAATGATAGGCACTAAAGATACTATATGAACAAGACAGAAGGTCCCAGCTCTTATGGACTTATGTACCAGTGGGCAAGACCAATCATTTAAAATGGAATTATAATAAATACAGTGTGATAAGCACTACTGGGCGTGCATAGAATGGCACTGTAGGAGCATATTAGTTTTTGAAATCATGAGAGGATGAAAATGTACAAGGATATTAGAAATTAAGAGAATCCTGAGAAAGACCAGCATTAAAAGATTGCAGAGAATGAAAAGTCTCTGGTGGAGAGGTAGGGAAAGGAGAGTCTGGTGTCACAGATCTGAACAGAGGAGTGCATCTCAGGACAGAGGTAGTGATCAACAGATACTGCTAAGCAGCCAGGTAAGGTCCTTTTCGCCCTTTCCTTTTCAGATATTTGGCTCTATTAGTTATTCCTTCAAAATTCCATGTATTATTATTAGCTATTTAGCTTTTAAACTCACATAGACAGTTTGTATAGTTAGTTTGGTTAGGTGGGGGATACTGTATCCTCTGAATTCATCTTGTTCCCAAGGGTGAAATTGGTAATAATCTATTTGCCTCTCATGTTGGGAATGAGGAGAATTGGGTAGCTAGAGATACTTCTGTGTCCTTTTATTCTGGTTCCATAAAACATGGTCAAGTTCGTTTGACTGAACAATTTTTCCTTGACTCCTACATTTCCTTCACTGTTCTAAGAAGAGTTGTTTTAACTCCTTGTTGACACCTCAGGGCCTCTCATTGAATGCTTAGACTCCCTCAAGTTTGATTTCTTTCCTCTTGTAAAGCTAATTAAAGAGCTCCTTATTGCTAAATACAGTGGATTATGAAGTTGTTATCTCAACTCTTAGCAGTTTTTTTTTTAAGATTTTTATTTATTCATAGACACAAAGAGAGAGAAGCAGAGACACAGACAGAGGGAGAAGCAGGCTCCATGCAGGGAGCCCGATGTGGGATTTGATCCCCCGTCTCCAGGATCACACCCAGGCTGTAGGTGGCGCCAAACCGCTGTGCCACCGGGGCTGCCCAACTCTTAGCAGTTTTTGACATTGTTGACCACTTCATCCTTCTTAGAATGCTTGGTAAAGCATTACGTTCTTCTGATTTTCTTCCTGTTCCTCTGGGCCACTCCTTAGTTATTTGCTAGTTTTTCTTCTCTCTTTAACATTGGTATAATAGTTCTGTAGCATAGGCTTTCATCATTCTGCATATTTTCTGTGTGACCTTATTCATTACTGTGACATTAGTTACACTAATTGACGCTTTTGGACAGTAAGAAAACCATATAATACTGATAAAAATCTGTAAAGATTGTCATTTTTATCTGTAGATTTCATTTTTTAAAGATTTATTTATTTGAGAGAGCACATGGGTGAAAGAGAGAATACATGCATGAACAGAGGGATAGGAAGAAGCAGGCTTCTCACTGAGCAGGGAGCCCATTCTGGAGCTCAATCCCAGGACCCTGGATCATGACCTGAGGCAAAGGCAGATGTTTAACCGATTGAGGTACCCAGGCACCTCATCTGTGCATTTAAAATTCAAAATAAATCATCTAGATTATGTAAAATTCAGGCTCTGCATTTCTGTGCATGTCTGGAAGGAACTCATAAGTGCAGCAGTAATTGAAATACTGCTGTTATTTACGCTAGAGTTAAACTCAAATCTTAGGGGATATCTAGATTATTCCTGGTACTCAAGGTATAATTTTAATATCTTGTTAGGTGGATGTAAGAATCTGCAAGTAAAAAAAATAGATGTATTAAGCACACTTTAAGGAACTATTTTATCATACTTTAATTCAGTGATGTTAATTTTAATTTTTAAAAAAAGATTTTATTTATTTATTTATTCATGAGATACACACAGAGAGAAGAGAGGCAGAGACACAAGCAGAGGGAGAAGCAGGCCTCGTGCAGGGAGCCTCACATGGGACTCCATCCCTGGTCTCCAGGGTCAGGCCCTGGGCTGAAGGTGGCGCTAAACTGCTGAACCACCTGGGCTGCCCAATTTTAATTCTGAGCAGGGTCGCCTTGCTGGCTCACTTGATAGAACGTGCGACTCCTGATCTTGGGGTTGTGAGTCAAGCCCCACGTTGGGCATAGGGCTTACATTAAAACAATTCTTTTGAGCAGCTACTCTGATTATCATAAAGTAGTTCTAAAAATTGTATTTTGTAAGTAGTTCCATGAACAATTCCAAAGGAATGATACTTTTGTTTTTTGAAAACACTGCCCTCCTGTGGTTAAAGAAAGCTAAATACTTTGTAAAAGTACTGTGGTCTTTTTGTTTACATTAAACTTGTGGTAAAATAATATATCAGTAATAGTAATACAATATAGTAATAGTGTTGTAATAGTAATTTACTGGAATACAGTATTTTTGCTCAGAAAGAAATGTGGTCATTTTTCCTTTTCTCCATTGTTAGAGGTAAATGAAAAGGTGGATACATACTAAGCTATTGAAGGGAGAGAAGCTATACTTAAATGTATAAGAGCTAAAATAAATCAAAAGAAAAGACCAGTCAGTTGTAATATGTGATGTTAATAAAAACCTTCATGGAAAACCCACAGTAATGAAAAGATGGAGGATAAACTAGAAAAAATATTCGCAATAAATGTGATAGTAAAAGCCTTATTATTTATTTTAGAGTTTTATTTTTTAAAAAAGATTTTATTTATTCATGAGAGACACAGGGAGAAGGCAGAGACACAGGCAGAGGGAGAAGCAGGCTCCCCACAGGAAGCCTGATGTGGGACTTGATCCCGGAACCCTGGGATCACGCCCTGAGCCGAAGGCAGTTGCTCGACCGCTGAGCCACCCAGGCATCCCAATTTTAACGTTTTAATATATTGAATGTGAAGATAAACTCATACAAATGGCATATATACTGAGTGAACGATGGTTATGAATAACCAGTTTGCAAGTGAGGAAATACAGTAATTAAATCACAAAAGTATATTAAAATTTATAATATTCCACGGAATGCTATTCATAATATTTCTAATGATGTTTCAAATGAACAACCCAACCTCACTGTTCATTTTTGGAGCTTTCTAGGCAAGCCAGCTAATTATTTTGAAAATTATTAAAATAATTAAGCACTTAACCTTTTTCTGTATGAACTGTACATTCTTTAAGTAATCAAATAATAGATGGAGGAAAACTTCTCTTTTTAGAAAGATTCTAGCTGATGAATGAAGAAAGAATAATAGACTTATCACCATTTATGAACACCTAAATAAAATAAGTAAAGGTAGTGATCATCAGTGGCTACAAAAATAATTATGTTGGAATGCTGGTGGGAAACTTTATAATAGCTTATTGTTAAAAATATAAAATAGGTTGTAGTTTATAATAGGAAACTTTCCAACTGTCATTTCAAAAAAAGAGACCACAGATATTTTTTGTGTTCTGATGTGGTATGACAGGAAGTATATAACACTGCCTATGAAGTCTTTTTGCTAAAATAAAATCTGAATCTGAGCAGGCCTTAGGTGTTAATTCTAATTTTCAGGAGATATGAGGGACAGAGACTATACAATTAGCAAAATATAGAATGTGGAAAACAATAGTACAGTCTACCTGGTTTCTTCTATAAATAAATTGGAAGAAAAAAGGGGAGAAATCCAAAAATTAAAAGAGAGTTTAAGACATGTGTTAACCAAATGTGGTGTGTATGGGTCTTTGAATACTGATTTGAACAAACCAACTGTTTAAAAGGTTTCTTTTGGGGGCACCTGGGTGGTGCATTTGGTTAAGCGACTGACTTTTGGTTTCAGCTCCAATTCTGATCTCTGGGTCATCAGACTGAGCCCTGCATCAGGCATGGTGCTTAGTGTGGGATTCTCTATTCCTCTGCTTCTGCCCGTCCCACTCATGTGTGCGTGCTTGCTCTCTCTGAAACAGATATTTAAAAAAAAATAAAAAAAAAATTTCATGAAAATTGTGGATATTGTCTAAGTAATTTAATATTAAGGAATTATAATTATTTTTTTTTAGGTTTAAATGGTACTTTTGCTTTTAGAGAATGAGTCCTTATTTTTTTGGAGCTATAACTAAAGTATGGATGAAATATTTGAGATTTGCTTCAAAGTAATCCAGTTTGTGGGATGCCTGGGTGGCTCAGCGCTTGGGCGCCTGCCTTTGGCTCAGGTCATGATCCTGGGATCTGAGATCGAGTCCTGCATTGGGCTGAGCTCCGTGCAAGGAGCCTGCTTCTCCCTCTGCTCTGCCTATGTCTCTGCCTCTCTCTCTCAGTCTGTGTCTTTCATAAATAAATAAATAAATCTTACAAAAAATAATCCAGTTTGTGGAGAAGAGGCTGGTGGTATAGATGAAACAAGATATAAGCCATGTTTGTAATTGTTGATTGTAGTGTTCTGTTTACTTTTGTATGTTTTAAAATTTCTGTAATAAAACATTTAAAAGTAGAGTACTTCAATCTTTTTTTTTTTTTTTAAGATTTTATTTATTTATTCATGAGAGACAGAGAGAAGCAGAGACATAGGCAGATGGAGAAGCAGGTTCCTTGTAGGGAGCCCGATGTGGAACTCAATCCTAGGATCCCAGGATCATGATCTGAACAAAAAGGCAGATGCTCAACCACTGAGCCACTCAGGTGCCCTAGTACTTCAGTCTTTAATTGAAAAACATTTCTGTTTCTCCCCTAGACTAAATGTTTTTTTTTTTTTTAAAGGGCTTTTTAACTTTTTTTTTTTTTTAAGATTTTTATTTATTCATGAGAGATACGGAGAGAGAGAGAAGCAGAGACACAGGCAGAAGCAGAAGCAGGCTCCATGAAGGGAGCCTGATGTGGGACTCGATTCCGGAACTCCAGGATCATGCCTTGGGCCAAAGGCAGGTGCTAAACTGCTGAGCCACCTAGGGATCCCTCAAACTAAATGATTTATATAGCTCTAAATATTGAGAAAATTTAGCATAAATTTTCTAAATTAAAATTAATTTTAGGTGCCTAGTACTTATTTTTATTAAGATTTCATTTATTAGAGAGAAAGAGTGTGCTCAAGCACATGGAGGAGCAGGAGCAAGGGAGAGGGACAAACAGACTGTGTGCTGAGCACAGAGCCCTACATGAGCTTGATTCCAGGACCCTGATCTCAAGCAGACTCCTTGCTAAGCTCAGAGCCAGACTTGGGGCTTGATCTTAATGACCCTGAGATCATGACCGGAGCCGAAATCAAGAGTTGGATGCTGGTATGCCTGGGTGGCTCAGCTGTTGAGCATTTGCCTTTGGCTCAGAGCATGATCCCCAAGTCCCGGGATCGAGTCCCACATAGAGCTTCCTGCATGGGGTCTGCTTCTCCCTCTGCCTATGTCTGCCTCTCTCTCTCTCTGTGTTTCTCATGAATAAATAAAATCTTAGAAAAAAAAAAAAGAATTGGATGCTTAAGTGATAGAGCACCCAGGCACCCCTAGTAAAAACACACCCCTTTGTATTTTTAAGCTTTTCAAAAATACTTAAATACAGTTTGCCAGCATATAGTATAACACCCAGTGCTCATCTCATCTTGTGCCCTCCTTGATACCTATTACCCAGTTATCCTTTCCCTCCACCCATCTCCACTTCTGCAACCCTTTGTTTCCCAGAGTTAGGAGTCTCTCATGGTTTGTCTTCCTCTCTAATTTTTCCTCACTCAGTTTCCCTCCTTTCCCTTATGGTCCCTTTCACTATTTCTTATATTCAATGTATTTTTATGTTTAAAATTTTTTAAATTTTAATCTTTAATTTTTATTATTTTTTAAAAAAGATTTATTTATTTATTTATTCATGAGAAACAGAGAGAGAGAGAGAGAGGCAGAGACACAGGCAGAGGGAGAAGCAGGCTCCATGCAAGGAGCCCAATGTGGGACTCGATGCCAGGTCTCCAGGATCACACCCTGGGCTGCAGGCGGCGCTAAACCGCTGCGCCACCGGGGCTACCCAATTTTTATTTTTTAAAGTAGGCTCCACACCCAATGTTGGGCTCAAACTCATGACCCCAAGGATCAAGACCCGCATGCTATATAATACCAACTGAGCCAGTCAGCTGCCCCACCAGAGAATTTTTTATTAATTTCCATTTTCTAGCTCCTTGGGCAGACAAATAAGTCTCATTATGATTAATCAAAATATTTTTGCATATGAATGCAAGTGCTTGATTTTTCACTTTTTTTTTTTTCGTACAGAATAGTCTTCATATCTAGTCTTTATATTTGGATATCTGTAATGTAAACAAGATTTGAAGTTTAGAGAAATGACATGATATGATTGTGAAGTCTTGGCATTTCATGTAAAATTATCTCATATTGTAAATTTTGTTTCTTGTGTACTATTTTTTTATTACCAGCAGGAATTATTAGTATAGGGCATTGTTAATTATCTGTGATGAAAATGGTGAAAAAGTCAAAGGGCGGGTAGCTTGAGAAAAGCATGCTATCTTTGGTATTTTTCATCCCCCTAACAAACACTGGTGATTAAATGGGAGTATATCAGAAATGTGAACTGGCAAACAATGTTGTCATGTAGTTGATTAGTAATAACAAAAGCCACTTTTATCAGCCACTTACAGTAAGTTAAGAATACTGCAGAATGTTTAATTTCATGTTCTTACCTTTGAGAATGTTACAACCCTCACTCTACCAATGAAGGATTGGGATTTAAGGCCTTTAGTCACCTAGGATGTATTCTTAGGGCTATTAGAAGCAGGCTGACCTCTATACCTGTGCTTTGAAACTCTTGAATATTTTCCATCAATTAAAATTTTTTTTCCAACCAAAACCCCTTGGTTATATGAATAGCTCTTACAGACACCAAAATAGAGTCTCAATCAATTTACTATTGTATATCTGTATGGGGAGGAGTATTTGTTATAAGCACTTGATACCATTTAAGAAAATCAAGCAGATCTTTTTTTTTTTTTTTTTTTAGGATAGTCACACAGAGAGAGAGAGAGGCAGAGACATAGGCAGAGGGAGAAGCAGGCTCCATGCACCGGGAGCCCTATGTGGGATTCGATCCCGGGTCTCCAGGATCGTGCTCTGGGCCAAAGGCAGGCGCTAAACTGCTGTGCCACCCAGGGATCCCCCTCAAGCAGATCTTTTATTTGTGCTCTTATTTATTATTTAAAAAATTTTTTTTAAGATTTATTTATTCATGAGAAACCGAGAGAGAGAGAGAGAGAGAGAGAGAGAGAGAGAGAGAGAGGCAGAGACCCAGGCAGAGGAAGAAGTGGGCTCCATGCAGGGAGCCTGATGTGGGACTCGATCCCAGGATTCTGGAATCATGTCCTGAGCCAAAGACAGATGCTCAACCACCCAGGCGTCTGTTTTTTTTGTTTTTTGTTTTGTTTTGTTTTTAATTTAAAGATTTTGTTTATTTGTTTATTAGAGATAGAGATTGCACAAGCAGGAGTAGTGGCAGGGGTAGAGAGAGAGAGAGAGAGAGAGATTGAAAAGCAGGCTCCCCATTGAGCAGGGAACCCTACTTGGAGCTTGATTCCAGGACTCTGGGATCATTACCCAAGCCCAAGGCAGATGCTTAACCAACTGAGCCACCCAGACACCCCTTGTGCCCATATTTAAATTTATGTTACACATTTTTGTATTCAGGATTTCCTAATGATAGTAACAAAGTGAAACTTAATTGCCAGGTGGATGATTGTATTAACTTTCCTAGAAGTCCCTTCTAGTTCTTGACTAGGGAGAGCATAACATCTATTGCACAAAGTGGTCTTCTGTCAACTCCAGTGCTTTTCAGTATGGTTTATAAAAACCTCTACATCTTCCCACTTTTCCCAAGCAGAGCTTGTCACAACAGAGTTCCCCATAGATTTTAGTGGCAGTGTGTTTTCTTCAGGCAACCAAATGGATTGTTTGAGGGAAAGTTCTCTGTTGGAACTGAATCTGCCTAGAATAGCAACTAAATACGGAGCATTAGTTATACCTGCACTTATGCTTTTAATGTAGTTTTCTGCTTTGGGCCAATAAAGTTGTGCATTTTTACTCTTAACTTGATGGAAATAAAATTTTGTTTAGGTAGACTTGGCAAAATTACTGAACATTCTACTTTATGCAATGGAATAAAAGTATATATCTAGTGTTCAAACAGCTCTCTGATATTTCTGTGATGTAGTTGCTAATTTTTTTTTGTTTTTTTAAGTAGGCTTCACACCTTAACATGGGGCTCAAACTCACAACACTGAGACCGGGAGTCCCATGTTCCATTGACTGAACCAGCCATGCACTCCTGTAGTTGTGTGAAAAAATTTTATAATTTTAAAAAATCTGACTTTTATTATTTAGATCATGTAACTTATTGCTCAGAGTCATTCAACAGAGGAAATATAAATGTCTAATGACATGAAAAATCCAACCTCATTAGTAACTAAAACTTTAAAATTATAGGATATGTATACTTGAAATAGTTACCAAGCACTTTTAAAATGATATAAGTGGTGATTAATGGTATAGTGAAACTGCTATACATCTGGTGGATAGCAATTTGGCAATATTAAAATAACTTTATGCAGCAATTCCACTTGTTAGAAAACTTTAAAAATAATCAGAAACATTTGGCATTTGTTGTACAGTAAAAAAAGAAACACACACAATTATTGAGAATTTGCTATTTCCTCAGTTCTAGGCAAAACAGCTCAAAATAAAATATTATCTTTGATGCTCGTGGCTGTTCCATAAGTTAAAGATTTTTTTTTCTTAGATTTTATTCATTTATTTGAAATTGAGAGTGAAAGCATGAGCCGGAGCAGAGGAAGAGGGAGAAGTAGGTGCCCACTGAACAGGGAGCTTGACGAGGGGCTCATTTGCAGAATCCTGGGATCATGACCCAAGCCACCCAACTTGCTGAGGCACCCAGGCACCCCTGAGTTACAGATACTGTTCTTATTTTCATTTTACTGATGAAATTGAGGCTCAGAGTTTGACTTTACAAAAGTCACAGAGCTCTAAATGGTAGAGTCAGGAATAAAATTAGAATTTGTCTTACTCAAAGCCTGTGGTGGTATAGTGTCTTAGGATATAATGCCTCCTTAAGTTATTCTGATAAGCAACAATAGGAAATAAGGGTTAAGTGATTTAGTGTTCTATGTGTATACATATTTAGTGGAGTATTATGCTACTTTGAAATAAATCAATAATAAATGGCTCAAGATTTGCAAAAAAGGGCCTGTGATAATATTAAAACAGTACTAACAGACGAAATCTCAACTATGTACAGTGTACTGAAAAACTCCTGGAAGGGAATATGCCAGAATGTTAAGTCCTATTCTCTCATGTCAGAATCCCTTTATACATATTAGTAAACAAAACTTTTTAAAATATGTTCTAAAAAAAACATTTTCTAAATTTTCTAGAATGAATATATTTTATCATTGGGGAAACCCTTGTTACTTTACATACGGTGTATATGACTGTACATAGTAACTCAGCACCTGGAATTAACTTCTTCCTTTGTAGAATATAATGAGATATCATTGGAAGTTGGTGAAACAGCCTTGTCTAGACTTTTTTTTTAAGGGGGGTGGTGAGGGAGAGGGAGAGTAAGAATCTTTTTTTTTTTTTTTAAATTTTTTAAAGATTTTATTTGTTTCTTCAAGAGAGACACAGAGAGAGGGACAGATATAGGCAGAGGAAGAAGCAGGCTCACTGCAGGGAGCCCGATGTGGGACTCGATCCTAGGACCCCCGGATCATGATCTGAGCCAAAGGCAGACGCTCAACCGTTGAGCCACCCAGGCGTCCCGAGAGCAAGAATCTTAGGCAGGCTGCATGCCCAGCCTGACATGGGGCTCTGTCTCACAACCCTGAGATCATGACTTGAGCTGAAATCCAGAGTTGGATGCTTAACCCACTGAGCCACCCAGGCATCTCAAGCCTGATTAATATTAGAGTTTGAGAAACACAGTCAAAATACTCAAATCTTCCCAAGCCCCACCAGGATCTTGTTTTTCATTTTTATTTACTTGCTCATTACTAAAGACAGAGCCAGAGACCTACCTCTTTATTTTTATTTATTTATTTATTTTTGATACCTACCTCTTTAAGATACTGACTTAATTTGTAGACATATGTGAAGGCTGACATTTTCATTAAGCTAATCTTGACATGTTTCAAAATAGACCGGTGAGAAAAAGGTCTCTATCTGATCATTATAGTTGAAGGTCCCACCCATTCCTATCTTAATCAAAACAGTAAGTGACATTTCTGCAATCCTGTTATTATTATTATTTTTGCCTCAGCAAGTAAAAATCTACCTGTCCAGTAGAGGCACAGTTTTTTTATCATTCCAGTACATGTTTTAGTTAATAAAATAAATAGATTTTTTTGGTCATTGAACTATTTGCTTTGTATTAATTGTTATTATCCTTTTTAGCTTGGGAAATTAAGAGTTTTGCCATTCAAGTTCAGGCTATGCTTTGTAACTTTTCTATTTATTTATTCATTTATTCATTCATTGATTCATTCATTCATGAGAGACAGAGAGAGGCAGAGACATAGGCAGAGGGAGAAGCAGGTTGTCTGGGGAACCTGATGCAGAACTCGATCCCAGGATCCTAGGATCACAACCTGAACCAAAGGCAGATGTTCAACTACTGAGCCACCCAGGCCCCCCTTTTGGGTAACTTTTCTAAGTCTTACTTTTGTTCCTGGTAATAATAGACATACCTAAACCTGTGCTGCTCTTTTCTTGGATTGTTGTGAGGATCAAATGAAATGGCTATACAATTTTTTTTTAAAGATTTTATTTATTTATTCATAGACACAGAGAGAGAGAGGCAGAGACACAGGCAGAGGGAGAGGGAGAAACAGGCTCCATGCAGGGAGCCCGACGTGGGACTCGATCCCAGGTCTCCAGGATCATACCCCAGGCTGCAGGCGGCGCCAAACCGCTGCACCACTGGGGCTGCCTGGCTATACAATGTTTGTAAACCACAAGGCAGTTAGAAGTATGTACAAATTAAGGGAGAAATACAAACATTTTGTATATATTATCTGGGCTGCACTATAGGAAAATAATTTTTATAGGAAGATAAGTTTTTTGTTGGCTCAGGTTTTATTTTTTTAGTAGGTATATCAGTCTTTTGTGTCCTTACCTGACCATCTTTTGTGTGTATATTTCAATGTAAAAGCTCTTTTTTTGTGCTACATAAGTTGGTACAACCATTACGGAAAACAGTATGGAGGTTTCTCAAAAAATTAAAAATAGAACTATCAGCAATCCCGCTTTTGGGTATATATCCAAAGGAAATGAAATCACTATCTTGGAGCGATATCTGCACCCCTGTATTCATTGCAGCATTATTCACAATAGCTGAGACATGGAAACAACTTTAGTATCTAACAACAGATGATCAGATAAAGAAAATTACTATATGTACACAATGGAATATTATTCAGCCATAGAAAAAGAATGCAGTCTGCCCTCTTTGACAATAGGAATGAACCTTGTAAGCTGTATACTAAGTGAAACAAGTCAGACAGAAACAAATAGTGCGGATTTCCCTTAACCCCCCCCTCATTCTCCATTGGATTTTTTTTTTTAAAGATTTTATTTATTCAGAAAGACACACACACACACACACACACACACAGAGCATGCACAGCAGAGACACAGGCAGAGGGAGAAGCAGGCTCCAAGCAGGGAGCCCACCGATGTGGGACTCCATCCTGGGTCTCCAGAATCAGGCCCTGGGCTGAAGGTGGTGCTAAACCGCTGAGCCACCAGGGCTGTCCCTCTCCATTGGTTTTAAAGAAACATTCAGTAAGATAACATCAAAATGTCTAATACAATCCAAAATCACTTGACAAATGAAGAATTGGGAAAATCTTAAGAACTCATAAGGGAAAAGACACCTACATACAATAAACCCAAGATGACCAAGATGTTGGAACTATCAAAGACTTTATTTCTTTTTTTTTAGATTTTTATTTATATATTTGTGAGAGACACACAGAGAGAGGCAGAGACTTAGGCAGAGGGAGAAGCAGGCTCAGATCACAACCTGAGCCGACGGCAGACACTCAACCACTGAGCCACCCAGGTGCCCCTATCAAAGACTTTAAAGCGACTATTATAACTATGCTTAAAGAAGTCAAGTTTAAGTGGAGAGTGATGTGGCATGGGCTGTGGGGAGCGAGACATTTTTAAAGCACTCATTTGACTTTGTTAGGTTCAGAACACAAGTTTCCAACCCATCTTCTCTGCACCAAAGTTCCAATGTCTAGTTTTCAAAGCCTTTGCAGAGCTGTTCTGATCTGTAGGTGTACCATCTGGTGACTAATTTGGGAACCTCATGGTATGATTAGGGTCAGATATACACATATGCATAGCTCTGGACTGACCCCAGGAGTGTTTATAGAACTTAATAGTATCAATTTCTTGAGCTCCTTTTGCTTTGCAAGTTCCTTGATTCTTTCTGGCTCCTAGAGACCCTTATTTTATTTTATTTTATTTTATTTTATTTTATTTTATTTTATTTTATTTTATTTATTTCATTTCATTTCATTTCATTTTTATTATTTTATTTATTTATTTATTTATTTATTTATTTATTTATTTATTTATTTATTTATTTTGAGTCCCTTCTTTGTCCCGTGGCCTGACAGACAGGTAGGGCTTTATTTTCCTGTTTTGCTGTATACTTCACATCTGCCTTTGATGTTAAACAACAGGATGGCAGAGAAAGAATATAAGCCATGTGGATTCCATTCACACTTAAAGGACCGGGAGGATTCTGCTTTGTTGGAATTTTAGGTCCCTGTTCAGCCATTGCTGATAGTATCACTGCCAAGGCTGCTGCCTTTGGCTTGATTGGGAACACAGATCAAGAGAAAGGGGGAAAAACCCAGAAAACCTTGCCTCCCTGGGGGTCGTATTACTAATCTTCAGACCAAAAAAGAGAAGAATTCTCTTAGAGCTATTTCTGTCTACATTTAGTGAACAGTTCTTTTGTACTGCCTTTGAGTCTAGGCTGAGTGGTCCCAGAGGAAACAAAACCAGGAAACTCACTTTGGGATTAGTAGAAGAACTTGTAGTTGTGGTTTCCTACTTCAGGCCAATTGCTATCATTTTCAGAGTTGTTAGATAGCTGCTCCATGCATTCTCTCCAGGTTTTTAGTTGTGTTCACCCTGAGAGAAGGATAAACTATGCTTACTCCTTTTTTTTACCAGAACCAAAATACAGATACCTTTTTAATATTGTTGCAACTATATTACTCATTTTTTCTGGCTAAGAACTTATTGAGAATTCATGCCATATGAGGCTTTGCTGGAAATATAAAAATGGTTAATCTTTAAGTACCTATAGTAGATCTACAGTTTGGCGTGTGATATGGAGGTAGAGGCAGAAAGTAAACAATTTCATATTACACATTAGTAATAAATAACTTAGTTATTATTATTATTAATCTTACCCTTTTTGATCCATTTCTGCTTCAGGACTTGATATACTGTTTGTGGCTAAAAGAAGAACCTGTTTATATTCCATTAATTTTTTTTTAATTGTCCCAAAATATAAGGAATGGAAAATCTCTGGATATGTATGTGCTGGATGAAATTAATACATAGTTTTAATAAGAATAAGAAATATATATATAATTGTAATAAGAACTTAAAGAAGAAATAATTTATTATTATATACTTGTTTCTCAGGTCTTAGAAAAATACCCCAATACACCCATGAGTCATAAAGAAATTCTTCAAGTTATCCAGAGAGAAGGACTAAAAGAAATCAGGTGAGTTATTTAAATATTATTAGTAATAATTATAATACTTGATTAGAGTGTTTCATAGTATACTGCAGTGTACCTTAGTTCTGAAGATTAATGATTTAGTAATAACTGCTTTGCTAATTTCTGATTTGTTTAGTTGTCAGATCTTTTGAGTTTTCAGTAATAGCACAGTTACAAAATCCACAAGGAAGTTTAAAAGAAAATTCTTAGCTGTGTCCAACCCATGCACTTTAATTCTTAGGAAGGCATGGAGCCATCTTCAAGCCTTCATCTATGAGTTCAGGCTTTTGATAAAATAAGCTTGGTCATTAGCAGGTAAAAAGTACTCTGTAGTACAAAGAGAGGACTAGAGGTAGATAGTCTAGGAAGAAGTACCTTGTTCAAAAGGAATAAATTGGGAAAGATGTTAATAAAGCAGTGTATATTTCGTGTAATAATCTTATGTACAAGTAAAACAGCTTAGGGTCAATTAATACAGGACCAAAGGTAAAACACACTAATTTTTAAAGAGCCTTATATTAACAATAGTGTAAAATAGTCACTTCATAATCAATTCCCCCTGCTGTCAAGAAATGTTAAAATAATAGTCAATATAGTTGGTATTCTTAAGGTAGAAATCTGGGAGTCTACATGAGAGATATTTTCATTAAAATGGAAAAGGTTGCAGTGCTTTAAAACTGCTACCAGTTGTTCTCAGTAGGGGTGGTATTGTGTAACACCCATAGGGAAAGTGTTTAGAATTTATGGGGTTATTTTTGGTGTTTTGTTTTTTTTTGAAGGGGGGTTATTTTTGGTTTTCCAAGTGTCTAGAAAGGAAGGGAGCACTGTGGCATTTAATGCTCAGCAAACAGGGATGCTAAATGTCTCACATTGTGTTGGACAGTCCTCCACACTGAATTGTTCAGCTCAGATGCCAGAGTAGTAGTGAGCTATGCTGAAACATTTGTAAATGGACACTAGTGTATTTTTTGATACAAAGCTATCGCATGTCTAGATTTTAATTCTTATTTTCTTTAATATAAAATTAAGTTTTTGGCCCTTTGCTAACATAGCTAAAAAATTTTGTTTTGACCTATGGCCAAATGTTAGTAGGCTGGGAATAAATTAGGTTTGTTTTATTACTATGAAACAATGAAGTATAAATTAGTTTTATTTCACTTTATGTAACATGTCTCTGAGAAATTGTTTGGATATTTGTAAATTCAAACATTGAAATGCATTTGAGGAATTAGCTTTTAAACATTGTAAATTAAAAGATTAATCACTTATTTTATCAATGATACAATTCTAAATTTTTTTTTTTTGAGATTTTATTTATTTACCCATGAGAGACAGAGAGAGAGAGGTAGAGACACAGGCAGAGGGAGAAGTAGGCTCCATGCAGGGAGCCTGATGTGGGAATTGATTCCAGGTCTCCAGGATCACGCCCGTGGCTGAAGGCGGTGCTAAAGCACGGAGCCACCTGGGCTACCCACAATTCTAAATTTTTATTTGAATTAGATAAGCTTTATTAGATTAAAATTAAAACATAAAATTAAAGCCTTTTTTTTTTTTTTAAGATTTAATTTGTTTATTCTTGAGAGATACAGAGAGAGAGGCAGAGACATAGGTAGAGGGAGAAGCAGGCTCCACGCAGGGAGCCCGATGTGGGACTTGATCCTGGGTCTCCAGGATCATGCCCTGGGCGGAAGGCGGTGCTAAACTGCCGAGCCACCCGGGCTGCCCAAGCCTATGTATTTTTTTTTTTTACTTTTTTAAAAATTTAAATTCAATTAATTAATGTAGAGTGTATTATTAGTTTCAGAGGTAGAGTTCAGTGATTCATTAGTCTTATATTAACACCCAGTGCTCATTACATCATGTCCCCTCTTTAATGTCCATCACCCAGTTACCCTGATGCTCCTCACTCCCCACATAAAGCCTATTTAGTAACACCAATTTGTACAAAGCTACAGGGGAAAAGATAGTTATTTTTGTGGTCTGAGGAACAAGTTCTACTAAGGTATTTTATTATTCTTTTATAACGCTATTGGGTGATTGAATAGGAATGAGTAAGAGATTCAATTTTTTCCTTAATATTAGACTTTTGATACACTGGGGAAATAGACCAGGATGTCTGGTATACAGAAACCAGATTCCCATCAGTCCCTTAGATCTAAATGCCATTTGGAGAGTCGTGTAGCTCCAATGTACTAAGGCTCTATGACTTTATACTTGTCATTATCATTTCTTGGAAGCAGGCAAGAATAGCAAATAAATAAAGAATAGTAAAGAAGGTGAAAAAAAGAACTTTAGAAAAAGTAGCAAGATGGTAGTCATCAAAAATAGCTTCTGGCTTTGTTTAGTGATAACAATTTATAAGTAGCTGTTCTTGGTTAAATTACATTGTTGTGATGCAGTTATGTGACCACAAAGCAGTTCTTTCTAAGTCAGCAGTGACTTCCATTTTGTTAATTCCATGGGACTTGTACTTCCTGATTCTTATTTCTTAGAATTATTTAACATAGCCAAATATTGCTTCCTTCTTGAAACTGTTTTGTTACCTGAAGTGACCACAAACATTCCTCCTTCTTCCTTCTCAGTTTTTTTGCTTATTACCTTCTAACTTATGTATAATTTTATCCATTCCCATAGCTTTAAATATTATATGTTGTCAATTCTCAAATATGCAGAGAAGCTGTTTCCTGCCTCAGTCTTTGTATATGCTGCCTTCATAGCAGGGAATGTGCTTTTCTCTCAGTTGCATCTTATTTTTTAGGTGTCAGTTTGAGTACATCTTTTTAAGAGAACTTTGGCTGACTTTACAAACTAGAGCAAATTTCCTTTTTTAGTTTATTATAGTGTTCTGTTTATTTCTGCATACTGCCTAAAGGCTTGGAATTACATATTTTTGTGATCTTAAAAAAATCATACAGCTTATTTATAGCTTACAGTAAGGTAGCTCCATGAGGGCAGTGATATTTGTTCTTTTTCCCCTTTCTCTTTTATGCTTGGCATATACCAGACACTGAAAGCCTTCTAGTTAATGCATATATGAAGTATCAGTGGTTGGAAGATCACATTCAGATGCAGTTACAACTTACTCTCTTGCTGTGATGATGTATTTAAATGATTAAAGTTTTTAGACAGGTTACAGAATGAAGTAGATAATACCTTTTTTTAGAAGATTTATTCATTTATTTGATAGAGAGAACACAAGCGGGGGAAGGGTAGAGAGAGGGAGAAGCAGGCTCCCTTTTGAGCTGGGAACCCGATATGGGGCTCGATCCCAGGACCCCGGGATCACAAACCAAGCCAAAGGCAGACACTTAACCAACTGAGCCACCCAGGTGCCCTGAAATAGATAATATCATTATTGAAGATGTGCTACTTCTTACAGTTAATTTTCCTTCTTCAGTTCTCAGTACATGGCTTTCATTTCTCATTTCCCTTTGTAGTTTTCCCTGTGTTCCCCATTCTGAAGAGGCTCACTTAATTTTTTTTTAAACATTTAATTTAATTTATTTATTTGAGAGAGAGAGAGAAAGAATGAGCTGAGTGAGGGGTCAGGGGGAGAGGGAGAAGCAGACTCCCTGCTGAGTAGGGAGCCCAACCCGTCTTGGGGCTGATCCCAGGACCCCGAAATCATGACCTGAGCCAAAGGCAGATGCTTAACTGACTGAGCCACCCAGGTGCCCTGCTATTGCATAACATTAAAGTGGAAATAGCCCAAATGTCCATCAAATGGTGGAATATTATTCAGCCTTATGAAAGATTGAAATTCTGTGTGTATGAACCTGAAAAACGTGCTAAGTGAAATAAGATAGACACAAAGGTCAAATAGTGATGTGGCAACAGGAAAAAAAGGGCAAGTGTATGATTCCTTTTATGTGAGTTACTTAGGACAGGCAAACTCACAGAGACAGAGAGTAAAATAGAGTTTACTAGGGGCTGAGAATAGGGAAGAATAGAGAGTTATTGTTTAAATTAGTAGAGTTTGTTTTTGGGATAATGAAGAAATTCTGGAAATGGACAGTAATGATTGCACAGCAATGTGAGTGTATTCAATGCCACTGCAATCTACACTTAAAAATGGTTCAAATGGTAACTTGTATGTTATGTATATTTTGCCACAACTAACGAACAAAAAAGGTATGAAAAATGAGGTGATTGGCTTCTGGCTGAGAAAAGAGTGAGGTACTTGTCCCTTTAAGAACTTAAAAGAGTTTTTTGGGGGATCCCTGGGTGGCTCAGCAGTTTCATGCCTGCCTTTGGCCCAGGGCGCGATCCTGGAGTCCCGGGATCGACGTCCCGTGTCGACGTCCCGTGTCGACGTCCCGTGTCGGGCTCCCGGCATAGAGCCTGCTTCTCCCTCTGCCTCTCTCTCTCTCTCTCTCTCTCTCTCTCTCTCTCTGTGTGTCTATCATAAATAAATAAAAATAAATCTTTTTTTTTTTTTTTAAAGAGTTTTTTTAGCGATGTTTTCTGCAGTCTTTGACCTTTGCAGTTTTATAAGTCTCAGGATCTGGTCAGCAGATGGAAGCTATATGGTAATTTAAACAGGGAAGTTATTAAGTTAACTGGTTAAGTTGTTAATTGGTTAACCAGAAACTATTTAAAGAGAGCAACTAGTAACTTAGGGCTGAAGGGAGTATGCTCTAGGAAAGAGTAACTTTCAAGAATCTCCCTCTATGTCCCTAGGTTGTGATTCAGATCTTAATGGAGTAGGTGGGGCTTTGGTCCAGTGGATGACAAAGATCACTGGTGCTGTAGCCTGGGCTGGCAAATAGGAAACTGCCTACTGGGCATTAGTAGAACTTGCTGGAAAGCCTCCTGTTGGGCACCTGTCCCACAGTCACTCGGGAGCCAGCTGAGGCACCAGCAGAATTTTCTGGGAAGCCACCCACAGTCATTCAGCTGAACCTTGCTGAAGGTTAGGTGCCATTAAGTGTCCCTCATGTTGCTGGGTGCTGCCTGCCATAAGAACAGGCAGGCAAGGGCACAGTAAAACCAGAAAGAAAGTCCCCTTTCATTCTGCAGTGTTCCTCCAGTTCTCTGCTGACAAAACTTAACATCGAGCCAGCTGGCAAAGGAGGAGTGTTTATAGGGTCCAGCTCCACTAGGAGAAAGACAAAGAAGGTTGGATTTGGAGCTAAAAGTCAATAAATTGATAACCAGCACAGCAGCTGTCAGTAGTTTTTCAGTA
The DNA here is from genome assembly GCF_018345385.1 of Vulpes lagopus. NCBI lineage: Eukaryota > Metazoa > Chordata > Mammalia > Carnivora > Canidae > Vulpes > Vulpes lagopus. The sequence continues at coordinate 113,722,980 of NC_054828.1, forward strand.
GAATAACTGAGATCATTGTATGTCCCCCCACAATGATTTGTTTCCATCTTCACTCCAGCTAAATAGATACACTGCTGTTCTCTGTACAGGATCTAAGATTTCTTACCTTAGGACATAGAGCAATCTTTTATCTTCACTTTTTTATGAAAAAAATCTTGATAGTCTTTCAAAATCTCCTATGTTTTTTCTTACTTAGCCTGCTTATATGGTATTATGGGGGTTGAGTTTTGAATACTGAGCCATCTTTTGCACACCTGTAATCCTGCTCGGTTGTGGTGTATATATAATTTATTTTATAAATTTTGTTTGGTTTGTTTTAACATTATTGAAGATTTTTGTTTTCGGGTCCACAAGAGATGTTAGTCTGCAGTTTTCTGACTTCTGTACAGTTACTGTCTGGCTTGGGTCTCAAAAGTAACATAGGTCTCATAAAAGTATTTGAGAAGGGATCCCTGGGTGGCGCAGCGGTTTAGCGCCTGTCTTTGGCCCAGGGCGCGATCCTGGAGACCCGGGATCGAATCCCACATCGGGCTCCTGGTGCTTGGAGCCTGCTTCTCCCTCTGCCTGTGTCTCTGCCTCTCTCTCTCTCTCTCTGTGATTATCATAAATAAATAAAATTAAAAAAAAAAAGTATTTGAGAAGTGTTCTCGAGACCTTCCTTCTCTTTTCTGGAGGATATTGTGTGAAATTTGTGTTCTTTATTTGGTGGAATTATCAATCGAAACAGCTTGGACTTAGAAGTTTCTTTTTCAGGAGCCTTTAAATAAAAATTTGATTCCTTTAAGGCTATAGGACTATGCAGATTATCTGTTTTACATGGTTGAGTTTGGGTAGTTGATATTTTTTGAGGAATTTTTTATCCATTTCTTCTGATTTGCCAAATTGATTGGGAGCTAAGTTATTTGTACTAGTCCCTCACTGTCCTTTGAAAGGCTGTATAATCTATGGTGACACTTCTGTTTCATTCCTGATATTGGTGATTTGTGTTTTTCATCAATTATCTTTTCAGTCTCGCTAGAGATTTATTAATTTCATTATTCTTTAAGAAAGAAACCAGATTTTATTTCTTTTTTTCTGTTGTTCTTGTCAAGTTTTTATCATTTTATGGCTCAGGATATGGTCTGTCTTGGTATATGTAAATGTTCCATGCATGTTTGTAAAGCATGTGTGTTTTCTGCTGGTTTGGGGTAGAGTGTTCTATAAATGTCAGTTATGTCAAATTGGTTAATAAGGTTGTTTAGATCTTCTTCTGATTTTCTGTTTGTTTTATTTTGAAAAAAGGCTGTTGAATTCCTTTTCTTCCGTTTTTTTTTTTTTTTTTTAAAGATTTTATTTATTCATTTGAGAGAGAGAGTGACCAAGAAAGAAAGAGAACACAATTTGTGGAGGGGAGGAGACAAGGGCAGCAGGAGAGGGAGAAGCAGACTCCCCCACTGAGCAGGGAGCTGGAGGCAGGGCCTGATCTGGGGACCCCGAGATCATGACCTGAGCTGAAGGCAGACACTTAACCTGACTGAGCCACCCCAGGTGCCCAAGGCTGTTGAATTCTACAATTATAATTGTTTATTTGTCTTTCTCTTTTTAGTATTTTTGGTTTTTGCTTCATGTATTTTGAATATTTGTTGTTAGGTATAATTACATTAAAGGCATTAAAGTTGGGCAGCCTGGGTGGCTCAGTGGTTTAATGCCGCCTTCAGCCCAGGGCCTTGATCCTGGAGAAACCAGGATCGAGTCCCATGTCGGGTTCCCTGCATGGAGCCCTCTGCCTGTGTCTCTGCTTCTTTCTTGTCTCTCATGAATAAATAAATAAAATATTAAAAAAAAATAAAGGCATTAAGTTTTCTTAGTGAATAGACCTTGTTGCAGTCACTCTCTTTTTCCTTGGTAATATTCTTTGTTTTGAAATCTATTTTGATACCTTGTAGTATTTTTAAAAAAACAATTTTTTTTAAAGATTTTATTTATTTATTCATGAAAGACACAGAGAAAGAGGCAGAGACTTGGGCAGAGGGAGAAGCAAGCTCCCCACAAGGAGCCTGGGACTCGATCATAGGACCCCGGGACTCGATCATAGGACCCCGAGATCACGAGCTGAGCTAAAGGCAGATGCTTAACCACTGAGCCACCCAGGCATCCCTAAAAAACATTCTTTCTGGGGCGCCTGGGTGGCACAGTTGGTTGAGCATCTGACTCTTGGTTTTACCTTAGGTTGTGATCTCAGGGGTTGTGAGATACAGCCCCACACCAAGCTCTGCTCTCAGCGCAGAGTCTGTTTGAGATTCTCTCTCTCCCTCTCACTGTGCCCCTCCGACTCATGCATGCACGCATGTGCATGCTTTCTCTCTCTTACTTTTTTTTTTTTAAGATTTTATTTATTTATTCATGAGAGACACAATGAGAGAGAGGGGGGCAGAGACAGGCAGAAGCAGGCTCCATGCAGGGAGCCTGATGTGGGACTTGATCCCGGGACTCCAGGATCACGTTACTCCAGGATCATGCCCTGGGCGGAAGGCAGGCACTAAACTGCTGTGCCACTCAGGGATCCCCTCTCTCTTAAATAAATAAATAAATCTTTTAAAAAAGAATCCTATCAAAAAAATAAAAAAATAAAGAAAAAGAATCCTATCTGGGCGCCTGAGTGGCTCAGTGGTTGAGTGTCTGTCTTTGGCTCAGGTTGTGATCCTGGGGTCCTGAGATCGAATCCTGCATCGGGCTCCCCATAGAGAGCCCACTTCTCCCTCTGCCTATGTCTCTGCCTTTCTTTTTGTGTTTTTCATGAATTAAAAATTGAAAAAAATATTTTTTTTAAAAGAATCCTATCTGATAATCATTGACATGATTAGATTTACTCTGCCATTTTACTATTATTTTATTTTTCCTTCTTAGTTTTTAGTTTACTGTCCCCTCTCTGCTGCCTTCTTTTGAATAATTTGAGAGTTTTGGAGTATATTTTATTTCATTTATATTTTAGTTCATTTCTCTTTACCACCTGGAGTATAGTAATATTGAATGCTTTAAAGTTTTTGTCTGATGAGTTTAACATCTGGATAATCTTAAGGATGGCAACTGTTGATTGTCTTTTCCCATAAGAATTTCTCACATTTTCCTGGGTGACTGTTTATTGAGAAATTTAAAGTTGTATTATTCTGAACATTTTAAATATTACGTTGTTTTAGGCTCTGTTTTTCTGTTACAAACCTCTGGAGAATGGTAATTCCTTTCTTCCTTCCTGCCTGCCTTCCTTGCTTCCTTGCTTCCTTCCTTGCTTCCAAGCAACCCAGCTGTCCTCAGATTATATGTCCTCTCTTACCTTCTGTAGGTGTTGGTTCAATAATCAGTTGTTTTCAAAGCCCCTGCTCTACTGTTTTGGGTTTGTTTCATGCATGTGCCACTCAAGGTTATTAGCTTGAGATGTGAGCTGTGGTTCAGTTCTCAAAGCCTTTACTGTGTTGGTTGGGAATGTCCTAAGTATGCAGAGCTCCAGGATGAGCCCATGCCTTGTGTGGGAATTAGGGTATTCCCTTCTCCTGTTCTGTTCTCTCTGGAATACCACCCCTCCTACCCCCCGGCCTTCAGTGTCCTTTTTTTCATATCTTGGCTAGAAAGATAGGAGTTTTTCTCAGAATTGTATCTGTTCCTTACAGTGGTATATTTCCTCAATCAGGGTCTGCTTTTTAGTCAAAATGGTAAGAAAACCCTCCAGAAAACTTCTATGTGAGAATTTAGCCAACTACAATGTTAAAGAGAACAGTCCACATGATTGACTTCACTTATTAGTCCCAACTGCCTAGTTCAAGAAACCCCAGGACTATTCTCAAGGCTTGATACTTTGCTGGAAGAACTTGCATAATTCACTGAAAACTGTTATACTCATGATTATGGGAAGGATACAGGGAAAGGGTACAGATGATGATTAGCCAAGGGAAGAGACAGATAGGGCAGTTAAGGTAAAGTGCCAAACACAGACCTTCTGTCTTCCTCTCTCCATGATGTGGGCTAGTGTTAAATATCAATATTAGTGTGTGTAGCATTTATCAGTATTTCATTTCTTTATTGCTAAATAGTATTACATTGTATGCATATGCCACATTTTGTTTATCCATTCATCAATTGATGGACATTGGAATTATTTTCACTTTTTGCCTATTATGAATAATGCCACTGTGAACATCTGTGTACACACTTTGGGAAGTTGGTTTTTGTACTTTTGTCCACAGGTTTTAGTTGGAACCAGCCAGAGGGAGAGAGGCTCTTGGGTCTGTTCTGTCTTCACCAAGTCTCTTTTAGTCAGTTTTACTTTTATTTTTTTATTTTTTAAAGATTTTATTTATTTAAGAAAGATAGAGCGTGTGCAAGCACACATGAGCAGGGTGGGGGGCAGAAGGAGAAACATACTCCCTGCTGAGTAGGGAGCCCAGTCCCAGGACCCCAGGATTGTGACCTGTGCCAAAGGCAGGGGCTTAACTGACTGAGCCACCCAGGTGCCCACACTTGGTCAAGTTTAGATTATGAAATTGAATTGAGCCTGAGATTCATAGAATTCATGGAAGCGTGAATTAACCCACAAATTTTAGTTCAAAATCATTTGTGTTTTTCTTCGACTTAGGCAAAATTCTAGATTTTGGTGTAGCTTTTTTTTGTAGTCATTTAAAAAATTACTGTAAGGGGATTTATCACAGGTAATCTGGTGTAGGCTATTTAACAAATGTTTTATGACTAGTATTTGGAACCTCTGTGTTGACTAGTTCCATAATTGGAGTTTGTTTTTTGAACCAAATAAGTAAGTAGATGTGAGTAGAACACAGCAAACCAGTATGAATCCATTGGTGAGGGTAAATGTATAAGCATTGCTCTGTCCAAATGTGTAGTCAGTCCTCAAAGGGAAATCATACACCTACCTCAGACCTTTGGTTCTGATAATTACAAGATGATGTGTAGTCTGAATTAATGATTTAGAGAACTGTATATATGTGAATGTAGTTTATGAAGAACTGCAGCAGTCAGGAGTTGAAGGAGTTAAGGAGACTAATGAAGGATTGTTTTACTAGAGTAGACAAGATGTGGTTTGGATTACGTGAATAGTGCTGGAGAGAATATACTGATTTGAGATACATATTTCAAGACTTGCTGTTGGATTGATGGGGGAGGTAAAAGGAAGGAGGAAATAAATGATTTCTGGATTTCTGGATTGCATAGGTGCCATTTACTATAGAAAAGAACTGAGAAATTAAACTGGGCAAGTGAGGAACTGATAAAGGATTCACTAAGTGTATACTTGTGGGTTCAAAAAAACGTTTTGAAAAAAAAAAGTTTTGAACCTCAAGAGGGGTGAGAAAGTATTCAGATGCAGGACATGGTTATGTTGTAAATCTCAAGATAGCAGTTAAAAGGTAACATGATCTGGAGCTGCAGAGTAGGTATGCATTGCCAGAGATAAATACCTAATACCTGCCTTGGACGTTAGTGAGTAAAGAGTTCTCCTGGTGTGTTATAGAATCCAAGAATCCACTCTTTTCCTGTCATGATAATATACTTATGTCACAAGTCTAGGTTAATAAGGTAGGTAGGTACTGAAGACAGTTATTTAAATATAAATTTTTACTGTTAGAAAATTAAAACAAAAGTGTATATCCTCCAGCTAAATTGTAAATGGTCCTCCTACCCCACACTGTTTTGAAGTCCATCTTAGGCATTTTATTATTTCAGCATTGTAGTATATATCTAAGAGCTAAGAACTCAAGAGACTAGGTACAAATTAGACATTGTGGCTTGATAGGAAGAAAACAACTAAACACAAGTATGCATACTATGGGTAAAACATACATAGAACAGTTTGTAAGTCAAATGCTTATGTGTGCTGTGACATCATTCTTGCTAATCCTTACTGTTGTCACCCATTACTACTTCTTTCCCTTGTCTTTTGTACAGGTTTTTTCCCTTCGTCAGTTGTGGCAGCCACTGATATTTACAGTGTACTTTTATGGCATTAGTGTAGGACTTCAAGCTTTCCTTCTAAAGTAGCCATTGCTTTTAGTGCCTGCCCCCTACCCCCCAAGTTTTCTTTCTTTTTAAAAATTTTTTAAAAATAATTTCAATTAACATAGCATATTATTGGTTTCAGAGGTAGAGTTCAGTGAATCATCAGTCTTATATGACACCCAGTGCTCATTACATCATGTGCCCTCCTTAATGTCCATCACCCAGTTACCCCATCCCCTTACCTCCCTCCCCTCCAGCAGCCCTCAGTTTGTTTCCTGTGATTAGGAGTCTCTTATGGTTTGTCTCCTTCTCTGATTTTGTCTTCATTTTTTTCCCTCTCTTCCCCTAAGATTCTCTGTTTTGTTTATTAAATTCCACATATAAGTGAGATCATATGATAATTGTCTTTCTCTGATTGACTTATTTTGCTTAGCATAATACCCTGTAGTTCCAGCCATGTTACTGCAAATGGCAAGATTTCTTTTTTTTTTTTGATGGCTGAGTAGTAGTCCATTGTGTGTGTGTGTTTGTGTGTGTGTGTATACACACATCTTTATCCACTTATCTGTTGATGAATATCTGGGGTCTTTCCATAGTTTGGCTCTTGTGGACATTGCTGCTATAAACATTGGGGTGCAGGTACCCCTTTGGTTCACTACATTTTTATCTTTTCCCCCAAGTTTTCTTAACCTGCCTTGTTCATCCTTAGCTGTATTACCATGACTCTTCTTATTTCTGCTAGTAGAGAAAGAGTTTTTAGGAAAGGAGAAAAATAACAAAATAATTATTTTCTGAGACCGTATTCTCTTACTAGTTTTTCTTTCCACTCATAAGTAGAAGATGAGGGGTGCCTGGATGGCTTAGTAAGGTTAAGTGTCTGCCTTCTGCTTGGGTCATGATCTAGGGTCCTGGCATTGAGCTCCACATTGGGCTCCCTGATTAGCAGGGAGTCTGCTTCTCCCTCTCTCTCTGTCTCCACCTGTGCTCTTTCTCTGTCAAATAAATAAAAAACCTTAGAAAAAATTAGTAGACCAAAGAAATTAGGAAGATTTTTGGTTTTATGAATTTATCATTCACAGATTATTTTCTGAATTATATCACTCATGAGTGGTCCCAAGGGCTCTTGATATATAATAATAATTTTGGTGAGGCATGAATTTGAATCTTGTACACCGTAAAATTGATGTGGGAGAATAAGTTATGCACTAATAAGAGAGTAGCCAGCTACCTAGCCTTTAAATTCCTATCATTGGGCAGCCCCAGGCGCAGCGGTTTGGTGCCACCTGCAGCCTGGGATGTGATCCTGGAGACCCAGGATCGAGTACCACGTCCGGCTCCCTGCATGGAGCCTGCTTCTCCCTCAGCCTGTGTCTCTGCCTCTCTCGTGTATTGGCAGATGTGAGGCCAGGCAGACGATGTGATTGAGGGTTTCTTGCAAGTAAAGTTTATCTTTTTATTTAAAACATCATGGCCCCAATTAAAAGGATAGTCTCTTGGCATTCCTCACCCTTTCCTCTCTCCTCAGCCCCTTTTGTAAACTAGTCACATTATTTCAGTCACAAAATGTTATAGCTAGAAAAGATAATTGGGATATTATCATTATTTCTCATTTTATTTTTTTAATTTTTTAAATTAAAAAAAAATTTTTTATATCTCATTTTATTATTGAAGAATTAGGGCCCATGGAAATTGGTCAAGGTCATACCACTGGTTCTGTGAAACTAGAAACCCAGGCTAATTGCTTCTAGTTTTTATTCGTATATCATACTGCCTGTATATCCCTAGTTTTTCCTACTCTTCTGATTAGTCTATTTGCTCTCTTTTTCAAATTAAACTTATATTATATGCTGACATATAATAACTTTAGGATAGTTGCTGTCTGTTAATTGCTTTCTGGAAGAATTTGAAACAAAAACTCCAGCCATTATAATAACTAGGCTTCTGAAAGGGCCAGTACATTTTTTTTTTTTTAAAGTAGGCTCTACACTGGGTGGAGCCTCCAGTGGGGCTTGAACTCATGATCCTGAGATCAAGACTAAGCTGAGATCAAGAGCCAGACATTTAACTGACTGAACCACCCAATGGCCAGTACATTTTTAAACAACTTATAGTATGGAATGTTTTAATATTTTAATAGATATTTATGTTGTTTTGTAGAGCTCCAGTTTCTTCCCTAACAAGGAATTGTTTTTCTGTTTGTTTTTTTTTTTTTTTAATGTTTCAGTCTTGTGTCCCAAGTAAGCTCCTTTAAAGTTGGAATTGTAAGCTTTGTGCAGTGGCAGTATCGTAGCCAATGAGGTTTATCTGAGGTGCTATTATTGCTAATTAAAGTTGGAATTGTAAAGAATCCTGGGAACCATCTAGCAAACACCATGTTCAGTAAACATTTGCCAGGTTGAAATTTTACCTTTTTGAAGGAGTCCCAGTTGAATTTGATTAGTATGAATATATTTACTTATGGACAAAATAATCTCTCTCACATGGATTAAAAATATGTTTTAGCTCATCTCATACCAGAAACTAATCCTAGCACCTATTTTTTTCCCCGTCTGTTCTTATTTAAATGTGTAGCAAGGGAAATAAAAGTCAACATTTTCTACTACTTTTCAGCAGAAATCATTATCTCTGCATAGTAGGTCATTGGACTGTTTGCCAAGCTGAATTGCTTTACAGTGATTTATTAGAAAGAACTCAGTTTAAGAGTGAAGAACATTGTTGATTACATTGATAACCATATTTATCTAAAAATTAGTTGACTTTGAGTTCAGCCTGTGTTTTCTTTTTCTACCCATTGCAGTCTACTCTCAAGCACACAAACCTTGTAGGGATGTCAAAAAAGGATTAATAATGAGAAAACAAAAACCCTCAACTGCTTGCATATTGACAGAAAAGAATATCCATATCCATTGTTATTTAGCTTCATGGTAGTGTGAGTTCATTATGGATCAAAGGGAGGCTAGTAAGCCTTAGGGCCCATAGCTGGTGGCTTTATGATGGCTCCTTGAAATCGAAATGCATGGGAGGAATATTAAAGACTATTCACTGTATCCACATTTAACTCCAAACTGCTTTAATAGTTTTAGTATGCCACATAATTAAGGTATCGTAACTGCTGTCTGAAATGTTTGACTATTGACTATTTAGCTGAGTTTAACTGTGCATTTTTAGACAAAGATATTTTGGGCTTAACTTAAATTCTAAAGAAGAAATGAATGTTTTATAAAGCAAAGCAGGAGGAGGGCACTAATTGAATTGTGGATATTGCTGGGAGGGAAAGGGAGAGGTTATTTTTTGACTTTATTGTTAAAATTAAAAGTTTTTTTTTCTTTCTTTCATTTTCTTGGGATGCATTCCAAATCCAGAAGGTAAGAAGTATTATTTTATTCTAAGGAAGTGTATACAATGATAAGTGTCTTCTATAAGTTTAATTGAACTCACCTTTAGATGCATGATTTTTATTTTATAAAATTAAATAGTCCAGAAACTAAATAGTCCAGCATGAGATTCTTATGTAAATATTTATTAAATGTGCTCTTTTTGTCTTTGCTGTTTGTAATAATAATTATTTGGTCATAGTTTTAGAAACCAATCAACATTTAATTTTGTTAAAATTTTATCATTTGACTTACTACCATTGGGCTGCCTGGTGTTCTGCAGAAAATATTTCAAGTTGAAAAATGTGTGAGTTAACATTTGCTTTATGACTGTATGATTGAAAATATATGTTTATGCTTTGATTTAGAGAGAATATTGGTAAATTCTCTATGGGAATGACACCAGGCTAGAATATGTTAAAATGAATAGTTTGGATCTTTTACTGAATTGGCTTTTTTCTGTGTTGACATAGCTATTCATTCATTCATTCATTCATTCATTCATTCACTTACTTGCTTACAAGTATTCTATTTTTAGTTTGTTTTCTTCACCAATATTTCTTTTACCCTAAATAATATGTCCTCATATGCAACCCTCTGTACCTCTTTAGTTTAGAGACATTTGCTTATTGTTCATGAACTTGGCCCAGCCAGTTAAGACAAGTTAGCATCCTGATGAGCTGAAACAATGGCAGTTGATGATACTGTTTTATATGCAGTAGTTACAGAGTGACCTTTCTTAAGAGGATTGTGTTTCTCTTAAAGTCTGTATTTTTTTTTTTTACTATGTATTTCTCATAAGATTGAAAAGCAAAATGTTTTAGTTAATAGTAGAAATGGCTATTGGCTAAGATAGGAGTCAGATAGTTTATGCATATTATTTATTTAATCTTAAACCCTCTGAAGTCTTTATTTCATAGCTAAAGACATAGAATCAATGAGAAGTTATATAACTAGTTAGTGATAAAACTTGAATCCACATCTGTCTGACTCTAAAATATGTCTCACTTTTGCCTCACTTTTGAGTGGGTTGAGGAGATTGAGTAAGGCTCTGAAAGAAATCTTTGGTATTTCTCGGGTGAAAAGTTATGGTGTTCTCCGAAGTCCTTCTCTATTGAGAGTTTGTGATTTCCAATCTAAATAAAATTGAACCTTGTTGTTCCATTTATTTACTTTAAAGCAGGATCTATCAATCAGTTAATCAAATAAAACAGAACCACTGGACCATATTTTTCCTGTTTGGTTTTTTTCCCCTTTGGTTGAAATGGTTTTGCTCACATCTCAATGGTACTGGACAAAGCATGCTTTTGAAAAAACAATAGTGGGGAAACGGCAATAATGGGAAGATAAAGACGAGAGGATAGATAGGCTACACAAATTTTTCAGAGTCTGTGTTTATTTCTGTGACCTCCCTCTCCAGGTCCTAGATTACTCTTCTACTTGTTTTGTGCCCTTTTACTACTCTACTGATCCACACCTTTCATTTTGGGGTTCCAACTAGGCTTCTCCGAAAATGCTTGTTTAAAAATTTCCCTGCATACCCATTCGTTCTCCAGTGATTCTTTCGCATTTGTTTCATATTATGTTTGAGGAGGAAAATAGTTTGAAGAAGCGAATTCATTAAACTATGGATACATCAGATTGCTACCTTTTCTTTTTTTAAATCTCAGTATCCCTTTTTTTTTTTTTTTTAAAGATTTTTATTTATTTATTCATGAGAGAAAGAGGCAGAGACACAGGCAGAGGGAGAAGCAGGCTCCATGCAGGGAGTCTGACGTGGACTGAAGGCAGTGCTAAACCACCCAGGCTGCCCAGATTGCTACCTTTTTTTTTTTTTTTAAAGGATTTATTTATTTATTCATGAGAGACACAGAGAGAGGGGTGGTGGGCAGAGACACAGACAGAAGGAGAGGGAGAAGCAGGCTCCCCTCAGGAAGCCCAGTGTGAGACTGGATCCTGGATCCTGGATCCTGGATCCTGGGATCACGCCATGAACTGAAGGCAGATGCTTAACTGCTGAGCCACCTAGGCATCCCAGATTGCTTTTTTTTTTTTTTTTTAAGATTTTATTTATTTATTCATGAGAGACACAGAGAAAGAGAGGCAGAGACACAGGCAGAGGGAAAAGCAGGCTCCATGCAAGGAGCCTGATGTGGGGCTCAATCCCAGGTCTCCAGGATCACACCCTGGGGCGAAGGCAGGCGCCAAACCGCTGAGCCACCAGGGATCGCCCCAGTAATTACCTTTTTAAAAGTAGATAGTTGTTACTGAAATTAATTTCTTCTTGGAAGAATTGCTGGTAACATGACCGAGAGAGAGCAAGCTAAAGACTTTAATGAAAGGGTTTCTTTAAAAAAACAAAAACAAAAACAAAAAACTATTTATTTATTTGTTTATTTGTTTGTTTATTTATTTATTTATTTAAATGAAGGGGTTTCTAAGAATACAACAATTTCCAGTGAATTAAAAACCTACCAAGACTATTTATTCATTTAGTGATTTCTAAACTCCCTATTTTTCAACATAAGGGTGCTGTTGAGTTCATTTGTTCTGGGTGCTCTGTCAGGTAAGCATGCCATAAAAATCAGTTCTTAGTTTTAAAGTTAGTTTGTATGTGGATAATGAATACTGTGCATGTGTGTCTGTATAGATATATGTATAAATGTATCACGTAAGTTAAAGATTATTACATGTTTATTATTTTAGTACATTTAAAATTGACCTGAAATAGGGCATCCAAGCATCTGTTTGGGGAACTGGATGACTCTACATTTCTTTTAACCTTGGAAGTCTGAGTCTGTTATTTAATCCTATTGAAATTCAAAGGATTGAGCTCTGAAGGATAAATATAGAGTGTGTAATAGTTTAGTCAGAGATAGGGAAGCTGATTAATTGAGGCCTAGTTTTGACAAGCCTGTTCTGTAGGAAGGAGTACAGAAAAATGAACAAGAGATTGGGATTAAAGATTAGGCTGGGTAATGTATTACAAGGGGAAATATCAGTAAGAATAAATAAAGGAGACTGGTGAAATCTCTTAAAGCTTTTTATCACCAGCTTGAAATGGGCATAATATATGTGTTGCCGAAGCAAGCACTAAAGTGGGAATAATACTGGAGGACATTGGTGAATTTTAAGGATGAACTGTAAAGTTTATTAAATTTCTTTAGATTGGTTGCAAGAGGGGATGCCAGTGAGGAGAGAATCACAAATATGAAAAGGAGTAGACTTTAGGATTTTATGAAGAGGCCTAAAATACTCAAAGAGCTGTCCTATGGAGTAATGAAGAAATAATGTTAAATTTTTTCTCCTACTCACAAAGATAAATATTGCAGGGTCATTAGGAAAATTCAAAGTACAGAAAATCACAGATTTTTCCACCATGATAGCCACTGATTTCCAGCATAAAATCAAAACTAAACATGGAATTTTAGGAAGAGACAAACTTGGCTTAGCTTAAGGAAGAATTTATGAATAACTGGAAATGCTTGAGGACATAGTTAGCCTCTACCACCTTATATGCTTGTGTGACAGACTGGACGATTACCTATTGATGATGTTTTAGGAGGAGTCATAAGCATCTGTAGTAAATGGACGAGATGACCAGTGAAGCTCGTGGTCAACCTGTGGATTTGTCTGATTCTTATCTGTAGATGTTGCATACCTGAGAGTATGGTAAAGAACAAGTAAGAGTTATAGGATTATATTTGACCTAGCAAGCCTGAGTTTGGCTATACACAAAGAAATTGAGAGTAGGAACTTGAATAGATCTATTGACCCCGATATTCCTAGCAGCAGTAGTCATGATAGGCAAAAGACAGAAACAACCCAGATGTCTACTAATGGATGAATGGATGAACAAAATGTGGCATATACATTCAGTGGAGTATTTTTTTTAAAGATTTATTTATTCATGAGAGACACACAGAGAGAGGCAGAGACATAGGCAGAAAGAGAAGCAGGCTCCCCATGGGAGCACAATGTGGGACTTGATCCCAGGACCCCGGGATCATGACCTGAGCCAAAAGCAGATGCTCAACCACTGAGCCACCCAGGTGCCCCCATTCAATGGACTATTATTCAGGCTTAACAAGGAAGGAAATCTAATATGCTACAACATGGATGAACTTAATTTTTTAAATTTTTTATTTATTTATTTATTATTTATTTATTAATTATTATTTTTTATTAATTTATATATTTATTTATTTATTAGTCACAGAGAGAGAGAGAGAGGCAGAGACACAGGCGGAGGGAGAAGCAGGCTCCATGCACCGGGAGCCTGATGTGGGATTCGATCCCGGGTCTCCAGGATCGTGCCCTGGGCCAAAGGCAGGCGCCAAACCGCTGCGCCACCCAGGGATCCCCATGGATGAACTTAAAAGACACTGTAGTAAGTGAAGTAAACCAGGCACAAGAAGGGAAATATTGTAATTCCACTTACAGGAGTCCTATATATAGAGCCAGAAAGTAGAAGAATGGTTGCCAAGGGTTGGATGTAGGGGAAAGATAGGTATTTAATGGGCATAGAGTTTGAGATTTGCAAGCTATCTTTTTTTTTTTAAAGATAGAATTTCTTTTTTTTTTTAAGATTTCTATTTACTTATTAGAGACAGAGACAGAGAGAGAGAGAGGGAGGCAGAGACACAGGCAGAGGGATAAGCAGGCTCCATGCAGGGAGCCCGACCTGGGAATCGATCCCGAGGCTCCAGGATCATGCCCCGGGCTGTGAAGGTGGCACTAAACCGCTAAGCCACTGCCACCAGGGCTGACCTATTTATAGTTTATATATATAGTTATTTATGCTTATGTTCAGTTCTTGAATTGATAGCAAAATTGCAAATATGATTAAAATTTTATTTTTTTGCACATTTAAAATTTGTACCAACTTGCCTCATCTCTCTGATGGGAAGGAAATATCAGTTAATCATAAATGATTGTATAGTGTGTGCACGCACTATGAAATAGAGACATCTGGCTCTGCTCAGTGCCAGTCCCATTATTTTTATTATTTATTTTTTTAGAGAGAGTACATGTACATGCGTGCATAGCAGTGAGGGCAGGGGAATAAGGAGAAGGAGAAAGAGAGATTGGGCATGGAGCCCAACTAAGGGCTCAATCTCAGGGACCCAGAGATCATGAACTTAGCCCAAATCAAGAGTCAGACGCTTAACTGACTGAGCCATCCAGGTGTCCCCCTCCCCCCATTTTTACATTAAAATGTATACTTAAGAAACTTCTGCTTCCCTTTTTATATCACCAACACTTATTACCTTGAGTTTACATGATAGCTTCTTTGTAAATGTTCAGTGAATGAGAAACCAGATTAATTTTTTTTCCACATTGTCTTTTTTAAAATGTAGCTTTATTGGTCCTCCTGGGTGTCTCAGTTGATGGAACAACTGACTCTTGATTTCTACTCAGGTCATGATATTAAGACCTATGTCAGGCTCCATGCTCAGTATGGAGTTAGCTTGAGATTCCTTTTCTCCCTCTCCCTTTGCCCCTACCCCCTCTCACACTTTCTCTCTCTCTAAAATAAATGACATTTTAAAGAACAGAAGCAAGTTTATTGAGATATGGTATACATTCTATAAACTTCACCCATTTTATGTGTACAATTCAGTGAGTTTTAGTAAATTTACTAGGTTGTGCAACTATCACCATAATGCAGTTTTAGAACATTTCCATCTCCCCATAAGATCACTCATGCATGTCTACAGTTAATAGAAGTTCCCATTGCTAAACCATAGTCTTCCTTCTGTCTGTATATTGATCATTTCTGGATATTTCAAATAAATGGAATCATGTGGTTTGGGAGGTTAATTAATCTATATTGTAGCATTTATCAGTACTTACACTTTTTCATTAGTCCATATTCTTTTTGTAGTTTTCTCATACAATGCATGCTTTTAGCTTCTTATGTATTTGTTTGACATATTAATTTCAGACTTTAAGGAAAATTGCAAAAGTAGTGCAAATAATTTTTATGTAACTTTTGCTTAAATCCCCCAAATGTTAAAGTTTTATACTTTATCACTGTAATTTGTATTTCTTAAATGTCAGAATAAATTGTAGACATAATGTCCTATTCACCTTTAAACACTTCAGAGTATATTTTCAAAGTCAGGATACTAACATTGATATAATATTACTACTCTCTAATCAACAGGCTTTATTCGGATTTGGTAATTCTTCCACCAGCGTCCTAATTCAGGCTCACACATTGCGTTTGCATTTAATTTTCATGTGTCTTTATAGCCTCCTTTAATGTGAAGTTGTTCTTTAGTCTTTGTCTTTCATGACCTTGGCATTTTTAAGAGTTCAGGCCAGCTCTTTTGTAGTCTGTCCCTCAAATTGAGTATGTCTGATGTTTTCTCACTATTAGATTCAGGTTGTGCTAGAGTAGGCTGGAGCAGAGGGCGTAGGAAAATGATCACGGGATCAGGTCATATGAATAATTCTGGACTTGATTCTAAGAACATTATGATAGTATGGGTGAATTTTAAAAATATATATTTTATTTATTTATACTGAGAGACACAGAGGGAGGCAGAGGGAGAAGCACGCTCCTTGTGGGGAGCCTGATACGGAACTCAGTCATAGGACCCCAGGAGCATGACCTGAGCCAAAAGCAGACGCTCAACCACTGAGCCACCCAGGTGTTCCACATGGGTGAATGTTAAGCCCAGCAAAGTGGCATGATCATATTTGTTTTTATTTTATTTTATTTTATTTTATTTTATTTTATTTTATTTTATTTTATTTTAAAGATTATTTATTTAAAGATTATTTATTTATTTATTTATTTATGATAGTCAACAGAGAGAGAGAGAGAGAGAGAGAGGCAGAGACACAGGCAGAGGGAGAAGCAGGCTCCATGCACCGGGAGCCCGATGTGGGACTCGATCCCAGGTCTCCAGGATCGCGCCCTGGGCCAAAGGCAGGCGCCAAACCACTGCGCCACACAGGGATCCCTCATATTTGTTTTTAAAAGTTACCCCTGGCTTCGGGGTGGAGAATTGAGGGTAAAGGTGAATTTACTCTCACTTGAGATAGGAAACACTAAAACTGGGATTCCTGGGTGGCGCAGCGGTTTAGCGCCCAGGGCGCGATCCCGGTCTCCTGGATCGAATCCCACATTGGGCTCCCGGTGCATGGAGCCTGCTTCTCCCTCTGCTTGTGTCTCTGCCTCTCTCTCTCTCTCTGTGACTATCATAAATTAAAAAAAGAAAAAAAAAGAAAAAAAAAAGAAAGAAACACTAAAACTTTTTGAGACTAGGCCAGAGGGGCAAGTTGTTGGGGTAATGATCACAGTTACTGAATATCTCCTCTGACACACTTTTATATATTATCTGTAATCTATGCAGATTACAAGGTAGATGGTATTACATCCATTTTACAGAGGAGAAAATGAAGATTAAAGGTATTTAAAGTGATTCGCCCATGGCTACTATCAGATCTGAATTCAGATGGGTGTGAATATCTAAGTCTGGCTCTTTTTGCTACATGGGGCTGTCCCCTTTCATTAGTTTGTTTGTTTATTTTTATGAGAGGCAAACTAAGAAACAGACTTTTTAATTTAATTTTTATTTTTAAAAAATTTTTAAAGATTTTATTCATTTATTTATGACAGACACACGGGGAGAGAGAGAGAAAGAGAGAGAGAGAGAGAGAGAGAGGCAGAGATACAGGCAGAGGGAGAAGCAGGCTCCATGCAGGGAGCCGGACATGGGAATCGATCCAGGGTCTCCAGGATCACACCCTGGGCTGAAGGCAGTGCTAAACCACTGGGCCACTGGGGCTGCCCAGAAACAGACTTTTTTTTTTTTTTTTTTTAAGATTTTATTTATTTATCCATGACAGAGAGAGAGAGAGAGAGGCAGAGACACAGGCAGAGGGAGAAGCAAGGCTCTGTGCAGGAAGCCCGACGTGGGACTCCATCCCGGGTCTCCAGGATCACGCCCTGGGCTGAAGGCGGCGCTAAACTGCTGAGCCACCAGGGCTGCCCGAGAAACAGACTTTTTAAAAAAGATTTTTATTCGTTTGAGAGAGAGAGAGACAGAGCACAAGCATGGGGAGCAGTAGAGGCAGAGGAAGAGGGAGAGGTAGGTAGCTTCCTGTTGAGCTGGGAGCACAATGTGGGGCTTTATCCCAGCACTTGGAGATCATGACCTTAGCTGAAGGCAGACGCCTAACCATCTGAGCCACCCAGGGACCCCCATTAATTACTGTATTTAATGCTTCATCTGAGCAGTGTGATTACAAACCTCAGGTCTTTAGCCCTACTTGCCACTGGTGAGTAACCACTTTTCTGCAAAGAGGATTAAATAAGGCCATTGGCAGTATAACTGAAGTTACTTCTGTTCTTGGGACTTGTGTATGAAACATCTTACCGTATTTCCTTACATGAGATAGATTTAGCCTAAAATTACAGCATTGCACTTGTTCCTTTCCTGACCCTCCTCCCCAACTCTGCTGTCTTGAGCATGGATAAGAAAAATTAGAAGCTTCATTGTCTCATGATAATTATGACATTTTTTCAAAAAGATTTGTTTATTTATGATAAACATAGAGAGAGAGAGGCAAAGACAAAGGAGGAGGGAGAAGCAGGCTCCATGCTGGGAGCCCGATGTGGGACTTGATCCCGGGACTCCAGGATTGCACCCTGGGCCAAAGGCAGGCACCAAACCGCTGAGCCACCCAGGGATCCCCTAATTATGAATCTTTTGAAGTGTTTTTGCTTCAGCTGCTTTGGGTGTCAGGACTTCCGTCATACTGTACTGCACTTGACTTTGCCCTCCTCAATACCAGGGTATTGTTGTCCATTTAGATGGTACCTGTTTCTTTGAGTTATTCAGTTATTTTTATTTTACTATATAATTCTGGAGTTTTTGTCCTTGAAGATCTATTCCTGCCATCATGGGAAGTGTAGCCTATTGTACTTCTCTGCCATTGCTTCCATTTTTTGTAAAAATAAACTGCCAGGATGCTGGCTTTTTATATTTTCCCAAAACCAAAACTAAAATTTTGTTTTAAACAGTACAGTGTTCCGGGAGTGCCTGTTTGGCTCAGTTGGTTGAACATCTTACTCTTTTTTTTTTTTTTTTAAGTTATTTTTTTAAAATAAATTTTATTTATTCATGAGAGACACACACAGAGAGAGAGAGAGAGAGAGAGAGAGAGAGAGAGAGAGAGAGGGGCAGAGACACAGGCAGAGGGAGAAACAGGCTCCACACAGGGAGCCCGACATGGGACTCCATCCCAGGTCTCCAGGATCATGTCCTGGGCTGAAGGTGGTGCTAAACCTCTGAGCCACTGGGGCTGCCCTGAACATCTTACTCTTGATTTCTCTCAGGGTTGTGAGTTCAAGCTCTACGTCGGGCTTGTGGCTTAGTGGGGAGTTTGCTTGAGATTTTCTCCCTCCCTCCCTCCCTCCCTCCCTCTCTCTTTCTGCCCCTTCCCCTACTTCCTTGCATGTGTGAGCTCTCTCAAACAAACAAACAAACAAATAAATCTTTTAAAGAAACAGTATATTGTTCTATCTTGTGTGTTATTCAAAACTTCCTTATTTCCTTCAAAGGAAAATTATATCCAGATATTCAAGGAAAATATTATGATGGTGTTTACGTGACTTTTGCCACATATTTTTACCAGATGTGTATGTCATTTACTTTCATTTCTTGGGTTTTACTTTAAGGAGTTTTTGGTTTGGGTTGGGTTGTTTTTGGTTGGGTTTTGTTTTGTTTTGTTTTGTTTTTGGGGGGGTTCTGGGTACTAGATCCTAGATCACATTATTTGTTTCTTTCTCTGAGTTAAAGTACTTTATTGTTCTCTTTTTAAAGTAATCTCTACATTCAAGATGGGGCTCAAACCACAACCTTAAAATCAAGAGTCAGAAGCTCCATAGATTGAGCCAGGCAGGCACCCCTAAAGTACTTTAAATATATAGATCTGCAGTCTATATTCTATCATTCCAAAATCTTAAATGCTTGAAAGAATTTTTTTCATATATTTGATATCAAAACTTGTTTGATAATAGCACTTCTGCTAAACTGACATAAAACTACATATATTATTAGTGTATCTGATTTAGTGTAAATATTTATGTTTTAATGTGTTAGGTTATGGGATGCTGTCCCTAATCCTTCTGATGGTGCTACATAATAGATGGCATATCATGTTACTTTTCTAAAATTCAAAAGATTTTTATGCCTAAAACACTTGACCTTAAGTATTTTGGGTCAGGGATTGTAGGCCTATTTATAGCACTGATTACAGTGTGCTGTGGCTTTGTTCCCTTATCTATCTTTCCTTTTCTGAGCTAGGTAAGAATTCTTCCTTGGGCCTACACACAGACCCTAGCTTATTGGCCTAAACAGAGTGGGCACATAATACTGGAATTGAATACTATTAGATGGGGCAAACTTGTACCAGATGGATTATTGAACTACAGATAACATGTTTTTTCACTTGGTCTTATTTTCTTTTTAAGCAGTCTTTTTTCTGCTTCTGTTTTCTTTCTTACTGGAATCTTGGTTTCATTATTTACTAATCATATGGTTTTGTTATTTAACACCCTTATATGTTAAGTTTTTTCATTTATAAAAATGGCCTAACAATTTTGCCTGCCTCAAAGGATTGATGTGAGGGCTAAACAGAATGCTTCCTAGAATTTAGCACTTCTTTTGTTGTTAATGTAGTTGTTATTGATCATGTCCTCTTGGTTACTTTACTAACATACCGTTCCCTTATTAATGGACTTTGGTCATTTTCTGTGCTTTAACTTATAACACTGCTGGGTATGATCCTTCCATATATGGCTGCAAGTCCTTGTAACCTTATTTTTTTAGGATAGATAGAATTCAATTGTTGGATCACTGGGCCCTAATATTTTTTCATTTCAATGGATACTTTTCATGATACTTCACTAAACCAAAATTGAGATGGAGTGGGGAAGGCAGCAGTTTTTAGTTCTGTCAGCAATCTGTTAGAGGGCTTACTTGCTTTTATAACCATACCAGCAATGGATTTTATCAATTCACTTGTGTTTTTTTTAATTTAATTAATTTCTTTATCTTTAAAGATTATTTATTTGAGAGGGAGTGCGAGAGAGAGTGTACTCATGAGCAGAGTCAGGAAGGTACAGAGAGAGAGAGAGAGAGAGAAGCCTGATGAGGGACTCAGTCCTAGGATCCCAAGGTCATGATATGAGCTGAAGTCAGATGCTTAACTGACTGAGCCACCCAGGCACCCCTGTTTTTTATTTTAATGTAATTATAGACTCACAGGATATTGGAAAAAGTCCATGCACATGTCACCCAGCTTCCTCTGGTGGTAACGTCATTATAAATATAGTATAATATCAAATCCAGGCGTTTGATGTTAGCATAGTACTGTTAACTAAGACTTGGATTCATTTGCTTTCTTCCATTCTGATCAATGGTATCTTGATTTAATTATTTTCCCCCAAACTTGATAAGTTTGGGCTTCTTTTCATGTGTTCTAGTGACCATTTATGTTGCATGTTTTACAATTATTCATATCCTTTATCTATTTTTTAATTGTTAGTATTTTCCTAAAAGCAGCTGTCTTAAGGCTATTCATTGTTTTGTCTGCCATATGTTTTGCAGTTTCCTATTTCAGCCTTATATACTTTCCAGGACCACGCCCTGGGCCGAAGGCAGGCACTAAACTGCTGAGCCATCCAGGGATTCGCAGCTTCATATACTTTCCATAGAAAGTTGGTTGATTTTGTTTTTATCCTATGTAGAGCTTTTTTATTTTTGTGTAGTCAATGTGTTTCTCTGTTGTGGTTCTTAGGTTTTCTTTCTTATTTAGAAAGGTTTATCCATCTAGCAGGTTATATACTATTTTCCTTTTTAATTTTAAGATTTTATTTATTTGAGAGAGCATGAGCAGGGGGGAGGGGCAAAGGGAGAGGTAGAAGCGGACTCTATGCTGGATCCCAGATCCCTGAGATCATAACCTGAGCCGAAGGCAGACAACCCACTGAGCCACCCAGGCACCCCCTATTTTTCTTTTAATATTTTCTACTTTTTACTCTTTGGTCTTTAATCCATTTGGAATGTGTTTTGGATATGCTGTGAGAATTCTTTTTTTTTTTTTTTACTGTGAGAATTCTTTTCCTCAGATGTATAACATGCTATTCCAGCACTACTTAACATAAACTGTTTTATTCATGACTCTTTTGGTTGCTTATGACTTTAAAACCTCAGCAATTCCAAAGGTAGGAGTGGCTTGAGGCAAGGCTTGATATAGTGGCAAAGTAATATTGCTAAAATTATTGCTGTTTTCCTTTTTCCTTTTTCAGTTTAGTGCCTTTTGGGGTGTATTTTTCCCTGTAATTCTTACCCAGCACTTCCTTTGTCTGTCCCGTGTGGTGTTTACCCCAATCCCAGATGCTTTCCTGATGGTCACATGATTAAAAGTTTTAGGCATTACTTCCTCTTACTGCTCAGGGGAAGAGAAAGAAGGTCTTTCTGAAGCTTTTCAGCAGAGCAAGTTTCTTAAGTGCCCAAGTAAATAGCTCCTTAGATTGTTGCCCCAAATTAGGTCATGTGTCTGTTCCTGAATCTTTCCCTGTGGGGTGGGGAATGGGGTGTACACAGAAATGCTGATTGGCTTTTTATACCAGGAAATGTGACTTAACAGTTTGGACTTATACCTGTGATGCGCATGGGATTAATTCTGTCTCAACCACCTGTATGAGGATGAGAAGGGGGATAATGTTTCATGGGAAATTTTAGGTATTGTCTCCAGAAGAGGGTTCAAGTAGATGCCAGGTAGTAAAACCACAGGTGACCAGGTCATGACTCTGTCTCCTTCCTACTACATAGATCATAGAGAAAGGTGCAGAATTGTACAAAGGTACAGAAATTGCACCTTTTACATTTATTATGATCTGTTTCTGAATTTTATTCTAGTAGCAGTCCAGGGTGTTCATTTGTCTATTTATCCTGTCCTAGAAGCATACTGCTTCAATAATAGTAGCTTAGAATACATTTTAATATCTTCATAACAAGGCTTCCATCTTTTTTCCCCCAGAAATTTCTTATATATTTATTTGATATGAACTTTGGGATTCTGACTAGATTGCATTATGCATATTTTTAAGATGGAAATTCCAAATTATATAAAAATATCTATAAGAATCAAACTGAAGACAATACTTTCTTTAGCAAAAATTAAAAAAAAAATTTTCTTGGTTGCCCTCCATCGTCTTTACAGTTTTTGACCCTCAACACTTTCACAAATACCAGAAGGCAATGAACCATGGTCCTGCTCACCCCACAGAGAACTCCTATCATTAAGTATTCCCAGGATAACTGGCAGCCTCTTCTAGTAGCCTTATTCGGGTTATTGAGTGTTACCAGCAGAGAACTGAGAGGGAGAACTGCTGGAAATGTTCAGATAAGCTGCCTTATCCCTCAGATCTGAGGAAAAGATTTTTTAGTACTATAGTTACAATGAAGGAAGTTACTACTTTAGTTACTCCTGAAGGAAGCTGGGTGACATATGCATGGGACTATTTTTCCAATTTCCTGTGAGTCTATAATTGCTTTAAAATAAAAATTTTTGGGATCCCTGGGTGGCGCAGTGGTTTGGCGCTTGCCTTTGGCCCAGGGCGCGATCCTGGAGACCTGGGATCGAATCCCACATCAGACTCCCGGTGCATGGAGCCTGCTTCTCCCTCTGCCTATGTCTCTGCCTCTCTCTCTCTCTCTCTGTGACTATCATAAATAAATAAAAATTAAAAAAAAAAATTTAAAATAAAAATTTTTTTACATCTTCCATTAAATTGCTATTTGTTATGTTAGATAAGTACAAAAAGATAGGAAAATAAGATGTGATAACAGAAAGGAAAATAATTATAGTTTTTACAGACAATTTATTATATTCCTAAAACTCTAGAAATATGGTAAATGTATATTGGAATTAGTAAGCATTTAACCAAGGTGCTACATAGAAGATAAATATTCCAAAACTTACTTTATACCTCTTTAAATGATACTGTGTTAGGTCTAAGTACAAGAGACGATTGTGTGTGTGTGTGTGTGTGTGTGTGTGTGTGTGTGTGTGTATGACATCACTATTGTACACTTGAAACTAATATAACTTATGTCAGTTATATCAATAAAAATATAAAAAATAAATACAAGAGACCATAGAAATGTATTCATTTCATACCTCAGATTTAGTGTGTTGCAGTAGTCTGCAAAGAGATTTTTATATATATAAAATATATATATATTTTAAGGAGACTAATATTGTTTATTTGGATCTGTATGTATATTCTTTCCTTCCCCTGTTTTACTTCTGGACCTGTAAAACTTGTGTTAAATGAAGGAGAATGTTTTGTTTTGTTTTGTTTTGTTTTTAGCTTTATTGAGTTATAATTGACAAAATTGTAAGTGAAATACAATATTCACAAAATATATTTGTAAGACTTCTGTAAGATACATGTTTTCTTACATGTTAGATATTAGATCAGGATTAAGAAAATGAAAGAATTATTTTTCCTTCATATATATGGGGATGAATTTTATATCTATTTTCTCTATGGCAGCCTCTCTGTAGTTTGTTAGACTTTTTATAGTTTATAAAATGTGTTTATGTCAAATGATGTTGATCAGTTAATTTTATCTTATGTCAGTGTTACAATAAGAT
Organism: Vulpes lagopus; assembly: GCF_018345385.1. Lineage (NCBI taxonomy): Eukaryota > Metazoa > Chordata > Mammalia > Carnivora > Canidae > Vulpes > Vulpes lagopus. The sequence continues at coordinate 113,747,021 of NC_054828.1, forward strand.
ACTCAGAGATAGAAACTAATTATTGTGTTCCTCTTGTTTTTGTTTTTGTTTTTTTGCAGTGGGACTTCTCCTCTTGCGTGCCTGAATGCAATGCTGCACACAAACTCCCGAGGTGAAGAGGGCATCTTCTATAAAGTTCCAGGTAGAATGGGAGTATATACTTTGAAGGTAAATATTTTTGTTAAGGCATCATTTATAAAGTAAAATAAGAAGTGACTATGTCTAAATGATATTTGTATCATAGACACAGAATTCTGTTCTTGAAGAGCTCATTTTTAGGAAAAGGTAATATGTAATATGTTCAACTCTGTAACCTGTACATTTTTATTCTAATCTGTGGCCATCTGTGGTCGACTAGAGAAGTAACTATTTTTTATTCTTTATAATAATACTGTCTTGAAAGGATGAACTGAAAATGACTTCCAGTGACTTTTTGAAGGACCTCACAACATTTGAATAATAAGTGTTAACTTGGAGCATACAGACCTGATGCTTTATAAATTGCTATTTAATTCTCCATTATAGTTCAGAGCTGTGGTTCTTCTTTCTTTGTAATAGAGAAAGCCCAAGTTCAGAAGATTTGATTTTCTTGTTTAGTGTTCACCAGATAGTGTAAGAACTGGAATATGGACCCACATCTGACTGGATTCCTGAGCTGATGTTCTTTTTACCATACCAGCCTTGCTGATTTCTAATTCTGGCACCGAGAAGACACTTGACTTTCACTGTCCCTTCACTTACAAACCAGAAAACCAACTCAAATGAGCTTGATGAAAACAGAGTTTATTAGTTCATATAACTGTAGATTCTAAGGAAACAGAGTCTGGACCCAGGAGCTCAAATGATATCATCAGGGATTGATCTCTGCTTTCTTTTGTCTTCATTCTCAGGCAGGCTGTCTCCTATCATACATGACTTCACTGTCAACCCCCACTCTGCAGGATGTAAATCTGGAGAGAAAAGCAAGAACTAAAGTGGGAGCCCTTCAGTTAATTCTGATGTGGCTTAATTGGTTTGGCATGGCCCATGTGCCTATAACTGAATAATCACTGTTGCCAAACGCATTGAGTCTTCTGATTGGCTATACATAGGTTCACGATCACTCTTGATGTGAGGTTGAGGATAAGCCCTCTGCCAGATGAATTCAGGAAAGGGATTGTTTGCCAAAGGAAATTATCAACAGAAGGAGAATTAATGCTTGGCATACACTGACTATTGTCGATGTGTATGTGGGACTCTTTCCCTTCTTTTTAGCTTTCAGCTGTAGTCAACACTATGCTCAGTGGTTGTAGTAGCCCACTAACATTACAAAGTTCTAATTTACCTATAATACCTCCTTATTCACTTTGTTAAACTTTTTATGATTACAGGGCTCTATTCTCACAGGGAGCTTTTTGCATTGCTTTAAGGTTCTAGCTGTTCTAGACCTTCTGTATTGTTAATAACACTAATTAAATGCCTACTCAATGCTGGACACTGTAAAGACTATAAAGAAGAATAAACTGTGGTCCCTGAGCTCTCGATGCTCGCATAGTTATTGAAGTAATTACATACTGACAAAATGTACTGTGATATAAAGTACTATAAGGCATTGTCATAGGGTAGAGAAATAAAGATTAATTTTGAATAAGGGGATCTAGAAAGCTTTTGTTTGTTTTCTTTTTTTAACTTAAAATGTTTGAGTTGAACTTTGGCAGATAACTAATGGGAAGGGCCTTCAGGATAAGGGGATCTAGAAAGCTTTTGTTTGTTTTTTTTTTTTAACTTAAAATGTTTGAGTTGAACTTTGGCAGATAACTAATGGGAAGGGCCTTCAGGATAAGGAACTAGCTTAAGCAAAGGCATAGAAGGATCCAGAATGGATTTGAAACTAGAATAGATTGAAGTGGTTACCTTCATCTGTGTGTGGGTTAGTGTGGTAAGGAGTTGGCGGTGGAGTAAGCATTCGGTGAAGATCAATTTTGGAGGCCTTTTGAAAATCTGACTTAGCAGTTTGCGAGAGGGGAGGGGGAAAGAGAGTGCTGAGGAGATGGCAGAGGTTTTTCAGGAGAATAGTGTGATCAAATCTGTGTTAGGAAGATAATTCAAACTGGATAGATTTAAGGGTAAATCAGGGATTGTTTGTAAGAGATAATTGGGGCAAGGGACATTAGAGAAATAAAATATATACTATGGAATGGGCAAAAGGAGGGGTGAAATGATTCTGAGATTCGGGGCATTCATAGTTGACCAGTTGATCTGCAAGGGGTCACAGGTTTAAGCTCAAGAAGAGTTATATTTGTACTTAAAATACTTGTTGAACCTACAGGTCAGGACGTCTGGCTGGCAACTAACTCTGTAAAAGTTGTTCCACATTTTGAAGGAAAGAATAGAAAAATATGGGCTGTGTATTTTTTAAGAAAGTATACAACATCAGAAATGGCTTAGAGAGAAATAGCACTAAGATATAGACATAAATGGGAAGTAACAGTTCCTTACTAGATCAGAGGTTATTATCTTGGCTATAATGTGTCAGTTGTAGGAAGGAGAGTCACATATCAGAATTATTTTTTATGTGATTATAAAGTGTAGGAAAATAAAAAATCTATTGAGGGGAAAAAAGAACTATCCATAGTTCTATAACTTCTAAGTTCACTAATGTGTTTGTTTACATGTGTATATTTTTATATACTACATACATACATAGTAGCTAATATATTTTGAGTTCTTATATGCCAGGCACTATTCTTAAGTATTTTCCATTTAACTCATTTAATTTCAGAATGATCTCTTAAGGTAGGTACTATTATTATTATCTCCATGTTATAGACAGGGAAACTGAGGCATAAGAGATTAAGACTTTGACCAAGATTGTATAATTAGGAAAAGATAAAGCCAGAATTCAACTCCAGAAAGTCTTAATTTCCTAGTTCTTCGTCTTGCACCTATCCTACTGTATCTCTCACATACTGTGCTGACACAGGTGTCTTTTCTGATTAACATTCTCACTATTCAGTTTAGAAACCAAAGATTCCTGTGAGTTTAATAAAAAATTATTCCTTTTAGGGTACCTGGCTGGCTGTCAATAGAGCATGCTCGGGGTTGTAAATGTGAGCCCCAAATTAAGAGTTTATTTTAAAATAGAAAAAAATTTGTTTTAATTATTCCTTTTGTATTTGACTCTTATTACTTATTAACCAATATTTAGGAATCAGATTCTCAAATAGTGAACTATCTCTCCCTATCCAGATTCAACTCAATTCACAATACTTAATGATACATACACACAAATACATATCTGTGAATGATGACTATATGTATCTTTTACAAAATTGTTACTGCATAGTTTTTTTATTCTGAAAACCTTCTCCTTTACTTGGACTTACATATACCCAGTTTTTTTTCTAATTTAAGCCTCTGTATTATGCTTGCATATGATTTTCATGTATAATTTTTATCTTTGGATGTAGATAGAAACATTAGCTAATTTGACCCAAAGAAGAGAGATAACAGGAATTCCAAATAGATTACTGGTTCTGCTACTGAATCCTGTAATATTAAAAATTAATCAGCACAGTTAAGTTGCAATAACGCATATCAAAAATTTAATTCCTATTTGCTGAAATGGTAATGATTAATCCTAATTGGATGCCTACATTTTCAGAAAGATGTGCCGGATGGGGTGAAAGAGCTATCAGAAGGTTCAGAAGAAAGCAGTGATGGTCAGTCAGATTCCCAGAGTTCTGAGAACAGCAGCAGCAGCAGTGATGGTGGCAGCAACAAGGAGGGAAAAAAGAGCAGGTGGAAAAGGAAAGGTAAATCCACCTGATCGCTCAATAAAGTATTGAATGCTATACGACAAAAGCCCTTGTTAGTAGCTCCACTTTTTTCAGACCCCAGGACAGTTCATCTCTTTCCCTTCCCTCTAGATTGGTAATGTCCTAGAATTTCTTGCAATGATGGAAATGTTCTGTGTCTGTGTTGTCCAACCTAACACGGCCAGTAGCTAGTCTACAGAGCACTTGAAATATGGCAGTTTGAATAAGGAACTGAATTTTTTATTCTTTTTAAATTTTAATTTAAATAGCCACATGTGTCTAGTGGCTACCAGTTGGATAACACAGCTCTCTAGGTTTTACCTGGGTTTATTTATATTCAGCTCTTGGTCATCCCTAGCCTTTTTGAAGGATGCTGTCATCTTACTTGCCTCTTTAATCCTCTCTTCTAAACTTGAACACTTATTGCTCTAATAGCTCTCTACTTAACCAGGAAAAGAATGCTTTTCATTTCTACTAGCAAAGACTAAATTTAATCTGCTGTTCTTTGCTCTCCCCTGCTTGGTGTCTGCTTTATAGCTTACCCAAAAAACTTTTTTTTTAGAGAATAATGTCTTTGTTGCCGCAGCTTCTTTGGGATGGATTTTCCACTTAAGGATACATTTTATTAAAAAAACAAAAAACAAAACAAAAAGGATACATTTTATTACCTATTCTTGCTAATTATTCATAGCTTCTTGTCAGAGTCTTCTTGAAGAGGGCAAATTGTTTTTACCTCAGTTTTTATAAATTTAGCTATACATGGCAGAGCAGATTTAAGTCAACTTCTGATGATTCCTTTACAAGGATTAATGTAATGGTATTCTAGAACAAAATGACATCCAAGAATTTCCCTAGCCTGGATGTCCTCTTAGGTTTGTGTTACGGACATGAGCTGTCCTTAGATCTAGAAGATAGAGTTATGTTTGTGGGAATACTTGATTCATTAATTTTAAGTGCCTTTGGAATTATTGATGTGGAACTGTATCAGAAAAATAGTCTGATTCATTACCATTCCTGCATTCATGTGTGTGCTACTCCTGGAGGGAACTAAGATAATTGGTGACATCATTTGTGTTCTCTGGTAAAGCTACCACACATGCAGTTTGGGCAAATTTTATAAGAGGATTTTAGCTTTAAGATCACAATTACTTGGAGAGTAACCCAGACCTCAGGTGTTAGGAACAAATAGAATAAAGTCAAGATAAAGTTAGTACCTGTGACCAGTATTCTTGAGAGATATACATCTATTAAAATCAGTAGTGATGATTGAAAGGAGGTGTGGTCCAGGCCCTACATTCCTCAGAGTCCGCTAAGGATGTTTTTTGGAAGAATGGAGCCAAAAGTGTTAAGAGCTCTATCTTTCCTGCTTGTCTGGGGTTTAAACTTTCTTTCTTTCTTTCTTTTTAAAGATTTATTTTTATTTATTTTAGAGAGAGAGAGCCCAAACAGGAGAGGCAGAGGAATCCCAAGCCAACTTATTACACTGGGCATGGAGCCAGTCACAGGGCTTGATCTCACAGCCCTGAGATCATGACCTGAGCTGAAACCAAGAGTCAGATGCTTAACCAACTGCACCACCCAGGTGCCCCACCTAGTTTAAACTTTTAATTTTGGAAGTTATTGATCTAAGATTAGGAACCAAGCCAAATCATCAAGCAAGAGAAACAGCAAGATTCATAATTTCCAACAAGATGTGGCTAGAAACAGAGAAATCAGTAACTAAGTAGGCCAGACTAGCAAATTTGGGAACAGAATCATGGTCTTGGGGTCATTCCTTTTCACTTTTCAGTAGCCATATATGCCGTAGTAGCTGTTTGTTATGTGTTTGTTAACGTTACATGTTTGTTAAAGGCAATCTCTGAGAAATTAAGGTGAATGTACTGTGATACAGGAAGATCTAAGAACTAACAGTAGAATCGCATTGTCAGTAGGTTAATAGATTTTTAAGATTTTATTTATTTATTCATGGGAGACAGAGACAGAGAGAGAGGCAGAGACAGAGGGAGAAGCAGGCTCCATGCAGGGAGCCCGATGTGGGACTCGATCCTGGGTCTCCGGGATCATGCCCTGGGCTGAAGGCAGTGCTAAACCGCTGAGCCTCCTGGGCTGCCCATAGTAGAAGATATTTAACAGCAAAGTAAGAGCGAATTCAGAATTGTGGTCCAGATAAACTATTCTGTCATGCCTTTGTACTCATTCCTCTTCTAGAAATTATCACATTATTGAATATTTACTCTCCATTTACATTAAGATGAGATGTTCTATAAAGATCTTTTCTGATGATAGGTAGTCTATTAAACTGAGGACAGACTATATATGCTGTTTGGAAGGGAAAGGGAAAGGTGCAAATGATGTCATATGGGATTCATGTTTACCCTTTGCTGAGCTACCCACAATGAAGAATGATTTAGTTTCTAATAGAATGTGCTTCTCTTGTTCATGGGTCATACATAGGTATGTGGCATAGATACGTAAATTTTTAGGTATATGTTACATAATCTGTGAATGTTTTCGTAGCCCAGTGTAAATTGACGTGGAAAATTTGTAGGTAGCAGTGATAGGGCAACAGGGCAGTTCTAAATCAGTTATAGTTATTAATAAAGGTAAAGCAAAGTAATTGTGCTTATTCCTTTTTCTTATTTAGGGCTTTTACTCTCAATCTGACATCACTTTTATTTCAAAAGCTTTGTAAGACAGGAAGAACATTGAGATAGTATCAAAACCCACTTCCTTTTATGTACAAAAATAAAGAGCTCTGACAGCAAAACTGATACTTCTAGTTGAAAATCGATAGAAACTCTCTTGATAATAGGTATACCTTTCAGCCAGATAGGAACAGAGAACAGAACTTTGAAATTCAGTCCAATATCAAAACTAGTTTATTGATTTCCAAGTTCTTCCATAAAGTGGAAGAACTTAGAAGTTCACAGTTTTGGTTCCTAATTGTCAGACAGGAAACAATGTTCAGAGAAGAGCTTTATGGAATTCCAAGTCAAGGTAAGGTGAAATAAATCCAGAAAAAAAGATTAAAATCAACTTTTTCTGTTGCTTTTTTTGTAGGACCATAGCTAAGCAAAGTCTCTGCCTTTTCCCCAAGATAAAATATAAAATATTGCTGCATGAAGCAATGATAGAAGGAGGATTATTTTTTATCTTCTGATAGAGAAAAGTTTTGTTAAATTTTGGCCTGCTTTTTAAGTATCTTAAGAAAAAAATTAATTATGTAAAATATACCTTTTTACTTACAAGGAATTACTAGTTCTTTCCTGGGGCATGATCGAATGTTAATTTATTTGCTTGTTCAAAACTATTTTAAATCAGGAATTTGATAACTACTATGTTTGGAGTTATTTCAAATACCAAAGACCTCCCTGCCCTCTAATATCATTTCTAGATATAAGTTTACTGAATGGGGATGACTATATATAGAAATGTCTCCTTTAAAAAGTATCCTGGGGAGAACAGCTCCTTTGACAAAGTTAACTTTTGTGGAGAGAGATCTTTCAGAGAGATGCTGTCTTTGTTCTGTGGTGTGGTTGGTTGGTGGCTGGGTCAGAGGTTTTAGCTCTGTCATGTATTAAAGATGTCTCCACTATTAGTACTTGGATAGGTAAGTTACCCAGAAGCAAGAAAAGGTGTCCAGGTATGGCCTCTCCATCTTTGATTAGGAGATTGTTTGAATATTCATCAGTAGCGGCAACCTGCACTTGGTGTTGGAAGAAGGTACTTAAAAACTAAAACAGTCGGTTAACTCTTGGAAATGAAATTCCTCAAAAAACAGACTATGGTGAAAATAAAAACTCTCCTTTAAGATGATTACTATTTGTGAAGATTAGAACAATTTTTGATACTTCAATTGTTAATCAGTCTTTCAGCTATTAATTCTTCAACTATAGAAAAAACTAAGCTTCAATTTTGATGTTACTGCTTCATTATTTCTGGTAGTATCTCTAATATTTTAGAGGGAATCATTGAATATCTTCAGGAAACATAAAATATTCAGTCAAGAATTACTAAAGTCTTCAATTCAAAGACATCTAAGATGGATAATCTATCCTTTTGACCTTGTTCAGTGTAATAGTCATCCATTGAAATGGAAAATTCTCAATGCTGTAATATATCTGAAAAGTAGTTCCTTCTGAATGTATACTCAGTGGGTAATACTAATTGTTCAGCAACCTGAAACTACTTCAGTAAACTATATAAAACTGGCTTTAAGTGCCTCAAGTTCTAGGGGCCCTGGGTGGCTCAGTTGATTAAGCCTCTGACTCTTGATCTCAGTTCAGGTCTTGATCTTAGGGTCATAAGTTCAAGCCTCAAGTTCTAAAATTTGTTTTAGATATTTTTCAGAAAATAATTGTAAGCTTAAAAACTCATTTCTTTACTAGGCTGTTGGGTTTTTGTTTGTTTTGCTTTTTAAATCAAATAGTAAGTAACTTGATTTTTGATTAGAATTTGTTAATATTTAATAAAAAAGAATTTGTTAATATTTTATTAGGTCTGTGTATTTATATGAAAACAAGCATTTTTGTTTCTAATCAGATACTACATATGTTCCTAAATAAAGAGAGCTTTTAAGCATTGAGCAGTCCATATTTGAAGACCAGGAGATCAGGATATAATCCTGAGAAGCAGTATTATTTAGGCAGTTAGTTTATTTACAGAACCAAAGAAATATCTCTAGACTGCTTGCCACACTTTCTTTTTCCAGTGCTATATACTATTTGCTAGGCATTTGGGGCAACCAATTTAAATAAGGTGCAGGCCCCATCCATATCTAGAAGTATAGAAAAAGAAGCAGATAGTTAGCAAAGGACTTTAATAACAAGTGTTTATATATGTGTCATGTTATAGCAGCATTAGAGAATTGTTAACTTTACCTGGGTAAGTAAGTATTGTGTGAGCTATAGAATTTTTTTTTAAAGATTTTATTTATTTTTTTCATGAGAGACAGAGACAGAGACAGAGACAGACTGCCTCTACAGGCAGAGACACCACTGAGCCACCCAAGTGTCCTGAGCTATAGAATATATTGGGAGTATAATCTCCAAGGAAGACAGGATGTATCATGGAAAGAAAACATATATAAAGACAGGAAGGTAGAAGCGTGTTTCAGAAGGTCATATGAAGATAAGTGGATGGAAAAGATTTGTAAAGAGAAAAAAAGAGAAAGAAGTAGAGATCAGACTGTTAATTTTTAGTGCTAGTCTCCATTATTTATAGGGTGTTGGTGTACATAAAGTAATCTCTTAGGAGAATTAAGAAATGTAGTATGGGGATGCCTGGGTGGCTGTCTCTGGCTCAGGGTGTGGTCCTGGAGTCCCAGAATTGAGTCCTGCATCAGGCTCCCCTCAAGGAGCCTGCTCCTCCCTCTGCCTGTGTCTCTACGTCTCTGTCTCTCATGAATAAATAAATAAAATCTTTAAAAGAAAAAAAAAAAAAAGAAATGTAGTATGTATGGATCAGAGAATAGCAACCCTGCAGACTCTTTCAAATTTTCATAGCCATGTACCAAGAGAAACAAAATCTTTGTTTATACAATTTTTGCTGTTGGTTTCATCCTCTTGTCCACTTAAGATCTGAGTTAATAGGGACACCTGGGTGGCTCAGCAATTGAGGGTCTGCCTTTGGCTCGGGGCATGATCCCAGGTTTCTGGGATCGAGTCCCACATCAGGCTCCCTGCATGGAACCTGATTCTCCTCCCTCTTGCCTGTGTCTCTGCCTCTCTTTCTGTGTCTCTCATGAATAAATAAATAAAATCTTAAAAAAAAATCTAAGTTAATATATTAGCTTTTTTAAAAAATAAAATTAAAAAAATTTATTTTTCTTTCAAATTTTTTATTATTATTTTTTAAAGATTTTATTTATTTATTCATGAGAGACACAAAGAAAGAGAGAGAGAGGCAGAGATACAGGCAGAGGGAGAAGCAGGCTCCATGCAGGGAGCCCGACGGGAGACTCGATCCTGGAACCCCAGGAGCACGCCCCCAGCCAAAGGCGGAGCTAAACCACTGACCCATCTGGGCTGCCCTCTTTCAAGTTTTTATTTAAATTCCAGTTCAGGGATGCCTGGGTGGCTCAGCGGTTGGGCATTTGCCTTCGGCTCAGGGGGTGATCTGGAGTCCCAGGATTGAGTCCTGCATAGGGCTCCTTGCATGGAGCCTGCTTCTCCCTCTGTGTCTCTGCCTCTCTTTGTATCTCTCATGAATAAATAAATAAAAATCTTTTAAAAATAAAAAATAAAATGAATAAATTCCAGTTCACTGGGCACTTGGGTAGCTCAGATGATTAAGCATCTGCCTTTGGCTCAGTTTATGTCCCAGAGTCCTGGGATGGAGCCCAGCATCAGGTTCCTTACTCAGGGGGGAACCTGGTTCTGCTTCTCCCTCTCTTTCTGCCTACTACTCCCCCTGCTTGTGTGTACTTTTACTCTCTATGTCAAATGAGTAAATAGAATCTTAAAATAAATTCCAGTTCATTATATATGCTAGTTTTTGGTTCTTTAAAAATATTTTTAAAAATTTATTTACCAGAGAGAGAGAGAGTGGGAGTGCACATTAGGGGGAGTGGCAGAGGAAGAGGGAGAAGCAGGCTCCCCGCTGAGAAGGTTGCCCCACCCGGGGCTCAATCCCAGGAACCTGGGATCATGACCCAAGCCAAAGGCAGACTCTTTTTTTTTTTTTTTTAAAGATTTATTTATTTATGATAGACACAGAGAGAGAGAGAGAGAGGCAGAGAGAGACACAGGCAGAGGGGGAAGCAGGCTCCATGCCGGGAGCCCGATGTGGGACTCGATCCCGGGACTCCAGGATCGTGCCCTGGGCCAAAGGCAGGCGCCAAACCGCTGAGCCACCCAGGGATCCCCAAAGGCAGACTCTTAAATGACTGAGCCACCCAGGCACCTCTAAATATGTTAATTTTGATTTGTTTTTCTACTTACTGTTATTTATTGTGATATTTCTCCTAATTGGATGGAGGCCCCCAAATGTGGAGCAACAATCCAGGTGGAAGCTGGTGGTGCTGGTAGTCAGAAGAATTCACCTGAGGCAGAACAAAGGAGATAGAAGTTTATTGAATACACTGCAAGGGAGCAGCAGGCAGGACAGCAAAGAAGAGACTGCATCTGCATGAGGTCGTGGGTGAGGGCTGTTTTTAAAGGAGTGGGGGTGCGGTTAAGAGATATAGGGATGTATGGAATCTTCCCTCTTTTGAGTAACTATGCCTGGTTGTAAGTAGCCAATTGGTCAGTTAGGGCATATAGATATTTTGAGGTGGGTCCTCTGATGGGCCAGTCTATTCAGCCAGTCCCCCACCCCCAGGTTTTTGCCTTGTTCTACAGTCCATTGCTCAAGTCTGTTGCCCAAAAGCAACCTCTGTGTTTATGGTAGTTCAATTAATTTCTAATCACTAGTATATAGGTTAAAAGAATTCATTTCCATTTCACTTTAAAAATCATTTGTTTTGGGTAATAGATTTCCTTAATACAGGATTAGATTAATTGGTGACATTAATTGGTTTTATTTGAAGTAAAAAGTAAAACCAATGGTACATAAGTGTGAGAGATTATTTTTCTCAAAGTGCCGATTCGTAAGATAGGATTATAAACAATGTCTTAGTCCTTGTGGGATTTTGTGGGTCAACACTGTGTGGGTGCCAGCACTAATCAGTAGTCTATGAAACCCAGGAAACATTCAATGGAGGGAAGGCAAAAAAAATCATAACAAAGGTTTGATTTCCCACTGCTTTGTGTTGATTTGCGAACAAAGAAGTATAATGTGTATTGCACATGAATTTGTAAACCGAAATTTCTTGCAGCACACATACTACCTACCAAGAAATAAACATAATTTGTTTTAAAAAAAAGATTATAGGGCACCTGGGTGGCTCAGCAGTTAAGGGTCTGCCTTTGGCTCAGGTCATGACCCCGGGTCTTGGGATCAAGACCAACATCAGGCGCCCCAGAGGGAGCCTCTCTGTTTGGTCTCTGCCTCTCTCCCTGTGTCATCAATCAATCAATCAATCTTTTATTTTATTTTATTATTTTTTTAATCAATCAATCTTTTTAAAAAAGGATTATAAATGGGCTTGATGAAGTTAAAATACAGCCTTAATATTCATTTTTCAATGTCCTATTCTTCATATCTTTATCTTTTTTAAAATGTAGCCCTGGTAAATCTTAGTTCCTTACTTTGTATGTAATTCTGTGGGCACTATTCCCATGCCCTTCCCACACACCCCCTACCCTACATCTTCCCCTCCTCAGCTAGCTGGTTTATTCTTAAACTTTTCATCACAAAGGACTATTCTCTCCCCTCTTCTATTCATTGTGGACTGACACATAAAATACAATAAAAATGGCCCAGCAGTGTCAGTTTTCTATGAAAATATCTAAATAATTGCTCTCACTTTTGTATTTATCTAATAGCAGGCCAGGCTTTGGACTATATTTGAATAGCAATGGTTTAGATGATTTGTCAATCTCATAAACTGCTGGGAATGCTGTGTTTCTTTAATAAGAAAGGAGGAAAAATCTTTCATTCTGCTTTAAAGAAGGAAAAACATAAAATGATCATGTCTCCCCCTTTTTTGAATTGAGATTAGAAAATAACTCCACCTTCTTGAGTAAACAGTGAACCGTAATGAATGATTACTAGCTAGCACTGCAGAGACATTATGCCAGTTTCTCGGTCACTGCCCATCCTTCCTCAGAAGTAGATGGTGGTCCCTTCTTCTGTCAACATAGATCAGTTTTGTCTGTTTAAAATTTTGATTAAGTTATATGTTCAGGAAAAATGTATACATATTGTAAGTATACAGCTTGTGGAATTTTCACAAATGGAACAGCATCATGAACCAGCATTCAGATCAAAGAACAAAACATTGGGGTGCCTGGGTGGCTCAGCAGTTGAGCATCTGCCTTTGGCTCAGGGTGTGATCCCAGATTCCCGGGACCGAGTCCCACATTGGGCTTCTTGTATGGAGCCTACTCCTTCTCCCTCTGCCTCTCTTTCTGTGTCTCTCATGAATAAGGAAGAAAAATAAAATTAAAAAGCTTAAAAATATATATTAAAAAAAACAACGAAGAACAAAATATTGTCAGTATCCTAGGAGCCCTCTCTGTGCTCCCTTCTGGTAATAACCATTGCCTCAAAGTAACCACTGTAATAATTTCTGATAGTATAGATAAGACATGTCTGGAACAGAACCAGAAACTTTTTAAACTTAAATCATGTTTTTTTTTTTCCTTGAATAATTTTATAAGTCTTTATCCATATTTTTGTGTATGTTCATCAGATTTTTGAAATTGTATAGTATTCTATAACTATTCCCTAGTACCTTTACTTATCCATTTTTTAAAAAAAATTTTATTTAGTTATAATAGTCACATAGAGAGAGAGAGAGAGGCAGAGACAACGGCAGAGGGAGAAGCAGGCTCCATGCACCGGGAGCCCAATGTGGGATTCGATCCCGGGTCTCCAGGATCGCGCCCTGGGCCAAAGGCAGGCGCCAAACCGCTGCGCCACCCAGGGATCCCTACTTATCCATTTTTGCATTGATGAACATTAGGCTATTTCTAGTTTTGTTTTGTTTTGTTTTGTTTTTTGCCTATTGTGAATTTTTTTATGTCTGGGCTTTTTTGTTTTTTGTTTTTGTACTCATTTTTTTCTGGGTATGTACTTGGGAGCAAAATTAACTGTAGTGTATACTACCAGACAGTTTTCCAGACTGCTTGTACCAATTTATACTCCCACCAATAATGTATGAGAGTTCCAGCTATTTCTCATGCTCACTAATTGTCAGTCTTTAAAATTTTAGACTTTGGTTAGTATATAATAGTGTCTCATGTGATTTTAAGAACCACTGGTTAAACCTTGTAGTAATAAGAGCAAAAGACCAGAAAGAAACAACATACTCATCAGTCTGGTTGAGAGATTATAGTACATCTGCTCAGTGGAGTTCTGTGCATCTATTAAAAGGAATGTGGAAGATCTCTGTATTCTGTTCTAGAATGTTCCCCAGGACATACTAAGTTAAAAAAAAAATCAATATTCTGGACAACTTATGGTGGTTGATTTTTTACTTAAATGAGTAAAATGAATGCCTGGATGGCTCAGTGGTTGAGTGTCTGCTTTTGGCTTGTGTCTTTGTTCCGGAGTCCTGGGATTGAGTCCTGTATCAGGCTCCCTAGAGGGAGCCTGCTTCTCTCTTTACCTATGTGTCTGCCTCTCTGTGTCTCTCATGAATAAATAAATAAAATCTTTAAAAAAAAAAAAAAAGAAATGAGTACAAGTATTAAAATGTCTGTACTATGTTTCACCAAAACAAAAATATAGGTAAAAAAACAATGGAAGGATGCAAATTAATATAAATGATTTCTTAAACGGGGAGAGAAGTAATAAAGGGGTCTCAACAATGGAGGGAGCTAGACTCATATGGAAGTAAGTTGTTTTATCACTTTACATAATTAAAACAAGTTTTTAAAATATACTTTCTAGAAATAACAAAACAAAGCAAACTCGAGTGTATGTCAAATTTGTGGCATAATGACATAAGTTTCTAGGGATATGTCTTAGTTATAGGAGACCAGACACCAAGAAATCCTTAAACTACATTTAGTAGTCTCATTTTCAGGAATTATATAGGCATAGTTTCTTTGAAATTAGATCTATAGTAGAAAGCAAATTAATAATTACAGTAATGTTATTAGGAAGCAGGATTATCAGGGGAGAAGAGAAGTGATAGAATTATAGAATCAGAAAAGTTAAGTGACAGTCCTGTCATCTTAAATTCGAATTTGGCATCTATGCATGAACTTATTTTTCTCTTTATAAAAAAAGGGACCTTTCTTGTTTTAATTATTGAAAAGTCCTAGAACCAGTGATAACCCCATAACAGTGAGCACCCCGTACCGTGCAGCACATGGTTTTTAATAACATTTCCGATTAAAAGATTCCAGGGTTCTTGGAGAAGTGGCTGATCCAACTTGGGCAAAAAAATATGCAAGGTTGCCTGAGACTCTGTGGCAGGTAGAGAGGAAGCAGCTAGATACTGCTGAGGCCATGTCCCAGAGATGGTTTACGACTTGAAAGCTCTCCCACCAACCCAAGAGGGGGACCCAGTTTGAGTGCCAAATTTGTGATGATTGTTTTTGATATAAACATTTCAAATACATAAACATCTATAGGTTCATAGTGACAGTTTAAAATCAGTTTTACATACTATTAGTTTTTTGAAACTGCTATAACAAATTACGGCAAACGAGGTGCCTTAAAACAACAAAAATTTATTTTCTCATGTTCTGGAGGCCAGAAGTCAAATCAGGGTGTCAGCAGGGATATACTCCTACAGAGGCTCTAGGGGAGAACTCTGTTTCTTGTATCTTTAGCTTCTGGTTGCTGACTGAGTTGCCTTGTGGCCATATCACTGCAATCTCTGCCTGTCTTCACCTCACCTTCTTTTCTTTCTGTCCTCTGTGTCACTGGATTTAGGACACTGAGATAATCCAAGAAGATCTCATCTCAAGAGCCTTAACTTAATTACATCTGCCAAGACTCTTTCCAAATAATGTAACATGCACAGATTCTGGGGATTAGGACATAACTTTTTGGTGGCCACCATTCAGCCAACAAGTACCCACTCATTCTGAAAATATACTGAGTTTGGATCTTGGCTGTGCCCCTTACTGTCTGAGTCCTCTGGCAAACTTATTATATTTCCTGATACGTAAAATTTAGATAATATTACAATATACAGAAAAATGTATATATTTGAAATTTATGTATAAATACATGTCCTTGGATTGAGCCCTGCTTGTACTTCTCTCTCTTTCTCTGTCTCAGATAAGTAAATCCTTAAAAAATAAATATATGTCCTTTATAAAACATTTTTGTATTTCCTCGTGTGTATAGAAAAAATGTCAGTAAGGTGCCAACCCAAACATATTATCTAATTATTTCTGAGGGTAGAATTGGAGGAGTTTGGATGGGAATAGAAAGAGGACTTGTACCCATTTGAAATGCTGTAAAAATGATCCTAGCATGCTGTTAGATGCATACAAGATAGTTACTTTTGTTTGCTCTTACTAATAAAAATGTGTCTGAAGAGATTGTAGCCTCTAAAAGTAATTATGAGAGAGAAGTTTCTCCCCATATGTTTAAGCCTTTAATATTTAAAAGTTAGGACAAAGTTTAAGTTTCATAGAAGTTGAGACCTGTATTTAGTCAATTCTGGGAGATAGTCCCTACTGGTGGATCCTGAAATTTTCATGATTTATTTCAGCTGGCTTTGAGATATGTTTATGTTTCATTTGATAGAAAGGGCTTTTGCCTTAAGGGGGAACAGTCCAAATAGTTTGCCCTCGCAATTACAGATAGCTTTATTGTCTCTTTTTCAGGCTGCAAAATGGAATTCTTATATAGTCTAATGGAATTATTTTGTTTGTTTTCTGTTTATTGTCAGGCAGTGCTTGAGGGTTAGGAAATGTATATTTTCAGATTTCTGCAAACCATTAAAAAGAAAATGAACAGTCAAATGTTTGTTAATAGTCTATTTATTTTATGTCCCTTTAAAAACATTGGTCAAAAAAAAGACAGGCATTAACAGTTGTTGACAAGAATTAGAACCCTCACACATTCCTGTACTTTTGTAAAAATGGTATAGCCAGTTTGGAAGACATTTTGACGGTTCCTCAAAAAGTTAAATATAGAGTTGATATAAGACCCAGAACTTCCACTTTAAGATCTGAACCCAGGAGAATTGAAAATATATGTCTCAATACAAAATCATGCTAATGAATGACGTTCATATCATTGTTCAGAATGACCAAAAGGGGAAGCAACCCAAATGTCCATCAGTTAACGAATAAACAAAATGCAGTGTATGCATGAAATGGCCTGTTATTCGATGATAAGAAGTATTGATACATGCTTCAGTATGGATCGAGCTTCAAAACATGATCAGTGAAAAAAGCCAGTCACGAAAGAGCACATATTGTATGATTCCATTTATGTGAAAGGTCTAGAATAGGCAGATGCAGAAAGTAGATTAGTAATTGCATAGCACTAGGGCCATAGTCAGGGGAAAGAGAGGTGATAGCCAGCCAGTACAGGACTTTTTGACGGGTGGGGAAAATTGATTCTGGTGATGGTTTTACAACTTTTAACCAAAGCTATTAAAATTTTTACACTTCAGGTAAATTGTATATTATATAAATCATATCTCTGTAAAGCTGTCATTTTTAAAAAATTGGTCAGCGTAAGTAAACTGAGGATGTGGTTTCTTTCTGTTGCTCAGTTATCTCCGAAATTATCCAACTTTTATGTTTGTATGATAAATCACAACAAACTTTTTTTTTTTTAATTTCATGCTTACCACATGTCAGTTCTTTCCCATATATAAACCTTATCATAAGGATTGGAGTTAAAAGCTGGGTATGCCAAGTATGATCAGTCATCATCTTACACTTGTCTGCTGTTGTCCTCTTTAAATGTTATCTACTGTGTATTCCTTTCTTAGGACTTACAAGAATCTGTTGAAAAACTGTTTTCCCAAACTTGTGTATTCCCATGAACTATGATGCTTCTGCATTTTTATGTCAAGTATAGCTACCTACCAGCATACTTTATGTGGTATCTTCAAGCTCTTTAGCCATACCATGAAATGCCATTTTGCTATCCAGGCCTTTTTAGTCCAGTTACGATGGAAAAGAGAAGGTGTTAGTAAGCATGTACTCTTCCAGAGTCATCCCTAGCAGTAGTGATTATTATTTTTTATTATTTCTATTATTAAGGGGTCTGAATCAGCATATTTTGGTTATCTTTTATCATGAGTAATTCACTACTGAACTTTACAGAACATAAAAATCTAGTTGCTGTTTTATTATAATAGGTATATAAAAAAATAGGGTATATAGGCTTCTGAAGAGAAAACCCTCATTTACATCTTAGCTTTGGCTAAGCTCTGATGAGGTATAAAACAAGTTGTGATGAAGTAGAGAGGGGTTACACCCTATGCAAGTGTACGTTGCTTCTATTGGAGAAATCCTAATGCACCCTCTTACATTGGCAGGCCTGAAACTATTGATTTAAGAGCTGAAGGAATATAAGAATTAAAGCTACAGTAGAGTTTTTGAAGTGGAATGGCCTTATTACTTTCATTTTAAAGATAAGGAAAACTGGGACCCATTCAGTCAGTCCTGGGCTCTTTTACAATATCATGTTGTCATTAGATCTACCTTAAGAACATACATACTGTCCAACAAGCTCTAGAATCTCCTTTGAGTTTTATCTAATTTGATGACTCATGGTTTATATTCTGCTTCCTGCTTCAATCAATCTACTGAAAAATCACAGAATGAAAAGTAATGAATACTAACACACATCCCTTCCCCATCCTATCATCCTTCACTAGAGCTTTCTGAGGAAATAAACTGAAAAGGGAGGCTGTTTGCAGTAGAACTCCAAAAAGAAGATCCTTCCCAAAAGTGTTTGGTCACAGTTCTTAATACAGGTAGCAGCATATGATTGGGGAAGGAATGGTGCTTGATACAACTCTGATAACCACATTTTTTATTATCATTTTCCCCCTACTAGTATCGTCTAGACTGTCACAGCCATCCTCTCCCCAGTCAGGCTGCCCGTCACCTACCATTCCAGCAGGTAAAGTCATTTCTCCATCACAGAAGCACAGCAAGAAGGCACTAAAGCAGGTAATTATGCTCATCTGTGTTTATCAAAAGTCTAATCTATGTTAAAAATTCGTGATGCTGGAAGGCATTGAAAATTTCTTGAAAGGACATAAGGTCCTAATTTTGAGGAAAAATTTCTTGCAGTTTTCCAATTTGGATTTAATAATTTATGGACTTCTGTGTTATAGGTTTGTGGTAGCTAGTCTTTTTTATCACGGTTTAAAAGCTCTTCATTTGTTCCTAATTTGCTAAGAGGTTTTTGTTTGTGGTTTTTAAATTGTGAAAAGGTGTTGAACTTTTCAGGTTTGTTTTCTTCAGCATTTATTGAGAGGGTCAGGTAGCTTTTCTCTTTAAATCTACGAACACACAGACTTCCGAGGCTAGGTACTCTAGGGTAACGCATGCTTAGCTGTCAGCAATAAACTCTACATGTTTGTTACCAACATGTTTGCCAGAAATCCCTGTTACGTGTTTTTAAATATGATAGATTTTTCTGTTTTTAAGAGTTTTGCTTGGATTTTGCTGTTTTCTTGTACAATTCTTGTACAATTTTGGAATCAGGATTCTAGCATTAAAAAGTTGGGGGCAGCCCGGGTGGCTCAGCGGTTTAGCGCCGCCTTCAGCTGGGGCGTGATCCTGGAGACCCGAGATCGAGTCCCACATCCCACGTCGGGCTCCCTACATGGAACCTGCTTCTCCCTCTGCCTGGGTCTCTCTCTCTCTCTCTCTCTCTCTCTCTCTCTCTCTCTGTGTCTCTCTCATGAATAAATAAATAAAATCTTAAAAAAAAAGTTGGATAGCTCTCTGCAATTTTCTAGATTTTTGGAAAACAATCATAGAATTGTTTTCATAGCATTTCAGTTTCATCTGTTACTGGTCTCATTTGATTCCTGCTTTTTCAGCTAATTTTGGAAAAATGTTTTTTCTTAATTTTGGATATGTATTTCTCTTAGAAAATGGTCCATTTCACTTGACTGTTAAAAATATTTGCATAAAGTTGTAGTAGCATTCTTTTATGTTTTTTTTTGTTCCTCATTGTTGTTCATTTATAATGTATCTCTTTCCCTAGGGCTACTTGCCATTGGTCTATATTATTGGCTATGTATATGGCTTTTCAAAGAACATTTTTTTTTTTGAAATGCAAATGGTCAGTAAATATAAACTCACTACTAATTAACTGAACATTAACAGATTTCTTTTATCCTCAGATTCGTATAAACTAAAGAACTTTATCAGATGTTGGCAAGTGTGTAGAAAAATGGCTTCTGGTAGTGGAATATAAACTATCATATAGCTACTTTGGAAAGAAATTTTGTGATATCTATTAAAATTTTATTAAAATTTTAAATGCCCATACCTCATGACTAAGCATTTGAACATTTTGGAACTTAGGTTAGAAAAATACAGATATACATACCAATTACAAACACACAGAAAAATACTTGTATTGATGTTTGTAATAGCAAAAACTTGCAAGTAACCAAATATATATCAGTTAGGGAATTCCTTCATAAATGATGGTGTATATATATGCTGGACAATGATACAAGATTAAAAGTTTGTAATGTGGTTGTTTTATATATATAGACATGGAAGCATCACCACAGTATAATGTTGATTCACTAAATTTAAGTTGTATTGGGGAATCCCTGGGTGGCGCAGCGGTTTGGCGCCTGCCTTTGACCCAGGGCGCGATCCTGGAGACCCGGGATCGAATCCCACATCGGGCTCCCGGTGCATGGAGCCTGCTTCTCCCTCTGCCTATGTCTCTGCCTCTCTCTCTCTCTCTCTCTCTCTCTCTCTCTGTGTGACTATCATAAATAAATAAATAAATAAATAAATAAATAAATAAATAAATAATTAAAAAAATAAATATAAGTTGTATTACAACATTTAGAGCGTGATACCACTGGTAATGTATTTTTAATAGAGACATACATCAGTGTAAGAAAAGCTCAGTAAGGAAAATTAAATTGACTGTAGTTATCTCTGAAGATGAGGGGGCAAGACTGAGTGGTCAAGAGGGTTTAGCTTTATGTTTGAATTAAATGGTAAAGATGTAATCGTGTATTATCTATATAATTGAAATTTTAAAAATTATGTAGATCTTAAAGTATTAACGGAAGTATTTAAAACAAAAGTGATTTTATTAAAAGCTTCAGGAATTTGATAGCATTGATTGCTGTCTGTCTGGATAATCTCATAGCAGTTGTTTTTATAAATTCTTTAGAAGATTTTAAGAAGTATGTGATGCTTCTTTCCACAGGAAAAAGGCATGTATTTTCCTAAACCTTGTTAGAAAATGCATGACATGTTTACTACTCCTGTATTATACTCCTGTAATCCCAAGAGTCAAATGTATTTTCTTTAAAGAATATCAGTATGGAAAAATACGTTTATTAGGTTGTTGGTATGTAAAGTAATACCTTGCCTCCATTGTATATTTTTTATAGTATTAGGTGAGAAAAATTACTTCAAAATAAGGTATCCTTTATCACAATATGACGGTTTTGTTATTGTTGTTCTTTTCATTTTAAAATAGAATAGGAACAGAGTTTGTAAACTACTTAGGAGAAAACTGAGTACAGTTCTTAGGCTGTAAGTTACTCTGTTTCCATCATGTATCTGAATTTACATGTTCACAGCAGGAATAGATGAGATCAAATGGTTCTATTAAATTTTGCATTAACCTGGAATGATGTGGATATTGTGAGAGAGGGAAAGACCCACTGGCTGCCTGCCACCCAGGAAGCCTATGAATATTTTCTGTTCTGATTGCAGAGAATGAGAGAGAAGCTATAATCAGTGATTAAACAACACTGACATTTTTTATACATTGTACTCCTGCCTTGGCTTTTATAAATGTTGAAGGTGAATGTAAGCCAGCCAGATCCCTGATTCACTCAGTTAGTTTTTCCCTTTGGCAGCTTAGGTCAAGATCAGTCTTTGCACCACTGCCTATGTAACATAGCCTGAGATGAGTGTGAAGAGGTAATGGGAACCAAGTAGCCAGTTAACCCACACTTTTTTGCATGATGGTCTAAAGGTTAAAACTTAAACTGGCAAGTTAGCAAGGTCATAGATTTCCAAAGTTTTCCTGAAATGTAGCTTTACTTTCTTAATTTCTGTGTCTTTTTTTTTTAAACCTTGAGTTAAAAAGTTGCCTTCATACACTTTCATGACTAAACTCTAGGAAGTTAACTGTCTTCTATTTTTTTTAATTAGTTAACTGTCTTCTAATTCATTCCAAATAGTTTATTCTACAAACTAGAAACATTATAGAAATAAAAATATGCTGAAATATAATTAGTTAACTGTCTTCTAATTCATTCCAAATAGTTTATTCTACAAACTAGAAACATTATAGAAATAAAAATATGCTGAAATAGCCAGAAGAAATCATACTATGTTTTCCAACCTTCCTTCCCTTCTATTTACTGCTTTGCTATAAATTATGAGGATTTGGTCTTTGGCTCTTACAGGAGATCAGAATCAAGTAATTACTTAACATCTATTGTTCACAAGTATCACCTCTGAAATATATGTAACCTAAATATTTATATTTATACATAGAGCTAATGCAAATGAGTCTCTTTTTTGGTTGAAGGCTTAGAATTTCATTTCCAGAAATGATTGAAAACCTCTAATTTTCTGCTGCTACAATTACGAGAAGTCTTTGCATTACTGGTGATTTTTAAGTTCTAAAAATGTTCGTGACTAATTCTCACATTTATATACAGGAGTAATACTGCCAAAAAATACTCAAACTCTTAAGTATCATTTTGGCCTTGCATTTAATTGGTTTCATTTAGGGTTTTGTTTACTTTGATAGCTTTCAAAGAAATTGGGTGATCAGCATGTTCCTCACCACTTAAAAAGCAGTCGTTCACTGTTATTACTAAAAAATTATTTTGTTGCTTATAGAGTTTTCTTTTTATAGGCTCTAAAACAGCAACAGCAGAAGAAGCAGCAGCAACAACAATGCAGGCCAAGCATGTCCATCTCCTCCAACCAGCCTCTTTCTCTCAAGACTGTCAAAGCAGCCAGTGACTCTGTACCTGCCAAACCTGGTAGGCAGACTTGGGTGTATTTCCATTGGAAGTTTCTTTTTCTAGTATTTTTTATACCATTTTTCCAGTTTGTATACCATATACTTATTTTTAAGTTGCTCAGATTATTTACATAGCCTGTTACTGCAAGATCATTGATATAAATCCATTCAGGATAAATGGGAAAATTTATGCAGAATCATCATGTCATTCAGTTATGAAAAAATAAATTGGCGATATTTGCATGTTAGAATGAAATCAATGCCTGACTTCCAGGATTTCTAATCTAGTAATATTTGGAAGCCTCTATAATCAGTGACCTTAACAGAGCTGATGTTGCCAAGACACTCAGACTAACCTTCATCAGTCTCTCCTTTAAAGATAGAAAATTTTCCTAAGAATATTGGCTACCTTTGAATTTCCATTGGATATAAACACAGTCCTTTGGATTCTGGTTGTTGTTATTGTTATTTGTTTTATTTTTCATCGAAACCAGATTAGATACAGAGTTTGTATTTTATTACACAGTTCATTTTGATGCTAGCTGATTACATGGGCCTACCAAATTTAAGTGGTGTTCTGCAGACCTTTGCATTTTGTTAGGAAGGAGATTTACCACCAGAAGCAAATAATGTGCTGGGGGAAGGAAGGGATTTTATTTTACTTTTTAATTCTGAATTTGCAGACTCAAAAGACATTTGCAGGGTCACATTGCCTCATATGTAACTCCTTTCAGTTTGTGTTGGATTGATTGATTTCTGTCTATAACCCTAATGTCACCAGTCTTTGATATATTTTTTCTCTTAGCAATATGGGAAGGAAAGCCATCTGATGGGCAGTCAAGTAGCCCTCAGAACTCAAACTCTAGCTATTCATGTTCAGTTCAAGTGGAAAACCCCTTGTTAGGCTTGGGGAAGAAGGCATTCCAGAGATCTGACAGGCTCCACACACGTAAGTTAATTTACAAAAACTTTGGTTCCGCATCTTAATTTGTCAACTGTGTGTTTGAATTTCAGCAGCTGTTGTGTGGTTTAGTTCTTTTTCTGACAATAGGCTGCTTTGTCTAGCATTATTTATGTCTTATTTCTGTGCACAGAGAAGTAGAAGGACTCATAATTAAACATAGTAAATTGACCCTTTTTGCCTGCTCCTTCTGAAATCCCACTAAGATGGGAATATGGAAATCCAAAAGATTAGATCCATAAGGGTGAAGAAAATAAGGAGACAACAGATGGGCAAGCAGTCAAGAAATTTTCAAAGATGAAGACTAGATGGAATTTTTCACCGAGCCGAGCAACAGATACCAATAATAAGCCAGCTAAGGCTGCAGACACCAGAAAGATTCAGGAATAGGAGACAGCATGTATCACAGTGGGGAAGGGTGATGCCTAGGATTGAAAAGAAGAGCCTTTTTTGAAAGTTAATAAGAAGCAGCCTGATGCTTTACCATAGCAGGAGGTAGGTTTATTTTGAGGTGACATAAAACCATATAGACTACAAACTCAGAGATAACACTGGTGGCTGAGGGCAGATAATGAGGCAATGTACTGAAATCAGGGAAACAAGAAAATATAAAGACTAACAGTGATCCTTCTGCTTGGCTTCCAGAATGTTAGTAGTAAGGCATGTTCCTGTCACCATTACTTCCTTCCCTCCAGCCCACTGATGTTCCAGCAGGAGATGGGTGGGTTGGTGCCTAAAAACAGTGGACAGCCTCAGAAGAAAATCTGCAGGCAAATTTATAGATTTCATACTAAATAGAAATCATCTTGGTCATACTTCTGTGAAGTCTGTAAGACCCACCTATGCACCCTAAATTGCCAGTCAGCCTTTTTTAATGCCTTTGTTTTCATTGCGATTATTCACAATCACCTTTGAAGAAGACCTCCACTATGAGACACAGAATCTGAAATACAGATTCAGAAAAAACAGGCAATTCAGGAATATTTAAAACAAATAACTTTAAAAACTGTAATATCCACAGAAGGATATAAAAGATGATACTGCATCCATAAAAGAGACTATTTTAAAAATTGAAAAATAAAGAGAGTATTAACAGATAAGGTAGCTGAAATTAAAAAAAATAGAAATATTAAAAGGTGGGGTGCCTGGGTGGGTAGCATAGTTGGTTTAGTGTCTAGCGCTTCTTTTCAGCCCAGGTTGTGATCTTGGGTTGTGGGATCAGGTCCACGTTGAGCTCCACATTGAGCTCCACGTTCACCGCAAAGTTTGCTTGAGTTTCTTCTTCTCCCCCTGATCCCCCACACCCCATGCTTTCTTGCCCTCTCTCACTCACTCAAACGAATAAGTAAAGCTTAAAAAAAATAACTGAAAGGTGAAGAAATATATCTGAACATAGGTCAAAAGAGAGATTCAAAAGGAGAGAGAAGGTAAGAAAACTGGAATACCAATCTAGGATATCTAATGTCTAAAATAGTAGAACCATTAGAAAGGACAGAAATTAAAAGGGGGGGGATAAGATAATAAGAGAAATCATACAACAAAATTCCAGAGAATGGAAAGCCCCTTATGGAGATTATATTCTACTTAAAAGATGAAACTACATAATTGATGTCAAGAAACATGAATAAAAAGAAACCTGTTCCAGGGCACGTTTCTTTGAAATTTCAAAGCATCCAGGATAATGAAAATATTCCAAAAAAGCAACCAAGGAGAAAGAAAATACTTCACATACAAAGATGTAAAAATTGAGATGGTAAACATAGCAGAATAGGAGCTGAAGGGGTAGTACAGGGATGCTGACAAAATTCAAAGGAAAAGTTATTCTATGACCATTTATATTCCAGACCCTTCTAAACTATTAAGTATGAGAATAGAATTAATATTTTCAGACTTAATTTTTTGTTTTTTGATTTTACAAAATTATTTATTAAAAAACAAATGATAGTTGGGAGGCTTGGTCACTCAGTTAGTTAGGCATCTGCCTTCGGCTCAGGTCATGATCCCAGAATCCTGGGATTAAGCCCCACGTGGAGCTCCCTACTCAGCAGGGAATCTGCCTTTCCCTCTCCATCTGCCTCTTTGACAACTCATGCTCTTTCTCTCTCTCTCTCTGAAATGGGTGAATAAAATCTTTTTAAAAATAAATAAATAGGGACACCTGGGTGGCCCAGTAGTTGAGCATCTGCCTTTAGCTCAGGTTGTGATCCTGGGGTCCTGGGATCGAGTCCCACATCAGGCGCGCCTCGAGGAGTCTGCTTCTCCTTCTGCCATGTCTCTGCCTCTCTGTGTCTCATGAATAAATTTAGATAGATTAGATAGATAGATAGATAGATAGATAGATAGATAGATAGATAAAGATAGCTAGCTAGCTACCCGAATGGCTCAGTCACTTAAGCATCCAACTCTTGATTTAAGCTCAGCTCATGATTTCAGGGTCATGAGATGGAGCCTCATGTCAGGCTCCACACTTAGCAGGGAGTCTACTTGAGATTCTCTAACCCCTCCCCCTCACATGTACATGTGCCCCCCCCCAAAATACATAAATTTTTAAAAATAATAATAAATAAAATTAAAAAACAAGTCAGAATTTTTGAAATTTGGGGGGACCTGGCTGGTTCATTCAGTGAAGAGTGTGACTCTTAATCTCGGGGTTGTGAGTTCAGGCCCATGTTGGGTGTAGAGATTACTTAAAAAATAATAAACCTTTAAAGAAAAAGGAATTCTTGAAATCCAACAGTTGCCTTTCTGGGGTTGATTTAAATTTTAATTATATTGCACTTGGAAGATTATGCTATGTTATAAAGATGTAGAGGCATTTCTGGTCCTGCAGGAGCTGTAGCTCAGGTGTCTCCTGGCACCTGCAGAAAGCAGAACCTATCGAATTTGTTCTCCCCAAGAAGATAATTAAGTGAGATGTTAAGGCAGGAGGAGAAATAATTCAAAGATTATTAGGCACAATATATGCAATGAAATGTTAAGAACCTATTTTACAACTTGCTGGGGATGCCAGCTTCTTTGCCTTATTGTCCTTATTCCAGCAACCAGACAGCCTCTTTGTAAAGTCTGGTTTGATTCTGGGTGGACTGTAAAATGGTGCATTTTCCTTAGGGGCGATTCTGCAATAAACTGAGCATATCCTTTGATTATTAATTCCATTGCCAAATATTAAAAATATTCATAAATTACATAAATACTTGTAAATGGTATACTAATATGCCAAATCACAGTTTTCTAGAGATGTGATGAACTGAACAAAGTTTCTTCCTTATGGAGATTATATTCTACTTAAATGCATTTAAACAGTTTTACTGTTTTCATTCAATTGCAGTAGAGATGTCAATGTAAAAAATTGAGAAATTATAGACTGAGAATTTCCAACTTCCATACTACAAACTAGAAAAAATTAATCATAAGAAAGAAGGCATGATGCATTTAAGTTTCACTTAATGGCCAAGAAGTAAATGCAAGTTCATCTTCTCATGCAAATAAGCATTAACGGAAATAAGATGGGAATTTTTACAGCACATGCCACAATGAGCATTTTTTTAAAAAATTTGTGAGAGAGGGAGAGAGCATGCACAAGTAGGGGGAGAGGCAGAGGGAGAGAATCTCCAGCAGACTCCTCACTGAGTACAAAGCCCAACTCCAGGCTTAATCCCACAACCCAAGAGATTGTGACCTAAGCCAAAATCATGAGTTAACTCACTTAACTGAATCATCTAGGCGTCCCCCAAAGAGTATTTTTTAAATGTATGGAAGAAGCTGTACATTTTATGTAAAACAAATGATAAAGCTAAATTTCGATAATTTACATGAAATCTTTTTTAGTTTACATTGATATAATTTGTTTTAGACAACTTCAGTAAAAATTAATAGTATATTATATATTTTTACATCCCAGATTTAATCAGAAAAAAAACATAGCTCACATTTCAAGTATAATATGATAAAATACAGCAACCTAAACTGAGGGGAAAAAAGGTCAACTTTATTTTTTTTTAAGATTTTATTTATTCATAAGAGACACACACAGAGAGAGAGAGAGAGAGAGAGAGAGAG
Source organism: Vulpes lagopus (assembly GCF_018345385.1). NCBI lineage: Eukaryota > Metazoa > Chordata > Mammalia > Carnivora > Canidae > Vulpes > Vulpes lagopus. Next base: position 113,774,576 of record NC_054828.1, read on the forward strand.
GCAGAGACACAGGCAGAGGGAGAAGCAGGCTCCATGCAGGGAGCCCGATGTGGAACTCGATCCCAGGACTCCAGGATCACGCCCTGAGCCAAAGGCAGATGCTCAACTGCTGAGCTACCCAGGCATCCCAACTTTATCAAAACTGGAGGACTTTTTTAAACTTTAAATTCTAGAAATGAGCCAGTTAGTGTAAGGAACACAAAAATATCGTGGACACTATTTGATCAAGAATAGATCAATATAATTTACAACTAATTCTCAGTCTCACTTAAGGAGTTAAGTTAAATTTTAGTGGGGCACCTGGCTGGCTTAGTCTGTGGAGCATGTAACTCTTGATCTCCAGATCACGAGTTCAAGCCCCACATTGGGGATAGAGCTTACTTTAAAAAATTTGTTTTAAGAATTTTAACTAGAGTTTGACTCATGTGAAGGTACAAAATGAATGCACAAATAGCAAAAGCTATTAAAGGAATGCTGACACTCATTTCATCAGTCATATGGGGAAGCAGAACTAGGATGCTGCTCTCAGTCCCTAGAGCCATAGCAACATTGTTTATGCAAACCAAAAAATGGTAACCACCTATGTGATCATCAGTGGGTTTCTAATTAAATGAGTCATGGTATATATGTTGGAATATGGTGAAGCCTATCAAAAAGAGATAGCTTTGTAGGTTGTAGTTTGGAAAGTAGTTCAAGATACTCAGTGAAACAAAAGACATAATATAATTGATATGTATTTTGTGATTTCATTTATTCAAATTAAAAATATCATCTCTGATAGGACGGGGTTTGAATGTAGAAACCTGTACTTTTCATTTTATATATTTTGACACTATTTCAGTTTTGGAGATATTTACTTTCACCTCTCAAATGCTGTGTTTAATATCATTCAATTTGAAAATTTTAAAAATATTTTATTGTGATTTTTCCTTTGTCTCAGGAGTTATTTTGAAGTTTTAAAAATTTTCTTAAAATATATAGGGATTTTTGAGAAAATTGGACAGACACATGCAGAAGAATGAAACTGGACCACTCTTACACTATACACAAAAATTAAAAAATGGATGAAAGACATGAATGTGAGAGAAGCCATTAAAATCTTAGAGGAGAACCTTTTGACCTCAGCCACAGCAACTTCTTGCTAGACATGTCTCCAAAGGCAAGAGAAACAAAAGCAAAAATGAACTATTGGGACTTCATCAAGATAAAAAGCTTTTGCACAGCAAAGGAAACGGTTAACAAAACCAAAAGATAACCGACAGAATGGGAGAAGATATTTGCAAATGTCTTATCAGATAAAGGGAAAAAACTTCTCAAACTCAACATCTGAAAAAACAAAAAATCCAGTCAAGAAATAGGTAGAAGACATGAACATTTCTACAAAGGTGACATACAAATGGCTAACAGACACATGAAAAAAGGTTCAACATCATTCAGCATCAGGGAAATCCAAATCAAAACCACAATGAGATACCACCTCACCCAGGTCAGAATGGCTAAAATTAACAAGTCAGGAAACAACAGATGTTGTCTAGGATGCAGAGAAAGGGGACCCCTCTTAGACCGTCGGTGAGAATGAAAGCTTGTGCAGCCACTGTGGAAAACAGTATGGAGGTTCCTCAAAAAGTTGAAAATAGAGCTATCCTATGATGCAGTAATTACAGTACTGGGTATTTACTCTAGAGATATAAATGTAGTGATTGAAAGGGGCGCTTGCACCCCAATGTTTATAGCAGCAATGTCCACAATAGCCAGACTGTAGAGGAGCCAAGATGTCCATTGACAAATGAATGGGTAAAGAAGTGGTATATGTATACAATGGAATATTACTCAGCTATCAAAAGGAGTGAAATCTTGCCATTTACAATGATGTTGATGGAACTTGAGGGTATTATGCTAAATGAAATAAGACAGAGAAAGACAAATACCATATGATTTCACTCATGTGGAATTTAAGAAATAAAACAGATGAACATAAGGGAAGGAAAGGAAAAATAAAATAAGATGAAAACAAGATGAAACAGGGAGGGAGGAAAACCAGAGACCCTTAACTTTAGGAAACAAACTGAAGGCTGCTGGAAGGGAGGTGGTGGGGAGATGGGGTAATTGGGGGATAGACATTCAGGAGGACACTTGATATAATAAGCACTGGGTGTTGTATGCACTGAATTCTATCTCTGAAACTAATAATTTGGTATATGTTAATTATATTGAATACAAATAAAAAAATTTTTTAAATATGTAGGGACTTGGGGGCACTTGGCTGGACCTTATGATAGCTCTGCCTCTATATAGTGATAAACAACAACAGCCTCTAAAGGCACAATGCCTGGGTTCAAATTCCCGCACTGTAACCTAATAGTACAATTTTGGGCAAATTATTTACCATGCCTCGGCCTCATTTTCATCTGTGAAATATATAATTATACTTTCTTACTTTATAGAGTTATGAAATAAACGAGTTAACACATGGTCAGTGTTTAGTGCCTGGCACTAATGAAGCATTACAGAAGCATTTGTTGCTGCTATTATTGATTACTATTGTTATAATTACTACTAATATTATTTGAAATTTACTGAGACCTGATTGTATTCATTCCTAATTATTGTATCCCCATCTTTACAATCACATTCTTTATTTCTTTAATATTTTATGCAGCACCATTCTGTATTTTATCTGTGACAGTTTCAGTGATAGTAGTACTTTTAGGTCTAAACCTTTTTTTGTTTTAAACCTTTTTTTGTTTCTATTGACTCTGTGCACATCTGCTGGTTTGGCAGGGGTAGTCTGTGTGATTTTAATTTATAGGAATTCTGTGGGCCTAACTTAAGGGAAATCCTTTCCTCTTAAGAGAGCTTACTTTTGCTTCACCTTCAACTAGGAACAGAGGTTATCCACATTCAGGATTGTATAGTTTTGTGCATGTATTTCTAAAGATAAAATTTCTGGATCTTAGATTCTGACACACAGAGACACTGGGTGTCTCAGTGGATGAGCTTAGGGCGTGATCGCGGAGTCCTGGGATTGAGTCCTACATTGGGCTCCCCTCCCCACAAGGAGCTTGCCTCTCCCACTGCCGGTGTCTCTCATGAATAAACAAAATCTTAAAAAAAAAAAAGATTCCAACACACATGAAATTTTGGTATATATTATTAAATTGTTTTCTAATACAATTATATAAATTTGGGACCCATCAGCAGTATTTGAGAGTGGTCTATGCTTTTTCTCTGTGTAGTCTCATTACTATATTACAGTATTTGCCATTTTGATAGGCAAAAAAGAGTTCATTGGTTTAACTGGCATTTAAAAAGTATTAATACTGTAGCATATGTTTACAATTAGTTAACTATGAATTACCTGTAATTTCCTGTGCTCACTTCTCTAATGGTGGTATTTCTTTTTCATATTGATTTATTGATGCACTTAAAAATTTTTTTTAATATCTATCTATCTATTGCTCTGTGCTCAACATGAGGCTTGAACTCACAACCCTGAGATCAAGAGTCTCATGTTCTACCAACCTACTCAGCCAGGTGCCCCATATAGATGCACTTTTAATATGAAGAATAGTAATAAAGTTTTGTCATGACTGGCAAATGTTTCTGTCAAGTTAGTCTTTTGTTTATAATATTTTTTGCCATTTACATTTGAAACCTTTGGATACTCAGATCTGTCAGTCATTTGAAAGACCCTAATCTTTTGATTGTGACTAAGTTTCTTGAAATCATGAAGCTATTCAGTTATAACTTTTTTGGGGTAATCAAAATTAAAATTTAAAATTGATAAAAAAAATTTTCATGGGAAGGGAAAAAGGATCTCAGTATGATATATAGATCTGAATTTTTCTGGATTTTTTTTATCATTGTATGTGTCATCCTTGATTTTGTTAGTCTTAGAAGAAATTTCTAAAAACCTTAAGTGTTCCCTTCTTCACTGTGTGATATTTAAGTAGTCATAACTATGATTTTTTTTGCAGCGCAGGGTAAGCTATACGTTAGATAGAAACAAAAATGTAAAGGAGGCCCAAATGATTCTTTTCCCCTGTCTTTGTAGGGCAGATGAAAAGGACTAAATGTGCTGAAATTGATGTTGAGACACCAGACTCCATTCTGGTTAATACAAATCTCCGAGCACTGATCAACAAACACACCTTTTCAGTCCTTCCCGGAGATTGCCAGCAGCGACTGCTTTTACTACTGCCAGAGGTGGATCGACAGGTGCGTTATTTTTAAGCATAAGCAGTTTAAAAAAAACCTTCTGAGGCTTTAGATGAAGGCTAAACCTTCATCTCCTTTAGAACTCCTTGAGACTTTTTGAATAGCTTTTTTTATGTAGACTTGGAAAGAAGTGGTATCAAAGGTAATCAAACAAGTAAGAATATTTTTATGTAAGTGTTCATAATACTTTTGCCCTGTAAGCCTTCAAAAGGAAAATACTTATCAGAATGTCAAGGTTAGGGGGTCAGATTTTTGTAGCTATCATAGTAGGAGGTAAGGCATTCATTGAATACAGTCCAGAAAGAAGAGTTGTCTTGCTTAGGACATTTAATAGGGACTTTTGAGTGTTTTGTTTTTTTTTTTTTTTTGAAGGGAATAAGAATGTAGTTATTTTCATGTTTTGGTAGATTTTTAACAAAAACATTTCTTGCTTTCATAATAAAGAATTTAAAAAACCCAATACAGTTTACACTCTTAAAAAAAAGATAGCTAGAAGACATACCAAAGGCTGGGAAAAGTTCAGATCAGGACCAGAGAGATTTAGGTTGGTCAAGAATAAAGTCAAGAGGGACACCTGGGTGGCTCAGCATCTGCTTTCAGCTCGGGGTGCGATCCCAGAGTCCTGGGATCGAGTTCTGCATTAGGCTCCCTGCATGGAGCCTGCTTTTCCCCCTGGCTCTGTCTCTGCCTCTCTGTGTGTGTCTCTCTTGAATAAACAAACAAACAAACAAACAAACAAACCTAACCAAAAAAAAGAATAAGGTCAAGATCTAAGACTTAGGCTTTTATCAAGGAAAGAGTGACCAGTAAGTCACTCCCCCTTCTGATCACCTGTTTCCTTTTCTACAAAAGGAAGATAGGACAATTATGATTTTTCTAAGGTTTATTCAACTCGAGGGTTTTTTTTTATTCTGAGAATATAAAAAACTCTGTTATTTCCAAATACATAGTGTGTTCTAAGTAATCTGGTAGGCCCTCCTCTTTTTTCCTAATCATTATAAAAACAAGAAGAGAGTGAGTTTTCCCTGTATACAGTAAGAAGACTAGATTTATATCCTGGTTTGTAATAAGAGATTAAAGAAGAATAAGTTAAGTTTACACACATCATCCTCAGAAATTATGACAAAACAAAATATTTCTAAGTTTGAAAACTATCTTTCGGGATCCCTGGGTGGCGCAGCGGTTTGGCGCCTGCCTTTGGCCCAGGGCGCGATCCTGGAGACCCGGGATCGAGTCCCACGTCGGGCTCCCGGTGCATGGAGCCTGCTTCTCCCTCCGCCTGTGTCTCTGCCCCTCTCTCTCTCTGACTATCATAAATAAATAAATAAATTTAAAAAAAAAATTAAATATGTCAGGGAGTGAGTAACATATCTTCTAAAAAAAAAAAAAAAAAAAGAAAACTATCTTTCTATTAAACTGTATTGATACTAGTTTCATTGCATAGTCATGTGAATCAGCAAGTAGGAAAGCAGGTCAGATTCCATTTCCAGAGAAACCAAGTAAGTCATATATACTACCAGCAGTAGGGCAAAGAAGTAAGTAAAGCTGATCCTTCCCAGGACTGCTTTTCCCTCCTTAAAAATTCTTGAGGAAATTACAGCTTCGGGGATACCAAGTTAGGAGGCTGACCTTTCTGCAGAGTTTTTAAAGAATTTCTCATTATGAATTACTCTCATTTTTTTTTTTTTAAGACTCAGGTTATGATGTTGGGAATAAGATAGGACCTAACTAAGGCTTATCTATAGAACTCTAATGCAGGTTCCTTAGAACTGTCTTTTGATTAATGGCCCGTATCTTCTCTCAGAAGCAGGATTGCTACATAAAATTTTAGAATTAAAAGGGATCTTAGAAGTTATCTGTTCAAATTCCCATGGAGTGCAGTCCTGTGGGGAATTCTTAGTAGGACATTACTTAGCCCGTCTGTCTGTCTGTCTGTCTTTCTTTCTTTTTTTCTTTCTTTCTTTCTTTTTCTTTCTTTCTTTTTTTTAAAGATTTTATTTATTTATTCATTCAAGATAGACATAGAGAGAGAGGCAGAGACACAGGCAGAGGGAGAAGCAGGCTCCATGCAGGGAGCCCAACGCGGGACTCGATACCGGGACCCCAGGATTCCCTTAGCCTGTCTTTCTGAGTATGGTGAGAACACACAGTAATCTGAGAAATAATGTCCTCATGTATAGAAGTATGAAACTCAAATGAACTTCGCTGTCATGTACAATTTGGAGTGTTTATAGAATTCTGTTTATTAATAGGATGAAACTGAAAACCACATTTCAGTGTACGGAATGCCCAGCTATGAAATAAAATTTGAAAAACATCATTTAGACCAGAGAAAAAAACATGGGAGGGGAATGGATTAAAGCACCTGTCTAGGGATCCCTGGGTGGCTCAGCGGTTTAGCACCTGCCTTCGGCCCAGAGCATGATCCTGGAGACCTGGGATCAAGTCCCATGTCAGGCTCCCTGCATGGAGCCTGCTTCTCCCTCTGCCTCTCTCTGTCTCTCTCTCTCTCTCTTCATGTGTGTCTCTCATGAATAAGTAAATAAAATCTTTAAAAAAAAAAAAAAAGCATCTGTCCAGATATATTTGAAGGTCTGTCATATGAAAGAGGTAAACTTTTGTGTTTCTCCAGAAAACAGATACGGAGTTAAAATAACTTAAAACAAAACAGCCATAGCTATTTAAATGGATTGCCTTGTGATGGAGTAAGTTGCTCATCACTGGACTACTATTAAAACAGAGGTTGGATGACCTGTTCCTATAGGGAAAACTGTTACTTCCCCCTCTGCCAACTTTCTAGAGTCCAAATCAGCAGTCAGTAAATTATAGGCCTTGTGCCAGTTTCAGCCCACTGCCTGTTTTTGTAAATAACGTTCTATTGACATATAGCCACTCTCATTAGTTTCTGTATTGTCTATAGCTACGTTCGTGTAGCAATGGCAGTTATTATATAGTTGCAACAGAGGCCCTGTGGCCTTGCTAAGCCTAAAATACTTGCAGTCTCTCCTCTGACAAAAAAAAGTTCACCAATTTCTGCTCTAGAGCTAGGAGAAGATTATGTGGGTCCAGATAGGTGTAGGAAGTGAAATGGGTTGAGAAGCGTTCCTCAATCCCTGGGATGACCCAAAATTTAACTTAAATTTTCTTCAAAAAATTGTTTTTGACTTTTAATTCATCTAGAAATTTTTTTGTATTGCTCTGAAATCAAAGTTCAACTTTATTTTCTACTGAATAATAGCTAGCCAGTTGTTCCATCATTATACATTTAATATAACCATCTTCTCACAGTTTGAAACACCATCTTGATTACGTATTCTATCCGATTACATGCAGTGTGTGTTTATGCACACACTCCTTCCACTCATTTCTCCATTCCTTCTAATGCTAGTAATAATAGTTTTGACTGTAGTGGCTATGTTTAGTGGGTATGTTTAATAATTGAAAAGGCAATTTTTCTTATTCTTTTCCTTTGGAGCTTTATAATCATTTTGTTAAAAAGATATAAAATCATTTTGTTAATGAAAAATTGCATAGAGATTCTGATTGGAATGTAAATTTTAAATATGGGGAAAATGGCAATTTTATTAAGTTTCTCTGTCCAAATTATTTTCAAATCTTGTGTTTTATGTCCTTAAATAGGATTTATGCATCTGAACCAAGGTAGGGAATCCAAAATCTCTAATAGAAAGAATCTTAAAACCCTTTGGCAAGACATTACAAATCAAGTCAGTAGGCAGATAAATTGGGGGAAATATTTTAGTGTATGTGACAGTTTAACTATGAATAATATGTAAAGGATCCAAACAAATTGATAAAAATAAGCAACTTCATAGAAAAATGAGCAAATGATAAGAATTTATAAGAAATATAAATTATAAATAAATATATATTTATAAATTTATTATAAGCTAATTAATATTATATATATAAATTATATATAAATATAAAATAAGAAACTGACAGAATGCTTATTGCAGCTTGGTTGATTATGTGAAAACAATGGAAACAAGGTGTATGTTTATGATAAAAAAACTGGTAAATGAATTGAGGTGCATGCATACAATGAAATAATATGCAGCTATTATAAAGGAGCTAACATTATGCCAGTTGACTTGGAGAGATTTCCACAATGTATTATGTGAGAAAAATAAGATTCAGAGCCATGTAGGGAGCTTGATCACAGTTTTATAAAACAAGTAATAACCGTGTCAGGAAAAAAACCTACATGTAGATCTATTTGTAGATGATTCTTTGAGTATAATTAATGGGGAATGGAATTCAAAGTAGACAGGAGAGAAATTTATTAGGAAAAATGATATAAAATAGAAGTGTCCATAATAAGCCACATGGTATGATATAGTCATGTTTCTATAAAATTAGATGTATATACCTTCTTCTCTGAAATGAAAGAAAGTCAAATTCCACATGACACATTTGGCTTTCTTTGTAAGCTTCTCTTGGCTTATTCTTTGACCCAGGTTGGTCCAGATGGTCTGATGAAGTTAAATGGCTCAGCCCTTAACAATGAGTTCTTCACTTCAGCAGCCCAAGGCTGGAAGGAAAGACTCTCAGAAGGTAAGTGCTCAACTTCTTGTGCCTCCTAGAATTATATATGTACTTGGAGCCACTATGAGGGCCTATTGGCACCTTTGTGCCTCAGGGTGTTTGAGCAATTTTGGTAAGCTTAAGGACAGGGTATTTCGGTAAGGTAGAACCAGCTATCTTGTGTGAAACAGTACACTGACTTTTGTCTGGAACCTTTGTAACCAGGTTTTGCTCCAGATGGAGTCTAGCAATGTTTGTTTAAGAATTCAAAGTCACCTTTGAATTTTAGGAAACTAAAAAACTACATATTTTTAGGCCTTGTTCCTAAACATTTTGATTCAGTGATTCTAGGTTAATGCCCAGGAATTAAAATTTTCATAAGGAGAATATAGAATTAGACTTATATTGTTCGATTATGTTTGTTTTCCAGTATACATGGAATACATAACATTTGAAAGGTCATAGCTTAAACAGGTGTGAGAAGCTTTAAATACACTTATTTGTAAGGAGAGCACTGGGAATACTATATATTGCTGACATTTTTGTCAGATCCCTAGCATTTAGAGTTAATTGACCAGCTAATTAATATTTATATTGTTCACTGCAATTTTTGACATTTACTTTCCTATTGTTTTGGTGTTTTTTTTTTTTTTTTTTTTTTTTTTTTGGTAGGGGGGCTACAAATTCTGTATAGAAGAGCTCTCTGACTGGTTACTCTGGTCCTATCTCTTAAAGATTTCCTTGAGCAGAGACCACTTTTTTCTGAAAGAACTACGGTTATGTATGCACTTTAAAACATAAGTATTACCATCACATTTATTTTAAGAATAATTTGATAAAGGATATATGCCCTGCCCAACCCTCTATTTTTTTGTTTTTTCTTTTTGAGAAGAGAGCAAGCTGTGATGGGAGGAAAGGGGCGAGAGAGAGAGAATCGTAAGCAGGCTCCATGCCCAGTGCAGAGCCAAAAGCAGGGTTGATCTCTCGACCATGAGATCATGACCTGAGCCAAAATCAGGACTTAACCAGCTGAGCCACCCAGGCACTCATTTCGCAACCCCTGTTCTTTTTTTAAAAAAGATTTTATTTATTTATTTATAGAGACAGAGAGAATGAGAGGCAGAGACACAGGCAGAGGGAGAAGCAGGCTCCATGCAGGGAGCCTGACGTGGGGCTCGATCCAGGGTCTCCAGGATCATGCCCCGGGCTGCAGGCGGCGCCAAACTGCTGCGCCACCAGGGCTGCCCCGCAACCCCTGTTCTTTAAAGTAGATTTATCAATAGTGATTCCTTGATTATTATCAATGTTACCTTTTTTGTTTTTGTATATGAGCAGTCACTGCTATACCTAGTCATGTGATCATATTTTATGAGCAGCAAAAACTTTGAACACTATACACATGTGAACAGAATCCAATGCTTTTTATTCCTCATTCTTTCATGCACAGTAGACTCACTAACCTGGAGACCCAGGATCGAGTCCTGCGTCAGGTTCCCTGCATGGGGCCTGCTTCTCCTTCTGCCTGTGTCTCTGCCCCCGCCCCCCTCTGGGTCTCTGATGAATAAATAAATAAAATCTTAAAAAAAAAAAAAAAAGGTAGTTCTCGGATTCTGACAGGCAGATTCCTCTCTTCCTACTCCTATGCCCAGGACTGTGTCCTCAAACACTTTACATTCCATATTTTTACCCTGAAAACACCTAAACTTCAAGTCTACCATTTCTTTCTCTTATTCCTTGATGTTCTAGGTAGTAGAGATAAAAGAGCACAGCCTTTCTGAGGCACAGTTTGAAGATGGCCTACCCAGCATATTGCAGTCCTCTGCTGTTGGAGTGGGAGGGATTGAGATAGTTAGGAGTATATGCAAATAAGTGTCATATTCAGAGCAATGGGGTCATTGGCATGTTGAGTAGGGTCACAGCTGTTCATTATGCAGTAAAAGATAAAAGGCACAAAATACAAGTTGCCTGAGAGAAACAGAAGTTTAACAAAATGCCCAGTGGCATTATTTACTGAAAACACATGACTTTTTTTCCAGTGGAAAAGAAATTACAAGTTCAAGGTTAGTGATAAAAGAAATCTTAGGGAATATGGTGTTTGGAGCAGGAGGAACATGTTCCAGGAGAGTCCAGAGAAAAGGCACAGGTGGCCTCCATTGAGTACTGAAAACTGCATGCAGTGGTGTGTAAGCATTGGATGTCACCTGATGGCTTTCAAGTGCTCCTTGCCAGTGAGGAATTGTGGGAAATTTCTGTTCCTCTCACATGATAGTATTCTGACTCCTGCATGAGTCTTTTATGATTTACAAATAGTTAAAAGTTACAAACAGCCTATTTCTATTGAATATCTTTTTTTTTTTTTTTGATACATTACAGGTGAGTTTACACCTGAGATGCAGGTCAGAATTCGACAAGAGATTGAGAAGGAGAAAAAAGTAGAGCCATGGAAAGAACAATTCTTTGAAAGCTACTATGGTCAGAGGTAATACCAAGACAGTTTCTGTAAACCAAATGTGAATTCCTACATATATGTCATACCAGTGTTTCATCTTAACTACTTTCCAGAAATTCTAGCCCTCAATTTCCTTCTGTGTTTTCACCAATTCTATTTAACCAAGATTTTTTTTTTTTTTTAATGAATCATGGGTGCACAGAATTGAATTACTTGACTCTTAATACATTACCATTGTGGGTGGGATGGTTTCATTAAAATTTTTTTATTATCTTGTATTGGAGTCCCTTTCTTTGAATATACTGAATCGTTCTTCCAGTAATTTTGTAAGAATACTGAAGTTCTGTACATTTTTTTTCTAGTAGTTAATTATCCCACAAGATAGTAATTTATCCAGAATCAGCAAGGAATAGTAGGAATCCCATAATATGGACCATTACACCCAGGGCATCATTAAACAGCCTCTTTTTAGAAGGCACTCTGACAGGTCTTCATAGTTGAATAAATATACAACCCCTATTCTTTTTTTTTTTTTTTTTTTTTTATTTATGATAGTCACAGAGAGAGAGAGAGAGAGGCAGAGACACAGGCGGAGGGAGAAGCAGGCTCCATGCACCGGGAGCCCGATGTGGGACTCGATCCCGGGTCTCCAGGATCGCGCCCTGGGCCAAAGGCAGGCGCCAAACCGCTGCGCCACCCAGGGATCCCCTACAACCCCTATTCTTAAGGGGATGTACTTTAAATCATTTTTCTTCTAACAAAAAATCCAAATAAAATATTAATGGAGTCATTTAAATAGATGACCATAGAGCTGTATTGTTTGAAGTAGAATTGAACATCCAGAGGTTTGTTGGTTCTCTCTCTCCTTGCCTTCTGCATACCGAATGGCAATCCTTAAAGACACTCTGTAACCACAGTTTAACAACTAATAGCTCTTTTTCTTATCTTGAAGTAATTCATTGATCCCCTTTATGGTCATGTAGGAAGTGATTCCTATTGAGATTAAGAGTCTTACATATTCGCGGACCTGGATGGCTTGATCGGTAGAGTGTGTAACTCTTGATCTTGGAATTGTGTATGTGAGCCCCACGTTGGGGGTAGAGATTCCTTAAAAATAAAATCTTAAAAAAAAAAAAAGAGTCTTACATATTGATATTTTTACAGTCTTGGTATGAGCTTTGAGCCCTTCTATAAAAATGATGGTGTATACATTTAGACTATTATTACAGGTAACAGTTACTCCATAAATATTGTTTATTCCCTCCATAAGCATATAGGTTAATTTCTGGGTCTTTCTTTTGTCAGCTGTTACTTTTTGGGCAGTTTTTACAGCAGGACTGTTTTTTTTTTTTTATTATCTAGTTTTGTTGTTAGCCACTCCATCTCAGAGGTGCAGTATGGATCATTTGAAGTCATTTGAAGTCACCAAAGAGGGTCTTTGCTTTTGCCTGTTTAGTACTCTAAAACATTAGAAGGAATCTCTTGTGACCTCTGCTGAGTAGCCTAGCTCTACATAAGCCACACTGTGGAAGTCCCAGTTGACCTTCACTCCCAGGGTAATTCAGAGGCATTGGTCTCAGAGTTACAGAGCTATACTAAGTGAAGTTTAAACTTTAGGCTTTCCAGAAACTCCAGAGTTTTAATTTTCAACCTCTGGAGAATGTTGATAGCCACCTCCTACTGTCTCCTCAGGGGCCCGTAGATTTCTTGGGCCAGCCTTTCTACAGGTGCTACAGAGTGGAGTTGATCAGGGTGAGTGAGTCTTGGCCTTCTTTCACCTACCCGGTGGGTAGTCTGTGATGCTTGCCTCTAGACAAGACAGCCCCTCTTATAAGCATAAATAATAGTGGTAATTAACATTATTGAGCTTTAATATGTACTAGGTACTGTTCTGAATACTTTATATGCATTAACTTAATCACACCAACAGTATAAAGTAATATACCTCAGTATATAATTAAAGACTAGTGACTTACTTAATGTCACATGGATATGTCGGAGCTAGGGTTTGCATCTAGGCACTCAAACTGCAGAACTTCATTAATAATAATAATAGTGATGATATATGAGGAATACTTACTATATGTCAGGGTTTCTTCTAGGCATTGCTATATACTATTATATCCTAATGCTTTCAATAACACGGGCCATTTCTCAACCAGAATGTTTTTTTCTTCTACCTTTTAGTTCTGGCCTGAGCCTTGAGGATTCAAAGAAATTGACAGCCTTGCCCAGTGATCTCAAAGTAAAGAAAACCCCAGCTGAGCAACCAAAACCCATGCTTCCTTCAGAGGCCTCACCTGTCAGTGTAGTCCCGGTAATTCCCCAGTCAGGGTCTAAAGAAGAAGTGGTGCAAATACCATCCCCAGTAAGAAAAGAAGAACATGAAATCCAAGATACGGTGCAGCCAAACCCCAAATCCACAGAGCCCCTACTTTCCTCAGCAAGCAATACACATGAGCTTAGCAGCATTCTTCCCATCAAGTGCCCAAAGGGTGATGATCTCTTGGAGCAGAAGCCAGTTGCCTCTGCTGAACAGGAGTCTGAGAAAGAGAATCATCTCACTACTACAACTCCTAATTATAACAAAGATGAAGGCCAAGAGGCTTTAGTTGTGTCCCCAAACAAACCCAAGAGTCCTGGGGTGGAAAAACCAGTAATGAAGCCCATAGCAGAAGCAAGTCCACAGGAGACCACTGCAAAAGAACCTCCATCAGCTCTGATTGATCACAGCCCAGAAAGCCTCAAGAGGAAATCTTGTATCATCCAAGAAGAGGCCCCTGTGAGCTGGGAGAAAAGGCCACGTGTCACTGAGAATCGCCAGCACCAGCAGCCATTTCAAGTCTCTCCACAGCCCTTTCTCAGTAGAGGGGACAGGATCCAGGTGCGAAAAGTACCACCTCTCAAGGTAAGAGAGTGGGAAGAATTGAAAAAGAGAGATAGTCTGAACACAAAGTTTCTGGTCTTATTAAATTTCAAGACATTTGTGGCATTAATGCAGAAGCAGTTGTATATATTTGATAAGCATATAACTGTGTTCTTACATAAAAAAATTATTAATAAACAGGCATTAAGAACTGCATTCCTACAGATACTTATTAGTGTTTGAGTAAGTAAGGTACCTGGGTATCTAATGTAGACCACCTCCACCCACCCTCCCAGTTGGCTACTGTCATATCTTAAGATAGTTATGGAAATTATTCTGTCTCATGTGACAAAATAAGAAATAATGATAATTAACAGAAGGAAGCCATTGGTATAATCAAGAGATTTTTGTGGCAAGAACCATGATATTTGTAAGTCTACTCTGGCCCTTTTCTGCCGTAACTGATTTGATGTTCTGTGGCTCTAGAACTACCTTTAGTTCCATCTTTTTAAAGGAAACATTTGACTGCCATGAGTCACTGCTGATGACTTTAGGGACATTGGTAAGGTGCAATAACCTTGCTAAGCTCTTCTGCTTAGGATATGTTATTAACTTCCATGTTACCATTATATTGCTGCTTATCAAATCTTTCACATTCATAAAGTGGTGTCCCTATCTTAGTTTATAAAGGCTACATCTAACCAGTAGGGAGCCCTTTAAAACCCAAATGCATTTTTACCTCTGACCTAAAAGTTTATTAATACTTGGGCTTGTGCTTAGTATCAGTTTGTGGGCCATTTATTCATTTAATAAATAGTATCAATAAAGTTTTGTTTTTGGTATTTATTAATACTGTTGTATCTACTACAAGCCCAGGCACTGGGTATTATTCATTCATATATTTGGGTATAAATAGAAAAAGGTGCCACATAGAAATACTTTTCCCCCCTTTTTTTATTTAACTTAAATGAACCAAAGTTAGTTCTGTTGGGAAACCATCCCTTAGAAACATTCAGTTGCTAGTACTTGACCCATTTCATTTACTATGTGATTTCTCTCATTTTGCTGCATATTCCTAATCATATGACATTCTTTATTACTTTTTAAGATTTATGCGCTTTGGAATCACCCTTTTAAAAAAATTCTTGACCCTTTTCTACCATTAACATACCTTACGTGCTTTGCCAGAGATGTGATTTTTTATGAAAGTCATTTTTGCTATTCTTTTTTTTCCACTTTTACTATTCTTACAAAAATATTGGAAACCTTTCCGTAATGAATGTCAGTCAGAATTTCTATCCAGACCTGAGAGCTGAGTTACAGTTTAGGTTTTACTTTATATAAATAATACTAGGTGAGATCATTGTTTCTATTACCTTATTTGTATAGAGGCTGAATTACAACCCCTTTGGTCTGCTTTCTATAATCCAGAGAGATTCCATACTGAAAACTTAAGTCTACCATGACTGTGTTATTGTTACTTAATTTTTTTTCCTTTCTTTCGCTTTCTTCTTTTTCCTCCCCCTGAACTCCCCTCCCCACCCCCACCACAGAATACTTTCTACCAGATTGCTGTAATAACTCTTAGCTTAGGTGGCCATATCTCAAATCTCACTTTCTGAGACAAAACTTAATGTAATTTGTAACAGAGCAGAACCTTTTAACCAAAACTTAGGAAGAAAAATAAAAATTTAATTATATTACAAATATTATATTTGTGTGTATAAAAGTTACGTATATGTATGCACATACATGTTATAACATGGATATCTGTAACATAATGTGTACAGAGAGAGAGAAAACTCAAACAGGCATTATGTGTTCTCTATTCAGTATATATTTAAAAAAGAAAATCTGCCTGGCTCTACCAGGCGTGGGCCTCTTGGTGTTTAATTGTTACCAGTGCCCATGCCCAGACAACATTGAAGCTTTAGTGCTTACAAAGTGTAACATCTCATTTATTTCACATCAACAGATAATAGACCTATTTGCATAAATAACTGAAACTTATTATTTTTACATATTAAAACTTTTTCTTTGAACCACTTTTAATAAAATTAACATTCTAGTAATGATTTTTAGCCATTACAATAGATATTATTTATTGTGTTAGGTATATTGTTATTCTCAAGACTGTTCTGTTACAAGGTTGTTTGTCCCTATATATTACAATTCCCTTAAACAATTGAGCTTTTACTTTCTTGGATTTAATTTTCTGGTTTTATCTACTTTCTTCCTCCCCTTCCTACTAGTGTCTTCTAGATGATATTACCAAGGGGCAACAATTGCTTCTTTCCCTCAGTTGATAGCCTCTGAAATACTGTGCAGTTAGATGTAAAAGAGATGCAGTGTTAAGAGAGATTAGGTACATCTCATGATGTGGGATGTGCGGACTTCGTAATGGCTATTACACAGTCCCACAGCTCTGACTTCTGAATGACAGAGAATCCATTTCTCAGGACCACTGACCTTTTGAGAAATGGTTATTGCAAATAAACGGTTTTAGTGACTTTATTATTCTTAATTTAGGGAGTTCCAGAAAGATGACCTGCATTTTCTTAGAGTTCCATGCCTTAATTTTTCTTTCTTTTTTTTTTTTTTAAATTAAAGGCGCTAGAAAGTCTGTTGTAACAGTTATTTGCTCATTTAAGCTCTGGCAACTACTAGAAGGGTCTAGATTTTGATGCATTATAATTTAACTCTGATAGCTTCCAAAGTATTGTTTCAAATAGGAGTCAGATTCCTTTCAGATACAATATTTTATGATACGAAAGTCAGTGGTTTCAAACCTGGTGATATATCAGGATCTCCCAGCAAGTGTTTCAGAAAAGCATTTTTTTTCCCTAGGGTTCTAATTTGTAAATTTGGGATAGGATTCAGAACATATATATTTTTAAACAGCTCCTCGAGTAAGTATAAAGGCAGCCAGGGATGAGAATAACTGTGGTATACGTTATGTACATACTCACTCACGTGGATGGACAGAGTAGGGTACATCCATGGATCACTGTGTGCCTTCCAGTGCTGTCTAGAAGCCTGTGTCATTGAAATGATTCAGCCTGTATGCTGAAATGTGCATGCGTGTATGTGTGTAGAGCAGAGGAGAGCAAGAGTTTTCCTTGGACCTTGAATGGAGAGCTATGAAAAAAAAGATAGTGGTATGCTTCGTCTCTCTCACACACACACATTCGAAAGTGCAAATATCATAGCAAGGTGTGTATCTTAGGTAATAAGCAGTTGTGAGTAGTAATGCCCTTAGGAGGGAGTTGTGTTGAGAAAAGAAGCATGGGGTGGAAAAGATGTCAGGGGAGGAGAGGTTTTGGCACCAGTAGAGAACATGGAAGCTATAGATGAAGTCAAGTTGCTGTCTCCTCGGTTTGGTCACCGGCCGTGGACTTCCCATCTTTGTCCCTGGTGTGCAGTGTTTACTGCAGAAATTCAGGTGTTCGTGAAGTTCCAGTATTCCTATAAATGAAAACTAAACTCTGGGGTTTTTTTTCTCCCTCCTTCTTTCAGATCCCGGTCTCCAGGATCTCCCCCATGCCTTTTCCTACATCGCAGGTCTCTCCCAGGGCTCGTTTTCCAGTCTCCATCACTAGTCCTAACAGAACAGGAGCCAGAACTCTTGCAGACATCAAAGCAAAAGCCCAGCTGGTCAAAGCACAGAGGGCAGCAGCAGCCGCCGCCGCCGCTGCCGCCGCCGCAGCCACCTCCGTTGGAGGGACCATTCCAGGACCTGGCCCAGGGGGTGGACAAGGTCCAGGAGAGGGTGGTGACAGGAAAACTGCTAGAGGGGGATGTCCAGACTCAGACAGAGGTGATGCACCTGGAAAGGGCCCCACACTGGAATTGGCAGGAACTGGAAGCAGGGGAGGTACGAGAGAGCTTTTACCCTGTGGTCCAGAGACTCAGCCCCAGTCTGAGGCCAAGACCCCAGACCAGGCACAGCCTCCTAGTGTCTCTGGAGCACAACTACAGCAAACCTCCTCAGTGCCTCCAACCTCTGCCGTCGGTGGAGCACGCACAGGTGTCCCATCAGCAGCCCACACTAATGCACCCCCACCAGCTGTAGGGAAACCGAATAATGAACAACTGAATCCCACCAGGGCAACAGCCACAGTGGCCTCTCTGACCCACCCACAAGGCCCCAGTAACTGCAGACAGGAGAAAGCGCCTTCTACTCCAAAAGATTCTGCCCTAATCTCCGGTGCCTCACCTGTTTGTTTTGCAGCTGATGGCACGGTTGAGTCCCGAGCAGGTTCTAGTAAGAATATACCAGATCTTTCAGCCTCAGCGGAGACAGCTGCTAGTACTTCGGCGGATATGACTCCCTCTCCTTTAACATCTTTATTAACAACAGCCACTTTAGAAAAGCTTCCTGTACCCCAGGTTAGTGTAACTGTAGTACCTACGGGATTAGCTACATCCTCGAGCACTTTGCCAGTAGCTTCTAGCCTTAAAACTCCAGGAACTCCTTCAAATATGAACGGACCCATTTCAAGGCCAAGCTCCAGTATCCCTGCAAATAATCCTTTAGTCACTCAGCTGCTTCAGGGCAAAGATGTTCCCATGGAGCAAATTCTGCCTAAACCTCTCACCAAAGTTGAAATGAAAACTGTTCCACTGACTACAAAAGAGGAGCCGGGGGTAGGAGCGCTCCCAGGCACCCAGGTGGCAGAAAACAGCAGCAGAGAGGAAGGTAGTGAGAGGCAGCCCCACCCGGCTCTGCAGCAGCTGGGTAAAGCCTTGCACAGTAAGCAGCTCCCCCAGGTTCCCAGGCCCCTTCAGCTCTTTTCAGGTAAGGAACTGAGGGACTCAGGCATTGACACACACCAGTACCAGGAGGGGCTCGGCAAGGCCACCCAGGATCAGATCCTTCAGACTCTCATACAGAGGGTTCGGAGGCAGAACGTTCTCTCGTTTGTGCAGCCCTCCCAGTTCAACTTCACTCACTCAGGTTTCCAGTTAGAAGATATCTCCACAAGCCAGAGGTTCATGCTGGGTTTTGCTGGCAGAAGGACATCAAAACCTGCAATGGCAGGACACTACTTACTAAACATTTCCACCTATGGCCGGGGTTCAGAGAGCTTTAGGAGGACCCATTCCATAAACCTTGAAGACCGTTTGTGTCTAAATAGCCCAACGGAGGCCTTGAAAATGGGATATACTGACTGTAAAAATGCAACAGGTGATAGTAGTAGCAGCAAAGAAGAAGATACTGATGAGGAAAGTACTGGTGATGAGCAAGAATCTGTCATGGTGAAGGAGGAGCCCCAGGCTACTCAGGGCTCTGGCAAGTGTGAAGCAAGTTCGGGACCCCACAGTAGAGAAACTCTGTCCACCAATGATTGTTTAGCAAAAAAGAATGTGAAGGCGGAGACACCAGCGCATGAGCAAACCACTTTAAGCAAAGAGAATTACCTGTTCAGTAGAGGCCAAATATTGGATGAGAAGACCCTAGCCAGAGATTTCCTTCAGGTGGCACAGAAACAGATGGCTCATGCAGTGAGAGGGAAGACAATGCGAACCAGCCCTGAGCTTTTCCATTCTACCAGTCTCCCTCTGACTGCAGACAGTCCTACCCATCAGCCGCTCCTGCTTCCACCCCTGCAGACCCCCAAGCTGTATGGAAGCCCCACCCAGATCGGGCCGAGCTACAGAGGCATGATCAATGTCTCCACCTCGTCTGACATGGACCACAACTCTGCTGTCCCAGGGATGCCTGATGGCAGTCAGGTGTCTGGCAACGTAGGTGATGTCATGTCCTTTTCGGTGACTGTCACTACTATCCCCGCTAGCCAGGCTATGAATCCCAGCAGCCACGGCCAGACCATTCCCGTTCAGGCCTTTCCTGAAGAGAACAGCATAGAGGACACACCTTCGAAATGTTACTGCCGCTTGAAAGCCATGATCATGTGCAAGGGGTGTGGAGCATTCTGCCATGATGATTGCATTGGCCCCTCCAAACTCTGCGTTTCCTGCCTTGTCGTTCGGTAATGCAGCTAGAGAGAGAATACATTGTAAGGGAGGCAGGGAGGGAAGGGTTGATGAGATAAGGTTTTTTGCGTCCTTTTGGGAATCACAGAAATAAATAAGTAGGTTTCAGTTGTCTTAAGAGACAAATGTTACTTAATCAGGAATACAGAGTACAGATCTTACATTTTAGAGGAAGAGCACCTTGTATAGTAAGTCTAGGTCAAGCAAGACTTTGTGAATTTGTGACAAGTTTGCACTTAAAAAATCATGTAAATATGTCACATTTTGTTTTAACATTGTTTTCCCAAGTGTTTAGGTAATAATGTATTACTTTGAATTCAGATTTATGTTTCACTTCACCCTGACTCTGAGAAAAGTTTAATGCCATGCATGGTTAAAAGGAAGCTGTCTCTCTTTTTCTCTCCTTTCTTAAGAGACTAGAAAAAGGAAGGAGAAATGACCGTTCAAGCTGATTATGTCATGACAGTCTGCAGGCTTTACGTAGATTATTCAGCTTTTGCGGGATTTAGATTCAGGGTTTACTCAGTCCCTTTACCTTAGACAGAACCTTCTTAAGTTCAAATTGTTGATAAGGTATTCATTTCACAGGTGGTAAATTCAGACTCTGAAAGCTCATGACCTGGTCCTTGGCTTCCACAAACCAGTACTGCTGCCAAGCTCTCTGCTTGTGGTTTGTGGACACGTGCCCTCCAGACCCCCTGCCCTGAGATGGTGAGCGTGGCCCAAGAGGGGTGTGCTGCCCTGGGCCCCTGCTGTTAGCATAGTCTATGCGGGGCCATAGTTCCAGCAGTAACCCGGGCACCTCGGCAGTCATGGGAGCTTACAAACAGGTGTGAAATACTAGTATGGCAGTAACAAAAAATGTTAGTAACGGGTGATTTGAACTATGTGTTTTGTTGGGCAAGGGAATAAAAAGTGCAGAAACTATTAAACTGAACATAAAGAACTTTGGAAAATGATTTTAACACTAGAAACAAGGTAGCCTCTCTTTTCTTCTTCTTGCCCAACTGTGTTCCCTAATGTTCTGTAGTCTGCTGTTGTGCAGGAGGAAAAGATCCTTGTTGCCACACTTGCCTGTTCTGTTAAGCCTGTTTTGACCTCCCCAGGCATCTGAGAAGTATAGAGTAATCTTATTAAATATTACTTTGAACACGATGTGTGCGTGCACACATGCACACACACAGTAAAAGTTAGACGCTTCTCCTGTTTTAGAAAATATGTCCTCTGTTTTGGATGATTGCTGTCTATGCACTAGAAATTTCTAATGTAAAGGGACTTAAGTAAATGGCTAAGAGAACATCTAGAAAGGAAGATTAATTATTTCCAAAGTTTTGTTGCTTATTTTTGCTGACTCTCTTTTGTTTCCTTTGTTGTTGTTTTTTAAATCTTGTCTCTAGTGACTGAAGAGTTTTTGAGTACATATACTTAGGTCATGGTTAAAGGACATTAAAATAAATCTACAATTTACCAGAATTTGGTATTAAAGAATTGGGTATTGTCAATGTGCATCATTTGCATATTGATCTTAAGTTTCCTAATTTCAAGTGTGTAAAGTAAAAATATTACCACAACCTAGTACACCTGTAGTTGTACTTAGTATTCAGGATGTGATATTTACCATATGCAGAACAGTGTAAACTTATTAAGTCACATTCCAGATTAGGAGAAAGTAGACAGTAATTACTCTTTGCTCTTCACTATTCTGTTACCCATTCTTCCCCACCCTCTTCCACATTATACACACTTTTAATACTTTTGAATCCCATAAGAAACTTACTGCTTCACTGTTTTTCAGTTTTGGCTTCTGTTATTTTTTGTGGCTTAAGGCAAATATAGGATTAATATCTGTGTTCT
The DNA here is from genome assembly GCF_018345385.1 of Vulpes lagopus. Taxonomy (NCBI): domain Eukaryota; kingdom Metazoa; phylum Chordata; class Mammalia; order Carnivora; family Canidae; genus Vulpes; species Vulpes lagopus. The sequence continues at coordinate 113,796,505 of NC_054828.1, forward strand.
AGTTTCAGCCAAGACAATAGGATGTTCTAACTTTCCTTTTCCTTCCTGCACACACATAGCTAAAACATAACGAAGGCTGCTTGGATCCAGGGATAAGGAATATTCTCAAGCCAGGATCCAGGAGGAAACAAACATGGTTCAGTTCCCCAAACTTCGAGTACTCTGGGTAGTCCAAGGGCAGGGGCTGGAAGGACCTATTGCTGGTTAAAACTCTCTATGCTCAGCTTCACTCTGCATCAGGGCCAGGACCCAGGGCTGGTCTGCATGCTGAAGTGCCTGAGTAGTTCGGAACTGACCCTGTGCTAAAACATTAGTTACCAATTTGGCTTGATCAAAGTGAATTTTCTTCTTTGCACCTTTCCTGTCCTAGAAGAGTCTCTCCTCCATGGTTCCCCTAATCTGAGGTTGAACAGATAAACCAGGAAAGGTGGAATGGTTATCAGGGATTTTTAAGTCCACTTGGAGAGCAAACCGTATCGTGCCTCTTCATCTTGACCAGGCTCTTGCAGATAGGTCCCTAAGCATTATTATTCCCCAGATTCTCTTAACAAGCAATACTCAGCTAATAAAATATTGGCATTTATGATTGTCCCTAAAACAGAATTGGTCAACTAGGTACACTGCCTCGATCTCGACAAAACGAGAGAATAGGTTCTCTCAGGTTGGTAGTAAATTGAATACAGTCCGTTAGTTTGCTTCAAAACAGTGTTTTCAGATAGAAAGTCATTCGTTTTAAGAGCTGAACAGAAAAACAACAGCAACAATCCAAACACATTCCAGTCTGGCCTTTTGAAAATGAAGCAGTAGGAACAAGGAAAATCTTTATATTATTGAGAGCATGGTACTCCAGAACCATGAAAGCAGTTTTTAATCTTAGGTTTTCAGAGTTGCTTTACCTTTCGGTTCAATCTAAAAGGTTGCTAATAAATGCTAAGCTTTTTTTTTTTTTTTTTTTTTTTAATGGTATTTAGTTGCACTATTTCCAGTGACTAGTCAGGCATTGTGCCTGATATTTATGCCTCCAGGGGATGTCTCTCGAGCCTTCAGGTACCTTCCATTGTAGGTCACCTTGGGGAGATAGCATTAACAATAAATATGTCATCTCAGTCTTACTTAATGAACGTTCTGAGTTGTCTAGTAGAGAAGGTTCCCTGAATCTTAAGAAAAAATTTTGATTAAAATTCTCCATCCTGTTAAGCAGAAGATAAAGCCAAATGACCTGGAGTTGATCGCCCTACTCTTCCTTAACCCCTGTGCTCAAGATACTGAAACTATCTGTGGTAACCCATGTAACATTTTAAGTAAGATCTGGCAAATGGGACATTTTTGTTAGGAGTAGGGGAAGCGTACTTGCGTGGGCTGGGAAGGCACCCAGATGTAGGTGTTTTAGGAATTATCTCAGATTTAGATAAATAGCCAAAGGAAGACCTCATTGCCTTCCTGGTGAAGGTATAAATTCATACATATTGCTGACTTGACAGTTACCATCCTAATTGCTTATTATTGCCTTTCTCCACCTTAGAGCCCTTACCGAGCTTTTGGGTGAAATGATTTGTTATAACGATGGAGTCTTCTCTGGTCATTACACCACTATTTATTTCTAGAACTCACTGTCAGTGAGTAGTGCCAGGGTTTTTCTCTTTGACCTAGAGGTTTCACTTCACAGCAAAGAGGGAAAAGTCCCTGTTGCATTACCACAACTTGCTAAGTAAAAAACTTGGCCAACGGTAGTTTTCAGCTCAATTTATAGAATAGTCCAAAGAGACTCTGAGAAACATGATGATAGGCAGGGATCTTTCCTCCCATGTTTCAATACCTACATACCTATTGAAAGGGAACAGTAGGTAAAACATTTCCTAAAGTTGAAGTGAGAGCTTCATAGATTCTTGGTTACTTTATTTTTTTTAATGCTTTACATTTGATACAACTATTAAAGATCAATTTTAAAAATAGCTTTCCAGTAATATATTTTAAGTAATATATATTTTAATATCTATGTAAAAAGTGACAGTGGAAGACTTTGAATTTCTCATATATGGTATGTTTAACGTAGGACCTCACTGTTAAGGCACAAATTGTTACAAAGGAAGTTACTCTAAAGACACTCAGATTATTTCCAGAAAATGCAATAAGGGGAATAGTTTTGAAGTTTATTTTTTATTTTAAAAGAATATCAACTTATTTACCACAAGCTATTTTTTTTCCTTCTGGCTTATAAGGTTTGTACAGACTGGTTTGGTAAATGCTAAACTTTTGTGTCTTTTTGCCTTTTTAAAGGAATTGTTAACATTGGAATTGAGGGTATGTACAGAGAAGTTGGTGTCAACACCATTTAAAAAGTCATATTTTTTCACAAATATAGAAAAATCATTTTACATAAGAATTTTAAGTATTTGCAATAAATATATGTATATAGATTGTATGTATTCATATATTCTTATTTTTCATTTTATTATTAAGTAAAAGATAATTAAAGTGAAAATAAAAACCTTGGACTTTTTGGTGAATCTTGAGGTCTGACATCCATCTGAGAGCGGTGTGGGTAAGGGCCCTCAGCTGTTGCCTTATATTACCATTGGAAGATTAACAACAGATTGTATAGAAGGGTAAAATGAGAAATTTGGTGATAAACAAATCAGGGTAGCATATTTCTTTCAGAACTCTAGTAAAAATATTAAACTTGCCTAATCTGTCTGTCTCTGCTTTCACCCTTGAACTGTTCTGTCTCTTAACCATGGGATGTTACTGGGAACGTTGAAAAACAGACACAAAAACATGGTGCATTCCCTTTTTTTTTTAATGTGCCCACTGTTTGCTTCTAAAACAAAAAATGGTAAGAAAATATCTCAGGGGTAAAATAGGTTTTTCTTTCTCAACTGTGGTTAATAATTCATTAGCAAACATTCACTGCCACAACCTTCTAAGCGATAGGAGTATGTGAAGAAATAATCCCATGAAGATAATCGAAAACTTGTTTTCTCTTTACCAGTTCTTCTCTGAGAAGTAAGTTTCCTAACTGGTTCTGTATCCTTCCTGATTGATCTGGTGAGGGAGTTTCAAAACCAGTTTTAGGTCCTTCCTAATGGATCTGGAGAGCTAGAAGAGCTAGGAGAGCTTGGATTTTGATCTCCCCTGTGTCGGGAAGGGCATTTATGCAAATGAGGACTCAGCCAGATATTAGGAGAGCTTAACTGCCAGTCTATATCCTATACCTACAGATAGCCTGGAATCCTGCTGTTCAAGAGAATTTTGTGGTTGCAAATGTTTGGTTTTAGGATATGATTGAAGGAGCAAAATGATACCTAGATAGTCTTTGGAAATAGATATCTAGTCTATTGTTTAAAAATGAATAATTTATAGATTTATTGATGAAATAAAAAATAAGGTCAGAACTCCACGAATGTATCTTAGTGACCCATGAAACTGACTCTTCTAGTTTCCTAGTTCTCCCCATAATTCCTCAGCTGTGATTATTTCACTGATAAAAGTAGCATATTTTGGAAATTAATAAGGATTTATAGAATGCTTTTTTTAAAAGATTGCCTTGTTATCTTTCAAAAATTGAAATTTCAAACATTGGGGTTGCCCAAAGACATTGAAATTGAAGATCATTTACCACTCCAAGAGAACAGCATTCTAAATCTTTGCTTAAAATATGCTTTTAAATTTTCGTATGTCTCAGGGAACATCTGCATTCTTATAATTACCGTATATCATAGAAGTGAAAGTGAAATATTTAAATGTATGTGAACCAGTCCATTATGGCCATTTACACACACACACACACACACACACACACACACACACACACCGTTTCTAATACATATTTATAATTATTTAAATGGGCCTCCTACCTCACCGGAAGTAAAATTTCTTCATGTTCAGGTTAATGACATAGGAGCCTAAATGTGTAGTTGATGTGCAGTTGAATGAGAAAGAGCAATATACTAGAACACAACTTCAACTTGAATCTCCAATTGTCCATTCTTTATTTACATCACAGTCTAGAAACCTGTGTTCAATGCTTTTGACACTACTTGACCACAAACGGTCTTAAGAAATAAGATTTTGCATAATGTGTCTAGCTGGTTTTGTGTACAAATAATGTTATTCATTGATTCACATATTTCTCAGAGCATCTACTATGTGCTAGGCACTGTGATGAGGTTCAGGTTTTATAAGGGTAAACAAAAGCAACCAGGTAAATTGCAAAAGGTCTTCCTAACATATCAGTAGCCATACAGCACATGTCTAGTTCAGGGCTCAAGGAGTAATAGATACCACATATTTCCCAAGACACGATGGAAATTTAAGTGTAAATGAGTTATAGAAGGGACGTGTTTGAGGCACTGTTTGAAACAATGGCAAAACATGGAGAAAGGAAACGCATTGCCCCTAGATGAAATAACATGGAAGTGAAGAAGATGTAGAATTCTTAATAGAAACTTAAATTTCTTAGTAACATCTCATTTGAAGAGAGAATCCCGTTCAATTAATTCTGGTCAGTGCGCCCAGAAAGATGCTATAACCTTAACTAACCCTTTCCAATAACTCTTAGGTAAATAATGTAGCCTGCCTTTCCCTAATGTTCAAACCGAAAGGAAGCTAAAGGGAATTAAAACTAAACCTTGATTTTCATTTTGTAGTCTGGTGAGAAGGAAGAGATGTTGCATCCCTGTTTTTTCTCCATAATGGGTAAAACTGGTGTTCTAAAGTTTTTATTCTAGTACAGTAGAATTGGCTCCCCCATCCCCCATTATGAAGTCACAGAATTTTTAACTACAAGAAACTTCAGCAGTACCTTAGTCCTTTTTAGTGGCCTAAATTCCCAATTTTTACTTTAAGATTTTCTGGTTAAAAAAAAATTTTTTTTAAGATAAATCATTGTATTTTGTGAGTGCTTATTCTTGAATTTTCCTTATCATTTATCATTAACTTGGATTGTTGGATTTGCAACTCAAATTCTGAATGCCAAAATATCCATATTCACCTTTAAAAGAGGTATTTGGTGTATTCCACCATGAAATGTCCCAACTTTGCCCAGGAAGTAGGAGGGTGGGTATCCTGTATTTTCCTAATACTTGGTGACCTTAGAAAACTGAGTTTCTTTTACAGAGATGTATAAACTGAGGAATCTCTATACCTCCGTGGAGCTTTCACTCTTAATCAGTAAAGACTATCTCTATAAGAAAGACTTCCCTAAGAAAGTCAGGAAGGAGGGATTGAGCCTGGAAGGGAGAGCCAGAGATGATCAGGCCATAGAAATGGGCTGTGACGAGATAGTGTATTCTCCTGAAGAATAACTTCCAACTCTATTCCTGGTTCTTCAAACTCAAAAGGAGGCTAAAGGGAAATAAAAAAAACCCCACTGATTTCCATCTTGACTGCAAAACCCACAGAATGCCTGGGGAGAAAAAAGGTAAACCCAAGATTGGATTTAAAATGGGTTTAAGTAAACAATTATTCTTAATTTACCCTTTTATGGAGTTTTTTTTTAAGGTTTTGAGTTCACATAATGTTAAATTGCCATGATTAGAATGTGAAATTTGATTTGAGACATTTTATGGGCAAGGTGATGGTTTTCTATTGAGTTATCCACTGGCAGCTTTTGCTGCTGCTCAGGATTTAGTGTTGTGCACCTGTGTCTGTTAAATAATGCCGATGTTGCTCATAAACACTATTTTGCCAACCTGAGTCAACAATTTTATTAACTTTAATCGTGGGTTCTCTTTCTAAATATTTAAAATTTAAATTAGCCCAATAAGAAAGCAGCACATTAAATGTTATCAAAATACTTGAAGATACCTTAGAACTATTATTTTACACACAGCCTGTTCCCTTTCTATGGAAAGTGTGGTACAAAAACTTTTACTTTATTACTTTCTTTCCAAAAACCAATATCTAATGTTTCCAGATACCTAGAGCTTGGAAATGATGGAGTTGGACTTTGGCCCGAGGTTAGCAATTCTCATTTTAGGTTTTTGGGCAATAGCAATTTGAAGACCTGGGTGGTAACCCCAGCTGAACGTATATGTAATCACTTAACACAAACTTTAAAGTAATGAAACTTTTCCAGAGTCTCATATTTGGTTTCTCCTCTGTTGTTGCATAAGGAGATGGATTCTGGGCTGGGAAGGACCTAACCGTTTGTTCCTTGATAATAGACTACTGATTGAAGGGCAGGCTCTTACTGAATTCGTGAAATTCATAGAATCCATGAAAGATCTCGAGTACATGACTAATGAAACTCTGGAAATAAACCTTTCTCAGCCATAAGTGCTATGACCTATTTTTTTTTAAAAAACCCGTCTTAATCCTGTGACTCATTGCATCACACCTTAAAACTTTTTCACCAGCACCAAGAGAAATCAGAATGGAAGAAATGACCTTATGTTGGTCTTGTTCACTTAATCTTTGTGCACATAGGCCTTAGCACTTTGACAGATAAAACTCTGCCTTTTAGCTCCCCTCTCACTATCGTCTTTATTCCTCTCACTTTTAGACCGTTCCTTTTATTGGTTGTATAAAACTACCTTTCTCAATTGAATGTACAATGTTTCTGCACATGGGCAAATTGTATTTTATCTTAATGACTCATTTAAGTTGAATAAAGGCGTACAGTTTTACTCTAGCGACTGTGCCTTCTCTTTTCCAAAGAAATCAGACGCCATGTTGAACGACCCACCTGTTGCTCCTTTTCTTGCACCCGATTGCACAATTATCCCTGGGTCCTTGGCTAAATTTGGGTACTACAAAAAGTGCCAGTCTCTAGGCAACACTTGGGGATTAAAGCACGGATCACGAGCCAAAAAGGATGTGTTGTACATTTCAAAAATAAAAAAGAAACCTATACCCAAAAGCCACAGAAATTAAAGCAGTGTGGTAATGGCATGAAGATAGACATACGGACCAATGAGGTAAAACAGAGAGCCCAGAAGTAAACCTTCACATGTATTGATCAAGTGATTTTTTTGGACAAGAGTGCCAAGGCCAGTCAATGAGAAAAGGGCAGTCTTTTCGATAAATGTTGCAAAACTTGCATATCCACATGCAAGGGAATGAAATCAGACCCTTACCCTATGCCGTATACAAAAATTAATATTGATCTAAGACCTAAACATTGAAAGCTAAAAATATAAAACACTTAGAAGAAAATGAGGAAAATTTCATAATTTGACTTGGCAGTGATTTCTGGGATTTGTCAAAAGCACAGGCAACAAAAGAAAAAAAATGGATTTCATTAAAAACAAAACGTTAAAAAAATTCTGAAACTAAAATCTTGTACATCAGAGGACATTATTCAGAGTGAAAACAGCCCTCAGTATGGGAGAAAATATTTGCAAATCCTATATCAACAAGAAATCAATATTCAGAATATGTAAGGAACTCCTACAGCTCAACAGCAAAAGAACAACCAATTAAAAAATGAGTAAAGGACTGGAGTAGGCATTTCTGTAAAGAAAATACACACAGATGGCCAATAAGCACATGAAAAGATGCTCAAGATCACTAACCACCAGGAAAATGCAAACAAAATCACAATGAGACAACTCCATACCCATAAGGATAGCTATTAAAACAAGGGGCACCTGGCTAGCTCAGTAGAGCATGAGACTCTTGATCTCAGGGTCATGAGTTCAAGCCCCACGTTGGGAGTAGAGTTCACACGCACACACACACAAAGTGTTGGCAAGGATGTAGAGAATTTAGTGTGCATTGCTAGTGGAAATGTCAAATGACTTTATTGCTGTGGAAAACAGTTTGACCATTCCTCAAAACAGAAGTACTATATGATCCAGCAATTTCACTTCTGGCTATATACCCCAAAGAAATGAAAACAGGGACTTGAACAGATATTTGCATATCAGTGTTCATAGCAATGTTATTTATAATAGCTGAAAAGTAAAACAACCTAATATTCATCAATGAATGGGTAAACAAAATGTGATGTACTTGGAATATTCAGCCTTAAAAAAGAATGTCATTCTGACACATGCCACAACATGGATGAACCTTGTAGGCAGTGTGCTAAGTGAAATAAGCCAGACACAAAAGGAATAAATATACGATTCCACTTATATAATGAACGTACAGAAGTCAAATTCATGGAGAAATTAGAATGATGGTTGACAGTGATTTGGAGTAAAGAAGATTGGGAGTTGTGTTTATTAAAGTTAATAAATTACTTATTTAAAGATGTGATATTGGGCAGCCCTGGTGGCTCAGCGGTTTAGTGCCCCCTTCAGCCCGGGGTGTGATCCTGGAGACCCGGGATCGAGTCCCATGTTGGGCTCCCTGCACGGAGCCTTGCTTCTCCCTCTGCCTGTGTCTCTGCCTCTCTCTCTCTCTCTGTCATGGGTAAATAAATAAAATCTTAAAAAAAAAAAAAAAAGTCTGTTTCTGGGCAGCCCCAGTAGCCCAGTGGTTTAGCACCGCCTTCAGCCCAGGGTGTGATCCTGGAGACCCTGGATCGATTCCCATGTCGGGCTCCCTGCATGGAGCCTGCTTCTCCCTCTGCCTGTGTCTCTGCCTCTCTCTCTCTCTCTCTCTCTCTCTCTCTCTCTCTCTCTCTCTGTGCCTCTCATGAATAAATAAATAAAATATTTTAAAAAAATAAAGATGTGATATCTGGGATGCCTGGGTGGCTCAGCGGTTGAGCATCTGCCTTTAGCTCAGGGCGTGATTCGTCCTGGGATCGAGTCCCACGCTGGGTTCCTTGCATGGTGCCTACTTCTCCCTCTGCCTGTGTCTCTGCCTCTCACTCTGTCTCTCATGAATAAATAAATAAAATCGTAAAGATGTGATATCCAATTGTTCTCACATTAAAAGACATACTGAATGACTTTCATACCTCTGTTGGAATCAATTGTCCATATATGTGTGAATCTATTTTCAGATTTCTGTTCCACTGATATACTTGTATATCTTTGCACTAATGCCACATTGTCTTGATTACTGTAGCTTTATAAATGTTTTAAAATCGGGTAATGTTAGTTCTCCAACTTTGTTTTTTACCTTCAAATTCAGTTAGGCTATTTGCCCTTTGATTTCCATGAATTACAGAACCAGTTGTCAATTTCTGTAAAAACAAGTTTAACTGGGATTGTGTTTAAGGTATACAACAATTTGAAAGAAATTGAGATCTTAGTATTTTGTCATTAATCCATATTTCCATTTCTTTACATAATATTTAATTTCTCTTAGCAATGTCTTATTGGTACCAGTGAATAGAGCTTTCACATCTTTTGTCTGATTAAATCCTACATTTCAAGTTTTTTTTACTTTTAAAATTTTTTAGGGGTGCCTGAGTCACTCAGTTGGTTAAGCGTCTTGCTTAAGCATCTGGGATTGAGCCCCACATCGGGCTCCCTGCTCAACAGGGAGCCTGCTTCTCCCTCTCCCACCCCCTCTGTGCTCTTTCTCTGTCAAATAAAAAAGTAAAATCTCTAAAAATTAAAAGTAAAAAATTTTAAATGATCCTATGAAAAATTTTTTAAATTTCAGTTTTAAAGGTCAACACTCAAATTTCTGAGCATTAATTGGTGGATATAAACATTCACTTTACATTCTTATACAGGCTTTGCTAAAATCAATTGCTAGGGCAGCCTGGGTGGCTCAGCAGTTTAGCGCCGCCTTCAGCCCAGGGCGTGATCCTGGAGACCCAGGACTGAGTCCCAAGTCGGGCTCCCTGCGAGGAGCCTGCTTCTCCCTCTGCCTGTGTCTCTGCCTCTCTCTCTCTCTCTCTCTGTGTCTCTCATGAATAAATAAAATCTTTTTAAAAAAATAAAAATCAATTGCTAACCTCGCTTCCTAGTTTTAGTGGCTTCTTTGTACATATATTCTGTTGGATTTTCTATATAGATAACACTGTTAGCTGCAAAGACAATGTTTTATTCTAGATAACTTCTTTTTCTTATCTGCACTGGTTAGAACCTGTAGTACAATGTTGAATACAAGTGGTGAGAGTAGGCATCCTTGTTCCTGATCTTACAAGGAAAGCATTTACTATTTCATATTAAGTATGATGTTAGCGAAAGGTTTCTCCTAGTTGCCTTTCATTAAGCTGAGGAAGTTCCCTTCTATCACCTGCTAGGAGTGTATTTGTTTTTGTTTTTTTAAATCAGGAACGGATGTCAAATTTTGTCAAATGCTTTTTCTACGTCTATTGACTTGATATGGGTTTCTTTTTCAGTTTGTTAACATGATGAATTTCATTGATTGATTTCAGAATATTAATCCAGCTTTGGATTCATTGGTTTTCTCTATTGTTTTTGCTACTGTTTTCTAATTTCATTGATTTCCATTCCCTCTCTCTCTGTGTCTTTTATTATTTTTTAAAGATTTTATTTATTTATTCATGAGAGACAGAAGAGGCAGAGATGTAGGCAGAGGCAGAAGCGGGCTCCCTGTGGGTAGCCTGATGTGGGACTCCATCCCAGGACCTCGGGATCACAACCTGAGCCAAAGGCAGATGCTCAACCACTGAGACACCCAGGCGCACCTCCCCCCACCACTTTCTTTTAAAGTAAGCTCTATGCCCAATGTGGGGCTTCACATGTCCCCAAGATAAAGAGTTGCATGCTCTACTGACTGAGCCATCCAGGCACCCCCATTGATTTCCACTCTTACTGTGTTTCATTTATTTTGCTTATTTTATGTTTAATATGTTATTCTTTGTCTAATGTCTTAATATGGAGGCTGTTGTCAATAATTTGAGAACTTTATTAATAGTGTTCTTTTTTTATTTTTATTTTTTATTATTAATAATTTTCTAATGTAAATTTTCAATGCTATGAGTTTCCCCCTAAGTGCTGCTATAGTAACATTCCCACAATTCTGATATGTTGTTTCATTTCTCTTCGGTTCAAACTATTTTCTAATTTTGATTTTGATTTCTTCTTCAACTCATGTGTAATTGAGAGATGTGCTATCTGGTTTCCAAATATTTGAATACTTCAGATATCTTCTCTTATAGATTTCTATTTTAAAAAAAAGATTTCTATTTTAATTCCATTATACTCAAAGAACATACTTTGTGTGACCTGAATCATTCTAACTGTATTGAGACTAATTATTTTTTTAAGATTGATTTCAGAGAGAAAGACACACACACACACACACACACACACACACACACACACACACACACACAGTGGTGGGGGGCAGATAGGTAGAGGCAGAAGGAGAAGGGAAGCAGACTCCCCTATGAGCATAGAGCCCCATATGGGGCTCAGTTTCCTGATTTGGAGATCATGACCTGAGCCAAAATGAAAATCAAAAGTTGGATCCTTAACTGACTGAGCCATCCAGGTGCCCCCCCCTTTTAAGGATTTTATTTATGTATTTATTTATTTAGGGAGAGAGACCACACCAGCAGGGGCAGGGGGAGGGGCAGAGGGAGAAGCTGGCTCCCCACTGAGCAAGGAGTCCAATGCGGGGCTCCATCCCAGGACCCTGAGATCATGTCCTGAGCCAAAGGCAGACACTTAACCAACTGAGCCACCCAGGCGCCCCTCATATATTTTTTAATAGACTTTTAAGAGCAGTTTTAGGTTCACAGCAAAACTGAAGGGAAAGGAAAGAGAGTTAACATATACCCTCTTCCCCCCGCATTCCTCTCATTATTAATAACATCCTATACCAGAGTGGTATATTTTTTTAAATCAGTGAATCTACATTGACACATTATTATCACCCAAAGTCCAGAGTTTACATTAGTGTTGTAACTTCTATGAGTTTTGACAAATGTGTAAGGACATGTATCTATCATTACTGTATCATACAGAATGACTTCAGTGCTGTAAAAATCCACTGTGTTCCACTTATCCCTCTCTCCCATCAACCACTGATCTTTTTATTGTCTCTATTGTTTTGCCTTTTCCAGAATGCCCTTTAGTTGGAATCATATAGTATGTAAACTTTTCAGATTGGCTTCTTTCAGTTATATGCATTTAAGTTTCTTCATGTATTTTCATGGCTTCATAGCTTCTTTCTTTATAGTTCTAAATAATATTCCATTGTCTGGATATATCACAATTTATTTTGTTCACTCACCTACTGAAGGGCATCTTGCTTGCCCCCAAGTATCTTCCTAAAACTAATAGCCCACAATTTATTTTGTTCACTCACCTACTGAAGGGCATCTTGCTTTGCCCCCAAGTTTTGTGAATAAAACTGCTATAAAAAAAAACTGCTATAAACATCAGCAGGTTTTTGTGTGGACATAAGTTTTCAACTTGTTTGGTAAACAGCAAGAAGAATGACTCCTGGATTGTATGGTAATAGTATGTTTAGTTTTGTAAAAACTGTCAAAGCGTCTTCCACAGTGGCTGTGCTCTTTTGCATTTCCATCAGCAATGAATGAGAATACCTGTTGTTTTGCATCCTTGCCAGCATTCAGTGTTTTTAGTGTTTTTGGATTTTAACCACTCTAATTATGTAGTAGTATCTCGTTTTTAAAAATTAATTAATCTATTTTTAAAGGTTTTATTTATTCATGAGAGACACACAGATGCAGAGACATAGGCAGAAGGAGAAGCAGGCTCTCTGCAGGGAGCTTGATGTGGAACTCGATCCCAGAACCTCAGAATCATGACCTGAGCTGAAGCTAGACTCTCAACCACTGAGCCATCCAGGTGCCCCAGTACCTCTGCCCTTAAGGCCACCAGGTCGGAAACCATCTCACAGGTGGCTCAGTGTAAGTCAGGCAGTGTCTTTTGAAGTTTTTAATTTTAATGAAGTCTAGCTAACCAATTAATTCTTTCCTGGATTGTGTCTTTGGTGTTGTATCTAAAAAGCCATTGTCAGACTCAAAGTTACCTAGATTTTCTCCTATGTCATTGTCAGTTATATATATATATGTGTGTGTGTGTGTGTGTGTGTTTTACATTTAAGCCTATGATTCATTTTAAGTCTTGATAGCTGAGTACCTGCCATTTTTAGTACGTGTGACAAAATGGGAAGTTTACACATAAAACACTCCAACACACTAAAGTACAGTAGTTATTTTGAGAAAATGCATTGGTGTAGCTATTTGGGTGATGAGCTGATCTCACTAGTTGTTTCATGTTTAAGAAATGGGTGAAGGGGCGCCTGAGTGGCTCATTCAGTAGAGTGTCTGATGCTTGATTTCAGCTCAAGTCATGATATCAGGGTTGTTGAAATCAAGCCCTAAGTTGGGTTCTGTGCTCAGCAGGAAGTCTGCTTGAGATTCTCTCCTTCTCCCTCTGCCCCTCACCGTGTTCTTTCTCTCTCTCTCTCTAAAATAAATAGTGTTTTTAAAAAAAGAAATCAATTTCTTTTAAAAAAAGAAATAATCAAAGGACAAAAAAGAAAGGAAGAAAAACCATTTAGGAGTATGACTGACAAACTATGGTTATTCAGATTTGGGAATTTTTTTGAAAATGAACAAAGCGAGCCTGTCACTTAAGAAAAATAATTGATAGTGGGGCACCTGGGTGGTACAGTTGGTTAAGAGTCTGACTCTTGGTTTCAGCTTAGTTTGTGAGATCAATTTCTGAGTCTGGCTCTGCACAGACTGCTTAAGACTCTCCTTCTGCCCCTCCCTCTAAAATAAATAAATAATTAAATCTTCAAAAGTACTTAAAAATTTTTTTTAAAAATTTTTTAAAGAAAAATAACTGGTAGTATTGGGGTGCCTGGCTGGCTCAGTCAGTGAAGCATGCAACTTTTGACCTTGGGGTCCTGACTTAAAGCCATATACTGGGTGTACAGCTTACTTAAATAATTAATAGTATTGGGATGCCTGACAGGCTCAGTTGGTAGAGCATGCAACTCTGGTTCTTGGGATTGTGAGCTCGAGCCCCACGTTGGGTGTGGAGATTACTTAAAGATAAGATCTTTTTTTTTTTTTTTTTTTTTTTTTTTTATGATAGTCACAGAGAGAGAGAGAGAGAGAGGCAGAGACATAGGCAGAGGGAGAAGCAGGCTCCATGCACCGGGAGCCTGATGTGGGATTCGATCCCGGGTCTCCAGGATCGCGCCCTGGGCCAAAGGCAAGCGCCAAACCACTGCGCCACCCAGGGATCCCCAAGATAAGATCTTTTAAAAAATAATTGATAGTATTTGTTGGCAATGATAAAATTTGAGCTTTTGAGCGAAAGAATTTTGGAAAACGTTTATCTGCCACCATGAGCTTGATAGCTTCCCATCACTTAAAGACTTCTGAAAAATCAAAAATACTAAGTTAGATAGATGTAAATAGATACTATATTACTATATAATGCTTTATATCAACATTTAGAATATCTACATAACTCAGAGAACCAATATGTTCCAAATGATAAAATGATGTTACAAAAACATGAATGGTAAAAGATCCATTCAAAGTGCAAAATAGGGACATCTCAGTGGCTCAGTGGTTTAGAGTCAGCCTTTGGCACAGGGCGTGATCCCAGGGTCCTGGGATGTAATCCTGCATGGGCTCCCCTCAGGGAGCCTGCTTCTCCCTCTGCCTGTGCCTCTGCCTCTCATGAATAAATAACATATTAAAAAGAAAAAGTGCAAAGTAGGTCAGAGGCACCGAGATGACTCGATAAGTTAAGTACTTAACTCTCAATTTTGTCTCAGGTCATGATCCCCCAGTCTTGAGATCAAGGCTGCCGTCAGGCTCCATGCTCAGCAGGGAGTCTGCTTAAGACTGTCTCCCCCTGGGGATCCCTGGGTGGTGCAGCCGTTTAGCGCCTGCCTTTGGCCCAGGGCGCGATCCTGGAGACCCTGGATCGAATCCCACTTGGGGCTCCCGGTGCATGGAGCCTGTTTCTCCCTCTGCCTATGTCTCTGCCTCTCTCTCTCTCTCTCTCTCTCTGTGTGTGTGTGTGTGACTATCATAAATAAATAAAAATGAAAAAAAAAAGACTGTCTCTCCCTCTTTCTGCCCCTCCCTCCACTCACATGCATGTGCTGTCTCTCAAATAAATAAACAAAATCTTAAATAAAGACAAGGTGCAAAATAGATCAATAAATTTTAATGTAATGGAGAATAAAAAGTTTACTGATAATGTGACTTTATTTAAGTAATCTCTACACCCAACATGGGCTCAAACTCATGACCCCAAGATTAAGAGTCACATGCTCTATCAACTGAGCCAGCCAGGCACCCCAGTAATGTGGTTTTAGATTCCACATTGCAACTAACCTTTACAAAACTACCACTTGCTGAATTTTTGTGTCATATCGAAGAAGGATATCCACAGTTATCCGAATTCTATTCAGAAACTTCTCTTTTCCAACTAATCTTGCATAAGGCTGGATTTCTTCACATACTTCAACCACAGTAATTTTTCATAACAAATTTAATGAAGGATCAAGTAAAAGAATCTGCTTTCTATTAAGTTTGATGTATAAAGTGATATATACGCACACAATGCCATTCTCAGTATATTTAAAATTTTTTGGAAAAATAATTTTTTAATAAAAATATTTATATTAAGGGGAGCCTGGATGGCTCAATTTGTTAAGCGTCTGACTCTTGATTTCTGCTCAAGTCATTTAAAAATCTTTTAAAAATAATAATATGTAAGAATATCAAGGGATCTCAAAACCAAAGAATTTAAAAACCACACCCTACAGAAACAGGTTCACTTGTTCTTGTTCTGCCTTCCAGAGATCAAAAAGTTTGAGAACCCTGTTCCATAACACTCTCTTATAGGCGTTATAGGTGACTCATGAACAACACAGGTTAGAACTATGAGAGTACGTTTATATGCTGATTTTTTATAGTACTATAATCTTAAATAAAGATTTTCTGTTCCTTGTGATTTTCATACCATTTTTTCCTTTAGCTTACTTTATTATAAGAATACAGTATCATACTAAATAACATATATAGTATGCAAAATATGTGTTAATTGACTATGATATTGGTAAGGCTTTTTGTCAACAGTGGGCTATGAACTTTTAGGGGAGTAAAAAAAATCGTATGTGGGTTTTGGATGGGCAGGGGCAGTCAGCACTCCTAACCCCCCCATATCCCCCTTCAAAGGTCAACTATGTATGGTTAATACATTAGGAGGCTGATGCCAGGCCCACCTACCTTAGACACCTCCCTCAGCTATTGCTACATTACCAATCTAGAGAAGTTTGTCCTAGAGACATGATCAGTATCCTCACAGTGGGAAATTAGACACCAGCCTTGATATTCTTTTTTTTTAATAAATTTATTTTTTATTGGTGTTCAATTTGCCAACATACAGAATAACATCCAGTGCTCATCCCGTCAAGTGCCCCCCTCAGTGCCCGTCACCCATTCACCCTGGCCTTGATATTCTTAACATTATCCATACTTACCGAGTATTTAGCTATTGCAGTTTTGACACTCAGGTGAGGCAAGAGATTTGCATTTATTTATTTTTTAAGATTTTATTTATTTATTCATAGAGACAGAGAGAGAGGCAGAGACACAGGCAGAGGGAGAAGCAGGCTCCACACAGAGCCCAACACGGGACTCGATCCTGGATCTCCGGGATCACTCCCTGGACCGAAGTTGGTACCAAACCGCTGAGCCACCCGCACTGCCCGAGATTTGCATTTAAATCCTGCCTTTCAGGCAGCCCCGGTGGCTCAGCGGTTTAAGCGCCTGCCTTCATCCCAAGGCATGATCCTGGAGTCCTGGGATCGAGTCCCGCATTGGGCTCCCCGCATGGAGCCTGCTTCTCCCTCTGCCTGTGTCTCTTCGTCTTTCTCTCTCTCTCTCTCTCATAAATAAATAAATAATAAATAAATAAATAAATAAATAAATAAAATATTAAAAGAATAATAAATAAATCCTGCCTTTTGGGGTGCCTGGATGGTGCGGTTGGTGGGGCCTCTGGCTCGGGTCATGATCTCATGGTTGTGGGATCGAGCCCCAGTTCGGGCTCCGTGCTCAGTGCAGTCCACTTGAGATTCTCTCTCCCTCTCCCTCTGCCCCTGCTGCTCATACTCGCTCGCTCACTCTCTGTCTCTCTGAAAAATATTTTTTAAAAATAATACAAAATAAGCCCTGCCTTTCTCTTTCTCATTCCCAGCTCATTCCCACTCTAGTGGAAGGGCTTTCTCCTCCACATGTGGCAAGAATCTATGCTTCCTACTGTCTATGGCTTATTCTGTGGTCAGTCCTCTAAAAGACATTGTACAAACACAGCTTTAGAATTGCTGAGAAATATCTCTTTATTTCTCAAAAACACCCCTGACTTTTAAGACTATGGTCTCACTGTGAACTTTTAAAAAGTCTAATTCAAAGCACAAAGCTGAGCCACAACTTCTTTGTTTTAGCCAGCGTTCCTCTTTCTCTTCCCTCAGGCAATAAACTTCAGTCTGAGGGAAAGGATGGGGGGGGGGGGGGGGCGGGCGGGAGAGGATGAGCTACCAGGAAGGGAAAGTACATTATTACCCAATAATTATGGATTGCAGGTGTTAATTAGGTTGAAGAAAAAGTAAAAAGTTCAAAACACCAAGATCCAGGGTATTGAGTGGCAAGTCCATGTGTAGATTGGAACAAGAGGTGTGAGGTAGAGAAAAACCCCATAGATTTCAAGTGTTTTTCTCAGTCCTGCAAATATACATTGAATCAAATAGAACTCTTCATTTGCAATTTTTAAATTATTTTCTTTTACTTTCCAGAATTGGGGAAATGGAACAAAGGGGAAGAATGTTTTTTGAAGCACAGCCAGAAAGAGGGAAGAGTTTATTTAACCCTCTAATTTCAAATTATATTTAATTTGATGTCAAATTATATTAAAAGTATTAAATTAAAAAATGAACAGCTGGAAGGATAAACAAAGGCATATCAATGCTATGTACTGCCTAAAGTGTACTTGGAAATGAAAAAGAATGCTCACCTCTCCTCAGTGTATTTGCAAAATGTGTATTTAGACAATTAAATACACAGCTCTTCTGTTTGCTGAGACAATATTTCTCTAGTTTAATACTTTAATTGCAAATAGTAATATTAGCAATCAAATATTTATTGAGCACTAACCATGATCTTGAGGATTGGGACACCATGGTTCTAGAGAGGAGGAAGGGAGAGATGATCACACACTTACTTCACAAGTAGGCCAGAGCCTCACACGTCGACGTTTGGTGGCCACTGGCCCTTGGTGAAGGGGGATATCCCGGCACTTCTGTTATTTATGGCAACATGCCTACATTTGTATCACACGTCTACAATTTATAAAGTGCTTTACAAAATGTGTCACATTTCATTCTTATCCTCTCCTGCTAGGTAGAGATTATCATGCTTGTTTAACATGTAAAAATCTGGGATCCCTGGGTGGCACAGCAGTTTGGCGCCTGCCTTTGGCCCAGGGCGCGATCCTGGAGACCCGGGATCGAATCCCACATTGGGCTCCCGGTGCATGGAGCCTGCTTCTCCCTCTGCCTATGTCTCTGCCTCTCTCTGTCTCTCTCTCTGTGACTATCATAAATAAATAAAAATTAAAAAAAAAAAAAACATGTAAAAATCTGAGGCTTCGAGGGGAAGAAGTGTCCTCAATCACACAGTCAGTAGCAGAGTTGGGAGTGGCACCCCATTTCCTGAATCCTGGACCCAAGCACACCACTGGCTCCCTTCTGAGAAGGGGAGAGCATGCCCTGTTGTGGCTATGGCTGGCCTGCTTGCTTTTATTCCTTTTTCTGGCATTACCATCTATTGGGGAGGAATCCCAGGCTCCTCCAGGGGAAAGAAGCTCTGCAATTAGACTAAATATAGTCTGCGAGAGGCTGCATCTCATTTGAACTAATTATCTTGTCACCCATCAGAAGAACAAAGAGTAAAGAATTTTCAGGCCTCATCATTTCCATTCCTCTCACTAGCCTGGGCTTCCATGGGACCGGCCTGGAGACAAATGTTAACAGAGTAGACATGCCCATGGACTGAGGAATGTCTGGGCTGCCCAGGAAGTGTTTCTCTCTCCGGCACAATGACTGCATTTAGAACTGGAAGGAAGCTGACCTAGGGAAGAGATCCATCAGTCCTGGAGACGTCTGGACCAGAGACAGAGAACAAGGAACATCCCTCAGTGGACAACACAGCTTGACGGGCAGTCGCATGGTATATTGATAACCCATTTAGCAAAGCCCTCCCTGTTCTTCCTTCTAGCTAACACTTACTGAGCACATGCGCCAGGGACGTGGGGGGTTGATGAAATATCATGCTGTAAGGAAAGCAGAAGAAACCCTCCCTGGATCCCTAAGCATTGGATTCAAAACCAAAGTTAGGGGCAGCCCGGTGGCTCAGCGGTTTAGTGCCGCCTTCAGTCCAGGGCCTGATCCTGGAGACCCGGGATCAAGTCCCACATCAGGCTCCCTGCATGGAGCCTGCTTCTCCCTCCGCCTGTGTCTCTGCCTCTCTCTCTCTCTCTGTGTCTCTCATAAATAAATAAAATCTTAAAAACAACAACAACAACAACAAAAAACAAAACAAAACCAAAGGTAGAAAAATTTAAGAGGACAAAGATACTTTGGTCAGGATATGTGCTTGTACCAGTAAGTTTTGGGGTTGAGTTTCATTACTCAACGCTAGTATGTCAGGGGCAAGTTTAAGCAATGAAATATTGTCTCAGGAAGCTTTTACTAAGTTCTTGTTTATAGTAAGGAAGTGCCATAAGACACTCGCCATCAGCCAGTAACAAAATCTTTAAAGTGAGGCATGATGCTTAATAGACCACAAAATTCTGTTAGCCCACAAGTATTACAAGAATTATGAAATAATTCTCATCAATTTGTTACTGGCTGTCATGGATGACTTGATGTTAGAGAGGCACAACATTTGCAAGTGGGCTCAGGTAAACTGTTTTATCAAAGAATCTGTAACAGCACATCTGCGACAAGTGCCAAGTAAAGTACTGCACTGGAAGGAACGGATGGCAGGTTTCAGATCACATGTTGGCACATTTTAAAATCAAATCTCACTTCTTAGAAAAGGTACATAGCTTGTTCAGCCTATGGGACATCAAATACAGAGTTCAAAGGGTTCACACCATGGTTTGAATCATCCTCTAACCCAGATGAGTGCAGACATGACTCACACATCCTGTGCTTGGTACTCGCTTGTGGCTATTCAGTCTTTGTCAATAACAGTCCCAATAATCCACTATGATAAGGTGAATGGAAACAGAAAATAGTTTTGCATTTCACGTGCACAATCCTTTGGATCCATATGCTGCTTCAACACAGGATTCTGCCATGGAGCCAAGCTATGGGACAGGATCTCCCACCTCTACCCAGAAGGTGGGAGGGAAAGGAGCTAGCACCCAACACAATGCTTCCGGAAAGCACAACAGAAGAAGGCAAAAGAGTAAGCTAAGGTGAGGATCCAGGGCTCTTGATGCTAAGAAGGTTAAGACTGGCCATTTCCATTCTTTCTGGGCTTGTTAGCCAACCCCCATCCCACCCCCACGCCCCACCCCGAAACCTTTGGTCCCCCTCCCCTTTCTCTCTCATTGTCCCTCACTCTTGCTCTCTCTCCCTCCTTCCTCCCTCCCTCTCCTTCTGGCTTCATGTTATTTTGCCTCTCTATTCAGCATCCTCTACTTTGTCCAAAATTTGTGTTGCCTTGCTGCACAGATGTAAGAAAACCATCAGATTAAAAGCCAGTCACTCTGGAAGTCTGGGCTGCCCTGAAGACCAAATTGGATTAATTACATACACCCAGACAAGCTTTTAAAACACTTTAAAAAGAAAGAAAGCCAAATGAACTGAAAACTCGGGTTCAGTGGCCTTGAGATAATTTGAATCATTTGCATATCTTGGTAGGGTTTTCAAAGAGTAAAAAAGAAAAAGCCCTTTCCAGGAACTTTTTTTTTTTTTTTTTTTTAAATTAAAGTAGGCTCCACACTCAACCCGGAGCCCGATGCAGAGCTTGAACTCACGACTCTGAGATTGAGACCTGAACAGAGATCAAGAGTCAGATGCTTAACTGACCGAGCCACCCAGGTAACCCAGGAACTTTTTTTTTTTTTAACCCAGGAACTTTTTGTTTGAAAACTAATTTTTATAAGAGAATCAGTCAAATATAACACTCAGATTAAAAATAAATAAATAAATAAATAAATAAATAAACAAACACTCAGAGAATGCAGTGATAGTGCTGAGTACTATGAAAACAGACTTCCAGGTCCATCTTCTCTGTCCCTGAGAGGAATATGTTTCTGGTTCGAGAAACTATAAGAGCCTTCCTCTAACATGGGCAAGTGCCATAGAGCCTAGAACAAAAGGGCTGGTTTTTCTAAGCCTCATAAGGGTAAAATGTGTCTCTATCCCTTGTGGCCCAAAGCAACTGCTTGTGGAATAAGCAGATCCCCTCTAGACCACGGTTCCTTAGCCTTGGCATAATGAAAGGCAAGTCTGTGCTGGGGGGCTGTCCTGTGCATTGTAGGATGTATAGCAACATCCCTGACCTCCCCTATCATATGCCAGCAGCATGCCCTCCACCTCCAGGTTATAACAACATCAGAAAATGTCTTCAGACTTTGCCAAATGTCCCCTGGGCAGCAAAACCAACCCCCTGTTGAGAACCACTTCTTTAGAGAAAAAGATGGAATATTTCATTCCAAAATATACATATAAGATATTAACTTTTAAAAAAAAAAAAGATATTAACTTTTTAAAAGTGGGAAAATAGGATGTTTTAGAAGAAATATGATGATAATACCTTCATAACTTGCAAGGCATGGCTCCAAGCTGTTATTTCTGCTCAATTATAAGCTTTCAATGGTGGGAACAACGTGCATCTTTCTTGTTTATTGCCATCGTCCTAGGATCCAGTATTGTGCTGGGGATGTAGGAGGTGTTTAATAACAATCGTGGGATGGATGCACAATTTATTGAGCAAATACTACATGCCAAGCACTATGCCATGTTCATACATTAGCCCTAATCGTCACGACAACACTAATAGGATGGACGTTAAAACAAAACTCTTCAATAAAGCAAATTCAGATATTGCACAGTTCAAGCAAATTCAGATATTGCACAGTTCTTTGCCTCCCGGTTCCTGTCCTTCCCCCAGGCTCTGCTTTCAAAGGGATGAGCCCGAGTTCTTACCGACCAGAGTGGGGAGGGCTGTAGCTCCCTCTGGGGAGGTGGGAGGTGGGCAGAGAGTGAGTCCCTGTGTCCTGTGTTCTTCCAGCCAAACTTCCCTGGGTCCAGAAGACACTAAGGGTGCCAGGTGACGAGATTCCTGGAATTGTTGCTCCTGTCCTGGGAACTTTAGCCAGCCGCGGAACGGGACCCATCCTTGTCTCCATCAATATTTAAACCAGAGTAAACAGTGCTCAGGTGGCACCAAACCACAGCTGAGGCTGGAGAGGAAGACTTAGCTCACATCGCCAGAACCCTGGGAAGCCAAGTCATTTCATTAACTTCTCGAAATTGTGCGCTTGCGTTTTAGGAGACTGACCTCTTTTCAGCCTACCCATCACCTGATGGGGGGTTTTTACTGTATCATCTTTATGCTATGAGTGGGGAAACCGAGGCCCTAAGAGATTGGGTGACTTGTTCAAATCACTTGCCTGCTTTGTGGCAACCCAAGATTCGAACCATGCGGTCAGGGCCTGCCTCCTGCCTCCACCGGACGCCTCAGAGCGGGGCACACGTGCTCTTCCTGCGTTCCACGTGTCAACAAGTCCCTGCGTGGCGCGGGGTGGTGGGTCGCGGTCTCTATCGTGTGGGCTGGGGAGGCGCAGGCGAACCAGAGCTGGCTTGGGGCCAACAGCCTCTACGCTATGCCAAGCTGACATACCAGGACGAACAGCGGGCAGGACCAGACTGGCCTGGTAAGAGCCGGCAGAGGCAGAAAATGCAGCATCTGGGGAGGAGGGGCAGCACCCAGATGAGGAGCTCGCTCGCCACCCGTGCTGTGGGCAGGACCGCGGAGCGGATGGCGGCCCCCGAAAACGCGGTGAACGGGAGCCTGGGGTCAGAGAAGCCAGGAGTCTCGGCCGCTGCCACGTTGGGGAGCACGGGTGGAAACTGCACGCATCCGCAATGGTTTGCAGGAGGAAAGCTAGCTGGGTGCAGGAGAAAGCTGATGTTCTGTACACGTGTCCTTTTTTATTTCTTAGAACCCTCTCATTCTTTAAAACGTGGTATGCTTCAGGCGGTTATGTGGTCACCAGTCTGGCGGTTGATGTGCATCCGAGAGTGATACAGGCGGGGGGGTAGGGAGGGGTCCCCCTGGTAAGAGAAGTCAAGGGCACAATCCTTTCCAGCAAATGGCTGAGGCCAGCACGCTGCAATTTAGGGAGGAGCCACAGCCCCTGCGACTCTATCTTCCTTACCTGGGAATCCCAGGCGGGGAGGCAGCCAGGTCCACTTTGGAAGATGGAAACAGGAAAGAGAACAGGCCCCAGCCACAGTCCAAGTGAGCAGGTGGTCCCAGATGTGACCGAGGGCGGAGGTGCTTCCAGGACGAGAGAGCAGGCCTGCTTGGTGGGGTTTTGTTTGTTTTTGATTGATAGTTGAAAACACATATTATTGGGACGCCTGGATGGCTTAGTGGTTGAGCATCTGCCTTTGGCTTAAGGTGTGATCCCGGAGTCCCGAGACCGAGTCCCGCATTGCGCTCCCTGCATGGAGCCTGCTTCTTCTCCCTCTGCCTATGTCTCTGCCTCTCTCTCATTGTGTCTCTCGTGAATAAATAAATAAAAATCTCAGGCCCATGTGGACCATAAGAGAAACTCCAGCTAGATGTTGCATAGAACCATCTATGAAACTTGGAGGGGGGCAGCCCAGGTGGCTCAGTGGCTTAGTGCCTGCCTTCAGCCTGGGACATGATCCTGGAGTTCTGGGATCGAGTTCCGCATCAGGTTCCCTGCATGGAGCCTGCTTGTGTCTCTGCCTCTCTCTCCCTCTCTCTGTGTCTCTAAAGAATAAATAAATAAAATCTTTAAAAAAAAAATAAAAAAAAATAAAACTTGGAGGGACCTTTGAAAATGTCTTGGAAGGGTACCATGTTGAGGTGTCCATGCTATATTCCAGCAAGTCTAAGAAGCCTGGTATCCCCTCCAGGGTGGTGATGCAGCGACGCAGAGGCGGGAGCTCCCCGCCTCTCCTGGTCCCCGGGGGGCAGACGAGGTGTCACTCACACCCCAGTGCGCTCCCTTGCCTCCGAGGGAAGACTGCATGGGAGCACTTGTACTCACTCCATCCCTTGCCTCCATAGTGTGAACCCATGTCGTATATTACTAGTAAGATGGTTTTCTATTATTTCATTAATCAAGTTCCGCCGACACAGGGGAACTCGCGCTAGGTCTCTCATTCTCATTTATTTTTTGATGCATGGACAGTTAGTAGTATGTATTTTTTAAGTGTATTCAGACATGTACTGATATTTACTGTGTGTGTGTGTGTGTTTTTTTTTAATTTACTGGGTTCTAAGCTTTGTTGCAGATCCTAGGGACATAAAACCTGCAAGATTCCTACTGCTGGGCAGGCAAGGTGGGAAAGGAACATGTGGATGCACAGACAATATAATTCCAGATGGTGATAATCATCTCTCTGAAGTTAGCACAATGCATTACAGTGTCCTGAATCACTACATTTGTTGTCCTGTATAATATTCCGATGCTGACTATACATATTTTCCCTTCTCCTCAGTGTCCTGGAGAAAGTGTGAACCCTAAAAGCAGGTCTGCTGCTTTTCGGCAGAGCCACTTAGCTCGGAAGCTGTTACGTTTCCAGTGGGCTGGGTTTGGCCATACCGTTTTTTCCGCGCAATGTTAAATTACATCTGCGATCAGTCAGTTGTGTCATTGATTTGCTGCAATGGGTAAGGAGGTGAGAAGAATCAGGGAAGAGCTTTTAGGGTAGGCAGGATTTTGTAATGGCGAAAGTTTCACCTTTGGCAGGTTGTAACAGGCTGAATAATGGGCCCCTGAGATGTCCACACCCTGTTTCGTGGAATGGTGTTGCTTTATACGACAGACAAAAGGGCAACCGTTTGCAGCTGTGATGAAATTCAGGATCTTGACCTGGGGAAATGCTCCTGGATTGTCTGGGTGGGCCCAATGTAATCCCAAGAGTCCTTATAAAAGGGAGGCAGGGGACCCAGGTGGGTAGAGGTGTTGGGATGATGGAAGCAGAGGGGAAAAGGTGATGTGATTGTGAGCCAAGGAATGAGAGCTAAGAGCTGGAGAGGCAATGAATTCTCTCCCAGAGCCTCTAGAAGAAAACAGCCTTGCAGACCTTGATCTTAGTCCTGTAAAATTCATTTTGGACATTTAACCCCTTGAGCTATTTAAAAAAAAATCATTTTGTGTTGTTTTAAGCCACTAAGTTTTTATAATTTGTTACAGCAGCAACAGGAAATCAGTGCATGTGTGATTTTCACCTAGAGCCCACAACAGGAAAATGTATGAATCCTTCTCCTTCTGGTCCCATCTCTTCCATCTGGCTGCAGAGCAGGACTCAGTTTGGGAAGCCAGAAGGAATGATAGAGTTGTCTGGGGAAGGAAGGTCACGTAAGTACAGGCATCTGATCTCCTTTTTATCTACCTGCTAACGTTACATCCGCTGCCTCCTGCCTCTCTCTGTGCTCCCAGCTGAGAGGGGTTACATTGATCGGGGAAGAGCAGAATGATCGGGAAAGACAAATCTGAACTCATTCTGATACTGATTCCCTACAGCCAATTGAGGAATCTGTAAGGAATAAATAAGCAAAGGAATACGCAAGGAGTTCAATTAGTCACCACGCATTTGTCAAGTGCCTCCAATTTTCTAAGAACCACACTGATACTAGAGAGCCAGAGATAAAGAAGCATAGTCAGTCCCTGACCTTGAGGAAAGGCAGACGTGTACACAGTGAATTATAAAACCACACATGAAATTCTGTAATAGAGGAAGCAATTGTGCCATAGGAACACAAGGCACAGGGAGGAGTTCTGAGGAGAGGCTGGAGGTAGCTCCATTCAGGAAGTATCATCTGATCTGGGCTTTGAAGGATGGACAGGAATTTCACAGAGAAGAAGAAATCTGTGTTCCAGGCAGAGGAGAAGAGATGTGAAAACGCAAGATTTAGCAGCCAGCAGTCCTGTGTCATCCATCACTCTTCTTTACCTTATGGACCCTCGTGTGGCTACATTAACAAGGTGGCACTAAGTTTCATGGAGAAAGAGTGTGGGTAGGAGTCATGCACAAAGGACCACGGAGACCAGAAACTGGCAGTGTGGGGGGACAGTATCCTTCCTGGCCTCACAGTAGCAGCCACCCAGCCTTCTCATAGTTCTTAGGCTGTCTCTAATCATACACAACCAACGGCAGTGGAACATTCCTCCCTTTATGGTTTATATGGAAACCACTATATAACTGTTCAGAAATTCAGTTTAAAAATGGTAAGCACGGGGCACCTGGGGGGCTCAGTGGTTGAGAGCTTGCCTTTGGCTCAGGTCGTGATCCTGGGGTTCTGGGATCAAGTCCCACATCGGGCTTCCCACAGGGAGCCTGCTTCTCCCTCTACCTGTGACTCTCTCTTTCTCTGTGTCTCTCATGAATAAATAAATAAAATCTTTAAAACAATACCAAAACCCGATAAGCACAAGACATTTTACAGGGAAAAAAGAAAAGGAATTAGATCAATATTCATCTTGCATGTACCATTTCAGCTTTTCTGATTTTTGTCAGGAAACTTACCAAAGTTAAAAACTCACAAAGTTAGGTCCCTAGCTTCCCACAAACACCAAGAGACAGGGGCTCTGTCTTCAGGTATTGGCTGGAACAAACAGAACACTCCTTTGGCAGCCTTGAGTTTTCTCAGGCTGGTACTTGAAGTGGGGCCTACGGTCATCCCAAGGATGTGGCCTTGAGCTGTTGGCAACTATGTTAGTGTTTGTTCAAGTCTTTCTAGGCCAACGTTGAGGCCTGGTGGAGAAAAGGCTCAGAGGAGGCTGGCTGGAGTTTAGTTAAGGAGAGAATGGTTGTCACCCTTCAGATGCCTGGCCTTGTCCCTGGTGACTTTCTAGACCTGTCCCCATCTCTGAGACACCTGGGTCTATTTGTTGCTCTGGGGACTCCCAAAGATACCTCTCAATAAATGTCCCTAGCCTCCCAATAAATTTTCCTTTATTTAAGCTAATTGGATTGATTCTGGGCTCACAAGGAAGTAATCCCTAACCAAGACAGATCCCATTATCTATGTCAACACAGTCTACACACTTGTCATTTTAAAAGGTTAAATGGCCATTCCTTCTTGTTAATGTATCTTAGCTTGTTTTACAATGACTAAAGTCATTTCCAGTTTTTTTTTTAAGATTTTATTTATTCATGAGAGACACAGAGAGGGAGAGACAGAGACACAGGCAGAGGGAGAAGCAGGCTCCCTGCAGGGAGCCCCATGCAGGACTCAATCCCAGGACCCCAGGATCACAACTTGAGCCAAAGGCGGACACTCAACCGCTGAGCTACCCAAGTGTCCCTCCAGTTTTTTTGTTTTGTTTTCTTTTGTTTTTTGTTTTTTTTTTAAATGCTGCTGCTAGAGCTATGGTGAACATATGTCAGAGTTACTTTTTCCTCCTTCCATCAGGTCAACAAGTGTACTGACTTGAGAGCTCCTGTCACGTTGCTGCCAGATTCCTCTCCAGCTGGAGTGCCATCAGCCCCGTTCCAGGGCATCTGTTCTCCCGCAGCCCCATCTCAACAGGGTTTCATTTTTATGTATTTTGGTTTGTGTAATGGTACCTTGGAATTATTTCACTGATATTTTTAAATTGCTAATGAGGTTCTGTGAGGATTCAATTAGATGATATGCAGAGAGGTCAGAGCACAGAGCCCGGCATATAGGGCATTAGTATTACTATTGATAGTTACTGAGTAAAAAAATTAAATATTGACCTTATATTTGTGTTTTTTCTTTTTTTTTTTTTTTTAAAAGACTTATTTATTTATTTTAGAGAGAGAGAAAGAGAGAGCACGAGTGGAGGGAAGGGCAGGGGAGGGAAAATCTCAAGCAGACTTCCTGCTAAGTTCAGAGCCCCAACTGAGGCTCTATCCCATCACCTGGAGATCAGGACCTGAGCCAAAACAAAGAGTTGGATGTCCAACCGATTGAGCCACTCAGGCACCCATTTGTGTTTTTTCTTATGTGTCTGTTTTGTTTCTCTCTCTCTCTCTTTTAAAGATTTTATTTCTGTGACAGAGAGAGAGAGAGAGAGAGAGAGAGAACACACACACAAGCAAGGGGATCGGTGGGGAGAGAAGCAGGCTCCCACTGAGGAGGGAGCCCAACGTGGTGCTCGATCCTGGGACCCTGGGACCATGACCTGAGCCAAAGGCAGATGCTCAACCGACTGGGCCACCCAGGCGCCCTGGTTGCTTCTCTTTGTCTACCTGGTAGCTCCTTCTCAATCTGCATGCTGCCTCCTGGCTCAGGCCGATTAGTAATTTCATTCCGTCCTGTGTCCTTACTACTGTCCATATGCCAGCAGAACACACTCCTATCTCTAGCCTGGACTTCTCCCCTGTTCTCCAAACACACCTAACTGCCTACTCAACGTCTCCTTTCGGATGTGGCATCTCACACTTCATAACCTCCAGAGCTGAGCTCCTGCTCCCCACTGCACCTGCTCCTCCCACGGCCTTTTTCCATCTCAGTGAACGGCAACCATCCTTGCAGGTGCTCAAGTTAAAGGCTCTTGAGTCTTCCTCCACTCATTCTTTCCCTCTCTCGCTTCACATCCCCGGCCTCCAAATCCATTGGCCACCATCTTCAAAATATATCCAGAATCCAGCCACTTGTCACCACCCTGGCCAAGACACCACCATCTCTCACCCGGCTCTCTCACCTGCAAAAACCAGTCTCGCTGCTTGTACACTCGTGCATCCTCAGCTTTTCAGCCCTTTGGGAC
The DNA here is from genome assembly GCF_018345385.1 of Vulpes lagopus. Lineage (NCBI taxonomy): Eukaryota > Metazoa > Chordata > Mammalia > Carnivora > Canidae > Vulpes > Vulpes lagopus. The sequence goes on from NC_054828.1 coordinate 113,825,346, forward strand.
TCCTCCTGCTCATGTCCCAGCTCTGGTTGTGGTCCTGCCTTTGTGGTGAAGCTGCAGCAGCAGAAGACTCTTATTTAGAGCAAGAAACCATTTGCAGAAAGCAGAGTTCCCTTCACCTGCCCATCCCTAAACCAGCCCGCGGCAAGAGGGACAGACCACTAGACGGACCTGGACAAATTGGGATCACCCCTGAGCAGCATTTGGCACCAACGTTATCTTTTCTGACAAGTAGACTCCTGAGCAGCAGTGAGGCTCCGATTGTTGAGGAAGAAATGGGGAACAGAAGTTGGGTGAACACCCGAACAGAGCCTGTCACCACGTGGGAGGTCAGAGAGTCAATAAGAGAGGCCACTTACTTTTCTGGGCTGCCTAGTGTGGGTGGCCCCAGGCCCACAGGCCTTGGCCATATATATCCAAGCAGGGACAGGGATGTGACAGGGAACATGGGTCTGTTTCTGCCAATGGGAGATTTCCATCTTTGGGGGGCCCTTTATTTTGGGTTAATGGAAGAAGGCACATAACAGTGTTTGTATCCTCGGGCTGTATAACAACCACACACTGGGGCTTAAAACAACACGAGGATAAACCTCTCTCAGCTCTGGAGCCTAAGAGGCAGAAATCAAGGTGTTGCCAGGGCCACGCTCTCCCGAGGTGCTAGGGAAAGTCAGCTCCGTGCCTATTTCTTAGCTCCTTGGCATTCCGTGGCTCATGGCTGCATCACTCCTGTCTTGACCTCTCTTGTCACATGGCCTCCTCCCTGTATGTCCCTGTGTCTCTTCGTGTGAGGACGGAGCCCTATTGAGTTAAGGACCCACCCTACCCTAGTATGACCTTGTCTTAACTGATTACTTTACAGCTACCCTATTTCCAAGTAAGGCCACCTTTTAAGGTCTGGGGGTTAGAATTTCAACAAATCTTTTTGGGGGACACGAGTGAACCCCTAACACTTATATTTACAGTATTAATTAGAACCTAATTTTTCTTCATTTCTTCCTTTCTGATCTGATTGTCCTTCCTTTCATTTTCTTGCCTGACTGATTAGAACCTCTAGGCATTTGTATCTATAAGTTTCCCTCTAAGTCCTGCATAGCTGCATCCCCTACATTTTGGTATGTTGTGCCGAATTTTCTTCAGAAACTATTGTGTGTTGAGGCTTGACTTGAATTTGCTATGTCAGTATTAGTAGCTGAAATTTTGAAGATCTGTTCCTCACCTCCTTTCCTTCCTCCCTCCCTCCCTCCTTTCCTTTAACTCACCTTTAAAGAGTAAAGGTCATTTACTGGAGAGTTTAATAAACTAGTAGCTACAGATCAAGAATTAAACAGTGTTTAAAAAGAGAGCGTAAGGACATTGTGTATTAATGTCCTCTGTTTTGTTTTAGTTGTTCATGCCTGGGTTATGTCTTTACCATTGGTACTAATGGGACCAAAGCTTGATCCCACTGCACACATCCTGTCAGAACCCAAATTACAGATGCCATGCTTAGGAGGAAGCAGCCACCACAGACTGTATAATCTTAAGACAATATGTGAAATTTGCATTTTTCATTTCAGTGCACTACTGTTTTATGTTTTATCTGTAAGCCGGCGACTTTTTGTCTAGTTAATCACTTTTATTTTACAGAACCATTTTTAAGACCCGTGGGTGGAATTAACTCAGTGATGTAGTGTTTATATTCTTTAGCTTCCTAGGGATTGGAAGAGCCAAAGGCTGAACAGGGAAGCATCACAATGTTTCCCCATGAAAAAGATGCCTTTCTTCACCTCCCTCCAGCTTGCTCCCCGAACACCCGCACCACTGTGGCACCAGTGCTCTTCCAGTTCACCAGCTTCGGCTCCCTCTCTCCAGCAAAGTCCTCCAAATTCCTAATTATGGATCAGGAACTGGCACCCTCCCCTGCCTTCTCTCCCGAGGGAAAGGTGATTCTGCGTCTCACTGAGTTCACTGCAGGAAAACCTGACACTGAGGTGAGAATTTCTCCGACTGCATTTCCTTGCATAGCAGCACCCCTTGGCACAAACTCACCAGGGATGTGCAGCCCCCCGCACTACCACCAGGAGTATTTATAGACTGTTTTCACAGCTCCCCTCCCCTCGCAGGCAGTGCAGGGAAGTTGGCCCTTTGGAGCTTGCTCCTTCTTCTAGCCTGTCCAGGCGGAGGCTGGAAATCTGCCACTTGGGGGCAGAGGATGGCACTGGGCACGAGTCTACTCACAGTAGCCTGCAGCCAGAATCAGTCCAAATAAAAAGTCAGACGGCTCTTGCTGCCACCTCGCCCAGACCTCATGGTCTTGCCATTGGCAGAGCACCCTCCGGCCTGCTGCTTGAGCAGCTGCTAAGGGGCTGGTCCTCTCACCTGCCTCTGCAGGAGACCATTAGCGGGCTGCTGGTAGCTGAGGCTCCGGGTGCTGATACAGGCTGCGCTCAGAGCTGTCCGCCAGCCCATCGATTGTGGGTTCACCGGGATGCTTTCTGACCTTTCAAGGTTGGTGAAGACTCAGCAGTTACATACAGTTCTGTTATTAAATATTTTGATCCTGAGTGTGGTTTATCATCTTGTAATTCAGAGGACAAAAGGGACAGTAAGTAGCAAGGTAGTTTTTAGTGACTGTTACACTATGACACAGTCTTAAAAGTTTTAAAGAAACAAAGGTAGTCACAACTCTCACGTGTTTTATTTTTTGCATATTTTGTTTTTTATATTTGGGTAGCTATAATGATATTTTCTGCACGTAATAATACATATTTTTTTAGTGAAGTATAGTTGACACCCAAGGTTATATTAGTTTCGGGTATACAACAGAGTGATTTGACATCTCTACACGTTCCGCAGGCTCATCACACGGGTAACTGCTGTCTGTCACCATGCAACGTCATTACAATGCCATTGGTTGTATTCCCTGTGCTGTGTCTTTCATCTCCATGACTTATTCATTCCACGACTAGAAGCCTGCACTTCCCTTTCACTCATTTTGCCCATCCCCCCGCCCCACCCCCACCCCTCTGGCAACCACCAATTCGTTCTATTTATGAGTCTGTTTCTGCTTTTTTTCCCCTGCTTCCCTCCCCCCATTTGCTTGTTTAGTTGTTTCACTTTTTAGAGTGCACATAGAAGTGAAATCATGTGGTGTTTGTCTTTCTCTGACTTCTTTCACTTAACATAATACCCTTTAGATCCATCTACATTGGCAAGATATCATTCTTTTTTATGGCTGAGTAATATTCCATTATATATATATATCTCACATCTTCTGTTCATCAATCAATGGACACTTAAATTGCTACCATATATTGGCTAATGTAAGTAATGCTGCAAATAGGGTACATGTATCTTTTCAGATTAGTGTTTTTCTTTTCTATGGGTAAATACCCTGTAGTGGAATTATTGGATCATATGGTATTTCTTTTTTTTTTTTTTTAAGATTTTATTTATTTATCCACAAGAGACACACACACACACAGAGGCAGAGACATAGGCTTAAGGAGAAGCAGGCTCCCCGAGGGACGCCTGATGTGGGACTTGATCCCAGGACCCCAGGACATGCCCTGAACCGAAGGCAGATGCTCAACAGCTGAGCCACTCAGGAGCCCCTGTATTTCTATTTTTAACTTTCTGTGGAACCTCCATACTGTTTTCCACAGTGGCCGTACCACTTTATAATCCTACCAACAGTGCATGAGGGTTTCTTTTAAAAAATCAGATTTTTATTTTTTGGTGTTGAGCTGTGTAAATTCTTTATATATTTTGGGTATTGACCCTTTATTGGGACATATCATTGCAAATATCTTCTCCCATTCAGTAGGTTGCCTTTTTGTTTGTTGATGGCTTCATTTGCTGTGCAAAGGCATTTTATTTGGGTGTAGTCCTAATAGTTTATTTTTGCTTTTGTTTCCCTTGCCTGAGGAGATATCTAGAAAAATGTTGCTAAGGCTGATGTCAGAGAGATTAGTGCCTATGTTTTCTTAATGATACATATTATTTAATAAGTATTGCTCTAAGTTTCTATCCAATCTTTATGGTAGTTTTTAAGGAAGATTTTATTTATTTGTCTGTTTGAGAGAGAGAGCAAGAGCATGCATGCATGGGGTGGGGGGTGTTTGGGAAGTAGGGGCAAAGGGAGAGGGAGAGAAAGAGGGAAAGAATCCCAAGTGGACTCTGGGCTGAGCAAGGCACCCTACATAGGACTTGATCTAAGGACTCTGAGATCATGACCTGAGCTGAAATCAAGAGTCAGAGGCTTACCTGGCTGAACCACCCAGGCACCCCTCTTTATGGTAGTTTTATTTATTTTATTTTTTTAAACAATTTTATTTATTTACTCATGAGAGACACACACAGAGAGGCAGAGACAGGCAGAGGGAGAAGCAGGCTCCCTGCAGGGAACCTGATTCAGCACTCGATCTCAGGATCCCAGGATCACCACCTGAGCTGAAGGCAGATGCTCAACGGCTGAACCACCCAGGAGCCCCTCTTTATGGTAGTTTTAAAGGCTACCTAATCCTTTGATTTGATGTGCCTCACAGATGGCATTTCACTTCCTTACTTGTTGCATATTTAGGTTTTGGCAGAAGTTATTTAGTTGAAGAAGGTGTCAGATAATGCAGTACTCACCAGGAGGTTAGTAAGGGGGGGCCACAGTGAAGGTTCCATGAGAAGGCAATGGGTACCTTGGTGTGGGATTGTAATAGGACAGAAACAAACCCCTCACCTATTTTGTCAGAGACGAGCCCTGGTTCTATGTACATCAACTTATGCTTCATCTTAAAAAAAAAAAAAAACAAAAGGCCCAAACCAAAAAACACATAAGAAAAAAATGTCGAGGCATGTGTCATTTTTAGCACTGCAGGAATCACATGGTGTCCTATCAGGATCCGAAAGCCAGAGCCCGCTGGTCAGCACACGATAGAACTTCCTTAGGTCCCAGGACTGACATGGCTGCAGCTGGGGTCTGTGAAGTGGGTAGGTACAGACCTCCCGCTGCCCCATCTGTATCCCCTAGCTGTGGTCCCTTGGCCCTGCTCAAGCCCAGGGATCATCCTACCGCTGGCCAAGGGAAAGCTAATTAACCTCAGGAAAAGAAACAGGCAAAAAAAAAAAAAAAAAAAAAGGAAAAGAAACAAGCATCACCTTGGGGAGGAGATCCAAGAGTAGAGCTTCTAAGCACACACATCCCACCCCCTCCCCACAAGCCACAAATAACCAGAGGTCTGGGTGGGGCCTAGGGACTAGCATGCCACCAAGTATGCCGGTTATCCCCATACAGGGATAACCAGATGTGAAACACACAACCTCTGGCCACAGCTTGGACTTGGAATCAAGGCTACTCCCTTCTGGCTGCAATGTACTCCTGATGCTGTAGCTGGGCCCCCCGCCCCCGCGGGGCACCCTGGCCACTTAGGGCTCGGGGCTTGTGCTGGGCTCCTGCCTCCCCTCCACCTCCGGAAGAACCACTGTCCGTCAGAGAGCAGAACAGACGTTGCCCTGATGGATGGCTGCCGAGGGTCCTTCCGGCTCCCATCGCTCAGCTTTGCTGAAAGACCACAGGGTGTGCCACCCTCCGGCGTCCCGGTCCTCCGGGCCACCTCCAAGACTGCGCCTTCCCGGTGCTCCCCGGGCGCTGGCCTGGGTGCTGACCCCGGCCCTCACGTCTCCGGGCTTCCCGGGTCAGGGCGGCCCGAGCCGGTGGCCTCTTGCCCTCCTCAATCATCGGCTCCTCAGCATTTTCAGGCCGGTGACCAGGAGGCCAAAGAGGTGCAGTTAGTGCTGGAGTCCGTGGGTCAAACCAAATAGATGTGATCTGTGTAATGACACCCTCGAATCACTCTGCTACACAGGGTTTCGCGGCGGACAGCAGCAAGCAGTAAAGGCCAGTCGCGGGGTTGCGCTGTTGCCGACTCAGACTGTATTTGTAACCTAGGCCCGACCTCTGACTCCCAGACCTACAAGGTCTCTACCGGTGGTTTGTCCTATGGGCCTGCAATGGGCCCTTTTCACCACTAGAAGGCAAACGTGCGGGGTTTCTGCCTCTCTCTGCTAGCTGGAAGCTCTGCGGGAAGGTGCCGGAGAGCCCGGGTTCCTGGGCTCCCAGAGTCCAAAAGTGGGTGAGGGCAGTGAAGGAAGCCACTGAGCTGGGAAGAGAAGGAAGCCTCTATAGCGGACTGTAAGCCGTGCTCCTTAGTCCCTGAGGCGCACACATCTCTCTTAATCCTTCTGGCCGCCCCATTGACAGATGAGGAAACAGTCAGGGGCCATAAGGCCCCGCCCAAGACAACAAGCTGACTAGTGGGGCACAGACTGAAACCAGACGCCATCGTGATAAAGCCTGTGCTTTGAGGACAAGTAATGGCCTAGAAGGGAGGTTAGGGTGCCTCGTCACCACCGCACTTCATTGTGGGAATGACCAGCTCTTTTCTTGTCACCTGTGCTCCAACCACAGCCGTCTGCGAGCTCAGGCCTCACACAAATGTGTGTGTGTGTGCATCTGCCTCCAGAAAGAGTGCTTCAGAAGCCTGGCATGGCTGCTTTCTGTCCTGAAATGGAAATGATCAAGTGTCCTTGCAGGGTCTTTAGGCTTTAAATCCTAAAGATTGACCAGACATCCTAGTCTAGGGCTCTAGAAATGGCTGTGAGCAGCTGCCATTCCAGTGGCCCTGCCCAGGCAAGGCTGGTCTCCTCTTTCCAAGCTTCCACACGTCTAGCACCATCCATTTTGGTCAATTTGTGTTGGTCTATTTTCATTTGGTTATGTATATTGCTTTGAAGAATACACCGTGGACCATTCCACTTATGGGTTCATGCCCAAAAGAATTGAAAACAAGGCCTGAACAGATATTTGTCCACCAAAGTTCACAGCAGCATTATTCACGGTAGCCCAGTGGGGGAATTGGCCCACACGTCCACCCAGTGAAGAATGGCTGACACGTGTATCCATACAATGCAATAGTATCCAGCCTTTAAGAGGACAGAAATCCTGGCACATGCTTGAAGATGTCATGCTAAATGAAATGAGTCAGTCACCAAAAGACAAAATTTTTTTTTAAAGATTTTATTTACTTATTCATGAGAGACACACACAGAGAGAGAAAGAGGCAGAGACATAGGCAGAGGGAGAAGCAGGCTCCATGCAGGGAGCCTGACGTGGGATTCGATCGCGGGTCTCCAGGATCAAGCCCTGGGCTGAGGGTGGCGCTAAACCGCTGAGCCACCCGGGCCACCCTCAAAAGACAAATATTGTATAGTTTCCCCAGTAGGAGATAACTAGAGTAGTCAAATTTATAGACACTGAAAGTAGAACAGTGGGTACCAGGGGCTGGGGTGGAGGGAAAGATGGAAAACTGGTGTTTAATGGGTACATAATTTTTCATCTGGGAATGATGGAAAACTTCTGGAAATGGATGGTGGTGATGATTGCACAACACTAAATTATTTAATGCCACAGAACTGCATTCTTTAAAACAGCCAAGAGGGCAAATTTAATGTTATACCATAATTTAAAAAATTGTGTTAAACATCTCCCTGACAATCTCGGTCCAAAGTTGTCAGTGACCTGTCCCTAACAGAAGCCTAGTGTCCCACCGGTTGCAGCCAAAGGAGTGCTTCCCTGGGCACCGGGGCAAGCCTCGCTGTCTGGCTTGGCAGAAAGGGGACCCCGGGAAAGGCTAGCTCCCTCCACCATGTCTTGGAAAGTTCCTGAGCTCCCCTCAAGTCCCAGCCTCCCATCAGACCACGTCAGCCCCCGGCCTGGGTGATCAGCGTCACAGGCTGCTTCTGCCGAGCCCGCAGCCTTGCAGGAGGAAAGCCGAGGAAAGCGTTCGGGCTCTAAGGCACCAGGGACCCCGTGCTGCTCAAATCCCATGTTTTCCAGCTCAAGTGGTGTCAGTAGCTCGATTTTCAGTATGACTCTTCCAAATTCTTTTGTTAAGCTTTCACTTTTTCAACATCCCCATCATGCCTGCAGCAAAAGCTCTCTGTTTCTCCTTCACTAACTTCATTATGTTCTCCTCCATCTCGCCTCCTCCCTTTCTGTTTTGCCTGGAGCTGGTGCCCCAGGAGAACTTCCTCTTCCATGGCCTCCTCCTTGCTTCTCTAGCTCAACTCAGCTCAGTGACGTTAGATCTCTCAGTCCGAATAAGGTTTGCCTGGAGGAAGTTGCTGTCATTTACCGAAGGTGTCTTTAGACAGCATTACTTTGGAGGATGGAGGGGCTCTCTCTCGTGCTGCTGCTGACCCTCCCGCTGCCCACCCCCTCTTCTCCAGGGCAGAGATGCTCGGTTGTCCTTTTCTTACCATCTGCTTACCTCCAAGCATGCTCGAAGGTGTACACCCCTTGACCCTGCTCCCCATTCGGGCTGACCCTGCAGCCACCCCTCGTCTCCTTACCGCCAGACTTAATGGGAAAGTTAGCAAAGCCTGTCCCCACTTTGTGACTGTGCTCTCAGCTGCTTCCAGCCTGGCTTCGGCCCATCCGCCCATGTATTTGGGACCTCGCCTGCGCTTCAGGGTCAGTCACCACTTTCCATCTCTGCCTGGGGACGCTGCTCTCCTCTGCATCCTCTGTTCCACTCCTTTCTCCTTCACTTGCCTCTTCTCCGATGCCTACAGATGGTGCCATAGGTTTCTGCTTCAGCCGCCTTATCAGACCCTCTACCTCCCCGGCTTTTTTTTTTTTTTTTAAGATTTTATTTATTTATGAGAGAGAGAGAGAGAGACAGGCAGAAGGAGAAGCAGGCTCCACTCAGGGAGCCCGACATGGGACTCGATCCCGGGTCTCCAGGGTCAGGCCCTGGGCCGAAGGCGGTGCCAAACCACTGAGCCCCCCGGCTGCCCTGGCTGCAGCTTTTGAATGGCTGGCTCTCGAGGGTGGCCCGCCTGCCCCATCAAGCCTCCTGTTGGATTCACTGCATCCTGAGCTAAACCCTTCACTCTCACCCCCTGCTCCAGCCCATTCCCACCGGTTTCCTGTCCCCATTGTCAGTGTCCCCAGCGCTCTGGGTCCTGGGTTATCGATGCCTCCTTCATCCCACTGGCCGCCAGTCATCACCAAGCCCTATCAGTTCTGTCCTGCAGCCCTCTCACGTCTCTTCCTTTCTGTTGGGCTCCTGGCACCCTGGCCCCATCCAGCTCTTTGCCCTTCCCTGGCGCGGCTGCTCCTTCCTGTCTTCCCCGCTCTGTCCACAGGGCCTGGCGCTAAAGCACTGCGGGTGGGCCGCTGGAGGCATGACCCCTCCTGGCTGCAATCCCCCTTCCCACCAAACCTCTGGGTGCCGCACTCCGGGGCTCTGGCCCAGCCTCACCGGACCGCCAACCGCTGCCTAAGTGCACCAGAATCTTCCCGACCTCTGCCTTTTTGGCTTCCACTGGCTGCTCAGCCAGAAACACCTCCCCAGGGGTCATCCTTTAAGGCCCGGGGCAAGTGATCATTCTGCTGGACATCATCTCTCCCTCCTCCTGGCTTTGGTACCAGTGGTGGTTTCCCCACCATTCAATATCCTGCCTCGTAGCCGCAAGCTCCCTGTCTCTCTGTCTCTGTGTCTCTCTCCCTTCTCGCCCTCCCCCCACAGCCCATTCTGGGATGCAAGCTCCTTGCAGCAACAACCCCGTCCTAGTCATCTTTGTATCCTCGCTGCGTCTTATGCAAAGTAGATGCTCAAAAATGTGGGTTACTTTGAAGGAAGAAGCTGATCTTAACTTCAGATGGGGGGATGAGGTGATGTCACTTCCGTCACTGCCTCTCTCTGGTTTCCAGCAACAAAGCACCTTGGTCAGATCACCTCTCAGGAGGTGCGGTTCCCTTGTTTTCTGGTCTCCTGCTGGAACCAGCCTGGCAAAAAATGGGATAACTCAGGGTCTCTCACAATTGCCTTGTTATACTTTCATCCTGAGTCTCCCTCTTGGCTGGAGCGACAGATAGCCTGACTAACCCTTTCCCAGCTTAGGGACTCCTGGTCGGCCCCTCAGGGTTACTGGTGGGTCTCCTGGGTGCTGTGTCAGGGTTCCTGTGGCTTGGAGGACCCCGGCCACCCCCAGAGCATCTAGGGTGGGCTTTCCTGTTCTCTTGCTCAAATAGGAGCATCCGATTTGTCCTCAGAGTGTAGAATAGAGGTAATGGGGTTTTTAAAAACTTTACTATAAGGCAACCTATAAGAAATAAGAAAAACCTTCACCATGATCTCAGCCCTTTTATACAACTATTTTCATATTTGCACGTTTCTTTCTAGCTGTGTCCATATGCAGTGTCTATTTTTATAGTTACTGTAATATGATATATATATAGACTTTTCCACTAATTATGAAATCACGAACACTTTCCTGTGATTTTACACCTTTCATAATAGTTCTTGTACTTGGCTATAGAATATTGCCCACACGATAATTTATTTATCCTTTTTATTAGATCTTTAGATTGTTTCTGAGTTTTTTTTATATTGAGTTGATGCATATAGCTTTTATAATATATTTCCTTGGGATAAATTCCTAAGGAGGGGGAGACAAAGAAAGTCAAAGGACAAACATTTTTAGGACTCTCAATTCTTATTTTCTTATTGCATTCTAAAAGCATTGTACTGACTTACCGATAATAGTATTCAGTGCTACCACAGTCCATTCTATTGTTAATGCCTACTCAGATTCAACAAATATTTGATTGCTTTTTTTTAAAGGTTTATTTATTAGAGAGAGAGATTGTGCACCTGTGAGCAGGGGGATAGAGAGGTTCCCAAGCAGACTCCCCACTGAGTGTGGAGCCTGACAGGGCTCGGCCCCAGAACCCTGAGATCATGACCTGAGCTGAAATCAAGAGTCCGATGCTCAACTGCTTGAGCTACCCAGGCGGCCCCTGACTGCTTATTATGTGGGAGGCACTTACATATTTATTTATGCATTAAAATATCTTCCTAGAACTTTAGGCTTTCAGAGTTGGAAGACACCTGCTCATTTTACGAATGAAGCAGGAAACCCAGAGAAATTATGTACAACGTTTACCGCTGCATGGTTTGAAAACGATAACACTTGGATGATAAACCTTGATTCTCTGGTCCTCGAGCCCTCTGCACTCTCTACCATACCCAGCAGGTGCAGTCTGGGTGTTTGTTTCTTTCCTGCTCATGCACAGCAGAGAAGTGACAGTGCAAGTTCGTCCTCTGGCCACCACCACCCAGAGGATCTCTTGCATGGCACATGTTTGGCCAGTAGAAGCCAGAAAGCTCCAGAACTTTAAGATTCAACAGATAAGCCAAGACCTCAGATGGCTAATGAAAGACTTACTGGCGTTGCTTTCTAAAAGGGGGCTCCTTTATTCCTTCTGGGCGTCGTTCTGGCAGATTGTGGTGTATTAAGCATGAAGCAACCTGTAATTCCCTGTTCTTCCCCTTCCCCCACGCCTTTGTTTATACTCCCACCTTGCAGTGCCAGGAAGAGCCTTTCTCTGGCCTTCTATTTGCTCATCCTCTCTGATCTTTAAGTACTAGCTCCTCCAAAAAGGCTTTTTATTATTTATTTATTTTAAAAAGATTTTATTTTTTTATTCATGAGAGACAGGTAGAGACATAGACAGAGAAGCAGGCTTCCTGCAAGGCACTTGATGTAGGTCTTGATCCCAGGACCACTGAGCCACCCAGGGGCCCCCTAGAAGGCTTTTAAAATCTTCCTGTGTGTCAGTTATCTATTGCTGCCTAACAGAACCACCCTGAAACATTTTACTCAAACTAATAGTTACTTATAATTTTTCATGATTCTGTGGATTGACTGAGTGGTTCCAATGCTGGTTTCACCTGAAAATACTCATTCAACCAGGGTAGGAGGAGCTGATGGTCAAGATCTCTGGCAGTTGTTGGCTCACACCCGGGGCACCTCAATTCCCCTCACGGTGCCTCTCCTCTGCCAGTGGGCCAGATGGGCTTCCTTACGTGGCAGTCCCAGGGGATGTTTTAACGTGCAAGGGCCTGTCAAGCCTCTGGTGTGGCACTGTCCCATTAGCCAAAGCAAACCACAAGGCCACACTCAGAGTCTATGGGAGAAGGAGGCACACACGGCAGGTGTCCTGGGAGGCCTGATTCGGAGGACCGCTCCTCTAACGAATGGCTCACCTCCCTCCCACGTGCAAATCCCCTCACTCCTCCTGGTGCCCTCACGCCTCACCTGATCATGGCCCCAGGCTTACAGCGCCGGGCCTCCCGGTCACCTTGGGCCCTGGTGTGTGCAAGCCTCCTCAGGTGCAGTTCCTTTGTGGCTCCTCTGGGTCCAAGGACTGTGAGCTTAAGAGACAAACCATCTCCTCTGCTCCCTGCGCCCATCACACGGGCTGAGAGGGGCGGGACGACTTTGGTAGAACTCCCGTCCAAAGTGGGAGCAGCGGAGACACGCAGCAACCCGGCACTCCTAAAAGGAGCGGGATCTGTGCGGTCAAGGCTCCCTACTCTGAAGGGAGGGCGCCCCTGCCCTGGGCCCTGCCAGCTCAGCTGCGGGATTCACTGCCTTGTTCTCTCTGCCTTGCAGCTTTGCCCTCGGGGCTTCGGGTCCACCTTCTGAGATACTCTTTCTGGTCAGTGAGAACTGTGTCTGCGGCTGAGGAGCTCTCTCAGCCTGCTTTCTGCAACTTAGAATGTGTGGAGTCCTGGGGATTGTTTCACTTTGAAATCTCCTTGTCCAACGACCCTCCCTGACTGCCCCCCCCCCCCCCCCCGCCTCCAAAAAAAAAGTGTCAGAGAAGAGTCTACTTGGTTGGACAAAAGCCATTCCAGCAATTAATTTAGAGATGGTTCTCCCTCCATTTAGGCCAGCATGTTGGAGAGCTCTGGGGCAATGACCTTGTGATTCTTGGAAGCTGCTTTTCCAGAAGAGCTACTAGGTACCACCTTCTATCGTTCTGAGGTCTTAACCCAGAGTCACAGCCTCAAACTTAATTTGATCTTCACTCTGAAGCCATGTCTTATTTGGAGACTTTTGTGGGTTAGAGATCAGAGATATAAAATGCTTAAATATAAAATGCTTAAATGCTTAAATTTTGTTTTGGTTTATTTTATTCTATTATTATTATATTTTAAGAGTGTGACAAAGAGCAAGCAAGGGACGGGTCAAGGGAGAAGGAAGAGAATCTCAAGCAGACTCTGCTGAACTCGGAGCCCTTGATGCAAGGCTCTATCTCAGGACCCTGAGATCATGACCTGGACTGAAATCAAGAGTCAGACGCTTAATGGACTGAGCCACCCAGGCACCCGAAACACTTGATTTTGGAAGTCAGCACACCCCTACCTCTCGTCTTCTTTTTGGGACACTGAACAATTCCTCTTTCCTGTCCCTTATAGTAAAAGCTGCTAAAAAAGACAATTTATAGTTTCAACATTCTGCCTGGAAATTCCCTGAGCCAGATTCATAAGCTTAATAGGTAAGTTTTCTACCTTCTAAATTCCTGCTAGGGGCAATTTTGCGGGACTGCTGTCACTGCTCACTGTTTCATTGCCAGAAGCTGCCTTTTCCCGTCCAGTAGATTCCCCCCTGAAATCTCCAGGCTACACTCCTAGCCTCCCTGCTACCCTCCCAGCCTCCCTTTGCAACACAATTGAAAGCCGCTACTACATGTTTTGTAGTTTTGTTATGGCGCTACCTCCTTCCAGGTACAAATTCCTGTATACTATCTATTGGCGTGTAACAAATCACTCCAAACGTTGAGTCTTAAAACAATATTTTTTCTCTCATTTACATGGGTCAGCTAGGAAGCTCTACTGTTGGTGTCACTAGTGCACACTCATGTGGCTGCACTTAAACTGCAAAGTCAACTGGGCTAGAATATCCAAAATGGCGGTCCTCCATGTCTGGCAGTAAGTGCTGACCAACAGTGAAGATGGTCTCTGTTTCCTCCACTTGGCCTCTTCATCATGCTAGACAGGCTTCCTTACAAGGTGGTCACAAGCAATGTTCCAAGAGAGCAAGTCCTACTGTGCAAGTATTTCTCAAGCTTCTGCTGTGTATGTGTGCCATTTGTCCCACTGGACAGTGCAAGTTACAAGGCCAAGTCAGAGTTGACATGGGAGGGGAACACACAAGGGCACATGTATCATAAGGCATGACGCACTGGGGACTATGGCTGTTATTGTCAGCCGCACCATGCCTCTAGACCGAATGGGTCTTCTTCTTTGGGATCCCCTGGCCCTTTGTTTGTTTGTTTGTTTTTTAAGATTTTATTTATTTCTTCATGAGAGACACAGAGAGAGGCAGAGACAGAGGCAGAAGGAGAAGCAGGCTCCATGCAGGAGCCCGATGCAGGACTCGATTCCAGAACCCCAGGATCATGTCCTGAGCCAAAGGCAGATGCTCAACAAATGAGCCACCCAGGTGTCCCTCCCCTGGCTCTTTAAACCTCTATTAAAAAAAAAAAAATAAACCTCTATTAAAATTCACTTAACTTAGTCTGTCTTTAAAATTGTCATTTCTGTATAACTCACTTGCTACCTGTAAGCTTTTCTTTTTCTTTTCTTTTCTTTTACAGGGAAAATAACTTCTCAGGACTTCTGGCTTCTTGCTGCCATGGCTTTGGGGATCTTGAGCACACTGGAGCACACAGTCTTGCTCGAGGGCTGGCACTTGCCCACTGTGACCATGTCGCCAATATGGATGTCCCTGAAGCAGGGGGGCAGGTGTGTGAATATGTTCTTGTGGTGTTTCTTGAAGTAGTTGTACATTAGGATGCAGTGGAGGTAGTTGCCACAGAGGAAAATGGTCCTCTGTCTTGGTCACCTGCCACACCAGACAGAATTTGCCTTCAGATGGAGATATTGCCAGTAAAGGGGCATCTCTGGTCAGTACAGGTGTCCTCAGTGGCCTCCGTGGGCATCTTAAAGCCCAGACCGATGTTTCTGTGGTATCACAGGAGCCTCTCTTCGCCAGTTTCTCTAAGCAGGACCATCTTCTTATTTTGAACGATGGTGAGCTACTTTTGGTAGGCATGCGCAGTCTGAATATCTGCCATTTCTTGGCCTCTTGAGGAAAGGTCTGTAAGCTTCTTTAAGAAGAAATGTCCAGGTCTGTTTTCTATTCCACCTTCTATTTCATAGCTTAGCACACAGTCAGTGTTCATGAAATATTAGCTGTTAGTGAGAAAGTCCTAGAAACGCAGCCCAGGGCATGGGCTGTGGGGTTGGCATGGAACTCCTCCTTGATGTTTCTCACCCAACACCAGAGTACTGCACAGGTTCTCCATCTCCTCAGATTTCTAAAGAGCCATGAAAGGATGTTGACTGGTGGGAATGTGGTTTAAGCTATGTGAGCCTACGTGTAGAATATGGTCTCCTCCGTCATCAGCACACTCAGCACCTGTATCCCAGCCAGCTGCAGACCCTCTGAGGCCCAACCCAAGCCCAAGGCCTACCTCTCATCTCTACGGCCACAGCCTTCATCACGTGTTCTGACCATGAGTCTTGGGTTTTGAGGAACTTGAAATCTAGTTGAGGAAGCAGAATGGGCACATATGAAACAACCCAAACTACTTACTAATCAATAGGTCAACAAAAGGCAAAACCAGTACACTAACCCTGGGCCTGGTGGTATAAGGGATACAACACAAATATAGTGAGTCAGAATGCAGTGAGGCGAATTCTAAGAAAGCCATCTCCTTGGAGAAGGTGAAGCGTGAGTTGGATCTAGGAACAGGGTATGGACGGATATTGGTGCAGACAATAGAGGATGATCGAGGGGTCTTAGTGGAGTGTGATGTCGTGGAGTCAAATGAATGAGGTAGGAAACTGACACCTGATGTGCGGCAGAGAGTAAGCAGATCTGGAATTGGGAACCAAAAAATGTTGGGGAAAAATCAGTGGAGTGACGGATATGCCTTTGAAAGCCTCAGCAGGGCACCTGGTGGCTCAGCGGTTGAGTGTCTGCCTTCGGCTCAGTGTGTGATCCTGGAGACCTGGGATCGAGTCCCGCGTCAGGCTCCCTGCATGGAGCCTGCTTCCCCCTCTGCCTGTGTCTCTGCCTCTCTCTCTCTCTCTCTGTGTGTCTCTCATGAATAAATAAATAAAATCTTAAAAAAAAAAAAAGCCTCAGCAAATCAAGCTGTACCCAGGGGGTCATCTGGGTACCTGAGATTGCCTCTGTGGGTGAAGTCTGTTTCTGGAGTTCTCCTCACCTTACAGTGAAGTTGTTTTGCATTTCGGGGCAATCAAAAGACCTAGTACTGCATACATAAGGGAGGAATAGAGGAGGTGGGAAGCTACCCTGCCCCAAGGGGAGCTCAGAGCTCTGGGTAGCAGCACTGGGAAGCTGCCATCTTGGAGATTTGGCTTTCCCTGTGTTCCACACGGTTTGCTGTACCTGTCACGACACCTCCAGTTCCAATGGTGACTTTTTTTGCCTTTCTGCAATTTGGCCTCCTTGCTCCTGCATCTTTGCAAAAGATGGAGACATTGCAATGAGAGAAAAAGGCGGAAGTTTCCCAGGCACACAGTGGTTCTAACCCATACTGGAAGGAAGCAACCTTAATATGACATAAAATGAAGCCACTGAGGCCCCTGAGTAGGCCTAGAGAAACATTCAACAGTGGGGATCCGGGCCCTAGAAGAATTCACTGTGGGGAACAAGAAGAGGTGGAAGGCTGCCCCAGGCTGAGCTCTGAAATGCTGGGATGAGGAACATAAATGTGCTGAGGCATGGAGCAGAAGAAGCTAACCGCAAGACGAGGAAACTAGTGAGTGTGGAGAAGCAAAAAAAAAAAAAAAAAAAAAAAAGAACAGGTCAGCACTGGTGACAAGAAAGCACTTTCTTGTTCTGGGGCTTGCAGGGCTCATGTGTCCTTTCTAGTTCTAGAGAGAGGCACAGAAGTGGGGCCTAGAAGAGGACTGGGCAGGCATAGCTCTTTTCTCTTTCTTCCCTCACATGGTAACAGGGAAATGTGAAAAACTTATATTCTAATGTCCAAGGCTGTGTGGCAACATTCTGGAATGGAAAGCAGCTCAGCACCCCTGCCCCAGTCAGCCATTCTGGAACAGCCCAGGATGCACACAGGCACATGTGGGTACTAGGGAGCTGGCAGGGTTACCTTCCTCCTTCCACCACGCTCATCCACAAATGCCCTTTGCCCTTTTTCTACAATCAGAACCTCTTCAAATAATTAACTTTAACAAATGGAGAAGCTCAGTGGTTCTCCACTTTGGCTACACATTATATCACTTGCAGCCACTTTAAAAAAATTCAGTTCATCTAGGGTTGGCCTGAGATGTACGGATTTTTTTTTTTTAAAGCATACCAGATTGGTATGATTGGTATGAAGCCAGATTGAGAACAGCTGGATTTACTAATCTTGAGCCACTTTAGAAAGTTTAGTCAACATAGAATTTGTTGATCTTTCAAGGTGTCTGAAAACACCACATAAATAATTAGCCTTTGGTAACCCAGCATGACCTAGGAGATACCTTCTCTTAGATGTTGTGACCTCTGGGTTGCCTTCCTGGGGGAATTTTTAAATCAATTGTATTTATTTATGAGAGAGAGAGGGAGGGGGGGCGGGGAGGAGTGGAGGGAGGAGTGGAGAGAGAGGGACAAGCAGACTCCATGCTGAGTGTGGAGCCCAACGCAGGGCTTGACCTCAGGACCCTGAGATCATGACCTGAACCAAAACCAAGGGTAGGATGCTTAAATGACTGAGCCACCCAGGCAACCCTCCTGGGGGGAGTTCGTAAGGATCCTTTGTGTGCCATTTAGGCTCTGGCCTCCTGAGCTTTCCACATTACGGCAGAATGAGAGCTCTTCCTGTGACCATCAGCAGACAGCACAGCAAATACCCTGGTGGCTCAGTGTGGCTGAGTGGTTCGGTCCAGTTCCATCTTCAGCATGACACCCGAGGACAGTTTTGTTGAAGAGCACAATTGCTATCCATAATGTAAATCTCAGAGAGTTTCATCGTAAGGTTTTCCATGTACTTTGTCTCAGACCTCACAAGACGTTATGGGGGGTGAGACAGGGTACCCCTGTCTCAGCACTGCCTCTCCTCCTGGCCATGCCCCATCCTCATCTAGCCTCCCAATCGTCTTCTGGGCCATCTTCACTTCACATTTGGACAAGACTGAGAACCGGTGATTCAGCCTCTATGGGGGGAAGGATTTCCACATTGCTACCCACCGTGCAAAATAGCAGTTCCTATTTATCTCTTCCAAATTTGCCTCCTTCAGCCACCAGCAGCCACCCCTGACTGCTGGTATATAAGATTTGGTGGCCGCATGCATGCCAGCTCTGTACACCTTTGGCATATGACACTTAAGCCCTCGTCTTCCTCTGAAGGCCAGTGTTTGGTTTTTGTTTGTCATCATGTAAAGAACACTCTTCCTGCTTGTCATTTTAATTACTCACTATTGAACTCTTTCCAGTCCTGTTACATCCTCTGTACGTGCCAGGGAACAGAATGACACACATGATGGTGTCAGTTTACTCTAATTTGGTATAAGGATGGGATTGTGATATTTTGTTTCCAGTTTTCTTATCTGCACATTATTAGGGATTTTTGGTGGGGAGGTGAAGGGCAGGGCAGTGGATTCATAACTTCAAGAAATGTTTTTCAGGTCCATTACCTTATTTTCCGTGAGCTGTTATTATCGTTGCCTGCACTGGCGCTCAGCTGGCAGGTGTCTGCCCTCCCACGCAGCGTGCTAACATCCTTCTTTTCACTGCTGTCAGCTCACTACCTGGCCAAACTTGGTGTCACCAATGACCTTGGCGATTCCACTGCATGCCTCTTCTCTGGATCATTTATCACCATGAAAATTAAGACTTGGATGTTCAGACCGCAGAATGCAAATGGGACGGGTTCTAGTATAGACTTTTGAAAAAGATTTTTTTTCTTGTTTTCCAAAAAGTGCATATTAACGTAAGACCATTGGAAAATGTAAATGAATACAAAGAAAATTAAAAGCAGTCCTCATCCTACCCTCCCTACCCCCCAGAGGCAATCTCTGCTAATATTTTGGTTTCTATTCTTCCAGTTTTTTCTTCAGGAAGCACAACACACACACACACACCTCTATAAAACTCTTTCCCCCTATCTCTTTTTTAACACAAACACCAAGAAACAAAATATCATGAATAATTGGCAATAATTGTCATTTACCAAAGCTCTCCCAGCTTTCCTCCCACGGGGTAACTATTTTCTCCAAGTCTGGGTTTATGATTCCCTTGTTTTATAAACGTGATTTTATAAATTGTTTGTGTTTACTTGATTTTAAGCTTTATAAAAAATGGTATCATGCTCTAATCATGTCCCTTGCTGTTTTCACTCAAACAACACATTGGCTCATTTTGTCTACGCTGTGTCGTGTAGATGAAGTTCCTTCGTTGAGACTCTATGCAGTATTTCTGTCATAGAGATTTAGGTGATCGCTCTTCTCTTGCTGGCCACTTGGGTTGTTCTTAGTATTTTGTTATTAAAAGCAGTGCTTGTGCATGCCTTTTGGTACATGTGTCAAGAGTGTCTTTGGGGTGAAATCTTTGGCTATAGAGTATGTTTCCAACTGATCAGCTGCCTGTCCAACATTTGGCATCGTCAGACTTTAACACGTTTGCCTTTCTAGTAGGTTTATAACATTGTAGTTTTAATTTGCATTTTCCTGAATACTAATGAACTTGAGGATCTTTTCGTGCATTTACTTGCCATATGTGTTTACCTTCCTATAAAATGTCTGCTTATATTTTTGAATCCTTTCCTCTTGGGCTTATTTGTCTCTCACAAATATTTTTAAGCAAAATTTGAATTACACTACACATACCATTTTACACTTTTCCATGACATGAAATAGTCTTTTACACTGTTATTTTCATGGCAGTGGCATCTTCTATTTCATGGATATCTTGTAATTTAATTGAAGACTTTTACCGGGTATTTTTTAATTTTAGTTTTTAGAAATAACTCTGGTAAGATGCATAAATTTAAATACACATTACTAAATGTTTTTGTATAAGAAGCTGCAAGAATTTGGATTTCTGGGTCAAAGAATATCAACATTAAAAAAACTGATATTTCTGGGATCCCTGGGTGGCGCAGCGGTTTGGCACCTGCCTTTGGCCCGGGGCAGGATCCTGGAGACCCCGGATTGAATCCCACGTCGGGCTCCCTGCATGGAGCCTGCTTCTGCCTGTGTCTCTGCCTCTCTGTCTCTCTCTGTGTGACTATCATGAATAAATAAATAAAATCTTAAAAAAAAAAAAACCCTGGGGATCCCTGGGTGGCGCAGCGGTTTAGCGCCTGCCTTTGGCCCAGGGCGCGATCCTGGAGACCCGGGATCGAATCCCACGTCGGGCTCCCAGTGCATGGAGCCTGCCTCTCCCTCTGCCTATGTCTCTGCCTCTCTCTCTCCCTCTCTCTGTGACTATCATAAAAAAAAAAAAAAAAACCCTGATATTTCTATATCACTTTCCAGAACGGTTCTATAATTTGTATTTCTTCAAAAAACCCTTGGGGTTCCTGGGTGACTCAGTTGGTTAAGAGTCTGCCTTTGGCTCAGGTCATGATCTCAGGGTCCTGGGATTGAGCCCTGCATCAGGCTCCCTGCTCGGTGGGGAGTTTGCTTTTCCCTCTCCCTCTGCCTGCCACTCCCCCTGCTTTTGCTCTCTCTCTCTGTCAAATAAATAAGTAAAAATCTGAAAAAAAAAAAAAAAAACCCCAAAGCCTCTTTACCACTGGATATTAAATATCAAATAGTTTGCTAATTTAATCTGTAAATATTAGCAATAAAGATAACATTTAAAAATGTTTATTTGCCACTGTGTTTTGTCTTTTTCTGGTATTCTTTTTTTCTCAGCTTATAGTTTGCATTCAAATGAAGGTATATCTAAGCACCATATACAAAATTACCTGGCTTACTTCTTTCTCCCTCTTCACGTGGTTATATTATTCATTTGACACACAAATGAGTTCATTTATTTCTGTTTGCACCTAGTTACAGATTTTTCATTGTTTCTTATGCTTTTTGATTTAATTTTATTATTTTTTTGAAGTTTTATTTAAGTAATTTCTACATTCAGCATGGGACTCAAGCTCATGACCCTGAGATCAAGAGTCACATGCTCCCCTGACTGAGCCAGCCAGGTACCCCTGAATTTTGTTTTTGAATGTATGCAACATTAACATGTTTCCAGAAGCCAAAACTCAAAATTGTCCCTTCCTCTCTTATCCTTTCTACCTGTTCCTCACCTAATTCCTAACAGGCAAACAATTTCTTTGTTTTCCGGCTTATTGTTCTTGTGATGATCTTTTAATAAAGGAAGCAAGTCCAGTTTATTTTCTTGTCTTTATTATACAAAAGGTAACATACTATACATTTGTTTTTGTACTTTGCTTTTAAAACTTAATAATATATCTTGGAAATTACGATGAATCAGTTATAAAGATTCCTCATTCATTTTTCTTGCTTCCTAAGTGTCAGTTGTAAGTTTATTCAACCAGTCTTCCTGTTTGGGCATTTAGGTAGCATCCAATATCCTGCAAATACAAATAATGATACAATGAAGAAGTATACATATGTAGTGTATGTATTATTTCTGGAGATTTCTTTAGGTCAAGTTCCTAGAAGCTGGAGTGCTGCGTTGAAAGGTAAATGCACAGGGGCACCTGGGTGGTGCAGTTGGTCAAGCATCCAACTCTTGGTTTGGCTCAGGTCAGGAACTCAGAGTCGTGATCTCAAGAGACTGAGCCTCATGTCTGGTCCCACATCTGGCTCCGCACTCAGCACAGAGTCTACTTAAGACTCTCTCTCCCTCTCCCTCTACCTTTCCTCCCCCCCTCACTGTTCTCTCTTTCATGAATAAATAAATCTTAGGTAAGTGCACAAACCACTCATTAGATATTGGCAAATGCCCCTCCAGAGGGGTTTTACTATTTCCCATTCCTTCTAGTAATATTTGTTTCCCCATCCCCTCACCAACAGAGTGAGGCTGTGAATGGCTGGACAGTCCTCCCAACACCATAATAAAAAGTCCTTCTTGGGGGTATCTGGATGGCTCAGTCAGTGAAGCCTCTGCCTTTGGTTCAGGTCATGATCCTGGGGTCCTGGGATCGAGCCCCGTGTTGAGTTCCCTCTCAGCCAGGGTCTGCTTCTCCCTCTCCCTCTGCTTCCCCCACCTCATGCTCTCTGTCGCAAATAAATAAATAAAATATTTTTTTAAAAAGTCCTTTGTCTCAGCCATTTGACTGCTTCTCATATACTAGAAATCACATGTAGCTGGACTGATTTCAGTACCTACTATTTGATCACACTGGTCTGTCTATTCACGTGCCAGAACCACTTTGTTCCCAGCCAAGAGCTCCATGGTAAGTTTTGATACTGATTAGAGCCAATCTTTTCTCATATCTCTTTTCAGCGTTCTACTAGCTGTTCCTCGGTGTTTATTTTTCCACAAGAACTTTGGTTTCAATTTGTCTAGCTTCAGAAAACAAGAAAAAAATTTGTTTATATTTTGGGGGGAATTCTATTAAATTTATAAATTAGCATAAGGAAAATTGTCACCTTAATGATGTTGAACTATTTTAATCAAAACCAAGGGATGTCTCCTTCAAGTATACTTTTGTGTCTTTCAGGATTGTTCTTTAGTTTTCTTTTTTCAAAGAACCAGATTTATTGAGACATAATTCAGATGTCTTTCATCTATTTAAAGTGTACCATTCACTGATTTTGGTATGATCACAGACTCGTGAACCCATCACCACAGTCATTTTAGAACATTTTCATCAACTCAAAAAGTAATCCTATGCCTGAAAAGTTCTTTCCCAATTCCTCCAACCCCTCCAGCCAACTTACCAACCACCAACCTACTTTCTCTCTCTTGTCGATTTGTCTATTCTGTATATTCCATATACATAGAATTACATAGTATTTGGTCTTCTGTGACTGGCTTCTTTCACTTGGCACATTTTCTAGATTCTTCCATGTTCTAGCATATGCTCCATTCTACTTTATTTTTGGAGGGGAGAGAGAAAGAGTGCGCATGTGCATGTGCAGGGAGGGGTGGGTGGGAGGGGTAGAGGGGTAGAGAGAGAAAGAGAGTCCTAAGTAGGCTCCACACCCAGCACAGACCCCAAGATGGGGCTCGATCTCACAAGCCTGAGATCACAACTGAAGCTGAAATCAAGAGCTGGATGCTTTACTGACTGAGCCACCCAGGCACCCCTGCTCTGTTCTTTTTTATTGCTAAATACTATTCCATTGTATGGATGGACGTACCACATTTTGTTTACCCATTCATCAGGTGATGGAGTTTGGGGTTGTTTTCACTTTTTGGCCGTTGTGAACAAGACTGTGAACATTTTTGTATAGGTTGCTGGGTAGGCATATATTTTCAAGTCTCCTACAGTATATCCCTAGAAGTAGGATTGCTAGGGCATATGATAACATTACGTTTAACCTTCTGAGGGCTGCCACGCTGTTTTTGGAAACAGTTACACCTTTTTACATTCCCACCAGCTATGTATCAAGGTTCCAGTTTCTTCACATCCTCACCCGCACTTGCTATTGTCTGTGATTTTGATGCAAGCAATCCTAGGAGGGGGGAAGTGATATCTTCTATTTTTTACTTACATTTCACTAAGGGCTAATTATACTGAACATCTTTACATGTGCTTACCAGTCAGATAGCTATCTCTTCTTGGAAGAAATGTCTGCTCAAATCCTTTTCCTATTTTTCAACGGAGTTATTTGTGTTATTATAGTGTTGCTAGTATATATTCCTGATATAAGTCCCTTAGCATATATATTATTTGGAAATAGTTATTCCCATCCTGTAGGCTGTCTTTGTACTTTTTAATGGTGTCCTTTGATGCACAAAAGTATTTAATTTTGATAAAGTCAAATTTATCTACCTTTTCTTTTGTCATTTGTGCTTGTGGTGTGTATCTAAGGAGGTTTTGCCAAGGTAACAAGGACTTACACCTATGTTTTCTTCTGAGAATTTTGTTTTAATCTTTATATTTAGCTGGTTGAAGTCCTAATCATACCGAATGTGACTATTTTTGAAGATAGGGTCTTGAAAGAGATAATTAAATTAAAATGATGTCCTTAGGGGGCATCTAGCTGGCTCAGTTAGAGAAGCATGTGACTCTTAATCTCGGGTTTGTGAGTTTGAGTCCCACATTGGGTGTAGAGATTACTGATAAGTAAGTAAGTAAATAAATAATTTAAGAAATATGGTCATTAGGGTGGGCTCTACTTTACTATGACTGGTGGTATCCTTAGTTCAGACACTCACACTGCAGAGTAGCTGCCTATTCTTTTTTTAAGATTATTATTTATTTATTTTAGAGAGATTGAAAAGAGAGAGAGAGAGAGAGAAGGGGCTGAGCGGAGAGCCTGATGCAGGGGTTGATCAGGGCCTGAGTCAAAACCAAGAGTCAGACACTTAACCTACTGAGCCACCCAGGCACCCCTGGCTGCCTATTTTTTAAAATCCATTTTATTTGCGATATAGTCACAGTCACTTCTTTGTGTGTGTGTGTATATATATATATATATATATATATATATATATATATATAGAGAGAGAGAGAGAGAGAGAGAGAGAGAGAGGCTTTTGTGCTTCAATAGCAGAGTTGAATATGAGACCTGCAAATGCCAAATATTTGCTATCTGATGCTTTAGAAAAAATGTGCTGACCCCTACTTCGGATGGGCTTATGTGCATATTATTCTTTGAGTTCTTGGATTTTAAAAAGAGGATTTTTTTCCTATAGAGTTTAATGCCTGAAAAGCAGCATGGATGGGTGGGTACAAAATCCTTAGCTTGCATCTTCTTTGCTCAAGTTTTTCAAAAATGCTGCATCACTATTGCCTTGCTTTGCTCTTGAGAAGTCTGATGCCAGATATTTTCTTTCCCAGATTCCATAACAAACTATTTAGCTTGAAAAGTAATGGCTTAAAGTGAGAACTATTTTGGATATAACTTCACAATCTTTAGGGTCAGGAATTTGGGTGGGGTTTGGCTGGATTATTCTTCTCTTTTACATAGCTTTGACTGGGGTCACTGTGTGGTACCCCAGCTGATGGCTGATCTGATATAGAGCATTCGTGATGACTTCACTCACATCAGCTAGAGTTAGCTAGTCTCTCTCCCTCTCTATGCCATCTCAGAGTCTCCACAGGGAGTTAGATTTTTAAAAAAGATTTATTTATTTTAGAGAGAGAGAGAGACAGCAGGAGTGGGAGGGGGAGAGGAAGAAGGAGAGAGAATTTCTTCATGCTGGAGTCCAAGAAGACTCCCCCTCTGAGCACAGAGCTGGAACAAGGCTCCATCCCAGGACCCTGAGATCATAACCTGAGCTGAAACCAAGAGTCAGATGCTTAACCAACTGTGCCACCCAGGTGCCCAGGGGAGTTAGATATTTCATATTGTGCCTCAGGGCTTCAAGAGCAAGTGTGCTCCAAGACCCAGTGGATTCTTCAAGACTTCTTATGACCTAAGCTTAGAAGTCCTGTATACTGGGGATCCCTGGGTGGCTCAGCAGTTTAGTGCCTGCCTTTGGCCCAGAGCGAGATCCTGGAGTCCCAGGATTGAGTCCCACGTTCGGCTCCCTGCATGGAGCCTGCTTCTTTCTCCTTCTGCCTCTCTCTCTCTCTCTGTCTCTCATGAATAAATAAATAAAATCTTAAAAAAAAAAAAAAAGAAGTCCTGTATACATCACACGTTCTGTTGGTCAAGCAATTCTCTTGGGCCAGCCTGGATCAAAAGAAGGGACACAGAATTTGCAGACATCTTTAATGTACTGCAGCCTTAGTACATTAAGTAATTTTAACTTTTTGTATGGTGGCTTTGAAAACTATTATTTTTGTCTAATAGTTTTAAGAGGTTAGCTCTTAGAATCGATCACTCTGATGGTTTCCCCCAAGTACAAGGGAGCTCTCTCATTATATAGGTTTACATTTTCTTATTTCAAGAAAATTTCATTATTTGTGGAACTTTAGCTATACCTACGTTAGACATTCTTTGCTTGTACGCAAATGACATTCCAAACTGAGAGAGAAATAAGCACAAAGGTCTGCAGGCAAGGGAAAGGAGGAACATTCCAGGAGTCTGGATGGGATTTGTGTAGGAAGTGACAGAGAGGAAGTGGGGAGATAGACAAAGGATAGATGAATGGATGGTTTTGCGTGCCATGCTGAGCAGTGACATATGCAGGCAGCATATTCTGGGAAGTGTTTTCTGACATGCAGTATAGAATATGGAATGAAAGGAACGAGACCACAGGAGAGGGACAGGATCAAAGCTATTACGTTAGTCTAGGTGAGAGGCTTAGCCATGAGGGACAGATTCTAGAGTTCTTAATGAGGAGAATCAACACGATTGTTGAGTGTGGTGGGGACGGGAAGGGAGGAATCCAGGATGACTCTCAGGTTTCTGAACTGGGCAACTGAGTGGACAGTAATGCAGAACAGTTTTAGACACATAGGGCTTGGGGTGGCTGGAGGACATCTAGGGGAAGAGGTCCAGGAGGTGTTTGTCTGTGGAACTCAGATGAGTGGTCTGAGTCAGTAATGCATTTGAGAGTTGCTGGTATATGTGACGGATGAAGACAGGGAGGGGGTGGAATGGCTTCAGGAGATTGTGTAGGGTGAACCGAACACTGAGAACAGAACTTGGGAGACTCAGGAGTGGTCAGCAGGATGAGGAGGTGAGTCATGTCATGAAGGCCAAGGGAGTTTCCAAAAGAGTGGAGTGCTTTGTGTCGCCAAGTGCCACCAAGAGCCCAGTGATATGAGGACTCAGATACAGTCTGTGACATTTGGGATTCAGCAAGCCCTTAACGATGGATTGGTGCAGGGATGTGGTGGGGACAGAAGTTACATTGTGTGGGTTGACAAGGGAGAAGCTGCTGAGTTGGCAGAGATGAGTGCAAACTACTTTCTAGACATTTGTGAAGGGAAATAGAGAAAGGGAGCAAGCAGTAACTAGAACACAATGCAGAGGGACTGAGGGGTTTCTTGTTCTGGGGACAGGAAAAGCCTGACTATGGAAGATGGTGATGGAAAAGGTAAGAGAGTTTGATAATTTTGAGAGCTCGAGGTGGGGGGGCACGATCGAAATATGTCTGAAAGGAGTTTTCTGAGGATGTGGGAGGTAATGAGGTATGTATGATGCTCATAGAAGTGAACTTAATTCCCAGAATGGTTTATTATAGTCCAGCTCTGGTACTGAAATTACCTTGGTTTCAATCAATACGGCAAATATAGCAAACAATATCGACATATTTATTTTACATCATTTACACATCTTTTCTCCAAAGGGTAGGATCAATGTTTTACCCTTTCAAAGCCTCCCACATAGTTGGTGCTCAGTAAGTGGTAAATGAATAAACAAGATGTCTCTTGCCTGTATTCTGAGTATCTCAGCATATTCAGAACACAGTCAAGACCCTGCAAACAAGTGAAACAGCTTGAAAAAGCTTGCATGCTTAGAAGCATGCAAGAGTCCTAAAATCCATGTGTCAAAGTTGATGTCCTTTCCTTGAGGAACCTGTTTACCCTCACTTATTTCCCTCACCCTGGGAGTTTAAAAATAGGAAAATGAGAGGAGGAGGAAGAGGATGTTCTAAAGGCAGGCAGGCAGGCAGGCAGGCAGACAGCAGCAGGAGGTGGCACGATCTGCCTTACCATAAGGTGCCAAAAAGCAGTGAAAACCCAGGCGCAAAGCATCCTGGCTTGGGGGCTCTTTGCTTAGGGACTTAACATCCCGCACTCACAGAGCAATTATCCTTAAAGGACACTGCTGATTTGAGCCGTAAGCAACTGTGAGAAAAATGATCCTCTGAACTATCGAGAAAAAGCTTAGCTGTTCTTATTTCGAATCATCTCCTACATTTCACACACTTTGGAAAGCATTCTGTCAAAAATGAATAATATTAAAACAAAAAAGCTGATGTCGAGATGGTAAATCTGGGTCCGGCTCAGTTCCCTCGGCCAAGCTGTTTACCTAGCCTTCCTTGGACGCCCTTCTTCTTTTTTTTTTTTTTTTTTTTTCCTCTCCTCGGACGTGTTTCTTTCTCTTCCTTCCAGTCGGGACACAAATGCCACCTATTCCAGGAGCCCCCGCCACTTGGTCCAAGCGGAAGTGATCTCTTCCTCCTCTGCCCTGCCATAGCATCTCCTTGTGGCCTTGGCTTTGCCTGGGTCACCAGCCCCGCTTGTTTACACGGCTGCTTCTGCACGAAATTCTGCGCACCTGGAGCCCGGGGGCCGTGACCGCGACGGCGTACCTGCGCAGCACCTGGCAGCGAGCTAAGCGCGGAGCCGGCGCTCACCAACCGCTCGCTGGGTTGAACTTCATTTGGGAAGATCCCTCAGGGCAAGACCTCTTGCCGGAGGCGCGGATGAATGATTCATGGGGTGGTTCTCTGCATTCTTCACCTTCGAGTCACGGCGCGCAGTGTCCAGCTGCCCCGGCACATACCTGTGGAATCGAAACGCACCTCCGCCGCCAGCGCGCGGGACCAGCCGGAAGGGGGCGGGTCTCACCCCTCCGCGTCCGCCCGTCGCGGGCCCGCTGGGGGGAGGGGGGGAGGGGGAGCCGGGTCCCGCTCGGCCGCAGGGGGCGGGGCTCGGAGGGAGCTCGGCCCGCTCGCCCGCCCCCTCCTCTGCGAGGCGGAAGCCCCGCCCCCGGCCGCGCGCTCGCACAGGCGGCGCGCGCCCGCCCCGCGCCCCCGCGCCCCGCGCCCCCCGCCCCCGCGTGTCCGCGCCCCCGCGCCCCCCCGCGTGTCCGCGCCCTCGCGTCTCCGCGCCCCCGCGCCCTCGCGTCTCCGCGCCCCCGCGCCCCCGCGCCCCCGCGCCCCGCGCCCCCGCTCTCGCGCCGGGGGCGGGCTTGCTGCGCGTGCCGGGCGGGGAGACGGCGCGAGCCGGGCGCCGGAGAACGTCCGCCGCGGGGGCGGCTCCGGGGCCTGAGCGGGCTCCGCCGCCACCTCGGCCGCCGGGCCCGGGCCGCAGGAGGCGCAGGAGGCGCAGGAGGCTGCGGCCGCCCGAGACCTTCGCGGCGTCCCCAGCTCCGGCCGGGAAGTGAGTGCGGCGGGGGCTCGCGGCGGCCGCGGGCTGCGGGAGGGCGGCGGGGTGGGCTGGAGCCTCGCGCCCGCGAGGAGCGGGAAGGAGCCGCCGGGGCGCCGGGGGACGGACGGGGCTCGGGGAGCCGGGGCCGCTGCACCGCGAGCGCAGGGTCCGGGGCCGGCGCGGCTGGGCTCGGAGCCCCGGGCCGGGGAGGGGTCCCCGGGGTCCCCGGGGCCCCGAGCGCACCGTGGCCGCGGGGCGCGGGGCCGGGCTGCGGGCGCCGGGCTGATGCTGCTGGAGGAGGAGGCTGTGTTAGGTGCGGTGAGGGGCGAAGGAGGCAGGTCCTGGCAGAGGGCAGGTGAGGCAGTTAGGCCCTGGCAGAGGGAAGGGACTCCATCTCAGCTCGCCCCACGCACTGCTGGCGGAGGCGCCTAACCGTGCGGACCCCGTGCACCGAGGTCACCCTCGAAAAGAAGCTGTCCTGAGAGCAGGCGGGGTGGAGGAACAGATGCTTGCTGCTGAATTCCTGTGCCAGGCCTTGGGATTAGGAAGACCTTCCAGCGCTCCTGGCCAGCGTTTATCGATCGTTTATCTACCTGGGGTAGAGAACCGTGGTCAGCAGCTGGGGCCACGAAATAGTGTAAAACAGCCGTAATCTGCCGTGTAGGTAGGTGCTGACAATTTGGTAGCGACGGTGTGTGCATGTAAAATACAAAGTAGCATTGAATTTCGTCTCACACTTTATTCACTTTAGGTTTTTTTTTTTTTTTTTTTTGGGTCTTTTCCCAGTGTTGGGAAATTGGAGCTATAAATTGCTTGGTTTGGAGATAAAGCAGAAGAGTCAGAGGAGCTTGTGGGGGAAATTTGAGAGACTTTGAAGGCAGTTCTGCCTAACATTTAAAGGGGGGAGAAGGGAAGAAGAAATTTGGAAAGAGAAAAGTTACCTTCCTTCCCTCCTAAAAATTAAAAAAAAAAATTTTTTTATTGGAGTTCAGTTCTCCTAAAATTAAGCTCCGTGACTATAGCTGCTAAATCCTCAATGACAAGAACAGTGCCTGGCCCACAGCAGTCAGGTAAAAAATATTTATTGCGTGAACGAATGAACCAAGCAAGGCTTTGCTGTGTTTTACACGGAGCAGTATTAAATACTTCGATGTTAAGAATGGCTGATGGGCTTCCCGAGATTCTTATTCTTTTCTTTTCTTTTCTTTCTTTCTTTCTTTCTTTCTTTCTTTCTTTCTTTCTTTCTTTCTTTCTTTCTTCTTTTCTTCTCTTCCTTTTTTCTTTTCCCCTTTCTCTCTTCTTCTTCTTCTTCTTCTTCTTCTTCTTTTTTTTTTTTTAATATTTTGGTCACATAAGGTAACCCAGGTTTCTAGGTCTGGGTATTTATTTTTTATTTTTATTTATTTTAATTTTAATTTCTTTTTAAATTTTTTTATTGAAGTTCAGTTTGCCAACATATAGCATAACACCCAGTGCTCATCCCATCAAGTGCCCCCCTCAGTGCCCATCACCTAGTCTCACCCACCTCCCCTTCCACTACCCCTTGTTCTTTTCCCAGAGTTAGGTGTCTCTCATGTTCTGTCACCCTCTCTGATATTTCCCACTTGTTTTCTCACCTTTCCCCTTTAATCCCTTTCACTATTTTTTATATTCCCCAAATGAATGAGACATATAATGTTTGTCCTTCTCTGACTGACTGACTTCACTCAGCATAACACCCTCCAGCTCCATCCACGTTGAAGCAAATGGTGGGTATTTGTCGTTTTTGATGGCTGAGTAATATTCCAGTTGTATATTAGGTCTGGGGATTTAAAGCAGTGGCTGAGGAGTGGTGATTTCTTGTGGCCACCCTGCCACTTTCACATCTTTATTCCATGTTGGCCAGCAGGAGCTTAGTCCTTGGGTCATTCCTTCTAGTCATCCAATTCTGGCCTTCCTCTTTTCTGTCACTTGAGGAAGAAGAGCACTTTTGTCTAGGGAACATTTTTTACACTTTTATCCTGGTTTTTGGATCTAAGAGAATGTGTCCCTGCTCTTCTGTGAGGACTGCAGTTCTACTTATTCTTTGCCGCAGTTGGATTTCTGGGCTCTCCAGCTCCCAGCTGCTGTTTCAGTGCCCGGGGTTGCAGTGCCTGTTGGGTTACTTTGTCTGCCAAACTAAAACTTGACCTTTTATGAGTTCTGTGAGGATTTTTATCATACATAAGTGGAATTACCTTTGGAGAGGGTTATATAGTTAAAGTTGTGCCGGCGGGGCTTTTGAGCGTCCACTATGCATGGGAGACAGATTTTCTACTTAGAAAATTAGACTTAGAACCAACAGAATGCCAAGTTGCCTTTTATTTTATGGCTTTAATAAAAATCTTCTAGGGCCTTTGCTTGCACGTATAAAAAATAAGGGTAATACCAATCCAAACTTGGTCTTGTGCTGAAAGCCTTGAAGAACTAAGTTCATTTCTTTTTAGTTTTAGGACTGTGCACTTCAGAATGCAACCAGCAGGAGTCCATCGGTTCTTGTTTCGGGGTACCCTAGCCTGTAATTTTGGGTGCCTTAGTCCAGGTCCTCCCAGTGATGTGGTATTTTATCAGTATATTTATGTTTCTTTTAAAATCAGTTTTATGGATGTGTAGTTGACATATAATAAAATGCACAAATATCTGTGTACAGTTGGGTGTGTTCTGAAAAATGTATATACTTTGTAACCACTACCCCAATCAGGATATAGATATTTACATCATCCCAGAAAATGCCCTCATGCTGGTTTATAGTCCACCCTCTCTCATTTTATTTACTTCTCGTTACACAAGCATCAGGGCTGTGGTGTCTGGTTATGCAGGATGTGTATCACCTGCCTTTAGAGGTGTTCCATTCATAGTGGAATCCCTGTAAATGTACCTCCTGGGCTTGTCTCATGCACAGTCTGTGGGGCTCGGTACTGCAGCTCTGTGAAGGGCTCATGAACACACACTTTCTTATAAAATACTCAAAATACAGATAGAATAAACCTCCCTTGGTCCACTCTCTTTTCTACTGAAATTGCAGTTACCAGTTTGTTACTATCCTTCCAAATCTCTCTTTTTTTTTTTTTTTTTAAGATTTTATTTATTCATGAAAGAGAGGGAGAGGCAGAGACACAGGCAGAGGGAGAAGCAGGCTCCACGCAGGGAGCCTGATGTGGGACTTGATCCCGGGTCTCCAGGATCACACCCCGGGCTGAAGGCGGCACTAAACCACCGGGGCTTCCCTATCCTTCCAAATCTTTGCATTGTCTTCTACATATAGGTAATATAGAAAAAAAGCTAATTTCTCTCCACTCTTAAATTACTGACATGATACTGTACATTGTTACTGTTGCTGTTGTTTCCTAACAAAATCCCTGAGATCTTTCTGTGTTGGAACATTGGTATCTACCTGATTTTTCTTGACTACTACATGAACTCTTATGTGATATGTGTGTTGTACTGTTGTTTATTTAATCGTCTCCTCATTAAAGGCCATTTAAGCTCTTTGCTGTTTCGGACACTGCTGCAGTGAATGAAAGAAGTAGAATTGCAAAGAGGATGCACATTTTAAATTTTAATTCAGGGGGATTTAACCATGGAACTTGTGGATCTGGTTCATTTTTTTAAACTACTAGGTAATGTACAATTGTAGACTTAAATCACCTTTTTCATTCTTCATTCTCTGAGGGACAGACAGTTGTGTTACTTTGGATACTAAATCTTTGTTGGATCTGTGTGTTGCAAATGCATCCTGCTAGTCTGAGGCTTGCCTTTCCCCTTGGTTGGCAGTGTCTTTGTTTGTATGCAAGTTTAAAATTTTAATGTTATATTTATGAAAAAATTTCCCTTAAATTAGAAAGAAAAGGTTGTGTATGTCTTTTTTTTTTTTTTTTTTTTTAAGATTTATTTATTTGAGAGAGAGAGAGAGAGAGAGCATGAGCAGGGGGAAGGGCAAAGGGAGAGGGACAAGCAGGCTCCCTGCTGAGTGGGGAGCCCAATGTTGGGCTCAGTCCCAGAACCCTGAGATCATGACCTGAGCTGAAGTCAGACTGACTGAGCCACCCAGGCACCCATGTATGTGTCTGGTTTAAGTAAATTTTTTCTACCCCAGGGTGCGAATTATATATTTCTGTATTTTCATCTAAAATTTAAAAAGGGGCCTGACTGGCTTGTCAGAAGAGCATGTGGGGTTGTGATCTGGGGTTGTGAATTCGAGCCTCACATTGGGTGTAGAGATGACTTAAATAAGTAAAACTTAAAAAAAAAAACTAAATTAAAAAGTTTTGCTTTCCATGTGGAATTTCTCTGTGATAGAAGGAAGAGAGCCTTTTTTCCCTCCAATTTGGATATCTAGTTTTTCTGCTTTTTAAAAATTGTAAAATATACATGGCATACAATTTACCAAGTATACATTTGTGGCATGAGGTACATTCACATGGTTGTGTAACCATTACCATTGTCCATCTCTAGAACTTTTTCATTTTCCCCACCTGAAACTCGGTACCCACCAAACACCTCCCTTCAGCCCCCGGCAACCACCATTCTACTATCTCTATGACTTTGACTACTCCAGAGACCTCAAGTAAGTGGAATAATATAATATTTGTCCTTTTGCCTGGCTTATTTCATGTAGTATAGTGTCTTAGGAGTTCATATATATTGTAGCATGTATCAGGATTTCCTTCCTTTTTAAGGTGAAATACTCTTCCATTGTATGTATATACACATTTGTTTATTCATTCATCCATCAGTGGACATTTGGATTGTTTCTACCTTTTGGCTGTTGTAAATAATACTGTTATGAACATGGGTGTTCAAATATTTGTTCAGGTCCCTATTTCAAGCTTTTTTGTGTATATACCCAGAAGTGGAACTGTCTGTGATATTTTAAAAAAATTATATACATAACTGAATATGACCAAAATGGGTAGATGGTAGAGTATATGTCCCTTCTTCTCTGTATATGATTTCTCCTGTTATTAATATCTTGTTTCAGTGTGGTACATGTGTTATAACTGATGAATCAATGTTGATAAGTTATTATTAATTTAAGCTCATAGTATATATTAGGCTTCTCATTGTGTCCTTTGTGTTTTGTGGTTTTGACAAACGCAAAATGTCAAAATGTCATGCATCATTAATGTCGGTACATGAATTTCGTATAATGTCATTGCACTATCATCAGAATAATTTTATTGCTCTAAAAATCCCGAGTTCCATCTATTCATTCCTTCTTCCCTCCTCCTGAGCTCCTGATAACTACTGATTATTTTACTGTGTCTATAGTTTTGCCTTTTTGAGAATATCATGCAGTTAGAAACCATACAGTAAGTATTGTGGTCTTTCAGACTGTTCTCTTTCACATAGCAATGTGCATGTAAGTTTCCGCTATGTCTTTTCTTGTCTCCATAGCTTCTTTCTTTTCTTTCTCTTTCTCTTTCATTGAAATTCTAGTCCACATACAGCTCAATGTTGGTTTCAGGAGTATAGTTTAGTGGTTCATCACTTAT
Organism: Vulpes lagopus; assembly: GCF_018345385.1. Classification (NCBI taxonomy): domain Eukaryota; kingdom Metazoa; phylum Chordata; class Mammalia; order Carnivora; family Canidae; genus Vulpes; species Vulpes lagopus. The sequence goes on from NC_054828.1 coordinate 113,859,852, forward strand.
ATACAACACCTAGTGTTCCTCATGACAGGTGGCGTCTTTAATACCCATCACCCCTCTTTCCCATCCCTGACCCACCTTTCTCCATTAACCCTCAGTTTGTTCTCTGTGTTTAAGAGTACTTCATGATTTGTTTCCTTTTCTCTCTTTTTTCCCCTTTCATTATGTTCATCAATTTTGTTTCTTAAATTCCACATGAATGAAATCATATGGTACTTGTCTTTCTCTGACTTATTTTGCTTATTATGTTACACTGTAGCTGCATCTGTGTCATTGCAAACAGCAAGATTTCATTCTTTTTGATGGCTGAGTAGTATTCTATTGTATATATGTACCATATCTTCTTTATCCATTCATCAGTTTTGGGGCATTTGGGCTCTTTCCACAGTTTGGCTATTGTTGATAATGTTGCTATAAACATTGAGGAAACTTATTTCTTTTTATTGTTAAATAACATTCCATTGTATGAAAGTACCAGTTTGTTTATCCATTCACCTATTGAAGGACATCTTGTTTACTTCCAGTTTGGGGCAATTATGCATAAAATATCTAAATATTTATGTTCAGGTTTTTGTTTGGACACAGGTTTTCATCTCTTTTCAGTAAATACATAGGAGCATTTTTGCTGGATCTCATGGTAAGAGTATGTTTAGCTTTATAAGAAACTGCCTAAGTGCCTTCTGAATGTGGCTGTACAATTTTGCATTCCCAATAATTAAAAAAAAATTTATATCCTAGCACCCTAAATGTACTTAAAAAATAAGCCTTTGTCAGACTGTTCTCTAAAATTAAACTTCATCTGGAATGAATTCATATTCTAATTGTTGCTTTTGTTGGCTATCTTTCTTAGCATTATATTTCTTTATGTCTTTTGCAGTTTTGATTTATAGACTCATTCGAGTGTGAGTGCTTTTTATTCTGTTTTCCTTATTTCTGTGCTCACCCTTCTCTGTGTGGTGATATTTCAGGTGCTCCCATTGACTTTTTGAACCATAGTCAAGAAATCAGGTATAATAATGATGGGTCAGGGGTCCTACCCTTTGAGATAATTGGGGCTATTTTAGATCCATTCACAAAATATGGGAATGTCTTGCTTCAGGTCCTGGTCACGAGGATGTTTTTATCTTCCCACTTTTCTAGGCCTAGAGCATTATATAAACTGTAGCTCTACGCAGAGACTGGCAGCAGTATTTTATAGCTTCCTTTCAGCTCCAGGCCTCATCCTTGGCTTTGAGCAGTGAGTCTGGCTCAAATGTTTCTCCACCTCCTTTACTTTGTGTCACTGTTGCCCTTGAAGAAGGTAGGTACCTGCTTCTGGGCTCGGGGTCCAGCAAGCCTGTAGCTTCAGTCCTGCTTATAGTTTTGTGTATCTGTTTGGTTTCTGATCCAAATGGAATTTTACCTTGTTTTTGAGCCTGCTTAAATCATTAAATTTTTTTTTATTTATGATAGTCACAGAGAGAGAGAGAGAGAGAGGCAGAGACACAGGCTGAGGAAGAAGCAGGCTCCATGCACCGGGAGCCTGATGTGGGATTCGATCCCGGGTCTCCAGGATCGCGCCCTGGGCCAAAGGCAGGCGCCAAACCGTTGCGCCACCCAGGGATCCCTAAATTTTTTTTTTTAAAGAAGCAAAGGGGTATGGTTTTTTTGTTTGTTTGTTTTTTTAAATTTTTATTTATTTATGATAGTCATACAGAGAGAGAGAGGCAGAGACACAGACAGAGGGAGAAGCAGGCTCCATGCAGGGAGCCCGATGTGGGATTTGATCCTGGGTCTCGAGGATCGCGCCCTGGGCCAAAGGCAGGCGCCAAACTGCTGCGCCACCCAGGGATCCCTAAAATTTTTTTATTTTTAAATTATCTCTATACCCAACATGAGGCTGAAACTAAAAACCCTGAGGTCAAGAGTTACATGCACTACTGACCGAGCCAGCCAGGTGCCCCATGTCATTTAAAAATATATTTAAAAAATAGTTTATCTATTGATGTGTATTTGGAGTAGAGGGGATGCACTAAAGTGTTTACTTACCAGGCTACTTTGATTAGAAGACCTAATTGACCAGGTGTCTTTCTAATCTTCATACCACTTACTTTGTTTGCATAATTGCAATGCCTAGACTCTCCAATACAAAAGTTGAATAGCAGTGATGATAATGGGCATTTTTATCTTTTTCCTAAATGAGAATGCTTCAAGTGTTTCACTATTAGATATGATACTTACTGAAGGTTTCTAATAGATTTTTTTGTCACTTTACGTAAGTTTTCATCTGTCCTTGGTTTGTATTTTCTTTTTTCTTTTTTGTAAAGATTTGTTTATCTATTCATGAGAGACAGACTGAGAGAGAGGGGGGCAGAGACATAGGCAGAGGGAGAAGCAGGCTCCCCACAGGGAGCCCGATGTGGGACTCGATATCGATCTCAGATCCTGGGATCACAACCTAAGCCGAAGGCAGACGCTCAACCGCTGAGCCACCCAGGCGTCCCTGTATTTTCTTTTTAAATTTTTATTTATTAAGTAATCTCTACATCCCATATGGGGCTTGAACTCACAATCCCGAGATCAAGAGTTGTATGCTCCTCTGACTGAGTCAGCCAGCATCCTGGTTTGTGTTTTTATTGAATGTTAAATTTTATCAGGTTTTTTTTTTTTTTGCATTTGTTGAAATTATCATTGTCTTCTCTTTAATATGTTAAGAGTAGGACAGACAACTTTCTGAGTTGTCGATAACTGAGAGAAACATATATTGGTTATGATTTACTTAATGCATTTTTTAAAAAAGATTTTATTTATTCATTCATGAGAGACACAGAGAGATAGAGAGAGAGGCAGAGAACAGGCAGAGGGAGAAGCAGGCTCTATGCAGGGAGCCCGACACGGGACTCGATCCCGGGTCTGTCTCCAGGATCATGCCCCGGACTGAAGGCGGCGCTAAACCGCTGAGCCACCCGGGCTGCCCTGATAATGCACTTTTTAACAAAAAATGAATCTTTAGAAAAACTCATCTTGATCTTGAATTTTTATGTATTAACAACATTATAAATAAGCTAATACAGGACTAAAATGCTATAATAACCAGGTCTGGGGACACCTGAATGGCTCAGTGTGGTTGAGTGTCTGCCTTTGGCTCAGGTTGTGATCCCATGGTCCTGGGATCGAGTCTGCATCAGGGGAGCTTGCTTCTCCCTCTGCCTATGCTTCTGCCTCTCTCTCTCTCTGTCTTTCATGAATAAATAAATAAAATCTTTTAAAAAAATCAGGTCTGGGCTAAATATTCTTATAATTAAGCCTCACTATAATGAAATAGTGCTCAGTTAAAATTTTTTTTGAGAACTTCTGGGACTCTACAAAGACTTTTTCAGCGCCTAACCATTTGAACTTCTTCCTGGATTCTTTTTGTAGACTTTTTACTCCCTCCTTTTAACTTCTCTCTCTGCCTGTTGTCTCTTCTTGCCAGAGAGAGACTTTCTTCCGCAAGTAATAATATTATTTATTATGAGGCTATAGTATATCAAGTGCTTTTTTATAGATAAGGACTATTTTTTAATCTTTATAATTTTGGAAGCTAGGTATGGTATCTCCAGTATATGGATGGAGCTCAGAAAGGTTAAAACTTCTTTAGGGCCACACAACTAATCAGGGACCCGTATAATATTTGAACCCAGATCAAACTTCAAAGCCCTTGTCCTTTCTACATGCTGTCTTTAAACAAGACTGTTGTTCTAGTTCAACTTGAGTTTTGTTTTGGTTTACTCACGTTGATTCCTGAGTGGTCCCAACAGAACCACTCTGTGTCTCCAATATGATTTCTCTCTCTCTCTCTCTTTTTTTTTTTAAAGATTTTATTTATTTATTCATGAGAGACACGCAGAGAGAGGCAGAGACATAGGCAGAGGGAGAAGCAGGCTCCATGCAGGGAGCCTGATGTGGGACTCAATCCCAGGACTCTGGGATCATGACCTGGGCCAAAGGCAGATGCTCCACCACGGAGCCAGCCAGGTGCCCCTCCAATATGATTTCTTTAAGAGACTTTTTCCTTAGGTACTTTATTGCTTTTTCCCCAGTCTGATGTTTTACATCTTCTTGAGAGATTTCTTAAAATTATGCAGTCTTTCTTGAATATGGAATGAATAGTGTCATGGTTACGCATGTGGGCTCTGGAGTAAAGTATTTTGGTTGGACCTTGAGTTTATTTTCTTTTAATTTTGCGAACGTTGTGAAACATTGACTTTCTGAAAGATAGGGAGAATAAAACTAGTGAGTACCTGTATACATACTACTCAAGAAGGTAGGCTCCTTTTAGGGTTGAACCCTCATGTAACTCTTTGCCAATTGTATTCTCTTCCCCTTTCAAGGGGACTACTTTTCTGAACTTGATACTTTTCATTCCTGTACATACTTTCATTACATACGTAAATAGCCCTAAAATGTATATTCTTTTGCATTTAAAAACTTTATATTAACAATACTAATTATTTCTTTTTGTAACTTATCTTTTTTTTTCCCCCTCAATATCGTGAGACTCATCTATATGGATACATGTAGCTGTAGTGCTTTCATCTTGGCAGAATAGGACTGTATTTTTTGACTGTGTCACAATATACTTTTATATTTTCCTGTAGATGGCAATTCATTTGTTCTGGATTTTTCTTTTTTCTTTTTCTTTTCTTTTTGTTTTTTTTTGCTATTACAAATAACACTGCTATGAATATTCTTGTCAGATTTCCTTGTGCACACATACATGTCTTTTAGAGTTCCTGGGGGTAAAAAAACGCTGGCTTGTGTGCCATGCACATCTTCCACTTTAGTGGGTATTACTAAATTTCTCTCTGAAGTGGTTTTACCAGTTGACATTTGCATCAGTGGTGTGTGGCTTCTATTGCTTCCCTGCTTTGTCAACCCTTAGTGTTATTAGAGTTTATAATTTTTGCAAATCTGATGGATGAATAATATAATCTTATTTTTTTTATTATTTTGGTTTTTAATATATATTTTACTGATTATTGGTGAGATTGAACATTGCTTGATGTTTTTATTGGCTCTTTAGATTTCCTATTCTGTGATTTGCTTGTTTTCATCATTTACCTTTTTTTTCTGTTGTATTAGCTTTTTCATACTGGTTTTTAATTCTTACTACCTTTTATACTAACATAGAAAGGTAGTATAACAGACGAAGAGTTATGGGTTCTGGGTTTCTATTTCCATTTCTTTATTGTGAAGTATAACTATAACTGGGGACAAGACATTTATTTTGATGCTCAAAATTTGAGGTCTGGGTTAGGTCATTTCTAAGCCCTCCCATTCTGATTCTCCATTGCTTTGCTTTGGCTTTTGTAGCTCATAAGAATTACTACAAATGTTTTAACTGAAATTAAGGATCTGAGAACTTAGAAAAGGAATTTTTAACATCATGGATTTTGATGTGAAGGCTGCACACTGCTATTTATTTATTTATTTTTGTAGATTTTTTTTAAGCTTTTTTTTTTTTTTAAAGATTTGTTTATTTGAGGTGGCAGGAGGGGCAGAGGGAGAGAGAATCTTAAGCAGACCCTGTCTGCCCCCAGCAGGGAGCTCTAGGCCGGGCTGGATCTCAGGGGAAACCAAGTCAGCAGGGCTTAACCGACTGGGCCACCCAGGTACCCGAAAAGAGGTTTTCAAAAATACAACTTCATGTAGCAGTTCTGATGAATATCTTTTACTTCATGTAAATGTCTACTTTTAGTAGCAATCTCAAAAGAAAATCCTGTTTTTAGGAGTATGTTTAATTGAAAAAGCTCATTTTTCCCCACTTTCGTCTAGGCAATTGTTTTGACCAAAGGTAAGCCTCCACCAAGTACCTCATACTTAAGCACAGTTTGTAGCTTTTTTTGAAACTTTCATCCAAAATACACTTTATCTCTTCTGTGGCCTAGGAAATACCTGTATCTTTCTATTAGGGTAATGGAAAAGAAACACTATGCCAGAGGCTGGACTATACAGAGTTTGGAGCCCCATATACCTCACTTGCAGACCACCACACTCATGTCTGCTGTTCACTAAGCCTGCTCCAAAAGCTCTAAAGTGAGCACTCTTCAGAGGTTCCAGAATTGGGTTAGGAGGTGGGTGGCTGCCCTGTGAATCCGTGGCTCCGGATCAGACCCACTTCTTGGTGACATTGAGATGGTCGAGCTGGTCTGCCACGAACCTGTGCGGGGGGACCTTGGACATCCTGGCTGCCTTGATGGCCTCGAAGGCCGCCGCCCTACACCCCGTCGCGTGGCCATACTCCTGCTCTGCCGACAGGTAGGATGTGTTCAGCCAGTACTGGTCCTCTGCTTCTATCTCCAGCCAGTGGATCATGTTCTGCTTCGCTTGGAAGGACACAGGCCTGCGATCCCTGGTGCTTCCCGATCCACTGCCGACTGCATCCCCCAACAGACCCCACGGCCTCCCTGTATAGATTTTATTTTTAAGTAACCTTCATACTTAGTATAGGGCTTGAACTTACAACCCCAAGATCAAGAGTTGCACGGTTTACCAGCTGAGCTAGATAGGTACCTCTGCACACTGCTATTTAATTGGTTTTATTTTCTTTTCATTAATTCCAAAGTAATTTGAAAAAATCATTCTTAATATATTTCTTTAAAAAAGTCTCTAGGGACAAGCCTAACACTATGAATAACTAACAAAGATATGTTTTCTGAAATATGGCTATGAAAACTAGAGCTTTACATGTCTTTTCAAGAGTGTACCTTTTATTGTTCATATGCTTTTAGTGTTTCCCTATTAGGTAAGTAGTTTAGTATCTTTTCTTAGAACTAAAATTCCTTCTTATTAACTAAGCAACCCATAGCAGGTTTTAGGAAAAACTAGGAGGTTTGTTTTTAGCACAGTAGAGGCACATGTTTCTTCTTTCAGTGGCTTACTTTCTGTTACATTCTTTCTCTGATTCTTTGGGCACATTACATTTCTACCTCTTTACCTCCTTTCACTTTTGTTAAAACCTTTTCTCTATTCCAAATTTAAAGTGTAACAAGTGATTAATAAAGTACTTCCAAGTTTATATCTTTATACTATTATTTTTTAAAGAGTCTATTTTATGTTTTTCAGTAACCTCTACACCCAATGTGGGGCTCAAACTCATGACCCAAAAGTCAGGAGTTGTGTGTTCTTCCAACTGAGTCAGCCAGGCGCCCCAATATTTTTATACATTTAAATCAGAAGAATTGTAAATTAAGAAGGAGGAGTCTTGCCCACAGAATTCTAGTCTATGCATCATCCAAGAGGGTAGTTACATAATAACATCAATAATGATAATAATAATAGTAGCTGACATTTATTAGGCTCTTATTTTGTGCCAGGCATTGTGCTAAATGCTTTACATAATTTATTAATAGTTACCACAGCCCTATGAGGTTATTATGTTAGCTATTCAGAGCTCTTTGTGGTAGTGAAGTACGGTTTTGAATATTTTGTATTGGAACCTAGAGGACTTTTTCAGATTTGTAAAAAAGAAAATCTTAGGGTTTCACAAACATTACTTTCCCTCCCTCTCTCTCTCTCTCTCTCTCTCTCTTTTCTTTTTCTTTCTTTCTTTCTTTCTTTCTTTCTTCTTTTTTTTTTAAATTTTTATTTATTTATGATAGTTACACAGAGAGAGAGAGAGAGAGGCAGAGACATAGGCAGAGGGAGAAGCAGGCTCCATGCACCGGGAGCCCGATGTGGGATTCGATCCTGGGTCTCCAGGATCGCGCCCTGGGCCAAAGGCAGGCACTAAACCTCTGTGCCACCCAGGGATTCCTCTTTCTTCTTTTTTAATATAAAGGAGAAGAGAAAAGAAGTGTTACAGGCAGAATAGTAGGGAATTTTCCTGAAATAGGCAAGGAAGTTCTCTTTCAGGGAAGTGTGACTAGTTACAACTAAGTACTAACTAGTGACAATCTCTGTTATCTCTGACTTCTTAAATAAATGGGCATCCAGAGAAAAGCTGATAGGAGTTTTGTTGGGAGACAGTGAATTTGCCCAAGAAGTTTTAATTCATGCATTCTTTGAAGTAACTGAGAGCTGGAAGGGTTAAGACAGTAACAAAAAGATTGGGGGAGATGAAAGATATTTAACACTTGGGTGTAGTACAGAGACGTTCTGCAAACATTTCTAGAGCCTGCTCTCTTTCTGATAATCTTTTCCTTTAGTCTTTTCTGCTGACAGACTTAGTCCAACTCTGGAGCCTATTGCTTCCCATAAAGGACTAACAAAGGGTCTAGATATTTTGTTGCATCTAGATGTTTTGTTTTTGAAGCCTAATCTCCAGGCTTCATTTAATTGTAACATAAAAAAACCTCTGTTCATGAACTTGCATTTTTCTTATTCCTGGAGTCCTCATGTTTGCCCTGGAGGGGGCGATGTGGCCCAGCAGAAAGAGAGTAGGTTTTTCTAGTCAAATGGGTTGGTTGCCTAACCCCACAGATTACTAACTTTGTAACCTTAGGCCACATTAACTAACCATGTAGGCTCTAAATTTCCTCATATGATTGCTACCACCCATATTACTCATTTGTTCTTCAAATCTAGCACAGTCCCATTTTCTCATTCTAGGGTGTTGTGTGTCTCTGTGTTTTAAAGAACAGTGGTTTCTAGAGTGGGAGGTGTGCAAAATGATTCTCCAGAAAGGGTATAACAAAATATGGACAATTAACTTTTACTAGTTGACTAATAGGTTGACACTTTGTCTGTGTATCTGGTGATATACATCGGGTATGGTAAGCTAAGTAACCTGAGAGGGAGATGCTGGAGACACTATAGCGTGGAGGGGCTTGTCGTGAGAGCGTGAGAGCCTCCTTATTTGTTGGCTTACGTTCTGCTTGGACATATTACAGTTCATCTCTGCCTGGATTAGTGGTCTTTTGGATTATATTATCTGATTTCAATTAAATAAACCTTGCTAAAGAGACAAAGGGCTTAAGGGATTCCTGCAAAGAAATTACAGGCTGGAGTTTCTGATTTGGCTGAAGATTGAAGTAATGATATGCAAGGACACATGAACAACAAGAAAAAAACAGAGCTGATACTTTTATTTATATTATAAGCTTGTCAGTCTCATGAAAAGTATAAAGTAATAATGATCTAAGTGGGTTGAAGAGGAGTCAGTAAAATTGTTAAATACTATTTGATATATGGGTTTATATGCACTGTTGAGTATATTGTATCTTAAGATATTTACTAATGATAGTATGAGCCTACTCTTATCAGTTGAGATATTAAAACTAAGCGTTTGGTGTATGAAGACAAACTTACCGAAATTTTTCAGTGATGATTATAGGCATAAGCTAATTAATCTAGTACATTAAAAATTATTAAGTTAGACATTTTTAGAAGATTCTTTAGAGATTTCTTACTTTAGGAGTAAAAGACAAAAAGCCATAAACCTTTGCTCTTCCTGTTTTGATTAAAATGGCTGAAATACCATACAGACAAATCAATAACTTTAGTTTGGTGACAAACTAAAATGCATCTTTTGTTGGGATACTCCTAGAAGACATTGCTGAAGATTGAAGTAATAAATACTGTATCAAATTTGGAGCTTATGAGAGTTGGTGTACATTTGGATAAAACTACAGAGCTTATGGTATTTTGTATACTGTTTCAATAATAAAACATATGGAGTCCTGTATCCCCAACACCCCCAACCACTAAAGAAAAGGTTTACTAGAGAATATACTCTAAATAAATGATTTAATGTTTTATTATGAAATAGGACCTATAGGGCACCTGAGAGGCTCAGTGGTTGAGTGCCTCCCTTCAGCTCAGGGCATGATCCTGGAGTCCCAGGATTGAGTCCCACATTGGGCTCCTCAGAGGGAGCCTGCTTCTCCCTCTTCCTATGTCTCTGCCCCTCTCTGTGTCTCTCATGAAGAAATAAAATCTTAAAAAAAAAAAAAAAAGAAAGAAAGAAAGAAATAGGACCTATAAAGAATAATACAGGGTGCCCAGAACCCAATCCAATAAATAAAACAGCTAAGTAGAGTTAGTGTCCCTCTGCTGTCACATCATTCTGCTTCCATCTCCAGAGGTGTTCACTCCTCCGAATTTGGTGATGCATGCTTCATGTGCACTTGGAAAGAATTTTTATTTTGCCATTATTGGATGGCATGTTCAATAAATATCAATTAGATCTAGTTGGCTGGTGGTGTGGTTCAGTCCTTCCATGTTCATCTTGAATTTCTACTTGTATTGATTATAGAGAAGTATTAAAGTCTCCAAGTGGAAATGTGGATTTGTTAATTTCTCCTTTCAGTTCTATCAATTTTTGCTTAGTGTATTCTGAGGCACTATGGTTAGATATGACATTTAGGATTGTTATGTCTTCTCAGGGAATTCTGTATGTTATAGGCCCAGCAATATAATGTTATGTATACTGTTTTATGTAATTGCTTTTTAAAAAAAATTATTTAAAATTTTTTTTTAAAGATTTATTTACTTAGAGAGCTTGCACATGAAAGTGCAGGGGCAGGAGGGGCTGAGGGGGAGAGGGGAATGGAGAGGGACAAGCAGATTCCAAGCTGAGGGCAGAGCCAGATTATTCACTCATTATTTATATTAATATCAAGTTGAGGGTATTGAATACTATTTAATTTTGTTGCTGAAATTGTTTCAACTTTGACCATTGGGAGCTTTCAGTTGGCTTCTTCTTCTTTTTTTTTTTTTTTTCCCAGTTGGCTTCTGTGTCCCTTTGATTCACTCCTGTCAGATGTTTCTTTCCTTCCCAGAACTTACTTTCAAGGTGCTCCGGGGCTCTTATCATGTATTGCCTCAGCCATTTCTCCAAGGGGCCCTGGTTTCTTTTATTGGAGAATGATATTATGCACCAAAATTTGGGCACTAAGTGTGCTCATTGCTATTGGGATATTGTTTCTAGGCCCTCTCAATTGACAGAGCAAGGACGTCTATATGTGTACACTAACCCATGTATATACACATATTTACAGATGCTTCCATGTGTAACTGTCTGTATCTATATTAAAATAACATGAACTTGTACGGATGTTTCCAATTTGTAATCCTTTACCACATGGATCTTTCTAGCTTCTCATCTTGCTTATCTGTAACCTCATCACTCCACCATCTGCTATCCATTAACTTAAGTGTTTGGTTACAGTACACATGCATACTAATATCAGAATTGTCAACTTATAACCTGTGGGAAACTAGAGTACAGTTATATTTTGCTTTGCCTTTAGTCTTACAGACTCCATTTATTTTCACAGTTGCTTAGGTGACTACTTTTCCCCTCAGCTTCTTCAGGGAGGTTGTGTCATACATTTTGTAATACAGTTTGACTGTTTTGTCACATTCTCCATTTCATCCTGAGATCCTTTGACATTATAAGGATTTTTAAAAAATTTACATACTTTGAGGTTCACTCTGAAATTTCAGTTAGTTTTGACAAATGTGTAGTGTCATGGATCCAGCATTCCAGTATCATATGGAAGTTTCACCACCCTAAAAGTTCCCCTATTCATTCCGTTTGGTTTCTTCCCAAACCTCTGGTAACTACTGATCATTTTACCATTTGTGTAGTTTAGTTTTTCTAGAAGGACATAAAATTGGAATTATATAGTGTGTAGCCATTTCCAACTTGCTTTTTCACTTAACAATATATATTTAAGCTTCCTCTGTGTCTTTTCATGGCTTGATAGATCATTTATTATTGCTAAACCAGTTGTGAAAGTACCACTGTTTATCTCTTCACACATTACAGGGCTTCTTATGGTTCCTTTCATTATTTGACAATTGTGAATAAAGCTGAGCGTAATCATTTGGGTGCAGGTTTTATGTGAGTATAAGTTTTCAACTCATTGGGTAAATACCTAGTGATGCAGTTGCTGGGTCACATGGCAATAAGATTATGATGAGCTTTGCAGAGGCTGCCAGCTTGTCTTCCAACATGACTGTGCATTTATCACTTGCAATGGATGAGACTGTTTGGGCATTATCACTTGCAAGAATTGCTCTACATTCTTGTCAGCATTTAGTATTGTCATTAAAAAAAATTTAGCCATTGTAACAGGCATATAGTAATATCTCATTGTGTTTTAATTTGTAATTTCCTAATGACAATGATATTGAACACCTTTTTATGTACTTATTATCATTTGTATGTCTTCTTTGGGGAAGTATCTAGATCTTTTGATCATTTTTTTTTAATTGGGCTCTTTTCAAAAAAGATTTATTAATTTATTTTTAGAGAAAGAGTGAGAGTGTGAGGGGAAAGGGGTAGAGGGAGAGGAAGAGTCTTAAGCAGATTCTGTGCTGACTGTGGAGCCTGACATCAGGACCTGAGCTGAAACCAAGAGTCTGATGCTTAACTGACTGTGCCACCCAGGCCCCCCTCTTTTAAAAGATTTTTTTTTTTATTTTTTATTTATGATAGTCATACAGAGAAAAAGAGAGAGGCAGAGACACAGGCGGAGGGAGAAGCAGGCTCCATGCGCCGGGAGCCTGATGTGGGATTCGATCCCGGGTCTCCAGGATCGCGCCCTGGGCCAAAGGCAGGCGCCAAACCGCTGCGCCACCCAGGGATCCCCTGCGCCACCCAGGGATCCCTAAAAGATTTTATTTATTTTGTTGGAGGTGGGGAGGGAGAAGAAGAGAGAGAGGAGGATTCTTACTGTTGAATTTTCTTTTTTTAAGATTTTTATTTTATTTATTTATTCATGAGAGACAGAGAGAGAGAGAGAGAGAGGCAGAGACACAGGCAGAGGGAGAAGCAGACTCCACACAGGGAGCCTGACATGGGACTCGATTCCGGGACTCCAGGATCATGACCTGAGCTGAAGGCAGCGCTAAACCGCTGAGCCACCGGGGCTGCCCTACTGTTGAGTTTTAAAAGTTTTTTTATACTTTGAATATAAGTCCTTTATCAGATGTGTTTTGAAAACATTTCAAATTAGGGCTTGTCTTTTTTATTATCTTAGGAGTTTCTTTCGTATAACAATTAATTTTGATAAGATTCAACTTATCACTTTTGTCTGTCATAGATTTTGCCTTTGAGGTGTTGTATCTTAAAACTCATTCTGTTTGATTTTGGGCTTAGGGCATTAAACAGCCTCTTCTAGGGACTTACTGTTTCAACTGTTTTTTGATTGAAGAAACTTTACTTACATTCTCATAGCTAGAACTCTGGGTGGTGTTTTTGTTTTTGTTTTTTTACATTTTGTAGACTAAGGCTGTGCTCTGTTTTTTTTTTAATTATTAATTTTGCTTCAAAGGTGTTTATTGTTGCATTGTTCAGAGTAGTAGATAATTGGAAATAATTGCCAACAATCAAGGCTTGGATAAGGAATTGTGATAAATTTCTGTTCTACCATTCAAAATTATGTTTTTGAAGAGTGCTCAATGGCATGGAAAGATGTTCATATATATTGTTAAATTCCTCCCCTTAGTTTTATCGAAGTGTAATTGACAAATAAAATTGTATATCTTTAAAGTGTACAATGTGATTTGATACATGTATACCTTGTGAGATGATTACCACAGTTGAGTTAATTAACACAACTATTGCTTCACAGTTATCTTTTTTTGTGGTAGTTTAAGATCTATTCTCTTATCAAATTTCAAGTATACAATACAGTACAGTATTACCAACTATACTTATCACGGGGTACATTTGATCCCCAGACCTCATTCATCCAATAACTGAAAGTTTGTACCCTTTGATCACTATCTTCCATTTCTCCCACCTCCCAGCCCCTGGAAATCACCATTCTACTCTGCTTCTATGGTGAGTTTGACTTTTTTTTTATTACTAGATTCCACATATGAATGAGTTCATGGTATTCGTTTTTCTTTCTCTTAGTTCACTTTGTACCTTAATCTTTTTAGTTGTATGGAGTGAAGCTCCTGAGTAGGATCCCTGAAGATGGAACGTGTTGGCATAAATACACCAAGTGGATTTTTCTGTATATCCACAGGATGAACTACAGGAAGATGTGGGTGCAGAGTCTGAGATCACAGTGTCATAGAATTGTATTTGTGCATTCATGTGGACAAAGATTTTGGCAGTCGAAATGGGAAAAAAGGGTGGATGCTTGTGATCATGAGGAAGGAAATGGCAGGGTTTGAAGCCAGAGTTAGAATATGAAGGGAATGATACAGAGGTGTTGGTTACCTCTTGATCAGGAGGCTAAGAAAAGGCAAAGTGCCAGGAATGCAAGTGGAAGGAAGTAAAGAAATGTACTTGCATTCATGTTGTAAGTGTTGATTTTCAAGGTTTTATCAGAAGGACAAGGATATACAATCAGGTGTGGCAGTAGAATTAGATATTTGTTGAGTGTGGAAATGTTAAAATCATAATTACAGAGCTTAAGCTATTAGTATCCATAGAGCACTGGATGGACTCACCTATCAGTAAGGCCTAGGGGAATCATTTATGGTGATCTTAGTTTGTATGTACCCTGTATTTTATGTAATCTGAATGTAGGGTTGGTTGAAGTGAAAAGACTTAATGTTTTAGTTTGAGTTCCCCCTAGAAGCTGACTCAAACAGGATTGAGTGCAAGTATTTTGTTTTGGAGATTATCCCAGGAAATACTAGTAGGGGACCGTGAAGATAGAGAAATGAGGTTTAGCAAATAAAGGATTTGTTTCAAGCAAGTTACCACTGTGAGAAACTGAGCTTATTCCTACTGGGGAACTCTAGGAGCCGATGTAAAACATGTCCTCAGAGCAAGGTAGGTGGAGTATCTATCGGTCATTGGATAGGAATGTTTCCAGAGGGTGGTAATTCTATAGTATTTCAGGCTTGGTAGCAGGGAACTTTCTCTCAGAAGTCAAAGAAAGCCATCAGTATTTTGTTTTTAAGATTTTATTATTTTTTAAGTTGGCTCCATGCCCACCGTGGGGTCTGAAGCCATGACCCTGATGAGATCAAGACCAGAGTTGAGATCAAGAGTAAGATACTCAACCAACGGAGCCACCCAGGTACCCCTTACAGATTTTATTTTCAAGTAATCTCTCTACCCAATGTGGGGTTCAAACCTACAATCCTGAGATCAAGAGTCATGCTCTACTGACTGACCCAGCCAGGTGCCCCCTGTTTTCTTTTGTTTTTAAAGCAGATTCTGTCAGTCCAGTAGAGACAGAATTGGCAAAGATTAGGAGACATGGGCAGGGAGCCCGCTTTTGCCTCTTTTCTTTATACTATGCCATGTAGTTCTAGCATCTCCATTTTCTATAGGTCATCCATCCCCCTCACACCGAAGCTCAAATGAGTCCATCTAGCTGTACATTAGGACTGGCTTTAGGTGTCCTCTGGAACATTGCGTCCTAGGTCATGGGGGAGTGCCCCTATACCAACAATTCTTACCAACCTTATACTTGGTGGCCAAATTCATTCCCAGGTCCTACCAGTGCATTTCATCAGTCCAATAGCTGTTTTGGTAAATCATTCCTTTCTATCCAAAGTAAGGACCGAATGTCTCTATTCCTATGAGGCCAAGACTTGACCCTCGTTATTAGCTCAGAATCAGTGAAGGAGGTAGGGACAGGTCCTGAGAAGGGGTCAGCATCTTTTGAGGAATGTATCTCAGATGAGGCCTTTCGTGGTCTAGGCAGAGGAGACTGCCATCTTGTAGTAAGAGCCAGGGAGCCACTTCTTTTGGCTCAGAGGGTTCAGGAGAATCTTGACTGGACTGTGAATTCAGTCTTTTTCTTTTCTTTTCTTCTTTTCTTTCTCTTTCTCTTTCTTTCTTTCTTTCTTTCTTTCTTTCTTTCTTTCTTTCTTTCTTTCTTTCTTTCTTTCTTTCTTCTTTCTCTCTCTCTCTCTCTCTCTCTCTCCCCTCCCTCCCTTCCTTCCTTCCTTCCTTCCTTCCTTCCTTCCTTCCTTCCTTCCTTCCTTCCTTCCAGATTTTATATATTTATTCATGAGAGACATAGAGAGAGGCAGAGACACAGGCAGAGGGAGAAGCAGGATCCGTGCAGGGAGCATGATGCAGGACTCGATCTCAGGACTCCAGGATCACGCCCTGGGCTAAAGGCAGGTGCTAAACCGCTGAGCCACCCAGGCATCCCTGAATTCAGTCTAATAATTTACCAACTTTCATAATCAGAATTTGGGACCGATTTTTAGCACAATCTGCCTTCTAGTTGTAGGGACTGAGAGCTCCTTAAAATGCTGCTGTGAGGTCTTCTGGCTGTCATTATCATGCTTTGAGTTGGTACTTAGATGATTTAGGTCTTGACATTTTCTTTCTTCTGTGCATCAATGCTACTTAACAAAAACTCAACCAATTTAATTATCTTTAAAATTCTTGATGCCTCTATATCTCTTAAATGCTAAAGCTGTCACGTAACTTGGTCATCTTTACCTGTATCGCATCCTACCTCCACCACATTGAGAATCTTAGTAATATTGAGGCAACAGCGTACCAGGGGTTCTCACAAAGCCACTTAATTACCAGCACTGGGAACCTTGTCTGTCATCTGGTGGGTAAGTGATCTACTTACAGAATGTTATATCAGGATCAAATCTGTCTTATTTTGGGTATCCTAGAAGCAAATGCTGATGTAAAGATAAGTGCAAGTTTGTTTTTTTTTGGGGGGGGTTTATTTAGGTGATCCTAGGAGATAACCAGTAGAGAAGTAAGACAGAGAAGAGAAAGTAGCTAGTAAAGGTTTTCTTTTCTTTTTTTCTTAAAGATTTTATTTATTTATTCATGAGAGACACAGGAGAGAGAGGCAGAGACACAGGCAGAGGGAGAAGCAGGTTCCAGGCAGGGAGCCTGATGTGGGACCAGGATCATGCCCCGGGCTGAAGGCCCCAAACCGCTAAGCCACCAGGGCTGCCCTAGTAAAGGTTTTCTTATCAGACACTGTGGGTAAGCAAACTTAATTTCAATGAGGAACTCTGGAAGCCAGTGGAAAACATTGCCTTTTGTTGGGTAAAGGACCTGCTGTATTTATATATTAACTTCCATCAGTGGGAGAGTTCCTCCAGGCATGTTAATCCCCTCATACTTCTGGACTGTCCTGCAAATATCAAGGCAGTCTTCAGAGGCCAGAAAAAGCCCTCAGGCAAAGAAATGTAGATGCTAACAACTGGAAGCTGATCAGGGTGATAGCCTAAAGGCAAGATATTAATAGGGTCCTCTGTACTCTTAAGTCAATGAATAAGGTTAATATTGTGCCTACTATTGACAACAAGCTTTTTTTTCCACCTTAGTTTGGTTTTGAGAGTTTAAGTGTACACATATATTTTTTTATAACAATCCTATGTTTAACATGTGATTTGCAAATATTTTTTGTCCAGTGTGTAACTTGTCTTTTCATTTCTTACCAGTTTCTTATCTAGAACAAAGTGTCTAATTTTGTCATTTTTTAATGGCTTATGCTTTTACTGTGATGTACCAGACCATGAAGACTTTCTACTGTTTTCTTCTAAAGGTTTTTTGCTTTTATACTTTACATTTATATTTATCTTCCATTTCAAAATTTTTTTTATATGGTGTGAAGTATAGGTCAAGTTTCATCTTTCTGGCATATAGATAACCAATTTTCCCAACACCAAGTCTGTCCTTTCTTCACTGAATTTCTTTTGCACTTAAAAAAAAAAAAAATCAAGGGTGCCTGGGTGGCTCAGCAGTTGAGCACTTGCCCTGGGCTCAGGGCGTGATCCTCCATGTTAGGATCGAGTCCCACATCAGGCTCCCTGCCTGGAGCCTGCTTCTCCCTCTGCCTGTGTCTCTGCCTCTCTCTCTGTGTCTTTCACGAATAAATAAAGAAAATCTTAAAAAAAAAAAAATCAAATGGCCTTTTCCAGTATTGTACTGTCTTGATGACTGTGGCTTTAGAGTAATTCTTCAAATTGAGTACCATAATCCTGCAACTTTATTTTTCCTTTTCAAAAGTGTCTTGTCGGGCAGCCCGGGTGGCTCAGTGGTTTAGCGCTGCCTTCAGTCCAGGGCCTGATCCTGGAGATCTGGGATCGGGTCCCACGTTGGGCTTCCTGCATGGAGCCTGCTTCTCCCTCTGCCTGTGTCTCTGCCCCCCACCCCTGCCCCCGCCGTGTGTCTCATGAATAAATAAATAAAATATTTAAAAAAGCAAACAAACAAAAGTGTCTTGTCTATTCCTTTTGCCTATTCATATAAAATTTAGAATTGTCTATATTTACAAAAATTTCTGCTGGAATTTTGAGTTGACTGGGTAGATGGTATGTCTTTCTGTTTGTTTAAGTCTTTTAAAAATTTCATCACTGTTGGGTAGTTCCAGTATATAGATCCTATACATACGTTGTTAGTGTATACCTAAGTATCTCATTTTTATTAGAGATATTGTAAATGCTGTTTCCTAAGTATTCAGTTTCTAATTGTGCGGTGTTAGTAAACAGAACTGTGGTTGACTTTTGTGTTTTGACCTTGTGTCCTGTAACAGTGTTAGACTCACATTTTAGTTTTAGGACCTTTTTTTTTGGCTCCTAGAATTTGCAATTTCTACAAAAATAATCATGCTGTCTGCAAGTAGGGACAATTTTATATCTTCCTTTCCAATCTGTTTTCCTTTAATTTTTGTTTTATTTCAGTGGCTGAGACATGCTGTATAATGTTTAATTTTTTTTTAATTTATTTATGATAGTCACAGAGAGAGAGAGAGAGAGAGAGAGAGAGAGGCACAGAGACACAGGCAGAGGGAGAAGCAGGCTCCATGCACCGGGAGCCTGATGTGGGATTCGATCCCGGGTCTCCAGGATCGCGCCCTGGGCCAAAGGCAGGCGCCAAACCGCTGCGCCACCCAGGGATCCCCTGTATAATGTTTAATAGAAGTGCTAAGAATGGGCATCCTTGTCTTGGTCCCACTCTCAGGGGGAAAGCATATAGTTTTCTACCATTAAGTGTGACCTTAGCTATAAATTTTCTGTAGATGCCCTGTATCAGGTGGAGAAAAGGTTTTTTTTTCTAGCTTGTAGAGACTTTATCATCAGGAAGGGACATTGTATTTTGTCAGGTCCTCTTTTTGCATCTGATATAAATGTGGTTTTTTTCCATTGAATTGTTAATATGTTGGATTATATTGATTAATTTTCAAATGTTGAACTGGCCTTGCATTCCTGGGTTAAACTCCCACTGCTTCTGAGGTTTTTATATATTGCTTGATTCAATTTATAATATTTTGTTGAGGATTTTTCTGTCTGTGGTCATGAGAGACATTTGTTTTTGTACTGTCCTTGTCTGTTTTGGGTATTAGGATATTAGTGACTTTTCAAAATGAATAGGAAGATGTTCTTTTGTATTTTCTTGTAGCAATTATGTGAGATTGGTGTTATTTCTTCTAACACCTTTTCCATTGCTGTTCTTCATTTGTAATATTTTGTAATTATTTTTCCTTTCTGAAGAACTTTCTTTAGCAATTATTTTAGAGCATGTCTACTGGCTACAAATTCTCTTAGTTTTATTCAATTTCTAAAGGATAATATCCTTTTAATATAAAATTAAAAGCATTGCTCTACCATCTTCTGACTTCCATAGTTTCTCATGAGAAATCTGCAGTAATTCATATCATGGTTCCTCTCAAACAGGAGTTGGTGGGTTATGTTCTGTCAGTTGACTGCTTGTTTGTTTTCAAAAGAAAATTTCAACAAAGCCATACCTACTTGTCTATATATAGTTTGTGGCTGTTTTCATGCTGCAGTCGCAATGGTGAGTAGTTGTGACAGAGACCACATGGTTGGTAAACCTAAAATATTTACTATTTGGCTCTTTAAGAAAAAACTGGCTGATCCCTATCCTATGAGTAAAATGTTCTTTTACTCTGATTTCTTTCAAGAATTTTTCTTTATCTTTCAGCAATTTGATCATGATATAACTATTATCATGAGTTTCTTTGCTTTGCTTAGTTTCTTGAATTTGTAGGTATGTCTTTCACTGAACTTGGTAAGTTCTCACCTATTATGTCTTCATGAATTGTGTAGCACCACATCACCACATTTCTTTTCTCCCTTTGGGATTCTGAGCACATGATGAATGTTGGATCTTTTGTTTTTGTCCACCAAGTCCCTGAGGTTTTGTTCCTTAAAAAAAAAAAAAAGAAAGAAAGAAATCTCTCTTTTTTACTGTTCAGATTGGATAATTTCTGTTTGATATATCTTAAAGTTTACTGATTCTTTCCTCTGTCATCTCCATTCTACCATTGAGTCCATCCAGTGAGTCCCCTACCTCCCCTAATGAGTGTATAATTTCAGTTCTAATATTTCCATTTGGTTCATTTCATATCTTTTGTTTCTCTGCTGACACTTAAGATTTCAACTCTTGTTTCAGGAGTGTTTGTGATTGCTAATATGAGCATTTTTATAATCACTGCTTTAAAGTCTCTGTCAAGGGTGCCTTGGTGGCTCAGTGGTTGAGCGTCTGGCTTCCGCTTGGGTTGTGATCCTGGTGTCCTGGGATTGAGTTCCACGTTGGGCTGCCTGTGGGGAGCCTGCTTCTCCCTCTGCCTGTGTCTGTGCCTCTCTGTGTGTCTCTCATGAGTAAATAAGATCTTAAAAAAAAAAAATCTCTGTCAGGTTATTCCACCATCTGTTTCATCAGGTTACTGGCATCTGTCGATTGTCCTTTCCCTTGTGAGTTAAAGATTTTCTTGTTTGCCAAATAATTTTGTATTGTTTCCTGGATATACTGAACATTTTAAGACTTTGGGTCTTCTTTACATTTTAGATAATGTTGATATTTTTGTTTTAGCATTATAGTTTGGTGGATAACCTGATGATCCAGAATATTAATTTTTCAAGATTAATTTGAAAAGAAAGACAAAATTTAGAAAATTTTCATAAAGAACTTAGAGAGCTCCAGGAATTCTTAGACCCTACTTTGAAAAAAGTGATGTAGAGAAATAGCAGTGATGTAGACAAAAAGTAGAAGAAAGGATATAATATATGAGATATGTTATAAAGGATATTATGATAATATCTTTTAATTTGTGGTTAGCATTTTGCAATTTGTATTACTTAGTGAGAGACCAAGATTGGGGAGGAGGCAGTAAACTTAAATATCTTAATTTCTTTGTAATTACCGGCTCCTGATACCAACTCTTGTTTTTTTGATCTAGGACCTAGATTTCATTAAATTTTTGCTGTTTCTAGTTGGTTTTTCTTTTGGCTTTCTTCCTGTTTAAAATTTTTTCCTCTTGGTAAATTGTTAAGTAACCATTATGTATGTTGAAGCCTACTTAGTAATATATCAATGACTTAGGAAAAAGTCAGTCTTAATTATCAAAATAGTCATTGTAGAATGTTAAGGAATGTATTTACATTTAAATTTTCTTTAGGATATACTTATAACTAAAAAACAAAACAAAACAAAAGGATATACTTATAACTAAACTTTTGCCAGGTACCTTGTTTTAATGGATGTGTAATTTGTGTATTCTTCATTTAATTTGTGATTCTAATATTATTGAGACTGTGCTATATAAATCACTCTATGATTTACAATAATTTAATCTGCTTAGGGAAATTATTTATCTTATGTCCTTTGTCTAGAATTTTTTTCTTAATAGAATAAGGCAAAATTCAACTGAGATTATCACAGATTTTGCATCAGTAGGGTCTGTGTAATGGGGCATTTGTTTTCTAGCTTTTTAGGTGTGGAGATTTGGCAGTATGCATCTAAAAGCAACAATTATGTAAGAAGTTTAATGAAAGGAAAAAAAAAAGTTTAATGAAAGGGTGGAATTTTACTCTACTACTTCAGAGTTGTGCCCTCAAGCAAGTTAGTGTTTTCTAGCTTGTTTGCTAATCTACGAAATGGGGGTAGTAATGATACCAGTATCTAGGGTTGTTGGAAGAATTAAATGAACTAATACATGGAAAGAGTTTTAACAGAGTGACTGGCATAGTCTGTGACTGTCAACCCAAACTATTACCATATTGATAAAAAATTTACCTTCAGGAGTTCTTTGAATTTGGGGATGAATACCTTTTTGTTCAATATTGTTTAATAAGAAAACAGAAAATTTTATTTATATCTTTTTTAAAAGATTTTATTTATTCATGAGACACACACAGAAAGAGAGAGAGAGAGAGAGAGAGAGAGAGGGAAGCAGAAGGAGAAGTAGGCTCCATGCAGGGAGCCCCACATGGGACTCCTTCCCCCGTCTCCAGGATCAGACCCTGGGCTGAAGGTGGCGCTAAACCGCTGAGCCACCCAGGCTGCCCATATCTTTTATATATAAGCTAATAACTATTATGTTCTTTAATTTAACCTTTCTTTTTTTTTTAACCTTTCATTATAATTATTTTCTAAATTATATTTAGTAACATGTTTATCTATGTAAAACAGTAGGGATATAGGAAACTGTGTCCCAACTAAGCCAGGACTCTGCAGAGAAAATAAAGTTAGAAATAAGACATAGCCCCATATTTTCAGCACAGGAAGCAAGTGTATGAGCTCAGTTAATTATTGACTTTGTAGTATTTTAAAACCTATCAAATAAATAAAAGTACAGTGGTTTGTCTTTTTCTATATCAGGCTTCCAGTTTGTTTTTCTGATACTCTCTTAAATGTGCATATATAGCGTGGTTTCTTGTATTTCTTCATAACAGAATGATAAGCACTTGGTTGAATTGTTAAATTACAGTGGTTTAATATATCTTTCTTTGTTTCTAGAATGATTGAGGAAAGTGGGAACAAGCGGAAGACCATGGCAGAGAAGAGGCAGCTGTTCATAGAAATGCGTGAGTCTTGAGTGCTTCTGGATTCCTTGGTTCCTTGTTTGTATGTGTGGGGACGCCTTTTTTCCTTTTTCCTGATCAAGTCACAGCTTTAAGCATTAGCATGTTCCTTTTTTTTTTTTTTTTAAGATTTATTTATATCAGAGAGAGACAGAGAGTACAAGCAGAGTGAGGGGCAGAGGGTGAGGGAGTGGGAGAGAATCTTACGCTGACTCTCTGCTGAGCATGGATCCTGACTTGGGGCTCTATTTCATGACTCTGAGATCATGACTTGAGCTAAAATCAGGAGTTGGGTGCTTAACTGATTGAGCCACCCAGGCACCCCAAGCATTAGCATGTTCCAAGCTCTAGGAAGGGACGAAAGGGAGTTGAATCATAGAGTTGAAGGACCTCAAGCCAGAGCATATATTGTAATTGAGTTGACTTGAATTGCTTTCTTCAGCAAGATCATAAATACTAAAGCAGAAATATTACCTAAAAAACCTGGGAGTTTAAGATTTATTTTAAGGAAATCTCTACAAGTAACATGGACTCAAATTTATAATCCTGAGATCAAGAGTTGCATGCTCTGCCAACTGAGCCAGCCAGGTGCCCTAAGGTACACCAGTCAGTTTAGATCTCTTACTGTAACTCCATTGTTACCATGAGGTTGCAGGTGGTGATAAATAATTAATACATTATATAAGATACCTTATACTAGATACAGATTCTAAGATACAGAGAACTGAGTGTTAGGGCAACATTTAAAGCTATAGGGATAATTAAAAAAGCGCAAATATATATGGCTTGGTATATTACTTTGTGATACAATTTTAAATCTTCTGTTAAAAAATTATATTCTTCTATAAAACTTGAACAAAGAGAAAGATAGCTGAGAGGAATGGAATAGTTCCCAGTATTTGAATGACTATGTTGGTCTGCGATTACTTATCTATGTGGCCTGGACTGTGTGGCCTTGACCAGTGCACTCACATTTGGTGGATCACAAATTCCTTTGCCATGAATTAGTTATTGGTCTGTACCAGTGATCGTGATATCCTTTAAAAGCATTGTACTCTTTTTAAAAAGTGGGATCTTACAAAGACCCTTAACATGTGTCATAAAATTGGTATTGCTTGGTTAGAGAGGGGAGACAGGAGCCCTGCCTGAGATAGCTCCTGAGAAAATGGTAGAAACCTAGAGTTCTGCATATCACAGAGTAAAAATCGACAGATAAAGTCTCAAAAAATCAGTAGATAAAAATCAAGGTATTTAAAATCTTTGGAGTCTTAGTAATAGGAGGCAGATTTTGACTCAACTCAGATCTATGTTGTCCTGTCAAGCATAAACTAGGTAAATATTTTGTTGAAGATGTCAGAGAAGAAATTTTTGGCATTGGGTGGGCAGTCAGTTGGGCAATCTTTGAGTTCTGTAGTTCTGGTCAGTTGCTAGTCATCCAGGTCAGATACCTGCAGTCACTTCCCTCCACCTCACCTTCTGCCTCCAAAGTCGCAAAATGCAGCTGAGTTTAATCTCATACGGGAGTCTTGAGTGGTCTGTTCCTCATACTGTAGTGGCACTGAATCCAGGCTCTGCCATCAGACTGCCTGTGTTTAGGTCCTGGCTGTATAACCTTAGGTGACTTTACTTCATCTCTGTGCTATAGTTTCCTTGTCCATAAAACGAGAATAGTATCTACTTCATAGAATTATTGTGAAGATTAAATGAGATACTGTCACTTAGGCACATAGCACAATGCTTGACACAGAATAGTAGGTATTTTATGTGGTTAGTTGTGTTTAATATTTTTATCATCATTACTTTTCTGAACTAAAGCAATCTGTTTCAGATCTTTTCTTTCAGGGTCAACCATTTCAAATCTGTGATCTCTGATGCTGCCAGCTGAACTGTATAAATCTGTGTTACTTCCTTCTTAGATCCTCTCAGTTGCTCCTCATCACTCTCCCAAGAAAGCCCAAGCTCCTGGGCATGCCAGGCAAGGCTCTTCTGGCCTCTTTTGTCCTCAGTTCACAGGTTCCCGGTTCCCATCACACACTGTATGTGCCATCTCCCAAATGGATGATGCATTTGGTGTCTTTGTGACCCTACTCATGCCATTGGGCCCACCTTCATCTCTCTTGTTGTTCCTGCTTATGTTCAAAGGGGTCATCTTTTCCATTTAATTTTTAACACATTTATTGAGAGTCTATTATGTTCCAGGCACTGTTCTAGGTGCTGGGGATAAGGGGAGAACTGAACATAGTCCCTGACTTCTCTCATATTGCTCACATTTTGAGAAGGAGAAATGGACAAAATGAAGAAAGCAAATAAATAATAATTCCGGATACTAACAAGTGCCTGGGATGCCTTCAGTAAATAACACGAGCATGCAAGAGAGCACAACTAAGATAGATATTTGGAGTAGATATTGTGTATTCTGTGAAGAACTGGGTTTGCTGCTTATTAAATGTTATCATTTTGACACATAAACCTCAAATTGCCTTTCTCTGTAACAAACTCAAGTATATGGACAGTTTTGGAGATGTTTGGTAAATATAGCTTCTTGTCTCCCCTCTTTTTTCATGGGAAGAATTGTATTGGTGACAGTGGTATCTGCTGCTAAAAGCCCTACTCTCTCCCTTCCAATATCCTGCCAAATCTCCATTAGTGCCTTCTATAGATGTAAAAATCATCTTTTGCCAGCCTTATCATATGATTCTACTGTCTAGGTTTTGGGTTGATTTTATGTTAATTTTGAATCCACTGATCTTTCTCCTCTCTTTCATTAGTCTCAATGGGTATTTAATAGATTTTTACTTATATAGGTATATCCATCTTTTTGTTTTGTTTTGTTTTAAAGATGTCACTTTTTTAGAGCAGTTTTAAGTTCACAGTAAAACTGAGAGGCAGGTAAGGTAAGTTCCCATAGGATACGTGCTTAGTTTCCTCCTTTACTCCCCACCGGAAGGTAGACTCACTACAAATGATAGGCCTCTGTTGACAAATTGTTAACACCCAAAATTCGTAGTTTACATGAGGGTTCATTCTTAATGTTGTACATTCTTTGGGACTGTATGTACATATTTTTAAAGATTTTATTTATTTATTTGAGAGAGAGAGCCAGAGAGAGAGAGAGAGAGAGAGCGCACAAGTGGGGGTCAGGGGAGGAGCAGAGGGAGAGGGAGAAGCAGACTTCTGATTCGAGAATCATGAATGAGTATCGAATTTTATCAGATGTTTTCTGCTTCTCTTGAGATGAATATATTTCTCCTTTACTCTGTAAATATAGTACTGGGCTAGCAATCTTTCCTTAAATGGTCAGAAAGTAAATATTTTAGGATTTGCAGACCATATGATGAGTTCTCTGTCAGAGTGACTCAACTTTGCCGTATAGCTTGAAAGCAGTCCTAATAATTTAATAATTTAGTTAGGTTGTATTTTCCAATGTTGGATGACCCTTATTATTACTCCTTTCTATAATACTCTTAAGCCTTTCTGTTTTAATTTTTTAATTTTTATTTTATTTTTATTTTTATTTTTATTTTTATTTATGATAGGCACACAGTGAGAGAGAGAGAGGCAGAGACATAGGCAGAGGGAGAAGCAGGCTCCATGCAGGGAGCCTGACGTGGGACTCAGTCCCGGGTCTCCAGGATCGTGCCCTGGGCCAAAGGCTGGCGCTAAACTGCTGCACCACCCAGGGATCCCAGCCTTTCTGTTTTTAGACCGTACCTTTAAATTCCCTACTATTCTTTCTTTGCTTAATATTTTCTCTGGTTAGACTCTAAGTGCCATGAGAATAAGGATCACATCTATTTATCTTGGTGACCTCAGTAGCTCGATAGATATTTATTGAAAGAAGAGTGGAGTAAATTACATGGAAATAATTTGTTAGTTTACGATTCTGACATGATATAAAATTACTAAGAAAAATGAAAGGTGGTAAGTGAGAATAGTAGTTCTTAACTCTGGTGCAAAAGTATAGTTCCATCTATAAAATGCTTGATGCCAGGCCTCCCTGCTCAGAGATTCTGATTTTATTTTTCCTTTTCCAAAGTTTTGTCAGTTTCATTGGTCTTTTCAAGGAGCTTTGGCTTTGTTGGTCCTCTCCATATATCTTTGTTTCTGCCTCATTATTTTGTGCCATTGTGTTTATTACTTTCTTCTTTCCACTTCAGGCAATTCTCTTGTTTTTTCCCCTGACTTCTTATATTGGGTTACTTGGGCCATTTATTTTCAGACTTTTTTCCTCTCTTATGAAAGCACTTAAGAACTTCTTTCCTGTGATTTTCTATTTTTGCCTTCCATGTGTTCCAGTATATGCCATTTTCATGATTACTTCTCTGTGTTTTCTAACTTCTTTTAGGAATTATTTAGAAGTACTCTTTTAAATTTGCAAATCAGTGACTTAATTAAAAAAATATTTAGTTTAATTGGGATATGGGTCAAGGAATAAAGGATGTTCTAGAATCTTTGGTGATATTTTTTATATGTTTCTGTAAATATTCCATGTGTGCTTGAAAATATGCGTATGATTTTGTTATTTAGGTTTAGCTTGTTACATGTTTTATTCAGACCTTTTTTGTCCTTTCTGATTTGACCACTTAATTAGTGAAAGTTGTTAAAAAAAAACCTCTGCTATGATCATGGATTTTAATTTTTTATCCCTTAGTTTTGTCTGTGATTTGCAGCTTTTGTCCATAGATGCACATGCATTAAAGTATTACATCTACCTAGGAAATTGTTTTGTCATTATATAGGTACCCTCTTTTTCTACTAATGCTTTTTGCTGTGAGGTCTATTTTGTTGTTATTAATATAGCTGTATCAGTTTTCTTTGGTTAGCACACCTTAAAACAGTATCTTTTCTTTCTTTTAAAAACTTGTGTCCTTATGTTTTTTTAAATGATTGATTTATTTATTTTAGAGGAGGGGATGTAGGGGCAGAGGGAGAGGAAGAGAAGGAATCCTAAACAGATTCCATACTGAGTCTGGATCCTGACATGAGGCTTGATCCCAGGACCCTAAGATCATGACCTGAGCCAAAATCAAGAGTTGAATGCTCAACTGACTGAGCCACCCAGGTGCTCCCATGTCCTTATGTTTTATGTGTATCTCCTGTAAACAGCATAAGGTAGATTATTTAACAACAACCATTGTGACCGACAATCTTTGTTTTTTCACTGAAGAATTTATCCTGTTTAATTTTTTTATGAATATTTTTTATGAATATTGATATATTTCATTTTTTCTTCCATCTTGTTTTGTGCATCAGCGGTGTCCTTTCTCTGTTTTTTTTTTCCCTTCATTTCTTGCCTTCCTTAGATGAATTGAGCTTCCTTCCTTCCATACCACTTTTCCCTCTTCTTGGTTGTGAGTATTCTTTTTCCATCCTTCCATCCCACTTTTCCCTCTTCTTGGTTGTGTATATTCTTTTTCTATTTTTTTTGTGGCTACCCTAGAAATTCTAACATCAATTAAAATGAAATCCAGAGCTTATCAATATTCATAACTTTATTCGAAGTAATACAGGAATATTAGAAAGTTTTAGAGTATCCCTTTATGAGATATATGCTATTTTTAGAATTATTTTTTTAACATCACAAATTAGACTTTATTCTTTAGTATGATCAGTTTTCTTTTGTCTAACCTCTTTGATTATCACTTTTTTGCTTGCTTTGAAAATTTTAATCTAAATCTGGTGGAGCCAGTCATGTGTCCCTAACATTTCCCTTTGTGGGATTTTTTTTCTTTTTTTTTTCTAGCTTACCCACTGAGAGAGTCACCATTCTGTGGTCTGTACCTTCCTCTCTGTTGGGACCTCTGGCTTCATCTCTGATCCCCAGGGTTTCTAATCATACTGCCAAGAAAAAAAATAAGGAAGTCATTTGTGTTTATATCTGTTATTTATTCAGACTCCTATACTCTTGAAAAGTTTTGCTTATTAAAAGTGACTGTAAGTGTTTAGTCAGTTGAGTCTGCTTTCAGCTCGGGTCATGATCCCACAGTTTTGGGATCGAGTCCCACATAAGGCTCCCTGCTCAGTGGGAGCCTGCTGCTCCCTCTCCTCCCCGCTAGTCCTATCTCGGTCACTATCTTTGTCTCTCTCAAATAAAATCTTAAAAAAAAAAAAAAAAAGTTTGTAGGAGTTTCAGACAACTCAGAAATGTTACTATCCTTAAATTTACTTGATTTGTCTTCTCTTTCTCCTTCTCTCCTCCTCATGTATTAGTTAGATCCTTTTTAACAAAATACACTTATTTCTTTACACCTTCTCTGGGTGTGCTGAGCATCTCCACCGAATCCTCTAGCCCCTAGAATGCAGTTTGGGATCCTGTGCTCTATCTGAAGAAGGTTGCAAGCATCAACGTGTTTATACAGGGAAAGGAGTTGGTTTCCCCACTACTTTTATCATCTCCTTATATCAGCTTTTCCAAAATTATATAGTTTATGTAATATTTTTACTTTATTTGCTATATTTTTTGGGGAAAGCAGATTAGTCTTTTATACCAACAAAGAACTTTCTAATTTTCAGTTACTTATTCATTCAGTAAATATTTCAGGTGCTATTTTTATGATGTCCTAGTTTTGGGCATATAATAGTGAACAACAACACAGTAATAAAATAATCTCTGCCTTCATGAAACACTTATTTTCCTGAGAATGGAAATAAGAAATGATAGGGTGGGAGGAGCCATGATTGGGAAAGCACTGGGTGGAGGGTGGTCCAGGAAGGGATCTGGAAGGAAGCAATGTCTAGGCTCAATCAGTTCAGTGATGTGATGAAGAAAGGGCTGGGGCAGTAAGTAGCACTTACAAAGGCTCAGATGAGAGGGCTTGGCATGTTTGGGTAATTATATGTAACCCATACTGATTGGAGTTGGGTGTGAGGTAAAATTTGAGAGTTGCATGAGCCAGACCTTTTAGCTGAGTTGGATAGTTATGTGTTTCCCAAACCTAGCTTGATTATAGGACTCTCTAGAATGAAGTCTCCAGGTACCTCTCCAAGACTCTGATACAAGCTTGTGATACAAGCAGATATAATATAACCCTTCCATTTGATTCTTTGCTTCCCTTGGGATTCTGTTATACTATAGAGGTTGATATCCTAGTCTCATGAATGAGGAGAAGTATAATATAGAAAGAAGGGTTAATCCTTTCTTAGCCTTTCCCTATACTTCTTGGGTACTCAGTGGTTTTAGATGGTCTCCTCTGTGTCCAGGAGGTTCCCTGGGCTCTCTGCTTTTGGCTAGAGTTCTGCCTGTGTGGTTAGGACCCTTTGTGCCGTATCTTGATGAGCTTGAAATATACTGTCTGACATTAGTGTATTTCTTATAATGAAATATTCTCAAAATGAGTGAAAATGAAGAGTAATTTTTTCTAGTTCACAATACCCAAAGGATTAATATAATCATTTTAGTTTCTTCACTGGGGCTTTCTGTTCTATTTTTTATGTGCCAAATTACCATATTTTCTGATCAGGAAATCAACATGACACTTACATAAGGGAAATTTTTAAAAAGTAAAGGCTATTTTTAGAGCAGTATGAGGATTTTCCTTATAGAAACCAGGAAAGATGAGTGCTTCAGAAGAAGGTAAATGTATGAGAAGTTTGGGAACCTGAGTGGTTGAATATTGGTACATTAAGATTTTAATAAAGTTCTACAGCTATTGATTATATCATCTTGTAGAAATTATTTTGTATTTTTAAAAAGATTTTATTTATTTATTCATGAGAGACACAGAGAGGCAGGACATAGGCAGAGGGAGAAGCAGGCTCCCTGCCAAGAGTCCAACACAGGACTTGATCCCAGGACCCCGGGATCATGCCCTGAGCCAGAGGCAGATGCTCAACCATGAGCCACCCAGTGCCCCTTGTTTTGGGATTTGGACTACTATTAGACTTTTAAAATGATATTATGGCCAGGGTTCCCTAAATTTCTGAAACCTGTGCCATCCCATTCTTATTTCTGCCTTTTCCCACTGGGTTATATTATTATTTTTTTAATTTTAAAAAATATTTTATTAATTTATTCATGAGAGACAGAGAGAGAGGCAGAGACATAGGCAGAGGGAGAAACAGGCTCCCCATGGGGAGCCTGATGTGGGACTCGAACCCAGGACCCTGGGATCATGACCTGAGCCGAAGGCAGACGCTCAAACACTGAGCCACCCAGGCATCCCTCCCACTGGGTTTAGAGGGATGTATTTTCATAGGGAAAAAAATGACAAAGGAAAACAGAGTGATACTTGGATCTTGATTAGCACCTAAAACCTTAAAGTGGAGATTTCTGGCAAACTTGGCTGGAGCTTGCAGAGTTTCCCGTTTTCTTCAACTGGTTCACTTTAGACATTTGTGATATTTGCCCTGTTTCATTATGCAGTACCTAGATCTGGCTTTACCAGAGGAAGCATCTGAAGAGAGTGAGTTACATACCACGTGCACTGAGTTTTTCCTATACCTTCTCCATGAGCAAGCAAGGCCTGATAACTGTCCTGTAGTCTGATCCATCAGATTAGTACTCTTTCTGTTTAGTTGATGGGGATAGGACTTTCCTTTCTCAGCTGCTCACATAGTTTTCCTCTATTTCCCACAGAAGTAGTATAAAAGGGAAGATTCGCTGAAGTTATGAATGTTCTCCCTTAGAATTTTTGTTAGGCTGGCAGACAGGATAATGTAGGCAAAACTGCTAGCATGGTCCTGAGCACGGAGTGGGCACTACTAACCTTTCCTTATCCCTTTTGTTTTCTCAGAAGAAGACCTAGTTGACATGTTAGATATAGCCTGCGTACATGCTGTGGAAAAGAGTCACTTCCCAGCATTTAGAAATTCCGTGGTAAATCCAGCTGAACATCTTGTTTGTACTTTTTTCAGGTGCTCAGAATTTTGATGTCATACGGCTATCAACTTATAGAACAGCTTGCAAATTACGATTTGTACAAAAACGATGCAACCGTAAGTCATTTCAGCTAATTTCTGTGATAGCTGGATAGTGCTCTCAAAACTAAAAGGTTTTAGTATCTTTTAGTCATATTGTAATGTTAATTAAATTTTTTTTGTCCTAAGTGTTTATTAAAATGTAAAAATTAGTCACGGAAAGAACTCATTTTACTCTGTGTGTCCTTCAAAATGTTTGCCCAAATACAATAATGTAACTGGTTTTGAGGGTGGCATAGTATTAATGTTCTTTAAATGAGAGAATTGATTTCTCTTTCTCACCTTTGTATGTTTAAAAAATATACAAAATGAGTATGACAATCAGCTTCTGGAAAAAAAGAAAAACATTAGTATTTTGATGGAAGTGTAGTAAGTTAATTTTCTTGATTAAAGTGAATACAACACAAATCAGCCTTTTTTTAATAAGTAATCACTATGAGAATTGCTACTTATAAGTAAATGAAATATATGTGTATGTATGCATATGCATACACATGCACACAGGCATATAAAATCTTCCTCTCTTAATTTCCATGAAGATTAACTTATGACAGAATTATTGTATTTTTCTTGTGTGTGTGTGTGTGTGTGTGTGCATGTGTATGTGTATTAATGAAAAACTATTTTGTGTAATGGAAAGAACATTGGCTTTTGAATTGGAAAAATCTTAGTTTTAGTCCTGGTTTTGACATTTACTCTAAGCATGTGATGTTGGGTAAGTCACTTTAACATCTAAATACTTCAACCCTACTTTAAGTGTTACTCAAAAATCCTTGCATGAAATTCTCTTTAGAGAGTTTACCATGTCATGCTGGACTGAAGTCTCTGGTTTTTCTAAAGCATTGTTTTTCAAATTATGGGTTGTGCCCATTAATGGTTCATGAAATCATTTTGATGAGCTGTAGCCAGAATTTAAAACATGTAATAGAGAAAAAAAGAGAAGGAAAAAAAAAATCAGAACACAAATTATGTGATAAGGTTAAAAGTATTTTGTGAAACTTTTTTTTTTATATATCTAGAAGAGTGTGTGTGTGTGTGTTGATTTAAATATATTTCTGTGGGTTGTGGTAAAACCACTGTCAATTTTAATAATTGACAACTACAATTTTAATAATTCTTCCTGTAATTATTCTTGGGAACCAGTAGTCTATGTGTGGAGTGTTGAGAGTCTGAACCCAGGCTATTGGCATTAGTAATTATAGTAAAAGATGCATTGTTCTAGAAGTTTTATTTTGTCACATATGATTCTTTTTAATAAGCCTTGAATTTTTTTGTTTGTGAGTGTACAGTTTAGGAGTAAAATTTTAGTTTTGTCC
Organism: Vulpes lagopus; assembly: GCF_018345385.1. Lineage (NCBI taxonomy): Eukaryota > Metazoa > Chordata > Mammalia > Carnivora > Canidae > Vulpes > Vulpes lagopus. The sequence goes on from NC_054828.1 coordinate 113,892,776, forward strand.
ACCTGTATGTTCTGTTGTCCCTATACTGTTCATTGAAAAGGCCATCCTTTTTTCTTCACTGCCCAAAAATCTTTCCTCATACTCATTAGGAGAAATATGTAAAAATGTTCATAGCAGTTTCCATGTATGAGAACTGCTTTTGGACTCTGTGTTCCGTTGGTCTGTTTGTCCTATCAATAACCACTATTATAGCTTTATAAAAAGTCTTTTTTTTAAAGATTTATTCATTTATTTGAGAGAGAGTGAGAGTTTGGGGTGGGGGTCAGAGCAGAGGAGAGGGAGAGAGACAATCTTAAGCTCCATGCTAAGCAGGCAGCCCAACTCAGGGCTCGATTCTGACCCAGAGATAATGGCCTGAGCTGATACAATATCAAGAGTTGGACACTTAACTAACTGAGCCACCCAGGCACCTCCTTTTGTAGTAAATCTTAACATCAAATAGAGCAAGTCTGTCTACTTTGTTGTTTTTCTTTTTAAGATTGGGACATTTTTGGCCTTTTACATTTATTTTCATATAAACTTTATTTTATTTTATTTTTTTCATATAAATTTTAGAATCTGATTATCAGGGATCCCTGGGTGGCGCAGCGGTTTGGCGCCTGCCTTTGGCCCAGGGCGCGATCCTGGAGACCTGGGATCGAATCCCACGTCGGGCTCCCGGTGCATGGAGCCTGCTTCTCCCTCTGCCTTTATCTCTGCCTCTCTCTATCTCTCTGTGACTATCATAAATAAATAAAAATTAAAAAAAAAAAAAAAAAAAAAAAAAAAAAGAATCTGATTATCAATTTCTACTAAGAACAAACAAAATGAAACAAAGAACTCTGCTAGGATTTTTCCATCTTTATTTCTTTTTTTAAGGTATAATTTATATATAGTAAAATTTATCCCTTTAACATACAGCCCTGTGGCATTTTGTTGGGACTGCACTGAATCTATAGGTTAAGTTGGGGAGAATTGATATTTATAGATTTATTTTTTCATAGAGACATTACAGTTCTTCCATTGGATTTGTTCCTAAATCTTTGATAATTTATGCTATTATAAATAATATTTTAAAATTTCATTTTCTGTTGCTAATAGAAATATAGTAATTTTTATGTCTTATATATAGCAATAATTCTAGACTCAAATATCAGTTTTAGTAATTTATCTAATGAATCTGATTTTCTATGTGTAGAATTTTGTCATTTCTGAATAATGACAGCTATATTTCATTTCTGAAATTCACATGGGTAATTACTGCTTATTTATATTGGTTAGGACCCAAAGTACAATAGAAATGATAATAGTGAGCATTTCTTTTTTTAAGATTTATTTATTTATTTTAGAGAGAAAGAGAACGCGGGTGTGTGAGCAAGGGGAGGGGCAGAGGGAGGCAGAGAAAAACTCAAGTAGACTCCCTGCTGAGAATGGAGCCCAGCAGGACCCTGAGATCATGACCTGAGCTAAAATCAACAGTTGAATGCTTAACCAACTGAGCCGTACAGATGCCCCATTTCTTTTTTTTTTAATTGAAGTATAGTTGATACATGTTACATTTGTTTCACATATACAACATAGTGATTCTACAACTCTGTGTGTTAGCTATGCCTACTGCAAATGTAGCTACCATCTGTCACCATACAATGCTATTACAGTACCATTGACTGTATTCCCTATGCTTTTCTTTTTTTTCTCATGACTTATTCATTCCATAACTAGAAGCTTGTATCTCTCATTCCCCTTCACCCATTCTGTCCATCCCCCTACCCCCTCCCTCTGGCAATGACCAGTTCTTTGTATTTAGGGGCCTGTTTCTGGTTTTTTGTTTATGTGTTCTTTTGTTTTCTATATTCCACATATAAGTGAAATCATATGGTATTTGTCTTTCTCTGTGTGACTTATTTCACTTAGTGTGATACCCTCTATGTCCATCCATGTTGTTGCAAATGGTAAAATCTCATTCTTTTTATATGGCTGAATAATCTTCCATTCTATATGTATACCACATCCTCTTTGTTTATTCATCCATCAATGGATGCTTGGGTTGTTACTGTATAATGACTAATGTAAATAATGATGCAGTAAACAAAGAGGTGCATGTATCTTTTCAAATTAGTGTCATTTTCTTTGGGCAAATACCCAGTAATGGAATTACTGATTCATGTGGTATTTTTATTTTTAATTTTTTGAGGAACCTCCTTCTTGTTTTCCATAGTTACAGTACCAATTTATATTCGATAGTGGGCATTTCTTATCTCATTCACAATATCAGAGGAAAGGCTTTCAACATTTACTATTAAGTAATATGTTTGCTGTAGTTTTCAGTAAATATCTTTAGTCAGATTAAGGACATTGCCTAGTACTGTGTTTTTTCATTTTTGAATGTGTGGTCTTTTTGATAATTGGTAACTTAATTTCATTTTGATCAGAGAGCATGTTTGAAATGACTTGAATCCTTTGAAATTTGCCAAGATTAGCTTTATGACTCAGGATAAGGTCAATTTTCATACATGATGTTTGTGGTCTTGAAAATAGACTATATTCTCTAAACACTAGGGGCAGGATTTCATATTGTGCCCATTATGCCTACTTTGCCTGTTGTAAAGTTTGATTGTCTACATCTGTATTTATGCTTGTATGTTTGCTCTACCACATACTGAGAGAAATGTATTAATACTTAATACTTCCCACTAAGCTTGTGAATTTGTCTCTGATGTTCTGTTAAATTTTACAATATATATATTTTGAGGCTGTTGTAGGGGAGGCAAAACTTTACCTCTACCCTCTTAAGGTCTCTGGTTAGGCCTGACAGTTAAATTGACATAGGTAGATTAGCAGAAGAGCACACAGATTTTTACATGTACCTGGGAGCCCCCATAGCAAAGTGAAGACCCGAAGGAGGGACGAGGCCTAAGTGCTGATATACTAGGGAAGAAGGAGTAGGGATTGTGGAAAATAACTAAAATATATGGGGAGTCTCAAGGAAGATAGGGGTTATTTTAACAAAACCCGTACAGATTTCTCTTGGCCTCAGTTCACTGTCTTCAGGGATAAGAATGTTTCTTTCCTTTTGGAATAGGGAGGGCATCTTTCACTTGGGAGTTTATTTCCTCCTTTCAGGAAGAAAAAGGAGTTTAGCATGACCTTCTTGGCACCTGCTGTTCTTCAGGTGTCTTTAGCTCAAAATAATCCTTTTTTTTTTTTTTTTTCAAAATAATCCTTATGCTAAAGTGGCATATTTTGTATTTGGGGATCTTATTTTGCCACCCTTCAGTATTCTGTTAGATGTAAATAAATGAAAAGTTCTTAGACCTTTCTGATGAATTAAAACTTTTAAGTTGTTGACTGTTTATTTTCTTTGTGTTTTAGTCCATCTTGTGGATATCTGGAACATGATTGAAGCCTTCCGAGACAATGGCCTTAATACACTGGACCATAGCACTGAGATCAGTGTGTCCCGCCTCGAAACAGTCATCTCCTCTCTCTACTACCAGCTGAATAAGCGCCTTCCTTCTACTCACCAAATCAGTGTGGAGCAGTCTATCAGCCTCCTCCTCAACTTTATGATTGCTGCATATGACAGGCTAGTACCTTGCATGCTTATTTCATTTTAAGAATGTCCCTTAGTCATCCTTCTTCCAGATTGCCTTGCTGAGGGCTGTCAACTTAGAATCACAGTTAAAAGGGAAGTTATTTTATGTAAATTCCTTCTAAATACTCGTTAGATGCCAGTGTGACTTACTGTCCTTGGGCATGTCACATATTAAGTTTTATAAAATTATGGAAAAATCACAACACTGAGACATATTGTTTGGTAAAATTATAAGTACTGTAGTATAGCTGTTCTCTATTCGGAGAAGTATAGCTAAGTTATGAATTTGACTATGAGGTATTCTATTTGACCTTAAAGCTAACCTTTCTTTACTCTGTAATAATAAATGCCCCTTGACTCTCTACTCTTACTTTCTTCTCATTATGTCTAGGATACTATTTTAATTTTTTTCAGAATAGAACGTTGTTTTTACACTTTATAACACTAGAATAAAACTATTTAAATGTACTCCAAATTAAAACAGAAATGATTTGCTGTTTTTGTATTCATGGAGAGTGAAGTTAGTATTATAAAAAATGAAAAGAAATCATAAATGATGGAACCACGGAAGTTAATGTTTATATTCCAGGAACCAAGAGTTTAGGTTTTTTATTTCTGCTATAATGTTGGTCATCCAATTTGGATGGGTTAATTCTTTCTGCTTTTTTTTTTTCTTTCTGTAAACCTACTTTCAGTTTATATATTTGTAAAATGTTACTCATTACACTTTATAATATTGAAGACTGTGAATTAATAAAAGTCTGCAAGTGTCAAAGTCAAATCACAGTGTAGGTACTCAATTCACATTTTATAAGATGTTATCCAATTTTATAAGATGTTATCTAATTAGATATTCTATCCATTTAATAAAACATTATTTTGGGAAATTTGAATTTTTAAAATAAGAGTATATATTAGACCTAAGTCCCAGAATTTGAATGCTGTTTTTTTAGTAATTTATTTTTTATTTTTTAAAGATTTATTTATTTATTTATTTATTTGAAACACAGAGAGAGGCAGGGACACAGGCAGAGGGAGAAGCAGGCTCCTCACAGGGAGTCTGATGTGGGACTGAATCCCTGAACTGGGATCATGCCCTGAGCCAAAGGCAGACACTCAACTGCTGAGCCACCCAGGCATCCCTTTTTTTCTTTTTTTTTTTTTTTTAGTAATTTAGTTTAGTGAATCCGTAAGGTTGATTTTATACTGTTCAAAGAATGACTCTTTTGATTTGAAGACCCGTAGTAAAAATGGTTATTTTGTGGTGAATAAGCAGCACCTTATCATGACACTAATTCACTGAGTAAATCAATTAAGGTTGTGCAACACAGATTAATTCAAGAAACAATATTTTTACAAAATCAGAAATAAAAGTCATGTTACTATTTAAAAATGATAAAGCAGAGATTATAAACTTTGATTCCTGTCAAATAAGTTATCATGTCAAATAAGTTAAATACTATGGGTAAGGAACGAAGGAGAAGGAAGAGTAAAGAGATAGCAAGAGACAATGGGAAGACCAACCATAGGAGAAGATACAGAGGTGTTCTGGTACATAGTTACAGACAGCTGGACACATCCAGATAGAGACAAAGGAAAAGAATAAGCAAACATAAATCACATGAAGACAGATCAGTAGATGAGTACACTGCAGAGAACTAGGAAAAACAAAAAAAGATGAGTGAGTTTAGAAGAGGAAGGTAAATTTGGTAATTCTCATATCATAATATCCTGTTGAAAACTTTGGCCAAGGGCATCAGAATCAATGCTCACATCATTGTTAACCTAGAAATCATATATTTATGAAATATGTATATATATATGTATATATATATATATTTGTGATAATATCTTGATTTCCTCTTCAGTAATTTGAAATTGTCTTTCATGTCCTGGAAAAATGAAAGGATCTGGTTATGGGGTTTTATTTGTGAAAATCATAGCATTTTGTTGTGAAATATTTCAAATATTAGTCTTTTTATTGATTGGCTTCTTTATTACTTAGACTGGAGAGTCCTTTTGATATACAGAATATCTAGTTACTGACTTTACTTAATCTTTTCAGGTTTCATATTTCATGATTCCTGAGTTAAAATTTGAATGCAACACTTCTTTAATTATCCTTAAGTCACCTCACCTCCAAATTCACAGTCAAATTTTTGGCCAGGTTGTTTTCTGGTCATTATAATGGATTATAAGACTGTAAAACTATTTAAGAAACAAATAGGATCTAAACTTCTCTTTAAGTGTGTATTTAATTAGGAATTAATCTTTTTAATGCCAAGGGTTTAAAATATTTTATATTTGACAACTAAAAACACAGAGAACAGTAATGTAAGCATCTTTGTGTAGGACATTAGTAGAAGCTATGAGGAATAGTCAAAACATTTGGATAGCCTTATTTTTTTCCTTACCGGGTCCTCAGGTATGACAGTATCGGTAGTCATGTGGTCTGGTCTGAAGGTACAACAGAGGATGCTGTGACCAACTGTTTCTTCTTTTTTTTTTTTAAGAGCAGGGATATTGAAACTTCCAGCATGAGGGACAGGAAATCTCCCTTACTCTTTATCAGTTGAGCCAATTTCATTGTTTAGGGCTTGTGATTTACAAACTGCCTTTCCATCTTTGACATCTGTAGTATTAGGTTGGTGTTTCTAGTTGCAAGCAGTAGAAAACCTACTCACATGGGCTTTTGCAGTAACTGTAATATTGGCTCACATCACTGAGGAGCCCAGAGGCAGGCCAGCCCTCAATCTGGCTTGCATCAGAGCTCTGGCTTCAATTCTTCACTTCGTAGTGGTTGTGGTTTTGTGTTCCTCTTATCTCAGCTTCATCCTTTTGCTACTTCAAAAAATGCCTGCTGTCAGCTATTCCATGCTTCCTCTTTCAAGTCTAGGTAGCTGGAGAGAGCCGGTTTCTTTCTACACCAAACAGAAGTATCTGAGCCTCCCTCCAGACACGTGTATTTGGGCCATGCTTGTGCAGACGTTATACTTTTTAGCTCAAACAGATCAGGATTTGTGTCTCTGGAGCAGAGGGTGATTAAATTCTCACCCTCACTACATGTTGCCTCACAGTGGAGGGTGATTGGACTCGATATGAGGGAGATGACCATATGTCCACCATGAAATTCTTTGTAGTGCGTCTAAACTTGGGGCTCCCTTTTCTGTTACGTGGCCTTCCCTGCATTCAGCTCCTTAAATCTGAAACCTGTAAGAATGACTTACACCCTTCCTTCTCTCTCAGCCTCACATCCATGTCAGTTACCAAGATCTGTCATTTCTATCTCTTGAATCTCTCAAATCTGTGTATGTCACCACAGCCCCACAGCTACTACCCAGCCTGCCACCATCATCTGCTCCCTGAACTGCTACCATGGCTTCTAACAGGTCTTTCTGTATGTGTTTTCTTCCCTCATCCATTCTTAGAAATAATAAACATCATGAGCCCCACTATCTAACCTGGGAACTTGAACATTGGCAGTAACTTACACTTATCTCTCTTGTCCCATCCCATTGACCTACGCATAACTAAGGTGAACCTGATTCTGATTTTATGTTATCTTGCTCTTCCTAAAGAACAGTTTTTTTCCACATGTAGAGGCATAAATACAGTATTAATTTTAAACATTTTTACCAATTGTAAAAAAAAAAGTCATGCTATCTGTACTATTACCTGATTTACTTTCTTCATGTGGTAATATCTTTTAAAGATTCATTCATGTTTCATGTAGCTATAGTTCAGTAATTTTCACTGTCGTGTAAAGTTCTGTTGTGTTACTATACATTTTATTTTCTCCGGGTTCTCGTTCTAAGAAACAACACTGCCTGAAATGTTCTTATATGTATGTCCTGGTGCATGTGTATAAGTGTGTTAAACTGCTCTTTTAGTCCTATCCTGAGGAATGGAATTGCTGATTCGGTGGGGGAGGTACATGAAATTCAGTTTTAGAGGATAGTATCATATTATTTTAACAAATTGTACCAATGCATAAGAGATCCTTTTGATCCACGTTCTTTCTGTATGCCTTAAGAGTTGTCAGACTTTCCAGTTTTTGTTAAATGACATCTCATTGTTGTCCTGATTTGCATTTTCTTGATTATCAAGCATGTCTTTGTGTGTTTCTTGGCCAAATATATTACTTCTATGAAATGCCTCTTTGTCTTTTGCCCATGATTCTAGTATATTGTTTTTTCTTTTGTGCTGATATAGGGGCTCTTCATAGATTCCAGGTAACGGTCCTTTCTTGCTTACACATGTTGCACATATCTTCTATTTATTTGTAGCTTGACTTTTTACTTTTTTAAAAAAATATTTTATTTATTTATTTGAGAAAGAGAGACAGCATGAGCAGGGTGAGGGGCAGAGGGAGAAGCAGATTCCTCACTGAGTAGGGAGCCTGATTCAGGGCTTGATCTTGGGACTCTGGGATTATGACCTGAGCCAAAGGCTTACACTTAACCAACTGAGCTATGCAGGCACCCCCTGACTTTTTACTTTCTTAGGATATTTTTTTCTTAAAATGTTTTCTTTTGGGGGGGTTACTTTAATTTTAATTTTTTTTTTGAGGGGAGGTGGGTTAGGGCAGAGGGAGAGAGAGAGAATCTTAATAGGCTCCATGCCCAGCACAGAGCCTGATGTGGGGCTTAATCTCATGACCCTGAGATCATGACCTGAGCTGAAGTCAAGAGTCAGACATTTAACTGCACTACCAAGGTACCCCTCTTAAAATGTTTTCTAATGAAAAATTTCAAATGTATACAAACATTGAAGGAATATGGTAATAAAACTCAAGGTATCTATCACTCAGCTTCAGTAATTACAGTACATCACTGATTTTATTTCATCTGTGTCCCCAGGCTATTCTCCTCTACCCTCCCCTTTTCCTTGGCTTCTTTTGAAGTAAACCTCAAGTATCATTATTTCATGTGTAAATATTCCAGTGCACACATTCTGTTGTGTTATAATACCATTTTCTTGCCCAGGTTTTTGCTCTAATAAGTACTGCTGCTTGGAATGTAATGAAATTACACCTTAAATGAAATAAACCTATAAAAAATCATATGTCTAATGAAACTAGGTTTGGCTAAAATTCAAAATACATCAGTGTTGAACTTATCAACGGAAGGCTCGGGGTTATTGTTTATCATCTAAATAACAGTATAACAGTATAAAACACTGTTGCTACTTTGAACAATCTAAAGATTTCTTTAGTGTAAAGAGTTTTATGTATATAATTTATGATGAATAAATATAGAAAAAGTTGCTGTGTAGTTTGGCAATATGGCTAAGAACTTTTTTTTTTTAAGATTTTATTTATTTATTCATGAGAGATGCAGAGAGACAGGCAGAGACATAGGTAGAGGGAGAAGCAGACTGGCTACAGGGAGCCTGAATCAGGACTTGATCCCTCCCTATATTTACTCCCTACAGGGAGCCTGAGGACTTGATCCCTCCCTATATTTACTCCCTACAGGGAGCCTGAATCAGGACTTGATCCCTCCCTATATTTACTCCCTACAGGGAGCCTGAATCAGGACTTGATCCCTCCCTATATTTACTCCCTACAGGGAGCCTGAATCAGGACTTGATCCCTCCCTATATTTACTCCCTACAGGGAGCCTGAATCAGGACTTGATCCCTCCCTATATTTACTCCCTACAGGGAGCCTGAATCAGGACTTGATCCCTCCCTATATTTACTCCCTACAGGGAGCCTGAATCAGGACTTGATCCCTCCCTATATTTACTCCCTACAGGGAGCCTGAATCAGGACTTGATCCCTCCCTATATTTACTCCCTACAGGGAGCCTGAATCAGGACTTGATCCCTCCCTATATTTACTCCCTACAGGGAGCCTGAATCAGGACTTGATCCCTCCCTATATTTACTCCCTACAGGGAGCCTGAATCAGGACTTGATCCCTCCCTATATTTACTCCCTACAGGGAGCCTGAATCAGGACTTGATCCCTCCCTATATTTACTCCCTACAGGGAGCCTGAATCAGGACTTGATCCCTCCCTATATTTACTCCCTACAGGGAGCCTGAATCAGGACTTGATCCCTCCCTATATTTACTCCCTACAGGGAGCCTGAATCAGGACTTGATCCCTCCCTATATTTACTCCCTACAGGGAGCCTGAATCAGGACTTGATCCCTCCCTATATTTACTCCCTACAGGGAGCCTGAATCAGGACTTGATCCCTCCCTATATTTACTCCCTACAGGGAGCCTGAATCAGGACTTGATCCCTCCCTATATTTACTCCCTACAGGGAGCCTGAATCAGGACTTGATCCCTCCCTATATTTACTCCCTACAGGGAGCCTGAATCAGGACTTGATCCCTCCCTATATTTACTCCCTACAGGGAGCCTGAATCAGGACTTGATCCCTCCCTATATTTACTCCCTACAGGGAGCCTGAATCAGGACTTGATCCCTCCCTATATTTACTCCCTACAGGGAGCCTGAATCAGGACTTGATCCCTCCCTATATTTACTCCCTACAGGGAGCCTGAATCAGGACTTGATCCCTCCCTATATTTACTCCCTACAGGGAGCCTGAATCAGGACTTGATCCCTCCCTATATTTACTCCCTACAGGGAGCCTGAATCAGGACTTGATCCCTCCCTATATTTACTCCCTACAGGGAGCCTGAATCAGGACTTGATCCCTCCCTATATTTACTCCCTACAGGGAGCCTGAATCAGGACTTGATCCCTCCCTATATTTACTCCCTACAGGGAGCCTGAATCAGGACTTGATCCCTCCCTATATTTACTCCCTACAGGGAGCCTGAATCAGGACTTGATCCCTCCCTATATTTACTCCCTACAGGGAGCCTGAATCAGGACTTGATCCCTCCCTATATTTACTCCCTACAGGGAGCCTGAATCAGGACTTGATCCCTCCCTATATTTACTCCCTACAGGGAGCCTGAATCAGGACTTGATCCCTCCCTATATTTACTCCCTACAGGGAGCCTGAATCAGGACTTGATCCCTCCCTATATTTACTCCCTACAGGGAGCCTGAATCAGGACTTGATCCCTCCCTATATTTACTCCCTACAGGGAGCCTGAATCAGGACTTGATCCCTCCCTATATTTACTCCCTACAGGGAGCCTGAATCAGGACTTGATCCCTCCCTATATTTACTCCCTACAGGGAGCCTGAATCAGGACTTGATCCCTCCCTATATTTACTCCCTACAGGGAGCCTGAATCAGGACTTGATCCCTCCCTATATTTACTCCCTACAGGGAGCCTGAATCAGGACTTGATCCCTCCCTATATTTACTCCCTACAGGGAGCCTGAATCAGGACTTGATCCCTCCCTATATTTACTCCCTACAGGGAGCCTGAATCAGGACTTGATCCCTCCCTATATTTACTCCCTACAGGGAGCCTGAATCAGGACTTGATCCCTCCCTATATTTACTTCTTTCAAGAGAAGTCATGAGTTCATGCTAATTTTCAAGAAATCATCAAGCATGATGATTGCAGACCTGCAAGGGTTTCACCATTTTAGTAACTCTTTCAGAAAAAAAATTTTTTTTGCATATTATTTTGGTCTTATCTTACTGTTTCCTTTATATATATAATTTTTTTTAAAGAAAAGGCAAGAAAGGGCATACTTTTTCTGAGTGTTATTTTTCCCTTGCCTTTTTTTTACTCTGAAAGTGAGGAGAGAGGTAGTTACAGAGACTTTGCTAGTCTATTCAGTACTTCCAAATTAATCTGATTAAGATCCTGATTTCATCATGTAACTTCTCACTGGAGAACCTTTCAAAATTCCCTGTGGTTTTTGAACGAGATGCCTACTCCTCAGTTCTAATAGTATCAGTCCTTAATTCCCTGCTCATATCAAGGTCTAAGTAAGCTACTTGAGGCACTTTTCAATTTTTCCAACATGACATACTCATTCCTCCCTCTAACCATACACACACAGACACACTCCAACCCCCACCCCATCAAGTTTTTACCTACTGTGTAGCTTTATAATCACCCCATTTTCATTCCTTTTAATAAAAATTGTATCATTTTGACCTTAAATTATATAATGATCTGAGCTGCTTCATAAGTGTACAAATAAGATTGAAAGCCCTTCAGAGCAGAGACTCTACCTTATATTTCTTTGATTCCTCAGTAAACACAATGCTAAATTCTTAATAAATATTTGTAAGGTTGAAATGAAAATTAGCAGGCATTCTGATTGTGATAAAATTGAATAATATTCTGATTTTGCTTGATTAAACTATTTGACATTTGCCAAGTGGATTCTTGATTTGCAGTTGATTATTGCATAATCCATTCACTGTGAAGTTCTGTAAATTAAGATTAATTTGGAAAATATGAGTTTCTGAAAATCAAAGAGAAATGTTATTACTTTTAGATACATGTGATAATTGGACTAGTAATAGTGCTTCTAAAGTAGAAGTCTATTTTTATATGAGAAGTACTATTTTATGGTTGGCAGCATCCACAATTGCTTGCTAAAGATGTAGAAACAGCTTGTTTTCTTAAGTAAAAAATATTTCCTGTAGTCTTGTTTTCAAAAATATTAATTTTAATAGCAAGTTCTTATTAGATAGTTCACAGCTATAAACACCATCCAGATTAGGTTAGTTTAAATATTTTTTAAAAAATAGAATTTGAGGGATCCCTGGGTGGCGCAGCGGTTTGGCGCCTGCCTTTGGCCCGGGGCGCGATCCTGGAGACCCGGGATCGAATCCCACGTCGGGCTCTCTGCATGGAGCCTGCTTCTCCCTCTGTCTGTGTCTCTGCCTCTCTGTATCTCTCTCTTTGTGACTATCATGAATAAATGAATAAAATCTTTAAAAAAAATAGAATTTGAGACTTTGCTAAACTGAAATGAGCAAACTATCCGGGGGCACAGGTGAGGATTGCAGAGGTTGCTAAAGGTACCTGCATGTTAAAACATAGCAATGTTTATTCAGGGTGACTCACTGTCTGCTTAGCTTGGCACAGAGCTAATCATGGTGTTTTCTCAGTATTGGATAATAAGAACTCTTTTTTAGAAGTCGTGTGCATGGTTTATTGTCAGACTGTAAAATGATAGGTCTATAGAAGTGAATCATGCAGGGAAGTCTGAGAAAGAGAAGCATGATGTTTCTTTTTGAGGGAGGGTGCTCCCTGGAGAGACCGTTTGGGTGGGGTTAAAATAACACGTTTCCTCTCTCTCATCATCTTCAACAAATACTACCTGTTTGTACTTTCATTTTAGTATCTTTATGTAGGGGTTAATATACACTGTTGTGTTTAACTTCTTAAATATTGACCTGCTAATCAACTTTGCGGGTATCATAGGCCAGATTTTAAGTTGAGTCATATTTTTTTTGTATGATAAAACCCGGTTAAATATCTTCTCTGAATCCTGTTTGAAGGGTACTGATTCTGGGATGAACTTGGATTTTCTATTGAAAGGACTGAAAGCATGGATGTTGGTGAGGCTATGTAAGCCATAGCCAGGGACAGCTAACTCTTCAGTTTTAAATGTAACTTGACTAGTGTATACAGATTAAATTCAGATGTCTGGTGGGAAGGATCGAGAATGAGTTTTTCCAAAAAGAAAGAATCAATTAGATAAAGGCCATAATCATAGGGTATTAGGGCACTAAGTGCCTGCAGTTCTTCTCTGCTGCCTCTGATTGTAGAGGAAGACTGCAGGAACGCTAATGCAACACTAGAAAACACAGTAAAAGTGACACTTTCCCTTTACTTTGTTTGGGGGTAGCTATAGGAAATTTTGGTTAGGCTTAAAGTAGACTGAGGAGCCTCAGTGCCAAGAAAAGCATTTAGAGCAGAGGAAAAATGCTGATGTTTGGTTTACAAAGCAAACAGTTGAGAGGAAGGAGCTGAGATTCTATTTGAAGAGAAAAATATAATTAACATGATTTCAGGAAGAATTCTGAGAATACCCCTTCACTAATTTATTGGGTGGTTATTTATGCTGAATTAGATTTTATATAAGTATCTTTAATAAGTATTTAAAATAACTTTAAATATACCATTTGTTAATTTATTTATATCAGTCTTTCCTTTTGAAAGGTGAGTAAACTTTTCTAGGGTTGAAACTCTGAACCTAAAGTTGTAAATGATGGTAAGCATTTTTAAGTAGGGAAGCGTAGTTCATAATTCATACCTGAACCTATAGCCTCATTTTGAGGATGCATAGTTATATTCTTATAAACAGATTCTTGAACATAAGGGCTCAGTAAACATCATTCCCAAATCTCTCTGTCTATCGGTCCTAATGATTCTTAATCTCAGATACTTCTCCTTTCCCCTTACTTAAAACACCCTCAACCTTGCCTATATATTCTCTTTATCCTATTGAGTTACACATTAACATATACGTGCATATCCCCTCACTGTCAATAAAATATGCATTGCAAGCACACATACATTTGCACACCCCAAAAGAGCATCAGACAGAGAGAAGATCCATGGTGCAGTAGGTGGGAGATCATGTGTGGAGATTGCTCTGTAGCTCTTGTGAATGGGAAAATGGTTAGAAAGTAGATCTAAGAGATGACAAGTTGAGGGACCACACATTACTGATAGTAATTAGTTAAGGGGTGATGCACTCTTCTGTTAATAGTCTGCAAACTGCTTGATCTGAGACCAGCCATTGAGGTTATTAAAAATCCTAATGAGTGTAAAAGGTTACAAGTGCTAATCTAAGTCAATTGAGAAGGATAGTGTTGTCTCGTATTTGAATATAAGATGTTCTGAATCTGGAACTAATATTTGCATTCGAGCTGATTTAAAGAATGTTTAAATAAGGGATGGAGAGTGTTTCTAAAGCATTTCGAAGATTAGGAAAAAAGTGTTGTTTCAATGCTATTATAGTAATTTTCACCAGTAAATTATCATAGTACCCACTAAGCCCTGCCATGTGGCATTTATCAGTGGGTACTGTGGGTTAAGTCTTCAGTAACAGAATTGAGTTTGACCTGGCTCTCTTGCCAGTAGGTTGGGCTTTGCCACACTCTCCTGTTTGCATAAATGGCATCAGTTTCTTCTTTGCAGCAGGAAGAGTTATCATTTTTTCTCTTTGAAGGAAGAACATGAGATTTGGAGCCAGAGAGTTATACAATCACAATCTGATTAATTCTCTTTAATCTTTTATTATGTCCTTTGATTTATCATTACTTGCAAAGTAAAAGCTAAAGTCTTAGTATTGCTTTCAAAGTTCTGTGTTGGTAGTTCTCAGCTCTGGATGCATATTAAAATAACATGAGAATTTTTTAAAAAATACCAAGCACAGTGTGGTGTTTAGGTATCTGAATTTTGGTGTCCACGTTCATGAGGGATACTGAGTTATCTTTTGTCGTAACGGATTATTGTTTTTGGTATCAAAATTATGCAGGTCTCAAAAAAGAATTGGGAAGTGTTTCTCCTTTTTTTATTCACTCAAAGAGTTAATATAGAAATGCAATTATTTCTTCTTTAAATGTTTAGAACCCGGGTCAGCCCCGGTGGCGCAGCGGTTTAGTGCCGCCTGCAGCCCAGGATGTGATCCTGGAGACCGGGGATCGAGTCCCACATTGGGCTCCTTGCATGGAGCCTGCTTCTCCCTCTGCCTGTGTCTCTGCCTCTCTCTCTCTCTGTGTTTCTCATGAATAAATAAATAAATAAATCTTAAAAAAAATAAATGTTTAGAATTCACCAAGATAGCTCTCTGCATGAATTTTCTTTTTTGGAGGCTTAAAAATATAGATTTAGTTTCTGTGTTTGAACACAGAAACTAAACTATGGGCCTCTTGAAGTTACCTGTTTCTTGTTGCATGAGCTCTAATGATTGGTGTTTTTCAAGGAGTGATTTGTGTCTGTCCAGTTCATTTAAGTTGTTGAATTTATGGACTTTATAATATTTCCTATTTCTGTCATATTTGTAGAACGCATGGTTGATAACTTTTCTTTCATTCTTGATATTGGTAATTTCTGTCTTCTCTCTCTTTTTCTTAGCTTGGCTAGAGATTTATCAATATTATTGATTTATTCAAAGAACCAGGTTTGGTTTTATTAATTTTTCTCAATTTCTTCTGTTTTTAATTTCATTGATTTCTGTTCTTAAGCATATTATTTTTTTCCTTTTGCTTGTTTTGGGTTTGGTTTGCTGTTCTTTTTCTAGTGTCTTAATATTATTGACTCGAGAACTGTCTTTTCTAGCATAAGCATATTTAATACTTATAAAGTGAAAAGTGCCCAGACTGCCATGCTTTCCTTTGATTGCCTTCTTTCTACTCTGGACACAACCAATGTTATTTTTTTCAACATCCTTTTACAGAATGCTAGATAGCATTACAGCAATTATTTTGTTCCATGCTTTGCCCCCCCCCCTTTTTTAATTTAGTAATCTATCTTGGATATAATTCTTTATCTTTCACTTATTATTTTTCATTCTTTTTATGAAGCATAAAGAGCCAGTCTTCTACCAATGGACATTTAAGGATAGGCCTGGGTCTTGGTATTTTTAGTATTTTTTTCTTTTTATGCGTTTTTTTTTTAAAGATTTATTTATTTACGATAGACATAGAGAGAGAGCGGCAGAGACACAGGAGGAGCTAGAAGCAGGCTCCATGCCGGGAGCCCGTCGTGGGACTCGATCCCAGGACTCCAGGATCACGCCCTGGGCCAAAGGCAGGCGCTAAACCGCTGAGCCACCCACGGATCCCCCTATTTATGCATTTTATTATGAAAATTTTTATTCATGCAGTTTATATGTCTTAAATGTCTTTTAACTTGTGGGTTTCCCTTCACTTCTTTTTTTTTTTTTTAAGATTTTATTGATTTATTTGAGAGAGAGAGCACAAGCGGTGGGGAGAGGCAGAGAGAGGAGAAGCAGACTCCCCACTGAGCAGGGAACCTGATGTGGGACTCGGTCCCAGGACCCTGGGATCATGACCTGAACCGAAGGCAGATGCTTAACTGACTGAGCCACCCAGGCACCTCAGAAAAATTTTATGCATGCTGTTTATATATCTTAAATATCTTTTAACCTGTGTGTTTCCCTTCATTTTTCACCTTAAACCCTTAGCCTTGTCCAGTCATGGTAACCCTCACTTTCCCAGGATTCATTTTCTAAACAATTTTTATTGAGAATTAGAAAATGCCGACAGAAATATACCTAAAATGAAGTACAGTGTCATGAATCACAGTGAAGCAGATGCCCCATGTGGATACTCTGACAGCTGAGGGACAGAGTAGAGTGAGCACCCAGGAGCCCCTTGTGTGGTGTGTCTGTGTCACCCCTTCCCCTTCTCCCAGAGGTAAATCAGTATCCTGATTTTTATGGAAACCTCTTCTAAGATTAATTTTTACTTTCCCCTGGATAGTCTCACATCATGAAATCAGTGTCTGCAAAAAACATTTGAGCACGTTCACCTTAAAAAATGTTAGTAGCTGTGCATCCAGGCTTCATCTGCTTTTCGTGAGCACTTCCTCTTTGTTCTTGCTCTGCTGATCGTCAGGCATGCCGCCTCACACTCTGGACTGCAGGAATGTTCTCTCTTGTTGCTTCATCTTTCTGTGCCACTTCACTTCAGGATGGAAGCTGTATCCATCAGGGTTCTTAGCTGTAAGCGATAGAAAGCACCTCTGGCTAATCTGTTAAAAGAATATGCATGACCCACAGACTCTGAGAAGATTGGGAAGGTGGGCTTGATGAGCACACTGCCATGAAAAAGAATTTCAATATTGTGTCACAAAACTGGTCTCATGAAGACACCTCCTCCAACTCTGTGGGGCACAGATATTACTGCTTGTGTTCCCTCTACCACTGCCGCTGGGCTGTGGACATGCTGTAGGAATCTCTGTCTCTGCTGCCTCAGGAAGCTGAAGATAACTCCTCCTGGTGTGGCTATACTTGCAGTGGACTCTTTGGAGTCCCTGTTTTTAAAAGCTAATAGTTTTCTATTTGGTCTAGAGTGGGTGCATCTTGTTGGCAGAGCTTGTGGCATTGTGCCCATGTCTTAGTGTTGAAGAAAAATGGGAAAACAAATAGGTGAGGTTTTCTTTTTTCCCTTCTTCGTGCTTCGGCAATGGGATATGTATTTGTGTCATAAAAGAGGGCATGCTTGGGACACCCGGGTAGCTCAGTAGTTGAGCATCTGCCTTTGGCTCAAGGTGTGATCCTGGGTCTGGGGATGGAGTCCCGCTTCAGGCTCCCCATAGGTAATCTGCTTTTCCCTCTATGTTTCTGCCTCTATCTGTGTGTCTCTCATGAATAAATAAATAAAATCTTAAAAAGAGAGAGAGAGAGCATGCTTAAAAGTATAGTTGGCATTTAGATGGTTGGTGACAAAAAGACATGTCACTGTAAAAGTTCTCTATCAGTCTTAGAAATCCATTCCTTTTAATAGTTGATGATCTTTATAGCTATTTAATGTTGTTTATACAGTGAAGTAATTTAACATGGACATACTCCTTCCTTATATGGCCAGGTGCTATTAAGATGTGGAGCAGTGTCTATATTTCTGAAGAACTATATATTTTAAAAACCCCATCTTGGAGCACCTGGCTGGGTCAATCGGTAGAGCATGCGACTCTTGATCTCTGGGTTGCGAGTTTGAGCCCCATATTGGGTGTAGAGATTTCTTAAAAATAAAATCCTTAAAAGATAAAAATTAAAAAACCCATCCTAATTTTAGCTAATTGCATGGATTCCTGTTTTTTTCTTATGAATAAACTTAATGAGGGGTAGTAATTGAAAATCAGACTGTAACAAGTATTAGTATTTCCTGGAGATCTTTTCACTGAGAACCTTTGGGCTTATAGACCATTTGCCTTTTCCAGGTGTGATCTTACTGTTTACAGGTTTTGGAAAATGGGAGACACTGTTAGGACCATCAGTAAAGATAAATAGGATGACACTTGCTTTTCAAAACCAAGATGACAATAGTTCTCATTATTGTAAAGGTATTTTACTCTTACTATGAAACTTTATATGTACAAGCTTTATTATTTATCTATTTATTTTTAAATATTTTATTTATTCATGAGAGACACAGAGAGAGGCAGAAACATAGGCAGAAGAAGAAGCAGGCTCTCTGCAGGGGAGGGTGGGGGGGGTGGAGGGCAATGAGGGACTCCATCCCAGGACTCCAGGATCACACCCTGAGCCGAAGGCAGATGCTCAACCACTGAGCTACCCAGATGTCCCTGGGTAGGGACAAGTACAAGCTTTATAAAATGAACACAAAAGCCCATTGTTTGTTTGCATGTGATGACTTCAAAAACTGGCTAGTGAAGTTTTCATCTGCTGTGAAACCAGGGCATGGTAAGTGGATGGAGCAGTGGGCGTGTGTGTCAGAGGGGCTTGCTGACATTGCCTTGGCTCTGCAGGTGGTGTGCAGGGTTATTTTGGATAATTCATGTATGTTCTATATTTCATCTTTCCAGTCGCTATAAAAAAATATTATTACCCTTTCCTCTTCACTTTTCTTACAGTGGTGGTATGGGAAGATCAGAGATAGATACAATCAAACTTCTTAGAACAAACACACAGTAACATAAGCTTGTCACAGTGAAAACAAAAAAAGAATGTAATATAAAATCTTTATAGCAGTGTGTACCCTGTAGGTTTAGTACATAACAAGAAACTGTCGTTATCACCATGGGAAGACACATTTCTGAATTATTCAAACCAGGTGGTGCCTCAGTTTTGAATACTAAAAACAACTCAGCTGTGAATTTCATGGGCTAAATTTTTTTTTTTCTTTTTTTTTTCATGGGCTAAATTGATAGGAAATTTACTGCTGGTTCATCCATTTGACCTCTGTGTACATAGCCAATAGAAATTTCTTTACAGAATGTAAAGGTCCTTTCCAAATAATTCAGGTAGTTTTAATACTATCTACCTAACATACATGCGGCCTTAATTCTACAAAGGAAAAAAAAAATCCAAGGTGTAATATTGTAGCATATAAAGGTAGGGACCAGTTTACTAATTGATTGATATTTACTGATACCTTCGATTGGTTTTGTGATTCCATATAGCAATTGTTTCTAATATAATTTATTTTGCAGTGAGGGCCGAGGCAAGTTGACCGTATTTTCAGTTAAAGCTATGTTAGCAACCATGTGTGGTGGAAAAATGCTGGACAAATTGAGATGTAAGTACTTTCATATTATTTAAGAGATTGTATTTTCAAATCAGGACTTTTGAACAGTTTTAAATTAATGTTTTCAGAATTTTGGATGATGCTATATTGAACTTTTTTATTTTTACTACACATCACTTCATAGCAACTGGCTCAGAGTATGTAAGTTATGCCACCTACTGTTGAGATGGAAAAAAACTGATTGAATTAATTTGTTTAGATTTCTTTTTTTTTTTTTTTAATAAAGTAACAAAACTGAAGAGATTCAGAACGGTAATGTTGACCTTAAAAAGCCTTTTAAAAATGTTTTTCATATTATCAAAAATTTTGCTTGTGGATGATTACGTTGAGTGTATTTAGTTAGAAAATAAATTTGATTATTTTTTACCAGTTTTGGTCAAAATTAGTCCTTTTTAAAATAAGTTTATTCTCCATCAGGTGATATTTTTGTGATTAAACTTTTCCTTAGTAGCTTAGAGTTAAGCTCAGTTATTTAGAAATTTAGAGCCTGTTTTTTTTGTTTGTTCAGTTATTTTTCCTAAATTTTTTTTGTTGGCCATTTTGGCATTTTACTGTTGTCAAGATTAAAGACATTAAGATTAAATGACCAGAGGAGGTAAAAAGTTATTTAAATTTTTTTGTTTATGGTTTTCACTTATTCATTCATTAGATACTAACTGCCTAAGGTATGCCAAGGCATATCTTAAGCATTGTGCTAAGTGCTTTACATATATTTTCTCACCAAATGCTTAAAATTTCTTTGAGCAGCAGGTGGTATTTTCTCCATTTTATAGATGAGTTAACTGAGGGGGCGAAGCTAGGATTTCAGCTCAGGCTGTCTAGCTTCATAGCCCTGTTCTCAGCTATTTTGTTGTAGTCTATATACTAATCCTATAATGGGCGGCACATGTGATGGATACAGTATACTGATCAGAGTGCCATGCTTCAAGTAAGAAACTCTGGCAGGTTTCAGGGAGGTGAGATTGAAGTTGTGGGTTTTAATGAAGTGTTGAGATACTCTATGAACTACTTTGTTGAAGAAACTGGGTCATCTGTCCTCTAGCATTTCTCATGGACTAGAGTTTGATGATTGCATCCCCATGATGTTCTTCTGTGTCCTACTGTGTCCTACATTTTTTTGTTTTAATTGAAAGATAGAGAGACTTGGTCAGGTTTAAGCATAATCTTTTGGGCAAAGTGACTTGAGGGGTGCATTTATTTTCTGTGCTTTTTCTTACCTGTTACCATGACATTGAAAGTTGGAAACCTGGATGACTCACCAGATAGAGATATAACTATTCTAAAGAAAGGTCTTAGATAATATGTTTGGTCAACTGTTATCTGGTTTATCTTCATTTCAAAATCAGCTGCAATGTAAAACAGTTTTAAGAAATATTCTTCTGAGTGTTTTTCACATGGTATCTCAAAATACTATTCGTTTAGGCTGAAATTTCTTAGTATTTTCTTAATTCTACATGGTGTTTTTCTGAGGAAGATAATGTAATATGGATGAAATTATATTTCATTCAAACACAAAAAGTTGGAATTTTATCTGTTTTTAATGATGGTGACCTAAGTTAAAGAATATATATGCATTGCCATCTTTATTAGTACTGGAGAAAGTGGCTGAAAAACAGAAAATTGATGATCAAAACCACATTGTAGGAAACTTCTGGAGTCTGTCAATTTCTATGATGAAATCTGCTACATTTAGATAGAGCAGGGACCTGGCACATAGTAAGTGCCAAAATTTTGCCAAATATCAATTGTTGATTGAGTATTACAATGACTGCAATTCTCTGTTAGTGAAAAAGTGCGAATTTTAGTATTATGTGAAGTGTGGAAGGGAACCAGGTGATGGCAGAGTTGTTTTGCTTTGTTTTGTTTTGTTTAACGTTGCTTTTGAACTTGTTGGAGGAACACAAGTGACCAGTGACCAGTGGCACAAAGTATGTGTGCCCGGGCCAACATGTCAGTTTGCTCAGAATGCCAGCTCACTTTGCATCAGATATGGATTGATGAGATACCAGCCATGCTAGGTCACTAATCACCATGTTTATATCATGCAGATAGATTTAAAATATGGTTTCCTTATCTTCTTCATGTTCAAAATTATAGTTTTATTTACCATCAATAGCTCTTGTTTCATTATTTTTATGGTACTAATTATTGTGGCTCGAAAATAAGATATTTAACATAAGTAAAATTTTTCAGATATTGAAGCCTATCTCCACTTCTTAATTTTAATCATCCATAATGGAAACCAGTTTACATGTGGGCTGTCCGTCTTGTTTTATAGAGTTCACTGGTTATAATTTACATATTTTTCATAGCTCAGGGATGTCATCCTCTGATGCATTTGGGGCTCATTGTGAGGCTCTGTCTGGGTTGTTTGTCCCTTCTGATGTGTTTAGATGATGACTGCTTTCTCAGTTCTTGAGCTTTTTGTTGGTGGTGGTAGCAGTGGTGATGGTGTGCACGTCCCCTTTATCACTGATAAATGTGATGGGATTATCTGAGTATCTGTCTCTACAAATCTCTTTGCTTCTAATTTACATTTAATGTGGAGAAAAAATAAGGAAACTTCTGAGCATTCATCTAAGGTATGAATGTAAGTAATGACTGTAGGTTTTGTAGTGTGATTGGCAATTTGGCTGCTGTAGGAATCCTTTTCTCCCTAGCTTTCCAGGGCCCAGCTGTGTCCTGCTTAGTTGAGATGGCTGAATAGTAGTGTAGACAAAAGTGAGCTAGAACGCTGTATGGTAACATCCAGTGACATTTGACTGTTCACTTTCTTCTCTCTGCTTGCTCTACTGTTACTCCATCCTCCTGCTGCTAACTGCATTTTCTGCTGTTACCTCTGTTAACATCTCTTTAAATGAGGCTTTCCAATTTATGGAATACAACTTAGTGTTTCTACTTTCCTTCCTTTTATTTGGCTCTTTCTGCATTTTTACCTTTTTTTAAAAAAATTTTTATTTTTATTTTTTTTTAAGATTTTATTTATTTACTCATGAGAGACACACACAGAGAGGCAGAGACATGGGCAAAGGGAGAAGCAGGCTCCCTGTGTGGAGCCTGATCTGGAACTCAATCCCAGGACCCCAGGATGACAATGTGAGCCAAAGGCAGATGCTCAACCACTGAGCCACCCAGGTGCCCCTTCTGCCTTTTACCTTTTTTAAAAAAATTAATTTATTTATTCATTATACACACACACACACACATATATATGTATATATAGAGAGAGTATATATATTGAAGTATATACATACTTCATTCAGAATGTTTTTGTAATAATAATGATTTATATTACTTTCATTTTTGCATGTTTATATATATATATATATATATATATATATATATATATATATAGAGAGAGAGAGAGAGAGAGAGAGAGAGAGAGAGAGAGAGAGGCAGAGACACAGGAGGGAGAAGCAGACTCCATGCTGGGAGCCTGATGCAGGACTTGATTTCAGGACCCCAGGATCACACCCTGGGCCAAAGGCAGGTGCCAAACCACTGAGCCACCCAGGGATCCCTGCCTTTTACCTTTTATTTTAGATTTTTTTTTCCTGAAATTTTCTTCCCTACCCCTTTTTGATTTGATATATTTTGTTTGCTTGTTTTAGGGTCAAATTAGCATTTAGAGCTACTTAACCAATATTTGTACTTTATTTGTACTTTTAGCTTGAAACATTTTTTTTTTAAGATTTTATTTATTTATTCATGAGAGACAGAGAGAGGCAGAGACATAGGCAGAGAGAGAATCAGGCTCCTTGCAGGGAGCATGATGCGGGACTCGATCCCTGGACCCCAGGATCCTGACCTGAGCCAAAGGCAGACATTCAACTGCTGATGACCTTTCATCTCTAGCTTGAAACATTTCTTGATTAGGTTTTTCAGATTTCTCTTATAAGAGTTTCTGTCCCTAGGTAGCACTCATTTGTAGAAAGAGTTCACTGTTGTGGCCATTTAGGGACTATATCCTAGATTCACAGTTAACCTAGGGTCTGATTCCGAATACCAACGATTTATAATTAGAATACAGACTTTAATTATAAGGATGATCAAAACTCAGTAATGTCAAAAACCCTACAAATAACTCAGAGAACAAAATTTATAGACTGTAAAGCTCATTATTTATGATTTGTCATTTAATTTATGTGATTTATTTACTTTAATTCTGCTATTCATTTTCCAAGAAACTTAGTCTCTCCTTCAGAACTCATCTGTCTTGCATTAAAAGATAGGAGCAGATTCATATAGTTTATTTCTAAATTCTTTAAAAACCTGGTGCTACCATTTTGAAGACAGTCTAAAAGTATGTATCAGGAAGGCTGTAAGAATATCTGTATCCGTTGACTCAGTCTATTTCTTGAGTTTACCCTGAGGAATTAATCAGAGTGCACCCTAAATTTCATGTATGTTTGGGTTTTATTTTTTTTTATTTTTTTTATAGAAGCATTATACTCTTTTTTTTTTTAATTTTATTTATTTATGATAGTCACACAGAGAGAGAGAGAGAGAGAGGCAGAGACACAGGCAGAGGGAGAAGCAGGCTCCACGCACCGGGAGCCCGATGTGGGATTCGATCCCGGGTCTCCAGGATCGCGCCCTGGGCCAAAGACAGGCGCTAAACCACTGCGCCACCCAGGGATCCCTATGTTTGGGTTTAAAAAAAAAAATTATTCATGAGAGATAGAGAGAGAGAGGCAGAGACACAGAAAGAGGGAGGAAAAGCAGGCTCCATGCAGAGAGCCCGATGCAGGACTTCCTGGACTCTGGGATCACTCCCTGAGTGAAAGGCAGACGCTCAACCACTGAGCCACCCAGGTGTCCCTTCATGTATATTTGTTATGACATTTTTATAATATGCAAAAACTTGAGACAGCTTTAGTGTCCAAAACCCAGAGCTTATAGTTCGGAATACCCACGTGATTGAATATAATGTCCTCAAAGATGTGTTTCAGATCAAAATACATCAATGTGATATGGTTTTAGACAACAACTTGTTATGCACATAGAAAAAGTATACCAAAATGATATATGGGTTATAGCATAAGAATGTTTTTGTAATAATAATGATTTATATTACTTTCATTTTTGCATGTTTCTAACAGACCACACTTTGAGTAGCTGGAGAAAAGATGATCTGAGGTGCTGTTTTTGCCCAGAACTGGCAGCTCTCACCGACATTTCAATTGCTTGCTTCTTTGCTTTTGTGCTAGCAGACTGTAGAGGAAACTGTCTTTTGCAGTTATAATTAAACAGATTCACCTGTTCAAAGTTTAGCCTCCTCTGCAATGGTCTTTTAACTGCCTGTCACTGCAGAGTTACCCTGGCTTCTTTATGCTAGTCATCCCTTCTAGTCATTAGACAGACAAGACTGTTTAATATGAATGAGTGATGTCCACATTTGCATTTCTCATATGACCAAAATGTTCTAGAACTGGAAGCAAGTAAGAGATAAGTCCTAAATCAGTATTTTATCATAAGAAGAAAAAGAAAAACAAACAAAACCAAGGGAGGCCTTGAAACTTGTCTGAAGCAGTTCCTGGCTGAGTCAGCTCTCAAGAGACCCAAAGTGTGCTAACTCCCATCCTCCAGCCTCCCTCTGGATTAATGAATGATGTAGGAATATTCATGAGTTTGGGAATAAAATATTCACTTGGATTTGGTTACATATAGGTATTTCTAAACATGCAGATGTATATACATGTTTTTGTGGGTTAGATTACTTAGTTGATAGAAAGATGATAGGTGGTGAGAGTCAGTTACCTGGGAAAGCTAACATAGAAAATGGTATTCTGTTTATAGACTTTATTGTAGACAACCGTATTATCTTGCAAAAGTGTGTGACTGGTTATGTGGGGAGAAGAAAAGAATGGATAGATGCAATGAGTAAAACCAGACTCATTATCACCAGAAAAAGAAAAAAAATGGAAACATATGTGATGATGGTAAAATAGCATTATTTTGCCATTGCACAGAGGACAGAATATTTTTTAAAGTGTGTATACATAAGCATTTAGGGACTCAGTTGTGGGTTTTTCACAAGGGAGAAAGCCTACATTTTTATCTGGAAACCACTAATGGGGAATTAGCATACCTTCTTTCAGAGGTATATAAGTAGAAAGAGAATTACTGAGGAAATTAACCAGTGTTCTGGGGAATAATTTAGACCCTTAATGCCTGAAGGGTTGAGGGCTTTAATTAGAGGATTAGTTTAATTTTTATTAAATTTTATTGTCTTTTATTTATTTCTTTGGTGAGATCTTTTTATTTGTAGATAGTAAATCACACATTCATTGTTATACTTCATTTAAGATTTTAAAAATTAATAATTTTATACCGTTTTTCTTATGGATAAAAGAAGCCTAATCTTTAAAAAAAATACTGTTGTAAACTAGTAACTCAGGAAATAATAAATTATTTCACTATGGCTTCAGTTTGGGGATCTAACAGTATTTCTCTTATTAAATCAAACAAAGAAACATGTTTCTGCTTGTTCTCTTATAATTGTATTATGATCCTATTAAGTTATAGTTTCTTTTTTAATGAATCTTTAAAAAATATACTACTCTGAATATATTATAGGACATGTTAACCAAGTGTAAAAGAAAAGAATACTTTTTTGAGGAGATGTTAGTCATTTTATGATCCAGTCACTCCCTTTCATTACTGAATGAGTCAGGTGTAGATTTGTCAGTGCAAGTATATACATTGGTGTTTTTGGGATTGTGAAACTGTGGATGTGTGTATTTATGTACTTGGTAGCATCAGTTTCCCATCTTGAATATTTACACCATTTAGTTAGTGGGTATAGTGTAATAACTTGCCAGTTTATCACTTACGAATACATTGAGTGGCAACAAAAAACTTCACTAACGGTAGCTAAAACACATTGAGATTTATTTTTCTCATGTTAAAATGAGTCCAAAGGCTGGTAAGTCAGTTGGTCTAGTGACTTAAGGATGTCATCAGAGACTCAAGTTCCATCCTCTTCTGCTCTGCCATGTGGCTTTCCTCCTTCTGACCTTGTGATTGTTGGATAGGCCTTGCATTCTCTTTCCAAGCAGAAAGAAGAAAGCAGTGCCTCTCTCAGGAAAACAGAAGCATTCTCAGAAACCCTCTTAGGGTTACATTGTGCAAAAGAAATTGGGAAGTTATTTATTTTTATTTATTTTTTGGGGGGGGAAGTTATTTTTTTAAGTGGAGCACATCGCCATTCTCAACACAGGGCTCAGCTGGGGAGCAATCAGGGGAAGATAGATACTGAGTGGTAGGCACCTCTCCACATCACACACTGACTCTTTGTTTTCATTCAGGTTATTTTCCTCATTATAAGAATAGCACCCAGCTATCTAAAAATGAAGTCACTATGCGCTCCCCTCCTTAAGGGCATCCGTTTTTCACATTATTGGTACCATCTTCAAAGTTCTATATCTGCAGTCTTGAGCTGTAGCCCAGTACTCAGCAGGAGTGTTTTACCTGGACATTTGCTGCTTGGTTCAAATATACTTATGTGCAAAGCTAAGTCTTTTTATCTTTAGTTTTTTTTTTTTTTTTCAGTCAGGATTGTCTGCATTTTACCATATTAGGAGCTTAGAATAATCCTAACTTCTTAAATTCCTTTATTCCATAATCCAGCCTGCCATCAGTTGTAGTTTCCTTCACTGAAATGTCTTGGAGGTGACCCCCTCCCCCTGCCCACTGTCATTGCTGAAGTTCAAACACTCACCACCTCATTTGTACATCATCCACAAGGTTTACCAGCTGACTTCTCCAATCCTGTTCTTCCTCTTTTATCCATTCTGGGGTCACTAACAGTCAAATTTTATTAACACTTAGTTTTCTTTTTTTTTTAAACTTAGTTTTCTTAAATATTTTCCCCCTATATAGAGTTTTTAAACCAAATTCAAAGTGCTTTCCTCTTTTAGAGATTTCTTTCATACCAGATACTTATTCTGTCTTTATTTCTCAATCACTCCTCAGTATACTGTCTCCTGCTTATCCGCTAACAATTACAAGTGGTCATGGAGAGTTTCCTCCTCTTCCCTGATTGTGTCCCCAGCCCCCACCTCCAGCATGTTTCCATTCTCATCATTCCAAGTTCTACCTTTCAAGGCCTAGCTTCTAAATTATTTTCTTTTAGAACTTTCTTTGACAGTTCCTTCCTATGTGTTTTTGTATCTGTTCTAAACTACATTTTGAAGAAGCTATGTGGTATAATGAGATTTCTTTGGAGCCAGAGAAGTATAACTTTAAATCTTAGCTACACAGCAACTTTTTAGCCTTAAGCAAGTTAACCTTTCTAATCTAGTTTCCTTATCTTTGAAATTTAAATAATTATGTGTACACACATATACCTTTTTGTGAATGTAAAATGAAGTAACATTTAGTAATATATGTTAGTACTTAGTATTAGGGATTGTTGCTTGCAAACAAAAACCCAGGATAATAGTATCTTGAAATTGAAGTTTATTTTTCTCTTACATAAAAGAAGTCCAGGGTTAGGAAGTGTCCAGGGCTGATACGGTAGTTCATCTGGGATCCAGGCTTTCTCTGCTTTTGTTTTCTTTCATCTCCTAGAGCCTAATTTCTATATCAAAATTATAATTACCTAAAAAAAGAAAACCACAAAAAACCCCAAAATTATAATTACCACATAGTTCAAGGTGGCTGCTGGAGCTCTAGCTATCATAACTACATTTCAGATAGCAAAAGGAGGAAGAGCATGAGGAGGGAAAGGAGGCCTGCTTTCCAGCTTAGCTTTCTTTTTTTTTTTTTTAAATTTTTATTTATGATAGTCACAGAGAGAGAGAGAGAGGCAGAGACACAGGCAGAGGGAGAAGCAGGCTCCAAGCACCGGGAGCCCGATGTGGGATTCAATCCTGGGTCTCCAGGATCACGCCCTGGGCCAAAGGCCGGCGCCAAACCGCTGCGCCACCCAGGGATCCCCCAGCTTAGCTTTCTTTAACTAGCCTTCCTGGAAGTCCTTCAAACCCCTGCTAATGATAGTCTCATTGGCTGGCACTTAGTCACATGACCACCACTTGCTAAAAGGAGGCTGTAAATTTTAATCTCTCAGTTGTTGGTACACTGTTGCACAAAATAGAATGAATATTCTATTACTAAGAAACAAGGAGATAATTAACTATGAGTGGCTACAGGCAGCCTCAGTCATAGTTACTTGTGCTAACCCGTGGTGCTTGACAAATAGGCTTAACAAGTATCTTTATGTCTCTCTATTCTTTCTATTCTACTTAGTGTCAACTTAGCACTTTATTCTTCTTTGCTTCAAATATATCTTACTTTTTCAGGTTCATTGAAAGTTTCTAAGTGGACAAAGACTGTATATCATAATTCTTTGTTGTGTTTCACAACACCTAGCAGAATGCTTGGCACTTGGACCATGTAGTAGGAACTTAGTATGTATTTGTTAATTGATTTTATTTTTTACTAGGACCATAGTTATTTTGCCTCTCATTGAATCTCCCCACCCATCATGAGTATTTAGTACTTATTCTTCAACTACAAAGTAGCAGCTGTCTAGAGAGGATGTACTTGAGATTTTCATTTCTTTGATAATTTCCTGCTTTCTCTTGCCTAAAAAGTTAGTCTGTGGAGTTGATATTCTAACACTTTATCTTTCTTGGGTTAATGTATTTAAAATGGATTTGTTATATACCTAGTGCTTCAAGATAAATACTTCAAATTAAACCTAAGGAATAATGCATATTTGTTTGTAGTATATATCGATTACGTATATATCTCTAATATACTTATTCATTATGCATATATAGAATAAGACTTCAAAATTCCACTTTTAGCAAGGCCTCAGGAAATGATTTTTCTGTGCATATTTAATTCACTCATTTGTAAGGAAGCTCAATAGTTTGAAAAAAAGCTTAGGTCACATTTCTTTGTCACACTGATTTTGAGTTGCTAGTGATTTTTCTTTTTCTCCCCAACCATGGATGAGAAGACAGGAAGAACTAACTGGAGAGAGGAGACTCTTTCCAAGAAGATAAAGAAATAGTATTACTAGAAAGTTTTTTCCCATCTGCTTGAGTCAGACTTTATGGTAAAAATAAGATGTTACGGAATCAAAGTATCTTGGGATAGAAGAGTTTATAGGAATTCTTTTTATTCCATTTTGGTACTCACTGAATGGGGTATTTTTTTTTTTATTTAAGATTTTATCTATTTATTTATTTGAGAGAGAGAACAAGTTGGGGGAGGGACAGAGGGAGAAGCAGGCTCCCTGCTGATCAGGGAGCTAGACATGGGGCTTGATCCCAGGACCCTGGGATCATGACCTGAGGTGAAGGCAGAAACTTAACCAACTGAACCACCCAGGCATCCCTGAATGGAATATTTTAAACATGCTTTATGCTTCCTTCACAGGTATATATTACATTATTAGCATATGAATATACAAATATGATACAATTTCATACCCCCCTTAACCAGTATGCTAATATATTCACCCAAACATGCATATGTCTTATATAAACACATATAAATGCTAAGAGAGAAAAGTTATGCTGCTACAAATTCTTCTTAGAACAAAGTTAGCTATAAATAAAAAAGAGTTCTGTATCATTCATTACACTCAAAGAGTAGGAAGTAGACTTATATGAGTGGTTATTTGGTTTGATGTTTAGGTATATATTAAACATACCTCTTTTAGAGGTATGGTGGGTGAGAGATAGGGGCTTGGACAGTAAAGTAACTATACAATGTTAATAAGAATATATATTAATGAAAAATTATAATAGCTTTATGATACTTTTTAATTGATACTTTTTGACTGGTGTACAAATGACAGTCATTTATTTATGAAAAGTTGATATTTCTTTCTAGTTTGACTTTATTTGGTTTTGTTCTCATAGATGTTTTCTCCCAGATGTCAGATTCCAATGGCTTAATGATATTTAGCAAGTTTGACCAGTTTCTGAAGGAAGTTCTGAAGCTCCCAACAGCTGTCTTTGAAGGGCCGTCTTTTGGTTACACAGAACACTCAGTCCGCACCTGTTTTCCCCAGCAGGTAAGAACAATTTTGTAAAATCTAGGACTAGGAGAGCGCTCATTTATCCCTCTACCTTTTACAGATTTCACCAGGTTGCTTGTAGTCTAGGGACATAAAGGGGAGGAGAAAGAGCTTTATGTGGGGGGGAGAGACTGAAGAGGGCGGATAAAAAATTTACCTGAGAATTTTGGTTTGGGGGAGAGGGGAGTCTTTTCTGAAAAGTGATAACATAAAATGTTTTAAATTACTAACATTTTAAAGAAAAATGTTTGAGATGAAATGTTTATATTATTGCTGCTGGATATATTTATTACTCTCCTGAATGAGATCTTCATTTTTTTTTTTTTTTTTCTGAATGAGATCTTTAAACTGTGAGACATAGGAATTTTGGCATAAAATTCTACAATACTGGACCATTTTTTCCTGAGCACCAAAGATTCCCAGCTGCCAGCTCAGAATCCCTCAAGGGCACACTGCCGTTTTCATATGAAGGAAAGATAGATTGGGTTTCCTCTTTATTTGTATGTCCTTCTGCAATCCTGCCCTTGAGGTTGAATGTGTGAATTCCTGAGATCTTAACTGGGCCTCAAATGACTCAGAGCACAGTGGATGCTGACTGTAGCTTCATTTATTCAGGGAGACATGACATAAAAGGCACTTCATGCTAAACTTAGAAAGTTAGGGAAAGTGGGAAATTAAGAAAAAGTCTGTGTTTAAACTAATGAGTAAGAGAATAAATAGGATATTGACATAGTCTGAAAATATCTCTCCATAAGATATTTATTAATTATAAAAGGAAATATAGTAACCTTAGAAAGTTACTATGTTATAGTAGAGAAACCTCTTAGATCCA
Organism: Vulpes lagopus; assembly: GCF_018345385.1. Lineage (NCBI taxonomy): Eukaryota > Metazoa > Chordata > Mammalia > Carnivora > Canidae > Vulpes > Vulpes lagopus. Next base: position 113,924,371 of record NC_054828.1, read on the forward strand.
CATTGACCAAGTGATCAAAGACCCTATCACCAGTAAAGGGGACACACTGATGTCCCTGCCAATCAGGAGGCAACACAGGAGGATGCACTGAGAAGCACCCAGTACCACTGCTTTGGTACATGGGCCAGAAAAGCACAACCCAAGTCTCATTTTCCTTTTTCCCTCTCCATTTTTTTTTAAAGATTTTATTTATTTATTCATGAGAGACACACACAGAAAGAGAGGCAGAGGCACAGGTAGAGGGAGAAGCAGGCTGCATGCAGGGAGCCCGACATGGCACTCGATCCCAGGTCTCCAGGATCATGCCCTGGGCTGAAGGCGCTAAACCACTGAGCCACCTGGGCTGCCCTCCCCTCCATTTTTTCTGTTTGATTTTATTTTTTACAGTTTTGTTGAGATGTAATTGACATACAACTTATTTTTTTAATTATTGGTATTCACTTCAGAAACTTGAATCCACAGATATAAGCAGTATATTACCAGAAAGTTACAAGTAAACACAGATTATACATGCAAATTTCTGTTCACAAAGGTCACATGTGCAGGTATATAAATTAAAACTGTGCATCTAGGGCACTGAGGTGGGCATTTGCCGGGATGAGCACTGGGTGTTATTCTGTATGTTGGCAAATTGAACACCAATAAAAAATAAATTTATTATTAAAAAAAAAAACATGCATCTAGATTATGGCCAAACTGTTTTTAAAATGCAGAAATGTAAAATTACATCTTGAAATATGAAAAGATGATCTACACACTTCAAAAATCAAATGTTGCTTATACCAGATGTATGACAGCTACAGGATTCAAGTGACAAGCAATAAGATCTCAAGAAATTAATACTGCTCAAAGAGAACGGGAATATTTTTACATTTCCCTGAAAATACATTGACTACTAGAATACAAAATCTAGCAGGAAGGGGGAAAAATTACAAAAATCTAAAGCCATTTGGCCATTTAGAATTAAGAATTCATATTTATCTGAATTTAGGGGAAAAAATTACAAAAGTCTAAAGCCGATTACTTAGTATTTCTTATTACCTAAACAACAGCATGACATTAAAAGAAAACTGCACCTGCTTTTTAATTGCCAATCTCATATTAGTGAAAATCTCCAAATAAAAAGCAACCAAAAAAGCTTCAAACTCCAAATGAAGTCTGCAAGGCTCAGATTAAAATGTGGAATGTTTCAGATGAAAGTAATAAAAATACAATTGGTTTTGTTCTTTATTGAATGGAATCAAAAGTATAAGGTGTACAACGTAATGACTTGGTGTTTGTATATATTGCAAAACAATTTTCCACAATAAATTTAATTAACATCTATTTGGCCTGAGTCTCATCTTGAGGAAACATCTGACAAGTCCAAATGAAAGGATTTCTACAAAGTAACTAGCTTGTACGTACGCTTTATAAATGTCAATGTCATGAAAGACCAAAAAAAAAAAAAAAAAAAGGACTGAGCTGTTCTACATTACAGGAGTCTAAAGAGAGAAACATTCAATGCAGTTTACAATCTAGGTTTTTCTTTTGTTATGAAGGACATTATTGGGACATTTGAAAAATTCTGGATAAATTTTGTAGACTAGATAATAGTATTTTGTCAATAAATGTTAATTTACTGATTTTTATACTTGTATTAAGTTATGTAAGAAATATCCTTGTTTTAAGAAATATGATCTGAGAGGGGATCCCTGGGTGGCTCAGCGGTTTAGCGCCTGCCTTTGGCCCAGGGCGCGATCCTGGAGTCCCGGGATCAAGTCCCACGTCGGGCTCCCGGCATGGAGCCTGCTTCTCCCTTCTCCCTTCTCCTGTGTCTCTGCCTATCTCATTCTCTATGTCTATCATAAATAAATAAATAAATCTATAAAAAAAAAAAGAAATATGATCTGAGGTATTTAAGGGCAGAAGGGTATCTCTTCTGCAGTGTTAACATTTAAGGAATCTGGGTTAATGGGAATTTTTTTGGTAATCTTACAGTAATTCTATAGTAATAGAAATAATTCTAAAATTACTTACAAATAAGTTAAAATATTGAAAGAACAAATCTAAAGGTTTGAGAACTGAAAGTACATTGTAAACTAGATCCTCCAACCTGTAATATTTTGATTCACAAGAGCCAAAAACAAATACACATATATTTCTTTTTACATTTAGAGTTAAGAATTCATATTTATCTGAATTCAGACTTTCAAACATATTTTATTATTTGTTTAGAGATTACTCATTGGCTTTAATAACACCGAACGTGGTGCCTATAATACTGGTGAATTATTTTCACCAAGTTCTGAGATGTTCTTCCCAAATCTGTATGCACTTGGGCTAATTGTTTTTGTAAATTTGTCTCTATACATAATTTATTTTTTCTCTGTGTAAATGACAATACCAGCTTTTAGCATATTAAACATAGCTGTGTGCTTCAATTTATTCTAATAAAGTACAGTTTGCATCCTCCCATCCCATATATTCATTTTTATTTTTATTTTTTAAAGATTTTATTTATTCATTCATGAGAGACACAAAGAGAGGCAGAGACAGAGACAGAGGGAGGAGGCCCCCTGTGGGGAGCATGATGTAGGACTCAATCCCAGGACCCTGGGATCACAACTTGAGCCGAAGGCAAATGCTCAATCACTGAGCCACCCAGGTGCCGCCCTCCCTGCCCCCCAACCCTATTTATTTATTTATTTATTTATTTATTTATTTATTTATTTACTCACTCACTCACTCACTCACTCATTCATTCATTATTTTATTTATTCATTCATGAGAGACACACAGAGAGAGCCAGAGACACAGGCAGAGGGAAAAGTAGGCTCCATACAGGGAGCCCCATGTGGGACTTGATCTCTGGATCAGGATCATGCCTTGACACTTAACCGCTGAGCCACCCAGGTGTCCCATATATTCATTTTTAAATAATCTGAGCTGTCCATAGGTATCTTATCTTAGGTATCTAGGTGTCCATAGGTATCTGTATCTTAGTACAGGATATCCTGCAGGTATTAAAATGCCCAGAAGCAATGTAATTGAGGATGAGTATGAAAAAGAAACTGCAAATATTTTTTATTTAGAACTCATCTCACTTTTGCTGCTTTAGTAGTACCATTTCATCAAATGATTGCCCCCAAAATACTCTGGGGTAATCATGTATGTGATGTACATGTTGCTTTTCACACAAGATGCTTGCTGGAGGTCAGGCTAAAACTTGATCAAGTTTTGGAATGCTATTATTAAGTGTCAGAATAGGGAAGGGAATTTATACAAAGAAGTGTCCATAAAGAACAACATATGTGGGGTGCTAAATCCAAAGTAATCCTTGATCTAATTGTAATGTGACTAATATGACACTCTGGTATTGGAGCAGAAGTTTAAAATATTGAAGAATATACAGAAACTTCCAACTGTTAATCCTAAGAATGCTATCTAGAATTCTCCAGATTACTTTATGCCTTTATTGTGAAGCCTTTGAACTGACTGTTGCTTCTTATATACTTCAGATTCCTATAAAAACTCAGTCTGTGTTTTGATATGTGCCAAATTTGGAAAAGTCAGAGAAGCTATCTCAATCTAGAGGAAACTTACATTTTCCTTGGTCTGTAAAGATGACAGAAGAAAAAAGACCCTCACAAGAAAAAGAAACTACTGATAGAATGACCCCCAAAAAAGAGACTTTGGAAAAAGTTTCATGCAGCAAGAGTTAAATCCGATGATTTTTGGGTTCCTTTTTGAAATGGTCTTTTTCCATACGGATTGTTTTACTATGTGTGTGTTTTTTTAATGCAAATTCACTCTTAGACCCTCAGATGGAGAGAGAACAGTGTCAGCGTAAAGTGGAAATTGCACTGTTGAATCACATGCAATTTTCCCCAGCTTATTAATATTCTGGACTGAACAAAGAAGTGATCACAGAATGTACGTCTCTTTTAAGAAAGAAGTGGAAATCTTGCAGAAGTCTCTTTCTTTAGTGAAAGAACTGGCTAGTTTGGAGGATTCACGAACTGCTTCACTTTCTATGGTGTTAATGGGGTAAAACTGTAGCTACAGATTCAAGAGATGTGAAGACATCTCCTGTCCCCCTACACCCGTGCTACAAAAATTGATTGATAGGGTTAGCTATCCCTTGGATCCAGTATTTAGTTTTGATAAAACTAATCTGTTTTGGGGCACCTGGGTGGCTCTATCAGTTGAGTGTCTGCTCAGGTCATGATGCCGGGGTCCTGGGATTGAGTCCAGCATCAGGCTCCCCACTGGGAGCCAAAAAACTAATCTGTCTTGAAAGTAGTATGCCCTTATGAAGAAGTAAAAAAGTGTCTCTGGATTTAAGACCAAAAGGTATCATCTGGTAGTGACTTTGGTTGGCAGTGCCTATGGAGATTTAATTGTACTGATAGTGGTGTTGATATTGTTTTGTTTGTCCTCTGTTTATAAGGCTGCATAGGTTCTTAGGTTTGTGCCAATCCTGTTTTTCTCATATACTTTGTTATTTTTTAAGTCCACAGTTTTGCAGTATGTGCAATTTTTCCAATAATGTATGTGTTGAATTACAGAAGAAATGCTTGAATTTTTTTTAATGACATGAAGAAAGTTACATATTTGTTTATTTTAATACAGCTTTAATTCTTTTTTAAAAAACAAAATTTCAAACTAACCCAAAATAAGAGATGTTGGGCTTATGTAGTTTTAAAAACACAACAAAGGGGCACCTCGGTGGATGAGTTGGTTAAGCATCTGCCTTCGGCTCACGTCATGATCCGGGGTCCTAGGACTGAGTTCCACATTGGGCTCCCTGCTCAGTGGAGAGCCTGCTTCTCCCTCTCCCTCTGCTCCTCCCCACCGCTTGTGCTCTCTCTCTTTCCCAAATAAATAAAATCTTAAAAAAAAAAACTCAACAAAATTAAAAGCATTTATAAGTTTATTCAGCAGAACACATCTACTGGAATAGCTAAAATTCAGACTACACCAAATGTTGTTGAAGATTTGGAGCAGCAGAACTCTCATACCAACCACTTTGAAAGAGGCTCTGTTGGTTTCCTATAAACCCTTACAGATACCCATGATCTGGCAGTTTGACTCTTGAGTTTTTTTCCCACATGAAATAAAAGCTTATGTCCAAAAAAAGATTTACAAGGATGCTTTTATGAGCGTCAGAAGCATCTGAAATGTTCGTAATAAACCACTGGAGTAAAGTTAATTCAAGAAATAGTATGTCTGGAATTTTCTTCAAATTAATCCAGACTGAAGGAAGAGTAAAGGCATAAATTAAAATTAGTTGTATGTTGAGAATTGTTGAAGCTGGATGACAAGAATATTATATAATTCTATTTTGGTATATTTTAAATTAATAGAAAAATTAATCCTAGCTGTAAATTTGTGATCATAATTATTGTCTGAATAAAGCACAGTATTAACAGCACCTCAAGTCTAACATTTTGGGGAGTAGACCAAATTTATTGATTCTTTAGTGGTTATTGATTGATTGATTGATTGTTAAAATTTTTATTTACTTATTTGAGAGACAGAGCATGTGAGGTGGAGGGAGAAGCCGTGGAGGGGAGTGAGAGGGAGAGAATCTCAAGCAGACTCTGAGGAGAGTGGAGCCTGATTTAGACCTTGAGTCACGACCCTGAGATCATGACCTGAGCTGAAACCAAGAGTTGGATGCCTAATGGACTAAGCCACCCAGGTGCCCCTGATTCTTCAGTGGTTATACACTAACAAACTGACTTTAGAGACTTAAAAAAGTTTTTAAAAACAAGCAGTGCATAGCAATATGTTAAATTTCTCTGCATTTTTTTCTAAACTTCAGTGTTTGGGTATGAGTTCTGTTTCTCCTTAAAAAGGTGATTGCTATTTGTTGTATTATTTATTTTTTAGGTTTGTATTGACTTTAGTTTGAAGTGTTCAGTCCACCCTGCAGAGGATTTCATTTTTTGTTTTTTAAATGTGTGAATTTTTTTTTTTTTTTTGAGAGAGGTAGAGGGGCAGAGGGAGAGAGTGAATCTTAATGGGCATGGGGCTGTATCTCACTGACCCTGAGATCATGACCTGAGCCAAAATCAAGAGTCAGATACTTAACTGACTGAGCCACTCAGCCCTCAGCCTGCAGAGGATTTTAAATTTGATGTCTATCTGTATGGAGGACTGAATAAGTAGAGCAGGGGAGAGAAGGATGAAAGAGGGAGATGGGGAAGTAGAGGCATTCTTTCACTCAGTGTGGCAGGATTCTCCTTGATTCCCAGGGAGGTAGGAAGTGGGTAGCTATGAGATTACATTATCACCAGTGGATTTTTCAGAATAACAACAGGATTTCTCATGCCTGGAGATGTCTCTGATTCTATTTCAACCAGTGTATCTTTTGCTATATGCCAAAATGACTTTTCTTCCCACTTTATCTTTGAAGTGAGATGTTTTCTGGACATTCTGACCTAGTCTTCCTGGACATTGAAAAGTTTGGTAAGAATTGCCTGGCACATGTATATGTGTATTTCATAGGAATTCTAATTAAGCAGATTTTACAGTGTCCAGCAGCGGTCCTTTATTACTGTGATCTAGTTGAGTTATTACCATGTTTCATTGATTTGAAGACATTCAAATCACACCTTCGCATCTCTGATATAGAGATACTTCATATAGCTAATGGCATGTTACAATTGCAGTTGGCCAGGCAGTAGTTATGATGGGTTGTCTTTTCTTGCACATGTGTGAACCTGGTCATAGCACTTCCTGTTGTTGCTTCAGCTGAATTATGCCTGTGTTTGGTCCTGCATGTGTTGTCATTTCAAATGATATTGGTTTGCACTGACATGCCAATAACCCCTGAACTTCTCTCTCTTCAACAGAGGCCCTCATATTTCATATCCCAGCTAAAATAGCCCTTTTTCTTTGATGCCCTGAATCTTTCAATGTAGGATTAATTGTTCCTCTTCTCATTCCCATGGCATGTTATATCTAGCTCCCTTATACCCTGAAGGGATGCACCTTGATCTTCAACTTTATATCCCTGTGACTAATGATGTTTGGAAAATGAGTGATGCTTACTAGTGATTTGTTAGATTAAATGATTTAAATCGCACTGTATGGCATGAGAAAGTATCTTTGGCTTCCATTCTAACTGAAAGTTTGAATCTCATGGATGTACCTGCAATCTTGTTTTCATTGGCTTTTTATTCCATGATTCTCTCAAATGAAACAATCTTTGCAATGAGGAAAATAGAGTATTTTAGAAATTCTGAAGTCTTCCCATCTTTTAGCTGTATTAAATAAAAACATCTCTAAAAAAATAGCACAGCAACATTATATTGTTGTGTCATTACAAAGTACTTTAATTTCAAAATAAATCTGCGATATGGACAAATCAGTGTCTAATAATAATAATAAGGCTGACCCATAGCACTGGTCCTATAACCAGTTAATGTATGTTTGCCCTGTTCAGGCAAAATATTTTTAACTCTGCACAAAAGTTTACATAAACATGTTTTTAATCTGGAAGATTTTTTAAAAATGTTTTCAAGTTTGTTAACTATATGTCATATGGTTTATTGTTTACCAAGTGAGTTAAGGCAATGGATAAGAAATACTCACATGTTGTCCATAAGGAAACAAGAAGTTTTAATGGAAATGATGAGGTTGGAAATTGCACCTGTGATGATCCAATGCTAAACTAATTTACTTGTTTTTTCATGTTATTTTACTGATACTGGGTTTCTCATTTTTAAGAAATGGTCCCTGCCCCCCTGTAAAACGGGGGAAATGTAGTCATGGGTGGAGGGAAGGAGGTGAGAATGGCTCTAGGGTAATAGTATTGAGGCTTAGAATAACAAAGGGCAAGGGAGGTAGGTGACAAAAAGAAAGCTCATTTCCAAGAAAAAAGGTGAGTACACACAGGATAGAAACAGCGTGTTTTATAGAGGAAGGCAGAGATAAATCATGGTGTCTCTGCTCAGTGGATCAGACAGCTGTTAAAATGATTAGAAATGAAGACCTCATAGCAAAACAATTAATATTTAATAAAAAGTTAAGTGAAAAAACATATGTTTTCGTCTACCCTATGTACATAATTACATAGATGCATATATACATTTGGAAAGAAATACAGAAAAATGAGAATTGTGGGAATGTACAGTTTTTGCAATTTTATTATAGTTTTTGTTATAAATATTGTGCTATAAAAATAAGAAGAAATGCAAAGGATGTGTTCAACTCAAGAAAAATAAAAATAAAAAAGGAGAAAAAAGAGCCAACCTGTCTTCCACACAGTTATTTACTAAGTCATGGAATTTTTGAGCTAGGAATTCTATCTCAGGTATTCTCAACCTTTTTGGTCTCAGGACCTCTTTACAATAAAAAAAAATTTTTAAAGATTTTATTTATTTATTCATAGAGATGCAGAGAGAGAGAGAGAGAGACAGAGACACGGGCAGAGGGAGAAGCAGGCTCCATGCAGAGACCCCGAAGTGGGACTCGATCCAGGGTCTCCAGATCACGCCCTGGGCTGCAGGCGGCACTAAACCGCTGCGCCACCGGGGCTGCCCTCTTTACAATAAAAATTATTGAGGTCCCCAAAGAGCTTTTGTTTATGTGGGTTATACCTATTGATATTTCTATACTAAAGATTAAATTTGAGAAATTAAAGGTATTTATTGTCACTTAAAAATAACAATGATAGGACGCCTAAGGGGCTCAATCAGTTGGGCATCCAACACTTGATCTCAGCTCAGGTTTCAATCTCAGGGTCATGAGTTCAAGCTCACAGTGGGCTCCACACCCAGTTGGAGCCTACATGAAAAAAAATAACAATAAATCTGTTACATCTTAAATAATACATTTTTATAAAGAATTAACTACATATTCCAAAACAAAAATATTTAACCAGAGTGCCATGGTAGTACATTTTTTTGCAAATTGCTTTAATATTTGGCTCCATTGAAGACAGCTGGGTTCTCCTATCTGCTTATCCATGGGTTCTGTTGTGATATGTTGTTTTGGTTAAAGTATGGAAAGAAATCTGGCCTCACATAGGGAGGAATTGGAAAAAGGAGGAATGCTTTAGTAGCTTTTTCAGATGATTGTGGATATGCCACTTTGCCTCTGGCACACCCCACTGTACACCTATAAGAGACATATTTTGAAATGGGCAAGTAATGTCTGAGAATTGTTTTAAAAATAGTTCTGGCCTCATGGACTCCTTGAAAATGTTTTAGAGACCTATAGGGCAGCTTCTGACCACACTCTGAGAAGCACTGCTCTACTGAAACCAGAATGTTTTTGTTTTTAAAGATTTTATTTGTTTAATCATGAGAGACAGAGAGAGGCAGAAACATAGGCAGAGGACGGAAGCAGGCTCCTTGCAAGGGAGCCCAATGCAGGACTATATCCCAGGACCCTGGTATTATGCCCTGAGCCAAAGGTAAACACTCAACCACTGAGAGCCACCCAGGTGCCCCTGAAACCAGAATGTTAAGTGACTTTCTCCAAATGGAAGACAAGAGTACTGGACACAGTTCTGGTTTTATTTCTCATGCTCTTGGAGGAATTCAAATTACAGTATGACTTTAGGACAACTTTTGTAAACTGACCCTGAGTATTTTTATCAGGCTCTTCTGAGATGTCAAGTATAAATTGTCCTTTTTCAACTTGAGTATTAAAAGAGAAACCTAAAAAAAATAAAATAAAAAAATAAAATAAAATAAAAGAGAAACCTCCATGATAGGCAAATCAAAACTTTCTAAGAGAAAGTAGCGTTAGGATTGTAGGTAGACTTGTAGAAATGTAATTTTTTGATATTAGGTATAAAAATATAGAAATATTAATTTAAACATACATTTAGTTTTGATTACTACCTCTTACTAGCTAAAAAAAACTTCCCAGCATCTTCTTTCCCAGTAATTTTATGTAGACAATTTTATTTATTTCTTTGTTGCATTTATGCAAATATCCTTATTTAGAGGCATTTTCTGTATCTGAACCTCCCTTTAAATGTTCTGTCACTTTCTGGTTTGGTTTTTAATGTTTTGTTCACTCATTCCTCTGAGGTTCCACTGAGGTCTCAGAAACATCAATGACTTGGATGCCTGAGATAGAAAACACTTTGGAAAACTTTATTTAGCCTAATTAAGTGGGTATTTCTCAAACCTCACCACCAGTGCACAGCTTTCTATAAAGAGCCTTTGGATGGTAACTTCCTACTGTTGTCAAACAGTAGGAAGCCCTCCATAAGCCCTCTTGCTTGCCCCTGCCCTACCCCTATTCAATGTTGGCCTCCAATCTCTGTCCTCAATTGGAGGCTTTCCTTAACTTTTCTTCCTCTTTTTCAAGTTTTTATTACAAAAGTCTCTTTCTTGCCTTGCCATCTACTTTATCTTCCTTTTTCTGTTCCCTACTTACCAATTTTTTTTCTTAAGATTATTGTTAATAAGAATTATCTCCTTATGTACAATGGAATCAAGATTCTCCTAGTTACCAAAAAGATACACAAAAACAGAGATCCCTGGGTGGCTCAGCGGTTTAGTGCCACCTTCGATCCAGGGCATGATCCTGGAGACCTGGGATCGAGTCCCACGTCGGGCTCCCTGCATGGAGCCTGCTTCTCCCTCTGCCTGTGTCTCTGCCTCTCTCCCTCTCTCTCTCTGTGTCTCTCATGAATAAATAAATTAAATCTTAAAAAAAAAAAGCAGTCTAGTTGGGGAGGTGGTGTTACAGGGGAGTGATGGACGTTGGATGTTTAGAGTCTATTTTCATTATCTCTGTGACTGGGTCTAATTACTTCACTTTTCTGCACTTTAGTTTTCTTTCTGTAAATGAGAAAGTTGTCAAGTGATGTTTAACAGTGTTTGCTCCTCACTTTTGTATGGACTCAATGATTACTTATCCAGTGCCTGTTGTGTGCCTGGCACTGTTACGAAATGCTGGCAAGGGACGCCTGGGTGGCTCAGTGATTGAGTGTCTGTGTTTGGCTTGGGGTGTGATCCCAGAGTGCCGGTATCAGGATCAAGTCCCACATCAGGCTCCCTGCATGGAGCCTGCTTCTCCCTCTGCCTATGTCTCTGCCTCTCTCTCTGTGAGTCTCTCATGAATAAATAAATAAAATCGTAAAAAAAAAAACCCAAAACCCTGAAATGCTGGCAATACAGTAAACAACAAATGGAGTAGTTTCTGCTCTCAATGATGTTGTTCTATAACAAGGTGTGGAATGTCTGTCTACCCCACAGGTAAGAGAAATAGTAATTTGAAGGGTGGCTGAGTTCCAGTCCTCGCTTTATGCGATTTAGGTAGGACCTTTACAGGTCATTCATTCATTCATTCATTCATCCCCTAAAGATTTACTTATTTATTTGAGAGAGAGAGAAAGAAAGAGAATCCCAAACAGGCTTCCTGCTGAGTGCGGAGCCTGAAGCAAGGCTCAATCCCACAACTCCGAGATCATGACCTGAGCTGAAACCAAGAGTCAGATGCTCAACCAGCAGAGCCACCAAGGTGTCCCAAGATCTTTATAAATCATTTAAATGCTTTGTTCCTTCTTTTTCTCATCTGTAAGATGAAGATAGTGATATCTAAACTATTTACCTTATGTGGTTAAGACTCAACGTGTGTGGAAATGCATTGAATATAGTGGTAATGTACAATGTGTTGCAATGTCTATAGTAATGTAAAATGTTATTGTACTTTGCTATAGAATTTCACATGGAATTCATTACAGCTTGGTTGAGAGAATTCTAGATTAACTTAATTTTGGAATTCAGAGGTACTTGAAGAATATAAAGTATGTTTGTTTTTCTTCTCTTCACAGAAAAAGATAATGCTAAATATGTTTTTAGACACGATGATGGCCGATCCTCCTCCCCAGTGCCTTGTCTGGCTACCTCTCATGCATAGGCTCGCCCACGTTGAGAATGGTAAGCAGAACTTTTGTCATTCAGTCTCTTGAGCTATAGACAATATATGAATTTCCGGAGATTTGATCCATATCTTTGTCTTGCTTGGAATTGAAATGGTAGTTATCTCCAGTAACTTCTTAATTTTTTCTTTTTTTGTTATCGGTTTATCTCCTTGTTTAGCTTGTGTGAGTTTGATAAAGGGAAGGCTGTAGTTTTTATGTAACCACCTCCTTTCTCTCAAGGCTCCTGGTGTTTCCTATTCTGCCAAAGAGAACCAGTAACAGCTGAGAGGTGCTAAAAAGCCGAGCTCTCTTTTTCCCCTTTGTAAGCATGAAATACACGTCCACACTCTGTCTTCTCTCTCTCATCCATGCCTTTTATTTTTAAACCTCTGAGCCTTTTGCCCCACTGTGGCTTTAGTTCACAGCTACCTTAGATTCAGGATTATTTTCTGAAAGGTGTAGACTCTCTTGACTAAACTAAAACAGCTAAAATTAAAAAAAAAAAAAGGATTTTATTTATTAGAGAGGGAGGGAGAGAGTACAAGCCAAGATGGGTGAAGGAGGGGCCGGGAGTGTGAGAAGCAGACTCCCTGCTGAGCAGGGAGCCCTGACTTGAAGCTCCATCCCCGGACCCTGAGATCCTGACCCGAGGGAAAGGCAGACCGAACACTTGACCCACTGAGCCACCTAGGCACCTCAGCAACTAATTTTTTTAACAGGATTTTTGGATAGAGATTTATATTGTTAAGTTATTATAGTATTATTGGAGTATTATCGGCTCTTTTGGAGGCAATACTTTTAAAGCCTGAAGTGTTTTAGGACTTTTATATTCTGTTTGTTTTATAAAATCATTTTGTATCTGCCATACCATATAGAAAGAATCTCATTTGTCCTGATTTTTGTTATCCATATGAACATTTTATTGTGACTTTATGTATAGTATTTATTGATTACATTCTTATGGGGTTAGTGATATTTTTCTCAGCTACAGAGAAATAATATGAACTCATTGACATATCTTGAAAATAAAACATTTTATCTATCACAATAACATTTATCTACATATCTTAATTTTTATGTTGGGGAAATAAATTCTAAAATTGTGGTATTTCTATATGGTATTGTAGTTTGGGCTCTTTCTATGAAATTCATCACTTGAATTATGTTGAAGTAACTATAGGGTAGATATCTACACAAGAATTGTGCTTTTTATATTGGTTTACTAATCCAACTATATTGTATATAAGAAGATTACAACATGATGCATTCTTCCAAAAAGAATACTTTTACCAAAACCTGATCTTATTTGTAATTGACCCAGTATACTTAGTAATCCTCTCCACATTCTGGTTCTTTCCATATCCACCTGGTCAACCCACTACACAGTCTAATACAAGCACTGGCTCTTGACTGGTATAGAAGTGAAGAAGAATTACACAGATATATATATACATGTTCAACCAAGATTATCAGAATGTACTTAATAATTTAATATTAATGTACATATATTATTTAATATCAATAAAAATTATTGTATAGAATTATAAATGCTGGTATGTTGATGTTGACTCTGTTGATGTGAGCTCTAGATTGATTTGGAAATAGTGTTATTTGGTAAAACTTTACTAGGTTGTATAGTTTTAATTTGGAGCACAGATTCTTCTTAATACTTCCATTATGCCTTAGAAGAAAGCTTGAATTTCTTAAAGGAAGTATGTCCTTTGGAGTTCTCATTCCTGATTTTACTTTTTTTTAGTCTTTAATGATCCTGTTACATTGGTTTTCTCTCCTAGTGTTCATTTTTGTTTGTTTTTTGAGTCTTGATTCCCTAGTTAATGTACATTTTTGGAAACAGGACCAAAAATCCTTATAAGATTGGATTTGTACACATAATGCTAGAAAGAGTTATTCAAATGAAGACTTAAATACTATATGCCCCTTTCCTATTGACTTCCATTTCTTGTGTTCAGAATTAAATTGTCAGAGGGGACAATTAATTATGCTACCAACACTTAAAAGTATAAACAACCGCCTGTAACACACAGTTGTGCATTGCCCGTTTCCCACTCAATGAACTGGAGGTTCAGACTGTAAGAGAATCCCAGCAATCTCTATGAATCCTGACTGCTACCTGGCAGTTTTTCATAAAGTGAGATGCTCGTTAAGTGGAGAAAAGAATGACAGGTCCTTGAGTTTCTCTTCTTCCAAATCACTGCCCCTTCGTTAGTCTAGAGTACTTTATTTTACTGTTCTACTTAGAACTCTTACCTAAAACTAACATGGTAATATACCTGATTTTTTTTTTTTTACCAGTTACCACTTACACCCAGATGTATGGTAGCTTTTAATTCAACCAACATTTGAAGGCCTTCAGTTGAAGGTACTGAGTAAAATACATAGTATTTTCAGGTAACAGAGACACGTAGTATGTCATCCTGGTTCTCACAGATCTCATGTCAGTGAAGGAGATAAATGTCTCTATAGCTAACAATGATATATCTCTTTAAAAAGCAACAGGTTTGGAAAATAAGTTTTAGACTGAGAGGGCTTCTCTCTCTTCTTTCCTTATATATTTATCTGAGTTTTGAGAATCATGAGTTTCACTAAAAAAAAAAAAAAAAAAGAAAGAAATTGGTAAAAGAAAAAAAAATAAAAAGAAATTGGTTATTTTCTAAGGTGGATTGGAATGTAATATTCTAACCTGAAAAACCATTTTCTCCTCTATTGTCTTTCCCTTTTATTCCGGTAAATGGCAGGTTCCGTTAATTAAAAGACAATTTAGAATTTTCAATTCTAATTTTGTTTTCACCTTTGCTTTTCTACATGATATTTGGTTTTCCACTGTATTGACTTTATTCTTCAATGAAAATGACTTCTTTCTCTCCCCTGTTCTCCCCTCACCCCCACCTCGTCCATCCCCTGCCTTGCTTTCTGCCCTCCGCAAGTCTTCCATCCCGTGGAATGCTCTTACTGCCGCTGTGAGAGTATGATGGGTTTCCGGTACCGATGCCAGCAGTGCCACAACTACCAGCTCTGCCAAAACTGCTTTTGGCGTGGCCATGCCAGCGGCCCTCACAGCAACCAACACCAGATGAAGGAGCACTCCTCTTGGGTAATCACTTTGTGTCTCAGTCTATGTCCTCTACTGTTAATCTGTCTCTGCAGTGACAGCACTGGGCCAGCTTCCTGATAGATGCCTAAAGAATAAGGATGCGGTGTAATCAAATCTTCATGCTAACGGTTATGATGAGTTGCAAATACATTGTGCTTCGTCACCTAATTTTTTTTGTTTATTTCCATCACTTGATTTTAAAAGTAGAATTTTTAAAATTCCAGGAGTTACTATTACAATTGAAATGGAAAAGTAAGTGAAAAGTGTCTTCTTATTTTAAAATTGTGCAAGGGGCATCCCCCTAAAGCTTATTCTTTGAGCTTTAAGTAAGATTTAAAGTTCTTTTTTTCAAGCATATTTTCTTCACTTCATATTTCTTCACTGTAGGGCTTAATTAAATATTGCAAAGAAAGGTGCATGAAGTAAAGGAGTTAAATTTTTGTCTGTCTGAAGTTGAAGAAATATTGTATTTTTACAGTTGCCACATTGGTGTCCTTACTTTCAAAAGTCATCCTTTAAATAACAATATTTGGGTGGAAGTCGATGTGTGTGTTTGTCCTGTGCTGGTTGTAAATCATGTAACCAGCTTAGCATCAATCATTTTTCTTTCCTTTTCTCAATTTATTTTCAGTTTTTTAAATGCTGTACTTTTATTTCCAAAAAGTTGATACTTAAAATGCCAGTCATTTATTTCCAAAAAGTTGATTTAAGAATTTTTCCCTCTGGGTTTCATTGGTTGGTTGGTTTGCTAAAGGGTAGAACAATATACAGGGTCATACATATAAATCAGGATTTAGGTTCTTACCCTTGTTCATCCTGCTGGACCTTAAGTATTAGAAAGCTTCAGTTACCAGGGGCTTTTCTTTTTTTCTTTTTTTTTCTAGTTAGCCTTTCTAAAACTCAACCCAGAAAAAAGCAAGTAAGTTCATATTGGGGATTTGTTTAAAAAAAAAAATAAATTTCAACCCACATGTACGTTTTACTTCCTATATCTCTGACATGTTAGAGATAATTTTTTTTTTAATCAGATAGGTTTTCAGTTACACTCAACCATAAAATTTTGTTAAACTGAACATCCTATCCTGGGTTGTTTTGTGTTGTAAATTCCAGTATTCTTTGGTTGAGAAGTGATTATTTAAAGTTTTTTAAACAAGCAAAGGAAAAAAAAATACAATGTGGTAGTTTCTTCTCTTTTTTATTGAATAGAGATAATCTATAGATTTTCAAGTTGTTACTTTTCCCTTTCTTAAAGTACAAGTGTCTCACTTAATTGCTTTGTTAATGTTCTTTCCACTGTTTTTTGTTTAGAGTATAACTCTCAATACTGAGCTGGCTCTTTGCTAGGTTACCATTTATAATGATTGGATTCCCTGGAGTGTTTCTCCTGACAAAATTCTCATTCTAGATGTTGAGGGGAAGAGAGTGAAGAACTTTTTGTTCATCTTAGTTTGAAATTGCTCGTTTAGCTAATTTGTAGTCCTTTTAGAAATGGGAATTTTACATTTTTTTTTTAAAGATAAGTGACTGCATATTGTGTTATGACTTACAAAGCAGTGTTTCAAATACTCCATTGAATTTTCGTCATTAGGTTAAAACATACATAAATGAAAGTACAGAAATCACAAGTGAATTCTTGTATTTCTGCATGATCCTCACAACATTCTTGTAAAGTAAGCCAAAACCCCATTTGTTATTATTTTCATTTCAGCTTTCTTTTTTTTTAATTTCACTCATTTTTGTTGTAATGACTGAAGATTTCAAGAAAAATCTAGTCTTATAGGCATGAAGCTGGTATCAGTTCTGAATTTTGATGAGTATATGAATTATGTGTGACTGATGCATACTGGTAAGGTTTTTTGGCACTGTGTGTGTGTGTGTGTCTGTGTGTAACTTGTTTTCAACATTAGAACTGTATGTGCAGTACCATTGTTCTTTGAGGAAGATGTGAGTGAATTTTGAGACTAATGTGGGTAAAGAAGTTTCCATTAACAAAAAGATGTGTAATCACTTTGATAGTAATTTTTTGAAGATTGTCCACTGTTCTTATACTAGTATTTGAATGAATATTTCTCTATGTTCACAAGAGGTAAATTTAGTGTGCATTTAACAAGTTTTATATGAATTTGTATTGTAGACTTGATAGGTTATATTGGTGCTTGGAAGTTTACTCTGATTTTTCCAAAAGTTTCTGTTTAATGTTTTACCTTAGTAACTATGCATTGTAATTCATTTATTCTTTTAGTCATCAATCCATTCATTTGATTTTATTTTAGAAAAAAAGTGTCATATAGTATTATATCTGTGATTCATTGTGTGCATTCAGTATTCATTCAAAAGATATTATTTGAGTCACTACTTTGTGTGCCAGACACTGTTACAGGCATGTGGGATACATCTATGAAAATTCTTGCCCTGTGGGGCTTAAGTTGTAAAGGGTATGAAAGAGACCATTAGGGTTCACTGACATCGCTGTTTTCCTATTTTTGGTGGGCACACATCTAGACTACATTTCTCTGCCTCTGTATCTAGGAAGGACTGTGTAAGTAGCACTTATCAGTGGAATGTGATCAGAGTGATATGTGTCTTCCCAGAATAAGACTGTTAATAGCTGAGTGCCTCTTCTGTTCTCTCTGCCAGCTTAGTGGAAAGAATTTTACTGGGACCCAGGGGAGGATAAAACCACAAATGAAAGGAAACCCGGTCCTTGAATGATGGGTGGGGAAGAATGTCCTGCCAACCTGCTTGACTTTGAGGGGAGCAGGAGAGAAACTCTGTGTTAAGCTTCTGAGGTTTTAGTTTTTGCTACAATGGTTGGTATAGGAAGTAGAGTTCTGTTAAAGCAAAACCTTAAAATTTGTGTTCATTGATTTAGTAGTCAAGTAACCCCCAAGAGGACACTAATATTGGAATTGGGGAGGACAGAAACCCATGTTATGCCTTGGTGACAAATTGAGTAGATTTGTCATCCATGATAATTTAGAAGGCACACTTCATGCCACCTGAGCTCTAGGTCAGAGGTTGGAAAGGATGGGGTAGGTGAGTTTATGTTGACTGTTTTTGGTTAGGGATGACAAAAAAGAGATGGGCTTAAGAAAGAAGTTAGTTTTCAAGCAAAAAATGAGAGGGGATAGGGAAAGTTCTGACAGTTGGAGCAGTGACAGGAAAAATAGATTGCTTATAGACCCTTGAGAGCAATAGGTAAGAGTTAGAAAGGCTTTGAGCAATAAAGGCCTACTGAACTTTCTCAGTCAAAGAAAGTGACTTAGTCCCATGGTGAAGATCAGATCAGGGCATGTGTTCTCATTCTTGGCTGTTCATCAAAATCACCTTGCTCTTACCTATGTAGCTTCTGATTTAATGGGTCAAAGGTACATGAAACTTAGATAAGGCAGTTTTTAAAAGTTCCCCCAAGTGATTCTATCATGCAGCCAAAGTTGGAAACTGCTGACCTATTGTTTCATATGGCCTCCAGGTGGCTTCTGTTACTTCAAAGCAAGAGGAATGGAGGCAAAGACATAAATCAGGCTTGAGAATTGTGTCTAGGAAAGGACTTTGTGTGTGGTTACTGGCACATGGAACTGACTGGAAATAAATAGATCAAAGGCCTACTAAGTTTTTGAGGGAATTGTATATTGGCAAAGGAACCGTGGGCCTGCACTTAACAAGCCATTGACTGTTTGAACTGTAAAACTACTTTTTAAGGACGCAGAACTTGCTCTGGGAAGAGGTGGGTTGTGAAGGTTGCATGGTACCTGGGGAGGGCATGCCAGAGCTCACTTTGCCAAGGAGGATATTGGATAAAGAAGAACCTCCTGCTCATGTTCCTTCATTGTATATTGGAACCGGGGAGGGTGGGTGCCTATAATTTGCCCTGTTTCTGGTTTGCATTGTAAGGAACTACAATGTGGTCTTGTTGAAGAAGTCTGTGATGTACCCAGAGGTCCTGGACTTGACGTTAGGTGTACTGACTAAATGGGACCTTAGGTTTTCTTCTGGGAGAGTTTGAGTGTGTTTTATGTGTAGGAAGAGGGAAGAGAAGGGTATTTCGTGATTAGAATTCCTTACTAATATCCATGTTTTCCTTCTTTTCCTGGACCTATACCTAGATGACATAGCCCATCTTCCTTGCAGCCAGATGGAGCCATATGACTAGTTCTCACCAGTGGAATTTATTTGCAAGTGATCTGTGTAACTTCTGGGGTCAAGGCCATTTAAAGCAGATGTGTCCTCTCATCCCCTCTTTACCCTTCACTCCCAGTAGACATTGGCCACATGGAAATATTTCCAAAGAAACTAGTAGAGGCTAGAGTCCGTAGATGAAAGGGGCCTGGGTATCTGGTTGATGGATCAGAGCCCCTTGGTCAATTTACACTGGACTTGCACATGAGCAAGAAATCAGAAAGTAGAATCCAGAGTATCAGGTCATATAGGCTGTGCTGATGAAGTGAGATTTGAGCAGAATCTTTGGTGTCTGTTAGCAGACATCTGGATAAGAGGAGACATTTTCAGCATGAAGCCTGAGAGCAGGAGTGTGCCTCTGAGTTCAGGGAACAGCAGAGAAGCATGTGTGGCCAGAGTGGAGTGAACAGGAGGAGGGCTATTGGGGAGGAGGTTAGAGAGCTCACAAGGGCCTTACTGGCCATTGTAAGGATGTTGGCCTTTACTCCAGGGAAATGAGGAGTCTTTATAGGATTTTGAGTAGAAGAATCGCATGGCTTGATTTATCTTTTAAAATGATCAGTCTGGGGGATCCCTGGGTGGTTTGGCAGTTTGGTGCCTGCCTTTGGTCCAGGGTACGATCCTGGAGTCCTGGGATCGAGTCCTGCGTTGGGCTCCCAGCATGGAGCCTGCTTCTCCCTCTGCCTGTGTCTCTGCCTCTCTCTCTATGTCTATCATGAATAAATAAATAAGTAAATAAATCTTTAAAAAAATAAATAAAATGATCACTCTGTATAACATGTAAAAAGTAAAATGGGAGGAAAAGATCGCAGCAGAGAGACCATTTCAGGAGAGATGATTGCAGTAATCAAAACCAGGTTCAGTAGGATGGTGGCAGTAGAGGTGGTGACAAGGGTGGGACAAGAATATACTTTATAAATTGGCCTAATGGGTTGGCTATGGCTTGTGAGACAACAGGAGTTAAGATTTTGCCTTGAAAGGGGATCCCTGGATGGCTCCGCAGTTTAGCGCCTGTCTTTGGTCCAGGGTGTGATCCTGGAGTCCCGGGATTGAGTCCCACATCAGGCTCCCGGCATGGAGTCTGCTTCTCCCTCCTCCTGTGTGTCTGCCTCTCTCTCTCTCTCTCTCTCTCAATGTCTATCATAAATAAATAAATAAATAAATAAATAAATAAATAAATCTTTAAAAAAAAGATTTTGCCTTGAACAACTAGAAGGATGGAATTGTCATCAGCTGAGATGAGACAGCTGTGGATAGAGCACACATAGAGGTAAGGATTGAGAGTTCTCTTTGGGAATTCAGTTCAGAATTACAGGTGCTTACTAGATATCCATATAGAATTGTTGAATAAGCTGTAGTACATGAGTCTAGACATCAAGAAAGGAGTCTGAGATGAAAACTCAGGGCAGCCCGGTGGCTCAGCAGTTTAGCACCGCCTTCAGCCCAGAGCGTGATCCTGGAGACCTGTGATTGAGTCCCACATCGAGCTCCCTGCATGGAGCCTGCTTCTCCCTCTGCCTGTGTCTCTGCCTCTCTCTCTGTGCCTCTCATGAATGAATGAATGAATGAATGAATGAATGAATAAATAAATAAATAAATATCTTAAAAAAAAGAAAGTCAGCTTGGGGAGGGGGGGTCATTGGCAAGTACTTGATATTTAAAGCCATGAGACTGGATGGTACCACCAGGTGAATGAGTAGAGATAGAGGAGAGAAGAACGAAGAGGAATGAGAACTGACCTCAGAGGTCATCGTTAAGGGATCTGGGAGAAGAGAAAGAACCTGCAAGCAGTGATGCAGGAGGAAAGCCAGGGAAAGCAAGTGTTCTGGAAAACGTTTGCATGACTAGTGTTTTGAGGAGGAGGGAGTAATCATCTGTGTCCAGTGCTGTGACAATCAAGTGAGAAGGCTGAGAAGTGGCCCCTCATCTAACAATGTAGGGATTGTCTTGCAAGAACAGTTTCTGTGGAGTGATGGGGACAAAATCTAACTGAAGTGATCTATTTCTAACAGTTTTTATTAGTGGGATTTTAGGAGACCAGATTAATCCCACTTTGCTTTTCCCCACTCACAGTTGCAGTTGGGAGTTAGGCAGATGCCAGTCTGTTCAAGAAGGTAGTTTTAACTGTGAAGAAGTAATGGACTTGCCAGTGGCTCCTGAATTGAATACAGCTCAACCCAATACAAGCCTTTCCAGCAGGGAGCAGAGCCCCGTAGCTTGTGGCTCAGGGCACAGAGGAAAACGTGTGTTTTCTGTGATGCTTGCAGATACCAGGAAACAAGGGAGGGGAAGAGGCTGAGCTGGCATGTTCATTCCTTTCCTAGGACCAACCAGTCTGGTCGGAAGAATGAGGGGTCTTCCAGAGAAGGTCCCCCACATGGAAACAAGGCACTGAGCCATGTAATCAGTATTCATTTTTACATTCTAGTTTGCAAGAATATATTCATCATCTTCTCTGAGGTTCTTGGGCTAGATTCAAAGTAACCCTGCCACCAAGAGGCCTGCGGTGTACAGTATTTCAGTTATTGAAAATAAGGCTGCAAAATAAGCCTCTTTAAAACTAGTGACATAAAAACAACCATTATTAGGCCCATTGGGTTTGATGTCAGGAGTTTGGACAAGGCAGAGGGGCTGGGTTGTCCCTACTCCATGATATCTGGGGTCTCTGCTGGGTGTCTGAAATACCAGGCAGGGTGGGTGGCTTGAATAACTGAAGGCTTCTTCACTCCCATATCCAGCATCTGCCCTGGGATAGCTAGAAGGCTGGCCTCAGCCAGATGGGTAGACTGGACCAACCTGTGTATGGCCTGTGGCCTGCATGTGGCCTGTGCATTCCACAGCATGGTGGCTATGTTTTCAGAGAGAGCATCTCTGGAGGAAGCATCTGGAGAATCAGTGTTCCATCTCTATTAATTCCTTGCCTTTCCTGCCTGAGCTGTGGAAGTCATGCAGTCACATTCTGCCAAATAGTGTTGGTTGCATCCCTGAGGCATTAGGGCTGGTCCAGATGCAGGGAGGGAGAGGGTGCTGGGGGGCAGCGGTGGTGCTAAGTCCCATCGCAAAGGAGCACATGTGGTGTGGTGAGTGGGATGATGCAGTTATGCATGCATGCAGTTAATGCTCAGCATTTGTTAAATAGATGAATGAAAGAACGTACAAATGAGTATGTCCAACTGTGCATCCAGTCTGCCACACAGAGAACACCTTACAATCTGAACAAGACATTCCATTTAAATGGTTAATTCACCCAGAGAAACTACCTATCATGTTTCTCTACTAAGTTATACTTTTTAGAAGAGCAATTTGTCGAAACAGCGATGCATAATATTTACTGGGATTTTTATCTCCGTTTTTAAATGATTCAGATTTGGAGGAAAATTCTTTTAAAGTATTTCAGGTATAGTTAAATGATCTTAACCCTGACCTTTGTTTTCCTTGGTCAGGGCCGTACATGCTTTTCTGATTTACTTTATGTATCCTTCCTTTGCAGTCGTTGTCCTCTTCCTCCTCCTTCTCTTCCCCTCCTTCCTCTCCTCCCTTCCTCCTCTTCCCCTTCCTCCTGTGTCATATCTCTCACTTTCTTTCCATTACTGTGAAAGATATACAACATAAAATTTACATTTTACCTCTTTAATGTCCAGTTCACTGGCATTAAGCACATTCATATTGTTGTGCAACCATTGCCAACCATCCATCTGGAACTTTTCCATTTTCCCAAACAGAAACTCTTAACTGTTTCTGGCTATGCAAGAAGTGCCAGAAAGAAGCCATTTCCTGCCCTCACCTGTACCTTACATTCACATCTCTGCTTGTCCTGGTCTTCACTTTACCAAGAAAAATTTGACTGATTTCCACTTGGCAGGAAGTGTGTGTGTGTGTTTATACAAAATACACTTGTAGCATGGCTACCATTTGTTAGCTGAGTGGCTTAGTAGAGGCAGTTACGTAATATGGAATATATGGAAATTTCACCTTTTTTCCCAGCAGAGGGCAGGCTCTACCTCTGAACAAAGTTATCTTGTTCTTTAAAATCTATAAATGAGGAAGTACTTGGATTTGTTTAGCAATTTCTGTTAATATTATTGCCTATTTTTTAAAAATATTAACAGGTAACACACATGTGTCTAGTAAGTATAAGTATATTGATTTATGATATTAAATAATTTGCTTTACAGACCCAGAGCAAATTTTTTTTGTCATAGCTCTGGACCAGTTAAGATTGTTCTTCATCTGTCCTTGTCAGAAGCAGTATTTCATTCTCATGTGACTAGCACACCTCTCCTCACATCTCCAGAATTATGAGAGAATATGTATTCAATGAGAAAAAAGTATGCTTCTTGATCATGCTTCTGCCTAGATCCAAATAGTCACATTATAATTTAATGACTACTTTATACATAGTGTAAAACTAGGCAGGAGATTTTAAAAATAATTTAACTTTTAAAACTTAAGTGCAATTAACATACAATGTTATATTAGTTTCAGGTGTATAATACAGTGATTCAACAACTTTATACTTCACTTGGTGCTCATCATTAAGTGTGCTCTTCATCCCCTTCACCTATTTCACCCATCCCCCACCCACTTCCCCTCAGTTAACCACCAGTTTGATTTCTATAGTTAAGAGTTTGTTTTTTGGTTTGTCTCTTTTTTCCCTTTGTTTAAGTTTCTTAAATTCCACATATGAATGAAATCATACAGTTTATGTCTTTCTCTGGTTGACTCATTTCACTTAGCCTAATACTCTCTAGGTCCGACCATGTTGTTATAAATGGCAAGATTTCATTCTTTCTTATGGTTGAGTAACATTGTATTGCATGTATACCACACCTTCTTTGTCCATTTATCTATTGATGGACACTTGGGTTGCTTCCAAAATTCGACTACTATAAATAATGTTACAGTAAACATATGGGTGCATATATCTTTTTGAATTAATATTTTTGTTTTGTTTTCTTTGGGTAAATAAATACCCAGTGGTGGAATTATTGGAACATACAGTCATTCTATTTTTAATTTGTTGCAGAACATCCATAGTGTTTTCCACAGTGGTTGTACCAGCTTATCTCTCACCAACAACAGTGCATGAGGGATCCTTTTTAGGAGGACTGGCTTTTTTTTTTTAAAGGCATAAGACAGTATCCCGACTTGTGGTAAGCTGTAGCACAAGGTAAGACAAATACATGAAGACATTCCAAATAAAATCAACAAATTGGGCGTTTAGTCCAATGCCCCACATCCTCAGAAAAGCTCCTGAGACTGTCTACTGTGGTTCCCACCTCTGTTTTCTTTCTTTCTTTTTTAAGATTTATTTATTGTGAGCACACAGAGGGAGCAGAAGAGAGAGAAGCAGACTCCCTGATGCCAGGGAGCCTGATGTGGGGCTCAGTCACAGACCCCCAAGATCATGACCTGAGCTGAAGGCAGATGCTTAAGTGGCTAAGCCACCCAGGTGCCCCCCCCCCCCCCCCTCAGTTTTCATTACTCACTGTCATGGTAAGCTATCTGGTCTTGCTGTCTTACATGGCACCACCATTCCCATCTTAATCCGTTGGTGATTCATTACCCACCCCCATCCTTCTTATAATCCTCCACATCTCAAGTACTTTTAGAACTGCTACTTCTTAGTCAGCTAGCTGCCCTCACTTTTACTGCTTCTCTAAGCATTTCTTCTACTCCCTGTCTTAATTGAAGTTTGGTTATCCTTTAGGAGCTCCCCTTCTCCTGCATCCCTTTCAGGTAGTAGCTATTTATTTTCCCATCTATGTGTTTTTAGGAATTGGGAGGTGAAATTATTGTGAGGGTGGCTATATAATTTATCTATCATGTAATGCAGACTTACTTAAGAGTAAAAGGAGCCCTATTCTTTATGCTGGGACAACATGCATAAACTGGGATATCCTGGGTAAAATGTTTATGGACACTATTTTAGTTTAGTGTCCTTTTACTGCATAATAAATTATCACAGAGTTAACAGCTTAAAACAACAAATTTGTTATTTCCGTTTCTGTGCGTTAGAAGACTAGGCAGTGGCATGACTGGATGTTCTGCTCTAGGTCTTACTGGGCTGAATTCAGGGTGTTGGCCAAGACTATAGTTCTCATCTGGGCTGGGGGGGGGGGTCCTCTCGCCAGCTCACTGGTTGGCAGAATTCATTTTATTGCAGGTATGGTGTTGAGGTCCCCGTTTTCCCACCAGCTTCCCGTCAGGGAGGACTCTCAGCCACTAGGTGCCACCTACAGTTCCTTGCCATGTAGCCCCCAGAGGCATTTTACAAAATGGACATTTGCTTTCTTAGGCCAGTTGGAGCAGATCTGTGTGCTGCCAAGTTCACTCACTTATTTGTATTTATTCAACAAATTCTTATTAGATACCTGCTACATAGCACATGTATTGGAAAAACTACAAAACATCATTGAAAGATATTTAAGAAATATAATTAAAGGAAACCTAAGTAAAGAGAAAAAAACCTACACATTTGTAGATTTAAAGACTTAATATTGTTAAGATGACAATGCCCCTTAAATTTATCTATAGATTCAATGCAATATCCATGAGAATCTCAGCTGCTTTTTTTTTTTTTTTGCATAACTCTATAAGCTGATCCTAAAATTCATATGGATATGCAGGGGATTCAAAGCAGCCAAAACTATTGTGAAAAAGAACACAAACGACTCATACTTCCTGACTTTAAAACTTATCAGTAATGAAATAGTAATCAAGACAGTGTAGTACTTGCACGAGGATTGATGTATAGATAGATTAATGGAATAAAATTATGAGTCTAAATATAAGCACTTACATTTGTTGTTGATAGATTTTCTTTTTAAAAATTAAAAGATTTTATTTTATTTATTTATTTTTTTAAAGATCTTATTTAATTATTCATGAGACAGAAAGAGAGGCAGAGGGAGAAGCAGGCTTCATGCAAAGAGCCTGATATGGGACTTGATCCAGGGACTCCAGGATCACACCCTGAACTGAAGGCAGGTGCTCAACCACTGAACCACCCAGGAGTACCGATTTTATTTATTTATTCATGACAGACACACAGAGAGAGACAGAGACATAGGCAGAGGGAGAAGCGAGCTCCATGCAGGGAGCCCAATGTGGGACTTGATCCCAGGACTCCTGGATCACTCCCTGAGTCAAAGGCAGATGCTCAACCGCTGAGCCACCCAGGCATCTCTCTACAGATTTTCAATAAGGGTGACAAGACCATTCAGGAGGGGAAGAATAGTCTTTTCAAAATATGATGCTGGGTTAGTTGCATATCTCCACACAAAAAAATGAAACCAGACTCCTACCTTATAAAATATAAAAAATTAACTCAAAATGGATTATAGATCTAAATGTAAGAGCTGAAACTAGGAAACTCTTAGAATAAAACATAGGCATAGATTTTTGTGGCCTTGGGGTATGCTCTACCTTCCTAGATGTGATATTAAAAGCACAAGCAAAGAATAATAATAGATAATTGGACTTCATCAAAATTAAAAAATTGATGCCTCAAAGAACACCATCAAGACAGTAAAAAGGCAATTCACTGAAAAGGAGGAAATACTTGCAAATCATATATCTGATAAGTGACTTGAATCCAGAATTATAAAGAACTCTTATAACTCAACAAAAACCACCAAGTAACCCAATTTAAACATGAGCAAAGGGAAAGTAGAGTGGTGGTTACCAGGAGCTGGGGGTGGGGGAAAGAATAAGAGTTGTGTAATCAGTACAGAGTTTCAGATTTGCAAGATGAATAAATTTGGGAAATCTGTTTCACAACAGTGTGAATGAATATACTTAACACTACTGAAGTAATGGTTGAGATGGCCAATTCTCTGTCATGGGGGTTTTATAATGAAAAAAAAAAAGTTAACATTAGGGGGAAAATGGGTAAAGGACTTGAATAGACATTTCTCCAAGAAAGATATACAAATAAATGGGCAGTAAATACATGAAAAGTTGTTTAATGTCATTAGTCATTAGGGAAATGTCTAATCAAAGCTGCCATGAAATGCCACTTCATACCCACTGCGATGGTTAAAATAAGAAAAGATTGACAATAGCTAGTGGTAACAAGAATGTGAAGAAATAGGAACCCTGGTACACTGCTGGTGGGAATGTAAAAATTTTCCACTGTGGAAAAACAGCTTAGGAGTTCCTCAAAAGGTTAAACATAGTTACGATGTGGTCCAGTACTCCTAGGTGAGAGTTGAGAATTCTCCTTTGGGAATTGAAAATACATGTGCACATAAAAACTTGTATATGAATGTTCATGGCAACATTATTCAAAATAGCTAAAAAGTGGAAATAAACCAAGTATCAGTCAACTGACGAACAGATAAGCATAATGTATGTCAATATAATGCAGTATTATTAGACAAGAAAAAGAGATGAAGTATTGATACATGCTAAATATGGATGAATCTTGAAACTGTGCCAAGTGAAAGAAGCTAGACACAAAATGTCACATATTTTATGACTCCATTTATATGAAATGTCCAGAATAGGCAAATGCAAGGAGACAGCAGATTGGTGGTTGCCCAGGGCTGAGGAGAAGGAGGAATAGGGTGTGACTGCCAATGAGTATTGGATTTCTTTTTTGGGGTGAAGAAAATGCTCTGAAATGAGATATTAGTTACGGTTGTACAACTCTTTCAGTATACTAAAAACCACTGAATTGTAATGTTAAAAAGGATGAATTTTATGGTATGTAAATTATATCTCACTAAAGCTATTATTTATTTATTCTTAACTTGGTCAGGGAAAGTCCTATTGAAGAAGTGACATTTAAACTGAGATGGAATGACTGACTTGAAGTTGGTGGTTATAAATTCAAAGTCTGACCAGTCAGCATAGTGGGATATTCACTTCCCCAGTGTAAAGAGGGTAGAGGAGCAAAATGTATAAAGTTGGGGTTTTAGATAGAGTATGACAAAGGAAGACAACTAGCAAGGGGGTGTTGGAGAATATGCAAAGAAATGAATATAGTAATGGGCCGTGGTGTGTAGGTTGATTAAAGGAGAAATGAGGCCATGAGGGAGATAAGGGACTAGGTGAAGGTGGTAGCCTCAGTGGAGTATAGGACCTGCTGGCACTGAAGTATTGTTGTAGGTAGGTCCTTGAAGGAGTGAGCTAGATAGAAGTTTGTATGAGAGTGGGGTGCTTGAAATTGAGACTTTAGGCAATGTATGATAATTGGCAGAAATATGTTCCAGGATGTGATTGTGAGGCTGGTGGCTGATGTAGAGGAAGGGAAAGGTAGTTGAAGGTTAGTTCAAGAAGACCAGTGTATAAGTTTCCTATAGCTGCCAAAACAAATCATTACAAACTTGGTGACTTAAAGCAGAAGTTTATTCTCTCATAGTTCTTGACACCACAAATTTGAAATCAAGATGTCAGCAGGACCACACTCCCTGTGGAGATTCTACAGAAGAATCCATTTGTATTAGAGTTCTCCAGAGAAACAGAACCTATACATACATTACATATATTTATACATAAGTATTTGTATATAAGGAGATTTATTATAAGGAATTGGTTCGTGCAATTATGGAGGCTGACAAGTCTCGAGATGTGCAGGATGAGTCAGCAAGCTGGAGGCCCATGAGAGCTGATGGTGTAGTGCCAATTTCGGTCTGACGGCCTAGGAACCTGGAGAACTGATGATGAAGTTCCGGTCTGGGTCTGAAGGCTGGCAGCCTCAAGACCCAGGAAGAGCAGATGTTTCAATTCAAGTCTGAAGGCAGGAAAAAGCCAGTGTCCTACTTTTAAGGCAGGCCAGAGGAATTCTATTTTATTTGGGCGAGGGTCAGCCTTTTTGTTCTACTCAGGTCTTTAGCTAACTGCATAAAAAGCCAACTCGCATTAGGGAGGGGAGTCTGCTTTACTTGGTCTACCAATTTATATGTTAATCTCATCTAAAAACACCCTTACAAGAACACTCAAAATAATGTCTGACCAAATATCTGGGTATCCTATAGCCCAGCAAGTTGACATGAAATTAACCATCGTACCATTCTTTGCCTCCTCTCACTTTTGAGGGCTGTTGGCATTTCTTGACTTATGGCTGCATCACTGCAATCACTGCCTTCTTGGTCATGTCACTTCTACCTCTTTCTCTTTTCCTTTGTGTGTCTATTTTATGAGGATACAGGTAATTGCATTTGGGCCCACTCAGATAATCCAGGATAAACTATGTCTCAAGATTCTTAATTTAATCCTATTTTCCCTTAGCAGGTGATAATCACTTTTTTTTTTTTTTTTTTTTTTGCCATAAAGGGTAATATTCTCAGGTTCCAGAGATTAGGATGCAGACATATCTTTTGGGGGCCACCATTCGACTTGCTGTAACTAGTATATGGGAAAGGTCAACTACGTGGACGTTGGAAACAACAAGAATTATGGCAGTTGTAATGTTGGACTCCACTACAGATATTTAGTATTTTGGTCTGATGATATGACATTCACAACTGGGGTTTTAAGGAAAAGGGAAAATGATCTGAGGATGGCAGTGAGTTTTAGGAGAAGATTCAGCAGTTTGAGGGCACAAGAGAGAAAGCAGCTGTTTCTTTTTATTTTTTATTTTTAAAGATTTTATTTATTCATGAGAGAGAGAGAGAGAGAGAGAGAGAAAGAGAGGCAGAGACACAGGCAGAGGGAGAAGCAGGCTCCATGCAGGGAGCCCGATGTAGGACTCGATCCCGGGTCTCCAGGATCACACCCTGGGCTGAAGGCAGTGCTAAACTGCTGAGCCACTGGGGCTGCCCAAAGCAGCTGTTTCTTGAATGGCTGCAGGAGCAGCCAAGCCCTCAGGGAAAGCCAGGTTTCCTCCCAGGGCGAGAATGTGAAGTAACACTCAGAGAAGAGGATTCTCTGCCAGAGCATGGATTTGGGAGTGGAGATCATGAAGACCAGTAGAATGAGAGTTGAGGATTAGTGAGAGATGGAGTTGTGAATGGTATCACAGGGCCTTATGGGACTGAGAATCCAAGTGGGAATCTTGGATTTCTAATGAAACAAGCATGGTGTGATAACCTTATGACAAAGTTTGTGCTGGAATCCATCCTAGATAGTGTCCAATGCAGACCATGGTGCTATCACGCTATTAGTTGGGAGAGGTCTTGCCAGGCATGTGGAGCTCTGGGTGCCTGTCTTTTCTCCTGTCCTTGTGTATGATGTCCAGGGAGAAATGCCCTGAAGTTCTCCTGATCAACAGCTGCTAAACTGACTGCTTCACTGACCAACGTGCTCCTTCTGAAATGGTGGACTTTATAGTGCCATCTGAGAGATAGAAGGGAAAGGGTGGAGAGAAGAAATAGGCTGGAGATATCCTGATAGCATTTATCAGCATTTTCAGTAGGTTGATCGAGAGTTTTAAATATTGCTTTTTTCAGCATCTGAACATTGCCCCCACTCTACTATGGTATTCGGATGCACTATTTATTCTTAAATCCATTTACAGCTGCAAAAGTGCTGAGTTTGAAAGCAGAACATTTGAAATGGACCCAGCTGTTTAAAAAGATGGATGCTTATCAAAGAAAGTATTGGTGTTTAGTTTATGAACAATAAGGCATTTTTTTTTTCCCGACCAGCTTGATTATTCTTAGAGCAAAGAGATGACAGGGAGGTTTTCCATTGGAGAGAAATGTATGACTTAACCCAAACAACTTCTTCAAATGAGCAATTTCCTCCCACAGCCATGACTCCCCCACAGCCCTTTCTCCGGCTGTAGATTTTCTGATTCTTACAGGTGGCCACCAGAGCTTAATAGGAGAATGTGTACCCTACCTCCATGTGTGGACAGGATTACAGGGATCCATATGATCCTACAGTGTGAATTGCTTGTGTCTGTATTAACTCACATGTATCAGGATTGTTGCCTGTTTAAACTAGTGCTTTCTCTGGGTGTTTTTCTGTATGTTGGTAAATTGAACACCAATAAAAATTAATTTATTAAAAAAAATAAACTAGTGCTTTCTGAGATCTGTTGTTACAGATTTAGGGTAGAACTGTTTCTCTAAAGAAGTTTAATACATGCGTATTGTATATTCATTTTCTCTCCATTTAGTGACTACAGCAGGTTCAGTGATGGAATGTTCTGTGTTAGTGATGAAACCTTTTGATTACCTCTGATAAACCAGATATTGTGTTTCCTGGTATTCTCTCCTGAGCTGTGTTTTCTTCTCTTTTGGTGCTCTCTCTTTGAATGTTTTCACACAGTTCCAGGTTTTTAAGTGATACTCCTGGACATGGATAGATTTCTGCAATTTTTAAAAAGATTTTATTTATTTATTTGAGAGACAGATATAGATAGCAAGAGAGAGCACAAGTGAGGAGAGGGAGAAACGGATTTCCCACTGAGCAGGGAGCCCGATGTGGGACTTGTTCTTAGGACTCCAGAATCATGACCTGAGGTGAAGGAAGACACTTAACTGACTGAGCTGCCCAAGTGCCCCAGATTTCTGCAATTCTTAATTCCAGCCCAGACTTCTTTTCTAGGTTA
This sequence comes from Vulpes lagopus, assembly GCF_018345385.1. NCBI lineage: Eukaryota > Metazoa > Chordata > Mammalia > Carnivora > Canidae > Vulpes > Vulpes lagopus. Next base: position 113,956,045 of record NC_054828.1, read on the forward strand.
ATATTCCTATAGTCCGTGGTCTAATGGACATTTCCATCTTGAAGTCTCACTGGTTTTTCTGTCAATACATAATTCTAATAATTTTTCAGTCAATTTTCTTGGACTTCTAAGTAGACACCTGTATCACCTAGAAGAAACTGTAACTTAGTAATTTTCTGATAATTACAACTTTTTTTTTTTTAACATCTTTGTGTTGGTAGGAACTTCCAGAGTAGTGTATCCTAAATTTGCCTGAAAAGAATCAACTTGGCAGCTTATTAAATATACAAAATACCAAGCCTTTAATCTACTCGACATTTTATCTTAGTAGGTCTGGGTTGAGGAAGAGGAATCTGCTTTGCTTTGTTTTATTTTTAAAACAAGGGTCCCAGGATTTTTTTTTTTTTTAAATCTTTAGGCAAGTTTGGGAAAGTGTTTCAGAGCAGCACTAAGTCCTAGTGGTGGTAGTCTTTGTTTCCTGACTTTGGTGTGTTTGTATCATGGATGGTGTTACTTGACTCCTGGCTCTCCTCCTGCCTTGACCTGTGGCAATATTTGCGACAACCCTTGCAGATCTTGGTTGCCCAGGTGTAGTCATACAGTTGGTGATCCAGGCTGCCCTGGTGATCCTTCCAAAAACATTTCTAGTTCCTGTTACACTCCAGGCCCCCATGTGTGCACAGAAGCTCTTGGTTTTCCCACCTCCACACTTTCTAGCCTCCCTTCTCTGTCTCAGGGCTTTGACCGTCTGTTAGTCTGCTTCTGTAGTCCTCTGTGCTCTGCTTCTACTTGTTTTAGCTGACTAGACCCTTTGTTTGCCAAAACCTGAAGTATTGGTCACACTTCCTTGTTCTCTCCTGCCATGCAACCTGTCATTGCTCTTGAGTCAGAGCTCTGTCTGCCCAATATGTACTTGTAAATCAAATGATTTACAACACACTGAAGTTCTCTTTTATTAAGTAATGTTTGAAAAACCTTTAGACTTATGTCTGTGGCCTGGGACTTCTACTTATATCTTCGACTCACAGGCAGCTCTCTATCAGTACTGAACTATTTGTAGGTACCTGTTCCACATGTTTTCTTACCTTTCTGTCTTGAAATCTATTGTTCTAGCTGCCTTTTCCTCCTCTCCTCCCTATCTTCCCAACTGCTGTCAGAGCCTCTACAATTCAGCTCAGCTGTTGCCTCTTTCCCTGATCTCTCAGTCTGATTTACATGTCTGTTCATGCTTTGCTGTGGCACACTGAACACCATTTTCAACTTACCATGCCATTGTAAGTATCTGTTTGTTTGTCTGTATATTCCATTATATCGTTAAGTTCTCAGTATGTTATTAGCCTTTATACTTGTGTTTAATAAGGAACTTTCTAAGTTGGCATTTCCCACTTGTTCCAGTTTTTAAACTGCTTTTGATCATGGTTCATTTTATGCCTACCCGACCTTAAGAGATTGCTAAGATCCAGTTCTGAAAGGAATATGGAGAAGAGTACTCTAGAAGATTCTTGGCAGGAGTGTGAATGGATATACATGAAAAATAAAATTTTAAATGAATATAACCTTTGACCCAATAATTCCCCATCTAGAGATTCTTCCATAAGAACATTTGTACCAAGATTTGTCTATGATGTTATCATATCAGCATTATTTGGCAGAGCCTAACCCCCCTAAAAAATGAAATGTCTAAAATATTCAATAGTAGTAAAATGGTTAAATTTGTTATGGTTTGTACGTAACTATACCTATGAAATTCTATATATGTTGCAGTCAAAATAAGTGAAATCAATTTTTGTGTACAAATATGGGGCAGCCCCAGTGGCGCAGTGATTTAGTGCCGCCTGCAGCCCAGGGTGCAATCCTGGAGACCCAGGATTGAGTCCAATGTCGGGCTCCCAGTGTGGGGCCTGCTTCTCCCTCTGCCTGTGTCTCTGCCTATCTTTCTCTGTGTGTCTTTCATGAATAAATAAATAAAATCTTTAAAAAAAAACAAATATGAAAAGAAGTCTGTAATACATCTGCATTCTCCTTCCTCCTCAGAGATAACCTCTATTTTGATTTTGGTATTTAGTATTTCCATTCATATTTTTGCATTTTTTGTTATGCACATGAATGTGACTATTTAAATATATAGGATTGTTTCTTATAACCTTATAAACTTTATCAAAATAGCGTCATAGTGCATATATTTTTTTTCCTGCAGCCTCTTTTTTATCTATATTGTTTTTAAATGATCCTTGTGTTGATACGGTTATTTTCAATGCCATTTAGAATTGATTTATTCTTCTACTGATTGACATTCAACTTGTTTCTGATTTTCTACTTTTCCAAACAAATTTTTAGTGGATTTTCTGGCACAGGTCATCTTGTGCAGTGTGGAGCTTTTCTAAGAGGATGTTTTTAGAAGTGGAATCCCTGATTCAAGGGCACTGTGCATCTTTAGTTTTACTAGATACTTCAAAGTTACTTTCCAAAGTGGCTTTACTTCTATATACTCCCACCAGCAGTGTATGAGCTATGCTATTTATCTATCTCTTTGTTTATTAGGAATATATTGCCCCCCCTTTTTTTTTATAAAGATGTTATTTATTTATTCATGAGAGACACAGAGAGATAGACAGACAGACAGACAGAGACACAGGCAGAGGGAGAAGCAGGCTCCATGCAGGGAGCCTGACGTGGGACTTGATCCTGGGTCTCCAGGATCAGGCCCTGTGCTGAAGGCAGCGCTAAATGGCTGAGCCACCTGGGCTGCCCAGGAATATGTTACTTTTAAATCTTTTATGGAACAACAAAACTCAAAGTATTTTTTGAAGAGGATAGGAATATAAACTGCCAGTTAAACCTACAGAGAAGGAATGTTCTATCCATGGTATCAGACCGATGTTTTATAGGGCAATCTGCTACTTGGTGCAGCATTTTTCTCTGTTGTATATACTGTGAAGAGTGCCAACGCCCACACAAAATTGAATGTTTTCAACTCAGGCCAGCTTGACAACTCAAAGTTTGGCCTTGAACTGTGTTTTTGTCTGTATGCATTCACAACTTTTTCAGTTTTGATTTACTTGCAATTAATGTAGCAATTGTTTGTGCTTTAAGAGTGCCACTGTCACCCCCGGGGTTGGTATGTGGGGAACCATAAGTACTGCATTGATGATCATGGCATACCTAGGAATGTCAGTCTGTCCATGTTGAATTCCTGCAAATCTGTCATCTTTTTCACCTGAAAGAGGAGCTGAAGCTATTTGCTGCTCAGTCCAAGATACTGCTATTCTTTATGCAGCTCCTACCTCATCTATTGTTGGACCAGTTGGAATAGCAATGATTCCTTTTTGTGGGTTAAGAGGTTATTGTAACTTATAAGCATATTTCAGAAGCCATATTGTGAACTAATTACATTTTTATCCTACCTAACCACATTTTCATAACTGTTAGAGAGTTAATACTCTTAAATCTTGGAAGTGTAACAAAAATTACATGGATTACATTTCTCTCATACATTAATCAATCAAAATTATACCTTTACAAATTAAGTTAAACTGGAGTTTTAGCAATTTGAATTTTTTACTTTCTAAAGCAGTTATTCTGAAAGCCAAAAATAGTATATCACAAGATACTACAAAATTTTCAAAATAAATTTTTATTAACTTTAATTTAAAAAAAGAAGTGGGAATTCCATTTCAAGGTGGTGGACTGAAAACCTGATATAGCTTTCCTTCTTGTCCCAAATTCTTAGAAATGATACTTCAGAATATTTTTAAAATAATCTGCAAGTATACTAGAGAAGCCCTAGTCCATGAAGAATCCCCATGAAAAGCACATGGGATCTGTTTGCAGAAAGGAAATCTTGGTCCAAAACAAGGTTAAGAAAGTATTTTGGCTCAGGATAAGAATCACATCTAGAAGAATAGTGTCTACTTCCACTAGGAAGTAGTAGTTATAGAAAGCTATGAAGGGCTCAGGGCAAGTAAGAGAGTGACTGGTACTGTTGCATGGTGATGGAGGTGTCTCAGACAGGTGTAGTGTACATAGGAACTGGGGTTGGAGAGACAGGGCTGAGATCCAGGTGATTGGTGAATTCCAGAAGAACAAGAAGCTTCCATGCTCAGAAGACTAGGTACAAATCTTTTCCATGAGATGGTCCCTCCTCCATTCACTGAAAACACTTCTCCCCTCTGGGTAGGCAGTGCACATGGATAGACTGTCTGAACAGAGCCTTGAGGATAAAGATGAACATTTCTTTCTTTCTTTCTTTCTTTCTTTCTTTCTTTCTTTCTTTCTTTCTTTCTTTCTTTCTTTCTTTCAGTAGGCTCCACACCCAATGTGGGGCTTGAATTCACAACCCTGAAATCTTGCATGTTCTCCTGACTGAGCCAGCTAGGTGCCCCAAAGATGAGCACTTTGCTAAATATCACAAAAAACAAGAGGAACACAACCGTGCAGAGGAGATAAGAGAAGAATTTATCTCCTAGAATTAACGGAATAGATAGAACTAGATTTTACAATATGTATAGTTGAAACCTTGGAGAGAGATATTCAGTTATTTTATCTACCAAAAATAATTAAGTATTGATCCAGGAAATGAAATTTTGATTGTCAAAGTAAGATTCCTTAGATGGGCTAATTGAAAATGTTTCCAGCAGAAGAGCAAATTTGCGAACTGGAAGCTAGAGCAAAGAAGTGTTCCTAAGCCCATCACAAAAGAATAAAGTAATAGAAAAGAAAACTAAGACATGGAGGATAAATGGACTCATTATTTAGACTGCCATCTAAAAAGAGTTCCAGGGATGCCTGGGTGGCTAAGTGGTTGAGCATCTGCCTTCGGCTCAGGGCGTGATCCTGGAGTTCTGGGATCAAGTCCCACATCGGGCTCCCTGCATGGAGCCTGCTTCTCCCTCTTCCTATGTCTCTCTCTCTCTCTCTCTGTCTCTTTCTCTCTCTCTCTGTGTGTCTCTCATGAATAAATAAATAAAATCTTTAAAAAATAAAAATAAAAATAAAGAGTTCCACAAAGAAGCTGAAGAGAATGCAGAGAGATGATAAAGAAATAAAAGATCCAATTTTGAGATATCTGACCAAACACATACTTCGCCTTTCTTCTGCACCAAACCCATAGAAATGATAAAACTTTAAGTTAGATGAATAAATTCTTTCAAAATGGAAAAGAAAAGGAATGTTCCAGATTAGAAGTCATAAGATATCTTTAAGCAAAGGAGATATATATTAAATGAGAATTTGCAGTAAGGAGCTGCTCACACTGACTTTTGAGGTCATCATTACTGCAAGACTTGGAAGCTGCTCTTTGTCAGAACAGATTCAGCTTGAGGTCTCCTGGCCAGAAGTCCAGTGCTGGCTAAGGTGGCAACTGAACAGTGTTATGGGAGATGTTTGCATGGCCAAAAACCATGAAAACCCAAAGGAAGCCTAGCACAGCGAAGTATAAATAGGAGAACTGCACTTTAGCAAGTAGAACAATGAGAAAGACACTTTAAAAAGAGGTCAATGTAGGGGCTTCTGGGTGGCTCATTCGGTTGAGCATCTGCCTTTAGCTCAGGTCATGATCCCAGGGTCCTGTGAGCGAGCCCGCATTGGGTTCCCTGCTCAGTGGAAAGCCTGCTTTTCCCTCTCCCGCTCTCCCTACTTGTGTGCTCTCTGTCAAATAAATAAATAAAATCTTTTAAAAAAATATGTCAATTTAATTTCCTTAGAGGACCAAGCATAGATTTTCATGCTTAATACAAGAAGCAGAATTAATGAAATGATCAACAATAATGAAAATGAAGAATGTGGTTGTTGAACAAGCTCATTGGATAGGCTATAGCAAACTGGATATAGCGAAAGAACAAATTAGTGAACTAAAACAGGGTGAGAAGTTCTCTCAAAACTCAATATCAGGAGACCAAAGAGTTTGAAACAAAGGTTGAGGTATTTAGGACTGTGTGGAAGTTAAAATATTTATCCAATAGGAGTTGCAAGTGAAGAAAATGAGCTGGAAGTATGAACCCTTAGGTAAAAAGAGCCTAACTGTCGAGAAGAATACATTTTGAAAAGAACCAATACAAAAGACAGCACCTATCCATGTCAGAGTGATAATGATGAAGAGAAATTCTTAGGAGACACCAGATGGAAAAGACTGAGAATCCAAATGATATTAGACTTAATTGCTGGTTTTAAGAAAACAGTAGCACAATGCCTTCAAGATGCTGAGAGAAAATAAATTGGAACCTAAAATTCTCTTCCCACCCAAACTTCCTTTCAACAGTGAGGGCACTGTAATAACATTTTCAGACTTGAAGGACTTTGACAGCCTTTTGTTGAAAGAACTAATCCAAAAATACACTGTGGTAGGAAAAAAAAAAAAAACTAGAAGGTAGGAATAGGATACAAGAGAAAGCAGGAAAAGAATGTTAAACCTAAATAAATGTTGGTTGTAAAATAGAAGATGACTTTTAGTAAATTGTAACTTAAAGCAGCCAAGTGAACAGCATGGAATTTGTGATTTGGTGGAGGGAAAGGGGGCAATAAATGCATGCTGGGGATTGCAGGATGAGAATGATAAAATATAATTAACTCAAACTTGTAAAAAATGTAATCTTACATATGCATTGAAAATGTAAGGGCAGCTACTAGAATCAGATATAAAATATAGAACCTTAAAACTGTTGGAAGAAAAACCATAGCAGAAACAATCTGGATCAATCCGAAAGGAGACAGGAGAGTAGGAAAAAAGAAAACCATGGTAAATAACACAAAATAAGTCACTAGGAATAAATATAAACTTGCACATCAGTGTAAAAATGAATTAAACTCCTCTACTTAAGAGGTAAAAACTTAGATTTAACAAGACAGCAAAAGCCACCGTATGTTATTTTAGAAGGGGATACAAACAGTTGACAATAAAGGTATAAAAAAAGCAGTATAAAAGATTAGCATGAGACAAAACAAGGCAAACAACATTGGAAGGGACAAAGAGGGAGTTCAAAATGCTAAAAAAGTATAATTTATAAGAGTTGTTATCAGTTGTGAGCCTGTTTGTCCTGCCTTTAACGACTCTGCATTTATTTATATGTGTATGTATATAAATATATACATTTTAAAATTATTATGGGGCTTTCCCAGTGGTGTCCCTGATTCTGTCCTTGTGACCTTCAGTCTGTTCTAAGTGTAGCAGGCCCAATGATCCTATTAAAAACTTCACATCCGGGGTGCCTGAGTGGTTCAGTTGGTTAGGCGTCTCTGTTTGGCTTGGGGTCCTGGGATCAAGCCCCACATTGGGTTCCATGATCAGTGAGGAGCCTGCTTCTCCCTCTGCCTCTCCCCACACCCCGCTCATGTTCTCTCTCGCTATCTCTCTCTTTCAAATAAATATTTGAAAAAATTTTAGTAAATTAATTTGAGCTTGATGACTACATAGCATTTATCTTGGAAGTACAAGAATAATTAAACCTTAGAAGATCTGTCTGTTACACCAACTTAAAACTGCTGGCTTCAGCAACATGGTAGACTAAGCAGACTATAGTTTCCTATCCCCAATGACAGACAGGCATGCCAGATTAAATGTAACAGGAACAACAAAACTAAAATGTAGAATTGAACCGGAATAAAAGATAAATATCTGGCTATCGAAAATTAAACCCAAAATTGTGGTATCTCATGGAATTATCAGACTGGATACTGGATTTAGGCCAGTGGTTGGGGTTTACTGCCCCTGTGGCATGGGAAATCTAAGGTGGATCCACTAAAGATGAATAGAACTAATATTTTTGTAAAGGCTGGGACTTTAGAATAGCAGCCTCCTTGAAAAAGAGGGACTAAAAATACTCCACTGGCCCAGAGAAGGTACAAATGGGACTCCCATACAAAAAGCAGTCCCTGCTAAAAGTGAACTCATTATCAAAAATTGCAAATTCAGTTATGAAATGATCAGGAAGAGAATCAACAAATAGGAGCTTTAATGTGCCAAGAACTTTAGAAAATTCTACGTTTAAAAAGTTAAAGAGGTGAGTGCCTGAGTGGCTCAGTCTGGTTAAGCATCTGCCTTTAGCTCTAGTCATGATCTCAGGGTCTTGGGATTGAGTCTTGCATTGGGCTCCCTGCTCTAGAGGGAGTCTGTTCTCCCTCTGCCTCTACTCCTTCTCCCTGCTTGTGCTTGCAAATGCGTGCATACTCTTTCTTGCTCTCACTCTCTCTCTCTCTCAAATAAGTAAATAAAATCTTAAAAAAAAAAAAAAAAGTTAAAGAGGCAACTGGGTGGATCGGTTGGTAAAGTGTTGGACTCTTGATTTCGGTTCAGGTCATGATTTCCGGGTTGTGAGATCAAGCCCTGTGTCAGGCTCTATACTTAATGTAGAGTCTACTTGTCCCAAATTAAACTTCTAAAAATAAAAAATATTAAGGTTAAAGAGGGGTTAAATAGAAAATTAGAGACAGCTACAGCAAAAATTAGGGAATGGAAAACATCTGAAGAAATTAACCAGGACATAGAATATTGAACACAATAGGGAAATGGAAAATGTGAAAGGCAAATAAAGGATAGAGCCATAAAATCAACCTAGAATTATATACTTAGCTAATCCATTCAAGAGCAAAGAGGGGAAAAAAATCTATTTTTGGAAAAAGTCTTAGTGGTTTTGCCACCAATAGACTGTTGCTGAAGGAATAATAAAATATATACTTTAGGGAAAAATAAATAGAAGCAATAAGGAAGAAATGGGATACAAGAAGTAATAGTGCACAGTGGAATTGGTAAATGTGGGTAAATGTAAATAAGCATCATGTGTAAAATAATAATTGACTTATTTTGGTGGGTTTAAAATAAGATGCAACTAGAGAACTAGTCAACTATGACATGACTGTAGTTAAGGCATGAGTAGAGTTAAAGACTTTTAAGTTTAGAGGATGAGAGTATAGATGCTAATTAAGGTTGTGGCAAGTATTCATGTTAAAATAGTTAGTGGAGGTTCCTGGCTTGTCTGAGGATTTAAGAGGCTTATGTTTCTTCGTGGATCCCCTCTATGGTGGCTTGGAGCTCAGGATGATGGACGCAGAGAGAGTAATTTGAAGTGAACATGACAGGAATGGCCTCCGAGGCACCAATCCTGAGCTTTTTCCATTAGGCTATTGAGCTCCCAAGTGTCAGGGCCTGTCACCATGTGCCTGTGCTGTGCAAGCAGTTAGCTCCAGGCTGATTGAAAATACCATCATCTGAGCTCAACAAAAAATTTGTTCAGAGTGTCTTAGTGCCTGGTCTATGGTTGTCTGAGGAAAGCAAGTTTTAGCCCTGCATAGGAGCACATGGTGCAGCAGTAACAGCACAGACCACCTCTTGCTCCCTACATTGGAATCTACCCCTCATTTGAAAACTCTGTCCCATGGCTGGGTCATCCAGCCAGGTTTCCTCTTCATGACTTCCATTGTGGTACTTGGCATCCCCAGTCAGTTGCTGGCTGTTTGCAAGAATGTCTCACTGTCTTTCCTAATCCCTATGTGTTCTTTCTCTCAGTCATTTCACCCGTGGAGGGGCTTATTGTACTGTGAAAAGAATAAGACACACTGAGTTTCTATTAGCTTTAGTTTCTGTACCTATCAAATTGAGACTCTTAACATCTAATTGATAAGACTGTTGAGAGGGCTAAATTAGCCTTTCTTAGTGTGCAAAAGCTCCTGCCAGGTATGTGACACTACATTCTTTTTTTTTTTTTTTTGGTTTATTTATTTATTCATGAGAGACACAGACTGAGAGAGAGAGGGAGATGCAGAGACATAGGCAGAGTGAGAAGCAGGCTTCTCACAGGGAGCCCAATGTGGGACCTGATCCTTAATCCCAGGATCACGACCTGAGCCGAAGGCAGACACCCGACCCTGAGCCACCCAGGCATATTGATAATACATTCTTAATAACCATTTCTCCCAGTTCAGGGAAAAAAAACAACAAAAAGCAAACACTAGAAGAGTAGACTCAGAGTATGGTTGCCAAAAAAGGAAAACAAAATAAAATGAGAAAAATGAGAAAACAAAACCTAAAAAAAGTAAGAAAAGATAAAGGGAAAGTAATCAAATAAATAATAAAATAATGATTTAATAAACCATAGAAATAAAAGTATATTCGTAATCAGTAAATTAACGTTCCAGATAAAAAGCAGCAGTTGTCAAATGACTATTTTTAAAAATTGAACTTTATGTTGTTTATGAGACAGCGAAAAAAAAAAAGATACAAAAAGGTTAAACATTAAGGTTAAAAAAAAACATATCAGGCAAAGTACCAACCAAAAGAAATTTAGTAAAACTATATTAATCTCAGAAAATAGATTTCAGGACAAAAATCTTTACCAGATAGGCTAAAATGGTATATTTTACACTATGTATATTCGGTCACAATAAAAACTTTTTTTTACCAGAGATAGTTTGCCAGAATAAAAAGATGCAGTTCGGGGCATCCTGGGTGGCTCAGCAGTTTAGCACTGCCTTCGGCCCAGGGTGTGATCCTGGAGACCCAGTATCGAGTCCCACGTTGGGCTCCCTGCATGGATGGAGCCTGCTTCTCCCTCTACCTGTGTCTCTGCCTCTCTCTCTCTCTTTTTTTTTTTCTTTTATAAATTTATTTTTTATTGGTGTTCATTTTGCCAACATATAGAATAACACCCAGTGCTCATACTGCCTCTCTCTCTGTGTCTCTCATGAATAAATAAATAAAATCTTAAAAAATAAAGCAGTTAATTCCACAGAAATACATATACTAATGTAGCTATACAATACATAAATAATATTATTAGGGGCACAATAGAAGTTGAAAAATACATTATTAAAATGGTAATTTTCCCATACTTCTCTCAACAGTTGTTAAAATCATTAGACAATGACTATAGAAAATTTGAATGTACCCAGTAATTAATGATTACACATCTTGTCAAACACTAAAAAATTGACCACATTAAAAAAAATAATAAAAATTAAAAAAATAAAAAAATAAAAATAAATTGACCACATTAAGGAAGCCTCAAAAGAGAATTAGTATCATATAAACTATATTCTGTGATTATAGTGCATTTGGCTTAGGAATCAATGAACAGAAAGATGACAAGAAAAAAGCAGTACATTGGTTATTGAAAGCTTAGTTGATAATGAATAAATTCCTAGAACAACCTTACTTACCAAAACTGGTTCAAGATGGAATAAAAATCCCAAATAGTAGTATAATCATTAAATAATTTGATTTAGTAGCATAAAAAGCTTCCAAATAAACAATCAGGCCTGAATGGCTTTTTTTTTTTTTAAGATTTTATTTATTTATTCATGACAGAGAGAGAGGCAGAGATATAGGCAGAGGGAGAAGCAGGTGGGCTCCGACCCCAGGACCCCAGAACCACGACCTGAGCCAAAGGCAGACGCTCAACCACTGAGCCAACCAGGCATCCCAGGCCTGAATGACTTGATAGGAGTTTCAGCAAATATTCAAAGAAAAAATGAATTCCAGTATTATGTAAAACTTCCTAGATTCCAGAAAAAATAATGAGCATTCCAGTTTCATTCCTGAGGCAAGAATAACCTTCGTATCAAAACCTTATGAGGACAGTAAGAAAGGAAAATTATAAGCTGTTTTCATGAATAGAAATGAAAACCTAAAGAAAATACTATGAAGCTGAATCTAGCAGTGTACAAAAAAGATAGTACATCAGGACCACACTAGTTTTATTCCAGCAATTAAAGATAAATTATTACAACAAAACCAAATTCATAGATTAATGGGTTAAACCCATATAATCATCTGAAAAGACTTACATAAGATATGTCTATTTTAAAAAATTGAACCTGGTATCCATCAATAATTTACACACACAGATACACCAGAAAAAAACTCTTCAAAACAAAAAACCTTAGCAACCTAATATATTTATAAAAACTGATAGTATTCATTATATTTACTAATGAAATGTTAAAATTATTTAAGATTGTTAAACAAAACAAAGCTTCGCTTCACCACCTCCACTTAGCATTTTATTGGTAGTCCTAAGCAGCATAATAAATAAGGAAAAAGTGTTTGAATTGAAAAGAAACAAAATTGTCATTATTTGATGATAACTGTCATTGTAGGAAGTCTGAGAGAATCTTCAGATAAATCAATAGAATTAAAAACTTATGTGCATCAAAGGACACAAACATAGTGAAAAGGCAAATGATGGAATGGGAGAAAATATTTGTATATCACGTATCTGATTAGGTGTTCATATCTAGAATATCTAAAGAACTTCTATAACTCAACAGCAAAAACCAAGTGACTCATATGAAAAATAGGCTAAGAACTTGAATGGACATTTTTCCAAAGATGATATAAAAATGGCTACAAGCATATGAAAAGATAAGTGACATCACTAATCATTAGGGAAATGCAAATCAAAACGACAATGAGATATTCCTCACACCTACTAGGATGGTTACTATTTAAAAAAAGAGAAGGTGTTGGTGAGTGTGTAGAGAAATTAGAACCCATGTTTGGTACAATGTAAAATGGTGCAGCCACTGTGGAAAACAGTATGGATGTTTCTCAAAAAATTAAATATAGAATTACCAATAATTCTACTTCTGGGTATATTCCAAAAGAATTGAAAGTATAATCTTGAGATATTTATACACCCATGTTCATAATAGATTATTTACAATAGCTGAAACTTGGAAGCAACTCAAGTGTCCATTGATGGATAAATGGATAAACAAAATGTGGTATACATATACAATGGAATATGATTCAGCCTTGATAAAGGAAAGAAATTCTGACGCATGCTCCAACGTGGATGGACCTGAAGGACATTATTCTAAGTAATAGAAGCCAGTCACAAAAAGGCAAATACTGTATGATTCTATTTATATGAGGTTGTCTAGAGTAGTAATATTCATAGAACCAAAAAGTAGACTGGTGGTAACCAGGGACTGAGGGGAAGGGGAAATGAGAAGTTGTTTAATGAAAATAGCATTTCAGTTTGGCAAGATGAAAAAATTTTGGAGATTGATTGTACAACGATGTGAATATATTTTACTGAACTGTACACTTTAAAATGATTAAGGTGGTAAATTTTTATGTATGCCTTACTATAATTCTTCTCTCTTTTTAAAGATTTTATTTGTTTGACAGAGAGAGAAAGAGAGCATGAGCAGGGGGAGGGGAAGCTGGAGAGGGAGAAGCAGACTCCCTGCTGAGTTGGAGCCTGACCAGGGAGGTGGGGGCCGCTGATCCCAGGGACCCTGAGATTATGACCTGAGGCAAAGTCATATACTTAACTGAGCCACCCAGGTGCCCCTTACTACAATTCTTTAAAGTAAAATGAGAGCAGGGTTGTTGGTTACAAAATTTATGTATAAAAAACTAGAAGTAAGAGAGTTGTATAGATCCTTTATGGACAAGAGTTTAACTTTATTGAAAGACATTAAAGAAGGTTTAAAATATATGAGAAATTGAACACATTGATAAAAGAAATGTTCAATATATGAAGATGTCATTTCTCTCCAAAATTTTCTATAGATTTGATAAGTTCCCATTGAAATCCCGACAGGATATTTTGTGGTAAATAAAAACTCGTTTTAAAATTTAAGGGGAGATACAAAGGGTCAGGAGTAATGAAGACACTCCTGAACAAGACTCGTAAGATACTACCTGAGAGGATATGAGGAAGCTACAATTCAATCCCTGTTACACTGTACGGAGACAGAAATGGAATATGGAGTAGAAAACAAATGACCTATTTATTAAATGGTTGTGTGGCAATTGATTATCTATAAAGAATAAACTTGGATTCTTTCCTCATATCTATAAGAAAATCTAAGTAGATTTAAATTGAATATCAGAGAAAAATAAAAAATTTGAGAAGACAGTGTAGGAGAATATCTTTATGATCTCAGGGAGGGAATATTTCTTAAGATACAAAAAGCACAAAATATAAAGGAAAAGATTAATAAATTGGGACTACCATTACAGTAGTTAAAGATGACTGTCCATCAAAATAAAGCCTTAAAGAAGGAGTTCTTTGTAAAACCTAACTTCTGTAGGGTTAAAATACAAAAAATATAAAGAACTCTTATAGGGCTCCTGGGTGGCTCAATAGGTTAAGCCGCCTTTGACTCAGGTCATGATCCTGGAGTGCCAGGATGGAGCCCCCTCTGGAGCCCCACGTGGAGCTCTGGGCTCAGCGCAGAGTCTGCTTCTCTCTTTCTCTCTGTCCCTCCCCCTACTTGTGCTCACTCTCTCTCTGTCTCACTCACTTGGTCTCACTGTCTCAAAGTCTTTAAAAAATAAATTAAAAAAAAAGGAACTCCTACAAATCAGTAAGAGAAAGGCAACCCAGTGAAACGCTACACCGAAGACAGGAATAAGCATTTCACAGAAGAAACCCAAATGGCTCGTAAACATTGGAAAAGATGCTCAACCTTTTTGGCAATCAGAGAATTGCAAATTAAAACCACAGTATCATTTATCACCCACTAGACTGGCAAATGTTAAAATGTCTGACAATAACAAGGGTTAGCCAGAGTGTGGAGATTTAAGAAGTCTCTCACACAGCTGATGGAGTAGAAATTATTGTAACCACTTTGTAAAAACAAGTTGGCAGTGCCTAGTAAAATTGAATGTGCATATAACTCATGATCGGGTAATTCCATTCTGATGAAAGAAACTCTTACACATGGCCTTCTGGAGACCTGGACAAGAAAGCTTATAGCACCATTGTGCGTGAGAGGGAAAAAATGGAAGCAACCCAAATGTTCATCAGCAATGGAATGGATATATAAATTATGATGTAATTAAGCAGTGAGATACAATCAGTTGGTGAAAAAAATGTATGACTTACAGATACATATATCAATATGGATGATTTGTAACATAATTTTAAGTGAAAGCAAGTTGCAGCAAAATATATCTAAGTCTATATAGGTTTTAAACATGTATTAAATAAATCATGTATTATTTATACATAATTGCTAAAGTAATAAAATCAAAGACATGATTAATACAAAATCCAGAATACAGGTTACCAGGAGAGGAGCAGGTATGGTGGAGAGGGGGCTCTTAGCATAAGATCCCACTGCAAGGCTTCAGAGTGACTCCCATATTTCTGTTTCTCAGGCAGAATAGAGGGTAGGTGGGTATTTGTTTTATAACTGTTTAAACTGCACATGCACATTTTATATACTCGGCTATGTATTTTTTTTATTGTAACCTGTAGTATTTTTAAGAGACGGTAGGAAATGGTTTGAAATTCGGTAATGTTGATTAAGGTACTGAAAATGCACAAAGTTTGAAAATCATCACCTATGAGTGTGTTGGGAAAGATGTACCTTTTCAGGTTAAGGCCTTTCCATATGTTTATTAATTTTAGAGTCCAGGTGATGGGAAGGTACAGAGATGTAAAATGCTGTGTTTGGCAGAGTAGCTTAAACGAGGTGTGAAAGACACCAGTCTGTACCCAGACTACCTTTCTTCCTCACTTCTGTAAATATTGAATGACTAACTGCCCAGTCCTAGGCATTGTCCCAGGGGCTCAGGAGCTGGAGAGGAGATGTCCCTATCTTGGAGCTTCTAACCATTTTTGCATTCAGGATTTCAGGCTTTGTTAATCTTAGCCTCCTAAACTAGCTAGATAGCAAAATTCACGTCAGGTGCATATCCTAATTTACTCTTTGATATCTTCTTAAGGAAGTCATTTATTTACATATTTAGACAACCTAATTGAATACGTTATTTTAAAAATTTTCAGAGTAATCCTTTTTGGTTTGGTCCTTAGTTCATATTCTAATTTCTATATATATTCTCAGTTTTTTCCCTTTCTGTGCATGTCAGAACTCTTGATATGTTCTAATTGTTTGGCATTGACTTTGATGTATTAGTTTTACCTTTCAGTCTATATTTTTGAGACTCAAAGTTGGATCTGATGTTAAACCTTGGTTTTAAAGCAGAGTTCTCAAAAGCATTACAAGCATACTGCTAGGGATTATAAGGTGATAAAGAGAGAAACATTTAATCATCAGGTAATTGTTTTAATTTAATTTGTAATTGTATTATAAAATATACACCAAAAATCTGTGATTTCTTTTTTTTTTTTTTTTAAGATTTTATTTATTCATTCATGAGAGAAACAGACATAGGCAGAGGGAGAAGCAGGCTCTCTGAATTAGCCTGGCACGGGACTCGATCCCAGGACCCCAGGATAACAGCCTGAGCCAAAGGCAGATGCTCAACCACTGAGCCACCCAGGTTCCCTGAAACCTCTGATTCCATGGCTGTTTTTGCTCAGGATGCAGCTAAAGTAGTCTCTCTGATTATCCATATCACATAGACTACGTGAATTAATGTCCCAGGTGGTTCTCAGACATAACAAAATATCATGAAATTAATATGTGGATTACAGATTTAGTTGTAAAGGTGAATCAAGGTATTCTCTGATGTTCTCTGTATCACACTTGTGTTATAACTCAAAAAATAAGCTTATGTGGTTTGGCCAGGAAAAAGCAATGTAGAAAATTCATCTAGGCAAATTGCTCAAATAACATGTTCTATTACAGGACAGATTCTGGGACTATAAAGATGAATAAGACACAGATTCTACTTTTTCAGGAGCACTAGTTTCACAGAGATAGACACATAAATTAAAAAGTGCACCATAGCATGATTAAGCATAGCAGTGGAAACATGCACAGTAAACAGGTATGTGGAAAAGGTGGTCTCTGACTTCTGGAGCCAGAAGGAAGGTCTGCCCAGGGCAAGGCTTGCAAGGAGTCTGCAGACCTGAGCAGAAAACCTACTGAAAAATAGACAGGCAAAGGGCAATATCAGAATGGCATGGTGTTTGGGCTGAGTAGCTAGCTCCTCATGTACGTACTAGGAAGAGGAGAGATGGGAGCCAGATAGGAAGGCTTTTGTATGGGATGTGATGGTGCGTGTTTAGACCTCATTCTGTAAGTGATTATCAGCCTTTGAAAGGTGTTAGGCAGAAGTGACACAAGGTCTGGGGCTGTGTAGAAAACAGATGAGAGGGGAGGGTCAAGTCACATTTTAGCCCGTCATTAGGCAAAAAGGAGAGAAAGCGCGTGAGGTGGGGGGTGTTTAACATTTCTGCTTTGTTTAGCTTTGTAGGACTTTTAGGAAATCAGATTACATTTAGATTTTGCCCAGAATTTAATGTGTTAAAGGGGTTAGTGATAGTTGATTTGGAGCCAATATACGAAGTTTCTGAAGAAATTGGTATTATTTAGCCTGTGTTATAAACAAAGTAGTAATTTTCCCTATATAGCCTTTTTTTTTTTTAAGACTTATTTTGGAGAGAGAGAGAGGGTGGGAAGAGCAGAGGGTGGGGAGGTAGGGGTGGGGGAAAAGGAGAGAGTCTTTAGTAGACTCTGTGCTGAGCATGGAGCCTGACATGTAGCTCAATCCCATGACCCTGAGATCATGACCTGAGCCAAAATCAAGAGTTGGATGCCTAATGATTAAGTCACCTAGGTGCCCTTTCTTTCCTTACATAGTCTTAAAGGCAACGAGAGTTTTGCTTATTTTATGTTAAATACATGCAAGCAGCATATAAATATTAAATGGAGATGTGGTATTGATAAGGCCCACAGCTGCAAACAAGTTCTGTTTTTCAGTTAGAGTGGTACATATGGTAGTACACTGTAGAGTGCAGAATGAAATACTTACATCTTTTTGCAGTTAATATCCTTCCAAAGAAAGCTCAACAACCATGTCATTTAAAGGAAATTGGCTGAGCAATAATATCAATGTATGAAGAGCCTCCTTTATATATGGGTTTCCAATGTGAATGTTCTGGATAACTTAGTTGTGGCGAATTGTTCACTTTTGTGCATATTTACTGTTAAATCTTAGACTCACTAGTTTTTGGATTTGGTGTATTTTCTTCTACCTTACAGAGAAATGTATTAGTATGCCAACTTACTCTTGTACCTTCAGTGTATCTGAATTTTATAGTCACGGGTCTGATGCTGACTGCCTGTGTAGATGAGGGCACTCGTCTGTGTCTGTATACATAGCCAGACCCTTAGCACCAAATGTTCTGCCTCACATTTATTTTCGGAATATTCTCTTAATAGGCACGTTTTGGGATGTGACTTAGTCAGCTAATTTGCTAACATTCAAAAGCCACGAGCTCTCAGCATTATCTTAGCCTTTAGTATTTTAGTCCAGCAAAAATTTCTGACTCTGATTGGGAAATTAAGTATAACATCTTACAAAAAATGATCCAGAAGCATCAAAAGGGAGAGTTCATGCAAGGGGCACAGAGAGAGGTTCAAAAGGAAAGTTAACATTAACGTAGAGTGTACCGTAGAAATGAGGGAGTAAGCATAGAAATGAAGGACCACAAGTGTCCTTGGAACAACTGTAGGTTTCTTTCTGTAAAGCCCAATAATGTTGATTATAATGCATCTTAGTTTTTATTTCAAAAGAAATTTTCTGCAGTTCTTGTCACCAAGTTCCTTTGGAATTCTTTTTTATTCTTTTGAAGATTTAGTTTCTTATTTCCTTATTTTCTACTTTGAACAGAAATCCCCTGCAAAGAAGCTGAGCCATGCAATTAGTAAATCTTTGGGGTGTGTACCCACCAGAGAACCTCCGCATCCTGTTTTTCCTGAGCAACCAGAGAAACCACTTGACCTTGCAAATATTGTGTAAGTATACACCTCGATATGGATATGGATTATACTGAAATGGAGACCTTGCTGAATTCTTTTGGATCAAAACCAACTTTACCTAACATGAACATTTAACCGTCTGATTTATACTTTACTTTTGGGGGAACTTAGGACTTCAAGATTTCATTTCTTTAAGTCACCATAAATATTTACGTGGAAGGCTAGCTCCTGAGCCCTGAAGCCTAAGTAATATAATGATCTCAAACAGGAACATTAATTAATATACTAAAGAGTGATTATTGAACCGGTTTTAGCAAGGTTGCCTTTTTTTGTTTGTGTGTTCTTCCTTAAATCAGCATTAGAGATCAGATTCTCTGCAGCAATGATGCCTATAGTTATTTTTAAAAATAGTTTAGGCAACATGGAAATGAAAATCAACTTCATTTGCTTCTTTGTATTGAGAGAAAATTAGGAAACATGAGATTGTATACTATAAATAAACTAGTGTTTTATTTTTATTTTCTTTGAATATTCATGTTAAATGAAAGGAAGCCAGACAGGAACAAAAAAGAGAAGCAGAGAAAGAGGAAGAGTATGAAGGAGAAACAATGAAGTGTTAAGATTCAGCCTCTAAACTGAATTCTTCACTCTGAATTAAATGGTGATATTGTATGTACTACTGGATAAAGTCAGTAGGATTTTTTTGTTTTGGTTTGCTTTGGTTTGTTTTCAAGAGGGGTGGGCAGAGAGAGAGAGAGAGAGAGAGAAAGAAAATCTTAAGCAGGCTCCATGCCCAGCATGGAAGCGTGGAGCCTGACATAGGGCTCGATCTCACAACCCTGAGACCATGACCTGAGCTGAAATCAAGCATCAGACGCTTAACCAGCTGAACCATCCAGGCGCCCCAGAGTTGGTAGGTTTTTTTTTTTTTTTGAAGATTTTATTTATTTATTAGAGACATACAGAGAGAGAGAGAGAGAGAAGAAGAGAGAGAGAGAGAGAGAGACACAGGCAGAGGGAGAAGCAGGCTCCATCCTGGGAGCCCAGTGTGGGACTCGATCCTGGGTCTCCAGGATCAGGCCCTGGGCTGAAGGCAGCGCTAAACCGCTAAGCCACCGGGGCTGCCCGAGTTGGTAGGTTTTTGATCGTTAGTCTTTACTGGGTGTTGAGAGGTTTTTCTGTTGAGTAGACATCTGGTTTCTTTTACCTCCCTAAAAAACACTTAGGGTTCTTGATCTTTTATTTTCTTTCTCATTCAATACTTTGAAAAACTTTTATTAAAATAATGCATATATATATAGATTAGAAACTTAATAATACAGAAGAGAATATAATAAAATGCAGCACATCCCACCACACTTCATTGTGCATTGTCTGGGTTTTCGATCTGTGAGTGGATACCTCCATATCTCTAAATAATGTATTGAGAGCCCTAATTCTTGGCTAACCAGTTTGGGACATTATTGAATTCCTTCTGTTATGCAGGGAACCAGTCTCACTTCTTCTCTACATGTCAGCCCATCCTAGTTTTTCATAATTATATCACCATTTTTAAAGTTGGTTACCTTAGTACTTTTATTTTATTTTTACCTTTGTAATTTTAAACACCATTCCTACGCCTCTGTATCTTGTAACTTCTTTCAACTTACGCTGGGTGAACTTAGGAAATAGTATCTTTTGTCTACTTCTCCCTTTTCTTTTGGCTCTCTGACTTCTGTCATCTCTCTTTTATATTGTCAAATCTGATAATACTTCTGTTCTCTTCTGTGACCATAACTAAGTCTTCTGAGATTTATTAAGGGTTAAATCTAAAATCAGGGGCGCCTGGGTGGCTCCCTGGGTTAAACATCTGAGTCGATCTCAGCTCAGGTCTTTTTTTTTTTTTAATTTATTTATTCATGAAAGACACACACACACAGAGAGAGGCAGAGGGTGACGTGGGACTCGATCCCAGGACTCTAGGATCACACCCTGGGCCAAAGGCAGGCAGGCGCTAAACCGCTGAGCCGCCCAGGGATCCCCATCAGGTCTTGATCTCAGGGTCATGAGTTTAAGCCCCGCACTGGGCTCCATGCTGGATGTGGAGCCCACTCACAAAAAAAAAAAAAAAAGAAAAGAAAAAAAAGAAAAGAAAAGGAAAAGGAAAAAGTTGAGGGGCACCTGGGTGACTACATCGGTTAAACATTGGACTCTTGATTTTGGCTCTGGTCATGATCTCAGGTTCTGCTCTTGAGCCCCCACCTCTGGCTCTGTGCTGGGCGTGGAGCCTGCTTAAGTTCTCTTCCTCAGGGTGCTTGGGTGGCTCAGTCAGTTAAATGTCTGCCTTTGGCTCAGGTCATGATCCCAGGGCCCTGGGGTGGAGCCCCTGCTTCTCCCTCTGCCCCTCACGCTGCTTGTGTGCACGCTCTCTCTCTCTCTCTCTCTCAAATAAATAAATAAATAAAATCTTAAAAAAAAAAAAAAGATTCTCTTTCTGTCTCCCTGTGCCCTTCCCCACACTAACATGCACATGGGCTCTGCCCCCCTAAAAAAAAAAAGTTGAAAACCAAACACAGCATTTACAATTCATATTCATTACAAAGTCAGTGTGCTTTGATTCTGTATATTCCTTTGTGTAGTCCCAATGTCCCCATCCCTGTGCAGTTACCTTCCCATCAGAGTGGAGTGGGGTCTTCCTTACACATCACTGATTGCTCAAAATCATGCCTGTGGACTTTATGACTGGATCGACTTTCTTATGCTGGTTTTGTCCTTCCTGTGGTTTCCCACTGCTTTCTTCTTGCTGGGGAAAAAAACTGCTTTTGTCCCTCACTGTGTTCCGTAGTGAATTTCATCTATTGCTTGTAATCCGTTTTTTGGTTAAATTTATTAGCCTTTTCTCTTTTTGGTTAGTCTTGATGTTACATTTTATTTAAAAAAAATCTTTGCTGCTTTAATACAATAGTGATTTTCTCTTTCTCACTCTCCCTTTTAGCTATAACAGTGTACCTTTTTTTTTTTAACCTAGGATGGACTTTTGTATATGGTGTGATGTAGATCTGATTTTCTTTCCTTCTCTTTGCATTTGAATAGTAACTTGTTTCAGGGCCATTTATTGGATGATCTATCATTTCCCTACTGACCTGCAGTGCCACGGTTGTCATGAACCAAGTGTCCAAATATGTCTGGTCTGGTTCTGGGCTCTCCTGTTCCTTTGATCACATTTTCTATCCTTACGCCAGTCTCAAACTGTATTAATTATTATAAGGGATTAAGTGGTGTTTTTAGGAATGACTTGTCTACTCTTTGCCCTTTGCTCTTTCATATAAGTTTTAGAATCAGCCTATTGAGTCCCTCTTAAAATTTTGGTGGAGTTTTGAACAGAGATTCATTGAATCTAAAGATCAAATTGGGGAGAGTTGACATCTTTACAGTATTAAGTCATGAATGTGTTATGTCTTTCCATTTATTTAAATATAATTTTATGCTTTTCAGTAAAGCTTTGTAATTTTCCCCAGAAAGGTATTATATATGTTAGATTAATTCTTCTATACTTTTGAAGATTCTTCTGTACATTTGTTGTTGCTGTTGCAAATGGTGCCTTTTTTCCCTATAGTTTTTTTGAGATATAATTTACATGTGATTAAAATGCACCCACTTCAAGTGTACAGTTCAGTGAATTTTGGCAAATGTATACAGTCATGCAAATGGTATTTTCATTGAATTATGTTTCTCAACAGTGTATTGCTGGGATGTGAAAATGCAAATTTTCTGTATTTTAACCCACTAGTCATCTTGCCTGATGTGCTCATTAATTCTAGTAATTTGTACTTAGATTTTTTTGAATTTCCTATAAATAATTATATCACCAGCAAATAATGATAGTTTTGTTTCTTTCTTCCCACTCCTTATACTTTTAAATATTAATCATATTTTTTTTCTTTTGGTCTTCTTGTGTTGGCTGGAACCTCCAGTGCAGTATTAAATAGAAGTGGTTTGTTAGGCATTCTTCTGTTATTGCTAATCCCAGAGAGACAGCTTTCAATGTTCATTTAGTGTGTCATTCGATGTAGGTTTTGTAGAAACTGTTTATCAGGTAAAAGAGCTTCCCTTGTATACCTCATTTGCTAAGAGTGCTTTTTTTGGGTCATGAATGGATGTGGAATTCTGTCAAAGACCTTGACGTGATCACATGAGTTTCTTTATTCTATTTATGTAGTGAATTACATGAATTGTTTTTTTAAACAGCCATACATTCCTAAAATAAAGATAAGTTGACTCTCCTTTTAATACACTACTAGATTTCACTTGCTAAGTTTTGCTTAGATTTTGCCTCTGTGTACAAGTTAAATTGTCCTGTAGTTTCCCTTGCGTTTTGTTCTGTTTTGTTTTGTTTTTAGGAAAAAGTTTACCCCATCTGCTATCTTCAAAAAGTTGAGGAGAATTCTCTTTTATATATATATATATATATATATTTTTTTTTACTTTATATATTTATTCATGAGAGACACAGAGAGAGAGGCAGAGACATAGGCAGAGGGAGAAGCAGACTCCTCACAGGGAGCCTGATGCAGGACTCGATCCCGGGACTCCAGGATCATGCCCTGTGCCAAAGGCAAGCACTCAACCGCTGAGCCACCCAGGTGTCTCTCTCTTTTTATATTTTTTGAAAGAGCTTATTTAAAATTGAGATTATTTGCTCCTTCAATTTTTGGTGAAATTCACCAATGTTGTTAATCTCTGCCAGAAGCCTTCTTTGTGGGAAAATTTTGAAATGTAAATTCCATTTTTAAAAACAATTATAAGACTTCATTTTTATTTCTTTTTGAGTCACTTTAGAACATATTTGTAGGAATTTGTCAATTTCATTTGAATTTTCAAAGTTATTGGCACAAAGTTTGTAACTTTTGTCTATAATATGTATGCTAATGTCCCTATTAAATTCCCACTCTCATGTATTTATGGGTTTTTTTTCTCTCTTTTGTTTTTCCTTGAACAAATCTTGCCATAGATTTGTCCAATCTATTGGACTTTTAGAGGACCAACTTTTGGTTTTGATAATTTTCTTATTGTATGTACTGTATTTTTTAATATTATTTGTTTCCAACCTTTATTATTTCTTTTGTTACAGTTCCCTTGGGTTTATTTTGCTACTCTCTTTCTAACTTCTTTAAAGATATGGTTAGGGCAGCCCAGGTGGCTCAAGAGTTTAGCGCTGCCTTCAGCCCAGGGCCTGATCCTGGAGACCCGGGATCGAGTCCCTCGTTGGGCTCCCTGTGTGGAGCCTGCTTCTCCCTCTGCCTGTGTCTTTGCGTCTCTCTCTCTCTCTCTCTCTGTGTGTGTGTGTGTGTGTCTCTCATGAATAAATAAATAAAATCTTAAAAAAAAAGATATGGTTAGCTTACTCATCTCAGGTTTTTTCCACCTAATGTAAGTATTTAAGGCTATGAATTTTTCTAAATACTCCCTGAATAGTATCCAAGGTTTCTTATGTAATTTTTTTATTGTTTAATTCTAAATATTTTCGAAGTTGTGTTACGATTTCTCCTTTAAGTAGTATACCTTCTTTTTCTTTTTTTTAAGATTTTATTTTATTTTATTTTATTTTATTTTTTTAACTAATCTCTACACCAGTCTGGAGCTCAGACTCACAACCCTGAAATCAAGAGTTGCACACTATCAGCTAAGCCAGCCAAACGCCCCAAGCAGTATACTTTCTTATTTTCCAAACATATGAGGATTGCCTGGTTGCCTTTTTGTTATTAACTTCTAGTTTAATTTCATTTTGGTCTAATAAGAGGTCTGTACTATTCAATTATTTCAAATTTGTTTTGACATACTTATTATGTGTGATATATGACCCAGTTTATTATATTCCTAGTAAACATGAAAACCATGTTTATTCTGTACTTGTTTGGTTTAGAATTTAGTGAATGAATGTATGTCATTTAGGTCAAGTTTGTTAATCATGTTGCTCATATCTTCAAAACTATACATATTTTACTAGGAAATTGAAAAATTGTTATCTAGTGACTGTCTTTATTCCTAATAATTGTGCTTGTTCTCGTCTATTTTATTCACTAAACATCTTTTAATATGTTTTGATTGTATTTGCCTAGTGTAACTTTCCCCACCCTTATACTTCCAACCTTTGTCCCAAAGAGTTCGATGTGCTTCTTGTAAATTGTAAGCTGGATTTTAAAACTCTAGTCTGACAAACTGTCTTAACTGGTGAGTTTCGTCCATTTAAATGTGTTATTATGATGTTGTGGTTATTATAATTAGTCATTATAAGTAAAATTGGCTTTCATTATTACAGGTAAAGAGTGTTACTACTGTAATAATTGGACTTTTTTCTACTATATTATTTTGTACTATTTATAATGTTTTAAAAATTCCCCTTTATTTGCATGTCCCAGTCTTGTCACCCTTTCCTCAGTGGTAATCATTCTAAGATGCTCACTGTACAGCTTTTTACTGGTACATATTCTTGAAAACTAGGTAGCATTTTGTACATTCTTTTAAAAAATTTATGTTAAGTGGCACTATGCAGATTTTACCTATTCATTCTCCATACCTAGTTGCCTTCAGAGCTCTGCCTCCACATAAAATGCTGCAGTAAACACCTCAGATGTTTCCCCAGTGGAACTGGGTAAGAAGTTCTTTAAACCTAGGGTACAGGGATGCTTGGGTGCCTCAGTCATCTGCCTTAGCCTAAGGGCATGATCCTGGTCCAGGGATGGAATCCCACATCAGGCTCCTCACAGGGAGCCTGCTTTTCCCTCTGCCTATGTTTCTGCCTCTTTCTCTCTATGTCTCTCATGAATAAATAAAATCTTAAAAAAAAAAAAAAGAAAAACCCTAGGGTACAGTTGTTAGTCAAAGGTTACAAATATCCTGACTGGAGGAAGTGTGTGTTGGGGAATCCAGTACATTAGGCATAGATGTTCAGTTAATCTCTCCTGTGTCTGAATTTAGACCCCATTTACCCGCCTATACCGGCTGTGCCTGAATTCAGAGACTTTCTGGTCAGTTTCACTAGAGAGTAATCTCTAGGTTTGTTTTTTTTATCAGGCCTAGAAAAGAGGAGTCATTTGGCTGTATGGTTTTGGGGAGTGGAGTGAAAGAGGCAAGACGTGTTCTGCTTTCAACCAGTCCTCTTATTTTTAATGCATCCCTTCACTCTGCTTTCTGAGGCATCAGGCATCTCTAATTACTGGGCATTCCTGATCTTGTGGCTCCACTTCCCTGGTCTTAGGAGGACTTTGACCTCAGTTTTCTTTTTCTCTCTATATTGAAAATGCCTTTCCCATCTATAGTTTCTGTTAGAAGTTTGAGTATGAATTCATTCTAGGACAGAGAGCTAAGAATTGGAACCTTGAATTTTTCTTATTGATTCTTATCATTTTATTATATTTCCCTCTAATCTTTTTTTTTAAAATAAGACATTGTAGATAAAGTCATGGTTTCCTCTGTCTTTCCTAATCCCATTACCCTTTTTCTCCATAGAGGTGCCTCTAACATTCATTTGGTATTTATTACTCTATACATGTTATACTTTTACCAGATGTTCATGCATCCATAAAATAACATGTTTTAAAACTTTAGATCTTCAGTCTAACACTCTCCCAACTGAGCTATTTCGGCTGCCTGTTTTAAAACTTTAAATAAATGGTGGTGCTTTACAATGTATCCTTTTGTAAGTTTATTATTTTATTAAATAGTATGTTTTTGAGATTTATCTAGAATCTCAAATGTCATTCTACTGAATGAGTATAAAACAATCCATTCTCCTATTGATAGACATTGAGGTTGTTTCTAGTTTTTTTACTACAACCTACCATGCAGCTGTGAGCATTCTTTTTTTTTTTTTTTTAAGATTTTTTATTAATTAATTTGAGGGAGAAAAAGAGCAAGAACACAAGCAACAGGGAGAGGCAGAGGGAGAAACAGACTCCCTGCTGATCAGGGAGCCCAATGAGGGGCTCGATCCCAGGACCCTGAGATCACAACCTGAGCCCAAGGCAGTTGCCTAACCCACCGAGCCACCCAGGCACCTGGTCCTAAGATACGAATATAACATAATCAAGATAGATTAGGTGATAATGAAGTAAAAAACTAACCCCCAAATCTCATGGTTAAACGCATGGCTGTTTATTTGTCACTTATGCAAAGTCTCTTGTGGATGGGAAGGATTCTAGAGCAGCTGAACTATGGACTGTGGCTCAGTGGTTTAGGCTCCTTCAATTTTTGGCTCACTATCTTAATGTGAGGCCTCATTGATCCTTGTAGCAGGGAAAGGGAGCATATGGGGAACTCATACCCATCTTCCTGTATTCAAAAGTGACACATGTCATTTCCCTTACAACTCTACCTAACTTCAAGTGTATATAGTCTTCCCTATACCTAGGAAGGAGAGGAGAACTAGGTATTGGTCAGCTCTAGTAATGTATACCACAAGTATGTTCAACTTCACTAGATGTTTCCATACTAGATATTACCCAGAACTCAGATTTTACAGTTCTAGTATTTATTAATCTAAATTATTCTCAGGACAAGAATATAGTCAGCAGACCACTCAGAAAACACAATATAGTTTTCTTTTTAGATTTTGATGAAATTTTGAGCAATTAAAGTCCCTTTCAAATTTGAGTTTCTATGTTTTATAGATTTTTTTCTTCTATATTCACATGTCAATGAGTCCCAGATTGGCTGATGTCAGGGTTGCTCATCTTTAAAAAGCGTAGATTACTAAGTCACTTTCATTCTTGGTTAGATCAGCTGAATCATTATTCTGGAGGTGGCCTGGAAATCTATCTTTTCAAAAAGTTTCCTAGTGAATCTGATCAAATGATGGAACCAAATCATTAGAATATAAATGGTTTTAGCTGTATGAACAACAAGCTAAGAATTCAATATTGAGTATCCAAAATACATATAGAATACAACTAAAATATAAACATATGAATAGCAAACCTTAACTCTTGCTGAGATTCTTAGTTATCCATTCATTCAGTGAATATTTATTGAGGACCTTCCAGGTACTTTGCAAGATGCAAAGGGTATTCACACAGTACTTTGCTTCTATGCAAATAGGTTTGAGTGAGTGAGGTAGCCAGTTTTATAATGGGTAGTGTCTTCTGCCTGCTTCCCTAGGAGTTACATAGAGCTCTAAAGATGAGAAAATTGTGAGAAGTGGGTTGCTGTGCATTTCTAATCATGATCAAGAAAAGAAAGACACTGTTTTGTACTTAGAGATGAAGGTAGCTCCTACAGGAAAAGGAGGAAAGTCAGGAAAATATTTCATTTGGATAGGATCATGATTATTTTAATCATTATTTTATTATATTAACTTAAAAGGGTCCTTTTTAAGACAAAGAATAGACAGCTGTATTGCACTTCATGAGTCTTTACACATTGTAGGTAATGCTTTCAAACACCTAAGTTGTTTGTATTTGTTTTACTAAATATCAGTAGTCCTGGTTCAGATGAACCCCATCTACCGAGTGAGTTAGGATTGGGGATAAAATCCAAGGGACTGGATGACCAACATAGTTGAACCTTCCCCTAGGCCACTAATTAAAAATTTTTCAAGTAAACTAATTCTGTATAGTTGTTGCATGCTTATTTGCTCACAACTTTTAAAAGACAGGATATGCTAGAAAGTCTGACTTTTTCAAGCTGGATTGTTCTCAGAGTAGGGAATAACGTTTCTTACTAAATTTTTAGTTTAAAGATCAAATTTGTTAATTTTTTCTTTGTTTCTGGCTTCCATTTCATTTTTTTTTTTAAAGATTTTCTTTATTTATTCATGAGAGAGACACACAGAGAGAGAGAGGCAGAGACACAGGCAGAGGAAGAAGCAGGCTCCATGCAGGGAGCCTGACGTGGGACCCGATCCCGGGACTCCAGGATCACACCCTGGGCCAAAGGCAGGCGCACATTTCATATTTAACATTAATGTTCTCATCTCAAAATTATAAGAATACCTTTGTCTATAAAAGAAATTCTTATTTCTGGATTTTTTTTCATTTTTTTTTCGTTACTGTTGGGTGTAAGATAGGAATTTAAGGGTTTTTCTTTCCCAAAGTGGATAGCCATTTGTCCCAACTCCATTAATTTCTTGCTGATTTGTTGCAGTTTTGATTTTGCTTCCCTTTTAGCAATTGATACTCACTTTGATGTAAATATCTGTAAATAATTCTCTGATAGCTGTAAATCTGTAAATAATATCTGTAAAATAATTCTCTACCAAGATGTCTTTACCTTATGGTTTGTCTTTATTTCACTGGAAGGTTAAAAAAGGTTTTTGTGAAGAATAACATTTATAGTGAAGCCTAAAAGATAAGTAGATATTAGCCATTAAAGGTCAATGGAGGAACATTCCCAGCAGAGGGGGAACATTAGCACAGGGAACAGGGGGAAGGCTGCAGAGGTGGGCAGAGGCCACCTGAGATTTTGGATGAGATACTAAATAGAAGGGCTTTTAGATAGGAGAGAGAGAAGTTGAATTTTGTATTTTAACACATCACTGCCTGCTGCGTGGAAATACAGAGTGGGGACAAGGGTGAAAAAGAAGAGGCCAGCTAGGTTTTTTTTGTTTTGTTTTGTTTTGTTTTTGTTTTTTGTTTTTTTTTTTTTTCCAGAGGGCCAGGTGAGAGATGACGGTGGTTTGGACTCTCATGATGGCAATGAGAAAAGTTTGTGAACACATAAAGAATTTTAGGTTTTATCATTATTGCACACCAAGAAATAAAATTAAAACCCCAGTGGAAATGTGGGACAGGAATTGAAATTAAGTATGAGATAAAGTATTTAATGTTAATTGCTTACATTTCATGTTGACATAGGGATTTTTCCAAATCCTCATAAATTCAAGATTCAAGTGTTGTTGATATGGATTGAGCACCTACAGTGTTCCAAGCCCTTTACTTAGCTCTTCTGTATATACACCATTTCATTTACTTCTTACCGCAACCTTTGCAGTATAAATATCATTCACCTATAACAGGTCAGGAAATGGCATTGGTAAGTTTCAGTGACCTGCCCAAGATCACACAGTACGAAATGATGGAGTTGAGACTGGACTCCACACCTAGCCTTTTTTCATTGCACTGCACTTTCTTAACAGGCAGACCCAGTAAGAAATTGTTACCATGGAAACATACAATAATTAAAACATTGAGCCCTGCAGTTAGTTTTAGATCGGGAGAGAACATTGAATAGCAAGCTGTATGTTGGTTGATTGAAAAATAGAAGGGAGGTGGGGTGGTATGATAGAAGAGAAACTAGATTAAAAGACATCAGTTTACTATGAAGTGATAATAAAACTTGATTACCTCAGAATACATTTAAGGTTAATGTATTTGAAATTACTTTTTTTTAAGATTTTATTTATTTTATTTGAGAGATAGAGTGCACATGTAGATAGGGACAGAGGGAGAGAATGTCAAGCAGACTGCGCTTAATGGGGAGCCTGACGTTTGGCTCAGTCTCATGACCCCAAGATCAAAACCTGAGCTGAAACCAAGAGTCGGACACTTAACCAGACTGAGCCACTCAGGCGCCTCCTGAAAGTACCAAGAAGTTAGAATGCTATAATACTGCATTCTAAACTTTTAGTCTTTTCCTCAGAATTAAGTAAATCATATCACAAAAATGTAAACTCCACAAAGACTAGGACTCTTATTCTTTGCTGAGGTCCCACCCAGTGTCCAGAATAGTGCCTGGTGCTTGGTAGGCACTTAAAATACTTTGAATGAATGGATGACACTAACAATTTTATACAGACATCCACCTCATCCCCTCCTCTGCCTGTATACCTTTGTTCCTTCAGAAAATAGTACAGGTCACGTACCTACTAGATGTCTCCACTAGATGTCAGACATATTTCCTTGATTGGTTCATTGTGGGGATTTTTTTTTCTGGTAAATTGAGAATATTAAGTAAGGTTTTTCAAATAAACCTCAAACACATCCGATTCACTTATCATCAATACTCTAGCAACTTTTCTTATAAGTTTCTGAGAGAAATTAGTTGTTTCTTTCAGTCAAAGCATCTTTATATAACTTCTGGCTCTTGATGTCTGATAGACTCTGCTAGCCTAATTCAAGCAATTTGCTGTTGTTTAAGATCTAATTATCTAACCACACAGCCCTTATACCTAATTTCTTTAATTAGTGGTTAATCCCCATTACGTTTCAGTTTATGGTTATTTATTTCTGAGAGAAAGCAAAACTTTCTGGTTGGGTTAGTGTACTTATTCCTCTGAATTTCATCATGGAATAGAATGACCAAGGTCCCACTGGACACACCTATGATTGATGTGTTCTCTTAAACAGGAGTTGGCAAACTACAGCCTGTCAGTTAAGTCTCACTCGTTGCCTGTCTTGTGTGGCCCATGATCTATCTATTATTTTTATATTTTTAAATGGTTGAAGTGAGGGACACATGGGTGGCTCAGTGGTTGAGCATCTGCCTTCAGCTCAGGGGGTGATCCTGGGGTCCTGGGATTGAGTCCTATATTGGGCTTCCCACAGGGAGCCTGCTGCTTCTCAACCTTTGCCTATGTCTTGGCCTCTCTCTCTCTGTACCTTTCATGAATAAATTAATAAAATATTTTTTAAATAAATGGTTGAAGAGAAAAAAATATTTTGTGAAATAGAATAGTAATATTTTGTGAAAATTACATGAAATTCAAATTTCGGTGTCCATAAATAAAGTTTTTTTCAGACAATCCACACTTATTCCTTCATGTATTGTCTTTGCTTTTGGGCTACAGTGACAAAATTGAATCTTTGTAACTAAGGTTGAATGACCCTCAAAACCTAAAAAAAAATTGCACAGCATAGGAACTCTCGTCATTTGGTATTGTAATAGTGATATCTGGTGACCGATGGGAGCTACACTTGTGGTGAACACAGTATAATGTGTAGACTTGTTGAATCACTATGTTGTACACCTGAAGCTAATTAACATTGTGTCTCAACTATACTTCAATTTAAAAAAAACCTAGAATATTTACTATCTGGCTCTTTAAAGAAAAAGTTTTGCTGACCCCAACTCTTAAAGAAGAGTTGATTAAAAACTGCAAATTTAGGGTACTTTGTGCTTCTTGATGTTTTGTTTTTCTGAATGCTCATCATCATCTTTGATGGTTCACGCTGTTTTTTCAACTCAAGGGTGAAGGTTAATTGGTAACTTTTTCTGTTAAAGCACTTGGATAAAGTTTGTTACCTAGAAACCAGACTGCCTTATTGTTTCTTGCTGCTTATGTGTATATAAATATGCAGCCTGTTTAACAGCTGAGCCAACCAGTTTTCTCCATACTTTGCGTCAAAACAGAATTAACCTAGATAATAAAAAATCATTATTTAAATTATAGTTATAATTAAATACTTTAATATGACTTTTATTTTAACTGCTCTTCTATTTAATGCTTAGACTATGCATTATTTTGATTTTATCAAAACATATCTGTCCTTTTTTTTATTTCAACTTTTTTTTTTTTTTTAAGTTCTTATTTATTCATGAGAGACAGAGAGAGAGGCAGAGACATAGGCAGAGGAAGAAGCAGGCTCCATGCAGGGAGCCTGATGTGGGACTTGACCTCAACCTCTGAGCCACCCAGGGGTGCCCATAGATTTTTTTTTTAACTTTAGGCAGTTATGCTTGAAACATCCTTTGCTAACTGTATTTGTGAACTTTTTAGTAAAATATGAAAATTCTACTTTTTAAATTCTTATTCATAATAACTTTAATTAGAAGATTTGTGAGACCAGAAATAACGGAAGACCATTTGTAAAAACCCTATAAAATTTGTAAATCTATGAAGAAACAACTGTTAAAGAACTGCTCTGTGAAAAAATAACTGTTTATTTAATGTTGTTTAGACATTAAAGCTCATTTTTGTGATTCTTCTTTATAAATGATGGATGAATCTGGATTTGGAGATGGCTTTTGTGACAAAGAATGCTTATGGCTAATTGTCCTGTGCCAAACTGAAAGCCTCATTGTTAACAACTTTTTTTATAAGCCAAATTTGGGTGTTTTCAAAGAGAGTTATGAACTGGCTTTAACTATATTCCCAAACAAATTATGGGGTTGTTATAGAATTTTTAATATTGATGTATTGATCTGGATTGAAACCACTGTTTTCCAGAACTGTTTACTAAATATGTATTGTGACTGGGGCTCTGTGCTTGGTGCTGAGGATAGAATCTTATTTGAGAAAACTGACAAGATGGTACTTTTCTCTTAGATTACTAGATGAATTTGATGTTCTAGTCACTTGAAAGATGTATCATATTCATTTTGTGTATCTTGGTCTTTTGAGATTGAAACTATTTGGAAGGTTATAATGTTGAGCTATTTCCAACAAGTAAGTATTATACTTTGGCTCTTAGATCACAGCTCATCTGATACTAATTCTATCTTGTATTTTGCTGTAGTAACTTTGAAAAAGCTAGGCAGTGGTGACATAATCTGTTCACCAGTGGGCCAACAGACACCTTTTACTTCAAGTCTATCTGTTTTAATCTTTGGAGAAAAGAAAAGCTACTTCCCCCCTCCCCCCTTAATCATATAGCCTGGAATGTGAAGGTTCTTACGGTTTTTAAGGGTCACAACCCATGTAATACTAATTCTATCTAAATGTTTTGCTGGGATGACTTTGAAAGCGCAGCACTTGAGGAATACAAGATTCTCTTAGATCTTTGAGCTTCTTTTCATCCTTGTTTGGGTGTTGTCTGTTTGGTTCTTCCGGAGTTAGGGCCACTTGCTAGCCCCGGAAGCATATCTCTCCAAAAAAGAAAGATGGAGCACAGAGATGGCTGATTCTAAGGGTCATGTGTCATGTGAGGTAGCCCTAGAAATAAGATAAGGTTTTTGCCTGAATTTCAGTGTGTGTGGGGAACAGGGGGCTGCATACACTCATGAGCCCACAGATATGAGTATATAAGTACCTTTGTAGGGGTGTGTGAGAGAGTAATGGTCAGGTAAACAGCACATGTGGTGATTGGTTATGATGCAGTAAGGATAAACAGTATTATTTAATACAACAAAACTCAGGGTTTAATCCTAGGAGGGTAATTATTTACAAGTGGCTGTGACTTTGGTCTGCTGAGTTTCACCTCCCCCCTAGGGATTTTTCTCACTCTGTTTACCACTATCATAAAGCACTTTGCTTCTAAACTCTAAATTTAACATGGTCGAAACACCATCCCTTGGTCTTTTTTTCTCTTTTCTTTTCATTGTGGTAAATATATATAGATAAAATTTACCATCTTAACCATTTTTCAAGTGTACAGTTCAGTAGTGCTGAGTATATTTATATTATTGTGAAACAGATCTCCAGAACGTTTTCAAGTTATCTGAGACAACCTATTAAACATCAACTTTCTTTTTACTACAAGCCTGTGATAGCTACCATTCTGCTTCTGTTTCTATGAATTTTAGTACTTTAGGTACCTCATCTAAGTGGAATCATATACTTTTTTTTTCTTTTAGTGACAGTCTAATTTCACTTAGCATAATGTCCTCAAAACCTCAAGGTTTATCCATGTTATAGCATGTGTCAGGACTTCCTGATTTTTTTTAAGGCTGAATAATATTTCATTGTATGTATATACCACATTTGGTTTGCTCATTCCTTCATCAGTGGATGTTTGGGTTGCTTTCACCTTTTGAGCTAATCTGAATAATGCTGCTATGAAGGTGGGTGTACAGATAACTCTTTGAGACCCTGCTTTCAATCCATTGACATATATGCCCAGAGATGGGATTGCTGGATGTTAATGGTAGTTCCACTTTTAGTTTTAGTTTTTGAGGAACCCCATAGCGTTTTCCATCACAGCTGTACCATTTTACATTCCGGCCAACAATGTGCGAGGGTTCCAATTTATACTTGTTCTTTTTTCTTTTTTATTATTGTTGTTTTATTTAAAGTAGTCACCCTAATGGGTATGAGGCAATATCTCATTGTGGTTTCAATTTGTCTTTTCTTAACAGTTTTATTGAAGTACAATTTATATACCACAAAATTCACCCACTGTGACAGTTAAGTAACTCTTAATAAATTTATATAATTTTGCAGTTGTCACCATCATCAGTTTTAGAACATTTCTACCGTCCAAAAAAGTCTCCTGGTACCTACTTTTGGTCATTTCCAGCTTTTACTGGTAGCCCCAAGGTAATTACTGATACGCTTTCATGGCTTTACCTTTTCTAACAATTTCATATAAACAATAATAAAGTACATAGTTTTTTGGTTCTGGCTCTTTCATTTGGCATAATATTTTTAAGGCTTATCCATATTATATCAAGTGTCAATAGTTCATTCCTTTTAAATGCAGTGAATATCCCATTATATGAGAATACTACATTTTATTCATCCCTCAGCAGTTGATAGACATTTGGCTCATTTCCAGTTTTTCCTATTATGAATAATGCTGCTATGAACATTTACATCTTTGTGCAGACATGTTTTGTTTCATTTTCAATAAAAAATTATTTGTTTATATTCATGAGAGACAGGCAGAGACATAGGCAGAGGGAGAAACAGGCTCCTCACAGGGAACCCGATGCGGGACTCGATCCCAGAAACCCTGGGATCACAACCTGAGCCAAAGACACATGCTCAACTGCTGAGCCACCCAGGTATCCCATATTTTGTTTTTTAAAACACAAGTTTGTTGTGTGTTTTTTTCTTAGAGTGCACACAAGCAGAGGTTGGGAGGAGGGGCAGAGGGAGAGGGAGAGAGAGCATCTTAAGCAGACTTTACGCTCATTTCAGAGCCTGATGCAGGGCTCAATCTCACAACCCCGAGATCATGACCTGAGCCGAAACCAAGAGTCAGATGCTTAACCAAAGCTACCAGGCATCCCATTGAGGATGTTTTTATTTATTTCTCTTGGGTGGATACCTAGGAGTAGAATTGTTGGGTCATGCTGAATAAGTGTACATTTAACTTTTTAAGAAACTACCAAACTGTTTTGAAAGTGAATGTACCATGTTACATTCTTGCTAGTAACACATGAGAGTTCCTGTTTCTTCCCATTCCCACCAGCACTTCATATATTGTCATTTTATGGATTTTAGTCATCCTAGTTAGAGAATAGTGGTATCTAATTGTGGTTTTAGTTTGCATTTCCCCAGTGACTGATCATGTTGAGCACCTTTTCATGTACTTATAAGCTGTTTGTGTTTTTTCTTTGATATAATTATCTGTTTAAGATCTTTTGCAGGGCATCTGGGTAGCTCAGTGGTTGAGTGTCTGCCTTTGGCCCAGGTCATGATCCTAGGGTCCTGGGTCCTAGGGTCCTGTGTCTCTTGAGAGACACAGAGAGAGAGACACAGAAAGAAAGAGAGAGAGAGAGAGGCAGAGACACAGGCAGAGGGAGAAGCAGGCTCCATGCAGGGAGCCTGACGTGGGACTCGATCCCGGGTCTCCAGGATTAGGCCCTTGAACCGCTGAGCCACCTGGGCTGCCCAATAAATAAAATCTTTAAAAAAAAAAGAAAGATCTTTTGCCTGTTTAAATAGACTTTTTTAAAAATAGTTTTACAGAAACAGATCAAACAAAGAGTTCCTATATACCCTGCACTCTATTTCTCTTGTTAAGATTTTATAAATGAACATATTGATATTAGTATTAACTCCATAGTTTATTGAGGTTTCATTCATCTTTTTCCTAGTGTCTTTTTTCAGTTGTAATTCCCATCCAAGATAAACCATTACATTTATTCATCATGTCTCCTTGGGCTCCTCTAGGCCATGACAGTTTCTTTTGTCCACTTTATAATTGAGTTGTTTATCTTACTGAGTCTTAAGAGTTCTTCATATATTCTGATTGGAAGTTCTTTATCAAATACATAATTGAAAATAGTTTTTTCCTGTCTGTGTCTTATCATTTTATTTTCTTAATGACCTTTTGAAGCAAAAGTTTTAATTTTGAGGAAGTCCAGTGTGTCAGTTTTTTTCTTTTAAGGATTATGCTTTTGATGTAATATCTAAAAAATCTTTGCCTGACCCAAGGTAACAAAAACTTTCTCCTATATGTTCACCTAAAAGTTTTATAGTTTTAGCCCTTACATTTTAGTCTATAATCCATTTTTGTGTCACTTTTGAACTAATTATGATTGCTAAAAACCAATCCTTAAAAAACAATCATTCTTAATATTGAAGAAATGTGCTTCTCATTGGGCTTCATTGCTTCACAGGCCAAACCTAGGGTATACCCACAATGTAATTTCATCCAGACATTGAGCCTCAGAATTCTATTTCATTGAGTGGAATATCTTTTTTTTTAAGGTTTATTTAATTTTTTTTTTTTTCAGTAATCTTTACACTCAATTTGTGGCTCTAAATCACAACCCCAAGATCAAGAGTCACATGTTCTTCTGACTGAGCCAGGCAGGAGCTCCTTGAGTGAGTTTTTTAATAGAATGTGTATACGGTGATCTGGTTGCAATTTAGAATAATCTGAATATTTCTCATCACCTTTATAGGTCTTAATATCGCCCACTTTTGATTAGTACCTGAGTTTAACACCTACTAAATTAGCCTTTTTCATTTTTCTTAAACCTCAAAATTTGTCTACATATTTCTAACAAATTAATCTTGGATCACTGCCTTTATCATATTACTTCCCTGTTTAAAAGCGTGCAAAACCCCACTGCCTATGGAATTAAGGAGGCACTCCTCATACTGGAATTCAGGACCCTGTGTAATCAGGACCCACCCCACTCTTTGAATCTTATCTTCTGCTGAATTACTGCAGTATAAAGCCTGCCTCCCTCCTACCCATTAAAACTTTGTATCTCTTTCCCTCTGAGCTAGCTCATGAACTTCCCAGGCCAATTACCCCTTTTCCTGAATGCCCTGCTTGGCTTCTTTCAGACTTTTCTACTTTTGCATATCCAGGAGCCAAGCTTAATTCTATGATATTCACAAAACCTTTGAGCCCCGAAGCTGCTCATTCATTTGGATCTCTTCTCTCCTTCCCTAAATTCCTTTAGCTCTTGTTGGTTTATCAGTCATCTGGACACCCAAAGTGCTATTCTCTTCTTTCAGGATTTTTTTTTTTAATACTAGACCTGGATTTCTTGAAGATTGTAAGCACCTCCTTTGCACCTTCAACTTCTTAGGGGATATCCTTTATGTATGTCGTTTGTACCTAGTACATTCCAGGTGTTTGTGGGACTAAACTTTATTGACTTGTTATACTTCTAGAGTGTGGAGCACAATTGTAAATTCTCAATGAATTAGGTTAAATTTGGCAAGTTACTTCTAGTCCCTCTATTCAAGGTCACATTTTGGGACCATGTTGTTTATGGGATATGATTTTGCTGATCTTACTGAACCTTTGGAAGGCAATCAAGGAAAGGCTACTCAGATTATAAAAATCTATTTTATGAGCTTTTGGAGAGAAGGTCTTATTTTACTATTCGAATTAATCCTAGAGAGCAGCCCCTGTGGCTCAGCGGTTTAGCGCCACCTTCAGTCCAGGGCCTGATCCTGGGGATACCAGATCGAGTCCCACGTTAGGCTCCCTGCATGGAGCCTGCTTCTCCCTCTGCCTGTATGTATCTCTGCCTCTCTCTGTGTGTGTCTCTCTCATGAATAAATAAACAAAATCTTAAAAAAAAAAAAAAAGAATTAATCCTAGATATCAAGGTAAGGACAAAATAAGGCATCCTCTCCTTTAGTAAAATAACCTTTTTCTTTTGTCTTACTTTTTCCATTTTGGATAATGTTAGTGGGTCATCTTGAGGGTGAAACTGTATACCTTGCCTCCAAGCATGAACTTAAGGAAATACTCTGTTAAATTGTTTTGAATGATCTTCCTTCTTGGTTTTTCACTTTTTTAATGGAATTCTTTTTAGGATTTAAGTGACTTCTTTTTTCTCTTTAGTCATTTCTTTCCAGCTGTCACCACCTCATGTTGAATTCTATGTAAGTCCAGCTGTTATTTTTCACCCATTTCCTGTGTCCAGTTTATCAAAGAAAAACATTCTTGCAAGACTTTCTCCATAGACTTTCTTGAGATGAATATTGAACATCTTCGTTTTAAGAAATTGATTAAACTGTCATTGAGGGATGCCTGGGTGGCTCAGCAGTTGAGCGTCTGCCTTTGACTCAGGGTGTGATCCCGGAGTCCCAGGATCAAGTCCCACATTAGGCTTCCTGTATGGAGCCTGCTTCTCCCTCTGCCTATGTGTCTGCCTATCTCTCTCTCTCTCTCTCTCTCTCTCTCTGTCTCTCATGAATAAATAAATAAAATTAAAAAAAAACTGCCATTGATATATCTGTGTGAACTTAAACCTTTTGAAGAGCTTAAAAGTCTAAAAGAGGTGTCATGTAGTGGGATAAAAATCTTGCTGACAGATTGGACGTGGAGTATAAGAAAAAGAGGAAAGTCAGTTTTGCCTGAATAACTGGGAAAATAGAGATGGGGATACCTAGAGGTGAAACAAGTTTAGGTAGAAAGAGACCTTCATTTGGAATATGTTCAATTTATTTTGACGCCCAAATAGAGATAAAAGATACATCTGGAGTATGTTCATGGGATATGTGTAGTTTGGAAATAGAAATTTGGGAATTGACAACTTAGAGGTAATGTTTAGATAGAGAAAACATGTAAGAATCAAATCCTGTTACTAGTTTCTTCATTAGATGATTTTCAGTTAGTTGCATTTTTTTTTTTTTTTAAGTAGGCTCTGTACCCAGTATGGAGTCCAGTGTGGGGCTCAAACTCACCACCCTGAGATCAAGACCTGAGCTGAGATCAAGAATCAGAGGCTTAAAAAAAAAAAAAAAAGAATCAGAGGCTTAACTGACTGAGCCACCCAGGCACCCCCAGCTAGCTGATTTTTAAAAATTCCTTTTTTCTAATATGCTGAGTTAAGGCGATTTTTAATTTTTTTGTTTCATTTTTTTAAAGTTTATTTATTTATAATCTCTACATCCAATGTGGGGCTTGAACTCACCCCCCAAAATCAGGAGTCCCATGCCCTTCTGACTGAGCCAACCAGGTGCCCCTAAGGCAATTTTTAAAATTTCCAAACATGAGAGTTTTGGGGAGTATTCTTGATGCTCTCTGACATTGAATTTTGGCCACAGGCAGTATTCTGTATGATATCGATTCTTTGGTAGAGCTATTTCTTTTAGGGTTAAGTATCTGAACAATTTTTCTAAATATCCTGTGTTTGTTTTAAAAGATCCTCAGATTATTGAATGTAGTATTCCTGGTATTCCCATTATATCAAGTTTTTAAATTATGTGTGTAAAAAAGATTAAATTTAATTTTAAAAATAAAAATACATTAAATGACTATAGATGGAAATGCTAGCTGGCTGAATGTTATGTGAGAAGCTTGTGGTAAATTTTCCATTAAGAGCATTAGGTACAGAGGAATTGTTTCTTAGTGATTTGGATAGAAATGACCATGCTGTATTCTGGAGAACTGTGTAATGACTCAGAGAACCTTTAGAGATGACAAAGACTCTGATGTCAAAAATGCAGAGAGTTTGGATGCGGGCACCTGGGTGGCTCAGTTGATTAAGCGTCCAACTCTTGATCTTAGCTCAGGTCTTGAC
This sequence comes from Vulpes lagopus, assembly GCF_018345385.1. NCBI lineage: Eukaryota > Metazoa > Chordata > Mammalia > Carnivora > Canidae > Vulpes > Vulpes lagopus. The sequence continues at coordinate 113,996,218 of NC_054828.1, forward strand.
CTCAGGGTCATGAGTTCTGGCCCTGCGTTGGGCTCCACACCTACTTAAAAAAAACGAAAAAACCCAAAGAGTTTGGATGAAATTGAGTCACAAAAATGAGAAAAAGCTATATTTCTAAATTATTCTGATCATAAATGTTAAATAGCAATGGAAGTAAGGAGAGAAATAGGATAAGTAGAAGTATAAGTAGCAACAAGCTTTTGATATATTTTTTCTCTTTCAAAAATAGATAAGTGACCCCAAATATAAGGTGATCTTTCCTAAGAAAGGATCTCCAAAAACTAATTTGAACATGTAAACCTTTAAATTAATGAAGTCAAATGTCTTGGTGTGGATATACTGGAGTGAGTTACAAAGGAAAAAGTACTGATGGCTCTAAAAATTTAACATCTTGAAAATAAAAAATGCCCTCAGCTTTTTCTAACACACACTCCTGCCTACAAGAGCATTCTTTAGCTTCTTGTAATTGTGTCCATTTGTTATTTTCCCCAACCTTTCTTATGGAGGCAGAGGAGAAATAGGTAGAGGGAAGACCTTGAGGAGGAATCTATGAGTACAGTTATCAGCTATACTTCTACTGCAGCCATTCCAGCAGACAAAACAGAGACCAGGTGTGGAGCTCTTAGCAATGAGAAATATCAGTTAGGTAGTGATTAAAAATCCTTCATGATCTGTTGCTCAGTCCTTGCAGTGTTTAGGCTTAGGAACTTTTCCAAAGCCAAATAATTTTGTATATTAATTAGGGATTTCTGTGTAACTAGAGAGAATATGGATAATTTGTGAATATGCTAATACACGTTGAAATTGGGAAATATGTATCCTGCAACTTTGTTCTTTTGGAAGATTGTTTTGGCTATTTTATTTTTCTCATATTTCCATATGAACTTAGGATCAATGTGTTTTATGGAAAAGGCAACTGTGATTTTGACAGGGTTGAAATGAATCTGTAGATCAATTTGGGGAATATTGCCATCTTCACATTATGTCTTCCAGTCCATGAACATGAAATGTCTTCCCATTTTCTTTAGATCTTCTTTAATTTCCTTCAATGATATTTTATAGTTTTCAGTGTACAAGTCTTCCATTTCTTTGATTATATTTATTCCTGAGTATTTTACTCTTTTTGATGCTGTTGTAAATGAAATTGTTATCTTAATTTCATTTTTAGACTGTCCATTGCTAGTAGATAGAAATGTAACTGATTTTTTGTATTGGCCTTTTGTCATATGACTTTATTGAATTTATTAGCTCTTTTATAGTTTCTGGGGGGATTTGATTGTTGGTGGATTTTTTTTTAAGGCCAACCCCTGTTTTTTGGTGGGTTCCTTAGGGTTTTCTATAAATGAGATAATGTCATCTGCAAATAGAGATAGTTTTACTTATTCCCTTACAATTTGGATGTATTTTCTTTTTCTTGCCTAATTGTTGTAGTATACCCTCACTATGGAATGATAATTTGGCTGGGTTTAGAATCTTGCCAAAAGATGTTTTCTCTTTATTCTTTGAAGATATCATTCCTCTATTATTTTGTAACCTCTGTTATCTTGTAACTGATAACAATCTGATTCTCCTTCCTTTCTGCTGACTCTCTAATGGTTTACTAGTAACTTTTAGGGTTTTCTTTGTAACATTGCTAATACTAAGTTTTACTATAATCCATCTGGCTATGAGCTCTTTTTTTTTTTTTTTTTAGTTTATTTCTATTTAATTTAATTTGTTTTATTTATTTTTATTTTTTATTTTTAAAGATTTTATTTATTTATTCATGAGAGAGAGAGAGAGAGAGAGAGAGAGAAAGAGAGGCAGAGACACAGGCAGAGGGAGAAGCAGGCTCCACGCAGGGAGCCCAACATGGGACTCGATCCAGGGTCTCCGGGATCACGCCCTGGGCTGAAGGCAGCGCTAAACCCCTAAGCCACCGGGGCTGCCCTAATTTGTTTTAACACTCAGAAGATTCTTATTCTCTAAAGGCTCAAATCTTTCATCAGTTCTAAAAAATTCTCAGCCATTATTTGTTTCAGATACAATTGCCTCTCCTTCATTCTCTTTGGTCTCTCTGGAACTCTAAGATACAGACTTTAAAAACTGGAATTAGCTCTCAAGTTTGTTAACTTAAGAAAAAAAAAAGCACCATCAGTCTTTCGCTGGATTCAGTCTTGTAGTCAGCCTGTCTTTGGAGTTGTTGTTGTTGTTGTTGTTTTTTTAATCTCAATAATTGTGATTTTCATTTTTAAAATCCCTAACCTATTATTTTTTAGAACAATATGGAGGCTGTTCTATCCCTTAGGTGCCTAAGGATATTAGACATACTAATTTTAAAGACTTTTATAGATACTCTGTTTTCTCTGATTTGGAGGTGGGTGGGGTTGTTGGTTAGGTTCTAGCTTCCTCAGAGGTGAGGAAGTCCTTGTGTGTGGGTCATGGCAGTTCAGCACAGCCCCTGCTCACCACAATGCCTTCTTATTTATTTTCTTCCTTGAGGGATGATTCTTCTTTTTGTAAGGTTTAAAGAGAGTTTCCTTTTTTGTTTCGTTTCTAGCTATGCGTGCATCAATTTATTTCTGTATCTTTAAATCGTTTTTCTTCAGTGCAGGAGGGCAAGCTCTCAGCACATGCTCAGTCTGCCACCTTGAACCTGAAATCTCTCCACAACTTCTGTAGCTGATCTATATTTCACTGTCGTAGTACTGTCCTCAAAGGTCTCTGTGTGGCCTTTCCAGCAGAGACTTTGATACACATTTAATGAATGGTGTGTGGTTCTTTATTCCCCTTGCAAACTCCCTAATGTATTAGGACATTTCAAATTACTTTTAGATTCTTTTGGCCCAGAAATTAAGTACCAAGACTGCTTTAGCAGGCATTGCTGGCCTGATGCGTTTTGTCATTTCATCTGTATGAGAAGTGTTGCTGTTTTCCTGAACTCACCATTTGGTCATCATTACATCTCCTGCTCAAGCATGCCAAATGGCCTGTTAACTATCCTTTGAATTCCTTGTCTGGACATATTCTCAATTTCAAATTCACATGAACCCTTCATCAATTAGCACTTTTAGGTTTAGCTAATGCATTGTTTCAAGTAGATTAGAACTGAAAGTAGAGTCATAAAATCTCATTATTGAACCAGTATTTGTTGAACACCCACCAAATGCCAGTCATGGTGTTAGGTTATTAGATATGCAGTGTGAACTCAGGGGTGCAACAGATTCTGTGGGCCCTGCTCTCAGGAAGTTTATAGCCTCTTAGGTGAGACCAATCAAGAAGCCAATGCTTATTACATGTAACTGCAAACTATGATAAGTCCTATAAAGGCAAAGAACAGGATATGAGTATAGCAGAGACTTAATTAATTTTTTTAAATTAATTTTTATAATAAGGAAAGGAATTTTCAAACTTTTTGAAAAGCAGCGGTGGAATATTTTGTTTATGACATTTTATGTGGAATGGAAGTAGAGCCGCTTCTACTGAAGTGAGGTTGAAGTCTGATTCTCTTGCTTTCCTCCATGGTTCCTGAAGCACTTCGTGGAATCCTTTGATGCTCAGGGAGCACATGTAGAAGCCACTGTTCTAGACCAGCCCCCTTCATTTCACAGACCAGTTAGCTGGGACACCAAGAGCTTCATTGTCCAGCATCATGTGGATCACTCGGTCTGCTTAGTACCAGAATCAGAACAAGAACCCACCTCTCCCCAGCGTGTATTCATCTCACTCCCTGCTGCTGTGGTTCCCCTTTGATATGTTATTATAAAGTTAAGGTATTTCAGCCTCTGCTATGCTGTAGTTCTTCCCCTTCTCCTTAAATTAATTTTACCCATTGTTGTTCACATTGACCTTCACATTCTCCGCTCTCCTCCCCTTTGTATATCCTCAGATTGTAGCCTTGGAAGATATCCAACTGCTATTTTGTTTTTATTTTATTCTGATATGTCATAGAAGTCAACTCTTTCATTTTCTGCCAAGAATTCAAACACACACACACACACACACACACACACACACACATCTGTTTTATTCATTAGGCTTTTAAAATTGATATCAAAGTGTTTATATTAACCCATTAGCAGTCTGATTTGTTGGGTTGTCTTTTCTTGCCTCTTCATTTATCTCAGTAGACAGTAGACTTCTTTGCCAGCCACATCGGTTGTTAGTCTGGGTTTCATGTTGACTTTGTCCTGTTTTTAGTGTAATACTTATATATCTTGTGCCATTTTGTTTTGTTTTTGTTTTACTGTTTCAGAAAGGTTCAGGGCCTGTGTAGCATTATTGCCTGGACATTTAGGAAGCATCATCAGGAAGTGGTGAAAATTAAGATGATCTGGGACTTGAGGCTGTAGTGTTTGGGCAGTAAGTGTAGAAAGGAAGGTGTTTGTCCTGATTTGGGAGGCTGGCAGGGAATCAATAAAGGGAATCAATAAAGAGTTGGAGAATCAATAAAGAGTTGGGAATCAATAAAGGGAATCAATTAAGAGTTGGAGCAGAATGGCACATGAGAGCTGTACTTAGGAAAGTAATTTAAGCTATTCGAAGTCCGACGAGTAACAATCAAAAGTTGCCTGGACCCCAGTGGACTAACAGAAAGCCATCACGATGTTCTGACTTTCCACCAGCCAGGGGCTCCCGTGTGGTGTTGCTGGTGAAGATGGAGACTAGGTACAGATGGATTTAAGGGCTGCTGAGGAGATGAAAGAGATAAGAGGGCACAGGATGAGTTGGAGTGTCAGAGACAGTTTCATCCTGTGGGTGCCCTGCTGGAGGTATCCCTGAAAGCCCACTGGGCAGCTTACACTGTACAGCCCTTCTGTCTCAGCTGCCCTCTGACGAGCTGCCCTTATGAAGCAGGTAGTTCCTGACTTCCAAGGGGGAGGTAGACCACCATCGTCCATCTCTTTCACTTTACTAGTGTTCCCTCTAACTCCTCTTCAACAAAACAAAAAACCAAGTCTTACTAGTTCTCCCTCCTAATCCTACCTACCTGGACTGCTTGGCAGACACAGTACTGCCGGCTACATTCATTTCAAGCAGTTGGCAATTAGGAGAGGAAGTTGGGGGATGCTCCTTAATGGCCCTGTTAGAATGGAATTGCTGACTGGATGAATTGGGGCAGTGTAAATTGCAGCAGAACTTGGACTCTCTTGCAAGAGGTGTGTTTCTATGTTTATGCTTCCAAGGAGCGGTACCTACTCTGTGTGCTATATCTGCCTCCCTGTGATTGGCTGCACTCAATTGCTCGATGGGCTTGCTAGCAGAGTGCAGATGTGTGTTTGCCTTCATACGAACTGTTCTCTCGTACCTGCTCTCCCCAAAATGCTCTGTGGGATAAACTACCTTGTGGAGAGGATTCTTCGTCATGTGATTGTTCTGTTTCCTTAGAGACAACAGCAGTGTAACATACTAGATGCCAGGTCCATAGAGAAAGAAGAGGCATTTGCTACAGAATGTAAAGGTTTGATAGCTTTTCCTTGCCTTTATGTTTTTGCTGCTTGAGCTGCTGGGCTGATGATGGTCATGTTTATTTTTGGCAGGATGTGAGAGCCTCTGGAACTTCCCAGGCATTTATTATAAAAAGGGGAAGCCCACTGTATCTTTTCCTGTCTGGTTAATGGTAAAAAAAATACCTGAGAATCAGCTGTCTCTCCTCTAATGATGTATCTGTTTCCATTTTTGAACACAGATTTCATAATGACCAGATGAGCAGGTCAGGAAATGACATTGTTGCATCATGCATCGACCTCTCCATGAACAGAAACTTGCTGAAGTATTTAAGTTGCTGTCTTTTCTCATCTTTCTAGAAATACAGGAGTTGACGTCTGTGTAAAGCATTGATAAGTTCCTCTCTAAGTTTAATGAACAAAGAGAGCAAAGAAAGATTCAGCGTGAAAAGGTCTTTAAAATAAAATAGTACATTTCTACCAATTTAGTTATATGTCTTGTAGATCCCTTCCCTGCTTTTTCAATAGAATAATGTTAAACTGAGCAATAGTAGTAAGTAACTTGCCAATTCAGTCATTCATTTTATACTTCTGCCCTTTTTCAGCGTCAGAGCAAGATACCTGAGTTCCTTAGGGTGTCTCTAGCTGCTGTCTGATGGTGAAAGTTCTGTATAAGAATGTGTTTGTGGTAAACCTTTCCTTCCTGAGAAATATTTCATTATAAGTATTATACCACAAATGGCTATGATGAACTGCTAGAAATAGAAATTGAAGCATGTGTGTCTGTCGATAGGTCTTTTTTACATTGATGAATTAATTGCAGTAGTGTTTAGATTAGTAGTTGGCTTGGAAATTTAAATCTCTCTGTTGGTTCAATAATTGTAAATGACCAATATCATATGTACTAACCTAGAAGGTTAGAGAAGCTTGATTGTTAATGTGTGACATTATATTTATACTAACTACATTTACCATACCATATAGGTTTTTTTTTGTTTTTTTTTAACCTTACTGTTTTCCGAAAGGCAGCTTTGTTTCACTTCTTTGCTTTGGCAGATAACCATAGAATATAGTGAAATAATGGGTTGGTTGGTCTGATATGTAGGAAAAAAAGAGCAAAACATCACGCTCCTCAAGGAGCATAAAAATGATCTGCACTTGTCATAACTGTTCTTAAGCGGCAGAGTGCTTTTTGAGAAAGTAACAGAATCATAGAGATAAAAGGGATCTTAGAATCTACTAAATTTTGGAGGGTAGTGACAAAGGAGAGAGGAACACATACTGTCTTCATCCTACAGCAGCAGTGTTCAGCTAGGCTGTTCACCCCAGCAGAGATCCCAAAGTACCTAAATCCTGGACATTGCCACTTAACACTTTACTTTGAAGAAAGTTAATCTTTATTAAGTGAATATTTTTCATTGATTTGCTCTATAGCCTTTTTTTCTAGGAACAATAACCTCTTTGGAGAATTGGTCCCCTTTCAACCCTGGGTGTGTTGTTTTAAAGTACTACTAATCAAAGTATTGGGCACTCGTGTACAGAGAGGCAGATGACTCAAGGTGTTTTCTGGGAATTTCCTTATTTATTTATTTATTTATTTATTTATTTATTTATTTAGACACAGAGAGAGAGAGAGAGGCAGAGACACAGGCAGAGGGAGAAGCAGGCTCCATGCAGGAAGCCTGACGTGGGACTCGATCCCGGGCCTCCAGGATCACACCCCGAGCTGAAGGTGGTGCCAAACGGCTGAGCCACCGGGGCTGCCCTGTTTTCTGGGAATTTCCAATTGGAATGAGAGAAGAGGGTTTTTTCTCCTGTGGCGAAGCTACAGTATTAGGCAGAAACTATTTCTCGTTAAGCGTAAAAAAGCTGAGAGATCAGTGTGGACTCTGACCCAAAAGGAGATCTCAGCAAAGATAAGAGTCAATGTCCTAATGACATTCCAGTGTCCTGCACCCCCACCCTTCGTGAGATTTACTTGCGAACTTAGTTATCATTTAGTGATGACACAGTAAATTCCTTTTTACCCCCCTAAACTACCAAGTTAGATTTGAATCCTATGCTTTCCTGAGAGCTCTAATCTGAAATTTTCATTTGGATATACAGGGATGCCTGGTGTAGGATGGGAGGTCTGTGGATTTGAATTATTCAGTGGAATTAGAACTGGAAAAAAGTAGGCTCTGATACTGGTTTTGCCACTTACCAATTTGGGACTTGGAGCATGTTAATTCTCTTCTTTGACCTTTATTTCCTTATTAGTGAAATAGAAATACCATGATGAGTAGTAGCAAGAATTCAAATAATGTACCTGAGGACCTAGCTCAATGCTAATGCAATATTCATACTCAACAAATGTTAGTTCACTGCCCCTTCCCTTCCTAGCCCTCTCCAGTATCCTAAAAGCAAAGAAATAATTGTAAAATATACAGCAAATCTTCTAACTTCATAGGATTTTTCTGACTCTTTTGTTGTACCGGTATTTAGTTAATTGTTGGAAATAATTAAGATGTCTTTCTTTGTTATAAATGATTTTACATTTTTATTGTAAATGATAATTGTCAAATCAGATTTGACCTAAGAATTACAATATGTTACGACATTTGACCTAAGAATTACGCTGAAGCTTAAGTGCCTCTTGTTGTGATGACTTATGATTACGAAGACTGATTGGTTTATAAACTTCCTGTTGGCAGAAACAGCCTTCCACTTTGTTTTGTTTTTAGCTTTTTCTCAGAGCCCAGAACAGTGCTAGGCATGAATATGGCATGGATTTTACTTTGCTTGTATATTGATAAGGTCTTTATTTATTTAAATGGAGTTTGCTATAATCAGAAGGGCTCTGTGGAGATCCTGAAATTTTAGGAGCCATTTCTCTGATAAGAGAAGTGAGAAAGAGTATAACCTTGCCAAGTCTATGAAGAAGGACATTCCAGGTTGGTATTTAGGGGGAAAACTTGAAAGCAGGGGCTAAGAACAACTTGCCTGAAAGATATGAGAAGCCTAAAAGAATAAAGTAGTCTGTCTACAAGGTGAGTTTTGAATTTGTCTTAAAGTATGGTGAAATCTGCATAATCTTAAAGATGAGAATAGTATGACCAAAGTGAGTAGGGAAGATCGTTTCAGAAGCAACACAGGTATCTAGAATTAAGCAAATAGCTGGCTAGAAAAATATTTAACTAAAATGATAAGTAACTCGTATGTAAGGCATTGTTATAGGCAGTGATCAAGTAAATGAAAGCATAAGCATAATAGAATCTTTATCCCTTTCATACTAACAGTAATACACAGATCAAAAAATCTGGTAAAAAGTCCCCAAGCATGTGATTGGCAGGTAGCTGTCAAGGTAAAAGAGAATTGGAGGAGCTTCAGCCTTAACCTCTATAAACAAAATAATATTCTGGGAGGAAGAGCAAGATAATGAGCAAGTATTCTTTAAGAAGTCTAGGGTAGAAAAAAAGAAAAAAAAAGTCTAGGGTAGGGTTAAGTATCTGCCTTTCTGAGTGACTTCCTATAGAAGAGGATCTGTCAAAGGGACTACAGAAAAGTGACAGTACTCACAGGTGCCCAGGATCTCACTTGTTCTCTCAGGCTTCATTTGGCTTTGTTCATGACCCCTTTATTCATGCATAATTTTTAAGTAGCAATTTTGCTTAAACAAGCAACATCCTATTTTCACATCTTTGGTTAGGAAGTTCTACCCAAAAAGTATTTACCTCTGGATCTAAGTCAACTTAGAAAACCAAAACAAGTAATTACACTCAATGTTGGTCCTGAGCCCAGTGTTAAACTCTTTTTTTTTTTTTTTTAATCAACAGTCTGACTGACATAATAGATAATTTGCTCATTTAATATGTCTGTTTTGGTAGGCTGAGATGAGGAATCCGCAAGACCTTTGAAATTAAGATTAGATTTTAAATTCATCATAATAAATTAGAGATCTGTTTTTTGAAGAAACAACTTATACTAGCTTATCTGGTTTTCCTTGAAGCAGCCTAGAGGTGATGAAGGATAGGAGCTCTGCAGCCAGATGGTTTGAGTTCAGATAGGCATTCATAACACAGAGCTCTAATGATGCGATAGGGGAAAGAATAAATCATCCCAAAACTATACTCCAGGGGTATATTGTCTTACCTTCCTATATAGAAACAATTTTTAAATTGACCTACGGAAATAGATTATTTCCTATAGAAGCAGTTTTTAATAACTATGATCTAACAACCATGCCTTTGTAGACTAAACAATCTTAAGTAAGCTTTTCTAAAAGCACCGTAATCAAAAGTAGTAGAGATACTACACTGTAATGATAAATTAAGAACAGAGACACAAGAGCCATACTGCCTTGGTTTGTTTCCTACTTCTGCCCCAATTTGGCTGTGACCTCAGGTCGATTACTTCTCTCTGTGCCTTGGTGTCTCCATCTGTACAATAAAATTAATATCTGTCTCATTGGTGGTTGTGAGGTTTAAATTAGTGAATCCCTGGAAAACGTTTGAACTGAGTGTGATGCATATTAAGCACTCAACAAGTATTGTCATTGTTATTAAAGACACCCCATTCTCTTGATTCTATGACAAAGTCATAAATGAACTTGCTGTGGCTGCAAACAACACAAATATATTTACCAAATGTATCAGCTAATAATGTCGTTATTCCACGCTCTGAGAATAGTCTCACCACAGCTGAATTTAACAGAAAGATTACTTCTCATATGCTCTGCACTCCTCTGCATTCCGCAGCATGGTGCTAACTTATGACCAACAAATATTTCCTGGAAACCTGTGCCATGTCTCATACTCAGCCAGGTAATTGAAATATAATGATAAAACACACACACACACACACACACACACACAAATTTCTTACAGTCTGGTAGAGGAGACAAAGTGGCCTGATCTAATATGTTTTCTTGACTTTCTTAAGGGGGTTGTGATGGTAAGGATGTTGAGGGATTGTGCAATTTTGTATCTACTTAAATCATTTAAAGGTCTTTTGTCTACAAATAGACTCAATTCATTAAACACTTTCCTTCAGTATTTTTCCTTAAGGATAACAAAAATAATACAGGCTCACTTTAGAGGATTTGACTCAGTGGTGGTGTTACAGCTTCTATTTTTCCTTTTTTGTCTTTTGGGGGCGAGAGATGGGGAGGGACAGCGGGAGAGGGAGAGAGAGAATCTTAAGCAGGCTCCACGCTCAGCACAGAGCCTGATGAGGGGCTCCACGTTAAACCCTGAGGTCATGACCTGAGCCAAAAGCAAAAGTCAGACACTTAATTGACTGAGCCACCCCAGTGCCCCTTTTCTTTTTGTCTTTTTCTTCCCAATTTATAATTATTATTATTATTTTTTTTTACATTAAGCACCTTTTTCTCTGAAACTCAGGAAAAATTAAACTGGAGAACTTAGGGAAATACAGAAAAGTATAAATAGACAATAAAAAGTTACCTGTAATATACTTCTTTTAACATTTTGATATATTTCCTTCAGATACTTTTGTTTTACACTTGTTATATTATAATATTATCTGTTATTTAGCTGAAACCGTGCTATTGTATGTATAATTTTATTTTACAGGGTTACTGTGCTGATAAAATAAATAATATACTTAAAGCTTTAAACATGGTGTCTGGGACGCCTGGATGGCTCAGCGGTTTAGCTCTGCTTTAGGCTCAGAGCGTGATCCTGGGGTTCAGGGATCGAGTTCCACATCGGGCTCCCTGAGAGGGGAGTCTGCTTCTCCCTCTGCCTATGTCTCTGCCTCTCTCTCTCTCTGTGTGTGTCTGTCATGAATAAATAAATAAATCTTTAAAAAATAAATAAAATAAAAAAATAATAACTAACAATTATTGAATGATGCATACCTATCAGACACTGTGGTTTTTTTTTTTTTTAAGATTTTATTTATTTATTCATGAGAGACACAGAGAGAGAGGCAGAGACATAGGCAGAGGGAGAAGCGGGCTCCCCTCAGGGAACCCAATGCGGGACTCAGTCCTGGATCCTGTGAGCCAAAGGCAGACATTCAACCACTGAGCCATCCAGTTGTCCCAATTATTAGTTATTATTGTAGTTCTTTTTTAACCTCTTAAGTGCTAAGCCCTTGGGAAATCTTCATAAGCATTATATTTTAATGACAGCATAATATCCTATAATTATGAATATACTAGGGTTTACTTTTCCTTTCCTTCATATTTGAACATTTAAGTTTCTTCCAGAATTATCTTATTTGATAATAATAATATGGAAATAATAATATTTCCATAAATATTTTATTTTTTAATTTTATTTTCTGTAAATGTTTTAAAATGCAAACTTATCTTTGCATTTCTGATTAATTCCTTGGAATATAGATTGTTAGAAAGGGAATTGCTGAGTCAAAATGAACATCGTGGGGGATCCCTGGGTGGCTCAGCGGTTTAGCGCCTGCCTTCAGCCCAGGGCTTGATCCTGGAGACCCTGGATGAGTCCCACATTGGGCTCCCTGCATGGAGCCTGCTGCTTCATCTGTCTGTGTCTCAGCCTCTCTGTCTCTGTGTCTCTCTGTCTCTCTGTGTCTCTCATGAATAAATAAATAAAATCTTTAAAAAAAAATGAACATCGTTAAAGATCTTTGATGGATGTGTAGCCAAATTGCCCTCTAGAAATTTTGCTTAACTTTATATTTTCACTCTGGCTTAGTGGTAAATTAAAGACCTATGTCAGAAAATCCTCTCCAGCCTTAAGGATTAAAAAGACATCATTAGGGATCCCTGGGTGGCGCAGCGGTTTGGCGCCTGCCTTTGGCCCAGGGCGCGATCCTGGAGACCCGGGATCGAATCCCACGTCGGGCTCCCGGTGCATGGAGCCTGCTTCTCCCTCTGCCTGTGTCTCTGCCTCTCTCTCTTTCTCTCTGTATGACTATCATAAAAAAAAAAAAAAAAAAAAAAAAAAGACATCATTATTATTTTTAGAAGGTAAAATTATCTGTAATTTTAACAATTCTTTTTTTTTATAATTAAAACATTTTTATGGGACGCCTGGGTGGCTCAATTGGTTCAGCGGCTGTCTGCAGCTTAGATCTGATCCTGGGGTCCCAGAATCTAGCCCAGTGTGCATCCAGCTCCCTGCTCAGCCACCAGTTTGCTTCTCCCTCCTTTATGCCCCTCCCCCTCCTCATGTGCTCACTCACAAGTGGTCTCTTTCTCTCAAAATAAACTCTTTTAAAAAAACTAAAAATTGGGATCCCTGGGTGGCGCAGCGGTTTGGCGCCTGCCTTTGGCCCAGGGCGCGATCCTGGAGACCCGGGATCGAATCCCACATCAGGCTCCCGGTGCATGGAGCCTGCTTCTCCCTCTGCCTGTGTCTCTGCCTCTCTCTCTCTCTCTGTGACTATCATAAATAAATTAAAAAAAAAAAAAAATTAAAAAAAAAAAAAAACTAAAAATTAAAAATAAAACATTTTTGTTATTTACATTTCTTTTTAAAGGTGTATTTTTCACTTTGCCCCTTATTAAATTGAAACCTAAATAAGTTTATTACACCTCTTCTGCCTAGCACATTACTTCTATCTCTTATCATCCATCTACTTCTATCTTCTCATCAAAAAATTGGCATGTCTTATGAACAAAGAAGGAACCTCCCGATTTTGTACCAGGTGATGGTTGGTGGTCATTTGGGTATCACAGAACTCATTAGAGTCTAAAGATACCTTGCTTCTACACCAGAGGAAGGTGTAGAAAATCTAGTAATGTGCTCAAGGTATTCAACACATTTTGCTTTTTTTTTTTTATAAATTTTTTATTAGTGTTCAATTTACCAACATACAGAATAACACCCAGTGCTCATCCCGTCAAGTGCCCCCCTCAGTGTCCATCACCCATTCATCCCCACCCCCCACCCTCCTCCCCTTCCACCACCCCTAGTTCGTTTCCCAGATTTAGGAGTCTTTATGTTCTGTCTCCCTTCCTGATATTTCCCACACATTTCTTCTCCCTTCCTTTATATTCCCTTTCACTATTATTTATATTCCCCAAATAAATGAGAACATACACTGTTTGTCCTTCTCCGATTGACTTACTTCACTCAGCATAATACCCTTCAGTTCCATCCACGTTGAAGCAAATGGTGGGTATTTGTCGTTTCTAATGGCTGAGTAATATTCCATTGTATACATAAACCACATCTTCTTTATCCATTCATCTTTCGATGGACACCGAGGCTCCTTCCACAGTTTGGCTATTGTGGACATTGCTGCTAGAAACATCGGGGTGCAGGTGTCCCGGCGTTTCATTGCATCTGAATCTTTGGGGTAAATCCCCAACAGTGCAATTGCTGGGTCGTAGGGCAGGTCTATTTTTAACTCTTTGAGGAACCTCCACACAGTTTTCCAGAGTGGCTGCACCAGTTCACATTCCAACACATTTTGAATGTTAAAGAAGACCAACAAAACTCATCTGGTGACTTGCATTGATTCTCCTTTTAAGTTTCTGTAATGGGTACAGATGTCCATTTCACAAAATGTCTGTTTCACACCTGGAGGCATTCTTTTCTGCCATCTTAAGGGAACTACAAAAAAATTTTCTTAAGCCAGAAGCCATTCATGTTGTATTACATCTTCCAAGACCACATCTAAATTGTTGGCTTTCACACTGAACTGTGGGTCTAGTGGTAGATCCTATAGTAAAGACCCCCTTTATGCTTTCAAATGCCTCTTTCATCTTGGACTGCAAACCCATAGCACCTATTACTCTAGCAAAATGTGCTTGAGGTTCACAAAGACTATGAACTTTGGGGGTAATTATGATTAGCCACCAACTTACAATGTAATCATTACTATCTGGTTCTGAATATTGGAGAAGAGGCTTTGATATGTGTGCTCTAAGATAATAATTGAGTATGATATCTGCCAAGAGATAGATATAATTAATGACTTTTGTGGCATCAGACTAAACAAAATACTACAAATCATGAAATTTTATCACATGGATCCATGTGTAAAAAATATTTAAAAGTTTTTTTTCTATTGTCATTTTTTTCCTCTAAGAATATCAGACAGGAAATTGAATGTAGTGGTATCTTGAATATTGAAAAATACTAGGTAACTGCATTAGTTCTGAAAGCAACCTGAGTGTGTCCTTATCTTATTTGGGAAATGGGTTACGAATAATAATATATTAAAGAGGCAAAGCCCATTCTATTTTCAGGAGTAAAATGTTTCTGATGCCCTCAAGCATGAAAAGCTGTGGTGTTGGATTTGTTTCTCTAATAGGAATTGTCTCCTTGTTCCATTTGGACAATTGATTTAAAAGGACTAGAGGCAAAAATATAAATTTAGGACTAAAATTAAGTTAATTTCTATGTTTATTTTTATTATTAGTCCAAAACAATTGATTGACTGATTATAACTCAGCACAGCCACCAGCATTAATAGGCTTAAAAGTTTGGGAGCAATATTGGATATCAGCCTGGAAGATAGGTAGGGAGATAAATTATGTGGAATTAAATTCTAGCCTAGAAAGGCATATTTCAGTTTTGAATGTCTTACTTTGTGACTTGTCACATAAAGGGAGGAATGTGTAAAATAAGCATAGTGCTATAGCATAAAAATCAAGAGACCTAAATCTGTTCTCTGTAAATTACTTTCCATCTTTCATCCTCTCCATTAGATGGAAAATCATATATTTCCCTACCCAGAAATGAAATTGGGTTTAAAAAAAAGGGGGGGGAGGAGTATATATAGACAGATATAGAGCTAGATAGGTAAGTAGGTAGGTACACAGGTAGGTAGACAGATTGATCCATTCCTCTTAACCTTTCCTTTAGATAGGTTGGCTTTACCAGAACATTTTCCCTTGATTCTCTTTTTGAGTGTCCTATAAAACCTGCAAAACAGCAAAGGCTCTTGTCCCTTAATATTCACCAAGACTTGCTAAGTATAACCTCTACAAAAACACTTTACATAATTAAGTCAGCACTTAACTATAAGGAGAAACCAGGAGCTAGTTCCCAAGCACCTAAATATGAGAGAAGGACTTTTCTGCTTCACTTTTCGGCTTTGATGGACATATTTCTCCGAAAAGTACTTTCAATTCAGGAGAGGAAGTGAGAGTTTTCCCAGGAGTAATATTTAGCAATAGTCATGTGGCTCCAAATGCAAGACAGAAACCCTTTGTAGCTAACTTAGTAGGGAGGGAGAGAAGCTGAAGATGGCTGAAAGGCAAAATCATAGATTCCTTTTGGTAAGTTTGGATTCATTCATTTAAGACTCTCCAAGAGAGAGCAACTGACCTTGACTCCGGAAAACCAGCTCTAAAGACCAGTTATTAAATACACTTACCTTCAAATGTAAATTTGGATTAGGTTATAAAAGAAAGCGTTCTAATTAGAGGATAAATATGAGGTATGGGTTAATTGTTAAGATTCTAGTAAAGGACTAATAAGAGAATTTAACATTTTACAGTCTGTTTTGGTATAAAGTGTGGAAATTAAATCCAAGGGAAGACAGTGAACTCTAACCAAATCAGGAAAAACATACACATTGCTGTTGTGATCTGTATAATGTACCACAAACATCAAACACCTCATAACCCTGGAAACACCTAAAATGCAGAGAAACTGCATGTTAAGTAGCAATTCAGGCTTGTATACTGAACTATGAAACAAAAGCCAGCGGAGTTATATCCCTGTCGTGTGTGTGTGTGTGTGTGTGTGTGTGTGTGTGTGTGTGTGTGTGTGTTTCACTAGTCTCTCCTCCTGATACAGCATAGCGTTGTGGTCCATTGGCTTTGAACTAGAGAACCCATCTGGTGGAGTTTGCTTGGGCTGTGCATATTGATTCCCACCCCTCCTTCCCTTGGCTCCCACTGTGCTTATCAGGAGGAATGATAGTTGGTTCCTTTGCTCTTATCACTCTTTCATTTGTTTCCCTCGGTCATGTTGGTAATTATTAATATAATGTAAATGTCTTTTCTTTCAGCCCGCCTCGCCCTCTGGCTAATATGAATGACACCATGGTGAGCCACATGTCCTCTGGAGTGCCCACCCCCACCAAGAGGTATGTAGGGTTCCTGCCTCAGTCACTGCCCAGAGTTGTCCTGGCCTGGGAAGCAGAGCATTCCATGGGACAGAAAGGATGGGCTTGCTTTCTCCTCCTTTAACTGTCTTTTAGTATTATTTTCTAATTTTTTTCCTACTAACTCATAAATATAGCAACCAAAGGAGTCTGCTTGTGAGTGATGCCTGGGGTGGAAACTCTTCATTTGTGACAGGCAGTTGGATATAGTGTCAAAGCAGATTAGGCACTTGAGAGATTGTTTTTTTAACATTAAACAATATTTTGATGACCACAAATTTCAACAATTTTGCATTTTTGTTTTTTGTAAATGTCAAAGATTGTTTCTGCTTCCTGATGAGACTGTGTAAATTGAATTAATCCCTGATAGTCTCTTAAATCATTCTGTATATGATTCATGAACATTTAACTGGAAAGCCTAAGTCTCTCTCTTAGTTATACAAGTAGTTTCCTTTAGGGTCCTACAAGGAACTAGAATGGTGTACTCCTTTCTTTTCTTTATTTAATTTACCCTTCTCCTAAATTCTCTTAGGCAGGACTTAAAAGAACTCTATAAAATGGCTTACTTTCTGTTTGATTTAAGCTGTCCCATAATCAAAGCATTGCAGAAACTCCCTCAAGGGCACAGCCATTAAAGAATTCTTTCTAACAGTCATCATCCAAAAAGAAAACAAAACAAAACAACGAAGACATTTCAGTGGACTCCCCAAGTTCTTGCTGAAGAAAACTACTTCGTGCCATATGTACTGATTGCGTTGGATTAATTCAGTTATAGAAGTGTCCTCTGCTTAGTGATACTTTGACTTAACATATATAATACTTAAGATCAACTGTATTTGCTCCCATTGGCTAAAACTCCTGGAGCACTGTTTCCCAAACTTGACTGATGGGAAGACCAGAAGAATCACCTAGGTCAGTTGTTAAAAATACAGTTTTCTGGGACCACATCAGACCCAGTGACTCCTGAGATCCTGAGAAGCTACACCTCTAACAATAAGTATTCCAGGTGATTCTTACCATTCAAGTACATTTGGGAGAGAGCTTTGGAGGAAGCTAAGGAGTACACTGTCAGGCTACCCTGAAATAGAGGAGTTAGGGACATAAATCAGTCAGAATGACCTGATG
This sequence comes from Vulpes lagopus, assembly GCF_018345385.1. Taxonomy (NCBI): domain Eukaryota; kingdom Metazoa; phylum Chordata; class Mammalia; order Carnivora; family Canidae; genus Vulpes; species Vulpes lagopus. The sequence continues at coordinate 114,013,818 of NC_054828.1, forward strand.
ATACAGTGCTACCCACTAAGAGTCTCAAGACTGACTAGGTAAGAGTGCTTGCCCATAGCCTTCCTGAGATACGACCAGTAGGGAACAACCACACTGCTTCTTTTGGGGCAGAGTTGGGTGATATCATTGACTAGAACATAGACTTGAGCCAGGCCATCTGCATTTGAATCCTGACACTCATGTGACCTTAAACAAAATTTGCACCTTCATTTTTTAAATTTATAGAATGGCGACAATAATAGTGTCTACCTTGTGCAGTAATGTGAGAATTTAAGATACTGTTTTCATTATTTAGGAAGTAAACTAGTGAGAGAGCAGGTAGGTAAGAAAAGTAATTTACAATACCCTTTCAAGGAAGAATGGAGAGCTTCTGGAAAGATACAGAACAATGCAACCTCTCCCACCTACCTAGGTATGACAACAACTCTTGCTGGCCTTAGTCCTTAGTTTTTTATGTTAAAACACCCATAGCATTCAAATCCAGACCCAGAATCTAAATAGCAACTCAGGGATGTTTCCATTTCAAAACCAGGAAGCTAAGGTGGATTATGGAAACAAGTCAGCTTGCAGGTGGTAGGTTAGTGTTAGCAATGCCATCTATTAGGGTTTCACTTCATCTGAGTTGTTCCCTTCATTTACTAGTTTTGTCATTCGAGTCAGTTGAGTCCCTGAAGGTCCTAAGTGCCTGGTGACTAAGGCACCAGACATTTGGTGACCACAGCTGAATGTTCCTACCAGAGGCTGTTAGAGGGGATACCTCTTTCTAGACAATATTTTATTTCTTGAGAAGACTGAAAGAGGGGACTTGGGACCAATAATAATTGCTCCTGTGGAAGGCCAGCCTTTATGCTGGATGATCCAGTATTCAGCCCAAGGTTTAGGATCAAGTGGCCAGTGGCGATTGTCAGTCACAAAATCTCTACCATTTTTTAAAGTTATTTCGGATGGTATTTGATAGCCTGGATTAAGACTTTATTTTGAAGTCAATATTTTCTCTAGTATCCCTTTTTTTTAAGATTTTTTTTTTAAAGATTTTATTTATTTATTCATGAGAGACACAGAGAAAGAGAGGCAGAGACACAGGCAGAGGGAGAAGCAGACTCCATGCAGGGAGCTCGACATGGGACTTGATCCAGGGTCTCCAGGATCACACCTCAAGCTGCAGGCAGCACTAAGCCGCTGCGCCACCGGGGCCACCCTTTTTTTTTTAAAGATTTTTATTTATTTATCCATGAGAGAGGCACAGGCAGAGGGAGAAGCAGGCTCCTGATGTGGGATTCTATCCGAGTCTCCAGGATCAGGCCTTGGGCTGAAGGTGGCACTAAACCACTGAGCCACCCGGGCTGCCCTCTAGTACCTCTTTCAAGCCCAACTAAGTTTAGCAGACTTGGTCAGTCCTCAGGGTGGTTATCACAGACTGCATGGGGATTGAGCAGCAGAGCAAAGGCAGCCTGAGCCCTTAGCAGGCCAAAAAAGAAGAACGAGCACTGTCATTTATCAAGAAAATTAGTTGCTTGAGTAGAAGCCATATAGGAACAAGATGCTCCCATCCTAAGGATCTAGTCCTTAGATTTTTAGGAGATTTCATTTATATTCTGGATGAGATCATGATGTAACATGTGGACATTAATTGTGTAATTCATAGATCTGGCTCTTCATGGCCCATTTTACCAAACCAGTATAAATATCCATCTAGAATTCTATTTATTCTCTTAAGAACTCATCAGTTTTTCTTTCCTCCTCTGGATGTCGTCAGGCCTATGTCTCTAGAGTCTGATGAAAACTAGGAACCCAGCGCCACAGCCCAGTCACAGGACCTCCTCTACTGGGGCAGAGAACCCTCAAGGGAATTAAAGCTACTCTCCAGAAATAAGAGGTTTCCTTTAGAACTCAGTGTAAGACATAAATCACTAAATCAGACAAGAACATACACAGTAATAAAAATGCAGAAAAAATTTAAGAGCTACAGTTTCTACCGTTTCAATAGGCAGTGCATATAAAAACAGCAATAGCTACAAGGGTCAGAAATACTGTTAGTCCAAATAGAAGATTGTCGCAAATGTGAGTTACTTTTTATTTTTATTCATTTATTTTTTAATAATTTATTTAAGACAGAGAGAGGACACGTGCACATGATGGAGTGAGGGACAAAGGGAGAGGGAGAGAGAAAGAATCCTCAAGCAGTCTCATTCCTGAGCACAGAATCCAGTGTGTGATCCCTCCACTCTGAGATCAAGACGTGAGCCAAAATTAAGAGTCACATGCTTAACCAACTGAGTCACCCAGGCACCCCAACAGTTACGTTCTTTTTTTTTTTTTTCAAATATTATGTATTTATTCATGAGAGACACACAGAGAGAGGCAGAGACACAGGCAGAGAGAGAAGCAGGCTCCTTTCAGGGAGCCTGATAAGGGACTCGATCCCAGGACCCTGGGATCATGACCTGAACCAAAGGCAGATGCTCAACCATTGAGCCACCCAGTTGTCCCCAACAGTTACTTTTTAAAGAAGAAAACCTTATCAGTTGCAAAGCTTCTGTCTCTCCTTTGAGATAACATGAATTATGTTCCTAGAGGGTCCCCTGCAGGGATTTGCTGTGCACAATATTTTTCTAGTATGCCTATGTTGAAATTGCTATAATTGAAAAGAAATTTCATGTTTGCTTTGGTCTAAATAGTTTCTGGAAATTTGCTTTCTTTTAAAAGAACCAGAACAATACACTTAAAAACAAACAACAAAAAACTTTCAAAACTTTAAAACAGAGGCTTAAAATCCTCCCCTTCTACCTGTTTCCTCTGAGGCTTGCTTCGGTTCCTCTTTTTCCACAGAGTCCAGAATGTAAATAGTGATATTATTCTCTGGACTATTGTAGTGTTCTGAGTCATAATGTACTTTCAGAGCAATATGGAAAATGATGTCAATATTTTTTATTTTTTAATGTCTTCTAAAGCCTTAGCTTTATTTATGAATATTTAAACTTGCACAATTCTGTGGGTGTTTCATAGAACTATGACAATAACAAAAACTTCCAATATGAAACTTTTTGCTTTTATGCATTTGGTTGGTATATTAGTATCAACTCTTTTTAGCTTCAGGTATTAAAATTTAACTTCAAGAAGCACAAACCCCATTAAGCAAGATGAAAAGTTTTTATGGGACTCCTGAGTGGCTCAGTGGTGGAGTGTCTGCCTGCCACTCAGGGCGTGATCCTGGTCTGGGATCGAGTCCTGCACTAGGCTCCCTGTGAGGAGCCTGTTTCTCCCTCTGCCTATGTCTCTGCCTCTCTCTCTCTTTCTCTCTCTGTGTCTCTCATGAATAAATAAATAAATAAAATATTTTTTTAAAAAGTTTTACTGATCTGTTCTATAACATGTGTTCATAATTAATACCATACTGTACACTTAAAAATGTGTTAAGAGGGTTGATCTCATGTTACTTGTTGTTATTATAGTTAAAAAAAAAAAAAAAGGAAAAAAGGGAGAAACTGACAAAGACAAAGACAAAAGCAGGAAGCAAAGAACAGAAGTGTCCCTGGATCATAAAAGCACTGAAAGGCTGCCAGGATGCCCATCTGTGGCTTCTTCATCTCCTGATTACTCTAGAATGCTGTCTTCATTCCCTGCAGCTGTGGAACACCTACTCCTCTATACTGCCAGTGGCTTCAGATGTACAGCCACAGAATCATCACTCAAGAGGTTGTGCCTTTCCTACCTCGGATTAGAGAACTCCAAGGAAAGAGTCTTACTGTCCTGGATTGTTTTACTGGCCATTGGATTATATGTGATAGGCCACACCCATTATACCTACATCATTAAAACAGGAGCATTTCCCCCCAGAAAGGTTATACTGAACAGAAGAGAGAGGCCATGGGAAAGACAAATAACAGAAGTTGTTGGCAGACCAGTTTTGCTACCCAGCACCCCAAAGTGTGCAAAAGTGTGTACATACACACACACTGTCTCATACCATTTCCAGGGTTTTCCTGGAATGCAGCATTCCACATACAACTGCAAATTCATGCACCCCTCCCCCAGAAGTCTGTCCACCTCCTGTGATAGCCCTTGGCCCTGGATACTTAGGCTATGTCCATTCATCCAGGTCAGCTCTCCATATGTCTTTTTGTGACTCATTCACCCATCCTAAATTGAAGCAAATAATAAGTTATGAGCACTGTGCACCCACTATACAAGGTGAAGGTTGAAAAGTAGGATAATTTGAATAGTGGAGAAATGGAAGTGATAGAAAACATGGCATATCAAGCCACATTTGCCTTTATTTCCTTTTGAAACACGACCAAAATGACAGCCAAGAGATTATTTTGAGTAAAAACCCACAAGAAGAAAGAAAAATGGAAGATGAGACAATAGCAACGAGAATTTGGGAGCAGAAGCAGATTGGTGAGTGGAAACTGATTTTGCAGACTGGAGAAGACCAAAGCCTCAGCTGATAGTGAGAGGAGCCCAGAAGAAAGCCCTCCCCAGGAGTGAGAGGGCAGAATGACCGGCTAGAAGTCTATACAGGAGGCACTTAGAACCACGGAACGTCTACACAACTGGGTAACTGCCCCTACCCCACTCTGCCAAAGAGTTGAGGTTTATGTTTGGATTTTCTGGAACAATACAACCCCCATAAGACCCTAATTGTCTTAATTATCTCACCCTTGGTGGGCAGAGACAACTGGCTCTTAGACAACCCAGCTCCCTTCCTTCCCACATCATTCTGAAGACTTGAAGAAATCACTGCTCCATCCTGTTATTCCTCTCAAGGTGCTTGGAACTCTGGCCATAAGGAGCAGAAGATCTCAGTCCCAGGATCCTAGAGGCTATAGTTTAACCAGTTGCTTTTCTCAGCAGCCGTGTAGCAAAGATTGAAGTATTCCCTCCCTCTGATGGAGACACTTTTGCTACCATCCACACCTCAACTTGACTCAGCTAGTTCCACTCAGTGTTACTCCCCACTTCTAGTATTTCTATTTTAGTCAGAAACCTTGGCTGTAAGTGACAGAAGCTCAGTTTGAATTAGCTTCAGGAAAATAAGGAGGTTTTTTTGTTTTTTGTTTTTTTTCTTAATAGAGGGAAAGAGTTCATGCACATGTGAGCAGGGGAGGGGCAGAGGAAGAGAGAGAAGGAGAGAAGCCAGCTTTGCACTGAGCACAAGCCCAACGTGGTGCTCAGGACCTTGAGATCACAACCTGAGCCAAAGCCAAGAGTCAGACACTCAACTGATTGTGCCACCCAGGCGCCCCTGAAGGTTTTTTGTTTTTGTAGCCAAACTGGGAAGAGCATAGTGGTATGTGGCTGGGCCTCAGGAAGGACCAGAGCCAGCCAAGGGAGCTCTAACTCACTTAGGTGTTTCCTTGCCTCCACTTGGCTACCCTAATGCTCCTTGCTCATCTCTGGTGTGTGTTAACTGCTTCTTCCCTAACATAGCTACCTTTAAGCATGGGAGGGGATATATCCCTGAGACCTGTATGTTTATACTTCATAACCTTACTACCCTATAGTGATTGACCTTCTCTTTGTTCCAACTTGAAAACTCCCAATGAAAGTTCTTTTTGGTCCATCTTGGATCATGTTACCCATCCATGGGTTATCTGTTTGGGGGCCCAGCTAGAATTACATGGTTGAATGGGTAGGGGTCAGTTCTCCAAAGAAGGGGATCTGCTGTCTTTGGAGAACATAGGGTGCTGAGGAAACACATAGCTAGCTATAGACTCCTATTTGGGTGATTTCTGAAAAAAATTGCATTCGTAAATATATCACCCCTCCAGTAGCATAGATTGTTAGGAGGTCCTTTTTCGCCCTACCACCTAATTTTTATTTCTCTCAAGAGTTAAATAATGCTTTCTATTCTGTTCAGTTTATAAAGATTTATTGTGTTGGGATATAACACTGTCTTTGGGTGCTAACAGGTAAATATTAGAGCCATTAATTTTAAGTTGTCACCAATTGCTAGGAATCTTAAGTAGAGGCAAGATTTTGTCAGTCAAGAGTTTTTAACTTTAACACATACAAGAAGGAAAAGGCATTTTAGGGGAGGGGAGGGAGAGAAGCGCAGGGAGAGAGAATCCCAAGCAGGCCCCATGCCTGATATGGGGCTTGATCTCACTGCCCTGAAATTGTGACCTGAGCCAAAATGAAGAGTCAGATGCTTAACTGACTGAGCCATCCAGGTGCCCTGGGAAAACATTTTTAAAGTCCAGAAGAGACCATAGTATAAATATTATTTCTGAGCTGAAAACATAGAGATGAGTTGCACTATAATAGTATTAAAATGGCTTTCTGAGTGGGCACCAACATAAAGATTTTATCTTGGTATCTACAGAATGACAATTGCTACGATCTGTTGTGTTTTAGACTGAAGACAGCAGAGGTTATTGGCACAATTTAAAAAGGAGGCAAACTAAATTAGTTAAGCCAGAAACTCTCCATTTTTGGACTCAGGCTATTGATCTTCTTCCCTCCCGTGAAATGAGAATAAGAAGAGTTTGGTTGATGGGGCACCAGGGTGGCTCAGTTAGTTTTGCATCTGACTCTTGATCTCAGCTTGGGTCTTGATCTCAGGGGTCGTGAGTTCAAGCTCTGCATTGGGCTCCATGCTGAGCATGGAACCTACTTAAAAAAAAAATGTAAATGAAAAAAGTAATTAATTAAAGAAGAGTTTAGTTGAAAAGCAAGAATTAATGAGGACTTAAGCATGATCATGAAACAACTAGCTTGCATGAATTCTTCATGAGGATCTCTCCAAGACAACAGAAGAATTACTTTTTTCTCCAATCTATTTTTGAAAGACAGAAAAGCAGAGTAATTGAAAATTAACACATAATCTTATGGGGCTGCAGGGTCCTCAGTGTTGGCAGATTTCCAAAGTCCATCTGATGGCCCAGGCAAACAGCCAGGTTTCAGCTGCTTCTGGGCTGGGATTAAATTCCATTTCCATTCAAGCATTTAAGGTAAACCCTTCAGCAATTCTAACTCAAGTTAGTACAAACAAAAAGCTTGAGTATTTCTAAGTCCATACTTTAAAGCTTAAGTTTGAAAAATTGAAGCTTACAGAAGCATAGTAACCAATAGTTTCCTCCTCTCACTAAACTGAGGCTAGCGGTTCTCAATGTGAACAAGAATTACATCCATTATGAACTGTCAGCAAAACAAAGGGGAAGAAGGAATAGGTCTGGGGAGAGAAACCATGAGTTCAGTGTAGCCATGTGCAGATTGAGATGCCTGAGAGATCCTGAGAGTGAAGACAGGCTTTATGGATTTGGGATGTGGGGGGTCAAGGAAGGAGATGGATGATTCTCCTCCAGGTTCCTTTCTGGCTTAAGTTAAGGTATTTGTAGTTGAAACACAGGAGGAAGATTTGGGCAAGAAGATAGCAAGATTATGTTGAGGTAGAAGTGCCTGAGGGACACAGAGGAACCAGACCTTACCATGAATTCTTGTCATCCTGACTCTTTCAGTTACTTCAGATTCACACTAGCAAAGAGCAGACAGGTACTCAGATCCAACAAACAACCGGTAGAACCTAAATACACCCACCCCACCCCACCCACACACAATTTGATCCATTTTTCGGTTCTGCTTTGGAGGCTATTAACTTAAATACCTCTTGACCACATGTCCTCCTTAGAAGCTGACTCAATGCAGCATGCTGCTTTATAGTGATGTGCCAAGGGCTTGCACAAATCACAGAAATACCATAGCAGTGCTGAGACTCCTATGGTGATCCAGTTTAACCAATGTTTTTCATTCCTCTTAATGTCAAACTATTAAAATATTTCAACTTACTGTAGTAAAGCAGATATGTAAAACAAATCAGTGCTGGGATGCCTGGGTGGCTCAGCGTGTGATCCCGGTCCTGGGATCAAGTCCCACATTGGGTTCCCTGCAAAGAACCTGCCTCTCCCTCTACGTCTCTGCTTCTCTCCGTGTGTCTCTCATGAATATATAAATAAAATCTTTTTTTAAAATAAAAAATAAAATAATATAAATAAAACAAATCAGTGTTGTGGTTAAAAAAATGTTAATTATTCTGTGGATCTAATTAGGAAATCTCCAGTCTACTTCCCACCTCACCCCCAAAAACCAGAGGGCTTTTTCTGAAATGCAAATCTAATGAAATTACTCTTCTGGTCAAAATTTTCCAATGGCTCTTTCATTCTACAGCATTGTCCAATAGCATGGAGACCAATATGGTAGCCACTAGCCATGTGAGGCTGTTGAGCACTTGAAATGTGAAAAGTGTGACAGAGGAAGTGAAATTTTAATTTTATTTAATTTGAATTAATTTGAATTTAATGTGGTTAGTGGCAACAGAGTTCTACAGGATTAGGCCCATATTCTTCAATGTGGCTTATGAAGCTATTTGAAACCTTGCTAGCCTCCTCAGCCCTGCCTTATTTCACTCTTTTTATTGGCTTCTACACGGAGAATTACTCAGATCCCTAACAGCTCTCTAAGCAGATTTCTGCATATGCTGCTTCTGCCTTTAGTGCCTGCCTACCCTTCCCTTTATTCCCCTCTCTGTCATCTAATTCTTCCTTCTTATCTTAGCTTCAACTCCTCCAGGCAGCCTTCCCTGATACTTAAAACTAGATTAAGTGTTCTTCCTCTGTGATCCATAGCATCTGTATATATCAGTGTATTGTAACTACCATTTGTTAGATGCCTTTCTAGACAGACTATAAGCTCATTGAAGGTGAGGACTCACCAGGCTTTATCCAGAAACTTACTTTTCTCCAAATCTTGCTATTGCTTGCCCCTTAATCAGTCTTCCTCTGTTAGGAAAAAGATTTTCTTCTTCAGTTACTTCAAGCACATGGCATCTTACAGCATTGCCTTCTTTCTTTTTTTTTTTTAAGATTTTATTTATTTATTCATAGAGACACACAGAGAGAGAGAGAGGCAGAGACACACAGAGAAGCAGGCACCATGCAGAGCCCGATGTGGGACTCGATCCAGGGTCTCCAGGATCACGCCCTGGGCTGCAGGCGGCGCTAAACCACTGTGCCACTAGGGCTGCCCACAGCATTGCCTTCTTATTCCATTCAGAGCAGAGAAATAAGGGACATGAGTTATATTGAAGTATTTGGGTATACTCCAGCACTGCATTGTTCACTCTCTAGCTGCCTGCACCCCTGGTTATTTGTCACTTTCCTCTGTAAATATGAGAAACCTGACTCTTATCATCTGCCATCCATGTACCTATTTGCTTACCCCTGGTAGCATGGATAGTGATTTCAAAATTGATTTATTTCTTCAGTATATTACTGAGTTATAATTCATTCACCATACGACCCATCCACTTAAAATGTATGATTCAGTGGCTTTTGGTGTATTCACAGAGTTGTGTAGCCATCACCACAATCAATTTTAGAACATTTTCATCACCCCCCAGATTGATTTACTACTAAAATATCACTCACTGCAGTGTGGAGAATTAACTGTGGTGGGCAAGAGCAGAAGAAGAAAGCAAGCAAGGGCTATTGGGTGGTCCAAGTGGCACTTGCAAGACTCTCCAGATGAGAAAGGATGGCAGCATTGGGGGCTTGAGCTTAATGGTTGGGTGAGTGGTGATGCTGTTCACTTAAACTGGTCATTGGGGGGGTGCAGCAGGTGAGGAAGTGGGTGGAGGGAGTCAGGGATTCTAGTTTGAACATGTTAAGTTTGGGATGCCTCTTAGGCAGCCATGTGGAGATGCTGAATTGGTCCTCAAATACACAATCCTGGAGCTCCAGGGAGAGGGCAGGGCTGGAGATGCAAAGTTGTGAGGATTACAGTAATACCTTTTTGGTAAGATTATCCTGAGAATAAGCAAAAGAGCATATGTGAAATTCTCTGATAGGGTCACAGGTGCTTTGTTGATAATGACTACTACATTATCTTCTTTAATCCTTCCTATAGTCTCTGAAGTAAGTAATACATGAAGTATTAACTTCATGTAGATTTTATATTCTTATTATTTTACAGATGAGGGGACTAAAGCAGAGAGATTAATGTCCAGGCTCACACAGCAAGCAGATGCATGTGGATTACACCCAAGACTGCCTCCCTCCAAAGCCCATGCTCTCCTGCCTCCTGCCTAGTAATGAGTCAGGCTCCTGGGACTACAAACTGCCACTCCAGACACAGCCTCTGCTTCTGACTTTGTCCACACCACAGCTGACCTTTCATCCCCTCTGTCTCTACTCACATCCCTTCCCCTTGTTTCCTGTCTCCACAGAGGTGCCTCTTCTGTCAAAGGTACCGTCTCTTGCTGCCAATAGAGCTTCTCCTGAAGCCATGAGACATTCTCCCCTAGACTAGGAAGCCCCCTTTCTTTTGGAGAGTGCGTCTCACACTGGAGTGTGCATCAGGAGCACCTGGAAGCTGGTTTCAAATGCGTAGAGCTGGGAGGGTGCCTTACAAGGGAGAAAATGCTCCTCAGTTTCCCCGAAAGGAATGTGTTCTTATCGTAGTCACTCCTCTTTTAACTCTGGTTTATGCTACTCACCCTTCCTTTTACTGATCTCCCTAATTGGATAAAATTCTACTATTATGTCTTCTTTTTTTTCTCTTCTTAAGTAATCTCTACACGTAACACTGGGCTTGAACTCATGATCCTGAGATCAAGAGTCACTTGGTCTGCCGACTGAGACAGCCAGGCATCTCCTGGTATGTCTTCTTAAAGGACAGTGTCCCTCCCATCATAACATTTTCTACATTTGCCATTTTACATTTATTTGTTTAATCATCTCTTTTTCTACTAGATGGTTAGCACCAAGAGAGCGGCAGCTGTGTCTGGGCTCTGCTTGAGTGGTATACTTGTCTCCTGGCACAGTGCCTGACACCTTGTAGGTGCTCTAGACATTGACTCAAATGCCCAATTTCCACCAGAAGTGCTGCTACAACTATTATATATTCAGCCATGAAAATCACCTACTTTTATCGATTAAATTGACATTTGTCAGCTTAGAACTATTATTATTATTATTTTATATTTATTACTTATATGTGATTCCAAACTATTCCAAACTACTGACTTTGCTTTAGAAAAACAGATTTCTTTTTTTTTTTAATGTATTATTATTTAACAGAGAGCACAATCAGGGGGAACTACAGAGGCAGAGAGAGAAGCAAGCTCCCCGTCAAGCAGGAAGCCCAATGTGAGGCTCAATCCCAGGGTCCTAGGATCATGACTTGAGCCAAAGGCAGACACTCAACTGACTGAGCCACCTAGGTGCACTGAAAAAACAGATTTCTAAAGCAAAACCTATTTGTAAGTTGGGGATTATATAGAAATTTATATTGTATCAAAAGGAAAGCATTTAAATTCAAATCTAGAAAAGAACCTTTGAATATGAATATGTATATTACATATATTATCTAACATAACACCCACACCCCAACACAGGATTGTCAGAAAATTCATGGACCCTTATTTACTATAGACAGCTACTGATAATGCTTTTTATTTTGGTTTAGATCCCAAGTTATCTGGAAAATGACACTACCTCTGAATCGCAGTCTTCATAGAAAGTTAAAATGAAGTTTAATGGACTGTTGCTTCTATAGTTAATGCTTCCAGTTTCCTGCCATTCATTCCCTTTGGAACATCCCCTGGTCAGATTTTCACTTCCTGCTCACTGCCAAAACCTGTTCTGTCAAGGAGACCAGTGACTTCCTCAATGTTAAATACAATGATGAATTTTCAGGACTTAATCTGACTTGATCCATCAGTAGCCAATGATTACTCCCTTCTACTTGAGACTCTTTCTGGACTTGCCTCCAGGTATCTTGCTCTTCCAGTTCTTCTCTTTCTTTGGGGCCCCCTTAGCTGGTTTTTCCATACCTCCTTGAATTCTAAATGTTGGTATGCCAGAGGGACTACTTCCCTTTTCTGTTTGTCCTCCCTGTAGGTGATCGCAACTGAACTCACGGCTTTTAATACTGTCTACATGCCGGTAACTTCCACACTTCTTTTTCTGGCCCAGACCTTTTTGCTGAGCTCTGACCTCGTAGATCTTCTCACTAGGCAATACCTTCTCCTAGGTGTCTAATTCAAATCTCACAATTAGCATGTTCCAAAACTGACTCCTGTGTCTCCCCCTACCAAACTTGCCTCTCTCTCAATCTTCCTCATCTCAGTTAATACAATCTCATTCCTATAGTGGCTCAGTCAAAACTCCTGATGTTTCTCCCATCTAAAGTGTCAAATACTTAGATCAGCTTTATCCAAAAACACTGTCAAAATCTGTCCAGGATCTTGCCATTTCTTACCACTTCGACAGCTACTCCTATTCTCCTAGCCACTCTTGTCTCTCATCTGGAAAGTTGCAGGAGGCTTATCATTAGCTGCTTCTTCCTCACTCTCTGACACTTCATCTTTCAAAGAGCAGATACTCTTCTCAGAATATAAGTTAGGGCGTACTCTGCCTCTGCTCAAAACCTACCAATAACTTCTTATATCACAGTAAAAGTTGAAGCCCTTAAGATGGCCTTCTATAACATTGCTACTTTTCAGTCTGTCTTACAAGAAGCAGTTTTATTTTGTTTTAATTTCTAGTTTGAAGTATACTAATACTTTGCAAAAGTATGATAAAAATGAGTTACTGCAGGGGCACCTGAGTGGCTCAGTTGGTTAAAGCAGCCAACTCTTGATTTTGGCTCAGGTCATGATCTCGGGGTCATGAGATCAAACACTCTCCCCACCCCTGTTCCCTGCTCCCACTGAGCACCAAGTCTGCTTGTCCCTCTCGCTCTGCACCTCCCCCATTCTTGCTTGCCCTCTCTCTTTCAAAATAAAATCTTAAAAAAAAAAGTTACTACAGAGAGAACTTCCATGCTGGTCATGGTGAAGTAACTGGTGTCAGATTAGTTCTCCCACTATAAACTTCTAGAAAACTATTCTGATTAAACCAACTGTTTTTCAGAAATTAGATAGTAAGTAGGGCAGGACTGTTCTCTGAGGGAAAGGAAATAAATGAAGAGAGCCCTATGATTGCCCAGGGTTTCTACTGGGAGGCATTTACCCAAGTCCAGTGCTGGAGACAAGCAGCGCAAGCCTTATTTGCTGAGAATAAGAAGAGAGATTGGAGTTTGGGGAGGCTGGAATTTGCCAAGAGGAATACCAGAGGGGAGGAAGCACACCAAGAAGGAGCTCCATAAACCTGCATATAGGTCCCTTAAGTCTTTGGCTAAAAACAAAGCTACATTTGCATGGAAAGATTTCACAAGACCACCACAGAAAAACTACCGAGGAAAGAACAAATCCTAGGGCTTTGAAAGTGGAACAGCTACTCAAGCTCAGCCTGTTGTTTGAGTTCCAGACAACTAGAGTTAAAGGCATTATCAAACACTGGGGAGCATTCAATAAAGACTTCAGAAAGGCCACACCTTAGGAGTAGGGTGAAAATAGCCCTAGCTGAAAGTGACTTAGATCTGTGCTAATGAAACTGTAACACAGACCTCAAAAGGACCAATGTGTCCACAACTAAGTTAACTGACTACCAGATTCTTTAAGAGAAGATGACAAAATCCAAACATTTGACAACATAATCCTTACAATTTCCATCATCCAATAAAAATTTAGAGGATATAGGAAATAGGAAAGTTTGGTCTGATACCAGAATAAAATTAGTCAATATAAATAGAGCCAGAAATAACAGGTATGATGCAATGAATGGAGATAGGCTTTAAAACAGCCACAACAGATACAGAAAATGTAAAGGAAAATATACATAATGAGGAGAAAAAATGGAAATCAAAAAGAAGCAAACATAAACATAATTGAAAGCTTCTGCATATATATTCTACTTCAATGACAGAGTTTTATTTTTTATTTTTTTTAAAGATTTTATTTATTTATTCATGAGAGAGAGAGAGAGAGAGAGAGGCAGAAACACAGGCAGACGGAGAAGCAGGCTCCATGCAGGGGGCCTGATGTGGGACTTGATCCTGGGTCTCCAGGGTCACACCCTGGGCTGAAGGCGGCGCTAAACTGCTGAGCCACCCGGGCTGCCCAATGACAGAGTTTTAAATTAAAAAATAGAACTTCCGGAGTTGAAAAAGATAATACCTAAAATGAAAAATTCAGTAGATGGACTTAACAGAGTACCAGAAATTACAGAAGAAAAAGTCCACTGAACTTAAAGACATAGCAATACAAATTATCCAAAATGCAATGCTGAAAAATGAACAGAGCCTCCAAAATATATGGGAGAATGTAAGCAGCCTAACAGAGGGAGAAGAGAAAAATTATTTCAGGAAATATTTTTTGCCAGATTTCCAAGTAAATTTTTACAAATTTGATGAAAACTATAAACCCATAGATACAACAAGCTCAACAAGCTATCACCAGGATAAACAGAAAACCATACCAAGGCACATCACAATCAAATTGGTGAAAAACAGTGACAAAATATTAAAAGCAGGTGGAGGAAAAAAGATGTTATATATGGAGGATGGGGAAATAGATTTTGAAGTTATTTTTCATTAAGATAATGCATGCTAGCAGGAAATTGAATGGCATTTGAAAGTAGTGAGAGAACCTGTTTTTATTCCTTCTAAAATATATAGATTTTCTAGCTTTGTCCACTGAAAAGGTCTAGAAGCAGGGATTGCCCAGGAAAGAGAGCAGCCCAGTACCCTAACTATGATCTCTACATACTCTTTCCTCATAAAGGGAACCTGCAATCCTTGAAGGAATAGTTGAATAGGAATAGTTGCCCAAGTGTGGGGCAGGACATGCAGAAGTTGAGACTGGCGCATCTTACTGTGCCAAGCCAGAAAGCTAATGACATCTGACAAATATATTAGATTAACACAGGAGTCTACTTACAGGGGCTCCCACTGGCCAAAGATAGGACAATTTGAGCATCAAAAAGATGATTGTAATGGATTGAAGCAATCAGACACATAAAAATCTATGAGTTCTTAATAATACTAAAAAAGAAAACTCCTTGGTAACCATTGGAGGTTGCTAGGGCACTCGTTCATTGTTCTGAAATTTGTTAAATAGTAAGAAATGCCAACCATTTGTTTTACCTTTTCTGAATGATTAGTATTTCAGGATAAACAAATAGAGCAAACTAATGAATACAGAAAAGATAATAAAATTGGAAACTGGACCTTTGCAACCCCACAAGAAATAGTGAATCTAGGCAAGAATCATTAGTAAATGCTAAAACTATTAAGTGAGAAATTGCTGAGGGACTTTATAATGGAGAGATGTAACCAATAACATCTGCATCCACTGATTAATATTTATATTCCATTATGTGCTCCCTATTTGATTTATAAGTGCACCATATTACTTAGAACAGATTCTAGCCCCTTCTCAAAAATGAAACAAAAGCAAAAACTTTAATCAAATACCCAGATCTAGCCACAGGGGATAGAGAAACAAATTAAATGGCACCAAGGAAACAATCAGTCAAATCCAGAATGTAGGGTATGCTACCAGATAACATGCTTTCTTCACAAATAACTGACATGAAACAAGGAAAAGGAAGAACTGTTATCAATTAAAAACTGAAACATATCAACGAAATGCAAGGTGTGTGGACCTTGTTGGAATCTTGATTCTAAATGTAAATGGATATTTTTTAAGATTTGGGAAAATTTTCAGATGGACTGAGTTAAAATTTTCTTGTTAAATTGTATTAGGTGTGATGATGGTGTTGTGGTTGTGTACATTAAGTATTCCCAAATGAAATAATAAACTGTCTGGAACTTGGGGTGCCTGGGTGGCTCAGTCGGTGAATGGTCTGCCTTCTGCTCAGGTTATGATCCTGGGGTCCTAGAATCCAACCCTGTGTTGGGCTCCCTGCTCAGTGGAGAGCCTGCTTCTCCCTCTCTCTGTGCCCCCTGCCCTGCTCGTGCTCTTTTTCCGTTCTCTCTCTCTCAAATAAATAAAGTATGTTTAAAAAGTTGGGCTTTGCTTCAGCCACCCCTTTCTAGACAAAATGTTGAGGGAAGGAAGAATAGATCAGTAAGTTAGAAAATGTTGATTTTTGTTGAAGTTTGGTGATGGATACATAAAAAGTTGTCATCTGTTTACCCTCCATTTTGTGCATGTTTTAGCATTTCTGGAGTAGAAAAATTTTTTAAACTCATGTGCTTAAGGACCTTCTGAATGTCTATAAAAGCCTCACTCAGAATGTATACAGTGTTGTTTTACAATGAGAAACAATTCTGACAAGTTTCAGTTTTATGGGAGAAAATAGAAAGATGCTAAAGGTAGTATCCTTATTAGAAAAAAAGGGGTTTAACTGGTATCACGAGGTAACACTGAAAATTCTTTACATGTAGACAAAAGCTATAAAAGCATTAGAGGGTGTTTAGTGCTGTTAAATAGATCCACTCTGCTTGTTTTCCTGCCATTGGGCATTCCCTCCAAGGTGCATCCATCCCAGAGCCCAGAACCTGGCTGGATAAGACTGGAGGGCAAAGGTTCTCGGTGACCCCTCCTTGATTTCTCCTGCTCAGAGGCTGAAGCATCAGTCAGCCAAGGCTGTTTCCTAAGAGAGTGCTTTTGTTCAAAGGATTTGTGATATGTATTCCCTATGGTCTAACACCATATTCATTATGCATTGTGATTTTTTTATTGTTTTCTTTAATCATGATTTTTTTTTCTATTTTTCTTTGAAGTTTGCCCATTTTAATCCATGTTCATTTCTTGCTCTGTATGTGTTTGTGTCGTGCTTGCTGTCTTTGCCTCCGTTGCTCCTAGGTTACAGTATAGCCAGGATATTCCCAGTCACTTGGCCGATGAGCATGCGCTGATAGCCTCCTATGTGGCCCGTCTGCAACACTGTGCACGGTCAGTGATAGAGCAGCAGCAGGCGGGTAGCCCAGGGCTGATCAGAGGGAGGGAGAGCTGTGTTACCTGGGCTTGCCAGCTGGAAAAAACTGCATGTGGGTTTTTCTTGAGAATCTACCAGCTATGTTTGGCAGAGTTTAAATAATTGCTAAAGCATTAACTTCTGAAAGAGAAGGAGCCTTGCCAAGCCTGGGCACTTACCTAAACATATAGTCAGAAATGCTCTTTTAAAGTGGAGTTCATGTCCTTCAGCTTACACTTAAAGGCTGTGTAAATCTCAAATAGATATGCAGTCCCAAAGATGTACATTCACAGAGCTATTTGATGCAACCTCTTACTGTTCATTCTTGTCTAAATAATGAAACCTTTCTGTTGACATTCAGGGCGTAGGGTTGATCAACTCACAGATATCTCACTTTGTCTAATCTCTGATACCATCACCCTGTGGCATCTTTCCCCCAAATCGATTGTTATTGATTATTTAAACCAGTGGTTTGCAACAGTGGTATTGGATCACTGTCACCTGAGGGAGACTTTCTCTAAACAATATATACCTCCTCGTATGACAATTATATGTAGTATAATAACTTTATATTCCCCATTCTCTGAAAACTATTGGTTGTGACTCACTGTTAATGTGAAAATATACCTGGTTCCTCAATGGGTTAGAATAGGCAAACGTTTGATAATCCTAACTACAGCAAAGTTAACCCTTTAAAAGAATTAATACCAGACAAGGTGCTATTACATCCAGGCAGACCCAAAGCTGCCTGTCCACTCTGTGCCCACACCTACCACCATTCTGCAGGGAGAATAGCAGGTAAAGTTTAAATAATCTGAAGCCATCCCTCCGCTCTCCATACCAGTAGGTAAGAGTCACTGTGCCCAACAAATTCTTACTCTTATTAGGGAGGAAGCATAATTTATTAACTAAGAGAGGCTAGAGACTTACATTTTGATCTCAGTTTTGCCCAGGACATGCTGTGGCTCCATGGGAAGGTCATTTGATCTTGTTTTTATTTCCTGTGATAACAAAAATAAATAGTCAATGTGAAAAAAAATATATTTGGGAAGGACCATTATACTTCGTGCCATTTCCCGTAGCTTTGCCAGTGTGACTAAATAGCATTGATATTTTAAGGCATTTATTTAACTCTAAATTCTACTTTCCTACTTCCCAAGTATGTGTAATAGGCTTTTCCTATGGAGGGAAGGAAAGCCTGATAATTGTGCATCATATCACAAAGAGCCACCTCTTCATCAAACAGATGATTTCTGCCCAGCTCCTTGGGTCTCTAGGAATAGAGTTGTCTCATCCCTGGCAAGACAGCTTACTTATTATCAGTAAGGGCAGTTGTCCAGGTGATTAAAAGTTTCCATGGTGAAAAATAGAAGCAGAATATTGGCAGGCTGCAACCCGATATTTCAGCCCCAAAAGATTTATGGTACATTTAGCTAAGGTCCTCAAGCCTGCTGGCTTAGGGATTAGGCTTCCTGAGCAAGAACTGGTGACTGGGAGCCCTAGGAGAACATGAAGATTTGGGTGAGTACTGCATCTCTTCTTGATTTATAGTCTAAAGAACTGAGCTTCATGCTTCCTCAAAGAAGTCAGAAATTTCCTGGCTAATTCTGAAAATGAAAGTCAGCTCAAGCAGAAAAATAAGGAACCTTTCTTATTTTCCTCTTAATTTTCATTGACCTTAAAACCTCTCATCAACATAAAGTTCTAGTTTCTGGCTGGAAAGCATAGCCAATTAAAGCAACCATGTTGTCCACACTTGGGTATAAATGACAAATAGAATTAACCTTCCTAGAGAGATGGAACTCGATGGAGGAGGGGGAGCTCTTTTGCACAGAGGAAAAAATGAAGTTTTTGTTATATCCCTTGCCAAAACAAAGGGCAGCCACTTTAAGTCCCATTTCTTAGGTTGCCAGTACCTCTATAATAGCCACTTAAATAATCAAATGTTCATTTTTGTTGTTGTTTTAAGATAAAAGTAGTTCTCTTATTTCCAACGAACAACTTTAAAGTACAAATATTACAGTTCAGCCTTGACCTTGGGGCTTTGACTCTAATGTATTAAAGCTAACTGATGGTAGTGTGTTCTTATTACAAGATCATCTTGTGAGAGGATGTTGATACAGGCTGGAGACTGACATTTGCATACCTAAAATTATAAAGTATTCAGAAGTGGCACAAGCAAAAGAAACACATTTTTAAAAAAATCTATCCTAGAGGAAAGACCAAGTTAAGGTTAAAGAATTGGCCACAATAGTAGAAATATAGAAAGGTGAAAAAAATCTAGGAGAAAATCAGTTGATTCTTTCCATGAAAAAGTCAGACACATCTCTATTTAACTTCTCCCTTCCCAGATTCCTCTCAGTGATTATTACAAGATTTGATGACTATTGGACTCACGTCTTTAAGTTTTTTCGGATTACTCGTCATGTTGCTAAATTCCAGTCAAAGGTTTTTGGAACACCAAGAACCAAGGACTAAAGTAGAAGCAGACCACAACAGCCATCTCTGGTCAGTCGTCACCACCACCATTACCTTAAAGCATCTGCCAGACGAAAACAAACAACTATATTGCCACAGCCCCTATTAATCTAGGAGTGCCTTGATATGGATAAATGACAGTTGATATAACATGCCAAATTAAAGGAGTCAGTGATTTCATAGTCCAGGCAAAAGGTCACTGCATCAACATATACACAGAACTAGCCTATTATTCATGAATGCTTCTTTCATTCAGGTGCAGCAGTATCTGATATCTCACCTAGGTAGGTCTTTGGTACTCTTTGTGAAAGAGTAATGGACTGAACTAATTCACTCTAAGATAGGGCTATAATTGTGAAACAAGCGTGGAAAGAAGGGAAAGAGAAGAAAGAGGAGAGGAGAGAAGAGGAGAGGAGAGGAGAGGAGAGGAGGAAAAAAAAAAGGCATTGAAAGAGAATGTTTGATATCCTGGTTTCTTCTCCAACTTTACCATATGGTGTACCTGCCCTTGCCTGGGCTTCTCAGTTTTGTTCAGCCAGTATCAAGTGTACTTTTCCTTAGCCCTCTGGTTTTCATGATGCTTTTGTTTTCTCATGGTCTTTTTAAATTCAAGACCTATGTCTAATAAAAGTCATGAGATTTTCCAAAACATTTGATTAGAAATCCCTCTCAGAGACTTTGCAGATGCTCTTTTATTGACCTTACATTCAAAAAGAAGTGCCCCTTCTGGTGGTGTAGGAGTAGGGGGGATATGCTGCTGAAGAGAAATGGCATGTGTGGCTTTATCAGTTCTCTAAAGCACCTTTCTCTCAGAAGACCATTAGTATCTATGACCCAGGCCTGTTTCTCTTGGTACCATATGTTTTTACAAGCGTTTTCCCATCTGATCTTTCTAAAAGAAAAGCAAGGATAAGGGATGCTTAATAGACACCTGTTGAATTTTTGTCTCCTTGGCAGTGTCCTGGACAGTCCTAGCCGACTAGATGAGGAACACCGGCTTATAGCTCGCTATGCTGCCCGGCTGGCTGCAGAAGCAGGAAACATGGTGAGTAAATGGAAGGTCCTAGCAGAGTAGCAGAAATTAGCATTCTTTTAATACACAAGTGGTAGGGTGATGCTGAACACAAAGCTCAGGAGAATAGGTACTGGAGAGGAGTGGGTTTAGGGAAGGGATTATAGTGGCCTTTAATTTTACCCACAGTGTATTCTTAAAAATGAACCAAGAAAATCAAAGAGCTAGAATTTGGTTCTTTAAAAAGCAATACAATTAATAACCCCCTAGAAATCCTGATCAAGAAAAAAGGAAAGAAAACACAAATTACCAATATCACAAATAAAAAGAGGGACATTGCTACAGACCCTACAGATATTATAAAGATGATAAGGGAATATTATGAGTAACTTTTTGCCAATAAATTTGGCAACCCAGATGAAATAGACAAATTCCTTGAATGATACAAATTAGTGGTGCCGGCTGGCTCAGTCACCAGAGCATGCAACACCTGATCTTGAGGTTTTAGGTTTAAGCCCCATGTTGGGTGTAGAAATTACTTAAAAATAAAAACTTAGGGCAACCTGGGTGGCTCAGTGATTTAGCGCCACCTTCAGTCCAGGGCATAATCCTGGAGACCCAGGATTGAGTCCCACGTCAGGCTCCCTGCATGGAGCCTGTTTCTCCCTCTGCCTGTGTCTCTGCCTCTCTCTCTCTCTCTCTCTCTCTCTGTCTCTCATGAATAAATAAAATAAAATAAAATAAAATAAAATAAAATAATAAAAATAAATAAAAACTTGTAAAAAAGGACACAAATTAACAAAACTGACATAAAAATAAGTAGAAAAACTAAATAGTCCTAAATCTGTTAAAAAAAAAAATTGAATTCATAGTTAACTTCCCACAAAAAAAACTCCACAAACTCAGAGAGCTTGTTGTGACTATCATATATTTAAAGAAAAAATAATAATAATCTGACATAAATTCTCAATAAATAGAGGAGGAAGAAACACTTTCCAAGTCATTTTATCTGGCCACTCTAATCTGATATAAAAACAAAAGAGGGGCCAGCCCCGGTGGCTCAGCGGTTTAGTGCCACCTTTAGCCCAGGGCCTGATCCTGGTGACCCGAGATTGAGTCCCACATCAGGCTCCCTGCATGGAACCTGCTTCTCCCTCTGCCTGTGCCTCTGCCTCTCTCTCTCTCTGTGTCTCTCATGAATAAATAAATATTTAAAAAATAAATAAAAACAGGGCAGCCCTGGTGGCGCAGCGGTTTAGCGCCGTCTGCAGCCAGGTGTGATCCTGGAGACCCAGGATCGAGTCCCACATTGGACTTCCTGTATGGAGCCTGCTTCTCCCTCTGCCTGTGTCTCTGCCCCTCTCTCCCTCTGTCTATGAATAAATAAAATCTTTAAAAATAAAATAAATAAATAAATAAATAAATAAATAAATAAATAACAACAAATGCCATTACAAGAAAATCAGTAACCAAATTCTCTCATGAACATGGATGAAAAAAATCTTTAACAAAATATTACCAAATTGAATCCAGCAATATATAAAAAGGATAATACCCCACGATCAAGTGAGATTTATCCTAGGAATCATTTATTTAATACATAAAAATCGGCCAATGTAATTTGCCGTATTAGTTTTAAAAAGTGAGTTGTAAGATCATTTCAAGAGGTACAGGGGCAGCCCTGGTGGCGCAGCGGTTTAGCACCGCCTGCAGCCCAGGGCATGATCCTGGAGACCTTGGATCGAGTCCCACGTCGGGCTCTCTGCATGGAGCCTGCTTCTCCCTCTGCCTGTGTCTCTGCCTCTCTCTCTCTCTCTCTGTGTCCCTATGAATAAATAAATAAAATCTTTAAAAAAAAAAAAGGTACAGAAAAAATATTTGACAATACACTCCCCATTTATGATAACATTTCTCAGTATATTAGAAGAAGCTTCTTCAATCTGATAAAGAACACCTACAAAAAACCTACAGCTAATATTATACTGAAAGGTTAAATTTTGGAGTATTCCCCTACCTAATAATTGAGAGCAAGACAAAAGTGTCCACTTTGACCACCTCTATTCAGAATTATACTGGAGATCTTAGTACAACAGGACAAGAATAAAAGGGCATAAATGTTGGAAAGGAAAAAGTAAAGCTGTTCTAACAACTACTGAGATTTAGCTACAGAAGGTTGTTGTTCAGGAAGAGCATTAAATCTGGAAGAAAGAAGAAGACAAAAGGAGGAAGGATCTGAGGCTGAAACAACAGACTATGTAAGCATGAACTGGGTCAGGCACACCCAGTGTGTGTCAGGGGGCTGTTTCAACCTCTCTGAGGGCCCTGGGCCTGGAGGTTTGTGTGGCCAGAGCCCAGAGAACAATACTTGGAGTGAAATTAGGCTGAACAGGCAGGCCAGATCTCTCAGAACCATCTTCTATAAACATAGTGTATTACTTTTAGAAATGTGTACCAACTTCATAGAGAAATACAGTAATGACAGCTTCCAACGGAGAGTCTTGCTTTGTTTCTCCTCCAAAAACTAATGTATTCCTTTGGGTTTGTTTAGACCTCAAGATTATTTCCTTGAGAATCGAGTATTAGTCACACGTCTGACTCCCAATGTTAGAATTCTAAAGTTTAGTGAAAAGCAACAGAAAGGAATGGGGGATGTCAGTGAAAAAGAAAAGCTACATTTAATTAGTTATACCTTACACCTGTCCTCAATCAGTCACAACTGTTAAGTTATTTTAGAAATTAAAATTTGTAGAATTAAATATGTTGAGATAGTATTGTGGTTGACTTTTTTAAAGAAGTGTGTATTTAATGCCATTATATAGTCTTACTGACTTTACATTGTGCTTTTAAAATATTGTAAATAAAAGCTCCAAAGCCATTTGACCCTGAGAAGGAGGTCACAGTTCTTTCCTGCAAACAAGATAAGTCTATTTACACCTGATAGTTTCTGATACCAATTTTCTAATTCGTGTGAAAATGATCATTGTTAGAATGGTCTTAAGACGAAATACTGATATGGTCCCTTTCATCTTCAGTTTGTTTTCCAAAGTGTAGTTATCTTATTAAATATTGGGCCTCTCAGGAAGGATTCTTCTTGACTAGATTTCTGTTAAACAGAAGACTACTAATCCGCTAATCTCTTGCTGATACAAATGCTTTGCATAAAGTGGGTGTAGTGCTCAAAAGAATTTATTTATAGCCTGCCAGATAGGCTTTGTATTGATTTTTTTTTTTTTCCAAAAACCTTCTTTCACAAAAAAAGACCATTAAATTACTTTAGCAGCCAGCATTGCACCCTGTGGTGTGCCTCAGTAGCAGAGCTATCCCATCGCTTTAGGTGACAACATGGCCACTGAAACCTCTTCAGACTGACCCTTGAACAAATAAATTCAAGTTTGCTTAGATGAGCCAGGAGAGCTAATTTGTTTTCCTGGAGTGCCTGAATGCCTTTAAAAACAAAACAAAACAAAATTACAGCATGTGGTAAATCATAGTAATAACAGCAAAGTTTTAAAATTTCATCACCAACATCAGCAACATTAGATGTAATCCAAGGAGGGTTTTTCGTTTTTCAGTTTTTTTTCTTTATGAAAAATGTTGAAATTCATTATGGAAAACTTGGAAGAAATGTGAAGGGAAGGGGAACCTAACATATTTCCGAGAAGATTTTTTTCAGATAGCTCAGCCCAGCCTTTGCAGCCTTATCACTTCTCCTGCTCCAAGCATGCACCATTCTAGAAATGTCCTTATGGCTTCTTACAAGTAAAGATCAGCAGTATCCATGTGGTGTTTTGCACACATTTAATGACTCAAAGCTCCTGTAAAATAGTAATTGTCAAATGTGGATACATGCTATAATCATGTGTGAAGCATTTAAAAAATAAAGAGCTCCTTGGCTTTGCTTCCAACCTACTAAATCAGAACTCTCTGTGGCTTAGAGTCCATTATTTTTATTTAAAAAGGAAAAACAAGGGATGCCTGGGTGGCTCAGCGGTTGGGCACCTGTCTTCGGCTCAGGTCATAATCTTGGGATCCGAGATCAAGTCCCACATCGGGCTCCCTGCATGGAGCCTGCTTCTCCCTCTGCCTGTATCTCTGCCTCTCTTTCTCTCTGTGTGTCTCTCATTAATAAATAAATAAAATCTTTAAAAAAAAAAAGGAAAAACAAAACTTTGAGTATTCTGATTTACATCTAGATAGGGACCCACTACCCTAAAAATCATTAGGTTTTTGAGAGAGATTAATAATCCATAGCCCTCCAGTTAGTCTAAGTGAGATACGAAGAAAGCCTAGCTGGTATCAGGTACATCTCTTTGGAACTCATCCTGTCAAGTTCATACAAATGGGAAGCCTCTCGTCCTTTTTTTTTTAGGAGGTTTTAGAAATGTGTACTACAAGGTTACAGTTTTCTTACTGCATTGGCTTTCCTTGGTTTTGTATCATTTGCCCAGTTTTATCCGAAGGAGTTTGTTTCTTATGCTATATTTTTCAGATGTATCTCCATCTCATTAAAGATGATGGAGCTCTGTGAGATTACCTAAACCTAAGAGAATGCTCATGTAACAGAGGAGATGATCCTCTTCACATCTCTTGCGGTAAATATTCCTATTTTACAGCCAAGAAAATATTACTCAGTGTTTGCATGGTGAGTAGATAGCAAAACCTAGGATTCCTCACTAGCCTATCTACTTCCATTCTGTCCCCACTACAGTAAATTCTCCATGTAGGAGTCTAAACAGAGTTTGTTCATTTTTTATAAATTTTTTATTATAGAATGGTTTTAGATTTACAGAAAAATTGCAAAGCTACTACAGAGTTTCCATACAACTCATGCTCCATTTCTCCTATTATTAACATCTTATATTAGCATGGCATGCTTATTGCGATTAATGAGCCAATATTGATGCATTATTATTAACTAAAGTCTATACTTTATTCAGACTTTGTTAGTTTTTATCTAATGTCCCTTATCTGTTCCAGAATTCCAACCAGGATGGCACATTACATTTAGTTGTCATGTCTCTTAGGCTCCTCTAGGCTATTAGTTTTTCTAACTCTCCTTTTTTTATGACCTTGACAGTTTTCAGGAGTACTAGTCAAATACATTGTAGAATGTTTCTTAATTGATATTAGTCTGGGGATCCCTGGGTGGCGCAGCGGTTTGGCGCCTGCCTTTAGCCCAGGGCGCGATCCTGGAGACCCGGGATCGAATCCCACGTCGGGCTCCCAGTGCATGGAGCCTGCTTCTCCCTCTGCCTGTGTCTCTGCCTCTCTCTGTGTGTGTGACTATCATAAATAATAAATAAAAAAAATTAAAAAAAAAAGATATTAGTCTGATGTTTTTCTCACAGACTCAAGTTATGACTTTTGATACGATTGTATCAAGGGTACATGGTACCAACATCATTTATCACTGTTGATGTTGACCTTAATCACTTGGCTAAGGTAGTGTTTGTCAGGTTTCTCCAACATAAAGTTACTCTTCTCTCTCTTTCCACACTGTCTTCTTTGGAAAAAAGTCACTACAGACAGCCTATACTAAAGGATTTAGAGTTTAGCTTCACCTCCTTGAAGGCAGAATATATACCTACATTATTTGGAATTGATTCCATATTTCCTAATTTAGAATCCTACAGTGGCTTCATACTACATTCAGAATGAAATGGAAACTCCTCTCCAATGCTAAAAGGCCCTTGGTGATCGGGACCCCAGGGTCATCTCCTAGAGTCAGCTACCATTTCAGCAGAGTCCACTCTATTCCATCAATACTGACCCGAACACACCCAGATGGAGCAGCTGCAGGCCCTGGCTTTGGCCTAGCATGCCCCTCTCTCAGCACTTGGTTTGCTTCCCCACTTGACTCTCTGAGAGCCTTTTCATAATCACATCATTCAGAAAGTCTTCTGTCTCAGTTTATTCTATTTCATTACCCTATATTTTGTCATTAGATTTATCACTACTGATGGTCTGTACTTCTGTCTTTGGTTTCTTATCTTTCTCTGCCAGCATAATGTAAGCTTCATAAGGGTGGGACTGTATCTTACTCACTCATGCATCCTACTTCCTTGAATAGTATCTAGCACATAGTAGGTACGTACAAAATATTTGTCAAGTAAACAAATGAACTAGTTATTTTTTAAAGAAATCATCCTTAGGTCTCTTGTGGTTGAAGTATTCTGAACTAATAATTCTTTCTGAACTAATAATTACCTTTCTGTCTTTTTTCTCTTCAGTATCCTAGAGGCATTTTAGGAAGAGGGCATATCCCTGGCCTTTTTTTTTTTTTTTTTTAAAGAAGCACTATGGAGTTTTAAATAGTAAATAAACAAAATCCCAAGTTTCTCTGTTATTTAATGTACACTTGACTGTGTTTAAAATTTGATTGGATGAAATAAGCCATCTTCAGCATTCACCACTGGGTGCTCTCCCTGTGGTCCAGGTGAACTGCTGCCTCAGGGTATAAATCTTCCTCCCACACTGCTTTGTACTCAAGTAACAATACTTCCTGGTGCCAAAGAATCTCGCCTGGTTAAGAATTGCTGCTGATAATAAGTCTTGATTCCTATATTCCTCTCCTCTTTGAAAGAAGCCTCAACCCTGCAGTACTCAAAACTGAAAAGATTCTTTAGAAATTTCCAGTGAAGGAACACCTGGGTGGCTCCATCCATTGCATATCTGCCCTTGGCTCAGGATTCGAGAGTCCTGGGACTGAGTCCTACATGGGGCTCCCTGCTCAATGGGGAGTCTGCTTCTCCCTCTGCTGCTCCCCCTGCTTATGCTGTCTCACTCACAAATAAATAAATAAAATATTTTAAAAACAAAAAATAAATTTCCAGTGAAATGCTGTGAGGTTTTTGTTTGCCATCATGAAGCCAATTCCTTTTATTTTTTTATTTTTTTTTTTTTGCCAATTCCTTTTAGAGCACATTTCCCCATCCATAATTTTCCCTGATCCCACACTAGTAAGGAGCCATTTGTTTTAACTCCAGTTTTCAGGAATTGAAAATCTGTTATTTACAGCAGATTCAGTCTCAGGCAAGCCATTTTTCTGAGGTTCAGCTCTGATTCTCACAAGACTGTGGAATATAGAAAATTTGCTCAATTGGGCTGTTGGTCCACTCTAGAGAAAGAAACATCACCTTTTTTTTTCTTTTAAGAAAAAATATTTGGTAAAAACACCTCCCACCCACATTTGCTATGCTTTTGTGACCCTTTTTATTTAGGAAATGCCACATGAAAATAATTACTTATTGCATCTTTAAGCTGTAGACAGGAAACAAGGTTTCTGCTTCATGATTGGTCATGTTTTAGGTTGAACCAAGTGTATGCAGAGTGAAGCGTAGCTATTGCAGAGCCTTCATTTTGAGCTTCTATTCTGGTTAATGAAAAAAAGAGAAACATCGCCTATGCATCTTTTTTCCTAGTTTGTGGTGATTGGCTTCCATGTTCTTAAAGGAGGTGACAAGGGTCAGAAATGTCAGTGGATATGCAAATCAAAACCACAAATTATTTTGACAGAGAAGATATGCAAATGGCAATAAGCACATGAAAGCGTGCTCCATATATTAGTCATAGGGAAAATGCAAGTTGAATTCATAATGAAATACCACTTCACACCCACTAGGATAACTATGATCAAAAAGATGTACCATAACAAGTGTTGGCAAAGATATGGAAAAAAAAATGGAACTTTTATACATTGCTAGTGAGCACGTAAAATGGTGCAGCCACTTAGGAAAATAATTTAACAGTTCCTCAAAAGGCAGTTGCTAGGAAAGGTAATTCCATTCCTAGATATATACTCAAGAGAAATGAAAACCTATCTGTGCACAAAAATGTGTCCACAGATGTTGATAACAATATTATTCAGAATAGCCAAAACTGGTAGGAACTCAAATGTCCATCAACTGTTGAATGCATAAACAAAATGTGGTATATCCATGTAACCGAATATTATTCAGCCACAAAAAAGAATGAAGTGTTGATACATGGCTGCAACACAGATGAACCCTGAAAACATTTTGCTAAGTGAAAGAAGCCAGACGTAAAAGATCACATATTATAAGTTTCTATTTATATGATTTATCCAGAATAGGCAAATCCATACACGTAAAAAATAGGTTAGCAGTCCTCAGGGTATGGGTGTAGAGGGAATGGGGAATGACTGCTATTGGGTATGGGGTTTCTTTTGGGGATAATGAAAATGTTCTGGAATTAGATAGCCATGATAATCTCACAATCTTGTAAATATACTAAAAACCACTGAATTGGACACTAATGGATTTTGTAGTATGTATATTATATCTCAATTTGTTTTAAAAAAAAACCCAACAGTTAGGAGGTGCATGGGTGGTACAGTTGTCTAGGTGTCCAGCTTTTGGTTTTGGCTTAGATCATGATCTAAAGGTCCTGGGATTGAGCCCCACGTTAGGCTCTGCACTCAGCACAGAGTCTACTTGGGATTCTTTCTGTCCCTCTGCTCCTCCCCCCACTCGTATGTGTGTGCTCTCTCTCTCTTTCTCAATAAATAATAAAAAATATTTTTTTAAAAACCCACAATTATTATCTCACACACACTAGAATCTGGTTAAAACAAAAGACAATGACAAGTGTGACAATGTGGAAAAATCACACTGACACTCATAGGAGGTATTCTAAAATGGTACAGCTACTTTGGAAAATAGTTGGACAGTTCCTCAAAATAGTAAATACAGGGTTTCCATATAACTCAGGAATTCCACTCCTAGGTAATTACCCAAGAGAAATAAAAATATATTAACACAAAGACTTGTAAATGAAAATTTGCAGCAACTTCATTTGTAACAGTCAAAAACTAGAAACAGTGGAATACTATTCAACAATAAAAGGAAGGAACACCTGATTCATGGAGCAATAGTGACAAACCTCAGAAACATGCTTAGTGGAAGCCAGAAACCAAAGACTACATATTGTATGAGTCCGTATATCTGAAGCTTCTAGAGAAAGCAAAACTATAGATAGAAAGCAGATCAGTGGTTGCCTGTGGTTGAGGATGAGAGTAGCAATTGACGACAAACCAGCATGAGGGAATTGTTTTGTGGTGATGGAAAATGTTCTAAAACTAGACTGTGGTGATTGGTTGCACAACTGTTTAAATCTTTTAAGACTCCATGAATGGTATATTTAAAAAGGGTGAATTTAGGGCAGTCCGAGGGCTCAGCAGTTTAGCACCGCCTTCAGCCCAGGGCCTGATCCTGAGACCCAGGATCGAGTCCCATGTCAGGCTCCCTGCATGGAGCCTGCTTCTCCCTCTGCCTGTGTCTCTACCTCTCTCTCTCTCTCTGTCTCTCATGAATAAATAAATAAAATCTTTAAAAATAATTAATTTAAAAAATGGGTGAATTTT
Organism: Vulpes lagopus; assembly: GCF_018345385.1. Classification (NCBI taxonomy): domain Eukaryota; kingdom Metazoa; phylum Chordata; class Mammalia; order Carnivora; family Canidae; genus Vulpes; species Vulpes lagopus. Next base: position 114,043,513 of record NC_054828.1, read on the forward strand.
ATGGTATGTAAATTATACCTCAAAAATGCACTTTAAAAAAATCAGTCTAGGACTCAGGATATCGTTTAATCACATACACATAAAACAAAAAGAAATTAAAAAACTTTCTTTCTCCTCACTGTAGACCCGTCCTCCTGCTGATTTGAGTTTTAACTTTGATGCCAACAAACAACAAAGACAGCTTATTGCAGAACTGGAAAACAAAAACAGGTAAGAATGCAGAGGTCAAGACAGCTTCTGAAGTCCAAGATCATCATGTAAGTATCTGATTCTCATTTTCCTTGCAGATTAGCTGGCTTTTGACCATAAAGGAAGATCCCACCTGAGTTAATATAGGCCAGACTAACCCGTGGGAATGCCCCTACTCTAATTTGTATATCTCTGCACGCTGACCATTCCGGGGCCCACAGCCCTGCTCCTGTGCCCTCAGGTGGATTCTTTCCCCCAGTGCCTTCTCCCACCTGCCAGTTCCCCTCTCATGATTCCCTTTTCCACTCCAACCCCCTTTTGTTCTATCTGGTCATCTTTTCCCAGCCCATTGTGCTGTGTGTGACTCTCTGGTCTCTCACAATAAAGCCATCTAAAGGCACGGAGACCAGACAGCCCACCAGTATGCCCTGAAAGGCAGAAACCAGGACAAGGAGATTGGATGTAACGTAACAGGCACAGGAAGAGGAAATGGCAGCTGTCATCACTGAGGAGCTCAAGAGAAAGAAGGAAGACAAAGACTCTGGGCACGTTAGCATATAGGACCCACATTAGGAAGTTGCAGGGAGTTCTTTTTTCCTTTCCCTAGAAAGGATCAGAGCATTCTGGTGATGGGTTTCCTTTTGTGGAGATTTTTCAACTTCTTGAGAAGAATATTTATATGGCTTGTTCTACCACAAAGGATTGTTTCATTGAGGAAATATGAAGGGGAACAGTGTTAAGAAGGTGGCTCTTTCACATCTGGGTCGTTTGGAAGCAGTCAGAACAGGATTGGTAGAGGCCACTGTACTAGAGTTAGAAGTCCTGACAGGAAAGGGTGAGCTGTGCAGCCATCTCTCTTTCATCTGTCCTCTCTAGGGAGATCCTGCAAGAGATTCAGCGTCTTCGCCTGGAGCATGAGCAGGCTTCCCAGCCCACCCCCGAGAAGGCACAACAGAACCCCACGTTGTTGGCAGAGCTGCGGCTGCTGAGGTAAGTAGGGATACTGCACCACTGGCCACAAATGGTAATCTACTATGGTAGGAATTTATGTGTCAGGAAACCAAACTAGTGGGATAGAAGCTGTTCATCACTATAACTAGTTGTGTTAGAACAAATGCATTCCACTCATTCTGTTACCACTTCAGGTGTTCAGATTCTATTATTAATGACCCTGAGAACTTTAGCCATCATTCCAGAACCAGGTCAACACCAGTCTCCAGTTCCACGACAACAGAGCAGCATGTATACTTTTGTGATTGCTATAAGAAAACCACTGTTCTACAATCAATTTTCCTATTTTGTTCATTAGCCTAACTTTAAAGACTCTTGGCAGGAATAATGCTCTTCTGTCCTAGTAGTATGTTCTCCTGGCGCCTCATAGAGCAGGACTCTGTTGACGGAGAGCTTGCTACCTGTGCACATCCTCAGACACAAAACCAAGGGGGAATCCCTTGCACCATGGTCATGGAACCTTCCCACTTCAACATAAATATAAACTGTCTCAGGGCTGGGAGACTAAAGGGCATGGGATCTGAATAAGGGTGTAGAGAGCAGCTTCAGCTCCCGCTCAGATGCTATTTTGGAGGGAATGGAGAAATCTTCAGAAGAGCATAACATGAAAGTGATTGGATCAAAGCTATTAGGGTATTATTTCCTATCAGTCTTAGAAAGATGTGTGTGTACTCTTTGGTAAGTGAAGAAGACATTTTGGACACTAAGTTAGTGACTTGATTTTCATAGACCTCTAAATGTCCAGAGAGTGGGTTTTTCTGTGTAGGTTGTAACATTTGACATGCCACACTTGATTTTTAATGTGCTCTCATCTGGGATTCTGCATAGCTGAATATCCTTTTTTAATTCTTCCTTTGGCTTAGGTCATTTAGCTTCCCAACCATGATTTCTTTTCCTGAAGAATAGAGATTATTGTTTTTTTATAACTATCTTTCTGTCTAGATTTATATCATCAATAAATAAGTCATAAAGAATTTAAGCTGTGCAGATGAAAATCATTAGAGATACAGAGATTTCCATTCTTCAGAAAAATCGTTTTAGTTTCTATATTTAATTGGGATTGAGGATTTGGTTGCTATGTGGTCCTCTGTTGCATGCCTGGGATGTTAGCAGGTTGGTGCTGCAATAGGAAGTCTGGGAGAGCATTTGGTGCTGACTCAAGCCCAGTGTAACTCTAAACTCTCAGCATAAGATACAACTATTCCCTTTCCCCACCCCAGCTCTGGCACAAGTAACTATTTTGTATCTAGCAAAGCAAAAATGATTATACTCCTGTCTTAACTGTTACTGGAAGTGGGATTGCTGAAAGTCCTTAATTAAGCTGGAGGTGTCTGAAAAATATCATAGATTTAGTAGGCAAAGGGCTGAGTCAGGGGGTGTCATGTAGGCAGCAAGAGCAGATTTTAACCAAATCCAAGGAGGTCTAACACTTAAGAAATCAGGAAGTATCTAATCTCAAAAGCAGCTTCCATTATCACTGAAGAAAGAGGGACTGTTTCATAAGTGTGCAGCATCAATTGGTTATGCATACAGACAAAACATACTGGCTCTCTGCTTCATACTACATACAGAAAACACCACTAGATGGATTAAACATGAAGACAAAACTTTAAAACTTTAGAAGAAAATGTAGGGAATGTCTCTTTTTTTTTTTTTAAGATTTTATTTATTTACTTGAGGGAGAGAAAGCAGGAGTGGGGGGTGGGGCCAGGAACAGGGAGAGGGAGAAGCAGACTCCCTGCTGAGCAGGGAGCCCGACCTGGGGCTCCATCCCAAGACCCTGGGATTATGACCTGAGCCGAAGGCAGGAGCTTAACCGACTGAGCCACCCAGGTGCCCCAGGAATTTCTTTAGGATTTTGGAATAGAAAATAATTTCTCAGAATACTAACCATGAAAGAAGTTGGTAAATTTATCTATATTCATATTAAGGCCTTTTGTTTATCAAAAGACAAATAAAGGGCAAGATTCATTTCTAGGTATCTGATGTCTTTATGGTTTTGATTGATCTATCTATCTAATCTATCTATCTATCCAGGAACTGCCAATCCCAGCTGGTATAATAAAAGAAGATAGAGAATTTCATTCTTAGGATTAGTGGTTATGGGAACGCCTGGGTGGCCCAGTGGTTGAGCGCCTCCCTTCTGCCAGAGTGTGATCCTGAAGTCCTAGGATCAAGTCCCACGTTGGGCTCCCTGCGTGGAGCCTGCTTCTCCCTCTGCCTGTGTCTCTGCCTCTCTCTGTGTCTCTCATGAATAAATGAATAAAATCTTAAAAAAAAAAAAGGATTAGTGGTTATGAATCCTGACCACCAGGGCCATCTTCCCCCTTGATTATTATTTTTAATGGTATATTCATTATAATAACGTATATGACAACCATGCAAGATATGAAGCATAATGGTAAAATGAACATGCGTGAACTCGTGTCCTACTCATACGTGGTTAAAATCATGTCATGTGTAAGTGCCCCTGGTCCCATTTCCTTGCTTCTACCTTCCCCACAGAGCTCACCTCTATCCAGAATTTGGTTTATCATTCCTTACTTTTTAAACAGTATGATCAAATATATGATACATATATTAAAGTGTTTATTTTTCCTTTTTGAGTATTATAGAAATATTATATGTGTATAGTGAAGCCTTTTCCCCCCTCAGTATTATATTTCAGGATCCTAACATGTTGTTTGTAGCTAAAGTTCATTCATTTTCACCACATATTATAATTATTTGTGTTTTTTAAACTTTCTTTTTTTTATTATTTTATTTATTTATTTATTCATGAGAGACACAGAGAGAGAGGCAGAGACACAGGCAGAGGGAGAAGCCGGCTCCATGCAAGGAGCCATGCAAGGAGCCTGATGTGGGACTCGATCCCAGGTCCCCAGGATCACACCCTGGGCTGCAGGCGGCACTAAACCGCTGCGCCACCGGGGCTGCCCAATTATTTGGTTATGCTTAGCACAGAGAAAGAGTTCAGAGAACAAAGGCTTTCTAGAAAATTGAATGAGTCAGTTTTTCTTTATTGCATTTATAGCTGTGCTGAAAATTTAGGGAGTATGAAGACTAAAAAACTGATTCCATCTTAAAAATTTATAATACCGTTTTGGGAATAAATTTAAAATAATTTTCTAGTCAGTTAACTAATATTGTATAGTGTTAGTAAGTAGTATGGGCCCTATGTTGTAAGAAATCTAAGTGGGTGGGTGCCTACCGGCTCATTCAGTTAAGCATCCAATTCTTGATCTCGGATCAGGTCTTGATCTCATGGTTGTGAGTTCAAGCCCCACATTAGGCTCCAAGCTGGGTATGGAAAAAATAATTTTAAAAAGGTGGGGTACCTGGGTAGCTCAGTTGGTTTAAGCATCTGCCTTCAGCTCAGGTCATGATCTCAGGGTCCTGGAATCAAGACCCAAGTCAGGCTCCCTGCTCAGCAGGGAGTCTGCTTCTCTTTCTTCCTCTTCTCCCCTCCCCTGCTCATTCTCTCTGCTTCTCTCTCTCTCTCTCTCTCTCTCAAATAAAAAGATAAAATCTTTTAAAAAGGAAGCTACATGTATATATATATAAGCTATAAGCTTATATTCATATATATACTACAAGCAATTAGACCCATGGAGGTAGTGGAATTTGAGCTAGACCATGAAAGGTAGGGATGATGATGTGGATGGAGTCTGGGATAAAACACTGAGAAGTGGAGTTGGGGTTCAGCATGATCCCCCAAATAACTATGATACATTTCAGAGAAGGGAAGGAGTCTTGGAGCTAAGAATTTATTTCAGGCATCCATTGCATTAATTTTTCAAGTGCCAGTGATAAGACATAAAAGTAGTTGAATAATTGAGACCAGATTCTAGAGAGCCTTAAGTGATAGGTGATTGGAAATCCTTGAAGGATTTCAAACAATGATTGTGTTAACTTCACTAGATGTTAACTGATATTCTCTTAATAATTCCGTACACGCAAAAACTCATCATCCCCTGACCTCAAGGATTTTGCATCATGGTAGGAATGACAGCAATGCAAGGTAAAATAAATTAAGTGCCACAGAGAAGCACCAGTTGCTCTGGTGATTAATTGAGCAGGATCTGATACCTACTGAAGTAATTAGGAGCAGCTTCCTGGGAAGAGTGACGTTTGGGTTGGATGCTAAAGAGTAAATGTAAGAAATGGGGGAATGACTGTGAGCGGTGAAATGATAGGGTCTGTTTAGGGAAAAGGGAACCATCAGCTAGACATCCAGACATGGAAGGGAATAGAAGGTAGGGATGGGAATGCAGGTGGGGTCTGGAGCAGCTCTCCCTGATAGAAATATAATGTGAGTCACATATATAATTAAAACTTAAAAAAAAAAAAAAAAACTTTTCTAACAACCACAATGAGAAACTAAAAGGAAATGGATGCCATGAATTTTAAAACTATCTTTTCCTTAATCTGATTTTTCTAAAATATTACGATTTCAACATGTAATCCACATTTTTAAAAAATTAAGATATTTTACTTTTTTTTTTTACACTAAGGTTTTGAAATCCAGTGCATCTTGATTCAGAATAGCCATGTTTCAAGTATTTATTAGTCACATATGGCTAGTGCTTACTCGAGTGGACAGTCGAGGCATGGATTGTGTGAGGCGAGAGTGTTAGTGATGCTAGAAATTCTCCTACTGAGAGTATTACAGAGGATGGTGAAATAAACAGTTTTTCTTTGAGTAGCATTGTAAAGTTCACAGAACACTTTCATACCTATTATTTTATTTGATCCTCAAAATACTGTTGTTGTTGTTTGTAGTCAGTCCCATTATAGCAAAGAGAAAATTGAGGATCTTACACAGTAAGTGACTCATCCAGGGTTGTAGTATTTAGTAAGTGGTGGGCCTTAAGTCTCTTGATTTTTATTCCCTTTCACCATAACAGTTGAAATCAGAATTAATCAAGATAAGAGACTATTGCATGTGTGAGATGGGGCACACTTGGATAAAGTGAGAGACAGGAGAAAAGAAAGACACCTACATTTCTGAGAAAGAATCATCTGAATTGAGTGACTGAGTATAGGGTATAAGAAGAAACGTGTCAGAGAGGACCGAGGTTTTCAGCCATGACAACTGGAAGAAATCAGGAAAGAGAACCATTTTCAGATTAAAGTCTTAAGTTTGGTTTTGGACATAGCGAGTGCTAGAATTGACATGAAATCTGTCCTCAGGAAAAAGTGAATTCTCATAGACACAGAGTCACCCTGATGTCAGTCACTCTCTTGAGGTTGGCATCTGGTGCTAGAAGCAATAGCAACTGAACCCTATTGTCCCCGAGCAGTTATCATACACTTTGTCCACTATCAATTTAAATTTGGACTAGTTTTATATATCTTTCTAGATGAGGCATTTGATTTCCTGAGGAATTTTTAAAAATCACTTCAATAATAATAATAATAGTACTTCTTTCTCTATATTGCCTTATCTATATTGTGTGTTTTCTAAAACATTTAAATATACCATTCTTAGAACAGGAAAGAGGAGTGAGCAAAACAAATATTATCACCACCTTCTACATAATATATCAGGGGTTAAATGACTTGCTCAGCAGAGTCAGGCCTACAACCCACTTCACCTACACTTGGACCCTTTTTTGAAGGTCGCTTTATCCTCAGAGTTTCCTTTCTGATGGGCCTTTCCTCTTGGACAGGCAGAGGAAAGATGAGCTGGAGCAGAGAATGTCGGCGCTACAGGAGAGCAGGCGCGAGCTGATGGTTCAGCTGGAAGGGCTGATGAAGCTGCTGAAGGTATGAGAACCCTGGCCTGCTCCCTGCCTCCCAGCCTCCCCACCTGCCCGCACCTCAGCTGCTGAGCTACCCTTCACTTCCAGCTCAGCTGCTGCCTCCCCTGTGGTGCCAGAACAGGATGCAGCTAAAGGCTGAAATGTTGCCGCCCATAGAGTTTAGCCATGATCCAGAAAGTCATCTAAATTAATGTGCAGCCTAATTATAAAAAATGAGTAACTGGAACTAGAGTCATGTCCTTGAATCATTGCTTTTATGAACAAATATAAAGATTTGTAAACAGGATAGTAACTGTGAATATTTCTCAGCTGTTTAAAGCTTCTCTTAAGATTTCAAATATTCCACACCAATACTTAACAATGATTAAGTGTCCAATTTAGTAAGTATTGCAGCAGCAAACCAAGCTGATCAGACTAATTCTAATTAATAACTTTATTAGGTGAAACAACATAGCACAATCTCTGTTCTAGGTTTGTTATATTGGGGCTTAAATAACTCTGGGATGATGCAGGTCTCACGATCTATTTTTGTTGAAGAATATGTTATGACCCCTATACCCCAGAGGAGAGAGAGGCACGCTTGGCATTTAAATGTCCTCACCTAGACAGTTTTACTGGCATTCAACAGAAATATTTACCCAGATACGGAGCAGCAATACCAGAGCACATCTGTTCTTGCTGTTAATTCCTGAGGTCTCTGTGTCTATGCTGTGAAGCCACTGTATTTTGTGGTACAACACAGAGTTAGCAGCCAGAGTGAAAATCACAAAGTGTGGATTACCTCAAAAGCCAGGCTGAGGGGAGTGGATTTAATCCTGTGGTGGGGGACTTATTGAAGGTTTTGGAAATAATAGTTTGGGAAAGTGCATAGAACAGATTAGAGAGGAGAGAAACTAACTGAGAAATGGAGACAAATATAATCATCTAGCCTGAAGTGAGTGACGAGGGTCCAGACTAGGGTTGGCGGCTCAAGAAAACATCAGCTTGGAGACTTTTCTTCAAATTCTCTATTCTAAACGAGTCCCTTCATAATGAGGCTAGTGGTATTAGCAACTTGGGTAAATGTAGTGTTTGTGTTTTAAACTGACTTGTGACTTGCTCAAGACAATTGCTTCTTTTAGTCTTGAGCTGAGGGTGTTTTTTTTTTTTTTTTCTTTTCCCCTAACTTTGGTCCTGGGTATTTGAGTTGTTTTGCATGAAACATGTTTCTCCATTAACCCTTTTAACAGAATTTCACCTGAGAAATATTTCATGTCTAAGTGGGTCTTGTTTAAAGAAAATCTTACACATAAAAGCTGGCCCAAATCCCTTTAATAGTTGTCAAGTATCCAGCACCTCCTACCCCACCACCCACTCAAGACAGCAGAGATGTACTTAAGTACACTTGCCTGGTGTAACATCTGGAGCCATGTGGGGCTTTGAAAGCCCTGCCATTGTGAGGGGAGTCCCCTGTTAGGCAGGAGGTAAGGGGATCCACCCACCCCTCGCCTGTGTCAAACTCCTTTTAGTAAGGTGCTCTCAGATATTACCCAAACATAGATGGGAAGGTACGCTAGGGTAATTTTTGTAAAAGGCAAAAGGTTTATGCAAACTGAAGGGAGGTCAGAATATATCTCCCCAAAGTACCACGGTGTGCTTTCTCATCAGCTGGGTGGCCCTCGGTTCCTTAGAGTACATGTTTCAGAGCCCCATGTATCTCACTTGACCTTGTAGTTCACTTCTCTTACCTGTGTTCAAGGGCTAAGCAGAATGAGCTGATGCCTGGAACTCTGATCCCAAGCCCTGAATTTCTTTGTATTTCTAGCTATTAACTTACAGTTATGATTTCAGTAAAATAAGCAGGATCCTAGTGCTCCGTTTTGTAGAATCCCCTGCCAGCTTCTTAAATGTCTTATAATTTACTCACCTGATAGGCTGAGGTCGTTGAGACTGGGAGGAAGAATTGGCAACACAGACCAGGAATGTTGTCTTTTTATCCACTGATTAGAATTTACAGTTGAAAATCTCACACCTCTAGTGTCCAGCTTCCTAAAAGGATGATAGAACAATCCTAATTTGTGTATTATATACACTCCTACAAGGTCATCTATAGGAATCAGTGACTTCCATGAAAATGTCAAAGATGTTTTCCTACTATTAAAAATATTCACCAACCCATAATAAAAGTATGCTTTAGAATCCTAATTTTAATTTCAAAGCACTGTCCTGCCTTCATTGATGTTCAGTCTGCTAGCATTTAATTCTCTCATAAAACAGCTGTAAGCACTTAGTCAAATGGACAATCAAACCACATGGTCTGGGATACTCATAAATTAAAATACACCACATAGTAAATTTCCATTTCACAGTGACTTCTTTCTACTGCTTCAGTGAAATATAATGTACATTGTCTGTTTATCTGAAAAATGATAATTTAAGAAAGTATACATATGAAGTGTTACCATTGCTTATTAATTCATTCAACAATAATCTTAAAACCCTTTTTGGGAATAAGGCAGGGTAAAAGGTAATCATACATTTATTCAGCAAGAAAATATTGGTTCCTGAGTATCATGTTTAGGTATTTGGTGATCAGTAAGTTTCAGCCCCTGGCACCAAGGAGTATCAGGGACCTTCTTACTAGTTTGTTGTTGTTGTTGTTGTTGTTTTTAATGACATAATATAGACTGATGCCCAGGTACCCAGGGTTAGACTGTATCTTTTCCTTACATCTTTTCCCTGATTCATGTGTATAGGTAACCTTCCTCAAACTTTTTTCATCTGGAAGTGGTTGCATGTTGGTGTTTCACTTTCTAAATTATGTTCCCAATATTTTTCGACCTCATGTTTCATTTTTCTCATATTGCTTTCGAGACAGTCACCAGGTAAAATCTGTAGTTTGGGATTTCAACCTCATTTGCAAATGAAGTTTGGGATGTAAACTTTCACATAGACAACTGCAGTGGTTATGGCAGGATTTGGCCACCTAGCCAGATGCCACCCACGTGGAAAAGCCTCACATGTTTTTAGGTGACAGAAGCATTTCTAGATGTGCACTTTTTAGTCAAAGTATTAGGGCTTCCTTTAAATCAACTTGGTTCCTACACCATTTGCCACCAATCAGTGTTTTCTGACCACAGCTTACTGGCTAATAACCAAAAGTTTCTAAGACCTTGTATCTGCACTGTTCTCTGTGTTGACAGAGCCTTCTAAGGCTTTATCTGAGCAACTTGTGCAAGTTTAAATACTATGACACCATCCTAAGGAACACTTTATCAAAGCCCATCCCCGTCTGTCTATCCCAGTGCATAGCAGAAAAGGCTCCCGCCCCCATACACCCCTCCCATCCTAACCTGACACGTGTCCACTGCACATTGTAATGATGTCATGTCCTTGGACAGACTCTCCCTAGCAGAGTCACCAGATGTGCAAACATGAAACATTGCTCTCTGAAATTCCCCTATTCTGTTGAGCCAAAGCAATGTTACCTCCACTACCAAACCTGGAGAAAGCAGAGGAAATAGGGAGGTGTTTTAGAAACAGCTCTGAGAACTTTTGTCCTGGTCTTCTGACCTCAGCTGCAATTTCAGCCTGTCAGGATCAGCTCATCCCTCCCCCACTATCTCAGTGTCCATTTCAACACTTAGTGCCAGCAAGAAAAATACTTTTTAAATTGTTTAATAACTCTTCCTATGGCTGTTTGCCTTGCCTAGTGAATGGAAGAAAAATGTTCTGACAGGGAAGCCTGGCCAGGAAGGGAGATCTCCGCCCAATTGCAGAATTCGAATCCCTTCTAACCAGAGCCCTGCGTGCCAGATGCAAAAGCTGAAAGGTGCTAACTGCTTAAGGCTAACTCGGCTCCTGCCCAGGGCCCCTCTTTGCTTGGACGCCTGTAAGCATAGGTATGGTCAGGCATCTAGCAGCTGGCTTTGATTATGAAGCACATCTTCTTGTGCAGAGCTGGAGTCTCCTTAAGAGAGTTCTTGATACCCGTTTAATTCCTAGTCCAGGGCAGCCCCGGTAGCTCAGTGGTTTAGTGCCGCCTTCGGCCCAGGGTGTGTTCCTGGGGACCCGGGATCGAGTTCCATGTCGGGCTCCCTACATGGAGCCTGCTTCTCCCTCTGCCTGTGTCTCTTGCCTCTCTCTCTCTCTCTCTCTGAGTCTTTCATGAATAAATAAATAAAATATTTTAAGAAGTAAATAATTCCTAGTCCATGTCTCTCCCTTGCAGGACCAAAATTATTTTTTTCCAAATTCTTTACCTCTTCTCTCCTTTTTGTAATCAGTGAGATTTTCTGAAATCTCACCATTGCCTTCAGATCTGCAGACTCTGTGAAAGCAGAAGCACTCGTCCATCCCTAAGACCTCCTACACACATGTTCAGTGAAGACTGCCTGCACGGATGGATCCGATTTAAATAGAACCATCGCAGCAGCTTTTAGATTTGCACACTGGGGGCAAAGAGCAGAGGCTCCCTGACCACAGTTACCCTGATGGGCACAGAAAGAGGAAGCCCAAAGACCCATTAAAAGACAGATTCGCTGAAGAACCAGGGACTGAGGAGAGAGAAATTCAGAAGTGTTTATCTCGTCCTTGTTGTGCTTCCTCCTAGGGATGCATTCTGGTAGCTGGGAGTTGGCGTGCACCCACTCTGTCTGCTGCCACTGGGAGGCCACACCTTAGCTTCATGTTTTCTGTGCTTTATGCATAAGAAGTACAAAAGGAACCTGTGTTGAATTAGAAACTGAAGTCAAGAGCTTTTTTTCAAAAGCCTCTCAGGGCCCTGAAGCAGTTTTGAGTTTATTGGAGAAATGGGGATACATTTGCATCCTTGGGGGAAAAAACCTACAAAGCAACCCAAAAGCCAGTGAAGAGGAGGGGACTAAAAGAATCTGTGGTCAGGTGAAATTGCTAGTTTGGGGGAAGTTTTTAGGGCAGTGGCTCTCAAACTAGCAGGCATCAGAATCAGCTGAAAGGCTCTGAAACATGTTGCTGTGCCCCACCCACCCCAAGAGTTTGGATTCAGGTGGGCTTGGCCGGCTCCCAGAATTTGCATCTCTGACAAGTTCCCAGGTGCCACTGCTGCTCTGAGGACTGCTGGCTTAGGGAAACTTAGCGAACACACAAGAATGTTGGAGATGGTGAGCTTGAATGATTATTGGGCTTTTGAGGCCTAGTTGAGCTATTTCCTTTAGTTTACCCTAAATAACTATGTGACCTCAGTCAAGTCAGGCCCATTCAGTCTGTAAATGAGGAAGTTGGATTAGATGGTTTCCCAGCTCTAGAAGCTAGCACTGGGTGAATTGGGTGGGGCAGAGGCCTGCCCTTCACTCTGTCCAGATGATGGTGCTCTGACAGTGGACGAGGTCTTTGGTCTCAGAACCCATGGGCCTGGCCTGGTTTGCTGGATTCTTCTCATTTATTCCAAAAGTTTGTGGTGATGGGCATTAATCTCTTTCCTTTTTCCCTCTGCCTTTTTTCCATCTTCAACATTTCTAGGAGGAAGAACAAAAGCAGGCAGTAAGTGAACTTGAGAATTCTCTACCTGATTCTTGCTCTATTTGCATGTTCTTCTTTCCCTCCTGTAACTGCTCCATACTTTTTTCCTCTCCTCCCTGTACAAGTTCATCTCTGCAGAGTTGGTTATGTGTAAAACTTTCAGCAGTTCTCTCCTTGGTGGTGTAAAATGGCCGGAAAGTCCACATCATGTTTACCTAGTAGCGCATGTTCTTACTTAAAACCAGAGCTTGTTGAATTTTTTTTAAAGCACACATCTGTTGTGTTTCGTTAAATATGCATGATCAGCCAGGCTACGATTGCATTTTCCTGCTTTTGCATTCTCTGCTGCTTCGTGTCTAGAGTGACTTTAATTGCTCGAAACAACTTTTAGGGTTGTGGGGGTGACCTCAGGTCATGAATGATTGTGCATGAAAATGTGTAGTGTTTGTGATAACTTCAAATTTCCTTTAGTCTTGAACAGGCTTCTGGATGCTCCAGCTCCAGTAGCCTTTGTAACAAAGTTACCAATGAAAACTAAGTGGCTGGTTATGACCTAAGTGATTTCCTGTTCAGATCCTGCTCCATGGGGAGCTCTGGTTTTTGAGCTGCATGGCTGTTGCATGGTGTTTAGGGAAGTTTTATGTTTGTTTTTATTTTTCCAGATAGCCCTTAACCCACACAAGAAAATCAATTGACGGCTTATCCACAATAGTACACTGTATGTTTATATAACACAATAAGGTTTTCAAAGCATAAATTTTTTTACATAAGCTAAAGCTGATTTTTAATTCACCTCAGGGCTTTAATTTTAAAAGAGAAAAATATAAAATGTTTAATCAAAAAAATTTACTCATTTCTTTTTCAAAAAACAAACTGACCCATGTTTTAGATTAAGAATAGGAATATACATTATATTTTTAATTATTTTCAGTTAGGACAATGAAATAATAAAGGGGAGAAGAAAGGAAGGAAGAGATTGAATGAGGGGAAGAGGCAAGAAAGGAGCAAGGGAAAGACAGATTGTCAAAAAGAGGGAAAGAAAATAGATTATGTGGTTAAGATAGGCAAACAACCCAGAAATATCAGTGGCTTTACTATAACAAGTCTGTTTGGTTTGGTTTTTTTCCTCATTCACACATAGTTTATTGCTTTGATCTTATGGCACTTCCTCAGTAGGTACATTCACATGGGTAAAGCAGAAGATGAGGATGGAAAAATCAAGCCCAATCATTAAACACTTCTTCCAGGAAGTGATACACCTCACTTCCACTACATTTCATTGGCCAAAGCAAGTCACATGATCACACTTGACTTCAAGGGGGCATGGAAGTATAATCCTCCAGTTTGCTTAGAAGCCACAGAGAAGCAGATGCTGGAAATGCTTACCACAAGTAGGAGAATGGATGAGCTTGTGTTGGAAACATCTTTCCTCCCTTTTCCCACTGTTTCACTGACAGTCTCACCTCCTTCCTGCCCATCCAGGGCATCACCTCACCTGTAATTGCTGACAACCAATGTTCTCCTTCTCTTCTCTCCTCCATACCCCAAAGATGCACGTCACAGCTAAAACCACTTGCTGGGAACTTACTCAAGCAGTCTGCCCAGACTAGCATCTCCTGATCCCTGTCTGAATGTACCAGCTCCAAGTGAAGTACTTTGCACCTAACCTAAGAACTCTCTCTCAGAAGAGGACAGACATTATGAGTGTCTATTTTAATGGTAGCAGTAGAGCTTCCAGTAGATATTTTATTTTTAAAAAATATTATGGATTGCCATGTAATGCAAGAACCAGAAATTGCTATTTTTGGTATATTGTTTCGTAGGTCAGTTTCCCCCCCCCCCCCCCCCCGCAGGTCAATTTAAAGCTGACCTTGGGGTTCCTGGCTGGCTCAGTCAGTAGAACGTGTGACTCTTGATCTCAGGGTCATGAGTGTGAGCCCCATGTTGCGTGTAGGCATTACTTAAAAAAATAAATATTTTTTTAAAAAAAGAGCTGACCTTGAGCAGACAGGGGATTAAATAACACTTCAGTGACCTTTGATTCTGTGTGAGATCATTATCCCCTTGAAGTTGGCAAAATAAAAAGCTAGACCCAGACCACTGAAGCTAGCCCCTAATGAACCGCCTGTGTGTATGTCTTGGGTGTTCTCCATGGCCATGGTCCTGAGTCCATGACCTTGTCCTCACACACTTAGAGGACCATCCATAGCATGAATTGATACGAATTGTTTTTTCCTCATCTTTCTCCACTACTGTGTAGGTAAGACATTCTGTTCTGTGGATATAGGTTTAAATATCCTCTGTTTACATCACAGGTTTAAACTGGACCCACCCAAGGCTCAGCTCTGAAGCTCAAATTTAAACTGAATGGCTTTATATAATTCAACAACATTTTTAACACATAGACATATAAAGCTTTAGAACTAGCACTTCTGTTTTAGTCTCTCTCATTACTGAGCGAGACACAAAAAGGTATTTAGCACAGAGCTAAGTTGTAACTTTCTTCCTTCCTGGATTCTGGCTGGTATAGTTTAATTTCTTCCCTATCAAAATGTATTATCCTATATGAGTAATAAAATGATTGTGAGAGACTTGTACAATGAAGAATTTACTAGACAGTCTTCCCAGATTGACTCTATAAATCCATTATAGAAAACTTTTCATGTAGTCTGCCTTCTTCTTTCTTCTTTAGGGATTACTTTGGCTTTGGGGGGATTTGAGAGGAATGGGTAATGACTGTGACTTAGCAGCTCTGGAGCTGTGGGCCTACCTTCAGTCTCCAGTGCTTTGAGTGCCATCAGTACCTCAGCTGATAATTCTGTCTTTTTTCTCTCCCTCCCTTCCTCCTTCTCTTCTCTCTTCTCAGATCCAGGGGTTATAATTAAGGGCAGAGCTGCCTGACTATTTCAGATAAGACTTCACTGAGTGACTCTCCAACCTACGATATACCCTACAGTTTAACAGGCTGAGAAATTAGATTGTATCAGTTGAGTCAGGGTTAATCAGGCCCACGATAATCATCAGACTCTAATTAAAGGACTTTGCCTTTTTCACTACTGTATCCCCAGTCGCTAGCCCAGTGCCTGCCATGCAGCAGATACTCAGTAAATAGTTGCTGAATGAAAACCAGTATTAACCAGATTTACAAGATTTTGAGTTAAAAAAACAGTGTGAATTCGTAATTTTATTAATTATAAGGGACATAACTGCTTCGAGTAACCTATGGTAGTCACTTTGTTCAAGGTACTTCTGTACAATAGGTCCACCCATTCAGGAGACAAATCATGGTTCAGAAAAACCCTTTATATAAAGGTAGGAAAGGAATTTCAAGGAATTCCAGGGTTGCCGAAAGAATTAGAACAAACTAATATATTAGTATTCTCTTAAGATATTTATTTATTTATTTATTCATTCATTCATTCGTTTATTCATTTATTTATTTATTTGAGAGAGAGAGAGAGAGAGAAAGAGAATGAGAATGGCCAGGGTAGAAGGGCAGAGGGAGAGGGAGAAGCAGCCTCCCTGCTGAGCAGGGAGCCCAACGCAGGGCTCAATCCTAGGACTCTGGGAGCTTGACCTGAGCCAAAGGCAGACATTTAACTGACTGAGCCACCCAGGTCCCCCTATATTATTATTATTATTATTATTATTTTAAGATTTTATTTGTTTATTCCTGAGAGACACAGGGAGAGGGAGAAGCAGACACCCTGTGGGGAGCCTGTTGCAGGATTCGATACCAGGACCCTGGGATCATGACCTGAGCCAAAGGCAGACTCTCAACCACTGAGCCACCCAGGTGCCCCTATTAGTATTTTTTTTTTTAAGATTTTATTTATTTATTCATGAGAGACACAGAGAGAGAGAGAGAGGCAGAGACACAGGCAGAGGGAGAAGCAGGCTCCATGCAGGAAGCCCGATGTGGGACTCGATCCTGGGTCTCCAGGATCAGGCCCTGGACTGAAGGCGGCACTAAACTGCTGAGCCACCTGGGCTGCCCCTATTAGTATTATTATTAACTCAATTTTTATTTCTGTCAAAAGAAGAGATACTGGCTATGTAGAATAAAATCATCCTCTCTCTTTTTTTAATACAGATAATCTATAAAATGTGGAACATCTATAGTTGCTTATATCACTTGAAAATATTCTGAGCATTGCTTAGTCAAAACCCAATGCCTGCAGCCTGGTGATGGGATTCACCAGCATGTTACAAAGGAGCTCACTAAGGTAACAACAGACTGACGAGTAATGCTGGTAATGGTATTTTCTGCCATTGGTGCAGTTGAGCTGTAGGCTACTCCAGTCCTACTCTGGAGAGATTTCAGAAGTATAAATTCATTCTAATTACATCTCAGTGTTCCATTTTCCACAATGACTCAGTATACCATAGAATACCATGAAATGTTACTGCTGGATTGCTAACACCAAATAAAATAAGCTATCCAAGGCAAGGGGTGCAGCTTATTCATGAAAGATGTTTCCTTGAACATTTCTCTGAATCCTCCTATTAGGAGTCATTACCTTTTATCTGTATATAAAAGGTATATACAGATCAATGTCAGGCTTAAAGACTCTAACTTCAGACAGTAACCGATAAGGATAGGGTGCTTCCATGAGGGTGGCTCTGATCCAAATTAGTAATACGGTAATGGTCCAGAGGATTATAGGTGGGACTCTGAAAATTATGTGATTAGAGGAATCTTGGGGAGTCCACTAACACACTGCAAACCTTTCTTTTTCACTTCAGTAAGTTGGGATATCAAGCGGGATCTTGCCCCTTGCCCTTTCTGATTTCTAGAATCAGACAAATAGCCCACTACAACTACACCAGAGAAAGCATGATGTGGGCTGGCTCTTAGAAGCCCACATATCTGACCTGGCTCAGAGGAAGGCCACTCAATATGTAGCTAGCCATGGTTGACCCATGAGGACTCTAACAAATGTCATGAATATTAACTTTGTAAGTTTAAGAGAAAGTACTTTAAAAAAAAAAACTCTACACAACACAAATAAAAACCTCCTTGTCCATTAAAGAGATTATTGGTAAACCCCTTGGTGTGCTTATGGACCATTTCCTCTTCTTGCTTCATTTAATTAACCTTTGGACACAATCTCACTGGGAAGTGATTCAGATTCACATTCCTCTAAATCTTCTGGACTCTCTGACCCTACCATACTCTGAAAGAGAAGCCTGAGTCTACTTCTTCCCCACGGCAAAGAATTGACATTCATTTATTTAGCAGTCTCTTACCACATATGTTCAAAGCAGTGAACTTGGCCTTTTGGAGGATAACGAGAAATCCTACACATATACCACCCTCAGATAGTATGAACATTATTTCATTGTTGGTGTGATACCTTAAAAACCAAAACACAAGGGCAGCCCCGGTGGTGGTGCAGCGGTTTAGCGCCGCCCGCGGCCCAGGGCGTGATCCTGGAGACCTGGGATCAAGTCCCACGTCGGGCTCCCTGCATGGAGCCTGCTTCTCCTTCTGCCTGTGTCTCTGCCTCTCTCTCTCTCTGTGTCTCTATGAATAAATAAAATAAAAAATCTTAAAAAAAAAAAAAACCCACAAGCCAGATCAGTGATATCCTGAGCCATAGGCACCACTGCTCTCCCCCTAAAGTTTGTAAATTCCACAGATGTCTTTTGGTAAACAAAGATCAGTGTTGTGTACTATATGACTATGCCACAAACCTTCAGCCTGGGTCCTAGTGTAGAGTGTAGACTCTCTCTCTGATTTGCTAACTACACATAGATTGCCTTGTGAAAGTCTGCAGAGTAGGCTCATTCATCAGTCTCTGCTCCTGTACTCACTATAGGAACCTGGTAGTTGGGATGCCTGGGTGGCTCAGTGGTTGAGCGCCTGCCTTTGACCCAGGGCATGATCCTGGAATCCCAGGATGGAGTCCCACATTGGGCTCCCTGCCTGGAGCCTGCTTCTCTCTCTGCTTATGTCTCTGCCTCTCTCTCGCTCTCTCTGTCTCACATGAATAAATAAAATCTTTAAAAAAATAAAAAATAAAATAAATTTTTAAAAGGAACCTGGTAGTTGTTTCATTTTTATTTTTTATTCAATTTTCTTCTAAAAAGAGGAAATACCATTACAATGTTAAAAATAAATATTTGCATTTCACTCTCCCAAAATACCTTGAACACCTACCAGGAATTTACCGTCTGAGGATGTCAAGGGAAATCACTTTGAGTCTTTGCAGCATCCCCACTATTTCTCATCCCCCAGATCAATGACAGACTGAGAAATTTCCTTACCTGCTTTTTTATTTCCCTTCTGTACTATATTCATGTCTTTTCCTCTCTTGGCCAGAATGCATATAACATGTGAAAACTATCCTCCCAGAACTCCAGGAAAATTCTCTACACACCAAACTGGAGAAATTTTCCTTCCACTGGAAGACTGTTGGATTCCTAGGATACACTGTCTCACCCAGAATACTAGAGTCTGAGTCTCAGCAAAGCATCAACAGAAAAGAATAAGTAAAAGATGACTTTCCTAGGTTCTGAGCCTAAAGACCTGGAAAAATGATGGGTACACTGAAGAAGTGAAAAGAGGAGATGATCAGAGTCAAGAAAGAGACTTTGACCTGATTTTGAACATAGTGAGTTCCAAAGATTAGGCAGACAGTCAAGCCTTTTGTCTAGTCTACCATATATATTTGGGGATTTGCAACTGGAATTTCAGTGGGAAAACATGGCTAGCATTGTAGATTCGGAAGTCTTCAACATAAAATTAGGGTTCCTCAGAAACACAGGCCTTAGGGGAAAACCATAGTAGAGAAAAGGAAGAAAAAAGAGGTAGGAAGGGTAGGATTTTGCATTCTTGTGAAAGCTCAGAAAATTTCACAAGGGTGAAAGTTAACAAGGCAATAAGATAAGGAAGCCCTTGGATTTGACAATCAGGAAGTTAGCAGCAACCCTGGAAAGAAAATTTTCAGTAGAGTAGTAGAGTACAGATAGCTCTGAAAAATAGGCTTTGTTTTGTCCAACCCTCAGCCCCCTTCGGTTTCAACCAATGAAGGAGAAGGAACTAAATCTTTACTCTGTCTTACTGGATTACATATGAGTGGATTGCTTTTCTGATTCATAGAACCTTCTTGACAAAACCTCACTTCTTTTCCATCTGAACATGTGCATTGCCTTTACAAACCTGTTTTCTCATCTTAACTTCAGGACCCTTTGATCCTTTCCTCACTGATACCAGTCTGTATAATGCAGAAAGGCTATAAACCAAGAAGGGTCTGGGGCACCTGGGTGACTCAGTGATTGAGCATCTGCCTTCAGCTCAGTCATGATCCCGGCATTCTGGGATTAAGTCCCGCATCAGGCTCCCCACAGGAAGCCTGCTTCTCCCTCTGCTTGTGTGTCTGCCTCTCTGTGTCTCTCATGAATAAATAAATCTTAAAAAACAAAACAAAACAAGAAGGGTCTACAGAAAACCAACTGGGTTCATTAGAGTGGTGTCTCCTTTGGTGACTTTTGAAACTTTTTTTTTTAATTTTTTTTTATTTATTTATGATAGTCACAGAGAGAGGGAGAGAGAGAGGCAGAGACATAGGCAGAGGGAGAAGCAGGCTCCATGCACTGGGAGCCCAATGTGGGATTCGATCCCGGGTCTCCAGGATCGCGCCCTGGGCCAAAGGCAGGCGCTAAACCACTGCGCCACCCAGGGATCCCGACTTTGAAACTTTCTGGCCCTCCCTTCATCATCTGGGCTTTCTTTCAATAACCAGCTCCTCTGTCAGTGTTGACTTATGCCATCCTTCTACCTCCTACTTGTTTAGACAAAAGAATGCATCCTAAGAAAACATCAGCTGCTCCCATGAAACCCTCTCTTTTGGGTTTATCTCTGGGATTCTTGGGCTTCCACAGAAGAATCCCTAGTGTTCTCTTTCTGTTAGACCCCACCCTAGCATCCTCTTTTGTATAAGATTGGATCTGTGAGCCTTCATGATGCTCTACCAATCTCTGGGGTCTTATAGCTGACCTCGGGCTGGTTCTGATGTTAAAATGAACATCTGCTTAGTTTCAGCTAAAAGAAGCATGTTAGGGATCCCTGGGTGGCGCAGCGGTTTAGCGCCTGCCTTTGGCCCAGGGCGCGATCCTGAAGACCCGGGATCGAATCCCACGTCGGGCTCCCGGTGCGTGGAGCCTGCTTCTCCCTCTGCCTATGTCTCTGCCTCTCTCTCTCTCTGTGTGACTATCATAAATTAAAAAAATAAATAAATAAATAAATAAAAGAAGCATGTTATAAAGGATACAGTGGACTTTTGCACTCTTCTCCATTTGCTGCCAATCATAATCTGGCAAGTAGAATTACTGTCATTTGGCACTGCAGTATAGCTTTAAAAGGAAGGAGCAGAGGGTGTGGGAGAAGGAGGAATGGAGAAGGGAGCTGGAAGGAGAAAGAAAGAGAAGAAAAGAGAAAAGTAGAAGCATGTTTTGTGAAATTAGAGGCAATGCAGAGACACAGTTAACTGCAGCTAATGTATTTTTAATAAGGATCCATGCCAATTCACCACTGCTCCATGAGTTGACGATAAATCCTTCAGCACTTTATTTTTTTAATAAATCCTTTAGTACTTTTATTATTATGTGTTCTTATTAACTTAAATATACATAATATTTATTCATTGTTCACTGTTTTCACATTTCAAATTTCAACTCCTGTGTTTAACCAGCTCAGACCTCAGGAAACCAAGACAGACAGAATCTAGAAGACTCTGAGACCTAGAGCTACCCCCACCCCCAGACATCTTCCAAATGTGCAGAATGTGTGATAGTTTATTCTTGGGCCTCTTGAGGGTCCCAAGCTATCCTGAGGCTATGGGTGACCTGCCCTTGCTTTTCCACCTGGGAAAAGAAGACCAGGTTTCTCATCCTCAGTACTGTGGAATTGTGGGCCACATAACTCTTTGGGGGGGCCAGTGGGGGATTGACCTATGCATTGTAGGGTATTTAGTAGCACCCTTGACCTCTATATTCCAATGGTTGCCCCTGTCCCCCCAGCAGGTCCTAGCAGATGAAACTACCCCCAGTTAGGAAGCACTGCCCTGAGCCCAGAAACCTTTGCTCCATAACACCAGCCTGAGCCCCCAAGGCATTCTCAGAATCCCTGAGTCTGAGGTTTAGATACAGACTGAAATGAGCCATTTCCAGACATTTTCCCTGAAAATCACTCCTCTATCCATTTTCCTGCCAGCACTCTGTGTCCACACTCTCTCCAGACTTCTCCACGCACTTTTTTTTTTTTTCTCCAAAGATCTGCTTGTGTTTCTCCTTCCAGTTCCTACTGCCTTTTTTCTTTGTAGCTTCCATCCTCTGTCACCTGGTCTGTTGGAAGAGCCTCCACTTGGGGCTCCTTGTGTCCTGTCTCTTGCTCAGTCCCTCTGTCATGTTGCCCGAGCCAGAATCCTAAGCACACATAGTACTGGCCACACCGTTCTCTCCTCAGGAACCTTCCCCTAGCTCCCTGTGCCACCAGCGCCCAGGAGGGCACAAACAAGCATTTTACTAAAGGGTTAGATGGTAAATATTTTAGGCTTGGTAAACCAAACCAGAGATGTTATATAGGTACTTATATAACCACTTAAAACATAACGATTTCAAAATGTGAAAACCATTCTTAGCTCATGGACTGTAAAAAACAGGTGGTGGTGAGCTGGATTTGGCCATGGGCTGCAGTTTGCCCATCTCTGGCCTAGTAAATAAACTAGGTGACTATTTATTTAAGGCCCTGGATGATGGTAGTCCACACTCTTCTTTCCTACTAGGTGTCCTCACATTCCCCACCTGCTAGCCACCCCTACCCGCCGCCCTCAGCAGCCCCCGCTCCTTACCCGTGTGCAGCTTCCTCTCTGAGCCCAGCCCCCAGTGTTCATGCCCTTTTCTCCCTCACCTGGATTGCCCTTCCCCAGCCTTTTCTGCCGATTGAAATTATACCCCTCAGGATACTCTCAGATGCCACCTCTTCTATGAAACCTTACCCCAGTCCAGAAGGTCAGAGTTTCACTCTCTCGCTTCTTTGCTTTTCCTTTGTGTCTCCACTAATGCATGGATTTCACCCTCCTTTGTATGCTAATTGCATACATGCCTAACCTGCCCAGGGAGACTGTGAGCCTGCTGGGAGTGGAGACTTTGCCCCTTGGTAACCCCCAGCACCTTTCAAAGTAGAATAATAACAGGTAGTATTCTATTGAGCCTGTGTGTGAGGCATTTAATGTTCACCCACACCAACTTGTAAAGGTAATATCTCCATTTTCCATACGAAGAATCTCAGATGCGGAGAGGTTAAGTAAGTTATCCAAGATGACACTACTAGTAAATGGCAAAGCTGGCATCCAAACTAGATGTACCTAACTGCAAAGCTGGACTCTAACCACTGTATTATATACAACAGGGACGCAGCAAAGAATGGTGGTGTTGAATGGGGTGCCATACCTCACCATACAAATTTTGCATACCTGTAAGTAGCATTTAAATTTGACTCATTGAATTTTAAAATATCACTGATAGGTGCTGGCTGCCTGCCTGATCATTGATTTAGCTGTCTGAATAAGGACCGTGCTCTCCTGGCAGTCTGTTCTCTTTTTGTTTCTAATAATGCAATCTGAATATTTAGTATTCATTTTAAAGGGATTTTCCGCTAAGTGAGGTCCCTGATCAAGAACTGGCTTTAAAATCCTTCAATGAGGGACGCCTGGGTGGCTCAGTGGTTGAGCATCTGCCTTGGGCTCAGGGCCTGATCCCAGGGTCCTGGGATCAAGTCCCGCATCGGGCTCCCCGCAGGGAGCCTGCTTCTCCCTCTGCCTGTGTCTCTGCCTCTCTCTGTGTGTATCTCCCATGAATAAATAAATAAAATATTTTTAAAAATAAAAAAATAAAAAAAATAATAAAATCCTTCAATGAGAATTAATGGAATACCATTTTCAAGTAGAGCTGGACAAACTAGGAGAAACAAACAGAAAGAGGGTAATCTAGTCTTAGAATTTATGAGCTTCCCTATCTGAAAGTTTAAATTTCAACTTCTTTTGATCTTTGAGTTTATGGTGAGTTTTAGTAGGCCATTCTTTGTCTCTGGAACTTAATATGTGTTCCTCCTTCTACTAAGAAAGATGGCTAAACACTTGCCCCCTACACAGCGAAACCTTGAGGGAAGCTTCATCTTCTGCACAATTTAGTTTGGCTTGAATAGGGACAGAACCATGAAGACTGAGAACCATCACCTTCTACTCATTGCCCATACTATAATCATAAATATCCAGCGGTGCTCCAATCTCTGTTTCCTGTCTACAGCAGCTTACCGCATGGGCCACCACAGTGAGTAACAGGCTCTGTGTAAGCCCTGAGTTTCCTCAAATGATGTGAGAACAGTGCCAGCCCTCTGCGGAGGGACCTCGTGGCAGACTTTTGGTGGCCCCATCCTATCCTCCAGCAGACCTACACATGTGTGTGTTCGTGGTATTCATGGTGGAAAGAAAAGAGACACATCTTAAAACTCTTCAGCTCTTCTCTCTCGTGTTTAGAAGCAAAATTTACCTTTAAAACGTACAGCGCACTTAAGCCTGCAGGTAGGCACGTTTGCCAATATAGAAAGGTCTCTGGGCATGTTCTGTAGCTGTTTCTAATTCATCCCAGAGGGAACCACAGCCTACTTCATTGCTCACTGCCATGTGGTTGTCTTTCTCATCTCCTCTACCTCATTCTCTGTCTGCCCACTCTCATCCCTGGTGCTGACTGCCAGCAGCCTGAACTGATGCTGGGTCAGGCCATTACTTCCAAGCCTGCAGCCTGATGGGCAGTGTGACCACCTCTCTCCTTTTATTTCCACGTTTCATGACATGGCTGCATTTTCCTAGCAGAGCCACCAATACCAGTTCAAAACAGTATGTGGGATTTGTTTTTACCGTTTCTTGAAGGAAAAAAAAAATCTGTGCAAAGTCCATTCTTTATATATCCCATTTCTCTGTACAGTCAGGGTTGCCTCACCTAAATTTCAGATTCACGGCTCCTTTCTCTCAGGCTTGTTTTTTTTTTTTTTTTTTTTTTTTGCATTTTGTTGTTGTTTTTCTGAGAGGGCCTTTGAAAATCGGCAGCAAAGAGGCCAGTTTGTTTAATTTAAATACACTGCAGCAAAATGAAGGTAATTGTCCACAAAGGCCATCTGCTACCTGGCAGGTGTCCATGAGTCAGAGAGAGAGATGGAGACTAAAGTGTCTCCTTCTGTTACCATGATAACAGCTTAGCTCAGACTTGCAGTTGGGGCTGTGTGTGCAGAGGATACAGTTATCAATGCTCCATAGAGGGTATTAACTCAAAATCAGGCTTTGTGCCACTTTGGGCTTGATTATCTGACTGTAACGTGTACTAAGGAGATACGAAAAAAATTCATACCTGTCCCATAAAGAAAAAAAAGCGAAGGAAATAGTATTTATGGAGCCCCTACTGTGTGCCAAGCACCATGCTGGGGATGTCTAAACACAGCTGAGTGTGGTACAAATAATTCCCCTGCTAAAGACAGTGCCTTTCTCCCTCTGTGGCCAGCTCTCCCTGCCACGGCCTGTGAGCTCCTGTCTCTGCTTGCAGTGTCCTCACGTCACCTTCCCTGGCATTCTCTGTACCTCCTTTGGCTCCAGTATTCGATCTGTGTCACAGACAAGAGACTAAGTGGTAATCACTGTACTCTCCTTTCTCACATTTCTCACTCTTATTGGAAATTAATTGTTCTGTTGAGGATCATGGTTAGCTTCAGTTGTGAGAGGTCTCAACTGATCCGTGTTCCTTCTGGCCTCAGCAACATGATGCTATGCTTTGGACTCTCCTGGCAGTTTGAGGCAATTAGAAGACCCAGGTACCAGTCTTAGCCTTTCTGCTCATTTATTTGGAACCCTGTGACCTCTCTAGGCCTCAGTCTCTTCAAATGTAAAATGAATGTTAGATTTAAAAAGAGGCTATTTTCTTGGGGTCATGAATATTCTGAAATTATAAGCATAATTTCTGAGTCTCTTTCTTGGAATGTGATAAACTTTCTCAGGTTCTCAGAGTCTTTGCTGATTTAGAAGTGAAGAACCAGCAGACCACAGAGCTTCTCAGACTGTAAATTTCTCCAGCTCTGTATTTCCAGCAGAATTGTTCCCAACTACAAGGGACCTCTGTATTCAGAGAACCTGAGCTACAGGGCATTTATTGTGTTCAGTTATTGGTGACTGGCCCATGCTGCATTCATTCAAGCCTTTGTTATAGGTTGTATCACCACAAGATCCCACTGTCTTTTGCATCAGGAAACCATGAAACACCAAGTAGCAGTTTGCAGACCTTCATAGCTTCCCCAGGCAGCTCAAACCAGTGGTGTAAGATTGTTTTTTCTTTTTTTTTTTTTTTAATTTTTATTTATTTATTTATGATAGTCACAGAGAGAGAGAGAGAGGCAGAGACACAGACAGAGGGAGAAGCAGGCTCCATGCACCCGGAGCCTGACGTGGGATTCGATCCCGGGTCTCCAGGGTCGCGCCCTGGGCCAAAGGCAGGCGCTAAACCGCTGCGCCACCCAGGGATCCCCTGTTTTATACCTTCATTGGACAGCTTATCCCCACCCCCTGGAGCTATCTGACAAGTTCCTCCACCTTTACTGATTTCTGTGTGATTCAGGTTCCCCATAACCCCCACGTTCCGACTGTAATGCTGCCCCCAGTGTCCTCCCATGTCATTTATTCTAGATTGGTTTTATAGCAAATGGAGTGCTTGGCATTCTTCATGGGGAGATCCTGCCCACCTGAATGTAAAACCCAATCTGTGCTTTTGAGACCAGGTGAAATTTCACATTGCATTGCTCCATCTTGATTTTTAGTGTATCTGTCTGGCCCAGACCTGTTGAGAGGGCAGAGAATGGACGGACTCTAACCAGGACCATAGGTGACTGTCAGCATCCCGAGTGCTGCTCTGCACTCCAAACATACTCCAGCTTGTGGTCATGTAACTAGAAGGGCCTTATCGAAACTGCCTCTGTCTTGAGCTAGTCCTGTCCTCGTTACAGTCACCTGCTCCTGCACCTCTTCATAGGCTTCATTTGCATGAGCCTAAATGGGCAGCATCTTTGGTACTGACTTCACTCGTGAGAAAGGGAAGTCAGAGAACATGCCATTCTGTGACCCTGAGACTGTTGCTGAGAGCCCTCAGAGGATCCTTCACAGACAGCTCGATTCTGACCAAAGCAAAGCCGTGATGACTTGACACTTACTTCCAAGATGAGGTAACTTGGCAAAAAGTCATGGAATCATAGAATTCTAAATCTGAAAAATACTTCAGACATCATCTCCTTGATGTCACTCAGTTTGCAAAAGAGAAGACTGTGCCCCAGAAAAATTAAAATGCACGTGCTATACCATCCAAAGAAAATCTCAGGTCTCCCAATTTCTAAGCAAGCCATGCCCTTCCCGCTGAACCACACTCTCTTTACGTGTCCACTCCAAAGCGGTAGAGAGTGCTAGGATTCCATCTCAGAGCCTGCAGCTCTCCCTCCTCTTCCAAGTTGTTGAATTTACAGCAGAGAAATCATCTCCAGGGCCTGTGATTGTTGACAAAGCTATGATTATTGTCCAGCGTCAGGACAAGCTCATTTGCTCAGGAACTTAGGCATGTTCTCTAATCAGGTAAAATGTTTTTTGATTATATATTCTTACCTTTATTTTAATCCACAGTCCTCTTTCCCTGGGTCTCTGGCCTTTCACGAGGGCCTCTGGGCTGGGACTCTCATATTCCAAAACCCTCCCTTCTATTCCTTCTCAATCAAATGTCCTTCAGATGAAACTGCCCCAGTAATGGATGAAGAAGATCAGCCTGAGCATATGAGTTACCTGTTGTTGTACAACTTACCCCGAAAACCAGTGGCTTTGTAGAACAAATATTTATTACCTCACAGCTTCTCTGGGCCTAGAGTCTAGCTGAGGGCGAGCTGAGGGTCAGGGTCTCTTACAAGGCTACAGGTATCTCTAGGCTCAGCAGCTCACATGGTTATTGGCACAATTCTTCGTGGACTGCTGGACTGAGGTCCATCATTCAACTGGTGGCTGGCAGCTGCTTCGGTTTCTTGTCATGTGGGCCTCTCCACAGGGCAGCTCACAAGATGGCACTGGCTTCATTAGACTGAACAAGCAAAAAGAAGAGAGTATATGGGCAAGACATAAGTCACAGTCTTTGATAAGCTAATCTCAGAAGTGACATCCCATTCACATGACTCCAGAGCAACAGTCACTGCTGCACCCAGCATGTATTCACAAGGGAGGGGATTACACAGGAGTGTGACAACAGGGGACAAGGTCATTGAAGGCCGCCTCAGAGGTCTGCCCACTGCATTTACTCATCTAGTTAAGTATCTCACACAAAGCTTTATCGATGACTGATAGATTTAGTGCTCCCTGGAGATTATTGCCTGCTCTGGCTATGTTCCCACTTTCCATTACAGAAGAAAAGGGATCAGAAACTTGATACATCTCATTGTCATTTAACAAACATTTATTAAGCATTTACATGTGCTAAGCACAATGGTAAGGAAGATAAAATTTGAGAGGTGAGGTTGATGCTGTTCAGAGTTCTGGGGAGCATCTCAGGAACACTTGATTTGACCCTAGAGGAGGTGACAATGAAGCAAATGCCTAGAGGAGCAGCAGGAGCTAATCTGACCACACTGGGGCAGTCATAGGGCTCCTGATAGGCCTTCAGGCAAGGGAGAGAGAGCGCAGGCCTCCTATAGATTGAAGCAGCTGTCACCCATCACTGACATCTTTGCACCAGTGTATACCTCCTCCAAGACCAACGCTAGTCTGAAGGCTTTCCTGAAGCTGTGGCCTTGGGCCTGATTGAAGTATGTGAATATCGATTGGCTGTGGTTTGTGCCTCTCCCAGGACGGTTGTGATTTATTGACCTACCAGGATGCCAAACCAGTGTTGCTCTGCTGGAGCCAGAATTCACAGAAAGCTCTGGACAGTTCCATCCTCACACTGTTTTAATCCAACGTGGCCCTAAAGCCCAGGGCTGGTACTTGAGATCCGTTGGGGAAAATTGTGCCTTCCTGGCAGTCTTCACCTTTCTCTTTCTACTGCTCTGAACAAAGACAGTTTCTGGAGTCTGTTCTTCATCTTCTCAGAAAGCACATCCTGGGCACTGATCCCAGGAAGAAGGCCTGATTCTTTTCAAGCTGATGGTGGGCAGTAGTTTCATTTCCTGATCCTAGAGCTTCAGCCACATGTGGCTGGCCACCTCGGGCATCCCTTTGGCCTCATCCCCCATCATAATTTTCCTATTAAAATATTTGCGGAGGTTCAGTTTCATGTTCTTAAAAAGCAACCTAGTCATTTATCTTGGGTCTTGCGACTCTGACATTCAGTCCTCAGGCAGCGGTGCTTGGCCCAGATCTCACTGAGGGAGATTTATTCAATAGTTGCCATGTGCTTGATGCTGGGTCGGCCCTCTGCGGGGATGACAGACAACTGTCACACAGTGAAGTGAGTGCATTGCACAAGCCACATGCTCAGGTAAGCAAAAAAGAAATCTTGAACTGGATTCATTTCCCTCCTGAGTTCTTGCTGTCTCAGCTGGACAGAGTCTGGGCATTTCCAGGCAAACTCTGAAGCCAGTCATCTCAGATTCTTATCACCCTTCCCGCCCCAGAGATGGGTGCTATGCCTTGGGGAACTAGTGCTGGGCGCTGTGGCATCAGGGAAGGAGTATCCACAGCTCCAACTTGATATATGCTGAGGCTGTTATGTCCTTTGCTTGTGGCCAGGCCTGGTTCTCTCCTCACTCTGCAACTGAGGCAGCCGAACTCATCGGCTTCTCTAGCAGCCAAGGTGCACACATGATCTCAGTGAGGCTTTAACTCTTCCATGACAGAGAGATAACTTGAGGCTCATTGCCTCTGCAGCAATGAAAAACCATTGGCTGCTGGGGTGCATGGGGTCCTTCCTTGATGTCCAAGCAACCCAGGCATTGATCTTGAGTCTGTGCCTCTCAGCTCTTGGAGGCCCCAAAAAGGTCCTGGCTTCGCCAGTGTCCACCACTTCTGTGATCTCCTGTGTCCCAAATTGTACTGGCTCATAGGACGTTCCTGCAAAGCCATGCCACTGCATCACACTTTCTTTCTTTTTTTTTTTTTTTTTTTTTTTATATTTATTCATGATAGACACAGAGAGAGAGAGAAGCAGGCTCCATGCAGGGAGCCCGACGTGGGACTCGATCCCAGGTCTCCAGGATCATGCCCTGGGCGCTTAAACCGCTGAGCCACCCAGGCTGCCCTGTGTCATGCTTTCTTGCTTTTCTACAGATTCTTTTTTTTCTTTTAAAGATTTTATTTATTTGACAGAGAGAGCACAAGCAGGCGGAGTAGAAGGCGGAGGGAGTGGGAGAAGCAGGCTCCCCACTGAGCAGAGAGCCCTATGCAGGGCTCAATCCCAGGACCCCGGGATCATGACCTGAGCCGAAGGCAGACACTTAACCAACTAAGCCACCCAGGCACCCCTCTACAGACTCTCTTACTCTTTCCTAGCTTCATTGTCTCGTTTGGATTGAGGCTAGGACTGCTAGATCTGGCTGTTCATAAGCACTTTCCAAACCAGAGTGAATTTTATACTTTATTATTTGCCCCCTCTCCCCCTAAAAATGGCCAAAAAAGTAGAGAATGATGGTGAGTATAGGATAAAGGTGGAGGTGGTTCCCCAAAATGCAATGATTAATGTATGATAACGTTATCTAACCAAAACAGGATTCCTGAGATATTGAGGAAAAAAACACATACCCTAAAAAAAATTAATAATAATAAATATTTTATAAGCACTGGCAGAAATAAAATATTTCACAAAATAGAACATGTTTAATTGTCAGTGGGAAATATTGTGAAGTTAAACAATAGCAAAAATAGCAAAAAGATTTCATAATATTCCACTGTATGGATAAACCACATTCTGTTAATTCATCCACCAATCAACTTTTGGTTATTTCCACTTTTGGCCTATTAAACTGTAGCCAATGGACATTTGTGTACAAGTTTTGAGTAGGCATATGTTTTCATTTCTCTTGGGCAGGTAGGAGTCAGGTTGCTGGGTTATATGGTAAGCTTATGTTTACCATTTTAAGAAACTGCCAAACTGTTTTCCAGAGTGGTTGTACCATGTTACAGTCCCATCAGCAGTTTATTTTTTTTTAAATATTATATTTATTTATTTATTTATGACAAACAGAGAGAGAGAGAGAGGCAGAGACACAGGCAGAAGGAGAAGCAGGCTCCACACAGGGAGCCCAATGTGGGACTCAGTCTCGGGACTCCAGGACCACGCCCTGGGCCGAAGGCAGACACCAAACTGCTGAGCCATCCAGGGATCCCCCCCATCAGCAGTTTACAAGGGTTTCAGTTTTTCCATATCTGTTAGTCTTTTTGATTGTAGCTATTTCAGTAGATAAGTGGTATCTCATTGTAATTTCAGTTTTCATTTCCCTACTGATAACTCATGTTGAGCATTTTTCATGTGACTATGATCCCATTTGTACATCTTCTTCAATGAAATATCTATTCAAATCTTTTAATTTTTTTTAAAGATTTTATTTATTTATTCATGAGAGACACACACAGAGAGAGAGGCAGAGACACAGGCAGAGGGAGAAGCAGGCTCCATGCAGGGAGCCTGACGTGGGACTCGATCCAGGATCACGCCCTGGGCTGCAGGCGGCGCTAAACCACTGCGCCACTGGGGCTGCCCTATCTATTCAAATCTTTGCCTGTTTTGTAGTTGGGTTGTTTATCTTCTTAATATTCAGCTGCAAGAGTTTTTTATGTGTTCTGGACACAAGTTTGTTTTTTGTTTAGTTCATTCTTTTTTTTTTTCATTTCCACTTTTTGACACATTAATTTGTAAGATATTTAAAGTGTACTTTGGGGTGACCTAATATTACACATACATGGTGAAATGATTCTATCTAGGTAATTAATATATCTATAATCTCACATATTTGTCTTTTTATATGTGTGAGAACATTGAAATTTTACTCTCTTAGCAAATTTCAGATACACTGTAGGGTTCTCAACTATAGTCACCATGTTTTACATCAGATCCTCAGACCTTATTTCTGTTGTAGCTGAAAGTTTGTAGCCTTTTACCATCCTCTCCCTATTTTCCTCAACCCTCAGCCCCAACTACTTTTCTACTGTTTCTGTGAGTTTGACTCTTTAGTTTCCACATAGAAGTGAGACTGCAGTATTTGTCTTCTTCTCTCCAGCTTATTTCACTTAACATAATGCCCTCAGGGTCCATCCATAATTGTTGCAAACAGCAGGACATTCTTTCTAATGGTTGAATAGTATTCCATTGTACATAATACACCACATCTTGTTTGACCATTTATCTGTGATGGGCACTTAGATTATTTCCATATCTTAGCTACTGTGCATAATGCAGCAATAAACATAGGAGTGCAGATATTTCTTCTAGATCCTGTTTTCACTTTCTTTTCATCTTTTGAAGAACTTCTTATGTTGTTTCTGTAGTGCCTGCACCAGTTTACCTTCCCACCAGTAGTACAGAGGAGTTTCCTTTTCTCCATGTCTCCAGCAATATGTATCTCTTACCTTTTTTATAACCACACCTTTTTGATAACAGGTGTGAAGTGATATCTCATTGTGATTTTGATCTACATTTCCCTGATGATTCATGATTTTGAGCACCTTTTCACATACATGTTGGCCATTTGTATATCTTCTCTGGAAAAATGCTTGGTTCCTCTGTCCATTTTTTAATTAGATTGTTTTTGTTTTTGCTGTTGGGTTGTATGAACTCATTATCTATTTTGGATATTAACTTCCTTATCATATGTACGATTTACAAATATTTTGTCCCATTTGGTAGGTTGCTTTTCAATGGTTTCCTCACTGTGCAAAAGCTTTTTACTTTTGATGTAGTACTGCTTGTTTTTGTTTTTGTTGCCTTAGCTTTCGGTGTCAAATTTTTAAAAAATCACTGCAAAGACCCACAATTTTTTTTTATCAGATATAATTTACAAATATATTTTCCCAGTCTGTGACTTGTCTTTTTATTTTTCTTAGTGGTATCTTTTTGATAATAGTTTTATGGAGATATAATTCACACAGTGTCTTTTAAAACCTAAAATGCAGTCGTTTTTACTCTATTCACAGAACTGTGCAACTATCACCACAATCAACTTTAGAACAGCATCACCCTCTGAAAGAATCCCACACCCCCTTGCACTCGCTCCCCATTTCTCCCAGGCCCACAGCCCGAGGCAACCACTAGTCTACTTTCTATCTCTATGGATTTGCCTGTTGTGGACATTTCCTGGAAATGCAATCAGATAATATTCGGTCTTTTGTAACTGGCTTGATTTCTCTTACTACAATATCTTCAGGGTTTCCATGTTATAGCATGTATCCTAACTTCATTCCTTTATTTGCTGAATTCTATTTGGTCGACCCTTGAACAGTGTGGGGGGATATTAGGAGTACTGACCTCCTGCACAGTCACAAATCTGTGGATAACTTTTGACTCCCCCAAAACTTAACTACTAATAGCCTACAGTTGACCAGTAGCCTTATCCGTAAAATAGTTAACATCTATTTTGTATGTTGTATTACATGTATATGTATTCTTATAATAAAGTGAGCTAGAGAAAAGAAAATGTTGAAGAAAGTCATAAAGAAAATACATTTATAGTGCTGTGCTGTATTTATTTTAAAAATCCACATGTAAGTGGACTATGCAGTTCAAATCCATGTTGTTCAAGGGTCAACTATATTCCACATTTTTATTTAAATCATTCATCAGTTGATGGGCACTTGGATTGTTTCCACTTTTCAGCTGTTACATATCATGCTGCAGTGAACACTTGTATACAAATTTTTGTGTAGCCCCATGTTTTCATTTCTCTTGGGTATACACATATAGGAGTAGAATAGCTGGGTCATATAGCACTCAATGTTTAATCTTTTGAGGAACTGCCAGACTGTTTTCTAAAGCAGTAGGAATACACCGTTTTCCATTCCTGTCACCAGTAGCCATGGTTCCATGCTCCACACCCTTGTCAACACTTGTTATTATCTGTCTTTTTATTGTAGGCATCCCAGTGGGTGTGAAGTGGTGTTTCATTGTGGTTTTGATTTGCATCTCCCTAATGGTTCATGATGTCAAGCATCTTTTCATATGCTTATTGGATATTTGTATGTCTTCTTTGGAGAAATATCTATTCAGGCCCTTTGTCCATTTTTAGATTAGGTTACTTGTCATTTTATTATTGTCAAGAGGTTTTTCTGTATTCTAGATATAAGCCCCTTATCAGATAGATGATATGCAAAAATTTGCTCCCGTTCTGTGAGTTGTCTTTTTGCCTTCTTAAAGGTATATTTTTTTAAATAAATTAATTTTTATTGGTGTTCAATTTACCAACATACAGAAAAACACCCAGTGCTCATCCCGTCAAGTGTCCCCCTCAGTGCCCATCACCCAATCCCCCCCCATTAAAGGTATATTTTGAAAAAAGTTTTCAATTTTGATGAAATCCAATTTAACATTTTCTTTTGTAGCTTGTGCTTTACGTATTATATCTAAAAAACTATTGCCTAGGGGCCCCCCAGGGGGCTTAGCGGTTGAGCGTCTGCCTTGGGCTCAGGGCGTGGTCCCAGAGCCCCCAGATCGAGTCCCACATCGGGCTTCCTTCATGGAGCCTGCTTCTCCCTGTGTCTGCCTCTCTGTGTGTGTGTGTGTCTCTCATGAATAAATAAATAATATCTTTTAAAAAATAAAATAAACTATTGCCTAATCTTGTCTTCTAAAAGTTGTATGGGTTAGTTCTTTTTTTTTTCTTTTTTTAGATTTTATGTATTTATTCATGAGAGACGACAGAGAAAGAGAGGCAGAGACACAGACAGAGGGAGAAGCAAGCTCCATGCAGGAAGCCCGATGTGGGACTTGATCTAGGGACTCTGGGATCACGCACTGAGCCGAATGCAGACACACAACTGCTGAATCACCCAGGTGTCCCTGTATGGGTTAGTTCTTGTTTAGTATGATCCCTTTTGGGTTAATTTTGGTATATAATGTGAAATAAGGACCTAGGTTTCTATCATTTGTATCATGGGAAGATCTTAGAAAGTATGCTAAGTGATGAAAGCAAATTGCAAAATGATATGATACCATCCATATGATACCAAAATGATCTGATACCATCCATGCAAAATTTAAAAGCATGAATATCATACATTATTCATAGTTATATATGTACACATAAGTAAAAAAAATTCACCCCAAGATTTTTATAATCATTGACTCTGAAGGGGTGAGAGGAGGGACTGGGCCTAGACAGGACTGGTGGTCAAAGGGGTCTTCAGACTTATCTGCAATGTTCTTAGGTTGAAGTGAATTTGACAAAATATGGACAGTTATCAGTGTGGATGCTTTATCATGTTATACTTTTTAGCTCTCCGTATGTTTTAAATTTCTCAAAATACACATACATGCGCTTGCACAAATCAGAATTGAGAGTCACGGAGAACAAACCATTTCTGTCTAGTGCAGTGCCTGTACTGGCTGAAGCATTGAGGTAAGGCTTTGTGCATATAGGCCGTCAGCATGTTTGGAGCAGATTCTGTTGTGTGGGGAGTTTCTGAGCTAGATCCCCAAGAGAGAAATCTCTTTATCTGAACTCATTTGCATACTTTGGCTTATATTTTCCCAGTTTTGCTTCCATAAAAAACCCACTATATACCACAATCAGTTTCCCTTGCTCTGAACAGCAGCAGGGCCCAAATCTCAGGCAGCTCCCTTTAAGTAGAATTTTTAAATGTTATCCCATTGCTTTCTCCAAAACTATACCAGAGCCTTCGCAAGTAAAGTTCAATTTCCACTAAACATGTGTCCATTCTTACCTGGTCCTCATGGAATGCCCCAAAAAGATCTCACTGTGTACGTTTGACAAGTACAGTGACCTGGCCCCTGGGAAGCAGCCTGCAGCTGAGTTCTGACACACACTCAGGCACGTGGTTTATGTAGCCTGGGAGTTGCAGAGGTACAGAGTATATACGTCATTGCCCTTGGAGTAGATGGTTATTTCCACACTTCCATGAGCTATGTTGCCTGGCACAAAGCTCTTACTCTTTTCATCGTGTTTTTCTTTCATAATATGGGTACAAAAATGTATGCCCTTTCTATTCACAAGTTGTTGTGAGGGTCAAATGAGATAATGTACATAAGTGTGCTTGCAAACAAAAATTAAGGATGTTTGTATATCATTTCCTAACTGTGTGGCCCCAACCTGGCTCCGAACCTGGACCCAGCTACTCTGTCAATCTGTCTACCTGCAAGCCCACTCCCTCCATGCTAGCCTCTACTTTCCCTCCCAGTCTTAGTCCAGTCTCATGGCTTTCTCTCTCCTTCTCCCTGCCCCCTCTTCCTTTCTTTTCTTTTCTTTTTTTTCCTTTTCTTCCTCTCTGCAGTCCTGGAGGCAGCCCGACTCCTTCCTTTCAAATGTGATCCTGCAGTGCACTGCCCAACTGAACCGCAGCTGTGTCGGCTGGCTTAGATAGACTGTGAAAAAGCACTTTCCCCTCCCTCAAAGAGGTAAGATACCTGAGATAACATGTTTTATGTCTTTGATTCTCTCAGGCTCAGGCCACAGGGTCACCACATACATCGCCCACACATGGAGGTGGCCGCCCAATGCCCATGCCCGTCCGCTCAACGTCAGCTGGCTCCACCCCCACCCACTGTCCACAGGACCCCCTGAGTGGAGTCGGGGGAGACATGCAGGAGGCCTTTGCACAAGGTGAGATTTGGGAACAGGATATAATGGAGAGCTAGAGGGGTTTGGAAACATAAACACGATTCCGACTGAGATTTTTCCAGTTTCTTTTCTTTTGTGTGCATAACTTCAAGTGATCCTGATTTTCATATATGGTATAAATAAGTCAGGTGCTGGTCCCTTCTCATTAGATGGGCTGATCTCCCAATGGGAGGTCTACAGGCTGTATATGTGTGTGAAGAGCAGGCCTCCAGGACTTCTGTCCTCTTTTTCCCAGGTTAAGGGAAGTGCCTCATCCTTTGGGCTTTGCCTCCTCCAGAGAGGAAGTGGATGGAGCAATTCCTACAGTTTTGCTTTGCCTGGGAAGTCTTTAGAGCAAGTTAGAGGAGGAAGTACTCTAAGAAACCTAAGTAGGACTTTGCTGGACACACGTTGAGCACAGGATTGTCACAACCAGCTGTGTTATGTAATTGGGGGATGACTTCGCAGCTGAGGGAGAGACCAAGAACAGGATGGTGCAGCTGCTGGAGAATAAAAGCCTGCCTCAGGCCAACTGTGAGCCGTATTCATTTTGGAATCCAACTCTCTTGATTGTGGCTAAGAATTTTCAGGTAGAGAAGAAGAGGGAGGAGAACGAGGGTTTGGGTGCCTCGTGCCTCTCACGTGCCCAGGAGTGGGTAGAGGTGCTGTGGCTGCCTCTCCCCTAGGTGTCCTGCACCAGGTCCGGGGCCTGGCAGACTGAGGCGGGCGCTCGGCTCTCTTCTCCACATCCACCCACCTGGCATTGCCATCTGCTCTGACTGTCCTCAGGTACGAGGAGAAACCTCCGCAATGACCTGCTGGTGGCTGCTGACTCCATCACCAACACCATGTCATCCCTGGTGAAGGAGCTCCATTCAGGTGAAGCCCAGAGCTCCCGCACGGCCTCACGCCTCCCCTTCCAGCCCCATGGCCTCCTCACTTCCTCAGCACTTGGTAAAACATCCTCATGCAGCACGCACTGCCTCAGCTCACCACTCAGTCTCTTGGCCTTCTAGGAACGCGCTGGACATCCTCACCCAGGGAGCCTCTGTCCCGCACGGGGCCACACGCACACAGTTACACATTATGTTTCTCTTAAGGATATTCCTTGTAGAACAAACACAGTCAAGAGTTTAAAGAAATTCAGATCTCTGTGCACATACACGTAGCCCCTTCCTCACCTAACTTGTCTTCCAGCAGCGCTGCATCTGCAGCCGCTCTTTCCTAGGGCTGCTCGACCACCTCGTTCTGAAGCTTTCCTGGATGACTGGAACCGAATTAGCCACAAAAGCTTCCGGACTTTCTCCCAGCTGCCTTTCTGCTCTCTCCTCTTTGATTTAGTTTGGAAACCCTATTCTCTCCTTTTGTCCATGACTAGGCTCTGATTTCACATGAAGTTCGTGGCCGGAGCCTGTTGCTCTTCACCCCGCTCTATTCCATCACACGTGTGGCTCCTTCCTCAATCTTTCCCACACTTAGCTCTTTTGGTGACTTTCTGGAGATGCTTACCTTGTTGCTCCCCTTACATAAAACCGAGGAAAGAGAGAAGAAATAAAAGGCCATTCCCATATCGTCATATTTTCAAAAATCCCCATGACTCTCTTAGTTTTGTAACTGCCAGATGTTTACTAACCTGTTTACAGTGGTCAGATTCCCATGTTCCCAATTAGACAAATGGGTTCCCTTCCTAAGTGCTACATATGGCTCTCTTGTTTCTTTTCAGCTAATATAGTCTTTTAAATACCTCAAAGTAGATTAACAAGGTTATTAAATAAAAAGATAAAGCAGGTTTTCCATGGGCTGTTCAAACACATCCACTGAAACCATCAGTCCATGCTCTTAGGGCAGAGAGGTGTATGTCCTCAGACCTTCAAAGGACAAAACATATACCTTTAGTGTTGTCATGGGGCTGGCCCATGGCTTCCCTCTCATATCTGCCAATGTCCACTTAGAATAAGTGCATGGCCTAGGTTAGTTTTTCCAAGGCAGTTAAGATGCTGGTTCTCCCGTGTGGGGAGTATGAAGGTGACGCTGTCTCTGTTCTGGTACCATTTCTCAACCCTTGTCAGAAGCACCACCCTCTCCATAAACACACAGAAATAGAAGAGGTGACTGCCTTTGAGATGACTTCACAGGTGATTAGAAAGTCCCTTCCCTAATATAGTTTCCCAAAGATGCCAGAAATCCTACTTTTAGAAGGAATTTCAGGTCATGGAAATTAATCCACGTAGTGCCTCACGACTAGAGTTTGGGCAAGATCAATGTCTCATGAGCTCATCACACTAGGAGGAGAGGTAACTGGACACCATTAAACACACAGCACCCAGAGAGCCACCTCTGATGCTCTGCTCTCTCAAGCCCTGAAGTCCACAGGTAGATGTGGACTAAGTCTGCAGGTGACACCACATCTTTACAGAATGCAGGAATAGACTCCCTTTACATGTGAGGCTGCCAGCTTCTCAGTGAACAGGAGAGGCTTGCCCAGCACCCTCACATGTTTACTATCACTGCTGGGGGTTCTGTTAGGATGAGGTGAGATACTCAGATTGTCTTTAAATATTTTCCATAACATGTAAACATACTATTTATAGCCATAGCTTGTCCTCCTCATCTTTTTAAAAACATTTTCACAAATAACAGAATCTTAGGTTGGAAAAGATCCTAGAAGTCATTTAATCCAGCTTGCTTGCTGCCCAATATAAAAGTCCTCTGTTTGGATATTGCCAGTGAGCGCATTCATGACCAGTTCTAATCATGGGGAGGTTCTTATCAGGAAGCCAAAATTTACCTTTCTGTAAGCAATTCATCCTCATCCCACCCTCTGAAGCTACCCAAAGTAAATCTAGCCCTCCTATGCCTTTAATTTAGCCCATTAAGTATTTGGTGGCTGGTAACATGGCTGTCCCTATGCCTTCTCCTCTTGAAGGTGACTGTCCACTATTCCTTCAGCCATTCTTACATTCTTAATGTGACGTGGTTTTCACTTCACCATTTGGTTGCTTGCACTAGGATGTGGCCAAGAGTTTCAAGGCCCCAATTCACAGTGAGTTCCCAGAGCTGAGAGCACTTCTCCCTATCACGGGGTATCTGCTCCCTGCACAGCACAATGAACTGTGACCTCCCCGAGTGAGGCCCCTGGGAAAGCAACCTGAGAGGGCATTCACTTTTTCCACACACAGCCACTTTGCCATTCAGTCCTTTTAAGTTTGTTGTCAGCTAAAATTTCCAGTTTTTGGTTGTTTTCTCTTAACAGAAGTTAATGTAGGTATTCCTCACCACGTATTTGGATGGTTGCTTTCTTGAACCTGACTGCAAGATATTAGGTGTATCTCTAGTAGATGTGGTCACCTTAAGGAAAGCAGGCATAGAGATGAGGGAGCCACCCCCACCCCAGTCACCAGGGAAGCGGGCCACAGAGCCTTCAGCAGGCTGGGTGACCTCAGCCTGTGCCACCCCTAGGGGCTCAGAGCTCATGGGTAAGTGCTAGGGTGTGCACCGTGCACGGTGCAGATGAGGTGAGTGTCAGCGCCCTTGGAGGCCTGTGACCGTAAGCCTTTAGCTAGGGTTTCATCCCAAGCCTGCTAAGTCACTCCCTTCACCTTCCTCCCGTGCTTGTGCTGTGCTGAAGGGTCACGGGCCACCTTGGACTTGTTTTCACAGCAGAGGAAGGTACAGAGGAAGAAGAAGAGAAGAAGCAGAATGGGAAAGACAGAGGTAAAGACAGCTCACAGGACCCCTAGTTTGAGTGGGAGGCAGAGCTACTTAGCCCCTGAGGGAAACCAACCCCCCCCCCCCTTTCAGCTCTGCTTTTCTTCCTGCTGCCCTTTCCCCAGAGCTTTCAGATCCCCACAGTGCCTTCTGTCTCCTTTCCCCAGCTGGCCATCAAGGAGGTGGTGGTGTCAGGTGATCAACAGAAGCTGCCTCATTTCCCAATTCTATGAGAGATGGTTCAGATATAGAAAGTAGATACCAGGAAAGCACACAACATGACCCTTTGCCTCCAGGAGTTTATAATATAGTTATGGAGGCAAGACAGAGATATGCAAAATAAATAGGAGATAAAATGAAGTGGCAGGAAAAGTTAATCATCAAACTTCGAGTGTGTGATTATAAATACAAGAAGGGTTTCTGCAAAGGAAGAGATTATTGTGGGCAGAATAGCCAAATGGTTTTGTGACCTAAATGGAAGAATTAAAAGCAATAAAGAAAGGTATCAGCAAAGGAGAGTAATGCCTTCCTAGTTTTATTGGATATAAAACCTGCTTAATAACTTGTTATGCACAAAGAGCTGTGCTAAATGATGTCCGTATATTATCTAATTAATACTTACCAACCCTGAGAGATATATAATGATGTCCCTATTTTACCAATGAGAAAATAGGCTCTTTGAACTGGGTCTTTCTGACTCCGTGCCTCGCACTCTTAATCTTCATGTGTCTGTGTTATGCTGAACACATAACATTTGAGAGTTAGCCATTATTTCTATCATATATTAATATGTGTATTTTCTGGATTCCTCCAACCATAAGCTCCACAAGGTGGAGATTTTGGTCTCTTTTGTTCAGGAGGTATCCCCAGCACCCACAACAGTGCCTGGCACATAGTGGGATATCAGCAAATGAACAAATACAGGGAAATAAGCCACGTGATGTGCTGGAGAGTGCTTCATCAGGTTGGGAGTGGGAGTGGCCCCAAGGAGGCTGGGCTGTAGAAGACATGCCCACTCTCTCCACCTCTGCTGCATGCTCTGCACTGAGCACACCCTTTCTGTGTGATTTCACAGCCCACGAGGAAGGATTTGAGACAGGGCTCAGAGCGGTGACATCACCTGCACAGATCGTGGTAGCTGGCAGAGCCGGGATGCAGGCTGGGCGGCTGACTCGGCCCCCGTGCTGTCATCTGAGTGGCTGGTAGACTAGGCAAAGCGAGGAAAGTGGGAAAAGGGAAAGTGGGAAAAGACTAGAAAAAGTGGGAAAAGGAAGGGTGGGAAGAAGCTGCTTGGGAGCTGCAGGCAAGGAAGGTGCGATGGGAAAGGAGGAGTGCCTGGGGCCGAGCCTCTGCAGTGCCGCCTGCCCACGGGGCTAGCATGGGGGAGACAGGCAGGTGTTCGGAGTCACCACCAGGACTCGGGGGCGGCCGAGGAGGATACAGAGAGAAGAGAGAAATGTAGTCCAGGTGCCACAGTTGTCTAGTGAGTCAGAGCGAGGCCTGCGAGGCAGTGGATGGTAACTGTGAGGAATTGAGGAGTGACGTATGTGGCACGGTCACCAGAATGTCAGAAGTAGGGGTCAGCTACGTCGGAGACCTCTAGCAGTGCTACAGGGAATGGCAGAGGAGACCAACTTGCTGTGCTGAGAGCGGACGAGGAAGAAGGCAGGAGGCTTGTGATGCAAGGGGTGAAGAGGGAAGGAGAGGCACAGAGACAAGGTTACACTCCATAAGCACGTGCTGCAGTCACACGCACACACACACAACCCAACCGGATCCCGGCGTTCATGTGGAATGTTCTTGGCTGAAGACGTAACAGCTGCTGCTTTGGCCTCTCTTCCCATTGACCCTCCCTTCCCCATAGCTGTTCCCATGGCTTCTCCTCAGCCTCCCTGCATTCCTTGCGGCCCACGGAGGGTGGCCCCGACCCCTGGGGCCTTGCCCTGACTGTGGACTGCAGCCCTGGTCCCAGTTCAGGGCTGGCTGCAGGCTGTGTCTCACATGTGGACGGGCATGGCTTCCCTTGCCTGCCGCCTCCTGGCCTCGGGGGCCTGTGTCTGCACCCATCTTCCCTGCCAGCATCTCTCCTTTCTGGCCCTCTTGCTCTTGAGGTCTCCCCATGTCTCCTCCAGTGCACACAGCAGCCTTTCTGTCTGTCCCTGTGAGACCCTGAGAAGGGACCTGAGTTTCTGTTTCTGTGGCCTTAGGTGCCATCCTGAGGGAAAGAGTGTTAAGAGTCGAGGTGAGACGTGAGTGTGGTTTTAAACAAATGTTTGACTCTCAGCATTATAGGGGTCCCAGGATATGTTTTTGTAGCGGCACTGGAGTCAGTATGTGGGTTGGGGTATAAGGTGAGTGTTTTTATGGATGGACCTTCTGACTGTCTGCCGTGGTCTGGGCATGAATTTTTACTGTAGACCAACATGGCAGTAACTGGTGTCGCCAAGGCATCAGAGAACAGTAACTGTCAACCATAGAGAAAGAGGAGCTTTGCTTCTTTGGGGTTGAAATCATGCGGACCTAACCTAAACACAACTTGGTCAGCACCCTGTCAGGCAGACATAGTCTTTTCGGTGCAAAAGCCATAAGAGCCAAATGGACC
Organism: Vulpes lagopus; assembly: GCF_018345385.1. Lineage (NCBI taxonomy): Eukaryota > Metazoa > Chordata > Mammalia > Carnivora > Canidae > Vulpes > Vulpes lagopus. The sequence continues at coordinate 114,086,093 of NC_054828.1, forward strand.
CTTCCGAAGAATTCATGACCGAGCTGGACTTCCCCACCACGTTCGCCCCTACCGCAGCCCTCTCTCTGCCTGCCCCTGGATCTCTGGCTGGCTGCATCCTAGGGAATGCTTCTGCTCCGCTGGGGTGCCCTCTGACTTCGCATCCCCTCACTGCTCACCTGGAGTGGTGAGGCTTGTAACCAAGACCGCATAGATGAAATCGACTAACATATTACTTCAGAGCCCGAATTTCATCTCAGCCCCTCCAGAGCCTCATTTTATGCTCCTTTGTCCTTTAGAATTGCCTCTCCAGAACCTGCCACCCACGTGTTGGGAGCTGTAAATGCAGCTTGCATGCCCTGAGAAGGCTCGTGCAGGTCTGGTACACTGACAACAGTGGCCCTCTGTGAATTCTCAGGCTTTTGAGGGTGCAGGCAGTGTTCGAGACCTCAGGGCGAGCAGCAGTGATTTAGCATTCCCGATCAGATGTGCCTGCAGGCAGGAAATACTGCCTGTATCAACACTTAATTCCTTCTCACCTTGGTCACTTTCAGAATCAGGGGATGGGCCATGCCCCCTGATGTAACCACTCCCTAGATTTTCACATTAGTACTATTATTCTCCTCCCAAGAATGCTTGTCTGGCTGTGGTTTTTTTTATTATTATTATTTTATTTATTTATTCATGAGAGACAGAGAGAGAGAGAGAGGCAGGGACACAAGCAGAGAAGGAGGTTCCATGTAGGGAGCCGGATATGGGACTCGATCTGGGGACTCCAGGATCACACCCTGGGCCCAAGGCAGGCACTCAACTGCTGAACCACCCGGGCTGCCCTTGTCTGGCTGTTTTATGTTTGTGGCAGTTGCTGGTTGTAGGTAGCATGACTCTCCCAGCCTGTTTCATAACTGGTCAGGAAAAGTCAGCATACGGGGAGGGGAGAGAGGAGAGGCAAGTCCAGAAGCCTGGCACAGATGAGGGTCTGTGGGCTGGGGAGTCAGTCCCCTGGGAGAAGACACAGAATGGTGAGGAGACCCCGGGTGTGACGTCCGTGTGTTGTTTGTGTCCGTGCTGTACAGGTTAGCAGAGGAGCCGGGACAGAGAAGAAGCGCGGGTGAGTACCATGTTCTCCGCCCTCCCCACGGCCCCCTTCCCTTTGCAGCTAAGGTCTTCCTTCTCCTCCTCCCTTGCCCTGGTCACACTCTCCAAGCCAGAGCCATCCTGAGGGATGGGGATTCAAGTGAAGGGTCTCCTGTAAAGAGCCCAGCTCTACCTTTTCCCTTTGCCCCAGCCCTGCCATCATACCGTCTCAGCCCCTCTCCTGGGCTCTGAACCATCCTGCTCTACATGGGGCATGGCCTGGGCCTCGGGCGGGACCTGTGTCTGGATGCAGCTGGCAGACCAGGAGCTGCTAGCTGAAACACACTCCGGGAGCAGGTGGCCGAGGCCATCCGGCCACCTTTGCCACCTTGCTCCTGGTGGCCCATGCCACTGTCATCTCTCTCCAGGGGTCCAAACCACTGCCCTTGGGTTCCAACACCCAGACCTGTGACCTGCCACTGTGCCTGACCACAGATGGAATTTCAGGCATACAGTATCACCCTCGCTCCACAAAGCCACCCAAACCCCTTCTCATCGGGCCTGCTAACCCGCACCCTCTCACGTCCTAAACAACTAAGGAGAGCACAGAATTCCCCAGAGGACAGTGCTCGTTGCTGTAGGAATTTGGTCTTTCACATCTTTCCATCTGAGGACCTTAATTCTGCTTTCCCCCTGGTTCCAAGATATTACAGCTTTGGGGCCTCTCTCTAGAAAGAAGGGATGAAAATAATTGGGCAACCAAAGCTGTTCCAAAGAAGCATTTTTTTCCAGGCTAGATGTCTTTGGTCTGGTGAGATGTCTTTATCCATCTTGCCTCCCCTCTCCTCCCCAACTTCTTACTGGTGAAAGTCAGGCCATCTTCCTCAGTGACAGACCTTCCAGGCAGAAGAGCCAGGGCAGCAGCCCCACTATCCTGTACAAAGAACTTTGCCAAGCCCTTCTGAGGCATCCAATCCTGGAGCAGCCTCCCAGCCCTTTCCTGATGACCTCTCTCCCATCGGCCCCAGGCCGTTGAGGGGGTTCCCTTCTCCTCTCTGCTGTCTCTGGGAAGCACCCACGCCCCTGGAAAGCTCGAGGCCTCCGGGGCCTGGGCATGGCTCTGCCCGAACCCACTGCACATTCAGGCAAGGCCCTTCCCCATAGCAGGCTGGGATGCCCCAGCCAAGGAGGGAGTCAGGAGCTGACTTGCCCCTCACAAGCCTGCCAGAGTCCCTCTCCCCGGAGAGGGAGCACAGGAACCAGGGGTAAGGAGAAGGCACGTGGGAGCCATCCGTCTCACCTTCCTCATGCAGATGAGGAAATGAAGCCCATGGCCTGGGAGCTTGGGGCCAGAAGCAGGCTCAGAGTGGGCTGCCCGGTGCTCTCCTCTGAGCCTGTCAGGACTTACGAGAAAGGGTCAGGGGAAAAGCAGGACACCTCAGGTGGCTCAGTTTCACAGACCATTCTGCTGTCTTCTGGCCTGAGGCTGAGGCTCCCTTCCCTCCCACCCAGGGTTTGTAGGCACTTCTCCAAGTTGAGGGTCCTTCTTCCTAGTCACAACCCTTCTTCCCAAAACACCACATTCCAAACCTTGCATCGTGAGCCCATTTCCCTCTTCCTTGAAACATTCCCCGACGCTGTGACCTCAGCAGCAACTCCAAAAACTCCAGGGACCCCAGAAAAGAGATTGCCTCTTTCCCTAGAAGGGGGTGTGTTACCAGTTCTTTGCATCTCCCAAGTTGAAAGGGAAGCATCCCCGCAGCCCCACCCCAGGACATTGTCTTGTCCCCAGCAGATGTTAGCAGCATGTGCTCGGAGGCCCTCTCCAACGCGCCCCTGAATAACAGCGTGTCTGTCCTATATAGGCACAGGGAACATGCAGCAAGCTGGCGTTGACACGAGGAAGGCGAGGCCCTCCCCCGGAGGCGCATTCCTGTCCATCTTTCTGCTGCACACCTGGACCAGGCTTGCAGGCTGCCAGACATCACTACCTGGCAGGGAGCAGGGAGCCCCAGCCGGTGGGAAGTGGGAGGGACCGCCAGATGCTGCCGCTGCCACTGCCTCCGCCGCCGGGTGGGCCTCCCCCTTGCACAGTCCTGCATGAACTAGCATCTTCATCACTCCCCTCGGGCCACGAGTCTCATCTCTGCAACAGGAATTTACCGGGAGGTTGGAAAGAGAAAAGAAACAGCACGAATCTCCTGTGTGTGTGACCCTAATGGAGTTCTTGCCGGCACATGGGGTGCCCCCCAGGGTGGGGGCACAGGATCCCTTTCTACCTTTGACCTTTAAAAACCGACAGATTTTCTTCCCCGTATCGTATCGTGCAAAGACAACTTCGGGCCTTGCTCAGTTTTACAGACATTCACACCCTGGCCACAGCGCTAAAAATAGCCTCCTTCCTTTCTCTCACACTGGTTAGGCTTCCGCCCCGTTTGATGCCGAGGCTCTGCAGCCGAGGCGGGAAGGGGGAGCCGAGAGCTTGCACTGCAGCCCTGGACGGCTCCTCCTCCAGCAGCCAGAAGATTCTTTGCAGCAGAGCCAGCGGCCAGCCAGGCAGGGAGCACTGACCCGTGACCGCCAGAGGGAGCACTGACCCCCGGGCGCTGTGCTCGCGCCGCCTCTCCCCTTCTCAGGGTTCCATTCTGCTCTGGCACACATGATAATCAATCCCAATTCCCGGTGATTTTCATTTATTTTTTTCTGCTCCCTGGGCTCCAGGATGTTATTTTTAGTAGGAGAACTGCTATAAATATTTATAAAGGGCAGCGACTGGAATGAGTGAGAGGCCCCACAGCTGGCTCGCTCATCCCCCCGCCCCACGCCTCTGCAGACCCCTGCCCACTGCCTGAGGAGGCCGGTGCAGAGCCAGTGGGCTCAGCCCGCAGCCACACGGATGGGAGTCACGTGGAAACCTCGTGAGGGGGCAGTCAGGGGGAAACGGGTGGGGTTAACTCTGCATCCTTCCCTCCATCGCTCCCACCCCTGAAGGAGGTGAAGGCTTGTGTGGGGGAGTGCTGTGCCCAGTACCTCCATGTCATGAGTACTAAGTGTGAGGGGCAGGTGCAACTTGGATCACACTCCAGCTGTGTGAGAGCAAAAAGGAAACAGGAGCCTGAGGAGAAGCCGCCTTGCCTGTGGAGGGCTTGCCTCCCACAGCAGCTCCTGAGCGCCGCCTCAGCTCAACTGTGACCAACAGGGAGCCGAGGCCCTGGAAGGCCAGCAGGGGCTCTGGTAAAATAAAAGTACTGGTGGAAAGGTTCTCCCACACACTCAGGAAACAGGGATCCAGCCTTGCCCAGAGGGCCAGATGGGGCAAGAATGAGAGTGACCAAATGGAAAGTTCTGGGGGACACTCCGTGCCAGCCAATGGTGAGATTAGGTATGGGGGTGGCTGCAGCAAGGTCTCAGGGATGACTCTGTGAGGTGACTATATGCTTCCCCCACGATCCTGACTACCCACACCTTGTACCCTGCCCCCGAGCATAGGGCACCACCTTCCAGTTCCTCACATGAACAGTTTGCTTCTTCCAGAACAGAAAGAGCCAGAGAACAGTCAGATTAAAAGAACCAGTGGCTCCCAAACAGCCAGGTGCTCAGGCCAAGGTGCACATGGTGTGCAGTAGTGTCCTCCGGGCCCCAGGTGTGCCCCTCCACATCCGGGAAGCTGCCCAACTCCACAAGGCCCCCGTCACCACTCAGCAGGTCCTCGAGCCGAGGAGGAGCCTTCACGTCCTCAGCCACAGGAGGGGCTCTGGACTCCCAGCCTCTCACCTGCACATGAAGAGTGAGAAGGGGGACTCGAGAGCACCAGGGGGATGAGCTCCGATGCCAGCATGACCGTGCATGGGTGTTGGGTTTTATATCAATCCTTGCTGACAGCTGCGTTCCTTTACAGCTAGAACATCCACCATTATCTAAGGCCCCGAGGTGCCTCCTGACTTTTTGGCATCTGCTTTAGAATGCAGATCCGTATCAGAAGTTTGAAGCTCGTCCCTTTGCTCAACTCTGACCTAGAACACAGGTGTCATCCTGTAGGGAGGCACTTCCTTTTTAATTGCTCTGTGACCATCTAGGAGTCTAATTTAACCTGAGCAGATGATCTTTTAAGAGAAGTGACAGTTACAGTCAGCATCTTAGACCCCCTGGGCCGGTACTTTGTAGCTGTGAAGACCCCTAGAGAGGTCCCAAATGTGTCCTGGAGGAAGTGGAGGCTCTAACACGCTCAAGTGCAGAAATCCCAGCCGTGCCGAGGTTCCATGTCTTTTCACAGCCCCCTCATCTGCTGCTTGTGCTCTATCCACTGGCTGACTCCCCCTCTTTTGCATTGCTTACTCCCTGCTCCTGTAGTCCGTGACAGCTTCAGAAAGGTGCAGTTGCTATGGCAATGCCTAGAGCCATCTGAATTCCTGCTGCAGCTTCTGGAAGAAAAGGCTGATGAAGAACCATTCAGTGGATTCCAAATCTAGCCTCTGCTGGCCTCTCCTAAGCCAGGGGCCAGATGACTGTTACAAACTGGGAACGTGGGAGGTAGGTAGGCCACCTTCCCTGGGGAGATACTCCCATAGCAGCAAGCCACGTGCATCTGAACAGGTTCTCCACGTGTGGATCAGAGAACCAAGTGAGGCTTCTACCCGGGGCTCTTAGGAGAGACACGGTACCAGTGGCTCTCAAACTCAGAATCAGAATCCCCCAGAAGGCTCAGTAATATATGGAGAGCCAGGTCCCACCCCCAGTTTCTGATTCGGTAGCAGTTCTCATAAGCTCCTGGGTGCTATTGGCACTGCTGGCCATGTGAGGACCGCCATACACACTTATGAGCAGGAGTAAGGGTGCCGGAGCCACGGCCAGTCAGGTGGAGAGAGGCCAGAATCAGTGGTCTATTCTAAAGGAAGAAAAAGGAGGGTGGAGGGTTCTTAGCGATCATTTTTCTTGCATAGGTGCCCTGGGGAACGCGTGTCAAGACCAGGGATCCTACACTTTTCTTTTGACTCCAGCAATCTAAACAATGACCTCTCCCCCCAGACGTGTAAGAGGGGCAGCATTACAAGACCGGACCTGAATATACGGAAGACCAGTATCCCCGATGCCCAGTGACTGAGTGGGTCTTGCAGTCTAGAGTCTCAGCAATGGGGGAGGCTGAGGGCCTGACTCCAGAGGGAGATGGGGAGACGTGTGTAACGGTCACCCGGTGCCCCCAGTTGGAGTTTTACACCAAAGTGCTTTCCCCAGAATTCAAATACCATACTCCATGCTAAAGAGTGTTTGGGCCCCAGCTGGGCTGCTTGCTTTCAGCCCACCTGAAACTCTGACCCCCATGAGTAAAATTCTAAGAGGACATGATTACTGCTGGGCCCAAGATAAGGGTTGCAGACCTTCCCGATTATGAGTAGATCCCATGGGTACTGACACCTTCTCTGCACACCTAACGGTGCCTGGAAAACCACGTCTGTGGGGGTGGGCTTGATGTCTCTCCTGCCCAGGTGTGCTTGCAAGCAGGTGGAGCATGCTGGTGCCATCAGCCTTCTGCCTCCTACTCCAAGGGGGCACAGCTAAGGTAGGGCCATGGTATGAAAGAAGTGGGCATCAAATCAGTTTACAAATTCCAGAAAACAATACTAGCTTTCCAGTTGGGTGAAAGTTTGGATGGGTGGTGCTTTCGTTTTGAAAATGTGTAATTCCTAAGGGACACCAGGAGGTGAGCTGGATGGTGGGGGGTGGGAGGGTGTTTTGAAAGGCAGGCCCCAGATGGCCATCGTGGTATTTCTGAAGTGAAGGGAGCCTAGCACTGCTAGAGGTAGACACGAAGAAGGGGCAAGTAGGGGCACCTGGCTGGCCCAGATGGTAGAGGGCGAGACTCTTGATCTCCAGATCATGAGTTCAAGCTCCACATTGGGCGTAAAGTTTACTAAAGTAAAAAGTGGGGGGCGGGGCAAGTAGCTTGGAAAGGGAGCGTCATTCACTCGAGAAGATACTTAGGAGCTCTGTGTGCATCAGGCCCCCTCCTCAGGTCTTCAGGGGCTTTAGAGGTTAAGGTTGGTCTGAGTTCATAATTAGGGAGCGGGAGTGGGCTTGGAGGGCCTGCTCTGCCCCCTGAAGCCCATCTGGCCAGGGACAGTGGATGCAGGACAGTGCACGGGGGAAGGGAAATGCCACTGCTCAGAGTGGTTCTGGTCACTTAGAGTGTTGGTCTCAGGCCCCTGAGCAGGAGAGGAGACTAGGGAGGGTGCGTGCATCCTGTGAGCTTACAGGCCCACAGCCCTGGGGCCCAGGCACACTGCCAACTCCTAACAGTTCATTATAATTCATAGTCAGAGCCTGAATCCCTCTCAGCCCCTGCAGAGTCCTCAACCAGAGAAACCTGTTAGGGTGTTGGCCTACAGCCATCGCTGCACCTCCCAGCCGCAGTTTGGCGGCCTCTGGGAGGATGGCTGGGCAGACGCACCCCCTACCCCCACGCCCCCTGATTTCAGTGAGGGGCACAGTGAGTCCTCAGCACACCTGCACACACAGTGGGGCCCTCTGGCCTGCGGCTTTCCCCCCTTTAGACCCAGCACATGATCTGGGGCGGGACGGGGAGGGTGGAGGGCAGGTCTACACTAGCAAGCCTCAAGATCACTTGTACCCAGTGGGCTTTTCATTCAGGTCCCAGCTCATGGGTCACGCAGGCTCCACCCTGGCTTGGTCCCAAGGCCTCTGTCGCGTGGTCTTTGCCTCCCTCCCCACCCACGGCCGGCATCCTTGCACACTGGACGTCCATCCGCTAACAGGCGGAACTCCAGCTGCATCCAGGATCCAAAGTTTCTGGAAGCCCTCCCCACCCGCAGCCCCTCAGAATCCCAGGCCTCCTGGTCAGGGCCCCATCCTCCTGCTCCCTCAGAGGGCAGGCCCCGCGGCCCCTCTTCCACAGCCTGCGGGCCACAGTGCTGACGGGTGTCGTCTTGTTGACCGCGTGGACTGCCTGGGTGAGGCCCTGCCTGCATAGGCCCCTTGGCCTTTGAGGTGCTGCTTCTGTGGGGCTCCCCTCTGTGAGGCTCCCCTGCTGGAATCGGCATTTTGGAAGAGGGCACACATGCCTGGGGCTGCCGAGAGGAGGCAGAAGGCGAAGGCAGGGCTGAGGAGCAGCTCCAGGACGGCAGGAGCCAGGGGCAGGGGTCGCTGAGGGAGTGAGCCTCGCTGTGCGCTGGGCTCCCTGCTGGGCTCCCTGCTGGACGAGCTTCCAGATGGACCAGCTCCTCAGAGCCAGATTCAGGGGTGCGAGGAAGGAGGCCTCCCGGCTCAGGGACCTCAGCGGGTTCCCCTCTGGCCTTGGTGGCTGGCCGGCATTGGTCCTACTTTCGTCATTGCCTACGCAACCGTCTGGGTTCGCCCTTTGCCACCCATCTGCCCCGGGAGCCCACCCAGAGGAGGGGGACTTGGACGGGAAGCCAGCCGCGGGGTGGAGTGAGGGGCCTGTGAAGAACCAGAGAGGAGGGTGAAGAGGAAGGCAGGGGTGGGGAGAGGGCAGAGCTCAGGTGAGGAGGGGAGCTCTCCCCGTACGGGCGGGGTACAGCGGTGGGACTGCAGACGGAGGGGAGCAGCGGCTCCCTCCTGAGCCCCAGGCCTCGGGGAGCTCGTTCCTGTCCTGGTGTTGCCACAGCCTGCCCCATCTTACCCTGGCTAGTCCCCCCGGGAAGTGGCGCTGGTACACCTTCCCTGGGATTCCTACCCCAGCGCGCGCGGCCCTTGGCCCAGAAGCCAGAGGCCTTATCTCGCCCTCCTCCCTCCGTCCCACCCTGCCCCCAGCCCGGTTTATAGAGCTGCTGTTGCAGCCTCAAAGGGGGTGATGGAATTTCCCCGGGGGTTGTCTTGTTCAAGGAGTCTCTTATCTTCCTGCCTTCAGCCATCACTGGAGAGTGGAGGGAGTTAGATCGGGGTCACTGGGAGGCCTCTGGAGCCAAACTTGGCAAACTGTGGGCTTTAAAGCCAGGGTGGAGTCGGGGAGGCCCTGTTTAACATTTCTGTTTACTGAGGCCCCTACCCTGTCCCGCCACAGCCCACCTCACCCAGCTCCTAACTGGTCTTTGCCTGCCCCCATTTTATGACAGAGATTGGGTCTTTCCTCACCTGCATATTCTTTCGGGGGGGGCAGCTCCCCGGACAAGGTCATTCTCTAGCTTGTATTGTACACACAGAACTACCTTCAAAAAGCCTCAGCACATCCAGGCACACCCAAGACAGGAACTCACTTCGCGCAGGGATCTGGAGCAACTCAGAACCCACAGTCAGCCCCGAGGCCCCGTGTCTGGAGAGGACTGGCCAGGCACTGTGAAGAGATGCAAAGAAAATGGAACTCTGCCTTGAGAAACCAGCCAACAGAGCTTCTTGAAGACATCTAGGAGGGAGTTAATGAAGGAAAATACTAGAACAGAACAAATAGCAATATAATTACACATATAATCGATTGTAGCTGTGCTGTAAGATGCATGGAACATTGGGCTTACTGATGTCACTGGGTGATGAGAACCAGGTGGGCTTCTTAGAGCTTTGCCCTCAAGAGACGAGAACCAGTGCATGTTAACCAGTGCATGCACACGCCTGCTGTGTGCCAGGTGTGTTCACTTACGTGGATCTCACTTATGACTTCCACTCAACAAAGCTGTGGTGTAGGTATCATCAATTCAGAGAACCAGGCTCAGAGGTCAAGTAAGCTGCCCAAGATCACATGATCCTGTCTGCCCGACTAGGATGCAGCTCGACTCCCCACTATGGCAGACTGCTGAAATGACAGAGCTTCAGCAACATTTCAAGGAAGACAATATTCCAAGCTTGAGGGGGGAGGAGCAGGGAGGTGGCTCAGGGAAGGAAGTCAAGTGTGGAATCAGTTGACTTAACTAGAGCCTGGTTTGCCTACTTTGAAAATCACAATGGAGAAATACCCAGATTTGCTGATATATAATCTTAACTAAGATAGTGTCTCTAATTCCTAATTACACCTCTCCTCTGGGTGTACCTTTCTCCCATGCTCCTTAGTGCTAACCCAGCCCATACATGCCACAGACACCTGAGTTTGTTTTCCCCCAAATGAGGGCCCCATGCGCCCAAGCCCAGCAAGAAGAGAAGGTGGAAACATTAGCATGGAGCAGCACGTATGTGGCATGCACCTGTGCCCACCCCGTTCTAAGCACGGGGACCTAATCCCCACAACTCTCCCTGAAAACTACTAGAATCCACAGATGAGGCAGCTGGAACAAGGAAAGCATTTTGCCCAGGGACACGGGGGTAGCAAGTGGCAGGGACTTGAATCCAGGCAAGCTTAGCCCCATGGAGGGATGTGCCGGACTTTCCAGGCTTGTGTTGACATGCATCAAGGCAACTGGCCCTGCCGCTAGGGATCACCCTGAACCTTGGGGCAGGGTGTTTAAGGACATGCCATGAGAACATACTAGCCAGTCTACGCCAGCTTTGTAGCCTGGTCTTAGGCTAAGCGAGCACTCATCCCACCCTCTGCCTAAGCCACATTACAAAGCATGCTCATTAACTGGCAAGGAGTTTTGTTTTTTAGATTTTATTTATTCATGAGAGACACATAGAGAGGGAGAGACACAGGCAGAGGGAGAAGCAGGCTCCATGCAGGGAGCCTGAAGTGGGACCTGATCTCGGGTCTCCAGGATCACACCCTGGGCCAAAGGCGGCACTAACCGCTGAGCCATCCAAGCTGCCCGGCAAGGATGTTTCTAATCACCAGGCTTTCTCAACTACAGAGGGAAGGGCCCCTCCCCACCCTATTCCCCCTACCAGAGGGAGGTCTGTCTGGAGCTGTGTCATCCAGAAAATGACCTGAACTAACCTGGCCAAGCACAGGGGTCCCCCTCCTCTCTGCTGCTTTTTTGTTTAATTTTTATTTTTATAGTAATTCTTCAGTAGGCTCTACGCTCAGTGCGGGGCTTGAACTCAGGACTGAGATCAAGGGTCGCATGCTGAACCGGCTGAGCCAGCCAGGCATCCCTCACTGCTGCTTTTAAGTCGCTTGCAAAATCTGAGGGGTAAATGGGTACATGTTGCATTAAAAATAGAGTTCTTAATTTGCCATCCACACTTGGTCGTGTATGTACAATGTTGTCTCTCCCCAAGGTGGGAAGGCAGATATGCAAAAAAGCAATAATAACACAAGGTGAGGCTTGTGTTCTTCTGTACCACACACGGGGTGCAGAAGAGTGCCCAGGGAAGGAGGGAGAGTTCAACCACAGGTAAATCAAATGATAGGAAAAGATGAAATAACAGAAAACATAGTGTCTCTTATTACCTGAACTGGTTCCTTCACTTGCTCACTCAGCTTGTCCAAGGCTACTTTCAGATAAGTTCCAGTGGGTTCTTTTACTGTTTCCTACGCTTGTAAGGTCTTAAATACGCCTGGTCAGCTCCCTTAGTGTCTTCATTTAAAAAAAAAAAAAAACACATATTAAAAGCTATTTTTGAAGCAAACCCTTCCTCTTGGGATAAAACCTCCCTTCACTGGCTCTTGCCTTTGAAGCCACACGTACCCTGCTCAGAGCCAGCACACCTCCTCTGAGGTGTCTTTCAGTCCAGAGGCCCGTGGGGGGGGGGGGCAGTGCACCCCAGCTGTTTCCAATTAAGACCCTCCAGCTGAAGCGACTGGATGGCTTTAGCAAGTCGAGTTTCCAGAGGGTCACTCTTATTTTGAACCGACATGTCAAAACAAAATCAACTCAACCCAAAACACATACAAAGCAAACAAATACATCTGTTTGCAGACTTACCTTAAAAATACAAGGGCAGAGCGAGTTGCAAAGGCCCCGTGGAGCTTCTGGGGAGGGGAGGGGATGGGGATCTGTGTCAGCTTCCCCCCTGCCCCCCCAACAGGAGATGAAGACGTGGCACCCCAAACCAGGGTCCTGGCCCCAGGGTGGTGAGGACTGGGCTCAGGCCTGGTATGACCCATGCCTCCTCCCCTCCCTGGGCCCAGGGTTAAGGCAGGTGACTGAGAAAACACACGCTTCACCTGCTGAGGCCTCCCCATCCACACGCACTGCAGACGCAGGCCGGCCCGGCGCAGGGCATCACAAGGACGTGGCATCAGGGGCCGGAAAGGGTGAGGCTCACTCCTCACCAGCCACTTGCTCCTGCCCAGTCTCATTCATCCACTTTGTCCTTGGAGGAAGGCGCACTTTGAGAAGCACGATGCCACAGGGGGCAACGTCCTCATCCTTTGGGCTAAAGAGGCAGACACTCTCCTCGCTGTTTGGGGTCTAAACTGGAGGATGTATCAGAGAATGGCCTAAAGTCATTTTATTTGGCCCAAGAGGTGTTGTTTTTGTTTTTGTTTTTTAAGATTTTATTTATATATTCATGAGAGACACAGAGGAAAGAGAGGCAGAGACACAGGCAGAGGGAGAAGCAGGTTCCATGGAGGGAGCGGGAAATAGGGCTCCATCCTGGGTCTCCAGGATCACACCCTGGGCTGAAGACGAGGTGTTTTTAAAATAATGTAATGAAACATCTGAAGATTTCACAGGAAAAAAAATCTAGATTTACAGCTTCTCTGGAAAAGTTAGGCTACATCTGACTCCTCTGGTCCCACGAGCTCCCTCTGCCCAAGACCCTCAGGCGGGCTCCCCTCTCCTTGACCTTGCCTGCGGGTCCTGGGGCTGGGAGGGGGGGGACCGTCCCCAGTCCCCTGCTCCGGGTGCCTCCAGCCACCGCCACTGGGGGGGGCGACACCGCTGGCAAAAGCTGGCACCCCCAGTCTCTCCGGGGCCCACGCAGCTTGGCTCATCAGCTGCCACGTAAGATTTGCATAGGAAGTGCCGCCCTGGGGTTCCCGGCAGACAGCCCTGGGGCCCGTGCAGGCCGCAGGCCGAGGGCCCTGCGGAGGAGGCCGGGTAGGGAAGCACAAAGCCGGGAGGGATATGGAGAGAGCCGCTTGAGGTCCTCACGATCAGGCAGTCGGCGACCCCCAGCCCAGAAGCTCCCCTGAAACTTGCGGCTTGCGGCTCCCTTCCTCGCACACAACCAACCTTGAACCCTGGAGCTTTTTAGCACGTCCCCTCGGCTTCCCCAATGGACTGGAAGCTCCCCGCGGGCGGGGATGGTGAGCTTTCCTTCAGGCTTCTCACAACAGGAAATCCTATGTTCTGCAACATCCCTCGGGCTAAAATAAGTGCTTATGACAAGTGGCTGAAGTGCAGATGATTTAACAAGTACAGATGGACCCATAAAACACCCATAAAATGCTAGGATAGTATCTGAACAAAGTTTACAAATAGTATTGCTATTTTGTTGCTTATTGTTTTTTAGAAAATTTTATTTATTTGTTCGTGAGAGACACAGAGAGAGGCAGAGACACAGGCAGAGGGAGAAGCAGGCTCCCCGTGGGACTCGATCTAGGGACCCCTGGGATCATGACCTGAGCCCAAGGTAGATGTTCAACCGCTGAGCCACCCAGGTGCCCCTCGTTGCCTTTTTAAAAAAAGGGTTGATTGATTGATTGATTGATTTATCTATGAGAAAAGGATTTATTTATTTATTTATTATTTATTAGAGAGAGTGTGCTCACAAATGGGAGGGGCAGTGGGGGAGAGAGAATCTCAAGCAGACTCCCCTCTGAGTGCAGAGCCGGGGCTCCGTCTCACGACCCTGAGATCACAACCTGAGCTGAAACCAAGAGTGAGATGCACAAGAGTCCACATGCACTGTGCCATGCAGGCACCCCTTTTGTTACTTTTTATTTTAAAAAAAAAACCCCACCTCCCATTGCCCATTGCCCATCTTTCTGAATGTCCTCCTCCAGCCCACCGCCCCCATGTTGGAGCTGGGCGCACTCTCCTAAAGCAGTCTGGGCACCTCCCCGGGATTCCGCAGGAGCCCGGCCTGCCTGGAGGTGCTTTTCACGTGAAGGAGTGTTTTGTTCTGTGGCGGTGACCACCATGGATATTCCCATTTGGGAACACTCAGGAGAGGTACAGACCTTCCAGACACACCAAGCAACCTGAAGCATGGGAGAAGGAGCTAGAAGTGAGTGCTGAGGGCATAGTGGGTGCTGATTCAGAGCAAGCAAATGGCTGATGTATAGTGACCCAGAGGGTGCGCTGGCCTAGAAATGAAACTTGAATTAGAACCAAATTGCTCTGTAGACCGTTCCTAATGAATATGGGTAAAAGATTGCCTTTCAGTGCAGTTTTTGACTATGTGGTTTAAGGTGATACGAGAAGCTTCCATCTGTAGGAAAAACTCAGAAAGGCTGAGGAGATGGTAAGGACCATGTCAAGAGCCAGAGGGGAGCCAATGCTTGAACCATCTGGCGTCCTCGCACTGCCCAGAGAAGACAGCCTTGCCTGTGGCCACTGGCCATCTGGGGGCTCCCGGACCCCTACTCTAACTCTCAGTCCTGGCGGCCCGTGTGCCTCCACTTTCACTCTGCCTGTTTCCACCTTCCAGCTCACCTGCCCCTGGATGTGACCGGCCCAGCTCTTGAGGGTCTTCTTGTGCATGAGTCCTGCCTTCTGCCCCAACTTGGTCCCAGGTCATTCAGGCCTGGTGGGGCACCTCTGGTTGCCCGGAGTTCCCCCGTGACCTCCCCAGACCTGGCCTCACTTTACCCTCCTGAATCTTCTCTTTTCTCTCCCTGTGGGCCTGGCCCCTGCATGTCCCTCGCTAAGGCTCCTCTGTCTGTCCCATCTTTCTTCCCAAGTGCCTCTTCTCTGAGCTTGGCCCATCCTCTCTCAGAGGCCTGGGTGAACTCCTGTTCCTGGGGGAAACCTTCCTTGGGTTCCCTACCCCCAGCCTGGTTTTCTTGGGCAGCCGTAGCATAGAGGGGAACAGACACGGACTTTGGGGAGCAGACATGCCTGCATCTGCATCTTTGTGCTGTTCCTTTCTAGAGTGTGGCCTCAGGTCACGCCTTTTTCTCTGCATCTATAAAACAAGGATCATTTCAACCTACATGGTTGTTATAAAGATGATGCTAAAAGCCCGGGATAGTGCTCAGCACATAGCAAATGATCAATAGCCTTGCCTTTCCTTCCTTCCTCTGACACTAAGTACACTGCTCGCTTGACACTGTGGGGGCTGCCCTTCCAGAGCCTCAGCCTTGGGGTGGGCTCCTGAACTGTGCCTGAACTGTGAATAAGTCACCCAGTGTGTCTTCCAGGGCCAGTGGGGGCTGCAGGGGCTTGGGCACCAATTCATCTCCCCTGTGCAGACACATGAGAGGCTACTTTCTGGATGGAGGGTGGGGCTTAAAGTGTAGGGTTCAGCGTGCTGAGCTGAACCTCTGCTCCTACTGCAGCCTTCACATCACAGGAAGAACCACTTCCGGGATAGAGGCTGCTCCAGGAGTGCCAGGTAAGGACCAGGACAGGATGGGGAGGACCAGCTCATAGACCCGCCCCCCACGCCAACCACCACCACTAAGTGACCTGCACACCCTTCAGTGGGTGAAGCAGACTTTTCAAGCCCCTGAGACACCAGAGTCTTGCACCAGCCTTCTCTCAGGACAAAGAGGCCTTCCAGAACAATTTATCCTTTGATGGTGAAACCTGCTCTGCACACTCCACATTTATTTTCTTTTTAAAAGATTTTATTTATTTATTTGAGAGAGAGAGAAAGCACAAGCAGGGGGAGGGACAAAGGGAGAGGGAGAAGCAGGCTTTCCACAGAGCAGGGAGCCCAACGTGGGGCTCAATCCCAGGACCCTGGGATCATGACCTGAGCCAAACGCAGATGCTTAATCAATTGAGCCAGCCAGGTACTCATTTAGCACCCCACATTTAGACTGAAGGAGGCTTCTCTACAGACCAAGAAGAATCTGCTCCATTCAATCACTTAACAAATATTGATAGTGTACCTACTATGGACCAGACATATTCCAGGCCCCAGGGCTACAGCAAAGAACAGCCAGGTGCCTGCCCTCCGGAAGTTTACATTCTAGTGCGGCAGCCAGATTGCTGACAGTCGTGTCACACCAGGAGGTAGAAAATGCTTGGGTGGGTGGGGTGGGGAAAGCATGGGGAAAGTTTAGAGGGTACGTGGCTGGGACGGCAACGTGTGAACTTCTCAGGGTTCTCAGTCTCTGCCTCTATGTGCAGGAACTGGCAACTTTTTAGGGAAAAAAAGAAGACACAATATACTTTGCAGGGAATTCCTCTGGTACGTATCCAGCTGAGGACAAACTCTTTTGCCCTGGCAGCTTGTGACCCTCTAGGTCATGTCCCACCATTGCCAGCCACCCAGGCCAGACTCTCCCAGCAATCTATCTTCAGACTAAAATCTTCCTGCCTCCTTTTCTGCTCCTTCTTCCCTCTGGAGCCAATGCTGTGTTCTGGACTCCAGGCCTCTGTTTCATGGCCAAGTGCTGTTCGTTTGCTTGCTTGCTTTGCCCGTCTTTCTTTAGCTACCTTCTCCAGTGACAAAGTTTATAGTCCCTTTATCATATCCAATCCCAGAATATAACTCTCTACCTGGAGCAAGAAAAGAATATTCTGGAAGTTACACACTTTCCAGGGCTTTCCTCCACACCAACCAGACAGAAGGCCAGGTAGTCCACCCTGGCTGCCAGAGGGTACCTCCCAAATCACCTCACATCTCTTGCTACTCCTCCTCCCTGGCTTCCTCATCTTCACAAGGCAGCCCATTGGTCTTCTAGAATGAGATCAGTTAAACCTCTGTATGCTACTCTTTGGGAGAGTGACTCTCCTGCCTGCACTCATATCCTTCCTCAAATCTCCACGCTTCTCTCTTTTTAAATAGATTGCATTCCTGTTAAGGGGCCAGCATTTCTCTCTCTTTTCTTTTTAAGATTTTATTCATTTGAGAGACAGCACAGATGGAGAGGAAGCCAGCTCCTGAAAGAGCAGGGAACCTGACCCCAGGCTCAATCCCAGGACCCTGAGATCATGACCTGAGCCGAAGGCAGACGCTTAACCGATTGAGCCACCCAGCTGCCCCTCCACACTTCTCTCTCAGAGCACCAGCCACTTCCCTTTTTTTGCCACAAAGGGGTTTTTTAATCTGACAGATGTGATTGCTAAATCATGCCTGGGAGCTCCTTGAGGGCAGGGCTCAGGTCTGTTGAACTCACCATTGACTCCACAAAACCCCGCCTGATGCCTGGAGATAGTAGAAGCTCAACAGTTGTCAAATATGCAAGTAAAATATCCCCAAGATACAATTATATTGTTAATACACGTACAAGAAACACTAAAGAAACACGGAAAAGGAAGGCGTGAGTGGCAAACCTTAATCCTTAGCTCCCTCATAAATAAACGATGTATTTATTATAAATAGTTCTGACCAAGGATTTTCCCTGATTATGTAAATTTAGGAGGTGTCTTATAAGGGTATGGAAGATGGAAACTCAGTTTTAGTTGTAAAGAAAAAAAAATAATAACATGAAACAGACACACGCACTCTTCCCCTCGCCCCTCCCTAAAACCTGCTCTTGGATGCGAAAAGAAAGCGAGACTGAGCCCAACCAATCAGAAGTCAGCTTTTCCGAGGCCCCGCCCCGCCCCTGGATGACAGACAGCTTGCTTCGCACCAGCCCAGCGCCACCTGCAGGCCGAGGAGTGCAAACGCGGCCCTTGCCGAGACCCGGCCGGCCGGGTCTGCGGGGCGCAGAGAGGCCTGGCCCCGGGGCCCGGGTGTGACCGCAGGGGGGCCGCGGTGGGGTCCGTCAGGCAGGAACCCCTCCGGAGCTGTCAACAGCGGAGTTCCTCTGGTTTACTCAAGTGACTTTCCCACAACTTCCCCCTTCGTGGTAAAGTATCCCTGCTTGACCAGAAGAATGGATTTGATGGGGGAAAGTGTCTGAGAAAAGTGACACAATAGTGGTTTTATTTTTATTTTTTAAAATATTTTTATTCATTCATGAGAAACACAGAGAGAGAGAGGCAGAGACACAGGCAGAGAGAGAAGCAGGCTCCATGCAGGGAGCCAGATGCGGGACTCGATCCCAGGACTCCAGGATCAGGTCCTGGGCCAAAGGCAGGCACTAAATCGCTGAGCCACCCAGTGATCCCCAAGATTTTATTTATTTATTCACAAGAGATGCACAGAGAGAGGCAGAGACACAGGCAGAGGGAGAAGGAGGCTCCATGCAGGGAGCCCGACATGGGGACTCGATCGTGGGTCTCTAGGATCAGGCCCTGAGCCAAAGGTGGTGCCAAGCCGCTGAGCCACTCGGGCTGCCCCCCGCAGTAGTGGTTTTAAATGCTTCAGTTGCATCTGTTTGGGGCCCAACCTCCATTAAGCAGATAGCTGTGGAGAGGGGGTGGCACCCTTTCCCTGGTCTCCTCAGTGGGACAGGGGTGCAGGGGTGCAGTGGCTGCCCCCATCCTCCACCTCACCCCAGTCTGTGGCCCAGAGAGCCCGGGCTGCTGGCGTCACACCCAGACCTGCATGCTGGTCCTCATTCTGAGTGGGCCCGACTGGGTGACTGTCGGCTCTGTTCTCCCTCACCTGGTCAGGGCACAGAAGTAAAATAATCACTATTCATTTCACATGCCTAATCCTGACTTGTTTTTTTTAAATTAATTTGTTTATTTATTTGCAAAGTTTATTTATATAAGTAATCTCTACACCAATGTGGGGCTTAAACTCACCACCCGGAGATCAAGAGTTGCGTGCTCCTCCACTGAGCCAACCAAATGCCCCCTTATTCCTAATTTTAAAAAAGTCGGAGGAGTATACTGCAGGACACTGAAGACTTGCTTGGCTCACGGTGGATTCTTTCTTTCTTTTTTTTTTTTTTAAGATTATTTATTTATTTATTCATGAGAATACACAGAAATGAGAGAGAGAGAGAGAGAGAGAGAGAGAGAGAGAGAGAGAGGCAGAGACACAGGCAGAGGGAGAAGCAGGCTCCATGCAGGGAGCCCGATGTGGGACTCGGTCCTGGGTCTCCAGGATCAGGCCCTGGCTGAAGGTGGCGCTAAACCACTGAGCCACCCAGGCTGTCCTGGATTCTTTCCTTGTGTCACTCAGTGGCCCTCAGAGCAGTCCCTTGGTGCCACCTGCCCTCCTCTGCAGTAGAGGTTTGTTCTGGAAGGAGGGAAGCCTGACATCTGGGAAGTCCAGATGCTCTCAGGACCCCCCACATACGGAGAAGATGGGGGAGGGTAAAAGTGTGGAGTAGAGGAATTTTTATTTTATTGAGCACCTGCTATGTGCCAGGTACTGTGTTAGATTTCTGACCAGGACAGCAGTGTCCTCACAAAACCCATTTGGTTTAAAACTAAATCATTGGTAATTTTAACTAGAATATTTATTGGCCTGCATTCGTGAAGTAACATGTATATTTGACCAATCAGATGCGGGACTCGATCCCAGGACTCCAGGATCAGGTCCTGGGCCAAAGGCAGGCACTAAATCGCTGAGCCACCAGTGATCCCCAAGATTTTATTTATTTATTCATGAGAATACACAGAAATGAGAGAGAGAGAGAGAGAGAGAGAGAGAGGCAGAGACACAGGCAGAGGGAGAAGCAGGCTCCATGCAGGGAGCCTGATGTGGGACTCGATCCTAGGACTCCAGGATCACGTCCTGGGCCAAAGGCAGGCACTAAATCACTGAGCCACCAGTGATCCCCAAGATTTTATTTATTTATTCACAAGAGATGCATAGAGAGAGGCAGAGACACAGGCAGAGGGAGAAGCAGGCTCCATGCAGGGAGCCAGATGCGGGACTCGATCCCAGGACTCCAGGATCAGGTCCTGGGCCAAAGGCAGGCACTAAATCACTGAGCCACCAGTGATCCCCAAGATTTTATTTATTTATTCATGAGAATACACAGAAATGAGAGAGAGAGAGAGGCAGAGACACAGGCAGAGGGAGAAGCAGGCTCCATGCAGGGAGCCAGATGCGGGACTCGATCCCAGGACTCCAGGATCAGGTCCTGGGCCAAAGGCAGGCACTAAATCGCTGAGCCACCAGTGATCCCCAAGATTTTATTTATTTATTCATGAGAATACGTATTTTTATTTATGTATTCATGAGAATACGTATTTTTATTTATGTATTCATGAGAGACAGAGAGGCAGAGACACAGGCAGAGGGAGAAGCAGGCTCCATGCAGGGAGCCAGATGCGGGACTCGATCCCAGGACTCCAGGATCAGGTCCTGGGCCAAAGGCAGGCACTAAATCGCTGAGCCACCAGTGATCCCCAAGATTTTATTTATTTATTCATGAGAATACACAGAAATGAGAGAGAGAGAGAGGCAGAGACACAGGCAGAGGGAGAAGCAGGCTCCATGCAGGGAGCCAGATGCGGGACTCGATCCCAGGACTCCAGGATCAGGTCCTGGGCCAAAAGCCGCACACGTGGCATGGCAACAGGTGAGCAGGTGAGATAAGCCCACTGCCTCGGCCATCCGCCTGTGCTCAGAGGAGCCCTGGTCCCTCTGGGACACTCCATGTGGGCACTGAGTGTGGCTCAGAGGCCAGCTCTGGTCCCACTGGCCAATGATTTGCCAAGACACCTCTCTGGACCTTGGTGGCCTCGGCCTTCAAATTGACATAACGTTCTCTGGCCCACGTGCCTACTGGTTTGTGATTAGGATTTTAATTTTAATTTATTTATGTATTCATGAGAATACGTATTTTTATTTTATGTATTCATAATTTTATTTTATTTTTTATTTTATTTTTTAATTTTTATTTATGTATTCATGAGAGACAGAGAGGCAGAGACACAGGCAGAGGGAGAAGCAGGCTCCATGCAGGGAGCCCGATGTGTGACTCTCATGTGTCACATTGATGTGTTCCAGGACCCTGGGATCATGCCCTGGGCTGAAGGCCGACGCTCAACCACTGAGCCCCCCAGGTGCCCCTTGTGATCAGGATCTAATGGGAGCTCAGCTGGAAAGCGCACTGGAAACGTTAGGTCCCACTGAGGGAGTTATCTGTATTCCTCTCTCACCTTCTCAGGCAAGGGACAGAGGGAAGTGGAGACGCAATTAATAAAGGGACTGTCAGCACACCTGAAACTAATATCACACCGCATGTGATTAGACTCTGATTAAAATATATTAGACTTGTGTTAAAAATAAATAAATAAAAGTACTATCTGCTGATGTTGGTGGAGCACTTGCTGTGTGCCAGGCTCCGTCCTGGGCATTCAGCATCATCTCATTAAATTCTCCCCACAAGGAGCAGCTCGGGTGGCTCACCGGTTTAGCGCCGCCTTCAGCCCAGGGACTGATTGTGGGGACCCGGGATCCAGTCCGGCATTGGGCTCCCTGCATGGAGCCTGCTTCTCCCTCTGCCTGTGTCTCTGCCTCTCTCTCTCTCTCTCTCTCTCTCTGTGTTTCTCATTAATAAATAAATAAAATCTTAAAAAAAAATTCTCCCAACAAGCACAGGTATGCGCAGGCCCGTTCCCCAAGCCCCGCCTGTTACTCCCTAGCTCCGGGAGGTGGGAGGTGGGAGGTGGCCGGCGCTGGCACCCGTCTGCCTTCACCCACCGCCATCTGGAGCTGGAGCTCCGGGAGCGGGAGCGCCCGTGGCCTGGGCAGCGCCTCCCGGGGTCTGTCCTGAGTCCCGTGCTCTGCGGCTCCGGGCGGGCCTGGGAAACGCGAGCCTCCTCCGTCCACCACCTCCTCCTTTGTCTACGAGGGGCTTTGCTCTCCACGTCCCCTGCTAGGTGTTCGGGGGTCACTTCCATCGTCCCCACCCTGGTCCTCTGTTTGGCTGGAAAAGAAATAGACGGCGTGGGGGGTGCGGGGACGCAGAGTCCTAAAGCGGACCTTGGGACACCTGCAGCCCTTGAGCATCCCCACGTGTGGCCTGGACTCAGCCGCCCGCGGGTGGCAGCGGAAAACTAGTGCCCGATAAGGAAAAATGACTTCTCAGGTGGAAGAGCAAGCTAGAGGCAGAGCGGGGCTGCATCCAGATCCCGGAAGCCCTGGCCCCGCGCTCTGGGCTCCCCAGGCTCAGGCTCCAGCGGGAGAGGAAAGAACAGGGTGAGGCGCGCCTGCAGGGCTGGGGCCCTCCTGAAAGCCCCTGGGGAGGCCACGTCGCCGGCACCTGCTTCCAGAGGCGGCCCACATCCCTGGGCTCCGGGCTCCTTCCTGCTCCTTCAAAGCCAAGCAGCAGTAGGTCAAGTCCTTCTCAAACCTTGTCACTCTGCCACCGACTCTTGTCTCCTGCCCTACTTCCAAGGCCCCTGGTGTTTATGGACCCCAGATAATCCGGGTGATCTCCCCATCTCCAGCTGGGCTGATTAGCAAACTTGGTTCCCCCCTCCCCCGGCCATGTGACCTAACATATTCACAGATGCCAAAGATTAGGATGTGGACGTCTTTGGGGGGGTCATTATTCTGGCTGCCGTATGCCCCTTGTCCCAAGGGTGGCGTCTGCAAATAGTCACGTCCTGCATGTCTGACACATGGACTGTGATGTACGCCTGCAGCTCTCTCCTCGCGCCTCTCGGGAAGGACTGTGGCCAGCCCCCGCCTCATCCCTCGAGGATTTCCCCTCCACTCTGTGTTCCCCTGGAAGTGTTCCCACGGCCTGCCAGCTCCTGGTGGGAACCTTCTCAGCACTTTCCTGTCTTTCTGTGTGTCCCTCCCACAAGTGGGCGCGTGGCCTCTGGGCCCGAGGAGAGTCAGGGAGACAGGCCCAGGTTGCTGGCTAGGCTCAGCAGAGGAACAGGGACACCTCTGTAGATGGGACAGGGAAGGGGTCCCTGCCAGTGCATCCGCTGACAGGTGGCCAGTTCTGGAAAGTGCAAAGGGCTAGGGAATCTGCTCTTGTCTTCTGAGGAGGGTCCTGCACCTCACTGGAGAGATGGAATTGGTTTCAGCTGGCAAAATGGAGATGGGGGGCCAGGCCCTGCCTGCCTGCATGACCCTGCTCAAGTAGGGAGTGGAGGGTGGGTGGAGGAAGCGGACGGTGCTGAGCTGGGATCTTCTGGGATCTGGGGTGGAGGCTGTGAGTTCGTCCCTGTCCCCCAAAGTGCTGGGGCAGCTGGGAACTGGCATCACTGCTGGTCTCCTCCATTCTGTCCCCTGCTGCTTGCATTCTCCTGACACTGTCCCCTCAGGGGCCAGCTGGGGCAGTCTTGGGTCAAATGCAGCCACCTTGTCTTTGCTCCCTGTAGTAGGCAGCTAAAATGGTTTCCTGTATATTCCCTTCCCCTTGAGTGTGAGCTGGTCCTGGAGGCCTGCTGTTTACAAAGAGGATAGCTGAGTCTGATGCAAAAGTCTGTAACTTCCCTCCTGCCTGAACACTGTCTCTCGCTCTCTCAGGCTTTCACTCTGATGAAGGCAGCTGCCATCTTGTGAGCTGCCCTGTGGGGAGGCCCACATGGCAGGGAGCTGAGGGCCGCTTTCAGCCTTCAGCCAGCGTTGACTAGAAGGCCTCAGTCCGACAACCCACAAGGAACTGAATCCTGTTAAGAACTATTGCATGAGGGAACCCTGGGTGGCACAGCGGTTTGGCGCCTGCCTTTGGCCCAGGGCGCAATCCTGGAGACCCGGGATCGAATCCCATGTCGGGCTCCCAGTGCATGGAGCCTGCTTCTCCCTCTGCCTGTGTCTCTGCCTCTCTCTCTCTCTCTCTCTCTGTGACTATCATAAATAAATTTAAAAAAAAAAAAAAAAAAACTATTGCATGAGTGAGCTTGGAAATGGATCCTTCCTCTTCAAACCTGGAGATGGCAGGATGCCTGGGTGCCTCAGCGGTTGAGCGTCTGCCTTTGGCCCAGGGCATAATCCTGGAGTCCCAGGATCGAGTCCCACATCAGGCTCCCTGCATGAAGCCTGCTTCTCTCTCTGCCTATATCTCTGCCTCTCTCTCTGTGTGTGTCTCTCATGAATAAATAAATAAAATCTAAAAAAGAAAAGAAAAAAAAAGTTAAAAAAAAAAAAAAAAAACCCTGGAGATGGCTAGAGCCGGCTATGTCGGTTGTAGCCTATGGGAGACCCTGAGCCGATGACCCCATGAAGCCACCTCCAGATTCCTGACACACAGCGTCTGTGAGATAATGAGTGTTGCTGTTGAAGGCACCAAGGTTTGGGTTAATTTGTTACGTGGTGATAGATCACAGATATACCCCCTTTGTCCTTGACCCTGTCGCCCCATCAGCCCTTTGTCCTTGGCCTCTGTTTACTCATCTGGTTCTCCCCTTGCCTTCCTGAGCCTCCTTCTCTCTCCTTCGCCGTCATCTCTCCCACCCCAGGCTGAGGTCTACCCCAGCGTCTCTGGTCTCCACACTCCCCAGGGAGAGCCCATCTATTCATGGCTTCCATAACGTGTAAGTACCGTGTCTATAGCGATGCTCCTCCAGTCATTCCCCACCCCTTCCATCAGCTCATCAGCATTCAGTTCCATTTCTCCTCCGGCCCCTGAATATATATTTTATCTGGATGTTACTATAACAACCCAAACCAGTGAATATGTCCCTTCCCGTCATCTCTGTTTCCAGTCAGCAATAGATGTTCCTTTTGGAAGGCGGCGGATCGCTTGCTCGTACCCCCTGCCAGAGCTGAGCACAGATCTCCTCGCCTCTGGGCTGCCTCCCTCCAAAGACTCACCTTCCTTAAACATGATCCCCAAGACATCAGATTATCAATCACTCTCGAGTCTCCAAGTTCTTTCCCATTGAACTTGCCTGATGTTTTCCACCAACATCCCCACGTGACTCTAGCGGCTGGACCAATGTTTCACCTCCCTGGCCTCAGGGAGGCCCCAAATGTAAGGCTAACGATTGGAAAAGTCCCAGATGTCCTTCAACAGATGAATGGCTAAACGGTGGCACATCTGCATGTGGAATTTTACCCAGGAATTAAAAAAAAAGGTACCATTAACACGCGCAACAACTTGGATGAGTCTCCAGAGGTTTATGTTGGGTGAAAAAAGCCAATCCCAAAAGATCTGACTCCATATACGTAACATCATTGAAAGGAGAAAACTGTAGAAACAGAGCATGGATTCGTATTGCCCCGGGTTGGGGAGACGCATGGGGGAGGTGGGTATGGCTGCAAAAGGGGATCAAAATGTTCTGTTCCATGACCACGTCAATGTTGGTATCCTGATTGTGATACCACACTTAGGTGTTGAGAGAAGTTATCATGGGTCGGGGGGAGACTGGTAAAGGGTACAGAGGATTTCTCTGTAGTTCTCACTACTGCACATGAATCTAAAATTATCCCCAAAAAGGGATGCCGTGCTGGCTCAGTCAGTAGAGCACACAACTCTTGATCTCAGGACTGTAAGTTCAAGCCCCATGTTGGGCACAGAGCTTACCAAAAAACAAAACAAAACAAAAAAAACAACTCCAAAAAAGTTTAATTAAAAAAAGATACCCCTTTTTTTAAAAGATTTATTTATTTATGCATGATAGATATAGAGAGAGAAAGAGAGAGGCAGAGACACAGGAGGAGGGAGAAGCAGGGTTCATGCCGGGAGCCCGACACGGGACTTGTTCCCGGGACTCCAAGATCGTGCCCTGGGCCAAAGGCAGGCGCCAAACCACTGAGTCACCCAGGGATCCCCAAAGATACCCTTTTTACTGAGTGGCATGGAACTCAACTTAAAGCCTGGAAGGTACATTACTAATATAAGAATATGAATGAAAAAAATCACTGCTTTTTACTAATGAAAATGTTTGTATCTGACACAACCACAGGCTTCCAGCCTTTTATTTTGACATTGAATTACATGCCCCACAGAGAGCCAGGCGGGCTGTGGGGTTGCTCAGCAGCTGCCCTGAGCCCATGAGGTCCTATTCAGCAGGGGGCAGCTCCTTTCCTCTTCCCTCTGGAGGAGCAGAGGAAGGAACCAGGGGAAGGGCTGGGGTGAAGGAGGTTGCAGCAGAGTCAGGAGAGTTCCACAGGGGAGGGTCCCTGAGTCTGAGGGTCAGGCCAGCAGCAGAGGGAGAGAGATTAAGGGGGAGTGACCCTGGGCATCACCTCCTTGCCCTCCCTGTGCCTCTCTGGATATTGCCCTCTCAGTCCTAATGCCCTCACCCACCAAATCCCAAGCAGCTCTGGCTCAGTTCTATTTCCTTAGAGACCCTCATCCCAGCCTTAATCCCTTCTTGTTTGAACACCACAATTTAAATTGTATTTAGTATTTTATTTTTATTTTTTTAGAGGGGGGCGGGGAGAGAGAGAGAGAATCCTCAAGCAGACTCCCTGCTGAGCACAAAGCCCAATGTGGGGCTCTATCACACAACCCTGAGGTCATACCCTGAGCCAAAATCAAGAGT
Source organism: Vulpes lagopus (assembly GCF_018345385.1). Classification (NCBI taxonomy): domain Eukaryota; kingdom Metazoa; phylum Chordata; class Mammalia; order Carnivora; family Canidae; genus Vulpes; species Vulpes lagopus. The sequence goes on from NC_054828.1 coordinate 114,112,357, forward strand.
CAAAGGCTCAACTGACTGAGCCACCCAGGTGCCCCTGAGCTCCACAATTTAGCTCATGATAACTGGCTAATGTTGGTCTGGATTGTGTCTTGTGATAATGCCTCACAGACGGAAAGCATCGCACCAGGCTCCCTGGCACAATGCTGGCTAAAATAATTGTTGGCTTTTATCACAGTCAAAGGGGTGACCCCCTTGATTTATGGAGAGGTCATAAAAATCAAGAAGAAAGAGATCCACAGCCCGATAGAAAAAGGGTCAAAAATAAATCTATAGTTCTCAGTTTATAAATGCAAATGGCCCTTAAACATATGAAAAGATGATCAACCTCCTCAAAATGAAAGAAATGCAAAACAAAATGTGGTGAGAGATCACTGCTCACCAATCAGATGGGCAAAAATCCAAGAGTTTGGGGCACCGGAGTGGCTTAGTCCGTTAAACAGCTGCCTTCAGCTCAGGTCATGATCCCGGGGTCCTGGAATTGAGCCCTGGGTCTGGCTTCCTGCTCAGCGCCCTCTCCTTGCTTGTCTTCTCTCTCACTAGCTCTCTCTTAAACAAATAAATAAAATCTTTAAAAAAAAAATCCAAGAGTTTAACAACATTTCTCAACTGGCAACATACTTTTTGGTACATATTCCTTATGGGAAGGCAAAATGCTACAACCTCGGGGAGTGATTTAAAAAATTGTTTCATTCAAAAGCAATCTTATTTTTTTTTTTAAAGATTTCATTAATTTATTTATGAGAGACACAGAGGCACAGGCAGAGAGAGAAGCAGGCTCCCCACAAGGAGCCTGATGTGGGACTCGATCCCTGGACTCTGGGACCACACCCTGAGCCCAAGGCAGATGCTCAACCACTGAGCCACCCAGGCGTCCCGACCTTGATATTCTTAAAAAAAAAAAAAAAAAAAAAAAACAAATCAGTTATTTTGTAGAATATCCCTTGTTTTGGGTTTGCTATGGTCTGATGTCTGTGCTTCTCAAAATTCATACGTTGAAACCTACTGCCCAAGGCGATGGTATTAGGAGGTAGGGCTTTGGAAGGCTCTACCCTCACGACTGGGATTAGGGGTCATAAAAGAGATCCCACAGGGCAGCCTGGGTGGCTCAGCGGTTTAGCCTTCAGCCCAGGGCCTGATCCTGGAGACCCAGGATGGGGTCCCACATTAGGCTTCCTGCGGGGAGCCTGCTTCTCCCTCTGCCTGTCTCTCTCTCTCTCTCTCTCTCTCTCTCTCTGTCTCTAATAAATAAATGAAATCTTAAAAAAAAAAAAATTTAAGAGATCCCAGGGTGCTCGCTTGTCCCTTCCACCACGTGAGGACACAGCGCAAAGACGGCTGACTATGACCCAGGAAGCCCTCACCAAACACTGAATCCGCTGCTGTGATGGTCTTGGGCTTTTCAGACCCCAGAGCTGTGAGAAGTGAATGTTTTCTTGTTTATAAGCCACCAGCCTATGGTACCTTGTCATAGCAGCCCAATGGGTTAAGATAGGGTTTGGATGTCTCCTCAAGATTAACTCAGGCGATGCATCTCGGGTTGGAAGATCATAGAAATGATGCTGTGTCCTTCTCACAGCCTCTGTTAGGCGGCATACCATTTCCATTTGGCTCATTACTGATGATGTTACCTTCAATCATTTGACAAAAGGGAAGTGTTTCAGGTTTTTCCATTGTAACGTCACTCTTTTTTCCTTTGCAATTAGTCAGTATTTTGTTGGGAAGTATTTTGAGACCCTGTAAATATCCTGTTCCTCATTCAACCTGCGATGTATTCATTTATTTCTAGCAGGACGCATAGATTTCTATTTTATTCAGTGGGCTGTAATCTGTTGGTATCATCATTGATTCTGATGCTCAAATTTTCCCATATTTTGCCAGTGGGAGCCCCGCCCCTGTATCCCATTATTCTTTGAGCACTTCCTTACTTTTCAGTGTGACATACTCTGGGCTCATCTTGTTCCTTGCTTGGTCCTACTCTGGAAACTGCCATTTCTCCAAAAAGGTTCAGTTCCTTTTAGTAAATAATGGTATTTAGAAACTAAGATCTGAGCATGAGGTGTGCTCATTCCAATGGAGGTTTTATGGCTTGTAGGTGCTCTCAGTGGACAGAAAAAGGGACTACTGATATAGAGACACATACAGGCACGTGTGTGTGTGTGTGTGTGTGTGTGTGTGTGTGTGTGTAGACGTATTTTACATCTATGTTTTTATATCTGTCAATACAGTGTGAGGCTCATGCTGGGAGTGACAGAGAGAGGCTAAGGTGTCTCCTGACGGAAGGGGCTGAACCAGCATCTAGAAATGGGGGAGGTTTATGACAGTTGCTGTGGGAAATCCAATAAAAGGATAAAATAATTGAATAAAAGATTGTGTATACACAATAAAACACATAAAACCACACAGAACGAATTTGTGTCTTTAGGAGTTTCTCTGTGCATGAGAATGCTGGCACTTTAATGGTTGCAAAGCACTTTCACATCTACTCTTTGTTTTCATGTTTATAACTTCTGTGGTGGGTTAGCAGAGTAGTCCACCCAGCCCTTTGGGACTTTGGGGTGGGTGCTGGTTGCTGGTCCATGGAGTCCCCAGAAAATGAGCTGACTAGCAGTTGGCTGAGGCTTTAGGGAAGTAATATCAAATCCCCAGATCTAGGGATTGCTCAAACTCTGAAGGAATCCCCAGGAAGACATGACCGTGCCACTAGGAAGCTGGCCCCCACCAAAGGAAACTTCTTCCCCATAGGCCCTCAGGCACAGCCATGGAGGACAATGAACCAGGGAGATTCTTTTAGGACTGGGACCTGGATCCACCTGTGAAGAAGTGAGCCTGGCAGCCCAGGCGGCAGGGTGTGGTCCAGGCCATGAGCAGCAACCCCTAAAGGTTCTTCCCCTTCTCCTCTTTTGCGAAGTCAGTCCCTGTTGTGGATAATCTGTTTTCTCTCCGACATCACAGATTTGGCGTTTTGGGTAGTTGCGTTTAAAATGTAGCCACCGTGGTGGATAAGAAGCAGCCACATCCATCTCATTGAGAGAAATGCACATTACTCAGAGATCCTGATTTTAGAGCTGGTCATGACTTGGATTATCTTCCTTTGGGAAGGAGATCAAGTGCATTTTTAGTTGTAGATGGCGTGGGTTCTTCATTTTAGTAGGAACATCTTAAAAATATCTTTTTTATTGAGGTGAAATTCACAGAACACTAATCATTTAAAAATGTACAATTCGGTGGCGTGTAGCACATTTGCAATGTTGTGCAACCACCACCTCTATCAGGTAGCCAGAGCGCTTGGAAAGTGCATACACAAGGAAAGAAGGTACACGTGGATGCCGGGCAGCCACGGGAGGAAGTGGAATGTGTTTGCTCAGCACCCCTTGCTCCGGGGAACGAGTTTGCTCCTACTCCATGGGTGCTGGCTGGATGCACCAGTACCGATGCCATCTCCTGCACTCCCTTATGGGGGTGGGCATGTGATTCATGCTCTCCTGCTGGCTGTAGAACCTGGTGCGCTGTGGGCTTGTGACCACGGCCAGAACAACGAAGTGACCCTTGGAACGTTTCTGCTTCAGTGAGGGTGACCATGAAAACCCAAACTGAACAATGATGTGTCTCAGACGTCGAGGCTCCAGGAGGGGGAGGTGGGTCGTTGCTAGGGGACATGGAGCTTCATGTCCTAGAAGCCTTAGGCCACTTCCTGAGGGAAACGAAAACAATGTTCTTCCCCTGGGATTCTAAACTGGGAGAAGGCACGCCTGGGCCTGCTGGCCACCATCTTGGAGTCTGTTTCAGGGAGGAGAGAACGCGCCAACACAGTGGGGAGCAGACAAGAGTGATGGCGACCATGAGCCCTGGAGCTAGCATTTGAGAAGCCGGACTTCCCTAGTCTCTCCAACCTTGGGCCTCCCCATTGTCTAAACTCTAAACCACTGAATCCCCTCATTGAAACCAGTTTAGGCTGGGATTCTGTCCCGTGTGACTGAGAGTCTTGACGAATATAACAAGCCACATGGAAGGTAGGTGGAAGTATCACCATTTGCTATAGATGAGGAACCTACGTGGATAGTGGTCTATGATGCAGCTCTCCGGGTGGGTGTGACAAGCAGTGGATATTAAGATGACCCAAGTGGTGAGTCACTGTGGGGCTGAAATCACCGAGCCTGATGGTAGGTGAGCCAGGTCTGCACATCAGGGAGGAGGTGCAGCAAAGGCAGGTGGAATGGTCTCAGAAGCAGGCTGGTCCAGAGGACATAAAGTCTAGCAGGGTGCTGGGGCCCAGGGTAGACTCTCATCTGAGTCAGAAGTGTGGGAACTGAGTCTTCCGCTGGAGTCCCCAGGGGGAAGATGTTAGAGGAACATGCTGCCGGTGAAGCAGTTGGAAGGGCCCCTGTGGTAGTCACTGGTGCTGGTTGCTAAATATGTCTGGTTCTCCCTGCTTTGAGATCCGTGGTAGTGTTTACTTCCTGGATCCTGATAGTTGAATGGAGCTGTTTGACTGGTTCCAGCCAATGAGGGACAGATGGCTATGTCAGTGTGATACCCTCCAGTGCCCTCCTTGCGATGGTGGCTCTTCTGTCAGCCAGGGTCCCAGAATATTCCATGAGCTCTACGCCTCTGCAGACTTGCCACAGACACGTAACAGGAGCAAGAAAAGTAAACCTTATGGTTTTTCATAATAGATTTAATAGATTTAATTTATAGTCATACCGTGCTCAATTTTTTATTGTGGTAAAATATGTACAGCATAAAATTGCCATTTTAACCATTTCTAAGTGTCTAATTCAGAGGCATTAAGTGCATTCACATATTGTGCAACCATCACCACCATCCACCTCCAGAACTCTTTTCGTCTTTCCAAACTGAAGCTCTGTAACCCACTAAATACTAACTTCCCACTCCTCACACACACCCACCCCTGACACACCCCAGTCCCTGGCAACTACTATTCTACTTTGTCTCTATGGATCTGACTACTCTATGTGCCTCACGTAGGTGGAATCACACAATATTTGTCCTTTTGTGTCTGACTTACTTCACTTAGCATAATGTCTTCAAGGTTTATCCATGTTGGAGCAGCTTTCAGAATTTCCTTCCCTTTTAAGGCAGAATAATATTCCACTGTATGCATATGCCACATTTTATTTATCTATTCATCTATTCATGAACATCCGGGTTGTCTTCACCGTTTGGCTATTGCAAATAGTACTGCTGTGAACACTGGTGTACAAACGTCTATTAGAGTCTCTGCTTTCAGTTTGTTTGGGTATGTACGTGGAAGCGGGATTGCTGGATCGGATGGTAATTCTATGCTTACTTTTGGTGAGGAACCACCATATTGTTTCCTACAGAATTCTTGTGATTTTAAGTCACCAAAATTTGGGGTTGCTTGTTGTTGCAGGATAGCCCAGCATATCCTGGCTGATACTGCCCCTTGCCCCAGATAATCTAGGATCAACCAGGATTCCGATCAGGCCCCAGTGAAAGAGACAGAAGTGAGAGGGTACAGGAGCCCAAAGGCTACATCAATTGGAGCTAGACCCAGTGTGATATATGGTTAGGAGGGCCCAGCAGGGTTAGCCAGCACTGATATGCCTCTTCTTGGGACCACCTGGAGGGGCCTTCATATGCCAAAGACAATCAGGGCCAGGCTCTGGACCAACCCTATAGCCACATGGTTGCTTCTTACTGGACATAACCCCCCTCTAACATGGTCAACTTGGGCCTCCCGACCCCAGCAACACAGATATCCAAGGTCATACACATCATGGGCTCCCAGTGATTTCATCACAAATAGTTCTACTCAACAGATACTTGATCCTGAGAATTTCAACTTGTGAAGAGCAACTATAATGTTTTTAAAAGTGTGCTGTGGTGATTTCAGGGTGAGGTGAACCAGGCTTTGAATCCTGGTTCTGTGACTTCCCAACTGGCTAGCTTTGACCAAGCCACAGTTTCTTCATCTGTAGAGTGAGGATAGTATAAACCGCCACACAGGTTTGGCAAGGACTATGCGAAATGTGCCAAGTCTGGTGCCGGGCACACAGGAGGCCCTCGGTAAACAGTCGCTGCTATTTGGGGGCAGCGTTATATAAGCCCTTGAGGAAGGGAGAGGTATGGCGCCATCTTTCTCAACACGGTCTTCCCTTTAGCCATGTGTTAGAGTATTTGTGGATGCCCATCTGGATGTGGAAAGAAAGTGGCAAGGGGCCCGCAGTGCACACATGCGTTCAACCGATGTTTACTGAGAACTTACTGGGAGCCCAGTGCCGAGCTCCACATGTGGTTCTTGTCCTCATGGAGGAAGCAGCACGAGTCTCTGGAACTGGACAGCTGCAATCCACGGACGGCAGGGCCGGTCATCAGCGGCATGGGGTGATGATTGTGCGGACAGTGGCCTCTGACCTTGAGGCTGGGGGGTGGGGGAGACTGGGGCATCTGGGAGCATTAGAGAGCTTCCAGAAGGGGAACGTCTTGGACAAAAGTTGAGCTTCGTGTCTCAACGAGTTAGGTGACTGTTCTTGTGCCCTCAAAGGGGTGAAGCTGGTGGGAGAGAAGGGAGAAGTAGGACTGGTTTCAGCAGTGAGGGCCTGAGTGCCCATCTTGGGGAAGCCCCTGCTCACAAGGGGGCTGGTGGGTACTTGGGTCAGGGAGCACAGGGCACTGCCACGTAGCTGAGGCGCCAGGTGGATTGGGGGTGCACAGTGGAAGGGGCTGCTGGAGGTACAGGCAGAACCGGAGAGCCAGTCTGGGGGTGCTCAGGGGGTCCAGCGCCAAGGCCTAGAGGTAGCGGTTGGGAAAGTGATGAGCAGAGGGTGGCTATGCTGATGGAAGTAGACAGAGATGCCCCAAGTCAGAAACCTGGAGCCCGGAGAACTCTCTGGGAATGAGAACAACCCCCACGGGAAAGGGGTGAGTAAGCGTGAGGGTGGAGTGTAGGTGTGCACAGAATCTTAGAGCTGGAAGGGATCTTCAATGTCATTTAGTTCAACCTCCCACCCCACGAAGTCTTTCAGTCTTCCACTGTCCAACTGAGGGCACTCAACTCTACTTGGACACTCCAAGGTACGGGGAGCTCACTCCCTTCATGGGGACTCACCCTCGCGAGGCGCCCGGGCCTCCAGGACGCCTGGACGGACCTGGCGCCGCGACCTTGGCCGCGCTGAGTGGGCCGGCCTCCACTCGGCGGCGGCACCTGGCGGGGGTGGCGGGTCGGGTGGGGATTGCGGTGCGGCTGGGCCGGCGCTGCTGTCCCCGGCCCCAGTGCTGAGGCAGGCAGAGTGCAGTGGGCTCTGGTGGAGGTCGGGAGAACTGCAGGGTGAAGGCCGCCGGGGGCTCCGCGGGCTGCCGGGGGGAGGCACTTGACACCGGCCCGGGGAGAGGAGGGGCCGCTGTCCCTGCGGCCAGTGCTGGATGCGGGGACCCAGCGCGGAGGCAGCGCCAGGTAGCGGGGCGCCCGCGGGCCGGGGGAGGGAGGGCTGCAGCAGGGCCCCCGGCGGAGTGGCCCGGAGCGCGGCCGAGGCGGGGCGCCCAGGCCCAGCGCAGGGTCGGGGCACTGCGGGGTCCGGCCCTCGGTCTCGCTGCGTGCCGAGACCCCCGGCGCGGCCGCGGGGGCCGGGAAGTCGGGCCGAGGGCGCTAGGACCGGCCGCGCGCCCAGGCCGCCACCGCCGCGGCGCCCCGGGGCCCCCCAGTCGGCGCTGCCTCCCGGGCCGGCTCCGCAGCGCCGGGGCCGGGGCCAGCGCGGCCGCGGGGGGCGAGCGGCGGGCGGAGGCCTGGGCCCGCGGGCGGCCGGAGGGAGGGAAGGAGGAAGGCGGAGAGAAGGGGTGGGAGGGGGGGACCCGGCAGAGGAGGCGGAGAGAGGGAGCGCGACAGCGAGCGGAGGGAGGGAGCGAGCGCGGCAGGCAGGCGGGCCGGGAGGGAGGGAGGGCGCGCGGGCGGCGGCGGCGGCGGCGGCGAGAGCAGAGGACGAGCCGGGACGCGGCGCCGCGGCACCAGGGCGCGCAGCCGGGCCGGCCCGACCCCACCGGCCACACGGTAATGAGCGCCGCTGCCGGCGGCCCGGGGGGCCGGCCCGGAGGCGGGCGGGGCGGGCGGGGGCCGGGCGGGGGGCACGCGGCGGGCAGTGCCCGGCTCGGGGCACGCTCCCGGACCCCTGCAACTCGGCGCCGGGCGCTCGCGGGGCCGGGGCTGCGGGCGGCGGCGGCGGGCCGGGCTGGCCGGGGCGGCGCGGGGAGCCGAGGGTTTGTTTATGTCCCCGCGGGCTCCGCAGGCGCCCCCTCCCGTCCCGCCCGCGCCCGGCGCGGAGCCCCCTCCCCGCCCCCGCCCCCGCCCGGCTCCGGGCTCAAGTTCAAGTCTATACAATGCCGCGGGGGGCCCCCTCCGCCGCCGGCCTCCGCCGCGGTGCCCGGCTCGGCGCTGCCGCAGGGGCCCCGGCCTGGCCGCCCCCGCCTTCCGGGCCCTGCCCCCGCCCCGGGGCCCCGCCTGGGGCCTGCGGCCGGGGCGCTGCAGGGCGCGGACCCCGACCCGGAGCGGTCGGCTCCCGCCGCGGCCCGCAGGGAGCGGGGGAGGGGGCGGGGGCCGGGCCCCGCGCAGGCTCCGCGGCGGCGGCAGAAAATGGCAGCCTGGCACGACCCGGCCCCCCGCCCCTCCCCCCGGCTCCCGGCCCTCCTCGGCCCGGCGGGGCGGGGGACCGGGAGGCCCCGGGGGCGGGCCGCGGGGTGATTCGGGGGCCGGGCCGGGGAGCGCTGCGCAGCGATCCTGCTCCGGCCACCTGTGGCTGGGGGTGCGGGTGCCCGCGGGCCGGGAGGGGCGGCGGGGGTGGCGGGAGTGCCACTCGGGGGCACACCTCCCCGCGGAGGGCCGGGCGGCGCGGGGGGACGTCGTGCCTGGCTCCTCCCTGCCCCCGCCGCGGGCCGTGGGAGCCGGGGCGGCGGCGGCGGCGGCGGCGGCGGCGGTGGCGGCGGCGCCGCAGTGTGGGGGCGGGGCGGGGGCGGGCGAGGATCCCGGGCCGGGGCCGCGGGGGCCGGAAGACGCGGGGATGGGAGCTGCGGGCCGGGCCGGGAGCGGCGCGGGTGGGGGCGCCCGGGGTCGCCCCCTGCAGCAGCACCCCCGGTCGCACACACGCACACGCACGCGGACACACTCACGCACACGCACCCCGCTGGGCCGGTGCAGACGTGTCCTTGAAAGCTTCGCATCTGCACAGTGAAGGACGAGGCCTCGCGGAGGCTGCAGATCGGGGTCTTCGGCCCCGCGGCCCCGCGCCCCAGGAGACCCCGAGCTTCGGGGCCGTAGGCGGCCGCGGCCCGCGTCGCGCCCTCACCCCGCTCCCCTCCCCCAGGCCGCCCTGCCCGCCCTCCCCCTCGGCGCGCGGACCGAGCTGGCCTGGGTCCAGGGCCCGCCCCCGGCCTCCCCCAGCCCCCCGTCGCTGGGGCCCGCGGCCCTCCGGCTGCCAAACTGCATTTCGCTTTCCTGGAACCTCCCTTCTTGGGGGCACCCACCCCCCTCCCCTCCCCTCCCCTCCCCTCCCCTCCCACCCCCTCTGTTATTTCCCACTTTCCTCTCCATCCCCAGCGTCCTTCCACCTCTCTGCGCGGCGAGGCCCGCGGGGTAGGTGCTGCCGCCCTGGTTGGGGCGTGGGGGGCTTCCTCCCCTGCGCGGGGGAGCCCCCCGCGGCTGCACCTTGACCCAAGATGGCGGCCAGCACCCAGCGGGTTGGCCGGGCCCGGGGGCGGGGGCGAAGGGCCGGGGCCGGAGCCGCTCCGCGTGCCCCCTCCCAAGCCAGCAGGGCCGGAGCCTGGGCCACGGGCGCCCTCTGCCCTGTGACCCCGCTTGCCCCTCGCTGCCGTGCCCGGAGCCTGCCATCAGCATCCCCGGGGGACTGTTGAGTCTTCATGTTTCACCCTGGGCTGCCAGCGGCTGGAGCGGCCTCCGGCCTGCTGGGCTGGCGGCTCTGAAGGGATCCTGGGATCAGGTGCTGCTCTAGCTGTGCCTCCTCCCTTGCAGGCAGATGTGACAGCTGCAGCCAGGGAGGCTTTTCTCCTTCGGCGTTGCTGGAGTGTGAGGACTGGCCTGTGGGCTCTGGGGAGCCCAGCTGTCAGGCGGAGGGACCCCCTTGGGCTGCCGGCCTGCTGGCAGGGGCTGTCTGCTGGTGCTTTCCTCCGCTGCACGGTCTGGAGGCTTGGGTTGTCAGGAGTTCCTGCTAGGTTTCTGGGGCAAGGTGGTCCCCCTCCGCCTCCAGGTCCCGTTGAGGCCGTCGTTGGGCTGTTTGACAGGCAACTCCGTGGAAGTGTGAGTCTGCGGGCCTGGGAGTGCATGTGTGTACATGTGCTGCACCGGCCGCAAACTTGCGCTTCGGGTCTGGCACCTGCCTGCCTGCCTCCCTTCCCTGGCCCCACTTCTTGGGGCTCTGGCTCCCTCTCTGCACTCTTGTCCAGCTGCTCCGTACTCAGGCTTCAGCTACTCCTCAAGCGCATGGCTCCCGGCTCAGGCTCGGGCTCAGGCTCAGGCTCAGGCTGACCGAGCCTGCTGCCCATCCCAGGCACGGGGGCCCGCGGTAGAAAGCCGGCCTTGGGAAGGTGAATTCCTTCTAGATTCAAGCAGTGCCAGGGGCACAGAGCAAGGCTGCCCTCCTAGCACTGGAGAGGACGACCGCACTGTGGCCATCTGTCAGGGTGTCTGCCGACAGGATTCCTCTGTGGGGTGGGGGTTGGATCGGAGCTCGGAGGTCCATTCCAACTTTGAAATTCTATGGCTCTGATTCTAGTGGTGGAATTTCAGACCCGGGAATGGGGGTGGGGTGGTCTGTTTTCACCACACAGCGGTAATCCGGAAAGGCTTCCAAGGAGTGGAGGTCTGAGCGGGCCAGGCCTCCTGGGGGATGGGCCTGTGAAAAAAAGGGGCGGGTGAGGGGTGGGGGGCCCCCCTGCATGGAGACAGGTTTGGCGCAGGTGCCTCCACAGAGAGTGTAAAAAGACAGCCTCCAGGTAAACCTTCACACGTAGGTTCACACGTAAATCTGTGTGTGTACATAATTTCCGAGGGTTCCCCCCACCCCGAGTCCAATTCACAATATGTTCTCGAGTTCCTCGTGGATATTTTCCTATCACGGTCACACAGCACTGCCAATGGTCCCCTGCAAGAAATGCAGGACAAGTTAGAAAATCCTTGCCCAGGGTGACTTGGCCCCTAGGGAACTCACACAGTGTCCCCTGCTCCAGCTCTCTCCCGTAAGCCTGTGGTCTCCACAGGATAAGGACCTGGACTTGGCGGCTTCTGGGTCCCCCATCAGACATTTAGTGGGACCTCCCTGGGTGTCTGCTGAACAGCAGGGGAGCTTGCTACACATCTGCGGTTTTGGTGTGTGTCCTCTCCCTTAGCGGTGGCCCAGCAAGGCTCCTTTTGTTGGGAAGCACATAGGGAACTCAGAATCGCCTTACCTGCTTCCTGATGGATAATTTAAGAGTAGACCCCTCACTCCCCATCATTGCACCTGAAATATTAACCATTGGTATCCAAGCCTTACAACTGAGATTTGAAAGAGAACTTGAAGCTCTGAGAACACTTGGAGCTGGGTTGGGGGCTGTTTGGGTGTGGGACCAGGCCGGGGTTGGAAGTACTACCCAGAGCCTGAGGCCAGGATTGGGTGCCCGTCACAAGCTCCCTCGTCTCTTCCTGCTGCTGGTGCGGGCCTGGGGTCCCTGGGGAGATGTGTGGTATGGCCCTGGGGAATCGTTTCCACTCCTACTCCGGTATCTAACAGATAGTAGCACCAGTCAGGAGCCCCCACCTGCCCTTTTGAGGCTGGGCATCTCTGTGACCACGTTTTACCGCTCCAAAGGGCTTTCATGGTCAGCTAGGGTGCCACATTCCTTTCCTCCCAAATCTTGAGGACTCGTTTTCAGTCCTCTCTATTTTTTGCTTAAAAAAAAAAAATCAAAAAACTCAAATCTGAGACCCATGACGTATCAGAGATTTGTGTGTGTGTTCAAGCTGGCCTGCACTTGGCTGCATGTGGTGGGCAAGACAGGGTGTGGTGCATGTGTGTGTGTGCATACTTCCACGGACACGGTGTGCAGCCACGTGGGGAGAGATAGGACTTGCTTAGACACGGGCCTGTTTCAAGGCAGCTGAAGTGAGGGCCCTGGAGTCCGATGCTTCCCTGCTGCCTCGAGATCTGGACCACCTAACTTAATCGCCCCGTGCCTCAGTTTCCTCACCTGTACCATGGAAATAAGTTGAGGGTGTCGTGAGGACTCAGGGGTCGATGCGCATTACTCCCTTGGTGGAGTGTCCATGCTCAGTGTCAGGTGGCTGTGAGGATCCTCATCATTTGGGCAGCTTGGGTGGACCAGTACTGCGGGAAGTGCTCTCAGAAGCCTGTCCACCTTCCCGCCTCTTTTGCTAAAGAGTGGATGATGGAGGAAGGTGCTGGTTCTGATTGATGTGGATGTTCTGATTGACAGATCTGCAGAGGGGAAGGCTCCTCGGTGCCACTTAGCCATCTGTTCTGGAGAGTAACAGAGCACGTTGTCAACAGGTTGTCTGTGTACCCACCTTAAATCCCTCGCGCTGTAGTTCCAGCTCTTTATTCTGATCCTGTCTTGAGCGTCTCGTGTTTGCTTGTTGAACATTTCTTGTGGGCAGAGAGAGCCCTGTGCTAGGATTTGAGGGAACACAGAGTGAGTTTAGGATGAGCCCAGCTAATTGATGACCACAGACCAAGGTCACAGGAGAGGGAGAAATAAAGTGCTCAAAGAACAGTGAAGCCACAATGAACCAGAGGGGATCAGGGAAAGCTTCTTGGAGGAGGTGGTACCACTGAGGTGGGGCCTCCAGGCCTAGGGAGGGAAGCCTCGCTGTGGGGGATGGGTGGCTGGAGGGTGGAGATGCTAGGGGGTGGGGTGGGGGTGGAGTGGGGCCTCTGGTGAGCTGAGGGCCAGGCTGAGGCCCCACATCGATTTGGGGAGAGCAGTCCCTATGCTCTGTAACTCCTGCGTGGCCCTGCGTGTAGTGTCTTGGCGGGGTGGGGAGAAGCCAGAGGGACGGATGGGGAGGTGGGGGGCAGGAGGGGAGCAGGGAAGGGGCCAGCTGAGCTCATTTGGTGTAGGCTCTGGATGATCCCTTTATATTCCATAGACTAGCACTTAAGAGCTCAGACTTGGAGGGAAACAGCATATTTAAATCACAGTAACCCCAGGGGTCTGTGGCTATTAAGGGGAACACCAGCCAGGGTAAGATCTGCACTCCAGTGACAGCAACGGTGGTATGGTGGTATGAATGGGGAGGAGGAGGGTCCCTTGCTGGGCCTCCCACTGCTTCCCCTCAACCAGGCTGAGGTGCCCCAGCATCCAGAACATTCCCACAAGGGGCTGTGAGTAGGGGAGAAATGGGGGCAGCAGGGCTGACTCTGCCCTTCCTTGCAGGCTCCCTCTGCCACCCACAGCAGAACCGAGCAGGCTCTGAGGGGATGTGACCCGGGTGTGGCTGCAGGTGCCTAGCAGCAGGCCCCCCCGCCCCAAGGACAGCTAGTGGTCAGGGCCCTCCAGGCCACATCTCCCTTGCCGATCACATCCAGGCCAGGCCTGTCTGGAGGACAGCGACGGGGGAGGAGGTGCAGACGTCTGGGGCTTTCCTAACTGAATCCCTGCAGGGAGTGGAATTTTTTTTCCAACCATAGCTCAGCTCAGCTCAGCGTGGTCCACCCCTGTCCTGCTGAGGTACCCTCTGACCCCTAAGGCTTCCCAGCCTTATTTATTTCTATAACCAGGTTCCTATTTTCTCTTTCCTGTGGTCTTGGCCCTGCTCAGTGTCATCCCTATTGATCTCCCCTCTGTTTCTGTTTCAAATGTCAAGGTCATTTTTATTCTGAGCCAGTTGTTAGCCACCCTGTCTGGGAACACCAAGGGGACAGAGGGCCATCCCTCCCAGTGAGTAAGTGGGGGTCAGAACTTGGGTGTCCTGACTCCTACTCTAGTTCCTCTGCTGCTGTGCCAATGAATGGGCCTAGGGATTGGTGCAGGTGTTCTAGACCTAACACATCCCCTAGATCCCTGTGTCCCAGTGGGCTTTACTTGGACAGATTGAAAGATGCTCAGAGAGGACATTATGGGACAGCGGGGTCAGGTCTGTGGTTTACTGAGCCATGCATGGATTGACAGGGCCATGTCATGGGGAATATCAGGGAACTCTGGGCCTGGGTGGCCGTGAAGCTGGGGGCTCTGGGAGTGTTGCTCCCCTGCAGAGGTTCCCCAGAGGACCCTGAGAGGGGCAGGGGAGGGCACACAGGCCTATGCCTAGCAGCTGGTATCCTCTAACATTCCACCAAACAGAACCTGTGGGAAAGGGGTTTCTTGAAGAATGGTCCTGTATGATCAATTTTAGAGATTCTGAAAAGAGTAATACATTTAATGGATAAAGAGGAATCTATTTAGATTCCCCCAAGCCTTTGAAAGGAGGTAGTAAGCACGTCTATTCTGATGTGTTACATGCCTGTGATATGGTGTTGGGTAACCCACGAAGGCAGTGTGTGGGGGTGTGATCTTGTTTTTGTAAAACCCTTTAAAAATAAATACATATATACATGCACAGAAAAAGTTGTTCTGGAAGGTTACCCAGCAGACCTGTCCACAAAGTCTCTGCCTCTTTATATACCTTTTACATTTTTGTAATCTTTGAAAAGATGTAAACGCACACATGTTACTTTCTTAATGACAACAACAAAAATAAATAAAACCATACTTTTTAAAGCTTCTGGATGAGAACGTGGAAAAGATTTGAGTCATGGTAGGGCTGGAAGGATGACTCTTTTTTATAATGGGTAAGAAAGGAGCTTGGAGGCCGACAGCAAAGGCTAGGGCCACTCAGGTGCCTGTTCTTTCTGGAAGGGTTGTAGGGACAAACATTACAGACCCTGGGAAGCCTCTAAGCAAAGGCCAGGACTAGCAGGGATGGGCTGTGAATGGAAGATAGGCAGCTGGCTGAAGCCTGGCCTGTGGTAGGGCAGGGCCAGTGGGCCAAGTTAGCTCTATGGGACGGTGGCTTGAGCTCTCAGTTCACCCAGAATGGGAAATGAATCACTGGGGGACTTCATGGACGGCTTCGATCTGGTGGCTCTTGTGGCCCAAATGGTTCCCTGGGAACCGGTGGTCTAATCGGGGCCTGGTCCCCAGGCGGAGCTCAGGCGACCCGGCCCTGGCATAAAATGGGCAGCGCGGAGAGCCACACGCAGGGAGGACAGCGTAGGGCTTCAGGGGGGCCCAGAAAGGGATGGAAGGGGTTCTGGGGAACTCTTCGGGCATGTGGGCTCCAGCTGGGCCCAGGTCTGTGTCCGGAGAGGCCCACGAGTGGGTGGCAGCGACCCAGGTGACAGGGCGGAGAGGGGAGGAAAGGCAGCTACAAATTCCTCTGCCGGTTGCTTGGCAACAGCCCCCAGCTTCCCCTTCCATGGCCCGCCCCCAGCACCAGCCCCTGCCATGGGTGCCTTCCTCCAGCTTGTTTTCCCCTCCGAGGCGTCCCGTTAAAGGGTATGCGTCCGTGTCTGCCTCGGCCCCACCCCTGGCTGAAGGCCGGCAGAGAAATATGGTGACATGGAAGCAAGCACGGAGCGTGTCCCTCTGCTGCACCCCCGGCCTCAGCCCCAGGCCAGCAGGGGACAGGTGTGCCGGCCTGAGAAGGGACGTAGCAGGCAGTCGGCCGGCGCACCTGATGTGCATGTCAGCCCCACCAGCCCTGGCTTAGCCTGGGCCTAAGTGTCCTTGTGCCGCAGATCAGCATGAAAGGCCTCCATCTCTTACCGGCATGGCCGGAAGCCAGTGGAATCCTGTCTGAAGAACAGTTGGCACTGTCCCCAGCACACAGTAGGAGGCGAGGAGACAGGAGCTCCTGTCCTGAGAGGGCTGCATGCGGGTGACTGTGGGGACCGGGCAAGATGGCCCCCGTGAGGCCCTGTTGCTTTGCAAGACCTTACAGAGGTATCTGTCATCCTCCCTGTGGGAATCGCGGGGCCTCTGGAAGGTCGAGGTTCAGCTGGTTGATCTGTAAGGCCTCTGGCCCTGGCCCCCCGATCCCTGGGCCTTTAGTCTTGGTGGAGTCCAGGCCCACTAGGGACCTCACGGGTCCCCTCAGTCCTGGGCCTTCTCTCTCACTGCCCTCTGGTCTCACTGGGCCCAGAGCAGGCCGTAACCTCTCTGCTGGGTTCTGGGCCTGCTGGCAGGGCCGGCTCTGCCCCCTGGCCTGGAGGCCTGGGAGGGTCTAGACCACAGCAGGCCAGGCAGCTGGCACACGGCAATGGTTCCTAATGGTTTTACGACCAGCAACAATGCGGTGCCTATTGCCATCCTCTCACGGCCGGCTTCCCCGCCCATCTGGTGGTGGCCTGAGGGCCTGCCTGGCACTGGGGGCTCAGCTGGGAAGCCCAGTGAGGCCTGGCAGTTGCTTCTGGGTTTTTTCTGTCAACACCCTCTACACGGCCTAGACTCCAGGAGAACTGGGGTTCAGCAGACTGAGCTGCCAGGACCCTGCCTTGGCAGGCCTGGCAGCTCTCGAGTTTCTGTCCAGAGGTCCCTTGCTTCACATCCTTAAATAATGTTCATCTGTTCATTTATTAAAGACCTACTATGTGCCAGGCACGGGCCACAAAGATGAAAGAGACTGAGCCGGTGCTCTGACGTGGAGTGATTATTAGAATGCAGGTGGGTGGAGAGAGCTCAGGGGCTCAGAGAAGGGACATCTCATTCAGAGGAGAGAAAAAAATCAGGAGGGGCTTATTTATTTATTTAAAAATTTTATTTATTTATTTAAGAGAGAGCGAGAGAGCACAAGCAGGGGGGAGGGGCAAAGGGAGAGGGAGAAGTAGGCTCCCCACTGAGCAGGGAGCTGGTGCGGCTGGATCCCAGGACCCCAGGATCAAGACCTGAGCTGAAGACAGACACTTAACCGACTGAGCCACACAAGCGCCCCAGGAAGGGTTTTAACAAAAAAAAATTTTTTTAAAGATTTTATTTATTTATTAATGAGAGACAGAGAGGCAGGGACACAGGCAGAGGGAGAAGCAGGCTCTCTCCAAGGAGCCTGACGTGGGACTCGATTCCAGGACCCTAGGATCATAGCCTGAGCCAAAGGCAGACGCTCAACCACTGAGCCACCCAGGTACCCCTAAGTAAACAATTTTTTAAAATTGAAATTTAGTTGACTTATAATGTTAAATTAGTCTCAGGTGCACAACATAGTGGTTCAACAATGTCATAATGACGGGCTCATCACAATACTGTTCTAAAGAGGTGATGGCTGAGCTGAGTGTCAAGGGCAAGGAGCAGTTAGCCAGGGGCTCAAGGGCCTTTCCTGACCTGATGGGATGAGGAACTGTGGGCTGTGGGGCCAGAGGGCAGGGCTGGCACTGGACCCAGAAGGGCTGGGATGTTACCTGCTGATAGATGCTGGGCTTGGAGTACCCATATTTGTGTATGTGGGAGAGCACCCAGGGGCGTCAGGACAGAGAGATCGGACAAAAGGAAAGGGGCAGGGGCAGCCCGGGTGGCTCAGTGGTTTAGCACTGCCTTCCGCCCAGGGCGTGATCCTAGAGACCCGGGATCGAGTCCCCTGTCAGGCTCCCTGCATGGAGCCTGCTTCTCCCTCTGCCTGTGTCTCTGCCTCTCTCACTCTGTGTCTCTCATGAATAAATAAATAAAATCTTAAAAAAAGGGGGGGGGGCAAGGAGCTGAGGCAGGAGGGGAACAGAGTGTGAGCATGGAGGTGGGGTGCTTAGGGGGGCATTTTGGGAGCGGAGCTGGCAGGAATGGCTGGGTGATGTCACCTGGCCAGCTGCATGGGTGAAGGTGGCAGCCACTGAGAGGCACAGGTGGGGGTAGTCTGGGAGTGCCTTCATGTGGGGGAAAGTACTGGAGTTGGGGCGCCCAGGGCCGGGCCGGGCCCAGCCGGACAGATTAGAAAGGTGGGCACATTTTTTTCCATAACTGGTAGCAAACCCTGTAGATTTTTGAGGAAGGAAGTAACTAGGGGAATCCTGGTGGTTGGAAGCCTGAGCAGGGGCTTGTACTTCTAAGGAGGCCCCTCAGAGGATGAGCCTCAGGCCGCCTGGGTGGCTCAGTTGGATGAGCATCTGCCTCCAGCTCAGGTCATGATCCCTGTGTCAGGCTCCCTGCTCAGCAGGGAGTCTGCTTCCCCCTCTCCCTCTGCCACTCCCCCTGCTCATGCTGTCTCTCTCTCAAATAAGTAAATAAAATCTTAAAAAAAAAAAAGATGAGCCTCAAGGCCTGGACTCTGTCCTTGGACTCCCCGGCTGCAGGACCTGGGGTGAGTCCTGTCCGCCTTTGAGAATGGCATGTGAATTGCAGTTAGCATCCACCCCCCCTCCAGAGGCAGGGCTGCCTAGATAGTAGGGATATGCAGTTTTGGGAAGCAAAGAGAAGAGACGAACAAGAACTTTCTCTAAGATCGAAGTGAGTCCTCTATATGTCACAGGAAGGGCCATTAGCAAAGAACTTCTTGAAAAATGACGTGAGCCGCATTAGCGCCACTGAGACAAGAGGCAGTGTGGCATCGTGCCAGGGCCACCAGACCCAGTGCTGGACAGACAGAGGCCCCTCGGCCCTGCCACCTCCCAGCTGCATCCTTGGGCAGATCAGTCCACCCTTCTTAGCCTCAGGTTTGCCATCTGCAAAGTGGAGATAACCTCACAGGCTTGTGTTTGCTTGTTTGCACTGCTTCATGCATTAAACCTGGGCATTTGATGTCACTTGTCACACTCTTTATGTCACCCGTCTTTTAAAAGAACCCTTATGTGGCTGACCTCGTAGGTACTCGGGAATGAACACTTGGCTGCGCATCCTCTCTGTCTGGTGCTGGGGAGGCACACATGTGTGCCCCCCTTCTTTCCCTCTCTCACTGGCTGAGCTGCTTCTTGGTCTTTGCCTCTGGGAGCCCTGTCCCCCTCCCCCCCGCCCCCATTCCCTCAGTCAATTTTGAGGAGTTGCCTGTCCTGGGAGGGTCCATTTATCATGTTCCATTGACTCTCAAGCCTGGTCACCCCAGTGTACTTGAAGAGCATCTAGTGGGCTACCTGGGAACTGGGGGAGTTGGTTCCTTTTCTCTTTAGTAAAGAGTGGATAGAACTGCCCAGGGCTGTGTGGAGAGCAGAGGGCAGGGAGGGAGAGGCTCTGCACGGGGCCTGGGTGGAGCACAGCCGGGACCTTGCCCGGAGCTGGCTCGGTGTGCTAGGCAAAGGGGTGCAGGGCTCTGGTGGGGTCTGGAAGATGAGCCCGGGGTGACCTTGTCTGAACAGTGAGACTGGCTTCCTTGTGAGCGGGCACACATGGTGACCATTGGCTGTATCCTGGGCCCTGTGACACGCAGCCATGCCCGTGGGGAGACCTTTGAAGCATCTCTGCCTTCTGGAGGAGGCTCTGGTGGGAAGATGGCTTTTTCTCCTCCCAGGCTCTCGTGGCCGTGATGTTGGCAGGAAGGCCTGGGCCGGAGTCAGGCCGTCTCTGGCTGGGCAAGGGGTTGGGCTGGGACCACTATCAATTTGAGCGCGGAAACCAGTATTTCACTGGGTTTGTACAGACCTGTGCTCGTACCCTGTCGGGGGGGCAGCCCTCTGGAAGCTGAGCATATATGGACTGAGGGTGTGGTGGTGTAATCAAATGAAACGTACAGCATAATTAATCTGGCATGCCCTTAATGGTATGCATAATTGTGCTGCATGGTAATTAGGTGTAAATGGTAAGCAGTTCACATAAATGTTTTTGTAATTGGTATTAATTTTGCAGAGGCAAACTAAGTTTATGCGGTTTTTCTCTTCTTGCTCTGTTAGTTTTCTAGCACAGGCGATTCCTAGCTCTTGGAGGAATTCTATTGCAAATGTTTGTTTATCGGGCAATGTTTTGTGTTTTCTCTCAGAACAATGTTATGAATGGTTATGAGGTTCCCAAGCTGGTTTCCAAATGCCTCTTTGGCCCATGCCGTAGGTGAAATGTGTGACGCATGTGCAGGGAGAGCCTGGTGCATGAGAGGAATGGGTGTGTGTGTGTGTGTGTGTGTGTACCTACGTGCCTGTCTGTATATGTGTGTCTGTATCTGGCTGTGTGTGTTTGTGGGGGGGAATGTCTATATGTGTGTTTGTGTGTACATGCCTGTGTCTGTGTCCACATGCGTGCGTATCTGTGTGTGCACATGCATCTGTGTGTATCTCTGTGTGCATGTGTGTGTATGTGTTCGTGATGACAGATTCAAGGCTGTGATGAAGAGGTTACCCAGTCTTGTGGCCAGGGGGATTAGGGGCAGGCTTGGGCTTTGCCTCAGAGAGGACTCTAGGTCAGGCCACAGGGAGCAAGAGCCACTTGTGGGTGTGGTCTTAAGCCAGAGTCTAGGTTTCCTGAGGACACTTCACTGGCCTTTTGCCCTGATTAATCACATAATACTTTTTTAAAGACTTAACATTGATTTAGTGCCCACCGTGTGCCAGGCACCGTGCTAAACGGTTGTCTCGGGTTCTCTCATATCTTAAAATGGGCTTATAAAGTAGGAGCTCCTATTTGCTCTGTTGTACAGGTTGGGAAACCAGAGCTCACGTCTCTTGAGTGGCAGAGCCAGCGTTTGAGGCGGAGTCCGGCTGAGCCTCCCTAGGGCTGCAGTGGGGCGTGATGGCACCAGAGCTCCTGGGCAGGGGTTAGTGATTCTGAGATGTGCTGCCCAGAATCTGGGACCCTTTTTCCTCCCCTCCACTCCCTCCACAAGAGGTTTGGTTTTGGGTGGGGCGGAGGGTGAGGAGAAAGCAAACCAGGGACTGGTAGGTAGTTCATTTAGCAGTGGGTGGAGAGGAGCTGTGCCTCAACAGCAGTTCCCAGGCCCTGAGGACCCTTTAGGGGAGACATCGTAGCCTTGGCCTGGGAGGGGGTCAGGTGGGAGGTCGCTCCTTGTCACTTGATCTAGGAAGAGTGGAAGAAGTGTGTGCATAGATACCTAGGACTCAGCTTCCAAGGGCCTGGCAGTGTGCGGGAGGCCAGCCCCCCTGGCTTCCCATGGTTCACTGACACCCTGACCTGGGACCCTCACAATTCCCTTCTCCCTGGGCATCTGGGGGCTGGTCGGGCCTGCAAACCCCACAGCAGGGGTACATCCTGGCCTGGGAAATGTGGCACAGGAACCCAGAGCTCCAGAAGAGGGCTTTTCCATTGGCACAGTGCCTTGGGGAACTCTGCTAAGCGACCCCTAGAATGGGGCTTGTGGGGGGTCACTCTGGGCACTGCAACACTGTGCTAGGGATGTTGCAGCTGCCTGGGAGTGACTTCACACAGTCCTCTCTGCCTCAAGGGTCACCCAGAACAGGCAGGAGGGGGAGGGGCAGGAGGGGAAGACAGCTGTTGGCTGTTTGGGGGGCCAGCAAGGTGCCAGACATGAACTCTGACCTCATCTGTTTGGGGAAAGCAGACACATGCATATACACATGAAAAGCAAAATGACCACACAACAGAAACTGATTAAAGACCCCTGGATGGGTGGTCGAGGAGAAGCAATGGGAGTGGGGTGGTGCTGAGGGATGGGGGAGGGAGGGCCCTTCCTCCCCCCAGTCAGAGGAGAGAATGGTGTGAGTGTAGTCACAAGTGTGGGGATGGAGGATGTAAGCTGGAGGACAGTGACCGGCCCTGGAATGATGGAGTCAGCTGGGAAGATGGGGTGGGGGAGCATGCTGCAGTGAGCCATCGGTGTAGGACCAGGCCAGAGTTTAGATTTTACTCTGCGTGAAAATCATTGGCATCATGACGTTTTTAAATTTTTTTTATCTTATCTTTTTAATTTTTTTAAAGATTTTATTAATTCATGAAAGACACACAGAGAGAGAGAGAGAGGCAGAGACATAGGCAGAGGGAGAAGCAGGCTCCCCACAAGGAGCCCGATGTGGAACTCGATCCCGGATCCCAGGATCACGCACGCCCTGAGCCGCCCTGAGCCGAAGGCAGATGCTCAACTGCTGAGCCATCCAGGCGTCCCATGAGTTTTTTTTTAATAACAGCTTTATTGAAATATAATTCACATACCATCCAATTCAGCCATTTAAAGTGTATAATTCGATGGGTTTTAGTACATTCACAGAGTTGTGCAACCATCACCACAATCAATTTTAGAACATTTTCATCAGGCGTCATAGGTTTTGATTGAGGAAGCCATGTGTGGAAAATCTTTGCTGAGCGGCTGGGGTGGGAGGTAGAGGGCCGGAGAGGCAGGGAGCCCCGTGGCAGAACCAAGGTCGTGCCCTGTGGTGCAGAGAGCGGAGGAGCTGGGGCATGGAGGCCTGAGGATCGGTGCCTGGTGCCCGGCGGAATGTGGGGACTTCAGGGGAAGGGGATTTCATTTCTCTTCGGGGTTTGGGGCTTCGGCAGCTGAGCGGAGGGTGGTGCCACTTCCACATAGGGAGAGAAGCCAGAGGAAACAGGAGACCTTTGGTTCTAGAAAAGTGGGATTTTAGGTGACTGCAAATCAGCCAGTGGGGGATGTTCAGAAAGTGGAGGTCTGCTCTACACGAAGCCTGAGTACCTCAGCAGAGGGGATTTCGGAGGGCAGCTGGGGGTACAGTGGGATCCAGGATGGTGCCCACGTGCACTAGTGGAGAGGAGGGCCCCAGGGGTGGGAGGATCAAGGGCACAGAGCCAGGTGGAGGCATGGACAGGAGAGAGAGCCAGAGAATCCACCGGTTTGTGAACTTCCAGAAGGAGAGGTGTCTCGTGCTCAGCAGTGGCACTCAGTAAATGATTGACGTGCTTCAAGTGGGGTCGTGGTTAGCTGGCACGGATGCTGGATTGAACTCACGGATGGTGAGGATGGAAAAGGCCCTTTGAGGCTGTGGGTGACCGTATCAGTCAGAGTCCATTCAGAAGACAGAAACCACATAGTGATTTAAACAGGAAAAGTTTACTATCAAGACTTCTTAACTACAACAGGGAAACGGAGAAACGGAGGATTGGAGTAATGAGAGTAATGAGAGTAATGAGAGTTTGGCTAGAAAGCAGCAAAACAAACTGCAGAGGATCTAGAAGTAGCATGTTTGAGACCAGCTACTTCCCTGGGGTTGCCATGGAACACCCACGGAAGATACCCCCCAAGGCTGGGACCCTGATCTTGTTGGAGAGGGCATGGCTGTGGCGCCCTGGATGACGGACATGTTGGCCGAACTTGCTGGAAACCTGCCCCTGGAGCTCACTGGAAGTCGTCCTTTGGGTCTCAAGGAAAGTTGGGCATGAGGAGTTATATTGCTGGAGGCACAGCGCCACTAAGCCCCCCAAGGGAGTGTTGGGTGAAGCTGCTGGCTGCTGTTGCTGATCACCCGACTGCAGAGGCCAGGCCCTGGAGGAGCACCCTCCTGGCAGGAGCCCAGTGCTGGATGGGGCAGGACTGGGCAGAGGGGAGCCACAGAGACAACAGGATGTGGCTGCTGGAGAAGTTGGGTATGGTATTGGAACCCTCCAGAAGAGCACCCCCGGTCAAGGAAAGAGGACTCCCTTTTCTTCAGTGACCCTCCATCACCCTCTGCTGGCAGAGTCTAACGCCCGACTGCCCGCTGGCAAAGAAGAAATATTTCAAGGGCCTAGCTCCATTTTCACTGAGCAGGAAATGAAGGATGAATAAATCGATAACTGGCACAGTCTGCTCCTTTGGCTGCACAGCTCCATTTGCACATTTCACACACGTTTGGGGCCCCCTACAACTACAAAATAAGCTATATTTCTATCTAGCGAGACACAGCTATTTTTCTCACTGAGGTTCTCACTCTTTTCCCCAAATGAAGAGTTCCACCAATCACTGGATCAGCCCACTGTCTCCATGAATAACTTCTCAAATTCAATCACAGTCCTACTGACTATTCTGTTACCTACAGACTAAATTATAGGGGCACCTGACTGGCTCAGCCAGTGGAGCATGCGACTCTTGATTTTCTCTCTCTCTCTTTTTTTTTTTAAGATTTATTGATTTTATTTGAGATAGAGAGCACAAGCAGGAAGGGCAGAGGGAGAAGGAGAGAGAATCCCCAGCAGCCTCTGCACTGAGCCTAGAGCCAAACGTGGGGCCCGATCCCACAACTCTGAGAGGACAACCTGAGCTGAAACCAAGAATCAGATGCCCAACTGACTGTGCCACCCTGGTGCCCCTGAGTGTGTGACTCTTGATCTCAGGGTCCTGAGTCTGAGCCCTTAAAAACAACAACAAAAAAGACTCAATTATAAAGTTAACTTCCAACAACTTGTGTATGAAATCATGGTGAAATAATGGGACGAAGGAGGAAAAAAGAGAAAAAAGTCACCATGTACAAATAAACACACACATGTATATCAAGAAAATAGAAAATATGCAAAACTACTACGGTTTCATATCTATTTGTTTGCAAGGCAACATTTAATGTCTGGTTCCTTTCTCCCATTACTCACCCTACATTTCCTCTGTGCTCAGCTGGACTCCCAGAAGGCCAGGCTTCTTTTACCTGGTGGAGTGAGCTAAACCTAGATTCTGGAAGGATCTGAATACCAGATTGCCCTGTCTTCTTTGTTGTATTGTTACTGAAGTTTTCCCTTAATCCTAAATTTTTGGCATGGAAGAGGTAACTGAGAAAATCCTCTGGATTCCAAACATGGTCTTCTTTGCCTCTGTTGTAAACCAGCAACCCAATGTCTCTTTGGTAATCAGGATCGATCCCCCAAACCAGGGGGGTAACTCCTTTTTTTTTTTTTGTCTGTTGATTTAGTGGCATAGGGATCCTGAAAAGCCAAGCTGTCGACTTACCTTCCAGTGGAAACATGGTGGTGGGGATTATGACGTTCAGCACTCCTATTGGGTTTCAGACATAGGGTGCGGACCAGATGCAGGGGTCAATGGGGGACTAAGTGAAGAGGCTCTGGAGCTGGCAGGTGTGGACCATGGGCCACCTCCAGGGGAGGACAGAATCTGATCCTTGCTCACGGCTGCCCCAGACAGCAGGCCCTACCAGGGTTCACGTGGCTGATTCTCACATGGACCCTCAGCCTGGCCACCCTGAGTCCCTGACTCCAAGGGTGTGGGATGCCCATCTGGCTGCTATAACACACACGGCTCCTGACTTGTCATGCTCAGAATTGCATGCTCCTTTCTGGAAGTCTGTACTGGCTCTTTTTAATGCCCAAGGACAACTTCAGCTCCTTACCAGCATCTATTTTGGGTATAAATCCTTTTTTTTTCTCCTTGCTTTTGGGGCTGTGTCATGGTAACCATTAGTAAGAGCAGAGGAGTCTTATGCGACTCATCTCTGCTAGTATGGCTGCCATCGTGGCAGCAGGTTTGGTGTGATCATAAACGCTCACACTGGTAGTGCCCTGGCCTCAAGGGTGGTGTAAGAACCACAAGTCATCTTGTTGTGACTCCAGAGCCAGACAGATGGGCTTTGAAGTGGCAACAGGATGGCAGGACTATTGGCCTGTTGCCAGTGGCTTTTGGTATTCTATGTGCAGCTGGTGGTTTGGATGGGAGAGACGTTTCTGGAAGCCAGAGTAATGGTATGATGATGTGCATCTCACTCATGTTGAGGGAGAATGAGCAGTCCAAAGGAGAGATACTCACCCCCGCACTCCCACATCCAGCCCAGTCTTGTGATCGAGAGAGGCTGTAATGGGGGGAAAAGACTTGGCAGATAGACATCTCTGTCTAGGAGACCCTGATCACTCCCATCAGCCTTCTGCTGGCCCCCAGCTTCCCAATCCTGGAGCTTATCACCACCCTGGGTGGCATGGGGCCAAGATTACTCTCCTGCCTTCTGTCATCCACAGGAGTCATTTGTACCTCCTCCCAAGCTCAAGTGGGAAATACAGCTAGAAGGCTGTTTTCTGTGGGCTGGTGTCATACCAGGGGCACGTAAAGCTGATCTGGGGTGTATGCTTAGCATGCTCATCCATGACTGAGTGCTGCCATGTGTGTGAGGACTTTGGAGTTAGATTCATAATCCTGCGCTGGAGCCTTCTACCTGTGTAACCACAGAGAGGCAATAAACCTCTCTCAGCCTCAGGTTCTCCTTCCATAAGATGGGAATAACAAGAGAACCTACTTCATAAACTTCACAGGATTGTTGTGAGGATGAAACGGAACAGTGCCTGTCTCTTAGCAAGTGCCTGGCACACGGTAGGTACTCAGTAAATAGTTGAATGAATGACTGCCACCTTGGGCAGGGCACCGAATACTATGATTAGAAGGTTACATTGCTTACCACCTCCCCTACCCCTGCCCCCTACTGTACAGATAGGCCTAACCAGGAAAGGGAGGCTAACTAGAAACTTTGCTTTTGGACCAATCTGTGCCCAAAGTTAACATGTCTGCAACAGTCACATGTTAATGGTAAGAGGACATGATGGAGGGGAAAACTCTAGACTTCAAGGTAGTACAGATCTGGATTTGAATCTGGTTCCACCGTGTAATAATCACCTTGGGCAGCTTTGTAAGCCTCTCTATACTTGACTTTTCTAATCTGGAAAATGGAGGAAAAATAGTCCCCGCCTCAAAAGGTTAGGGAGTGAGGCGTAAGGATGATCTCGATGTTGAAATTGTAAAGCTCTATACACAGGGGCTGGCACATCGTGGGAGCTTCCTAAGTACCAGCTCCTGTTTGAGCGATGTAGGCTCACAGGCACTCGGGGGATTTCAGGAAAGGAGAGAAAACTGTGGGCTGGATTAGTCAGGGACTAACAGTTGTTAAAATGTATTGCGTATTTTCTTATTTTCTTCGTGCCAGGCACTCTTGTAAGCATGCTCAATGCATCTCATTTAGAGTCTCACAACAGCCCCGTGAAGTGACTCCCTATTATTTCCCCCATTTTACAGCTGAGTAAACTGAGGCTGTGGGCCATGGTTCTGCC
Organism: Vulpes lagopus; assembly: GCF_018345385.1. Taxonomy (NCBI): domain Eukaryota; kingdom Metazoa; phylum Chordata; class Mammalia; order Carnivora; family Canidae; genus Vulpes; species Vulpes lagopus. The sequence goes on from NC_054828.1 coordinate 114,139,234, forward strand.
CCGGTTGGTTCACACAGCTGATAGAGTAACCAGGTCAGGATTTGAACCTACGCAGGAAGAAGCCCTTGAGGAGGCTGAGATTAGCATATGAGTCAGGACTGTTAGCCTCGGGGCACAGACTCACTCACACCCCACTATGGAAAGCCTCCCATTACGGGGAGGTTCAGAGATGCCCTGCCTCCAGGTACAGCTAGATTCGGGGACCCAGACAATGACCACAGTTTGCCATCCCTCTAGCTTCAGCCCTTTGTTCTTGGGCAAGCCCTCCCCCGCAGGCAGCCGCTCCTGACTCACATCCTACCCCGTAGCATCTTTCCATTGCACCACCACGGTCCCGGGAGGCGTCTGATTGGCCCTGCCTCGTCACGTGCTCACTCTGCGCCTGGGGAGACTGGGGAGAGGTGCGGGGTCCCAGCGAACACCCCAAGCCCACTGGCGGGGTGGCTGGGGGAGGCCGCTAGGTAGCTGGAAACAAGCAAAGTCCACGAGGAGACAAGCCGACTTCAGATGGAGGCAGGAAGGAGGGCCTGCTACAGAGAGAGTCAGAGGTTTTTCAGCAGCACAGGTGGAGGACTCGAGGTGGAGTGGAAGGGATTCTTAGGGCATTGACATTAGGTTTGTTTTTGGTGGAGCAAGGATTTAGGCTTGGGACGATCCTGGTTTTGCTTCTGGAAGAGAATACTTCTGTGCAGGCCCTTGTTGAGATGACACAGTGGGGTGACAGTGTCAGTGCTTGGTCGGGCAGGCTTGGAGGGGAGATTTGGTATGATCAGCAAGGGGAGGTGCTGATGAGCTGGGCATAGTGAGGAAGGTGGGGATGGTGCTGGGACAGCGTGGTGTGAGCTGGGGGTGGGAGGTGACGTGGCAAGGATGGCTGAACTGTGGGTCTCTGACTGAGGTGGGCTCTTGAGTGAGCCAGGGTGGTGGTTAGGGATGTAGGCAGCAGTGGCATGCACAGATGCAGTTTGGGAGGAATGTAAGGGAGGCGTAGCACGCTGTGCCTGGCCTGGGCCTGGTGGAAGTGATATGCTGGGAGATATTAAACGTTTGGTGAGGGGTGGGGGGTGGCGGGGAGGGAGGTACCACTTTTATAGCTGGTGATGGAACTCTGTGTGGGTGTGAGGAGCTAGCTGGTCATGGTTATGCTGTGGGATGTGATGGTTTCATAGAGCAACAGAGGTAGAAGGGCTGAGCTGCACTCAGAGAGGAGGATGGAAGCCAAACCCAACCAGTGGTTGCAGTTGGGAGGTAAGCCCTTGTTCCCATCCCCTTTCTGTCTTCTTAAAATTTCTTTTCTATTTCCTCTCAGTAGTACATGCATATCATTTAAGAAGGCAGTACCAACATCTCTTCACTAGAGAGACGCTCCCACCCTCTTCCTCTTCTCAGAGGCAACCACTTTTAGCTGTTTCTTCTAGCAATTTTACATCTCACGTTTCTGAGGAATGTGCATATTTTTGACTCTTCCATTTTAGACATTTCCCATTGATTTCCTATTTAGTAAAGAAGAATGTTCTCTTACATGGCCACCCTTTCCACTCCTAAATAGTTCTTGTGGTAGGCATACTACTAACAGTACCCTACCAGTGCTCTTTCCAAAATGTTTTATACACATATGAGTATGTGTATATACATGTGTTGTAAGCAGTTTAATACCCCTCCCCCCCCCCAAATGGACACATCCTCATCCCCTGAACCTGTAAATGTGTTATTTTATATGGCAAAAGGGACTTTGTAGTTAAGGATCTTGATGTGAGGAGATTATCCTGCATTATCTGAGTGGGCCCAGTGTCATCACAAGGGGCATTAGAAATGAAAGACAGAAGCAGGAGATTGCAGAGGAGCTGTGATGGAAGCGGGGCCAAGTAATGTGATGAGAGAAAGCCTGGCCATTGCTAGCTGTGAGGATGGAAGGGGCCATGAGCCATGGCATGGGAGCAACTTTTAGGAGCTGAAAAAGCCAAGGGAATGGATTCTCCCTAGAGCGTCCAGAAAGGAACGAAGCCCTGCCAATACCCTTATGTCTAGCCCGGTGACATGAACCATTTTGAATTTCTGACTTCCAGAACTGCAACATAGCAAAATTGTGTTGTTTTAAGTCTTCAATTCTGTGGTAATTTATAACAGCAACAGCAGGAAGTTTATGTATATATACACACATGTACCTCCACATGCATTATGTATGTGTGTATATAGACACACACATATTTGTTAAATCAACTAATACAACTGTGTTCACAGCCAGACCTTATAGTATCCTGCAATAGTTTCCTTTCTTTTTCCCCCTGAAAGTTAATAATGACCTTGTCTCATCTGCCTTATTTTCTTCGTACCTTCTGCTAATTGCTGTCTCACCTTCGCAGCCATCAATGGGGCTCTCTGCAAGGGCAGTTACATCAGCTACGACATGTTCCAGTTCCCGGTGTCTGCTGTCTGGGTGGGTGACACGTTGTAGCGGCCATCCTGGGACTTCCTTTTGTGGTCCTCCTTGGCATTCCCTTTGCCTTCCTTCTGGTTGGAATTCCTGTTTTCTGGATCTTGTGTCTTCTCTCATTTGGTTTACTCCCCTTCTTGGAGCCCATCATCTAGGACAGATAGCGGTCAGTATCTGAATCCATTCAGTTCCTGAGTTCGGATGGCAGAGTGCACGCAGTGAGGGACACCTGTAGTTTTGTCAGATTAAAAAAGACTGTTCGATGGTCACGGGCATGGTGACGACAGCACTTAACAGGCCCAGGTCTTGAGTTACACTGCTTAGATCTGAACAGTGGCCCTCGATGGCTTCATTTGACCTCTTTTCACCTTAATCCTGGAGAATCCCTTCCTTTGTCTTGTGTGTCTTAGAGGACATCTGCTCAAGTGCGGTTCTTGAGAAAGGAGTGTCTGAAAATATCTTTTTCTATTGCACCTAAATGATGATTAGTCTGCAGAAAGAATTCTAATGCGAGAATTATTTTAAGAATTCCAAAGGTATTGGTCCTTTGTCTTTTTGCTTTCCACATTAATGTTGAGCAATCTGAAGCCATTCTGATTCGTGAGCCTCTATAGGTCACTTTTATCGCCCTTTGTGTGATCTCTTCGTACCAGTATTCTGAAATTTCAGTGATGCAACTTGTCATAGGTCTGCTTTCCTCCATTGTGCGGACATGCAGTGGGCCCTTTCCCCCGGTCCACTCTTGCCTTTCAGTTCTGGGAAATTCTCTTGCATTATTTCATTGATAATGTTCTCCCCTGTTTTTTTTTTTTTTTTTTTTCTTTTCTTTTCCATAACGTCTGCTTTTCAGATGTGGAAACTTCTGGACCAGGTCTCTCTTCCATCCTCTCTAGTTTTCATTTTTCTTTTTAATGTATCTTGAACATTGAGTTTTGCCTCTCTCATAGCATGATTTGTATTTCTACAAATCTTTTTTGTTCTCTGGATGTGCTTTTTAAACAACACCACGTTACTGTTTCATGAATGTGTAATCTTCTCTGTGCTTGAAGTGTGTATTTTCCAAGTTGTATTTTGGTTCAGTTTGGTTTATTTGTTCTTGTGTCTATTTTCCAAGTCAGAGACTTCCCTCAGATGTCTACTGGTTCATGGTTGTCCTGTACAAGATTAAGAAGAGGGGACTGGGGAGCTGGTTGGAAGTTCTGTGCATGTTGGTGGGGATTGTTTCCTGGCAGATCCACACTGGTTGACCTAAGCAAGCCATTTGGACACCATTTGGGTTCTGGGGGCAACATCCGTATCCATAGGCCTTTCCTCTCAGACTGGTAAGATTCCCTAGAGAAGGTAAGGGTCTGGCTGCCAGGGTTCTGGGAGCCCACTGGGAGAAGAACTGGGAGCATTCAACATCAGGATTTAAAATACCTTTATCTCCTTAATTTTGTTATATTACCTTTGCTCTCAACTGCACTAGTCAGCTCTGTGCAAAGACACTCTGTTTTGTGTTCCCCAGAGAGGAAACCTTCAGATTCCTGGGGGAGGAGGTCTAGGGTTTTTACTTCTTTCACTCAGTCTGCTTTATTTTCACACGTGGGTCCTCTCTACCCCTGGTCTGGGGGGTACCTGTTGCTGTTGCCTTAAGTGTCTTTTAAGGATTCTTTTTTTTTTTTTCTTTTAAGGATTCTTGGATTCTTGTTATAAATTAAGTTTGACTTGATTTGACTTTGATTTGAAATCAGTTTTGTCTGAAATTTGGCCATCACAAGTCTGCTTTCCAGACCCCAAAATTTCGTTGGTGGTGTCTCCTCTTTGTTCAGCCCACTCATGTGGCTATATGTTTTTAAAAAAGCTTTCAGCGAAGTTGGATTTAGAAGGTGGTGAAACCGTCTGTGTATATTCAGGATCCCAGCCCTTCTTCCACAACACTTTTGTAATTGAAATAGTAATAATGGTGACTATGATAGTTGTGATACTAAACTTTTTTATGATGGGATTCCTTAAACGTTTGTTAAAGTTATTGTTATAAAGATTATTAATGGCCACATGTGGCCATAAATAATGGCCACTGTGGCCATTAGGAGTATAAGGGAGGAAATAAAAGCTGCCTGTCGTGGTGGTAGGGTTCTTGGCATGGATTTTTTTTTGGTGGTGGTTTTTGTGGTATAGCCGTTGGCATGGGTGAGGAGGATGCTTCAGTGCCAGGAGCAGCAGAGCCATGCTTGGCAAACGACCAGCATGGTGGACACATGTTGCTGTGTTGGGAACGTGGGCCTCGGGGCAGGTCACTCCTGCTTGAGAGCAAAGGAGGCTTCTAAGGGCAGGTGGGAAGCGCTGTGTCTAGTCCTGGACTGTGGCCACCATTGTGGATCCCCTGGAGTTGTGCAGTGCATGGCCTGCCTGGCCATATGCTGGAGGGTTTTGGAGGATGCTGGGTGATTCTGAGGAACACTTTCTGACAGAGCTGTTCCCTTGAGTCACACAAAGGAACCTACAGACCGATCCAGGTCAGCTGAGTTTGCTGTAAGGGTAGCAGCTCAGATATCAGAGGGATATGTGGAGAAAGAGGAGGAGGAAAGAGCATTTCCCTTCCTTTCCGGGGTGTCTGCCCTCAGGGTCAATGCCTTGTGATGTTCTGCTTTTCCCTCCTACTTCCTTCCTCTTCTCACTGGCAATCAGAGGTTCCCTGAAAGTGGTTTTGTTTGGTTTTTTCCCCCCCTCACAGAAGCTCGCTGGATATTTCTAGGCCTTAGTGTTGAGACAAACATCTGGCAGAAGGTTATCTGCCTCTTATTTGCTTTGTGCCTGCGTCTTCATGGACTCCATGCTGGGGCTCTGGGGTTCCTGAAGGTGGCCCAGCCTTGTCTGCTTCCCCCCACTTTGCCCTAGGCGCCTCCCACAGCTTGGCGGGGCAGGGCTAGAAGTCGCCTTGTGGATCCTGTAGTCCAACTCGCCCATTTCATGGATGAGGAAGCTGAGGGCCGGAAGCCCGAGTCAGGACTAGAACCCATGTCTGCTGACTCGAGGTCCAATGTTTTTTTCCAACCGGACTATGCCCCTCCTCTTAGCTCCCACATCCTTTTGAAGGTTTTAATGGTGTGTGTGGGGTCATTGGACGTGTTTGTGCTAACAAACGGTGTGTGGGTTGGAAGGGGAACCGCTGGCTGATAATGGAGGGAAGCCCCGTGGAGTTCTGGGTTGGACCTGTTCTCTAATGGACTCTCGAGAGTTGTTTCTGTGGGGTGGTGTGTAAGTGGGAGGATGAAGCTTCCCAGAAACTGCCCTCAGAACTTTAGTGAGAGAGATCTGGATTCAAGCCTCCGCTTTGACTCTGGAATGTGGACCAATCCTAATCTTTCTCAGCCTTAGGTTCCACTGTAAAGGAGGGATAGTCATAGTACTAGTAGCTGCCCAAAGGAAGGAGGGCCGGCCTGTCACGTGCTTAGCACCGCGTCTGACACATAAAGCGACACCCTCTGCTGCTGTCTACGCACTCGTGTGTTGGGGCAGCAAACACGCATGGAACCCAGGAGGATGCTGAGCTTAGAAGTCCGTGTTGCACCTGGAGCTTCCCCATGGCTCACCTGTGGGGCTTGGCGCACCTTTAGCCCAGGCAAAGTTTTAACTGCCAGGAGTCCCGGCCCCAGGGAGGCTGCTCCTAGCCCCAGCTTCCGCCTCCTCCACCCCAGGGCCAGAGCCCACCTCCCAGTTAGGCGCCAGTCCCTGGGGACGGGGCTGCGCCCGTGGGAGACCCAAGCCTGTGCTTTCTCCAGTGCCTGGTTTTCCAGGGAGCCTTGGCTGGAGGGGGATGGGAAAAGAAGCCCAAGAGGGAGGGGAAGCCGGGGAAGCAGAACGGGAACTGGAAGGGGAAGGGTGTGGGTGGGCCCAGATCCAGCTGCCTCCCACTTTCCTTCTCCTGCCAATCCCCTCCCTGCGGGCGGGTGCACTGGAGGCAGGGGCTTGGCCCGTGTTTCCTCCTGGGGGGTGGGGAGCTCGAGAACTCAGTGTCTCTGAGCTGAGGGGGTTGAATCTGCAACACCCCCACCCCTTGCTGAGGCCTGCGCAGGGGCTTTGTTATTTTACTGGCTTGAGGCCCACACCTGAGGCAGGGAGGATGAAAAGCCCCTAAAATTAAGCCGTGTGGGTGCGGAGGGGCCTCCCCAAGCCCCCCCTTCCCCCCCTGGTTTCCCGAGACAAATGGGGCCGATTGGTGGGGTGGCGGGGAGAGCGGCCTCTGGTCGGCCCTCAGTGTGGCCTTGGCCGTGGCCTCTCCCCACCAGGACGTCCTCCGAACAGCACTGCAAACCTAGGCCTTCAGCCTGGCCGCAGCCGAGTTCAGCCTCAGCTTTCTCTGGGCCCAGGCGCTGGTCCTAAAGTGAGGTGACATTCATTTCACTACATCCTGTGACTGCAGCTCACTTCCTCCACGTGGTGGGAGCGGTGTGGGGGTGGGGGCGTGAGGGGAGGACAGATTAGAAGGAAAATGTAGCAGGGCTAGGGACCTCTGGGATTTCCCAGGGGGTGGCTGGGTGGGAGGGAGGGTGCGGGAAGCTTTCAAAGGAGAGAACAGAAGTGAATGAAGAGAAGGGAGGAGGCAGGAGGCAGTTGGAAGTCCCAGAAGTGGCGCCCACTGTGCCACAGCAACGCGGAGGCCTGCGGAGACTGTTGCCGCCTCAGAGGCAGGAGGCAGCCCTGAGGGAAGCCAGGCAGTACCCTGCTGGCTGAGTCGGCCTCGGTTGCCCCCACTCTGGGGTGCTAGGCTGGCCTGAGCTGCTGGGGAGCCTGGGAAGAGGAGCAAGGTCAAGGAACAGGCCTCACAGGCCGCAGAGGCCCTGGGGCTGAGGCAGGGGGTGGAGTCAGGTGGGGCCTGGGTTGGGGGTGCCCTGCCCTGCTGACCCCTCTTGTCTTCCCCCCTGCAGGTGGAGCCACTGGAAGCCCACACCCCACGCAGCCGCAGTCAGAGTCTCACCGGGATCTATGTCTAAGTTCTAACTCTTGCTTACAAAGACCACGATAATTCCTTCCCCAAAGCCCAGCAGCCCCCCAGCCCCGCGCAGCCCCAGCCTGCCTCCCACCGCCCAGCTGCCCGCGATGCCCTCCAGCGGCCCCGGGGACACCAGCAGCTCCGCTCCGGAGCGGGAGGAGGACCGCAAGGTGAGCGGCTGGCTCTGCCCAGGACCCTTTGGCCCCAGCGGGGGAGCAGGGAGGAGGGGGACGGCCCGTCCTCAAGTAATGACACCTCTGGTTGCTGAGCGCTGGACCGTGCAGCTCAGGCTTCCAGTCGGGGTCGGTGGGGAGGGCTTAAGGCCCTGTTTGGGCCAAGGCCGGTAGAGGTTCAGTCCTGGTGGTACGGCGGGAATTTGAAGCACGGAGTCAGGCTCCAGGACCCAGACTTTTACCTCCCCTGGTGTATGAGCAGAGGTTCAAGCCCAGGGTCTGCACAGTGTTGGGGGGTGGCCCAGATTCCTTTCTGGATTGGCCTCTACTGGCTCCGTGTCCTCAGGTGGGTCGCTTTACCTGTCTTAGCTGCCTCTGCTTCCCCGGGGTATTCAGTAGCTTCTGCGAGGCCAAAGATGAGTTCAAGGTGGCTCCATAGATATGAGGCCGCATGAGGGCTCCCCCTCTCAGAGCGCCAGGCACACGGTGACACCAGTCATCCTGGAGATGGTGATTTCCTGTCCCTCACCCCCACCCCCGGGCTCTAAGTGTCACTTCTGATCATGGAGCCAATGACGTCCTTGTTTTCAGAATCCCCTGAGGGGTGGCTGAGGGGTGACCTCATCACCCTCCGCTGAACTCCAGGATGGGCCTAAATCAGAGGAGATCCCAGCAGACCCATAGGGATCCCTGCTCAGTCCCAATAGGCTGCCTTGGGACCTCACCAAGCTGTGTTCATCTATGGGCAAAGCCACCCCAAACCCTCAGCACTTGGACTCTATTTTCTCTCTCTGTGAGTGAAATGGTAACCACCCCCCACCCCTACCTCCACCACCTTTCTTGGGAAGCTGTGCCAGCCACGGGCCTTTCTGGGGTGTCTTGTTTGTTGTGCCCTAGCCCCCATGGTCCCCTCTTCCTGAGCAGGCGTGTGGGAGGGTAATGCTTGGTCAGGAGTATAGTTTGTCCTTCTGGAACCAGAATGGACTCCTGGCACCGGGTATGGGCACTCTGAGGAGTGTGAGTTCTGCTTGCCCACTCTCAGGGACAGCTCTGAGACCTGCTCCCTGTTCATTCTGCCCTATGCGTGCCCAGCTCCGTCCTGGGCTCCCTTGTCCTTAGAGCCTGTTTCTGTTTTCTGAGTGGTTTCCATCCATGTGGTACTTGGGAACAACCCTTGAAATAAGTGGGGCAAGGACAGATGGCCCTAGTTTACAGATGAGGAAGCTGAGCCCAGCTACTCAGTGGGGGGTCCAGATGAGAGTCCGATGGATCAGAACCTTCCCCACTGCCCCACTTGTGTCGGTCGTTATGTGGACACACAAAGGTGTGCGCAGTAAGCTCAGTCACCTGCCTTCCCGGCCTAGAATCATGCAGAATGCCCTAGTAGGGGACGCCTGGGTGGCTCAGCAGTTCAGCGCCTGCCTTTGGCCCAGGGTGTGATCCTGGAGTCCCAGGATCAAGTCCCACGTTGGGCTCCCTGCATGGAGCCTGCTTATCCCTCTGCCTGTGTCTCTGCCTCTCTCTCTGTGTCTCTCATGAATAAATACATAAAGTCTTAAAAAAAAAAAAAAAAAGAATGCCCTAGTGGGGGATGTATACCCAGCAAGCAGGGGAGAAAGTACTTGCTATGGCCTGTGGAGCCAGGCTTCTTGGGGCTACAGGTCTCCTTCTTTCTGACCCCACAGAAAAGGAACAGATAGTCCAGGTTATCCCACAGGCCTTCTGAGCTACTCCTGTCTCAGGCAGCAGTAGACCCACATTCTGCTGCCAGAGTCAGGGCCACCTGCGGCTGACCCCCTGTGCTCTCCAGTGGAAGCTATGGATAATTCCCTTCCTTCCCAACAGATCTGTTTTGCTCTCCTGTTGGATTAGGTGACCCTGACTTCCCTGCCTGGTCTGAGGCCCTGACCGGTGCTGACAGAGCTCTGTGTCCATATACTTGTGGCTGGTGTCAGCTGCCCCCCACAGGTGGGGAAGGTGGGAATAGCCAGGCCAGGCTCCTCCTGTTACTGGACCGTGCTGCCCTAGATAGCAGAGGCCCTGGCTCCCTCGCATGGAGAGCAGCGGAGCAGGCTTTCTGATATGACAGTTCAAGCTAGAGAAAGAGCACTGGACAGTCAGAAGCCCCAGGTCCCAGGCCTGAGTGTGCCACTTCCTGGAGATGTGACTTCAGGCCATCTGGGGCTTGCGTTTGCTCAGCTGTAAAGTGGGGATAGTAACTCTAGCTGTGCCTGTTTTACAGGGTGGTTGTGGAAGTCAGATGAGGTCATGGGCATGGAAATGCCCTGCAAACAGCAAAGTCTGGTCCAATTAGGAGGGATTACGATTGCTATTATTATCTACCCATAGTAACTGTTCTGGCTCATGTGGCAACAAACACGCACCCAGCCCCAGGTCCCGGTGCTGGTAGGTGCTGGTAGGTGCTGGTAGACCGGGCTGATGGACGCGGGGCTGGGGCTTGGCGGGCGCTCCTCCTCGGCCGCCCACACCACAGCGTGCATGCTGGCTCACCTGGCACACCTCCCCGGCACCTCCGGGCTGGCTCCCACAGCAATAGGGAGCCGCCCGGGGAGGGCGGGTAGAGACGCTGACAGCCGCCCACGGCAGCCTGAGAAAGCCAGGCCTGGGGCAGAGGTGCCGTGTCACTGCAGAACGGGAAGATGGGCTTGGGCTGCAGCCCAGGGAGCCTGGCGGAGCTGCCGGGGGCACCTGGCACTAAGGAACTGGTCGGGGAGCCAGAGGGAAGAGGTGTGGCCACCCACTGGCCCTGCTGCACGAGGCCCCACGTGCCCTTCCAGCCTCCTTCCCGGCCACGCCTCCGCGCACCTTCCACTCTGGTACTTCCTGGAGCCGCCAGGCCTTTGTTTATGCTCTTTCCTCTGCCCGGTGTGCCCTTTCCCTAATTTTTACTGCTTTTCTCGGATCAAAGCCCTTGCTTCCTTCCGTCTGCCTTGAATTACAGTTTGTAGTGGACCCGGGGTTCTCAAAATGTAACCCCTGAAGCAGCAGCACCAGTGGCACCAGGAAAGGTTAGAAAATACAAACCAGAACTTCTGGTGGAGGGGGAGGGGACAGCAATCCGAATTCTAACCAGAATTCTAACCAGCCCTCTGGGGCCTTCTGGTATGGATAACACCCATCCCCACTGTGGCCCCTGGAGGGCAGGGCCTGACTAGCACAGAGTAGGTGCTCAGGAAGTACATTGTGGCTAGGGTAGGAAGGAAAATGAGAGTGGTGAGATCCCTTCCACAGGAGAACAGCCTGGGGCCTGGATCAAGCGGGCTGGGTACAGAGCCATGGGTGGTAGCCAAGGAGTTCACTTACAGCTGGGAGTGCATAGAGAGGTGTGCCCAGCAGCCGTTCTCCCTGCCGTTCTCCCTGCTGGCCTCCCCCTTACCCTGCCATCTGCATGTTGGATGGGGAGGGAGCTACTGGGGAGGCTGAGGCAGTGCAGCTTCTAGGGGCTGAGCCCTGGGGCTCTTGCCAGGCTGGGTCAGCTGGGTAAATGTGGCCAAATTGGAGGAGGGGGAGTTGGCCTTATGGGGGGATAGGGTAGGGGGTGGTGAACAGCAGGGAGGCTCAGCAAGGAAGCCAAGAGCCAGGGTGGGGTGTCAGGCCCTACGTGGAGGGGAGGGGAGGGATAGAGGGAACAGGAGAGGGGACCAAGAACATTCCAACCTTGGGCTAGAAGGGCCCCCTCAGATCCCCAAATACGAATCAGCGCCTGGCCAAGAGTCCAAGCCCCAGGCTGGGCCCCCAATCGTGGTGCTCCCCTCTTTCTCTTTCCTCTGGCCTCAGGAACACAACAGCCAAGATGCATTGAGTGTTGACTATCTGCCAGGCACTACTTTAAGCTCTGTGCTCACGTGATCTTATTTAATTCTTACGGTTGCTTCATAAGGTAGGCTATATTATTTTCACCACTCTTATTGATGACTAAATGGATGCTTAGAGACATGAGGTCACTTGCCAAAGGTCACACAGCTAGTGGGTAGCTAGGTGGTGGCGTGGAAGTCCGGCAGGCTCCGCTGTTGGCTGGTGCTCATCAGGCTGCCTCCTGGTGGAGGTCGTTACACTCCACAGTCCCACCCATCTTGCTTCTCCTGTAGGTTCCAGTACGTTTATCTATCTGGACTGGAAGTCGGGATGGTCAGAGCATGCTTTTACTTGGGGTAGCAGCGCTCTTACCCTGGAGTGGAGGCTGGGGGCACTTCATCTCCAGTAAGAATCTGCAGACAAGGCTAGTGTGCACGACTGTGGGTGGCTGTGTACAAGCGCATACACATACACCCCACATACACACTGTTCAACAAAGACAGAGCTGTGGCCATACTGCTTCTTACTGTTCCTCTCCCTCTTGCACGCATTGTTTCTCTCTTCTTCTCTTCCTCTCTTTCTTTCCAGGTACCCAGCACATAGTAGGGCTTCACAAGTCTGTTGGATGAACTGAATGAATATTCCCTAGTAAAAGAATGGGATGGGAACATAGCAGTCTTGCCTACTATCCAGAGGAGGGAGGTCCCTCCTGGACAGCTGGCTAGTAGGAGCAACAGCAGGGGATGCATATTTGTGCTAGGGAAGCACAGCAAGCATACCTGTGTGCGTGTGTGAGTGTGTATGCATGTGTGGCCAGTGCGGTGGCCGGGGCTTTTCCCTCACCTAAGTCCAACCCAGAGGCCTGGCAAGTGCCGACTTCCCTTGGGCACTGACCACTTCTTGCAGTCTGATACCCAAGCTACAGGGCACCTGGGGTGGGCTTTTCCCAGCTCCACTACTCCACTGTTCTTGCTGTTGCACAGGCCTATTGCACACTCCAGGCAGGCTCTGCCTTTATTACACTCAGATGTCCACACACCATCACTTACGGCCAGCTCTTTGCTTTATAATAGTCACTACAGGGGTTGTTTAAATAGCATTCCTCTTAGCACATCCAGTTACAGAAAAGGCAGCTTTACCCTTCCCTTTTCAGGAACACAGCTAATAATAAGGATGCATCCATTTATTTTTAAAGATTATTTTATTTATTTATTTGACAGAGAGCACAAGCAGGGGGAGTGACAGGCAGAGGGAGAGAGAGAAGCAGGCTTCCTATGGAGCTCAATCCCAGGACCCTGAGATGACCCGAGCCAAACACAGATGCTTAACAACTGAACCACCCAGGCACCCTGGATGCATCCATTTTTAACTCAGTGGAGTCGATTAGATGCTTGGTCCTGTAGAGCAGGTGTGTGATGCAAACAGTGCCCACCCCTGAGCTGACTGGAACCTGTGTTTTACTTCAGGTTCTGTAAAATTTTCCAAGTTAGATATATGACAGGCATACCTCAGAGATATTGTAGATTCAGTTTCAGGTTACCACTGGAAAGTGAATATTGCAATAAAGCAAGTCAAATGCATTTTTTGGCTTCCCGATGCATAAAAGTTATGTTAGTACTCTACTGGAGTCTGTCAAGCGTACAACAACATGTCTGAAAAACTTACATACCTTAATTTTAAAATATTGCTAAAAAGTGCTAATTGATCTTTCAGCAAGTTGTAAATCACTGATCACCATAACACATAATGTTAAGGAAAAAATTTGGAATATTGCAAGAATTACCAGAATGTGGCACAGAGGCATGAAGTGAGCAAAATACCCAGCAATAGACTTGCTGGATACAGGATGCCACAAACCTTCAATTCATAAAACATGCACTATCTGTGTGGTGCGGTAAAAGGAGGTATGCGTATGCACATCAAGTTTGGGTAACTTGCAGTTGTGAGTAGGTGTCACTTGGGTTCTGGAGACAGACCTGTGTTCGAAATCTGGACTCTGTTGCATGGCTATGTGGTCTCTAAGCAGGGAAATGAGAGGTTTATGTGAGCTGGTTTATATGGTGTGTGTGTGTGTGTGTGTGTGTGTGGTAGTGGTGATTTTTTTTTTTTTTTTAAGATTTTATTTATTTATTTATCCATGAGAGACACAGAGAGAGAGGCAGAGACATAGGCAGAGGGAGAAAAAGGCTCCCTGTGGGGAGCCTGATACAGGACTCGTTCCCAGGACCCCGGGATCATGGCCTGAGCCAAAGGCAGACGCTCAACCACTGAGCCATCCAGGCGCCCCCATGGTATGTGTTTAACACAGGGGCCTGGCACATACTAAGTTAGTCTTGTGACTTATTTTGGAAAACTAGCCAGCTGGCTATCTACCTACCTAGCAATCTATGTATTTACCCGCCCAGAGTGGAAATGGGCAGATGGCAGTGGGTGTCCCAGGATGAGGGGGAAAAGGGGATGATGCCCTTCCTTTCTGGCACCTGGGCCTGGCCATGCCCTGCGGAGAGCCACAGGGCAATTAGGGATATTACTTGTAATCGTCCCACACACCGTTTGCACAGTATGGAAGGGCATACTGTGCAAAGGAGTTTCCTTGGCTTGGCAATTAGCTCGCTTCATCCTCTTGATTGCCCTAGAGGCATTTCCTCTCATTATCCCCATTTTAGAGGTGAGGAATTGAGGTCTAGGGAGGTTAAGAAAGTTCGCAAAGGTCACATGGCTATGAAGCAGTTTCGTCTGGATTCTTTCCTTCTATAAATCAATAAAAATCATGCCCTATGTAGTGTTGTAGTGCCTCCAGAAAGGGGTTCTGCGGTGGGGTGGGGATGAAATGATGGGCTGTGTAGGGCCAGCGAGGGCGGCCTTGGGTCCACGAGGGGGACACTCTACTCAGGTACTTCTTTGATTATGTGTTGTCTCTCTCTAAACTGAGTGTTCTATTTGCTTATCTCTGTATCCAGTACCCGATAGGTAATGTATAAATGTTTTTGAGCACACCCATTGGCCTGGTCTCGTGTTGGCCTTGAGGTCATCATGGCTGGGCTGCAGTGTGTTGGGTGTGTGCTTAGTGGAGTCTCCATTCTGGAAGGCAGTGAGGACCCAGCATGGCGCATAGGTTGTTTGGGAGGGCTGCAGCCCTGGCAGGAGGGCCTGAGAAAACCCACAAGTACCACCATTTTCAACCGTTTGGTACTTATGGAGCACCTGCTGTGTGCAGGTTCCTGGGAGCTGTGGGGGCTTGGAGGGGCAAACAGAACATGGTCACTGCCCTCCAGGAGCATGGCCCTTTGGGAGGGATGGAGGCTTTCATCGATATGTATAGTATGAAGTGGACTAAGCATTTGATGAATACTTGTTGAATGTTGTTGAATAATTGAGACAGAGGGCTGATAGCCACTCACACTGCCGCCTTGCCCTCCCTGCACATTCTCCAACAGAACATCCTGCTGCCCACCTGTGCGTAGGCCCAGCCCGGGTGTGGGGCACTTGTGAGCGCATATGCGCAGTGTGGTGTGCAGAGTCCGTGGCTGTCAATCTGCAGACTTGGGCCTCAGGCAGCCCAGAATGGGGCTGGGCCTGACAGGGAGGCCAATTGGTTTCACTGAATTCCACGATCACAGACAGAGCCCCTGGAGGCCAGCCAGCCAGCTGGCCAAGGCTGTACGTGCTTCTTGTCCCAAAGGGTCTGGGCAAGCGACTGGCTGGATCCGGCGAGTTCATCCCCTCAACTCAAACACCAACTTGAGACATCTGCTCAACGGATGCTGGGTCAGTAGCATCCGGTGTATGTTCTGAAGGGAGCACGTACATCTGGCTGGCTGTTTCCGGGTGGGACATAGATCTCTTAAGGGGAGGGGTCCTATGTCCAGGCATGAACTCCTGAGACAGCTGTGTGGATGTGTATATGCGAGCGCCAGTGTGTGCCTTTACCTTGGCTTGCCTGCATGTTCATTGGTTTCCTGGTGACGCACACGGTGACACACACGTCAGTAGCACATAGTGTAGTAGGGTGTAGTGCGGTGTTGCAGCAGATAGACCCATGAGCTGGGAATCAAAAGATTTAAATGTTGGTTCTAAAGCCTTTTTTCCTGGCTCTCTGATCTCTGCAAGTTAGATAACCCCTCTGAGCTTCAGATTTCCCGCCTGTGTCATGGAAAAAAATAACACGGCTCTGCTTTCTGTAAAGCAGAAGAATAAAATGAAACAATGTATGTGAAAATGCTTTGTTAATTACCATGTACTGTACAACTGCGGAGAGATTATTATCGTCACAGCCCAGCTCATCAGAATGAGAAGTTGTATGTGGCTTAAAATAATCCATCCAGCGAGCTGTGTTAAAATCTAGGTCAAATCATAGCCTCAGAAGTTTAGAGAGGCTGATGGTAACTACCTAATCTAACAGGCCACCAAATGTGAAGGTGCTTTGAAAGCTGTAAAGAGTTACATAAATGTAAAGTGACATGATTGTGTTTAAGCCTAGAAAGTACATTTTAGTCATCTTGTTTCTTGATTTGAAATCATAAAGATCAGAGTGGTACTGGAGCCTCATACACAGTTATATTTATGCTGGTTTGTGGATTTGCATGCCCACCTCTCTGTGTGTATGTGTGTGTGTGTGGGAGGGGACTCTCTTACTGAGTACCTACTATGTGACAGTCACTCATCAAGTGTTTCTGAGTGCCTGCCTTATGCTAGATGCATCGGTCTAGGCCCTGGGGATGCTGAGGTAAGACACAGTCCCTTCCTCCGAGGAGCTTGTGGCCTGTCTAGGACAAGAGCTGACAATTGCAGTGTTGGGTAGTGGGTACTATGGGAGAGAAAGGACCTATGGACTTAGTCAGAGGATCAGAGGAGGAAGCCCCGGGGAAGGAAATCTGGGAAATGAGGTGGAGAAGTAAGGGTTTGCTGGTCAACCTGAGGGGGAGGTGGTTGGGGCAGAAGGAATGCCAAGGCACTGGAGAGGGAAGAAGTCCACTTTTGCACCTGGTGCAGTCCGTTGGCGATGGGTAGGAGGAAGGCCGTGGGGAGAGGAGACCGGGGCGGCCTGCCAGATCCTGGGGGCCTTCCTTCACACTGGCTAAGGAGCTTGGCTTGATCCTGCAGGCCCCTGGAAGCCCCCTCAGCAAGGGCTTAAGCTCTGCAGAGTGACATAATCAGCTTTGCATTTTGGAAAGATCAGAGAGCCCCATGTTCCTGAGTATCTCACTGCAGCAGGACCAGCCAGATGCTGGGGTTTGTCTGTAGCAGTGAGTGATGGCTGCAAATGCAGGATGCTGGGATTTGCCTGGGGATGGGGAGGGAGGGCCGGGGAAGGGGGAGGGATGCACTTTTGTGAATCCTTCTGGTCAGGATGTGTAGAGCAGAAGTTAGCGTGTACTTGAGGGGCTATCCTGTGTCAGCTTTTGATATATTACCTTGTTGAATTGTCACAGCATCTCTGTAAAGGAGATACCGTCCACCTCGTTTTATAGGTGAGGAAAGCAATACAGGGTAAATAGCCTGAAATTATTAGTGATCAAGAGCAGGCCAGAAAGTCCAGCTCACCGCTACCACCCCCCCACCCCACCCTCTCCAAATCCCACCCAACTAGAATGTCTGCCCCTCTCCTGCCACTTCCCCACCGTAGGGATTGACTAATGCAGTCCCCTTAGCTGATGGATGAGGAAACCAACCTGGGCTCATGTCTGTTCCTACTAAATTTGTTGCTGTTTTCCAGCTGCTCCAAGTCACCCTGGATCAGATTCTTTCCTTTCAGAGTATTAGTGACACCGCCTATTCAGTGCTGCTTACAGATTTGATAAGCATGTTTTACATTCCTTTGCTCAGTCCCTCAGCAAAGATATTGAATGAAACCAGATCTGCCCCTGTGGCAGATGAGGGAATGGATGGCTTGATACGCCTCCTTGAGGAGCATGGCCCTGAGCCATCTTCTCACCCTCCTCTGTGTTATCCCCCTAACTTTGTGTGAACTCAGGCGGGCCCAGAGCAGGAGGTCCCGCCGCCCTTCTCTTTGCCCTGTGACATCGCCACATCATGGAAGAGTGATGGGTTGGCCCCAAATAACATGCTTTTCACAAATCTGTACTTTAGGGCCTGATGGAATGGGCACGGGCCAGGAGTTGCACAGACCTAGGTTTGAGTCCCAGCCCAGGCTCTTTGGGTTGTGCCTGACACCTGACTGTTGAACGGGGGCCGTGTTGCACCTTGCCCTTGCCCCTGGCACAGGGTGCAGGCTCAACACACGGCAGCCTACCCTGATAGTGTGGTGATGTCCACACTATCAACATGTCGAGACCTAGTTAGGTGACATGGTGTCCAGGCATTCCTTCCTCCCGGGGTGTATTGCATTGAACTGAATACAGCGGGGTAGGATGTGTTGAGCATCTCCTGTGCATCAGGCATAGCACCGGTCCTAAATGTGCCAAATTACAGCAGTGTCCAGGTAGCATGGGAGTTGCCTATCAGGGCACCACCACACCCAGCCCCAAAAGGCTGTCTCCACGTGCTGATGAAAGCCAGGGCTTGCCAGTCCTGAAATGTCAAGTGCCTTTGTTTTTGTTTTTTTTGTTTTTTTTTTTTTTTAAGATTTTATTTATTCATGGGGCGGGGGAGGGGGGTGGGCAAAGGGAGAAGCAGGCTCCATGCAGGGAGCCCGATGTAGGACTTGATCCCAGGACTCCAGGATCACGCCCTGGGCCAAAGGCAGGTGCTAAACTGCTGAGCCATTTGGGAATCCCCAGTACCTTTGTTTTTAGGTCATTGCAGTAGGGTAACTGTGTCTCCTTGTTGCTGTGCAGGGTCTCAGGTTAGTTCAGAATAAAAGAAAATCAGATGAATCCCTCTGCCAGAAATGCAGTCTGCCAAAGAAATAGTTCAAGTGTGGAATTTCTGGGCAGCAGGAGTCTTCCCAGACCCTGTGGCCACCCAGACTGATCCTGATGCACGTTGGTGCCCCCCTCTCTTGCCCCTTGCCTTGTGCATTTCAGTCCCATGGGCCCCGCCATGAGGAACGGTCAGCAGCTCGGTCAGCAGCTCGGCCAGGTCTGGCCTGGTGCTTTCCAGGCAAACACAGCGGTCTGAGCCGGCCTCCTGCTGCCAGGGAAAATGGAAGCTCCCTCCAGTGGGGGGCATGTGGAGCACTCACTAAGTGCAGGACCCGTTTGAGGCTCTGGGAACTCAGCAGTGTGCAAAACAGACAGGAGGACAAAACATGGGACACCTGAGTGGCTCAGCAGTTGGGCGTCTGCCTTTGGCTCAGGGCGTGATCCTGGGATCCAGGATCGAGTCCCACGTTGGGCTCCTTGCATGGAGCCTGCTTCTCCCTCTGCCTGTGTCTCTGCCTCTCTTTCTCTCTCTGTGTCTCTCATGAATAAATAAATAAAATCTTAAAAAAAAAAAAGAGGACAAAACATTTGTTCATTACTCTTTAAAACCTGAGAAGCAGGCAGAATGGGCACCTTCATACTCCCCTTTTATGGACGGGGAGATTGAGGCTCAGAGAGAGTGATACTGTGAGTAGCTAATGAAGAAGCCAGGCTCATACCCATTTTGGTCTGCTCTAAGTCCTGTGCCTTCGCATGACCTCACATAACCTCACATGGACTGTTGTTTTTGTTTTTTTAGATGATTTTATTTATCTATTTGAGAGACACAGAGTGAATGAGAGAGAGCATGAGCATGAGCAGGGGAGGAGGAAAGGCAGAGGGAGAATCAGATTCCCTGCTGAGCGGGGAACCGGACGTGGGGCTCGATCCTAGGATTCCATGATCATGACCTGAGCCAAAGGCAGATGCTTAACCAACTGAGCCACCCAGGTGCCCTGTGGACTCTGTTTTATGAATACTGTTACCTAGTCAGAATGATCAGGATCGTGCTCATTTAGCAGCAGTGGAACCAGCACCATCTCGGCCTGAAATTCACTAGATCCAGTTGATCCAGTTGAACTGGATCCAGTTGAAACCCTCACCAAGATCCAGTTGATTCAATTGTGTATATCAGTTGAAACCCTGACCAAGGGATGCCTGGGTGGCTCAGTGGTTGTGCACCTGCCTTTACCCCGGGATGTGATCCTGGAGACCCGGGATTGAATCCCATACAGGGAGCCTGCTTCTCTCTCTGCCTGTGTCTCTGCCTTTCTCTCTGTGTGTCTCTCATGAATAAATAAATAAAATCTTAAAAAAAAAAAAAAAACAACTCACCAAGATTAAGGTACTTTGGTAATACTTCCTCTCCCTGCGATCCAAATGATCATTTCTTATACAGGGGTGTCTGCAGGGGTCTCAAGGAACAGCCCAGAACCAGAGGCCTGGCCTACCATGGGGTATGTGCCCCAGCCCCTCCACCATCTGGCGGTTCCCCCTATAGCCTTTCTGCCCTCACAGCTTCTCCGCCATGTTTTCCTGAAAAGAGCCTGTCAAGGGTCTCTGGTCCTGGTACAGACTCTCTGTCTCCCCATCCTGGACCCTCCCCTCCCGCCCACAGACGGGCAAACCACAAGCAATTTTGAAATCACAGAAAATGAAAGTTGAGTGGGATGTTGAGGGACATCTTGATTAAATCCACAGGGAACCCGCACACCTTCCCTTTTACTCTTCTGGGGCACCAGTTGCTGCTCGGGGTTGGCATCCTCCCCAGGGAGGACTATGAAGCCATCTTTGGCTCCTGACATCATGCAGTGCTCAAAGAGCTGCCTGTAGTCCCTCTGCTGGGTCAGGGTCCCTTTCTCCTTCCCCAACATTGTTTCTGTTTGTGATTAGTCATGCTGGAGCCGGCTGAGTCAGAAGCGACCCGTGGGTGGTTTGTGGCCGGGCTGCTGGAGCAGTGAGGCAGGAGGACTTTCTAGGTTTCTGACTGCTCCAGGAGACAATGTTGCAGGGCCCGGCCCTCGTAGGTGCTGGATGAGGTGGGTCACGAAGCCAGACTTCGGGTCCAGGGCTCAGTGAATTCAGGGAAGGCATCAAAATAAACCCCAGACAATGTCTGTGAGATGCTCCTGTGGGGTGACAGACATGCGGGGCAAATGCTTCTGGCAGGTGTATTCTCAGGGGCTGCGACAGTCCTC
The DNA here is from genome assembly GCF_018345385.1 of Vulpes lagopus. Classification (NCBI taxonomy): domain Eukaryota; kingdom Metazoa; phylum Chordata; class Mammalia; order Carnivora; family Canidae; genus Vulpes; species Vulpes lagopus. Next base: position 114,159,693 of record NC_054828.1, read on the forward strand.
TATCGTTTGCCATGGTCCTCATTCCAAGTGTTGCATGTGTTTCCAGTTGCTAAATTTAATAATTCTTTTCAGGGGATCTTACTCTTTTCAATAAAAGTGACCCATTAAATATATAACTAATTTAATTTTTGTACCTGTGTAAGACTTGTTTCACATAAATAAAACCCTATCCAGAGACACGCTTTATGTCAGAGCATGTGTTGTGATTCTGTGGCTGAGAAAATGTGTCCACCAGGAGACACAGCTGCACGGTGCCGAGTTTGCAGCATCTACCCTGAAGTCCCCCAAGGTTTTATTTGTTGACTGAAGCTTCACCAGGCAAGACACAGATGAAAGTCGCCCCTGCTGGGGTGGTAGGGGAACAGCCTGACATGGCTCTGGAAATGTGGCTGTCATGGGATGGGGGGACAGGGGAGGAGTCCTCTCAGATCCCGCCCTGGCTTCATAGGCTGTGTCTGTACCCACAGGAGGGAGAGGAGCAGGAGGAGGCCCGTGGCAAGGAAGAGCGGCAGGAGCCCAGCACAACTGCACGGAAGGTGGGGCGGCCTGGGCGGAAGCGCAAGCACCCCCCGGTGAGTGTCATGGCATCCCCCCAGCACGCAAATGCACACACGTGCACACATGCATGCTCTACACGCAGTGATGTGTGTCCTGCAGGCGCCTGGGGACATTAAGACTGGGCAATGTGATGCACCCCTCCAGCTGCAGAGCTCACTGACATTCCCTAGGCTTTGAATCCTACCACCACCCTCACAACTTTCCTGTTTTCTGCATTGAATTGGAAGCCCCTAGAGACCAGAGGACTTGCACTGTGAGTTGTGGCAGAGCTGAGATCTCCTTCCAGAAGAGTCAGTAAGATGGCCTGATGGTTTCCACCAGCCCAGCCCTGTGGCTTGGACAGCGGGACTTGCCATTCCCTGGCTGGCCCACCCAGGGCCCTCCCCTTGCCATCCACACACCCACCCTGGGCCTCAGCCCCACCTGAGGACCTGGAAGGGGGGAACCTGGGTCTTGGAGTCTGATCAAAGTGAGGAGAGAAGCAGGCTAGCGGGTGCCTTCAGAATAAAGAATGAGAAGGAGACACTGTTTAAGTGTGTGCTACGGGGCTGGCCCCAAGCCCAGGCCTCTGGAGGCCATAAGCCCTGAGTCTGGGAGGAGCCCCAGGGTTGCCCAGGATGAACAGTGCTCTGGAGGGTACACCCCATGGGCTCAACAAGCCTGCCTACCTATGCCTTAGACTCAGAGGCAGAGCGATAGTTCCTTGCCAGCTCTGAAGACAGCTGGTTCCTCTCTTTCAGCCCCTTCCAGCTGAGAATGGGAAAGCCCAAGCCAGTAGGCAGTGGGGAGCAGGAGGTCAGATTTGTAACTAGCCTGTCAAGGAGATGTTCCCAGTGGGGCAGGGTTTTCTCCTTTGGACTAGAGAGTCACGGTGAATGGTGGCCTTAGTGAAAGGGACAGCAGAGGGAGGGAGGGCTGCGCCAGCTGGAGATAGGAGGGCTCTCAGCCAGAGGGCTGCACCTGCGGGTACCAGTGCCAGTTCTACTGGAAGGTTGGGAGGGGCGGGGGGCAAGCAGAAGTTAAGTCATTTAATTGGTAAGTAATTTTAAGCATTTTAATATTAAAGCAAACATGGATATTTTATGGCCTGTAATGAAAAATTCACACGAAGTTGAAAGATAAAACAGGGGACTTCAAAGGAGTTTCCAGCTTGCAGCAGACTCCAGGCTGTACTCCCAGGTTCCCAGGGTGCCCCCCTCCTCCCCAACTTGTGGGAGAAGGTGGAGGGCCCCAATGCAGGCTGGAGTGGGAGGGGGAAGGGGAGCCAGGCGGAGTCAGAGCCCACCGGTAATTCCCCATCTACATGTGTGGTCATGATCTGTGGGCTAGAGCTCCACCCCTCATCCAGGTGCACCGGGGACCACAGCCACCACCTAGAGCAAATAGAGACCCAGCAACCCTTTGGCTCATCCCTGTGAGTCACTAGGACCCAGAGGGAGGGCACATCACCGAGAGGTGGAGTAGGCCCCGGGACAGAAAGTGCAAGGCAGTCAGGGACAGGTGTGTGGAAATGTGTCCAGAGATGGACAGATGAGAGGAAGCAGAGGCAAGGCCGAGTGGGGGAAGGGTCAGAAGGTCATATGCCCTCCCCTCCCCTGGCCCGGAATAGGGGCTAGTGTAGAAGGAAGAGCACGGTCTTCAGAATATAACAGACCTGGGTTTCAGTGCTGGCTTCACCACTCACCACCCACGTGACCTTGCAGAAGTCACTGCCTGAACATTGGCTTCCTCCTCTGAAAGATAGAGATTATAAGGTTGCATGCCTCCTAGCTGCCCATGGGAATTAAACGTGTGCAAGCACCAGAGAACCAGTGCTTCTCAAAGGTCCATCCTGCCCTTGCCCGGCCAAACCTTTTCATTTTAGGAGGCCACAGCAACCTCGGTTTGATAGAAGAAACAGCACTGGATTTGCTGCTTCCCAGCTGTGTGACCTTGAGCAAATTACTGAACTGCTCTGAACTTCTGCTGCTTCATTGGGAAAATACGGCTACCAGTAATATCTGTCCTGTCCAACCTTCAGGGGTACTTTGCAAATAGCAAAGGGGATCCAAATGTGCAGGGTGGGCCGTATAATACACCTGCCCCTTGCAAAGGCCAGTGGGGCCAATGTCTACCAGACCTTTCAGGTAGGAGCCTAGCCTTGGCCTCTGAGGAACCCTGGCGGGAGGTGCTGCACATCCTGTGCAGGTCATAGTCTGCCGTGGTCCAGCCCATGCCCTAGCTGACACCTGCAGCCCCCCGGACTCTCAAGAGAGGCCCCAGGACAGGAGAGAGAGCATGGGGAAGGCAATGCTGATGGGGGAGGCAGAGGGCTGAGGTGGCTGTTGTGAACAGGCCCCCTAGCCCACTGGGGGAACAGAAAGACTGACTCTAGAGAAGAGAGCTCATGGGCTTTCCCAGGCAGCAAGCCTCTGGGCCCCCAGGGGAGCCCACGTGAGGGACATTGGTGCTATCGCTAGAGGTTGGCTCCTGGTCCCCTGGCTCCTAGGCTGTCTGGCTGGCTTGTGGAGCAGGTGCTTGTCCTGGCCTCCTGTCCCCAGCAGAGGAACATAGCCGGAGGGCTTCTTGGGGACCTGGTTTAGCTGTGGCCCTGGGAACAGATTGACCAGGGAGCTTTAAAGCAGCTGAGTGTGTGTCATCCAGCTAAGCCTGGAAAGAGGAGGGAGCTTGGCTCAGATCCCGACAGGTGGCATGGAGGGGGGAGTGCTGGGAGGCTGAGAGTAAGAGCTGGCTTCGGGCTGGGGTCTTTATTTGTGCATTTCCTGTGCTGGCCTGGGAGCCATAAGGTACAGCCTCTAGTGTCCTTAACCATCCCCTGGCCCCGAGGCTAAGAAATCATTGTCTCTCTCTCTCTTCGTTTTGTCCCCAAGGCCTGTCTGTCCCTGGGTATCTTCTACTCATTCGTGTTCTGGCATCAGCCTCCTGGCTGCACCCCCACCCAGACCAGACCCCAGCTGCTCCCAATATACTTTATAACTCCTCGGCCACACTTGATACCCGCTGAAGGGACCACACTGGTAAATAAGACTTACCTTTCAACCTGGTGTGCTAGAGAGAGGAGGGCCACGAGTGTTACACTAAATACTGTCCACGGGACGATTCTGTCCAAGAATTTTCAGAGACCCCATTTCTTATGGGACTGAGATCTGCTCTGGTGCTTAGAGTCCAGTGCTTTTGTCATAAAAACCCCAACTTCTCGCTGCCCCCCGGGGCAGAGAAACCCGGGACATTTCTGTCTCCCTGCCCACTGTCACAGACCTTCTGAGCTTGCCCTGCAAGTGAAGCCCACCGCAGCCATTGTGACCCTCCCTTCTGAGCTGTTTGTAAAATTAATCAAAACGAACACTAGGGAATAAAAGAGTAGATGGGGGCGCCTGGGAAGCTCAGTCAGTTAAGCATCTGCCTTCAGCTCAGGTTGTGATCTTGGGGTCCTGGGATCAAGCCCTGTGTCGGGCTCCCTGCTCAGCAGGGAGCCTGCTTCTCCCTCTCCCTCTGCCTGCAGCTCCCCCTGCTTGTGCTCTTTCTCTCTGTCAAATAAATAAATAAATAAATAAATAAATAAATAAATAAATAAATAAATAAATAAATAAATAAATCTTTTAAAAAAGTAAAAAGAGCTAATAAGCCCATTTACCATATGCTTGGAGGGCACTGGGCTTTTGAACTGTTACATGTCCTATAAAAGGACCTGAGAATAAGTAATTTGAAACTTTTATGTCAATCTGATACTGTCACCACATCCACATGCGTAATTTTGTATTTTACCAAAGTATCATTTCTTGATGGATTGAGAACTAAGAAAACTAAAACAAAAACCTGGCCTTTCATCCCAGATAGTTAGAAAAGCACACAGAGGAAGCTTGTCCCTTCCACTAGATTTGATGTTTCGTGCCACCCCGCATTGCACTGTCTACCTACCTCACTGAAGCCAGATACCATGAATAAAGGCTCAGAGTTGTGTAGCACTTTATTGCCTAAGGAGGCTTTCAGCAAGGATGACCTCCCTGTGTGAGGTAGGTGGGGCCTCTGTCATCACCATGCCCACATTCAGATGAAGAGACCGAGGTTCAGAGAGGATGACTGGGGCTTGGACACCACATGTCCTGCTTGCAAAGCCCACAGGGCTCATTCCTCCTCACCCCTCCAGTCACGTGCCCTGGAAGCCTGGGTGTCCAAAATCCCCTTTAAGTTAACATGTGAATGCAGTGCTGTTGGAAAGAAGTATAGGCCTGGTCCAAAAAGCAAGCATACAGAGTGATTGACCTCAGTACCGGGGAGCCTGTGGGGAAGTGGGGAAGGTGGCGGTGGTCCGAGGTGTGAGAGTTGGGCCCATTAAAACCAGGCAGTGGCGCTGGGCTGCAGCCCTGGCCTCAGAGCCAGGATGCTTGAGCGGAGCAGGCAACAGGAACAGGAAGCCAGTGCGGGGTGGGGCGGGGCCTAGGAAGGGAGCTGGCACCTGGGCTCAAGGCCTGTGGGCTGGCCCGTGCCCACGATGGGGAGGAGGGACAGCAGCATGCAGGGCTGATTTCTGCTGGCCGGAGAGTGTGAGCCTGTTTGTGGGTGTGAGCGTCGGGGTGGGAGAAAGAGGCGTCTTCCTGTCCAGCAGCTTCTGAGGACGTAACAAGTGAGGGCGTCACCAGGCCCGGCAAGCCCTGTGACCACCTTTGTCTTTCATGCTGGTTACAGCTGGGGCATCAGGAGGGACGGTTGCTGCCCTTGCCCACCAGACCCTGGAGGGTGACCAGCCCTTTGGGGCTCCATACCCTGTTTACTAGCTATATGTATTTATTCATTGAAGATTTATACCCACCAACTTCCTCCAGGGTTATTTTTGCTCAGTGGGAGCATTCTGAGGTCACCTCTTGCTAAGAATAACCCGGAGGGGGAGGGGGGAGGGGGGCTGGGGCTGGGAGAAGGGGCTGAGCTCAGCCAGGCCAGTCCAAAGCCAGCATTACTCACTCCACGTTGGAGGCTAAGCCTCTGTCACAATGCCCAAATGAGTTCAAGAGGACAAAGCCGCCCCCCTCTTCGGAGCAGAAGACTTGGGGTATAAACTGGGAAGTTAGGGAGCCATTCAACTGCAGCTTAAGCCAGCTGGGGACAGTTTGACTCAGCTGTTGGGAGTTTGCAGCATTGGCTCATCTGCCAACCTAATAGCAACTTTTGACTTGTCTCCTGGTTAAGACAGAGCTCAAATCCCCTCTTTGTGTCCAGGTCGGAATGGTTCCTTCACCAATCCCTGGAACCTTGATTCAGTGACTAGGTGCCCCCTGGTTTTTATGCACAAAACTTTCAGAAAGAATATCTCCCAGTCCTAGCCACCAGCCCCCTCAGAGGGCTCCTCTCCCTGCAAGGCGCCCCTCTGCTCATGTTTTTGAAGGTGTGAGGAAAACAGAAAACAGATCTGTCACACATCTTAGGAGGTTAGAACCCTCTCTGGTAACTATGCCCCGCGGATTCATCTGCCCATTCCTGCACCTGATTGGTCAAAGCAGCACTCACCAGTGGCATCCGGTCCTGAGAGCCTGGCTAGAGGTCTGGTCTTCAAGTGCCAGAGATACATTGGCGGGGGGTGGGGGGGTTGGCGGGAAGGGGTTCGGGTTGGGTCTGGGAGGGAAGGGAGTTAATGTTTAGAAATCTAGGGAAAAGTGGGAGACTTTCCTACCCAGAACCTTCCTGAACAAAGGTGTGGAGGGAGGAATGTGCACCAAAGGAGAACCTTGCGCTGACTGGTGTGGGTGAGTGCCTAAGGACTTCGTGTACGAACACATTGGACCTTGGTTGGAGAGGGTGTTTGCCGGCGGCCTGAGGTGTTTATCCTCTCAAAAACGTGTGTATCTGGAAGATTTTTGAGGGCGTCGGGGGGCGTGAAGCGATGGGGGTCATGTTTTGGGAAGCTGGCCCTGGCATCTGTGAGCATGGGTTGAGCACGAGAGGATGCGGGGAGATAGGAGGGTGGGGTCAGGTGGGGTGAGATGGTGCCAGAAAACACCCCCAGAGCCTGCTAGGGGGAGGCAGCCAGGGACAGAATTGGCTGGGCCCTTACTGCCAGCCCCTGCGGACCAGGGAGAGCCAGGGGAGAAAGAAGATGTTACAGGCCCCAGGGCTGGCGTCAGTGTTACTGTCAGAGACGGAGACTTCTGGAAGAGAGCAGATTTGGCAGGGGCCCTTGTGGAGGCCACTGTAGATAACTGGTCTTAGAGGGGAAGCATCTCAGTGAAATCCCAGAATCTCCATGTTGTTTTTCCAAAAATCCTCGTTGTTTTTCATCCCTCCCTGTTCCCTTTCCTGGACTCACACAATCCAGGGCCACCTCCAGAGAAAGTCACGTGCTCCCCTGGGTCTGGCCTCCGTGGGCTTCTGTAGAGCCCGAACTGCACCTGCGCCCCTCCTGTGAGGCTGAGACTTGCCGGCACTGCATCTGGACAGAGCTGTTAAAGCTGCTTTTCTTTCATCATCCTTGCCTAGAGAATAGGGTGCCCTTCGGTCCTGCCACCTCGAGAAAGATAGAACCCAACTGGAAAAGCTCCAGAGCAGGGCAGCTAGCTTGATCAAGGGGAAGGCAGTGGTGCCAAGCGAGGACAGACGAGAGATTATGGCTCCCCTATGTCTGGAGAGACAAAGGCTAGAGGGGATGTGATTAAAGCTATGAAATCACATTGTGGGGTGGGGCAGGGGGAGTGCACCCCCATGGGGGTGCGGTGGCGGCAGTGAGGGGAAGAGATACCCATTTGAAGCTTTAGAAAGGTACGTGAAGCATAGAAAAGAAGGCCCCGTTTCCCATGGTGGGTTTCCTTCTTACCAAACCCCAGCCATGGACTGTAGAGGTTGAAAATAGAAATGACTTCAAAAGAGATTTACTTAAATATATGGATCTTCTATACATAATGGCTTTTTAGAGGGAGCCTCCAGCTCATCCTGAAATCCTTTGAGGTTGACTTCAAAGAGCACAGCCAGGCCCTCTTCCAGGTGGACAGGTGTCCCTGCCGGAAGCGGAACCCCAAATGGCTTGGCCACCACCAGGCATGTTCGCTCTTGCATCCACTTGCCATGGCCAGCAGGGGCACTGACTGTGTTACCTCTAAGGCTCTGCTGGGCCCTGAAGTTGTCTCCTAGAATTAGTGTCTGTCCGTCTGTCTCTGACACAGGCACACATAGTAGAGAGCTCTCTGGGAGGAGGAAGGGAAGGCAGCTCATCAGCCTAAGTGGTGAGGGAAATGGTGAGGCCCGGAGGGCATGCCCAGGCTTTCCAAAGTTGGCCTTCCTTGGCTTCTGGTCCTACTGTCCCTTAGTCCCCCTGGTGGCTCTTTTAGCTGCTCCACCAGGGAAAAGGAAATCGGAGGAGTCAGAGTCCTAGTTCCAAAGTTTTTGGAGCCTGACTCCATTCACCCTAGGAAAGCCAAGCAGGAAGGCTTTGAGGACCTCTCTCGGGAGTTGGCACCGGGCGGACCTCTCCTGTTCTCCCTGCCTCAAGGCTACTTCCGGCCAGTCAGATCCAGGGCTGCCAGCAGAAGGGGCTGCAGGAAGGCCTGGAGCAGAGGGGAGGGGGGAGCATGGGCCCAGTGCCAGTGCTTGTGGGACAGGCTGGCCTGCTGTTTCCTGAAGCTAGAGTCAACCTGGGAAAAATCCAGGGCTCTGTCAGGGGGCTGATGGGCCTGCAGTTGTGAGGAGAGGGGGACTGTTTACGTGTTTTTGTTGATGTCACTTTGCCGCATCCCTGCACATCTCCCAGGCTGTGTCTCCGGGAGGGGGCGCACCCCTTGTGTGTCTGTGCGTGTGACTGTGTGTCTTTAATCAAGAGGCCAAGGCTGGCCGGATGCCAGGGTTCCCGGCTGGCACGGAGCTCAGTGCTGCCAAGGGCCTTACAAGCACAATGGCGGTAACATGGGATGGGAGGGGCCGCCTCACATCTGCCGGCCGCTGGGCCTCCTTCCCCAGCGCTGCGCGGGGATGCGGCAGAGAAGGCCCCTCCAGCCGCGGCCCCTGGCCACCGGTGGGGCAGGGCAGAGCGAGCCAGGTGCCCGGAGCCAGCCCCGCACGCCGGCTCGGACCTCCAGGGGCTTCCGACAGGAGAGGCCGGGCCCTGGGCCTGCCCCTTCCACACCTGGGCCCAGGTGAGCCTGCACGCAGCTGCTCCCCATGCCCCGGCCGCCCCCGGCGAGTGGACTTTTCTGCCCATGGTGTCTGGGCCTTGTCTCCTCTATGTCCTTTCCCTCATCTCTTATTTGCCAGGTATTAATTTTTTGTGTGTAAATATTATTATTCTAATAAACAGCCTCTCAAAAGTCACTTCCTTATTTGGAGCCTCAGCCCTCTGCCTGGCCTTGGAAGGCCAGGCCTCACCTGGAGAGGGAGGGGTAGGCGTTCTGGGGTCTGCTCCAGACTTCCAGCAGAGCAGGGGGAGGACAGGGGCTGGGGCCCGGACAGGTTCACTGAGGAGGGTTACTTCCCCGCCGGCTGCCGTGGCTGCTGCCAGGGAAACAGCCGGCGGCCTTTCCCTGGCCCTGCTTAGGCACATCAAAGCCTCCTTTTCCTCCTGGGAACCCTGGGGATTTGAGGTTGGGTTTTTCCAGAGACTCAACCCAAAGGGGGAGCCGGCTTTCCAATGCCTCTCTTGTACCTGGGTCATTCTGGAAGCTTTACCACTTAGAAGGTGGTGTGACTGGAGGCAAGCCTTGGAGCCTTTTTCCTCCAGAAGAGTGAGGGTAATACCCCACGTCAAGACAATTGTGATAATTACGTTTATTAATTGTATACGTGTATTTATGCTGTGTGCTGCGCTTTGTGCTGGGGAGCTGTAGGTGGAATGGTTGGAAGGGAGACAAATAAAAAAAATAAGTAAAGCAAATCTCATGCGTCTGGGAGGGAGACACACAATGAATAATGAGGTGCAGCAGAGGAGTGCTATAATGAGATAGGGTGTGAAGAGCTCTGTAAACAAGCCGTGCCTGCAGTGGGCTGGGGGTCCCGTGACCACTGGGGTGGACTTTATCCCCACTCCTGCACTGGGGGGGACTGGGGAGGCCTGCGGCCTGGGGGCAAGGCCTAGCACAAATGCCTCCCGGGGGTGAGTGTGTGTTTGTGTTCCTGTGTCTCTGTGTGTGTGTGTGTGTGTGTGTGTGAGAGAGAGAGAGAGACAGCCAGGAAGACTTGAAAATGTTCCTGAGAAGACAGAAAGTAGAACAGTGGTGACCGGGGGCCGGGGGAATGGGGAGTTAATATTTCGTGGGAACAGAATTTCAGTCTCAGGTGACTAAAAAGTTCTGAAGATGAATGGTGGTACTGGTCATACAACGCGGACGTGCTTAATGCTACTCAATTGTACATGTGGAAATGGTTAAAATGGTAAATATTATGTATATTTTACCACAATATTTTTTAAAGTTTTTTTTTTTTTAAAGGTTCTTAGAGAAAGGCAGTCTCTGGTCAGTGCCCCAACCCTCAGCGCAGGGGGCGGTGGGGGGAGTTTCAACAGCAGCATTATTGACATTTTGGGCCAAATAATTCTTTGTTGTGGCTTCCGCCCTGTTCTTGCACACTTTTCAGCAGCATCCCTGACCCCTACCCACTGGAAGCCAGCAGGCCTCCCCACCCCAGCATGACCTCCAGAGGTGTCTCAGACACATTACCAAGTGGAGAGCCACTGCCTTCCTCAGCTTGGAATAAGCCATGGCTTTTCCCAAATCTGTTGCCCCCAAATCTGTTGCCCCGACTCCTTAGCCCCACCTCCTGGGGAGAGAGGGGCATGCACAGCCTGCCATTCCATTCATCTACCTCTCTGCTCCCTCCCCTCAGCTCCACAGGTGAGAAGCAGAGGAAGTTGAAATTGTCACCTTCAGCTGCTGGTGGTGGCTTCTAAAAGGACCAGGGGCTTCTGCTGCTTCCCCTCCCCCTTCCCCCACAAGGAAAAATGAGTATCTCAGGGTATGCCCTGTCTCCTTTCAAGGCAACTGTCAAATAAAAGCAAATGAAAACAGAATTTTAAGCAGTTACATGTGACCTGCAGCTAGGTTGAAACTCCGTCTATGCACATGAGCAGGATGTTCTGAGTCTTAACCTAGGCTTGGCATTCAGGAATCAGTTATGGGTACTGAGTGCCCACCCTGTGCCCTGCACCTGCTGAGTCCAGCCTGATAAAGCAAAGTCCCTGCCTCCAGGAATGGACAAGCCAAGGGTGATGGGGGACAGAAGGTGGCTGAGAGGAGGGCATGGAGGTAGGGACAGAAGGGTGCAGGCCTGGCCCTCCGAGGGGCTTCCAGGTGTGGATTAGGCTGTTCTTCTCATCAAAGGTGCCCCTTTCAGGTGCCCCCAGCCTCTCTCAGAGATTCAGACAGCCACTTCAGGCCATCTGCCTGTGAACCTCCTTCCTTCCTCTCAGTGGTTTCTTATAGGTGGATTCAACTGCTCAGCTGCCTGGGCCCTAGAGAGGGAGCCAGTGAGGGTCCACTACTGGCTGGGGCAGGGCAGAGGTGGGGGTATGCCTTTTTAAAAAAAAAAAATTATTTTTAAGTAATCTCTATACCCAATGCGGGGCTCGAACTTTCAACTCGGAGCTCAAGAGTTGCACGCTTTCCCGTACTGAGCCAGCCAGGTGCCCCAGGGTGGGAGGGCTCTTGGGGGTTAAGTTGGATCAAGGGCTGGCCTGAGTGGGAGTCAGCAGTTCCCCTGATTCCAGAGCTTTGGCCTACACAGGCTTATCTAGAACCAGAGAGGGTGGCCCGGTTGGGAAGAGAGGAGGTGAGGACTAGGGGGGCAAGGCGGGGATTTCAGCGTGCTGAGCTAACCCTGGAGGGAGATCTGTAGAGAGCACTTCCCTTCTCCTCATTTACCCACCTCTGGAAGGGGTGTGGGCCTTACACTGCTGCAGCCTAGGGTCCTCCAGGGTGGGCCTGGAAGGGATGCTTGATCAGCATGGGTGTCAGGGCAGGTACTCCTGGCTCTCTCTGCTATGGAGCTGGCAATCAACAGGAAGTGAGTCCCAGGGTGAGAGGAGGCCATGTGGTCCCTAGGCAGGAAGTTAGTGACAGCAGAGTTGTCTTGAGCAGCTTTGTGGGGCTGGGAGCCTGCCCCAACTTGAGGTGTCTGTGGGGCAGCATGTGGCCAGAGGAAAAAGGACATGGGCATGATAAGAGCTTGGCTCTGACCTGAATTTCCCAGCCTGAGTTGGCCAGGGGGACTGCCACCCCACCTCCCTGGCAGTGCCACATTTAGAGCTCTGTGATGCCTGGTACAGCCGGACATTGGGGTGGCTCTGGGGGCCTGGGCATGCCCCACTCTGCCTGGGCTGTCTAGAGGCGAGAGGATTTATACCAGGGAGGGGCATTCTAGGCCAAGGAACCCTGTTGGCTTGAGCAGGGAAGTAGGAAAGGCCATCTGAGTCCTAGACAGTGTGTCGGGCCCAATACTTAGGGATGGAGGCTAAGGAGAAAGACAGGGCCTGCTTGCTCACTTGCATGCCTGTGTTTGGCCTCCTGGCTCTGCTGGCTTCAGCCCTCTGTGACCAAGGCTGGGCTAGCAGAGGACTTCTTGTTTCTGCCAGACGCCTCCTCTTTCTCTTGCTCTAGCCCCACCCCCACCCCCACCTGCCAAGGACTGCACACATTTGCAGCTTTCCATGGGAGCTTCCCTTCCTGGAAGCAGGCCTGCCCCAAGCTACCCCACTCAGCCAGGAAAACAGCTTGGCAAGTCCCTCTGCTTGCCTTCAGGCTACCCTGTGTGCCTAGAGCCCTGGCCAGGGAAGACTCTAGTTTTTCTTTTCTTTTCTTTTTTTTTTGTCCCCAAGGCCCTTGTTCCTATTTGCCACCCTGGGGGGTTCTTGGACAGATAGCAGCTGGGCTCAGAGTTGAGGATATAGACCTTAGAGCAGAAGCAGCCTTGGAGATTGCTGGGCTGTGTGGGGAGGGAGCCCAGCACTCTCAGGCTGTCAGGGTGCACTTGAGTGGTACAACTCTTTGGAGGGAATTTGGCCAATCTACTCACACTTAAAGCAGGCCTCTACCAGCCAGCCCACTTCTGGGACTCTGATTTAGACATACACAGGCACACAGAACTGTAAGTGCAGGGGGTTCACTGCAGCAAAAAGCAAATCGGCCCAAAGGCCCACAATTAGGGAACTGTTTGAATAAATTATGGAGCATCCATTCAATAGAATGTTGAGCAGCTGTGAAATAGGAGACAGATCCATATGCACGGGTATGGAGAGATGCCCACTATGCTTGGTAAGTGAAAAAGCAAGTTATAGAACACTGAGTAGTAAGATACCCTATTAGGGAAAAAAAATTCTGGATCTGGCTGTGTGTGTGAATCCATGTGTGTAAACATGTAACTCACACACCATCATAGATGCATAGAAACAAAATCTAGAAAGGATACTCACCAAACTGTTAAGGGTTTACCTGTGATTTTGGAGGTAGGGGATTGAAAAAGGAGCCTTAACCTTTTACCACGACTCATTTTTATGTGGTTTGAATGTTTGTATGTGTCTGACTTTTATAAAGAGGAGGGAAAAAAGACTTAGGGTGGCAGGCTAGCAATGTGTTTGCCCTTCCCACAGGCATTCCAGGGATGGAGCCAGGCAGGACTGCTGAGGGCAGCCTTGTGCCCATGGGCGTGGCAGGGCACTGAGCACAGGGGATGCTTGCCTCTTCTGCCCCAAGAGGACACCTCCATTCCCTCTGAGGTGCCCTAGCCTGCTTGCCCCTGCAGGGCCAAGGACAAAGTACTCACCAGGCTCTCATGCCCTCACTCTGTCCTTCAAAGTGTGCTGCCCCGAGCAAGTCCTAGAATTCTCTGAGAGCCTCCTCAGGGAGGGTGAGTGGGTCGACAGGGGTAACGGTGAGAGGGAGTGACCTTTACAAAGCACAGTTATGATTACCCTTGATGTGATTCTTATTACCTGGAACTGTAGTAGCAAGTTCAGTTCTTAGACTCTTGGGGATGAAGGGATATGTTTCCTTTTGGAAGGGGGACGTGAGACCACTGGCCGGGCCGGCTTACTGCAGAGGTTGCAAACTGCTCTTGAGGGCTGTGGCTCTCCAGGGGTTGGGGTGCCCGGAGAGCACGTGGGGTCCAGAGCTGAGGGAAAGACTTGTGCTGGGCTTTGGGGCCCCAGCATATATGGGAGGCCCCCACTGAGCCTTGTGCTCCAGTTGGCAGCTAGTCACTATCTGGGTCTGGGCCTTTGGGGAAGCCAAAAGGAAAGCCAGAGGGATTTGGCAGAAGCCAGAGCAGCCCAAGGTTACCAGAACTGATGGGTGGCACTAGAATCTTCTGAGGAGGGGTCCTGATCTGAAGGAGGGATAGTGTGAGGAATGTTTGTCTTTTTTTTTTTTTTTTTTAAGATTTTATTTATTTATTCATGAGAGAGAGAGAGGGAGGGAGAGACACAGGCAGAGGGAGAAGCAGGCTCCATGCAGGGAGCCTGACATGGGACTCGATCCTGGGTCTCCAGGATCAGGCCCTGGGCTGAAGGAGGTGCTAAACCGCTGAGCCACCTGGACTGCCCGAAATGTTTGTCTTTTAAAAAAATCTTTGATATTTTATTTGATTGATTGATTTTTTTACTTTTTATTTTATTTTTTTAAGATTTCATTTATTTATTCATGGGAGACACAGAGAGAAAGAGGCAGGGACATAGGCAGAGGGGGAAGCAGGCACCCCGCAGGGAACCCAACGTGGGACTTGATCCCAGGTCTCCAGGATCATGCCCTGAGCCAAAGGCAGGCACTAAACTGCCAAGCCACCCAGGGACCCCGATTGATTTTTTTTAAGTAAGCTTTAGGCCCAGTGGGAGACTTGAACTCCAACCCTGAGATCAAGAGTCACATGCTCTACTGACTGAGCCAGCCAGCCAGGTGCTCCAGAATGTTTGTTTTTACTTACATAGATATATGGGTTTTTTTTCACTCATGAATAGCAGAATGTTTGTTTTTAATAGGGGCTGCAGAGTAGGCTTGGGAGTCCTATGTCACCTCAGGGAGTAGGGGTGGCGGCTTTGGTGGGGTGTCGCTTGGGCAGTGAAACCAGGCTGGTAGACATGCCTGGATTCTTCTGCTTCTTACACGGGAGGCCACAAACCCCTTGACTGCAGGGAGTCAGGCCCATGAATCCCTTGAAACTGAGAGCAAAATTGTGAGTATATTTGCTTACGTGGATGCCTGTGTGAACATGGTTTTCTGGACAAAGGGTGCATGACTTTCACCAGAATTTCAGAAGGGTTAGTGATCCAAAAGTGGCGCAAGACCACAGGTCTAATCCTCCCCTTCTGTTTCTTCATCTTTCCAGGTGGAAAGCAGTGACACGCCAAAGGATTCCGCAGTGACCTCCAAGTCCCCGTCCATGGCCCAGGACTCAGGCCCCTCAGAGCTGTTACCCAATGGGGACTTGGAGAAGCGGAGTGAGCCCCAGCCAGAGGAGGGGAGCCCTGCTGGAGGGCAGAAGGGCGGGGCCCCAGCAGAGGGAGAGGGAGCGGCTGAGACCCCATCTGAAGCTTCCAGAGCCGTGGAGAATGGCTGCTGCACCCCCAAGGATGGCCGAGGAGCCCCCACAGAAGAGAGTGAGTCCTGGGCGCTAGGGGAAGCCTCTTCTGGGCTCCCCAGGATCCCCCCCAAGGGTTAGAGACTTGGGGCCAACAGGTCCCAGGAGGCATGGGAGCCGAAGGTCTACTTGCCAAGGCTGTACCCTGGAGGCTGCTGGCTGGATGCAGCCTGCACACATGTTTTATTTGGCCCATGTAGTGTTTTAGACATTTTAAAAAATTAGTTGCCAGTATTTAAAAATCAAGAAATTTCACATAAAAATCTGGAGTTTTGGCTTCTCGTGAGGGAAAAAAAAAAAAAGCTAGATCTGGCAACAGTGGGTTTATAGAATGCCAACAGTTGCAGGACTGGGGTGATGGCTCTTCCCCCCACCCAACCTCTCTGTAGGCTGGTTGTGTGCCTCAGTTTACCTCAGCCCTCACCTGGCCTGCTTCCTCTTTTATACGACCCACAGGTCTCAGGGATTGTTGTGTCTGTAACCCTTTGCCTGAGTGTTCCAGGATGCCCTCCGAGGTGTTAAAAGTCCAGGAGCCTTCCCAGGCACAGATGTCTTGAACCCACTATGGGTTCAACTCAAATGTGGATGTGACTGAGTGGGTTGGGGGCGGGGTGGATGGGGGTGGCCAGTGAGCTGCCCAGCCCAGGCCCCTTCCTCCCCAGACTTTCTGGCCTTGCCCTGGAGTCCTGGAAAATTGCCTACTTTTCTCTTTCAGGTTAAGCCAGTGATTTCAGGGCCAACTGAGCTGTAAACATGTTAGTAATGAGGACAACTAGCATTTGTACAGGGCTTCACAGTTTACAGAGCGCTTTCTCATATATTATCACATTTGATCCTCCCGGGGCCCTGCCAGGTTGTTTTGCATATGTGCGTTTTAATTCAAAAAGTCTTCCTTCCAAGTGTGTATGATGGAATGAGTAAATTGATTAATTGGCATAACTTATTTTGTATGGCTCCAAACCCAATATTCCTGCAGGATTGAGAGCATTTCCAGAGAAGAAATTTCCAAATATAAAGATATATATATATATATTTATATCTTTCACTCATTAATTATTCAACTAATATTTTTATGATGTTCCCACTATGCGCAAAGCGCTTTCTGAGGTACTCTGTATTCGTCGTTTTAGTACTCCAAACAGTCTTCTTCAAGAGGTATTATCCCCATTTTAAGGCAGAAAAAAAACCCCTGCCACTTAGCAAGATGCAGTGACTTGCCCAGGGCCCCCAAGCCCATAAGGGGTAGATCCAGGATGCATTCCGTCTTGGTCTCTGGCTTCAAAGTTTTTATGCCCTTCCACTGTCCCCTTTTATTCTGCAGTGGGGCTCAGGACAGGCCAGCCTGGAACTGCCCAGGGCTCCTGGCCTCACCTGAGTGTCTTGTGAGTTTGTCCCGACACTGGGCTGGAGGGAAGTCCAGGAGGAAAGGAAGCAAAGGCACCATCCCTCCCATTAAGAAGGCTGGGTGTTCCAGAGCGGAACCTGGGAGCCCATCAGTCCCCACCACCCCCACCTCCTGCAAATGTGCTGCTTCTCCCAGCTGGGCATGCTCACGGCTGATCCCTGGATTCCTGGGACCCCACCACTGGCTGGCACTGAGCTGCAGTCCTTCCCATCTGGTGGGATGGAGCCATGGCTCTAAGGCCGCCCTTAACCCTTGAAGGTTTGCTTTCACTTTGGGATTTCCCTGTCTCCGTTTCTATTTGTTCTCGAGTTCCTACTTGAAGTCAGTGAGTAGGTGTCTCTCAGACATCCATTTGGTGTGTGTGTGTCAGGATCTGTGCCAGGAGCTGGGGAAGCCCTCATGCACAAAATCCTGGTTCTTGCCTTCAAGGACCTCACAGTCGGCCGGAGAGACAGCCGTTGACGAGAAAGTCACACTGAGAAGCATGTGATTATACAGGGAGATAGGTTCTCTAAGAGAAAATAAACACAGTTCTCTGAGGAACTGTGACAGGGAGAGCCCAGCCAGCCCGGTCTGTTCCCCGAAAGCTGGAGGATGACTGGGGGGCCACCACTTTGGGGGGGTAGGAGGGAGTGAAGACAGATTACAGAAGCTCTGGGGAAGGATGGAGCAGGGCACCCAGAGACCTGAGAGAAACCAGCAAGTCTGCAGTGGAGAGAGCAAGGGAAAAGGGTGTGAGAGCAGAGCAGACAGGGCTGGACAGGCCTGTGAGGACACCTTCCCCGGGAGGCTGGGGATGGGGTGGGGAGTGACATGATCTGCTTTGTGTTTTGAAAAAAATCACTCTGTGCTCTGGCTCCTGGAATGGAACAGAGGGGCCGGGAAACTGAGTTAGGGGGCTGCGACAGGCGTTGAGGGGCTGAGGGTGGCTGTCATGAGGTGGCAGCAGAGGTGGAGAGAAGCGGACAAGGGCCAGGAACATCAGGGGAAAGGGGAGAGATGGTGTCAAGGTGACTCCTGGGTTTGGGATTATCGCATACCAGGTGGACCTTCCACAGAATCTTAGAGCTGAGTATGGCCGGCAAGCACTCCCGGCCTCCCTGGCCTACCGATAGCCTCGGAGTGCTCCTGTGTGGCCGCAGCTATCAGCAAGTGGACATGCTGGTGGGCCTCAGAGCTGCGGGGACCATGCATTGCCTGGATGCTGACACCGGTGAGGTGCTGCCCAGGGCCGTGGGTCGTGGTCCACTGGAGGCTTGGCCGCCTGGCCCACAGTCAGCCACACAGAATGCGTCCGCAGCTGCTTAGTTCCAAGGAGGGAGGAGACTGAGGCCACAGAGAGGGAGCAAGTTGGCTGTGGTCTCCCTTCTGTTCCCCTCATTCCAGGTCTCCTCTCAGGGAGCCCCATCCATCTTCCCTGAACCCCTTCCATTAGTTCTGATAGAGGAAAAACAGAGGACTTTATGGCAGCATTTTTGTGCACATAGGTGCCCCAGATCCTGATAATCCAGCCAGGAGAAACAAGGAGGAGCAGGGGAGATGATGAGTAATCAGGACAAGAGCCACCTGGATAGGCAGGTGGTGGCCTTGGGACCGCTCCTGCACTCCTGCATTAATGCCGCCATGATTATAATAGAAACAATGGTAATATGGCTTTCTTTTACTGGATATTGCCTATGTGTTGAGTGTCCTGTATCCTCACTACTCAAAGTGGCCCCACCAACCAGCAGTGTTACCTGGTATCACCTCGGAAGTTAGAAATGCAGAATCTCAGGCCCCACCCTAGACCCGTGGAATCAAAATCTATTTTAAAGAGATCTCGTGATTTTGATACATATTAAAGTTTAAGAAGCCCTTCTTTTTAGTTACATATTCTCTTGTTTAATCTTTGTGATCACTTGAGGAAGACTCTTATTGTCCTCATTTTTCAGATGGGGAGACTGAGGGTTCAGAAAGGTTAAGTCGCTTACCCAAGATTATACAACTAGTAAAGGACCAGGTTAGGGTCAGCACAAAGCCTTTCTTTGCTCGGATTGAACACCCAGTTTTGGGCTAGTGACTGCCCTCTGAGGGAAGCCTGGCCTTAGCCTTGTCATGGAGATTTGGATTCTTTTTAAAGGAAATTTGGGGTGGCCCCCGGGGGTGAGTGTAGGTGTAGACCAACAGGTAAGTGTTGGAAGCACCCTGGCCTCTCCTGCCCCCTGGACCTGAGATACTCTAGGGTCAGGTCGGAGCCTGCCAGGGCCACCCTGGGAGGCACACTGCCACCTGGCCCGCCTGTGACCCTGGGTCTGGGCCAGGAGCAGATGGACTGCAGAGGGAGTGTTGAGAGAGCAGCTGACCCCCCTTGACTCAGAACAAGTGCTGTATTCTGAGGCAGCCCAGTTTGTTGTTTTGCTGGGCCAGGCTGGAAAGTGTGTGTGTGTGTGTGTGTGTGTGTGTGTGTGTGTGATATCACTCAGTGGGCATGTGCAGAATCTGTCAGGGAAAGAATTCCAGAAAGCAGCCAGTTGGAAACTGCACAAGGAAAAGTAATTCTGTTTGGGGGAGCACGGGGGCCAGGGAACGGGGAAGGGGAGAACATGAAGGTGGTGGAGGGTAAAGTGAGCGGGCTTGGCATTCAGGAGCCCTGAAATCTGGCTTCAGCTCTGTCAGTAAGTCCCTCCATACCCAGTCCTCAGCCTCAGTTTCCCCACTGGCAAAATCTAGGGGCCGGAGAGGTGCTCCATCGTCTCTGCGGTTCCCGTCAACCCTGATTTTCCTTCGTTCGAATGAATGGAGGATTCCCCATAATGAGATGCCACGGAGGGGCCCCCATGGGAAACGCGAGAGGTCCCAGGGACCCCGGGCCGAGGGCGGGCGCCCCCTACTGGCAGTCCGAAGCCTCGCCGGGACAACGGGCAGGCCTGAGAGGAGGGGTACCCCGGCGGCGGGAGGGGGGGCCCGGCCCCAGGGAGCCCGAGAAAAAGTCGGGGGAGCCGGCTGTGGCGAGCGGAAGCCCGGAGGAAGCGCCAGAAAGCCCGGGTGAGACATACCTTAAAAGCCTGTCGTGTGCGCGTGAGCGAGCACCCGGCTCCCGCCGCGCCCGCGATGGCCAGACGCGCACCGGCGCATCCTCCCCGCGCCCGAGCCCCTCGGGGCGCCCCAGCCCGGCCCGGCCCGCCCCGCCCCGCCCCGGCCCCGTGCGCCCCAGTGCGCGCGGCCCCGCCCTGGAGCCTGGCCCCGCGCCCCGCCCCCGGGGGCACAGGAGCGGGGCGCCGTCAGCCGTCACCCGGGTGCCCCTCCCCCGGGGCACACGCACGGAGCCCCAGGTCTCCTCTAGCGACGGAGAGGGAAAGAAACTTCCTCTCCGGGGCCTTCGGAGGCCTTCGGTGCCGTGTCTGGTTTCCGCTTCAGAGCCAGGAGATGAAGTAGGGGCTGTTTTTTCCGTTTTGGGCTCCCCCACCCCAACTCAGGAGCCAGCCTCAGTGACCTTCCTGCTTTGGGCCCAAGCTCAGTACTCTTGACTGTCAGGGGCCCAGGTGAGAGGAGAGCTCACCGTCCTCCCCCGACCCCGCAGGAAGCTCTGGAGGGCATAACTAACCCAGCCCCTCAGCCAGGGCCTGCTAGCCTGCAAGGGTGTGCTGGACCTGGGGAGGGCACCTGGGGGAGGACCTGAGAGGACCACGGAGGAGCGCAGGATGTTCTGGAGGAGTGTAGCTACCCTCCCGCATGAGGCCTAGACAGGAACAGGGAGAGGATGAGATGAGACCCTCCTATAGACAGGACTTCTGGGGCTTCTGCCCCCAGGGGAGCCTTTCCTTCCAGGAACTGGAATCTGGGCCCAGCTGAGGAGCTGCAAGAGACAGGACCAAGGAAACACCTCAGGGAAAGGGATCCAAACTAATATTTATTGAACACCTACTATATGCCAAGCCCTGCTCCAGGCACTCAATGTTCCCAGTAACCTAAAGATTTTAGAACAGTTGGCTATGTTGATTCAGTAAGAAAACAGGCAAGGAGAAGTGACCAAGGTCATGCGGAAACACCTGGACTCCAAGTCTTTTAGAATGAAGGTTCAGAGACCTGAGAATGGGGTGGGGAATAGGGTTACAGAGGCAGATGTTAATAACAGTAACAGAAACCACAGTATTGAGAACTGCAGAAGGACCCTAGAAATCATCTCCAGCATCATGATTTTCCAAATAAGGAAACTGAGTCTCAGAAACCAAGTTGCTTCGCCAGTCTTGCTCCAGTGGCTCTGTACCCCATTGCCTCCCCCCCCCCCCCCCCCCCAGGATATCTTTGCCTCACTCCATAGAAGCATTGAGCTCACTTCCAGGGCAGGGGGAGGCTTTGCAGTCTGGCCCCCTCCTCTAGGAAGGGAGCTGTTTCTAGACGACCCCTTTTGTGTGCCTGAGACAGAGTCAGTGGTCCGGAAACCGTGGCCCTGGCTTTTCTGTTGTTCCTTCGGATTTGGGTCTCCAAACCTGCCACAGTTCCTTCTCTGCTCAAGGCCACACTCTGAGTCCTTGGGGCCAGCGTGGTGCCTAGCACATGGTGGGCCGTCCCATTTGACCTGTGAACACCTGAATGGTTGGAGGACCCCTGTCCCTGCGGCAGGGACCCCAGGCACAAGAGGGGGCCTCTGAGCCACTCCTGTAACTCTGTCCATAGTCCCTTTGTTCTTCCCTCTCCACAGGCAAAGAACAGAAGGAGACCAACATCGAATCCATGAAAATGGAGGCAAGTGTTTTCCTCAACCCCCAGGGGCTCTGTGGATCCTGATTCTAGGAGAAGAAAGCCACCTCTGACCACCTGTGGCGACTGTGTGTGAGGGGATCTTGAGGTGGCCCCGCCCCCTTCTTTACAAGTCCCCTTGTAAGGAGGAAAGGAGATGGGTGTGGAGGTTAGAAGTCCTCCCAACAAGGCAGCCAGCTGGTCCCGCTCTGAGACCAGGCACCCCCCCTCCTGGGTCACGTCCATGTGCCCCCTCTCCCCCTGTGGCTCACTTCTCCAGCCCGAACAGGGGCTTGCCCAGCACTTGCAGGGTTGACCTCTCTGGCCAGGAGTCAAAGCTCCTGTGTTGTGTTTGAGGTGAGTGCCTCCTCAGTTTCCCCGCAGGAGGAACAAACCTTGCGGTGGGACGGTCAGCGCCCATCTTAATGCCAGTCTGTCTCTCTGTCGTCTCTGTCCTAGGGCTCCCGGGGCCGGCTGCGGGGTGGCTTGGGCTGGGAGTCCAGCCTCCGCCAGCGGCCCATGCCGCGGCTCACCTTCCAGGCGGGGGACCCCTACTACATCAGCAAGCGCAAGCGGGACGAGTGGCTGGCACGCTGGAAAAGGGAGGTGAGGTGCCTTCTGGCCTGGGCCCCAGCCTGCCCCACAGATTTGGAGAACCAGAACTTAGCTTCAGCCACCCTTGGGAGCTGTTGTCAGGTCCTGCTGAGCCTCAGTGTCCCCTTCAGGTTAACCGTTTGCACTCACAGGGAACTGTGTAACTCCTAAGCAGTGACCAGTTTCTTTTTTTGTTCCACAAATGTTTATTGATCACTTACCACATACCAGGTAGCATACTAGGCTCTGTGCGTATATAGTTCCTGGCCTCGTGTTGCTGACATTCTGATAGTGGAGGGAGACAGAACAAGTCAAGTAAAGATAGAAAAATAAAGCCTGGGCTGAAACAGAGGATAACAGAGGCCTACTTTAGGTGGGGTGGTCAGGGGAGGCTTCTTGGAGGAGGTGGCATTTAAGTTGAGACCTAAAGGAACAAGAGCTGGCTCTGATCTGGTTGCTCCTTGGTCATTTAGTCTCTACTGCCTTGGTGCCTCTTGTTACTAAATCCCTCTACTACCTAGCTTCCACCACCACCCCAATCCCCCCCCTGCTCCCTCCCACCCACGAGCCCTATGGAAGCTATCTGATGAGGAGCCAGGTGGGGTATAGAATGTTCTAGGCAGAGGAAACATCACAAGCAAGACCTCGACTTGTTTGGCAAAATGAGAGACCAGTATGCCCCGCGTGAAAGGAGTGAGGGAGAAAGTGGGGCCAGACAAGGCTGGAAGGTAGGCAGGGGTCCGACCACCTGGGGCTTTGCAGGTCCTGGCCAGAAGCTGGTTTAAATCTCGGTACATTAAAGGTTTCTATGCAGGGGATTAAAGGGACAGCAATGGAGACAGGGTAGATTCGGGATGTATTTAGAGATAGAGTCAGTAGGGCTTACTGAGGGATGGGAGGGGTGAGGCAAGGGAGGAAATGGAAGTGACTCAGGGACACCTCTCAGGGGTCTCACCTGAACCCCCGGTGATGATTGTGTGCCATGTCCTCAGGTGGGGAATTCGGCTAGTGGAGGCACAGGTTTGGGACTGGTGGGAATTACAAGTTCAGTCTGAGACGCTGAGGTGCCTGGAGCCTGGGGGGTTGGGAAGTCCGGGCTGCAGATGCAAAGGTCAGAGGACGTCAAGAGCAGAAGCTGGTGTTTAAGTCCAGGGAAACGGATGAGCTCACCTCGGGACAGGGAGAGAGAAGAGATCAAGTCCCAGAATCACATCCATAGAAACCCCAGCATGTATGGGCCATGTAGAGAGGACTTCAGGGCCAGAGAGGCAGGCCCATTGCCTCTGACAACCTGGAGGTAGCTGGTGATTTTCCTAAGAGAAGCTTCCATGGGGGTGAAGCCAGGCCATGGCAGGCTACAGCAGTGATGGGAGGTGAGGCTGTGGAGACTGAAAGACCAAGGAGCCCCGGCAGCCCCTCAAGCCCGGTTTGTGGGGCTTTTCTCCTGTCTGACCATAGAGAGAAGGCACTTGACCTTTGGCACCAGGAAGGGAGCAGAAATGGCGCGACTTACCACCATCTGGGGCGTTCACCCCAGGCCTACAAAGGAAAGTTTACATTGTGTGAGAGCTTCTTCTAGAAAAAGTTCAGAACAAGGTATGGGTTTGGCTACTTGATTGCTTCTAGTTCCTTTGGGATCCAGGAAAGCAGGAACTTCTCTCCCCTGAAAGAGGCAGCCTGTCGAAGGTCCAGGTCCAGGAGAAGAGAGGCACTTGACCCTGAGCACGAAGTGTGGTCTTGGGATGAAATTCAGGAACTGGAGCTATTCTTGCCATCTGGTCAGTTGCCCACTCATCAGTCCTCGGCGGCCAGCAGGGGGGGCTTTGCATTTTCCTGTTCTCCCTTAGCCCTGGGGCCAAAAGCTTAGGCTTAGTGACTTTTAGACCTGGAAAATTTATAAATTCTGTGGTTCTAAAACTATGCTCCCTTGAAGAAGTATGATGGAAGCCTGCCCTCAGCTGCAATAGAAAAGGGGATCTTCTCTCAACTTACAGGAAAAATTAAGGTAGTAGGTGCATTTTCTCAATTTTAAGTTTTCTACTAGAATTTAAAAAGACTTTATCATGGGCTTCTTGTAGCATACACAGAAGTAGAGAGCATAGTGTGCTGAACAAACCCCCATGTGCCTGTCCCCCAGCTTCAACCATCATCAAAAACTTTTCTAGTAAATTTTAAACCTTTGGCATCTGCTTCTCCACTCCCAGCCAATAAAGGTAATCAATGAGCATTAACAGGAAAACTTTCAACATTGATTTAATTTAAAATGTTTTAGGTATATGTGACTTGAGGAGTAGAGACCTGCCCCTGCCCCCAAAATATATTTTCTGGGGTGCCTAGCTGGCTCCGTCGGTCAAGCAGGAGACTCTTGATCTCCAGGTCGAGTTCAAGCCCCACATTGGGTGTAGAGCTTACTGAAAAGAACAATAGCAATAACAAAAACCAGTATACTTTTTGCCAGTAAAACTGTTCCTTCCTTATTTGTATTCTATAACTAAAGATGTCCATATGAAATTCCGTGACTTCCAGTGTGGGTTTCAGCACTGCTGATCCCCTCACTCTCAGACTAGGGGGCAGGCGCTGTGCTTCTGTGCTGGCCACAGGTTCGGGTCCCATTCAGGCTATTGCCTGCCAAGGCCTGGCCGCAGTGAGGCACCCACCTGCCTTGGGCTGGGGCAGAAGTCTAGAGGAGAGCTAGCTGCAGGTATTGAGAATGTTGGGGAGACACAGGTAGCTCTCAAGCCTGCCAGGTTCCCTTCAGAACAAAGGGTAGTAACTATCACCAGCAGGCCTCTCTTCCTAGTGGCTTACCAGAGGTAAAGAAACACTTCCTCCTCTGGCAACCTCACCTCGTTCCCTGACATTCGACCTTTTCTTCTGATACTGCTTCCCTTGGCCTTCCTGACCTCGGCCCTGGGATTTTTTCCCATTTCCTCCAACTGTATCTGCTCAGCATCCTTCTCTGTCCCTTGACGATGGCATCCCCAGCCCCCACTCTTGATCCCCTTCCCACTTATGTGCCGTGCCCTCTTAGATCCTACTACCTGCCCTCCCAAAAAGACACCACCCCTCCTAGAACTACATACAGTTCCAACTCTTTCCCAGGCAGTGTCACTTGAAGGCCCAGCCAGCATTTCCTAACCTCAAAATGCAACACCTGATTTTAAAACTTCTTGCAGGGCACTGTTTTTGGGTGACCAGAACCCTCCATATCTGAGCACTGTGTGAGATACTGAGGGTACTGGAAACCTAGAGGATTCCTAATTATCCCAAGATAGGATGAGGGTTTGGGGCACCTTGGGAAGAGTATCACCCAAAGGGGTTTAGATCAATTCTGCCAAGATCATCCATGCATCAACAAGAGGTGGTTTTTGGCTTTTAAAGGATGAACTATAATTTAGGGAAAGGGAAGGAAAGGCATTGCAGAAGGAGATGTACAGCACGTGCAAAGGCTCTGGGGCATAAGGCAGCATGGCCTTTTCAGGATCAGGAACAGAAGTTGGTGGTAAAGCACAGGATGTGGGGCCTGAGGACTGTGTTGTCCTGTCTTGGGGCTTCCAGCAGACTCCAGTCTGCACCTGCTCCTTCCCTGGTCCACATGCCCCACCTGTGCAGCCTGCTTCCCTCAGAATACTCCCTCAGCTAAATTTCCTTTTGCCAGGACATCCTTGTCAGTCCAGTTATTGAGTGAGATTTACTCTTTACTTTTCCAGCTGATACTACATATCTCCCCAGGTTTTCCTCCCCCAGGAAAAAAAATGTTAAGAAGGCTTAGAATATCACAAAAGTGATATCATGAAATTTAAAGTAACTGGTTGAGGAAAAGGCGACATTTGCTCCTTCCCTGAAGCTGAGGTGGGAATTCCGGCTGGAAGTGGGAAGCTGTTGTCTCCTGTCTGTTCCCTCACATATTCCCTTCACGTCCTCACTACTACTTTTAAGGACTAAGCTCTGCTTGAATCATGACCAGGCCCTGCTATACAACCTGCAGTGGCCCCTGCATCGTCTCCCTCATGGTGCCAGAAATCCTCTGTTTCTCAAGGGGTCAACCCTCACTGTGACCTCACCCCACCCGATTTCACCACTGTCCTCTGAGAGAAAGGGCCTCTAAGAGGGATCAGTCCTCCCTTTATATTTGCCATGCGCCTTCCTTCCTCCCTCCCTTTCTTCCCACTGATCTTTCCTTTATCTACTCTTCAGGAGTGAGTCTATGAGGCTCCCCAAGATTTCTCCAGTTCACACTAACCTCTTCTCTGCACTCCACAGCCCTTACTATCACTATTTTTGGGTTTAGCACTCAGTGATATTGCATAGGGTATGTTTTCCACTATTTCTTATGTGTTACTTGTGTCTTCCCCCCATCACAATACTGGGTAGGAAGAATAGGCTCCACAAATGGCCGCAGGTTGGCCAAGCAGTTGAGAGGCTGGTGAAGTAGGACACCTCCTCAGAGAGCTCAACCCTGGGATTTCTGCCTTGAGGCCCTAAGCCCTTGGTCTCCATATGGTTTTTTCCAGAGGTGCTGACAGGCATACCTGGAGAAGAGCACGGGGCCAGGGGACCCATGTGGGTGGGTTCCCATGGGTAAGGTGGTGCCCTGACTCCTCTCCGCCCTGTGCTCCTCTGCCATGCTTGAGCCCGAATCAGCCCAGACCCCAGCAGTGAGGAGGACAGACAGGAGGCAATTCCTCCTCCCAGAGGAGGGCAAGTCCTAGGTTCCTCTTTCTAATAATTAACGGAACAGAAAAACCCAAGGGAGTACTTTGGGCTTAGCAGGGGTTTCTCACATGTGTTATTTCATTGGTTCTTGCTGCTGTGGAGGCAGAGGGGGTGCAGGGGGCTAGTCATCCAGCCGGAGGGGCTGTGGGCTTCCAGTGTATACCACTGCATATGGTTTTAGGACTCACTTGTAGCTGAGTGATGTTATGGCTCTTTCAATAGTCTCTTCACCCCAGCCCAGTTCTACATTATGTCAAGGCAAGGATACTATGTCCTGCTGATCTAGGATCTGGTCTTTTACCTGGCTCCCATCCTGAAGGGAGGGACTCATGCGTCCTTACACTTATTGGATGCTTCATACATATTCAGTAGTGATGATAACAAATTATCTGTGATTCAAGTCTAGTCTCTTGCCTTCTTCCCCTCCTACATCAGGCAGCCCCCCACCCCACTCCCTGCAATCCCCTGCTTCTAGGCTGCCCTACAGGTAGCAAAGCTTGCCTATTCCTAAAGGGAAGGGTACCTTTGGAGGTGAGCTCAAATGCTGCTTGGTGACTTACCAGATGTGGGAACTTCAGCATCACTTTTAACCCTACCGACCTGAGGTCCCTTGGCTACAGCTGGTTTTGGCTACGCTGGACACTCCAGGCGGGTCTCATGTCCATGAGGGCAGCACTTGCCAGTGCTTGCTTTCTGCCTCTCCCCAACCTGAGCTTGGTAGATGCAGGCACTCTGGGCACCTCTGGCCCCAGGGCTGGCATTCAGGAAGGACTGGGTAAAGGTTTGCTGAATGAATAAATAATTCTAATCTCAGAATTGTGTGGGTTAATAAAGTAATTCTTAATATCTAAAGCTCCTACTGTAGGCGTCTGGGTGGCTCCGTCAGTTAAGCGTCTGCCTTTGGCTCGGGTCATGATCCCTGGATCCTGGGACCGAGCCCTGCATGGGGCTCCCTGCTCCGAGGGGAGCCTGCTTCTCTCTCTCGCTCTGTCTGTCGCTCCCCCTGCTTGTAATCTTTCTCTCTCTGTGTCAAATAAATAAGTAGTCTTTAGAAAAAAAATAATAAGCTCCTGGTGCAGGGCTAGCATATAATAGGAACCGGATGATTTAAATGATTTTAAATGATACCAGTATTACACAAATACATTCTTGTTAAAAAAAAAACCTCATCCCTCCCCCATGATTTTAATTCCTGCAGCAGAGGTGCCCAGTGTTGTTAGTTTGGTGCATACATGACATGATTTTTTTCTATCCATCTCTGTGTGTATAAATATATAATTTTGTTTCACAGATGCCTTTGTTTCTTTTCCTTTTTTACATAAAGGGAACCACATTGTAGTTTCATTTTACAGCTTGGTTTTTTCACTTACGATAAGTATCAACAATCTAGCCATGTAATTATGGTTCTATCCCACCATATGGATTACCATGATTTTACTTAAACGTTCTCTGAGTGGGGGGCATTCATGTTGTTTAAGTGAGCACTGTGGCGGTGAACATCCTTGGTCACGGCTCTTTGTGTATCTGTTTCTCTAAGACCCCTAGAAAGAGAAATGCTAGGTTGAAGGGAATGTGTATTTTGCATTTTCTCAAATCTGCCAAATGGCTCTCCAAAAAGGGCAAGCACCAATTTATGCTCCATAAACAGGGTATGAGAAGACTTCCACCATTGCCAACATCAATATTTTCCTAATCTAATGGGTGGGAAAAATAGTATCTTATTATGATTTTAATTGGCATTTCCCAGATACTAAGTGAGGCTGGACATCTTTTCATATGGTTATTGGCCATTTGTGCTGCTGCTTCTATGAGCCGAGCAAATGTTGCTTCCTCTTACTTTATAACCCTGCAGTCTCAACAGACTGTGTTTCCTGTCCATCCTGGGAAGAACAGCCTGTGAGTGTCCAGAGGGTCATCTCCCGCTGTGCTATTTTCCATTTAATAAGCAATAACTGAGCACCTACTAAGTAGGGTGCCATTGTGCTGGGGGCTTTAGGAATAAGGAGATGAATTAGGTGTGATCCCCTGGGCTTTAGTATAGGAGACATGAGACATGGCAATGCAAAGTAGACCATTAAGGACTAAGACCAAATTATTAGCAAAGTATGTGGATAGCAGTTTTAGGGTATTGTGACCAGCAGGCATTCCTCACTTATCCACCGTATATAAATTAATGACAACCTGAACTTTTGTAGGACAGCCTCAAAAATAACATCTCCCTTCAAGGAGGCGATGCCATTTGGGGCAGGAATGACAAGAGTACTTTACCAAAAGGCTGAAAATGTTTTTAAAGGTATTCCCATGAGGGCCTGTAATCAGAGTGACTTCTAGGGCTGGCCTTTAGGATAGGCTATGAAATTGCCATCCTAGAGGCTCCTGTTGTCTCCTAAGTGGGTGGACCATTTGCACACTGGAGCGTTCACTTCATCTGGGGGCACAGAAAAGACCGCTTAGAACAACCCCCACTTTTTAGTGGTGAGAAAGCAAGTGGCAGGGCTGGCCACAGCAACCCTCAAACCAGGCAAAAGGGGGTCGGACTTTACTGAGCGTCTATTTCGTGCCCAGCACTGTGCCAAGAGCATTCACTTTCACCCCAGAGCTAAGATGCGATCAAGTGAATTCATATGCTGGGAACCCCGCAAAATTGAGTCTGCTCCAGGGGCCCAGCCCAGGTCAGGAAGCTAAAGCTAAGTCCACCTGAGCTTCTGGGAAACCCTTGTCCCAGAAGCCTTACATGCATCAATCACAGTCCTACAGCTCACCTTTCCCTAGCAAACAGGACCTGCTAGCCTTATAAGGAAATTCCCCACTTCCTAGCCAATCCTGCCCTGTTTCCGCATTGCGTCTGTCTCCTAACATTCGTCAAGCTTGCTCCTGCCCAGAATCCCTCCGGAAGAGTGCTCTATTGCTTGTTAGGCACTGTACTCCCCGATCCGTGGATTGTTCTTCCTTGAATAAAGGACACCAAACTCATTACTAAATTGTATTATTTTTGTCATTTGACAGATATATTGTCTGCAATTACTGTAAGAATTATTTTTATGCCTGTTTTACTCTTAGGAAACTAAGATTTCCCCTAGATGAGGAGGTAAGCGCCACACGGATGTGCTTGTAGAGCGTTCCCAGGGGCAGAACTGATCTCATGCTACTTCTGTTTTGCACCCAGATGACTCACCTGCAACAGTATCTTCCTGGTTTGCAGTCATGGCTTCTCCTCAAACTAAAGTATGGGGTTAAAAGAGGGCTAGAGCTGCCCCCCACCCCCTGCCCCGCCACCTCCTCTCGCCACCTCCTGGGCTGTCCGTCCACTGCTGGCCACTCACCTTTGCCAGGTTTGGGTCCTTTTCAGCCATTGGGATGGGTCCCCCACTCTACTTATTTGGTCCTGAGGCCTTCAGGGCTCAAAAATTGCCGTTTTCTCATAACTGTACATTTGATATTGTGAGACTGGCTTAAAGAAAGTTGGAGCGAGATTCAGGAGGCCTGGTGTCTGGGCTCAGCCTCTGCCCCTGATCCATTTTGAGAAGGTCCTTCTCTCTGTATGTTAGCTTCCTTCTTTGTAATGTGACAGATAGACATAGCTGACTCCAGAGATCCCAGCAGTTTATCATTTGCCGGGAGGAGAGCTGGAGTCATACTCTGTAGCACCTTTGTCTCCTATAGTACCTTGTACATGACTTCCAAATTAAATATTTGAGTACATTCTCAGACCTTACATGCATGCCTCTTTGAGAAGCACACATATAAAGTATCCGGATAAGGATCCATATCAAGACTTCCGTAACATTTACGTGTTTGGTGCTAGAGGCTAGCTTTCCTTTCCTCTTCTCTACCATCCCTCTTTCCTCTGCTGGTGTTATATGCCCAGATCAGAAAGGCTGACCGTGGTGCTCATCTTCAGACACTAGGCCCAGGCCAGGAAGAGGCTAAAAAGGAGAGGTGGCAAAGTGCTACCCCCCCACCCCCCCACAGAGGTTGACACTTGCTCCCGTCTTCCTGGGACATTTCCTTAGCTTGGGAATTCACTTTCCAGCTTCTGGCTTTGGTGGCCATCTCCCAAGATCTGCTCCCTTATTATTGCTACTTTTCTTTTCATTAATCACATAATCCTTCATTCATTATTTCAAAGACTTGTCGAACCTTAACTGAGCAAATACTGTGTGCTTAGGCTTTAAGATAGGTATCTTATTTATTTAGGTATCTACCGCATTCCAGCATTTTCTAGACACTAAGGAAACAGATTTGAAGGAAAGCCAGAATCCTATCCTGGGATCCCCCCACCCCCCCGGCCCTCAGAGAGGTAGGCAGGTAAGGGAATAATATCTCATGTTCCAACCCAGTAGGGCCATTTTAGAAATATGAGCAAAAGGGCCATGGGAGCAACTAACCAGCCCTGTCTGGGGACCCTGGGGTGGGCTTGCCAAAGAATAGACAGCACACAGGCCTTCCACTGGAACCAGGAGTCTCCCTGACAGGGATGGTGGGGAGGGGCATTGAGTGCCGAGAAATCCTCTGGGAGTTTGGAGTCTGGAGCACCTCAAGATGGCTTGCATATTTGGCTCAACTGTGAGAAGCATTCTCGTAGCACTTTCTATGAGGCAGACAATGGCGAAGGTATAATGGTGATGTTCTCTCTGCTTTGCTGGAAAGACCAGACCATTTGTCCACGAGGCCCCAGGGATGCTGAAGCATGGGGAGGTTGGCTGGACCGTGTGACTCCAGGAAGGAGATGAAGGAGTTAATGGACTTGAATTCAGTCATCACTGAACACACACAGTACTGCGGTGGTGGTGCTGCAGGTGCACAGCTCCTGCCCCAGAGGCACATATGGCCAGTAGAGGAGGCTGGAATATTCACCGTGACCTCGGGGACAGGCAAAGTGTGGGGCTTGTTCTGTGCTCTGGGTACCAGGAGTCCGGTGAGCACAAAAGATGGCGAGAGAACTTCTAGGGGATTCCCAGGAAGCTTTCTGGCAGAGGCATCCTTTGAGAATTCTAGTAGGGATACGTAAGGAAGGTTATTTCAGGGAAAGAACCACTGGACAAAGAGGAGGCATGAAGCTTCTGGGTTGTTGAGGGAACAGTGAGAGCTCTGGCAACTAGGGTGTGTGAATCAGGGAGGAAGCATAAGAAGAGATAAAAGTGCAAAGGAAGATGGTCAGATCAGCAAAGGCCTTCCTGTCATGGTGAGAAGTTTAGGCTTCACTGTGCAGGGGAGGGAGAAATGGGCTTAAGGAAGATAAGCCCAGCAACGTTGCAAGAGAGTCCAGAGCAGAAAAGTGGAGAAGGAGGACGAGTTAGGAGGGCATTCCATCTGGCTTTGACTGTGGGTCCAGGTAACAGGAGGCAGACACAATAGAATTGTCTCCAGTTGGAGGGCAGGGAGAAACCTGCTTTGGATCTGGGGGCTGGGGATGGTGGTCATTATCTGAGCTAGAGGATCCTGGAGGAAGAGCAGGTTTGGGACCGGAAGGTGGCGTGGGCTTTTCATTTCCTTAAGGATGTATTTTGGTATGAGCAGGAGCTTTTAATTTTAATAAAGTCCAATTTATCCATTTTTTTCCTTTTCTCAGTATGGATGTGGATGTGTGTATCTCTAAGAATTCTCTGCCTACCCCAAGGTCCTGAAAGTATTCTCTTAGGAGGGAGGCAGACCTTTGTGTCAGGCATTAGACAGGCTGCTTTTGAGAAGCCAGCAGGGTGTCTGTGCACCAGGAGAGGTGTAGCAGGCAGCTCAAAAGGTGGCTCTGGAACCAGACTGCAGGTCAGGGTTGTGAGGACAAGTGCATGCTGCAGAGGTGTGAGGGGGAGCCCCAAAGGATGGAGAACAACCCGCATGACAGGACCAGGATAGGGAGGGGGAGGGACTTGGAGCTTCTGGGAGCAGCTGGCACCTGGGACCACGAGGAATTCCGGAACCAAAGGAGTTCTGGAACCTATTAGAGAACCATTCAAGCCCTTTCCTCACCAGACTATGGAGCCCTTTCTAATTTCTGATCTCCGTGAAGTGTCTGGCCCTCCTGGCCTTCCACCTCTCAGTTTATACTCTCTCCTGGTACGGTGCCATGTGCGCATGAGTGTGTGTGTGTGTGATTTTTACCAGTTTTCTTCCAACTTGCCATTTTTAAAATTACAAGTCTTTACAGATGCCTTATGACTCTTCCCCTGTTCCTCTGTAGTCAGTAAATGGTGGGCAGTATAAATATTTTAATTTTTCACTTCCAACTCAGATGGATTGAAGAAAAATAGGGTTGAGACAGCTCAATGTCCTGTGTATTTGTATCTAGATGCTGTTTAAAGGGCAACTTTGTGGAGTAAACAAAAACCAGAAATGAGTTGGGCTTGCTCCATAAATAACGAAAATGCCATTAGAATTCAGTGTGTCTTAAAGGGCAGGTTGGTGTAATAATACTGCATCGAAGCTTCTGGGCAGTGCATTCAAAAGGCACATTCCTAGGCCCCTTTTGGAACCTATGGAAGCAGAATCTCTAGCGTGGTTCCTGAGAAAGCTGGTTTTCTAGCTAGCTTCCCAGATGATTCTGTGGCTTATTAGAAGTTTGAGAACCACCAAGCTTTGGATGATTCAGAGTAAACCAAACTTGGTACGGAAGTGATTTCCCAAAAGATGCATTTATTGTATCACCCACATCGTTGGGGCGGGGTGGGGGGTGGGGGGGCGGGGTGTGTCTCTGTGCACTTTAGAATCACCTGGGAATTCCGTCTTGCTTTAACCGGCCCTGCCTGGGCCCCTCCTCCGGGATTCATTGGAATTTAGTGATGGGCCCTGGCCCACGGAGTTTCTGAAGCACTCCAGGTGATTTCTAATACAGCCAGGGTGAGACTCTCTGATCTGGGAATAACTGAGCGAGGAAAGAAGTGCGAGTCTGAGGTGGAGCTAAGGAACTGTTTCCAAACATGGGGTGGGGGGGAGAAGACCGGAAAGGACTTGGTACAGGAATTCAAATTTTCCCTTTGGGATGGAGATGGTAGGCGTTCCTGCTGTTTTCAGCAATAGTTTACCGCAATGCTAGT
The DNA here is from genome assembly GCF_018345385.1 of Vulpes lagopus. Classification (NCBI taxonomy): domain Eukaryota; kingdom Metazoa; phylum Chordata; class Mammalia; order Carnivora; family Canidae; genus Vulpes; species Vulpes lagopus. The sequence goes on from NC_054828.1 coordinate 114,193,251, forward strand.
CTGCCGGGCTCCTCCTGGGGCTTCTCTTAGGACTCTGAAACTTGAGAGGGTCTGCATGCCTGAATCTGAATGGTGGTCCCTGAGGCCCCTCCCTTTGACCCCCAGGCCTGGAGCAGGGGTGGGGGAGGGGAAGGCAGTCTGTTTGGGTTTACCAGGTTCTTTTTGACCCATACCCCTCACACTTCTCTTTAGGCTCAGGTTTCTAAAGCTAAGTGACAACATCGACAAGTGCTCAGGCCACCTGGACATAGGGTTCTTTCCACTTCTCAAATGGTGCACCTTCCTGCCTTCCTTCGGTCCTCCCTGTAATATTCAGCAGACATTGGTGGTCCCATCAGACTGATCAGAAACCAGAAGCCAGAGAAGCTAGGCACCTACTGAAGCTAGTCCTGGCATCAGCTGTGATCCTCTGCTCAGGCCGAGACCTCACATCCCACTCCTTGTGTTGACGTGGCCAAGGCCATGGGGACAGCAACATTGCCACCTGTACCCCTGCTCCCTGCCCAGACCCCGCCCTCTATTCTCTCTGAGGTAGAGCCCTGCACACCCAGGGCTCTGATCTAGGGGATGAAAGTGATCCGGAGGAGAGAGCTGGCCTTGCGGGGAAGCCTTCCCCTTTTGGAGTGGACCTGGAGCTGTAGGGAAGGAGAAGGCAGATGGGTGCTTTGGAGCAGACCTGGAGCGGTAGGGAAGGAGAAAGCAGATGGGTGCAGTGAGGTCCAGGAGCCTCAAGGCTGCTCTGGCGAGTTAGGGCTTCCAGGCACACAGCAACAGGGAAGTGCAGCAGTGATTGGAGACAACGACAAGGTTGGGAGGAGTGAAGGCTGCTTGGGGTCGACAAGGTTGGGAGGAGTGAAGGCTGCTTAGGGTCGTGGTAGGGAGAAATGAGGTGAGGGGTCAGCCAGGAGGTGCCTCCTTGACCCTCTATCGCTCCCCAGTTCAGAAGAGTACATCTGAGTGTGTGGATTGTGCAGCGGGCGCCAGGGCTCCTCCTCCCTCCAGTTGTGCTTATGCCTCACACCCCTGCCCTCCATCTGCTGGGGAGCCCAGGCAACTGCAGACACCCCTAAAGATCTGGCCTCTCTTGTCTGAAAACCCTGGGAGGTTGTGCTCACTCCTAGCTCAGCCCCTGTCACACTCCCGTTCCTGCCCTTACTGATCTTGGTCTCTGATTTCCTTCAGCACACGGAGACAGCATCCCCACCACATAATTTACCATCTAATTGCATGCTGTCTTGGATGAGGGCTGTGGTTCCATGTGCGGTGGGTCTTGGGCACACAATTAGGCTGAGTAACAGAAGGGTGGAGGCCAGTCTCCCCCACCTCCACAGTGTCCACTCCCCTCCCCCCAGCTACTGCAGGTGGCTCAGGACTGCCAAGCTCCTGGATTCTGGGGTCCTGTCCGGGTGCCTTCCAGGCAGGCTTGGCTGTCGGCTCCCTGGGGAGTACAGCACATCTCTGCTGTGGGCTTTTAGACTGGCGAGGGGGATGGGGTGCCCCAGCCCCCCGGCGTTTGCTGAACGCCGCACCTCAGGCCCAAGTTTGGGAAGATGGCCCAGAGCCCAACCAGGCCAGCACACTGCAGGTTGCCATGGTGACCCTTTTGGTTTGCTTCCGAAGGAGGATAGTTTCTTTCAGCCCAGATCATCTGCCTGGACTGCCACCATGCTGTGCACTCTGGGAACCAGACTGTCCAGCCCCATTACCTCTGCTTTGTGCTACAGGGGATGGCTTGTCGAGAGGCTCAGTTCTAAATCATAATCGAGGATCAGCAGATAGAGCGTGTTCTGGCTTGAAGGGGAGCAGGAGGGGAGCGGCCTCACCTCAGACACGTGCACTGGGGGAGCTCACCTCTGCATCTTCTTCTACCTACCCCTTCCTCTCTCCAGACCGCTTCCTCTTCAGTTAGTGGCTCTGACCCTTTGGGTGGGTTTCAGTTTCCTCATTTGTAACCAGGACAGCCAGGGCCTTTAGTGGTTTCCACACCTGGCAAGCATCAGCATTACCTAGGGAGGTTTTTGAACAGATTCCCCAGGCCTTGCCCCAAGCTTGCTGATCTCCTCAGGGCCCAGAAATCTATATTTTTGAAAATCTCCTTGGGTGATCCTAATACAATTAAACCCAACCGACTTTGGGACTCTCCTGGCCAGAAGATCCACGGGGCCCTTGCAGGGAGAAAAGGAAGCTCTGCCCTGTGCTGAGGACTGACCAGCCTTGCTGGGTTCCCAGGAGCTTCTGAAGAGCCCCTTGCAGGTTACTCCTGTCAGGAAGCGGGTGTTTCCTGGTCACACTGGCTAAGCCAAGACCAGGCCCCCACCTTTCCCCCACAGGAGAAGCCCAGAGACAGAGAATGACAGGAAGGGGGGGTAATGTTGCCATAACAACCAGCTCTAGGCAGAGGCCTCCCTTCCAGGGGCTGGTACTTCACCCCAGTAATGGTGGTTTCCATGGAGATGGGTTACTGAGGGACAGGGGGAACATTTGCCCCACTTAGAGCATTAGTCAGGAGCTGCCAGAAGACAGACCATCTCTAGGTGGGAGCCTTGGACCCCTGTCAACTTCAAGCTCCCCACCCCCCCAACTATGGCCTCTGCTCTCCAGGTGCAGGTCTGACACTCTCTCCTGCTTAGTTGCTCTCTCTGCGACTGGTCTCCCTAGCAACAAGTCCTGCTAACTCCTTGCTGTTGGCTCCGTGGCTATTTTTAGCTTCACTGCCAGCAGCCCAGTCCTGGTCATTTGCTTGCAACCTCCATATGGATTGCAGGGGAATAGGCAAACAAAGATTCCTGGCCTCTCTGGGGGGCCCTAGGCTTGGACCTCTTAGCACCTATTACAATTTTGCTCTGGAAAATATCTGTCCCCAATTGGGAACTTGGGCAGTGGATTCCAGATGAGGCTCCCGAGACAATGTTGAATTCCGTTCCACAAACACTGTTTAAATCCTCTACAGCGTGCAAGGAGCTCCAGTCCACACTGCTTCCATAGGAAGCTAAGGTCCAGGCCCTGCCCTCTAGGAATTTTTAATCTTGTGGAGGAGAAAGATGAGTACACAATCGCCTTAGTGGGCAAATATTGGCAGGTGCTAAGAGAGAGGATTACAAGGTGCTATGGGAGTGAGGCGGAGGAGGGGCAGGGTCATTTTTCTGTGGGGGTAGGAGAGAGGGAGGGGCCAGAGCAGCACTGTCCCACAGAACTTTCTGCAGTGATCAAAATGTTTTAAAGATCTGTGCCATCCAGGACAGTAGCCCCCAGCCACATGGGGCTCCTGGATACTTGGAAGGTGGCCAGAGCAACTGAGGAACTGAACTTTTAGTTCATTTTAATTAATTGAAATAGCACATGCTGTGAGTGGCTACCCTGTTGGACAGTTTGGGTCTAAAGAAACTTTCTTGGTGGAGGTGGACCAGGCCTGGAAGGATAGATAGGATTGGGGCTGGTGGGAGTTGCAGGGGAGGAGCAAGGAACAGCATGAGCAAAGGCACAGAGGCAGGGAAAGGGCATATTTTGGGAATAGCAAGTGGGTGGGCAGAGCGTGGGCTTCGTGATGTAAGTGCTGTGCAGATCGTGGGGGCCTTGAATGCCACGCAGAGTGTTGCCTGTAATCAGCAGGTAGTCAGAGTCTATTGCACAGCACAAAGGCTTTAGAGCTGTAGGCAGGAGAAGGGAAGGATCAGAAGAGACATCCATTTTGATCTCATGGCCTTTTGTGGGGATGAAGCCTCCTTGGCCTTGGGATGGCTGGGAAAGCTTATGTGGTAATAAATATATGCCGTGACTCCTCGATGTGGGGCTTTGCAGGTGGCTTCATAGGGATCATAGCTTCTCTGGTTTTGAGTAAAGGGACTCAATTAGTTAAATATCCTGTTTGATAGAAGTCACATAACACCCCCCTTCCAGCACTGGATTTCATGTCAGTGCAGACCAAAGAACACTGAACTTTGAGTTAATATCAGCCCAGCAGATATGGCATTCCCACCTTGACATGTGGGACTTACTGCTCTTGGCACGAGGTGGGAACGGGGGTGCTCATGGCCTAGTAGTGCCTCATCTCAGTTCTTTGAGCTGGAAAGTCAGATTAACCACACTTACTGTGATCATGTTCTTCGGAAACACAGGAGAGCGACGTACACCAGGTTGTTAAACTTACCGATTTATAACAGGACCTGTCCTTGCTACACAGATCCTAATACTTGTCCTCTTGCCTTCTGGCAACTTATGGGTATCAGAGTCACTGGAAAAATGTAATTAAGATTAGAAGTTTCCTTGATGAATCCAGGGTCAGGGTAAAGAGTCAGGTGTCCTTAAAAGAGGCTAAATCCCTGCTCTCTGCCTGTCATACAGGAAATGTGCCCTTTCTTTCAGGTCACTCTCTCTTTTGGGCATCCTGGATACTTCCTCTCCAACACTTCTTTTAGGCTCTTGACATCCACCAGCTCTTTTTTTCATCCAGGAGTTCCCCCCTTTCAATGTACTTCTATCACGTTTCTAAGAACCTGGCTCGTTTTACATAACCCTCCTATTTCGGGTTGACTATCTTTATCACAATCAAAAGACCTATCTCGGGGTGCCTGGCTGGCTCAGTTGGATTGATCTCAGGGTCGTAAGTTCAAGTCTCACGTTAGATGTAGAAATTAGGGGATCCCTGGGTGGCTCAGCGGTTTAATGCCTGCCTTTGGCCCAGGGTGTGATCCTGGGGTCCCGGGATCGAGTTCCACGTTGGGCTCCCTGCATGGAGCCTGCTTCTCCCTCTGCCTTGTCTCTGCCCCTCTCTCTCTCATGAATAAATAAAATATTAAAAAAAAATAGATGTAGAAATTACTTAAAAAAAATAAATAAACTTAAAAAAAAAAAAAAAGACCTAGCTCAGTAACCACCAGGAGGGTTGCTTTGGAAGGTCAAGGACATACATGACCTGAGGATCCTTGAAACCTGCCTTGGCTTTTTCCTGACATTTTGCTAAAGTCACCCCTTGTCCTAAATCTGAGGTCTCTTCTGTTTGGGGCCTGTCTCTGTCCACTGAGGATGAAGAAGACATGACTCTCTGAGTGACTCATGAAGGGAAGGGAACCTTTCCTGTCCACATAGCTACAGATAGAGGGATGGTGCCCGAGGTTGGCAATAGGACAACTTTGAGTTTGGGCTTTCTTTTGCTTAAATTGGGAGCTGGGTGGAAGAGGTAAAATTTGAGCTTAATTTTAGAAGATGAGAATAAGGATATTTGGCAGCTGGAGGGAAAGACTATAAGTGGGCCAAGAGAAAGTGAAACTGATGGCCTTGCTCCATTCTGACACCTTGAGTTCTGGCTGCTCGAATAGGCATAATTAGCACCGTCTGAAGGAGTCTCAAGACCAAAGAGTATAGAGTCTAAGGTGTTATGGCCACGTAGTAATGGAAAAGGAGAGGTCAGAAAGGAGACAGAATGTCTTTTAAAAGAGCCAGCCGGGATCCCTGGGTGGCGCAGCGGTTTGGCGCCTGCCTTTGGCCCAGGGCGCGATCCTGGAGACCCGGGATCGAATCCCACATCAGGCTCCCGGTGCATGGAGCCTGCTTCTCCCTCTGCCTGTGTCTCTGCCTCTCTCTCTCTCTGTGACTATCATAAATAAATTTAAAAAAAAAAAAAAAAAAATTTAAAAAAAAAAAAAAATAAAATAAAAAAAAAAATAAAAAGAGCCAGCCAAGCCAGATCAGAAACTTCATTTTGAGAGGAGGCCGGGCTTTGGGGGGGGGGGGGGTATCCTAAAGTGGCCTCGTGTACAGGCCTTGAATGCTGAGGAGACATCAGTGAGAGATGAAGTGAAGGAAGTGCTATTGCATTCCTCAAAGGGTGAGAGCAGGCAAGAGGCACAAATTCAGGGCTTCTCATCTCTGCATGGGGCTCTTCTGAAAAATTGTACCAGATACCTTGATTGGGTTGAAAGATAGTTTGAGCAGAAGAGCTTGTGTTTTGTGGAATGGCTCCTTCTGCTGGCTGTTATGAGTTCTGGGACTCAGTTGGGGTGGGGAGAGGGAAGTTTGAACTCCCCAAGTATTATATGGAGAAAGTCCTCTGATGTGGTGTCCTTCTCCCTCTTCAGGGCTTGCTTGCTCTGATGGCTCTCAGAAGGATGCTGAGCCCCAGGAGGGATGGGAGGGCTGTCCTTCACAGCACAGCTCTTGACCTCATTCTACCAGCATCATCATCATCGGTGCCAGCTGGTATGTTCCCAGCTGACTGTGGCTGGAAGCCAGGCACCTGGGGCATCATCTCTTTAAGAGATGCTGGTATTCCAGAGCCTGGGAGGGCAGATGTTATCACTTCTGTTTTGCAAAGGAGAAAACTGACTTCTTGGGGTTAAGTGACTCCTTCAAGGTCATGGTAATGGAACCAGAACCCAAGTTCAGACCTTCCTAAAAGTGCTATTGGCTCAACAGCCCTCTGCTGCCCAGAGCAATTACCTTCAGTTTCTCTGCTCTTCCTTCCAATTTACTGTGCACATTGAAACCAGGCTGATCTTTCCAAAATATCCAATCCATCTGGTATTCTCAGAGTCTGCGGTTAGTCTTCACTGCTATAGATTGTATCCATTGACCTCTTTCTCTGCACCCTTTAGCCTTAGTTGTAGTGGGATGTGGCAGGTGGAGGTGGGCAGGATTTTCTCTCACCTCAGTCTTCCATCTCTTATTTCTTTCCTATCTTAACTCATTCCAGATCTGATTCATCTTTGCTCTGCACTGCCCTCCTTAACCTCATTTATCATTCATACTGGCCACTTTTTGTTGGCTTTCAAGCCAACCAGGTCCATGGGGCTTGGTATTTGTGGTACAGTTATCTTCACAAATGTTTTTCAATGACCTTTTACTATCTCTCCAAGTCTAGTTGAATCTGTCAACTCTTTGATTGGCAGGGCCAGGAGGGTCTGCTGCTTTATCTGATGTGGGTGGAGACTGTGTGTGTGTGTGTGTGTGTGTGTGTGTGTGCGTGCCCGCGCATGTATGTGAGAGAACGTATGTGTCTCCTTGAGGGGAGGGGCCTCTGCTGGGAGGAGGGAGCTTGAATTGGTGGAGGCCCTACCTGGAGGCTCCAGGAGAGGAATGTGGTCTTCTTGAGCTGCAGATGATTGTGCCCAGGAACGAGAAACTGCAGTCCTTCTAACTTAAGAGTGTGCCTTCCCCCCCACCACCTGACACAGAAAAATGGGACATTCAACGCAGATCCTGAGTGACCTAGGGGACCCAGGGACTTGGCCAGGAAGAGGTTTTCCAAAGCCTGAACTCAAGGCACGCTTTTAAGGGACCCCTCTCTATCCACCTGTAGTATGAAGAGGAGAGCCCTCTCCCCAGCACTTCTTGTTCTGGAGCGCTCCCAATTTCTGCAGGCGTCTTCTGTCCGCCTCTGTGTGCTTTGAGTTTTCCCTACAGCTTCCTGGGCCTCTACGCTCATCTGTAAGCTTTTTCTTGTTTTCTTTTTTTTTTTTTTTTTGGTTGTGCTTCCGAGAGACTGACTTTTAACAACTTTCTCCTGGCTCTCCCAGGCTGTCCGCAACCTCCTCTCTCCTTTGGCCGGCGCTCCTGGCCCGCTCCGCGCTCCCGGCTTACCTCCGCCGCTGCAGAGCAGCCCCTTCCCCCCCGGTCCCCTTCCCTACCTCCGCGGGCTCCCCGCCTCGCCCCACGGCGCCCCTCGGAGCTCGCGCAGAGTCTGGGCGGAGGGGGCGGGCGGGCCGGCCCGGAGGAGGGGGCGGCGCCGCCTCCGGCCCGGCCTGGGCGGGGTCCTGGGAACGGGCGGAGGCCCAGCCGCGCCCCCAGGCCCCGGCGGCGGCCCGCGCCCCTCGGACGGCAGAGAGGGGCTGGCCCACTGCCAGCGTCTGAGAGCCGGCCCCCTCCCCCGGCCCGCCCGCAGCCAACCAGGCACTCCAGCGGGGCCCACGTGACCTGGAGTTCTAGACAAAGAAAATGTTCAAGCCCTCCCCCCCGCCTCCCCCCTCCCCCTCTCCCTGGCCCCCTCCGCCCCCAGCCCCATCGCCCCCTTCCCCTCCCCCCAGACGGGCAGCTACTTACAGAGCTTCAGGGCCGGGGCTCACACCTGAGCCGGACCACAGAGGGGCTGCACCTGGCCTTATGGGTAGGTTCCTGGACGGAGCCCTGGGGAGGCTGGGGGCGGGGAGGCGGCAGGGGCCGGTGGGAGGATCTCTGGGCCGCTGCAGCCCTCTGGATTTGAGAAGAGTCAAAGTATGCCTCCCTGGCCCGCAGGAGCTGGCCGCTCTGCCTGGCCCGAGTTCTGGAGATGCTGAGTTAGTGCCGTCCCACCCACTCCCGCCTCTGGAGCCCCAAGCCCCCACTCCTCCCTGCGCTCAGGTGGGACCTGGCCCTGCAGGGGCCAGAAGAGCAGCCCCAGCGTGTGAACCTGGGGCAGGAGTCCCTGAAGGCTGGGGGGCAGGCCCTGGCCCAGGGGAGCTGGGCCATCAGGAGTTGGGCTGCAAGCAGCGCCTCTGGTGAGCTAACTGGCTGATGGCTCGTTGGCATTTCCTTGCTGACCAGTGCTCCTGGCTGGTGGACCATGCTGTCCTCGGGCCGTACCAGCCTTGTGGCCTCTTGGGAGAGGGACAGTTTCCTCTCCCGCGTGTCCCTCGGAGCGACCAGGCAGACCAGCAGAGAGAAGTGGCGCTGGGTGGGAGGGAATGCTGTGACCCTGACAGGGGCAGTGGCACATCAGCGGGTGTCGCGGGGCGGGAGGGGGGGGGGCAGCCTGACGACAGCCTGTGATGGGAGAGGTGCCCGGGACAGCCTGGGATCCACTGCACCAGCGGGGAGTCCGCATGGGCGCCCAGACCTCTGACCTTTGGAACGGGAAGCAGCCCGAGTCGCAGAGGAAGGTGGAGGCGGGACAGCTGCCCAGGACGATGGGACTGGTCAGGGAGGCCTTGCCTCTACTAGAGTGGAGTTACCAGTGGCTTTCCAGGCTGGATAAACTCCAGAGAAGTGGCTTCCTTGAGCCGCAGTAGTGGGAGGGGGTGGTGTGGTGTCTTCCTTGGTCCTGCCCAATCTCTGGGCCTCTCTGGAGTAGGACCTTGTGAACTGGGGGTAGGAGCCTTTAGCCCAAATGCCAAAGCCCTGAGTTAACCCTTCTTTATCCCATTGTTTGCCTGGGGAGGAGGGTGGGAGTGAGCGTGGAAAAAAGGCATTCCCACACTGCCCTAGGCAGACTATTCTAATGAGGCCCCTCCCCCACCCAGCCACCGTCTCTGCCACTTCTTCCCCTTTCCTCATGCCTCCTGCTGCTAACCCACCCCCTTCCTCCTTCCCCCACCCCTGCTGGCCTCGTCCCGATGGAGGCCCCCTTCCTCCTCCTCCGCCTGCCAAAACCCTGCTGGGTGCGTGTTCTCCTGCACCTAGTGGGTTGGGGGCGCTTAGCAGCCGTCAGCAGCAGCATCTGACAAGCTGGGGGAAGTTGTGGGGGAAGAATGATGTTCAGGAACTCACTGTAGAGGGGTTGAGAAGAGAGACAAAGGGGCTGTGGGGGAGTGACGAGGGTGGCATCAGGCACGACTCCCTTCTAGACCTGGGGGGGTGGCGCGCAGCAGCCACCCGCTGCTGCTTGCTGTGCAGGTGACTTCACCTTTCCTCAGAAGGGTCCTCCCGCCCTCTGCCACCTGTACCTGGTTGTGGCGAGGGGCCGTATCACCCCTGCAGAGGGGTCTTTGGGTCACCCATGCGAGCACCATGGTCCAGATCAGTCATCCATGCCTGAATTTCAAGGAGGCCTGAGGCTTCTCTGTGAGCAAATCTGGGGTTTCAGTAGTGCTGCCACTGCTGATTCCAGAAGAGGATGGGGTTGAGTGCACACCTAGGTGCATCTTCCTATGGGGGAGGGGGTGGTAGATAATTGATGGTAGGAAGGGGAGGGCAGGTGAGAGGCAGGAAGAGCAGTTGCTCTGCATTCTTCCACTGCTGGCATCCGGCTCATTTTCCCAGCTGTTTTGTGGGCTGGGGGCAAAGGATGCATTAGCCCGTCTTAGAATCCTGTTAGGGAAAAAACTAGGATTTCCATCTCCAGGGTTCAAGGACTCCACCAGAAGTAGGTTTGGTTGGTGGCCGGAGATAAAGACTGGAAGACTGAAACAAAATGAATCAACAACACAGTAGACCTTTGGGCTCAGCACAAAGGTTCTTAACCAGGGACTCTAGGGTTTGGGAGTCCATCAACAGCTTTGGAGAGTCCTTGGCATTCTTGATACTTAGATACGTCCGATTCTTAAACCAGTCAGAGAAGTTCAATAGAAATCCTTTAGATCAATTGCTTTTTTAGGTTGGAGCAACTCTTGAGAAAGGACTGCTCCAGAATCAGCTGTTGAGTGAGTTGCAAGGCAAAGACCAGAACGTAGATGCTCCGACATCTAGCTTAGACTAGCTTCAACTCCAAGTGCCTCTCCCATTCTCTTGTGTAGTCTTGAGGGTGGGCTTCCAGTCACAGTTCTAAACTCTCTGGGGAGTCATATTGAAAGGTATGCTGAGGTTGGGAGGTTTTTCTCCGAAGGTGGTGGAAACAGGTGCAGAGCCTTAAAGTTTGAGTTCATGGGTCCCTCAGATTCAGTCTCTGGGGTGAGATTAGGTTGAATGGTTCTTAGAGCTAAGGATTTCATGCTCTGCTTTAGGGAATCCTGGAGCAGGTTTTGGGAAGGATGAGCGCCAGACAGTGAATGGATGGAGGCTGTCCAAATGGGAGCATGATTGGTTTTGGATTGTGAATTTCTCAGGATGGCAGAGAGGATGCGTGAACTGTAGTGTGTTCTCCATAAACCATTTTTGAAAGAATAAATGCATTGATGGATCTGAAAGTTGTGTGTAGAAAGAAGCGATGAATCTGATAATGTACGTTTGATAGGATCCTAAGATTCCAGAATAGCGTGGGAGCAGGCAAACTCTGACAGGGCTTGCCGTGGTGTTCAAGCAGAGGGGGACGCAGAGCAGTGATTTCATGATCGTAGACATCACGACAAAACTAGATTTGTGGTCTGGAAGCCAAGACCAGGAATAGAAGGGGTAGATTGCCCAGGAAAATATTTAAAAAAAAAAAAGACGAGAGGATCCAGTTCGTGATTGGGAAGTAGGATAGAAGAGGACGCAGCAAGGATCTGTGCTTGAGCTAAGGCGTGCAATGACTATTTGAATAGAATAAATCTTTCCATGTCAGAGGGTGGACAACTGATGATGTTGACTGATGGAGAAAGATTTCGTGAGAGGCACAAGAGAAGGTTGGAAAACAGCCAAATGACTTGAGTTTACCAACCCACCTCAGATTTTCCCATTTTTTTCTGTGGCAAGCCAATCGAGTTGCTGAGCAAAGAACTCTGCCCTTGACCTCCCTGTCACTGTCTCCAGACCACAAAGAGGTTGATAAGAGCCCCCTCTCCCACTCCTCCCAGTATCAAGTGGCCGTGCTAACCTGGAGAGGTCAAGGTAACTTCTGTTCCTTGTTTCTCCAGGCTGAGAAGAAAGCCAAGGTGATCGCAGTAATGAATGCTGTGGAAGAAAACCAGGGGTCTGGCGAGTCTCAGAAAGTGGAGGAGGCCAGCCCTCCTGCAGTGCAGCAGCCCACCGACCCTGCATCCCCCACTGTGGCCCACACCTGACCCGGTGGAGTCAGATGCTGGGGACAAGAACACCACCAAAGCAGCCGACGATGAGCCGGAGTACGAGGACGGCCGGGGCTTTGGCATTGGGGAGCTGATGTCTGGTGTGGGGGAAACTTCGGGGCTTCTCCTGGTGGCCAGGCCGCATTGTGTCTTGGTGGATGACGGGCCGGAGCCGAGCAGCTGAAGGCACCCGCTGGGTCATGTGGTTTGGAGACGGCAAGTTCTCGGTGGTGAGTCGTGGGATTTGGTGGGAGCCTCAGGGAGGGATGGGTCTTGGTCCTCGGGCCTGTGGTTTTGGGCTGGGGGCTCTATCTGGAACTGGGGTGGGAGAGGTGGGCTCTGCTCGCCCCCACTCAACACCGGTAACTGGAAGAAGCCCTAGAGAAAACCAGGCTGCCCTGGGGTACCTGCCAAACTCCTGCCTTCCAGAACTCCCTGCTTGCATTCAGGTCCCCCACCACCACTACCACCACTACGTTTGGGTTGGACTCTTCCTTTGAGCATCCTGTAATTACTTATCAACCTACCTGGTCCTCTCAAGGGCAGAGGCTGAGTCTTAAGGCCCCAGTACCTGCCCATTGCCAGGCACATGGTAGGGACTTGCTGGGTTTGGCAGGAGGAGAAACATGGCTGGTTCTCTAGGTGTGTGTTGAGAAGTTGATGCCGCTGAGCTCCTTCTGCAGCGCTTTCCACCAGGCTACCTACAATAAGCAGCCCATGTACCGCAAAGCCATCTATGAGGTCCTGCAGGTGAGTGCCCCTCCACGCCGAGGAGGCTGAGGCAGCAGGGACTCCTGGTTAGTCTGGCAGCAGGAGTTAAAAGCAGAGGTTAGACCTGCCTGGGCACAGGGTCTACCTGCAAGGCCCTTGTGACTCCCTTTTGTCCCCCCACCCTCCACCTCCATCACTTGCCCCTTTCTGCACTCCCCTCCTCTGAAGTTCTCCTGTGACCCTCCCCTACCCCTTCTCCCAGCTCTTTCCCCAGGCCACCTCTGCTGTCCGCCAGCCTGTCCTCACACCCTCCCCCGTACATGTTGCTCTCCAGGTGGCCAGTAGCCGCGCGGGGAAGTTGTTCCCGGCGTGCCATGACAGCGATGAGAGTGACACTGCCAAGGCCGTGGAGGTGCAGAACAAACAGATGATCGAGTGGGCTCTCGGAGGGTTCCAGCCTTCTGGCCCCAAGGGCCTGGAGCCACCCGAAGGTAAATGCAGGTGCCCAGGCTAGCCTTCTGGGACCCCTGCCAGCCAGGCAGCTCCATGCCAGGGTTGGGAAGGCCCTGCTTAGAGCTGCCAACTCTTAGGTGGAGTGGCCCAGGGGGAGTGGCTGCAAACTCCCTTTCCCTGGGGTCAGGATAGGGGCAGTGCTGCTCCGGGGCTCAGAATAAGCTGCTCCCGTTGGCTTGTTGGCACTGGAGAGCTGGGAGCTAGAACAATTTGGGGAGCAAGTGGCACGCCTTTGTAGGCAGAATAGAGGAGGGGAGGGAGCTGGCACTGCTTGTCAGCGGCCATGATCACGTCCCCTGCTTTCCCTCTCCAGAAGAGAAGAACCCCTACAAAGAAGTTTACACAGACATGTGGGTCGAACCCGAGGCAGCTGCCTATGCACCACCCCCACCAGCCAAAAAGCCCCGAAAGAGCACAACTGAGAAGCCTAAGGTCAAGGAGATCATTGATGAACGCACAAGAGGTAGTTGGCCTGGCTCTGGAGAGAGAGGCTCGGCGAGGCTGGCATTCAGAGGAGCGGGCATGGCCCCCTCAGCCCCCTCTGATGCTGGGCTCTCCTCCCCTCCGCAGAGCGGCTGGTGTACGAAGTGCGGCAGAAGTGCCGGAACATCGAGGGTAAGTCCTGATGGGCCTTGACCTCCTGGGGAGTACATAGTCTGTCGCCCCCAGGTCTGGCCGCAGGGCTTGCTTCCTAGTGTGGTGCCTGGTGCAGAATAGCATAGGTGTTTAGAAAGGTTTGAACGTCACGGGACCTTGGCACCCAGTGAGAGCGTCTCTCCTGCTTATGCCACCACCCCCACCCTGCTTTGCACACACAGCTGTCTTCCTGGGGCTGCCATCTTTCCTACCAGTGGCACGGCTGGTCGTTAGGGTGTGGGAACTCCAGTGCGTCAGAGAAGGGTGGCCTCTTCTTGGATTTGCTTGAACTCATGACCTCTGGCCTTCTTTCATCCAGTGGTCTCTAGAGCATCTCCCATCTGTCTCCCTTGGCCTAGTCTGTCTGGCTCGGGGCCCTCAGGACTGGCAGAGATGGGGGCAGGGCATAAGACTTAAGGACTGGCCAGGGACAATCTCCAGAGTCACCCAGGGTCCAGGCCCTCTTCTCATAGGCAGGTTCTTGTCCTCGAATTACTGCCTTTCCTGGATGGGTGGCATTGCTGCCCTGAGAGCTGAGTGGGCTTCGAGATTGGGGCCACGATGCCTCCCTGTTGCATGGGGTACCCTCCCAGACTCTTGTCTGCCTTCTTTTTTGGGCTGCTGCCCCGGCACACACTTTTCTTGTAGCTTTTCTGGAGCTGAGCATTGACCCCAAGGTGGGAAGGGGCCCTTCAAAGACATTCACTCTTTCTCTACTCTTTCCAGACATTTGCATCTCTTGTGGGAGCCTCAATGTTACCCTGGAACACCCTCTCTTTGTCGGAGGAATGTGCCAAAACTGTAAGGTAGGGGTACATCCAGCAGGGACGTGGTTGAAGGCAGCCCTCAGTCCCCGGTTGTCTGCACCTTCTCAGCTCTTTGGTCTTGTAGTCATCTAAAGTAGCTGCCATGCTGACACCATGGTTTGCTCTGGACAGAGTCCTGATAAAACAGACCCTTGGGCTTCAGAGTGTTCGACAGTGTTATCTGTCCTCCCCAAGGAGGGGAAGATTCTTTCTCCCTCCAGAGCCCATTTGGGTCCCCAGATATGGGCTCACTGTGTCACAGTCCCTAGTATGGGATAGTAGGGTGGAGGGAGGGTAGAGAGTGGCTGACAAGTGGGTGAGTTGCCGTGTCCTTGGGGCCCCAGGAAAAAAGCCCAGGGCTATAGCAAGGAGCAAGGGGGTGCCGCCCCCTCCTTGGCCTTGCCCTTGTCCTTCCTACACACTGCTGTGGGTTGCGAGACCTGCTAGCCTCTTCCCAGGTCCGTGGTTCAAGAGGTTGGCAGGCTCGTGTCTGCAAGAACGAGTTGAGGTTCCAAGGTGAGGGCCCCGAGGCTGGGTTCAAAGCCTGCCTTTGCCCTGACCATGCTGCCTATAGCCTGGTGGTCTCTGACCCTCTGCCCCGCCCTCTAGAACTGCTTCCTGGAGTGCGCATACCAGTACGATGATGATGGCTACCAGTCCTACTGCACCATTTGCTGTGGGGGGCGCGAGGTGCTCATGTGTGGGAACAATAACTGCTGCAGGTGAGGGTCCCTCCCCACCATTCCCCCCCTCCTCTCTCCTCCCTGGCTAACCCCTCCCAGGCTAACCCCTCCCACCCCTCCCTGGCCCACCCTGTAGCGGCTCCCTCCCCAGCCAGGCTCCATCTGGGGCTGAGAGGCCCCCCCTGCCACACTGGGCTTCCTTCCAGGTGCTTTTGTGTGGAGTGTGTGGATCTCTTAGTGGGGCCGGGGGCCGCCCAGGCAGCCATCAAGGAGGACCCCTGGAACTGCTACATGTGTGGGCACAAGGGCACCTACGGGCTACTGCGGCGGCGGGACGACTGGCCCTCACGGCTCCAGATGTTCTTCGCCAATAACCACGACCAGGAATTTGTGAGTGCTGGGCCTGGGGTGCCTCTTTTCACCTCCTCCCTGCTGGAGCCAGAGGGCAGGCTCAGACCTGGCAGGAGCATCTCATGGGGCCCCGGGCAACAGGCAGAAGCACCTGTGCCGCTTGCAAGGGTGTGGGTTCAGAAGGCCAGAGTGGGCCTAGTCGGCCGGGAGGGCCAGCCCTGGGTGCAGACCTGCAATGTACTCTCAGGCGTTCACCTGGCCTGTTGTGCTCGCTGCCTAGGACCCTCCGAAGGTTTACCCGCCTGTCCCAGCCGAGAAGAGGAAGCCCATCCGGGTGCTGTCTCTATTTGATGGAATTGCTACAGGTGAGTGTGTGGCACACCAGCCCCACCCCGGGATGGGGGAGCTCCACTTGAGGGATCACCTATGTTTTAATTCTGGCAAAGCAGAATGCTAGTTAACATTACAGCTGTTAAAGTATTACCTCTCAGAGGAGACTTTTTTGTGTTCAGTGAGAAGTACAGTCAGTGGTCAACCACCATGTCTGGTGGACACCATTTCTCAGTGGGGGAGGCGCTCCAGCAGAGGACAGGGTGATCGCTAGTCAGAGGTTATTGAAGATTTTCACAAAGCCTCAAAAGGACAGACTCGGCGACCAAAACGAAAACATAGGCAGCGTTCTATGTACGATGACTGTCAGTCATGGTAAAAAAAAAAAAAACAAACAAAAACAAAAACAAAAAAAAGATCAACAAGAGAGTTTAAAGAATATTTAAATCACCCATAAATCTATAATTAGCATTTTGGTGTATATCTTCTATTTTTTTTTTCAGTGCACATATGTGTATGTGTTTTTAGAATCCTACGTAGATAGAAAAATAAAATGAAAGGATAGTAAAATGCACACTGTGTTGTAACTCGCCTTTTTATTTGATATCGTGACTGCTTTTTCATGTTAATATGGAACTATATCCTTTATTTGTGAATGCTGCATCAGATTCCACTGGGTGAAAGTACCGTAATTTAACTAACCCTCTGTTGGGTTGTTTACTATTTTTTCTCTATTATGAGCAGCCTGTGACAAGCATCGTTACACACACATCATTATATACGTAAACCATTCTCTTGTAGGGAGTGCTGGGCACCCTTAGGAAGTTTGTTTTATGTGGTTCTTGACCTTGCCAGAGAACCCTCCCAAAAGGTGTTACTGACACACAATCATCCCTCTGCCGTGTCCCCAGGCCAGCCCATGGCTTCTCCATTCTTAAGAAAGGAATAACCCTCCTTAGAACTTGTGTCTTCACGTGACCAAAGGGAGACGGCTGGGACATGGTGGCATCCCAGGCCAGATGTTTATGTTCTGTTCTCAGCTCAGCGTTGATATTCTATAAACCTAGAGAAGTTAATTTACAGCCTTGGTTTCCCCTGCCAGAACCTTTAGGCCCACATAAACCACACCACACCCCAAGAGGCTATAAAAGCTCCTTCGTAGGGGGCGGGGGGAATCTGTGGGGACAGTGGAAATGGTGCTGCTGTACCCGATTTCTCCAGAAACTCTCAGGGTCTGTTCTAATGGTTTCCTTGCCCTCAATTCAGCAAACAGTTGTGAAGCCATCATGGTAAGGAAGTGAGTGTAGTTCACTCAGGAGGAAAACACGGATGAGCTCCTTCTCTGTCTGAAGAGCATTTACCACCCAAGAGAAGGGCTGAAGTAGAAATACCCACTGTTCTGATGAGGTGGAGAGCTATACAAAGTGCTGGGGGTCTCCAGAGGAGGGGGGTTGCTTCCAGGGGGCTGCAGGGTGTGGGAGAGTGGGGGTGATGAAACGTTTTTTAGAGCAGGTGGCATTTGTGTTGAGTCTTGGAGGATGGGTGGAATCACAGCAGGAGGCCATAGCTGGTGGGGGGTGAGGAAGGAACAGTCAGATGCAGGATGTAGGAACAACAAAGGCCACCCAAAAAGTTACCTGCTGTTCTCTCCGATTCCAGAAACCACCTCTTGTCTGGTCTTGACAGCCTTCTAAGTAGATCAAAGTAGGCATAAAATAGGATCCAGGAGGATCCTGCAGCCTCCTAGGCAGGGTGAGGCTCAAGGCTGTTGCTGGCCCACGTGTCCAGCCGACTAGAGAGCCCCCTGCAAAGACCAGGATGCTGGCAAGCAGCCCCAGTGACCGTGCCTTCTGCTGGCTGGCACAGGGCTTCTGGTGCTGAAGGACTTGGGGATTCAGGTGGACCGCTACATCGCCTCCGAGGTGTGCGAGGACTCCATCACGGTGGGCATGGTACGGCACCAGGGGAAGATCATGTACGTCGGGGACGTCCGCAGCGTCACGCAGAAGCATGTATGTCCGTGTAGTGGGACCCGCCCCACCTCCTCTGCATTCCTTGCACTTTGCTCCTGAGGGCGGCAGTAGCCACCTTGAATTTTGCTCACCTGCTCTTTTCCTTTCTCCCCCCCACCCCCACCCCAGTCTTATCTCCTCTGCCATGTTCCCTGTCTGGAGAGGAAAATGAGCAAATCCAAATGGGAACTGGGAGCAGGCCCAGGATTTAGGCCCTGGCTGCCCCCTGGCTAGCTGCAGGGCCTTTGCAGCACAGTGCTTCAGTTCCCATTTTCTCGGTACTTTGGGCAACAGCTTTACCAGCCTCCATTTCGGCAGGGGGTAGGAGATGGCTTTGGCAGAGTCTTGCCCAGATGACCCTTTGCCTTTCCAGTTATCTGTGTCTATCCCTGTAACTGCAGGCCCTCAGGGATGACCAAGGGCTTTTGGAGGGCGTTCAGGTGGCCCGAGCAACCCTGCCCAAAGTGCACAGAAGCACAAAGTACCTTCACATGCAGCTGCTTAGCCCGGACCGCCTTCCCCCTCTAAGTGGCTGCTTTTTCTATTGGGAGCACACTGTTCCCCTGCTGGCCTCAGAAATGATCCAGTTGGATCCCTTCACTTTGTTTCAGAAACTGAACTCAGCCTCAGTGACTTGTCCATGGTGCTGTGTGTGTGTGTGTGTGTGTGTGTGTGTGTAGTATGTACATCCGAGTGTATGTAGTGGGCATACCAAGCAGCTGGGTCTCCTCTCTCCCATGCCAAAGTACTTTTTTGCCGAATCCACAGATAATTTCCTTCTTCCTTTCTGCCTCTGTCCCCGGACATCAGGCCATCCCATTACCTTTATCCTCCCAGATCCAGGAGTGGGGCCCGTTCGATCTGGTGATTGGGGGCAGTCCTTGCAATGATCTCTCCATCGTCAATCCTGCCCGTAAAGGACTCTACGGTAGGTGCCGCACTCACCCCTCCACCTTCTGAGCTGGTGCTTCCGCACGTAGGTTTCCTCCTTGGATATTTCTGCCCTGGGACGGCTACTCCCGACGACCCTGTCCTCCCTTGCCCTCCCTGTGCCCGAGCCACACCACTGTCCCATGCAGACAGCCCCAGCTGATGGCTTTCTCTTCCGACCTCTCAGAGGGCACTGGCCGGCTCTTCTTTGAGTTCTACCGCCTGCTGCATGATGCGCGGCCCAAGGAGGGAGATGACCGCCCCTTCTTCTGGCTCTTTGAGAATGTGGTGGCCATGGGCGTTAGTGACAAGAGGGACATCTCGCGATTTCTCGAGGTATAGCCAGCAACCTTGGTTTGGCCAGCTCTCTAATGGCTTCTACCTTGGGCTGCTGCTTTATCCCTGTCTCATCTGCATTGTGGAGCTGGGGACTGGTGACTTCTGCTTTGCAAGGGGCCTGTTCGGGAAGCTCAGGGCTTCCCGGTTAGATAGGGAGGAAACACTGATAGAGGATCCCCCTGGAAAGAACCTGGTGGTCTGACTCTGAGAGGTAGTATGTGGGTGTGGGCCTCAGGGCTGGAAGGGCTTCACCATTCCCAAATAGGGTGGGGTGCCAGACTCCTAGAGTTTGGGGTTCTGTGTGGTGTTTCACGGGGGAAATCTTCGAGATGGCCAAATCCGTTTTCCCTGACCAGAATGGCTTGCCCTTGTTCCCCTGGCACCATGACAGATGCTCTGTGGCACTTAGGAAGTTTAAAAAAAAAAAAAAAAGATGGCTTACCTGGATTTATTCCCCATGATGTGGGTCCCTTGTCAGTGCTGAGCCGGGTTGGAACCACACACAGAGGGTCTCTGTGGCCAGATGCATTCTCGGTTGCTGGGAGGGCGGGGAGATGGTCTGGGAGCTCAAGGCCATGATCCAGAATCATGGGGTCAGTAACCCCTCAAGCTGATGTTCTTAAAATGCAAACAAACGTATATTTGGCTTGTAATCTGGACATAGAGCAAACATGTCCATACTCATTGGAACTTTCCTGCCCAGAGCCTCTGGGTCAGCTAGAGGTACGTAGTCCAGTAGGGTAGCCATCAGCCCTGTGTGGTATTTGAGTTAACATTAAAATTCCTCAGTCGCTCTAGCCTCATTTCAAGTACTCATTAGCCACCTGCAGCTACTCCGTTGAACAGTGCAGACAAAAAACATTTCTATCATCACAGAATATTCAGTTAGACTACAGTGCTCTAGAATGTTCTAATGAGAGCATGTGGAATGTGGCTGGATTCCATTCTGGCTTTTCCTGGAGGCTTCAGGCAGTCCCACTGCGTGGCTTCCTGAGAGAAAGGAGAAAGCAAGTGCCTTTCAGGCTGTAAGGCTCTCAGCTAGCAAAATTTCCTGGCATAATCTGCTATTCCTTTCTTTCTGATCTTTAATCTTTCTCCTGTTTTATAGTCCAACCCTGTGATGATTGATGCCAAAGAAGTGTCAGCTGCACACAGGGCCCGCTACTTCTGGGGGAACCTTCCTGGTATGAACAGGTTGGTGAGAGTGCCCGGGCCTGGGGTGGCTGCGGGTTGGTGTCTGCAGGCAGCTCGGCCCAAGGAGGAGGAGGTCACTGAGTGAGCCCGCTTGGGCACACCCTCCCCTGCTGACCAGCTTGCTGCTCTACCATGTTCTCTGTTTTCTTCTCCTTGAGGGAGAACGGGAGTCAGGGTATAGAAAATACTTGCCTGAGAAACCTAGGGGTCGAAATAGGAGGTCGAAATAGGGGTCGAAATAGGAGAATCACTGTGCTGCTGAGTTACATAGTTGGTTCTCCTGCACTGGTGACGTATCTAGAATCTGCTCGTCCTTAGTCTCCAGAGGTAAGCTGTGGAGGGTGGAGTTGGGGTGGGGAAGAGCAGTGCCCACAGCTGGGCCACACCTGCTCCAGGAGAGGGAATCTCGAAGTAGCTCCATGCAGCTCAGAGGGTCCCACTTTGCTTACTATCCACGCACTTTGTTGGCTTCAGATCCTTTGTTGGAAAGATGTTCTTTGTTTCGATTACACAGGTAGAGATGTTCATGTCCAGGAATGAAGATAAGGATTTCTTCAGTATAATAGTTGGATTTTAAAAAGGCTTATGAGGAGAAAGGAATTCTGGTTGAGCATTAGCAGTTCAAGAGCAGAGTCGGGTCCACCCTATCTAAATATCTGTGATGCAGCACAATATTTTCCAGAATGTTCTAAGAGTGGATTGTCACCCTTGCTATATCTATAGATCGTTAACATCGTGTGATCTGGCCTCAGCCTTCTGTCCCCCTCAGCCATTAGCATGAAGTTGTAGGAACATCCCCAGTCATACCCGTTTGGCAAAGCTCCTATGTTTTATGAGGGCTTATTGATGGGAAGGAGACCTGTCTGGGGGAGGGTTGACCTGCAGACCATTTAGTGCCCCCTCCTAAGTTCCCAAGCTGTAGGTGTGTTCTGAAAGAGTAGACTGGGTCATGTAGTCCAGTATTTCATGGAGCCACGAACTCTGTGTCTCCTCCCAGACCTGGGTCCTATGGGATTGTTCTCCCCTCCTTCTTCCAACTCTAAAATTCCAGAACCCTGAACTTCGAGGGGGAGCAGAGGTGCCATGTGGATCCACGTAGAATGTGTGCATAAATGGGGTGGAGGCTGGAGGTGTGCACTTTGGCCTGGGGTCCCTGTGGGCCCCATGCTGAGATGGTAGACTTGTGTGAAATGTCAGAAAAGGTCAGCGCCAAAGGTGATGTTCAGTGATATGCTCTGCCCTCCAAAAGGTGACATGTTCAGCGTCACAGAGTTTTAGTCTTCTGGGAACTGCAGAAGTGAAGGTACACGCTTTGATGAATTTCATCTAGTATGCACACCCATGCAACCCTCACCATAGTCAAGAACAGAACATTTGGTTGCCCCCCAAAGCTTGCTTTGTGGGGGATACCTTTTTTCTTTTTAAAGATTTTAATTTATTAATTAATTAGCATAGGAGTTGGGGGGAGGGGCAGAGGGAAAGGGACAAGCAGACTCCCTGCTGAGCGCTGACACTCCCTCCCTCAATAACGTGGGGCTTGATTGAGATCATGACCTGAGCCAAGGTCAGATGCTCAACTGACTGAGCCACCAAGGTGCCCCGTAAAAGGTATTTTTAGAACTCCGTGTATTTTAAGATGACTGGCACAAAAGTAATTGGGTTTTCCTTTTTCTGGGTAGGCATTATCTGCTTATCTGTAGATTGAGACCACTGTGGAGTTTCCCTTTAAGGATTAATGCTTGGTGGACTGCCCGTAGACGGCTGCAGTGTGTGTGCATATGTTCTGGGGGAGTTTGAAGGGGTCACGATGTGTGTGGGGGGTGATGACGGTCCTCTCACCTCTCTGTGTGAGTCCTGGCTGCTGGGCCGGCACCGCCACGTGCATCCCTGTTGCTCTCCTGGTCTCTGTCGTTATCTTCTCTTTCTGCCTCCTAGGCCGTTGGCATCCACTGTGAATGATAAGCTGGAGCTGCAGGAGTGTCTGGAGCACGGCAGGATAGCCAAGGTTAGCCCCGGCGCCAAAGCCCTGTGCTGGGGGGTAGGGAGAAGGGGAGAGAGGGCAGGATGAGCCAGTGTGCTCCCCAGGGCAGTGTCTGTAGCTAGTGCAGAGAAGGCAGTTTAGGAGGTGGCACGGGGTCACACACCCAGTCGGCCAGAGGGGAGGACCCAGGGGACAGCCTGAAGGGCAAGGAGAGAGACCAGAAATCCTTCCTGGCCTTCAGCCCATCCTCGCTGAGCTCGCCTGCTGGTCCTGTGGGACGCAGACACTTCAGAAGTCTTTGCCAAGGTCCCTAGATCTCCTAGGGCTCTTAAATCTTTTGGCCAGGACCTATTGCACAAGCCTTCAGGATGGCACGTTCTCCTGTGATGTGGAAGCTGCACTTCTCTCTGGAGAAATCTCCCGGAGTGAATGTACCAGGCGTCAGGTTCCATGAGGTCAGGCGCCAGCATCCGGGACTGCTGGCACCCCAGAGGTGTCTGTCAGGAGCCCCTCAGTGATTTGGCATCCTTTTTGCCTGCAATTCGCTACACCTGTGCAAGAACCCATTCTTAGAAGACTTAGGAGGTTCAGTGGCTCAAGCTGCTACCTCTCAAGTCCTTGGCCAGTGGGACCGGACTAAGAATGGCCGGGTGACTTCAAAGTGGAAAGAAGAGCAGGGCAGTGGGATCTGCGGAGGCTCACACTGGAGTCTGACCCGGCCACCTGGACGGACCAGGCCTTGTCAGTGTTTGACTCTCCCGTCCTGGCAAATGCCTGGTGCACATGTTATAGATGCATGGCCAGCGAGTGAGTGCTCATTCCTCTTTTCCTCTTCTCGTCTTCTAGTTCAGCAAAGTGAGGACCATTACTACTAGGTCGAACTCCATAAAGCAGGGCAAAGACCAGCATTTCCCCGTCTTCATGAATGAGAAAGAGGACATCTTATGGTGCACTGAAATGGAAAGGTAGTACCCAAGGCCACGTGCTTGTGTCCTGGGGTGCGTGGTGCGTGGTGATTGCTGCCTCTGAGGCAGGAATCGCTGCCCCTTTGGGCTGGGCTTGTAGTTTCCACAGATGCCACTTGAGCATTTCCCAACACGGCAGGTTCCTGGAGGGGTGGGGGTGGGCAGACGCTCCTGTGCATTGTAAGGCCGGCCCCAGGGTCACAGGGGTCTAGGAAACCCGTTCAGGGGGCCATGGCTCCCAAGGGGTCCTGCTAAACCTCCAGGAAACAGTGCAGCCCCAGGAGCTTCCTCCACTCTTACTACTTGTTTTGGGGACTTTACAAACCAGGACGGCACAGGACCAGGCGGGCTACATGGCCTCAAGTCCTGACTGGGTATAAACTAATCATGTGGGCTAGACAGCCTCCTCGCCCCCAGTGTAATCGCAGTTTAGCCGAAGTGACCCTTTACACGCACACCTGGAGCAAACGGAAGGCTGAAGCTTCTCTAGCCAGGCAGCAGCACGGCTCCTTGGTCAAGTATTTGCTCTCGGGGGAAGGTACTAGGGAGGTGTGTTTATTACCGACAGACTCTGGAGCTGTTTTTCCCCAAATGCTAACTTTGTTTCTGCTGTGTGGCCACTCCCGGGCAGCGGGTGTCTTCTCCCTTCAGATGCACGGCAAGTGTCAGGGGGCCCAGGTCGTGATGGGTGACAAAAGACGGAAGATGCAGCCAGGTCGCACCCGCCCACGATCACCCCCCCCAACCCCCTGCCCTTTCTGCCTTTTCTCCCCAGGGTGTTTGGCTTCCCTGTCCACTATACCGATGTCTCCAACATGAGCCGCTTGGCGACGCAGAGACTGCTGGGCCGGTCGTGGAGCGTGCCGGTCATCCGCCACCTCTTCGCTCCGCTGAAGGAATATTTTGCTTGTGTGTAAGGGACATGAGGGCAGACTGAGGTAGTGACACAAAGTTAAACAAAAAAAAAAAAAAAACACAAAACACAACAAAACACCAACAACATGAGGATGGAGAGAAGTATCCGCACCCAGAAGAGAAAAAGGAAATTTAAAACAAAAACCAGAGGCGGCAGAAGTACCAGAGGGCTTTGCCTTGCACAAAGGGTTGGACGTCATCTCCTGATTTTTCAGTGTTGATCTTCAGTCCTATTTAAAAACAAAACCAAGCTCCCTCCCATCTCTCCCCCCCCCCTTTTTTTTGGTCAAACCTTTTGTTTTCTACTCTTTTCAGAGGGGTTTTCTGTTCGTTTGGGTTTTTGTTTCTTGCTGTGATTGAAACAAGAGGGTTTATTGCAGCAAAAACCAGTAACAGGAAATAGTAACAATACCTTGCAGAGGAAGGACAGGAGGGAAAAAAAAGGAAATTCTACAGAAATCTATATATTGGAGTTTTTTTTTCTAACTATATATCTTTTTTTGTTGTTGTCTCTAGCCTGATCAGATAGGAGCACAAGCAGGGGGCGGAAAATAGTGACGCTCAGCGGCAGAATTTCCTTCCAGCCGCTGAGCTGTCTTGCCAGCACCATTCCTGGTCATGCAGAACAGAGCCCAACGAGCAGCAGGGAGACAGATCACACAAGACCCTTTTATACAGTATTTCAGGTGCCTACCACACAGGAAACCTTGAAGAAGATCAGTTTCTAGAAGCCACTGTTACCTCTACCAGTTTACATATATATGACAGATATGAGATATATATATATAAAGGTACTGTTAACTACTGTACAACCTGACTTCATAATGGTGCTTTAAAACAGCGAGATGAGTAAAAACATCAGCTTCCACGTTGCCTTATGTGCAAAGGGTTTTAACGTTGGATGGAGAAGGGAGGCAGCTTGAAGGTGAATCGTTGCCATGGCGGGCTTTCCCCCTGGTGTTTAACAAGGTGAAGGAGGAGAATTCGGGACCCACGTACTCCCACTTCTCCCTGCCAAAAACGGGTGAGAGGTGAGACGGGGTGGGTCGGACCGTGGAGGGCTGAGAGTGGGATTCATCCAGGCTCACGCAATAACCTTTCGATTTTTTTTTTTCCAAAAAAAAGGAGACTCCCTCGGCAAGATGGCAGGATAAAGGGGTCTTCATTCCCAATTTCTCACATTAGCCGATTCGAGGGCTCCTTGTGGTGGGATCAGAAATTATCCAGAGTGTGGGAAAGTGACCGTTAAAAACCCCACCTGGAGCAAATAAAAAAACATACAAAACGTACTGGTGCTTTCCTGTCTAAGTCGCCTTTTGTGTGTTCTTTTATGAGGCCCTCACCATCCACCCTCTGTGCACAAGGCGGCTTCCGGCCCCTGGAATGTGATGTTTTTGGTCATCTCCAAAGGCTGCAGTTTTATACTGGGAGGCTGATGACACCTTTTGTTATAATTATTCTTATGGTTCTGGTTATAATTATGTTTGTTTTCAGATTTTCTTTAAGAAAACAAAAACCCAACCCCCCCTTCCTTTCGGTTATAAACCAAGGTGCGGGGAGCAGGGTGCTTCTGAGTAAGTGGTGGCCCTGGTGCCCTGGCTCCCCACCCCTCGGGCCAGGTGGGCCACCGGGCGCAGCGACAAGCCGGGCTGCCAGGGGAGTCCCCTGAGGCCGGCCTTCTGGGCGCGTCCCTCTTCTCTTCTACTTCCCCTCCTCTTGAGTCACGTGTGTCAGGGCTGGAGGGAGGACCGGGCCATCTCTCTCCTCGTGTGTATGATTGGAGTGGTGTGTATTTCTTTTCTAGTACTTGGTCTGATGATAGCTGTGCTCGCACCTGGAGCCAGCAGCACCTGGAGCCCCATGTGTGCGGACACTTGGCTCCACCTCCTACCGAGGCAGGCAGCCTGGTGTCGGCGGTAGGCAGGGCCAGCGTTGGTGGCTCCAGGGTGAGGGCCCAATGGGCAGATGCTTGCCTGGATAGATGGGGTGTAGATATGTGGCATATAGAGATATATATTTTATAATGGGAGGGGGGATGGCACCTCCTGGGACTGGCAGGGCTGGGAGGTGTGCTGTCAAGCACATGGTCCCAAGTTCGCATCCCTAGAAAGATAGGGCCTACGGTGGTAGGCGCTATATTAAATACATAGATAGGGTCATGTATAAGAAATATTATGTAGTGGGGAGCGGGACAAGGGGGCTCAGAGTGCTGAGCCCCAGGTCTCACTGCAGACATAAGCCCCACACCAATCAATCAATCCCACACGCATACACAGGAACAGATTTCTACCGATGCAGAATGGGCGCACTCACACACACGCACACACAGCCAGGGGCTCCCAGTGCTCCTCCCCAGGATTCAGGACTTGGTGGCGTCGGCCCTGCAGCTCTTTACCTCTGTTGCCCTGATTGCAGGTAGACCGTCAATCCCAGAAGTTGCTAGGTGCTGAAGGCAGGAAAAGGAGGAGGTTTTATTTCCGCAGGTGCTCTCCTCTAGCAGGTAGCGTTCTATCTCTTTTGCCCCTGGTGATGTCAAAAGATTCTTCTGTTAGCAACCTGTGATACTGACCTGCAACTCTAGGCACCAGTCAAGTCAGCCCTCGACTCCCCCTACCTATTCTCCCCCAACCAAAATAAAATTTGACATCCAGGTCTGTCTTGGCCAGGGGGCTTCCATTGGGGAAAAAAAAAAAAATGGGACGGTGAAACTTATCTTTTGAATAAAGGAAATTAGCAATTGGTGACAAAACTAAACCAAGGCTTTGAATCCCTTGCTCGTTGCTCAGGAGTAAGCTCACAGCTGGTGGCCACAGTCTCCCGTTCCTTTTAGAGGTGCTTGGTCCTGGGCTTCAAGCTACTGGTTTCCTGGTCAGATTGGTTTTTAAGATCCCACCCAGGTGCTTCCTGCCAGCTCTGTGACGTGGTGGCAGGTGGCCATGATGAGCCCCCTTGGGGCTGGAGCAGCTAGGAGGGGGGATACCTCTGCCTCTCCCTTGTTGGAATCCCTGTACCTAACTGTGGTGCTCGCCCTGCCCCCTCCTTCTCCAGCCGGGCCCCATCTTCCTGGCCTGGGTCCACCAGCAGCACTCCAGGAGGGCTGCGGGGAGGAGGGGCTGCGTCAGGCAGTCCAAGGTGCTCCCTCCCCCACTGGCCAATGCTATGGTCTTCACAGCCCCCGGTGTCAGGACCGGCCCTTCATGGGCCTTCCTCTGCAAACAGACTTCCCAGCTCTCCTGGCCCTCCTGGGCCTTTTCCCCACTGCTTATGTGAAGGAGTTTGCCTTTCCTGATGGTCCAAGCTCCACCCCATGGGGGCGGGGGGGGGGGGGTTGGTGTGGGGAAGAAACTTGGTAGCCATGGAACACGGCAAGCCTGAGGGCTTAGTGTGGGCTGGCCAGCTTGCTGGGAGGAGGCCTGGTTGTTGTGGCTGATGTACATAAGAGCACTTGTTCCTCCTGGTCCCAACAACCTGACTGGGCCCTGGAATGGGCCAGATGACAGTTATCACCAGCTTTTCTTCCAGCCCAACCCACAGGCCTGGTCTCCCATCAGAATTTGGGAGGGCACTAGGGGACCTTGGGAATGTGCCAACCTGACCACTTCAGATGCTCACAACAGTCTGCTGCTAGCCCTGGGTGGGGCGCTTCTGGGGACACAAATCCAGTCGCCTTCTGAAGGCTTTGTGCTTTGGCTGACGTAGGGTTGTATGAGGATTTAAGGCGGGGGTCGTTGCACTTGCTGTGGTTCGTAAAGCTGAGGATAGAAGCGTGGAATAGGAGAAACCAAGAAGGCCTCCGGAAAATTCTGGAGTGTGTCCCCAGTGGGATTTTCTTTCTGATGACATTTACCCCTGGAAACCAGGGCTTCCAGGGACTGAGGATGGTGCCTCCCTAATTGTTGCAGGTGCCAAGTGGAAGGTGGTGCCAAAGAGATTGGTGGTTTTTGTCTGGGGTAAGTCGCCGGGGGCTTGTGCCAGAGTCACAGAGCCATCAGTCTCCTGCTTGAGTAAGTGAGTCTCTCGCAGGCGGCTGCTGAGCCCTGTGGGCCAGCCTTGAGCTGGCTGGTGCTAAGCCCCTTACCCTTGGGACTGACTGGAGAGCAGTAGGCTGGGGGAACCACAGGTGAAGACTCAGGTGGGGAGAGAGTTCTTGCAGTCAGCAGATGACATGAGCCTCTTACTATCTGTTTTTCTCTCTAGACCCCAGAGTCTTCCTGCTATTGAACATTCTTCTAGAAAGCAAACTTCCCCAAAGAGCATCCAGGACCTCTTAGCTTTTGAGACAGGCCTGGGAGTGGTTGTCTGGTGGAAATGCCCGTAGGAGTCTTGGTGAGTCGCTAGGGTGTGGATTGGGACAGGCAGACCGGGCAGCAGGAAAGGCTGTTGGACATCGAACTGCTCTCCCTCCTTCCTGTTTTGCTGACGGTTCTGGGAAAGCCTAGATGGGAATACCCACCGTCTCTAGCACAAGAAGGTCTGTTGCAGGAGCAAGAGAGGGAATATTTCAGTGGAGCCATCTGGGAGGTGTTCTGCAAGAAAACTGCAACCCGTAGTCTTCCTATGCTTGATGATCTAAGTATACATAAAGTAGATCTTGGAGGAGGTTTTGAATTCCTGCCGCCGTTCTGCTTGGCCAGAGTTGCTATGGCACTAGGGCCTTCCAGAGGGTCGTTAGCCCCCTCAAGCTGTGGATTAGGGCCTTGGGTCCTCCCTGGCACTGTGATCTGGAGAGGACTGGCTGTTTCCCTTGGTCAGGGGGATAGCTGACCCAAGATTCTGGCGAGAAGAGAGTTTCTAGCCAGGCCCCATACTGATCCCAGGAGGTGAGGAATCTGAATTTTTCTTTGGGCATTGTCTAGTCTGGTTGCTCCTAGGGTTGTGATTTGAGGTGACACTGGAATTGTCCTTGGCAGGAAAGCTGAAGGCTTTGCTCCAGCACAGGATGGGAGGGTGCTATGGAGGACTGGCCTGGAGCTAGCATGGCCTGACCCCGCGGAGGCAGGGGGATTAACTATGCCTGTTTGCAGGGTCTGGGAGGAAAGAGGGAAGATTAATGGCAAGGACTGACTGACTCCACAATGCTAGCAGAAGCTCTCGAATCTCTTTACATTGTGGTAAAGGAAAGCCTGGGTGTCTTTGGGAAGCGAGGGCAGCCCTCCCATCCCCTTGTGTCTCAGAGACCTGGCCGAAGCGGGCCTTTGTTTGGTGACCTTTCCCTCAGCAGTGGGGCTTCTGGGGTGAGAGGAACAGGCAGGTCTGAACCCCGAGGACGAGCACGCAGGGTCCCTTTGCTAGTTGTGACGGGCTGAATTGTCTGAACGGAGGCCCGCGGACTCCTGGAACTCTGGTAACTGGAAAACCCCCCCAATCTGCTCCACCCTACGGGCAGGCGGGTGACTCCCCACCCCCCCCCCAGTCCAGCAGCCTCCAGCCCTCCCCCCACCCCACACCTGAGGAGATGAGCAGGGATCAAAAGCCTCACCCGCAGTCCCATTTCACGTCCCAGACTGATTCGGTCGCACAGCCCTAGAATTCACCAACCAACCCAAAAAATGCCGAAATTTCTTAGAATACGCAGAGGGAGGAGGTGACTCAACAAGGTGCTAAAACATTTTATTAAAAATATATATTGTTAAATTAAGTCTGCTGTCTGGACAATGACTGTTTGTTTTGTTTTCTTGTAGTGGAGTTTAAAAGAGACTATTATTTTACTCTGATATATTATTATTAAAAAGGCATTTTAACTTTGTACTTGAAAACTAAATGAGCGATTTCATGTGTTTTAGCTGAGGCATTGAAGTAGCGGGTGCTTACTTATTTGTGGGAAATCATGTATTCATACTGAAGAATAAACTCTGTAGCTGATTTGGTAATACCTTTTACTGTTACAGACGATTTCGCTTTGACCCCGGCGGCAGAGCACTTTTACTCCACATTCCACGCAGCTAAATGCAGGACTTCCTCCCCGCCCCTCCCCCCCCTTTCTCTTCAGTTCCTCTTTTTTTCCTTTTTTCTTTCTTTTTCCTTTGGGTTTTTTTTCTTCTTTTTCTTCCTCCTCTTCTCCTCTTCTTCTCCTTCTCCTTCTTCTTCCGTTTGTTTGTTTTCCTGGTTCCAGCATCCTTTCACCACTGTATTTTTTTTTAGGGTTGCTTCTCTATTTATTGAAAATAATAATGTACATTTCACAGTCTGGTTCTGGGACATCCAAGGAGGGGCGTGGGAGAGGGCCCCCCCGCCCCCAGCGGGTCCCCCGTCCCCGTCCCCCTGGTGTTCTGTTGTATCTCTGTGTAAGTGATGCTCGTGACATAGCTGTTTATGAAATAATTAAAGAGATCAATGCGTACAGCAGATGTAGAAAGTCTGTCAGTTCCGCCTTCATCACATTTTTTTTTTTTTTGTGCCCAGAAGAATATAATAAAGCTCCTTTCTAATGTACTTGTGCTGGAGAACACTTGAATAAATGGACTGTTTTTGTGCAAAAAGAAAAACGGAAAAAGCACCGTAATAATGTCCTTTTGTCTTGCGTCTCCTTCTCCCTGACATGACTGTTCACAGCCTTCCTGGAGGGGTCAAGTGCCAGAGTGGGGAGGGACTGGCATGGGGTCCAGGCCAGGCAGTTTCTCCCTTGAAAACATCACCTGCATGAGCATTAAATTGGGCTGTAGTTTGGGCAGGAAAAAGGGACTATCTGGTCAAGTTGAAGCTCAAGCATCAGTTACGTAGTGAGACAAGGTCGCTGGAAGAGTAAATTCTGTTCTGGGCCAAGGGGTAGGAGCTTTCGGGCTGGAGCGGCGAGAGGTGGGCCTCATGCCAGTGCCTGGGTCAGACGAGCCGAGGGCTTTGGTTACGGGCACTGTTCCCTTCCCTAAGGGGTTTCTGGGAGGTAGACAATCTGGACTTTGCAGGGGACCCTGGCACAAGCAGAGGCATTTGGCCTAAATGAGAGCATGGAGAGATGTTTGCAAACCCTGACGGGGCAAGGCCAACATTGTTCTGGGTATTTCCAGAAAGCAGGCAAAAGAGGGGGCCAGTCGACAGGAAATCAGCCCATTTCAGCTCAGCTGAGGGTAGGTCCCTTTTCTGCCCCTGGCCAGCAGTGCTTTGGGCCACTGGGAGTGCAGTCAGGAGGTCCTGGATGGCCATCTGGGCCATCCACTGGGCTTCCTTGAACCCCGCTTATGTCCCAGCACCTCCTCAGAACTGGCTTGCAAGTGGATGGTGCCTTATGGCTTCATTGAAGAGTCCATCTGTATGCAATGTCCCCTTCATCCTCATGACTCTTTGTTTAAGAGTCAATAGTTCCTAGACTCCACTATCTAAAAACTGGAATCTGAACACACAGAGGAACGAGATCTTCCTGCCACATCTCAGCTCTAACACCCCGGCATTCCCTGTGGTGTTTCTATTTCCTAAGTGCCAAGCAGGTCAGGGCCAATGGCTGCTTAAGAGAGGATTAGTCAAGGTTTCTTTCCTACCTTAAACTTCAGGAGAGGTTTAGGACTGCACCACTTTGTTGGCTGCTCTGAGAGAAATTCTAAATGGGAAATTTGAGAAAAAGGGAAAAAATAAGCTTTTCTCATGGGCACTTTTCTTTACAAAATTGTACATTTAACTTTTATCCTACCTTTTTCTCTATTTTTCAGTGTTGCTGTAGAATGCATTTTTTTCAAATGGCTGCATGGTATTTTCTTGTTGGATATCTGTTTCTATATATATGCATTTTATTTTAACTATAAATAGAGCTGCAATAAATATCTTTATGTGTTGGTTTTGTTCCCCTCCATATTTTGTATTTTTTCTTCTTAAGCTAGATTCCCAGAAGTGAGATGTACTGGGGTAAAGAGATGAAGATTTGGGTTGGCTCCTGACATTTTGGCCTGATTTCCTCCAAGTGATCAGCAGACATATAGTAGATCTTCAGCTCTGAGGCTCTCGGTGGAGGAAAAAAAGCAAACATAGTCCTTAGTTTGACCAACTCAGAAATGTGTTAATCCCAGTGGGGAAGGGAAGGCTCAAGGCATCCCCTCCCCCGCCCGAGAAACTAGAAATCTGTAGCAAGAAGCTGGAGGTGGAGGCAACATCGTTTGGTCACTAAATTTTGAAAATGAGCTCACTGGGAGTGCCTGCCTTGGAGGAAGCCTGTGGAGGATGGAATTCACACTGAATCTTTGAGACTCTAGTTCCAAGGCCAAGGAGAAAGGGAGGGTGTCATCGGTACCCTCTAGCTCTGAAAGCCACACTGGAGCGCCCCAGTGTCAACTGAGCGGGAGAGGGGCCATATGGCCAGAGCTTATGGGAAGGAGCTGTCGGGGCCATTTCCTTAGTAAAAGCCATCTTATGAAGTTCCTGCATTTAAACAAGGTACCATTTGATGGTGGAGTGGTAAGGAGAGAGGGAGAAGGGTCAGGGCTGGGCAGGAATCAGGCAGTTGTGAAGTGACAGGGTCCATAGTCCCATGGGACTGCCCAGGTGGGTCTGCTGGGTGTGGGGTGGAGACACTGCACACCACCAGGCCCAGCTTGCTGGTTCAGGAGAAACTTCCCTGGGCTCAGCAAGATCACCGTGGTGAATCTGGGGTGGAATATAGGAAAGAGGGAGACAAGAGGCTGTCTGGAAGCTGCTTGGTTGGGGAGGCCAAAGCTATACAGCAAAGCCAGAGGTGATAGGCACGGGTGGTGGGTGCCCTTCCTGGGGGATGTGGGTGTTAGGTGAGCAGCTTCAGTGAAGAAAGAGAGTGTGTGTTGAAGATGGCATAAGAAAGTCACATCCGAGGGGGACAGGGCTCCCCTCTAATGGCCTCCTGGCATCACCCCCCAAAGCTCCCTTTCTCTTTGGTCCCAATATACTTTTAAAGGAAGGAGGCTCACTCACCTCAGTGGCATACTTTGCTCTTCTCAGCTGGAATCTTAGAGTACAGCTGGGTTGGGGGAGAGAGGGAAGTCTGGAGGTTTGGGGGTTATGAAGTCCCAAGTGCCCTGAACTGTATAAGAAGAGAGACAACAGCATTTAGAGTGCCGGGATCTGAATCCTGTGTGGCCCAGGGTAGGTTAGCTATGGGTCTTGAGCTCAGTCTTCTCACTGGAAACCTGGATCTTATCTGTCAGGCATGTGGCTTCTGATGCCCCCTCCCCCAGCCCAGGTGTGGGGGTGATTGGGGGTCTGGGGAGGAAGGGAGCCCTGCCTGTGGAGACACAGTGCCACTCAGCCTTTGCTGAGTCCAGGCCTTTGACCAAAGTGGGTAGATGTGGGTTAAGGGAGGAAGCCTGAA
Source organism: Vulpes lagopus (assembly GCF_018345385.1). Taxonomy (NCBI): domain Eukaryota; kingdom Metazoa; phylum Chordata; class Mammalia; order Carnivora; family Canidae; genus Vulpes; species Vulpes lagopus. The sequence continues at coordinate 114,226,491 of NC_054828.1, forward strand.
GCCTCTTGGAAGCTTTTGCTCTGATGGAACACAAGGCGCCCACCTCTGGCTGCATGACCATCCCTAGCCTGGCGCTGACTTGGCTCATGTAACAGTGAGTAGTGTAGATCACCGGGTCCTGCTTGGCCCAGAACTTCTGCAATCTTTCTGTCCCTTCCTGCCCCAACCTGTCCCTCCTGCCCGGCTCTGGGATCTCCCTCCACTAGGACCGCCCTTATCTGGCTCTGAATCCCGCTCTGTCCTCGTGCTTGGCCATGGCTCTCCAGCCTGGCACCATTAATCTATTTCTCCCTGAGCATTTTCTTAATGGCACCATCAGTCTTAAACACATGGGCACACTGTCCCTTGACCTCCCTCCAGATGCCCTATTTCTTTGCTCCACTTTACAGCAAACTTGAAAGCACCCCTGGGATTTGATGGCTCAGCTTTCTTACTCCCATTCTTGTCCATCTGCCCCAAGAGGCCCTCACCCCACCACCCCATGTCACCTCTCAGGAGCTGGGGTCTGGGTGGCCTCCCTCCTCCCTGAAACATCTTCTTCCCTAGGCTCCTGACATCATACCCTGTGTTTTCCTGGGCTCTTTCCTGTTCTCTAAATGTTGGAGGGCACAGGGGTTCCCACGTCTGCTTTCACATCGACTTCCCCTGACGCCCAGGTTCTCCTATCCAGTTGCCTGCTTGGCCTCTCCATTTGGGTGTGACACAGGCACTTCAAAGGTGACCTCTCAAGAGCAGAACTCTTGGGGCCCCTGGGTGGCCCAGTTGGTTAAGTGTCCAGCTCTTGATTTGGGCTCGGGACGTAATCTCAGGGTCGTGAGATTGAGTCGGCGTCCAGTCTGTTTTGTTTTTAAGATTTTATTTATTCATGAGAGACACAGAGAGAGAGGCAGAGACACAGGCAGAGGGAGAAGCAGGCTCCATGCAGGGAGCCTGATGTGGGAGTCGATCTCGGGATCGGGATCAGGCCCTGGGCCGAAGGCAGACGCTCAACTGCTGAGCCACCCCGGCGTCCCATGTCGAGTCTAAGATTCTCTCTCCCTCTGCCTCTACCCCTCCCCTGCGCTCGCTCTCGCTCTCTCTCTCTCTCTCTCTCTCTCTCAACCAAACCAAACCAAAACAAAACCAAAAATCTACCCCCCAAATCCATAACTCTTGCTCTCCTCCCAACTTGCTCTGACACTTATACAGCTTAGTAACTGGTGCTTAATTAGCATCAAAATCCTGGGGCTCCTCCTCCATTCCTGTTTCCGTCACATCCCACTGCTAGCTCACCAGACAGACTCACCTCTAAATATATCCTCACTTGGGTCATTTTTCACCACCTTACTTCCACCGCTGTTCCCCAAGTCCTCATCATCTGTCCCCTACCTGGTCTTTGTCCCCATCATGCCACAACAGATCTCTTTGCTCTGTCCCTGTCCCTTCCAGCCCATTCAACATGCAGAATAATCTTATTAAAAGTCAAACCCTTTGGGGCACCTGGGGGGCTCAGTCGGTTGAGCGTCTGCCTTCGGCTCAAGTCATGATCGAGCCCCACGTCGGGCTCCCTGCTGGCTGGGAGTCTGCTTCTCCCTCTCCTTCTGTTGCTCCCCCTGGCTCGCACTCTCTCTCTCAAATGAATAAACAAAATCTTAAAAAGAAAAAAATCAAACCCTTTAAACACCCATCAGCTGTGTGCTACTGCAACCAGAATAAACCTTTCTTGCCCCGGCCTGCAAAGCCCCACCCTCAGCTGCTCCAGGTTCTCTAGCCGCAGGCCTCCCTTCCCTGGAGCAGGCCAAGCTCTTTCCCATCACAGAGCCTTTGCACGTGCTGTCCCCTCTCCCTGGAAGTCTTGCTGGCCTCCCTCCTCAGCCTCTTTCCCCCCTTCAGGTCTCAGCTCAGAGAAACACTCCCTGACCACTCCTTCTCAAGTACTTCTGTGCCTGCCCCTTTCTATCTGATCTCCATAGCTCTCACCCTCAGGACTTCTTACTCAGGACTTGGCTTACCTGTGTGTTTTCTCTCTTCTCCGCTAAAACAAAAGCTCTGCAAGAGCAGGAGATTTTCTAGGTTTCGGCACTACTCTCAGGGCCCAACCAGGTCTGTACAGAACTCTTAGGTAATAGCTCTAATCGCTGTTGTAACTAAACCTATACAGAGGGCTCAGTTTGTACCAGAAATCATTCTGTGTTGATCATTTCATCTGTGCTAAGTACTATTATCCCATTTTATAGGTGAGATACATACGCTGCTCATGGTCACGGGGCCCGTAGTGGCAACGGATTTCAAACCCTCTCTTCACGCTACCATCTGGGAGTCCTGCCCTACTCTACCTCTCACACAGCCTGGGCTGGTCCTATAGGGTCCCTGTGGTGGGTCCCTGCTCTGTCCTCAAGGACCTGGGTGTACAAGCCTCTTACCCTTCCCCGCTCGGTCCTGGCTCCTTCTCCAGCCACCGCACCAGTGGGCTACCTCTGCAGAGTGTTGGGAGTGAGGGCAGGGGGGTACCTCGGTAGATTTCTTATTTTATAGCTCTTCTGTGCACATTCCTGCTGGTACTGCTTCCCCACGAGAGGCTACCCTGGGCTCAGATTAGGAGCTCCTCCTCTCCCCTAATTTTCTGTTTCAGCCTTTTATTTCCTTTGCAGTTCTTTTTTTTTTTTTTAATTTAAAAAAAATTTTATTTTATTTTTTCCTTTGCAGTTCTTATCATAATTAGTAATCATTTTGTTTATTCATTTATTGTGTCTCCCTCACTAAATGGAAATCCCGGAGAGTGGGAACAGACCCTGTCTTGTCCTTTACCATATCCCCAGAAGTGCATAACATGTTTGTGGAATGAATGGGTAACCACACCCAGCCCCACACTCGTGGGCATCTCCAGAACATCGGCTCTCAGGAAGCCTCTTGCTGGGGGGAGCAGGGTTTCAGGAATCTTTTTTTCACAATGTCTGGACCTCTGTTCCAACTCAGCTGCATAAATGTTGGTTATGTCCACAGTGCACTAAGGACAAGGAGAAGGGAAGCAAAGATCATTACTGAGTGTCCACCAGACACAAGGAGTCCTACCCCCGCAGCTGCCAACAGTGATTGATCTCATGGGTCCAGACTTGTGCCGAGATCTTTACATGCATTAATTATTAGCTTGTTTAATTCCTATGCAAAGACCTCGTCATTGTGCCTTTTTTACAGATGGGAATATTGAGTCTCATCAAGAGTATACAACTTCCAGGTAGAAGCTGGATGGAGGTATGTCTGACATCCCAGCCCAGCAGGCTGTTTCCACTGTCCGGGCTCCCTCGGGAAGGGTGTCTGCCCAATGGAAGGGGTGCCTGTGCAATTCAGGCAGCCTCCACATAGAAGAGAGTGAGCCATGGGTTTCTAAAAAAGTTAATATGACTTCCCAGTCTAAAATTATGTTAATTGCACCTTTAAAATAATGAAAAAGGGATAAGTGAAAAACCAATCTTTATCGCACCTCCGAGAGATAACTGCTGTTGGAATCCGTTTTTTCCTTTTGCGTGAGACACATCTACAACTTTACTAATTTAAGGCCATATTATTATTTGTCAGCATATATATATTTTAAAGATTTTATTTATTTATTTGAGAGAGAGCAAGAGAGCACAAGCAGGGAGAGCCTCAGAGGCAGAGGGAGCAGCAGGTCTCTGCTGAGCAGAGAGTCCGAAGCAAGGTTCAATCCCAGGACCCCAGGATTACGACCTGAGCGGAAGGCAAATGCTTAACCAACTGAGCCACCCAGGCCCCCGTCAACATACTGTTTTGAAATAATAATTACTAACATTTTTTTGAGAATTCACTGTGTGCCAGGTATTGTTTTTCTGTTAACATTTTCCTATGAGCATTTTTCCACATCACTGCTCTTTGGACACACCATTTTGTTTGGCCGCATGTTATCCTGTCTCATAAATGTAGCATAATTCATTTAATCCAGCTTTTCCTCCAGAGGGTGGGGGCCCCACCCCCTCCCAACCCGAGCAGGGCCCTGTGCAGGTGCCTGGTGAGCTCATCTGCTATAGTGACCTGGATTCCCCTGGGGACCCAGATGCACCCTCTTCTGCAGAGGAGCACGGTCTAGTGAGAGTGCACTGGTGTCCGTATGTGATTATTTTCTAGCATAAATGTTTGAAATGTAATTTCAGGTGGAAGGGCTCAGGACCCGTATTAGTAAATTGGCCCCGGAAAGATTGTGTGCTGCTGTCTGTGGCAAGCCAGGTCCCCTGAGCCCCCTGCTCCATTTGTATGGCAGGTGGAACAGCAGATGGAGAAAGGGCAGGGGCGTTAAGGGCTCACCTTTACCGGGTGCTGGGGTGCCCACGGGGATGTCTCTGTGCAGTTCTCAGGTGCTGCAAGTGGGTGTGGGCACGGGGACTGGTGGATGCTGGCCAGTGGCAGGAGTGTAGTGGCTAGGAGTCCAGGATGATTTGGGTTGGAACCCCCAACCTAGGAAGGCTATTTTGTGCTCTGAGCCTCAGTTTCCTCACTTAGGGAAATGGGGGCAATAATGGGGTCGCTGCAGGAATTACAGTGATACTGTTCTGTAAATGGTCAGCACCAAGGGCTGGGCTGGCCTATACGGAAGCACGATAAATGCTGTGTGTGCATGTGTGTGTGGAAGCTCCAGGAATGGGCACAGGATTAGGATGTGTACAGGGTCACCCTGGCCTGCAGCCTCCTCCCTTGGTGGACCGTGCACTGTCCTCCACATTAGTCCTCTGCACTTGGGCTTCTCGGCACAGTGAGTCAGAGGAGAGGCTGTGAGGACATCTGGGTTTGCAGCCCCAGGAGACTCAGCTGTGGGGGGGTTAGGAAGTGGAGAGGAAGTGTCGTGTGTTGTCAGGGATCAGGGGTGCTTCTCTCTCTGTCCTAGCTTGCCATGCAGGGGAGTCTCTGGGGACAAGGTCAAGAAGTGGGTCCTGCTGGCAGGTGCTCACCCCTTTGGAGTTTGGGTGAGGTGTCAGTAAGTCCATGGAAGGAGCAGGCCTCCCAGCCTGGGCCAGATTCACCATTTACCTCCTGCAGATCAGTGGCCAGAGGGAGGTGGCTACTATGTCTGAACAGGTTGCTGGCTTCATTCCCTGCAGCTCTGAGGAGCCAGGGATCCCCCACAAAGGCCTGGAAAAAGTTTAGTCAGGGTCCCCACACCTGGTGGTGTGGTCTTTTGTTGAGTATGGCATATGGAAAAAGCAATGGACCTGAGGCCCAAGACTGTTCCTATTGGTTCTTACTGTACATTTCGTGAGCAGCTGACCTCTCTGAGCTGCAGTTCATTTAGCTACAAAATAAGTTAACTTTCTGCTTTAACCAGGTCCTCAGGGCGTGACTGTGGCAATGATTAGTAACTGCTGGTCAGCCTGCTGTAAGGGGCCAGCCTAGAGTGCAAGGTCAGAGACATAGGATCCCCCCACCCCTTGGTCCATGTTTTATCCAATTACTCAAGTCACGCTGGTCCACTGAATTTAAAAATTAGAAATTACAGAAAGGCACACAGTAAAAAAATTAAAATATCACACAGAGGTTACCTGGGTGCGTATTTTTGTCAAAACTGATTTAACTGTGCTCTTAGAACAGGTACAGCTTATTGTATGTAAATTGTGCCTCAATAAAATCTTTATTTTTAAAAACTTTGTTTTTAAAATTGCCACCATCATTGGTGTTTCTGTATATTTACTTCTAGATTTTTACTTAGATATAACATATATTCTCATATATATAGGTATGTGTGTGTGCATTTCTCTATATAAATATTATGTACATAAACTCTAAACAACTCTCAGACTCTAAATGTGTGTGTGTGTGTGTATTTGTTTTTTAAATAAAAATGGACTACGACATGCGTGCTGTTTGTGAGTGGCGGCCCTCTGGAGCCGTGGCTGCTAGTGGGCACTCCCCACTCTCAGGCAGCCTCACCCCGCCTTCATTCTGGAACTGGGCTGTGTGCACGGGGCCCCCATCCACAGTGCATGCTGTCTCAACCAACGTCACTCAGGGTGGGGAGCCAGCCTGCCTGGCGAGAGTAACACCCCCTGCACTCAGCAAGGCCTCTCTGGGGCCCTAAGGCCCCAGGCAGAGGAGATACAGGGCCTGTGGACAAGGCGGGGGAAGGAGGCCTGGTCCAGAACTTTGCAGTGAGTGTCTAGAAACTTGGGGATGGCATAAGGAGAAGGGAAGGCCAGCATGAAGGTGGAGGGATGGCAGTAGCATGGGCTAGGTCACAAGAGGTGTCAGGGGTTAACACAGAGTCCTGTTGGGCTGATAGAAGGGGGCTCGGCAGAGCTTGGAAGAGCTGTGGAGGGTGGACGGATGGAGGGCAAAGAAGCTTGGATTGCTGTGGGGTTTACCAGAGAGACAGGGTCCCCAGAACTGCCACTGGGGTTTTCGTATGGCTGGAGCCCCTCCTGGGAAGCTCTGAGAGGTGTCTGAGCAAGGGAGCTGGCCTGTGTAGAACATACGATCCATGTCCAAAAGGCAGAGGGGACAGATGAGAAGAGGAGGCTCTAGGGGTTGACTTTGCTTCCAACAGGAACAACAGCCAACAGGCCGGCTGTCTTCCCACCATGAGAGAAACTTCCTGGTCAGTTCATCCTCCATCCCTCGAGCCCCCTGGAGTGAGTTTTCACGGTGACATATTACAGAACCACATGCTCAACAAAGTGCAAACAGTCTGGCTCAGAGTTAGGAAGGATGTGGGACTGGTCACGGAATTGAACAGATGTCAGGACCTGGCACCAGGGCTTTGATGCCTCTCTTTTGCTTTCTCTCTCCTTCTCGATCTCTCATGCTCTTGCCACTTCTATCTTTTGTTTGGCTCTGCCTGGCTTCCTTCTGTAAACAGACGGATTCCAGATGGGGGGACGATGGCCACCGACAGCCCCGAGGGCATGTGCTCCTAGCTCGCAGCCTCAGTGGAATTCTGCTGATAGCCTTATATCTCGGGAGCCACAGTGATAAGCCTGAAGGGGACAGGGTACAATCGGCTTCCAGAAGGAAATGGGGTTGAGAGGGGCTGGCCAACCAAAACCAATAGCAACTTGCTGCCGTCACATACGGTTTTCAGGATAAAGTTAACAATGAGGAAGGCAGAGGGTCTACGCTGAAGACCACAGTCTGTTCAGGATGACGGAAACACGGCAGAGGCCTATAGAACGTACTAGTGGCTGGCTATCCTCAAACCACCACGAGATTGCTTAGCTCTTGGAAAAATTTGAGTACAGAACTGTTACCCCTACTCTGCGACTGGTTGACTCACATTTCAAGGCCACAGCAGTCAGAGGAATGAAACCTAGAAATAGGGGTCTTATTTTTTTTTCTTTAAGATTTTATTTATTTATTCATGAGAGACACACACACACAGAGAGAGAGAGAGAGAGAGAGGCAGAGACACAGGCAGAGGCAGAAGCAGGCTCCTCGCAGGGAGCCCGATATGGGGCTCGATCTGGGACTCCGAGATCACGCCCTGGGCCAAAAGGCAGGTGCTAAACCACTAAGCGACGCAGGCGTTCCAGAAATATGGGTCTTAATTATGGTCACAATACAGTGGGGCAGGGCAGAAGAAGCCAACAGACCAGAGATCGAATACTTGCTCTTTACTAGCCATGTGATAATCAGTGTCTTCAAAGACTCAGTTTCATCATCTGTAAAATGGGAACAGTGAATAGCCTCCTTCCTGGGGTTGTCGTGAGGATTAAGACATGCACCTCGGGTGTTTGAGAGAGCATGTACACAAGCCCTCCATAAATGAGATCCAACATTATGGAAGTAGTCTTTTTCTTTTTAAGATTTTATTGATTTATCCATGAGAGAGACGGAGAGAGAGGCAGAGACATAGGCAGAGGGGAAGCAGGTTCCTTGCAGGGGGCCCGATGTGGGACTTGATCCCAGGACCCCGGGATCACGCCCTGAGCCAAAGGCAGACACTCAACCACTGAGTTCCCCAGGTGCCCCTAGAAATAGTCTTTGATCCACTGCAGCTACCAATAAAATGGCTGGAATCCCAGCTCCCTTCCACTATCCTGGGGGGACCCTTGCTTCCCAGAAGTCACCCCAGATGCCTTCCTTGGGCAGAAATGAGGCATCCAGGCCCTAGAAGGTGGGTGGGACCTCGTTGGATGGAGGAAGATGCCTTGAGGACCTGCCTTGGGCTGAGTCCATCCTGCCTTCCCTGTGACCTTGCCCCAAGGCCACTGGTTTGGCTGCAAGGCCCGGAAGCCCACCTCAGCTACTTATATCAGAGGGACCTGGGATAAGCAATCAGGCATTCGGGCGCACGGCCGCAGGCTGCAGAGCAGGTGTCCCAGCAAGGAAGGACACCAGGCAGCGGCTCCACGTGGCATTTCTTCTCTGGGGCCATGTGCGCTCTGCAGGCTACCTTCCTGCTTAGCTGTTCCCTTTCCTGGCCTCTGGCGGCTCACTCTGTGTGCCTCTCAAGGCCCCTCTCACAGGCTTGTGACCCCACATTTACAACCTCCCAATCCTGGCACCAGCCCTGGCTGACTCAGTCTCTCCCTCCACACCAGGTGTCTGGGATAGGATCTGGTTGCCTAGCATGGAAACGGGGTCACCCCAGGCTAGTGAGTTCTGATAGGGGAATGGCTCATGGGGGGCTGAAGCCCTTCTTTCCCCAGTGAAGGGTATGGCCAGCTCTCTGAGGGGGCTAGTGGTCAGGAGATACTCTCGGTCCCCGGGGGCAAGGCCAGACGGCGTCCCAGGGTCTGTGCTGTGCCTCGCGTGCTTGACAAATGATACCAAGAAGTATTTGGTGACACGTGAACACTACATAAAATTCCAATTTGGTGTTGCATTAGTTTCCTGGAGCTGCTGTAAAAAAGTGCCACAATGGGCACCTGGGTGACTCAGTGGTTGAGCGTCTGCCTTTGGCTCAGGACGTGATCCTAGGGTCCTGGAATCGACTCCTGCATTGGGCTCACAGGGAGCCTGCTTCTCCCTCTGCCTATGTCTCTGCCTCTCTCTCTCTCATGAATAAATAAACAAAATCTTAAAAAAAAAAAAAAAAAAGAAAAAAGGAAAGAAAGTGCCACAAAACAGGTGGCTTAAGAAATCCATTTCTTGGCCCATAGTTCCGGAGGCTTGGAAGCCCAAGACAAGAGGCCCTTGCAGTGCCACTCCCTCTGACCCCTCGAGGGAGGATCCTTCTGTGATTCTTCCGATTCTGGTATCCCCAGGGGTTCCCTGGCAGGTGGCAGCCTGGCTCGGATGTCTGTTTTGTCTTCACTTGGCCACATTCCCCCTGTGTCTGCGTCTTCAGATGGCATTCTCTCCGAGTGTCTGTGACCAAATATCCCACTTTCCCAGCAGGACACCAGTCATACTGGATTAGGGGACACCCTGAGGACCTCATTGTGACTTGATGACATCTGCAAAGACCTTATGTCCAAACCAGCTCACACTCACAGATACGGGGGGTTAGCACTCCAAACGGTCTTTCTGGGGAATGCAATTTCATCCACAACAAGTATTTATGTGTAAATGTAGTGGGGTCACTGCCGTGCTAGCTGTACAGACACGGTATTCAAAACTTAACTACTTACCAACTGGCCCTTCCCGGGGAGTGTTTGCCATTCCCGCCTAAAAGGAGCAGAGTGGGGTTCACAGGAGGAGAAGGCGAGGGGCGTCCAGGCTGAGCGGCCACAAGGCCAACTGCAGAGAAGTCAGAGAGGCTTCTAGGGGATTGCGATCCCGGTGCGCTCATAAACAAGGCATCTTGTGAACTAGAGTTACAATGCAAAGAGGAAAGATGTTCAGATACAGGCCTTCAGTCTTCCCCCACCTCAGGAAGGGCAGTGTGGGAACCAGGGCCCTTCTGCCCGGCAGCCCACGGCAGATCTGGAAGGAGTTCCACGGGAAAGGAGCCTCCATGGGGTCACCTCCCTGCCCCCCGCTGGCCTTGGTGGCTCCCACTGCAGGGAGAACCCCCCACCCCCTCAGATGACTTTCTCTGAGCAGCCGGAGGAGGCCCGGTGGGCATTGTGATATTTGCTCCTTAGCTATCAGATCCTGTTTGCATCTGGCTGCCCCCTGGGAGCCGTCTTCTAGCCCAGACAGCCCAATTCCAGAGTCCAGGCCTGGTTGGCTGGAAATATGTGGGAAGCCTCATGTCACATCTGCTGCTGGGTGGAGAGATTTCCCTTTTTGGTAGTGGGCCAGCTGGGAGGGGTAAGAAGGCTGTGGGAGACACCCAGGCCCCACTGGCCCGGTTGGTGAGGGGATTGTGCTCAGGGCCTGGAGGATGGTGCCTGCGTTTGACAAAAAAGGGACCTCACGGTAGCCTTTTAGATACACAGGGCAGAAGAATGATCCCCATCTGTCTGCTGGAGACTGCAGCTCAAGGCGTGTTTCCTGAGCTGCCCAAGATCACACAGCAAGGTCAGGCTTGGCAGGACAGTCATCTGGGCCTCGTGCCCCCTAGCCGGGCCTCCCTCTGCTCGTCACCTGCCTTGCGCCCTGCATCCTTTCCTCCTCTGTTCATGGATAACACAACTTGGCCACATGAAAGAGAATCATTTAAAGAAAATCTCTCAAAGCCTTCCACCTTAACTCATTTCTAACTATATATGCACATGCTCTTTAAAAAACCATCCCTGGCTCAGTAGGTTGAGCCTCAGCTCAGGTCATGATCCTGGGGTCCTGGAATTGAGCCCCGCCTCGGGCTCTCTGCTTCATGGGGAACTCGCTTCTCCCTCTTCCTCTGCCTGCAGCACCCTCTGCTTGTGCTCTCTCTCACTCTGTCAAATAAATAAATAAAATCTTAAAAAAAAAAAAAAACCACCACTCCTGTGTGATAAAATTGTATGGAACTACACACACACACACACACACACACAACTGTCATAAGTAAAACTGGAGAAATCTGAACGAGGTCAGAAGATTCTATCACTGTCAATATCCTGGTTTTGCAAGATGCTACCATGAAGGAAATTGTGTAAAGCTGTATCCCTTTATTATTTCTTACAACTGCATGTGAATCCACAATTGTCTGTATAAAACTTCAATGAAAAAGAAAAGCAATTCTGAAGGATCTGTGAAATGGTACGAGTATGTACCATTTCACACGAACCGCTTTCCATTAGCGTGATGTTACAAACCATGTTTCTGCGGCCCCAGCAATAATCACAGAAAGGCTGCCCAGCTTTCCATCTCGTGGGTGTCAGTCCTTTACTGAATCTCTCTCCTTTCCTAGGTTTTCAGTTGTTTCCAAATTTTAGCCACTGTCAATAACGTCATAGTGAACATTACTATGCTAGTAACACTTTCAGTTTCTTGGGACGCCTGGGTAGCTCAGCGGTCGAGCATCTGCCTTCAGCCCAGGGCATGATCCTGGGGTCCTGGGATCGAGTCCCGCATCGGGCTCCCTGCATGGAGCCTGTTTCTCCCTCTGCCTGTGTCTCTGCCTCTCTCTCTGTCTCTCATGAATAAATATGTAAAATCTTAAAAAAAAACTTTACAGTTTCTTAAAGTATTTCAATAAGATAAATGGCCAATGAGGGGGGGTTACTGGATGTAAGGTTTTGGAACTTGATGGCTCTATTATGTAGAATTGATTTAATATTTTTTAGGATTGATTTAATATTATGATATCTTTATGATTGCTCTTCCTTTCTGACGTACAGATTGGCTTTTCCCCCAGTGAACAAAAATCCTCTGCTGCGCCTTTCAGCATTTAGATTGGTAGGAAAAAAGACAAGGAACCTCCCACCTGTTTCTACCTGCACAATGTCACCTGGGATTAGGGAAGGCAGGGGCAGCAACATTCAGCTACAGGAACTGTCACTGGTCTCACCCTCCTGGGGGGCCTTGGCAGGTGTTCTGGGACCTCACGGACACCGGTGGCACCCATGTCCTTCTCTCCAGCAAGACAAAGCAGCAGAGGTGAGGAAGGGGTGCAATCTTCCTGAAAACACAGCGATATTTGCTCACTCTTTGGGGACTCCTTCCAGAGCTGCAGAAAGCCGTTTCCAGAACACACTGGGTTCAGTTTAAAGCGGTGGAGAAACCACTGCATCCTTCAGCCACCTGGTGGGGAGGATTCTGGGGGACAGGTGCCTATTTCTCAGGGGTGATCGCTGCCCAGGAGGTGCAGTGGGGCGAGCTGGGTGGAGCCACAGGTGGGCGCTTAAAGTGCCAGGCAGGGCATCGGGCTGAGGGCTACTGCCAAACTGCTGGCCTGTGAAGGAGCTAGGACTGGAGCAGGCCTGTTAAATAAACAAACAAATTTATATTATATTATATTTTTCATTTTTATTTTCTGATTTTATATTATATCTATTTTTTTCTCTAAATTTTATGTATTTTATTATTTTTAAAAGATTTTATTTATTTATTCATGAGAGACACAGGAAGGGAGGCAGAGACATAGGCAGAGGGAGAAGCAGGCTCCATGCGGGGAGCCCGATGTGGGACCCGATCCTGGGAATCCGGGATCACGCCCTGGGCCAAAGGCAGACGCTCGACTGCTGAGCCACTGGGCGTCCCTCTAAATTTTATATTTTATGTTAGTCTTAAATTATGTCTTATTTTACTTTTTAAAAAAAAAAATTTTATTTATTTATTTATTTATTTATTTATTTATTTATTTATTTATTTTGAGAGAGAGCATGAGTTGGGGAGGGACAGAGAGAGAAGCAGACTCTCCGCTGAGCAGGATCCCGGGATCTTGACCCAAGCTGAAGGCAGACAGATGCTTAACTGACTGAGCTACACCCAGACACTCCTTACTTTATCACCATGTTTTATCATTTTATTTTTATACTTTATTAATTTAATTTTGCAATTAAGATTGCTAGATAAAATACAGAACACCCAGTGTAATTTGAATTTTAGATAAACAATAGGTAATTTTTTAGCTTGTGCATATCCTGTTAGCACATCCTATTTAGCATAAATATGTCCCAAGTGTTCTGTCCTGTATTTTTTATTTTTTATTTTTTTTTTTAAATGAGTATGCATGCAAAATCCCATTTTATTTATTTATTTTTTTTTAAAAGATTTTATTTATTTATTCTTGAGAGATAGAAGGAGAGACAGAGCCAGAGACACAGGCAGAGACAGAGCCAGAGACACAGGCAGAGGGAGAAGCAGGCTCCATGCACCGGGAGCCTGACGTGGGATTCGATCCCGGGTCTCCAGGATCGCGCCCTGGGCCAAAGGCAGGCGCCAAACCACTGCGCCACCCAGGGATCCCCTGTCCTGTATTTTTTAAAAAACATTTTCTTTATTTATTTGACAGAGAGAGAGCATGAGCTAGGGGAGTGGCAGGCAGAGGCAGAGGGAGACTCAGGCTCCCCACCGCAGAGAGCCTAACCGCAGAAACCTAACCGACAGAGCCACCCCGGCGCCCTCGTCCTGTATTTTGTTTTAAGTCTAGCAACCCTATTTGCAGAAGAACACCTTCTTTGGAGGAAATCTGACTGGGAATCCTAATATCTAACACAGAGAAACTTCCCAGAGGGCAAGATAGCAGGAGTCCTAGCCAGCCTGTCACTATTCCTGTCCTCCTGGATTTGCTCCAGCAGAGGGAGCCATGACTTCTGCACATTGAATTTTCACAACCACGACTGGCCCACATCCTCTGAAAATGTCCCTCAGGCTCATATGTGAGCAACAAGCTCTGAGCGTGGGGCCCAGGTTGGCCACTGTAGGATATGGGCAAGCCACTGACACCTCAGTTTCTCCATCTGTGAAATGGGGCTATTGCTGGGGTTGCACAAGATGAGTAAAGTGAAAGTGTTTGGTGAGCTGCAAAGCACAGATACCTTGATATGCATTATGCTCTAATTCTCAAGCAAAAACACCCGCCAATTAGTATAAAATTCAGGGAGCTCTGACTTGAATTGTGTGATTACCACAATTACGTATATCCCCTTTTATCAGGTCAACAAACATTTGTTGAGCACTGCGTCCCAGGCTGTGCCAGGCATTCCAGGCACAGAGACGAAAGCCAGAGTCCTCTCTTGAGGAACTCAGAGCTACACACACAGCTGTGTGAGAAGCAGCACGTGCAGGCGGTGCACCAGGGCACAGAGGTCCATCGAGGTATGAGGTTGCTATTATGACTATAACTCCCTTGAGTGTTTCACGACCTGAAGCCCTCAGCCCACCCTGCAGTAGCCCGCTGGGTCCCATGTACATCTACACCCTCTTTTCTCCTCTTCATCTGGCTGGAGCACATTCCTCTTCATGCTTTGAGGCCCAACTCAGATGCTGCCTCCTCTGAGAAGCCACTCTGACTTTCCTGAATGGTTCTAAGACAAATCTGTGGCTCTCTGCTCAGTGCATGTGGGGCCTACAGGTGCTTTGGGTTCCAGGGAAGCCCAACAGGAAGGGCAGCAGGGTAGGCCAGAGAAGGATCACTTCCTGTAAACAGCAGGTGCAAAGGGCAGGGCAAGGAGTGTGGGTGCTGGGGCTCAGGGATGCAGGCAGGGATTTTGAGTAGCTTCCTCCTGGACCAAGTCCTCTCTGACAGGAGACTCTGTCCTGTGCAGGAGCCAGAGTTCAGGTATGGGGGGAGAGAACAGTGTACCTGCTGGGTAGGGGCCCTGCTTGCACGGCCTCCTGACCGGGGAATAGGTGCTACCCATTCAAATGCTTACTCAGCAGCTGCCAAACAGGTTCCTACCTGGTGCTGAGGCCTGTATCCATGAGAGTGCGTGTGAGAGTCAGTGGGGTCAGTGGACAGAACTGGATCAAACCCTTTCCATGCTTTAGCTTTGGGTGGTAGGGGCAGGGGTCTCCTAATCAGAAGATCTGAGTTCTCAGAGCCAGCGGCCAGCCACTGGCCTCCAGGTTCTGTTCCAAGTGGAGAACATGACAGATGTGGTCTCTGTCCTCACAGTGGTGTGGGGGATGACATTTGCCATAGGGCAGAAACGTGGAGTGGGAGGGTATGTGTGGGAACCCAGAGCCGTTTCAATCTCGTCTGTCAGGGTTGCCTTTTAGGTAAATCTGGAATCCACTGATTCCTCTGCACTATGGCCATTCCAGCCACCGCCATGCCCTAGCCAGATGGCCAAATGTCTCTCCACAAGCCACCCACGGCTCCTGTGGTCAGTTCACACCATGTGATCCTAAACAACAGCAGTGATCCTATTACAGAAGTGATACATGCTCATGGTAAAAATTCAGATCGTGAAGGAGGATATAAGGTGAAAAGTGAAAAATAGACGCGTCTCCCCTTTCCCCAAACTCCAGGCTTACTTCCCAGAGGCAATCAGTTTCTTCTGTATCCTTCCACATTTTTTCAAAGCACCTGAATGCTTTCATCTATGTGTGTATACATATGTCTAATTATACATGTGCATTTGTATGCAACCTTAAAAAACAAACAATTCAGACTTCCGCACCTTGCGTTTTTCCGTAGAAAGTGCATGCTGGAGCTGCGGCCCTATCCAAGGACCGCCATCCTGTTTCCAGTGATTTACTTTTATCATGAATACAGCAGGGAAGTCAGTTCCTAAAAGTGGGGTTGCTGGCGTAACGGGGTCGTACAATTAAAATGTCAGTAACCGCTGTCCAGCGGCCTTTCAGAGTGGCCAGACCCATCAATTTCCATCTGTGTGATCCCACATTTCTCCTCTCCCTTACCAACTTCCCCCTATTTTTGTCACCCTGATGAAGTTAAAAATAGTGATTTATTTTATGTTTTTAAAAGTATGAGTTAGGCTGAGCTGCTAATGTGTCTGTCATCCACGCAAGTCTTTTTCTGCTATGTATTGTCTGGCTTGTTCTTTTTCCTGGGTTTGATAGAAATATACTCATGCTTTCTTCTCATGCTTTCATGGCCCTGTTTTTACATTTAAAACTTTGATCCAGGGGCACCTGGGTGGCTCAGTGGCTGGGCCTCTGCTTTTGGCTCAGGTTGTGATCCCCAGGTCCTGGGTTCAAGTCCTACATCAGACTCCTCATGGGGAGCCTGCTTCTCCCTCTGCCTATGTCTCTGCCTCTCTCTTTCTGTGTCTTTCATGAATAAATAAATAAAATCTTAAAAAAAAAACAATTTTGATCCACCTGCAGTTTATTTGGATGGGAAGAAGGGTACAGATCCACATTTAATCGTTTTCTGAATGGGAAGCCATCTTCCCAGTGCCATTTATTGAATCATCCATTCCCCCACTGAGGTAGTACCACCTTTATCATATTCTAAATTTCTCCATAGAGTTGGGGGGTACTATTTTTGGTCTCTTTATTGTGTTCTCTTGATCCTTCTCCCTATTTTTGTCTGTGTGCCAAGTTGCTTTATTTACTCCAATTTATAATATATTTTTATTAGCTGGTAAGATTTTTTTTTTTTTTTTTTTTTTTAGAAATGTACTGGCTATTTTCACTTGTGTGTTTTCCAGATGAATTTTTGTGTTCTTGTACCCAGGTAGTGTGTAGGCAGTCGAAACATACGATTACAAAAATTATCACAGCAACATACATGTTATGGATGGAAAGCACTGGAAGTTGAGAGGGTGTAAAATGGGGCCCTAGGATCCAGATGGTTGTGTTAATATGTGTGTGGCAAATACATAGGGAGATGGGAGAAAACATCACATTTTCACAATACTGTCTTTTATTTGAGACAAAATGTGTCTTTCCATTCATTCAAGTCTCCTTTCCGTCCCTCGGGAAAGTTTATGGCTTCTCCTTAGATATGTATTACATATTTCTTGACAAATGACTTTCCAAAGAGTTTGTTCTTTGTGTCACTCTTATGAATAGATTCTTTTCTTCCAGCGTGCTAACTGGTTACGTCCTCTGTTACAGGGCATCTTTCTAAGAAGCCAGTCTTGCTCAAAATACTCAAAAACCGGTGCAGACTTCCTGCTGACCCCGAGAGACCCCACACTTGCTCACCAGCTTCCAAGATCCTGGGAGGTCTGGCCTGCTGCACCCCCTCCTCTGTGCTGCAGATTCCTGTACCTGCCCCGCCTAAGCCCAGCCTGATGACCTCTGTGTGTCCTTGAATTCTGAGTTTCAGGAAGCCCTCCTGGGGAAGGGGACCCCGCCTCGGAAGTCAGATTAAGCTGGGACACTCTGATACTTTCACCTATGACAGTGGAATCAGAACTGTTTCTTTCTTTCTTTCTTCTTTCTTTTTAAAAAAGATTTTATTGGGATCCCTGGGTGGCGCAGCGGTTTGGCGCCTGCCTTTGGCCCAGGGCGCGATCCTGGAGACCCGGGATCGAGTCCCACGTCGGGCTCCCGGTGCATGGAGCCTGCTTCTCCCTCTGCCTGTGTCTCTGCCTCTCTCTCTCTCTGTGACTATCATAAATAAATAAAAAAAAAAAAAGATTTTATTTATTTATTAATGAGGGAGACAGAGAGAGGCAGAGACACAGGCAGAAGGAGAAGCAGGCTCTCCCATGGGGAACCTGATGCGAGACTCCATCCCAGGACCCCGGGATCATGACCTGAGCTGAAGGCAGATGCTCGACTGCTGAGCCAGCCAGGTGCCCCAGCAGGGATTATTATGAAGATTGTGGGAACACAGGCTATGACAGAAATGAAGATACCAGGGTAAAAAACTAGAGTGATTGTGGCTGGGATGTAAGCGCTCTGTATCTTCTTGATTGAATGAATGAACTAGGTATAAAACAGGAATAATCGGAAGCTCTGGGAGCATCCAGGGGTTAAGATGATGTGACAATTTTTTATTTCCTTACTTTCTGTCTTCTCAGTTGTCGACAACGGAGTCAGGCAATTTGTATAATGAAAAAAAAAATTCCCTAAATTGTGGTCAAAGCTGCTCTGCGATGGCACTGCACGCGGTGGCCACCAGAGGGCAGCGCTGCCCTACTGTCGGGGTTTGTAACCGCTAGACCGAGTTTATTCTAAAGACTTCACAAAGTGGAGTTTTTGTTACATGCCTGGGGGCCTTCCTGGTGACGGGAATCAATCCCATTTCCCCCTCACCCATATCTCAGCTCCCCAGATTGGAGACAAACTGTGTCTCTTGGGACACCTGGGTGGCTCAGCGGTTGAGCATCTGCCTTTGGCTTATGTAATGATCCCGGGGTCCTGGGATCGAGTCTTGTATCAGCCTCCCCACGGGGAGCCTGCTTCTCCCTTTGACTATGTCTCTGCCTCTCTCTCTGTGTCTCTCATGAATAAATAGAAAATAAAGTCTTAAAAAAAAAAAAAAGAACCTGAGCTGGAGGACTCAGCTAAATTGCTTGCAGGGCTCAATCAATTAAGCATCAGCCTTCAGCTCAGGTCATGATCTCAGGGTCCTGAGGTTAATTTTGAGCAGGGACCTTAATAAAATGAGGGAGCTAGACTAGTGGCCATGTGAGAGAAGGCAGAGCAAAAGCCCTGGGGAGGAATGTGTTCGTTCAGGTGGGAGTGAGCTTGCCCAGGTGGGAGTGTGTGTGTGCTCAGGTGGGATGTGTGTGTCAGGTGTGGGACCTGTAGGGTGTGAGATCCCACAGATCCTGTGGACTATTGTACATTCTGCCTTTTGCTCCAGGTGACTTGCTGCATTGAGAATGGTCTGTAGAGGCACAAGGTGGCAGCAGGGAGACCACTCATCCAGGGGAAATGCCGGTGGTGGCTTTGTACCTGGGACACTCCGTGGAACTGAGCCATTCCACACAGAGCTGGCCTGAAATCATGGCTTCCTTTTTTTTTTTTTTTTTTAAAGATTCTATTTATTTATCCATGAGAGAGAGAGAAGAGAGAGAGAGAGAGAGAGAGAGAGAGAGAGGCAGAGACACAGGCAGAGGGAAAAGCAGGCTCCTCGCAGGGAGCCCGATGTGGGGTTCTATCCTGGGACCCCAGGATCATGACCTGGGCTGAAGGCAAGCACTAAACTGCTGAGCCACCCAAGGATCCCCGAAATCATGACTTCCTGATCCCCTACAGAGAATGGAAAAATCACCACAGGAACAAAGCTTCCGAAGAAAAAACTGCCCCAATTTTGACGGTTGGGGTAAAAAGGAAGATTTATTTCTATTCTCAAATGAGAATCTCCGAGTTCTAAAGCGGGGAGGATTCTGGGCAGAAGTTGCTGGTCACATCTCACATTTGACAGGCAAGTTCTCTAAAACTCCGGGTGGTCAAGTGACTGATCCAGGGTCACCCAGCGGCTGGGAGGCCACCTGGGATTCAGCATTCTCGCCCTGCACTGTGTCTCTTTCTGCTTTGTTCCCTTCCTCGGCCCCTGTTGCCGAGTACCAGTCACCTCGCCTCCGAGGTTCCCAAGGTCTGCTAGTTACTCGGGTACTTGGCAGCTTGGCCAGATTGTGCCTTGTTCTCCTGGGACCCTGGGCTGGCTCTGGTCCTCTCTCCACTTAGCAGGCCACCTGGTTCTCTCACTCTCCATCCAGAACAGAAATAGATTTAGTCCGTTACTGAGGCTTTCACGTCATGTTGATGAGAGAGAGAGTTTGCAGTATCTCAGAATTACAAGTGCTCGTGTCCTTCGACCTAGAAATTTTGCCTCTAGGACTTGTCCTAGAGAAGCAGGGGGAGACTCAGACCCAGGAGCCACTGCTTAGGGTACCCTATTTTGAAATAGCCAATAGCCTGGGGCCCCCTGCCCTCCTGATCATCCCCTCTCTGGCCTCCCCTCTGGGTCTCTCTTGTGCGCCCCTCCTCTGCCACCCAAGGTCAGCATGGGGCTCTTTCTCCAGGCACAAGGCTTCCATCACCTCTCCCCTCTGTGGGCTACCTTAGGTATGTCTTAGTTCCCTTGGTTTTAAAAGTCATCTCTATGCGGACTCTCCTTCTGTTCGGTCTTCAGTCCTGACCTCTCGATGGCCCCAGTCTCCTTCAGCCAAATGCCATTTTTTTTTTAAAATTATAACTCACATAAATTAAAATTCACCATTTTTAAGTGTATATTTCAATGTTTTTTAGTATATTCACAAGATTGTGCAACTATAACCACTGTACAATTCCAGAACATTTTTATCACCCCCAGATCAAACCAGTCACTGCCATCCCCCTCTCTCCCCAGTCCCTAGGCAACCACTACTTTACCTTCTATCTCTATGGATTTGCCTATTCTGGACATTTCCTATACATGGAACCAGACAAACAACATAGCCTTTTGGGTTTAACTTCTTTCACTTAGCATCCTGTTTTTGAGGCTCATCCATGTTGTAGTGTGCCTTATGACTTCATTCCCTTTTGTGTCTGAACACAATTTCATTTTATACCATCATATTTTTTTTAAGATTTTATCTATTTATTCATGAGAGACACACAGAGAGAGGTAGAGACATAGGCAGAGGGAGAAGCAGGCTCCCTGCAGGGAGCCCAATGCGGGACTTGATCCCAGGGCCCCGGGATCACGCCCTGAGCTGAAGGCAGACTCTCAACCACTGAGCCACCCAGGTGCCCCTATACCGCCACATTTTGTTTATCCATTCATTAGTGGATCGACATTTGAGTTCTTTCCATTTTGGGGGCTAATATGAATAATGTTGCTATGGAAATTTGTGTACACGTTTTTGTGTGAGCATGTTTTCAGTTTTCCTGGAGATACACCAAGGAATGGAATTATGTTTCACTTTTTGAGGAACCGCCAAACAATTTTGCAAAGTGGCTGCACCGTTTTACTTTCCCAGCAGTCATGTAGGAGTTCCAGCCGCAGGCCTCTAGAGATTCCCCCCGAGGGGCCTCAGAGGGCTCTCACACTCAAGGAGTCAATATGTGCACACTCTCTCTCCTTCATCTGGGTACTTGGCACCAGCTAACTGTTCAAGCCAGACACTGGGGGACCATTCTTTAAACTGCCTACGTTCTTGACTCCTTCGGCCAACCCATCAACAAGTCCTCTCAGTGCTGATCCTAAACCTTTCAATCTGCCCACCTCCACTACCAAAACCCTAGCCACTCACTTGAATGGCCTCTGTGGTCTCCTGTGGGGATACCCACCTCCAGGCTTGCTTCCTCCAATCTACTCTCTAGCAGAGTTACTCAAAATAAATTTTGAAAAATTAAATAAAAGTTATATACATATTCATGGTGAGAAAAATCAACTATTAGCCAGAATTTACAATGGCCCACAGGCCATCCCTGATCTGACTGCCTTATTACCTCCCTGACCTTATCTCCTACCTCTCTGCCTTGGCTCACTCCAATCCAGCCTCACAGATCTCCTTACTGTTCCTCAAACCAACCAGTACCACTCCAACCGCAAGGCCTTTGCACTTGCTATTCCCTCTGCCAGATGTCCATGTGGCTCTCTCCTTTGCCTTCTTCACTCCTCTACTTAACCCATCACTCAGTGATGTCATCTCTGGCCCATCTATCTGAAGTCGTAACTCCATCGCCCATCCCATCCTTCTCTCCTGCTTTTTTCCCCTCATTAGCCCTTATCATTCTGTACCATAGTACAAATTTTATTTATCGTCTCCCCTTCTGGAATATAAACTCCATTTTTTTGGCTGCTTCTGCATCCTTAGTACTTAGAACAAGACCTTGCACCAAAGTAGCTCAGCAAGTATGTGTTGAGTGAGTAAATGAATGAATGAAAAGCAACTCTCCTACCACTCACCTCTTTCCCAACCCCCAGTCCTCTGCCTCAGAAGTAACTGCTTGTCATTGTTTGTTCTGGTTGTTCACTCAGTTTCCCTGCATAACACGCTACTGCTGCTGGTTCTGATTTATCCATTGAAACATCTACTGACTTCCTCTGACCCTGCTACCTCCTTTTCATCATCCCCAAACTTATATTTTACATTTAGTTAAATCATCGGGACTATATAAATACTGGGGCAGCCCCGGTGGTGCAGCGGTTTAGCGCTGCCTGCAGCCTGGGGCCTGATCCTGGAGACCCAGGATCGAGTCCCACATCAGGCTCCCTGCATGGAGCTTGCTTCTCCCTCTGCCTGTGTCTCTGCCTCTCTCTCGCTCTGTGTCTCTCATGAATAAATAAAAAATAAAATCTTAAAAATAAATAAATAAATACTGTTCTCTGCAAAGACAAATTCACGCTCTGATTATCTTTCCTTCCTTAAACAGTTTTTTGCTCTTCTGCTGCTCATGGCTTGTATAATTTCTTTTTTTTTAAGATTTTATTTATTTATTCATGATAGACACAGACAGAGACACAGTCAGAGGGAGAAGCAGACTCCATGCAGGGAGCCCGATGCGGGACTTGATCCCGGGACTCTAGGATCACGCCCTGGGCCAAAGGCAGGCACTAAACCACTAAGCCGCTAAGCCACCCAGGGATCCCATGGCTTGTATCATTCCCTGCGATGTTTATTGCTATTATCATAATCCTGATAATTTTCAAATGTTGCACCACATTGGAGATTCTTAGGAATTTATCTTCCTCTGTAGTATATTCCACAATTTGTAATTATATGCTTATTTCAACATTTACTTTCTTTAATGTCTATCACTCACTGGAGCATAAGCTTCTAGATGCCTTTTTGTTTACCAGAGCATTCCCAACATCTGGCATCTCACCCCGTGCCTGGCACTTAATAGATCCTCAATATCTATTCAGTGCACAAATGAACAGTAAAAACTGGTGACATATGTGGCCATCAGTGGCTGGTTGGTTGGACGAATTGTGGAGTTGTCTTTGCACTGGGATAGCATTCATTTAGAAACAATAAGCTATAAAGATTGAATATTCCCCCATATCATCGTTGTTTTGATTCTTTTTAAAGATTTTATTTATTTATCCATGAGAGACACAGAGAGAGAGAGGCAGAGACACAGGCAGAGGGAGAAGCAGGCTCCTTGCAGGGAGCCCGATGTGGGACTTGATCCTGGGTCTCCAGGATCATGCCCTGGGCCAAAGGCAGATGCTCAACCTCTAAGCCATCCAGGTGCCCCTTGATTCTTTTTTTTTTTTTTTTAGGTTTATTTTTTTAGTAATCTCTACACACATCAGGGGCCTCGAACTCATGACTCTGAGATCAAGAGTCACATGTTCTTTTGACTGAGTTAGCCAGGCTCCTTTTTTTTTTTTTTAAAAATTTAAGATTTTATGTATTTATCCATGAGAGGCACAGAGAGAGGCAGAGACACAGGCAGAGGGAGAAGCAGGCTCCATGCAGGGAGCCCGACATGGGACTCGATCCCGGGACTCCAGGATCATGCCCTGGGCTGAAGGCAGATGCTCAACCGCTGAACCACCCAGGCGTCCCTAGCCAGGCTCTTCTGTTTTCATTCTTATTACAGCTAAATCCCCTAAATTTAGCAGCTTCAAGGTCACCTTTTTATTACAGTCAAGGATTCTGTGGGTCAGGAATTTGCCTCCATGTTATTGTTTTTAAAACTTAACATTGTGGGGCGCCTGGCTGGCTCAGTCGGAAGAGCATGCGACTCTTGATCTGGGGTGGGGGAGGCATGAGTTTGAGCCCCACGTTGGGTGTAGAGATTGCTTACATAAATAAATAAACTTAAAAAAATAAAGCTTAACGTTGTGTTTTTTCCTGTAAGACTGAAACGTGGTTATTACAGAAAAGTCAAAGAAAAAATAAACCTCATCGTCTAACTCCTCTAGCAATAAGCACTGTTAATACCTCCAGCATGTCCTTTCTGAGCCCTTCATGTTTTGTTTTCATGGAAATTCTTCCAGGCTTGAACACATGTAAATGCAAATCCACCATGCTGACTTGCCACTCAACAGCACATGGTGGCTGTCTTTCCCCACCAGGAGTACCAGCTGTCAGGGCTGCCTGGGTGGCTCAACAGGTTAGGTATCAGGGTCCTGAGCTCAGGGTTGTGAGTTCAAGGCCCATTGGGCATGTAGCCTACTTAAAAAAAAAAAAAAAAAAAAAAAGGAGTACTAGACCCAGTGTCACTCTTCTAAAGTGTCATATCACATAGCTTTTGCCTGCTTGCTCATTTGTGCCTTCCTTCTTGAGCAGAGACCTACTATGTGCCACACATGGTCCAGGCGGGGTTGGTGAGGCAGACATGGCTCTGCCCTCATGGGGTCTGGGGTCATGTTAGCATGTGAAAGCACCAAGATTTACTAAACCATACCCACCCCCCCATGGATGTTCATGCTGTTTCCATCTTTTCTTTCTACAAATACAAACAAATACATGTATCTTCAGGTATGCCTTAACGCACTTTCTCAGGATGAACATCCTAGAAGTAGAACTGCTTTGGTAAAGGACAGGGACGCTGACAAGATGGATATGTAAACCCAGAGTTGCTATCCAGTGAAGTTGTTTCAGTTTACATTCCCCGAGCCATGAACGAGGGTCACTTTTTGTTCCTGATCCCCACCTTGTGGGTGCCTGCCAGTGCTTCCATCTTTCTGGGCATACCCGCCATCTGGCCCGTTAGGGAACAGACTATCTTTCCAAGCCCTTTCCTGGTCTCAAAAGAGAGCCCCTATGATAAACACGCAGCCTCACCTGTTCAACACCTCTACTGTTCAACCAGTAGAACACCTGACTATCACCTGTCTACTGGTTGTCTCAGTAGAGGCCATGAGACACCACACGCAGCCCCACACTCTGTCTCATGACCCCTTTTGGACTCTCCCTCTGGGCCTCTGCCCTCCCTGCTCTGCATCTGTTCCCAGCAACTCAGCATTTCACTCTCCCGTAGCTTGATGTCATTTGGCACCTTCTCTTCAAGGTCATGTATCAAAGCGCAGTCCTTGCACAGAGCCCTGAGATGGCAAGCCCTTCCATCTCGCTGTCACGCCGGTTTCCTGTTGGTGACGACACTCCCTCTCACACACTGATATGTTTTCATTACGGTGCTTTTGGTGGAGAAGTTACATGTCCAAGTCTGAGAGTATGATGATGTGGGACTCTCAGCTGCATGCACACATTGCTGTCAAAGCCTCATCCTTTATTCCTTAAGAAGAGGCCTCTGCCTAAGGGATTATTTTGGGATATGGGGGTTTGAGATACTGTAGCAGAATGTGTGTGGGGGAGCTTTGTATTGATTTATTAGTCATTAAAAGAAATTTTTAAAAAGATTTTATTTATATTCATGAGAGACACAGAGAGAAGCAGAGACATAGGCAGAGGGAGAAGCAGGCTTCCTGTGAGGGGCCTGATGCCGGACTTGATCCCAGGACCCTGGGATCACAACCTGACCCGAACTCAGACCACTGAGCCACCCGGGTGCCCCTAAACATTTTTAAAATTAATTTTTAAAAAGTCATCTGTAAAAAAAAAAAAAAGTCATCTGTATACCCAATGTGGGGCTCAAACTTATGACCCCAAGATCAAGAGTCAGGTGTTCTACTGGTTGAACCAGACAGGTGCCCCTAAAATTTATTAATAAAAATTTTGTCCTACAACTCATTTTAGAAAGTTTAGCAAATAGGGACAAGCAGGAAGAAGAGAAAAACCCCAGTATTTCCTCAGATAAGCATTCCTACCGTACACTTCCTTCAGAGTTTTATAAGTTTTACATTTTCTTGTATACAGTCTTTGAAAATAGCAAAAATAGGATCACATTATAGATATTGACTTACAACCTGCTATTTATCACATAATAATAACATGAATATCTTTTCACATCATTACACAGTTTACGACAACATAGAGGTACCTAATCCAATCAATCTGAGGGAGAGACTTCTGGATGCTCATGTTGGCAGCGACCCACTCAGCCATGTGTGCACGAGCCCTGCTCACCCATGGGTTGTAGATAAGAGAATCCCCCCTGGCCACATGCTCTGGCATCTCAGGATCCCCAGACAATGTGCAGTCCCTGCCCCCCCACTGACTGTGAGGGGCATAACCCTGATGGCCACATGTAGTCTTGGGTTTGAGTTGATCATTCCCGATGGCCTAGCAGGCCCCTGAATGGGCGGCAGAGGAGGCTGGCTGTGGAGGAGAGACCCCAGGCCCCCTGAGAACTTCTGAGAGGTACCCCCCCCCATCCTCCCTCCTCTTTCTCCATTCCCCCCATGCCCTTCACATCCCATCACCCGGGTCTGGCCATCGTTGTTAGCGTCTAAAACCTACGCGGGCAGAGAGTCATGGGGTCCCGGGGCCTTTGTCTCCCAGCCACTTCACCGTGAGTGCAGCGGGCTGCAGGCCTGGACACAAAGGCCAGTGCCTCCCCCCACCTGCACTGACGCAGCGGGGCCTGCGCTCCTCTGAAAGCCTCTCCCCTCCCCAGGTCCACCTCCCCAGCAGCTCCATCTGGGAAATCTGCCTCTTCAACCCGGAGCGGGCAAACCACTTCCCCTCTCAGCATCTCAAGCTTTTTAAAAGCAGAGGGAAGAGACAGATATGACTACCCCCCTTTGATCCCCACCTCCCTCTGCTTCTCCTACGCATCTGGCTGCAGGGTGGAGGCAGCGACTACCCCAGGAAGAGCTCATGGCTTTGTTAGGGACAAACGGAGCCGGCAGACCTTCCTTCTCCCCACTGGCTGCAGCTGAAAAGGCAGGTCCCCTTGACAACATTTGTTCCCTGTCAATGACTGTCTCAGGGCTAGTGTTCTCAAGGCTGGGCCACCAGCTGCCCTGGGGACTAGTCAGCACAGATCGGAGGTGGGGGTGGACCGTCTGTCTGTGCTGCTCCGTGGCTGGTCCTGGGGACAAAGCTGCCCTGCTCCGTGGGGTCTGTTAAAGGACCCAGAGACCCTTCGTGGGCAACCATGGCCATCATTCCCTTCTCTTACCAATTGGGGTATAATTTACCTACAGTGAATTGCACCCGTGGTAAGCATACCTTTCGTGGGCCCCTGACAGATGCGTACACCTGTGTAACCCACACCCCATTAGGACATAGACTATCTTCCTGACTCTAGAAAGTTCCCTCAAGTCTCTTCCGAGCCAACCCTCCTCACCATCACCAGGGGCAGTACTCATGGGACTTCTTTCACCCTGGATGAATTTTGCCTATTGGAGAACTTGATACAAACAACCATACAGCGTGAATACTTCTGACTTCTTTCACCCAGTGTAATGTTTTTTTCAGATTCATCTGTGTTGTATTTATCATTAGTTTGTTCCCTTTTAAAGTAGCATTCCCTTCTGTGAATATACCATAATTTTTTATAAGTTTTCCTCCACAATCATCCCATCTCCATTTTTTGTTTCTTTTTGTCTTTCTTTCTTTCTTTCTTTTTCTTTCTCTTTCTCTTCTTTCTTCTTCTTCTTCCTTTTTTTTTTTTTTTTTTTTTTAAAACTAGGCTCTGCGCCCAGCTTGGAGCCCAATACAGGGCTTGAACTCATGCCTCTTAGATGAAGACCTGAGCCGAGGAACTCCTTGGGGAACTCAGTGGTTGAGGATCTGCCTTTGGCTCAAGGTGCAATCCCGGGGTCCTGGGATCAAGTCCCACATCAGGGTCCCTGCAGGGAGCCTGCTTGTCCCTCTGCCTAGGTTTCTGCCTCTCTCTGTGTGTCTCCCATGAATAAATAAATAAAATCTTCAAAAAAACAACAACAACCCCAAAACCCAAACTGAGCCAAGATCAAGAGTCTGACACTTACCCGACTGAGCCACCCAGGTGCCCTGTGTATGTTTCCTTATACAGCACTGAACTGGATTTTTAAAAACCCATCAAACGTATTTTTTCTTTATAGATGATTCAAGTCCATTTACATTTATGAATATACTTTTTTAGGTCCCAGTTTGTCATATAGCTCTATGTTTCACATGTTATATCAGTATTTACCGTAGGTTATACATACTGAGTAGAGCTTTTCATTAGATGGACTATATTTTCTTTCTCATTTTGTGGTGTTTAGGAAGGTATATATTATTGTTCCAGGGATGATCACTAATGAATACTTTTATTATATAATATAATACCTTTAGTTATCTCTCTCTTTTTTAAAAGATTTTATTTAGTAGAGAGAGACACAGACAGATACCACAGGTGGGGAGGAGGGGCAGAGGGAGAGGGAGAAGCAGACTCCCCGCTGAGTAGGGAGCTGGATGTGGGGCTCTGTCCCTGGGACAGGACCCTGGGATCATGACCTGAGCCGAAGGCAGGCGCTTAACCTCCTGAGCTGCCCAGGTGCCCTCTAGTTATCTCTTTATTTAGAGATTTAGATGTTGTCCCTTGGTTTCCCATTAGGAGCTATATTGACATTAACTATGAAGTACTTCTTTCTCTCTTTTGCCCACTATTTTGCTGCGCAGGATTTTACCTCTGTAAAGGGAAATAAACACCTATTACTTGATTTATCAGTTTCTAGTGTATTGTTTTATTTTCATTGAATACCCAGAAGCACTCAGAGACCTTATTCTATTTTACACTTATTGCTTTCCTTCCTCTCCCATTCATTGTTAGTCGAATTATTTCTACGTTGTCAGAACATATAACACATTCTTACAGCTTTGCTTCCCTTCTCCAAGTTTTAGTACTTGGGTTATTCACATTTAACAGTAACACTTCCAGACTTATGCTGAAGTTTCAAAACTATCTTGTAGTTGCCTTAAATTTGGTCTGTGGTCAATCCCTGTGCTCCTCATTGGTTGTCTGTGGTCTTTGCTTTTTTTTTTTTTTTTTTTTTTTTTTAGTTTGGAATATCACCTTTATTGAGTTTATCCACTGGAGTGGAAATAATGTCTGTACAAAATCAAATGTTTGTTACAATAACTTCTGTATCATAATTAAAATCCAAACAGTGTTTTTTTTAAACAGTCATCTCAATCAAAGCCCACTACTTCAGAATCAATAGCTTCTTTGAAGCCACAGTAACATATACATATGGTTAAGACTCGAATGCAGAAATTTGGTTGGTTGGAAAGCGAATTAAACTTCCAACTTAAAAAGAATTACAAAAAGGCAAAATTGTGTTTTTCAGAGAGGTACAGTCCAGTGGAATCACCAACACTGTAGAGCTGTTAAGAGTATTTGAGTCCTGAGATAATAAGGAATCCAGGCATCCTTTAAACAGTCTTCGTTGTCCTTTCTTCCCAGTCAGAGATTTGTGGATATGTGGAATAATACCACCACCAGCAATTGTAGCCTTGATGAGGGAATCCAATTATTCATCTCCATGAATAGCAAGTTGCAAGTGATGAGGGGACTTACCCCTGAAGACTTACCTTCAAGTCTTTCAATGCATTTCCTGCCAATTCAAGTACCTCTGTGGCAATTCAAACTCAGTCTTTGCTCTTGAAGAATAATTTAGGGCAAGACTAGAACCCTTGGCTCACATTTTTCCATGAGAATGGCGCTTTATTAAATAATAATTGACTGTTATTAATTGATAATTGATTTCCTGATAATAAGTCTGATTTTCTTTGATTTTTCAGATTTAGACTTCCTGTGTTATGCTCAAAGCATGTTTTCCTTTTAATAAAAGCCCAATGATTGATTGTATGGGAGTATGTGTTGGCACTGAACATTTTGAGTCAACTTTTCAAGTTATGGAACACCCTTTCAATATAAATATCAACATATATGTATACCTACATATGTTTAAAATTTTTTCACATTTATTATTATTTTTTTAGTCATATCTACATCCAAAGTGGGGTGCGAACTCACCCCAAGAGCAAGAGTCACACTCTCTTCTGACTAAGCCAGCTGGGCGCCCCATGTATATCTGTATTTTAAGGTCCTTTTAAAAGCAGTGTTTCCTTGAGTTAGAGTTTTATTTTGTTTTATTTTTTTTACAGATTTTATTTATTTATTCACACACAGAGGCAGAGATGTGGGCAGAGGGAGAAGCAGGCTCCAGGCAAGGAGCCTGATGTGGGACTTGATCCTGAGACTGCGGATCACACCCTGAGCCAGGGGCAGGTGCTCAATCGCTGAGCCATCCAGGCGTCCCGAGTTAGAGTTTTAAATATTTATTCCATTGCTTTGGTTTTCTTCTCTGGAGACTCCAGTTAAACATCAGTTAGATCACAGTTGTTTCACTTCTCTATCATTTTCTCTAGAAGCTTTTCTTTTTCTTTTCTATGTGATTTTTCTTTTACCTATATCCTTTTACACTTTATTTCCTTTCTGTGCTTTTAATGATGTGCATTTTCTCTGGTGTTTGTTTCTGTATTTCTTCTAATCTAGTCTTTATCTCTGAAACATGATTCTCTCCTAATATGTTTTTAATTCAGTAAGCCTTCTTTTGCCTTCTCCTGCCCACCCCCACCTCCCAAATAACTCCTTGAGGTGTTAGATCATATCCCTGTTTCCTTTCCTTTCTTTTTTTAAAAAATATTTTATTTATTTATTCATAAGAGACACACACACAGAGAGGCAGAGACATAAGGAGAGGAAGAAGCAGGCTTCCTACAGGGAGCCTGATGCGGGACGCAATCCCAGGACCCTGGGATCATGACCTGAGCCAAAGGCAGACATTTAACCACTGGGCCATACATGTGCCCCTCATCCCTGTTTTCTTTTGCATGTTTAGATTGGATGAGTTTTCTGAGGCTACTACAGGAGGAATTGCATGAGATCATGGGACATAGTATTATTGAGATAACAGGAAATATGTAACAGTATCTCTGCCCTTGGTTCCTGGCACTGTTCCTAAGACCCTAGCAATTTCCTAAGTGATAAGACTACTAGGGGCATCTTTTGTTCTATTGAAGTGACTCTGAGTGGGCTCCTGGATGGCTCTTGGATGGACCCAGTCACCAGAAAGACCAAGGCATATTAGAAGCTTGAAGTTTTCAGCCTCCTACTTCCTCCCATCCTTTAGAGAGAGGAGAGGGGCTGGAAATGGACTTAATCATTGATTATGCCTATGTGAGGAAGTCTCCATAAAGCCTTAGTAGTAAGGGGTGCAGGAGCTTCCAGGTAGGTAAACACTAGAAAGGTGACACACCCCACCGGACAGAGGCTTCTGCTCTCGGGACCCTCCCAGACCTACCCTATGGGTCTCCTCATCTGGCTGTTCACCTGTATTCTTTATCATATCCTTGAACAAACTGGTGGATGTGTTTCCCTGATTTCTGTGAGCCATGGCAGCAAATTAATCCAACCTGAGGAGAGGGTCCTGGGAATCTCGTTTGTAGTTAAATCAGATAGAAGTCGTGGGTAATCCAGGGACCTGCTATGTGCAATTGGCATCTGAAGTGGGGTGGGGCCAGTCTTGTGGGATTTAGCCCTTAACCTGTGGGATCTGACTATCTCCAAGTAGACAGTGCTAGAATTGAGTAAAATTGTAGGATACCCTCTGGTGTTGTGGAGGATTCTCTGATGTGGGGGAAAAAACCCATATATTTGGTGATCAGAAATGTCAAAAGTGAAATGTCCTGTGTGAGGAGACATGAGAGAAGGGGCAGCCCAGGTGGCTCAGTGGTTTAGCGCCACCTCCAGTCCAGGTCCTGATCCAGGTCCTGATCCTGGAGACCAGGGATCGAGTCCCACGTTGGGCTCTCTGCATGAAGCCTGCTTCTCCCTCTGCCTGTGTCTCTGCCTCTATCTCTGTGTGTGTCTCTCATGAATAAATAAATAAAATCTTTAAAAAAAAAAGACATGGGAGAAAAAAAACTAATGTTTTTTTCTTACACAAAGGGGTGGTAGGTCTGGGTGGTTTTCAGTTTCACATCTGCAGGATCCCCTTTTCATTTATTATGTTGAGAGATTCAACACAATCCTTTCTCTGCAGCCATATCTTTGTGTCTCAAAGAATTACCCCCTTTTAAATCATGGTGTTATTGAGATATAATTCACATACTATACAATTCATTCGCTTAATTCATGTACAATAGTGGCATCTGGGTTCCTCAGTCAGTTAAGCCTCTGCCTTCAGCTCAGGTCATGATCTCAGGGTCCTGGGATGGAGCCCCGCAACGGGCTCTCTGCTCAGTGAGAAGTCTGCTTGTTCCTCTCCTGCTGCCTCTTCTCCTCCCTCGCCTTTGTGTGTGTGTACACACGCTCTCTCTCTCAAATAAATAAATAAATAAATAAACAAAATCTTTAACAAAAAATAAAGTGTACAATAATACTCAGAGAGTTGTGCCACCATCACCACAATTTTATTTATTTTATTTTAATTTTTAAAAAAGATTTTATTTATTTGAGAGAGAGAGAGAGAAAAAATGAGCACAAGCAGAGAGGCAGAGGGACAAGCAGACTCCCCACTGAGCTGGGAGCCAGATGTGGGGCTTGATCTTATGCCCCTGAGATCATGACCTGAGCCAAAGTCTGACAGCTGACTGAGCCACCCAGGTGCACCTCACTACAATTTTGGAAGATTTTAATTACTCTAAAAGGAACCCCTATACCCACGAGTAGTTACTCCGATATCCCCCAACACTCCTAGTCCTAGGTAACCACCCGTCTACTTTGTGTCTGAATGAACGCACCTCTTCTGAACATTGTGCATAATGGAATCACACAGTAGGTAGCTTTTTGTGTCTGCCTTTTAATTAGCACGTTTTAAATATTCATCTGTGTTATAACGTCTATAAGCACTTGGTTTCTTTTTATTGCTGATAATATCCCACTGTACAGGATATGCCACATTTGGTTTGTCCATTCATCAGTGGATGGAGATTCGGGTTGTTTCCGCTTTTTTTTTTTTTTTTAAGATTTTTAAAATTTATTTATTCATGAGAGACACAGAGGGAGAGGCAGAGACACAGGCAGAGGAAGAAGCAGGTTCCATCCAGGGAGCCTGACATGGGACTCGATCCTGGGATCCCAGGATCATGCCCTGGGCCAAAGGCGGCATTAAACCGCTGAGCCACCCGGGCTGCCCTGTTTCCAGTTTTTGGCTATCATGGATAATGCTGCTACAGACATTCTTGTATAAGTTTGGGGGTATATACCTGGGAGTGGAATGGCTGAGTCATGTGGTAACTCTTGTTTAACTTTTTACAGAGCTGCAAACTATTTTCCATTCCAACCAGCAGCAAAACTCCCTTGAAAAGCAAATATTCGGGACACCTGAGTGGCTCTGAGGCTGAGCGTCCGCCTTCAACTCAGTCCTGATCCCAGGGTCCTGGGATGAGTCCCACATCAGGCTCCCCGCAGGGGGCCTGCTTCTCCTTCTGCCTTATGTCTCTGCCTCTCTCTCTGTGTCTCTAATGAATAAATAAATAAAATCTTAAAAACGAAAAAAGACCTTACTATAATATAAAGGAGAAATAAATGGGACATAATTGATGCATTTTTTTTTTTTAAAAAAAACTTTATTTTTAAAAAAGATTTTACTTATTTGATAGACAGCTCAAGTGCGCAGGGGGAGGGAGAAACAGACCCCAGCTGAGCGGGGAGCCCAACTTGAGGCTGGATCCCAGGAACCTGGGATCATGACCTGAGCCACCCAGACGCCCCGTTGATGCATTTTTAAAAATGTGACTTTGAGGCAACTCTGGTGGCTCAGCGGTTTAGCGCCGCCTTCAGCCCAGGGCGTGATCCTGGGATCCCAGGATCGAGTCCCACATCATTCTCCCTGCATGGAGTCGGCTTCCCCCTCTGCCTGTGTCTCTGCCTCTCTCTCTCTCTCTCTCTCTCTCTCTCTCTCATGAATAAGTAAATAAAATTTTTTTAAAATGTGACTTTGGAGTCAGGAGACTGGCCTTCTGGGGTGACTTGGAAACTGGCCCCGGGGGCGGCTCCCCAGTGGGGTCTGCCAAAAGCTCCAGCGCCGTCCCCACTGCAGGCATCAAGAACAACTGTGGGGGGATCCCTGGGTGGCACAGCGGTTTAGCGCCTGCCTTTGGCCCAGGGCGCGATCCTGGAGACCTGGGATTGAATCCCACATCGGGCTCCCGGTGCATGGATTGAATCCCACATCGGGCTCCCGGTGCATGGAGCCTGCTTCTCCCTCTGCCTGTGTCTCTGCCTCTCTCTCTCTCTCTCTCTCTCTCTCTCTCTCTGTGTGACTATCATAAATAAATAAAAAATTATTAAAAAAAAATAACAACTGTGGGGGCGCATGCATGCTTTGAAGTGCATCACTTTTCAGCTGGATGTCAAGATTTTAGCCGGTTTGTTAAAAACCAAATCAAACTACCCCCCACCACGTCGGTGCCCTCCCCCACCCCCAACGTGCGCTCGCTAGTGCGGCGGGATGGGCGCCCGGGGCCTCGGCCCATCAGGTCACCGTGCACCGGTACTGCCCAGGCCTGGCGTCACCCTCCCAGGGCAACGGGACTTGAGGGCACGGCGGGGGCTCTTTGGGCCTCCATTCCTTTGAGCAGGGCATGAAATGCAAGATGAGCCCAACGGGTGGGGCTCCGGGACAGGGCTGAGCTGAGTGCCCGTAAAAAGGCCACTTCAAGCCCCCTCCACAGCAGCCATTGTTGGATCTGCAGGAAGAGGACAATTCCTGGGCTTCTGAATGCCTCTCCTCTGATGCACTAATGGATGTACATTATCAGTGTCCTTCCTGGCCACCAAGTCACTTTCCTGACTTCAACTCCTGGCTAGAGAACTCTGCATTCTTCTGGAAAAGCAGCTGTCACCCCCAAGGCCTCACAAAGGCATTTCCCCACAAAAGAACCATTATGACCATCGCTGCATCAGAACGGTGGCTGCTGGCATCTGGGCTCTGTCTAGAACTAGTGGCAGCAGGGACATCGTGTAGTAAAGCTTAGTGTGTCCTGTATGTCTGTGACATCTTCAGCAAGACCCCCACCTCCAGGAAGTCCACTTTGGTTGCACAGGAACAAGCCCTCAGTTTGAAGAAAGGGATTAGGATAAGAGAGTGGCTCTGAAAGAACATACACCTGGTTCTGTGTGCCCATAGACCTACGTACAGAGTGGGTACGTAGGTCTAATTTAAAAAAAAAAAAAATTTGTTTTTTAATTTTTTTTTTAATTATTTATTTATGAGAGTCATACAGAGAGAGAGAGAGAGAGAGAGGCAGAGACATAGGTAGAGGGAGAAGCAGGCTCCATGCACCGGGAGCCTGACGTGGGATTCGATCCCGGGTCTCCAGGATCGCGCCCTGGGCCAAAGGCAGGCGCCAAACCGCTGCGCCACCCAGGGATCCCAAAAATTTGTTTTTTAAAGCAGGTTCCACACCCGGTGTGGCTTGAACTCACAACCCTGAGATCAAGACCTGACCTGAGATCAGGAGTCACATGCTTCACCAAGTGAACCAGCCAGGTACCCTGGAGTGGGTGACATTTCTAAGGTGGGACTGTAAATATGAAACCCTGTCACACTGAGATTGGGCCTGTATAGAGAATCAGTTGCAGGGGACTCTACTTGGGGCTGGCCATCTGGAAGCCCCTGGACCCCTCAGTAGCTGCCTGCAGGACTCTGGGCAACAGAAGAGAAGGAGGTTTGTCAGGCCAACCCCCGGCTTCCTCTGGGATTTGGGGAGGAGAGAACAGAGATTTGACTGGCCCATGGAGGCAACTAGAGCAGAAAAATGAGAAGAGCATGAGAGAGGCCTAAGAGGAGGGACAGAACTTTGCTCCTTAGGCCAGCAGGTTTTGCTGTCCCCATTCTAGGCCATATTCTGCAAAACTAGCTATTTTTACCACAGAGTTTCACTCTAGATATGAGCTTAAAACCACAGAACATCAGGCCTGGATGGGACCAAGGGGGCCATGGACTCCAGGAGTCCCTTCCCTGCCACTGTTTGGAAGAGACAGACCCACAGGTCGGGGGAGGGAGTGCTGGCCCAGGTTTCAAGGCCATCTGCAGCAGAGCTGGGGCTGGAGCCCTGCCCCTGCTTCTTCCTCCACTCTGGACTCTGCCTTGGACCCTAAAGAGGCTGCAAACCAATTCCAGGGGGGCTGGGGTGGGTGGACTCTGGCTCCTGGGCCCCTCCAGCCTTGTCCCCCCCTCCGCCCCACTTCCTCCCTCCCGCTCCCCCAACCAGATGGAGGCCCAGGCTGCTGCACTAATGCACGCAGGAGTGGATAAAAGCAGTCTCAAGGGTCTCTTCAGGAGGCCCCTTTGGCTGTAATAAAGCAAATTAAAACCCCATTCAAAGGTCAATTGAAATCACTTTCATTCCAATTCTCTGCACAAATTGATTCCTCTTTGCCCTTGGGGTCAAACTGAAGGCCATCGAAGTGGCCCAGCTGCGGTGCTGAATGGGAAGCACAGAGCAAGGGCTGCAGCTGGGGATGTGTGGGTGGCAGGGCATAGAGGGGGAGCCGTGGGACCCCTCCCCCTGGGCCATCAGCACACCTCATCGGGGACCCTCTCCACTGTGCTCCAGACTTCAGGGTCCCTTTCTGGAGACTAGCTCTGCCCCCAGCCCCCATCACGCTCCCCTTGGACGACTTCATTTTTTTCCCCCTTGGAGGAATTCTAATTAGTGCTTCCATTGATAAGACCCTACTTAGCATTTCTCACATCTGCTTAGGAGTCTCTGATCTAGGGCTTTGAAAATCCCCAGGGACGCTCAGAGGAGTAATTTGCCCAAGGTGGCAGAGCTCATGGTTTTCTCCTCCAAACCTCTGAGGCTTTCAGTATTCCCCAGTACCTCTGAACAATCCCAGGGACTCACTCTCCAGCTGCTTAAACCAGAATCTGGAACCTTCTTTAAACCTTCCCTTTGATAGATGGATAGATAGATAGATACATAGATAGAGAGATAAATAAATAACCCCCCCCCCCGCCCCGCCTTGCTTCACTTCCACATCTGCTCCAAGTCCCATTGATTCTGACTCCAAAAAGAAGTTGGTTTTTTGCCCTCAGACTGATTCTGCAGACAACAGCCAGAGCCATCTCTTAAAGGAATTCTAGTGGATCCCATTACTCCCTTGCTCAAAACCCAGCACTGGCTTCCTTCTGTTCTTGGCATAGAATCTAAGTCACCATCTAATGACCTTCACAGCCCTCAAGACCTGTCCCCTCAATATCAGAAAGGGAGACAGAACATGAGAGACTCCTAACTCTGGGAAACGAACTAGAGGGGGTGGAAGGGGAGGTGGGCGGGGGGTGGGGGTGACTGGCTGATGGGAACTGAGGGGGGCACTTGATGGGATGAGCACTGGGTGTTATTCTATATGTTGGCAAATTGAACACCAATAAAAAATAAATTTATTAAAAAAAAAAAAAAAAAGACCTTTCCCCTCAGTTTCCTTCATTCCAAGAGTTACTCTCTTCCCCTTGCTCCCACTGGAGCAGCTCCTGGAAGGCTCTTATCTTCTCTGCCCCAGGGCTTTTGCATGTCTTGATTCTGCTAAGAAGTTTTCCCCTCCTCTCTCCCACTGTTTCCTTCATGGTATTCACCACAGTTTTTAATTATTTATTAATGTGAACATTAGTAATGGGAAGCCTCACTTAAATGGAGTTGGGAGGATTCAGCAGGGGGAGCTGTACTGCCCTACCAGTCAATTGCAGACCCAAGAGGAAGAGATGGACTTGACCTTATCTAGACTTGACTTTGCACAGGACACTCCTCTACTACTCCAGCTGGAGGAAGAGAAGCTTTCCTCATTGCCCAGGGTCACAGCTCCACCTAGGAAAAGCCAGCACATTTCAAACTCCCAGTTGGCTCATGAACAGTATGAATTACTGTTAATTCATAACAGCCATCCCAACTTACCCCTTTTCACCTTAAAAAGTATGGCTCTCCTATGTTCTGCAGACTTGTCTATGGTTTGCTGCAGCTTGCTTGTTCTGTATTGCAATTCTTTTTTTTAATTCCCAAATAAATCCATCTTTTGCTGGCAAAATAACTGGCAGCGTCTATTTTTAAGGTTAACATCGACTAGTTTATTTGCAGTTTTCCTAAGGCTGAATTCCCCACGAGAGAAGGTCTGTCTAGGCACACATAGGGGTTAAGAACCATTTGTTGAGTGAATGAGTGATAGAAGTAAATCTGGGCACTCCAAGCCAGCACTTTCCCCACCATACCAGGCAGCCTAATAAGCCCTATGTGAGCAACCACTGGGTGCCTGGTTTTGGGCCAAGAGCAGATGGGACAGTAGTTGCTTCAGAGTCAGGATGTCTCAGCTATTCCCCATCCCCGAGCCTCTCCCTTGTTCTCCCAATCTGCCCCCAGCCCCAGGGCCCCACTAAATCCTGCCCAAATTCTCTCCCCCCAAACTTTGCCTCAAGTCAGAGCTAAGGCATGACCATGGCCCTTTAATGGCTCTTCCTCCCAGTCTCTCTCCTTCCCTTGCCCTCCCTTCCCTCCTCTGCTCCTGGGGCAGAGTGTGCCCAAAGCCCTGGTCACCCCATCCACCCTGCTGTAACCTTCTCATGGACCCTC
This sequence comes from Vulpes lagopus, assembly GCF_018345385.1. Lineage (NCBI taxonomy): Eukaryota > Metazoa > Chordata > Mammalia > Carnivora > Canidae > Vulpes > Vulpes lagopus. The sequence goes on from NC_054828.1 coordinate 114,264,488, forward strand.
CTTTCTGAAGCATAAGGCTGGTGGGCCTGGGGCCTGTCAGGGTTTTGCTCCCTGGCCTCTTCCCTGGGAGTCTCCTCTTCTCCCAGAGAAATGTGCCCGAAACGAACTAGGGGTGGTGGAAGGGGAGGAGGGCGGGTGTTGGAGGGGAATGGGTGACGGGCACTGAGGTGGACACTTGACGGGATGAGCACTGGGTGTTTTTCTGTATGTTGGTAAATTGAACACCAATAAAAATTAATTAAAAAAAAAAAAAAAGAAATGTGCCCCTCTGCCTCAGCCCCTAGGCTCAGGGCAAGGCCACCTTCCTTGTGCGTCCCTCCCCTGTTGGGCTCCCAGCTACCCATCCTTGTTGCTGTCCTCTCAGCTATTCCCTCTCCCCGGGAGGCCAGCTCTGCACCTGTCTATGTAACGCACTCACACCCTGGTGACATTTTGCTTTTTCAATTAAACCCTTAAAGGTGAAAATCTGGAATGACGAGAGCAGCCCTGGCCCTTTGCCTCCAGCCAGGTGTGGGTGCGTCACCTTGTCTCAGGGTCCTCACACTCAACGTCCCTTAAGGAACCCTCGCCTACTCTGTCCAAAGACCCTGTGTCTGCTCCCTCTTCTTTCCCTCCCTCCTTCCCTCCCTCCCACTCTTCTTTCTACTCCAGGCTGGGCTCTCCTGGGCCAGAGCTTCTATAATGATAAGGACAAGGGCTAGCTCTCTACAGGGCTAACTAGCAGCCAGGCTCTGCTCTAAGGTCTTTGCATGTATTATCTTATTTCAGCCACATGATAGCCACATGGGTTAGTACAACCACTTCCCTCATCTCACGGATGGGCCTACTAAGTATGGAGAAGTTGGGAATTTGCTCAGAGGCTCACAGCTCAGCAGTGGTTGAGTGAAGGGCCCAGGGAGTCTGTCTGGCTTCAGAGCTGTGCCCTTAACCATGGCACCATATGGGGCCATCCATGTAGCCACACCTACCTTAGAGAGGGGGCTTCCCTGGCTCCTTCCTTGACACTGATGCTGCCTCTTTAATATTTCATAAATTTACCTTTGTCTCATCTTCCCCCTCCCTGCTCCCACTCCTGGCTGGACTGGTCTCCAGGCCCTGGAGCAGAGCACTGGACTTCTGATCATCCCTTGCTGTCTCCAGGCTCCCTCCTCTCTGCCACAGAAACCTGGTCCTATTGCTCCTCTGACTCAATCCCAAAATGGTCCTCTACTTCCTCTCCTCCTACTTCTGACTCTTTCCAGTATTCTCTCTCTCCCTCTACCACATGCACCCAGCATCTCAGGAACATAATCGGATTTCTCCTGCCTTAAGCTCTTCACACATGCTGTTCCCTCTGCCTGGGTTGCCTTTTCTTTCTTCATCCTGTTGATCCACCGTATCATGGCTCAGCCCAAGTCAGCATTCACTTCTCTGAGAAGCCCTTACTGACCACCCACTGCCTCTACTTGGCAGAGCAACCTGCCTCCAGATGCATGCTTGGAAGGCCTGAGCTTTGTGTAGGCAGTCCAGCTGCAAGAGATCACATGGCAAGGCTACATAGAGACAGAAAGGGGTGTCTGAGGAGTCCCACCTCTTCTTGTCCTCAGCTGTTTGAGTTTTTCCAGCCCAGGAACCAGTCATGTGAAGGAGTGATTTTAATCATAATAGATGCCAGTCCAAGCTGATGCCAAGTGGGGCAGGGACATGCTGGTCATACTGCAGATTTATAAGCAAAATAAGTGTTGTTTCAAACCACTATGTTTTGGGAGTGGTTTGTAATATAGTGTTAGATAACCAGAACAACCACTACAGACAACACTTTGATATCTTTAATCTTTATCTCAATTCCTATCTCTATTTATACCATTATCTTATTGTATTTCCTTCACTTAACAACACATAGTGGCCATTTTTTATGTCTAGAAATTAATATCTACATTGTTATTTTGAAATGCTTCCAAGTATTCCATTATATGCCTTTAGAATTATACCCTACTATAGATGTTCAGTTTATTTCATTTTATTGCTAACATAAACAATTCATATGAATAGTCTTGAATAGTAATTAGTGTAACTGTTAAGATGATATTCTAAGGATAATTCCCAGGAAATGCTGGGTTCAAAGGTAAAGGCTTTGGTTCAGACAGAAATCCACTCATCTTGCTATAGCTTATCTTACAAGTTTACTTGTGTCTGCATCTCCTTCTCCTCCTTCACTACTGCTGTGGAAGAGGAAGACCTTCCACTGTTCTAAGGTTCAGTTCTTCCTAAATCCGATCTTGTTGATACCAAAGGCTTGGATTATACAGTTTCTCCCCTCTCAACTGTAGCATCAATTTCCCCCTCTCCACTAGATTATTCCCATCGGCATGTAGTGATCCCCTAGTATCTTTCTACTCTCTTTATCCTTAACCCTATATTACTCTCTACCACCGCCCCACATTCACCATTAAATTCATAGAAAGAGTTGTTTTTATGCCAGGACTAAAGAGAGAAGTAGATGAATCTACAAAAATAATGAGATTTTATTTTTTTTTAAGTATTTTATTTATTCCTGAGAGAGAGAGAGAGTGAGAGTGAGAGAGAGAGGCAGAGACACAGGTAGAGGGAGAAGCAGGCTCCATGCAGGGAGCCTGACATGGGACTCGATCCTGGGTCTCCAGGATCAGGCTCTGGGCTGAAGGTAGCACTAAACCGCTGAGCCACCAGGGCTGCCCATGAGGAGATTTTAAAACATACATCTATTAGTAACATAAAATAAGATAATAAATAATCAGAAAGGATATAGAATATTTAAGAAACCATAAAATACAATGTTTGAACTGGGTATGAAACATTAATCAAAACGGGCCAGGGGATTCCTGGGTGGCTCAGTGGTTTAGCGCCTGCCTTCAGCCCAGAGCGCGATCCTGGAGTTCCAGGATCGAATCCCACAACTGGCTTCCTGCGTGGAGCCTGCTTCTCCCTCTGCCTGTGTCTCTGCCTCTCTCTCTCTCTCTCTCTCTCTCTCTCTCTGTGTCTTTCATGAATAAATTAAAAAGAAAAACATGGGCCATACGGTCATCTATTAAGCAGCTCCACACATGTACACTAACTTCAAAGGACTGAAATAAAATAGAGCATGGTCTTTGACCACAGGGGAATCAGTCTAAACATTAGTTTCAAAACATAACTAGAAAATCCCCAATGTTTGGAAATTAAGCAAAACACTTTTTAATAACCCATAGGTCAATCCAGATATCTTAAGGAAAATAAGAAGATATTTAAAACTAAATGGAAGTAGAAATACAACATAGCAAAACTTGCAGGATGAAACCAAAGCCATACTTTACTTATTTTTTAAAAGATTTTATTTATTTATTCATGAGAGAGAGAGAGAGAGAGGCACAGACACAGGCAGAGGGAGAAGCAGGCTCCATGCAGGGAGCCCGACGTGGGACTCGATCCTCTGTCCCCAGGATCACACCCTGGGAGAAGCAGGCTCCATGCAGGGAGCCCGACGTGGGACTCGATCCTAGGTCCCCAGGATCACACCCTGGGCTGAAGGCGGCGCTAAACCGCTAAGCCACCAGGGCTGCCCTAAAGCCATACTTTAAAATAAATTCATAGGGGCCCTTGGGTGGCTCAGTCAGTTAGGTGACCAACTCTTGATCAGGTCATGATCTCAGTTGGTGAGATCCGGCCCCATATAGGGCTTCTGTGCTCAGTGCAGAGTCTGCTTGTCCCTCCCCATTCCCCCTCACTTACACATTCTCTCTCTCTCAAATAAATAAGTACAATCTTATTTAAAAAAAAGAAGAAATTTATAGCTGCAAATACATATATCAAGAAGAATAAAGGTTGAATATCAATTATCGAAGTAAAAGCATTCATTTAGTGTCTAACTCAAGAGGATAAAAAGGAGGGGCACCGAAGTGGCTCAGTTGGTTGAATGTTACTCTTTCTAAAACTTTTTGTTTTTTTCAGAGAGAGAGAGCGAGAGAGCACGTGGGGTGGGGAGGGGCAGAGGGAGATGCAGAGAGAATCTTAGCAGGCTCCATGCTCAGCGAGGAGCCAATGTGGGGCTCAATCTCATGACCCTGAGGCCAAGACCTAAACTGAAATCAAGAGTCAAATGCCTAACTAACTGAGCCACCCTGCACCCTAAGCCTTTAACTCTTGATCTCAGCTCAGGTCTTGATCTCAGTGTTGTGAGTTCAAGCCCCATGTTGGGCTCCATAATGTGTGTTGAGCCTACTTAAAAAAAAAAAAAGGATAAAAGAAGAATAGATAACTAGGAATTAGAAAGCAAAAAATAATAACAGTGGAAATTTCAGAAGTAGGTAAAAGTGTATATGCAATAGAGAAAAATCAATGAAACTAAAATTGATTCTTTAAAAACACTAATAAAATTGAATAACTCCTAAGAAACTAATCAAGAGGAAAGGAGAGATGACATAAGTTACCAACATCAGAGATGAAAGGGGATCATAATTATAGATTCCATAGATGCTAAGAGGATAATAAGAAGATATAGTAAACAATTTTAAGCCAATTAACTTAATTTAATTAATTAAATAAATTAAAAAATTGGGCAGCCCGATAGCTCAGCGGTTTAGCGCTGCCTTTGGCCCAGGGCCTGATCCTGGAGACCCAGGATCAAGTCCCTCGTTGGGCTCCCTGCACAGGAGCCTGCTTCTCCCTCTGCCTGTGTCTCTGCCTCTCTCTCTGTTTCTGTGTTTCTCATGAATAAATAAATGAAATATTTAAAAAAAAATTAATTAACAATTTTAGATAAAATGGATACATTGTTAGAAATATGCACTTTGGGGCAGCCCTGGGGGGCTCAGCGGTTTAGCGCCACCTTCAGTCCAGGGTGTGATCCTGGAGACCTGGGATGGAGTTCCACGTTGGGCTCCCTGCATGGAGTTGGCTTCTCCCTCTGCCTCTCTCTCTCTCTCTCCCGCTCCGTGTGTGTCTCTCTGAATAAATAAATAAATCTTTTAAAAAAATATGCACCTTACTCAAATTGACACAAGAAGATCATTAGAATAGTGCTAATCAAGTGATTGACACTGATTCAAAGCCATTCAACAAATAAACAAATGTGGTATCACTGACGAATTATCTCAAACATTTAGGGAAGAGATAAATATCATTGTATATGAATTGTACCAAATTATAAAACTAGAGGAGATGGGGGATAGAGATTTCCAGCTTGTTTTATGAGGACAGCCTAATTTTGACACCAAAATCTAAGAAGAATTCTATAAGAAAGGAAAATTACAGGCTAATGTCATAAACACAGATACAACATCTTAAATAAAAGATTAGCAAATTGAACTCAGTGTTACATAATGATAACATATCATAATAAATTAGGCTCAATCCAGTAATACATGGTAGGTGTAGCACTAAAAATCAACAATGCTATTCACCACATTATCCCAGTAAAGGGGAAAAAATCATATTATCATCTGACACTATTCATTCTATATTCTGTTAAGAAAATTATGTCAGTATAAGAAATCTCTCAAGAAGATGTAAAACATCAGACTGGGGAAAAAGCAATAAAGTATCTGACTAAGTAAAAAGTCTCTTAACGAAATAATATTGGAGGGGGACCTGGGTGGCTCAGTGGTTGAGCGTCTGCCTTTGGCTCAGGTCATAATCCTGGGGTCCTGGGATGGAGTCCTGCAGGGAGCTTGCTTCTCCCTCTGCCTGTGTCTCTGCCGCTCTGTGTCTCTCATGAATAAATAAAATAAATAGAACTTAAAAAAAAAGAAAAAAGGAATGTTGTGGATGGTTGAAGTGCCAGGATGTAAGATGGACAGGTGGGAAGTGACCCTTGAGACTCAGGGCAAGGTCAAGTGATAAACAATCTTGTTTACTGTTTAGGAGCTTAGATTTCTCCTGTATCCCAAAAGGAAAGGATTGTGGACTATAAAGCCAATGTCACCAACCAAGAATTCTCACAGGACTGTTGGAGTCCGAAAGAACATCTGACTGGGAATAAAGAAAGCTGCAATTGGCAGACTAAAATGAGCACATAAACAAACAACAAACAAATAAATAAAACAAGCACCTTGATCTGAAGTTCAGTTTTGTTCTAACACTCCCTCCCACCCCTGCCGCTCACAATTTGTTTCTTCTTTACTCCAGGTTAAGGTAGACCACAGGGAAAGTACTTCAGCTGTTCTCCATAGAGCACCCCATTCCCCTCCCCATTAGTAGTAGAAGGTTAACAGCACCTTTTCCTTGGGGTCTGGAGCACAGGAAGGAGCCTGCTCTGGCCTAGGCCCCAGGAGCGGCAGTGCAACTTGCCTTCACACCTCCAAGAAGGCAACCTTCCCTGGGCCTCAGGTGAGTGACCCCTGACCTTTTCTGCTCCCCTCCCTACCTCCCTGGTTCCCACCAACCTACTCTGCTAACCTGAGGCAGCGGGATTGTGATTCCCCATGACATCTTCACCACAGTTTCCAAAGGATGGGGAAATCTGAGGTATTACAGACACACTCCCCTTTGCGGAATATTTACCTCCAAGTGTGAAGGAGGCTGATGCCAGACCAAGCACGCACACAAGTAACTTCACCCTCTCCTCAAAGACCTCAGCCAGCGCTCCAGGCCTGCCCCACACCGGGGTGCTAAGCCACCTGCTCGTCCTAACTGGAGACCCAACACCATCCTTAATTAAGTTCTCTCCTGATAGCTGCCAGGTGCACCCTTCAGCAGAGCAGTGCTAATTCCAGCCTGCGGGGTAGAGACCCGGCCCCCTTTCCGGGCACTTCTGCCCTTTCGCTAGCCCTTACCTGGAAACCTCCCTCCTGAGCCCCATGGCCCCCCCCTTCTCATGGTCGGGGGAGTTGCTTGTTACGCTGCCAGGAAGTCCACGTCCGTTGCCCACCCGGGCGAGCCCCGCAGGTATATAAGGACCGAGGACAGCGACTCGGACCAGGCGGCGGCGGAGGAGAAAGGAAGAAAAGTGACCTGACGAGGCCGCCGAGCATCCTCGCCCAGCGCAGCGGGAGTCGCCCAGAGCGCAGCCTCTCTGCAACAGGTAAGGGCGCAGCGGCGCCGAACCTCGCTCTTACCCCGAAACCCCCTGCCCCTGGGCCTCGGGATGGTCTCGCCCGGCTCCGATCGCTGACTTGAGGCGCCTCTGGCTCGCTGCGGTCCTGAGTTCCTTGAAAACTTTCTGTCCTGAGTGCGGCGCGGGAAGCCTCGGGATGGTGGGCGAGCGGCTGCGACGCTGAAAGCGGTCCCTTCCAGGAGCCGGCGGCCGTGTCTTTCCCGGGGAGTCGGGCTGCTAGGACCCCTGAGACTCCTACCGCCTTCTGGGGGGAGATCTCGGTAAAGCCCCGTCTTTTGGTTCCTCTTCCTCTCGATTTTCTTTTCTTAAAAGATACCATATGCTGTAGAGCAAATTAACGTTGGAAATGAGAGCAAGAGAACAAAGGCTAGAAGTTACAATAAAATCCCTGCATTCCAGACTTCTTTGGATTCAGATCCCTGAATCCTCCTTTCTCTGCCCACTTTAGGGCACCTGAGGTGTCTGGATGCAGATGCGGGTCTCTAAGACCCAGCTGGGGTTAAAAAGAGGTGGCCCCGTGTGGGAACTGTCCAAGGTTCTGAACACCCTGTGGGTGCCCTCAATAGGACCGCAGAGTGGACCTCTATCCTGAAGACCCTAGATTGCAGGGTGGAAACAACCCTTTGAGCTGTTGGAGGCTTAGTTGATGGAGATTTCCAATGAAAGAGGAAGAGTCTGCAGGGCATTTGGATCCCCCCAATTTTTCGTGTATAAATGGAAAGGTGGTGGTTCTCACAGATGGCTGGAAGAAGCCAAGGAAAGTACAAGTGCATTTATTTTGTCACTTGCGAACATATGCACAGATTAGACCTTATTTAATGACTTAATATTCCTTTGGCACTTTTGTTTTAGGACTTGATGCACGTGTATCATGGTGAAAGGAGAAAACTCTGCACCTCTGCTCCTCTAATCTTTACAGAAGGGCATGACCAGTGTGCAGTTTTAGACTGACAAACAATATTTTGTTTATCTCAAAGAGAATTTGCCTACACATATGAAGTGCTCATAAAAGTAGTTCTGTTTAAAGTTAATGTCAAGATTAGTAAATCATAAATTTCTATTTATTTTCCCAAGGCTTTCAATTATTAAATTATATATAACACTATCCCTACCTACAAAAGCACGACATCTGACATTTCTTCGTTACTTTATTGCTTGTAAAAAAATGACACAAGATAATATTTGTTCATTATAGAAAAATGGAAAATACACATAAGCAAAAAGAAATCAAGTTGCTTTCAGGAAACTGACTTTTTAGCAGTAGAATGGAACTCTGAGAGGGAGGGCAGTGTGAATGTTATTATGTTGTATGACACAGCCAGTGCAGTAGAGAGAGGAGAAATGCTCTCTGGGGCTTCTCAGGAAGGCCTGAAATCATGAGGTAGGTTTTAAGAAAATGGAAATCATCCCAGAATGGCCAGCCTTGAGGAGAATTGAAGTATAATTGAAGTGACTGGCAGATCTGTATGATTTTACTTTTTCTCTACTAATGTTATTTTGCACTTGCCCACGGTGATATGTAATGACCATTTTTCTGCCTCTCTTGTAAATCTCACATTTTTCTGACCCAGATGTTTGTATAATCTCAGAGCTTTTTTTAAATTAAGATTTTATTTATTTGACACACACAGAGCACAAGCAGGGGGAGTGGCAGAGAGAGGCAGAGGGAGAAACAGGATCCCTGCTCAGAACCTTGAGATTATGACCTGAGCCAGATGCTTAACAGACTGAACGACCCAGGCACCCCATCAGAGCTTTAATCTAAATTGCTTTGCCCACCAAGTTTGGGCTCCAATTTTGAACTGGAGCATCAAAATGCTACAGTGGGGGCAGCCTACCCCTGGTCAAGACTTAGACATCAAGGGGCACCTGGGTGGCTCAGTGGTGGAGCATCTGCCTTCGGCTCAAGGTGTGATCCTGGGTCCAAGGATCGAGTCCCACATCGGGCTCCCTGTGGGGAGTCTGCTTCTCCCTCTGCTTATGTCTCTGCCTTTCTCTCCGTGTCTCTCATGAATAAATAAATAAAATCTTAAAAAAAAAAAAAAGACTGAACATCAAGGTTGATCAAATGCTCTCCTGGTTGCCCCTTCAGCCAGCTGACTGGCTGCCAGCGCCACCTAATGGCTGCTCTGAAGACACTCAGGTTGTGCCTGGCAATCATTCAAGAAGGGAGCCCAGAGCTGGCTCAGCTTTGGGGGGAAGGATTGGGGGTGGGACAAAGAAAAGGAAATGGCTTTCTGAACTAGACAATGAGAGCCAGAGAGAACTTTCATTTCGAAAGCCTTCTCTATAAAAAAGATTTGCCCCCCCCCCCTCCACAAATAGGAGATTTCTTTTAGGCAAACATTTAAAAATGCAAATGTCCATTAGGACAGATAAGAAAATTAGTCATCCACACCTTAATGTGAATTACTTTTCTCATCTAATTAGATTTCTTTCTGCAGTTGGTTGAGAAGTTCTTCTGAAATGTAAAATGATTGTGGGTTGGTTGTGAGCTAATCACAAAAGAAGCTGACCTGGGTGAGGGGGGAAATGACCATGGGAGAGGTGGAAGGCTGGGGAAAGTGTGGGGTGCAGGGGCGAAGGGCAGCATCAGTGCTCCCTTCTTTACTGCATCCTGACCTCTTGACTTCAGCTTCTGCTGGGAGGTGCTTTCTGACTTCTCCAAAATTGTCTTTGGTGGGTGTTCACAATGGGGGGGGGTAGTTCCCTTCTCTTTTGTGTGTCCATCTCCTTCCCTTCTACACTTATAGCATCTTCTGCTCCAGCTATTTCAGACTATGAGAGACTCAGAGAAAAAGAGGAGGTCCAATACGGAATGTATTTAGACGATGAGCCAATTTTAAGAGAATGGGGGTCTGCTTTAAAAAGAAATCTCTTCAAAGCTGCAGGAATCTGAGAGATAGTGATGGTCTAAGTGATTTCTGTACAGGACATCAAATTAGGCTGGTTGAGGTTTTGACCAAATTGGCCAGAGGTTTTATTTGCTTTTATGTAAACCTACTATTCATAGGAAATAAGAGTTTCCAAAGAATGATAGGATCCTAGGGGATGAGGAGGAGGATAGACCATCTTGAGCAGGAATTTCAGAATCCCTTGTCTTTCCCAAGTTACTCCTTGGATCTGGAATGTTAGAACTATGCTGCATGAAGGTGGTTAAATGGGGAAGTTTAGGATAACAGTAGAACTTGTCATGAACACCCAAGTTATTCTCTGTCTCTGGGCCTCAGTTTCCCCATTTCTCAAATAAGGGGCTGGACCAAATGATCCCTAAAATAGCTTCCAGCCCTAATGTCCTTTGGGGTCTGATTTTAACAGGAGACAAAGTGGAAATTGTGCATAGATTACCCAGGTCCCGTTCCCCTGCTCATACCAAACTTCTCATACCACAACTCATACCAAACTTCTCCTTGAACTGCCCCTGTCCTCAAAAAGCCTCGAGCTCCACAAGTGAGTGTGTTGTTAATATTGGCTCACAGTCCTTCCTGGTCAGTGGCCAACATTGTTCTGCTCCTCGCAGGGGTCCCACCAATCTTGTTTGCCTCTGCAGAGCCTCAGCCCGCCTGGAAGATGCCGAGATCATGCTGCAGCCGCCCAGGGGCCCTGCTGCTGGCCTTGCTGCTTCAGGCCTCTGTGGAAGTGAGTGGCTGGTGCCTGGAGAGCAGCCAGTGTCAGGACCTCACCACGGAAAGTAACCTGCTGGTATGTGGGCTCTGGCCGCCATCTGGATTTGGGCACTGGCTGGGACTGGGGCTGGGACTGGGACAGCACAAAAGAAAGGGGTGCAGGGAAGGGGAAATTCATTTCCAGAGATCTGGTAACTCAGCTCAGGGTAGGAACAGATCTCTAGGGTGAAGTCAGAATTGAGCTAAGGAGAGAGGGAGAAGCTTCGGGGAGATGAGTCTGGTCCACAATTTCTACTTGATTATCTTCCTACCCTGTCTTCTTGTATGAAGACCCACTCCGTTTAAGCTATTTAGAGATATTGCCATTAAGATAATAATGATAGTAACAGTAATAATAATTGTTCCCTCTATTGATTCTACATTTTCAATCATTTAGCATTTTATTCCCTTTCAAATAACTTTGTATCACTTGACATTTTCATTCCCTAGAATTCTCTACAAGGAGAAGGAAAAACCCAGGTGCCATTTTCCTCTAACTGGTCCCAAATGTCTCATGCTTCTTCTGGAAGACTGATCTTCTGAAGCCTTTCCAGAAGCATGTAAAGACCCTTTGTGCCAGGCTGGAATTTTGTGTGTGTGTGTGTGTGTGTGTGTGTGTGTGTGTGTGTATTGGGAGCTCTAAATGAAAAATTACACCACGTTAAGGACTCAAAGACACACTGCCAGTATCAGTGACTGAGTTCCATCCTGCTGCCAGCATCTGCCTGGTGAGGGTGGAATGCACGTCATTACATTTGTGTGCTTCAGTTAAGGTGAAGAGAGAGAATTTAAAAACATGGAGCAGGGGTCATGTACAATATAAAACAGAAGAAAAAGCCCAGGGAGTTATGTCCCTTCTAGTCAGAGAGAGACGCAAGAGACTTTTGATTAGAGACAACCACTGCATAGCCTCTCCTGTTGAGAGTCCACTAGGGAAGGAGCAGTGGCCACGGTCAGAGCCCATGGGTTCTAGCCCCTTCTCTCCCACCAAAGAGTTGTGAAACTTCGCCAAGGTCCTTTCACCTCTCTGAGCCCCCTGTTATGTGTCCAGGGGAGAGGAGTATGAGATAGTTTTCACTTTCCACTGTTAATATTCTGCAGTGTCATGATTCTAAATCCCTGGAGTATGAAATTCCCAACTCAACAGAGTGGATGGGATCCTTCTGTTTCCTCCTTTGCAGTCCCACGTAACTAAAAACTCAAGGTTGCAGCCTATAGGTCATTTCCCCAGGCAAATGTGTACCATAGTGGAGTTGTCTGCTTACAGAAAGCAGAGACATAGGCCCCGTGACTAAAGCAATGGAAATAATCGTGGCTGTTTACCCTTCCCTCCAGTCAGAATGAGGTAACAGGGAAGTGAACTGCTCCCTCCCAAAGCTCACTGACTGGGAAAAGCACAGGATCAGCTCAAAAGACTTGAAAGAAACAAAGAAAGTGCCAGATGGCATAGGAAACATTTTTGAGGCATGGTACAGGGAGATGGCGGGGGGGTGTGCCATGAATTAGGTGTGCAGATCACTGGGGTGAGGTTGAGGCATTATTGAAAACACAGGCTCTAGAGGCCAGGCTTCTATTTCTTCCATCTGAATAGCCTCTCCCCCAAATTTCAGCCCAATGCCCCTCCGAGACTCGAACTGAACCATACTTATTTATTCAATATTGATTGAGTGCAAACAGCTACCACCCATTTACCATTTACTGATCAATTCCTATGCATCCTGGGTATTCCGGGAAGCTGCTGCCCCTGCTCACAAAAGCCCTGGGATAAGTAAACCGCTGGATGGCATGGGGTGGGGGGGGATTGTTGTAGCTGCCAGGGAGGAGAACCAAGGGGTCCAGGGGACAAAAGGGGTGATGATGCTTAAGCCGAGTCTTAGACGTCCGCGGGCGCCAGCTGGGCGGGGAGGGCAGGCGTCCTCGAGCGGGTCCTCCGCGGCCCTGGGTCCCGCCCGCACGTGCTGAGGGCCGCGGGCGCACAGGGCGCATGCGCAGGCGTGGGGGGCGGGGCGCAGGGCCGGGCGGCCCTAACCCTCTGGCTCGCGGCCCTCCCCGCAGGCGTGCATCCGGGCCTGCAAGCCCGACCTCTCCGCCGAGACGCCCGTGCTCCCCGGCAACGGCGACGAGCAGCCGCTGGCTGAGAACCCCCGGAAGTACGTCATGGGCCACTTCCGCTGGGACCGGTTTGGCCGCCGCAATGGCAGCGCGGGCCAGAAGCGCGAGGACGAAGAGGTGGCGGCGGGCGGAGGCCGCGCCCCGCTGCCCGCGGGCGGCCCGGGGCCCCGCGGCGACGGTGGCGAGCTCGGCCTGCAAGAGGGCAAGCGCTCCTACTCCATGGAGCACTTCCGCTGGGGCAAGCCGGTGGGCAAGAAGCGGCGCCCGGTGAAGGTGTACCCCAACGGCGCTGAGGACGAGTCGGCCGAGGCCTTCCCCGTCGAGTTCAAGAGGGAGCTGGCCGGGCAGCGGCCGGAGCCGGCGCTCGGCCCCGAGGGCCCGGCCGCGGGCGTGGCGGCGCTGGCCGACCTGGAGTACGGCCTGGTGGCGGAGGCCGGGGCGGCCGAGAAGAAGGACGACGGGCCCTATAAGATGGAGCACTTCCGCTGGGGCAGCCCGCCCAAGGACAAGCGCTACGGCGGCTTCATGAGCTCCGAGAGGAGCCAGACGCCCCTGGTGACGCTGTTCAAAAACGCCATCATCAAGAACGCCCACAAGAAGGGCCAGTGAGGGCGCAGCGGGGCCAGAGGCTTCTCTTCCCAGGAAGTCCACGGAAGGCCCCCCTCCTGCCTGCCCTCCTGCCTGCCCTCCTGCCCTCCGCCCCCCGCCCCCCAGCCCCGGATGTGCTCCTCGCCCAGGCGGTGGGGGGCCGCCCGGTAGTCAGCCTCCTAGAGCTGCCTGTAGTCAGGAAATAAAACCTTGCAAAGTTTCACACCTGACTCTGACTTTGAATGTCCACTGGGTGAATAAAAATCCGCATCCATCCAAACAAGAGCAGCATATATTCATTGGAGAGACTGGTTTCCATGTGGCCGCGTGGCAGTATAATTCATAGGACACATTGGGAATGGAAAGAAAACGTACCCTTCCTTGTCCCCCGTGGGTCTGAAAGGGGAGGCTGCAGGAGCTCCCCTCTGTTAAAGAACAAAATTCACCTGGGTAAATTAATCGATTATTTATTCATTTAAGTTCAGTTTGCCAACATATAGCATAACACCCAACTGGGTAAAATCTGAAGATGTAATTGGCTTTATTAAGTGATTCAAGAGTCTAGAAGCATCCCATCTAGGAAGTAGAAGGAAGCTCAGAGGAATGAGACAAGATGGAAGATTTTTATAGGAAGGAGGGCTGGGCAAGAAAGTTATTAGCAAACGAAAGGATTGTTCAGGGGCAAGGTGGCTCCCTTAGAAGGAAAAGCGGGGGTGGGGGGGTGGGGGAGGTGGGGGGGTGTCTTACCCTGATTGCCTAATCTTTGGGATGGGAGTGGGTGATGTTTGCCTTTGCACACATTGGGCGTGTTTGCATGTTGGGTGCTGGTGGGAGGCAAATGGGAAAGGCCCATGTGACAGATTACCAGATTGGTGCTAGTCGGAAAATTCCCAATAGAGGAATTAGATTTACATTTCTGGGGGAGGTTGAAACTGCAGTTAGGTAAGCCCCCGTTTGGTGACTTGGCCTAAGTGATGCCATTTTGGGCCTGTGGTTTTCTTTTTAATATGTCCAATGGCCAGCCAGACATTTGCTGAAGCTTACTGCTACTGGGGGGTGGGGTGGGGGTGGGGGGCGGCTCTGGGCTTGGGGGTGGGAAGCTGTGGTAATACCTCCCTGGCTCTAGCTGTCTCTGTGACCTTAGGCAAGTCTCTAAACTTCTCCAAGATTTGGTTCTCTCATCCATCCACCCCTCCGTTCCTAGTTTGAGGACTATTGTGAGGATTAATGAGAAAATAGATGTGATCTTTTTTTTTTTAATTTTATTTATTTATAATAGTCACACACACAGAGAGAGGCAGAGACATAGGCAGAGGGAGAAGCAGGCTCCATGCACCGGGAGCCCGACGTGGGATTCGATCCCAGGTCTCCAGGATCGTGCCCTGGGCCAAAGGCAGGCGCTAAACCTCTGTGCCACCCAGGGATCCCAGATGTGATCTTTTCATCACTGAGAGGTTATGTGTGACAGCTGAGGATGGGTAACAGTTCAGATTTGACTGCATTCCCAGGCTACTCACAAATATTCGCAAACCCTTGTTCACACCTACAGATGCATCTTCTAGTCCCCCAGGCTCAAGCTTTCATGTCTCTGGTTTTCTTTTTGCTCTTGCTACACCCAAACCCCTCCCCATGTTGCCAAGCTGCAACCTTTCTCTTTATTATACTCAGTGCTTAGCCTTGACCTTCACTACCACTTCCTAACCAGCTGGTGTCCTTGTCTCCCCAACTGGTCCCTTTCCTCCCTAACCCATCATACACAAGTTCTTCAGATTAATGCATACGAAATCTTGCTTTCCTCACATTCCTTGGTTCAAGAGCCCAAAGTCACCCCACCTCAATGTTCTTTCAATGTCAAATTCCAAGCCATGGCAGGGCCCTCGTCCATCAGCTTCACTCTCCTTACCAAACCCCATTTCCCATGTTTTCACCGACCAGTATTCTCACTCTTCTTTTCCCTTCTTCCTTCACCTGTGCCTGAAACCCACCACCTCCCCCGATTTTGAAACCCTTTTAAAAACATGAGCCCAGGATTGACTTTAGTTCTGCTGGGAAAGTTATGATCTCTTCCAGGTAAGCCTCTTCATTCTCTGCTCTGGAGGGCACACAGTCCAGCTGGAATGGCAGTTTCTAGCTGCATGTATATCTTGTACTCTCTTCAGGGAAATTCTAAGCTCCAAAGGGCAAAGGCCAGGAGTTGTGTTTCTTTTTCTTTTTCTTTTTTACATAGGCTCCATGTGCAGCATGGAGCCCAGTGGTGGGCTTGAACTCATGACCCTGAGATCAAGACCTGAGCTGAGATCAAGAGTCGGACACATAACTGACTGAGCCGCCTAGGTGCCCGTTTCTCTTTTATATGTCCCATGGTGTTTGTACAATGCTGGGGCCGTAGATTTACAGCTACATTTATAATTCACAAGAAACTCATACTTACATATACACAGAGATCCACACATATATGTCAATTGCATTAGACATACCCGTGAATGATATAGATCAAATCCAGCTGGGAAACATCTATGTATGGCACTTGCACGTAGACCCCCATATATTGATGCTGTAGGAGTTCATAATTAAAGAAAACTGGAATGTATCCTCAGAAATCCCATATAAAGGGAATCAGAAAGCCTGATTTTTAAGTCTATTGTCTCCCCCACAGTGGATTATATTATGGGCCTAGAGTCTAGTCGTTGTGAAGAAGAAATGGCCCAGGCTTTCCCATCTGAGGATGCTCCCATGCTGGGAATCCTGAGCTTCATGTTTACATCTTGTTAGCATCTTTTCCCCTAGTCTCCTTCCTTTTTAGGTGAGTAAAGTAATGGTAAGTGGAGGTGGCTAAATGTCAGTAGTTAATGTTGGTATTTTCAGATCCTGTTTGCATCTCAAAAAACCATTTACTTTAAAGAAATCAAATACACAACCATGTGGTGACAACATTAACATTTATTTGAAAAGGGCATCATGAAGACTCACTGGGAAATCATGACTAAGAGTCTTAAAGAATGATCTTGCTAAGAATCCTTCTGCCTACAATCCCCCCCTCCCACTCCTTTTTCCCCTTCCTTAAAATAAAACTAATTTGATCAATGAGTTTAAAATACAGAAAACTGCCACAGGCACTAATTCTGCACTCCCATATAAATACATCAGCTGTTATGTACATATATTGTCAACTATGAGCTACATTAATCACACGTGTGCACGTGGGCACACACACACTCAACCAGGTTATGAGGGTCTAAATGGACACAGACACATTACGATGTATGTGTAATGCTGCAGCATTTGTGGATTTACAGCTCTGTACTACATAGGCCAGAATCAACAGTCACGGAGGAAGAGCTCAGAAGGGGAAAGTGATAGCTTGAGGCCCCAAGATCCCCTGAAGGAGAAAAGACCAGGTCAACCTGGCCGGTGCTAAAAGAGAGCCACAGAGCCCCATCACAGTCCCTGTATTGCCTCCCCACTTCCCCAGCTGGCGAGGCCCACCATGAGCATCTTTCCAACATTCTGCAACCTTCAGACCTAGGGTCACTTTCACCAGAAAATTTCTAGGGGATGGAACAGCAGCACATGGCCCTAAACTTCCCCAGACACCAGGGAGATACCTTATTTTAGCAGGATCTGGCTGTCAGGTCTATGGGTTAGGAGAAGCAGGCATGACCTGCTCTGATGGGACATCTTTCCTGTTGACTTTTAAATTTCATACTCAAACTCATACACAGGTCTAGTCCTTTCCCACAGACCCTCATAGGCCAGTTGCCATTTCATGGTCACAGAGAAGGATTGGAAGAAATGGCCTCACTTCCCAGTGACACTCTCTGTGCCCAGGTTAGAAGGCCTGGGGACCATGCAACAGCAACTGGAAGCTGTCATGACCCAGGGGCCCCCAGAGAAACCCAGAGGCCTGGCCTTAGAGCTGTTTCAAGGTACTCTAAAGCTGCTGTGATTCTTAGGCCAATTGAATCATGTCCTCTGGGACCCAGGACACCCAGGGCGAAGGGTAGCATGTATATGATCCTCTTACTACTTCTCAAGTGCTGTAGATTGTTCCAGCCCCACCTTATCACTGCACATCCATTTGTACTTGTGTAGGAGGCTGGACAAAGGACAGTATCTGAGTGAGGATGTTTCTAATTCTTCTCACCTACTTGGGCTCCTCCTTTGATGAGGAGGCATTTAGGAGTCAAGGAACCATTTATCTTTACTTTTCAGAGTCAGGAAAGTGGGAACAGGCCCCTGCACAGGGTAGCAGGGATCCCATTGAAAGGAAAACAAAGATCCTCCAGGATCATATTGGTACTTTTGCTGACCTGCTTTTTACTTACTTACATGATTCAAACAATATTTTTAAAAAGATTTTATCCATTCATTTGACTGAGAGAGAGCACATAAGCTGGGGCAGGGGCAGGCAGAGGGAGAGGGAGAAACGGCTCCCTGTCAAGCAGAGAGCCTGACACAGGGCTTGAACCCAGGACTCTGGGATCACAATCTGAGCTGAAGGCAGATGCCCAACCAACTGAGCCACCCAGGTGTACCATGATCCAACCAAATTAACAGACTCTCCAAATCTCAAATACATTCATGCCTCAAGTTCTGCCAACAGAGTGCTAACTCCATGGCCATGAAGCAAGAGTTCTCAGTGGCTCTAGGGAGCAGTTGGCTTAGATGGGCTTTGCTGGCTCAAGCAAAACAGAAACAGGCAGCAAAGAGGGTTGGTCGAGTGACACAGTGCAGCCAGACACCAGAGGGTTTGGAGGGCAGTAAACGGTGAATTTCAGCCAAGGGCTGGGGTGCCTGCCACACTCTGCTTCATCTTTCTTCCCGGGCTTCTGGGAGTGGTGGGGAGCTATGTGTGTGAGTGAAGGATACTGCTCAGTTTACCAAGTAATTGTCTGCTCGAGTTAAGTCACTTTACACTTTGTGATTCCGAGGCATATTTGGTTAGGATCCAGGTTCTACTTCATGTCAGGAGGCAATCCAATATTCTACTGAGTGAGTTTTTAAATTGAAACTGAGAAGAGGGCATTCAAGAAATGGCTAGTCCTCTAAAAGCAGTTGTGAGGTAAAGAGCGAGCTGCTTTAGACAGGTACAGGGGTGAGTGCGTATGAAGAACAGCAACTGCACCTTCTCTTTTCACTCTGTTCCCAGGGTGGGAAGAAGGAGAGGCATCTGAGTGGGCCTACGGATCTCTGGTTCTAGTGCTGGCTCTAGAAAGAGGCTCGAGGGCCACAACGCCCCAGTCCAAGGACCAGGACCCCATGGGCAGGGCTCAGGGTACAGCTGCCATGGGGTAGACCCTAAAGTCAAGTGGACACAAGAAAGAAACAGGGCTCCTCATCAAAGACAAGCAGGGATAAAGATGGAGAAATCTAGTAAGGAAAGATGTTTGTGGCTCAAGATTGAGATTTTTCTCTGAAGTTTCTTCCAAAGGTTATTTGCCTTCAAATTTTAGCTTAAATTCTGTTTTTTAAACATAAAGAGTAAGGTAAAGAGAAATCTTAGTTCATGCTTATAAATTTGGGTTGAGCATTAGCCAAGAGCCATAGGACAGAGCCAAAAGCCATTGGGGCAGGGTGGGGGTGGGGAGCAGGAGCCAGGCTCCTGAGGGCTTGTAATCATGCAGGCTGTCTGGAAGCCACAGGCCCATAGCACAGAGGCACTGACCAGCATGGGAACTATGGGAATGAGAGTCAGATAGCTCCCCCATCCAAAACATTTATTGCACATGTAATGGGAAAATGCATATGTTAAGGTTTTCCCAGTTTGGGAAAATACACCTATTTATCCTAATAATCAGGCTTTCATTGTGTGTTTGTGCAGGGCTGTGTGCGTGGGTGGGCCAGGTGTCCCGAAGAAGCCTGCCTTCCCCTTGGCAGAAACATCCTACTTCTGGCCCTTCCCCACACAGCCTAAAATTGTAAAAAGAGATTCCTTTGGGTCAGGAATTTACTTACTCTCTCTGTTTTGAAAAAACAAATCCTCTAGGGAGGAATGGTTTGACCATTCACATTTTCCTATAAGTTACATCAGCTCAGAAAAGTTATGAGAAGTCTGCCTGGAAGGGAAGAAAAGGGCTATTTGGGATACAGGGTGCTGCCACGGAGGATACCCAGGAGGCTCTGGAGGTACAAAGGCCCCCAGAGGGAGGATGGGTGCGGGGAGCGGAGGGAGCACAGCAGAAGGCCTCTAGCTCTGCAGCAGCCCCTCCTCTGCACACAGGCAGGCATGGCACTCAGGGAAAATGGAAATCCAGAACCCACAAGGGTCTCCACTGCCTGCCCTCCAACCTCAAGCTTTGCCAGTTGGCAATGATGTCCTGACTTTGTCCAAAGAGTGAAGACATCATTCCAATACCAGGTGCTGGGGCCTCTTTCCTTGAATGAAATATCCAAAAGGTTGACTCTGACAACCTTGCAATGCAAAATGCTATCCTCATAACTTGCTCCCCTTCCCTCTCCCTAAACCAGGCTGGGAGCCTCTTCCATAAGCAGTGAAGTAAGCAGGCCTGGGGCCCCTTGCCACTCTTCTTCCTTTTGAGCCAGGTAGAACCAGATTTTCCAGAACCAGATTATCCCATTCTACCCTCTCTCAACCCAGAGGCTATAGAAACATGCCAGGATCCTCAGGAAGAAAGGCATCAGAGAGAGAAAACTCAACTCAGAGAAACATCCAGAAGGGAGAGAACGATGGGAGGCCCCAACAAGCTCCCTCTGAACGAAGAAGGTGAGAAGATGCCATAGAGGGATGGCGGCCTTGCCCGCGTCTGCCGGCTGTTCGTCTGTGGGGGGCAGGCCCAGCCTGGGGAGAGCCAGCCCCCTCTATGGCCAGCCTGCCCACCCTGCCTCTTCATCCTTTCTGGCCCCGCATGGTATCTTTACCGCAGTTCCTGTTGGAAGGGCTCAACATGAACGAATAGTAGAACAAATCACAAGGACACAGCTGGCAGGGCGAGCAGGAGAGTGGAAGGGACAGCAGGCCGAAGGAGGGAACGCTCTGAGGAGCAGCCACCTTCCAGCCTGGCACACTGCTGCTCTCCCAGAGGAGCTGGAAGCTTGCCCTGCTTCCTCCTGACCACAGGCCGTGGCGGCTTCTTCTGACTGACCGAGTCTCCATCTGGTTCCCTCCCGGGGGGCTGGCAGCAGTGACCCCTGACCCACCCCCGTGAAAGCCCTTCCCACGCTACACCACGCAGGAGCTTCTCGGGACCCCAGCCTCCTTCTGGAGACGCCCATGGTTCTTGGCTCCTGGTGGACACAGAAGAGGAGAAGGGTGGTGAGATGCTTATTGACCCCAGAGGCAGGGGAGGCCTGTCTCCCTCGGGGAGGACAAGGAGGAAGTGGGAGGGCCGAGAGGTGGCCTGAGGGAGGGCCCTCCACCTTGCTTAGCCGAGAAGGTGATGCCAACCACAGTGCTTTTTCTCTGAGGTCCCAGTTCCATTTCCATGCCACAGGGGTGGGTTGTGAGGGCAAGTGCTTCCCTCAGACCCCACCCCTCCGAGGAGCTCTGTCTTCTGGAATTCAGTATACGCACAGATCGGGAAACTTCATCTCGTAGACGGGGATGGAGTGGTTCTGAGGCTGGCCATAGGCTGCGGTGATGGTGCCTGATGGGCTTGGGGGTGGCCTGGGCAGGAGCACACGGAGGAGAAGGGTGTGGGAAGGTAGGGTTCTGGGGTCCCGCCCCGTGCAACCAAAAAGCATAGCTGATTTGGGTTTTTCTTTGGACAGGAACCAGAGACTGTCACCCCATGGGTTCCTAGGTTGCAAATTCTAGAATCTTCTAAACTTCACTTGAAGTCTAACTTCACTGTAGGTTTTAGTAACACTGTTGCTTTGGAAAGTACCAGCCTGGGACACTAGGACTACTGGCCCTTTTCTGGGGTTCACTGAGCTGTCTCTATCTCTCTCTAGTCTTGATTTCCTTGTCTGAGAAAGAGAACTGGTGGCAGACTCCAGCCCTGGAGAGAGAGGCTGTAGGCAGGAGGCCTGGAGACAGGTGTGAGAGGAGGACTCGGGAAGAGGGGTCCCTGCCCAGGGCTGCCACTTACCGGATGGTGATTTCAAAGATCTGGTTGAGTTTGCTCTGCAGCAGTGATGCCTAGACACGAACAGAGGGAATGTGACCTGGTGGGTCCCCCACACCTATGCTAGTTCTCTTGGGTCCATCTGTCTAGAGAACCCATGGAGGCATGGGGCAGTTACAGTCTTAGGAAGGGAACTAGTGTGAGCTCCTTTCTGACACTTATCTGTGGATCCTGGCCATGGGTTCAGATTAGGCAGGGCCACCCAGGGAGGCCTGCTGGGGACAGAACAGAGGCCAGGACCACCAGGAGGACCTCGACAGGCAGTTCTTAAAGGGCCCTTCATTCCTCCAAGTGGGCAGCAGGGCTTCCTGGGTATACAGTCATGAGGCTCAGAGCTGGTTTCAGATCTCCCCTTAACTCCCAAGGAGTAGCTGTGCAAAACTGGTGGGTTAGGGAAGATGCTCTCTCTGGTCCCTTCTGGCTGCAGCTAAGCCCATGTGCATAGAGAGCGACAGCCTGCATGTGCTCAACTTTGAGCTCATGAAATGAGCAATATCTATTTCTGGAGCTGGGACAAGAGGTGAGAATAACGTAGGCCCAGGAAAATCTATATGCATTTACATATACTATTATATTGTTATATATCATGATATACTAGAAATATAGATAATATATCTTGGGTAATAGAAAAGAAAATACCATGTATTCTTACTGAGAGGAAAAATTACAATAAAATAGAAGTTATTTGTAGATTTTGGATGTCTGCAATTATGTTTCATTGTTATGAAGATGGCCACTGTGACTAACAAATCCTGGCATGTAATCAGTTTCAAGAAATGCAAAGACATAAGTCACTCTTCTTACTTATCTGGCACTTTCTCTTTCAAATCTCTTTTCCAGGGCCAGACTATTCCATTCCCCCTGTTGGGGTCCGCTGGTTGGAAACTGGGCCCTGATGCAAATGTTGGCCATCTGCCATGGCTCCTTCCCCCCTTATCCATAATGAGATGAGCATAAAGGCACAGACTTCACAGAGTTGTCTTGAAAATGACATAAGCTAATAAATGTAAGATGCTCTGGCTGTGCCTAGGTGCGAGTTACATACTTGCTATTCTATGTATTACAATCTGTCCATCTGATGCAGGAGCTCCTGAGTCGGGACTTCCTCATTATACAGAAATTATGAGGTTTAAAGGAGTATATGGCTAAGAGCCCAGCCTTCTGGTTCTTGGGGGAAACGATGTAGTACCAGGGCACTGTTGGGATCTAAACCTTAATTTCTGGGTGACAAAAGTGCCAAGACCTCCTAGAAACTCAGTCTGC
Organism: Vulpes lagopus; assembly: GCF_018345385.1. Taxonomy (NCBI): domain Eukaryota; kingdom Metazoa; phylum Chordata; class Mammalia; order Carnivora; family Canidae; genus Vulpes; species Vulpes lagopus. The sequence continues at coordinate 114,287,248 of NC_054828.1, forward strand.
CCTGGATCCAAATCCAGTGTCTGCTTGGTCCCCAAGGACTCACCCCTGTTAGGGCTCACTTACCCGGGCCCCACAGTGTGCTGCAATCTCCTCAAAGGGTGCCTTCTGGAACTTCTCCACCACCTGTCGCCGCCGTTCACGTTCCTGCTCCTCAACGGCCACACTGTCCACTGCAGCACAGATTGCTGGGTCAGCCCTGGGGTCCCACCCACTGATGCCGGGGTGAGGGCTGGAGAAGATGGACCCCTCCAGGGGAGCTGGGTCTGTGACTGTGTTTTAGGTTCTGCCCTCTGCTGATGAGCAGGGCCATGAGCATGGCATGGAGGATGTGGTGCCCATTACTCAGGCCTACAAAGGCTAGATCTTTTCCCGACTTGGTCTGAGGTTCAGCCCCACTCCTTGTGAAAGAGTTTGAGAACTAGTTAAGTGGGCCCTTAGGCTGGAGTTTATTTATTTATTTATTTATTTATTTATAACAGATTTTATTTATTTATTCACAAGAGACACACAGAGGCAGAGACATAGGCAGAGGGAGAAGCAGGCTCCCTGTGGGAAGCCCAATGTGGAACTCGATCCCAGGGCCTGGGGATCACAACCTGAGCTGAAGGCAGATGTTCAACCACTGAGCCACCCAGGCGTCCCTAAGCTGGGCTTTTAAAGCCCCTGAGTAGCTGTGTTACCACTAGGACTCTCAAAGAAGTTCCTGGAACAGGAAGTACTCTGTCACTAATTTGAAAGGGACAGCAACTATGGAAAAGCCAGATGGGTCCCAAAAGCTAATATGAGAGCTCAGCCCTCCGTGGCTCTGCAATCCGAGATTGTCCAGTTTAAGGCTTCTATGTATTCCTTTTAGCTTCCAAAATAAGTCAGTGAAAATAAAGGGGGAGGGTGGTCAGATATGTTCACACGTTAAGGCGGCAGAGCAGTATGCACATTCAGAAAGTATTACTACCAGAGACAACTGAAATTAAAATGGTTTGGCATTTGAAGGTATAATTTATCATCAGTTATCAGAAAAATTCTCTTACTTGGGACACTTTATTGCCCAATAATCCAAGTAAATGAGGTACTGCTGCATTTTAAAATCTGCTGCCAACAAATATTAATATGATTTGTTCTTAATATCTTCTTTTTTTTTAAGATTTTATTTGTTTATTCATGAGCGACAGAGAGAGAAGCAGAGACACAGGCAGAGGGAGAAGCAGGCTCCATGCAGGGAGCCAGTTGTGGGACTTGATACCAGAATGCCCTGGGCCGAAGGCAGGCGCTAAACCGCTGAGCCACCCAGGGATCCTCAAGTTCTTAATATCTTTCATTAGTCAACTTGTTCTTTTGTATTATAGTGCACCAAAAAATGGTCTAAGTATTTATACAAAATTGCTTTTTATCTAACTGGCTATAACCCTCAATTGATTACTTTTTTTTTAAAGCTTTATCACTTTATAAAACATTTTATTTATTTATTTCAGAGAGAGAGAGAGTGAGAAAGAGTATGAGCTGGGGGAGAGGCAGATGGAGAGAGAGAGAGAGACTCTCACTGAGCTGTGAGCCTGATGTGGGCTTGATCCCAGGACCTCAGGTCATGACCTGAGTCAAAGGCAGACGTTTAACTGGCTGAGCCATCCAGGCACCCCACAACTGATTTTATTTATTTATTTATTTATTTATTTATTTATTTATTTAAAAGATTTTATTTATTTATTCATGAGAGACACATAGAGAGAGAGGCAGACACACAGGCAGAGGGAGAAGCAGACTCCATGCAGGGAGCCAGATGTGGGACTCGATCCCGGGTCTTTAGGATCAGGCCCTGGGCTGAAGGCAGACGCTCAACTGCTGAGCCACCCAGTCATCCCCAACTGATTACTTTTAAAGGCATCTAATTGTCAGTAGAGAAAGGGTTGCCTGACATAGGATATGCTGGCAGCACTACGGATCCCCATCAGGAAAGTGGAACTATTCACTGCAGGATTTGTAGCTGTCATGAGTTTTGGGAAAGCTGCCAGCCTCCCTTCACCTCTGCACTGAATCCCGTAGCAGGCTGCACACACCTGTGCCTCCCCCAGGACCAAGCACTCCCTCTCCTCCAACTTACCGATGGCCTTCTTCAGGGTCTCATAGGTGATCTCCTCGGCAGGCACTCGCTGAGAGAGAAGGTGCAGAAATGCTCAGAAAGGTAAAGTCGGGGTGAGGGAGGGCGGTTTTGGCAGCTCCTTTGCTTCTCAGAAGAATGTCCCCATGGGCAGAAACTCCCCCAGGACCCCCACATTCTCACCAGTCTCTGAACCTCCCCCAGAAGGTGGCACAGAGCCGCCATGGGTGGGGGGGCCATTCCTCATCAGCATGCAGAGGATCACCTGATAGAGCTCACTGCCCTCCCCCCACCTCCAGCTTGTCCCATTAAGCCCCATGGGAGGAAAACACTGTGAAAGTAAAAAAAAAAAAAAAATCTTCAGAAAATATTGGCAGCAGGAGGAAGCAGTTGGCAAATATCTCAAATGTAAATTTTAAGAAGTGAATAACATTTTGAAAGAATCAGGATATAAAATTATCCACCATGGTGATTTGAATATTTACTAAAGGTCAGACATGCTGAAGTTATTCAGGGACCTGGGTCACAGGATCTCAGCCCTCACAGAGCCTATTAAAGGAGGTGAAAAATAATAAACCCAAAGAAGGATTATCCCATAGATGCCTAGCCCCGGGCCAGAGGCTGAAAGCTGTGAAGAGTTTGAACTAAGTCCCAGGTATTCCCCAGTAGACTCTGAGCTCCCTGAGGCAGGATCCATGATCCACTCCTATCCCATCATTCAAATGTAGTATTAAATGAAAGAAGCAGACACAGGAGAGAATGATGTCACTGATAGAAAGTGCAAAAAGTGACATAAGTCAGGCTTTGGGAGAGGGTCCTCTTGGGCAATGACAATGTTCTATTTCCTGATCTGGGCTTGATTGCACATATACATTCCTTTTGTGAAAATTCACTAAGCTGTACTTTTGTGATTTGTTTGGCATTCAGCAAATGCTAGTTTGCTAGAACTAGAGTAGTTCCTACTAGAGTAGGAAAGGCCAGAGATGTAGGTATGGGATACAATCGTTTAAGAAATATTAAGTAAGCACTGGGTATGTGCGGGACTTGTGGCTGGTCACTCAGTAGAAATGGCACAGTCTGTCAGCATGGGAATTACAGGCCAGAGGGAGCTGTGCTGAGCTATCAGCCACTCTGAATCCATCCTCCGCACGTCCATCCATGTAGCTGCTCAGCACTGACCTGTGTGGGAGGTGCCAGGGAAGATCGCAGAGACAAAGAAGATCACTGGTCAAGGGCAGGTAGACAGGGGCTTATGGAGGAAATGGGACACAAGCTGAGCTTGGAAGAGTAGATGATTCATGGGCACAAAGGTGCAAAGGGAGGGGCTTACATATGGGATTACTAGCAAAGACCTGGCCGAGACCTCACGGGTAGACTGAGCAGACCAGCCACAGTGGCACACAGGCTGCCTGCCAGAGCGGAGAGGAAAAGAACACGAACCAGTCACACCAGCCCAGACTATAAATGGCTCTGGATGCCAGGCACTGGTTGGGGGTTTGATCAAATCAGTATTTATTGATCAACTGCTTTGAACTTGGCATTTAAGGCTATAGGGGGCCAGCGTGGGATTCTGATAGGGCATGGTGGGCTGAGAGTGGAAAGAAGTGCAGCGTGGCGGAAGGGCACAGGGTGGAGGCCCCCACACCCCTTGCTTTGGCTACCAGGCTCCCCCTGAGTTAGGTGGACCCTCCAGGAGGGAAAGGAACCCATTCTGGTGACCCAGAATACTAGAGAGTAGTAGGCTCTGTACATGGGCAAGCATTTCTCCTTCTCCTTCTGCTTCACTTAACTCATCAGTTCCTGAGGGTCTTAACTCCTGGGCAGGGAGAATCACAACTATGGTGGGGGGACCAGCCTACTCACATCGCAGTCCTGACACATGTGAGGTCTCCTGTCCTGCAGAGCTGGAAGGCCTTGGAGGGCACATGGTTCAACCTCATTCTACTCTTCCAGTTAGCCTGACTCAGAGCTTCCTTCTTTCCATGGGAAATTTCCAGACAAGTGTCCCAATGAGAGAAGAGTTGGGAAAGTGGAAAGTGGGCACAGTTGGAGGGAAGCTCAGTCTGGACCCCAATGACTTGCCCTTGCTCCAGGGTATCTGGGGAAGGGCTTAGGGTTGAAGCTGTCCCCCATGGCTACCCCAGCACCAGTGAGCAGAAACTGACCCAGTTCCCCCTTCCCTGCCATGGGCATCCTCCTCACTTCCCGCTGAAGCTCTCTCATGTGTCTGTCAATTCCGTTAATGGTGGGAGACACCATTAGACACAAGTATGCTGCATCTTATGGTTTTACCTCCCTCACAACCCCCTTCTCTCCCTCTCGACCCCTTTCTCTCCCTATCTGCCCCTCCCCTTATTTCTTTTTCACTTGTAGGAGGAAAGATGGGTCTTTCCACTGTGATTCCTTCTTCTCTCTTACTCATGGGCTCATCTGCTTTATTTTCTGAGGCGGAAGAAGTAATGGCAGGGGAGATATCGCCAGTTAATTTGAGCAGAAATTAGGTATTCATGGCCCCCAAGAGAAGATGAAAGAGAGATCTTTAAGCTGCAACTTTGTCTTTAAAAAAGCACTTCTATCGATCTATGTGGAAGAAACACTGTGAAAGCTATTCTTGCCCTCATTTCTCCCATTAAGTCTTCCAATTTCCTACATGGAGCGCATCTGCCTCCGTTGGGAATGGGAAATGACCACTAGCAAGCGATCCGTGTGATCTGTATGACACTGTCATGGGAGTGTGTGTGTGTGTGTGTGTGTGTGTATGTGTGTAGCACATATATTTTTTCCAGATGGAGATATCTATGATATATGTGAGTAGAGACAGTAAGAAAATAGGATATTTGAGAACTTTGCTTTCCATGCAACTTTAAATGTGTTATGTAGTTAAGGGAGCCTGGAGCATGGAGTGTCTGACTGCAGAGGAGGCAGGAGCAGGTTCCTTCCTTGGGGATGCAGGATAGCATTTAAACAATAGGACACTCACTTCCTCCTTCTCGGGGCTGTTCCTAGATTCCACCTCCACCTGCAGGGAAATGGTTTCTCCAATGCTCTTCCTCTTGGATAAGCGATCCTCATCTGGGGAAGAGAAGCCCAGAAGCTAGAGTTTCCACTGCTCAGAGCGAGCCAGGATCACACCCTTCATACTGTCTCCCAATCCCCCTGCCTTTGCCAAGCCCACAGCCCCCGGAGGGCTCAGGACACACTGAGGCTATGGCAGGTTTTTTGAAGGCTGCTGGCCTCCTCTGCCCACCTTAGGGTGGTGATTTTGCTGTTTATGGCTAAGATTTTGAAACCATCGAGGAACACAAAGGTGCTGCTTGTGGCATCTCAACTTGCACGAGTAGCTAGCTGTCACTTGTGGAGCATTTACTAAAGTGCCTTTGCCTTTATTATTCTGTGTGCATCTCCCACCAGCCCTCTAAGGCAGGTGTCATTAAGCCCTATTTTATACTCAAGGAAACTGAAACTCAGAGATGCCAGGAGACTTGTCTAAGAATTTTCTGGAAGTAAACAGCAGAGAACTCGCACAGTCCATGTGTGCTCTTTAGGGCTCCATGGGGCTGCTCCTGCCTGGCTCATGGGCCACTTTCTCCCAAGGATCCTGCCCTGGGGAGAAAAGGTGGGGGAATCAGAAGGCTCTCACTTCCACTATGTTTTTCAGCTCCTGTGTGACATGCAAGGTGCCGGGCGGGGGGGTGGGGAGCGAAGGGCACCCGTGTCCCTCACACCCAGGTGCTGTCCTGTGAGGAAGAGCCAGGGGGCAGGCTTGGATGTGCTTGCATGGAGCACCTACCTGTCAGCTGAGGGATGTAGGGCAAGCAGAGCCTGTCTGAATTGTAGCCGCTGCCCCCCAGGACTTCACTGATCTTGCTCTGGCGGAAGAGGAACTCAATCACTACCCCATCAAGATTTTGGGACAACCTGCAGGACAAAGAAGGAAAGAGGCAACCAGAGTGATTTCCTAGTGACTTGATTATAAAAGGAACATGCATCATGCAAAAGTCCCACTTTCCAGAGTCAACATCTCTACATTCTGCATGAGTTCCTTCAGTCATGTACGCTTCTGCACACACACACACACGCATCGCCCCACCCCTGAATTCATCTGTTCTCTGATCCTTTTTATCTACAGATTACACAGTGCGTATTTCACATGAACTCTTCTTCCAAACCACTGTGGTGGAAAGGCCATAGTTTACAAAGCTACCCCCTATTGTTGGACATTTTGCTTTTTCACAGTATTTTTTTTGAGTTTCTCTGAGGCTGACGAGATGCTGGCCCACAGACTGCAGTTGAGGATGCCCCTGGGATGGGTCTAGTGTCTCACAGGAATGGCTCCTCCAGGATGCACATCCCATGGGCTTGGCCAAGGCTCCCAGAGGTTATGTCACATTATCACACAACACACTGATATGGCTCAAGGCGTGGATGATGACCCCATGACAAAGTCCCACTTGACCTAGGATTTCTGGGCCACAGGGTAGGGTCCACTTTTGACCCTCGTGCTCATAAAGGACTCTGCCCCTGGCTTCGGACTGCCCACCTTCTCACTCCGCTGCCTTGGGTGCCTTTGACCATGTCACAGGTGTGCTCCTTACCTGGGCCTCTCCACAAAGACATCCTCAGGGAGCATGTATGGAGCCTCCTTCTTCCTGGTCTCTATCACCTGGAGTCAGGAGGAACAACATAGGAGAGCCGGGTTTGACAGGAAGGAGGAGCTCCAAATAGGCAAATGACGGCATTCCCTCCCCTCCGCACTCCCTCCCCTCCGAGCAGTTCCTTCCTCCCACAAATGCCTTGGCACAGTACCCTACAGCTGAGCTGAAACTCCAATCAACAGTGACCCATAGAGTACCCCAAGAAGCCCAGGCAGACTGCTTAGGCTATCCCCAATGACAGGTATGCATTAAGTGTCCTCCAAATGCAGGGGACTCAGCCCCCAGGAGACAGCAGTTTCTTGTTCCTATGCCCTATTCCTGTTTTCTGCATAAATATGAAAAAGGGAGCACAGGTCACATGGTTCCCCAAACCCTGGTGCATTGCGGAAACATCCTGATGAGCAGTCACACGTGGAAACCTTTGCAAATTTTTGACAGGAAAAGCAAAAGTTATTAAGACAGTAAGAAGTGGGAGGATAGTTGGCAGGCAAGTATGTGCAGGAGGTGAGTAGGCCATGCTGCTGCTATTTTAATGAAGAGGCCCTCTGGGCATTGCCTTTCCTACGTCCCCTTATAGGCCCATGCTGGGGGGGCACAGTGACACAGCACCCTCTCCCATGCCCTCTAGCACCCCCAAACCAGCTGAGACCCAAGGGTTATTTTATTTCATTTTGCATGCGTATTTTAAAGTTAATCCTAGACATTATATCATTCCACCTATAAATACTTTGGAATGTTTATTTATTTATTTATTTATTTATTTATTTATTTATGATTTTATTTATTTATGATTTTATTTATTTATTCATGAGAGACACACAGAGAGAGGCAGAGACACAGGCAGAGGAAGAAGCAGGTTCCATGCAGGGAGCCCGACATGGGACTCAATCCTGGGTCTCCAGGATCACACCTTGGGCCAAAGGCAGTGCTAAACCGCTAAGCCACCCAGGCATCCCGACTTTGGAATGTTTTAAAACATTTAAAAACATGTCTTTTGCGGACAACTGAGAACATTTGATTATAGACTGGGTACTAGATAATACCAAGGCATTATTGGCAACTTAATTAGGTATGTTAATAGCACAGTGATTATGTAGGAAGGTGTCCATATTTTTTACACGCAATGCTGATACAGGTAGGGTAAAACAACATGAGAGCTGAGATTTGCTTTAAAATAAGAAAAAGAAGAAACAGTAAAAGGGGCCAAGAGAAGGAGGGGAAACTAAGTGGGGAAAAATTAGAGAGGAAGACAAATCATGAGAGACTCCTGCCTTAGGAAGCAAAGGGTTGTGGAAGGGGAGGTGGTGGGGGGATGGGGTAACTGGGTGATGGGCATTAAGGAGGGCACATGATGGGATGAGCACTGGGTGTTATACTATATGTTGGCAAGTTGAATTTAAATTACAAAAATATAAAATATAAAAAATTAAATTAAATTAAAAATTTAAAAAAAAAGAAAAAGAAAACGAGTTAAAGAAAAAAGGGGAAAACCTTCCTAACTATTTCATCTGCACGATAGCTATATGGATGTTCACTGTTCTACTCACTGCTTTGGTGATATTTGAAAACTTTCATAATAAAAAACTTAAAAAAAAAAAAAACTAGAGTTAGTCCCAGATGACATGAGAGGCATGAGTGGCTGGGTTTCTGGGAGTGGGGGCGGCACAGAGCAGCAGGAAGTAGAGGCGGGCAGGTAGCAGGTGAGGAAGGGGTACTGGTTCCTGCCTGTGGCGCTCCCCATCATGCTATGTCCTGTCATACAGGAGGAAAGGCTGCCTCTAGTAACTTCTCACTGTCCCTAGTCATTCCACCAACCCTTCCTCAATGCCTAGACTAAGCACAGGGGCTCAGGTAATTAAGGAAAAGTTCTGGGGAAACTGAAAGCCAAGGGCCTCCTGAGCTCTCAGGGTCACGAGAACACCAACCTCATGGATGTGCTGGCAGAAGGCAGGTACTGTTGTGAGCTGGCTGATGAGGTTCAGGTAGGCTGCGCCCAGTGCGTAGAGGGCACAGCGGTTATACACAGGCAGGTTCTCTTCATTGACCTGGGCCACGTCCTGTGGCGACACAGAGGGGCCTGGAGTTTTCTGATTGACAAATTATACTGGTGCCGCACTCTCCACCCAACCTCTTCCAACCTTCTGTAGAGAGGGCCCATCTCTCTAGACTAAGCCTTTTTCAGCATTTGTCCCATAACCTCCCAGGAGACAGAAGTCATCCTCAGTAAAGCAGAAGTGAATCATCCTTAGAACAGTCCATGAGCTGGGAGCTCATAAATACTTGAGTAGAGGGGTGATGACCTATTCTCTACTTTGCAGTGCCAGCTTTGGTGACCTTGACTGTCCAAACCCTCATCGTTAATCCTACCTCTAGGATGCTGTGTCCTTGAATATAGACCTTGAATGATTCTTGGGGGGACTGGGCTGGTTTGCTAAACTGGGTCCATATGTTAAGTTGAAAGAGTTGCAATAGTTACTAGGGATTGGGACACAGAGGAATCTCAAATTCTAGAGTGAAGACAGTCACAGCAGCTGGGTTGGCCTTGCAGGATTTAACACTGGTGGCCTAAGATTCTCTACCACTGAATTCCCAGGGTTGCCATCATTCCTGCTCCTAGGTAGGATATGATGCCACCTAGCTTTAGGAACCTGGACACCCTGGTCTCTTCAGGTCTGAAGGACCCACCCCAATTCTCAGCATCTTTGAGAGTACACTTCCACCCAGAAAGACTCTGGAAGTCTGAAGCCTTATCTAGTGAAGCACTGGCTAAGAGTCATGAGAGAGGCTTGTTGAATCTCCAGATCTCCAGATGTGGGGAGAGAACTGGGAATATATATTTTTCATAATGCTTAGAATAATTCTAAAACACAGCCAACCTTGGGAACCAGACGATCTTTAGAAAAGTTTGTTTTGGGATCACTCGGGGTTTATGAGCAACCTCTTGGTATTCTTGGAGTCTCATCCAGACCTTGTGAGACTCAAAATACTAGGGACTAAAGGGTGTTTTTGAAAGACCCTGTTCCTTGGGTCTCCTTTAGCTGGAGGGATGGGCTAAAGCCATGAATCAAGCATTCTTGGGTGGTTCCCCAAACAGAACCATGGCTTGTGGTCTCTGGAGGAATGGGCAAGCATGGGTGCAATATTCCTGGGCTCTGGACAGTTAGTTGTTGAGCAGCCACAACTTGGTGGTCCCCTGCCCCAATCTCAACCCTATGAGATGCCCACCCAGGTCCCACCTGAACAGCCAACACCAGGCGGATGAGGTCTACCACCACCTCCTCATTGGCCAGCTCAATGCTGATGAGAGCCAGCAAGCCGTAGAGCGCCTCGTAGTGCTTCTGTATGTTCGTCTCCTCCTTACAGCTCAAGTAGATGTGTCTGTAGAGCTGCTGGGAATGCTGGGTGTGGGGGAAGGGGAGGGAAAGTTCGCAGTGGGGTGGGGGTGGAGGCAGGAAGGGCAATGAGAAAGAGAGGAAGACCAATCTGCAGGTGGCACAACAGCTGTGTGTACCCCACCTCCACCTTCAGGGAGAGGATGCCTTCTCTCTCTCTCTCTCTCTTAAGTTTTATTTATTTAAGTAATGCTTACACCCAATGTGGAGCTCAAACTTATGACCTTGAGATCCAGAGTCTTATGCTGTTTGACTGAGCCAGCCAGGCACCCCAGGGAGAGGATGCTTTTAAAGCAGACCCCAGTGGAAGCAAAGGTGCAGGACGCATTTAGGGAAGGGTGAATGTAGCGAAACCAGCATCAGAAGCTGCTGCCTAAACTCAGCTGTGTTTAGGAGAACACAGCCTGCAGCTCAGCTCCGGCTAGGCTCACCAGCAGGTGCTCCCAACTCTGGCCTCTGTGTTGGGCTTGACCCTGGGGGTTTGCTGCCCCCCTGCCCCGCCCATGGGTCAACTGGTCTTCCCGACTAAGCATGCTCAAAGAGCAAGCGAGAGAGCAGGTCTGGCGGCAGTGGTCAGCACTGACTTAGGGGGCTGGGAGGTGGGGGTCCACAGAGCCTGGCCCACCTGGGCTTCACTGGGGCTTGAGGTCACACTTGCTAACCTTCTTCATGAAGACGGTATCCTGTCGGGAGCACTTGTCCACTTTCAGCTTCAGGACCGAGATGTCGCTGAGGGTACTGAGAGGGGACATGAGGGGCTGCCTTAGCCCTGTGCGAGGCCAGTCAGAGCTCATGTGGTGTCACTGGGTTTCATTTTGACATTGTTAGTTGAGTCACAGCCACACTGTGCTTTGGTTCTTAGACCAATCTCCACTTTCCTCAAGTTCTCATCCTCTCTCCTGCCCATTCTTGTTGCTTTTTCTTAAATCCTGATCCAGAGTATTCTCTTCCTCCCTTACCTCCTCCCCCAGTCTTTACGGATAAACCTGCATCCCCTTCCTTCCTCCCCACCCGCTAACTCCATTTAGTACCTGCTCTTGGTCTCCCCCATGTCCAATCCATCCCCAGGCTCCCTGAGAAAGGTGCCCCTCCATCTCTCCTGCCCCCATGGGACCCCAGGGTCAATGTCCGGGATCTGCTCCTGCTGGTTCCCACCAAATAAGGGAACTGTCCTCTCACCTGGATGTGAGGCCTATTGGGAGTCTTCTCCCCCATCACACACCAACTGGAGGGGAGACCCCAAGTTCACCTGATGGTTGAGAACTTGTGGCGGTTGCCATGACGATCGATGAAACTGATGAGAATCTCTAGAACGAAGAGGCGGATCTCTGCATCCTCCATGAGGGCGGTGGAGAGAAGGCGGTCAAGGAAGTTGCTGGGCAGTGCTGACATCATGTTGTTGCACTGGAAACCTGTGGATACCTGCAAGGGAACCCAGAATGCCCATGCTTAGGAATGCTGGTCCTCCCGGTGTAGGGAGGCTCTCATGCACCCAATCTCTCTCAACATCTCCCAACCCAGGTCCTCTGTCCTCCACCCTAGGCCCTGGATGCCTGATGCAACTTTTTTGAACATGCCAACAACCACCTAGACAGGTCTTAGGTTGTTAAAAGCAAGCAAAGGGTAAGCGCAAGAGGGGAGCAGGAGCCAAGGAGCCTCTGAACCTAATGTTCCAGCCATCTAAGCGCAGCCAGTGAACGCTTACCACAAACACAATGTTGCATTAAGAGCGTGGACAGTCACAACGACATGGAGAGATGGTGGAAGAGCATACAGTTGGGCTGAAGAACCAGAACCCACACACATAAAACAACCATTTTGTTACATCTCTTCTACGTAGCCTTACTGGGGGTCTTCTGGTTAAAGCCAGCGGGCATCAGTAGACACATCATATATGATGTTGTCAAAGCATTCACAAGCAGCAAAACATATTTCCTGTTAAGTTCATATTGCAAAAACAATGCCTTTGATGATTCAGTAGGCCCCAGGGGATCTAGCAAAGCCTGGTGGCATCATTGGTGAACATCAGCTGACGGATATGAGTGTACCCCAAACTGTCACCTTGATAAGGAGCTGAATGCAGTGAGAGTAATGAGAGTAAGCTCAGCAGAAATGGCAGGAGTACACAGACCAAGGAGGTCACCAGATGTGGGCAGTGCCCGCATAAAAAGCCTTTATAAAAACACAATGACATGAACGGTGTGGACTCGGGACAGGGAATGTATGGGAGTGACAAGGTGACAAGGTGTGAATGGGAGTGAGTGGGGTGTGTGTTTCAGTGTGACTGAACAGAGACTGGGGCTATGGGATGAGATGGGGAGTCGGGGAGGGGAAGGGGACTGGGGATTTCCCACTGTTAGTCTGAGAAGTGTGAAATCTGAAGGCACATCAATTGTACACTGCCACCTACTATTTGAAAAGGAGCATTTCTAGAAAATTCTTCTTGTGATTGTATGTGTGACTGGTGAGGGTAGATGGAAATAAGGACAACCATGAGAAGAATCTAGTTGTGAGATGTCCAGGGCTTAGGTGGGGCCGTGTGTAAGAATAGTAGGGGAGGGGCTGTTATACACAGATTCCAGGACCCCCCTGGGACTGATAGCTCCGAATCTCTAGGGAAGCTATACCTATTTTAACAAGTTGATCATGGAGATGGCATTGGATTGGAGGATAATGAATCTGGACTCCAGTGATGGCTGCAATGATGTAAAGAAGAGGAATGTAAAACCCTGATGAAGGCAGAGCTAGTGGCCAGGGGACAGAGGTGAGAACAAGTGCGGAGGAGCAACAGGTGGAAGGGACCTGGGGAGGTACTTGGAAGGTGAAAAAAGGCAGGAACTAAAGATGCCATCCCAATTCAGAGATGATGTTTGACAAGGCTATCAGGAAACTTTGTGAACATTAGGAACAGTATCCAGCCTGCTCTGGGTGACCCAGCTCTGTGGATACCCAGACTGCTAGAGTGTAAGGCAGGTTGGATTTCAGCCCCCCTATTCATTCACCCTTTAGGCTGGGCATATTTGTGCCGTGTGCAACCTGAACCACTGTATATGGTAGCCTTCTCTTGGTCCCTTGGAGGAGCTGCCTCCCGTAGAGGCAGAGCAGGAATGGGGACAGGAGAGACTCACCTGAAGGAGGGATTTCAGCAGCATAATCTGGGTCAGCCGGTTCCTGTTCTCTCTGTAGACCAGAGACACAGATACTAGGATGGTGATGTGGGCAGAGATCCCATGCTTCTCATGGGCCCCTTGTGATTAGATTCTCCATGAGGCTTGTTACCCAGGACTCCAGTTGACTTCCAGGGCCAGGAAGCAGACCAGAGAATTATTGGCTTGCCTCAAAAGTAGGAGGTAGCTATTGGTAGGGAAGCTTGAGGAATTGTTGTGGGACCCAAGGGCCCCACTAAAGCCTGCTGAGGGATTCGAGAGTAGAAGAGAAGTGGGGGCAGGACCAGGAAAGTTAAAATGGAGAAAGGAGTCAGCGAGAAAACACAGGAAGGGAAGCTGGGGTGGAACGTCGGCCGATAGAGGAGAAAGGGGAGCAAGGCTGGTAGGCTTACCCTGTTTTCCCTGTCTCCATGGGATGGTGCAGGGAAGGCAGGGGGACCTTGCTCATGATGAAAAGGATCACCTCGGAGCGCTGATAAGTAGGCAGCGTGCTGGCAAAGGAGCCTGCAGGAAAGGGATGGGGCCCAGGTGAGGCTGCCAGCTGCCAGGGTCTGCCCTCCACCCTTCACCTGAGCAAACCACTGCCCAGAGTGCCGGCTGCGTCTCTAGGGAGACAATTAAGACGCAGAGGGAGAAACCTAGACGACGCCAGGGGACTCCCGGGCTCCGGCTCCTTCCCTGGTCTTTCCGCAGGCTGTGGTGAGTGTCTCGGGGAAGCAGAGGGGAGCGCCCGCGGTGCTAAGCAGGGAGGCTCTGAAGTGAGGAGCCCTGCACGCTGGAGGGGTGGAGGCCCGGTCCCCCCGGTCCGCAGCCAGGAGCGCACCCACGGCCTTCTCCCTGTCCTCCCTCCCGCTTCTTCCCTTCCTCGCTCCTCCCCTCCAATCGCTCTAGGGCGGAAGCATCAGACACGCCTGACCCGGGGGCTTGGGTGCAGGAAGACTTCGCCGCTCTCAGCCTGTGATTGGGAGTCCAGCCCGAGCAACCCCGCGGACCTCGTTCCGTGCTCTCCCTCAGGCCCGGCTCAGGCCAGTCCCAGAGCTGTGGGCGCCGGTGACTGATTCCATCTTCTCCGACGTCCGCGAGGAACACAATTTGAGCCGACGACCCTCTTAGAGCGCCGGGGCGTCGTGGTCCCTGCGGCGGTGGAGGCTGCCCCCTGCCCCGCCCAACCCGGACCTGACCCTGCAGCGCAGGCCACGCCCACCGCCCGGCCCCGCCCACACAGGCCCCGCCCACCGCCCGGCCCCGCCCACAAGGCCCCGCCCCCGGTCCCACCTATGGTCTTGATGACCGCCTCCTGGAACATGCGCTCTTCGTGCTCCTTGATGATCTTGGTGCCCAGGCTCATAGCCACGTCGTAGCTCCCGGTCAGGGCGTAGTCGATGCTGAGCCGCAGCTGCCTCAGCAGAGTGTTGAACATCTCCAGCACAGTGGGCCCTGGGCGCAGCCGGGGTCGGGGGGTGTGTGGAGCGAAGGGAAGACCCGAAATCCAGGGCTGGCACCTCCCCCTCCCCCCCTCCGCCCCCGCTCATTCTCCCCTGTCTTGCATTCCAGCCAGAGGCTTCCTCTGCCCCCACACCTGCCCTGGTTGACTTCTTCCGAGGAAAACCGTCTCTGACACCTCCCTGCGCTCCCTTGCCCTTTTCTGGAAGGCGGAGGCAGCTTCCCGCTAAGGGCAGTGCTTTGTATTTGGAGGCTTCCCGGCCTCCACGCTGTCACTCAGCGCCCCCTTACCGACAGAGCCGGTGGCGGCGATGACGGCAGCTTCCGACAGGACCTCCACGATGCCCGCCCGCACCGTGGCCGCGCTGCGGCTGTTGGCATCCAGGTGGCTCAGGAGCTGCTGGATAACCAGGTGGGAGTGCTGCGGCTGGGGGGAGGAAGACGTGCTGGCCCCAAACAGCAACCCCCACATGGCCTCTGCGCCAGGGCAGCCCTGGACTGGGACCCAAAGGCTGGCGTGGACAAGAGTGAGGTCCTGAGGCCAGTGGGCGCGGGAGGTGGTGCCCAGATTCCATCTCCTTAGTGTCCCCCCACCTTGGTCCAACAGGAGCAGAGCCCCATCCCAGTGACGACCTCTATTTCCAGAGTTGTCCTGGGCCCTTCCACTTCAAGGGAGTCAAAAACTAGTTTAAAATACTGTCTTTTCATTGTTCCCGGGTCCCAGGTCATACTGATAAGGGCCCCACAGGCTACAGGGTTAGTCCAGTGCTGCACAAAGTGTAGCCGAATTACACTGGGATAGTACAGAAATTGAAGGTAAGCACTAGTGAGCAATGTGATGATGCTGATGATGAAGCCCGGTATGGTCTGTGGGCTTGTATTTTGCATGAGTTTTCATTTACTTTTTCTAAGAATTCTTTAAGATTTTTAAAAAAGATTTTATTTTTTTAAAGATTTTATGTATTTATTCATGAGACACACACACACACACACACAGAGAGAGAGAGAGAGAGAGAGGCAGAGACATAGGGAGAGAGAGAAGCAGGCTCCATGCAGGGAGCCTAATGTGGGACTCGATTCTGAGACTCCAGGACCACGCCCTGGGCCAAAGGCAGGCACTAAACTGCTGAGCCATCCAGAGATCCCCAAATTCTTTACTTTTTAAAAAATTTATTTGAGAGAGTGAGGAGAGAGCTCAGAGGGGAAGAGAGGGAGGGAGAAGCAGGCTCCCCACCAAGCAGAGAACATGATGTGGAACTTGATCCCAGGATCCTGAGATCATGACCCGAGCCAAAGACAGATGCTCAGCTGACTGAGCCACCCAGATGCCCTAAGAATTCTTCTTAATTGTATTTTATAAAGTATTGATCTGTGCTGGATCAGAAATAAAACTGAAACCCGCCCTTCCTCACGGCTAGATCAATGAAGCGGCATGTCTCGACAAGTAGGGGCTTGGAAGAGGTCACAGAGCAACCCTGCTTTCTCCTTTAGCACATTGTCCTGCCCCCACCCCCGCCACCCCGAGATGCCCTGGGCCAGGGGTGAAAGCTGGACCGAGGGATCCACCATACCTGAATTGAATACATGATGATTTTAAAGCAACGGATGGCGAACACCTTGGGTTCCCAAAGAGAATGGTTATCCAGGTGGCTGTGAGGCAGAAAATATGGGGGGATGGCTGTGAAAGGCAAAGTGACTGAGGGAGGACAGGCAAGCTTGAGGGAGAGGGACCTCCTGAGAGACCCAGCCCCTGGTTTCGCTCCCAGGTAGCGAAGGTTATAGGTAGCCCTGAGGGAAGGGGATGAGGGACCCCGGGGCCGTCCCGGCGCAGGAGCTGGAGAGAAGACAAGGACTAGAGTCCCACAGCTGTGGACTCAGGAGTGAAGCTGGGCACTGTCCTTCTGTTCCGGGGGGCCTCCTAACCAGCACCTCTCCCCAACACCGAGCTAGGCCACTGTGGGGTAGCTTCTGCTGTCACGGTGCAGGGAACACAGGCACAGAGGACCATCTGGACACAGCACCACCGCCAGACACCTCCTTCCCCTCTCCCCAAGTCAGCCAGCAGGATGCCAGCACCTGAGACAGTTCTCTGACGGCCAGGGGCAGGGGGCACTCACATGAGAACAGGCTTGATGGCATTCTTGATGTTGCCAAAGGCAGCCCGGCCCAGCAGTTCCCGAAGGCACCTCTCGGCCAGCTCTGCTGGGTTCTCTTTCTCCTTCTCTGGTGCTTGGAGGGGCGAGGGCGAGCGGCTATAGAAACAAGCAGTGTGTGGGGGTAAGGGGCAGCCAGCAAAGCCGGAGGCAGGCTTTGTGCAGCCTGCGTTTCTACGCTGCATCCTTGCCAGCGGTGGCACTAAGACAGGCAGGAATTTTCCGTGGGCTGAACGAGATAATGTAGGAGATATCTTGGCTGGTGGAGATGAAACAGGGTAAAGAAGCCCAGGGTAGAGGAAGATCACGGGAGAAGGGATCCAGTTCTCTTTCTGGAAAGCCTTGAGGACATGTGCCCCCCACGGGAAGGGCAGATAGCCTGCACATAGTGGGCCTGGTGAGGCTCGGACCGAGTGTCTCCATGCCCCGGACCTCAGGAAAGAAAAAGATGGGGTGTGAAGAGAGGGAGGCAGAGTAAGAGAAGGCATAAGTAAGTGGGAGAGAAGAGGAAGAGGAAAAAGAAGGAGGGGGAAAAAAAAAGAAAGAAAGGCATGGAGGTTGGCCCAGGTGTGACTCAGTGGTACCTAAGTGTCAGGGGCTGGTCCGGGATCTGGACAGAGGAAGGAGCCTCAAGGTCTCCGGGAGCGGGAGCGCGGAGACCACGGGCGGAGCTGGTCGGTGAGGCGCAGTTCCTCGAAGGGCCACCAGGGGGCACTTACTCCCCCCGCCCGTCCCCAGCCGCAGAGGCTGCACGGAGTCGAGTGCGGGAGGACCTCGCTCTGCGCGGACAGCGGGACAGCGCGGGGCACAGCCCAGGTGCACAGCGGCACCAGCCTTTCCCTGCGTCCCGCTTCACAGTCGGGGAGAGCGAGGCGCAGGGACAGACTGGATCCCCCGACTGAGGGCTCCCAGATTAAAACGCAGGACCTGCAACTTGTGTCCCGTGGCTGCTGGCTGGTCAAGAGGGTTTTCAGGGGCTGAAATACCATTAGGAAGGGAGGGAGGAAGGTAAAGTCCTCAGTAACTGGAGCCAGTTGACTTGGCCTGCTGCTTTCGGGGAGACAGAGATAAATAACCTGATTCTTGGTTCTGTGTGTTCTTACCAGCACACACTTTCGCTCAGGGAGTCCAGCACAGTTACTGTCTTTCCCTCCGGATGGACGCAGACCGTAGGGGGTACAGCAAGCTGGCAAAAGGCCAGACCCAAGGCTCCTAGGGAGCCGGCCTTGGGCTTATTGCAGAACAAGCCACAAAAACCACGATCCCTGGCCTTTTAGTTAGGCTTTACCAAGCAGCCCAAGCCGTCTGGGTCCCCAGAGGATGGCAAAGGCAGCCAGGTCTGCTGCCCAAGCTCCAGCCTTGCCTGCTTACCTCTCAGCCTCTTCCACATGCTGCAGATTGAAAAGCAGTGATGGCACAATTTTGTCCATGTGCTGTGGGTCCCAGATATTGGCTTGCAATTCATCGTTCACCGTCTTCCTTACCACCCCTTGCAGACCTTTGATGCCTGACATTCTGATTCTGTAAGAAAAAAAAAAGGCAAAATGGAGCCATGGAATCCTCAGGCCCTGAAAGGCCCAGCTTCTGTGGCCAAGGGAGGAGCATGGCGTGGGGACTGGGGATGCGCTCATCCATCTAAAGGCAGAATGGAGCCCACCTTCTACCCGTTGTGTGACTCAGCCTCCTGGCTGGCTGGTTTCCTGTGCTAGTGGATGCGAGCCCAGGAAGCCACGACCTCTGGCCCATCCTGGAGATTGCCAGGTGCCCTTGCCTGGGACCACACGGGCTTCTCCCTGATGCTGCCAGTTGCCCCAGGCTCCTCCTCTTTAGTACCCTGCTGGGTTTGTTCCCAAGATGTAAGGCCTCAAAGTACTGCCAAGAACTGATGAAGCAGGATCCAGGGCTATGAGTAAGTTACAGCAGGGAGGGGATCTGGATGGAGAAGCATGGTGCTGCCAGACTCTGAGCCCAGAGAGGTCTCAGCTGGGGCTAAGCTGGCTGAGAAACCAGTAAATCGAGTAATAGTGCAGAAAAGGCCCCATTCACCCCCACCCCCACTCTTGTACCTCTGCAAGTTCCACTGTGCTGACCAAGGGTCCTTGTGGGGTGGGGGGTGGGGCTCTTTACTGGTTGTGTATTTCAGCCCAAAGTCTCTTTTTTTTTCTTTTTGCAATCAAACTTTTTTTAATTATAAAATAATACATACCAATTATAGAAAAGTATAAAGAAGATTTACCCCTATGATCACCATTCAAAGAGAGCCTTTATTGGCATTTTAGTGTCTTTCCTTTCTTCTGTGCATAATACATAACAGAATTAAGAACCTGTACTGGCTTTTTCTCCCCATAATATTCCATCATAAGCATTTTCTTATTATCATTAAGTCTTCATAAACATGCATGATGTACTGTCATAAGAACTTTCTCAACCAGTCCCCTGTTGGTCATGTGTTTCAAACTTTTTGCTACTGTAATAATGCTATAATGGACATCACCAGATAAAACACTTTATAACATTACAAATCATGGCCATGAGTGGAATTAATGAATCAAAAGGTGAGAAAGGAGGGGCACCTGGGGGGCTCAGTAAGTTAAGCAACCGACTCTTGATTTTGGCTCAGGTCATGATCTCAGGGTTGTGAGATGACCTCTGTGTCGGGCTCCATGCTCAGCAAGGAGTCTGCTTGAGATTCTCTCTCCCCCTCTCCTACCTTCTGCCTCTCCTGTGCCCCCAAAAAGTGCATTTCTCTCTCCCTCTCTTGCGCTCTCTCTCTCTCTCTCTCTCTCTCTCTCTCTCTATATATATATATATATATATATATATATATATATATATATATATATACACACACACACACACACACACATGCATGCACTTATTTACAAGTCCCAGGGGTTGTTCTGGGCTCTGGGCTCTGCCAAGGCTATGAATGAACAACAGAGGGGATCTCAGGGAAAAAGGGTGCATGGAGGCTGTAGAAAAGAGAAACAGAAAGAAAAAGGATGACTGATGCTAGAAACACCTGTCACCTGGCAGGCCTTCCTTTCAGGGTTGGCCTGTGGGTGCTAATGGCACTGTCCAGTTGCCAGGAGAAAACCTCAGCCACCCTCCTCCTGATGTGCAGCACATCCTGAAGCTGTTAGAACACAGAGCTAGCTACGTATGCTTCTGCGCCTTCCCCTACTGTGTACTGTGTGTGTGTGATTGTACATGTGCTGTTGCACGTATGTGTGATTATGTGTGTGTGGTTATGCATGTGCTACTGTGTATGTGATTGTGTGTGTGCTATTGTGTATGTGTGATTGTGTGTGTGTTTCCCCTCTGCTCCCCTCCTGAAAGCACTGCCCGAGTGGCCAGCACCTGTTCCAGCCACACCTGGCTCCAGTCTGGCATCTTCCCCAGCACCTGCTCCTGGACATGCCCCCAGCTGCTCTGGCCCCTTCTGTCTCCTTACAGCCTGTCTGCAGTGAGGTGGCTACTGCAGGGCCAATGCTGGGGACAAGATGAGGGGCTCCTTCCTCTAGGGACTCCCACTGTCCGCCGGAGGCATGGGGTAGCACACTTCCAGACCGGGACTATTTTAGGAGATGGGGAGCTGTGGAGGCTGGGATGCTCCCAACCACTCACAGGGTGGGTGAGCTGTCCTGGAGGCGCTCCACAGGCTCACAAGCTTTGGGAACTGGCCACCTGTGGGATGGAGGGGTTCACTTCCTGTTCTGCTAATGCAGACCCTCAGCTGTGGTGATAAGCTGTTGTTCGGGACATGCAGGGTTCCCTGACCCCACTGTTGCACAAAACATGGCAATACCCTCTGAAATACTGGTGTGATGAAGGAAAAAGCCATCAGCTGAGTTCTGGAAAAACCACTGGAGAATTGGAGTCCTATGGGCATAACTGGCCACATGTCAACTTCAGCCCCAATCCTCCTTTCTTTCTCTGACGACTCCTGCCCTTTCCCTTCTCTTCTCTTCTCTTCTCTTCTCTTCTCTTCTCTTCTCTTCTCTTCTCTTCTCTTCTCTCTCTTCTCTTCTCTTCTCTTCTCTTCTCTCTCTTCTCTTCTTCTCTTCTCTTCTCGTCTTCTCTTCTCTTCTTTCTCTTTCTCTCTCTTCTTTCTCTTCTCTTCTCTTCTCCTCTTCTCTTCTCTTCTTCTCTTCTTCTCTTCTCTTCTCTTCCCTTCCCTTCTCTCTTCTCTTCTCTTCTCTTCTTTCTCTCTCTTCTTTTCTTTCTCTTCTCTTCTCTTCTCTTCTCTCTCTTCTCTTCTCTTCTCTTCTCTTCTCTTCTCTTCTCTTCTCTCTTCTCTTCTCTTTCCTTCCCTTCCCTTCCCTTCTCTCTTCTCTTCTCTTCTCTTCTTCTCTTCTCTTCTCTCTCTTCTCTTCTCTCTCTTCTCTTCTCCTCTCCTCTCCTCTCCTCTTCTCTTCTTCTCTTCTTTTCTTCCTTCCTTCTTTGTCGCCTTTAAACATATTCTCTGGTTTCAGATAGCCTCCCCGAGTTGACCACACACCCTTTGTGGGCAGAGGCTGACTTCTAGTCATTTTGCACCTTATCTGTCCCATGATAGGACTTTGCACAAAACACCTACTCACGGGGATCCCTGGGTGGCTCAGTGGTTTAGCGCCTGCCTTTGGCCCAGGGCGCAATCCTGGAGTCCCAGGATCGAGTCCCACATTGGGCTCCCGGCATGGAGCCTGCTTCTCCCTCTGCCTCTCTCTCTCCCTCTCTCTCTCTGTCTCTCATAAATAAATAAAATCTTAAAAAACAAAAAGAAAAAAACCTACTCACTGCTTCCTTGCCTCTGAGTGGTAACTCATCAGTCTGCTGCTGTGCATCCCGCCTTGGCTTCTGTAGGCATATATTCACGTATATGTCTTTGTGATGTCATTTGAGGAGTTTTATTTCTATGTTGATAAGTGTGTGACTGTGAGTTAGATAACTTTATAAGTTTGAGTCTGTATTCTGTAACTCAAAATGTTTATCTGAAAGCGTTAATTTGGGGTGCCTGGCTGGCTCGGTTGATAGAGCGTTCAACTGTTGATCTCGGGGTTGTGAGTTCGAGCCCCATGTTAGGCACAGAGATTACTTAAAAGAAATACAGTCTTTAAAAAAAAAAGAAAGCATTCATTCATTTATTCATTCACCCAACAACTGTTTATTAGTTGTTTACTGATCCCCAGGTAGCACTGCAGCAGGTGAGATGCAGCAGTGAACAAAACAATGACTCCTAGCCTCACAGACTTTACATTCTGGTGTGGGGGTTGGGCAGACAATGAGTAAGAAACAATATGTTACAGAACATGTTTGAAGGGGATTGTGCTATGGGGGAAACAGCAGGGTGAGGGAATAGATGTACAGGATATTCAAGAGAAGGGATTATTTGAGCAAAGGATTTGAGCAAGGGATTGCAAGGGGTGAGCAAGTGAGCTAGACAGATATCCAGAGAAAGCTTTCCAGGCACAGGAACAGACTGTGCAAAGGCCCTTTGGCAGGAATGTCTTTGGTGTGTTCATGGGGCAGTGAGGCAGCCTGTGTGGCTGGAAGGGAATGAGCTGGGGAGAGTGGAGGAGACAAAGTAGGGTGCCGGCAGACGTCAGTCAATGTGAAGACCTGGGCTTTTTATTGGCAGGGACATATTGTGATGGAGAGTGGTGAGTGGGTACGTTTCTGGGGGGTATAAACACATGTACTTCTAAACGAAAGAGCACAGGTGTGTGCATGTGTGTATATATGTGTGTAGCTGACTCTCAGATTTGGCTCCCAGGACCATTCCCTTCCATCTGTTCCTATTTTGTGCCCCAGAAGATTTTCCTTTGAAAGCACATGCTGGGAGCTGGGAGCCCAGCTCTGTCCACCTGCCCACCTGCATCCCACCAGGTGTTCCTTTCCTCCTCAGCAATGTCAGAACAGAGGTAGACACTGATGAAGACAGACAATGCACTCTGCGCTGGGAGCTCTGTAAGACCCTTCGATGCCCTTGTCATTAGGTGAGTGGGCCCCCTCACTTCCCCCACTCACTTAGTCTTGATTTCCATGTCATCATGGCTGGAGTGGCACATTTCACTGAAGCGGGACACAAAGAAGTCATAGCTCCGGTGATAGGATGGGGTGTCCTCTTCGATGTTGGCAAATTTCACAAACTACCCGGGAGGAGAGAGAGAAGTACAGGTGAGAAGTGACCCACTGTGCTCTTCACCTTCAGGCTCTAAGCTGTGGGCTCTGGGACTTGCAATCCCAAGGCCCCCTGCCCTAGAAAAGCCATGGGACAGACACATCCGGGAACCATGCATTCCAGGACTTGGCTCTAGTCTGCTTCCCACAGCATAACTGGTCTCCACACCTCTGTGGGTTCCAAATCCTGCTTTTCCTTCCTGTCTACACCACCAGACTGGACCTCTGGCCCTTTCAAGCCCTTCTCCGCTGAGGTGAGCAGAGGATGGAACGGGTGAGGACACAGAGGGGACTCCCTTAGGCTCTGCCCCCTTCCATTTCCAGAATTGCATCAAACACACAGAGGCTGGGAGGCAGTGAGGGGTCCACTGAAATAAGCAAAGCCATCATCAAACCATGTCTCAACACTTTAGAATGAATTCTGGGAACCAAGAACAAAATTGAAATTTGATTTAAAAATGTAATTCCGTTTTTTAAAAGATTTTATTTATTTAGAGAGCTAGAGAGCACAAGCAGTGGGGAGAGGCAGAAGCAGGCTCCCCGCTGAGTAGGAAGCCCCAGGGCTCAATCCCTGACTCTGGGATTATGACCCAAACCCAGGGCAGATGCTAAACCCACTGAGCCACCCAGGTGCCCCTAAAAATGTAATTCCATTTTATTGTTTAAAATATGAGTACAGTTGTAAAGTTTGCCGGTTCAGTGCTGTTAAGTCTTGCTCAGCATTATCAGCTGTTGAATTCCTTCTGCCACCCGGCTGCAAATTTGCAATTCTAAATAGGGACTTAATTTCAATGGAATCCCACGGAGAAGCAAGAATCATGGACTAAGTAGAGTTAAATAGCTAAAAATTAAGTATAATTCTTATAGGTTATTTTGTTTAATGTTATAAATTTAGTGCTGCAAACAACTCAAAAGATTACGCTTATAATAAAATCTATTCTCCATTATTCTATCTTGTATTGTTATTTAATTTTTGTAAACATTTGTTGGTTCTAAAAGGATATGCTATTATTTCTAAAAATTATCTAGTTAGTGCAGTCATGATATTCATTATCAATTGCCAATCTGTTTCTCTAACGATTCAAAATTTGTTAACTTTTTCTGGATGACAATTAGCAACTTCCTTTTTTTTTTTTTTTTAAAGATTTTGTTTATCATGAGAGACACAGAGAGAGAGAGAGGCAGAGACACAGGCAGAGGGAGAAGCAGGCTCCATGCAGGGAGCCCGACATGGGACTCGATCCCGGGACTCCAGGATCACGCCCTGAGCTGAAGGCAGGCACTAAACCGCTGAGCCACCCAGGGATCCCAATTAGCAACTTCCACCAACATTAATTATTCTTTCACTAATAAGTATACATTTGTTTTCTGCTGACTAATAGAGTCTCAACATACAAAGCAGATAAGGAGGTCTTTCTTTCCAAGTTAACATCTAAAATGTATACATCTATTTGGAAGTGAATATTCTGATATTAGCAATAAATCCAAAGGACACTGCTTGCATTATTGATGGGGTTCTGGAGAAGAGGCGTAACGGTAATTCATGTGATCATAAGATCATTGATTAGATATAAGTTCAGGAGTTCTAGAAACAACTATAAAGCCAGCCTTTGGCTACATGAACGTCTTAAGCCCACAAAAGGTTAGAACACGGATGGAGGCTGATACCCAGGCTAAAGTGAAGTTTAGGAGTACTGCTGCTCTTACCCACCAACAGGAAGTTTCCAGGCTGCACTCCCCTCCCCAGAAGCCTGGCGTGGTCAGGGCGTCCATCTACTCAAAGTGGACAGGCAGCTATTGGGGTTCCTGCTGCAGATCCACCTCTCAATGGTAGTGTGACTTTTGAGTGGGACATTTAACTTCTTGTATGGTTTGTTTTTCCCGCGTGTAAAATAAATACTGCAGTCATCATTCACTAAGATTCTTAATTTTTAAAAAAGATTTTTTAAGAGAGAGAGGGAGAGAGAGCGATTCCGCATGCATGAGCAGAAAGGAGGGCAGAGGGAGAAGCAGGCTCCCCGCTGAGCAGGAAGCCCAGCCCCAGGACTCTGGGATCATGAGTGCACCCCTTAATTTTTTTTAATACTGTATGTACCTTACATATGACGAGGCAGCTTAAAATAAGACAATCTGAGTGTATGCAAGAGAATATGCATTTAAAATAATTAAAACATGGGCAGCCCTGGTGGTGCAGTGGTTTAGCGCCGCCTGCAGCCCACGGCATGATCTGGAGACCCTGAATCGAGTCCCACGTCAGGCTCTCTGCATGGAGCCTGCTTCTCCCTCTGCCTGTGTCTCTGCCTCTCTCTCTCTCTCTGCATCTCTATGAATAAATAAATTTAAAAAAATCTTTAAAAAAATATTTAAAAAATAAAACAATTAAAACAAGACTGAAAAAAGAGACCATAATAAAGATGGAGAAATAGTCAATGAGTTTAGTCTAACATTTACTGACCGTGTAGACTCAGATGTGTATCAGGAGGATGAATGCCCAAACTTCATGTTCTCGGGTTTGGGAACCGGGGGCTAGCAGCGAGGAACATGCAGAAGCTCATATATGTCAGGTACTACCCTAAGCATTTCACACACATCATCTCTTTTATCTTTAAGAATGACTCTAAGTGCTCCAGAGATTATGTACAACGGAGTCATGAGGCTTGGGAACCACGGAGATTTGCGTCACCAGCCCCAGACATGCTGAGTCACTCTGGGATGAGGCCCTGGGGTTTACCTTTTAGCACAGTCCCAGTAGTCTTGATGGGACAGTCTGCATTTGTGGATCTCTGCTAAGTCACTGACAGACAACCTGGCCTCCGGGCTTGTACACACTGCCCCCCTCTCCCCACACGGACCCTTCTCTGAACCGATTCCTGACCTCTGTGCAACATGACGTCAAGTTCTCTTGCACTTTCAACTTTGACTTTCCTCTTCTTCTTCTTAAGATTTTATTTATTCATGAGAGACACAAAGAAAGAGAGAGGCAGAGACACAGCAGAGGGAGAAGCAGGCTCCATGCAAGGAGCCCGATGTGGGACTCGATCCCAGGACCTGGGATCACGTCCCTGGGATCACGTTCCTGAGCCAAAGGCAGACGCTCAGCCACTGAGCCACCCAGGTCTCCTGATTTTCCTCTTCTAAGTGCCATGAAGCCATTAGCAGGACCGGCAGACAGTCAGGGGCATGGCCTGGGCGCTTGTTCATGCCCAGTGTCTGTTGAGACTGGCCATTCCCCACGCTGCCCAGGCTGCTAAGTATTTTTGACTAGTACCCACTGGCTGTAAGGTTAGAATTAAGATTACAATCAATTTTTAAAAACCAAAAATTCCATGACAGCCACTCTGGTAAAGCGGGATAGAACACATCCACGGGGATTCTTTTTCTACAACCAGGGGTGGCCTTTTTCTAGTTTCTTCTGTATCTATGCCAGTGGGGCCAGCCCCTGCTGCTAAGCACAGGAAACCGCCCTGGTTTTTCTTGTCTGACTGTGTTCCTGGGATTTCACTCTTCTGCACTTTTCTTCCCTGGAAACTTCGGTCTGAGTCTTCTCAGCTCAATCAGAGTTCTTCCATTTAAATGGACAATGGTCCCCCCTACACTACTGTAGTCACAGTTGGATGGCACCTCCTTGCTCTGCCTCTTGTCATCTGTGTGACTATGGACCAGCTGGGTAACTTCTGAGCCATGGTCTCCTCATCTGTGAGTAGGGACACTAGGACCTATGTCAGGGGGCAGTCACTGGGATTAAACGGGGTGGGAGGGGATGCTGAAGCAGAGTGACTAGCACAGTGCCTGGCACAGGGGAGGTACTCAGGAAACAGTGCTGTGGTGACCATGATGACAGTTGCCAGTTATGGTCTGGTCCATCAGCTCTAAGACCAGGCAGCGTGACCCTCAGCCTTTTCATGTCACCAATACAGGACTGGCTAGGCAATCAGAGGAACCCAGGTGGGAAGCATGGACCAGGCAGGCAACACACCTCAAATGCCTGGGGGTGTGGAGAGAAGGAAAATAATTTTAGCCACCCTAAACTGAGGGTGGGAGTGATGACTGCAGTGGAGGACAGGGAGGATGGAGGGTGATGGCCACGAACCCTGAGGCACCATTCAGGGACTGAAATCATTTAGTGCAATAGGGTGGGACAGAGCACAGCACAGAGGGGCAAGAGGGTGAGACTAGGGGATAGCCAGCAGCCATCACTGCAAGGCCAGGGACAAATTGGTGGAACACTGGTTTTCTTCTCTTTAAAATGCATACATCATCTCCTAGGAATGTGAATAAAGTAGAGATAATTAAGAAAAGCTCCCCAAGTTCCTGAAATAACAGGAGTTCCATGAATCCAAGTTTCAATATTAGTAAGGTTCTTATTTCTAAGAGGCTTAAGCTTTTTTATCAAGAGGTGGGGGAGGGGCAGAGGGAGAGGAAGAGAGAATCTTTTTTTTTTTTAAGATTTTATTTATCTATAAGAGACACAGAGAGAGAGAGAGAGACAGAGACAGAGACAGAGACAGAGACAGTGACACAGGCAGAGGGAGAAGCAAGCTCCATGCAGGGAGCCTGATGTGGGACTCGATCCCGGGACTCCGGGATCATGCCCTGGGCTGAAGGCAGGCACTAAACCGCTGAGCCACCCAGGGATCCCCAGGAAGAGAGAATCTTAAGCAGGCTCCAGGCCCAGTGCTGAGCCTGATGCAGGGCTTGATCCCCTGACCATGAGATCAGGACCTGAGTCAAAATCAAGAGTTGGAAGCTTGATTGACTGAGCCACCCAGGTGCCCCGAGGCTTAAACTTTTTATGATTCCTACAGGATTCGGCATCACACGATCATTGAGTGGAGTGCATGCTGGGGCAGCGTACAAATACATTCAAGACCACTCAACAAATAGTGGTCTGGTCTTTACACGTCTGCGACTCTGCTCATTTGTGCTTTCTCATCCCACCTGACCAGAAAAACAAATTTCAAATATGTTTGTAGTGAAGCTTGTTTGCCTTGGTTTAACTCATACCTTCTTCTGTTGGAAGTCCTCAAAATATTCAAAAGGCATGGGTCCTAGGAAAAGCTGTTTATAGAAAGGAATTGTATCAGGTGGAGCCACAAAAAGCCCAGCCCATCTTGACTGCTGAAAGTGGATGGCAGCGAAACACAGAAGCAGCTAACACCCATATTCTAAGTTATAACAACATTAAATATTTCTATGGCACCTGCAGCTCACACATCCTATTAGTTCCCTGGGGCTGCACCACACCGGCCTTTGCCTTCACGCTTATCTCCTCTGCATCAAATCTCCTTTTGACTACCTCTTATCAGACTCTTGTGACTGCAGTGGACTCATCCAGGATAATCTCCCCATTTCATGATCCTTAGCTTAATCACATCTGCAGAGACCCTGTTTCCCTATAAAGTGATGTTCACAGGTTCCAGGGACGGGCACATGGACATCTTTTGGGGGGCCTATTTTTCAGCCTACCAAAATATGTGTCACCTAATGTAATTTTTGGCAAACTGGCAAGTTTTTGCAGGATCTCTGTTGTTCCCATTGTGAAGATAAGGAAATTGAGGGAGCAAGTGAATTATTTTGGGTCATCCAGTGGTGACAGGTAGAGTCGGGCCTCAAACTTGGAAATTCTGATACTCTGGTGCTCTTTGCCCTCCACCAGTGGGTTTTAAATTTTAATGTGCATTGGAATGACATGAGGGAGCTTGTGGAAAATGCAGACTTCTGAGCCACCCCAGGCCTGGTGAACAAGACTACCTGGGGAGTAGGGTCCAGGTATTTGCATTCTGAAGCGCCATCTCCCAGCCAACTTTTGCACAGGAGGTTCTGGGGCAGGGGTTGCAGACCCTATGTCCTTTGTCCCTTTACTGGCAAGCGGGACCAGTAGCTCTAGAGATGTTCCCAGTCCAGGCTTATGCAGGATGCTAGAAAATGTAGAGAAGGACATCCCTGGGAATGAAGGTCAGCAAGGCTGGCTAGATGGCCATCTCCTTTGAAGACCACCTCTTTTGAATTGAAGTGGTTCAGAGTTAAACCAAGGATTGGATAGGTGACGGGGCCTTGGCTCCATTTCTGGGGCCCAGAACAGCCTTGGGGCAGGGGGTGCAACCATTTGAGGCTTTGGCTGTCAACTATTCTATTCCCATATTTGCCAGGACTCCTGCTCTGTTAGGAGGTCTGATGATAAGACTGCGCTTAACCCTATTCTGAATCTCCCATACAGAGAGTATGTGCCCTGTTTATTACATTATGGGTCGTGCAAAATAGGTAACATTTTGTTACCAGGATATCTGAGCATCTCTAGGAACCCTTGGTGTGATAGCTTGATAGAAGGAGCTTCCCTCCCTCGAGTCTGAAAGTATGACTCCCCAGACACACCAGCAACAATGGCCTGGCCAGGGAGCATTGGCCTGTGGAGTCCCCCAGGGACACCTCCCAGAGAGCCCATCCCAAGCTGCTCCTGAGGCTTCTAGAGGTTGACAGGAATCTTTGGTGATCGTGATTCAGAGGGTCAAATCGGGGTGCTTCAGGGGGGCCCAGGTCAAGGCCCCACACTCACTGTGGAAGTCCATCAAGACCTGCCAGACATGGGGTTAGAACACTCCAGTTTCATAGTGAGTAAGGCCTCCGTTCCTTGTAAGAGAGACAGTATAGTGCTACTGTTATAAGAAGGGGTCTGGAGCCAGACTGCATTTCTGAATCCCACCTCCTCCACTTATGAAGCTTATCTGCATGACCAGCCCATCCCAGGTGACAGCTGCAGCCTCATCCACCCCCCACCCCCCACCCCGTGGCATTTTTGGCTTGCTAGGAACAACCCCTGGATTCCTACTGAGTGCATTTACCTGTGTGGCCGGTCACTATTTTTTAAAATGCACAATACAGCAGGTACTTCCTGTCTGCTTCGCTCCCTTTATTGCAAATTCATACTTTACAAATTGGCTCTTGTTAAAATGCTACTTGCCTAATGAATAAGGTTGTGAAATAATAAAACTGGGTTTGTTTTTGGTTTCAGTTTTTTAAGATATAGTAATGATGAAGAAGGTCTCCATAGCAACAAACTGAAGATTCGGGACATGTGACACTTCAAAGGCCCCAGGCACTGCTAGGGCCACCCTTTCAAGATCAAAGTTTCAGTCCTTTATACCCAACAAAGGGTGCCAGGCTTGCTGGAGCAGATGAGCCACCTTTGGTACAGGCGGGAGGGAGCCACAGTTATGTGAATACTGAGGGTTACTAGGGGCCTGAGTTAATAAAAGGAAAGCGATCTCCAAATATTGACATTGTAAAAACAGCTCTCCCCGGGGAGGGGAAAAATGGAAGCTGAGCTGGTTGGCCTCACTTCTGTGCTGAGAGTCTCAAAGCAGGAGTTAGCCTTTCTCTCTCGTACGGATGAGCATTCTGAGCCACACGACTTCCTGCCATCAACGACAGACCGCAGTCTACAATGTTGAGCATGGAGAGAACCCCAACTTTCCCCTAGATCTAGGACTGCAGGCCGCCTCGCTGTGTTTACCTCTGCCAGGAGAAATGGGAACCGCTTCTCAGCTTTGCTGAGATAGATCCTAGCTGGGAAGCAGATCCTGCAAACCGCATGGGTTGGACTGTAACACCCCCTGCCCCGTCCTCCAGCTGCTCTTGTTGATAGCAACTTCCAGAGAAACAGTTCCACTGTGATGTGATCATGTCCTGCCAATGCCAGCTGAGCCACGGTCATTCCCTAGACCTTACGTTTTGCGAGATTCTTTGCAAAGCTGACATGGTTTCAAGGTCTCTCAGGAAAGCCTGGTCCTTGCCACTAGAGAGGGTGATCCCTCCAGCCCCGAGCAGCCCCACATACCAGCCCGGTAGACACAGACCCAGGAAAGCCCCAGCCGCCCCTGCTCTAGAATCCCCGTGGTGTGCTGGTGCTGACCCCTGTGACCTAAGCGGTACAACTGGCCTCACAACTGTGATTTGATCCGCCTGCAAGGAGCCCACTTCTGGCATGTGGGTTTCCAGCAGCGGTTCCTGCACTGGTGTTGGGTGGGGGAGCATTTTGAGTCAATAGATGACAGTCAAAACCGCAAGAGCTGATGAATCGTCCAGGGGGAGTATACAGAGGGAGAAGATGAGGGCACCAACTGTGGAGACCACAGACATTTAGGGGCATGTAGAGGAAGAGAATCATTGCAGGAAACTATGTTCATTTCCGATTGCTGCCGCAATAAATCACCACAATTTAGTGGCATAAAACAATACAAATGTATTATCTTATGGTTCTGGAGATCAGAAATCTAAAACAGGTCTGTAAGGCTGTATGACTTCTGGAGGCTCCAGGGGAGCATCTCCTTGCCTTTTTTAGCTTCCAGAAGCTACCACCTATGTCCTTTGGCTCACAGCCCCCTTTCTTCCATCTTCAAGGCCAGCAGAGTAGTATTTCAAATCTTTCTCTCTTTCCCTCTGCTTCCATCATCATTCACCTTCTAGACTCTGACCCTCCTGCTTCCCCGCCTATAAGCATCCCTGTGATTCCACCGGACCCACCTGGATAATCCAGGAGAATCTCTCTATCTCAAGATCCAAAACCTGATCATATCTGCAAAGTCCCTTTTGTCATTTAAGGTAACATTCATGGATCCCAGGGATTGGAACGTGGATATCCTTGGGGGGACTGTTGTTTAGTCAACCACGGGAACTAAGGAGCATAAACCAGGTGGGAAGAGCTTGGGCAATAGGGCCAGGAGGTCAAGGGAACCCCAAGAAGGTTCAGTCAACAGGGAGATATGCCATTAAAGATACAGCAGCTGAAAGACAAGTGGGGAATGGATTACTTGCCTGGTTCCCACAGATTTCTACTGGCAAAGACAAAAACGTGCTTTTAATAAGAAGAGAACTGGTGAACACCACCCTAACCCAGGATGGCATCCATGAAAAAAGTGAGATCTCAGACATTTGTGGTCTGTCATAATTGCAGTTTGCAAGAAGTATAGGCGACAGAAGAGCAAAAGAAATGGTGCCACAAGCAATTAACCAGACAAACCCAGAATGTGGGGCCATTCCGCAGAGCAAATGACCTGGTCTCTCCAAAAAGTCAGTGTCGTGAAGAGCAAAGGTGGGCAGGAGAGGGCTGGCAACACGCCAAGAGGCAGAGAAACAAAGTGAATGCATCATCCTTACTGAATTTGGATTTGACCCATTGCAACACAAGACAATTTAGGGACTCTTAGGGAAATTTTGGGCACTCAATCTGAAAAGAATATTAGGGAACAATTGTTCATTTTGTCAGGTGAGCTGAAGGCATTTTGCCGTTATGCAGAGCGTATTTTTTTCCCTGTGAGTTTGTTTATTGACTTTGTTTGTTTATACTGGAAGAGACTTGGATTTACGTGTCCACCGAGGGAAGGGACCAGAGAAGGGTTGCAATAAAGACCTGGAGGGGCAAGAGAGAGAGAGAGGATGGAGGAAGGCTCCTGACCAGATGGGAGTCTTCTGGAGAGGAAGATGAGGGAACCTCACCTATTTTCTTAGGATAGGAGAAGGCAAGGCCACCTCTGACACAGAGGAAGCCACTATGGGGAGGGAGTTTGGAGAGAAAAATAGAAGGTTTTCGAAGAGACCACTGAGAGGGTGAGTGCAGGCAGTGGCCAAAAAATGGACCAATGAGCCACGCTGAAAGCCTGAATAAAATTGTGAAACATGTATTTGCAGAGGCCCCGACCCACACATTTTGTGGTTTTCAGAGACACTTCTCTGAACCCGGCCATTCAGGTGGGGAGGGCAGTGTGGCCACAGGACCGGGAGGTGAGGGCAGGTGGAGAGCGGATGGCTCCCAACAGGTCCAGGAGGGGGTCAAAGAAAGGGAGGACCAGTGGCAGGTGAACTCTGGAAAGAAAGGAAGGCATCCTGGAGGTGAGGTCTGGAAGGGGCCAGCGAGGACAGGACAGGAAGGACAGGACACAGGCAAGTCCCAGCCAGGAAATCTGCTTTCCTGGAGGCAGAGGGCTGGGGCGCCTGCAGGAGCCTGCATCCCTCCTGCTGGAGGAAGGAAGCCACCCTTCCCTGCCGCACCTCAGTTGTCACCTAAAACACGAACGAACACGAACGCCTCTGTGCCATTGACCTTGGGCTGCTTAGGGCTGAAACTACGGTTTAAAAAATTTTAGGTAAAATTTACAAAACCTAAAGTTAACTTTTTTTTAAAGAAAAAGAAGATTTTATTTATTTGACACAGACAGAGCAAGCACGAGCAGGGGGAGCAGTAAAGGGAGAGGGAGAAGCAGGCTCCCCTCTAAGTAGGGAGCCCGACTCAGGGTTCTGTCCCAGGACAGAGCCAAAGACAGACGCTTTACCGAGCCACCCAGACACCCTAAAGTTAACCCTCTTAAAGTGCACAATTCAGTACCCCTTGTTAATTTCCTAGCAGCAAAACCCTTTATCCAAATGAAAGTTGCAAACTTCCACACAGGATCCTTCTAGTCCTCCTCCCAGGAGACCTCAAAGCCCCCATGAAAACCTATTGAAACTCTGAGGCTAGACTCTCTAGGACTACATCAAGTGCTAGCATGCTGGCAGTTCTAAGATGATGAGGAGCAAAAGAACACTGTCCTAGGGAAGGCCTGTGGAGGTCCCAGGCTTTGTGAGCTCGAAAGAGCATCTGTTTCAGGGGCACCACTAGCAAAAGCTGCCTCCAAAGCTGGGCTTTGAATCTATTGCATTTATTTGATTTACCTTACTCATAATCACCTGTCCTTATATAACCTTCATTGTGTGCAGTACAGGAATCATTAGCTGACTCACTGTTGCTGAGGCAGTGATTGGCTGTGATGGGGAATCTAGGAATCTGCAAGGCTGGAGCTAACAAAACCCCTACCCCGGGCCAGGACTTGCTGTGGGGAAAGATAGCTCTGGCTTCCGTATCCCTCGGGGGGAGAGGCCCTCTGGATGCATGATGACTGGTTTATTTTCCATTCAGATGTTCTCTCCTAGGCTATAGTTTTCTTAAACAGGATAAATGAAACAGTATCTGGAGCTGTTGCCAGGGCAACCTGACACAGGACCTCACCCTCAGGTACTGTATATGTAATTTGTCAAAGGCAGCTGGCTTACGGAGAGAGAAAAGGAAGGGAATAGTTGCTACTTGGGGTCCTTAAAATTAAATTTAAAGACTATCTCCTGGTTAAATCAACTTCTGTGGAACAAGAAAGCAGTTGTGATCCTTGCAATAAAAATTCAGAAAACTCAGGCTGGAAGGTTAAGAGGGCAAACGTTTAACTTTTCTTTCTTTTGTGATATCTGTAAAATCATTGCGTATCAGGGCTTTTAACACCAAGCTGCTTGAAGGCCTGGAGCTGAAAGCAATGCCCTGAAGGGGATGGAACAGTTAGATGGTGTGACACTGAAGGTGGGTGCCTGGGTGGCTCAGCGGTTGAGCATCTGTCTTCAACTTGGGTAGTGATCCCGGAGTCCTGGAATCAAGTCCCACATCGGGCTCCCCGCAGGGAACCTGCTTCTCCTTCGGCCTATGTCTCTGCCTGTCTTTCTGTGTCTCTCTCATGAATAAATAAACAAAATCTTTAAAAAAAAAAAAAAGACACTGAAGAAAGCCAGCAGGATATTCAGGTATATGTAGATAAATATGAAATGGGGAGTTCTTGACGCATTTGATAACTCTTCTCTCCTCAGACCATAACCTCTCATGACAGTAACCACTTGTACAGAGACCAGCATTACAGAGCATTGCAGAGCTTGGACCAAGTTCAGTCAGCTCACAGTATGGATAAAAAGACTGGTCCATAAAAGATAGCCCACTCAAGGTTAGCTAGCTGGGCAAGGGCAGAACTAAGCCAGAAACCCCGTTTCCTGCTTCCCCATGATCTCTCCACTAATCTGATGGCTCTTTCCTGTGAAAGAGGCACAAGCTGGACAGCTTTCAAAGTATGCCTCATGGAGCCAGGGGCCGAGCTGTGAGGGCATGGGCCATCCCCTGCCCTCAAAGGAATGGCTCCCTTTCCATCTATTTTTATATCCACTGGGGTCCCCACTTAAAATTATTTAAGGGAAAAATCTTTACTAAAAAAAGTTTGAAGATCACCAGTCTAAAAAGATAAATTCAGTAGATCGTGGTGGTAGTTGTGCAACCTTGTGAACATATTAAAAACCTCTGAATCATATGCTTTACTATAGTTATCCGTTTTTTTTTAACATTTGTTTTATTTATTATATATTTATTTAAATTTAAAAAACTAGGGGATCCCTGGGTGGCGCAGCGGTTTGGCGCCTGCCTTTGGCTCAGGGCGCGATCCTGGAGACCCGGGATCGAATCCCACGTCAGGCTCCCGGTGCATGGAGCCTGCTTCTCCCTCTGCCTGTGTCTCTGCCTCTCTTTCTCTCTGTGACTATCGTAAATAAATAATTTTAAAAAAAATTAAAAAAAAATTTAAAAAACTAAATAGCCCTTTATTCACACAAAGAGGGGCACTAAGATAAGAGGTGAGTGGTACTTAGGGTCAGGGACCAAATAGGAATGGAATAGAGCAAGGCTGAACCAGACATCCTCCATGCCCACCCCATCCTCCCCACTCCCAAGCCCCTGGGCAGCTCCTTACCGAATTGGTGCCAAGGATCTGTAGGTTGGGCTTCTCTGATTCCAGCAGTTTGGCCACCATCTTGAGGAAACTCTCTACAAAGAGGTTGATGCTCTGGCAGTGGCAGGCCATGAGCAACTGGTCCAGTGCCTCCATGGCGATGCACACGTACCTGGGGAAAGCAACACCATCACTGGGTTTCATGCCCATCCCACTTTGTTGCATGACTGGGACGATCAGCATAGTGACCATGTGGCCAGAATCTGGGTACTGAGGCTCTTCCAATAGGCTGCCAATGTCTGAATAGCCATTCCAACTAGTGCCTGCTCCAGTCCAGCACCAAGAATCAGAAGGAACCAGAGCTGGAAGGGAGCTTGGAGACCAGCTCCCCCCTAGTCCCTCATTCTACAGATGAAGAACATGAGGACAGACGAAGTGTGCCATTTCATAAGTAGACATAAGCAGAAAGGATTGATGCCTGGAAGAGCAAATTCTGAACCCAAACCCAATGAGATCAAAGAATTCCTTGATCCAAGGTCAGGAACTGTTTGTTGAGCACCCACAGGAGAAACTCTGTCTTGGTGCAGGGATGTAAGGAAAGAGGAAGTCCTTTAAGTCAAGGAGCCTCAAGTTAGATGGACAAGATAAACACAAAGATACCTCCTGTAAATGGAAAATAAGAAATGCTACAAGAAAATCATGCAGGACATCCCAAAGAGTTCCACCGAAGGGTGATGGTTCCAGGGGGTGGAAGAGAAGAGCTCTAGGAAGGACATTTGTGAAGAATCTGAGATGGGCCTGAAGACCAGTCAACTGCAAAGGTTAAGGAATATAAAATCTGCAGGTATTGCATTTGAAGACCTCAGAAGTCCTATGATCATCACACAATATGGTTGATGGCAGGCAGTATGATATTTAGATGATGCATACCATACCTCGGGAGCATCTGTACCTCACAGAGGATAAAATACACATAGAACAAAATTATTTTTTTTCCTAATGAGGATGATTCTAAGTCCTTACTGACTTATTCCCTCTAAAGTCTAAAACCTGAGTGAATACCTCTGGAAACCAGAAATACGCAGTGCCCAATGATGAATGGCTTCTGAGGTAAGTCAGGTCATCCTATTTTTTGACAACCAAATAAAAACTTCTTTATATTTCAAGCTAAATCTTAACAACTTTATCCTTTATTCACAATTTTACTTTCAGGAACGGTAAAAAGACAGGGCTATACCTTTTACATGCCAGCCCTTCAACCACTTGAAAAGATCAATCCCGTTTTTCTTGCTCTTTTCTTCCCCGTGCTAAAAACATCCAATCCTTTACAAACTAGCCTCTGTTGGACAACCCCTGATTATCCTGGCTGGTAGTTGTCTTCTTCAATGCCTCTCTTGAATCCCAAGAAAAATGCCACAAATCAAATTCCTATTGAGAGTGCCCTTTGAGTGCATGTCTGAGTCCAAACTCGACGTGTGTTCTGTGGTGGAGACACAAGTGCATGGTCAGGTGAGGTATATCATCAACGGTACATGTCCCCCTTATAAAGTACTTGCACACTAAAGAAAACAGATGACCTGGGTGGCTCAGTCAGTTGAGTCTCTGATTCTTGATTTTGGTCCAGGTCATGATCTCAGAGTTGTGAGATGAGGCTCCACATTGGGCTCTGCACTGGACCTGGAGCCTGCTTAAAATTCTCTCTCTCCCTCTCCCTCTGCCCCTCACCCTGCTCTCTCTAAAAGAAAGAAAGAAAGAAAGAAAGAAAGAAAGAAAGAAAGAAAGAAAGAAAGAAAGAAAGAAAACGATGTAGGTGTTCAATGGAAAAGGTTATTGTTTAACTTCTGACAAAAACACTGTTGCAAATCTGTCCAAAATAATTTTATTTTTATTTATTTTTAAAAAGATTTTATTTATGTATTCATGAGAGACACAGAGAGAGGCAGAGACATAGGCAGAGGGAGAAGCAGGCTCCCTACAGGAATCCTGATGCAGGACTTTATCCCAGGACCCCGGGATCATGCCCTGAGCCAAAGGCAGATGCTTAACCACTGAGCCACCCAGGTGCCCTGTCCAAAATCATTCGAGTTAAAATCTTTATAATTTTCTTTTGGGAGTTAGGTTTCTGACGCAGAATGCTAGAAGTCTTTCCTGTAATCTCTTCCTCCCTCCTCCCCAGTAATTAGGAATTTTAGCTGAGCTTGTGACTGCTCACCAGGATCAGTTCCCAGCCCCTCTTGCAGCTAGCTGAGGTCACATGACTGAAATATTGCCATTAAAATGAGGGACAGTGAGGTGAACAATGTCAGTGTCACTTGCTTAAAGGACAGGATTGGCCTCCATGTCCTCTCCTTTCCTTTGCCTGCCAGCAAAGGAGTGGCAATACCTGGAGTCCCAGACATGGAAGTCTCTGGACAGCCTCAGGGTGCAGAACCCACACAGCCAGACTGGACGGTGACACGAGAAAGGGCAAAACCACTTCCATATTGCTGGAGCCACTGAGTTTTTACACAAATAACACAGATACTTAATGATCAGGTTTGGGAGCGCTTGGGAAGCCTCATGATGCAAATAAAAGCAAATCCTGAGCAATCCAAAGCAAATCAGCGACTGATCTCATAAGAAGGAGAAGAGAAGCTGGAAGTGATTCTATCCTGTGAGGGGAAGATTATCCTAAGAACCCTGCGGACTCATGTGTGAGCTCACGTGCTGTTCCAGGGCCTCCATCCTCCTACTTGTTAAGCCACACCATGTGGACTAGAATAGTACTTCCTTTTACACAGAAATGCACGACAGGTAAAGTGGGCAGAGAACTCCTCACCCTAACAGAGGTGCTGAGGGATCAGGTTAATGCCTTCAAGTCAAAAGCAAGTAGCAAAAGACTTGTCTGAAAGATTATGGTGGATGTGTCAGCACGAGCTTTTAAAGTGTGAAAGCTGCCTGATGCTCGAAAGCCAGGTTCATATGCCAGGCATATCATAAAGGATGAATGAAAAGATTTATTCTCCTTTATGCCTCAGTCCCAGTCATACCCATCTTTGGAATGTTAGGCAGATATTTGAAAAGCCTTGATTAGCTAGTTGCTTATCTTCTTTTTCAAACAAAGTTTGGTTGAATAAAAAAAATAGATAAAAAGTATGACTATGAGGTGATTTCTGGAGGTACCCTGAGGCCACAACACAAACCCGCACAACGCTGCTTGTGGCAGCTGTTCAGTTTCAGACATCATGTGTCCAAACTGCCTGGCACATGAGCCAGCTCTGCAAATCCAAACATATAAAGTAACAGCAGCCGTGGCATCTCCTCAATGTTTGCGGTTTTTTTTTTTTAAGACATCAGATACCATTTCTTAGATACCCTTGAGCTAACTTTTATACTGAGCAATCGTAAGAAAAACAGCTTCCCTACTCTGAAA
The DNA here is from genome assembly GCF_018345385.1 of Vulpes lagopus. Lineage (NCBI taxonomy): Eukaryota > Metazoa > Chordata > Mammalia > Carnivora > Canidae > Vulpes > Vulpes lagopus. Next base: position 114,326,284 of record NC_054828.1, read on the forward strand.
TTGTCCTGTCCATTTTTGAAAAGTGTTTACTGAACTGAGTCTACTATTATTAAATTATTATTTAATAATATTAAGCACTATTAATTATCATCTCTGGGCATGTTTACAAATGGATCGGGTCATGCTCTTATCTACAGAATGTCTTTCAAATATAAAGCCAGCATTGGTTTAGAGCTCCTGGAGCGCACAGGAGCCACCAGTCCCAGCTGGGGCAGGGGTGGGGCGGGGGGTAGGAGTGGCTGGCCATTCCTAGCACACGACAGCCTTGCTCTTCAGAGGCCATCCCCATCACAGTCCAGGAAACCTGCCATTCTTTGCAGACAGTCCCTGCATGTTTCAGGTCGGCTGTGCTGGCCAGTGAGGCAGACTGAATCCCATGTGGTTGGGGAAGCAGCCTGGCTGAGGCCCTTCCGAAAGAGACACGCTTTCCTTGCAGACGAACCTGGCCACGTTTGGGCAACGGTGGCAGGAGAGCAGAATTCTCTTCTCTCATGAATCATCCCAGCATCTTAGGTATGAAGGGCTTCACCATTTGTTCACTAAGTTCAAATGAGGGAAAGGAAGAGGTTGGGTGGGGTTTGGCACGAGAAGAAACTAGAAGGCTTCCCAAATTCCAGAGTTTAGATCACTGCTTTTCCTCTTCCTATAAAATATTCCCAGAAAATCCTAATAAGGTAAAACCATCCTTTGCAAACAAGATGAATGAATGAATGAATAAAAAGAAAAAGAAAAAAGAAAAATTGGCAGGGGTGGAAATTCTGATGGAAAGTGAAAATTATGGTGGCAGAGAAAGTGAAAAGTCAGACAGTTGAGGGCCTACTTCTTTGAATACACTCTTCTTTGTCCCTCATGTGGCACCCCAATACTAACGATGGAAGGATTGTAATTATGAACTGGAATTTTTCAAAGTATCTTATAAGATTCAAAGCTCTCTGTGCTGGTCTGACCTTACCATAGCCCTCTTGGATACGACCTGTAGTGGGGCCCATCCTCTCAGGGAGAATAGAGCATGAGCTTCTCAGGATGATGGCTGCTCAAAGGACCAGAGCCAGACGGGTCGGTCTCAGCAGAAATCTGATCTGGGCTCGGTGTCCTGGAAGGAGTCCAGCATAGTAATAGGTCTGGGAAACTGAACTGGCCTGAGAACGAGGAGCAGGAGGGAGCTGGTGAGGACGAGCCCGCCCCAAGGGCCCAAGGGGGAAGGGCAGGAGCGGGCACAGACTGCAGCAGCAGGTGACAACCAAGGGTCCTGGATGTACTCGTAGGGCTTCCCAGCAGGTGAGGAAGACAGAACCCATGGAATTTGAGATAGAATCGGGTTCACAGGTAGCAACCGACACTGGGAGAGGACACTTGACCGGTGACAACAGGAACGCAGGGGTGAGTGCCAAGGCAGGAGGTGAGTTATAACAACGGAGGAGAACACACAGGGCATGAGGCAAGAAGTATCTCATATTGAATTCCAGAACAGGCAGCTGGTTCTGCTCAAACACCTTGCACTCAGTCAAGAGGCACTGAGCTCCAGGAAAGGATGAGCAGGTGTAAAGAGTCTGGGAACGGGGTGGGTGGGAGAAGACAGGCAAATTCAGAGATGAAGACCGGCAGGCAGGAGATAGGGGACAGCTTAGACAGGGCCAGTCACTGCCCAAGAATCACTCAGAAGTCAATCGCCTTAACATAGAACCTCTCATTCTATGCAGTTAGAATGGACTTGGTCAGCCCCACTCCTGGACAGAAACTTCTGGGTTTTAGGAACACAAAAGTAGGGGCTGACCTCAGCCAGGGGAGGAAAGGATAAAGCTCCTCTTCTAGTAGGAATCTGCAATATCTCTGTCTGAAGGGTCAGGGCCATCCTCCAACCCTGTTCAGGCTCCTTCCGGGAAATGCGTGTCTCTTAGGAGTCCCACCAAATCAGGTCTGGGGTCAAGGTCCTCAGGGAGTAAGCCCATCTCTCTTTGGCTTGGGGATCTCCACCCTCCAGGCTCTAGGCACTGAGGAACCTGATAGAATCTGTATATGGTCAGAGCTCTGTGGTCACTGCCAACTGATCTTGAGTCTCACAAGGCACTTTCGGTGCCCCACCCCCGCTGTCCCATGCTCTCCAGTTTCTAGGGGTGTTCTAGCAGTTGGGCTGAATTGGAAGGAAAATGTACAAAGATGGAGAAAAATAGGGGGAAATCTCACTTTTTGCTCCTCTGCACATCTCTGCCCATCATGGCCCATGTCAATGAGCAGTAACTTGGAATTCACACCTTGTTCTCTCCCTGCCCGCATCTGGTTATCATCCCGGATACTAAACACATATAAAGGCAGAGTTCACACACGACTGGAGTTGGGTGATGAAGCAGGGAGGCAGTGGGGTAAAAGAGGACAGTTCTGCTACTGAGTCCAATACCCAAGGTTTGTGTCATCCATATGGTCAAACCATAAATACAGACACCTGTGTGATGACATGGGGACACAGCCCCTGAGCCTGAAGGAGGATATTTTGCTCTTCCAGAGCTGCCATCAGGAAGTTACTGATTACTAGGAAGATAATAATGATGTGCATGGGATTGGGGCGGGCCAGGAGAAAGAATAGGAGATCAGATCTAACAGATTTTTCTTCTCCAAATGTTTATGATTAAAGCTTCCAGTGAGGCCTTCAAGCCTTTAAATACTTAGATGCTGCAATGACTATTTTTAACAGAATGATACCAATTTTGAATTGCAGTTCTAAGGGCAGTGGAATATGATTCGAAGTGGCTCTGCTGGCTACAGGACATTTTTACTGAGAACCATCACTGCAGAGAGGGCAGATAAAATTAGTATTAAATGTGTAATGTTATTGCTAGCATATTAGTTTTAGGTTCAATCTAGGATAAAGTCATTTTTACTTGCTTGAGCATGCTTTATAATATGTCAAGGCGATTTATATAATCAGCACGTACAGTGCATTTGTGCCCTTTTTATTGAGCGTGTAGCCTAATTTTATTTTATAAGATGATGATAGAAATGTATTGTTTCTGGTCTTGCTGTTACTCCTAGGGATAGTTTGATTTCAGATTTGCTGGTGGATCCTGCAGAGGTTGGACCTCTACACCCTATTGGCACAATGCACACCTTTTCATTCTAGGGCTCATTCTGGCTTCCTCACCTGGAGGAAGGTATCTTGGCAGGTGGTAGGGCTGATGGGCAGTGGCGGGGGCCCATGATGGTGGTGGGGGGTCAAGGGGAAAGAGCACTGCCCCTTGAGAGAGAGGTGTGAGGTACAGAGAGCCAGGGGTGATCGCCAGCTGGTCTATCTGGAGTGGGTCTAGAGCAGGAATGGCAGGTGCAGCAGGCATGGCTGGTGGAGCATGACTTAGGGCCAGGTTGTAGAAGTCCCCAGAAATTAAGCTGAGGAACTTGGATTTTATTCTTAAAGAGCCAGATCTTCGTTTTGAAGATCTTGTCTGGAAGAACTGGAACAAGAGAGATGAAGCAGGGGAATAATTTCTAATGCTGCCATAATCTGGAGTCTGCAGCAGGAGAAAGGAAGAAGTAGAGGATGGATATATGGGGAATAGAAGCAACAAGACTTAGGAACAATTGTCCTAGATCTACCCCACCACCCGCCCTATCAGCAATGCCACCAGGGATGTCTTTGGGTTCCTTTACACAAATTCCCCAAATTGTGGTGTAGGTAGGACAGCAAACACAGTAGGTCCTGCTGCTCACTCTTCTTGTTGGAAAGTAACACATGCTTAATAGAGAATATTTAGGAAACACACAAAAAAGGTAGATAGGACATAAAACAAAGCACGCACACACACACACACAAACCTAAACACACTGCTCCAAAAAAGAGCACTCCTAACATTTATGGCATAATTGTTTTTACTATATTTTCTAGGCATTGAGATTTGTTGTCTATTTTTTAACTTGATTGTAAAATACTATATACATCATTATTTATTCTATTTTTCATTTACTTAAGGCATTTTCATTATTATGTGGAAAGCATGTTTATGAACATCATTTCTATCAAATTATATTCTATTTTTCATTTATTTAAGGCATTTTCATTATTATGTGGAAAGCATGTTTATGAACATCATTTCTATCGAATAGATAATATTTAACTAATCATAATTTGCTAAACCATTTTCCTCTTATTGGACATTAATTTTCACTATTTCATTATTATAAAAAACACCATAATGAACATATTTGTGGGTAAAGCTAGTTTATATTTAAGATTGATTTCTTGGGATAGAAGAATAGAAAAGGAATTTAGTGGACCAAAGGGCATAAATGTTTTTGAAGATTTGATCTACATTTCAAAATTACTTTCTAAAAAGGTTCAATCAATTTGTACTTATTCTTGAAAAGTATGAAACTGCCCCCCATGTTACCATTCCTTGGTTAATACTGGAAATACTATTTTTTCAAGTTTTTATTTACTTATTTGACAGAGAAAGGGAGAGAGAGTGAGAGAGCACAAGCAGGAGAAGGAGAGGGAGAAGCCAGCTCCCTGCTAAGCAGGGAGCCCAATGCAGGACTTGATCCCAGGACTCCAGGATCACCTGAACTGAAGGCAAAGACACTTAACTGACAGAGCCACCAGGTGCCCCTAGAAATACTTTTTTATCAGTTTGCTAAGTGAAGATGTTCTCTTAGTATTTCAAGCCACATCTTTGATTATAAGTTTGTTGACTATTATTATTTCTTCTTCCTCTTTCTGCGAATTGGTTATTTGCGGCTCTGGCTTCACAGCTTTTAGTGACTAATTTTCTCCACTCCAGCCCCACCATTTGTTATATGCAACTAATAGATGAGTTTGAATCCTTTGTCTTATTCTTTCAAAACACTTTTTTTTTGTTCTCTTTTAAATTTTGATGGTTTCTTTTTTTGACAGCAAAATATTTAAATTTTTTAAACAGTTAAATCTATTGATCAGTTATTTCCTTTTTCTTTTTTTTAAGATTTTATTTATTTATTCATGAGGGACACAGAGAAAGAGAGAGAGTGATAGAGAGAGAGAGAGAGAGGCAAAGACACAGACAGAGGAAGAAACAGGCTCCATGTAGGGAGCCTGATGTGGGACTCGATCCGGGGTCTCCAGGATCATGCCCTGGGCCAAAGGCAGGCACTAAACCACTGCGCCACCCAGGGATCCCTGATCAGTTATTTTCATTTCAGATTTCTTTACTAAACATAGCAAGTCCTTCCCTCTCAGAAGATTGATAAATATTTCATTTAAGTGTATTTTCAATGGACAAATTACCCCTAACCTTGCCTTCTCCCTAGAATGTAGATGGTCCCTTTTTAATATTTAATGCCTGATTTTTTTAATTAGAGAGAGAGAGAGGGAAGTGGGCCAGAGGGAGAAGGAGAGAGAGAACCCCAAGCACACTCAATGCGGGGCTTGATCTTAAGATCCTAAGATCATGACCTGAGCTGAAATCAAGAGTCGGCATTTAACCAACAGAGCCATCCAGACACCCCCCTCCTCCTACTCTGCTTTTTAAGACTGTAAGTTTATTGGTTTGATGAGAATAATTGCAGATTCTGGACTAGACCAACATTTCAAGGCCCCAGATTGTGGGTGAAGGCTTCTGAATAGAGACACAATGGGTAAAAAGAGGTGCTCCTAGAAAGCCAACATCCCCTTCTTCCTACATCTTGACAGCAACATCAAATTTTACTCTGCCATTGCAGGAACACATGCAACTCTCCCTCAGGCCCAGTCCCTGTTTTCCTAGTTTGCTCAATGACCAAGTCTACTATCATTTTCATAAAAGGATCCTATATTTTGCCCTAAAAATATAATATTTTTGAAAATATCTCTCATTTTCTCACATTTCTTACCCATATCGATGACGACCCACATCACGGATGAGCCTCTCAGAGAGGTAGGCGCCAATTCGATCCAGCTTCTCTGGAGCTGAGAGGGCATAGAAGGTCAGCTTCTCCATGTTAGTCTTCACTAGGCCATCCTGTAAAAGACAGGCCATCATGTTGCACCATGGCCATTCCATGGCTAGAAGGGTTCAAGTCTAACGGTAAATAATATGTCAATTCAATAATCATTTTCCAGAGTGCCATTCTGTATGTGACAAATCCTGCTATGTGGGGTCAGGGATATAGAGATGGTTAAAGCATCATTCCTGCCTCCCAGGAACTCACAACTTAGCCCAAAGTGTGCCAGCTATAAATTAGAATAGTGGCATAAATGTATATATTATGTGTATATATATATATATATATATATTGTGTGTGTGTGTATGGGGGTACATGTGGCTGTGTATATATATGCACGTGTATATATGTGTGTATACGTGTGTATACGTGTGTGTGTGTGTGTGAGTGAGTGAATGACAAGGCTTCATTGAAAGCAATCAGAATTAAAATGTACTGGGTATCCAGCACCAAGACATGAACAGGAAAAGAAGGCAGCTCAACAGCAATTAGGAAATTTTCCAGAGGATGCTGGAAGTATGGTCCTTCAACTGTTCATCAAGAAGATGTCACTGATTTCCGGAGAGCAAATAAAAAACATCAGATTCTGTCATTTCCAAAACCACACAACCTGTCATGCAGCCTGAGCAGGGAGGGGCGGCTGGGAAGCCGAGAAGCCAGGCCTTCTGTGTGCGTGAGTTCATCCAGACACCTGGCAGCTGCCAGAGGGAGCCACAGAGAAGACATGGGCTCCTGAGCCAAAACCCAAGAAGGGAAGTGCTCCCACTACACAGCAGGGAAATAGAACCATCAAGAGAGTTTGCTCAAGGCATCATCACTCAGAGAGGAGACATGAGTGAGAAGGATGTCTCAGTGGTACAGCAAAGGCCCGGAGTGTGCCAACTTCCCAAACCCTCTGCAGATGCCAAATCTCCTCAGCCTGCAGGCCCCCAGCTGGCTCTCCCCACTGACCAGAGTCTGAGCAGGCCCACAGGCAGGGGCCTTCCCCTCACAGCCTTGGATGGGGTGAGGCGGTAGGAGGTGATGCCAGGGGGAGGTGTCACCCACCTCGGGATCCTCAGGGAAGATGTTGTCAACCAGCCTTTTGTACCGGGGGCGTAGAGCACCGCAGCAGCCACACACACCTACAACGGCAAGAAGATAAACCTGTGAGTATAGCCTCCCAGGTAGGCTGAGGGGACTTGGGAACCAGGCCAAGGTGGCTTGTAAGGAACCAAACCCATGTCAGGAAGCAGAAAGATCCCTCCCCTAGAGTGCCAGGGGCCCTGGGGTGACTGTCTCCCACAGCTTGCCCACATTCTAAACATTTGTCCTTTGTGTTTTGCATCTTTTGTTTGGGGCTCCAGCGCAGGAGCATATGTGAGCATGATACCAGCATGTGTTCATGAAGCCAGGTGTGGAGGAGCACTTTGAGGGCTGGGAGCTCACCTAAAGGTCAGGTGCCACCCCTACATATGTTCCTGGTGCATGGGCGGGCATGTTCAGGTGGACACACACACACACACACACACACGCACACACACTTTTGGGGGCAGGACTGTAAACCTGCCTCCGGCAGCCCAAGAACCTCCCCTGGCATCCTGGGAAGGTGGACACAGCTTGGAGGCATGCTTGTTCCTCCTCCTGCTCCTCACTGGCACCCCACTTCTTCTATTCTCTTCTCCTCAATCTCCTCCACCATCCCATCCCCTGGAGCCATTTCTATTATAGAACGTTACATGAAACTATGATAAATTAACATGACCATTAATTATTAACATTTGAAAATGCATCTTGAATGCGGTGTAAGGGTGGTGTTTCAGGGTGGGGTGGGGGTCCTAGCGGGCAGCCAGGCCATGCGTGGTCCTCCAGGCCAGCACCCCCACCCCACGAAGTGTCCACAAGTCTGTGGCGAAAGACTAAGAACAACGTGGTACATTTTTAGAAAGCTGAATCTCTTCCATGGAGAAGACTGTCTGACATGACCTCTTTCTTTGTCTTCAGGTGCTTGAGATGGTGGTGTTAGGAAGTCAGCAGTAATAGAACAAACCTTGGGAAAATAAGAAGCTGACTCTTGTAGGTCCCACCATCAAAACTTTCAGTGGACAAAGGAAACTGAACCATCTGGGAAGCGCTGCTGCTCTACCTTCCTCGGGGGCCCAGGGATCCTGCCTTTCACATCTCAGCCGCACCCCTCCCTGTCCCATGGGGGGAGTGGGCCTTGTGGGGAGGCACCGAGGGGAGGGCAGGGAAGGGCCTGGGAAAGTCCACCCCTCCCCAAAATAATTGCTCCCTCATTCTCCCAATTAATGCTTAATTCTGCTTGTACAAACTTTCCAGTTGAAATGCAAATGAACCACAGAAGGATCAAGCCTACGGGTCATTCAGAAAAGAATGAATTACTTTAGTGGGAATTACTTTAATCACACAAAGAGCTTTACAGCTTCGGAGAAAGGCAGCTCTCTGGGAATTTTGATTGGGAGGGGGTGCAGGGCTGTGGTGCCAGGAGGAGGAAGGAGAAGTGATTTGGGCCCTGGGGTGACTCAGGTACAAAGGAATGGGTGCTTTCTTGGGGAAGCCAAGGGGCGCGCCAAAGGAAGGCAAGATATCGCATAACCGATTCATGTCACCCCTCATGGGGAGCTGTGTGCCCCCAGCAGCGTCCCTCCCCCCATGCATGGGGGGCAACAGAACTGGGCCACGGCTGCAGAGCCAGGCTGTCCAAGTTCAGTCTCACTGGGTTGGCCTGGCATCTCCTCATCTCCCCTCTGCCCATGCCTGGGGGTGGCGGGCGTTAGGGCTCTGGATGCCAGCTGGGGCTAGTTCTCATGAGTGAACAGCACCCAGGGGTGGCGTTCTCTGTCTTGGGCCTGCAAGCCTGGGATTTAAACCCATCCTCCTTCCCCCTTAGGCCACCTTGACTTCTACCCAGGGCAGCTGTCAGCAGGCTTCTTCCCGAGACGCCCACAGGACCTGCCCTACACTCTCCCGGCAGCCTCTTTGGTCACTGTCCCCAGACCAGGAGCACCGGGCCTTTGTGTCTTAGGGGAATGAGGAAAGAGCAACACAGAGAAGCTAGGGTGGCAAAGCCGCAGGGCCCGTCCCTTCCTCAAACATCTCTGAGAGGCCTATGAGACAGGATCTGCGCTGGACAGAGGCCAACTCATGGTTGCTAGAAACTCAGGCTTGTTGAGGAAGCACAAGCCCATTTTGGGTACTCAGGGCAGAAACCTCTGTGCAGGGACCCTGAGGGGGCGTGGGGTTCTTGGTGTTACCAGGGGGACCAGGAGCTGCTTCCCACAGGCAGCAGGCCCAGTTGTAGTTTGGTTTAGGGACGCTGGCTCTCTTTCTTCCCTGTAGAAACCAGGCAGCCTGTTGGTCTCCTGCTCTCTTGTGTTCTAGAAGGAATAAGAAACCTCAAGCTACTCTTCTGCTCCAGCGCCTCTGCCTGGAATGCGCCTTTCCCAGCACAGAGAACTCAAGGAACCACCAGGCAGGGCTCCCCACCCACCCCTCTGTGGGAACCAGTCACATTCAAGGCCCTAGGGCACTTACCCACCAGACAGGAAGAGGTAAAAAGGCCTTAAAATAATAAGAGAGGAATGCAGGTGTCTCCTCATCAGCAGAGCTGGCATTGCTTTCAGGCTGCTTCCTTTTTCCTTTTTTTTAAAGATTTTATTTATTTATTCATGAGAGACACACTGAGAGAGGAAGAAACACAGGCAGAGGGAGAAGCAGGCTCCTTGCAGGGAGCCTGATGTGGGACTCGATCCCAGACCCACATGCCCTGAGCCAAAGTTAGACGCTCAACCACTTAGCCACCTAGGCGTCCCTTGAGGCGCTTCCTGACTGCTTCTTCCTAGTCTGTTCTTTCTTTCTGACCTCCTCAGACCCCTTGAGGGCTCTCGAGGCAGAGTGGTCAACAGCATGGGTTTTCATTCATTCAACCTTTCTTTTTTTATTATTTTATTTTATTTATTTTTTAAATATTTTATTTATTCATTCATGAGAGACACACACAGAGAGAAGCAGAGACACAGGCAGAGGGAGAAGCAGGCTCCACGCAGGGAGCCCAATGCGGGACTCAATCCTGAGGCTCCAGGATCACGCCCTGGGCCGAAGGCAGACGCCCAACCACTGAGCCACCAAGGCATCCCATTCTTTCTTTTTTTAAAAAAAGATTTTATTTGGGGATCCCTGGGTGGCCCAGCGGTTTGGCGCAGCCTTCAGCCTAGGGCGTGACCTTGGGGACCCGGGATGGAGTCCCAAGTCGGGCTCCCTGCGTGGAGCCTGCTTCTCCCTCTGCCTGTGTCTCTGCCTCTCTTTCTCTCTCTCTGTGTGTCTCTCATGAATAAATAAATAAAATCTTTAAAAAAAAAAAAGAAAAGATTTTATTTATTTGAGAGAGAGAGAATGAGAGAGAGAGAGCACACGCATGTACAAGCACCAGTAGGGGGAGGCCAGAGGAGCTGGGGGAGGGCAGAGGGAGAAGCAGACTCCCCGCTGAGCACAGAGCCTGCCCATAGGGCTCAATCAATAGGACCCAGGAGATCATGACCTGAGCTGAAGTCAGGCGCTTAACCGACTGAGCCACCCAGGGGCCCCACAGCACAGCTTCTAGTTAAATCCCAGGACCGCTACTTCTGAGATGCATGACCTGGAGCAAGTGATGACACCGCATTGGTGAGTGTCCTGGGCTTGTGGCACCAGGCTGTTATGTTGGGAGGTCAAAGTGAGTTGGTGGCTGCAAAGCCCACGAAGCAGGGCCAGGCGGTCGCACTCAGCGAAGGCTCACCAGTACTCTCCTTCCCTCTGCATTCCCCACCCCCGGGGTCAGCTGAGCCCTTCCACCGCTGCCCACTGCTCTGTGCTGGCTGGTACAGCGTAGTGGGGCTTGCCCCATTGACCAAGGCCAGTGGACACCCAAAAAGGCCCAAGAAGTGAGGCTCACAGCAGTTCCTTCAGATCAAAGCTCATTGGGTCTGTGGATCTGAAACATGAACCGCTTGCCCAAGGCAGCTCTCTGTACTTGCCTATCACAATAACTTGACTCCACCTCCAAGGACTGGCTAGCATCTTCCCTAACCGAACGGAACCGGGTGTCCCCAAACCTTCTTGCCTCTGCAAACCCCAATGCAAATGTGACACATCAGGCGCTCACTCAACAGAGCAGACTTGGATGGTGATGCGATAAAGCAAGACTGTTGTTGGAGAGAATCCACAGGCCGGCCCTCGGGAAGTCAGTCACTAGCACAGCAGTTGCTACATGTTGAGATGGAAACAAAAGGGGCCCCACGAGAGAAAAACTGTTTTTTTTTCCCCTTTGCTTCTTTTTGGGCTCTATTCTTTCTAGGACCTGCACCCGCACCCCATTTTATACATGCTTTGTAATGCAAATAGCATATGCCCTCCTTTTAAGGGACAAGAAGCTGATAGATTTCTCTGGAAGAGATAACATCTAAGGAAGGATCCGGTGAAAATGACCAGATGAAGCTATCATTTGCATATTCCAGACCATTGTCAAGGTCCCTGGCTCCAAGGAATAACACCTGGGTCCTAGTCTTTATTTTAACTGATTCCCAGATGCCTGCGAGGACAGGTACACCAGACTACCATCCTCAATAAAAACCCGCAGACCCAGGCAGCCCTGGTGGTTCAGTGGTTTAGTGCCTGCCTTCGGCCTTCGGCCTGGGGCGTGATCCTAGGGACCCGGGATCGAGTCCCACGTTGGGCTCCCTGCATGGAGCCTGCTTCTCCCTCTGCCTGTGTCTCTCTCTCTCTCTCTCTCTCTCTGTGTCTCTCATGAATAAATAAATAAAATCTTAAAAAAAAAAAACCCGCAAACCCCAAAGAAAGGCTCATGTTCTTCTCCTTTCCAAGTCTCCCAGATGGTCCACCTGTTTCTGCTCTCTCTGCATCTTCTGGCTCAGCAGCACTGTGGGGGCTCTCGAGGCAGAGCCTGCCAGCATCACTGTGGGGGAAGTGAAGATCAACCTCAATGAACTGACCAGTACATGGGGATAGAACAGAGGTCTGGAGAACAGAGCTGCATTCCCCAAACCACATTCCATGAAGCTCTAGTTGTGAGATGCTAACAAGCATCCCTCGGGAAAAGGGTCTAAGGACAGATAAATGTATCAAATTGTGCATGCCAAATCTCCTGATTTCAGACTCATGGTGCAAATTAACATATTAAAGTCTCTGGAAAGTCACAAGGTAAAGGAACCTGTTGACACTTGTCAAACCAACATCTCATTTTTTTTGCAATTACAAATATCACTGTGATGAATACTTTTAACATTCTTTTTCCAAGGTATATGCACTTCCTATCATAATGTACTATAATACAATGCTGTAAATGTAATACATTGGAAATGGTGCTAATTTTAGAGTCTGAAAAGGACTGGGTTCAAGTCCTGGTTCTGTTGCGTTGAACTCTGAGTTCAAGTCCTGGTTCTGCCATTTTATCTTTGAGACTTATTTCAATACAATAAGAGGAAAAGTTTCTCCCTAAGATACAATGCTATGACCACAGTCCCAGAATTTACCACAGATTCCAGAAAGGGAGAGATCACCTAGAATTCTGATGGCTAGGGGAAGGGCTTCTCAGAAGAGAAGGGATAAGATGTGGGGTAGGATTCACAGAGGTAAAAAACACAATGGGTGCTTTATTTTTTATGTGCCAGGCTCAGGTGCTAACATACTTTACTAGTGTTAACTTATTAAATCTTTACAACAATCCCATGGGGTGGTCCTATTTTGTCGCCACTTTACAGACAGGGATACTGAGGCATCAGAAGGTTAAGTTACCTGCTTAGAGTGACACAGCTGATAAGTGGCAGACCAGGATTTGAACCCCCAAAATCCAGGGGCCATGATGTTAACTATCATGCCAGAGAGGGGGAGGAGTTGGCACCGTCATGGAGCTGAGAAAACCAGGGGCTTATATGGAAAGAGAAGAACCATCAGGGCAGCACATCCTGAAGGGAACCAGAAAATGTCACCCTAAAATATGCCTCTTTGACATAAAAATTATTTTGAACTGAAGGCCATCAAGAAGCAATAAATGGGGGCACCTGGGGTGGCTCAGTTGATTAAGTGTCTGCCTTTGGCTCAGGTCATGATCCAGGGGTCCTGGGACAAGTCCTACATCAGACTCCCTGAGGAGCCTGCTTTTCCCTCTCCCTCTGCTGCTTCCCCTGCTTGTGCTTTCTCTCCCTCTGTCAAACAAATAAAATCTTAAAAAAAAAAAAAAAAAGAAGCCGTAAATATAGAAATACGTCCCCCTTTCCTACATGAAGGCAGAAATGCAGAGAAGGTACCAGAGGAATCTGCAAACAAACTTTATAAAGCTAACCCATATTTTCCTAGTTACTTCTTCACCATTTACAAGTAAGCCAAGCCCTTTCGTTTTGTCAATTCTTCACAAATTTTTTGTGTCTTTGTCTAAAATATATGAAAGCTTTCTTCTGGTTGTCTGGTAGGTTCTCATTCTCTGATGAAGGTCCCCACCTTCCTCTAAGACTTCAAGTGAATTTGTCCCATTAATCTCTGTCAGTTTCATTCTCACACCCAGCCCTAAGAGGGTCAAGGGAGACTTTTTTCTCCCCTAAAACCTTAAGCCATAAAGGGCATGAGTCATCTGGGGACTTCACTAAAATGCAGATTCTGGTTCCGCCCACAGGGATGGGGCCTGACACCCTGCTTCCCCTCGGCCACCACCGCTCCTGGTCCACGGACCACACTTTGAGGGGGAGGCACCCCAGCACTGCGGTTAAGAATTTGGGCTTAGAGGGTCACCTGGGTGGCTGAGTCGATTAAGTGTCCCACTCTTGATATTGACTCAGGTCATGATCTCAGGGTCATGAGATGGTGTCTGCTTCGGGTTCTCTCCCTCTCCCTCTGCCCCTCCCCCTGCTCACACATGTACTCTGTCTCTCTCGCTCTCTCTAAATAAATTTAAAAAATTTTTTTAAAAGATTTTATTTATTCATGAGAGACACAAAGAGAGGCAGAGACATAGGGGCAGAGGGAGAAGCAGGTTCCCTGAAGGAATCCTGATGGGGGACTCGATCCTATAGGACCCCAGGATCACGATCTGAGCCAAAGGCAGATAGTCAACCACTGAGCCTCCCAGGTGCCCCCTCTAAATAAATAAACTCTTAAAAAAAATAATTTGGATTCAGGGGTCAGACGGGCTTAGGTTGAAATCCCAGCTCTTCTTGTTTCTGACTGTTTGACCTGGAATATGTTCCTTAACCCAGAGCCGAGTTTCCTCAGGTGACAAATGGAGCCAGCGATGGTCCCTGCCAGGGGACCGAGGTGCGGATCTGGCCACCACAGGCCCACCGCCTCCTCTCTCTTCCTCAACTCACTTGAAGGGAAGACACAGGTGGCCAGGCTGGGCCAGCCGAGGACAGCTTTGCGCAGCAGGCTGGACAGCTTAGGTTGTGCCTAGGTTACCAGGAAGCTCTGGGAGCCGCGGTAGCCGGGGGTGACAGTGACGATCAGCCTGGAGGTGGCATGCAAGACTGGACTCAGATTTAAGGCAGAGAGAGTGAGTGATTAGCCCCAGGTGGGGTAACCGCCTGCAGTGAGGGATGTCATCGGGATGGGGAGGAAGGGGCGGAATCCGCAAGACTGGAGACCTGCGGGGAGGAAGGGCAGATGGCACTAAGGGGGACTGCGGGCTTTCCAGGACAGTGCCGGGACCTAGGCTGAGCTGGGAGGCCAGGGGGCGTGGGGACATCGGGTGGGACTGCCCAGGAGGGCAAGGGCTTGTGAGAGAGACCAAGGCTGGAGCTCCGAGGCTGGTGGGCCCAGACACCACCGACCACCAGTGCCATGAGCCGGGGTCCGATTGCTCAGGGCAAATGGGCAGGAGGAGCAAAAGACAGAGCCCCTGAAGACGGCTGCCTTGTCCTTTCCCTCTGCCACTTTCTTCCTGTTTTCCCTTCCCACTAGTTTTCTATAAAACATTTCAACTTTTCCTCATTTTTCTCCCCTTCCAAACGCCCTCCATCTAAGGTATTTGGGGCCTTCAGGCTGCTTGGTACCAGAAACATGGCCTTATTAGCATGCTAAAAATCAAAATTCCCTCAAAAATCTGATTATCTAATTCACAAGATGCAGTAGCTGATAAACAGGCTTCCAGAGGGCATATGCATCTTTAAAAAAAAACAAAGAAAACAAAACCCTAAAACCAAACAAAATCATGTCTAACAGTAGAATCGTAGAGGCATGGGGCAGGGATAGGATGTTTATATGAGAAAAAGCAGTACACAAGTGTCTATAAAATGATCTGTTGTGTTGGACACTGGAGTTTTTTGTTTGTTTCTCAATCCTTTACATACATAGTTCTTAAAAATTTTTTTTAATTTATGTATTCATGAGAGACACAGAGAGGCAGAGACATAGGCAGAGGGAGAAGCAGGCTTCCCACAGGGAGACTGATGCGGGACTCAATCCCAGGACCCTGGGATCACACCCTGAGCCAAAGGCAGATGCTCAACCACTGAGCCACCCAGGGATCCCTACATACCCAGTTTTAAGGAAAATTAGGTAGAGAAACAAAATTAATAGGCTTGTTCTTTTGGAGCAGAGAGGAAGTATAGAAAAAGTGAAAGTATGGAAAAAATGAAAAGTGAAGTAAAGAAAGAATGTTTTTTATGTTTTTAAGCACAGGGTGACTTTCAAAAGAGGACAGGATGGACAACTCTGAAGCCATACAGCTGACCATATCCTGGAGGAAAGAAACACAAGAACAGATCACAGAGGAAAAGAAATCTAACACTATTATGTACTGTCTTATCTGCTCCAGGTTAGAAAGGGACCAGTCATATAATGAAAGAGATTTTTTTGGAATCTCAGCCAGAGGGCAGAGAGCCTTGAGCTGCACTCTACACTTCCTGGGTAAGTAATCAGAGCCAAAAGCAGAAGATAAAAGTCTCCTCTCTGATAAGGGAGATGTCTGGGGAGGCTTGGTCAGGACCCCCTGGCCTCTGGGTGCCATACCAGCTCAGGAGATGATAGGAACCCACAAGCACCACTAGAAAGCTTCCAACCAGGAGATGATGAATTCAAAACAGCCACAACTGGGCCAGGGGTAAAAAAGCCAAAGAACAGAAGACATTTAAAAGAATTTGTAGGGCACCTGGGTGGCTCAGTGGTTGAGCATCTGCCTTCTGCTCAGGGCGTGATCCCGGGGTCCTGGGATCGAGTCCCACATCAGGCTCCCCATGGGATGGCTTCTTCTCCCTCTACCTATGTCTCTGCCTCTCTCTGTGTGTCTCTCATCAATAAATAAATAAAATCTTTAAAACACAACAAAAGAATTTGAAAACAGTTCATTGCTACAAGAGATTCATTGATACATTTTTATGTATTTCTTTAATCCTGCTACTGACAGTATTTATTCTTAATGTCAGTACAAAGAGGTAGGTGGAGTTTAACTCACAGCCGTGTGCCTGTAAAAGAACCTTTTAAATTCTGAGCCATTTTATTTCTAAGGCAGGAGTACTCTTCCCCAAGGCTCTGTCTTACTCTCCAGGGATCGTGTCTAGCAGATCCAACTACAGGATGCTAAAGGTAAATTAATTAAGGATCCTCCTCTGTCATAGGACTTTTCTTGCCTAATATTTTTATATCAATTTTTTTAAAGATTTTATTTACTTATTTATTAGAGAGCACTCACGAGGAGCAGTAGAAGGGGAGGGAGAGGCAGAGAATCTTTTTTTTTTTTTTTTTTTTTTTTTTTTTTTAGAGGCAGAGAATCTTAAGCAGACTCCCAATTGAGCATAGAGCCTCATATGGGGCTTGACCACAAGACCTGAGATCATGACCTAAGCCGAAAGCAAGAGCTGACACTTAACCAACAGAGCCACTTAGGTGCCCCCTCTGTACCAATTTTAAGAAAGAGAGGGAAAAGTGGCATAGCCAGCCTCACTACCATGTAGCTGCACTGGTTACTGAAAAATCACATCTGTAGGGATTAATGGTGTTCAATGAACAGGATTTTAGTGGCCTTCTCGAACTTGCAAATTCTAAGAATGGTTAGACCTGCCTCAGCGGCCCTGCCTCTCCTGGGACCTCTCTATGGCTCTCTCTGCCCCAGCTGCATGAGCCACGTTGCGTGACCCTGTCTCAAGGTCCTTGTACTTAATATTCCTCCATCTGGATTATTCTTCCTATTTCCTCTGGGCTCCCTGGCTTTTTTTCTCCTAAAGTGTTTGCCCAAAATATCACCTAACCAGTGAGAACTTCCCTGACCCTATTCTCCTTTAATTTGGGAGAAAGGGATGATGGTCATATATATTTGCTAAATGAAGAATGAGTGTATAACTGGGTAGAAAAGGAGTCACGAATTTCAAAGTCAGTAAGGGGGGGGGGCACCTGGGTGGCTGAGTGATTGAGTGTCTGCCTTTGGCTCAAGGCTTGATCCGAGGGTCCTGAGATGGAGTCCCACATTGGGCACCCTGCAGAGAGCCTGCTTCTCCTCTGTGTATGTCTCTGCCTCTTTCTAATGAATAAATAAATAAAATCTTAAAAAAAAAAACCAACATCACAAACTAAGTAAGGGGACAGCAAGGCATTTAACAAAAGAACAGAGGTCCAGGAGGGCCTTGGGGAAATGTTCCCTTTGGAGAACCACTGATGCCAGCCCATCTTCTGGGGTTGTCACCACCTGTGCCTCTTGAGATCAGGGTCACTGGAGCCCAGCTCCCTCCAGGTGGTTGGGGATGGGGTGGGGAGGGGGTGCTTTGGATGGTGGGTGGTCAGGGATTAGGATTCCTTTGGCCCTGTCCCTGCCACACACTGGCCCCCTGCTTGCCAGCTCCCAGCTTGACCTGTGGCTGCCACCACCCTGAGTCTCAGGAGGAGCCTGAGGTATTCCCCCATGATTCTGGTGCACAGCCAGGGGGAGAAGCACTGGCCTGGCTCTTTGCACGTAGTAGCAGATCTCACAGCTGCTGGCAGCCTCTGCGGACTCTGGACCTCTCACCTTGTCTGCCAGCAGCATCTGTGTCCCTGCGCCTCCTACACTTGGCAGCTCTGTTTCTCCTTTGCTCTGCTTGCCTGATCCTGTTTCCTCCACTCATCTGTCCCCTTGCTAGGAACTACCCATGAACCCGGGTGATTGGTGATCTGAAATAAACAAACAGTAAATCTCAAACAAATACTATAAGCACATCATTCTTTTCAACATCGAGGGCCCTTGCTCTAAATTCCCCATGAACACATCATCTGTCAGATGCCCTGAGATACTGTGTTCATTCCTTTGGAGTCCCACCTGTCCTTTATCACTGCCCCAGCTTCTCATATCAGCTCCTCTTTAATATCTAAAAAAAAAAAAAACCCAACCAGGGTTTACCACCTACTCTATGCTTAGCGCAACACCAAGCACTCAACAGATATTTAATATAATACTCATAACTACCCAGTAAGGTATGTACTATTATTCCCATTTTACAGATAAAGAAGCAGGATCAGCGGGGCTAAGTGCCCTGCCTAAGGTAACACAGCATGTGACTTTCTGCCCTGAGGCTCCTCTAATTCTCCCATCATTTTCCCAAAAATACATCTTCAGCAATTCCTCAGGTTCATCGCATGCTTTCTTTTGCCATAGCCACTGTGCTAGGATGCCTGCAGGACTCCTGCTAGCCAGTCCTAGGAAATGCCTCTTGGCCAGTCTCCTTGCTTCGGGTCATTCTATGTGTAGTTTTGAGGCAAATCTTTGTTTGATTTAGTTTGCTTCACAGCCAAGCAGTTAGTGCAGCTAGCCACTGCATTAAATGCCAACCTTTCCACATAGTATTCAACATGAGGTGGCCCATAAAGGTGGGGTGGGGGTGTGCTCCAATCCATGTCCTTCCCCTGCTGTAGGTTGGCCTCTCACCCATGCTCTCCTCCTGTGACTGCTGGTCCAGCAGCTAGAGACCACATCAGCTGTGAGCAGAGAGGGAGGTCTGAAGAAATAGGAGCAGACAGGGGGAGCCACCCAGTTACAGAGAGTCCCATAGCTGCAGACAAGAGGGTGTTTGGGTGACGAGGATGTGCAGAAGCTGGAGATGGTGAAAGGGCAGGAGACTCAGAGCCTCAGACCTGGGGGCCTTGAAATCATCACGTTGGATGGATCCTGGCACCTGCTGGGTCCTCCTTGAACAACCTCCATTAACCACAGCCCTGGCTCTAGGCATTACCTTCCGCTCTGCCAGCTGTATTCTTGTACTGTCTCATACACTCTTCTATCACCGTTCGCTCAGTCTAAGTGATTTTCAGTGACTCATATATCCTCCCTGCAGATAAACTGTAAATTCCTCAGGTCTCTTTCCTCTGACCTCAGTACAGTATCCTGAGCCCAGCAGGACCGGAGGAAAGCTGGTATGACGCGTGATGTCTTTGATCAGCGTGAGACCCAGTGAAGCCACCTCCTCTCCTGGCCCTTACTTTTTCCTTTTTATAAACATCAACTGCATGATCCCCATTCACCAAGAGAAACGCCTTTTTGCTCAAAATAGTTCATATTTATTTTCTTAGCTTTACAGTCAATCCTTACCAAAGCAAACTAATTCTATTTAAGCAATTTACAATAAAATTTAACCCAGGGCTGATAGCACAGACACCCTTCCAGATGAATTGGAGGAAACAGAACAAAGTTAGGAGAGCCGGGGCGTCAGACTCAAGTGCCTCCAGAGAGGGCCTGGCCTGTCTCCAGCTGATGCTAACTGACCTAGCACATTGCACAGTATTTGCTAGGTGGGGTGGGGAAGAGGAGGAAGTTTAAAATATATAGTTTCTGCCATCAAGGAACTTACTCTCCAGTTGAGATTGACACATATTTCAAGTTGATGATGTGTCATAATGAGACATAAGACTGAAGAAATCTCTGGGAGTTCGATGAGTCCAGGAAGGCTTCCTGGAAGAGGCAAGACTTGAGCTGGATCTCAAGGGGGTGGAGAGAATTGGTAAGTACAGGTGAATCCGCAGAAGGAAAAAGCAATAACTCTTCAAAGGGGAAAAATTTAAGAAAACCAAAAAGATTCCATCTTCTCTTTTTCCTTTTTTTCTTGTTTCTGATTTTAAAAGGAATACATACTTCCGTGTGTATGTTTGTAAGATAAGAAGAAATAAAAATGAATGTAAACATCACATAATCACACTCATCGTGATTAACTCAAAATTTTAGTGTTTTCATTGTATTCATGTGACTACCAAACTCCATATTAGACACCACAGAGATGACCGAACATTTCCATCATCACAGAAGGCTCTATTAAGCAGCACTACATTAGAACATTTTCTTTTTTTTTTTTTCATTAGAACATTTTCATACTGCCTTTTCTCAGATCAGTTCATCTGTGTTAGAGAACATGGATATCTTAATTTGATGGCTCATATGTTCCATGAAAATTCTTGAAAATACAATTGTATGTTCTTTTTAATTTTCACAAGCTATTCTCGCTCTGCTTATTTCTTTTGCAATTTCCTACAAAGTTTTTTCCAAAAAAAATTTTTTTTAGTGTATTTGTTCTAGCTTTCATTTCCATGTCTGTGCCTATTTTTAAATATATGCATAAAAGTGGGTCATACAGTATGGTGTTAATAACTTTTTCTTCTTTTTATATTGTACCTATCTTCCCACTAAATGTTTTCCAGAACCTCATTTTCATAGCTACTCATTACTCCACCTTTTGACAAGACTCTGATTTATCTAATCATTTCTTCCTGTTGTTTCTAATCTTTCATTATTCTGAATGATGCACTGATTTGCCCTTGGTAATTAAAGCCAGGAATCATGCAGGGAGAGCCTGGTTTGGTTTTATTAGGGATCAGGAAATCAAATGGCGACATGTGGCTGCTGGACTAGTGATGCAGTACAGGGGGCATGTGGAGGGGCCAGACCTGTCTCTCACTGTCCAGGAAGATTTGGGAGCAAATAAACCAAGAGGATGTGCTGATGAAAATGAGCTTAAGGGAGCACCTGGGTAGCTCAGTAGATTAAGAGTCTGCCTTTGGCTTGTGTCATATTCTCAGGGTCCTGGGATCGAGCCCTGTTGTCGGGCTCCCTGCTCAGCGGGGAGCCTGCTTCTCCCTCTCCTTCTGAGGCTCCCCCCTGCTTGTGCTGTCTTGCTCCCTGTCTCTCTCTTTCAAATAAGCAAATAAAATCTTTAAAAGAAAAAAAAAGAAAATGAGCTTGAGAAAGGAGGAAGGGTCCAAGTTTCCAGACAGATTTTACTGCGGAATGGAATTAAATAGCCAATGAATTGTCCCTGGGTAGACAGTTTGGGCCAGACCATGTCTGACAAACCGTAGCTACCAGCAGCCTGACCTTTCTGAGCCCTCCCCCCCTTTCCAACATGCTCACTGCTTTCCGGCCAATCTTGGTTAATCCGATTGCCACCTTAATTGAGGATGGGGATGAAAACAAAAAAGAGAGAAATGTGTCCAATTGATTTCATGTCAAGGCTTCCATTCTTTACTAACGCCCTGGGCTTTGGTATTGCTCTTCAAGTGAGAAATTCATTAAAAATACACAGAATTTGGGGCGCATGGGTGGCTCAGATGTTGAGCATCTGACTCTTGATTTCAGCTTAGGTCATGATCTCAGGGTTGTGAGATCAAGCCTGTGTCAGGCTTTGTGCTGAGTGTAAACCCTGCTTAAGATTCTCTCTCTCCTTCTGCCCCTCCCCCCCACAGCTCAAACTCTCTCCCTCTCTCTAGAAAAACAAATAAAAATAAACAGAATATTTTTCCATTCTTTATCTCTTAGAACCACTGACAGAGGGAAAAATTTATCCCAACTATTTTCAGGAGCCAGACAGCCCAGCTTCTGACCCCAGTTCCAGATCTCACCAGCTGCACACACTTAGGCAAGATATTCAAGCTCTCCCTGCCTTTGGCTACTCATCTGCAAAATGGGCACAACAGAACCACTTCATAGGGTTGTGGTGAAGATGGGCTGAGTTAATACAAGTGAAGTTCTAAGTACTCTTCCAGGCACCTAATAAGCACTCAGAAACTATTAGCTATTATCATAATTAATATTACTCTAATAATTATTATTAAAAATTTCTTCCCCAGCTTAGGAGAGAGAAGGCAAGATAGAATAAAATGGAATTTCAGAGCAAGAACGACCTGGATATCTCTTGGTTTTATTTTATACTTGGGAGTGTGGAGTAAAGCACAAACAACTCTTTAGAGATTTGAATCCAAATCCAGGTAGATACACATCACCTTGCAGATGCCCAAGGACAAAGCTCCCAGTAGAAGTACAACTGGGCAGCTGCTACCATGTTTTGAGGCTGTTTGTACCAGGTGCTATGCTGACTGTCTCACTTGCCTTGGTTTGTTTAATCTTTACAAAAAGCCTATGAGGTTTATATAATAAGATGGCACCAAACCTAGGCTCATCCAATATGTCGACTTGTAGAAGTCAAAGCACTGAGGTCAGTCCTCAGATACCTTAAGGTACAGACAGGCAAAAATAGAAATAAAAATATATTCAACAGGAACAAAGAACGTATAATCAGGATCGTACTAATTATATGTTACATGGAGCAGGATTGCTGAGGTAATGAGAGATGGGATGAAAAAATCTTTCTTAAAAAGAAAGATTCCATTGAACTGTGAGAAAAAGAGGGCTTTTCTACCCCTTTCGAGAGGGTAGAAAGAACATGCTGGTATTTCCTGAGTGCCTATGATATCATGTTCCTAGGTTAAGCACTTCACACTTAAGCAAGAATTCCATGAGGTTAGTATTGTCACTTTCTGGATGAGAAAACCAAAGCTCAGAGAGGTTAATTAATTTGACCAAGACCACACAGGGAGCAGGGAACAGAGTCAGGAACAGAGCAAGAGGGCCCTCTGACTTCAGAGCAATGGTGATGCATAAAGATTTGAAGTGAAAGTATGTCAGGCAAGCATATGAAGAAAACATGCCCAGGTAGAAAAAAACAGTTTCTAAAGTACATTATTTTTCTTTGGTAAATATAACTGATGATGAAATCTGAACCAGCTCTGTGGATTGTACCAATGTCAGTTTCCTGGTATTGATACTCAAAGTATTAGTATTACATACTAATTATGCAAGAAGTAAATATTGGGGGTGGTTGGATTAACAGTTAACAGGCCTTCCCTGTACATTTCTTTGGAACTACCCGTGAATATATTTTTCAAAATAAGAAGTTTTTAAAAAGTTGACAAAGGCACTTGCTTTGAGTGGAGGTAGTAACTGGAAGAGGACCTTGACTTTGGACTCTGATCTGTTTCCGGAGGTCACAAGACTACCATCATGCTGGAGCCTTTCCCACTGCCCCTTTGAATGACCAGCCAGCACCATGCTAGGTTGGCTACAACTGGAGGGAGAGATAGGCTTATCAATGCATACACTGAGAACCTACTATGGGCTCTCACTGTGCCAAAGGCTGCCTGGGTATACGAGGTGTTAACAAGACACAGGTCTGGTTTTCGGGATTCTTACAGTCTACTTGGAGAGAAGGACCAGCCAATAAATAAAATGTAAGTCAGCCTGGGTGGACTGATGTTTCTCAAGCAAAGATGCATGTGTTATAGCAATTCAGAGAAGACATGCTCCTTAGGTTGGGTTGGTTAAGGAAGATTAACCCTCTAGGGGGGGTAGGATTTAGGGCAGAGCCCCAAAGGATGTGGGCCTAGCAAGTACACACCCCAAATAGAAATTGTGTCATAACATAGCTACTATCTTATATTTTATAGCAGAGAAAGAACATGCTTTGGAATTAAGCAAAACTGGAACTATGAACTAGGTGACCTCAAACAGGACATCCAAGCCCTCTGCTGATTTCCTTGTCTGTGGAAGATGAACAAAACACCCAGCAGGAACTGGTACACAGTAGGTGCTCCATAAATGTGAGCTGTCTGGTCCCCTTATTTCATAAGCATTTCTCCCATTACTGAATTGTCATCATAATCATCATTGTTAATGTGACTTAAAAAACCCCAAAAAGAAGACCTGTAATCATTTGCTGAACTTTTTCTATATTATTTGACATTTATTTTGTTTACATTTTCATGCTATTAAAAACAATGTCAGGATGAGTGTGTGTACATTGCAGCTGTTTTTAATTTTTTGGATTATTTCCTTAGGACAGATTTCCAGAAATTGAGAAAGTTATCTCATAGATGATGGGGAGTCATTCGAGGGTTTGTTGAAAGGTGAGAATCGTGTAGTAATCTGGATGGTTGAATGTTAGTTTGGAGAGAACAGAAGAAGGGAGGCACCAAGAAAACGAGCAGGAACCAAAGCATAGGACAAGAAGGGCCGGAGTAGGGGAGAAGGCAAAAGAGAAGAGAGAGGATGGGCCGGATGAGTCATACCTGAGCACAAGGACAGCCCATGGCCCTGGCTGATGGAGCAGAGTTGGGGGCAGAAATCCAGCGCTTGGAATTAGTGACAGAAATAGGGCCCCCCACCCCCAATCGCGTTTCACTGGCCACACTGGTCCTGGAAATGGGGTGAGAAATTCAGCCACTGCTTTGGAGTGCCAGCTTTAGCAGCACTGCATCAGAATGCCATGCGAGATGTGGGATCAGCCATGACCAAGAAGGTGAATTAAGGCCAGAGTCTGAAAACTGTCCAGTAAAATCAATGCGCTGAAAGCTGATAAAAATCTGGAGGGAAAACAATGGAGCAGAGCCTTCCAGCCCTGGCTCTCCTGTTTTCCAGATGTCTGCTAATCAGAAGCACAGGAGCCACGTTCACCACGATGTTTGTAAACAAAGAAACTCAGACTGAAACTTAGCCAGCTGGCTGGCATGTCTTCAAATAAGTAATTTAAGTGCAAACCTCATTGGCATAATTTTGAAGACTAGGAGATGACATGGAAACATTTTGGGATGGGGTGTTTAATGAGAAAGGTATATGCTTAAGTGTGTCCACAGGATGGCCCAAACTATGGAATTATGGTCAAACCAGGACAGGAGATGTTCAGTCAGGAAAGGAAACATGTTGACCTGTTGGGGGTATCAAACCACAGCAAATTTTCTCCTTTGTTTTCATGCCTAGGAACGCTGGATATTTTCATTCTTTCCCCAATTCCACTTCTCTGTAAGTCTGACTAGCAGGCTCTGTTCCCACAGAGCCACTGTTCCCTTTCTGTGTTCTCAGTTCTATTCCTTTCTCCTTTCCTGGTTCTTGGTTGGACAATGGTCCGTTCCTTCTGCTGGCTGTGGAGGGGCATTTCTAATTTATAAGATGCTACCTGCTGTTCACCACATTCTTCCTCCCCGGTTAAACTTTAAAATCACCGGTAACCCCTGTTAACCACTGGGGAAAAACCTAGTACAGAATCCTTACTGATTTTTATTTCAGCATGCTTTGAAATGAGGGGAAAAACAAAAACAAAAAGAGCACCAGATAAGATACACACTGCGGCCACCAGAACAGGCAGTGGCCTCTTCAATTCACACGAACTACTGGCTATTCCCAAGGTGTGGGCCTCTTTCGCCTCACTTAGAAAATGACTCTCTGGTACAGATCGGACAATGAATCTTTGTTTTACTCATTGCTCAACACCCAATTTTCAAGTGCCAGCAAATATATGGGTTTTTAAGGCCAGTTACCTTATTTTGTGCCCCAAGGTGGGAATAATGACTGTGCTTTGAGAAATCTAACTCAAAAAGGAGGCACTGAACATTCCAGGGTTTTTACAAGCTCTGCATTGGACTCGGGTTGCTTATATTGCTGAATGCTGTCTGTGTCATCTTCAAATTGTTATTAACATCTCACTATTTTCAGAGCTCATCACAGCCTGTTTGATAAAATCTAGGTTTCAGGTTCTCAGCATGAGCAGTGAAAACAAAGATCACAGTATTACATGGCTGCCAGCTTCCTACAAAATAATAACAACACCAATAATAATGGCTCTTGAGCACTGTCTGTCGGCCCAGACCATACATGCATGGTCCAGGAGAACCAGGCCTGGGAGAACCAGGGGTGGAATATAGATACTTTCCCCTTGCCTTGGTTCAGAATTCCATTCTCAGTATCTGCACCTGCCCAAATGCACAGGGAAGCAGGTAAGAATGGGTTGATGGCGGGCACCTGGGTGGCTCAGTAGTTGAGCTTCTGCCTTTGGCTCAGGGTGTGGTGATCGTGGGGTCCTGGGGTCGAGTTCCACATCGGGTTCGCTGCAGGGAGCCTGCTTCTCCCTCTGCGTATGTCCCTGCTTTTCTCTCTGTGTCTCTCATGAATAAATAAATAAAATCTTTAAAAAAAAAAAAGAATGGGCTGGAGGTTTTGTTTGGAAACAGCCTCAGTGTTCATCAATAGGGAACTGACTAGGGATCCCTGGGTGGCGCAGCGGTTTGGCGCCTGCCTTTGGCCCAGGGCGCGATCCTGGAGACCCGGGATCGAATCCCACATCGGGCTCCCGGTGCATGGAGCCTGCTTCTCCCTCCGCCTGTGTCTCTGCCTCTGCCTCTCTCTCTCTCTCTCTCTCTCTCTCTCTCTCTCTCTCTCTGTGACTATCATAAATAAAAAAAAAAAAAAAAAAAAATTAAAAAAAAAAAAAAAATAGGGAACTGACTAAATAAACCAGTGAACCTCCAGGCAATGGACTTTATGCAGCAGCTGAAATTAATAAAGCAGGGCTATGAGCACTGCCCCCAGTAACTCTCCAAACATATGATCAATTAAAAAGGAGGCTGCAGGGATCTCTGGGTGGCGCAGGGGTTTGGCGCCTGCCTTTGGCCCAGGGCGCGATCCTGGAGACCCGGGATCGAATCCCACGTCGGGCTCCCGGTGCATGGAGCCTGCTTCTCCCTCTGCCTATGTCTCTGCCTCTCTCTCTCCTCTCTCTGTGTGTGACTATCATAAATAAATAAAAAAAATTTAAAAAAAAAAAGGAGGCTGCAGAACACGTATGGCATCATATCATTTGTATGAAACACTCAGAGATGAAACAACCTTGGCATGTGTGTAAATGTGTATATAAAACAAGCTGTGAATGCACAAAGAAAGACGAGTAAGGAAACGCAGTGCAGGGTTAGCAATGGTTCTCCAGCGTGGGGGCTGGAGCTTGGGGCCTAAGGATGAGGAGACAAAGTACTCATTAGCCCCTTGTGGTTATTTAAGTAAAATTTAAGGTCCAATTTCTCAGGCACAGTAGCCACACTTTATGTGTTCAACAGCCACATGTAGCTAGTGGTTACCATATCAAACAACATAGATATAAAACATTTGCATAACCGCACAAAGTTCTCCTAGACAGCTCTGACTTAAACCTTTAGTCTTTTTTTTTTTAATTTTTTTTTATTTATTTATGATACTCACAGAGAGGTAGAGAGAGAGGCAGAGGCACAGGCAGAGGGAGAAGCAGGCTCCATGCACCGGGAGCCCGACGTGGGATTCGATCCCGGGTCTCCAGGATCGCGCCCTGGGCCAAAGGCAGGCGCCAAACCGCTGCGCCACCCAGAGATCCCTAAACCTTTAGTCTTTATTTCAATTTCCTACTCCAACAAAAATGTTTATGTATTATATAATACAAAAATGTATTATGTATGGATAATACATCAACATACATAATTTTCATGTTTCTGCCATTTTCTCTTCAAATCTGATGGGAATCATTTTCTGTTCAAATATTTGGAATCCAAGAATTTAAACACACACACACACACACACACACACACAGAGGCTGTTTTCTGCACTTGTTCAACTAGGTTTTTGCTGGAATTTTGACACAGAGTTGCTGTTAAAGACCTAGAAGTCATTTCACTTATTCACCCATGTGCACACCTGTGCATGCAAAAAAAAACACATCCGGTACATTAGACATGATAGAAGATGAAAAGAAACAGAATGCAGGGCTCTCATCCCCTTGGAGTGAAAGCATGTGCACAAGCAGCCTTAACAAGGCAAGTACCA
Organism: Vulpes lagopus; assembly: GCF_018345385.1. NCBI lineage: Eukaryota > Metazoa > Chordata > Mammalia > Carnivora > Canidae > Vulpes > Vulpes lagopus. The sequence goes on from NC_054828.1 coordinate 114,354,110, forward strand.
GTGTCACTGGAGTTAGAGAGCCAGCGTGCTGGAACTTCCAAGGGTGGAAATGTCGTTTTAGTTGAGAAATATTGAGGCACAGATAATATTTTGACAAACAAGAGAAGCACAGGCATTCCAGGCAGTGGGAACAGCATCAGTAAAAGCTCAGAGGGGCCAAGTCCAAGGGAGCATTGCATGGTGCGCGTGTGTTAAGGAGGGGGAGGTGGTGAAGTGCCTCCAGATGGCAGGCCAAGAGGGGAACTGTCATTATTAGGAAATGACAGCCTCGACCACTTTTTTTTTTTTTTTAAGGTAATCTCTACACCCAGCATGGGGCTCAAACTCACAGCCCCAAGATCAAGAGTTACATGTACTACTGGTTGGGCCACCCAGGCGCCTCTCAATCACATTTTATTGGGCTGTAGAATGTGTAATGAATCTACTTCCAATGGATGATACATGGATGGAGCATGGTCTGTTCCTCCCATAGACCACTGGGAATGAGATTCTTCCGGCAGAGAATCAAGACAAGGTGTGAACTAGCAGTGCCCACTTGGAGGTGTAATGAATGTAAGGGAGGCAAATTCAGTCTCTTGCCACAGTGGAGTGGTGAGTAAGTAAAAAGAGAAGTCAGAAGGAAGGAAGGGCTTCTGCTCGGTGGCTCACCTGCCCCAGAGCGAATGATGACATTTGGGATCAGAGATGAGGTGGGCAAAATGCAGGCTCCCCTCGGCCTCTCTCCCTCCCTTTTTCTGTGGGGGTCACCAAGTGGAGTTGACAACTGAAGGGGAGTAGAGGGGCCATCAGGACAGACACCTGGAGACAAGCAAGAGCAGAGCCTCACGGCATCAGCACCGTGACAGGCAAGGACGCCTGTCATCAGATGGAGGTGAGCACCCAGAGGGCACCCGTCACAGCAGTTCAAGGGCAAAGGGAGTTTCAAGAAGTGTAAATGGTCAAGATAGGAAAAACCTGAATGCTGAGAGGACAGTGAAGGCATGGGGCTCGGCAGTCAGGCCTCCGCTGGCAGCTTTTCAGACAGGTTTTCTGTAGAGAATTGGCAGTAGAATCTCAAATAGAATGGATAAGTGGACAGCCACCAAGGAGGAAGGAGGAGAGGTGTACTGTCATCTTCCATCACTTCTGGTTTAGAAGCGTCTAGAATATTACATGAGTCATTTTATGTAACAACAGCAAAGGTCATGCTTGGTCTATCTATGCATCCGTCATGGTGGACACGCTGCTCTGGCAGCGCCCCAACCTGCTGCCAGGTGTGGGCACTTGAGGAGCCACAGGCCACCTCCAGAATCAGCAACACAGGCTCCTGGGCTCGGGGGCCAGCTTCTGAAGTGGCCCCACTCCTTGTGCTTCGAGAGTGGCCTCAGTACCCTAGACATATTTTGTAGCTTTGATGATAGAATTACTGTTAACAGAGTAATTATTGAACCATTGCTCTTTAATGATTCACTTAGTACTACTTTATAAGCATTGTTTATCAGTATAAGTAGTGTACTGGGTACATTTGTGGAAGGAAGCATTTTGTGGCCCTTTGAAGCCCAGAGAATCTTAATCAATGAGAGCAAAGAGGGGAAAAAAGTGAACACTTATGTGTGTAGTTGTCTGTAAGGTGTTCTGAGCTCAATGTGGGAATTCACTCATCTGAAATGTATTCATCTGAATACAGCACATTGAGGCATTTGATTTTTCTTTTAAGATTTATTTATTTGAGAGAGAGTGTGTGTGTGTGCGGGTGGGAGGAGGGGAGGAGAGAGAAAGAAATTTCCAGCAGACTCCCCACTGAACACAGAGCCTCACGACATGGGGCTCAATCCTAGGACACTGAGACCATGACCTGAGCCAAAACCAAGAGTCAGATGCTTAACCGACTTAGCCACCCAGGTGTCCCTTGATTTTTTTTTTTAAAGAACGTTTGAACTGTGGGGCATAAGAAGCCTTCCAATAAATAAGTCCTGCCTTCAAAAAGCTTGCAGAATAGTCCGTAGAATCTATCCCATGAAAACAGTGCAGCGTTAGAAATTTCACTGGCAATTTGGCTTAAGTTTGGAGCTAAGAACTAGAAATTAGGATTTAGGATTTACAACGCATGTATGCCTTCCCCGTTCCCATAACATGTCCAGCTTCCTACTGTGGTCACTAAGCAGCCTATAAAAAGCAGGGTTACTCACCTCTAGCTTTCCAAATGAACACACAGTATCAAATATAGAACCCAGAGGAAGCTTCATTGTTAGGGAGCCAAACTGATTGAGAGCAAGTGTGAGTGCTCTAAATATATAGAGGAACTAGCAGATTTAAGATGCAGACTCTTACGGGCTATGAATCCAAGATCAATCACTTAAAGAATCCAAATATATAATCAGAAAGTCTGTCACAGCACGAGCTGTCAGTGCCAGAACGCAAAATCGGCACCATGCCCAGAGATGCTAAAAAATAAAGCCAGGACCAGGGTGGTCGCAGTGCCAGAGGGAAAATTTCAAAAGCAACACTTTTGAAATGCAAAACAGAATCAGGAGCAAGTACCAGAATTCTGCAAAAATGCAAAACAAGTACTAGGTTGAGTCATACTAAAAATGCCAAGTAAGCAGCAGGCCGAGCACAGCCAAGACTCATTTTTAATGAAGCAGTTCTAGCGCACATGGGTGTTCTGGACAAACCGGCACGGGGAAGAAAGTCCCCCCAACAGGTTCTGGCCTCTGCAAGAAGCAGAAAGCAGGTGGACTAGGAAGACAGCCCAGTGAGTGCAGTGTGTCTCTGAAAGCAGAAACCCAGCTGGAAAGGAACAGCTCCTTAGAAAGCTCTCAATGAGAACTGCAGAATGGCTCCTTGGAAGCATATCCTCGGGCCGTGTTACTGCTCTGTTGTCATTCAAAAGGATGTTCATAGTAAAATATCTATTATGACCTCACCTGTTCATATGAACGTCAGCTAGCATTAAGCTCTCATTATGTGTCAGGAACTCCTAAGAGGTTTGAATGCATTATGTTATGTAATCCTCCCAACAATATTGAGGGGAGGTTTCCCCATTTTACAGATGAGGAAAATTGAGGCTTAGAGACTTAAGTAACTTATCCAAAGTCATACCACTGTTAAGAGAGGTAGCTGGAATTCAAACCGAGGCTGTTCACACTTGACCCTGGCCTATAAAGGAGACACTGAGATTTATTCCTTTCTGTGTGTCCTTAGGGAAAAAAAAATTTAACCAGGTCTTTGTGCAGAGATGTCACAAGCCAGCACACTTTTAAGAATTATTAAGACCAGGTGAATAATAAGGCTCAGAATTCTTAAGCAGAAGACATCGCTGTGGGCCATGAGGTCATGGAAGCCCCAAAGAAGAAATGGAAAAATCAATCCTGTATACATGCCCGGCCCGGCTCAGCCATCAGCCAATGCCTATGTTTGTACTGAGACGGTGTTGTAGACCTGGTAAAGCCAGGCTTTAGTTTGTCATTTAAAGTCCCAGAGAATGCCAGTGGCAGCTCTCAAAAGGCCTTACAACAGATGGCCCTGCTCTGTGGGCCCTCTGCCCACTGCCCTGCCGGTACCATCAGCTCCCCGGCTGCCAGAGAGGAGCTGGACTTCCCGGGGCACTTTCCTCCATTCTCTGCTCAGCAAGTAAGTTGTCTAGCAGCATACCCGCCCTGACCAGCAGCTCTCAATGATTGCTTTTACTGGGGTGCTGGGGACCATCTTGGGCTGCGGGTAAGATCCCTGGTGCCGGCTGGCACAGGTCCTTGGCTGTCTCCTGGCACACCGACTGCCAGCAATGCAAAACAGACCCACTATTGTTTACATGCATGTTTTCTTCTTTAGCTGGGTTTCGTACGGTCTTATTGCAATATAATTAACATGCAGTAGATGCTCAGATCTTAAGAGTTCGCTGACTTGAGTTTTGACAACTGTTTATACACTTGTGTAACCACCACTCAAACAATAGATAAAACATTTTGGATCCCTCTAAAGAGTCCCCCTTACTAGTCAAGCCCCTTACCCAACCACTATCATCTGACTTCTAACTTCTATCATCATAGATCGGTTTTTGCATGCAGTCTTGCATAATTGTTTCTAAAACATAATTAGAAGATTCTAGATAACTCTCCACAGGCTCTTAATGATGACAAATACTTTTAATTATATTTGTGTTCCACCATGAAAACACATGCTCACTACACAAAATGTGAAAAAAACACAATATTTTTTAAAGGAAATTCAAAGATCATCCATAATCCTATCACACGGAAATAACCACTGTTAGTATTCCAGTGGACTTCTTTCAGGGCTAGTACACATGCATTGATTATAGACTGGCTCCCTAGTGGAGCATGAGCTTTTTTTGTAAATAAATAAAGCTTGTTGCTGCTCATCTCAGAGCAGGCCATTTAGGGCTGTCTGTGTGAGAGGCGGCTTGATAAAAAAAAACTAACCTGCAATTTAGGGCGCCAGCCCTCTGGTTCAGAGATCAACATCTGAATTCACTGTTTATTTTCTTCTGTGGAATCTGTTTTGCATGCCTTTTCCCCTGGACCTCTAACGGAAGTCACTGCTTACAAGGACAGTCGCTAGTTCCTTGAGATACACCCCTCACCTAGTATACACATTTGCCAGCCACTCAGACCACCCGTAATGGACCCTTCAAATATCAATCATTCCAGCCACTTCCACCACTACAGGGCAGTATCAGACACATCCTCAATTTTATTTATTTAAATCTTCTTTCTTCAAAAGAAAAAGAAGGTACTTTTGGGATGCCTGGGTGGCTCAGTGGTTGAGTGTCTGCTTTTAGCCCAGGTCGCGATCCCGAGGTCCTGGGGTCGAGTTCTGCATCAGGCTCCCCTGCAAGGAGCCTGCTTCTCTCTCTGCCTAGGTCTCTGCCTCTCTCAAGAATAAATAAAATCTTTTTTTTAAATTGGTACTGTAATGATATTCTTCATTCAAGTTGGAGGAGTTTTTCAGAGAGGCAAAGAATATGATGACATCAGTTTGTGGTCTCCTTTTCTGTACACCCCGAGCAATCAGGGGACTAACGCTAGGTCATCAACCATGTCTGAGGCTGAATAATGTCCCATTGTATGTATAGATCACATTTTGCTTATCCATTTAGCTGTGGATAAGCACTTGGGTTGCTTCCACTTTGGGCTATTTTGAAAAATGCTGCTATGACCGTGGGTGTACAAATACCTTTTTGAGGCCATGTTTTCACTTTTTTCAGTATATATCCAGAAGTGGAATTACTGCATCATATGGTAATTCTATTTTTAGTTTTTTGAGGAGCCGCCATACTGTTTTCCATAATGGCTCTATCATTTCACATTCCCACCAGCAGTGCACAGGGGTTCCAATTTCTCTATATCCTCACCAATACTTATTTTCTGCTTTATGACTCTGAGGTGGTATATTATTGTGGTTTTGATTTGTATTTCCCTAATAATTAGTGACACTGAGCATCTTTTCATGGGCTTGTTGCCATTTATATATCTTTGAAGCAATGTCTAAAGTCCTTTGCTGATTTTTTAATAAGTTTGTTGTTGAATTGTAGGTACTTTTTCGGAGAGAGAGAGCATGTGTGAGGTGGGTGGGGTGATGTGGGGGAGGGGTAGAGGGAGAGGGAGAGAGAGAATCTTAAGCAGGCTCCAGGCCCAGGGTAGAGCCTGACTGGAGACTTGATCTCATGACCCAGAGATCATGACTTGAGCCAAAATCAAGAGTTGGATGTTTACCTGACTGAGCCATCCAGGTGCTCTGGCGCTCTTTATATATTCTGGATAGTAATCTCTTATCAGATGTCTGATTCACAAATATTTTCTCCCATTCCATGGGCTGCCTTTATACTCTATTGCTAGTGCCCCTTGGTGCACAAAAGTTTTTAATTTTGATGTGGTCCAATTAATGATGGTGTTTTCAGTAAGAATCCAGGCATAATAGAGGAAAATAGCATTGGAATGAAATAGACCTGCTTCTTTTCTTGGCTATGCCACTTAATGAGCTGGTTGACCTCTAGCCAGACATTTAACTTTTCTGAACATTCTTTTTTTTAAAGATTGTATTTTAAACTAATCTCTACACCCAACATGGGGCTCAAATTTAGAACCCTGAGGTCAAGAGTCACGTGCTCCACCGACTGAGCCAGCCAGATGCCTCCTTTTCTGAACTTTCTTATCATTATCTGAAAATGGGTCAGGGGAAAGGAATATCACCCCCTCCCTAGGATTTTTGTGAAATGTGAATTACATAAAGCCCAGGTGGCTCAGCGGTTTAGCGCCACCTTCAGCCCAGGATGCGATCCTGGAGACCCGGGATAGAGTCCGTGTGGGGCTCCCTGCATGGAGCCTGCTTCTCACTCTGCCTGTGTCTCTGCTTCTCTCTCTCTCTCTCTGGGTCTCTCATGAATAAATAAATAAAATCCTTTTTTTTAAAAAAAGCAAGAATCGTAGTGCCTAGCACTTGGAAGGTACACAGCTCTTATCCATGCTTATCCAATATACTTGTCAGCTTGCATCTTCCCATTCAACAGGACCCCAGGACAGACACTGTTTGTATTAACAAAGGGATCATTATTCTCATCTGATCAATGAGGAAATGGATGCATAGCCAGGTTACATAAAGGTCCTGAGATCCCAGTGTCTATGTTGCCATCCAGAACTTTTGAAACAGCTCTTGTGGGTGCACCCTCAGCCCCTGCTTCCTCACCCACAGGACAGATGACAGGTGCTCCAGCCCATTAGCAGACCCAAGAACTGGGAAACCCTTAAAGACCATCCAGTCCAGCTCTCCCAATTTGCAGATGGTGAAACTAAATCTGAGGGAGGTTGGGAATTTTGCTCAAATTCACAAAGCCGGAATCAGGCCTGATGGCCAACTCTCCCTCCCAGCACAGGAATGAATGTCCTTGATCGAGCAGAAGGAAAGCGTTGTATGACGTCCAGGACTGCCCACTCCTCAGAACACTCAGCCTTGTTCTTCTCTGATAGTGCTGTCTGGGGAGAAGTGGACATTCCTAGTAGTGCTGAGGAATAGCTTTGGGGCGGAACTTCTCGGGACAGTCAGACATGTTTACTGCCTTTACCAGCTGCTGGGCCAGGCAGCTAGTAGGACAAGGCACTTTCAGAAGTTGGATGGGAACACTATGGAAAGACTCTGGTGTTTGTTTTCTCTTCTATTCTGTCTATGACCCTCAGCCAAGATTTGCATACTTGCTATTCTACTCAGCTCTTCCATATTCCAGCTCTGAGACTGCAGGTGCACAAGGCTGTGTAGTGCTTTATCCAGGAACATTCTGGTGAGGTACGTCCAAGCAATGAGAAAACAGACATTTCAGAGTGCCTGGGTGGCTCAGTCGGTTGAGCATCTGCCTTAGGCTCGGGCTGTGATCCCAGAATCCTGAGATCGAGCCCCCGCATCGGGCTCCTGGCTCAGTGGGAACTCTGCTTCCCCCCTCCCTCTGCTCCTCCCCCTGTTCATGTTCTCTTTCTTGATCATTCTCTCAAATAAATTAAATTTTTAAAAAGCCAACAGACATTTCTTTTTTTTTTTTTTGCCTCAGAGGGCCTTTTTATCTTTCTTGTTTCACAAAAGAAGAATGTACAAAAGATATGAATGGAAATCAAAATAGAGATTTGCCCATAATTATACTACTAAGTGACCTTCCTTTTTGAAGAAAAAGATTGTGATATTTATTCTGAGCTCCACAAACCAAGGAAAAATGTGTGAGAATGTTTCTCGAACTGCCCTTCACCATTTCTGCAGGCAGACTAATTAGCTGTTTCTCATAACTGACACTGTCAAAGTCTAGACGGAAAGTCATGGTTATATTCTGGAATATTCTTTACTGTACACAACATTATGACCAATGGGGGAAGACAAAGTAAAATGATGAAATATTGTTGCTGTTGCTACAGGATTCATTATGAGATACCCACCCCCCCATCCTGGCCCTGCCCACTATCGTTGGTGCTCTAGAAACATAGACTGCTCATAGACTGCTCTGGATGGATGGATGGATGGATGGATGGATGGATGGGTAGATGACACATAATTATTATATAGTTAAATGCAAACATTTGAACACTTCCTACAAACCAAAGATCTCTGCTAGATGTTAAGAAAAATAAAGATAATTAAGATAGAGGCTGTGTCTTTGAGAGTGTCACAGATCTAGTGTAGAAAGAAAGAAATGACATTCAGTGTAACAAATAAATGACAAAAATAACAAGCAAAGCATAAGATACAATGGGGACACAAAGAAGATTGTGGCAGGAGGCTGTGGGGCTCTTGATTTTTTTCAGCATCATCTCTGATGCATCTGCTTTAGAAGCATCCCTCCTGTACAAGTAGTGAGAAGACGTCACATTACAGGCTTTCTGTTCTGAAGAAACTCTGCCAAGGTCTTTATAAACGCTCTTGTAATTTGGGGATTCTTTTTCACACAGTTTATAAACATTATTTAAACTATTGTCTACCTAAAAAGAAAGTTGGGACACAGAGCAAAGTCTTTCTCAATAAGCATGGAGCTCTGCCAAGCTAAGAATCTAAGACTCCTGCTTCCCAGGTGCTAGAATTTATCTAGGTCCTTTTGTAGGGTGATGGCAAAGTCAGTATTTGAACCCAGAAGCCCTAATTCTCAGATTTATAGTCAGACCACAGGATGTGAATTAGGGAACTGAGCTTAAAAGTCATAGATGTAAAGCTACAACAGAACTATGCCACATCTACTAAAGTATTCGGTTTGGAATTCTTTCCCTTACGGTGAAATTTGCTGTTTGGCATAAGGTGCACGAATTGCCACCAGGTATGAGGGCAGTGTTTGATCCTTCACGAAGCTCTGTGAGCACCTGCTTAGGAGACAGTGGAGAGAAATGACTTCAGCCAGCTGCATGACCTTGAGCAAACTGTTGGACTTTTAAATCTCTGTGCCCCCAGCTCAGCCACAGAAAGAATGGCACCCACCATCAAAGGACTGTTCTAAGTTGAGATAATGAGTAGAATGACACGGGGTTGCTAACTGTCAGTAATATGTAAGAACTTAGCATAGTATAAGACTCGGCTAAAGGGGCCCTGTCTATCCTCTTGGTGGTCTCTAAGATTTTCTGGTCTTTCTGGTGCAGGGATGAAAGGAACAGAGTCACGGACTGCCAATCTGTGAATGGTTCTCGAAGAGACCCGAAAGTGCTCAACATAATCAGCATTCTGGTGGTCCCGTCTCAGGGGCCCCACCTGGCAGGCAGATTTCACAGAGGCAGGTGTCTAGCTCGCAAGATGGAAGCCACTCACTGGTTTTACTTTTTTTAACCTTCTATCTAAGACATTTAAAACAGAGTCTAAACATAACACCTCCATCCCTGTATATAGGGATTGTCACTGTTTCTGGAAAGGTTAAGGGCATGCCCCGGAAACATCCATTAGAATTGCTTGGATGGAAAAAAAAATTGCTTGGATGGGGATAATATCACTTTTGATAGGCATAGAGTTCTGTGTATGACAACATACTCACCTAGACAGTATCTCTTTTGACCCCGTCAGTAGACCCTCACCACATCAGACAGACTGATTATCCCTATTTTACAGGGGAGGAAATGGGCTCAGAGGGAGGGGAACTACCTGTCCAGGGTTCTATGGCTAGGGAGTGGTTATCTGGGACTGGGGCTACTGTCCCCCTTTCCCCCACATGGCTTAGTCCCGAACCACCCCTCAGAGGCAGCGATCACCACATCCAGACTAGCTGGACCTGAAGGTGTGGGGATTCGGTGTGGAGAAGGAGGTTTTTTTTTTTTTTTTTTTAAGATTTTATTTAATTATTCATGAGAGACACAGAGAGAGAGAGAGAGAGGCAGAGACACAGGCAGAGGGAGAACAGGCTCCTTGCAGGGAGCATGATGTGGGACTCGATTCCGGGTCTCCAGGATCACGCGCTGGGCCGAAGGCAGGCGCCAAACCACTGAGCCACCTGGGCTGCCCGGGAAGGAGTTTTAACTCACAGGCAAACTGTTAGAGAAGCAAAGGTCCTCCTGCTGGAGCATCTGGGTGGCTCAGTGGTTGAACATCTGCCTTTGGCTCAGATGGTGGTCCTGGGGTCCTGGGATGGAGTCCTGCATCAGACTCCCCACAGGGAGAATGCTTTTCCCTCTGCCTATGTCTCTGCCTCTCTCTGTGTCTCTCATGAATAAATAAGATCTAAGAAAGAAAGAGAAAGAAAGAAAGAAGAAAGAAAGAAAGAAGAAAGAAAGAAAGAAAGAAAGAAAGAAAAGAAAAGAAAAGAAAAGAAAAGAAAAGAAAAGAAAAGAAAAGAAAAGAAAAGAAAAGAAAAGAAAAGAAAAGAAAAGAAAAGAAAAGAAAAGAAAAGTTGTCCGGCTAAAGGAGGTGCCCAGTGGGACGCCTGGGTGGCTCAGCAGTTGAGCGGCTGCCTTCGGCCCAGGGCATGATCCCGGGATCCTGGATCGAGTCCCACATCGGGCTCCCTGCATGGAGCCTGCTTCTCCCTCTGCCTATGTCTCTGCCTCTCTGTGTGTCTCTCATGAATAAATAAATAAATCTTAAAAAAAAAAGAAGGTGCCCCGTATCCCAGGCCAAGTGCTGACTGGAGAGCATGTCTTGAAGAACACTGCCAGTCTAGGCATGTGTGTAACTCGGTGGTGGTTGTGACAGCCCCACTCTGCTCCCTTCCTGTCCCTCTCTCTGTGACACATTGGCGTGCCTCCTCAGATCTCATGCCATCACTGGCTCCTATATCCTCTTTTGGCCATAGCAGCCTGCTCTCTTGGTTCCTCTCTTACTTACTCGTGCATACCTAGGGCTTTCCCAGGGCCCTTTCTCTCCCACAAAGCAAAGCAATGATAAAGAAGGTAAGAAGGGTTCCAAGAGGCAGAGGACCCTGTTCAGAAGTGAGAGCTCCCAGCTTCCATGCTAACTAGCTTGGGACCAAGGAGAAGGCACCCTTCATGGCTTCATGACTGTCTTCTGCACTCCCCACTGCGGCCCCAAATTAATATGTGTGAGTCTGTGAGGTACAGTGAGCTCTACAGAGGAAAGGTCTGTATTCTCTGAAAAAATCATATTATGGGGCAGGCCAGTGCTATGGAAGGGAGGGGGAGTCCACACTCCACCTAGATTGAAATCCCAGCCCTATCACATAACTGTGTTGCTGTGGGCAGGTTACTAAACCCCTCAATGCCTCCCTGCTCTCATTTCTAAAATGAAAATAATAATCCCTAACTCATAGAATTTGGGGAAGATTAAATCACTTAATACATAAAAAGTGCTTAGATTACTCCTCAGCACACAATAGTGCCCAGTGAATGGAAGCTAAAGTAATAGTAATTGTATTGCCATTAGAAATACATTTAAGGCTGAAAAATGTAGAGGATCAGGTTACAAAGGTAAATAAAAAAGATGATACTTAATTTAGTATTCACTCATTCAATAAAGTTTTTGAGTGCCTTATTCTGTACCAGGTAGTGTCCTTTTTTTTTTTTAAGATTTTATTTTTATTTATTTATTCATGAGAGACACAGAGAGAGAGAGGCAGAGACATAGGCAGAGGGAGAGGGAGAAGCAGGCTCCCTGCGGGGATCCCAAAGCAGCACTCAATCCCAGGACCCCAGGACCACACCCTCAGCAGAAGGCAGATGCTCAACCACTGAGCCACCCAGGCATCCCTACCAGGCAGAGTCCTATGCCCTAAAGAGGCAGTTGGGAGAGAGAGAAATGATTCCTTGTTTTCATGGAGCTGACAGGCTAGTGGAGAACATACAGGAGAAATACTGGATTTTGATAAACAGCTGTGCAAGGCAGTAAACTAAGGCACATGGACGAGAGGAACCAGGCAGTCTCCCTTACTGCAAAGGCAGGAATGGCTTCTCTAGGGAGCAAACTCTCTGAAGACTCACAGCCATCTGTGGAAGGAGAAATCACATCCGTGGCCATGAAGTGGTTCAAGAGCCTCAGTGAGTCTTGGTTTACTGCAAACCAGGAAGGAAGCTGAGAACAGAGCCAGGAGCAATTTCAAGGTAAGGAATCAGAACCCACAAATTTGTATTTGGACAGGTCTTAATACTCTCCAAACTGGCAGGGAGCACATTAAGGGAACTACATTTGCAAAAGAAAAATCTAATTTAGATCAATATTTATGAAATATCTTGTCTTTTTGGTGGAACTCAGGCAGGATTTTTCTCTCAGATCTTAGCATCTCAGAAAGCTGTTTTGGGCTAAGGCAACTGGAAAAAACACACATATCTACAGATGCTATGAGTCTTGCAAATGACTTTTCCCCTCTTTTTTGGCCTACGGAAGCTCAAAACTGAATTTCCTGTAGAAAACTCAAAACTCAGTTTGCAACAGGACCTGCTGCTATGCACTCCACCAAAATAACTTTATTCTTGGCTTTATTTTTTTTCTGTATAATTCTTGAATTTTCCCTGCTTTGATCTCTTTATTATATTGCAGGTATGTGAACATGTGTATGTGTATGTATAAAGTATAGGCTCTCAATCATCTTTAGAACAAGTTAGAGTATAATAACTTTATAGCCCTAAGTAATTTAGCACCTATTTTGAAATATTTTTTCTTTTTCTTGTTAAAAAAATTTTTTGAGAGAGAAAATAAACTATTTTCTGTACATGTTTGTATAACTCACATTGATGTAGCATGGAAAAAATTTTTTTTTAAGTTTCAATTCCCTTCCCTTCCCCACCCCACCCCCATCCCAAGTCCTACTGCTTTTTTTTAAGGGACAAACATTTCCCACTGAAAGTGCACCATTCTAAGGGGGCCAAAGCTTTCCCACTCTGGTTACTGCCTGTGCCTGCAACAACTCTCTCTACTTTCCTTCATTTTCACTTTATCCCGCACCCCCCCCCATTCCATTCTGTAGAGTGCCCCCAGCTTCATTTCTCTAGAAGATCAATTGTGCAAATCAGCCTTTTGGCAGTTTAAAATCTTCAATGGCTCCTAACATTCATAGAGTTAAGTGAAAAAACCCTTATTTCGACAAAAATCTCCTCCATCAAGTTGTTCCCCAACCTGATCTCTGCCCAAACCCAGGTAGCACCTGCCCCTAATTCTCTCTGGATAGGTCTTCTCTTTCCCCACCTCCATGCACTTTCTCACACTGGTGCCTCCACCGGGAACACCCTCATCCCCTTCTCCATTTAGTCTTCAGACCCCCTTGAAAGTCCTCCCAAATGGTTTCACCTCGCAGTGGTCTCTTATATTTTATACCTCAAGATACTGCTGGCTGAACATCTTAATGAATAACTCCTGGATCCTGCAACACTGCAACTTTACTGAATCTACCTTTGTATCATTTACAGTCTCACATGTTTAATAACTTGGTTACCTACTGAAATTGTAATCTTCTTGACAGAAAAGGCTTCTCTAAGTGTTTTTTTTTTATCCCCCTTGATGCCCTATGGAATATCATATGTAGCTGACACTCCAGAAATACTTGACAGTGTGCATCTTCAAAACACAGTGCATAAAGCGGATAGCAGACAAGTAGTTAATATCCTCAATAAATAAAGGACTCACATGTATGAAAATTCACTAAAATGCAAATGGCAAAAATACACACCAACTGCTTAACTGCTAGAAATAAAGAATACAAGTTAAAATGATACAACTTGTCTATCAAATTAGCAAAGGTTGGTGGGAAATTTCAATATTTAATGCTTTTGAGAGTACAGGGGGACAGGTACTCTCAGGACTGCTAGTGGGATTACAACTGATACAAACAAAATAACCTGACAATATGTAACAAATATTTTAAATGTTTATATACCTTGATCAGCCCCATTTGGAGGGCTATAGCCTAGGGAGATAGTCTAAAATTCAGAGAAAGCTTTGGTACCCTTCCCAGCGTCATAATACTGTATGTACAACCTAAATGTGCAAAAAGGAAATTATACTTCCACTCAGTGGATTGTTACATAGCCATTAAAAATGGCAGCCATGAACCAGGGCAGGGGCAGGCAGGAATGCTTATATTGTAATGTTAAAGTAGAAAAAAAAATAATACAGAATGATGTAAAATAATTCCAACTACATAAATGCATAAAGGAAAGATACCAAGACAGTAAAAGTGATTATACTTCTTACAGTTTACTGTGTTTTCCAGATTTTCTAGAAGGATTGGATGACTACCAGGAAAAAAAAAAAAAAAGATGCTTTTCATATTAGATTTTCCTTTTTTTTTTTTTTAATATAAGGAACAGTCTCACAAGCACTGATATCAAGCTTTTGGGACATACATTTTCGTTTCCCCCTGGCCTTTTTATTAAGAAACGGAGAGAGTTGAGGAAAGGGAAGGAGGAAATGGGAGCAGCCCTCTTATCCTGATTAATCTCTGCAGTGAGGTGGGCGGGTTTTGTCATCTTTGCAGAGCCAGGAAACAGGTTCAGAAAGGCTCAGGTTCAAGGTTACCTGAAGGACAGAGTCAGGGTTCAGACCCAGGCTATGGGCCCCTCAGTGCTCCCTCACCCTCACACTCAGGGTAACCCAGCCAGGATGAGGCAAGGAATTGCAAGGTAAGGGCAGAAGGTGAATACCAAATCCTAGTGGTCATTTCTATGATAATATTTTATTTATTTATTTTTTGATTCATTTATGATAGTCACAGAGAGAGAGAGAGAGAGAGAGGCAGAGACATAGGCAGAGGGAGAAGCAGGCTCCATGCACCGGGAGCCCGATGTGGGATTCGATCCCGGGTCTCCAGGATCGCGCCCTGGGCCAAAGGCAGGAGCCAAACCGCTGAGCCACCCAGGGATCCCTATGACAATATTTTTTAAAACATTGGTTTTAGTGAGTAGGACTGTGGACAGTTTTATTCCCTCTCTTCTAGACTTTCTGTAAGGCAGTATTAACTTTCTACTTTTATACATGTACAAAAAGAAAATTGCACTTGGGTTAACTGAACCGTGAGCTGCAAGATCTCACCCTGCTCGAGGGGACCAAGGGAATTGAGGTGGGGTGGGGTGGGCTAAGAGGAGGCAGGGCACACAGCTCCTGGCCCAAGCCAAACACCACACCATAGGGCTGCAGGAGCCTCAATATTTGGGGGAGGAGACTGCAGTGTGTGTGTGTGTGTGTGTGTGTGTGTGTGGTGGGAGTTGCCTGTGATGAGGAGGAGCAGCAGAAGCTATAGAGCTTTCTGTGACAGTGAGCCTTGCACCTCAGAGGGAGTCAGCTCCACCCTGCAGCTTCTCCACACCAACCACACAGGTTGCACACATGCGTGCTCCGTAAGACACCTTTAGAGAAGGCTGTGCACCGTGGCTCACTGGCCTACAGTCAGCATTCTCAAACACAAAGCATGAAGACAGGCAGGTGTTGAGGATGAGACAGGATCTAGAGTTAAAGAGGGATTTGTGAGGGATGCCTGGGTGGCTTAGTGGTTGAGCATCACCTTTGGCTCAGGTAGTGATCCCGGTGTCCTGGGATTGGGTCCCACATCGGGCTCCCTGCATGGAGCCTGCTTCTCCCTCTGCCTGTTTTTCTGCCTCTCTCTGTGTCTCTCATGAATAAATAAATAAAATATTTAAAAAAAAAAAAGAGGGATTTGTGAGAGCAGCTTCTGTTCTAGTGGGATCAGGCTCCGTGGACTGTGGTTCTGGGAAAATCCTGTCCAGTGGCTTTCCATGGCCCACTGCCCTCATCCTGAACGGTAGTGTTTCTTGGAGAGCTCTGCTTCACCTCGGTGGGTAAGTGGGACACTCCCAGGCAGGACTGCTGTGGCTCCATCCCAGGAGAGAGGGATAGGGAAAATTAGTTAGACAATTCTAACACAAAGAAACATTAAGGGGAATTCTTCTCTTTCCAGAAAATTTGCATACCCTCTTTCTACCCAGTACCAAATGTTTTTATTTTTCTAGCTCCCTTATCAACCTGCGTTTATCAGTCTAAACAAGAATCTGGGAAGTCACTGCATCCCTTTGGAGAGCCATTTCCAGAAAGTGACTGGGGTTTAGGAAGTAAGGAGGTAGGAGGGGTGAGTTTGGCAAAGGGGAAGCAGAAGCAGTTCAGGGGCTTGAGTGGCCAGTGAAAGAAGGTGACCAGCATGGTTATGCTGGAGTGGGAGGTGATGGCAAACAGTTTTCCAGGAGCTGGCAGAGAGGAAAAGAGAAGGGTAGAGGCCCAAGAGAATCTGAAGGGACCAGGCTCTTGAGCGACCTGTCTTGTGAGTGCAAAACCTCTTAATGTACTGTCACACCCACTACCCAGCTTTAAGGCTCACCCACAGACCCAGGAGGCATAGATGGACACTCACTCCATCAATTCATACCGAGATGTAATTCCGAGGGATGACCCCACTTGTTTGTGGTTCCAAAACCATGAGCTGGCTCTTGGATTGAGTGGGCGGACCTCAGTTTTAAGATTCTGTCTCGAATAGCACTGTGTCCTCTAGCCAAGACAAGGGGCTCTTATTCTCCCACAGACAGAAGAATGAGGAGGAAGGAGATTGACAAATTCATAGTGGATCAAGTCACCAAGGTAGGCGGTCAAGGGACACCTTTACATAAAGCTTAGGTGACTTTTGGCTATCCATGGGGCCCCCACTGCCCATTAGCCACTAAAATCCTGAGTGGCATTTTCCTAATGAGCATTTATTCAAGGCATTCAGGGGAAAGGGGCGCTGAGCTAGGAAGCCTGTTTTCATTTTCCCTGGTTCCACCTATGTCACCTTGGGCAAATCACTTGGAAAATATGGTAAAGCAAGAACCAAACATAAGACTGTGCCTTCCCAACCTCTCTATACACTTCCTTTTTCATTTCTCTCTTGACAGCTGGAGAGGGAATGATTATAAGTATTCACATGGACCCTTTCTTTTCACAAACTTTAAGAAAACACTGAGATCCAGGCCACTGAGCCCTCCCCTTGGAGAGCAGGCTCCCTTTTACAATCTCCTAAGACAAGGCTTTGCACTAAGCAAGACTCAGTAATAATCTCCCAACCAGCACTGGGACAACTTTCCTTTGCTGCAGGCAACTGCCCAGAGGATTCCTTCTTTATAATCTCTCTATGAATGATTTAGGAGTAACTACCATCTCTCTTTGCATCTGGAGGAATAAAAACATAACAGAGAAATGAAAAAGCTGTGGTGTATCCAAAAATAACACCCAGCAACGTTGGCTTCCCACTTTACTTTTCTGTACCAACCAACTCTTCCTTGATCTGCTTCATACAAGGGAGGCAGATTGGGACCCCCTCAATGTCCAGATATCCGGGATCAATTATCAAACTGTCTCACACTAAATGCAATGAGTGGCCCAGCAGAACTCAGGTTCCTAATTCTTCCTCACCCTGATGGGCCTGGTCCTTACTCCCTCCCCACTGCAGGTGCCCTGCAGTCACATGCTCTTGTCAAGTGATCTGCTGCTTTGGGCTGCATACTCTGCAGAAAAGAATAGGGGGTAAAACAGAAAGAAAGAAAATACAGCTTTCTCCTGGGAACCTCACAACCTCCCAGCTTATAAAGCAACTAACTGCCTTGTTACCTTCCTGCAGAGTCCCCACTGGCCAGCAGAACACACTCAAAAGGTCAACCACCCCTCCCTTTGGTGCATCCAAGAGAAAGAGTACTTGCTGAGGGGATCTGCTGATGTCTCAGCCTGGTTCAGAAATGAAGATATGTGACCAATGGGACAGGGGAGGATGCGGATGAAAAGGCTGAATTTCTCTCTCTCTCTCAACAGTGAGGCCCGCCGATTGCGGAGCCTTTGTACCATGCTCAGCTTCCTCTGCCTCCACCAAACTTTGTGACTCACAGTCTGTGTGCAGAGTGAGGCAGCTGAGCGGGCCTCAGTGGTGGGTTAAATCGGGAACTCGCTCCTCTCCCAACACTCACCTCTCAGCTGTCACCTGAGTCCCTACCTGGCAGTGGGGATGGGAGGTGAGCACAGTTCCAGTTCTTTGGTCCTAAATAGCTGTCAGAACCTGGGACCTGGGTTCTGATGGACTTATGCCCATCGGGATCAGGTCTCTCTCTCTCTGTGTCTCTCTTTTTCTCTCTGTCTCTCTCTTTCACACACACACACACACACACACACACACACCAGGTCAGAGCATCTGGAGGCTCTGTAAGGCGGTTGGTTTCTAGACTGGTCTGGGTCTCCAGGGCTCCATCCATTAGAGATGCAGCGTGAGACCCAAAGCGCTCTCTTTTCTTCACCCATGCTGCCTCCAAACCTGAGAAATGCCTGGCAAATTTTTAAAGCAGAACTGTTCATCAGGAGGGTCTGGCTAACTGTTGCACATCAGTTGAGGAGATGGCTGGGGAAGGGGGGAAGAGAGGTAGGTGGGTGGGCAGCCAGAAGGTGGCTGGCTCCCCAGAGCTGCGCTGTACCCTCAGCAGCGTCTCCTCCCTCCATCACTGCGGAGGGCAAATCTGGAAGTTGGGGAACCGGGGACCCACGGGCCGCAGGGGCGGACAGAGGCCGCGTCCATCCAGGGGCGGCGACACGAGGCTCCCAGTCCCGGCGAGCGCCCCAGCCCCCGCCCCGGCGCCGCCCCCCGCATCCTCGGAGCCCCGCGAGCTCTCCCGGCTTCCCGCAGAAAACTCCCCGGCACAACCCGCTTTTGTTAATTCCGCAATTGCTGTCACACGATCACCTCCGCCAACGCTCCCTGCCGGCTGGGCTCCGAGGGTCCAGGAGGGGACCCGCTCGCCCCAGAGCGCGGCCGCTCGGGGTCGCCCCCGCCCCCGCCCCGCCCCGCGGACGCCCCCGCCCGCAGATGCCCGGCGCGAAGGACCTCGGAGGACCCGCGGCCCCGGCCTGGAGCATCTTTGTCCTCCGAGCGCAGCCGCGCGCTCGCAGCGGCAGCAGGGACCCAGCCGGGCTCCGAGGCTGTGCCGCCCGGCCCCGCCGGCCCCGCAAGTTTGCAGGCGGGGGCCGAGGCCGCCTTACCGTACATCTCTGCGGGGCGGGCGCCTCCCGGGAGGCCGCGTCGCCGCGTCGCCTGCAGCCAGCCCCGGCGGCGCCTGCCTTTCATTCACAGCCTGGGCGGCGGATGGCGGCGGCCGGCGGCGGCCGGGGCGGGGCGGGGCGGGGCGGGGGCCGGAGCGAGGGCGGGACGCGGAAGGGCCGGAGCCGGGGCCGCGCGCCGAGGAGCCGCCGGGCGGAGCGCGACCGGCCTCGGCTGGGGTCGCGGGCAGGGCCGCGCCGGGAGGGGAGGAGGCTGCGCTCACGGGGGTCCCGCCCCCGGCCCGGCCGCCCCGCCCCGCCCCGCCCCGCCCCGCCCCGGCAGCTCCCGCCCCGCCCCGGCAGCTCCCGCCCTCCGCCCTCCGCCCGCCCCGCCCCGCCGGCCTCCCCCGAACCCCCGACCCCGGGGCGCGCCCTCCCCAGGCTGGGGCTCCCAGGCCCCGGGCGGCGCGTTTTCCAGCCGCAGCGTTCCTCGGGGGAGCCGCGCACCCTCATCCCCTGCTCCTGCCGGGATGCGCAGGCTGACAGCTGGCCTCGCCACGAACCCGCGGGCCCCGAGGGCCAGCCCGGGCTCCCGAGGCTGCAGGTGTACCCCTCCCCGCCATCTGTCCGGGGTGCGGGATGCGTAGGCAGAGCCACGGGACGCAAGGAAGAGGGACTGAGGAACAACCCCCCTCCCCTGCTTGGCTTCCTTAGCGAAGCCGCATTCCCTAATTAAGAACCGCCCTGGAGCCTTCCCAGCCAGTCTCCGGCCAGGTGCTTGCTGCCGAAGGGCGTCCTTCCTGGGCCAGCCCCGCGGGAAACACCCCACTCCGCCCCCTCAGTGCAGCAGGAAGCCGCCTTGCTTCTCCTCTCTCCCATTATACGTGTAATTCACACGCTTCGAGCCCAGGATCCTCTCTCCCTGTGTCCCAGGCGGACCTCCCCCTCTGTGACTACAGGAGAAACAGACTGGAGGCTGAAGGCTCAAGCCCCAGCACCCTGATAAACATCCTCTGGCCCAGCCCAGGGCTTCCCTAAGGCTTCTCCATCCAGCCTCCTCTGTCTCACACATTTATTCACCTGGCCTTCCCTTCAGCGCCTCAGTTTCTCCTCCTGCCCCGTGGCTGAGGGGTTTTGTCCCTAACAAGTAGGAGTGAGGGAGCTAACAACCTTAAAGACTGTGATGACTCCCATTTTACAGAAGAGGAAACTGAAGCGGTTAATTTGTGTTCTTCTTCCTAGATACTGAGCTGTGTTTCTGCAGGCCAGTCTCCTACCCTCTCTGAACCTCAGCTTCCTGCAGACTATAGGGAAGTTTATATAAAACCTCATGAGGGGCACCTGGGTGGCTCAGTGGTGAGCATATGCCATTGGCCCAGAGCGTGATCCCAGGGTCCCACGATGGATCAAGTCCCATGTGGCGCTCCCTGCAGGGAGCCTGCTTCTCCCTCTGTCCATGTCTCTGTTTCTCTCTCTGTGTTTCTCATGAATAAGTAAGTAAAATCTTATTTTTTTTTATTTATTTATGATAGTCACAGAGAGAGAGAGAGAGAGAGAGGCAGAGACACAGGCAGAGGGAGAAGCAGGCTCCATGCACCGGGAGCCTGATGTGGGATTCGATCCCGGGTCTCCAGGATCGCGCCCTGGGCCAAAGGCAGGCGCCAAACCGCTGCGCCACCCAGGGATCCCGTAAGTAAAATCTTAAACAAACAAAAAAACCCTACATGAAAGTACACAGTGGGCACTCACACAGTTATCTTTTTCCTTTCTTTACCCAAGGCAGGGAACAGAACTGAAGAGAGAATACTGGTTGCTGGACTCTTGGATCAGTGCTCTCTCTTTGTATCCCAAACTCACGTTTCCTATTTCTCTCTGGCCTTACCACCTCCTCCTACTCCCTTGCTGTTTCCAGATTTTGTTCCTGTTCCTTTAAATCTTTACCTCTCTTAGCAACACACATGAGCCCTGGAGCATTTTTGCCCCCATCCCCCCCTGGGAGGGTTCTCAGGTCTCATATTTAGTCTAGACCCTTAGATGACTTACAAAGATGCTCTGTCTCTATTTTCCAGTTTTGGGAGGTCAAGTGGCTTTGAAATCTGCTGAGAGTCACACCTGAACCAGGGCAGAAGGGAGAATTTGGAGTCAAGCTCCGTCTGGACACCTGGAGATACTCCCAGCCCACAGTTCTGTTCAACACAAAACATACTCATTAAACTCTGGTGCCTGCAGCATAATGGCAAATGCACTGTCTTCATGGAGTGAAATGTCTGGCAGGTGTTATTCCCATGTGAGGAAGTTGGGTGGGGGCACAGTCTTTTGGCTCACAGATTTTGTTTTTGTTTTTGTTTTTAAAGATTTTATTTATTTGAGAGAGAGCACAAGTGACTAAGCAGAGGGAAGAGGAGGAAGAGGGAGAGGGACAAGCAGGGACTCTGCATTGAGCATGGAGACTGATGTGGGACTCCATCTCAGGACACTGAGATCATGATCTGAGCTGAAATCAAGAGTCAGGTGCTTAACCAACTGCAGGTGCCCCTGGCTCACAGTTTAAACATAAGTGCAGAACCCAAGGGTCCCAATATGCAGGATAGTGTGCCATCAAGTAGCTATCAGCAATTTAGGTGAATTGTGGTAAAGAGGAAAGGTCAGAATTGCGATTTCTATCGCAGCTAGGTTCTTTCTGTATCTGCAGAAACCCAAAACATGGTGATGAGTATGGCAGAAAGGAAAGTGGAAAAGAAATAACATTTACTGTGTATGCACTATGCATTGGGTTCTGGGTCAAATACTTTACACAGGTTATCTCTGCTAACACTCGGCAACTTTGCAAGGTCACTAGTATTATTCCCATTTTTCAGCTGGGAAACTGAGTTCCAGAAAAATGCAATAACTCTAGTAAATATCAAGCAGGGATTCAATCCCAGAACACTCTGCCCAGGACTCATTTTCTTCCCACCACACTCTGATGCCTTGCAGTCCACACTGACATACACAGAACAAAATTTTATTTAAATTCAATTAATAAACATATAATGTATTATGGGTTTCAGAGGCTGAGGTCAGTGATTTATCATTCTGATACAATACCCTGTCCTCATTACATCACGTGCCCTCCTTAACATCCATCACCCAGTTACCCCCTTCCCTTCTCCCCCTCCCCTCCAGCAACACTGTTTGTTTCCTATAATTAAGAGTCTCTTGTGGTTTGTCTCCCTCTTTGATTTCATCTTGTTTTATTTCCTCTCTTCCCCTATGATCCTCTGTTTTATTTCTTAAATTCCACATATGAGTGAGATCATATAATTCTTTCTCTGATTGACTTATCTCTCACTTAGTATAATGCCTTCTAGTTCTATCTACGTCATTGCAAATGGCAAGATTTCATTTTTTTGATGGCTAAGTAGTAGTCCCTTGTATATATATATATATATATATATATATATATATATATACACCACATCTTCTTTATCCATTCATTTGTCAATGGACATCTGAGCTCTAGTTTGGCTATTGTGGATATTGCTGCTATAATCATTGGGGTGCAGGTGCCCTTTCGATCACTACATTTGTATCTTTGGAGTTAATACACAGTAATGCAATTTCTGGCTCATAGCATAGCTCTATTTTCAACTTTTTGAGGAACCTCCATACTGTTTTCCAGAGCGGCTGCAACCAGCTTGCATTCCCATCAACAGTGTGTGAGGGTTCCCCTTTCTCTGCATCCTCGCCAACATCTGTCATTTCCTGACTTGTTAATTTTAGCCACTCTAACTGGAGAACAATCGCATTTTAAACTGAGTAGTTTTAACAGTGCAAAGGCCATGCTCCCTTCCTGCTCTTTTACTTGCTTTCACTCCCTTTCTCATCTGTATTTCATTCCCCCATTACCTGAGTTTGGAGGAGAGAGCAGAGAGGGGTCTCAAGCTATCCAGACCAAAGCAGGTGCTCTAATTTCCACCCTCCTAGGCCATCAGCAGCAGACCCCTGTGGTATTAGCTGTTCCTCAGTCAGGCTGGAGGAACTAACCTAAGGAAAAGTTATTCTTCTTTAGCGAGCGTGCACCCAATTAACACAATCGCTCTGAGCAAGGTGCTTAGCTGCAACAGTTCAGTGATCCCCGGTGACATGAGCAAGCACCACAATTTCCAGAGTTTCCATATGGACCAAAGGTCAAATTTCCCTGGATTTCAGAGAAAGGGGAGCTTAGAAGTGGGAGGCAATCCACAACCATGGCACAAAAACCAGGACCATCATTTGCATCCTGGGCCCCAGCACAGCACCAGGTCCATCCTTCAGTCCAGGAGTCTGACTTGTGATGCTCCAGCCTCACACAGCCACACCAGCTCCACTGGTCTGCTTAGGAGCCTCTAATCACCCCATCAGCCACAAAGCTACAGCAGCTCTTGTTCTGGGCACCAGCCTTGAACAGGCAAGGGCTTTAAAGGGCCTTCCAGAGGGAGAGAAAAAGGCAAGAAGATGACAGCTCCAGGGGATACAGCTTCAGAGGAAAAAAAATTATGAGGCCTAGAGAAAGGTCCAGGGAGAACCAGAGGGGAGAGTGTCCCCCTAAGATTGTCAAGTAGCTGATTAGCTGTGAAGCCTGAAATAGAAGTCAGGATTCCTGACTCCAGGCCTGGTGACTTGAACTCCTGGCACTTCTTCCTTGAAGCAGGTACCTTGACCTACTTCTCAGAAGCCGCAGGGAAAGAACAGCCTATAAAAACAATACCCAAGTCTAGGAGCGGGTGGGTATCTAAGGGCTGAAGAATGCATCTCCACAACACGGAAAACAGCTCACGAGCCGGGTCAGTAGGACGTGCTCTTGGCTAGGTTCCTGGAAGCTGCCTGGAGGGACACAGGGGGACAGAGCTGCTTGCTGCCATGAGATCAGGGCCTGAGCATCTGGGGTACATGCAGAAGGCTGCTGCAGACTGATTTCACCTCTAAACCAGATTTTACCAGAGAGTGAGTGAAGTTTGAGGTATTGATTGCTGACATGTCAGAGTTTAAGGGTACTGAGCAAATTCTCCTACCCTCTTCCCCATCTCTGGTTTACCTTGTGTTCACCCTCCGGGGCAGTCAGCTTCCCTTCATTAGTTGCTGCTGCTGCCCGTGGTCCCTGGAGAAAAGGCTCCATTCCCAAGGGAGGTTCAAATCCATGTCCTCTTGCTTCTAGTAAAAAAAAGCTCAGGCATTACCATGCCTTTTGCCCTGACCCTTCTGTCCTTTCACTCTGTCCTTGCTCCCAGCTATCAGGAGGCACCTGTTCCCCACCCATCACCTCCCATCTCCAGCCTGTATGATTCTTGCTTCTACTGGGACACACTGAAGGACCTGAAGGCCCATGGTGACATTTTCATCCATTGATAGGCATGGCTTAGAAGAAAGGATATGGGAAGCTAATAGCTGATCAGACAGATCATCTCAGAAGGTCAGATCTGGCTTTCTAAACCTTGGCTAAGGAGACCTGTATGGCACCACAGCCAGCAGGAACAGGTTTGCCCAGAGCCTGGCCAACATAGTGAAAGTATGGTTTAAATGAAATTGGAGGACGGAGGAAAACCTGACCACTAGGGAAGGATATGGAACAGACATGTGAGATGCTGAACTCTAAGACCAGGAAAGTGTTTCCAGTGGAGGAAGAACACTGGGGCTTCAGTGGGCTGGATGCCAAGACTCCACAGAAGTTACCCTGGCTCTCCTGAGCCAAACCCAGGCTCCCCAACCTTGTCAACTCATAGACTTGTGTTGGCTTTGGAAAGCACCTCTCCTTTTCTTCCAAAAGATGCTCAGCCTTTGGCAGCCATGCAGTGAGGAATCCCTGGCAATGACCATTTCCCCCTCCCTGGACTTTCCTTAGCCATAGGACCCCTCTTTGATACTCAGCCCCATTTTCAGCTTCTAAATCTCTAGCTTAGCTCTCACTTTTCTGGCTCAGGAAGACAGCTCAGTTCAGTCTCATGACAGGATGCTCAGCAATTCTCAGGTGAAAGTAATAGAGAAGCTCACACATCTATATATCAACACGCATATAACAAAGAAAGTCAATTTTATGGGGCACCTGGGTGGCTCAGTCGGTTAGGCATCTGCCTTTGGCTCAGGTCATGATTCCTGGGTTCTAGGATGGAGCCCTATGGCTGGCTCTCTGCTCAGCAGGGAGCCTGCTTCTCCCTCTCCTTCTCCCACTCCTCCTGTTTGTGCTCCCTCTGCTTGTGCACTCTTTCTCTGTCAAATAAATAAAACCATAAAAAAAGAAAGTCAATTTGATTTTGAACCCATTAATATCTGATGTCTGTTAGGTTTGGACTCAGTGGTGCTCTGATTTATGGGACATGCATTTATTGAGAGCATATTACATGCAAGAGATTCTATTAAACATCACGGGGAGAGAACTAAGAATGCTCCCACCATCCAGAAAACTCAGTCTAGTAGAGAAGTCAAGACAGAAAAATGACATATCAGAGGAGGGATCAAAATAGAATCTCAGGACTCTGAAAACTAAAATGTTGCTTAGAGGAGTTAAGGAAGACAGACATGAATGGGAAGACATCTGTATTCATGGATTAGAAAATTTAATATTGTTGAAATGTCCATAGTATCTAAAACAATCTTCAGATTCAATACAATTCCTATCAAAATTCCAACAGCATTTTTCTCAGAAATAGAAAAAAAATCTTAAAATTAATATGGAGCCACAAAGACTCTGAATAGTCAAAGCAATCCTGAGAAAGCAGAATAAATTAGAGACAACACACTTCCTGATTTCAAGCTATATTACAAAGTGATAGTAATCAAAATAATATGGTACCAGAATAAAGACAGGTATATAAACCAATGGAATAAAATGGGGAGCCCAGAAATGAACCCTTACATCTATAGTCAAATGACTTTCAACAAGGGTGCCAAGACCATAGGGGAAAGGTTGAGCTCTTCCACAAATAGTCCTGGGACAACTGAATATCATGCAAAAGAATGAAGTTAGACACTTACTTTATACCAAACACAAAGATTGACTCTAAATGGGTTAAAGACTTAAACATAAGACCAGAAACTATAAAACTCCTAGAAAAAAAAGCATACTTGAAAAGCTTTTTGGCATTGATCTTAGCAATAATTCTTTGGATATGACACCAAAAGCATAAGTGACCAAAGCAAAAAATAAAGAAATGGACTATAGCAAACTATGAACTTCTATACAACAAAGGAAACAATGAACAAAATGAAAAGGCAGCCTATAAAATGGGATAGAATAATTACAAACCATGTTCCTGGAATGGGATTGATATCTAAAATACATAAAGAACTCATATGATTCAACATCAAAAGAATGAAGAACCTGATTTGAAAATGGGCAAAGGATCTGAATAGACATTTCTCCAAAGAAAAATGGTCAACAGGTATATGAAAAAATGTTCAACATCACTAATCATCAGAGAAATACAAATGAAAACCATGAGATACCACTTCACATACGTTATAAAAAGATAAGAGATAACAAGTGTTATGAGTGTGTGGAGAAAAGAGAACCCTTGTGCACTGTTGGTGGGAATGTAATTTGGTATAGCAAATGTAGAAAACAGCATGGAGGTTACTAAACAAATTAAAAATAGAACTACCATATAACTCAGCAATCCCACTCCTAGATATACATCCAAGGGATATGAAATCAATATTTTGAAGAGATCTGCACTCACATCCTCAATGCACCATTGTTCACAACAGCCAAGATATGGAAACAACCTAAATGTTCATTAGCATCTTGTTTAGTAGAATGGATTACAGGTGAGGAGCTCATTTCTGTGATTATGCCAATCTCTGAGAAAGTCTAGTCCAATTCTGTACTCAAGAACAGAGGGAATAACTATGGGGAATTCAAGGGTTCTAGAGTCCACTGTGAAGTAGATTCTGGCCAAAATTCCACTTATGACCTGACTCTAATACACCCTCACTTCAACCAGTGGGCAGTAGCAATATTAAGTGTTCTGAAGAATTAGTGTTACATCAAAGTCATTGTCCAATAATCCCTTGCTGATCCTTTTTTTATGGCCACAATCCCCTTTGGGAAAGGGTGGAAGAAATATAAATTTGTGGTGGTTCTGCACTGTTGTGCCTTAAAAAAAACCCAGGCTTTCCCTTTATTCATGGAGTCTTAGGTCTAGCAATTTGATGTGAGGCTGCCACTCTCTTGTAAAGACTTGAGCCAAATATTTTTTTCAGCAGACCAGGCATTTGGTTTTCAAATGTTTGGTTTGTTTGTTTGTTTGCTTGCTTGTTTCTTTAAAGATTTTACTTATTTATTCATGAGAGACACTGAGAGAGAGGCAGAGACATAGACAGAGGGAGAAGCAGGATCTCTGCAGGGAACCCGATGTGGGACTCAATCTCAGGACCCTGGGATCATGACCTGAGCAGAAGGTGGATGCTCAGCCACTGAGCCACCCAGGCATCCCTAAAATATTTTAAAATCAAATGGGATCCTACTGGCTAATCATTCATTTTAGCATAAAAAGAATCCTTGGAGGCCTGAAGCTTCTGATTTATCATACCAGCCTTGCTGCCCAAAATGCAAATCAAGTCCCTGTACCACTAGCAATCAAGTGTCACCATTTGGTCTTTGCTGAGCTAGGATCTGTTCACAATAATTGAAATAAAGGAGGGGTGGATGTGAGAGGGTCCATTTCAGTTGTAGCATATCACAGCCATTCCTGGCCTACTTAGAATAGCTGCTAAAGCACTCTCAAAGATTCCCTTCATGAGCATTTTCTGGGCCACCTTGGGAACATAGAGGATATGAAAAATGCCTTCTGATATTTATACTTTTTGGTGTCTTTGAAGCTCTTCCTCAATATTACACCACATTGTATCTCAGCTTCACTTAGCATTGTTCTCTACTGTGACTAGGATTTAGGCAACCCACCAAGAACATAGGTAGAAACACTTCCAACTACTCAAATTAGTATGTTAGGTTCAAATTTCTAGAAAATATATATCCATGTCTATACATTCAGCCTGAATCAAAATGTTGGTTTTCTTCCTTAAAAAAAAAATCTATTCCTCTCTGTGTTTTCCCCCGTATTCATATAAATTAACAAAAGTTAGTGTGTGTGTGTGTGTGTGTGTGTGTGTGTGTGTGCGTGTACTTGACCACAGTGGGTTCTAATCATTAACTCCTAGATTGTACTTTGTAATTGGCCTCCCTGGGCAAGCTGGTACCTAATTCTAGTTATGTTTGGAAATAATGAGGAGTGAAGGGGGTAGAGTAGGGAAGGATAATTGGTTTCTCTTTGCAAGTTAACTCCCTTAGATACATCTTGATGTAAAACAACAATAGACTCATTAGATATTGGAGCAGATCTTGTTTGGACTGGTGGAGGAGATTCAGTGTGAGGTTTAGGGGAACATGGTCTTCTGAGTTCTTCAGGTTTTTGCATATATTGCCATTCTAGTGCTTGAGGTACACCACTTTCCTAATCAATGCCCTGGACTTTGATATAAGAGATCTAGTGAGGCTGTGAATTCAGCTGAATTTGTAATTCAACAAGTCAGGGACTTTAGCTTTGAGTTATCTCTGTTCTGTGGCTGTAAGAAACGAATTTCTTTTTCATGCACTCTTAGACAATTTGTATGACAATCTGAGAATTTAAGGATTTGAGCTTGTGACTTATTTTCTTCTAATCAAATTCAATCCAACAGAAGAAGTTATACCATTCTGTAGTCCTTTCATCCCTTTCAACATTCCTGCAGTTTGGCAGGAGCAAATAGTTGGTTCTAATAAACAGAAATCAGGGGCATTATTTATCTTTTAATTTTTTCCAACCATTGTATATCATGATATTTACTATTGATTATCATGATAATGATATTTACTGCCCTTGGTCTTAAATAACTAGGTGGTGGATTCTCTCTTCCACCCATTTCCCCAAGATTCTGTTGCTGGCAACCATCTCCCAGCACCAGTTTCTCCCTACTAGTCAAGGTTCGTCCACATAACATAAACCAACTCTGGCTAGCTTAAGCAGCAAAGGAATTCATTAGAATAGTATAGAGTCAACAAGGAAGCCAAAAATCCAAATCCAGCCAGGAACCAAGAGAGATTGGGTATCCAAATACCATCAAGATCATGTCATCAAAATAAGGCCATCATCACTGACACCACCACCACTGGCTACTTGCTGCTGCCACTTTTGGTGTCTCTGACAAAGGATCCCCATCCTCTGCATGTTCTTTCAAACCCAATACTGCAGTAATACAGAACTCCCACCTTCTTATCTTCACAATATTCAAAGTCCTGTACAGTAGCATCTGTTTCACTGATTGCAGACCACATGCTAATACCTTTGGTGGAGAACAAGGAGAGCTGTTTTTCTTGGTTTCCATAGTGAGAGGTGGAGCCTTGTCTCCTATATATGTTGGATCTTTACATGAGAAGAGTGGATGCTAGGTAGTCCCATTCCACTACCCCATCCCTGAAAAAGTCTAATGGTCTTTAAACTGAAACGATTAGAACAAACAGCAAATAGACAAAAGCTAAGGTAAGTGAAAGTAATTTATTAGAATTAATTTTTTTAACAAGTGAAAATCTCCATACCTAGGTAAGTTTCTAAGATGCTAAGAAGTCTTGGGAAAAATATTGCAAAATAACTATCAATAAGCCTTAAAAATTCATGAGAAACTAGAGAGGAATTGAAATTGAATTGACCTTGTAGGAAGGAAAATTGTGGGTTCTGCTAATTACCAGCTTCGTGTTGAATGCTGAGAATTAATACAATCACTTGGTTAAACAGGGTTGCTTGCTGTGAATACCTAGAAAATGATTAAATGAACACTTGGAGCCAATATGAATTTATTAAGGACCAGTCATAGTAACCATCTTTATTTTCTTTTTGAATCAATCGTCAACCAATCAATCAATCCATTAGCCCATTAATTAATTAGTTTTTGACTATTGGTAGAAAATGAGAATGTTATGGGTACTGTGTCTTTAAAAAGTTAAAAATACCATTATTTGCTTTTACTATAAAAAGAAACCATGGTAATTATGGAAAAGTAGATAGAATTTTCTAGTGAAATGAACTCTGACTATTATCTATGCTTCCTCCCCACTGAAGTTACATTAAAAGAATAAGAAATATAAGAATCCACAAGGAAAAAGAGACTAAGAGAAGAGAGAAAAGGATCATAGAGGACAGCACATCTTTGGAAGATGGAAAATAAGTGGATGCATGGAACTGATTTGGCAGCACATACAGAGTAGAAAGCAAGTGCCTACAAAGAAGATGCCAATGAAAACAAGGCAATTTGGATAACCGAACTCCAGGAATTCTCAGGAATCAAAGGCAGTAAGAACCAGATGTAAGAAGTGGAGCTGAAAACAGGAGAATTGGATACGACTCCTGTCCACTTACATTTCTGATCATATTTTTGCAAGTTGCTTTTAAATAGGAACTGAAAGCCAAAGATACTCAGCTGCTTAAGAAAAAGATCTAACATGAAAGAGAACAAAACACAAAACAAACAGTAAAAAGGACTTGCAGGAATTAGAGGCAATACTGGTAGTAGGAGAAACCTTTACATTTAACATCACCAGAGAGGGAAGAAAAGATATTACATCA
The DNA here is from genome assembly GCF_018345385.1 of Vulpes lagopus. Lineage (NCBI taxonomy): Eukaryota > Metazoa > Chordata > Mammalia > Carnivora > Canidae > Vulpes > Vulpes lagopus. The sequence goes on from NC_054828.1 coordinate 114,384,607, forward strand.
ATGAAAGATGGCTTTTATTTTATTGTAGATCCTTACCTGTTTATTGTACAGGGCAAGGGGTAACCAAGTGACTAGATCTCCCATTAACACGGACACTCTGGATTTTTTGTTTGTTTTATATACTAGAATTTAAAAAATGGTTTAACAAAATGTTAAAGGGCTCTAGACTGAGTTTCAAAAATTAATCTTTAAATTTATTTGTTATTGAAGTATACTTGACACACCATGTTACATTAGTTTCAGATGTACAACATAGTGATTCCACAACTCTATACATTATACTATGCTTGCCACAGTTGTAGCTTCCTTCTGTTACCATGCACAGAGTTTTTGGTTCAAGCAACAGAAATACTAGATAACTTAAACAAAAATGCAATTCATTATAAGGTTATGGGTATCTCACCAAATCAAAGACATAGGTGAAAAATCGGAATCAGAAAAGGCTGGAGCCAGGGCAGCTCTAGGTTCCTGGCAGCAGGAATATTGGATCAACCAGTTGGATGAAGGCATGACTGCTGTGATGCATGTTTCAACTTTTTGTTTTTAAAGTGCTGGGAGGGAGAGGAGCCCACTTGTCCTAGGTTGGGTCAAGGGTACACTCTCTAGCTAGGGAAGCAAAAGGTCCATTATTAGATAGTTTCACTAAACGTACATCAGTAGAAAAGGTAAGTCTCCTCCCTGGAATGTCAAAGTAATATTATCAGGAGAGGGAATAAAACCTAGGGAGCAAACCCAGCAAATTTCTATAATATCAATGGCTAAAAATAAGTTTGGAAACAATGAATCTGCAAAAAAATTTTTATTTTTTTGCAATGACAAAGAATAGTCCATTGGAAGTATGTGCAAAAATGTATTCAATCAATTACCTCTTATAGGACATTAAGATTGTTTTCTATTTTTTGCTTTTATAAATAGTACCTTGACAAACATCTTTAGATCCCAGTTTTTGCAGGCATCTTTATTGAAAAGTGGTCATCTAGAATCCTTATGGACGAGATGGAAATTTCTAGGGTGGATGACTTCATATGAAGAATGCTGCTGGTCCATTGATGTTGACTTGCAGAGACTTTACTAAAGTTCTGTGGACTTTGCCTCTTTTTGTTCTACAACTTTATGGATGATTTAGATATGCCATTAAAAAATGTGCTTAACAAATATGTAGATGCCATAGATGTAATAATAATAATAAATATGGTAGAATGTCATCAAACTTCAGAATGAAGGGCGGCCCGGGTGGCTCAGCGGTTTAGCGCCGCCTTTGGCCCAGGGGAGATCCTGGAGTCCTGGATCAAGTCCCAAATGGGGCTACCTGCACGGAGCCTGCTTCTCCCTCTGCCTGTGTCTTTGCCTCTCTCTCTCTCTCTCTCTCTCTCTCTCTCTCTCTCTCTCTGTGATCTCAAAAATAAATAAAATCTTAAAAAAAAAAAAGAAAAAGAAAAAGAAAAAAAGAAATCAGTCACCTACTGACCCAGCTCACTATCAGTCAAATAAGGGTCTGGTGATCTTTACCAAACTTCAGAATGATCCTTATGAGCTGAAATACCAGGTCTAAGCCAACAAAATTAAAACTAACAGGAAGAAATGTTAAAGTTCTGCTTTTTTTTTTTTTAATAAAAATCAATTGTTCAGAGACAGGAAGGGTAAATGCCATTTGGACAGAAATTCACACAAAAAGATCTGAAGATTTTATTAAATGCAAAGTCAGTATGGCTCAACAGAATGATAATCCAAGCCAGTGTGATCTTAGAATGTATTAAAATAAGTAAAATATCTAGAACTTGGATGCTAGCCTCCCATATCTTTTGCTCTGGTCAGACTGGAGTGTTGGGTTTTAATTTTGACTGATTATACTTTTAAAAAGAGTAACAAACTGGAGTGCATGCAAGGAATGGCATCCAGTGGGTATAATGATAACTTACCGAGTGCTTACTATATGCCAAGCACCATGCCAAAGACATTTAAAAAAAAAACTTATGAAAGAGGTATAATTTTACAGATAGGGAAACTGAGTCATAGGATGCTCAATAACTTGCTCAAGGTCACACAGCTAGTAAGTTAAAAATCAGAGACTGGAACTCGCGAGTCCAACCCTGGGAGATTGCTGTCACCCATCTCATCACACACACTGCTATTTTGTGAAGCAAAACAGGTAACTCCACCACGTAAGTGTGATTTGAGGGACTCTGAGCACATTGTCTGTAGTGAAATATCTCACTGGCTAGCTGGACCACACAAACAGGCACATTATGTACTTGGTCTTTATATCTAAACCCAGAAATCTTAATACTTTGCAGATTGAAAGTCAGCTAAAAAAAGATTTTGATAAAAGGAAGAATTGTTCAAGGGTGCTAGATAGTGGAATTCATTCACTCAACAGCTAGTTGAGTGCTACATCGAGAACTACAATGTACTTGGCAGTGTGGTAGGCCTGATAACATAATGATGAAAAAGACTAATGTTTTTCTATTCTGGCAGAGCTCACCTTCAATGGAGGGTTGAAAAATACAGTTGATCCTTGAACAGCACAGGTTTGAACTGTGCGGATCCACTTATATGTGGATATTTTTCAATAATTGCAGTATGGTACTGTAAATATCTTTTCTCTTATGATTTTCTTAGTAACATTTTCTTTTCTCTAGTTTGCTTTAATGTAAGTATACAGTATATAATACATATACAAAACATGATAATCAAATGTTTGTGTTACCAGTAAGGCTTCTGGAAAATAGTAGGCTATTTGAAGTTAAGTTTTGGGGTGTCAAAAGTTATATGTGGATTTTCCACTGTGTGGGGGTCGGCGCCTCTAACCCCTGCATTGTTCAAGGGCTGCTATAATGAAATCAGTGATGGTAATAAGTGTAGTTGGTGAATTAGGAAGGAAGGAGAACCATGGAAACCTTCCTCAGTCTAGAGGGGTAGGAGTTTGGGGGTAGGGCGCATTTCCTTGGGAAGTGAAGGCCACGTTAAAACTTGAAGAGTAAGTTCAACTTTACCAAAGGAGGAGATGGAGAGAAGGAAGAGTTTTCTGGGCAAGGTTCAGATAATTCCAGTAAGAGGTGAGGATGGCCAAGGTATGGGCTGTAGGGTGAAGAGAGGATGGATTTTTCCAGAGAGTGGTGTGCTTACTACTTGATCAGTACCTGAGATTATCACAGGTGCTCCACAGATATGTATATCATACTAATTATGTGCTTATTTTAATATATATTAAAAATATATAAAACTAGCATATCAAACTTGATTTCCTGGATGGTATTATTTAAGATGAAACTAGATACTTACATTTTAAAAAGCAAGTCAGTTATAAATATTAAGCAAATAATGGTACTGGTGGCAGAAAGCTCTTTATGGGTGGGGAGCAGAGCTGCAGAATTGCTGAGGGCACCATGTTGCCTAGGGTCAGCCCTGCCAGTAACAACCCTGTCCTGCCCCTCCCTTGACCCACCCTTGGACTCTTTACACAATGTTTGCCCTGAGTCTTAGCCTCCTTTGTTTTATTCTTGAAATTTCTCACTCTGCCTGTGTGTGAACAGCTCTCTGTCGCCATGTGCTCAATATAGGCGTTCCCTGACTTAGGATGATTCAACTTATGATTTTTCGACTTTACAATGGTGCAAAAGTGATGTGCATTCAGTTGAACCATACTTTGAATTTTGAATTTAGATCTTTTCCCTGGGCTGGCGATATACAGGATGAACCTCTCTCATGACGCCTGGCAGTGAGCACAGCACCCAGTCAGCCACACGACCATGAGGGTGAACCACCCACACACTGACAGCCCTTCTGCACTTATACGACCATTCTTTTCCTTGTTTTCAGTGCAATCTTCAATAAATTACATGAGATAACCAACACTTGAGCATAAAATAGGCTCTGCCTTAGATGATTTGGCCCAACTCTAGGCTAATGGAACAGTTCTAAGCACATGGAAAGTGGGTGATATTGTGTAGGTTAAGTGTATGAAACGCATTTTTGACTTGCAGTATTTTCAACTTAACAAGGGATTTCTCAAGATGTAACCCCATTGTAAATTGAGGAAGATCATAATCGGCTTTTGCAGCTCCCTAATTCAGGCTGTTGATAAGCCTTTCAGAGCTCTTAAAAGAGCTTTTTCAAACAAACATATATCCTTTTATCTTAAAGTTTTAGAGCACGCCTTCTTTGAAACACAGTGGTGGACAATTTCCACGTTCCTTCTCTTCCTCTCTGCCATGCCCATACCCAAACCACCATGTTCCTTAGCCTCTCCAGCTTCCTGTGGATTCTCATCCTGGGTCATATGATAATTTTTTAAAGATTGTATTTATCTCTTCATGAGAGGTACAGAGAGAGGCAGAGGCATAGGCAGAGGGAAAAGCAGGCTCCCTCCGAGGAGCCTGATGTGGGACTCAAGGCCAGGACCCCAGTATCATGCCCTGAGCCAGAGGCAGACCTCAACCACTGAGCCACCCAGGCATCCCCTAGGCTGTATTACTTACACCTCAGCAGATTCAGAGTGGAGAGCTCAGTTCTAGTGTGACGACCCACCACAGTCCAAGCACCCACAGCCGAGCAGGATTACCGTGTCTGCGATTATGGCTCAGCAGCCCTGTAGCACCTGCCTCCTCATAGCTGCTGGGGGCCAAGCACTTATCCAGACATCACGGCTCCCTGTTGTGACAAGGACTATGCCAGAGCGACTGTCACACAGGTATGATGCACAGTAGGCAACACACACACACATACTGAGTTCAGCCAGAAACAACCATAACGATAATCTTCTATGTGGAGCTGGGATCTGTCTCACACCTCTAGCCCCAAGCCAGGGAAGCATACTATGCCTGGTTCAGGCCCAGGATAATGGAAGGGAAACAACTGTGTCATCACAGTGATCTGGAACTAACCTGGCTAAGGTCAAAGAAACATACCATCCTTGGTCATGCCTCCCTGTGACCCACAGGCAGCTCTGGGAATAATAAGTTCTGCTCCCTGACCACATGGTGTAAGGGACAGCCAGAGATTTAATTCTAGGATATCACAACGATCATTTTGGAACAAATAGTGAAGTGGAAAAACAGAGTGCTGATAGAAATGCCTCTGGGGACTGACAGTCCCATGGAGGAGACCATGTTCCCAGGATATCCCCGGCCCCACTTCAACTTTGAGTCAAAGCTATTTTCTCTTCTTGTTCTGAGACCAGAGGATTCAGGTGTTAGGAATTGCAGGGTGATAAGGAGGTCTCCAAGGGCAATAGAAATCATTGGAAAAGCATCTGTGAGCAACTCCTGTTCCAGTTTCTTCCTAATGTCTATGAATAGATCATATTAAATAATGTAACTGAACGAAGTTTAAAAAAGAAAGACCACAGAATGTGAAAATGATTTATGACAAATATAACTCGTGGGAGCTTACATTCCTAAAACATCTAGATCTAATAAAAATTTTTATGGCTAATCTTTAGCTTCTCTGTGGCAACAGAGTGTAAAAGGATAAGTATAGACATATATAAAATATATACAGGAAAATATAAACTATGGCCTAAGCCTCTGATAGAAATTAGATAAATACAAATCAAACAGCTTAGATATTTATATATATATATATTTAAATATTATATACTTACAAGTCTAGCAAAAATGAAATAATAAAAGCCAACATCATTGAGTAAAGAATTCAAAGGAAAAAAACTTGCACAATGATACATTCACAGCATTACTTATGATGCCAAAAATAATTTAGGAACAATCCCTGCACAATAATCCCTGGGGACGCTTGGGTGGCTCAGTGGTTGGGCCTCTGCTTTTGGCTCAGGTCTTGATCTTGGGGTCCTGAGATCCAAGTTCCACATCAGGCTCCTTGTGGGGAGCCTACTTCTCCCTCTGCCCATATCTCCGCCTTTCTCTGTGTCTCTCATGAATAAATAAATAAAATCTTTTTTTTTAAAAAAAGAAACAATCCTTAAAGCTGTCACAGTAAAGATAATTGAGTGAACTGTGGCATAATCAATAAATGGAATATTATATGGCCATTAAAAGTAATAAGCATGATGGTCATAGAAATGTACATATTCAGAATATTGCAGAAATACAGGGAGTGTGTTAGGTAACAATTTCAGATGAATGTACATATTCAAATGAGGGTTAGAAGCGATTTCAGAGAGACATACTTGGTTTATGGAATTTCCTTTTCTGTGAAGTGCATAATCAAAATATATGCATTTATAGACATACAGCGCATGAAAGAGGGGATGGAGAGTAATTTCTTCTTTCCCCTTGCTTCCCAGGGAAACCATGAAGACGAATTAAGTGGTTTGAACTGCTTGGCTCAAAAGTATTAAATGCTTAGATGAGTGAATGGTTCAGGTTCTTCCTTGGAAATAGTAAACAATATCCATCTGTCAACTGTTAGGATGTTTTTAAATTAATTTAATGACATTAGAAAGTGCTCATATGTTGGCAAATTGAACTCCAATTTAAAAAAAAAAAAAGAAAAAAGAAAGTGCTCATGATTAATGCTGGGGGGTTTTTTGGAAGTTCTAGAATGCATTCCCCTACATGTCTCTCCCACTCCTCTCTCACACATTCACACACACACACACACACACACACACATATACACAGTACATTAAAATTAAACTTTATTATTTGGCATTACTAAGAAAGGAGGAGAAGGAATCTCCAAAGTAGTTACCATATGGGTTCCCACAATTCTTCTATTTAATTCATTTCCTTACTCCCTTCAATTTGTTGTCCCCTACTACGCACTTGCTATACTCACACCTCCTACCAATCCCACCACCACTATCCAGAAGCAGTGATAGAGTATCATAAACTGAGATATTCTGTTTCTTCTCCTTGTCCTTTATTTATCCTGATATTCTCTGGTATTGGATTGATAATGTAACAGGCCAGCCTTATATCAGAACAAGAAATGAGCCAAGAGTTGTCGCATCATTTGGAAAAAATCTTATATGAAAACAGTGAATCTTTTCATTATATAAGGAGATATGAATAATGATAAAGAAACATTTAAATATTTCATTTTCACATATGTTAACATTTTAATATTTCAATTCTTTCATTCTTGAAGATGGAATGTGTTTCATCCTAGGAAAATTCCCAAATGACCTCCAATGCTTGTAAAATTCTGAAAAAGACCTTGCAGGATGGTGATTTATCCTGTGCCCCCACAAGACAGTGCCCACAATGTGTTAAGTTTTAAAAAAAATCAAAGAAGTGGTAATGCATATGATTCAGTTAAAATAAAAATACAACAATAAGTATATAAGACATCAGCTAGGCAACACAGACACGTGTGCGCTCCTGTCCATTCAGAAAAAGAAATTTAATAGTGGCTGTCACTGAAATGGTGTAACTGTGGACAATTTAAATGTTCTTCTACATAATTTCCCCCAATTTTCCACATTTCCTATGATAAGTGTGTGGTAGCTTTGTAACAAAGAGACAATCAGAAGAACTATCAATGGAAAGTGATTCTGAGTGTCTGGGGAGAAGCTCTGCCATGAAGTCAGAGAGCAGATGCAGGCAGGAGCCACAATCAGGAGCCACGGTCAGGAGCCACAGTCAGGAGCTGGCAGCTATGGCAGCTCCACTTCAGGAGAAATGTGAGAGAGAACTGTATCTAGTCAAGGACAGGCTGTCAAGGGAGGGTGGCCAAGAGGGCTGGAGAAATAAATCAGACCTGAGAGAACAAAATGGTAGATGTGACAAAATTTCACTAATGCTTAGCTCAAATGGCTCTGAGTAACATCAATATGGAAGGAGAAGTACAACTCTGCACTCGCCGAAGGTAACCTCCTAAAGGACCACAGGGGATGTCTGGTTCAATCTCCATTTCAGAAAAGAGTCCCAGAAGGGTTAACTTCATCCATTCACAGCTGCTTTGTGGCAGAGTCAGGATTAGAACCCAGGATCCTGAGGCCTTATCAGTGCCCTCCACGTCTCAGGGTGGGCAGTTAAGTGCTGCTGTTATTGTGGTTGCTGCCATGGTTTGCATTAAGAAAGTACTTCATAGGGCAGCCCAGGTGGCTCAACAGTTTAGCACTTGCCTTCAGCCCAGGGCGTGATCCTGGAGACCCAGGATCGAGTCCCACGTCAGGCTCCCTGCATGGACCCTGCTTTTCCCTCTGCCTGTGTCTCTGCCTCTCTGCCTCTCTCTCTCTCATTCTCTCTCTCTCTCTCTCTCTCTCTGTCCCTCATGAATAAATAAATAAAATATTGAAAGAAAGAAAGAAAGAAAGAAAGAAAGAAAGAAAGAAAGAAAGAAAGAAAGAAAGAAAAGAAAGAAATACCTTGGGATCCTTGGGTGGCGCAGCGGTTTGGCGTCTGCCTTTGGCCCAGGGCGCGATCCTCGAGACCTTGGATGGAATCCCACATCGGGCTCCCGGTGCATGGAGCCTGCTCCTCCCTCTGCCTGTGTCTCTGCCTCTCTCTCTCTCTCTCTCACTCTCTCTCTCTGTGACTATCATAAATAAAAAAAAAAAAGAAAGAAAAGAAAGAAATACCTTATAGAACCTGGCCAAGGCTGGGAATCCTGACTGGGCCTGCTTCCTTGACTTCACTCCAAACTCCAAATGGATCCCTTCACATTATTCCAGATTCCTGGGAGGTCTGTGTTTCTTTTGACTCCAACCTTCCTCCCCAAACTCACTGCCACTGTCTTGGATCAAGCTTCCCCTCCTTTTTATTCTTTCTGCTTCCCCTCCTTTTTATTCTTTCTCATTGTGTTAAACCTACAAAAAACATGAAAGAATAGCACAAGAGCTCTTGTATCCTTCACTTAAACATAAATTATTAACATTTTGCCATGTTGCACTCTCCTTCTCACTCCTCCCCTTATAGGACATAGATATGAAAGAGCACCCATACATACCACACATATGTCACATATGCCAAAGCATCCGTATAAAACATATGTGTACATATATACAATTACACATTTGATGGAGCCATTTGAAACTAGGGTGGAGATATCAAGACACTTCACTTCTCAGTTCTGCAGCATCACCTAAGAGTGATGACATTCTCCTATGTAGGAATGATGTCTCATTACCACACTAAGAAAACTATTTTCTAATTTCTATTCAATATTTCTATTCAAATTTCCCCAGTTGTCCCCACAATGTCTTTTATAGCTGTTTCAAGTTTTTGATCAGAGATTTCATTAAGTGTTACCTATGTCTGTGATTGCTGGGTCTCCTTAACCTCTTTTGATTTAGAACATGGCCTTGCATTTTGTATTTCTGTTTTCCATACACTACATTTTTAAAGAGTTCTAGCCATTTTTCTCAGAAAATCTCCCACATAATGGAATATTACTCAGCCATTAGAAATGACGAATACCCACCATTTACTTCGATGTGGATGGAACTGGAGGGTATTACGCTAAATGAGGTGAGTCAATCGGAGAAGGACAAACGTTATATGGTTTCACTCATACTTGGAATATAAGAAATAGTTAAAAGGATTATAGGGGAAAGGAGGGAAAATGAGTGGGAAAAATTAGAGACGGTGACAAAACATGAGAGACTCCTAACTCTGGGAAATGAACAAGGGTTAGTGGAAGGGGAGGCGGGTGGGGGGATTGGGTGACTGGGCACTGAAGGGGGACTTGACGGGATGAGCACTGGGTTTTATACTATATGTTGGCAGATAGAACACCAATAAAAAGTTTATTACATATAATATATTAAATATATTAATATTATATTACAATATTACATATAATATATAATTATTATATATTAATATATAATATATTAATTAAAATATATAATATTATTTTATTTTATTTTATTTTTTTTTTTTTTATTATTTTATATATAAAGAAAATCTCCCACATTCTGGGCTTGTCTGTTTCTTCATGATTAAATTCAGGTTACACATCTTTGGAATGAATACTATATAAGCGATATTTTGTGTCTCTTACTGCATCACAGCAGAAGGCACAGAACATCGGATTGTTCATTGTGCTAAGCTTGGCCTCAAGGTTTAAGGGATGGCCAGCAGATCTTTCCACTGGAAAGGCACGGATTCTCCTTTGCAATTAGTAATCCAGGAAGTGATTCTTTAAGATCCTAGCGTCAGTGGATAATCACAACCCTTGCTTGAATTGGGATTGCAAAATACTGATTTTGCTACCTCTTCTATTTTATTAGCTCCTATTTTATTCTCTGTAAAGAAGTCCTCCCCATGTCTTACATGCTCTCCCACGGCAGTGTTCTGACTACTTTTCCTGCCTCCAGTCTGGCTCACTCCGCTCCATCTGCTGCCAGGAGCAGTATGCTCAATTGCAAATCTGGACACATCCATGCCCTGTTTAGAATCCTTCAGGGATAAACTCAAATCTGTGAGTTTGGTGCAGGGCTCTGTGATCTATCTCCAGCCTACCTCTTGAGCTTCACCACTCCCTGAACTCCTTGTGTGCATTACTCAAGTTATCTACACTTCTTCAGACACAGTACCCTACTTTGCGCCCCTGTTCCCCTGGATGCACTAGTCCATCTGCCTGCAAGACTCTTCCCCATTCTCCAACATCATCTAACTCCCACTTGTTTTTCAAGCGTTGGCTCATCCATCTGCTACTCTGACACTGACCCTAGAGTTAAATAGGTGCCCTTTTTGGGGTGGGGGGTGTCTCATGGCAACTGTGCCCACGCCTATCATTACATTTGTGGCCCTACATTGAAAATGTTTCCTGGTTTGCTTGTCTTTCTCACCTGATTGTAAGGTCCTTATGAGAAGAAATTTGTCTTTTACCTCTATATGACAGAAATCTAGTGTGTCTGGTGTTAAGTAAGCGCTCAGAAAATAGTTTTCTGATAAAATAATTCATGTTTCCTCAAATTATTAAATAATGTGATCAGCTTCAGAACAACTAGATTATATGCTATTTAAGGACAAAAAGCATGTCTTATAAATCTCTGTATTATTCACATGTCCCACCCTATTCCTCGCTAATTTGTGTTTTTTTTTTTTTAAGATTTTATTTATTTATTCATGAGAGATACACAGAGAGAGGCAGAGACGTAGGCAGAGGGAGAAGCAGATTCCATGCAGGGAGCCTGATGTGGGACTCGATCCCGGGGCCATGGGATCATGCCCTGAGCCAAAGGCAGACGCTCAACCGCTGAGCCACCCAGGCGTCCCTTCCTTGCTGATTTGAATTAGCTTTTCAGCAAGTAGGTTGACATTTATAAAAGTATATTAGATACATTGCTTTCTACCTGCCTGGTACCTTTTCCTTTTTAGAATTATTCCTTTTCTGTTTAACAGGATGGCCAATCTCTGGCCTGGTCTTCCCACACATGGTGGGCACATTATGTGAGCTAGCCATTAAAGGATTTCATCCCACTGACTGCAAAGATTGGTTCTCTTGGCCCAAGCCAAATCTATCAGAGTCGTCCCTGGGACCTTTGAAGGAGCTAGCAAGAAAGTCATGAAGGGAAAACAACGTAATGGCTACTCCTACCAGAGGTCATCTTTGCTACAGGTGAGGAGAACCTACCAGGGCAAACTAGTCAACAATGGGAAGACAGACTAATGACTTTATTTAAACCTCTAACCCCAGTCACAACTGAAGTCATGTTTAGGACTACCTGGTACATGAGTCAACAAATCTCTTCCTTCTCGCCTTTAAAAAAAAAAAAGATTTTATTTATTTATTCATGATACACAGAGAGAGAGAGAGAGGAGAGAGAAAGAGAGAGGCAGAAACACAGGCAGAGGGAGAAGCAGGCTCCATGCAGGGAGCCGAATGAGAGACTCGATCCTGGGTCTCCGGGATCACGCCCTGGTGCCAAACCACTGAGCCACCCAGGGATCCCCTCCTTCTTGCCTTTTATTTTTTATTTTATTTTTTTTAAGATTTTATTTTTTTATTTATTCATGAGAGGCACAGAGAGAGAGGCAGAGACACAGAGAGAGAGAGAGACAGGCTCCATGTAGGGAGAGCCCAATGCGGGACTCCCCATGTCTTACATAACGGGACTCCAGGACCACGCCCTGGGCCGAAGGCAGGCACTAAACTGCTGAGCCACCCAGGGATCCCCATCTTTCTTGCCTTTTAAGTTGACAAAATTCTGACAAATATACAAGATCTGATTCCATGACATTCCACATTTGGTCAAGCAGGTAAAGTGAGATGAAGAATGAGAATTTAGCCTTCATTTAGTCCTTTCTTGATTTGGAGAAATCAGGCAAGGTGCTATTTTAGTGAAGTTTCTCCAGAGGGGAAAAAACCCACTAGGATATATAGTTACATATAAAAGGAGATTTGTTGTAGAAATTGGCTTATGGGAAGTCCTACAATCTACCATATACAAGCTACAGAACCTGGAAAGTCAGTGGTGTAATTCATTCCTAGTTGAAAGATCTGGGAACCACAGCTGATGGTATAAATCTGAATCCAAAAGCTTGAGAATCAAGGGCCACTGGTATAAGAACCAAGAGTGTGGGATGTTCCAGGGCAGGAAAAAAATAGATGTCTCAGCTCCAGTAAAGAAAGCAAATCACCCTTCCCCTTCCTTTTTGTCCAACTAGGACCCTCAATGATTGGATGATGCCCATCCGTGTTGGAGAAAGCAGATCTTCTTTATTCAGTCTACCAATTCAGATGCTAATCTTTTCCAGAAACACCCTCACAAACATATTTGGAAAAAATATTTTACCAGCTCTCTGGGCAGCCCTTAGCCCAGTCAAGTTGACACATTAGGTTAACCATCACAAACACCTGAATCCTCACCATCTCTGCAGCCCAGGAAGAGAGCTTTTATCCAGGCTGCTTCTCACATGCCTCAAAGGATTTGAGGTATATTTGGGGGCCCCATCCTCATATTCCTGTTCCCTAAGTCTCTTTCAAGAGGAGCAAAACAGACAAAACATATCATAAGTGGTAATCACTGGCTTGCATCTTCATTATTTCTGTTCCAGATGATTGATTTCTTCCTCATCATAGCTGGTACTTTGCATCTATTTGCTTTTTGAGGCCAATAGTAATCTACTCTGCTTCTGGAAGCTCTTGATTTCTGGGGAATTTAAGGAGTTTAGGGTGGATGGTAAGGATCAGGGCTACCTCTAGACACAGAGATGTGGACATTCACTCAAGAACCTGTTGAGTTAAAAATGCCGAATACATTTCAGGAAACCATCCCTGGGGACATTTCCTAGCTTTCACTTTACATTTCTGGCATAAGAGGAGGTGATCAAGGTGGGGTTTCTCTTAAGTGGCCTGCAGAGTTTGGTGACCACAAAAGGGGGGATAGAGGAGACTCTTGGTTTAAAGAGGATTCCCTCATATCAGCCCAATTGGGTATCCTGTGTGGTTATTTCAAGAGGTCAGGAAATAGCCAAACTTTGTAAGAAGAGCATTTTCATGACTTTAATTTGAATTAGCTTAATTAGATGCTTTTCTCCTAACTACTAGCTAAGATAACCCACCCCCAGGGAACCCATAGCTGTGATGAAATGTGGAAGAAGATAAAGGAGAAGTCAGTGTGCACTGCTGCCCCAGGGGATCTGGCTGGGGCATTTCAGGATAGAGCACCATGGGGAACATAATTCCCTGGAGAGAAGTAAATTAAAAGGAAAGGGCAATGCAAAGACAGGGGCACAGAAAAGAAATGAGGACACCCAACATAAACTATAATTTCTTTTCAATTTCACTTAAGGCTAGAGCTGCTGGTTGACCTTAAATGTGTCCTTTCTAGAGATGCAGGGGTAAAAAACGATAAGAGAGTCCATCATGTTATGTCCCTGAGCCTGGTAGAAAGGGAGACGGCCATGCCTACTTTCATTCCCTAGGAATCTATTCCAATTTTGAACTTTAATTTTTCTGACCTTGCTACCAAATTTCATGCTGAGGCAAGTGGCAGAAACCTGGCCGGGAACAGGGAAGATTGATGGAGGAGAGCAGAGCTCATCTCTTCAAACCTGTTGCTGTGGTCCCATTCTGCCCTGGACTCTAAGTTGAAAAAGACACAAAAGGGTGATGGCCATCAGCTTCAACAGAACCATACCAATTAAAAAAACAAAAACAAGTTGGCGAGCTCAGGGAAAGGAAGGAAAAAAAGACTGTGTTTCCTTCCTGCCTGCAGGACTGGATTCTGAGGGCATATTTACTTCCTCAGAGTCCCTGGATTTATATAATTCGAGGACCTGGGGATTCCAGAGCATTACCTCATAGCAACTATTAAAAAGTACCACGAGCACTGTTTCCCCAGAGGGTGTGGGAGGAAGGATGAGAAGTGAGACACAGAGAAGAGAGAGGGAAGGTCAAGGGCTGGCACAGCTAGGGGTGGCCACTCTTTCCTCTTGGCTCCTGTAACAGGGCCAGTTGACACACAGGCGGACGATTAGCTTAAGATCTGTACAGTGCACCACATTCAGAGGAGCTTTCTCCAGGCAGGCAGGTTAGAGCCCTGATCTGCTATTTGACCTGTACACCTGCTCAGGCTCCACACATACAGCCCCTCTGGCCTCCCCTGAGTAGCCACGGTCAGCTTGTAGCACCGATTCTCCTGGGGTGGCTGCTGCCCCCATGGCCATCACTGCCACAATTCCAGAGGAGCTGGGGCTGTGCAAGCCAAGGAGCTGTCCCTGCAGTCTCCTCAGATGCCTGTAAAGAGCCAGAGCCACTGCACACGGCTCTCCCCGGCAAGGGAAAACCAGGGGAAGGCTGAGCCTGTATCCCTGACTAACAATCACGCCTTCAGGATGGGAGGCAGTGACTCAAACTGTGTGGAGGCACAGCAAATGGAAGAAAGAGTGGGAGGGAGGGAAGGGACAGGGAGGAAAACACAGATGCAGGGCGGAGAGGAAGGAGAGAAAAAGCAAAGGAACAAAGGCCTTGCAACTTTGAATCTGTAAACACGTCCTACCCCGTGGTCTCTGCAATCGTTAATGTACAAAACAAAACAAAACAAAATATCTTCACATGATGATCCAGCAGTCCAGTTTGATGTCACTTAGGAAGGAAGAGGGGACTAAAGTCATAAAAGGTTATTACTATAATACAGCAACTGTAACTTGCAATACAACCTCATATATACTGCACAGGCAAATTCAGTGTTCTACAGACTCTGAAATCTTAAGGACAAGAACCATGGCTCCTTTTAAACTAAAAAAGTAGTAACACACACCAAAACTGTTTTAGTTTGGTCTTATTCCAAGAAAACAAGCCTGGCCAGGAAGGATATTTAAAGACAAATTAAGTTCAGTTTTTCCACAGGAAGTTGATATGTCCTGGGGTATATCATTTGACATGTGTTCTTTCTGATTGCTTGTAATCATAACAAGCTATGTTATAAGAAGGGATTTGTTTTATATGTGCACTTATGCATCTATGTGGACACATAGATTGTATGTGTGTGTGTGTGAACTATAATTCTAGAGCTATATTTAAAAGTCCGTTTTGGGGTGCTTGAGTGGGACAGTCGGTTAAGCATCCGACTCTTGGTATTGGCTCAGGTAGTGATCTCTGGGTCGTAGGATCAAGCCCTGCATCAGAGAGTCTGCTTAAGTCTTTGTCCCTCTCCCTCTGCCCTTCCCCCCAGTCATGCACACTCTCTCTCTAAAATAAATAAATAAATCTGTAAAAAGAAATAAAAGTTCATTTAATATTCCAGGATAGTGGTTCCAATTCTGCAAGATCTAAAATTAACTTTTATTAAAAATATTTGTAACATTCTGAAATGAAATTCACAGGCAATACAGATAACATAATCACATCACTTCCTAAAATTGATATATTCTTGTGATGTAAAGAAGAAATAGGGCAGCCCGGGTGGCTCGGCTGTTTAGCGAAGATCCTGGAGACCCGGGATCGAGTCCCACATCGGGATCCCTGTGTGGAGCCTGCTTCTCCTTCAGCCTTTGTCTCTGCATCTCTCTCTCTCTCTGTCTCTCATAAATAAATAAAATCTTTAAAAAAAAAGAAATAAATAAATAAAGAGGAGCGCCTAGATGGCTTAGTTGGTTAAGCACTACCTTTGGCTTAAACCATGATCCCAGAGTCCTGGGATCAAGTCCCAGGCCTAAGTGGGGAGCCTGCTTCTCCCTCTCCCTCTGCCTGCCCCTCCCCCTGCTTTCTCTCTCTGTCAAATAAATAAATAAAATCTTTTTAAATTAAAGAACAAGAAATAAAGAAATGTAATTTATGATGAAACAGTTTGTATTTTAATACATAAATATTCAGGCACAGCTAAGCCAGAAGATATTATAAAACAGGCAGATGCTTATGACTACTTATAATGAATAAGTTTGGATTTAAGAAGAGTAAGATGACATTCATCTGAATACTGTTGATCTTTTATCTTTCTAGTTAACATTTAGAAATAAAGGTTAAACAAATATGTTTCTACAAACCATTAAAACACTGTAGATCGGACAGACACAAATGCTGGCTGGTATAGGTATGTTGATTCAAATTCCACAAGTGATATGATTTTTTGAAACTTTGAGCAACTCTAGGTAAAGTTTCCAACAAAACAAAGTGCAATGTTCTTTCAATTTAACCAGCAACTGTCTGCAGTTGCACTTGAGAAAAATTCTGTATATACAGTTAGACCATATAAACTGTGCATGCATGTGTTCATATGTAAAATGGAGTTCACCTCTTGGCTTGGATAAGTATAAGAAGGATTTCTCCTACATGAATTTCTGGTGGCATGGGAAACTTGTGTGGGATGGGGTAAGTTCTCCATTCCATGGGCCTGTCTACACATTACACAATGTCCAGCATCTCTGGCCCCCGTACTACAACCCACTGGCGTTCTTCAATCATTGAGGCAAACAAAATGGCACTCACAGATATCCAAACACCTCCAGGGAGATTGTCCTTTTTCAAGGTTGTTTTGGCTATCCAGAGTTTCTTAAGATTACATATGAATTTTAGGTTGGATTTTTCTGTTTCTGAAAAAAAAAAATGTTACTGGGATTTTGATAGAGATGGCATTCAATCTGTAGATCCCTTTGGGTAGTATTGATATCTTAATGATATGAAGTATTCTAATCCATGAATACGATGTTTTCCCATTTATTTGTTCTGTGCCCTTTTTGATTTTTTAACTATTGGGTCAAATTTTGTTTTCTTTGTAAAGATCCGGTTTTCTAAAATCTAAGTTACTGGTCTTACTATGCCCCAAATTCCCACCCATTCCTTCCACTTTCTCATGACTTCTCCATTAGGAGTTCTTTCT
The DNA here is from genome assembly GCF_018345385.1 of Vulpes lagopus. Taxonomy (NCBI): domain Eukaryota; kingdom Metazoa; phylum Chordata; class Mammalia; order Carnivora; family Canidae; genus Vulpes; species Vulpes lagopus. The sequence goes on from NC_054828.1 coordinate 114,401,801, forward strand.
CAATATTTCCTGATATAGTGTTGTCAAGTCAAGTCAAGAATCTATCAGATGTCCTTTCAACAGACTAAGATTTCCAGCAGGGATGCTAATGAAGAGATCCCAGAATTAGGTGAGCTATTGAACTTACTGACTTGTGCACTTTTCACCAAGACCAAGATTCTAAGATATCTTTTTCCCTCCTTAGACCATACATCACAAACTTTTTGATAATATTTAATAAATATTAATAACTATTAATAAATATTTTAGGCTTTACAGGCCATATAGTCTGTTACAACTATGTATCTCTGCCAATATAGTGCAAAAGCCACCACAGAGCCATATAAAGAAGTCCTGATACATGCTCCCAGGAGGAACCCTGGAAACGTTACACTAATTGAGAAAAACCAGACACAAAAGGCTGTATGATTCCATTTAGATGAAATGTCCAGAATAAGTAAATCCATAGAGACAGAAGGTAGATTAGTGGCCTCCAAGAGCTGGGTGGGCAGGAGAATCGGGAGTAACTCTTAATGAATATGGGTTTTTTGGGGGGATATAATTAGATAATGGTGATGATTGAACAACTCTGTGAATATACTAAAAACCACTAACTTGTATGCATTAAAAGCGTGAATCTTACAATATGTGAATTATATCTCAATAAAGCTATTTAAAAAAACAGCTATAGACAATATGTACACAAATGGATGTGGCTGTGTTCCACAGGCTTATTTACAAAAACAGGCTGGGTTTGGCTGTAGTTTGCTAAGCTTTGCACTAGACTGTAAGATTCATATAGTCAGAGCTATGCCTTGTTTATGATTAACCTCCAGGGCTTAGGATGATAAATAAGTAAGATTTCAAATAAGTAAGCATTCAATAAATGTTTGGTAAGTGAGTGAATTCAAGGTCAACATGGAACCACTATGCTTTTAGTAAGTATCTTGATAACATTCTCTTTGGTGTCTGTAGAAAGCCACATCCAGTTCCATCCACCTGAACTTAGCTTTTCTAAGCCACACAACAACTCCTAGTCTTTATTTCAATCATCTTCTAGTCTCCTATCCTCCAAGAACAATGACCCTGCTTGCCCATTTACTGCTCTGCTGCCATGTAACAACCTTATCTCTCTTCCAGTTCACTGCTTATTCCTCTTATATGTCATCTCCTCTCTTTGCTACCTGCACTTTCTCATTAATCAATTCATTTATTTATTCAACAACAAATATTTATGAAGCACAAAATACTGATTGTTACCTATATTTTCTTCTGCTTCTAAAAAGGGTAGGGCCTAGTTAGCCTGATCTATGATTGATGATCCCTAGTCTCTGCAGGGTGTCACAGTCAAATAAACAGATTTTAGCAATAAAAAGTATTTAAAAGAAATTGTGATTTCTATTTGCCTCATTCAAAGACTATTAATAAAGACCTATTCATAATTTATTGTAATACTTCATAAAAAATCTCCTTCTCCACCATTCCTCTTGATCTTCATGTCTCTTTTTAACCATTGTCAATTCTTTTTCTTCCCCGCCCCCCCAGTACAGCATTTGTGGTTTTTCACAAAGAGTGATACATATCATTTTAGGCCATCCACTGTTCCTTTTATTTATATTCCAACCCCCTGTTGGGGGAGTGTAATCTTAATGGAGGACTCTAGAGCTGCTGCCAGATTCTTAGTTATTCATAGTTTCTGCCTGAAATTCTTAAGGTTGAAGAATGCAGAATTTTTCTAGGAGAAGTTGCCTTATCATATATAAGAAAGTATATGTTCACTGGGTAAATTCCTCAAAATTGCAGGCTTCCATTAGCTGTTCCTCTTTGCTATAGCTGAAGCAAATATGGGGCCATCCGCCATCTGCCCAACTTTTAATGGTGGTCAATAAATTTGAATCTGAAAAATGCCAAGAAGCCGGTGATTGAGTATTCACACTGATACTGCTTATGACACATTCTACACTCTGAAAACAAATCAGGCTGTGAAGTCTGTAATCAGAGCCCACTTGGCTTTCATTGCTCCTTGACTGGGTCTGGAAGGCAGCTGACCCCTGTACACTGAAACTCACTGACCAGAGATCTGGCTTGAGGGGTAGAGGCCCAGCTATGCCACTTTCTTTGCTGCTCCAGGACTTAATCATCCAATCTGTTCTCTTTTCTTAAGAGTCATTCTGGTTTCTTTTTTGCTTCTTCATCCCTGAACAAGTCACCAAAACTGAGAATTCAATGGGACCCTTGAGGTTGTGAATACATCTTGATTACATATTTCCTAGTATACAATCATTCTTAAGTTATCTTGATTATTCAAGTGCCACTGGTTCTCCAGACTTTGTTCCATTGACCTCTGTGAATATCCCACTCTGGCAGGAATACATCATAGATCTGTTGTCTTCTTCTTGCTGGTTATGAATTTGACATTTCATCCCCCAAATTATCTATCCAACTTGCTGTTCTTTCTTTAGAGAATAAAGAAGAATTCACACCAAAATTATGTTTTTTTCTGTTTTGAATTCCATTAACACCTCAGGAGGGGACTTTGGAGATTGTCATTTGGCTAGTGGCATTTCTAGGCTCCCAGGGATTTTCACTTCCATAGCAGTGCCTGGGCATGTGTTGACCATGAATCAAGTACTTTTCTCATGTCCTAATCTTTCCCTTTCTGTATATTTCTTGGATCTCTGGCAACCATTAGCCTGAAGCAGTGATTCCAAAGCCCACTTGATACCAAATGCTACAGCAGCTGTGGATGCTCAGACCTGGTCTTCTTCACAGATAGAGCTGGGCAGAGCCTTGAGCTGTGACAGACCACCTGTCCCTTTCCACCAGAAGGCAGGTTAAAAACTAGCATCTGGTTTGCAACCACACAGGGACATTTTTTGGCTTCCTCAAGTTAGTGCAACTGTTAATATGGTTCTCTTTCTGGAACCAAATAGCCAGTGCTAAGCAACCCATTCTCTTCCAGTTATATTTGTGATGCTAGTATCTTTTCAGAGGCATTGGATTTTGCAGCCAGAGCTTGGCCCCATCTTTCCTCTGTTTCACATTTTAGTTGAAAGTTTTTTGATCAGGTTAGAAGTTCTGTCCTGAACACACTCATCTTTGTCTTATGAGGAGCATGCTGTCCCTTGCTGCCATTCCTTTTGGCCTCAATGATGTAACACAAAAGTTCCAAATTCTGTTCTTTGGCACCATCTAATTTGTTGTTTGTTTCCAATATCTTTGCTTCTTCTTATTTTGTCTGAGACGTTTATTTTTTGAATAGTCAACAGCTGCACATGGTACAAAACACAAAAGGTACTAAAGGCATTCAGCAAGGTCTCCTCCTATTTCCCAATCCTCAGCCCTTCTCCCTATACACCCATGCCAGTCTCTCTGTATGTCCAAAATGGGTGTACAGATTCTTAAAACAAACAAAGCAACAAGAAACCTACTCATGGTGATGGTGCTTCACACTTGGCTTTTTCTTCATCCACCTTTAGGAGAGAATTTCCCATCACTAACACAGAACTGCCTCGTTCTTTTTCCTAGACCATAAGAGAGCCAAAGCCCTTCCCAATGGACATACAGGTGGTTTCTGATCTTTTAGTCTTTGTTTTCATGTTCAAAACTATTAACCAGACGAAGAGAGATGAAAATAGCTCTTGAATATCAGCAGCCTCAAGGTTGCCACCCATCCTGTAAGGCTTTATAGGACTCTGTGACATTTCCCACCCAAATCAGGTGATGAGTGTTTAATGACTCTTGGCAAGTTTTCTGTCAGAACCTGGATACTTGCTCAAGGAACAGAACACCTCCTGATGGGGGACAGCAGGCATACATGTGGCTGATTTTGCATACTCATCTCTAGATTCCTCCTCTTCCCTTCTCTCTTATTGTATATGTGATAAAATAGCAAAATAAATGGCAGAAATGATAAGGAACATGAGAGTTTGGAAGAAAGAAATTTTTGTGGGCTAGAGAGAAACAAACAAACAAAAAAAAGATTCTGGAGAGAGTATCTGAATGGGGCTGGGCCAGGGGCTGGTAGAGAGGAGGGATTTGTGAACCAAAGGCAAGGAAAACAGTGGCTGACTTAGTAGGTGGAGCATGAAACTCTTAATCTCAGGATTCTGAGTTCAAGTCCCATGTTGCTGTAGAGATTACTTAAAAATAAAATCTTAAAAAAAGAAATAAAGGCAAGGAAAACAAAAAGAGCAAAGGGGAAAAAAGGAGAGGTAATAGCAGCTTAGAAGACAGGGAGAACACCAAACAGACTGGAAGAGCATTTCATGCTGAGGAGTGATGGACAATGAGGTAGGTTCCAGAAGGCAGAGCATGGTTATGGACAATCTGAACTCATAGATGGTAAGATAACGAACTACCTTTGGGTAGTTCTTTTTTTTTTTTTTTTTTTTTTTTTTTTTTTTTTTTTGGGTACCAAATTACTTTATTTGAAGGAATGATACAAACGAAAGAAGTAGATGTTTTGGTACAACTTATAGAAAAGGTAAAGGTAACCCCAACATGCATGCACTGCCTCGGTGACCAGGGAAGTCACCCTGTGGCTATGGGAAGACAGCCTGAGGCTTAGCTCTCACTATCACTGTTTCCCAGGGTGTGCTTGTCAAAGAGATACTCTGCCATGCCAGATTCGGGAGCCCCCATCTTGCGCAGGTTGGTTACATGGTCACCCAATTCTTTGATGGATTTCACCTGCTCGTTCAGGTAATGAGTCTCAATGAAGTCACACAAGTGGGGGTCATTTTTATCAGTGGCCAGTTTGTGCAGTTCCAGTAGTGACTGATTCACGCTCTTTTCCAAGTGTAATGCACACTCCATTGCATTCAGCCCATTCTCCCAATCGTCACGGTCTGGTTTCTTAATATCCTGAAGGAAGATTCGACCACCTCGTTGGTTCTGCAGCTTCATCAGTTTCTCAGCATGTTCCCTCTCCTCATGAGATTGGTGGAGAAAATATTTGGCAAAGTTCTTCAAAGCCACATCATCACGATCAAAGTAGTAAGACATGGACAAGTAGACGTAAGACGCATAGAGCTCCAGGTTGATCTGGCGGTTGATGGCGGCCTCGGAGTCCTGGTGGTAGTTCTGTTTTTTTTTTTTTTTTTTTTTTTTTTTTTTTTTTCTAGGTTTTATACAATTTATTTTTCTACCAACAAGATCATACAAAGACAAGGAAGCTATAAAACCACCGTGGAACCCACTTTGATCAGCTGCACTCAGGGTCCCACGCAGTCATGTGGAAAGGGGTGCACGGACGCAGCTGTACCCTCACTCTGCAGCCGCCTACGCCGTGCAAACAGGGGCTGGGATCATGGGAGGTCCTGCTATGTGGTGGCTCTTATCCAGCCCGTGTGAACGTGCTGTGCCTCATGGGGTCCTGGGGACACACCTCTGCCCGACACAGCATGTGACCCGTGTGCCAGGGAGGTGGGTTTGCCACTTTGCTGCTGTGGAACCACGGCGGGCAGGAGTACGTACGCCCCAAGCCCGGCCATGGCTATTTGGCACACACTCTGGCTGGTGGTCACTCTGGACCCTCTGTGCTGCCCAACCATGCCTCAGGGACATCGGGACACACACACACACGCTTGGTCTGTTCCCTGACCTGAAATCTGTGGACCTGGTTAACTTGCTTGGGGGCCCCGGGGAGCCCAAGAGCCAATGACCCAGGGGTTCAGGGCTCATTCACAGACACCCTCATTATTACCAAAACTCCCCAGGTGCTTAAATAAATAAATACGCCGCACAGACGGCGAGCCACGTCACCACAACCCACAGCGGTGTGACCAGGAAGTCAGTCCATGGACCATCGAAACGCAGCCCCTGGTCCCCTCTGCTGGCAGGAGGGTATAGGCACACAAGTGACGCCTCACCAACCCAGAGCCACTGGGGCCCCTCTCCACAGAGCCTGGTGTGTGGGAACAGCAGGCCATGGGATCCCCCAGAATGTGCCCACCTGGGAGGACCACCCCGTGTGCCCGAGGAACCAGGGTTCCCTTTTTACACATTCCCACACTGGGCAGGCATGCTGACCAAGGCCACCCATCGTGTGTGGATGGCGCTCCTTGGCCTCAATCCACAGGAACACAAACAGGGACATTACAGGGATGTTACAGGGACAGGTGCACAGGAGGCTGACCGAGGGATGGAGGCCCTCGGCCACCTTCCTGAACAGACCCTGTGGCCCAAGGTGACCTTCATTCAGTCCAGGTGTGGTTTCTCTTGAGGGTCCCGGGTGGGGAAGAACTGAAATGTATCCACGACAACCAGGTGGGTCCGAGGAATCCACAGCCTGAGCGCTCTGGTCCAGTGCCACCCGGTTCGTCCCGGGTCACGCAGGGTGCTGAGGGTATCTGCACCTCCCTTCCCCAAGGGGGAACCTTGGCAGCTGCGTGCTGGCTCTTGGCCTGGAGAGGAGGGCTAGGACGTGTGGCTCAACCCCCAGTTCCACCATATAACGCTTTCTCAGCCCAAGGCATACCAGAGGGAGATCTCATATATGTGAACTATGCTCGTACTGAAGACTTTTTCAAACTGGAAAGAGAGATGAACATCAACTGCAGTGGCAAGATTGTTATTGCAAGATATGGAAAAATCTTCAGAGGAAATAAAGTTAAAAATGCCATGTTAGCAGGAGCCATAGGAATCATCTTGTACTCAGATCCAGCTGATTACTTTGCCCCTGCCGTACAGCCATATCCTAAAGGATGGAACCTTCCTGGAACTGCAGCGCAGAGAGGGAATGTGTTAAATTTGAATGGTGCTGGTGACCCGCTCACTCCAGGCTATCCAGCTAAAGAGTACACCTTTAGACTTGATGTCAAAGAAGGAGTGGGAATCCCCAAGATCCCTGTACATCCTATTGGGTATAATGATGCAGAAATATTACTACGTCACATGGGAGGAACTGGTCCACCAGATGACAGCTGGAAGGGAAGTCTTAATGTGGATTATAACATTGGGCCTGGCTTTGCAGGGCGTGAGTCCTTCAGGAAGGTAAGAATGCACGTTCATAACACTAATAAAATTACAAGGATTTACAATGTCATTGGAACGATCAGAGGATCTGTGGAACCTGATAGGTACGTTATTCTAGGAGGTCATCGAGACTCCTGGGTGTTTGGAGCAATTGACCCGACCAGTGGGGCTGCTGTTTTGCAAGAAATCGTCCAAAGTTTTGGAAAACTGATGAGCAGAGGCTGGAGACCTAGGAGAACCATCATTTTTGCCAGCTGGGACGCAGAAGAGTTTGGGCTGCTGGGCTCCACAGAATGGGCTGAGGAGAATGTAAAAACACTCCAGGAGAGAAGCATTGCTTATATCAACTCAGATTCATCTATAGAAGGCAATTATACTCTCAGAGTTGACTGTACACCCCTTCTTTACCAATTGGTATATAAACTGACAAAAGAGATCTCTAGCCCAGATGATGGTTTTGAGAGTAAATCTCTTTATGAAAGCTGGTTGGAAAAGGATCCTTCATCTGAAAATATAAATTTTCCTAGAATCAACAAACTTGGATCTGGAAGTGATTTTGAAGCTTATTTTCAGAGACTTGGAATTGCATCAGGCAGAGCTCGTTACACGAAGAATAGGAAAACAGAAAAGTACAGCAGCTACCCAGTATACCATACGATTTATGAGACGTTTGAATTAGTAGAGAATTTTTATGACCCTACATTTAAAAAACAGCTCTCTGTGGCTCAGTTACGAGCAGCACTGGTTTATGAGCTCGCAGACTCTGAAATCATTCCTTTCAATATTGAAGATTATGCAAAAGCTTTGAAAAACTATGCAACAAGTATCTACAATTTATCTAAGAAACATGACCAGCAATTAAGAGACCATGGAGTATCATTTGATTCTTTATTTTCTGCTGTGAAGAACTTCTCAGATGCTGCTTCAGATTTTCATAGAAGACTTAGACAAGTTGATCTTAATAATCCTATTGCAGTGAGAATCATGAATGACCAATTGATGCTCCTGGAGAGAGCATTCATCGATCCCCTTGGTTTACCAGGGAGGCGGTTCTATAGTGACAGGTCTTGGAAAACCCTCAACTACCAGGACCTGTTAAAAATAGCCTGCTTGGACAGTCACAAAAGTTTGAGATACAAATGAGATAAAGCAAGGTTGGATGAAAAGGTTCATCTACACCAGGCCACTCCTTCAATACCAGGAGAAGTACTGTAAAAAAAAAAAAAAAAAAAAAGGGATCCCTGGGTGGCGCAGCGGTTTGGCGCCTGCCTTTGGCCCAGGGCGCGATCCTGGAGACCCGGGATCGAATCCCACATCGGGCTCCCGGCGCATGGAGCCTGCTTCTCCCTCTGCCTGTGTCTCTGCCTCTCTCTCTTTCTCTCTGTATGACTATCATAAATAAATAAAAATAAAAAAAAATTAAAAAAAAAAAAAACTTTAATTCTCAGAGAATATGGTTTCCTTGCAAAATTTAAAAAAAAAAAAAAAAAAAAAAAAAAAAAAAATACCTCGCGCCCTTCCTTTCCAACTAGGGCCCGGCAGAATGGCTCCCGCAAAGAAGGGTGGCGAGAAGAAGAAGGGCTGTTCTGCCATCAACGAGGTAGTGACCAGAGAATACACCATCAACATTCACAAACGTATCCATGGAGTGGGTTTCAAGAAGCGTGCCCCTCGGGCACTCAAAGAGATCCGGAAATTTGCCATGAAGGAGATGGGAACTCCAGATGTGCGCATTGACACCAGGCTCAACAAAGCTGTCTGGGCCAAAGGAATAAGGAATGTTCCATACCGTATCCGTGTGCGGTTGTCCAGAAAACGTAACGAGGATGAAGATTCACCAAACAAGCTCTACACGCTGGTTACCTACGTACCTGTCACCACTTTCAAAAATCTACAGACTGTTAATGTGGATGAGAACTAATCGCTGATTGTCAAATAAAGGTATAAAACTGCAAAAAAAAAAAAAAAAAAAAAAAAAAAAAAAACAGAACTACCACCAGGTAGTTACCATCTATTACTACATCTATTACTTCATGTTAGAGGGTCTAAAATAGGTCTTTCTATCCAACAGGACAAATTTCACCAACTTATTCTTTTTCAGGAGTGTCTTAACAAGTATTGGTCCTCTGTCCTTCCAGATAAAATGTACAATCCCTTTGTCAGGTTCCTTTTGGGAGTGGACTTGTAATGGCATTGATTTCATAGATGAATTTAAGGAGAACTGACATCTTTATACTTTTTTTTTTAATTCTCAGGAGATTTCATTTTAATTCTCAAGAAATCTCTACAAATAATTTTCCAACTCAAAGTCAAAAAAGCTTGGTTAAGCATGAAGGGAAATAAGCCAGCATGAGAGAAGGCTGACAGAAAGAACTGACAGTGGAGACAGACCAGCAGGGATTTCAGATAAAGAACTTTTAAGTATGGATTATAATATAACTATGCTTACTGTATTTAAATAAGTAAAAAGATGGCTCATGACTATCTGCAGGGCTAAGAAACCACAAAAGTTAGCAGAAACTTGGTTTTGTTCACTGCTGAATGGCCAGGGCCTGAACTATTGCCTGGCACATAAGTACTGAGCCAAAAGTTGTTAAAGAAATGACTGTCTATACCTTAGGCCTCCCGCTTGAGCTCTTGTCACATATCCAACTGCCTGATGGTCATCTTTATTAGGATGTTCTTTTGTTTTTTAGCTTCAATTCATGTTCAACACATCAGAAATCTGCAACATGTTCAAAACAGAGCTCACCATCATCTATACTGCTTACCCTCTTTTCTCACTACATAGTGTTCTCATCACTATCTTAGTCACTCCAGCTCTAAAACTTGGGGTCATCCTTTCCCACCCTCTGTTTCCCCATGCCTACTGATCACTGGGTCTTCATCTGTTGCTCTTCCTCCATCTGTCCCTTGCTGTCCATCTCACTGTCACTCGAGTGTGGGGTTTTTATTACCACATATCTAGGTAACTACTGGGCTCCTGATTGCCAACCATCCCTACTTCTGTCTATGCTTTATACAACTCCTAAAATAATCTTTCTAAAATGGTATTCTTTGCATGTTAATCCCCTCTCCAAAATGTCTATCAGTTGCACAGAAAAAAAAGCTAAGGACCTTGGCCAATACAGAAGTCATACATGCATAACTTTCTCAGAATATCTATCTCTTTTTTATTTTTATTTAAATTTAATGAATTAACATATAATTTATTATTGGTTTCAGAGGTAGAGGTCAGTGATTCATCAGTCTTATATAACATCCAGTGCTAATTACATCCTGTACTCTCCTTAACACTCATCATCAAGTGACCTCATCCCTCCACCCCCCACCCCTCCAGCAACCCTCAGTTTATTTCCTATGATTAAGAGTCTTATGGTTTGTCTCCCTTTCTGATTTCTTCTTGTTTTATTTCTTACTCTCTTCCTCTATGATCCTGTTTCATTCCCTAAATTCCACATATGAGTGAGATCATATGATAATTGTCTTTCTCTGATTGACTTATTTTGCTTAGCTTAGCATAGAATCCTCTAGTTCCAACCATGTCATTGCAAATGGCAAGATTTCATTTTTTGATGGCTGAGTAGTATTCCATTATATATACATATATATACATATATACATTATGTATATATATAACATCTCACATCTTTATCCATTTGTCTGTCGATGGACATTTGGGCTCCTTCCATAGTTTGACTATTGTGGACATTGCTACTATAAACATTGCAGTGCAGGTGCTCTTCTGGATCACTACATTTATATCTTTGGGGTAAATACCCAGTAGTGCGATTGCTGGGTCATATGGTAGCTCTATTTTCAACTTTTTGAGGAAATTCCATACTGTTTTCCAGAGTGGTTACACCAGGTTGCATTCCCACCAACAGTGTAAGAGGGCTCTCCTTTTTCCATGTATCTCTTTTATTCATCCAGTTCTTCAACAAACACTGCGTTTCTGTTCTGTACCAGGATTCATGCTAAGTACTGGGACTAAGTGAGTGGCAGAGACCCAGTTCTTGCCCTCAGCAAACTTCCTGCCTAGAGGGGAAGATAGCCACTTCATAAAACAAGTGCAGTTCAATGTGACAGGTGTTATCATAGAGGAAGTTCATAGCTGGTGCAGAAGCCCATGGCAGAGAACTTGGGGAGGGTAAGTTTTTAAAAGAAGTGTTGGAGAAGGCTTCCCAGAGTAAAGAACTTCTTAAAATAGGCTTCAGGCCCAGTGTGGAGTCCAGCATGGGGCTTGAACTCACAACCCTGAGATCAAGATCTGAGCTGAGATCAAGAGTTTGACACTTAACCAGTGGAGCTACCCAGGAGCTCCCAGGGTAAGGAACTTTTAATCTCATTTCTCATTGTACCCCTCTTGCAACTTTCTGTTGCGTTACTCATCATTCCTTCTATATCTTTTCTTTCCTTCAAGATCCATATTAATTTTTTCCCCAGGTCTCATACCAATGTGTGCCATCTCCTTCTTAGTTCTGATAGTAATGCTAAGGTAATACAGAGGCTAGGCTAGCTTGGATTTATGTATGTATGTAATAGGTATACATATGTACACGCATACACACATCAGGTTGAATCACAAAAATCACTGAATATTTAACCATTTTTAACCCACAAAAATGGCAATTCCTTATGGTCCAACCATATGACTTGAAAACTTTGCCCAGAGCTATCCCTGCATAAATCCATCATACAAACTTACAGTTTAGCTCAAAGACACAAACTTATAAAGCAGCCCCACAAATGCTCTCTTATACATCCTACATATTTCCATAAGTGTAAATTCTCATTTACATATTTTACATCTGATCACACGTACGTATATAAAAACGCGAAATGACAAACTCATTCACAAATGTCCTCACATACCACATACCCGATATACACACACAAAACTGACAGATGCACACGATGCAAATCTACACATGCTCTCTCACACACATTCATCATAACCAACACATTGATATACACATAGACTTCCACAGATATACTTACTCGTATTCAAATATATGCAGAATCATTCTCAAACTTAACAAAGCCAGACACACATGCACCACTTCAGGGAAAATTCACCCACCCACTTTTAATTTGTCTTTTTATCGACCTAGAACACTAGATAATGAAATGATATAACTATCATTAAAATAGGAATTAATAAAAAAAATAGGAATTAATAGGCTCCAAGCAAAGACTTGAAGGACTTTGTTGTAAGTAAAGTGCATGTGCATGAATGCACAGATTCTGTAACATTTGCTGTCACTGCTGAAAGACGTTTTCAGGCTTATGCCCTCAGTAACAGTCTACTTTGGAGCTGAGGTCAGCCCATAAGTGAGCTCTAGGTAGTGAGGTATTAGCGTCCCTCATCCAGAGCAGGTTTTTTCTATTTTGAGCCCCTGCCAGGACAACGCTCCTGCTGGGTTAAGTAAAATGGAAACCAGTCATGGAGAGAATGAGCTAGAACTGGGAATGGGGTGGATTCCCAGTAAGTTATGACAAGCAATCTTTGTCACAGTTGTTGTAGGCAGACAGTTGTGTTAGCAGGGAACTGGCGGTAGCCTACGTGGGATCCGAAAGTATGTTGGGGTAGGGGGAGATGCCAAGAGTGTCTGCTCCTTTGTCGCACGTGCCTCTTCCCCAGGCTCCCCTCCCTTCTTGCTTGCTTGCACACTCTGTCTGGTTTCCATGGACACCAATATCTATCACAGCAACAGCATGAGAAACTCTGAGCAGAGAAAACCATCAGGCCAAGGGCACTTTTTTAGCTCTTCTGAAAATTAGGCAAGAATTGTTCTTGTAAACTTTGTGTGTGTGTGTGTGTGTGTGTGTGTGTGTGTGTGTGTGTTGAAGAGTAACATACTACAGGGAAGTGCACAAATCCCTAGTGTGTAGTCCAGTGAATTTTCATAACATGAACATACCTATGTGATCACCACTCAGATCAAGAAAATGAAACATGACCAGCATCCAGAAACCCTCTTTGTTTTTTAAAAAAATATTTTATTTAATTTTATTGGAGAGAGAGAGAGACAGAGGTAGCAACAGGGATAGCAAGCGAGAACCCAAGCGGGGAGGAGAGGGAGAAGCATGTTCTCCGCTGAGCAGGGAGACTGGTGGGGCTCCATCCCAGGATGCTGGGATCATGACCTGAACTGAATGAAAGCAGGCATTTAATCGACTAAGCCACTCAAGCGCCCCCAGAAATCCTCCTTACACCCCTTTTCATTCACTATGCCCAAAGATAACCAGAATCCTGACTCCTAATACCACTGATCAGTCTTACTCATTTTTGAACTTTATATAACTGGATCATCTCCAGAGATCCAGAGATCATAATACTCTTTTGTGTTTAGCCTCTTTAAATCAACATTATATTTATGAGGTTCATACCAATAGTGTAGTATCGTACAGCAATACCATAGTATTCCATTGTAAGAATATTCCACGACTTATTTATCCATCTGCCATGCTGGACAAATGAGTTGCTTCTAGCTTTCTACTAGTACATATAGTACTGCTACTTGTGCGGGTTGTGTACATCTGATAAAGGATATATATCTAGAATATATATAAAAAATTCTTATCAGGGGATCCCTGGGTGGCTCAGCGGTTTAGCGCCTGCCTTTGGCCCAGGGAGCGATCCTGGAGTCCCAGGATCGAGTCCTGCGTCGGGCTCCTGGCATGGAGCCTGCTTCTCCCTCCTCCTGTGTCTCTGCCTCTCTCTCTATGTCTATCATAAATAAATAAGTAAATATTTTTTAAAAAATTCTAATCAATAAAAAAAAAAATAAACAACTCAACAAAACATTAGACAAGATGACTGAACAGACACTTCTCAAAACAGGAAATGGCCTAGGGCAGTCCCGGTGGCACAGCGGTTTAGCGCCACCTGCAGCTTGGGGTGTGATCCAGGGGACCTGGGATCAAGTCTGGCGACGGGCTCCCTGCATGGAGCCTGCTTTTCCCTCTGCCTGTGTCTCTGCCCCCACCCCCCGCCCCTCTCTCTGTGTCTCTCATGAATAAATAAAATCTTAGAAAAAAAAAAAAGGAAATGGCCTATACACATATGAAAAGGCACCCAACCTCATCGTCATCAGGGATAGGCAAATTAAATCTATAGATATTGTTACAAAACTATAAGGGAGGCTAAACCTAACAAAACTGATGAAATTGAAGGCCTATGAGAATTTGGAAGAACTAGAACACTCATTCACTGTTGCTGAGTATAAATCGTTAGAGCTTCCTTTGAAAAACTGTTTGGTACCCCCTACCAAGGCTGAATATATATCTACCCTATGACAAAATAGCCACATAGAAATGTGGACACCGTAATTTTGATGGATTTGCAAAATGTTAAAATTGCATAAAGCTCCTAATATGTATGACTAATCAGTAGCAGATTGGTCATTTTAAATATTTCCAACATAATCATCAGAGTTCCTATTTTTTATGATTATCCACAACTCTTATCAAAGACTCTGCTATATCTTAACCCAAACTGCTAAAGAGAGCTAGGTAAAAAGCAGAGTCCTATAGCATAGGATTAGAGATTTCCTTCCATCTTTGCCTCTTCTTCTTCTTCTTCTTCTTCTTCTTCTTCTTCTTCTTCTTCTTCTTCTTCTTCTTCTTTTAGGGGGAAGCAGTAGAGGGAGAGAAAGAATCCCAAGCAGGCTCCAGGCCCATCACAGAGCCCGAGGTGGGGTTCAATCTCACACTGAGATCATGACCTGAGCCAAAATTGGGAGTCGGATGCTTAACTGACAGAGCCACCTAGGCATTTATACTCTTTGTTTCTATTTCTTGTCATTCCTTTCCCTTCCCTTTTTTGTTTCTTAAACTTGTTATTAGGCAATTCAGTGCCATTAACTGCAACTAGATATATAGGTGGAAACACTGGTTTGTGCCAGAGTCTCTCCTCCCTGGGGAACCAGACCAGTATGGCCAAAGCACCTGGAAATCAGAGGAAGAGGAAACTCAGTACAAAGACCAAGGAGTTCAAATGAAGTTGGAATTCCAAGAATGGAAGGAAGATGGCTCTTGAGCTCTTTCTGTAATTCACTTGATACCCTAGGATGTCTACTCCCAAACTGACACCTTGCTTTGAGCTCAAATTCCTTCGTGGGGTTAATGGCAATTTTCTACCTGTCTATATTATTCAAGAATCATCTACTATATATTTCTTAATTGCTACATTCCACTTCTTATTGGCATCCTTGTTTCATTGCCTTGGCACATTCAAGATGGCTCAATCCCATGGCTGGCAGTTGGTGCTAGTTGGCATATGGGAACTCAGCTGTGGTTGTAGGTGGTGGAAGACCTCTGCTCCTCTCTATGTGAGCCTCTCCACAAACTGCTGGGGCTTCTTTACAATTGAGGTCTACATTCCAAATGTGAGCATTCCAAGAAAACTAGAATTTGCATTGCCTTTTATTAGTTTTTAAAGTGTCATAATGTCAATTATGCCACAGTTATAAGACTACCCAGGTTCAGGGAACATAGACTCCCACTCCTATCAGGGGGAGAAATGTTAGCCCCATTGTAAGACTATTATGTGGGAATCTTGAAAGTCATTATGCTAAGTGAAATAAACCAGTCACAAAAGGACAAATACTATATGATTCCACTCATATGAATCATAGAGACAGAAATAGAATGGTGGTTGCCATGGTCTGGGGAGGAAGGATGAGGGATTAGATAGGGTACAGGGTTTCAGTTTGAGAAGACAAGAAAGTTCTGGAGATGACTAGTACTAGTGGTTGTACAATAATGTAAACATACTTAATTCCACTAAACTGTACACTTAAATTGCAATTTTTGCATATATTTTAATTTTATCAAGATAAACCATGGGATGGGAGATAGTGTTTCATCCATATCTAGAAAATGCAAACTGCTACCCAGTCCTCAGCATGGTAGTAGGATGAACCTGTAGATGTCTATGTAGTATTAATATCCATGCCCTTTGATGTGGTGTTGTGCATGCTCAGAACTAAAATCTTGTACACTGAAAGGTAAGACAGAAAGGGCTAATCAGAATCAGTAGGTTCTCAAGTCCTTGTATTGTTCAGGAAAAACCCATCCCTTGCCAGTCATTTCTCCAAGGCTTTTACTTCCCTCCACCATCTGCCTGATTTTTACTACTGAGTTTTACTACTCTTCAGAACCTCCAGATAGTTGTTTTTTGTTTTTGTTTTTGTTTTTTACCAGAGTTTATAGTTATTAATGGGAGCATTGGTCTGTAGGGACTTGCACTGCCATACTGGAAGCAGAACTTCTCAAGAAATGGCATCTGTAGATAAAAATGTTTCATTTTCCATTGTTTTCTATTGCCACATACCAAAGTACTACAAACCTAACAGCTTCAAACAACAGGCATTTAATATCTCACAGTTCAGAGCACCTGGGGGGCTCAGTGGTTGAGGGTCTGCCTTCAGCTTGGATGCGTGACCCTGAGGTCCTGCATCAGGCTCCCCAGAAGAAGCCTGCTTCTCCCTCTCCCTGTGTCTCTGCCTTTCTCTCTCTCTCTGTGTGTGTCTTTCATGAATAAATACAATCTTTTTAAAAATCTCGTAGTTCTGTAGGTCAGGAGTCCAGGCATGAAGTAGCTAAATTCTCTAGGCCTGAAATTTCACAAGGCTGCCATCAAGGTATCAAAGAGCTATGTTCTTGCCTGGAGCTCAGGAGCTCTTTCCAACCTCATGTTGGTTTTTGGCAGAATTCAGTTACCTAAGATTGCAGGCTTGAGGTGCCCATTTTCTTGCTAGCTATTGGCTAGAGGTCACTCTCAGCTCTGAGAAGCCACCCTTAGGTCCTTGCTATGTGGTGCCTTCCATCTTCAGAGCCAGCAATGGAGAACCTCCCTCATGTTGAATCCCTCTCTTTCTTTGAATATCTCTTGCTAGAAGAAGACAGTCCCAGTTAAGGACTCACTTGATTAGGTCTGGCCCATGGAGGATAATCTCCCTATCTTAAAGACAACTGATATTGTTGAAGAGCTGAAGCTGGGAAATGAGTACATGGAGCATTGATTACATTATTTTCTCTACTATTGCCAGTATATTAATTCTGTCACATAAATTATTCCAGCAAGGAAAATGAGACAAAGTTTCCAAATTAAAAAAAAAAGATTTTATTTATTCATGAGAGACATGAGAGAGGCAGAGACATAGACAGCGGGAGAAGCAGGCTCCCTGCAAAGAGCCTGATGCAGTACTCGATCCTGGACCCCAGGACCATGCCCTGAGCCAAAAGCAGATGCTCAACTGCTGAGCCACCCAAGCGCCCCTAAATGTTTTTTTTATAAAGCAAGTATAACATGAATATTTAAACCAGCTAAAGTATCACAAAATAATTTATCATTTAAGAAATTTAATTTGAATATCAATTAAGAATATTGATGCAAAATTTCTCAAAATGTTACCTTACAGAATTTGGTAATATATAACAAAACTAAATCTGCATTTACCTCTGACCCAGTAATGCGTTTTAAGAAATTTACCCTAAAAAAAAAGAAATAAATTTACCCTAAATAAATGCCCACAACAATACAAAAATACATAAATGCCCATAAATATATTGATTGGAAAAACCATGGAATATCTGTGCAATGAAGTGCTGTACCATGAAGCTGCAAAAAAGAATAAGTATGATCTTCATGAACTAATATGAGATGCTATCTAGGATACACTGTTAAGTGAAAAAAGCAAAGTTCCAAAGAATAGACATACCCTTTTGTGTAATAAGGAAGGAGAAATAAGAAAATATACATGTAACTGCTTAATTTTTATAAGAAACATAAGAAAGAAGAAACCAGACTCTAGTGTGATTAGTGGTCATCAGGAAGCAAGTGGGAAGAAGGGAAGAGGATTAGGATGAGGTGGACAGTGACACTTTTCCGAGTACACCAATTTGTATCCTTTCGACTTTTGAAACTACATTCATGTTTTACATATTCAAAAAATAGTAAAGTTATCAGTAACGAAGAGGAAAAAGCTAAAGTACAAACAGAATAAATCAACTTGGGATGCCTGGGTGGGTCAGTGTTTGAGCGTCTGCCTTTGGTGCAGGGTGTGATCCCGGGATCTGGGATCGAGTCCCACATTGGGCTCCCTGAGAGGAGACTGCTTCTCTCTCTGCCTATGTCTCTGCTTCTCTGTGTCTCTCATGAATAAATAAATCCTTTTTTTTTTTTTTTAAAAAAAGACAGAGGGCAGCCCAGGTGGCTCAGCGGTTTAGCGCCGCCTTCAACCCAGGGCGTGATCCTGGAGACCAGGGATCGAGTCCCATGTCAGGCTCCCTGCATGGAGCCTGCTTCTCCCTCTGTCTATGTCTCTGCCTCTCTCTGTCTCTCTGTCTCTCATGAATAAATAAATAAATAATCCTTTTTTAAAAAGTCAGCAATTAAAAAAAAAAGACAGAAAGAAATCAACTTAACTGCATTTCATATGAAAACTATAATCATACCCAAGAGGGAAAAAAGGATTAACCCAATTAACTTTTGAACATAATACTTATACTATATGAAACTGAATGAAAAACTATATATGTTACTTTGAGACAAAAAAATAGCTATAAACAAATATGGAATTCTAGTTTGAAATATTTCCATTTTTTAAAATGGAATGGATTAACAATTCTGAAACTACTTCCTGTGTACTGTGGGTTGGACAAATTAGTAAATATATTAAAGGTAATGACAGCCAGGTTTCTCATTGTTGAAGCTGAGAGTTATAAATGCGGAGAGGGGGAACACCAGAATGAATTCTGTTGTGCTAAAATGGATTGGGGATATCAATGTGAACTATGTTTTAATACAAAGATTTAGATGTGTGTATATATAAATAGGTACGTATGTATGTATGTATGTACGTATATGTATTTTTTGCAGGCTCAGTTAACTAAAAGGGTTCAAGCAAATGCACCCAGATTTTGGTATTTGCACCCAAATACCATTCTCCACTAAAAGGACCCAGGGATCCAGGGCTCACTGTTGGCCAGAAAGCAAGGAAATAACAACAAAAAAATGGTGAAGACATACCAAAAAGATATAGAGCCAACTTTAGCATTGAAATAAATAATAGTAATAACAGAATATTCATGGAGTAAAATAAGCATATACGAGGGTATCCTGATATAAGTTAAGTGAATGAATGAGAAAGGAAAGCTCTCCCTTATGGTAGACTACTAAGTAATAAATGTAGGAGAAATGATGGAGTGAAAAAAATCGCCTTTTTGCATTCATCATAATAATCTCTTCAGTCATGGGATCCCTGGGTGGCGCAGCGGTTTGGCGCCTGCCTTTGGCCCAGGGCGCGATCCTGGAGACCCGGGATCGAATCCCACATCAGGCTCCCGGTGCATGGAGCCTGCTTCTCCCTCCGCTTGTGTTTCTGCCTCTCTCTCTCTCTCTGTGACTATCATAAATAAATAAAAATTAAAAAAAAAACTTTAATCTCTTCAGTCATAGATCCGCATTGGATTCTGAAAATCTGTGGGTGCAAGATCAATGGAGAAAGGATATCTATACAATTTCAAAGTATCTGCTTATAGATTACTTATTACAAAGGGAAAAGTCACTTTACTGTGAATTAACCCAGTAAACACTACACCTTAACTCAAGTTAACATTACCAATAAATGGAACATTGACATCACTGATTTTCTGATATACCCTTAAAAAGACATGTCTTTTCTGTGATGTTTTAGCCAAACACTATTGAATCTAAACATAAGGTTATATCAAAAAACACAAACTGATGTCTGTTCTAAAAATAACTTATTGTGAAGAAAAGCTGGGGCACTTGGGTGTCTCAGTAGTTGAGCATTTGCCTGTGGCTCAGGGCATGATCCCGGGGTTCTGGGATGGAGTCCGGCATCAGGTTCCCCATGGGGAGCCTGTTTCTCCCTGTCTCTGCCTCTCTTTCTGTGTCTCTCATGAATAAAATCTAAAAAAAAAAAAAAAAAAGCAAAAAAAGCAAAAAAAAAAAAAAAAAAGCTGAGGAACCATACTAGATAGAAGAAGACTAAAGATATATCACAACTAAATGATGCTGGATGAGACTCCAGACCAGGTTACAGGGGAACATAGCTATGATGGATATTATTGTACAAATGGTGAAATTTGAATACAAACTGCGGGCTAGATCAGTTTCCCAAATATCTTTGTTCAAAGTGTCCTTAGTATCTCAATTTTTTTCAGTGTTCCTTGGTCAAAGGAAATATCCAGGTTCAAACAACATATTATTTATGTGCTGACAATTTAGTTGCCATTTGAAAAAATAATACACATAAATTGAAAGCTTTTTATTTCATCTGAACCACAATGGGATTTGTGCGCCTGTTGGGCATTGCACAATTTTTCAAACCTTGGCATCAGATTGGACAAAAGCACGCTCATTTCCTGCTTCACATTGATTTTGGTGCCGTATTTGCTTTTTCATCACAACCCCTGAAAAATCCAGCTTCCCAAATATGTGACATATCCAAGGAATATGGTGCCACCTATTGTTGAAATTGTACATGACCTTGAGCTAATAGTTTTCATTTTGTTTGCCTTGAAAACTTACAATGTAAAATATCCCAGATATCCCCTTGGGTAACCCTGTGAGGATGTGGAGCACTCCAGTGCACAGTTTGAGAACCATAGGATTAGATAATAGTGTTCTTGTTACAATGTTACATTTCCTGATTTTGATAAATATACTACTGCTATGTAAGAGAAAGTCCTTCTTCTTAGGAAATATACACTGAAGTATTTATGGTATTAAAGAAACATGTTGGACAGCCCCGGTGGCGCAGCGTTTTGGCGCCGCCTGCAGCCTGGGGTGTGATCCTGGAGGCCCGGGATCGAGTCCCGCGTTGGGCTCCCTGCATGGAGCCTGCTTCTCCCTCTCCCTCTGCCTGTGTCTCTGCCTCTCTCTCTCTCTGTGTGTCTATGAATGAATACATAAAAAAAAAAAATCTTTAAAAAAATAAACATGTCTGCAAATTACTGTCAAATTATTTAGGAAAAAAAGTGTGTGTGTATATATATGAATATATAGATAGTGAACACAAGTGATACAGTAAATGAGGCAAAATGTCAACACTTGATGAATCTGGGTAAAGGATATATACAATTTTTGCCCTATTAAACTTTTCTGAGTGAAATTACTTCAAAATAAAGATTTTTAAAAATGCAGCACAATAGTCTACATTTTAAGGTGTATACACATATGTAGTAAAAACAATTTTTTAAATGCCTGTTAATTAAAAGCACCAATTCATGGGATCCCTGGGTGGCGCAGCGGTTTGGCGCCTGCCTTTGGCCCAGGGCGCGATCCTGGAGACCCGGGATCGAATCCCACATCAGGCTCCCGGTGCATGGAGCCTGCTTCTCCCTCCGCCTGTGTCTCTGCCTCTCTCTCTCTCTCTGTGACTATCATAAATAAATAAAAATTTAAAAAAAAAAAAAAAAAAAAAAGCACCAATTCAGATAGTTGCAAACTTTTATGAAGAGGAAGGATGGATGTATTGGGAAAAACTACGTATAGTATCAGTGATATTTTATTTTGCTAAGCTATATGATGGATGCATAGGTATTCATTATATTATTCGTTATACCTTTAACGGTGTCTAAAATATATTATAATTTAGTTTAAAAATATTCACTTAAAATATGTAGTCTTTAATACATAAAAATAAACATGAGTACAAGAAAACATAGGGCTATTTACTGGGAACTACCATGTACTTCATGTGCATTATCTCCTGCAAGTCTTACCCTCACCGCGTGCCCATCTTATGCCAACATAAAGTATAACAGGGCTGACTCCAAAGCTCATGTTCCTAATCCCTGCCTTCCAGGGTTCACACTATACACAGCTAATGCATACTTTTTTAAAAAAATTTTTATTTTTAAAGATTTATTTATTTGAGAGAGAGAGAGAGAGAACGAGTGATGGGGAGGAGCAGGGGGAGACACAGAAAACACAAGAGAGAAGCAGACTCTCTGATGAGAAGGAAGCCCAGGGCTGGATCATGACCTGAGCTGAAGGCAGATGCTTAGACAACTGAGTCACCCAGGCACCCCTACACTTCTTTCTTCTTTGTGCATTAAAGCCTAGAAAAAAAAGGGGTGGGGAGAACCTGGAAAAAAAAAACTGGAAAAGAAAGCTAACTTTCTTGCTTTTTCTATTCTGAATTAATTTAACACACCTAGCAGAAAATATGGCTATACACTTTCAAACCTCACAAATATCAATATGAAAAAATGGTAATAAATTTTAATCTTTGGCCTGTTTTACTGCCCATATGCTCAATAGTATCATACCTCATCAGTCTTTTACTAAGTGAAGATTTGACATTTTGCAATTGTTCTTCCACAACACCAGTTCTATTGCAGGGCCAAAGGTGAACCAGCAAAGAAATAGACATTTGTTGATTTATTAAATTATTCTGAGAGATCAGCATCTAGATTTGTGAAGAATCAGTATAAATTCAATTATTTTGAACTTTAAAATATCAAAATCCTGACCAGGACTTGTATTTCATGGTCGTAAAAAAATCTTAGAAGCTTCATTAAACTAAGATTTATTACTTGTTCATTATAAATACAACCCGGAGTAAGCTTTCTTAAAAACCGTGTCTTTAAGACAAAATGTTTGAAAATCCGACTCAATATAGCTAAGAAATATTGAAGCTTTATTCAGTATCTCCCTGCAATGTGTATTTCCTTTAGAATATTGAAAGCTATGTGAAAATGAAATGCTACTTTTGCCCTTGTAATTTACTGGGAGGTTGGGCAGTCGTTCTTTTTCAGGGCACTAAACATTTCTCAAGTTCTATTTAACTTCTTAAATCAAGAAAATCAAGGTTTTTTAATCACTCAAAAAATTACTCTTCCTCTGTTTTTGTTGTTGTTGTTGTTTTCTTAATCCAAGCAGGTGCTTTTCTCGTCCCCTGGAACAGAAAATTGGTTATGTTAGGATTCATGATTATTCTACTATCATATTACCAATTACAGGGAGGGTGAGCAAAAATGATGGGGTTGGGACGCCCGGATGGCTCCGATGGTTGAGCGTCTGCCTTCGGCTCAGGTCCTGGGATCGAGTCTCGCGTCCAGCTTCTTGCTCTGCGGGGGGGAGGGGGGGCTGCTTCTCCCCCCGCCCCCCCGCGTGTTCTCTCTCTTTCAATTAAATAAAAAATTAAAAAATAAATGATGGGGTTAAGTTTGAATGTGAAATGGGAGCGAGAGGAAAATGAAGGAGCAAACAGCCACAAGCACACACACCCCATTTAACTGGAAGAGTCTAAGAAATGTCTAACGTGAGCTTTCTTCCTACACATAAGGATCACTTAATAGAAGACCAATGACTCCACTAAAATCCGTTTTTACTCCAAATAGACAACTTGCTTTTTTTTTTTTTTTTTTAACGACAGGAACGGGATTCAGATGTCGCCTAACGCCTCTGTTCCAGAACCAGAGCCCCGACTTCCCCCGGCTCCCCCGCAAGTCCGAGCAACAGAAACACAGTATGGGGAGGCGGGGTGGGGGGTAGCGTAGACGCGCCCATAGGGACCTTTAGAATTCAGGGGAAAACCACCCCAGACACACCGTAGTCTGCGAGCCTATGGGCCTGCGCCCACAGCTCCAAATACTCCCAGCCCGAGGATCTGCCCCAAACCAACACGTTTCTACCAGTCGCTGCAAACGTCAACAGACGCCGCCGGCCCGCGCCCTCGCACCCCACCCGCACTCTCCGTGGCAACAGCCGCCCCTCAACGCCGACTTCCTGCCGAGGGACTCGGCCCCGCGCGGAGGCGCGACTCCCGGGAACAGGTAACCAAAACCGCGTCTCCAGAGCCCGGTGATGACGTCACGCCGCCCCTCCCTAGCATCGCGAGACTCTCTTCCCCCACCCCCAGTTCCCAGCGCTCCCGACCGCCCGCGCCGGCTGCTAGGCAGCGGCGGGGATGGCGAGCCGCGGAGCCGGGGCGGTGACGATAGCAGCGGTTCCGCCATTGGACGAGGAGGCCTGAGGGACGGGCCAGCCTAGTGAGCAAGGAGATAGCGAGGCGGGTGGCCCCGAGAGAGCGAGGGCAATGGAGGCCAACATGCCGAAACGGAAGGAACCTGGCAAGTCCCTGCGCATCAAAGTCATCTCCATGGGCAACGCTGAAGTGGGAAAAGTGAGTACCGCGCTGGGAGGGGCGGGACCTCAGCGCGGCGGGGCGACGTGCCGATTGGCTGCGACGGCGGCCACTCAACAGCCCGCGGCCCAGCCTCCTCCCCGCCCCTGAGCAGGCCGGGGTCTCCTCCTAGGGGATGCGCCTCCCGAGGAAAAACACTTCCGACCTTTTTGACCTTTGGGTTGCCCCCCTCCTCCTTCACTGACGTCACTCTCCATAAGGAGGTGCCTCATGTGACCGCTAACCCCTTGAATGTGCCCCCCCAAAGAGTAAGGAGGCCTAGGTCCTGATGTCAGATCGTCTGCCTAGCTACCCTGGCCGCGTCCTAGGTGACCTGTCCAGGACTTGGAGGTGGAGAATAAAAGTTTACTTATCCCAGCAGTTCTTGGCAGCCTAAGGGAACTCACGGGGGTGCATGTGAGGATCGGAGTTTGTAAATGTTACTCTGCAGACATGGAGCCCAGAATCTATTTTAAGAGCGTAACTGATGGTGACATGTTTCTCAAGGGAAGTGCGGTGGATGTCAAGGAGCCTGCATTATTTTTTGTGTATTGGCTTTATTTTTATTTCTGGTAGTGTCGTCATATCCATTCTGTCAAAGCCTTAGTTCCACCGCCTTTCTCTCTGCTGGATCTACTGGGTATCTGCTATAAAGCTCTCCCGCATTGGGGGTGGGGGGAGGGGGAGGAGGGTGGGCAGAGGAACCAGAGGCCTTCTCCCAAGTGAATTCTAAACTGTCTGCTTTTCACCCAGATTATCTTCCTTTCTAGGGAAGTGGAAGCTATTGGTTAAGAACCTCCCAAAGATCATCAAATCAATGACAGACAGGATTAGAACTTGGATCTTTCTTTCCATCATTGTATGCTGTGAAAATCAACTCCAAGTAGGAACTATATGCCAAAAGAGCTGTTAATGCAAGTATTTAGGCCAGTGCCTTGCATGTAGTTGATGCTCAGTAAATGTTTATTAGTGTCATTTCTTTCCATTTAGCAATGTCCAGTACTATTTTAATTATGTATCTGTCTGTATGTATGTATTAACGTAGCAGTCACTGAAAGTCAACATTTATTGAACATCAAATATGTGCCAGGCATTAAAAAGTAAAGAATAAAGCCTCTGAAAGGTCCAATAGTAAGCTGGCTAAGTAATCATGCATCACTTTTTAATTTTCTATGCTTAACAGTACAACATTAAAAATACCCCAAAATGCCCAGTGTCACATTTATTTGGCATTGTTTAGATTTATTAGCCAATGCAATTAGACAAGAGAAAAAAAAATATGAAGTGCTGGAAAGAAGAAGGCAAAATTATTGTTATTTGCTAGTGATATGATTATTTATCTGGAAACCCAAAGAGAATTAACTGAAAAGCTTTTAGAAACAATAAGGGATCCCTGGGTGGCTCAGCGGTTTAGCGCCTGCCTTTGGTCCAGGGCGTGATCCTGGAGACCCGGGATGGAGTCCCACATCAGGTTCCCCACATGGAGCCTGCTTCTCCCTCTGCCTGTGTCTCTGCCTCTCTCTCTCTCTCTCTGTGTGTGTCTCTCATGAATAAATAAATAAAATCTTTAAAAAAAAAGAAACAAGAAAATTCAGTAAGGCAACATTAATATACAAAAAGTAGCTTTAATGTATCAAATGATATGGGACACCTGGGTGGCTCAGCAGTTGAGCATCTGCCTTCGGCCCAGGGCGTGATCCTGGGGTCCCAGGATTGAGTCCCACATCGGGTTCACCACAGGGAGCCCGCTTCTCCCTCTGCCTGTGTCTCTGTCTCTCTCTGTGTCTCTCATGAATGAATAAATAAAATCTTTAAAATATATATATATCAAATGATATGTTTTAATATATAATTGAGAAATTATTTAATTTACAATAACAGCCAAAATAAAGTACCTAGGTTTAAACTTAAGAAGAAATAGGTAGGACCTAAATAAAGAAAAATTTCAAGCTCTACAAAGTGACATAAAGTTACTTAGGCAAATGGGAAGATATACTTTCTCCTTAATAAGACAACTCAACATTTTAGAGATATCAAATCTTTAAAATAATCTACAAATGTAATTCAGTCCTATTAAAATACCAACAGGGTTTTTTCCTTTCAAAATTCATAAAAGATACTAAAGTCCTTATGAAAAATTAAATGTGAAAAAAAATTAAATGTGAAAATAACCAAGAAACTGTGGAAAAAAGAAAACACTACCAGATAATAAAACCTATTTTAAAATTACCAAACTTTTCCTATTGGTGCTGGAAAGGGCATAGAGAGACATCAGTGGAACAGACTGGAGTCGAGAAATAAATCCAAACACATAAGGAAATTCAATTTACAACGAATGTAGTAAAGCGGTGGGAATGTAGGGACCATTTAATAAGTACTGTTGGAACAACTATTTACTATTTGGGAGTGAGGTAGATTCCTTTGGCATTGCTTTCTCAGAAATGAATTTTAGATGGACCACAGATTTAAATGTAACTTGGAAAAAAATACCATTTTGTTGGGCCATCTGGATGGCTTTGTTGCTTAAATGTCTGACTCTTGATTTTGGCTTAGATCATGATCTCAGGGGTCATGAGATCCTGCCCCATGCTGGGCAAAGAGGCTGCTTAAGATTCTCTCTGTCCCTCTCCCTTTGGCCCTTCCCTTCATGCTCACTCTTTCTCATTAAAAAAAAAAAAAAAAAAAAAAAAGGCTTAGTTATAAAAGTAGCACCATGCTCATTTTAAAGAATGTGGAAAATGAAAAAAAAAAAAAAAGAATGTGGAAAATGTAGAAAGATAAACAATTTTAAGTTAAAAATTAAGGAATGGGGGGATCCCTGGGTGGCTCAGCAGCTTAGCACCTGCCTTCAGCCCAAGGCGTGATCCTAGAGTCCCGGGATCGAGTCCCACATCAGGCTCCCCGCATGGAGCCTGCCTCTCCCTCTGCCTGTGTCTCTGCCTCTCTCTCTCTCTCTGTGTGTCTCTCATGAATGAGTAAATAAAATCTTTAAAAAAAAAAAATTAAGGCATGCCCTAGTAAATAATCTTTGGGTCAAAGGGCCAATAAAAACAAATGACAAAATAACTAGAAAGCAATGCAAGGGAGAGAATCTATACTGAAACCCTCCTAACAAAATTAAAGCTGTAGTGAAAGGAAAACACATTATCATTCATTTCTAAAGAAGAGAGAGAAAAACTAAAGGAACTTAATGGTTTTACAACTTTGTGAGTATACTAAAACCACTGAATTGTATATCTTAAAAATGTGAATTTTGATATATGGTTTATCTCATTTTAAAAGACTACATAGTGGGGATCCTTGGGTGGCTCAGCAGTTTAGCGCTTGCTTTCAGCCCAGGGCGGGATCCTGGAGATCCTGGATCAAGTCCCACGTCGGGCTCTCTGTATGGAGCCTGCTTCTCCCCCTGCCTGTGTCTCTGCCTCTCTCTCTTTCTCTCTCTCTCTCTCTCTCTCTCTCTCTGTCTCTCATGAATAAATAAATAAAATCTTAAAAAAAAAAAAAAAAGGACTACTTAGTACCTAAGACATTAGAAAAAGGTCACAAGATAAACCAAAAGTTTTGGATTTTGAGAATTAGTTAATGAGAGTCAAAAAAAAGAAAGAAAGAAAAGTGCCTAAAAAATCTATTTAAGAAAAATAGAAACAAAAAATGACAAAATTAGTACTGAAAGGGAAACATAATTACATACCAGAAGAGATTAAAAGACTGACTAGAGAATATTGCATTCTAATTCTATAGAAGCACATTTGAAAATGTAGAGGAAATGGAGGACTTCCTAGCAAAATATAAATTACCAAAATTGACTTGAAAAGAAGTAGAAAACCCAATTGAGGGATGCTTGGGTGGCTCAGCAGTTGAGAGTGCCTTTGGCTCAGTGTGTGATCATGGTCTGGGGATCGATCCTGCATCAGGCTCCCTGCATGGCACCTGCTTCTCCCTCTGCCTATGTCTCTGCCTCTGTGTGTGTGTGTGTGTCTCATGAATGAATGAATGAATGAATGAATGATCTTTTTAAAAAAATCATTCTTTTCCCCTTAACCTTAAATATCACCTTGGTCACTTTTAAAATTTCTTCTTTTAATGAGATCTATTTCTGGGCTCTCTGTTCTGTTCTACTGACCTATTTGTCTAATCTTATGCCAATATAATACTGTCTTGATTGGTTTCAGACTATATTTTAATCTCTTAAGATGGGTTCCCTCCTCTTTCCACTGCCCTGTCCCATTCCTCTTTTTCATAATTTGATTATTTCTTCCCAGACAGTTGTTCTTTCATATGAATTTTAGGATTATTCTATTTAAAAAAGAGGCTCAAACCTGTTAAGATTTTAATGAAAACTGCATTAAAAAAAGAAAAGTACCTAAAAGTCTATTTAAGAAAAATAGTGAAACATTCTCTCTGTATTTATGTTATTTAACTTAGCTTATAAGATCCTAAGGGCCAGGAACCCTGTCTATTTGTGTTTTAGGGATAGTTATTAATACAATTACTTAAATGTGTGTCTTGTGAAACACTTAGAACTAGTGTTTAAATAGTGTACTGGAGTTAAAGGGCTGCCGAACCCCTTAGTCTTATGAATAATTTAGAAAAAGGCTATATTCATTTTCCCCGGCTATTGTGAGAGAAAGTATTTGTGAAGTGCATTCAAGCTATAAAATGTTTTAAAAGTAGAGCCTCTTAGCAGTAGTCACTCAAAGAAATTTTTCCTTCAGTTCACAATAAGCTTATTAACTGCTTTTTAAATTAACTGTCCTATTTAATTTAGGTTCACGTTCATCAGGGAAGGATTTGAGCAGAATAAACTCCATTACTAGCACTCCCAAGTAAATTATAAGTTTCATGAGTGTTAAAGGTTATTAATATACAAGTCTTCTAAAATTGGTTTTCCCTGGCACTAAGCAAATTTCATTGGCATGAACAAAAGAGAGAAAGAAGTAAAATACTGATGTTTGTTATCCTCAAATAGTTTACTGTCTAGCTAAAGAGAGAAGGTAAATATACACATGTGAAATGATAACTAACAAAGCAATATATGAGTGCTGGTGTGCATGTGTGTGTATGTGTAATATATGCATACATGTTAGTATGCATGTAAAGTGTTAGAAGAGTTCAGATGCAGGAAAGATCTCTTACAACCTGGAGCTCAGAGTTTGAGCTGGGTCTTAAAGGTTAAGTAAGACTTGTAAAGAAGGGAGTAGTACTTTTCCAAGAAGAGGGAGAAGTAATGACAAAAGTCAGGAAATCGGGTCTCTGGGAGTTTTGCAGAAATGGAGAGTTTATGTTAGAAGGGTTAAGACAGGGAACACAGATTAGGGCCAGATTATGGAGAACTTTGAATAAAGGACAAAGGAATTTGGATTTCAAACCTAGCAATGAGAAGCCACTGAAGACTTTTGAGTTAGGGAAGTGAAATAATGTCAGTGGTATGTAGTATTGACTGCAGTTGGGAGGAAAGGAAAGCAAAAAGACCAGAAAAGAATTTCTTGTAGCTGTCTAGGAGTAGATGATGAGGATCTAAATCCAAATGATGTCAATGGGAATTGGAATGGGGAGAAAGAAACAAGAAACATTTGGAAGATTTAGAAAGGCTCAGAATCAAACATGGCTTTAATATTCTGATCTTCTGTAGTAGGAAAAATAGTGGTATTATTAACAGAACAGGGATGTCAGCAGGATGAACTGATTTAATGTATAGGATTAGTTCATTTTGGGGCATATCGAATTTGAGGTAACAGCAGGACACCTAAGTAGAAACTAGTCTTAGTATTTTAAGTTGTAGATCTGCTTTTGAGAAGGGAGGTCAGACATTTAGACAAATGTATAAACATAGATGTTTTGGTGGTATTGTTGAAAGCATGAGTAAATCTTCAAAAGAAAAGAGCACAAGGATCAAGAACTAAACTGAAACATGTTTAGTATTAAGGGAAGAATATTTAACTAATTTTTCTTTAAAATTTTCACTTTTAGCATTTGTTTTCTCAGAATGCCTGGCTGGCTCAGTGGTTGAGTGTCTGCCTTCGGCTTAGATCATGATCCTGGGGTCCTGGGATCCCAGGGTCCTGGGATCAAGTCTCATATCAGGCTTCTGGCAGGGAGCTTGCTTCTCCCTCTGCCTATTTCTGTCTCTCTCTCTCTCCTGTATAAATAAATAAAATATTTTTAAAAAAGAAAATGCTTTCTCTTTCATTGTGATGATGATGAAACTGTAATGAAGAATTGTGCTCATTTTGTATGTTTCCAGAGTATATTTACTAATAGCAAGTATTTTTCTTTACCTTTTTAGAGCTGTATTATAAAACGGTACTGTGAGAAAAGATTTGTGTCTAAATACCTTGCAACAATTGGAATTGACTATGGAGTCACAAAGTAAGTACATTGTTTCTTTGGACTTGTAAATTACATAGACTTGGGCTGTTCTAAAATGATACATCTTGAAATAAAGATTCTGAAGATAAATCAGGGAAGATAGGAATGAGACCATTACAGATAAGGTAGTGATCATATAATTTGTTCATCACTGAGCACATTCTTTTTGCCAGGCCTTGCCTTAGGTGTAGGGTCTACAAAAATGAGGAGGTCAAAAGCCTAACTGGCAGATGAACCTTTTTAGGAAATGTGTTCTATATAAACAAATCCTATTAGCAGATGTTTGTAAAGCGTCATAATAAAAATAATAGATACCAACTCCATCCTTCCTGTTTCTAACATAGTGAAGCTCAAATTCCAGCATGCTGAGAAGTACTTTAAGAGTTTGTAAAAATGCAGATTCCTGGGACCTGTCCACTAAGAGTCTCATTTGTCAGGTCTGAAGTGGGGCACAGGAGTCTGCATTTTTAACAGCCTTGGGTAATAATGATGCAGGTGGTCTCCAGGCCATAACCTAGGAAAGTATGACCTTGAGGTAAAAAAGTACCATTTCTCTTAAGCTAATTTCCTGTCTGGCATCTGAATTAAATTAACCTCTTTGAGTTTTAGTGTGTGAATACATTTGTGTTCATTCCCGACTTCATAACCTTTAGTTACATCCCCTCTCAGCTGCTCTCTCTTTAAAGCAAAATTTTCTAATATAAATTGTTATGCCAGATCTTCTCCAGATGCTCTTAGACTGTTGTTATTTTGTTTTGCTGTTCTTACATCCTCTTTTATAAGATGGATCCTGATTTCACAGATGTTAAAATGAAAACAAATATGTGTCTTAGAATTGCTGAAATGTGATTGAGAATTCAGGAATAAAGAAATGATTAGTGGTTAGCTTGATATAAATCTACAAGTAATATAAAACAACTGTAGGAATTATGGTTTCAGAACAGAAAATGGAGGTTATAAATGTGAACAAGGGAATAATAATAATAAATAAACCAGGAGGTAGCGTAGGGACAATGAGAGTGAGTACTGATGTCCTTGTATTCTGTAGGAGGGAGTCATGTCAATGCTGTCTAAACTGAAATATGTCACTTAAGAGCGTGATTCTAACCTGTTATTGTTAATAATTCCTATTCTTAATTTAGAGGGGTCTTTTAGGAAATACATCTTGTGATGAGGAAACATTTAAAGTTCAGTAATTCTAGTTTACTTCAGTTTCTTTTTCTTTTATTCAATTCAATAATGAGTAACTTTTATACTTTTTATTTTAAAATAGCATAATCCCATTTTTATGAAAATACTTATGTTTATCAGTCATATCTATGCATGAAAGAAGACTGCAGTGAGGTTCATATATATTGACAAAGGTTTTTTTTCTGAGTCATAGGATTTGGGACAAATTTTAAACTTCCATCTTTGTATTTTTCTTTAACATTTGAAACACAATATTTCATTAATTTATTTTCCAATAGTGATTTTTCTTGAAAAAATAAAAGGACAAGATGCAAATATGCTACAATGATGGACAGTATTTAAAATTTCTGATACAAATGGGTGTTATTTTCCCTTTTTGTTCTTTATTTAAATTTTTTTGAAAACAAGCGGACTGTTGCTCTTGTTCAGTGAAAGTCACACAGACTTTTTTTTTAAGATTTTATTTATTTATTCACGAGAGACACAGAGAGAGAGAGAGAGGCAGAGACATAGACAGAGGGAGAAGCAGGCTCCATGCAGAGAGCCCGACGTGGGACTCCAGGATCATGCCCTGGGCCAAAGACAGGCGCTAAACTGCTGAGCCACCCGGGCGTCCCTCACACAGACTTTAATAAAATACACCTTAGTGGGCAGCTCCAGTGGCCCAGCGGTTTAGCTCCGTTTCCGGCCCTGTGTGACCCTGGAGAACCGGGATCAAGTCCCATGTCGGGTTGACAAGCTGC
The DNA here is from genome assembly GCF_018345385.1 of Vulpes lagopus. Taxonomy (NCBI): domain Eukaryota; kingdom Metazoa; phylum Chordata; class Mammalia; order Carnivora; family Canidae; genus Vulpes; species Vulpes lagopus. The sequence continues at coordinate 114,434,232 of NC_054828.1, forward strand.
TGAGTTGCTAGCTTCTCTTGTAACGGTTATTGGGAATCAAGAAGAGGTGCTAAGAAAGCCTCTTTTAAATTTTCTACACTAGGGCAGCCCTGGTGGCTCAGCGGTTTAGCGCCGCCTTCGGCCCAGGGAGTGATCCCGGAGTCCCGGGATTGAGTCCCATGTCAGGCTCCCTGCATGGAGCCTGCTTCTCCCTCTGCCTGTGTCTCTGCCTCTCTCTCTCTCTCTCTCTCTCTCTCTCTCTCTCTGTGTGTGTCTCTCATTAATAAATAAATTCTTTTAAAAACCTTAAAAAAATAAATTTTCTACACTACCTTTTTAAATTCATAAGTGACATAAATGATATGAATGGGAATGCAGAAGCCATAACCTTCTTTGGAATTTTTTGCATTTGAACATTTCAGAGTACAAGTCAGAGACAGAGAAATCAAAGTTAACATCTTTGATATGGCTGGCCATCCCTTCTTCTATGAGGTAAGAAAGCCTTTTTGGGAAAACTTGTATCCAGTATTATCAGTGGATTAGGGAAAGATCCTGAGCTATCTGAAACAATCAGTATGCAAATCATGTATAAAATTAGGTGAATTTAGCTGCTGTTTTTGGCTTCCTTTCTGAGCTTTAACTAAATGTTTTGGCTTCCTTTCTGAGCTTTAACCTGTTGGTCTTTTGTTCCATCCCCTTAAATAGTGGTAGGAAATTTCATCACTAATGTTTCAGACACATAGATATGACTGTTTAACTTTCAAAGGACTGTTGCTTTATACTTTATACCTTAGCCCAGAGATAATTATATTCACACTTGGACTTAAGAATTCAGCAATGTGACTTCTTTCATTGCAAGGTTCTAGCGTGATCTTTCCAGTTCACTCCTCAGCCTTATGTGTTATCTCTCCGGAGAGAACCCCACCTGGTTTACTTTTGTCTGCCATCCATTCTGAGAAGTCTCAAAATAATCTCAAAGCCATTCTCTTTTATTTTTCCTTCCTTGGGTTTTTCATTTTCCCTGAGGAGGCTCTTAGTTCTTTTCTAGTTTGGCCATTTGACTTCTGCTTTTATCTTTTATTTCCTCCCTTCTGCTTGCTTTGTGTTTCTTTTGCTCTTGTTCTGGGTTCTTTCAGATGGGAGCTTAGATTATAGATTTGAGACTTTCTCCTTTTCTAATGTGTGCATTTGGTGCTATCAATTCTCCTCCCAGCACCATTTCTCAGTGTCCCACACATTTTGATATGTTGTATTTTCAATTTCATTTATATTTCATTTTATTCATTCAATGTGCTTTTGGTTTTTAGTTCTCTTGAGACTTTCTCTTTGACCTATGGATTTTTTTTAGAAGGGTGTTGTTTAGTTTCCAAGTAGTAGAGATTTTTTGTTATCTATTATTAATTTCTTTAAAAAAAAAAGATTTTATTTATTCACTCATAAGAGACACAGAGAGAGAGAGGCAGAAACATAGGCAGAGGGAGAAGCAGGCTCCCTGTGGGCACCCTGATGTGGGACTTGATCCCAGGACCCCGGGATCACAACCTGAGCCAAAGGCTCAACCACTGAGCCACCCAGGTGCCATCTATTATTAATTTCTGATTTGATGCCATTGTGATGAAAGAACGTACTGTATGATTTTGATTCTTTTAAATTTGTTGAGGTTTTTTTCAGGACCCAGGATATGGTCTATCTTGGTCTTCTGTGAGTACGTAAAAAGGATCTGTATTCTGCTATTGTTGGATAGAGTGCTCTACAAATATTTATTAGATCTTGTTGATCGTGGTGTTGTTGAATTCTTTTATATCCTTGCCAATCTTTTGTTTGGTGGTTCTATTAATTATTGAGAGAGGGCTGTTAAAGTCTTCAACTTAGTTGTGGATTTGTTTCTCCTTTCAGTTCTATCATCTTTGCTTCATATATTTTGCAACTCTGTTAGTTGGTACATACACATTTAGGATTGCTATGTCTTGGGCAGCCCCGGTGGCACAGAGGTTTAGCGCCGCCTACAGCCCAGGGCATGATCCTGGAGACCCAGGGTCGAGTCCCACATCAGGCTCCCTGCATGGAGCCTGCTTCTCCCTCTGCCTGTGTCTCTGCCTCTCTCTTTCTCTGTGCCTCTATGAATGAATTTTAAAAAAAAGTCTTAAAAAAAAAAAAAGGATTGCTATGTCTTCATTATATAGTTTAAAATAAAATTATATGTCCCCCTGTGTCTCCAGTAATTTTTTTGTCCTGATGTCTACTTTATCTGTTATTAATATAGCTTTTTTGCTTTTCTTTGAGTAATGTTTGCTTAATATATTCTTTTTTATCCCTTTACTTTCAATCTGCTTATATCATTGTATTGAGTGACTTTCTTGTAGATAGCCCATTGTTGGGTCATGCTTTTTAATCTATTATTGCCAGTTTCTGTCCTTTAATTGGTATCTTTAGACCATTTACATTTAATGTAATTATGGGTATATTGGAGCACAAGTCTGCTGTTTTATATTGTTTTCTGTTTGTTCTGCTTTTCCAGTTCTCTGTTTTCTGTTTCCTGCCTCCTATGAGTTAGTTGAACACTTTTTTGAATTCCATTTTGATTTGTCCATAGTATTTTTTTTAAGATTTTATTTATTCTTGAAAGACACAGAGGCAGAGACATAGGCAGAGGAAGGAGAAGCAGGCTCCATGCAGGACCCCAAGGTGGGACTAGATCCTGGTACTCCGGGATCACATCCTGAGCTGAAGGCAGACCCTCAACCGGTGAGCCACCCAGGCATCCCTGTCCATAGTGTTTTTCAATTAATCTCCCTGAATAGCTACATTCATGGGTGCTGCAATTATAAAACCAATGAAGTTAGTACAGTCTTCTGGTGTCATCATTTTAACACTTTGAGTGGAATTTTAGAAACTTTTCCTCCCTTAGCATCTCTTTATCTTCTCCCATTTATAATTGTCTTAAAATATTCTCTATATACTGCTAGAACCACATCAAACTGTTTAATCTTTGCTTGTTTGTCAAACATAATTTAGGAAACTCGAGAAAGAAGAAAATGTTATATTCACCCATATTTTTGCTTACTTTGTTCTTCCACCCTTTGCTGTATTCCATAAGTTCCTTCATCATTTCCTTTCTGTTTAAAGAACTTCCTTTAGCCATTCTCTTAGCATAAGTCTACTGGCATCAGCTTAGTTTTCCTTGTTGAGAATGTCTCAATTTCCCCTTTGTTCCTGAAGAATATTTTTTCTGGTTATAAGATTCCAGACTGATAATTCTTTTCTTTCAGCACTTGATTAGTGTAGTGCTTTCCTCTGGCCTCCATGGATCCTGATGAGAAATCTGCTGTCATTTGAAAATGTTTCCCACATAGGAGAGGTCATTTGTCTCTGGCTGCTCTCATGATTTTTCCCTTGTCCTTAATTTTTAAGGTTTTTAGTTAAGTGTGTTAGCATGGATTTCTTTGGGTTTTTCATGTTTAGGATTTTCTCACCTTATTTAATCTGTAGCTTTATGTCTCATACCAAATTTGGGAAATTTTCAGCCATTATTTCTTTAAGTACTTTTCAGCCCCATCTTGTTTCTTCTCTCCTTTCTGGACTGATCTCTTGTAGTTCTATTGGTCCCTGGGGCTCTGGGTATTTTGTTTTTAAGTTTATGTTCTGTCTGTTGTTCCAGATTGGGTAAACTTTACTGTTTTGCCTTCCAGGTCACTGAGTTTGTTTAGTGTCTCCTCCATTCTTCTGTTGAGCCTAACTACTAAGCTTTTTTAGTTTAGTTATTTTCAGTAATTTATTTTTTCCACAATTTCCTCTTAGCTTCTTCTTAGGTGGGTGGGGATGGAGAGACAGATTGTTCCTGAGGTGTGTGGCTGGAGTAGGGTTATCGTCTAAAGTTCTTTGTTGAAGCTGTCTCTTTCTTGCTCCTTTGGCTAAAGAGAACAGGCTTTTGTTGGGCTTTTATTTGTCTGTACCCACTGGCATTTCTAAGTTGTATTTCTTTAGTTCCAAGTCTTAGATGTATGAGGCAAAAGAAAATCCAGAAACTTACCATGGTGTCATTTGTTAGATCCTGAGGTCCCTAGCTTATCTGCCTTCTTCTCTCCATCTTCCATGTGTCTTATATGTGTTTTATGTAACACTCAGTTTTTACTTGTACTTAGCAGGAAGAATAGTGAAAAGTATATCTATTCTATCTTCTTGGGAAAAAAAAATGTATTGGCTGTATAACTTTCTATCTTGTGAATGTACCCAAATATGTATGTAGAATGAATTCTTTTTAAATGTGAAGGCTTACATGGGTTAAATCAATTTTACAAGTATATATTGTCAGTAAAAATGGAATGGAGGCTGTAGGTGCTTGTAAGCTTGGCATAGATTCTGATTACCAGAATAAATCTTAGATTTCTCCAAAGTTATAAAAATGCAGTTAGAGGGCAGCCCTGGTGGCACAGCGGTTTGGCACCGCCTGCAGCCTGGGGCGTGATCCTGGAGACCCTGGATCGAGTCCCATGTCAGGCTCTCTGCATGGAGCCTGCTTCTCCCTCTGCCTGTGTCTCTGCCTCTCATTCTCTCTCTGTGTCTCTATAAATAAATAAATAAAATCTTTAAAAAAAAATGTTTTAAAAAATGCAGAGTTAGAAAATGCCTGAGAATTTAATGTGGGCCAGACCTCTGCCTACTGTAGGATTTCTTTCTGTAACTTCCCAATCAATGGCTGTCATTCATTCACCACATACCAGTATGCCAGTTTCTGTGTTGGACACCAGTAATATACAGCTCCTGTCCTCATGGAACACAAATATGTCAGAGAAGACAGATGTTAAACAAATGACAGAATGCTTAGGAATACAGTTAATACCTAGCCTAGCTTATCTGGGAGGATAGAAAGTCTTGTTGAAGGAAGCAACATTTAAATTAAGCTTTGAGGGGATCCTTGAGTGGCTCAGAGGTTTGGCGTCTGCCTTTGGCCCAGGGCATAATCCTGGAGTCCTGGGATCAAGTTCCGCGTCAGGCTCCCAGCATGGAGCCTGCTTCTCCCTCCTCCTGTGTCTCTGCCTCTCTCTCTCTCTCTGTCTATCATAAATGAATAAATAAATCTTTAAAAAATAATAATAAAAAAATAAAGTAAGCTTTGATGGATAAGTTGGAATTACAGAAGTTGGTGGGAATCCAGGGATGATATGATATACAGAATAGTTTTGAGTGGTACGGACTGTAATAGTTTGGAGAATGAATGTTTCTAATGATGGGATCACACTACTTCACAAGTTCATCCTTTATACGGTAAAAATTCTAGGTTAACAACTTCCTTTTGAAGGCTGCCTTTCTTTGACTTTTGCTATTGATCCTCACCTTGTTTTTGGAACACCATAGACTAAGTCTGTGCTTCTACTAGAGAACCTTTCTAATATTCGTTACTCTGTTACTTTTCAGGTAAAATATTTTCTAGTCCTGCCCCAGCTAGGCCTTTAAACATCATTTGTGGATAATTTCTAGTTAGCTGATAGGGAGCTGAGAACTGAACACAACATTCTAGACATTGTCTACTGAAAAGCACTGAGAGTTCCTTTACTTTCTATCATTAGACACTAGACATCTTATCAATGCAAACTGAAATTACAATAGCTTTTTCTTCCAGCAGCTCAAAAAGATAGAAGTATAATTAATAGAATTGAAATCACCACTTTTGAAGTACTGTTTTTCTGAATAGCTGTGATTTTTCCCTTTTTTTCAAATATTTACTTGTCTGTAGATCAAACCCTCCTTTTTGACAAGACCAAAGCCATCTCCTCCCTAAGCTTCAAACTGACCAAAGTATACTTTTGCTTGGCACACACCTGGTGAAGCACCCATAGCCATTCTCATGATCCCTGGCTTCCCCTCATCCTGGAGGCCTGTCCTCTATTGAAACTACTACTGTCATCCATCCTTTTGACAGATTTACCCAAAGGCCCTACTGAGAAAGGACAGTCTACTTAACATGTGAGACAGCACTCTCAGAGGACAGTGTCAAGGAGAGGACAGCAAGGGAATGCTGGACCTGTATCTTAACAGCAATCTCGTTTCCACTGATGCACACATCATTCTGGGGCTTGCTGGTATGAATTAGACAGTCTACAGAAAATTCTTGAGGCCCGAATCATATTTTTTATTTATTTATTCTTGAAAGACACACAGAGAGAGTCAGAGACATAGGCAGTGGGAGAAGCAGGGTCCCTGCAAGGGTGGGACTCAATCCCAGAACCCCAGGATCACGACCTGAGCCAAAGGCAGATGTTCAACCACTGAGCCACCCAGGCGCCCCAAGGCCCAAGTGACATTAAAGTAACAGCTTTCTCTGATCTACAAGCTAGAAAGTTTGCCATTCCCTTAGCATCCTATTTAATTAAACTTTGGATGCAGCAAGACTTCCAGGACTAACTCTGAGAACTGTTTGGGAGCAAGAATAAGAGAGCTGTGGGGGACTCCATTGAGGCTTCTCCTTTGACTTTTTCATTTTACAGATGAGGAAACTAAAGCTGGTGATAAAACCACTTAGTCAAGATTACAGAGGTAACTAGTTGCTGAAACCCAGACTTGAACTTGAGGCAGTTGAAAGAGAAATCCATGGAGCTTGCCTAAATCTCTATTTACACACAAATCTCCCTTTGGATAGCATAATTTGCATTTTGAAATTCTTTCTTTTCCCCTTTGGCCTCTACTTACATTCTCTACTTTCAGCTCTTCTTGATTTAAAATATCTAAAATACTTAGACCTGCTAGGCCCTATTGGCAACACAAAGATGGATACAAGATACATGCCTTCACGTTGCTTGCAGTCTACTGGGGAAGGCAGCTGTATATGCTACCAACTATAAAACCAGACAGGAAGTGATATGAGCACTACTAGAAGCACCAAGGCTGTGGAATTCCTGGAATATGGATATTAAATTGTGTTTGGAAGGAGTTGGGGGTTAGATGGTGAGGGGTGGGGGCAGAAAAACCAGGAAAGATATGGTGTCATAGCTAAACTTGAAAGATTAAAGATAAAGAGGTGTTTGTTTACAGATGGAACTAGAGAGGCAAAGGGCAGGTTTAGGGAATGAGAGATTATCCAGTTTGAAATAACAGGAGGTAGGAGGATAAGGCTGGGAAGCTGGTGGAAGGCTGATCAGAAACTGTCAACACCAGTGAAAAGAATTTGAACTTTAGGATGTTGGCAGTAGGAAAACTCCAAAGAATTTTTGAACCAGGGCTTTAAAGAGATAAATATGCAATGTGTATAATGTTGCTGGGGAGGTTACTTAGAAAATTCTTGCAGTAGTAGTCAAGAGATAGTGTAATGTTGGGACGTGGAAATGGAAAGGAAGTGCCAGGTGCAGGAAACCTAGCAGAGGTAGCTCCTACAGGATTATTTGTACCTGCTGAGTGAAAAGGGAGAGGAAAGCAAAGCAGCAAAGGTTAACACTAGTCTTTCAATCCACCTGACTCAGAGAATGGTGTGCTTCTTTCATCACTAGAAGTTCAAGGAATGGAAAAGACTAGGAAGGAATAAGCTGGAAGATTTCCTATTGTACATACTGGATTTGAGATTCCAGCAGGACATTCAGCTGGGAGAGTCTAGAGCTAACTGAAAATGCAGGTCTGGAAGCACAGATGAAAAGGCTCACTTTGGAGATTCTCACAGTTGAAACTATGCAGGTGATAACGTTGTTTGAGTTGGAAGAAAGGATTGAAAAAGAAAGGCTGAGGGCCCAGGATGGGATTTGGGGAATTATGGTGGCCAGCTGGAGTGGAAACAATGGAGAAAGGAGAAGTTGGTAAAAGACTAGTCAAGAACCTGGAGAATATGGTATATGGGGGCCAAGGCAGTAAGTTGCAAGAAAGAGGGGAGAGGCTGGTTTTCACTACTGCAGGTGGGCTAAGGACCTTAGGGACTGAGGGGAGAAGACCCCTGCTGTTCATCACTTTTAAATTCTTTCTGATTTTGTTGGTTTTAATTTAGGTGATAGCTTCTTCTGTTTCTACAAATTGATAGGCTTTTGCATTCTTGGCCCAGGCATCTGTCTATGCTCAGAAACCTAAATTTCATACCTGATGTGTGTAAGATGTCTTCATTTCTTACTACAGACTGGTATAGTTGTGTACATACTGGAATTCTATGGGAAGAATGAGTAACATGTGTCTTCTATCTCTTACTGGAATTTTGGCCTAAAACCCTGAGTGTGTCAATGTTATTCTGCATCCACTTGGCCTGTCATTGCCTCTGCTACTTTCGTGTGCCCTGTACTTCATGCTGCCTCTTCCTAGAATTATAGATATGTACCAGAAGCAAGTTGCTATTTCTAGCAAAAATATCAAAGGAGGACAATTAGAGAAGGAGTGTGAAGAAGGAAGGCAGAAGGTGCAAATATACATTGTTTTGCAGGCACCATCTAGGTGCTTTGCCTTCATTATCTCATGTAATCCTCAGTCACCCCCTGAAGTAAGTAGTACTATCCCCATTTTACAGATGAAAACACTGAGATGCAGAGAGGTTAAGTGACTTGCCCAAGATCATACAACTAGTAAGTAAATGTGAACCCAGATCTGTGTGACTCCAGAGCCATTACATCACACTGAGGCTCTGAGTTCAGAGTTCTGAAGTTGGTGTGCAGACGTAAGAGTTAGAGAAACTCTGCCTAGCATCCTGGGGAACCCAGCTTTGGGCTGTGGTATATAAATGGCTGTATCTGTTGCTGATGCTTGTGTTATTTTTGCCTTAAGTTCTTCAGAATTGTTCACTTACCCTCTGGTTCTTCCTGAGAAGAGCTTCACTCTATAGAATTTGTGTTATTTTAAGGTCTACTAACGAGAAATAAAGATTGATTGCCTCTAGGGAGTAGAGCTGGAGGTGAGAAGGGGTGGGGCAGGAAGCTGTTGTTTTCATCACAAGACCTTGTACTAGTAGGGTTTTTTAAATCATGTTACTTTGATTTTATACGAAGTCCTTTAATGACCAGTAGATATTGAGATACAATAGCAAATACTATGTATATACGAGAGAACATGCTTTGTTTCATTAATGACTGTGAGGTATATTACAAAATCACAAAACTGCAATTTGTGCATCTGTTCTTTTATGTGAAGGTTCGTAATGAGTTTTACAAGGATACACAGGGTGTAATACTGGTCTATGATGTTGGGCAGAAAGACTCCTTTGATGCTCTTGATGCGTGGCTAGCAGAGATGAAACAAGATCTTGGACCTCACGGAAACATGGAAAATATTGTATTTGCAGTGTGTGCCAACAAGGTAACTGCTTTGGAAATGGTATGCTTGACTTTCTAGATTCATTATGGGAAGAGTGCAGCTCTGAGTTTTGGGGAACAAATGAAAAGAAAAGAAGCCCTTATTCTATAATATAGTAATCAACAGCTTTTCAAAACATACATCCCTAGAACATAAAGAATAAAAACAAAAACTCCCATGTGTCAGGATAGTTATCCACTTTTTTTTCTGGTGCCTTACACGGGGAAGGATATTGGTGACTGAGCAGGAGAGTCACCGACTAATAATTACACCGACCTCATTAGAAAAGGGCCAATAATTAGGTGCAGCATGGATTACAGAAAGGTATGAAAAGTATACTGTGGCCCCTGGAGCATGGGAGATATTATGAAGTTAATTTTTAGAGAGGTATGGAGCAGTTTTCTTAAAGGATAAAGTGTGGGAGCAGGCACTTGTCATTTCGCCACAGGAAATCAGTCTATGTTCAACATTGGCAATTTTTTTGGTCCTTTTGGTCCCGATAATTGTATGTATATACTGGCATTCATTTAAGAGTAGTTTTTGCCTCAGTAAAGGATTGATGAAGACTTCACTGGACCTATGCTAGTGAATCAAGTTTGGAGTCTTCTCTCTGCCCACCCCCCAAATTTCTATTTCAGATTGACTGTACCAAGCACCGCTGTGTAGATGAAAGTGAAGGGCGTCTGTGGGCCGAAAGTAAAGGGTTCCTGTACTTTGAAACTTCAGCACAAACTGGAGAAGGAATCAATGAGATGTTCCAGGTAAGCTAGCATTGTTTAGTTTGCTACAAGGCTGACCATGCCAAATTTTAGTTTAAATTATGAGAAGCAGAAATATAATAGGAGTTGCTCATTAGAGCAACTCTTTTTAGAAGCTGGTGAGAAAAAGACTAAGAGAGAGGGAGAGAGAGTGAGTGTGTGTGTGTGTGTGTGTGTGTGTGTGAGATATCTGCCTACAGTGTACAAGACCTGGCTGATCATCAGAATTACTTTGGGAAATTCTTCAAAACACAGATTTCTGGGCTCCAGACCTACTGGAAGCTTAGTGCTGTGATAGAACTTAGGAATCTATATTTTGAAAAAGCTTTTCAGGTGATTTTGATGACCATCAAGTTTAACAACAGTTACTATATACTTACAGTAGGAACAAAGGTTTTCTTTGGTTAATGGTATTTCTTTGGTTAATGGTATTATAGGAGAATGGCATTGCAGAGTCTAGCCAGTCACATAAAAATAAGACACCAAGTAGACAATGGAAGGATGTACTCATATTGGAACTGAATGGATGGTGATTTTTAAAAATTATTAATCTTGAATATTTTTAAGGGAACAAGATTTATTTACTTATTTTTATTTTTATTATTTTTTAGAAGGTGAAGGGCAAAAGGAGAGGGAGAGAGAAAATCTTAAGCAGGCTCCACACCCAGCACAGAGCCAGATGCAGGCTCGATCTAACAATCCTAAGATCATGACCTGAACCAAAATCAAGAATTGAATACTTAACCAACTGAAACACCTGGATGCCCAGAATAATGGTTTTTTTTTCGTTAAGATTTATTTATTTATTTGAGAGAGAGAGAAAAAGAGAGCACAAACTAGAGGGTACAGGGACAGGGAGAGAGAAAAACTCAAGTGGACTCCACATTGAGCATGGAGCCTCATGTGGAGCTCGATCTCATGAACCTGAGATCATGACCCTAGCTGAAACCAAGATTTGAATGTTTAGCCAACTGCACCACCAGGCACCCCCAGAACAAGGCTTTTTTAAAACAATAAGTTATAAAGTAAAGTCAACTCTTAATTACAGATACATTTGGAAGTAAGTGGTGGCATGAATTATGCATTTTTTTCTTATGAATATATCTGATATTTTGGGAATTTTTAGCATTTCAAATAATGTAGCTATACTATAAAGAGTTGTTCTTAATTATCGAGTGGGATTTTATTTAATCTTTTATGCTAAATTTCTTTCTCTTAAAATGTCACCGCCCCTACTAGAAGACAGGTTTCATCCTTGGCTGACAGGCTGAATTGGGCATCAGTAGCTTCTATTTTAAGACCATAAGGTTGATGTTGGCTTGCCACACTTTCTATTCTACTGAGTACATGAACCTGTGTGCCTATTTATGTGCAATAATGATACTTAATCATTTGAATAGTGTTTTACAATTCTGGAGAAGTTTACATGTTTCATTTCATTTGAGACTTACTGTGTGTGGCAGGTTTTATTCTCATTTCAGATGTTATAACATCTAAGAGTAGTAAAATGACTTGTCCAAAGGGTATAAATAATGCTTGTTGACAATTAAATTTCTTTCAGCACTTTAAAGATGTTGGTCTATTCTCTTCTGGTCTCTATTGCAACTCATGAGGTGTTACCACCTATTTTTACTCTTACTCTTTTGTGCATAATGTGTTGGGATTCTTTTCCCCCTCTGCCCACTTTCAAGAGTTTTCCTTTATCTTTGGCTTTCAGCTTTGGACTATGTGACTGGATGTGGTTCTCTTTATTTTTATCCTGCTTGGTGTTGTTGAGTTTCTCAGATTTGCTAGACAGGTGTTTTCCACCATTATTTGTTTAAAAAGTTTTTGGCTCTATTTTCACTCTTTTCCTTCCTGGACTCCAGTTACATGTATAATAGGCTGTTTGATTTTTGTCCCACAGTCCTTGAGACTGTGTTATTTTTCTTTCCCTTTTCTCTGTTTTTCAGATTCCATAGTCTCTGTTGATCTGACTTCCAACTGCTGTTAAATCCACTGAGTGAATTTTTCACTTCAGTACTTTTCAGTCCTAGAATTTGCATTTGATTTTCTTGTATAATTCCCAGTTCACTGCTGAGATTCTCTATCTGTTCACTTATTAAGACTATATTTTCCTTTATCTCTTTGAAATATTTATAATAGCTACTCTAAAGTCTGTCTGGTAAGTCTGATATCTGAACCATCTTGGGTCCAGTTTCTATTGACAGTTTTTTTTCCCCTGACTATGTATAGATCACATTTTCTTGTTTCCTTTTTTTTTTTTTTAAGATTTTATTTATTTATTCATGAGAGACAGAGAGAAAGAGAGGCAGAGACACGGGGAGAGGGAGAAGCAGGCTCCATGCAGGGAGCCTGACATGGGACTTGTTCCCGGGTCTCCAGGATCACACCCTGGGCTGAAGGCAGCGCTAAACTGCTGAGCCACCCGGGCTGCCCACATTTTCTTGTTTCTTTGTATGAGTAGTGATTTTTGATTAAATACCAGACATGGTGGATAATACATTGTAGAGGCTCTAGATTCTGTATTTTCCTCAGCAGAATATTGGTTCTTATTTCAGCAGGCAGTCAGTTACTGGCAGATCATATCGAATTTGTGTGGGCTTGTTTTTTTGCCTTAATAGCAAGGATCTGAACAAAGCCCAAAGTGTTGCCCAAGCTTTTCTAACATGGCAGAATTCAGCCTTCAAATTCTGTCTCCTTCTCAGATATTGTCAGCTCTTGGTTTTAGGTTTTGTCAGGATGAGTCTACTACCAAACCACAGCCTTTCCATGATGTCTCAGCTAGATACGAGGGTGCTAATGAGGTAGTAAGGCAACCTCTGCACTCTGGCAAGGTCAAACTATAGTGTTTCCATTATACCTCTTTGGGAAGACCTCTAGTATATTGGTTCTATTCTCAATCCCATAATAGCTATTACCTGGTAAGCCTCAGGTGATCTCATCCTGTGTCTGTAGAGCCTGACCTCAGCTACAAATTAGTAGGGAACCCTCGAGGACATGGACTTCTGGGGCCCAACTCTGCCTAGTTGCTTCCTCTCCAATGCCCTGCTCTGCAGATTCTAACCACTTTCAGAGGTATCTTTAACCTCTGATTTCTGTCTCTTCAATTCAGTGGGACTTTGGGACCGCTCAGACAAGAAATGGACTCCAGGTAGAAAGCCAAGTGGCAGTGTTGCACTTGCAATTGTCCACTACCTGAAAATAATTGCTTCGTATATTTGTCCATTTTTGTAGTTTATGGCAGGCGTTCTAGTCCCATCTAGTACCCATCACTCCATCATGGCTGGAACTCAGACGTAGAATGTAAATAGACTTTTGACGTCAATTCTGCTGTCCATATAATATGCCACAGCTGGCCTTCTATGACCATGGGTGTTATGAGTGAATACTTGCCCTCAGAAATCTGGGGGCATTTTTATTTCAATTTAACTTATAAACTGGAAGAAAGCTTTACTGATACAGAGCATAAGCAAACATCTGTGAACTCTTCATGGCTTTTAGGTTGCTTTTATCCTTTCAGATGAATCTTGGGCAGCACTAATAAATTAGTCTGTTTTTTATAAAGCTAACCAGGAATATAATAAAACTATTATGTGAGCAAACACTTAGAAGTAGTGCTTTCCTGGTGGCTCAATTTAATATTTTGTTTCCTATATACTTATAGATACTTTATGTCAGAAAGGAGCTTAGTTTTGTCTTACTCACATTGTGAATGGAGAGTAAGACTAAATCACATCAACTCTTGTTTTGGTATCTAGTGGCTTTTCCTTTTACACCCTTCTCACAAATCAAGTCCTCTTGTTTAGGTTGCCAAATCTATTAGCTATTACTGGAGATAAGGAGAAGTCTAAGAGAAATATAAAAACTGGAGATAAGAAGAAGTCTAAGAGAATTATAAAATTTTTAGATAACAACAGGAACTATGGAAATATCTGAAAAAGAAGAGGAAGAGATTTAAATAAGAGTTGGAGGGAAGAGGAGATGTGTCCATTGGAAAGCAATATAGTATATATTAATTAGTATTTTGAACAAAGGGAATCTAAAAAGTGTACAGAGTATGAAATATGAACAGAATCAAAAAAGTTTTCATTTCGAAAAACATCAAAAAGTAGTCAAAGAATCTGAACAATTTACAGAAAATGGAAAAGTACTAAGCATATGAAGACACTCAACCTCACTTATAATTAAAGAACTCAAATCCAAACTATGTACTACACATAGGCTTGGCAAAAGTGAAGCTATAGGGCAGCCCCAATGGCGCAGCAGTTTAGCACCACCTGCAGCCCGCGGTGTGATCCTGGGGACCCTGGATTGAGTCCCATGTCGGGCTCCCTGCATGGAGCCTGCTTCTCCCTCTGCCTGTTCCTCTGCCCCCCCCCCCATCTGTGTCTCTATGAATAAATAAATAAAATCTTAAAAAAAAAGTGAAGCTGTACAATAATGCCCCATAGTGACAAGGATATAGAGAAATAGCACTGTCAGACACTGTGATGGGAGTTTAGTTTTTTTTTAATGAAAGATATTGAAATAAAAAATTAAAATGCTTCTACACTGTTATTTAATACTTCTCCTTTTAGGGATTTATCCTAAAGCAGTATCTCCACAATTGTGCAGATGTGTATACATACACACACACACACACACACACACACACACAGTATTCATTAAAGTACTGTGTGTAGTAGCAAAACCTGGAAACAATTGACTTGTTAAATAAATAAAGATACAGTCACACAGTGAAATACTGAAGTCATGAAAAAGGATGAAGAAAGTGTCTATATGTACTCTCCAGAGAGAAAGAGTCCAAGATGTATTTTTTTAAAGATTTTATTTTTTTAAAGTAATCTCTGTACCCAGTGTGGAGCTCAAACCACAACCCCAAGATCAAGAATTACACACTTTACTGACTAGAACAGCCAGGCACCCCTGTATTTTTATGTGAAAAAAAAATGCAAGGATCTAAGCAGTATGTTTAATCAGCTTTCTTGTATGTCAGTGTTTAGTGTGTAGATGAATGCACTGGTATTCTGATAGAAAATCTTTCTGGAAGATGCTCAAAAAATATTAACAATGGTTACTTCAAGGAGAGGAACTTGAGAGACAGGTAGTTTTCATTTTATACTTTTATTTACTATTTGAATTTTTCTAACTGTGTATCTATTACCTTTTAACCTCTAGTGTGATTATTTCAGAGGAGGATTATTATGAGCCATTTAAATTTTATTCCTTATGCTTTACGGTGAATTTTAAGTTATTGGAATATATCAAAATTCTTTAAGTTATGCTTAAGAGGAATTCCTATTTTCATAAAATCAGTTCTATTCTGGGATGGTTTCTTTTTGCAGACCTTTTATGTATCCATAGTTGATTTATGTGAAAACGGCGGGAAACGTCCAATCACTAATAGCAATGCTAGTTTCACCAAAGAACAAGCAGACACCATTCGCAGAATTCGAAACAGTAAAGACAGTTGGGATATGCTGGGAGTCAAACCTGGGGCCTCAAGGTAAGCAACACCCTAGGATATTAGTGCTGAGTTCTATCCTGGAGAAAAACTCAGTTGTCAACATCGTAGTCTGGTAGATCTTCTTATAATTGGCTGGAAATATGAAGATGTGTGGAAATGCACTAGATTATGTAATAACTCTTCTGCAGTGAATTAACTGAATACCAAAGAATCAAAATAGAGGGCACAGTTGCCTGATGTGAAGAACTATGTAGTGTGTTGCATAAATACTTTCTGATATGGTGTGTTCTGCTTTTGTCTGTATTGAGTAAGAGACTTGAAGCAAATGTAACTTTAAAAAAATACCTTACAAAAGAGAATTCTTAAATCATAGAATTTTAGAAGAGGAAAAGAATGTTAGCAGCTTTTCCAAACACTTCATTTTATAGGTGAGAAAACTGGGATTCAGTGAGACTAAACACATGTTCAAGGACACTAGGAGTTAGTGGTACAATTGGTTTTTGACCTTGAACACTGTGTGTCTGCCTGGCTCTGTGTCTTTCTACAGCCCTCAGAATCCTGCTAGGTTCACATCTGTGTATGAATTTATGTTAAATGGTTTTATTTTTAGCCAAAAGAAATATTTGGGAGGAAGAGGAATACAATCACTATTCTTTGTTGCTTGTGCGAGAATAAATCCTTGTTCGGTATGGTTATGTAACCTTTAACAATAGAACACTTCTGTTACTGTACATATTATGATTTTTATTGTAATTATAAGGGTTCTCAGATCTTTTTATTTTGCACCATAACTTTCCTCCCCATCCTTCTCCCTTTCTACTTTGTCACCTTGGTTCCCACAAAAAAAAAAAAAAAAGTGCATGTTGAAATCCCTTGTCAGTACCAGTGGCATTAAGTTTCTTTTTTCCATTTGGGTCACACAGCCCACCCCAAGCCCAGAAAGAAAGAGGGCAGGGGAAGAGTAAAACAGTTACTGGTCACCTCGACCTACCAGGCCTAACAGAGGAGGCTTTAAACACATGAACAGTTTGGATGATCTCATGTATATAGCACAATTAATTGGTATCTTTTAAATGTCCTTTTGGAGTTCCATAGTCTCATTCTAAAGTCTTCTGTTTCACCTCCAAGGGAGATTGGCTGTAAAATTAAGAAACTTTACTTATTAGTTAACTTAGAACAGTATTTATTAAGGAAAAAGAAACTTTGGGTTCCTTACAAACTATGTTAATTGGAATCTATCCAAAATGTACGGGACCTCCATAAGTTCTATATCACTGACCAATATAAACATGTGTTTCTTTTAGCTCTATTTCTCTGGGTCAGATTAATTCCACTTGGCAGTGAGAACATTTAGCAGAACCTAAAAACAGTTTTTTAAAGTTATAAAGAGTTTGAATGTTTGTTCAGTGCTACGTTTACTGTTCTTGAACTTTAAGAAAATTTTCATCTTCAGCAGAATTAATATATTTGTTACTTTGTTAAATGTATTTGTTAATGTATGTGTTATTTTGGAGAAGAATCCTGGCAATTTGAGTCTTCAGAGAGGGAGAATATGATTTTTGTTAGTTAATATCAAAATTATCTCTGTAAAAAAGCCCCATGCATGTTTTAAAACAAGAGAATTCAGGATTTATCTAAGAGCAGAAAGCAGAAAAAGCCTTAGAACACATACCCCAAACCAAGGACAGCTGTGAACATGGCCTTGTGACCTCAGTCTTTCCAAGTGGGCACTCAAGAATTTTCATCACTGCAAGACAATCAAAGACCACCTCTCTAATTCAGAGAGCTAAATAGAAATTCTTCTGAGAAAACATAAAGGAGAAAAGCTAGGGCATTTGGGAAGGCACCATATCCAGGCTTGTAGGATAATTGGAACCCTGAATTACGAAAAGAAGGTAGGAAATAAAACTATCTAGTAAGGACAGAGCTAAACCTGACTGGAGGAGGAGCTGGGTATTTAGAAACATGTGGAGGCCTGACACCAGAGGACTATGAAGAGCAGGGAGAGGGGCAGATGGTCTTCAGGCTCCTCCCCAGCCAGTCCTTGCTTGTTGAAGAGCTCAGAAGCCTGAAGACCCCTCATGGAGCTCTTCTGGGCTTTGGGAAGCACTCGCTGTCCTGCCCTCTTTCCTCTCTGGGTAATGCTCCCTTCTCTTTTGTTTCTTCTTTGGTCTTAGGAGCTCGCTGGAGCTCTCAGGTTCCCCCTTTTGCAGCATCCCTTTCTTGATCATTGGTGTCACCATCTTCCCTGAGTGTCAGAGTCCCTATGACCCTGGAACTTATTTCAGCCCCTTTTCTTCCATCTCTTCTACCTGTATATCCGGTTCATCACCTGTTTCTGCCAATTCTTTTTCTATATTATCTCTTGTCTTCCCTTATTTGTCTCCACAAACACCTTAATCCAAACTGTTGTGCTTGGCTTATTGTAACAACCTCCTCTCTGTCTCCTAACTTCAAGAGACAGCTTTCTGAGCACCTTTTTTGTCATGAAATGCCTACTGATGTCATTGTTTATCAAATCCACTTTTTCGTGATTGTTTGGATTTCAAGGCCCTTCTCTTACCCCTGCTTCCTGGCCAACTTTGTTTTTGTTACCCACCCCCACCAGCAGTGTCCTCATGGAACTTCATGCCATGGCATGCTGTTCCTAATTCCTAGCCTCTGCCAGCTCTCTCCCAGTTGCTCTGTGTTTCCCCACTTGTGCCAGAACCCCACTCCAGAGGCCTACCCTGATCACCCTGTGCCCTCATCGCTTCACAGCAAAGTTTGCTGGGTGCCTGCTCCATGCCAAGGACCTTTTCACAGATCATTCTTTTACCAGGCATTTCCTTGGTGTTTCAATACTTGCTTCACTTTGAATTTCTTTTTCTACTTGTATGTAACATATAATGTATTTGTTTATTGTGTGTTTCTGAGTCTTTTAGTCCCACTTGTGAGAAAATGTAATAATGATTTGGGAGATGCTTACTGTGAGAGATATGATGTAAGTCCACACAGCCAAACTGCAGTGGGTGGGGGCTGACCCCATTGCTGACACATGGAGCTTGGCTTCTTTCTCGTAGGGATGAAGTCAACAAAGCCTATCGGAAACTCGCTGTGCTGCTTCATCCTGACAAGTGCGTGGCACCTGGTAGTGAAGATGCCTTCAAAGCGGTTGTGAATGCCCGGACAGCCCTCCTGAAAAACATCAAGTAGGAAGTAAGAGAAAAAGACAAATGCGGGCCTCAAGTATGAACGGACTGTCCCTAGAAGTGAAATAACCAACATGGACTTTTTTTCTCCACAGAAATCTTACTGCTTTTTTCTCTCGTGTTGTCATTTGTAAATTAGAAATTCAGGTGCCTGTTATCATTTCACAGAGTGGTGACAAGAACCAAGTGCCACTTGTATGTATAGTTCATTTCCTATTTCTAAATAATCTGAATTTTTTTCCTCCTTCATTCGTAAGCTCTATAGTGGTAGCATCCCTCACGCGCTTCACTCAGGAAAATCCAGGTTTCTGGAGGGAGGAAGGGGGACAAGAAGACCTCTTTGCTTTGCTTTTCCTTTTTTTTTTTTTTTAAGTTCATTGGAGAAGGAAACAGCAAAAACAGAAGGAAACAATATCAAAACCCGCAAAAGTTTGGTGGGACCTCACAAGCAAGTTGCTTTTTTTTTTTTACAAGTTCCTTAAGAAATATTTGAATCATCGATCAATCCATAATTAATGAACTCTTGACAGCCCTTTGGAAGTTTGTGAATTGAAGCAGTTCCAAATAGAGTAGCCCTTGTAGGACATGCACTCTGTCCCCATCTCCAGCCACCAGGGGGAGAGACAGGCTAGTCCTAGGAAGGAAAAGGCAGAGGCAACCAAGAGTTCTGGGAACACTGGCTATTACTAGTCTTGCCCCTGGATCAGAGGCCTTTCTTTAGCATAGAACCAGGTGCTGGTAGTGGTAGGGAGCATCGTGCACCTAGGAAGCAGGAATCGGACCCCAAAACAGAATTGCTTGCAGGTTACAGAAGCATGTGTGTGCACATCCCCAGAGGGCAAGATCAGAGGCAAGGCCTAAGGGCACAGCCAACCTGGCTTGGGCTTGTGTGATGCCCCTAGGAGAGCCTGTGTATGAGGCTTGTGCCTTTTCTCATTTCTGCACAGTTTGCCATAGATAGGTAGGAAAGATAGGGTTACTCCTATGAGCCGGGCCTCTTTTTCACTTCCTTATCTGCATTAGTTCCCTCTTCTTCCTCTTTTCTTCTCTTATTATTTTTATTTTTTAATATACCACATCTGTCATTTTTCTCTTATTGAGTCCCTGGCTTTTGGCCACTGCCTCTTCCATCCTCTCTTACAAGCCCTGGTTGACCAGAGACAGTATGGATCCTTTGAGTGTTGGTGGAGGGAGAAATCTTAAGGCCTGAGTGGAAAGAATCTCTAATTTTTGTTTGGGCTTCATATTTCTAAATAGTAATATTTTTAAACTATAGAAAATGAAAGCTAATTTTACATAGAAAAATATATTCTCTTGCCATAGTCTCCTCCTCAGCATCCAAGGAATGGTTGAAGATGAAGTATATGAGGACTGACCATTCTTCCAGAGCTTTCAGAACTGGTCTTGCTGTTTGACCCATTATATCGTCAGTCTCAGTACATTGCTCCTACTTTTAGCTGCACTAATTAGGCTTTGAGGTACATAAAATGTTACTGTATGTGAATTTTAAACAGCTGTCTCATATTGATCACCACATAGCATTCACCTTCTACCCAAGAAAAGCTATGTTAATTTAATTCCAGCCCTCTGCAGTCTGCTGGATTCTTCTCTCCAAAGCAGCTTCCCTTTGTGTGGCTGCACTTGGGCTGCATTGAGCTTGTTGTCAGGAAACCAGAGCATTGTGTTCTACTATGACTTCTCATCTTGGTGGTATTGAAAATGCTTCTTTTTTATGAATTGATTCTGATATATGATTTCCTAGGGATTTTCCTCTGGACTTTTAATTTTAAATAGCTTCTGGGACTACAGAACACCAACCCAAAGTTCTTCTGAATTTAAATTTTGCTTAAGGCCTTCATCATGCCTAAAGTAATTAAATGTAGATCTATTCTTGCAACAGAACTAGAGTCAAAAAAACAAAAAAAACAAAACGAGGGATTGTGCATGGTAGTGTCAGTCCAAATTGACATGGCAGGTCACTGAGTATGTGGCTCTGTATAAAGCCTGTGCCAGTTTTCATCACTGTTACTAAAGGCCAGATTGGTCATCTTATTCAACTACATTGTGCAGATAGATGAGCAGTTATAACAGAGTTCTATAGTGCTTCCATTCCTATATAATGAGTGACTTGTTGAAATTTAGCCTGATCTTCATTCTTAGGTCTTGGAACCCAGTTCCCAGCACCTCCTTTATTAATGTTAAGGTCAGCCATGAACTACTTCATTTATGTAGAAGAAGGAAAAAAAAAAAGTTCAGCTTCACAGCCCTAGAATTTGTCTGAGTGCCATAATCCTTGCACAGAATATTAAGGGATAATAAAGCATGATTTGCAATGCAAAGTCTTTTGGTACTAACTTCATACAAAACTTTGTAGACCTCTGTGTATTAGTTTAAATTCTCGGTGCAAATATATGTACTTTGTAGTTCAACTTTATGAAATTCCTTCAGCCAGTTAGGATTTCAGAATATGTTGGTGAGAGTAACAATTAGCAGAACCATTCCATTGGCTAAAAAAAATTTGATGGAGAATCTTGTTTTTCAGAAAAGAATTAAAAAGTTTGCACAGTTCTTTTGAAAGAAAGCCATTACTTCCATGTCTGAGTCACCAAGAATGAACAGTTTGAAAGCTTGTTAGAAATCCCTCGAGGCATTTCCACCTAATTGCCCATCCTACCTAAGCACTTTAAAATACACCCTCCTTTTCCCCCTGTTCCCCTGTGTGGCTTCTTTTGAATTGATGTTCTCAGCCATCAGCAGTCCTCCTAATTCCGCCTTGTCATTTCATATCATCACGAACAGGTGTCCTTGGCCCTGTTAGCCTGTGAACATGAAAGTCTAGGCCTGGAGTAGTGTGCCGCTACCCAGGATAAATTGCTATAATCCTAGAGTGGCACGCTGTCCTTTAGGGCTTACACTTACCTCAGGAAACGTACTCTAGTGTGTTCTCATGCATCAAATTCTCAACTGGTAAATAATTTCTTTGTACCCAAAAACTGGTACCTAATTCACTGCTAGTTAAAAGAGCCATAGATAAGGCAGCTAAATTTCTGAAAGAAAACCAGAGTGAATAAGCGGCCCCTGTAAGCCCTGAATCAGTAACAGTAGCTGTTCCTCGGAGAACAGCAACAAAATCTCGAGGGGGTGGGAGGTGTTTCAGGCCCAAGTTAGAAAGGGTGCAGCAGTGTACAGATTGCCCCTGACAGTGACAGCGCCCTTCTCAAAGGTAATTTCTGTAGGCGCTGGGATGTCACTCCCTTCTCCACTGCACTCCATCTAGCTGCCAACATTTCTGTAAAACTCTTGAAAATGAGTTTAGCTGCAGAATAGAGCTCCCTACCTTCCATTGCAAGTTTTGCAAAGTGAAGAAAGGCTCATACTTCTCATATTTGGTATTAGCACAATTGTAAGACGGCCAATAACGTTTGTGTGTTGGTTATTCCATTAAACCTTTCTGGGAAAGACGAAAGCTTAAATTTGTGATGTGGGTAAGTTAGATTGTGTCTAACAAGCAGTGCAATATTCAGCTGTGCCAGAAAGGCCCCGGTGGTGAAACGACTTGTTGGCAGGCTGGACGGTTTGGGTTAGTGTCCTGCATTGATTTCCCGTGGGGCACGTGTCCCCTTTGACTGTGAATGCAAAGTATCTAAAGAAACCCTTCGCTCTTACGAGGTAATTTACATATTTGCTTCTGTTGAAATAACTGAAAATGTTAAATCTAACAGTTGTTTATGTCTTGTATAGAGAGTGTCATATGTATTTAAGTTGTGTATTTTTATAAAATAAAGCCAAAACTCAAACACTGGTCTGTGGGCTGCACTTATTTGTTGAGACCTTGGTCTTCAATGTAAAATGGACTTGTCTAGGAGCAGCCCAGTCCCTCACCAACTGAGACCTTACAGAGAACATCTTGCTTGAGTTTCTGGGTGGTAAATTTAAGAAATTTTATTATCAGTCCATCAGGCAATTCTAAACTTAGTAAGTTGTGATGAAAGCATTTTGATCTCTTAAAGAAAGATGCTAATATTGTGTTTGCCTTTTTAATTCAGATGAAACTGTTACCATCCTATTTTAATAATGCAGCGCTCACTCAGCTGGATAGCTTACTAACTCAGTTAACTGGTTCCTGGAAAAAAGAATCCTTAAGTAACAGATTGTTGTGAACCCAGAATTTGGAAAGGAAAGTCTTGTAGGGCCAACCTACAGAGGCAGTGTATCTCTGAAGCCTTCACACAAGAGCTGGAATTTTCATTATGAACTATATGTGTTGTCACCTAAGAATGCCCACCAGTCTTTTGGGGAACTGTTCTACCCTCTGTATCCTGCTAGCATGCTTTCAAGAGGAGCTGCCAGATTCTCCTCTAAGCCACCCTGGCTCCCTAACCACCCAGATTGGTCCATGAGATGGGAATGTCACCCAAGCTGAACCAATGGGCATCCTTCTCTGGGATCTTTCCAGTTGGAGCTAGGAAAACCACCTTCCTCTCAGGAGAGTAAGATCAGATAAGTCCTGTTGATACTGGCAACTGTGATTCCAGTATCATGGAAAAATTCTGAAAGATTGAAGCAGATATTCATAAAGAGACAGAATCCTGATGGCAAAGACTTGCCTTCCAATCCCTGAGGTCTCCTGAGCAGGTTGTCTTTGAATCCTTATGCCACTCCAGAATCCTTCCCACAGATCTCCAACCCCTGTTTTCTGCTTAGGTTCATTGGAGTTTGCTTTCCATTACTTGAAACTTAATATTAGAAGATAGTAGACCTCAAGGATTGTAAGCAAGGATAAGAAAGCTATGGTCTGTAGACTGTACAACATTTGGTAAGTATACTATTAACATTTATATATTATAATATGTCCAATTACTTGATGTTTCTCTTGTTTTGTTTGTTATTTGTTTTTTACTTGATGTGTCTCAATTGGAGTCTTTGGCCATATCTTAAACCAATAATAGCCAGTTGTAAACTGAAAAGCAAAATTAGGTTTATTAAATTTGTTTCAGGGTCAATTTAAGATGCAAAATACTTGTGATTTCTTAAATTTCTAATTGAATTTTATTGTTAAAGTATTCATTTTCATGCATGTCTTGAGCACCTACTCAAGTAGGTGACTCATGTCAGCCCTGTTCTAGGCACTGAGTATATAACTGAGCTCAGGACTGACAAAAATCCCTGCCCTCCAGCTCTTAACATTCTAGTGTCGTGTGTGTGTGTGTGTGTGTGTGTGTGTGTGTGTGTGTGTGTGAAGTTTTGAAAAAAGGTTCTTATTTTTCTATAGGCTTATTTCCTATATAGGTTTATTTCCAAAGAGGCAAGTTTGTACTTTTTGAGTAGTCTCCAATATATGCAATTTGGAATTAATACTCTGAGTGCTACTATATACTGTAGATCATGGGAGGTGTTAAAATGCTGTATTAAGGTTTTTTGGAGAACTTTATTATCATCCAAAGCTCAATTTTTCATATTGGCATAAAGGAAATAGTTCCAGACTTAAAGAGTTTCTTTACATATGTTTTATAATTAATGTATTCTTTCAAAGCAGTTGATAAGGTTGTATTTATTTGGAGGAAAATATCTAGAATTTAAGTTGTTTTAGTTAAAACAATAATGTGTACCTCTGATATCAGCCAATGAAAATTTTCATTTAAAACTGACTGTTGGGGACAGCCCTGGTGGCTCAGCGGTTTAGCGCCGCCTTCAGCCTAGGGCCTGATCCTGGAGACCCGGAATCGAGTCCCATGTCGGGCTTCCTGCATGGAGCCTGCTTCTCCTTCTGCCTGTGTCTCTGCCTCTCTCTCTCTTTCTCTGTGTCTCTCATGAATAAATAAATAAAATCTTAAAAAAAATAAAAATAAAACTGACTGTTGTAAAGGATGTATGACTTCAAAAAAATGATTCTCTCTACATCCCAAGCAGTTAGTTGTTAGTGATCATTATAAAAGCAGCCAATGCAGCCCCCAATAGCATTTTACCCAGGGAAGAGACAATAAAAGTCTGCTATGATTGAGGGAAATGAAGATGGAAGGTGCCTACATGCCTCAGATAGCAGAATGTGAACATTCTGCTAGTCTCAGAGTATAAGAGAAAACAGAAAGGTTAATAAAATAAATACTTAAGAGAGCAAAGGCATCTTAGTGGTTTAAAAGGAAAATAAACCTTTAAAAGGAAAATAAACCGGAAATAAACCATATCCAGGGTGCCTGGGTGGCTGTCAGTTAAGCGTCTGCCTTTGGCCTGAGTGGTGATCCCAGGATGCTGGGATCGAGTTCTGCGTCAGGCTCCCTGAGCCACCCTCTGCCTTTGCCCTCTGCTCTTCCCTCCTGCTCATGAGCTCTCTCTCTCTCTCTCTCAAATAAATAAAATCTTTTAAAAAACGAAAGAAAGAAGAAAAAGAAACTATTTCCATTCTGAGTATCAGGGAGGAAGGAGAAAAGCCCTAAGCCAGTGTCTGTCAGATTTCTTTATTGACAGAACCCTATATTTCTAGTGAGCTCCCAAAACAGGGTCCCTGTATGTAAAACAACTAAGAACAACATTTTATGAGGATAAAATTGTAAGATAATAGTTTTAACATCACTCCTTAAAAAAGCAACTTACCAGGCAGTTCTGCCTCCCAAGGTAGATGGCAGAGTTCCTATCAGAAGATAAATCCCCATGCCATTCCCTCCCACTCGCAAATATTGATGGGGGAGCACCTCACCCAAGAGACTGACGGGGCTCAAGGAAACACTCAGTTACCAGCTGCTGTCAGGCACTCTGCTGGTGTGCTGGGCAGGGACTCTGTTTAGTGAAGTGCCCCGATGACATTTTAGACGTAAAGGAAAGTACCATGGCTTTGCGTCCTAAGGCAAAGAGCTGAGCTGCTCTTCCTAACATGAACAAGACTTCTAGGGGTTGGAGCTGCCAAAAGAGGAAGAAGGACCAGGAAGATGATGCAGAAGGCTGGAGTCCTCTAAGAAGGATAGTTGGAAAGACATTAGATACTAAAAATTATTAGAAAAAATAAATAAAATAAAAGTAAAAATAAAAATTATTAGATATTAGGAAATATTAGGGCAGTCCGGATGGCTCAGTGGTTTAGTGCCTGCCTTCATCCCAGGGCGTGACCCTGGAGACCCCGGATTGAGTCCCACTTCGGGCTCCCTGCTTCTCCCTCTGCCTGTGCCTCTGCCTCTCTCTCTGTCTCCTCTCTGTGTATTCTCATGAATAAAAAAAAGAAAAAAAAAAAAGATAGGTACTATTAAAAAAAAAAAAAAGGAAATATTAGAAAGATAGCTAAAGAGAAGAGCCCAGTGACAGAAACAACCAAAGGACTTCTAAGGAGATGGATATGTTTTATAATGTTAACAGATGAGAAAACTGAGGCTCAGAGAGGTTAAGTGACTTGCTCCAGGCCACATAGGAAGCTATTCAAACCTAAGCTTGCCCAGCTCCAGAACACAGGCTTGAAGTCTACGCTATCAGCCTCAGGATCGAAATTTTAATATATTCTACTTTACACCCGTGAGTAATATTGTACCCTCTTGTCCTGTGTTGCTTAAATGGAATAAATAGGTGCATTTTTTTTTTTAAAGACCACAAATATGAACAGCTCTGGTGACTCAGCAGGTTTAGCGCCGCCTCCAGCCCAGGGCATGATCCCGGAGACCCAGGATCGAGTCCCACATCAGGCTCCCTGCATGGAGCCTGCTTCTCCCTCTGCCTGTGTCTCTGCCTCTCTCTCTCTCTGTGTCTCTATAAATAAATAAATAAATAAATAAATAAATAAATACATACATACATACATACATACATACATACATAAAATGTTTAAAAAAAAAAAGACCACAAATGTACAGCTTTCCATATAATGACACGTTTAAATCCTGCATGTGTACACAGGAATGAAGGAAACTTCTTTCTGAGGGCGTCCAAGCCAAGAGAAGTTAGCATGGCAACGTAAGTTAACAGTGTGTTAAAATATGGAATATAGAGGAGCCTCTGAACAGCTTAAAAATCATGTTTTAAAGGGCATCCACCCAGGTCAGCAACTAAAGGATAACTAAACCTATGGATCTGAGAGATAGACCCTGTATAGCCTATGTCAGCTTAAAGGTTTGTTTCTGGGTGATTTTCACATCCTTAATTTATTCTTGTCATATTAGAACACATGAAGCCCTAAAAAGGTGGTTTCTCTCCCTCCCTCCACCTCAAAGCCCTGCCCTGGCTTTTTGTGTTAGAATCACTAGCACCAGGAAGAAAGGTGGTTTATGTTCACCAAACTGTCAAAAGAGTGTCTGAGGAGAAGGTTTTAAGGGATGAAGTCAGGATAATTTGACTTTCTACCCTATGCTTGTCTATATTATTTGCATTTTCCCAATGGATATAAATGATTTTAGTCATCTAAAAAGTTAAAACAACAAAAAACTAAATATGGTACCACATTAGAAAAAGAGAAAGAAGGAAGAAAGGAAGAAAAGAAAGAAAGGAAAGAAAGAAAGAAAGAAGAAAGAAAGAAAGAAAGAAAAGAAAAGAAAAGAAAAGAAAAGAAAAGAAAAGAAAGAAAAGAAAAGAAAAGAAAAGAAGAAAGAAAGAGACTCAGTCCAAACTGTGGGAATCTCTAAATTGGGTGGCTCTGGGCTGTAATTAAATCTTGCTTCTTTTACATTAGTAGAAACTCCATTCTAAAAGAAAAAAAGCTTTTAGTCTCTTACAAGTTTGTTTGAAATGCTAACATAGCAATCAGTGCTCTCCAACTAGAATTTCAAATTCACTTAATGTAGTTACATATCCATAAACTCTTTCCTGTAATCCAGAAACAGCAGAACTGAAATGGGAAGAGCCAGGACAGAGCCTTAGCTCTCCAATTAATTAAGAGAATAGTCTTGGGCAAGGGGGTCTAGCTTCCAAGGTGCACTTTCCTCTGTTATTAGATGAGGCTCTCGGTTAAAGAACACCTCAGGTCCTTTGTAAAGACTATCACTTTTGAAATTTGACAAAGCCCCCCCAGACCTCTTGTATATCATTCTTCTACATCTCCACCACTCCAAACACAGAAAAGGAAAGGGAGAAGAAAAATGACTTTAGAAAAATGTTAGTGAGCTAGACTTCTGCTAAAGTTAGGAATAATAGGCATTGTTGAACCCTTTCGTTTCTTTTAATAGACCTCAAACTCCTGCGACATGCAATCATGATTTTTAGCAGCTCACTCTACAAAGGCAAATGGTGTTGGAAATTTTTAGTAACAAGTCCACAAGACTCAGATGTACAAAGACATTCTTTATTCCTATAAAACGGAAGTCATCTTGAGTCCTGAGCTCACATTTTCCACCAAACGTGGGAAAACTTAAAAGTTGCCTCTTAAGGCAAGTTAGTCACTTCTGGTTTTAAACATGATCAGCTCTAAATTAAAACCCAGTAAATGCAAGACCCCTTCCTCCTGACACTTCTACCCCTTGTCTTCCCAGAGGAGATCTAGACTTGGGCATTGCCTCTCATCTTGGCCGAGAGAAGCATTTGCGGGCCCTCTTGCTGTCCCTCATCCTTGCTGGCCTCTAGCCAGTCCCACCTGCTATGCCATTTGCTGCCGACGTCATGGTCCACCAGGCCCTCCAGACCCCATGTTCTCCTGGTTGTGCAGGCTGGCCCTTGGCTTCTTCTGCCTTGTTCCTTGGGCCCCTTAGCTCCTCTACATCCTGTCCTCCTGGAGGGTCAGTTATTCCACTTTTCCCCAGCCCAGCCACGGAGGCCCAGCCCTGGGGGCCCCTCCCAGTCATGGTCACTCTGGCTCCGGTGCCCTGGCAAGAGCAATGTCACACCAGGCTTCCCCCAAAATTGCACCCTCTAGGCTATACCTTGGAAGCCACCTTGAACTTATCTACGTGGCCCTAGGAGTTACTGGCGTGCTAGCAAACTGGCTGGGGGCAGGGGGAGGGGGTGCGAGGAAATCCTGATTTGTAGCTTTTGCCCAATTGTTGTATAAATACCCTACTCATGGTAGATTTCAAGCTGGGAAGACACGTCAACAAGTTTTCATAACCATGATACCACAAACTCCAACTTGGCACGGTTCACCCCAGGAAAGTGTGGGAGTGGGCAGGGGCTTGTAGGCATCCTCCCACACCTAAGCTCTCCCCACACCCTTCCCGTTCCTCCCCTCTTATCTCTTCGACTAGATGGTTAGCTCTTCCAGGCAGGATTACATCTCAAAGCCCTGGCTCCCAAAGCACTTCTCACAGTGACTGCAGGAGGCACTCAGTACTTACGTTGATGGATTACATTCCTTAACAATATTGCCACTGAAGACTCTTTTTAATTCAATTTTGTTTCTTTTTACTAAAGTATAATTGGCATACTGTATCCTGTTAGTTTCAGGTGTACATCATAGTGATTCGATAATTTTATACATTATGAAATGATCCCCCTGATAAACGTCACTGTTTTGCTCTTAGAGGCATAAAGGTGGCTCACTTCTTGTGCTTTTCCCTACAAACCGGATGAAATTAATCCAATGCCCCTTAGCTCCTCAACCCTGCACGGAGAGCATGCCTGTCATATTGCCAGGGAATTTTTTTTTTTTAAGATTTTATTGTTTAGAAAAAACAAAAACAAACAAACAAAAAAGATTTTATTGTTTAAGTAATCTCTACACCCGACGTGGGGCTTACACTCACAAATCCAAGATCAAGAGTCACTCCACCAACTGAGCCAGCCAGGCACCCCCACCCAGGGAATTTTTAATACAGTGAAGTGTGGGGTTTCATGAAATGTATTTAGTGGGATGGATTTGATTGAAATCAATTTATATCATGATTTAAATTACTGAGCAGGAAGACCTGACTTAACTCACTAGCAGCCTCCAATCAACATTGTAAGCGGGTGTTAAGTCTTTGATACACTTTTTAGCCCACAGTATATGACTCCTTGCAACAAAGACTGACTGAACACTTAATATGTGCAAAGAAGGTGCTTCTGGAACTGAGGAAATGTGTAGGACAATGATTCTCGAAGTGGGATCTGGAACCAGCATCCTGGGCCACCACTGTTCCTCAAGGGGCAGCTGCACCTCTACCCCCTCCTTTATCCCCACACTGACTGAGTCACAGATTGCTCAGAGCCTCACCTGCTGCCCCTGTGCAATCAAAAACAGAACAAATTTGGGAAGTGGCTCTTCTTTTCCTCCCTCCTTATAAACCTCTTGCAAGCCTTCTGTTGCCCCATAATTCTAGTAGGAATTCCTACTGTTTACTGAGCACTTGCTAGAAACCAAGTCCTTTCTCAGCAATTTAAAAGCATTTTATTTCAATCTCACAGTGACCTTTCAGGAGAAACATTCTTTTTTTTTAATTTTTTTAAGTAGGCTCCACATCCCACATGGAACCCAGTACCGGGCTCAAACTAATGACCGTGAGATCAAAGCCAAGATCAAGAGTCGGACACTTAACCAACTGAACCATCCAGGTGCCCCCCAGGATACACATTTTATCCCCAAACTATGGATAAGGAAATGTGCTCAGAAAGGTTAAGGAAGTGATCTAATACCATAGTCGTGTTGCTTATGGTCCCCCAAAGATATGTCCCTTTAGAACCTGAGAACATGACTTTATTTGGAATAGAGTCTTTTCATATGTAATTAGGGTAAGGCAAGGCTCTTAAGATGAGATCTCAAGCCAATGCCACATCCTTACAAGAGAAGGAGGAAAAGACAGAGGAACACAGAGAGAAGAAGACCATGAGAAGAGAGAGGCAGACACTGGAATTCCAAAGCAGCAAGTTAAGGAAGGCCAGTGGTCACTGGCAGCTACCAGAAGCTCAGAGAAGGGCAGAAATGGATTCTCCCTCAGCCTCCAGTGAGAACCAAACCCTACTGACACCTTGATTTTGGATTTCTGGCCCTTCAAACTGTGAGAAAATAAATTCCTGCTGTTTTAGGCTACCCAGTTTGTAAAACTCGCTATGGCAGCCCTAGAAAACTAACATAATCACTGAGCTAGCTATTCTAAGAGTGGAACCTGTGTGCAGACTGGGGCCTGACTTCAGAGCCCATGCCTTTTGCCACAACACCACACTGCCTTGGCCTGGTTATAATCCAGCCTTCTTCTACCTTCTCACATCTCTTTACCCTCCTGTGTGCCTTCTTGCTGTTCTCTGAACACATTCAATACTCTTCATGGCTTCTGTACCTTTGTAACTCCTGCCCTCTGGACCTGACACACTGTTATGGACTCAATGTTTGTCCCCCACCTTCCTCCTGCCACCCCAGATTCAGATGTTGAGGCTCTAACCTCCAGCGTGATGGTGTTTGGAGGTGGGAGTATTTGGAGATAATTAGATGAAGTCATGAGGGTAGAGCCCCTACGATGGGATTAGGGTCCTTGTGAGCAGAGGAAGAGACACCAGAGAGTCTTCTGTCCAGCAGGTGAAGACACAGTAAGAAAACAGCCATCTGCAAGCCAGAAAGAAAGCTCTCGCCAAGAACTGAATCTGCAGACACCTTGATCTTACACATCCATCCTCTAGAACTGGAGAAATAAGTGTCTGTTGTCTGAGCCCCCCTGTCTGTGGTATTTTATTCCAGCAGGCTCAGCTGCCTAAGGCAGACATTCTTTCCCTACTCCTCTTTGCCTCACAAACTCTTACTGAATTTTTATATCCACCTCAAATGCCACTGCCTCTGATTTTTTTCTAGACTCACTTCTGCTACTCAGGCACATTTAGCAGATTTTCTCCTTATCAGGGCAAGGTCTCCTCAATGTATTACTTCTTGGCAGTCAAGAACTTTGTCTTTTCTGTCCTTGTGTTTTCAGTGCCTAATAAAAACATAGTAAGTATGTAAGTATTATTTGTAAATAAGTATTTGATGAATGAATGAATGAATGAATGAATGACCTGTGTTGCTGCACTGTGGAATAGACTGTAGACCCTTCAACCACACGATTCTCGACAGATTGAATGTTGATTTAAAAGGGGGCCTGAAAAAAAATAAAATAAAAGGGGGCCTGAGAGTAAGAAAATAAAAGCATATAGGTGCTGTTAGCACCCAAATATGTTGTTCACTAACCAATAAAATCTTGGTGTAATTTGCTTGATGATATTTGTCTAAGAGTTGCCCTAGTTTGTGGAAGTTCCTCATAAAAATGATTAGAGAGTGGGCTTTGCCAGGAATCAGGTCTGGCCTTTGAGGGAACCCACACTGTTGATGGCCTATCCAATCGTCATTCCTCCCTTCTTCCTTGCTAGCAGATTCCATAATGGACATTCCTGAGGGGAGCTTTTGGGAAAGATTTTGTACTCCTGAAAAGAAAGGCATAGGAGGAAACTGTTCCTCTTTTTCTGTGGTACAATGTCCTATCTGCATATGACCCTGGATTGTGGCCCCATTTTGCAACCATGAAGAGTGCTAGCTTATGATGGCAAAGCTGATATCCTAAGGGTGGTAGGGCAGAAGGTGGAAAGTCTCGTGGATCTTAAAGAGGTTATTGAACCATTGAATAATGAACCTTAGATCTGTGCTGTCCAAAGACTGGATAGAGGTCCTGTCCAGAGATAAGTTATAGGGTTGCCTGGGTGGCTTAGTTGGTTAAGCATCTGCCTTTGGCTCAGGTCATGATCTTAGGGTCCTGGGATTGAGTCCCTCATTGGGCTCCCTGCTCAATAGGGAACCTACTCCTCCTTGTCCCTCTGCCCCTCCCCCTGTTTGTGTATTCTGTCAAATAAATAAAATCTTTATAAAAACAAAACAAGACAAAAAAAGACGTGTTATAGAGGTAATATATTTCTCTACCATTTAAGCCTTTTTTAAAAATAATTTTTTAAATTTATTCACGAGAGTCACAGAGAGAGGCAGAGACATAGGCAGAGGGAGAAGCAGGCTGCCTATCGGGAGCCTGATGCAGAACTCGATCCCAGGACTCGATGCTGGGACTTGATCCTGGGACTCTAGGATCATGCCCTGAGCCAAAGGCAGGCACTCAACCACTGAGTCACCCATACATCCCTTAAGCCATTTTGTATTGGATTTGGGATTACTTAAAATGGAAATCATCCCAACAACTATCATACAACCCAACTGCCAAAAATATCTCTCTGGCTCCATCCTGGGAGAGAAGTCTGAGAACGCCACTGTTTTCAATTTATTGAAGAAAAGTTCTGCATGTTGAACGGCAAGCTTTACTCTTGAGAGGCATAAATCACCAAGCTTTTAACAGTTCAGAATGTATCCATTGATTCCTAAGCATCCCTTCCTCTGAGTATTTATTCAGTGTCTTCTCTGTGTAAGTCACTCTGCTATGCTCTGGGATGAAGATATAATGAACAGTATCAGCTTATAGTTTGTAAATCCTCCTTCATGTCATTCTCTCCAAAGTTATTTAAATGTGCAGCTGGCCCTTGAACAGCACAGGGGTTAGGAGCACCAACATCCATGCACTTGAAAATCTGAGTATAACTTCTGACTCTCCCCAAAATTAGCTACTAACAGCCTATCTTTGACCCAAAGCCTTAATGATAACATAAAGATTGGATTAACACGTATTTTGTGTTATATGTATTGATACTGTATTTTTTAAAGACCTTATTTATTCATGAGAGACACACACACACAGAGAGAGAGAGAGAGAGAGAGAGAGAGAGGAGAGAGAGAGAGGGGAGAGAGAAAGGGGAGAGAGAGAGAGGAGAGAGAGAGAGGCAGAGACACAAGGCAGAGGGAAAGGCAGGCTCCATGCAGGGAGCCCGATGTGGGACTCGATCCCGGGACTCCAGGATCACGCCTGAACCAAAGGCAGAAGCTCAATGGCTGAGCCATCCAGGCATCCTGATACTATATTCTTAGGAGAAAGTAAGCCAGAGAAAAGAAAATGTTTTCAAGAAAATCATAAGGAAGAGAAGTATATTCATGGTACTATACTTTACCAAAAAGAAAAAAAAATCATGTATAAGTGGACCCACACAGTTCAAAACCGTGTTGTTCAAGGGTCAACTGTAAATTATTTTTGTTTAAATGCATATTTGAACTTAGACTTCATTAAAACAAACAAACAAACAAACAAACAAAAACTAATTCCCACTTATAGCTACATGAATACAAAGTTATGAACAAGATGAAAAATCTCCAGTCCATCCAGGTTAGTGTCTGACTGTGACTTGCAGAGCAGCTTTTATGAAGGGAAGCCTCAGCGCCTGGGGTGGCTCAGTCTGTTAAGTGTCTGACTCTTGATCTCAGCTCTGGTCTTGATCTCAGGGTGGTGAGTTCAAGCCCCACGTTGGGCTCCATGCTGGCTGTGGAGCTTACTTTAAAAAAAAAAAAAGGAGAAACAAGGAAATGCAGACCCTGAAAAATCTGTCTCTACCCTGTGAAAGTGACAGAATGGAGGATGCAGGCCAAAGCTGAGCAGGCCAGGGAGACGGGAGACGAGCTCTTGACCCAACAATGAGAGCAAGTCCCTGACATCACGGGAAGGAGAGAGCGGCAGGCTGCAAGCCAGCAGAAAGAGTGAGTCAATGCTAGCAGTTCCTAAAAATAGCAGAGCAGGGGCTATAAGCTTTCCCATTTGAAGAGACTTAAAGCTGACAGGTAGTGTGGGCTCTGAAGGGAAGGACTAGAGTCATTTTGACCCGAAAGCCTTACCCTGGAGGTTCTGGGCCCCCACTCAGCTGTGAGGACAGCGGTCACCTGCCTCTCCCTCGTCAGGGCTGGTTGCATGTAGAGCCAGAGGCGTCCTGGAGCGGGAGGAAGAGTGAGAGACCCAACTGCTGAAACCCACTCTGAACCTCTTTCACTGAGATGAGTTTTAATCAAGTGAAAAAGTTTTAAATTAAAATAAAAACTCTAATTAGAAAAAAAAAAAAAAGGACTAAGCTCTCGACCTGGTTTTGAGAAAGCTTAGCACGCCTTCCACCGAAGGTACCACTTTCAGAAAGGTGTCTGGCCTCCCCCACGTGGCACAGCAAGATTGGAAAAAAGAATGACAGAGTGGGTAGCTCATTTCTTTCCGCCAGCACTTGTGCGGTAAACAGCATCCTTTTTAAGAACACAAGAGGGAATACAAAGCCAGCATGAATTATTTAACAGCTATAAAAATTACTATCTGTAAAAACACACGAATATGCTTACCCCCAAACCTGAGCGTGTCTGATTTGGGTGTAAGTCAGCATGACAGCCCATGCGCGAGGCCTGAGCATCTTGTGGAAGGAATCCTAGAGAGCATTACTTAATTTGGACCACAGTCTTCTGGTACTTTTTATTTTGTGCCTTCTTGCCAGTTTTCCCTTGATAGTCTCTCCCTTTTCCAAACCATCTTTTATTCCAAATCAATCCTCGGAGAGAATGTAGCCAGTCAGGACCTGTTGCTTGTCCAGATGAATCCTCGGCAACTGTAAAGCGTGAAGCCCAAACACAGACGCTTTAGCTCGGCATTCAAGGCCTTCCCTGATCTGGCCCCTTTCTACTTTCTTGCCTCCCCGCGACTTCCCTTTTGACACCCTTGCACTCTCTACCTGCGTTGGCCATTCCCGTGTCCTGGCTGGATGTCCCCACCTCCGCTCATGCTGCTCCCTCTCTGTGGGCTGTCCCACCCTCATCCTGGGCAGATACACTTTCCTTGCTTCCTCCCAGATGTACCCTACTGCGTGGAGCCTTTTCTGGTTTTCTCTTTTGACGCAAATGTTATGAATGCTGCTTCGTAAACATCCACAAGAAGCTTGACCTGGCAGAAAGAAGGTAAGGTGGCAGCTAGAGGGAACAAAGGGGCTAGCAGGGTTGGGGTTCATGGTTTAAGATGGGAGCAGCCTCATCTGTTGAGGAGAGAAGGGGAGGGATCGGGTTGGGTGTAGGGGATGGTCTCCGGGGCAAGGGGAGGAGTCAGCCCCAGACAGGAGGCAGGGACCTCTCTCTACAATTTCCATTGTACTGTGTGGATCCTATATGCTCTGATATAAGGGTGGCAGGGGTGGAGGTGGGGGTGCTTGGAAGGCCACTGTGCCTAAAAAATACCATCTTCCCTTACCTACTTAGTGAAATCTGAAATGCCATTGTTCTGACATTCCTTTGACCCAAGTCTTTG
The DNA here is from genome assembly GCF_018345385.1 of Vulpes lagopus. Lineage (NCBI taxonomy): Eukaryota > Metazoa > Chordata > Mammalia > Carnivora > Canidae > Vulpes > Vulpes lagopus. Next base: position 114,469,915 of record NC_054828.1, read on the forward strand.
ACCATCAAAGGTGTGTGTGTGTGTGTGTGTGTGTGTGTGTGTGTGTGTGTGTAGATCATTGTTAGTGGAGTACTCTCCCTCTCCTGCTTCTATAGATCCCCTGGAGAGCTCTTCTGGCTTCACTAACTTTCCTCTGGTGAAATGGGGAACAGGAACTGTGCGGGACCCATCTGCTTGGTCCTCTCACTCTGTTCCCATTTGCTGCTTGGGTGAGAGATGGGGTGCATTTTGTCCTCTCACTTCCGTATCCCCGGGCAGGCTGTGCCCCTCCAGGGGGACCTTTGGTCACCTCCCACAACACCTGGGACTGAGTAACGGGGTTCAAGTCCAGAATGAAGCATCATCGCAGACTGTGGCCACATGTCTGAGCTCCAAGCTCTGGCTCAACATCCATCCCTGGGGATTTGTGCATCCCATCTGCCTGCTTCCTGAGTCTGCTTCCTAGGTGGCTCAGATGGAGGAGCAGGTGGAGGCGGAGCTGATGATCGCCTCAAGACCTCAGCAGTAACATGCAAGTCACTCCTGCTTCAGGTGGATCACTCTCCAGGCTCTGGTCCTGAGGGGTCCTCTCTCCTGAGGGGGAGAAATGAAGAAGAGAAGCTGAGAGGCCCAGACAGTGGGCGAGGGGAGGGGTTGGTGCCCTAGAAGACCGAGGAAGACAGACAAACCTTGGCCCTGCAGACCTGGGGCTCACTGCACTCCGACTTGATAAATATAATCCCTAAAGCCTGTACTCAGTGTTTCTTATTTTAAGATATGAAAATGGGTCAGCGGTATGTAAATCAAGCTGACCTGAGTCCTTCCTGGGCCCGAATGCAAGGACTACCCTTGGGTGTTGTTGCCCTGTTGTGGGCCTGCTGTCTGGTTTTCCACCCTTCTAACTGGGCTGCCTTCTTGGCCCCCAGGCTGGAGGGGATAACTCTGGATTTGAACACACATGCCTTAAGGCAGAGGCCCAGCCAGTCTACTTCTTTGCTTTCTGAACCCCACACCCTGTGGTCCAGCACTAACTTGACCCCTGCCCAAGCAGGGGGCAGGTTACTGAGTCTGTCATTCCTTCAGCAATGACTGATAGGCGGGGTGGGTCAGATTGCTCAGCACCTGGGTGAGCAAGGCCCTAGGGTGAGGTACATTGGTACAAACTTGGCCATGCCCTTTATCTGCTATGGAATCTTAGGCAAGTTCTGAACCTAGGCTCAGTTTTCTCATCTGTGAAATGGACACAATAATGATATTTTCATCACAGAACTGTTGTGAAGATACATGAGATAAGGATCTTGGGGCCCAACCAAGAAACATGCTGGATGCTAAAGACTTTAGAATTGAATCAGAAAACAGTAAGAAAACTATAGAGGGGGGCGCCTGGGTGGCTCAGCGGTTGAGTGTCTGTCTTCAGCTCGGGTCATGATCCCAGGGTCCTGGGATCAAGTCCTGCATTGGGCTCCCTGTGAGGAGCCTGCTTCTCCCTCTATGTCTCTGCCTCTCTCTGTGTTTCCCATGAATAAATAAATAAAATCTTTAAAAAGAAAAGAAAGAAAAGAAAGGAATAGAGATATTTGAGCAAGTGCAATAATCTAAACTGCTTCTGGGAGACTATTCCAGTGGCAGCATGTAGGGGGTTTGGAGAGACTTGGAATGAATCCTGTGAACCTCAGGCATTCATTCTGCTGCGGGATCACCTCTGGTTCCCAACCGCCTTCCTGGAACAATGAATCTGTTCTGTTAATGCAGATTAGGTAACTTGGAGCAGAGTGGCAGACCTCTTAGGCAAATGAGTTCCTTCTACAGCTTTCTCTTGCATTAAAAGATTTCAAGGGCCTCTTTCCTCTCAGAAAAAAGCACCTTTTCACAGACTTTCAAGATGGTTTACAATCTCCAGGCTTAACCTGCTAGTGCCATTTAGCGCAGCAGCAAGATTAGAAACATCCAGGGAAGATTCGTTTAGGAGAAATGAACTAACATGGGTCCTTGCTCTAATCAGCACTGCCTGGCCATCCTGTCAGGAGCTTATTGGGGCAGGTAGAATGATGGCCCCCAAACTGTCATTATCCCAATCTCTAGAAATGTTACTTTACATGGCAAAAGGGATTTTGCAAATATGATGAAGGATCTTAATCATATTAGCAAATATGATGCAGAGATGATCCAGGTGGGTCTAGCCTCATCCCATGGGTCCCTAAAATTGGAAAACTCTTCCAGGCCCTGGTCAGAGGGAGATGTGGCCATGGAAGAATGGCCAGAGAGATGTCACCTTGCTGAGTTTGAAGGTGGAAGGAGGAGACCATGAGCCAAAGAATGTGGGTGGTCTCTAGAAGCTGGAAAAAGTAAGGAAATAGATTTTCCCCTAGTCTCCAGAAGAGAATGCAGCCCAGCCAAAACCATGACTTCCGCCCAACGAGACCCATTTTGGACTTCTGACCTCTGGAACTGGAAATAAGAAATTTGTACCATTTAGACACTACATTTATAGTAATTTGTCATGGGAGCTACAGAAAAGGAGTACATTTACTATGGGCTGACTTGATGCTAAGCACATGAGGACCAACAGCTTAAAAAACCAAAACAAGGGGCTCCTAGGTGGCTCAGTCAGTTATTAAATTAACTTAATTTCAGTTAAGCTGAAATTTTGATTTCAGCTCAGGTTGTGATCTGAGGTTTGTGGGATCAAGTCCTGTGTCAGGCTCCTCACTCAGTGGGGCGTCTGCTGGAGATTCTCTCTCTCTCTCTCTCTCTCTCTCTCTGCCCCTCCCCTTGCTCTCTCAAATAAATTTGTTAAAAATGCAAAACAGCATCTTTTTTCCAACAGAACTCACATTCTATGGGGAAGAAACAAGACTTATGAACAAACAATTGTACACTGTTGTTTCGGGCAGAATGTGCCATAAAGAAATATGAAGCAGGGTGAAAGGATGGATGAGAACACACTGCCCACCTTTGAGGAATTCGGCCTGAGTGGAAGACAGGTGAGCCCATTGTCCTCACAGTGGTTCCCCAGGGGCTGCCCCTGCTGGGGATCAGAGAACACCTCACAGACCAGGTGACAAGGGAAGGGGGTCTTTGGGGATGAGTAGTAGTGTATCCAGGGGAGAACAGGGAGAAGAGAGATCTGGGCAGAGGGATGGCACGTGCAAAGTGATGAGGGCATGAAGAGTGTGCTCAGAACTGTGAGGAGCTCAGGATGTGACTAGGCTCAGGAGGAGTAGCAGGGCAGTAGGGGTAATGGCATGGACCTTGGGTGCCTCCAGCATTCCTGCAGATATGGAGAGAATGAGCCCTCCATGAGATCTGGAGGCATGATCCAGTGATAACACCCAGTGTCTGTGTTCTCGCAGTCCTGTCTCGTACCTCAAAACAGATACAAATTCATGTGTTCCACTCACCAGTCAATCCCTGGTGGATTCACGATAAAAATAGTGATTAAAATTACTTGGCAGTTAAGTCACTCAACTTCCCTCCAAGGGAAAAAAAAATCACTTCAAGTAGAATTGAAGTCTGGGAATAACTATGAGGTGGATTTTCCCAGCTCCTGGAACATCTCTGGGTAATTGAAGAAGCTCTGTGATCAGAAAAGAGGAGCCAACTGATCTGTTAGTTTAATTCAATGAGGTTTACTGATAACCTACCAGGGGCTGGCACTCCAGGTATGAAGGTAAACCAAGGCCTTGACCCTGGGCTCAAAGTCCAGTGAATGGGATGACAGGTAAAATTAGAACGAATGTTTAATACTAGCAAATATTAAATACAGGTATAGAAAATGTGCTGTTGGATCCTATCTTTGGGTTCTGTGGCTCTCATAACAAATTACTACATGCCGGGTGGTTAATTTTTTTATTTTTTATTATTTTTTAAAGATTTTATTTATTTGTTCATGAGAGACACAGAGAGAGAGAGAGGGAGAAGCAGAGACACAGGCAGAGGGAGAAGCAGGCTCCATGAAGGGAGCCCGATGTGGGACTCGATCTGGGGTCTCCAGGATCAGGCCCTGGGCCAAAGGCAGGTGCTCAGCCGCTGAGCCACCTGGGCTACCCTGCCGGGTGGTTTAAATGTATTCCATTGCCATTCCAGAGTCTAGAAGTCTGGAATCAAGGTGGTCAGTAGGCCTGCACTTCCTCTGGAGACTCAAGGAGAGAACGCCTTCTTGCCCCTTTGGCTTTGGGTGGCTCCAGGTGCTCCCTGGCTTGGGGCCCCATGCCCCACCCTCTGCCTCCATCTTCACATGATCTCCTCTGTGCCTGTCTCTCCAAAGGACACTTAGCATTGGGACTAGAGCCATCCAAGCCATTCAGGATGGTCTCATCTCAAAATCCATAACTCAATTACAACTGCAAAGACTCTTTTTCCAAATAAGGTCACATTCACAGGTTCCAGGGCTTTGGACATGACCTAAGTAAAAAAAGAAAAAAATCACTGATGGTCGTTTGGTGCAACTTGAAAGAGAAGGTGATATCCGAGCTATGAATTGACTGAAGGGTGAGAGGGGCAGGATCAAGGGTGATTCCTGAGCTGGGGGTGAGACAGGTGGGAGGAGCAGTGATGGGGATGGTAGATTGCTTTCATCTGTAGTGAGGGCTCTGTGCCAGCCCTCTCTCAGCCCTTCCAACGTGACCTTCCACCCAGGGGTCTCAGCCTTGCCCTTCTGGGCATTGTGACTTTCCACCTGTGAGAGTGACTGTGAAGTTAGAGACCCCTCTCCTCCTGGCATCGGCCTTCTCTCACCATCTCTTGTTGTTCTAAAATCTTTGTCTGCTCCTTCTTATCCCCAGCAGGCTGGGGAGAGGCTTGTTAGCACATATTTCTATGGTGCCTCTTCCCAGAGGGGCCCTGGTTTGAGTGCTTTTGGAAATGTGACATTTCCACAGAGGCCTTGGGATTACTCAGCATTCACACATTGCTTCACACTCCATGGGCATGTGTCCTGCCTTCCCCAAATTTAACCTGTCTAGGCTTCAACTTCCTCATCTGGGCTGGAGCAGAATGATGGATGGACGCCTTGAGTCTCTTTCCTCTGACATACAGGGAGTCACGATTCTACAGGCCACTTCTGGCTGTCAACTAAGCACCTGGTCTCTGAGATCGAGGACAATCTTGGTTAAGGAAGCAGCAACTGACCAGAGGAAGCTTCTTGAGGATTCCTGCTTGAGCCAGATTCCTGTGTGGCCTAGAGCACATTTGGCATCCAGCCCTCTCTCTGAGGCCCCTAGCCTTTGGGCCACTGAGCCCCAGTTTTCTCACCCATGTAATGGGGATGTTAGTACTTACCTCATAGACCTATAGGAGAGAGCGCAAACCACATGGCATGGGTGCTGAGGATACTGTCCTCACCCCCTGTTGGGAGGCCCAGGAAAACAGACATATGGTTAGGGTTTACTTGATGTCAGTTCAGTGGCAAGTTAGGGAATAGCTGGTCTGGTTTTTTTTTTTTTTTTTTTAAGATTTTATTTATTCATGAGAGACAGAGAATGACGCAGAGATATGAGCAGAGGGAAGAGCAGGCTCCCGGTGGGGAGCCCGATGTGGCACTCGATCCCAGGACCCCGGGATCATGACGTGAGCCAAAGGCTCAACCACTGAGTCATGCAGGTGCCCCTAGCTGGTCTGTTTAAAATGTTGGGCTGGAGGGATCAGGGGACCTGGCCCTGCTCCCAAGGAGATGCTGACACCCAGGAATAGGCCAGTGCTGTGGCTCTCTACTAGCTCCCCTCTGCCCACTGGGGAGGGCTTGAAAGATCCCAAGGGCAATGAGCAGACCACACAAGTGGACAGAACAAGTGGGGCATGGGGACCGGAAGGGAAGGCTGGAGCCACACCTGCAGGGCACAGGTTCACACTGTGTACGTGCTCACTCACTTGCATGCCGATCATGCCCACTGATCCCACACACACCACATTTGCTCATGCACATGCAGTGATCATGCTCACTGATGGTTACACTCATATGCTCACACTCATCACACCTACTCACACTGCACACACGCTTGCCCACACGCACACTGGTCTCACACACTACACACCAATTGGACGTACATTCACGTATACACTGACACACAATACACAAAACACATACTCCTATATACAACACACACAAATACACGCACACATACTCACACGTTCTTTATCCTTACACACTCATACAAACAGAGCGGCACAACCAGTGGCCCAGAAGCAGAGGCACCAAGAGACACAGAGAGGGCCAGGGATGACAGCAAGGACAGAGAGAGACAGAGAAGCGATGGACAGGCCGATGCTGCCAGAGAGGAAAACTGCAGTGGAATCAGGAGGCTCCCGACGCAGGCAGAGAAGGCTCCAGGGAGGTGGCCGCCCAGCCCAGCACAGGTCAGTCTTGAACAGGAGCAGCTGGAGTGCTGTGGGGACCCGGCCATGAGGTGGCCCGGGGCTCCCCATGACTGCTTCTGTGGAGGTGTGCCAATCACTCGGGTTCCCGTTAATTCTCGGCTTCCTCCTAGTGACCCCACGTGGGGCTAGTGCTGTGTCATGACACCCCCAGGACCCAAGTTTAGGGTGAGTGAATAACCATCTGAGATGCCAGGCAGCGTCAGCAGCATGGCCAGGGCACAGACTGAGGTCTCGGACCTCGAAAGGCCAGCTTCCTCCTGCACGGGAGGAGGTCCCTCCTCCAGGCGATGGGATGCAAACCTCCAAACTGGCAGGTGTGCATGTGGGGTCTGGGCCCCATCTGGGACACTGGCCAGTCACAGGCCCATCCTCCTGGCCCACGGCTCTACTCTACAGGCAGCCGAGGCATCTTGCCCCTCTGCGCTGTCTCGTTTCTGCCCTGGAGCCCAGCACTTGGCCCCCCTGAAGCTTGCACACACCGGCAAGTACTCAGGAGTGAACACACCCCGGGTAACCCTTCACCATGGGGTAGGGAAGCAGGTGGAACGACACTCCCCTCTTCCAGCCCTCTGGTGGGAAGTTCCGAGGTGCTCATTGCCAGAAGGAATTGAACCCTACTGCCCACAGCGACCCCTCATCACACACCCTTGTATTTACCAGCTTTTCTGCCTTCTTGCCCTGGGAATCACTTGTCCAATTAAACCCGCTGCTTGCAGGCCCTGGTCGCAGGCTCTGCCTATAGCTAAGGCCCCAAACAGGGATCTCCTGGGGCCCAGCACCAGGGGAGCTAATGATCTTCTCTCCTCCCACTTCTCTTTTCCCTGGACACCAGGGCTCTGCTCTGATCTATTGTTTGCTAGATTCAGGAGCCACCACATTTCCCCAGGGCGCCAAACCACTCTTGTTTATGCAACAACTATTAATGCTCAGCAATCTCCTCCGAAGCCATACAAACAAAAGGTATCTTCAGCAAGGAGGGATCCTATTCCTGATCCTGGGTTAAGGTGGGGGCTCAGGACACCAACCAAGCTTCTACCCAAGCCCAAGATTTTGTCTCCACTTTAGGACACATGTCCTTGGCAAGTCACCCACACAACCATTCATAGTCTTGGGTTGTGTGGGTGCGTGCATGTGTGTGTACGCGTGTGTTTTAAGATAGATTTACTGTATCTTTTGATTACGAAAGCAAATGCTTGCTGGTTGTCCAGATGATAGCAATACAAAATGTATAGCTTGGAAACTGAAGGCACCTCCTACCCTTTTCTTGAGTGGGGTTATTTTTGATTTCCTTGGACCAGGACATTTTCAGCATCAACGAATGAGGTCTATCGGCTCCCTCAGGGGTAGGAGGTGCACTTATAAAATGTTATTTCTTCTTAGGGAAATCATTCAATGACTGGCTTTAGGTGCTGGAGAAGCTGCCAAGAGCAAGGTAGACAAGGAAGGCTCGCAGGCCTAACTGCCTGTCTCCCAATAGTTGTGTTTTCCCTGATCTCTGTAGGCAGGACCTTGCACAGCTTTCTTGCTTTGGAATAGTCACTCAGTTGCCTCTGACTCTTAGGAAGGCCTGTGGAGCTTCCCATACCCACAGGGAAGGGTTGCACCCATTACCCAGAATGCAGAGCAGGGTACACTCCCACTGCTGAGCCTTTGTCAGGAGGCTCCAGGCTGCTAAGGGCACCCCTTTCAGGACCAGTTCTGAAAGACCCAGTTTCAGGTCACCTCTGATTGCCACCTGTGCACAACAGAAAGTCTGTCTTGTCAGTGGATCCAGTGTTCTCACAAAGCCAGTAGGCATCCTGAGGGCAGGGGCTCCTTTGGTCTTCCCTGATGCCTGGGCCCAACAAAGAGAGGAGGATTGTGGAAGGTCAGAGAGGGCAGCAGTGTAGGCCAGCGATTAGAGCAGGAGATCAGGTTTTTGTTTTGTTTTGTTTTGTTTGTTTTTACCAGGGGCAGCCGTGTGGAATCCTCTCCCTTCATTAGGTGGGTGCGGAGCAGAGGCTAGGGAATAGGGGCAAAAGCCCAGGAAGGAATCCACATGGCCCAGGAGCCAGGCACCGTCTTGCCAACTAGGAAGCCAGGAAGGGGAAATCCAAACATTGTCACATGTCCCAGGAAAGGGGGAGGGTGCAATGTGGGCGTCCTTTGTGCCAAAGCAGACCCAAACAGTATTTTTAAGTGCAATTTAGTTAACATGTACTGTATTATTAGTTTCAGGGGGTAGAATTTAGTGATTCATCAGTTGCATCTAACACCCAATGCTCATTCCATCAAGTGCCCTCCTTAATGCCAAACACCCAGTCACCCCGTCCTGCTCAGGCCCAAGCAGTATTTATCAGCTCTTCTCCTTTTATTTTTTTATTTTTTAATTTTTTATTTATTTATTTATGATAGTCACACACAGAGAGAGAGGCAGAGACATAGGCAGAGGGAGAAGCAGGCTCCATGCACCGGGAGCCCGACGTGGGATTCGATCCTGGGTCTCCAGGATCGTGCCCTGGGCCAAAGGCAGGCGCTAAACCGCTGTGCCACCCGGGGTTCCCTCTTCTCCTTTTATTAGCATAAAAATCACACCACCTTTAACAGCATGTAACAACTCAAAGTAAAAAATGTTAGGACTCCAAACAAATGAAAACAATGGGAAAAGGTGCTTTATTTGAATTATGCTCCCCCTAAGTCTGATGTTTAGCCCCCAACCTTGGTAATCAAAGCCCTGACAAGTTTGCACTGAGGTTGGCAGAGTTTCAGAATTTGAATGAGGGATGGACAGAAACAGCTGTGATAGGATAAATCCCCTGATGAATCTATTCCTGAGGGAGGTGAGTTGACTGGGGTTCTAGAAAGGGCATTCATGGGTGACTCTCAGGAGCTGGAGGAGTTGTCTCTATCCAGGGCCTGGATGGCTGAGTTTCTCTCCTCTGACCCATTTCTTCTACACTCCCTCGGGGAGCCCATTTCCTAATACTGCTGGATGTCCTCAGCAACACCCCCCCCAACTACACACACATGATTTGTTCCCCTTTCCCTTTATCTAAATTCTTAAAGCCTGATTGATCTTAGCAAGGTGTTCTGTCAAAGCCAAGGAAAGTAACTTATACTAAGGTGTAAGAGACTAATAGGCTTAACCAGCCACAGGAGCATTTGCGTCTTTGAGGCGTGTTTGTAAATTCAAACCCATCTCAAACAGGTGGAATGTACACGGGAGCGCTCTTTGAAGCCAGGTCGCTGGCAATTCCACGTGCCAGGTGCCTCCGGGCCCCTCCCACCTCCTCCCTCCGCGAGCAGAGCCCAGCTGCGGGCCCCTCTGCGGACGGCTCGGCTCGCGCTGCCACTTAGGCCCCGGCGGGCCCGCGGGAAGGGCGTCCGCAGACCTCAGCCCCGGCCTCTCCTCTCCGGCCCAGGACCAAGCCGCGGCGGCCGGGGCGGCGGCGGGGGTGCAGCGAGCGCGCCCCACCTGCGGGAGGGCACGTCCGGGCTCTCCCCCTCGCCCCCCCGTCCTGCCCGCCGCCCGGGCTTGAGCGCGGGGCCACCGGGGCCCCCCCCGCGCCCGCGCCCGCGCCCTCTCCTCCCCCCCGCCCGCGGGGCTGCAGCCCGGCGCCCCCCCCCCAGCTCCGGGCCGCGCTCCCCGAGAGGGCGGCGACTGCGGGGAGGGAGGGGGAGGGGGAGGGGGGAGGGGGGAGGGAGGGGCGCCGCCCGCCGCCCGCCGCCCGCCTCCCGGGGCCTGGAGCGCGCGTGGCCCCGGAGCCGCCGGCGCCGCGCGGGGATCAGAGCGCAGCGCGCCGCGCCCGCACTCGGCTGTCTCGGCTCGGCTGTCTCGGCTCGGCTCGGCTCGGCTCGGCTCGGCGCGCCGGCGGCCCGGAGGATGCTGGCGGGCTGCCCCGGCCTCGGCCCGCGCTCCCGCCCCGGAGGGCCCGGGCTGCGCCCCTAGAGCCGCCGCCGCCGCCGCCGCGACCGCCCAGCGCGGGGGCGAGAGGGAGGGGTCCGGCCGCGCCGCCAGCCGCAGCCGCAGCCGCAGGGGCAGGCGCCCCCAGATCCTCCCGCCCCGCCGCCTCCGTCCTCCAGCGGCCCCGCGCCCGCGGATGCTGGGGGGCAGCCCCGCGCCCCTCCCGGCCGGATCCCGGGCCTGACGGCGGGGGGACCCGGGGACCCGGGGACCCGGGGACCGGCGCCGAGCCCTCCTGCCCCGCCCGCCCCCCGCGGGACCCGGCCCCGCAGCCCGCGCGGGGACCGGCAGGACCACGCGGCTCCCGAGTCCCCGCACAGGTAAGCGGCGCGGCAGGGCCTCCCCGGAGGGCAGGTGGTGCCCCGAGGTGGAGGTGGAGGCCCGGGGCCGCGGGGGGGGGGCGGGTAAACCGGAGGAAGGTTCAGGAATCCCCGGGATGGTGCGGGTGGCTCTGGCCCTGGGGCACGTTCCAGCTCCAGCTTCTGCGGCTTGGGCCTGGCGGTGCCCTAGGTGAGGAAGTCAGGACGGGGGCAGCGGCGGAGCGCGCGGGGTGGAGAGGTGGTCGGACCCTGGGGAAGCCAGGGCGGGAGGAGAGCGGCGGGGACAGGCCGCAGGGCCTGGAGCCCCGTGCGGCGACGACTCCTGCGCGGGGGCGGGGGCGGGGGCGGGGGCGGGGGCGGGGGCCGAGGCCCGGGGCCCCACTTCGCCGCCCTTCTAGGTCCCAGATGAGCGGCGCTGCCTGTGCCCTGGACTCGCGCCGTGCGCCGCTGCTGGAGGGGGCTGGCCCTCGGCGTGCCCCAGGCCCCCCGGAGCCCCGCTAGGGCCCGCTCCAGAGCCTGCCTCCGCCCCGGGCCCCGTCGAGGCCGCCGGCAGCCGGGATGCCGAGGACCCAGGGCTTCTCCGAGCCGGAGTACTCGGCCGAGTACTCCGCCGAGTACTCCGTGAGCCTGCCCTCCGACCCTGACCGCGGGGTGGGCCGGACCCACGAGATCTCGGTCCGGACCTCCGGCTCCTGCCTCTGCCTGCCGCGGTTCATGCGGCTGACCTTCGTGCCCGAGTCCCTGGAGAACTTGTACCAGACCTACTTCAAGCGGCAGCGCCACGAGACCCTGCTGGTGCTGGTGGTGGTCGCGGCCCTGTTCGACTGCTACGTGGTGCTCATGTGCGCGGTGGTCTTCTCCAGCGACAAGCTGGCCCCGCTCCTCGTGGCCGCGGTGGGCCTGCTGTTGGACATCCTCCTCTTCGTGCTCTGCAAAAAGGGGCTGCTCCCCGACCGGGTCACCCGGAAAGTGGTGCCCTACATGCTGTGGCTGCTGATCACTGCCCAGATTTTCTCCTACCTGGGCCTGAACTTCGCGGGAGCCCATGCGGCCAGCGACACGGTGGGCTGGCAGGCCTTCTTCGTCTTCTCCTTCTTCATCACGCTGCCGCTCAGCCTCAGCCCCATCGTCATCATCTCGGTGGTCTCCTGTGTGGTGCACACGCTCGTCTTGGGGGTCACCGTGGCCCAGCAGCAGCAGGACGGGCTGCAGGGCATGCGTTTGCTGAGGGAGGTGAGTCCTGCCCTGGGTCCCACCAGGGGCTTCCCCTCCTGCCAGCTCTGATCCCTGGGGGTACCGGTTTCAGAGGGGGGATGGCACTGCTTGTTTGCCTTTGAGCCAGCATGTGTTGCGGGTGTCTCGGGGGCTCTCAGCTGCTTGTGCAGGAAGACACAGTCTCTCCCGCAACCCCCTGGCTTTGCACTAGAGCTTTCTGTGGTGGGCGGGAGGGAGTGCAGGATGTTAGGTCATTGGGCCTCAGGGCTACTCTGTCACCTGTGTCCTGCCAGCCCAACTGGGTGGCAGGAAGGCCCACTACGGCTGGTTCCAGGGCACATTGTCCCAGCCATTCCCTGTCCTTGACCTCCTTCAGGAAGACCTCTTGTGGGGAAAGGAGTTTCCTTAGCTTCTGATCTGCAGCCTGTCATCGGTTAGCTTCAGCAGTTGCCCAACTTGTGTGGACACAGTGCCCCTCTGTCAAGTGGGGACTGTCTGCCTGCCTGCATGAGCGGTCGTTACCAAGATCAAAGGGAATGTGGGTGAAGACACGTTGGAGACACGAAGGTGTGATGGTCCCAGATCCTGCTCCTGCTGTTGGGAGCTCAGAATGTGTGGAGGACTTAGATGATGGGAGATGTGGCATTGGGACATAACCAGGGACAACTGTACTGGCCAGGCAGTGGAGGGTCTGCTAGTTCTTTGAGGACATGTGTTGCTGGAAGGGTTGGAGTCTGGGCCTCCACTTAACAGCGTTGTGCTCCTGCTGGGAGCCAAGAGCCTGGCTAGGTGCTGAGGGGCTGTAGAGACTGGGAGACGGGATTCTCAGCATCTGCGTTTACCCGGTAACCCATCTGGAGGAGTCTGGGGAGGCTTAATCAGTAAATTCCACAGTGTTGTGACCTCCCTGCTACCTCCGCTATGCGTGAGCCCCGAGAGGGAAAGTGACCTGCCCAGGCTACATAGGTGGGTACAGTAGTCACATGCCTGGAGTGTCTGCTTCTCAATTCCGATGTCCACGCTCTTCCTACCGTCGTGATGCTGGCTGCATCTTGGCTAAAGCCACTGTCCTTGTCTTTTGGGCTTGAGGGCTGAGTCTCTAGGAGCCCAGCAGCGCCCTAGGGAGTTGATGCGAGAACCCAGTGAGGCTTGTCCCATTGCCTCCCACTTGGTTAGAGGAAAACACAGATTTTCTGTTTTGACTTCTTCCTGGTTCTTGGGCCAAAATTCTTCTGTTGTTTCATTCTGGCTCATGTACCGTCCTCTCTCAGGAAGCCCTGTGCTGCTGTTCTCCAGGAGCCTAGCCCTGGGCTGGTGCACATGGACCATGTGGGTCCACCAACAGTTTTTTTTCCCCTCCCAATGCCCTGCTCACATAAAGTGACAATCTGCCACCACTGGCTTGGCTTCTGGGTTGGTGAATTTTAGCCTGTGCTTCTCCCAGCCAAGGGCCCCGCTGGAAGCTATCGGGGGAAGCAAGATGGGAGTCCTTCTGCTTGGAATCTGTTGAAAGCACAGCTTGGGGCAGATAGGTGGACATGGCAACATTTGGGGTCTGGGATCTAATTCTGAACCATTCATTCCTTTCTACTGAATGGTCACTGCTGACGTTTCCCCTCTGCTGGGGTCCCTGGACCACACGAGTTTCCCGTATGCCTGATTGTCCATGAAGGGAACAGAACAAAAATTCTCTTTGGAGCCCCTGATGCTAAACCCATGATTGAGGCTGTCCTTTGGGCACCGCTAAGAGACAAAATCCCCAAGATTAGAAAACAGGAAAATCAAGAAGTAAATAGAAGATAACTGTATTAGCATCCCAGGAGAGCATGGTCTTGACGTGGAAGCAGGGCCCTCCCTGGATGTGGCTTTGGGAATGGAGGGGATGGAGGAGGTGGCTCCCAGGGTCCATTTGGGAGCCTGGGATAAAATGCAGGAGGCCCCAGTTTCCAGTGGGCAATGTTCCAGAAGTTTGAGTCACTTGTTTGGAACTAGTGTGACTTCTTAAAAGGTGCCTGGGTTCCCAGGCCCACTCGCCCAAGTTGTCCTTAAGTGAGAGTTCCATGCATTCAGTATTTCTGGATGTGGATGTGGTGGAAACTAAGCCCAGATGGCTGAGTGTTGCTGTGAGCACACCGGCTGCATCTCTTCTCCGGCTGTGGAATGAAGCAACACTCACCTGCCACTGCTCCTCTGGGTGCGTGTTACTTCCTGGGATGGAGGCACCATCGAGGATAGGATGGGCCAGGGACGTGAGGATGAGGTAGCCAGATCCCCAGCTAGGGTGACACCAGGAACATACCCCAGCACCTCCTTGCTTTTCTTCCTCTTGCCTACAGCCTCCCCTTTTCTTTCTCTTTGCCCATCACCTCTTGGATCCAGCCAGGGATTCCCTCCTGGGCCTATGAGAGGTGAACTAGGTTAGAAGCAGATACCAGGGGATCCCTGGGTGGCTCAGTGGTTTAGTGCCTGTGTTCAGCCCAGGGTGTGATCCTGGAGTCCTCTGATCGAATCCCATATCAGGCTCCCTGCATGGAGCCTGCTTCTCCTTCTGCCTGTATCTCTGCCTCCCTCTCTCTCTCTCTCTCTCTGTGTCTCTCTCATGAATAAATAAATAAAATCTTAAAAAAAAAAAAAAAAAGGCAGACACCGGATTTTGGAAGTTTGGAGATGTTTCTGTTGCTGCTGCCACTAGCAGTACCAGGAAGCCTTTCCAGTGTCCATGTCTTCCTCCTCTGCCCCCTCCATTCTCTCGAACCCAAACTCAGGTCTAGTGAGGAGTGGCAGTAGATAGGGACAGATGGGGAGGCACAGCCTGACAGGTCAGTGGCAAGCCATCCACTCTGCCCCTGGTTCTTCTCATGGGAGGCAGGCCGGTTGGAGTTCCAACGGGAAGAGGATGTGGGGTCTGGCTGTCAGATGGGGTGTGGGATTGGGGTGTTGCTGGGCCTTAGTGAATTAGTGCATATTACTGAGCAATAGGTATGGGCCTTACAGAATCTAGGAATAACAAGAATCAGACGATTGTTCTGGAGTGTACGGGAGCTGGAGCTGTGGGGAGCAAGCTGCAGCTGGCAGTTTCCCCATGTCCCTCCCCTTGCCTGGGTTCTGGCACCTGGCACCGCTAGGCCTCTTAGGACACAACTTGCCTTATACTGCCCCAAACTGCCCTTAGGGTGATGTGATGGAGCGGGAGGGGGTCAAGGTCAGGACTGGGCAGCAGCCGATGGGTGAGGGTGGGTGGGGGGCAGAAAACACAGCTAGGGTGATGGGGAGCATTCCTGAGGCCAGTGGCCATTCCCAAGACCATTGGTGCACCCACAACCTATTAGCATCTGATGCGGTTGTTAAAATCTGTGATGGCAACATTTGAAAAATACCCTATAGCTTTATTTCATAGAAGAAAGACTATTTGGAAGCAAAATTTTCTCTTGAAATTAATCACTTGTTAAGACCTTACAAATTAGAACACAATAGAGCTTCAGATGAAATAACTCCCACTACACGTACAAATTACATAGACCATTCACGCCGTGAAGGAACATTTGCCTCCAAGGTGCTGGAGGCAGCTACAGTAGGAGCATTGTGTGAGGGGCTGACGCTTCCAGACTCCTTCGGGGGCACGCTGGGGTTTAGGGTTCTATAGACATCATCTCGTTTGAGCCCGGATTGTAACTGGCTCCATTTTACAGATGAGTAAACCGAGGCTCAGGGAGGTTGAAGGTTGGAGGGGCTGGGTAACTGGGGAGGGTCACTAGTGAATGACAAGGTGGGGGGTGAGGGAGGGGCAGGACCCATTCCAAGGCTTCCCTGAAAGCCTCTCTTTCTCTATAATGTGGACTTTTGGGTCTCTTTCTTGCTTCTCTGGCTGCCCCTAAATATCTTTGCTAAGTGGTGTTGAACAAAGGTGCCAAGAGGTGGAGGGGGGGCCCTAAAATATCAAAGGAGGCATGCCTCTCCCATCCCTCTGGAATTGGCCAAAAGGAAGAAGCCCATGATGGAATCTTCCTGGTGGGAATGTGGCAGGAGTATGGGAGAGATGAAATGTGATGAGTTGGAACAGGAGCTGGGTGGAATTGGGCAGGAAGACTGCAGGCTGGGGGGGGGCTCTGAGCCAACCAGAGGCATTGAGGTAAGAGAGGGGTGTGGGAAATGCCAGGGAGGGGTGCTGCAAAGCCAACCCTGGATTGGCCCTCTGCTGCCATCCTGGGACAGAAGCAGTCATCCCACCCCGACCCCTCCCCTCCTTTCACATGCAGAGTATGCAGGTGGTCATGTTTTAGGAATCAGAATAATAAGGAAAGGTGTAGAAGGGGTGGGGAGGCCCCATCAAACCCAACTGTGGAAGGACAGTTAATTATCAAACATGTAAATGCCTTTGCAGCAAGTCAACCCCTCAATCCTGTCCCAGGCCACTTTTCTCTGTGGCCTGATCTTTCTCTATGTGAAAATGGCTTTTCCAGTATGTCCGGTCCTGCATGTGCAACTGGCCCTGCCTTTCACCACATTGCCACACTGATGTTTTGCCTCATGAGTATCCGATCCCTTGTGTTTGTTTTAAATCAGCACTTTATCATTAGTGGGCTTTTCTGGAGAGGAAACCAGAGCACAGGGCTGGGCTGCTAGTGGGTAACTGGGTAGTAGCAGAGACAGTAAGACACCTGTGTTCACGCTGGGATCTCCCCTTGCCCCCTGCCAGGCCTGCCTTGTGAGCAGGTACATGTTGTGTATATACCCATGCGTGCGTACACACACATACACACACACCTGTGGCCTTGGTCTACCCAATAGTCCTGATGAATGCTCCTTGAGCTGGACTTGCTAGGGCCCCAAGGTTATTCTTGTCCTGCAGTTCCTTTGTGCAGTAAATCCCACTACTGTGCTCCAACCCTGAATAAATATTCAGACCTGCCCCCACCCCACCACCCTGCCTCCCTATCCTCTCTTGATATGCACTGTTGGTGGGTTTCCACGGATGTAATCCTGACCAATGCTCAGATGTGTATGCTCAGGGGCAACATGCATGTTCAGGGCCAGGCCTGGGCCCACTGAACACGGGTATACCCAGGGTGCCCTCATCTCCTGAGCTCTTGCTGTGTTTCGGTTGAGTAGTTCCCAGCAAGAGGTAGATCTTTTTATTTTACAGAGGGGGAAACTAAAATGTGTGATAATTGACATGACTCGTCCAAGACCCCATAGCTAGCAGGTAGCAGAGCAGAATTTGAACTCAGGTCAGTGGGATCCTAGAGTTCTTTTGCGATCATAAAGGAACCATCTAAACTAGCTTTCCTCAGAACCTGTTGAGCTTAAAGTTCCGGGAGCAATAGGATCCTTGCTTTCTTAACTCAAAATCCTTAGAAGGAGCCACTTGGTGGAGGATGGATGTTTCTAGGGACAGGCATATCCCCACTGATGAGGAACACAGCTGTCTGGAGGCTGAATGGGGGTTGGAACCCAAAGCCTGCACGCACACTTGTGCAACTGCTGGAGCTTTCCTTACGTTCCAGGACTGGGTAACCAATGTGTGCAGTGATGACCCACTCATCAGAAAAATACTAGATTACATTTAGTGGAAGAGGGGATGCAGTATTACATCCTAAAAACATTTTTTGTCAGAATTGGGTAAAAACCTGTTTGGATATTTGGGTTCTCTAGGAAACTCAATGTGGGATGGCCCATTCCTCTGTGTCCTTCCTGCACACATCTGTGTACACAACTATGTGACTCTACCCATTGCTGGACCAATCTGGACACGACTACTGCCTGATGATTCTCTGGGTTGACTGTGCTAAGCTGGGCAGTTTTTCTGTTTCAGGTGGCACTGGCTGGGGTGGCTCACTTGACTTACATTCAGTGGACTGCTGTGCTGGAAAGCTCTGGGAAGCCCTTACATATCTGGAGCCTTGGCACTCCTCCAAGTGACCTCTCTGTGTGGCCAGCTTGGGCTTCCTCACACGCATGGTGTTCTCCGGGAGAAGGTGGAAGCTACCAGAATTTTTAGAGGCTGGACCGGTCACTATGGTCAAAGCAAGTCGTAAGGCTAAGCTGGAAGCAGGATAAGGGGAGGTGGATTCTACCCTTTGATGTGAGAGTAGGAGGTGTGCACAGGGATGGAAGAAGTGGAGGATAGGCATCTGAGGCTGTGCACAAGCCGGTGGGGGTGGGGGCGGGAGGATGCTGAAGACAAGGAATTAAAGAAACCCGTGAGTCTGAGTGGGGTACGAAAATACCACATGCCTAAGGGGTGCTCCAAATGTTAGAAATGTGGTGCAGGTCAAGGCATATATAACTTTAAGGCATTGCTTCTCTGTGAAATCCATCATTTCTAAGATTTTCAGAAAGTTTCAGAAACTGCATTGCCCGTAAAAAGATAGTGGCTCGTGATTCATTTGCATGGACTTCGCCTTGCCTTACTTTCCTGAATTCATTCTCTTGTCAAATGTGCTCTGTCCAGGGCACTGTGCACATTTCCGGGAAAGCTGTCCCGGCCTCCAGCCACAATCCCAGCACCAGTCCTGGTCCTCTTTTTCCACGAATCAGCTAGATTGGCAGCCTGGCTCTGATGTTTGTAATCCTTTCACGGGAAGGTGGGAGTTTGCTCAGGTACGTGCTTCAGAAACATGTCGAATTTGTCTTTCTTAGCAGATTGTCATTTGCCTCAAGGAGAGAGAAAGCCTGAGAATAGAATTCCTCTTCAGTCCTTTGTGGTGCCTTGGTTGTGACTGTCACTCTATAAATGTTGAATACATACATTCCTGCTTTGTTTTTACCTTTGTTTCCTTCCTCATCAACTCATGGAGAATTTGATAAATTTTTGGCTAGATCCAAGATAGGGGGAATGTTCTAGTGTTAATCCAAGTGATTTGGAATTTTTTAAAGTAAGATTTATATAACCCTTCAGGGATACTAATCAATACTCCTTTGTCACTTGTTCATATTCTTGTTTAGGGGGAAAGCCTCAACAGAGGAGGATTCTTAAGAGCCAAAAAAATGAGTCATAGATATCTTGTTTTGGCCTAATTCTAATCTCCTCCTTGGACAAAATGATTTGCATGAGATCATGCAGAAGAACGGCTAAGCAGAGTTGGAGCTCCTACCATTCTACTTCCTCTGCTTGTTCTCCAGTTTAAGGAGAAACTTCATTCCTTCCGTCACTTCTCAAACATTTCATCAGGGCTGCAAGCATTGATCCTAGTGAGAGTATGCAGGGTAAAACTTGGCTCTTTCCCTCAAGGAGCTCACAGGCTGCAGTACAAATCCTATCAGTGAAGGCCTGCCTAGGAAAACAAGGCTTTTAAAGAGCTGGCTGTTCTGAGTTTTGAAGGATATGTAGGAGTTTGCTAAGTGGAACAGTGGGAATGGGGCTTCCCAGGCAGAGTCGTAAGATGTTCTCAGTTGACTGGGACTGGTGAGCATTATTATGTGACAGGAGCTGGAGAGACGAGGTGTAGAGAAGCCAGATAGCAGAAGGACTAAAGGATTTGGGCTTTATTCCTACAATAATGAGGTCCATTGAAGGAATTTAAACAGGGGCAGATAGGATCTGATTTGCATTTAGAATAATCATTCTGGTGGACTTGAGTGAGGTCAAGATTGATTAGGAGACTGCTGAGGTCATCTGGGGCGTGATGCCTGTTCTACCAGGCCATCTACCCACATGGAAATAGGCTGAAGAATTTTGTGGTGCCCATGGGACATCCAAGTAGAATTATCTGATTATTCAGTGGGTAATTATTCAACATAGGCCCTGTGTTCAACAGTGGGAGCTTAGAGACAGATGTTCCAGCTTTGGGAATTGTTAGCATTTAAATGGCACTCATCACCGTGGTGAAGGTGAGTTTTGCCCAAGAAAAGTGTGTAGAATCAGAAGAGGGCTTTAGGGCCTAGCACTAGAGGGAGTAGTCAGAGAAGGGGGGTCCCCAGCACAGAACATCCGTGCCCTGCCCTGCTTCCTACCCAGGCCTCGGCTTGTGTATCATTTCATATCATCTGTAAATAGTTAAACTTCTTCCCTACCAATACGGATGCCTCATTCTTTTTCTTGTCTGATTGCTACAGCCAGGATTTCTAGTACTACATTGAATAAAAGCGGCAAGAGTGGAAATCCTTGTGTTGTTCCTGATCTTAGAGGAAAAGGTCTCAGTTATTCACTGTGGAGTGTGATGTTAACGTGCAGTTTTTATATGTGGCCTTTATTACATTGAGGTATGTTCCCTCTGAACCCACTTTGAGAGTTTTTATCCTGAACAGATGGTGAATTTTGTGAAATGCTTTTTCTACATCTATTGAAATGATCATATGATTTTTTTTTATCCTTCATCTTGTTGATGTGTATTGTGTTGACTGATTTGCAAATATTGAACCATCCTTGCATCTCTGGAATAAATTTCACTTGATTGTGTGATAAGTGATCTTTTTAATATATTGTTGAATGTGGTTTGCTAATATTTCCTTGAGGATTTTTGCACTTATGTCCATCATGGATATTAGGCTGTAATTCTCTTTTTTGTGTGTGATGTTCAATTGAGCATATAATTTTTCACAGTGTTCTCTTCCAGTCCTTTGTATTCTGTGGTATCAGTTTTTACTTTTATTTCTGATTTTATTTATATGGGTCCTTTATTTTTTCCCTGATGAGTCTGGCAAAGGGTATCAATGTTAATCTTTTCAAAGAACCAGCTTTTAGTTCCATTAATTTTTTTCCTATTTTTTTTAAGTTTCATTTATTTCTGTTCTTCATGATTTCCTTCCTTTTACTCACCTTGAATTTTGTTCTTTTTTTTTTTTTCTTTTTAACTCCTTTAGGTAAAGTTGGACTGTTTGAGCTCTCTCTTGGCCATTTTGTGTTTGATGCATCTTCCTTCCTCTGATCAGGTTCTCAGCCTTTTCCTCCAGCAAAATTCCTCTTTGTGGTTTCTAAGAAATTTCCTTTGATTAGTAATGAAGGCTTTTCTTTTCCCTTTCCTCTCTTCAAGAATGCTTTCTTTGTTGTAAACAGAACAGAAAATGACATGTTTAAGACGAAATCCCACCCCACTCTCTACTCCCATTCAAAACCCCAAAGTAAGTGGACTGGAGTTGAACCTTTGCAAGATTTCCATGGTTGTGGTTTGCTGTTCCCATGTCCTTTCAAGACTGGTCCCTGTGAAATGTAACTTGGTGCCAGCTGAGTCAGATCTGGCAGCATAAGGCCAGGCAGCTGCTTCTCCCATTTCCGTGGTTGGCTCTAGGTGGGCTTCTTGGCTGCCTCCTGGAAGGCTGTTTTTCACTCAGTGGGACTGGGCCCTGGGCAATTGATCTCTGTGAGCCAATTTCTTAAGATACTGATAAGCCCAACGTGAGATCACTACTACTTGATGATGGTAGGTGGACCTTGCCACCCTCACGAGGAGGAAAACTATGTACGTCTGTTATTTGGTACAAATTTGCTACAAATTCCTAAGAAACCAAATCAGTAATTTCCTGAAAGGGAATCTGAACAAGGAGCATTGCATGGTGCTAAGGGTGGGTCATCGTCTTAGGCTGGGGCTGGGAGCTGCTCCTGTCACCCCAAGGCCTATTTCCCAGTGTCCAAAGACTCTGTCAATTGCCAGGAAAGTGGTACAATTTTCACCTCGGCTCTTTTTCTAAACTCCTACACGTGATTATAGCTTGTCTTTCATGAGCACTCTGGAAAACATTACTGCTCAGAACCCCCTCACAAATTGGGATTGTAGTTTACGTTGCCTGCCCTCTGGGAACAAATCTGGGACCCTGCTGCTTTATTTCAGTAAGGACTTGCTGTAGTGTGATCATTTTAGGGAGCATTTCCTCTCCCTTCCAGAGCATCTGGTTCCAGACCCAGCTGACCTCTGCAGTTATAACCATGTAGGGACCTCAGGAGTCTGGCCTGCCAATGAGCTTTCTACTTTAGGAATCCAGAAAGCCACTTGGCTTCACTATTTTGACTCCAAGTACCTCCTGGCTCCCAACTTTACCCACTGTGAGATCTTAGGTACATTATTTAATCTCCATCTAGGATCTGCCTCTGTGAAATGGTTCAGTGCTGAGAAGAAACACGCTAACCTATGTACATGGCCTTCCCAGCAGATGTCTGGAGGGCACCTTGGTTGGGTTATTGAACTCTTAAACCCCCCTTTTTGGTAGGGGAGGGGAGCTGGGCCACCATTTTTTGTTGTTGTCATTGTTGCCTGGTAAGTGTTAGAGGGAATGTGCTTTTCAGATGAAGTTTCCCATGAGGACAAAGAATACTTTTTTTTTTTTTTAAGATTTATTTATTTATTCATGAGAGAGACAGACTGAGAGAGGCAGAGGGAGAAACAGGCTCTTTGCAGGGAGCCTGATGTGGGACTCGATCCTGGATCCTGGGATCATGACCTGAGCCAAAGGCAGGCACTCAACTGCTGAGCCACCCAGGCGTCCCGACAAAGAATACTTTTGATTGAGGTTTTGTTTGTTTGTTTGTTTGGGTTCAGTTTTGCATCATGGCAGTGGCCTTTCATTTACTTTCCCTATTTGCAGAGGAATGAATTAAGAGTAGGTAGTGGGTGGTGAGACTCAGTGAAAAAAAAATCTCCAGAATGGATTTAATATCAAATGCATCCTTCCATGGGATCAAATCACTTGAGCCATGTGGGACTTGGTTTCTTTATTGAGAAGGAAGAGGGCCCTGGGGGCTGTGGGATACCCCCTACTGCTTCTGGGTGGCCCCAAGTGGCTCCTCTCCACAAGCATTAGTGATACACCTCCCAAGACTTCTCACTGAATTTAGGGGGTAGAGAGGGTCGTGGGGCTCATGGTCCAACCTGCAGACTGTGGAATTCCCGACACAACCTCTAATCTTTGTTTCCATTTCTCTGGAGATGGGGAAATCCCTTTCAGGACAGCCTCATTGGTCTGAAGATGCTGTTAAAACTAGTTATGGGGGCATTTACATAGATCTTGAAAGTACTTTTTATCTGCTGAGTGTCTTCAGTCCTCATACCTACTCTGAGTTGATATTGTCTCTGGCATAATATATGGAAGAGGAGAGGGAGGACGGTTACTTGGTGGGGGGAGAAGGGCTAGATGAGGCAAATAAATGCCCAGAACTGTGAAGGGAAAATGCAGTGTAGGCTCATCACAGGTCTTCTAGATTCAAATGTGGTGAAAGTTTCTCACCTGATGAGATTGGAACAGGTCTTTGGTCAGTTAATGTGCAGAGTTCTGGTGACAGTGACCACACAACTATGTGTCAAAACACATAGACTATATACCAAAAGGAGTGAATTTCACTGTATGTGAAAAGGAATAAAAATAGCTGGATGGAGGGAGGTCAATGGGATGGAGGGAGGGATTTCAATACAGTGTGTTAAGTAAAAGCTGTGCTACCTCAGCAGGACCGTCTGTGGAGTGAGGGGGGTAGGCTTGGACTGGCCATCATGGAACATTTGGGGGTGAAAAGAAGTGTTCCAAATCGTGACTGAGGGTGTAGTCACACAGCCATATGCATTTGTCAACACTCTTCAAAATACACGCTTGCTGATTGGAAACAAGAATGCCATGAGATAGATTTTTTAAAAAGTAAAATCCAGAGATCACAAGGCGGTTGTACATCTGTATATACATTTACATGTATTTGATCTTATTTTAATTGAACACGGTTAGCTGTATGGCTGCTTGCTCATCTTTTGTTGAGGAAAGATCTTTCCTTTAGTGTTCCTTGTAGCCAGGATATGTCGTCTGTAATTTACAAAGAGAGAATTAAAAGTCAATTGGAAATAATCTGGGTACAGAATTTTAGATTTTTTTAGGACTTTTTTTGGCCAAATTTTTGCTGGTATCTTGCTCACTTCTAACTTGTCAGTGGTTTCTTTAACTGCTCAAATATTTCCAAGACGTTCACTTTACTTTTCTTAGAAACAATCGCTTTTTTTTCAAACTCAAACTTTATCTGTTAAGGTTATATTTAAGTTATATAAATATGATGCCAAAAAGCAGCGGACATAACCAGGTTTGGGACTAAACACAACTGCCGGTGGGGAAACACTCCATAAGTTAGAGCAGAAATGCAGGGGAGTGTTCTAGAGAGGATCCTGCCAGCTGTGAAAGGCCGGTTTTACAGAGGGACAGATGCTCTTGACTCATCTGGAATATTGATCGGTTCAGAGCACTTCAGGGCTGTCCTGTGCTCCTAGCCCTTCTGTTCAAGCCCCTTCCTTCCCAATCTTAGCATCTGTTCCTGGTTGTAGTTTTTGTAGAGAGGGATGCGCACCTGCCTCCTATTTATTCTCTCCAGCAGCCCGTCAGTACTTAAATTCAGCCATCTCGCTGCCTCCAGTTGTCTCAGCCAAATCACCTTACCTTTTCAAGAAGTGATGTGGGTTTTTAGATCTTACAGGATCCATGTGATATGGGTTTTTGGATCTTACAGGATCCGGGGCAGCTTTCTGCTTGCAAATGACATGCGGTGCCCAGGGATGCCTGTTCCTGTCTTCCAGACATTGTTACCCTTGCCTAAGAGCCTGACCGTACTACCTGGCTTTGGGACTTATGTGCTAGAGGCGTCAATTCTTCTACAGCTCTTTAAGATTTGATGGAGAGGATGGTCTCTCTTGGAAAATTAAGGTCTCAAACCTTCATGAAACAATTATAATCTACATAAGTATTTGTTTTAATGTAGCTGCCTGGACACCCCTGTGGAGACTGTTGGAATGTTCCCCTACCTGGCAGATTGTGCTGTTTAAGAGAGTAGGGAGAGGCAGAGGAACCCTTCCAAGGGACTATTCAGCTGGGGATTGCTGCTCATGGCTGGAGGGGGTGTTGGCCAGCCTGGGCTGCCCATGGCTGTGACCCTCTGCAGCCTGCACACGCCTATGCTGTCTCCTTCCTCCATTGCTTCTCTGCTCCCATCACCCTGCTGGAACGGCCAAGATGAGCATGATTTCCATGTTAACCAGTCTGACCCATCCCCTTCTTTGCCAGCCGTTCTTACAGGGATGCTGCATGTGGTATGACCTAGACTGTAGAATTTCATTTGTGTGTCTGTAGATGGGCATCTGTTGTTCATCTAGCTAGTATTTTATCTTTTCACCCAGCCAAACACCTATGGCTCTGGATATATGTTTACACAAGTTGCTCGGTGCTGGGTGCTGGGTGCGACAGAGATGGATAACCTGGGGTCCTGCTTACAAGGGGTACCCAGCTTGGCTTTTTTTTTTTTTAATTTTTATTTATTTATGATAGTCACAGAGAGAGAGAGAGAGAGAGAGAGAGAGGCAGAGACATAGGCAGAGGGAGAAGCAGGCTCCATGCACTGGGAGCCTGATGTGGGATTCGATCCTGGGTCTCCAGGATCGCGCCCTGGGCCAAAGGCAGGCGCCAAACCGCTGCGCCACCCAGGGATCCCTCAGCTTGGCTTATTTAACATGAAAAAAATGGTCTGAATATGGGCATGGTGTCCCTCCATAAATATTTGTTGAATTTTTAAAAAGAATTTATTTATTCATGAGACACACACAGAGAAGCAGAGACACAGGCAGAGGGAGAAGCAGGTGCCACGCAGGGAGCCCAACACAGGACTCGATCCCAGGTCTCCAGGGTCAGGCCCTGGGCTGAAGGCGGCACTAAACCACTGAGCCACCTGGGCTGCCCTATTTGTTGAATGTTGATGCATGAGTTATTAGGTTGAATCACATAAAATCACCAATATCCAACCACTTTCAATCTGTTAAAAAAAAAAAACAGACCTTTCATATGGTTCAATCTAATATAGAAGTAACAAATGTGCCCATTATGGAAAGCCCAGAAAATGCTAAATCATATGGGAATATATTACCCATGATATCATCCCTCCAGGATGCCTACTGGTAACATTGGACCCCTTTTTATAGATTGATAGATTCGAAGATTGATTTTCCTCTATGTTGTGTGAAGTGCTTGTTCTAAGAAATGATTCGACCCAGGCAGGAGTTATAAAAAGTAACAATGAAAGCGCTCCCCTTCCCATAGGCAACCATTGCCAAGTGTTGCCTTTGGTGCACGTACTTCCCGGGAGCTTTCTATGAATTTGTATATTTATGTGAATATATGCACATTTAGGATTAAAGGATTATTTATGCGTTTATGCAGATCAGTGCTAACACCCGCATGCTCCTCTGTTAACTAGTTTCCCTCTCCAGGTGGTGATATACTTGCAGTCTGCAGCCCTTTCCTCCTTCAGGCAGGTGGGTCCACCCAAGGCTCACCTGGTGCCTCTTGGGGGCAGGGGTGGCTGCTCCTTTAGCTGAGGAAGAGCCAGGCTGGAGTGGCAAGCTGCTCCTGCCAGCCTCCATGTGACACAGCAAGAAGGACTCTAGCTGGGTCCCACTGAGCAGGAAGCGTGGGCACAGCCCCGCCAAGCAGGTGGATGGCGGAGGTGGCCAGGTGAGGGGTGGGCAGCAGCATCCTAGCCAGGAGTGAGGTGCTGCAATTAGTCCTGGCATCTGCTGTGGGCTTTATTCACTGGGACACTCAGAGGCACCCGAATTAACACAGATCAACTTGTAGGGCAAAAGAAAAGGAGGGTGACAGTTTGTGCAGAAGGAGGCAGAGCCAGGAGGAGGGAAGCCAGGCTAGGAGCTGGATGCCCAGGGCTCTGTGCAGCTCAGGGAACCTGGGGCTTCTGCTGGAGAGTTGGGGCTTTGTAGTACCCACATTTCTGGCAAGTGCCGACTGTCTTTGTGTTGCTGATTTTGCCTCTCTCACCTTTGTTAGAGAACAGGAGTTGAGTTCAAATGCTGGCCTCTGTGAGTGCTGGGGTCATAGGCAAGCCATTTGCTGTCATGGGCTTTGGTTTGCTCTTCCCTTAGTGAGGAGAATAGAGGGGCATGTACCTGATGGATGAGAGCCAAACACAAGGCCAGACGCTGGGGTTCCAGGTTGGCCATTTTTATTTGTATATTTTTTATTGGAGTTTGATTTGCCACCATTTAGTATAACACCCAGTGCTCATCCCGTCAAGTGTCCCCCCCATGCCCATCACCCAGTCACCCCATCCCCCCACCCACCTCCCCTTCCACTACCCCTTGTTCGTTTCCCATATATGTTTGTCCTCTGATTGACTTACTTCACTCAGCATAATACCCTCCAGTTCCATCCACCTTGAAGCAAATGGTGAGTATTTGTCATTTCTAATGGCTGAGTAATACTCCATTGTATACATAGACCACATCTTCTTTATCTATTCATCTGCCATTTATCAGCTCTGTGATCTTGGTCAAGTTGCTTAGCCTGGGTCTGCGCCTTATGAAATCTCTGAATGAGTTGCCATGGGTCTAAAGCTCTTAGAACAATGCTTGCCTCATAGGTTTGCTGTGATGATGATGACGATGATGGCTGGCTGGGTTGTGGCAAGGAACCCATGAGACAATGAGTGAAAGTCCTTTGTAAACCACAAAGCCCTATTCAGATGCAAGTGTTACTGTATTTTTATCTGTAATGCTGTTAAGCTGTTAAACCAGAAAGCATGTATCCCTTTTGAGAGGTGCTAATTTTGCTTGTGTGGAATTTATGAATTGGGATGAGTTGAGGTCTGCATCTAAGAGGATCTTGTTCCTGCTGCCTTCTGCCCCCTACTTGGTGTGTTGCTTCTGCCAGGTGGGGATGGCCTTGGAGATATTACTGTTTCCAGAGAGAGAATGCTGAAGCTCAGAGGGGAAGTCACTTGTTCCTGGCCTGAGGACAGAGGGACTGTGTCCTAGTCCCTATCTGGCTCCCAAACCAGTGTTCTTGCACCCCCTCAAAGCAGGGAGCTGATGAACACTGTGGCACCTGTTTATGTAGTGAGGCAGGGCCCTGCAATGGATACAGGCAGCAGGAGATGGAGAGTCTGTTCACAAGTAATTTTGAATCTGAGGGGGAAGACCTAGACAGCTATTTGAGATGGCCTTGGCTGCAATCTTTAGTCAGTGGGGAGAACTGCTGTCCCAGGAGGGAGTGCAGAAGAAATATTTGAAGTAATAATGGTGGGGAAATGTCCAAAACCTATAAACCCATGGTTTAAGAAGCATGACATAATTCAGGCTCTGCTCCAGGTTCTTACATGGAGATGGGAGAGCTTCGGGGAGCTGTGGGCAGAGGGGATAGGTGGGTATCGGGATATGGAGTGACAAGGGTGAGTGAGGGATTAGTGGGGTGTTATGAGGAATTTATTCAAGTGGAAGGTTATTGAGTCCGTGGTTGTGTGGGGAAAAGGACGTGAACTGAGAGATGGATGGAACGAAGGCAGGTGACCTCGTGTAAGCACATTTGAAGGGGATCGTCTGGCATTCTGTGCCTTGAAAGAGTTGCCAGTGTGAAACTAGGGTGGTCTCAGGCTTCAGATTTTTGCTGGTGAACTGCTCTTGGTTGCATGGTTGATCTTGCTCCCCCCCCCCCCCCCGCCCAATCTTGGGAATGGTTTGCTGCCCTGGAGACAGGGCTCCCTCCCCAGAGATCTGGAGCCAGGAGCTGTGTGGTTTCCTGGGCCATGATTGCCTGCCCTTGATCCCCTGGCTGTGTAAGAAGGAAGTCAGAAGCTGGTGTGGTTTTTTTCCCCCAACTCCTGAGAGGCCGTATTGAGAGAGGCTGATTTGAGAGTAAATACCCTGAGAGGTATTTCCTCTGGCTCAGAATAATTGACTTAATCTGCAATGTGGCTCATTTTTCCCTTTGGAAAAAGGAGAGATACAGCCTGACTCACTCCTTCATACGATACTGTTGCTCAACTTCTCCCCCAGGAAAGTCTCTCATAGGCATGTTTTGATATAATCATTGCTTTGCCTCCCATGACAGAGACAGCAGAGTACAGTGTCTTTCCTTCTCCTGGATGTGAGGCTGGGGCTCATCCCAAATTGACTGAAAGGATGTCCTCAAGTCCTCAAGGGGGTACTATGACACACAAGACTTGTGAAAGTACAAAGAAAATGCCTCTTTCTGCCTGGATTAGGAGTGGGCTCATGGAGCAGGCATTACTGAGCTGGCCCATGGGGGGAAAATTGTACTGTGAGCCCTATATTGTTATGAGGCAGAAGCAAGTTTTGAGCAGTGGTCTAAAGGATAAACACTATATATATATTATATACACCCATATATATGTTGTATATATAATACGTGTGGGTATACACACATATATTATAATGTTATATATAACATATGTATATATATATTTAACAGATTTTTTGGAGAATTGGGTAAGATAGTAAGAAAACTGGCAGGTAATTTTGAATCTGAGGGGGAAGACCTAGACAGCTATTTGAGATGGCCTTGGCTGCAATCTTTAGTCCGTGGGGAGCACTGCAGTCCCAGGAGGGAGTACAGAAGAAATATTTAAAGTAATAATGGTGGGGAAATGTCCAAAACCTATAAATCCATGGTTTAAGAAGCATGGCATAATTCAGGTAAATACAAAACTAAAAGAGAATCACATAACACTGTAGCATAATCAAATTACTTGATACTAGTAATAAGGAGAAACTAATAACTAGAAAGAAAATGAAAAAAATGTGTTACATGGAAAGAAGAATGACAGCAAATGTCCAGTCAGAAATTATTCTAAGGCAGAAGACAATAGAACTGAAAGATAAAAATGATCAATCTAGAATTTTATATCCAACAAAAATATCCTTCAGAAAATGAAGGTGAAATACTTTTTTGATGGGGGTGCCTGGCTGGCTCAGTTGGAAGAGCATGTGATTTCTCGATCTCAGTGTCATGAATTCAAGTCCCCCACTGGGGGTAGAAATTTTTTAAGTATTTTTAAAAAAGATTGTATTTATTTATTCATGAAACACACACACACACACACACACACACACACAGAGGCAGAGACACAGGCAGAGGGAAAAGCAGGCTCCATGCAGGGAGCCTGACGTGATCATGCCCTGGGCCGAAGGCAGGCGCCAAACTGCTGAGCCACCCAGGGATCCCCTAAAGTATTTTTTAAAAATATTTTTAAAGGGGCACCTTGGTGGCTCAGTGGTTGAGTGTTTGCCTTTGGCTCAGGTCATGATCTGGGGGTCCTTGGATCAAGTCCCACTTTTCTCCCTCTGCCTGTGTTTCTGCTTCTCTGTCTCTCATGAATAAATTTTTAAAGATTTATTTTAGAGACAGCACACACACGAGAGCATGCATGAGTAGGAGGAAGGGCAGAGGGAGAGAATCTTCAAGCAGACTCCCTGCTGAGTATGGAGCCTGCTTGGGGCTTGATCTCAGGACCCATGAAATCAAGAGTCAGACACTCAACTGAGTGAGCCACTGAGGCACCCCAATAAACTTTCTTTTATAGACAAATTATGAAATGTTCCTTTGTCCCTGGTAATATTAAATATTCCAAAGTCTAAATTGGTCCAGATGGTTGTTCAGTTTCTTCAAATGTTCTATATATTGACTAATTTGTCTATTTTACCAGTAACAGAGGAATGATGCAATCTTCAAATATCATGGGTTTGTCTTTTCTTCCTTTTAGTTCTGTCAACTTTTGCTTCATGTATTTTGAAGCTTTGTTATTAGGTGCATATGCATTTAGGATTACGATGAATATTTAGTGAATCACCTCCTATATCTTGAAAATCACAATATATTTGGAAATTAAACAGATACCTAAATAACCCATGGGTCAAGACAGAAATCACAAGAGACATTAGAAAATATGTTGAATTAAATGAAAATATACTGGGATGCCTATGTGGCTCAGTGGTTGAGTGTCCGCCTTTGACTCAGGGCGTGATCCTGGAGTTCCAGGATTGAGTCCCACATCAGGCTTCCTGCATGGAGCCTACTTCTCCCTCTGCCTATGTATCTGCCTCTCTCTCTCTATGTCTCTTGTGAATAAATAAATAATCTTTAAAAAAGTAAATAAATGAAAATATGCCAAAATATGTGCAATGTAGGCAAAGTAGTACTAAGAGGGACATTTATAGTATTAAATGTTTATATTAATAAAGGTCTAAAATCAATTATGCTTCCACCAGAGTAAAAAGTAGAAAGTAATAATAAAGATAATTAAAGAAAAATCAGTGAATCCAAAGCTGGTTCTTTGAAATAGTTCAAATTGATAAATCTCTAGCTAGATCATCAGGGAAATTAGAGCAGAATCAAATTACAAATACCGGAAATGGAAATAGTCATAGATCCTACAGACATTAACAGGAAAATATAGGTTATCTATTATCTAACTACTATATGCCAACAAATTTGACAACTTAGACAAATTGAACAAATGACTTGAGAGATATAAACTACCAAAGTTGAGTAGTCCTATATCAATTACAGAACTTGAGCTTGAACTTAAAAACCTTCTCCGAAGAGAACTCCAGTTTCACCTGCCTTCAATGCTGAATTCCACAAAACAATTAAGAGTGAAATAATATCAGTTTTACACAAACTATGCCAGAAAATAGAACGGGAACATTTGCTTGCTCATTTTATGATATGAGGTCAGCATTCCCAGATATCAAAACCACAAAAAAGACATAGGAAAAAAAGAATAGGTAAATAGCTCTCATTGTGTGTGTGAATATCTTTAATAGAACATTAGCAAATAAAACCCAGCAGTGTGTAAAAAGGGTAAAACATAATGACCAGTTAGGGATTTTTGAAGGAATATAATGTTGTTTTGACATGTTAAAATTAATTGATATAATTTAACATATTAGACTTTTTAAAAAGGAAAATTCATGATGATTTCTATAAATACAGAAAAAGTACTTGATAAAATTCAACACCTATTTGTAGTAAAACGTCTTGGCAAACTAGGAATAAAAGAAAATTTCTTTGACCTGAGAAAAGGCATCTATGAAAAACCTACATCATATTTAATAGTGAAAATCTAAATCCTCCCCTCCTAAGCAGTTTTGGCTTCATGGGCAATGTGGCTTGTGCAGTCTTGAAATTCTGATGTTATCTTTGACCTTGTGTTTTGTAACTGAAGTCTACTGGGACAGTGGAACGTGCCCGTGTGCAGAGGAAGTATACACAATATGTGTGTTTTCCATTCCTTGCCTGGCCCATTTTCATGGAGTGTTTGCAGTGCTCCAATGGCATGAATCATAGTGTCTGGGAGTTCAGCAAGATGCAAAACAAGTACAAAGTAAATGTGTTATATCTACAGCTATGTGGAGATCCTGACAACCCTGAGAGGCCATGCTTTCTATTCAAATTAGAACTTCTAATGCAGAAAGAAGGCTGTGGCATTCTTTTTTATTTTTTTTTATTTTTGTTTTTTGGCTGTGGCATTCTAGTAAACATGAGCATACAAGGAACCAACACCATGTCTTTATTACCCATGTTGCTTTCCTGTGTTAGCCAACCATTTAACACAGAAATTAATGGCATAGAAGGAAAGGAAAGGTAGAAACCATAGTTCTTTTTCTTTTCAGGCCTTCATTAGTAAGCTAAGGTAAACCTTAGAATGTGTGCATATCAAGAAGTGAAATAAAAAGCTTAGTTTTGTACAATGTTTCCACTGTTTTGGTAAGAATGACATACATATATGCACATATAGACCTAAGATACTCATTGTTTCATTTTAGTGTTCTTCATACGTGTTAAATGCTCTTATATTTGCATTTAAAACTGGCATTGTACATTGTAAAGATAGATGGTAAAAATCCATGCTAATTACTTTGTTTTTAAAGATTTTATTTATTCATGAGAGAGGAGGAGAGAGGCAGAAACACAGGCAGAGGAAGAAGCAGGCTCCCTGCAGGGAGCCCAATGCAGGACTCAATCCCAGGACCCTGGGATCACACCGTGAGCCAAAGGCAGATGCTCAATTGCTGAGCTACCCAGGTGCCCCCATGCTAATAATTTTAAAATTTAACTTAGACCAGGGTTGAATAAAAAATAAAAATCACCATGACAAATCAAACACCGCAGAGGACAGGGCAAAACCTTATATTTTAGTACCTTCATTGGCTCTTTTTTCCTGCTTTTTGAATAAGGGAACCTTCTTTTTCTCTTTGCAGTAGGCCTCTAAGTTATGGAGCTGTCTCTGTCCCTCAGGTCAAGAACAGGACAGGAAAGAAAGTTTGTTCTCATCGCTTCTTTCATGAGGTCCTAACCAGTGCAATAAAGCAAGAAAAAACAGTCCTACAAATAAGAAAGAAATGAAACTGTAGGTTTTCATGTGATATGATTATCTATGTAGAAAATCCTAAGGAATCCTCAAAAATCCTAGAAATGAACTTAACAAATTTGGAAGTTACATGATTAATATTAAAAGATCTATGGTAGTGTCTCAGTTAAGCATCCAACTCTTGATTTCAGCTCAGGTTGTGATCTTAGGATTGTTGAGTTGAGCCCCAATGTTGGGCTCTATGCTGGGTTATTGAGCCTTTTTCAGAGAAGGTTCTCTTGGGCAGCCCGGGTGGCTCAGCGGTTTAGTGCTGCCTTCAGTCCAGGGCCGGATCCTGGAGATCCGGGATCAAGTTCCACGTCGGGCTTCCTGCATGGAGCCTGCTTCTCCCTCTGCCTGTGTCTCTGCCCGCCCCCCCCCCCCCAGCCCCCTCTCTGTGTCTCTCATGAATAAATAAAATCTAAAAAAAAAAAAAAAATTCTCTCTCTCCCTCTGCTCTGCCCCCCCCCCCCCCCCCAATCCTGCTCTCATGCTCTCTTTAAAAACAAAAACCTGTTTTTCTGTACTGGCAACAAACAATTGGAAACTGAAAAAAAAAATCCATTTAAAGTAGCATCCAAAACCATGAAATACTTAAGTCTTCACACATCTTGTTAAATTTAGCTTTTTATAGTGAAAAATATAAAACCTTGCTGAAAGAAATTAAACCTAAATTAATGGAAAGAACACAGATAATAAGATGTCAATTCTCTCTAAATTGTTACAGGTTCAATTCAGTCCAAATAAAAATCCCATCAGTTTTGTTTTTTTTTTTTTTTGTAGAAATTGATGATTAAAAATTTATATAGGGATGCTTCGGTGGCTCGGTGGTTGAGTGTCTGCCTTTAGCTCAGGACGTGATCCTGGAGTCCTGGGATCGAGTCCCGCATTGGGTTCCCTGCATGGAGCCTGCTTCTCCCTCTGCCTGTGTCTCTGTCTCTGTGTCTCTCATGAGTAAATAAATAAAATCTTTTTTTTTTTAAATTTATTTATTTATGATAGTCACAAGGAGAGACGGAGAGAGAGGGGCAGAGACACAGGCAGAGAGAGAAGCAGGCTCCATGCACCCAGAGCCCGACGTGGGATTCGATCCCGGGTCTCCAGGATCGCGCCCTGGGCCAAAGGCAAGCGCTAAACCGCTGCGCCACCCAGGGATCCCTAAATAAAATCTTTAAAAAAAATTATTTGGGGATCCCTGGGTGGCGCAGCGGTTTGGCGCCTGCCTTTGGCCCAGGGCGCGATCCTGGAGACCCGGGATCGAATCCCACATCGGGCTCCCGGTGCATGGAGCCTGCTTCTCCCTCCGCCTGTGTCTGTGCCTCTCTCTCTCTCTCTCTCTCTGTGACTATCATAAATAAATAAAAAATTAAAAAAAAATTAAAAAAAATTATTTGGATACATAAATTAGAGAAAGAATTTAAGAAAGAGGACTTATATTACTACCTGATTATGTGATATAAAGTTACAGCAATCAAGACCAGTATAGTACTAACCTAAGCATAGAATCCAAATAAAGTTCAGAAATGTGCACATCTTTGATCAGTTAATATTCAATGAAAATGCCAAGTTAGTTCAATGGAAAAAAATTATAATCTTTCAGTAGATAATACTGGAATCATTAGATATCCATATGGGCAAAAATCATAATCTGTACCTTACCCCGCATATAAAAATTAAGTTGAAATAGATCATAGTAAGACTTCTACTATAGAACATTCAGGAAAAAAAAAATCCTTGTGACCTTGGGTTGGGCAAAGATTTCTTGAATGGAGATAAGTATTAAAGCTGCTAACCTTATTTTCCATGGGAGGAAGTTGAAGAGGGAGGTTTTATGGGACCTAACAAATGATAGAATAGGAACTTCTCTGGCTCCAAAGCCATTGCTCAGGGAGGCCTGGGTGGCCCAGTTGGTTAAGCGCCTGCCTTCCACTAAGGTCATGATATCCTGGTCCTGGGATCAAGTCCCATGTCAGCCTCCCTGCTCAGTGGGGAGTCTGCTTCTCTTGAGCAGTTCAGGCAGATGGTTCCAGCAGTGTCTGGCCCTGCCATGAAGAGCCCTCCTGGTCAGAGAGGGTAAAGGGACAGGAGAGGGACTGAGCCCTCCAGCTGAGCAGTAGGGTCCCAGGGTCTGGCTGGCAGGCTGACTTGGGGAGAGCCAATGGGCCCTGGGAGAGGGTCACAATAGTGGGGAGACGCTGAAAGCTGTGTGTGGGGACAGCTTGAGTAAGCATCAAGGTGAACCTTCTAGGGCAAGCCTAAGGGCCATGAAGTTGTATTTATTTTTTCTTAAGTAGGCTCTGCACCCAGCGTGGAGCCCAACTCAGAGCTTGGACTCTCAATCCTGAGATCAGGACCTGAGCTGAGATCTAGAGTTTGGCACCTAACCATTGGAGCCCCCCGGGCGCCCCATGAAGTTGTGTGTAGATACTAACATGCAGCAGGAAGATGATCCTTCACTCTAGTGGTTCCCAAGTGGAACAGGCTGCGCTGGGATCCCCTGGGTGGGGAGGAGGGCTTTGCTCAGAATGCAGATTCTGGGTCCTTGCCGGCGGGTGGAGCCTGGGAGCAGAAGCGCACACGGGCTTGGGAACCACTGATGCCCCTACCCGGCCTGGGGATGGAAAGCCGTTAAAGGGGACTCAGGGGGCAGCCCCGGTGGCTCAGCGGTTTAGAGCCATCTGCAGCCTGGGGTGTGATCCTGGAGACCCGGGATCCAGTCCCACATCGGACTCCCTGCGTGGAGCCTGCTTCTCCCTCTGCCTGTGTCTCTGCCTCTCTTTCTCTGTGTCTATGAATAAATGGCTAAAATCTTTAAAAAAAAAATAAAGCGGGCTCAGGAAGCTGGAGAACTGGGAACAAAGTTCATTGCAGTGTTGGGAATTTACAACGTGCCTTGTCGTAATAGCTGACGTTCATCAAGCCTTTCTGCACGGTCATCGGGGACCCACCACGGAGGATGCCACAGGAGCATGGTGCCCAGGGGTGAGCTGGGAGTGGCGGGGCAGCCACGGGGGCAGGGCTGGCAGCGCTGACTGATGACAGGCTTACATCCCGCACTCGGGCCAAGAGAGTCCAGCTCTGGACTCTCAGTGTGTCAAGAGCAGAAGGCTGGTAAGTGGGAAAACAAGGCAAAACCAATGGAAATAATTGATTTTATTTTTTAAGATTTTATTTATTCATGAGAGACACCGAGAGAGAGGCAGAGGGAGAAGCAGGCTCCATGCAGGGAGCCTGATGTGGGACTCGATCCCGGGATTCCAGGATCAGGCCCTGAGTTGAAGGTGGTGCTAAACCGCTGAGCCACCCGGGCTGCCCACAATGGAAATAATTTAAAAGTCAGGAACTTCTCGGGAAGCCAGGGGCTGGTTTTAGAACTTTTGAAAGCCCAGAAAGCGTGTGTGCCCAGGATGGGAAGATCCCAGCCGGCGCTGTGGCAGTGGCCCATCTCTGAGGGAGCAGATGGATGATGGCTCTGGCAGGTGGGAATAGCATTTGAAGGCAAGAGGAGGGAAATGAGGTGGTTGCAGAGGAGATCAGCCCAACAAGTGAGTCGTGTGGCATCATTTGTGAGGGATGGTCAGGTCGATGGCTATAGGCCCTTCGTGCCAGCAGCAGTTGTCCAGCAGAACCCCAGTGACCAGTGGCTGGACCATGTGCATCAGCTGACACAGAACTGCTCAGAACTGATTGTAGTCCCCTTGTCAGCTGGACTCGCCCTTGTCCTGGAGGGAAGGCTCATCTGAGATGACAGTTCTGTGGGGACAACTCGAACCAGTTCCAGTTTATAATGGCAATGCATCCCCTGTAAATGTTGGCACTGAACGATGTGGGACAGATGACTGGCTCGCACTGATCTCTGGGCAGGCAGGGCATCTTCCATTCCTGGTGGCCGTGACCCTCTGGTTCCCAATTCCTGCATTTCACAACACAAGAGCCAGAGAGCAGAAGGTGAGGCCATTGGATTCTGGGCCCACACCTTGTTTGAGGACCGTAGGAAAATTTCTCTTCCCAGCTGATCCTTTGAAAGATCTGGTGGGAGGCAAGGCATGTCCCAGAGAAACAGAGAGGAGGTGCTTAGTGAACTCATGGACCAGGTACAGAGGCTCTGGGCTGGAGGTGCTGTCCGCAGTGCAAGGAGGGAGTGCCCACGAGAGAGTCTGTCCCAAGGGGTCCCCAGGTCTGCTGATGGTCAGTGTGTTCCAAGTGAGTGGAACTTTCAAATATGCTCGTTGTCTTTATTTTCTCTTCACAAAGATTTATGATAGATTATAAGGCAAAAAAGGACAACAGAAATTGTCTTTTTGTTTTGTTTTGTTTTCCAGAAATTGTCTTAAATCCACAGCCCGGGCAGCCTCTGTGGCACAGGGGTTTAGCGTCGCCTGCAGCCCAGGGCGTGATCCTGGAGACCCGGAATCGAGTCCCACGTCAGGTTCTCTGTGGAGCCTGCTTCTCCCTCTGCCTGTGTCTCTGCCTCTCTCTCTCTCTCTCTCTCTCTCTCTCTCTGTCTCTCATGAATAAATAAATAACATCTTTAAAAACAATCCACAGCCCCCTCACCCCCCAAGATAACCACTGCTGACATTTTGGTATTTCTGCTCCTGCCCTATCTTGTTCTGTAAAAAAAAAAAAAAAAAAAAAAATGAGATGAGAACATAGCTGCGTATTTAGATCTTTTCTTCTCTTAATTTATCTTGCAGATATTTCCTCTTCAAGAGAAGTAGGGGAGAGAGTGATTGCTCAGAGGTGGGGCTGTCAAGGCTCTGTGGAGGAGGCAGGGCTTAGCTAGATTTTAAGAGAAGGGTGAAAGGGGGTAGGGTATATGGAGGGCATTTCAGATGGGGCGCTTCTCATATTGCGGGACGTAGGACTGTGTTTGCTGTGTTGGAAGCCTCAGGGTCATAGCTATGGAGGTGACATTTCCTTTCCTCCATCACCCTGTATTCATTACTTGTATGGGCCTGGTGTTTGTTGAGTGCTGGGGATGGGGTGGTGATCAGAATAGATTTTGTCTCTGCCCTAGTGGTGCATGTAATATAATGGACAGACACATCTGTTTTACTCAAAGGCAAACATTTAAAAACGTTTAAAGGTAGTAATACAAAGAGGGGTTTTTATGGACTAGAATGCCAGGTCCACATGCCCTAGCAAGGTAATATGTGAGGCTTCCTCCCAGGTACCTCAGAGGGAAAGTTTGAGAGCTCTGGAAGTATGGACCACAGCCCGTGCTGAGACCAGACATGCCTGCTGGGTCTCGGCTTGGCTAAAGCAGATGCGCTACATCAGGAACTTGGGTCAAGGGGGAATACTTAGAAAAATTCATTGAGGCCAAAGTGTGTAGGACTTTGAGTGCTAGTACGAGGATTTTGAATTTTTACCTTTTAGACGATTGGAAGCCATTGATGTGTTTTGAGCAGGTGGTAGCGCTTGCAAAAAGACAAATTTGGAAGATTAATGTGATACCAGGGGGGGTGGATGGGCAGGACCAGAGAGGGACCAGAGAAAAGTCTGTGCCCAGTCTTGTGGGAGGGGTGAGGCTTTGGCCAAGAAGTAGCGGGAGGAATGACAAGGAAGGAAGACCAGAGAGACCAGCAGGGATGAATGACCCACTGGAGGTGCACAGAGGACCACTGGCTTGATAGGGAGAATGGGCTGGTGCTGGTTCAGGGAAGGGCAGTAGGAGGTGTGTTTTTTTGGGGTGAGGGGTGAATATTAGGGAAAGAGACTCAGTGGACAGAAGACAAATAGGTGACAGGCACAGGGAGGTGATGTGAACCGGTTATGTATGTTTGTTTATTAATTAAAGATTTTATTTATTCATGAGAGACAGAGGCAGAGGGAGAAGCAGGCTCCCTGTGGGGAGCCTGATGTGGGACTCGATCCCAGGATCCTGGGGTCACGACCTGAGCCTAAGGCAACTGCTCAACCACTGAGCCACCCAGGTGCCCCTGGTCATGTATGTTTAGAGTTTGGTTTACAGAACCAGGAGTGGAAGGATCTTGGCTTTACTTTCATACTTATTACATCACCTAGAACAGTGATTTGCAGAAGACCCTCACCTAGAAGTAGAGAGTGTGCAATTCAGACTCCTGGGCCTCAGCAGGCAAGTGGGACCCAGGAGTCTCCCATTCTTTTCCTCATCCCCTGGAGACACCAGTGCACTTGGCTCAGGAGCATGGAGCTAGAGAAACAGCAACTAGGGAGTAAGCCCTGAGGGGGTCAGTTGGAACCAGTGACTTCAGAAAGCCATCCTGGATGTCCCTGGACAGGCTCTGAGGGGCTGTGGGGAAGGACCCCTGGACAAGGCCTAAGAAGCCTGGTGGGAGAAAGGGAGTGGAGTCCCCAGGGAGGAGTGATGGCTGCAGGTTGAGGGTTGCAAAAAGTATTACTCTCAAGATCTGAGTCATTCTGAATTTAGAGGAAGTTCTGGGATCCTAAACTTGCTCTGTTCCATGGGCACGTACGTAAGGGCTTTGATGGTTTTGTGTGATGGGCGAGCTCCCTTCACATTTCCACATGCCAGGTTTATCTGCCGATTATATTTCTGGAACCCTAAAACTCTTCTGTCTCCAGATTATGTGCTCCTCTTCCTCCGGGGTAGTACGTTTGTTCTTGAATTCATTCAAAGACAGTTCTGGAAAAGTCAGGACCCGTGCATTAACTGCAACTGGTATTGCTTGCAGATAACAAGATTGGAGCAGGCAGCGTGGTACCCTGTGTTACTCTGACAAGGATGCAGTTAATTATTTTGTGCTTTTTTTTTAACATTGGTTATCAGAAATTGGTTTAAATTTTCTCTACCATCCAGAATCTGCATGTTAAAATGTCTGTAAAAGCTCAGTGTTGTGTGTGTGCAGGCTCTCAACCAAGTGTGCCAGTCCCACTTTTGCTCCCTTGGAGGGCCCTTTGCTGACCTACCCTTCTCTCCATCAGGATTGGTCTGTGCTCCCTCTCTTCATCCCTGCCAGAGTTGTGCTCTTGATGTCATTTTTTACCATCGAGGACCCAGCATGGGGCCCCACGGCTTGCCAAGACATCAGTGGGGTTGAGTTTTTTAAAACAGGATCCAAAGCCAAACATGACTAAATGTTTTAAAATAGAGTCCTTTATATAAAATTAGACTTATTTGGCCAGGAGAAAAAAAAACAGAGTGACCAAGTACTGGGGTCCCCTCAGTGAGAGAAGTCATAGAATGCTGTGACCAGATGTTTTTTGGCTCTAGTGAAGACCCTGGGGGAGAGCCGGGAGCTTTTGATTAGTTCTGTGGCTCTTAAGCATCTGGGTTTAAAACGGATCCTTTTGAGAATCTGGTAAGAACAATGGATTTGCTCCCCCAGGAAAGGGTGACCCTAATTTGCCCCTAATTTTGTGGCGTCCCTGACTCTCCATCTTAGTCCCCAGACCTCAAGGGAATAATCCCTGGGTCAGTGTAAAATGTTAGATGTGGGGTATTTATTCCTGTGTTTCCTCCTCCAGAGACCGGATGACCTTCTCCAGTCTCAGTCGTCCCTCGCCCAGTGATGTGAGGCCTTCTTTTCATCGTGGGTGGGTTTATCAAGATATTGTGTCCTTACTTTCAGGGAGGTTTTCCTCTTAGCCCCAAGGCCTATGATTGGCCTAAAAATCTGCTCACTTACATCTTTGTCCTCAGAGTTCATTATTGGTCAGTAAGGAAGCTTAGGAAAGTTTCATGTGAATACTCAGAGATCAGAAGGGAAGAAGGCATTGTTTTAGGCAAGGTTTCCCGACCTTGGATCTATTGATGTTTGAGGCTAGGTAATTACTCATTGTGGGGACTGCTCTGTGCGTTGTAGGATGTTCGGAAGCATCCCTGGCCTCTATTGGAGGCACCTGGGTGGCTCAGTGCTTGAGTGTCTGCCTTTGGCTCAGGTCTTGATCCCGGGGTCCTGGGATTGAGTCCAGCATCAGGCTCCCTATCTCTGTGTCTCTCATGAATAAATAAATAAAGTCCTAGAAAGAAGCATCCCTGGCCTCTACTTGGTAGATCCCAGGAGCACCCTCTCTCCTAGTCACAACTATCAAAAATGTCCCCAGACATACTGCTGCATGGCTCCCAGGAGGCCAGAGCACCCCTACCCCCACCCTTACCCCCACTCCTGGTCGAGAACCACTGCTCTAGCCTTTCTCTAGCTTGATTTTGACACTCTCATTAAGGGAGATACCTCCATGGAGAATGAACTCTTCCTTGGCTTTCCCTCTCTTGCCATTCATGCAGCTCATTAGCTGGTGCTCTGTGCCAGCCCCAGAGGTGTGAGACACCCCCTGCTGTTGGGGGCTTACTGTGTCTTGGGTGGGGGTGGCCTGTGAAAAAGAGGCCTGTGACCCAGGGCCTCTGCAGTATTTTCTCCATCCAGGTTGCACTTTCTTCTGAGTTTTCCTGTGACTGGGTCTTTTTTGGCATTCATACCTCCACTTAAATGATCCTGCTTCAGGGACGCCTGTCCCAACCACCTGCATCAGCCAGCTGTTTTCACCTGATGCAGCATACCAACCCGAAGCTCGGTGACCTGCAAGTACCCGTTTCTCACATGCACATCCACGGCTTGGCTCGGGTGTAGCTGATCCAGGCTGGGTGCAGCTGGGTTTGGCTCCAGACTGTAGCTTGGGTTTTGTGGGGCTCCACAAGTCTGTCTTCTTCTTTTTTTTAATATTTTATTTATTTATTCATGAGACACAGAGAGAGAGAGACACACACACAGACAGAGGGAGAAGCAGGCTCCATGCAGGGAGCCCGACGTGGGACTCGATCTCGGGTCTCCAGGATCACGCCCTGGGCTGAAGGCAGGTGCTAAACCAGTGAGCCACCCAGGCTGCCCTCCACAAGTCTTTCAATGTGCTGGGCCAGTGTGCTTCTCGGTGTTCTCAGGGCAACAGCAGAAGCACAGGACGATATGTGGATGTATCTCAGACATTTGCTTGTGTCGTGTGTGCAAGACATCCATTTGGGTTGGAGCAGATCCCATGGTCAGAGTCCGCCCAGGGAAGAGTTTTCGTGAGGCAGTGGCAAGGGTGTGGCTGTAGGATGCTTGTACAGGGGAGGGAAGGATGGGGGCCAGCAGTCGCCCTCACCTGATCTAAAGCAGCTACCCTATCATTTTTATTCTCTGGGGAGCTCTGATACTCTTCTTGTTGAATTATGTTTCTTTTTTTTTTTTTTTTTTGAATTATGTTTCTTTGTATCTACTGTTACCAGTATATCAGCTCCTGATAGCAGGGACTTTTTCTGCCATATTCACTGCTGCATGCCTAGTGCCTCTCTGGCACAGGATGGGCATTCACTAAATCTTTGAATGAATGAATAGTTCTCTTTGGGGAAAAAGGGGTGGTGATGTTGGAGCTGGGTCTTGGAATTTTAACAATAACTGTCATTTACTGGGGATGACTAAGGCCAGGTATGTCCTGGGTTACATGGGAGGATCATCACGTGTGGCTCTCCACCGGCAGAGCAGAGGCAGGATGTTCTGGTTAGAGCCATGGAGCCCTGAAATAGCACATCTTGTTAGAGGATTGGAGAGAGGCACAGTGTGGCTGGAGTGAGGGGAACTCAATAGGCAGCTGACAGGTAGAAGAAGTGAGTGACTCTAGAGCCCAGTTGTCAGGACTGCCATGTTCCATACTTGTAGGGGAGCCATCAGGTCAGAGTCTGCAGAGTGGTGCCCCTGGGATTATGCAGTGCACAACCTGAGAAGCCATTCTGGCAACCCAGCAGATCATGAGGGACCTCATATAACAAGTCAAGTTGGCTGAATGACTATTCTGGAAGTCGTCTTTGTTTTGGAAGAGGGTGGACATTGAATGTCTTTTAGCAGAGCCATGACCAAGCTATAAAATGAGTTGGAAACTTCTGGAGGTCCTCTTGTTTTGTTGGAAACTTCCCAGCTTGGAAGGACAAGCTTAGCATTATTCCGAGGCTTGAACCTTGAATTGTGCTGAGTAGGGTTGTATTTACCGGAGACCCCAGACCTCTCTCGGCACGTTGATTCTAGAGTTTGCTGCGGGGTAGCATGAGAAAGCCCCCCCACTGTCTGCAGATCTCCCCACCTGTGTAGGTGCTTCAGGTCTTTACTGGCTTCTGTGCTGCCTACGGGGCCCCCCAGTGCCTTGGATTTCACTTTAGCTTCATCACAACTCAGCTAAGTAACATAGGGACAACCCAGGACTCGTGCTTGGGTGGCGTGCTTGCTAGTTGGGGGCGAGGGCCGCAGTGGACCTGCCCCAAGACTAACAGGTCTGGTCAGGCTGGCTTCTGATAATTCAGTCCCCTTGTTTGGGGGCAGGTTTTTTTTTATTTTTTTTAAAAGATTTTATTTATTTATTCATGAGAGACAGGGACACAGGCAGAGGGAGAAGCAGGCTCCATGCAGGGAGCCCGACGCAGGACTCGATCCCAGGACTCCAGGATCACACCCTGGGCTGAAGGCAGCGCTAAACCGCTGAGCCACCTGGGCTGCTCTGGGGGCAGGCTTTTATTAATATCTTGAAACTTGAACTCTGTGCTTGTAGGCGGGAGAAAGTTGAAAGAGATCTGAGCTCCAGTGTCAGCGCCGCCAGGAGACCACAGCCTTGTGGCCTCATTTCCCTGGACTTCAGATCTCTTCCACAGAATGAGAATAAGAGCTTTACTTGTTGTGACAAATAAGGATAGTGAACGTGAAGGCTCTGATGGAATGCTGTTGTTACAGTACAGTCATTAGGCCCTAATTTCCCAAAGTCACTCAGCATGTTTTGTGGCAAGCCCTGTACCAGGTAGTGTGTGTAACCTGTCTTTGGATCTTACTGGAACAGCCTTCAGGGTTATTGTGGGGATGAAGACGTCACGTCTCAGAGGGGAAATGACTTGTTCCAGGCCACACAGCCCAACTTCTCTCTGCCACTCATTCATCCAGCAGGCGTTGG
Source organism: Vulpes lagopus (assembly GCF_018345385.1). Lineage (NCBI taxonomy): Eukaryota > Metazoa > Chordata > Mammalia > Carnivora > Canidae > Vulpes > Vulpes lagopus. The sequence continues at coordinate 114,513,770 of NC_054828.1, forward strand.
CCGTTCCAGGTGCTGGGGAGTAGGCAGAGAAACAGAACCAAAGCCCTGTCCCTTGGGAGCTTTATCTCTAGTAAAGGAAACAGAGTAAACAGACAAATAAGAAAAGGGTGAGGGAATGCTAAGTGCAGATGCTTCTCTGCAGGGCCTTAAACAGGAAAACATTATAGAGAGTGAGGGGGCTAGTCAGGAGGGCCTCTTGGAGGGGACATATCAGCAGGGACCTGATGAGGAGGACCTGACTGATGAGGAGGGCCTGCAGTGAGTGTGGCTCTGGAGGGGGCGCTCCTGGGCACTGTGTGTGGGCCACTCCAGGCTCTGGCCTGGGTTGGGGGAGCTGGTTGCCTGCAGAGGTGCCTGGTCCCTTCCCTTGCTCCTTCCTACCCCACAGCTCCTGGGAGACCCTTTTTTTCCCCAAAAAAACATTCTAAGTTATTGTTAATGTACAGAGGCTCCAATATGGTCTTCCCTGACAGCAGAGCATCATGAGGTCTCCGAGGGCAGCTGACAAGGAGGTTGATTCGCCAGAGTGGCTTTCTTTCCCTGGGTTTCTTCTCCCCAGTTCTGGAATGTTCTGGAATCTCCAGGCTGGACCGAGCCTATGGGGAGGGATCAGCCTAGGCAGCAGAGGCACCAGCCCTCCTCCGATGGGATAACTTCTTTTTTAAAGCCCTGCTCATAGCAGCCTGTCTGTGTCCCCGTGGACTGTTAGAAATGTGCAGGATATTGTGATTCATCAAATTCCAAGGGGAAGGATTTTGTAAAGGAATTTTCTCACGGCTGTGTTTCTGAGCTGGGGTATTACAGACGCTTCATCCGGCTGTCATGGGTTAGATGAAGCTGTAGTCTGAGTGTTTACCCACTTGGGAGATTCATTCATTGATTCTCATTATTTTAAAAATCTCGTGTTTAGAAAAAAAAATTCTTTTGCAAAAAAAAAAAGTATTTTGCAATGAGACTGCTGCTCGGTCTCTTTCACTGGGGAAAGGGGGCCACTGGGGTAAGAAGAGGTGACCTTGATGGTACCCCAGAGCAGGGCTTCTCAGGCTTGTTGTACAAGGGAGTCACCCTTAGACTAAGCCTGGTGTGTGTGTGTGGGGGCAATGGGGTGCTCAGTGACCGCAGCGCAGAGCCGGGCCATGCGTCAGGGCTCCTGCTCGCTTTTGCAGCTGCCGGGCTGGGTGCCTCTTCCCTGTCTGCTCACGGGGTCAGGTGTCATGTGAACCCCTGCCCCTGCCCCCCCCCCCACCAGGCATTACTGACAGTGACAGGAAAGGCCCCCCTGGCCGTGCTGCCATGCTCTCATGGTCGCTGAGTGCTTTGTCTCAAGGCCCACCTCTTCCCGAAGGTCTGTGACACCTCCCTGATCCAGTGCGGCCCGCCTAGCCTCTGCTTGCACCTCGGCCTTGTCCCCTGGATATCCCCACAGTGGACTGTCGTCGCTCCTGCTGTCTTGGCCTGTACAGTCCCCAGCAAAGTCACTGAACCTCGTGCCTCTGTCCTTAGGCTGGAGTGGGGTGCAGTGGGAAAGGTTGGGGTGCAGCGGATGGGATATTAATCAGAGGGCTGGGTCCTAGGGCAGTCACGAGGCTGGGAGGTCAGGTTTGGTTTCCGGTCTGCTCATCTGCTGACCACAGGCTGCAGGGGTCTGGGGTGAGCAGCGAGTTGTGACGTGGTTACACTACACTAAAGGTGGGTCTGGGGAGCATGGGGGCAGCAGGGGGGCAGCTGAGAGGAGAAGAGAGGCAGAGTAGGGCTCTTGGGCAGGGGGAGGGGCCCTCCAGGTGGGCCAGGTGTAGCTGGGGGAGGTTTGCCCAGCGGTGGGTGCAGGGAAGGCAGCCCTGGAAGAAGAGAGGAGTCCTGAAAAGGAGATCCTCCCCCCTTATCCTGGGTGGGAGCACCAGAAACTTAATCTAAGGCAGCAGAGCTGAAGGCTCGGCCTGGAGGCACCTACTTGTCACGGTCCCACGAGAAGCACTTTTCAGACTCACCAGGTTTTCCCTGGCTCTGCAATTCTTAACCTATAGCGGGAAGCAGAACCAATCGGTGTGTTTTAGAGAAACAGCAACCTCCCTGCTCACCCCTGTCATGTCCTCCCTGGGCCTCCCCCCATCAGCGGTGGCTCTGGGGGCAGGGACAACATCTCAGTCACCGTGGACGGCTCCGTGCCAGCTCCGTGCTGTGGAAGGAGCAAAACCCATTTTTTTCACATTGATATTGAGCACATCCGTTCTGCTAAGTGAGACACATTTATAGTGGTAAACGCGGAATGGGAAATGTCTGAATTTTAAGAGCTTAGAGACAGTGACCGCTGTTATGTATGTGACCTGTGCACCCCTGTAGATGTACTACTTTATTTCAGATTAAAAATGTGAACAGCTCCCACAAGAGTGCCTTAGGACTGGTATCTTTTTTCCCCCAAGATTTTATTTATTTATTCATGAGAGACACAGAGAGAGGCAGAGACACAGGCAGAGGGAGAAGCAGGCTCCCTGCAGAGCCTGATGCAGGACTCGGTCCCAGACCCCAGGATCACGCCCTGAGCCAAAGGCAGATGCTCAACCACTGAGCCACCCAGGCGTCCCAACCTGATTCCTATTATATTGTTTGGATAATAGTCTTTGGTGGGGGTTGGTTTGAAGCTTTCCCGCAATAGTTGCTGTCTGAAGAGCAGGTGTGGTTTCTTAGGCGGGCACCTTGATGAGTGATGACAGCAGTCCTTCCTGACACAGCCTCAGCCCTGTACACCTTACGGTCTGTTCTCTCCACCCTGTGAGGTGGCCAGACAGGGCAAGGAGACCCCTGAGCATGCAGCTTTGTCCCTGGCCCAGTGCAGCAGCCCAGACTGGCTGTAGGCAGCTTGCCTTGTCTGGAGCCTCTGGTTCGAAGTTGTAGATACTAGTAGATATGGGCCTAGATGTGTGGTTCCTCTATTTGCAGCTTGCTCCCTTGACCTCTAGGACCCATAGCCTGGTAAGACCGGAGACCCTTGGCCTTGGTGACTACTGTATCTGGACCCTGCATGGGCTTTAGTAAAGTGCTACTGCCCAGTGAGGATGCGTGAGGTACAGCCTGACCGTGTTGACTTCCTATACGGTGAAATTGGGGCCTAAGCAGATTTCCAAGGCTATACAGCCCCCAAAGGGAGGTGGCCTTTGGGTTGGCTTGGACCTTGGGCCAGACTGGCTTTCAGACCCAGCATGGTCTGTGTGATTTGCTTCGATTCAACATAAATTGGCAGCTCTTTGGACTATCAGGTATTTAATAAGTGGCCTGAGGCCATACTGATACTGACCGGTCAGGTGGGAATGGCCTGTCATGGCCAAGCAGAAGTGTAAGAGATGTCCCAGAGGATTTTGAAATTGCCCATTTGCTGTATGATGTAGGCAATCGGGGCTGCCCAAACCCAAGAACACAATGAGATGTTAGTTGCTGGAACTAGCCATCAAAGGAGCTTGTGAAATCTGCATCTGGTGACTTGGTGACCAGTATCAAGACACCCCTCACCCTCACCTACTAACAAATTTGTTATTCAGTGGCTGAGTGCCCGGGCCTGTAGGAACTTTCTGCCAGAGGTGGTGGGTCCCCAGGGTTGGCATCGATCAGCCCTGATGAAACAGAAACAGGCGTATGGTATAACCAGGAGTCCCAGAAAATTCATGTCAGAGTTAATTAATCTCTCTTATTGTTTATTAAACCATCTTGTTCAAAAATCTAAAATTGACTTCCCCACATTTTTCACCTATTCAGAAAACATTCTACTTTGCTAGGAGAACATTTTCTTTCCATAAGGCCAGAAATGCACTTCTGCCTCCCTACCCACATCTCAGCTACCAACTTCTGCCTGAGAAGAGGAGGTCCCCAGCAGGACCTCAGGGACCCAGGTGGGGAAGAAGGGCATGAGCTGGCCTTGGGGAAGGGGGTTGGGACAGACCTGGAAATGGGCCTCGTTGCAGATGGCTCCTGGCAGGAGAGAAGTGGGAGGAGCTAGAACCGAGTCCAGCCCCACATGGGTCAAAGGCTATGGCCATTAGCAACAAGCACCAGGAAATTGGATGTGGTTTGGATGTTCAGGTCCATATCGAAGGTTACCTGTGGCAGGAGACAGTTGGGTCTGCAGTCCCAGCAGCCTGTGGAAGCGGACTGAGGACCACAGACACCTAGGAGAGCCTGCGAGTATCAAGGATGGAGGAGCAGACTCTCAGTGCCCAAGAAGGCCTTTGTGCCAACATACTGAGCTTGCAGAACAGATGTGGGGCCCCACAGCTGCCCTTTCCCCTTCCTGTAGCTTCCTCAGGGGACCTGGACACCAGTCCTGGCAAGTGAGGTTGGCTGAGAGGATGTACGTGAATCCTAGACCCCTATATACCTGTGGCACCCCATGTGAGGTAGCGTGATGACTGTGAGTTAGTCCTGGACTGCTTCACATCTCCTGTGATATTCCATACAACCTGCAGCTTTTAGGATTATACACTCCTGGCTAGTGATCTGGGTTTTGAACACTCCCCTGCCGCGCTAATCAGCACAGCACCTAAGGGCACCTAATAAGTCCTCAGTAAGTGGTGATTGAACAAATGAGTGAGTGAATGAATGAATGAATGAATGAATGAATTGGGTAGCAGAGGGACTGCCCAGGCCCCACAGGTGGGCAGGATTGGCCAGGTTAGCTATGATGTGAAGCAGGAGGGGAGAACAGCCCCTCCACCAGCCTCTCAGACCTGGGCTTCACCTGTCCGTGGCAAGTGAGACCTAAGTACCTCACTGAGGTCAGACGCTCTCTGGGGTCCCCCCGGACACTGAGTGGTTAGGGGTTTGCTTTTCGTTACCACCAGCCCCCCCTTCTCCATCCCTCCTCCTGAGCAGGCTCCTTCATCATTGTCCTTTTCTCTTCTTCTCGGGGCACAGATCCTGGCCAACGTCTTCCTCTACCTGTGCGCCATCGTCGTGGGCATCATGTCCTACTACATGGCTGACCGCAAGCACCGAAAAGCCTTCCTGGAGGCGCGCCAGTCACTGGAGGTGAAGATGAATCTGGAGGAGCAGAGCCAGCAGCAGGTATGGTTCAGGCCTCCAGAGGCCCCTCCAGGGTGGCCTTGGAGCAGTATGGAAGGGGGTGGGCCTGGTGCCGTGGCCCCCAGTGCTCCATGGGGCTTGCAGTTCACCTGCCAGGGTCAGGTGGGCCGCCTCCTGCCCTCAGAGGGCTCCTCCTGACTTCAAGGAGCTTCTCTTGCTGGAAACTCCCTCCTAACTCCTCCATAGTTGACCTAAATCTCCCCTCCTTCTGGGTTTTTCCCCCTATAATTTAAAACTTTTTAAAGAAATACGATGGGGTGCCAGGGTGGCTCAGTCGGTTAAGCATCTACCTTCAGCTCAGGTCATGATCCCAGGATCCTAGGACAGGATTCCACTTCTTCCTCTTCCCCTCCCCCTGCTGTGCTTGCATTCTCATTCATTCTCTCTCTCTCTCTCTCTCTCTCTCTCTCTCTCTCTCTCTCGTAAATAAAAAAATTCTGTGTGTTTATTTTGAGTGTTTTCCCCCATGGGCGTCACTTCACATTCGTCCTCCCCTGCCCCCCTTTCTGGTTCTAGGGCTACAGGGTGTGCGCACCCTCAGTGCACCCAGAACCATGGTCTCTGCGGCCCTGGTGGGCCCAGCCGTAGTGGGCAGCTTCCTGGGTGAGGCCCAGCAGCCCGCTCCCCTCCACCTAGAGCACCACATTTCCTTCATGCATGGGGCAGGTTCCTGCTTCTTCCTCCTAAGGCACTGATGAAGAAGTAAGACCAGTCCAACCCCTGGGGACCTCGCTGTTTATACTTTTCCATGGAGAGAAGTGCCTCCTGTCCCTGCTCTTTGTTTACTGGCTTTACTCCAGCCTGATCCACCCGGTTCTCATGTGATTCGGTCTTTTAAATAGTTTCTGGTCTGGATTCATCTCAAAATGCCTTTCGAAGGTCTGCAGAAATTACATACATCCAACTTCCCGTGATCCATAGGTTCATTTCACCCTCATGAACTCGATCGGTTGAAAATACAGGATTCTTACTGCCGGGAACAATGTCATTTTGTGTTCAGGTGGTGGTGTTGGCTCTGGATTCACTGAAATTGCTGTTTTCACAGACCCTGCCACTCACATGGATAGAGCTATAGTTTTGGGGGCCACCACTCTGGAACCCTTGCCAGGGAGCCCCACTGGCAAGCCTCACCTCCCCTAGACGGTGCTATGCAAAGGCACACACTGAGTTGTTTGCTGAAGAGTCCTGAGGATGTGTTTCCTCTCTCTGCTTACCAAGGAGATCTAGAAGCTTCTGAGCTGGGCCTCAGATCCAGCTTCTTCAGAAGGCAGACTTTAGAAGGGGAATCTCCCCAGCCTCCGTTGTGACAAAAGGCCAAGTTCAAGCTTGGCAGCTCTTTGTGTTTCTCTCCTTGTCTCCATCCCCGTGTCCTGTGGTTACCCAGGAGCTGTTCCTGCATGAATGTATGTATAGAGCCTGCTTTGCTGGCATTACAGAGTCTCTTGAAAGATGGTCTTCAGTTTCTGGTTTTTATGCTGTCTTGTTTCTCTTTGCAGCTCATCTCTCCTCCTGTGGAAGCATTCCTCTGGGTTCTCTATGTTAAAAAATGCTACATTAGCTAGGTCAGGAGTTCTTTTTTTACATATGGTATTTGTGCAGTTTTCAGCACACCTGTCAGTCTTGTGTCTCACAGTGTGTAATTGGTATACCCCAGGTCATCTTTAGCTGCATCAAACAGTGCTTGGGGGTGGGGGTAGGGGGTTGGTTCCTGATGTGGTCAGAAAGGTCCTGCGTCTCACCTGAATCTGTTATTCTCTGCAAAGGTAATTTAGATGCATTATCCCCCTCTTTGAGCCTTGCTTTCCTCATTTGCAAAGCAAGAGTATTGATGTTTGTCTTGTAGGGTTTCCTGAAGGTAGAAACACAGACACAAGTGTTTTGTAGCCTGTTGAGCTTGGAAATGGTGATGATTGGCTGCAGTGCACAGGCCATACGGTGCATGGGCATCTTCTGATGCCCCCTCTGGGCAGGGTCAGCATCTGGAGCCTGGGGCCTGGGGGAGAGGGCCACTCCTGTGTGTTCCAGGACTCCTGAACGCCACATAGCAGCCAGGGGGCGCTAGCAGCCTGTCCAGGCCTTGCGGCTGCTCCACTCTGGTGCCTGCCCAGGGCCACAGCAGCAGAGCGGACATTGGCTGGAGGAATAACAAGTCCAGGGACGCAGAAGGGAGGTACGGTGATAGGAGAGACACAAACGTCCTTGCCCGGGCCTAGCTGGGACACAGCAGATGCCTGTAAATATCCATCAAGTGGAATGAATTTGTCTCACCCAGCTGTAACTCGTGTGACCTTGGGATAGCATCCTCACCTCTTTGGGCCTCAGTTTCCCTATGTGTAAAGTATACGTGAAAATAAAACCCTTGGTGAAAATGAGACAATACAAGTGAATCCCTCTGGAAACGAGAAAAGCACTGTTACCAATAGGAGGGGCATGATTCTGCAGCCCTCCAGCACCACCGTGCGTTGCAGTTTGCTTGTGTTTCCTTTAGGACTCGTGACTGCAGGAAGATCTGCTTGCAATTTTATTCTCTTCTCGTGTCCTTGGCAGGTTTGGGCATCATCATTGTGCCCGACTTCGGAAATAATTTGAGAAGTGCTTCCTTTTTCTAGTCTGGGAGAGCTTGAAGAACATACAGGTTCTTTACAGAGTTGTGAAGTGAAGCCCTGTGGCTCAGGAGTTCTCTTTATGAGATTCAGTTTCCCTCACAGGTACAAGGATTTTGGTTTTGGGTTTTTTTTTTTGTATAAGTTATAGAACATTTTTGTTTTTTCAGGAACTTATCCATTTCACATGACACATTTTTGACATGTTTATCCTTTTTTTTTTAATCTTGTCTGTGGGATTTGTAGCGCTGTTCCCTTCCCATTACTGATATTAGTAGTTTGTGCCCTTTTTTTGGTCCTTAATCTGTCTTGCTGAGGATTATTAATGTTTGAGCCTTTTCAGTGAACTGCCTTTTTGTTGCTTTCTTTGTATACTTCCATAATTCATTATGTTTTTACCTTTGATTTTCTTCTGCTTTCTTCAGGGTTAGCATCATGTTCTTTTTTACCTTCTCAAGATGGAATTTAACTAATGTTAGCAATTTTTTTTAGCATTTTTCTTTTCTAAAACAGGCACCTAATGCTATGGGTTTCCCTCATTACTTGCTTTCACTTTCTTCTACAAATTTTGTTATGTCCTATTTTTCCATTGTTCTTTAGTTTCTAATTTCCATCAAGATATCTTTGATTCATGAGCTATTTGAGAGTGCATTAATCAAATTGCAAGCATCCAGGGAATTTTTTTTAAAATATTTTATTTATTTATTCATGAGAGAGGAGAGAGAGAGACGCAGAGACACAGGCAGAGAGAAAAGCAGGCTCCACGCAGGGAGCCCGACGTGGGACTTGATCCCAGGTCTCCAGGATCAGGCCCTGGGCTGAAGGCGGCGCTAAACCGCTGAGCCACCCGGGCTGCCCATCCAGGGAATTTTTAAGGTCATATTTTCCTTATTGATTTTTAGTTTATTTCTGCTCCAGTCGGAGAACATACCCTGTATGATATCAGTCCTTTAAAATCTGTCAGGACTTGATTTTTGACCTTGCTTTTTTTTGCTTTTTTTTTGCTTTTTTTAGTGAGTTTGATGCACTTAAGGACAACATGCATTTTACTCAATGCATCAGAATATCTTTCAAGAATAAAATAATGTCAATACGTGTCAGTCGTGATGCATTTGCCTCTACCCCAAATTAGTACCTTTACCTTTTTGGTCACAGTTGCAAGGACCTCACAACACTCAGTTCCCCTCGCCCAGACTTTCTGGCTATTGTAATGTATTTTAATTCAACGTATATTTGAAGCCCCAAAAGATGATTGATTGCAATCTTCCACGGCGAATAGCCAGTATGCACATCTGCCCCCATCCTGCCCTCGCGGATATTCTCCATTCATTCCTTCATTTTTGTGCTTCCATCTTCTTGAAGAATTCCCTGTAGTGTCACTTTTCATGAAGGTCTTTTTTTTTTTAATTTTTATTTATTTATGATAGTCACACACAGAGAGAGAGAGAGAGAGAGAGAGGGGCAGAGACATAGGCAGAGGGAGAAGCAGGCTCCATACACCGGGAGCTCGACGTGGGATTCGATCCCGGGTCTCCAGGATCGCGCCCTGGGCCAAAGGCAGGCGCCAAACCGCTGCACCACCCAGGGATCCCCCATGAAGGTCTTTTGGTGATAAATTCTCTCTCTTTCTAATTGCTGGAAATGTGTTTATTTTGCTTTCAGTTTCGAAATTTGCTTTTTATTGGAAGTGGAATTCTAGGTTGACTCTGCTTTACTCTGAGCCCTTTGAAGGCATCATTCTGTGATCCTGCAGCTTCTACTATTTTTGTTGAAATGCCAGCTGTCAGACACACTATTGCTCCTTTTAAAATCATGTGTGTTTTCCCTCCGGTTGCTTTTACAATTTGTCTTTGGTGTCCACGGTTTCATAATGATGTGCTTAGCACTTTTCTTTGCAGTTACTCTGCCTGGTATTTGAAGAGCCTCTTGAATTGATGGCTTGACGTCTTTCATCGGCTTTGAAATTTCCAGCCAGTACCTTTTTGCCTCATTCCACCCTTTCCTTCCAGAACTCTACATGTCTTTATTAGACATTTTTACCATGTTCCATAAATCTCTTTCTTTTTTTTTTCTTTCTGGGCTTCAGACCTAATATTTTTACTGACCTTACTTCCAGGTTACTAATCCTCTTATCTGCTTTGTTAAATCAAGGCTTGAGCTCATCTGTTGAATCCTTAATTTCAGTATTGTATTTTTTTTTTTTCATTTCTAAGAATTTACACTTACTTTAGAAAAAAAAAACAAAACTGATTCCAATTCTCTAGTTAAGATCTCTGTTTTTGTCATCAATTCTTTGGAGCATATGAAACATTTTAAAGGCTCTGACAGCTGCGTATCTGATATATCAATGGATCTGCTTTTCCCTATTGATTTTGGGTTTTTCCCTATTAATTTTTGCCATCTCATGGCATCCTGGCCTTTTTCCAAAAAAAAAAAAAAAATTCTGGGTAAATTAAATGCTGAATATCATGTATGGAGAATAGTAGGGTCTCTGGAGGATGTCTCTCTCCAGAGAAGATTTATTTCTCTTGCAGCTCACCTTGATCCAGTGTGGGGTTGAGAAGCTTTAGGTCTGGGTGTTAGTCTGAGAGCTGGTTTCTGTTGTTCCTCCTCTTAGGAAATAGTTTGAATTAAAACCCTAGAAGGACTATTTCATAAGAGGCTCCCTCTTCTCCAGGACCTCACCCCTCTGCTCTGCCTTGGAATCCTCTATAGTGGCAAGAAACAAAGGTTGGACATTATCTTAAATTTCTTGAAGTTAATTTTTAAGTAGCTAAAAGCATGCATGGTATAAAATTAGGAAGGTGTACATGGAATAAAATCCCAAAGGTTACACCATGGAAAATAAGTTTCCCTGCACGGCCATCCGCTCTACCATCCCTCAGCCAGCCACCGTCATGTCTTACATACCCTTTCGGGATTCCATTTATTTCCAGATCTGTGACACAGACTTTGCATATGCATGCAAGCACTATATCCCCTCTTCACCAGATCTTTCACCTGCTGTCTTCAAGAGGGTTCTAAGGCTACGATGCATTGCCTCATCCTTGTTAACAACTGCATTGTATTCCGTGATAGGGAAGTAACATTATTTAACTGGGCTCCTAAGTATGGAGTTGGGTGGCATTAAGTTACCTTCCCAGTGTTGTAAAACCTTCACCACGATTTGTTTCCAGGACTTAGTCATCATCTCAAACTGAAACTCTGTGGCCATTGAATATTAGCTCCCCATCCTCCTTTCCCCTGGCCACCACCGTCCTACCTTCTATCACTGTATGAGTTTACATTTCCTAGGTACCTCATGATAAGTGGAATCATGTCCTTCTGCAACTGGCTTATTGTACATAGCATAATGTCCTCTCAGAGTTGAGCTGTGGTACCACCCATGTTGGGACTTCCTTCTTTTTTAAAGTGGAATAATACTCTCTGCCTGCATATACTACATCTGTCTATCCCCCCACTTGTGGATGGACACTTGGGTTGTTTCCACCTCCCAGCTCTCATGAACAGAGCTGGGTGGACAGGTACCTGTTTGACTCTCTGCTCCTAATTCCTTGGGGTGTATACCCAGAAGTAGAATTGCTGGGTCATGTAGTAGTTCTAATTTTTGAGAAACCAGACACATCCATTGTTAATGTTGAGAAATGTTACCGAATTGTCTCATTTAGAGGTCCAAAGAATTTACACTCCTCCCAGTGATGAACAAGAATGCACTTAGGCAGTTAATTTTCCTTGTTTACTGAGAAAGTGTTTCTTGGATATGGAACCCTACAGCTCTTCCAAAAAATGCCTATTTGAGAACCCCAGTGGCAGGGATGATACCCACATGGCAGCAGTGGCATCCCGTGAGCAGTTTCCTGCTCTTTACTCATTTGGGTCAAGTCACAGCCAGGTAGGCTGAGGTTTGGGAGAGGTTTTCTTGTTTGTATTTTTTTAGCATACGTTGTACAGTATTTGGTAAACACAGACAAGTATAAAGAAAAAAGAAACATTGATAGGGAGTTATTCCTATAAGTCTCTTTTTCTTCTTTTGTGTTTTGAGAGTGTCCTAGCCATCTTAAACTGATTATAGAAGTAACACCTTACTCTCATAGATAGCTGTTAAGAATAGCAGCAAGAGCCAGATCATTGAGCCTGTATGCCTGTCACACGGCTACTGTGGACACTAGATGTAAAATGTCTGTTTAGCATGATGCCTGGACCTAGGAGGCACCTAAGCTGTCTCCTATCATACTGTCGTTGCTGGACAAAAATCTGAAGATAGAAGTATAGAAAAGACCACCCAAACTTTCCATTGTTTGGGTGTTTCTTTTAAAAATAAGTTTAAAAAATACGATGTGCTGAATTGTGCTCTCAGCTAGAAAAGGTTTCAGAACTTTCCATGTTTGCTTATTTTTCTTTCTCCTTTTCATTGAGGTGAAATTCTTATAACGTCAAGTTAACTATAGAAAACATGCGGTTGAGCCCCTTCCTGATGCTGTGCAAGCACCACCTCTAGCTCCAAAGCATGTTCATCACTCCAAAAGAAAATCCCATACCCAAGCTTGATTTTTTTTTTCTCAAGCTTGATTTTTAAAACCGTACAGAATGGCCCCTGGTGAGCGTAGGGACAGCCCTGAGCACCAGCTTCTTTTCCTTGCTCGTAAGGTCAGGCGCCTGGTGTCGTTGCACACATCCACTCCCCCATTGTCCTGTGCACGCTACCCAGAGTGGCCAACACCAGAGCCTGAAAGCTGTGCCAGAGGTAAAGCCCACTGCTGAGCGTGGACCTGGGCTTTGGGTCCATCGCTTCCTCTAGCATTTTCTGGGGGACAGTGAGCCCGGAGCTTCCCACCTTCTCACCGTGTGATCTTAGCACGCTGCCTGTTCCGGTGTTCAGTTTAGTTTTCTGAAAAAAATAGGATTAAAGAGTATACCACGGTCATGAAGTTAGTTGTTTAGCAATCATTTAGATGAGTCTAATCACCGTGGGTTGGTTTACAGCTCTTAGCTGCTGTCACGCTGGCTCCTGCCCTGGAGACATTGGCTGGTGGGGAGGGGCAAGAGCTAGGATGAGACCCAGCTCCATCCCTCTCTGGGGAGTGGGACTGACTTTACCTCCTAAGAAGGTGGGCTGAGTGCAAACAAGAGGGTAGAGGTCAGCCATCCCATTGCACTGTCCTCCTGCGAAGACCTCTGGGGAGAATTAAAACAGGATCATAGATGTGAAAATGCTAGAAAGAGCTGCAGAAAGTCCTAGGAGATGAAACAGAAACTGGTTGGGATGTGGCTTCTGTCTGGGGAGCTGTTTGAGGTCACTGGCCACCTTAGCAGCTCACAGTGTTTAAATGTCTTTTTAAAAATTCCCAATTAAAATATGCTCAGTATATCCTTTGCAGAGGAGGCTTCATTTCAGAATTTTAGTTACCCTGGTTCATGACTTACTTTTTATCATGTCAGCGTGTATTTATCTTGTTTTCTAAGCTTCCTTGGGAAGAAGTGCCCTGTGCTGAGGGGAAGGCCTGCCCTGGCGGCTGTGTGGCCTCCTCCTCCTCCTCCCCTCCTCCTCTGACCCTGTTGTCTCTCACCTGGGGGGTGGTACTAGCCTTTGTGAAGACGACCAACCTCGACCAACCTCCTGCTAATGGCAGGCAAGTCCTGACAGATGGGCCACCAGCCATGGCCCCAGGAAGGTACAAAGCACCCCCAAGCCTTGCTATGCAGGCTTCCCCCCCGCCTTTGTCTCCCAGGTGGGCATGTCTGGGTAGTGAAAAGAAGTGGGATGGAGGTGCTGGGCTGCTGGGGGCTCCCTAGCTGCAGTTTCCTTTCTTCTGGGCAGAGTGGGCCTCACCCTCTGAGGTCCTCGTGGACTGAAGCCCCCGAAGGGTGGCCCTGACAGGCATGCAGCAGTGTGCTAGATCACATAGCTCACTTTGTAGGCAGACCTTGGCATCTGCCTGTGACACAGAGGGCATCAGGGTGGACGTGGGGTCTCTCTCCGGTCTCCCCAGCTCCATGGGCCTGTTAGGGTAGAGCAGGAAGCCCAGAGGCTGGAGAACTGGAGTTGTTTTTCTTTATTGCCATGTGGCCATACTCCAGGGTTTAGTTGGGCACCTTGAGGGTTGCTAAGTGCCCCAGCTGCCACCTGGTAACAGCAGGCACACAGGAAATCCGCCCAGCACGGACCTGTCACCAGGTACAGAGGACAGAACAGTGAGCTGCTCTGGATCTCGCGCTCAGTTACCTTCCCAGGCAGTGGGGCGTGCTCCAGGGAGGATGCGGCCTGGATAGAGAGGCGACAGCAGAGGGCAGAGGTGCCACTTCCTTTGGACCACACTCAATTAGACGGGGACCAGGGGGCTGCCCTCAGCCCCAGCCGTCAGAGGTGAGGAGGGAGAGCCCAGGGCTGGCTGTGCAGGGTCGGTTCTAGGTCATAAAAGCATCCTCCGGCCCTGGTGAGGGCCAGCGGCCGGGGTCACCTTCTCTGTAGCACCCTGGGGGGCACGCTGGAGGTGGACGCTGGGTGGTTTCCTGTTGAGCTCCCGGGGGCCATGCGGGACAGGGCCACCCCTTCTCTGCCTTTCTTCCTCCTCCAACCCAGCGCCTAGGGTCACTGTGACCAGGGAGATGGTATTTCTTCCTCATGCCAGAGTCTTTCCCTCACTCTGGGTGAGGGAAAAGGGCAAGGGTCACAAGGGTGACCTTCTGCCCTCGAGGCCTTGGAGGGAAGAGCCACCCGTTTACCCTGAGAGTCACAGACTTCCCACCTGGGAGCTCCAGAGCTTGGGACTCAGGAGTGCTGCATTCGTAAGCTCAGCCATTTTTGGTCTCCTTGCGTGGCCCTCCTCGCCGTCTCCTTGCGTGGCCCTCCTCGCCGTCTCCTTGCGTGGCCCTCCTCGCCGTCTCCTTGCGTGGCCCTCCTCGCCATCCCCTTCAAGGCCTTTCGCTCTGGGGGTAAGGCAGAGGGTAGCCTCATGAGAGGTTGGGGGCGGGAGAGACAGACTCACAGGACAGCGAGACAGAGCCACATACACATGGAGCCCAGCCACCTGTTGCCCTGGGGTCGGGCCTCTGGTGCCCAAGCACGAGCACGTGCGTGGGGGCTGGGGTCTGCCTCTTGGGGGCCGCGCGGGGCGGGGAGGTGGCGCAGAGCGGGGGGTGGGGGGGTAGGCGGCCCCGGCTCCCTGCGGGGTGGCCCGGGCCAGGCTCTCAGCCATCAGCCTCTGACGTGGGCCGGACAGACCCTCGCCCGCTAGACCGCCGCAGAGGGCCCCGCGCCCCGCCGTCAACCTCGAGATACACCTGCTATCTTAGCTTCCTCGCGGACCCACTCATGAACGTATCTAATATTTTTTAAGTTTGATTTTAGCCTCGAATGCGTCTTGGTTTGAGGAAACCAGAAGGCGAGTTTGCCATGGCGCCAAGTAGGAACCCGTGCTCCTGCTGGTTCCAACCCTGACCTTTTGGATTCCATAGAATGTTCTCCATCCTGACGCTTCAGGGTTCAGCACAACAAACCCACGTTGTAGATAATGCAGGTGACGAGCCCACAGAGGAGGACAGGTGGTTCTAAAGCCTTGGCGGGCTCGTGGCCGCGGGAGGACGTGTGCTGTGTCAGGTAGCCCCTGGCGCTGGTGGCGGTGACAGGCCTGCAGACAGCGCTGTGTCTGACCCTGTGGCTTCCGAGCCGGGGCCCTGCTGGGCCCTGGAGGGTCAGAGCCCTTGCCACATCCTCCCGCAGCATATTTATCCCTGGTTTTAGGGTCTGCTGTCTGTGACTGGTATGGCCAGGATTGTGGTGCATCCCCGCCTTTTTCTGGCTAGAGGACCGACCTCTTTGTTTAGTTAGGGGGTAGTTTATTGGAGTGACTTTGTGTCAAGCCCTGGGCTGTGTTTTTCCTGGATTATCTCATTGAATCATCACAGCAAACCCAGCGGAGGGTTGGTACACACTCCCTCCTGGCAAGGGCTTCTGTTCTGTTCTGTGTCTTAGGAGTTTCAGGTGTGTCATCTCTGGACCACATGTGGCCTGTGGGTATCTGCTTTGTTTGACCTGTGCAGAGTTTGAGAAATTTCTAATACTTAAAAATGTGGACGTTCTGTATAAAAGTGAGTATTTGACTGCCTTAGAAAATAGAAAGATACAACAACACAGGGCTCGAGAGTAAGACTTGCATTCACATCCTCACCAGCCTGCTTACTTGCCATATGCCCTCGAGCCAGTCACTTATGCCCTCTGAGCCTGTTCCTTTTTTTTTTTTTTTTAAGATTTTATTTATTCATGAGAAACACGGGGAGGGGGGGTGGAGAGAGAGAGAGAGAGAGAGAGACAGAGACACAGGCAGAGGGAGAAGCAGGCTCCATACAGGGAGCCTGACACGGGACTCCATCCCCGGTCTCCAGGACCACACCCTGGGCTGAAGGTGGCGCTAAACCACTGAGCCACCCAGGCTGCCTCTGAGCCTGTTCCTTTGTGAAAATGGGAACGGAATGAGATTGTTAAAAGGTCTAAAAGAGAGCATTTTTCCCCCCACAAATACTGTGGGCAGTGTTCTTGGCACTAGGGATACAGTTGTAAGCAGAACAGATTCCAGTGGGGGAGACAGATATTAAATAAATGAGCATATGCTATTATCAGGTAGGAAGGTGGTGTGCGAAGCAGGAGAAGGAGTGGAGGAATTGCCTGGGGTGAACGAAGGCTGCCATTTAATATCATGTGGCCAGAGAAGGCTTTCTGATAAAGTGAGATTTGAGCAGAGACCAGAAGTCAGAGTGTGAGCCATGCAGTGTTTAGGGAGAGGTAGCAGTAAGTGCAAAGGCTCTGAGGTATGTTCACATGACATTATGGCAGAGGGTGCAGGTGGAGTAGAAGTGATGGGGAAGAGAGGTAGGAGGTGAGGCAGGGAGGTGGTGGGGGTCCAGTCTTAAGGGCTTTGTAAGGACCATGGCTTTTCCCCTGAGGGAGATGGGAGGCATTGGAGGGTTGTAGGTTTTAAAGATTTTATCTATTCATGAGAGAGAGAGAGGCAGAGACATAGAGGGAGAAGCAGACTCCCCACAGGGAGCCCGATGTGGGGACTCCATCCCCAGACCTGGGATCATGCCCTGAGCCACCCACGCATCATAGGTTATAGGTTTTAAATGAATTAGTCTGCCTGCTGGTGGAGAAGGGATAGCCGTGGAAGTAGGGAGACCAATAAGAAGCAGTGCAGTAATTTTAGGGAGAGAGGATAGTGGCTCAGACCGGGATGGAGGTGATAAGGAGAAGGATTCTGGGTGTTTTTTGAAGGCAGAGCCAACAGGATTCACTGCTGAGTGGCACGGGAGGTGGGAGAGTGGGGAGTCCATGGTGGCCATCAGGATTTTGGCTGGGAGGCAATTGGAAGGAGGAGGATGGTGAGAGGCACAGGTGTTTGGTGGTGGGTGGAGAGTCAGTCTTACGTCCAGGAAGATAGCTGATGAGACACATCTTATCCTGTGTGCTACTTGCATGGCCAGCAGGCCCCTGATGGGCCCTCCAGGGGTGAGGATGGTGGGCCTAGTAGGACAGTGCCTCAAGCCCAGGAGTTCAGAGAAAGTTGGCAGCCAAAGGGCACGTGGGGAACACTTATCACTTGTACTCAAAGGTAGTGGGAGGTGATTTTGCTACCAGGTGCTGGGCTGAGTCCTGCCCCAGAGGCTCTCAGGGCCTTCCAGAAGCCATCCAGAAGAAGCACAAAAGGAGGAGCAGCTCCCTGTACAAATGTCCGTTTCTGCAGTGACTGCCTCTGGTTAGCCAGCCCCTCTGTGTCCAGGCCTGCATGGTTGGGAACACGATGCGACAGGCCCAGGTCGGCAAAAGGAACACAGGGCAGGAGAACCACAGGATCTGGCTGTGGCCCGGCTGGGATGCTGCAGTTCTGGGGCTCTCTTGAACCTGCAGCAAGAAAGCAGCCTGTGAGCACAAAGTAGAGCGCTGCAGAGTCCGCATCCCAGGGCCCGGGAAGGTGGCGGCCGCCCAGAGAAGCATGCTGGGAGCTGGAGTTAGCACGATGGGGGGAGGGGGGGTATTCTCGGGTGGGTTTTTCAAGAAGAGGGCTGGGCGCCGGCCAGTGCATGCTGGGGGGAATGGAGTCCTGACCTGCGTGGAAAGGCGGAGGTGGGCTAGCGAGGGCTGAGTGTGGAGGTGGCGAGGGAAGCGCGGCTGACCGATTCCTCCTGCAGCGCCCTCACGGGAGGGACTGGGGCAGGGCCTGGGCCGGGCCAGCCGAGCCAAGGCCTGCAGAGTGAAGGCAGGTGGGAGCTACCTTCAGGAAAACATTGGCCAGACTTACTGCTCCGCAGGGAGGAGGCAAAGAGAGCGAAACCAAACCACCAGCAACCCTCACAGGTGGAAGGCTAATCTGTAAACCCGCTGGAACCTTCACGCCTGGGGTGGGTTGAGCTGTTGCTTTCCGCCCGTGGTTGTGCTTCCACCGTAGCCACTGCAGGTCTTGCCCCACTGATCACAGATGTGGCCTCAGCCTCCTTCTCAAGGCAAAGGCTCTCTGTTACCAGAGTTGGCACAGAAACCTCACTTACTTGCTACAGTGTTCTAGAGCTATATGGGCTGATGTGGGAGCCCATATAGTCATATGTGGCTATTAACATTTAAATGAGCTAAAATGTAAAAATAAAAAACCTGTGCCTCTGTTGCACTAGCCACATCTCCTGCTCAGTGGCAACAAGTGGCCAGTGGCTACCATGTAGGATAGCACGGTTTTGCTACAAAGCATTGGTTTGATTGCAGGAAGTTCTAACAGTGCTGTTCTAGAGGGTGATGGGCTTGCCTCTGGGGCCACAGCTCCTGGTTGACAGCTCATTATCTCAGCAAACCTCCGAGGAGTATCTGCTCTGTGCCAACCACACTAGGGGAGGGCTGCAGATACCACGCACGCGGCTGTCTTTGGGCCCAAAGGGCCCAAATGTCTCCTGAGATTGCAGTCACCTTGGCCCACACAGTAGCCCCTGTCACTGGAGACCATATAGGAGTCCAGGCAAGTCACTAGAGTCCCAGGCTTAGTGTCCCTCCTCTCCTCCAGCAGGGTCAGAGTTCTGGGCTGACCCAGGGTCTGGGTGATTTGTGCACTGTTGCAGATGATATGGCCTGGTGGTGACCTGCTAGTCTGGCTCCCCCCAACCCTGCCCCCAAGGCTGAGATTAAGTGTGGCTCTGCTTCCTCCTTGGAACTGACAACTTGTGAGACTCTGGGGATGCTGGTTCAGAGCCTGTCTTCACATTGGAAGGTCTTGTTTCAAGAGACACTGGTCTTTGAGCTCCCTATGAATTCCCACAGCCCTTTGCTGAAGATGGCAAAACACTCCTGCCCCGTGAGACCAGTCACCCCAGGTGACCTGAGTACCCTGGCCATCTGAGCTCCTGGAGACTTGCAGAGATAACCAGTGACTGTTCTTTGGGTGAGGTGGTTACCATGTCTTTGGATGCCGCCCGTGTGGGTCCCTAGTCTAGATGGTGGCTGCCTGGCCCATGCACACGGCAGCACGGGGGTTTCCAGGTTCCACATGTTGTGGCCCTTCACCCTCTCGTCAGGGAGAGGTGAGCTGTCTGGGTGCTGACCTCCCAGGGCGGGCGGCCCAGGTCCTCCTGCTCCTCATTTCCATCTTTCTGCTGCCTCTTCTGCTCAGCTGGTTGGGCCAGGACAGGTACCTGTTGGGATCCGTTGACCGTTTTTGGCTTTTAAGTGGCTTGGGAAGCTCCAAGAGTCTGGAGAAATCGGGCCCAGAGCAGATGTATTTGTGGACAGCTGTGCATCTGCTCACACCCTGTGATGGCTTGTAGGTGATGTGTGTGTGTGTGTGCGTGCGCGTGCACATAGTACACACATAGGACCCACGTGGGCATACAAGGACACAGCATGCAGACATCACATGCTTGCTTCATGCAGATGTGCACACCCCCCCCCCCCGCCCCCCGGCAGCTACCTGGACTCTGCTGATTTCACTCTGCATTTTAAGTCTCTCTCCCTCCTCCTGCCCCTTGGCAAGGATGTTGCAGAAACGTAGCTTCTCAGCAGCCAAGCTCATGTATCAAATCCCTGCTGGCCACCTTGCTGTAATTAACTCCTGACTGCCTCATCAGGGCTGCTGGGAACCACGCGGGCCTCCGCCTCTGCCTCAGACTTGGGCCAGCACCAAGGCGAGGCCTGGCGTGAGTCACCGCTGAGAAGCGGGCTCGATGTTTCCTTCCCAGAGCCTGGCGGAGGCCATGCGACGGACCGCCCCGGTCAGGGGCTCGCGGCCCACCTGAGCAGCGCAGCAGTGCTTACAGATCCCTGCCCGGGGCCCAGGACACACACTGCACCCCAGCCAGCCCCCTGCCCCACCCCACATCTGCACAGCCCCCAGAGCGGGCCTCCAGTGCTTCCCCCTGGGATTTGGGTCACTTCTTCGCTCTACCCAGAAAGCCTACTGGACCTTTTCAAGGGTTGTTTCTTTTGCCTCATTTGGCTCTTTTTCCAGAGAGGTCAAGGCCTTGACTGTGTGTGTGTATTTTTAGGATAGCCATCAAAGCTCTGCAGGGCCGAGAGACCACGCGAGGCAGCTTACCCACGTTCTCGGTCCGTGTGGACCCAGGTTGCAGGGCCCTGGGCCAGTCTTCCATCCTGTGGGTGACTCCCTCCTGCTGAGTGGCATGCGTAGGCTTCCCACCCAGTGTCCAGGACGGGAGCTCGCTAGCTCTCAGGGCAGCACATTCTTTGTTTGAGCTGCTTTGACTCTCAGAACATTCTTCGTGCCCTGGAAGCAGCAGTCTGTTCCCCAAAGCCTTCCCTCATTAGCTTCCTCTCGTGAGAACCTCCAGGGCGAGCGCCATTCCTTTTCTACACAGCCTTGGGCTTGAAGGCTGCTCTGTGTCACCGCAGCGTCCCACTCTTCTCTGGGGGGGTTCCCAGCCCCTCGGCCCCACCGTTGATGCCTGGCCTCAGGCACCTGCCCCTTGCGGTCACTCCCTAACGAGGACCTAGGTGAACTGTTCCTCAGGGAAATCGTTCTCGAATGCTCCTAGAGTGGTCACGAGTTGCCTGAGGGTATCTGGGCCTCGTGAGGAACCAGCATCAGGTGATGCGGAGGCTGCCGCTCAGAAGGCCTGACTGGGCTGTGGGGCCCTAGGTCCTGAGGGATGGGCTCAACTCACCAGGTACCTCCCCGAGCCCAGATGGCCAGGGACTCGCCGTAGAGTCCTCTCCTGGTAGCAGTGGTGGAATGATGCCAAGTTTCCCATATTAACCATACTTGGGCCCCTTGCACTCGGTTGGGTTGGCATCGTGCTGTGCACGTGCCATGGGGGAGGCCTTCTGAGGCTGCCACAGCTGGCGTCTGTCACAGCTCTGGGGTGACTCGGCATCTCCGAGCCCTGTTGGGCCTGTTGGTTACATTCAAGGTCCACTGCCATCACTTAGGTGGGGTGGACCCCTTTCTCTTCCCCTCTGCCAGCGAGGAGGGGGTCCTGAGGCTGAGGGACGTCACTGTGGCCTGCCCAGGGTCCGTTGTGGAGAGCCAGGAGTCTCGTCTCCTCTACTGACCCATCAGAAGGAACTCCCACAGCTGCCACTGGCCCTGCCTGCCCTCCCTGAGGCCCCAGGGTGGTCTGGTCATTGCTGGGCCGCCATGCTTTGGCACCCAGAGGTCTCAACCGGGTCCCCTTCTGTAAGGAGGACCCACCTCAGGAGTAGCCAGGTGGCCCCACACAAGTCTACAAGCACTGGGGCCCACAGAATGTTCCAGTGGGCTCCCCCACTGGGAGAGTCCTCATGGGGTTTTCTAGAGCAGCTGTGTCAGGTCCTTACTAGAGAAGATTTGGGCACTTCCTCTCCCTTTACATTTGCAGCACAATAGCATCCAACGTGGATGAGAGAATTGGTGTGTGAAAAGCACATCCCCTGGCGAACAAGAAAATCCCACCCGTTCTTTTGGCCCAAGAGCCCTGGGTTCTAGTTCTGGATCCATCACTAACTCTGAGGAACCTGGGATAAACCACTTAATCCCTCCAC
The DNA here is from genome assembly GCF_018345385.1 of Vulpes lagopus. Lineage (NCBI taxonomy): Eukaryota > Metazoa > Chordata > Mammalia > Carnivora > Canidae > Vulpes > Vulpes lagopus. The sequence continues at coordinate 114,535,448 of NC_054828.1, forward strand.
ACCCTGGTTTGGTCACCTGCCAAATAGAGGCAGTATTACACGAATATGAAAATATAGGACAGATGAGGAAGCTTTAGCAAGGAAGAGGGACCGTTTTGATATCGGTCGCTAATGTCCACTTGCCTGGTCGAGTGGCAGTTATTTGCGAACGACAGAAAGGAACCAGCCCAGGGTGATCATCCTGTCACTTAGCTCTCGTGAGAACCTCTACCACCCCGCCTTGGGCTGGGGGGTGGGGGTCCCCTCCTGGCTCCAAACCCGAGACCATCAGTCTCCTTCCTCAGCTCACATCCAGGCAGACATGGGAGTCCGGAGTCGGCCCAGTGGACTTGCAGGGTCCTTCCCTTTCTAAGAAATCTGCTCATTACACTCAAGCTGGGGTCAGGGTCACAGCTGGCGGCAACAGGAAGTTGTCTGTTTATTTCCAGTTTAAAACGTGTTTTTAAAAAAACAGCAGTAGTGTAACTATACAGCAGTTTTGAAAAACATTTCAAGTTTTCTCTGGCTTCCATTTATTTACCAGGTTAGAGTACCCTGTTGTCCTGCGCATATACTCTTCTGCCTTGATTCAGGGGCACTCGTGGGTCTGCATCTCCTCAGGATATGGGGTTGTGTCTTTTTCTCTTTGGCCATTTTCTTATCACCGCTCTTGTCACCATGATCATTTTCGAGATTCATCCAAAGGATGTGCCCCCATTGAAGGAGCCTCTTGCTGGGCATTTGGGCTGCCTGGTCTTTTCCACAAGTATAAGTGACGTTGCATTGAAGTTCTTGCACATATGTCTTTTTTACTTCCCTTGGATCTTTCGGTTGGAAGAAGTCCCAGGAGAGACATTAATGGGTCAGAGGCTTGGAACATTCTTATGACTTCTGAAACATACAGTAGTTGCTATTTTAGGAAGAGCGGGTTCTGCCTATATTCTGGGGAGACCAAGCCACATGCCTTAGCTGCTCTGGGTGGCCCTGTGCCCTTCAAGGGGCCTGGCTGTGCTTTCAGGGAAATCGGGACTGTGGTCAGGGGCCAGAAACACTTCGCAGGACTGGATTGGTTCCCAGGGAGCCCCCACAGGCTCCTCTGGAGGAGCAGGGTTTAGAGGCGGGGTCTGAGAGCGCAAGAAAGGCTGACTGCGTGGGTGCTGCTTGTTGGGGCTGCACTGGCTGGTTGGCCGGGAGCCCAGCACAGCATCGTGACTTTCCTGATCCTTGGTGTCCCGTGATCCCTCCCTCGCACACCTGAGTGCCCTCCTCCCCAGGCCGGCCGGCCCTCCCCCAGGTCTTCGCACATCTACCTCTTCCTACCCTTAGGAGCACCTGTGTGCACACGTGGCAAGGCGGGGAGGGGATGGAGGGAGAGCAGGAGAGAAAGGCAGACACATCTTTATATCCCCTTCATCGTTGTGCCCTGGACCAGATAGAGTCCTTAGGCCTGGCCAAGTGACCTCAAGGACTTTCTGCTCCCCCTGGACGCCCCACTGGGATGCTTAAGCTATAAATCTGTGGGCGACTCGGAAGCCCAGAGGAAGTCTAAGCTTCATCTTCCTGAGGCACCTGCTGTCACCACACCCCCAAGTAACACTTCTCAGGTGACAACAGCTGCAGTATATCGAGCCCTTGCCGTGTGCAGGCGCTGTCCCTTGTGTCGGACGGGAAGGGGTCACTTCGTGCTGCTTTACCAACAAGGAAACCAGGGCACGGGGCAGTTAGCAGTAGCCTGTATCGTGCAGTGAGTCAGTGGCAGGACAGGGGTCTGAGCTAGGCTGTGTGGCCCAGAGCCAGCCTGCGGTGGCTTTGCCACTGCACCGTCCTATCCCTGCCAGCCTGGGGGTCGCCAGACCAGGGCCTGGAACTTGTGGGTGGGCTGGGACCCCCAGGACTCCAGCAGCTCTCCCCCTGGGCTGCCCCGGTTGCTGGCCAGGCCCCGGGTTTCCGGCTTGTCTTGAGAATCCTCCTAGTGGCCCCTGTCCTTCCCAAGCTGAGCACGTGCTCCACGGTGCTTGGGTTTAGCTCGGTTCCAGAAGCCCCCTCATCACACACTGGGCAGAGGGATGGGTGCACGGAGCCCCTGGGTCCTGGAGCCCCGCTCTGGCTGTGCCCGGCTGTGGGGCCGGGAGACCTGGTGCTACTTCCTGGGCTCGGCAACGGCAGGACACGCTGCGTTATCTTGGCTTCTCGTTCCCCTGCGGTGGTGCCACTTGCGAGGCTTTTAGCAGCGAGAGAGCGAGCTGGGGAAATGGGAGAATAATAGTGATCACTGAGTGGTTCAGGCTAGAGCTGGGCATGCGGGGCCGAGGGGCACGCGCCTTGTCATTCCTGTCACTTGCCACGAGCAGGAGGGACAAGTGCGAGGACCTTCCTGCTGTACGATGGCAGAGCAGGCGGAGGCCCTGATCTGCAGACTGGCCTGGGAGCGGGGGGATGGGCTGCCCCTACAGCACAGCCGTCTTCTCCGGAGGAGGTGGGTGCCAGGCCTCTGCCTTACTGGGGGCCCCAGACCCTGGGGGCCTCTTGGCTGCCCCACCCTGAGAAGAGGAACAGAACCTCCACACCTGGTTCTCCTGCCCCAGAGCGGGTGCACTTAAGACACAGAGCTGGATCCTCTGCCACAGGGCTCACGGAATACAGCAGAGAACAAGGCCCTCCTCCTGCCCAGGCCTCGGTGGGAGGCGAGGTCTCCTACTCCTATACCCACCAGGCTGGCGTCCCTGCTGAGGCCTGGGCCCGCAGCCTTGGTTTCCCTGTGGTCCAGGAACCCCTGGTCAGGCCTCAGGCACTGAGGACGCAGGCGGCAGCTCTTGGCTTTCTGGCCACCCCTGCTCCCAGGTGACTCCGCAGCTGGCAGCCTAGACTCCTGGACCTCCTGTGCAACCTCCTGCCTTACTCTTCCCTGTCTGTCGGCTGACCTCTGCACCCCATGGCCTGGGCACTCAGAACCACGTTACCAGAGGGGTCAGACCCAGCCTCTCTGTCCCCTCCTGTTCCCACCACCTGCCCCACCTCCCCGACTTCTCCCAGGCCGACCTCAGGTCTTGCTGCCTTGCCGCCCAGGCATCAGGTCAGCCTCACCCCAGTCACACTTCCTGTACCCCTTGACATTTTCTGCCTTCCAACCTGCAAACCTCAGCTTGACCTGCGACCTCAGTTTTCTCTCCACCAGACCCGTCATCACCGGCCTCCCCTCTCCGGGCACAGGGCAGGATGCCCTGCCTGGGCTTCTCAGCCTGGCTTCCTCTCCTGGCACCTCCTCCCCGGGCTGTCTCCTGCCCGGTCCCCTGCTGCTCAACCTGACCCGTGCCGCAGCCTCAGCCCGCAGGCCAGCTCAGCGTCTGCCTGCAGTGCGGCCCAGACCAGCTCTGTCTCTCCCTCGCATCTCTCTGCTTCTCTGTTCCTTAATCCAGAGACTGGCACCTTGCACCCAGAGGCCCCAGCCAGGGACCTGTCCCACTCACTCTGCCCAGATGACTGTAACTGGTCACTCTGCCCCACTCTGCTGTGTCACACCCCTCTGCCCTGGTCCCTGGTCCCTCTCTGCAGCTTTCGAGGAGGAGAGGCCCTTTCCTTGCCTGGCACATGAGGCCCATCATGGTGCAGAACCAGGGGTCAGCTGACGTTTTCTGGAAAGGACCAGGAGAGCCCTTCCAGTTTTGCAGGCCATATGTTCTCTGTCACAACTCAGCTCTGCTGTTGCAGCAAGAAGACTGCCGTAGGTGGCATGGAGACAAGCGAGCGTGGCTGGGGGCCAGCGAGACCTCAGTCGAGCACTCAGCAGCCAGATTCGGCCACAGGTGGCAGTGTGCTGCCCCCCGCCCCCCACCGTTGCTGTCCAAACCCACCTCCTAGGCTGTGGTTCCCCATTCCTGCCTCCCCTGGAAGACCTGCAGGTCCCTGAACCTGGGGACGTAGATCTCTCTGTGCCTTGTGTAGGACAGGATGTCCTCAGCATCTCACGCTTCAGACCTCATTTCCAGGAAGTCCTCCCGATTGCCCCCGACACACTTGCTGGTTCTGGCACCCTTCCTTCCTTCTTCCTCCCCTGCCCTGCTCTCCCTCACTTGTCTTGGCACTTACTACCATACTGTGCTGCAGTGGGCACATTCACCTGTCCCCCCATGAGACCCTCAGCCTCAGAGGAGAGCAGAAACTCACTTGCTGGGTAGCATTGGTATCCAGCATGCTATCTGGTGGGCAGTAGGTCTTCTTCAGTCATGTTGAGTGAGAATTCCCGAGTGATTGCTCTGTGTGACGCGGGGCGGGTGATGCAGAGTCCTGCCCTTGGGCTCCCAGCGCGGGGGCTAAACGAGAACAGGCCCACTCAGGAACTGTCGCCTTCCTGTGGCCCTTGAGGATGCTCTAGAGGTGCAGAGGGAAGTGTGGGTTTCCCATGGTTTCTGACTCCCGTCAGGGCCCTAAAGATGCTCAGGTGCAGCCCCGAGCCTGCTCGGCACAGGAAGCTGCTGCCCTGGGCCTCTGGCTGCTTCCCAGCGTGTGGTCTGCGCTGGAAGGCTGGAAGGCCCCCAGAGGGTCAGCTGGCCCTGGCACACATCTGTTGCCGGAGGTGTCCAAACCTGCCCGTGGAAGGGTCCAGGCCAGCCCCTGCCTCCATGCCAACCCTCTCCTCCTCCTCCAGGAGAACCTTATGCTTTCCATCCTGCCCAAGCACGTGGCTGATGAGATGCTGAAGGACATGAAGAAGGACGAGAGCCAGAAGGACCAGCAGCAGTTCAACACCATGTACATGTACCGCCACGAGAACGTCAGGTGCGCCAGCGTGTGGGCCCGTGCTCTGAGCGGGATGAGGGCCAGACTCTGTGGGGTTGGCCATGCGCTGTGGGGTTCGAGAGTCTTCACCCAGGACTAGAAGCCAGGCTGTCCCCACAATGTGAGCCTCAGCCCCTGCGGGAGCAGTCCTGCAGATGGATGTGGGGGCTGGCCTCATTGTCATACAGACCTCACTCACTGTGCAGGTGACCTCTGTCCCCACTCAGGGCCAGCACTGGGGCTAACAGCCATGCTCCTTCCAGGAGGGGCAGGTTCATCCTGGGGCCAGGAGTGGGCAGCATGGGAGGAGGAGGCCCCCTAGAGGACGGGCCCACAGGGTAAGCTGAACATCAGAACCTGGAAGTGCCGAGGTCTCGCAGCTTTGGGGCTTGAGCAAGGCCCCACTCGGGGGTGATCCCGGCTGCCTGTGATCGGGAGCAGGAGCTGGGTGGGGGGAGCCCGGCACACTGTGTGGAGCCTCACGGCGGCGCCCTCCCTCCTCGCAGCATCCTCTTCGCGGACATCGTGGGCTTCACCCAGCTGTCTTCTGCCTGCAGTGCCCAGGAGCTCGTGAAGCTGCTCAACGAGCTCTTTGCCCGCTTCGACAAGCTGGCGGCCGTGAGTACGGGGGCCTCACTCGACTTCTGGTGGGGGCCCCCCCTCATGGCTTGGGCCTGGCCCTCCCTGGCTCCCATGGTTGCTTCCGACCCTGAGCGCTCTGCTGTCTGCCTGTCCCCCATGCCCAGGAGGGACTCAGTCACACCCCACACCCTGTTCTTTCAGAAATACCACCAGCTGCGGATTAAGATCCTAGGGGACTGTTACTACTGCATCTGCGGCCTGCCCGACTACCGGGAGGACCACGCCGTCTGCTCCATCCTCATGGGGCTCGCCATGGTGGAGGCCATCTCGTGAGTGGGGGCCTCTGGGGGGAGGGGCAGTGGTCTGTCACAAGGACCCAGCGCACCCCAGGCCCCCACATCATGTGAGTGTTACCAGGAGGTGGCTCAGTCCCCAGTTCTGGGAAGTGGGGACGTGGCTCACCTTCCTCACGGCTGAGGGGCTACAAGCCCTCCACAGCCTCTGAGGGGCCCGGCCTCCATCCACTGTGGGTTTCTGGAGAAGTGGCAGTCATGGTAAAGTGTGTCACCACTACCACCTCCCCACTCATTTGGATGGTCCCACCAGGTTGTCCATCCCATCCCTTTTCTCGGTGTTTTCTCACTGGGGGCCTCCAGGTCCGTCCCCGGGCAGGAGGTCCGTGTGTGGCGGTGTGGGACTGGAACCCTGGCCTCTGTGCTGGGCTCCCAGCCAGGGCTCCCGCCTCTAGTGCTGTGAGCCGTGAGGACACTGCACTCATCCCCCTCGTGCCTCCAAGCCGCTCCCTGTCACTGTCACACCACAAGTGGCTTGGAGGCCCTACCAGACAGGCCCTGGCTGGATCAGGCCCCGGGAGGGAAGGAGGCTCCTTGCTGAGGCTTCTCCCCGCACCACCACCGGTGCGGGGGGCGGGGGGGTGCAGGTAGGGGATACCTTGCCACCAGAGAGCAGTTTTGCATTGTTACCGCCTTCTGGATTAGAGCTCCTCTGACATTGGCCTAGAAACAAATGCTGCACTGGAAGGGGAGCGGGGAGAGAGTTCAGGATCACTGGCCTCCACTTCCCTCACCACGGGGCACCTTTCCCCGCTGCACATGAGCCCTGGCACGGTGCCTGGCACAGGTGGACGCTGGGCACCCTGTGGTTTCCTGCCTGCATCGTCACATGAGCCTATGATGTGGAGTTTTGGTACAGTCTAGCCTGTTGGGCCCTTACACGGGTTACCCAGCTCAAGTGCAGGCAGAAAGCTGTGGGGCGCCCGATAGTCCCCTCGGCCTGGAGGGGAGGAAAGCCTGTGCGAATTCCTTCCACAGGGCGTGGAGGGCTGGCCACCTTGCTCTGGCCGTGGCTGAGCCCCCCTCTCCATGTGTCTCTGGAAGGTATGTGCGAGAGAAGACGAAGACCGGAGTGGACATGCGCGTGGGGGTGCACACGGGCACCGTGCTGGGGGGCGTCCTGGGCCAGAAGCGCTGGCAGTACGACGTGTGGTCTACCGACGTCACCGTGGCCAACAAGATGGAGGCCGGTGGCATCCCCGGGTGAGCGAGCGTTCCTTCCCAGCAGGGAGGGGTGGGCGCGAAGGGAAGGGGCTGCCCACCCGTCAGGGCTGCGGCCTGGGTGGGAGACACCCCGGAGCAGCGGAGCAGCGTTCCCCCTCAGGGTGCCCGCCTCCTAGGCCGAGTCCGCAGCCTCTCCTGCCTGGGCCTCCGCAGCCGTGTGCGCTCCCGCCCCTTCGTCCACTTGGGGGGCTGCAGATGCCGGCAGTCGTCGCTGCTTGGGCAAGCCGGGGCTCCCCAGGGCCCTGCGCTGGCGGAACAGGCTGTGGGGCAGGGGGGCTGCAGCCACCAGGCACCTGCACAGCCGGCCGGTGCTCTCCCAGGGGCGGGCAGGCTGGGGACAGGGCCGCAGGCTGGGGACAGGGCCGCACGTTCCCCGGCCGGCTCGGGGAGCAGCCCTCCAGGGCAGTCGCCCTTCTCTCCCTCCGTGGGGACTCCCCAGAAACGGCTCTACGTGCCCCCACGCCCGACAGCAGGTATTGCAACTAGGAAGCTGCAAGGTACGCAGCAAGCAGCCGTAGGACCTCACCGCGGAGTCCAGGGCGCCCCCCAACTCCCTTGCCTCCTCCGGGCTGGCGGCGCCTGAGGACGGTCCTGCCTCAGCGCCCCGGCTCTGGGGGCCGCGTGCGCCCCACCCCGGGGTCCTCGGCCTGACGGGCCCGGGCCTCTGCCGCCCAGGCGGGTGCACATCTCCCAGAGTACCATGGACTGCCTGAAGGGCGAGTTCGACGTGGAGCCGGGCGACGGGGGCAGCCGCTGTGAGTACCTGGACGAGAAGGGCATCGAGACCTACCTCATCATCGCGTCCAAGCCCGAGGTGAAGAAGACCGCCCGCCGCGGCCCCGCCGGCCCGGTGAGTCCCACACGCCCGGGGCGGGCTGCGGCGCGCTGGGTGGGGAGGAACGCGGGGCTCCCTGCTGCACCTCCCAGGCCAGAGGGGAGGCCCCCGTGGTGTCAGCGGCCCTGGGGACAGCGGCGGGCGGGGGAGGCCGGGGGCGCCCAGGGGGCAGCACCCAGAGCCGCCGGGGATGCCGGGAACAGGCAGCAGGGTTGGCTTGGTCACGGAGGAGGCCACCCAAGGCCGAGGGCGGGAAGGTTCCCCGGGCAGGAGACAAGAAAGAAGGGGACAGAAGCAGTGAGGCCGCCCTGCTGTCCTGCCCTGGCCTCGCCTCTGTGCGGCCGCCCCGCCTCCCGGCTGACCCCACGCCCTCGCCGGCCGCCGCCAGTGGCCACTGCGGAACTGAGCCCGTCTCGTCCTCTGCTGAGGCTGCACAGGGCTCGGCTCCTACTGGCTTTGCCCTTAGAGACCCCACCGGTCACGAGAATTTAACAACCAAGGAGCTCGGTGCTCAGAGACCGGGACCGCCCTGCAGCCAGGGCTTCGCCTAGTTGGTGGCTAGGGCAGAGCTTCGGCTGGTCTGGTGAGGCTTCAGGGGCTATGGCTGAACACCTGACCCCTGATGAGTTTTAAAAGAAAACTATAGGGCAGCCCGGGGGTGAGGGGAAGCTCCACAGTTTAGTGCTGCCTTCGCCCCAGGGTGTGGTCCTGGAGACCCGGGATCGAGTCCCACGTCGGGCTCCCTGCATGGAGCCTGCTTCTCCCTCCTCCTGTGTCTCTGCCCCTCTCTGTTTCTCTCTCTCTCTCTCTGTGTATATATATATATATATATATATATATATATATATATATATACACACACACACATATCTCATGAATAAATAAAAATCTTTTTAAAAAATAATAGGGCAGCCCGGGTGGCTCAGCGGTTTAGCGCCGCCTTCAGCCCAGGGCGTGATCCTGGAGACCCGGGATCCAGTCCCACGTCGGGCTCCCTGCATGGAGCCTGCTTCTCCCTCCGCCTGTGTCTCTGCCGCTCCCTCTCTCTGTATCTCTCATGAATAAATAAAACCTTTAAAAAAAATAAATAGGGGATCCCTGGGTGGCACAGCGGTTTAGCGCCTGCCTTTGGCCCAGGGCGCGATCCTGGAGACCTGGGATCGAATCCCACATCGGGCTCCCGGTGCATGGAGCCTGCTTCTCCCTCTGCCTGTGTCTCTGCCTCTCTCTCTCTGTGACTATCATACATAAATTTAAAAAAAAATAAAAAAATAATAAATAAATAAAACTATATGCCTTCTCCCCTCCCCCAAGAGTACGCGATGACCAGTGAATCAAACACGAATCGAAGATTCATCCATTAGCCCTAATCGCAGTCACTGTTTAGGGAGTGCTTCTGTGCGTCCCTTATTTCACTTAATCCTTAAGACAACCCTGCAAGAAGGGGGCTGTTGTGATACCTACTGTGCAGAGAAAGAAACTGAGGCCCAGAAGTTTGCACAAATTGCAGATCTAGTAGGTGCCAGAGCAGTGCCCATGCCCCCAGCCGGCCAGCTACAGTGCACCCCAGATGTGTGTGGGTCGCTCCTGTGTGCAGCTCACACAAACCCAGCGCTGCAAGGGACGCACAGGTAGATTGGACACCACCTCACTCTTGAGTGATTTAAAATGCCCCCAGGTGCCAGTGTTAAAGCAAAGGACAGCTCAAGGTATTTTGTGCCGCATGTTAAGTCTAAGCTACAATGGAATGCTCCAAAGAACTCAAAAAAGTTGGAAACTTTTGGAAAATTAGGAAGTGTTAGGGGAGAAAGTAGAGCCCCATGAAATAAGACTTGACCTTGTCACAAAATTAACAAGTCGTTTGTATTTTTAAGAGTGCTACATGCAGAGCTTTAATATATTCACTAGAACAAATTAAAAATGTGTCTTCCAAGCTGTTCTACAAGGCAGTAACTGGCAATAAGAAATCAGCTACTTTTGTAAAGTGGTAAGAAATTTATAATTTCTGGCATATAAAATTTTTAATAGAGAAATGCTGTTCCTTTCAAAAGGTACCCACAAATTTGGTTTTACCAGGGACCATCCTGAAGTCACAAAGCAGCACTCAGTTATGTCTTTGGGATGACACTCATCCTTGTTTGTTCTAATCCTGTATTTTATTTTGCTTCTTTCTTTTTTTTTTTTTAAAGATTTTATTTATTCAGGAGAGATACAGAGAGAGAGAGAGAGAGAGAGGCAGAGAGGGAGAAGCAGGCCCATGCAGGGAGCCTGACGTGGGACTCGATCCCGGGTCTCCAGGATCACACCCTGGGGCGAAGGCAGGCGCCAAACCGCTGAGCCTGGCTGCCCTATTTTGCTTATTGCAACAACCCTTACATGGTGTGTAATTTGGATCAGGAGTTGTTCTTGGCACCCCGACACCCCTCTGAGGGTACAGATGAGGAAACTGAGGCAGAAGGAGCCTGCGCAGAGGGGGCTTTTGTGAAGCTGTTCTGCTTGAGTTATTATTCAAATTCCAAGTGAGGAAAAGTTGAGTTTGTGGTTGCATCACTTCAAATGTTAGCACCGGAGCTCTGAGCGAGTAGGAAGGGGCCTGTGCCGAGGGCACCGCCTGCACAGGACAGAGCACCGGCCATGTGGTCAGGTGCATGGACATTGTCATCTTGAGTGCTCCATCGCGCGAGTGAGCCCGCGCCGGTTGCAGTGGAAACATGTTCTCTTTTCAGTTCTTCCTTCAATGCCATTTCATGGCCGTTAGGGGTTTCGCTATTTTGGTCAAGTTGTCTTCTAACAGTTTCTTAATGCCCCAGCCTGAAAAACTTACGTTTCTTGAAGTAGAAAGTCTGGATTAAGGTTTCTGCACATTGAAAGTTTTACCCCTCTCCTGCTCCCCTCCTGCCAGCCCCCAGTGGGGCCCCCTCACTGCTCTGCTCTGTCCGGGGCTTTGTCCCCTTCTCTGCCGTGTCAGGGCTCTTTGAGTATTGGAGCAGTGAACCCTTGCTCATGTGGCGGTCACCAGGCACCTGTCAGGTATCCGCCACACGCCATCACTGCTGTGTCTCAGGGAACTTCTTGACCTCTAGCTGCCGTAGCTCCTATGAACACCTCTTCAGGGCCGGGGTAGCTCATGTGGCCAGCTCAGCAGCTGTTCGGGAAGTTTCCACCTTGGATGTGGATAAGGTGATGTTTACCTTCTTGACTATCACGGGGTTGGAAGCAGTAATGCCTGGGCCTTATGGGGGGGATGACAGTGATGTGGGAGGGGACAGTGGGAAGAAGGAAGGAAGGTGGTAAGAGGTGCTTCTTAGGAAGTCACAGGAGTGAACACACTTCCACTTGCAGAAATCTGTCCCCATGGTTGACCTGGGTAAAGCGAAGGGGAGGAGAGTGAGGAGAGGCCTCACGGTGAGTCCTATCCGAGTGCTGAAAAGCTTCCAGACCTCTTCCTGCCCGCACTGCCCTGTTGTCAGCCTCACCCAGTCTTTTTTTAAAAAAGATATTATTTATTCATGAGAGACACAGATAGGCAGAGACATAGAGGGAGAAGCAGGCTCCATGCAGGGAGCCCGATGTGGGACTCGATCCTGGGACTCCAGGATCATGCCCTGGGCTGAAGGCAGCGCTAAACCACTGAACCTCTGGGGCTGCCCAGCCTCACCTAGTCTTGAATGCCACCTCTGACGATCACACTCTAGGCCGAAGGCAGGGTGCCACCTCTGACGATCCCAGATCTCCACCTCAGGCCCAGCCAGCTTGCCTGCACTCACCCAGTGGCCCCTGTAACGTGTACCTGCATGAACACTCTGGTCCCCAGGTCCCAGGCCCTGCATGTCCCTGCATCCTCCCATCTCCATCAGTGGCGACTTTGTTCTTCCAACAGCTCAGACCAAACACCCAAGACAGGCTTGACCCCTGTTTACCTCCCACAAGCAAGTTCTGTTGACCCTTCCCTCGAGGGAGGGCTCTAATCACCACCTGCCCGCTCTCACGGCTGCCACTGGCAGCAATGCCTGTGTGGCTGGATGGCTGGTGTCCAGCTGGTCACCCTGCCCCACTGCCCCTTCTCCACAGTGGCAGCACTCCTGCTGAAGCACCAGCTGCTGTCCTGTCAGCATCCTGTGCAAAACCCTGTTTTGGTCTCTATCTCACTTGGAGGGAAAGCCAGAGTCCCCTGGAGGCCAGGAAGGCCCTGTGCAGCCAGGTGCTCACCCCCTGCTCTGCTTTCACTCCCTGTCCCAGCGTGGCAGCCTCCTGGCTGGTGCTCAGGTGCTCTGGGCCCATGACTGTTGCAGGGCCTTTGCACCAGCTTCTCCCTCTTCCGGTGGGCAGGGAGGGGAGCGTATTCCTGGAGAGCTGCAGGATTTGCTCGCTCAGTCAGGTCTTCACTGAAATGTCATCCTCAAGGTGACACCTCTCCGACCTCCTCCTTACTGTCACGCTTCCCAGAGATCCCCACACCCCTTTTCTGCTTCACCTTTCTCCAGAGCTCATTCCCTTCACATGTGCTGTGCTGATTTTATTGTTTTCCTGTTGTCTACCTTTCTTCACGAGAACGTGAGCTCATGCGGTCAGGACGTTCTGTGTGCATCCCCAGAGGTTTGAACAGTTCCTGTCATGAAGTAGGGACTCAGCGCTTGTTAAATGAGTCGACTCTTCTGCCGTTACAGGGTTTGACTCATTCCGTCAGGGAAAAATACTCATCACTGGGGAAACGCACGTGTGGGATTTATTCAGACTTTTGGAAGGCATTTGACAGGTGCTACAACCAAAGAAGACCTCTGTGGTCACTGTGTCGAGTTGCTGTTCTGGAAATAGGAGTTGGAGCAATAGGGTCTTTCTCTGCTGAGAAAAAATTCGAATAGTAGAAATAGATACCAGAGAAGTAGGACATTTTAGAATTAATTATTCTAGAGGAGGAGTCAGGTAGTGACATTTCTTGGTCTACAGGCTTCCAAACTCTAGTGGGAAGATTTCGGGCTGACCGTAGACCAGCCAGGGCTGCTGGGGCAGGTGGGCAGCAGGCGGTGTCTGGTGTCCCTGACGGCCGCTTCTTTCTGCCACAGCCCCTGCTAAATGGAGCACCAGCTTCTTCCAAGCCCAGCTCCCCCGCCCTCATTGAGACCAAGGAGCCCAACGGGAGCATCCACACCAGCGGCTCCACATCGGAGGAGCCCGAGGAACAGGACGCCCAGGTGTGTGCAGAGTGAGGGCCAGGGTGTAGCAGGGGACAGAGAGGGGGAGGTTGCTGCAGGAAGTGTCCTATGTAGGAGTAGGAGACCTGACTGCTGGCCTGGGCTCTGCTCCTTCATAGCAGAGACACAGTGGGCGTCACCTCCTGCCCCGGTCCCACTGTCCCCTCGGTGGTTACTAGGGTCGAGGTGAAAAAGGGCAAAAGAGGCGCTCAGCCCTGAGACCTTGCTAGCTCTCCTGTCCCAGAGTCTCCTGGCTTCGAGAGGGGCATCCATGGAAAATTCTGTAGGATCTGACAGACTGTTCTGGAAGTGAGACTTCAGGGTGGGCTCACCTCGCTGGCGACATCCAAACTCCACAAGTCCCGGGACACAGGTGGGGGATTTCCAAAGGAGTTAACATGCTCTCCCCCCTGGAGACAGGGTCCATCTTGGGAGGCGTCCGGGACCTGCCCCTTACTAAAGAGCTGCCCCAGTACATCACTGATGAAGGCAGGTGCTCTGAGACCGGCCCTCTGCCCTGCTGAGGCGAGCTCGCTGGCAGCGCCCCATCCTCACTGCCGGGAAGGCCGGAGCACTGCCCTGCCGCTTTTAGATCACAGGTGCTGCAGCACAAGAGGGGAGACAGGGCTGAAAGTTAACTGGGTTTCTCTGGATCACCATGACATTCGGCAGCTTTTCCCTAGCGTGATTTTCTTGATAGAAAGGGGAAATATAGACCCGGTGTAACTTAGTAACAGGGGCGCAGATAGTTCGAGCAGCCTGTGGTTTTTCTGTCCTCACAATCAGCCGCACCCTCCAGCATAGGCTTCGGGGCCAGAGGTGCTATGTTTGGTGCCAGAACAGACCTTCCACGTCATTTTACAGAGAAGGTTGGAGCTGGGGAACAGGAGTGACACAGGGATCCTGTTGTCAAGCAGTGGCATACCCGCGCTTAAGGCCGCACTGTCTTGGTTCTGGCTTCAAGATTCACTCTTGGACCTGTACACACAGCTCCAATGGGGACCAGTGTCAGTATTGGGGCTGATGGCCGTGTAATCACAGGCTGGATTCATATTTTTGGAGCTATGCTTCTCCTCTGTGACTAGGAATAAAAATGGTAGCGGGTACCCCAGCCCCAGCACCCCACTAGTGACAAGGGCGTCCCTTCCTCTCCCAGCACCTTCCACCTCACACTTTCCTTCCCCAAATGAACTAGATGTGTCCTCCTTTAACAGCTCCCTTCAGGGGGCACCTGGGTGGCTCAGTCTGTTAAATGTCTGCTTTCGGCTCAGGTCATGATCCTAGGGTCCTGGGATGGAGCCCCACATCTGGCTCCCTGCTCAGTAGGGAGTCTGCTTCTCCCACTCCCTCTGCAGCTCCCCCTGCCTGCAGCTCCCCGTGCTTGTGCTCTCTCTTTTTCTGTCAAATCTTGTTTAAAAAAGAGCTCCCTTAAGCCCCAGGGTTGGGGGTCGTTCACCTCCCCAGAGATGCCAATGCACAGTGGCTGGGGAGCACCGCCTCCTCCTAGCAGGATGCGCCAGGACTGTGCTGCCCTAGCAGCGGTCTCCCCCTCCCAGTCTCCTGCCTGGAGCCAGCGGTTGCTTCCCAACAGGCTGCTATTAGCAGGTCGTCTCACAGCAGAGCTTCTGTCAGGGACCCTGGGAAACTAGGAGGGATTGTGACTTTGGGACCAGACTCCAGCAGGATGGAGCTGTGTTGGAGCACTGGGAAGACTTCCCTCAAAGTGGTTTCTAGAACCGAGGGCCAAGTCCTGCTGAGTGTGATCCCTGTCGTCCCCTCCCACCCGCGCCCACCTGGCGCCCTGGCTTGCAGGCCGACAACCCTTCGTTCCCCAACCCACGTCGGAGGCTGCGCCTGCAGGACCTGGCCGACCGGGTGGTGGACGCCTCAGAGGATGAGCATGAGCTCAACCAGCTGCTCAACGAGGCCCTACTGGAGCGCGAGTCTGCCCAGGTGTAAGTGGCTCCTCTGCACGCCCCTCATCGGCCCCAACCTGGGGGCTCAGGAAGTTAGCCATCTTGAGTGGAGCCCCTTCCTGATGGGCCAAGGCAGGTGTGACATCTGTGTTTCCACTGCAGAGTGAAGAAGAGAAACACCTTCCTCCTCTCCATGCGGTTCATGGACCCTGAGATGGAAACCCGCTACTCAGTGGAGAAGGAAAAGCAGAGTGGGGCTGCCTTCAGCTGCTCCTGCGTTGTCCTGCTCTGTACGGCCCTGGTCGAGATACTCATCGACCCCTGGTGAGGGAGGGCACGGCAGGAGCCGAGAGGCCAGGAGAGGGTGAAGGCCAGGAGCTTCCTAGGCCAGAGGCGTGAGGGATGTGGGTGCCTGGGCTGGAGCATGACCCTGAGGCAAACCTAGGTCTCTCTCTTGCCTCCAGTGGAACAGCCCAGCTGAACTCAGGCCCAGGTGTTTGTGGACCCCCTTCCTCCTGTCTAGCCCAGGGTTCCAGAATAGCCCTGGCATCAAAGCCAGGACTGAGGAAGCTGAGGAACAGAGGGATCCAGGAGGATAGAGACAGTGGCTGCATGGGCCTGAGTGGTTGTAGGACAAGGAGATGGAAGATGGCTCAGTCACCAAGGCTGATCTGGCTTCCCTCTCTTGCTTCGTCTTAGCAGATGGATTTTAGGCTTTAGGTACAAACTGATTTCACACAGCAGCAGGCCCCCAGGGCAAGGGGGATGTTCTGGAGTCCTCGCTCCAGCTGCTGAGGCCTGTCAGCAGCTCACTCCTGCGCAGGGTCCCCATGAGAGGGGAGGCGGGCTGGAGCCCTGTCCTGGCAGTAGCTGGGGGAACCAGAAAGAGCCTTGGACTTAGTCACAGGCTCCTCGCCTGTTTGTTGTATGGCCGTGTTGCTAAGCTTCCAGAAGCCAAAGATGATGATGGGACTAACAACTTGAAGATGATAAATGCCTGCCCTGCTAACTCAGGATTGTGGGAAGGATCAAATGCATTCATTCATTCACTGCACGGATACTTACGGGCTACTTCCAAGCCTGGCGCCACGGGCGAGGAATATCTGGTGAACCCAGCACACGACACCCCTGCTCTCGGGGGACTTACATTCTAGCAGGGGGAGATAGAGGCCAAAAACTGGATATGCAAAATGTGAATGCAGACGGGGGCGAGTGGGGGGCATAAAAGTCAAGTGAAGAAGGGAGCCCTCACCGGAGGCCTGACTTGGTGGTGGGAATGTTCCAGGTACAAGTGTGGAGGGCCTGCCCTCCCCCTTCTTTCCTCTCCTAGCCCCTCCCCCAATCTCACCCATCCCTCTGCCCCCCTCCTTGAGTGTCATCTCCTTGTTACAGGCTAATGACAAACTACATGACCTTTGTGGTTGGGGAGGTTCTACTTCTGATCCTGACAATCTGCTCGCTGGCTGCCATCTTTCCCCGGGTAAGAGCCGCTTTTGCTTTGGCTCACAGCCCCCTGGCCCCTGGAAGTGAAAGTGGTGTGGATGGAGTTCTGCGTCCCCTTAGCTCCTTACAAATAGACTGGCTGTGTTAGGACAGTTCAGGCATTTATCCATGCATTCATTCCATGTTATTCACTCAGCTAAGCAAGCATGGGTACATACCCCAGAGCCCAGACAAATGGGAAAATGTGCAGAAAAGCAATGGAGGCCCACCTGGAAGGGGGTTGGCCCCAGACTCTGAAGGACCAGGAAAGCCAGACAAAGAGACTGGGATTTTCTGCTATAAGAACTGGGGTGCCATACAGAAGTTTTGATCAGAACGACAAGAGAAAAGCAGTGTTGAAGGGAAACGAGTCTAGCAAGGGGCTTGTCAGGTAATGTGGAGGACTCAGGGTATACTGATGCAGGAAAGGCAAGAGCAGCCAGGCAAAGATTACTGGCCCTGAAAATTGTTCCCTGACACAGACTTGCTGCTTGGACTTAGAGTGAACTGCTGCTGGCTGGCACCACCCCCAGTGTCCTGGGCAGGTCACCACATCTGCTGCAGAAAGGGCTCGGGTATCTGACGCCCTGCTCTGTCACAGACACCTCCCATAGGACTGAACAGAGCACCCACTTCCTGCTCTACCTTCTCAGCTTTGCCAGTTTTTGGTTGATTCGTAGGCAAAGGACTATGTTTTAGGTCCCTGGGAGGTAGGGGAGCAACCAGAGTTATTAGCAGTCATACTTATGGAGGAAAAGACTATCAAGACTCATGGCCCCTGGAATTCCATTCATTCTAGGCCTTTCCTAAGAAGCTCGTCGCCTTCTCGACTTGGATCGACCGGACCCGCTGGGCCAGGAACACATGGGCCATGTTAGCCATCTTCATTCTGGTTATGGCCAACGTCGTGGACATGGTGAGCTCCTGCTGTGTTTGTTGAAGGAATACACCTGCTCTCAGTGGAGAAGGGCTTCTGTATTAGCCAGGATGAGCAGTTTAGCAACCAGTCCTCTACCACTAGACATGGGGTTGGAGTGGCACTTAGTTTCCTAAACAGATCACCTTGGCCAAACAGAGGGGGTCTTGTACCGCAGAAACCTGAGACTGACCTGCTTCTCCCAGCTCCTCGTTCTCCCAGAGTCCAAGAGCCCAACACCATGCTCCAGGTCCTGTACTGGATGTTGACTCAATCGAACAGTTCCAAGAAGTTGATGTCCTTATCTACTACACCTTTGAGGCTCAGGTTAATTCAGTTGTTTCAGATCACAAAGCCAGTTAAGTGACAGAATCAAGGATTAAGCCGATCTAAATCCCAGTGCTGTGAAGAAGCTCTGTACGTCATTGCCCACGGGGCACAATACTTGCAAGCATTCTGCGTATCTGAAGTGCTCCCTACAGTGTGGCTAGTGTCTGGCATCCAGCAGGACCAGGGAGGTAAACCTGTTCCGCTAAAGGAGCTCTCCTGTTTGGCCTTCGTCCATTTGACTGTTGCCAGACCTTCCTAGAGCCCAAATGGCTAGGGGCAGACAAATGATCCTCTCTGCCCTCCTCAATTCATGGAGAAGCTGCAGGTCCCAAGGGAGCAACCAGATGCTTTCCTGGGGGTGGTGGGGGGCCAGCAGTTGGAAGCTCAGATCTGTTGATTCAGAGCCACCAGTTAGTTACTGATGAGCATTGGCAGCTTGGATCTGCAATTGATGTTCTCGTCAGTCGTCATGGTTCCCAACAATTTTGGCAGTACTATATACGTGCTCTTACAAGTCCTACTTTTTTCAAATAAATGTTCTATCATTTGCTTTATTTTCTTTAACAATTTAAGCACAGGAAGAAAACCTCACCATGGAGACTTACTCTGATAGCAGGCCAGGTGAAAAAGACCTAGGGCCAGTTGATTCAAAGTCCAACTAGAATGATAAGTTAGGAGGTCCAGAACCTAACGTGCCCCTGCTTGCACAGTACCCAAGCACAGGCAAGAGAAGCCCGAGGCCCCTCGTGTTTCTGAACACTCCTGGAGCCTGGTGCCGGGTCTGGGGACCATTGTTTAATAGGGTATGGACGCTGTGCAGGACATCTCAAGATCCTGTAGCTAGTGGAGGGGTGAAAAGACCAGGAAGGCATGGAAACTTTCCACATGCTGAGAACTTCCCTAGAGCCAGACCAGCACTGGTGGGTAGAAGTTACAAAAAGGAGGTTTGATTCAGTTTACGGATGTACTTTCCACTGACTTCCATCTGCCCAGCAGCGGGACCAGGTTCCAGAAACAGAAGTGTCTGAGCAGAGGCTGGCTGCCATCACGGCAAGGCTGTGAGTTGGGGGCTCACTGGTTGGCCCTGTGGCCCCTCCTTAAGTAACAGTGTGATATGCGCAAGAGTGTGTTGTATTTGAAAGCTAAAAACTGGACTCCTCACTCTGGCTTTACCACTTGCTGATTGTACTAGTTGGCACAAGTCCAGCCTCTGGGTTTTCTATAAAGGTGGCAATACTAAAAATACTTGACAATTTTCATGAATCTCAAATGAGATACGGTCAAGCTCTTAGCAGGAATTACTAACTTTTCTGTTACTGTTCCCTGGTAAATCGTCCTGGCAGTGTTTCTGAGGTTGCTCGGGGACGTGGCAGCTGCGTGTACAGAGCCACAGGCCAGCCGCCTCTGACCAGTGTCTGCTGTTTTCTTGCAACCCGTGTTCTCCCCATCCCATGGTCCCGGCCTCCAGCTTAGCTGTCTCCAGTACTACACAGGACCACACAACAGCACTGCAGGGTTGGAGGTGGACGATGGCTGCGTAGAGAACCCCAAGTATTACAACTATGTTGCCGTGCTGTCCCTCATCGCTACCATCATGCTGGTGCAGGTCAGCCACATGGTGAAACTCACGCTCATGCTACTCGTCACGGGTGCTGTGGCCGTCATCAACATCTATGCCTGGCGCCCCATCTTTGATGAATACGACCGCAAACGTTTCCAGGAACATGAGTAAGATGAAAGTCCATTTCATCTAAGATGAAATGTCTATACTGCCTCCTCCTTCCCACCCCCCAAGTCCCTACTCCAAGGTCATGGGCCTTGGGCTCATCAAAGGATTGTATGGAATCAGGGTTTGTGACTTCTCACAAATATGCCACTAGTTGGCTGTGATCATGGGGTAATGCTTTCCCTTCTCGATGAGTGGAAGAGCCAGGCTATGTCTGTGTTTGGCCACTAGCATCAGCATCTTGTCCCCAGATGGGACCTGAGTGTGCAATTGTCTGTCCTACAGCTTTCCCATGGTCGCCTTAGAGAAGATGCAGGGATTGTCCACCTCTGGGCTCAATGGCACTGTCAGGTAAGGGCAGCTGCTTCCCCTTTTTGATCTGCATTTAGTTTCCTTTTCTTCTAGAGACCAGAGAAGTCCATTGTGTCACACTTCAGAGGCACACGATGTGGGAAATTCTTCGAGAAGTTAGTGTTTCTGTAGGAGGGCTGGAGCAGAGGTAGAATGGTTTGGGTGTGGACCTGGCCGTTGTGGCCTCATCAGGAGAGCAGCGGCTGTGTGGTTTCAGGGGTGGGACAGGGGCCAGGCTGGGTAAGGAGAGCGGGAACAGCCACATGGATGTGACGGCTGCATGTAACTGGATGGCAAGATAGACTGCAGGAAAATGAGGAGGAAAGAGCACTGCACCCTATCTAGAAGCTCTCTGGGGCGCAGGCACTCTCTGGGGCCGCAGACTGGCCAGCGTTTGAGTCTGTTTCAGGTCTTGAAGAGGACGCTGGACTAGAAGTTCTCCGAAGTCCCTTCTAGCTCTGAATTTTTAGAATTTGGCCACTTAATAAATGAAAGGCATTCACATAATTAAGGACATGAGAATTAGGGACCAAAACAAAAGACCACTACACACCTACCAGTTTGGCAGGAATTAAGGCGTCAGGTGATATCAAGTACAATGGTAATTCACTCCTGATGGGACTATAAATTGGTACCATTTTAGAAAACAACTTGGAATTTAGTCAAGTTGCAAATAGACTTCTGACCCAACAATTCCACTGCTCCCTACATTCCTTATAGAAACTTGTGCACATTTCTGTGTCCCAGGGCGTGTGTAGGATCATCCATAGTCACGTTCATCATAGCAACACATACACACAAACATCCAAAGCAGATGAAAACTCATGTCAATAGCAAATGGGTACACAAGTTGTGATATATTCATACAATGGACTACTGTATAGTAATGAAAACTGTAGCTCCATACAAAAATGTGAAGTTACTAAAAAAATCATAGAATGGTGTCTTGGTCCCATCACGGCAACGCTAGTCTCTTTCTCCAGAGGTCACACTTACTGCTGTTACCAGTTGATGCAGCAGTTATAAAACATCTGGGGAGCTCTGATGTGCATTCCCGGAGGGGGTAGGGCTGGGCTATTTAGGAGTCCAGTGATTTAAGATTTACATGAGAGTCTGGACTTGATGTGAAAGTGCTTAAGGAGCTGGGAAGTTTCTGGCCCAGGGGGACAGGAAAGGCACAGCCCAGTTGGAGGGAATCAAACTCCCTTCCAAGAGGGCAGCATGGGCAGATGGATTCCTCTCTGCCCTGCAGGCTGCCCCTGGTGCCTTCCAAGTACTCCATGACAGTGATGATCTTCGTCATGATGCTGAGCTTTTACTACTTCTCACGCCACGTAAGTGCCTGCACACCCTCCTCTGCACACAACCTTTTGGGGCCTCCCAAGTAGCAGGCTCAGGATCTAAAAACCAAGCTGTTAAGGAATGCTGGTCTCCCTTATCCAGCCTGGCATGTGGCCCTGGCCAAGCTGTCGCCAGCTCTGTTTTCTCATTCTCTCCCTTGTAATACAAGAGCAGGTTTTTTTTTTTTAACCTCTTCTTCTGATTGCCCCCAGCATGCTGAAGCAGCACACGGATCAGGTGTAAAAGCTTAGAGAAAATAGGCTCTGTTTCCTGGGGCCAGGGGCCTGAGGATTTTCACCCACCCAGGCTCTGGGGGTCACTAACACTCACCATGGAAACAGAAGAGAAAGGGAAAGAAGGTGATGAAGTTCTGAAGGGAAAAAAAGCAGAGAGGGAGGGGAAGAGGTTCCATGTCAGCCCAAGTGCCCCCCAGTGGTTTGCCAGCGAAAGTACGGCATTTCCCAGACACTTGCTGGACAGAAGAGGTGGGAACTCCACCCTGAGCTGAGATTGCCAGTGCTGCCACCCGGCTCCAAGATAGACCTGTAGCTAGAAGGAGGTCCCAGAATTAGGGCTATCCCCGTTCCCCAAATATCCAGAAGGCTTCTTGGAGCTCTGCATAACCACAGCGAGGCTGGAGTCCTTGCTGTGGTGGCCTTGAGTCGGTGGGTCTGTGTTGTCTTTCCCTTGCCGTTTAGCCATTTTCCTGCATTTTTCCACGTAGAAGCCTTCCAACTTGTTCATCTTTTCATCAAACAGCCAGCTAAAGCACACACCTTGCCTGTGTCTGTCCACAGGTTGAAAAACTGGCAAGGACACTGTTTTTGTGGAAGATTGAGGTCCATGACCAGAAGGAGCGTGTCTACGAGATGCGGCGCTGGAATGAGGCCTTGGTCACCAACATGTTGCCTGAGCACGTGGCACGCCACTTCCTGGGGTCCAAGAAGAGGGATGAGGTGAGGGGTGGCCTCATGGCATAGCCTGTAGCCATGAGGCTGATCTTGCCTTCATCAGCCCCTCTGGGCCAAGGCCATCTCAGAAGCTGGCACTGGTCCAGGCAGGGCTGCACACAAGCAGCAACTGCAACATAAGCAAGGGAGGAATTTCACAGGCTTTCAGTAAAGGGCACTACTAAGATTTTCCGTGGGCTGCACATCATGAGAAGGCCCCATTTCAGATGAGGCCTTGGCTGGAGCCTACCAGTCAGTTGTGATCCCCTCACACGGAAGGGCTCTTATGCTTCACTCCAACTCCATCCTCTTTCTCAAAGCTAGAGTTGTTACAGGGCCTAGAGAAACTTTTTTACTTATTCAAAGTTGTGATGAACCACTGCCTTATAACCCAAAGTTAGGATAATCTGGGAGGGAACTGTCCAAAAAGCTGAATGTACTAAACGTGTGTGGAAGATAGATTCATTTCTGTGGCACATCATTCCACTGGTATTTCTTTGAGCACTCTGGCCCTGCCTCTTTTTAGGAGCTGTATAGCCAGTCTTATGATGAGATTGGAGTCATGTTTGCCTCTCTACCCAACTTTGCCGACTTCTACACAGAGGAGAGCATCAATAATGGTGGCATTGAGTGTCTGCGCTTCCTCAATGAGATCATCTCAGACTTTGATTCTGTGAGTGCCTATCCTGCTTCTCTCCTGCCCCAAAGCCAGCTCATTCCAGATTCTCAGGACAGGCTGCAGAAGCCAAAGGGAAGTTGTAGTTACCCTGTCTGCTCCGTTTTCTTAGATAAGCCTCCCTGTGATGCAGGAACTTCAGTAGCCTGGTGGAGCTGAGTGGGGAAAGCGGAGCCTGGGAAGTTGCCTACAAGTTCACAGCATAAAGACTGGCCAAAACAAGATCCTGAGGCCCCAGGTTCCTCCTACCCCCAAATTCAGATTCAGTAAATATTTATTAAGAAAATTGTATACTAAGGAAAATACTTTGCATATATGCTCAAACACCCTAGGGGCCTGGCAGCTTTGTCCCATGTTAAGGTCCTAGAAACAGGCTCAATCAGGAAGACTGCCTAACATCTTGTGCCCAACAAACGGCAGAATAGGTAGGGTTTTTAGGAAAGCATCTCTTGGAAGACTTGGGTTGCAGTGAACAGGCACATCTGTCATTAGTTGGCTCATTCATCTCCCTAGACTCTACTGACGTTTCTTTCTTTTTCAACACTGGCTCAGCTTCTGGACAATCCCAAATTCCGGGTCATCACCAAGATCAAAACCATTGGCAGCACCTATATGGCAGCTTCAGGAGTCACCCCAGATGTCAACACCAATGGCTTTGCCAGCTCCAACAAGGTAGCTAACCACATCAGTGGCTGGAGATGGGGCTCTGCTTCCTGAGGTGAGAGAGAGGCAGCCCACCTAGCATGTGTGAATCAAGGAGTTACAAGGGTAGCAGACCCTGCTGAGTGCTGCTGTGCCAGTGGGTCACCCATATACACCACCACCACGTGATACAAATTTAAAATCGGGTTTACTGGCAAAGTTTAATGAGCAGAGAAATAATCAGATACATGACCCCTCATTGTTGCACAGCTTGGAGCAGAAGCTGCTCCAACAGTGGCCATGCTCCCTTCATGCTCTAGACTTTTGAAAGAACTAGGGAGGAAGTAGAAACGGTCCATGCGATTATGTAACAATGAAGACATCCAGGTTGGGAGTTTTGTTACAAAAGGGGTCTTCAGAGCACACTGGCTGGCATCAGCCTGTTCTTTTGTTAAATCAGACCTGTGCAGCTAGTTGTTTAGCTACTAGGAAAGGAAATGAGCTGTGGGGACCCTGGTCCCAAGAGCTGTTTCTTAAGCTATTATCATCTTGTTTTATCTTAAAACCATTCTATAGGAGGTAAGTACTATTACCACCTCCATTTTATTGGCAAGGCTAAAAAAATGTGTTTAAAAAGGGTTGTGGCCTTCAAGTGTTTATAATCTAGTTAAGGAATCAAAATGAGAACTATCCCAAACCTGAGAGACCAGGTCAGGCAAGGTTAATGATGAGGTAGGTAGGGCTCCTGATCAGCTACATGGCAGACAGGAATTTGGCTGGGGAGGATTGGTCTTCCCCACCTGGGGACCCTAAGGGATCCAGGTGAACAGTCAGTGGCAAGCAGAGGCAGCAGTCACCAATGCCTCTGTGGGAAGTGGAGAATAAGGCCTTTAACAAGGAGATGCAGAATTCTCCAGATGCTAGAGGAGGAGGAAGGTGTCGATACTGGCTCCTGACACACTCCCTGCTGCTCCCTGGCACAGGAGGAGAAGTCAGACAAAGAGCGCTGGCAGCACCTGGCTGATCTGGCTGACTTTGCTCTAGCCATGAAGGATACACTCACGAACATCAACAACCAATCCTTCAACAACTTTATGCTGCGCATAGGTAAGCGTTTTTCAGCTTGTGTGCCCCTAAAAGGCTCCCTCTGAAGCAGGGGACTCAGCGAATCGACAGGAAGGGCGAGAGACTTAGCCCTGAGGCATTTAGGTTGGGGAGGGTCACACATACAGCTCAGGATGGGACCTTAGGGATCTCTCCCAGATGACGACTGCAATCTGACAAAATGATGGTCAGCTGTGTCCCATACTGCTTACAGCGATTAGCCTGCTTTCTGAGTATGGCTGGAAGTCAGGCTGTCTACCTCCCTGAGCAATTCCCCGTGCCTGCAGAGAGCTTTGCTACCTTGGTCCAGCCTGTTGGGAGTTAATGTCCCCTGCTGCCCCGAGTAGGAAGAGGCACACGGATTCTCATCCTGGGTGAGGTCACAAGACACTGGAACTTCCATACTGCATAAATTAGTTACCACAT
The DNA here is from genome assembly GCF_018345385.1 of Vulpes lagopus. NCBI lineage: Eukaryota > Metazoa > Chordata > Mammalia > Carnivora > Canidae > Vulpes > Vulpes lagopus. The sequence continues at coordinate 114,560,249 of NC_054828.1, forward strand.
TGGCCAGGACAGGATAAAGAGGAGACATATCTGCCCTCTGGTGGCTTAGAGACAAGCTTCATGAGGAATAGGTTAACAGACTCAGGAGCTTGCTCAGTGGTTGGGGTCAAGTGGTGAATTCTCCATTAGAGCTGGTGGCTTCTGAGATGGGATAATGACAAAATACAGCTCGTGGTTGTACTCAATGTTTTGCTTCTCCGCCAGGCATGAACAAAGGAGGAGTACTGGCTGGGGTCATTGGAGCCCGGAAACCACACTATGATATCTGGGGCAATACTGTCAACGTGGCCAGCAGGATGGAGTCCACAGGGGTCATGGGCAACATTCAGGTAGGTCCAGCAACAGAGATGAGCATGTGCTCAGACCCAGGGGATGGGAAAAAAATCGGGACAGGGTGTATTTGGCCATGCACCACTGCCTCTGTGTCAGCCCAGAGTAGCAAGCTGGTAATTCTGGGAGATTACAGGCAAAGGTGGGAAGAGATGTCTCAGTAGAAGGGAGGAAATACTTTGCCCCGCTTTCTAAAATTTAAGTTCTTCTTTAGACTATCCTGCCTCTTGGTAAGAACTTTCTAACCTCTTGTGCCTCCAGCAGTTCCCCCCTGAAGTCACCCTGAATGGAGTCACCTGGGTTGGGCTAGAAAGTGCCTCAGAGTAGGGACAGGAGACAAAAGAACAGGGAGTGCTTACTGTCCCCAGAGGATGGCCATGGATTCTCTGTGGCAGCATCACAGTCTTTGGGAGAGGAAAAGACCTTAGGCAAACCACCCTGTGCCTACTGGTATATAGAATAAGGGGCTTACCCCAAGAGGTCTGGAGAAGAGCATGACAGACGGGCTCACTGGGACCTGTGGGCTCCATGCAGATACCTCTGGGCAGTCCTGGTCTGAGACCACACTATGTTCTTCTACAGGTGGTGGAAGAAACACAAGCCATCCTTCGAGAGTATGGCTTCCGCTTTGTGAGGCGAGGGCCCATCTTTGTGAAAGGGAAGGGGGAACTGCTAACCTTTTTCTTGAAGGGGCGTGACAAGCCAGCTGCCTTCCCTAATGGCTCCTCCGTCACCCTGCCCCACCAGGTGGTGGACAACTCCTGAATGGCCTCTAGCCCCACAACAGTCCAAATGAGAAGGGAGAATCTATTTTTTGGAGTCAAAGAAAGGCCTTGGGAAAGGACAAATGACCAAGTCCCAACATTCCCAAATTGTTGAAGTGCACACTCACATAGACTTTAGGTTTAAAAATCTCCTCAAGCCTTCATTTGTTCATGGATACGTGAGCTCTGAGGATGGCCATACTATTCCTCAGTGTGCCTGCAGCTTCCTCAGAGAGTAGCGGTCTTAGGCGTAGTACTGGAACAATCCTTCCGGAGCCCTGGGTCTGACCAGCCCTCCTTCCCCCAGAGAGGCCATGGCCACTGTGAGTAGGAAATGTGTCCGGGGTGGAACAAAGCAGCCTTTGCTTCCAGGCTGGGAGCAGAGGTGGGAAAGCTGTACTTCAGAAGAGGACTTGGCGGCTGAGCAGGCAAGTGTTCTGCTCCCCAGTGCTCACCTGGAAGCAGCCTTTTCAAGCTGGAGACCTGCTTGTCTCCATATGGTCCAGGTTAGGTGACCTGGCCCTCATGCTGATGTTCCTGATAATCTTGAAAGGTTCTTCTGGAACCCCTGCCACCTTAGTCATGAGAGCAGAAAGTGCAATATTTCCTTTTACCTGGTGGGAGGGAGGGAAAGGGAATTTATTTCTGAGAGAAAAATATATAAACAGATCTTCTACATTTATATTTTTAACTTTCTGTTAAAAAAAAACACTTTCCGATATTGCCTTGCCTCTTGAGCTCTTGCTACAGTCGCCTTTGCTACTGCTTTAAAAGAGAATTTACAGGTATTGATAAAGAACAAGACTGTTTTATTAAAAGCTTTATTCAACTTGAATGTGATCACTGTGAGAATTCTGTTAAGTACTTTGCTAACTCACACCATGCATCCTTACCACCTGCCTGAAAGGCAAGAGCCTGAACTAAGACATGTGATTAGTCTCAAACTCCTTTCCTCTAAATGGTGGTCCAAGCTGACCCTACCTGTCCCCTGGGGACCCACACCAGGAAGGTTGCTTCCCGATCATCAAGTCTAGGAAGTGACCACATTAGAGGCCTGGATGCAGCTCTGGGTCCAGGGCAGGAAGGAAAGTAAAGACTCCTATTTGTGACTGGGCAAAGCGAGGACAGGCATTGAAATTGCTGGACCCTACCAGACACAGGCTTTCACATCTGAGCACCATCCCTATACATATCCCCATAAGGAACAAAACGTGTCAGCAAGGCTGAGGCCAGGATTATAAGGAGAAAGGATCCACAACTGAGATCAGAAGACTGCAAGGGTTGGGGGTTGGAATAACCATGCAGCTGTGGCTGAGAACTTGCAGGAGAGAGGGAGGGTGGGTCTGCTTCCGTTTACTACCACTGAGTTTGAGCAGACTTCCAATCAGGGTTCTTTATAGCTGACTTAATACATACAAACTCTCTACTAGCATGTTTAGAACAAGGTATTAGCTACATAGAGCCCTGATATCCACAGTACTTTCTCACTCCATATTCTTTATAAAACTGTAGCCTAGAACAAACTGCTTCAAAATAAAGATCAAAAACACCTTCTCCTTAAGGAATCTAGAGTGTTCTAAGAACTTTCTCTGCAAAAGTCTCAAAGTAAGGCAGACTTAAAGCCTTCATTAAAAGCTAGACATACCTTTTAGCTAAAAGGTACAAACTCCCTTTCACAAAATGCCTTCTGCCCCATAAACCATTCTGATTTCATCTAAAACATATGCTCAATACCTCCACCATCCAAATTTGCCCCCTGCCACCCTGATGAGGTGGGTGTCTGTTCTCATTGCAAGGACAGTCCCCAGGCAGCGGTCTGAGCCTTTCAATACTTTGCAGTTCCTAGGACCTAGCCTGGGACTATGCACAGTATTATTTTACTCACTTTTGACGTGTTCCCAATGAAAATAGTATCCTAGACCCGGGTCACATCCAACTTCTCTCCTTTTCTTGCAAATGAAGTAAAAACTTGATGTAAGGGCTTCGTAAAAAACAGATTTTCATGAGATGCTCGTTGTTCTTCCCATGAGGGGGGTAATGCATCCGTTTCTAAAACATATCAATCTCCTTTAGTGAAATTGAGGGAATCAGAACCCAGATCATTGATGTTCTGGACTCATGTAACCTGTTTTTTCGCTCTAGAACTGAGACCAAATGAAATTTTGAGACCCAAACAGACTCTGTCAGAAGTCTAAAACCTATGGTGTGAAATCTGTGGCAGCTTCAAAACTTCCACCTCCTAAAAATATTTGATCCTATTTTTCATTATTGTCCATGTCACATGACTATGGTACATTTAACTAAAACAATAACACAACTCAGCCAGCCGTAAGAAATTCCCATATACAGAAGAGTCTCTAGAGAACTAAGTGTATACTTATTTGTCTAATTGGCTTCTTAGTGAAATGAGTATTTTGGCCGCCTTCAACACAAGTAACCAACCCTATGACTCAGCCTCATTAGCTGTCTCTCTTCAAGAGGGGGTCTCCAATGACAACAAATCACAAACTGATGGAACACTGGCAGAGTTGGACGGAGCAAAGGAGGTGGGAACTAGGGTAATTATGTTTGCTACTAACAAAAGAGAGGAAAAATGGTAAAAAAAAAAAAAGGAAAATATTCTTTGTATCTTACTGAGTAAATTTCTAGTCAATTAACAGAATAGGTCTCCAGAGGTCCAACTGATATAGTCTACCTATTTTACTATGTTTCATTTAACTTGAATCACACAGAGCACGTTATTTCTTCATGAGGCATCTTCCTCTCACCTGGGTAGGTGATGGTGACGTCCGTTGGGAGGGTGGTTGTGAGGTCCTTATACAGCAGTCTAGCACAAAACAGGAACAACTGACCCCGCAGCTTCACTTTGTAAGTAAATGACAGCAAGTTGCACAGGGGGTTTCTCTGCAAGGGCCGAGCGAGATAGGCTGCAAAGTCACTCTGAAGAGGGTGGGGATCAAGACACAAAGTATATGATGATTATAGTTCCAAAGGCAGTGAGTGGTGGTGACTTCAAACATATCTACAAAAATAGGGCCCATGAATCAAATTTCAGAGACTTAAAGGACTGAGAAAAGTCTGTAAAAAGAACTAATGATAAAGATTTAAAAGATAACTAAGAGTTGGCAGCATCCTAGGAAGGCCTACAGGAAGTGCTAAATAATTGGCCAGAGCCTGGGGACAAAAGGGAGGTATGTTGTCTTTGTATAGCTGGCTAAAATGCTTTGTGTCTGCATTCTCATATCAGTTTAACTAACAACCAAGAGCTTCAGAGTCATTCTAAATGCATGGGAGGGAGGCACTAACTTATAAAAGTCACCTATTCTTTATCTGCATTCATTTCCTGTCTACTTAAAAAAACTTGTTTTACCCCAAAACTAGCTCCACTGCAACCCTGAGAAGCCAGGCCAGAGTTTAGGCAAAGATGGATAGTATTCCCCTATGTAATTTTCTGCTTTGCATCTATATAGACCCAAGATTCAGCAAGACACTTGGCACATAGTAGGTACTCTATATACCCACTGAATTAAAAGCATAGAAACTATACAGACATATGTCGGAGATACTGTGGGTTCAGTTCCAGACCACTGCAATAAAGTGAGTCAGATGAATTTTCTGGTTTCCCAGGACGTTTCTGTTTACACTACACTGTAGTCTATTAAGTATGCAATAGCATTATGTCTAAAAAAACCAATTACACATCTTAATTAAAAAATACTTTCTCACTAAAAAATGCTAACCATCATCTGAACTTTCAGTGAGTCATAATCAATGATCAGATCACCACAACAAATAATGAAAAAGTATGAAATATTGCAAGAATTGCCAAAATGTGACAGAGACACAAAGTGAACAAGTTGGAAAATGACACCAATAGGCTTGCTCAACAATTGCTACAAACCTTCAACTTGTAGAAAAATGCAGTATCTGCAAAGAGCAATAAAGTACAATAAAATGAGGTATGACTATACTACTTTGTGAAGGAAGAAAGGGTCAAGTATAAAAGCCTGAGGACCACCATTCAGGAGTGAATAATCCTGTAAGCAATACCCACACTTCAACAGCATCCAGTTTCAACAGGGGAAGGAGGTGGACAATAGCTTGTATATAAATAGGAAACACACATGAGAAGGATAATGGTCAAATATCTGGCTCAGAATTATAAAATATTTTAAAATACAGAAGAAAATTTGCCTTCCCCACCCCCTTTAAAGCCTATTCTGGGCTCATAACGTGCTATGTAAGATTCCAGACAGATACCTGAAGTCGATCTGCCTGGTACTTCCTTCCAGCATAAGCATTTAGGTATTCACAAAGACAGAACAGGAAGCGCTGAATATTAGTCTGCAGGTATTTTGCAGATATCTCCTCCAAGGGAATGAAGATTGGAATTGAATGGTGATGTATCCAAAGTGGCTTCTGTAGGACAAGGTCGATAAAATAGGAATCCAGCAGATTTCCCTCAAAAGCAGTGCTGATGCAGACACAGACCCCTCGGCTGGTCAGTTTCCCACTAAGCCCTGAAGCAAACAAGGCAACACCTCTCAGCAAATGTCAGCAAAGGCAGGATCTTCTTCAGCTGCACATTCCATTCGCTTCAGCATTGCCTCATAAATACAGTACATGTTCAAATGTGTTGAAAGGACATCACAGACTCTTTTCACTTACTCTGGCTCACTTTGAATGTGAGTTATTAAAACCACAGAAGAATGGTGGAAAAGACAAAAACATCCTAATATCAAATTATGGAAAAACATTTTGAAATTTTCATTTTACTTCTTTTTCTGAGTGTCAATTAATGTCCAGTTTCTTCTACAATCTATGCCATAGATAATGGGCGGGATAGATCCCCATTTTAATGGGGAAACAGAGACTTAATGGGTTCAAACTATTTGACCAGTGGCATTAAGCCAGCCAGCAGCAAAGACAGTTCTTTTTTTTTTTTTTTGAAGATTTTATTTATTTATTCATGAGAGACAGAGAGAGAGGCAGAGGGAGAAGCAGGCTCCACACAGGGAGCCTGATGTGGGACTTGATCCCGGGACCCCAGGATCACGCCCTAGGCCGAAGGCAGGCACTAAACCACTGAGCTACCCAGGGATCTCCAAGCAAAGGAAGTTCTAGTACAAGTTCTGACACACTGAATAGCTAAAATGAATAATCTAAGCCAGCCCCCAACCAACCTTCGCAAAAAGAGGCCAATTTTGTAGGTCAAGATGCCTACAAATAGTATGCCAGCTTGGTGTGTGTATGTGGAGGAAGGCAAAATCTAAGCTCATGAAATAAGTCCAAGACTAATGATACATATAGCAAACCAACTCACTAGAAGCAAGAGACTCAGACTGGAATAGGTCAGAAAATAAATTATACCTGTAAAACGATATGCCTGCAGAATAGCTTTCACATTTTCCTGTCTTCTTTCCGCAACTTCTTGCTCACTGATTTCCTGTGTTTGATCAGGCTCTTCATTAGCAATAGATGCTCTAACCTGCAAAATACGCAGCAAACCAAACTGGATAGGGGCACCGCAAAGGGTCCTTGGCCTCACACAAGTAAAAAGAAAACTAAGTGCAGTGTATTTATTATATAACAACTCAAGAAATGCTACAATGACCAGTTAGTGCTATGAATTCACAACAGAGGAAGAACCTTGTGGGTCACAGTGCCAGGAATCAGAAGTAGAAACTGTGCTGGAAAAAAAAAAAAAAAAAGAAACTGTGCTGGCCTGAAGAACAATTACAACTTTGGTGGAAATGGAGAGTATTGTGAGAGGAACAAGAAAAGGGTGTGAGCAAAGTCTAGGATAAGTACAGGGTAAACAAAACAATGAAAACAACATACCAACTTAAGGGATATAGTTAAAGCCACATGCTATGGACTGAATCTTTGTATCCTTCAAAATTCATACACTGAAACCTAATGCCCAATGTGATGGTATTTGGAGGTGGGGCCTCTGGCTGGTAAGTAGGTCACAATATTGAAGCCCTCATGAATGGGATTAGTACCCATGTAAGGGACCCCAGAAAGCTAGTTTGCCCCTTCGATCATATGAGGCTACATGAGAAGACTTCATGAGGAACCAGGTCCTCACTGGACACTGAACCTGCTAGGCCCATAATTTTGGAACCTCTCGAACTGTGAGACAGATGTGTTACTAATAAGCCACCCAGTTTATGGTATTTTTGTTACAACAGCCCACATTGACTAAGACATTATGCTTTGTGGGAAATTTATAACCTCACATACAAAAAAGAGAAAAGAAAGACTACAAAAAAAAATCAATTAAGGTTTCATTTCAGGAAGCTAAAAAGCAACTTAAATCCAAAAAGAAGGAAGGGTAGAATGATAAGATGTTAATAAAAATACAACACAAATGTATAATAGAGAAAACCAATAATGCCAAAAGTTGGTTAATAAAATTAATACAAAATTGATAAAACTTAACAAAACTGACCAAGGAAAGAAAAAGAATGAAGAGTGAACACAAATTACTAGCATCAGAATAAAAATGAGACACTACTACTGACCAACTTTAACATGTGAGTTTAGATGAAATGGACAAATTCCCTGAGAAATGCAACTTACAAAAGATGACCCAAGAGGAAATAGGAAATTTATATTCAATCAATTCCTATTAAAATTATATTAATTTATATTTATAATTATATTGATATATTTATAGTAATATATTAACAATATTAATATAAATTAGTCAATTTATATTAATCAAAGAAATTGAGTCATAAATTTAAAACCTTCCCACAGAAGAGTCCCGAAGGGCTTTACCAGGTAATTCTTTATAAAAATTTAAGGAAAAACCACATTTATTTTATAGAAGCTATTCCAGCAAATAGAAAAAAAAGGGAAAACACCCTAACTTGCTTTCTGAGACCAGGTTAAATTTGATGCCAAAACCTGACATGGATATTAAAAAAATTTCACAAGATAATCTCATGAATTTAGACGTCAAAGTCCAACTAGCAAATATAATTCAGCATTATATAGAAAGGATAACACATCAAACCAAATTAGGTTTATTCCAAAAATGTAAGCCATCATCACTCAAACACCAATCAACGTGTATCACCATATGATCATCTTAATATATGCAGTAAAAATATTTAAGAAATTCAAGACCTGATCACAAAACTCTAGCGAACAAGATATAGAAGAGCATTTCCTTAATTTGATAAGAGTATCTATACAAAATATAGAGCAAACAGGCTGACTCTAAGACGATTTCTACTCAATATACTGAAGATCTTAGCTAATCGAATAAGGCAAGAAAAACAAGTTACAAGGGTTGGAAAGAAGTAAAACTTATTGTTTGCATATGACATGATTCCAAATGTAGAAATCCCAAAAGAATAGAGAGATAAATAGAATTAATGTAGATTTAGCAATGTTATGATATATAAAGTCAATATACAAAAAACAAATATATTTCTACATAACAATTTAAAAATAAAATTATTAACAAATAATACCATATATCACAGGTCATCAAAATGTGGTTTGTGGGTCAAACCCAACTTGATACTTATTTTTGTAGTAAGGTTTTACTGGAACACATTCATTAATTTACATATTGTCTATGGCTGTTTCACAAAACACAGAGCTGAGCAGCTCCCATAAATACCAACTGGCTCACAAAGCCTAAAATGTTGACGATCTGGCCTTAGGCAGGAAAAGTTTGCTGATCTCTGCCATATACAGTAATATCAGGAAAAATTAAATACATAAAGATAAATATAATGAAAGATGTTTAAGATCTCTGCACATAAAGCTATACATAATACTGAGAGAAACTGAAGAACTAAATAAATGGGAAGATATATCATGTATATTAGCTAGAAGATGTAATACTGAAAATACTTCAATTCCCTCCAAATTAGTGTATACATTCAATGCAATCCCAATCAAAACTATAGGTTTTTGGAAACTGATGGCTGATTCCCAAATTTATGTAAAATTCAAAGGGCCAAGAATACCCAAGATAATTCTGAAGGAGACAATATACATGACAGGTGTTAACATTTAAGAGTAAATGAACCTCTGGTACAAGCACAAATAGACCAATGGAACAGAAGTCAGAAACAGACTCACAATGGACCCGAAGATCCATGACAAAACAGTGGGAAAAGAATGGACTTTAGAAAGTGGTACTGGATGCAATGGATAGCCATATGGAAAAACAAAAAAAGTATGACCTCTATTTCATACCATACATAAAAAAATCAACTCCAGATGGACTATAATTCTGAAAGTAGAAAGTACAATAGAGCTTTTAGAAAATACCACAGAACATCTTTATCATCATAAGTTAGGCAAGGATTTATTAAAAGAAAACAAAAAGCAATAAGTCAGATTCCTAAATCAAACTTCATTAAAATGAAGACTTTCTTTTCATCACAAGACACCATTAGAGAGTAAAAAAAGCAAGCCACAGGCTAAGAGAAGATTCATCATACATATACTGAAGAATTCATATCCAATATACGTAAAGACTCTACAATTCAATAAGAGATAGACAATACAATTTTTGCAGAAGCCAAAAAGCATATTTCACAAAAGAAGACTTTCAAGTATCCAATACAGGTACTTTAATAGTGTTAGTTATCGGGCAATTGCAAATTACTCCACCATAAGATACTATGACACTTCTACAGAGGGACAAATTTTTTAAGCCGACAGTATCAAGATGCAAAACAATGGAAATCTTATACACTGGTGCTATGAATATAAAACTGGTATAATCACTTCCAGAAACTGTGTGGCAGTATTTACTAAAGATAATATACATACCATGTGACCTAGCAAATTCTACAAGGTATACACCCAATAGAAAAGTACATATTTTTACATCAAAAGACAGGAACAGGAATGTTTCACAGCCCCCAAGTGAAACAACCTAATTAGCCTAAATGTCACCAACAATGCAATTAAGTAAATTAATTGTGTACTATTCATAAAATGAAATTACTATATACCAATAAAAAAGAATAACTATATTGCACCAATTTGGATGAATCTCAGATAAAACACTCAGCAAAGTGAGACATGAAAGAGTTTATATTTTTTACACTTATATAAAGTTCAGTGATATAGTGTTTTATGAAGCACTTTCTTGGCTGTGCAAGAGTTACTGGAGAACTAGTTATACAGGAAGAGAAACAACTAGCAGACTACTATAATGATCCTGGTATTCAAATCACCTAGTAAATACTTACCACATAATATATGGATAATACTTGAAGTACAAAGACAATCTATAGGAAAATTTGACAGGTCTTGCTGACTGACCCTGGGCTAGAGAGAAAACTGAAAAGAGGGAAGAATCAAAGTTCACTACATGGTATCAAGCATGGGTAAGGGAAAGATGGCACTAATGACAAAAGTGCCAATGACTCAAGTCAGGCTGAGAGTAAAGTAACACTCATGTCTCTGAGTACAGGCTAAAAGACTATTACAAAGAACTTGCCAGGCCCAACAGCAGCGTCTGAAAATTATTGCTTGATATTGGTATTAGTTGATTCAACAGGATGGATCATTTGAGAGGTCAAGGGCTGAAATCAATCTAGTAAGAACACAAGTGAAACTCATTATCCAAATGTACTAATTCCCAGATGATCCTTGTTCTTTACACTCCAGGAAAACCTACAATGTTGCCTCTGCACTCACTCTGGCTTGACGTCGCTTCACTTTACTTCTCAGCTCATCTCGTAGACATCTCAGTTTATGAATCTTGGTCCTGAGAGCATGTTCGACTGCCTGTGCTCTCTGTGGATCTTCTAAGTTTTTATGAGATCTGTTCACTTGAATCTCTAATCTTTCCAAGTGAGCTAAAACACCTGAGAAAAGTAAAAAGACAATTTCACAAGAAGCCGGGGATTTCTAACTCTGGCAACAGGAAGCATTTCAGTGGGGAACACAGGGTGGCTCTTTTTTCAGAACCTAGCCCACTAAAATGTTAGACATTGGCCACAAATTATAAAACCAGAGGAGCTGACAACAGAAATCAATGATAAGCAACCTCTTAGGCTCAGCACTAATGTACAAGTAGTCTCTGACCAGGACAATGCCTAAAGAGAGCATTTTCTGAATATAACTCATCTCAGTTACCCATGATAATAAGGACTTAGGAGAAAACAGGGTCACCAGATTCAGGGTCTCTCAGAAACTTTTAAAATATAGAAATAGGGGTGCCTGAGTAGTTCAGTTGCTTAGGTGTCTGCCTTCTGCTTGGGTCATGATCCCAGGGTCCTACTAGGATCAAGCCCTGTGTCTGGCTCCGTGCTGATCCTTCTCCTTCTCCCTCTGCCTGCTGCTCCCCCTGCTTGTGCTCTGTCAAATAAATGAATAAAATCTTAAAAACATTTTTAAAATAAAATGCAGAATTATTTTTTAAATTGGCTTTTATGCATGTATTCCCAAAGTGCTAATGCATATCTCTTTGGATTTAGACATTCAGGGAGACTTAAACTAAATACTCTGAAGCTCTGCAAAGTATTATTCAGGGAAGTCTGAGTGGCTCAGTGGTTGAGCATCTGCCTTTGGCTCAGGGTGTGATCCCGGGGTCCTGGGATCGAATACTGCATCAGGCTCCCCACAGGGAGCCTGCTTCTCCCTCTGCCTGTGTCTCTCATGAATAAATAAAATCTTAAGAAAAGTATTATTCACAAAGGACTATAAAGATACACACTAAAGGGAACTGCCTATCAGTATTACTGGGTATTAGAAAAGGAAAACAAGTTCATGGTTGGACAGAAATTGAGGCAAATCCCAGTTCCCAAGAGATTAAGGACCAATTTAGGAAAGGTCAGTTTCATAATGCCAATCCAGTCTAACAAAGCATTTGCTGAACATTTCCTACACGTTAAGACACTTGTGCTAGATGCTTTACTTGCAAACCATGTAAAGAATTAAAGCATGGGGCAGCCTGGGTGGCTCAGCGGTTTAAGCGCCTGCCTTCCGCCCAGGGCATGATCCTGGAGTCCCGAATGGAGTCCCACCTCAGACTCCCTGCATGGAGCCTGCTCCTCCCTCTGCCTGTGTCTCTGCCTCTCTCTCTGTGTGTCTATCATGAATAAATAAATAAAATCTTAAAAAAAAAAAAAAAGAATTAAAGCATGAAGAGAATACTCATTTAATCTCCACAACCACCATCGTTAAGGCTATTATTTGCCTCCATTTTCCAGATGAAGAAATTGAGGCAGAGAAAAGCAAAACAACTTGCCCAAGGCCAGGAAATTTCTTTTTTCTTAAAGATTTGATTTATTCATTCATGAGAGACACAGAGACAGGCAAAGACACAGGCAGAGGGTGAAACAGGCTCCCGGCAGGACTTGATCCCAGGACCCCAGGGGATCACGCCCTGAGCTGAAGGAAGGTGCTCAACCACTGAGCCAGCCAGGTGCCTCAAAGCCAGGAAATTTCTCTTTTCTTTCTTTCTTTCTTTCTTTCTTTCTTTCTTTCTTTCTTTCTTTTTCTTTCTTTCTTTCTTTTTCTTTCTTTTCTTTCTTTTTCTTTCTTTTCTTTTTCTTTTCTTTCTTTCTTTCTTTCCCTTTCTTTCTTCTTTCTCTCTCTCTCTCTTTCTTTCTTTCTTTTTTTTTTTTTTTTAAGATTTTTTACTTATTTACGACAGACACACATACAGAGAGAGAGGCAGAGACAGAGGGAGAAGCAGGCTCCATGCAGGGAGCCCGACGTGGAACTCGATCCCCGGTCTCCAGGATCACGCCCCGGCCCCAAAGCGGCGCTAAACCGCTGGGCCACCGGGGCTTCCCCAAAGCCAAGAAATTTCTAATTGCAGAGCTAGGACTCCAACCTAGGTCTAACCAACACCCAAAGTCACTGCCTGGCACCGACCCTTTCACAGGTGTAATGTGTAAGGGACCCCCAAAAAATCCTGAGGGATCCCTGGGTGGCGCAGCGGTTTAGCGCCTGCCTTTGGCCCAGGGCGCGATCCTGGAGACCCGGGATCGAATCCCACGTCGGGCTCCCTGTGAGGAGCCTGCTTCTCCCTCTGCCTGTCTCTGCCTCTCTCTCTCTCTCTCACTGTGTGCCTATCATAAATAAATAAAATTTTTAAAAAAATCCTGAAAAGAGAGCTCACTGGCTAACCTGTAGCTCTGAATATAAACACTGAGCATGTCATGAACACACCCTCTCGTGTAAAAACGGGCTGGAACCTACAAATATTTGAAGAATTTTCCTATGCGATGAATCATCTTAGCTGCCTGTCCCTCTGAGTCCTCAATGTTTTTTGCTCCTTTCACCAAAATGTTCCCAAACAGGCCAGGTCATACATCCTTCATTGGAGGAAGGGGCTCTTTTGACCTAGGGGTCATCTCGGCAGCAGTAGTAAGGGGGAAAGGCGACCCGGGGAATACCTCCTTTGGACTTGCCGTCATTCGCCCACTCCATCTCCTTAGATTTCCACAGGCCCTCCTATGAAGTTGTGCAGGCAAGCGGTAAGAGGGACCCAGATATCCTTGCTGGTAAAAGACAAAAAAAGAAAGTCACACCTATTCACGGGAAGACGCGCACAAGTCAGGACGCACCGTCGGCCCCCGGACAGTCCAAGTGTCACCACTAAGAACCAGCGCCCCCCCCCCCCCGCCCCGCCCCTCCCGTTCCCGGTCCCCGCCGGCGGTGTCCCCGTCTACCTGCCGTGCGCGCGCCCCACAACACGGCTTTCTAAGAGGCCGACAGCCTTCCACCCTGGTCACGGTCCTGTCCGTCACTGGGTCTTCCGTCTCCTTTCCTCCGCGCCTCTCGCTCACGCACGACACATTTGAGAATTCCCGCCCTTCACGCCTTCAAAATCAAACCAGTCGGACCCAGCGTGCTTTGCGTCCCCACCGTACAAAAACATGGCGGCGCTCAGGGCCCCTCCCTCATCCCGGCATGCACCGGGGAGTAGGTCCGGCCTTTCTGTGGGCCCGGAAGATGGCGGCCTCCGGCGCAGAGCCGCAGATCCTAGTCCAATACTTGGTGTTACGAAAGGATCTATCGCAAGCTCCATTCTCCTGGCCAGCGGGCGCACTAGTAGCGCAGGCCTGTCACGCAGCCACTGCGGCCTTGCATCTTCATCGCGACCACCCCCACACGGCCGCTTACCTCCAGGACTTGGGGCGCATGCGCAAGGTGGTCCTCGAGGTGAGGCACCCGGCGGAGGGGGAGGGGTGCCGAGGCCGTCGAGACCGGAAGTGGGTGTGGCCTTGAGGCCGAGGCTTAACCTGGCTGAGTGGGTGCCGCTTCAGTGGGGAGGAGTTCTTTACATCTGAGTTTCGGAAAGGGGTTCAGGGACTTGCGCCCTCCCTCGGTGGCTGGACGGGGCCTGTGTGAAGTGTGGACGTCGGGCGGGTTATTGATGCTTCCGGCACCCCTCCGCTCTAGGGGAGCGTCCCTCCTGGGAGAGGCCTGTGAGGGTGGAGGCAGGTGGAACGAGGCCCCGCCCTTCTACCTGTGCCCGGGGCCGGCCCTTCTATCCCTGCGGCCCGAGCTACCGGCCGCTCCCTCCCGCGAGAAACCCTGCAGCAGGGACAAGGACACGGGGTTCCTTATTGCCAGCGAAGTCCAAATGAAGCATTGCCAGGGTATGACGCCTAATTATTTGAAAGTAAATGTGTACCTAATATAACTTGAACTTAGCATCATAAATACCAGACACACCGGTGTTTTGCAGTTGGCCAGACAGATCTTACCCTTCACCTTTCTCCGTGTGTCAATTCTGCTGCTGGAAATGTATCTTAGGAAGATAATTCAGATGCACCAAAGAGCATTCATCGTATAGTCCAAGAATATTCACAGGAGCACTTTATAATAGTAAAAACATGTGGAAATTACCAAATTTCCAACACTAGCGATTGGTTCATTTTATGCTCATAAAATGTGCTATTATAAGGCTCTCATAAATCATGGTTTTGGAGCATATTTAGTTGGCATGGAAGAGTGCTCATTACTGAGCTGAACTGTATTCTATACAAAATGATACAAATTTGGGGAGGAAAAACTAAGGAAATACATCCAAATATTAAGCAGGTGGTGGGACTTTGGTTATTTTCTAATGCTTCTCTATTCTTTTTAGTTTTCTACATTAAGCACATATTTTACTTTATAGTATAAGATTTATTTTAAACAAACTAGGACCCTTGGGTGGGGTGATCCCTTTATGGGTAGCTGGCAAGAGCAGATGATCTTTCAAGAGAAAAACTGTTGGGTAGTAAAATATCAGGCAATAACCTGTGGGAAAATATCTCGAGAATCTGAGCAGACAGAAAAGAAGCAGATAGCTTTTTATTTAGACTCTTTTTATAGGAAGAGAGCCTCAGTAAATCATCTGGTTCAGACATCCCTCCTCCCTTACATTCAAGCAGATAATATATTTACCCCTTTTCTCAGAGAGATCTAAAGCCCACAGAGATTAGGTGACCTCCTCTAAGTCAAAGACATCTGGTGATTCCTAGTTGTTAGCCCTAACTCAGGAAAGGGACCAAGGAGTCACAAGGGATTAAATTAAGGTGATGCTGTAGCTGTAAAGACCAGTAAAATAGAAGAACATGCCAAGGCTAACTCCATTTATTGGGCGCTTACTATGTGCCAGGCACTAGTCTGAGCCTAATTCCATTGAATCGTCACTACTACTAGGAAGCATTATCATCCCTGTTCTATGAAAGGGAAAGAAAGGCCCAGCTTAGTCATGTAACTTATCAAAATCATACAGTCACTGGGGTACCTGGATGGCCCTGTAGGTTAGGCATGTGACTCTTGATCTCAGCTCAGGTCTTGATCTCAGAGTCCTGAGTTTGGGCCCCCAGTTGAGCTCCACACTGAGTGTGGAGCTTACTTTATTTTTAATTTTTTTTAAAGATTTTATTTATTCACAAGAGACACACAGAGAGAGGCAGAGACACAGGCAGAGGGAGAAGCAGGCTCCATGCAGGGAGCCTGATGTGGGACTCGATCCTAGGTCTCTAGGATCACGCCCTGGGCCCAAAGCAGACTCTAAACTGGGTGGCAGGCCACCCAGGGATCCCCTAAAGCTTACTTTAAAAATAAAAACCAAAAAAAAAAATAAAATAAAATAAAATAAAATAAAAACCGCACAGTCACTAAGGGACAGAGCAAGAGTTTGGACTCACTCTAACTCACTGTCCTGTGCTGCTGTCTGATGCTGAAGAAGGAGGCAGAAGTGCATGGGTTTGCCTCTAGCATGGCTGTGTCCAGAAGACTCTAGATATAGAGTGACAGTCTTGGCCTCCTCTAATTTGATAGGACAAACCTCTATTTATCTGAGTGGCTTCTGCCTTACTAGGCAAAAAAAAAAAAAAAAAATATATATATATATATATATATATATATGCCACATAACACAAATTATTTTCTGAGGGATCCCTGGGTGGCGCAGCGGTTTGGCGCCTGCCTTTGGCCCAGGGCGCGATCCTGGAGACCCGGGATCAAATCCCACGTCGGGCTCCCGGTGCATGGAGCCTGCTTCTCCTCCCTCTGCCTGTGTCTCTGCCTCTCTCTCTCTCTCTGTGACTATCATAAATAAAATAAAATAAAATTCTTAAAAAAAAAAAAAACATTATTTTCTGAGTGCTAGCTCTAACACTTGCTGTTAATAGGAGTCAGTGTGGTGATGAGAATGATGAGAAACAATTGGAGAAAGATGTGGGAGGAATGGTTTGCCCTCTGAGCCAACAAATAGGAACTATCCCAGCAAAAGGAAAACCCTTCAGGTTTGGGTGGGGTTGGGTGGGAAGGGAGAATGGAGATGGAGGTAACATGCTGTTAGTGTCATATCCTTCTCAGCTCTTAAAAATCAGAGCTGGCTGAAGGATTAGGGATAGCTGTATGGGCACCACCATAAGAGAAGTAGAAAATACAGACAGCATAATTACGGACAACACATGCAGCATCCCAAGAGAGAAGAGAAAAATCTTTCCACTTTAGAAACGTATATTACGCCTCTCCCTGTCCTGCCTCCAGGCTGCTTATCTAAGGGCCTACGGAGAGAACATGGCAGAAGGGGCAGTGAGCTGTTGCTTCTGGAGATGTGCTTTAGGCTCCTTTGTTGAGAGAACTGTTCTCCTACTTTCAGTCAATTTCAGCCAAGAAGAACCCCTTCCATGCTTGTTTTTTCGTTCTTCTTTTTTTTTGGACTTCATTTCTTTATTCATGAGAGACACAGAGAGAGGCAGAGACATAGGCAGAGGGAGAAGTAGGCTCCCTGCGCAGTGCCCAATGTGGGACTCGATCCCAGATCCCTGGATCACGCCCTGAGCCTAAAGCAGATACTCAACCACTGAGCCATGCAGGCGTCCCCATGCTTGTTTTTTCATTGCCTTCTGATACTTCCTAAGTAGGCCATTTGGTCAGTGTTCTTTGCTCTGCCACTGGTAGGCTGCAGATGAGAGCACCCTGAAGGAGCTGGCTGAGACCCTGCAACAGAAGAACATTGACCACATGCTGTGGCTGGAGCAGCCTGAGAACATCGCCACTTGCATTGCACTCCGTCCCTACCCCAAGGAAGAAGTGAACCAGTATTTGAAGAAGTACCGATTGTTCAAATGACTAATGTTATCAGTTGCCTTGATGTATTTGAGTATCGACTGGATCCAGAAACTGCATGCCATCCATCCCTAAGCATCATCTTTCAATGGCAACTCACTCCTCCCTTGAGGTTATTAATGTTTCTTGAGGGTCAAACACATGTTCATATTAAAGTTGTCATTAATAAGACTCCTCTTATTTTTAGTTATTAATTAGTTCAGGTGGGGAAAATAGGTGAGCCACAATATTGTCTTTAGGTCATTGTTCAGTTGGAAGATTTGGTTAGACTCCTACCCAGGGGCCAAGGAAACAAACATCCTTCCTTCTCTATTAGGAATAAGGGTTCTTCCAGTCACCCAAGTTTAAAACTTTGCCTTTGAATTCTTTATTTCTTGTTCACATCCTGATATATTCATTGAATCTAGGACAATATCAAGTCTAAGATATGCCATTATTTTATAGGAAATGGTTATTAGGAAAGAAGAGATGCTACCAGTTAAGACATGCAATTAACCATGACATGCATTTCAGTTTCAAAGATGTTAAGGTTTTGGAGATCCCTGGGTGGCGCAGCGGTTTGGCGCCTGCCTTTGGCCCAGGGCGCGATCCTGGAGACCTGGGATCGAATCCCACGTCGGGCTCCCGGTGCATGGAGCCTGCTTCTGCCTATGTCTCTGCCTCTCTCTCTCTCTTTCTCTGTGTGACTATCATAAATAAATAAAAATTAAAAAAAAAAAAGATGTTAAGGTTTCAAAGATGTTCAGTTTCAAAGATGTTAAGGCCTTGAACAGAAAGAAAGAGAAACTTTCATGAGACTGGAGGACTGGTGTATACATATGCATGCATGTGTATACACACACACACACACATTTGATTTGTCAAGTACCATCTCTATTGTCTTTAGTGCTACCACCCTGCATCAGGCTCTCGCTTTGCTCATCCGAGTGTCCCACTGGTCTACTCACCTCTCGTGTAGCCTGGCTACAGTCCAGTGGATGTTCTCCCACTAGGTTTACTTAGGAACATTGAGCACCCTCTTCAGGGTAGACTCCTACTTGCCCACAGAATAAAGGCAGAACTCTTCAGCTTAGCCTCAGACCGTCCATTTTATATTTCTTACCTAGCTTTTTTTTTTTAAGATTTTATTTGAGAGTGAGAGAGCACAAGTGGGAGGAGGGGCAAAGGAGAAGCAGGCTCCCTGCTGAGCAGGGAGCTCAATGGGGGGCTCCATCCCAGGACCCCGAGATCATGACCTGAGCCAAAGGCAGACACTTAACCAACTCTGGCACCCTGCCACCCGTCCTACCCAGCTTTTTAAGTTTATCTTCTATTCTTTCCTTATCCAAACTTACGTTTCCACAGAGGCACTCCAGTTGCTGCCTGCCAGTCCCTGACCTGGCAGTCAAGCAATAGTACTCTTCCCTCCCCGTTCCCACCTCTGGACTTTAAACTATTTCTGGCTCAAATTTGATCACCTTCACAATGTCTCACACAGCCCAAAATGCAGTTCCGTTCTCTGAACATCTAGAACACTCCGTACAGTGTTTTACATATTTCTAGACACATTTGGAAATGTCTACAGAAACTGCTTGGACCCCTGCAAGGCAAAAGTTATAAAGGGTAATTTGCTCAGCAGATATTTATTGCAAGCCTACCGTGGCAGGATGTATGAGGAGCTGAGGATATAAGGATGAAAAGAGTTTTTGCCTTCAAGTAGCTAAGATCTAATGAGAAGACAGATACATAGATAATCCATACAGAGAGAATTGCACAAGGTAATGTGAATTGACTTTCCCCCTATCCTTTAGATACTAAACAACTAAGATACTAGATACAAAAATTTTCCATTACAAGAGGTGGTCATTTGAAACTAGGAGAGTGGATAGAGGAATTGGTAGAGTACACAGGGCAGAACCATTTCTAAGAAGCCAAGTGAATAGAATTTCAAGGTGGAAGAGAACAATCAAATGCAGCATAGAATTTCAGTATATAAGTACTGAAAACATTTAGCAATTGGAAACATAAAGGTGAATTTGCTGAGAGCAGTTGAAGTAGCATATGAGGGTGGGCATCTAACAGTCATTTACTGAGACAGGAATAGGAGAGGAGCTAAGAGGTGGGGACTGTTTTTTCAAGAAGCTTGGATGGGAGGAGGTAATGGTTGAATGGAGGCAGGAGAGGTGAATGCTGGGTCCCATAAGGGGAATTTCCTTAGATGTCCAAGCAAGTTTATGGGTGAGGAGAAGGAGGGTTGGGAGAAGAGAAATCCAAGTTACTAATGAAGTCCAGAAAAGGTGGGAAGAGGCAGGGTTAAGGAGATAGAAAAGGACTGGCCTTGAACAGTAAGAAAGAAAACTTTCATGAGACTGGAGGAAAGAAGTGGGGACACAGATACATATCCATGAGTTTATAGGCTGGAGAGGGGAGAAAGTTGAAGTTGACCGTCCTTGTTGACTTAATTTTCTTCTGTCAAGTAGGAAGTATATAGCCTTTCATAACACTGAACAAACTTACTAAGCATCATATTATATGGGCTAGCATAGTGGTTAGGATTTCATACTCTGGTGTCAAATGGCCTGAGTCCAAATCCTGGCTCTCATACATTCAAATTGTGTGAATTCGGACAAGTCATTCAACTTCCTGAGCCCCAGTTCCTTCATCTGTATAATAGGGATTTACAGGAGTGTTATGTGGATTAAATATGTCTCAGTATGTACAGGTCCCTGAGAACAGTGCCTGGGCACTTGGTGCTAGAACCTAAGCATAAAAAGTTATTAGAGGACACAGCCCTCAAGGAGCTTTCCATCAAGTGAGCCCGTTGTCTAATTCCCTTCCTGCTTGAGAGTGATGCCATCCAAGTACCATGAAGCACTCCCTGCTATTAGGAAAATATTTCTAAATGACATCGCATCTTAAAAAACAGCTCTAAGACATGGTGATAAAGCTGAGAGAGAGAGAGAGATGAGTCTATACAGCTGAGAGAGAATAGCTCAGGCAAATCTCTAAAGCTGAGATCCGAGGACAAATATTGTAAACTTCTACCCAAGAGGGGAAAGGACAGGTATTCATGTGTTGATACTATGTGAATGCAAACTAGTAGCAGGTAAGTAGCAGATTGTATTTGTATCAGCTCAGACCATTGCCATTTGAACTAGATCAGTGGTTTTTGACATGTGGTCCCTAGGTCAGCATCACTTGGGTACTTGTTAGAAATGCAAATTCTCAGGCCCTACCCCAGACCTACTGAATTGGAAACTCTGATGCTGTCTAGAAGCAGCCTGGTCCCAGGAAGCAGTAGGCTTAAAAGATGAAGAATAAATTATGTATGTGATTTAGGACCAACACATTGTGGTAGTGTATAATGTGCCTACGAGAAGGAACAAGATGGAGAGCAAGAATTTGGCACGAAGTGTAGTATATCTGGCCTTGTGTACCAAGTTTACCAAAAAAATGATATATTCTCCAATAGAGCAAAGATTGTGCTGCAAGCCCCAGAATAGGTGATAAATCCTTAAAAAGAATCTCCTATACTTTGGTAAGTTTCTTACATGTAAAAAATGTGTTGTAATTAATTAAAGGACTTCCCTATGTGCTCATCAATTCTGACAATTTTACAATGCAGGCTACCTTGTGTCAAGTTTACAGATTCAAAAAGGCTTTGACTTGTCTGAGATCAAAGTCAGTGGCAGAACTGGAATTGAAAACCAGGCCTTTTGTCAGTCTGGGTTTCTCGTAACCTCTCCTAGTTGGCTACTAATTTGGTTTTCAGACATCTAGGTACTAGAAAGTAGTTTGAAAAGGGGTCATGAGTAGTTCAAGTGCTGGGAAGCTGTATCTTCCATTTTAAATTGGTTAATTGACATTCTGGATTGTAAATCAGCCTCCTGTGACTGTGAGTTGTGTGACTCAATACCCTAGAGTCCAATTATCACTGGATGAGCTGACAAAATTGGGTTTCTGAACTGGTAGCGCTGAGAATCGGTGCCTAGGTCACTGCCTCTCATGGGGCCAGCAGAATACAGAGGGCTCCCCTGGAGGGGTATTTAAAATCACGTTTTATTGTCACTTAATCAACATACATCTTCCCCCACAGATTCTGAGATGCCATCCTAGGGGTGTGCACTGCTTCCTGGTCGAGAATCTTGGCAATAGCGAACCACTGTTACTGACGGGTGGTGATAGTGTGGAAATGTGGCTGAGAACCATGGCCCTCTGCTACGACTGCCACACCAGTTTTAGCTGCTCTCTGATGTTAAGCTTAACACAACGCTGACTCCTTCTCTACTTTAAAATCCAAGTTTGGTAGGTCTTGAATCCTGGCCTATGGCTTGTAGCTGTGGGGGTTCTGCAAGGGCCAAAAAGGTGGCACCCAAGTTCTAAACATACATTCTTGATAAATATGATAAAAATCAGATGGAGAAACAAAATATTTTTTATTACCAATGGTTAGAAGGTACAGCTTTAGATGATCACCTAAATGGGCTTGATAACTTCCTGTCCTAAGGAAAGTGAGTGGAGGAGATACCACCAAAGTTGCAAAGTACAAGTAGAACAAATCCCCCACGTTCAATCTGTTTTAAACTTTGAGAGATTAGTTTCCACCCAACTGAGAAAATGTGGACCAAAGGCAATCATCCACCAAGTAGGTTATTCATTCAGCCTGCATGAGGAAGAGTAAGGGGGTGGAGCTACCAGGAATACTAGGTTCCTTGGTTTACTCTATAGAAGCAGAAGTGGGGTAAAGTATTCTGCTTTCTCCCCAGTGTCAGATGTAAGGAGTTCTGAAGTGCCAATGATCCAAAAGGAAGATTTATCTGGCAACAGGTACAAGATATATTTTCTGTGAGTGGGGAGGAACCTTGGGGCATCAGTAGGGAGGCTCCTCAAGATAATCAAGGCACAACTGTGATGATGTGGCTGCAAAATGAAAATGGAACCATAAGAAATATGATCTTACTTCCTTATGATACAAATGACAAGAGCAAGGCAGGTGACAACCTTAGAAGGCCTGAGATTCAGGCCGAGCTTTGCTACTTAATGGCTCTGCAATTTTGCCTCCCCTGTGAATAATTCCTAACAAATTATTTAAATAATCAACTCAATTTTAAGGATCTATTTAAAGAATACCTCGTAAGTATATGCTATGTAACTATCATCCCATAGACAATTTCATCTCTTTCAATGCAATCATTATGCTTACTTCTTTTTTTCATCTTACTGCATTATGGAGATGTCTAAACAGGTCATTGCACTGGTGGGTACCTGTAATACAAGGGAAGCAGTGTTAACAATTATCCTTGACTTGCTGTTGATTGTAATGGAAATTTTTTAGAACTTCACTATTTGGTATATTATTTGTTGAGAGTTTCAGCAAATACTCTGTATCAGATTAAGGAAGATCCCTTCTGCCACTGGTTTGCTAATTTAAAAAAAATTCATTTATGGGATTTAAAAAAATCAAATACCTTTTCTGCATCTGCTGAGATAATCATATGGTTTTTCTCTTACTGTGGCAAATTGCATTGCAAGACTTCAAATATTGAACCATCTTGTTCCTGGGATAAACCCTATTTTGGCAGGATTATTTAACATGAGAAAAATGGCCTAGTTAAGAGACCTGGGTTCCAGGGCTGCCTGGGTCACTCAGCCAGTTAAGCATTTGTCTTCAGCTCAGTTCATGATCCCGATAGTCCTGGGATTGAGACCCATGTCATCATCGGGCTCCCTGCTCTGTGGAGAGTCTACTTCTCCCTCTGCCCCTGCCCCTCCCACTCCCCCCCCCCCCGTGTGTATGCAAATACACATTCTAATAAATAAATAAAATATTTGGGAAAAAAAAAAAAGAGACCTGGGTTCCATTCATCTTTTAGTGTCCTGGCTTTAAAAACCAACTATATGCTAACAGCTTCCAAATTTGTATCTGCAGCTCCAAATAACCCCCTAAATTTCAAATCCATATATATCCAACAGCGAATTTGGTATCTCTGCTTCTAGAATGTCTAACAGGAATATCAAATATTGTGACAGAAAATGGGTTAATCCTGCTTCTTTTCCCCATCTCTGTTAATGAAGGTTCCATCCTTCCAGTTTGGCTCGGGTCCAAAACCTTGGAATTACTTTTGATTCTTCTCTCACACTCCACATCTGATAATACTGTTGTTCCTACTTCCAAAATACATCTGGAATCTAACCACCTGTCACAATTTCCACTGTTCTGATCCTGGTCCAAGTCATCATCTCTAGCTTGGACTATTGCAATCGCCTCCTACAGATCTACTTGCTTCTGTATTTGCTTTCTTTACAACTATTCTCAATACAAAATCCCAAATGATTCTTAAAAAACTCAAGTAAGATCACATCACTCCTCCACTTAAAATGTTCTAATGGCTCCTGTGTTCACTCACCTCCTTTAGGTCCTTCTCTGAAGAGCTTGTTCTGACCTTCCCATTTTAAACTGTAACCACTCCCCTCCAGAAACATTCTGTCCTTCCTTCCCAACTTAGTTTACTTCATAGCATTTAGCACCTGACATACTCCATGCTTTGCTCATTTGTCAACCAGCCTTCATTAGAATGCAAGCTCCATGAGAGCAGGGATTTTTCCTTTCCTCATTAATGTAGCCCCAGTGCCTGGAATGTAACTGGCAAACAGTAGGCAAGAAATTATATCTATTGATTGAAAAAACATATTATTATTACGATTTCTTTAAAATATCCATTCTTTAAAATAGCTATTGTGCAATGCTTTAAAAGACAAACTCTTCAGTCTAAAGGTTCCCAAGGCTAACCACACTTAATTTTGAATTGGAAATTGATAGAGTGACCGAAGTCATCAATTATAATCCCAATTTATTTGGTTATAAGGATCATATATCAAAGACTGATTTTATTTTATTTTTTTATCTTTTAAAGACTTAAATTTATTTATTTGAAGAGAGAGCATGAGCTGGAGGTGGGGAGGGACAGAAGGAGAGGGAGGAAACAGACTCCCTGCTGAGCAGGGAGCCCAACGTGGGGCTCAATCCCAGGGCTATGTGATCATGACCTGAGCTGAAGACAGACACTCAACCAACTGAGCCACCCAGGTTGCCCCTCAAAGACTGATTTTAATACCTGGGATTGGTTCGTTACACTATTTAATACACACTTGAGTATATCCTTTAAAAAAAGGCTTTGAAAAAGCTTTCAAGAGAAGGTAGGATGAAATTTTATTTTATTATTTTTTAAGATTTTATTTATTTATTGAGAGACACACACACACACACACACACAGAGAGGCAGAGAGAGAAGCAGGTGGCATGCTGGGCCATCCAGAGATCCCGGAAGGATGAAATTTTGAAGTCTAAGCTTAGATGTGCATGAGTCTTAAAGTAGTTCTAGGGACACCTGAGTGGCTCAGCGGTTGAGCGTCTGCCTTTGGCTCAGAGTGTGATCCCATGGTCCCAGGATCGAGTCCCACATTAGGCCCCTGCATGGAGCCTGCTCCTCCCTCTGCCTATGTCTCTGCCTCTCTCTGTGTCTCTCATGAATAAATAAAATCTTTTTTTTTTTAAAGTAAATAAAGTATGTTCTATGTGGAGCCTTTTCCCCAGCTGATTCTGGTTGAACTTTAAAAGTCTAGCTTACTAAATAATTACCATTTAAAAAACAATTGCTAACATCAGCATATTAAAAGGAAAGCTAACCTTAAAAATTAATGACCATTTTATAAAAGTTTGTAAGCTAAAAAAGAGAATGAATGGGAAATATTCAGCCTAAAATTTAGTACAGGCAGGTGTATAATAAATTACTTTAGATTTGAAAACAAAACAGAACTGAGCAGGACTGGCTCTTCAGGTATGAGAAAAGGAATTCCAGGAAGGACACTTGTTCTGTTAGAGAAAGGTCTTCCTGTTCATCGACCTGTTCCATCTGTCTGCTTTTCAAGTGGATGAAGTCACCTGCCTTCCAGAGGCACTGATTTTAAAGGTCAATGTAATAGATATTTCACAAGGAGCCATCTTACTCTTGTCTAATTTGGTGAAATTAATTTTGGTGAGTCACTTCTTAGAATGATTCTTCTACAGTAAGTGAAAGAGGTAGTAGGGCATTCTGTATGCAGATAGTCCCTGATTTATTATGGTTGGATTTACAATGGTTGGACTTAAACATCTGCAACTTTACAATGGTGCAAAAGCAATATGCACTCAGGAGAAATTGCATTTTTAATTTTTAATTGGTTATTTTCTCAGGCTAGTGATATGAAGGTACAACACTCTCTCGTGATGCTGGACAGCAACCCACAGCTCAGTCAGCCATGTGATCATGAGGGTGAACAGTCAATACACTGAATACCTTTCTGTACCCACATAAACCATTCTGTTTTTCACTTTCAGTAAATTATGTGAGATACTCAACACTTTATTGTAGCATGGGCTCTGTGTTAGATGATTGTGACCAACTGTGGGCTAATATAAGTGTTCTGAGCACATGTGAGGTAGTCTAGGCTAAGCTAGGATGTTTAGCAGATTAGTGTATTAAATGCATTTTTGACTAATGTTACTTTCAGCTTATGATGGATTTATTGGGACAAAACCCTATCATATGGGAGATCTATACTCATTTTGGGATGGGAAAACTGGAAGGGTTTGTCTCTCCTGATTTGCCTGGAGTCACTTAAGACTGGAGTCAACCAATCAGCTGATTTTTAGTGGGAAGTAATTTCTGAGAAAAGTAAAGGATTTAACAGAGCATACATCATATATAAATACAAAGCTTGAGAGTATGATAAAATTATTACTTTTGAGTAACTTACATGTGCATTAACTTTTTAAAAACATCATCCTTAAGAAGTGGAAATATTAAAGGTAACTGTTAGTGTTATTCAAATTCCGCAAATATGTGGGGGCTCACATTTCATGAAAAGAAGAGAATATTCATCAGAATAGAATTATGGATTTATATTGAACTCTTGGATCTTGGACACTTTGCAACTTTTCATTAGCTCAACAATCCAGGGTAGGAGAGCAACTCAGTGCCTGGTTTGTCCATCAGCTCTTTTACCTAATACAAAATAGTATTGCTTTTGAATCTTTTTCTTCAGTTAGCAGGTAAGAGCCTACTATGTGGAAGGCTTTTGGGGGGGGCGGGGTGGTGGTGGTTAGAGCCATGAGCCTCTTCTTTGAAAAGCTTAAAATTAAAAAAAATAAAAATAGAAAGCTTGTCTTTTGGTGGAGGAGAGAAACAGATGTACATATAACCAAGTGCCAGTGGAGGCCCAATCACTGCAGCAAGACAGTACAGAGGAGGTGGCTAACTTAAGTGTGTGGACCAGGGAGGGCTTCTTGGAAAGGACACCTAAACTGAAGCTTTGAAGGACAAGTAGGGAGGAGAAAGGAGGAGCATTAAAGGCTGAGGAAAAGAAATGAATATGGCAATGTGAGAACAAAGGTATTAAATTCAGGGATGAAGGGCACAGGACAGTGACAGGATTGTTGTTTAGAGAATGTAGAGGGTAATGAAGCTTGGTTGATTTCAAATCAACTAAAGACAAAAAATAGTCCCTAAAAGACTCTGGAGGTTGAGTTCAGAGTCTTCTCTGATTGTGTGAGAGATAAAGGGAAAAGGCATGGAAGTGGTTACTGTAATCATCCAAAGAAAGATAATTAAGTCCTGAATTCAGTCTGTGATTAATGGAGCTAGAAAGGAAGATAGCTAGAAGACATTACAAAGGTAACCATTGGCAATTTGGTGAGATGAGTGGGAGGAGGTTGTTGAAAATGATCACTAACAGGGTGGTGATGCAATTAATCCAGATAAGGGACACAAGGATGTGTTTATGGGCAAGTAAGTGATTTGGTTTGGGATTAAGTTTGAGGGGCTGGGCTAGGCTGGTGGGATCCATGCATATGGTAATGTTCACCAGCTGGAAATTCAGGCCTAGATCTTGTGAGCAATTGAGGCTAGAAGAGTGGACTTAAGATGTCTATCAATGTAAGTGGTACGGAGATCAAAGAAAAAGATGGAATTGTTCAGGGAGAGTACAAGGACTTGCTTGAGAACTACCATCCTTTTTTTTTTTTTTTTTAAACATTTTTTATTTTTTTTTTAATTTTTATTTATTTATGATAGTCACACAGAGAGAGAGAGAGAGAGGCAGAGACACAGGCAGACGGAGAAGCAGGCTCCATGCACCGGGAGCCTGACGTGGGATTCGATCCCGGGTCTCCAGGATCGCGCCCTGGGCCAAAGGCAGGCGCCAAACCGCTGCGCCACCCAGGGATCCCTGAGAACTACCATCCTTACACGAATTTAAAATATGAGAAAAAATATCAGCACTTTAACAAACTCAAAATTAATGCCCAGTTTTATTTTCAAAATGGAAACCCTTACAGGCTTCTAAGAACACCTGTTAATGCATCAGGATTCCCACAGTTTTTATGTGGCTGTCTAGGTGTCTGTTGTCTAGATGCTGTTGTCTCTAACAGTTGTATGTGTGGTGGAAGCAATGGCAGGTCTCATCACAAAACCCAAGGGTTGACTTTTGTGTCCAGAACTTCCCAGCCACCTCAATTGATCTTCAAAATACTATGAAGCAATTAGAATCTGAAGCTCAGATCAAAGTATACATTGTATATGAAAGTG
This sequence comes from Vulpes lagopus, assembly GCF_018345385.1. NCBI lineage: Eukaryota > Metazoa > Chordata > Mammalia > Carnivora > Canidae > Vulpes > Vulpes lagopus. The sequence continues at coordinate 114,588,525 of NC_054828.1, forward strand.
CTGTACAAACTAAGAAATTATTAGCATAAGAATATCAGCCTAGCATATTGCCTAGCAGAGTAGAAACGAAAGCTATTTCTTAACAGATGCAGAATCTCCATCATTAGGAAGGAAGCAGCTTCAGGCAACTGCCTCTGTACTTCCCACACTGGCTATCACAGTTGTCTGTACAGCAACAGATCATCAGAAATGGAATATATAAACTTTAGTGTCAGGTTTTGTTTTATTCTGCACCTTAGTCTGGGCATTGGAGTGGGAAGAAAACCTGATGGAATATACATTATTCTTTTGAGGGGTGCCTGGCTGGCTCAGTAGATACAGCCTGTGACTCTTGATTTCGAGGTCATGAGTTCAAGTCCCATGTTGGGTAGAGATTACTTAAAAAAAAAAACTCACTTTACAAAAGAAAAAAAAAGAAATTATTACTGTAAACATTTTTGTTCTTCTGTTCTCAAGCCAATGTCTCAGGTCTGCTAGATATCTGTGGGCATTGGTTGGTTCTGCTGGTTGCATAAACTACCAAAGTTCTGAGACAAGCACAAATGATTAGACCAGAGCTAAAATCCAGCACAGGAAAAAGACTCTTTGCAGAAGGCTCCAGAGCAAGAAAAAAGTGAATGCTTGCCTCTGTGATCTGATCCAAGAAACCAAATTTCCTAGGAGCAACCGTAGGGCTCTGCCTCACAAAAGTGATCCTTAGTTACTCATTGCAAAGGGAAGGACGTTGAAGTTTCATGGAACCCCTTGTTTCCAGGTTATGCAGAATAGGATGCCTCTCCCCACACCATGGCGGAACATCTTCCTGACCTGATGCCAAAGCTCATCCCCAGTTAGGTCCCCGAAGGGCAGGCTTTGGATGGCCTCCAGAGAAGGGCCAGTTCCTCTCTTCTCAGCACTTGGGCTCCCACCCCACCCTATCCAGTTTTAAAGGCCTGTTTTTAAAAAGTTATTTCCTAGAAGAAAGCCTTGTGCCTAAGGTCATACAGGCTCTGAAGCAGCCTCCATCATGTAGTCCAGGATGGGGAATCCAGAATTTGGAAACGGACCTGGCTTCAGGTCCCAGTGCTCCTGATGAATGGTTTGTGTTATAATCTTTCAATTTGTTTTCTCTTGACAACTCTCTCAAAGGACCGCAGGGATTGAATGAGACAATGAACCTAAAAGCACCTTAGAAATTGTTATAGCGCAAATGTGGTTTCCCTGAATGCTCCGAGTGCTATGACAGATTACCGTGGCCCATCTGGCAGAGAAAGATAGAAAAGCCTGTGCTTCTGGCTGGATAGGGCTAGTTATGGAAGAGATTTTTGCTACTGGCTGGCACAATTTCCAAGTGGGTCCTGAAGCCTGGTTCATGTTTCTCCTGGAGCCAAAGGCTAATTTGAATTACATTCCAGTTCACCAGCTGACATGATTCTAGTAAGAGGTTTCAGAACTCAGAAACTGGTTAATGATTAAAAAGAAAAAAAAAAAAAAAAAACAGCTCTTTGAAGTCCCTCTTCCTGTCTCCACACCTTGGGATGTGCAGTTCCTCAGAATTTTCACCCTGCCCTGTGAGTTCCCTCCTCTTCATCCTACAAACCACACCTCAAATTCCATTTCTTCTCAAGGAAACCTTCCTTGACTCTCCAGACAAGGTTTCACTCATAAAGCACCTTCTAGCTCTCCTACATACCACTCAGTCCCATTGTGATTATAACTATGGAAGTCCTCCCCATTGGGAATAGAAGTCCCAGGAGGGCAGGGTTCATGTCTCTGGATTCTTCTACATCTTAGCGCCGTGGATACAGACAGTAAAACATGTTGAATGAGGCCACAGCTTTGGGTTTCTTTAATCTTGTTAAGAGCTTTGTGGCAATGAAAATAAAATATATAAAGAAAACTAATTTAGTCCTGGCAGAAAAGGTTCTGGATGGAGGAATGCTTCTTTTGGCAGTTTCCTCCAATAAAAAGAATTTATGGGCTTAATTAAATCATCAAGATCTTTTTCAGAGGTACAGGAATGGCCAAGGATCAAGCTTGCTCTGAATTATTCACTTTTTTCAAGTGGAGCTGCTCTCCTGGGAAGAGTAGTACATGTCAAGGAGGAAATCAGCACTGCTACTTTCGCAAATAGACAACCGTCCTTTCTTTTTCTTTGATTCTCAGGGCCCAGGAGAGTTTCTAGGTGTGAAACTATCTTGGAAAAACCATAAAGAAGATGAAGTTCTTCTATATCAACCTCACTTTTCCCTCAATTGTTTCTATTTGTTTTTCTAATGGCCTTCCCATCCTTGCCTTAAATAAATTTAAATCAATGTTCAGACTCATCTCATAGAAGTATTATTTTTACCTTATCCCAACATTGAGAAAAAAAGGTTTTCTTCTCCCGTATGTAAGCAGGACTTGAGAGAGCAGCCACCAAATCTGTGTGTATTTACACATAGGAATGTGTGTGGAATGCCTTTTACAATCACATTTACTTATTATCCTCCTTACCATGGCCTACTTAGCCAAGTGTTGGTGGATTTAGGCTGTTTTAAAAACATACAAACAAGAAACAGCCTGTGTTTTACAAAATGCAAGGACAAGATGAAGAAGCCTCAAGTAAGAGTCAACGTCTCTGAAATCTGCATACTACTAATAAATGTTAGTATAGAAAAACCAGTGATGGGGGGAAGGGGAGAGGGAGAGAGAGGGAGAGAGAGAGGAGAGAGAGAGAGAGAGAGAGAGAGAGAGAGAGAGAGAGAGAGATGGTATCTTATAGCTAGCTATGAAGGGCTGCCCCAACTCTAACTCCTGGGTCCAGAAACAACAGGCCCAGCATATTGAATCATCAGGCAAATGGCCAAAACTACTATTTCCTCATGGCCCATTCTCACAACTTAACTTTGACCCTTTCCAATTTTCACCAGTTCCTATCAGGGTGCCTTCGAGGATCTTTGACTCCAGGGATACTTTCTTTTACGATCTTTTAATGACTCATTAGTCACTGGGGCTTTGGCAATTTCTGCAGGAAGCAGGTTTCATTTCTTCCCTGAAAATGAAGAGGCAACCCAGGAGGTTGTTAAACAAATTCTATTCAGTAGGTGGAAAAGTGAATTTCCTGTGGAATGACAGGAATTACATAGAAGCAAGCAATTTTATTTTCCTCAAATGTAGCAATAATTTTAATCTGTACATACATAAAACAAACAGTGCAATTATAAAACCTTGAAGGTGACATGCATATTTTAAGGTGCAGCTGGGATGGGGAGGTTGTTATTAGCATCTCCAATTTTCCTTACCGCTTTTTAAAACTAGTTCCTTATGCAAAAGCATTGAGTCAGGAAACTTCATCTGGAATGCTGAAGTTAAAGGTGAACTTCCTGAAGTCTGCACATCTAAGTATCACAAACAAAACAGAAATGACCTCCTAGAGCAGTTTGGTAAGGACTAGAGTAATATGGCTGGGCGTTCAAGCTGGGAATGAATGAAATCAGGGATGCATTTTTCTGAAAAACTAAAAGAGATAATGTTTGTAACTGAGTGTCCTATTTCTGTTTCATAGTTGCTACCCATGTGAGCCCTTCCAGCAATCTTTTTATTCGGTATAGTTTCTGAGTAGATGCTGTTCAATGGAGTTATTGGCAACTAGGGGTGGTGAGATGCACAAAGGAGGACCTGGGAGAATGGCTTCTTCCTTGGTGTCCAAGTCCACGCTCCTCTTCGCTGTTAGTTCTTATGGCCTTTGCTCTGCCGTGGAAGCAGAGGTAGCTGGTGCACGATGTCAGATGCTGTGTCATCATTCACAGGCCCGGGGGAGGGGGCAGGTAAAGGCGAGTGATGGGGGTCTACCTTTGCTTCTTCCACAAGACCCTTCTCAAGCTTTCCTGGCCTTGCAGTGGAACTTCTAGAACTAGAGGCAGTTCACTGGGTCCTTGACTTAGAGGCCAGGATGAGACAAGACGTGGCAGAGTGACAAGACACAAAGGGAAAATACGTATCAATTAGCCTCAGAGTAGGATAGAGAAATTTCTATTTGCACGGATGAAAATTCAAATCCCCAAAGTCAATCTAAAACAAATGAAAATTTTCTTTGAGTACTAATTTTTTTCTGTACAAGTAGCCTGTGCACTTCTGGTGTTAACTCCTTGCACTGTCTCAAGGTAGGTGATCCCAGGGACACTCTAGGGCAGTATGCTCTAGCTCATCTCGAACAGCTTTTTCTGGCAGTGGCATTTTGATTTGAATCGCAAAGTAAATCCATACATGGCATCACAGTTAGTAAAATAATGAAATATCACTAGTCAAATGTAATTGCAATTCAATCAATGATATATTCACACACAAGTTTAGAAAAATCAAGAGTATGATAATAAAACCATAAAATTAAACAGAAGGAAATCAATTTCTACAAGAAATCAAATATATTTACAGTGAGATTTAAAGGGAAAAATAAGCTACTTGGATCATAAATTTAATTTTATTTTAAATAACTTTAGCTACCTTAGCTGTTAATACAATAAAAGCAGAAAGAACAGGCTGCCTTTTTTTTTTCCAGATTTAATCAGAAAATTGTATCTACAATAATTGACAGAACTTGCTTCTTGTCCTTTACCCATCTCATCAAAAATTATTGCATTTTCCCCCAAACTGTATTTTTTGGATTCCTCTGTGAATATACTCATTTCGTCCTCGTTCCTGGAGGCATCTTGGTTTAAATCCATCTTTAAAAAAAGGAGAAGGGGTACATATGGGAGGCAAAATATTCTCTTGAAGCCAACAGATATAGAGTTGCTAGAAGAAGCTGATTGTACACACAAGCTGCCTGGGGTCGGGAAGGGGAGGGCTGTTGATTTAGACACACGTGACAGCCTTTGGTGGACGGGCACAGGCAAAGCCCCACTGGGCCCTTCTTCCTTGTCAGGGTCAGGAGTGAGCCAGCAGAGGCGGAGCTTCATCTTCCCCTTGGAACTTGTCGTTTTGGTTCTCCTCCAAAAGCCTTCATCCAGATAAGAAGCCAATGACTGATTACAAAAATAAGAATAATTAAATTTGGCTCAAGAAATAGATTGTCCAACTGTTCTGCCTTGTTATTTTTTTCCAATATCCAAGGCCTTTACAAAGAAAGAAACAAAAACACCTCTCAATCTTCCAACAAAAGTGAATTCCTTTTTTTTTTTTTTGCTCCAAATGCTACGACCTGAAGAATGGCTGCAGATTGAGATATCAAAAATCTCAGAAAAATATATAATATATTTGTATATCTCTGTATGTCTATTATTTAAATTTCACATTCCTTTAAAAGTGGTTATTCAGTCAGTAGCTGCTGAAGGAGGCTCTTCTGCTGGGCCTGGGGGGTCTGTGGTCCTGCCGTGGGTTTTTGAGTTCCCAGTGGACCAGGCTGGTTCAGGTAAGGGTCCCCGCCTACCAGATTCACTGTACACTGGACGTCAGCAAACACCTGAACCTGCTGCACCTGCTGGAACACAAATAAAAGATGTGTTTAGACAGAAGGGTCTGCCCCCCCGGCTTATGAGTGGGTACTACTTGAAGTGGAAACTCACTAGAGCATTCCTCTAGTCTGTAGTCACCACAGAGAAGAACTCTTCTGTCTTCTTGTCCTACAAAAAGAAAATCGCTGCACTCATTTTGCTCAGGGTTCTGGAAAGTTCACACTTTAAAAATAAAATCAAAATTGGAATGGTCAAGCCTCCTACAGGGTTGCCATCAATAATGAAAATGAGCGTCACTGCTAATATTGCCAAGATTGGGAAAAGCCCAGTTTCAGAGTCTGGGTGTCTGGTGGTGGGTTTAAAAATATATATATATGTGTATATATTCTATATTATTTGGAAACTGGTTACAAAAGCATTCTATGGATGACTTTAGTAGGATAAAAAAAAAAAAACAACTTTATGATGTTAGAAAATTAAGGGCTTTAACCCAGTATTAGCAAAACAAAAACCACCACAACTCAGTAACAGGACATTAGCATTACTAAAGTCAATGTCCAGAAGATTTGCGTAATATCTAAATATACTATTACATAGCTCTTACATATTGCCTTTAGAATTACAGCAAAATATTAGTAGAACAATTTTATATTTAACTTCTTTTTCCTGATAGACAATTCATTTAAACACATGAGCTAAAAATAACAGTAAATTACTAGCTGAGAACAGTGTGAATTTTCCCTTTAGCTACTTCCAGTAATAATACACGTATTCCTTAAAAATATCTAACGTTGTATAATTCTAGCATTTTCTACTGGGAAAACAAAGCCAGAAGTTAGTTTTTACAACCATCCTTATTAAAAAGTCATTTGTAGAACTGATTCAAGCCAGTATCACACTTGTGAATGTTCCAGACCAAGAATGGAGATGCCTCTCTAAGGCATCCAAGTGCATCTATTAGTGTCTCAATTGTTTGGCAAACTTGTGCTTAGTGTTTCACAGGTTCATGAAGTATTTTAGATTAGTGATGCATTTTTTGGTCATTCATTACTAATTTATGTCAATTACACTCAGCCTTCCTGAAAACCTTTCTATCCTAATTGAATAAAAGTTGTTTTCATCGACCTTTGTTGACCTCATGTCAAAATCTCAACCTCCAGCTGCTGTATCAGTCCAGCCCCCAATGTCTTCCCCTCTTGATCCATCTATACCTCCACTCTAGGCTCACTCAGAGAAGACAGCCTCTGAGCTGAGTCTTCTTAGCCTGCTGGATTAACCTCTAGTTAGATGAGCATCATTTTTCTCCTTATCCTCTTCTTTGCCTGATTTCCCAAGTTTTGCTTCTGGATCCCACAAGATACCATTTGTTTTCTTCTTTCTTTGGGCTTTTTCTTGTGCATCTAATATGCACCAACTCTGAGTCTATCCACTAGCTAGCCCTGTGTCCTCCCCTCTCCTTTGTTTTTAACTTCTTCCTACTCTTTTCCTTCTGGAGCTCCACCCCTGACCTTTCTCTCCAGGTCAATCATCCCCCTACTAAGCCTTCTTCCTGCTTCTCTAGATTCTCTTCTTTTCTGGTTCTCTTGGTCTTGCCTCTTCCCTGCCTCTGCTCTCCGAATACAGGGAGTCCTAAGTCCTCCTCAAGCCATCCTCTCTTGGTTCTTTTCCTTCTCCTTTTCTGTACACCTGTCTCTGTATTTCTATTAAACTCACTCCCCAGCTTCCGTCTGGCAAATACAAAAGCACTGGAGCAGAGATGGCATGATGAACTAAGATTTTGCCACTGAAACTTGGCATAAGCACAAGCAATAGTGCTTTCAGGCAATGACTGATTAAAAAAAACTGCATGTAAAATTCCACGTTTATGTGTTTCAACATAGGAAGTACTGGGTCAGAGCACAAGGTATTTCTGTCCCCAAACACTTAAAAACATTCGTAATAAAGGCATGACCAAGCGAACTAGAGAGAAAATTTTGCTCCTTTAAAAAGAACGTTTTTAAGATAGTCTATTTTGAAAATTAAAAAAAAAAAATGGAAAAGAACCAAACTTCAGTCATTTTGAACTGCTTCCTAAAAACAGGGTGCCTCATGCTAGACCTCACAGGACTTCAGATACGGCCACACTTTCACAGACAGGCAAAGCAAGATGCATATACATCCTACGATTTGCCAGGTGAAAAGAGCGGAGTCTTCAACCTCGCAAAATTTTCTGGCAGAGTTTTTACATCAATTCAAATGCTCTCTCAGAGATCAAGAACTTTAAAACTTGGTTGTTTAGTTTTAATTAATTTGCCGAGCTGCCAGTTATATGTCTCCCTGCAGGAGTAAGACTTTGAAAACCTTCTAATGAAGACTTTCCCCAATCACAATTTCCCCAATCACAAAATCCCCTCTTCACCCTCCTGGGAATCAGATTTGACTATGGAAACAGCTCCTAACTGGTCTTTCTCAGCCTGAGGTGGCTGCCCACTGCATGTCCTGTCCTTTTTCTCCCTCAAGATGAAGCCTGAGCTGGTGCTTATATCACTGCTCCCCCTGAGGGTGACTCAATCTTGTAGAACTCAATCCAAACCCCTGAGTTTAGCATTCAAGGCTCCCAGAAATTTGTCCCAATCTATCTTACCAATTTTAATTCCTATAAAATCTTCTTATAAACCCTTTACCTTCAGTGGATTTGGTTTCCCAGGACCATGCTAAGATATTACTGTTTCCTTGTCTCTGGAGCATCTACTTCTAGTCCCCTACACTTCTAAGCTTGCTCCCTCCTCCAGCCTCTGACACTTTTTCCTTTACCTTGCCTTGCTAACTATTCCCAAGGCCCAGTTCAGCACTTGTGTAAATGTTCTTCTGACCCTCACAGCATTTTCTCCTTTCTTCTAACACTGATGGTTCTTGTTACCTGTAACATAAATTTGGGTTTGCCTTCTTTTGGTTATGTGACAATTCACATGTGTATGTCTACACGTTTTATCTTTTAATGGGCCCTAAGTGGTATGGCAGAAAGAGCATGAACTTCGGTGTTACAAATACCTGGCTTGAACCTCAGCTCTGCCCCTTTCTAGCTTTGTGAATCGTGTGTGTAGTTAAATCTCTTCAGGTTCTGTTTCTTCATCTGTGAACAAAAGGAATACTATTTCCTTACGAGGGTCATCATGAGGCTTATGTGAGATAAAGTGGACAGTGCTTAGCGCAGTGCCAGACAAATCATAAGCATTTCACAAATGAAACTTCCTTTCCTCACCTCTACCCACAGTTCACCTAAAGGGCAAACATGTCTTGTGTTTCTTTGTATCTCCACCTTACCAAAATGCCTGTACAGTATCTTAAAAATACATATTTACTAAGAGACTAAAGACTAAATCAGTTACTGAACTAAAACATCCAAAATCTCTAACCTTTGGTTAATATAGGAAAGTGGCCATCTTTGCTATTTGTATTGCTTTGAAATGAACTTCGAAAATGAGGCAGACTACACAACAGGCACTCTATTTTGTCTGAATTTACTGAGATCTTTTGAGGTACTTTGACTACATGTGAGTTTTAGAATCGTGCTTATTTACAATGTAACAATCAGTGGCCCACCGTTTGTGATCTTTTTATCCTGTTTAACCACTGGATTAAATCTTCTGAAAACTTATCTCATTTAACCCTCTCAACAATCCTATTAGCAGGTATCTTGTTAGTTCTGTTGGTTAAATAGCAGCTCAGGAAAGTTCCCTAACATGCCCAGGAGGACACCACTAAGAAGAGTAGAGCCAGGACTCATACCTAGGTCTGACTCCCAAGGTCAGGCTCCTATCCATGATGCTAAACAAAGTTTCCTGGTATCTAGAGTAAATTTGGCAGCTCTGGGTTTAGAATTTTCTTACTGACCTGGGTTCCATCTGTTTCTGTTTTGAGAAGGTCAGTGGATGAGAGCTGGTTGCAGTAGAGGCCTGTGTGTCTCAGTGCTGGATCATTTATCTATTAAAGATAAGTATAAGACCAAATTACATCCTAGTTGTTTAAAAGTTGAAGATCAAATTTTTCGATGAAAATAATCTCACTGACAGAAAATAGGGATGCAGCAGAAATAAAAAGCTTAGCAACCTACTATGTTGTTATAAGTCAGGACAGTGGTTCCCTTCAGAGGGGATGAAAAGGGATGATGTGGAAGGGAGCATGAGGAGAACCTTTAGGGTACTGCTGATAATGTTTCTTGATCTGAATGGTAGCTTTAAAGATGTGTTGAGTTTATGAAAATTCATGGAGTTGTATATTTTTCTGTATATTCTTATATGATACCTGAATAAAAAATTAAATTCACAGATATAAAACTTAATCAGCAAATGACTTTTACTTCTTATCCAGGTATAGTAATAGAAATCAGATTTATCCTCTGCCTGAATTGACAAAAAAAACTGGATAAAATGAAGGCACTCAAGACATTGGACAAACCCAGTGAAGAAAAGCCATCCCTAAGGAGCTGGGAAACAACTGAGGTAAGTCCTACACTTGCCTCAGCTACTGTCTACAGAGAATTTCCAGGCTGCAGCCACTGTGTGGACTAGGAACTCAGGCAGAGAGCCCTGTAGGCTCCCTGAGTTGAGATGATGCAGCTGTAAGTCTGAGATGGTCACTGCAGCTGGAATTCACAGGAGAATTCCAGAATATCAGAGAAGAGGGGCAGCTACTCAGAAAGCAAGCTCTGAAGATCTGCAGAGGATCCCCTTGAGTCTGCAGCTTAGTACTGACCTGCTCATGGATTTTAGGGAACAACCCAAAGCAGAGCAAAGAGTCACCAAAAAGATGTTGATGGAATAATTTCCAAAGATTACACAAAGCTGGGAGTAAGTCCTGGTCCCACTGGCCAGAATGGGAAACATTGTAATTCATATAGTATCAGGTAGCATCTTAGAAAGGCTTTGCCTCAGTAGAAAAGTGAAATGAACCTGATACTAAAAGGATCAAACTATTTCAAGTAACCAAACCATTTCCCAGAATAAAGCTCAAGAATGTACGAATATCAACAAGGTAAAATTCACATGTTTGGCACCCAATAAAAGATTACCACTCCATGCACATTAGCAGAAAAATATGATCCATAATGAAAAGTCAATCAATTGAAACCAACCCCAAAATGATGCAGATATTAAGACAGTTATTATAATAACCATATTCCGAATGCTCAAGAAGATAAGGGAAGATTAAATGTGTTAGAGGTATGGAAGATATAAGAGGTCCAAATTGAAATTGTAGAGAGGAAAACAGAATACCTGAGAAGAAAAATACACCTGATGAAATGAACAGATCAGACATTGCAAAAAAAAAAAAAAAAAAAAGAAAGAAAGAAAGAAAGAAAAAAGGAAGTTAGTGAACCTAAGGCTATAGCAATAGAAACTATCCAAAAAGAAACACACAGAGAAAAAAAAGATTGATCTTGTGCCCCTCCCCCAACACCCCCAAACCCAGAGAATCATGGAGCTGGTGGACAAGTTCAAGTGGCCAACTATGTACATGTAATAAAATATGTGGGTGCATGCGCGTGTGTGTACATGCATAATTAGGAGCTTCTGAAGGAAAGGTGGGTGGTAACAGAAAAAAATATCTGAAGAAACAATGGCCAAATATTTTTCAAAATTTGATAAAAATTATACATCCATAAATCAAAAAGCTCACTGAACTCCAAGCACAAGAACCATGAAAACAATCACTAAGGTATGTCATAATCAAATTGCCTAAAACCAGTGACAAAGAGAATAGTCTTTTTTAAAGGCAGCCAGAGGAAGAAAAATCAATCATGTACAGAGGAACGAAGAGAAAATGCCAGCAGATAACTCATCAGAAATACTGCAGCGGAGCAACATCTCTAAAGTACTGAAAGGTAAACTAAAGCTAACTTAGAATTCAGGGGAAAAAAAAATTCCAAAGATGAAGGTGAAACAAAAACTCTTTCAGACATACAAAAGCTGAAATAATTCAGCAGCAGCAGACTACAAGAAATGCTAAATGAAGACCTTCAGGCAGAAGGAAAGTGATACCAAGCTAGAAATTGGGATCTACACAAAGGAATGAAGACCACTGGAAATCACTATATGGGTAAATATAAAAGTTCTTCTTTAAATTAAAAAAAAAAATATATATATATATACACACATATATATAAAATTGTTTAAAGTAAAAGTATGTAGGGTATATGACAAATGTAGACATGATATATATGGTAACAACAGCACAGGAGGGAGAAATGGAAGTGAATAGCTGTGAGGTTCTTCTACACAAGGTGGTATCATCAGAGCACTTCAGGGCACATGAAGATGAGTTAAAGATGTATGCTATAAACTCTGAAGCAACCACTAAAATAACACAATGGAGTTATATATAGTTAATAAGTTAACAAAGGAGATAAATTAAAATGTTCAATTAAATCAAAGGAAGGCAAGAGATGGCACAAGGATAAAACAGAAAAGATGAGACATTTAAATTCAACCATATCAATAATCACATTAAATGGGTGTGGACTGTCAAATTGAATAAGAAAGTAAAACCCAACTATATAAGAAATATGCTTTAAGTGTAATATTCCTTAATTCACTATAATTTTGATTATTTTAACCTACTGGAGATAGTGAAAAATTCTGATAACGGAATAATAAGAACAAGGACAAGAAATAACACTATTTAGGTCTTCTATTTTGCTATAAGAAACGAATCACTAGGTTGTTGATTTTTTTCCCTGCTAAACTCCTAAGGGACTTATTATATAATATCTGGGGAATTGAAAGTTTTCCAAAAAAAATTCACACCAAAAAGGCATTCTATAGAAAAGGTAATCAGGATTTACATTGATTTTTAAGACTTGCTATATGGGATGCCTGGTTGGCTCCGCAGTTGAGCGTCTGCCTATGGTTCAGGTTGTGATCCTGGGGTCCTGGGATCGAGTCCCACATCGGGCTCCCTGCATGGGGCCTGCTTCTCCCTCTGCCTGTCTCTGACTCACTCTCTCTGTGTCTTATGAATAAATAAATGAAATCTTTCTAAAAAATAAAAGACTTGCTAGAAATTAAGGCTACATAGTCATAGTCTGGTCATCACAGTCCATGTTGTGGTTGCTAAAAATGAGAACATTAACTATAGGAAGGTACCTCAATGATCTACTTAAGTATCATTTTGAATTTAGTCATTCTATCCTTAAAAATCTTCAGGAGGCTCCAGGATAAACTCTAAAACATTTAGATGGCTTGCAACATTCCCAAAAAGCTTACCACATAAAATTCTGCTTTAAATATAATATAAATGTCCCCTTAACATTCATTAGACTTTTCCACCTCTATCCCTGCCTACGTTATGTTGTAGCAACCAGTCTTGAATGTTCTTTTCTATTCTCTTTTTTTAGACACATCTTCCAAGAACCTTTCCTAATCAGATGATTTTTCCTCTTAACCCTGCAGTAGTTAGTTGGGGGTATCCCCAAACTGATATAAATATGTCAGGTCCTAGGGCAGTCCATCTCTTATATGGCAGTTTTGTCCTATTATTCAACTGATTCTTTGTTTATGCTGGGTCTCCCCAACTTGTTAATATTATCTCCCACAGAGCTATCTTTGTATATAATAAGTACCGAATAAATGTTTGTTGAAATGAAAGGGAAAAGTGAAGAAAACATATTCAGGATATAAAGGAGTAAATTCCAAGCCAATGTATTATCTGTATCATTTTATTTTATTTATTTATTTTTAAGTAGGCTCCATGTCCAGCATGGAGTCCAACGCAAGGCCTGAATTCATGACCCCAAGATCAAGACCTGAGTCGAGATCAAGATCAGATGCTTAACTGAGCTACCCAGGTGCCCCTGTATCATTTTATAGTAAATCTAAATAATAAAATCTCTTTTAAAAATATTTTATTTATTTATCTGAGAGAGAGAGAGAGTGTGCACAACCAGTGTGCAGCATAAAAAGAGGGAGAAGCAAGCCACTCAGGTTCCCCAAACAATAAAACTTGAGACTAAAATCTTGCAAGGTCTATCAAAATTTCCATTGTATAGCTTAAGAGGTAGTAATTATCAAAAGATAGTGTGAAATCATAAAGAAGTGCTTCTTTTCCCCCTAATTTTATTGAGAAATATTTGACACACATCACTGTATGGTGTGGTTATTTTTGATAAATAACTGTGAACATACCTGATTTTCCTTGGAATAATGACTTGTGGTGTGGTATGGATGTATGTGTAGCAAGTGTGCCAGCTGTGCCACTTACCTGCTCAGGGCACACAGTGTTCATTCCTGGCATCTGCAAAGAGCTCATCTGCATCTGGCCCATCATTGGGTTCATGTTCTGAACATTTGTGTTTCCACCTGCCATGGACACGGTGATGCTCATATTGTTGTACACTCCTGGCTGCGCAGGTGTGGGCTGGTTCTGGACAGCTTGACTGAACACACTGTTAACTCAAAAACAATCCCAATTACATCCACGGTTCACAAAGATGGGGATAATGTGACTGGACTCTGCTGCTTAATTATCAGATAAAAATCGAAAGGAAAGATTTTACAGTCTTAAATTATGTGTTAAGACTTTATCTTACTACAACATATAGAAATTGAGTGTAATTGAGATGAATTTTGAACTCTGCCCAAAGGAGTTAATAACTACAAAGAGCTCTTTTTAAGTTACAATTATCTGGCCTAGTATCAGAGTTGTCAAGCTCCAATTAGCTGGATAATTAAGAAAGAAAGTTTTCCACATAAGCACACCTTCCAGATAACTGAAATTTACTCATTTAACCATTAAAATCATTCTAAAATTTATTACACCATTTTATCTTCCTAAACAGAGAATATTCTATTTAAGCAAAATGCCTGGGATATATATCAATCCTCAATATATGTTCACTGAATTAATTAACAAAGGAATCAGTAATTCAAAGATGGCATTCTTATATTGTGGTTGCTTATACATCTTAGACTTACACTTAAGGTGAATAGTACTATCTTGTTCTACTCATTCCTCATCTCTAGTAATAAGTGACACATGGCAAACACTCAGTAAATATCTGGCGAATGAGTGACTTATGACATGGGTTATTATTACTCAGTGTTGTCAACTGATGAGGTTTGGACTGCTTCCTATTTATAGATTTTCTGGTATTGACACTAATGTTAGTTTCTAAGTGTAGCTGAGAGACTATCTGAAGAGAATTCCCTGGGACTTGTTGAGAATTGGGACTCTCAGGCCTTACTCCAGCCCCAGTGAATCAGTTTCTGAGGGTGGACACAGAAAGTCACATTTTTAACCATGCACATTAAGACTCAAGGGCCTTTATTCAATGTTCTAGAGCTTGCTGTCTCTTCTCAAGGATTCAGCTTCTGGCTGCTTTCACTATGCTATAAACTAAGAGGAATATAACTAGATATTTTTATTTGGCAAACATAATGTTTTTAAAGACTCCAAAGGTCTTCTCAGGCCAGAAGATGGCTTTATGTCTTTTCTACAAGCAAAATGCAAGGGCAATTATGTTTTTCAGAGGGCTTCTTTTACTGATGTCCTTCTTTACAGCCTTGTTCTGAACTGCTGTTATACCAAAATCTTAAATGTTAAACCAATGTCTCTTAGTAGGTAGAATAGTATGGAATAAACTAGAAGTGAATACAACTTGAAACTTTATATTTGAACCCCCTAATTCTAAATGATACAGACTGACATATCTAAAGGAAAATGATGTGAATTATGTCTTTTCCAAGTTCTACAAAACATCAAATGTTTTATGATTATCAGTTGTTAAACATTAAACTGCTGGTAAAATTCCACCTATTTTAATGTTAATTTTGGAGAATTTGATTTCTAAAAATTATTTACCCCATCAATGGCTTATCTATTCCTTGCTAGCTCTTGGGAGGTAAGCAGGATGTACTGACATTTATAGTTTCCAGTAGATTAAGGTAATCATACTAAAATTAACAGGCTGAGAAACAGCCTATTCATCATGTCTGAAGAAAAGTAGCAAATTTTCTCCAAGTAATTATAAAACACAAATGCTCAAAGAAAATTATATTCCTAGGAAATGGTCAATAATACATCTTTGAACCATTAATGTCTGTACAGTGTGTATGCTTGTGAGGCAGTGCCCCACAACTAAAGGTGAGGAAAAGCCTATTAGTTTGCTGCCTATTTTCTAATGAGAACATTTCTGCCCCAGACAATGCTCATTTGTCAATTGATCCATAAATCACCACTGTGGAGGCTCAGCTAAGGGCTATGTAAGTTAATGCATGCAAAAGCTTCAAGGACTGCAATGATGTCATACTGGTGAAAAAAAGTTCAGGGTTTAATTTCTTTTCACATTTATACTTGAGACTTCTATTAGCTTAAGTTCATTCAAACTGCTCTTGCCAAGAGTTCCATTTCAGTTCCTTCCATTATGGGAAGAAGACAAGCCCTGCTGCAGCATCCATCACTATTCTAGGTCTCTGAAGGGACTGTGGAGTTCACCTGTGCCTTAGACCCAATGTACAAAGAAACCCTCCCTCTCTCTGCTTTCTTAGGCAGCCCCATGGCAGTCACTACAGTTTCTTAGGCTAGCACCAGGTATTTGGAAGCCCCTAAATCATGGGGTGGGGACCGTGGAGGAAGGTAAAGATGAAGAATTTGGCCTGAAGTGGCTTCCATACGTATTACAGATATTATTAACAAGCAAGGAGGTGCTCCAGGTCAAATAAGTCTAAAACCAAAGGGTTAAACAACAGGCCTTCCTAGGCTTTAAAATGCTAATAAGTGCTAGGACTCTCCCTAGTGCCTAGTTTTACACACAAACCTGCACTGTTCCAGGACAAAGAGGCTTAGTTTAACCCTTTATTTTTCTTGCCACCAGAAAGATCATGAAAAAGAATCACATTACAGTCTGAACTCTATTACATCATTCTACTAAATGATTCTTTGTTTCATGTTTTATTTCTCTCCATTTACTCCTGTCACCACCTAGACTCTTGGTAACTTGACAGCAAGGGCAGTTTTCCCCTGTTCCTTGTGGTACCTTGCACTGTGCAAGACAAACAGTGAGTGGTCACAAAATACATGCTGCCTGTGTTGACTAATAAGCTTTTACACATGAAGCAAATAAGCAAGTGTGAATGCTTAAAGACTTGGTGACAACTATTTTCTTTTTTCAATGATTTGGCAAAGTCAAAGTTCACAAAAACTGTGAAAGTACAACAAAAATTCAAGCCCACATTTGACCCTGAATCCAAGAAGTGACTGAGGTAGGACAGGGAATCTTTGTACTCGTTCACAATAGGTGTACATTAAATGCTCACCTGTTCTAAAGGATGGACATACCCAAGTAAACAAAAACAAAGTCTTGCTCTTAGGATGATATTATTCCAGTTGGAGGAGACAGACCATAAACAAACGAACTAACACACAACATGTCAGGTGTTAAGTACTATGAAGAGAAATAGAGAAGGGGAAAAAAGGGACAAGCAGGTGGGAAATGCTGTTGTTTTAGAAATGATGATCTGGTAAGTTTAATATGGTGACATTTAATATCTATGTCTAATAAGGTGACATTTAAGGAGCAACTTGAAGTGTGAGAGAGCAGACCATGTGGCTACTGTGAGAAGAACATTCCAACGGAGGGATTTAAAAATGCAAAGGCTCTGAGTTTGCAATGTACTTGGCACATGTGAAGAACAGAAGAATAAACAGATATCAGTGTGGCAGACTGAGTGATGGGAATAGCAGCTGAGGTCAAAAAGGGACCCAGGAACAAGATTATGTGGGCTTCACAGGCCCTATACTGCATTGTGAGTAAGTTGGTGAGCACTGAGTAAAGAACTGCCATACTGCTCATGTTTGAAATGTATCACTCTGGAGTGCCTGGGTGGCTCAGTCGGTTAAGCATCTGTATTCAGCTCAGATCATGATCCCAGGGTCCTGGGATTGAGCCCAGTATCAGGCTCCTAACTAAGCAGGGAGTCTGCTTCTCCTTCTCTCTGCCCCTCCTTTCCACTTGTGCACGTGCTTGCTCTCTCTCACTCTCTCTCTCAAATAAATAAATAAATAAATACTTAAAAAATAAAAATAAAAAGCATCACTCTGTCTACCATCACTATTCTAGGTCTGCCTACCATCACTAGTATCACTATTCTAGGTTTCTTTCTTTTTTTTTTTTTTTTTTAAGATTTTATTTATTTATTCACTCATGAGAGAGAGAGAGAGAGAGAGAGAGAGAGAGAAAGAGAGGCAGAGACACAGGCAGAGGGAGAAGCAGGCTCCATGCAGTGAGCCTGATGTGGTACTTGACCCCAGGTCTCCAGGATCATATCCTGGGCTGAAGGTGGCGTTAAACCGCTGAGCCACCCGGGCTGCCCTATTCTAGGTTTCTGAAGGAACTGTGGGGTTTACCAGTGCCTTAGACCCAATATACAAAGAAACCCTCCCTCTCTCTGCTTTCTTAGGCAGCCCCATGGCAGTCACTACAGTTTCTTAGGCTAGCACCAGGTATTTGGAAGCCCCTAAATCATGGGGTGGGGGCCATGGAGGAAGGTAAGGATAAAGAATTTGGCCTGAAGTGGCTTCCATAGCATATTCCATATGCTAGCCTAAGAAACTGTAGTGACAGTGGGGTGCTGATTGGGCAGCTGTATGTACAGTATGGCATTCAGGGAAGAAGTTTGGACTGGAGATTTAAATTGATAAGTCATGTACCTAGAGATAGGCATTTACAGCCCTAAGAGTGGACAGCATAACCAAGGGAGAAAGTAGACAGAATGAGCCCAGAGGCCCTCAAATGGAGCTCTGGGAGATGAGGAAGATCCAGCAGAGGACACTGAGAGTTACCTTTCTCAAGAGAGAATGCTGTTCCAGAAACTCAATGAAGAAGGAGCTTTAAGAAGGAATAAATGCCTAAGTATGTCAAATGCTACCAATAATCACTACATCTGGTATTGCAGAGGACACTGATGACCACTGTAGAGGACAAGGATACTTCTGGTAAGTGGTAGGGGTGAAAGCGTACAGGTCAACAAGGCAAGGAGAAGCAGTGTTAGAGTCTTTTAGGGAATTTAACTGTAAAAGGGAGCAGAGCTGTCAGGGGAATTGTGTTTTTTCCAAGATACATTTAAATGCTTAGGTGTAGGTATGAGGCTAGAGTTTAGCTGGATTTCTTTAGGGAGTGTTTTGTTAGCAGGGCCAAGTTAGCAGGGCAACAGAGGGAGAGCTGGGCAAGGGATTTGAGAGTGTCTGTAGAGGAATAGCTATAATCACGGAACACAGAATCTAAAGTGAATTTAGGAAGCTGGGATCAGAACATATTAGGAGACTAAATTCTTTTTGCATCTTATATAGACAGTTCCATTTCTAGCTAATTTACACACAGTCCTCACAGAGAGCTACACAATTCTCTAACGGGAAGACTTCCTCTCACCTTTCAGTGAACTTTAGGAAAATGTGGTCTTAAGTTTTTAACTTTAACTGCCTTACTTATTATGTTGTCAGATCAAACAGCTTCCCTGTCATTAGAACCAAGACACAACCTAATTAAAAGCCTTATAAAACTCAAGTGAAGTGTGAAAAGTTCAGCAGCCAGGATCTGGGGGGAAAATGACGTTAGTGAGATAATTCTAAGCAGAATGGGCAAGATGAGGCCACTGAAAATCTAGAAATTCAAAGAGCTGGCTGAGGCAGAATGGCCTGAGAAGCCTCAAAACCTTTGCTGTTGCTATGAAATCTTTCAAACATGCTGAGAGGGGTGAAGCCTGTGTGCCCACTGTTCAGGCTCTAATGAATCCTGATAGCCATTCTTACTTTAGAGTTTTAGGAGTTTTTATCTGTTTTTATAAAGGACCTATTTTTTTTTTTTTTAAGTATCCATTTCTATATCTGTCCCAGGAAAGCTCTGTTACACACAGGAGTTAATCACATTCTTCAGGTATGCTGGTGATGGGATGGAAAGGTTGGGGGGCCACTAGATATATTTTCTGTACTGTAAATGTGTAAATTTGCCTTTAAAATGACTTGAAACTTAAAGGATTTAAAAGTCATTATTTCTCTTTGCGATCACATAAAATTCATTCAGTTCCATGAACTTGCAAGATCCCGGGACTGCATGCTCATGCCCTGAGCCTTAGGCAAACACTCAACTGCTGAGCCACCCAGGTGTCACAATACCCTTCTATTTAGATTGTGAAGGCATGACTGTTCTTATGTACTACAGAGGACCCGGCCTGCTCATATATAAAAACTTACTTACTTGTTTCCCATTGCTCCTGGCTGCCAGGCCTTCATGTCTGGTGACTGGTACCCAGAAGAGGGTGGAGTTGGCTGGAGCAGAGAGCTCTGAGGAGGAGGGATTGGCATCGGCACCATGGAGCTCCCAGGGCTTAGAGATGGAGCAAAGTTGGCCTCACCTTGGGGAACCATTCCTGCAAATTGACACAAATTAATTTATGTGAATATACTATAAATTTATTAGCTTCATAAAAGAGAATACCTCCCCCTCCACAAGGATCTGTAACAATATAGTTAGAAATAGCCTATTCAACCAAGTAGGGAAAGCATTTCAATCTCTTCAAAATAAGGCAGGAGGAGATTTCAGTATAAACAGACAAACACACCAAGTTTGGAAGAATGCCTTCTATTCATTAACATATTGATCTTGGTACCAGGATTATGTATAATTTTTTTTTTCTGTTCTTTTTTGCTTACATGGATTTTTAAGTGTAAAAAACATACATGAACATACATGACAGATTACTTGAATAATCAAAATAAGTTAGAAAGGGGGAAAGGTATGACAAACACATGTGTGAAATGAAAAATGAGCCAAGGTTTGTCCGTGCCTCAGTCATCTCTGTGGACTCTTCTTTCTTTCCCTGTCCTTTTTTATTTTTAATTTTTTAAAAGCTTTACTGAGGTGTAATCTAGGCTGCCTTGAATTCACCCACAACTCCATGATTTTTAGTCAATTTACAGAGCCCTGCAACCATCACCACAGTGCGGTCTGGACACTGTCATCACCCTCACCATCCCTCTGGACTTGTCTGCAGTCAATTCTGTCTCTTACCTCCAGCCTTAGGCAACCACTGATCTGCTGTCTCTACAGATGTGCCCTTTGGGGGCAATGTCACGTAAATGTAATCATATGAGGTCTTATGGGTCGAGCTTCTTTCAATTTGATAATGTTTCTGAGGTCCAACCATTCTGTAGCATTTATTGGTAGTTTGTCCCTTTCTATGCAGGATTGATGATTAGCAGCTATTGATATAATCATGTTAAAAATTAACTGACTGTAACATTAACAGTTTACTTCTGGATTTTTAGGCTGTTGCAGTGATCTGCATGTCCACACTTGTACTAATACTATATTGTCTTGGCTGATGTGACTTTATGGTAATATTTGAAACTTGACAGTCATCCAACTTGGCTTTTCTTTTTCAAAACTGTCTTGGCTATTCTGGGTACTCTGCATTTCCATATAAATTATAGGAGAAGCTTGTCAATTTCTTCAAAAAGCATACTGACATTTTGATTGCTCTGAATTATAAGATCAATTTGGAGTGAATTTGCCGTCTTTTCAGTCTTTATCTGATTTCACTTTGTACAGCTTCCACTATTATACCTTCAAGTTCACTAATATTTTCTTTTGTAATATCTAATCACCTTCTCATTCCATCTAGTACATTTTTCATCTCAGACATTGTACTTTTTGTCTCCGAAAGTTTGGTTTGGTTTTATTTATATTGTCCTTTACTTACTATGTTCAAGCTTTTCTAGCTTTTTGAACATATGAAATAAATGTATAATTTATAATTGTCTCAATGGCCTGTCTACTCATGTTGTCACTTGTATGATTTCTGGGTTGGTTTTTTTTTTTTTTTTTTAAAGATTTTATTCATGAGAGACAGAGAGAGAGGCAGAGACACAGGAAGAGGGAGAAGCAGGCTCCCTGTAGGGAGCCTGACATGGGACTCAATCCCGGATCTTCAGGATCAGCTCTGGGCCAAAGGTGGCACTAAACCGCTAAGCCACCGGGCTGCCCTTTGGGTTGGTTTTGATGACAGATTTTTCTCCTCATTATCGGTTTTATTATCCTGCATCTTTGCATTCCTGGTAATTAAAAAGACTGATCCCAGACCTTGTGAATTCTATCTTGTTAGGTCCTGGAATATTACAGACCTTAAAAAAAAAAAAAATATATATATATATATATACACACACACACACACGCGCGCGCGCGCGCGCACACGCACACACACATATGTATATGTATATGTATATGTATATGTATATGTATATGTATACACTTCCCCCTTCCCGCCCCAAGAGAGGAAGAGAGAGCAAGTGCACATGACTGGGGGTGGTGGGATTTAAAGAGTCTTAAGCAGGCCCCATGTCCAGCATGGAGCCAGACATGGGGCTCAGTGCAGGGCGCCATTTCACGATCCTGAGATCATGACCTGAGCCAAAATTAAGAGTTGAATGCTTAACTGACTGAGCTACCTAGGTGCCCCTAAAAGTCCTTCAAATATTTTCAACCTTTGTCTGGGTTGTAGTTAGGTGACATGGAGACAGTTTAATTCTTTGGGGTCTTGCAATCAAGAGATAAGAGCAGAGTTTATGGTTTATTTTGCCTGCTACTGAGACAAAATCCTTCTGAGTATTTTACTTGACACCCCATGAGTCATGAAGTTTTCTATTCTGACTAGTGGGAAGAGAAGTTGGCCCTGTGTGAACTTTGCAGACCGTTCCCTGTAATTTTTCCAGGTGGTTTTCCCTGGCCTTGGCTTGCACACACATACACACATGCACACAAACATACAAACACACACAAAACCTGAGTGGGACCCTGTGCACATCCCTGCAGTTCTCTCCCTTTATGACTCTCTTTTCTCTGGTCCTATTCCCTGAGACCTCTAGTTGCCTTGGCTTCCCTGGACTCCCAGCTCCATGGGCTCAACTCAGGGAAACCATTAGTTCCTTTTGGACTCCCTCTCCATGCAGCATGGTCTGAATGATTTCTAAAACTGTAATTCAACATGCTTTTATTTTTTTGTTTGTTTCAGATGAGAATAAATCTGGTTCCTGTTACTCCAACTTAGCCAAAAGTGCAAGTCCATAACATTTTAGAAGTAAAAATGGATTTCTTTTTTATGATTTCTGTTATGCTAACACTTCATATTTTTTTTCCTGACAAAATACATTTCATAGTTTAATACTCTTGAAGTACAGAGAGTTATAAAGGTGAGGAGAAAAAGAATACCATAATTTGATTACCCATAATTTAGTATAATTCCTTCAAATCTTACTTTATAAAACCTTGCACAATTTTGTGACCTGCTTCTTTCCCTGATGATTGTATCATAAGCATGTTTCTATGTCCTTAACGTCTCTTTATAAATATAATTGCATATTCTGTGTTCTGCCATTGTTATTACAACTTTTTTTGTGTGTGGTTAATCTGGTAAGAGATGTAGCTAAATTCATTCACTTTCGCTTTTTGGGTAGACAACAATTTTTAAAATATTTTAAATTTTCAATGAAAGTTGAGTGACTTTCTATAGTTTTTTCTTTTATTAAATATTTAACTACTTCTTTTCTTGCTAAAGATTATATAAATAGCATCACAATGCCAGATTTCAGGTTGTACTACAAAGCTGTGGTCATCAAGACAGTGCGGTACTGGCACAAAAACAGACACATAGATCAATGGAACAGAATAGAGAATCCAGAAGTGGACCCTCAACTTTATGGTTAACTAATATTCGATAAAGGAGGAAAGACTATCCACTGGAAGAAAGACAGTCTCTTCAATAAATGGTGCTGGGACAATTGGACATGCAGAAGAATGAAACTAGACCTCTCTCTTTCACCATACACAAAGATAAACTCAAAATGGATGAAAGATCTAAATGTGAGACAAGAGTCCATCAAAATCCTAGAGGAGAACACAGGCAACACCCTTTATGAACTTGGCCACAGTAACTTCTTGCAAGATACATCCACAAAGGCAAAAGAAACAAAAGCAAAAATGAACTATTGGGATTTCATCAAGATAAGAAGCTTTTGCACAGCAAAGGATACAGTCAACAAAACTAAAAGACAACCTACAGAATGGGAGAGGATCTTTGCAAATGATGTATCAGATAAAGGGCTAGTTTCCAAGATCTATAAAGAACTTATTAAACTCAACACCAAAGAAACAATCCAATCATGAAATGGGCAAAAGACATGAAGAGAAATCTCACAGAGGAAGACATGGACATGGCCAACACACACATGAGAAAATGCTTTGCATCACTTGCCATCAGGGAAATACAAATCAAAACCACAATGAGATACCACCTCACACCAGTGAGAATGGGGAAAATTAACAAGGCAGGAAACAACAAATGTTGGAGAGGATGTGGAGCAAAGGGAACCCTCTTACACTGTTGGTGGGAATGTGAGCCACTCTGGAAAACTGTGTGTAGGTTCCTCAAAGAGTTAAAAATAGATCTGCCCTATGACCCAGCAATTGCACTGTTGCGGATTTACCCCAAAGACACAGATGCAATGAAACGCCGAGACACCTGCACCCCGATGTTTCTAGCAGCAATGTCCACAGTAGCCAAACTGTGGAAGGAGCCTTGGTGTCCATCGAAAGATGAATGGATAAAGAAGATGTGGTTTATGTATACAATGGATATTACTCAGCCATTAGAAATGACAAATACCCACCATATGCTTCAACTGGATGGAACTGGAGGGTATTATGCTGAGTGAAATAAGTCAACTGGAGAAGGACAAACATTATATGTTCTCATTTATTTGGGGAATATAAATAATAGTGAAAGGGAATAGAAGGGAAGGGAGAAGAAATGGGTAGGAAATATCAGAAAGGGAGACAGAACATGAGAGACTCCTAACTCTGGGAAATGAACTAGGGGTGGTGGAAGGGGAGGAGGGTGGGGGGTGGGGGTGAATGGGTGACGGGCACTGAGGGGGGCACTTGACGGGATGAGCACTGGGTGTTATTCTGTATGTTGGCAAATTGAACACCAATAAAAATAAATTTATTATAAAAAAAGATTATAAAAATAAAGCTACATATTTTCTTTTTTGCTTCCTCCATCTGTAATTTAATCTCTAATAATTTTGACTTAGAACATATGGAGAAACTAATTTTTTTCATTTAGGACTCTAGAAGATGGGTTTTTTTTCCTCCATCATCTTCATTTATATGTTGACCATCTTTGCATGCACTCTAAATTATAATTGTTTTGGTTGTGATCTTTGAAAAAGTACTTGTCTGTTCCTAATGCATTTTTAGCCTTATTAATGAAGTAATTTCTTTCAGAAAAATATGTGAGGGTAGAAAAGAAAATATATTCTGGACATTATTCTGTGGATTTGAAGTTAAACAATAAATAAGAGATTGCATGTATATCAGCATACTTTTTGACATTTCTTTTTGGACTCATTTCACATTCTAATTGTTTTCCTTATCAGATGACCTACTTTTAGTAGAAAGAACCACCTTGTGAATAATGAATTGCAAGAATCAGAGTTTTGGTCTGGGTTCTGCCACCACATTGGACCTTGGATTTCTTGGACCAATCTAGTCCCTTCCGGTTTAAAATTTCTATAATTCTATCTTTGCCTAGACTATGCTAAGTCTCCCTAATGGGCCATAAATAGCATCACAGCCATTTGGCAGCAGCAACTAGAACCGAGATTCATCCTTCCATTCATTTACTTCTTTGGAGATTCATTGAACATCTACTCTCCCTGCCAGACCACTGTGCTAAGCAATAGAGAAACTAAAAAAGTCACAGTTGGCTCAGTCAAGGAACTTGCTATTTAAAAAGTAAGGCAGCTAGGTAAGCAAGCGTCTGTAAGACAGAGTGGTAAGTGCTTATGATTGGGAGTGGTCAAGGAAGGCTTCCCAGAGGAGACACTTCAGAGAGAAGGAACAGGAATGAGGCAGTTGAACAAAAGATATTGTTTGAGACAGAGGATACAGGATTACAAGGCCTAGTAAGAAAAGAGAGCAAGGTATGTACTCTTTCTTGGAACTTAAGAAGTTTTTACAGCTGGGACAATGAGAACTGGAGAGAAGGGGAAGTGGAATGAGGAGTCTAACTTTGGACAAGTTGCATTGGGGATGCTAGTGGAAAGAAAATTCAAGTATGTCTGTCATGAGGCAGCTGCAAACAAGAACTATATGATCTGGTTAGAGCTACATAAGAGAATCATCAGCATGAAGAGGTCACTGAAGACACAGAAGAAGAGATTACTTAAGAAGAATGGGTGGAGTAGCATGTTTACTGTAGTTCACAGAAGAGGGAGCTACGGATTGGCTTTAAGAAATTCATGAGGGATCCCTGGGTGGCGCAGCGGTTTAGCTCCTGCCTTTGGCCCAGGGCGCGATCCTAGAGACCCGGGATCGAATCCCATGTCGGGCTCCCAGTGAATGGAGCCTGCTTCTCCCTCTGCCTATGTCTCTGCCTCTCTCTCTCTCTCTCTGTGTGTGTGTGACTATCATAAATAAATAAAAATTAAAAAAAAAAAAAGAAATTCATGAAATGGGTACAAAATTTTGTAAAAATTTCCATCATATATACTTTAAATATCACCTTGGTATAAAATAAATTTTATTATTATTTTTTTAAAGATTTCATTTATTTCATGAGACATACAGAAAGAGAGGCAGAGACATAGGCAGAGGGAGATGCAGGCCCCATGCAGGGAGCTCAATGCTGGACTCAACCCCGGGACTCCAGGATCACACCCTGAGCCAAAGGCAGATGTGCTTAACTGCTGAGCCACTCAGGCATCTCTAAAACAAGTTTAAACGTCTAATTCTGTTCATGTGCACTCATCATTATGGCCTGATAATCTAGAAAAAGTTTTGGTCTTCAGAAATAAAAGAAAGCAAACTGCCATTACTATTACCTACATGTTTCATTTACTTTGGGCCTCTACTAAGCTAAAAGATGCCAAAGCAAAGGACTAAAGCTAAGTTAATAAATTCAACCTTTGGTTTTACTATGATCAATTAACACAACAAATTTTTTGTGGAAAGGGCCAGATAGCAATTATTTCTGATTCTGCAGACCATAAGGTTTCTAGTACAACCGAACTCCATGTATGAAGCCAACCTCACATGACAATACATCAACTAATGAGGATGACTGTGTTACAGTAAAACTTCATTTACAAAAGTTGAAACTTCTCCAGAACTTGAATTTGTACTGACAGAAACCTGGTCTTGAGGTTTTCTACCAGGTTGTTGATAATGTTGGAATGAGTTTATAACTTAGATTAATGGAAGAACTTAAAAACACTGCCTCTTTATTTTTATTTTTTAAATTTTTAAAAGACTTTATTTATTTATTCATGAGAGAGACAGAGAGAGAGAGGCAAAGACAGAAGCAGGCTCCATGCAGGGAGCCCGACGTGGGACTCGATCCTGGGACCCCAAGATCACACCCTGAGTAGAAGGCAGGTGCCAAACCGCTGAGCCACCCAGGGATCCCCAACACTGCCTCTTTAAATGTTCTTTTGCTCTCCAGAAAAACTGACAACTTCTCCCCCTATTATTTTGAAGTAGTTCATGGAAGAACTACAAGCTCTGTCATTTTATTTCAATTTGCAACTGGATGAAACAATTACTCTTTTCATTGCACCCAGCTTCTAGGTTTTGTTTGTAATAGGAATGCTGACTTCATCAATGATGAATTCTTATTTTGTGAAAAGTATTTTCTGTTAATCTAAATTTGGACTAGAAGAAAAATCCAGGTACCAGATCGAGTGCATACTATGGGTAGCAACACATCCAGTTATGCTGCCTAGAGAAGAAGTAAGCTCCACCCACTCATGATCTCAATCATTGTGTACACTGACATGGCAACAGATCAAAGACTAGACCCACAACTCTGAAAGAAATCTTGTCAACTCCACTGGAAATCGGGTTCTGAAGTACTGCTTTTCTAGGTGGCTTTGTCAAGAAACAAGCGCAGGACAGAAAATTCTTGGCTCTCCAAAGAAGAGGTGTTGAAGAACATGACTGAAAATGGACAGAAGTATTGTTTTTATTTTTATTTTTTTAAGAGAAAAGAATCCTTGGGCAATTTACTAATGTTTGGCTTACTCACAGCTACTTCTTTTTTGCCAATGAATGAGATAAACCTTTTGATTTAAGCCTCTGTAATCAATATTCTGAATGCTACTAAGATTATATCTGCTGTCTGGGCTAAGTTGCCATTTTGGAAGAGGAACAGAGAACCAGGTAACTAAATAAGTATTCTAATTTTGGAGGAAGTACTTCTGCAGGCTAGAATAAAGTGAAAAAGCCTTGTCAAGTTCTCTGCATACAGAAAATCGTAAGACACATGAAAGTGGCCTTCAAAAGGTTCAGACAATATTATAATTACAATATGGATTTATAACCCTTTTCTTGCCATACAGATAGAGTCAGTGATATAAACCAGCCAAAGATGACTTCATTGTCTTGAGGACAAAGGAACTGATTGACATAATTTTGTGTAAAAGGTCTTAGAGAATTCTGGTGCTGTCTGACACAAGTCTCCCTAGATAATTTAATAGTCAAAGATTTTAGCACTTGTTGCCACCAGAATGAAAGTCTAAATTGATTTGGCTGTCAAAGTTGATAAGTGTATTGCTATGTAAAAAATCTCTATATAACCTCAACATTTTATTTAAGTCAAATAGCAGGCTTCTCATGGAAATTCGTTTTTAGGCAGTCTTGTAATTTGCTTTTTCTTTGACTTATAAAATGAAGGGATTTATTTCAATTTTTCCCCCAGGAATCTGCCATTAATTTTGCAACAAAATTTGATTAAACATCATGGATTAATCAAATGTGCTTTATTATCACTACCCATTAAAATCTGAAAGTGATAGAAGCAAAATTTAAAAGGATATCATCACCTAGGACAAAGAAAATGGAAGAGAGACAACGCAAACAAAAGATTAAAAAGAAAAACAACCTCTGGAAGCCAGAAGTTCCTGATATTGCAGAGGAATAGCTTACAACTTAAGCAGGTAGGAGTGCTGAGACTCTGTAAAGCTGGTTTATCCCTATATTAACTATCGAAAACAAAGTGTCAAACATAATGAAAAAAACTGTATGCACATTTTGAGTTAATGTACTTCAACCCATTGTCTGAAGTGGACTTTCATGAGATTCTTATAGGGATCTATGACAGAAAGTAAGAAAGTAAGAGAATATACTCTGTAGATAAAATGCTCAAAATTTTAGAATCAGACAAGTCCTTCTAGATTTTCTAATTAATCATCTCAGCTATCAGTGAGTGGTAAGCCTCAGACCACTTACCCATTAACTGGCAAGAGAGGAGTCTGGAGCTCTATCTCCTGACTCCCATGACAGCATCTTTTCTCTTCAGTGTATTGCCTCACTGTTAGTGCACTAAGACACACACAAACCTGTATACTTATGATGGAGGACAGAGTGCAATCCTCATACCTGATCCTGGATACTGGAAGACATTTTGCTGCATCTGAGGATTGATTCCAGTGCCAAATTGTCCTCCCATGTTTCCTGCCATGCCTCTGTTCACCATGCTGTTGCGGTTGGCCAAGGTTGACTCAGGATTTGCCGCCAGTTGTGAAAATGGGCTGGTTGAAGCAGGTGGGGTTCCTGGGTTTGTACCATAGCTTGGTGGGTAGGGAAATTGCTGCGGAGCACCCTGAGGAAGACGGGGGTTCCCCATTTGAACTGGCAGTCCAGATGAGGGAGGGAGGTTGTTCCCAAAGCTTTGCTGCCTCATCAGCATGGCTCTTTGCTGCTGAATTAGCTGTCTCTGTCGGTGCTGCTGGCTGTACAACTCCCGCTGGCGTTGTGCCAACATTTGGGCATTCAGGGGTGGCTGCAAAGGAGAAAATAAATCCTCACTTATTAATATTGTTATCATTGCCACCTATTTTGGAAAGCTTACAGGATAAAGCCTAGTAGCTTGGGGCAACAAAATACGTAGCAATTATCACTATGACTTCAATCTTATCGGGCATTAGGTTGTTAGGAGACTTTTTTTTCATTTCCCCAAAATTTACTGTTTCTTAGTTTCCCCCTTTTCTCATTGATATCATTGATTCCACTTTACTTAAATGAATAAAATGTGATTATAGTTGATCTTAATTTTCTTCAATATACTTTCCTGCATTTTCCAAATCATTGATAATGAACACGCATTATCTTCACAATTAGAAAACCTACAAATACCATTTAAAAAGGAAGAATCAGAAATCCAGGATCCAATGCCAAACAAATTGTTACTTGAAAAAATAATTATAAACAAAATAATAAACAGAAATAAATGGAACCAGCTATTTTTTTAAAAAAAGATTTATTTTAGAGAGAGAGAGAGCATGAGCAAGGGGACGGGCAGAGGGAGAGGGAAAGAGAGGGAGAGAAGCAGACTCCCTGCTAAGTGCACAGCTAGATACAGGGCTTGATCCCATAACCCTGAGATCATGACCTGAGTCAGATGCTTAAATGACTGAGCTACCCAGGGGCCCCGGAACCATCTATTTTTATATCATTGTTGCAGTAAAGACTACTCCAGGCATTAGAGTATGTGTTTTAATAGCTAAAATACTAGGAATGACAAAAGCGGCAGTAAAATTAGATTACAATCACTTTTTGGTGTAACTCGTAAAGCAACATGGCGTATCAATAAAGCCTTTCTTAGAAAATTTCAATTCAGATTGAGGAACTGATCAAAGTATATAACTCCTTTAAAATTATACTTGCCAAGTAGATATAGTCCAATCTAAACGAAAATGTGACATATAACTTTTTAATAGAAATCATCTTTATATGAATGACAAAAGTGAGGTCTTGTTTCCTTATGACCTAATTTCCCTTGCATGAGCCAATCACAGAGATTTTTAAGACAGGGAAACCCAAGTATGGATCCATGAAGATGCCAATATCTGCTGCTTAACAGTAGTTTCATTTCGCTTTTTTCTTTTCTTTAGAAAGAGAGAGAGCAAGCGGGAGTGGGGCTAGGAAAGGGAGAGAGAAGCCTAACATGGGGCTCAATCCCAGGACTCCAAGATCATGACCTGAGCTGAAACCAAGAGCTGTATGCTTAACCGATGAGCCACGGAGGTGTCCCATTAACAGTAGTTTCTGTCAATATTTATCCTTTTGGTTACAGTTGGCTTCCTGTATTTGCCTCGAATCCATCTAGGTACATTTTATGGAGAAAAGAAAAGTTTTTTGTGAGTCCTGTCTAAAATTCCTCATCTCTCAAATTTCTGTGTCACCTTAGTTAAGAAAACATGAAAAAGTGGTTGAAGCAAAAATACTGAGCTATGTGTAGAAATTAAGCAGGGAGTGAGTATTAGACAAGTCTTAGAAGGCTACCCAGTTTTTTATGTTTAAAGTTCAAGGGGGGTGGCGCCTGGGTGGCTCAGTGGTTGAACGTCTGCCCTTGGCTCAGGTTGTGGTTCCGGGGCCCTGGAATTGAGTTCCATATTAGGCTCCCCACAGGGAGCCTGCTTCTCCCTCTGCTTATGTCTCTGCCTTTCTCTGTGTGTCTCTCATGAATAAATAAATAAAATCTTAAAAAAAAAGTTCCAATGGCCCTGGGTTCATGTACAAGGTTTGTTAAAATATATAAAAAACAGACAATACTGTTGCTCAGACTGAGGAGAGAACACAAGGTAGTTAAGATAACTCAGCAATGTGACTGGGTTTTGATCAGGTTTCAGGTACCATTCACATAGTTTCTTACCTAGGCATCTTATTACTGGTCCTTTTCAGGATAGCAGTAAGAGTATTATACTGATTCACCTGGTATCTAATAGCAATGACAACAATACCAATAAAATGAAAAGGACCCTTGGCTTTAGATCAAATATCAGGAAGGGGTATCACAAGTTGATTATAAATTCATTCTAAAAAAGAGCTGTGTTACTACCTTAGAAGATCAATTCACAGACCATTTTGGAAACTCAAGTCAACACTTTAAGAAACACAACTTGGGTTAGAGAAGTACTAACAATGTCTGGTTTTCTCATATTACCTGAGGTGTAATTTGCTGCTGCATGCCTGATCTCATATTGATGCCAACAGGAGCGTTTGCTGCAAACTGGTTCAAGATAGCTTGGCGATTTTGGTGGATCAACTAAAGAAAAAAGGAACAATGGGATATCATATTTCTACATATAAACATATACTTTGGCTCTTATAGAGTAACACAAACTTTTTACTAATTATTAACAAGTTTTAGTATTACAGGTTTATTATTTCCATGTTTATTTGCCAAAAGATTAGCAGTTCCTAACACTTCTCAAATATTTCCTGCCTACAGAATACGAAATAGGACAGAGCATTTAAAAGCAGAATCCATACACATGTGCATATATATGTGTATGTGTGTGTGTGTGTGTGCATATGCATACAGGTATATACACATGTACATACATATATTGTACTTTTATTTTTTATTTTTTTAGGTAGGTTCCACACCAAGCATGGACCCCAATATGGAGCTTGAACCCATGACCCTAAGAATAAGACCTGGGCTGAGATCAAGAATCGGACACTTAACCGACTGAGCCACTCTGGCACCCCCACATATCATACTCTTAAAATCATGTTAATACTCAGTTATTTCAGATAAATACAATAATGGCGAGAAAAGAAACATCAGCCCCACATCTTAAACTATTGTGAATATAAAAGTAAGTACACAATAGGGCACATTCTACAAAGGTCTGGAAGATGAATGGAAAAGTTGAGGTACTTCTCACTTGGAAGCTGTCAGATGAGTACATATTTGGGGAAATCCAACATGATTTTATTCGCTGGAGAGAATTATGTAAGTAACAAATGGTTTGAGAAAATAGGCTATTTATTTAACTAGAAGAAGTAATTACTTCAGACCAGCACTTCCCAAATTGGTGTTCTAAAGAACACTGTTCTGCAGGATATTAATAGATGTGCCAGGAAAATAGCATGCTGTGCTGTATTAAGTATTGGAAATGATGGGTTACACAAGGTGAAACAGATTTCTTTACTGCAGTAATTCTGAGCCTTTAATTGGCCAAAGCACACTGTGGATCTTCAAGAAGGGGATATGCTATGCAACTTGTTTTCATGAGCCTTTTTTTCCTGACATCTAGCCATTAATATTTATCTCCTAGATAAATACAATCTTGTATGGAACACTAGTTTGGAAGATGGTGTCTGTATCAAGCTTAGGGTTCCAGATCATAGGCATGCCTTAACTTCATCAGGTAATAAAACAAACAACGTGAGAAGTGATATTTCCTGATAAACACTCTATAGCTTACAGAATTTCTTGCTCAATAAATTGATGTGAATAAACTGTTCAGAGAGATAATAAAAACAATATCAATACTATTTTGTGTTTATATGGTACTTTATAAGATAAAATGTTAAATACTATCCATATATTTTAACATATTTTATATTTTAGTATATTTAATATATTTTAATATGAGATATAAACTAGAAAGACTGAAAGTTTTATAAGAGAATCCAAACTGCTGTGAACAGTGATTAAATCTTCCATCTCTAAACAGCTCAATTCTTAATTCTGGTTTCATTAATTTTCTGACTCCCGTTAGATCAGAAAGCAAGCAATTTTGGCAGGAAAAGCTCACTGTAATATAAACATAAAAATGAAAAGTTTCAGGCATTTGTGGCATAGGATAAAAACATCTGGAATCACCTTAAAAATGGAGATACAAACATTATAGTTTTAATTTTTATTTTATTTACTTTTTAAAGATTTTACTTATTTATTCATGAGAGAGAGAGAGACAGAGAGAGAGAGAGAGAGGCAGGCAGAGACAGGCAGAGGGAGAAGCAGGCTCCATGCAGGGAGCCCGATGTGGACTTGATCCTGGGTCTCCAGGATCACGCCCTGGGCCGAAGGCAGGCGCTAAACCACTGAGCCACCCAGGGATCCCGAACATTATAGTTTTAAAAGTCAAAGGGATTCTTAAGTAAAAAAAATCTACGTACTTCTTAAATTCTATAGACCACAGACAGTAGTTTAAAAAAGCCATTAATTTTACAAAGATTTATCAAAAAATTAAGGGTATGCAAGATACTATATAAAGTTTGAAGGCTACAGAGGTGAGCAAATCTCTGTCCTCTGGGAATTTCTGTTCAGTGTCAGAGGCCAATACAGAAGGGCGCCACCAAGAAGTGTTATACTTGCATTTCCAGAGACATTCACAACCAAGAACACGAGTGTGCTCAATGGGACTTGAAAGGTGAGACTGCCGGGTGGCAAGAAGGATGACAGAGCTAACTTGAGGCAGAAAGTACAGCAAGTCTATAAACAGAAGACAAGGCAATGCAGACAAGGGAAAATACATTAAACATAGCGATAAAGAGAAGTTAACATTGCCAGGGGAGCGGGAGTTGGGTTTCCAAACTTACAACTTTATATATTCTTTAAATTGTGAGATGATGTGTTAATGAAATGGGTGAGGACAGAGGAAAGATGCTTGAGAAGTAGTAAAAATGAGAAAATAACCTTAGGAAATAAATCACAACCTCAGAAAACAAACAAGCTATTTTTAGAAGAAGAAATTATTCTAAATACCAGTAATCTACAAGCACTTTCCATTTAAAAAAAATGGATCTATTTATGCTCTTAAAATAATTCTTTTCCTTTTCCTCTCCTTTCACTCTGTGTACAACCTAACACTGTGTACAGTTATCTCATTCTGACCTGCCTCTTTGATTACTAAAATGCTACCCATTATCTAGCAAGCAGATCAAGTTCTATTCTTCCAAGGAAGTCTTCCCAAAAGGATCACTGTATCCTTTAACTCCTTGGAAATCTTGACTTTTGGTCAGTGGGAGAAGAGAGGTCAGGAATCCTCAGAGCTGGGGACAGAAATTCAAAAGTCTATAAAGTCCAGGTCAAAAGGCTTGCATTATAAGAGGAAACGTGGGGCTTGTGTCCAGTGGAACACTAGAAACTCAGCCTACACATATAAAACACACACATTGTGTTTAAGATGGCTGACATTTTGTCTGCTAAATGGATTTTTTTTCAGTGCCAGAAGTGCTTCCACAGGAAACCCAAAAGATAATTATCTAGCCTAGAGGTTCTGAACCAGGGATGATTCTGCCCCACAAGAGAAATTTAGCAATGTCTGAAGCCACTTTTGGCTGTCACAACTTGGAGAAAAGTTGCTACTGGTATCTTATGGGTAAAGGTCAGGGATGTTGTTAAACATTCTTAAATGAATGGGAAAGCCCCCATAACTAGAATTAGTTTCCTAGGGTGTTTTCCTTACTCTGTTCCCCAACTGGGGATTATTCATAACTGTATAATCAAATTTAAAATCTTAGAATCTTGGGCACCTGGGTGGCTCAATGGTTGAGCATCTGCCTTTGGCTCAGGTTGTGATCCTGGGGTCTTGGGATTGAGTCTCACATTGGGCTCCCCGCAGGAAGTCTGCTTCTCCCTCTGCCTATGTCTCTGCCTCTCTCTGGGTGTCTCTCAAGAATAAATAAATAAAATCTTTAAAAGATATCTTAGGATCTTTTTACTTTTTGTGTACCACATTCCAGTCAATGAGATATACCTAAGGTGAAGAAATGTTTTTAAACTGAACTTCTTAAAATCCATTAAAAAGAAAGACTATGATGTAGTTGGTGCCTTTTTTTCAAGTCATCAGCACTGTCCTAAATTCCTGCCTATGAGATGCTTTAGATCTGTGTTTGGCAAGAGGGAAGGAGGAATGAAAGGATATGACCAACAACTAAACAGCTGATACCAATCTAGCAAGGAAAGTATATTACGAACACCATGTTATGAATCTGATGTATTCTGGATAGTTATTCTTTGTCAGTTTTACAGAGTTGCAAATATCTTCCCTGAGTCTATCTATGGTTTGTCTTTTCATCGTGTTTATGGTATCTTTTATCTACTAAGTTTTAAATTTTAAGGCAAACATCAACCTCTTCCCTTATGCCCCTTTTTAAAGGGCCACAGTAATCTTCTCATATTCACATTTAGATCATCAAAATATCTAGAATTTATTTTTGTGTATGGTATGAGATAAGGAATCTAATTTTTTCCTCTGATGGACAGCCAAATGTACTAGTATTTATTATACATGCCATTCTTTCTCCACTGATTGTCACCTCTGTACCTTATTAAGTCTTTATATATGTCTGGGTGTGTCTCTGGGTTCTCTATTATGTTTCAAATGGTCGAATTGTCTAGCCTATGCCAATTCCACATTGTTTTAATTTCTAAGGCTTGGTTTTAAATTTTGGTATCTGATAAGGCAAGTTCATCCTCATTATTCTTTAATATTGTATTCATGCTTTTAAAATAAAGTTAGCATTTATTTGTTAAATTTCATGTTGAGATTCTGATTGGAATTCTACTGAATTTAATTATTTTCAGAACAATTGACATCTTTATGAAAAATCTTTCCATTCACTGGTATCTTTACTTGGATCTTTTTTTGACTTTCAATTATGATTTATAATTTTCTAAGTCTTATAAATTGAGATAACATATTTTGAAATTATATTTCCTAATTGGTTGTTGTTCGTGAAAAGGATTGTTATTAAATTTTATTTCTTATTTTTTCCCCTAGAAACACTGCTGAACTTCTCTATTGATTCTAAGTTCCCTATAGATATTCTTGGATTTTCTACATAAGCATTTGTATTGTCTATATACGATTATTTTGTCATGTTTGCTTACTGTATTTCAAAATCACTTAATTTTTAGTGTGCCAATGATATATTTAAACTTTAATTCCTTTATCAGGTATTGTTATTGCCAGCCTACAGA
This sequence comes from Vulpes lagopus, assembly GCF_018345385.1. Classification (NCBI taxonomy): domain Eukaryota; kingdom Metazoa; phylum Chordata; class Mammalia; order Carnivora; family Canidae; genus Vulpes; species Vulpes lagopus. The sequence continues at coordinate 114,624,748 of NC_054828.1, forward strand.
CATTTACCCTCTTCTTTTTCCTCAATGACAGAATAGGATTTTGTTCAGCTGATTGTCCCAAAGCACACATCTCAAGGGGTAACGTATGTACTCTAAGCTAATCCTTGTTAGCAGTTGGTTAAAGGTGTATGTATGATTCTGTTCTGACTAGCCAGATGTGTGAAATTAAAAAAAATTTTTTTTGGTCCATTTTCTTTTTTTGGAGCAGTAGGAAGTAGAGAAGGACAAGAACATGGAAATAGTTTCTTAGCTTTTGAGAAAAGATGCGTAGGAAAGACTTTCCCCCTTTCCTGTTAGTTTTGTTTCCATGTGATATTTGTAATCATGAGACCCATTTTTCTAGCTGCCAAGGATTACAGAGTAAAAAGATAGAAAGAACCTAGGTCCCTGATAACATTCCGGAGCCTCTGAGGTAACCATACCTTGACCTCTTTGATTTCTATCTTCTCATTATCTAAGTCAAAATACTTTTTAAAAATGGTTTTACTGGGGCACCTGGGTGGCTTAGTGGTTGAGCATCTGCTTTTGGCTCAGGGTGTGATGCTGGGGTCCTGGGATTAAGTCCCGCATCAGGCTTCCCACAGGGGAGCCTATGCCTATACCTATGCCTCTGACTCTCTCTCTCTGTGTCTCTCATGAATAAAATCCTTAAAAAACAAAAATAAAAATAAAAATAACATAACATAAAATGGCTTTACTACTTTGAATGGATCTTTTTTCTTTCCTTGTGACTGAAAGCATCTTAACTGAAATACTGACTGACATAAGCTTTGGGCAGACCTTCTCACAGAGTGCCTTTAAGTGAACACACACAGAAGACTCCAAGCATCTGCAAAGCAAGAGCAACTGTGGACTGAGGGCCCCACTGTTAGAAGAACTTACAGTCTAGCACCCAAAAAGTAGGTCCGGACAATGAGACTCTGTCTTACATGGCAGTGTAAGTTGTTTTGTGTACTGACATATTTGGAGGCTTAAACTTTTGTGTTAGTGTGCCTCAAATTTTGTATTTCTCTGACTTGATGGATATTTCAATATTGGGCTACTAAGGCCACCAAGCTTGGACATGCCTCCATAATATTTACAGGTAGCAACAGGGAACCACACTTACCTATTTGCATCCTTATTACACGTGTATCCTTTGCATTGCTCCTCTGCTTATCAGCTACTTTAGGAAGAAATCAAAGTAAAAGCAATTTTTTCTCAAAATATGTGTGAATGATTATTTCACCCATTCACAAATCTGACCTAGACTGTTGATCTGGCCTTGCTCAATAAATATTTACTGACTCTATCCTGTAAAATGAGAAAATCAACACACCTAGGTTTTCTTTTACTTTTTAGGTTAGCCCTTAATCACTTAGGACTCGCACTGTTATTGAATTTCTCAGGTGTGTATGTTTGAAATACCACAAGCTGACTGTAAATTCTAAGAGTTGCCTGTATGTTTTATTCTTTGTATGGTTCTTAGTATAGTCTCCCTCAATATGTTTTGTGAACACTATGTTTTGTGAACTAGAAGAATTTCTTATTCTCTCTACTGAGAATAATGAATCCCAAGTTATAACGAGTAGTTTACCTTCAACTAATACTCATATTACTATTTCCTTTCTTTGTTTCTCTTTTCTTCCTTCTCTTCCCTTAATTCCTTTCTGAGTTTTTTATTCCATCCCAGCATTTTAGAAATTATTCCTTTCTCTGTTATTCTACCATTAACAATTTTTTCCTATCTTATCTCTCCTTTTCATCTTCTTTTTAAGTGGAATAGAAACTAATTTTATATTATTTATTGAATATAATTTCATAATAATAGGTAGTATTTATTAAGTGTTACTGCATGCCTGGAAGTGCACTAGGATCTTTATATGTCCTATCTTATTCCACACATCACCTGGGAGGTAGAGGAATTATTTATTGAGCTTCTTTTATGGATATGATCAGAAATCAGAGGCTTTAAAAGGGTAAATAATCTGACTGTGAAACCACATAAGGTAAGGTTAGAACTAGGACTTGAAATCAGAGCTCTTATAATGTTATATATATTGTCTTTCTAATATAATTTTGTTCTTTCTCTTCTTTCCTGAATTTGTAACTCTCTATGAAATTGCTTTAAATACTTTATTTTTTTTTAAAGATTTTTTATTTACTTGTTCATGAGAGACACAGAGAGAGTCAGCAACATAGGCAGAGGGAGGAGCAGATTTCCTGCCAGGAGTCTGATGCAGGACTCCATCCCAGGATCCTGGGATCTCAACCTGAGCCAAAGGCAGATGCTCAACCACTGAGCCACCCAGGTGCCCCCTGCAGAGATAATACTTTTAATCATTCGGTTTTTGGTTCTTGATGCTTATTTCTGTATTTGCTGCATATAAATCTTAAATATTTGTGCTATCATACCCACTCATTACCTGTCATGAGAGAGATTTAACTCACTCAACTCCCTAGGACCCCCAAACTATCCTTTCCTCCATTCTCCTAATATAATATCACTAAGCATCAATCACTCCAACTTCAAACAACACGAATTTCATTTTCTGTTACAAAAATTATAACAGTATCTCCTGATGCTCTACTTTATAAATTAAGCTATATATTTCTCTTTGTTAATTTAATAATAATATGATGTTCATCCTAAATATTTTTTATCTCAAAAAACAAAATTAAAATGCTTTTAAATTTTGAGTCTCAAGGTACTTTGTTATGAGCTAGCTGTCTTTAACTGAATGAAAGTCTCCTTTAGGGACACCTGGGTGGCTCAGCAGTTGAGCGTGTGCCTTCGGCTTAGGTCGTGATCCTGGGAACCAGGATCGAGCCCCATATTGGGCTCCCTATGAGGATCCTGCTTCTCCCTCTGCCTGTGTCTCTGCCTCTCTCTCAGTCTGTGCCCCTCATGAATGAATAAATAAATCTTTTTTAGAAAGAAAGAAAGAAAAAAGAAAGAAAGAAAGAAAGAAATAAAGAAAGAAAGACTTCTTTATCTTATTCTAGCAGACCAAGGATGATTTGAGTCTTTCATAAAGGTTGTGGGACTTGTTCCTCTTGACACCTTTATTCTAGCCAATGGGCTGTGGTTAGCCCTGTGAGAGTTAGCACAGGTCTTTACAAGTGCCACCTGCTAACCTGGAGGACTCACCTGCTGTTGCCCCTGCAAGCGCTGCTGAAGCTGAAGCCGCAGCTGGTTGGGTGCGGCTGGAGGTCTGTTCAGAGTCTGCCGGGGCTGCATGCCCATGCCAGGTGAAAAAGCGCCTCGGGGAGGTGTCACTTGGACAGGCATAGTCCCCAGTGAAGGTTTTTGCCTGACCATGCCTTGGAAAGGGCTAGAGAGATTGGCAGTAGGTGAAGGAGAAGAATAAGGCTGGGAATAAAGGTTGGGTCTTTCTTCCATCATTAAAGGTGGTGTTGCTTGTTGTGGTGGAAATCTCTCTGATAAGACATCTAATCCACCTCCCTGTTGGGAAATAAGCCAGAATATTTTACAAATAAATTATTGCCAATAAATAACATGCTTCTTATAATCTTGGATCTGAGAACATGTTATCTCTAGAACATTTTATATAAAATACTATGCTGAATTAATGAAGTTCTCTAGGAGTTTGCTACCTAAAGGAATCACTTATGAAAGTTACTTTTGAAATGGAGCAACAGATGAATGGAGATGTCTAAAAAATCTCAAAATAGAGATTAAAAACATGGTTAAAATACCGGCTAAAAGGTTTGAAAAGAACCACATCGCAAAGCCTAAGAGTCAACAAACTTTATATTTAGTTGTTTACCATGAGAAGTAGATTATTAAAGGGGCGATTAGTTAGGCATTTTTCTATCTCAAATACAGAATTCATGCTGTCCTCTTATTTGAAAAAAATTCATAGCTGGCCTAATAGAATGCCATAGCTATGGCTTTCAAAATTGTTAACTATCATTCATTGTAAAAAAAAAAAAAAATCTAATTTAAATTGTGACCTAGTATGTTTGTGTGTGTTTGTGTGTACACATATGTATGTAACAGAAAGGAGAGTTTTATGAAACATAACTTCCCCTTTCTGTGGGCTATGCATTCTGATACCTTTTAGTCTGCTACTTAAAAAAACGGTCATGAGGCACTAAATTGATTTTTCAACCTCACAGCGTGAAAAATACCTGGAAGTTGGGGTATTATGGAATATACAGGTTGAAGTCTAGCATGTATGAAGGATAAATTAAGTCCTAGAATAAGAAGTGATGATATAAATCTGGATTCTATTCTAGGGGGAGCCTCTAAGATTCTGGTCCATAGGAAAGGCTAAGACTTTCTAATTTTAACTATTTCTAATTATAATGACCTTTTTTGTTGTTGTTTAAAAAACTAATTATTTGCTATATTTTGATAACTTTCACAAGAATAAATTATAAAACTACTTAAACACACATAGAACAATATTTAAAAATCTTGTTTAAAAATAATTTTCTAGCCTCTCAGGATTGAATCATTTAAACAATGCCAATTTTAATAAATACCTGGACGAGTTTGTCAATTCCCAGAGCTCTATCTAGTTCAGCTAGTTCAGTTTCATCTTTGCCGCTGAGAAAGGACACTAGCTGTTCAAGAAGAGCCTTCTCGTCATTTCTTCCTTCTACCGTTGTTGGTGGACAGAGGAGCTCATCTAATTGTGAACTAATACACTGGCTATAGAATCAAAAGATAACAGAGTTTAAGACTGATATAGCAAATAAATATTCAATCTCAATAATACAAAATTTACATATATGTATATATATGATACACACATATATGCAAATTTTGTTCTAAAAAATTCTCTGATGTTTTTTTAATCAGTTCTTACACAATGAAATGTTCCATATTATGTGCAGAAATTTATAAATGTTCTGCATGTAACTAGAATATATTCTCACTACTTTGTCAATCACTGAAATTTGCTTCTATATTCTTCCTGTTTGCTTACAGAAATAGCTTGAAAAATTAAACATAGTTAAGAAAGGGAAAAGAATTCTTGATGAAAGTCAAAAATAGGGCAGCCCGGGTGGCTCAGCGGTTTAGCGCCGTGTTCAGCCGAGGGCCTGATCCTGGAGTCCCGGGATCGAGTCCCACATCGGGCTCCCTGCATGGAGCCTGCTTCTCCCTCTGCCTGTGTCTCTGCCCCCCTCTCTCTCTCTGTCTCATGAATAAATAAAATCTTTTTTTTAATTTTTATTTATTTATGATTGTCACAGAGAGAGAGAGAGGCAGAGACATAGGCAGAGGGAGAAGCAGGCTCCATGCACCGGGAGCCCGACATGGGATTCAATCCCGGGTCTCCAGGATTGCGCCCTGAGCCAAAGGCAGGCGCTAAACCGCTGCGCCACCCAGGGATCCCGAATAAATAAAATCTTTAAAAAAAAAAGTAAAAAATAAAGCTCAGTCAAAATCTCAAGGAAAAAAACCACCTAGCCTATAGTAAGATTTATTCTATTTATACTTCACTTTCAAAGATGATCAAATTGTACTGATAACATACATCTGATTGCCATTTACAAAAGAAATCAAACTAGGAAAATGAAACATGCTCAGCATTAAGCAACAAAAAAATTGTTGATTACATAGAGGAAATACATAGTTAATCCAAACTGATACCAACTGATGCATATAACTTAGAAATATATAGAAAATAATAATAATACAAATTTAATTATATAATTATAAGGCTTCTTCTTTGGGGAAAGTAAGTGGGAATAGTGTGCATAGTTAAAGCGCCTCGAAACGACACTCGATACTATCTAGTTTGGTTGCTATACATGCGATGTCTCTAATGTTTTGGAATGGGGCTACTTATGTCCTTTAAGAAATTAAATTCTAATCAAGATGAGACACTGAGTAGATGTAAAAAGTACCTTCCCTTCTTATACCATTTTGCTCCAAAGAGAAAATACTGAACACAAAATTATAGAACTAAAAGCTCAAGAGCTTTTATAATAATTGTTATACTGAGCTCAATTCATCTACAGGTCTCAGAAATTTTATAGTAATCAATCACAGTAAAACAAGAGATGAAAAATAAAACCGCCAAACACTATATCAATCTTTTGGTAATTACAATACATATTAGCCTTGCAGTCACACAGTAAATAAATCTGTTTAACTTGGGTGTCTTCCTCCATTCCACCTTTTTTTCATTTAACATTTGCTTCCACTCCTATATCGCAAAATACCAATGTAGGTTGGAATTCAGTTTATGAAAATAGTTCTTTGTTGTAGAAGTTAGTATCTGATATTTTATAAAATATGAAATGTATTACTCACTCTTCTGGTTTATTCTGATTTACAGCAGTCACTGTATTATTTGCCCATGGAATCTGATCACCTGTTCCTGGCTGTCCAAACTGATTGTCAATTGCTTCTAATTCCAGCTCTGGTAACCCTGATTACAGAAGAAAAGGTAAGGAGTCAGTATCACAATGGAAGATAAAATGACAGTATTTTACAGAAGTAATATACTGTATGGGAGAATGAAATTTCCCCTATAAAATGTTACAAAGGTCCCTTATCCAGAAACTTAAACTGCCTAGAACGTGGCCACATAATAACCAGTGAGAAAGTAAAGAAACGGTCTCTGAATCAAAGACAATCTGATGTAAAAAAAAGTTTGCACATAAGTTGATGTTACCATAGGGAGAATCATTTGGAACTTTGTCAGAAATTATTTCTTTTAAAGATAATTATAACAATTTTGGTTAGCTGCTTTTTCAATCTATAGGACATTAGAATCTGCTATAGTTAGGAACAATGTTATCATGACACAAGAGTGGCAAACAGAAGATAAAATATGTTCTATAATAGACAGTAACAGAAACTAAAGGGCACAGCAGTCTGGGGTCATTCTGAAAATGGACAAAGTTCTGCAGCTGTCAAAGTGAGAACACAGCTGTATAACAATCAATGCTTCTGATGATGACCCATAAAGAGAGAGGTTGTTATGCTTTATAACGAAAGAAAACAGTATATGCATTTTAGAAGGTTTTTGCTTAGGTATTTTTTTTTGGAAAATCTGATTATTTCTGTACTGTTTAGGAAAAATTGTAAATAATCTAAATTCCAGAAATTTAGGTACTGATTAATGAACCATGGTATAGATATTTATAATGTACCATTAAATGAAGAAGAAAAAAACCCATAAACCAAGACATTATGTTCAGAATGATTCTAGTTTTACAAATTATTCTGTGTATATTAGCAGTAATTCTGAAAGAGTGTATATATCTTTGGTTGATTTTAGGTTGTAAGATTAAGGACTTTTCTTTTTTTGACTTTTCTTTTAATGCCTCTAATGGTTATCTGTAATTTCTGAAAAGGATATAAATAAGTTAATTGTTGTTAGGGCTGCATTGTATTTCCCCAAAATTCATTGTTGAAGCTCTAACTCCTAGTAGCTAAGAATGTTACTGTATTTCGAGACAGGGTCTTTAGAGATGTGATTAAGTTAAAATAGGGCCATTAGGGTGGGTTCTAATTCAACAAGACTGGTATTCTTATAAGAACAGGAGATTAGGATATGACAAGATATATAGAGGGATGAACATGAGGCCACGGCAAAGAGGCAGACTCCACAAGCCCATAAAAGGCCTTAGAAGAAACCAAACCCCTTCACCTTGGACTTCTAGCTTCCAGAACTATGAGAAAATTAATTTCAGTTGTTTAAGCCACCTGGTCTGTGGTATTTTATTATGGCAGTCCTAGCAAATTAATACTTTTTAAAAAACAACTAAAAATGCCTTGGGGTTTTCTCTTTTCTTTTCTTTCTCTTTCTCTCTCTTTCTTTTTTCTGAAAGCGCGCACAAGCAAGTGCAGGGGTCAGAGGAGAGGGAGAGAGAGAATCTCCACACCCACCACAGAGCCTGACATGGAGCTCAATCTCATGACCCTGACATTATGACCTGTATGACCTGAGCTAAAACAGAGTAGGATACTTAACCAACTTAGCCACCCAGGCACCCTGCCTTGAAATTTTAATAGAAAACATAATTAAGTAGAATTTCTCACTCCAATGAATAGAGAATAAGTAGATTTAAGAATGCCTAAAAAAATGTGTTTAATGGTAGATACTGATCATTATTAACTACAAAAAGTATGTTAGGCTTACTTTTATGTGAAATATACTCAACATTTAGTATGAATTAAGTATAGGAGTCCAAGTAAATACATTCATTTCTAAATGCAAAAAATTATAGCTCTCAAACTTATCTTCTCTGTCATGAAAAATGATAGAAAACAAAATTCTGTAGAATTCTGAAAAACAAAGCAAATTAAACCCACCAAACACCAACCACAAATGATAATGGGAAGTAACCACTTAATTCCTATCACCATTTAAATCAAGAAGTTAGTCAAAGATTATCTACAGTTGACCCATTGCTCTATTCCATACATTAATTCCTCAATCCTATTGTTTCAGAAATCTAACCTAGACAAAATTAATTCTATTTAAGAGTCAAAGAAAATTTACAAGGCTGTCTACCATAAGTACTGAATATTATAAGATAATCTATTTGACTCAGTAATAGGATATAGTATCTTTCATTTTACTAGTCTTGATGGGGAAGATGTTAAGAAAATAAGTTGGATGAAATTTCTCAAAATGAGATAAGATTTTTTAAATTTTTTTATTATTATTTATTTATGATAGTCCTCAACAGAGAGAGAGAGAAAGAGGCAGAGACACAGGCAGAGGGAGAGGCAGGCTCCATGCATCGGGAGCCCGACGTGGGACTCGATCCCGGGTCTCCAGGATCGCGTCCTGGGCCAAAGGCAGGCGCCAAACTGCTGTGCCATCCAGGGATCCCCTCAAAATGAGATAAGATTTATCTGCTAAGTTTGATGACTAGGAAAGAAACAAACCCAAACAAATCAAACTCTGATTCAAGTAAAACTTTTGTTTGCACAGGCTTTATAATAAAAAGAAGTTAGTTTTTATTCTAAAAGTCACCTCAACCTTTTAGGATTTCCTTTAGAAATTTCTGTAAAAATTTGAAGCACTTACTGGAATGTTTTAAGAAATATATGTTCTCTTCTCCTAGTCTGGGAATAAACCTACTATTTTTGGTCATGTTTGTGCCCTATCAAACATGAGTAAGTGTGTATGTAACACAAAACAAGTACAACAATTTGTAAATGGAAACATGGACACATCTCCTAGTCCCTGGGTTGGGTAGGTGCAGATGAAGTGGAGGTAGTAATCTTCCTTATCATTTTTGCAAAGGTTTCAACATAATATTTTCTCCATTTAAAATAGGGGTTCTTGAGTGGTACAGTCTGGTTGAGCACCTGACTCTTGATTTCACCTCAGGTATGATCTCAGGGTTGTGAGAGTTCAAGCCCCCTATGAGGCTCCACATTCAGCACAGAGTCTGCTTGAGTTTTTCTCTCCCTTTCCTCTGCCCCTCCTGCTGCTCACACTCTCCCTTTCTCTCTAAAATAAATAAATAAATCTTTTAAATCTAGTAAAAAGGAAAACTATCTCCATTAGCCACAAAAAAGTTACATTACTAAAAAATTTAACCTCTTATAAATCATATGATAAAAATAGAAAAACCCAATAGATAAATGGTTAGAGAATATGAACAGGTAGGTCACATGCAATCACTGAAAAATGATCTACCGGGAATCCCTGGGTGGCGCAGCGGTTTGGCGCCTGCCTTTGGCCCAGGGCGCGATCCTGGAGACCCGGGATCGAATCCCACATCAGGCTCCCGGTGCATGGAGCCTGCTTCTCCCTCTGCCTATGTCTCTGCCTCTCTCTCTTTCTCTCTCTGTGACTATCATAAATAAATAAAAAATTAAAAAAAAATGATCTACCTAATTTACAATAAAAATAAACAGATTAAAACTACACTAGGATACTTAAAAAAATCAAACCATTGAGTTGGCAAAGATAAGGAAGTGTATAATTCAATGTCTTAGAAAGGATGTATAGAAAGAAGAACATTATCAGTTAGAGTGTAAACTGGCATTGTATCTAAGAAGGGTGATTTGGCAAAATCTATCTTTTGATCAAGCAATTCTATTTATAACATCTATTTCATATATACTCTCATATGTGGTAAATTATCTCTATGTAAGATTATTCATTACAGCTCTGTAATAGCAAAAGATACCTACCAAGAAGCACAACACACTAAAAAGAGGGAAATTAAAATGGATTTTTTAAGTACTGAAAATGCTTTATCTGAAACTCATTATCTTTAGTGTTATGCAATTATTTCAATATACTACAAATTAATGAGATTTAAAAAATAATCATCTCAGAATGTTTACCAAACATAAAATCATCCATGTCACAAGATCACTCACTTACTCTAATGAAACTGTCAATGTTCAAATATTTTTGGAATTCTTCTGGATCTATCTAAAATAGTATAAAGCTCCTTAAAGAAAATATATCTCCTTAAAGTTAGATCCAATTTTGGTTTGGGCTTAAAAAAAATATTATTCTTTTTGGATCAACAAATTTGGCTTCAAATAACTCCAGAAAATTTCAGAAGTCAAATTCACCCTCAGAGGCTAGGGATCTAAAGACAGTCAAAAGGACATAGGAGAAGTTTTGAAGGTACTGCCAAGAGGCTCATTGTACATATTTTGATCAACAATAGTGTCTTAAGCTGTCTCTTGATGTGTTCTGGTAGCACATTTCTAACAAAATTATTTAAATCACTTGGTCACACTGCATGGGTATGTGGTGTACATATCAACAGGATGTTTTGAAACCAGGCGGGCGGGATCCCTGGGTGGCGCAGCGGTTTGGCGCCGGCCTTTGGCCCAGGGCGCGATCCTGGAGACCCGGGATCGAGTCCCATGTCGGGCTCCCTGCGTGAAGCCTGCTTCTTCCTCTGCCTGTGTCTCTGCCTCTCTCTCTCTCTGTGTCTATCATGAATAAATAAATAAAATCTTAAAAAAAAAAAAAAGGAAACAAACTGAGTTGATGGAGGGGATGTGATAATTCGGTGATGGGCATTAAGGAGGGCATGTGATGTGATGTGATGAGCACTGGGCGTTATATGCAACTGATGAATCATTAACACTACATCTGAAACTAAGTATATACTTTATGTTGCCTAATTGAATTTAAATAAAAAATAAATAAATCCTGAATCTGCATGTACTAAATAGAAAACCAGGCAAGTTTTTGTCTGTGTGTATTTTTTTTTCTTTTCATTCTCTGGACCTTTATTTTCTTGTATGTAAATAGACCTAAGGAAATTTTCTGGTTCAATGTGGCAGATTTATATCCCTTCTATTTTATTTTCCCTCCAAAATTATCTCTGAAATAAAAGAAATAAAAAAAAGGAAAATAAGTCTCTAGCTGGAGGAAAGGCAAGAGAAATATTATGGCAGCTGAACTCAACTGATGAAGAGTTTCTGAAAGCTAAAACAGAGGAAACAAATGGTAAAACTTCAATGAAAGTAAAAAATCTACAAGACAAAGAGAAGATTCTCCAGAAGCCCAGAACAACTCCAAGCTTAGGGGTCACTGGAACAGGTACAAGAACAGGCCATGGGCATCTGGGCCACTGAACAGCTGCGGCAGGCCCCACCCCCCATGCAGAGGACTCTGGCGTCTGACCCTGGTATTAAAGGGGTAAGAGCATGACTCGAAGTGGGAGTTCTGCCCAGGGAATCTCCCAGAGTGGGTGCTTAGGCTGCCATGAGGATTTCCCCATTACCAAGCCCCACTCTCTCACAACAGCAACATAGAAACAGGGCTTCTATAATCAGAACCTACCTTTGCTGCCAGAGTAAAAAGGGTTTCTCTTTCCTAAATAGATTGTTCATTTCAGGCCTTGGTCAGTATATAGGCAGACAGTGTAAATGCACCAAACATTCCAGAGAAGTCAATGGCAGGAAAGAGAGAGAAGCAAATTTAACAAAGAAAGTAACTTTGGAGGAAAAAAAAGATTCTTACAGAAAAAGGAAGAGGCCTAGAGTAAGTAGAATAAATGTATTGTCACACAGATTACAAAGTTTATCATCATACCCACAGAAACTAATGGGCTTCCATGAGAAGGAAAATTAAAAACCTGATAGCTGCAATTAAAAGAGCTCAATAGATAGAACTGAAAAGCAGAATGGATACAGTTGAAGATTGAGTTTTGATCTGGAAAATGTGGCCCAGAGATCCTCTCAAAATACACTACAAAATCGTAAGGAAAAGGTAAGAGAAAAGATGAGTGCCATGGTAGAAAAACCCAGAAGTTCTAACTGGTGTACCCCAGGTGGTGAAATATGATGGTAACTAAATATGATGTGTCCTATGCCAGGCATTTACACTTGACACTGCTTAGGTTAAGGCTGAAGACTAAAGTGAAGAAAGATGCTTGATTTTCCCAGGTGGGCACAAGGTTAAGATGTGAAATCAGCTATTCAATGACGGATTCTGGTTCCAGTGAAAGGTAGTGATGGCCATCACAGAGGCTAGAGGAGGCAGAGAATTAGAGGCTATTCTCTTCTTTCCTAGGATATGCTAATATATTTTTGTCCCCATCTTCTTTTTCCTTTTCCAATCCTTTACTCTCTTTTCCTTTATCCTTTTTTTTTTTTCCCTAAAGATTTTATTTATTCATGAGAAACACACAGAGAGAGAGGCAGAGACACGGGCAGAGGGAGAAGCAGGCTCCATGTAGGGAGCCCAACATGGGACTGGATCCCGGGACCCCAGGATCACGCCCTGGGCCGAAGGCAGGCCCAAACCGCTGAGCCACCCAGGGATCTCCTCTTTTCCTTTATTCTGCCCAATTTGTTTCCTTAGCCTTATGCCTCCTAAAATCTTATTTTCTTTCTCCTCTACACTGCAGACTGTCTGCACCATCATCCTCACCCTCCTTTACCATGAGATCTTCCCTTTTATGCTTTTGGCCTTTGCCAACACTATAGCACAAGGTTTAACAGATTCTGGCCTATTTTATATACTTTTATATATGGAGCTATATTTGGGGGAAGAAATCTCAAGGGAGAAGCAAAATTTATTTGCCTCAGGACAGACTATAAAGGAAAAATATTCCAATTTCACAGGCCTGAAGAGTAGGAAAATACTTTCTATTTTTATTACCTTTACTTTTTATCAAATATATATACATAATTTTTAAAGTCAGGACCAAAAGGTCCATTACAAATAAAAGCAGCTTTAAATCTTACCCCTTCTAATCCCTTGGTTACTTCCCTTCTAATGGAGGCAGCCATTCTCAACTTGTGTAACTGTTTTCTTTGGCATTTGCTTATTTCTTTCTTCTTTTTTTAAATTATTTATTTATTTATTTATTTACTCATTCATTTGCTTATTTATTTCTAAATGTGCATATGCTGCTATTCCTTATGTCTCAATTTGAGATTACTGACTTGCCATTGTGATAGATGAGGTCTTAATTTTCTCAGACCTACCTATCTTACTACTTCCCATGTCCCCAATTCCCTAACAGAGTTCACAGTTTTTTTATAATAAAAAGTTAATACTTAGATTCTTATGATTATGCAAATATTACTCATTGCAAAATTACATTGTGCACTATGTTCAAACCTTTCTTGTACCATGCTTCCCTTTTTCTGGAGTTAAAAATTGCCTTATATTTTTCATTTGCCTGCTTTTCTAGAGAAATCTTTCAGATCTTCAACATTGTTGACATAAACCTATCTGTAATCTTTTCTATAAACTCAAAGAAATCAATTTCATTTCTCTCCCAGAAGCCTCCTTTCCAGAAGATTCAGGCCACCTGTTTCAATATGTACTGGCTATTCCCTAATCTTATTAATCAGCTATGCTTTCAGATCCTCTGTTTTCCCTGGATCTTATATCTTTTTCTCTTCTGGTTTTCTCCCTGTTTTGTTGAAGTACTTCTCTAAGGATCTTTACTAGAAAGGGTGACTATATCATGCAAATATTTGAGCCCTTTTATACCTAAAAATGTCTTTTTACCTATTTTCACAACTACTAGAAATTTGCATGGTTAATTGTAGTTAGAAATTACTCTAATCTAAAAAAAAAAAGAAAAAGAAAAAGAAATTACTCTAATCTCAGATATTCCTGAAGCAAATTTGATTAAAGTCTAATCTACATATAATATACACCCATTTTAAGTGTACAGTTGTAATAAACTCTGAAAAAGATATAAACTCATAACCCTCCTGTCTTAATAAAGAAAACAGAATATTTCTGTCATGTCTAAAAGTTTCCTCAAGCTTCTTGGCTGTCGATCTTCCCTACTTCAACCCCACACTAGCAACCAATGATCCAGACTTTTTTCACTCAGCATGTTTTTGAGAATAAATAATTCATGCCATGAACCACTAGTTTCTTATTTTCCACTGCTGAGCAGTATTTCAGTTTATAAATGTGCCATTTCTTTGTTAATGGACATTTAGATGGTTTCCAGTTTGGGGCTATCATGAATAATGTTGTAGGACCATTTGTAGTCAAGTCTTTTGGATAAGCATGTGCTTTCATTTCTCTTTGTTAAATACCTATGAGTTGGACTGCTGGGTCATATGGTAATGTGTCTCATTTGATGAGATTTTACCATATTATATATCCAATAGCAATGCCAAAGTTCAAGGTGCTCATCTTTGACATCATTGTTTGGTACCATCAGTTTTTAAAATCTGGGGTATTTCAATGGAATAGTAGTAGTATATATAGCAGTACTGCATTATAGTTTTAATGTGCATTTTCTTGATGATTAAAGATATTGACTATCTTTTAATGTGTTTGTTGGCTATTTTCAATCTTTATTTATGTAGTGTCTTTTAAAATCCTTTGCCTATTTTTTAGATTGGGCTGTTTCTCCTATTATTAACATTTTGCATTTATGTACCACATATGTTAGACTGATGAACTAATATTGATACATTTTCATTAACTAAAGCTCATAGTTCACAGAGTTTACTCTTTGTGTTGTACATTCTATAGGTTCTGACATGTTTATAACAACATGTATGCACCATTACAGTATCATACAGAACAATTTCACTGGTCTAAAAATCCTCCATGCTCTACCCAGTCATCCCTCCCTCTGACAAATACTAACAACGAATCCCTATCAACCACTGATCTTTTTATTGTCCCCATAGTGTTGCCTTTTCCAGAACGCTATATGGTTGGAATCATACAATATGTAAATATGTAGCCTCTTCAGATTGGCTTCTTCCACTCAGCAATATGCATTTAAAGTATCTCCATGTCTTTTCATGGCTTGATAGCTTCCAAGTTTGGGGCAATTATGACTCACTGCATGCAATTCACATCTTTTCTCTGAAAGCTTTTAGAATCTTTCTCTCTGGTGTGTTCCAGAATTACAAATGCTAAGTTTTGGTATAGGTCTTTTTAGTATGTACGTGTTAGCTATGTGTTCAGCCAGTGAAATCTGAAAAATTATGCCCTTTGTTTCTTTCTAGAAACATTCTTGATTTTTTGTTGTTGTTTGAAACAACAAAAAATCCTCTTCCCCTTTTTCGCCCCCCTTCTCATTGCTTCTTTGACCGATTCTTATCAATCATTACTGGCCCTCCTAGGTCAATCTTAACTTTTTTTCTTCCCAACTTTCTACTTGTCTTTTTGTTCTTTCTTATAGTTTTTCTCAGCCTTGTCTTCTACCATTTCTCTTAAAATTTTAAAATGTTGGATGTTTAACTTCCAAAAATTCTTTCTTCTTCTTTGCCTTTTTTCTTCCCATATGGATAAAATATCTTCTCAAAAACTTTAGGTTTTTTAGTTTAGTTCAGTTTTAGTCCATGCGCTTGTTGTATAGCTCTATTGAACTCTCTTTTTGTTTCTTTTACTCTCTTTCTTTGTTTCTTTTACTCACACTTCCCTCAAAGTCCTGGTGATCTCTGGTTGTGTCTGTTCAGTGTTCTAAAACACAGACTGTGAGAGCGGAGTGTGAAGCTTGTGTCCTCTGGGAGCCTTCTGTTGGACAATTAAATGGCAGGGTGACCTCTGGCTTTAGGGAGCTCCCCTTACACACCCATATCCAGACATCTTTCTGGCCATTCAGTTCTCCTGAGATAAATCCCCCAGGCTCCCATATTGGATGGGGATCCAGAATCAAAACACTCTATAGTCGGACTTCATTTTATTGCCTTTTAGCCTTGTACCTTCTTGTTTCTCCAACTGTGCCTACTATCCCAGAGTCTGGAGCCTCTCAGTTTCAATTAGAACAAACTTTTGGAGTCATTTCATTTAATTCTCCTTTTGC
Source organism: Vulpes lagopus (assembly GCF_018345385.1). Lineage (NCBI taxonomy): Eukaryota > Metazoa > Chordata > Mammalia > Carnivora > Canidae > Vulpes > Vulpes lagopus. The sequence continues at coordinate 114,640,951 of NC_054828.1, forward strand.
AGGTAAACAGAATAAAGCTCAGGAAATTCATGTGTCCAGAGTAACACTGTTAATAAAAGGAAAATGTGAGACTTGAACCTGGGCTCCAGCTTACACCTAGTGCTCTGGTCAGCTGAAAAACTGCTTCCAAAACTGTCAGAAATGACTCAAAAACCTTTTTTTCCAGCTTCCTGGAAATCTTGGCAAACTTGCAGGAATTGTGTCATGACAGCTAAAAGCTGCAGTAAGACTGAAATAAATGAGTCCCACATTTGATCCTGTCAAAAGAGGGACAAGACTTGGGTCGGGAACACAGGCAGATTTTGAAAGTAAGCTGTTCAGTTTCTTTTGGTTTCAAGGTTACACAATGGAATTATCAATACCGTTTATTTTCAACTTCAAAATTTGACAGATGAATAACACTTGACAGGCCTATCTTTATGAAGTATTATACTACCAAAGTGTCTCTTTAGGCTAGAGTACCAGTGACTCATTTCAACACAGTTGTCTCCTAAATGGTGCTCTATGGGATAACATGTATGACTTGTGAAAAGAATTCCATAATCAAGGAAGTATGGTAAATGCTGGGTTACAGAAATGTAAACTGGTATCTTTAACACAGGGCTTTTAAAAACTAATATACAATGTGGAATTTTAAGAGGAGAATGGTATATGTGCCATGTAGCATTTGCCCAGTGGATTTTAGCACAAAATCCTTTTTTTCCAACTTGTAGGACTAGTGTTCAAGGAAGACACTTTGGGTAATATAATCTGACCAGTACCATATTTTTGAGTCTTGCTATGGAATGTTTGGGTAAGAACACAAAATTGCTCTCCTTAATATCAACTGTTCACTTTAACATTAATTACAGAAAGACAGAAGTTATAATAACTTAAGATACACATGATGAGTGAAATTCATATGTATAAGAATAACTATACATTATTTACAGTGGCATTAATGTAAAAATAGTTCACTCTCAAGAAAAAAAATGGTCTGTGCAGTAATGATGAGAGATAAAGCACTAATCCACATTATGGTTACATATTTAAAACAAGGTTTTCTCCCAACACATACTATTTAGCCTGGAAGTGGGTCTGGCAGTGGTGGACTGAAGTGAAGCTGGCAGGGTCTCCGATTTGATGGTTACATTGGTGACTGTACCATCCATCCTCTCTGGCTCACATAAGCCTGGCAACTGGGCTGCCTTCTCCAGCGTGGGTAGTAACTGATCAAACTGGTCAAGGTCAGCTGTAAACTAAGAACGGAAACCAAAGTTAGAGGAAACATATTCTATACTTTACCTGAATCAATGTAGAAAAAAAGTTGTTCCTTTATACTCTATGAATTAAGTGTGACTATGAGAGAATGAAGAAGAAATAATTGGAAAGACTGAGGCCTCATTAAAATTATGTGAGCTTCTGGAAAACAGTTTGGATGCTTATGATATTAATATAGTGGAGGGTATGAGATAATGTACACATAATATTTGTCTACTATATTTTGGCATAAAATTTATGCGTTGGAAAGAGATTAGACTGGAAAGAATTCAAGAATATTGTGTTCCACTGATTATGGATGATTTTTTTTTCTTTTTTTTTGGATGATTTTTTTCTATCTTGTAAAATGATTTACTTTATGATGTTAATGAAAAATAAATTTACACTGATATAACTTTATAATTTAAAAAAGTTTGGGAAACTTCCTTATAAATAGTATATCAGCTTCAAAGATCCCAGGAAGGTCACTTCCCACTTGAGGATTTAATAAAATAAGAAACCTATTTTCTAGATGAGATAGGGTATCCCTACAGTTGTCTGAGGTTATGCATAGGAGAAAACTGGCCTTATTTCACAGTATTATGCTATTACTATTTGAGACAGTTCATCAGTATAAAATGTCTACCTGTTTGGGTTTCACTATTTAATTCAACTAAAATTTATGTTTCTAGACTGTATAAATAGAATTATATAGATGTATTTTTAAAATGTCTGACTCCTTTCACTTAGCTTTATATTTCTGGGGATGCCTGGGTGGCTCAGCAGTTTGGCGCCTGCCTTCAGCCCAGGACATGACCCTGGAGTCCCGGGATTGAGTCCCACATCGGGCTCCCTGCATGGAGCCTGCTTCTCCCTCTGCTTGAGTCTCTGCCTCTGTCTCTCATGAATAAATAAATAAAATCTTAAAAAAAAAACATTATATGTCTGAAGTTCAGAGATCTTGTCACATGTAGTAATAATTTGTTTTCACTATAGAATAGTAACACACTGTATGAACATGCCACAATATATTTATCCATTCTATTGTGATGGATTTGGGACTAATACAAATAAAGCTACTATGAACATTTTTGAACACATCTTTTGTTATACATGTGCGAAAAGTACTAATCATAAAGGAAAATACTGACATATTGGACTAAATGAAGACATTTCATCAAAAGTACCATTAAAAGAAAGAAAAGGCAAGGCAAAGCATAGAGATGATGTCTGCAAATATACTACTTTATAGGACTCATCCAAAATATGTAAAGAACTCTTATGGGTCCGTAAGAAAAAGACAACATATTGGGAAAATAGGCAAGATACCTGAATAGGCAGTTCACAAAAGAAGATATACAAATGGCTAATAAATATTAGGGAAATGCAAATTAAAACTATGAAGTACCACTACAAAGACCCCAGAATGGCTAAAATTTAAAAGATTGACCTTACTAAGTATTAGCAACAACATGGAACACTAGAGGGAATTCTTTGTACACACTAGGAAAACTCCATTCTCTACTAAAGATGAACATACATATATCTTATGATTCTGCAATTCCACTCGTAGGTAAAACTCAGCAGAAATGCATGAATATGCAAACCAAAACATATATCACGACTGTACACAATAGCATTATCTTATAAAGTTGTGACTTTTTAAAGAGAGTTTTAATATAGTTATTATTTAAAGCTTTTTTTCAGCTTAAAAGCACAGTATTAGTTTACTTGTACCAAGAAACATGAGAGATAGCTTTATACTCAAAAAGCACACACACATAAAAGTAATCAAAATAGTGTTATTACAAATAGTAAATAGAGACAATATGGAGCACTATGAATGCAGAGAGGAAAGAAATGTCTAATGAGGGCTAGTGGGGAAGGCTTTACAGAGATGATGTCTGAACTGGTTTGTGAAGGATGAGGAGAAGTTCAGCAGACAGAAAGGAGAGCAAGGCAGAAGATGCTTAGAAGAGACATGGCTTATTCCAGGAATGGCAAGGACTTCCATGTGCCTAGAATGCAGTATGCCTGAGGGAAGAGAGAGATTTCTGTGAGATGAGGGTAGAACATAAAGCTGGCTTAAAAAATGAAGGACCTATGTACACTAAGTGTGAATCCTGTTTCAAAATGAAATGTCTCATTGATTAGCTGCTTTGTAAATATATTTTCAGCTATTTCATATTTGTCTATATTCTTTCTAAATAATTTGTAAGCTCCTAGGGGGGAGAGACTACATTTTCTGTTTTTCTTAAATTCCTTCAGGGTCCACAGCAATTACTCCATAAGTGAAGGTGCCTGTTAATTTCACTCCATCCCCACCTCAGCTTAATCGCAGAAGTTCCTAACCTATAACAATTTATGCAAAGGTTTATTTCTGTTTCAGAGTATGTTATGTACCTGCTTCCTAGAATACTCCAAGTCCCTATTCTGTCCGATAAGGGCTGAAGGTGATTAGAATCAGATAAGAAGAAAAACAGCCTTAAAAAACATTTCAAGGGAAACTAAATAGCAAAGCAAGCCAGACCAAGCAGTTTTGCCCACCTCCTCATACTTCTTTCCCATTTCATTTACATCAGAGGTTCCCAAACTTAGCTACACATCATAGTTCTCTGGGGAGCTTCTTAAAAATACAGATTTCTGTGTTCTATATCCAAAGAGTTGGATTCAACAGGTGGAATTGGAAGGAGGGGGCAGGAAAGGTATGTTTAAAAATTTCCAAAGCTGTGAACTGATTTTATGGAAAGAAGCAAATATCCATTTGCTTAGAATGCTGCATTAAAACTATAGCCCTAAAAAACAACAACAACAACAAAAAGCTATAGCCCTCCAAAGTTCCAAGGAGGGCATCCTGTGATTTTTCAACCATTTCCTCTGAGGGCATCCCGTGATGTTTCAACCATTGATACTAACCTTTTAATATATGCCCAATGGGTAGGACAAAACATAGCCTGAATCCAAATCTGGTTTATGGTTGGAGTAAAATACATGAAAAGGAAAAAATAACTATGACTATTTATTCTATGACGCGAGGGATTACCTACCTGGCTCTGGGACTCCAGTTTAATTTCCTCAGGAGCAGGTTTGGTCATTGGGGTTGGGTTTGTGGTACAAGGATCCATCTGTTCTTTCTTTTCTACTTTCACCTTTACATCATCCAGGCTCAGGTTCGGAGTTGATCTTAAATCTTTCTCATCTTTATCTAAAAGATATCGTAGGAGCTGATGGTCTTTTGATTCTTTTTTCTTTGAAGCATCCAGTTCTAGTTTTACACTCGAGTTCCCTTGTACCTGTCCAGTCACTGATACAGAAGTAGATGCACCGTCCTTTTTATCAGGCTCAACAGACAAAGTGGTGATATCCGAGGGGCTACCCTCCTGTAGGAGCCGGTGCAAAATTTTGTGCCGCTCCGTCAGCGAGCTATGAGAGGAGGGGCAAGAACCGCTTGAAGAGTTAGCAGAGGCAGAGTTGGAAGTGCCTGAGCAAGACAGTACTTCTTTGCAACTTGTGTCTATATCAGCATGCCGTAACTGCTGCTCTGCAGTTGTTGTCAAAAGCTGCACTAGTTTGTGACTGGTTTGAGAGTACTTATTGTCTCCTTCTGAGAGTCTGTCATTGTTATGCAGAAGCCCAGAATCCAGAGGTTTGCCATCAGTAGAGCTGTTGTCAGACTGAATCATTTCATTTAAAATGGATGCAATCTCTTTGTTATCTTTGGACTCAGCTTTTGCTGGTTGTATATTTAATCTGCTAGGTGAATTCTGTGAGCTCATCTGCCTGAGGACTGGAGAACTGGCAGAGAAGCCAACAGAGTTATTGGGTCCTTCATTCATGCTCTGTAAAGATGTTACTGGGATGTTTGAATAGGATCGGTTACTATTATTACAGGCAGTACCTGTCATGCTAACGGGGGAGCTTAATGTTGGAATATTAGGAGGGAACGAATTGTTTGGCATCCTGGGCCTTGGTGCTAATCCAGAACTAACTTGTCTCCTTGGAGACATGAACTGTGCGAGAGATATTCCTGTACCTTCCATAGGAGAATTATTGAGGTTTAAAGAGGGGTTAGTGCTCTGGGAACTGGCCTGTCCCTGGTTTAAGGCAACACTGGCTACAATCTGATTTCCAGGTGAGCATCCAAAACTCCCTTGGCTGTTGCTAGAATTACTATGACTGCTGCTATGGAGGTCTGAGCTCTGTTGGCGGTTTACTCTGGGGGACACCATGTTGTTGCTGGATGGTGGCAATGTGGATGAACGGGCCACACCATGAGCTGGCGAGATACTAGAATTGACGGAGGGGTTTACTCGGGGAATTGACATTCCAGAATTAGTGTCATCTTGAGGAGAAAGACCACTGTGTTCCCTGGGGGGAGGGGGGAAAAAGACATTATTATTCAAACATCTTCACTGCTTTCCATTAAAATATCTTTATGATGCATATTATAAACCAAGACCATTAACCCCATTAATATTGCAAGCCATCAAGTAAAAAGCTTCTGTATCACTTTAAATTAAGGAAAAACAGTGGACTGTTAGTGCTACTGTGAAATATTAGCACCACTTAATAGGCAATAGTGCTCATGGTCCCATAAATTTGATAACGGTTTCAGTTATATGGGAAAGAAATCTTTCTTGGCCTTGGAAAAAATCCAATATATGTACTTTTAAGCTTTTTGAAATTTAATACAAATACTTAACATTACAATAATATTTTTGATTGAAAGAGAAACTTCCCACACCTCTGTTTACAAAGTCTTTATTCATGACTCCCTTTTACAGCTTTTAAGTATTTCAACTCCAAAGAGGAAGACTGGGTAAGGAAAATACTGTGTCACTGATGTAAAAATTAAAAAGGGTGATATGCAGACATAGCAGATGTTTTGAAAGAGAAATCACAATATGAAAAAAAGAACTGTGCTAATTCCACTCACAAGCATAAATTAAACTAAAATTAGAAAAAACAGAATACTGAATTCAGATTTTCATCGAGCTCTTTACTCAAATCCATAATTATGACAACAGATTTGTGACTGGTATTACCATGTTCCAATAAGCAAATATATCAGATGAGGAAAAGATGAAGTGAGGGGAAATGTCTTTGTTTTTGTTTAATGCTACATTTTAAATAGTTGCAAATGTAGGGTTTTGAATAATTCATAGGATAAAAGAATGGTTCCATGAATTTACCATATATATCAATGTAAAATGTACTTAGAGAGGAGAACAAATTAGAGGCAATGACATTCAAAACTCTCAAGTTGATAGTTTAATGACCTGTAGTTTGAGAAACTGTCAACTTAAACTCAGGAGCCATCAAGTTTGCTCTAATAAGAATACAGCACTTTTAAAAATAAAAATAACAATATTAACAAGTTCTGAAATCTTTTTTAAGACCAAAGTTCACATATGGAAAGTAGGCTATTTTTAGCCACCTTCTTGGTTTTTACCTCTGAAACACATAATTTCAACCTAACCCTTCCTGTGTGTTTGTGTTTTTTTGAACAATAAGGTTATTGTTAGGCAAAAAACCTATAAAACCCAATATGGATATATTGAATATATACTCATCACACTAGCTTAATGCCTAATTTAGAATTTTTGTTTTCTAGCCATCAAGAGAATAAAAAAATTTTCTCTAAGAAGAGATATGTGAACTGATTTATTTCATATGAAGCTCTCCAAATAAGTAGTACCTGTCGATGATATGAATTCCCATGATGAAAGGTTGCATGTCTGGACTTTGAGGGTAGCAAAGTTTACACTTGGTGTGGGCGCTAAGCATTGTCCCATCATTCAATATGAATCTATAGGATGGGCTGGAGGCAGTGCCACGAGTCATCACTGTTTCAAACAAAAGAAAAACCTAGTTAAAATTCTGACACTTGCACTTTGGGCAGAGGAGAGTTACCAAGCCTTATTTCTACCTTGAGCCTCATTTTAAATGACCTCTCAACAGCTGCCTGCTCAAACTCAAAATAAAGAATAGTTTAGACAAAGCAGATATCTGAAGGGGGAGAAGGATTCTGGCTGAAATAGACACTTGATGACAAGTTTTAACTTAGTACTACTTGAATGAGTGCCTCCTCACATAAGTTAAAATAATGAAGAAACTTCAAACCAGGAAAAAAAAAATCAACTTTAATTTCTCCATAATGGGACAGTTCTTCAAATTTATTAAGTGTCCATTAAAAATACCAGCAAGTAATCGTCTCCCTTTCGGAATTATCTCTAACAAGTTTGTTTTTTTCCTTTTGCTGGCTGATTTTTTAAAAAATATTTTATTTATTTATTCATGAGAGACAGAGAGAGAGAGGCAGAGACACAGGCAGAGGGAGAAGCAGGCTCCATGCAGGGAGCCTGATGTGGGGACTTGATCCCGAGTCTCCAGGATCATGCCCTGGGCTGAAGGCGGCACTAAACCGCTGTGCCACCGGGGCTGCCCTGCTGGCTGATTTTTTTAATAACAGCTTTACTGAGATCATTCATACACCATAATATTCATCCTTTATGTTTTTATTAGTTTGCAGAGTCACTGAACTGAAATTCAAACTTAATTTTTCACTCAGGAATGTGAATCACTAAGGTCTCATCTGTCAAATTTGTGTATTTACATATATATATTATTTTTGATGTTAGTGTAGTAAAAAATTAAGATAAAGGCAACTGTTACTAATATAAAAAACAAAAACTAGATTAAGGCATTCATATCACTATATAAACAACATAGTTTACTTCTGTCTTAAAGGTTTATTAATAGCAGGCAAAATTCTAACCATATTGTTAAGTATTTATTAAATATGTAAGGGCTATACCAAACTACTAAGTAAGAAAATGTCACTGATGTTTTAGCAATATGATACAATTCTATTTTAAGAAAGATTTAATAGGTAGATTCAGCTATAGGTTAAAAATCATAGTCATGGAAACATAAGAATTACTACCACAAATGACTATTACAATTTAGCCTGTAATAAATGCTAGTACTATTTTTCATAGACATTTCAGAAAGCCCTTCTATTACATTTTAAAGACACGTTAAAGAGATTTAAAATGACCAATTAATAATAAATATCTTTTGAAACTACATATTACTTAAGAGAAGACACTCTCTTTTCCTGCTTTGGGTATACCTCATATGCTAAAGAGGGTATAAACTGTTGTAAACCTATACCATACAAAAATAAGCCTAAATACTAAAATTAAGACACAGACTTAATTGAAAGGATTAAGACTGATGTCCAATCAACCACATTCCTTACCCATCTGGCAATTTCAGCCAGAAATCACTGGTACATTTACCAAATATAACATAGGGAGAAACTTAGTACCTAATGAAATAATAAATGATGAAAGAGTCTTAAATGAAATGGATAATTTTTCTATTTAAGGATATAAATAAATGTTTTGCTATAACAAAACCCTAAAAAAATGTAATGATTCCAAATTGTCAAAATCTTTTTAACAGTATATTTTAGAAAACACATCTATAACAAAAAAGTAGCATTTCAAGATAAATTATTAATTTGGGAGAAAAATAAAGCTTTATTATATAAAGGGCCAGGCAATATATTTCATGTTATTTTGTTTATACCATTTTATCTCTCTCTTCATCAGTTTATTGTATTTTAGGATCTCCCCATTCTCCTGAAAAACACCGGCTCTTCACTACTGAACTGTACTGTCACCAGCCACATGTGGCTATTTAAACTTAAAATTAAATAAAATTTTAAGTTCAGTTCCTCAGCCACACTAGCCACATTTCAACTACTCGGTAGTGACATGTAACTACTGTCTCCCATACTCAACAGTGTGTGTATGTATGTATATATATATGTATATACATACACATACACACAATCCGACTTTACTTTCATTCCAATCTTATTTTTCATTACTTCCTAAATATTTCCTCTGTCACTTTAAATAAGAGGTAGATAACTTTACACACACTTATCTTTCTTCAGAAACTAAAATAAACATAAGGGCTAGTACTGTGTCCCATTCTTATTTTCCACTCTCCTTGAATCTCATGTAAACAGATTAATACTGACTTGTGATCAACTACCATAACACTTCTTTAAAGGAGAGATTTTAGATTTTAGCTGTGTTCTCTAATGCTTTTCTCAATTTATGTTCTTGCTCTAGTAGGAATCTGGACTTAACTTTTGTAATGAAAATTAACAGAAGTTTCTTGATTTGTTTATTAGCCCTATAAAGTGAGAAAGAACTAGAAACCCAGACTAGCATAGAAACCTTTAAATGCTTAATGTGGATTACAGAACCATCACTGGTCCTTTTGGTAACTATGCTGTCTTAATTTGGGACTCTATCTATCCAAAACAGTAAAAATTCCAAAATTGGGGAACTCCTATTAACTTTATATAAGGAAATTACCACACTTTAATTTTTAAAGTTAGATTATTTATTTTGGATGATAATGTGTGGAAAAAGACTTAATACACATCATTATTCACAGTCATTTTTTGAAAAGGAAAAAAGATAATATAAGCTATAGTAAAACTTTAGTTATTAGAATTAAGGCTATCCAATTAACTAAAATTCTTCTGATGCTCAGTTTTTCAGATGGAAAGGTAAACAGGAAGGTAGCATGGATCAAAAAAAGAACAAGACCCTAGAAGTCAGATTCAGGCTTGAACTCTGACTTTGTCATTTACAACTTTAGGACTTCATAATGCAAATTAACCTTCTCCCATCATCACTAAAATGGAGCCAGTAATGCTGTAAGATAATATCTAGTATGGAGCTTAGTATATAGTAGGTACTAAATGAATATTTCCTGAATAAACATCAAAGACGGAACAAGCAAACACAAAGTACCTATGTCCTGAGTACAGACACATTCAGCCAATCCCTAGATACCATTCACACCAATAGCTTTGATCATATGTAACAATCATGAATATTTTGAATTAAGACATGAGTAAGGGAGCCATAGTTCTTTATAGAGCTGGCTGGATAAATGTTTGCTCTGCACATGAAATTTTCCCTATAAAGGGTTTCAAGGTTACGACGAGTCAAAACTATCTGGAATGTCATTTTGATCACAGGTCCTGGCCTTGTTTTCCAATCTAGTATTGCCAGGTATATAGCTAGCTGGTATTGTGATTCTTGACTCGTGTCCATTTCTAAAATTTTTAGAACACTTAGTGGGGAGGAACACCATTGATGAGGTAGTTCTGACACCCCCAGAAACTCTTCTAGGAACCTTTTAAAATAACAACTGTTTTGTTTTGTTTTCCCCTCCAGAATAGGCCTCAACAGAGCTATGAAGTAAAGGAAACCATTTCCTCTGGTCATAGCAGCTGTAAAAGTAGAGCTATTTGGGTTTTTGATTCCACCCAATTTGGTGCCAAGATAACCTTAACAAGCATGCTTTACTGATATTAACTAAATGGATAGGTATAAAATGTATGGTAGGGTACTACAGGTCAATGCTGGTAGAGGCTTCTTTTTCCTTTTGGTATTTCCCTAGATATATGCAGAAAATGCAATTTTAAAAACAGTTATCAAGATAATGGAAAAATAATTACCCCATATGCTCGGAGATTTTCAATTATCAATGGGTTAATCCTATTCAGTATATGAAATTTCTTAAAAATGGAAATAAATTCATATTTTAAGTTTTTTCAACAAGCCTGACAAAAAAAGATTTTCAGCTAACTCTGTTATATGGACCATGGAATTAATCACAGTACACCAGTCTTCTCAAAGAACATTCTAGTTAATCATTCATAGGGGAACTTAGGTTTTATAGCAATGCTTCCAAACTTCTTGGTACTATAAACTCCTTATAATTGCCTTGTGATTTTTTAAATTAAAATAATTTTATTTTGTGATTATAAAATTAAGATAACTGAGAAGTGACCAAAGAATAAGATAAAGTCATTTGTAATCCCATCACTCAGAGTCACCACTGTCCACATTTTGTAAACCCTCTAGAATTGGATAAACATCCAAGCATGAAATCATACTACATACGCTGTGTTTTCACAGCCTATTTTTCAATATAACAATATATCATGGACCTCTTTCAAAGAAAAGAAATGATGATCCATTACATCACTGATAATAGGTAAGCAGAACTTTTATAAAACTTTCCTAGGCTATGTTAACATTCCCATGACTGCTACTCTCCCCAAGTGCTGATAGATGTGCTATAGGAATAAGTATTCTGAGGAAAAAGAAGTCTGGATAACAAAGTCAAACAGGTACTTTTACCTCCCAGAAACTTACTTTATATGTCTTATGAATTCCCAAGAGTGAGAAACTGAAACATTCCCCAAACTTAATTCAGCATGAAACATCATTCTTTAGTTACAGCTATTAATATCTTGTGGAATGTAGGTTTATGTTTTCCAAATTTCTCTGTTAGAAAACATCTTAGACTATAGACTGATTCTGTAGTGTGGGTGGGGTCCAGAAATCTGGTTTAACAACTGCCCTGGATAAATGTTATCAAGGACCCTTGGGAAGCATTTAACCTAAAACTTTCTTAAAGGAATGGTTCTCAATCCAACTGAACCTGGAAAACTTTTCCAAACCATACACACCTAACACAGACCTCCTCATAGTTTAAAAAGTTCCTCAGGTGATCCTGATATCCCTTCCCCCCTAAACTCAGTGAAGAACCACTGCTATAACCTAGTTCATGATGAATGCCCACATATTCTTAGGCTGAAATGTGGGGCTTCTTTCCAAATTTGATTCTGGAAAATAGTAAACTCCCTTTAAAAGCAGTCCATGAGCATCTCTGACAAAAGCAGCTAAAAAACTAAGCTAAGAACTAACTTAAAGTTTAATACATATTAGGATTTTCTACCAGTCACTGCCTTCAAAGAGTAAGTTAATGGGCAGGAAAATTAAAAAAAAAAGACTCAAAAACTATAGTTTTACAAACTTTTAACTTTTTTAAAGTTTCACACAAAATCAAGTTTTACACAGTGACATAATTTCACTCTTTTCATTCAGACCCTTATGTGAAGAGGGAGTAATGAAACTGCAAATACAAACTTATACCTCCCCAACTCTTGACAGACCAATGGATCTCACACTTGATGTACTTAAGCACTGCCTTTGGAGCTTCTGATACCTGGGCCCTCACAGGAAGCTGTAATTCAGCATGCCAATATCTTTAACAGATGATCCCCATGTAAGAGTTTCATGGCACAGTTTTCTTACCAGGTTAGATACTGCTGAATATGAAATACCAGAAAAAGATCTGTTCAATCCATGCACACTTTTAGGCAAATTGACCAGATTCTCCAAAACTATATAATAAGAGTCATGTGAACTCTGGACAACAGTGCTGAGAAAAACACAAGTGCTCTCTGTTGAGGAATGTTTTCTTCTCAAAGAAGTGGAAGAAAAGGACATGAAGAAATGACTAATGGGGAAGAGGTGTTGAATTATATTATCTTACATTTTACTCTAAATTGTTTTACTTCATATATTAATGAGGTACTTGTTATACTTTAATCAGTATTTTTATAGAGAATTCTAATGATTTAGAAACATATCAACTGTGGTTCAGTCACATCCATAGGGAATCTAATCATTTAGAGAATAAGACAGTAATTTAGATCTGTTTTGCCTAGGTGGAAGTATATGTAAATTATAGGAAAATAAAATTAATTAAAAGTCTTCCAAATAAAGTCTTGGGAGGCCCAACTTAAAAAGTTAAGGTGAAAACCAAACAGTGTAATATACTTCAGCATTTTGGCAGTGAATGAAGATAGTGCTCTGAGTCTCAAACTTATGCAAAAGTCAAGTGCCATTCTTGGTAGAGGGAATCATGAAGTTTGTAACCAATAAATGGCATTAGTGGCTTATTGCAATGGTTTCCAAACCTGACTGCACCAGGATGGCCGGGGAACTTGAAAAAAAATGTAGGTTCTTGGTCCTATCCACTGAAATACCATCTTTGGGGAAGGTATCAGTCTAGTAAGAGGCCCAATGGAGAACTATGAGTCTGTAGGAAGTTGTTCCAGAAGCAATCAGACTAATGAGATTCAGAATAGATGGCTTCCAGGAAAAAACAAAACAAAACAAAACAAGCTGCTTCCTCTCCACATACCACCTGAAAGCAGTTGACCTAAAATGTAATAAATGGAAAAATCATCTATAAAGTTAGGAAACGTAATATTACAGGAAATATTAAAATTAAGAAGGCTGATGGAACACTGAAAAATATTTTTTTAAACTATTTTTCAGGAAGAGTCATACAAAGAGACTCTTCAAAGAAACTATTAGAGAATAGAGAATAAATTATACAGGGAATGGAGTACTAGGCTAACATAATTATGTAACAATATTTTTAAAGTATATCAAAACCCTCACTTCTGAAACTCTATGAACTTTCTCAAATAATTTTCCCTGTGTTTCCTGTAATATGATTAAATTCCTTAAGGGCAGGGAATAGACTTACTTTATCTCTTAGAGTACTATGACATAGCATATACACAGTTCTTAATTTAATATGACATATTTTTAACTCCAAACTTCATCCTGGGTCTGGTGATACAGGTACCATAACAGTAATGAAGTAAACCTGTGAGATACAGATTTCTGTATTATCTAGAAGTCCTTTCACATGCCTGTTCTGCTGGGAATGATCTTCAAAAGTCAGACGACATTATTACTTCATTTCTGAAGCCATCCCTGATTCTCCAAGCCAGAATCAGTTTTTTTTTTCTTCTTTGGTTATACCTCTGGGTATAAGCTCATATGACACTGATATTTAAAGTCATTTATTGTCCAAATATATTTTGAGCTCCTTGAGGGCAAAACCCTGCTTCTTAGCCATCGCTGTATCTCTGCCACCTGACATAGTGGTCTATGTATGTGAGGAACTTGATACATGTCTGCTGAATGAATGAATGAATGAATGAGTGAGTGAGTGACCACCACATGATACCCTGTTCTTTAAAATGTGCATCCCAAATTCAGGATCCACTCATGAATTACTTTGCTTACCCATTTCTTCCTTTCCTAAAACTGATTATTGCAAAAACTGTAATTTGGAGAAAATACTTATCAAGCCATAAGTTCTATACAATTTACTTCATATTAATAAAAAGGTCAATGAAAATAATCAAGAGAAAAAACTTTACCTTCTTGAAATAGTTGTCTGGCATAAGACGGTTCTCTGCCCTGAGGTTGGAAAAAAGCATAAATGCACTTCCTCACTAAATCTTCCCAGCCAGTTCTGCCAGCAGCTCTCAGGGAGCTAGTATCAATAGAGATGATTTTACCTACATGAAAAACAGAAGTTTACATTTGTGATAGCCTCTTGATGTAAGTCACCCATATTTCAAAATCAACAACTATATCTAAGAAATTTGCTGCTGCCCCTAAATGCTTAATGGACAAAACCATTAATAAACACCATTAATTTTTATTACATATGGTAACAGTGTATATAACACTTACATGATAAAATCTGCTTTGGTCTTGGAGTGTGTAATATATTTATCATATTCTAAAATTCGATTCCAGTCAAGTATTACAGTTGTACCATTAAGACCTGAAGCTGCACTGACTAATGAAAATCCAACTCCTCTGGTTTGCTCTTTGGATTCTACTCTCTATATACTAAATGACTAGATTACTTATTGGGAAAGGAGAGACAGAGATGAAATATATTTTGGTTTAAATTCATTTCCAATAACAAAGTGAAGAGAATATGAGAAAGTAAGCAAGACTTTCCTTTTCTACTTCCTCTTGGGCCATAGGCAATATTTCATTTAAGAGTAAACAAAGACTGAAGACAATAAAAGTTAAATCAGAAAAAGATAACAAGTGAGAGCACTGAGACTGGCTAGACATTCTGCACAAAGAACATATGCTTTATAAAATGTAGTGGTGATTTGCTACTGTTAGCATATTTGAACAAATTTCCTAAATGGCTATGGAAGAATTCAGGAAAATTATTCCTTAGTTAGCCAGGGCCAATTCATTTAGTTTGGGATTACCTAGATTTGTTTTATTTCTTTATGCAATCTTTTATTAACATAACATATGTAAGATATATATGAATTAGATTAATAAAATGAAAATCTGCAAACCTACCATCCAATTTCAGAACTTGAACATAACCTATACCATTCCATTATGTGTGTATCCTCACCTGTCATATCCCTCTGTTTTTATACTTTCCTATCAAGGGACACCTAAATCGTATTGCTTTTTGTTATTACAATCAATGCTGCTGCAAACACTGTCTACATTTTCATGGTAGCATGTGTTTGAGAGTTTCTCTAGGGCACATATGTAGGAACAGAACAGCTGAATCATAGGTTATGTGAATGTCCAACTTTATAACATTAAACTGTTTCCCAGAAACTTATATAAGAGTTACTATTAATCCAACATCATCTCCATCACTTGAGGTACTGTCAGGCTTCTTTACTTTTTACAATTAGTAGGTCAAAAATGTTTATGATCTAAATTTGTACTTCCTAACTCATGAGGTAAAGTATTTTTCATGTTTCCTCTTCTGTGAATCACTGACTTATCTTCTTATCTTCCTTCTTCTTACAATCAACTCAAACCTATTGTACTTTTTGTGCATCCTCATTTTAACTAACCCCTTCTTTATATATTTCACTTGGTTTGTTTGGAAATAAATTTATTAGGCCTCTTTAACTCAGAGTCTTGAATCTGATATATCTGAGTCTGTCTGATAAGGCTGTCACCCAAGTTTTGGTAAGAATGTAAATGGTAGAAAGGAAAGAAATTCACACTTAAATAAAGGAATTTTGTTATTTAAGAATAGTTTGTGGAAGGCCTGGTGAACACTTAATTGCAACTATAGACAATTACAGATTTTCTAAGAATTACAATTTTTTATTCTTTGCCTCTTATTACATCAGAGGTCAAGAGCTGGTTATAGCAGAGAATTAACTGTCACATGGATCTTCACATGCAACAATGCTTCTCAGGGCCAATGACTAAGGGTGGGGTGTGTGTGTGTTCATGTTTATGTATTCATGTCAGTACTAATCGGAGGGGAGAAAGTGATCAAACTATTAGTAATGGTAACAAATAATTAGGTAATGCAGTGACTATCTTAGAAAATCATGAACAGGCTGATTTGAAAGTTTAACCAACCAACCAAACCAACCGGTAAGCCACTGTACAACATTTCTTGGTAGACTTTCTTTTAAAAGGACATGAACCACCCCATATAGAATTAAAACTACTACTAAAATTTAAGGAATTAAATATCTAATACTGCAACTAGTTTATTAATTTTTATCTATATCAGTTTGATGATACTATAATAAAATGTTCTTTACATTTTAAGAACACTGTATTTCTTTGGCACCTTTCTATTTTCCTTATATTTTACATTTCCTCTGGTATCTTTTATGTAATAAGTGTGTACAGTACAGTCATGTCCTTGTAATAGTGCTCTGGCAATGCAATATAAAGCAAAAGGGCTTAAGGATATCTGTTCTCAGCAATTAGCTGTATGGTTTTGGAAAAGTCACCATTCTATCATTTGTTAAATGAGTGGGCTAGAATCTGTGATCTCTGAGGTTCCTTCTAGATTTATAATTATTTTATGATTCAGAGCTTAATTTTAAAATTTGTATACATTTACCTCAAAATCAGGTATATCTAAGATTTTAATCCTGGTTCTTTGGTCAGGAATAAAACTATCAGTAATAACATTGTTCCTGTGGAAAAATACAGTTTTCTTTAATCCAGAATAAGGGGTGCCTGGATGGCTCAGTCAGTTAAGCATCTAGCTCTTGATTTTGGCTCAGGTCATGATCTTACAGTCTTGAGATCAAGCCCTATGGCAGGATCTGTGCTCAGCAGGGAGTCTGCTTCTCTCCCTCTGCCCCTCCCCCCACTTGTGCACACTCTCCCTCTCTCAAATTTTTAAAAATTTATAAAAATAATCCAATTTAAGATTCAATGTATAGAAATGCAATACAAGAAAAAGCTGTAATATACTGTTCCTAAATTATCCTCATAATTTTTAGGCCTCCTTTGTCTCCATTTATTCTGTAGCCTGACTACCACCCTTTCTACCAAGCTTTTATTCTGCTCATAAGCCCTTACTTGGTTTTAGTGACCCAAAAGACCAATTACATTTTCAGTGGACCCTATTTTTTCTCCATGCATTAGTATTTTTGGTTTTCAATAAAGGTTATTAAATTTTTCCAGAGCTGTTCATTGGTGGAAAATGGAAAATGACATGTAGATGGAAGACTCAAAGAAGGAATGAAGAAAGTTATGGTGAGGGATAATTATTATGTACGGATGCCGTATCTCTAAGTCCTAGACATTTTCTTTACTATACTCTGTTATTAGTGCTAATTTATCCCCACCTACTCTTCAGTAAGAGCAGCTGGGAGCTTATCTTTAAAAACACAAGAATAAAGCACACAACAGGAATATTAGATTTCTGGGACTAAAAAATTATTAAATATTGTAACAAAGACTAATAAATGTTATAAATAATGGCAAAAGTCAAAAAGTACATTAAAACTAAACTTTCACAAAGAATAAATATAGTAGAAATAATTTTTTAAATGTTGGTCTGCTAAAAAAGATCTCGCAGTATCTATCCCTATTTTAAAATGAGAGGTGATATATAAGTAACTCTGATGTAAAAATATGAAACTTGATGTGTTAAAGTGAAGATAAGATTACATAACATATAAAAAATACTATAGAAAATTGTTAAGAATGGTAACAATTTGTTTTGGCTGAAAATTAAACCTAAAGTAGGCCCTTACAAAGAAGGCCTGACTTCCTGGCACTCTTACCATGACTTACTTTGGGCTCTATTGCCCTTCTTTTGGTTTCTCTAAAGCACTTGACTGTTTTCTCATGGGCCTTTGCAGCTGGCTCTCCTTCCTCAATCAGGAGTGTTCATGCTGCATCATGACCCTTCCTTGCCACCCCTTCCACACTTTGCAGAGTTGGCACGACCTCATTCTTTGGAGCTTAGCTTAATATCAGCTCCTCAGTAGGCATTAGTTAACCAGTGAATTTAAAAATAGGTTCTCCCTATTAGTCTCACTTTTATTATCTCATACCTTTTCCATCGTAAAACATACCACAATTTGTAATTACATTGTTGATTTCTGCTCAGTCATGTACACCCTGAGCAGTCACACACAGTGACAGGCACTTCTAGGCATTTAATCAATATGTCTTGAATATATATTTTTTTAAAGGGGGGAAGGGAAAAGAAATAGTCAGATACATTGAAGCATAATTTTAAAAACATCATTTATAAATAAATATACTTACATCTACATTGCCAAATTTCTTTAAAAATTTTATTCCATGATTATGAAAAATAATTTATAACCAAAACAATATGTGAATAGCTATAATGTTCTCCCCACAACCCTGCCAATGGCAATGATTACAGCATCTAAAATGCACAAGATGAATGGAGCACCTGGCTGGCTTGGTCAGTAGGGTGTGTAATTCTTGATCTCGGGGTTGTGAGTTCAAGCCCCATGTTGGGTGTGGAGATTGCTTAAAAGAAAAATCTTTAAAAGTTAATAAAATAAAAAAAATAAAATACACAATATCAAGACCATCATTTAAAATACTTTTTGTATAAGACCAGTGAACAGAAGCTAAATAGCAGACAACAAAAGGACACAAAATTTTGGATGTAAATCTAAACTTTGCAGTTAATACCTGTAGTATCTTGCTTGGTCATAAAGGATTCTACACCTGTAATGGCTGGAGGCCGAGGTAATCGCCGTGCAATACAAATCAAACATGACTGGAAATCTGCCCAAGACAAGATAAGGGGAAGTTGAAGAAAAGAAGGCAGAAAACAGTTCACATCTATCATTTACCATTAATGGTTTTCATAAAAACAACACATGTTATAGGATCTGACATAATACTGGAGTTACTCTGATCTAATAATATAATATTGGAGATAAAATTGCTGGTAGCCAAAAACTGGCAGCTCTGGGTAGAGATCTAGTTAGCATAAATTATCCCTTCCCATTGAATGTTCTGACAGAGACCAGAGGAGACAGATGTATCTCATGTACTTGGATGATAGCAACCTGAAGAAGTGGTTGTCACTAGATTAAAGGGACACAGTGATTTTTTAAATACAGTTTTTAGTCAATTTCCTATGCTTATCAATACTTAATGGCTACAAAGACTATTCTTACAACCGCTATGCAGATAATAATTACCATATGAGAAAAACACTTAACTCTTTCTGAAGAAGCATTATTTTGCCCTTGATGGAGGATTTTATGTTTTAGGATCTATAATTTTTTTGAAGTCCCATTTCCATTTTTGAGTGCTACACAGAATGTCACACAGCTAAACATGAACTTCAACCATAGAAGACAGACTGGCACTGGCATGTGTATCTTGTAAAAAGTCCTCACTTGACTGTGGCACCTATTTGCAGATGAAAGCTGCTACATGCATGGCCTTTTTTTGTATCCGATTAATTTCTCACCTATTACCTCCCCTAGTCCTTCCTTCAGTTTCTAATCTGTGGTGTCTTGACCTTAGTTCAGGCTAGCTCACATGGAAAACTCATCCACTGGCACATATTTGACTAATGCCCTGTTGGTACCATGTTCCTATTAGAGCGTCAGCTGTGTTTTCATCTGTTCATAAGTTTTCTCCTTATAAATTACCTTGTATGGCCTCAAAAATGCTAACTCCATTCTCCAACGTTCCCCACACTCTAAACTTGAAACTTTCTAAAAATCAGAGCTGTTCAACAGCCTGCTGCATCTGGTACATTTCCAACTGGCAGCAGTTAGCTACGTCTCTTATTTCTAGGCAGCAAGTTGGTTTGAATTTGACATTTTAGTGGGAATGCCAGCTTAAAACTGAGAGTGTGGGGGCATATGAAAGGGGTGATTCTAGGTGCTGGCAATTTTTTTCTTAAGTATTAAGAAATAACGTAGTAAGTTGAATAGCCACTATGATACATAATATAGTGACGAAAAATACTCTCTGAAAAATACTGTTTATAATCAGTTACTCTCATGATCTTTAAAGCCATGGAAAAAGCGATCAAACACCTTAAAATCACCCTTTGTTTTACCTTCTCCATCCTCTTGAATTGATTTTGGCTGTGACACGGTGAAACACTGCATGACTTCGTACCGCTGGCAAGCTTCTTGGTTCTCAGTGCCTGGCTCATCTGGAGGGTGAATTAGCATCCTGCAGTTAAAGGTATGGCTATTTCGTCGTGTTGCCTCCTGAGGCCAAGGAACTCCATTTACTGTGGGAGAAAAATTGATTATATGTCCGCCAATAGGGTGAAAAACTCTGAAGATACAAAAGACATACATTTAGCCATCTGCTTTATTAGATATTCAGATGAAAAGACAGATCTCTTCACACCTAACATTATCCTGAGGCAACAGGATACTTGTATTTCTTACCAAATGTCTAACAATTACAAAACTAAAATTTTTAAGAGATTGTGCAGGATTTCTCCCCTCAAAAATAAGGCCTTACAAATTCATAACAGTCTTCATAAACAGTTAAGGGCAGAAATTAAAAAGTAACAGCTTACTACTCTTTTGCTCAGATTTTTATAGCAGTTAATTAATACACTTTTCCATTTGTAACTGGAAATGAAAAAATGATTGGAAGCCACAAATCCAATGTAAAGCAGGAGTTTTAACCTGGCAGGCATGTATTCTTAAGGATGAGCTTGTAAAAATGTGCACTTTTTTGGGGAGAGGATTCAAAGTTTCTCAGAGGAGACTGTGAGTCAAAAAATATTTATAATATACAGAGACCAACCTTGGCTTCTTATAACCATTTTTTCTCATACTTTATATGCAACAATGCCTCAAATATAGTGGATAATCAATAAGTTATTACATAAAAATTGGGGTACCTGGTTGGCTCAGTCGGTTAAGCATCTATCTGACTTTTGATTTTGGCTGAGGTCATGATCTCAGGGTTGTGAGACTGCGCCTTGAGTTGGGCTCTATGCTGGTTGTGGAGCCTGCTTAAGATGATTTCTCTCTCTCTGTCCCTCCCCTCACTACCTCCCTCTCTAAAAAATTTAAAAATAAAAAATGTAAAGCTTTATTTTATGTAATACATAAAAATGACTGTTAAAACATAAATGTTGCCTGATTTGATATAAGAAAATGGAATTCAGTTATAGAAAAGATGTCTGTATATTTCTTTTTTTTTTTTTTAAGATTTCATTTATTTACTCATGAGAGACAGAAAGAGAGAGAGAGAGGCAGAGACACAGGCAGAGGGAGAAGCAGGCTCCATGCAGGGAGCCCAACGTGGGACTCCATACCGAGTCTCCAGGATCACACCCTGGGCTGAAGGCAGATGCTCAACCAATGAGCCACCCGGACTGCCCCAGATGTCTGTATATTTCAAGTGATCATCACTGTGTGATGGGTCACTATATCCCAGTTACAATGTTATGTTCAAACCATGGTGACAGTCAGAGGGTTTTTAAAAAGGCTCTCCTCTCACCATTCCCAATAGTTTTCTTACTTTATCCTCCTCACTGACCCTCCTTCCTTTTAACCATTTCATCAGCCTGTAACTGTTAGAGAAAATCATGGAAACAAACCTATACTGGAGGAAGGAGTCTTGGTTTTGCTATGAGCTAGCTATGAGGTTTGGGTTAATTACTTTATCTCTGCACCATCTTTAAAATAAAGGAATGCGCTATGTTATCTCTAAAGTAATTTATACTCTAAAATTCTATAACAAAACACCAAAGACCCCTTGATAATTCAAATATCAAACTAGTGATTTTAATAGAAATAACCATTTCAGGCCCCTAGGTACTATAAACACACAGTACTCTTTTCAAAGAAGAAATAAAGCTTCTATCCTATTGAGTGAATAACATAGAAAATAAAGAGGTACAGATTAACATTTTATTTGCATGTGTGGCTTAGTTATATAGAATTTCTAGCCAACACCCTCCCCTTACTTTTAGAGCACACATAGGCTAAGGAATAGGCACAGGGTTTAGCAAATGAACAGAGGCTAGAAATCAGACTCCATCCATCCTCTCAGCTAGACTCTTTTGTCAGCAATCTGTCCAACCATATTTGGAACTTCTGAGTTGAAACTACTGATCTCCAAAAATGTTCATTTTAATACATATATAACATGATAGTATTTTTTCACTCCCTTTTTTTTTCCTTTTGAGCAGGGTGGTGGGAAGGATATACATTTGTCACTTTCTTGTACATAATCACAATTAAAAACAGGTAATTTCAAGCAGAAGCTTCTGGTGGCAAGGCAGATGACTGCTCTGCTTCTCATTACTGTCGCATGATTAGGGCATAACAAGAGGAACAGGATAAAAGGAATGCTATCACTTGTTTGATGATACCCTCCCTTCATATTTACATATTGGGCTGAAATTAAATTTAAAAATATTTTTAACATAACATATTTCAGAATAATACTATGTATTATAAATATAATTACTGTATAATGGAAGAATAATAGCTATACAGAGTTCATATTTTTTTAAAAAAACACATTGCTTTGTACCTAGTGATTTTGGTAGCAGATTTTTCACAAATTCTGCATGATCCCCTACATGCAGTATGCTGTAGACACTGGTATTCATTAATTCCTCCTGATTGTAACCCAAGTAGCTGGTCACATTCTCTGACACAAATACAATTCTCCCTTCACAGTTCACAACAAAGAAAAATCCATCCAAAGCCTGCAAAGTCAAAAAAAAAAAAATTAAGAGATTGAAAGGTTAAAAATATAAAAGAAAAATAAACATAACACATTTCTCTATTGAAAAAGAGATAAAAAATATGGCAAGTTAAAAAAAAGATTTAATAGAAGATTTAATACTTAATAGAAGATTTAATACTGCATGTTCTCTGTAGAAGGGATATGATTTTGAAACAGACTATACAGTAATATACAGCAGACATGAATGAGTGTATCAACCCTCTGAGAGAGACACACTATGGTAGCAGATGTGAAGCAAATAATTGATATGCATACAGTCATAAGTATCTCTCAACTATAGGTTAAGACCTGGTTTCTACCCTCAAAGAACCTATGGTACAGTACTACAGAGATATAAATATAATAAAATACCAGTAATGCAGTGTCGGAAACATACACCAAATATTCTATGAGCACAAAGATAAACACCTAACTTGAGGTTGGGGTGGGAAACAAAGAAAGGCTGTTTGCAGACCCCTACCTGAGTTCTACAGGACATAGGAGGAGAGGAAGAGGAATGAGGGAAAAACAGTCTAGGCAAAGGGGAGAGTGTGGCACATTAAGAAACAAAAAAGCCGTTTAGAGTTGCTGGAGTACATGGTATAAGATAGGCTCATGGCAGGAAATAAATCTGGAGAGGCGGATAAGAGCCAAATCACAGAGGGCCCTTCTATGCTCTTGATACAGAGCTAGGGGTCTCCTAAAGGATATATATACCCTAAGGGGAGCATTAAATCCAGAGGTGCAGGGAAAAAATTAGAATCTCTATTTATAGTATAATCTAAAATACAAAGAAGAAATTAAGATTAATAAATCATGCTGACACCCTGATACCTCAACTCAGTCCAGACAGACATATCGCAAACCATGGATTCCTGACAGAAGATCCAGAATGTAGAGGTTGATGACTGCACCCTACTTATATATAACCTTTCCATTTATTGTTATATACTACAGTTTACTTGCTATAGAATATGCATAAGCAGTAGAAACAAGACCTTTGGAAAACAGTACATTTCTAGGATTTTGTAACAAGATGTAAAATGACCATGAAAATCCTTATGTCTCACATAAGTGTGCTAGTTATCTGTGGTAAAAATTCTTAAAAGAGCTAATAATGTCATGGCTTATTCATTTTTCTTTTTTAAAAAGGCAAGTG
Source organism: Vulpes lagopus (assembly GCF_018345385.1). Classification (NCBI taxonomy): domain Eukaryota; kingdom Metazoa; phylum Chordata; class Mammalia; order Carnivora; family Canidae; genus Vulpes; species Vulpes lagopus. The sequence goes on from NC_054828.1 coordinate 114,665,092, forward strand.
TTCCAAATTTGCTGACCTTTTCTATGATGACAAGTGGTTATGATAATAAGTTACCTAGCAGATGTTTTCCAAATAACAAACACACTTAATTTTGTCTATCCAGGGTAAAGATGAAATTTAAACAATGAAAAAGTAAACTGCCTTTCAAAAAGACACTTACACTACAGAGACAGAACATGAAAATGCATGTTTTGAAATGTTACCTTAGTTGTGACTTTGTCGCCAAAATGATGAGAATTACCTGTAAGAATTTTCTTCTCTGTGTAAAATGTTAAAAACAGGACTTTTTACCTGCTCAAAAATCTTCCAGTTTCAGTAGGCTTTAAACTAATTTTCTTTTTTTAAATGTGGAAATGCAACACCTTTTGATTACTTTGGAAGAATCACCAAGATAAAAAAAGATGGAATTTCAATAAAAACCTAGGGATATAATTAATGATCTAAAAACCTCACCATCAGATAAACCCTTTGCTAACCTATTTCATGATTACAAGAACACAGATAGGAAAGCACCCTCATTTCTAACTAATCATTTTGTTTGGGTTTTTAAAAATTAAATTGGCTATCAATTTCATAGCAGATGATCAATACATATTATTTGCCTTATGGCTTTGTGAAAATAGAAACAATGGAAATACAGCTGTATCAATTATTTAAAAGTAGATCCAAAATTATTTAAATTGTTCTTAGCTATTAACTGAATCTGTATAAATATGATTTCACTTATATTATTTTTAGTCTCTTAAAGTTTAATAAAGAACAGTGTGGGTATAACTGTGTCATAGTTTAGAGCAAGAAACAGTATTTTTTTAAAAAGATTTATTTATTCATTCATTCATTCATGAGAGACACACACACACACAGAGACAGAGAGAGAGAGAGAGAGAGGCAGAGACACAGGCAGAGGGAGAAGCAGGCTCCATGCAGGGAGCCCAACGTGGGACTCGATCCCAGGTCTCCAGGATCACACACCCTGGGCTGAAGGTGGCGCTAAACCGCTGAGCCACCTGGGCTGCCCCAAGAAACAGTATTGACATCAAAAGACAGGCAAGCAAAGTCTGGTTGCTCCATGGTGAGCCAACTGCAAGGGCCACACTACCCAGCCTCTATAATCAGCTAGTTTTCAGTGCCTTCTTGGTTCCTCCCTCTCTACCTCCCTGGTGACCCTGTCTATCCTCAAAGCCACAGTCTCTCCTTTGCTTTCTTCACTTTCTATGTCTGTCTCTGGAAGTCGCTTATTATCTGCAGAGGGAATGGGAGAGAACAAGACCCACTTCTGGGATCATGTCTGCCCAGTCTGAAGACCAGCCAACAGTGGGCTCAGTATCCAGCACCTATGGATTCACCCGGACTATTTGGTGTAATTATTTTTAAAGTATCTGCAAAATCAAAGGACTCCAAAGTTCTCCTTTATTATAGTAGGCCTGGAGTACCTGTGGTATCCTTTCCACAGACCCACTGGGGCTTCTCCAAGTTCTCCTCCTATTGACTGTACCTCACTTTACTGCCAGGCTGGGCGGTTATTCTAGTAACTGGCTTTTGGAAAAATGCAGCTGATCCGCCTTACAGGGAGTGAAGAACTTTCACCAGGTCTCTCTCTGCTTGGCCTCAGTTACATGGACTTGTTGTTTCCTCTGGGAAGTCTGGGGCATCATATTTCTTTTGAGCTTCCCCAGAAAAGGCTGGCTTGGAAAACAGGTCTACAAAGGCTCCCTCGTGGTTGCAGAGTTGTCCTGCTAACCCTACTTCTGGGATGCAGACAGCCTGTCTCTTGCTGGAAATGCCTTTTTTTTTCTAATTACGGTTGATATATATATATACTTATAAAAACTGCTTAAGTAGAAAAATGAAATAGTAGAAAATCGGCCAAAATCTCACCCCCAAAAGACTGGTAACATTTCAGGGAATATTCTTTGAGACTATTCCTATGAATATACAAACATCTCTAATTTCTTGAAGTATGACTAATATAATCTGCTGATAATCTCTTATTCTACAAGTTTCCCTTGTATGTTGTGCATATAATTAACTTCCAAGGTGATTCTGGGAAGGAATCTTTCTGTTTCTCCATGCCCTGGCAGTCAGTCTTCCACCAAGCTGCACACAGATGGTAACAAACATCCATTCATTCATTCACATTAGCAAACAGAGGGGTTTCTCTCCTGACCCCCCAGTGTTTCATGGCAGGGTCCACACTGGCCAAGGCTTTTCACAGGGCTTTGGCTTTATATCACTCCATAAGTTTCACTATCACCTACGTGCTAGTTAACATACAAAAATTCTGAGATAAAACACACAATTCTCAACAATTTTATGGTCTCTGAAGGGAAAAAGACAAGTACGCATAGCTGTAATATAGTACAAAGAGGAATTCAAAAAGGTTAAGCACAGAGTGAAGCACTCAAAATGGGCAAAGGAGCTACTGTTGTTGGTATGGACTACTGGGAGGAGGCCACACTACACCCAAGAGAAGTCTTAAAGGACACGGAATAGTAACTCAGGTGGATAAGGGATGGAAAGGACATTCGTAACAGAGGAAACAGACCAGAATTCAAAAAACAAAATCACCTTGTATGCACTTGTTATTATCTCTGTTATATATAACAGCAAAATGCGTTTTTTTTAAATCTTCCACAAAAACAAAAAAATAAGAAACTTATTTTAAAGGCAATGGGCATTTTTTTGAAGGCAACGGTTTTAAGCACAAGAGTGACATGATCTGCTTTTGTAAAGATCGTTCTGGCAGTAGGTTTGGCGTGCAGACTGGAAGCAAGAACAGTTGCAATGCTATTGTGATACTCCAGTTCAAATGAGAGCCCGCATTAAGGCAACAGCAGTGGAAGTGATAGAAGAGAATTTGACACACGCAGAACAAATAGCGCTTGGTGACCTCTTGCAGCTGTGGAAATGAGCATTTAGGGAGATCCTTCACTAATGATGTAAGAGTCCTGGTAGATAAGTGCCTTTTTCCGAATCTACTCTTTTTATTTTATTTTATTTTATTTTATTTTATTTTATTTTATTTTATTTTTATTTTATTTTATATTTTATTTTATTTATTTATTTTTACTTTTTTCCCCTCATATTTTTAAGCCAGAGGTAAAGGGACACATTGTAAATTTAGTTTTAGAAATGTTATATTTGAGGGGCACCTGGGTGGACTGCATCTGACTCTTGATTTTGGCTCAGGTCACGATCTCAGAATTGTGAGACTGAGCCCCGAGTCAGGCTCATTCTGGGCAGGGAGTCCGCTGCTTAAGATTTTCTTTCTCTCTTTCTCTCTGCCCCTCCTGCGCCTGCTCTTTCTCTCTCTCTCTCTCTCTCAAAAAAAAAAAAAAATATATATATATAATATATGAAATGACTAAGGAACATTCAAATGGGGATGTTCAAAAGGTAGCAAGATAGAGTAAAATTCTGAAAAGAGATCTGAGCTAAAGATAGACATTTGCAATTTACAGGTACATATGGAATCATCTGGTTTTCTGTTTATTTGTTCTTAACTATAATCATCTTTTTTCCTTCCACAGAATATCTGATTTCCTTTGGAGACTTACTTTCTACTTATTTCCCATTAAATAAAGTCTCAGGAGATTCTTAATCAGGCCAATGGGAGACTTCCAATCTGAATGGGGACCTTGAGGAAAATTACAGAAAGAACAAACATGGCAGGAATGCATTCATAGCAGCAGGGTACTCCTGATGGGTCTTTCTAGGAGACTGTTCATATCCTATCTGCTCTCTAGCTTCCTTAAGAGTAAGAGGCTGGTTTTATCTTATTTCCAATTATGGTTCAGTGATATCCAAATAGCACTCCAATAAATTCACATTTGCTTAATTTAGTCAGAATTGGTGTCTGCTGCTTGAAAACCAAGTACCCTAAATGATAATTTATACATACCTACATGCACACACATGTACACAAATATATCACAGGACACAGACACAGACGTAGACAAAAGTACCTAGTACCCAAAATGTGCATGGGATAACAAAAAGGAAAAGAGCAAAGGCCAGAACCCTGAAGGATGCGGACATTTAACAAGGCAGGTGAAGAAAGGGAAATTTGAGGGAGGGGCTGAGAAGGAGCTGGAGAGGAGATAGTTTTGTCAAGGATACAACACAAAGAGTCTTAATAAAGAGGGACTGGGTGGTGAACGGTGGTCAAGAGGCACACTGTAATGCAGGGAATGGCACAAAGTGAGGTTAGGAGGCCTGAATGCTGAGGAAGGTACTGGGAAACCTCCATGATTAAAACAGAATTTTTCTTGGGAAGCAGTGGGAGATAAGATGCTAGAGTCCGACAACGCAGAGTTTTGAATAAGAGGTAGGGAAATTCAGACAGTAGAAACAATGGACAATGAGGACGATAAAAAATGCAGGAGTACTTACTATGTGTCAAGCAACAAATATTTGTTGAATAAAGTCTAACTCCACTCTCCTTTTAAATATGAGGAAATCACCTCCAGTATCTTCATTCTTAACTCATACTACTTTATGTTTAAAAGGGGGAGGGGCACCTTGGGGCTCAGTCAGTTAAGCCTCTGCCTTCAGCTCTGGTCATGATCCCAGGAATCTGGGATCGACCCCCCTGTTGTCAGGTTTCCTCCTCAGAGGGGAATATGCTTCTCTCTCTCCCTTTGCCCCTCCCCCTCCACTTGTGCTCTCTCTGATAAATAAATAAAAAATTTTAAACAACAAATAAAAGGGGGGAATAACTGGAAAACTATATGGTGAGAATTCCTCATAGGATGGTTGATAATTGGTTACTTTTGAGATGTGCACATCTTCTATCTAAGCAAGTCCCTCTAGATCAATGCTGCCAAAGAGAACTTGCTGTCATTGCAAAAAGTTCTGTATCTGTAGTAGTCATTAACCACATGTGGGCATTGAGCATGTTACATGTGCCTGGTGAGGATGAAGTACTGAATTTTTAATTTTATTTAACTTTGAATAGACATGTGTAGCTAGTGGCTATCTTCCTGAGTAGTGAAGCTCTAGACTGCCTGAATGAATCCAAGGGCACTGTCATGATGGCTTTTCACCACTTCTCCTAGCTGCCCTGGATTAGATTATATAAAGTTTAAGGCAATGAGGACAAGATTGGGGGATGCAGAAGAAGGCAGAGAAAAAGCTGCTGATGGAGGCAGCGTTCAAGTCTGTAAAAGTTAGTGATTCTATTGTGAAGTCTGTTTCACATATCTATAGCTAATGAAAATACTGTTAGCTCCTTGAAGTCAAGAACCTAAATATATTTCTATTCTGAGGTTTCAGAATTTCTAACTTGATGTGCTTTTTCATATTTGAATTTGCTTGCCTGATGGCCTCTAAATCATGTATGATACTGTGTTACAGCTTTTCCTTGATTCACAGTGGTTTTCAGGTAATAATTTCATCAGCTAAAAGTAATAATTCCTACTTTGTTTTCTTTTTATAGTAGCTTTAAATGGACATTTTCCTGTCATTTCCTCTTCATGTTAAAGTGTTGTGGACTTGTCTCACACAGCAATAATGAATGTTTACATAAATTAAAGCAGCAGTAATATTCTCTATCTCCAGGTGTGATGTGTTCGGTTTGTTGGTAATCTACTTGCTTTCCATGTTGATCTCTGAAGTTTCTGAAGAATGTATGATGCAGCTAGGATTTAAGTGATCACCATTTTCCTACAGGAACCCCCCAAATCTCAACAACTTATAATATAAGTATACTTATACTATACTTCTTAGTATCTTATACTTCTTAGTATCTCTTTTTTTTTTTACTTCTTAGTATCTCAAAAGACATTATATGCAGAAAATAAATTCAATAAAATATTTAATGAATCCAAAGGAGTCCTGAGCCTAGCTTTAAACTTGGCACTGAGAAGGCAGACAGAACCAACACACGAAAACTGGGCAATATGCAAGAATTAGTCTACTAACATCCTGTGGGGTAGAAGAGATAGGCAGTAAATGCTGGGGAAGAGCAGGTCTCCAGGAAGCTCCAAGGGTACTCAAGGAGGGGGCCGGTGACAGGTGCCAGACCAGGCAAGGAGATGTGGTAGAAGTTGGAAATAAACCAAAAGTTACTTTTCTTTCTTTAACGTATTTTCCTCTAATAGCTTCCATTTTAAAATTTCAAAATATAGCAAATTTGAAAGAATTCTGTAGTGAACATCCGTACATTCACCACCTAGATTCTACCATAAACATTTTTACCTTACTTGTTACAACACTGTTTCCAAAATATGGTCATGTGTCACACACTCAATTCAGTAGGTTATGAAGAGGATATAATAAAAATCGTCGGACTCGATCAGGTATGATTAGCATCCCCTCTCGATCCTGTATGCATACACACTCTCAGATAGCAGTCATTTCTATTCAGTTTCAATGACCTATGTCTTTATATATTTTTTACTATCTACAAAATACGTGCATTTCCTTAGTAAAAATCATTAAAACTGACAGTGTAAGTAATATAGTGGTTGTGTCACATGAAGGGAAAATGAAGAATTTAGATTCTGAGGGCAAACTGCTACTAGGAGAGTAAAAAATATTTAGCAGCCTGTTAAAAATAAAGGAACAGAGTATGTGAAGGGTTAGAACAAGAAGTACATATTTAGGTGTCATCTCCTAAAGCACACAAAGAATTTCTGGGGCTAGAAAAGCCAAGAACTGAATTTTCAGAATATTCTCACATTAGCAGTATTGGCGGAGAGAATTATGGATAATAAAAAAAGAGCAATTAGTTGGGGTAATAGAGGAAAAGGTATACGGGAGCTAGAACATAAAGAGACTCATACAAGTCTGAGTTGTCAGAAAGACTTCACCAAAAAGGAGGGCCTTCAAGCAGGACAAGAAAAGGAGAATTTATTATTTATACAAAATATATTAAAAATATATAAAATATGTGTATATGTGTGTATATATATATATGTATGTATATGTATACATGTAAGTGTACAAATGAAACTAGGCCTAGAGACAGAAATGCATACTCTGCAGGGAATGAGTGTGTCCACACACATGTTCGTAAACATTCATGTATGAGAGGGGGCACTTGAGGTGATGAGCTTGCTCGGAAATAAAACATCTGCATTGAGAACAGAGGGAGTGAGGATTAGACAGGAAAAGCTGGAGAGAAAATGACAATAATTACAAGATTATTCAAGTTTCAAGGTTCTTCACTTTAAAAAGTTTAGGAGAGGGTTGTTAAAATATTAAGTTCCCTTATAGTATTTACATAAACAATTAAAAATTTTAATCAGGAAACTTTTTAGGAAAACATCTACTCTGATAAAGTGTGGCATCCCTTACTCAAAAGTGAAATTCTACCATAGATATACATAGATAACACTAGCAAACTAAATTATAATGTTTTATGCTCCCAAAGAGTCCCAACCACTCCAGGAATAAACGGCAGAGCCGTGCAGCAGGCTTCAGTTTTCCATCTGACTACATAGAATGCCTTTATGAAAAGTTCTCATATTCATTATTCACATTTAATTCTGAAATAGCCATAACTGTCAAAATAGATTATAAAATAATTATTAAAGGTTTTTGAAAACTTACTGTGTTTTAAAATTTATTAATTAGAAGTAAAACATAAAAGATAAAGAAAAAACCAAATTGGCTTAGATCAAAGATTTTGATCATTTTGTGACTAAGTGAGAACAGTTACCTCCAACAGGAGAGGTCCCAGGGACTCCTTTTCTATCACTCCCTGACTGCTCGATGAGATGTCTGATTTCTGCACTTCATCATCAGTTGTGGATTTCTCTATAATAAAGAAACAAAAAGTCACACATCCAAAAAGGGTGCATTTCTCTATAATAGCAAGTTTGTGAAGACAAGATTCACCTAATTTAAGATTCAAATAACATCTATAATCTAGGTGATATTTATTAATAGTATTATTTCATCTTAATATACTCATTTTATGGATGACAAAATTGAGGGTGACAAAGATTGAGTAACGTGTTGCACATCATATAACTAATAAATGGCAACAGGAAAATTTGAATTCTAACCTATTAAGTCCAGTGTTCCAACAGTGGGAAAAACAGTATAGATAGCCTTTTGAAAAAGTCTACACCAAAAGTTTTTAAGAAATGACTAAATTGTAGAAGAATGATGATTTCCTCCATTTTTATACTCTTCTGATTTCATCAATTGCCACTGAATAAAGAGTGAACAAATGCTCTTTCCTTTAAAGCCTGCATGAATTAGCTAACCTTTCACATTCATGTCATGGCAATCTGATTGATAAACCCGTAACCGCTAAATGATCCTGAAATTCTTTTGTGCAGTGATGCTATGCTGGAAAAGTCATCCATCATCTTAAAGCAGCACTATACTTAAATAAGTTTCCAATCTGTCAAACTAGTTAGTTAGCCAAAAACCAAATGTGGTATTATTGAATACAGATATCATTTTTTCACTTTAAAATATGAACTATTTTATATATTACAAAAAAAAAAACAGAAAATGACATAGCATACGTTCACATAGCCACTGTTCATTTTTCACAGATGTTAACATTTGCTTCAGGTCCTTCCTTTTTAAAAAATAAATGTTGCACACAGAACTAATGCTCTGCCACCATTTCTCCTCTGTCCCTTTTCAGAAATAACCAGCATTCTGAGGTCAGTGTAATAATTTCTAAGCTGTTTTTATTATTTAAGTACACACATGTATGATTTCATGAATAACAGATTGTTGTTTTGTGTCTTAAAGTTTACATAAATATATAGAATTTTTCCAACTTACTTTCATTAATCAATATTATGTTTGAAATTTAAGCACACTGATATAGATTTGATTCATTCATTTGAACTGGTATACAGTATTATATTATATGAATAACCCATAGATTTCCTAGTTCACTATTAACAAACCTTTGACTATCACAGTGCTATAATAAACTATTTTCAGTATTTCCTTTTTTGTACATGTGTGACAGGTTTCTTTAGGGTAAATACTAAAAGTGAAGTTGCTAGATCATATAGGGTCTGTGTATTTTCTATTACTAAGTTTGGGGAGCTAGGGGGTTCAGTTGGTTAAGCATCTGCCTTCAGCTCTGGTCATGATTCTGGAGCTGCAGAATCGAGCCCAGTTTCAGGTTCCCTGCTCAGCAGGAAGCCTGCTTCTCCCTCTCCCTCTGCGACACCCCCCACCCTCTGCTTGTGCGCGCTCTCAAATAAATAGGTAAAATCTTAAAAAAAAAAAAAAAAGTGCTAAGTTTGATAGATTGTTCTCTAAAGAAAATGTACCACTGGTCATGTTCATGGGTTTTTATTTTTCTTTATCTGCATGGACAGTTGATGTCACAATTGTGTGTGTGTGTGTGTGTGTGTGTGTGAATCTAATGGGTGTAAAATGTCATCTCATATAGTATTCAGAGTAACAGCTTTACTGAGCTACAATTCACATAGCATGCCATTCATGCATTTAAAGCATACAATTCAATGGTTTTTTGTATATTCACAATTGTGCAACCACCTTCACAATGCATTTTAGAACATATTCATCATCTCAAAAAGAAACCTTGTGTTCTTCAGCAGAGTTACTCCCCATTTTCCCAAAACTACCAAGCCCTGTGCCAACCACCAATCTACTTTCTATCTCTATGTATTTGCCTATTCTGGACATTGTATATAAATGGAAACATACTTGTGTGGTCCTATGTGATGGGTTCTTTTGTTTGGCCTATTTTCAAGGTTAATCCATATTGAGGCATTTGTCAATACTTAATTCCTTTTTGTTGCCAAATAATATTCCACTGTATAAGTATACCTCATTTTACTTATCCATTAATCAACTGATAGATATATGGGTTGTTTCCAGTTTTAAGCTATTTATGAATAGTGATATTATAGATATTCGTGTGCAAGTTTTCATGTGGACATATGTTTTCATTTGTCTCAGATATTTACCTACAAATGGAATTGCTGGACAATATGGTGGAACTACTGGACTATTTTCCAAAGCGGCTGCACAATTTTATTTTTCATTCTTACCAGCAGCATATAGGGGTTCCAATTTCTCCCATCCTTACCAACGGTTGTTATCTGTCTTTTTGATGATAGCTATCTTATCTCATTGTGGTTTTGATTTGCATTTCCCTGATGGCTAATGATATCGAGCATATTTTTCCTGTGCTAATTTATTAGTCACTTATAGGTCTTTGGAGAATGTCTATTCAGAGCCTTTGCCTATTTTTTAATTGGGCTATCTTTTTATTATTATGGTATAGAAGTTTCTCATTTATTTCTAAGATCTACTTCCTTCATCAATTCATGCTTTTATAGAATTAAAACACAGGTTTTTGTGTTTTAAACAAGTTTGCAAAAAAACATAAACCATCAAGTCCAAGTAAATTAAATAACTGTGTGAAAAGCAAAACATCTAAAATTTTAGGCAAATCCTAAGGCAGGAGTAGCTAAGTGACCTACTTTCTGGCTTAAGGAATGTGAACAGAAATGACATGCAATTTCTGGGTCTTATCCTTAAAAGGAAAGAAGCATGCCTTCCCATTTTCTTCTTCCCCCTTCTTGTCAGCTGGGATATGGACAGGTGAGCCATGTCTAACCATGTGAGTAATGGTAATATACTAGGAATGACACAGCAAAAAAGATGGAAGGAATCACAACCTCTGACACATACATAGATTATCTTGTTAAAGCTACTGTGTTTGGGGTCTCTTGTTACAGTAGCCTAGCCTATAATTGTAGCTAATATATTCTGTATTTCCCAATAACATGTTTATTTGCTATATCTTGATTATGTTCATGACAGACATTACTGACATGCAATCATAAAAAGACTTGAACTTACATCAACCTTCTACACATATATTTCTCCCTCACTCTCCCTCCCTCCCTCCATTCTCCCAATATAGTTACAAGAATTTTTAGAGCAATCAGTATTTAATGTCTATGTTACTGTAGCTACATAAATACATGGTTCACAAATGAGCCAAGGTATGTGCTACAATTTACATTTCTTATATTTTGTGTTTTAGTTTTTTTTTTTAACTCATCTCTAAACTGTCCCCAAGAGCTGAAAAATTCCTCTCAATTTGGTCAGTCATCAGATATTCTTCCTTTTTTTTTTTTTTTTTAAATGGAACTTTTCCTCCTGGAGACCCATATCTACCTGCTTCAACTGGGACTGGCTACATTTTTAGGAAGATGAACAACTGTAGTTCTAAGTCTCTATTCTATCTTTCTTCTGTTAAGATTCTATGGTTTCCTTGGATTAAGATCTTATGCCTTTCTTTCTTGGTTTACTACCTTGGTTTTGGTAGCTACTTCTGAAAAAAGTACACAAAAAAACTTTTCAACTGAGGCTTTGAACATCTGAAAATGTCTTTATTTTGCACTCATACTTCATTTGGGTGCACACAGAATTCCAGGTTTAGAACTCTCATTTTTCAGTGCTGCTATTCAGAAATCTGGATACATTCTGAAAATCTAGTATGCACCTATTTTTTCTTTCTCTTGTTTTTTCTCTGTAGTTTCTAAAAATTGTGCATTGGTATGGGTTTTTTCTTTTTTCCTTTCTTTTTTATTCACTGTGTTGAGCACTATATGAGTGCTTTCAATCTGGAAATCCACACTGCTCTAATTCTGAGAAGTGTTTTGTTTTTATATCATTACTCTTATAATTTCCTCCCTTCTATTTGGTCTGTTCTCTTTTTCTGGAATTAATCATATGTTATACCTCCTGAACTAATCCCATAATTCCCATCTTTCCTTTGCTTTCCACTGCTTATCTTTTTACTTTATTTTCTAAGGGATTTCTTCACACTATCTTTCAACCCTTCATCTATTTATTCAACAAATATTCATGAAAGTCTACTACATAGCCAGGAATTGTTTTAGAGATGGAGAACACAATGATGAGCAAACAAAAATCCTCACCCTTAGGGGGCTCTAGTGGGAGTAGGGAGAAAATGTGGATAGAGGGGGCAAGACAGGGAACTGATTTTGTCATGTTGACCCATTCCCAATGGTCAGTGTCTGTGTGTCTTTTCCTTTGGACTGCTCAGGATCCCCAGGGGAGTCCTCTCACCTCTGACTTAGGGAGCATGAGTCAGGCTGTTAGGGTTTAAGATCAAGCTGCAAGGAGACATACAGCCTCTTACTGGCTTTCCCCTGCAGACTTAAAATACCAGTTTCTCCTGTCTGCTCAATCGGCTGTCACTAGACAATTGACTTTCCAGCTTATAAAATCTTAAAATCCTGTCACTTTAATCATTACAAATATATTTGTTTATAATCTTTTCACATTGCTGCTCTTAATCTGAAGTTCTTTTGGGACTATTCCTTATGTTTGTTATTTGGGGTCCTACTTACTGTAGATTGTTTCCTCATATGTCATTTAAAGTTTTAGCATAAAATCACCTTGGGAGCAATTTTTCTTTGGGAATGTCTTGGGGCCAAGAGACACTCTGCCTTTGGTCTCTTTTAACTCTTTGCTAGGGATTTTGTGGCGTGGGGTCCTCAGTAAATATGGCTAGTATAAATATGAATCATAAAAAAAAATGAGAGTCTTCTCAGAGGAGACTGTTTCCCACACCCAGAGCCAAGGCAGAGACCAACTTATTTTTCAGATGGAGGGAGTTACCTACAACTGAGCTACTGTCTTTCAACACTGTGCCAAAGCTCAGGTCTGACACCACAACTTATGTTTCTTGACTCTATCCCTTATGGTACCAGGTTCTATAACCTCCCAAGGCAACAAGTGTTCAAGTTAAATTAATAAGCCTTGTTGTTATAACAAGAAGGCTCTCAGATTCATGTTATAAAGACCATATAAACAAAAATGTTTAATAAAATTATGAAATTCAAAGCAATTTCTTAATAATAAAAAAATAAAATCACATATTATAAAGGTCCTTATAAAAAAGCACACAGCCATGGTTTTGTTTTGTTTACCTTGTTCCATTCTCTTCATTAACTGTATCTGATCGACTGTCTTCTTCAAAATCTTGCATTTGTCTGGTTTTACACTCAAACTGTCAATGTCACTGATGTTGGCAGATAGTAACTCAGCTAGCTCTTCTAAATATTTATTTTCTTGCTCCCTGCGTCTCTTTTCAGTGCTGTTCCACAAAGAAAAACCAGTTAGTGTACATTTCTATCACCATACTTCCTTCTCTGTTCAAGTACTTAATATTAACAACCTTATAGAGATCTGTAATTTTATCTGAAATATAAAGTCAGATTTTGAAAACAATCTAAATTCACATCTGAAAAACAGATACTCCAAAATACCAAAGTGCAGAAGACAATTCTGGCCAAAATACATAAAAAGAAAAACTGCCATCACAGATGTATTTCCTCCTTAATGATGTAAATGTATCAAATATTTCAAATAGCCAATGAATGTTAAACATTAAAAGGAAGCAGACAGTACATATACAAGTTGCACTTGGAATTTATTTTATATTCTAAATAACAACTCCTTGAAATAGAAAATGTGAATTTTCAAATAACTTTGATATATATCAATTAAGCAGTGAGATTATACTAGTTCAAATAAGTTATACTCGGAAATCTGAAAAACTCATCTCTAATAAACTCTTAATTTGTATAATGATTAGACCATTAGTTGGTCCTCATCAAAAAGAAAGGAGTATCCATCCAAAAAGTAAAATAAAAAGAATAATAGATCAATAATTAGAGATAAGGTACAGAGAATGTCTTTTGTATACAACTTTGTTCTAAAAAAATAGAAAAGACATCTATTTATAGGTTCTCATAAATGTAATACAATCAATTTTTATTTATCTGGAAGCAAAATAATGAGAACAAAGGATAATAGTGCAAACAGCTAGCATTTTATATTCATTCAAATGAAGTGAATGAATATCGTTCACTTTTGTTTTCCAGTCTTTACTCCTGGTTTAATTAGCCAAATCATCAGGCAACTTGCTTTATGTAATACATGCAAAGACAGTGAAGTATTACTTTGAAATGAATTTTTCCATTATCAAATTAACATAATAAGAAAGACTGGTCACAAATAGCTCTTTGTTTTAATAAGCAGCAATCAAAATCATCTGGTATAATGGTAGAAAAAAAGAGGTGAAAAGAGGGAAAGATCAGTTGCTTTTTAAAAAGTTCATAATTGACAATTAAAAAAACCACTTTTCGTAATAAAAAAAACACGATAAAAGCAATAGCATTTCCATAACAATGCAGTAGTGTTGAAAAGAACCAAGTCAACCAATAAAATGTATTTAACTACATAAAACAAAATACTACAAAATGGTACACATCCCAAAACATAACCAAATTTTAAAACCATAATAATCATTGTCTTTATCTTTAAAGCCTTTCATTATTGAGTTATTAGTCTCATCTTACTTAGTAAAACTTTATCTGAGAATTTCCAGATGGTATATGCAGCAAGGTATTTTGACAAATTTCACACCAAGGTGTTGAAAACATGAAGAAAATGAGTAACACACATTTCCATATATGCAAGGTTTCAGAGAACCCCATGTCTGCAAATTGACAAGTTTTTGCCTTAGAGAAACTAATTCATACTACACTTATTTTGTAGATTCAGTTTAAAGTATCATCTGTTTAAATCCAGGAGTCTAAATTCCAATATGAGTAAACTGGATTCATGTGGTGGAACCCTCAAATCTGTTTTTGACATTAAGTTTTATGTAAAACTGAAATGCCTGACACCACTGTAGAGTAAAATAAAGTGATAGAATGGCAGGATAGTCAGACAGAGAGGTGACAGAGGAAGGAAGAAGCTAAGAGTAACGAAATGCTGAGGTGTCTATAAAATGACTTAAGAATGAAACTAGGAAAATCACCACAAAATGAAGTAACTAATAAGCAAGGACAGAAAATGAGAGCAGATATATTCAAATAAAGTTAAAACTGAAGAAGGGGCAGGTGTGACAAAAAATTTCTACCTTAATGGAAAAGAAGGTTTCCTTTATTACTCTGGGCCACCTACATTTCACCAGCCCAACAGACTTCCATTGATCTGGCACACATGCTAGTTAACAAAGCTATGAATTAACTCCTCATGTATCTTTTGTTTTCAACTACTAGCTTTTTCATAAATGTTCCTCTGCTTATTATGTGCCAGATAACCTTGTAGTATGTACCAGGGACCCACGGTTAAATTAGAGGTAGCCCCAATTAGTGTGAGAATAAAGAAAAGGAGCTATTACACTGACAAGACTGTAATACTACAGAAGCTCACAGAGGTAGCACCTAGACTTAGAGAATGAATTGTCCCAACCCAGCCAGTAGAGAGGGATTGGTTTCAGGGTGGGGGAGGCAAACAAACCCAGCTTTTTCAAAGGTATAAAATGAGAATGAAAATGTCAAGTTAAAGAACCTGTAAGTAGTTCAGCATGGCTGATGTATAAATAAGAAACAAAAGGGCAAGAGATGAGGACCAGGCCCGATCATGAGGGCTCTTTCATACACCATGATAAAGAGCATGGTACATTGCTTAAAAGCACAAGTTGAAACTTCCTCAGTCATTTATTAGCTATGTAACCCTGGGCAAGTTACCTGGGCAGCAATTTACCTTCTCTAAGCTTCAATTTCTTTAACTGCAAAACAAGGATGATGACATTAATTATCTCCCAGAATTTTGTGAGGATTAAAGATGATACATGTAAAACGCTTGGCAGAATTCCTGGCTATTAGTCCAATAAATGTTATCTATTATCAACATTTTGGCTATGATTATTTATTTTCAGGGTAAGAGGAAGCCCAGAAGGGTTTTAGAAGAATGTGTGGCATGACCAGATTTGCAAGCTCCCTGAAGATAGAAAACATGCCTCATTTCACTTATATCCTTATAACATCATGCACATCATGCTGGTTGAATAGCAGGCACTTAATAAAGCACTTGTTGAGCTGAATTAGAAATGTTATACAGGCACAAGGCACAGCTATCCACTATTTTGAGACCAGCATTTTAATCCCCATTCTCCAGTAGAGTTAAGGAATGGAGAAAAGAGAATAGGAGGAGATATGAGACATCTCATCCCATCAAACAATTACTAAGAAACTCTATCAGGGCTCATGGGCACAAGGGCTCTCAATACCCTAAAATATAACGTACACTTTTATGATTAATGAGTTCAAAATCTGTTTAAAGTGACAGCAGATAACAAACCAAAAGAAACATGACAAGGTGGTATTCATGTGCAAACTCCAGTTTCAAAATCACAAAGTTTTGGTTTACCATATCAAAAATATCAATTGAAAACTAAAGCCCACACTTATAAACCTGAAGGAGAGAATGTTCTCAAACATTCTGAAAGCAAACATTCGATTATCCTTACAAACATATAAGGATTATCTTTAAAACATCTGAGAATAATATATTAGTTTTTTGATATTTATAATAACATGATTATGTAGGTACAAAAATATCAAAGTTTTATAAATAAACCATAAAACAAATAAGAAAGTTCAGAACATTAGACCAATAATCCCAAATCATTAGTATTCCTGTATATTAAAAATTGCCAATTAGAAGGTGCAATAGACAAAATGATATCACTTCTAAAAGCAATAAAAATTCTGTGGTACCCTGGAATTATCTAACTAAAGACGGGCTAGTTGTTCAAAGAGGAAAATTATAAACTATTGCTGAAGAACAGTGAAGACTTGAATACGTGAACAGCCTTTATATTTACAAATAAGAACGCTCTAGAATCTGGAGTCTAGAAAATAAAAATGTCATTTCTCTCCCAATTTAATGCATAAAAGTAAATGAAATTCTAATCTAGATCCCAGGAGTATTTTTCCCCCCAGGGGAAACTTATAAAACTGATTTTAAAATCTGAATGGAATGGTAAAGGGACAAGAACAGGGAAAACAATTTTGAAAAATGACAAAAAAGAATGTCCTGCCCCTTCAGATATCAAGGTGACTGTCATAAGAAGGTTCGAAACTAGATCTCTATCTATTCAGGAACTCAGTTTATGATAAAGTTAACAGCACAAAAGCAGGGAAAGGATAGGGTCATTCATAACCACTTCTATTCTTCGTAGGAAAAAATAAAACTATATCATACACAAAAATAAATTCCAGATTGATTACAACTTTAAATATTTATTAGAAGAAAATATGTAAAAATGCAGTGAAGGTCTTGAAGTAGAGGGGAAAATATTCTTTAATAAGACCCCCCCCCCCATGAGCTTGACACATGAAAACTGAAGGTTTTAAAATAAGTCAAAAGATTTCAAAAACAGAGTTAGATTGGGAGATAGCATATGAATCAAGTTTAAGCAACAAATAGTAGTACCTAGAAAATTAAACATAACTCTTACAAATAAAAAGGACAAACACCTTAGCAGGAATATGGGCAAAAGATATAACCAGGAAATTCACAGAAGAGGAAAACAAAAACCATGATCAATGTATCTAGTCATCAGTGAAATATACTTGAAACTGTAACCCCACACACATCAATCAGATTGGCAAAGAGTTAAAGTGAGGAGAGAGAGTAGTGTGGGTAAGGATGTGAAAAAAAAAAAAAAGCTCTGGATGCTTATTATTTGAAGAGCAATGTGGTAGTTACCTAGTTAACAAAAAAATGTACACAGATCCCCCAAAAAAATATGTACTCAGATCCTAAAGGAACTCTTATGTATAAAGTAGGAGGTATATATGAGGATGTTCGCTGCAGTGCTAGCAGTAAGAGAGAAAATTTCTAACAAAAAGCTTGTTTATCTATAGGGAAGCTCTCTTCTGTAGAGAAATGGATTTTTCAAATGGTGTACGTTGCTGTAATATAATATTTAATCAAAAGGTGACAGGACTGAATCTATGCGCTTATATCTCAAGATGCATGCTGCAAAGAGTGTATCATAGGAAAATATATATGCTATACAGTATTGTACAATATATATTTACTCACCAATCCTTTTATATACATAATCATTAAAAATGGAGAAATTAATTGCAGACAGATCAATTTAATCATTATTTTACTACCTTTTTTCAAACAAGACTATACAAATATGATAAAATATTAACAAAATACTAACAATACCATAAAATATATGTGATGAGTAGAGATACTTTCTTAGTGTCTATACTTTTATAGATTTAAATAATTCCCCCAAATAAAAAAATGAAATCCAAAAAACATAGTTTTAATTATTTATTCTTAAGTTTTCCTTTGTAAACAACTGACTTTGTTATATACAGATAGAAATAAGAACATTAACTCTGACAACATAAATCTGGATTGTATCTTGATATCCTCTGAGCATCTGGAGACTTACCTGTGGTTATGAGTACTTAGGTTATGATCTCTCTATGATAGTTCTCATTAACTCAGTTCTAGTTAACTCATTACCTGTGGTTATGAGTACTTAGGTTATGATCTCTCTATGATAGTTCTCATTAACTCTGACAACATAAATCTGGATTGTATCTTGATATCCTCTGAGCATCTGGATACATACCTGTGGTTATGAGTACTTAGGTTATGATCTCTCTATGATAGTTCTCTGAACTGATTAAGTTTCTCTCTCCAGCCTAGAGCCTAGCACTCTCGTTAAAATCCTTTACTTTCCTTGTCATTGAGAAAAAAGCATGTAATCCAGTGACAAAAGAGTCTTTTGTCACTTCAACTCTCTAGATCAGCTATTATCAACTGGGGCCATATTGCTTTCCCCATCCTTGGGAAATACTGACAGACATTTGATAATGTTTGAAGACATTTCTGGCAATCACAACTGATATGACATTTTGGTTATCACAAATGATATAAAGATGCTACTGGCCTTTAGTGTGAAAGCCCAGGATATTGCTAAACATCCTACAATACAGGATAGTGCCCTACAACAAAGAATTATCTGGCTGACAATGACAATAGTGTGAAAGGCTGAGAAAGCTTGCTTTAGATCCTAGAAGGTGAATGGATCCCCACTCTTCTCCTCAAAGGGTAGAAAGCTGCTCTTTTGATGTGATTGTGGTTCCTTTTCTATCGGAATTTGTTAGAGTCTCCTTAGCAGTAATTCTCTTTTAGCCAATTGAAGGTGATCATATTCCTTACAATATACAAATATTTAATTTCATAAATAGAGATCCTTTAAAATCCTAACATTATAACAATATATTTCTTTGTTCTACTAAGACCATAATGTTCTAAGATAGCAATTAAAGATGTACAATGAATTTATCTATTCACTTGACAAATACTTACTGTGTCCTTATTCTACATAATCCAAATACTATGCTACAAACTAGGGATAAAATGGTAAGAACAGACAAGGTCCTTACCAAATGGTAGTCTAAGTGTGTAGTGGAGAAGACAGGGATTTGTGAAATAATCACATAATTAGTAAAAACTTGAAATTATGGATCAGAGCTATAGACATAATGTGAGACAGACACATGAATGAGGGAGATTTAATATAATAGTTATGGAAATAAAGCTTCTTTTAAGGTGGTAATATATCTAAGCTGGCATCTGGATAACATACAGGTGTTCTATAGGTTCCAGGAAATCTAGAGGGAGCAAGCATGTGGAAAGGCCCTGGGGAAGCAAGACAGCATGGTAAGTCTAAGGGACTCAAAGAAGACCAGTAAACTTGGAGTAGATGGAACAGGAGCTCTAAAATGTCGAAATTGATAAAGAAGTTCTCTCAGATATAGACTAAGAAAAGAGTGTTCCTACCTTGATGCCAGTGTGTCACATGGCGATCCTTTCCTCTTATGTGAATCTGGGTTAGCAGGGTCGGATGAACTGTCCCCGAGGCCACTCATGTTGAAAAACTTCACACCTAAAAAGGAAGGACAACAATAAGAAATCTAGCCTGGTGAGCTTTCTAACCACAGGGGAGGAGGAGGCTCCCTTAGGTTAGAAGATATCTAAACTTTGTAGTCTCTCAATGAATAGCTAATTACAGCCGTCATAAAAACCACTACATCTATACAAAAGCAGAGAGTTAGTGTTTCTATACTTTTTTTTCTGTATCTATAAAACAAAATTAATAAGCTCTTATGAAATCATAAAGGTCAATTAGGATGAAAATATTATTAGAATCATGAAGTAGATACTGAAATTTTTTTCAGAGAAAAAACATCATTTTTAGATGTAAATGTAAAAACAATGTATAATCTGGAGTCAGATATTTTTTATGTTCATTTTAGGTTATACTTTTAAAAGAATTTTAAACAACTTTTATTCATAAGGTTTGGGATGTTATACAATAGGAAAAATAAATAATACATATACAAATGAAGTTAAAGCAATGAACTAGATTTGGTACTTACCAACTTTGAATTCTATACTCCTAACCTTGTGTCTATGTAGTCAGGCGACAAAGATCAAATGTTTAGTCTATGTTAGGATCTTGGTATAGATGCCAGAGAACACAAAGTCATTTCCCTGAGCATGCTAGCCAGGTCTCTCTCTCACATGTTGTGCCAGTTAGTGACTGCACTTACAGATCCCTTCTGACCTGTCCCTATCAACCACTATTCTTCATAGAATCCCTAACGACACTCAGAATTATATTCCTGGCCTTATATTTATCACTACCTTTTGTATTTTATTAGTGCCAAACAACACACCTCCTCCATTATTTTTCACTCCACCTATTCTTGTAAAAGGAAAGAAAATTCTTGTTAAATGGGAAAAACCTTTAACTTTTCCTTAAATTATAAAATTATTAAGCCATGGCAGCTGTGCTTCTAAAGTTTCTTACAAAAAAGACCAAGATCCTTGAGAATCTCTCACATGGTTTTAGTTAATACATCTAGTAAATCCTTTTCCTCCTGTCCTAAAACTTACTCTTAGTCTGTCTCTAGCCCTTTCTCAATACCAAAGATTGTCAATCCCCCCTTTCAGTTATAAATAGCATCTAAAATTCTAATCACAATTTTATTATTTCATGCAACCAAAAGGGCACATTTTGAATTTCTCCCATATTAGAAGCACCGTTCATAAAAATCTCCAATGCCTAGGATTGTAGTCTTATAATTACTTTTTACTTTTCCCTTTTACTCCTGATTTCTAACTGGTATCTATGTCCTGTCAATTCTTCCTTAATAAGAGATCTTAGATCATCCTCTCCTTTATTTTCAAATATAGTTATGATTCCAGTTGGAACCAAATGCCTCATTCTGGATTAATGCAAGAACCGTGTATCTGGTTTCTCAATTCCAGTCACTCTCACTTCTAATCTGTCCTATAAACAGCACCTAAACCATTCCTGCTCAAATGTCATTTTCAAGGTATCAGTTCCCTGATGAATCAACTGGATCCCCCTACTGGAGCACAGTGGTTAAAAGCATGGACCTTGGGGTCAGAAGGCCTTAAGTTTAAATCTCAACCTAACCACTATCTGGGCAAAGTGTGTAATCTCCTTAACCTAATTCCTCATCCGTAACATAAGGGTAATAATTACCTTCACATACCTTCAGATTTGCTGTGAGGACTAAATGGTGCATATAAAGAGCATACTGTAGCTCCTGGAGAAGCTGGCTATTGTTATCACCCCCTCTATAGACAGAGAGCTCCCTGAGGGGCAGTGTTCACTCAGTGGATAATTCATCCCAAACCTCTTCATCAATAAATACAGCGGACATTTTTCATTCCTTCATTTTACTAGGGCTCAATACTGCTAGCTATCATTATTATTATTATTACTTTACTGGACTACTTAGAGCAACATGTGAAATAGTTACCTTCTGAAACTTTGTCATCGATTGGCTTCTGTGATCCCAAACTTTCTTCATTTACTTAACAAATAAATCTATCCATCTATCATGCATCAGGCACTGTGCTAAAAGTTGAGCAAGTAATGGACAGCAAAAGAGAGGTTTCTGCCCTCATGCAGTAGGAGACATAAATAAGACACAAAAATAACACAGAATTTTAAATTGTGATAAAGTTACCAAGAAAAAGAATAGGGTTAATAGAAGCAATAGAGGAGACCTAATTTTAACTGGGGGATCACCTGAGCCTTCTCTGAAGAGGTGATGTTTAAGTTATGAACTGACAGATGAGAATTTAGTGTGGTTTTTCTTCTTACCTTATTCTGAGTACTTTTCGCCCAATTCTTCGGAGTCAGAATTCCTCATGGTCCTAACATCCTAAGGTCTCTTTTTCCCTCAGAGTATATACATTATCCTGCCGTGATACCACTCACTCAACATGATTTCAAAACATATCTCTGTACTGACTATCCCTGAAACTCCATCTCTAGCTCACACCTCCTGGGTCTCAGACCCCTGATCCAATTCCTCACCATATATCTCTATCCAGATGTCACACAGGCACTTCAAATTCAACTTTCCAAAATGAACTTAACATTACCACATATATTTCTATTTCTCCTCTCAGTTGGTATGTTGGAGTCATTCTAGCCTCTTCTCTCATACCCCACATTCAAGCAGACACCAAGATTTGTCAATTTTTATTTCCTAAATATTTCCAAAATCCATTCCTTCTTCATATTCTCTCATCCCCTCCTGCTGGACTATTAAAGTAGCTTTCCAGATGGTCTCCCTGAGACACAGAGTGGGCTATCAAAAATTTAAGTCTGCTCATCTCAATTTCTTGCTTAAAATCCTTCACTAAATCCTCACTGTCTGCAGGACATTTAACTTTGACATAATATACAAAGTTTCCATCAGCTCTCACCTATTGTGTGTCTATTATAGGACCCTGGTGAATTAAGTGACTAAACATCCATTCAATGAAGTATTTATAGATTTTTTTTAAAAAAATCTATTTATTTCAGAGAGAGAAAGAGAAAAATCATGAGCAAGGGGAGAAGCAGAGGAAGAAGCAGATTCCCCGCTGAGCAGGGAGCCTGATGCAGG
The DNA here is from genome assembly GCF_018345385.1 of Vulpes lagopus. NCBI lineage: Eukaryota > Metazoa > Chordata > Mammalia > Carnivora > Canidae > Vulpes > Vulpes lagopus. The sequence goes on from NC_054828.1 coordinate 114,687,918, forward strand.
GTTTGATCCCAGGATCATAACCTGAGCTGAAGGTAGATGCTTAGCCGCCTGAGCCATCCAGTAAATTACAGATGTTATATACTATACTTTATGACTATATATAAAATCTATAAGTTAATAGTTATACACACATGTAGATTACATACGTTAATTTTAGTTTTGAGCCTAAGACTTTTTTTTTTTTTTTTTTTTTTTTAAGGAAAGACTTTAAAAATAAAATCTTTGGTATACTTCATGCTCCCAGGAAAGGTAAATATGAGTCAGAAAACTTTAAATTGATCTCAGTGGGTAGCCCTAACTTAACTTAGCAACAAATATTTATGGAGTTCCTGGTATATGCCAGCCTCTGTTTGAGGTACTGGGGACACAGCTGTGAATAAAATTTATAAAAATCACTGTCTTCAGAGAGGTTCATTTTATTGTAAGGGAGAGAGACAATAAATAAAATTAAAAGGTAAGTTATAGAGTATATTAGAAGGTGGTTAAGTGTTACAGAGAAAAATTAGGCGAAAATAGAGATATGTGTGAAAGTTCTGGAAGGGTCAGCAACTTTAAGCAGCATAGTTAGAAAAGGCCTCATTGAGAAGTTGAGATAGGAGCAAAGCCTTGAAGGAGGTGAGGGAAGGGAGAAAGGTATCTGGAGAAAGAGTGCTCCTGGCAGGGGCAGAGAGGGAAGAGCTGTAACCCTTAAGGCCAGAGCATAACTATGCTTTTTGAGAAACATAAAAGAGATCAATGTAACTAGAACCAGAGAGTAAGGAACAGATGATCTCAGAAAGATCAGAAAGATCATGGGAGGCTATATCATGTAAGGCCATAAAAACCATTTTAAAGACTAGCTTTACTCTGACTGAATTAGGCAATCAGTGGAGGGTAAAGAACAGAGGAATGACAAGGTCTGGTTTCCATTCTAAGAATTCTGCTACAAAGGGTAAGTACAATCTTTCTCATCTCAGTAATTTGGTATTTAAGTTTCCAACTGCTAAATGGGACTTTTTCATTTGGATATCTGTCACCTCAAACTCAACATTTATAAAATATGCTGGACTTTTAAATTCCAGGCTTCTATTAATGATGAATAAATAAGGTGAGCTGCATTGTCATTTAATGTCGTCATTAAAAAAAAAAAAACTTGTTAAATCTCTTATGGTGGGAGAGAGGAAGGACCTATGATAAGGAAAATAATTACAATTTAAGCCTCAGCGCAAAGGCAAATATGCCAGACTTGTAATATCAACCACCACAACAAAAAAGATGTCAAACGATTCTGAAACCCAAACACAAAATAAGAATAATCATTTGAGTAAAATATTACTATAATTAATATAATTGCTACCTTCTTTTCCTATGAAAATTCAAAGAAGCCACTTCATTTTATATTCACATAAAAAATATGAAATATTTTTAATGTATTAATATAAAAAAATGGAACTATGCAACAAATTTTGTAATAATGAAGGAACACTAACTAAAAGTAGAAATAGAAGAGAGAAGAAACAAAGAGGAAAATAAAGAGAAGAGTTTAGAGTTTACTAAACCAAAAGAAAAATAGCTAAGTCCCTACTTCCTGCTTAGGGACTACTTATTACTTCCTTATCTGTCCGTCTTTTCTGCCTCCAAAGACATTAAGTTATACTCATTTGAGAATTTACCCACTTGGAATTCTACTGGCTCTCAAAATAGAAAGGGCCATATACTTCTTACTATACTATGCTATAAAATGTAATTCTCCTGCTTGCCTCCCCTTCTATATTATGAACTCAAAGCCAGTTACTAGATCTTTTTTTTACTGTATATCCATTGTCTAACAAAATGCCCAAGAGATACAGAAGCTAAAACAGGTGATGAGTTTGAAGTGACAAAACTACTTAACTAATACAACATTTAAAAGTTTAAAGGATATTTAAGATATTTTATGGTTAAATATTTTCTGGAATCCTTCATAAAACTCTGGAATTCTTTCTTATAATTGAGAAACTGAGCTCACTTGAAGTCCTTGTTACTCTGTTTTCAATGGAAAAAAAAAAAAAAACCTGTTTTCTTGATCTAGAAATTGGAGAACATCTCTTCTAATTTTGTACCATTTGGGGGAAATTTCTTACAATTTTTCATAGTATTGTAGAGACATGAGGTCATGTTACAGTCATACAACTGTAAACATAAATAATACAATCTCACAGACTGTATCATTTTGAGCAACAAATGTTTTTAGATTTAAAATCAGATTCCCCATACTGTGCTCTCCCCTCAGACTACAGGTTGGAGCCTGACATCTTCTAAATTTATCTGAGATTCTGGAACTGAGAAGATATTAGACAATAATTCAACAGCAGCCAGACAGGCAGCCTACCAAAATAAGAGCCAACACTAAGAAGCTATGAGAGTCACCAACAATGTGCTGATGATATGATTCTGGTATTAACTGCTTTCTATTTACAAAACACAATATACAGATAGTGGAATGCAAAACCTTTGATGAGTGAAAACTATTACAGCTGTTCTATTTGTGGAATGGCTTTACATTTGGCAGTAAGGGTACTTAAATAAGGTTCATTAAGAAAAGAAATGCTGGTTTCAGGAAACCAATTTGCATATCACCTTTTAAAAAAGAGCTAAGGTTTCTAAATAAAAGTACTCTGTTGATTTGAAAAGAGTCACTAACTTATACCCAAACAACTTCAGGCCATCTGTAGAGAACAGTTTTAGGAATTAGAAACCACATCTATCTCAAATAAACCAGACAAAACCAACAGGTGGGGCTGAAGAAATAGATTAGTGTTTTGTATTTCATTTGAATTATAAATTTCTAGAACATAAGACATTTGTCACTCATTCCCCAGACTTAGCTGAGAACCACATAATTTGAAAAGTAAGTAACAAGATGTTAGTAAATAACTCTAATAATATACTTTAAAATTGCTTAGCAGGCAATTAGCACAAAACAGCATTGATATGATGAGAGAGGCATTCTGTGAACTAAATCTCTCCAAGTTGACAGCTGTATGAAAAGAACCACACAGGAAAATCATGATAAGCAAAGAGCTTCTGCACTGGGCAACTGCCATGTGGAAACATTTCTCAGACTAACATCCTCAGACACCTACGGTCCTCTAAAAGATGTTTTCAATTTTTTTGTCTTTTCATTGCCTTGTCAATTGAAATCTTTCTCATGCGGTAAGTAAGTATGGGAACTTTGGGATATTCACCACCCTTTTTATGGCTGAATAATTTTCCACTGTTTAGATATTCCACATTTTGTTTATCCATCAGCTGATGGACATTAGGTTCTTTCATTTCAGGAGCTATTTATCAATAAATATCCTGTAAAAATTTGTATGTATAAATGTGAGCATGTCTTCAATTCTCTTGGTATTCTTGGAATGGAACTACTAAGTCATATTGTAACTCTCTCCAGCTTTTAGAGGAACTGCCAAGCTGTCTCCCATAGTGCCTATACCATCTTAAATTTTTATCAGCAATGTACAATTGTTCTAATTTTTCCACATCCTCACCAAATTTGTTATTTTCTGCTTTGTAATTTTAATTCAGGCCATCCTAGGAGGTGTGAAATGGTATCACATTAGTTTTGATTTGCATTTATTTCCCTAATCATTAATGAAACTGAGCATCTTTTTCATGTGCTTATTGGCCATTTGTATATTTTCTTTGGAGAAATGTCTATTCAGGTCCTTTGCCCATTTTTAAATTGGGTTGTCTTTTTATTGTTGAGTCATAAGAATTCTTTATATTAGAGTACTAAGCCTCCACCAGATATATGACTTGCAAACATTTTATGAACAAAGTCTTTATAATTTTGATGAAATCCAATTTATTTACTTTTTCTTATTAAGTGCAATGTCTTGACTTCCTTAGAGACAGTTTCTATTGATTGCTATTTTTCCTGTGTATATGCCTTACTTTCTTGTTTCTCTGAATGTTTCCTTTTTTTTTTTTTTTTTTGTTAAAAACTAGATATTTTGAAGCTAATGCCTAAACAAGGATTTCGTTCAATATCTGGAAACAAAAAGTCACTCTGAATCCACAAAACCAGAGACCAGAACTCAGGTGGTGGCTATCCTTGGCCCAGAGAGGAATCCTTGCCCCAATAAGACTCTGCCATAAATGGTTTGCCAGTATCTGAACTCTATGGCCAGGAATAAAAAATAAAGGCAAAAATGGATTCAAAGCAACAAAGACATCATTTTATCTTATTTCACTGATTCTATAAAACATCAGATTTTTTAAAAAGAAAATCCTGTGCAAAATCTTACATATATTATGTTAATAATAAATGCAGTATCAAGGACTTGGTAACTTAAATTCTAAAACTATGTAGTTTTTGAAAAACGATTTAATAAATTCATATTTACCACTAAAAGCTTATTTTAGAGATTAAGAAAAATGCTTTCTTTGCATTATAGTTTCTAAATGGAAAGAGGAAAGAGTAAGTTTTGAAGAGCCATAAAAGTTTATTTTTTGTTTTCTATTAACATAAATACAGGAAAAAGAAAAATCAAATTACTTTTAAAACCCAATATTTTAAATTCCTCACATTGACTTTATTTAAAATTTAATTTTTTGAAATAAAAAATAAACACGCATTCACCTTGTTAAAATACTCCTGTTGTATTTGTGCCTGAGGAAAGATAGTCAGCATATGAAATACATATTTGTGGCAACTATCTTATTAAGACAACTGGGCAGAAACACCCTCAACATTTCCTTAGAAATCCATTAAACTAGATGATTCCAGTTATTCTACAACATTGGGTAATTGTATATACAATGTACCATGTCTTCCAAAACTCAGTTCCCTATCTTTCTAACTGTGGAAAATATGTTGGTATTTCTTTAAAAAATAAATAAAGAAAAGAGATTAAAATTAGTCTTCCTGACCACAGCTCTTTTTAGCTGTGTAAACAAAAAAATAAGTTTATTTACTTGCAGAGTAAAGTTTTTAATAGTTTAGTAAAGAAATAACAGCCTTAAAAAAAGAAAATGGTGATCAGAAAGACAAAACTAAGCAATACAAATTTCATTGTCTCTCTCTTCCCATCAATTTCACCCTCTTTCAGATTCAAATATTAATGAGCAGAAAATCAGCTAAAAGTTGCGGCCAGAAGAGAATAACGATCAGCATTAGACACAGATATCCTCTCTCTCCCTCCCGCTCTTGTCCCTGCTCACACATGTGCTCTCTCTCTAAAATAAATAAATATTTTAAAAAATTATTCCAAAATCTAAAATAAGAGTTAAGCCTCTGATCAGAAGCTGTTCAATTTCCCTCAAATATTTTAGAAACTCATTTTGGAATACAGTATGTTTAAATGTACATATATAGACCAATAAAAGAAAAATAAATATACTAAAATTTGATCCTTAAAGTTATAAGGTAGCAGAAGTACCAAAGTAATAGAGCTACATACTAATTATTTGCCAAAACAATGGAATTATATTTTGAGGGCACTAGAAAATGATCAAGTCAGGTAAACCTCCAGTTAATTTCAGGGTCATCCCCCCAACTGCAGAAGGGGCATGAATAAAATCATAATATAAATGTACATAAAATCTTCATTGCTTAAATTTATAGAAGAATATATATTTTTTGAGCCTAGCTTGAAATTTAAGTCATCTGACTTGATTCATTTATATTTCGCAAAACCTTATTAATAAAAAAAAAAAAAAAAAAAAAACCTTATTAATACCCATTGGGAAATGAAAAATAAATCCCCAAGCATTTCAGGGGAATAGCTGGTTAAATAGCATTAATATTTCCTCAATGATCATACTAATTGAGCTAGTCATACCCCTTCCAGTGCAATGCCCAAAGAAAGACTAACTATAAACAAGTGAAATTCAAATTTCACTTTCCAGTGTTCTTGACAGAACAACAACTTTGGAAATAATGCTTATATTTCAGGATCAATGGAAAATAATGCAAACGTTCAGAATCAGAGAGACTCTATCAATTGTCATCTAGTGTACTGCTTCTCAAATCTTTTTATTATAGGCACTTAAGAATATACAAAATGGAGACGCCTATGTGGCTCAGTGGTTGAATGTCTGCCTTCAGCTCAGGGCATGATCCCGGGATCCTGGGATTGAGTCCCGCATTGGGCTTCCCACAAGGAGTCTGCTTCTCCCTCTGCCTGTCTCTGCTTCTCTCTCTCTCTCTGTGTCTCTCATGAATAAATAAATAAAATCTTAAAAAAAAAAAACCAAATAAGAAAGAACATACAAAATGCCTATCTTATCTGTTTCCATTTGCATAGTATAAAGTCAGCAACAAAGTATTTGAGAGGAACAAAATAATAAAAAGGTTCACAAAAAAGGAGGCCTACTAATATCCATTTAGAGGATATGACAATGTAATAATACAGTGTTTATGCTTTTTATATGTATAACTCATTTTTTCCTCACAAATGCTCTATGAAGTATGTATTATTATTTCTACTTACAGAATCACTGAGTTCAACAGCTTTATCTTACTGATAAACTACTGTCTGACGATGATGATGATGAAGATGATGATGATGATGATGACCAACACTTACAGAGCATTTACTATATGCCAATCATTGTTCTAAGCATCTAATTTACTCATAAAACCTTACTAATTCATTCACTCATAAAATACGATAGATAATACTATAATCCATTTTAGAAATGAGGAAACCAAGGCACAGAAACATTTTTTAATCAGCTCAACATTGTCAAGTGGCAGAGATAAAAATCATTCTTAGGCAGTTTGATTCCAGATTCTGGCTATGCTTTATTTTATTTCAACTTATATAACTAAGCTACAGGCACATAACTGATAAGTAGAAAAGCCAAAGATATATTCCCAACTTTTGCTTCCACACTAAAATCCTTCTTCATTAGTTTTCCCAGAAGAGCTGACATTAAATTATGCCACCTCTAGAAATCCTGGGTGGTATTTACAAGAATCTCAAACATAAGAAGAGAGAGTCTTCTCAATTCTTAGTCCAAACATCATACAGAAATAAATAAAATTGATCCTATGTCTAATCCTGACTTCTCTCACCATTATAAAACAATTATTTCCTATAAGATGTGATTCACTTTAAAATGAAATGTGCTATTTCTCTAAGATAAAAAAAAATTTGCCATTACAAATCCTATTTTTTGTCCAAAAGCTAATAAATCTTGCTGGATTTTAAGATTATATGTATACATACACACACATATAAAATTCTTTTCAATACTGTCCAAATCATCTTTAGGAATCTATCTTTTGGAATTTTGGGCCCCTACCATGTTTTAACAGACTTTCTCCTGAAAAAAATCTTTATAGGTTTTGTTCTACCAGATAAGGTTCTCAGTTAAGAAATCTATGAATCTCCAAAGTCTCACACATCATATAGTCTCTTCAGAAAGAAACACAGATAGAAACAGATATTGAGCTCAAAATGAGTGCTACTATACAAAACAGCTGGTCTGTTCTCTTCCAAAATGTCAATTTTATGGAAGACAAAGAAAAGCTGATAAATAATTCTAGGTTAAGAAACCAAAGAGCAGTCACAACTGCACAATGTGTGATTCTGGATCAGACGACTGATAAAATTCTAATATGAACTATAAATGAAATAATAACAATAATGAAAATGCTTCCTGAATTTCATTATTATATTATGGTTAAGTAGGAGAACATACTGAATATTTAGGAGTATAAGATCATAAATGTCTATAGGTCTCAAATGATTCATCATCATCATCATCATAATGGTGGTGGTAGAAGAGGAGGAGCAGAAATAATAGTAAATATACAGAGAGATAAAGAAAATGTAACAAAATGTTTGTAACTGGTGAAAGTGGTAGGAGGCATACAGAGCATACCAATCTTGCAACTATATGGCAAGTTTAAAATTGTTTTTGATAAATGTTAAAGGGAAATAGAAAAGATAGAAGTTTTCATTGTGATACGAAGAAAAGAGACTTTCTCAGAGTCACTCAATGAATAATGAGTATGGAAAAAGACACCGATACCAGAGATCAATCATTAGATCATTCTGTTTTCTCTCCCTTTCTCTTTCATGAAGTCAAGGTACTAACATTCCCTTCCTGAAAACTATTAAAGAGAGGGGTCTCCTATATGATTAAAATTTATCTTACTTATATAATACACCCTACTTTGCAAAACGGCTTAATATTCAAAATGCTTTATTATTTCTCTCTCTTTATTGAGAATCAACAATCTGATTTCAAATAACAGAAAACATAAATTAATAAATACAAGGTACCATCAGTTCATAAAAGACAGAAATCTGGAGTGTGTTCTAGAAACCAATGAGATTTTAGAGTGAGAAGTAGCAGGATCAAATGAGTATTTTCTCAAATCATTTTGCATATCCAGTCCCTGCTTTAAAGCTCTCTGCCAACAAATAGTCTTGCCTTTATCTCCCAAGTTCATTGTTTATTCCAAACATTGGTATTGCTTGTCAGCCAACTAAATTTAACTGTCTCTGACTTCTATGATTGTTACACCCCAATATTCAAGTTGGTGGCTATCACTCTCCATGGTGACAACTTTCTCCTTTAAAGTGAGTAGGTGGTATAGAGCTGAGGCAGGGATGAGGGGAGTTTCTGGGGGTGTTGATATTGTTTTACTTCTTAACCTGTTTAGCAAATTTGCACGTGATAATTCAAGAGTTCTATATTTAAAACTTGTAACTTTTATCTGTATAATGTCATAATTCAATTAAAAATATTTTAATTTAAAAAACCTCCCACTGGAAGTCTTCCACTTACTGATTAATCAGTTTCTGATTAACCTTCAGCTTTTTACCTACGGTCTTGGCTTGATGCATGTTTATCTTTCTAACTATAGGCTGCTATGATCATTGTCATGTTCATGGATACACAAGTATTCTTCCCTCAACTCACAAACTCTTAGAAAACAACTATGTAAAAATGCCCAAATGTAAAAAAATGGGCACCAAATATAGATTTAATGACTGCATACAAGTTAGAAATAGATAGACCAAATCTAAGGATGACTTACTCGCTTGCCATTTTTAATTCAATAATGGTCACATTGTAAAATATAGATATGAATCCTATATTCATTTAAATGTGCATTAAAGTGATTCATAAAATGTAATCTAGAACTTCTCTAATATTTTCCTTTAGGAATATCAGCACATGTTTTATAATAACCTTGAAGCTCTCAAATCAAATACATATTTCCATTAACAAAAAGAGTCAACAGGTAATCATTTTTCCCTCCATACTTTTTGTAGAGACAAAGCTCTTTTAAAAGAAGAAGTACAAAAAAAAAAAATAAATAAAAGAAGAAGTACAATTCCCACCTGGGAGACTTCTTTGTTCATAATGAGTCCTCAAAACAGATATGGTCAAGTCTAATATTCCAGAAGGTAGCTTCCAGGGTAGTGGGGTAGCGAGGTTTCCAGAGATGGCTCTAGTTTTCTTCACTCTCACCTCATTTAAGGCCAATTACGCAAACAACTAAAAGGAGAAGAAAAAAAATAAAAGCAGAAAGGAAGTTAGATTGACATATTATTTTCTAAGAAATAGAATTTTTATTTCTAATCTTTATTTCTATTTATTTTATTGTCATTTCTAAGAAATGGCAAAGGTCAGAAATGCTGCATAAAGAAAGAAAATCCGGGATCCCTGGGTGGCGCTGCGGTTTGGCGCCTGCCTTTGGCCCGGGGCGCGATCCTGGAGACCCGGGATCGGGTCCCGCGTCGGGCTCCCGGTGCATGGAGCCTGCTTCTCCCTCTGCCTGTGTCTCTGCCTCTCTCTCTCTCTCTCTGCGACTCTCATAAATGGATAGAAATTGAAAAAAAAAAAAAAAAGAAAAAAAGAAAGAAAATCCAACTTGTAAGGTGATCCGGAAAAATACTTCCAAAAGACAATGGATGAAGATATGATTTTACAGCAGACATCCTTTCTGGTGATTAGATACATATGGATATGTATTAGATACATATAGATGGCCTCTTACCTTCACCAGAAGTTGTATTAGTGTTACAGAGAGATCCAGGTACATACTACTCACCTACCCCCAAAGTGACATCCTATATAACTGTAGTATATTATCATAAACTGAGAAACTGACCGGCACAATACAATTATCTAGACTACAGATCTTACTTGGATTTTGCCAGTTTTTTTCATTCACTCATTTTACATATAGATACTAGATATATATCTTTGTTTATAACTCTATGGCATTTTAGTACATGTAAAGATCCATATACTATACCCCCACTTAGATTCCCTTAGCTGTTTATAATCACACCCTCCTGTCCTTTCCTTAATTCCTGGCAACCACTTATCTGTCCTTTATTTCTATAATTTTGTCACTTTGAGAATCTTAAAAAAAATGAATTAAACAGTATGGGAACAAAGCTGCTATAAATAATTATGTACAGGTTTCTATGTGAACGTAAGTTTTCATTTCTCTAGAATAAATACCCAGAAATGCAATTGCTGGATGGTATGGGTGTGTATTTACTACCCAGTAATTTAGAACAAAAACCAGGGATCCCTGGGTGGCACAGCGGTTTGGCGCCTGCCTTTGGCCCAGGGCGCGATCCTGGAGACCCGGGATCGAATCCCACGTCGGGCTCCCGGTGCATCGAGCCTGCTTCTCCCTCTGCCTGTGTCTCTGCCTCTCTCTCTCTCTCCCTCTCTCTCTCTGTGTGTGACTATCATAAATAAATAAAAATTTAAAAAAATTTTAAAAACCAAAACAATTTCTAAAAAAAAACAATCTAAAATATCATCAACAAAATCTAGGACGCAATAAAAAAATTTCTAAACATGCTAAGAAGTTAAAATTTTTAACTGAAAATCAGGAGAAAAATCCTATTACAAGATGATCTAGATGTTTGAATTAACTGACAAGGATATTAAAACAGTTAATACAAACAAGCATGTTCAAGATATTTTGATGAGTGAGCAGATGAGAAATATTGGCAGTAAATGGGGAAAAAAAATAAATGAAAATTCAAGAGTTAGATAGTTCAGTATAAAAATTGTCAAATTCACTGAATAGGCTGAATCTACTATTATTAGCTAATAGGAGATGTAAGATGGCACAAAAAGAAGTTGGTGAAGTCAAAATAATAATCCAAACTCAAGACAATTCAAACAAATTAAAACCAACAGTTTAAAAGATTAAAACAATCATTAATACTCTGGCAAGACTGTTCAAGAAAACCAAAAGGCAACACAAATTATCAATATAGGAGAAATATCACTTCTGATACTACAAATATAATGTTTTAAACTATATAATGCAAATCAATCCAGTAACTGAGATAAAATGAAAAATCCCTTAAAATTACCAAAATGACTACGGAAATAAATGGAATGCTATCTATTAAAGAAACTATTTCATAATTATAACAAAAACAAAATACAAAATACCACAAAAACAAAACTCTAGCCCCAGATGGCTTCGCTGGTGGGCTATCTCAAACATTTAATGAAGTAATCATAAGAATCTTACATACTTTCTAGAAAACAGAAAAGAGATACTCTCCAACTTGTTTTATTAAATAAGCAAATCCCTAACGCCAAAACTTGACAAAGATATTACTAGAAAAGAAAATCAGCCTCATGAATACAGATGCAAAACAATAAATTGAACCCAGCAATATATAAGAAGGATAATATACCTTGATCATTGTGGTTTATCCAAGAAATAGAAGTTTGGTTTAAAATTCAAATATCAGTTAATGTAATTTACCATGTTAACAGAATAAAAAGATATAAACATTGCAACAGATACAGAAAAAAATCTGACAAAAATCAGTACCTATTCATGATAAAATTCTCAGCAAGCTAAGAATTAAAGAATTTATTATTTTTTAAGATTTTATTTGTTATTTCATGAGAGACACAGAGAGAAAGAGAGAGGCAGAGACACAGGCAGAGGGAGAAGCAGGCTCCATGCAGGGAGCCTGACGTGGGACTTGATCCTGGGTCTCCAGGATCAGGCCCTGGGCTGAAAGCGGTGCTAAACCGCTGAGCCACCAGGGCTGCCCAAGGTAACTCCCTTAATATGATAATCAAGAGGATGAATGAAAAATCTACATCTAGTTTTTATATAATGGTGAAATATTGGGAGTTTCTAATTTTAGGAATAAGGCTAGAATGTTCACTCTAGCTACTTCATTATTTTTTTTAATTTTATTTTTAAGTAATCTCAATCCCAATGTGGGGCCCAAACCCACAACCCCAAGATCAAGAGTTGCACGCTCAACTGAGAGAGCCAGTCAGGCACCCTATAGCCAGTTCATTATTATAATGGATGTACTGAAGGTCCTAGTCAGCGCTGTAAGAGAAATAAAAGGAAATTCAGAGAAGAAGAACTAAAATTGTCTTTGTTCACTTAAAATCATTTTTAGGTACATAATTCTAAGGAATCTGATTAATAGGATTAATATGTAACTTGGCAAAGTAATAGGATATAAGGTGAGTCTACAAATTCTATTCATTCTATACAATCATAAATGGAAAATAAAATGCAAAACAAATTTGTAATATATCAAAAAACATAGAATACTTAGGAATTAATTTAACAAAAGATATACAAGACCTATACACTTAAATTTTCTAACATTGCTGGGGCACCTGGGTGGCTCAGGCAGTTAAGTGCCCGACCCTTGATTCTGACTCAGGTCTTGATTTGAGGGTCCTGAGATCAAGCCCTTACATGGGGCTCCCTGTATAGCCTCAGTGGGAGTCAGCCTCCTCCTTCTCCCTATGCCCCTCCCCCCACTTGCAGCCTCTCTTTCAAAATAAATAAACAAAATTTTAAAAATTTTCTTTATAATATTGCTGAAACTAAAAAAGACCCCCTCAAAAACAGAGGGATTGAATACTTTCATGAATTCACCAAGATTCAATTCTCCTCCCAAATTAAATCATATATTCAAAAATAAAATTAGTGGTTTATTTTACATATATCTAGTACATTACACTACCAATAAGTACAAATCTATTTTTCTTTTGCTTTACATTTGTAATAGTTTTTTTTTTAATGCTTGTTTTGGGCTTTTTCTTTCCGCATAAAAACTGTTTTCCATAAATCATGATTTCCCCCAATGCTGAATTCCATATTAAAGTAAAATGTTTAATGTTACAAAATGGAGCGATCCAATCACCTGGATTCAAAAGTATTTACCTCTTCTAGTCTCTCTAAACTAACTGCTTTTTATAGTTTCAAGATTTTTTTTTATTTAAACCTACAATTCAAAAACTCAAAGAAACTTGAAACTAGTTTTTCTTTTTTTCTGTTTTTTAAAGATTTTATTTATTTATTCATGAGAGACACAAGAGAGGCAGAGGCATAGGCAGAGAGAGAAGCAGGCTCCATGCAGACAGCCCAATGTGGGACTCGATCCCAGAACTCCAGGATCACATCCTTGGCGGAAGGCAGGCACACTCAACGCTCATCCAGGTGTCCCTGAACTAGTTTTTCATATTGACTTATAGTTAAAACCATTAAAAAGGTTTCATAGTTAGATTAGCCCAATTTACATTATATTTGAATTTTTCTCACTTTATATGTCTAGTTTATTTGCATTTATTATACAGTGCCCTAGAACATTTTCTTGAATGAAACAATTCATTTCAAACCTCCTGATATTATTTTGTGTGTTCTTTCATTTTGAAGAACTTTATCATTAAATTTTCTCTAAGTAAATGTGTGTAGGAACTGGTAAATAGCAACTGACTATCAGCAAAGATGGCACTGTTCAGTCATCCATAAACCTAGGTTCTGTCATTATTTGGCTTCCAAGGAAGAGCAACACCCCAAATCACTTGCATACTTAATCCTGTGGGTATAGTCTTTGCCACATGATGCCACTCTCTTCTGTAAAACCTGAGATTTTTTTATGGGTACTTCTTCAAAACCAGGCAGTAACTGAAGCCAGATGATTTAGGGTCCTGATGAATTCATGGTGAACCATGTGAGGGAGGGTGAGAGAAATGCTAAGAGGGAGGCTAAGCACAGTCGTTTACAGACTGTAAGAAGATGGAAAAGCACAAGATAAATCCATTTTCAAAAAATATATGTACAAAAAAAAGATATGTACGCAATGAGAAGTAAAAAATATGGAACCAGGAGATAGGTGACACAGAGAACCTAAGAAGACAGGAGGAATATGAAGAAATACCGAGAAAACAGACAGTTTTGATAATCTGATGTTTGGTTATTACTGTGAAATCAGTGAGCTCTCTTAAATTTTATCTCTCCTTGGGGTGCCTGGGTGGCTCAGTTGTTTAAGGGCCTGCCTTCAGCTCAGATTATGATCTTGGGGCCCTGGGATCAGCCTGCTTCTCCACCCCCTCCCCACCACTCGTGGTTACTCTCTCTCTTTCAAATATAATGTTTGAAAAAATAAAAAATAAAATGTACTTCTCTAGTGATTTTTTTCATTTAATTTTAATTCCAGTATAGTTGACATACAGTGTCATATTAGTTTCAGGTGTACAATACAGTGATTCAAATATTCTATACATCAGTGATTACTATGTAATTATCTATGCCATCTAAAGCTCAGCATTTTAAGCCTTTCCTCACCACCCCTACCCTAATCCAGAGGAATCCAGAGTAGGAGATCTAATATGACAGTACAGACTCCTACTAGACCCCCATGATTAGATTACTGGGCATGCTTGAAGGCTTTCAATTTACTGGTTCCAATTTTCCTCTCCTGTAAGGCCTTTCTGTCTTCATTACCTGATTCTGATGTTGGATTCTGGCACAAGTTCTGGCTAATGCAACCACCTCAATTTTAAGTATAAGAATTTTTTTTAATTGTATCTATTTATTCATGAGAGACACACAGAGAGAGGCAGAGACAGAAGCAGAGGGAGAAGCAGGTTCCCCACAAGGAGCCCAATGTGGGACTCAATCCCGGATCCCGGGATCATGCCCTGAGCCAAAGGCAGATGCTCAACCACTGAGCCACTCAGGCATCCGAGTGTAAGAATTTCTAATGGCAATACTCAGAAGTGGAATTTCTGAGTTACAGTAGCTACATATCTTCCACTTTACTCACCATTTGTCAAATTGCTTGCCAAAATGGTTGTTTCATACTCACTCCCACTAGTAATGTATACAAACCATCTCCCCCATATTCTTTCCAACACCTGATATCATCAGACTTTATTTTTTAACCAGTCTAATGGATAAAAATGGGATTTCATTTCAATTTGAATTTCCCTGAATATTACGGAGACCGAGTCTTAGTTGACTATGTGGATATCCTATTTCTTGAACTGGAATTGATCTCTTTTCTTCCTTTATGCTGGGCACCCAACAAACACTTTTGTTCTGGGAAATTTTCTTGGATTATACTATTTATTTTTTTCTTTCCCTTCATTTATTCTGTTCTCTCTTTTTAGAACTCTTAACACTAGTAAGCTGACCCTTCTAGATTCATCTTTTTATTTTCTTCAATCTTCTGCTTATCATTTCTTTCCCTTTTTACTCTACTTTCTAAACAATTATCCTCAATTCATTATCCAATACTTTTTTTAATAAATTAATTTTTATTGGTGTTCAATTTACCAACATACAGAATAACACCCAGTGCTCATCCCGTCAAGTGTCCCCCTCAGTGCCCGTCACCCATTCCCCCCCACCCCCCGCCCTCCTCCCCTTCCACCACCCCTAGTTCGTTTCCCAGAGTTAGGAGTCTTTATGTTCTGTCTCCCTTCCTGATATTTCCCACACATTTCTTCTCCCTTCCTTTATATTCCCTTTCACTATTATTTATATTCCCCAAATGAATGAGAACATACACTGTTTGTCCTTCTCCGATTGACTTACTGCACTCAGCATAATACCCTCCAGTTCCATCCACGTTGAAGCAAATGGTGGGTATTTGTCGTTTCTAATGGCTGAGTAATATTCCATTGTATACATAAACCACATCTTCTTTATCCATTCATCTTTCGATGGACACCGAGGCTCCTTCCACAGTTTGGCTATTGTGGACATTGTTGCTAGAAACATTGGGGTGCAGGTGTCCTGGCGTTTCATTGCATCTGAATCTTTGTTATCCAATACTTCTATTGAATTTTTTTCTGCTTCATATTCTTAATTTATAGGAATTGTTTTCTGAATGCTCTTTTTAAAGTATCTTATTCTTGCTTTATGGATGTAGCATCCCATCTCGCTGAAGATATGTTATACACACATATGGTATATGTATGTGTGTGTATATTCATATATATCTATATATAACTGGATGTGTATGTGTGTGAATGTATACATAACATTTCCTCGGCTGTATAGTCTGTTTTCAGCAAGTTCTTTTGTATTCTTGATTTGTTTACTTTGGTTTCTGTTATTCATAGTAGGTGCTTTTCTTAGATGCTTCATGATATTTGGATCTTTGGAAACAAAAAAGCTTATCTAAAGCTCTAATTAAGTACATGGGGCTATTGATTGCGACCTTCATTACAGGACAACCTGGGCAAACTCTTTGTTAGGATGCAAATACTGATGTGAGAAACCTGGTTCCCACCAGAATTTTCCCTTGAAAATTTTACCCTATTTTTCTTCAATTCTCCTACATCTCTGGATTTATGACTAAAAATAATCCAACTACTACCCTTATTGACTTTATTTTTGTTTGTTTTTTAAGATTTTATTTATTTGTTTATTCATGAGAAACAGAGAGAGAGAGAGGCAGAGACAGGCAGAGGGAGCGGCAGGCTCTGTGCAGGGAGCCCGACGTGGGACTCGATTTCGGGTCCCCGGGATCATGCCCTGGGCCGAAGTCAGCGGTAAACCACTGAGCCACCCAGGCTGCTCAGACTTTATTTTTGTTGTTGTTTAACTAAACTCTGGTTTGAGGAAGGAACAATATTAATTTGTGCTCAACCTACCACTTTTACCTGGAATCAAATACTATATTATTATTGGTAATATTTTGTTTATTTTCAATAATCCTGTTTTTCATAATCTTTTTAAAGTTTTCCTTCATGTATGTTATTAACAACTTAATCTTTCTGCCAATTTTAAAATCCACCATCCTGACATTCTCAAGAACCAATCAGCCACTGAAATTACTCAATAACATAATGAATGATATGACATAAAAAGAACTAAACAACAGGCAGTAAGGCCTATACAATAGTTATTTGGAAATTTTTAAAAAGGACCAGCTTTAGATAAAGGGAACGTCTCTTCATACACATTAGCTGATACCATGGATTCTGACTGGGAAAACAGAAAAAAATCCACCTTCTGTTAGCAACTGCTGCCTTATGATGAGAAGAGTATCAAAAGAAGCTGTGGTCTGTTCTTTTCTCTGTGAAAAAGTACAGGAAACTTTCAAATCTCTAAAAGCAGTAGACCGTAACTGTTTAGTGTAATGAAAGTAATGTGTTACTAATAACACTTAAAATTAAAATGTTTGTACATTCATTACTTCCATAAAATTAGTGCAGATTCAAGGTTATTACTATTACAACATGACTTTAACTCTTCTTCTTTATGATGTACTTTTTGATGAGGAGAGAAAGGGATAATGTTAACCAAAATCTGGGTGTGGTGGGACTAGCTTAGGTTAGCTATGCTGCCATTCTGTAGTGAGTCATTATAAATAAACAATTAACACTAGTGGCAATTAGAAATTACTTTGGTTTACACAGAGTTAAGATTCCATAGTAACTTCTCTGCTCTTATTAGTTGTACCCCAAATAAAATTTAAGAAGGAAGGTGGCACCTAAAATTTTGTGTGAAATCATGTTTTTTCCTTAAGAGACACTGTAAGGTTTTCACAGAAGAACGAAAGAATGATGCTACCAACCCTCCTCCTCCTGACCATGTTTTTTTTTTTTTTTTAAGATTTTATTTATTTATTAGAGACACAAAGAGAGAGGGGGGTGCACAGACACAGGCAGAGGGAGAAGCAGGCTCCACACAGGGAGCCTGACATGGGACTCGATCCAGGGTCTCCAGGATCACGTCCTGGGAAGGCGGCAGCGCTAAACTGCTAAGCCACGGGGCTGTCCATCCTGACCATGTTAATAAGGGTCATGCTCTCCAAATCAAAGGCAAAAAAAATCTGAATAAAATTTGAAATTAAACCAGCCATATTGTTAAAAAATAATTTTAAAATATTTAAAGTTTATTTAACTCCTTCAATAGTTATCTGTTTTTTTCTTAATACTATCTTAGAGTATTAAGGAGGCCTAAGAAAAGACTTTAAAGATAAAACTATTTTTTAATATAATGGCAATATTTAATTATTTTTCCTTATTAATCTTTGATTTTTAGAAGGCTGATTTCATTGTTCTTATGATTACAAAATGCTTTTATGAAAACCTTATAATCTCTCTCCAGAAAAAAACCACCTCTTCATACAATTTTTGGATGTGTTAAAAAATGTGGGTAAATTCATGGTGTTTTTAGAAGACAATGTATTATGTTGGAAAGATATGAAAACCGTTGTTCTGTGGTAAAAGCACGAGCTCCAGGGAACTCCAGCCAGGAAAATAAATCTTGTAAGATTTATAAGAATAAGATTTGTAAGTAGCAAGAATTCTGAGGGGACCAATATTTAAGAGAACTGTGACCCCGAGGAAATTCTTTGTACACATGGACAAGAGGTATGATGAAAGATGTTCATGCCAGCATTGTTTATGAGAGCAAAAAATGGTAAGAACCCAAATGCTCAACAATAATAGAATGGATTAGTAAATTGAGTATACTGATAGAATAAAACCTCACACCACTGAAATAAATTTTAATTATTTTTATTTATTTTTTTCTTCTTTTTGTTGCACTGAAATAAATTAACTGAGCTTTAGCTATCCACATCTGCCTATAGGCAACCACATTCCCTTCTTATAACTGATGTATATTTCATTATGGTTACAAGTATGGATTCTGGAACTCAACTCTACCATCACTAACTTTCTGATCTTCACCTCTCTGTGCCTCTTAGTTTCCTGCTCTACAAAAAAGCAGAACTTTGTGCCTATCCCAAAGTTGTCAGGAGAGT
This sequence comes from Vulpes lagopus, assembly GCF_018345385.1. Classification (NCBI taxonomy): domain Eukaryota; kingdom Metazoa; phylum Chordata; class Mammalia; order Carnivora; family Canidae; genus Vulpes; species Vulpes lagopus. The sequence goes on from NC_054828.1 coordinate 114,706,943, forward strand.
AAACATGGAGTACTTTTAAGTAGTTTAAAACAATGGCTGGCACGTGGTAAACACTGCGAAGTGATTAACAAACCATAGCCAGCTAAGTTTAATCTCTTCTGCCTGGCAGCCACTTCTCTCATAAATGATGGCAGCCATCACATTTTCCCTTGGTTTTTTCCAGACTTGGATATCTTGCATTTCTTTATTTATTTCAGTAATACATATTCAGGAAATTTTATGTATCTTCATATGGCTTTTTGTTTTTAATTTTCATTTGGCTTCCAGGGAAATACTGATGCTTAAATTCAAAGTTGTAGAGATAAAATAAATGTAAACAGTACAGTAAAACATCAATTCAAAGTATTTTGTTGAATCACTACTTCTATCTCTTGTCCCCCCTCTTTTTAAGAAAGCCAGATTATAACCTTAAAACCAAAATTGTGTGTTTAAGTGCCTGTATATCAACTACTAAATCTAAAATATTAACGGTTCCTACAGCCTCCATTACATGTACATTAAAGAGATAAACACTGAAAAGTCCAGACTACTGGATTTCAAAACTACTAATTCTGAATGTTGTATAAACATATCTATTTTGGATACAAGTTATTATCAAAAGAATGCTCCTACTATATTTATGCTGTATGTTAAGCTCCACATCTGCAAGCATCTGCCTATTTATTAAGAAGTTCCAAACTAAACTCCTCTATATTCCTTTTCTTTGGCTATTCCTTTTTTTTTTTTTTTAAAGATACCTTCACACTCACCCAAATGCTGCCATCCTATATTGTACTCTATCTTGCCTATTTCAAAAATAAGTCATCAACCACATATATACAAATCTGATATCCTATTCCTGCTTATGTCCCTTCCATGAGGTTTTATAACACTTATAATAAAATACCAAACCATGACATAGCCATTCTTCCCATATGTAGCATGCTATGCTTTAGCAGCATTGGTCCTTTCTCAGCTCCTGCCTATTTCCCAGTCTTCTTTCTCACTCCAAGGCCTTTGCTAGAATATATTCTTTGTTGCAAATAATCTCCTATTTTCTTCACCTGCCCAATTCCTAGTCCCTGTCCAAACTTCAGCTAAAACTCTACTTCTCTGACCATAGTAATCTAAATCAGCCCTTCCTTATACTTTCATAGCACTTTCTACTTTTCCTTCATAGCATTTTTCAAAATATATTAACATATTTGTGTGATTCTCTGCTTATTGTTACTCCCTCCCAAGACTGGATGTTTTTTAACTTGCACAGAGTAGGTACACAACATTTTAAAAGGTTAATTTATGTTATTAATGAATCTATTCCAATTCAACAATGGTAATGCAGTTAAAAGCTTAAGGACAATGAGGATCATTAAACTGGTCAAAGGACATTATTTATACCCTTCTAAACAAATCCAAGAACAGTATCACTAGCATGGCGGCGGGGTGGGGGTGGGAGGTGGGCACTAGATTGTTAGTATACGAGATAAGGCACAGGTTTGAAGGTGAGAACACATGGAGAAAAGAAAGCTGAAAGTAGTAAACCTGCTGGATTAGTCTCTACTAATCGGAGAAAGCCCATTTCTGTGGCATCATTCTGCAATAATTTATCTCTCTGTTTTTGCTACAAGGCGAGAGAAAACACCAGGATGTTGGAGAGAGTCCACATTTAAAGAGCTAAAAATGAAATGTAACACCTAAGCTACAAGTGTTTAGTTCTTTCTTAAAGAGCAACTTTACTGAATCGGAAGACAGCTGTTGAGGACTATCAAAACTAAGCAGTTCTAAATCTCCAAAACACTATGGTGGGATGCTCAGATAGGATTTTAAACCCAGTACAGGTTTTATATGTGTTCGAAGATGGCACTGTACTAAGATGGCATTTTACAAAACACAGGTTAGATCACTTTAGGTAACAGTTCAAATTGACATATACTTTATGAGTGTTTGCATTACACATTTTTCTATGTGTGGGCTCAGTTTACTCCACACACTATCAACTGACAAAGACAAATTACCTCTTTGTACCTCTCTAGGGTAGCAAAAAGAATAGATACCCACTAAAGTTAACTGATAAAAATACTTTATCTAGGGACGTCTGTCTGGGTGGCTCAGCAGTTGAGTGTCTGCCTTCGGCTCAGGGCTTGATCCTGGGATCTGGGATCGAGTCCCACATTGGGCTCCCTGCAAGGAGCCTGCTTCTCCCTCTGCCTGTCTCTCTCTCCTTGTAATAAATAAATAAATAAATAAATAAATAAATAAATAAATAAATAAATAAATAAATAAATAAATAAATCTTTAAAAAAATACTTGTATCTAGATATTTGTTTCTTTTTTGTGATATTTCTAAATTACATAATACCTTTTTAAATAGAAAAGTGGCCTGTTTATGTGCCTAGAGGTTTCAACTAGTAATTCCATTTTTTGGAAAGCAAAGTTATAATCACATAATGAGGTGTGCTAATCTACAGTTACATTTAACTATCACTTTCCACATAGTAGCATGCATAGTAGCTTCAGGTGGGAGAGCAGACAATAATCAAACATCTAGCTTCATGACTTCAAAAGACAGGTAATACACATTATAAGTTATTTTAAAATCAGATTATAAAATATTTTTTTATTATTTCTTTTACTCAGTACACATCATTTCTTTTGTAACAGGCAGACTGATTCAATCTTCACATGTTTAAGAGCCTGATACATGGTAAGCACTATAGCACATGCTTGGGTGTGGCAATGAACAACAGAGATGAAGTTCCCACTCTTCAAAGCTCACATTCCATCCAGTGAGAGGAAAAGATCAGTAAATAAAACTGAATATTTTGAGGCAGAGTTACTAGGGGAGCTACTTTTATATGTTCAATGGAGTGGTTAAGGCCAGTTAATATGTGAGGGTAACGTCTGAGCCAAGATCACATATAAAAACTTTATCCCAAAATGATTTCAGAAATGAATGATTTCATAGTATGTGTAATATAAAAACTCAGCACAAAGAATCTCTGCTCCAGGTGCCTGGGTGGCTCAGCTGGTTAATCATTCAGCTCTTGATTTTGGCTCAGATCATGATCTCAGGATCCTGAGATTGAGCCCTGAGTTGGGCTCTGTGCTCAGGAGGGAGTCTGCTTGCCCCCTTCCCTCTATTGATCCAACTATCTCTATAGACACAGAGAGATATAAAATAAAAATAAATAAAACCTTTTAAAAAAGAACCTCTGCTCCTCTTTCACTAATCCTGACTTCTCTGTATTCCTACATAATGCCTACATTTATATATCCAGGCACCACCACAATCTAAGGAGCATTTAATGAGAGAACACTCATCACTATCACTCAAAGTCGCAATTAAATACACCGCTATCACCAGCAATCACACTTCCATTTGCCCAGTTTCCTAGTTCTCTGAACTGCTGAAAGCAGCTCTCCCAGCACTTCGTATCTTCCACTCCATTAAACACTGTTAATTATTTCTCTTCCATGTCTATCAGACCAATATCTTGTTCAGGTTTTTAGAATCATCGTCACATTCCACATTGCACTTGTTAGCAACCCAAATCTGAGGCACCTCCAACAGCAGGCCTAACCTCTACCCCTGCTCTGCCTCCTCAATGCCCCTTCTACCCCATTCCCATATCCTCATGTTCACAGTGTCACACCCCGAGTCATCACTCAGCAGCGCCCTCCATAGCTGGCACAAAGAATTCTCACTCGTGTGACATGGCATTTAGGATTTCCTATTATCCTAGCCTCTAATGGCAGAGCTTAAAAATATAAGAGGCAAAAACTGAATGAATTAAATAGAGAAAAACAAATACCCATTATAGTTGGAGATTTTTAGCATCCCTCTCCCTCAGCAACTGACAGAAGCAAGCATCTCTTAAAAAAAAAAAATCAATAAAGACTTAGAAAATTCCAACAGTACTATCAACCACCTTGACCTAACTGATATTTTTAGAAACTACACCCAACAACTGCAGAATACATATTCTTTTCAAGTGCTTGTGGTACTTTGCCTAAGAGATACTGCTAATAAATCAAAATAAATTTTAAAGGATTGAACACATCAGAATATGTTGCCTGAACACACTGAAATTATATTAAAAATCAGTAACAATAAGACATTTCAGGGGGAAAAAAAAAACCCAAGCTCCAAATGTTTAAAATTACAATTATCTACAAAGCAAAAAAAAAAAAAAAAATTTTTTTTAAAGGAAAGAAAAAAGATTTTTGAAAATACATCAAATGGAATGATGATTTAAAAAAAATATACTATACAAAAACTTGCTATATTATAGCAAAAGCAGTGTTTAGAAGAGAGGGATTTTATAGCTTTAAATGCTTATAATAGGGGGAGTAAAAGTTCCTTTAAGGGACTATCTTAAGAAGCTAGGGGAAAAAAAAGCAAAAGTAAATGTAAAGGAAGTAAAAGAAAAAATAATAAAAGTGCAGAAATCAATGAAAAGGTAAAAAGAGGAAATCAACAAACCAAAAGTTAGTTTCCTAAAAAGATCCCCCAAAATGTATAAGTCCCCAGTCAGAATGCCCATTAACATAGTCCTACTTTTTCTTCACCTTTGCCTGAAATCATGACAGCCATCTTCCAGCCTTCAGCCCAAGACCAGCCTCCTGATCTTCCATACCAGGGGTCAGGCAAACTCTGGTTCCTGGTTAAACAAGGCCCACCACCTATTATTTTATGGCCTGTGAGCCAAGAATGTTTTCATTTTTTAAATGGTTGAAAAAAAAACAAAAGAGAATATTTCATAGCACAAAAAAACTGTATGATAATGTCCATAAATAAGATTTTGTTGAAATATAGTCATGTTTGTTTACTTACTGTCTATGGCTGCTTTTGTACTACACTAGTTGAGTTGAGCAGTTGCTACATGGCCAACAATGCCTAAGATATCTGGTCCTTGACAGAAGAAGTTTGCCAATTCCTGCTTTATACATCTCCTCTCCTTCATCCACCTTTCCTCTCTGTCAATTCATGATCTGTCCTAAGAATCAGCTCAAAATCCACTTATGAGAAATGTCACTTTAACTTCCTTGAAAAATATTCTGTTCAAAATTCTCTATATTGAGTACTAAATACTTTATATATGTGTATATTGGTTTCTTCATTCATTTCCTAAGGACCATACCTACCATCCATCAACAAAACCCCTAGCAAATGGGCCAGAGATACAGAAACTAGCCCTGCATCCTCTCCCCTGAAGTCAAGACCAAAAGAGGAAGTAGAGAGAGGCGTGAATCATCTGGGAATTTAAAAAGCATATTCATGTTTTTATTTTTTTATTAAAGAGAAATATAGAAATTCAACCTTTCTTAAATAAACATTTATTTTCTCTGATTATAGAAGATCTACTTACTTTATGAACCAAGGTTAGAAAATGAAAATTTGGGATCCCTGGGTGGCTCAGTGGTTTAACGCCTGCCTTTGGCCCAGGGCCTGGTCCTGGAGTCCCGGGATCGAGTCCCACATCAGGCTCCCTGAATGGGGCCTGCTTCTCCCTCTGCCTGTGTCTCTGCCTCTCTCTCTCTCTCTCTCTCTCTCTGTGTGTGTCTCTCATGAATAAATAAATAAAATCTTTAAAAGAAAAAAGAAAATGAAAATTTACTTAAATAACAAATTTTTTTTCTTAATTAGTAATACATAATGGCCTCCTTTTCCTCCTGACATCAGCAGTTTTCAAATTTTTTAGTTTAAGGATTCCTTTACACTTTTAAAAACTATTGAGGACTCCACGCCAAATTCAACAACACATTAAAAAAAGGTTCACCATGATACATCATACTAACAAGAGAAAGGATAAAAACCATATGATCGTCTCGACAGATTCAGAAAAAGCATTTGACAAAGTACAACATTCATTCATGATAAAAACTCTAAACAAAGTAGGTTTAGAGGAAACATACCTCAATACAATATAGGCCATATATGAAAAACCCATAGCTAACATCTTACTTGATGGTGAAAACCTGAGAGCTTTTCCCCTAAGATCAAGAACAAAACAAGGATGTCCTCTCTCACCACTTTTATTCACTATAGTACTGAAAGTCCTAGCCATAGCAATCAGTAAAGACAAAGAAATTTAAAAACTTATAGAGGACTGATAAGAGATTTAATTTATATAGGTTACCAATATTTATTATATTATAAATTAAAACTGAGCAAATTTAAGAGTACTTAATAGCCCTTTAATAACCTATTTTTTTCTTTACTGCAAATATGTATCACTGAAGAAGATAATGATCACAAATACAGTCGAATACCACCGCCTTGATTTGTGGTAAGCTACCAGATTATTTGTGGTAAGCTACCTCCCATTATTTTTGTACCCTCAGTGAAAACATCTATACATTACAAATGGCAAATAACATCTTAGTATTAGTAACAAAACCATTTGGATGTCATAGATCCCATGAAAAGATCTTGGGACCGTGGTATGGGTTGAATTCTATGTCCCCAAAATTTGTATGTTGACACCCTAAACCCAATGTGAGTGTATTTGAAGATAGGGCCTTTAAAGAGATAGGGTTAACTGACATCATAAGTTTGGGGCCTTAATCCAACAGGATTAATGTCCTTACCAGAAAATGAAGGAACAGGGGATCCCTAGGTGGCTCAGCGGTTTAGCACCTGCCTTCGGCCCAGGGCGTGATCCTGGAGACCCGGGATCGAGTCCCATGTCAGGCTCCCTGCATGGAGCCTGCTTCTCCCTCTGCCTGTGTCTCTGCCCCTCTCTCTCTCTCTCTCTCTCTCTCTCTCTCTATGTCTATCATGAATAAATAATAAATAAAATCCTTAAAAAAAAAAGAAAATGAAGAAACACCAGGAATATACTCACAGAGGAAAGGCCATGAGAAGACACTGTGGTCTTCTGCACACCAGGAAGAAAAGGCTTCACCAGAAACCAACACTGCCAGCACCTTAATATTGAACTTCCGGTGCTCAGAATATTAAACAACAAAATTTATTTTCTCAAGCCACAAAGTCTGTGGTATTCTGTTATGGCTGCCTAAGTAGACTAATGCAAACCCCCAGGAATCTGCAGACCTTATTTTGAGAATTTTTGTTCTAGATAGATACCATGATCTCTTTCTCTGTTCTTAAGGAAGAGGGCAAAGGTATGTTCAAAGAAAAAGATGGCCATCTGAAGCCTGGAAAAGGAAAATAAAATGACATTCAGGAATACTAAAGAACAAAAGTTTCCAAATAAAAATGGGAAAAAATTATAAAGTCCCATAGATAATCCATATAAGCCGGGCTTTCCCACCCCCTTACACCTAGATTTCCTAAATCCTATGTTACAAAGACTCTGAAGTTTAAGCCTCCTATATCCTTACTACATCACTTCTCTAAATTGTTACCTCCAACTCCTTAACTCTTTGATCCCTTATCACTTATTTGACCTTACAGAATTTGGTTAGGGAGATTTGAGATGAACCTTCTGTCCATTCTAAAGTCAATACTCTCTTTGAGCTTTCAGGTGCATCAAAAGAAACTACACTCTCCTGGTTGTCCTCAGCTTCTCAAGTAATGTACAAGTCAGGCCCCACAACAAAGAATTATCTGACCCAAAATGTCAATCATGCTGAGGCTTAGAAATGCTGGTTTCAGGAGCTTTTATCATTGCAGCTATCCTTCCTCTTCCCCAGAAGAGAAGAAAATGAATTCTTATTTACATCAAAATCTAGTATACTAACCAGCTATGTAATTGGCAGTTGTAAACAATGTGCACTAAGAGGTCCAACTGCTATATGGCTCTCCCTCTCCAACATTCATCATCCATTTTGTTAGACACATAAATTGATTCAGCCTGACCAAGAGGCTGAGTATCTTTCTCTCACATAGTTAATGGGTCAAAATATATGGGGACTAGAGGTGTCACAAGTACTACCATGTGCCTACTATGCTACAAACACAACATGATAGTTAACAGAGTAAATATTGGGGAAATGAGACAAAGGTGTGTACAAATTCCTAACATAGCCTCCTAGGATACAGGACTACAGAGATCTGTAACAAATTGGACCCATGGGGCATGCAAATTCATGGGCTCTGCTTAGAAACTTGCCTGAACATATACCAAAAAATAAAATCTGAATCTACAGACAGGACCTATGTTTAGGGGTGTGGTGGTTAAAGTATTCAAAGGGAAAACAGAAAAATAAAGAGATTTTAAATATACCAGATATATGTGAAGAGGATAAAGGAAACCTCAAGAAAGATGAGAACTGAGGTACCATTGTTGCGCTTTTCTAGATGTTCCAAATGTCATATTCTAGGCAAGGTGTCAATGGATAACTAAAGCCTCCAGGGCCCCATGATTATGGAAGTTACAGTCACATCACCCTCTTTTGCCTCATGAAGAAAGGGCAGTGGATAAAAGAGATTAGGGGCTGGGATACTGCAGAGAAGAGGTAAGGAAAATTTCTAGCTTAGTTAACCAGATAAAAGATGGTCTTAGGAATTCTAAATAGGATTGCTTTTCAAATATCCTGTCATCTCTTCCCACTAATCCAGAGATATTATCCCTAATTGGCCTAAATGTCATCATGTACATTTAACTCATATAGATATGCCTGGAAAGGTCTTGCACATACTGTATTTGTAAATCAATTCTCATTGTTTATAATAAAACTAAAATATTTCATTCAATGAACTCCTAGTGTGAATCATTCTTTTAATTTTTTAAAGATTTATTTATTTGAAAGAGAGAGAGAAAGAAATGCAAGTGTAGGGGAGGGGGGACAGCAGAGGGGGGGGGAGAATCCATAAGCAGACTCCCCACTGAGCAGAGAGCCCAAGGCAGGGCTCAATCCCAGGAGCATGAGATTATGACCTGAGCTGAAATCAAGAGTCTGACACTCAACTGACTGAGCAACCCAGGTGCCCCTGAATCATTCTTTTAAAAATTAATGCCACCTAAACATCTCTTTTGCAGAAAATCTAATTTTTACATATGGGACAGTGCATATATAAAATACTTTCAAAACACATACAGGGCGTCTCAATTAAGCATCTGATTCTTGGTTTTGGCTCAGGTCATGATCTCATGGGTTGTGTGAGACAGATCCCCACATGCATTCCCCACTCAGCAGGGAGTCTGCTTGAAGATTCTCTCCCTCTTCCCCTTCCCCAATGTGCGTGCACACATGCTCCTTCTCTCTCTCAAATAAATAAGTCTTTAACACACACACACAAGAATTAAATTTGCCCATACTGTTTTCTATATTCCCAGACTCACAAAATTAAACAGTTTAAAATACTTTATCATGACAGTTGTACATGCTAAGCACACCAAACTATATAAAACTTGGCAATAGCCATGAAAATAGAAATCCCAATTTAATGCCAATTTATTATAGCAAGATGTACAGAATCTCCCCCAAAGACATGCTTTTCTTTGAGTCTGTTGAGGCTACCTTTGATCTTGCTGGGAAGGAATTTAAATAACTTTATAGGAAGGATAAAAATTTTACCTGAAAAAACTATACAGAATGTATACAGCAGGTATGAGGAAGACTGAGGAGTCTGCAGAGACTGAGAAGGCAGGCTGTTTGGGAGAGAGAAGGTCAAGAGGCAGAAAGGTATAGGAAAGTCTGAGAATGAACAAAGATATTTAAAGGCAAATTATAGGAAGTAATAAGTCTTGCTGGATGATACAGAATGTAAACTACTCCCTTCATTCCAACAAAATCTTTTAGGAATAGTCTACAGTATTCATCACTAAAAACAAAACTGGCATTATATTTTTTATGTTTTTTTTTTTCCTTTCATCATGTGCAAGAAATCCTGAAGAGAACTTCAAGGACACAGAACAGTAGTCTAAGGGTCAAGACCAATTTGTCCCCCATCCACACAAAAGGTACATTACAAAATTATACAGGTACTTAAACTTAAATACAGAGTAGTCTATTTCTCACTGAAAAACAACATATTTAATAGGGGTTCCATACTCCTTACTCTGAAAAACAACATTATTTTTCAAGTCAGCTAACCAGTTAGCAAATTGGTTAATAGAAGGTCACAACAAAGCCAAAGTTTAAAGGTCTGGATCCCTATGATCCACAAACTATTCTATTCTGCATTCACATGCTATCTGCCTAATCTTTGTAAACTTCCTTTTAAATGAAAAGTAGCTGGATGGTCAGTGAAAGGTAGACAAGAGAATATAAAAAGATGAGTGAAAAGTCATCACTACTACTGGCAAATTTAAAGTGTATGTCCCACTAATGTTGAATCGAACAGCAGTTTGTGGAAAAAAGGTCAAAGAACCACCAATAGTTTGGAAAAATTATTCTATTTCTGTCTTATGTAAGTTTTTTCAAGAAGGTTCACCATGTAATTTTAAGTCTAAAACAAACTCAAGTAAATACTTTCCAAGAATAAACTAAGGATGACATTCATAAAAGAATTACTGCTTAAGATGCAATTATCTCATTTTAATGATGCTTAAATTAAAGCAATTAAACGACTTAACAAGGGAAAAGTATCTATGAAAGGTACTGCTTATTGTTGACCACAGTTAAGAATTTTTTAAAAAAAGAAATAAAAAACCCCAATGCATTTTTTAAAAATTCCTCTGTTTAAATCTAACAAAAGCAATAATGATAACATAAATAATATGTAACACATCAAATTCTTAATCATAATTGAAAAGACAGTACAAAATGTCTACTCTTTCCTATTTAACCATCTGGAACATGTTACAAACTCCCTGAAAGCAAGAAAAATCTGCAAGTATAATTACACTCTGGGACTATTAGCATGACATGCTTCAATAAATACTCCTAATAGGATCTGCTGATATAACAATTGGCACTAAAACTGATGGATTTTCATTATTTGGCTATTTGTTCTTACTAACTAAATACTCAAGAAAACCAATAAATTGTCCCTTGAATAGAAACAAATACCCAGCAAGGGCAAAATGTAATGGGTTACACAAAGGGACAAAGAGCAAAGATTTGGAAATGCCTGAGTTCAATTTATATTTTCTCTCTCTGTTTCGTCCTCTCTTTCCCCCACCCCTAAACCTGGCATAGCTATTCGGCCAAAAGTGACTTTGTTAGGGTTAGGAGAAAATGTTATATTAAGTCTTAAGTTGGCCAAATTCTAGTTGGCTGGAGGTCTTCAGACGAAAGTGTAACAAGGGAAAATATCCAAAAAGTATTCTACTCTTGATGGTTTTGGAGATTTAACATTTAACTACTTAAACTGGAAGGGCTGAGCAAGGAAAGAACCCAACTAGCTAAGATTTTTTAGGAAGACAGCTCTGGTAGCTGAGCAATAGAGGCAAGAGAGTTGCTGAGGCAGTCTAATTTCAACATTATGAGCAGGTGGACTAATGCAGCAATTGAATGTGGTGAATGAGACACTGGACTAAGCAACAAGAGTTGCGGGTGAGAAAGAGAGATCAAACTGTCTATATGTGTGAATTACAAACATAGTTCAATTCTACTATTCGAATCCAGAAAATATAGGCAAATAAAAAGAATAAAATATAAAATATTATAAAAATATAAAAACCAGCCATAACTGTACCATCTAGAATTAATGAAAACATCTTCTACAAATGTAGATACATACATAGTTTTGTTTTAATGATTATGGATTTATCGTGCACATATTGTTTAAGGACATCTTTTTTCACTAAATTTATGTATATAACTTCACATGTCATTAAATATTCTTCCACATAATTTGTATCGTGTGCAAAATATTTCTCTGTGTGTGTGTGGCACAGTTTTTATCAATGCAGTGGTGCAGACTGGTTCTAATTTTTTGCTATTAAAAACAATACTACAGGGCACCTGGCTGGCTTAGTCGGTAGAGTATGCAACTCCTGATCTCAGGGTCATGAGTTCAAACCCCATGTTGGGCCTGGAACCTACTTAAAAAAATAAATCAATATATCAATAAAATCTTAAAAAGAAAAAAACAATGCTATGAAAAGGCATCTTCCTGGCTAAAATTTTGTTTACATTCAGGATTATATTCTCTGAATAAGCTCCTACAAATACCACATTTCCTGGCATAGGACACTGGAGAGAGAGAGAGAGAGAGAGAGAGAGATTGATTAGATAGATACCATTTAGCCAAGAATGAGTTTATAGGAGATAACAGATGTCTGAGGGAGAAGCTAATGAATTCAGTTATGTCCACATTAATTATGAATATGACATATAATCAGATAAATCCAGATGACTTCCAAATAAGCCGTATATAAAGGTTCTGGAATCTCTGACATATTGATGAAAGTGGAGTGCATGAGATAACCAAGGAAAACTACAGAGAGAATAGAATGAATTACTATGGAAAAATTATAATATTTGAGGGCAAGGCAGCATTTAAAGCTGAAAGATCAATTGGAAAAAAAAAAGAGAGAAAATGAATAAAGGTAAGAGGAGGGTAAGAGGAAAACCAGAAGTTGAAGGTAGAGAGATCACAATGTCCAGCTTTAAGAATTATTTTCAACCTACTAAAAAAAGAAAAAAAAATCACAATCCCTTAAAACACAACGAACTCTTAGAAACTAAGTGCCCAAAGGTAGTCAAGAGTCCTTGCTAAAATAAACCCCAATGAGACACAAATGCCTCAAAGATGCCAGGAATTCAATATATCCCAATACTACCATATTGAATATTACCCTTAGCATATTGTTATTAGCACTGAGCCTATATACTTTTATGCTCAAGGTGTTTATCTCCTTCTCCCAACTTCATGCCATAAAGGTCCAAATAATGAAGATTTCTACATAAATTTGTGGCATTATTTTTTTTTAAAGATTTTATTTATTTATTCATGAGAGACACACACAGAAAGAGAGAGAGGCAGCGAGGCAGAGACACAGGCAGAGGGAGAAGCAGGCTCCATGCAGGGAGCCCGACATGGGACTCGATCCTGGGTCTCCAGGATCACACCCTGGGCCGAAGGCGGCGCTAAACTGCTGAGCCACCCAGGCTGCCCCCAATTTGTGGCATTATAAAGGGGTTTTGTGAGGGGTGGGAGCAAGGGTTTTTGGGGGAAAATTGTTTTTCTCCCTTCAAGATTTGGGGTACTCCTAGTATACTAAGATTCAATATCACAGAAAGCATGTTTACAATTTCAACCTCATTTTATAAACTTTCTAAAATATCTTTTCCAGAATTAATTTTTACAAACTTGATTTCATTTTTCTCTTCCTCTGCTTAACCCTGAGGAATTAAAGAGCTTTAGTCTTCCAACAACCGGTTTCTAATATTTCCAAATGCCTATACCAATAGCTCCACTTTCCCCAGCTATAGTTAGGGACTGCTCTTGCAAAATACCATAGTCATTGGTGGGCCTCATATGGATACAAGTTGAGTTGTAGATCAAAATATACTTTTACATCAAGTCACATTCAACTGGCTGCCAGAACATAGAGATACTGCTTGCCCTGGAGTTATTTTTAAAGACCAACCTCATTCATTATTCCTATAATCACTGATTGCGTTTTATCCATTACAACTGCCTATTTCTTCTTTTTTATGATTTTATTTATTCACTCATGAGAGTCACAGAGAGAAGGAGAAGCAGGCTCCATGCAGGGAGCCAGATGTGGGACTCAGTCCCAGGACCCCGAGATCATGCCCTGAGCAAAAGGCAGATGCTCAACCACTAAGCCACCCAGGTGTCCCAACAACTGCCCATTTCAATGTCCTCTTTTTTTCTTCTAGTCCCACATTCCATCCCTTCTAAGAAATTCTTTATTCGTTCTATTTTTCATATCCCAGTTCTGCCAAAGGAGTGGTCTTTCCCTTGTATAGTTTTAGTACGTTACTTTATTGGAAAGGGGCGCTAAAAAAAGATGGAAAGAAATCTCAACTCCTATACATACAATTTTATTGATCAATATCAAATCCATACCAGAGCAATGTACTATACCAAATTAAAACTATGAACTATAAATGAGCCACGCAAACAAATATTTTTTCATTGCATGTGTATTAGAATGAGAGAAAAGGAAATGTGTAAACAGCCGATGGTGATATTCACCCCAACTCAAAAACTTCATTCCAAACAAACAAACAAACAAACAAAAAAACAAAAAAAAATCTTCATTCCACCCTTTGGAGATCATTGTTTCTCCCCCACACTCAGAAGCATAATTTAATGTGACCATAATACTGAATAATAAGCATGTAGGCCATGTATATACAATACCTCAGAAAGTGCTCTTTAATAGAAATGTCAATATTTTACTTTATTTTTTATAGAAATGTCAATATTATATTTTACTTTATTTTTTTTAAAGATTTTATTTATTTATGAGAGACAAACAGAGAGAGACAGAGACATAGGCAGAGAGAGAAGCAGGCTCCATGCAGGGAGCCTGATGTGGGACTCGATCCCAGATCTCCAGGATCATGCCCTGGGCCAAAGGCAGGCGCTCAACCGCTGAGCCACCCAGGCGTCCCCATATTTTACTTTAAAAAATTAAACTACTTTAGTAAAGCCTAGACCTAAAAGTAGGCTCTTAATATTTCAACATTGACCTGATAAAAGCATACTTTCTTAGCATCTCTGATATTTTCATTAATGTTGAGGATACCTATTTCATTAGTGAATGGGACACTTTTTGTGCAATGACTACCAGTCTTTACTTTGCCTTGTATCTGGATTTATGATTCTACTCCCCCACATCATCATCCTCCCTCTGTGAAACCATTCTTCATCTCCTATGGTTTGGCTGAGTAATCCTCCTATGCGTCCCCACAGCACCCTATGTTGGCCATACTGCAGCATCTAGTAAAGTATCTGTCTGGATCCCTGCAAGTAGATCGTCAACTCTGTGAGAGCAGGAAGGCTATGTCTTACTCACTGTTGTATCTCCAGAGCCTAGAGCAGTGCTTGGCAGCAACTATTTTCCATAGAGAGAGAGTCAGCGTGGCCCCCACCAGCACCATCAACCAGTACCATCATCTGCTCTGCTAGCATCATCCTAGACAATTAATATAATCTCCTGTATGGGAGTCAATATCATTTTCTTAGTGGATACCATAAATCCTAATACTGACCTTCTACTTTGCATGTGGTTAGGCAACACATTACAAGTTCTATTTATTTCTTCAAAATCTCTATGAAGTAAAAATAATTATCCTCCTTTACCAATAAGAAAAGTAAAAGCTCGGAAAAGATAAATTGCTTTCTCATAGCTATACAGTAAGCAGTTGAGGATTCATGCCTGTCTCCCTGTAAGTCAAAGATGTTTCTACTATATTATTCTGATTCCCCTATACCACTGAAGTGACATGAATATATAATAATTCAAATATACTTTTCTTGCTATATTCTGCAATGTTAGATTCCCACTGGGAATCAATAAAATGTTAAGTATCTGGAAGACTGTAAGGATTATAGGTTAAGCTTAAATGCTCTAGAAATATATTAACTACCTGGATTCAAATACCAATTGTGCTACCTACTAGTTTATGTAATTTTGGGTAAGTTATTTAATTTCCTGTGCTTCTATTTCTCATTTATAAAATGAAGATAGTATTAGCAACTATAGCACCGTTGTGAGGAATAGATTACAATATAGGTTTTAGAATAGAGCCCAACATGTAAATAATACTAATAGCCAGAATTATTGCATGCCTACTATGTATGTTAACTTACCTTCAATAAACATTAGCTATGAATGTTTAATTACTTAAGTTTACACAAAAAGTTAACTTTTTCTGTCAGTGGCTCTCAAACCTTATATGAATTAAAATTATCTAAGAAGTTTTAAAAAATACCCACAGGACCTGCATTCTGCAGATTCTAGTCTGTGGATCTGGACTGGTTTCTAGAAACTATTCTTTTAAAAATTTTTATTTTTATTTTTTTATTTATTTATGATAGTCACAGAGAGAGAGAGAGAGGCAGAGACACAGGCAGAGGGAGAAGCAGGCTCCATACACCGGGAGCCCGACGTGGGATTCGATCCCGGGTCTCCAGGATCGCGCCCTGGGCCAAAGGCAGGCGCCAAACTGCTGCGCCACCCAGGGATCCCTCTAGAAACTATTCTTTTGAAAAATTTCCAACAAGATTTCCACTCTCTGAAATATGCTAGAGGTTTTAAAACATTTCTGCTATATAGCATCTGAAACTGCTCAATAAAATATAAAAATTACCCTTTTCAATGCTGGATACCCCATAAAGAATACAAGGGAAAACCACTGACATCAAGAATGGAAACAAATCAAGAAGAAAGAAAAAAGCAAGCAGCAAAGCTGCCAGATAATCCAAGGGGCATAAACTAGGAGTAGGAAAGACCAAGGAAAAAGGCTCAGGCCTCCTGAAGTCTCAGACAGCATCAGACCAAGTCTGGGTCCAACAGTATAATAACCCAGGAAAAGAATGAACTCAAACATCAAATACACCTCAAAGGCAAACATCAAGGAAAATGTACCTTTTTACTTTAGCAAACACATCATGAGAATTTGATGCCTAGAATCATCTACATGATGTGGATATTCCTAAAAACCAATAGTAAGAATTTTAGGTTAAAATCCAGGTTCATAGACTAAGCCCCCCAACTCCAAGCACATAGTAGAAGGAATAAAAATCCTTCCTAGAAGAATGTATCCTGAACCCAAACCAAAAAGTTTCATAACTGCACAGGATTCCAAAACAAAGGAGTTCAGAATTCAAAAAGAAAATCACAAAACACACAGGTAAACAAGGCACTATTACAAAATGTCAGTAAAATTTTAATTGTAAAAATTTCCTACAATTTCAGATGTTAAAATCATCAAATATACAAATATGTTTAATACATAAAAGAAAGAGAAAAGCAGATAGAGGGGTGCCTGGGTGGCTCATCAGTTAAGCATCTGCCTTCCACTCAGGTCATGATCTCGGGTTCCTGGGACTGAGTCTGGTATCAGGCTCCCTGCTCTGCTTCTCTCTCTCCCTCTGTGCTTTCTTTCTTTCTCCCACTCCGTCTCAAATAAAATAAAAATCTTTAAAAAAAAAAGAAAAAAGAAAAAAGAGAAAGAAAAGCAAATAGAAAACACTAGTAAGGCTCCAGAGGGTATAAAAAATGAACAGGCAAATCTGAAAGAGAGCCAAACAGAAGTGCTAGAACTGAAAAACAAGTAAAATCACAATGAAAGAGTTAACTATAAACTAAAACAAAGTGAATAGTGAGACAGCTATGATAAATTTACAGCAGCCTACACAAGTGATTAGGAAGGAAAGTGTGAAAGAGAGGTTAAGAAACATAGAGAAGTGGGATCCCTGGGTGGCGCAACGGTTTGGCGCCTGCCTTTGGCCCAGGGCGCGATCCTGGAGACCCGGGATCGAATCCCACATCAGGCTCCTGGTGCATGGAGCCTGCTTCTTCCTCAGCCTGTGTCTCTGCCTCTCTCTCTCTCTCTCTGTGACTATCATAAATAAATAAAAAAAATAAAAAAATAAAAAAATTAAAAAAACATAGAGAAGAGAATGGAATAATCATCACCACCAGAAAGACTATATTCTCTAATTGTAATACAATGAAAGAAAAGTCAGAAAGAAACTAACATAAAACTGCCAAGCAATTGGAAATTTAAAACTCCATCTCTAAATACCTCACATTTCAAGAAATAATAAAGAAAAAAATTTAATCTTTTAACAGAAAAAAATTGGAAAACTACTAATGAAACAATAATGAAAAAACTGCATTTCAAAACTATAAAAAGCAGAAAAAAGCAATACTGAGAGGAGAATGTATTCCCATTAAATATTTTTATTAGGAAAGAAGAATGCTGAAAATTAATGAGCTAAATGCCTAAGTAAAAAGTTATTTCAACAAATAACCTCATCTTAAAAAAGATAGAAATATAAAAGCATAAATCAATGAAATGGAAAACACACAAGAGAATGATAAAACCAAAAGTTGGTTCTTTGAAATCTGTAACAAAATACCTTTGATGAGGTTAAGAAAAAAAGATACAAGTTAATTATTAAAAATGAAAAGGAGAACCTAACTATAAATAAAACAAAGATTAAACAAATAGAATATTATGATAACCATTCCACAAGTAGATCTGAAAACTTAAATGAAATAGGTAAATTCTTAAAACCCACTAAAACGAACCTAGGATATACTGATATAAACATATGACTGAACAAATAAGTAAACAGAAGAATTCCAAAAAATATACGGAGCTACTCCTCCTCTAGAAGGTGGAGCTTAATTTCTAGACTTAGTGGTTTAGGAACTCCTTACCAAAGAATTAAGTAGGGAAAGAGAGGAGTAATGACTTCACAGTGGAAAAACCTGGCACCACTATCTTAGCCAAGTCAGGAAGGTTAATTTACCATCATCAGTGATGCAGTGGATATCATATATTCCCTGAAATGATGTGATGAGAATGGCACTTCCTCTCTGTGGTATTCTTCTCATAACCTCAGTTTGATCATGAGAAAAACATGGGACAAACATAGATAGGGAGATATTCTATAGCACAGCTGGTCAGCACACCTCAAGAGTCAAGGTTATAAAAACAAGGAAAAACTAAGAAAGTGTCAAAGGCTAGAGGAGACTGGAGAGACATGACCACCAAATACAATGTCACACTCTGAGCTGGACCCCAGACAGAAAGAGGGTATCAATGAAAAAACTACTCAAATCCAAATAAAGTCTAAAGTTTAATTAGGCAGTGTCACTGTCTTAGTTTTGACATATGTATCATATGTATGGAAGATGTTAAGAAAAGGTTGGGGTGGTTGAAGGGCAAACCAGAACTCAATATTCTATTTTTGTAACTTTTCTATAAATCTAAAATTATTCAAAAAAGTTTTTATTGCTGCCTTAAAAAAAGGACTAACCCAGGAAGATATGGAAAGACTAAGTTACTAAATCCCACTTGTCTCCAGGTGACTAAATCAAATAGTTTAAAATCTTCTCCCAAACCAAGAGTCAATTAGATTTGTTTAAAAGTACAAGTTTTGAAGACAGGTCATTATTCCTGGGATCCAGCCCTGCATCAGGCTCCCTGCTCAGTGGGGGCACTTCCTTTCCCTCTGCACCTCCCACCGCTCATGTGCTTGCTCTCTCTCAGTGCTCTCTTTCAGACTTTCTCAAATAAATAAAATCCTAAAAAAAAAAGATTGCTTGTTCTTAAAAGTATATGGCAAAAAAAAAAGTATATGAAAAAAAAAAGTATATGGCATTATAGAAAATAAGAAAATAAAGACAAGCATAGAAAAAAAACCTCAATCATAACAATTAAAAAATAAATCTTCTCACAAGGTAGTTGAGTTTTACCAAAAAAAGTTTTTCAGAAAAAGGAAATAATATTCCCCAACTCATCCTATGAGGCCAGTATAACCTTAGTACTAAACCAAACACTATTAGTAAAGGAAGTAAAGGAAGTAAGTCAATCTTACTCTTGAACACAGGTGTGAAAGTCTAAATATAATACAGATAACCCTTACAATCAAAACTTCAACACAGAAAATGAATTTATACAGCACATTTTATTTAAGGTGGGGCTGATACCTTTTGTTATTCCAATTCACCTCAATACTTTATAAGATATATCAAATGGGGAAAAAATGCAATATCCTTCAATGTCCACATTGTCATTATCCTTTGTCCAAAAGTCAGGACCTAACTAGTTCTGTGGCTCCCAAACTACATTCCAAGTCGTCCTGAGGTGCCACAGGGAACTCATCAGGGGTGTTAAGGGATGTTTTCAATTTGAAGGAAACAGCAATATACAACATCTGTCAGACATCACGTGCATTCTTTCATGGTTTCAACATTAAATCACACTGTATTCCTTTTGATGACCTTTGTGAATCTGAGTTTATGGTAGTTACCATGATAAAAAGCAATCACCATGTGAAAATCAACATGGAATAGGAAATGAGCATGGCAGTGCCCAATCTGATTTTAAGATTTGAGAAGTTTTGCAATACTTTCAGAAGCACACATCCCATTAGTAAGTACAGCTGACTCTTTAACAATATGGGTTTGACCTGTGCTGGATCACTTATATCGGATTTTTTTTTTTTAATAAATACTCTACAATACTGTATTTTCTTTTCCTTATAATTTTCTTAATAACATTTTCTTTTCTCCAGCTTATTGTAAAAAACAATACAAAATATGTGTTAATTGACTGTTTATATTATCCGTAAGGTTTCCAGTCAACAGTAGGCTACTGGTAGTGAAGTTTATGGGGAGTGAAAGGTTATACAGGATTTTTGACTGTGTGGAGGGTCAGTGCTCCTTATCCCTGCATTGTTCACAGTTCAACTGTAATTGTGGTTCTTTAAAAATAAAATGAAAATATATAACTTTTTTTTTAAATTCATGTATGTATTTTTTCAAACAGCGACTAAGCTGTTAGGACACAAATATGACGTTTTTTTAACCTAACTGCTTAATAAATGTAGCTGTTAAGTATAGCTTTGGTGTAAGGGCACCCTGAACTAGGGAAGTTTGGGAAAGAGCATCCTCTTACTATCCAAACTAAGAACAGAAAAAAATGGTATTACTGAAAGATACTTGTATTAGTAAACTGAATGCACTGATGAGCAAAAGATTTATCCGCATGAATTTATGTCAAGAATACAAGTGTGATTTAACATTATAAAGATATAAATATTACTCACAAAATTAACAGATCAAAGGAGAAAACTCAAATGATCATTCCCATAGTTACTGGTGAAACATGTGATGAAATTCAACATTCCTGATAACATTTTTAGAAAAATCTTAAAGAGAATATCCCTACTTTATAAAGGGTATCCAGAGAACATAGAAAATACTGTAGATAACTGTGAAATATCTGAAGCATTAACTTTGAAATTAGAGACAAAAGAGGGGAGGTCATTGAGCACCACCTCTATTCTACACCTATACAGGTATGCCTGGTACAGTATACAGGAAGAGGGAAAGATGAAAGAATTGGTATGGGAGATACAAAACTTGGCCAAATGATGAGAAAAGAGAAACTAGATGATCACACATGGCAGATTTCTGTGGGTCAAGCATAAAAGAGGCATACATTACTTCCAGTCACATTCTACAGACTAGAACTCATTTAAATGTACACTCTGGGGCAGTCCAGGTGGCTCAGCAGTTTAGCGCCTTCCTTCGGCCCAGGGCCTGGATCCTGGAGACCTGGGATCGAGTTCCATGTCAGGCTCCCTGCATGGAGCCTGCTTCTCCCTCTGCCTGCGTCTCTGCCTCTCTCTCTCTGTCTCTCTCATGAATAAATAAAATCTTTTAAAAAAATAAATAAAAATAAATGGACACTCTTAATACAAAAAAAGGTAGAAAATATAACCTAGGGATCCCTGGGTGGCGCAGCGGTTTGGCGCCTGCCTTTGGCCCAGGGCGCGATCCTGGAGACCCAGGATCGAATCCCACGTCGGGCTCTTGGGGCATGGAGCCTGCTTCTCCCTCTGCCTGTGTCTCTGCCTCTCTCTCTCTCTCTGTATGACTATCATAAATTAATTAATTAATTAATTAATTAATTAATTAATTAAAAAAAGAAAATATAACCTATTCTATATCCAGGAAGAACATCAAATGTTTAGTGTACATCTAATAATCAAATCAAATTGGAAAATAATTTAGAATTTTCTGAAATTGAAAATACATATACCATATGGCCCAGCAACTCTATTCCTAGGTAGAGTTGCTTTTACACATGTATACCACAAAACATGTGTAAGAATACTTATCATGGTATTGTTCATAATAGAAAAAAAGTGTCAATCAACAATAAAACAGTATCATCACATATTCACAATTAGCCATGAAAATAAATGTACAGAGCAATGTAAATGAATCTTAGAAACTTAAAAGACCTTAAGATTAAACATACAATATACCATTTTTTAAAAAGTTCAAAAATAAATAAATCAATAGATTATTCTGTTTAGGCACAGATATATATGCAGTAAGAAAAATTAAAAATTAAAAGAGGGGCGCCTGGGTGGCTCAGTTGGTTCAGCACTGTTGAGCTCAGTGAGGTTGAGCCCTGCCTCAAGCTACACACTCAGCAGGGAGTCAGCTTGAAGATTCCCTCCCTCTGCCCCTATCCCACTCATGCACATGCTCACATGGTCACTCTCTCAAATAAATAAAATCTTTTTCAAAATTTATATAATAACAGTCACAAAATTCAAAATAGTGTTTACATTGTGGAGACACAGGAAGAGGGATGAGTTGAGACAGACTTACAAAGGGAGTTTCCATTGTATTGGTAAAATTCCATCTCTTAGACTGGGTATACATACTACTGCTTGGTTCATATTAACATACTTTTTAATGGAGGATGGTAATTTTTATTAAATGGATTAAGGAGATTATAGAATAGTATTTTATGGAGAATAATTATATAAGCATTTCAAATAGCCTTACTTATGTTCTTTTTTATTTTTTTAAAGATCTTATTTATTTATTCATGAGAGAGACAGAAAAAAAGGCAGAGAAGCAGGCTTCCTGTGGGAAGTCCGATGTGGGACCCTATCCCAGGACCCTAGGATCACTCCCTGAGCTGAATGCAAATGCTCAACCTGAGCCACACAAGTGCCCCCCCACACTATATGTTCCTATTTATTAACTAAAATATATTGTCTTGATTACCTAGAAGACTACTCCTGAAGAAAATACTATTATACAAATATTTAAAAGAATTTAGTATTTATTAAAAACGAATTTATCAGTTGACCATCCAACTACTTGTTCCTATTCTTCCCCAATCACATGACCATTTAGGAAATTACATTTCCAAATGGAAATTACATTTGACCACTTAGGAAATACTTAATATACTTAATAATAATTGTACTTAATAATTGTACTTAATAACAACTGAAAGTTCCACTGAAGTCTGGGTGCTCTTCCTTAATTTTAGTTAGAGCTGAGTATTTTTTGAAACTACAGAAGTATTAACAAGGAACGATTAAGGTGGAGGGGGAGACAATAATTCTTTTTTTTTAATAAATTTGGTTTTTATTGGTGTTTAACTTGTCAACATATAGAATAACACCCAGTGCTCATCCCATCAAGTGCCCAACCTCAGTGCCTGTCACCCAGTCACCCCCACCCCGCGCCCACCTCCCCTTTCACCACCCCTAGTTCGTTTCCCAGAGTTAGGAGTCTTTCAGGAGACAATAATTCTAACCAAGTTTAAAGTACATGCAAAGAAAAGAATACTTATACTCTCATCTCTTGGGTAAAGGTGGGAAGAAGGTGGGTTTTTTTTCCAAAGACCAATCTCCAGAGGGATCCCAATTAATAGAATTATCAGGGAAAGGAGTCAGGTCAAGATGTTCAGGAGCTCTTAAATCTTTTTTTCCCAGCACTGTTAAAAATGTAGCTTCACTGATTATAAATGTATGGTATTATTTTTAAAATAATATTGAAGCTATAGAATTATGGAAAATTATCCATGTAAACTGCATGAATACTTTAAATATTCCACTCTCCAGTAACTATAAGTGACAAGTCTCAACAATCAGCTATTTTTTATTGCAAGATGATAATATTTACTGAAATCTTGAAAAAATTGACTACCTCGAAAGAAAATCAGTTGACCTGATGAAAACTGAGGCAAAGAACAGTAACCGAAGTACGGAAATTAAATGTAGTTTTATTTCAGTAATTCAAGTTCTGTGCATTTCATAAAAACTACTATAAATGCAATCCAGGGCAGCCTGGGTAGCTCAGCGGTTTAGCGCCGCCTTCAGCCCAGGGCATGATCCTGGAGACCCAGGATTGAGTCCCACATCGGGCTCTCTGCATGGAGCCTGCCTCTCCCTCTGCCTGTGTCTCTACCTCTCTGTCTCTCTGTTTCTCATGAATAAATAAATAAAATATAAATAAATAAATAAATAAATAAATAAATAAATAAATAAATAAATAAAATCTAAATGAATGAATGAATGCATGCAATCTAAAGAAGAGATTTACCATGAGAGTAAAACAGTAAGAGGCAATAAGGTTTGGAAAACAGAAATCAGAATGGAGCCTAAGAAGCATGCAGAGGAAGAAATACTATCACTGAAAAAAAGCTCCTATCTGGAAAGAAGGGAAGAGGAGGTAGGCCAAAGCACCATGACAATGGTAGGAATATGTGGCTCTGGACCAAGGAACATCCTCACCTATGGTTAAAGCAAAGTAATGAAAACAAAAGCATATACACTGCATGATAACAAAATAAAGAACAGATGGGAAATAACAGATAATTTCAGTGTTACTTTCAAGAAGTAACCGATACTTTCATAGGTTTTTTTTTTTTTTAATTTGTTTTGTTTTGTTTTTGAGACTGCCAGACTAAAGAAGAGAAGGGGAATGAGTGAAAAAAGGGAAATACAACTAACTGAAGCTACAATTGGGTCAATGTAAACAGGACTCAGGCGGAGGAAGATAGAAATGACTAATCATACACAATAAGCAGATAAAAGAGCTATGTATAAATTCTAAGATAATCCAAATTAACAAAGCTTTCTTTTAAAACACGTAATATGTGTTTGGTCATAGAGCCTCCAACTTTCAGGGCTTTCCCTTGCCCCATTAGTCCCACTATGTAAGAGGTTCCAAATCCTATTTATGAGAGCTTAAGTTGACATCCTTCACAAATTCTTCCCAAAATACAGTTGTAAATACCCTGTCACTTTGAACTTCTACAGTTTTTCTTTGTCTTTGTCACAATAGATGACAACTGAAACTTAAAAGTCTATCAACTACACAGTTGATAGAAATGATTTACCCGTAGTTGGATATCTTCAAATATTAAACTATAAATTTTATAACCAAAGTATGCTGGCCATATCAAGTTAGATAAAATCCCGTAAGGGGTGCTTGAGTGGCACAGTAGATTAAGTGTCTGACTCTTGGATTCAGGAGGCCACACGAGCTCCGGGCTCCAGGCCCTGGGCTGGCCGCTTGGCACAGAGTCTGCTTGAGATGCTCTCTCCCTCTGCCCCTTCACATTGTGTTTTCATGCATACTCTCTCTCACAAATAAATAAATAAATAAATAAATAGATATTTTTTTAATTCCTTAAAAGAGGGTATTCTATTTTATGCCTCGGTAATATACTGGGAATAATAGAATACAAGAATATAAATTTTACCTCATGGAATATCTTCTGAGTCATGTGTGTACATCATTCATCATATTCTATCCACCCACTTTCTATATTTCCACATCACTACTGAAATTGACAACATCATTTTTATAGCTCCAGACCCCCAGTTTAGGCATATCCTCTCTCATCTTTGTCTACAACATGAAATCACAAAGTTCTACTGCAACCTCTAAGAGACTTGGATTTTCTTTCTATTTATAAATCTTTGTACAGGTTCTCATCTCCTGTGGTTGAGGGCTTAGAAATCACTCTAGCCCATTATACAAACCAAACAGTATCTTCAAGAAATGTTTTTATTTAATCACGTCTCTCCTAATTAACTCTCAAAAGTTTGCTGTCATTTTCGTTGTCTAGCTTAACAGATGTAAAATGTATACTACTCAAGGCCCTCCTTCAGTATTCCCTGCCTTTCCCTACCCAAGCCTCTCAAAAAACCTTTGGTATTCTACTTATTGGGATCATCCCCCAACTTCATATATGTATACACTGCATGCACACACTCTTGAAAATTTGATCAAAATGTATATTCTTTTAAAATATTTTCCTTAATTTACCCCATTCTGATCACTGTTCCCTGAAAATGTCCTAATTTGTATAGCATGTAATACCTGTTCATTATGTTTCAATTTTTTTCCTATGTTGCACTTAAATAAGATTCAAATATATAAATAGAGTCCTGGCCATAGCCATCCATGCATGCTTCTTTTTTTAACTTAATATTCCTTATACTAATTTCAATTTTTCCATAGTTAATTTCTTTATGAAAATGTTGAGGAATCCTTTTTTCCCCACTGAAATTAATCACTTTCTTGGTACCTGTGATGGTTAATTTTACATGTCAACTTGGCTAAGCCACAGTACCCAGATACATGGTCAAAACCAATCTAGATGCTGCTATGCAGGTTTTTTAGATGAATTAACTTTTTTTACTATGTGACAAGCCCGGTTTTTATTATACCTTCACTCATTAAAAAAAACGACAACTTTTTTCTTATGGAAACTTTTATACATAGAAGTAAAATAATACAATGAATCCCTATATACCCATTATCCAGCCTTAGCAATTATAAATGTTCTGCTGATCTTGTTTCACCTACTTTATTCTTTTTTTAAGATTTTATTTATTCGTTTATAAGAGACACACAGAGGGAGAGGCAGAGACACAGGCAGAGGGAAAAGCAGGCTCCCTGTGGGGAGCCCAATAAGGGACTCTATCCCAGGACCCCGGGATCACGCCCTGAGCCAAAGGCAGATGCTCAACTGCTGAGTCACCCAGGCGCCCCCTGTTCCACCTATTTTAGGCATAAGGATAAAGATGAAGTATTTTAAAGCAATCACAGTTATTCTATTTGTCTGACCCATGAAGACTTTAGTCCATATGGAGAGAACAATTTTAAAAATGGAACAATCCCAACTACCATAACCAATAAAATTACAATTTCTTCCTATCATCTAATACTCCATTTAAAATTTTTTCTTTGTCTAACAAAGTCCATCTTTTTATAACTGGTTTAATCTAATCAGGATCCAAATGAAGTGCACAGCATTGAGGTATACGTCTCTTATTTTCTTTTTTTAATTTTTTATTTATTTATGATAGGAACACAGTGAGAGAGAGAGGCAGAGACACAGGCAGAGGGAGAAGCAGGCTCCATGCACCGGGAGCCTGACGTGGGATTCGATCCGGATCTCCAGGATCGCGCCCTGGGCCAAAGGCAGGTGCCAAACCGCTGCGCCACCCAGGGATCCCGGTATACGTCTCTTAAACTTCTTTCACTCTTTGCAATTGTTCTTCCTTTTTTTCTAATAGACATTCTGACTCCAGATTTGGTTGAAGATACACACTAATATTTAAATGGGTAGATTTTGAGTAAAGTAGATTATCCTCCATAATGTAGGTATGCCTCATCCAATCAGTTGAAGGCCTTAAGGAAAAAAAGACTGCAGTCCCCCAAGGAAGAGGAATTCTGCCTGTAGACCATCTTCAGACTTGAGCTGCAACATCAATAATTTCCTGGGTGTACAACCTGCCAGCCCACTCAGCAGATTTCAGATTTCCCAGCCCCCAAAATTATGTACACGAACTAAAATCCATCCATCAGTCAATCTCTCTGGAGACATATAGGTTCTGGGAAACCATTATACAGTATGCCAGAGTTTAAAGTCTTGTTTGGTGAGTATAAAGGACCCAAAGATAGGTTCCTCATGCCCTCAATCAATTCGTTTATTTAAGAAATATATAAGCATCCTTTGTGTGCTACATTCTGAAGATTCAAAGTTGATCTAGATCCCTCTCCTCAAGGACTTGGGAATAGGGGAAGTTTAGTTGAGGAAAGAAACAATAAAATAAACATACAATAAATGATGATGCAATAAATATAAGGTTATGAGCTCAGGATACTAATCATGGGAGCACAGGAAGGGGTAGGGGCAGAACACAACTGAGGTTTCTGCATCGATTGAATTTTACTGCCTATATCTAAAATATTTAATCATATATTCACCCTTGAAAATCAACTACACACTTTATATGTTTAAATAAAAATAAAGTAAATATATTTTAAAAGACATAGAATGTGAAAATGAACACAATAGAAATTCTATTTTTAGTATTCCTTTGGAGTGATTTTTTTTTTTTTTTTTAATGAGCTGAACTGGCTAAGGAATCTTAAAATAGGACTCAGAATGTTGAAGAATCTTGTTCCAGTTTTAAAATTCAAACTAACTGGGATTTGAAAGATATGCACAAAATCTCACAGTTCATAAATCTCTAGCATACCATGTAAAATGAATATTGTAAAATGGGATTAGTCTTTAATTCTTTGAAATGTAATAAGACATTAAATCATAAAACTCTTATTTTGAAAGCATCTTAAGTATATATGGAAAGTGATTACAATTTAAGTTCATTTAAGAATACTTCAAATTAATTTACTATAGCTTTAACACTTGTAACTAAGCTACCTTAAATTACCAAATAATATAAAGATTCAGAATCTATGTTCAGAATGAGAAATCTGACCACAAATTTAAACATTAAAAAATCATTAACTTAAGAACAATAGTTAAATCTCAATCGGATAGTTAAGAGTGATAATAAAAATCTTTTTTTAGCTTTGGTCCTTATTTATATAAGGTAATTTCATTAATTCCCAGTAGTCTGAGATTCTGTAATATTCCATAACTCTGTCAACTGGTATACTAAGAACTATCATACAAAAACTGCTATCAGTATTATTATACATTTTCTTCTCTGGATTAGTGACTAGAAAGAAAAACATTTTCCAAGGTGCCTGGGTGGCACAGTTAAGAGTCCAACTCTTGGTTTACAGCTCAGGCCGTGATCTCAGGGTCCTGGGATTCAGCCCCACACAGGGCTCTGTGGTAAGTGTAGACTCTGCTTGAGATTCTCTCTCTTTCTGCCCCTCCCCCTAGTGCTCTCTCTAAAATGAATTTTTTTTCTAAGATTTACTCATTTATTTATTCAAAACAGACACTGAAATAGAGAGGCAGAGACATAGGCAGAGGGAAAAGCAGGCTCCCTGCAGGGAGCCTGATGCAGGACTTGATCCCAGGAACCCGGGATCATGACCTGAGCTGAAGGTAGAAGCTCAACTGCTGAGCCACCGAAGTGCCCTAAAATGAATCTTTAAAGAAGAAACAAATGGCATGACTGGGTGGCTCAGTGGTTGAGCATCTGCCTTCGGCTCATGGGATCCAGGATTGAGTCCCGTATCAGGCTCCCTGCGGAAAGCCTGCTTCTCCTTCTGCCTATGTCTCTGCCTCTCTCTGTCTCTCTCATGAATAAATAAATAAATCTTTAAAAATTAATTAATTAATTTAAAAAAGAAACCATGAAGAACATTTTCCAACATTAAACTGCTGATATTACTAGATTAACACAATCTCTTAATTTTCCACAATTATACTTTATCAACTAGTGAAACCTACATCCCCATAGTAGGCACACAATAAATATTTGCTAATCGAATGAATTAAATGTCTCTAAGCTCTTCTTCAACACTGACACTGCCAGAAGAATAATTTTTTGTGAAGATTAAGAGATGTTCCCTTGGGACTACAGGGAACTCCATATATCCTCCTCCCTCCAAGAAACTACATAAACTAGCATCAGATTAGTAGTTTAGGTATCCACTGGGGCAAATTATTCAAGATTTCTATTGTGCCCACAAAAGCTTTGTATTCAAATACAAATACTTTGCTATCAAGTTGAAAGCTCAACAATCTCTGTGTTGAGACTGGAAGGCTAAAAACACCCTAAGAAATCAATCAGGGGGAAAAAAAAAAAGGAAATCAATCAGGATACCACAAGAGCCCTACTGGGTTCTTGGATAATCCTTGGGTAAGCAGTCATTAACTTCTGGGGTCTTCAATTCACTCACCTATTAAAAAATGGGAGGTTGGTCACTCCACGATTCTATGATTAAGTGATTCTAGAAAACAAAGCAAATTTACCTTCAATATTCCTTTGGAAGGTACAATGCTTTAGAAGCCCTATAAGAGTGGTTTTTAACCTTGTTTAGCTGATGGACAGCTTTGAGACTCTAATAAATGCTACAGACACTTCATCTTAAAAGAATTCCCACATGGAAAAAAAATTTTAATATAATATCAGGAGAGTTTAATAACCCTCTAAAGTGGTCTAGGGAACTCAGAAACTTATATTCCATAAATGTAAATAAAATTCAATAACTGGAGATATATTAATAAGTTTGAAAACAAAGCAGCACTTTGCATCTGATTCTTTTTAACAAATTAAATTTCAAATAACTGTAAAGAGGAATCAGTTATTCTTATAATTATCAAAGAGAAACATGGTTTTAAAGAACTCAAACTACTAGCTTAGAACATTAGTCTATGTTAGTAAATCAGTTCCAGATAAGTGATATCCCCAAACCATGATGATTATATGTCAATCTCAATTATCATGAAGCAGGTATAATTTATTAAAACATTTAGTTAGGATTCCAAACTTAAACTTATATTTGATCTTGTATATAATCCATTTGGAGATAGGCCTTCAATAAAAATATAAAACTCAATATAAAATACTGACCTACTAAAATGGCTTCAATTTCTGAAAGATTACATAGCAATCATGCACTTTAAAAGTTGAACATGACTAATTTATAATTAAGATTGGTTAAGTTTGTTGAGCTACGTGAATTTACTCATTATATTACAAAAGAAAGAAAAGTTAAGGAAAAAATTTAGAACACTTCTCCAATGTAAAAGGAAAAAAAGTAGAGGGGCCTCACTTATATATAGGAAGAGAAGGAGCAATTATACAACTCTGTAGAGATTAATTAAATATAAGCAAATAACACTGGTGTTAAGGTTTTATAGATCATATTCAGAATAAGCCAAACGGATGCTAATAATTTCTCTTTTAGTACGGTTTCCAATGTAGATCTTTTTGCAAGTTTTTCTTAGGATTTCTCTTGTCTAAAATGGGTCCCCAGGGAACCAGCAAGAAGACATTCTACGATTATTTTCTGATGCAATAAAGGGAGAGGCCTTTTAAGGAAAATAATGACTCTGCCCCAATTGTAATGGCAATATTCCTATCAGGAATATGAAAGTAAGATGGCTATAATTTCTGATGTATTTCTTTTGCCTTCTTAGTTATAGCTTATTTTCTTAAGGAATTTTTTCAAAAAGTTATGAAATCATAAATCTCAAATTATAGTTTGTTCAGTTCACAAGTGAAAAACATTTAAACACATTTATGTAACCTACTTAGAACAACACAGATTCTGGATTCTTCAATGTTCCACTTAAAATTAAATTACTCAGGGACTGTGAGTATCCACTGTGAAGAGGGGCTGTGTCTATTTGAATAATTGCATTTACCAGGAAATGAAGCAAATATCTAGAACTTGGTCTATAATCATCCTTGCAAACTTAATCTGTATTCTAGATTCTTACTTCTATCAAAGAATGGTATATTTACTAAAAATTACAAAGATATCAGTAGCAGAATTAACTAAGAATCTGGAATTAATGTTTCTCTCCTCTTCAGCTTTAGTTTTCTGAATCCTATGTAAAGACACACTGGACAAGGCCTTACAGAGCAGACTTCATGTGTGAATGCATGACAGCAAGAAATCAGTCAAAACACCAGGGTTTTACTCCCCAAATTTGCCACTAATCTGCATTTGTGACATTTGGTATATACGACAACTTCTCTGAAACTCCATTTCAGCCATGTGTAATATAAGGATGTTGGAGTAGATGATCTCCAAGGTCATTTCCAATTAAAATACTGATGTAAATCTACATTTATGTGAGTATACAAGTAATAAAATTAGGTAAGTCCATATAAGACTGTGGTCACAACTGTGTAGGAATAAATGGCAAAGAAATATGCCAAAAAAAAACCCAGTCTACAATG
The DNA here is from genome assembly GCF_018345385.1 of Vulpes lagopus. Classification (NCBI taxonomy): domain Eukaryota; kingdom Metazoa; phylum Chordata; class Mammalia; order Carnivora; family Canidae; genus Vulpes; species Vulpes lagopus. The sequence continues at coordinate 114,738,456 of NC_054828.1, forward strand.
TTTACACTTAAGGTTTTCTTTCCAGTTTGGTTTGAGGCTCATGATTAAAAAGGGCTCAGAAAACCATGTTCATCCAAATCCCCAGAACCCTCTTTTCACATTGTTACTATTCTAATGTCCACAAGGAGTATAACCTAAGACTGTGTTTTCCTCCCATTAACCATTCTCACATCTGGTCCAAGATGAACTGATCCAGTCCATCTAGAGCAGGGTTGGTAAACTCTTCTGTAAAGAGCCAGACAGTAAATATTTTAATATTAGGTTTTGTAGGCTATAGGGTCTCTGTAGCAACTACTCAACTCTGCCTTCATAGTTCAAATGCAGTCAATCACTATATACAAACTAATGAGTATGGTGGCTGTGTTCTAAGAAAACTTTATTTACATAAAAGGCCTATTGGCTTTAGTTTGCTAACATCTGGTCTAGATCACACCAAGAAACCAGATGGTATAAACCAGCTGTAAGCTAAGGTGGCATAGTTTCAGAATAGAAAATCACTACAAAGAAAACAATGAGTCATTTTAAAATTTAAAAGAATCCTTTCAGCCTAGTATAAGAGAGCATGATAGAGTAGAAAGTACATATGCAGATATTCACAATAAATACTAGGTGTTTAATATATATAGATTTCTTTTCCCTTCTCAACAGCGTCATTCCTCAAGACAGTATTTGGTGCCTAGCCTTCCTCCTAGAAATCACTTACTCTGGCTCTCTGACAAAAGCTGGCCCTTGATTTTTCTTGATCCTGACAAACACATTCCTGGTACCACTGAATTTGGTTTTTTTTTTTTTTTTTTTTTTAAAGATTTTATTTATTTATCCATGAGAGACAGAGAGAGAGAGAGAGAGAGAGGCAGAGGGAGAAGCAGGCTCCAGGAAGGGAGCCCAATGTGGGACTCGATCCCAGGTCTCCAGGATCAGGCCCTGGGCTGAAGGCTGCAGAGGTAAACCGCTGAGCCACCCGGGCTGCCCCTGAATCTAGGTTTTAGTGTTCCCTCATTTCCTTTTTACCCCATTAATCTAAACCTGCAACTTCACAACCTTTTCCATCTGAGCCTAAATCCCAGTATTACTATCACTCACTTTTGGTCCAGGGAAGGTGATAACGAAAAAAAGAGAAAGAAGAGGTTAGAGAGAGGGTAAGTTCTGGAGGAAGACAGGGGAGTGGTAGTATTACCTCTCTTTCCTGACTTTAAAAAGGAGCCAGGTGCTAACTTACTGTTAATTTAAATGAAAATGTTGTCTACTCTAGTGAGAACAAAGAACATTTCACTTTATGCAAAGTGCTCTCTAATGAAAGAACTTAGTTCTAACAGAAGGAAAAAAAACCACAGTAAGCTTTATTCTTATGCTTTTATCTAGATCATTCTGCCTCCAGCTGTGAAACTGTCTGAGGTTTTTAAAGCTCTAAGGAGCCTCTACTAGTAACCATGGTTACTGCTTCAAAACAGTACAAAAAAAAGTAGGAGGGGACAGCAATTTGAAGAGAAAAACAGTTTTCTTGATTTTCATCAAATGAAGCTATAATAACAAGAGATAGATAGGCTGATGGCTGAGCAAAGGCCTCTAAGACTATCACTTCTCCACAGAGCTTCGGAGGTACTTGATTCCTTACCCTTACAGGTCTAGAACTTTAATGCGTCATTTTACCTTATCCAAGAGTGATTCCCCCAAAAGCTAATTTCATCATTTACAATGAACAATATCCTATAAACTCAACTGATAGTCTTGCCAGGAATCAGTGAATTTGCTTTCCAGCAGAAGCTTACGTGGAAAAAAAAACAGAGAACAAGGTTGCTTGTCCTTCTGTATATGCATCTGAGCCTAAGAAGCTACCTATGGTTTTCATATAAAGCTGCCCAAATCATGCTTCTCAATCTTCATTAGTCAAAAGGTTTACATCAAATGTTCCTTTTTTCAAATCCCTTAGCAACTTTCTCAGTTATTTAAGAATTCATTCATGTACAGTGCCTGCCATATTTCAAGCACTCTAAAAGACACTGGGTACATCACAATAAAGAAAATAAACACAACTCCTGCCTTTATGGGGGTTACAGTCTAATAGAGGAGAAACATATACACAATGACAAATTGTGTTAATGTACTATGAAGGGAAAAAAACCATGATTTTTACTGGGATAGATCAGCTTCTTTGATATATAAACAAACTTAATGTTGATGCTACTGATGCTGGGTAATAGATACACAGCGATTCCTCATACTCTCTACTTCACTATATGCTTAGAAATTCTCAAAATAAAAGTTTAAAAATCCAAGATACAAGAAGAAACCTGAAAAATAAGTAGGTGCTAAACTGGCAAAGGCTGCCAGAGAAGAGTGTTCTCTGGGTCAAAGGAAGAAGATATGCCTCAATCCAAAGACCCTGGGAGCTTGGCAAGCTACAGCTATTAAAGTCCCAAAAACAGCTAAAGATCTTTCATAGTCACAAGCTAAGGATGAAAAATATTCCAAATAGTAATAATGAAAGCTACTTTCTTGAGCTTCCACTAAGTGCTAAGAGTTAATATGCTTTGCCTCATATATATCTCAGAACAATCTGTAAGAAATGTACAATCATTCCTGGTCTGCAGAGGAGGACACTGATGCACAGAAAATCAGATAACGTGCCACCTCTGATTCCAGAACCTTGTACTTCTTCTTACCTACAATCACATATATTCTGCCTACTACATATCCAGATGCCACTATTTTTACTCAAGAGTTCTAAATTCTTGTTCCATTTCAACAATTAACTGGCTATGTGCTTAAGTCAAGTCACTTCACCTTTGGTTACTTCACAAAATGAGACAGAATTCAATGATATTAAGGTGTTCCTAGCTTTTAAACTCTATACCTTTATGACTATATTATTAATTTTTTCCATACCAGAAATTCATACCTACCATATTTTGTAGGTCATATGGAATAATTTAGACAATTATCTAAATTTGAACTCATTAATTAATCATTCCACAATCAATCACTGGTCGGGGGGATCCCTGGGTGGCGCAGCGGTTTGGCGCCTGCCTTTGGCCCAGGGCGCGATCCTGGAGACCCAGGATCGAATCCCACGTCGGGCTCCCGGTGCATGGAGCCTGCTTCTCCCTCTGCCTGTGTCTCTGCCTCTCTCTCTCTCTCTCTCTGTATGACTATCATAAATAAATAAAAAAAAATTAAAAAAAAAATCACTGGTCAGCTTTGTGCCAGCTACTCTTCCAGATATTAGAAATACAGTAAGTAAACAAAAAAGTTAAAAATCTCTACCTTCACAGTGCTTAGAATTTAGTGGGGGGAGAGAGACTATACATAAAACAAGTAAGTAAACAATATAGTACATCAGAATATGATATGGGATGCCAGGGTGGCACAGTAGGGTGGGCCGCCCTACCCTTGGTTTTGGCTCTAGTTGTGATCTCAGGGTCATAGGATTAAGCCCTACATCAGGCTTCTGTGCTCAGCTCTGCGCTCAGAGTGGAGTCTCCCTGGAACTCTCCCTCCCTCCTTTCTAAAATAAAATAAATAAATCTTTAAAAAAATACATGGTAGGAACTATGGAAAAAAGTCAATCAGAGGAGTTTGCTGATTCCCCCACACCTATTATGAGCAGGGATATGTTAGTCATTAAGGCAAATAAAGACAAACAGTACCCGAGTTCCTGTCCTTGAGCTGATGACACTCTAGTAAACACAAATATGAGGAATTCGAGAAAAGACCAATAAACAAAAGTACGATGGGAACACATAGGATACAACCATAAAGCAGAAGGAACTGAACTGCAAGCTGGATGCTGCTTTCTTAAACACACACAACAACAAAATTTAAAAAAAGAGAATCATGTAAAAAAGAATGAGACCTGTATTTTAAAACCACATTTCAAAATTTTACAAACCTTACTGATGCATAAGACTTTGTATCTTAAAGAAGATACAAAAAAATAGAGACAAATACTATTTTCCTGTTTGGGAAAAATATTATTAAGGCATAAAATGATACCCAAATTATAGGCTTAATACAAATCAAATAACGAAAATACGTTTCAGAAACATAATCATAAGAATCTCTACTATAATTAAAAGGGTAAGAGGATAAATATGTAAGAAAAAACAAATTTTTAAAAAGAAGAGTAAGGAGGGTAGATATACCCTAATGATTATGAAAACAGTTATTAAAATACTTTTCCCATTTGCATTTCCTTCTACTTACTTCTCTACTATTCTATAATTGCAGCCATGTGGTTGGAGAAGTTCAGGAATACGAAGAGAAAGAAATATTTAATATTTACCTTCTGAATTAAAAACGAGGTTTTGCAGTGAGATAAAAACATTTAAAGTTTAGTTTTCCCAAAGGAAAAAAAAAATTTTTTGACACTAATATTTTCTAACCAAACCTGAAAGACCCAGATTATAGTTTTTTTTCCATATTCTAGAGCAGACATTCCTTCTGCATATGATGGCTCCAATGTAAGGCTTGTTACTTAGGATAGGAGGATAAAACCTAGAGAGAGTGTGAATTAAAGCCTCCAATTCCTAATTCTCGCTAGAGGAGTAGGATAAAAAAGTGAGACAGACACAGGAGAAGTGAGTGGACCAACATTCCCAGTACTCTCTCCAGGTAGAGGCTGCAAAAGGAAAAAATGTTTGATGGAATAAGGAAATCTTAAGAGTTAGAATGGCTTCTGCTCTCTTTCCTGCTGAGAATGTGCCAAGTGTCTGCCTTCCAGGAGCATCCCCCTACCTCACACACCATCAAACTCTCACCTGTCCTCTATACACCAGCCCAAGCTGGAGATAACCATCAAAAAATATGCATAGAAGCATGATCAGATTGAGGAAGGGTGTGAGATCAGCTCTGGAGTCTCCCTAATCTATGTACCATGGAAGACACTGGGAAATTCCTGAGGGCTCTAAAGTAGTACAGGAAAGGTGATTAAAGATGCTGGATGGGGAGTTTGCCAGAAGAGGTCACTGTGATTAGGAGCAAAATAACTCCATAGTAGAGGCCTGGAAAAGAGACCACCTGCCCAGAGGGCCAATGCAATGCCCTAGCCAGACCTCAGATTATCTGTGATACCTGGGAAGGTGGCCAATGAATCCTGGGAACCAAGAGAACAGATCTCAAGTAACACCAATTGTGAATTTCAGCCACAGACATCTGAAGAACACCTAAGGACAGTTCTGGTAGTAGTAGTAGTCACAATTGCAGGTACTAGTACAACCACTTATCAAAGGAGACACGAGAGAGAAACCAGAGGAGACAGCACATGGACCATAGGTCCTGACACCCTTCTACCACTACAAGGACACACAAGCCACAGACATGCAACTCTTAAGTCTGGATTCCACTTGGAAAGATGTGAGAGAACAGATATGTGAATGACAATATTCAAACACAGACTGAAATATCCAAAGAGTTTAGTTTAAATTACTATTTAAGAGACTTAGTTTACCAGACTGAACACTCTTCCTCTTGTTATTCAGTGACAAGAGTCCATCAAAACAAAAAGATGAGTTATGAAAAAATAAAGAAGCTACATTTTTCTTTGCACTCCTGAGTATAAGTAAGTTGTAATCCTGCTACAGATTTTATGGTGTTTTTTGTATGTGAGAATTCAAAATACCTCTTGGCACATTACAAACGAACATCACTTTAAAAGTAACAGTAGCTTCCTGGTTCAAGATGGCAGCCTTGACCCATTCATCTACCTCTTCCCTGTCTTAAATACCTCATTGTCAGGAGAGCCTGCGAGTGTAAGCAGACCACAGAACAACTGAGTAAAAAAACAACAAAGATGACCAGTACAACTCTGATGGTAAAGAGTAATTGCTGGTCAACATTTACTATGAGTGTAAAGTCTTTGTCAGAGGACTTATAGTATGAACTCTGAGACAGGGATAATACCAAGCTAGGGACAATATCTTTGGAGGGGGGAAAAAAAAAGACAACTCAGAACTAATCCGAACTCTCCCTGCATACAAATTCCTTCCCTGTAGCTGAAATTGAGGGAGGGGCAGGTCCCAGCTTGTTAGCCTTGTCTCCGCAAGTGCCTGATAAAGAAAAGGGAACTCCACCTCCCATTTGCCAAAGTAGAAAGCCAACCAGCAGAGTCCTGTGGTCAGTGATGATATTCAGTAAAGAAGACAATGCTTTGTTAAAGAATATTGACCTTTCTAGAATTATACCAGTTACCAAATGTTAATAGCATCAGAATCCCCTAAATGTTTAGGCCCCACCCCAGACTTACTGAATCAGGTTTTTGTGAGGTCAGGAATCTGCATTTAAAATGGATCCCCAAGGGATTGTTATATATATTCTAGCTGATAACCACTGATTCAGACCTTCATTTGAAAATACTGTAAAGGTGAAGAGACACAATTTATCAGCTACTTAATAAAAACCAAGAGAGGCACTACGGTGAAAAATCAAGGGCACAATGACCCAAAGAAAAAAGAGTATGGCAACAAAAAGAAATAAAAGGTCCTTAATTTTAATTGGTATCTTCAGGGAGATTCAAGAAGTCAATATATTCATAAAACAAGAAAAATCTATTCATAAAATACAGTAATCAAGGAACAATAAAGCATTTTAAGAAAATAAAAACAAAAATTATTTTCAAAATGAAATAATCTGACTTCAGTGAATGCCAAGAAGTAGTAAGCCCATTCACTACAGCCATCTCTCCCCCTGAATACAGCTAAAAGCTCTAGAGAGAATACTAAAACCAACTACCTGAAGACTCTAACAAGGAAACAATGGCAGGAGCATTGAGGAGCAAAGGCGAAATCTGAAGGAACAATCAATATGGTAGTGAGTTTACTCTTTTTTAAAAAACCTTTCAGCAACCCTGGTGGCTCAGCAGTTTAGCGCCTTCAGCCCAAGGTGTGATCCTGGAGACCCGGGATGGAGTCCCATGTTGGGCTCCCTGCATGGAGCCTGCTTCTCCCTCTGCCTGTGTCTCTGCCTCCCCCCCCCCACCACCACCATGTCTGTCATGAATAAATAAATAAAATCTTTTAAAAATAAATAAAAATTAAAAACCTTGGACATGAGGGTGGGCAGAGTCCCAGAATGAGGCTGCAGGTATACACAGCAAAAACTCCAAGAGAAACCCCCTTTTTCTAGCTAGAGTAAAAGGGGCATCTTCGAGCTGGGAAGTTTATGTGTGTTGGGGTTGGAGGGGGGTTAGTTCCCAGTTCCCTAATTTTTTTCCTTTCTCTGCCCTGAAGCAAGCTGAAGTCACAAAGCTATATACCTCAGAGGCAGGACACTTAAAAGCCTAAGAGAAAACCTGTCCATCTGTCCCAAAGAACTAGAAAAAGGAGCCAGGATGCTATGTATAGGGGAAATCCTCCCGATGTATTTTTCTTTTTCCCTTACTACTTCAACCCAGGAGGGCCCAATGGGATACAGCAGGGTAACAGTAGAGAGGGGTAAGGCTAAGAAAGCAAACCACAGCTTTCTAGTGAGAAGGCCAGAAAAAAACTTCTGGGAGCCAGAGGATATAAGGAAAGTCCCCAAGAGTACAGGAGAAGATTTCCTGACTCCACTAAGGTACATACATACAGAAGCAGCATAAAGAAGCACAGCAAAGGCTGGAGGAATGAACAATGATATAACATGACTGACCATAAAGATAAAATAATGCGATACCAATTTTTCTCCAAATGTATCCTTAATTTGATGCAATTCCAATCAAAATCCTTCAAATCCTTATTTAACTTGATGAATATATTTTAAGTTATTCTGTAAGAATTAAAAGCAAAAGTGAGACACATTATTTTTGAAAGACCAGTAAGAGAAAACTGTAATGTTATAATAACATTAAAACAGGATGATAATTAGGCAGTGATACAGAATTAGATCAAAGGAATATTAATACAAATATGTGTGTATATGGGAATCTTATATACGATAAAAGTAGACTGCCAAAAGTAGGTAAGAAAAGAATCATTCAATAAATACTATCAGAACTTATCAGCTATCTTAAGAGAAGGAAGACAGACTTCTATACAATGCCATTTATTTTAAAAATCCCAAAGGATTAGTTACACAAAAAAATATTCAAAGATAAAATTCTAAAAGATAAAAGATCAAAACCCATGAAAGTATGACCTGATTGCAATTTTTCTCATGATTTTTTTTAAATTAAAAAAGCCTATGAATTTAGGTATGTGTCTGCATTTACTTGATTGAGCGGGACAAATCTTTGGGTATTTCTACCCTAACAGAAGAAATTAGAAGAAATGGTAATGAGAGGAAATCTGAAGGCTTATTTGAAAACTTCTACACATAAAAGGAAATCACAAAATTAAAGGCAAATAAAAAAAGGTAAAAGTATTTGCAAAAAACATGACAAAGTTAATACTTTTAACATACTAAAAATTTATACACAATGATCTAAAAATCCATAATATTCTGATAGACAAGTGGATAGAGGACCCTAAATATAAAGAAATAACCATCATTGTGCACATTATCAATTCAGCAAACACTGGAGATGAAGAACATCCAATGTGATAACATGGCTAAACAGACATCCTCATTTGTGTTCACTGAGGAAAAAAATGACAGGATCTTATTGGGCAGCAATTTTACATTAAGTAGCAAGAACCTAGAAAATGTTGAAGATCTCTCAAATTATTACAAGTTAGGAGTGTCTTCAATTCTAGACTCACATTTGACAGCCATGTGATATGAGGCAAGTCACACACCATGTTGAGCAACAGTTTCTTCAATGTAAAATATGAATACAAGCCACTAATTCTCAAAGTTGTTGTAATATTTTAAAAAGTATCAAAGCATGTAAAAATGTCTTAAAAACTACAGGGCAGAGCGTTGACCCAAAATCTGTGAACTCTGGGGATTTTAGAAGATCCTTGAAATACCCTGATTGGACATGTGTCAATGCCTGTGAAAAGGGACTGCATACAACTTTAGGTAGACCCTCCAATGGGTTCCTGATCCAAAAGAAAACTGAAAATCGCTACAAGCAGAGAGTAAAATCAAAGTGAAGATATTCTTCCCAATGTCCAGTTTGATACCTCATACATTTTAAGCCCAAATCAAGAATTCATTATAAAAATTCAGGTAGTATTTAAGATGATATTAAACTTACCCTTATTTATTTCAAAACCCCTCAGATTAGTATTTAGTGATTTCCTAGCATGTATTTTTTAAAGGTTTATTTATTTATTTATGGGGGGGGGCACAAAGGAAGAGGGAGAGACTCTCAAGCGGACTCCACATTCAGTACAGAGACCAACATAAGGGCTAGTTCTTATGACCCTGAGATTATGACCTGAGTCAAAACCAAGTGTCAAACACTTAACTGACTGAGCCACTCAGGTGCCCTGATTTCTCAGTGTATTAATCCATTCTGATGTAGTTGTAAAACGAACCTGAAATTAGGAAAACAACATGACAGTTGTATTTAACTGAATCAATCACATGAAAGTAATGCAATCTACTTTAGAAAATGGAGCAGTAAATAAATTTAATATATTTAAAATATTGTAAAATAATTATACATATCTTAATTCACTAATTCATTAAGATATGTGTAATTAATACATAAACCACACAGGGACATTTCTACTGAAGCAAACAAAAACTAGAGATTTTATGTATATATTTTTAATAAAATGGATATAAAAATTTGTCATTTTCTCCAAAATAATTAAGACTAAGAGATTAATTCTAAAATTTCCATTGCTAGATGATGAACCACTTTTATTCAAAAAAAAAAATTTAAGCCCTAAATGTAAGCCACAGTGATAAAAGTCTACCCACTCAAGCATATGGCAAACAGACTAAAAGGGAATTTTAACTATAATGAAAACTAAACAATTAAAAGTACTTGAAGACTTCCACTTCTGGGAAAAAGGAGTAGATATTTTTTTTTTCCTATTCCTCTCACAAAAATAAGACTAAAAGTCCTGTACATCATATGTAACAAATATAAGAACACCCTGAAGGTAAGAGAAGGCAGACCAGGCAGGGACCTCAGGGTTCAAAGAAAATGATACGGTAGTGAGTTCTATGGGTTTTCTTTTGTGACTTAAATTTATCTCAGTCTAAGAGCTGAAGAAGGTGGCAACCTGGAAATACCAACATATCCAGACCCCTCAAAAAAACCAACCAATCGAACCAAACAAAACCTTATTCTCCTTAGCCAAAAAATCAGAAAGGGGACAGTCTAGATAAAAGTTGTAATACCTAGACAAACATCACAAAAAATTTTAAAAGCTGTGGACCCATCCCCCACCAACAATGGTCAAGTGGGAAGCCTAGACTTCCACCCTTGCCAAGCTATAACAGGGAACCCCACACTATCAATGACAGTAGTGTCACAGAAAGACAGCTGGGAGGCATGGTGTTAGCCAAGACCACATGGAGAACTGGACATTCACCTGGAATAACAAGGCTCCCCCTCTTCCTCCCTATGATAGGCTGGTATTAGGAGAGGCCCAGTGAAGTCAGGCCTTTCATCACGGCCCTAAAGAAACTGGTCCTCCCCTATGGAGGCCATGTGGAAGGTAGTACTGAGGGCTCTCCTGACCCTCCTAGCCAAGGAAAAGTCAGTGGAAGCCAGAACTCCCATCCCTGACCAATAGTAATGAAGAATTTCCTTCCAGGGATCCCTGGGTGGCGCAGCGGTTTGGCGCCTGCCTTTGGCCCAGGGCGCGATCCTGGAGACCCGGGATCGAATCCCACATCAGGCTCCCGGCGCATGGAGCCTGCTTCTCCCTCCGCCTGTGTCTCTGCCTCTCTCTTTCTCTCTGTATGACTATCATAAATAAATAAAAATTAAAAAAAAAAAAAAAAAAAGAATTTCCTTCCAACCTGAGAGTTAATGGACTTCTATCTAACCCTGAACTCCATGCAGTAATGCAGCAAGAAAGCATCCCCCTCTTCATGTTGGAGCAGTGCCAGAGGAAGCCAGTTATAAATCAGAATGTTTAGATAATATCCGGAGTTTCAGAATATAATACTCAAAATGTCCAGGTATCAAATGAACATCATTCATTATGCCAAGAACCAGGAATATCTCAAAATGAGTGAAAAAAGATGACCCACAAATGCCAATACCATGATAAGGGAGATGTTAAGATTACCTGAAAAGGGTTTTGAGCAGCCATCATAACAATGTCTCAAGTTACATACATGTCTAAAACAAACAAGAAAAAAAATAGTCTTAGCAAAGAAAGAAAAGTATAAGTGGAAATTTCCGAACTGAAAAACACAGTAACTGATATGAAAGATTCAAAGAGGAATATGACAGGGGTGCTGGAGTGGTTCAGTGGTTGAGTGATCTTTGGCTCAGGTCGTGATCCCGGGATCCTAGGATCCAGTATGGCATCAGGCTCCCCACAGGGAGCCTGCTTCTCCCTCTATCCATGTCTCTGCCTCTCTCTCTCTCTCTCTCTCTGTCTCTCATGAATAAATAAATAAAATCTTAAAAAAAAAAAAAAGATTAGTATGACAAAATGGAATGGGCAGAGGAAGAAAAACCGAACTGGAAGACAGAACAAAAAAACTACCCAATCTGAACAATAGATACAAAATACTGTAAACAAATTAACAGAACCTTGGGAACCTGTGGAATATAACATAAGATTTATCTTTCATGTCATCAGACTCCCAAATAGAAGAAAGAGGGCAGGGCTGAAAAGGACTCTTAAACAAATGTAAAAGCTGATAACTTTTAAGTCTGGCCAAACACATAAACTTAGGAATTCAAGAAGCTAAGTGAATTCTAAATAGAATAAGCCCAAAGCAATTCACAAACAAGACACATCACAGTTACACTTCTGAAAACTAAAGACAAAAAAAATGTAATGAAAACAGCAAGAGAAAAAAATGATGCCTTGCCTAAAAATGATGTTTTATAGGGAAAAGACAATTCAAATGATAGATGTCTCATCTGAAAAAAAGGGATAATGGAAGCAGCACATTTTTCACTGAAGTGCACACCTGATCATCTGTTTCTATATCCGTTTTTCTCTTGTTCATGACTCTTGGCATGTGTGGAATCTAGGGACTGAATGTCAGATATTGTGTAATAAAAACTTTAGAGGCTGTGAATGTTCCTCTTTCTATATAGAAGATTTTCTTCAGTTTCTGGTTGGCAATGGGAGCTAATCCAATCAGCTAACCTGAAGCCAGTTTTCAAACACATTAAGACCTGGTCTATTTCTCTAGTTGCTATGACATAGTTATTCACAGATCTCATCGGAAAGCTGAGGGCATTTACCAGGACTCCTCTCTCTCTCTAGTTACCATTAGACTGCTGAAAACTCTGCTTAGCTTCTCAGCTTCTCAACAGCTGCTTTCTGCTCAATTTTTCTGCCTATTAGTTTGTGCTTACTAATCTGCAACAATTTCTAGGGGCAACAGGGTTCAGACTTTTGGGCTCACTTTATGCTTATATTCTCTTCACGGTCTTAGTCACTCAAGTTATAGATGTCTTAGTACCTGAACTCCAAGGCTCTTCACCCCTGTAAGACTGCCAAAGCTCTCCGCAATTTCTATTTCTTAGCAACCACTGTATGTTCAGCTTCCCATCTCTTGGTGAGGTTATCTACAAAACAGTGAAAATTCTCCTAGAGATGTATCATGTTCCTTTTCCCATTGATAAAATTCAAAATCCTAAAATAAAAATCTTTAGCAAATTAGGAACAAAAAAATTTTCCTACTTTGTTAAAATTAGGAACGACAAAAAACTCCCCTACTTTGTTAAAACCTATTAGAAACCAATGGTAAGGGATCCCCGGGTGGCGCAGTGGTTTAGCGCCTGCCTTTGGCCCAGGGCGCGATCCTGGAGACCTGGGATCGAATCCCACTCGGGCTCCCGGTGCATGGAGCCTGCTTCTCCCTCTGCCTATGTCTCTGCCCCTCTCTCTCTCTGTGTGACTATCATAAATTTAAAAAAAAGAAAAGAAAGAAACCAATGGTAAACATTATACTTAGGAATAAAATAACAGATGCATTTGCATGCAGGTTAAGAACAAGATAATAATGAGGGAAATCACATGTACTATTCAGCACAGTATCAGAAGACTTAACTAATGCAATAAATAAAAGAAAACAAAACATATTCATTCTGGAAAGGAAAACACTCCCAAAACATTATTTCTGTAAGATGTGAATACTTATTCCTATAAAATTAATAGACAACAGAGTGAATCACTACTGCAATTCATGGGAGTACTCAGCATGAGGTCAAGATATAAAAGACAGATGTCTTTAGAGGTATTACATTCTAGGTTTGGGGAAAAGGTAAGGAAGACAGGTAATAACAACACACAAAATAAATAATCAGCTCTGTTACAAGGTGATAAATGCTATGAAAATGTAATGTAAAATAGGGTAAGGGAAAATCAAAACCCGAGCAGGAAGACTACAATTTAAAAACAATCAAACAAACAAACAAACAAACAAAAAAAACGAATCACTTCATTCTAGAAGAAACAAAAATAAAAATCACCTAGGAATAAAAAATTGTGAAATAAGGTGTTCAAGCAGAAAACTAACTTTCCAAAAGGACAAAACCTTCAAAGCATAAATGGAGAAAGTCAATATACATATTAAAAATATTAATTCTCCCCAAATTGATATATAAATCCAAATAATATGCTAGCAAAATTTTTCATGCCTCTTATGAAGTAGATTCAAAATACAGAGAAAAGACACACATATATGCATAGATATAAATAACAAAGACCATTATGAAAAAAAGCTTTTTTGTCTTACTAGATATCAAAAACTATTTTAACAAGTCATTGAAAGTAGATGGTAATGGCATATAAGCACAAAAAAGGATCAACAAAACACAATACAAATTGTAGAAACAGCACCTGTAAATATGAGCTATTAGTATATACAAATGTGGTATTAGTAGGAAGGCAGACTATGTAATAAATGTTGCCATGACAAATGGCAAACTATACTTAAATAAAAGTAGGATTTATACTCCATATCATCAAAAGGCTTTTAAAAAGAAAGAAATAAAATAGCTAAAAATGAAAATTAAGTCTAAAGTTATTTTTAAAAAGCTGGGGGGAGATCTGGGGGAGTTGTTCAATGGATATAAAGGTTCAGTTTCATGTACATCTGACTAATATTACATTGAACATTAACTAACTGGAATTTAAATAAAACCTTTAAAAAAGTTTCAGTTTGAAAAAAAAAAGAAAAAAAAAGTTTCAGTTTGGCAAAATAAAAAAGTTCTGGAGATCAGCTGTACAACAATGAAAATATACTTAACACCTCTAAACTGTACACTTAAATCAGTTAAGATGTTTTATGTTATGTGTTTTTTACAATTAAAAAAAATGTTAAGTGAATATTTCTATGCCTGTGAGGAAAGAAACATTTCTTAAACTAAAAAGTATACATACATCATAAAAAGATGGAGAAATGTGCTAATTTTTTGTACAATTTTTGTATATTGGAGGACAATATAATCAAAGTCAAAGCCTAGCAATAACCTAAGAAAAAATATTTGGCATTATATAAGAGAAAAAGAGGATGAGTAATCAAAAGATCCAAAGAAATTAAAACCAGTAAGAAAAATGTTCAAATCCAACAGGAAGAGACAAAACATACATTGAATATGCAATTCCCATTAGAGAAAATACAAATGATCCTAAAAATAAAGAAAACAAGGAACCTCACTAGTAATTAGGGAAATATTAAAAGACCAAGAAAACATTTTCCACTAGTCAATTCAAAAAATGTTGAAAGCTTGATGATAACCGTTCACAAGTGTGAAACAAAGCTTCAAATACTGGGGATCCCTGGGTGGCGCAGTGGTTTGGCGCCTGCCTTTGGCCCAGGGCGCGATCCTGGAGACCCGGGATCGAATCCCACATCGGGCTCCCGGTGCGTGGAGCCTGCTTCTCCCTCTGCCTGTGTCTCTGCCTCTCTCTCTCTCTCTCTGTGTGACTATCATAAATAAATAAAAATTAAAAAAAAAAAACAAAGCTTCAAATACTAATGATGGAGGTATAGATTGAAACAATTGTTCTGAAAGATAATCTTGCAATATCTTCCAAATTAAAAATGCACATATCATTACTATGTGCTCCTTATACTAGATGACAACATTGTCTAGAAGATAGTCTTGACAAAAAGAAAAGAAATCAAACCTGAATCTCATTAAGCATCCATGCCCAACTAAAAGTTGATTGGAAATACAGAGGACAAGAAAAAAGTTAAACAATGTCACAAAATGCAATAAGCAAGAGCCACAGTGTGGAAAAATCTTTAAGATAAATAGCCCAGTCTCTCCAATCAATATACTGCAAGAATTTTAAAAACAGAGAAAAAAATGGGGAAATGGGGGCAGGAGAAGAAAAGGGGGTTGAGGAGAAGATAAACAGAGAATGGGAGAGAGGGGAAAAAAAGGAGAAAAACAGATTAAAAGAAACCTTAAGAAAAATAATCACGTACCAAACTAATCATTGTGATCCTTACTTGGATCCCAAATCAAACAAGTAAAATAATAAAAATACAGAACAAAATGTTATTGACATTAAAACAATTGAAAATTTGAACACTGGGGACCCCTGGTTGGCTCAGCAGTTTAGCACCTGCCTTCCGCCCAGGGCATGATCCCGGAGTACCGGGATCAAGTCCCACATTGGGCTCACCTCAGAGAGCCCTCCCTCTACCTATGTCTCTGCCTCTCTCTCTCTGTCTCTCATGAATAAATAAAATAAAATTTTAAAAAAAGAAAGAAAATTTGAACACTGAATATTTAATGATGTCAAAGAAGTATAATGGTGCTATTATTGGTTTAAAAAAAAAAAGAAAACACTTATCTTTTCCAGAAATATGTGAAATACTTCAGATCAAATGACATGGTATCAAGGTTTGTTTCAAAATACGAGAGGGGAGAAAGTGAGTGAGAGTACAGATAAACAAGATAGGTCAAGGATTGATAGTTGTTGAAAGTGAGTAGGAATTCATTATTCTATTTGCCTACTTTGGCATATGTTTGAAATTTTCCAAATAATACATTTTAAAAATGTATATACCATATGACTCAGCAATTCCACTCTCTTTATCTTGAAGGAACTCTCATGTAGGCGCATGAGAAAGCACATACAAGGCTAGTTCTGTCTTCATTGTTAGTAGTTTTAAAAAATTATAAACAATCTGCAGTAAAAACCTTGAGGGTTCAAATAAAATTATGATATAGCCATAACAAAAAAAAATGTAGAAACTGAAAAAAATGACAAAACACAGATCTAAACATATTGTAGGGATCCCTGGGTGGCGCAGCGGTTTGGCGCCTGCCTTTGGCCCGGGGCGTGATCCTGGAGACCCGGGATCGAATCCCACATCAGGCTCCCGGTGCATGGAGCCTGCTTCTCCCTCCGCCTGTGTCTCTGCGCCTCTCTCTCTCTCTCTGTGACTATCATAAATAAAAAAATTTTAAAAAATAAATAAATAAATAAAAAAAATAAACATATTGCAGAGTGCAAAAATCATAATGCCCAACTAGTAAGTATACTATTTATGAAAAATAATCCACACAATACTATATATTTCCTACAACTATGTGTGCATTTAAATCAGTATATTAGGTTTACCAGGTGAAACTGCCAATATTCTACAATTTCATGCCTTCAAAAATGACAATTTCATGAGACCTGACATAAAAGAGTTTTTCTAATTAGCAATACTACCATTGCAGGAAACTCTTTATATTTATATATAATAGATTCCCGAAAACTTGTATGAAAGACAAAATGTGTGAACAAATGATTTGCTGTTAGAAGGTTAAAACACATGTATGTCCCTAACTTCACCAGACTAGTTATCAACAATATAATTAAAACATTTCTAAATTTTCTTCAAATTCTGTCCTCTTACTTCAACACACAATATGGATTAATATACTTTCATCTGATAAGCATCTGACTAAAGCCAAAGATTTGTACTTTTAATCTTGGTCTTACCTAATATTCAATTTATAAGCATACTTACAATTACCACGATTAATTGAATTTCTTTAATTTTCCACTCATTTTTACAAAATAAGAGCAAGCATTAAAATAGCCCAAGGACTGAGATGCCTGGGGGGCTCAGTGGTTGAGTGTCTGCCTCCGACTCAGGGGGTGATCCCGCGGTTCCGAGATGGAGTCCCACACCGGGCTCCCTGCATGGGGCCTGCTTCTCCCTCTATGTCTCTGCCTCTCTCTCTCTCTGTGTCTCTCATGAATGAATAAATAAAATCATTTAAAAAAATATCCCAAGGACTGCATAAATAATTTTCTTAAAGATGGCTACATTTTTGAAACCAAAATATTGTCCAGACACAATTAGGCAATTATCATGTTAGTTGGTTACAAAGTCTTGTTTTTTCATAAGAAAAGCAGGGTATAATGTGCAAAAACTGTATAAAAAAGTCAAAAGCATAGAAACAAAGGACTGTAAAAAAAAAAAAAACAAAGGACTGTTTGTAATTATAATTATTTTTTATCATCACAACAATCCTAACACCATAAACAGACTTCAGGAAGTGGGACTTTACAAATATTTGCAGGAAATATGCAAGAACTGCCTTATTTTCTGTTCTTCCTCTTAGATCTTCAGTCTATCCCCCATCAATTCATTCTCCACATTGAATATTAAAAACATTTCACACATTTCTCTTTAAAAATGATCTGATCAGATCAGGTCATGCTTAAAATCCATTAAGTCCTATGAGAACCAAATGATGTGGTTCCTCTCAACTTCTTCATACCTCTTACCAATTTTGCTACTACTCTGTGTTCTAGTTCTGTAGTCTTTTTTTCTTTTAACTGTAGCTTCACTTTTTAAAAATTACAGTTTATAAACTATCATACAGTAATTTTACTTTTTCATGTGTCCGTGAATTTCAACAT
This sequence comes from Vulpes lagopus, assembly GCF_018345385.1. Lineage (NCBI taxonomy): Eukaryota > Metazoa > Chordata > Mammalia > Carnivora > Canidae > Vulpes > Vulpes lagopus. The sequence continues at coordinate 114,756,350 of NC_054828.1, forward strand.
ACATATAGAATACTGTAACCACCAACATAAGTAAAGGACAGAGAGCCCCATTCCCTGCAAAAAATTTCTCTCATGTTACAGTCACACCCTCCAACTATACCTAAACCCTCACTGGTCTAATCAGAATGACTGTCTTTTTATCATATACAAGACTGTCATAAAAATGAAACCATATAATATATGTAACCTTTTTTTTTAAGATTTTATTTTTATTTATTCATGAGAGACACAGAGAGAGAGAGGCAGAGACACAGGCAGAGGGAGAAGCAAGCTCCATGCAGGGGCCCTAACGCGGGACTCGATCCCGGGTCCCCATGATCAGGCCCTGGGCAGAAGGCGGCACTAAACCGCTGAGCCACCCGGGCCGCCCTATGTGTAACCTTTTGAGACTAGCTTTTTTCACCTAGCACAATGTCTCTGAGATTCATCCACGTTGTTACATGTATCATTAATTTTTTTCTTTTTATTACTGAGTAGTAATCCACTGTATGGATATACCCCATTTTTAATCTACTCACCCAACAGGAAAACACTGAAGCTGTTTCCAGTTTTTGGTGACTATGAATAAGCTGCTATAAACATGTGTATACAGATTTTTTATGTCATATTAAGTTTTTCTTCTCTAAGGTAAATACCCAGAGGGTGACAGTTGGGTCATATGGTAATATATGTTTAACTATATAAAAAAACAAATTAGTTTTAAGAGCATTTAAAAAAAAAAATCAGTCATGTTAACCTCAACAGTGAAAGTCACATTATGTTGTACTCTGTGATACAATGTAAAGAAAAGGGCACCCCCTCACTTCTTGTGGTGTTCTTCCCAAAACACTAAGGCCTAAGTCTAATCATTAGAAAAACATCAGACAAATCCAATAGAGGGACATTCTACAAAATATCTGACCAATACTATTTAAAAATGCCAATGCTATCAAAAAGAAGAAAAATCTACCAAATTTTCACAAACCAGAGTAGATTAAGAAAACATGATAGTTAAATAAAATGTGGGATTCCAGAGTAGATTAAGAAAACATGATAGTTAAATAAAATGTGGGATTCTGATTTGAATTCCAGAACAGAAAAAGGACATTAGAAACAAAAAAATTTGGTAAAATATGAATAAAATCTGGAGTTTAGCTAAAATTAATGTACCAATGTATGTTTCTTCATTTTAAAATATATATCATGGTTTTTTTTATAAGGTGTTAATATAGGAAATTGAGGTACATGGGCATCCGGTATCGTCTTGGTAATTTTTCTATAAATCTCTATAAATTCATTCCAAAATTTCTTTTAAGAAAAATATGTGCCATTTTATACTGCCCCCAGAAATGTATGGTAGTTCCAGTTTCTCTGCATCCTTGATAGCACCTGGTATTCTCATGAAATTATTTCCTACTTTACTCATTCTAACAGGCATGTACTGATATCTCACTGTGGTTTTAATTTGCATTTCCCTAATAGCTAATGATTTTGAACATCTTTTCATGTGTTTATTTACCAACCTTATATCCTCTTTAATGAAACGTCTGTCTTTTACTCATTTTTAAATTGAGTTGTTTGTTTCTTTACTGTTGAGCTTTGACAGTTCTTTATCATATTATTTTTTTTTAGATTTATTTATTTATTTTTTATTTATTTATGTATGTATGTATGACAGACAGAGAGAGAGAGAGAGAGAGAGGCAGAGACACAGGAGGAGGAAGAAGCAGGCTCCATGCCGGGAGCCCGATGTGGGACTCGATCCCGGGACTCCAGGATCGCACCCTGGGCCAAAGGCAAGTGCTAAACTGCTGAGCCACCAGGGATCCCCTCTTTATCATTTTCTTGGGAGAAATCCTTTACTGCATGTGATATGCAAATACTTATTACTCTATGTCTGTAGCTTGTATTGTCTTTTAACAGTGGCTTTTACAGAGAAAGAGCTTTTAATTTCTATTAAACCAATCTATCCATTTTTTTCTTCAATGGATTGTGCTTTTGGTACCACATCTGAGAATTCTTTGCTTAATCTCAAGTCACAAAGATTTTCCTTCATGCCTTCTTCCAAAAGCTTTATAGTTTTTCATTTTACATTTAGATCTATGATGCATTTTGGGTTAATCGTCATATAAGGTATAAAGTATAAATCAAGGTTTATTTTTTTGTATATGAATGCAAAGCCATTTACTAAAAACCAGTTACTCTTTCTCTCCTGAATCGTTTTTGAACCTTTGTCAAAAATCAACTGGTCATATTTGTGTGCGTCTTTATACCTGGATTGTCTGCTCTGTTCCAATGATCTATGTGTCTAGATATTGCCCCTTGCTTATATCACACCATCTTTATTTCCACACTGACATCTCTTAGTACCTTCAATATGCTATACGCTCCTTCCTTACTTAAAGACCTTTAGATATGGTTCTGTCTGCCTGCGCATTCTTCTTCCCCCACCTAGTTACTTCTAACTCATCTTTCAGAATTCAGCTTAAATGTCACATTCTCAGGAAAAACTTTCCATCATCACGGTCAAAGGGGTTTCATGACAAAATGAAAAAAATCAAGATATATCAGTTCAAAGGGGCTTCCAATTATCAACTCAGCAAGAATAAGGACCTACCAAAGCCCTTAAAAAGCTATTCAGATTTTCTAAGGTTTGTCATATCCCTGTGTTTATCTGTCATGACCACCATCCCTTCTCTACCTCTTCCTCCAACCTTTCCCCTATGCTTAAGTGTAAAATCCTAAGAGCAAAAAAAAAAGGGGGGGGCGTATTTGCCATCCTGGTGGCAAGAAAGGGGGAGCTGCCAATAATACATCATTCCACTTTAGCCCTGGATAGGTCCTGGAGAGAGAAGATTCCCTAAGGAACAAAAGAAAGGATGGAACAGGATGAACTTCCTGGGGCCTAGAACAAGAGGAAATTCATCCAGTTTAACAACAAAAAGGTCTATCCCCAACAAAAAAAAAAGCTAAGGCAGTATTGAGAAACAGGATGATCTTTGTATTAAGAAATCACAATTTAAAGAACTGGTGGGTGGGGGAGGAGTTAAGACTTCTTTTAAAGAGCTTCTTCCCTTAAAATGTGATGTAGTTGACAGTAATGATTTCAACACACTATAATCAAAAAGAAGAAGAAAAAGAAGATGCAGCAGCAGCTCCAAATTAACTAATATTTTCTCCCTTTTTGTATTTAAAGTTTAGTTCGTTAATATACAGTGCAACATTGGTTTCAAGTGTAGAATTCAATGATTCATTACTTACATACAACATCCAGTGGTCATCACAAGTGCCCTCTTTAAAACCCATTATTGGAGAGGATGTGGAGAAAAGGGAACCCTCTTGCACTGTTGGCAAGAATGTGAAACTGGTACAGCCACTCTGGAAAACTGTGTGGAGATTCCTCAAAGAGTTAAAAATAGAGCTACTCTAAGACCCAGCAATTGCACTACTGGGGATTTACCCCAAAGATACAGATGCAGTGAAACGCCGGGACACCTGCACCCCAATCTTTATGGCAGTCATGTCCACAATAGCCAAACTGGGGAGGAGCCTCGATGTCCATCGACAGATGAATGGATAAAGAAGATGTGGTATATATATATATACAATGGAATATTACTCAGCCATCAGAAAGAACGAATACCCATCATTTGCTTCGACGTGGATGGAAATGGAGGGTATTATGCTGAGTGAAGTAAGTCAATAGGAGAAGGACAATCATTATATGGTTTCACTCATATGGGGAATATAATGAATAGTGAAAGGGATTATAGGGCAAAGGAGGGAAAATTATTAGGAAAAATTAGAGAGGGTGACAAAACATGAGAGACTCCTAACTCTGGGAAACGAACAAGGGGTAGTGGAAGGGGAGGTGGGAGGGGATGAGGTGACTGGCACCGAGGAGGACACTTGATGGGATGAACACTAGGTGTTGTACTATATTTGGCAAATTGAACTTCAATGAAAAAAACATATTAAAAAAATAAAAAATAAAACACCAAAAAAATAAAATAAAAAAAATAAAACCCATCCCATCTAGCCCATCCCCCTCCTACGTCCCTCCATCAACCCTCAGTTTGTTCTCTATCAAAGTTAACTAATATTCTCTAAGCATTTATTATATGCCAGGGACTGGGTTGGATACTTTACATACATATTCTCATGCAGTCTTTCCCAAAAGTCTACAAAGTAGACATCCTTATTTCTTCTTTATAGAAAAAGAAATTGAGCTTATATAGCTAAGACTGGTTCTATTTCCTCTTTATTCTTATTCTACTGTTTTTATAATAATTATACTCATTCTGAAAAAAAAATAAAGCAATATATGAAAAACTTCAACTTAAATGAGAAAAAACAACTAAGACACCAGAACTGAGGTGACAAAGATGTTTGAATTATCTAACAAGGATTTTTAAAGGAGCTTTCAGTAAAATGAACCAATAAGCAATTACTGAAATAAATGGAAAAACAGAAAGTTTTGGCAAAGAAATAAAAGACAAAAAGGAGAACAAAATGGAAATTTTAGAACTGAAAAATACAACAGCCAATATTAAACTCACTGGATGGACTAACAAAAGAATCAGTGGACTTAAAGATCAATCAACAGAAATTATCCAATCTGAACAACAGAAAGTTAATAGGTTAAAAAAATAAATAAATGAAGCATCAGGGGCCTGTGGAACAGCTACAGAAGATCTCACATTCATGTCATTGAAATCCTAGGAGAGGAGCAATAGTGTGCACTGCAAAATTATTTGAAAATATATGACCAACAATTTTTCAAATGTGGTAAAAATCATGAACTAACAAATCCAAGAAGTGAGCAAACTGCAAACCGTGTTAAACCTAAAGCCATCCAAACAGACACATTTCTGAAAACTAAACACAAAGAAAAAAATCTTGGAAGCAGCCAGAGAAAAACAGCATTTGCATAAGACTTAGAATGACATCAGAAAACACAGAGGCCAGAAAGATTCCTTTACCTTAAGAAAAAAAAGATTATCAAGGGCCAATACTGTGCTTCTCCCTCACATTTGAATTTTAGATAGCATTTACTGAATTTCTGCTACAAAAATTGAGAAACCTATACTCAACTCCCACAGCTCAATTTATTTTATTGTGTTCAAGTTTCAACATTTACACTCTACATTTTAATTGTATAATCAATTACATATTATAATTACATATGCAATTTCCACAGGTTTTCAGTCTTAGTTCCAATCTTAAGAGAGTTCAGTGTTCGTCATATTTAAAGAACACAACCAAAAAGCTGATTTCTAATTCTGGTTTTATTTGGTTCCTCTTCCTAAAAATGAAAACTCTTTCCTACCACTCTCCTATTTAACTTTTGTCATAGCACTTAATCACCTGAAATAATTATATGCTTTGTTTTCTTTATTATCTGTCTCGTTTTCTTTATTATCTGTCTCCTTCTTCCATTAAAATATAAGTTCCACGAAAGCACAGGCTTTTACTCTGCTCAATGCTATATGATTCACATGCTTGTTTCTTGGGTTGAACATTTAGTTTGACAATGGAGAGCTGAAAATCTCTTCTTCAAAAATGCAGTTTTTAAATAATAGGTACAAATTTGGAAAAAAAATGTGATTTCACAGGCAATTTTTAAATCAACATTATTGAAATAAAATCTATATGCAATAAAACATGTCTAATTTAGATGGACAGGGGAATGAATTTTAACAAAAGAACTACCACAATCAAGATTTAGAACACTTCCATTCTTCCAAAATGTAGCTTTATAACTTTGCAGTTCAGACAATTTTTACTTTAATAAAGGTAACCCAGATGAATTCAATGAGAAATGGTTTGACACATTAACAGAGCTTTTTTCTACAACCACCAATTAAAAGATCAAAATACTTATTTATATTTAGTGAGAAGAAAGAAAGAAAACTCTTATACATCCCTTCATGCTGCACATCCTATCTAAGAACATACCTCTTCCTTTGCTCCAGGGTGTGTGGGTCTACCCATCATTCAAGTACCAGCTCATGCCATCTTCTCTGCAAAGCTCTAACTCCCCTCTCCTCCTGTCCCTTCTCCAAATTAATCTCTCTGTTCCCATGGCACATCATTACTACCCTTATCTCAATATGTGTTAGTTTATAAAAAACTATTAGTCCACTGAAGAACGAACCATATATTATGCATATGTAAAAAGCCCAATATCTGACATGTAGAGCAGACCATGCATACTCAATAAATAATCTTAAGATTCAGGTAAAACATCACCTATGGGCAGACCCGTGGCACAGCGGATTAGCGCCGCCTGCAGCCCGGAGTGTGGTCCTGGAGACCCGGGATCAAGTCCCACATCGGGCTTCCTGAAAGGAGCCTGCTCCTCCCTCTGCCTGTGTGTCTCTGCCTCTCTCTGAATAAATAAATCTTAAAAAAAAAAAAAAAAAAAAATCACCTACTCAGCAAAGCCCTTTTCCAACTCAACCTCTAACCCTGAAAATATAAAATGATTTAGTTAGGCACTTGGATATATTCTTCTAGCCCACTCCTCAACCAATTCAACTGAAGTGTCAATTCAATTAAAAACTCACCATATGCTCATCTAAAAGCTTTTATTTAAATTTTTAATTCTGAGTGTTAAACATTAATGCTCAAAAATACTGGTCAAGTGCTAGTTAAAATGCTTGCTACTTTTTAAAAAGAATCTGCACATTTATCTAAGATAATGTAATTTATGACGTTTTGCTATTTTGTAAACAATGCAGATTTTAGTCTTGGACAATTGGCAACACATTGGTTTTTCTTTAAAGATCTCTTTTTAATTTATTCCAAACAAGTTGCATGATTCTAATTCAGCACAATGAACTGCTTCATAAATGTCAACTTTCACTACCCCAGTATCACTAATATAAAAACTGCAGGGGTGGTGGGGTGGTCTACTTTTTCCATAAAGTCCCAGATAGCAAACTAGGCCTTCAATTCATAATTTTTAAAAGTCTGATCCTTCACTAGAAGATTATAATTTTAAAGAAATTCTAGCAATATTTTTGACAGAACAATGATAGCTGACATAGTTTTCTTCCACAGTATAAAAGGAAAGATTTACAAAAATGAAAGTAAAGCTGAAAGAATTACATATCTGTGTGGCATGGTTCAATGGAGGCTTCCTAAGATAGTTTTATTTTACCCTCAACATTTCTAGAATCATTTTAAACTTTAAGAATTCAGTAAAATCTTTCCTGTATATTTAAATTTTTATTTATTCTTCTAATGACACTGTCCTTTTACATAACCAAGTTTAACTCTTAAAATTAATAAAAATAACATTAGCACAAAGGAACAATTATTCCTAGCCATAGTTCAAGATGAAAAACAAAACAGCTTTACAATTACTGTAACTGGACTTCTCACATGAAGTTCCACTCCCTTTCCAACAGAGTTCAAACTGATCTCCCTGCCTAAACTTGTTCGGGACACTAATGCCAGATTAAACTTCTTGAATTAAATAACTCTTCCAATGTCAACTTCTGTTGAAAAATCATCAGTGACTTCCCATACTCAGATTAAAGTCTCACCTACTGAGCTTGATTTCCTTACAAAGTCCACTTATAACACGGCCTCCACCTATGCCTCATCTCCTACCTTATCCTGCAGTCAATTGCTACTGGCAGGCCTTTCCTCACACTGACCCTTTTCCTGGAGTGCCTTTCCCAACTCCTGGCTCTCAAGAAAAATTCGTATCTCACTGAACTTTCACAATCCAGTGCAAACTTCTAAAAATTCCTTATCAGCCAACTTGTTCCCAATATCCCTTCCTCACAAGGTACTTACCAACAGGTTCCATATGTGTATATTTCATTTTAACATTATTCCACTGATTTGTTCATTTCAATAATAATTGTTCAGGACTCATTATAAGCGAAGCTATTCTAGGCGATAGTGTTACAGTAGAGAACAAAAATAATACAGTCCCTGCTGTCATGGTACTTATGCTTATACATAGGGGATATGAAATATTTGGATATTAACTGATAATACATCAAATTTCCCACTGTTAACCGATTAGATTGTCCTCAGTTTTTACCATAATAAGTAATATTTTCTGAATATAGCTCTAATTACAGGTCTTTTATTCCATGAATTATTTACTCAGGGTTAATTCCCAAGAGGAGAATTACCTTATCAACCAATGATCACAGATAGGTTATGGTTTTTACAATATATACTACCATACTTTCCTCTATATGAACTGTACCAACTTCAAAAGCAATGCATAAGCACTGGATTGCCTCTGGATTACTTTCTTATACTTACTCAGTAAGTATGAAAGGTTATTCACTACTGTCTGAATTCCCAGTTCTCCTTATGTTTGTTTACTCAATGTCCCATTAGGATCTAATGGGCATTACTTTACTAACAAACTCACTCAATCTTAGCATTGTAAATATTTTTCAAATATTCACAGTAATGTCGGATAATCTTTAAGGGCATATTTGTAAATATTTTCCATTTTGTTATTTTTATTTTTAATTTTGTATTACTTTTCTTCATATAGATGTGCTTAACTTTTTATGGTCAATTTTTTAGCCTTTTTATTCTTTGAACAGTTTTACTAGCTTTTCAGTTTTAAAAAGTTAACCATATATTTGCATACAGATAGGTTCAATACTAATTTTTACAGCTGCTATTTGATCATCTCAAAACTTATTAAATAATTATATCACATGACAGACTTTAAGCTTCCTCACTGTATATTAAATTCCTAAATCATATTTCTTCCATTCTAAAGATATTTATTTTTCTTAAAAAATATTTTAAAGTTTCTGAAATAGAAATATCAGAATTAATGTCCAAAAACCTACCATTAGCCAAGCAAAAGAGTAAGTTGTACCCATGTGTAAATCTATACCTTTTCTGAGAAGATCGCTGTTTATCCAACTATGACCATAGCTGAATTAACTGCATAGTTTAACTCATATGCAGTTGAACTTCAAGTTAAATCTGAAAGCCTGACTGTTGCCTGAAAATATTTTCAGAAAGAGGCACCTCGATGGCTCAGTGGTTGAACGTCTGTCCTTTGGCTCAGGGCGTGATCCCAGGGCTCCTGCAGGGAGCCTGCTTCTCCCTCTGCTTATGTCTCTGACTCTTTATCTCTCTCATGAATAAATAAAATCTTTAAAAAAAAAAAAAAAAGAAAGAAAGAAAGAAAAGATTTTAAGATGAAAATATTCATATGAATTATGATGAAGCTCTGTAATAAACAGCTATTGTGGTATAAAAGTTGTCCACTGCAAGACAAGCAAGGGCAATTAAAGCCAGTAGAAATTGCCCAATCTCTCAAAATAGACCACAGAGTTATCAGAGTTGGAAGAGAGACACTGGTGTGACCAATTTACATTTTACAAGGTACTAACACCCAACTGCTAGCTATCAATCTGTCAAAAGTTTCCAGGTGTCTCAAAAAAAAGGGAATTATTTAATTCACAGTTTATCTGTAGAAAATTTGAAACGATGAGTTCAGCCAAAAAAAGAAAAGCAGTTAAATTCAAACATTTCTCATATGACTCAAAACTATACCATCATAATGTGTAAAGAAAAAAAAGCAAGCACAGGTGAGGAAAATCAGCATGTCACACTTTGTTGGGTTTTTTTAAAGATTTTATTTATTTATTCATGATTGACACACAGAGAGGCAGAGACATAGGCAAAGGGAGAAGCAGGCTCCTCACAGGGAGCCCAATGTGGGACTCGATCCCGGGACCACAGGATCATGACCTGAGCTGAAGGCAGACGCCCAACGGCTGACTGAGCTACCCAGGTGTCCCAGCATGTCAGACTTTGAAAAAGGATTAGATTTTATGATTCCAAAGAAGATGGTATAAAAATTGTATGTATGAATATATGACTGTGTCAGCTAATGTCTAAGAACTTTAAAATAAATTTAATGTTTCTTTTTTCTTGAAAATATATTAAATCAATAGTATATGTCACAGTTAATAGAATGGAAAATATGCACTGTGTATATATATGCATACATAGATTTGTCTACATCTATTCGGTTATTTATTTGTTCATTCATTTCTGAGTAAAGAATGGTAAGAACAGAGAAGCAGGAACAAAACTAAAGATATAATGCATAAAAGATCAAACCCTGTCAAGCTCCTAAAGGTTACTGTGATGTGGGAAAATACATGATGAATGAAGTAAATACAATCCAAATGAAAAAATGACAACCAGCTATATAACTAGCTATTAGCAAAAAAAAAAAAAATCTAATCTGATAAAATTAAAGGTGAGCAATAGCAAATAGCTGAGAAAAAATAAATAGAAATGGGTCTTAATTCAGCTTAAAGAAAGAGTATTAAGAACTTATTAAAACTATGTGGTATCTGAACAAGATTCAGAATACCATAATTTTTAAATTTTTTAATTTAAATTCAATTAGCCAACTACAGAGCATACTGAACATCATTATAGAATACCATAATTCTTGATCAGCCACCCTACCACCGCAAAAGGTTCCAGAGTGAAATAAGAAAGGATGTACCAGGCAAAATTGCCTGTTTATTAAAGGGTTTGGACAAGCATCTAGGGACTCCTCCACCTCAGTTACAGGTTAGCCTAACATTTGAGACACTGAGAATAAGCCAACTGGTATCTTGGATTCTTTTATACTTAGACCCACATCTTAACCCACAGAAAAGAAGGAGAAAAAAACCAATCCATCAAGTATTTCCACAAATAGCCATGATGGAGTAACAGAAATCCAATTAATCCTCCTGCCTTATACAACCAAGAAACTGGATAAAATAGACTAATAAAACAATAATCTTCAGATATTGTACAACAAAGCAGGAGAGGGATTCCTGAGAAAGTGGGAGAGGAAAATGAGGTGAGTCCTATCATTGGCCCATCTCACACACCCTTGAAGCAGTTTCTAGGATGCAGCATAGAGAGTGAGGACTTCAATGTGCCTGGAAATCTCAGAGAGTTGAGGAGACAGAGACAGAGACTGAGGTTCAGGGAGGCCAACAAGCCAGAATTTTGGAAAAGCAAATCAAAGAAAAGGGAACTACACAGACAGAGCTCTAGAGATCTGCAGAGGTGTTCCCTTCAGGCTTTGGCAGGAAGTGATCTGTCATGTATGAGAGGAAACTACCTAAGGTTGGAGAAAGAACCACTGAAAAATAAACAGGCCAAAGAAGTCCTAAAACTCATACAAGATTAGGAATAGTTTGTCTTCTCATTAAGTAGGGTGAAAACACTTCATAATACATGAAATATTAAGTAAAATCCTCAGAAGATATCAACTCTAAATCAGCTCTAAGAAAACAGACTGCTCTAGACCTACCCTAACAAAGCTTCCTCAAAACAAAGCAAGTCTCAAAAAAGCATCAGAGATTTCAAAAAATTCAACTGCATGCCAAAAATTAGACTAACATCATTGAAAGGAATACAACAAAATCCAGCACCCAACAACAAAAAATTCACAATGTCTGACATCCAAAGAAAATTTAGCAGGCATATAAATTAAAAGGGAAATATGACCTATAACCAGGAGAATGACAAATCAATAGAAACAGATGCAGAACTGACAGAGACACAGAACTTGGCAGACAAAGATGTTAAAAGAGCTACTATAAATACGCTCAATATGCTCAAGAAGGTAGAGAAACACATGGAAGTGTTGAGGGATAAGTGCAAGATTTTTTTAAGGTCGAAATGGAAATTCTAGAAATGAAAAATAGAGTATCTGAAATGAAAAATACACTGGATGGGATTACAGTAGATTCGACACTTAACTTGAAAACACAGCAAGAGAAAAAGATCCAGATGAAGCACAAAGAAAAAAAGTACTGAAGAAAGGAAAAACAAAACACCAATGATATATAGCAACATACAATTTAATATACATGTAATTGGGGTCCAAAAACTAGAGGGAAGAAGGTGACAGAAAAAATATTTGGAAATATAATGGACAATATTTTTTTCAAACCATAAGCCATGAGGCTCAACAAAATCCAAGAAGGAAAAACAAAGCAAACCACACTTAGAAATATCATAATCAAACTGCTGAAAACCAGTGATTAAGAAAAAATGGAGGGAGGGATGTCTGGGTGGCTCTGTCAGTTAAGCATCTGCCTTCGGCTCAGGGCATGATCCCAAGGTCCTGGAACTGAGCCCCACATTGAGCTCCCTGCTCAGCCGGGAGTCTGCTTCTCCTTCTCACTCTCTCTCTATGCTCTCTCCCTAATAAATGAATAAAATATTTTTTAAAAAAGAAAAAAATGGAAAAACCTGCTAGATGCGGAGAATAAGACCCATTACGTACAGAAAAACAGACTTCACATCACAACCTATGAAACTGAGAAGTCAATGGAGTGACTACTAAATAATGAAAGAAAGATACTGTCAACCTAAAATCCTATATCTGGTTAAAATATATTTCAAAATGAATGTGGAAATGTTTTTAGACAAAGGTTGAGAAAAATCCATTGTAAGATGCAATGCACTTAAAGAAATGCTCTCTAGGCAAAAGGGAAAGAATATTATGTCAAAACTTGGATCCTTACAAAGGAATAAAGAGCATCAGTAATAGTAAATATAATAACAGATACAAAAGTCATCTTTGTCTATGTTTTTAATTTCTAGGGTTTTTTTCACAATTATCTTAATTTCAATAAAAATCTTTGCATGCAATAGAAACTAAAACAGTAACTCCCCAAAAGAATCTCACTCTCATAAGTAACCATTGTTAAGATATTCATACAGATTTCATAACATTAGTTGGGCATATTTCCATCTTTTTATAATCTCTAGAACAGCTTCTCACCATAGGAATTATATGTTCCTTGAAAGTTAGAAAAAACTCACTGGCAAAACGATCTGGCTCCAGAACCAATTTTTGGAGAAAATTCCTTAAACTTTCTTCCGTAGTTCTTGGTTTACCCAGATTTTCTCCTTAAAGCAGTTTGAGTGTTTAACAATTCATTTCAAAGAAATTTCAAATCAACTGCCTTATAGTTAAATAAAGCTGTTTCTTTTCTATATATACTTAAAAATCTCTTATCTATACACATTCCCTTTATTCTTTCATACTTTGGTTTTCTATCTTTTCCTTGATAAGATTAGGTTTATTTGTTTTTTAATCCTAATTAACGGCTCTTAGATTTTTTCAATTCTTTAGTTTCTTTTTTAATGTATCTGTTTCTGCTTTTATCTTATTTACATCTTTCCTTTCTCCTAGGCATTTATTTTATTGGTTTTGTTATATTAAATTCTACAGTTGAGTTGAGTTTTTTTAATCAATTTATTTCTAAGCATGGTATTAGTCTTAGCCTAAGTCTCATTTCTGTTAGCTTAATAATCAGTTACTGTATATTTGATCTTCTCTTTGACTCAATATTATTTAAGAACAGTTTCTGTTTGATTTTTCCAAGTGGTTGGAGTAGTGCATTTTAAACTTCTATTGTAGGGAGAAAATGGACGCAAAAAGTTTCAGCTTTTCTGGAATTTACTGAGGTTTGCCTTTGTGGCATAACCTAAAATTCATGTGTTTGTTAGTTTTACTGTTGTGTGGTCAACTGGAAAAGTATACTTAATCCCAAATTTAAATGAAAGCTTTAAAAGTGACTAAATAAGCCCTATTATAAAAGCAATGCAGGGGCGCCTGGGTGGCTGAGTGGTTGAGCATCCATCCTTGGCTCAGGTCATCAACCAGGGGTCTTGGGATTGAGTCTCGCATCAGGCTCTCAATAGGGAGCCTGATTCTCCCTCCGCCTATGTCTCTGCCTCTCTCTGTGTTTCTCATGAATAAACAGATAAAATCTAAAAAATTTTTTAAAAAGGCAATGCAAGTTTTGCACTACAGTCAGGATAAACAGGTCTAGCAATGTAAACATAAAATTAGGTTAGGTGCAAAACTGAGAATCTCTGTCCTTACTCTTAATATCGTAAGGACGCATTTAATACTAGTTAATTTAATTAATTTTGAAAATAGTGTTTGATATAGAGTGACTTATCAGTATTTTATCAGTTTAACTCAATTAAAAATGAACATGAAAATGAATTTAAAAAGCTACTGAGATTTTCAAGAACTTTTGGAAATTCCTTGAAATTAGAAATTTCATAGGCAAAGAGAGTTTAATAATATAAGGAATTTTCAAAAACAAATAATGCATCCCTCCTTCTTCTCTAACATAGTAAAATGTGATTTGACTAGTGAGTAACATGTTAGTACTACAACCTTTCTTGGGTGAGACACTATACTCCAACTAATACATCTATAATTACAACAACTTTTCAGGAGCCCTATCATATCAGAAATTTATATTGAACTAGCTAAATCACTGGTTTTCCCAAATCTATCCTTTTGCAGTTTGGTTGAACTAGAATAATACACTTGCTTTTCTAATTTTGATTAGAAATTAGATTTCTGAATTTTTTTTTTAAATTTTTATTTATGATAGTCACAGAGAGAGAGAGAGAGAGAGAGAGGCAGAGACACAGGCAGAGGGAGAAGCAGGCTCCATGCACCGGAAGCCCGATGTGGGATTCGATCCCGGGTCTCCAGGATCGTGCCCTGGGCCAAAGGCAGGTGCCAAACCGCTGCGCCACCCAGGGATCCCCAGATTTCTGAATTTAAACTTTTGGTTTCACCCCAAGAGAAAGAGATGGATGAATCCTGGGTCTACTGTGAATTAACCTCAAAAAGTAAGCCTTGAGACACGTGGATGGCTCCGTGGTTGAGCGACTGGCTTTGGCTCAGGTCATGATCCCAGGGTCCTGGGATTGAGTCCTGCATCAGGCTCCCCACAAAGAGTCTGCTTCTCCTTTTGCCTATGTCTCTGCCTCTCTCTGTGTGTCTCTCACGAATAAATAAATAAAATCTTAAAAAAAAAAAAAAAAAGTAAGCCTTATTGGGACACCTGGATGGCTCTGTTGGTAGAACACATGATTCCTGATCTCAGGGTTGTGAGCTCAAGCCCTGCCATTAGGCTTGGAACCCACTTTAAAAAAAAAAAATACTAAGCCTTATTAAGATTCAGTTTCTTATACATAAAATAGATGTAATAGTTTACATCTCACAGGAATATTGGGATAGAATCTGAAAATATATATAAAGTGTCTGTCACAGTGCCTGGCATACAGTGAACATTAAATATTAACTATTATTATTATATTTTTGTTTTCCTTATGTCAGCTTTCTTTTCCCTTAAAGTCACTAATCCCAAACTCTGTAAATGCCCACATTAGCTATGCCTCCTCATTTATGATCATGAACAGAACAATAAAGATCTCAATGCCTTTACCAACTCACAACAGACATTAAATTGAGTACCTCTCAATTATGCTTAATTCTGCCTATCACCTTTTTGTTTCCAAAGTATCCAGGTGTAGTTTGTAAAGTATTTCATCTTTCTACTCAAAGCTTTCATGATCAGATAAAAGTATGAGTTTCTATCATACACATTTATCCTATTTTTCAAAAAGTATCTTTTATCTCTAACCAATAAACTCATAACAACAAAACCTCTTCTTTAATAGTCAAGTGACTGATTATTCAATTTTAATAGCTATGCCACTCAATAATTATAGCTGTCATTTGAAAAATGGAATTCTTATACCACTACCATCTTTAGTTTCCAAATATTTTAATATCATTTTCAAAAATACCAGTAAAGATATGTTAGGTTGCTACAGTTTATGGCTATACAAAATCACAGGTGCACCTGAGATAAAGGAAGTAGCATGGTGAAATACAAAAAAAATAATATAGCTTTTAATTAGCTATACCAGGTCTTTGGATGGCTACCTTCTATAACCTTTAGGAAAAGGCTATAATTGTGATTCATCTCTTTTTCCTGAGGGTGACACTCAAAATTTTCCTTCTTACTAGAGCCTATATGCCTCCTTTCATGAAGTTTAGCTATCCTAAAATCCATGGAGTTGGAACAAGTCACATTTCCTCCTAAATTGTCCCATACCACCCCCAATAAGCAAGTATTCTTTTGAAGACCAACTCTCTCAGTAATCTTTCTTAAACTCAAAGATAATTATAAAAAAGTTCCTTGCAGAGAACACAGAGATTACTCATTAAACCACCGTAATATTACCAACAGTTTTTGCCACCTGTCCTAGGCCTAGCTGTCCCAGGCCTAGGACTTCTATTAAAATAACTAAGCCATATTCACCCCTTCCCATTTTAAAAATTAATTAACGCAACGGAACAATTTTTAAACAAAATCATGAAGAAGTTACCTTTTAAATCAGAAGGCATATATTTACTACATACCTATTATGTGCTAAATCATATACTAAGGGCTTTGCCTAATTTTACCTTATATAACCTACGTAAAGTCAGGTGGGAAGTAATTATGTAATAGGTGTGAGGGCTGGGGGAAGGATGTAGTAGTTTTATCTAAGATTCATAAAGAAATTCAGCAAACAGGACCAATGAAATCAACAAGTGATTGAAAGTAAAGTGAGCCATGAATAGGCAGCTTACAGATCAGGAGGTAAATTAAAAACAAAACTGGTCCTTGATAAAGTCCAATCATTGCCATTAATCTCAAGTTTCCTTCTCATTTCTCTTTTTTTGTTCCTTACAATTAATTTGTTGAAAAAAACAAGTTGTGTATCTCAAGGACTTCCCCAAAGCCTAGATTTTACTGACTATATCTCCATGGTATCATTTCGTTTGTTGCCTTATTTCTGTGTTTCCTGTAAACTGGTAGGTAGAGCGAGAAGCTTGATGAGATTCAGGTTCAAGTTCAATTTTTTGGCAGGAATACTTACTAGGTTGAATTGTGAATTTTCATTGAGAGAACTCTAACATCTGGCTGTCTCTCTCTGTGATGTTAGCAGCCACTGATAATCTTTACTTATGTCCAGGAATTCACTACAAAATGCTGATGTTCTAGCGCATCTAGGTGGCTCAGTCCCGTTGAAGTGTCTGTCTTAGGCTCAGGTCACAATCTCAGAAGTCCCCCATCAGTCTCCCTGCTCAGTGGAGAACCTGCTCCTCCCTCTACCACTCCTCCTGCTTGTACTCATGCACACACACCCTCTCTGTCAAATAAATAAATAAAATCTTAAAAACAAAAACAAAATGGTGATGTTCTATTTATCACTCCTTTTTCATTTATCAACCAAAATACTCCTCACAAAAGAAACTTCCTCTCTTCAATTATTTGGTTACATTCAGGTACAGCTGGCTCCTTAGCATACTCCAAAGAAAACTAGTGAGTTGTTTTGTAAACTATCATTATGAACTCATACCTTCTCAACACTAAAATTCATGATAACTGTGAATATGAACTTACAAGTTCAGTAAGTCCTTACTATTTGAAATATTAAATATATTTACTATGCTGTGCCCCCTTGAAATCATAGAAATGGCATTATCAATATTAAAAATATATTTACCTTATTTTACTAAAAAACTAATTAAACATTTAAAGCCCTGTCATACTACCTAGCTAGCATGCACCACTGTGAAAAAGCAGGATCCTATTCTTACTGACCATTCCTTCACAAAATGCTGAAAGGACATGTCTTTGGTGGTCAAAAATTGCTTACATCCACAATTTTTACTACTTTGATATTAAATCACAATCAGAAGATGCTGATTACATTACTGAAGGGGCACCTGGATGGCTCAGTCAGTTAGGAGTCAACTTTTGATTTCAGCTGAGGTCATGATCTCAGGGTCCTAAGATCTAGTCCCACAGCAGGCTCTGGCTCTGCACCTAAGAGTGAAGTCAGCTTGGGATTTTCTCGCTCCCTTATGCCCCTCCCCCCTGCTTGCACACTCTCTCAATAAATAAGAAAATAAATAAATAAAATCTAAAAAGACTCAAATCACATTACTGAATGTCAATTCTCCCTGAAAAAGCAGATAGGAATTGATACCCTGGTATAATTTATTTTCCTCACAGATTAGGTGCAGCCTTTCCTGCAGCTAACTTCATGAGGCTTTGATCACAGGAACAAATGCAACTTTTCCAGGCAATACTGGCTTTAAACAAAGGCCACCAACCACCACGAACAACAACAAAACAAAACAACAACAAAAAACTCCTCTGCTGCAGTATGGATTTCTCAGTGATAAACAGTAACACATCTCTATGAAGTGCTGGTATGTTCTCTAAACATCAGTGCTTTCATCCAACTGAAAAACAAAAATTCTGCTAGCGTGCACACATGACAGTAATTGCTTTTCCAGATGGTATGCCTTTGATAAGGGATTTTTGCCAAAAGCTCATTTTACTTTCTCTCCAAGCATAATATTTGCCATTAACTTTGAAACTGGTTTTACAAGCTTCTCACTAGTAGCGCGAGTTGACCTGTTTTCTGCTATGAGAAGGGTAACTGTGAATGATACTTCAGTACTGTGGTCTTCTCTTTCTTTAGCAACAACATTCATTACCTCACACTGAGTAGCATTATTTTATATAATTTACACACATTTCACTTTTCATCACAAGTCTAAAAAGCAATATTTCTAAGACAAAAATATTAATTCAATTCCTCAGGGTGGCATGAAAGTAGGAGAGCCAAAGCCTGTGCTCTTTCCATCATGCCGCAGAGAAAACTGTAGTAAGGGAATACCTATTCTTCTCTTGTTGACATTTGTTTTCAAATGTTTTCATGCATCCAAATAAAATATTTTTTAAAGGTACCATTTTAACTTAATGTAAACTGTTATCTAAGACATAACCTTATAAACATTCTAGGGCCATAATTCAGGTATTGATTTTGTCTTGATCCTCCTTGAAAAAACCAACACCCCACAATCTCAAAATCTAAAGTCCCCTCAAAAAAAATTTTTTTTAAATATTGTCAAAATGTATCCTATAAAATTTCTGAGCACAAGTTTGTGAAATTTTCACTATTTTTCATTTCCAAAGGGGAAAATGAAAAATACTAATGAAGGATATCACGTGCAAATGATTGTAAATGAGTGGGGAGATATGAGAAATTGAGGAATTAGAGACACTTTCATTTAAGGATTAAGCAAATAAATTTAGCTATAGGGCACTTTCACAAATAGAACCATAAACAGTTAACAGCTACAACTAAGTAGTCAGCAAATTGATTAGAACTTCCTATTCCCTAATCTTAACTTTTGTTAGGAATCTGAACACAGTACTATATTACTTAGAAAGGGCTTCCAAATTTTGACTTTATGTGCTTGTTTTATGATTTTTTAAAAAAGATTTTACTTATTTATTCATGAGAGACATAGAGAGAGGCAGAGACAGGCAGAGGGAGAAGCAGGCTCCATGCAGGGAACCCGATGTGGGACTCGATCCAGGGCCCCAGGATCACGCCCTGAGCTGAAGGCAGCACTAAACTGCTGAGCCACTGGGGCTGCCCATTATGATTGTTTTTAAACAGGTTTTCAGATGAGTGTATTTAGCTTCCTTAGCCCCAAGAGTAAACATTTGAAGTACAAGATTTCTTCAACTTCATTTATAATGAAGTTATAGAATAATTTATATTCTTCCCTATATCTAAACTATTCTTTACAAAGCTTGGACTTTCAACTAATGTTGTTAAGTGTTAGTTGAAAGAAGATATCTTTAAAAAACAAGGGAAATGGTTCTGATAAGACACATTATATATTTAATTATCATTACCATTTGATTCAAAATGATACCAAAAAATTTTGAGGAGTATAATATATCTACTAGCTGCCAAGAACAGTTTTAAAACTTCTTATCGAAGCAATCTAATTCTTCTTCATCTGCTACATGATTTAAGGTAACTTTACTTTCACAAACATTGCTCAGTTATACCACCTCCTTTAAAAGGTTACATATAACTATAGCAGTCTTGGGATTTTCCAATATCATGGATTCTTACTATTTTACAACTTACTGCGTTACATATTCTTCTTCCAAAACAACAAAATGAAATTAATAATCCTAGTAATAAGTGATAGATTTTTCTCACATTTTCTTCTTTGTAGTCCTCAAGATTAATTTACAAACCTCTATAATGTATACAGAGAATCAACCAACTTTGACCAGATCCCTAAAATAATTATTTTCCATACTTCTTTCCTATTTGGAAAACATAATTAGAAGAAAAAAATTTTGTTTTTAAATAAACACCAACCTAACTATATCTAGTTTGGCATATATGTGATTTTAGAAAAATAGAGTATGGTGTTTGTTTTCTGTTGACACTGTATTTCCTTTGATTGTTTTCAACAGTCTTATGTAGTCTTTAAAGTTGGGATCCACCCCATGACTTGGAAGTGTCACTTGGTTCTTTAATTATATCTCCCTTTCTGGTCTAAGGGAAACTACCCCATCAGATCCCAAAGGTCCTACATGGACAGTCTATGAGGAGTAAAAGTGATACTTCTTAGTGAATAGAAAACTCTTAATAATAAATTTAGGAGTACAGGAACAAAAAAGTTTCCAAATCAAACTAAAGGACAATCACTAAGATTTCATGTATCACGTGAGCTGACTCTGAGTGCTAAATTCAGCTACTAATCTCAGACGGTCATGACATAAAATAATTACTAAATTGACATTTATTTATTCCAGATCTTCTAACATAGTTTACTCAGTCTTAATCTGCACTCAGTATATTTATCATTGACATGCTTAATTAAATATAAAGATTACCTCCCTTTAAAATCTCGATTTTTTTCTCAACTAGTTTTAAGGGGAAGTGAGTAGGGAAGGGTGAACTATTCTATTTCCCGCGGCACCTGGGTGGCTCAGTTAGTTAAACATCTGACTCTTGGTTTCAGCTCAGGTCCTAATCTCAGGGTCATGAGACTGAGCCCTGCATCGGGTTCCACGCACAGTGTGGAATCTGCTTAAGACTCTCTCTCCCTTTCCCTCTGCTCCTCCCCACTGTGCTCTCACACATGCTTGCTCTCTCTAAAATAAATAAATAAACCTTTAAAAAAAAATAAAAGCTAACCACTAACATAAAAACTTCTAAACTTATGAAATCTATATATATAGAAACCAACATTATAAAATGACTTCCAATGAGTCAGATTTAAGTAAATTTGTGCCTCAAATACCTTAGAAAAAGTAGAAATCCTAAATCTTGGTGTCTTCATTTGGAACCAAAATTTCCTACTGCATGCTCTTGCTGATGGTCCTTGATTTTATCATCAGAGTAAATTCCAGTTACATTTCCACTAATATGGACAGATCTAAAGTAAGAGAAAGAAGATACATTTAGTCTACTGAAAACATGACAGACTTTAGATTCTGCTACGTATCACTGTTTCCCTGTAAGCATGCAGATTCTTATACAAATGCTTTAGTTGTTCAAGAAACGCCAATTCTTTCTTGTCCCCACTACATATTTTAAAAATTGAGATTAAAGATTAAAGGCTAAATAAATAAAGTTAATAAGAGATCATTAGTTACTAGCTTTCAAAAGTTCAGATCCCTAATGAAAGTATGCAGAGCAAATTGGGCTTTGCACTGGAATTCCAAGGAGACCAGGACCCTCAACTATCAGCTTACTCATCAGAGGTGCTGACATCACCCAGCAGCAGTGGCCTCAGTAATCTGTTTCAGGTAAAGTGGAACAATAGGAGAGAATGGGATTCCTAGCAGAAGATACCTCAATGTAATGGCTAGCATTCATTACTGGATACTGGCAGTGGGATAGGACAAATTAGATTTTTCTAAACTAATGGTAGTACTATGTCTTCCCACATTTATCTCAAAGCTAACTCCTAGAGGCACCTGGGTGGCTCAGTTGGTTGTCTGCTCTCAGCTCACTCAGGTCATGATCCCAGGGTTGTATGATTGAGCCTCCGCACCATCCAGTCAGGCTCCCTGCTCAACACAGAGTCTGCTTCTCCCTCTTCCCCTGCCCCTCCCCCAGCTCATACATGCTTGTGAACACTCTCCAATAAATAAAATAAAAAATAAAAATAAATAAAAAGCTAACTCCTAACACTGGAGGGACTTGGCAGACATAAGAAATGTGAAACCTACCAGCTTTCATTACTTAAAGCATAACTGGTTTAGGCTTTACCACCAAGGGCTAAGCTTTCTACTAAATTAATATCCCCTTAGATTACAAAGACAGAGTGGACAGAGTGGATTAGGACCACAGAAATCATTATATCTCAGGTCAATTCAGGAATCTTGCTAGTTAATTCTACCTATGGCTTCCACCCATCACCCGTGGGCTTTACTCAAAACACAAACCATTCTGGCCAACTCACCTCTCCCCTATTTTCATGCCCACAGTGTCTGTCCTCTGTGCCTTCTCACTCACCTCATGGGTTCCCCTACCATTGCCCTTCCTTCCAAACTTTTCCCTTGGGAATTTCTGGAAACCTCTTTTATATAGTGAAACAAATCACCTCTACATCCTCAACCTATCAACGAACGCTTCTTTCAACCACTGGGCTAAATCTGACGCTTAAGAACCCTCTAGAATGAAGGCTAAGGCAGTAGGCACCCTAACTCACAAGCAATTCCATCCCTTCCCTCAGGCTCAGGCCATGTGGTTGTTCTATACTCTTCTCTTCATCATTCAATACCCCAATCTATCTTTTATAACCTAGGTCCAGATTTAATCCCTTAGATGCACTCCACCTACTCTCATCTCTCCAGTTAGTAACTGTGCTATTACAGTCTCGAAATCTTGTTTGCCACCCAAGCTATCAATCTACCTAATATGTTACTTTCTTCTTTCCACTTCACTACCCTCAAATTCCTAATCCTGGTTCAATTTAATCACCTGCTAGGAAGAAAATACCCAACCATGTGGACTGATCCTGCTATAACATTAAAGTCTTCAATTTTTGACATTGAATGTTATCCAGTGAGCCTTTTATATGTCATTAATCAGGTCCTTCCCCCATTACTCACACTGCCTTTCTTTCCAAACTTTTGCCACACTTCATCTTCCAATCCTATGGGGGGTGGGGTAGGAGAGGAGTTTCTTCATGTTTTCCTTAATTGTTTATGTAGGTTGTTTACGTTGTGAAAACACTGTTTCTTTCATTCACTGAACATTTTCTCAATTACTGGCTTTTAACATAAAAGTTTTTTTCTTTTTAGGTGGCCAGATTTGTCCACTACTGCCTTCTCCATTTCTTTTACATTTCTCTGCTTAGAAATTTCTCCCCTTTCAATGATAGCAGATACATACTCTTGATTTTTGCCTTTTTATGGGCTAATTGTTCCAATACTTCATTCCAAAAGATGTATGGAATGAGATTTTACTCTAAACTGTTTTCTGAATTGCCAGCCAGTTTTCCTAAAAACATTCAGTAATTCTTACCATCCTTTGATTTATAAGGTTGCCTACACACACTGTTCCTTTCTGTTTTAAGGGACCATCCATTCCACTACCGAGTCTAGAACTGAAATCTTTCTAATAGTGCTAGAAAGCCACCTTTCTTTCTTCCTTTCTTTCTTTCTTTCCTTCTTTCCTTTTCTTTCTTTTCTTTTTTCTTTTCTTTTCTTTTCTTTTCTTTTCTTTCTTTCTTTCTCTTTCTTCTTTCTTTCTTTCTTTCTTTCTTTCTTTCTTTCTTTCTGATATGTTATTTATTTATTCATAAGAGAGGCAAAGACATAGGCAGAGGGAGAAGCAGGCTCCCTGCAGGGAGCCCAATATGGGACTCAATCCCAGGATCATAACATGAGCCAAAGGCAAAGATGGTCAACCACTGAGCCACCCAGAAGCTCTGAAAGCTACCCTTCTTACATATTTATTCACCTAGAGTCAGATTCATAAAACCTTGTTCTTCATAATTTTCTGTGTTCTGCATTTATTTTTTAATTCATAAAATCTGATTTCCATAAAATAAAGGTATCTCACATACAATTTTTATTTCATAGGCCAACATTTTTTGTCAGCTCTGAAGTATTTTTCAGATGTTCCTATTGTCTTTCAAGATTCACACAGTTATGTTTATTACTTTTAGTTTACTTTTTTTTTTTCTAAGATTTTACTTATTTGAGAGAGAGTGCAAGCATAGGATGGGGTAAGCAGACAGAGAGGGAGAAGCAGACTACCTGCTGAGCAGTAAGGCTCATGCAAGGCTCAATTCCAGGACCCTAGGATCATGACCTGAGCTGAAGGTAAACGCTTAGTCTCCTGAGCCACCCAGGTGCCCCAAAAAAATCAACTAAAATTTTAACAAATTCTTAAAGACCAAAAGTAGACTCATGTGTCAGTTTGGAATGGCTGGGGATCCAGACACAAGGGGAGTTTATACTCAACTGTAAGTTCTTCTACATGCCTCAACCAGGTGCTCACAAGAAAAATTAAAGGTAAATTAGAGAGAGCCCTGCATCAATGAGGAAAGTGAGCAGGAGGTGACAAGTACTGGCCAGAATCCCAGCCTGATGCCCCAACCTTTCCTTAAACACAGAGCAAAAGCCCAGAGCCCTTAGGGAAAGCACAGAAAGACCCTCTCACACTAGGGTCCATGCAAAAATCCGCTGCCTCAGAGGAGGACAGAAGCAAAATGCCTTTGCCTCTGGAGGAGGGGGAGAAAATAGTGTCAAGCCCCCAGACACAGGCAAAGATACACTGATGCAGGAAAAGTTAGAGGCAAAAAAGAATTCTGCCACTATTGGGGAGGGGGAACAGGAAAAAGTCTTGGACAAAGGATCCTACACCAGTACCAAAAGAGATCAACTACCACGGTGGGGGGATAGGGGGGTGGATATTCTTCCCCATGACCAGCTACAAATGGCAGAGCTTGATTGCCACGTGGGAGAAAGAGGAGAAAAGCCAAGAAAGACCCACCACCAACACCCAGGAACATAGGGCCTGACCAGGATTAAGTCTGGACTACAAACAGAGAATCCCATCCTGCCCCACAAGCAACAATAATCACTAGAAGAGGACAATAACATAAAGAGAAATTTCTCAGGTGCACAGATACGCAAATATTGTTGAAAGATGAGGATGGTATAGGAACACAGAAAAATCCTGTAGGATCACGTGCCACACTCTAAACACAAGGGAACAGCAGCCAACTGTTGGAGAAATTTGAAGCCTGAGGTACAATGAAGGTAATGAGGGTAAAATAATCCAAACCAAATTCAATTCATGATTAGATTGACTCAACCTCCAACACAAACAGCCTGACAGAAGATCATTGCAATCTCTCCTATTCTTCTGTACACAACGATGAGCTTTAAATCAAAAATTACACAAAAGCAAGAAAAGAAAAAAGCCCTTTGTCAAGAGATAAAGCAATCAACAGAACCAGAAATGATTTTGCTATTGAAACTAACATTTAAAAATAACTATAAATATGTTAAATGATCTAGTAGGAAAGATGGACAACATGCACAAACAGATGGACATTTTCAGCAGTGAGATGGAAACTGTAAAAGAAAGGAAAAATATAAAAGATAGAAATAAAAAAAATTTTATTAGAGAAAAAAAATTCCTGAGACGGGCTCAACAGCAGTCTGGACACAGAGGAGGAAAGAATCAGTGAACTTAAAGACAAGCAAACATAAATATTTCAAAATGAAACCACAGTTTAAAAAAAGTGAAGGAAAAATACATCTTAGGGCATTCAGGAGTTGTGGAACTATATCAAAATAACTTCAAACAAATTCCATTCAATTGAAGCTGCAAGAAAAGGAAATAAACAAACAAAAAACAAGATAGAAGAAATATGTAAGTAAAGGCCAAGAATTTTTCCAAATCAATCCAAGACAACAAACCAGAGAGCAAAAAATCCTAGAGAATCCCAATCATAATAAGAAAATGTATACACACACAAATATACATGGATATATCACAGCCAAAATACAGAAAAACAAAGATAAAAATTTCAAAGGCAGAGAAAAAAAATTACATACAAAGAACAAAGATTAGTATTTCCTTTTCTTCAGGAAGTTACACAAGCAAAAAGACATTAAAGTAGAAAGATAAAAAAAAACTGAACATAGAATTCTATAGCCAGAAAATTATTTTTTCAAAAATGAAGAAAGAATTTTTTGACAAATAAAATCTGACAGAATTCACTGCCTGTAGACACCAAAAACGTTAAAGGTAGTTCTTTCGGCAGGAATGAAAATTACCAGGTAAAAATGTGAATCTACAAAAAGGAATTATGAGGATTATAAAGAAAAGGTAAATATAAAAGCCTTTTTTAATTTTTATTCATTTTAGAAGGTTATATAAGAACACAAAAAGTAATAATGTATTGTGGGATTATTAACATATATAGAAGTAAAATTTGTGACAACATAAAGAGGGAAGGTAGAAAATTATATATATGCTCATAAGATGATCATGTGACACATAAAGCAGTAATAATGTTACATAAATAAAAATTGCCAAAGAGCCAGAGTGGCTCAGGCCCTTAATCTTTTGCCTTCAGCTCAGGTCATGATACCTGGGTCTCAGGATGAGCACCATTTCAGGCTCCCTGGTTCAGCAGGGTGTCTAATTCTCCCTCCTCCTCTGCCCATCTCCCTGCTCCTGTACTCATGCACTCTATGTCTCTTCTTCTCTCCCTGCTCAAATAAGTAAATAAAATATTTTTAAAAATAAATAAGTAAATAAATACTGTCATAAGTGAAAGTTCTATCTTTTAAACCTTAAACTAGTGGTTCTCAAACAGGGGGGGATTTTACTCCCTCAGGGACATGAAGCAAACTCTGGAAACTTTTTATTTTTTTAGAGAGAGGGAGGGCACATGTATACAAGTTAGGGAGAGGGAAGGGGGGCAGAGGTAGAAGGAGAGAATTATTTTTTAATTAAGTATTTATTCATGAGAGACACACAGAGAGAGGCAGGGACATAGGCAGAAGAGAAGCAGGCTCCCCGATCAGGGAGCCCGATGCAGGTCTCATCCCAGGACCCTGGGATCATGACAAAAACAAAAGGTAGATGCTCAACCACTGAGCCACACAGGTGCCCCAGAAGGAGAGAATCTTAATCAGGCTTCATGCCCAGTATGGAGCCCTACACAGGGCTCAATTTCACAACCCTGAATGATCATGACCTGAGCTGAAATCAAGAGTTCACCACGTAACCAACTGAGCTACCCAGGTACCTTGGAAACATTTTTTGTCGTCACACCTAGGGGGGAAGTGGTTGCTCCTGTCATTTAGTCAACAGAGGCTAGAGATGCTGCTGAAAATCCTATACTGCATACAGGATATCCCCTCTGGTCCCCAACAGCAAAGAATTATCCAACTGAAAATACCAATAGTGCCAAGGTTGAGAAACCATGACTAGAGCAACTGCTACAATATATATGTATGTATACAGATATATGTATATGTATATGTAAAAACATTCATGTATACATGTTTATATGTGTGTATACACAGACATATAA
This sequence comes from Vulpes lagopus, assembly GCF_018345385.1. Lineage (NCBI taxonomy): Eukaryota > Metazoa > Chordata > Mammalia > Carnivora > Canidae > Vulpes > Vulpes lagopus. The sequence continues at coordinate 114,783,636 of NC_054828.1, forward strand.
CCATATATACAGAATAAGCCAAGTTATTACATAAAATTACTTTATAATTATAAAATAATTATAAATGTATAATTTATAATTATAATTTATAATCACAATTATTTTATTTACATACATAAATTATGAAAAGGACTAATTTAAAAGAAGGCAGGAAAAAAAGGAAAAAGTAAATTTAAAATAGTCAGAAATAGAAAACTAACCGGGATGCGGGGGGGGGCTCAGTTAAGCATCCGACTCCTGATTTCAGCTCAGGTCACAATCTCAGGGTAAGATCAGGCCAAACATCAAGCTCTGCACTGGGTGTGAAGCCTGCTTAAGATTCTCTCTCTCCCCCTCTCCCCCTTCTTGCCCCTCCCCACTTCTACTCCATTTCTCTCTTAAAAAAAAAATTTTTTTTTAAATAGAAAACTAGCAAGATAGATTTAAATTGGGGATCCCTGGGTGGCTCCACAGTTTGGCGCCTGCCTTTGGCCCGGGGCGCGATCCTGGAGACCCAGGATCGAGTCCCGCATCAGGCTCCCGGCATGAAGCCTGCTTCTCCCTCTGCCTGTGTCTTTGACTCTCTCTGTGTCTATCATAAATAAATAGATAAATCTTAAAAAAAAAAAGATTTAAATCCATATTTATCAATGATTATATAAATAAAATTATCTAAACATCCAATTAAAGGGTAGAGATTATCAGATCAAAAATGAAACCCAATTGTATGCTAGCCACAAGACACTTACACTACATAAAGGAACAATTCACCCATAGACATAGCAATCCTAAATGTATTTTCACTTAAACACAGCTTGAAAATAAATGAAACAAAATTTAATAAAACAGGAGATTAGACAAATCCACAATTAAAGCTATAGACCTTACTACTCCTGTGTTATTAATCAACATAACAAGAAAATAGAAAACCACTAACATACAGAAAAGTTGCAAATGCTATCAACTGACTTGACCTAATTGGACATTTACAGAACATTCTACACAATGAGAGCAGAATATACATTATTTTTTTTTAATTTTTATTTATTTATGATAGTCACACAGAGAGAGAGAGAGAGAAAGAGAGAGAGAGAAGGAGGCAGAGGGAGAAGCAGGCTCCAAGCACCAGGAGCCCGATGTGGGATTCGATCCCGGGTCTCCAGGATCGCGCCCTGGGCCAGAGGCAGGCACTAAACCGCTGCGCCACCCAGGGATCCCAAATATATATTATTTTCAAGGGCACATGAAACATTCACCAAGAAAGACCATATTCTAGGCTAGATAATGAACCTCAAGATATTTAAAAGACTTTAAGTCAAATAATGTATTTTCTCTAGCCAAAACAGAATTAAATTAGAGTAAAAAACTGACAGATAAAGAATTATCAAGGGTTAGTAATTAAACAACACAGTTCTAAATATCCCAAGGGTCAAAGAGTAAGAGAAATCTTTGAATATTTTTTAACTGAATGAAACTTAGAACATATCAAAATTTGTGGGATACCTCTAAAGCAGTTGTTAGCAAACTCGGAGCATTAAATGCTAATATTAGAAAACACGCAAAGTCGAATCAATAATGTAAGTCCTTCTTAGAGTAGTAGAAAAAGAAGAGTAAATTAAACACAAAGCAATTAGAAGGAAGAAATGAAACTGAAAACAAAAAACAATAAAGAAAACCTATGAAACTGAAATCTAGTTCTTTAAAATATTCAACAAAATTGGGCAGCCCGGGTGGCTCAACGGTTTGGCACCGCCTTTGGTCCAGGCCCTGATCCTGGAGTCCCGGGATCGAGCCCCACGTCAAGCTCCCTGAATGGAGCCTGCTTCTCCCTCTGCCTGTGTCTCTGCCTCTCTCTCTGGGTGTCTTTCATGAATATATAAACATATCATTGAAAAAAAAAATAAAACATTCTACAAAATTGAATAAACTTCCGACCAGAATGATCAAGAAAAAAAGAGAGAAGGTACAAATTACTTATATCAGGAATGAAAAGGGAACATCGTTAGAGAGCTTATAGGTATTAAAAGGATAAGAGAATATTATGAATAACTTATGGCAATAAATTTTATTACTTCCATAAATGTACCAATTTCTTGAAAATTTGAAGACAAACTACCAAGTTCATTAAAAGAAGAAATCAGATTATAAGAATAGCTCTTAAAAAAAAAAAAAAAAGAATAGCTCTTGATATACTAAGGACAATTTAATTCATAATTTAAAACCTTTCCATGAAGAAAGCTGTATGACAAGTGGCTTCCTTGGTAAGAAAGCCAAGTATCTAAGAAAGTTGTATCGTATTACATAAACTCTTGCAGAAATACATAAGAAGAAAACAATTCATTTTAACAGCACTATTCATAAATTTTAGCACTACTCTGACACAAAAATCAGACAAAAAAAATTTTAAGAAAAGTAAACTATAGGCTAATATCCTTTCATGAACACAGACATAAAATATCTTAACCAAATATTAGAAAAATAAATCCAGCAACACATAAAAAGAAATATGTATCATGACCAAATGGACTTTATCCCAGGAATGCACTATTAATATTAGATCAATATATGAAAAAGAATCACCAATGTAATTCACCCTAACAATGGATTAAAACATAAATGATCATCTTAATATACGAAAAAATATATTAGAAAAAGCCCAGTCATTCATGATTCAAAACTCTCAGAAAACTAGGAACAGAATGGAACGTCCTCAGCCTAGGACATGAATCTACAACAAATCACAGCTAATATACATAATCATGAAAAACTAAATGCTTTCCCTCTAGGATCAGGAATAAGGCAAGAACATCTGCTCTCACCACTCCTACTCACTGTACTGTACTTTCAGTACAATAATACAAGAAAAATAAATAAAAGCCCAGAAATGAAAAAAAAAAATCAAAACTGTCTTTTTTCACAAAAGACTGTCTATATAGAGAATCTCAAAGAATCTATTACTGAAAGTAAAAAAAGAATTTAGCAAAATTGCAGAACACAAAGTCAACACATAAAATTCAACTGTATTTCTATACAATAGCAATGAATAATTACAGATAAATGAACAAAACAGCAATTATATTAACATCAAAAAATTTAAGATAAATATAACAAAATAAATGGAAGATTTGTGTGCTCAAACATATGAAAGTCTGAGTGAAATACCAAGGACCTCAATAAATGGAGAAATACTGTTTTCAAATATCAGATCCATCAATATTGTTAAAAATAGCAATTCTTCAATATTTATAGATTTAACCTAAGTCCCAATTAAAATCCCAGAAGATTTTTTTGGTTAAAAACTCACAAGCTGATTCTAAAATTTATATGGAAATGCCAAGAATCTAGAATATTCAAAACAATTTTGAAAAAAAAAGAAAGAAGAACAAAGTTGGAAAACTTACACTACCTGATTTCAAGACTTTCTATTAAAGCTATAGTTATCAAGACACTGTAGTTTTGGCATAGGATAAACATACAAATCCAGGGAACAGATCTACAAATTTACAGTCAAATGACTATCAACAAAAGCACCAGGGTAATTCAATGGGAAAAAAAATGTCTTTGTAACAAATGCTGCTAGAACAATTGATAATTTATATGGCGAGAACAAAGAACCTTAACTCATACCTCACATCTTATACAAAAAAGTAATAGACCTAAATATTTAAAAACGCAAATCTATAAAACTGCCAGAGGAGAGCATAGGAGAAAATTTGAGAACCCTAGGTTAGCCTAGGAGTTGTCAAACTTTTTTGCAAAAAGTATTTTCAGCTTTATAGGCTATTCAGTCTCTATTGTATTCAACTGTCATTATAGCATGAAAGCAGCCATAGGCAATATGTAAACAAATGGGCATGGCCATTTTCCAACAAAACTTTATTTAGAAAAATAAGCAGTGGGTTAAATCAGCTGTAGTCTGCCAACCCAAGTGAGGCAGAGTTCTCAGGTGTGACAGAAAAAGCACAAACCATGAAAGAAAAAAACTGATATATCAGAGTAAAACAAAATTTTTAAATTCTGCTCTTCAAAAGACAGTGTTAGGAAAGTCAGGTCACAAACTTGCAGAAAGTACCTGCAAAACATTCCTAAAGAACTTGTTCTGGGAACATAAAGAACTTTTCAATATAGTAAGACAATAAGCAATCCAGTAAAAATAATGGCCAGAGATTTTGAACAATGCTAAAATGACAACTCTAACAAGCAGTCTCATTACTTGCTACGTTTGTTTAATCTTTCCTACTGGCCTTTAGGCTCCCTGAATCTAGACTACTCCTGTCTGAATGGAACATCTAACATTCCAGCTTACACATACACACACACACACACAAAAAAAAAAAAAAGAAAGAAAAGAAAAAGAAAAAAGAAACAAAGCTATCAGAGCATTTCTGAAGTTAATGTTAGTATATGTACCTGACACAAAAAGTGAACTGTCCTAAAGAATTACGGTAAATAGAAATTTTCCCCCAATCATCCTATTCTTTCTTTATTAAGTATTCATAGGTATTCTTACACATATAAAACATTTACATACTTTTTTAATGAAAGTGGTGGCTTACTTACAGAGCTTCTTATTATGATTTTTTAATTTAATGTAACTTAAGATTTTTTGTTTTTAAAGATTTGGAGGTTTTTAAAAAGATTTTATTTATTTATTTATTTGAGAAAAACCGTAAGTGCAGAGAGGGGCAAAGGGAGGGAAAGAGGGAGAAGCAGGCTCCTCACTGAGCAGGCAGCCAGCCCTACACTGGCTCAATCCCAGGACCCTGAGATTAGAATGCCTGAGCCACCCAGGCATCCCTAATACACCTTAGAGTTTACTTCACATCACCCCTTTTAGAATTCCCTCATACCCTTAACAATTTCATAATATATGAATATATCATTATTTATTTAACCAGTCTCTCATTGATGGGAAACAATTCTTATTGTTTCAGTATTGACAATGCTGTAAATAATATCTGTATACTTATGAAGTGGAATTACTAAATCAAAGGGTATCTTGATTTTAAATTACAATAGCCTTTGCTAGACTAGACTCCACAAGTTTATCAGAACTTAAAAATAATATATATGGAAATATGTCAGTAAATCTTCTAAATCAGGAAAACTAAAAATAAAGCAGAGAATTCTCATAATAACAGCTCTGAAGAAAGAAGTTTTGAAGACTTTTAACTCTAAATAATCCAAGATACTCATTAATCCAAGATAAATGTATACAGATTGATGAGAATTGTAAGCCCTAGCATGACCCCTGTCCATTATCCTGAAATCTTTCCTTTTAAATTAAGGTAATAATTTTTATTTAATATTTATAGCCTTGCTAATTTCTAAGAGAACTTGGATTGGTTACAAGTTAAAATGTAAGGTAAAGAGGATTCATGACAATAAAACTATATTAATAAAATTAAAAATTAGACACTGCAGCAGTTGGTATGGGTACATACTACCCTCTAGAGATGGCTGCCATTGATTCCTTCTCTCCCTTGTGCACATGTCGCTCAATTCATCAAGAGACAGAGCTAAGGTGGGGGAGGGGGGTGCCTAGCTGGCTCAGCTGAAAGAGCATGTGACTTGGTCTTGGGTCATGAGTTCAAGCCCATGTCGGGTGTAGAGATTACTTAAATTTAAAAAAAATACTTCAAAAAAAAAAAAAAAAGGAGAGAGAGAGATGGGACTTATTTCCCAGCTCCTTAAATCTTGGTTGGCCTTGTGACTTGCTCTGACCAACAGGATGTGGTGAAAGTGATGTTCTTAAGCTCTACAAACCAGAAATTTGGCAGCTTCCCTTTTTTTCTCGTTTAGAAGCTAGAAGCCATCTACCTTGTGTCAAAAAGAAATCCAACTACCCTGAAACTATGCTGTGGAAAGGCCATATGCTGTGGAAAGGCCATATGGAGATAGGTCAAAGTGCCAAGCACGTGACAAAACCTTCTCAGACTGTCCAACCCTGTTCAGCTAACAGCTGATTGAGAGATCCCAGCTAAAGTCACATAGAACAGAAGAATCCCCTCGCCAAGCACTAGCCAATTCCTGATCCAGAGAACCGTAAAAAGAACAAATCAAGGTTATTTTAAGATATTAAGTTTGGGGGTAATTTGTTATATGACAGTTGGCAACTGAAACAGACACTATAAAGATCATGACATCAGCAAATTATAAACACTGAGTGTCAAATTTGGGTCTATTGTTTTCTAGGTTGTAAGTTTTTCTAGGTTGTAAGTTTTTAATTTTGGATTAAGAAGAAAACATAAATTTTTTATCTGAACCATAAGCACTTGTATAAAGAACAAACCTAGGAGACTACAGTTTCAAATACAATTTTAGAAAATACACATTATTCAAATGATGTTTCTTACAGGTAGATTCTATACAGACAGATAGTATATCATTAAATCAGAACTCAGTAACAGGCATTTTCATGTCAAGGGAGACTGAGATGATTTGATCCTGATACTTTTGTTCTATAAAAACTTAATACAAAAAGGACGCCTTGTGCTCGCTTCGGCAGCACATATACTAAAAAGGATACCTGGGTGGCTCAGTGGTTGGGCTCTGCCTTTGGCTCAGGGCGTGATCCCGTGTCCAGGGATGGAGTCCCGTATCAGGCTCCCTGCGAGAAGCTTCTCCCTCTGCCTATATCTTTGCCTCTCTTAATACAAGAAACTAGATGATGGAGCGCCTAGGTGGTTCAGTCGGTTAAGCGTCTGCCTTCGGCTCAGGTCATGGTCCCAGGGTCCTGGGATGAAGCCCCACATGGGGCTCCCTGCTCAGCTGGGAGCCTGCTTCTTCCTCTTCCTCTGCCCCTTCTGCTTGTTCATTCTCATTCTCTCTCTCTCTCAAATAAACAAACAAAATCTCCAAAAAAGTTTTCTTAAGAAACTAGATGAATACAACATTAAGATTGTCATTATACTATCTTACATTTTTTTATATTGTGAGCTTTTGATAGACACTAAGTAGCTATCAGTTTGTGATTAAATCTTCTAATAAGAACACACAGAATAATACTCTGTAAGGTTGGTTAAAGTCAGAGACATATAAATTAATAGCCAAACAATCTACCTTCCCCCTAGAACTGGTCCCACTGAGATCACCAATTTCTTTAACGCTGCAGCCCACGAGAATTCCTTGGTCCCTGCCTTATTTAATTTTAAACAGCATCCAAACAAACAAGCATTCCTTTTTAGTCCTAAGTGCAGCCACATTCAAGAACGGGGAATTAGGTTCTACCTCCTTGAGGAAGGGAAGTGTGTATCAATTACTTTGAATTCTTCTGTACTGGGTAAATAAATAAGTAGGGGCACTTATTTATTCAGTCACTTCTTGTAATCAGTATGGACTTAGGGATATTTATTTTATACTCTGGGTTACAATCCAGTAATATGTTTTTTATTTTGTTGTTCAAATTGTTCCTGCTAAGGCCTCTGGAAGTTCTTTCCAGCTGGCTCCTCTATCATTTTGCAAGCCCCTACATTTTGGGATTTTGAATATATTCTTACTTTCAGCACTATAAAATGTTTAGGGTATATGTTGCATATTCCTGCCCCACTCCCAGAATGAGCTATTTTCCAAGGAGCCTAGTTCTTTTTATTGTAGAACAGTATTAAAAACTAAGATCTGAATCCTAAGTGTGCTTGTGCTACCAGGGTACCATTGCTTCTAGGTCTTCTCAGTAGATAGAGCAAAGAAATATATGTATATGTACTACACCATTTATTTATACGTCTCTATAATCATTTATGTATATTAAGCTAAACATGAGTTTCTACTGATGTCTCGAAGTCTAATACAATACTACATGGTTCGTTCTAGCCTTTCTCTTGCCCAGGGCTATCTGTAACTTCACTCTCCAAAAGTGAGAAACTTGGCTCCCACTGTTTACCACCCATTCATTTGTTTGTTTAATACCAACATACACATACAATGGTTTCAGAATTGTTAGTCCACACGCTCTTGGATTTTTGTCTTACTTTTTTTGTCAATCTTCTAAAAGTCTTATTAGAAGAATCCTCATTGGGGATCCCTGGGTGGTTCAGCGGCTTAGCACCTGCTTTTGGCCCAGGGCACGGTCCTGGAGTCCTGGGATCGAGTCCCGTGTCGGGCCCCCAGTGTAGAGCCTGCTTCTCCCTCTGCCTGTGTCTCTGCCTCTCTCTCTGTCTATCATGAATAAATAAATAAAAATCTTTAAAAAAAAAAAAAAAAGACAAAGAATCCTCATTTTCAATATATGTGTTCCTAAGGTCTCTCGCCTAAATCATGTCTTCCCTCCTTGCACATTCTACATGGGTGACCTTTCACATATGTGACTTTAGTTACCTTCCAAATCTCTAGCCCAGAGCCCTCTCCTAAACTTTAAATCCACTTATCTATCTTTTGGATTGGGACCTCAAACTGAACTCATCATCCTTCCCTAATCATCATCTCTGCGGTTTCCCTACTGAATAGCATCATCATCACGTACCTCTTGCACAAGCCAAAAATTTAAGATCAGGTCTGTTCTCTTCCCTCTACATCTTCCTAATATCCAACCAAAGCCTAAATCTTTCTCAAATTCCTCCACTACTCATCATCCCATGATCCTATCATAGCCAACCCAGTATTGCCTCTGACCCAGAAATATTTGTTAGAACAAATAAATAAGACAACTCTCTAAGTGATCTTACCAACTTCAATTTTACCAGGCTCTAATCTAATATTCTCCATACTATAGCCTGAGTGATCTTCCTAAAAAACAACCGGATCACATCACTTTTTCATGATTAAAATATTTTAATAATTCCCCATTCCTCCCAAGATAATACCCAACTGCTTTGACTTTGTTTCCAAGGTTCTATGTGATACTGTCCCTAGGTACCCCTCTGGTCTCATCTGTTCCTTTTTCCCACTTTGTACGCTCAATGCAATCAACTAATCTGAAATCTTTTCAATTTCTCTCTCCTGTATTCTTGTATATATACTACACATATATACATTTGTCTCAACACAGATGTTCCTCCTTCAAGAAACCAGCTCCTGATCTATGCTTATGTTCCACTCTGCAGTTTTTCCACTGTAGGAGCATCCATTGCACTACACTGTACCTACCTGGTTATTTCTTGTATCACTTGCTAGACTCTGAGCTCATGGTCCCGCATCCTCACGCGGGAGGGATGGGGGTCCGGCAAAGGGCAAAATTCACATGACGTTGTTGTTTTACTGTATCCTGAGAGCCAAGCTCTCTATCTAGTACACAGTACCTAGTACACAGTAGGAACACAATAAATGCTTAAAATACTTTTGAGTTTGTTTTTGCTATTTCTGTGGCTTAGTTTTAATGACTTTTTCACAAATAATCAGAACTAAATATCTTATATGGTACAGTTTCATATTAATCTGTTAAATTTACTGATTATATTATTGACACTTTGTTTTGAAAAAGATACAAAAGACAGTATTATTTCTAAAATAGTATCTATCTGGAAATCTCTATTTTGCCTTTATATGTAAATGACAGTATGGTAAAGTATAAAACTCTGAGTTTATATCCTTTTCTCTTACACTGTAGATATTGCTGTAGTTACCAAACTCCAAACCAAGAACCAATACAAATTGGTGATGAAATTTTCACTACTCTCCACCCAGTAAAATCAATAAAAGTGACTGTTGTTCACCCTAAAACAAAAATTATTCATTGTTTGCTTTATATTTCATGCCCTTAGTCAAAAAATCTTTGATAATTTATGTTAATCACTCAAGTTTTCTATCAGCATTTTATTGGCCCATAAATCCAAAGGTCTGGAATTCTCTGTTTTAGCAATATCTTAACTAAAAGACTAGATTCCAATCTGATTATCTTTTCTTTGAAAATCATTTTTTTTTTCTCCTCCTTGAATACTTTTGGAATTTTCTCTTATCCTTGAATGTCAGAAACATGACTAGTATAATCACTCATTTCTGCCATTTGGAGAGTTCTTTTTAAAATGTAAGTCATCAGTTTAGCAATATTTTCAACACACACTTTTGAGTATTTCTTGATTATTTATACATCATCTGTTTTTTTTTTTCCTTCTAGAACACTCAATTTATGTATGCCATGTCTTTTGGATCTATCTACTGTGCCTATTATCTTTTTTGTCATGCTCCATTCTTTACATAACTCTGAAATATCATTTGAACTCATGTTCTAATTGACTAATATGATTTCCTAAATATACAGTTACTTTTCACTATTATTACTTATTTTAGTTCAAAATTAACGATTTTGTTTTCCAAAAACCTTTTCCTGTTTTCTGGATGCCCACTGTTTGTGACAATCTCCTCTTAAATTTCACTAAGTCTAAGAATTTCACTTTTTTATATCTGGCACAGAGTCCTAACTACTTTGCAGAGAGCTACCTGCTATAAAAATTCAAATTATTCCTTCATTCCTTCTTTTGAACTGTTGAGTCTTATCTCCTATAATTTTTGTTTGCTCATACCTACAGAAAGGATGGTCATGTATTTTCAGAATCAAGCTGAGAAAAGCTTTCTTAAAAATTACTTATGAGGGACACCTGGGTGGCTAAGCGGTTGAGTGTCTGCCTTTGATTCAGGGCATGATCCGGGGGTCCGGGATCAAGTCCCACATTGGGCTCCTGCAGAGAGTCTGCCTATCCCCCTGCCTGTGTCTCTGCCACACTCTCTCTCTCTCTGTCTCTCATGAATCAATAAATAAAATATTTTTTTAAAAATCACTTAGATGAGTGTTAAAATCTTTTTTAGAAAATCTTCCCTTAAGGTCAAATCTGAAAACCAAAACCAGCTGAGGCCACAATATCTCCGACTGCTAAGGTTGGCCTCAGTAACAGCCTTAATCCAGTCTGGGGACTAGCCCTCTGTGTTAGTTTAAAGTAGGCACACAAATACCTGTGGCTGACAGAAAAGAAACGTTTATTTTTCTGTCATATAAGACATCTATCTGGAGGTAGGAATATCAGGATGGACTGACAGCTTGCTAGTCACCATCGACTCCTCCCTGCTCTATCTTTTCTCTCTGCCAGCCTTACCCCATGGCATCTACTCTCAAAGTCATCTCGCGGTCAAAAAATGATCATGGTACCTCCAGAAATCATATCCATGTCCCAGGCAGAAAAAAGGAAGAGACAAGAGTTCTTCTGAGGCTTCCCGGATGACTCTCTCTCTTTAAAGAGCTTTCCTAGAAGCCATACCCTTAGACTTCTCTTTACAACTGCTAGGAAATGTTTTATAGTTGGCCTTAAAGATGTGTCCACACAACAGCAATAATGTTACTATGAATGAAAAGGAGAACAGATACTGGGTTGACAACCAGCACTCTCAACCCTATCATTTTTCTCTCTCTCTCTTTTTTTTTTAAAGATTTTATTTATTTATTCATAAAGACACAGCTAGAGAGAGAGAGGCAGAGACACAGGCAGAGGGAGAAGCAGGCTCCATGCAGGGAGCCTGATGTGGGACTCGATCCCGGGTCTCCAGGATCACGCCCTGGGCTGCAGGCAGCGCTAAACCGCTGCACCACGGGGGCTGCCCTTTTCTCTTTCTTGAACAAGATTCTAGTTTGCCAACATCCCTCTTAATATGAAGTCAAACAATAGATGTTATAGGTATTGCACCAGGGCAGGATAATTTATTCTTCCTGTAATATAACTTCAATTAATGTATTTTAAGGTTACTCAAACTTTCCCAAAAGTCATATTAAATTTCTAATTACCTAAAATGTGCTTTTGGGGGGCACCTGTGTGGCTCAGTCAGTGAAGCATTCAATTCATGATCCCAGCTCAGGTCTTGATCTCAGGGTCATGAGTTCAAGCCCCACACTGGGCTCTGCACTGGGCATAGAGTCTATTTAAAATAATAATTTTTTAAATGCACTTTTTTTTGCGACAATTATTCCAAATGGGATTTTTGGAACTAGATGTATTTGTGCAATTAATTTTCAATGACTCTTAATTGAATATCTTCAGTGTGACACTGTGGTCAAGTTTAAGGCACAAAAAGACCTTGAAAGACTTGTGGTATCAAGTAGCTGAGGAGACAGAGCATACAAATAAATGAACAAAAAAGGTAAGATATCACATAAATCCTTCCAAACAAAGAAAAGAGAAAATAAGTGTCAACAAAAATGTAGAGTTGGGAGAAATGTTTAAGAATGAAATAGGAGGGATGCCTGCATGGCTCAGCGGTTGAGGGCCTGCCTTCAGCCCAGGACAAGTGATCCTGGAGTTCCTTCCGGGATCGAGTCCCACACTGGGCTCCTTGCATGCAGCCTGCTTCTCCTTCTGCCTGTGTCTCTGCCTCTCTCTCTGTGTCTCTCATGAATAAATTTTTAAAAATCTTATTTTAAAAAAAAGACTGAAATAGGAGAAGGTAAAAGGAGAAAATGAGAGAAACCCCCTGACAATGTTTGTAAGAAGCTACAAAGAAGAAGAGAAGTTAGGGAAGAGAAAGTTAGACTAAGAGAAGAACACTGGTCCTCCAACCCTGCATCCATTCCATATCCCAGCTCCCACAGACCTCCCTTCTCTATATAACCTGTATCTGCAAAATCTATTTTCACAGCCTTTCATCCCACCTTCCATGCATTCTTTTTTTAAAAAAGATTTTATTTATTTGAGAGAGAGGCAGAGAGAACATGAGCAGGGGAGGAGTAGATAGGGAGGACAAGCCAGATTCCCTCTGATTGCTAGATGGACCAGGACCCACGTGGAGTCAATTTCCGATCCTGAAATCATGACCTGAGCTGAAGGCAGATGCTTAACCCACTAAGCCACCCAAGTGCCCTCACCATGCATTCTTTAACTAACTACAATACAGTTTTAGCCCCACCACTCCACTGAAGCTGCTTTCCACCTCCACTGAACTGCCAAATTACCACTCAGCCCTCATTCACCCCCTGGTAATCTGACCTTGTTGACCACATCCTTACTTCTCTAGTTTCCAGGATATTATTCTTGGTATACATCTTACTATTCCAACCCTCCCTTGCCTGTACTAGCTCTCAAATGAAAGTGGTCATTCAGTCTCAAAGTCTGCATTCCTCCTGAGTAAACTTACCTATATAGGACTCCCAAAACTCATTCAAGCCCAAATATTTGAATCCATACATCCACTAGTCTAACAGACAACAATTTACCTGGTTGTCTCACAGGCATCTCAATTTCAACATGTTCAAGTGAGGAGAACAGTTATCTCCCCTACCCCTCTCAAAAATTACCTTTACTCTTGAATTTGCTATTGTGGTTTCTGGCAATATTACTTCTCCACTTAACCAATCAAGAAGCCTAGGAATATTTCAGATTCCTTCTTCTCTTTCATTCTCACACCTAAGTGGTCCTATTAATTCTCTATTTTTAACACCTCTTGTATTTGTTTCCTCAGCTCTATCTCTACTGCTACTATCTTAGTTCAGGACCCCATAACACTGGATCACCAGAAAGAGCCAGTTCTCTCTGCTACCAATTGTGTACTGTTCTAATTCATCCTCCACTGGCACCAAATATTGTTCTATTTCAACAACAATATTTCTCATTCCTCAGATCCCTAACTAACTCTTCCTAATAAACACCTACTCTTGTTTTATAATCACTCGCTTTTGTTAAAAATATAATAAACTCCTTATCTAAAATTATTGGCTAAACTTATTTTAGAACTCTGTTCTAATAACTTTTACTTGACTCCAAGCTCTTCTGTTTGTTGATTCTCTTGCATGCTGTTGGCTTTCCTGAAACATTTGGAAATTCTTATCCTTGTATTTGGATTCTGTTACATTCTGCTGGCTTCTGTTGGTACCGCTTATTCAGGAAGCAATACTCATTTCACATTTTTTCAGGCAGAGTGGAGGAAGAGCATTCAGGGTGCCTCAGTGCCTGGTCTTCCACGTGTGAGTATAGCCAGTTACCCATAGTGCTGCACTATCCCATAGACCCAGGCTCCTGCATACAATTCTTGCATGGTAACAGACCTTTTGCTCCATCCAAATTCGTGTCAGAATTTACACAGGTAGGAGTTGCTTATGTTATAGTAATCACCTTACTGATTACTCTGGGACCCTTCATGTTCCCAATTTCCCCCACCTCTGGATATGAGTGTTACCCACTGGACCTCCTATTTTCAGAAATTCTTCAGTTTCTGATTTACAGAGATTTCCCCTTATTTCTGTAGACGACTGCATGTATATTTTTCTATTATGTCTATAGATTTGGTAAAGGAAAGCAAACAGGTAGCAAGTGTTTAATCTGCCTTCTTGAAACTGCCAAAATAAGTTTTCTAAAATGCAAATCACATCATAAATCTGTCCTTTTCCTATCTTAAACCCCTTTATGGGCTCCCAACTTCTACAGACTCTAATGACTCACATTCAAAGTCCTCCAAGGTATGGCTGATGACTCCAACATCTTCCAATTCCCCATGCAATACCCCTTATGGTCCAGCCATACCTAACTTCTTAGAGTTGGCATACATGACATGCTTTTTCAAGCCTTCATACATTTGTATTCCTTATTTCTTTTGCCTTTAATGCTTCCTCCACCAGCCTCTTTTTAGTCGTCTAGGCATCCTTTAAAATCCAGTTTCAAAAGGATAGGAAGAAATGAATATCGAGGTTTTAAGACTGGTTGTTTCCCTGAGTTTTGCTAATCTATATTACCTGATTTTTGTTTACATTAAGGATCTACTACTTTTGGGGTGTAGTAGTAGCTGGGTGGTTCAGTTGGTTAAGTGTCCCACCTTTGGTTTCGGGTCAGATCATGACCTTGGGTTGTGGGATCAAGCCCCACCTGGGGCTGGGCACTCAACCTGCTTTAGATTCTCTCGCCCCTTCCCTCCTACTCACACGCTCTCAATCTCTCTCAAGTTAAATAAATAAAATCTTTAGAGAAGAGAAAAGAAAAAAAGAAGCTACTACTTTTACTAAGGCTTTTTTCATTTTAAAATTCTGGTCAGAGGGGATCCCTGGGTGGCGCAGCGGTTTGGCGCCTGCCTTTGGCCCAGGGCGCGATCCTGGAGACCCGGGATCGAATCCCACGTCGGGCTCCCAGTGCATGGAGCCTGCTTCTCCCTCTGCCTGTGTCTCTGCCTCTCTCTCTCTCTCTCTCTGTGTGACTATCATAAATAAATAAAAAATTAAAAAAAAAAGATTCTCTCTCTCCTTATATTAAATAAATACATATATTTAAAAAAAATAAAAATAAAAAATAAAATAAAATTCTGGTCAGGGATGCCCTGCTCTATAAGCCCTCACGTGGTTTACCAAAAAGCTTCACTTCCACTTTGTGCCACCACATTGCCACATTACATCTCGTTTTATCCTACTGTATAGATGTTTGCTGGATAAATGAATAAACAACAACACTGGAAGAATTAGGAATGGGCAGTTTCACAATCATACGAACTGATCCTGGAAAGTCATTTAACTTTTCCTCCAAGAAAAATAAAGGGGGGGAAGTATATACAGACGCTCAGAGGTAGTGAGGAAAATGTAGTAATTATGCAATCATTTTAAATCGGAAAAGAGGGTAACCCGGGTGGCTCAGCGGTTTAGTGCTGCCTTCAGCCCAGGGCCTGATCCTGGAGACCCAAGATGGAGTCCCATGTCAGGCTCCCTGCATGGAGCCTGCTTCTCCCTCTCCCTGTGTCTCTGCCTCTCTCTCTCTCTCTCTCTCTCATCTCGTGAATAAATAAATAAAATATTTTAAAATAAATAAATCAATCAATAAATCAGAAAAGACTGTGAGAGATCAGCACAAGCAAGCCCTCAGGTTACAGATTAAAGAATCAAATCACAGAGAGGGAGATAAAGTGATCTGCTCAAGCTCAGAACTTCCACAGAACATGGATTTGAACCCCGGTCTTCTAATTCTCATTACAAAGCTCATTCAACTTTACTGACTTCTACTACTCTTCATGTCATGTGAGGCTTGGGAAGAATAATGGCATCTTAACAGCTGAGCACTGCTTAAAAATGAAAGTTCTCGGGATCCCTGGGTGGCGCAGCGGTTTAGCGCCTGCCTTTGGCCCAGGGCACGATCCTGGAGACCCGGGATCGAATCCCACGTCAGGCTCCCGGTGCATGGAGCCTGCTTCTCCCTCTGCCTGTGTCTCTGCCTCTCTCTCTCTCTGTGTGTGACTATCATAAATAAATAAAAATTGAAAAAAAAAATTAAAAAAAAAAATAAAAAATAAAAAAAAATGAAAGTTCTCCCAACCTGTACCATCACCTAAATTTTAGTCTATCAATATTTGGCCATGGTCTCTCTTAGAATAAAGCTTCTCTTGGTCTACCTTAGAATAAATAAGTCTTGCTTCTAGTGTTCAAACTGGGGAAGGAAAGTTTGAAAAGCATTCATTTACGCCATAGATCTGATTTTACCAGATGACCAAATACGAAACACAGATAAAAGATTTGCTCTTTTTGTGGATTTATTCTGTAATTTTATCAGATACCCTAAAAAGTGAATATGCAAACAAACATAAAAGGTTATCTCTTAAATATTGAAAGAAAGATAAATTTCTCAAACCTGCATAGTTATGGGCTTACAAGGGAATAAAGGGAGTTTTGTTTGTTTGCTTGTGGTAACAGGCTATTCCCTTCCCCCATCCTAGAAACAAAAACTTAGCATAGTTTTCAGCTGAGCAGTCCATCATGGTTTTTTTTTTTTTAATTTTCTTAAATTTATTTATTTATGATAGTCACACAGAGAGAGAGAGAGGCAGAGACACAGGCAGAGGGAGAAGCAGGCTCCATGCACCGAGAGTCTGACGTGGGATTCGATCCTGGGTCTCCAGGATCGCGCCCTGGGCCAAAGGCAGGCGCCAAACCGCTGCGCCACCCAGGGATCCCTATCATGGTTATTCTACAACACTAAAGAAGCTGTAAGACCATTTTTTATTGGGAGGCTTTACTACTGCTGAGACGAGACTGTAAAGAAATCTGATATTATAAGAAATCCCCACAAGACCTTGTCTCCATAGCAATCAACCTCTTTTAGGAGCTATCTCCTATCTAAAATAGTCATAAGTACCTTGTCTTCACCTTGTATCCACCTCAAGATATGCATCAGTCCCTCTTCTCCCTATCAGCACAGAAGTGATTTGCAGAGGTCCTATATATCCAAGTCTAAACAGATATGGACTCTGGACTTCGCCATTTTAAAGGAAGTACTGAACAAGGTAAAAGAAAAATGCAAACTAACTTAGATTGAGACAGAGAGACTGCCCTGCCCTCCCTGTTATTATGTTTAATCTACATAGAGATGATAAACTCATGGGAAATAATTATATGAAAGCAAAAGCTAGCTTAAAAATATTGGCCCTCCATTGGAACAAAGAATCAACAATCCACCGGAGAGAATAAAAGCCAAAATCTGAAGCACAGGCCCAGGGTCATACTATTACAAAAGTGAAGTATAAGAAACAGATGTCTTTATTTCCCAAAATACATAGCCCTAATTAACTAGAAATTCCATAGTGTTAGTCACAATAAAAATTCACTCACTAAAATTTCATGACATAAATGGCAAAGTCATGGTAATTATTCAAACAATGATTCATCTCTAATTTTTAATGATAAACTGATTTTTTGTTTAAATTAAAACTGTAGTGACTATCATAAATAAATAAATAAATAATATTTTAAAAAAATAAATAAATTAAAACTGTACTGAATATCTTCTATCACTTCTTTGAATGTTCTGCTTGACCATTAGAAATGGCACAAAAAAGGACACCTGGGTGGCTCACTGGCTGAGCATCTGCCTTTGGCTCAGGTCTTGATCCCAGGGTCCTGGGGTCAAGTCCCACATCAGGCTCCCAGTAGGGAGCCTGCTTCTCTGTCTATGTCTCTGCCTCTCTCTGTGTGTCTCTCATGAATGAATGAATAAAATCTTTAAAAAATAATATATGGCACAAAAAATGGGGCACCAGAAAAATAAACTATTGTTAATTCTAAAAGTAGAAATTTTTAGTTGCAATGTACTTTGCAATTTTTAGTGAAAAACTAATAAAATGCTGTTTCTGTTAAGTAGTAAAGAAGTTCTTAGGAACTTCATGGGAAGTTACACTAAGAACTTAATAATCTGAGAGGTTTTTTTTTTTTTTTTTTTTAATTTCTACTCAAGAGAGAGCAGGGAGCCACTAAGCAGGCAGCCTGATGAAGGGCTTGACCTCAGGACCCTCGAATCGTGACCTGACCTTAGGCAGATGCTTAACCCACTCAGCCACCCACGAGCCCTAATCTGAGAAATGTAAAACTAATTTTTAAAAATCTGCAGTACACTAGAACTAAAAAATGTGTATATTTTATCAATAACTTATCTAAAAGCTTAAGCTATATCCTTATGCTAAATATGGCTAATTTTGTCATAAAATTATCAGTTTTCAAAGAATAACCATCAAAAAAACTTACTCATCAAAAAAATGAGAATACTTAAAGAGAATACATAAATGTTACGATGATTTCTCAAATATCCTCCCAGAGAAAAAAATGGTAGAAAGGAAGTGGTTAGGACACTTCCAGGCAGAGAAGCCATCCATAAACCTCAGCCCTACAAAATGCTAACTAACCACTCAATACCCACCACGGGACAACCCTGTGGTGGCCAGCTTCAGTGCTCAGCCTCAGGCTGCTCTGTTAAATTTTTTTTCAATGACTTGCTCCAGTAATTCAAAAACTTGTTCATCAGATCTGCTAACAACATAAACGCTGGTAGGCTAGACAATGCAATAAATGAAAATTAAAAATGGTAAATTATCTAAAGGATACAACACGGGGTTAAAAACAAACTAGAGGGGATCCCTGGGTGGCTCAGCAGTTTAGCACCTGCCTTCGGCCCAGGGCGTGATCCTGGAGACCAGGAATCGAGTCACACATCGGGCTCCCTGCATGGAGCCTGCTTCTCCCTCTGCCTGTGTCTCTACCTCTCTCTCTCTGTGTCTCTCATGAATAAATAAAATCTTTAAAAAAAAAAAATTAGAACTAAATTAAGGTTGACATACTTACTATTAATTTTTTAAATGTTTTATGTAAACATTTAATAGATGCAAAATATATTAAAAATATGTAGCCAATAAAGAACTCTATATAGCAAATATTTACATAGTAAAGCACTAGAATAAAGCATATTAAAGTCCTTTCCCTAGATTATTTCATGTGCTTCTCATAACAATCCTAATAATGAGGTATTATTGTCCTCATTTTATTTAAAAACAAAAACAGGGACATTTAGGTGGCTCAGCAGTTCAGTGTCTGCCTTGGGCTCAGGTCATTATCCCAGGATCTAATAAGATGGAGTCCACATTGGGCTCCCTACAGGGAGTCTGTTTCTCCCTCTGCCTATGTCTCTGCCCCTCTCTCTGTGACTCTCATGAATAATAAAATCCTTTTTTTTTTTTTTTAAGATTTACTCATTTATTTATGATAGACATAGAGAGAGAGACAGGCAGAGACACAGGAGGAGGGAGAAGCAGGCTCCATGCCGGGAGCCCGACGCAGGACTCGATCCCGGGACTCCGGGATCGCACCCTGGGCCAAAGGCAGGCGCTAAACCGCTGAGCCACCCAGGGATCCCTAAAATCTTTTTAAAAAATAAAAACAAGAGAAACCTGGCTTACACAGTCAGTATAACATGTGACTCTTGATCTCTGGGTTTTTAAGTTCAGGCTCCACTTTGAATGTAGAGGTCACTTAAAAATAAAATATTTTTAAAAATTAAAAATGAAGGGATCCCTGGATGGCACAGCGGTTTGGCGCCTGCCTTTGGCCCAGGGCGCGATCCTGGAGACCCAGGATCGAATCCCACGTCCGGCTCCTGGTGCATGGAGCCTGCTTCTTCCTCTGCCTGTGTCTCTGCCTCTCTCTCTCTGTGACTATCATAAATAAATAAAAATAAATCTTTAAAGAAAAAAAATTAAAAATGAAAACAAAAAGAAAAAAAGCTAAGTCAATAATCCAAGGCACTTTACTAATAAATAGCAAAACCCAAATCTTTTTGCCCCCAACATCCATGACTTGATTTCATACACCATTTTATTCTCTAAAGTTAAAATGAAGAACTGGCTTAATAGCCAATTACGAAAATAAACAGATAGGTAGATAAATAAATAGGTAAATGCATAAATAAAATCATCTATTGGCTTACATGACCGAAGTCGTTAATGGGAACAAAATGTAGGATATGGTCATTTTAAAAAGAAAAAAATAATTGCAAACTTGGGCTATATTGATCACACCAATAAAACAGACCCTTTCTAATCTCAGCTGATCATGATCACACTTAAACCGTTAGATGAGGTCTTTGAATACCATGATTTAAAGAACTTAGAGACTATCTAGAAGGATTTCCAAGTCTGAAAACAATGGCATAAAAGAAATAATTAGCTGTGGAAATTAGCCTGAAGAAAAGAAGCATATGGGAAGACAGAACAGTTATCATCATATAGCAACATCATAACAGTCATCAAATATCTGACCCCCTGACATATCAAAATGGACAGAGATATGTTCTATATGACTTCAGAGAGTACAACTAGGTCTCATAGCAGATAATGTGAAGAAGTCAACTTCACAATCATTATTACAAGTTAAACAGGAGAGATGCACTAAAAAAAAAAAAAAAAGGTCCCAGGGGGTCAAACTTTATGAAAGTTTATATCTTTATACCTTTCATAAAAGATAAAAGATAAATATTATAAAATAAATAAGTCATAAGGATGTAATACACAGCATGGTGACTACAGTTCATATTATTATAGTGCATATCTGAAAGTTGCCAAGAGAGTAAATTCTAAAAGTTCTCATCACAGA
Organism: Vulpes lagopus; assembly: GCF_018345385.1. Classification (NCBI taxonomy): domain Eukaryota; kingdom Metazoa; phylum Chordata; class Mammalia; order Carnivora; family Canidae; genus Vulpes; species Vulpes lagopus. Next base: position 114,804,409 of record NC_054828.1, read on the forward strand.
AAAAAAATTGCAACTCTATATGGTGACAGATGGTAACTAGATCATTTCACAGTATATACAAACATCAAATCATTACACTGTACTCCTGAAACTAATATAACATCAAAAATATGTCAATTATACCTCAATTTAAAGAAAAAGGTCCCTTACAAATCTTTTTCCCTAATCCTTATCCTTAAAATGAAATCTCTGTTCTAATTTTAACTGTATGTTAGCCATTTGACATTTTATATGCATATTCCTATGAAAGAAATGTCACAAATGATGGTCCAATTGACAGGCTAGTCCACATATGCTTATTTTACAAAGCTGTACTACAACATTAACTACAGTGGAGTCACATTTTACTTGCTTTTATCTTTCCCAAATTCAACATAATCTTCACCCCCATACTAGTCTCCTAAACATGGAAAATGAGACTACATTGAAGAACCAACCTAAATTCTGACCATGTGAGCAGGAGGTCATCAGAACAAGACAGCCTTGAAAAAAGTGGGTTTTTCCCCCTTAAAGGAGTCGCACCCTAAAGTGTCATCTCCAGTAATTTTTTTACTAAAGCAATTTGTCTTTTGTGAATTCCACATTTCCACACAGCACTCTCCACTCCCCCTTCCCTAATTTCAGTACCCTCAAATTCTGCTACAGTATAGAACCCAACTCTAACCCTACTCTGGCTGCCCCAACTTACCATAATATCCTGATCTCCAATATTCACATTTCTCTCTTCACAACTCAGGATGGAGAGCCAATCTGATTAGAACAGATTATAAATTCTTAACCTAACCAGAGGTATCTTAAAAGCAGTATTTGTTATCCAAATCAATGCTTAATAGAATTTCAGGCAACATAACAAAGTAAAATTTTAAAAAATCATCATGTTGTTGAAGGTATTTTTGTATAAAGTTCATCATAAGCCTTGTCTGAAATCAGCTCCTATAGGTGGATTCTGTTTCATAACTCTTCTCCTTCAATTCTGAGCCTTCAAATTGTTTAAAAGTCTATGGTTTCTAAGAATTATATCCCTAATTTATGGGCAGAGAGAGTCTGATAAAAAATAGGACTGGGAAAAATGGTTTCCATTGATACTTATGTCAATGAATAAATTGTAATTAGAGAAAAACCTTGAATAGATAAGTAAAATATTAAGAATATCAACTCTTAATATTAATTATTAATCTTATAATATTAACATTAAGAATGAGGAAAATGAGTCTATATACTTTTCTTAGGCTTACACGACATCTGCTTTCCCATCAAGTATCAACAAATGTGGAAGACAAAAACAATCTATTTTAACAGCTATAAAATACAGATATAAATGATGGTGTGGGGGAAGCCTGTCAGGTGGAATAAAAACAATTGGGATAATATTGAGGGAAAGGTAAAAGGACACTGTCAACAAAGATGTCTTTTGAAATGAATGGATAACCCAAATACAAATAATCTACCTACAGATAACCATGACTCAAGCATACATATATCTGACGGTAAAATATATTAGTCTCTTTTTTAAGATTTATTTATTTGTTTGTTTGTTTGAAAGAGAGAGTCTGTAAGTCAGAGGAGGGGCTGAGAGAGAGGGAGAGAATCTCAAGCAGACTCCCTGCTGAGCACAGATCCAGATGTGCTAGATCCCAGGACCCTGAGATAATGACCTGAACCAAAACCAAAAGTCCAATCCTTAATTACCCAGACACCCCTGTAAAATATATTATTCTAAATTAACACATGTAAAATACTTAGAACAGTAACTGGTTTGTAAAAGCATTCACTTCTACAACTATTAGTTTATAACACCCATTGTTTATAGTTTAAAGGAATTCTAAGTACTCAATCCTACCCTCTCCTAAGAGTGACCTGTCACTCCTCCAATGAAGACCTACATCTTGTTCTGTGGAGAAAACCAGCCCCACTTGACTCAGGAGGCCCCTCTGGGTGGGGGACACCTTACCCACACCAGGGGCACCCTGCCGCCCTGCAGAGGGACTATAACCCCAGCTTCCGCCCCGGTCAGTCCACTGGTCCCTCAGGAGGCTCCTGAGGCCAAGGGGAGCCCCCTGAAGTCTGTGCCCTCCAGGTCTTCAGCTTGGGGAACGGTCATAGGCTCGCTCAAAGCCCTCTCCTCCTGTGTCTGTGGGCAGGCAGATTAACTGGGAGAGCCTGGCCATGGAGAAGGGGGTTGGCACAGCAGGCTCCAGAGCTCGGGGGCTGGGGCTGCAGTTCCCAGAGCCCAGCCCCTCTTCTCCAGCCAAGCAGAAAGAAATCTTTGTACCAGGCCCAATGAAGAGCATTAGATCGATCAAGGACATCTGAACCAGCCACCAAGTACACACTCAAGGGTCCTCCTCCCTGTCTCCATTCACCCTCCAGCAGGAGCAGGTTAAGGCACCTGCACATGGAAAGAAGCCAATTCACTCAAAAAAATAATAATAATAATAATAAGTATTTTAAGATAAATACAAACTAAATGTATTACTTCCTTAAGGCTTTTAGAAGAATCTTCCTCAGATTACAATGATGTGTTATACTACAAATTAATAGAAAACACGGTATTTCTAATGATTAAAGTTGTACTTCACCTTTTTCATCCTTGACAATCTTCAGTCCTCTTCCCATCTATTTTAATGTCTGGCCAAAACTTCCCTCAATGCACATTTTATTTACTATATCCTTTTGTTCAGCTGTCCATCCTCCTCCCATTTCTACCCCACCTCAAATCAAGACCCAACCTCCAGCTCATATATAGAGTTGGGCACCATATCTGGTGTACTCTCTTTGTAGCTTCAGAATGCCTCTAATATTGCCTTTATCAGGTACCATTATAAGAACTGCTGCTATATCTATGCCACTATAGTCTGACAGTTCCTTGAAAACAAGGTCCATATTTTCTTCAATCTTTATGAGGCTGGTACACAAAATCTGATTCTAAAGCCTTCTAAATATTTGCTGAATGGATGGCTCTAGCTTTCAGAAATAAACTACATGATAAGAACTGGTTTAATAAATTATATCAAAACTAGATGAAGTACTAGTTACTGAATCATTATAAAAATTAAGTCATTATGAAAACTCAATAATAGTAATTGTTAGAAAGGATATATATCACAGTGATTGTGAGCATGAGATTTGGAGTCAGTCCCAGCTTTCACTCATTCATTCAACAAACATTTAATGAGAGGCCACTGTAAGTCAGGCACTATTCTACCCTGGCTTCATAGAATTTACATTCCAATGGGAAGAGGCAAACAATAAACACAATTAAATAAGGAAAGTATACAGTACTTTAAAAGGTGATATGTAAAAAAAAAAATTAAAAACATATATGTGATTATATGCATTAGGGCATAAAAAAAGAACAAAAAGGGATTATGAGTGAAAAGGAAGAGAAAAGAGGGACACCTGGGTGGCTCAGTTGGTTAAGCATCTGCCTTCGGAACAGGAAAAGGTCATGATCCCAGGATCCTGGGACCTAGCCCCATGTTAGGTTCCCTGCTCAGCAGGGGTCTGCTTCTCCCACTTCCGCTGCCCCTCCCCCTGCCTGTACTCACTGGCTCCCTTTCTCTCTCTCTCAAATAAATAAATCATTAAAAAAAATAAAAAATACATATTTTTAAAAAAGAAAAGAAAAGGGAAGAGAAAAACTGTGGCACTACACAGGATGCTATAGGTACACCTCTTTCACGCAAGGTGAGATGTGAACAAAGACTTGAAGGAATTCGATAGGATATCCAAGAAACTGCCAGAATGTTTTCCAAAGTGACTGCACCATTTCATAGTCCCACCAACGCTGGAAGATTCTGATTTCTCCACATTCTTATAAACACTTGTTATTATCTGATTTTTGCGGATGTGAAGTGGCATCTCTTTGTATTTTGGCTTACATTTCCCTGATGGTTATTTTTTTCACACTCTTAATATTGTCTTTTAAAGGTCAGAGGTTCTTAATTTTGATGACATCCAATTTAGCAGGGTTTTTTTGTTTTTTGTTTTGTTTTGTTTCTTTTTATTCATGAGAGACACAGAGAGAGAGAAGCACAGACACAGGCAGAAGGAGAAGCAGGCTTTATGCAGGAAGCCCCGTGTGGGACTCGATCCCGGGACTCCAGGATCACGCCCTGAGCCAAAGGCAGACGCTCAACCGCTGAGCCATCCAGGCATCCCTAGCAGTTTCTTTCACAGATCATACCTTTGGTGTTGAATCCAAGAAATCTTTGCCTATCAGTGATCATAAAGGATTTATACTATCCCTTTTTCTAAAACTGTCCAAGTTTTAGGCTTTATATTTTGTTCTATGATCCATTTGGAGTTAATTTTTTCTTTTACTGTGGTATAAAATATGGATCAAAGTCCAGTTTTTTGCATGTGGATACCCAATTGTTAAAGAGTGCCCTAATGCCTCTGAACTGCTTTGGTACCTTGGCCAAAAATCAACTTAACATATGTGTATGGGTCTATTCCTGACTTTTGCAGAGAATATAGTATACAGTATAAAAAAATATATATAAATTCAAATCCCTACAATCACCAAAGTAACGAAAGTTGTAAATGGGGCAAGTTTAAGCCACTAGGAAGAAGTGGGGGCTATATCTTACTGAACAGAACACATGCCATCCTTAAGGCACTCAAATTCAATGGATATTAAATTGCTCTGCGTAGACCAAACAAAATGGTGTGTATAAGTGGTTACACGATATGTGAGGGATAAAAACACTGGTATATTAACATTATATTCAAGATATATTAAAAATGAAAAAAAGCTGGAGAGGAGAGTACATTGGGGAAAAAGTTAAAGAGGCAGTTTTACAGCAACAGGTAAAACAGGCAGTAACAGAGAGGGAGAAAGAGGATACCAACAGATGGGAGAAGACTAGAAGGTCAGATACCAGACTGAGAATCAAAAGCAGTTAGGTCCAGTTTTTTTTTTTTTTTTAAATGTAAACTCTACTAATTATTACTAACATTTCATAAAGGTGGCCATTAATTTGGCTCAGTTAACAACAATAACATAGTTATCTGCTTTTATTTTTTTTAATTTTTTTTATCTGCTTTTATAGCTTGGTGAACTTTTGTCTTTGCTCCTCCTCACTTAAGAAAGAGGAAAACCTATTCATATTCATAAACAGAAAAAACAGATTTGGTAGGTCAGGGTCCATGTCACTTGTGCCTTTAGAGCCTGTGGAGCAAGGTTCAGCCTGCTGACCGCCAGGCAGCCGCACGAAGGAGGTCATATTCAGCAGCTCAGGGTTGACATTACAGCTGGCTGAGCCGCAATGGCTGGTCCACGGTGACAGCCTAAGAATACCTTCTTTCTTGAAGAAAATTCACTGAACATTCCCATTTGTTTGTTTTACTCCTGATCCAAAAAATTAAAGAACAGTTATTTGCTTTGGAAAAAAACACTAAAAAATTCTGAATAAAATTATAAATCCATACTGTAACTTTCATAAATTGACTAAAATATTAATAGTTTTTGTCTAGGGATGGGCCTATGTATGGCTAGTTACTTGCTCTAAGTTTTTCTCCCTTTTACTTTTAAATATTTTTCCTTATCTCCCACAATATTGCATTTTCCTTTCCTGCCAACAGGGACAAAAACAAGACAGCAAGACAGCTTTCAACCAAGTAATAGAACAGGAATGACCTTTACTCTCTCAAAATACCAAAGGAGAAAGAAATTTAACACGGGTGCCAAAGGAAATGTCCCCAAAACAAATTATTCCTAAATGCACATTTAATAATTTAGGAACTTCAGAAGAAATATGCTTTTAATATTATTTTTTAAAAATTAAAGATAAGCTCTTTCTTAATGCTAAACTAGATTTTAACAGTTGTAACTTACTCTGATGCCTGGAGTTTAAGCAAGAGTCAAGATGTGATAAGCACCTTTATTTCTGGCTCACGTTTGCTTCTTAATCCACTAAACGCACACCATCTTTGCCTTTGAACTACCAGTATATCAGAAAACTAACAGTACTACAGATTCACCTAACATTATACTGTACTTAATCATATTTACTTTGCACAAATGATCACAAATGTCTTTCAATGTCAAAATCTTAAATCATAAAAATTTAACTTTCTATTTATGTTTCTATTTTATTACTCTAATATATCCTATACCAGTTTTATTAATTGGTTAATATAAATTTATTAATTGGTTACATATAATATTAATTGCTTATTTAAGTTGCAATTGCTGGAGACTAGCTAGAATCTTACTTTGCTAGCTCTACATAGAATGTAATCAAATAAAATACAGGCAATGAAGATGTTACCAATGCTAAAGCATTGTGTTATTGCCAAGAAATTAAAAGTTGCTATTTTTCAACTAAACTTGTCAAATGAATTATGGGCTATATCAGAAGAAGTTAGACACAAACCTGGAGCCACATAGTTCCAGGAGCCTGTTCATTTGATAGTATGTTTCCTTATACATGCCATGCACTTCTAAAGTTGGCCAGAGAAACTGCTAAACCTAATAACTGCTCACCCTCTAGAACCTGATGAATTCATTATTTTTTTTTTTAATTTTATTTATTTATGATAGGCACACAGTGAGAGAGAGAGAGAGGCAGAGACATAGGCAGAGGGAGAAGCAGGCTCCATGCACCGGGAGCCCGACGTGGGATTCGATCCCGGGTCTCCAGGATCGCGCCCTGGGCCAAAGGCAGGCGCCAAACCGCTGCGCCACCCAGGGATCCCGAATTCATTATTTTAGATAATGCTAAGACTTGCTGGAGGAAAGGTAGGGAAAGCAACACTCTAGCAGTAAGGTCTAAACTGGTGTACTTTATTAAGTAATGTAAGATTAGTCTCCAAAACTGATGAGGCATATATTCCTCAACCAGTGATTCGATTCTAATCTTAACATACATACATACCACACATACACACAATCTATAGAAATTCACACATGTTCACAAGAAGCATATCCAGGAATGGTCACTGCAACATTGTCTAATAATAAAAAACTGGAAACTACCTAATAACTATCCAAAGGCAAATAGGTAGATAATTTATGGTATAGCCACCCAACAGAAAAATGTTGAGGAAAGGGACGCCTGGGTGGCTCAGCAGTTGAGTGTCTGACTTTGACGTGATCCCAGAGTCCCGGATCAAGTCCCACACCGGGCTTCCTGCATGGAGCCTGCTTCTCCCTCTGCCTATGTCTCTCCCTCTCTTTCTCTCTCTTTCTCGTGAATAAATAAAATCTTTTAAAAAAAAATGTAAGAGAAGAAAAAGCACATTTCAAGAGCATATTGCAGTACAGTATGTATCTATAGTCTAAAAACATGCAAAACAGTAATTTTAGTTAAGGAAACAAATATATTCAGATAGTGTTTACCTCTAGGGAATGGGTAGGAAGGAAAAGTGAGAGAGAATGGCACACAGAGGATTCAACTCCATAGCATTATACATCTTTTTAAAAAATCTGAAGCAAATACAGCAAAATGTGAAGATCTAATCAAGTTAGGTGGATAGTACATGGAATGATTTTTCTACTATTCTTTATTCTTTTCTCCATGTTTGAAATATTTCCCATCAAGTCAAGATACAAAAAAGATCTGAACTGGGTGGATGTATTTAACAAATAGTCAATATCTGACCAAGAGTAAGTAAAGCCAGAAAAGAAGCAACTGTGACAGAAGAGTGTTTTCACAAGCACTATTTCCATTTGGAGTGCTAGAGCCATATGTACACATGAGCACAAATATTCTAATTAAATCCCGACAACAGTGTGAAAATATCTCCATGTGACAAATAAATGAGGTCAAAGAAATGTGCTATCTTGGCTAAGGTCATACAGTCAATAGGTCCAGAGAAGAGCCCAGACAATTTGTAGGGGTAAAGCAACTTTCACAGCAACTCTAAGCAGTTTCAAAGGAATGGAACATGAAGTTTATTAGTAAATTGTTAAAAAAGGGTTTCATCTGATCATAAGTTCAATATGAGCCCCAAAGATATGGCTACCAAAAAGAGCTTAATTCTGGGTTATATAAAAGAAACAAAACAAAAACTATCAGCCAACCATACTTTGTACTGCTATGTGCATACATGAAGTACTAACTTTAATTTTAGATGCCAAGTTTTAAGAGGACATTGATAAAATGGAGAGTTGCTACCAGAGGCGACAATCCAGCTGAATAAAAGAATAAATGTTCTGAATAAAAGAATAAATATTCTAACCATTAGCTTTTTAAAACTGAGCGGAATTGCTCTAGGAATAAAAGCATTTCTCTTACTGTGCTGGTGGATCTAATGCTCTCAATTAATTATAAAACACTGTGGGTTATGATATGTCTTCGTCAGTTCTGATTGCTATAACAAAATATGGGAGACTGGAGGGCTTAGACAACAAACATTTATTTCTCACAGTTCTGAAGCCCAGGAAGTCGAAGATCAAGGTTCCAGGAGACTCCGTGCTTCATAAGGGTCCTCCTCCTGGTGTATAGATAACTGCCTTCTTGCAGTATCCTCACAGGCTGGGGAGCGGTGGGGAGTGGGGCAAGCTCTCTCTTCTTATAAGAACATTAATCCCATTGCTAGGACTCTGCCCGCATGACCTCATCTAAACCTAATTATCACGAAAAGGCCCCACCTTCTGATACCAGCACACTGGGGGTTAGGACTTCAACATATGAATTTTGGGGTGATACAAACACTCCATCTATAACATGATATAATCACCAACTCCTTTTAACCTAAATTGCTACAGGAAAAATAAAATTAAAATTGTGAGAAACTATCAATAAGCTCAATAACTACCATTTTCCTCTGAAACATTTTTTATTTATAAAATGATTTTTGATTAGGTAAGATTTCTTAATGTAACTATTGCATTATAGTGTAATATAATTCAGTAAACTAACCATCTCTGAAAGTGTCCAAAAAGAAGTTGAAAGCCTTTCTGTCACAGATGCTAAAGTCTACTGTGGTAAGAGGCTATACTGTGTGATCAATAAACTTCCTCCTAATTCTCACATTTTTGTTAAGTGCAAAGGTTAACGTGGCTTTGGTAAAGAAACTCCACTTAAGACCAACAAAATACTCATTAGCAGGGAGTCAGAGGTGAAACTAATGAAATGGCAGAAAATCATATACTGATTAAAATATGATCAAGTGGGGTGACTCAGAGGGTCTTGCTGACATGCAAATATGAAAAATAATGAGCTTTATCTCTACTGCAAAAAGAACTGAAATCCACCTCAGACCACAAAAAAATTAACTCAAAATGTACCAAAGACTTAAATGTAAGTGCTAACACTATAAAACTCTTAGGAAAAAACATAGGCATAAATTTTCATCTTGGATTAGGCAAGAGTTTCTTAGTTATGACACCAAAGGCACAAGAAAAAAAAAAAGAAATTAGACTTCATCAAAACTGAAAACTTTTGTGCCTCATAGGACAGCATCAAGAAAGTGAAAATACTATCCACATGACTATAGGGTGTATTTGCAAATCATATATCTGATATGGGGCTCATATCTAAAATATATAAAGAACTCTTAATATCCAATAATAAAAAGGCAAATAACCAAACTTTAAAACAGGCAAAACATCTGAGTAGACATTTCTATCAAAAAGATGTAAGAATGGCCAATAAGCACATGAAATATGCTCAACATCTTAGTCATTAGGGAAATACAAATAAAATTACCATGCCCTTTCATACCTGCTAGGATGGCTGGAATCAGAGTCATATAACAAGTGTTGGAGAGGAGTTAGAAAAATCAGAACCCTCATACACTGCTGGTGGGAACGTAAAATGGTGCAGCCACTTGGGAAAACAGTCTGTATTCCTCAAAATGTTAAACACAGTTACCATATGACCAAGCAATTCCACTCCTATGTGTATTAATAAAAGAAAGGAAAATACGTGTCCATGTAAAAGTTGATAGGAGCATTACTCATAATAGTCAAAAAGTGGAAATAACTCAAATATCCATCAAAAGTTAAACAGATAAAATGTAGTCTACCCATACAAAGGAATACTATCTTTTGGCCATAAAATGGAATGAAATGCTGATACATGCTACAATCTGAATGAACCTTAAAACATTAGGTAAGGTAAAAGAAGCAAGATATAAAAGGTCAAATATGTATGGTTCCATGGGATTTCCCTTGGGGGGATGAAATAGTCTGATATTACTAATATTGCATAACTCTGTGAGTATAATAAAGGCTACTAAAGGATAATTTTATAATATGTGAATTACATCTCAAAAAAATAATAAAAAAATAAATAGGAAGGCGCATCTGGGTGGCTCAATCAGTTAAGTGTAGGACTCTGGATTTTAGGCCAGGTCTTGACCTCAGGGTTGAGTTCAAGTCCCACATTGGGCTCTACAATAGGTATGAAGCCTACAGACAGACAGACAGACAGACAGACACATAGGAAATCTTTCTTGGGAATATCACAATGAAATCCTAAATATTTCACCGTAGTAGATACAGTATGACAGTATGATTCCCAGAGGAACACAAGAACTGCAATAAGCACAGTACAAGAAAACGTGTCCAGGTCAAGCCCTAGGGCATTCTGATAAACACACCACCAACATTTAGCAAAAACAAAGCACATATTTCTACACTCTGTGTGTGTCTGCCTCAGGCTGACATCGGACATCAATCACAATACCCTCTGCCTTCCAGCTGGAAATGGCAACATATCTCAACACAGTTGTCCATGTACTTATTACCAATTGATCATAATGAATAACAAATTACTGAAGGTCAGGCCTGAAGGTACTAAATTCATGCCCATTTCTCTTGTCTGTTACACATGCAAAGTTGTGGTTAGCACTTTAAGTAATGAATGGTTTATTAAATATAAAATACTTCAGACATGAAAAGAAAGATATCGAAAATAATTTTAACAGACCCACTATCCGGCTAAAGAAATACTATATTACAAATTCAGTTAACACTTCCGCTACTTTTAATAAATATTTATTCTTTTAGAAAAAGAATTGTGACTACACTCTTGCTCTCTCAGTTAAAAATATCTGTAGTGAGCCTACATATGTGGCCCATGGAGTTAAACCAAGACATCACTACTCAACTAGAGACTTTTAAGTGACCTCTGACATATGACATTTACCACACATAAAATCTCTATCACTGTCAATTTTAACAAGAGAAGGAAACTCCCACATGTCAACAGCAGTAGTAATGGAAACAGAAGTTAGAAAGTGACCAGAGGGTTCTTTCCATCCACACTTTTCACTATCACTTAGCCAAAGGCCTCCATTTCCACCTTTCCTGTGTATTACCAGCCCGACACACTTCTCATTTTAACATCTATAATATTTTTCAAGGCACTTTCACACACAGTATCTCATTAACCCCACAAGATAGATAAAGCAGCTCTATTTATACCCCTTTTTACAGACATGGAAGAACAGAGCTATTAAGAGCATGAGATTGGAGTGAAGCAGGAGCCCTACTTCACTACTCAGCAATGTGAACTGCAAAATAAAGATGATAATACCTGCCTCACAGCATAGTTATGAGGATTAGATTGCACAACATATAGAAAGTGCTTAGTACAGAACCTGGTGTAAAATAAACACTAAAGGAATGGTAGCCGCTACTACTGTTGCTGTTAATTAAGCAAGATCAAGCAGCTCCTAAACATGGGAGCCAAGATTGAAACTTAGGTCTTCTTCTTTGATTCCACACAACACAGCTTCATTTTCAAGTGGTCACCAAGAGTCCTACTGGATAGCATAGACTCTGCCATTTGCAGGCAATACCTAGCCATTATCATCTAGACACCACGGTGATTCCATTAGGATTTTAAGAATCAAAAACCAACAGCAATACCAACAGCTGCTAACATCACCAAAAGACAACCAGACATTACATATGTCTCATAATACTATCTATAATGTCGTCTTGCCCCCCCTCCCCCCCAAAACTAAATCTTAATCAAGCTTCTACATCAAACTACCAATTTATAGGATATATAGAATGGGTACAGAAATACCTTAAACAGAAATTCAGACTATAATAAAATGTATAGGACGAACCACCCAGGTTCTTCAATATATAATTTCAAAAGAAAAAAAAAAGGAATCTACAAATTTAAAAAGGACTTAAAAGACATTTCAATCAATCTTGATATCAAAAAAAAATTTTTTTTTATTCTCCCCCCAAAAAGGCATAGCATCAGCCCCATATTATCTGCTTGGGAGAGAGAATACACCAGGGATAAAACCAGAAATAGGAATATTTTAGGCTTTAGGACATTTCTTTTTATTCCCTGTAAATAATAAATCCACATTCAGGTTTTTAAAAGAAAAGCAAACAATACATATAGCTTTTACTCTTGCTACAGCCTTGCTACATCTATGATAAAAGTCTTATTCTGAAGAGCATTTACTAAAGACTACAAGTTCATAGGTCCTTATAATGATCCTCCCCAAACCCCTCCCCCAGTCTACAAGAGATGGCTGGAGCAAAGGTCAAGGGAAAAAACAAACAAGAAAAGTCAGGAAGAAACACTTTTGTAACTGAAGCTTAAAAGAAAACCCACAGCAAGAACAGGATTAGCTGTCAACAGGAACCTTCCCAGAAGTAACCCATCCTATGATGAGATTTGAGATATCTTAATGAAAATTACAGCACCTCCCCTGTCACCAGGAAGCAGTCAGTTAAGGTAAATTGAACGAAAATTAATCTGAAATTTTAACATGGGCACACATCGTAATGCAGATTACTTGTTTATTTCTACAGTATTTTAAAAAAAAAAAGCAAGGAGGATTTGAGTGCTTTCACATTCATTTTTTTTTTTTAAAGATTTTATTTGAGAGAAAGATAGAGAGGACATGAGCAGGGGGAGGGGCAGAAGGAGAGGTAGAAGCAGAGTCCTCCCTGAGCCTGATGTAGGGCTCGATCCCAGGACGCTAGGATAGCGACATGAGCCTAAGGCAAATGCCTAACCGACTGAGCCACCCAAGTACCCCACTTCCATAGTATTCTAAAAAAGATGTGAGACAGCTTACAGAGAGCATTAAGAATTTTTTTAAAAGGAAGTAATGAGATTGGGGCAAAGAGAAAGAAAAATAAGATGAAGTCAGAGGTAAATTCACCAAACAAACTATATGGCCACAAGATCCTAAAAAGTTGACTGCCCATTTGACACAGAGAAAATACCACTGGCTACAGGAGTTATGATGATTATGTAATATAAGCAGATCAACTGGACAGGGGAAACAGCTTTTCCTGCTACCAAGACCTAGAAGAAAAATTACTACATGGGTTCAAATAATAATGGTGATGATAGGCAGCTTGAACTATACACTTAAAAATGGTGAAGATGGTAAATTTTGTTATGTGTATCTTACTAAAATTTTAAAAATGGGGGGAAAAATAGCAGCAGCTCTTTTTCATTACATGTGTCCTGTACTGGGCATGTTTCAAGCATTTTACATGTTTAAACTCACAGAATTCTTTTTTTTTTTTTTTTGTATATGTATTTTAGTAGTTTTTTCCCCCAGTTTTATTGAAATATAACTGACATACAGGGCAGCCCTGGTGGCCCAGCAGTTTAGCGCTGCCTTCGGCCCAGAGTGTAATCCTGGGGATCCAGGATCGAGTCCCACATCGGGCTCCCTGCATGGAGCCTGCTTCTCCCTCTGCCTGTGTCTCTGTTTCTGTGTCTGTCATGAATAAATAAAATCTTTAAAAAAAAAAAAAAGAGGGGGATCCCTGGGTGGCTCACAGTTTAGCGCCTGCCTTTGGCCCAGGGCGTGGTCCTGGAGTCCCTGGATCGAGTCCCGCGTCGGGCTCCCGGCATGGAGCCTGCTTCTCCCTCCTCCTGTGTCTCTGCCTCTCTCTCTCTCTCTCTCTCTCTATCATAAATAAATAAATAAATCTTTAAAAAAAATAACTGACATACAGAACCGTGTAAATTTAAGGTGTACAATATAATGATTTAACTTATACATACTGTGAAGCAATGACCACAGTAGTAAGTTCAATTAACATCCATCATGTCATATAGACACAGAAAAAAGAAAAAAACATGTTTTCTTTCATTTGTAATGAGAACTCTTAGGATCTACTCTCTTACTGACTTCCAAATATATCTCACAGCAGTATTAACTGTAGCCAACATATTGTATATTACATTACACCCCCAGTACCTATCTCATAACTGGAAGTTTGTACCTTGGGCCACCTTCATCCAATTCCCCACCTCCCCATCCTCAACCCTTATAAAGTCAGAGAATTCTCACAACAACCTTGTACAAGTAGGTACAATTATTACCCTATTTCAAAGATAAGAAAACTAGGGCACCAAGAGGTTAGCACACAAGCAGCATACAAAACTAGGAAGCAGCAGAGCCAGGCTTCTAGCCCAGGGAATCTGGATCCAGAGTCCACACTCCAAACCATTATATAACCCCTCAACCAGAATGGTATCTTCTTTTGGGCAAGAGTATTCTCCATCAGCTATTAATTAGCTCATTTTGTGTTCAGTCTTCATCTTCTGACAACTGCTGATAGTAACAGTAGTAGCAGTAGTTACACCATCAATAAGGGCACTAAGATAAAGGAGATAATTGGCTCACAAGACTTCTATAATAAGAGAAGTACTCAATTTTATAAAGCTGTTTATGTTAATGGCCCTCAATAAAGGTTGATTGCATTAGACCAAATAACAATTCTATAAAGTAATTCTACCCCAGTCAAAAACAATGCAATCTATATACTTAGTTTTCTGGAATTCTGGTTTGATCCAAGTGATCTAGAGCAGTGGACTCAATGTTTAAGCAATCCTCAGAGAGTGTTGTTTCTGACTGGTAGGTTTTTTTTAAGAATTGGGTAGAAAGTAAGTGGATACAATACTTGCTAGAGCAAAGCTATTCTATACTGCTAATTACAGGTAGACTAAATATTTTCATACCCAAATACAGAGTCAGGTTAATATTCTGTTACGAAAATTAGCCACTAAAGATACCTGGCAGCCAACCCTCCTCTTGATGGAGGTAAGCCAAGAAAGTATTTTCTTATGGGGCCAAAATTCCCCTCTGAAAGTGGTTCCGATTCTACACCAATGGGCAAACCAGTCAGTCAAGTCTGAAAGTTCTATTCCATTCAAGGTACTCTCAATGATTTTGAACTGGAAAGTTCTCATAACAAGAGTCTCCCAACATTCATCTCAACCATAAAATTAACCTCAATTTAGCACTCACGGAACATCCAATTAAGACATGTATTCTTGAGCTAACTAAATGAGTTGGGCAGTTATAAAAGCTATTAGATATAAACCAGTTAAATGTCCAGCAACATCTGTAAAATATACATATGATGTAGGTTTTGATCTCAAATCTTTCTGAAGTAACTAGGTAGCAGGGTAGGCTGCCTAACAAGGCCATTCCGAGTTAATGTAAATACAACTACATCATAAGCACATTATGGCTAGGAAGCAATTAAAAAAAAAAAAAAAGACAAACATCCCAAAAGGAAAGCGAACAATATGGATAAAAGAACCTTAAGGGGGAATAAACCCAATACAGAATAAACATCTGATAAGATAAACAGTTTTATCAAATAGAAAACTAAAATTACAACAATGCTATTATACCATCTTCATCCATCAAATAGGGCCCAAATAAAAAATGACTGATAATATCCAGAGTTGATGAAGTAGGGGAAAGCAGCAACTATCATATACTGTTGGTGGAAGTATAAACTGATACAGCTTTTGGGGTAACATTTTGAAAGGACATCAATTTTTTAAATGTGCATTACCTCAATTCCATAAGTATATTCTCATACATGTACAAAAACAAGTACGAACTAGGATGCCTACCAAAACATAGCTTGCAACAGCAAAATACTTGATATCTAAATGCCCATCAAAAGGGAGAAAGATAGCTAAATTATAGAATATACATCTAATGTAATGCTATGCAGCATTTCATGCAAAGATCAAAAGCTCCTTCATATTCTGATGTAAAAAAATCCCCACAATATGAAGTTTAGAAAGTCTATAACAATTCAAAAAGTATGATCCTATGGCAGGGTAGAGAGGATAGGGAAGAAAGGAGGGGTAAGATGCCAAAAGGGGTCTGAATTGTCAGAACTTTCAGTTCCAAGAGACAAAAACCTGATTCAAACTAGCACAAGCAGGTCAGGACACTAATTAGCTCATTTAACTGGAAAATATAGGGTGGATCTAATTTAAGGTTCAAGTGGATCCAGAGGCTCCAATGACTCCCCATGCATGCAAGCATGTGAGAATGTGTATGACTGTGCATCTCTGAGTGTAAGAGAGACACACTGTCTCAGTCAGCTCCCCTTCACCCTATATGTTGGCCTCATTCTTTTCTATAACAGATAGGCTTCCTTCATGTGGCCAGGCATACTCTATCTCAGTTTAGCAACTCCATGGAATGAGCCTGTCTCTTGTCCAGCATCTGTTTTTCAATCTCAAGGGAAGGCTCTGAACCTGTATGGGTCATATAGCTACTCTGCAGCAATCACTGTGTCCAAAGAAACTATGATGGGGCATCTGGCTGGCTCAGTCAGTAGAGCATGTGATCTCAGGGTTGTTGAGTTCAAGCCCCACATTAGGTGTGGACCCCATTTTTTAAAAAATAAAGTAAATATAAATAAATGAATAAATACAGATCCAGGTTAGGTCACACGTCCACGCCTTGGCCACCAGGAAAGATACTGTGACCTGAAATGGGGGGGGGGGGGGAGCCTAAATTAACATCTGCCATATAATCACTAGAGACTTTCTTTCACCTTTTATTTTTTTTTCTTTTTTCTTTCACCTTTTAATTCTATATATTCGTCCATTTCTTCAAGTTTTTTGTTAAAATATGGTCATGATTTATATATATGGTTTATTTTTTATTTAAAAGAGAATACTAATTGGAATGCAGTCATAAAGAAAGCCTCAGGTTTAAAAAGTTCAGGGCTGATGACTTTAAGAATAAAACTAGGAGGAAAATAAGCCTCACATATAAATAAGAAATTGGGCTTCCTAGTTCTGCATATTTGACCAACATTTTAACCACCACCCAATAGTCCTTACTGAACCAAGCATTAAAAGATGAACAAAAAACAGAGAAAACAGATTTTAATTACTTAGCATTATATTGATAAGAGGGAGGGAAAAGACCTCATGGGACTCTAAGGAGAAATTTTATCAAATTCTCAGACAGCAAAAGGTCTCCAATAGCGTCAGAAAGCCCTTTATGCCCTCTCTCACTTTTCCCACTCTACAATGTCACCAGCCAAACAGTATATGTAGAAAAGCTCAGGATCAGTTTTACTGAAACCAATCACTTTCTACCTGTTTCAAATATATACTCTGAAGATGGTAGCAAACCATCTTCAAACAAACCAAAACAATGTATACAGAACCTACCCTTAGAGACATTATTAAAATTTCTCCTTTAATTGTCTCAAGGTCACCATTCAATATTACAAGTTCTTTTTTTTTTTTTTTAAAGATTTATTTATTTATTCATGAGAGAGAGAGAGGCAGAGACACAGGCAGAGGGAGAAGCAGGTTCCATGCAGGGAAGCCGATGAGGGATTTGATCCCAGGACTCCAGGAGCACGCCCTGGGCGGAAGGCAGGCGTCAAACCGCTGAGCCGCCCAGGGATCCCCTACAAGTTCTTTTTACAAATAAAAATAAAAATTCTATTTAGACTGACACACAAAACAATTCCTTTTTACTTCAACTGACTCCAAGCAAGGCCTACCAATTCTGGTATTCATTCACCTCTCTAAAGAAAGCCAATTCCACTATAGTAAGCCATTTATTGCTCACCAAGTATTTCTTGCACACATTTCCTAGCCCCGAAAGTAGGTGGACTGTGACTACCCTGACCAATGGATTACATAAGAGGAAGTGATGAAGGGTCACTTCAGGGCCAAAGGCACAGTAACCAAAGAGATTCCACGTTCTAGAGTGGGCACCAAAAACACAGTTTATTATTTTAACGACAGACCCCTTTTTTCACATTCCAGGAGACTACGCTGTAAGTTAATATTCCAGATCTTACAAATCTAATTCAAATTTCACTTCCTCCAGGAAGCCTACCCAAACCATGCCAGCCTCCTAGCATCATCATTAACACACTATGTATGTAAACTGTGGGTAAATCACTATGAAAGCACTCTGGTACTGACATATAACTACTACAATAAATGCTCTATCCTCCATAATTTGCAATGTGGTTGCTGCAACAGGCACATGTAAATACAGAAATAAGTATACATGATAATAAATTCCAAGTAAGTCCTAAAAATAGTAAGCACTACAGAGTTTCCACATATCTCAGTTAGCAACTAACTAGTTATATATATCCATATGACATCTTTTCTAATATTTTTTAATTCACATATGATTTAAAGCAAATGAGACTCCCTTATAAAGATTACAATCTCCTTGAAGGGCAAGAACCTTAAGATACAGTAACTTCGTGGCTCCCCATAGCACCATCCAAACAATAAGTATTCAATAAAAATATAGCTTTTATTGAGAAGAGTGGGCTGAGTCATTAAAACAGAAGTATAGGAATCCCCAAGACATTAGGAATGTGTGTCTCCAGCACGGCAAAATAGAGAGAAGAAGGAACACAAGTTTTTCTGTTATCCATGGCAGGTAGAACTCTACACTGGAGACAAATGACTCACCAGGCTCCCCCAGACTTTTAGAACACAGCCCATGAGAGCCAACTTCTTACACTGTAGGACAATATGCTCTCTGGGCACCAACTGATTTCCAATTCAATTTCCCAAATACCCTGAAATCAGTAAAGAAAATCCCTAGATAATATGCACGAGTAATCCAGGCACAATAATAATTTTTAAAAAAGGTCTGTTACTCTAAGTACATTAATGAGTAGCATTATGATTTAATCGATGTGATTTGTCAAGTATTTTATTATCTACGTGTTTAAGACATTGCAGAGGACAAAATATAAAACATAATCCCCTTCTGCCATTCTCATACACTAATTCAGGCGACCAGACACATGAAAACAAAAAATTGCACAAGTAGAAGGCAGTAAAGTATCAAATGAATAATAAGGAAAATAAATATTAAGAGTTCATAGAAGGAAGAGGTTACGTTTAAATTTATATTCTGAACAATTCACAAGCAAGGTGGAATTTCAGCTGAGCTTTAAAGAATAGGTAGGATTTCAAGACACACAGAGTAGGATAAGGAGAACATATTCAGGAAAGGACTATGCAAAGCAGGAGAAACAGAGAAGCCGAAGGGATGTTTAAGGGACAATAAATTGACAATTTATTTGGAACAGTTTACTAGAGGAGAATAGTGGGAAATGAGACCAGAAATGCAGGTTGGTGCCAGACACTGGAAAGCTTTAAATGCCAGGCTAAGTTAACAATTTTATCTTGACAGTAATGAAGAGTCTTTGAAGGTTTTTAAGCAAATAACACAATGAAAATAAAAATTAGGATAATCAATCCAAAACAAACTTTAGGACAGACTTAACAAGGAACTCACTGAAGACCACCTGGACACTACTGCAATAATCAGGTCTAAATCAGAACAATGACAGTGAGGAGAAAAAGGAACAGATCTAAGCATCTGAACAAACTTGGAAAGTGTTTTTAGCATGTGTCAAATCAGACCCTGAGGACTCTAGAAAGTTGAGATTCAAATGCTAGAAAAAAAGAGTTTAAAATTTAAAAGCACAGCAACTGTGAATTCCAGCCTACCCAGCAGGGTCTCCCTACACTTGAACTGATACTAGGCTCTGCCATACATATATGCATTCCCATCACACTCCTAGGTCCAGTCTTTTTTATTGGTGTTTAGAGGGACAGAAGTAGGAAGGAAATGATATATAAGAGCAGCCAAGTGATGAAGGCCAGGTAGTTGTGCAACAAACAAAACTCAAACATCTGTAAAGGCCAAAGGCAGTATAATCACATCTATTGCAAAATGGAAAAATAGACTGCAAATCCAGTCATACTGCGGGCTTGAGTAATGACATCAGATATATCCATTAAACTTGGCAAGAGAGTAAGACTGGATGAATGGAGTTATTGAGGTCCCAATCCTTAACAACGGAGATTCTTAACCTTTGGGGAGGTCATGAACCCCTTTGGGAATTTGGTAAAAGCTATAGACCCTCTCCTCAGAGAAATGCACACACAATATTTTGCGTATAATTTCACAGTATTGATAGACCCTCTGAAGCCTACCTAGAGACTCTTAGTTCCATGAATTCCAAGAGTTCTTAGTTAAGAACCCTTGCTAGAAAACAGATAATCATTTTTTATCATATACTCACAGTTTAAAAGTTTTTGAATAGGAAGCTATATATGTACATTTATAATTTGTATACAGTTCACACCAGACCAATAAATTATGTACCTTGTAAAGCACACACAAAAATGGATACTTAACATTTCTTTTTTTTTCCAGAACATTTCTTATAATAAACAATTCTAAAGCATTTATCTTCCTTATCGATGACAGTTTCATTCTATTCCTAATAAACACTATTATTAATACCACTATTTTTGGGCAGCCCCAGTGGCTCAGCGTTTTAGTGCCGCCTTCGGCCTGGGGCATGATCCTGGAGATCAGGGATCAGGTCCCCGCATCAGGCTCCCAGCATGGAGCCTAGCGCTTCTCCCTCTGCCTGTGTCTCTGCCTCTCTCTGTATGTCTCTCATGAATAAATAAATAAAATCTTTAAAAAAAAAAAAAAAAAACACTACTTTTGGTGAAAGTAATGTGACTGAATATGATTTGCTATTTTCTAATTTTGCTTTCATATTTTGTAATATTGTAACTTGAGGTCTCATTCTAAATTTCAGTTTTTATAATAAATAACTACTTTATTTAGTTTTAATGGCTATCATAGCAAAAATATATATATATTTCACAAAGATGAGTAAAACCAAATGAAGGAATCACTTGCTGCACTGCATAAAACATGATATATTCAATTTTAAATCCCATTCACCACTTACACAAAGGTTTTTGCTAAAGTTCAGCTAGTATATTTCCGTATTTTCTGGTGACAACCAGTTGTTCTTCCTAATAAATCAAATGGCGTATTTTTTTTTATATTTTCAGCAGATAGGCACAAAATCACTTAAAATGCCTAAGTTTACAAGGTTTTTATACAAGTTAGAAAATTTTGTTTCCAAATTGAAATATATATATATAAACAATTTTTTAAGGTTGTATTATTTATTTACGAAAGACAGAGAGAGAGGCAGAGGCATAGGCAGAAGGAGAAGCAGGCTCCTCAAGGGGAGCCGGAGGTGGGACTTGATCCCAGGACCCCGGGGGGGGGGGGGGGGGGGGGGGGGGGGGGGAACCACGCCCTAATCTAAAAGCAGACACCCAACCACTAAGCCACCCAGGTATCCCTAAAAACATTCTTAAAGTTACACACATCATATTCAGCACATAAATCCAATAATGATGGAAGTTGTTCCAAATATTCATTTTCAATAATCTCTATCCATAACATTGAATTTTATTTTATTCTAAAGGTAGTTACTTTTTTTTTTTAATATTTTATTTATTTATTCATGAGAGACACACACAGAGGGAGGCAGAGACACCGGCAGAGAGAGAAGCAGGCTCCATGCAGGAAGCCCGACACGGGACTCGATCCGAAGGCAGATGCTCAACCACGGAGCCATCCAGGGATCCCCGGTAGTTACTTTTTGAGTCACTGTTAAGAACTTACCATCAGGGCTCAGCGGTTTAGCACCGCCTTCAGGCCAGGGCGTGATCCTGGAGACCGGGGTCAAGTCCCACATTGGGCCCTCTGCAAGGAGCCTGCTTCTGCCCCTGACTGTGTCTCTGCCTCTCTCTGTCTCTCATGAATAAATAAATAAAAAATCTTAAAAAAAAAAAAAAAAAACCATCATCCCAAAGGGGCAGATAAAGTGTTTATTTTTCATAAATATCTGCTATGCAGCATACTACTCACAGCCACTTGTCACAGAAAATGTCAGCAAATTTGGAACATCTGTGTTTTTGTTAAAGAAAAATAAGTCATCTTTAAGTTAGATAATTCTTGAGACCTCTGCCTTAAGATGGCCAGTTACCCTCTATGAAATATTATACAAAATATCTGCCTGGTGACTCCTTACAAAGGATGTTAGGAGTCTACTATTTAAAATAACAAATTTGAAAATCCAGTTACCCAGACTCCTATAAACTGAAAACATCACAACAGACTGAAAGAAACTTCCTTAGAGACCTCTAATATTTCTCCAATTTTCCAAATAATTTTATGTAAACTCTACTGTGGACACCATGGTTTTTAATGTGCCTGGACTCTCAAGGGGCAAAGTGTTCTAGCAGTACCCTTTAACCAATTTCCCTAGCATTCTAACAAAGTTTAAAAGGAGTTATCTTTAAAGGTACTCTAATTATATTGTCTCCATCTCTGAATTACTACCAGTTTGGCAAAAGACACAACTGCAGCACATTCTGTGACACCAGTTGTCTTCAACACTGTTCCCTCAGTGTAATGTTGGCTAGCAGTTCAGTCAAATAATAGACAGGGCTAGAACAAGGTCCAAGACTCTTCATGACATATCCTGCCTTAAATCCTTTTTGGAACATGGCAGGGCATAAATAAATCAGTAAAATAAATCATGAACTATATTGAGAGCCAGGGACTTTCAACTTACATGACCATCCTCACTTATACAGAGAAATATATTTATACAAGGAGATGACATTTTTACACTTAAAAAACAAGTCCGCTGCATAAATGCCAAATGATAATACGCTGTTTAAAAAAACAGCTACTGCTTTAAAAAAAAAAAAAAAAAAAGTATAAGCCAGTGAAAAAGATTTTGTACTAACTCCTATCAAAAAAAAAAAAACACATAATCTGTTCTCAAATATACATAAAAATGAGTGAATAAGTTCCTAGTGTGGTAAGCCTTACATATGGAATCATTTCAAAAACTATGAAAATATAAAATTTGGGGTGTAAAACCTGCCAAAAAAAATCTATGTAAATTTGGAAAACTGACATTTCTCCTAGATCTCATCCAGATCTGCATACTTCACTGTTCCCCACCACCTCCCTCCATTAAAATCCTGCAATGTCTTGCTACTGCACCTACAGCATCTGGTCCCCTCCTACTTTGGCTGGTGCCACCCTCCTCCTTGCACTTTCCCCTTTCACTACTCCTAAATAATCCCAAGCTTTTCTGTCCTTTCATCTTTGCTATTTAATCTTCCTTAATATACTTCTCTCCTCACCCTTACTCACATACAAATCATCCTCTGCCTTCAATGTTCTGGTCCACCCCAAGCCCTGCATGCAATCTACCCTGATCACTCTCAAATGAGAATAACTGCTCCCTCTCCTGAATCCCCAAAGTACTATTTCATACTTCTCTCATAGCACTCATCACATTCAATCAGTATTATAGGTATTTGTGTGTTCGTCTTATCACCTCTCTTAGGTCATAATCTCCTTAAGAACAGGATCCGTATCTTATCTTTTAACTTCCCTATCTTTTAACAACACATCACCTTGAACAAAGTAGGTACTTATATAACTATGTCTTGAATGAATGATTGAGTAGCTACTTAGAAGTTCAATTACAGACTTCCTGTACCACCTGTAATGGAGAGGGAGGTATGAGGCTTTGCACAACAAGCAACTTTTCCCCCAATTTCCTCCAAACAAATTCACCAAAGTAAAGCCAGTATTACACATACAAGTGCTTTCAAAAAGCAAGGACATTTCATCCTTTAACTATCTGGTCAAATATGGTGTGATATCTTTATATAAACATATATACACTCATAGAATATCTTCCATTAAACAAATCTATGCTTGATAATAAAAGCATGTAAATACTTTAATCATACAGGCAAACTAAAAATTTAAGATGTAATATATTATAGCTATAAGAATGAGATCAACCATTCAAAGTACAAGTGGAGGGACACCTGGGTGGCACTCAGTTAAGTGTCCCAACTCTTGATCTCAGGGTCGTGAGTTCAAGCCCCACACTTGGCTTTCACGCCCAGCATGGAGCCTACATTAAAAAAATAAAAATAAATTTAAAAAAGCACAAGTGGAAACACAGAATGACCAAGCAATTTATTCCAAATGGAAAAAAAAAAAAAAAAAAAAGCACCTGAGCTTTAGCTATTTAAATGCTAACGAAACTTGAGAGGCAGAATTTTATTGCTAAGAATCCAAAACCAACCATTCAAAGATAAGCTTACCTAGACAGAAGCACCAAAGAATCAACATTACTAAAGTACAAAGGTGAGATCAGAAACAACATGAAAATCTTAAAGTGACACTATCATTAAGTAACTCGTATATATGGGCTCCTGAGTCATCAGAAAGCAAGGAATTTGCAGGAGTCTCCACAGCACACTAAGGAACAGAGAAAGGCCAAAAAGGAAAAAATAAGGTTACAATGTGGTCAACTGTGGCAAAAACCCTTGGAGAGAAGCCAGTTTAAAGGTATGCCTGTGACAAGATACCTAGCTAGAGTTAAGTCCCCGACTCGATTTCGGCTCAAGTCGTGGTCTGGGATCATTAGATGGAACCCTCTCGGAATCTGCTTCAGATTCGCTCTCTCCCTCTCTTTCCCTCTGCCCCACCCCACCCCCAACACGTACATGCAAGCTAAGTAAATAAATAAAATGTTTTTTAAAAAATAAAATAAAACAAAGGTATGCCTGTGATTTTAGGTCAGACGACCCTGGACTCAAATGTCTTCCCTAATACCTATAAGCTGTGCATTCTTACACCAACCACTCAACCACCCTGAACCTTGTTTCCTCATTTATAAAATGTAACATGTAGAACAAGCACAGTACCTGAGGACAGTATGTCTCTGAAACAGCACTCAATCAATATTTGCTGACTCTGAATGAGGGCCATATAAGAAAAGCAGACGTTTCCCTTGAGGCACTTTTATAGTTTTCAAGAGAGTAGCCTTAAGTAATTCCTTTTTTTTTTTTTTTAAGATTTTATTTATTTATTCATAGACACAGAGAGAGAGAGAGGCAGAGACACAGGGAGAGGGGGAAGCAGGCTCCATGCAGGGAGCCCGATGTGGGACTCGATCCCGAGTCTCCAGGATCATACCCAAGGCTGCAGGCGGCGCCAAACCCCTGCGCCACCAGGGCTGCCTGCCTTAAGTAATTCCTGATTAATACCTGACTGCAATATTTGACAGTCAATTTTTGACCGAAAAATAAAAATACTCATTTCCTTCTCACTTACACATTACTTAAAAGCTTACTAAAATTCTTGAAATTTAAGATCTCTTTGTAATAACTTTTAAATACTAAAACAAAACAAAAGCCTCTCACGAAAAAGCCAAATACTTGGGTTCTTGCCTAAGTGATGCCACTAAGTACATGACCCATGAAAATTACCATATTTGCCTGGCCTTAGTCTTATCATCTGTAATATTAAGGAGGTTGTGCTAAATTGCCATTAAGGCCCCTTTACTCTAAAGGGTGTGGTTCTAATTGGGTGATGGGCATTAAGGAGAGCGCTTGATGTAATGAGTACTGGGTGTTATATGCAACTGATGAATCACTAAATTCTACCCCTGAAACTAATAATACAGTATATGCTAACTCAATTGAATTTAAATTCAAAAAATTTTTAAATTAAAAAAAAAAATTTTAATGGTGTAGTTCATGTCATCTCAAGGACTATTCTAACCTAGTTAGGAAAAACAATTTAATGTACAATTTAAAAAAAAAAAAAAGGATTTCTTTCTAAAAGAAAGGAAAAGAAATAAATGTATTATATTGGAAAAAACTGAGCAACTGATGGTAAAGGGGTGATAAAAATCATGTTTTCTAGAGAACACACCAACTTTGACCCTGTTTTTGAAGGTCAAGAGATAAAAGGAGACAATTTAAAGAAAATGAAACATAAGATCAGAGCAAGATATCTACAGGTGATTGTAACTTTCTTCACTTGTGTAGCACTTTACAGTTTACAAAGCATTTCTGCACATGCCATCTGCAGCAAATTTTCCAGAATGAAAAGTAGAAGAACAGTTTAAATTATTTACGTTTGATAAATTTGTCCACAGAAAGTCTCTGCTACAAACAATAACATGAAAAACCATTTTGGAAAGGAATTTTTTAAGCATTTCTGTGTAGGATGAATTAGGCAAATGCATGCAGGCAAACAGCTATAAACCTACAAATCATAGAATTTAGCACAAGGAAAAAATGTGAAATCAGGCCAATATGCTGATTTAATGATAAAGAAACTCAGGCCCACAGAGTCTATGTGACTCTCTTCTCTCCATGTGCAAAACAACAGGAGGACCACATTGTAGAACCAGAAATAAAGAGGGAAATCCAAATTGCAGAGAAAAGAATCAGAATTTGGGGACAGATTAGATAGTTATGTGATTAGGTTATGTTAGCGTAAGAAAACATTGTTAAAGTCTTACCTTGTGCCAATCATGCTAGGCCTGTATTGTTATTTAATAATTGAAAGATCAGAACCATATGAGGGTAAGTACATTATTCCGATTTTACACATGAAAACCTGAGGTTAAGTGTGGTTACGTAACTAGCCCAAGGTGACATCTATTAAGTATCTGGAAGAGCCAGGACATCATCCCCTTTCTGAAGTCAAGCCTCCATTTCGAAAAGAAACCTAAACTTGCCTCAAAAGTATAAGCTAGAAGAGCAAAGTTAAGTATCACTCTGGAAATGGTGGACACCACAGTGTTATCAGAATTCTGGTCCTGCTAATATGTGTATTTTACCTCCACACCTGCACCTACTGTTACCAGTCTCATCTGTCTGTTCCCAATGGTCGGGGTCCATGATGTCTCAGTAAAGTTAAACTTTGGCTCTCCACACTAAAACATCCATGGGGAGCGATTATATCAAAATATATATAAGATAGGGTGACTGGAGGGTGATTAATCTCAAGTCTTACAAAACTCAAGTGCCTATAGTTTGCTTCTGTTTTGGCATAAGGTATTTATCTTCAAAATATGATAACTCTACTAAGCTTTTCTAAAAGCCTGTCACTTCAAGGAGCCTCAAAAATACTGTGCTGCAGATGGGGGTATGGGGGAGGAAGCATGGATTCACCAACCCACTCTATTTGCACCTCCAAATTGGATTTATATGTTGATGTCAGTGTTTTGTAATAATTTCTCTTCTTCAACCACAATCCTGTGGAAATATAAAATAACCATTTCTCTATAGTCCAAATACCTATAATCCAAATACTGTAATGCTGTATGACCATAAAGCCCTGTCCAGAATTACAAAGAAAAAAAAAAATCCTTGCACTTCTTTAAGCAACCAAGAACAGTACCCAGTTGCCACCACTAGGCCATTTTATGACCTCTAACCCTGTGTGTTGAGAGAAAGGTACAAAGTCGAACTATAAAGAAGGGAGAAGAAGGAAAGGCTTGAAATGACTAGATCTCATCTCAAATGGTAAGAAAAGACGTCAGAGGCCACAGGACCCATTCTCAGACCAATGACCAAAGGCTAAACTAGTGGTTAACCAGGAAAAGAAGCAACAAAGAAGTCCTTTCCTACAGTCTAGTTTGTCCCAGTGGGTAGGAAAGTTGTACACCATGGGAAGAAATGTGTACGGTTCTGCAGCTCAGACTCGATTCAACTCCTGGATGGCATGAATTTTCACCCAGTCCCACACTCCTATCTGTGCCTGATATATGCAGGTAACGTAAAAAAGAGCCCACCACATGGTTTTGGACCTCTGCCAGGAAAGCGGTTGATGGCCCTCTGAGAATTCTTGTGATTATCCTCTCTGTATAAGGCAAAAACTACTACCAAGATAATAATGAGCATCCTGGGGATCTCCTCCCATACCCTAAGGCTTATGGGTAGTATGTGCTTATACTGACCTCCCATACTTGCCCTAAAATAAAAGCTATATTAAGCCATAGGGTTTAAGGCCAACTAACTCCAAAAGATATGCCACATAACATTCAAACAATGTGGAGCGCTTGGAGTATAAGGCAAAAAAAGAGAAACTAAAATAGAAAGAGAGGTAGTATCTCTCCACCAGAAGGTATATAAAGTTGACGAAAACAAAGAAGGGAAAGCTAAATCTTTGAAAAACAATTAGAAATAGCATAGTGATGTATAATCCAACAGAGAAAAGATTTTCAAGGAATGTCCAATATCCTCTCTCCCACACTCTACCTTTCAGCACTTCTACACTACCCTCATCACTTACTCAACCTTTAGTCCTGGTGAAGACCAGTCATTGGATTAGCAAGATGAAGAATACATGCAGAAAACATTCCATCCTGAGAACATCTTTAAATTATTTAGGTTTGTTTACCACCCTTCTCTATAGAGTAAAAGCATGAAATGTTGCCAACGCTTTCACAATATATACCAGTCAGCACCATAGCAACCCAATCCTCTGCCCACCAAAAGATTAACACATACACACAAAACAGGAAATTCAACAAAAATTAAATTTGACCCTAGACTCCCTCAACAGTTAAATGTCTTAAGTAGTAGCAGTATCTTTATATCACACCCACTTCATGCTACCCTTACAGCTTCCTGGCATAAGCAAATTCTTGGGATTATACAAACTGCTGCTTCTGTTTCCAGCCCAGATTTCTAGAAATGAAACCCTAGAATTGAGGGAGAAAGAAAAACAAATGTTGGCAGAAAGAGGGAGGAAAATGCATTGTCTATATAATCCCAGTTTAAGTGGAACAATCACCATTAGTTCCATCAAGCACTTTTTTTCAATAAAACCACTTACCCAAAAATGCAGATCTAAAATACTCCCTTAGCTTAAACCACACAGAAAGCAATTTAATAGACACAATCCTACAGATTTTCTCAAAAAGAAACGAGGAAGAGATTAACTACAAACTATGTCAAATTCAAGTTTTGCACCTTAAAACTCAAACTTCCTTGCGAGTCAAATAAATGTAACAAATAAGCAGGGCAAAATGTCTACAAAAATCAAACCAAACACCTGTTCTGACAAGCGACACTCCTCCATTTTCTCTCCAAACCATGTATTTCCCTATTCAGGCCCCCCTTTTTGACCCACTGTTCCCGGAGCATGAAGTCTGAATAAGAAATGGAGGGAAAACATTTCAGATGCTAGTTCACAAAACCAAATTAGACCTTTCCACAAAGTACAGGGGATAAAATAGAAAGACTTCCAAACTGTATCTAGTTTATGACAAACAGTTCAAGGAATAACCATTTATTAAGCTGAATCAAACCCCACTGCTACCTTTCACCCAAAACTATTTCTAGTTCATGAGCCAAAAGACCCAAGCAAATACTTTCTTTTCACATTATTCTCAACATGAAGAAATCTGACCCCCTTCCTACTACATCATAGCTTCTGTGAAACAAGCTGAGAGGCCCCTTTGGCCAACTTTTTTTTTTTTTTTTTTTTTTTTGAGTCTAACCTCCAACCAATTCCAGCAGAAGAGACAAACCTCAAACAAATTTAACCCTTGATATCCATCCCTTCAGCAGCACAGTACGCTCCACCACAGCAATGTTTTTACACAGACACTCAAAGATTTCTTAATCACTGAAGTGTAAGCCTCAGCCCTCACAAATCATCGCCACAGAGATTACTCTTGGCATCCACAGAGGGTGCTGGGACTGCAATTCAGTCAAGAACCCTTCATTCACCATCATCAGACTCGACATTAAAAATTCGCCCTCTCAGAAGAAAAAAAAAAAAGTCACCTTCTCCACAAGGACACCTGCCTCTTCAACGCCTCTACAGTGAACATGGAGAGCCCAGCACGAAAGGCTGAAAGATCCTCCAGCTTAAAGTTTTCCTGCCCACCAAACTCTGCAGCCACAGCACCGTGGACTGTCCTTGTCACACACACAGGCTTCACTGTCAAACCTTCCGCCTCCCTCTGACATCGGCAGAGCCTAGACCACGGGGGTGACCGCTTTAAAAAGAAGCAAAACGAACAAAACAAAACAAACCCCACAGCTGGCTGGTAAGGACAAGGGACCCTGGTGTCCGGTTTCTCCGTGTCTCTTCCGAAGAGACGGGAGGGCGGCTCGAGCTCTGCCGCTGACCATTAAGCAGTCCCACCTCCCGGTCGTCCAGTCAACACGTCGGCTCCCCCTCGCAGGTCCCTTCAGCCGACTCCTGGGAAGGGGACCAAACCCTGGCCCTACAGCAAAATCTCACGTATCCATCCCCTTTCTACCTCCGAAATCCCTCTCCGGCAGAAGGGAGGAAAAAAAAAAAAAAAAAAAAAAAAAAGCAAGTGCGCGGGGGGCACACAGAAGCGCCGTCGAAGGCTGCGCTTACGGAAAGGCACGCCATGGTCATCCCCATTTCGCAGTCCGGGCAAGCGAGACTCGGCGAGGTGGCCCGGCTCGCCAAGGTCACCGCGCGCCGGGGCCGAGGGGCGCCCGCGCCGACTTCCGGCTCCCCCTCTCGGCGGCGGCGGCGGCGGCGGCGGCGGGGAGCGCCGGCGGGCTGGGGGCGCCGCTCCCCACGCCGGGCCGGCGGCCGCGAGCCTCGCGCACCCTCCGCGGATGCTCGCCCAGTCGGCGCTAACTAGGGCAACTGGGAAAAGGGGCCGCCAAGTCGCTGCTGCAGCAATTTCCTCCGCGGGCGCAGCCCCCAGCTGGCGCCCGTGACAGCTGCGACCTCCGCCCCCTCCAGCCGCGCGAGGCCGAGGGAGAACTCGGGGAAAGTGGGAGGGGGACGGAACGGAGAGAAAGGAGGGAGGGGGGCGGAGGGGCGCCAGCTGCTCCCCGCCCCCTAAGGCCTCGGCGGCCGCGCGGCTCGTGACAGCTGCACCCACCGGGAGGCTCGGCGCCCGCCGCCCGCCGCCCGCCACTCACCTGCCGCCGCCGCCGCCGCCGCCGCCGCCGCCTCTGGGCCGCGCTGACGGGCGCCGCGCTCGCCGGGACCGAGGCGGCGCCGCCGCGGCCTCCGCCGGTGCCCGGGCCGAGCGCCCGCCGCCGCCGCGGCTCTCCGGCCCCCTCCTCCGGAGCAGGGGTCCCCCCGCAGGGGGATGCAGAAAGAACCCGGCGCGGGCTCCGCTCGAGGGAGCAGCAGGGAACGGGGCAGCCGAGGCGCTCGAGGCCGCGGTCCAGCCGTCTGAGGGGAGGGAGGGCTCGGCGGATCGCGTCAGACTCCCGCTCGCCTGGCCCGAAGAACAGGCATTTCAGCCGCTCTCCGCGGCCGCCATGTTCTCCTCCTCCTCGGCCGCCGCCGCCGCCGCCGCTGCCGCCGCCGCCGCCGCCACCGCCCCCCGCTCGCGGCCCCGCCCCCTCCGCGCCCCGCCCCGCCCCGCCCCGCCCCGCCCCGCTCGCGCCCCGCCGCCCCGCCCGCCGCGCTGCCCCTGAGCGCTCGGGTCCCGCCCGGCCGCCGCGACCCTGCGCCCGCGAGCTCCGACGGCGCGCCCGGGCCGCGCGCTCCCCGCCCGCCGGGCCGCGGAGACGGAGGCGCCCCGCGCCCTCTGCCGGCCGCCCGCCCGAGGGACGGCCGCCGCGGTCCCGCCCCGGCCCGCGTCCTAACGAAGTGTGGGAAAGGAGGCCCCAACTCTTCCCCTCCCCTCGGGGCGTTCCTCCGACTGCTGCCGGGAAGACGCCTGGAGCCCCGGGGCGCTCTCGGCTAGGCCGCCCGGCCTGCAGCCTCCCGCCGCGCTCATCTTCCGGAGAAGGTGGGGATGCGGCGGCCAGAGGCCCTGCACACCCGGGAGGAGTCGCTCCTGGGCCTGGCCCTCCACCGACCCGTTGTATTACTTTGAGAAAGAGACACATCCGCGGGCTGTCTCTCTTTTTTTTTTTTTTTTCCTATTCTGTAAAATTGGGACGTGGTTGCTTAGATGATTTCACAGGCTGTTAGACGAGGGAAAAGAAAGATCTTATGCCCCCTTCGTTTTACAGATGAACAGATCTGACTGACACGTCTGGCTCTGCGATTCTATGAATTACCCAAAATGTCTGTCATTGACAGAGCTTTCCCCTCAAGGGGGGCCCACACCTTTCTTCTTTCCTACCCGCTTTTTAAATTCTGTAATGGAAGTACTACTTCCAAAAGTGGAGTGTTCCTTGACACTGGAGGAATCAAACAGCTGCTGAACAGGCTTTGGGAGCCGTGATGGCCTTATCTGGAAAGCATCCCTCATTCCAAAGGCTGGCAATATAGTACCTCTCCCCCCCCCCCCCCCCCCCCCCCCGGGATGTCCCAAGGATGAATGAGTCACTGGCTGCGGAGGAGCTTTGTAAAGCATACATCTATCCTTTCCCGCACTCTTTTCCCCCAGTTAGCTCCTTTCACCTGCCTCAATCCTATTCTGCCGCTGCTGTCTCGCAATATTATCTGCTGTTTCTCTTCCAGGGTTTTCTATCCTAGAGCGAACCCCTTGTCAATCCTGAAACCCTCCAGTTCCATCCACGTTGAAGCAAATGGTGGGTATTTGTCGTTTCTAATTGCTGAGTAATATTCCATTGTATACATAAACCACACACACACAAAAAAAAATCCTGAAACCCTTCTCACTCGTCCTAACCGAAACCTGACTGCCTTGAAAACGCCATCCTCCCTTGGCATCTCTCTGAGGCAGTGAGCAGCTTCCTCCAGAATCAGGTACTCCATCCTGCCACACCCACGATCCTCCACCTTCTCCCTGTCCTGCTCATAAAGCAACCTTTCGCCCACATCCCACATTCACTCATATTCATTCATTTATGTCCATTCAGTCGATTCTTGTCAAAGATCTGTTACTGGCGCCCAAGGTGCACTTCCTTAGATCTTGCCCTCACCTGGTTTATCAGGACCTCTAGGTACCAGCGGAGTCCCCATCCCCAACAACAGCTGGAAATACCCAGCACTATGCATCTCCACATCCACCCTGTTGTCCCCTTTTGCAGGACATACTCCCAGTATAGTCCAGTCCAGACTGCATGAAGGTGCCCACAAATGAGTCACTTGGATAGTGATGCTGTCTCCTGTTGGGGCTACACTCTAGTTCCTGCTGATTGATAAATCCAGTGGACACTTTAGTCCTCCCACTATGGACCTTTCTACAGTGCTGGATGGATACTGCAAACTCTTCCTTTTTGAAACTCTCCTCTCTCTTCTGCATCAGTCTCTTTTCCTCTACCTGTCTTCTGACCTTCCCTTTACTAGCACTTTTCTTGGTTGCTTGTTTCTTACAAAGCCATAATATGTTTGTATCCTCAAGATTTTATTTTTCCCTTCTTTCCCCTCACTTAGTTTGGCTTCATCTATTTCCACTGCTTCGATTGTTAATATCTCCTGCATCTCCTTCTTCTAGCTGCCCCCTACACACACACACACACACACACACACACACACACACACACACACTGCAGCTCAGTGGTTTAATTAACTTTAAAACATCCTCAGGACATGCAGATCTAAGATGTTGTTGAATGATGAATGAAACTTAAGGCATTATTTATATTGCCATAACCATCCATAGATGCTAAGGAAAGAATTCTTTTTTTCTAGGGTTACACTCTTTCTAAAGACCCTTTGACTTTTTCTTCTTCCTTTGCAAATCATAATCACTTGCCATAACAGTTAAACCCACTTTTTTTCTTTTTTATTGTGCTAAAATACACACTACATAAAATTTACCATCTTAGCCATTTTTAAGTATACAGTTCAGTGGTACTAAGTACATTCACATTGTTGTGTAGCCATTACCATCATCCATCCCCAGAACTCTTTTCATCTTGTAAAATTGGAGCTCTGTATACCTATTAAACAATAACTCTCCGTTCTCTCCTCCCCCAGCCTCTGACAAACACTATTCTACTTTCTGTCTCTATGATTTTGTTTACCTTAAGTACCTCATGTAAGGGAATCATACAACATTTGTCTTTTTGTGTCTGACTTATTTCACTTATAATGTCCCTAAGGTTTATCCCTTTTGTGGGATTTTGCAGAATTTCCTCCCTTTTTAAGGCTAACTAATATTCTGCATTTTGCTTATTCATTCATCCATTGATGGACACACTTTATTTAGCTATTGTGAATAATGCTGCAATGGACATGGGTATACAAATATCTCTGAAACCCTGCTTTCAATTCTTTTGTATGTATATATATCCAGAAGTGGAATTGCTAGATCAGGTGGTATTTGTACTTTTAATTTTTTTAGGAACCTCCATACTGATTTCCACAGTGTCTATACCATCTTATATTCCCAGCAACAATGTACAAGTATCCAGTTTCTCCACATTCTTGCTAACACTTGCTTTTTATGTTTTTTTTCTTATTGATATCGTTTTCAGTAGCCATCCTAATGGGTGTGAGGTGGTATTTCATTGGAGTTTTGATTTGCATTTCCCTAATGATTAGTAATAGGGAGCATCTTTTCATAAACTAATTACCCACTTTTATTTCTCTCAATTGGTCATCTCTTTTCTGGTCATTTTCAACACGTCTCTGATTCCATCTACTTTTCTATTCACACCACCTTTCTATTCAAGGCCCAATTCCTTAATTCCAACTAACCCCAAGGGGTGAAAGATTTATAGTTAAATTTACTTCCTGAACCCCAAGGCAGCCTTTTGGAAATCCATTTGCTTTAGCTACTTAAGTGAAAGCTCCTTTACTTCCAAGTAACAATGCCAATCGACAAGTAGGACGGACTCCAATTAAATGAAAGTGGTTTGAAGAAATTTTTTTTCAATGAAAATGTAAGACATTTAACTTTTATAGCCCAGATAGATCTGATTTTAGACCAGGTCCTATTGACCCAGGTCCAGGATTTAGAACATATTCAAGGATCTGTAACATACCTGTTGAATTTTCTCCAAAGCAAAATAGATTCTCAGTTCTATAAAACATCTGGCTAGTGTACATGAAATCACTCCAGTCTGTGAAGCAAGAATTGATTTAGCTTTGACACTCTTTTTTTCAAATAGTTTTTTGTTTTGTAATAATGAAGCAAATTCATAAAATATTCAACAAAGAGAAGTACGAAGAAGTAAAAAAAAAAAAAAAAAAAAAAAACTATTGAGCCAGAGAAAAACATAGTGAACACCTTTCCATATATTGACTGCATATTTGCACATACAACTATACTAAGGTATTCAATTTTACATAATAGAATCATACTATAAATGCTTACCAATAATCTGGTATCTATTACTATAAAACACATCTTTTTTAAAGATTTTATTTATTTATTCATGAGAGACACACACACAAAAAGAGAGAGACAGAGGCAGAGACACAGGCAGAGGGAGAAGCAGGCTCCATACATGGAGCCCGATGTGGGACTCGATCCCTCAATCCCTGTCTCCAGGATCAGGCCCTGGGCCGAAGGCGGCACTAAACCGCTGAGCCACCCAGGCTACCCTAAAACACATCTTTATCGTTAAAATGGCTGAATACTCATTCATTGTATGTCTCTTTAGCCATTTAATTAACCAATCCCTTGCTGGAAAATGTTTACATTGTTTCTTGCTTTTTTTGTTTATTTTTAAAATGATGCTATAATTCTAACGCATGCCTCTGTGCCCAGTTTGAAAACTATTTTGTTAGGTTAAATTCCTAGATTAATTGCTAGCTTGAATTGCTGGCTTCATTTTTTTCTACTACACATTTGCCAAACTGACCTCCAGGAAAATTGTTCCCATCTACAATCCTACCTAGGGTGAATGAGTCTGCCACTGCACCACAAAATAAATAAATTTTGTCAGTGTTTCTTTGAATAGTCTTTAATTTCCACATTTGCTTGAAGTATAGACATTAAGAATATATTTTGAGTTAGGCAGCCCTGAGTTTCAAATGGTTCTTCCACTTCCTAACTGTGTGACCTTGAACAAACCACTTTAAACACTACCAGACCTCAGTGTCCTCATCTATAAAATAGGACACTAGCCAACAATTATTGTCAAGATTAAATGAAATAATGTATGCGAAGCACTTAGTATAGTGTTCAGCATTTAGGATTGCCCATGAGAAAGTAAAAATGAGCACAAACTAAGAAGGTAAAAATCTTCCCTGCCATTCATCAGGCTGGAAGAACAGGCACAGATAAAACCAGCTGCACAGTTAACAGGATGCAGTGTCCCCTGAGGACATACTGCAGCTGTAAAGTGTCATAATAGCTGCCTTCTTCAAGTGACTACTGCTTTCCTACTCACTGGGAAACTTTGTTCTCTACAATCACAGATATCAGAAACTATGGTGTTTGTAATTATATCAATAAGAATGAAGCATCCATCTCTTGCCCAGAGAGTCTAAATCCTTTGAGAGAGACGTAGTTCTGATTTACAACCCAGACATAGAGTTTTAGATAAGGGAATTTCTGGACAAACACTCTACACCTATCTTATCTTTTATTGTTTCCAAAGCAACAGGACTCTGGATTTACTCTGCAGTTCAGCCTAGATGTTGACCCCTTCATACACCATCATGTTTTCATCTGAGACTATGAAAATGCTGCTTTGTTCAAACTGCATCTAAACTCTGCTCAAGGTTAGTGTCTTCTAGCAAATAGAAATAGGTATTACATAAATGTAGGGTTTCATCTAGAAAATCTTATAAATTTCTGTTTAACAATTTGAAAATATTATTTCTTAAGTTAGCTATCATTAGGCAAATTGAATGGTTATGCCTCCAAATGATAGTGATTTTTAAAATTTTAATTCCAGTACAGTTAACATACAGTGTTATATTAGTTTCA
Organism: Vulpes lagopus; assembly: GCF_018345385.1. NCBI lineage: Eukaryota > Metazoa > Chordata > Mammalia > Carnivora > Canidae > Vulpes > Vulpes lagopus. Next base: position 114,841,103 of record NC_054828.1, read on the forward strand.
GCTGTACAATATAGTGATTCAACAATTCTATACCTTACTCAGTGCTTATCACAATAAGTGTACTCTTAATCCCCTTCACCTAGTTCACCCATCTTCCCTCCCCTCTGATAACCATTTATTTGTTCTCTATATTTAAGAGTCTGGTTTTTTGTTTGTCTCTTTTCTTTGTTCATTTGTTTTATTTCTTAAATTCCACAGATGAGTAAAATCACATGGTATTTGTCTTTCTCTGACATATTTGCTTACCATTGTACCCTCTAGATCCACCGGGTTGTTGCAAATGACAAAATTTCACTCTTTTTTTTAAGATTTATTTTATTTTTAAAAAAATATTTTATTTATTTATTCATGAGAGACACACAGAGAGAGAGAGCCAGAGACACAAGCAGAGGGAAAAACAGGCTCCATGCAGGGAGCCTGATGTGGGATTCAATCCCAGAACTCCAGGACCACGCCCTGGGCCAAAGACAGATGCTCAACCACTGAGCCACCCAGTCACCCCAAGATTTATTTATTTATTTATTTATTTGAGAGAGAGTGAGCATGTGTGGGAGGAGGGACAATGGGAGAGGAAGAGGGAGAATCTCAGGCAGACTCCTCACTGAGCACAGAGCCCTATCCAGGGCTCGATCTCACAACCCTGAGATCATGACCTGATCCAAATCAAGAGTGAGATGCTTAACCAACTGAGCCACCCAAGCACCCCAAGATGTCACTCTTTTTATGGCTGAGTAACATTCCATCATATATATAATATTCCATCATATGTATATAATATATTTATATCCCGTGCAATATTTATGTATGTATATCCCATGCAAATGATAGTGATTTTTAGTTTCTTTCAGTCCAAGCTATTTATTTGGGTAGTAAAAACTTTTGCCCAGCAAGTAGATATTTTTTAAGTCAAATAAATATCTAATCATGTCCTAATGGTCTCGTGGATTCATTGCTGTGGCTTTATTTCTATACATCATGCAGCAGCTCTATCTAAAAGATATTTAGGTTCTGCATTAGTTAGTTCCCTTTTCAGAGCTACATACTTAGCAACGTAGCAAATTCCTTTGGTTTTTACATCTGAATTCTAAGGGCTATAGTCTCTATTATGGACATTTTAGTTATTTAAAATTTATACTACTAAAAACATACTGCAACAAATGCTTTCTTTGCACCCTTCTGAGATGACAATATCATCTATTTTCCCAAGCAATAATGATATAAAACACAGGCATGCTTCCCTAACATGTGTAGGCTTCAATCAGACTCTCAGTAGCAGCTGCTTCTCACTTTTGAAGTCTGAGTGCCAAAGTCAATTGTACATGTAGGAGGACTGGATTGGCGGTGGCCTGTGCTGTGTGCTTCCAGATGCCAGGCATACCCCACCCCCAAGCTTACCATAATGCCTGCAGTTTCAATGACAGAGATTCATTCCTTTGCGTTTGTAATTTGCTGTCTCAGGATGATCCTTTAAACAAATCATTTCTCCTTGATTATGGTTATTGTAGAAAATTGAGAACATACAGAGAGGTTGATGAATCAAAATAGAAATTACCTGTAGCTCAAGACTCAGACACCACTACTGTTAACATTTGGTATTTCCTTCCTCTCTCATCATGAACGTGAAATTGAAAAGATGACCTTATTTATAACTCTTTTGTTATGCATTTAAGCAGCTTTAAGCAATAAAGGAAATTGATGAATATAAACTGCAAGCATTTCTCTAAATTTACTTCTGATTCTCTTCTTCATGCAATAAACATTACTAAATACCTACTACATGCTAGGCACTGAGCTAGACACAGATTAGTAATACAGAACACATTATCAGTGTATAAAAATTCACATATTTTTACAAATCAGTAATCAGACATATAATCAAGTGCACCAAGTATTTTATGTTCTAGTTTTCTTTTTCAATATTATTTCTTATACATTTATATGTATGCCTCAAACTTCTTGATTTTTAAGGATTGTATGGTTTTCAGTTGTATTGATTTTACCATTCTCTAATATTGCAAATTTGGGCTCTTTTCTCTTCCCTCTTGCTTTTAGATTCTTTCCTTAGACTTTATTCCTCAAAGGAGGTTATCAAATCAAAGGGCATTATTGTTACCTATCTTCTTTCAGAATTCAAAGACAGGAAGAGAAACAAATTGCATGTGACTTAGATTTCTCATGAATTCAGTCAAGCAGATGGTTCTTTTCCCATTTAGGGGAAGTAGAGGTAATTAGCACAGAGAGAAAGCATAAGCCATTGAAGATGACCTTTACCCTCTTCACAGCTCAGCCAGTTTCTCCAAGAGCAACAGAAATGGTTACTAGGAGTGACACCCTTTCCACCATTGTTAGGTTGTGGATTCCACCACCATGCAAGCTCACTGAGGGCAGGGGTTTCTGCATCCATCATAAAGCCCACAGCTTTGTTTTTCATTAGGTTTGACTTTCAGAAGAACCCACAATTCTGCACTTTATACACTGATGCAACTAATAGCTATTGCTACACCAATTCATTCTTTCATGTCTCTGTGGACCAATGACAACTATAAATTTTCCCTTGAAGATGGAGCCTACCAGTTGCTGATACATGGATGAGAGTTCATGGTGGCACCCACTGGGGCTCTGCTAAAGAATCCCCAGGCAGGACCTGCTGAAGGGATCCTCCATCTGGGCTGTGCTAAGCCTTCCTGTACGCCCACTCACCACTGGGCTGCAGAGAGATTTAAGTCCCACTCTCTTGGCTTGATGGATACATTCCTCTTTCCCTCCCACCTTCCAGGACAGCCCAAACTCTGTCACTTGGGTAGAGGAAAAGCATAAGAGAGCAGAAAGGGGGAAATTGCTAGCTCTATCTCCTTGGTCCCAAGGCAAGCTGTCAGGCCCTAAGTTTTCAACCATAAGAATTTTAAGTAGAGATCGTATCCAGGGATTCATTCATACAATCACCCAATAAATATTTATTAAGAGCCCACTATGTGCCAAGCATAATTGTAAGTGTTGGGGGTACACAGGGGCACAATTTTTGTCTTCCAAAGCTTACATGGTGGAAGAAACAGATAACAAATGAATCAACAATAAATGAGGAAAGGCTTCATATAACTAGAACATATAAAGTGCAACTGTCAGTGCTAAAATAATCTAACATGTCAATCATTCTGAATCACTCTCAGAATTTCCCTTCAGTAGGAAGCTGAATAAAATCTAAGAATGTTCTCCAGTTCAATGTAACAAGCTGTACTTCCTACAGTCACTGGGAAACTGTAAAGACTGAAAAGAGAGGCTCCCTGCCCTCAAAACACTCATCTTCTAGTAGGGAAGTTTCATGTATCCAACTAACCACCATCCAACTAAGCACCACAGTGCTTCTACTGTGCATCTTCATTACAGGAAGGGAAATGTATGTACTTCCATTCTTTGAGCTAGTGTGTGTCAAGGACATACTTCAAATTCTGCGTATTGTGGATGCACAAACTCAGAGCCTACACACGCTTCTTGTTCCATGAGCATCTAGAGCTACGATTCCAGGAAAGGATTTATTCAGCCCCTCTGCCCCTCCCCCATTTTCCAGCCTCATCACTGCCCTCCAGTATCTCCTCGACTCCCCTCCCCAACTACCCCCCTCCATGAACTATCAGAGAGCTAACTATCTCCTCACTCCCTTATTGTCCCTAGGGTCAGGAAACATTGGGGACACTCTTTCCCATGGCTCTTTCCTCATCTAATTCCCTACACCCACAAAATTCTAAGACAGGAAGAGATCTTAGCACGACGTACCCATATTACCGATAAGGAAACTGAGGTCTGGAGAACTTAATTGGTCGGAGGCCAAACAGCTAGTTAGGTACGTCCTATAGGGAGTGTTTTTTCCTGGAGTGAGTCAGGGGAAGCCTTTCAGGGACGAGGTTTAACAGATTTAAAGGGTCTTACTTGTCTGCTGCTGGCTGTTAGCGTGAAAAGGAAGACGAACCCTCAGTTGACCAAATAGAGTTGATACACAGAACAGTGAAATTACCTGGCCACCCAGAGAGGTTGGGGTGGAAGCAGGATTACAAGTGGCTAAGAAATGAGTGGGCAGGGGCACTTAGCTGGCTCAGTCGGTTAAGCATCTGCCTTCAGCTCAGGTCATGATCTGAGCTCGTAGGATCAAGTCCCACTTAGGGCTCCTCACTCAGTGGGGTGCCTCATTTTCCCTCTCCCGCTGCCCCTCCCCCCAGCTGCTGCATTTTCTCTCTCTCTCTCTCTCTCTCACTGTGCTCTGTCTCTTTCAAATAAATAAAATATTTTTTTAAAAAAGAAATGAGTGGGCAGTGGAAGGTCAAGGCTAACTCACTTGTCAAGTCTGTTGATGGGGAGAGAAGTTGGTAATTAAGAACTTAAAGGAAGACAAGAGGATTGTCATTTCAGTAGAAGGGAGATATGACATGTTGATGGGCAGAGGGGAAGATCATTTATTAGAAAAGATTGAAGTTGCAAAAAAGGAAAACTAACTGAACAAGGTTTGAGGGAAGTGGGCAGGGATGAGATTAAAGACATAAGTAGGGACATGACCTCTTGGCTTATTGTGCCACTAGCTATTTGACTCTAAATTCCACAAGGACAAGGACTATGTCAGGTTTTGCTCTCCATTGTATCCAGCACATGGTAAGAACTCTAAAATACCTCTTAGAGGAATGAATGAATGAATGAATGAATGCTAAGGGAACCTCCCAATTCTGCACTTACATATTCAATAGCAAAAAGTTTAGATCCAAATAAAAGAAGAAAAAAAAGGAGGCAAGAAGGAGGTTAAAATACAACACAGATGCCTACTCTGTCCTCTTTGGCCAATGTACTGGATGACATCCAGGAAACCAAGATGAATTGTCAGTAGTCACTGTCATGTAGAGAAACTGACAGTTCTGGTGACTTTAGTGCTGATGTTAATTGGAACTGTACACTACAGCATAAAGTTATTTATCATCCTGAGTTCTGAATGCCAAGTGAAATTTATCATTTAAATCTTTATATGAGAACCCGGAATAGCAGAGTAGCTGGTGCCCTTGATAGAAATTTTACCCAAAAATATAAAGAAATCATACACATGCACAGGGGTGATATTCAAAATATTTAACAACTAATATGGCACAGAAGCCAACAGACCAGGCCTAAGCAACCCATGAGGCTGCACCTGTGCATACTGGTGATTAGGACTGCACATGACTATTGCTTTTACTGATGCTCAGAGAACATCAGAGCTATTTTCAAAAGGCCATTTTGCCAGGTAGAAGAAAGAGCATCCAAAGCAATGTTGCATGCTTCCAGAGCAATGTCTTCACCACCAATTCTTATCTGGATACTTCTCCATCTAGTAGAATAGAACTGTACTCACTGGTTTTTCAACTTTGTTCCCTAGACTTCAGCAAACCCTGATGTTGGCCACTTTCATTATTCTCTGCCTTCCTTGATTCATCAAACTCCTGAACCAGCCACACCTGTACAAGGCCTGCCCTTAGTTAATCCAATATGCCAATTACCATATGCCAATTACCTTCATTAGCCTATAACTATTCCTGATACCTACCACCCTTCCTGGTCATATCCAGATGCTAACAGACCAGCAAAAAAGACTCAAAGAAAATCTTACGACATGGAGGACCAACAGTAGAAAACCAAGTTCCAAGAAGTGGCAAGCTGAGAATACTACTAGGGGATAGGATTATGATTCCCTAAGTTTCCTGTGGGTCAAATGGCTCTCCACCTCTAATTTTATTTTATTTTATTATATTTTTTAAAGATTTTTTATTTATTTATGACAGACAGAGAGAGAGGCAGAGACACTGGCAGAGGGAGAAGCAGGCTTCATGCACGGAGCCTGACATGGGACTCGATCCCGGGGCCTCCAGGATCATGCCCTGGGCTGAAGGTGGCGCTGAACCAGTGAGCCACCCGGGCTGCCCTCCACCTCTAATTTTAAAAGATAGAAAACCAAATACAGATATTATATACTTCTATTGATTACTTAAGGAAATAAGGTCTTCTCTGTGTCTTACATTGTATTGTGTACTGTGAGACCAACAGAAGGAAGTATACCTGACGGAATGCCTCCAAAAATCCAGGAAATGTGTTAGTTGACAACTCACAGGTAATTGCCACAGTCAGACCTTAATTCCACAGTGTTACCAGTAACCAATCATTCAACAGGGTTGTATGCTAAATCATGTCCCACTCAAAATGTATATGTTGAAATCCCTAACCCCCAGTACCTCAGAATGTGACTGAATTTGGAGAAAGGGCCTTTAAAGGGATGAGTAAGTTAAAATGAAGCTGTAAGAGTGGGTCTTAATCCAATCTGACCGGTGTCCTTACAAGAGGAAACTCACACACACACACACACACACACACAGGAAAAACCATGTGAGGACACAGCAAGAATGCAGCCATTGGCAAGCAAAGGAGAGGGGCCTCAGAAGAAACCGGTCCTGCTGACATGGTCTTGGACTTCCAGCCTCCAGAACTCCAAGAAAATAAATCTCTGTTGTTCAAGCCCCCCTAATCTGTGATATCTTGTGATGGCAGCTCTAGCAGACTAATATGAACAGGTCATTGTGATCTATAGTGACAAAGTGTCTTCAACTGAGCTGTAACTATTTGAAGGCAGGACCTAAGTCTTATATTTCTTTGTATGCCCCAAATGCCCAGTAAAGTCCCCTTCACAGAGTAGGACCTCAGCACACATCTTTAAATCAATACTTAATAGAACAGTCTAAGATACAGTAACTGCCTTTGAAAGGCTTGAAAACTGGTAGTAGAGACAAGACAGGCATGGCCAAGTCACCACCGAAGCAGGAGGTACCAGGTGGTGAAAAGCACTGAGGGATCTGTCAGGAGCATTTATGGAGTGCTTCATGGCTAGGATCCAGACAGGAAGGGAAGAAATGGGGGGCACAGGGACATTCCTGGGACAGAGAACAATATAAGCAAAAGCAGACAATTGGAAATACTTTATTTTCTATTAACAAAAAAGTAAACAATTGTTCCAGCTAGAGTGGCATGTTCATGTAAAGAAAATACATGACACTTCTGAGAGTTTGAATGCCAGTCTTAGGCCTCAGGACTTGCTCCTTGTCCTAACAACCTTCTGGAACGAAGAGAGCTCAGATCCCATGCCCACCTGGTCCAGGAGTTGAGGGAGGGTAAGATGTAAAGAAAGATTGGCACGTGGAATTACAAACTGTGGCGTGTCCAGGATCAAGATAAACTAATCAGAGAGGCAGAATTCATTATGAGGTAACCAGACTGACCTGAAGGTGTGGAGACAGAGCTGGCTCTGGGAGGAGGTGGGAAGGAGTGGAAGAAAAACCAGGTCCTTTTATGGAAGCCTTGTCTTGGGATGGGGGCTGACAGGAGGATGGAAGCATTCTGGACAGTAGGTAAATGATGAGGGGCCACTGAAGATTGTTGACCAGAGGCCAAATAAACGGTATAGAAAAATCAAATATGCAGCACTCTAGAAGTAGAATGAGAAACGATAGTGATTCAGAGGTTGGGAAAATCTTATTGAAAATCTCTGGTTTTTCACTTTCGTTGCACCAGTGCCTAACAGGCAGTGCATACTCAATAAATGTTAAAAATGAAATGAATGCTCTCTGTACAATGATTGTTTTTGTCCTTAGACTAAGAATAGCTTGCAGAATAAAGCAATAAATTAATACTGTGGTTTACAGATTAAATTCCTGTGAATTTGGCCAATGTGAATTCTTTCTGTGCAGCTTAATAATTCCTGGATGAACTAAAAGTATTTAGTTTTTAAACCTTGCAGCTTGGGGATCTGACATTCTATCAATTCTTTGGTAGAAAGTAATGAAAATAAACTATTATTACCTGGGCAAAAAATGAATTGATTGTAAGGACATAAGGCAGGTCAGAGAATAAAAGGATCTGTTGGATCATTTGGCCTGAGGAGGGCAGAAGCAAAGAGCTCCAGGCACCTTGGTAGCAGGATCTTGTGAACTGTATTTCTATGGCTCTGCTTTCAGATAATGCAGCCTCACCACCTTCTGTGTCTGGATGTCTCAGCTCAAAATGGAAGTTCCCAGGATTAAAAAATGTTATCGGCCAAGCGAAGATCAAATATCAACCTCCCTGTTGGCGGTAGATGGGCAGAATGCTATTACTGAACCCATCAACACAACATACTGGACATATCAAGCAGGGGCAGGCCTCCCAGGAAGGGATTCAGGCCCACAAAAAATAACTGATATCCACTCTGGGCACCTCCACTTCAATATTCACCTTTAAAGGAGTGTGGGGGTGCCTGGGCAGAGGTTAAGGATCCAACATTTGATTTCGGCTCAGGACATGATCTGGTGCCCCCATTGGGCTCCAGGCTGGATATGGAGCCAGCTTAAGATTCCCTGTCTCCCTCTGCCCCTCATCTCTCCCCTGTCTCCCTGTCTCCCATTCCCACGTATGCAAATGCATGCACATGCTCTCGAAATGAAATGAAATGAAATGAAATGAAATGAAATGAAATGAAATGAAATAAATAATGGAGTGTGGCAAGGTCATTGGACAAGATGCTACTTGAGTGCCCTTCCACCTCTGACAAGGCTACATGCTGGAATTCACATTTGTCATGCAAGAAACCAAATCCTACATAAAATGATGAATTCATGCACTATGAAGCTTTTCTACACAGAAGTATCTCATCTCCTAGAATTTTCAGTATCTGTTCAACATGTCTGCATGATCTGGTGGGTTTAATATTTTTTCATTACAGTATAACACGCATGCAGAAAAGTGCACATATTTTGTAAGTGCTCAGTTCCAAGGATTTTGATAAGGTGAACAATGTGTAGTCAATGCAGATTGTGAAATAGAATATAACCAGCAATCTGAAAGGTTTCCCTCAAGCCCCCTTCCTCCTAACAAAGGTAACCACTGAATTAACTTCTATTTCCATCAGTGAGTTTGGCCTGATTTGTTTTTTGTTTGTTTGTTTGTTTGTTTGTTTGTTTTTAATGTAAGGTCTATGCCCAACACAGGGCTTGAACTTGCAACACCAAGATCAAGAGCTGCATGCTCTACTGACCAAGCCAGCCAGGCACCCAAGTTTTGCCCAGTTTTGAGCTTTATGTAAATTGAATCACGTATTATGTGCTCTTTTATATCAGTTTTCTTTCATTCAGTGTTGCATTTTATGAGATTCATTCATAATGCTGCAAATAGAAATAGTTTGCTCATTCTCATTGCTGTATAGTATTTTATGAGTACAACACTGCTTATCCATTCTACTGTTGGTGGACAGTTGTTTCCAGTTTTTAACTATTGCAAATGGTTCCACTATGACCATTCTTGTACACATCTTTTGTGAATATATATATTCTTTTCTGTTGGGTATAAGGAGTGGAGTTGCCTGTTCACAGAATAAGTTCAGCTGTAATAGGTAGAACAACAGTTACCCAAAACGGTTTTTTCAAATTTACATTTCCAACAACAGTGAGGAAGAGTTCCAGTTGCTCCACATACTAGACATCACATAAATTACCTATCTTCTTAATTTTAACCATTCTGGTAGATGTGTAAAACTTCACTGTGGTGTTAATTTATATTTCCCTAATAACTAATGAAGTTGATCACCTTTTCATATGTTTATAGTTATTTGAAATCCTGTTTTCTAAGGTGCTATTGAGATCTTTTGCCCATTTTTTTATTGTGCTTTTATTGATCCATTGGGATCCTTGTACTATGCTGGACACAAGTACTTTTTTGGGATATTTATATTACAAATATCTCCTCCCATTCTATGCTTTTCCTTTCTATTTTAATCATGCCATTTGACAAGCATACATTCTTACTTTCAATGTTTCCCAATTTATCAACTCTTCTTCTATAGATAGCACTTTTATTGTACTGTTTCAAAACCTTTGACAGATAAATCCTAACAGCTGGAAAAAATCCTGATAGCTTCATAGTAAACTAAAAATATTCAAAACAAAAAAAAAAATAAGGCATATATTTACTTCAGGAAAAAATTGTACTAGAAACAAAGCATAGACATAATATACCACTTGCTTCTATTGTGAGGATTATTTATACAATCTTCATAATACAATCAATCCCTGACTTCTAATGTGTAAAAAAGATTATGATAACTTTCAAGGTCTCTGAGGGGGGTCCAACGGGCAGCAGCCATCTTCCCAACTTGACTTTTGAACAAATTGAAAGTAAAACAAAAGAGTGGCAGAGGAAGGTTATGACATTGCCTGTGTTATAACTGATGGAAGAAGCCAGAGTGGAGGATGTAGCATCAAGTCTTTTTGCAAAGTGGAATGATTAATACAGAGTCAGACTTAGAAGAATTGTCCTGTCGTTGTGGCAACACTGGACCAAGGCAGGCTTTCTCATATAAGTCCCCAGCGTTGCCCATTCCAGCCAGCAAGTGATTGTTTTCCATGCACCACCACCAGATTTTCAGAGTCGTGTCTAGAAAGCAGTTAGTTGAAAAAGGAGGAAAGTTTATCTGTAGTTCTTTTGGTAAAAAGAAAACCATTCTAGGCAGTATTCATGTGGGAGTATGTTTCAATTAAGATATAGCTAGTGCTATAAAAAAAACCCTAAATGTATAATGTTTCAAGCACAATATAAATTGATTTCTTGTTCATGTAGCAGGCCAAATCATATGTTCCTCATCAGTGGAGGCAGCTCTGCCATTTTCCACACATGGCTTCCAAGGTTGGTAGGGACACATGGGAGGGAGGTTTTTATGGGCAAGGCCTGGAAGTGTCACTCACCTTTTCTACTCATATTCAGCAGGCTGGAGACCAAACTGCAAAGCAAGCTGGGGAATGTAGCCCAACTATGAGTCTAGGAAGAAGAGAAGCCCATGAATCTTGGCAAACACCTATCAATCTCTGCCACTACCAACTGTGAGGTTCATCTGGGCAGAATCTTATTATTTCCCACTGCCTCTTGTACCTGATGTGTGGTAAGCACATGATACATGCTTCTCGAATAAATAAGGCAGTGGGAAGAGCATGGGCTTCAAAATGAAGAAGGCCTAAATTCAAATCGAAGCACTGCCTCTTGCTAATTGTGTTAATTTAGGCAAGTTACTCAAATTCCCCAAGCCTCGGTTTTTCATCCATATAATGGAGATGAAGATATGTTCATGGTCTACTTCCCAGGCCATCTCAGCCAGGTGTGGGAATGCATAGTGACTAAAATGTGCCAACAAAAATAGCATTTGGGAAACAAGGCTCTTTGACTTCCTCCCAAATAGCTCTGGGAGTGGGGAAGGGGCATGTAAAGTGGAGCCAGTGGTGGTCTCCTAAGTATTCTTAAAAAAACTATAGTCATCCAAGCAGCCTGTGGAGTCGACCACATCTCTGTATTCCAGCTGTGGAATCAGGGGTGAAGCCTGCTGCCTTGGGGACCCCATGCCTTCATGCTCAAGGGGACTGCATGCCCTCTGCTTCTAGTCCCTCCGGAGCCGTGTGGGCTGCACTCTGCCACATGAGCTGTCCAGCAAAGGTGTCTCAGCCCATAACATCCTGCCTCCATAGCTTTCAAGTGAAATGGCTTTGTTTGCTGTTTCTGACTATTTATTCAATCTCACTAGAATTAAGGCAAGAAGCCCCATAGCAGAGTCAGCAGATAATAAGAGCGTCAGGCTGTTTACAATACTCATGACCACCTTTCCCATTTTTTAGCCAAAATATGTCCCCACTCTCCTTAGAATGACTCATTTCTCAGGCCCTCCTTAATTCTTCAAGCAAATAGGTCCCTTCCCAACAGGTTTTCAGATACTATCCCTCAAATGAATTCAGGTTGGGTGGCCAAGCGTGAGCCCTCCCCAACCTCCTCCCCTCCCCCCCAGGCTTATCTGCTTTGCAGGGTTGATGTAGGTATTCAATGAGATAAAGTAAATAAAATATCAGAGTTGGTGGTGGTGGTGGCATCAAGAAGGTACAGAATAAGTGTTATTTCTCTTCCTTTTCCTTGGGAAATTTTTAGCAGCACTGAAATTGATGATTCCATCATCTGCCCCCTGAAGGGAGGCCCTGGCTGCATGCATCTTTGAATCTTGGCACAGATAGTTTAAGTGCTGCATTGCTTTGGTACCTAGGGCAAGGTTAGCAAATTCACAGCTAACAGGCAGGCTTCCATACAGGGCCTATTTTGAATTTTCAAAAATAGGAAATAGGAGGCTGATGTAGGCCACAAGGGAGTGATTTCATGAGAACGGCATATTGACGCATATGATTTTTCCAATCAGCCACAGATATTTACTATTCAAACAGGTGTGGGAATTATGAATGTGGTGCCACTGTCCTAACAGCTGCTGTACGTGAGACCCGCATTTCAGTCCTGCTGGGAAGCCAGAATTAGACCTCAGAATGACATGGCAAAAAAAAAAGGGGGGGGGGGAAGACGCTGTGAAAGAGAAAAAATATTTCAAATAAACCTTATGTCCCAACACATGTCTTCGGGATGAATTAGAGCAGAAGGGAAGAATGGAAAAGGAGAGGTGTTCACATTGTCTGAGAAGACAGCAGATGAGGGCCTACACGGGAAGGCAGTGGTTGAACTGGTTTAAGAGTGGCAAGAACGGGACACGGCAAAAGAGAAATCAGGAGAACCCTGTGGGGTGTTAGATATGTGGCTCTAAAGGAACCCTGACAAAAGGAACGGAAACAACCGTGAGGCTAGCGTGCAAGTGCCAGGCAGTGCTCCTGAGCCCAAAGCACAGAACCAAGATCAGAAGAGCTGCTTCTGTCACTGTGAATGAGTTACTTAGCCCCTCTTGGGCTATCTCCTCATCTGTCAAGTGCCACTATCAACCTCATGGCAGTTTTGTGAGGCACAAATAAGATGATCTGTGTTAAAGGGCAACACAAGTGACAATGTCCTGGACAAGTGGAGGCAGTACAGTTCACCATCACTGTTCTCACTGTTGTCATAGGGAAGCTGGAAAAGGATACAGCTTGAGAAAGAATACAATAAATTCCATTTTCAATGTGCTAAGGGGTGCCTGCCTGGTTCAGTCAGTTAGGCAGCCAGCTCTTGTTTTTGGCTCAGGTCATGATCTCAGGGTCCTGGAATTGAGAGCCCCGTATTGGGCTCCTTGCTCAGCAGGGGAGTCTGCTTCAGGATTCTCTCTCTTCCTCTGCCCCCTTCCCTCACTTGCTGTCTCTCTGTTTCTCTCTCTCAATCTGTCTCTCTCTAAAATAAATAAATAAATAAATATTTTTAAAAAAATAAAGATTAAAAAAATAAAAATAAACGTGCTAAGATATTGGGAAAATATCCAAATGGAGAGAGCCAGATAACGATCAATGTAGGGGGGATGAACTAAGGAGGTCATGACTCAGGGCCATTATAGATAGCAATAACATGTTTCTGAAGGAGTCAGGTCTTCCAGCTTACTAATAACAATTTTAATGTGCGGATTCAACTGTAGAACTGAGGTTTATAATCACTTGCATGGTATAGAAGCCTATACGGGGCAGCCAAGGAACAGTGTACTGGTATTTCTATGCTCCAGAAGCCCGGATATGGCTGCTGCAGCACCAGAGACCTTTGGCTGGAGGCTCATTCATCAACATCCTTGAGTGTCCAGCAGTGTGAGGTACACAGAACAAACAAAAACAAACAAGACTGAAATGAGGAAGAAAATATTCTATGAGCAAGTAGAAAAGAAAGAAAGAATAAAGTGGGAAAGTAGAAAGAGATGCTGAGTAAAGGATATTTGCCAGCTGGATGCAATAATAAATAAACCAGTGGAAAAAAGATCCATATATATCTAAGAATGTAAATCAATGCACTAGGCTGAGTATCATGTAAGAAGTGGTGGTGACAAAAGGAAACTTACTTTTCCCGAGAGAAAGCTACAGGCAATCATAAGAAGTGTGAAAAGCAACTGCTATTTGAATGACTCGTATGATGGGTCCTAATGGAAAGCAGAGTTCTCTCACAAAGCAAATGACTCCCATTTATTAAGTGTGTGAATTGGTGAATTGCACCATTCATCATCTTGGTCGAACTTTATTGTCTCTGCTAGGACACTTTAGATCAAAAGAGGATATACCATGAACCCGAAGTTTAACTAGAGATAAGATATTTTCTACTTTCTCTCCCAAGTAACATCTTCTCAAGTAAGTCCCCGAGAGACATCACACTCTTCATTCTTCCAAAAGTAACCTCTTCAGTGTGACTGAAGAGATGGGTCCTGGACTCAGGCCCATTTTACCCCTATGGTCTGGTGCAAAAAAGGTGAACTAGATAAGCCCAGTTCCCTCTCCTGATTCTTTGGACTGAAAAACACAGCAGGGGTGGCTGAAATTGCCAACCCAAGTTGAAGAGGCAAGAAACAATGAGAAGGCAAGAGGGAGCTGTCAGCAGATAGAGGAAAATAGATGTGCAGAGAGAATCAGAGAAGCCACAAGCCAACAAGATGTACCTCATGTAAGGAAGAAGGCCTTCCCATTTCCATCTGAGTGCATGGACATCCTTATCATAATGTACATTTCCCAGAGATAATAGCTGGGAATAGCTTCCCCTTACTGAGTATGCACTAGGCTCCAGGTCCTGTGTTAACCTGCATTTTTTCTTTCTATTCTCACTTATGTCTCAATGAAGTAAGCAATATGATTACCACCAAAGGGGCGCCTGGGTGGTTCAGTCAGTTAGGCAACTGCCTTCAGTTCAGGTCATGATCTCAGGGTCCTAGGATCCAGCCATGTGTCAGGCTCCTTGCTCAGCAGGGAGTCTGCTTCTCTTGCTCCCTCTGTCCTTCTGCTCCTCCTACCTGCTTGTGCTCTCTCTCACTAATAAATAAATAAAATCTTAAAAAAAAAAAAAAAAAAAAAGGATTACCACCAAAGGCCAAAAGAGGCAGAAAGGTCACAAGCCACTAGGGAGTGGCAGAGTATCAACCCGAGTTTGCCCAACTCTGAAATCTATGCTTTTAACATTGCATTGTGCCCTTGCCCTGGCCCCCGGTAATTAGAATAGACAGACAGGGCCTATTCAGAGGCCATAAGGTAGTCCCCTCCTCCTCCCACCAGTTTGAAATGTTGAAATGAATCTTATTGGTTTAGATCAGGAAAAAATACAACATCAGATTGGATTTCAGAAACTGTGCAAAACTGTGTTCACACAACTGTTTGATGGATGACGTAAGTGATCTACCTGCTCTGGGCTCTTGCCTTCTGGGGAAGGGGAAGGGAAAGATGGAAGGAATACTGGAGCTGGAAGATTAGGAAATAGGAGAAAAGATCAGAAAGTCACTCTTAGGAAAAGGTTAACTTAAACAGTAGATTAAGAGGAAGTCCAGCAAGAGAAGCAGCTACAGAAGATGTGGATGAGTGGAAGGGATCAGCAGAGTATCACTGTTTTGGATTTCGAGAGGCTGAGTGAAATGTGACACATCCTGTGCAGGAAAGTGAGGCCTTGAGCATGTAGGGGAAAATGGGGCTTTGCTTCCTTATAAACCAGGTAAGCTAAGAACTGGACTTCTGTTGAGAATTGGGGGTAAATATTCCCGGATAGAACTAAAAATCACAAGACAAAGTTAATGCATTATATCTTTATTAATAATCAATTTATTCATCAAACTCTTAGTAAGTTGTCAGATAAGTTTAGGTTT
This sequence comes from Vulpes lagopus, assembly GCF_018345385.1. NCBI lineage: Eukaryota > Metazoa > Chordata > Mammalia > Carnivora > Canidae > Vulpes > Vulpes lagopus. The sequence continues at coordinate 114,856,728 of NC_054828.1, forward strand.
AAATCATGAAATCACGTGCCTACAACTTACTGGCTTCCTGTGATATGTAATCTAGGATTTCCACATTCTGTAGCACACTGATTCTGCACTGTCACACACTGCCTGAGCAAAGTTGGGATGAAAAGAAGTAATTGTAACAGGGACTCTGGGAAGAAGAGAAGAGACGTAAGTGCAGTCTGAAGGGCCAGGTCAACTTCAAAAAAAAAATGCTTTTAAAAAAAAAGATTTTACTTGCTTATTCATAAGAGACACACAGAGAAAGGTAGAGACATAGGCAGAGGGGGCAGCAGGCTCCCCAGTGCAGGATTCAATCCCAGGTCCCTGAACCAAAGGCAGATGTTCAACCACTGAGCCACCCAGGTGCCCCCCAAAATGCCTTTTCTTAATTAAAAGAAATAGCTTAAGAATTTTGCCCTCCCAAGATCCTAACATTGTCACCTGAAGGAAATGTTTTCAAACCATGGATCATGTAATCAGTGTAGGTGGCCATAACCCATACTTTTTTTTTAAAAAAAAGAATAAGAACTAAAAAAAAAAAAAAAAACTGTCTAAAAAAATTGTTTTGTTTTTATTACATGCACACACAAATGTGTACTCAGTTAAGATGTAAAATGTATTTCTTGTATTATTACAGTCACAGCAAAAACAACCAACAATTAGAAAAGCAGGGCCCTCTCCCTGGCCTCCCTACTGAGATAATTTCACTTTCTGCACACGTGCATCTTTACTTTCCTCAGTTCACATAATGAAAATACGAAACTTCATTTATTTTTTTTAAATAAAGGTATGTGCTAATGCTGAATGTGTTTTCAAGTAATCCTCCCCCCTGCACCTGTAGATTCTGCTATTGCCCCAAGGGTCAAAGGTGCCCTGGTTGAGAAGCCCTGGACAAAAGCAAGGGAAAGCCAGTGTCTTGAGGAGTCCTAGCAGCAGCAATCCCCAGCAAGGAAGCCCTATAAACCTTCTGTTTGGGATGCTGATGTGTTTATTTCATCACATTATTTCCAGAAAGAACACAGAGGTCAGTGGCCCACCAAGAGTCTTGTAAACTGACATTTAGAAGCAATAAGTTCTCATTCTCAGCATGCCTCTATTCTAGAAATATTAATAAAATCTTTAGAAATATTAATATATTTTAGCCAGGGTGATCTTGAAAATATTAAATGGCTGGCCAGCATGGCTCCCAGACAATCTGAATGAAGGTTGACCACAAATAACCAATAGGTGAATTCCACTTAAAGGATACCCTGCACTGAGCAGTGAAGGAAATGCATGTTTGGAGACCTGGCCCTCCCCCAAACAATATTTCTGGGTTGTAAGAAGACATCTCAGAGCAAGAGATGGTCAACGTCTATAATTGGTCAACATCAAAAGATAACAGTTGAGGTTTAAACTATTTTTTTTAATTTTTTATTTATTTATGATAGTCACAGAGAGAGAGAGAGAGAGAGAGAGAGAGAGAGGCAGAGACACAGGCAGAGGGAGAAGCAGGCTCCATGCACCCGGAGTCCGATGTGGGATTCGATCCCGGGTCTCCAGGATCGCGCCCTGGGCCAAAGGCAGGCGCTAAACCGCTGTGCCACCCAGGGATCCCCGGTTTAAACTATTTTTTAAAAAAATATTGAAGCTAGCAACAATCAGATGCAGTATGGGAGAGAGCAAGACACAGGAGTGAAATGCTAAAAGGTCTTCAAGAAAAACAAAGACGTTTGGAAACAAGAAAAAGAAGGTAAAATAGGTTGTTGCTTTTCTAAAGGTATAGGGGCACCTGGGTGGCTCAGTCAGTTAAGCATCTGACTCCTGATTTCAGCTCAGGTCATGATCTCAGGGTTGTGAGATGAAACCCCAGGTAGGGCTCCCTGCTCAGTGGGCAGTCTGCTTGTCCCTCTCCCTCTGCTCCTCCCCCACTTGCTCTCTTTCTCAAATAAATAAATAAATAAATAAATATCTTTAAAAATAATAATTAAAAAAATTTTAAAGGTATAAAAGTCTATAAGGGGCAGATGGAAGAGAAAAGCAAAAAAAGAAGGCTCAGAGGATCCAAGATAATGAAATGAAGATCTATCCTATCTTACTTGATTAGCCTAAGTCTGGAAAAGTAAGACAGGAATAAAAAGAATATGTCCAGGATGGCTTTAATGGAAAGAATATATGTTAAGGGACAGAGACAGGAAATTGTCTCACATATCCTCTTGGATGTTCAGCACCCAGGGAACCCTACTCACTTTCAGGATCTGGGATCCAGGACTACGCTCAGAGATGAGGAAAGACTGGCCCGTGGGCCATAACTGATGGAGCCAAGGGAAAGATAGCATGCATGGGCAAAGCTGGGAGCATGCCAATCAGAGAGTCCCACTGAAGTGCCAGGCCAAAGGATCTGGGCTAAGAGACAGAAATAACCAGGTGCTGGGCAAAGGAACAGGAACTGAAATCCCAGGACAAGGCAAGTGGTTTGTAATGACAGGTGGAGGCAGATCCTGGGGGTTTCCTGGGGCACTGGACTACCAGAGCAGAGGATTTTTATGGGACTATTTAGGGTACTAAGCTGGTTTATATAAATGTAATAGAGCCAAACCCTTAACCTCAACAAGAAATAATAGCCACAAAAATAGCAACAAAAATGACAATAACTATTCTTTAGACCCATTATGGACCTTGGTTTGAATCTTGGTTCCACCACTTGCTTGTGGCAGAATGGGTCTATCTGATACGTTGCTCAATGTTCCTCAATCCTGAGTTATCTCATAAAATGCAGATGGTAATACTTTTATACTCTCTCCCTGGGTGATTACATCAGAATACGTAGCATTACATATCTATGTGTTGACAACTCAGACTCATGTTCCAACCCAAGTCTCTCCTCCGTCTCAGGCTCCTGCATCCAAACACAATGCAGACTTAACAAAGGTAAAATGAAATGAGTCAGAGTCAAGGATCCTGGTTCTTATCTAAAATTCTTCACCTCCATAAATGGTACCATCACTTGACTCCTTGATTCCTCCTGCACAATCACGCCTACACCCAATCCAATAACGCCTAGAATAAAATACAAAATCCTTTCCAAGGCCATGGCCCATATCCTTAAGTCTTTCTATCCTTGCCTTAAAACAAATCTGCCATAGTCATGAAAATGCATGAGATCTCCCTAATGACTTCTGTCTCTTGAACCACCCCACCCCCGCCCCCAGGCCCCTTCCACTTCTGTGCTCCCAGCTGCTGGTCCTCATTGCTGCCTTCCCAGTTTTGCCAAGCCCTGTTCAGTTACAGGTTCTCCCAATTTTCTCTAACTCTCCTGGCATTTATAACCCGTCCAGGAGGTACTTCCCAGGCTGCACGTCAGCTCTCTTCCTCAGAAAAGGTTCTGTTATTTTCCTACTGGTCCTACGCCCAAAGACCTTGAGTAAGAAACACTTCTAAATGTGCTTTAAGCTTCAGTAAAATTTGACTGTGCACAGAACTGCATCAAGTGGATCAGAATGGGGCGGCAGAAAAAATCAGGTACTTTGAGAGAGAATGTGTTAGAGACAACCAAACCAAAATGTATAGCTTTTTCTGGAAAAATAGTAGCAAGTAGGAAGGACTCAAGATCATCCTGGAGCTAAGGAGCCAGCATGTCCCCAAGCTGGACTTTTGTGTAATCCTTCTTCCTTCCAAGCTATACTAAGGCTGCCTCACCCTCCTGCCTTTCTCAGCTCACAGCAAAACCACAATGTGCAGCCAGACAGTTGGGTTATCAACCTCTAGTACACTTCCACGAAGTAGTGTCCATAAAAGGCAGAATGATAAAGCCTACAAATTCAAGAAATTTTTGCCCCAATCCATCTAATGAGTGGTTCATATCAAAACCTCAGAAATATTCAGAAAGCTGAGGAAGTACTGTATGAGGTAAGAATGCAGAGGGAGAGGGGACACGTGCTCCACTGTTACAGCAGGTTCAAAGTGATGTAACTCTCCTTCCCTCCTCAAAGGAGGTATAAGATACAAATTTAGGAAGTCATCTTTCATGGAGGGTAATGGCTCATTTTAAGTGCAGCTTCCAGGTGGAAATTCTTGCATGACTGCTCTTTCTCTCTGCCCCTAGGGTAGCCAGACTCTGTTTTGTTCATTGTAGTGCAATGTAGCCCCATCAACGAGCCCTGTACCTGACATGTAGTAGACACTCATTAAATATATGTTGTATAAATGTGATCACTACAGGCACCCTAATGCCCTAAATTCTTTCTGCCTTTTACTTTTTTTTTTTTTTTTTTTTTGGTTTTTAAATAAGAATTTCAATCTTCAGAACACAATGGGCCCCTCAAAATTACCCTGGGTGGTCTGGCAAGACAGTTGACTCAGAGATCTCAAATGATGAGCACAGGCTATCAGAAAATGTACATAGTGTTTATCATTCTTCAGATTCACATTCCACTGCTTTCTCATGATTCTAAAGAAGAATGCTGGAGGGAGGCATAGCTTTTCCTCCTGTCGTTCAGAGGAAACCGAGGCCCAGAGAGGACGAATAACTTGCCCGGTTTTTCTCAGTTCTATAGTGGCAATACCAGAACTCTTCTGGAACTTTGGAAAATGTCTGAGCTAACCAGACTCCAGTCTAATATTTGTAATCTCTGTGGGCCTCGTCTTCCTTTATAGGAATAACAAAGCTTACCTCATAGGATTGTTTGATTCCAAAGACTGAGTTAAAATAGGTAATTAACATAGGGTGATATAGAAAAATGTGTACAAATCAGATACACAGAAATAATAGTTTCCTTCTAGCCCCCCAAGTGGAAACAGCAGGCACACTTTTGTAAAGATAGCAAAATTATCTGTTGATTATTTTTTGAAATTTTTTTTTCTGAAAATAAAGGTCACATGAATAATAAATCAGTATTTATAGTAACCTAATTTAAAAAGCATTTCGACAATGTTAATTCTTGTGTCTGGTATCTATGTTATCTCATATGTTCACACATGTGCACACACAGGCACACGGGTGCACACACACTCGTGCGCGTGCACCTCTCCTTCCTCGTTATCCAGCTTGAACTGTTAGCCTGCAGAGAGGCAGCAGACAGGGACCCAGGAAGCAAGGGTGAAGAAGCTCCCACTTCAGATGGGTTCTGAGACAATTTTCCCCTTCCCTCAGGCTGAGATACTCTGCCATCTGTTTTGATTAAACCTTTCAAAATTCAACTTGTGTTTTTCCTTCCATTCCTTTGAAATCTCCTCTAATTCAACAGTCTTTAGGCTTTCTTCTTTCCCTTAACCACCATCTGGTGCTTCTATTAAAAAAAAAAAAAAAAAGAAAAGAAAGAAAGAAAAGAAAAGAAAACACATACAACAAACACTTTGAGTTCCTTGGAAGAAAGGTATAATGATGAGGATAATTTATTCCCATAGTGAGGCCCATTACTATTTCCATGGCAACAGACTGTGATGTTCTGAACATGGGACTTTGTGATCATCACAAGAACAGGATGGCAAAAGGCCCTGCTCAGCCTCTTTGTCCTTGTGGATTCTTTGGGTAGTTACCCTTGGTGGCTCCCACTCGTCTACAGAATTAAGTCCAAAGGTCTTAGCATGGCATTCAAGGCCTTCTCAGTCTGGTCCAATCATTCTAGGCTCATCACCTATTAATCCCAGAGCCCCTGGTACTCTGGCTATTCTCTACAGCTCACAGTCCTGGATGCCTCTGTCATTTCTCCTTATAATACCCTCCCTCTACTTCCTTTTTTTTTTTTTAACCTAATGAAATCCTTATCCTGAAAGTTTAGCTCAAATGTCACCTTCAAGATGGACTCTTCCCTGGTTCACACAAACAACAGAAATAACTCTTTTCTGTGCTCCCAATATTTTGCTCAAACAGGTGTGATGACACCTAACTTTTTCTTTTTTAAATTTTTTAAAAATTTATTTATGATAGTCACACAGAAAGAGAGAGAGGCAGAGACATAGGCAGAGGGAGAAGCAGGCTCCATGCACCGGGAGCCCGACGTGGGATTCGATCCCGGGTCTCCAGGATCACGCCCTGGGCCAAAGGCAGGGGCCAAACCACTGCGCCACCCAGGGATCACCTTTTTCTTTTTTAGATTTTATTTTATTTTATTTTATTTTTTTATTTTTTTAGATTTTATTTTTAAGTAATCTCTACACCCACCATGGGGCTCAAACTCACAATCCCAAGATCAAGAGTCACATGCTCTACTAACCGAGCCAGCCAGGTGCATTGACACCTAACTAAAACAAAACAACAAACACAACACAACACAACACCCCACAACATAGTTATATCTCTTTTATCGGAATTTGAATAATTTGCTGTTGGGATCTGTGCCTATTTCATTTTCAGACCACCCCAAGTATTTCACATGATTTCTCAAAACGCCCTAAGGGCTAGAAGGGCAGGCATTTTATCCCTCTTTTACCATTAAGGTTTGGAAAATGAAAGTGACTTTAATAAGTAGTAAGTGGCAGAGACAGTGATAGAATGGAAAAGACATGGACTTTGGAGTCAGGCATATCTGGGCTCAACCTAACCTTCCCTTCCTCTCCCACCTTCTATCTCTTCACCTTGAAATGAAGATTATATGACATCACATATGTAAAGGTGCAGACCCACAATTGCCACTCAGGTCATGGTAATTTTCTTCTTTCTCCTTTCTAGAAACACCTAGAACCAAAATAAAATTTTTTTCTTCTATTTTTATTTCCCAAATTTTTATATGGTTCTGAAATCCAGATGAGGAAGCAAATGAATGTCACTAGCATCTCCCAGAATAAAGAAAAAAAGGATCTTTGCCTTAATTCCCTTATCTGAATCTGGTTCAATGAGGAAGCTACCTAACAGTTGTTGTAAAAATTAAAGGAAGCCATGTATGGATGTCTGAAGCTCTGAGCACAATGTTTGGTATGCAGTAAGTAGTCAGGATGTTCGCAATTACATTATTACTATTATCTCATTAGCATTATTATTATCATTATTTTTGTCATGGCAGAACAATAGGCCCTGTAAGAATGACTGAAATTAGCAAGAAGGTCTCATGACTCCGTCTTCATCCACCGTGGCCTGCCTCCATACACCCATGTCTGCACAGTCATTTCCTCCCATTAGATTGTAGGTTTTAGATAGGGCTTCTGTGCCTTATCTGCAGTTCTTTCTGTTGGGTGGACCCAAAACAAAGCCTTTCAGAGGAGAAGCCTTCAGTAAGACACTGAAGGGCTTCTCGAAAATGAGCTCCAAGACTGAAATAAGGCTCAAAAGCCTCTGGCTTTCTCACCATCATTAAGATGTTAATTTTCAATTGTGACATGTTGGCAGGAGGAGCCACTTTGTGGAAGGTTGTACACATCAACAGGCTACTGAATGGAACTTTTTGATACCTTAGGTAGTTAAAACTTGTAATGTTTCCTCATAGGACATAGATGATTCCCAGAATAGAAGACAGATAGCTCCCAATCTCTGGGGGATGGGGGAGGGTCTAAAGAAATTGTCCTGGAAAACACATCCCTTGAGTATCAAGCAAGCACAGCCCCACTCGGATGATCCAGTGCCAGGATAATCATTCAGCATGTACTTTATTGAGTACCTCCTTCATTTTAGCCTCAGTGTTGAGTCAAGCAATACCATGAAATCCTGTTGGGCAACCTGCAATCTCCTCCCCGCACCCCACCAAATCAACCACCTAATGAGAAGGAATATTACTACCTTCAGAAAAAAGAACCATGGCTCAGAGTGTTTAAGTATCACATGCATAAGCGACAGAAGAAGGAGTTCAACTTAACCCAAGTCTCTAAGATCCAGGGCTCTTCCTCTTTCCTTGATGCATCTCGCTGGCTCCTGGGACCTCTTGTGAGTTCCCCAAGATTCATTGCTAGTGATCACACCACAGTGGCAGGTGCTGGCCGTCTGCCCCTTTCTTATTGTCTGTCATGCTATAGTTAGAATCAGAGTTAGTTTTGTTGGCTCTCCTTCTGGCCATTACTTAGATCACAGTCTCTGGTCTGTGCTCTTTTAGGAATGGGTAGAAATGCAACACTCAGTGTGCAAAGGATCACAGGAAGGAGATTTGTGGTGTGTCCTTTAACAGCTTCCCTTTTAGGATCCCCCCAACTTTTTTTTTTTTTTTTTGGTTACAGCTGGGGTAGGGTGGGGGGCATTGATTCTGACTCACCACACACTTTGAGAGGCTCTGACTCATCTCAGCTCTGGTGTTCTTCCAACTCTGTTCAGAACACTGTGGGTGCCCTTCCCCAGCTGCCCAGGAGCCAGACCCGTTCAGATGTGCCTGCTTCAGCCCTAAATGACACCAAGTTCATTAGTAAATTAGACACACACACAAGAATCAAAGACTCCCCAGCAACCAACAGGGCTTAGGCAAGTTTTAGACTGCGGTGAAGCCAAGATTAATGTGCAATACCATTAGAATGAATTAGCTGCTTTGCATTCAAGCACGCAGTTTTACATTTACATTGGTGGTATTATTGATAGTGAAAGGTTTATCTTAAAGTTTAAAGACTTATAGAAGTGACCCATAAATACTAAATATTAGTAGTTGAAAGTTAACTATAACTTTTTAAAGTTAACTATAAGTTCAAAGAAATAAACTTTGCTGTATTCATTATTTTTAGAGCTGTATAATAAAATATCTGTCTTGACTTCGGGAATTTGTAAGAGATCACATTTATCAAAAGAAGCAAGCTTTAACTGCCTAACTGCTTAAAGAATTACCCTGTGGCTGTTCCCATATAGTAAATAGCAGGTGTTTCTTCAAGCACATAAAGGGCTCCAAGTTCATTTTAATCGTTCCTGATTGCTATTTTAATCACTATGCAGTGACTCCATTTCAAAAAAGAATTCTGCATTTGGGAGAATTTGGGCGTTCCACTGCCTTTCCTTTCCATGAGCCTGTCCTGGTTCACTCTCCAGCAGATGCTTTTCCCTGTTCATTTATTGTCAAGAGTGCTTTGCTGCTTACTATAACTTGTAAACCTTCAATTTCCAGCCTGTATCATCCTTTGTTGAGGTGGTTCTTGTATTATGCCAGAAATGGTCCCATCCTGTCGTGGTACCCTGCATAAGAGCAACGAACAACTTCCTTTCGTGGAAAGTTGGCTTTATCTCCACTTCTAAGAACAGATGTTTTTATGTTTTGATGAACCCCCATCCAGAATCTCCTCTGACTTGCTTCCTTTGACATGAAGCTTCTTGTTTTCTGACACCTTCCACTTTTACTGTACCTTTGCAACGCTGATTTGCAAAGATATGGTTATAGGCGGATAGTAGGATTTTTGTTACTTCCCTTGGCCACATTTTTTAAATGTTTCCTGGTAATTTGTGTTCTGCAAGAAATGAAAACTGAGCCATGGTTCTGCAGAAATTTGATAAAGTCCTCCCTGGAGGACTCTCCATTGCTCAGCCTCCCGGGACCAGCTCTCCGATCTTCCCTCCTGGTGAGGGACCTCAGCTCGTGTATTTTAGATGTATTTGGAACCAGGGAGTTTGGTAGGACAAAGGATGTTTTAAGGATTTAAAGAGAAAAGAAGCCGCCTACATTGAACTCATTCCCGTGCCGATGTTATTACAGTCCCTGCCTCTGACACCGCATGTGTTCAGGCTTTTAGCAGGATTGTTCTCCCAGCTTTGCTCTGAAATGTAAAGCCCCATTGCCCACTGCAAGTCTTAATGAAAAGCAGCTCATAAGCAAGTTACGTAACCTAATTGTAATCCAGGGATCAGCTTGGTTATATTATTTAAAGAAATAGCATCCATTTTCTGTGACCTGATTTAGAAAAGAAACGAGGGAAGAAAAAAAAAATAACCACTTCAGCACTCAGCTCCCTGCGCTCATTCTAATGAGAACACTTGTAAATAATTCAGAAACAATGACTTTTAAGAACATTAAACCCAACTTAGCTCAGGGTTATATCTCAAAGCAGCTTTAGCTGCTTAAAGCAAATGATAAATGATCATGAAACATGGAGCTTATTTTCGCAGACAATTTAGCCACTTAGTGAGTTTAATTTCCTCATCAGTTCCACAAACGCGGAGCCAACTAGAGGCATGATGCTAGGGAATGCTGAGATGCACGAGCCCTGCTCTCAGGAAGCTTACAATCTGGGTAGGGTTAATAACAATGTACCATCACCGGCCCAATAATTGGAACAAATGGACCATAGTAATGTAAAATGTTAACAGTAGGGAAAACGGGATTGGTGGTTGTTGGGGGGTTTGCAGTAACTCTGTGCCATTTCTGCAACTTTTTTTTTTAATCTAAAACTATTCTAAAATTAAAAGTTTATTTTTAACAACCTGGATAGGGAAACAGTTGGGTACACAAATAGAAATGCATCCATGCTTGTTGCCTGGTTTATAGAAATAAAACCAGGCCTGACTAATAGGCAGCTTCATAAGTACTACAATTGCTTTATGAACTTCAGAAGCACAAAACTGGATTAATCATAATCCTGCTTCATGTTAATAGTTGTGCCATGAACCAAGGCCTATGATTGGTTCTTTGGTCCTTACATAAACCTCATTTTAATTGATTGATACTGTATGTAATATAATAATATGATAAACCAGTCAGACTCACCTCTCAACCCAAGACCTAAAAGGCCTCTGTGACTTAAGTTAATTTACATATTCTTCCTCAATCCCATTTCCCAACTGTCCCTTCAGTAGTAACCATTCTCTTAAATTTTGCTTTTATTATATGCTTGCTTTTATATACATTTTATTACATGTATGTTTAGGCCTAAACTCTATGCTAGCTTTATTTGCTTTTGAATTTACATATTGTTTTCTGGGACTTATTCTTTTGGCTCAATGTTATGTTCCTAAGATTTATTAATAATGTTATGATTAGGGACGCCTGGGTGGCTCAACAGTTGGGCGCCTGCCTTCAGCTCAGGTCGTGATCCCAGGATCCGGGATCAAGTCCCACATTGGGCTCCCTGCGAGGAGCCTGCTTCCCCTTCTGCCTGTGTCTCTGCCTCTCTTTCTCTCAGTCTGTGTCTTTCAAGAATAAATAAATAAATCTTTAAAAAAAATACAAATAATGTTGTGATTATAGTTCATTCATTTTCATTGTCACATAATATTTAATAGCAGGAATGTACCATAATTTGTTTAACCATATTCATCGGTGGTTTCTAAATTTTTGTTATTACAAATGGGTTCTGCCCCAAACATTCATATGTGTCTCCTGGGAAATGTGTGCTGACTTGGCCGTTGAATTGGAGCTATACGAGATTGAACAATCTTAGAACAGTATAAGAATCAAAGCTTAACAGTTCACTTACAGAAATTATGTGATGTGTGTCTAGGGAAGAGCATATAATATAAATCCTTCACCTCTGAGGAAAAGCATAATAGGAATGATATACTAATTCCATGTCAGTTGAGGTTTGATTTGGCTATAACACGAAATTGAAGTTAATATTGGCTTAAGTATCTACGCTGCTCTCATGTAAAACATCCAGAGATGAGAAGTCTAAAACTGGCATGGTAAGGTCCACAAAGTTGTCATGGATCCTGCCTTCATCCAGCTTTCCAGTTTGCTATACCTAGAGTGTGACCTTTGTCTTCATGATCCAAAAGGACTGCTCAACGTCTAGGCATTTATCTCCTTCTAAGTCAGTAAGAAGGAGAAAGAAAGGGGGGGAAATGCACATCTTCCATTCAAGGACTCTTTCCCCAAATTGCACATGACATTTCTAATGACATCCCATCAACCAGAAGGTAGACACACGGCTCAAACCTAGTTTCAAGAGAGGCTGTAAAATGTAGTGTTTATTCTGGGCATCCCTGTACTCAGCTAAAAATTCTATTACTAGAGAAGAATGGAAAAAGGGACTTTGAAGACAATTAGCAGTCTCTAAGAAAATTATCACAGCTAAAGTGAGAGCAGAAAGGAAACCAACCCAACAAAGATTTATGTTGAAAGTATAAAGAAAATGTAAACACTGATAATATCACCACCCAGGGATTACCACCATTAACTGTTTGAGACATATTATTCCACATTTTTTCATCCAGATATACAACCAGTACATCCATAACTATACCTTTATTTCTTTTTTTTATACCTTTATTTCTATAAATATATTCACACATTATTTTTAAAGGGACTATTTTAATTACTGCAGTAAGTCGAAGGGAAAGATGGCTAGGTTGTTTTTCCCTCTTTAAACTCTTAAACTGTGAGGCACCTGGGTGGCCCAGTTGGTTGGGCATCTGCCTTCAGTTCAGGTTGTGATCCCAGAGTCCTGGAATGGAGCCCTGCACCAGGCTCTTTGCTCAGCCGGGAGCCTGGTTCTCCCTATGCCCCTTCTTCTCCCCCTCCCCCTGCTTGTGCGCCCTCTCTCTCTCTCTCTCCCTCTCTCTTTCTCTATCTCAAATAAATAAATAAAATCATTTTTAAAGAAGGCAATATGTTAAAAAAAAAAAAACTAAAAATAAACTCTTAAACTTCGTGGGAAAAGCAACAGTACAGTAACTACAGGGAAGAGGAGAGTGTGTCCAGTAATTGTGTGTTTATATTTTCCAGAGTTGCTAGATGCAAAACAACTTTAGTTGCATATATTGTACTCTGGAATAAGGTCTTAAAGGTGAATTTAAAAGAAAAATGGTTAGCCATCCCAGAAAAAGTACAGGCAAGTCTTCGATAGGAAAAGTGACAAGAAAAATTCACAGACATAAGAAATCTGGGGAAATCCATCAATAGAGTGTCCTAGACCACAGGCAGGGAAAACAAGTATCAATAACTAGATTATTTACTTCTAAGCATGCCCGACCATATGAGCATAAGACAGACTCCTTGAGGATCTTTTCTCTGTCAAAGAGTCTCTTAGATAGTAAACCAACACAGCCTATGACCTTGATAAAGAAAAAGGACAATTATAGGGGATGCCTGGATGGCTCAGCGGTTAAGCATCTGCCTTCAGCCCAGGATGTGACCCCAGAGTCCTGGGATAGAGTCCTGCATCAGGCTCCCTTCATGGAGCCTGCTTCTCTCTCTGCCTCTCTCTCTGTCTCTCATGAAAAAATAAATAAAATATTTAAAAGAAAAGAAAAGAAAAGAAAAGGGACAATTATATAGAGCTGCAAATTCACTCAACAAACTTACTAGGACTATGTTCCTGTCTTCATGGAGAGCATAATACAGTAGAGGAGACAGAGAGGTGACTGTAAAGATAAGTGGACATCTACTGTATGCCAGACATTATACTAAGCACTTTACATGCATTATCAAGTTTAACATTTATAATGATCCATTCTTATTCTTATCCCCTTATGACACATGAAGAAAATAAAGCTATAGGCTAGGTAACTTGGTTGAGGTCACAAAGTTAGTAAATGATGGAGCTGAGATTCAACCCCAGATCTATCAGATTTTAGAGCCCCTGCTCTGGGTCACTGACAACCCAAGTAGTTAATGTTACAACAAAAGTTTGTACAAAATTCTGAGGGAACACATAAAAAGCATCAAATATCTGCCAGGGGAAAACTTGTAGAGCAGCATAAAAATGAAAAAATTCAAGTATAAATATAATGTCAGCAAGTGTTGAAATAAAGATGAATGTAAGCATTGATAAATGAATGGAAAAGACAAGATCTCTGCATGGGAGCCTATTAAGCCTGGATTTTAGAAGCAGCCTTCTTAGTTTTGCAATTCACTACATAATTCCATCCTGTATCATCTAATATCTTTACCCCTGTTTTAGTAATTAATCATATATTGACACCCTTGCTTCTTATCAAGCTATTTTTTCTGTGAGTTGCCTCCATACATAATTGGCCATAAAAAGCAAAATGCAACATGTTTGATTTTTTTGTTTTGTTTTGTTTTCTAGATCCCTAACAGAGGTACACACTAGAATACTAGGCACAGAGGATATGTATGAGTTGAAGTGATATCCATTTATTTAAAGTTGATTCAAACTGGTAGAGAAGATATGCAAAGAAGATCCAACATATGGATAATAGGGAGTCCCTGAAGAATAAAAACAAAACTTTAAAACAGAGGACATATTTAAAATTAGAATCTAAGAAAAATGCCTAGAGATAAGAGAAGATTTAAATCTATATAATGAAAGGAACATACAGCAATGATACCAGAGACTAAGCAGGGAGCAGGGCACATTGTTCCTTGTAGACCACTACAGGAAATTTAATTTTTTCTAAGTGCAGTAGGAATACTTTGGAGGGCTTTAATCAGAAACAACATTGATTACACAACATGGAGAAGTAAAAATGTGTGTGGACCAGAAAAAAAATGAAATATGAGAATTAAGACATGGTTTTACTTTACAACACAAGGCCTTTCTGCTTCCACTTTAGCTGTGGCAATTCTCTTACATTCTTCATGCATGGGACCCCCCTTTTCTTTCCATTTATCAGAATTCTACCCATGATGAGACTAACTTTATGTCAACCCTTTTGGGATAAAGCATTGGAAAACTAAGAATAGCAAGCAATTTAGGGATTAAGGATGTGAAATGAACACTAGAATTGTTGAGATAAGCCTAGGAAGCATTGCCAGGTGATAGGCATGGGAAATGACTGGGTAATCAGAAACCTGTTGCTAAGGTAGAACAAGTGAAAATTACAGTGCAGAGTTGGGGAAGAGAGGGTATGAGGAGGAATATTCAGGAAGCAAATCTTGTGACATGGCCTAGAACTCTTCATGTTAAGCATACCCTGGAATATCAAATGTCTATTCAAGAGAAGGTGGTAGAAATGGAATCAGAGAAAGAAACAATTAGAAAGATTTTAAAAGGAAAAAAATATGCTTTGCATACAAACCACTTTGCTGTGTGGAGAAATATTAGGAGCTTCTCTGTCAAACTTTTGTTATTTTAATATCACTGTTATTTTTTTCTTATATTCTCTGTATTCTTAAATTTTCATTCTCTACCTCTCAGATTATATGTGATTTTATGTAAGATTAAAATTCTCCTGTGGAGTGTTTTGGTCCTGACAGCATGGAGTATTAAACTATTGTGGACCAACTTCCACTATAAGCATATTAAAATGCCATATAGGGCAGCCCCGGTGGCGCAGCGGTTTAGCGCCACCTGCAGCCCAGGGTGTGACCCTGGAGACCTGGGGTCGAGTCCAATGTCAGGCTCCCTGCATGGAGCCTGCTTCTCCCTCTGCCTATGTCTCTGCCTCTCTCTCTCTCTCTCTCTCTCTCTCTCTCTCTGTGTGTGTGTGTCTCTATGAATAAATAAATAAAATCTTTTTAAAAATGCCATATAAAGTAATACAAAAAATTTAATTAGTCAAGATTGAGTAAGGAAGAAAGAAAAAAAAGAAAGGGAAACTCTTTGTCAAGAACAAAAAGTGGATTCAAAATCAGAGCAGTAGATTTCAATTATCCTGTAGTAACATGGCAAAATGAGATACTGGACTTGGATATAAGGGCTTAGGGCTGGAGGGTGGGGATTGGACATCTACACAGGGAAAAATATACAACCTTCAACTTGAAAAACGCAGGATGTTGGAACTAGGACTTTGCCAAGATGATCTATTAGATTTATGACAAGGGAACTAAAAAAAGGGGCATCCCAAGGAGCACAGAAGTAGCAAAGAGCTCTGTGCCTAATACTAGATGGATTATATGTCCAGTGGGGGATTAAAAACTCTAGACTATTCAAATGAGGGTGTGGGATTCATATTTTTAGTGCCTATACAGTATAGAAATCCCTAAATTGGTCTAGGACTCACAAAATTTTTCAGTCCCTAACAAGAGAAAATATAAGACATTAAAGCAGAGTGACTCCCATAGTTCTAGAGACTAAGATGAGAAAAAGTAATATTCCATATCCTCCAAAATGAGTTCATAATATGCAAGAGAGATGAAGAAAAGAACCAGCATGAGGTAGAGCTCATACACACATTGGAAAGAATCTGTGTGCTACAAACTAGATATAATAGCAAATCAGAAAGATAATTCTAGATATTTAGGTTAAAATGAAGGAGTTGACACCAAAAACATGATTCTTAAAAGGAAAAATTTATAAATTGCACCTCATCAAAATTTAAAACTTCTATTCTCCAGCAGACCCTGTGAAATGATGAAGATAAGCTGCAGACTGGGGAAAAGCATTTGCAAACCACATATCCAATAAAGTACTTCTATCCAGACAATACACAAACTCTTAAAACTGTACAGTTAAAAAAATCATTTAGAAAATGGGCAAAAGAGGGGTGCCTCAGTGGCTCAGTCGGTTAAGTGTCTGCCTTTGGCTTGGGTTGTGACTCTGGGGTCCTGGGATCAAGCCCTGCACAGCTCCCTAGTCATCAGAGAGTCTGCTTCTCCCTCTGCCTCTCCTTCTGTGTGTTTCTCTCTCATTCTCTCTCTCAAATAAATACATACATAAATAAATAAATCTATCTTTAAAAAAAAGAAAATGGGCAAAAGACATGAACAGACATTTCACCCAAGAAAATATACAGCTGACAAGCACATGAAAAGATGCTAAACATCATTAGCTGCTGGGGAAATGCAAAGCCTTACAAGATTACCTATTAGAATGTTGGTGAAGTTATGGAGAAACTGGATCATTCATACGGTGCTAGGACATAGCCACTCTGGAATACAATTGGCTATTTCCTTTGAAACTAAACATGCAATTATCATGTAACCCAGCAACTGAATTCTTGAACATCTATTCCAAAGGAATAAAAACTTATGTTCACAGAAAAGCTGTACATGAATAGCCATAACAGTTTTATTCATATTGGCAAAAAACTAGAAACAACCCAGGTGTCCTTAACTGGTGAAAGTTTAGACAACTATGGTATATTCAAACCATGGAATACTACTGAATAATAAAAAGGAGTGAACTATTTAAAAAAAATTTTTTTTTGTATTTATTTATGATAGTCACACACAGAGAGAGAGAGAGGCAGAGACACAGGCAGAGGGAGAAGCAGGCTCCATGCACCGGGAACCCGAAGTGGGATTTAATCCCAAGTCTCCAGGATCACGCCCTGGGCCAAAGGCAGGCGCTAAACCACTGCGACACCCAGGGATCCCCAAGGAGTGAACTATTAATTACAAACACCAGTTGGTGGATCTAAAGGGGATTACACTGAGTGATCTCAAAGGTTACATACTGTGTTATCCAATGTATACAACATCTTGATATAATAAAATGATAAAAATGGAGAACAGATCTGTGGTTCCCAAGGTCAAGAACAGGGTGGCAAAGTGAGAGAAGTGGGTGTAGCTCTAAGAGCAGCCTGAGCCTTACAGTGACAGAGCACTTCTGTGTCTTCATTGTGGTGGTGGTTACACAAAACTACACATTCTTAAGATTGCATATACACACACGCACACACACTTTTAAAACACATGAAATCCAAATTAAACAAATGAATATAGATATATAGGAAAGAAAAGAAGCTGTGATAAAGAAAACCTAGGCAGATTTTTTAAATACAAACAAAACTTTTAGAGATGAAAAATACTGTCACCAAAATAAAAAGCTTAAAAGGCAAATTAAACAGCATATTAGACATAGCTGAAGAGAGAAACTGTTACCTGAAAAATAAGATTTGAAGAAATCACACAGAATGCCATTCTCAGGGATTAGGAGATGGAAAATGCATAAGAGAATAAAGAGAGAGGGATGCCTGGGTGGCATAGTGGTTAAGTGTCTGCCTTAGGCTCAGGTTGTGATCCTGGAATCCCAGGATCAAATCCCACATCCAGCTCCCTGCCTCTACCTCTGCTTATGCCTCTGCCTCTCTCTCTGTCTCTTATGAACAAATAAATAAAATCTTTTAAGAAAGAGAGAGAATAAAGAGAGAGAACACAATGAGAAGATACCACATCCCACTAATAAGAACTCCTTGAAGGAGAAAATAGGGCAAGAGGCAATATTCAGGGAAAATAGATGAAAATCTTCCATACTTAGAGAAAGTGGTAAATGCTCACATTGAAGGACCAGACATGAAAACAAACAAACAAACCCAGACAGGCAAAACTACAGAATACAAGAGATACTGAGAAAGTGTCAAAGCAACCAAAGGGGAAGGCCATATTACCACAAAAGTGTAGCTGTTAGACCAACAGCAGACTTCTCATCAGTAACAATAGAGTTTGAAAGTTTAGATTTATATCTTCAAAGAGAAAATAACTAAAAATTATATGCACTAAAGTATCTTCTAAAATAAGGCTAAAATAAAGTATTTTCAGACAAACAGAGAAGTTTATTACTCACAGGCTATACTAGAAGATCTATGATAGTTATTTCTTCCTGGAGATCCAAAAAAAAGAAATCAAAACAAATGTGAAGAAATGAGATGCAAAAAATAGTTGAGAGATAAACTGGCAAACAGGTAAGTAAAATCTACACAAATACTATTTCTAAAAACAACATCAATAATATCAAAGACTGATTGGAGAACAGAAACCAAGTGTAAATAAAATATGAGTGAAGAAGAATACATCGAGTGGGAGATGGGGAGATTAAATTTAAAGAATTTAAGGCCTTTGTACTACTTGGGAAGAGAATAGAACTCTTGGTTAACTGGAAAAATTGTTAACAGCAACTGTGTGTGTTAAATATTAACAATTTAAAAAGCCTCTAAAAATATAGATATATAATATACAACTTTCCAACCAACAGATGGAAAAAGAGGACTTAAAAAATCAAGACAAGGGGTGCTTGGGTGGCTCAGTCAGGCAAGCATCTACCTTCAGCTCAAGTCATGATCCCAGAGTCCTGGGATCAAGTCCTATGTAGAGCTCCCTGTTCAGTGGGGAGTCTGCTTCTCCCTCTCTGCCTGCTGCTCCCTCTGCTTGTACCTGCTCTCTGTCAAATAAGTAAATTGTAAAAATCTTTAAAAATAAAAATTCAAGACAATAGTGGGGCACCTGTGTGGCTCAATGGGTTAAGCCTCCAACCCTTGGTTTTGGCTTAGGTTACGATCTCAGGTCATGGAATCAGTCCCCACATTGGGCTCCGTGTTTGCTGCGGAGTCTGCCCAAGATTCTCTCTCCCACTCCCTCTGCCCCTCCCTGACCCCACAGGAAAAATAAATAAATTTTTTTTAAATAAAATATTTTTAAATAAACCTCTAGACAATACGTGACAGGAAAAGAGAAACAAAGAAAGAACAGGGTAAACAGAAAATATGAAATAACTTGTTACCATTAAAACCAAATATATCCATGATCAAAATAAAAGAAAAAGGATGATTTTCTGACTACATTAAAAGTTAGCTATTCTCAGGTTGGATTTAAAAAAACAACAAAGTCCTTCCATATGTTGATGAAAACATAAAGATTTTTTAAAATATCATGAAAATATACGTTTTTAAAAAGCTGGTACACTAACATTTTTATTATACAGAGTAAGTGTTAAGGCAAAAAGTATTATTTGTGATAAAGCATCATTGCTTAATAATGAAAAAAATACTAATTCTGTTTTGTGTGATGCTGTTTTTTCACTGTCTTGAACAATGCCTGGCACACAAGTAGGTGGTCAGTAAATGAATGGCTGAATAAATTAAATCATGAGGAAATTACAGACCTAATAGTGTAGTCATAAAATATATAGAGAACAGGAGGGCCTCAGTGGCCCAATCAGTTAAGTATATGATTCTGGATTTTGGCTCAGGTGGTGATCTCAGAGTCCTGAGATGGAGCCCCTCAAAGAGCCCCACACTCAGCAGGGAGTCTGCTTCTCACCCTATCCCTCTGCCCCTTCTCCCAGCTTGCATGCATTGTATCTCTTTAAAATAAATAAGTAAATCTTAAAAAACAAAAAATAGAGTAGAATATGACAAGATTATGAGGAAAATTGATAGATCTATAATAACATTGGTAGATTTTTAACATTTCTCACACATGACATAATGAGATCAAACAGACAAATTTAGTTAAAGATACAGATGATTTGTGTAACTGACTTAACAAATTCAATCCAATAGACGTATAGGGAACTCTATACCCAACAATTATGGAATACATAACTTTTCAAGGTCACTTATAAAATTATATAGAAAACATTTACAAATACTAACTTTGCTAAGAAGTCTTAGCAAATACTACAGAATTTATATATAGATAATGCTTTCTGAGTACAATCTAATAAAGTTAGATATAAATAATAAAAGTATTTTTAATGTTTAGAAATTTTAAAACACATTTTTATTAAATCTTCAAAGAAGAAATAATTATGCATATGAAATACATAGAAAATGAACAGCAATGAAAACATTGTATATCAAACTCATAGCACAAATAGAATGAAAGGAAAATGTATTGTCTTACATGCATATATTTTAGAAATAAGAACGAAAATTAATGAGTTACATTTCTAAATCCAGATGTTAGAAAATGAATAATGGAGTACGAAGGAAGGTAGGAGGAAGGAAATAATAAAATCACAGCAGACATTCGTAAAATGAAAAACAAACACTGAAGAAGCTAAGAAGGTAACTATTTACTTTGAGACACTTTTTCCCACATTTTAACATTTCTGAAATATTTTACAGTTGGTGATATCTAAGATTCTTTTTTTTATTTATTTTTATTTTTTTAAAATTTTTTATTTATTTATGATAGTCACACAGACAGAGAGAGAGAGAGAGAGACACAGGCAAAGGGAGAAGCAGGCTCCATGCACTGGGAGCCCAAACGTGGGATTCGATCCCGGGTGTCCAGGATCGCGCCCTGGGCCAAAGGCAGGCACCAAACTGCTGCGCCACCCAGGGATCCCGATATCTAAGATTCAGTGAAATATGATAGACAAAGTTCTGGTAAGGTTGTCCAATGAAAAAAAGAGAAGGCACAAATAAACAGTATTAGAAATGATATGAAGATATAACTATGATTATAATAAAAACTTCTTTGACAAAATTAGTGCCAATAAATTTGAAAATAAATGACATGGGTTTTTAAGATAGATGATTGAATTTAACTTGAGAAGAAACAGAAAATATTACTGGACCTATGATCATAAAAGAAATGGAATAATAAATAAATCTACCACAAAAATGGGGCTCATAATATTTTATAGGCAAGTTCATTTCCAGAAAGTGAACTCAAAAATGGAAATTTCATTTTTAAGATTCTAATATATATCCTTGATACCAAAACCAGACAATGACTATAAAAGAAAGAAAAATATAGGTCAGTCTTGATTATGAACATAAACATAAAAACATCCTATCAAAATAAAAACGAGCCAAATCCAGAAATATAGTTTTTTTTAATGATGACCAACTGGGTATATTACACAAATATAATGATGAATTACCCTAAGAAAAAAATCTATTGTTTCATTTCAACACATTAATAAATTAAAGAAGGAAAACCACATAACCACCTGAGAGGATCCTGGAAAAGCATTCAGTAAAATTCAAAAACCGCTTATGATTTAAAAAGAAAAACCTACAAAACTCTTAACTAGAAATAAAAGGACACCTCCTAGCCTAAAAAGGAATATCAAGCAAAAGCTACAGAAAATACAGTCAATAGTGAAATGTTAGAAGCATTTTTACATTCATGGGAAAAAAGATACAAATGGCTGTCTTCACCACCTCTATTTGTCTTTGTCCCAGAGATCCCTGTGCAAGAAACAAAATGTGTAAGAATTAGAATCATAGAAACAAAAATTTCACAGCATATTAATCATAGTTGTTCCAAATTCTCATTCTGATATTTCCAACATCTCTGCCATATTTGAGTCTGGTTGTGATGCTTAATCTGTCTCCTCAATCTGTATTCTTTGTCTTTCAGTATGCCTTGTAATTTTCTGTTGAAAGCCAGATATGACATGTGGATAAAAGGAACTGAGGTAAATAGGCCTTTTGTGTGTGGTTTTATATTTAGCAGACTAGGGTTACACTGCGTTTTAATGTTTGCTATTGCCTTAGGTGTCAGAGGTTAAAATTTCCTCTGGAGTCCTTGTCTCTGTCTGCCCTCCTGTCTTTAGGTGTCTCCGAAGACTTCTTGAATAATATCTGAGACATGCAATCCTTTCACTTGTATTCCCTTAGTATTATTCAGAGGCCTTCTTGTGGTGGTGGATATGTGTAGGGGGAGGAGAAGTGTCCTAGAGTCCCATGATTAGGTCACAGACTTCTAGTGAGCCTTTGCCACTAGGCTGGGACTTTACAAAGGCTTCCCAGTTTTGTTTAGTTTTTACCCCCTTTAGTGAGGCAAGAAGTTTAGAGGTAGCTGACATTGGGTATTTCCCCTCCTTCAGGTTGGTTAGTGTCTGGTAAAAACCCAGTTAGCTGCTGGGCTCTGGTAAAACAGTTTCTCTCAAGGCCTTGATAAGAACAGAATATTAAGAGACTGGGTATATTTCAAAACAGAATTTAAAATGTCAATATCAAGTCAAGTCACTAAAACCATAGTTAAAAGACAAGTTCCAGGCACCTGGGTGAATTTGTAGGTTAAGCATCTGACTCTTGATTTCGGCTCAGGTCATGGTCTCAGGGTCGTGAGATCAAGCTCCACACTCAGCAGGGAGTCTGCTTGGGATTCTCTCCCTCTGCCCCCCCCCTCCCCAACTGGAATCTTTTCCTCCCTCTCTCTCTGTCTCTCAAATAAATAAGTAAATCTTTAGAGAGAGAGAGAGAGAGAGAGAGAGAGAGACATTCCATGTTGGCCAGGTTGGAGAGAAATAAGAAATCTCATACACGGCTGATAGATATCTGAAAGAGTACAACCTCTTTGAAGTACAATTTAGTATTAGCTCATAGAACTGAACCTATGTATCCTAGACCTCAACAATTCCATTTTTAGATCTATACTCTGAACTATTTGCCTTTTTTGATGTGCTCTTCTTTGCATGGATGATGCAGAAGCAATTGTAGGTAGAACTGCTAGGGATTTAGCACAATCAAGGCTGTGGCAGTTGGGCTTGTCAGTGTCAGGCACTTGAAACAAAATCATCCACATCATCATCATCGTTATCATCATCATCATTATCATCATCATCATCATCATCATCCTGTTACACTTAGTAATTTTATTGATGAAGCAGTAAAAATTATTAATAAATCTTATTAAATCTCATCTCTTCAGTACATGTCTTTTTAATATTAATATTCTGCATAGGGGCATGTGGGTGGCTCAGTGGTTAAAAGTCTGCCTTCGACTCAGGTCATGATCCTGGGTTCCTGGGATCGAGTCCTGCATCTGGCTCCCCATGGGGAGCCTACTTCCCCCTCTGCCTCTGTCTCTGCTTCTCTCTCCATGTCTCTCATGAATAAATAAAATCTTAAAAAAGAAAAAAAGACCTGTTAGGTCCTCATTTAAAACTAATAATAATAATATTCTGTGTAATGGAAAATACACATAAAGAACTTCTTGCACATCGAAGTATGATGGTTCTCTCAAGGAAAAACACATGCATTTTTTTTGAGCTATGAGCCGAACTAGCTGCTTTTTTTCATAGAACACCCTTTCTACTTGAAAGAAAAACTAAAAAACTATGGTTATTCAGACTTGGGATTTTGGCAGGCATTTTCTCATAAATGAACAAAGTGAGCCTGTCACTTCAAGGAAAGCAACTGACTGCATCTGTTGCCAATGATAAATGTTGAGCTTTCAAGCAAAGTTAGGATTTTGGAAAATGTGTGTCCACTACCATGACCTTGACAGTTTCCCCATTTTAAAAAACCTTTATGATTAAATTGGTGGTGATATATGTAAATGTGTTTTTTTATATTGTATAATAAAATCTGTCAACATTTGTAAGATCCATATTGTGAACCAATGTCTCCTTAATGACCAAGAAAGATCAATGGGTTTTAGTGTAACAAAGCATGAGAAATGCATCAATACGATTTCAGATTCCACATTTGCAACTAATCTTTAAGAAGCCAATACCTGTAGACTTCTGACTTAGTATCTTCGGTGAGGAATATCCAAATTATCTAAGAAGGTTATTAAAATTCTCCTCCTTTTTCCAAATACATATCTGTATGAGGCCTGTTTGTCTGCATATACTTTAACCAAGACAATATATTGCAACAGATTGAATGCAGCAACAGATATAAAGATCCAACTGACTTCTATTGAGCCAAATATGAAAGAGATTTGCAAAAGTGCAAACCAATGACCTTATTATTGTTATGTTTATATGAACTAGTAAATAAATATTTTTTAAATTTCTCAGTTTTAATTTTAAACACCATAAGTATTGGGGCAGCCCGGGTGGCTCAGCGGTTTAACACCACCTTCAGCCCAGGGCCTGATCCTGGAGACCTGGGATTGAGTCCCATATCGGACTCCCTGCATGGAGCCTACTTCTCCCTCTGCCTGTGTCTCTGCCTCTCTCTCTTTCTCTCTCTCTCTGTCATGAATAAATAAAATCTTTAAAAAATAAAAAATAATTTAAAAAAAACACCATAAGTATCAATAGATATAATCTGTATAGACAAAAGCTATTTGAGGTCCTCAATGATTTTAACAGTTTAAAGGATCCCGAGAGCAAAACTACCACTCTAAAGAAAAAAAGCTCCCTTATGTTACCCATGAGACACATATAAGTCTATTCATTATAGCAGTGTTTGGATTCAAAAGAATTAAATTCCTTAATGTTTATCAATAAGGGAATGAGTAAATACATTCTGATATAATCATGTAATAAAAAAACACCTCTCTAAAGTTAAAATAAATGAGCTAGATTTTATGTATTAATGTGGATGATTGTGGAACATGTTGAGGGAAGTAACATGTTGCTAAAAGAGGGGCACTGAATGATGCCACTTACATACATTTCAAAAACAGGGATATTGTGACTTATGGATACACCCATATTTAGTAAGAATATACAACCCTGTGGAAAAACAGAAAGATACATACCAACTTCGGGATGCTAATGGGGTCTGGGGCCAGGGAAAGCAGGCGAAGGTTCAAAAGGACATATGAAAATTATTTAGGGGGGGGAGTAAATATGGCACAAAGTTAAGTTGACCATCTGGGGCCATAGGTATTGTTCTGTATATTCCTATCCATTGAAATATCACAATATTAAAATATACTTGTTTTTAAATGCCTCTGTGCATTTATTCTCAGTTAAGAAAAATCCAACTGGCTGGTTCCCAGTGGAATACATTTTCTCCATCCAAGGCTGGACAACCAGCTGTCCTGCTTTTTGCAGGCTGCTTCTTGACCCTAATAGATGACTTGGGATATTTGAAGGGTAATGTCTTTTCTGTCTGCACAGCTCTTGATCCTGGGCTCTCAGTCATGGCCGCAAAGGAAATTCTCCCTCAGATTTCTTACAGAACTCCTGCAGCTGTCAGGCAGGGCAGGAAGCCAGCATACCCAGAGACAACTTGAGCAGGCATCAGCATAGTTCCCACTTGGGGCAGGAGTCCCAACACAAAGTATCCTGTTCCTTTTCCTTTTCCCTCTGAAGCCAGAGAGCAAGCCTTTGATTCATGGGGCGATGATATCATGTAGCCTGCTGGGTGTAGCTGGGCTCTGGGCGAGCATCTGGGAGACACCTAATTCCCCCAGCGCT
The DNA here is from genome assembly GCF_018345385.1 of Vulpes lagopus. NCBI lineage: Eukaryota > Metazoa > Chordata > Mammalia > Carnivora > Canidae > Vulpes > Vulpes lagopus. Next base: position 114,882,216 of record NC_054828.1, read on the forward strand.
CCCCAGAGCCTTGTGAGCCCCGCTGGGGAATTTCATGGTAGAGCTGAGATGATATTTTTACCTTTAAATTCATACATTCAGCTCAGAAAGCCACTTGGCTTCCCGGAATTTTTATTAAGAACACCCTCAGCAATAATTTTCAGACTCCACAGCCTCCGATAAGGAGGAAAGAGCTTGATATTCTGGTTTTGTTTCTGTTTGAAGAGCGTATCCCCAAAGGAATTGCGTGTGTCCCAGATTCAACACAGCTGTTAATTAGAGCTGAGAACACTTGGTTGACCCCTGTGTGGCTAATTGCTAGAATTGAGAAGCGTCTCCAAGGGCCTCATATGATAACAACGGAAAATTGTACTGAGCATCACCTAACGCTTCTGGAACCAGTTCAGGACGGGAAGCAATAGGCTCCCTGCGGTTCCTGGCGCGAGAGAGGCAACTCTATGCCGAAGGAGCAGTATTAAGGATTCTCTTCAGTGATTAAAACACCCACATTTCACTTTGGATGTGTGACTTGAGGCAGTGTGCGCGGAAGGGCTTCTCAGAGAGCTCGGGATTGTGCAGCACAGCATATGTGGCCTACTTCGCAGGGCTTTGACTACTCCCCTGACATCTCACCCCTGTGCCAGCGCCACTGTCACCTCCGAGCCCGGTGCTACGGGTCAGCAGGTGGGCAGCTTCTGAGGTGCTGCCTGAAGCAATTGTTCTGTTTCCCCATCTTAAAGGGACAACCAAGTGCTATTCTTCCAATGAGAAAAATGTATGGAAATCACCTAGTGCCCGGCCTGGCACTGAGGGGTGGCCATCAGCTCCCCTCCCGTCAGGAAAGCCTATTGACAAGAGAGCTGGCCAGAGGCACAGCAGTTAGGGAGACCAGGAAGGGGAGGCCACCAGGGGATGAGAGGAGGTGTCAGGGAGGGCAGAAGGGCAGCCTTAGGAGAGGCAAGGAAGAGAACTGGCTCTTCCTCCTTCCTCCCCAGGTCCTGGGAGAGAGTAAAAGTCAGCAGAACCGACCATGACTGTTTTGGCCTTCTCAGCCAAGAGGCCTAGAGCATACCCCAGATAGTTTAATGGCCTGGCTGACCCTACTCCCTTGGCCTGGCCTAAGGAAGATTGCCTGGAGCCAGCAGTGTAAGGAGAGACCCATGATTCCTTTTCCAGAAGAGATCTAAACCATGGGTCCAATTCCAGGAAGTGACAGCAACAGAAGGCAACCCAGAGTCTGCCATCTAGGGCTAGGAAGGGCAAAGAACCAAAGGGAGCTGAAGAAAAACGAATTGATTGCATTTTCTTCTAGACCCAGACTGGTGGTTTCAGGCACCCTATGCCAAGGACAGCTAGGAACCCCACAGATCTTGAGCCTCTAAATGGATCTTTCAGACCTTCCTCCTCCTAATGAACACTTCTCGCTAACAAAGTATATGGAGGCTGCCCCGTGTGCTCAGCCTCTGTTGGACAATAGTTAAGGAAATGGAGACAGCAAGCATGGCTGCTGTCTGTAGGCAGAGGACTGGAGAAGAAAATCTAATAGACAAGAAATCACAATGTGCAACAAAAAGCATCAGCTGTTTAGCAAAATGGGGCATGGGACACCTGAGTGGCTCAGTAGTTGAGCATCTGCCTTTGGCTCAGGGCGTGAATCCAGGGTCCTGGGATGGAGTCCTGCACTGGGCTCCCCACAGGGAGCTTGCTTCTCCCTCTGCCTGTGTCTCTGCCTCTCTCTCTGTGTTTCTCATGAACAAATACATCTTTAAAAAAAAAAAAAGGCAGTGCCAGGCTGAGTCTGTAGATCCTGGAAGGAGCAGCAGGGAGGGCTGTGGTGGTCTGAAAGGCTTCACGGAGAAGTTTGGATAAGGAAGGGCAAGTGGGGACCTTAACGGTAAACACAGAGTCAGCATGCCTTGCTTAGATGAATCTACAGGCTGATCTCACTTAATTGGAAGGTCCATGTTAGAGAACAAGGAAAAATCATCATTACTGCCACATATTTACATGGAGCTTTGTATTTTGAAGCTTTTCATCTAAATTTTCACAATCGCTCCTCACACGGCTTTTCAGAAATATTTTTTGCTTTTAGGGTTGGAAAATGTCTTGGATTTTTATACAGCCAGGCTCCACACACTGCATTTGAGTCTTTGATCCTCAAGAGGTCAAGTGACTAGCTCAAGGTTGCACAGTTAAGTAGCTCCAGGACTATAATTCAGGTCTCATTCTTCTACTTAAGTGGACTTACCAGAAAGTGTATAAATGCAATTTTGATTTTATTTATATGCAGTCATTTTCTATAATAGAGACCTACAGTTAAAAAGAATAATTATATATGTTTTGTTTCCTTACAGTAAAAGAAATATATGATCATCACAGAAAATTTAGAAAATATAGGTTAGCCAAAAGATAAAAATCATCCATAAACACAGCATCCATTTCATAGGCTTTGAAAAATCATTAAAAGTATGTATTATTTTCATCTGATCCTTACACATAGGTAGCTTTATTTTAGGTATAAATGTCTCTGGTCCCCTTTAAGGAGAATCACACTAGGTAGGAGAGTGGGCCGAATCTTAAAGGCATGATACTTGGAGGCCAAAGGTCTAGGTTCAAGACCTGGTCATTACTAGCTGTGTGGTCGTCCATAAATCAGTCAACTTTCCTGCACTTTGGGTTCTCATTTACAAAATGATGGGGTTTCAGTGATCCCTCTCTTAGCTTGCTAAAATGTCTTTTCTAGGACTTCAAAATCAGGCATTGTAAGCTTAGAACAGTTCATTAAAACAAAACAGTTTCTGATGTTTTTAAAGGAATGTAACAGCAGGTTAAAATAGGCCTCTTCCTTTCTCAGGGTTTTGGCTGGGGCTCCAAAGCTAAGAACAATGGGTTTATGTCTCCCCCACACTCACACACATTGCAAGCAAGATACAAGACTGTCAAGGCAGGACTTGCATAGAGAGTGACCTCCAGCTTGTTCTGCTTCAGTTAGACCTTCATGCCCACCCCCGCCCCCTCCCAGGCTTCTCAGAGAAGGCTAAGAGAAGTGACCTAGAGGCTGCCTTCTCATTCCACTGGAGGAAACAAACAAACAAAAAAAGACTTTAATGAAAGGCTGGCTGGTGGCCCCTTAGGCAGCAGAGCAAAGCCAATGGGTCCCACAGCGACTAAAGCTGCACTTAAAGAAACGATAGAAAAGTTTATGCCACTAGAACATGAAGAAGAGAGTTGGCCTCAGTATCTTATATACTCGAAGAGGCCCTTCTAGATGTTTCCAACATAGGACACACTGTGTGGGGTGGTCTGCTGGAATTCAGGTGATAAGGAGGAAATTTCAAGAATCTAACTAAAGTGGGTATCAAGCAAGCAATGCTATAGTAGGCTCTCCCAGGGAGGTAGGGTCCTCGACAAATCTTCCAAAGCATCACTAGAGAAATACCCATTAGATCTGCCACTCACAGAGGACTCTGTGATTACAACTGCAAGAGCCACGGAACACCTTGCCTCTTTGTCTCTAATCCCCTCTCTCTCCTGGGCCCAGCTAGTGCAAGGGGAGGTGAAAGGAAGAGAGAAGACATGTGTGTGAACTGTGTTTGCAAGTCTGGCTGTGGCCCATACCTGTGGGAGGGAGAACTCTAATTTGGATAAGAAACTGAAGTTTTGAAATGACACTGGACTGAACTTTTCAATATTTGAAAGGAAACAGAAAATCATGGGTAGGGAAGAATGATTGGAGAGAACATTTTTAAAGGGTCAGTCATAAGGTTGGAAAAAGTTGCTTTCTGCTTGAATCCTCCCGACTCCTACCTGTTTCACATGCCAGTTACAGAGGATAATTTTGGTGAGTTGAGGGAGGATTGCAAAGGCAAGTGATACTGGTGGCCCGATCCCAATCAAGAGGCTGCTGTCTAGAAATTGGGCAATAAGGTGTGCCTGGGTGGCTCAGTCAGTTAAGCAACTGCCTTCAGCTCAGGTCATGGTCTCAGTATCCTAGGATCAAGCCCTGCACTGGGCTCCCTGCTCAGTAGGGAGTCTGCTTCTCCCCCTTCCCACACCTCTCCCTCCCCACTTGTGCTCTGTCTCTCCCAAATAAATAAATAAAACCTTAAAAAAAAAAAAGAAATTAGGCAATAAGGCCATGGGAACTGAGGGTATTTCTGAGGTAAATCTGGCAGGAATTAATGACTGCTTAGGCGTGTTAGACAAGTAAAGTGGGTGACTCATAGAAGCTTCTATAAAGTTTCTAGTCTGAGAGACTGGAAGATGGTGACTTGATGGATAGCAATGCCACTTCTACGGCTAAATATGTGTTCTAGAGAGATCTCACACTTAGGTCAATGATGCCACATTTTTGGAACTCTTTCCCTTGAGTCTCCTGAGCCAGTGGCTTCTGAGCCAATTTATGAGTCATATAAAAAGTCATTACTTTTCACTTATCCATTTTTCATTTAATCCACCATTTAACAAACTTTCATTAAGTGTTTCCTATGTGTTATGCTAGTCATTGCAGAGAAAAATTAGTGGGGCCCAGGGTCAGTCCTCAAGCTGCCCCTAGTCTATCTGCTCCACCTACAGCAGTTACCCTGTTATCTCTGGCTTTTGTGGCCTCATCCTTTAATTACCTTATGCCATTGCCTTTATGTAGAAAGGAGCTCAGTATGGCTTAAATTGGACATTACCATCTTAAGTACATGAATTTATCTCCATTTGTCCGTTTTCCATTTTGTTTTATGTCCTACAGAATTCAGGCCGTTATGACAACATGGCCCAGAAATTTGATCTCTGTCCAAATTTGCACTTTCTAAATGTAAGTAGATACTCAAAATGATTCTAAAAATCACTGGCACAAAATGTACCCAAATAGGCCCACACAATTGTTCTCTTTCTCTTTCTCTCTCTCTGTAACACACACAATCACACACACACACACACATTCATACTATCCAGATGCAGTTCAACGTGATAAAATATGTATCTAGTACTTGGAATATCAAAGTTTGGTGTTAAGTCCTCCAAGAGATATAAAAATTAGAAACAGTGTTCATTCTTTTCAGAAGCCCACAACTTAGTAAGAGAAATAGATGCATTTATAGGTAGACATATGTAATAAGTGGTAAAGTGTGGAAGCACCTGGGTGGCTCAGTGGTTGAGCATCTGCCTTTGGCTCAGGTGGTGACCCCGGGGTCCTGGGATTGATTCCCACATTGGGCTCCCCCAGAGAGCCTATTTCTCCCTCTGCCTATGTCTCTGCCTCTCTCTGTGTCTCTCATGAATAAATAAATAAAATCTTTTTAAAAAGTGGTAAAGTGTGAAGAGATATAGTAAAAGAATAAATGATAAATTATAACAAAAGAACAAGGGAGAAAGAATCTACAGTAATGCTCGAATTCAGATTGCTTGACTTTTGGACCTCAGGTACAAAGATCTGAGGTAATGACACTCTTCGATTTATTCAACAAACATTCCTGAGCACCTGCTGTGTGGCAGACACCTTTCTAGGTATGGAGGACATGCAACTCTTATTCAAAGTGGGGATACATACAGTCAATGAATGAGTAAGCAAATATCTGATAGTAGTAGCCATGGAAAGAATTAAAGCAAGGGGGTGGGAAAGCAAGTTATTAGGTGACTCTTATTTGGTAATCAGAAACAGCCTCTCTGAGGACCTAACATCTAAGAAGGAGCCAGCCTGAGAAGGAAGATCGGAAGGACAAGCATCTCAGACAAAACAAATAGCTATTGCAAAGTCCCCCAAACAAGAATGAATTTCATGTGCTGCAGAGAGGAAAAGAAGGCAGGTTGTGCCTAGAACTCTGTGGGCAAGACAGGGAGACCCAAATATGATGAGCCTGAAGGGGTGGGCACCGATCAGGTAAGTAAGGCTAGGTTTTCAAATAATATAAGGTCTAACTGATTCTTAAATGTGCACATGCTCATGTGTGTGCACACGCACATGTGCATTTGCACACACACACATACATGCACATGGAGTTCCAATACTGTTTCAAGCATTGGCAGAACTTCTGGAATCTATGACGACTTTGCAGGAAATAACACTTATTTGGATCAAGTTTAAAAACTCATTATTTTCTATTCACATCTAATGCTTAATTTGACTACACAAGTTTAAGGAAGAGAAGAAATTTGCAAACTCTACATGAACTCTAAGCATTAGCAATAGTATCACTGAACAGAGTATAGGAAAAGCCATGAGCCCCTAAAGAACAATTTGAAAGCAGAAATCCCATGACAGCAGGCTGGGTGAGTGGAACACTTCCAATTATGGGGATGAAAAATGAAAAATGGTTTTTGCTATGTTTCTCATTAGGCTGGAGATGATTATGCCATATTCTCAGCACTGGTTTTGGATAAGGCTCCCCCTCTCACATTGTTGTTTTTCCAATCCCCGCTCCATAGGTATCCTTCCCAGGATGTTTGGATATGTCCTCAGACGGATATGCCTCTTTGATAAATGCATGGGTTGTTTTCCACGAATGTGATTTTAATCAACCAACATGAAATGGTTCTATGATATTGTTCTGTCTTATTTATTTACTCAAGACTATTTTTAAACATCTATCCATATTGCTCTATGTATCTCTAATTCATCACTTCCGATTGCTGTAGAGTATCTTATGACAAAGATCCTTCATATTTTATTTCCCCACTCCCCTAGAGATGGAAACTAGGTTGCTACACACTCTCTATATGTAAGGAACATCCTCATAAAGATGCCCTTATGGGCTGAGGTGAGCTGCTCTGGGGGATTACAAGGCCATAACAATTACTCTCACTCAAATTCTCTTGATAAAGCTAGATTGCTCTCCTGAAGGAACGCAGTGGTCCACATGCCTATGTTCATAAATGATTTATACAGAATATACTAAGTTTCAGAGACATATGGGGATGCATACAAGATCCAAGTCTTCCAGTTCAGTTCTAAGTCTTTTTCCATTGGGAAATTGCCTTTCTGAGAAAGATTACATTACCCACATGGATGTGTACAAGCACAGTTGCAAAGTTTAGCTGAATTACTCCTTAAGGGGTATAATTATCCTTCACTGCCCTCATTCAACAATTATTTGTTGAAGACATTGCTTTTTTTTTCTTTATGAGGTCAAGATTTGACTCCCTTTCATCATCAAATCACCTATACCAAGCAGATATGCACTAGGAATGAGATCCTCCCTTTCCTTAAAGGAACTTACAATCTAATTTCCTATCATAAGCAAAATCAACATTACTATTGGTAGCAGATTTTTCAGAAACTTTCTATGGTTTTGTTTTCTTCCATCTGCATTTCATGCCCTCAAAATACCTCAAACTGATCATTTTACCTGGTCCCCTGTTCTCCGTTTCTGGACATTACAAACTCCTTCAAACTTCAGGCCCCAGATATCTGAATCATACCAGAAGACACTTACAAGCCTATTGACCAGTGCCCAATATATAGCACAGTGATTCTCTTGGGAGTTCAGTGCTTTCTGAGCAAATATGGCAGAACCATAAACTAGATCCATTTTAGCTGTGGTTGGTTATGCCCTTGGGTTGGAAATAATTAATTTCCTAGACATGTGTTTCCCAGATGAAATTCACGCTGTGATTTGATTTTTTAAATGCAAAAAAATTCGCCAGCAGAAATTCATCACCAACATGTTATGGAATCTGATGACTAAAAATAATCTCCCCATAGAGTATATGGATGTGGTCTGCAAACTTGGAAAAGAAGAACACACCTGTGAGTCTGTGTAAGAGGGAACAACAGAGGCTCTGAACTGGGGCCCACATTTTGACTTGACTGGTATCAAAGACTATCTCACACGTCAAAAAAAATTTTTTAATCAATTAAATAAGAAATGATTTTAAATTCTTACCATGGACACCAGCCTTCAAATCATGTTCATTCCCTAAAAGGCAAATTATAGGTTGGGAAGAGTGTAGCACGAGGTACACTTAACATCTCCCTGTTGATTCTGAGATGGAATCTGTACTTGACACATGTTTATTCTGTACACAGTTATGTGGAGTCCACTCTTCCCCCTCAGAAAATGGTTCTGGATCCTGGGAAAATAAATCACTCAATTGCTTCAAAAGGAGAATGTTGAAGCAGGGATTTACCTTGGGGCAGGCAGGTGGTAATGACTGAAAGTTGAGAATACTGACAGATTTACACTGAGCTTCTAAGCCTGAGGCCATTATTTAGATTCTAGGGGTCTAGGACCAAAAGTAGTTTGCAAACTTGAGCCGGAGAAGTGGATGCCAGCTGGGGGGCTAGCCCAAGGAGAGAGCCATGCAGCTATCTGGGGGAAGAGCATCCTGTGTGGGGAAGATCTTCCTACAGGGCAGAGGCAGCAGCTCCTGGTTTTGAGGAAGTGCCTTCCTTGATGCTGGCAGTGGCAGCAGCTATCTTGCCAGGCTGGTTCTGCAGTATGGTTCTAGAGTTGTTCTAGAAGTTCAGCCTATAGCCTGCTCTTCCAGCCTTTCCAATGCTTATATGAGCGACCTAATAACTAACTCTCTTTCTGCCTAAAGTAGTTACTATGGATTTTATAGTTGACACCAAGAACTTGACCCAATTTTAGTTGATTATAGTATCAGTCTTAGGGTTTTCCTTTGTACTAATTAGTGTGTTATGTATGGCTTTATCTGATTTATCAGCTTTAAATGAAATCTTTTCACCCCTTAGCTATTAAAGATTAAGAAATAAGTATATTTACCCTCCTCAATTCTTATTATACAACTTCGCACTGGTGCCAAAGATCCCCAGTTTTGGGCAGCTGACTTTCCTATGTAATTCCTGTAAATAGCCATAGTCCTAAATACTTGGTGCCCAGTGTCTGATTACCTCCCACCCCAGATATACTGTTTTTATAATTGCCCTAAGAAGAAAGAGTAATGCAAGAATCGGATAGGGCATCCTTCCATTGGAACTCAAACCTACTCTGTGTTCAGTCAATTACCTAGGTCCTGGTGTGTCTCTCCATGGGATGATGAAGATAAAGGACTAGTCACCCTTTCTCTTCTTGCTGACCCCTGGTTTACAGTTTTCTCCAACAAAATCTAATTCTTAAGCCATATTACATGATGTTGAGGAATTCATTCTGAGCCCTGTTTCATCATGAGTGGTAACCACAAAGAGTCTCACCTTGTATTACAGTGAAGATCATTTCTCAGGATATCAAAAAAAAAAAAAAACAAAAAACCAGAAGCCATCAAAGAAGAGTTCATAACTGCTACATCATGTATTTTAAAAATCAATAAAGCAATAATTGCTATAAGCAAAATCAAAAGACAAATGACAAACTGGAAAAAATACTTACACAGCATATCACAAAGTGTTTATTTCCTTAATATAAAGAGGTCCTGTAAATCAATAAGACCAACACCCAATGGGAAAATGGGCCAATGATATGAATACACAGTTTATAGAAAAGGATGTATAAGGGAAACACTAAGATAAATGACTTTTAAACATAGAAATGGGGCAGCCCGGTGGCTCAGCAGTTTAGTGCTGCCTTCAGCCCAGGACCTGATCCTGGAGCCCTGGTATCCAGTCCCATGTCGGGCTCCCTGCATGGAGCCTGCTTCTCCCTCTGCCTGTGTCTCTCTGCCTCTCTCTCTCTCTCTCTCTCTCTCTCAGTGTGTGTCTCTCATGAATAAATGAAAAAAATCTTTAAAAAAAACATAGAAATGAAAAAAATTAATTTCAAAATTTACTGAGACACCATTTTTCACCTCTTAGAATGGCACAGACCAAAAGGTACAACAGTCCACGGTGTTGACAAGGGTCTGGAGAAACGGGCATTCTTACTGATGGGAATATAAATTGGTACAACTTCTAGGGAGGACAATTTGGTGGTATCTGTTCAAATGATAGATGAACGCACATAACTTTTAGCCAGTATTCCAATCTTAGAGATTCATTCTACTGATTCACTTGCATAGATACAAACTGAGTTACATGCAACTGCAGCACTGTTTGTGAAAGCAAGGTATTTCTAATCACCTGAAGATAACAAGGAAAAAAGAAACGTAATAGTCCACAAAATGGCCAAATCGCTTTTACCCTGAACCTTGACCATACATGAAGGAAGGCTATTCTCCATGGCAAAATGTCCAACCCCAGTAAGGAAGATGATCTGGGCAGAGAGGCTGCATACTGCAGCGCTGGCAGAGTTCAGAATGCTCAGGCATGAGTGGATTCGCCAGGTGCAAACCCAACAGTACCTTGCTCAGAAACGGACGTGCGGGATGCCTGGAGGGCTCAGCTGCTAAGCATCTGCCTTTGGCTCAGGGCGTGAGTGGGGGTCCTGGGATCACGTCCCATGTCGGGCTCCCTGCATGGAGCCTGCTTCTTCCTCTGCCTGTGTCTCTGCCTCTGTGTGTGTGTGTGTGTGTGTGTGTGTGTGTGTGTGTGTGTCTCATGAATAAATGAATAAAATCCTTTAAACAAAGAAGAAAGAAAGAAAGAACCAGACTTGATGCAGGCCAGCTGCTGAAGTTTTCTTGGACTCCATTTGATACTACAGAGGGGTAGGAGAGCAGGTGAAGAAAGTAGGTTCTAAGTGCACCAACTTGCACAGCCTGGGTGGCACAGTGGTTTGGCACCTGGCTTCAGCCAGGGTGTAATCCTGGAGTCCCGGAATCAAGTCCCATGGCAGGTTTCCTGCAGGGAGCCTGCTTCTTGTTCTCTGCCTCTCTGTATCTCTCATGAATAAATAAACAAAATCTTTAAAAATAAAAAAATAAAAATAAAAAAATAAACCCACCATCTTGTCATGGTGAGGCCAGGTATTGCAACAGCTATTGGTAATAAGCTGCCCTGCCATTGCTAAACTTTTCCTCTGAAGAGGACAAAAGGCTAGGCCAGCTCATATAAGCACACATGCAAACCCTACTTAGATTAGGGAGGCTCAGGGAGAGGTTTGGCACTCTGCTTCTGACCCTTCCCCATAAGTATTTCAGCACATAGGTAGTCTAAGCAGCAGGGTCTCCAAGAGACACCATTCATATTGTATTTTGTGTGAACAGTACCCCTAGGAGAGAATGCAATTTGGAGATGTCTTTTGGAGATATACATTATGTCAGCCCTGCTGGAAAAAGTGCCCTTACTGAAAGGTGAGAAGTAATCAAAAGGGAGACAGCACAACTCTTTACAAAAAAATACGACAAAAAAGGAGGAAATCAATAGGGAAAATTATTGGCAGAGAAAGAACAACAGCAGAAAGATCTTGCCACAAAGACAATGAAAATTATGACCCCCCAAATTTCCATTATCTCTAGGAAGTAAAGAAAAACCAATCTTTAGGGAAAAAATAAGCTGTATATAACAAGTACTTAAAGCAGAGATACAAGGGGGTCAAGCAGAAAATGACAAGATAGCTGAACTTTAAACATGAGTTAGTGGGCTGCCTGACTCGCTCAGTCAGTAGAGCATGCTACTCTTGACCTCAGGATCATAAGTTCAAGTCCCACACTGGACATGGAGCCTACAAGAAAAAGACAAACAATCCAATAGAAAATAGGTGAAGACTTGACTGGCTACTTCACAAAAAATAAGCACATGAAAAGGTTCTAAACATGAGTCCTGGGGTGTGGGCATGGGAATGAAAATTAAAATTACAATAAGATGCAGCTATCAGAATTCAAAAGAACTAACAATACCAAATAGAGGCTAGGATGTGGAGGATGCATTCCTGGTTTAAATGAGTACAGCTCTTTTGGAAAATCTTTTAATGATTCCAAAAATAAAAGCAACAACCATGAGTTAGCATTAAAATTTGTTTTCTTTGAGGTAGAATTTATATACAACAAAGTCTTAAATGTATAGCTTGGTGAATTTTTAAAAGGTAACTACTACATTGGGCAGCCCGGGTAGATCGGCGGTTTAGCACCGCCTTCAGCCCAGGGCCTGATCCTGGAGACCTGGGATCAAGTCCCACAGTGGGCTCCCTGCACAGAGCCTGCTTTTCCCTCTGCCTGTGTCTCTGCCTCTCTCTCTCTGTCTCTCTCTCTCTCTCTGTCTCTCATGAATAAGTAAATAAAATCTTTTAAAAAAATAAAGAAAATAAAATAAAAGGTAACTACATCCATGTAACCACATTCTGATATAGACATGGGACATTACTAATACCCATGAAGTTTCCTTCTTGTCCCCTCCCAGTCCAAGAAAATTGCTGTTTCAACTACCCTCGTCTACCACCAATTAATTTTGTCTAGTGTTGAATGTACCACAAATGAAAACATACAGTAGGCACTCTCTTTTATGTCTAGGTCTTTCTACTGTACATTATATTGGTGATAGTCACCCACGTTGTTGTGAATAGCAGTTCATTCTTTTGCAATATTACATAGTATTCTATTATGTGAATGTGCTGCTATTTTACCCATTAACATTTGAATTGTTTTTAGTTTTTAACTATTATGAGAAAAGCTGCTATGAATATTCTTGTACATGTCTTTGGAAGATATAAACATTCATTTCTGTTGAGAATTTACAAAGGAATAGAATTACTAGGTCATAAAGTACCTGTATTTTTAGCTTTGAAACCATTAAAAAGTTTTCCAAAGGTGCTGTACTCATTTAGACCAGGGAAGCATCCTCCACATCCTAGCCTTTATTTGGTATTGTTAGTTTAATTTTAGGCATTCTGATGGCTGCATCTCATTGTAATTTTAATTTACATTTCCCCAAGGACTCATGTTTAGAGCCTTTTCATTTGGTTATTTTTTGTGAAGTAGCCATTCAAGTCTTGCCTATTTTCTATTGGATTGTCTGTCTTTTTCTTGTTAATATGAAGGATTTCTTATGAACAGACATTTCTCCAAAGAAGATATACAAATGGCCAACAGACATATGAAAAAATACTCAAAGTAACTCATCATCAGGGAAATACAAATCAAAATCACAATGAGATACTACCTCACACAAGTCAGAATGGTTAAAATTAATAAGCTGAGGAAACAACAAATGTTGGTGAGGCTGTGGAGAAAGGGGAACCCTCTAACACTACTGGTAGGAATGCAAGCTGGTGCAGCCACTTTGGAAAACAGTATGGAGGTTATTCAAAAAGTTAAAAATAGAGCTACCCTACGAACCAGCAATTGCACTACTGGATATTTACCCCAAAGATATAAATGCAGTGACCTGAAGAGGCACCTGCACTCCAATGTTTCTAGCAACAATGTTCACAATAGCCAAACTATGGAAAGAGTCCAGATGCCCATCAACAGATAAATGGATAAAAAAGATGTGGTATATATCTCTACAATGGAATATTACTCAGCCATCAAAAAATGAAATCTTATCATTTGTAATGATGTGGATGGAACTAGAGGGTATTATGCTAAGCAAAATTAGTCAATCAGAGAAAGATTTCATATCATACGATATATCATACGATTTATTCATACGATTTCATTCATATGTGGAATTTAAGAAAAACAGAGAGCATAGTGAAAGGGAGGGAAAAATAAAACAAGATGAAATCAGAGAGGGAGACAAATCATAAGAGACTCTTAACCAAAGGAAACAAACTGAGGATTGCTGGAGGTGGGATATGGAGTAACTGGGTGATGAGCACTAAAGAAGGCACCTGATATAATGAGCACTAGATGTTATATACAACTGATGAATCACTGAACTCTACCTGTGAAACTAATAATATGTTAATTAGGAAAGAATAGGAAAGAGGAGAGAAAAAGTACTTACCATCATAGAACTGAGGACTACAATAGGAGTGACAAAGAAATAGTGAACACTTGAAAACCTGTAAAGAACACAGAAGAGGGCAGCCCTGATGGCCCAGCAGTTTGGCGCTGCCTTCAGCCCGGGGTATGATCCTGGAGACCCAGGATCGAGTCCCATGCCAGGCTCCCTATATGGATCCTGCTTGTGTCTCTGCCTCCCTCTCTCTCTCTGTGTCTGTCATAAATAAATAAATAAAATCTTAAAAAAAAAAAAGAACACAGAAGAAAAGTTTGAGGAAAAAAGCAAGATGAAAACAAACATTTTGAACTGTCAACAAGATTGTCTCAGTAAATCACTGGACTTCAGTGACATAGAAAAGAATATTTTGAACATTTATGCAAAATCATCAACTCATCTATAAAGGGAAAAGTTTCAGATGAGCTTAAGACTTCTCCATAGTAACATTCAACAACAAAAAAACAGTGAGGTAATCCTTAGAAAGAAAAGAATATGATTCAAGAATTTCATACACAGCCTAACTATCATCATTTAAATACAAATGCAACAGAAATATTGTCCAACTAGCCAAAGTCAGGGAATATAGTTCCTTTCTGGAAGAAAGTCTTACAGGACAACCTTTAGCCAATCAAGAAAAGATGGAGAATTTGGAGATGTGCATTCATTAGATAGGAGCAAATACAAAGGACAAAGAAGGCTGCTGCCCCAGCAACTTGTTTCAAACTCTAGACAACAGCTGAAAATGAAGCTTGTCAGAGGGATCATCACTGTAGGAAGACCATGGCATGTAAGATGGAGCCAACTTCCTGGACCAGACTACACAGGAGAAGTAGCCAGTAGCAACTACAGAGAAGGTGAATGGCCCAGGAAGTGCCATCAGGTCACACCTTGCTGAGACAACCAGATCACTAGTCATGGGCCCCAGACTTAGCTGGGAAAACCACAGACAAAGAGGCACATGGGAGATCAGCAGATACCAGACAGCATATCCGAAACACAAAGACAGGGAGTCCCTCCCCCAAGGGGGAAAAGGGGGGAGACCCAACAGCTCCCCTCTACCCATAAATCCAGATCCAGCTTAGGAAGAGCAAGAGGCCACGGAGCAATTTCATCCAGGAAGAATAAACATTAATGTATACTAAGTGTTTAATGTGTGCTAACTACAGTTATAAGCTCTTTACTTTTGTTTTAATTTGTTTGATCTTCACAACTCTAAAGGGTAAATATTACTGCTCCCATTTTAGAGATACAGAAACTGAGACATAGGTTAAATTGCATGCTTCAGGCCACTCAGCAAGTAAGTGGTCTAGCTGAAACATAAATAGAGACAGTCTGGTTCCATAGCCCACGCTCAAACAATTATGCAAATGGTTACTATTTTTAAAATATCTTTATTTATTTTTTTAAAGTAAGCCCTATACCCAATGTGGGGCTTGAACTCACAACCCTAAGAGTACGAGTTGCATGTTCTACCGATTGAGCCAGCCAGGCACCCCCATAAATGGATTATTTAAATTAGTCAACAAGGGTAAACCTGAATCTTCATAAATAGAGAACAGGTAAAGTAGATTATGTTACATTCACTCAGGAAAATTTAGTGTAATCATTACAAAGAAAGAGGCAGCTTTCTGTGTGATGATATGGAATGATCTCCAAGATGCATTAAGTGAAGAAAAGCAGGGTACAGAAAGGTGTGTCATATGCTATGTTTATAAACAAAAATTTTCATAAACATATGCTGATATCTATATAAATGCTTCTGGAAATACCCTTCAAAACTCACAATAGTTGTTACCTTTGCAGAGAGGGACCAGGAATCCAAGGGTGAAGACAAAACCTGCTTTTCACGCTATTCCCTTTTGTGCCTCTTGAATTTTGTACTCCGTGCATATGTTACCTACTCAAAGACATGACTTAAATAAATAGGTATAAAGAAAGCTCAGGGGCCTTCCAAGGATGTCGGATGATAGAGGCCATCTCACCCATCTGCGTGAGGCTCTTGGGCAGGGGGAGAGTTTTACTGGAGATAATGCTCTAAATAAAAGCAATATCCTTCAAAGGAAAAAGAGGAAGCAAACATAACAGGATGTCTATTGGGGAGTTTTGATGGATCCACCAAGTTCCATAGATTACAGATTCCCAAGTGTGGTGCGAGGCCAAATGGAAATTTCAAAGTAGATGCCAAGAACAGGTTAGATGACTGACCCACATAAAGGCCTAACATGTCGGGAGAGGAGAGAGGGAGGATTTTGTGAGGAGGATTTCTCTAAAAGGAGCTGTGAAACCTGCTCAAAGGTGGAGGAGCTTCAGCCAGAACCCCTGGAAACTGGCTTTGTGCTCCTTGCAGGGTTAATTCTGGGGGCCGTGACTGAGAATGTTAAAGGGGCTAGGTCGCAGAGAAGAGAGAAATAGGGCCTGTCACACCAGGAGTACCAGCAGATACCGTTCTGAGGTCATTTTAAATAGATCCTGATGCGGATGAGCACTCTATGTTGGCAAATTGAATTTAAATTAATAATAATAGTAATAAAAATAGATCCTGCCAGGAGCACCTGGGGGCCTCAGGCAGTTAAGCCGCTGCCATCCATGGCTCAGGTCATGATCTCAGGATCCTGGGATGGAGCCTGTATTGCTGAGCAGGGAGTCTGCTTGTCCCTCTCCCTCTGCAGCTCTCCCTGCTTGTGCTCTCTTCCTCCCTCTCTTTCTCAGATAAATTAAAAATCAAGCAATCAAGCATTCAATCCTGCCTGAGAGGGCATCTTGGTGGTGTGAGGGACACAGGTAGAAAGACCCCTAGGAGGGCTGGGAGCAGACACCAAGAGAACAGGCACAGCCAGCCAATAGGAAGGGCACTGCTCAGATCAAAGGGTTTGTCAGCCAAGGCCTAGGAGCAGAATGGATAAAGGGCCTAGGAGCTTGCCCAGGGGAGTGTTTCAAACATTGCTAGGCCCAGAGAGGGGAAGCCAGACAGTACTACCAAGAAAGGACCATCATTCCAGTTACCGCTCTCCTTCCTATCACACCCACTCCCAGCTCCGGCTCCTGGTGGAGCTCCTCACAGACAACAGACAACATCTAGCTGCTGCAGGAAAGCAGTGAACAAAGAGAAGCAGTTTCCCCCTCCCACCTTCCCTGGATCACAGACTCCAGTCTGCGACAGGCCCCAACCAGAGGAAGGGAGAAGCTGTAATTATGAGGTTGAGGCTGTGTGTGTGACTTAAAGCCACCAAAAGGATGCTTATTACCTGAGAGTGCTGAGAAATGTATCAAGTGCTTGAGTCTTCACCCAGAGGGGGAGAACAGGAGGACACACAAAGAAAGTTGCTTCCACTGTTTGATGAGCCAGTTGTACAAAAAGATTAGTTAACAAGGGCAAAAGGGCATGAATTTTCTTTATCGTTTTTCATTCTAATTAGTGATTTTTTTTAAAAAAGATTTTATTTATTTGAGAGAGAGATAGACTGAGCATGAGCGGGGTGGGGGAGGAAGAAGAGGGAGAGGGAGAAGCCAATGTGGGGCTTGATCCCAGGGTCCTGGGATCATGACCGAGCCCAAGGCAGATGCTTAACCAACTGAACCACCCCATGGTGCCAACAAGGTGCCTCCATCATGAATGATTAGGAAGGTCTATTAATACACATCAAATGTAAACTGTCAATCAAGATATGTGCAGACATCAAGAGAAGGAATAAAAAGGCTCCACATGTTGTTTTATTGTTATATTGGGATGCATTCCATGAAAAGTAAAGAAAAAGATAGATACATTGCAATGTAAAAGGGTTGTATACTCTCCCATCCACCCCATTCTGTGTTTAGGGGCTCCTACTATGCTAGTTCCAGCTGATCTGTAGCTACTCTGAGTCATGGTTTGCAGTCCAGCTTCATCATTTGCTCCTAAGCTTGACCTGACACATGACTTGAAAATTCTTGTGCGTGGTCCTTTAAAGGCTAAGGGAGGGGTGCCTGGGTGGCTCAGTGGTTGAGTGTCTGCCTTTGGCTCAGGTCGTGATCCCAAGGTTCCTAGGATTGAGTCCTGCATCGAGTCCTTCTCCCTCTGCCTATGTCTCTGCCTCTCTCTCTCTCTGTCTCTCATGTATAAATAAAATCCTTTTTAGGGGATCACCGGGGTGGCTCAGAGGTTTAGCGCCTGCCTTTGGCCCAGGGTGCGATCCTGGAGTCCCGGGATTGAGTCCCACGTCAGGTTCCTGGCATGCGGCCTGCTTCTCCCTCTGCCTGTGTCTCTGCCTCTCTCTCTCTCTCTCTTTTTCTCTCTCTCTCTCTCGGTCTATCATAAATAAATAAATAAATAATAAATCTTAAAAAAAATCTTTTTTAAAAGTTAAAAATAAAAATAAAATAAAAAGGCTAAGGAAAGCACAGTGACAGAGTTCCACTGAACCATCTCACCTGGTGTGATGTTTATAACTTACCTTAGAATGTTCTAGTGTAGTAGTGTAGTAGTGTAGT
Source organism: Vulpes lagopus (assembly GCF_018345385.1). Classification (NCBI taxonomy): domain Eukaryota; kingdom Metazoa; phylum Chordata; class Mammalia; order Carnivora; family Canidae; genus Vulpes; species Vulpes lagopus. Next base: position 114,900,370 of record NC_054828.1, read on the forward strand.
TCCACTGAACCATCTCGCCTTGTGTAGATGTTTATAACTTACCTTAGAATGTTCTAGTGTAGTTTATCTTGTGTATAAAGCATCCACTTTGTGGTGGATCTCCTTCATAACTAGTAACTTTTTTAAAAGATCTTTATTTATTTGACAGAGAGAGAGAGACATTGAGAGAGAGCACGAGTGGGGGGAGGGGTAGAGAGAGAAACAGGCTCCCCACTGAGCAGGAAGCCCAATGCAGGGATCAATACCAGGACTCTGGGATCATGACCCGAGCCAAAGGCAGATGCACAACCGACTGAGCCACCTAGGTGGCCCCTTCATAACTAGTAACTTTTTAAAAGATGAAGGAATAAATTTCTATCTCCTAAAAAGAAAAAAAAAGAATTAAAAGGTTCCAAATATGTATGACTTGTTTCAATTATTCACCCTTGAAGAAAGTCATATATAATGACAGAGTATGCATAAAGTTTCATCCCAATACACAAATTAAAATCAAAGCCAGTGACTGTGGCTCACCTGGCTCAAGCTCATAATGGATGATTTAATTATACCCTTATGGCCATTATTCCACATGTAAAAAGGGGTACTGAGTCATTCCTGTCTATTGCCACCACTCTCCTGGAATTTCTTTTTTAAACATTCTACACATTTGTTTATCCAAATAATTGAAGTAAAGTGTTTCTGCCTCCACCATTTGTAGTTCACAAGCTGTCTTCTGCTGTTTTTAGGGGCCAAGAAACATTCTATTTCTCCCTGTCATGTGAAAACTAGATAGTTTCTAATTTTCTTACATCTCAACTCTTCTCCACCGCACTCTGAGACATAAATATCTTTACTGCACATCATTTGTGCACTTTGGAGATAGAGCCCCACAACTCTGAACTTATTCTTCATTTCAGCATGATGTAATCATCTCAGAACTCTATGGCAGGAAGCATGCGGAAGAGACTTTTCATCTTTGCCTGTGCCTGAAATGAACTGGTGGATATTCACATGCAGGAACCAGAGCAACCCAGGTCAGCTATATTACAGATGATAAAACATTAACTTTTAATCCTCGTAGGTTATTGAAAGACACTACAGTCAATTCCACAGACATATGCAATTTTAATTTTTTACTTTAAAAAATTTTTTTAGATTTATTTATTTCAAAGAGAGAGAGAAAGCACATGATGGGGGAAAGGTGCAGGAGAGGAAGAGGGAAAGCAGACTCCCCACTGAGCAGGGAGCCTGACTCAGGATTCCATCAGACCCTGAGATCATGACCTGAGCCAAAACCAAGAGACACTCAACTCACTGAGCTACCCAGGCCCCTCTTTGTTTCAGAATAATATACATCTGATTCTTTTGCAAAGCATGACAATCTTCTCAGCCAAACCTCATTTTGGAAGTTTAGTTCTCCTGAAATGGAACTTTGTACATGCAATAATCTCCCAACGGTTGAAAGAGATTTAAGTATTTATTGTGTAGGAAATGCAGTCTTTATTTCATGGACATCAAGCTCCCCAATTTTTGGAATTTATATATCAGACAAGGCCTAATTTCCTAATATGTCAAGAGTCTCTACTTGATATGAAGATGGCCAACCCACAAGAGAAAAAGGGGCCAAAAAATAAAGTATGGATAGTTCCCAGGAAAGGACATTTAAATAAATCTTATACAAATGAAAAGATGTTGGGGCAGCTGGCTGGCTTATTTGGTAAAGTATGCAATTCTTGACTTCAGGGTTGTGAGTTCAAGCCCCATATTGAGTGTAGAGATTACTTAAAAAAAATAAAATCTTCCCAAAAAGTAAGGATCCCTGGGTGGCGCAGCGGTTTGGCGCCTGCCTTTGGCCCAGGGCGCGATCCTGGAGACCGGGGATCGAATCCCACGTCGGGCTCCCGATGTATGGAGCCTGCTTCTCCCTCTGCCTGTGTCTCTGCCCCTCTCTCTCTCTCTGTGTGTGACTATCATAAATAAATAAAAATTTAAAAAAACATCTTCCCAAAAAGTAAATAAAATGAAAAGAAAAGATGCTTAGCTTCATCATAATGAGGAAAATACAATTTTAAGTAATGCAATATCATTTTCATCTTTTACCATTAGGTAAAGATCAAAAAGTTTGATGACACATCTGATTTGGTGAGGTTGTAGAAAAGCGGGTACACTTATCTGCACAACTTTCTCAGGAGGGCTACATAGCAATACCTATTAAAATTACAAAGGACAGTATGTGTTAGTCAAACCTGCAGAATTGTATACACAAAATGGCAAAAAAAAAAACCCTAAATATAAATTATACCTGAATTTTTTGAAGATTTTATTTATTTATTTGAAAGAGAGAGAGAGAGAGAAAGCATAAACAGGGGGAGCGGCAAAGAGAGGGAGAAGCAGGGAGCCTGATAATGGCCTCAATTATAGTACCCTGGGATCATGACCTGATCTAAAGGCAGATACCTAGCCACTTGAGCCACCCAGATGCCCCATACCATAATTTTTTTAATGAACAAAGTTAATGTCAATCTCCTCACAAGAAATCCTGTGTTGCCTTTTAAGAGTATGAGATTGATCTATATCAGCAATAAATTATAAAATATATTATGTGAAAAAAGTAAGGTGCAGAATTGTGTGTGTTCCTAAATATATTCCTTTCAAGCCAAGACAAATGACACATACTGATTCACATATATACGTTTGTGTATGCCTATAATCTCTAGAAGTGTACGCACAGTGGCGTACAACAAATACTTCCTCTGGGAAGGGAGTGAGGGGAGGCAGGGAGACTCATTTTTCACTATATATACTTTCATACTGCTTGGTTTTGTGTTGTTTGTTTACCATGTGTATGTACTACTTTTCCAGGTATAATAAAACCTCTAAAGATGTGAAAAACACAAACATACTTGCCCTGAACCAAAAAACTTCACTTCTAGAAATTTGTTTCAAAGATACACTCATTCATAGGCAGACTGATGTATGTGCAAGGTTTTTCACTATAGCACTGTCTGTAGCAGCCAAACATTGGGGGAGGGTGGGGATGTGTCACCAGTAAGACATTGGTGAAATCATAGTATTCTGAAATTACGAAATACTAAGAGGCTATGAAAAAGAACAAGGAAGCTCCTTGTATACCAAAACAGAAGTAGATCCAAGCATTTATTTATTTATTCATGAGAGACACAGAGATAGGCAGAGACATAGGCAGAGGGAGAAGCAGGCCCCATCCAGGGAGCCTAATGTGGGACTCGATCCCAGGACTCCAGGATCACGCCCTGAGCCGAAGGCAGGCCCTTAACTGCTGAGCCACCCAGGTGTCCCAGATCCAAGATATCTTAAGTGAAAAAAGAACTCTAGCAGAGCAGGGCATGTACCATTGTTGAGGTAAAAGGGGAAAGATAATATTTATATGCATTTGCTTAAAAGTGCATAGTACCACCCTGAGAAGACTTGGCAAAAACATCAGATAGATGGCCTCTGGGGAGGATAACCGGGCATCGGGGGAAAAGGAGTGGGAAAGAAACTGTTCACAAATCTTTGCATCTTTGAATTTTGAGCCATATGAAAAGAATTATCAATTAACACTAACTGTAGGCTTTCCTGGTGTAGTATCACCAACATAGCTGCGTGGTATATGACAGAGGGGCTCACTATGAAGATAATCTTCTTTTAGTACAATCAATGTGTCCTTTACCACCATAAAAACAACAACAACAAAAAAAAAAAACCCAAAAAACGTAATCTGCCTTACTGTTCGTACAGGAGAATGAACTGGGTCTGTTTCCAGGGAATGCTCCAGGTAGACAAACTGGCTGGCGCCTTGTCTTGGAATCATCTCACCAATGACAAAAGATTTCTCACCTTTTGACAAGGGTGTGGACACCTGGAGGTGAGAGCATACAGGTCACCGAGGGGAAGGCTAGAAGCTTTTCTGAAAAGAACAGTTTCCTCACAGTGATCTCCCTCTCCAGACACAAATGTCTCTCAGCCAAGAGATGCCTGTTTCTCAGGACAGTGCTATTGGAGCAAAACGAATAGCCAGAGAAATTCAAGCCTCGCAGCCTGAGACCACCATTTTTATAATTATAGCCTTATGTCCACCAATAATGTATCAATATTTCTAAATATCTCCAAGATTATTTTATTCCATGATAATGGGAAATAATTTAGATTCAAAAAGAAAACAAGTGTACATGCTCAGACTTGAGGAAGCTGTCCCCAGAGCACATTACCATAATAATGATTAGAGCTCATTAAGTATATAATATCAAGAATACTAATTTAAACTCTTTAAATTACATGACAGGTGAACATTACTGTTTGAAGAAAAGACAGTAAAAATATTGGACATAATAAGTTATAAGTGTACTTATTCCCTATTAAGTATTTCCCATATTTTTTAAGATCTTTTTTTTTTAAAGAAGATTTTATTTATTTATTCATGAGAGACACACAGAGAGAGAGAGGCAGAGACACAGGCAGAGGGAGAAGCAGGCTCTGTGCAGGGAGCCTGATGTGGGACTCGATCCCGGAACTCCAGGATCATGCCCTGGGCCAAAGGCAGGTGCTAAACCACTGAGCCACCCAGGGATCCCTTTAAGATCTGTTTTATTTATTTTAGAGAGAGAGAGCACCGGGGAGGGGCAGAGGAAGAGAGAGGAGAGAAACAGACACCCCACTGAGCACAGAGACCCGTAGTGGGGAGTGGGGCTCTATCTCACAATCCCAAGATCACAACCTAAGCTGAAGTCAAGAATCTGATGCTTAACTGACTGAGCCACCCAGGTACCCCCTCCTTCTCATATTAATTTTTATGACACATTTGGTATCTGAGACTATTTCTTGATCATAAGAGTTTCTGAACCTATGTATCAGTTAGAACTCCTTGAGTTAACAAGTGAAACTCTGATCCAAACACTGGCTTTAACAAAATAGGAACTTACTAGATTATGTAACTGAAGAGTCCAGGAATAGGGCTTGGTGCTATGCGTCTATCTTGGTTTGAAGGCTGAAACATAACACCAGGGAGACTTGCTGTCTGTCTGTTTGTCTGTCTGTCTCTCAGCTCCATTCTGAGACTGGTTTCCACTCAAAACATCAAGATGGCTACAGTAACTCTGGTCCTTACTTTAAAAGCAAAAATCTGGCAGGGCAGAGGAAAAATCTCTCTCCCAGAAGTCCCAGCAAAAGTACTCTCACAGGTTCTGAGCAAGGTTTCTATGAATCGAACAGTCAGTGTGGCCAGGGGAATGCAGTATTTGGACTGACTGAGGTTGCAAGTTCTGTGTCTGAGCCAGGGTGAAGCCCCAGCAGAAGCAGCCACACTAGGGAGGCCGGGGTTTCCACAGATGGGAGCTAGAGTGTGGTTACCAGCAGAAGGGTGGCCACATGGTGGGCAGTGAAGAGAACAGCTGTCAGTAAGCAGCTGTGGCCTGAGGTAATTAGTGTGCAATGGAAATCCAATAGGAATGAGGCTCCCCCCAAGAGCAAGAAAGGCACGCTCAAAGAAGAAAGCGGATGGAAAATAGATGTTTACATCCATCATTTGACATTAATATTTTAAATTAAAGAGTCAATGTTTCTGGACTTGATATGCAATTTCAAAAGGAAAGAATAATGAATGTTTCTGGACTCGATGTGGCAATTTCAGAAAGAAAGAATAATTGCTTTAGTCTTCAAAACTTAAAAAAACCTTCATAAAATAAGCTTTGAGAAGAAAATTTTATCCTGAGAATTACTGCAAATATAAGATGACTCTCATCTAAGAGCATGTCAGAAATAAAAGACAGTGCTGGGAATCGGCTGCTGTCAGTTTTAGACGGAATGTCTAATTTGAAAATGATTTATTCTTTACCATGTAAGGCTCGTCTCTAATATGTAAATCGGAGGTGATTCGTACAACTCATGTAGTGGTAAGATAAGCTCTAGAGTAAGGAGTTCGGGTTAGAAGCAGAGTGACTTTTAAAAACAGTTTTACAGTCGGTTTCTATACTCATCAAGCATTTAATAGCAAGAAATTTAGTCCAAGTATTTTTCTAAGTCACTGCAGAGAATTAATAATTATCAGAGGAAGAAAAACATTTTACTAGTTTCTGTAGAGGCATTGTCCTGCCCTTGGCACAGGGCCCGGTGGATTTAGCGTGTATAATTTCTCCTGAACTCCTCTGGCAGGGGCTATTGGTAGCCTACCCAACAGCTATTCCCCACTTCTTTTTGGCTTAAAAAAAAAAAAAAAAAGTACATAAGTAAAATGAAAGCTCCATTTCGATTGGGCAATGATGTGCCAGCTTCAAGGTCTAAGTAAATCAAGCCAGTATCATTTCCCTTTTGTCAGTCTAGTGATGGACATGTGGTCAAGTTCTGGCCAGAAATGTCTGCTGGGAGCCTCTCAATGTTTCTTCCTGCTCATGGAGACTTAAAAGAAGAGAAAGAGAAAGCCCTTTTGCTCCAGTCTCCTCCCTATCTGCTTAGGACTCGGCAAGCTGAGGACCTGGTGTTTAGAGCAGCTGTGCCATCTGCTGGCCCAAAGGGGAAGGCCAAGAGACCAGCCTGCTTGTGCCCAGTAGTCCAGCTGCTGAACACCCCAGTCATCACCTGCTTGCACACGTTTTGTTAAGTAGCACATTATGGGTCACGTGCTTTGAGCACTTTTAGTTGGGTATTCTGTTGCTTTCAGCCAACCTCATCCGTAAATGATATAGATCCCTGCAAATTTCTGACTTGTAGTTGCCATACTAGATACCACAGGGCTAAATTAGGAGGTTACATATTTGCCTAACAAAGCCTGAAACAAAGGACTGACTTTCAAACAGTCATTCTTGCAGAACAACTATTTCTTAAACTGTCCTATTTTTTAAATTTGATCTGGTGTTTTCCCCTCCTTGCAAAATAATTCAAGCCAGGATTTTTTTTTTCCATTTCCTTTGGAAAGCCATTAAAGAAATGTATTGGTAAGATGACATTCCCTCACAGCTGACACCTGTCCTCCTCTTTCAAATACAGCAATCAGTACAATTTGAAGAGAGAAGTTCTGAGCTCATGGTAAGGAAGAGCCTTCACTCAAAGCCAAAGCAAAGACACAACAGGCCAATCCTGCGGGTGGTGGCAGATGGCAGACCTCACCCACGGAGGAGCTGAAGTATAAACAGGATGACAGGACTTTGTCAGGGAAATTTTGGTGTCAGATGGAATTAGACAAAATAATCTTCGAGGTTCCTCTCAACTCTGAGATTCAAGGAGTGTCTGTTCTTCAATCTCAAATCTTAAAACTGAAATACATCTTTTTTTGACTCTGCAAAACTGCTTTTTTATTATATTATTAAGATTTTTTATTTATTAATGAGAGACAGAGAGAGAGAGAGAGGCAGAGACACAGGCAGGCTCCATGCAGGGAGCCCAACATGGGACTCGACCCCAGGTCTCCAGGGTCACACCCTGGGCTGAAGGCAGCGCTAAACCGCTGAGCCACCCGGGCTGCCCCTACAAAACTGCTTTTATTACCACCTTCTCTCCATAAACATCTGACACCCATGTTTTTTTTCTTCCTGACTGACTACTCCTCATCCTTAGCAGTATGCAGCCCATACTCTATACGCCACCTCTGGACTAAAGTGTTGGTTCTTTTAGTAATGACCAAAGACTTAAGCCAAATCCAACATTTTTCATAACCTTTAAAAAACTAGATAATTAGTTTTTTTCCTGCAAATGCTACAAAGAATCAATATGTATTTTTAGAATTCTCAATCTTGTGTATATGCCTCTGATACCAGCATCTGGTGGAGTTGCTTGCTATTGTTGGTATCCTTGTTGCCCATATCTTTCTTGGTTTTCACATATGCCTGGCATGATATTTTTCCCAGCTTTACTGAGATTTTATTGACACATAACATAGATGTTTAAGGTACGATGTGATGACTCGATACATGTAAATAATGCAAAATCATGGCCACGGTAAGGTTAGTTAATTCTCCAACCCCTCACATAATTACTTTTTTGTGTGTGTGGTGAGCATATTTAAGATCTACTCTCTTCACCTGCAGGTATAGTGCAGAACTATTAATTATAGTCCCCACGCTACCCATTAGATCTGCAGAACTTATCTTAGAGCTGGAAGTCTGTCCCTTTCTTAATCTTTATACTGTCTGGATCACCTGCCGCATCTAAGACTGTTTCCCAAGCCCTGCTTGAAATTCTCTCCTTCCTTCCATGACATTCCAGACACTTGAAGGCTGTTTTTGCCCTTTGTAGTCTTTATCAAGATATAATTGAATCATTTGGGGGAGCTTTTAAAAATTACACACATCCAAGCTCTAGTCCAAGATTCAGGGAGTCAAATATGGGGTGCCTTTGTCTGAACATCCTGTTTTTAGAGTATATATTTCCCCCAATCCCTTCTTCCATCTATTCTGGTTTATAAACAGGGAAGAGATGGAGGATGGCTGTTAGAGTACCAAGTCCTGGTCAATATTACACGATTAAATTTAGATTTTAAACAACTGAGGGAAAAAGGCTTGGCATGTGCTTTTAAAAAGTGACCAAGGGGAACTTCTCAAAAAGGAAAGAAAAAAACCCCTAACCATAGGAACAGAATCATAAATTAAGCTATGTTAGAATTAATAGCTTCTATTTATCAAAAGACACCATTAATAGCATGGAAAGGTAAGCCACAGGATGGGGAATTATATTGGTATCACATATTATTGAAAAGAGACAATAAATAAATAAACTGGCATCTAAAATGTATAAAGAATCTTTCAAATCAATAGGAAAAATACAGACAACCCAATGGGAATTCATGAAGAATTCTGGAAATTGCCCATGAGCAAGCCAGCCTCGGACATTGACTAGCTCTCCAGTCTGCAAAGCCATCGTGCAAACGTGTCAGCGAAGAAAACTTTCTTACTCCTTGTCTTGCCTTTGCCTCAGCCCTACACTCACCTCTACCCTGGCTCCTTGCATAGTTACTACCAAAAGCACATAGTTTAGAGGTTGCAGAGGAAGGAGAGTGAGAGAGAGAAAAGCTATACCCACAGACCTGGACTGCAGCAAGTGCCAGTGGGGAAAAGATTTAATTGCTGAGTTGAGGTTATCTTCACACAGTATTTTAGTGCTGTTTTCACCTGATGTATAATTCTAGGTTGGCAGCTGTTCAACACATTAAAGATATCAGTCCTTAATCTTTTGGCTTCTCCAACCGCTGCTGAGAATCCAGCAGCCAATCTAAACCATTGCTTCTTTGAAGGTAAACTGTCCTTTCCCTCTGGCTGCTCTTAATAGTTGCTCATTGCTTTGGTTTTCTCTGCTTTCCCGTGCTGCGTCTGTGGTGGCTTCCTTTCTGTGATGTTCCTTGCGATTTACTGGGCTTCTGTGGGTCGATGTCTAGTACTGAAAAATTTTGGTTATTATCTCCTGAAATATCACTTCTGTCCCTTTCTTTTTTACTTCTTAAGTTCTCCAACTGAACGTTCATTGTATTCTTTTTTTTTCTATTCTTTTTTCTCTTTGTGCTTCTTTCTGAAAGGTTTTGTCTCATCTGTCTTTTTCAGAATTCTTTCTTAACTGTGTCTAATTTGTTCTTAAATACATCCACTGATTTAATTTAGGTTACTCTTTTTTTTTTTTTTTACTATTTGAATTTCTATTTGGTTCTTTTTCAATTCTATGTCATTTTCGTATACGTTATAGTTTTCTGCTAAAATATTCATACTTGACTTGTATCTACTTGAACTTGATATGCATAATTGCTTTACAGTCTGTATTTGGAATCCCTGAGGGACTATTTCTGCAGTCTGATATATTTTATTTTTCTTGTTCACAGTGTTTTATCATCTTGTATACCTGGTTGGTTTTCTTCCTATGTCCTGATAATTGTATGTTTAATTATTTTTAAAAATAATTTGAGGCCTACTATGATGTTCCTTTCTTCAAAGAGAATTTTTTAAAAGATTTATTCTATTTGAGAGAGAGAGAGAGAGCACGAGGGGGGTCAGAGGGAGAGGGAGTGAGAATCTCAAGAAGACTCTGCTGAGCATGGGATAGGGAGACCAAGGGGGCATGCAGGATTTAATCTCATGACCCTGAGATCATGCCCTAAGCTGAAACAAAGAGTCAGACACTCACCCAACTGTGCCACCCAGCTGTCCCATCCAAAGAAATTTTTTATTGCTTCTACCAGGCACTTGAAGTCACCAACATTCCAATATTACCCTAATCCAGTTTTAGGCTTGAGATTTTCCAGGCCACCCAGATGACTCAAAGACAGACTGCAGAAGATGCAAGGGCTGGTTGATTTCCAATTCACTCTTATTTCTAGGGTCTGTCAACCTCCACTCAGGATGCAAGGCACTCACCTGTGGCGGGCCCTAGGCACCAACTTTTGTCATCCTAGCCCGAGAGGAACTATTAAACTTCTCAACCATCTGCTCTGGACTACTGCACCCCCTCAGGACAAAATGGCACCAGTACCACGCTCATCTTTATGGATTTTTATCTTCTCCAGGAACTTAGCCTGGTAATTCCTCATTATTTGTTAATTGGCTATTTCTAAAAAGGTGATTTTATATTTTGTTCAGCATTTTAGTTGTCTTCAATGAGAGGATTTTTTAAAATGACTTTATTTATCATTCCTGGAAGTGAAAGACTAGCCTTAACTTTCCATCTCCTACTTAACCATCCTGTGACTTCTTGAGGAAGCACAGACATAGTGGAAACAATGGATGTTGAGGTTTTGGTATGGTCCTCTCCATTAATTTTGTATGATTTAGAGCAAATTACCTAACATTTGACTCTCAATTTTGTAGAAACAAATTAAAATTAACACACACACACAAATTCTTTAAGGAAATTTAAGGAAAATATTCAAGGGAATTAAAAGAAACATGTATCACTTAGGCCTGAAAGACTTATTGCATTATTCTCCAAAATGGCTTAGTCTGTGCTGATAAACATAGGAAATTGACAACCTTAAAAACTAAACCAAAGAAATTTTTTGGTTACCTAATTATTCAGATTTAATCCAGATCTTAAATAAGATTATGTTTGATCCTGTTTTGTCTTAGTCACAGCTGACATATTTTTTTCTACTGGGCTCTCTCTCAACATGAAAAAGTAAGAATCCCCTTTCTGTCAAATATTTCTGATAAAAAATGTTTTACTCATGCAAATATGGAGCTTTCACATCTGTATGAGTGTCAAAGATTATAAATTGTGTTTTGGATAATTGTGGCAAGTTTAAAGCGTGGCTAATGTTAGGTGGTATTGTTATGTGTTATCTGCATAACTAGGTTATGTTGCAGGAATAGCTAATCCCAATCTTCCACTGGTGTAACCCATGAAAGTTTACATTTCACTTGCACAAAGTTGGCTGCAGGTACTGGGGCTCTTCCCAACAACTCCCTTCCAAGCACGCCTGACACCCAGGCTGTTCCATCTTGTGGTTACACCCATCTCCATGTTTAGCCTCTGCTGTTGGGGCGGCGGGAAAAGAGAAAAGCATCAAGACCTAAAAAGTGCTCTTCTCTTTATTCTTTGTCCCAGAAGTGACACATGTCACTTCCACTCACAACTCACTTGTCATAACTCATCACATAGAACCATCTAACTGCAAAGGAGCTGGGAAATGTATGGGAGCACATGGATATTCAGTGACTAATAAATTATAATAAATTACATCACTTTAAATATGATTGAACTTAAAATGAACTCCTTGAAATATTTCCAAGTTAGAGTATTCCTGAAACAATAGGAAATCCATGGTGTGATTTCCAGTATTTGAAGAAGCAGATCCTCTGCTCTGTCTCCCCCACAATGGTTAATTTTTAAAGAGGTTCTGACAACTTCAAACATAAAACACAGCATGGAACTTTGTTTATTCTTGGATAGTTGCCTTACATTTAAAAGGAAGGAATTGGACTGATTGCTCTCTCATGTCACTTAAGAGCCCTTGAAAACATTGTTTAACATCCCCAAACGGCTATTTTTTATTTTAAGTTAGAATAATTTTTTCAGAATTCTTTTTTTTAATCTAAAACTCTATGTACCAGCCCCTTGGGGAAATTTTTTTTTTATAAGCTAACTAGAGCTTCAGGTAAATCTTATGCATCTGGTTTTTGTCACACGGGATTTCTATCCAAGGACCTTCATTTTTCTTATGAAGGCATTTCGTGAGGCAGCATAAGTTAAAAAATGGAAACACCATTCCTCAGGTACAATGGCAAGGAGTGAGATCAGTTTCTTCAAAAAACATTTTTTTTTCTTCTTCAAAAAAATTAACATGACTTTATGTCATTGAAACTTTGCCCTCCATACATAACTTAGCGCATCTGAGTTTAAGTAAGAGACTTCTTTAGTAAGAGAATTTTGCTAACTTTGTTAATAATGTTTCCTGTGTTCTATTTATTGGTGAGAGATTGAGAGACTATTGGTCTCTGGACTTGTGGTTGCAAAATCAGATCCTAAAGGGTCTAAACAGGTAGACAAGCAGATTCATGGTGGTCGTGGGAACAGTTGAGAATAGGAGAGAGCTTCTTTAAAGTGGGGATCCAGTATCAGCTTGTTCTTGTTTGGCAAGAATTTAGGACCAGTGTTGCCAGACCTTCCAAATTAGAAATAAAGGAAAGAGAGAAGTTAAGAAGGTAAACAGGTTACTGGCAAAGGATTATTGCTGGGAGAGAGAGAAGCTATGTCTTTCTTCTGACTCTTGGCTTCCCTCTCAGTTAAGCAATTGAGAGAGAAGCTAGGGAAGCAAAGGCTGTGGGACACATGCAAGTAAGATTTAAAACAGCAACACGGCTCTTAGAAGTCAAGGACTGAGAACACAGGGGCAAAGAATAAAAACAATTGGAATAGGAAAAGCAGTAACTAACAGTTATAGAGCACTTGCCATGTGTCAGGCAATATTCTAAGAGTTTTAGGTGTGTTGACTCATTAAATCCTTAGAACCACTGTGCAGTAAAGAATTTAGCCTAAAAGAGAGGTCTGGGCTTTGTCTAGCTCTAGGAGGTAACCTCTATATTCTTGGACTTTTCCAAGTGACAGGGGTGTCTTTGTTGTTCCATGGTGAGCCCCTGGGACCACACCTGCGACTTACACTAACAAGGTGATCCATAGTAGGCCCCTAGGTCGTCTACTCGAAAAAGATGATTCGAGGTGGGGGCTGGCCACAGCACAGACCAACAATGTGATTAGAAGACTGAGACTTTGGGCCACATGATACCAGTCTAACTTCCAGGGAGGGGAGAGAGATTGAATTCTACCATATGGGCAATAATTCAATCAATCATACCTGTGTAATGAAGCTCCAATAAAAATTCTGGACACCGAAACTCAGAGGAGCTCCTCTGGTTGACAATACTCTTTGGGTATTGTCACACTTCAGTGTTGGGAGGGTAACACATCCTGAACATGATAGAAGCTTTGCATTTGGAACTCACCCACACTTAGCTCCATCTGTATCTTCCTTTAGCTGGTTCTAATTTGTATCCCTTGCCAAAAATAAATGCGACTATGAGTTTAATAGCTTTCAGAGAGTTCTGTGAGTCTTTCTAGCAAATTATCAAACCTCAGACTAGTCATGAGTAGCTCTGAATCTATAGCCAGCTGATCTGAAGTGAAGGTGGCCCTGGGATCTTCAAACTTCCTACTGGTGTCTAAATGAAGGGAGGCTTCTAGGGACTATGCCTTCTGACTGTGTGGTTTACTAAACTCCTTTGCATGTACTTGTTATAATGACAGGATAACACAAAGAGGGTAAGTAATTTGCCTGAGGTCACACAGGGAGTAAGAGGAAAAACTTGGATTCAAGTAAGGGCATTGCAACCATCACATTATATCACTGCTCTGTTACCTCAAACCCAATGAAAAGAATGTCTTTTTTTTTTTTTAAGATTTTATTTATTTATTCATGAGAGACAGAGAGAGAGGCAGAGACACAAGCAGAGGGAGAAGCAGGCTCCATGCAGGGAGCTGGATATGGGACTTAATCCCGAGACCCCAGGATCACGCCTTGGGCCAAAGGGAGGCGCTCAACCACTGAGCCACCCGAGCGTCCCCCAATGGAAAGAATATCTAATAGCACCTTGGAAAAGGTTTGCTTAGAAATGCTTTCAAATGCACTGTGATATACAGTAAGAATCTATATTTTATATGACTGCTCATTAAACACACATACACACACCTGAAACAAAATGTGACATGCTCTGCCATTTTCCAATCTTGATTATTTGTGTTTTCTAAATGCTATAAACCTACCAAATTGATTTCCCATCCAGTGAAGAATTTTGCACCAGCAGTGTAAGAAACGCAGGTTTAGAAAGTTGTTTTAAAATAGTACTTTCCAATTCTGGTTTTAAATAGGAATAACCTGGGGGATTTTTCAAGAAAAATGCAAAGCCCAGGCTCCGCCTCTATAGATTTTAATTCAATTAGTGTAGGATGGAAGTAGGGCATCAAGATTTTGTGTTTTTAAAGTCTCTGGGTACTTCTGATGTACAGCCAGGAGTTGAGAATCACTGTTCAAAAATATTATCTACTGTGTGATTTCAAGCAAATGTTTTAAGGAATAAATATGCTCTTTTATTTTAAAATGAAAATGCATGGCTAAATATGGTGACCTGGATCCCTTGCAGCTCACTTTCATGGCTATGGTATCTATGGTAGTTTTATACCTAAACTGCAAAGCAACTGTTTGAACAACTAAAAAATAAATATGAGAACAGATTCTGTAACTCTAAAGACGTGTAGTCTTTAGTCTACTACACCAGTCACACACTGGTGACTTTTCACTTAAAAGTGATTTTGTTAATTATTAAGAAGAAAAAATATTCTTTTATATTATATTGTTATATGAATAATCTTTATTTATGTATAATTATGTATAATCTTATATATTACATAATGTATAAATAACATATAACATATATTTTAAAATATGTATTAACATAATCAATATTAATAATATATAAATAGATAACAGATATATTACTATATAGTGCCAAATTATTTTCCAAGTAACTGTCTCAATTTATACTAGCAAGGTATTAGAGTTTGCTTTGTTCTTTCCCTGCCAACGCTCAATATCAGACATTAATTTTTGCCAGCCTGATGGATATAAATTTGAACCTGAATATATCATTTCCTTGAAAATAATGAGGTTTATCATTTTTACATGTATTTATTGTCTATTTGGGTTTTCTCTTCTGTAAAGTTCCTGTTCTAGTCTTTTGCCCATTTGCCCATTTTGGTAACTTCTTACATGACAGCCTATTAAAGCAAAATATGCCACAGTGAGATGATCTTCAACCAGAAATCCCTCCAAAGTATGTTTGTATAGAATTCCTTAAGTTTTTTGGTGATCATTTTAAATATACTGAATTTGTAAATTTAAGTCAAGCTATTAAAAGTTATCCAAGGGGCATGCCTGGCTGGTTGTTGGTAGAGTGTGTGACTCTTGATCTCAGGATTGTGAATTTGAGCCCCACATTGGGTATAGTGATTACTTAAAAATAAAATCTTTAAAATAAAAAGAGAGAAAAGAAAATGATCCAAACCACCCATATATTGCTGGGGCTTCCTGCTTTTTTCCATCTCAAATCTCTCTGATCACTGGGCTACATTGTTCTAGGATGATCTCATAGTGGGAATCACATGCAAGGCCTTGCGTTTACTGCAGGATAGAAACCTAGATAGAAAAGAAAAACTGACAAAACCAAATATTGTGGAGAAAAATAAATGAGGGTATGACTGAAAAGTAGCTTGTCAAATGGAGTTTTCTTTATGCATCTGGCTTCCTGACAGAGGATAAAGGTAAAGATATGCAAATGAGCAACACAAATGAAAAACCAAAGTATGCAAATACAAATAACAATGACTTCAGGAATATAGCTAAAACATGAAGAAAAGAAGACTCACCTTACTGGCTCACACCCATAATAAATTACCCAATAATCACATCTGTAATGAATGACTGGGATCCTTCCCCCGCTTAGATTCCACCCCATTCTTACAACCATCACCTTGCATAAAGCTCAGATCCATCCTGCTAACCCTCCAGTTCTCACCCAGCAAACCCCAACCCTGTTAGTATTCTGTTTTGTGTGTCTTTAATATTTTATTTATTTATTCATGAGAGACAGAGAGAGAGAGGCAGAGACACAGGCAAAGGGAGAAGCAGACTCCTTGCAGGGAGCCCAATACGAGACTTGATTCTGGGACTCCAGGACCATGCCCTGAGCCAAAGGCAGATGCTCAACCACTGAGCCACCCAGGCATCCCCTTATTGGTATTCTTTAAATAAAATATTATATCTTTTCCCAAAAATGTTATAATTCAGTGTATTCTAAGGAGCTTTCATAATTTGACCATTTCCCCCATTTCTTCAAGTCTTTAAGCTTAAAAGTTTTAAATTAGTCTGTTTATACAGATGTGTATGTGTGTGTGTGTGTGTGTTAATCTTTTTCAGTGAAAAAGTATGCTGCAGGAAAATACTTTGAAACATATTAATGTTTCCACATTGCTGTGGTTTTCATTCAAAGCCCTCTGTCACGTTAGTTTTGAAAGGCTCATCAACATAAAAGGAGGTGATTTCTTTGATTATTTCTGAGCTGACCTTATTGTTTGTCGATTCTATTTCACTCTAAAAAGACGAATATTTCCATTTTCATTGTTTTAGGGAAAAGCAGCTCTCTATCTAAGCCTGATATTCTTTCTGCTCTAGGAAGAATTGTCCAGAGAAAGCAATTGTGCAGTGTCAGATAAGAGGAGACTGGAGCCAGATGAGCTAGTTCAGGTGGAGAGAGCTCCAACTGGCCTCCCACAATGAGCTGACTGCCAATGGCAATGACCCTGGAAATCTGGGGGGAAATCTAATTCTGCTAAATCAGAGAACCTCCCAAGACAGGAGAATGTGAGGTTCCCAGCCACACACACACACACACACACACACACACACACACACAAACCCTGCTCTACCTGGTTTTCCAATGTCCTGGGAAACAGTCTCCCTCCTCTCTCTCACTTTGTCCAGGGAAACTTCTAAACACAATGGGTACCTTGGGTTTATCCAGACTAGACTGATATAATTAGACTGCTTTTTGAATTAAAGATAAAAAGTCAACAGTTCAGTTAAGTTCAAAAGGTAGTAAGCCTCAAGCCCTAAAGAACGCAAGGAAAAAAATCTTAAGGATGCTAGGTTAGAGAAAAATCCAGGAATCTCTAAAATATAAGGAAAATCTGCCTTAGATCTCATGACAAATGATGAGCCAGAGCTCCCTTCTACCTGTGCCATTCTGATACTATATCAGAGTCACAAACTCATTGATATCAGGAATTCTTTTTAGTGGACATAGTTTATTTTCCCAATCTGTTATTTTGGAAAAATTCCAAGCTATAGAAAATGACAAGAATAGAACAACAAATACTCCATATACAATTCATCTAGATTCACTAATAGTTGACATTTTGTCATGTTTGCTTTATCTTACCTTCTTCATATACTCTTTCTTTCCTTTTTTCCTGTTCCCTTCCTTCCTTCTCTCTACTGGATCATTTATTTTAAAGTTAGTTACAAATTGTTATGACATTTCACCCCTAAATCTCACAGATGTTTCTTGTTTTTTTTTAATTTTTTAAAAAAAATTTATTTAAGTAATCTTTATACCCAACATTGGGCTCAAACTCATGACCCCAAGATCAAGAGTCATATACTCTTCTGACTGAGCAAGCCAGATGACCCTCATAGATGTTTCTTCTAAGAACAAGGACAAACTCTTATAATCACTATACACTTATCACATTGAGGAAATTTAGCACCATTGCAATACTATTATCTAATATACAGCACATATCAAATTTCCCTAATTATTCAAATAATGTGTATCATAGCTGTTGGTTTTTTCAATTCAGGATCCAGTAAAGCAAGATGAATTCAGGATTTTTTGTAAAGCAAATAATGACAAAGAAAGAAAAAAACTTAACTCTAAAGATCATCCTGAGAGCAGTGAAACTTTTCCTACTTGCAAACAAAATTAACACTGATGACTATGAAATATACCCAGTCAAAAATACATCTATAAGACGTAATGACCACACTCATCTGGAATATAGTCCTGAAAAATTTACTGCTGGATAGCACTAAAATAGGAAATGTTTAATTTTAATAAGCATGTACCATTTCCCTTTTCTTTTTATGTATATGGATTGAATATAATATCTTATATACCATCTTTACCATTTTTTAAAGTCAATGAGATAAAGTGAAGCAACATAAAAGTCCTGTTTGATGAAGGAAATGGTACTGTAAAAATATACAAAACAACAACAACAAAAAGCAAACTCATTTTTAGAAGTGACACTAGGAGCAGATCTTTAACAAATTCCATGTCATTCTTCTTGGCTGTGATACTGTATAAATGAGCTCTTTCTATTTATGTGTAGTGATCACAAGTAGTGAATCATAGTCTATAAATCCCAAAAGAAATCAACAATTTTGGAGATGAAAGGATGAGGAAAAAAATAACAATCAGCATGACCCATAAAATTCTGTTTATCAAAGAAAGAGAACAAAAATAAAAATTGGAGTTATGTATCAAGTTAAATTTACAAAATAGATGATGTAACATTCAATATTCTCTGTGAAAACGAACTATCTGTAATTTTTTAAAGATTTTATTTATTTATTTATTTGTTTGTTTGTTTGTTTGTTTTAAAGAGAGAGAGAACACACATGTGAGCAGGGGACAGGCAAAGAGAGAGGATCCCAAGCAGACTCCAAGCTGAGCCTCATTCAGGGCTCTATACCCTGACCCTGAGATCATGACTTGAGCCAAAATCAAAGGTTGGATGCTGGGGTGGCTCAGTCAGTTAAATGCCTGACTCTTGGTTCCAGCTCAGGTCATGATCTCAGGATCTTGAGATCAAGCCCTGTGTAAGGCTCTGCATTCAGTGGAGAGTCTGCCTCTCTCTCTCTTTCCCTCTCCCTCTCCCCTCACTCACACACTTTCTCTCTCTAAAATAAAATAACTAAATGCAGTCTTTTTTAAAAGAAGAAAAATTCCTTAAAAAAAGAAAAAAGAGATGTTTCACTAATGAACCACCTAGGTGCTCCAACAATGAACCATCTTTAAAAATAGATTGCATATTAATGAATTTAATGGGAATAAATAAATATGAAAATGCTAATCCCCTAAAAACTGGATCAGATACAATTATTATTAGACAAAAATAGATTTTAAGGCAAAACCATTATTAGGGATAAAGAGGGTAACTTCATAATGATAAAAGATATTAGCCAAGGAGACATAACAACTTTAAGTTTATATGCACTTTATAACATAACCTGAAAGTATATAAAATGAAACAAAATAAAAAGAACTGAAAGAAGAAGGAGACAAAACAAAAATCATTGTGATGGATTTTAAGGTACCTCTTTTATTAATTCCAGATTGATTATAGATCTGTGAGGGTAAAACAATAAAGCTTTTAGAAGGTAATTTAGGATAATAATTTAGTGAGCTTGAGATAGAAATAAGTTTCTTTAAAACAAAGCAAATATTTTTTTAAAAGATGCAAGTATTTCCTGCCAAGACATAGAAACAGGGCACTGACCATACAGGGGGAAAAAAATGATAAATTTGACCAAATTAAAATGAAGAACTTTTATTTATCAAAATACACCATTAAAAGTGAGGGAAAAAAAGCTACAAAATAGGAAAAGATATTTGCAATACATAAAACTAACAAAGGGTTTATACCGATAACGTATAAAGAACTCCTATGAAGTCAAAAGGAAAAAACTGAGGGCTTAATAGGAAAATGGTCAAACACTTGACAAGTCTCTTCACAAACAGGAAACATAAATGGTTAAATAAACATATGAAAAGATGTTAAACTTGATTGGTAAATAAGGAAAAGTCAGTTAAAACCACCATTAGATACTATTGCCAAAGCTTTAGAATATGACAATGTCAAATGCTGGTGAAAGATGCTTAGAACATGGTATTTATATTACCAAATTTTAAGACACATCCCCCTAGGGATCCAGAAATTCTACTCCATGTTATATATCCTGGAGAAAGTGATATGCATGTGCACCAAGACATATGATCAAAAATGTGCATGGTAGGGGATCCCCGGGTGGCTCAGCGGTTTAACGCCTGCCTTTGCCCCAGGGCGCAATCCTGGAGTCCCATGTCGGTCTCCCTGCAGGAGCCCGCTTCTCCCTCTGCCTGTGTCTCTGCCTCTCTCTAACTCTCTGTGTCTCTCATGAGTAAATGAATAAAATCTTTTAAAAAAAGAAAACGGGGCAGCCCCGGTGGCGCAGCGGTTTAGCGCCGCCTGCAGCCTAGGGCGTGATCCTGGAGACCCGGGATCGAGTCCCACATCGAGCTCTCTGCGTGGTGACTGTTTCTCCCTCTGCCTGTGTCTCTGCCTCTCTCTCTAGCTGTGTCTCTATGAATAAATAAATTTTTAAAAACCTTTAAAAAAAAAAAAAAAAGAAACCGGGGATCCCTGGATGACTCAGTGGTTTAGCGCCTACCTTCGGCCCGGGGCGTGATCCTGGAGGCCCGGGATCAAGTCCCACGTCGGGCTCCCTGCACGGAGCCTGCTACTCTCTCTGCCCGTGTCTCTGCCTCTCTCTCTCTCTCTCTCTCTCTCTCTCTCTCTGTGCCTCTCATGAATAAATAAATAAAATATTTTTTAAAAAATTAAAATAAAAATTAAAATTAAAAAAAAAGGAACCATAAAGAAAGAAAGAAAGAAAGAAAGAAAGAAAGAAAGAAAGAAAGAAAGAAAGAAAGAAAAAGAAAACAGGGCAGCCCTGGTGGCTCAGCGGTTTAGCACCACCTTCAGTCCAGGGTGTGATCCTGGAGACCTGGGATAGAGTCCCACATCTGGCTTCCTGCATGGAGCCTGCTCCTCCCTCTGCCTGTGTCTGTGCTTCTCTCTCTCTCTCTCTGTCTCTCATGAATAAATAAATAAAATCTTAACTTAATTAATTAATTAAAATAAAAAACAACTGAATGGATAAACTGTGGTACAAGTAGACAATAGAATATTACTCAGAAAGAAAAAAGAAGTAATAAAATAAGCAATATATGATATGATATATTTATATAATATATATTACATATATAAGTATATATCATAACAAATTTTATTTATATTAAATATAACTTTTATATAAATACATATTCATATACATGTGATACATTTATAAATATATAAAATTAAATAGAAAATAGAGGAGCATTAAAGCTAAAAGTCTAGTCATTGAAAAGACAAACCTCTTTAAAGACCAATTAAGGCAAAAAAGGGAAGTTACAAATAATATTGGAAATAAAAATACAAATAGATGCTGAAGATAGGAAAGATTTTTTAAATATATTTTTTAAAGATTTTATTTATTTATTCATGAGAGACAGAGAGAGGCAGAGACACAGACAGAGGGAGAAGCAGGCTCTATGCAGGGAGCCAGAGTGGGACCCGATTCTGGGTCTCCAGGAGCACGCCCTGGGCCGAAGGTGGCGCTAAACCACTGAGCCACACCAGGCTGCCCAAGAAAGATATTTTTGAACTTTTAAAAAGAAATCGTTTGAGTAACTTTTTGCCAATGAATTTGAAAATAGAAAAATATAGCTTACTAAAACTGACTCAGGAAAAAATAGAAAAACTGCAGGATTTTATAATAATTAAAGAAACTGAATCAGCTTAAATTATTCCCACAAAAGAAAACAAGAGACCCAGACAATTTTAATAGTGAGTTCCCTCAATAATCCAAGAAACAAATATTTTCAGCCTTATACAAACTATTCCAGAAACCAAAAAGGAGAAACACACCCAACTCACTTTATGAGGCTAATTTTACTTCAACTTCAAAAACTTAATGAGATTACATGATAGGAAAATTATAAACTAGACTCATTCAAACACTGAAGCAAATATCCTAAACAAAATGTTAGGAAAAGAAATCTAGCAATATGTGAAATGATAATGCACCACATCCAAGTTAGGTTTAACTCAAGAATGCAAGATGAGTGTATCAGTTACCTATGCTGCATTAAAAACAAAACACCAAAACCATAATGACAACACTCAGAAACAGTGGCTTGCAAAAGTTTATTATTTCTCACAATGCTATGAGTTGGCTGGGCTGGTCTTGCCCTGGTTACTTTTGTAGCTGCAGTCAGCTGGGAGTTCAGCTAGGCGTGGATGGCCTTAGATGATCTTACTCACATATCTGGGACCTTGTTTGCAACATCTGAAATGGCTGGGATTCTGGGCCTCATTCTCCATGAGGGCTATCCTGGGCTTTTCCATGTTGAGAGAAGCATTTTAAGAGGGAAGCGAGCAAAGGAACAAAATCCCTTGAGGCCAGCACTAAGAAATCACGGTGTTTCTTCTGCCACATTCTAATAAAACGAAACACAGGTCAAAGCAGATTCAAGGGAAGGGGACTTCACCTCTTGAGGAGATGAATGGTAAAGTCACATGGCAAAGGAATACAAAAGATGGGGGGAATGTTGTAGCAATCTTTGCAAACAATCTAAACATTGGTTTAACATTAGAAAATCAATTCTAATATATCATGTTAAGAGCCAGAAAGCAATATACATATATAACTTTCTTTTCAATATATACAGAAAAGGCACTTAGTAAAATCCAATACCCATTGAGGATTTAAACAAAAACACCACCATAAGAAAACTAGGAAGAGAATTTTCTTAACCTGATAACAAAACCAAAAACCTACTCTGAATGTTACATGTAATCATGAAATACTGAAAATATTCTCCGTAAGACCAGGAAGAAAACAAGTGTATCATTACCATTTCTAATTTATCTTATTCTGGAGTCCTTAGCTCATACAATCATGTAAAATCAATAAGCAAATAAGAATAGGAAAGGTAGAAACAAAACCTTCATTGTCTGCAAATGATAAAACATTAAAATTAATAAGAGAGTTGAGCAAGTTTGCAGGAAATCAAATCAAGATTTTTTTAAAAGATTTTATTTATTTATTCATGAGACACAGAGAGAGAGAGAGAGAGGCAGAGACACAAGCAGAGGGAGAGGCAGGCTCCATGCAGGAAGCCCAGTGGGACTCTGGGATCACAACCTGAGACAAAGGCAGATGCTCAACTGCTGAGCCACCTGGGTGTCCCTCAAATCAAGATTTAAAAATCAATTGCATTTATATTCACCAGCAATAATACCTAGAAAATGTAAAGATACTATTTTTATAAGTATCAAAAACTAGCAAGTTTCTGTTTCCAGGTAAAAGAGAGTAAGAGCTATTCCACTCTCTCTGTCTCTCCCGCTGAATGCAGCTATGAAACCTGGACAGAATGCATGGAGCAGCTCTTTGATGACTCTACACATATTCTCAACATCATTAGCCATTAAGGAAATGCAAGCCAAAACCACAATAAAATACCACTTCACACCCTCTAGAATGGCAATAATCAAAAAGAGGCACTAACAAGTGTTGGCAAGGATGTGGGGAAATTGGAACCCACATATAATGCTGGTAGAAATGTAAAATAGTACATATTGAAGAAAAACCCAGAAGAATTGAAACTTATCCACACAAAAACTTGTACAAAAATGTTTGTAGCAGCAGTATTCATCATAGACAGAAATGGGAACCCAAATGTCCATCAACTAATGAATGGATAAAGCAAATGTGGTATATATTCATATAATAGAATATTATTTGGCCATAAAAAGGAATGAATGGATTCATGCTAGAAGATGGATGAACCTTGAAAACGTTATACTAAGGAAAAACAAAAACAAAAATAAAACAACAAAAAAAAAACAGACAGAAAAGGCATATATTAAAAAAAAAAAAAAGAAAAGAAAAGGCATATATTGTATGATTTCAAAATCTGTATTAGGATTCTCCAGAGAGGAAATTGGCTCACATGACTGTGTGGACTGGCAAGTTCAAAATCAAACAGCTGGCTGGACATTCAGGGAAGACTTGGTGTTACAAGCTTGAGTCCTTCTTTTCCAGGGACCTCAGGCTTTTTTTCTTAAGGTATTTGACTGATTATAGATTGTTGACTTCAAATCGGTATGGGCTTTTTTTCTGGGTTGATAAAAATATTCTGGACTTAATGATATATACAAAAAGCCACAGAATCATACACTTTTTTTAAAAAAAAAGATTTATTTATTAGAGAGAGAGAGAGTGAGAGAGTGAATGACTGCACTTGAGTAGAGGGGAGGGGCAGAGGGAGAGAATCATCAAGCAGACTGCCTGCTAAGCACTGAACCCTATACAGGGCTGGATCTGACAACCCATTAAGTCATGACCTGAGCTGAAACCAAGAGTCAGATGCTTGACCGACTAAACCATCCAAGTGTCCTGGAAGCATACTCTCTTTAAAGGGGTGAATTTTATATAGTGAGTCACATCTCAATAAAGGTACTACTAAAAATTCTAGCAGTTTCTATGAATATAGACAAGCTGATTCTAAAATTAGAAAGGAAAAAGAACGGGGGGGGAGGGCAGGGGGGGGGAAAAAGAAAGGAAAAGGAACCAAAATAGCTAAAAAATTTAAAAGAGAAGAATAAAGTTGAAGGAATCACACTATCCAATCTTAAGATTTTCCATAAACCTGCAGTAATCAATATGGCTACCACAAATGCAGTCCTAAGTCCTAAGAGATTTTTTAATAAAGTGGAAAATTTTCTTAAAGCTAAAAATTTTCAGTATTTGTTTATTCAATTTTTAATATAATCCCCCATTCCAAAAAAGAAAAAAAGAAAAGAATTTTAATCACCTCAAATAAATGCAGTATTGAGCAAATGAATAAAAGGCAAGTGAAGAAATGCCTGGGTAGCTTAGTCAGATGAGTGTCTGCCTTTGGCTCAGGTCATGATCTGGGGTCCTGGAATCAAGCCCTGTATCGGGCTCCCTGCTCACTGGAGATCCTGCTTCTCCCTCTCCTCCCTACTTGTGCTCTCTCTCACTATCTCTGTCTCTTTCTCAAATAAATAAAATCCTAAAAAAAAAAAGACAAAGTAAAAAAAGCATAAGGGTACAACAAAAGTCCAAAAAGCACTTAACAGTAATTCACAAACATACAAACCATTGGATACTCCCTCCCCTCTAGAATTACAAGCAAATTTAGCTAAGCACTTTCTAGTAGCCAGCCCCCCAAAAAGAAGAAAAGTCAGTTTCTGGTCCACAGTGCTCATGAAAGACAAAAGCAGATGCTCAAGAGAGAATTATCATTTCCTGATTGTGTGAATTGAGAGAAATTTCTCCCATTTAGGAGAAAACACAACTGTGTGGGGGCCAGTGAGGTGTGAAATGTCATCAGCCTTGAAGCCAGCAGCTCCCGCAGTGACAAGAAGTAGCATCACTGGCACAAACATCAACAATTTGACACCAGGTATTGGCAGCCTGGGAATAGAGATCAGTGAGCGTTTGTAGCAGGCAGGGGTGTGGCCTTCAGTTGGCCTCTGCAGAGAGAAGAGCAGGAACAGAAACTCAAGGCAGCCAAGAGAACAAATTCACAGAACGCTTGTGAGATACCACATAGAGATTCCAAGAACTCTTCACAAGGAAACAGAGGAGTTCTTAGAATAGGTGGGGGAAGAGAGAGAAATACTGCTACGTGACTACTATTTGGGTCCACACATGGGATATGTGTTTCTTTTCATTTTTTTGTTTTTTTTATGAAACCAACAAATGTATCTCTTATATTTATTTTTTTAAGATTTTATTTATTTATTTAAAAGAGAGCAAGAAAGCACAGCAGAAGGAGGGGCAGAGGGAGAGGGAGACACAGGCTCTCCACTGAGCAGGGAGATCAAAGTAGGGCTCCATCTCAGGAACCCAGGATCATGACCTGAGCCAAAGGTAGATGCTCAACTGACGGAGCCACCCCGGCACCCCTGAGTGTATCTCTTTAAAAAAAAATTTTAAGTGGAACAGTTAGCTTACAGTGAAAAATAGAGGAATTCTGCCCCTTTAATTCTCATTCCCAAATTCCCCTTCCTCTTAAGCAACTTCTCTGAACTTTTTTGGGCTATTTATTCTGGTTTTATCTCCATGTATCTACAGTATGTGCTTATGGGCACCTGAGTGGCTCAGTCAGTTAAGCATCTGCCTTCAGCTTGGGTCATGATCCCAGGGTCCTGGGATTGAGTCCCAAATGGGGCTTCCTGCTCAGTGGGGAGTCTGCTTGTCCCTCTCCCTTTGCTGCCCCATCGCTGTTTGTGCTCTCTCACTCCCTCTCAAATATATAAAATCTTTTTTCCCCAAATATATAAAATCTTTAAAAATAAAATAAACTATGTGCTTACATCACCATTTTTTCATTTTTTACTTTATCTATTATCTGTTGACTTGCTATTATGGTAAATGGAGATTTACCTCTCTTAAGTTATCTCCCTCAGGGCATATCTCATTTTATTGTGCTTCACATTATGGCACTTCGAAGATTTTTTTTTTTTATGATAGTCACACAGAGAGAGAGAGAGAGAGAGAGAGAGAGAGAGGCAGAGACACAGGCAGAGGGAGAAGCAGGCTCCATGCACCGGGAGCCCAACGTGGGATTCCATCCCGGGTCTCCAGGATGGTGCCCTGGGCCAAAGGCAGGCGCTAAACCGCTGCACCACCCAGGGATGCCCGAAGATTTTTTTTTAAAGGAACTTTGAGTTTCTTTTTTTTTTTTTTTTAATTTTATTTATTTATTCATGAGAGACACAGAGAGAGAGGGAGGTGCAGAGACACAGGCAGAGAGAGAAGCAGGCTCCATGCAGGGAGCCCGATGGGGAATCGATCCCATATCTCCAAGATCACCCCCTGGGTCAAAGGTGACGCTAAACCGCTGAGCCACCTGGGCTGCCCGGGCCGTCAAAGATTATACATTTTTTAGGAATTGAAGGTTTGTGGCAACCCTGTGTCGATCAAGTCTGCTGGAACCATTTGTCCAACAGCATTTGCTCACCTCATGTACCTAGTGTCACATTTTGGTGATTTTGCAATATTTCAAACTTTCTCATTATTATATTCATTATGGTTGGTGATTCATGATTACGATTCACTGAAATCTCAGCTGATGGTTAGCATTTTTTGGCAATAAAAGTATTTTTTAAATAAAGTACTTAAAAAATAAGGTATGTACTTTTTTATAGATATAATGCTATTGCACACTTAACAAACTACAGTATAGTATAAACATAACTTTTAGAGGCACTGGAAGGCCAAAAAATTCATTTGACTCACCCTATTGCAATATTTGCTTTATTGCCATGGTCTGGAACTGAATATCTCTAAGATGTGTCTGTATATTCATTTAAATATTCTTCCTCAAAAAAAAAATATTCTTCCTCATTCTCATTTTCCTAGATCTACTACATTGCATTTTTGTTTAAATAAATATTTAATATTTATA
Source organism: Vulpes lagopus (assembly GCF_018345385.1). Taxonomy (NCBI): domain Eukaryota; kingdom Metazoa; phylum Chordata; class Mammalia; order Carnivora; family Canidae; genus Vulpes; species Vulpes lagopus. The sequence goes on from NC_054828.1 coordinate 114,927,753, forward strand.
TTAGTATAGTTTATATTCTTGTATTATGTGTGTATTATAACATTTCCTTTTTGAACAATTTTCCAGTATAAATAATTGCTTTGGTTTTGTTTGTTAAGATTTTATTATTTATTTATTTATTTGACAGAGAGAGAGTATACACAAGAAGGGGGAGCTGCAGAAGGAGAGGGAGAAACAGACTCCCCACTGAGCAGGGAGCCAGATGTGGGGCTTGATCCCAGGACCCTAGGATCATGACCTAAGCAGAAGGCAGGCACTTAGCCAACTGAGCTACCCAGGCCCCCCTGCTTTGGTTTTTGTTTCTTGTTTGCTTAATTGTCCATGTCAATATCACTACTTCAATTCCAAACTATCCATTAAAGCTAAAAATAATTTCTGAATATATTAAAATACATTGGCTATTCTATAAATTTAGTTTCTCTCTTGGAGCCCTCTGTCTTCATCCTTTTATTGGTACTGGTTGCTCATGAAGCCCACTGCCCAGCTATTATCTTGACACTTCCCATCACTGAAATCCAAGGAATTTTTTTCACCTCACTTATGTGTTAAATCTATGTTCCCTGGATCTGGTGTGTTTCTCTTTCTTGGCTTCTTCCTTTTTTATATCATTTAGTGTTTCTGAATAAAAGTGTCATGATTTTACTTACTTATCTGCATGATAATTTGCCTGGGTATAGAATTTTAGATTGGATATAATTTGCCCTCAGAATTTTAAGCCACCACTCCATTTTTCCCCCAGACTAATCTAGCATTCTTGTTTTGTTGGTCTTTGTTTTTTTTTCCAAGTCCTGAATTGCTTTTCCTTCCTTTGGACACTTCTATGGCTTATTTGTATATTTAGCATTGCTTGTCTTTGTCTTTCTTGTTTAAGTCTTTTTCAAATATCTAGTGATTTTTTTGCCATCCATTCAATTTTGATACACATACTCAGATTTTTTAGGGCTATTCCAGGGAAGAAAGCTGAACTTTCTGATTGGTGGGTACATAGGAATAGAGCTATCAACATTCTGGCTTTCAGCTTTCTTGGCACTAGGAGACTCAAGAGAGTACATAGAGAATTATCCTTTATTATATGGACTTTGTCTTAATCTCACCCTTCATAGTTTGATGTTTCTGCTTTGCCTACCACTGTACTTGTCCCTGAATTGGGGCCTCTCTTTTCAATTTATCCACAGATTAAATCTCCAATCTTCTGCTTTGGGTATAGGAGAAAATGTTATATCAAAGAAAATAGATACTTCTGCATAGGAAAAGATACTGGAAAAAGGATATCTAACAGTTAAACATAGCAGATTGAACATATGGCACTTATTTCTGTTGCCTCCAGAAACTCTGCTAAAATGAGAATAAAATTTTGAAATGAATAAACAGTAGAGAGAGAACATGAACAGCGATGTAGCAGTCAGAGTTCTGGCAGAAAACAGATTGGCACATTCAAATGAGAATTTAATAGAATTTAATAAGAAAACTATTTACAGAAGTGGGGGCAGGATTAAGAGAACCAGCAAGGGATGGAGATGGTGACAGTTTCTGAATAACATTCAGTGGACCTCTAGGGGGAAAGTGGAGAGAATGTTTACTGCAACCTGGTAAGAGCTCTAGGCATAGAAGAAAAGAACCCTCTAGGAGCCATAGAGTTAAGTAAAAAGTATTGTGCCATCACCAAAACTATGGCATCCCAGGGAGGAAGTATGTGGGGAGAAGATAGCAATGGGAATAAATACTCTTACATCTACAATTCTATCTCCTCCCACTCTCCAGTCTTCTGACAGTACCTCCAATTAGCTGAATCCAACTGTTAGCCAAAAGTCAAGGGAGCCTAAGTCCATAGAAGTATCTTCTCTCACACAGTGCAGGGCAAAAAAAGGAGAATGAATTTGGAAGAGCAAAACAAATAAATAATACAGACACAGACAAGAGATGTCAACAAATTTTTAGAAGATAAAAATTGGATAAAGGAGTTGCTAGAATTGTGAAAGCTTAGTACCACAGGGATATGCTAATGAGAAGAAAGCTGAAATCACTACAGTATTTTGTAAATGCCCAGAATCTGGAGGCACCAGTTATCTCCAAAGGCAGAAATTAATGCAGTGCTGAAGAGAAGAACTGGTTGAAAAACTTTAAGTGGCTTGCTCATATCAATAAAACTACATTCTGCAGAGACAAGTGGATCCTCTTTCCCACTCTAGCAGAAGACAAGGTGTCAGGAAACTTGCAGCACCTAGACACAGTAATATCAGACACAGCTGAAAGCAAGAATAATTATTTGTATGGGATTCAGAGGGGGCATCACAATTCTATTGGAGAGTTTATGGTTGAACTAGTAATTATTACATAGAAAATTACTAAAACAACCTACAGGCAATTATTAATTCCAGTATAGCTAAAAAGTTATATAATCAGTAGTATAACAATACAAACATATTATAAATATTGATTTTTAAAAATGTGGAGCAAATATATTGGGAGGATGAAGGGAAGGAAGGGGATGTTAAGTGTGCTAAATCCTGTTATTCTGTAATATGAAGTCAATAGATAGCATATAAAGAGCAATATAAGAATAGTTTTAGAAAAATACAATTAAAAACCAGAAGAAACAGCCTGGAGAAAAAAAAAAAAAAAGCTGAGGAAATGCCTAAAGGAGGGCCATGTGGTGGAGGACATACTGGATCTCACCAAACTCCTCAGAATTCAATATACTAGTAGAGGTTGCTATTGGGGACACCTGGGTGACTCAGTGGTTGAGTATCTGCCTTCAGTTCAGGGGGTGATCCCGGGGTCCTGGGATTGAGTCCTGCATTGGGCTCCTGGTGGGGAGCCCGCTTCTCCCTCTGCCTATGTCTCTGTCTCTCTCTCTCTCTCTCTCTCTGTGTGTGTCTCATGAATAAATAAATAAAATCTTAAAAAAAAAGAAGTTGCCATTGACTTGTAAACACAACAAAAATATGTTTCAGATATATAAGAGCCTATCCTAAACCACTTCAGAGAAGAACTCCAACCAAATGAGAAATTAACCATTATTAATTATTTATAATTGTATAAATATAAGGTAATGATGGAGTAGTTCCTATCAAATCAACTTTCTAGTAGATAATAAGTATAAATTCTGAGAAAAAAAATGTGAAAAAAACAACTTGGAAGCACTGGAGAAAGACAAAACTCAGGGGAAAAGTAGGCAGTAGGGATATTTACATTTGAAAAAAGGTAATGGTTCTGAATAAGTTTCTCCTTGTTACACTTTTAACTTGAGGGAAGGTGCCAGTTGGCCCTGTGTGGGATAGTAAAACTTTTTTTTAAAAGATTTTATTTATTCATGAGAGACAGAGAGAGAGAGGCAGAGACGTAGACAGAGGGAGAAGCCAGCTCCTCGCAGGGAGCCTGATGTGGGACTCAATCCTTAGTCCCAGGATCATGCCCTGAGCCAAAGGCAGACGCTCAACCACTGAGCCACCCAGGCATCCCAAATAAAACCTGAATAAGAAACAGAAGAGAGGCACCTGAGTGGCTCAGCGGTTGAGCCCTTGGCTCAGGTCTGATCCCAGGGTCCTGGGACAGAGTCCAGCATCAAGTTCCACATCGGTCTCCACATGGAGCCTGCTTCTCCCTCTGCCTAGGTCTCTGCCTCTCTCTCTCTCTCTGTCTCCCATGAATAAATAAATTAAAGAGAGAGAGAGAAGGAAAGAGAAAAGAAAGAAAGAAAGAAAGAAAGAAAGAAAGAAAGAAAGAAAGAAAGAAAGAAGAGAAAGAGAAGAGTGATGGAGTACCTGGGTGGCTCAGTCAGTTAAGCCTCAGGCTCAGGCCATGATCTCAGGGTCATGATCTCAGGGTGGTAAGATTGGGCCCGCAGCAGGCCCACACCAATGAGGAGTTTACTGGAGATTCTCTCCCTCTGTCCCTCCCCTTTCTCTCTCTCCTTTAAAAATAAATAAATAAATAAATCTGAAAGAAAGAAAGAAAGAAAAGAAAGGAAGGAAGGAAGGAAGGAAGGAAGGAAGGAAGGAAGGAAGGAAGGAAGAAACAGAAGAGAGGCGACAATAGCTCTCAAATAGAAAAAGGGAAAATCACAAAAAAGAGAGAGCTGAAAAGCAGGGTTCTGTGTAAAAATTCTGCCCCTATCTCTGTCTGACCTTGAACCACATTTGTGTAGGGCAGATTCTATGCAGCCCAGCTAACACTGAAAGAGCTGCTGAACTGAGATTTCAGCGGCTGCCCACAACAGAAGAAACAAAGTTTCTTCTTTCAAAGGCAGAAGCTTGAGTCTACCTAAATTAACTGCCTAGTTAAACCAGGAGCAAAGCAAACAAAACAAAGCAGGGGCACCTGGTTGGCTCAATCAGTAGAACATGTGACTCTTGATCTTGGGGTCATGAGTTTGAGCCCCACTTGGGCATAGTTTACCTAAAAAAAACTTTTTGGAGAAATAAAAGAGAATCCAGAGTCTCTACAACATATTGTCTACAATATGCAGGATACAATCCAAAATTACTAGGGAAAAACAAGGAGGAAATGTGGGAGAGGATTATGGTAATATGGCAAAAGAAAAAGTACCAGTAATTTGTCTCCCCAGCAGGACAGCAGTTGATGACAGAATCTGTCTGATGTAATAACTTTGGAACTCTGGATTCTACTAAAGGCTTGAAAATTCCAGAGGAAGTCTTGGATGGTAAGTTTGGTTAATTTCAGTTCTTTTCACAAGAGCAACTACTCATTCCCGACCCTCAGCCCCACAGTAAGCAGCTATACATGCCTCGTAAAGTAGCTACACACAGCTTGTAGAAGCCAGCATAGGCATAAATTTCCCTCCAAGTATCAAGGATCTGTGTTTTGATTATAGATTGCTGCTTCTGATCTCAGAGGTACAAAGAGGTGGGTGGTCATTGTTGTTGCACCTACCCCCATTGTTGCAAACCCCTACCTCTCCTGGTTAGGGGATTTAAGGGGCTTTTTCCCTTTATTTTTTCTCTGTTTCCCCTTTTAGGGGCCACACATTAAAGACTAGGACATTCAAAAACAATTGCATAAATGGGGAAATTAGAAAGTGGCCATGTGTGCCCAGGGAAAATTGTAGGCTCAGGAAAGACCAGCAAAGATCTTTAGTGTATACCTCACATAGGTCCCTGACACAGAGTCAGACTCCAATAATTTTTTTAAAGCAATAAACAAACAATAACAACAAAAAAAGCAAACCCTTGGGAAAGGGGAGAAATCTGATTTCAAGTCTTATCACATTATTAGATTCAAATGTCCCAGTTTTTGGGTGCCTATGTGATTCAGTCAGTTAAGTGTCTGGCTCTTGGTTTTGGCTCAGGTCAAGATCTCATGGTATGTCCCATAAAGCCCTACATTGGGCCCCCCCACTCAGCAGGAAGTCTGCTTCAAGATTCTCTCCCTCTGCCTAAGTCCCCACACCCTGCTCACTCAGTCTCTCTCTCTCTCTCTCTCAAATAAATAAATATTTTAAAAATATATATCTAGTTTCAAGAAAAAAATCACAAGGCATACAACAAAATAGGAAAATGTGACCCATTCAAAGGAGAAATTTAAATCAACAGGGACTGTCCCTGAAAAAATCTGATGGCAGATCTACTAGACAAACACTTTAAAACAACTGTCTTAAAGATGCTCAAAAATCTAAAAAGTCAAAAAATGATGTATGAATAAAATAGAAATATCAATAAAGAAATAGGAAACCTAAGAAGAAAACTAAAAGACATTCTGGAACTGAAAAGTACAATAAGTAAAATTTTAAAATTCACTGTTGGAATTCAAAGGCAGATTTGAGCAAGCAAGAGAGAATCAGCAAACAGGAAAATGACAATGGAAAGTATTGATTCTAAGGAACAAAAAGAAAAAAGACTGGAAAGGATGAATAGAACCTAAGAGAGCTGTGGGACACCACTAAACAGAGTGGGAGTCTCAGAAAAAGAAGAAAGGGAGAGAAAGAATATCTGAGCAAATATTGGCTGAAAACTTTGCAAATTTGATGAAATATATGAATATAAACATCCAAGGTCATTGAACTCTCAATAAGATGAACCAAAATAGATTCACACCAAAACATGTTATAATAAAATTTTCAAAAGACAAAAAGAGAATCTTGACAGCAGCAAGAGAGAAGCAATTCACTGCACATAAGGAGGAAGACTATCAGCAGATTTCTCAGAAAATTTGGAGGCAAATATATTCAAAGTGCTAAAAGAAAAAAGTGTCAACCAAGAATTCTATATCCGGCAAAACTGTCCTTCAAAAGTGAAGAAATTGATACATTACTGATAAACAAAAGCTGAGTGAATTTGCAACCACTAGATCTGCCCTTCAAGAAATGCTCAAGGGAATCCTGCAGAGTGAAATGAAAGGACACTAGATAGTAACTTGGAGCCATATGAAGAAATAGAAATCTCCCCCAATAAAAATAAATACATAGGCAATTATAAAAGCTAGTATTATTGTAACAATAGTTTATAACTCTACTTTTTATTTTCTACATGATTCATGTAGTTATTACATTATAAAATATATTTGTATATAAGCTAGTTTTATTATAACTTTGGTTTATAACTCCATATTTCATTTCCTACATAATTTAAGGGACTACTGTATTTAAAATAATATTTACTTTATGTTTTGGGGCAAACAATGTATAAAGACACAATTTTGTGACATCAACAATTGAAAGGGGTGAGTATGAAATTGTAAAGGTTCAAAGTTGTATAGGTTATTAAAGTTAATTTGGTATAAATTCAAATTGGAGTGTTATAAATTTAGGATATTATATGCAATCCCATGGTAACCACCAAAATATACAAAAAAGTAAATGAGAAAGGAATTTAAACATTTCACTACCAAAAAAAATCAACTAAATGTAAAAGAAGACAGTAGTACAGTAAATGAGGGACAAAAAAGCTATAGGGCTTATAGAAAACAAATAGTAAAATGACAGAAGTCTCTCCTTATCAGTAATTACTTTAAATGTAAATAGATTAAAGACAGAGATTGGGGGATCCCTGGGTGGCGCAGCGGTTTGGCGCCTGCCTTTGGCCCAGGGCGCGATCCTGGAGACCCGGGATCGAATCCCACGTCGGGCTCCCGGTGCATGGAGCCTGCTTCTCCCTCTGCCTGTGTCTCTGCCTCTCTCTCTCTCTCTACATGATGTGAATATATATTATGTACAAAAGACTCACTTTAGATCTAAAGGCACAAACCGATTGAAAATGGAAGGATAGAAAAAGATATTCTGAAAAAAAAAAAAGATATTCTGTGCAAATAGTAACCAAAGAGAGTAAGGGTGGCCATACTAATATGAGACAAAATAGACTTTAAGTCACAAAGTTTGCAAAAGACAAAGAAGGACATTATATATTAATAACAAAAGTTCAATGCATCAAGAAGACAAAGCAATTATAAGCATTTATGCACGTAATTACAGACCATCAAAATATATGAAGTAAAAACTGGCAGAATTAGGGACGCCTGGGTGGTTCAGTGGTTGAGCGTCTGTCTTTCGCTCAGGGCATGATCCCAGAGTTCTGGGATGGAGTTCCGCATCGGACTCCCTGCATGGAGCCTGCTTCTCCCTCTGCCTGTGTCTCTGCCTCTCTCTCTATCTCTCATGAATAAATAAATAAAATCTTTTTTTAAAAATGACAGAATTAAAGGGAGAAAATAGACAGTTTTACAATAATAGTTGGAAACCAATATTTCGTTTCATTAAATCTGGAGAAAATTCAAAAACTTTTCATAATAAAAACACTCAACAATCTAGAGATAGAAGAAACTACCTCTATATAATAAGAGCTACATACAAAAAACTCATAGTGAAAATCATACTCAATGGTGAAAGACTGAAAGGTTTTCCTCTAAGATTAAGAACAAGACAAGGATGCCTGCTTTCACTTCTTCTGTTCAACATAGAATTGAAATTTCTAGCCAGAAGAATTAGGCAAGAAAAGAAATAAAAGACATTCATATTAGAAAGGAAGAGCAAAATTATCTCTGTTTGCAAATGATATGATCATATATGTAGAAACCCTGGGCTACACACATATCAAAAAACCCAGTTATAACTAACAAATGAATTCAGTGAAGTAGCAGGATACAAAATCAATGCACAAAAATCAGTTGCATTTCTCTATACTAACAATGAACAATCTGAAAAAAATTACAAAAACAATTCTATTTACAATAAAATCAAAAAGAATACTAAGAAACTAATTTAACCAAGGAGGTGAATTATTTGTACAATGAAAACAATAAAACATTGCTGAAAGAAATTAAAGAAGATATAAATAAAGGGAAATGACCCATGTTCATGGATTACCAGATTAAGTATTAGTAAAATGTCAATAATACCCAAAGCAATCTACAGATTCAATGCAATCTCTATCAAAATGCCATATTTTTTGCAGAAATAGAAAAACCCATCCTAAAATTCATATAGAATCTCAAAGGATCCTAAAGATCCAAAACAATCTTGAAAAAGAAGAATAAGGCTAAAACACAGTTCTTGATTTCAAGACATACTACAAAAGTACAGTGACCAAAACAAGGTGGTACTGGCATAAAGATAAACATAGAGACAAATTAAATTAAACAAAAAGCCCAGAAATAAACTTCAATATATGGTCAATGATTTTTTTTTAAGATTTTCTTTATTTGAGAGAGAAAGAGCACCAGCAGGGAGAGGGAAAAGCAAACTCTCGCTGAGTGCAGAGCCTGACACAGGGCTCGATCCCAGGACCCTGAGATCATGACCTGAGCTGAAGGCAAACACATAACTGACTAAGCCAACCAGCCTCCCCATTTGGCTAAATGATTCCTGATAAGGGTGCCCAGACCATTCAATGGACAAAAGACAGTCTTTTCTACAAATGGTGCTGGGAAAACTGGATACCCGAATGCAAAAGAATCAAGTTGGACCCTTACCTAACACCATATACAAAAATTAACTCAAAACTGGAGAAAGACCTAAATATAAGACTTAAAACTATAAAGCTGTTAGAAGAAGACACACAGCAAAAGCTTCACAGTGTGGGATTTGGCAGTGATTCCTTGGCTGTGACACCAAAGGCACAGCAACAGAATAAAAAGTAGACAAGTTGGACTTCATGCAACTTTAAAAATTCTGTGCATCAAAAGACAATATGAACAGAATTAAAAGGCAACCCACAGAATGAGGGATAATATTTGCAGAACTACATCTGATAAGGGATTAACATCCAAAATATAGAGAGAACTCCTATAACTCAACGACAAAACAAATAACCCAATTCAAAAATGGGCAAAGGACTTAAATAAGCATTTGTCCAGAGAAGACATACAAATGGCCAGTAAGCATACAAAAAGATGCTCCACATCACTAATCATGAGGATAAAGCAAATCAAAACTACAATGAGATACCACTGCACATCCATCAGGTTGGCAACTATCAAAGGAAAGAGAAAATAACAAGTGTTGGAAAGGACAAGCTGGAAGAAGAAGCTGGAGCGCCCAACCATTGCTGATGGGAATGTAAAATGGCACAGTTGTGAGGGGTGCCTGGGTGACTCAGTCAATTAAGCAGCTGCCTTCAGCTCAGGTCATGATCTCAGGGTCCTGGGATTCAGCCCCATGTAGGGCTCCCTGGTCAACTGGAGGTCTGCTTCTCCCTCTCCCTCTGTTCCTCCCCTGCTCATGCTTGTTTTCCCCTCTCCCCCTCTCTCTTTATCTCATAAATAAAATAAAATATTTTATTTTATTTTATTTTAAGATTTTATTTATTTATTCATGAGAGACACATAGAGAGAGGCAGAGACATAGACAGAAGGAGAAGCAGGCTCCCCCAGTGGAACCCAATGTGGGACTCGATCCTTGGTCTCTGGGACCACGCCCTGAACTGAAGCCAGATGTCCAACCACTGAGCCACTCAGGCATCCCATAAATAAAATCTTTTAAAAAAATGGAACAGTTGTGGGAAACAGTTTGGTGGTCTTCAAGAAGTTAAACATAGATTTACCATACAACCCTGCAATTGCACTCTTAGATACACACTCAAAAGAACAAAAAACAGGGACAGATAGTTGTGCTCCAGCATCCACTGCAGCATTATTCACAATAGCCAACAGGTGGAAACAAGCTAAATATCCCTCACTAGATGAAAGGATTAACAAATTGTGGCATACACACACACAATATAATATTATTTAGCCAAAAAAAGAATGAAGTTATTTTTTTAAAAAGGTTATATTTATTTATTTGAGAGAGAGATAGAGCACAAGCAGGAGAAAGGAGGCAGAGGGAAAAGCAGACTCCCCAATGAGCAGGGAGCCTGATGCAGGGCTCTGTCCCAGGAGCCTGAGATCATGACCTGAATGGAAGGCAGACACTTAACCAACTGAGACACCCAGGTGCTCCAAGAATGAAGTTCTGATGCATGCTGCAATGTGGAAAAACTTTGAAACATACCAAGTGAAATAAGCCAGACTAAAGAGGAAACATGCTGAATGATTCCACCTATGTGAAATATCTAGAATAAACAAATTCACAGAGGCAAAAAGTAGGTTAGAAATTACCAGGGGCTGGGGGAATGAGGACAACAGGCAATTGCTAAATGCATACAGAGTTTTTGTTGGAGGTAATAAAAAGTTTTGAAAATAGATAGTGGTGGTGATTATATAGCATTGTGAATATAATTAATGCCACTGAATTTTATACTTAAAATGATTAAAGTAGCAAATTTTATGTTATGTATATTTTACCACAATAAAGGTTAGAGCTATGGGAAATAAGAGGGGAAAGGTGAAATTATGGCCTCTATGCCACTATTTATTATCCCAAGTCTACTTCCTTTCTGCAGATTAACATTAAATATTTGCTTAGAACTCTAGTTTGTAAGATTTATAAGGGACTTGGTTATAAAATACTCGAGCAATACTGTATTTGTTTAGGAAACTCTGACATACAAGGCAATGTTTCTTAAAATGTAGTCTGAGGATCACTTGCATCAGTGTCACTTTAAGATAAAACACAGATTCCTGGGCAGCCTGGGTGGCTCAGCGGTTTAGCACCGCCTTCAGACCAGGGCCTGATCCTGGAGACCTGGGATTGAGTCCCACATCGGGCTCCCTGCATGGAGTCTGCCTCTCCTTCTGCCTCTTTCTCTCTCTCTCTCTTTCTCTGTCTCTCTGTGTCTCTCACGAATAAATAAATAAAATCTTTTAAAAAAAAGAAAAAAGAAAAACCACAGATTCCTCGCTCAACCAAGATCAACCAAACCAGAAAATTTGGGAGTGAAGCCTATGAATGTGCATTTTAAACATGTGTCCAAAGAGAAATTATGCATCGATCACAGGCAGTTATATTTATGCATGGTTGATTATGCTTTCTAAATTTGGTGGGAAGGGCCTATTTCTGATGGTTCCCTGAACTTCAGAAAGGTGTGGACATTTCAGAGATTTGAGCTAAGTTAACCCAACTTTGGAGTATCTGAAGGAGTAAATAAGACCCCTGTATTCAGGGACACCTGGGTGGCTCGGTGGTTGAGTGTCTGCCTTTGGCTCAGGTTGTGATCCCAGGGTCCTGGGATCGAGTTCTGCATTGCTCCCTGCAGGGAGGCTGCTTCTCCCTCTCCCTATGTCTCTGCCTCTCTTTCTGGTTCTCTCATGAATAAATAAATAAAATCTTAAGAAAAAAAAAGACCCCTCTATTTAGACTGAACAGAATAATATTTCTAAAAAGAGAGGAAGAGGGGCACCTGGGTGGCTCAGTCAGTTAAGTATCTGACGCTTGATCTCAGCTCAGGTCTCCATCTCAGAATCATGAGTTCAAGCCCCACGGTGGGTTCCATGCTGGACCTGGAGCCTGCTTTAAGTAAATAAACAAATAAATATTTTAAAAGGAGAAGGAAAATATTTTCTACATAATTGAGGATGTAGATTCAAGGGATTAAATAAAGGAAGGGTAGATACTGTGTTCTGTTTTTAGCGTGAAAGCCTGGTATGTTACATTATTATAGTGTGCTCACTGCGAATATAACCCTGTCTGAGGAGTTTGATTATAGTATCATGCACCATGACTGTTAATGAGACATCAAACAGAGAAATGCCTTCTCAAGGAGTGTACAGCACTGGTTTTCAAACTTAATGTGCCTAATAATTGCCTCCTCATCACTGCCCCCTCCCCATTCCACCCCTGAAATTCTTTCTTTTTCTTTTTGTTTCTTTTTCTCTTTGTCTTTCTTTTTCTTTCTTTCCTTCCTTCCTTCCTTCCTTCATTAGTTTCAGAGGTAGAATTTAGTGATTCATCAGTTGCATATGACACCCAGTGCTCATTACATCACATGCCGTCCTTAATGCCCATCACCCAGTTACCCCATCCCCTCATCCATCTCCCCTCCAGCAACCTTCAGTTTGTTTCCTAGCGTTCAACGTCTTTTATGCTTTGCCTCCCTCTCTATTTTCATCCTATTTTATTTTTCCTTCCCTTCCCTGATGTTCATCTGTTTTGTTTCTTAAATTCCACATAGGAGTGAGATCATATGATGACAGTCTTTCTCTAACTGACTTATTTCGCTTAGCAAAGTGTCCTCTAGTTCCATCCACATCCCTGAAATTCTGGTTCAGAGGTTTGGGGCAGGGCTCAAAAACAAAAAAAAAACAAAAACCCACTTCATTTTAAAGAAATACTCTAGGAGAGTCCCATGCACTGGGCCACAGCACATCTGGAAAAACACTTGGGCTGCATTTGATAGAACATCTTGACATAACTGTGGCTCCCTGGGTAGAACATCAAAGGAGCGAACATTTGTGATAGGGCTGAACTACCTCTCCATTGCATAAGCCTCAACTGGAAAACTAGCAAGGGTTAAAGAATCAGCTGCAGAAAGGTACAGACACGACATTTCCGATACTCTGCTAAGCTTCCTGGAGAGGGAAAGCGACACCCTAAGTTTCCTGACATTAACACTAGAACAACAGCAACAACAACCCAACACACGCGCGGAATTTGTCATCAGTGCTAGATGCGCACTTTAACCGCTAGAGGGAGCGCAAGGATTTCCACACGCAAACCCCATTCCCTAGCAGGGAGAAATTTAGTACCGGTCAAGGGATTTGGGGGCCTTACCGATAAGGGTGGAGCAAAGTGCGGTGGGAGCTAAAGGTTAAAAGCATTTTATTTAAAAATTAATATAAATAAATAAATAAATAAATAAATAAATAAATAAATAAATAAATAAATAAATGCATTTTATTTGGCAATCATACCTGACAACCTATTCAGAGCTTCCCTGAAAGAATTTCAAGACCCAGAAGGAAAGGAGGGAGAAGGGAGGGAGGGAGGGAGGGAGAGATGCTAGAGCTCAAGTGTCAGAGGGACAATAGTTGGAATTGGAGGAGCATGGTGGGGCTAATCAGAAAACCTGTATATCTGTGAGTAAGAAAGAAAAGAAAGAAAAAAGAAAAGAAAAGAAAAGAAAAAGAAAGGAAAGGAAAAAGAAAGAAAGAAAAGAAAGAAAAGAAAAGAAAAGAAAAGAAAAGAAAAGAAAAGAAAAGAAAAGAAAAGAAAAGAAAAGAAAAGAAAGAGAAAACCTGCATCTGGGGTACCAATTAGTTGCTAAGGATCCTGTGGGTTATAAGTTGCCCTAAGTTCCTGGGATCTCAAGTAATGTTAAGGTGCAGAAAGCTTAAAGGGGTAAAATGGGACACTCCAAAACACTGCTAGGAGATTAATAAATTAATGGGAGTTTTTCTAGAGGATGATTTGGCTATATATCAAAAGATTTAAAACATGCAATACTTTAACCTAGCAATATCTCCACTAGAAATTCATTCTAAAGAAATGATAAATATGTTCTTTAAAGTGTCGGTTATAGGGCCTCTGGGTGGCTTAGTTGGTTAAGCATCTGCCTTGGGCTTAGGTCATGATCGAGGGGTCCTGGGATTCAGACCCGCATCAGGCTCCTTGTTCAGAGGGGAGTCTCCTTGTCCCTCTGCTCCTCCCCTCAACTTGCGTGCTCACTGTCTCTCAAATAAATAAATAGAAATAGAATATTTGAAAAAAATAAAGTGTTAGTTGTAATAACAAAGAAATGAATACATGTTAAATGATGAACAGTAGAATGTTTAAATCATGGTACATCCATATGCTAAGGAATATTATTCAGTCACTAAAATTATGCCATAGATTACATATTGATATGAAATCAGTTTTCAGCATATAGTTTTTTTTAAAGGCAAGCTACAAATCTGCTTAATGGTAAGATTCCATTTTGTAAGAAAAAAATTATATATATAGATATTTTTTAATGTGTAAAAAAAGTCTCAAAGGATATATACCAAAAAGTTAACAATAGTTTTCTCTAAGTAACTATAATATGGATAGCTACATTTTACTAATGTTTTGTTTTTTTTAAATGTGTAACCAAAAAAAAGTGTAACCTTTTAAAAAATCTTTTTAAAAAATGTGTAACCTTTTAAAAAAATGTAACTTTTTTAAAGTATTGTTCAGATCTCTCATTGACGAACATATGCTTTTAAGTAACTCTAAAATGAGATTATAGTTGTAACATGGGCTTTACTATTAAGGAATGTCTAATCAAGGTAAAATGAGCACTGAGGTCCTACTGGGTCCCAGGCCCTGTGTTTCAAGCTGGGGATAGAGATGAACTAGACACAGTCTCAGCCCTTCAGAAATCTAAAGGCCACATTCCTTGGTAAAGTTCCTTGGCTCTCGGTCTTGCTGGCTCTGAAACCCCATAAAAGCCCATCTGTGATCATCTCTCATGATTCAAATTCACTGATGAACAAACTAGGACGTTGTATCAATTTGTACTGAGAATGATCACAATCACATGGGCCAGAAGAGCACTCTAAATGTAACCAACACGTTTCTTCCCTGTGGGGTAACACAAGGAACCAGATTGTGATGAGAATGTTGCTTGCTAAGCCTGGAATCATACTAGGGGCGGGTAGCAACTTGAAATTTTTTTTTAATTTTTATTTATTTATGATAGTCACACAGAGAGAGAGAGAGAGAGAGGCAGAGACACAGGCAGAGGGAGAAGCAGGCTCCATGCACTGGGAGCCCGACGTGGGATTCGATCCCGGGTCTCCAGGATCGCGCCCTGGGCCAAAGGCAGGCGCCAAACTGCTGCGCCACCCAGGGATCCCCGCAACTTGAAAATTTAATGTGACCTGACTAAACTAAGCAGGAAGTACCCTTCTCAATAAACATGGCCTTGCCAATAAAACTATAAATACAAGTCTGAGATTTCCTCTTCCTAGGACAGTAGTAGGTGGATGGGAACTGCCAAGATTTATCTCAGAGATTCTCCTTTTATGAAAATCTCCCCAGGGGCACCTGGGTGGCTCAGTTGGTTAAGCATCTGCCTTTGGTTCAGGTCATGATCCCAGGGTCCTGAGATGGAGGCCACTCATTGGGCTCTCCACTCAGTGGGGAGCCTGCCTTTCCCTCTTCCCCTCTCCCCTACTCATGCTCCATCTCTCTCTCTCTCTCTCTGTCTCTCTGTCTCTCTCTCTACCAAATAAATAAAATCTTAAGAAAACAAAAACAAAAATAAAATAAAATCTTAAGAAAACAAACAAACAAAAAAAAATCCCAGACTAACAAACCCCCATTGCTTTCAGATTGCACCCTTAACATCTACAGTTACAATTTGCTCAGATCTGGAGCCATTCCATTTCCTTAATTTTTAACTATTTTTTTTCCTACAATGTTGTATTCTGATAGTTTAACTCTGAAGATTATCTCCTCAATTTATTTTCTTAAAGGGCATTTTAATATGCATTTATATACAACAAACCTTCAAATTTTGAATGCATTTTTAAAAAATATTCCAAATCTGGGGGGAGAATAACGAAAAGCGTTTTTGGTGAAGTTAGAGACCAATACATAAAGAGGCCCTTCGAGAACTGCTCTCTTGCTCCTCAATCAGGATCATATTGGAGCAAAATTCT
Source organism: Vulpes lagopus (assembly GCF_018345385.1). NCBI lineage: Eukaryota > Metazoa > Chordata > Mammalia > Carnivora > Canidae > Vulpes > Vulpes lagopus. The sequence goes on from NC_054828.1 coordinate 114,943,704, forward strand.
TATGCTCCAATATGAAACTGAGCCCCTACTACACTGATAGAAGACAGATACCAGGCACAGCTCTGTCTCTTGAGGAGTCATAAAAGAGTTGCCCCTTGGTGTAGCCTTCTTGGTTGCCAACTTACCTATTCAAACTTTCTGTAATTGGAACCAAAGTCCACACGATCTACTTCACATTCTGAGTTCTAAAGAACATGGTGTACCCACTGTGGATTATCCAAAAAGCAAACCAAGCACATTATTAGGGTACTGGCAGCAATGGCATGCCCTTTAGCACGCGTATCTATCTGCATGTGTGTGAGCATGCATATGAGGCATTCACACATGCACACACACACACACACACAATTATTTAGAAATACTTCAATACTTGAGAGGTCAAAAGAAAAAGGCAAAATTACAAGACAAATAAATCACAGAACTTAGTGAACTTTCTGATTTTAAGGTTAGTGAGTGTATTTTGGTGTTTTGTCTTAGTTTTAATTTCACACATGTGTGATTTAATTTTGGGGCATCTAAATTCTCAATCCAATCCTCCTGAGATTAATTTTAGTATAAATGTTTTTACAACTCTTAACATGGAAATCACCTGACTTTCACATTCATCAGGTAACTACACTTATGTATTGCAAATTTCAACATGTCTCAACCACTGGATACATTCCCAACTCCTTCTAAGAAGCCATGAAAAATGTTTCACATCTCACTTTCATCATGCACCAAAATAGCTCTTAAAGTTAATTATACTTAGAGTTTTGTGCCAAGTACCCAATACCTAACCATTAATTATTATTTCCTAAGTATTGAGAATGCAGTGTAAGCTTCCAGTACATGTCAAAACCTGCTCCCTATGCTGAGGCTTACCATATAAATTACAAACCAAATCAATTCAGACTGTGTACTACATCAAATTAAAAGCAAAACTAAACTTGAAGGACACAAAGTTCAGGGACATTTTTGTAAATCCCCAAGAAGTTACCACAATTCTAGCTAAATTTGTTGGTTGGAGGGTAGAATTCTATATGCTTATTTTAACTTCTAACAATGCACTGCCACTGCTTTGGAAAAGAACACTGAACTTAAGAGAATGCTACAAAAAAAAAAGAGAGAGAGAGAGAGAGAGAGAATACAGTTATAACACAATTTCAGTTATTCTCTCTTATCCCAAATGATAAAATCAAACAACAACAGGAAACTCTGATAACACCCAGATTCTCCTTAGGCATCTGAATAATTAAAATATATCACGCCATCATAACAAAAGTCTCAAAGACTCTTAGCATACTGCAAGACATTTTAGTATTTATTTTTTTCTTTCCCTTAAAAAAATCACCATCAGGGGCACCTGGGTTGCTCAGTGGTTGAGCATCTGCCTTCGGCTCAGGTCATGATCCCAAGATCCTGGGATTGAGTCCCACATCAGGTTTCTTGTGTGGAGCCTGCTTCTCCCTCTGCCTATGTCTCTACCTATGTCCCTGCCTCTCTCTGCGTGTCTATCATGAATAAATAAATAAAATCTTTTAAAAAATAAGATACACTAAAAATAAGATTAAAAAATCACTGTCAGTACTAATATGTCTGCCTGACAAAAATATCATAAGAGAAGTCTTTTGTGGCATCTGTCCAATTCATGTTGTTCCTCCTTTCCCCTTGTCCTCCAGACATTAAAATTCCAAAATCACTAGATCAAGTCAGACATGTTTATACAGCTTGATTCCACCTCCCAGACTGTAGTTGATTGGACCAGGAATGGGCCTCTGACCCAAGTTGGACTGGGACTGTTCAGAATCTCATCTCAAGAAATTTGGAATTGGAATTGAGAGATTCAATCTTCTTTTATGTGGCTAAACCTATAACATTTTCACCTCAAAGAACTAGAAAAAGAAGAATACCTGAAGCCCAAAGTTAGTAGAAGGTGGGAAATAACAAAGAACAGAGCAGAGATAAGTGAAATAGAGATGTAAAAAGCAATAGAAAAAGGAAATGAAACTAAGAGCTGGTTCTTTGAAAAGATAACCAAAATGGAAAAGTCTTCAGCTAGACTCACCAAGAAAAGAAGTCTGAAATAAATAAATTCAGAAAGGAAATAAAATCAGAAATGAAAGAAGAGACATTACATCTGATATCACAGAAATAAAAAGGATCATGAGACTACTATCAACAATGATATGCCAACAAATTTAGCAATATAGAAGAAATGGATAAATCCTAGAAAATTACAACCTACCAAGACTGAGTCATGAAGGAATAGAAAATCTGAACAGACTGATTACTAGTAAAGAGCTTGAATCAGTAGATAAAAACCTCCCAACACACCAAAGTCCAGGATCAGATGGCTTCACTGGTGAATTCTACCATACATTTTAAAGAAGAATTAATGCCAATCCTTCTCAAACTCCTCCCAAAAATAAAAGAGGAGGAACACTTCCAAATTCATTTTACAAGGCTGGCAAACCACACAAAGACACCACAAGAAAAGAAAATTACAGGCCATTATTTTGAACATAGATACAAAAATCCTCAACAAAATACTAGCAAATCAAATTCAATAATACATTAAAAGGATCATATACCATGATCAAGTGAGATTTATTCCAGAGATGCAAGGATGGCTCAACATCACATATCAAATGATATGATACACCAAATTAACAAAATGAAAGATAAAAATCATATGATCATCTCAATAGATGAAGAAAAATAATTTGACAAAATTCAATATCTATTTATGATAAAAGCTCTCAACAAAGTGGGTATAGAGGGAGTGTACCCCAACATAATAAAGGCTATATATGACAAATCCACAGCAACATTGTCTCAGAAACAAGACAAGGATGCTCATTCTCACCATTTTTATTCAGCATAATATTGGAAGTCCTATCCAGAGCAATTAGAAATGAAAGGCATCCAAACTGGAAAGGAAGAGGTAAACCTGTCACTATTTGGGGCATCTGGCTGGCTTACTTAGAGGAACATGCAACTCTTGATCTCAGGGTCATGAGTTTGAGTCCCAAATTGGGTATAGAGATTACCAAAGTAAATAAATAAATAAACTTAAAAAAATAAAAATAAAATAAAACTGTCACTATTTGCAGGGGACGTGATCTTACAAATACAAAACCATAGAGACTCCATCAAAAAAACTTTTAGAAAAAAAACTTAGGATACATGAATTCAATAAGGTTTCAGGATAATAAATCAATATACAAAAATCTGCTATTCTATATACTAATAATGGACTATCAGAAAGAGAAATTAAGAAAATGATCCCATTTACAATTGCATCAAAAATGAATAAAATACCTAGGAATAAACTCTAAGAAGGAGGTGAAAGACCTGTACACTGAAAGCTATAAAACACTGATGAAATTGAAGAAGACACAAATAAATGGAAAGATATTCTATCCTCATGGACTGAAAGAATTAATATTATTAGAATGTCCATACTACTCAAACCAATCTACAAATTCAATGCAATCCTTATCAAAATTCCAATTCCAATTCTATTTTTCGCAGAAATAGAACAAACAATCCTCAAATTTGTATGGAACCACAAAACATAGAAACCCCAAATAGCCAAACAATCTTGAGAAAGAACAAAGCTGGAGGGGTAAAATTGCCTGATTTCAAACTATACTGATTTCAAAGTATACAAACTATACTATACTATATACTAATATATATATATATATATATATATTATAGCTTTTACAAAGCTATAATAATCAAAACTATACAGTACTTGCATAAAAATAGACACATAGATAGGGATGCCTGGGTGGCTCAGTGGTTGAGAGTCTGCCTTCTGCTCAGGGTGTGATCTCCGGAGTACTGGGATCAGGTCCCGCATCGGGCTCCCCATGGGAGCCTGCTTCTCCCTCTGCCAATGTCTCTGTCTCTTATGGTTAAGTAAATAAAATCTTTAAAAAGATAGACACATAGATCAATGGAACATAACAGAGAGACCTGAAATAAACCCACACATATATGGTCAATTCATTTAGTGACAAAGGAGCCAAAAATATACAATGGAGAAAGGACAATCTCTTCAATCAATAGTTCTGGGAAAACTGGAAAGCCCCTGCAAAACAATAGAACTGGACCACTCTTTTACACCATACATAAAATTAACTTAAAATTGATTAAAGAGTTGTATGTAAGACCTAAACTCTAAGAAGAAAACATAGGCAGTAAACTCCTTGACATTGCTCTTGGTGATGATTTTTTGGATTTGACACTGAAAGCAAAGGGAACAAAAGCAAAAATAAGCTTTAAACTAAAAAACTTCTGCACAGTAAGGAAACCATCAACAAAATGAAAAGTCAATCTACTGAATGAGAGGGAAAATTTACAAAATATGTATCTAATTAGGAGCTAATACCCAAAATATATGAAGAATTCATATAACTCAATACCAAAAAAATCCAATTAAAAAATGAGCAGAGGATCTGAATGAACATTTTTCCAAAGAAGACATATAGACAGCAAAAGGTACATGAAAATATGTTCAACATCACCAATCACCAGGGAAATGAAAACCAATGAGATATCACCTCACATATTTTAGAATGGGAATTATTTAAAAAGACAAGAAATGACCAGTATTGGTGAGAAAGTGAAGAAAAGGGAATCCTTGTGTATTTCTGGTGGAATGCAAATTGGTGCAGCCACTATGAAAATAGAAAGGAGGTTCCTTCAAAAAATTAAAAATAGAATTGCCATGTGATCCAGCAATTCTACTCCTCAATATTTATCTATAAAAAATGAAAATATTAACTCAAAAAGATATATCACCCCCATGTTTATTGCAGCATAATTTATAATTGCCAAGATAAAGAAACATTCAATGTGTCCATTGACAGATGATATAAAAAATGTGATACACAAACACACACATATAATGGAATATTATTCAGCTATAGAAAGAATGAGACCTTGCCACTTGTGACAACATGAATGGACCTTGAGGTCATTATGCTAAGTGAAATGAATCAGACAGAGAAAGATAAATACCATATGATCTCATTCATATATGGAATCTATAAAACAAAACAAAACCCCCAAAACAAAAAGCAAGTTCATAAATAGAGAGAACAGATTATTTATGGTTGCCACAAGTGTGGGGTGGGGGAGTGGGCGAAATGGATGAAGGAGGTACAAACTACCAGTTATGAAATAAATAAGTCATAGGAATGTAACGTACAGAATGATGACCATAGTTAATAACACTGTATTATACATTTGAAAGTTGCTAAGAGAGAAATCTCATCACAGGAAAAAAAATATGTAACTATGCATGATGACAGATGTTAACTAGACTTATTGTGGTGATCATTTGGCAACATATAAAATATCAAATCATTATATTATACTACTGAAACTAATATAATATTATCTGCCCATTATATCTCAATTTTTAAAAAGAGTTTATATGGGGGCACCTGGGTGGCTCAGTTGGTTAAGCATCTGCTTTTGGCTCAGGTTGTGATCTCAGGGTCTTGGGATCAAGCCCTGCATCAAGATCCCTGCTCAGCAGGGAGTTTGCCTCTCACTCTCTCCATTTTTGCTCTCTCTCTCTCCATCTCTCCCAAATAAATAAATAAAACCTCAAAAAAAAAAAAGAATTTATATGAATTGGTAAAATTGAAATATCATAATATGTAAATGAACAGAGAATGTGAATAATTCACAGAAGAAAAATTTATTTTATTAATAAAAAGGAATTCTATTGCTTTTATTAATTAATGGAAGTATTAAAATGTTCACCATTATCTTAGATTGTAATGATCTAAGAAAATCAAGTTAAATTGAAAAATTATTTTGCTTAGTATTAAAATTTTTAAATGTAGATGAAATATATTTTTTAAGATTTTATTTATTTATTTATGAAAGACCAGAAAGGGAGGCAGAGACATAGGCAGAGGGAGAAGCAGGCTCCCTGTGGGAGCCTGATGCAGGACTCAATCCCAGGATCATGACCTGAGCCAAAGGCAGATGCCCAACCACTGAGCCACCCAGGTGTCCCTGTAGATGAAATATTTTGAGGAGGATGTAGTGGAACTGGTATACTCTCATGCTGCCATGACAGAGTAAATTCATATATTTTTATAGAAATTATCAAAATTATTTTTATGCAGTAATTACAGTTCTGAGAATTAATTATAAGGATGAAAGCCAAAAGAGAGAAAATGGTATCTATGAAAACATTTATTGTGAAATGTTTTTTATATATGTTTTGGTGTTTAGAAAGGAAATGTACTTTATAATAATGAAAAATTAAAATCAGCCAATAACAGGGAAATAGTTATTATTTTTTTAAATTAATTTTTATTGGTGTTCAATTTACCAACATACAGAGAAATTCCCAGTGCTCATCCCGTCAAGTGTCTGCCTCAGTGACCAGGGAAATAGTTAATTATGAGCCTTCATTCAATAAATAGCATGCAGTTTTTAAAAATAAATATGGAAAATATAGAAAACATGCTATTTTGGAAAAGTATTTATAACTTCACGTTAAGTGAGAAAAAGCTGAAAATTATATTACACGATGAATACAGTCAAATAATGAATATATATCTATACCGTACCCCACACCCACGCTGCCCCCCAGGTTGTAGTGCCTCTCAGGGCACAGCCTCAAGGGGCCAGGGCAGCCGGGTCTCTAGAACCGTGGCTGCTCCCCACCCCAGCTCCCTGATAGATTTATTGCACTTAAGAAAAAGAAAGCTCTGATGCTCTGCTCCCAGCTCCCACCCCCGTCCCCCAGCCCTGGCCCTCACCCCAGCCTGGGGCTGCTCTACCTGGGGCTGCACAAATCCTAAGAGGAAAATGAAGGAGGTTTGATTTGTTGTTATGATGTAGCTGCATTATTTAGGATCTATGTGTAATTCTGAATTTTTTTGTATTTTTTTGTAATTCTGAATTTAATATTTAAAGTTATTGAAATAATGTTATTTGGAAAAGAAAAAGGAATAAAACAGCCCTTTTTTTTGAAGAAAAAAGTTAATTTTAGAAAATAAAAGCATTGCTGGATATGGGGAGGTTGGTCAACAACTTTCTTATATACCAAAGCAATGCTGGCATTTTCCAGAACAGAGAATTTTAAATTCTTAGTTTTATAACAGAAAGAACTAAAAATTATTTTTTAGAACAAAATGAGATGGACAGTTATATGGATGTATAACATTTACACAAAGATTTTTCATTAATTCTTGATGAAAATAAGATAATAGGCAACCTCTTAAAGATGAAATCTTTTCAAATTTCTCATCCTACAAATGAGTAAATTGTAGGAAGAGGGGCACCTGAGTAGCTCAGTTGACTGAGTGTCTGCCTTTGGCTCAGGTCGTGATCCCGGGGTCCTGGGATGGAGCCCCATGTCTGGCTCCCTGCTCAGCAGAGAGTCTGCTTCTCCCTCTCCCTCCACCTCTCCCCATGCTTGTGCTCTCTCTCTCAATAAATAAATAAAATATTTTTTTTAAAAATTGTAGGAAGAATTTCAAAATGGGGTTAAAAAAATCTGTTGCTTCAAAATGGACTGTCTACAACATTGGGCAAAAGAAGCCAGACACAGATACATACATACTGTATTTCACTTTCATAATATCTAAGAGCTGGCAAACTTATGATGTGTGTACTTTACCATCTGCAAATTCAATAAAGATGAAAAAAATGTTCTGTAGTCAGATAAAATCATTTCACAGAATTGAAAATCAGACATATACATTAGGATTTTATTTTCCTTCAATTGCCTATTTGGAATGTAATGAAGCTTTTCTAAGTATTTTGAATAATCTGACCTTTCTAAATTACTTTGGGTCAATGTGGGTGGTCATGAATGGCAAAATGTTCATTTAATTAGTTATTATGGCTCACACTGGCCAGACTGACTGTACATCTTCAAGGCTACTGCTGCTATGCCTCTTCAAGGGATTGGGTGGATTCTCTTTAAAGAGTTATGTTATTTACATGACAGAGTCTTAAAGGAAAATAAGGAATAAGATCATATAAGTCACACCCTGGAAATCCATGAACAATACAGAGAACAGGAGGGCACTAGTCTTGACTGCAGTGGGAAGAATCACAAGCTCCAGGAGCATCACATGGTGTGTCTGACTACAGAGTGGAACCTGACCTACTATTTGCATCTTCGTATTTTGGGGAACTGTTCTTCCAAGATAAATTATTTTAGAAGTTCTTACTCATGCATATTTAATACAAAGAGAAATTTCTGATTCTGTAATATAATGAGAAGTATTGTAGAGTAAAAAGAGCATGGTCTTAATAGTCATAAAAATAAGGATTCAAATTCTACTTCTCCCACTTCCTAAATATGATTATGGAAAAATGATCCAATTTCTCTATAGTTTCTTCACCCGGCGTGGGTGTGGGGTACGGTATAGATATATATTCATTATTTGACTGTATTCATCAGTACAGAATCAGAAATTTCTGATTCTGTAATATAATGAGAAGTATTGTAGAGTAAAAAGAGCATGGTCTTAATAGTCATAAAAATAAGGATTCAAATTCTACTTCTCCCACTTCCTAAATATGATTATGGAAAAATGATCCAATTTCTCTATAGTTTCTTCACCTGTGAGGTTTATAATACCTGCTATCACTTTATCTTTCATTAGAGACTATACGTATAGGTATATGTGCCTGGCACACTCAGCATGCAATGGTGGTAGTGATTGTTAAAAATTCTCAGCATTTATGGTTGAATAGCTTTGTTCAAATGCTGTTCTTTTTTTGACACTCAAACTTATTCATTCATCTAAAAAGACAAAAACATCCACCTTTGAGGAATGGCTTTTAAAATTCAATTAATTTCTAAAAGAACACTATTTTTGTTCTTTCTTGCCCTTCTATGTGATTCTACTGAATTAAACACTTTTAAGCTACTGGTACTTGAAAAAAGAAAAAGGCCTATTTTTTTTATCTATGTAACACAAAAAAGAAAAAAAAAAAGAAAAAAGAAATGGCAATAGCACCAAGCACCTAAATCTCATCTCCTTCTGAGTCTCAAGGCAGAGAATTCTCCTGGTCTGGTCATTCTTCCCTGGGGTGAATGAGAATGGCAACCAACCTGAGGTTGCTGACCCCATCTTGAGCAGTGATTTCATTGCTCTAATTTTTAGATGTTCATCTTGTTCTTGAGGGAAGTCAAGATATGGCAAGTTTTAAGCATATCATCTAAACAGGCAAAATGTAGCCTCCCATTTACCTGAGGTCTACCTTCCTATAATGCTCTAGCATCACAGTAAATACAATTCCATCTCTCTCTCCTGAGAGTTGGAGGTGGGGGACAGGGTAGGGAGGGGGCTAGTTATCTTTCTTATACTTCATTGGCTTAAAATATTATCTTAGGAAAAAGAAAATGGTCATTCTAGGTATAAAAATGTTTGTCCAGCTAGACTGGGCCAAGCAGTACAAAATGATCTGATCCATTGTGTATTTTAAACTAACATTGTTGCTATCTGAACCCAGAATAGCATAGCCTGTGTTTCTCTATTTAAAAGGGGAAAAGAAAATTACAACAACCAGACATGAGAAAACTACCCGCACAAGACTGAGGCCTGATTTTACCTCTTTCCTTTCATACTAAACAAGGTTCGATGATCACAAATAGATCTTTACCCTGCTTCCCAGGATTGGTGTGAGGTTTATAAATGAAATAACAAGACTACTCTGTCAAGTGCAAGGTGCCACGTAAATATTAGTTATTACAAAAAGGGAACTGGAATCGCTCCAAATTTGTGCTGGAGACAGCAGCAATGAACTGAACAGACAGCTGGGCAAATATGCCAGACAGGAAGCATGTCTGACTCCTGAACACAGGCTGGATTCCCTTTTGCTGAGCTGCACCTGCCAGACTGGAAGCCCATGGTTCTTCGGTCATGAATGGGCACGTCCTGTCCAGAACTCTAGGGCCTTGCCCCAGTCTGGCCTTTGGCTCCACCCTGCCGTGCTGGACCAGAGCCAAGTCTGTGCTAACTTCCCCTCTAAGATGTCTGATACCGTCTCATCTAGTACCAACAGGCCTTAAGCCAGAGACTCATTTTGCATGACACAAATGGCCCAATGAGAACACTCCTTCTGTGTGCTCAGGAATTACCCTTCTCTCCTCTGTCTCCTTAAATAACTGTTATTTCCTTTTTTTTTTTTTTTTTTCTGTTTCTCATCTGTACCAGGGCTCCAGAATAGGATGCATGAGGTTACCAAGCTGATAACAGGGCAAAGGAACTAATGAAGCCCATTAACCATGCCTCCTAACTGGGTCTCAGCTGCTTCCACTAGTGCTAGTTCCTTGCTAACTCCTTATTTTCAGTAGCTAGAACATAATAGGTTCTTAATAACTATTTGCTGAATGAAAGCAAATCTCAAATTAATGAATCAGCAAATATATACCAGATGGAGCCCTAAGTGTTTTCCTGGACCCTGACTTCTCCTACCACTGACCTGCTTTTCATCTGCTCTTATGGTCAAATACTAGGGCAGCCTCAGCTTGGTTTCCCAGATGGACTTTGACTTTAGTTCTTTATGAGCAAAGAATGACTCTCAGCACATCTATTCTTTTGTGTGAGTTTTGAAAGAAAAAAGAAACTAAAAAAAGAGACAAACCTCACTTTCCATCTATTTCTCAGAAGGAATAGAATAATTCTGACATTGTGTGTGTGTGTGTGTGTGTGTGTGTGTGTGTGTTTAGGAGTTATATAGAGATATTGTGAGGTTTTCTTCCCACAGAATAAAAGAGATCCCTGGCTAAAAAGCACAGTTGCTAACAATAGAGGCATATTAACTCCTACCAAAGATAGAAGATAAAAGGAGCACAGCTTCAGATTCCCACTGCTCAATACTCCTATCTTCAGATGCCCTGTGGATCAGAAGAATAGAGCCAGGTTTTTCTGGTGTTTAATGGTGGTTCAACACTGCTACAACTATATGAACCCCAGATGATATTGAACAATCAAATATATGTGCAACTGGAATGCCAGAAGGAGATAAGAAAGAGAATGGGGCAGAGAAAAGTATTTGAAGAAATACTGCCTAAGATTTTTCTTGATGAAAGACAGAAATTTGCAGATACAAGATTGTAAATAAATGACACACAGAATAAACACAAAAAAAGTACACAATGGAGGCAGCCCGGGTGGCTCAGTGGTTTAGCACTGCCTTCAGCCCAGGGCATGATCCTGGAGTTCCGGGATCGAGTCCTACTTCAGGCTCCCTGCATGGAGCCTGCTTTTCCTTCTGCCTGTGTCTCTGCCTCTCTCTCTCTCTCTATCTCTCATGAATAAACAAATAGATAAAATCTTTTTAAAAAGTACACAATGGTGCACATTGAAGTCAGATTATTGAAAGCCAAAGATAAAAAGCAAATTTTGAAAGCAGCAAGAGAAAATGGCATATTACATGGAGGACAAAATGATTTTATCAAGAGCTGACTTTCAGTGAAAACCATAAAGGCCAGAAGAGAATGGGAAAACATCTTTAAAATGCCCAAAGAAGGGATGCCTGGGTGGCTCATCGGTTGAGCATCTGCCTTTGGCTCAGGGTATGATCCCAGGATCTGGAACCAAGTCTCCCTGCAAGGAGCCTGCTTCTCCCTCTGCCTGTGTCTCTGCCTCTCTCTCTGCGTCTCTCATGAATAAATAAATAAAACCTTTAAAAAAAATAAAATGCCAAAAGAAAAAATACCCTCTCAATCCAGAATTCTATATTTGGGGATATATAATTCAAGTCTGAAAATAACATTTTCAGATAAAACTAAAGGGACTTGTAGCCAACAGACCTGCATGACAAGAAACAATAAAGGAAGTTTTAAATTATGTTTATCATTTGTCTTGGAAAAATATCACTAGTAGAGGCATTACATATGAGCTCCATTTTTTTATAGCCTTTCTTCTCTGTAGAATAGATAATATATTTACCTGATGGGATGCTTAGAGTCTGGAATTACTTCTCTTCCCACAACTGTGAGTTTGTTTTGAGGGCAGACTGAGTAGGAATGGGGTTAAGGATTGAATCCTTGAAAACTAACAGAAAGATAAATTGATGTAACAAAACATATATATGCTTGGGACGAGGAGAATCAGTGTAGGTAAGGAAAACAGACTGAGATTAAATGCTCCCCCAGTAAAAGCTAGGTTGTTAGGAATAGGCCTAAGAAACTATTCTAAATTGTGGAAGAATTCGGGGAAGAAAAATGTAACATACCTAGTCCCCTCCCTGACCTCTCTGCCTTCTCACCCTACAATAACTCCTAATCTACTTTAGACTTGACAGGTATGTCTCTAGGTCTTGGGTAGTACTTAGTTCCTTCAAGTATCTGATCACCAGTTGGTCTTGGAGATAAACAAGAGGTGGTGGGATTTGGGAAATACCAAGGAGAAAATTTACATATATAGTTCCAAGGTATGCTCTGTGAATAGAAAAGGATATCAAAGACGTACGATCACCTATATAAATCATAGATACTGAATGATCTATGACATTCCATACTGAATGACAAACTGGCCTCAAAGTACCTTTTGGAACTCTGAGATAATGTTGCAGCAGTTGAGATCCTAAAGGCTCCCAGTTGTATACAGGACACCAATTTCCACGAGAATTGCTAAATTTTTGGCTTATTTAGGGAGATATTCAAAGAGTTTTTTTCTTTTATTTATAAATAAGCTTTTAAACAAACTTAATTTTTGTTCTGCCGAGGATTTGGCACCTCCCTTGAAAAGAAAAGGGATTGAGAGTGAATTTCACCAGGTCCAGAACCCAGAGACACAAATGACATTGACCAAATGGTGGGAGGGAAATGGAGACCAGCTATTTGCCTATCAGGAATAAAAAAAAACAGGTTTTGCCCCTTGACCAAGTCTCTGGAGCATTATGCTAAGAAAGATTCAGAGGCTGAGACTCTTGAATATGGGCTCAGAAAGAAATTACCACAATTAATCAGTGACGTGCGCCATGGGAATGAGACCATGTGGTCAAGAGTGTTGTTCCTAGCTTGGGTGACTTGTTTGCAGATTGACTGGTCTCCAGGAGATAAGGGTCAGATTAACTGGTCCCCAGTAGGTAAGGGACTTCCTAGACTAACACAAAGGAGTCAGGCATCGCTGTGTCACCAAAGTGCAGGACCTGTCTGTCAGGTCTTGGTCAGGTCCTAATCGAAGAGTTAGGAAAAACACTGAGTGTGAGAGCGGGAAAAGCCTGTTTATCATCACAGACGTTTGCTAAATTCCTCACAAGTTGGTTGGCCAGTTCAGATAGGCCTAAGCCTTGACCTATCCCTCTAGAGCTAGACTTGCTACCTTCTCCTGCCCTCACAGGTAAGTAATGAAGCCGTGGGACCACTTGACCTGCACAGATTTCTCCTTTACCAACGTTCAGTCACGGGGATATGAATTTTGTGCATGGGGTGAGCCCCCACTCTGCCTCTGATAGCCAATAGAAATACTGGGTCTTGTTAACCCCACAGGCACCATGCCTCCGCCTCCAACCCCAGCTAACGGAAAGCCCTTCTCTAGGAGTGTCGTGTCAAGGGCAAGGGTATAGTCTGGTGTTTTGTGAGGAGATGAGGGGCTGGAAGTGTTGAGAAAAAAGAGATACTCTGATCTCAAGGCCGTAGCGTGGGGAAGAAATGTTCAGCTCCTGCAGACCAGGTGGTGGGGTTGGGGGCCGGATGGACGTTTTAGTGCTCATGACAGTCTAGGGGGTAGCTGCTCTCCCAAAAAGGCGGGTGTGGAGGTCCCATCATGTTGGCCTTCTTCATGTGGCACTGAGGAGGGTGAGGCATGCTGGACCGACGGCCTTGGGTGCGGCCAGTCCATCCGGGGCTCTCCCAGACCAGAAGCAAGGGCCAGGACGACCTCCCGCTCCGGCCTCAGATCCCTCTGCAGAGTTCCAGCTCCCACAGCAGCGGGCTAACCTGAGAGTCGGCTCGGGGAGAGGCCCACGTGGGGTGCAACAGGCACGCGTCCCAGGCGGCCAGGCCTTCCACCGAAACCCTGGGGTTCCGCAGCGGCAGGAAGGGCACCACCCGACCTCAGCATGGCACCTCGGGGGGGAGGAGCCAGGTGGGCCGCCGCCGCTCCGGGGAAGGGCAGCGGGGCCCGGGGCTTCGGGGCGTCCCCGAGGGGACAGCGGGGCCCTGGCACCAGGCCCGCGGGGTCCGGCGCCCCGGGACTCTGGGGGGGAGGAGCCGCGCCCCCGCCGACTGCGGGCTCCCGAGGGGTGCGGGCCGCCGCCGGCGGGCGGGCGGGCCGTCAGCTGCCCGGCCCGTCGCCTCGCTCCCCGCCCCCCGGCTTCCTGCGGAGGCCGCGGCCGCCATGTTGTTGTGGGGCTGAGGCGGCGCCGCGGAGCCCGAGCGGCCGTGACAGGCTGCGCAACAGGTTCGCTGCCGGCGGCCTGGAGACGAACCGGGCGGCGGCGGCGGCGGCCGAGCAGCGTCTCCCGGCGTCCGCCCGCGGCCGCGCTGCCGGTGCCGAGGGGCGCGGGGTCGCGCTGTGACGAGCGGCAGGCGCGGCGGGGGCGCCAGGTGGGTGAGGCGGCCGGCCCGGGCGGCGGGAGGGCGCGGGGCAGGTGCTGGCGCCGCCGCCGCCGCGCTCGCCGCGGGGAGGCTCGGCGGGCCGGGCCGGGAGGCGGCTGTGCGCCCCGGCCGCCGCGGACCGGCCCTCGGGAGCCGGAGCTAGGCCCCCGGCGGGCTCGGCGGCGCCGGGCGGAAACCTCCGCTCCCGGTTCCTGCCCCCGCGGCGGGGCCCCGGGCGGACGCGGAGGGTCGGGGCCGGGTCTCGAGGCCCCCGGCCTCCCCGGCAGGTGCGGGCGGCGCGGAGGGCCGGGGGCGGCGCGGCCGCTTGTGCTCGGGGCGCCGCCAGAAGAGGGCCCGTGGGGGCCCCCGCACGCTTCCTCGGGTCCCCCCCGCCCTTTTTTTTCCCTCACAGAGTTGGCTTTCCTTGGTAATGGCTGGTGCGGAATGTCAGGTGAGCCGCATCCCGGTGCGTCAAAGTAGCCCGAGTCACGAGCAGCCAGTGGGCGGATGCTGGGCGTCCGCCGCTCGCCTTAACCCAAAGTTGGGAAATGTTAACGATTTGACTTTCGCGTTATTGACGTCCAGGGTATACAGGAAGCCCGGAGAGATGTGATCTCTCAGACCACAGTAAAGTTTATTGCTTATTATTATTATTATTATTTTGTAAAAGATGCCTGCATGTGCGTAGTGAATGGGTAAACAGAGACTGAAACTACAGTTGGCTTTGCATTCTGTGAAAACATGCAGTATTGGGGTGATGATCGATCGTGTGCTTTGGCGTTGAATGATTGCCGATGGCAAGTATGCTTGCATTTGAGACTCGCATTAAAATTATGAATTGGGAATATGTTTGGTAGAGCTAGCCGGTTTAGGAATTAAGGTTAACCCAAAAATGATCGCTTTCTTAAATGCTGTACTTCGTTTTCACTAGTGTTTACTTTGCTTACCCCTGAGATGGGCGAGGTGTGACTTGGAATTTTGTGTTGTGTTAGCTTAATTTAGGTTAAGCTTCTTAAGCCTCTTAAAATTAATTGCCTCTTTCCCTGTACCGGGTTGCTATATTGTTAGTGCTGAAACCTAAAGGCAATCTGGAAACATCACGTAAAATCTTTACATCAATTAATAACGTCCCTCAAATTTTAAAGACAGTAGCAACTCTGATGTGCATACCTTTAGGTCTCTTTGGCTGTGCCTAGTAATTTCTGCCTCCCACCCACCCCCAGCTTTATTGAGGTGTGATTGACATTTATCTCTTGTCATTTCAAAAGTATAGAAGAAGGTGGAAGTTGTTTTTAAAATCTTAACTTAAAAACAATTTTATATTTTTCAAGGGCATGGAAAAATGTGCATTGCTGCTGTTTTAATGCAATATTAATGAGCAGCAAAACACCTTGTATTTTTTAATGTTCTAGTGTATTTATTCCCTCCGCTCACCTTTATAAGGAAAAGTAGAATGGTCTGAAAAAACCTGACCTATACTGAATTATTGAGCAGAAAGTTACTGTTGTTCAGGTCTCAAGGCTAAAACCTCAATCTCTTCTGAATACGAGGAAATGTGTTAGGCATATTCTGGGATTGCAATTATAGTTATAAAAAATGGGATTTTTGGGATCCCTGGGTGGCGCAGCGGTTTGGCGCCTGCCTTTGGCCCAGGGCGCGATCCTGGAGACCCGGGATCGAATCCCACGTCGGGCTCCCGGTGCATGGAGCCTGCTTCTCCCTCTGCCTGTGTCTCTGCCTCCCTCTCTCACTCTGTGTGACTATCATAAATAAATAAATAAAAATAAATAAATAAAAAATGGGATTTTTGCAAAAAAATAAATATATAAGGAACCTCTCTGCACCTAAGACCACATCTGGAGCTTTTGGGTTTTTTTTAAATACATCTCTTTTTCTTCTTTATTTTTTAGTCATTTCACCCTACATAGCAAACACTTCCTTTTTTTTTAAAGTGGAATATTCCCTCATAACCTTAAGGTTTTTATTTTTAATGTATCTTTAATAGAGTTTCACAAATTTTCATCTTACTTGTAAGACAAAAAGAACATTTTATTGGCCATCTCCTTCAACTACCTTCTTCAGTAGCAAAATATATTTACCATTGTTATTTTTTGAGCACTTAGTACATGTTAGGCCTTGTGCTGTTTTGCATAATCAGTGAAAGCTCACAAAGATCATAAGGGTAGTTCTTTTTTTCCTATCAACTTAATGAGTGAAATGCTATCTGGAAGTTAACTGCTCTCTGAGCTACTAAATACAAGAGCCAGGTTTCAAACCAAGATCCTTCTAACTTTAGCACCTGTGCGTTTATCACCCCTCTAGATTCAGAAATTTTTTTTAAAAAGTTATTTGGGCATTCAATAAATATTTGTCGTATAAGTCAATGAATGAAAATACGTGTTAGCCTACTGGTAAGTAGCATTCTTATATACTATATTTACTTGTAAAGCATTTTATGAACAGGTTCCAGAAATGATTCAGAATAAACTAATTATATTACTAAATTATATCACTAAAACTTACATTACTAAAAATGTGGTGTATTTATTCCTGTCGGTGCATTTGCTTCCTTCTTTTTTTCTCTTCTTTTTGGATTCTGATCTTTTCAATACCTTACTTAGGGAAAAATGTGTGAAATAACTACTTTTGAAGAAAGACTAAGAAAAGGCAGACTTTTTTGGTGAACTAATTGTTAAAGGCAGGATTCCAAGTGTGAAGTAGAGAAAAAAGAATGTTTAGAATTAATTCTGTAGGAACGCCTGGGTGGCTCAGCAGTTGAGCGTCTGCCTTTGCCCCAGGGTGTGATCCTGGAATCCCGAGATCTAGTCCCGCATCGGGCTCTCTCTGCTTCTCCCTCTGCCTGTGTCTCTGCCTCTTTCTCTTTGTGTCTCTCATGAATAAATACATAAAATCTGAAAGAATTAATTCTGTAGGTGAATAGATCTGAAGATGAAGGTGCATCAGAGATGCTGGCTTTTTTTCTTGAGTTTAGATTTTACTTGTACCCTCCTGTAACTATAGAGCACAGCAACTGATGACAGAAGACAGCTGCTGGTGTTAGAGTCCTTTTGGGTAGACTGCATTTTTGTAGGTATTCTTTGAGAAGGAGGAACTGAACTGATCTTAAAGGATCTTAAGGCAGAGAGGAAGTGGGGGAGGAAGAGAGGAAACGGCAGAAATAGGGCAGTGACTACATCAAAAAATAAGGTATTTATACAACTCTAAGAGGGCAGCATATTTCATTTGCAAATGTATAGTATTATTTTTGAGAGATCCACTTAAAAAATCATTTCACAGCTATATCAGGACGCTGATTTAGTTACTTGTGAAGCTATTCAGCAGTGGTTATAGGAGACATTTAGGGATCTATTACCAGGTGATAGACATTTAACTTGTCTCATTTAAGTAAGTGTTTTATGTTTCCTAGATTATTTTCTTCACTTATGCATATTCACTTTAGAAAAAGTGTTGTGGTTAATAAAAATTTCACTTATTTGCATTGTAACCATAGTAGATAAGATACTGGCTTGCAAGTTAATCCTCCTGCTCCTAACTCCCAACACCAAAAAGCTGTATGACCTTGAGCAACTGATTTTAATTCTCAGCTTCTGTTTCTCATCTATAAAATGTATCTATCTCATAGTTTTATTGTATGTAATATAAAGTGCTTAGCACAGTGACTATTGCCTAGTATAAGTGCCCAATAAATGTTACCACTATTCCAATTAGCTTCAGTGAGAAAGTTCAAACTAGTTTAATGCTTTTTTTTTTTTTTTTTTGGGAGGGAAGGGTCTTTTTACCTAATGACTGGAAAAAATTAACTTTTTTTGCCTCCTTTTTAAATCTTATCATCAAACAATCCATATAAGACGTCTGGAAAATAAAAGAACTGATCCAGAATCCCATATCCGCCCTAAAGAATCTGTCTTTTTAGTCCCCTTAATTTGAGGTAGGGGAGAAACATAGCCTAAAAGAAGAAAACATCTATATCTGCAAAAGAAACTACTGCTTTAGATTATCACTTCCAAGTCTTCAAATCCAGGTGCTTAAATAATGTACTTTTTTTTTTTTTTTTTTTTTTTTTTTAAATAATGAACTTTTCAGTGTGAAGAATGCTTGCCTGGTATGAGGCTGACAATGGGAAAGAATGGTCAAGAATGGTGGGCCGCATCAAACTTGGAGAGTCCATGCAGATAAACCCCAGGAAGGTTTATTTTTTCTGATAGGAGGGCACTGATAACTACTGCTTTATCATATTCTTTTTCCTTAAACACATTGGTATATGTATTTGGACACTTTTCACCACCCTACTGCTCCTCTTTCACACTTAAGAATGAGTGCTTAAATATAAGAAGTAGGGCAGGTTAATAAATTTCACAGCATATATAGCATTTGGTAATTTTACTTTTTAGTGAGCATGGAATACATTTTGGTGAATGTAAGTGAGAACTTCAAGATTAATGAAATTTGCAGAGAATGATGTGGACTAAGATGCATGTATGTGTAGCACTTTGTAACTTTGTGGTAAGTCCTGGAAACCTGAATGGTAGAACAGAAGCTAAAGTTTAATTTCTGTTTACTTTCTCCTCATCAAGACCATTTTAGGCTTTCCCTCTTCCAAAGTTCCAGTGAAGTTCCAGCTTATAAATTGATTCTGTCTTACTGAAGAGACAGCCTATATTGGAAGGGTTTCTCTGTCCACCTCTCCTTCCTTCTGGTGTCTGGTTCTCATTCTGTGATTCTGATTTGAAGTTTTGGGCTCCAAGGATCCAGCGTTCCACTGGGTCCAGAGAGATGAGTCACTTGTATGCTTGAGATGTTCAGAGCCATTTAGACTAGATACAGATAAACTAAAACTTTTTTTGAACATTACTCCAATATCTCGTTGTTTTTTAAAGGTTTTATTTATTTATTCATGAGAGACACAGGCAGAGACATAGGCAGAGGAAGAAGCAGGCTCCCCACAAGGAGCCTAGAGCAGGACTCGATCCCAGGCCCTGGGATCAGGTGCTGAGCCACCCAGGTGTCCCTCCAGTATCTAGGTTTTATAGTCTTGGTAGCATGATGGTGACCTCATCTCAAAAAAGTACTTGTTGCAACTCCTTCTTAAATACATCTTTGTTACTGCTTTCCTCATTAGATTGACTTTACCTCACATTTGTATTTCTAGGTGCTTCAATGGGGAGGGAGGGAGCCTCTCCCCTCCCCATTTTCTGTCATCTGCTTTAACTTTTTCTTTATTATCAACGGCCATTTTTCATCTTTAAAGAATTAAACCCAACAGAAGTTACTCATAAATCTGGTACCAAATTAATTTTTTTTAAAATAAATACTGAATTCCTTCATGCCAGGAACTGGTCCAGGCAATGAGCATATGAGCTCATTCCTGCCATTGTGCTCCTTACAGTCAAGAAGGAGGAGAGATAATAAAATGTCTAGAAGTTAGAATTTGCTAGGGCTATGGAGAAAAGTAAGGTAGGAAATGAGGGTACAGGGAATGTGTGAGCAGTTGGGTGGGGGGTAATTGGGAGAACTAAATTTGCCTTATTTGAAGTTACTATTAAGGAATTCAAGATCTGGGAAAAGATTATTGTGTGTGTTTTATGAGTAAACTTAGTATTTTACATCATTGTAACATAAATGTCTATAATCACGATATTTCTGTTGGGTTTGCACCCAGAAAATTGGAAAATTGTAAAGCAACAAGCAGATTGAAAGAAGAAAATAATAGTCTCTAATAGTCATATTACCCAGAGAAATAGTCAGTATTAATATTTTGGTGGATCTCCTTCTAGAAATTTTTCTTTGCAAAAAATGGAATTATACACTCTGCTATGTAATCTGCTTTTTTAGCTTACTAGCATTTATCAAAAACATTCTATTTTATTGCATATTTATCTTCCATATTTTTACTCATTTAATCTTCAGCTTCTCCCTAAGAGCTAGTCTATTATTTATTTATTTATTGTTAAGATTGAACAAGGACAGGTTTAGTAATTTTCCCAAGATCCCATAGCTAATAAGTGGTAGAGAATATGAACTTAGTCTGACTCTGCATCTTGGGCTCATATTGGTTTTATAGCATTAAAGTATTTTGTAATTTTTTAAAAAAATTTTAAACTATGTACAGTTAACATCTTTGTAACCGTATCTGTGTGCACATCTATATTTCCTTAGAGTAAATTAACAAGTAGTTGTAGGAGTCATATATCAAAAGGTATGGGCACTTCCTGTGGCCTTTATAAATGTATTGCCAAGTTGTCTTCCAGAAAAACTTGTCAGTACCAAAGTGTGCTGCCAGTGAAACCAGTCCTGTTTCCCACATCCTCAGAAACATTGTTTTTTTTTTTTTTTAAATCTACTAATTTGTTAAAGACTATCTTGTTTTTCTTCATTATTGAAGTTATACTTTGAAAGATTTTTCTTCTTTGAGATCTCTGCCCTTTCTCACTTCTTAGGCATTTTCATCTCTCGTTTATTTCTAAGGATTCTTTATGTTTAAGAATAGTAACTCTTTACCATGTAGATAAATTTTTTCCCGTTTGTTTCTTAATTTTGTTTTTAGATATTTATCAATGATCATAGCTATCATTTATATAGTACCTCCCATATACAGCACTATTTTAATTCACTACATTGATTCCCTCATTTAATTTTTACAACATTCCTATAGGATAGGTGCTGTTATTAGCCTTGTTTACAGAGTCCTCTGACATTTTCTTTTAATTCTCAAACATCTTTTTCCTCTGTGTCTTTGCCTATTTCTGTTCCCAAGTCCTAAAAATCTCTTTTTCTAGCCTACTAGATGATACTTATTAATTGATTAGTTCTTCATTACTCAGTTGAGGCATTTCTTCTGGGATTGCTCTTCTATATTCCCTGCTCTTACACATCTTATCCAGGTCTTATACAACTCATAACTTGGTAAATATTTGTTGATTGGAATTAAAGGTGCTCATGATGATGATGGTGATATCAAAAAGGGAATCCACCTTCCAAGTATATAAAGAAACTTATACCAAGGACATAACATTGGAACTGGGCTTAGAAGGCCTGGGAGGAAAGTGGGGAAAGGAGAGACCTAGAAACAAATTGAATGAAAACAGACTAGGAAATTTCCCATTCTGGGAACAGCAAGTTACCTAGAATGGCCTTGGGGATTATCAGCCTTGCCTCTGGAAAAGCCTGAGAAAATATCCCTTTCACCCCAGTACACCTGTTCTAGTGTTCAGAATATTTGAATTTTCCTTCCAAATCTTTTCCTTTTAGCTCAGTTTCTCTTCTGACTTTCCTCTTTTTTCCAGGCTAAGAGGGGCAGTTGGAGGGTCCTGATGTAATTCTGGTAGGATCTTGAAGTGCCGTAGGGTCGTTAGGGGAGAGAACTGTGAAGCTGTTGTCTTTGGGGTCTTGGGGTTCTAGTCACACTCCTCTCTGGCCATTGGGGTATTTGATTAGATCTCAGTTCCTTTTCTTTCCAGCATTTATTACGTTTCTGTTCTGATTTTGTTAAGAGACATTTTCCTCTAAATTTACTAGTTTAATTTTGATACTGCCTGCTGGTCTCTGAATTGTATTAACTTTTTTTTTTTTTTTTAGATTTTATTTATTCATGAGAGACACAGATCTCTCTGTGTCTCTGTGAGGCAGAGAGACACAGGCAGAGGGAGAAGCAGGCTCCATGCAGGGAGCCTGATGTGGGACTCAGTCCTCAAACCCGGGATCATACCCTGAGCTGAAGGCAGATACTCAACTGCTGAGCCCCCCAGGTGTCCCCCTTTTCCTCTTTCAATTTAACTTTATTTCTCATTATGTAACTTAAACTTACATTTATTGGTAAAATAATACATGCTGATTAAAGAAACTTTGTAAAATAGGAGAAAAAAGTAGGAGAAAAAGTTAATGTCATTCGAAGACCACCAGCCAATAAAAACCACATTTTGGTGTCTCCTACCCACTCTGACTTTTTTTTTTGTTGTTTTTAACATATACATTGTTGTGCATGTTTTATAATACCACATGGTAGTTAAGAATAACATGGCTTGGGATCCCTGGGTGGCGCAGCGGTTTGGCGCCTGCCTTTGGCCCAGGGCGCGATCCTGGAGACTCGGGATCGAATCCCACGTCAGGCTCCCGGTGCACGGAGCCTGCTTCTCCCTCTGCCTGTGTCTCTGCCTCTCTCTCTCTCTCTCACTGTGTGCCTATCATAAAATAAAAAAAAAAAAAAAAAAAAAAAAAATTTAAAGAATAACATGGCTTTTGCTGAGTGGAGTTTTAGTTCCAGCTTAGCTTTTTATTAGCTTTGTAAGTGTAACAGTCTCACTAAGCCTCGGTTTTCCCTTCCTTTAAAAGTGGAGATTTCATAATAATACTTAGAGTTGTCAGGAAGATGAAGAGATAATGTATGTTTGGTGTGGCCATCTCATAAATTCTTTATAAATGTAACAATAATAATCAGGCCTGTCTTTTGGTTGGGTTAGCTGGGGCTGCTGCCCTGGGCTATGGGAGGAAAGGGGGCAGCATATCAGGGACACATTACGTTTTCTGAAATAGTCAAAGTTCAGTTTCAAAAATTTAACATTCTCAAGGGACCTATGAAATTGTTTACGATGAGACCTTTTTTAGACTGTAATTTACCTTGGGCCAACCTCGCAGTTGGTGACTGGCCCTGAGCCTCAGACCCTTCCAGGATGGCCCTGATATAATGATGATGTCAGTGATATCATGTAAAGACCTATGTGTCAGGCTTGAAATTTGGTAAGTATTCGGTAATTATTGGCTGCTGTTATTATTTTCATAATGATACACATTTATATCATAAACTTTTAATTGAAAGAACATAACCAGTTTCCATGTTATTGCATGGTTTAGCCAAACTTATGTTTTTAAAAGTAGGTTTATTGAGATATAATTTAGATACCATTGTGAATTTGATACTTGATTTAAGTAGCAGCATGATACTTGGAGTTCAGTGTATTCCCAATTGTTAGGCACTCATGTCACTACCCGTTTTTTTTCTATAATAACTAATAATTGCAGTAAATATCTTCACATTTCCCCCATACTACTACTACTACTACTACTACTACTACTACTACTACTACTACTACTACTACTTCTTCTTCTTCTTCTTCTCTTCTTCTTCTTCTTCTTCTTCTTTCTTCTTTCTTCTTTCTTCTTCTTTCTTCTCTCTTCTTCTTTCTTCTTCTTTCTTCTTCTTCTTTCTTCTTTCTTCTTCTTCTTTTCCTCCTCCTCCTCCTCCTTCTTTTCTTTCTTCTTTCTTTCTTTCTTTCTTTCTTTCTTTCTTTCTTTCTTCTTTCTTTCTTTCTTTCTTTCTTCTGATTTTATTTATTTATTCATGAGTGACACAGAGGGAGAGAGGCAGAGACATAGGCAGAAGGAGAAGGAAGGATCACATGCAGGGAGCACAATGTGGGACTCATCTGGAGACTCCTGGGATCACTCCCTGAGCCAAAGGCAGACGCTTAACCTCTGAGCCACCTAGTGTCCCTCCCTCTGTATTTCTTACTCAAGACAAGTAAATAGTTCTAATATTTAGTCCTTATCTGAGACTGAAGAGAACAGACCCAATAGCCGGTTCCCCCCACCTTCCCCTTACAGCGGTGCAGGCTGAGTCACAAGCTATTCTTAGGTGTTTTTTTCCCCTTTGTGTGGGTGAATTGTCTTGTTCAGTTGTTGACTAGTTCTTCTAAAATTGATTTAATTTAAATCTGCAGTATTATTTGAGTAGTAACGACTTCAGTATTAGTTTACCATTTCTGTTTATACTTGCTTAGTTTATTGGTTGATTCTTTGTAGACTAAACATTTATAAAAGTTCAAATTTATAATCTGTATTTAAACATCTTAGGCTGAAGATGGCTAAATTGCAGAACTAGAAGTAGTAACTAGGTTTGTATAGAAAAGTATCTTTGAAGCTTTTAAGTCTCAACATGCTTTACATATTGGGACCCTAAGCCTTTAGATAGAAATAATAGTAACCTTTTTCTCAGATATTGATTAAAGTAAGAAAAATATGCCCTTTTTATTAGTAATTGGTACAACAAACTAAAGTACCAATTACTATTGTGAAAATCAAGATAACTATTGTATTAAAAATAATGTTGAAATAATAATAATTGCCATCATTTATGAGCACCTTCTATATGTCAGATGTTTTACAGACATTCACTTAGAACAACCTGGCATTTAGATATGGCACTTATAGGTTAGGAAGTTGAAGCTATGTCATGTGGAGTCCACAAAACTAAGGAGTATCTCTGCTGGGATTTCAACACAAGTTGGTTGATGTATTTTCAGAGTTCAAGTTATCAGCCTTCTTGTCCTCATTGCAATTGAAAGAATCCTAACCTCTGACAGTTAAAGCATTTGTGCTTCTTAAAGGATATCTTAGTGCCAGTCACATGGCTGACTTCTGGACACTAGGTATATGAACATGAAGAGAAATTCATAGGACTTCACAGTGTCATAGAGGTGGTTGGCATGAAAATAAAGTTTAAAAATACTGGGTTGGAGATCCTTGGGTGGCTCAGCAGTTTGGTGCCTGCCTTTGACCCAGGGCGCGATCCTGGAGTCCCGGGATCGAGTCCCACATCGGGCTCCCGGCATGGAGCCTGCTTCTCTCTCTCCTCCTGTGTCTCTGCCTCTTTCTCTCTCTCTATATATATATCTATCATGAATAAATAAATAAATAAATCTTTAAAAAAATAATAAATAAAAATACTAGGTAGATGTAGTTTAGTGGAGATGTATACAAGATGAAACAGGAATGTGGCAACAGAAGCTTTTGTAAATGGAAGTATCATTGAGGAGGTAGGTAGTTCCACAGGTTCAAAGAGGGAGGAATGAAATAAGATGGGGCAGAGATAAAGGTGAGAACATACTCCAACAGTACAGAAGTAGGCAGAGAATAAACCCTAAAACACCTTGTAAACCATGTGAAGGAGATTAGATTTTTAATGTAACAGTTTTGTTGAGATATAATTCATACCATAAAATTCAGCCTTTTAAATTTTACAATTCTGTGACTTTTATTATATTCACAAAATTGTGCAGCCATCACCAATATCTAATTTTAGAACATTTTTTAAAAATATATTTATTTGAAAGGGAGGAAGAGAGCAGGAGCAGTGGGGAGAGGCGGAGAGGGAGAAGCAGACTCCCCGTCAACCAGAGAGCCCTATGCAGGACCAGATCCCAGGACCCCAGGATCATGACCTGAGCCGAAGGCAGACATTTAACTGACTGAGCCACCCAGGCACCCTCTAATTTTAGAACATTTTCATCATCCCCCAAAGAACCCCCTTATCCATTAGCTGCCATTCCTATTTCCCCCCAACACCCCCAGCCCTTGGCAACTAATAATTTACTTTTTGTCAATTATGGATTTGCCTCTTCTGGACATTTTATGTAAATGGGAACATAAAATTTGTGTGGTCTTTTGTGCTTGGTTTCTTTTACAACTATAATGTTTTTCCATATTATAGCATACATGAATAATTCTTTGTTATAGCATATATGAATAATTATAATATGAATAATTCACTCCTTTTTATGGCTATTCTGTTGTATGGATATATCACATTTGGTTTATCCAGTCATCAGGAGATAGACATTTGGATTGTTTCCACCTTTTGGCTATTATGAATAATACTGCTGTGAGCATCTGTATACACATTTTTGTGTGGACATAGGTTTAGGTTTTCATTTCTCTTGGGTTCATACCTAGGGGTGAAATTGGTGATACATGGTAACCTATGCTTAGCATTTTGAGAAACTGCCAAATTGTTTTCCAAAGCACTAAATCATTTTACATTCCTACCAGCAATATATGAGGGATCCAATTTAGGAGATTAGATTTTATACTACTAATGAGCTATTACATAGAATCGCAGTGGAAAAATGGCTGAAATTTTTGGATTAGATTGCTGCTTCTCCAGTATGGTTCAAGGCACATGCTAGGTCAGAAGGCTTTTCCTGATGAGTGACACTAAAATGCAAGTTATTTTCTTATTTCTTAAGGGCTACTATTTCATGTTCATAGTCTTTGATTTTTGTGAGCCCATTTTGCTCTTTTGCAACTGTTGCATGTATAATTCTTCATCATGGAGTTATTTTTCTTTTGGAAAATGGAAGCAGGTACTTAGGTTGGGTCTCTTGTGCCACTTAGGTGGGCCATGGTTAGATTGGTTTGAAAATAATGGAAGGATTATTTCCCACTCTAAAATTGTAAATTTGTATACATTTTTAAAAGTGGGACTTAGTGTATTTATAATTAAGAGCCTTAGCTATGGTACACCTGGGTACCTCAGTTGGTTAAGCGTCTGCCTTCAGCTCTCCTCAGTTCAACCCCCCACATTGGGCTCTCTGCTTAGCTGGGAGTCTGCTTCTCTCTCTCCCTCTGTCTGCCACTCTGCCTTCTTGTGCTGATTTGTGCGCTCTCTCTCTCTCTCTCTCGCTCTCTGTCAAGTAAATAAATAAAATCCTAAAAAAAAAATAAAAATAAAGCCTTAGCTGTGGAATACATGAATCCTCTGTATTGGCTTTAGAGGTCTAAAACCTTAGGAATTGTATGCCACATTTTGTGCATTTGTGTTTTTTCCAGAAAGAGCAACTATAAGTTTGCCAGATTGTTTTTTTAAGTCCATGGCTCCTCAAAATGAAAAAACTCAGATTGGTGAAGAGAATTTGTAAATTTATGTTTTCGAAGTATTTGGGGGAAGCAAGACCTTGTTTGGATTAGTATTAATGTTCAGAGATATTTTCTGGACCCACTGTTGGTTTTGGTGGAAATAATTCCATAATAGGGTATCTCTGTCTTGCTTTGTGTTAGTTTTTCTCCCTCTCAGAGCTTGGAGTTTGCTTTTAAAATCCTCATTCCAGGGACACCCGGGTGGCTCAGCGGTTAAGCACCTGCCTTCCGCTTTGGGCATGATCCTGGAGTCCTGGGATCAGGTTCCACATCGGGCTCCTTGCAGAGCTTGCTTCTCCCTCTGCCTGTGTCTCTGTCTCTCTTTCTGTGTGTCTCAGTAAATAAATAAAATCTTTAAAAAATAAAATCCTCATTCCACATTTGTTATTTTATATTTGCTTCCTCAGTGGATTGGGATGTTCTATTTAAGAGCATTCTTTTTGCTGCAGTGATAGTATATTTTCCAGTAATTGAAACATACTGATATTTTTAAAAACCCACCTTAAATTGGACTGATAGAATAGGAAAATAGATGGATGCTTTTGTACCGATCGGCTACTGGTTTCATTTTCTTTACTCTCTTGTTCTGTTTGTATTGGGTTAAGGTTGGAAACTACCTGTTGCAGATGGACTTTCTGTGTGTGGTGTTGGTTTTGGATGCCAGTCTCTTTAGGCCTCTGTAGTAGGATGTGTGTGGAAGAGTGTACTTTTTTTTTCTCTGTAACGCTAGCACTAGATGTAGCATGGTAGGGTTTGAGAGGAGATTGATAATTTTAGTTAAATGTTTCTGTAAAACAGATTTGTTACTTAATATTGTTTATAATAGACTAAAATATAGACAAAGGCAAGGCTCTGGGTTATATTTGCTATTGTGTTAAAATTAAGAGTGTGTAGTAGAATACAAAAATATATATGGTCTTGGTCCCTAGTTCCTGTCCTCCTAAAATTTTTGGAATTTCCTGAGTGGTAGAAGTGTCTTTTACTCATAGTAAGCCCTTTCCCATTATACCTGAGGTATGCTAATGAGGTGGCTTAGAGTGTTACCCCTATATAGCCTGAGGATTAGGATACCTTTCACCCCATGTGCCAACCTTCAGGAAGAGGAGTTGGGCACTGGAGGTTGAGCTCTATAAAAGCTCTAGAACATTGATATTCAGAGAGCATCCAGATTGGTGAATGCATTGAGGTGCTGGGAGGATGATATGCCTGGAGAGGGCATGGAAGCTCCATGCCCTGTCCCCCATACCTTGCCCAGTGTGTCTCTTCCATTTGGCTGTTCCGAATTGTATCCTTTATATTAAAACAGTAAATGTAAATAATTTTTTTTCCTAAGTTCTGAGAGCTTTCCTAGCAAATTATCAACCCAAGGAGGGGATCATGGGAATCCCTGATTTGTAGCCGGCTGGTCAGAAGATGGCCCAGGACTAGTGACCAGTGCCTGAAACAGAGGCAGTCTCATGGGACTAAGGCCTAACCTGTGGGGACCACTTAACTCTAGATAGTGTCAGAATTGAATTGTTGGACATCCAATTGATGTCCAGAGAAAAACCCCCATAGAAGGCATTGCTCATTTTTTAAGACAAATAAATTTACCAATAGACTTCTCTTCTTTGAATTACTAAAGTCATAATATTTGTCTGTTTTTATTTTGATTTTTTTCTGTTTTATATATCTAGTAACTTTTTTTACATATTTTTAAATTTAAATTAAGTTAGTTAACATATAATGTATTATTAGCTTCAGAGGTAGAGGTCAGGAATTCATCAGTCTTATATAACACCCAGTGCTCATTGTATCATGTGCCCTCCTTAATGCCCATCACCTAGTTACCCCATCCCCCCACCCCCCACCCCTGCCCCTCGATTAACCCTCAGTTTGTTTCCTGTAATTAAGTCTTTTATGGTTTGTCTCACTCTCTGATTTCATCGTTTTATTTTTTCTTCTCTTCCCCAATGATCCTGTTTTGTTTCTTAAATTCCACATGGGTGAGACCAGATGATAATTGTCTTTCTCTGATTGACTTATTTCACTTAGCATAACACCCTCTAGTTCTATCCACGTCATTGCAAATGGCAAATTTTATTTTTTTAATAGCTGAGTAGTAGTCCAAATTTGTTTGTTTTTAGTTACTTCACATTTTGGTATATGTGTTTTATATGAGATTTTTAAAAAATAACAACAACAAAATTTGGAAAATAAAAAATTCTTCCAACTTAAGTCAACTACTTTTACATACTAATGCTTTTTTTAAAGAAAGTATTTATTTATTTTAGAGAACATGAGCATGAGCAGGAGGGGGAGAGGGAGAAGATCCTTTCCCTTAAGAGGTTTTCTTCTAATCCTTGACATGTGCATATATAATTTTTTTTTTAAGATTTTATTTATTCATGAGAGAGAGAGAGACAGAGAGGCAGAGGCAGAGGGAGAAGCAGGCTCCATGCAGGGAGCCTGACGTGGGTCTCCAGGATCACGCCCTGGGCCAAAGTCAGCGCTAAACCACGGAGCCACCCAGGCTGCCCACATATATAATTTTGAATATTTGCATCCATATTCTAGAATTGTGTATTTTTTA
Source organism: Vulpes lagopus (assembly GCF_018345385.1). Taxonomy (NCBI): domain Eukaryota; kingdom Metazoa; phylum Chordata; class Mammalia; order Carnivora; family Canidae; genus Vulpes; species Vulpes lagopus. The sequence goes on from NC_054828.1 coordinate 114,973,514, forward strand.
AAAATTTACTTTGTACCACAAACATTACCTATCTATTACAGTCTGGAAATTATGATTTGTAATACACATGTAATATTCTGAAATTTATTTTCTTGATTCTTTCTCTATTGAATGAATTAATCTAATTTGTGTACTCAGTAGTCAGAAAAAATTGACAAATTTTCTTATGAAAATAAGGTGATATAGTAAAAGATGCCTTCAAATTGAAAGGCAATAAGCTGGATAAAAAGCATTTATGACACATGTTGAGAGTTTGGGAGAGTGAGGGAAAGAAGTGTGAAATGGTCATGGAGGGGCCAGGAGAAGGGGAGCAGATGGGCTAGGGAAACATGGACTTGTCAGGCTGGCGGGAGTTAGCGTTCAGGAGTTTAAAATGATGTCTGTCAGTCAACACCTTCATTCATGTGCCCATGGAATAGCAGTAGGGTTTTACCAGATGCATAGTATACAAGAAGAGGGGAAAGTGAACTTGAGGGTGTATACAATGACTTATTTACGATCGTGGACTGCGATACTTAATTTGGGTAAGGAGGGATATTAGGACCTAAGGAAGAGGATGTTAGGACATAAGGAAAAACAAGGGACAGTGACAAATTGCAACGACCATTATTTTGTAGGTCCTGGCAGAGTTCGAGAATTGCTGGAGTCTGGGAACTAGAAAGAGTGGGCTGTTGAATGAGACTCTGGTGAAGGGAGGCTTGAAGTGGGTTACAGAGGAGTGCAGTCATCATGATAACAAGGCCTAGGGTGGGACCTGGAAGTGCCTGGCTAAGATAAGATGGAGGATAAGACATTTGGAATATATCAGGGTTCAGACTTGGAGGCCAGGATGTGAGCAGGTTCGTTTGTGTGGATATTGACTTCACCAGGAAGTATGGGAATAATGGTGGAAAGGGGATGGTGAGGTAGGTGTGAAAGCAGTTGAGGAACTGCCATGGTGATTCTAGGGAACAACTGAGGAAGAGCCAGTGGTCGAGTCAGATACAGTAGGTGTCTTTTTCAACTTTTATTTATGAAGAACGTCAAACATATGAAAAGTGAAATCAATCACTTATTTTCTATTTACCTTCATTTACCCATCTACTTTTTAATTTAGCGTGTTTGTATTTTTGCAGGAGCTTTAATTCTTTTTGGAAGAAGGCAGGCTAAATAAGTCCATTTCCAGATTCCTTTCCAGAAAAGTTATGGTGCTGATTTACATTTTTATCACCTAGGTATCAATATAATACTTATTTTTACACTATTGTTATAGTTCCTTGCATTGTTAAGCTCTTCGACATTTCATGTGAATAAACCCCCACCTATTTTCCCAGAACACACTCTTCACTCTGTTTTTGCACATATTACCTTGGCCTGGAATGTTTTTTTCCCCACAGTCATGTAACAAATGTATTTGTAAGGGATAGCTAGGTGAGCACAAGCTGAAATGCGCATACCTGGTTGATTCATGGGAACACAATTGAATGCTACCTTCTCTTGTTACTTGAGAAATTTGTGCTTAGGTACCTGGGGACCCAAGAGATTGAAGTTTGTTTTCAGCCCTGCCCTTTGGACTCTCTGGGCCCAAAGAAAAGAGAGAAAAAAAAGAGTTGCAAAGAAAAGCTGTACTTACTTAACTCCTTTTCCCTCTGCTTCCAAACTTAAATATGTCTTTACTCATCCTTAACTATCTTTTTTGTCCTATATTCTCAGAGCCAGAAATATGTGCCCCATGTTCTAGCTTTATACTCTAGAGCTGTCTACTTTCTCTGGACTCTAGCTTTCATTATTAGGTAACCGTTTTTCCTTCTTTTGGAAATTAAATCTCTTCCTCTTTCTCTAAAAATAGTTTTGTTCTCCCATCTAAAAGGAAAGTCTTATAACCTTGCCTCTTTCCTAAAGCCTCTTATCTCTCCTCCCACCCCTTTTCTGTCTTTTAATAACATACTTCTTGAGTCACCTACACTTCACCTCCCAATTACTGCTTGGTCTACTTTATTTTGACTTTTACAGCAAGTTCCTGTACAGATTGCCAAAACTAATGGCTTAGTCTTGACTTCTGTGATATTTGACAATTATGACCATCATCTCCTTGAAATGCTTTTCTTTAACCTGTATTCTGATTTTTCCTTTTTTTCAACCTCTGTTCTGAGTGTTCTTCTCCTGTTTCCTGTGCATGCTTTTTGTGGAATGTCATTCCCTGGTAACTACCAAATTTGGATCTCCAGCTTGGACAGAATCCTTACCATCTCGTAACGTTTCCACCTGGATGTCTTTATAGGTGCATCAGATTAGGTAACCTGAAAAGTGAACATTTTGTGTTTTTTTTTTTTTTGAAATTTTTTTAAATTAATTTTTATTGGTGTTCAGTTTACCAACATACAGAAAAACACCCAGTGCTCATCCCGTCAAGTGTCCACCTCAGTGCCCGTCACCCATTCCCCTCCAACACCCGCCCTCCTCCCCTTCCACCACCCCTAGTTCGTTTCCCCGAGTTAGGAGTCTTTATGTTCTGTCTCCCTTCCTGATATTTCCCAACATTTCTTTTCCCTTCCTTTATATTCCCTTTCACTATTATTTATATTCCCCAAATGAATGAGAACATACACTGTTTGTCCTTCTCCGATTGACTTATTTCACTCAGCATAATACCCTCCAGTTCCATCCATGTTGAAGCAAATGGTGGGTATTTGTCGTTTCTAATTGCTGAGTAATATTCCATTGTATACATAAAGCACATCTTCTTTATCCATTCATCTTTCGATGGACACCGAGGCTCCTTCCACAGTTTGGCTATTGTGGCCATTGCTGATAGAAACATCGGGGTGCAGGTGTCCCGACGTTTCATTGCATCTGAATCTTTGGGGTAAATCCCCAACAGTGCAATTGCTGGGTCGTAGGGCAGGTCTATTTTTAACTCTTTGAGGAACCTCCACACAGTTTTCCAGAGTGGCTGCACCAGTTCACATTCCCACCAACAGTGTAAGAGGGTTCCCTTTTCTCCACATCCTCTCCAACTTTTGTTGTTTCCTGCCTTGTTAATTTTCCCCATTCTCACTGGTGTGAGTGGTATCTCATTGTGGTTTTGATTTGTATTTCCCTGATGGCAAGTGATGCAGAGCATTTTCTCATGTGCATGTTGGTCATGTCCATGTCTTCCTCTGTGAGATTTCTCTTCATGTCTTTTGCCCATTTCATGATTGGATTGTTTGTTTCTTTGGTGTTGAGTTTAATAAGTTCTTTATAGATTTTGGAAACTAGCCCTTTATCTGATATGTCATTTGCAAATATCTTCTCCCATTCTGTAGGTTGTCTTTTAGTTTTGTTGACTGTATCCTTTGCTGTGCAAAAGCTTCTTATCTTGATGAAGTCCCAATAGTTCATTTTTGCTTTTGTTTCTTTTGCCTTTGTGGATGTATCTTGCAAGAAGTTACTGTGGCCGAGTTCAAAAAGGGTGTTGCCTGTGTTCTCTTCTATGATTTTGATGGACTCAAAAGTGAACATTTTGTATCCTCCAAATCTGGTATCCAAATTTCTACTTTCTTAGAGCCTCTGTCTTGGTTAATGTTACAATTCTACAGTCACCCAAGATAGAAACTTATCTTAATGCTCTTCTTATATCAGCAGCATTTAGCTAATCAGAAAATGCTGTCCATTCTAGCTCAGAAATGTCTCTTCTCTATTGTCCAAGTTCAGATCTTACCACCTGGATTATACCACTTACTCATAACTGGTGTCCCTATCTCAAGATACTCAAATCCGGTTCAGTTCCTATATTGTTTGTCAGAATTCTCTTCCTCTGCCCTTAAAAGATGAGGTTCTTCTTTCTTATATATGCTTTCCCTAGATAAAGCCACTCACTGATATGATGATAGCTATTTCCAGTCCCTAGTGACTACCAAATCTGGGTGTCTATCTTGAATAAATACTGGCTCTCCATGTCATGCACAGGGAAATGCAAATCATTAGCATGACATACTTTGTTCCTTAAATTGTGTGATCTTGGCAAGTTAATCTCTTTGGCTTCTCTTTAGTTTCTAAAATGAAGGGGATGGAATTCAGTATGCTATTTAACTCTCTTTTAAAAAATCACATAAAATATTATAGAGAAGCCTCAGTATGTAAAATACAAAAGCAGAGCTACTTTCATTGAAATTGATATCTTCTCCCAACCCCTCCATTCCTCTTCCCTACCCAACCTCTCTTGTATCTCTGAGATTTCTAGAACAGCAGGGAGCAAAATTTAAAACTATTGGGTTTCTTAAGGTCTCTTTTCACACTTAAGATTAAGTGAGCTCTTTGAAATCACATGGCTCTCAAATCACACCATCTTTGAATAGGAAAGGCTCTACTATGATACTGGCTGTATACTTTCCTTTTAACCAGTCCTTCCCTCAGATTCAGGTACTTTTCATTTCTCTGTATCGGTGCCCATCCACACACCTATACAATGTCTCTCACTCTGAGGATGCATGGAACCCATTTACTTTGCCACTGACCTCATGTTAGATCGTTCTCTTTTTTAAAGATTTCATTTATTTATTCATGAGAGAGAGACAGAGAGAGAGACGGGCAGAGGGAGAAGCAGGCCCCATGCAGGGAAACTGACTTGGGACCTGATCCCGGGTCTCCAGGATCAGGCCCTGGGCTGAAGGCAGTGCTAAACCACTGAGCCACCCAGGCTGCTCATAGGTCGTTCTTACACAAATGTTACCTCTTTTGTGATATGTGCCTTAGTTTAACTTACCTCCCATATAGTGGTAGTTCTGTCCTCTGGGTTCTCATAACATTCTCCAAAGTCTTTTATTATAGTGATTATTCATGTTTGATAAATAAGCAAATGGATGAATAAAAGAAGGGATAGATGGGTAGGGTATAGAGAATATATGTACTCTGTAAATTTCATCTTCTTGGAGAAACTGTAAAGAAGTAGGTAATTTTGCTTTGGTCATTTTCTCATGAGACTGACCTTGGTCTCCTTAGGAATCAGTTGAGGAAGGAACATTTTCTCCAACTAATCAGTAAGTTTGGAGAGTTGGCTCTGTGTACATAGCACGTGAAGTGGAGGAGGTACTGGAGAAAGTTTTATAAGATATGCCTTCAGGAACTTGGTTATCTTGCTTTTGAATGTCAGACTTTCAGTCAAATTTATTTAACAATGTTTAATGAACATGATGCAAAGTATAATTGAAAAACCCAAGTCTTTCTATCCCAATATAAAAGCTTCAGAATTCAACAGGCAATAAAACTTTCTCTAAAAATATACTTAAAAAGTAACAAGTTATGGAAGGGCCACGTTGCAAAGGATAGTTGGTCTATAATCCGTAGCAGCTCCTGATGCCTGCAGGGTTTTGAGGAAGTCGTTTGGAGTTTCTTTTCTGTATATTCAGTTCCATAGTGCCTCGCTCCATGCTTCCCTTGCTTCATTTTTGTTTATCTCACCCAACTATTCATTTATTCATCTATCCAGCAAATGATACAGTATAATAAATGAAGTTACTATGGAATGAACAAGTGTCATGGACAACGTAGGACACCATGATTAACTGAGAGGAGAGGACACAATTCTTTCAATTTTTTTTTTAATTTTTATTTATTTATGATAGTCACACAGAGAGAGAGAGAGAGAGAGAGAGAGAGAGGCAGAGACACAGGCAGAGGGAGAAGCAGGCTCCATGCACCGGGAGCCCGACGTGGGATTCGATCCCGGGTCTCCAGGATCGCGCCCTGGGCCAAAGGCAGGCGCTAAACCGCTGCGCCACCCAGGGATCCCGACACAAGTCTTTCAGATAAGAGGTCCATTGAGTTGGGAGTTGAAGAATGAGAAGAAAGTGTGATAAACGTGACAAAGCAATTATAAGCATTTCTGCACGTAATTACAGACCATCAAAATATATGAAGTATATTGACATAACTGACAGAATTAGGGACGCCTGGGTGGGCTCAGTGGTTGAGAGTCTGCCTTTTGCTCAGGGCATGATCCCGAAGTTCTGGGATCGAGTCCCACATCGGGCTCCCTGATGGAGCCTGCTTCTCCTTCTGCCAGTGTCTCTGCCTCTCTCTTTGTGTCTCTCATAAATAAATAAATACATACATACAGGTTTGGGATTTGCATCCTGGCTTCGTCACTCAGTATTGGCAAGTAATTTAGCCTTTCTGTTTCTTCATCTGTGAAGTGAGTACAGTATCCCTTGCAGGGATATTGTGAATGTTATTAGCACTATCTAGGTGTCTAGCAGTATCTGGCACCTGGAAGCCTATTCTACAAGTTCCTGTTTCTTTGAAGCTCCTTGTATATAACCTGGAACATATTAGATTCTCAGTACTAAGCATGACACATAGTAGATGATTAATAGAAGTGAATTGCATTAATAGTAAGCGCATAATAAATTGTAGCTAATATGATTATATAGGTAAAACAGTTGATTTTTTTAAGTATAAAGTGTCTTGAATTTTTCAAAATTTCTATTTCTTTGTACAAGTACTGTTCTGCAAGTAGAGTAGTAGAATTATTAAGCATGAGGTAATATTTGACAACAGGTTAGAGAGAATTAATATAAATGTAGCAGATATAAAATAGTATGCTTTAAAAGCTTACTGGTTTCAACAAATTTGGCTACCATAGTCAGATGTTACATGTTACATCTATGTAATAATATGGTACCCGCATGCATGGCTGGCTAAATCCCATGTATCAGGTGAAGAATGTAATTCTAGTACCTTCAGCTTCCCTGAAGGGATTTGCCCTCCCTTCTCATATTATTTGATTCATTCTTTGGTTTTATCACAGAATTATACCTGTGATTACTGAGCATCTATTATGTAGCATTCTGTTATATTATTCATAAAATATATAATGAGTAAGCAGAAATCCTAGATAGATAATCTTTAAGTTTTAGATCTAGATCTAACTGATTAAGGCTTTGAGACTCTGGGATCCATTCTTTGTCTTTTGGAAGTGCATGCTTTCTCTTCAAACTGTCTTTGGTAATTCACATGCTTCTATGTACTTATACAATGTGTTGCATGTAATACTTTTGAAGGATTTTTCTCTTAACAGTTTGAAACTCAGTCTTAGAGACCTAATAAAATAGGTCTTGCTACTGCATATCCCTAGGTGAACAGTTTCTTTGCAGGCACGTGAGTTATTTTGATTTAACATTACTGATGACAATTTAAAATTGGAGAAGTAAAAGTTACACTTTTTTGGAGAATTTCTGTATTGAGGAAGTATCAGTCATAATTTATGAGACTTCTTTGTTCATTTTTTCTTAAAACTGGTGACACTGCAGTTCGCCCAGTCTCACAAACAAATTCTGGGAGTCATTGCTTTGATTCCTTTTACCTCATAATCCTTCATATCTAAAGAGTTCATGAGTTCTACCTGTTTTAAACCCTTAGTTATTTTTCCAGCTCATCCCATCTGCCCTGTTCCAACTGCGTTATTTTAGTTCAGGTGCCAGTTACTGTTCTCATCTCTTCTCTAACTGATCTCCCTGGGGCAGCTGTGGCCCTTTCTTCACCGTTGATTGTCTTGAGTGAAATCTATGTCCCTCTCCTTAAAGTCTTTTAACACTCCTTGTGAACTACAAGTTCAAATCTAATGTTCTTAACATTACAATTTTTACCCTTTGTGCTCTTAACTACCCTACCATGGTTTAGATATTATTTTTCTGTGTAGTACACAGCTCCAATACCTGAACTTTATATTATCTTTTGAGAAAGGAGTGAAGAAAAAACCAACTCATACATAGGTGAAATTTACTCTTACCTAGGAGGAGTATTAGCAAGTAAAGTCTAAGTGTGGTAACAGTTTTAAAGCTCCATGGCAATAAAGCTTTTTTTTTTTTTTAATTCTATAGTTAACACAGTGTTATATTAGTTTCAGGTGTACCACAAAGTGATTCACCATAATAATTATACTCTTAATCCCTTTCACCTAGTTTACCCTTTCCCCACCACCATCTCCACTCTGGTAGCCATCAGTTCTCATAGTTAAGTGTCTGTTTTTCTGGTTTGTCTTTTTTCTTTGTTTCGTTTCTTAAATTCCACAAATGAATAAAATCATATACTGTTTGTCTTTCTCTGACTTATTCACTTAACATTATACCCTCTAGATCCATCCATGTTGTTGCAAATGGCAAGATTTCATTCTTTTTTTTTTTTTTTTTATGGCTGAGTAATAGACCCTTCTATATGTATACCACATTTTCTTTATCCATTATCTGCCTGTGGACATTTGGGCTACTTTCATAACTTGGCTATGGTAAATAATACAGCAATAAACATAAGGGTGCGTCTATCTTTTCAAATTAGTGTTTTCACATTCTTTGGGTAAATACCCAGTGGTGGAATTACTGGATCATATGGTAGTTCTATTTTTTTTTTTTTTTTTTTGGTAATTCTGTTTTTAATTTTTTGAGGAACCTGCATACTGTTTTCCACAGTGGCTATACCAGTTCTCATTCTTACCAGTAGTGCATGAGAGTTCCTTTTTTTTTTTTTTTTTACACATCCTCTACAACACTTGTTTCTTGTGTTGATTTTAGCCATTCTGGCAGGTGTGAGTGACATCTCATTGTGATTTTGATTTGCATTTCCCTGATGATTAGTGATTATTGAGCGTCTTTTCATGTGTTTGTTGACATCTGCATGTCTTTTTTAAAGAAATTTCTTTCTGTCTTTTTAAAATGAATTATTTGTCTTTGGGTTGTTGAGTTTTATATGTTCTTTATATATTTTGGATACTAACCCTTAATCAGACAGGTCATTCGTAAATATCTTCTCCCATTCAGTAGGTTGTCTTTTAGTTTGCTAATGGTTTTCTTTGCTGTGCATAAACTGCACTAAAGCTTATTAATAACATTTAAAGAAAGAGTATACACTTTAAGAGGAAGGATGGTATATAGTAGTAGCATACAGAAAAGTTGGGAGTCAGAAGAGTAAAGTTGGCAGTGTCACTCAAAGCATTATTGGAGGTTTAACAAACCATCCCTATTGTGCAGCCCTTGGCTTATTCTTGTTTGTAGATAAATGTATCTGACTGTCAATGCCTGATATCATTAAGCATTCTAATCACTGGTAACTCCCTACCCTCACTACACAATGATCTGGTTGAAATTTAGTAGATGTTATAGTTTGCCTTATAAAGAAGAAAAGCTACTATTCATTTTCTTGGCTGTTAAATTTCTCTTTGTAAATCAATAAATTGGATGTATATACCAGTCTTTTGTTGGTGTGACTAATTTTTGATGGTTTTACTGATACAGTCGTATTTCTCTTTGAGCACACTAAATTCACTAAGATCCAGTGCCTTATAGCACTTCTTGGCAACTGGTTAGCCAGCTCCTCTGGTGCCACTTTCCACCATGATGTGGAACTCTTCTTTATGCCTTCTTTGTTCAAATGGCTTGTGCAAACGTTTTTCCTTGGGCTTCTAAAAATGTTAATATTTAAATGAATTGTGTAAATAGATGAACTACTGAATGGTCTTTTTCTCTGGTTTCTCTTGTGCAAGTGTTTCTCTTGCAGTGTTTTAATTCACAGCTTTAATTATTATACATTACTATAATATAGTACATTATATACAGTACATATATATAGTACAGTATATATAATAATATAGTACATTATTATAAGTTTGCTACATCTTCACTCTCCCTACTGGTCTTATCCTCAAGATTTGTGGAATAAATTTTGAATTTTGAATTTATTCGTAGTGAAATAATGAATTTAGGGTTCAAAATTCTATTGCACTCTAACAGCCATTTATCAAAAACTCATTATGTGTCAGGCAGTGTACTGGAGTATGCTTAATACTTTAAAAAATGCTCCTGCAAAGTATTTTTTACAGATGAGGAATCTGAGACTCAAGAAGGTTAAATAACTCTCCCATTGTCATAGCTAGGAAAATAGCAGAGTTGGGATTTAAATCACAGCTGCTAGTTTCCAAAGTTGCTTTTCTTCCTAGTGCAGGGTACTTGCCCAGCATATTTATTTATGTTTAAATAAACATATATTTTAATAATTCTGGACAATTTTTATAAGCCTGTAGAACTCTGTGCCACATTTATTTTGGATATTTTTCTCATTTAGGGATTTTTTTTTTAAAGAAAAAAGTGCTATGGATTTCCATGTTATTATACACTTAATTTATACAGTTGATTTCTCTGAAATAACATCTTGCCTAGTTAGAACAACCTCCCTCTCTCCCAAGTTAATTTCTACAAAATTGGTTCATGCCAAGGGTTTCTTTATTCAGTATTTGCTATGAAATATGGGCCTGTTTTTCTTATAACTTTCTATTTTAAAGGCAGCACCATTACCCGACTAAGTCTCTTACCCTTCCCCAAATGTAAATCCTGCCTCTTCAGCAGCAGCAGAAGCTCTGCATTGTTTCTGTTGGAAGTGTGAGCTCAAGGGGACAGACATTCCCACTGCTTAGCTGGTGCACTAAAGCTGTGATCTGCCCTTGTTGTATTATTAATGGCACAATGTTTTTATGTTGCAGATGGCTGAGAGCTAGCCAGGAAAATTCAGTACCATGATGGCTCAGTTTCCCACAGCTATGAATGGTAAGCCGCTTTGTGCTTATGGCAAGTTAAAGAGGTTATGGGGGGGTGTTGGCTAGAGGTTATAAAATATTCATTTTGATATTTTTCCTTAAGCTTATAAATGCAAAACTTAAAGTATTCTTATTGAAAATGTTAGTTTACTTTAAAACTCTGAATATATCTTCTGTTAGAATATTATGCAGTAAATCTTGCAACTCAGTATAAGCATATTCTGCACTATCTAGAATGTGTGCTTGCTTGCCTTTGAGCAGTTATGAATAACCTAAAGGATTTGTTTGATACATAAAATGGGAGGACAAAAAGCAGAGTGCTGTAAGTGAAGAACATTAAAGATATTTTCAATTGTTTGGAATGACTGTGAACTGATTAAGCCAATAAAGATTCATTTAGTAATATACATATAAAATTAAGTTTTCCTTTTATAAAGGATTATGTATGCCTATACACACAGTTGTTTAATAGGAAACATTTTTAAAGAAAGTGTTGAGGTAACTTCAGTAACAAAATTTTTAAAGTATCTTTTCTGATTCTAGTTGTAATTCTTTTCCCAAATACAAATTAAGTACCCTTAATAAGTATTAAGTTACCGTGTATGTCATTTAGAATTAATTGAGAAAATGCATTATATTTTTTAATTGCTAAAGAAATCTAAGATGTGAACTTAAATATGTGGTAAATTTCATTAGCCAATTATAAATAGAAAGGAATAGAGAGTCTAGTTGGTCATTCTTAACATTTAAATTGAAAGCAGTAATATTAAAGAACATTAGAGGGAAAAAGAAGCATCATGAATAATTCTACCACTTTCAAACCGCAATTCTGTTTCAATGTTACCATCTAGTATTTGATTAAGTACATCGTTTTTAAAAATATATTTTCAGTCATTGGGCCAAATTAAGCACATTGTTAATACAAAAATACATGTTGTATATCTAAAATGTTAAGACTCAAGATTGACCTTGTGAGATTTAAGGGAGTTTTGGGAAAATGAATTATTTGTGTAAAACTAAATTCTGTGTGCTAGAATTCTATGTCATATAGGGATGGACTTGAGATAAGAGTTTTGTTTTGCTTTTTGCCTTTTCAGAACTCTTATTTAAAGATTCAGTGTGAGCATTGCTGGAAATGGTGTGGGATTATGAAGATTATTAGATGCTGCAGACTATTTTTAAAAATTAAAAATGGTTTTTTCCTCATAATGAGTGATAAAAGTTTAGAATCAGGGTAATAATTGTAGTAGTAATGTGCTCTACCCAAATTTGAGGATTTCTGCGCACCATGCAAAGGAATTTGCATTAAACACATAGTTTAGTTTCAAACTTCAACAAAATGTTAAGAAGGTTTACAAACAAAATGAACATAAATGCAAGCAGTATAGGCCTAGTCTTTCTTCATTCTGTTTCTTCCATTCCCTTAGCATTTGTGTATCTACTTTGTAGCTCACTGCATTACTTATGAAAGAATAATATTGGACAAAATGTTGGATAATTATTTTAGGAATGATATATAGGAACCTAGGTAGTAAAAAAAAAAATAGAAGTAGTAATTTTTTAAAACCTCTGAAGAACTGATAGCAAATGTAGACTTTGGTACCCCCCTACTTAGTTTAAAAATATAGCTGAAGATTAAAGATAATCTTGTATATGTCTAATTCAGGTCCAGTTCAGAGTTTAACATCTTATTGGAAGAGGCATTCACATATAGCACAAAACCTTCAAAAATAGTGTTTACTCTTAGTAAATGCTCAATTATAGATGGTGTTTAAATCTTTTCAATGCCTAGTACTGTTGGAACTTGTCTATAAGTGCCCTAGACCAAGCTGTGTGTCTAAATGCTTCTAATGTATTTCTCACATTTTGCCATGTCTATTTCATCATCCCAAGCCTAACCATGGATTAGATTTCTTTGGTTCTCACAGAGCTGTGCTGCCTTATATAGTAGCCATTAGCTACATGTGACGATTTCAACTTAACTTTAAATTAATAAAAAATAAATTCAATCTCTGAGTCATAACAGCCAGCCACATTTCAAACTCTCAAAGCCACATGTGGCCAGTGGCCATTGTATTGGACAATGCAGATACAGAACATTTACATCATCTCAGAAAGTTCTATTGAGCAGATATTCTTTTCTTAGTCTCTTTGCTTCACTTCCCATCTCCTCAACAGAGCAAAAAAGATCAGTGCGTCATATTTTTACCACTCGTGACTCTAATTCTGGTGTCTTCTGCACCAGCAGAATCATCCTTGCCAGAGTCTTCTTTGATCATGGTAGGTTTGCTTTCTGCTTTTCAAAAATGTAATGAAATTGTAAACACAGAGAACCTGATATTTCAGTCATCAGGTGATAAGCAAGAGGCTACTTCCGATTCATGCTGCTGCCTGTTTGTAGTGTACTGTGGCTTGTTCCAGCCTTAAAACTGGGGTGGGTACTGAAAACTGGTTAAAGGAGTAAGAAGTTCTAAAGCCCATGACGATGGCTACATCCAAACTATGGAAATGGGGAGAAGAAGGGGGAGGGAGAGAACAGTTAATGGCTTTAGGAGGGAAAAAAAATGCCATTTTAGAGTTTTATTACCTTTTCAGAATTTTAGAGTTCACTAGTTTTTTTCATCTGTGTAATTAGGAAATTGTTAAACATTGGATCTGCAGAATCAGATGTGGTATGAGACTGCATTTATAATAGCCCAAGCATTTATTATTCAAGTCCCAGTTAAGGCTTTAGTTCTATCTAGACCAGTATTCTTAGTTGTGTTTTAGAGATTTAAGTTTGTACTGGGTTGACATATATCATTTGGCTATTTTTTTGAACTGGACCCAGAAATAGTCTTCAGTTAATATCACAGCATACAAACCGGGTATAACATGTTTGAATAGTGTACCTTCAGAACTGTGTGTTAGAATACTGCTGTGCTACTGTTCAGCTGTGTTGACTTAATCTTGTGGAACGTGTGTGTGTGTGTGTGTGGGTGTGTGTACACCTGTATGTACATATACACATGTGTATGTATGTCTATATATGTAAAACAGGGATGACACTATTTACTGCATGGGATTTAGCATATAGTAGACATTCTGTAAATGTCTCTTTTTCCTTCTACATAGACCATAAGTACGTTTTTGACAGAGCCAGTAGGTGACAAGATGAGAATAAGCAACAGAAATCTTTGTGAAAATACCACATTCTCAATTTAGTGATGAGTGGGGGAAATGGATAGAATTTTAATACATTTCTAAAGTGATTAGACAATGTAAAAGGTTGTTAATTTTTCAAGGAGATATTAAACATCAACCTCAAAACAGGTTTTCCTGACTTTCTGTAAGGCTTATGAATAAATACAGAGAAAGATTGGGAAATGTTTTATGGACATTCAAAATAATAAACTGTTAACTCTTGGAAAGGTTCTGTTAGTATGTATTCTAAGAAAGCCAGAATTGGATCAACTTTTTTTTTTTTTTAAAGATATTTATTTATTTATTTATTTATTTATTTATTTATTTATTTATTTATTTATTTATTTATTTTCGTGGGAGAGGAGGAGACAGGAAGGGAGAAGACGGCATAGGAGGAAGGGCAGAGGGAGAGGGAGAATCTTAAGCAGACTCCTTGCCCAGCGGATCTCATAACCCTGAGATGATGGCCTGAGCCAAAATCAAGAGTCAGACTCCTAATTGACTGAGACACCCCAGGTGCCCTTGATCAACTATTTTTAAATGGTTTTGAAATACATGTATTCCTAGTTTTCTTATTTCTGTGTAACTTTTCCTTTCTGTAAAATTCTTAGTGCCCTAACTTCTCGTGTGTTAATGTTGTCATTCTTGTGAGGTGTCCAGATTTAAAGATTATTTAAATATTACTTAAAAATTATCCCTTGTCATTACGCTTCAGACATTTTTATTTTATAAGTGACATTCATCATGATAATATTGAGTCATGGCTAAAGGAGTATGTGAGTTCCTTTAAAGCACATTTTATTTATCTTTTTACCCCTAGTCTTTGTATGCAATGGTGCCCCATAAATGTTTTTTGACGGAATGTTTATGAAGGCGTCAAGGTTGCTGGAACTAAGCAAGAAACCTTATCAGATAGTTGGCCACTGTTAAGACAGATAACTAAGGATAGGTAAGGTGATAGTAGAACATAAGAAAGCACTGTCCTTCGGATGCACTGTCCTTTGGATGCCATGGAGCCCTCTGCAGTCTTAGGAAGCAGTTTGCCACTCCCTGGGGATGTACTCTTTCTGGGGTTGTGTGAGAGCAGCTTAAGCCTTCCTAACAAGACTCTCCAGATTTAAAATAGTCTTATGGTTTCTGACTAAAAAAGCCTCACTCTCCGTATTTTCTGGCAAGGTACCTTTACCAGAAGGGGAAGAGCCTGAGAAAGATTTTAATGCTCTGACTTCTCCTTAATTATATTGTTTCCTGGGATTGGGTTGAGTAAAGAAACTAATTTATTGAATGGCCTCCATGTGGCAGGCATATATTAAATGGTATATTTTTATTTTGTTTTATTTTTAAGTTGGGTTTATTGGGGTATAATTTATCCTTCTTAAGTATATAGTTTGATGAGTTTTAACAAATGTATAAAGCCATATAAATTATGATATGGAACATTTCCATTATCCAAAAGGTTCCCTCATATCCCTATACCCCACCCTTAGCCATTGGCAACCATTGATCAGATTTCTATCCCTACAGTTTTTCCAAAATGTCATATGAGTGAAATACATATACCTATTTGTGTCTGGCTTCTTTCACCTAACAAAATATTTTTGCAACTCATCCGTGTCTTTGTATATATCTTTCTATTTCATTACTGAGTAGAATTCCATTGGATAAATGTGTACCACAAGTTGTTTAACCATTCATCTGTAGAAAACATATGGGTTATATCCAGGTTTCGGTGTCTAAACCAAAATGTCTAAAGCTGCTGTAATCATCAAAGGACAGATTTTTATCTGGAAAAAAGTCTTCATTTCTCATGGTAAATACCTATGAGTTTATTGCTGGGTTGCATGAAAAATGCATATTTAACTTCAGAAGTTGCCAGACAGACTCTTTTTTCTAAATTGTCTCTGTTTTCTTCTCTACCAGTAGATGTGAGAGTTTGAGTTGCTCAGCATCCTTGCAGCAGTTTTCGAAAAACTTTAGACATTCTGTAGGCATGGAGTAATATGTTACCTGTAGTTTTATTTTTTTTTTAAGATTTTGTTTATTTATTCATGAGAGAGAGAGAGAGGCAGAGACGTAGGCAAAGGGAAAAGTAGGCTCCCTGCGTGGAGCCTAATGTGGGACTCGATCCCTGGACCCCAGGATCACAAGCTGAGCCAAAGGCAGACGCTCAACCACTGAGCCACCCAGGGGCCCTGTTACTCTAGTTTTAATACTCATTTCCCTGATGATCAGTGACATTGAACATCTTGTCACATGCTTATTTGCCATCTGGATATCTTTAATATGTCTGTTCAAATCTTTTGCCCATTTTTTTGGGTGGGGGAGGAGCAGGGATTGTATTAATGAGTTGAATAGTTTTTATATATGTTGGATGCATGTCCTTTATTATGTTTTGCAAATATTTTCTCCCAGTCTGTAATTTGTCTTTTTCTTTTCCTTTTTTTTTTTTTTAAAGATTTATTTATTTATTTATTTTAGAGAGAGAAAGCGAGAAAGCAGGTGCACATACAAGCATGAATGGGGGCAGGGGTGGAGGGAGAGAATCTCAAGCAGACTCCCTGCTGAGCACAGAGCCAGATTTGGGGCTTGATTTCCTGACCCATGAGATCATGGCCTGAACTGAAATCACAAGTCTGATATTTAACCAGTTGAGCCACCCAGGTGCCCCAATGTCCTTTTCCTTTCTTAACAGTGTCTTTAAGAAAGAAGTCCAGCTTATCAAAAATTTTTAATAATTTGCATGTTTTGTGTCCTAAAATCATTTCCTAATCCAGTCACAAAGATTTTCTTCTTTGTTTCCTTCAAGAAGTTTTATAGATTGGCTCCTGTGTTTAATTTTGTAATCCACTTAGAGATAATTTTTTGTATGTGGTGCAGGATTGAGTGGTTTGGTTTTTGTTGTTGTTCATGTACATGTCTACTCTTTCAGCTTGTTTCAATGAAGAGTTATCCTTTCCCCGTTGAATTATCTTGACCTCTTTGTTGAAATCAACTGACAATGTATTTGTAGGTCTATTTCTTTTTAATTATCCTCAGGGCAGATAAGATCCTCAGTTAAGTCTGTGGATTCTGATCTTGTCTTCAACACTTACCAGCTCTGGTACCTTGTGCAAATTATTTAATCTCTCCATGCCTCTGTTTCCTCCTCTGTAAAACAATGATACCAGTAATAGTTACCTCATGGAATTCTTGCGACTGTTTAGAAACAGTACACATAAAGCTCTTAGAGAAATACCTAACACGTGGCACATTAAATGCTAGCTATTGTTATTTTACCAATCTAATAGATGAAGAATTATATTTAGTGTTATTTTTAGAGTAGATACACTATCTATTACATACAGTCTTCACAACAACCCTGTAAAGTTATATAATCTTCCTAATTTTTGGAGGTGACAGCTGAGGTATAGAGAACATAAGCATTTTATCCATAATTATTGAGAGACAATATAGCACAGAGTTCAGAGTACCTGGGTTCTAATCTCAGCGCTGCCACTAATTAGTTGGGTGACCACCATAAGTTTTGGTTTCCTTACCTGTGTCAGGGGTATAATAGTATCTAATGTACAGGGTAGTGGTGGGGAGTCAGTGAGTTACGGCATAAAAAGTCCCTGACATAGGGTCCAGGCTCAGTAAAAGTGAGCTGCTTCCTTCTTTGTCATCCTTTGTTGTTGTCGTTGTTTTCTGTTGTCATCATCAGTTTTCCAGATTCCGATGGTAGTAAAGCAGTCTACATCCACACTCCTAGTCACAAGAGTCATGACAGATTAATTTGTTCACTGATAAACCAAGTAGGTGTCTAC
The DNA here is from genome assembly GCF_018345385.1 of Vulpes lagopus. Taxonomy (NCBI): domain Eukaryota; kingdom Metazoa; phylum Chordata; class Mammalia; order Carnivora; family Canidae; genus Vulpes; species Vulpes lagopus. The sequence continues at coordinate 114,991,043 of NC_054828.1, forward strand.
TTTGTATGTGGTATTTATTTAGAAAGCGTATAGATGTAGGTGTTTTAGGAACTTACTTCTTCAGTATATCTGTTTCTGTATTTTTAACTTTAATCTTAAAACTTATCTTTAAAAGAGGATGTTTCAGTAATCCATTCATTTAAGGCTAAGAAATATTTATTAAATCAGAGCCATCTTAGTGTTTCAAAGTATAGTGGGAACCTACTTTTCAATGATAGTCACTCTTGGAAACAACTCTGTGGGCAGATTTTTATACTATAAACAGCAAACATGTATGAGTTTATGTATCTAAACATTTTTGGTTTCTTATTAGTGAAAGTTGGGTAAACTGAAAAGGTAGTCAGAAGTGAAGTATAGATGGTTATTAGCTATGTTGATTGTGTAAAGAGGATGGGAATAATATTTTATTAATCTTCTTATTTCTGGAATTTAGCCTATTGCCTGTATCTATTGAGTGGTATACAGTAATTGTTCTATAGATGTTAATTGGTTGAATGAGCAAAGAACTTCAGGGCTGTGCCATATATATGGTCATGAGAGCTCTACTCTGTGTCACGCAGGATAGAGTACTGTCACTAAATGGACACCTGTGATCATATTTACATTTTAGAAGTATTTTGAGCATTCTCGTGTGTGTGTGTGTGTGTGTGTGTGTGTGTGTGTGTGTGTGTGTATACTATAATTTCTTTGTCTTTTACTTATGGTTTAGGAGGGCCAAATATGTGGGCTATTACCTCTGAAGAACGGACTAAGCATGACAAGCAATTTGATAACCTCAAACCCTCAGGAGGTTATATAACAGGTTTGTATTTATATTTTATTTGTGAGTTATGTCCCTTTTCATTTAATGTCTTAGAATTAGTTTTAATTCGATTACCATCAAATTTGTATTACTAAGTGATAAAATTCCTGCCATTCAGAATTCATGAATTAAAAAAAAAAATAGTGGCTTTCTTATTTTATCTGGAACTGTCTAAATTTGTTTTGGATTTGGCTTATGGAAGATCTTTTCCTAATTCTAAATTATAACCAAGAATGCTGTCCAGTTTCCCACTGTAACATTCTTTCTAGAACATTTTCAATTTATTTCTTAAGGCCGTTGGGACTTTTTTCCAAATTTATTAATATTATCCTAATAGGTTGTGCCAGTTCCCTGTATAACAGTCAGTATTACTAAGTCTAGAAGAAGTGTGCATCAGGCCCATTTCCTTGAAAATAATCTAGAATTTCTTTCCTACAATCTGTTTTTATGATGCTAGTCCTCTGTTTTTGAGAGGTGATCCCAAGTGTTGATTGTTGGCACTAACCCTTGTTTTGCAAGATGACCTCCAGAGCCTAAGGAGGATTAATTTTGGTGTGTCTTTCAAATTTTTTTGTATCAGTTAAACTTTTTTTCTATGCCAAAGCACCTGAGTGCTTTATTTACAGTAATAGTAACTATAAGGACTAATATTTACCAAATCACTGTATTTCAGATGCTGTACTTAAGTACATTATCTCATTTAATCTTGCAACAACGTTGTAAAGTAGCTACTGTTGTCTGTATTTCAGAGTGTTGGTGTTGATCTGGGCTTTGAAACTTTTCAGTCTGATTTTAGAATCCATCCTCTTAGCCATTATAGTTTAATGTGATTTGTACTTCTATAATAATAGCCACCTTTCCTGGTATCAGGGCTGGGATTTGATTACCCTACTTGCAAGTTAATAACGTAGTCTGTTGCTGTCACCTGGATTTGGCACATGACCCAGGGTTCCTGAGTCAGAGACCAAGGACTTTGTTACAAATGGCACAGCTAGCAGCATGAGCATCAGCATGTTCCTATAGGTTTCTGTGTCCCCTAAGTTCCACGGGGTGATGCAGAGAGCCCAAAAGGATGTTAAACATGCAGCGGGTGTTTTATAGGACAGGAACACTGAGCCTGAGGGAACCCACCATTTTTAGCAAGCAGGCTTGTTTTTTGGCCCAGGGAGAAACATTACCTAATCATGCCTCAAGAATGCTCACTGCAAACCCAACTCTGAGAAACCGCTCAGGTAGAGAGCAGTTAGGGTCTTTCATTCTTGGCACACACAGCAGGACATAGAGGATTGTGAGAGACCCATGGGGGACTAACCTTCCCAACATCTGGTATTTTTTTATTTTAGAACTCTTCTAGGGAATAGTGTTTTTTATTATAAATTTTATTAAATGGAAATATTATCAAATAATACCGCAGTTATTATAGGAAACCTAAGATGAATAATGTAGTCTTTCATCATTGATTAATGCATATCACTTAATTTGTGGCTTTTTTGTTTTAAAACTGCTCAATCTTATTAATGTAACATAAATAATTTTGTGTATTTCTGTTCTTTAGTGACTGAAATTAAAATGACAAATCAATAGCGTTATTATATTGCCCATTATTATTATTCACAGGCATTGGAGGAATTCTGTCTACTAATGTGCTACTTGACTTTTGCTTTTATTACCTTCAGGGGATCAAGCCCGTACCTTTTTCTTACAGTCAGGCCTGCCGGCTCCTGTTTTAGCTGAAATATGGTAAAGTATTCTCTTTTCTAGATGAACTTAAATTTCTGATAGTCTGGTTTTGTTTTGTTTTTCTTTAAAGGTTTTATTTATTTATTCATGAGAGACAGAGAGAGGCAGGGAGACAGGCAGAGGGAGAAGCAGGCTTTCTTCAGGGAGCCTGATATGGGACTCGATCCTAGATCCTGGGATCACGCCCTGAGCTGAAGGCAGACACTCAAACGCTAAGCCATCCAGACATCCCTGTTTTTGTTTTTGATACAGTGTTAATATAAAGTTATTTTTACTCATAGTTTGCTCTTGCTAAGTATTTCTTCAAGCTTTTAGGAAAATAAATTTTACTGAGTAAATGACTAAAAATAATTGAGATTTTGTTCTATTGGACAATTTTTTTTTTTAGATTATACTTATTTGAGTGAGCAAACAGATCAGTAGCGAGGGGGTGGAGTGTGCAGAGAGGGAGGGGCAGAGGGAGAAAGCAGACTCTGGGCGCTCCATCCCAGCACCCTAGGCTCATGACCTGAGCTGAAGGCAGATGCTTACCAACTGAGCCACCCATATGCTCCTGTATTGGACAAATTTTTAATGTCCTTTGAATTTTTAAGGAAAAATGGAAGCATCACCGTTGAAAAATGTTTCTTTATAATTTGGCAGACTCTCAAAATCTTCTTTCTGTTACTTTGTAGTTATTTATCTCTTTCATCATCTGTAAGCCCAAAATTAGCTCTCCCTTTTCCTGCTTCTACCTTAATCAAAATTGTTCTTCATATTATCTAGGGTTTTGTTTTTTAATGCATTTATAATAGATATCAACCCCTACCCCATATTTCTTTCCACTTGGAATATTCCCATACCTGGCAGAGTACTGGACACATAACAAACTTCCAGTAAATATTTGAGCAAATTAATAAATTAAATTTAGAATGATTATACTCTTGAATAGTTTCTGTCCACACTGGAGGTATTATTCCAAAGGTCTCATAGCTTCTCTACACATGGATTCCATGTAGACTGGCAATATTTCATTAGATGCTATCTTTGGTCAGTATTTCTAAATGTACAGGTTTTAACTTTGCTTATTTATATATATGTGCTTATTAAGTATTGATCTGTGTGTGAATGCTGTGTCATTTTTTTCTATTTTATTATCCTCAAAAATACTAACCTTACATACCAATCTACCCACCTCATGGTCCTTCTAGGGCTTTATCAGACCTGAACAAGGATGGGAAGATGGATCAGCAGGAGTTCTCCATAGCAATGAAACTCATCAAACTAAAGCTGCAAGGCCAACAGTTGCCCGTAGTCCTCCCTCCTATTATGAAACAACCTCCTATGTTCTCTCCTTTAATTTCTGCTCGTTTTGGTAGGTATTTATTAAATGACAGTTAAACTTGATTCCTAGACATAATATTTAGGGATTAAAAAAGGGTTTGTTAGCCTAAAACAATAATTCTCAGACTCCAAGTTAGTTCTCATGTCTGAGATAAGATATGAAACTGACTGTCATAGCAGGGGTGTCCTTGTGTCCCAGTTTTCCAGGGACAGTTCTGATTTATGCCTGTTGTCCTGGCCTCAAGTCTGGTTAGTGTTCTCTTTCATAATTCCCAGTTGGATGATAAATTATATGATCCTCCCTAGTTAGAGCTGATCTTAAATACTATTCTTAGTTTCCTCTCTACTCTGTATGAATAACAGAAAAAAATGTGAACAATTTTAAACTCACTTGAAATGATTTAAGTTGGGAAGTAATTTAAAATTATTCCTAAGTAGAAATTTTTCTAATTTAAAGGTTAATTACCCAGCTAAGTTTAGGGCTAAAAGTTGCAGACTTTGTGCTCCTTAATTTACCATATTCATCAGAGAAAATCCGTTTTCTGTTAATTTTGATTAGCCAATTTCTTATTAATTATATATGAGAAACACTCATCGGAATGGAACATTCAACTAGGTATCTCTGTGTATCTGAAGCTTGTTCTTTCATTCCAGATGTTACATCTTAAAATACTGAATTCTTACAGTGAGCTCTAGAGATAAATACCAGATCATTGTGTGACAACCATACTTATTAGTGTACCTAGTAATCTGCAGTTAGTAAATGAATAAAAGTCATCATTTTATTCCTTTTAAAGAATTGTTCTTAAATCCATGGATGTGTTACTTATAAGAAAAGTGAAATATGTGGCATACTTCTTAAAAATAATGCATATGCATAAATGGGTCTACTAAAGTATCTAGTAACTGGAATATCTTTTGGGGGGAGGGGACATTGGGGGAATATGTGTATGTATATGTGTTGAGTAACTCAACAGGACTATATTTATTATCCTTACACAAAATCCTACATTTAATCAGGTGATACAGTCTTTCTTTGAGAATACTAACATTTAAGTGGAAAAGCCTGCTTAGTTTTCATCATGGTGCTAGAAGAGAGTCTTTAACTCCTTAGTAGGCATTCCCGTAGTTCACATAGGTCAGAATATTGATATTAAAAGCAATGGTGTACCTCCCTCACTGCTAAGTCAAAGCTGCTTTAGTGAACTTTTTTAACTAAGACTGTCCATAGTGTCTCTATAAACCTGGATGTGCTCACTTGTACTGTCAGTTTGTTTTCTGGCATGTGTTTTATAGTCAATTGCTAGCACTGGGAAATGTGTTCTGTTTTGTGTCTAGGAATGGGAAGCATGCCCAATCTGTCCATTCCTCACTCATTGCCTCCAGTTGCACCTATGACAACCCCCTTATCCTCTGCGACTTCAGGGACCACCCTTCCTCCCGTAATGATGCCGGCTCCCCTAGTGCCTTCTGTTAGCACATCATCACTACCAAATGGAACTCCTGGCCTCATTCAGCCTTTATCCATTCCTTACTCTTCTTCAAGTAAGTAGCTAATGAGTCAGAAACTGTTGGAGAAAGAACTGTTGTGTCCTGGTTGATACAGATTTTATACCTTGTGATATTATTTAGTGTTAACCTTTTTCTTCATTTCTTTCTTTTCTTAGCATTGCCTCATACGTCATCTTACAGTCTCATGATGGGAGGACTCGGCGGTGCTAGTTTACAGAAAGCCCAGTCTCTGATTGATTTAGGATCTAGTAGGTATGAAGGCTTAAAACCTACAACTTTTTATGCTTTCAATAAGGAGTATTTAACAAAAGATTTCTTTTTTTTTTTTTTTGGAAGCTCTGAGCTTATCCAGGTTTTACTTTATAATGCCCAAATGTAAAAGTGCTTAAGGTAAATTTACTACTTATAACTAATAGAAAATAATTTTTTATTTTTAGAATCAGCAAATGTTTGAAAAAATGTTTCACATAAACTAAAAACGTTCTGCTGTCTTTTTTTTTTTTTTTTAAGGTTTTTATTTATTTATTCATGAGAGACACACAGAGGCAAAGACATAGGAAGAGGGAGGAGAAGCAGGCTCCATGCAGAGAGCCCAATGCAGGACTCGATCCCAAAACTCTGGGATCACGCCCCAAGCCAAAGGCAGATGCTCAACCGCTGAGCCACCCAGGCGTCCCTTCTGCTATCTTTTTAATTAGTCAAGTTTTTGCCCCCAAATTATATACTCTATGTTTCTCAAAGTCTCATAAACATGGTATATTATTCCTTTTTTCTTGAGCAAAGATTTTATTTATTTATTCATGATAGACAGAGAGAGGCAGAGACACAGGCAGAGGGAGAAGCAGGCTCCACATAGGGAGCCCGATGGGGGACTCGATCCTGGGACTCCAGGATCGCGCCCTGGGCCAAAGGCAGGCGCTAAATCGCTGAGCCACCCAGGGATCCCCTGACCTTGTTTTTCATAACATCACTGAGCCATAGTTTGCCCATCGAGAAGGTGGGGACAGTAATACCTTTTGAGATTGTCATGAGGATTAGAAATAGTATTTGTAAAGGCCCTAGCACAGTACTCAGCCTGGCATAATGTTCTGTACTTTGTATGGTACTTGTTTTCCTAAGAATGAGGTTAAATTATTTAAATTTTTAAAATATCAAGCACAAAAGCAATTACTGTTGTACTATAGAAGGTACAATTCTTAATGTCTCTGCCTTATAAGGTTTAACAAAATGTATTTTATTTAGTAACATAAAGATTTTAAATTAATTTTGTTACAGTTCAACGTCCTCAACTGCTTCACTATCTGGGAACTCGCCCAAGACTGGGACCTTAGAGTGGGCAGTTCCTCAGCCTTCAAGATTAAAATATCGGCAAAAATTTAATAGTCTTGACAAAAGCATGAGTGGGTACCTCTCAGGTAAGTGATATGCAGTGTTTAAGAATATGAGAGAGTTAAAGTTTTTTTATATGAATTTCTACTAAAGAACATTTAGTTGAGTTTGTACTCTGTAGTTCACCTAAAATTTTAACATCCAAAAAATTTAGCAGCCATTTGATAAATACAAATATTTTAAGTTGTGTGAGAGTTCAAAATGAGATACAACCTCATTGATTTCTTCAAAGTTCTTACAGTGAAGATGAGCACACAGGTAGACAGCCAACTTTTTGGAAAAAAAGACCTCTGTTTTGAGAAGATTAAGCCTCACTCTCCAGTGTGGTAAAAGGAGAACTTCCCATGACAAGGACCAGCATGTGGCTCTTAGCCCTCAGCTTTTTCCCTGCAGTACTCTTCCTCATTGAGTCTTTCTGTACTTGCCCTTACTAAAACCCCCATGAGCATTGCCTGCCCTTTAATGTTCCAACCCAGATGTGCCCATAAGACTCAACCTTAGGTCCTTACAGAACATTGGAGTCCATGCTAGAACATTATCCAAACTTTTCTAATTAAGGAAAGTGAAGGGGATATAAACAGAGGATAATAGGCAAGTAGAATTCCTACCTTCTAACTTTCACCCTCTCTCGTCACTCAACAAGTAATTTGCAGTTTAGACAGAGTAATAAAATAAGTGTTTTAGGGATCCCTGGGTGGCGCAGCGGTTTGGCGCCTGCCTTTGGACCAGGGCGCAATCCTGGAGACCCGGGATCGAATCCCACATCGGGCTCCCGGTGCATGGAGCCGCTTCTCCCTCTGCCTGTGTCTCTGCCTCTCTCTCTCTCTCTCTCTCTCTCTGTGACTATCATAAATAAATAAAAATTAAAAAAAATTAAAAAAAAAATAAGTGTTTTAAAATAATAGAGCTTTAAAGTTCTAGAGAACATAAAATGGGAGATGCTAATAGTAAAAGGATCAGACAAAAATGTAGGAAGAGAGCATTTAAGCTCCATCATGGAAGGAAGAGTTAGAGTTTGGACAGATAGAGATTGAAGCTGAGAGCATTTGAGGGTGACAGAAGAACTCTTAAGAGCAAAAAGTACACAGCATGTTTGGAGAGTTTGAAAAGTAGTCTATGGAATTAGGAGTATGGGGTCTGTAGTTGTGCATTGGGGCAGGGGAGCAAGAAGGCTTTGGAATTGATTGGACAAGCAAAAATACACAGTGTTTTCTTTAAAGGTATATAACTGTGAAAAAAAAATAAAAAAGCAAAGTAGGGGGTGATTGGGCCTTGGGTTGGACTGCTCCTTTCGATACACTTAGCCCACCCTGTTTGCCTCTGAGGTCATATATATCAAAGTCACTAGAAATTGAAGGAAGAAAAAGAAAGACAAGAGAATTATGCACACAAAATTCAGGATAGTAGTTCCCTCTCCTGGAGGAGGTGTGAAGATAAAGTCGTGGAACATAGTTTCAAAGCATTTGGTGATTTAATTTTCTTCCTCTTCCCTTCCCACTAAACTCTTGTGATTTATTTAGATTAATTCATTGACTCGTAGTTTCTGAGCCACATATCTTTTGGGCACTCTGTGATGCACTGGAGTTGGGAAGATATGGTCCATATCTTTGAGGAGTCCATAGTATTTAGATCACATAATCATAGTCTTTGATTAGTGGTTTAAAAGTGCTGTGATTGGGACACCTGGGGGGCTAAGTCGGTTAAGCGTCTGACTCCTGATTTCAGCTCAGGTCATGATCTTAGGATTGTGAGATCAAGCCCTGCATTGAGCTCCACGCTCAGCAGCGAGTCTGACTGTCCATCTCCTTTCCTCCCTGCTCACTTGCTCACTCATTCTTTTAATTTTAATAAATTAAAATCCTTAAAAGTAATAATAAAAATGCTGTGATTAATATAGATGAGAAAGTGACCAATGCTGAGGATATGAGAGAATTTCACAGAAGAGAAGACATCTGAGCTGGACCGTGTAGGATGAGTAGTCCACTAGGGAGAGAAGGAGAGACTAGCATTATAGGCATAGGAAATAAGATATCCAAAGGATTGGTGGTAGACCAACAGTGTAGAAGTTCATGTGAGCTTTTTGTAGTAGAGGACCCTGATGGCTCTCTGTAGCCCTTTGTATTATTTACACTTGCACATATTTTAGCCTTCCACCAGTAGGTTTTTAATCATTTACCTTCCTACCTTCCTTCCTCTTGTTTACTCTGTTGCCTAATGCTAAGGGATCTACTTTCAGTTGTTTTTGACCAAAAGCTGAGACATTAGTTATTAGACTTTTTTTTTTCAGTTTGAAATAACCTTCCATTTCTTTTTATTAGAAGAGTCCTCCTTTTAACATAAAGATCTCAAATTTCACTTATGTGAGATCTAAGGAATAATTATTTGGGAGATGGTAGAAGCTATTTCCTGTGTTTTTTCCATATGTGATTTCTGTCAAATGACCAGGGTTTCTTTTTTTTAAAGACTGAAAAAGATTTTTAAGTTATATAATATAAACATCCAATTGCACGTTATAATTTCTGGTGTATCTGTGTTTGTTTCATATAGTATAAATAGTTTTGATTACCCAGACCTCACGTTCAAAGCCCAGTGAAACGATGGGTTAGCAACGTTCAAGCTGGCTCTGTAGTGGGAGCTATTGCTGAGGAAGAGTGGGTGGATGTACTCTTTTTCTGTGCAGGGTGGTCCTTGACTCAGGCAAAACCCTGAGTAGGGTCTGACTCTTCCAGTACCCATGGCTCAGTCATCACTGGGGAGTGGGAGGTGAGATACCTGCTTCACTGACTAGGACACCTTCCCTAGAGAAGTCATGTTATTTATCATGATCAGAAAGTCACATTCTTGCCCACCAGATGTGAATGCTCCTATGAATCAGACTTTCTGTTCTAAATGAATTCATGGAATTTTCTGTGTGACCATTATCCTGACATGAAAATGCAGGTAAAGAAGCCTGTCAAACATACTTTTGATTACTGAGGGGGAGAAAAGAAGTTGGAACAGTTTATTACATATGGTAAGCATTCAGTGAATGCTGTTCTTATTCTCAGACCCTATCCCATAACTCCCCACTGCACCTTAGAGAATTTAGGATTACAACATTATTCATCACTTTAGCAAATATTTATTAGGCATGTGTGTACCTGGGACTGGGTGTACAGTATGTTAGTAAATAAGGGAGTCAAGGCTTTTGTCTCCATAGAACTTAGTAGGATAGTGGAAACATACAATAAACAGGTAAACAGGAAGCTAAATATTACATTACAGATTGTGATGAGAGCTGTGAAGGAAACAAGCAGAAGGTATGTTGGATCATAGGATGGACAGAAAAGGCATTTCTGAGAAGGTGGCATTAAATTGGGACTTACAGGGGGAGAAGGACCGAGACATGCAGTGATGTTGGATTATAGAACGTGATGTTGGATATGGGTGTACATGAGACAGAGGGATCAAGGGTGACTTTCTGCTTTCTGGCTTGAGCCACTGGAGAAGCAGTGATGCCACTCAGAGAGAGGGGAAGGCTGAAGGTAAATTGTTTGGGTGAAGATTAGGAAGAAGGGTGTGAATGGGGATTGAGAGAGTCATTTTGTACATACTCGGTTTGAGATGCCTGTAAAATACTTCAGAAGTTTTTTTAGTTGGATATAGATGTCTAAACCAGAGCAAAGGTTTGAGGTAGGGTGTACATTTGTGAATTATCTACGTGCTATTTAAAGTCACAGATAGAAATGTGAACACACAAAGAGAACAGAGTGCCCAGGACAGAGCCTTGGGGAATGCCAGCATTTACAGGTCATTTGGAAGAGGGAGAGTAGAGACAGAGGATAGATCATAGAGAGATCAGAAAGTCAGAAGATGCTAAGAAAGCGATGCTTCAAGGTACACAGGGAGAACGAGGAGGCCAGAGAGCTCAGCCTCCAGTACTTTCTGTGGCAGCACATGGTCCTCCGTGTTGGTCAGTGGTGTGTACTGTTATTTTCTGAAACGACATGGGGGAATGCTTGAGTTACCAATTCTTGATTTTAAATTTCTTTGGGCATAGACTGTGTTTTGGTTACTGCTGAATGGTCAGCACCTCTTTGGTAAAACCTTTTTGATGTTAAAAGTTCCCAGGACAGCAGCAGTATTATTTTATAGAATACAGTTATTTGGGTTTGTATAACTTTAAAGAGGCTAAATAATTTTGTTTCTTTCTTTCTTTTCTGGTTTTCCCCACTCAATCAGGTTTTCAAGCTAGAAATGCCCTTCTTCAGTCAAATCTTTCTCAAACTCAGCTAGCTACTATTTGGTGAGTTTGTCCACTAATTCATGATTTTTAACTATATATCCTTTGTTGTAAGAAAAATACTATTTCTGTAAAAGTTTGTGACTCAAAGATGTTCCATAAAAGCAGCCATTTGAAGGTTAATGCAACCTTGAAAGCCAGTAAAACTGTACAAATTGTTATTCTTGACAATGTGGCATTTAATTATTTTGCAAGTAAAACTAGTTTGCCTTTTCATAATGGCACCTATGGAAAGTTAGAGAATATCTCATTTGTTATTTAGAGCTAAATGTGATTTGAAAGGTGAATTATCCATGAAATGGAGACAAGCCACCTTTTCAGAAGGAATCTTTCCTTTTCTGTTTCAAAGTTTCTCCCCACCCTTGGGTGAGAGGACAATAAAGGGTAAAAATAAACTCTTTTCCCTATATACTTACATTTTACTAAAATATATTAACCCAACTGTTTTACTATCATTATTCTCATTTTAAAATTAAATATTAAACTTTTGAAAATACTTTAAGTAGACTTTGTTTATAAGCTGTGAGCGTTCACATTTGCTTTAGGACTCTGGCTGATATTGATGGGGACGGACAGCTGAAAGCTGAAGAATTCATCCTTGCAATGCACCTCACTGACATGGCCAAAGCTGGACAGCCATTGCCACTGACGTTACCTCCTGAGCTTGTCCCTCCGTCTTTCAGGTGGGCATTTCTTGAGATGAAGAGGCATGGTTTTGATTCCTGGGCAGCCATGATTACTACATTGTGATCTCCTAAGGCCTCTGCTCTAGTTGAGTGAGAAGTTAAATATTTACAATCCATTTGATTTTGGTATTTAGTGAGTTACAACCAGGAAGGAATAAAAATAGGTGTGTTTCCACCACATTATAGATAAAGAAACTGACAACTACAGAGATTAAGAGCAGACATGCTCATGGCCAATAATCAGTAAATGGCAATGGAAATCTAAATCTCTCTAGCTAGATAGTCCATATCCTGCTGTACACTGTGACTTTAGACCTTCTTGCATTCTAAATGTCTTTAATACTGCATTCTAAATATTAAATGGCTCAAGTCATTGGTAGTCTAGCTGTATATACAGTCTAGAAATTCCCAGACTGCATGTTTTTAAATTTGTTGTCTGCTTTTCTTAGAGGAGGAAAGCAGATTGATTCTATTAATGGAACTCTGCCTTCATATCAGAAAATGCAAGAAGAAGAACCTCAGAAAAAATTACCAGGTAACATGGAGTGTCTAAGTTGTGTATCTGTGGTGGGTTCTCTTAAATTTTACTGTAAGATGTAAATGAGTATTTAGAATTTTCACATTCTTAATATTTTATATGCTATAAGAGAAAATTATTCAATAAGTTGGGTTGGATTTTGACATCAATAAAATTAAGATAGTTAAAAATGAGAAGTGTATTTAGGAAGAAGAGATAGTGTATGTATTTGGCAAGAATGTGTATATTAGACAACTTAATTAAAATGTTTATCCCACTTAAGAAAAATCACTATAGCAAGCTTTGTGATGAAATCTTCAGCTGTAAATGAAAGTTTAAATATTGATTGAAGAAGCACATGGGTAGATATTTTGAAGTATTAAGATGTTAATGAAATATATCAAATAAAACAAGTACATAGCCATATAGCTTTGTTTGTCCTTGAAGAAAATGCTGAGAAAAAAGTGGCAGGAATAGTAAAATTATTTTTCTCTCTCAGATGGATTCAAACTTAGAAATTTGTTTTCCAAAAATGAAAGTAAATACTATTTACATTTGAGTTAAAATTGTCCTTAGAAGAACTATCCAGAGAGAAACAGCACTCAAATGATCACAAGGCATGAGTGTGTTGAAACTGGAATCCACGTTCTTGGGCTCTTCATGTGAGAGTGCTTACAATATACTTTATTTAGTTACTTTCGAGGACAAGCGGAAGGCCAACTACGAGCGAGGGAATGTGGAACTGGAGAAGCGGCGCCAAGCCTTGATGGAGCAGCAGCAGAGGGAGGCAGAACGTAAAGCCCAGAAAGAAAAGGAAGAGTGGGAGCGAAAACAGAGAGAATTACAGGAGCAAGAATGGAAGAAACAACTCGAATTAGAAAAACGCTTGGAGAAGCAAAGGGAATTGGAGAGACAGCGGGAGGAAGAAAGGAGAAAAGAGATAGAAAGACGAGAGGTTATTTTTAAGTTATTTTTGTTTCCTAAGAAAATGATTATATTTAATAAGTGGCTCCACTCCATTTGATTTAATAATGGGTATTTTTCTTGTGCCTCTTTCTCTGCATCATTCATTCTTACCCTCTCCAACTCTGAACCTTCCTTCCCTTGCTGAGAGGAGGAGGGCCCTTGCTTGTGAAAGGTTTTTAGGGTTGGTAACGGGTAGCAAAGGCATGCCTGCAAATTATATGTCACTCAGAGGAGTACTGATTGCAAAGCTGAGATGAGCAAAGAGCTGAGGTTAGTGAGCCAGAGGAAGGAGTCCCTCCAGGCAGATCATGAATGAAAGGAAGCTTTGGATCCAGAGTAAGAAGCCACAGAATTAGAGCAGCAGAAAGCTGAGACCGTGGGGCCGAAGGTCTGGAAGGGAAGCACAAGGGTGAGCTTGCACAGGTCCTTGGGATAAATGCTGTTGTGTGGTGTCCCCAGAAGAATTGGCTTTGTTTTAAGGGGCTTGGGATGGAGCACAGTAAATCATAATGACACTGAAGTAATGTCAGTAGAAGGTGTTTCTTCTCTGACACCAGAATAAAGGTACAACAGTTCCTATTAACATTTTTATTTCTGGAATTGTCCTTTTGTTTAAGATAAAAGTTAACTACAAACAAGAGGATGGTCCCATGAAACAATCAAAAAGTCTGACGGGTAATGTTGCTTTTGTGGAAGTCTGTAGGTTAGGCCCACTGATAAAACTGGGTTTGCTCAGAGACCCTTAGGCTAAAGCCCACTAAGTGCTAAAGGCTGCCTCACCTTTATCTTGGTCATCCTATCAGTTTTTGAATGATGCAAAATTATTAAGTTAAAAATATTATTCATTATTTTCAGGCAGCAAAACAGGAACTTGAAAGACAACGTCGTTTAGAATGGGAGAGGATTCGTCGACAGGAGCTTCTCAATCAAAGGAATAGAGAACAGGAAGAAATTGTCAGGTTAAACTCTAAAAAGAAGAGTCTTCATCTTGAGCTGGAAGCACTGGTATGGCTAAAGTTTAAGTGAAATTTCTCTGAATGATGCTGGAGTTACCTGTTGAAAATGTCTTTTTTTTTTTTTTTAAGATTTATTTGTGAAAGAGAGCAAGCAAGCACAAGGTGGGGGGATGGGCAGAGGAGAGGGAGAGGTGGACTCACCAGGGACCCTGACTATGTGGGACTCTCAGGGTCCTGGGATCAAGACCTGAGCTGAAGGCAGATGCTTAATGGAGTGAGCCACCATGTATAGCCATGTTGTAGAGCCAAGCTTAGTTCTTCTTTAATTGGAGTCTAACATTTTATTTGGTTGATGACTTGAAATTAAAATTTTTAAAAATTACATTTACAGTCAGAAAGGTACTATTTTATGCCTTCAAATGGATATAAAAGCATATCACAATTCTTATTCATGCTATAGTACTAAAAATCGTTTACTTCTTTGTGTAGCTACTTAGATTTCTGTCTAAACCATTATTTTGACTATATTTGTCCTTAAAAGTATAGGAGGGAACCTTAAGATTTAGGTTTTTTTTCCCCCAAGAACCTGGATTACATACCAAGCAGTAGCATAGATTAATGTGCAGTCTGGAAGGTCTAGAGCCTATACATGCTGAAGATAGTCACATGAACTTGAGGGTGAACATAGCATATTCCTTTTAGCATGTATTTCTCAAATATAAAATATACTTTTCAGTAAAAACTTTAATTATCAGTGATTTTTAAGCTTCATTTCTCCTCCTTTCCTTGCTGTATTAGTCTGCTAGAGCTGCCATAACAAAATACCACAGACTGGTATTTTGCTAGACTGCTGTATTCTGCCATAACAAAATACAACAGAAATTAATTTTCTCATAATTTTGGAGGCTGGAATCCAAGATCAAGATGTCAGCAGGCTTGGTTACTTCTGAGACCCCTTTCCTTCCCTCACAGATGGCTGCCTTCTTGCTGTGACCTCACATGGCCTCTCCTCTGCCTGTGCATCTCTGGTGTCTGTTTTGTGTCCACATTTTCTTTTCTTTTTTTTTTTTTTAATTTTTTTTTAATTTATTTATGATAGTCACAGAGAGAGAGAGAGAGAAAGGCAGAGACACAGGCAGAGGGAGAAGCAGGCTCCATGTACTGGGAGCCCCACGTGGGATTCGATCCTGGGTCTCCAGGATCGCGCCCTGGGCCAAAGGCAGGCGCCAAACCGCTGCGCCACCCAGGGATCCCGTGTCCACAGTTTCTTATGTCATAAATCAGATTATATTAGGGCCCATCCATATAACCATATTTAACCTATGATCTCTTTAAAGACCTGTCTCGAACATGAGAGACTCCTAACTCTGGGAAATGAACCAGGGGTGGTGGAAGGGGAGGTGGCTGAGGGGTGGGGGTGACTGGGTGACGGGCACTGAGGGGGGCACTTGATGGGATGAGCACTGGGTGTTATTCTATATGTTGGCAAATTGAACACCAATAAAAAGTAAATTTATTAAAAAAAAAAAAAAAAAAAAAGACCTGTCTCCAAATACAGTCACATTCTGAAGTCCTGGGGATTAGGACTTCAACATAATAAATTTGGGGGGAATACACTTCAGCCCATAACACTTTACCCTTCTCCTTAGCCTCCATTAAGAATCTCTGCTGGGTTTGTTTTTTTTTTTTTTCACCTACTTCTCAGAAGAAAAGAAAAGGAATATTTGATGTAGGAGAATAGAATTGTGGCCAAAGGGATCCCTGGGTGGTGCAGCGGTTTAGCGCCTGCCTTTGGCCCAGGGCGTGATCTTGGAGACCCAGGATTGAATCCCACATCAGGCTCCCGGTGCATGGAGCCTGCTTCTCCCTCTGCCTATGTCTCTGCCTCTCTCTCTCTCTCTCTCTCTCTCTCTCTCTCTCTGTGACTATCATAAATAAATAAAAATTTAAAAAAATTTTAAAAAAAATTGTGGCCAAAAAGGCCCTCCTGGACCCTGTTTAATTAGAGGAAATTAGATGAAAACATGGGTAGAAACAGAAGTTTAGAGAAGGTAATGCTAAAAGTCACATGTAGATGTTTATTTCTCATTATTCTTTGAGGCTGTCTTTATTTTAGTACTATAAATTAATGCCTAATTGTTGAATTCAGAAAAAATTCAGTGTGCTATGTTTATGCTTGCTCATCTTAACATCTGGGCTTTTAGGCTGTGAGAATGGTACATTTCCTGCTAATAATAACTGGAGTTAACAGATACAACTCTTTAGAACACATTCTACCTAGTTTTATTTATTTATTTGTTTTTAGGTAGGCTCCATGCCCAATGTGGGGTTGAATGACCCCCAGATTAAGAGTCACATGCTCTACAGACTGAGGCAGCCAAGTACCCCGTACCTAGTTTTACATTTTTATCTAGACTGAGTATAAATGATAAATAACATTTAAAAGTTTAAATAAGAATATGATTCTCCTGATAAGAGCTCTTCTTATTAGCATTTTATGTTACTGTATATTTATATGCTCTTCCTATAGAATGGCAAACATCAGCAGATCTCAGGCAGACTTCAAGATGTCCGACTCCGAAAACAAACTCAAAAGACTGAGCTGGAAGTTCTGGATAAGCAGTGTGACCTGGAAATTATGGAAATCAAGCAACTCCAACAAGAACTTCAGGTTAGTCCTTTACTACTGAATTGTCCATAAACATGAGCAGTTGTTAATAATTTTTACTAATAGAATAGTTTTCGCTTTTGGGGTGATGAACCTCTTTGATAGGCTTCAATCCTAGAAGGATGTAAATATACACCATCTTGTATATAATACCAGGAAACTCATATGCTACTCTACATCTACATTAAATTCTGCTTAATATTTGTACATAATGGATGTTTATCACTTTGGTTTTCAAGTCTTTAATAAATGTATAGATATACATTGTTTATTGCTACTACTTTCAGGAAATTTTGACTTAATGTTATTCCTTCACAGTTATGGTGAGAGTGTTGAATGTGTATGTCCCTCGGGGACTTAGTAATCTTCTTTACTTATGCAATAGGGTCTAGGTCAGTTACTGTGGTTTGCAGAATAGGGACTCTGAAAGCACTCTGCATCTTTAGAGTCCTCTCACCAAATCTCTGTTTCTGAATGGACTGGCAGTTAATTAACAGTCTTCTTACTGTGTTACAGCAGGTACAGATAGAGGCCAAATAACATTTCTTGTCTGATTTAAACCTGCTTCCCTAGTTACTCCTGTGTTTTAAGTTTCTGTTTGATATTCATCCTGCAGTGTCAAGACTTGCTTACAAATACTGTCTAGTGCAAATAGCAAAGGCACCTTTCACCTTGTGCCCGCTGACATCCAGCAGTACACTGAAAATTTTAAGACTTCTAGACACACCCCATTAACAAAGATTTTCTTCACCAAACCTTTTCTTTCCAATTGTTCATAAATGGATTTATGTTTAAATATTTGTATTTTAAATTATGCATAATTCCATTCTAATTTACTCATAAATTGTAAGCAGTTTACAGCTATGAATTATTCCTATACTTAAGTTTTTAGAATGATTAAATCATATTTTTAAGTTTTCAGAAAATTCTCAGCATGACAGATTTTTAATCAGAGACTACTTTTTTTTTTAATAAGGATTATCAAAATAAGCTTATCTATTTGGTACCTGAGAAGCAATTATTAAATGAAAGAATTAAGAACATGCAACTTGGTAACACACCTGGTAAGTCTCTAAGGTTTGTTTTACCTCTTTTGTCCTTCTCTGAATGATCATATGAGTCATACTCTGTTACTTGTTAAAAGTAACTTGAAAAACTTGAAAAAAATCACAGATGTTAGAGCTTTTTTAGTGATAAAAAGTAAATAAAAATGAAATAAGTAGTCATTGTGATTTGCCTTCCTATCTTGATAATATTTTATTTATATGTTTCAAGTATCAATGTTAGACTACAATTAAATCTAAGTTTGACTCTAACACAAGACTGTAAGTGCATTTTGGCAAAACTCTACACTAATGGTAAAGAACTATTGAGATTTTACCAAGCCTGTGAGATTCTGGGTGATAGTGTACAGCAGTATTAGTCCTAAGCAGAACGGAATGTCTTTCCAGACATTTCATATTGCCTGATTCATATAAAGACTTTTATAACCTTGGCCCTCTGACACCTTTGGAACAAGATATTCCAAGTAATTTGTGTGAATGTAACATTTTTCTTGATCCAGGTCTCAACCAAGATCTTAAAAAAAAATCTCTAAATTGGATAGCATGCCAGTAATGACATAGCAGAAGAAAGGTTTATTTAAAAAAATTAAATCTGCAAATACCATGTTAGAAAGCCAAGTATCCTAAATGTCTTCCTTTGAGTATCAATCTTTCAATTCCAGGGCTCTTTATTATACTTTTGGTTCTTTAGGAAGTCCAGTAAATAGCATCCCTCATATTTGCCCCATTCTGAACAAACAGAGAAGTAAAGGCAAAGGAATAAGACATACAAGAGATCAAAATATTGCCTCATTTTTGGTAAAGCTGATATTGGACAGATTGGCTTAGCTGTGAGAACGACAGCCACCCTGTAAAACTGAGTGTACAATGAGTAGAACAGGTTTCCCATGGGCAGTTCAGTCTCAAGAATGCAAGGAATAGGAAGGGTCTATGTATGCCCAAGTATGCCCAAGTCCTTACCTTGAGCTCACCAATTACTGAAGGAGTAGAAAGAAGCTGAGAATGTTGTCCCAGTGAAAGGCTGTTTACGGGGAAGAAACACCAAGAATAGAGAATTTTACTTTTGTCAACTATTTGTGCTGTGTCTCCTACCTTCCAGTGAAACAGTCTGTCTATGTTTCAGACCATCTTTCTTGCACATAATTGTTTTCTTGTCTGTTCAAAGTATATCCACCCCACCTCACCCCTCCACAGGCATTCCAGAGGCGAGATGAGCCAGCCCTCCTGATGTGTGCAGTCGCAGAAAGTACAGCATCACTCTCATTGTTTCAGTATTTGGATTGTGAATGGAATATAGATTATGTCTTATTGGGGACCTGGTAGAGCTAGTCTTTCTCTATAGAATGTGATCCAGGTCACCTGTTGTTATAGTTATCAGTCCAAAATAGGAAGCTCTTGTTTGCAATTTGCAAATTACCTTGTATCCCTTATATTCCTTTCTGATCTCTGTTGCCATTGCAGATTACCAGCTATGTGCCAAGCACCATACTAGGCAGTTTTCATGTGCTGTGTCTGTCGCTTAATCTTCACAGCAGCCCTGTGAAGTGGGTATTGCTATTCCCATCGTGCAGCTCACCAAAACACGAGGCTCAGAAAGATTAATTAGTTGCCTAATATGGCGAAATAGTTATTCTCAAATTCTTGTCTGAGTCCAAAGCCCACTGTGCCACCATGTTGTCTCTCTTGATTTTTAGTTACCTAACATGGTACTCACAGATATGATCTATTCAAATTCAGTATTAAAACATCCATAATTAGGGATGCCTGGGTGGCTTAGTGGTTGAGGGTCTGCCTTTGGCTCAGGGTGTGATCCCAGAGTCCCGGGATCGAGTCCCACGTCGGGCTCCCTGCATGGAGCCTGCTTCTCCCTCTGTCTGTGTCTGCCTCTCTCTGTGTCTCTCATGAATAAATAAATAAAATATTTTTAAAAAATTAAATCCATAATTAGTGATGTTCATTTTGAAGAGTACTACGAATATAAATTAACTTATTTTTTCCACATTGCTTATCTCCCAGCTTAACTAGACTCTGAACTCCTTGAGGATAGGACCCATGCCTTATCCTTCCTTTTCACCTGCTATTGAGCATAGTACAGTGCCTTGCACATAGATGTGTAATTTAACGATAACATATTTGTTGAAATACTGGAAAGCCATTAGAGAATCATAAGATAATTTAGCAAGGTGTCTGGATAAAAAGTGAGCATGTAAAATTCAGTCACTTACTATATATCAAAAGTACTTAATTAGAAAAATATGAACAAAGGTTCCATTTACATTAGCTTTCTCATTATTATGTATAAAGAAATGTATAGCTATAAAATTTTACTGATAGATATGAAAAATTCCTGGATAAGTAGGTACATGTTATATTCCTGAATGATCCAGCTCAGGATTGTAAAGATGTCGGTTCTCTACTACTTCATCCCATACATTCAGTTCCATTTAGGTTTCTTTAAGTGAAACCTGGCAAGAAAATTCACAGATTCACCCAGAAGAGAAAATGTGCAAGATTAGACAAGACTTGAAAAAGAATAACATTAGTGAGGGGAAGACACTTGCTTTACCAGGTATCAAAACATGTTAGGAAAGCTGTAGTCCCTAAAATAGTGTATTATTGATCAGAAAGAAAACATAGAACATTAGAGCTGAAAAGAAGATCTAGAAACAGGCCTGTGTATGTATGACAATTTATGATATGATAAAGTTGGCATTTAATACAAGTGGGGAAAGGATGGGCTTTCAGTAATCACTGTCACTTAAGTGATTTGGGAGACAGTTGATTCTCAGAAAGGGAGGTGGGGAAGCCCTTTACCTCACTGTACGTACAGAAATGAATTCTAGGTAAACTAAGAGGATAAACAAAAAATACTTTCAGAAAAAGTGTTAAACAATGGAAAACATTTTTTGTAATCTCAGTGTCAGGAAAGTTTCTTCAGACAACCTAGAGCTATGAAGGAAAATATTTACAGATCTGATGTTATAAAAATGAACTTTTTCATGATGAAAGGCATCATAAACAGAGCATTTAAAATACATACAGTACAACAAGAATTTAGAGTTGCTGCAAATCAGAAATGAAGACAACCCAGCAGGAAGAAAAACAGCAGTGGATGGGGCAAGGCAATCCAAGAGAGTGGCCAGTGAGCCAGTAGGTGTTGATTTGATTTCAGTTGTTATCAAGGAAATACTTAAAGTAACAATAAGGTTTCATTTTTTTTGCCAATTAGAGAAAATGAAAAAAGATTGATAATATCCAGTGTTGATGAGGATATGCAGAAACAGATACTTTGGTGTCATTTTATATTAGTGCACCTTTTTGGAAAGACAGTGTGGCAGTTCCTGTCAAAATTCAGAGTGCTTAAGTCCTGTTTTTACATGGCAATTCTTTCATCTCTTAGCCATGTAAAATACTTTCATGTGTGCTTTAAAAATACACGTACAAGAATATTTATTGCAGTATTTTTATATAAATAGTAGAAAATTAGAAACAACCTAATGCCAATCCAAAAGGGGATAGTTATGTAAATTATGAAATAGCCATAATGTAGACTACCATGGAGCAATTTTAAATTTATATTTTTTTTTCCAGTGTTACTGAGATGTTACTAGCATACACTGTGAGTTTAAGGTATATAGCATAGGGGTTTGACTTAGATATGACAGTAAAAGTCAACTACCAGTAGTGACATAAGAATTTCTACCAAATGTAAATTATCTGATGTTTGTATTTCAGATTTAGGGATTGGTTTGCTTCATAAAAAATCATTGGAAAAGGAAGAATTATGCCAAAGACTTAAAGAACAATTAGATGCTCTTGAAAAAGAAACTGCATCTAAGCTATCTGAAATGGATTCATTTAACAACCAACTAAAGGTATTTATCTTCTATTATATTCATTTTTAGGTAGCTGCCTTCTTATCCTCCTCATTTTGATTTAGTAGGATGGGTAACTAAAGCTATTATTGTTATATGGAGTATATTTGCATAATTTATCTTATAATTTGAGCTATACCAGGATTACAAGATTCCTTTTAAATGTTCTCTGTAGATATTATAAACATGGTGTTATGTAATGAAACCTACCATTTACCATAGTTCCCAGTTCTTGACTGCTTTTATTGGCATCTGTACATTTTAAGAATAAGTGCCTTTGTCAGTATAGAAAATTGGTCTCAGCCAACATGATCTTAGGCAAAATTCTAAGATGGTAAATATGGAAAACTATTTAAAATACTTGTAATGGTAGAGGCTTTTATAACCTACTAAATTCTTTTTTTCTGTTTCTTTGTTATAATGTAATTAACCTTTGTGAGGTAATGCAATAATCAGTGAAATCCAAAGCATAATCTGGCACTCAAACTTTGCATGAAAAGTAAGTTCATGATTCATTTTTTACTGCGGTGGCAGAGCAGATGTCCAAAATGTCTACTGTATGCTCACCATTCATATGCAGTATTAGTTATATACTGAAGCCATATCTATGATAGAAGTATTAAAAGGTAAAAACCAGACTGATGACACATCATTCCAGTTTGGGTATAG
This sequence comes from Vulpes lagopus, assembly GCF_018345385.1. Lineage (NCBI taxonomy): Eukaryota > Metazoa > Chordata > Mammalia > Carnivora > Canidae > Vulpes > Vulpes lagopus. The sequence continues at coordinate 115,013,492 of NC_054828.1, forward strand.
TAGCTCTCTATCTCTTCATGTGACTTTTGCTGACTTATTTGGAATAATATTACACCAACTATAGAGTGAACATTATGAAGAAAAGAGGCATGGTGGCTTCAGTTATAGAGGGGAAGTTTTAGGTTAATAATGTTAATAATACATTTTACATGAGCAAATATTCTATAGAAAACATTTTAAAGAAAACCAAATAATTTGTCATTGATGGACAGATAAGCCAGCCAAGTTATCTTCCCTACATAATTTTTTTAAAAATCTGTACATAGTTTAATTGGCTTTTTATCTGCCTTATCTTACAGTGTGGGAATATGGATGACTCTGTTCTGCAGTGCCTTTTGTCTCTGCTAAGCTGTCTCAACAACCTCTTCCTCTTACTTAAGGTTATTTTCTAATATCTAGCTTCTTTTCTTTGAGTTACTTTACTGTTTTCTTTTCTTAAAAACTAGACTATTCTTTGCATTTATCTGAGTATCTTTGTTTGAAATAACATACACAATGTGGACCTTTTTTCTTTCTGTTTGCTTGAGTAGCCTTCTGCTGTCTAACTGCCTGTTTGAGTCTAATGCCAGAAATTCATAGGGTTGCCTGGAGTAACCTGTCTTATGAGAAGCCCAAGACACTTAGAAATAACTACCTATTTCCCTTCTAATATCCCTGTGCATTGAGCTCCTGCTGGGATGATTTCTGATTCAATGAAAAAGAAAGCTAAAGGAATGTGAGATTTAATCATTTACCCATATTACTGAAAATCATTGTTTAAAATAAAATTTACACCTTCTGAAATGTGGGGCAAGGTTATGTCATGTATGTACCAGGCTGCTTCCTAATACTGCTATAAGGGAAAATCTTAGAGAACCAGTAATACAGGAGCAGCTTTAGTTACATCTAGTTACAGGCCTCATGTTTAGACATGCTTGCACTTCAGATAAAGATGTTTAAATCATATACATAAGTAGCTCACTTTGTCATTTGTAGCACACAGAGTATTTCAAATACTCAGTGAATATCTGTTTTAATACAAAGAAAGGTGCTTTGTATTTACCTCTTGCTGACCCTAGATTTTGATTGTGCATTCTACAGCAGTAGGGCAGTTGAATGTATATGTATATGTCTTTACACATAGTGAAGACAAGAACTTGATAAGTACACCTTATTTGTTATTTAAGCAAAGGGTGCAAGTTGGAAAGATGATATCAGCCTTTACTTTATGGTTGTAGCATGAATGGCCAGATCATCTCGTCTTAGAACTTATGCTATAGGTTGCACAGAAATTTCACCCTACATTTCTTCCATCTACAGAATGAGGTTTGACAATGATTGTAGGCTGTACTCACACACAAGTGATTATTTCAGTTAGCATTTGATTCTCCACAGGCCAGCAGATTATTCTTGGCTCTTGTTTTACTTTCTTCCTTCTGCTTCCTGCCTTCCAGCCTTTCACTGCTTGTTGATACTTTCATCAGAGGCAAATTTAGGATTAGAACTAAGAGGGGTTCAAAGTAGTTAGGAGACTGTGTTGTTATGGAAAGCAAGAAGAAAAGAGCCTCATGTAGTCACTCTGCAAAGCACTGCAGAGCAGTCCTTTAACATAGTGCTGAAAATATCCATGGAATTGTCACTGAGACCTTGAAGACCATTCTGAAAGTGCCGTTTTAGTTAAGTGAGCAGAAGCTGAACTGCGGCAGATAAGGAATGAATGGGAGTTGAGGAAGGGCTGAGTGAGTGTGAACAGCTCGGGAAGGAGAGTGCAAAGAAGGCATGAAGTCAAAGGAAAAGTGTTTTTGTTTGTTTTTTTTTTAATTTAAGAAAGACTTGAAGGACAAAAGAAAGTTTCAGTTATGCAAAATGGATAAGTTTGGGGATGTGATGTACAGCATGGCTACTCTAGTTAGCAATATCATGTCGTATGCTTGAGATTTGCTAAGATAGGAGAGAAAAATGGTAACTATGTGAGGTAGATAATTGACTTAGTTCCCAGTGTGTACCTACCTATATGGAAATATCTCGGTGTACATCTTAAACATATATGATTTGTATTTGTCAATTTTATCTCAAGAAAACTGAGGAGAGAATAATTGAGACCACCCTTGAAGGTGGTATCAGCTTTCTGTGAGACATACGCTTATTGGGAGAGAGAGAGTTTCTGTCAGGACAGAGGAATGGAAATGTAGAGACTAGAGCTGGTGAGGTAACTGACCACATCTGTACTGCCTGGCCAAGCCAAATATCTCATTGCTGCATTCCCAGCACCTGTAGGAGTACATGGAATGTTAGTGGGTGGCAATAAATACTTGAGTTAATGAGCGGTTTTGAATGTTCTCAGAAAATATCCAGCATTTTAGAGTTAACATATAGACTTTATGGGAAAAAAAAAAGTAGAAAGGAATTAGAAAACAGCACAGAACCATGGATCCCACATTCTAGGAACACTTGTGACTCCGTGTATTTTTTCTGTAAAGGCTATTTCTTAAATGCAAAAAATGGGGGCACCTGGGTGGCTCAGTTGGTTAAGCAATGTGCCTTAGGCTCAAGTCATGATCCAGTGTCCTGGGATGGAGCCCTGAGTTGGGCTCCCTGCTCAGTGGGGAGCCTGCCTTTCCCTCTCCCTCTGCTGCTTCCCCTGCTTGTGCTCTCTCAAGTGCGCATGTGCACTCTCTTTTACTCAAATAAATACAATCTTAAAGAAAAAATACACAAAAAAACTTGAAGGAGATGGAGAGGAAGGAGAGGGAGGAAGGAAGGGAGAGCTTAATGTTGAATATATATGGTGGCAGTGATTGATAAAACCAAGTCTGAGGGAACCAGATTGAGATATAATCCAGAGCATAGATTTAAGGATTAGATAAAGAGACCTTGAGTGTAACATATGGGGAAAAGATGAGCGTGAATGCAGCTAAATTTGCTTGTGGAGAGTAGAAAGCTGACAGCTTTAAGACTTAAAATCAGAAGCAAATTGGACAATTACAGGGAATCTTCCTGGGTAGTTGAGGACATGGAATAAGTCCAACCAGACTAGAAGTTGGGTACAGATATAGGAAGTTTTATTGACTTTCAAAATGGAAAGATGAAGGAATTCCAATCTGGTGGTTTAATGAGGCAAGATTATTAACTGGTAGCAAGAAGAATGGATGGAAGATTAAGGAGTTTTGGGAACTCCCAAATTCCCAGATTAGGAAAGATGAGATAGTTTTGTTTCCAGAGAGAGAACTAGGCATGAAATAGACATCTTAGTGGGGATAGGCGGTCCATGTTTGGTAAAGGAAAACAGTAGGTGTGCTGAGCAATGTTGAATGCCTGTGTGAAGTTGGAGGTCATGAATATAAATTGAAAGCAGCATGCCTAATTGTATGATTTTTTTTTCCCCCACCAAATTTCATCTTCTTAGATAAAAGCACAATGAAGACTGATGAAGTAGGTTCATGGGTTCATACAAGTTTGAGGTTTTAATAGACATGACAACGAGGGAGGGACAAGGAGTTTCAGATCTTGACATGACAATTACAGTAAAGATAAACTCTGAAATGTGGAATGGACATGAAAGAGTGTGAGGAGAGGAAAGGGTGCTGATGAGAGTGATGGAGTCAGTGAGTGTACCAAGTATAAGACGAGTTCAGAGGATAAGAACTTATGTTTGAAGAATGGGATATTTAACCAATGATAGTTCTGTTTCTAGGGATGACAAGATTCAAAGTATAAAAATGGAAATGGTGGATTAAGTGGAGTAAAAAGGAGAGTTGAAGTTTTGATCAAGTCCATATGGATGTCAAAACCTTGGAGAGTAGTGAAGATTAATGAATGAGGATCAGACCAGATGATCAAGAGGTGACAATAAAGAGGAAGAGGAGGGTGGTGTTGCAAGATGGTATAAGCCTCAGAAAAGCAAGACTTTGTGAGAGGGAAGAGAGATAATGGTCTGGAATGGCAATGAAGAGCAAGGAAAATAACTTTAGTTATCCCCTCACCCTGATGTAAATGGAATATGTGGTAAAAAAAACTGAGAGAGAAATAGAGGAAAAACAGTATCCTGAAGGATTAGCCAAAAGGACTAAAAGGCTAAGGGAATTTTCTTTCAGAGAAGCTGTGTAGATATGCCAGGAGCTTCCTAGATCACAAACAGGGAGTTCCTAGGCAGTGGAAGGGTTTGAGGAGAGGAAGGGTGGGTAAGGATTGGGTCAGATCAAGAGATAAACAGCATTCTAGAGATGAGAATTTGGGTGATAAAGGATGACAAGGAAGGCCAGGTGGGTTGACAGGTGAGAGAGAATTGTCCTTAGTGTTGGAGGAAGACAAGCAATGAGTTCTAATTTGTGGTCTTTGAGACAGAGCTAAAGGAGTGAGCACTCCTTTAGCCTACTGTGGTAGCTTGCTACTAGCATTGGCATGGTGGTTATGTAAAATATTTAAAATTATTTGAAGGAATTATGTTCTGGAACCTATAATATTCATATACAGGATTAGTGATAATTTTTACTTTTGATCAAGTCACACCAAGACACATAGCAAAGCCTGTGGGTTCAAAGATGAGACATTTGACAGGCCCTTATTCCTTTAATAAGGACACAGTGTCCTATCTTTAGTAGTGAGTTAACAGTGAGAAAAGTACCGACTTCGGAATCTGAAGAAATGAGTTCTAGTCCTACCCATGCCACTTGCTAGCTGTGTAACTGTCATTTAACTTCCAAATTTTGCTTTCTTCATTTATAAGATGAAGCTGACAGTGTCTGACTCTGTTTAGAGTCTTAGGGCAAGTTTTGAGATAGCATATATATATATATATATATATAAAAGGGCTTTCTGAACTATCATGTGCCATACAAATTTTTTTGTGGTTTTTATTAGGGTAGGAATCACCCTAAATCTCCACAGTACTTTCAGTGCGTTGGAAGGTCACCCCTGCTGATTTGAGATAATGACTGAGGAGATACTATTCCTTAGAGAGAAAGTAGAATCTGTAAACACCAGAATTGGGGCTTATCATAGACGTCTATCCTAAACGTTTCCATTGGGACTTTGTCATTCTGGCTTTACTGACTAGTCCTTGGTTACTCTAGACAGTGCTTCTAAAATTGAATTTTACTGAAGGCCCATCTGCTTCAGGATAGAGGCAGGTGATCCCTCTTGTTGTTTAACAGGCTCTGGGCATACTAGGGTTGGTTTAGTGGTCATCATGGAGACTTGATGTTGCCTCCTCTTACTCAGAATGCTGCTTTTGTGTTCTTAACTCAGGTACCCCCCTTTAGAATGGACATGAAATACCGTTTGTCATATCCCTTTAAATCATTTAATCTTAAAAATATTTCCTACCTAATAAAGATACTTTAGAAATTTAGCTGAAAGTGAATTTAAGTGAAAGTAAATTTAGAATCTGTGGTATGATTTGGAGTTTGAGTGACATAGTGGAGACAGTTCAAAATTAGGCAAATCAATCTTCTCAGCCTCAGAAATGGTCATATCTATTTTATAAGAATGATTATCAGATTAAATGTAAGTATTATGTGTAAAAGCACTTTAAAGTGCTAGACAGATGTTCAGGGTTTTTTATTTTGTTTTGGAGGCTTTTTGGATGTTTGAGGAGCTAATTTGCATTCTGCTATGATTCTTTTTCGTGCCTAATCAAAATTCTTTATCTTGATTGTATCACATTATTCAGCTGAGCTGTATTTTATCAATTGAATATCTTTTAAGGCCTGGCCTTTGGAAAAAAAAACATCACATGCTTTCTTTAAGCAAAATTAGAATATAAAGTTACTTCCTGTCACTATAGGAGGTATTCAGTATTGGCTAAAGTTCAGCGAGTTAAATCTTCCATTTCTACCAGGATGGTAGAATAAGTACTCTGAGCAATGAAAACAATAGAAATAGATGCTGGATTTAAAAATTTTTGTGAATGCTTTGTTGAGTCATGTTGAGGTACACCCAGGCCTAAAACTAAGTAAACCAGTCTTAACCAAGTGGTCAAATTTAAGATTACCAAGATGGTGTAAACCAACATTTTGTGTCTCCTGATACATTGCACTGAAAGAAATACATCACCTCTATACTATTTTTGCCAAAAATATTTCATCTAAGTGTAAGGAAATAATTAGACACACCCAAATTGTGATTTGGTCTATAAAACAGCTGACTAACCCACACTTTAAAATTGTGACTCTCATAAAAGATGGAGGAAATCTTCCAGATTTAAGAAGACCAAAGAACCACGACTAAAGGACACTCATGACAGTGAAATGCAGTGTATGACCCTTGATTGGATCATGGATCAGAAAATAAGCTATTACTGAGGATAATATTTATGCTGTGGGGACATTTTTGAATATGAATTCTGTATTAAGTAATACTTCATGGCTGTGTTAAATGTCTATAGTTTGGAACTGGCATTGGGATGGTAGTTACGTAGAATAGTGATGAAGTATCTGGGGTGAAAGCATCAGTGTCTGCAACTTCTCCCTCTACCTGTGTCTCTTCCTCTCTCTCTCTCTCTGTCTCTCTCATGAATAAAGAAATAAAATCTTTAAAAACAAAAACAAACTACAACAGCTCTGTCCATAGTGCTGTTTAGTTTACTTGTCCTCAGTTAACTCATCTATTGAACCAGGGCCTCCACGAAGCAATGACTTAATCCTGTGAGTCTAGATGAAAACAATTGCTAAGGGTATTGCAGTCAGGCAGAGGAAGTTTCTGGCAAGCCTTATGGTGCTCTTCAATTCTTATTAATATGTATAGACTTTTTTATGCATTTTCATTCATATAATAAATACTAATTAAATATCCACACTATACTAAGCCTTCTTGGGTGGGCATACCTTGATGAAAGTCAGCCCTGTTGTCAAGAAACTCATTCCAGTGGAGGAGGTAATCATATAGTCAGAAGACACTGACTGTGGTAGAGGAAGGCACAGGATGCCTTGGGGAGCATGGGAAGCTCATGAACTCAGACATTAGAGGAATGGAGCTGATAAAGGAAGATTTAGAGCAGTATCTTACAGGACAAGTCAGAGTGCTAATCTTGCAGATAAGAAGATCAGGCATTAATTTGGCTCCTTTTAACTGTCCTTTTAAACTTCAATTCTTGGAGGACCTGGGTGGTTAAGCATCAGCTGGTTAATAAGCATCTGCCTTCAGCTCAGGTCATAATCTCACAGTCCTTGGATCGAGTTCTGCATTGGGCTCTCTGTTCAGTGAAGAATCTGCTTCTCCCTCTCTCTCAAATAAATAAATAAAATCTTAAAAAAAGGATAACTGCAACACTCCAAGTGTTGATCTCAGACATTTTGGACATAGTTTTCAGACTTACACCACATTGCACTCAGATCATATCTCTCATTTCAATCAAGTTAAAAGGGTTCACCTGTAAAATATTTCTAAAAAAAATTGAGTTTTTGTTTTTTGTTTTGTTTTGGAGGATTTTTTGGTTTAGAGTTTTGTTGTGTACAGGTAGACACCCAAAAACATTTTTTACCATAACATTCTTCCAAATACATATTCTACCCTTGAACAATACGGGTTAGGGGAGCCAATGCCCAATATAGTTGAAAATCAGTGTACAACTTTTGACTTCCCAAAAATTTACTAATAGCCTACCAGACACCTAACCTATAACGTACATAGTGATAAACACAGATTTTATGTTATATGTATATTATACTGTATTCTTAAAATTAAGCTAGAGAAAAAATTAAAATCATAAGGAAGAGAAAACACATTTACAGTACTATGCTGTATTTATTTTTAAAAATCTGTGTTAGGTAGACATACACAGTTCAAACCCAGTTATTTGAGGGTCAGCTGTACTGTTGAAGGTTCCACCTCTGCCATGAAACCTCTTGATTACTTTAGGGTTTTTTTGGGGCAGGGGAGTAGGTTGGTTTTGGGGTGTTTTTTTCTCTCTTCCTTACTCCAGCCTTTTTATATTTTCTTGTTTAGGATTCTGTCGATTTCATGTAAAAGAAACTCAGTTCAAAATAGTTAAGCTGGGCAGCCCAGGTGGCTCAGCAGTTTAGCACCGCCTTCAGCCTAGGGTGTGATCCTGGAGACCCAAGATTGAGTCCTGCTTCGGGCTCCCTGCATGGAGCCTGCTTCTCTCTCTCTTTGCGTCTCTCATGAATGAATAAATAAAATCTTTAAAAACAAACAAAAACAAAATAGTTAAACTAACGAGAGTAGTTACTGGAGCTTACCAGGACTGCTGAGTCAGTAGAGATGCTACTGGGCGGGTGCAGTTCCTAGGCACAGGAATACAGTTGGAGATTCAGTTCCCTAGGCCTTCCCCTCTCTGCCTCTAGTCTTTGCTTCCCTCTTTCCTACATTGATTTAATTTTTTTTTAAATTTTTATTTATTTATGATAGTCACAGAGAGAGAGAGAGAGAGAGAGGCAGAGACATAGGCAGAGGGAGAAGCAGGCTCCATGCACTGGGAGCCCGACGTGGGATTCAATTCCGGGTCTCCAGGATCGCGCCCTGGGCCAAAGGCCGGCACCAAACCGCTGCGCCACCCAGGGATCCCTACATTGATTTAATTTTTACCCAGGTGGCCTCACTTAGTAGTGGGACAGCTCCAGGGTTACCTTATCCCAGTTTAATGAGTTTTAGAGGAAGAAAGACTTCTTTCTCCTGTCTTCAGTCTATCTGAATCCCAGGAAAGGATTCTGGCCCAGCTTGGAGGGAGGTGGGGGTGCCATGATTGATTGTTAGGCCTGGATTAAATGACTACACCTGAGGGGGTGTGGGTAGACTGACAGATCCTCACAACTGCACAGACTAGGGTTGGGGCAGATGCTGTGGGAAAGATGCTGTTAGAAGATGGAAGGAAAATGCTAAACAAATGACCACAGGTTTCTGCTAAGGTGCTTAGCAGATCTTAGCAAATCTCTATCCCACATTTTAGTACTTTTCTTTACTTTGATATTTTGAGCTCTTTGAAGGCAAAAACTGCAAACTTGAGAGGAAGAGGGCCCTGGATTTGATCCCCTGCATATCTCTATGGCACTGCATAGAACTAGATGCTCAGTAAGCAAATGTTTATTTCAATTCCTGTTTGCAATACTTTTCATTATTTTGACTTACTCTAGTCATGATTTTAGGTAGATATTATCTTTTCTGTTTTTAGTTCTAAGTAAATTACTCAATAATTGCTTCTGTGTTCAGCATCTTACTGAACAAGTTAGAGGTACTTGGTTAAACTACATATGTGAAAAATATCAAAATTCCTCTTCAAATAATCAGATTGTTTCCCCATATATTTTTTTTAAAAATTTATTCATTTATTCTAGAAAGAGAGCGTGTGCTAGTGACAGGGAGTGGCAGAGGGAGAAGGAAAGGATCTTAGGCAGACTCCACACTGAGAATGGAACCCAGCACAAGGCTTGATTGAACTACCTTGAGATCATGACCTGAGCTGAAACCAAGAGTCAGATGCTCAACTGACTGAGCCACCCAGGCACCCCTGTTTCCCCATATTTTTAGTAATTGGGGTTTTTTATTAAAAATAAAATATCAAATCAAAGATTTGGCTTATGAAATTGGCTTATCTTTGTTCCTTAGAAGTGAATTTGTCCTCAGTGGTTACAGGACTTAAATACTTCTATTCAGGATTTTTAAATCATCTACATATTTTAAAACTTTTACTCTTTTTACTTGAGTTTAACTTGCTTTCAGATTTTTGTCTCTTAATGAAAATGCCACATTAAAAAAAAAAAAAAGAAAATGCCACATTAGTATATAAGACAAGAATATTTAAATCAATGGTATATTGACTTATTCTCATTTTCTCCTTAGGAACTGAGAGAAAGCTACAGTACACAGCAGTTAGCCCTTGAACAGCTTCATAAGATCAAACGTGACAAGTTGAAGGAAATTGAAAGAAAAAGGTCAGAGCTAATACAGAAAAAGAAACTTGAAGATGAGGCTATAAGGTAATACAGTTGATAAATTTATTATACTATATTACTATTAGAATTCTAATTTTGTTGCCCATATCTTTAGTTTGACTATGAGAATTTAATGGAAATGAAAGGATTATTTTTGATGCTAATTAGATTCTCAATTTTGGAAATTTAGTTCTTCTTTTAGGGACTGAGATTATAGTAATCAATTTTATGTTCCATTAGTGAAAAATAGAGGCTTTGGCATCAGAACTGGATTGGATTTCTTTTTTTTTTTTTATTTTATTTATTTATGATAGTCACACAGAGAGAGAGGGGGGGGGGGGCGGGCAGAGACACAGGCAGAGGGAGAAGCAGGCTCCATGCCCCAGGAACCCAACGTGGGATTTGATCCCCGGTCTCCAGGATCGCACCCTGGGCCAAAGGCAGGCACCAAACCGCTGCGCCACCCAGGGATCTCTGGATTAGATTTCTTGATCTACCACTTACTATTTGGATGATCTTGGTCAAGTCATTTTACCTTTTGAACCCCAGTTTCTCCATCTGAAAAGTAGAAATATTGATGCATGCTTCATAGGTAACTGTGAATTAAATAAAAATAATGTAGCTAATGAGCCAAGCACAAATGTCTTACACTCATCCTTTCCATCTCTCCGTTATAAATCTATTTATTTACTGAAAGATCACAAAACCAAATACTTTACAGGTGGAATGTGTAATGCCATGTTGATGCAGGTCTCTGTACCACTGAGCTTATCAATTGCCTCCATTTATAGCAAGGAGAAGTAAGACAGTCGCGGAAACTGAAGCAATCTGAAGCATAGAACCATTTATTTAGAGGCTCAGCATGTTTGTTTGTTTGTTTGTTTTCTGTTGTAAGGTCCTATATCTGATATGTTCCTCAATTCCCCCCCAAGTTCTCTAGTGTCAGAAATCAGTATACTTAATAAATACTAAGGAGCCAACATTCCTTTACCTTGGAGACAAGTAGACAAGTAATGCCCATGAAAGAGCTAAGAGTTCCTAGGGAGGCAAGATGTGTTGTACATTACCATATAGCAGACCTCTGTTACCACTCCCAGCAAACTTTGAGTGGTCTCTGTTTGACTGTGATGTAGGGAGACTCTGGCTTTACTTCTTGTTCCTTGAGCTCTTGTCATTCCAGTAGGAGATGGAGACAACTAAACAGATTGCTGTAGTACTCTTTACTCCAAGGCCCCTACTTTTGTGGGCTCTGACAGGAGACACTAGAATAATATAGAAGCAGAAACAGTGAAGACTTCAAATTAAGAAGACTTTTACCTGCCCCTTAACAGTGCCACTGAATATTGCACAGGGGAACTGTGAAGTGACTATGTAGGTAGTCACTGTGTTCAGAATTTTCTCATGACACATTGCAAGTATCTTGATATCTCTTCATCACTGCTCATAATTTTTTTAGCCCAGCAACCCAGATGAGTAATACATATTTTCATTTCATTCATCTTCCTCACATGTTATCCTGCTATAGAAGAGGGAAGAAATCTGAGCAGAAACACATGTAAGATAAGTCCAAAGCTGAGTCTTAGAAATATAACTTGATTTCCTAGCTATTTGCCTAGGAAGGTTCCCTCCTTGTCCCATGCTGTTGGGTTATAGTCAGATTTTTACCCTGGAGATATGGCCTCTTTGCCCTTTGTCCAGCTTCTGAGGTACATTCTGTTTCTGGCCCAGTTTCTCATCTACTAACTCGTACATAAGAAAGTTTACCAAAATTCAATTCTCTTAACTCTCTAGCCTTTCTTTATCCTAGTAAACACGTAAATACTTTGATAGTGGTGTTTATAATCTATGGGAATTCAAATAAAAGCTAGATTAGGTCATTTTAAGTGTGGAAGAATAACAGAAAAGGCTGCCGAGAAACTAACTGGGAAGTGGAGATTAAGAAAGATCTGCAGAGAAGTATGACCCTCAAAGGAGAGCCAGATGTCAGTTACAAAGTGCTAGGGGAAGCACTCTTTGGAGTGAGAAAGGGTATGGGAGGATTTGCAGAGTGTCAAGAGGAAGCTAGTCATAGGGTAATGAACCACGAGTATGAAGTCTAAGACAGTCCAGGAATGAGGAAGAAAAGGTTGCTGAGTAAGTGGGTCTGCAGTTTTGGGAATTATAGAATTTCCAAATTTCTCCAGGAATTATAGGAATTGAGAAATGGATTTAAGCCAAGATGTCCTCCTTGGTGGGGCATAAATAATCACAACTCCCAGGCTGTATTCAGCCACAAGCTCTGCTGTCCCTGATAGTGTGAGCAGAGGCTTGGAGAAGGTGCTAAATTTAGTGATGACAGCTCCGCTTCCGAGTAAGACCATAAAAATACATGCCAGAGGGATCCCTGGGTGGCGCAACGGTTTGGCGCCTGCCTTTGGCCCAGGGCGCGATCCTGGAGACCCGGGATCGAATCCCACATCGGGCTCCTGGTGCATGGAGCCTGCTTCTCCCTCTGCCTGTGTCTCTGCCTCTCTCTCTCTGTGTGTGACTATCATAAATATAAATAAATAAATAAATAAAATTAAAAAAAAAAAATACATGCCAGAAAGAAAACTATGGTGAACATTAGTTTTAATACTGTAAGAGCTAAATCTGACCAGAGACCATCTTGCCCAGCTAAAAACCAAGCTGCGGTTATATCACATCACAAACACATATGCAAGCATGGACCTAACAATGGAAAAGACTTCCAAGGGACAATGTAGAGAGTAGGTAATCTGCCCAGAAGCATTTCCTATTTCCACAGCAATGACCACATCTTGAAAACAGGGTTTAGCTACAAGAGTAGGAATAAGAGCTGGAATATAGTCCTTACGAAAAATCTGGGGAGAAAGGAAGAGCATTTAGACACACTTTTAAGATATGTTTTCTGAATAGTTTAGTTTCCCTTCTTGGAATTAGGAGGTTGGCTGACAGGGAATTTGAGGGTTTGGGAAATTGTTGGTCCTACTCCTCAGCTCATCTGTATGTCCAAGGGTGACCTCAAGTAGTTGGTTTTCCCCTTCATCCATGATCCCCACTGTTTTTCCACATCCCCTTCTAATATGTCTTTGCTATGTAATAAGTATGTAAATATATAAGATTATATATAAGTACATAAAAAATATGTAATGTTTCTATAGTTTGTGAGGAAGAAGATCTGATATTTTGCTTAACAAAAATTTTAGGACATTATGCAAACTCTTTTTTTTATGTAAAGGAAAGCAAAGCAAGGAAAAGAAAACTTATGGAGGGAAAGTCTTAGAAAGGAAGAAGAAGAAAAACAAAAGCGACTCCAGGAAGAAAAAGCACAAGAGAAAGTTCAAGAAGAGGAGCGGAAAGTGGAGGAGAAACAATGTAAGGAAAAGGATAAAAATGATAGATTTTATTTTTCTGAGACAGAACAATGAAAGCAATAAGAAAAAAGATTATGATGAGAGGGAAAAAAATTTAAGCAGATGTTAACCTTTGAGTCAAAACTTTTTCTAAATTAAACTTGGAGAAATGCATAGGCTTTATTAAAACAGACTGAGGGTAGAAGTCTTAAAACAACATGTAGAAAAGAAGATCATAATCACTGACTAGCTATGAACAGACCCTGACATGGTTTTCATAATTGAAGTAAACATTTGTAAATAGTTTATTCAACCAGTGTTAACTAAACTGTTTGTTTTCATGAAAAAGCAGTAAAATTTTAAATCTTTGCATATTAAAATTTTCTCATATGCTTTATGATACACCTTAGAGTCCATTCCTAAGATACTTTACATATTGCTGTATCTGTTTTGGATACACAGATATTTGAATCCTTATTAATGATACATGTGTTGAAATTTCTGTAAGCTAAAGCATTTATTCTGCATATAAAATAAAATATTTATAATCTTATTAAGGCTAGTGTATCTGTGAGCTCTTCTGTTTTTCTTTTAGAACCGTCCTGGTAAACCTACAGCTTGCTCTTCACTGAACCCTGTTCACTGCTAACCTCATTTGCAAACTTTCTCTCTGTCTCTTCCCTGGTACATTCTGAGCGCCACAGAACAAACCTTGCTGCTTGGCCGCCTTGCATGGCTTAGTCTGCCACCACTCCTCCACCTTCCCCGGCGTCCCTGAGCGTAGCACACCCTGCAAGTCATGTCTTTGTTTCATTGCCTCCTACTTTACTGAAATTGAACGTCCTTGTTTGCTTTTATATTGATTCTTTGACTATACAAGATATTTAAATCCTAACAAGCCTATATCAAATGCATTTTCATTTTACTGTTTGATATTCAGTTTTTTCCTTTTGATTTTATGAGCTCTTTATATTGAGTCATCACAAAGATGTGTGTGTACATGAAAGTAGCAAATAATGACAATTATCTTCTCTTTAGGTGAGCCAGCTAGTGCTTTGGTGAATTATAAAGCACTGTATCGCTTTGAAGCCAGGAGCCATGATGAGATGAGTTTTAATTCCGGGGATATAATACAGGTAAGAAATAGTTTTTATTGTTCATGAATAAGCTTAGTACAATGTAATATATTACTTTCTTTAATAATAATGACTATCATTTTATATAGCGATTTACCATTTAAAAAGCATATCTTGGGGATCCCTGGGTGGCTCAGTGGGTTAGCATCTGCATTTAGCCCAGGGTGTGATCCTGAAGTCCTTGGATCGAATTCCGCATCAGGCTCCCTGCATGGAGCCTGCTTCTCCCTCTGCCTGTGTCCCTCTCTCTCTGTGTCTCTTATGAATAAATAAATAAAATCTTTAAAAAATAAAAAATAAAAGCCTATCTTGAACTTTATCTGATTTGGCCCTGATGACATTCTGCAGAGTAGCATATTATTACTGCCATATTCTAGGTAAGGAAGCTTAGACTTACAGAAGAGAAAATGTAAGAAGAGAAAATTACAGAAAATGTAATAGCAGGACAGTGCCAGAGTGGGTTGCAAGTACATGCCTTTGATTTCCAAATCCCGTGTTCTTTACATCATGCTGTTGCATCACATCATAAGAGGTGATGCTGATTTTGTTATTTTAATAAATTACGGATGAAATTTGAGGAAGCTGATCATTTTCTGGCAACCATTAAAAAAATCAAAGGAGGTAGATTCTATAGCTCTAACTAGATGCAAGCCCTTGTTCTTTGCAACAGAAGGTCTTTATTATATAGTCACAAACCACATAAAATGGATGAATAAGAGAAGATGCAGAGAATAGCATTTGATATAACTATTGTGATATAATGGAAAGAGAATACAGGCTTTAGAAACATACTAACTTGAGTTTTAGTCTCTCCTTCGGTTTTCTTCTTAGTAAATTAAGATAATATTACCTAGAATACCTAGCCAGTGCCTGCTTTCTTTTTTCCCTGCACGGTTACCACTTTGGTGTATTTTACCAGTTACAAAGCAGATATTTAATGATACTTGGCATAGGATTTACCAGAAACATCTGTTCAAACACTCAAGATGGTCCCCAGCTACACATTCCTTCTGTTACCATCGCTACCCCTGACAGTACCACAGTCTGGTGGCCCTCCTGTTCCTCCTCCACCTGTTGGTGATGATGAAGTTGTGTTCAAGAATGAAGAGATGCAACCTATCTCTGGGCACATTTGATCAAAAGTCTACTTATATTTTTGGTTATCTCTTTTATTTATTCTGTCAACAAATACTTTTGAGGACTATGCTAGGCTAGAAATATAGTAAATAAGACACAGTCTCTACACATAATGAGCTGATAGTCTGATGAGAAATACATTCTAATACAGTAGAGGAAGGATGGTAGTGGAAAGCTACCAGCAGACCACCCCCATGTCATCAAGCCAGTCTAGTGGCAGTGACAACAGGAACATTATGTTAGCTAGATATTTATTTCCTTATTCTTGGTAAGATAGGAGGCAAGATCTGATCAGTTTAATGGATGAAGGAAGCAGAAGAGATTTGATTGAAAGTGAAAAAGATTAGATATCCTACCGAGCCCTGGTAATATTTTCCATGACAACCTGTTTTTCTAGTGTTCATATGTGTTAATGGTATTTTTGAAGTAATAGTTTACATAAACCTGTGAGAACTTAGGTAAATTTTCTAGTTTAAGTCTATGTAGATTGACAAGTAAAATTTAATTAGGGCTATAAATAACAGATGTGCAGTTGGTTAAAATTGACTCCTCAAAAAGCAAACTTGGTCAAATTCTAAAGATTAAATGAATGGGCCTTTTCTTCTTAGAAAGGTAAAAAATATTAGGAAAAAGTGTTAAAGAAAGTAGGCTTTTAAAAGTTTGTGGGAGGGATCCCTGGGTGGCTCAGCGATTTGGCGCCTGCCTTTGGCCCAGAGTGTGATCCTGGAGATGCGGGATCGAGTCCCACATCGGGCTCCTTGCATGGAGCCTGCTCCTCCCTCTGCCTGTGTCTCTGCCTCTCTCTCTGTGTGTGTCTCTCATGAATAAATAAATAAAATCTTTAAAAAAAAAAAGTTTGTGGGAAAAGGAGGAATTTAGTGTTTGAATGCCAGTATTCATACCTGTCAATGATCCTTGCCTTGAGACCAACGTTTAAATCAGGTATATTTCTGTGCATGCTACTTTATGTTGCATAATTCCTTGGGGTCTTTTGTGTTCCTCTCTTCATTTTTAGTGCTCTAGCTTGTCTATTTTAAACTTGTCTTGGGCAGCCCCGGTGGCCCAGCAGTTTAGCGCCGCCTTCAGCCTGAGTGGCTCAGTCAGTTAAGCATCTGCCTTTAGCTTGGGTCGTGGTCCCAGGGTTCTGAGATCGAGCCCCGGCTTCTGAGATTGAGTTCAGGGTACTAAGCAGAGAGCCTGCTTCTCTCTTTCCCCTTACCACTTCCCCTGCTTTGTGCTCTCCTGCTCTCTCTCTGTCAAATAAATAAAATAATTTTTAAAATAGTAGCGTAAATACATTATTTAGAAATAGAGAAGATAATACAGAAAAACAACTAAGAATGGCAAGTTACTATGAGGAGTGGAAATCAGGGCAAAATGAGTGATGGGGTCTTCCATCATAAGCTATGTAGAATGCTGGGTTTTTTTGTAAACTATGTATTTAACTTGGATAACATTAAAAATTAAATTTTAGGGATCCCTGGGTGGCGCAGCGGTTTGGCGCATGCCTTTGGCCCAGGGCGCGATCCTGGAGACCCGGGATCAAATCCCACGTCGGGCTCCTGGTGCATGGAGCCTGCTTCTCCCTCTGCCTGTGTCTCTGCCTCTCTCTCCCTCTCTCTCTGTGTGACTATCATAAATAAATAAAAATTTAAAAAAATAAAAAATTAAAAATTAAAATTAAAATTAAATTTTAAAAAAGCACTTGTCAATCATTAGTGATAGTGATCTATTAATTTATAGAAAATGCATTAGTTTTTTAGTTACATGGGCTTAATTCTGAAAATGAGGCCACTATATTGTAGTCTACATCTCCTTCCTTTGTAAACTTGTAGCATTCTAACCAATATTAACCCTTCTTTTTGTTTTTGTAGGTTGATGAAAAAACCATAGGAGAACCTGGTTGGCTTTATGGTAGTTTTCAAGGAAATTTTGGCTGGTTTCCTTGCAACTATGTAGAAAAAATGCTGTCAGGTGAAAAATCTGTGTCTCCTAAGAAGGCCTTACTTCCCCCTACAGTATCTGTATCTGCTACCTCAACTTCTTCTGAGTAAGTATTCAGCTAACAGTGAGTTTTACATAGCTTTGCAAATGTATAAATACCTAATAGATATTCGTATCAGCCTGCTACTTAATCATATTATAATCTATGCTGGGCTCTTAAAGAGTATCTTTTGTTCCAAATTTCATACTGAAATTTAATAAATAGAAATGTAGATCAGTACTTTGTTTATGAATTATTTCCACAGTTGTGTTTAAACAAAAAGTAAATTTATACAAATAGAAAATTTGTAGTACTTCATTAGATTTTAAATGATTAAGTATAATTATGCAAAAATGTTGTGTTTACAGATCACTTTCTTCAAATCAACCAGCATCAGTGACTGATTATCAAAATGTATCTTTTACAAACCTAACTGTTAATACATCATGGCAGAAAAAATCAGCTTTTACTCGTACTGTGTCCCCTGGATCTATATCACCAATTCATGGACAGGTGTGTATCTTTAATTTTTGCTTTATTCTTTTTTTTTTTTAAGATTTATTTATTTATTTTAGAGAGCACAAGCAGGGTAAGGGGCAAAGGGGAAAAAAACTCAAGCAGACTCCATGCTAAGCACAGAGCTTGACTTGAGGCTCGATCTCACAACCCTGAAATCATGACTTGAGCCAAAATCAAGAGTTATACACTCAACTGACTGAGCTACCCAGGTGTCCTTGTGTGTTTTATACTTGGACATTGCTCGTGTTGACATAAAATAGAATAAAGATTTTTATACAAAGGCATCATTTTACTCATTTAACCAGAGTTTGTAGCATTTGGTTTCTGTTCTTATTTATGTGTGATGTTGTATAAATAATTATTAGAAATTTCTCAACAATTCATTTTCATAGCATCCAGTTGCTATAAGCTAAGGTTTCTAAGCTCAAAATATCATCTTTACAAATCTGGTTGTGTTATTATTAATTTGTAGTTATTGTAAGAAGATATTTGGACTTGGGAGTTTTTTGTTTTTCCTAAAAGAGTCATTTGTGTGGGAACTCTGTTATATATATATATATTTAGCTTCTGATTTAGATGTAACCATTTCAGACATTGTTACATTAACATTATTGAAAAGAAATCACAGACTTTATTAGAAAAGAGTCCAGAGATTTCACCTTCACTCAAAAACATGTTAATTACCTGATTCTATGTTCCAGGAATTTCAATATGTGCTAGAAATTTATTGGAAAAAAAAAAATCCCTGCCATTAAGAAGTCGTAATCTAATGAGACAGACACAGAAATAAATAATTGTAGGGGTGCCTGGGTGGCTCAATTGTTTAAGCAAGTGCCTTTGGCTCAGGTCGTGATCTCAGGGGCCTGGGATCGAGCCCTTCATCTGGCTCCCTGGTCAGTGGGGAGCCTACTTCTCTCTCTCCTCCTGCCCCCCCCGCAGCCGCTTGTATTCTCTCAAATGAATAAATAAAATCATTTAAAAAAAAAAAAAAGAAACAGTGGTAAAGTGTAAGAAGTATTGTAACAAAGATTCTACAAAGTCTTGAGATATATAGAGCCGAGAGAGAGATCTCATTCAGTCTGTGGGAATTGGAGCAGAGTTCACAAAAGGCCAAGTATTTGAGCAGGACCTTTGAAGATAAGCAACATTGTAGCAGAGAAGGAAAGTGAAAAAATAATTTAGGGAGGATCAGTGGGACATGTTAACATAAGGAGTTTATAGGATGAGAATTGTTTATAGTATGGCTGGAGTACAGGATTCATGGAGAAAGGGTCAAGAAGTGAATTTAGAGGTTGAAGTTTATTTGTGAAGTGTTTCATATAGTGCCCAGCAACTTGGCAGTGGGCAACCCCTGAAAGTTTCTAAGAGGTGTATATTTTAGAAACCTAACTCCAGCAGTAGTAGAAGAGCCAGATTAGTGGAAGGAAGCAAAGGAGGGAGATCAAGTAAGGAAGGATGTGCCAGTACTAAATAACAAAAGAGGATGATGTGAAACAGTGCCACAATAAAGAAAATGTATAGAAGAGGAAATGGATTTTCCTTCCATACATTTCCAGGGTCTTTAGCTCAAGTAACGAGTAGCATTGTCTTGGGTGGGCATTGCAAGAAGAGGGGATTCGTGGATTCTAAAAATGATACATCTCACATGTGCAGCTTCACTGTTTTAAAGACAACCTGCTGAAAAGGCCCAGTGAGCAGCCTGACTTACAAGTCTGGAGCTCAGGAGATAAAGTTAAAATTAAGATATATATTTGAGGGGGATCCCTGGGTGGCTCAGTGGTTTAGTGCCTGCCTTCGGCCCAGGGGATGATCCTGGAGTCCTGGGATCGAGTCCCACATCAGGCTCCCTGCATGGGGCCCGCTTCTCCCTCTGCCTGTGTCTCTGCCTCTCTCTCTCTGTCTCTTATGAATAAATAAATAAAATATTTTTTAAAAAAGATACATATTTGAAAAGGCATAGATATAAATAAGATAATTTAGGGAAATCATGTGAAACAGGAGAGGAAAGGGCCTGGACCAAAGAGAAGACCTGTAAATCACCGGAGAAAGTGAGCTCTTCGGAATGGCAGGGGTGCTAAGTGATGTCAGCACTGTTCAGAGATCAGAGAAAATAAGACTTTGGAAGAAGCTTTTTAGGCTTTGATGTTATCAATGTGTGGTGAGTGCAGAACCTTGATTAAAATGGATTGAATTTAACACTATTGTATCTTTAAGGAATTTAGAAGTAGAAGAGAGGTGGAGAGATTGACTATTATAGAGAGGCACTTCACGATGTTACAAAATATTTTTAGAAAATAGAGGGCATAATAGAAGATTCAGAGCATGGGTAGAGAGATTACCCTTATCAACAAAACACTCCTTCCTCAGAGAGGAGGCAAAGAAAGAAAAATGAGTAAGAATAGGAGGAGGAAGGTCAGGGACACAAAGCAGAAAAGTGGTGGGAGACAACACAGCCGCATCTCTACTCCCGGTGGAGTAAGCTCAAATGACCACAGCAAAGAGCCATTGGTAACTGGGGGAAAGGAAGGGTCTCTTTCCACTTGTTTATGATGTCTGCCTGATGGATTTATGAATACATTTCTTGAGTGCCCAGTATATCTTCCATTCCAGTGATGCTTAATGCCAAGCTGTTGCTTTGAATGGTAGGTGTTCAGTCTTTAACTTTTAACAGAAAGCTACTCAAATGTTGTCTGTCATATATAATTTTAAATTCATTAGTAGGTAAAGGTTAAGTCACCACCACACCAAATTGGTCCCTGTTTAAACAGTAAGCTATGTATTAGGAAACAGAAATTACCTTTTTTTTTTTTTTTTTAATTTTGTGGTTTTGTATTCACAGGGACAAGTTGTAGAAAACCTAAAGGCACAGGCCCTTTGTTCTTGGACTGCAAAGAAAGATAACCACTTGAACTTTTCAAAACATGATATTATTACTGTCTTGGAGCAGCAAGAAAATTGGTGGTTTGGGGAGGTACATGGAGGAAGAGGATGGTTTCCAAAATCTTATGTCAAAATCATCCCTGGGAGTGAAGTCAAGCGGGAAGAGTAAGCATTTTGTGTTTACATGAGATGTGGATGTTGGTGTTTTCAGTAATGAGTCAGCAGCCATGGAACTACTGGCTGTACCGTAAAATAAAACAATTATGCTTGAGTTTGACTATCAGAAGGATAATTCCTAGAGTGAAAAAAGCATACTTTATATATTTATATCAGTTTTAGAGTATCTTTTATTCTAGTTATTTCAGATTGCTAAAGTTTTCAAAGTGCTTAAAATTTTACATCAGTTGTTTTCTTTGTGTCATCAAGTCAGTTAGAGGAGTTACATTTCATTCCTTTGGAGCATTTCTCCTTTGTTTACTGCGCATTGTCGGTATTTAAATGTTCACTGAGAACCTCTATCTTTGTCAAAGTGTAGGGTGTGCTGTTTCTGGGCCTCCAGAATACCTTGTCCTTGTATTGTTGCTCGTAACAGACTGGATTGTAGTTATGCATTTTCTTACCTCTATCCCTTATGAGATCGTAAGCTCCAGAAGGGTGCGATCCATGTCGTCGTCTTGTTGCTTTTCAGTTTTTCCCTGCCCAGTGTAATTTCATTGCATAATAGCTTCTCCATCATGTTGGTTCAGTGAATACAGAGAGGAGTCATGAACTATCAGTTGAATCTGTTTTTAGGTGAACAAGTAAAAATAAGACAAGGTCTCTGGCATTTATTTCTCAGTCCATAGAGGAGTGAAATCATCAAACATTTTAAAGATGCCTGAGATCTTTAAGATGTTTAAGAAATGAGGAGTCTAGGGACGCCTCAGTGGCTCAGAGTGAGTGGCTCAGTTGGTTGCGTGTCTGCTTTCAGCTCAGGGCATGATTCCAGGATACTGGGATTGAGTCCCCTGTCGGACTCCCTCCAGGGAGCCTGCTTCTCCCTCTGCCTATGTCTCTGCCTCTCTCTCTGTCTCTCTCATAAATAAATAATTTTTTTTTTTTTAAAAGTAAGTACTCTAATGTAACAATGGGCAATTGTTTCTGGCACTTTATATGGAAATCAGTCTAAATAGAAAAGTTATCTGGGGATCCCTGGGTGGCGCAGCGGTTTGGCGCCTGCCTTTGGCCCAGGGCGCGATCCTGGAGACCCGGGATCGAATCCCACATCGGGCTCCCGGTGCATGGAGCCTGCTTCTCCCTCTGCCTGTGTCTCTGCCTCTCTCTCTCTCTCTCTTTCTCTGTGACTATCATAAATAAATAAAAATTTTAAATAAATTTAAAAAAAAAAAGTTATCTGATTGAAAAAAGTCATTAGAAATCAAGAGACTTGAGTTCTATTTTTTGTTTGGCTATATGGAATAACCTTCATCTGCAGTTTTCTAATAAGATAAAAAGAGTAATCTTTAAAAACCCTTTCAACGCTAAGACTCTGAATTTTTAGTTGAAATGCAGAAATTTACTTTTCAGACTGACATGGAATTTTAGACTTAGAAGTAAGTGATCATAACAATTCAGAGCTGACATGTGCATATGGCACTGCGCCAGGCCCTTTCTAGGAATTACCTTACTTAAACACCATAGCACTTTATGGAGTAGAAAACTTAAGCACAAAGACAGTAAGTTTAAATGCTTTTTCCCCCTAACTTTTCGTTCAATTACTGATCTTTTCTAACAGATGAGCCATGTAACTTGAAAACCTGCAGTAATGGAGAGTTCGTGCCCTAAACAAGGCAGTCTGTTCAGCTGTGCCATGAGCTGTAGTAAGGTTCCACTCTGTTTCCCTGAGAACTGCCGTATTGTATCATTTCCTTAAGGGTCCTGGAGAATGCATCCTACAGATGTCTAGTTCTTAAATATGACAGTCTTCCAGATTTTTAAAAAATAGTTTCGGGTTAAATTGGAAATTAAAGCTTTACCAATTATGAAAAATAAAGTTTTTATTTTTGTATGTTTAAATGTGTAGTGTGCTCTAAACAGATAGTAAAACGTATACTGTCCTTGTTGCTCCCTATACCAAGCCACGCCCCCTATGAGAATATTTTAGCCTGTGTACTGAGACAATATTTGAATTAACTTTAGAAAGCCCTAGAAGAAAGTACTACAAACACCCACTATATCACCTTTCTTGGTTTTTGCTTGTTGATATCTTTTTGTTTCATTATTATTTTTTGAAATTTGTTTGTATATTTATTTGACAGACCAGAAACCTTGTATGCAGCTGTAAACAAGAAACCTACCTCTGCAGCCTATACAGTTGGAGAAGGTGAGTTTTTGGCAATTTGTAAATTAAATGGGTGTCAAATTAGCTATTGTCTAATTATCTGACTTCCCAGAGTTGTTACCCCTTGCCCCCGTTTCTGTGTCTTCATTGTTAAAGTGAGTAGGAGAACCTGCCTCTTATCTATTTCATATGAATACTGAGAATATAGGGGAAAAAAACACTTTTAGAAAATCAGTGCTATAAAAATTCAGCATGGACTTGATAAATAAGATCATAAATTTAAAAATGTAGCAAGATAGCATGAAGGCTTTGTTTCCCTGTTATTAGATATCTAGGTTATAG
The DNA here is from genome assembly GCF_018345385.1 of Vulpes lagopus. Taxonomy (NCBI): domain Eukaryota; kingdom Metazoa; phylum Chordata; class Mammalia; order Carnivora; family Canidae; genus Vulpes; species Vulpes lagopus. The sequence goes on from NC_054828.1 coordinate 115,037,029, forward strand.
ATGTTTAGGATAATAATCATTAAGTAGGGTTTGAAATCAAGGTACACTTTATCATAGTTATTACAAAGAAATTTGAGGGGGATTGTTTAATAACTTATTTTTTATTTTAATTTATTAAAAAATGAAAAATTATCTACCCTAAGTTTCAGACAGTTGTTTTTAACACTTACATAGCTTTATAAAGGAATTATATTTGTCCATTATAAAATTAGTTGAATAGTAGAAGTCTATTTTGTTTATATTCCTGCTCAAGAAAATCAGTTTAATGGTAAAATAAACGATTTATTCGGTATCTACTATATTAAGGATTCTGTGCTAGAACCTGAAAAACACAAGGATGAAATTTCCCAAGTCCTCACAATAGACTGGGGAATATAGGCATACCATTGTTAAGAAATTCTATAATGAATAAGTAGAACTTAATTTTGAGTAGGACCTATGAATTTACATGGCAGTGCTAGGAGTAGAGTTTCACATAATGACAACGGAAGAGAAAGCTCTTGTGGGCAGAGGGAAAGTCATGAGCCAGAGCATGGCTATGAAATGTTAGGGAGCTCAGATCACCAGCAAGGCTGGAACCATAGGTTCACTATGGAATGAGTGCTGTGAAGTGAGCCTGGGAAGGTAGCAAGGAGTGTTTGGGAAGGACCTTGCTTATTGCAGCATACCTAAACCTTGTGGGCATTTTTGGTTTTGTTAAATCACCTAAATTGAGTAATACTGGGAACATGAACAGTAAATAAGTTGTAATAGATGGTGTTCCTGGTCACTTCTAGTTATGATGTACAGATGAAATTCCATGTTGACAAATAAAAATAATTAGAAAAGAATGAATTAGTTTACAACCAGATCATTGACTGTTTATTCTAAGTAGAATAACAGGGATGGAAACCAAAGCCAATACATTTTTTTAAAAGTCAGTATGTTTTGAGCATCTACTCTGTGCCAAGCACTGTGCTAAGAGCTGGATCACTGTGATAGAATTTGGCCACTAGTACTGATGTCAGCTGAATGCTGGGCATTTCCATAAATGTATATATTAAAGAATCAAAGAGAAAAGAACTTAGCATATTAAAATATATTTTGTATAAGGAAGTTGAAAAAATACTTTTATATCCTGACTATAGAGATGCTTCTATTTGTGTTTTTGAAATCTTTATTTATTTATGATAGTCACAGAGAGAGAGAGAGAGAGAGAGAGAGAGAGGCAGAGACACAGGCAGAGGGAGAAGCAGGCTCCATGCACTGGGAGCCCGATGTGGGATTCGATCCCGGGTCTCCAGGATCGCGCCCTGGGCCAAAGGCAGGCGCCAAACCGCTGCGCCACCCAGGGATCCCTATTTGTGTTTTTGTATGTGATAAGACGATGGTGATGATGATGATACAATGAGGAAAAAGAAGAAACCCCATGATAAAGCTTTATGTTAAATCAGATCTTTTTAATTGCTTCATGCTTTTGTCTATTTTAATATGTTTTTGCATTGGGTTTCCTTAAATTATAAGGTCTTCTACAGTTAATTTACACAAGATTTGGAGATTAACATTAATTTTTTCTTTGTATAATCTTATAACCAAAATTAGTTTCTTTTTGCTTTGTTTCCTACAGAGTATATTGCACTTTATTCATATTCAAGTGTAGAACCTGGAGATTTGACTTTCACTGAAGGTGAAGAAATACTGGTGACCCAGAAAGATGGAGAGTGGTGGACAGGAAGTATTGGAGATAGAACTGGAATTTTTCCATCAAATTATGTCAAACCAAAAGATCAAGAGGTAGAGTTATTTTGGTATAGAAACAAAATAATTCCATTCTTCTGTGTTGAGAAGCATACATAAAACAGAGATTCATGTATATATGGTGTTGGTCAGGCTTTGGTTTTAAGGAAACCATTTAAGTTAGCACCAGTAAAATAGACTTTATTATAGGGATCCTATTAGCTAAGAGGGATAGGATTTGATGAAATTTCTAATATAGGAGCCATAAGGGTAGGGCTGGGCCTCATGGTAACTGAAGCTGGGAAATAGTCTCAGATCCAGGAACGCTTACAAGGGATCACCTTGAAGGAGTCTGAAACTTTAAGGCTCTAACATTAATGTAACTCACTCTACACTCTGAGGTCCTGCTTCTTTTCATCCTACCACTAGTATGGTACAGTGCAGTGGTTCTCAAACTTTTTGGCTTCAAGAACTTTTTTACATTCTTAAAAATTATTGGAGACTCCTGGGCACCTGAGTGACTCAGTCAGTTGAGCAGCCGACTCTTGATTTCAGCTCAGGTCATGATCTCATCAGGGTCATGAGATCGAACCCTGCATCAGACTGAGTCCTATGTCAGGTGCTCTCAGCAGAAAATCTGCTTGAGATTCTTTCCCCTCTGACCCCCTCTCTGCTCACACACACACTCTCTCTCTCTTTCTCTAAAATAAATAAATATTTTTAAAAAATTATTGGGGACCCTAAAGAGTTTTTAAAAATATATGGATTTAAAATATATACATGTTATATATAGTTATATTTTCCATATTCAAAATTAAAACTGTGGAATTTTAGAAGTATTTACTCATTTTAAAGTAACAAAAGTAACCCATTACATGATAATGTAAATAACTTACTTCCTATGAAAAATATTTTCAAACAAAAAAAGTTTGGTTACAAGAATGGCATTATTGTATATTTTTGCAAATCTTTTTAATGTCTGCCTTAACTTGAAGACAGCTAGATTCTTCTCTGTTTCAGTATTCAGTCTGTTGTGATACATCATTTTGGATGATGTATATGATGAAATTCACCTCACATAGATGTGAGAGAAAACAGAGAAGTATTTTAATAAGATTTTCAGGTATCTGTGGATATTCTTTGATATTACTATACCAAAACATAGTAAGTGTTAAATTGTTATAGGTTAGTTACATATGGAATCTAAAGCCATGTCAGTGAACATTTCTTACTGTTATATTAAAATTCATCACTCTATTTTGACATTAAATGGAATTTTTACCTATATCTTGGTCATTTGGAAAATATGGAATCACTGAACTATGCAAATATTCCTTGTATTGCACATTTCATTATACAATATCAAAAAGTTATATTTGTTAATATCACCACTGATCTCATAGGAAAATCTTCAAATACTTTGTCAAGTTCATGGTGGTAGATACAGGTTTTCCTAAAATTTCAGTTTTCTTTTGAAATCTTGAATTTGGTCCTGGGCAACAAATCCTGTCAGCTGTATTCCTTGATGTGACAGGCATACTTTATCTTTGAGAAAATACCTGCTAAATCCCAAGTCTGAATAGTTTGTGATTTAGTCATTCTTTCACGTAACCATGAAAAACTCAGTTTAGCTCACAGTTTAGTCATACAAATGCTTCTCCTTCTCCTTGAGATAGGCATCTTGCTATTTTCGTATGCAGCAGAAATGCTGTAGGCTTGCTTACATTTAGTCACTCAGAATTTTTTAAAGATGGTATTTCATTAAGATTTAATAACATATTTACTGCTTGATCAAGGACATTCTTTTTTTAATTTTTTCTTCAAAGATTTTATTTTCTTATTCACGAGGGACACAGAGAGAGAGGCAGAGACACAGGCAGAGGGAGAAGCAGGCTCCCTGTGAGGAACCTGATGCGGGGCTCAATCATTGGACCCTGGGATCATGAACTAAGCCAAAGGCAGATGCTCAACCATTGAGCCACCCAGGCACCCCGATCACCACCACTCTTAAGTGATATTGATTTTATTTATTCTACTGTTAACACTTGGCTAGGAAGAATATAATGACCGCTTAGTATAATTTGGCACCACTGTCATAATTAGTACTAAGGTATCAGTAGTTTTGCCTATCATTATAAATGTCAACACAGTGAAAGAGGCAAAATAATGTCTTTAACATTGTTGATGAAAAAGGTCTTTATCTTCCAGACCCCCGAAAGGGGCTCAAGACTGTCTCCAGGAATCCACAAACCACACGGTGATAACCATCTAGGTTGACTTCTGGCTCCAGCACTTAGAGGCCAGGGGACCTTGAACAATTATTATTTCACCTTTCTGTACCTCAGTTTCTTTCTCTGTAAAATGGGGATAATCATAATACTTAATAGTGTTTTTGTCAGAATTAAATAAGTGACTGTATGTAAAATTCTTATACCAGTAACTGTTACGTTGTTAGTACTCAAAAAATGTTAGCCCTTGACTACCACCAGTTCATCTTCAGTACTTTCACTATAGCTGTGTTCACTGACAGAAAAAAACTTTCTGTTCCTTCCCTTTACTTGTTCAAATTCCTGAAAAAAAGAAAGATGTTTGGCCCAGCTATCCTGTAAAGTCAAACTGAGGTTATAGTTGCTACCCAGGGCATAGATTTTTTTTGTTCTTATGTGAGATTCAGGGGTAACATGCAAAAAATAATTTAAAATATTACCTCCTAGGCAGCAGGAGTAGAACTCACATATGCCTTAAGATATGTTGTATGTGGTGGGCATTGATCCTAACCCAATAAATGAGAGGTATCTGGCCTGGATGATCATGTTTGATACTCAGGAAAGATGCGTTAAACTCTTCTTGTTGAGTCAGTGGATGCCAACATCAGCCACTTGTATGTAATGTCTGTTAGTAGACCAGATCTCCCCATAATTATGTATTGGCTTCTTCACTTACTTGGTTAATATAAAGCTGCTAATTATTTTGATCTTCATTTAAAGAAACAAGAATCTTGGGAATTAGAGATTTCTAATTCCTAATAATCTTTGTACTCTTACATCTGGATTATTAGAAAATGATAAAACAGTATGTCTTGGGCAGCCTGGGTGGCTCAGTGGTTTAGTGCTGCCTTCAGCCCAGGGCCTGATCCTGGAGACCCAGGATTGAGTCCCACGTCAGGCTCCCTGCATGGAGCCTGCTTCTTCCTCTGCCTGTATCTCTGCCTCTCTCTTTCTCTTTCTCTCTCTGTGTTTCTCATGAATAAATAAATAAAATCTTAAAAAAAAAAAAAAAAAAACCACAGTATGTCTTTTCTTTACAGAATTTTGGGAGTGCTAGCAAATCTGGAACATCAAACAAGAAACCTGGTATGTATAATAATGAAGTTAAAAAATTACTACAGTGTTTAATAATCTTGAATTCATAGTTTCTTGTTTGTCTTCTTTTCCCAGAGATTGCTCAAGTAACTTCAGCATATGTAGCTTCTGGTTCTGAACAACTAAGCCTTGCACCAGGGCAGTTAATATTAATCCTAAAGAAAAATTCAAGTGGATGGTGGCAAGGGGAATTACAGGTAATAACCTTTAAATAACATTTATCATTTTTATTATAAAAGTATGCATGTTCATTTAAAAAATTAATAGAAATTTTAGATCACCTGTAATCATACCACTTAAGAGAGGTAATCAATATTAACATTTTCATGTATTAAGTTTCCCTCTAGTCTTTTCCCTGTTCATTTTTAGTACATTATAAATAACAATATGAAGAATAATTTTCCCTACAGACATAACTGTTTTCCAATAATACCTGCTAAAGCAGGTAATAAACCACAGGTCACCTTCTTAAAGGAAAACATAGCATCATTTTTGTCTAGGGTCACCCAGGCTTGCAGTATAGCCTCTACCTAGGACAAGGAACATGATCCACACTGTGCACTGAGAAAATGCTACTCATTGGACTTTCCCCAACATAGCCTTTTGTTTTTGAAACATCAGTGCAAGGAAAGGAAATGTAGGTATAAATGAACCTAGTTTTTTTCCCAGGATGTTAACAGAGACAGTTATTGCGTATGTTTTAACACAGAGAGTTCTTTTCTCCTAAAAGTTCCTTACTAGAAAAACTAAAAGGCATTTTAAGATTAAAAGATAAGGGATCCCTGGGTGGCGCAGCGGTTTGGCGCCTGCCTTTGGCCCAGGGCGCGATCCTGGAGACCCAGGATCGAATCCCACGTCAGGCTCCCGGTGCATGGAGCCTGCTTCTCCCTCTGCCTGTGTCTCTGCCTCTCTCTCTCTCTCTCTCTCTGTGACTATCATAAATAAATAAAAATAAAATCCTTTAAAAAAAAAAAAGATTAAAAGATAAGAGGATAAGAGGTATAATAGCTATATTTTTATGTAAGAGTGATATATGATTATAATGAGGGTAAATACAGCCTCATTCTTGCAATTTCTAAGGAACAGTGAAGGTTCTAAATTCAGTGTCTTGAATAACTCCATGAAATCCTACCTTCCTGATTTGCTTTAAAGACTGACCCAACTAAATGGCAAGCACAGCTCTCCACAAATTGTATTTGTGATCTCTGTATTATTAGCAAAGCCTCAAGAGGTGTTCATTGTGCACATTTTAAGTGTTGACTTGAACTTACTAGGAGAATTCTAGAAGAATTTTAAGTTTATAAATATTATTTGTGTGAAATATGCAGAGAACTTTGAACCCCAAACACCTCCAAGTAGTCTTCTACAATAGCACTTTCAGCAACACTTTGAGATGCATAATGAGTCTTCCACTTGTTTGATACTCACCTGGAAGGCCAGTGCAGAATTCAGTGGTTCCCAGGACCACCCTCAAAGTCAGTAATTTACTAGAAAGACTCATAAGACGGAAAGCTATTCTTCTTATAGTTGCAGTTTATTACAGCAAAATAACTTAGATTAAAACTAGCCAAGAGAAGAGATATATGGGGCTGATTTCAGGACGGTTCCAAAAACAGAGCTTTCACATTGTACTCTCCCAGTGGATTTGTGGATAGCACAAACTCCTAGCAACAACACATACTGAGTATTGTCAGGCAAAGAAGTTCATTTGAGCCTTGGTGTCCAGAGTTTTTATTGGAGCTCCATCATATAGACATGCTTCTGCCCATATGGCTAAACTCAGTCTCCAGTCCTTCTGAAAATTGAGTTTATACTCTGTGACCTAGAACACCCACTGTAAGCCACATTGTTAGACTATCTGGCATGGTGAAGGCCCCCAGAGAAAATCAGACACTTAACATATCAGAGGTTTAGAGATTTCCTCCCAGGTGCCAAAGGTAGAGTCCAGACCTCTTTTGAGCTAAATTCTTTACTACACAGCTATTTTTAGTTTATGTCTCAATAATTGTTTTTAATCTCTCTTTCATATTCCTTCTGCTAATTTTGCAGGCCAGAGGAAAAAAGCGACAAAAAGGATGGTTTCCTGCCAGCCATGTTAAACTTTTGGGTCCAAGTAGCGAAAGAACTACACCTGCCTTTCATCCTGGTATGGCGGGTTAACTTGTATTGCATTTTACAGAAGTTTTGTTGAGACTTAGCAACTTCTTAGATTAGCATATGCTTTGAAAATGTTTTTTTCATTAACATTTCAAAGCAATGTTATAATGAGAACTTCCTTTCTAAAAAATTCTATGTAGAAACGGCCAGCTGTGCAGTGATACCTGAACCGCTTCATTCCTTGAAATTTTTCAAAGTGGAATTGCTTTGCTCTCATACTTAAAAGTGAAGCAATTCATGTGGATTAACTGTAGCTAGGAGATTGTTTTGTAAAATAAGGAATGGAGGAAAGAGGGCGAGAGAGAGCAGCTCAAAGGAAATTTTAGCCTAACTTTAACATTTAATGTTAGAGTAATTTAAACCCAAAAGCAGTTTTAACATGTGATCTTTGTAGGAATAATTAATTATTTTGTTCTTTTTCTGGTAGTGTGTCAGGTGATTGCTATGTATGACTATGCGGCAAATAATGAGGATGAGCTGAATTTCTCCAAGGGACAACTTATCAATGTTTTGAACAAAGATGATCCTGACTGGTGGCAAGGAGAAATCAACGGGGTGACTGGTCTCTTTCCTTCAAACTATGTTAAGATGACAACAGACTCTGATCCAAGTCAACAGTGTGAGTAATATCAAACTGTCTCTAAAACTAGTGCAAAAGCTTTAATATGCAGCACTGCACTCATTCTGTCCCGGAGCATATCTTAAATTCAGCACTCTTAGCAAGTACATATTAGTGATGAAAGCAATAAGATAAAAAGGGAAATTTTTCACAAAATCAAAAATTATACTGCTTTAAATACTTTTTTCTTAGCTTTAGACCTTACTATTAGACTTTATCTGAAAAAATATATATAATTCTTATATATCTTCTTGGATATAAGCAGTCTGCACTTCAACTTCCCTTTACCACCATCCTTTTTTGTCTCTAACAGTCTTTTTCTGCTTAATAAAGAGCAGCCAGTGCAGCCAGTAATTACCATATTCACCTACTCAAATTACCCTATACCATGCTATAAAGGTGGTATTTTTGCAACCTTTCATTTAATATGCACATATTTCTACGTCATCCAGGTTAGAAGAAAATTTACAGCTTTTTTTTTTTTTTTTTTTTTTTTTTTTGGTTAGAAAATTTAAAACCTGTTTAAACTGCAAAACTCTGTTAGGTGATTTTTTTTTCAAGAGATGAGATACATGAGTCAAGATCTATTTCACTATTTTTAGGAAATGATCTAGATCTCAGTGTGAAATATGGTATTATACAAAATTATCTCTTAGTTGCCTGGCTTGTCTTATAATTAACATACATTGATAATAGTTAATAAACAGCACTTGGAAATACTTCTTACCTTTATAAAATGTCACTTTACCCTTTTGATTTTGTGGTTTTGTTTTTTGCTTTTTTACGAAACATATCATGATTCATCATGATTTATATTTTTATCATTCTTGTGAAATTATCCAAAATATTTAGCCTTTCTTTTTAGTTTAGTTTCTGAGAACATATAAATGGTAACACAGTCACACTGAGATATCCTTATGATTCAGTGCAAGTATTACGAATTTATACTATAATTTAAAATATTAGTACATTATTTTCAATGGAGAACTTGTAGTTCTAAAGGTATTTCTGATCCTGGGTGAAGACTTTCCTTTAGATAAAGCAACTAAATATCCCAGTTTGAATTTGGGAGGAGTTCAGTTTCTTATGGTTTGAACATTCCCTAAAAATGTGGGCTACCTAAATGACTGTTTTTAAGCTTTGCTGATGGTTTGGCAACTTCCAGTAATTGCCAGTTTATCTAACTAATTAGATATACCTGAGGTGCCTTCTCTGACCCTGAAAGGGGAAGATACTTTTCAGACCTATGGGGTCTGGGAGCTCTTGGACTAGTAGGGGAACCTTGAAGGCACCCAATAGAGTGGCACATTTGGCTTTTATAGTGCCCAGGATGTGAAGAGATGGTTTCCAAGTACATGGTGGTGGTTTATCTTGTTTTCCAGTGGAGGAACACTTTTTTTCCAATTAAGTCTTACATAATAAGGATATAAAGAATAGATAAAAGCTGTCCTGAAGGAAGAACAGCCAGGAGTGTATGAGTCTGTGAACACTGGTTAAATTTTAGATTATCATTTGTGTTTCTTGGGCCCTTACAATTATTATTTTCATTTTATAATGTGATTAGGATGTTTTTTAAAGATTGAGAATTTTATTCAGATTTGTTTAGTTGATGTTGCATGTTACTAGTCAAATTTTTTCTCACCCACTTAATTTGCTTTATGTTCATTTTATTCCTCATTTTTCTTTTTATAGGACCCAATGTTGTCTTCCAGTGTGAAAGCACCCCAGAGACCCACTATCCAAGTTTGACTCTAGCGTGGAGGCAGGGCAGGCAGCCCTGATCAAATATCTCCTACACAATTCATTAACTTCGTTTGAATGTTAGAGCCACTTGTGATTATTTCTTTGTGTTTCTAATTTATAGTTAAAATTTATTTGTAACAAGTTAAAGGATAGTGGGTCTTTGTGTGGCTTTCCCTGCTGTTCACTCTGGCATCCTTTAGCATTTTTCTTCTTTTTTAATTTGGTAATTACAGGTCATTAGCATGCATATTGAGTTTGCCCTTACATGGTGGGAGTTCAAACACACAAAGACCCACTATTTGCACAAACTATTCTCACTGGTTTGGAATGGGCTGCCATGCTTTTCTAATGTTACTGCAACGTGTATATTCATTACAATTCAGATAAAACTTGCTTATGTTTTGCTCTTATGTTTGATCTAATCCTAATCACAATGATCTCTCAACTGGTTCAGTATGCGATTTGTTCCCAAATATGCAGTGTTTACTCTGTTACTTTCTTATATGCCACCTGAGTACCAATATTTAAGTTTGTTTAAAGGCTAAAGAACTGGAAATAACCTTTTCTCTATTCTCTGTGTATTTTGGGGTGGGAGCAACAACACTTCTGAGAAGCTTTTCTCAGAAAAGAGGAAAGCGACTTGCCCCAGCAGGATGTGCAGAGCGGGCTGTTTCCTCTGTCTCAGCTGCCCACGAAAGGGCACTGTGGGAGTTCGCTTAGGGTCTTTGAGCTCTGGGCTGATGAAGAGCCTGCACCATGTACTGTAGCAGTTGGTTCTTCCTTCTTTATTGGTGACTTAAAAATGAGTTCTTTTTGAGGAATGAAAGGCTCCCGTCATTGACGGTGAGATATGAAACCTTCCCTAGCTTAGCTTTTATATTTGGAATACATTCTAAAGTCAAAATTCATGATACCTATTTTAATTAGATGACTACCTGTCCCAGATCATAAAAGGACATGCGTTGACATTCTTAATGTATTTAGTAAAAATCATAAGGAATCCTTGAAGAGTTTAAGTGCCCCTGAAGCAGGCATATAAGCTCTATCTAGTCAGGAATGAATTCGAGAGTGGACATTCTTCTGAAACTGCTCTGATGCTAGAAGATTGATTTTACCATCCAGAATTCTCTGGCTAATATTGTCTTCAGATACAAGGGCTACTGTGGCATAGGATTTTACTCCTTTTCCTTGAATGGAAAACACTTTAAAGATAATAAACATTATTATAAACAAGTAAATGATGTGAGAGTACCTAGCTGAAACAAAAAGGAGTTTTAGTAGGCAGTATTAAACTATATTTGAAAATCAATGAGAAGTTTATGCAATTTAAAATGTTTACAAACTGCAGTGCAATCTACTGTTTATGAATGTCAGAGTATTATCAGGAAAAGTGTACATACAATCACAGAGTCTTATTTCCTCACAGAGTTCTTTAAGAAGAGTGAAATATGTTCTTATATCTGGGTTTCAGTTAGAGGCATATTTTGTGCAATATTTATGTTAATGTGCCTATATATTGTGAATGAATAATTTCGGTCATTGCCTAAATCATAACTTTTTCCTTGAGAAAGAATCAACAGTTTAGATAGAACCTTACAAAGTTCAAAGTCGGTGTTTCAAAATGCTTAACATTATTGGAATGTATGATGATGTGTATGTGTGCTCCTTGGGGCAGGAATTTCTAGTTATTTAGACCACCTCAATTTTTAGCATTTGACATCATCATGATACTTGTATAAAATATGACATTAATAGGAAAGCAATAATAACACTTTACAGGTGGAATAACAGATTTGCCTGGAGTCACTAAAGTAGACAGTGCAAAGACTGAGTCCTTGTGAATTCACCTGATCTTCCACATTGTACGAATTACTTGGTCTTGCCTTTTATTTCCTGAACTTTTTGCTTTTGCACTCTTTGATTGGGTTCAGATTAAGGACAGTTACTCTAAATCCATTTTAAACCCCTGAGGGTATAAATCAAACCACTATTAATTAGCTGCACAATTTGGTATAACATTTTCTCTTTATAATTTTGAATTTGGGCTTATCTAATACACTGATAAGTTATTTCGGGGGTAATTTTATAGCTCAAATTGCTTCACTGTAACACTGATAAATATAAGTTATTAAGAATAACATTCAGGTAGAGCTTAGCCTCTGTACTCAATCTGAAAAATAATATATTAATCAGGTGGACTAAATCAAATCACATAATGGCATATATAAGCTGAATGTTGGTCTGGAAAAAAATTTACTGTAGTTCCTGAAATACTACTCTTTGTGTAGGTATTTTGCCATATATTTGAGAGAAAGCTAAAAGTAAAGGAAGTTGAATGACATAGAAGAGTAACCTTAATCCTTCTTAAAAATGCATGCAATCCGTCCTTTGCAGTACCTCCTCTTCTGCCACAAATTTGCTCTCTTCCTCCTTCAGTATGAGAGGCAGCTTTCAGTTAGCTTAGAAAGCAACATTAGAAAGAAAGAGTTTATCAGGAACAGAATTTTAAAATGGGAGTAAATCTGAGTCTTGTAGGAAGGATCCAAATACCTGTTTATTTTTTAAAAAGAAAACCTGTTTGTTTAAAGATTGTAGTATGTGATAATCATTTTTAAAGTATGTGATTAAACCTGATAGGTTTTCCAGTGATGAAAAAAAAATCAGTTCTAAAACCAAAGCTGATTTTTTAGCAAATTTGAAAGTTGAAATCAGTCCCACCCATTGTACAGTTTCCTCTGAAACTTTGAAGAGTCATTTTAAAATAATATAACTATTAAAAATGTAACTGCTATTTTATTTTAAAATACAATATGAATACTGATAGTTTAAAGAAAGTAGAGGAAAGAAAAGTAGAGAAAGAAATGCCAATTCCAGTCCAAAGCTTTATTTGCCAAGTTTTCTTAGAATAAATTTTACCAAGTTATAAATTCTTGTAAATAGACTCTATAATGGAAATACTGAGAGACTTTGCCTAAAGTGGCATTATTGGATGCTGCTGTGATGCTACTGTAATAAGTTATTAAATTGTTGCGAAGTGCTGTTTTGCCTTAAATTTTTATTTTGTGTGTGTCTTGAAACTATAGTATTAAAGATATTGAGATTGTGCAGATGCTGGGCACGCTTGGCATGAGGTCATCTGTTTTTATTTTTACAAAATTGTAATATAACTATGCAAGTGTGTTTATTAAAAGGACACAAACTACATTACTTGTATTGTGTATTTCTTTTGAAGCACCCTTTGAAACATATTTTTAATTGTATCCAGTTGTGATTGAATTTCTTTGAAATTTCTCTTCCTTAACATAGTCTCTGGGGACAAGCCAACAAATTGTTTTATATCACAGAAGGCAAAAGAAATTTTTAAATGGTCAAGATTGAGATAATTTGATCCAAATAATCATATGTATCTCAAAAACAAAAGAAATTTTGATTTTGATTTGAAAGTAAAAATTGGGATAATAGACTACTATGTTATTTACAGTTTTTACTCCAACTTTTTTCTAAAAAGATTAAGGGAACTTACAAGTTGATACTCATTGCAAATGCAGGATAAAACATTCTTAGTACAAAACAAGAGTCTATATGAAAGAAACTGCAGTGAATGCTTGTTTGGAGGCATCAGACCTACATAGTTTGTTTGTTTTTTTTTTTTTTTCAGACCTACATAGTTTTAAACTTAAGTAATCAAGTTACTTGGTTTTCACCTTGAATGAAAGAATATGGATCAAAATCTAACCCATCCATCAATGTCTGGCTAAACAATCTCTTTCCAGAAAACATCTCCTCATCTCTGGAATTGAGTATTTGCATAAGGCCAAACAAAGGACTAACTGCTGAGAATATGATAATGAGTGTCAGATAGTCCTGGGCTCAGGTAGTACATTGCTCTGAGGGGGTCAGGCACATAGGCAGATAATTCTAGAAGAACGTACTAATAAGCATGGTGATAGACACTGCGTACCAAGAAAGTTACAGAGGAGGAATACCTCATTCACCGTAGATTGGTGAATTAGAGAAGACCTGGAGGAGGCAACTGCAAGACCAATAAGATAAATAGGAGTAAGCAGATTGAGGTGCAGGAGGTGAAGAGTATGAAAAAGACAAGAAACAGCAGGTGGGAGTGATTTTAGAAGCAGTTCAGTATGGCTGGAGTGGAAGTGTAAAGCCAGGAAGATTGAAAGTTGGGGCTTGAGAAGCAGCCCAAAGGTTAAATCTGAGATTGTCTAGCTTGAATGAGAGATTCATTGGGATCATCTGGGAAGCTTTAAAACTATTGATGTCTGAGTCCTGATTTAAATGGGTCTAAAGAAGCATGGTCTATGTGGTCTTTTTCAGAACTCCCCAGATGATTCTGATATGAAACCCAGGTAGGGGAAAAGTGTGAAACAGCTAAAAACGGTTTCTGCGGGAACATTGGCAGTCGGGGATGAATGGGTTGTGTGGGCAAGTTTGTATCTCAGTGGCAGGTAGGACAGTAGGTTAGTGATGCAACAGCTACAGGAAGGAATTGGAGTTAGGGGAAGAATGTGAATTTGGTTTTGACTACAGAGCACCAGTGGGGGCACCTGGGTAGACTGGACCAGCAGATGGTCAGAGAGGATTGAGCTGCACAGCAGCAGGATGGCAGCTGGTGGGATGAAGTAGGTTGATGGTGTTGAGCCCATGAAAGGTGAGCTGACTGTCTGAGGGTGTCAGCAGTTGAGGGAGGGACAGTGAAGGTGCCCACAAAGAATGATGAAGCACTGGCTGTACCACCATTGCTCATACCAGTAAAAAGAAAAGAAGGAAGATGCTCTTCTTTGAGCACTTATTAATCTTAGGTACCTTCTGAAGTTCCCAAATCCTTTACCTCATGATTATTTTCTTTTTACAGATATGGAAATTAAAGCAAAAGCTAAAAAAAAGAAAAAGGGAGAAAGGAAAGAAAAAAGAAAAGAAAAGAAAGAAAGAGAAAGAAAGAAAAAGAAAAGCAAGCAAAAGCTAAATAAGTTGTTCAAAGTTACACAGCCAGTAAGTGGTAGAGCTGGGTTCAAACCCATATGATTTGGCTGCAGAGCCCATGCCCTCACCCTCTACCCTAGTGTACAGACACCACCACCCTGTTTATAGCAGTGAAGCTCCTGCAGGACAGCCATCACTGGAACCAGGGAAAAGAAAAGAGGAACAATCAGAGGCTACGCAGTGTTTTCTCTTTGTAGAAAGTATACAGAAGGAGGCAGGAGGCAAAGACTGAGTATAATTAGGACAGGAATCTTTAAGAGTGGTGTCTGGAAGGGTAAAGCTGAACATAATCACTTCTTTGGGTAATAGCTTTATTGAGCTATAAATCACATGCCATACAGTTCACCCATTTAAAGCGTACAGTTGAATGGTTTTTAGTATATTCAGTGTTGTGCGACTGTCACCAAAGATGGCTAATTCCAGAACATTTTTATCACCCCTAAAAGAAGTCCTGTAACCTTTAACTGTTACCCGACTATCTTGCTGTACAACCCCCACCTCCAGCCTTAAGCAACTGCTCATCCCCTACTTTGTCTCCATATGTTTGCCTGTTGTGGACATAATCATATAAACAATCCTAAAATGTGTGGGTTTTGTGATTAGCTTATTTTATTCTGTATAATCTTTTTGAGGTACCTCCGTGCTGTAGCATGTGTCTGGGCTTTATTCCTTTTTATGACTAGGTTGTATTTTGCTTGTCCATTCTTTAGTTGATGGACATTTGGCTTATTTCTACTTTTTTACTATTATGAACAATGCTGCTACAAACATTTGTGTACAAATTTTTGTATGGATATATGTATTCATTTCTCTTGAGTATATACCTAGGTAGAAGTGGAATTGCTATACCAAATGGAAATTTTGTGTTTAACTTTTTTTTAAGATTTATTTATTGCCCCAGGACAGTAGTAGTGTAATAACAGGGGTGCTATGTGAGTACTGAAGTATATGGAACAGTCAGTATGAAATTGGCTGTTGGACACAGCTACTCACTGCATGTGTGACAGAGGAGAAGGTATGTAGATACCAGTCGTCATTTAGACACAGAAATGAGTTAAAAGAGAGAACTCTGTTAGCATTTCCAGAAAAGTGCCCTCATTTCCTTTAGAATTCAGTCCAGCAAGCTTTAGACCAGGTCAAGCTTATACACACTATCATGCATGTTTTGCCTCAAGTAGGATGACTGTGTAAGTACCACTTAAAATGGCCTGGCATTTCAAAGTGTAAGACTTGAACTAAGAGGCCTAGATGTAGGGATTTAGTAGCTTTAAATTCTGCACTAAGTAGCTTAACCACCAAACTTCAGACTTTTCATACATTACACAGCAGGGGTCAAAGTGGTATCCCTGGTTCAGAGAGTGGATCAGTGGTTGTAAATCATCATACGCATATTGGTAATGGTTATTCTTATGTTCAGATTAACGGCTATGTGTTGGGCGCACACAAGAACACTGTGTTACGTGACCCCTCTTCATAATGTTCTGTGTCTGAATAGCACATCACTTCCCTCAGTTGGGTCAGTGATAGAACTCTGGCAGTCTAGAAGGTAAAGCACGTATCAGTCTTAATGAACCACTTTCTGAGCCTGAGCCTCAGAGGCACCTCTGTCTACTTACAAGGCCTTTGCTTTCTTTTAGGCTTATGACCTTTCACTGTAGATTCAAAAGTAAAAATAAAACCCATAAAATTTTTCTTTGTCCACTTGCATTAATCAGCAGATTTACTTTGGGAAGTTCTGGAATACTTCCATTTTCTGATAACCAAATAGTTTACTTTCTGATGGTATGCAGTATTAGGATACAATACTAACTTTTCTTTTTTGTGCTTACAACAATCTAACTCCTGGTGACAAAGAATTGACAGGCATCAAGAAGACATAGAGTTTAAAAGTTTGTTCAGCAATTGCTTAAATTTCCAAAAACAAAATCATGAATCTGAGGCTTCGTGGTGGGAGCATATTACCTGGTACCTAGTTTGTGTGCCATAATAGTTGCCAAGTGGATAAACTGCTACTCTCTTACAAAATAAGATCTCCAGTAATTTTCTCATGCCCTGACAAAACTTCTGTTCTATAGGCAGCTTTCAGGGGTGCCTGGGGGGCTCAGTCAGTTGAGTGTCTGACTCTTGATTTCGGCTCAGGTCACAATCTCAGGGTTGTGGGATGCCGTGTGGGGCCCTGTGCTCAGCACCGAGTCTGCTTGTCCCTCTCGCTCCCTCTGCTCCCCCCACACACACTCATGCATACACTCTCCCTCTCTCTCAAATAAATAAATCCCCTTTTTTTCTAAAGGCAGCCTTCAGAAAATGCACACAGTTTAGTCATCTAGATTTACTGTTGAAAATTGTCTTTTCACTGAGCTTCGAACAGTGAGACTGAAAACCATTATGTGATACCCTGGCTGCTAACTCGGGCACAGAGCATAGCGTTGTTCAGCGGCATTGCTCTTCTCACAGTGGGCAAGCACTTTCCTGGGACTTTATGACGTAATCCCAACAAGCTCTCTTTGTACTGGTCATCACAAACCATCTTTTGTCCTTCACCTTTTGGAGCCTTCCAGAGCTCCCCCCATCCTTTCTTAGGGGTCTCTCTTTTGCTTCTTGCTCTTGTGCACGCTGTAATGTGCAGCCGCCTCCCAGCTCTGGGGGACACAGTTTACATAGCTGCCATTCACTGTGTGTAACTTGGCCATCAGTTTCTGCATCCTCACGCCAGCTGGGGAGGGGGTAGTCTTGTGGTCCTGGGGACTTTGACCTGGTCGTAGTCATGATCTCTTGTTTGTCTTACATTCTGCTGAAAGAACTTACCAGGAAGTTTTCACCATTCTCTCTGGCCATCTGTAGTTCACATCCGAGGTACCATCTCCCTGCAGTTCAGAGCTTATCTTCATATCACATTCTGTAAATACTTATTGAAGACCTACTATGTGTCAGATACTAGGAATATGGCAGATTATAAAATAGGCAAAAATCCCTCCTCGCTTGGAGCTGACATTTAAGTAGGGCAAGACAGAAGACAAACAAAATGAATAAATATGTCATGCCCTGGAAAAGTAAAGCAGGTTAGGGAAAGGGAGTGATGGGTTGGTGGGGGAGGGTGGATCCAGGCAGATTTCAGTTTTATTTTCTTTTTTAAAGATTTTATGTATTTATTCATGAGAGAGAGAAGCAGGCTCCCCTCAAGGAGCCCAACTCAATCCCAGGCCCTGGGATCATGAACTGAGCCAAAGGCAGACACTCAACTACTGAACCACCCAGGTGCCCCCAAATTACAGTTTTAAATGCGGTTCTCAGATAAAGCCTCTCTGAAATGGTGACATGTGAGCAAAGACTTGAAGGATGTGAGGGATATCTGGAGGGAGCCATGTAAATATCTGGAAGATTATTCTAGGCAGAGGGAAGAGTACGTGCCAGGGCCTCAATCAAGATCATGACTGTAATGCTTGAGGAACAGGATGGAGGCCAGGGTGGCTGGAACGGAGGGAGAAGCAAGAGGAAGAGGTGAGGACAGGGTTCACTGGAGAAATGGGGGAGATTGTTTAGATTCTTGGAGGCTGTTTGTAAGAACTTTGGCTTTTGCTGGGAGTGACAAGAACCCATCAAAAGGCTTTAATCAAAGGAAGGATATGATCTGATGTGCTTTAGCAGGATAGCTCTAACTTGCTAGATTAAAGCAGGGGTCGGTTCGGGGGAAGGGCTCAGAAGCAAGCAGACACATTAGGAGGGTGGTTCAATAATCCACGTGAACAATGACAATGGCATGATCAGCATGATCCAAGTGGACATAGTGAGAAGTGGTCAGACTATGGGTATATTCTGAAGATAGAGCCAGTAGGTAGATTAAATGTGGAGTGTGAAAAAAAATAAAAAATAAATGTGGAGTGTGAGAAGAAGAGAAGTATCAAGGATATCTCTAAAGATCTTGGCCTGAGCAACCAGAAAGATGGAATTGGCATTAAATGAAGGCACACAGGGGCAGCCCTGGTGGCTCAGTGGTTTAGCGCCACCTTCAGTCCAGGGCGTGGTCCTGGAGTCCCATGTCAGGCTCCCTGCATGGAGCCTGCTTCTCCCTCTGCCTGTGTCTCTACCTCTCTCTCTTTCTCTGTGTCTGTCATGAATAGATAAATAAAATCTTGAAAGAAAAGGAAGAAAGAAAGAAAGAAAGAAAGAGAAAGAAAGAAAGAAAGAAAGAAAGAAAGAAAGAAAGAAAGAAAGAAAGAAAGAAAGGGAGAGAGGGAGAGAGGGAGAAAGAGAAAGAAAGAAGAAAGAAAGAAGAAAAGAAAAGCACACGGTGATGGAGGAAGGGCAGAGAAGATGATTAGGAGTTTGGTTTTGGGTATTACCGTCACTTACCTTTAAGATCGATAAGTGGAAATACTGGGTAGGCAGTAAAACATGGGGAGGTCCAGAGGATATATTCAGGCTGGATTATATGTTTGGAGTGTGTCAGTGCATAGATGATACTTAAAGCCATGAGACTCAGGGGGACCACCAAGGCTGTATGTGGAGAAGAGTTTGAAGGGTGAGCCTTTGTGTTCCAACATTAAGTCTGTGTGTTGGGGAGGAGCTAGGAATGGAGAGGAGGGGACTGGCCAATGAGGTAGGAGGATATGAGGCGAGCTGGTGACCTAGAAGCCAAGTAAAGACAGATTTTAAAGATGAGGGAGTGATCCACTGTCACAAATGCTAGTGATAGGTCAAGCAAATTGAGGTACCTTGTGCTAAAGGAGGGAGCTACATGGAGCTTTTAAGAACCTCTCCTTTAAACTACAACATTTGAGGGGCATCTGGGTGGCTCAGACACTCAACAGTGTCTGCCTTTGGCTCGGGTTGTGATCCCTAGTTCTTGGGATCAAGTCCCACATCAGGCTCCAAGGAACCTGCCTCTCCCTCTGCCTATGTTTCTGCCTCTCTGTGTCTCTCATGAATAAATAAGTAAAAATCTTTAAAAAAATAGTAAACTACAACATTTGAAAATAATTGTAATGTTTAATTTTCCAGCTATAACATTCGGGAAATGTTTTTACACAAACTCTAGTATTTGTTGAAATTAATTCTGTGGATATTCCTTTGCATGTGTGTTCATTATAGTAAGCCTGTTAATAGTATTCAAATCTGTCATGTTTACTAATTTTCATTGAGAGAGATTACAATCCACTACTTTGATTATAGATTTTTCAGATCTTTTTTCTTTCTTTCTTTTATCCACCTTCCCTCCCTTGCTTGCTTTTTTTCTTTCTCTCTTCCATTGGTTATTTTATCAGTTAATTTTACATTTCAAGACTATCCTGTTAGTTGCAAATGAAATCAGAATCATTATACCATCCTAAATATTTATAATGTTTACCCAGAGCCATAAGAGCCTATTTTGTCTGTTGCTAATAAAACCTCCCTAGCTGCTTTTTAATATTTTATGAATGTATAGCTTTTCCCAAACCTTTTTCTAACATTTTTGTAACATGACATGTTAGATGTCATTGTAAACAGCATCTAGCTGACTTTTTTTAAATTTTGATTCCAGTATAATTAACATGCAGTGTTGTATGAGTTTCAGGTGTACAATATGGTGATTCAATACTTCATGCAACAGCTGGTGCTCATCACAATAAGGATACTCTTAATCCCCATCACCTATTTCTCTCATTCCCACCTACCTCCTCTCTGGTAACTTGCAGTTCTCTATATTTAAGAGTTTTATATTCATATTTAAGAGATTTTTTTGTCTCTTTATTTCTTAATTCCATATAGGAGTGAATCATACAGTATTTATCTTTCTCTAACTGACTTATTTCATTTACCATTATACTCTCCAGTTCCATCCATGTTGTTGCAAATGGAAAGATTTCATTCATTTTTATGCCATTTTTATTTGAGATCTATATATATCATTTGATATATTATATATATATATATATATATATATATATATATATATATATATATATATATCACATCTTCTTTATCCATTGCATAATATGGTTATTGTAAATAGTGCTGCAATACACATAGGGGTGCTCTTGTCCTTTTGAATTAGTGTTTTCGTATTCTTTGGGTAAATACCCAGTAGTGGAATTACTGAACTGTTTAGTAATGCTCTTTTTAATTTTGGGGGAAACTTCTATACTGTTTTCCACAGTGACTATACCAGTTTGCATTTCCACTAACAGTGTAGAAGTGTTCCTTTTTCTCCACTTCCTTGCCAACACTTGTTTTTTATGTTTTTTATTTCAGTCGTTCTGAATGTTGTGAGGTGATATGTCATTGTAGTTTTGATTTGCATTTCCCTGATGATGAGTGATATTGAGCATCTTTTTGTATGTCTGTTGGCCATCTGGATATCTTCTTTGGAGAAATGTCTATTCATGTCTCCTGCTCATTTTTAATTAGGTTACTTGGGGCTTTTTGGTGTTGAGTTGTATAAGTTCTTTATATATTTTGGATACCCTTTATCAGATATATCATTTGCAAATATCTTCTCCCATTCATTAGGTTTTCTTTTTGTTTTGTTGTTTGTTTCTGTTTCTACGCAGAAGCTTTTTATTTTGGTGTAGTCTCAGTAGTTTATTCTTGCTTTTGTTTTCCTTGCCTCAGGAGACATACCTAGAAACAACTTGTGTAGGGCACCTGGGTGGCTCAGTCAGTTAAGTGTCTGACTCTTGATTTTAGCTCAGGTCATGATCTCAGGAATCATGAGACCAAACCCTGCATCAGGCTTCATGCTCAGCATGGAGTCTACTTAAGATTCTCTCTCTCCTTCTCCCTCTGCCCCTCACCCTGCTCACACTCAGGCACTCTCTCTCTCTCTCTCTCTCTCTCTCTCAAATAAATAAAATCTTTAAAAAAAGAAGAAGGAGAAAAGAAAAAACTTGCTAGGACAATGTCGTCAGAGAAATTACTGCCTGTGCTCTCCTGTAGGATTTTTATGGACTCAAGTCTTATATTTAGGTCTCCAATCCATTTTGAGTTTATTTTTGTATATGATGTAAGAAAGTGGTCCAGTTTCATTCTTTCACATGTAGCTATCCAGTTTTCCCAACATCATTTATTGAAGAGACTATCTTTTCACACTGCATACTCTTGCCTCCTTTGTCAAAGATTAATTGACCATTTAATTATGGGTTTATTTCCAGGCTCTCTATTCTGTTCCATTGATCAGTGTGTATGTTTCTGTGTCAGTACCATACTGTTTAGTTACTACAGATCTATAGTTTATCCTGAAATCTAGGATTGTGAAACCTCCAGTTTTGTTCTTTTTCAAGATTGCTTTGGCTGCTTGTGGTCTTTTGTGGTTCCATATAAATTTTAGGATTATTCTAGTTCTGTGGAAAAAAATGCTGTTTGCTTTTTGATAAGGATTGTATTAAATCTGTGGATTGCTTTGGGTAGTATAGACATTTTAACAATATTTGTTCTCCTAATCCATGAACATGGAATATATTTCCATTTGTTTGTGTCATCTTCTATTTCTTTCATCAGTGTTTTATAGTTTTAAGAGTACAGGTCTGAAGTGTACTTCTCATTGGTGAAGTTTATTCCTATGTGCTCTTGTGTTGCGTGCACAAATACTTATAAATGTTATATATTCTTGTTGGGTCATTCCCTTTAAGATTATGTTGTGTCCCTTTTTGTCTCTTGTTACAGTCTTTGTTTTAAAATCTATTTTGTCCAATATCAGTATTACTCCTGGGTTTCTTATCATTTCCACTTGCATGATACTTTTCCATCCCTTCACTTTTAATATGCATGGTCTTTAGATCTAGAGTCTGTTGTAAGCAACATATAGATGGGTTGCTTTACTATCCATTATGTCATCCTATGTCTTTTGATTGGAGCATTTAGTCCATTTACGTTCAAAGTAATTATTAATAAGTACGTATTGCCTTTTTTTTTTTTTTACCTTTTTTGTGGTTGTTTTATAACTTTCCTCTGTTTCTTTCTTCTCTTATTCTCTTCTCTCACAGTCTGCTGGCTTTCTATACTTGGATTCCTTTTTATTTATTTTCTGCATATCTATTACCAGTTTTGGGGTTTTGGTTACCAGAAGGTTTGTATATAACATCTTATACATATAGCAGTCTATATGAAGTTGACGGTCACTTAAGTTTTTGAACTCATTCTAAAAGCACTAAATTTTTAACCCTTCTCCCCTCATGTTTTAGGTATTGGTGTCATACTTTACATCTTTTTTATTTTGTGAATCCCTTGACTGAGTTTTATTTTTATATATATATTTAGTTTTACTGCTTTTGTGCTTCCTACTTTTCTTAATCCTGCTTATGGTCTTTCCTTTCCATTCAGAGAGTCTCCTTTAACATTTCTTTTCAGGCCGGTTTAATGGTCACAAATTCCTTTAACACATTTTTCTGGGAAATTCTTTATTTCTCATTCTATTCTGAATGATAGCCTTGCTGGATAGAGTATTCTTGGCTGCAAATTTTTTCTTTCAGCCTTTTGAATATATCATACCACTCTTTTCTGGCCTGCAAAGTTTCTGCTGAAGAATCAGCTTATAGCCTTATGGGGTTTCCCTTATATGTAAGTGTTTTCTTTTCCCTTACTGCTTTTTAAATTCTCTCTTAAAAAAAAAAAAAGATTTTGTTTATTTGACAGAGAGAGCGTGTGCACAAGTAGGCAGAGCAGCAGGCAGAGGGAAAGTGAGAGGGAGAAGCAGGCTCCCTGGTGAGCAGAGAGCCCAACATGGGGCTCAATCCCAGGACCCTGGGATCATGACCTGAACTAAAGGCCGATAGTAACCAATCAAGCCACCCAGGTGCCTCTAAAATTCTCTCCTTATTACTGCTTTTTACCCCTGTAATTGCTATGTGCCTTGTGGACTTCCTTGGGTTGATTGTTGGAGGTTCTCTGTTCCTCTTGGATCTGGATATCTGTTTCCTTTTCCAAATTAAGGACGTTTTCAGCTATTATTTCTTCAAATGAATGTTCTGCCTCCTTTTCTCTCTTTTTTCCCTCCGGAATCCCTATAATGTGAATGTTACCACACTTGATGGTGTTGCTGAGTTCCCTTAATCTATTCTCATTTTTTATTTTTTTTTTTCCATTCACCTAGAGTGCTTTGCATTACTCTGTCCTCCAGGTCACTGATCCATTCATCTGCTTTCTTTAGTCTATTCTTTATTCCCTGTAGTGTATTTTTAATTTCAGTTATTAAATTCTTCATCTCTCACTGGGTGTGTGGGTGTGTGTGTGTGTGTGTGTGTGTGTGTGTTTTCTATCTCTGTTGAGAGCCTTGTTAAGGTCCCTGACTCAAGTCCATTGGGTCTCTTTATGACCATTACTTTAAATTCTGTCAGGCATATTACCTATCTCTGTTTCATTTAACTCTTGCTGTGATTTTGTCCTGTTCTTTCATTTGGGACATATTCCTCTGTCTCCTTGTTTTGTCTAACTCTCTGTGTCTGTTACTACATGTTAAGAAAGTTAACTGTGTCTCCTGCTCTTGAAAGTAGTGGCATTATGAAGAACAGATCCTGTAGTGCTCTGCAGTGTAATGTCCCAGGTTCACCAGAACCTACTGTTGTAGCTGAGCTGCATTTCCCTTCAGTCCTGGTGTCTATTGTGGCTCTCTCTGCCCGTTGTGGGCAGGGTTTAGTCCCTGTATTGTTAGTGGGCCAATCTGGGGCCACCTTGGGCTTAAGTCAGACCAGTCATTGACCAGAGTTGCTATAGCACTGAACTGTAGGGCACTGTCCCTGTGTTGTCCCCTGAGAAGCTTTCATTGGTGGGCAGAGCCATGTCAGACCAGATATCTGCCCCAGCTCACTGCTGTCCAGGCCAACTTGGAGGGCTGGGTCCACAGGAGAACACAGGGGCAGGGTACTGGTGTTAGCAAGCTAGATGGAGAATGTTTGCAATGCACTGATTTCCACTGTGTTCATGTATTTAGGCTGGGGGTCAGGGGAGAGAACTGGTCCTACCAACTCCCTTGCTCTAGGAGAAGTCTCCCAAATATCCCTGTCCTCCAACATATGTTCTGAGATTAGTAAATAAATCTCCTTCTTGTAGATCCCAGGCATTTTTCAAACTGCCACTTCTGTGCTGTTTCTCAGTTGGCCTGTTATGCTGTCCCTTTAAGGGCAGGGCCTCAGTTTCCTAGCACCCTCTGGCTCTGCCACAACTGTGCCCACTGAATTTTAAAGTTCCAGGTATTAGGCCCCACTGATTGTAAGAACTCTCAAAGTTAATCCCCTCTGGCTCTTAAAGCCAAATGTTATGGGAATTTGTTCTCCTGGTGAGAGGCCCCTGTGCCTTGGGTGCCTGGTATAGAGTTTGTTTCTCTCCCTTCTCTATGTCCTGGGAAAGAAAACTTACCAAGAGTTTTTCACCATTTTGGCATTTTAGTTCACTGAGGTACATCGCCTGCAGTCATCTGACTTCTTCATTTACACTTATTGGACTACTATGTGTATCTAGGAATGGCGATTATCCTACATCCCTCCTCCTTAGCTGACATTTAAGTACAATCAGAAGTCAAACTGAACAAATTTAGCCTGGAATTAAAGCATTGGGAAAGAGAGTGCTGGGTTGGTTGGGGGAGGGTGGATCCAGGCAGATTTCAGCTTTTTTAAAGATTTTATGTATTTATTCATGAGAGAGAGAAGCAGGCTCCCCTCAAGGAGCCCAACTCAATCCCAGGCCCTGGGATCATGAACTGAGCCAAAGGCAGACACTCAACTACTGAACCACCCAGGTGCCCCCAAATTACAGTTTTAAATGCGGTTCTCAGATAAAGCCTCTCTGAAATGGTGACATGTGAGCAAAGACTTGAAGGATGTGAGGGATATCTGGAGGGAGCCATGTAAATATCTGGAAGATTATTCTAGGCAGAGGGAAGAGTACGTGCCAGGGCCTCAATCAAGATCATGACTGTAATGCTTGAGGAACAGGATGGAGGCCAGGGTGGCTGGAACGGAGGGAGAAGCAAGAGGAAGAGGTGAGGACAGGGTTCACTGGAGAAATGGGGGAGATTGTTTAGATTCTTGGAGGCTGTTTGTAAGAACTTTGGCTTTTGCTGGGAGTGACAAGAACCCATCAAAAGGCTTTAATCAAAGGAAGGATATGATCTGATGTGCTTTAGCAGGATAGCTCTAACTTGCTAGATTAAAGCAGGGGTCGGTTCGGGGGAAGGGCTCAGAAGCAAGCAGACACATTAGGAGGGTGGTTCAATAATCCACGTGAACAATGACAATGGCATGATCAGCATGATCCAAGTGGACATAGTGAGAAGTGGTCAGACTATGGGTATATTCTGAAGATAGAGCCAGTAGGTAGATTAAATGTGGAGTGTGAAAAAAAATAAAAAATAAATGTGGAGTGTGAGAAGAAGAGAAGTATCAAGGATATCTCTAAAGATCTTGGCCTGAGCAACCAGAAAGATGGAATTGGCATTAAATGAAGGCACACAGGGGCAGCCCTGGTGGCTCAGTGGTTTAGCGCCACCTTCAGTCCAGGGCGTGGTCCTGGAGTCCCATGTCAGGCTCCCTGCATGGAGCCTGCTTCTCCCTCTGCCTGTGTCTCTACCTCTCTCTCTTTCTCTGTGTCTGTCATGAATAGATAAATAAAATCTTGAAAGAAAAGGAAGAAAGAAAGAAAGAAAGAAAGAAAGAAAGAAAGAAAGAAAGAAAGAAAGAAAGAAAGAAAGAGGGAGAGACGGAGAAAGAGAGAGAAAGAAGAAAGAAAGAAGAAAAGAAAAGCACACGGTGATGGAGGAAGGGCAGAGAAGATGATTAGGAGTTTGGTTTTGGGTATTACCGTCACTTACCTTTAAGATCGATAAGTGGAAATACTGGGTAGGCAGTAAAACATGGGGAGGTCCAGAGGATATATTCAGGCTGGATTATATGTTTGGAAGTGTGTCAGTGCATAGATGATACTTAAAGCCATGAGACTCAGGGGGACCACCAAGGCTGTATGTGGAGAAGAGTTTGAAGGGTGAGCCTTTGTGTTCCAACATTAAGTCTGTGTGTTGGGGAGGAGCTAGGAATGGAGAGGAGGGGACTGGCCAATGAGGTAGGAGGATATGAGGCGAGCTGGTGACCTAGAAGCCAAGTAAAGACAGATTTTAAAGATGAGGGAGTGATCCACTGTCACAAATGCTAGTGATAGGTCAAGCAAATTGAGGTACCTTGTGCTAAAGGAGGGAGCTACATGGAGCTTTTAAGAACCTCTCCTTTAAACTACAACATTTGAGGGGCATCTGGGTGGCTCAGACACTCAACAGTGTCTGCCTTTGGCTCGGGTTGTGATCCCTAGTTCTTGGGATCAAGTCCCACATCAGGCTCCAAGGAACCTGCCTCTCCCTCTGCCTATGTTTCTGCCTCTCTGTGTCTCTCATGAATAAATAAGTAAAAATCTTTAAAAAAATAGTAAACTACAACATTTGAAAATAATTGTAATGTTTAATTTTCCAGCTATAACATTCGGGAAATGTTTTTACACAAACTCTAGTATTTGTTGAAATTAATTCTGTGGATATTCCTTTGCATGTGTGTTCATTATAGTAAGCCTGTTAATAGTATTCAAATCTGTCATGTTTACTAATTTTCATTGAGAGAGATTACAATCCACTACTTTGATTATAGATTTTTCAGATCTTTTTTCTTTCTTTCTTTTATCCACCTTCCCTCCCTTGCTTGCTTTTTTTCTTTCTCTCTTCCATTGGTTATTTTATCAGTTAATTTTACATTTCAAGACTATCCTGTTAGTTGCAAATGAAATCAGAATCATTATACCATCCTAAATATTTATAATGTTTACCCAGAGCCATAAGAGCCTATTTTGTCTGTTGCTAATAAAACCTCCCTAGCTGCTTTTTAATATTTTATGAATGTATAGCTTTTCCCAAACCTTTTTCTAACATTTTTGTAACATGACATGTTAGATGTCATTGTAAACAGCATCTAGCTGACTTTTTTTAAATTTTGATTCCAGTATAATTAACATGCAGTGTTGTATGAGTTTCAGGTGTACAATATGGTGATTCAATACTTCATGCAACAGCTGGTGCTCATCACAATAAGGATACTCTTAATCCCCATCACCTATTTCTCTCATTCCCACCTACCTCCTCTCTGGTAACTTGCAGTTCTCTATATTTAAGAGTTTTATATTCATATTTAAGAGATTTTTTTGTCTCTTTATTTCTTAATTCCATATAGGAGTGAATCATACAGTATTTATCTTTCTCTAACTGACTTATTTCATTTACCATTATACTCTCCAGTTCCATCCATGTTGTTGCAAATGGAAAGATTTCATTCATTTTTATGCCATTTTTATTTGAGATCTATATATATCATTTGATATATTATATATATATATATATATATATATATATATATATATATATATATATATCACATCTTCTTTATCCATTGCATAATATGGTTATTGTAAATAGTGCTGCAATACACATAGGGGTGCTCTTGTCCTTTTGAATTAGTGTTTTCGTATTCTTTGGGTAAATACCCAGTAGTGGAATTACTGAACTGTTTAGTAATGCTCTTTTTAATTTTGGGGGAAACTTCTATACTGTTTTCCACAGTGACTATACCAGTTTGCATTTCCACTAACAGTGTAGAAGTGTTCCTTTTTCTCCACTTCCTTGCCAACACTTGTTTTTTATGTTTTTTATTTCAGTCGTTCTGAATGTTGTGAGGTGATATGTCATTGTAGTTTTGATTTGCATTTCCCTGATGATGAGTGATATTGAGCATCTTTTTGTATGTCTGTTGGCCATCTGGATATCTTCTTTGGAGAAATGTCTATTCATGTCTCCTGCTCATTTTTAATTAGGTTACTTGGGGCTTTTTGGTGTTGAGTTGTATAAGTTCTTTATATATTTTGGATACCCTTTATCAGATATATCATTTGCAAATATCTTCTCCCATTCATTAGGTTTTCTTTTTGTTTTGTTGTTTGTTTCTGTTTCTACGCAGAAGCTTTTTATTTTGGTGTAGTCTCAGTAGTTTATTCTTGCTTTTGTTTTCCTTGCCTCAGGAGACATACCTAGAAACAACTTGTGTAGGGCACCTGGGTGGCTCAGTCAGTTAAGTGTCTGACTCTTGATTTTAGCTCAGGTCATGATCTCAGGAATCATGAGACCAAACCCTGCATCAGGCTTCATGCTCAGCATGGAGTCTACTTAAGATTCTCTCTCTCCTTCTCCCTCTGCCCCTCACCCTGCTCACACTCAGGCACTCTCTCTCTCTCTCTCTCTCTCTCTCTCTCTCAAATAAATAAAATCTTTAAAAAAAGAAGAAGGAGAAAAGAAAAAACTTGCTAGGACAATGTCGTCAGAGAAATTACTGCCTGTGCTCTCCTGTAGGATTTTTATGGACTCAAGTCTTATATTTAGGTCTCCAATCCATTTTGAGTTTATTTTTGTATATGATGTAAGAAAGTGGTCCAGTTTCATTCTTTCACATGTAGCTATCCAGTTTTCCCAACATCATTTATTGAAGAGACTATCTTTTCACACTGCATACTCTTGCCTCCTTTGTCAAAGATTAATTGACCATTTAATTATGGGTTTATTTCCAGGCTCTCTATTCTGTTCCATTGATCAGTGTGTATGTTTCTGTGTCAGTACCATACTGTTTAGTTACTACAGATCTATAGTTTATCCTGAAATCTAGGATTGTGAAACCTCCAGTTTTGTTCTTTTTCAAGATTGCTTTGGCTGCTTGTGGTCTTTTGTGGTTCCATATAAATTTTAGGATTATTCTAGTTCTGTGGAAAAAAATACTGTTTGCTTTTTGATAAGGATTGTATTAAATCTGTGGATTGCTTTGGGTAGTATAGACATTTTAACAATATTTGTTCTCCTAATCCATGAACATGGAATATATTTCCATTTGTTTGTGTCATCTTCTATTTCTTTCATCAGTGTTTTATAGTTTTAAGAGTACAGGTCTGAAGTGTACTTCTCATTGGTGAAGTTTATTCCTATGTGCTCTTGTGTTGCGTGCACAAATACTTATAAATGTTATATATTCTTGTTGGGTCATTCCCTTTAAGATTATGTTGTGTCCCTTTTTGTCTCTTGTTACAGTCTTTGTTTTAAAATCTATTTTGTCCAATATCAGTATTACTCCTGGGTTTCTTATCATTTCCACTTGCATGATACTTTTCCATCCCTTCACTTTTAATATGCATGGTCTTTAGATCTAGAGTCTGTTGTAAGCAACATATAGATGGGTTGCTTTACTATCCATTATGTCATCCTATGTCTTTTGATTGGAGCATTTAGTCCATTTACGTTCAAAGTAATTATTAATAAGTACGTATTGCCTTTTTTTTTTTTTTACCTTTTTTGTGGTTGTTTTATAACTTTCCTCTGTTTCTTTCTTCTCTTATTCTCTTCTCTCACAGTCTGCTGGCTTTCTATACTTGGATTCCTTTTTATTTATTTTCTGCATATCTATTACCAGTTTTGGGGTTTTGGTTACCAGAAGGTTTGTATATAACATCTTATACATATAGCAGTCTATATGAAGTTGACGGTCACTTAAGTTTTTGAACTCATTCTAAAAGCACTAAATTTTTAACCCTTCTCCCCTCATGTTTTAGGTATTGGTGTCATACTTTACATCTTTTTTATTTTGTGAATCCCTTGACTGAGTTTTATTTTTATATATATATTTAGTTTTACTGCTTTTGTGCTTCCTACTTTTCTTAATCCTGCTTATGGTCTTTCCTTTCCATTCAGAGAGTCTCCTTTAACATTTCTTTTCAGGCCGGTTTAATGGTCACAAATTCCTTTAACACATTTTTCTGGGAAATTCTTTATTTCTCATTCTATTCTGAATGATAGCCTTGCTGGATAGAGTATTCTTGGCTGCAAATTTTTTCTTTCAGCCTTTTGAATATATCATACCACTCTTTTCTGGCCTGCAAAGTTTCTGCTGAAGAATCAGCTTATAGCCTTATGGGGTTTCCCTTATATGTAAGTGTTTTCTTTTCCCTTACTGCTTTTTAAATTCTCTCTTAAAAAAAAAAAAAAGATTTTGTTTATTTGACAGAGAGAGCGTGTGCACAAGTAGGCAGAGCAGCAGGCAGAGGGAAAGTGAGAGGGAGAAGCAGGCTCCCTGGTGAGCAGAGAGCCCAACATGGGGCTCAATCCCAGGACCCTGGGATCATGACCTGAACTAAAGGCCGATAGTAACCAATCAAGCCACCCAGGTGCCTCTAAAATTCTCTCCTTATTACTGCTTTTTACCCCTGTAATTGCTATGTGCCTTGTGGACTTCCTTGGGTTGATTGTTGGAGGTTCTCTGTTCCTCTTGGATCTGGATATCTGTTTCCTTTTCCAAATTAAGGACGTTTTCAGCTATTATTTCTTCAAATGAATGTTCTGCCTCCTTTTCTCTCTTTTTTCCCTCCGGAATCCCTATAATGTGAATGTTACCACACTTGATGGTGTTGCTGAGTTCCCTTAATCTATTCTCATTTTTTATTTTTTTTTTTCCATTCACCTAGAGTGCTTTGCATTACTCTGTCCTCCAGGTCACTGATCCATTCATCTGCTTTCTTTAGTCTATTCTTTATTCCCTGTAGTGTATTTTTAATTTCAGTTATTAAATTCTTCATCTCTCACTGGGTGTGTGGGTGTGTGTGTGTGTGTGTGTGTGTGTGTGTTTTCTATCTCTGTTGAGAGCCTTGTTAAGGTCCCTGACTCAAGTCCATTGGGTCTCTTTATGACCATTACTTTAAATTCTGTCAGGCATATTACCTATCTCTGTTTCATTTAACTCTTGCTGTGATTTTGTCCTGTTCTTTCATTTGGGACATATTCCTCTGTCTCCTTGTTTTGTCTAACTCTCTGTGTCTGTTACTACATGTTAAGAAAGTTAACTGTGTCTCCTGCTCTTGAAAGTAGTGGCATTATGAAGAACAGATCCTGTAGTGCTCTGCAGTGTAATGTCCCAGGTTCACCAGAACCTACTGTTGTAGCTGAGCTGCATTTCCCTTCAGTCCTGGTGTCTATTGTGGCTCTCTCTGCCCGTTGTGGGCAGGGTTTAGTCCCTGTATTGTTAGTGGGCCAATCTGGGGCCACCTTGGGCTTAAGTCAGACCAGTCATTGACCAGAGTTGCTATAGCACTGAACTGTAGGGCACTGTCCCTGTGTTGTCCCCTGAGAAGCTTTCATTGGTGGGCAGAGCCATGTCAGACCAGATATCTGCCCCAGCTCACTGCTGTCCAGGCCAACTTGGAGGGCTGGGTCCACAGGAGAACACAGGGGCAGGGTACTGGTGTTAGCAAGCTAGATGGAGAATGTTTGCAATGCACTGATTTCCACTGTGTTCATGTATTTAGGCTGGGGGTCAGGGGAGAGAACTGGTCCTACCAACTCCCTTGCTCTAGGAGAAGTCTCCCAAATATCCCTGTCCTCCAACATATGTTCTGAGATTAGTAAATAAATCTCCTTCTTGTAGATCCCAGGCATTTTTCAAACTGCCACTTCTGTGCTGTTTCTCAGTTGGCCTGTTATGCTGTCCCTTTAAGGGCAGGGCCTCAGTTTCCTAGCACCCTCTGGCTCTGCCACAACTGTGCCCACTGAATTTTAAAGTTCCAGGTATTAGGCCCCACTGATTGTAAGAACTCTCAAAGTTAATCCCCTCTGGCTCTTAAAGCCAAATGTTATGGGAATTTGTTCTCCTGGTGAGAGGCCCCTGTGCCTTGGGTGCCTGGTATAGAGTTTGTTTCTCTCCCTTCTCTATGTCCAGGGTATCCCTACCTCCTAAGGACAGTCCTACAAGTCACTTTGGCTCCCAACTGAGTCTCTGCCCTTCCTACCCTTTCAGTATGGCCTCTTCTCTGCACTTAGCTATGCAGAGTCTGTCCTGCCAGTCTTCCTGTCATTTCCTGGGTTATTTACACTGATGTTGGTGTTATCTAGTTGTATCTATGGGATGAGGTGAGCCTAGGATCCTCCTACTCTTCCATCTTCCCCCAGCATCTAGCTGAATGTTAAAATACAATCCAGAGTCGTCTTATAACTGACAGATTTAAGTAATTTACATCTATTGGGACAATGGAATACTGCTGTTTCTATCCGTCTTATTATATATTTTCTATTTACCAGGCTTTTTTTTTTTTTTTAAGACTTTATCTATTTATTCATGAGAGACACAGAGAGAGGCAGAGAGAGAAGCAGGCTCCATGCAGGGAGCCCAATGTGGGACTGGATCCCGGGACTCTAGGATCATACCCTGGGCTGAGGGCAGACGCTCAACTGCTGAGCCACCCAGGCGTCCCATACCATGCTTTTTTTTTTTTTCTTCTTCTTGTTCTGCCTATACAGTACTTCTGCTGCTTTGATCAAATTTACTTCCTTTATTTCCCTTTACTGGTTTGAAAGTTATGTTTTCTGTTTCTATTCTTTGAGTAGTTACCTTTTCATTTCTAACATATGTGTTTGCCTCCACAGTCTAAATTTGATGTTTATCTTACTTACTTCTTCTGATAGTGCAGGTGGATGCTTTATTTCTAATGAGTCTCCTCCTGCCTCTCATGTTACTGCTTCTTTGTATTAAAAAAAAAAAAAAAGTTTAGGTAAATTTAAAATCCCTCTTAAATTATACCCATCATCATTATTGTTATTTTATTCATCAGTAATTGATTTTTCACATATTTACTAGTATTTTTGTTTATCCTTCCTTCCCTCCTTCCCTCTTTCTCTCTCCTTCATTCCTCTTTCCTACCTTCCTTCTCTTTCTTCACCACTCCTTACATCTCATTTTTCCTTCTTACTCAATTTCCATCTTCCCAAAATACACCTCATAATAGTTCCTTTAGTCAGCCTATTAGTGGTAAATGTTCTCAAACTTTGCCTGAAAATGTTTCTATTTCTCCCTCATCCATTAATGGTATATAATTAGAATTCTGATTTGACAGTTATTTTTGCTCTATACCCATCATTGTGTTGAGATGTGTGCAGCCAGTGTGATTCCTGTTCCTGTGTTGTAGTTTTGCCTTTTCTTTCTTACTGTCTTAATCATTTTTTTTTCTCCTTGGTGTTTTGCAGTTTAGGTATGGATTCGTATTTATTTTTTCCCTAATCTGGAATCATTGTTCCTTTTGAATATATGGAGGCATATCTTTCATCAATTCCAGAAAATTCTCAACCATTATAATCTCAATATTACTTCTTACCATTTTTTTCTGTTCTCCCTTCCTGACCTCCCATTGAGATGTATGTTGGACCCTGTCATTCTGTCCTCTGTGTCCCTTAACTTCCATTTTATGTTTTCCATCTTTTTATCTTTCTGGGATGCATTCTTAATGTCTTTATATCTGTCTTCAGATATACTAATCCTTTCCTCATATGTGTTTGATGTGCTATTTAATTTATTAGTTCCCTGATAATATTTGCCATTTTTATTAGCTTCTTTTTCGAATCTGCCCATTCTTTTTTATAGACTCTATGGTTTCAAACCCCTCATGTATGTCTTGAGTTATTTTAAATATACATATTTTACTTTTTTTTTCTTTTTTTTTTTTTTTTAGATTTTGTTCTCTTTATGTTCTTGGGGTTCTTTTTTTTTTAAGATCTTAAGTAATGTCTACACCCAACATGGGGCTTGAAATCACAACCTCGAGATCAAGAGTTGCACACTGGGGCCACCTGGGTGACTCAGTCATTTAATTTAAGCCTTTGCCTTCTTTGGCTCAGGTCATGATCTCAGGGTCCTCAGATCCCCTGCTTCAGGCTCCCTGCTCAATGGGAGTCTGCTTCTCCCTCTCCTTCTTGCTGCTTCCCCTGCTTGTGTTCACACTTGCACTCTCTGTCTCTGTCTTTCTGTCAAATAACTAAAAACTCTTTTTTAAGATTTTATTTATTTATTAGAGACACAGAGAGAGAGAGAGAGAGGCAAAGACACAGACAGAGGGAGAAGCAGGCTCCACGCAGGGAGCCCGACATGGGACTCGATACCGGGTCCCCAGGATCATGCCCTGGGCCAAACAAAGGTGGCACCAAAACGCTAAGCCACCGGGGCTGCCCAATAAATAAAATCTTTAAAAAATAGAAGAATTCCAATTTATACTGACTAAGCCAGCCAGGCACCCCTCTTAAGGTTCTTTCTAATCATTGTCTTTTTATTTATGGTGGAGCATTCCTTATTTTTTGTAATTTTTTACTTTGAGCTCATCTTTAGTGAGACTTGGTTTTCCTGGAAATCCCGTGGAACTGAGGTTGTGAAAGAGACCATCTGGAGAGTTGTACATTTTTTTTTGACCAAGCACCCTGAGAGTATCACCAGCCAAGGACCAGTTTTCTGTTAATTTATCAGTTTGGGAATTCTTGAACTCCAAATTTATATGCAATGCAAACCCAGAAAATTCTTTTCTTTACCCACCAGAGATGTAAAAGCTCTCCTATCTTCTCAATTTTCTGGCATAAGGATTGTTTTCCCAGTTTGCCCTGTAATCTCCTTCCAGGGCCTCCTGTCATTGGCCAAACCTGGGCAGAAGCCAACTAAAATGGGAGCTTATACAGGCAGCCTAAGGGATTGGCCTCCCTGCAGTACAGAGCAGAGGAAAGGTGAGAAACAGGTCTGGAGACCAACCCAATAGTCTGCCATTTGGCAAATATTTCCTGACCTCTGTGGTGAAAACACTGTGTTAAATTTGATATTCAAGAACTATAGGAGACACAATCCCTGACCTCCAGTGGGAGAGACAGACATACTGACTATATACAGATGAACTACAATGCAGGTTACATCGTGTGAAATGTTAAATACTGATGCAAACTACCCTGGAAGCACAAAAAAAGAGGCAGTCTGGGGTAAGTGGTACCAGGATGGGGAAGTTTCCCCAGAGTCAGGTCACATGAGCTGTACCTGGAAGGGTTAATAAGATGGCTCTATGTGGAGAAGAGGGCCCCAGGCAGTGCATACAGTGCGGATGGTGCACCATGAGGACTGAGCCTGGACCAGGGTGGCTAACAGGCAGGCTACATGGTCAATTGTAGGTCATGGGTGGATAATGGAGACTGGAGCCCTGTGCTACTGAGCTAGGACTTTATTCTGCAAATAGCAGAAACCACTAAAACATTCTGTTAGGGAAGAACATAATAAAAAATGTAGCAGCTGGCTTAAGCTGTTCAGTAGATATATAAGTCACAAATGCAGCCCATATGTAATTTAAAGTTTTCCAAAAGCCACATTTTAAAAAGTAAAACATGAAATTAATTTGAATAATTTTTTTTGCTCAGCTCAGTATTATCCAAAATATTACTATTTTAATAGGTAATCAACATAAGAATTATTAACACCTTATTTTACATTCGGGGTTTTTTTTTTGTACTAGTTTTTTTTTTAATTTTATTCATTTATTCATAGAGACACACACACACAGAGAGGCAGAGACACAGGCAGAGGGAGAAGCAGGCTCCATGCAGGGAGCCCGATGCGGGACCCGATCCCTGGGCTCCAGGATCACGCCCTGGGCTGGAGGCAGTGCTAAACCCGCTGAGCCACCAGGGCTGCCCTGTACTAGGTCTTTGAAATCTGGTGTGTATTTTACACTTAGAGCACTTTTCTGTTTGGACTGGCCACACTTCAAATGCTCAGTAGCAGGGACCCCTGGGTGGCTCAGCGGTTGAGCGCCGCCTTCAGCCCAGGGCCTGATCCTGGAGACCCAAGATCGAGTCCCATGTCGGGCTCCCTGCGAGGAGCCTGGTTCTCCCTCTGCCTGTGTCTCTGCTGCTCTCTCTCTCTCTCTCTCTCTCTCTCTCTCTCTCTCTCTGTGTGTCTCATGAATAAAAAATGCTCAGTAGCCACGTGTTGCTAATGGCCAGCATGTGAGACAGTGTGGGTGGAGAGGATGGCAGGGGGTCAAAAGGAGAAGGTCAGTTAAAGATGCTGGCTTCAGGAAGAAACAGGACCCCCTCATCCCCATACACAGGAAGGAAGTACAGGGCTGAGTGAGCAGGGAAATGAAGGGCTGCCACGCCTCTGTTTCTTTTCCCTGACATCAGAGGTAAGACCCTTGAAAGTGAGGGTTAGGGTCAAGTTAGGAACTTGAAGAGAATAAAAGCTTAAGAACCATTGTAGTGAAATGCAAAGGGATTATTAGAAGTGGAGTATAACAGTCCTCACATTCACTCTGATAAACCTAGTGTCCTGTATGTTGTAGCCTTAGAAATTATTAAGTAGGGGTGCCTGGGTGGCACAGTTGGTTGAGCATCTGACTTGGTTTCAGCTCAGGTCATGATCTTGGGATTGTGAAATCGAGCCTCATATCAGGCCCCACACTCAGCACAGAGTCTGTTGGGTTTCTCTCTCCCTCTCCCTCTCCCTTTGCCCTTCCCGACCTTCTAAAATAAATAAAATATTTTTAAAAGAAATGATAAAATATCTAAGACTTTTCCTATTATTCTAAGATACAGAACAGATAGGCCAATGCTTGTGGGCTTTACTGTAAATAATTGTTTCCCAAAGTGTGATACACATATCCCCATGGTACACAACGTAATAGCACACAAAATAGTATGGAGGACTAGGAGGACTTTTGGGGTTTATTTGTTTAAAGATTTTATTTGAGAGAGAGAGAGCAAGCACAGAGGGAGAAGGAGAGACTCCCTGCTGAGCAGACAGCCCAATGGCAGACACTTAACCAACTGAGCCACCCAGGTGCCCCTTTTGTTTGTTTGTTTTAGTAGGCCCCATGCCCAATGTGAAGCCCAGTGCAGTGCTTGAATTCATGACCCTGAGATCTAGAGTCATATGCTTCCCCAACTGAGCCACCCAGGCGCCCCATAGGATAACTTGTTTTATTCTAATGGTTGTGTATTTATGTTAGTATTAGGAGAGATATAATCAGTACATAAAATCTGTGATTTCCTACATACTTAACTCACACCTGAGTAAATGTATAGAAGTATTATGTAAAAGTAGAGGTAGAATGTGACTGTGGCAGAATGTGAATGTCAAATTTGTAAAACATGAGTGTGAGAGGTGGGGTAACCTTAGAAACTGTTCTGATAGTTTCCATCAGACTCCACTGGTACCTCTGATCCGTGACCCTGGGTCACACCATGACCAACACCTCACCTCCAGCCCCCTTATTTCACACAGCCTAGTCAGACAGGCATCTGTATCACCTTTACAGGGTCAGAACACCCTTGGTCTTCCTGCGGTTCTCCCCAGCAGAGCAGAAGACCATACGGTCCTCAGAGAAGTGTGATAATTTTGAACATGACAGTGGCACCATGGCGACTTCTTGAAAGCACCAAAACGAAACCTGCCTTATTCTATTTTTGTTTTACCGTGAGGATAATTTTTTTAAAGAACTGTTGGCAACATGTACAGAAAATAGACCAGTTGTCTTCCTTAGAACTGTTAGCCCAAATCTATACAAAACCTGTAAAAACTCAAAGGCAAGCAGAAAGAGAGACCCCCTTGAAAAGCCCAGTCTGATGCCTGCGTTTTCTGCCTCTGTGGCTTTATGTGTTTCCAGTGCCAGATGATCACCTCCCCGTGGGGTGCCTCTGCATCTGTCCCCACATGCCCCATCGATGAGGCTGGGGCAGGGTTACACCTTCCCCCTCTGCCTTTCACAGTTACCTCCACCTCCAGGGTCATCCACCCTCCCTCGACTTTCTCTCCCTCAACTTCTACCTTGCTGGCACCTTCCTGCTATTAATTTTTGTCTGAGGAAGGGCTGCCTGAGGTATTCCCCTATCACTGTGCATAAAGCAAGCCCTCGGCTACTTACCAAGCAATTCTGGAAATATGTCACTTCACAGTCTGATGTTCATTTCAGCTGCCACGTGCCTATAAATGGATCCAGAGTGAACGCAGTACCACTCACCCTGATATGAGGCTGCTAGGGACCTCCCTCAAGGTCTTCAGTGTCCCAGAACCAGTTCTTTGTTCTAGTGTGTTAAGGCAGAGGTCTTGGGAACTGCTGGATCCTGGGAATGTCAGGTTTCCTAACCTTAACACTTCACTTTGAGAAATCTAGAGAAATGTTTCTCAAACTGCTTTTTAACAGTAAGAACTATATTCTACATACCGAACTAAAAGTGTTCACAGAATAATACTTACCAGTACTGTGCATGATAGTTTGTATTTATTTGTTTTTTAATGCTAAGCCTGACCCACACTTCTAAAGATTTATTTATTTGGGAGAGAGCACAGAGGGGGAGACAGACTCTCAAGCCGACTCTGTGCTGAGCATGGAGCCCAATGCAGGGCTTGATCTCATGACCCTGAGATCATGACATGAGCTGAAACCAAGAGTCAGAAACTCAACCAACTGAGCCACCCAGGTGCTCCCTAACCCACATTTTTAAAAACAAAATTGATATAAGGATCCATGGATGGTCATGACCTGCAGTTTGGAAAACACTGGTCTCAAGCATTTGATTCATTTAATCATTTCAGTATCTTTGAAAATGTCCTGAGGTGGTGAGAACTGCATAGATTCTTCACAAGTGCAATAGAGTCATGATCTCTCTGAGGCCATTTCTAAAAGTCCTTCATTCTGGTGACGCCTGGGTGGCTCAGGGGTTGAGCATCTGCCTTCGGCTCAGGTCGTGATCCCAGGGTCCCCGCCGGGAGCCTGCTTCTCCCTCTGCCTGTGTCTCTGCCTCTCTCTGTGTCTCTCATGAATAAATAAATAAAGTATTTTTAAAAATAAGTAAAAGTCCTTCATTTTGTCATTTATTTGGAAAAGAATTTAGGACCCCAGGGAGATGGTACAGGCGCTGCTAATCTGCTGCTTGGAGCGAGTGGCAGGTGGGTGCCGCTTTGCAGAATAGGGCGCTCTTTGGAAAGCTGTGTGGCTTTTTCAAGGCATCATTTGTGGATGCAGCACATCTGCCGATAAATGTCTGTTTCCTACAAAGACTAAAATACTTTTTTGAAACTCTACCCTGTCCTACCCCATAGGGTGCGCGGATCTCCAGAGCCTGGACACCATGCAGCCAGTGGAGAGGAAGAGGCAGGGCTACATTCACGAGCTGATTCAGACTGAAGAGCGGTACGTGGACGATCTTCAGCTCGTCGTGGAGGTGAGGCCTGGGCCTGCAGGGCTGTGCGCGTGGTCTGGGCTGTGGGAGGGTGCCCGAGGAACTGCAGTCACCTGCTTCCCCCGGAGTGGGTCATGCAGGGTGGAGAGAACGAGATGCCACCGCTGGATGTGGCAGGGGAAGGCCAAGGGTAGAGAGTCAGCAGGAAGGCGCTAAAGGAAACTGTCCAGCTCACATTTCAGCCTCTGCTTACTGTGCTCTTCTGACACCTGAGATCTTCACAAACTTTGATATTTACCGAAGGATTGTGAGACAGTGAGACATTCATCTAACGTTTGTGTCAGTTTAGAAAACCGAATAGGACCACATTGTAAAACATTTCCCAGTTACAATATATTTACTGTTTTGTGCCAATTAATGTTGCCAGTCACCCCTAAGCCAATAACAGCTGTTAGAGTAGCACCTAGAAATGATTTGTGTTGGAGTAAACAAAATAAGACTCTGTACTTTGTTACACTCTTGTTTCCATGGCCTTTAGTTCCCACAAAATGTGTCAAGGCCCTCAGATGAGAAGCCCAGTTAAATAAACAAGCCACCTGAAGAGAACACGTGTGCCCACACAGGCCCTGCAGATGCCACAGAGGCCTGGCTGTGACCTCACTACAGGCACGGAGTGGAGGCTGCATCCATGCAGCTGCCCCCCCAGCAAGACCTGTCCCAGTTCATTGTCCCCCTTGTGCAGGCTGGGATCTCCAGACCCAGCACACTTGTTCTGCCCACAGGTACACTCTGCTGCCCTTCTCAGTTGATAAGGCTGTGAGCTCCTGACAGCAGGGACGTGTGTCCTTTATCCCGCATCCCCAGAACTTCGTCTGGTCCTTTGCAGGCCTTCCTATCAGTACTGAAGGAATTATATGTGTTCATGCCTGCACTTCTCTGACCGGGAAGGATGCCCTAGAAGAAAAGCCCCTCTTATTATTAACCCCTCTGAGCATCAGCCCTGCCGCTGGTCGGATTACAGTCCTCCGAGATTGTATATAGCCGTGGAAGTGCAT
This sequence comes from Vulpes lagopus, assembly GCF_018345385.1. Taxonomy (NCBI): domain Eukaryota; kingdom Metazoa; phylum Chordata; class Mammalia; order Carnivora; family Canidae; genus Vulpes; species Vulpes lagopus. The sequence goes on from NC_054828.1 coordinate 115,077,679, forward strand.
CTCTGACCCTAGCACAGAGGGTGAACACAGGACGCATGCTTGCCCCACTCAGACCAGTCACTTAATCACGTGGGCCTTCGTTATTCCCACTCTGCCCACCTGCCCTCACCTGAAGAGGAGGGAGTCCTGTCAGGGCAGGGGTTTAGGGTGGAAGCACCATTCACAGGCAGGCGTTCTCATCATCGTTCCCTAGACATCATCGTTCTAGGGACAGAGGTCCCTAGAGGGCCCTGGGGACCCTGGGACTGGCTTCCTCCTCTGCCTACCTCACTGAGGCTGGTAAATGGAATGAATAGACAGAGTGATATAAATTCATCAATGGGTGAAAGAACAGACCACCAGAGGCTTTCCCTCGGCGAGCCCTCAGAGCAGATCCACCACCTTTCCGGGGCTCACACCTGTAGGAGGATCCCAATGTCTGGGGCCTGATTTTGGAACTGTGGAAACTTTAGAGATGTCTGCTTCACAGCACTGTTGCCTGAATTCTTTGAATCAGTGTTCAGCACAACTCAGTAAATAAACACTAATTGAAAATCTATCATGTACGGAAAGCACTGAGCTGGAGAACAGAAGTAGAAGACAAAGTTCCTGCCCACGAGGAGTTCGCGGTCCTGCAGAGACAGACAGACAGCTATAGTAGCAGGAGGCCGGGGCCGGGAGAGGGAGTCAGGAAGGAAGGACCCTCCCAGTTAGGCTTCAGCCAAGACCAGAAGGATGAGGATGAGTTTTCTGTGCCCGGAAGAGGAAAAGGAAGTGGAAGGGCAATGTGCCAGGGAGTTAGGGTCCTGCATGTGGTTCCATGTGGCTGGAGTGTCAGGTACTCGAGGGGCCCAGCTGGTGAAGTTGGCAGGGAACAGATCAGATCACACAGGCCTGGTGAACCTCAGCTCTTTTTTTTTTTTTTTTTTTTTTTTTTTTTTTTTTGAGGATGCCTGGGAGCATATTAGAAAACATCTTATGTTACAACAAGAAAAACCTATAAAAACATTTCATCCCAGGGAAAGCCTCCAGGGCTGGGGAGCAGGGGTGTCAGAGCACATGGACAGTCCAGACCTGGGACGCCCGGTCCTTGGCCGGCTCCCACAGCACCACGTGATCCCGGTCATAGCCCCGGCCACCCTTCACATCTAGGATCCGGCCTTCGAACATCTGGCTGCAGATATGGCCTGATTCACTGATGCTCCACGTCTGACGGGGCAGGCGGCTCTCGGCCCACAGCACAGCCTTGGAGCCTGGGCTGGGGGGCCCAATCACCTGCAGGCTCATGGTAGGGGCTGCCTGGTTCTTTAGCAGCCCATCCTCGTAGTACCGCCTTAGGAGTCCGCGCCTTAGCGCAGGGCCAGTGAGCAATTTTAACAGGCCGACATGTCATGTGTATCTTGGAAAGATCCCACGTGAGAAGAGTTGTCTTCAATAACCTCTCAGTTTCCTTAAGGCTCTTAAAGTCATTCCCTATGAATCCCAGTTGTTCAGTGGAAACTGAACACTCACTGGAGTTTTGGTTCTGGCTCCTCGTTGTTCTAGGTTTGTGACCTTGAGCAGATCACTCTCTCAGCCTTTATTTCTTCATGAGTGCCCTGGGAATGATAACACATGATTCACTTTGACCTGCATGATCTGTGAAGTTTGTTCAGGACCCACCCACACCCGCGTGCACACCACACAGGCATGTGCAAATATATACACATCAGCTTTGCAAATCCTTCAGTGTTATGGAATACAGATGTAGGGCATCATTTCCCCTCCAGTCAGCCAGCCTCTGAAATCCACATCTGCTTGGGGAGTGTGTAAGTCATCACTTTTTCTGTTGCCAAGCTTCTCAGAGATTGCCTCAGGACTCTAGGGTGCCCAGCCCTTCAATTCTGCAGCTTTTGTAGGGTGCATGTGCTTTATGTCCATGGTTTCATTTAACTTACCTCATCTCCTTAGAGATAAGTATGAGAATTTCGTCTTATTAAAGAGGTTACTAGACTTGATCTTTAAAATTAGCCCTAATAATATAAATAATAGTGAAAGGGAATATAAAGGAAGGGAAAAGAAATGTTGGGAAATATCAGGAAGGGAGACAGAACATAAAGACTCCTAACTCGGGGAAACGAACTAGGGGTGGTGGAAGGGGAGGAGGGCGGGTGTTGGAGGGGAATGGGTGACGGGCACTGAGGTGGACACTTGACGGGATGAGCACTGGGTGTTTTTCTGTATGTTGGTAAATTGAACACCAATAAAAATTAATTAAAAAAAATAAGATAAAATAAAAATAAAATTAGCCCTAATGGGGGGCACCTGGCTGGCTCAGTCATGTGACTCTTAATCTCAGGGTCATGAGTTCAAGCCCCATGTTGGGAATGAAGCCTACTTTAAAAAAAAAAAAAAAAAAAAAAAAAGCCCTAATAACACAAGTAGCAAACTGTAAGGAGGAAATTTGCAATTTAAAATTTAGCAATCAGGGATCCCTGGGTGGCGCAGTGGTTTGGCGCCTGCCTTTGGCCCAGGGCGCGATCCTGGAGACCCGGGATCGAATCCCACGTCAGGCTCCTGGTGCATGGAGCCTGCTTCTCCCTCTGCCTGTGTCTCTGCCTCTCTCTCTCTCTCTCTCTCTCTCTGTGCGACTATCATAAATAAATAAATAAGTAAATAAAAATTTAAAAAAAAAAAAATAAAATAAAATAAAATAAAATAAAATAAAATTTAGCAATCAACTGGGTTTTATATGGAAGTGATGAATCATTAAATCCTACTCCTGAAACCAATATTACACTATATGTTAACTAACTAGAATTTAAATAAAAATTTAGGGGAAAAATTTAGCAATCATAAATAAGCTTATTCAAAAACATCATGATTGTATTAGTTTCAGGGTATGAAGATATACTGTTTACTTTAGACCACATAGGCTGTGTAGTCACATCTAAGCTAATTTATTTCTTTTGTGTCTTGAATTTAGGTTTTTCAGAAACGGATGGCAGAGTCAGGGTTTCTCAGTGAAGGAGAGATGGCCTTGATATTTGTAAACTGGAAAGAGCTCATCATGTCTAACACAAAGCTACTGAAGTGAGTTGTGAGCACCCCTTGCCACTGCAGTGGACACCCCCAGACCCTAGGAGAGAGACTTTCTCTCTCCCTGCAGGGCTGTTTTGCAAAGGAACTCACAACTCTTTTCTGTTCCTTCAAGCTTTTTATTTTATTGTCATTTAATGAAATGCCCTGTAACTGTAAAATACATAACTATGGAAGTCAAGAAATATATAGCAAAGAAAATACTTTGACGAAACAAAGAAAAAAAGTAAATCATAAAATAAACAAAATTTCGAAATATACTTGTCTGTTCTGGGTAGAGTAGGAGAGAAGCTGCAGCCCATGACCCAGACATACTGGCTGGTCTGGCAGGCTCCTCAGGCTCCGTGTGAAATTCCACTCCTTGGGGTGATCTCCTCGCCACTGCTATGTCTTTGCACCCCTTAGGGGACAGCAGCTCTCCTGGGGACAGTGCTCACCTCCACCTCCATACCTGACCTTTGTGGGCTCCTGCTCCCTTTCTCCCCCTACAGCATGTGGGAAATTCTTTTCTTGGTTCAGCTGGGAACAAGTTAGAATTTTCTAAAGGAACTTTGCTAAGAAACAAAGATGAACCCAAAACAATTCCAAAGACCTAGAAATACCCCAGAGTATGAATTTCATTTCTTACTCTTCTTTGCTAACATTTTACCTAGATTGGCTTGGCCAGTGGAGCATAGGCCCCAGCTGCCTCCTCCTCCTCCTCACTCTCCCCTCACAGTGCCAGGTTTTTAGGTGACTTGCTGGTTGTCCTTATTTTAGTTTCCCATGATATTCATCCTTTATATACCAACTACATCCATTGAAAACAGACACAGTGTGTCGGTTGCAGGGCCTTGCGGGTACGGAAGAAGACAGGAGGAGAGAAGATGCCTGTGCAGATGATTGGGGATATCCTGGCAGCTGAGCTGTCCCACATGCAGGCTTATATCCGGTTCTGTAGCTGTCAGCTCAATGGAGCAGCTCTGTTACAGCAGAAGACAGATGAAGATGCAGATTTCAAGGAATTTTTAAAGGTAACTCCATCCTGAGATCACAGGCAGGCCCACCCCGTTCCGAGCCTACAGGCGGAGATGTACAGCTGCATTGTCAGGAAGCTCAGGATGGGGAAGGGTACTCCACCAATTTCCAGAGGAAACACCAATATGGCAAAGAATTTTCTGAATATTTGTGTCACCTTCCATGTCAAATTGATATTTTTTGGCTCTAGGACCATAATTTTGCCCGTCTATTAGTAGAGTATTATTTAAGCCTATTTACTTAAATCAGCTGCTTTATGCTCCAAAATATCCAGAATGTCACTTTATTAAATTTGTAGATGGTGTTTATTTTGTATCCATCTTATTCCAGGAAGAGTATAAAATAGCTTACTCAAATATATGAAAAGCAACAAGATAAAACGTTGTCAATGGATGAATACAGTGAGACAAAAGGAAATGAGAGGTGATGTAGGACGCTACATAAAACGCATGTGTATGACCCTGTCCATGTGCTCCAGGGGCACCCCTATGTCCTCAAATCTTCCAGAAACCAGTGAGAAGAGGACACAATCGGTTCTGTGATGCTGTGGTCATAAATTAAGAACAAACATTTGGTAAAGAGAAGTATCGATAAAACAACACTCAGAGACCACTACGTGTAACAATGAATCAGCAACATCTTTCTAGAGATACAACAGTGAGCTTCGGATGGCTGCTGATTATAATAGAATATCATGTTGTGATAACGCATTTCAGTGATGTTGTTCAGGAGTAGAAACTATTGCCACACATGTCAAAGTGGTGAGAGAAATGAAAGTCAAATCTGTTTTCTTGCTTTTTTACATGTCTTCTTGTCTTTTTGGTTTCTGAAACACTACATATTGAGATCTGTATACAGCCACAGTGCCTTAAGGGAGAATGCAGAATTTTAATGTCATTATCAAAAAAGAATGGAAAAAAATAATTAAGCATAAAATATAACATGTTTAGATGGAGGATAAAAATTCTAACAGAAAGGGGTTCCTGGGTAGCTTAGTAGATTGGGTCTCTGCCTTCAGCTCAGGTCATGATCTCAGGGTCCTGCAGTCAAGCCCCACATCAGGCTTCTTGCTCAGTGGGGAGTCTGTTTCTCCCTCTCCCTCTGCCCCTCCACCCAGTCTTGCTCTCTTTCTCTCACTCAAATAAATAAAATATTTTTTTAATTTGATGTTTACATTCTAAAGCATAAGACTTTTTAAATTTTCCAAATAGTAAAAACAATAGCAATGTAAATAGGTTATCAGTGTCATCACAACTGTAACAATAGTAAGAAATAAAAAATGTATAGTCTTATAATGAAAGGCATTGTGTCCATTACATTAAAAACAAAATCTGGCAATAAGCCTTGTTGTAAATGTTACTTTTTAAAGTTTTTGTTTGTTAGATTGTTTTTTTAATTTGAGATAGAAAAAGAGTATGAGCAGGGGAGGGCAGAGGAAGAGGGAGAAGCAAATTCCTCTCTGAGCAGGGAGTCCTGCCCAGGACTCTGGGATCATGACCTGAGCTGACGGGCATAAGCTGAAGGGCAGACACTTAACTGACGGACCCACCCAGGTGCTCCCTAAATGTTACTTTTTTTAAAGTCTCAGAAAATACAGAAATAAAAGGCATAGAGATGCTTGTTATAGCAACATATATAGATATATCCAAAAACAAAAAGAGGGGGCAGTTTTAATATCCCAAAGCAGGAAATGGTTAGGTAAATTACAGTAAATGTGCTTTTTGGTCATTACAAATGGTCATCCAAAAAAAAGGTCATCCAAGAGTACTAGCTACTGTGTTTGGGTACTATATGAATAATATATCATATTAGCTTATATATTATATATTATATATATTATATATATACTATATTAGCATATATATTATATGGAGCTAACAGTCTGCAAGGTCACCGAGACACCTCAAACGTGATACCTCTACCTACCTTACCCATTCCAGAGGTGGTGTTATAATAAAGTGGCCACAATTATTGTGGACACTCCAGAAGGATCACTGAAAAGGAGGGAAGGTGTCAAGAAAGGGGAGGGCCTGACCAAGAGGAAGCATAATCTCAGTCTTCTGAAAGGAGTATGAATTAGCCAAGTGAAGAAAGAGCAGAAGGAACAGTACCAAAGGCCAATGCATTCATTACCTGGCTCGTCGTAGGTGCTCTAAATGGTAGTGATGGTTTCTAATAAAGCAGAGACAACAGGCAGGCAGAGGCAGGGGAAATCAAGAGCTATTTAGAAGCTAGACTGGTGACAAAGGTGACTCCCAGGTGTGTGGAGGGAAGATGGGTGCAGGATGGTTCTGGCAGCTCAGGGATGGAAGTGGAAGAAAAGGCTTTCATGAAGGAAGATGAGGACTTTGGGGTCTGCTGAGGTGCCTGTAGGGGATCGGGGTAGGAGGGAAGGAGAGTGATGCGGCAAGTACGGAGCGCCTGAGAGGGTCTGGGTGACGCTCTGGGCCTCAGCTGTGCGGGGTCTCGGGCAGCACCCACAGTGGACAGCAGGTAGAGGAGAAGAAAGAAGTAAGGATCAGGAAGGGGGCACCTTGGGAAGACAGCTATCAGTGGTTCTGGAAGCAAAGGAGGAAGTGATGGCACAGACTGCCAGATCCAGGTAAGACGGAAAGGGCTGAAAAGCATCTGCTGGCTTTACCAAATGAGGGGGGAAACTCCTGCTGCTAATCTGATACGTATCATTTTGAATCTTGAGTTTTTAAAAGAAATTAGAAATCTAAAAGGTGGTCAATGTCAGGAGTACAGTGTTTCCTTTGTCTTCACTGATGCTATGAGTTCCTCATGAGCCTCTCAATTATCTGCAGAAGCTGGCATCTGACCCTCGGTGTAAAGGAATGCCCCTCTCCAGCTTCCTGCTGAAGCCCATGCAGAGGATCACCCGCTACCCTCTCCTCATCAGAAGTGTGAGTGCCCCGGCTGGAACAGGGTCAGGACTCTCTGAGGTCCACAGAGGCCACGCTCAGGGAGCCCCTGCCAGGTGGCCTGATGGACCAGGTGCCACGTTTGTGCGTGCACGGGAACACACACATGCAATCCCCATTAGGCAAATCAGAGTCATCCAGTATCACTGGGGTAGTGACTCCCCTCCCCCAGGAGACTCTCCGGGCCTCTCAGAGTCATGAGTGTGTGTTTCTAAGCAAGGTAAGTGCCCTCCAGGTCTGCAGCCGTGGAGCTTGTCTTGAACCCAGACAGAGGCCACTCTTAGTATGACCTTCGGCTCCAGTCTTTCTGCTGAGATCTGAATTCATCTACCAGCTAGCTAAGCACCATCACCTAGAGGTCTCAGGAGTCCCCGACTCAGCATGCCCCAGCCAGAGCTCACCACCGTCCCCTTGCCGTTCGCATTCCAGCAGTTCTAAAAGTCCATCCATCTCTGAACATAAGCTGTGTGGGCCTCTTCTAAGGAGAAGGTGTTCCTTATAAAGTGTTTTTTCCACAAGTTATCATTGATACAATTGTAATCATCTTACAAAGAAAAATAGCCTAAATAATATGACTGTTACTTTTATTGATTATCCCTTGACCACTGGTCTCTAAGCCATGTTACCTCATTAATGGACCTTATGTTACAGTTAACGATACCAAACTGACCCATTAATACACAGTAATCCACAGCCCCTTACCTGAAATATTTTGAGGCAGATATATTTCAGAATTCAGAATGTAATTTAAATACTGTATATTATATGACATTACAACAAAGCCTGGACATCACCTTTAACCAAACACAGTAATATTCCTACAGTGAAATACATGAATAATCACTTTTAAGTAGAATAAATAAGTATATCTCTTCAGTTTAGGTCAGGTTTTGCCACCAAATGAATATTGAAAGAAACTTCAGGGGTGTCTGGGTTGCTCAGTCGGTTGAGTGGCTTTATTTCAGGTCATGACCCCAGAGTCCTGGGATTGAGCCCTAAGTCAGGCTCCTTGCTCAGCAGGAAGTCTGTTTCTCCTTGTCCCTCTGCTCCTCCCCCTAATCCTGCTCTCTTTCTCTCTCTCTCAAATAAATAAATAAAATATTTAAAAAGGAAAAGAAAGAAAGAAACTTTAGCCTTTCAGGGCTTTGTCCCATTTTGGAATTGTAAACAAAGAACTGTGACCCCAACATGACTAGAGTCCAGACAGGAGCCATCTGCTGATGGGACCACTAATTTCCAGAGGCGCCACAGAGTTGTACCCCAGCCTCTACTCTTTTGCATTTGTAACATTAGTTTGAAGTCACTTCAGAGTGAACTGAATGTGTTTTCCTATAAGCTGATGACATGATCTGATTGTATTTTCCCTGTAGCAAACAATTCATTGCTTTCTTCATATTTTTAAAAAAAAATCAGTGACCCCCAACATACTTATATGTTGCTATCCAGCAAGTTCACATACTTCTGAGAGCTGCAGCCAGGTTAAACTGTTGGGTTAAATGCACGTGGCTTAAATTACCGGGGGAAGGTAGGGAGACACCCTTTAACACGTGTACTATTACCAAGACCCCCCAGAGAGCCATCAGCCGCCCACACGTTTCAGGACATTTGATCCATGTAGCACTTGGCACACCCTCTTGTAACTGAGTCACCTGTCTCCCCCAGAACTCTGGAGCTGTGAGCCTCTCGAGGGCAAACAATTATCTTACTGTTGTTTAGCCAGTGCCCAGCACCCAGCACATACAGCAGCCAATAGAACATCTGGGTGGGTGGGTGGAAGACACTCTACTTCCCAGATGATGCAGCCCACTCTTTTCCAGATTCTAGAGAACACCCTGGAGAATCATGTAGACCATTCCTCCCTAAAGCTGGCTCTTGAGCAAGCAGAGGAGCTTTGTTCCCAAGTTAATGAAGGAGTTCGGGAAAAAGAAAATTCAGACCGACTAGAGTGGATCCAGGCACACGTCCAGTGTGAAGGTCTTGCAGAGGTGAGGCCTGTGGTGCTGAGCTGGGTGCCACTAGGCAGGCTCTGGGTGGGGAACCAGCTGCAGGCCTTCCCCTACTGTGGCCAGGACGTGCCTCAGCCCAGGCCCCGTGGACTCACCATCCTGCCCCTTCTTGGGTTCTCATTTTCCTTTCTTATAGAGAGAAATTTGGTACTTTTGAGTTCTTTGAATTAATTTATAAAACCCCTATTCTGTGGATATAAGTAATCATTTTCACCATGCCAGTTGTTTGAACTCTGAAGGAAAAAAAAAAAAAAAGCAAGGCTCTTTTGTGTCAAGGTGAATGATTACAGCCACATTCTGAACCAGAAGATTGCACCACAGCACCTCAGGTCCAGGGCACCGGCCTCTCAAGGGGTCCGGGGAGGCTTGTGCTGGGACTTAGGATGCTACAATTTCTCTTTAAGCAACTTATTTTCAACTCACTCACCAACTGCCTGGGGCCCCGGAAGCTTCTGCACAGTGGGAAATTATACAAAACCAAGAGCAACAAGGAGCTACACGGATTCCTCTTCAACGACTTTCTGCTTCTGACCTACATGGTCAAGCAGTTCGCTGTTTCCTCAGGCTCTGAGAAGCTTTTCAGCTCTAAGTCCAATGCCCAGTTCAAAATGTATAAAACGGTAAGTGTCACGTTCCTGGCCGTTGCATCAGGAGCATAACGAGGTGTTTCCTTCACCTTGAGGACCTCCTTCCCCGTCTCCAGGTGGGTTACTCCTCCATTTCCCAGGGAGGAAGCCCTAGGGTGGTTGGGCTGCATTGCTCCCCCCACCCCCGACAGCTGGATTCCAGCTGTGGCTGCTGGCCTCCTTCCTGGCAGACGTGACGTGTGATCCCACCTCTGTCCACATTCAGCATCAGGTCTCTTGGAACTGAAGCTGAAGCAGAGTGGTAAGTGTAGGTAGAAGAGGAGAGACCACGTCCTGTGAGCTCCTGTCCCCAGTCCAGTAACCTCTGATCTGCCCAAGATGTTTTCTTCCACAAAATGGACACAGTCTCTTTTTCCCTAAGTAAAAGCCTCAAGAAGTTAGACCCTTCTCTGCTTATTAACCAGGTTCTTCAGAACAGAAGGAGGGTTCTGGCCCGTCTCACTGCCTGTGTTTTGACCCTCTTTCAGCCCATTTTCCTGAATGAAGTCTTGGTGAAACTGCCCACAGACCCTTCCAGCGATGAGCCGGTCTTCCACATTTCTCACATTGACCGAGTCTACACCCTTCGAACAGACAACATTAACGAGAGGTCAGTCCTGACAACGTGTAACCTACCTGAAGCCTGGACATCTCCCTCTCATAAATCACCTCTGGTCCTGCTAATTCTGCATGTCCAAGCTCCCTAACCAGTCCCACCCCCCTAGTCTACTGGTCAGCCTTGGTGTAGACATGCTGGGGTGCTACGATCACCTCTCCATGTGTCCCTGCCTCCAGGCCCTCCTTAGGATCTTCCAAAATGGGAGATCCAGCATCTTGCTTCCTACTGAAATCCCCTGTGCAGCAGTCCAGGCACCTTCACCCAGTTTCTGAGGCCCCCTGTGTGCATCTCAGCCGCAGTCCCTTCCCCCACCCCACATGACCTGTGCTCCAGCCAGAATATCTGCCCTCCTCCTATGGAGCGCCATGCTCCTGCTCTCTGGCCAGCCATGCGTCCTCTGTAGTGGAGCTCAGCACCTCTGTGATGGCAAACGGGGATGGAGGGGTGCTCCTCCTTTTCTGTGCACTTGGTTCTTTGATTTCAGTAGAATGTCCCTCTGTCATGCTGAATTGCCACTGATGGGGCACACTGCATCTTCTATTTGGGGGGGGCGGGGCAGGGCAGCACAGTGCAAGTGCCTGGTGTTTTATAAGCAGTAACTGTCTAGAAAGTCTCAGCTTGATCTTCAACTAGCAAATAAGTCTTTCAGTTCAACTAATATTAGGTCTATGATTGGAAATTTGTCAAAGCCAAGGTTAGCACAGGCGTGAAGAAGGAGCATAGAGCTTTGGAGCTCCTGGTTGAGCCTGTGAGGTGTGTGGGAAAGCCGCCCCAAGGCTGTGTTCTGCTTCTCCAGGACTGCCTGGGTCCAGAAGATCAAGGCGGCATCTGAGCAGTACATCGATACGGAAAAGAAGAAACGGGAAAAAGCTTATCAAGGTAGTTGGTGGTGCCTGGGAAGTTGGGAGCAGCTGCCAGGGGACCCCAGGGAGGGGCGAGGTCCCACCCTCAGGACACAAGCTGCTGCTGCCCCTGCAGTGAGAGGACTAAACAGAGACAGCCTGAAAGACCAGACTTGCTGGGGGACCAGACAGCAGAGCCCACTTAGCTGCTGCCGCCCGTGGGACCTCCCTGAGCCCTCTAGCCACTACACGGCGAGGGGCATCCAGTGCCAGCCCCAGGACCTCCCTTCTGTCTGAGGCAAAGGAAGAGGGTCCTCTGCAAAACCAAGCCCACTTCTGCTTGGTCCATTTCGCTTCACCCAACTTCACGTCTATGGCCTGTTTGCCTTCAGCTCTGTGCCTTCTCTCTGACCGCAGCCTCTGCCCCAGCCCTCCTCCACATCCACCCATCCTCCCTCTCTGGACAACAGCGCCTGGATCTCAAGGCTCTCCTCCCCATCACCAGCCCTTCATCCCACTTGCTGTCCCTATCCTGTGCAGATGGCTCCCTCACTTGACACCAGTGACCTAACCCAGGGCTTGACTCATCTCCCCTTCTGAGGCCCCTGCACCCAGTGGCAGGAAGTCAAGGATCCTCCTCCCGTTGTACCTGGAGCTCCGCCCTTGCCTAAGCCTCTCTCTCAATTTCATGAAAGTCCTGCTGGGCTGCTTCCCTGACCCCACACTCTACATACACCTCACTTCTCCCGGCCACCTGCTGGGCTTCGCACCTTGGCACCTCCTCCTGAGCAGCTCTGTGGATGGCAGTGTTGTCCTGGCCACATGGACTAGAAGCATCTCTCAGCCCTCATGCTCCACTTCTCAGAGGCTGAGTTGCACACCTTCTATCATTCTCTTCCCATGTCCTGGTCCTTTCCTGGTGGCACAGCCCCATTAAGACCCTCCAGTCTCCACCCTGGCACGAGGGGCCCCATCACCCATCCTCTTCATTCCCAGAGTATTCTCATAGGGCTGAATCTCCCTGCTTAAGCATCTTCCTTGTTGCCTCCCAAATTAAGGACAAATTCTTAGCCCAGACTCAGGGTGCATCCCCAGTATTACCTGTTACGCAGCCCCTCTTCTCCTTTTCCCTCTGCCTCGCCCATACCACCACTGCCTGATGGAACAAACCGCCTCTGAACCCCTGCCCACACCGACCCTCAGGCCTTCCCTATCCAGTCCTCCCTCTCATGTTCCTGGCTGCTATAGCTGCAACTCTGTTTTTTTTATTCAGGTTTCCCTAATTTTGTTATATACTCTTGAAAGGTATGTGTAAATTGGCCTTTGCTGATTGAATCGTGTTTTAATGGTACTTAAAATGCTTGCTATTGAAAAAATCAACAACTGAATGATTTGTAAAGCATATAATAATCTCTTAATTGGTAAAAGATGTAAATCAGAGTTTTTCTGTTAGTTTTGCTTAACATCAATGTCTGTACATACTGTTATGCATTTTCTATGTGTTCAATTCTCTAGACATTTATTACTTACTCTGTGCCAAGCCCTGTGCTAGTCCTAACAGGCCTCTAAAGATGAATACGGCCCCGCCCTGCATTTAAGGGGAACTGGGGCCACTTCTCATAAAGTTTAGTTGCCCTAGTTTTGAAAAATCAGTAGCTCACCAACCACCCTTTTTGTTCATTTTTAAACCCTTGAGGGCAAAACCTGCTTAACTTCATATTTACAAGATAATCTGAGTTCACAGACTTCTTTCCCTCCATCTGGAAGGGTTTGGAGCACACCCTCAAGTAGAACAAAATCTTAAGTGAAACCGCTTTATAAGCTGACATGTTTACATGTAATTCATGTAATTGGAAAGATGGTGGGTGGCTAACAGACTTTAGTACCTGGTGGTGAATTTCTTACCTTGCCATGGATAGCCTCTGTGACACGGGCAGGTTATAGTCCTTTCTCAGCCTCTGTTCTCTGGTGTGTGGAGATGGCAGTTCTAAACAACTACCATATGGCATAAGGTACGGCTTAAATAAAACTTCTGTAGAGGTCTAGCACAGGTGCCTAACACAAAGTATCCAATAAATGTTAACTGCTTTTATTTTTTATTTATTTTTTAAAAGATTTTATTTATTCATGAGAGACCGAAGGGGGTGGGCAGAGGGAGAAGCAGGCTCCATGCAGTGAGCCCGATGTGGGACTCAATCCTGGGTCCCCAGGATCACACCCTGAAGGTGGCACTAAACCGCTGAGCCACCCCGGCTGCCCTTTAAATGCTGAATGGGTATAATGTATTATTTTATTAGTATTACAATTTGCCAGGCAACCGAGGGTTAATACAAGGCTGCATAAACAACACAAGCTCTGCAGCGGCCTCTCCTGGCAGAGGAGACTGTTAGGACTCAGAATTTCTGAACCCACAAGCTGCAGGACACTCAAGAGCTGGGGATAATGGATGTGTGGAGAGGGCGGGGTGGGGGGTGAGTTGGGCCTGCATCTTCAAGGCCAGGTAAGGATGCAGACAGGCAGAAACAGTGGACAAGATATCACAGCAGGTGACAGCCTGGGCCAAGGCACAGACCAGCCAGATGCTGGGCTACCAGGCCCAGTGCCACTGCAGGGGACACTGGGGCGTGTTAGGGTTGGTTAGACTGTACCTACAGTGCAGCGTCATCAGCGCACCACCTGCATGCTCAGAGAAGAAACTAACAAGACTTGTCCTTCCTCTTTTGTAGCTCGCTCTCAAAAGACCTCAGGCATTGGGCGTCTGATGGTGCAGGTCATCGAAGCTACAGAATTAAAAGCCTGTAAACCAAATGGTAAATGCTTCTTTCATTCAAAAGATGTGGTAACTACCCTGTTCTTTGCTGAGGACTCTTCTGGATGTTGAATAATGGGATGCCTTTTTAAAAATCAGTGTTTCAAGTGATGGTTGTTGGACCACTGTGTTTTCCCAATAAGTACTAGTGCCTCCCTCCTCAGTGCTTCTGAGAAGTTGCACTGACACTTGCCCAAGCTCATGGGGAAACAGTTGGGGTGTCAGAGCCCACACAGTTGCTCCCAGGCTTATGAGGCTGTCAGCACTGGGGACACGGAGACCACGAGGCTCCAACAGTGGCTCCTGCTGTCATGGTTTACAGAGAAGCATCCGTTTGGATCCTGCCTCTGCTCAAGGAAGGTCCTGTTGTCATTTATTTTACCTACAACACATGCCACATGCGTCTTTGGTTTGTTTTTGTTCAGGAAAGAGCAATCCATACTGTGAAATCAGCATGGGCTCCCAGAGCTATACCACCAGAACCCTCTCGGACACACTCAATCCCAAATGGAATTTTAACTGCCAGTTCTTTATTAAGGATCTCTACCAAGATGTGCTGTGTCTCACCATGTTTGACAGAGATCAGTTTTCACCAGATGGTAAAGTATAAATTGACCAGGGAATCCAGAGCTTCCCCAGTACTCTAAAATTTTGGGTCTAGATCCAGGGTACTTGGCTTTATTTTTACCCCATGATACCTAAGGAAAATGACACAACCCCATGGGCATCCACTGCTCATGTGGCAAGCAGAGCTGGGGGAGGTCCTCTCACAGGTAAAGGTTGGCCTCCAGTGTGTTTCCGATATGGACCCCAGTCACAACCTACACTCCTAATAGCAGCCCTGCTCCCAGCACCTACTGAGAGGGTGACACATTTTCTGACTGAAGGGCCTTGGATCCCAAAGAGGCAGTTTCAGAAGCAGTTTCCCTCCCAAAGTCCTCTTGTTCTGCATGCATCTATTCGGTATCGAATAGCCACTAAGCCAAAGAAGTTAATTGTTCTGGATTTGAAAGTTTTAAGAATGTTTTTAGACACTCCTCCTGGGGTAGTTTAACAATTTTTATAAAGAAGAAACTTTGACTCTCACATGTCTATTCACCAGATTTCCTGGGTCGTACTGAAGTTCCAGTGGCAAAAATTCGCACAGAACAGGAAAGCAAAGGCCCCACAACCCGCCGACTGCTGCTGCATGAGGTCCCCACTGGGGAGGTCTGGGTCCGCTTTGACCTGCAGCTTTTTGAGCAAAAAACTCTCCTGTAGGGGCCTCAGGGATCTGCCCAAAAGGCTGGGGCTAGAGCCGGACGGACGGTGCTGCTCCTGGGCCGAAGGAGCACCACACAGCTTCATCCATCACAGGCCACACGCGCCAGGGCTATTTTATTGCACACTAAATTGCTAGCAATCTATGCAAACATGATCTTTCCTATAAATAAACCAAACCCATAGCACAGTGCCTTGTATTAGTGTTAACATCTTTGGCTGTGTTTAGATGCCAGGGTTTCCATTTTCAGGGCTATAAAAAGTATTAAGTGGAAATGAGGCATCAGAACACCAGACACTACCACTTGGTCGAATGTGCCCCGTCAGGTAGTAGCCATTCCACCTGTGCCGGGTCACAGGCGCTCAGGAGGTGGAGGATGGGGAGAAACACTGCAGCCTGGGCGTGTGCACAGCCTGATAGTGAAGTAGGTCTGCTCGTGCACTGAATGAAGACACAGACTTGATCATTCTATTCCTGGTTAGACTTTGTCATCTCTGCTGAGACCATAGAGTTTGAAATATAAAGGGGAAAGCTTGATTTACTTTAAATACTGTGAACTCTAATGATATGGAAATATTTTTCAACTTTAATTTTCTGAAGTATAAATTATTTATGTAAATTCCTTGTTTTTGCATATTTCATAGGACATGCATCTTTAAGCTTTATCATTGCCAATATGTACAGAAAGAGAATAAAAATATAAGTTTATGAATGTAACTTCTTTGCAAATTTGATTTACTTTCCACCTAAAAGGCTCTTAAAAGGTAAGTTCAGGGGTTCCTTGTGATGAAACCTATTCCGTTCTGCTGACAGTGGTAAAATCCAAGGACTGGGTGGGGAGGGGGAGCGCCTAGGAGCCCGGAGCCTCTCTGACTTGCTCTGGACTCTGGGGCTTGGGTTCTTTGACCACTAGACTCCTGCGCTCTGTGGGTCCTTCTGCTCGCGAGGGTGAGCAGGAAACTCAGAGGTAACTTACGCATCTTCAGCCTCAGCCTCAGCTCCAGCAACACCTCTCCCTCCTATCACCTCTCCTCTCAGAGCTGCTTGCTGGGGCTCTGGATTTGGAGTATGAAATTTGTTTTGAATATTGATAAAAATAAGGTCTTACCCACTAAGTCCCTGGGTTAATGCATACAGCGGGACAAGGATCTGTCTTTTGGAAAGAACCATGCAGGCTGCGGGAGCCCTGATGCCCAGGGAGTGTGAGGAAAGATTCCGATGTCCCTCACCCCAGCCGCCGTTTCTGTCTCAACATAATCATTGGGCAAAAAAAAAAAAAAAAGCTAGAAAACATAACTCAGAATATTCAAGTAAAAAAGAAAAATCCATCATTCCAGGTATTAATCCTGGGCACTGACTTGTTAAGATTTAGATGTAAAAGAAATATGGCCCCATTGTCAACAGAAGAGACGCTCACTCAACATCTGAAACCAAAACAACTGGACATATTAAGGTAAAAGTTTGGCCAGTCAGGCACAGCCTCACTGATCTCATACAGGGCCTCCCATAGGGTCTTGGGAAGCAAGTTATGTGTTGGTCTCGGAGGCAGGTATGGGTCGATGTCCATGTCTGCCTCTGACTGGCTGACCTCCAAAGCCTGAGGCCGTTACTGATGGGTCAGGCTGGCTTAAAACCAGCTCTGGGATTACTTGTGACTCGAGCTACAGAATAATCCTTTTCCCAAGACTTGAATTTTCACTGAGCTGAACCGTGGCTAGAGCCATTTCTCCGTGTCTACATATGTCAGGGTTCCGTTCAGATTCAGAACAGAGGAGCCTGCAGGATGTAAGTCAGACAACTTCTAGGAAACTTTAGAGCACATTCAATGTCTGTACTCCTAGCAACTCCAGTCACCCACTTTGACCTGGGAATGAAGCTACTGTCCCTTAAGAAACCAAGTTCTCTCCTGAGACGTGAGCCCAATTTTCTGAAGGGTGAGGGAAGGAGGTGTGTCCTTAGCCTACCTGCACCCCCCAGGGAAGGACTGAGGAGACCTGAGGGGTGCCCAGCAAGTGCCAACCCCCTCCCTCAGTGCTCTTCAGGATCAGGACACTGTGGCAGACCAGCAAGATAACCACCCTCTGAAAGGGACCCAAATCCTGAGCAGTGTGACTGACATTACAGGGGCGAGGAGGGAGTGTGCTCTGGTGAGCAGCCCAGTGCTTTGGCACCAGAGGGCCTGAACCTGGAATCAAGACTATGCAGCTGACCTTGAACAAGCTGCTGAACCCCCTCTACGCTTCGTGTAATGAAATAATATTACCATCTTGCTGTGAAAACTTTTACATGGAATAAAACACCTCACACAGTTCCCAGTTCACAAGTGCTCACTAAATGGTAACTATTATTATTTGGTTATTTCTCACATGTCTGGAGAGAGGAAACCTGTTGGCAGCATTTTAGCCATTGCACAGACACTACAAACTAAAGCCCAGCGAAGACTTATTGCCAGTTGCCTCCTTACAGCTAGCACGATTCCTGG
This sequence comes from Vulpes lagopus, assembly GCF_018345385.1. Taxonomy (NCBI): domain Eukaryota; kingdom Metazoa; phylum Chordata; class Mammalia; order Carnivora; family Canidae; genus Vulpes; species Vulpes lagopus. The sequence goes on from NC_054828.1 coordinate 115,095,322, forward strand.
CAGCCTCACCTGAGCCCCAGCAGCCTCCCCAGGACCTCTGCTGTCATCACTCTTATTTCCACAGGCTGTGCCCCCTGCCTCTGCTGGCCTTCCCCAGCCACCCAGGATTGCGGTCTACACTGTCTGGTTCCTCAAACCTATGAACAGAGGGAAGGGCTAAGTGTAGGGTAGGGAAGAGGAGCTTACAGGGGCAGAGAGGAAGGCCTCGGAGGATCCTACCCAACACTCAACCCTGAGCTGAGACCTTCCAAGCAGCCTTCCCCTCCCTGCTCCGCTGCTCCTCTGATGTCTTCAACTCCCAGCCAAGGCTTTCCATATCTTTGGACTCCACAAGGTACTAACCTTTTACTGGTGGAGCAGAGATGACCAGCTATCCACAAAACACTTGCTTTCCCTGCCATTGTGCTGAGAGCAGTGAGGGGCCCTCTTACCTTCTCGGGTTGACAGGAATGATTTCCCCAGGGCAGCCTTGGAATCTGGGCACTGAAGATGACAAAGTTTCCATCAGAGTCCTGAAAGGCTGCATTAAAGAGGAACAGCCTGCCAATCTACCCCATTCTGGTACCTGAACGAGAAACTTCTCTTGTGTGTAAACCACAGTCCATTTTCTGACTCTCTTGGTAACAGCTGTTAGGTTACCTGCCAGAAGAGCTGAGCTGACTGCGGTCCCATTCAGAACTGACTGAGGGGCTTGGCTCTCAGAATTATTCACAGAGACAACTGCTGAGGAAAGTGTTATGGAAACTTACCATATACAGAGAATCTGTTTCTCTCTGAGAGACTGGGGAAAACAGTGGGATTGGGTAGGACTTAGGTCATAAACTATCTCACAAGATTTTCATGCTATGCAGAAGAACTAGTCCCTCGTCCTCTATGTGCTGGAGGCAAGAGGGGGGCAGCTGGTGAACGCAAAGATCCATTGCACCCCAGACAGTCATGAACCCTTACAGTTCCCAAGTACCTAAAGGCTTCTCTGGAAGTGTCCTCCCCCTGGGGCATTAGGATATAGGATGTGGGAGATAAGAGGGTGGAAGGGAAGAGAGAGCAAGAGCTATTCATGTGCCAATCAGATCGTGAGCTCTTAATAAACCTGTGTGTGGATGGGACCCTGGGTGGCTCAGCTGTTGAGCATCCGCCTTCAGCCCAGGGCGTGATCCCAGGGTCCCAGGATCAAGTCCTACATTGGGCTCTCTGCATGGAGCCTGCTTCTCCCTCTGCTTGTGTCTCTGCCTCTGTCTCTCTCTCTGTCTCTCATGAATAAACTAAATCTTTGAAAAAAAAAAAAGAAAAAAGAAACCTGTGTGTGGAAAATGCTTACATATGAAATAACTTTCATGGGGCCGCCTGGGTGGCTCAGTCAGTTAGATACCTACCTTTGGCTCAGATCATGATCCTGGGGTCCTGGGATGGAGCCCTGCATTGGGTTCCCTGCTCAGCAGGGCGCCTGCTTCTCTTCTCTCTGCCCCTGCTCATGCTCACTTTCTGTATCTCCCTCTCTCAAAGAAGTAAAATCTTTAAAAAAACAAAAACCTTCATGTATTGAAACCATCATTTGGCCTAATTTTTAGTATAAATTTCATTTCAGAACATCCCCACCTATTATGACTACTAAGGAAAACAAATCTTTTGGTCTGGTTTGGATGTATGAATGCTAGAAAAATGGCAGAAGAGAAAAGAAATCTTAAAGGGCAGAACACTGTGGCCAGGGTTTCTCTCTTAAAAGGGCATAGTCTGTCCCCCCAGCATTCACCAAAATGCTCCTTTTCTGAGTTTCTAGAGCCTCAGGTTCCCTGCCTCGGGCTGCCCATATGCAGCAGCACAGAGCCCAGAAGCAAACCCATCATTACTTGTGCATAAAATAAAGCCTCTTCTGCATCCTCTTTTTCACTCCCTTCTTTCACTCCTGCCTTCTCTGCCCTGCAGAACCCATGGGAGAAGGAGGGATTTGTCAATGATTCAGATTTCAATATCAGGGTCTGCTATCCTGTGCATGTTGCAAACTCTTGCCACCCACCTGATCTTCCCCGTTGCCCCCAAGATCTCTTCTGCTCACCACACAATTCTTCTCATCCCTTTTATTCGTAGGTCGGTAGTCTTGTTCTCTTTATCAGGCAGATATCTATTTTCTGTATAGGTAAGTTTTTCAGGACTGCAAAGAAAAACATAAAAAAAATAACTCCAGGGACGCCTGGGTGGCTAAGTGGTTGGCGCCTGCCTTCGGCTCAGGTCGTAATCCTGGGATCCGGGATCAAGTCCCACATCTGGCTCCCTGTGAGGAGCCTGCTTCTCCCTCTGCCTGTGTCTCTGCCTCTCTCTCTCTCTCTCTCTCTCTCCCTCTCTCTCTCTGTTTCTCATGAATAATTTTTTTAAAAAGTAACTCCATAAAAACAATTGTATTGTTCAATAATTGTCTGAACAGAACATTAATTTTGCAAACTCAGTACTCACTTCATGAAAAGGCAGGCCTGAGTAGATATCACTTGGTGGCTGTCCATCAGGCAGCCTGCCCCACCCACACCTGTTGGCACAACCACTAGATGGGCCATGAGTCATGTGACCCTTCTCTGCTCATGGCTGAGGTACCTGGTCCAGAGCCTTGGTCCCTACAGTTGTAAGTGGGACCAGGTAGCTTCCAGGCAGTCTTGGAGTGCTCACACCAGAAACTCAGGCAGGCCTGGGGCACCCATCTTCCAGTACATGCATAAGAACACAGAGAAACCCAGTGTGCGGAGAAAGGAAGCAACTTCACAAAGCAGCTCTGATGAAAGGCACAAAGTCCCAAAGAGGAGAGGACATGGCTCTTAGTCCCTTAAGCAGCCTGGCTGTCCTTCTGACTGCTATGGTCCCAACAAATTCATATGTTGAAACCTAACCCCCAGTGTGATGGCATTAGGATGTGGGGCCTTTGGGAGATGAGTAGGTCACAAGGACACGGCCTTCATGAATGAGATGAGTGCCCCTATGAAAGAGGCCCTAGAAAGCTCCCTCGCCCCCCCTACCATATGAGAACACAGCAAGAAGGTGCCACCTAAGGACTAGACACTGAATCTGCCAGCACCTTCTCCTGCACTTACAGCCTCCAGACCTATGAGAAAGTTCTTTTATTTATAAGGCCCCCTGTCTCTGGAGTTCTGTTATAGCAGTCAAATGGGCTGAGACAGTGACCATGGCTCCCATAATAGACCACTGCTTTCTAACCTACCAAGTCTCCAAAATTGCCACCCGCCCCCACTGCCCTTTTTTGTTTTTTTAATATAAGAGGGATTCTGCTTTTGGGGCATCTGGGTGGCTCAGTTGGTTAAACACCTGCCTTCGGATCCCTGGGTGGCTCAGTGGTTTAGCGCCTGCCTTCGGCCCAGGGCGCAGTCCTGGAGTCCTGGGATCAAGTCCTGCATCAGGCTCCCTGCATGGAGCCTGCTTTTCCCTCTGCCTGTGTCTCTGCCTCTCTCTCTCTCTCTCTCTCTGTCTCTCATGAATTAATAAATAAAATCTTTTTAAAAAATAAAAATAAATAATAAATACCTGCCTTTGGCTCAGTTCCTGGGACTGAGTCCTGCATCTAGCAGGGAGCCTGCTTTGCCCTCTCCCACTTCCACTATACATGCACACTCTCTGTCAAATAAATAAAAAATCTTTAAAAAAAAAAAAAAGGATTCTGTTTTTCTGTAATTAATTGTAATTAAACTCTAATATAGCCACCTTGTCTTTAAGTCCTTACTTTACTGAGCAGCCATGTGGAGGCACCTCTAGGTGTATCCTCCCTGAGGGTCTCCCCAGGGCTGTCCCATCCCTGCCCTGGGAAGCCCAGGCCTATCACAGCATATAAGCCTCTCCTTCATTCCTCCATTCACTCCTCCATTCCTCCCTTCCTTCCTTCCTTCAACAAGCATTTTCTCATCCTCCACTGCATTCCAGCTAAGTGCTGGGAACACCAGGATAAAGACGACACAGTCCCTGCCCTCAGGGGCTTGCTGGGGTAGGAAAAGGCAAATGGAGAGTGTGGCAGTATATCCCCAGGTGATAATTTCCTCTTTTGCCAGGGTTGGGATGGCCAGCAATGCAAAGAAGAGGCAGAGGCATGAACCAGTGTGGCAGTTCAGGCACTTATAACTGTGCTGATCTGACCCTGATTTTTTGTAGTTTCTTTCTTTTCTTTAAGAGAAAGGAATTTTTTTAGATAAAGATAGAAAGGATGGCAGGACCCAGACAGCACCTAATGTGCTATGTTAAAAGTCTGGACTTCATTGTAAGGGTTATGGGAAACTTCTGAAGGGTTTTCAGTTGGAGAGGGTTGATCACTTCAGAGAGACTCCTCCAGCTGCAAGGTGAAGAATTCCCCAGAGGATACCAGACTAAAGGGGAGGAGACCATTGAAAGAGCTGAGGAGCAAGAAGGGGGAGATGAGGAAATATAGCCTTTGCCTTCCTGGAGGATAGTGAGTTACATAATCATTGATGTTTCAATTAAAATGTTAAAATTTATAAAGAAGCCAAGATAGCAGAAACGAAACATAAAACTTTCAAGTCAGAATTGGAAACAGAAAGTAGCATTGTTCATGCCAGCAAAATCCAGGATGAGAGACAAAAAGGAAATATCAAAAGAGCACAACAGGACTTCTACTTTTTGTTTAGGACTTACAAGTTTGCACAGGCCAACACTCTTGCTGCAACAACTAGAAAAACAGAATATTGACTACCACCACCCGGGATCCCTGGGTGGCGCAGCGGTTTGGTGCCTGCCTTTGGCCCAGGGCGCAATCCTGGAGACCCGGGATCGAATCCCACATCGGGCTCCCGGTGCATGGAGCCTGCTTCTCCCTCTGCCTGTGTCTCTGCCTCTCTCTCTCTCTCTCTCTCAATCTCTCTCTCTGTGACTATCATAAATTTAAAAAAAATGACTACCACCACCCTTAAAAAATTCATAATCTTAAAGTCATTGGACAATTTCAGAGAGGAAAGAGCTATCTCAGAATGAGCTGGCAAACTCTGACTATCTTCTCTGCTGGGGGAACTTGCCAACCTTGGGTAGCAGGGTATAGACTGACTCCTCCATGGTCCCAGCATATCCTTGGTGGATTTTTTTTCTCCCAGGTATGGTTGCTATCTTAGCAGTTGGGTAGTTAACCTTGCTCTCAACACCTCCCTCTCAGTAGTAAGCAAGTCAAACAGTGCGTTGGGATAAGGTCCCTGGTAGGGGATGGAGACCTTCCAGACCCTGAATTCAGACAGCCTTCCCCAAACCTATCTGAAAAAGAATGAAATAAAATGCTAGAACTATAAAAATAACTCCTGAAAATAGCTTACTGATGAGCTTAACAAAAGATTATTAGACACAACTGAAGAGATAATTAGTAAAATATCTAAAATCAAGTATAAAGTAACAAAAAAAGATAAAAAATACACACAAAAAGGTGTATCCAAAAAGACAGGATACAGTGAGAAAATCTAAAATATATTTAAGTGGAGTACCATAGAGAGTAGGGAGAGAATATGGCAAAGGTAATAAACAAAAATAAAATGAGAATGTCCCAGAACTAATTAAAGATATCTATTTACAGGTACAAGAAAACCTACGAATCCCAAGTTGGATAAATAAAAGAAAATTCACATCTAGAAACATCATATGAAACTACAGAAAATTAGACAACAAGAAAAAATTTAAAGCATCTAGAGAAAGATAGTTTTCTTTAAAGGATCAACAGTGAGACTAGCAGCTGAGTTTTCAACTGAAAGAGTAAAAAGACAGTAGGATAGGAGGAAGGAGAACGTGGTGGCAGAGGAAGACCCTAGGCTCACTTTGTCCCACAAATACAACTAGATAACTATCAAATCATTCCAAGTACCCCAAAAGTCAACCTTAAGACTGGCAGAACAACCTCCACAAATAAAGGTAGAAAAGAGGCCGCATCAAAGAAAGTAGGAAGAGACTCGGTTGGGAAAGAAACAGATTGCGGCCAGTGGGAAGGGAGATGTGGTAGTGGAGAAGGATGAGAGGCAGACTAACAGAGGCCCATAGGGGGAAAACGAATCCCCACAGTAACTGGCTTGGAAAGCAGAAGTGGCCATATTTCATGATTTAAAGCCTGGAGTTCTAAAAGTCAGCATACTTGGAAAAAAGATAAATAAATAAAAGTCAGCATAATTGGCTCTGGGAGAGCTTAGAAGACATTGGGGGTGCTCTTAGAGAGAAGGCAGGGCAACCAGCCTGCAGATATAGGGCATGGAAACAGTGATCTGAAGAGCACCTGGGCACACAGTGGGGAAATTAGTTGTTTATCTCAGAATGTGTCCTAAAGGGGCAGCATTCACAGGCCCCTCCAGGAACAAAGGAACTGGCAAGCACCATTTCCCTCCCCTACCCCTCAGCATGAGCACAGGGCCTCCTGTGAGAACTGTGACACTTGCTACCTAACTTGCTTACACCAACCCCTGCCCCACCCTGTGCTCCAGTGGAACTGCCCTTTCTAAAGTCATGCTTCCCTTAGTCCCAGTGCATCAGGCTTCCTCCTCCACAAGATGGGTCCAAATTTCTGCCCATACCACATTTCCTGACCCAGGAGTTTTTGCAGAGCCTCAGTTCCAGGGGTGGTGGTGACAGGTCTCATTTAACAAGTGGACCAGAGCACACCTAAAACACACCACATTCAGGCCAGGGACCAAACACTGCCCACAACAGGCAGAGAGCCTCTGGAGATGACTGGCCTGAAGGATAAAGTAGTCATGACAAAAGAGTAGAGCACACACAGAACACACTGGAGACACTCTTGGAAGTGCCAGGCCCTGGGGAACAGGAAATACTGCACAGCAGGGCATTATAGACCTCTTCTTCATAAGACCATTACCCTCAAGAACAGGAGGTATAGCTGATTTTCATAACACACAGAAACAAGCATAGAATCTTCTCAAAATGAGAAGACAGAGAAATTTGTCCCAAATGAAAGAATAGGACAAGGCCATAGCCAGAGATCTAAGCAAAAGAGATAAATAATACGGCTAATAGAGAATTTAAAGGAATATTCAAAAGAATACACAATGAACTTGAGAAAACAATGGAGATATCTATGAGATAATTAACACTGAGATAAGGAATAACATAGAGATAACGTGCTCAATAAACAAAATGAAACACACACTTGATGGAATGAACAACAGGCTGGAACAGAGGAATGAATTAATGAACTAGAATACAGAGTGATGGAAAGTAATTAAGCTGAACAAAACAGAGAAAAAAGAATTATGCAAAACAAGAACAGACTTAGAGAATTCAGTGACTATCAAACATAACAATTGTATTATAGGAGTCCTACTAGAAGAAAAGAGAAAGGGGGGCATAAAATTCATTTGAATAAATAATAGATGAAAACTTCCCTAATCTAGGGCAGGAAACAGATATCTGGATCCAGAAGGCACAGAGAACCCCCAACAAAATCAAAAAAGCAGATCATATTGTCATCAAAATGGCAAAATATAGTAATAAAGAAAAATATTAAAAGCAGCAATACCAAAGAAGAAAGTTACATACAAAGGAAACCACATCACTGGATTTTTCAGCAGAAAGCTTCCAAATCAGAAAGAGTGGCATGATATATTCAAAGTGAATGGGAAAAACCTGCAGCCAAGAATACTCTATCCAACAAGACTAGGAGGAGAGAAAGAGTTTCCCAGACAAGAGTGCCTGGGTGGCTCAGTTGGTTAAGAGTCTGACTCTTGATCTCAGTTCAAGTCTTGATCTCAGGATCATGAGTTCAAGTCCTGGGTTGGACTCCAAGCTGGGCATGGACCCTACTTAAAAATAATGAATAAACATAAGTTTCCCAGACAAACAAAAACCAAAGGAGTTCATGGCCACTAAGTCAGCCCACCAAGAAGTATTAAAGGAGACTGAATGGAAAAACAACAGGGATGCCTGGGTGACTCAGTGGTTGAGCATTTGCCTTTGGCTCAGGGCATGATCCCAGAATCCCGGGATCAAGTGCCACATCAGGCTCCCTGCATGGAGCCTACTTATTCCTCTGCCTATGCCTCTGTCTCTCTCTGAGTCTCTCATGAATAAATAAATAAAATCTTAAAAAAGAAAAGAAAAGAAAAACAACAAATGACAGTATGAAGGCAGGAAATACAAAAGCAGTAAAAATGAGTATTTCTGTAAAAAATCAGTCAAGGAACTCACAAAATGAAAGAGTGTAAAATATGACGCCCTATACTTAAAACATGGGGAGGAGACAAACTATTCTAAAAATAGATAAGGAAAAAAACTTCTAAATTCATTCTATGAGGCCAGCATTACACTGATGCCAAAATCTGATAAAAATACCACCAAAAAAAAAAAAAAAAAACTATAGTCCAATATCTCTGATGAACATAAATGCAAAAATCCTCAACAAAATATTAGCAAACCAAATCCAATGATACATTAAGAAAACATTTCACCACAACCAAGAGGGATTTATTCCTGACATACAGATGACCAAGACACATGAAAGATGTTCATCATCACAATGCAAATCAAAACTACAATGAGCTATCACCTTGGATCTGTCATAGTGGCTAAAATCAACAACAGAAGAAACAACAGGCATTGGCAGGGATGTGAGGGAAAAGGAATCCTCCTACCTTGTTAGTGGGAATGCAAACTTGTACACCACTGTGAAAAACAGCATGAGGTTCCTCAAATAGAACTACCCTACGATCTGGCAACTGCACTCCTGGGTATTTACCCAAAGATTACAAAAACACTAATTCAATGGGACACGTGTACCCCTATATTTACAGATTTATAGCAGCATTAATTACAACAGCCAAGATATGGAAGCAGCTCAAGTGTCCATTGATAAATGAATGGATAGAGAAGATGTGGTGTGTGTGTGTGTGTGTGTGTGTGTGTACATGTGTAATGGAATTATTATTCAGCCATAAAAAAAGAATTAAGTCTTGCCACTTGCAACAACATGGGTGAAGCCAGAGAGTATAATGCTAAGTAAAATAAGTCAGAGAAAGACAAATACCTTATGAATTCACTTATATATAGAACTTAAGAATCAAATGAGCAATGGGGAAAAAAGAAAGACAACCCAAGAAACAGACTCTTAACTCTAGAGAGCAAACTGATGGTTACCAGAGGGGAGGCGGGTTAGAGGATGGACTAAATAGGTGATACAGATTAAGGAGTGCACTTGTCATGATGAGCACTGGGTGATTAAAACACTTATAAAAGAATAAAATGTGTGGGAAAAAATCTTTGAAGTGTTATCATAGGAAGAAGACAAATAAATTTGCTATTAGTAACATTCACTGGGAAATTCAGTTAGTACCCTGGGACCAGCTTTTAAAAGTGGGGTGCTATCCTACAAGTGTGAATGGATTTTATCAAGCTCCTATATGTTGATTAAAATCATCTTCTGGGTAGAATTTTTTTTAAATACAGCAGGATACATGTCAAAGGAAAATAATTGACAACCAAACATTCTTAATCCTTTGGAAACATCCTTTAAGGATGAAGGTAAAACCTAGAAAAGGCTCTATATATACTGATTCTACCCATATGACATTCTGTAAAAGGCAAAACTATGGAGAGTGTAAGATTTGTTAGTTAGTGCACCCTTACCTGCATTTTCTATGAGTTTTGCTTGTTTCAGACCTGGCAGAGGCTTAATGCTGCTCTTCTGGAATAACACTATATAGAGTAAAAGTGAATTGGGGCAGTTTGGCATAAAGCCTGGCCTTCTCTGTCTTTTAAACTCTTTTAATGCGTGATCCCTGGGTGATTCAGTGGTTTAGCGCCTGCCTTTGGCCCAGGGCGCGATCCTGGAGTCCCTGGAGTCCCGGGAGTCCCGGGATTGAGTCCCGCGTAAGAGTCCCGCGTCAGACTCCCGGCATGGAGCCTGCTTCTCTCTCTGCCTGTGTCTCTGCCTCTCTCTCTCTCTCTCTCTGTCTATCATGAATAAATCTTTAAAAAAACAAACTCTTTTGATATATATCGTTTTCCTACAGGAAAATTAAAAAAAAAAAAATCTAAACACTCTTAAAGTCAACTCCAGTCACTCTTGGGGTAGGAAATCACTGGACAATTAGGAATCTCTAAAAAATAAAGCCCAATGATCACAAAAGTACCTGTTTTATATTAAAAAAAAAAAAAACAGCTCTCTTCATCCATCTCTTGCTGTCTTCTAAACAGAGGATCGCAAACTGATGAGATCATAACCTACAAGAAAAATAACTTTGAGGATCCCAGTACAGTTTGTATTAAGCTAAATCTATCTTAAGCATTCAAGTATGAATACCGTACACCAAAGAATAAGGACCATATGTCAATCCACAGAGCAGGGAAAGAAATGTCATCTGTCTTACTTCAGGACATTTCACTGAGCCATAAGTGACTGACCTCTATCATCCAGATAAAAGCAACAAACTCTGTCAAGAATCCTACTGCAAAAAAAAAAAAAAAAGAATCCTACTGCATCACTGTACTAGTCAATACATATTTGCTTTGCTGACACCATCATGCGCCACATTCCATTGAGCTCCTGTCCTCAAGGACCTCTCAGTCTAGAATAAAAGTCACACACAGGGATCCCTGGGTGGCGCAGCGGTTTGGCGCCTGCCTTTGGCCCAGGGCGCGATCCTGGAGACCCGGGATCGAATCCCACATCAGGCTCCCGGTGCATGGAGCCTGCTTCTCCCTCCGCCTGTGTCTCTGCCTCTCTCTCTCTCTCTGTGACTATCATAAATAAATAAAAAATTAAAAAAAAAAAAAAAGTCACACACAGTGACAATCTAGTCATGAGAAATATCAGGATGCTTTAGGAACACAAGATGGGGATGCCTGGGTGGCTCAGTGGTTTGGCGTCTGCCTTCAGCCCAGGGCGTGATCCTGGAGACCCGGGATCGAGTCTCACATCGGGCTCCCTGCATGGAGCCTTGCTTCTCTCTCTGCCTATGTCTGCCTCTCTGTGTCTCTCATGAATAAAGAAATAAAATATTAAAAAAAAAAAAAAAAAGGAGCACAAGGCAGTGCTCCTAAGTGGCCTGGGAGTAAGAGTGCTACTGGGAGACCTGACGACCAGTCTTTAAGGGTCTGTGAGAACAGGAGGGCAGGTGAGCCTCAGTATGGATGAGTGTTGAGACACTGGAGTACAGAGATTGCAAAGAAAGGTAGCTGTATCCTCCTCATTCCTCATTATAGGCTTTAGACTAGGGGCCATTTTCCCATTCTTTACTTTCCCCCGTACACCTGACCCAATACTGGTCCCTAAATATGTATGAGGTAAACAGTTCCTGAATAAGTGAGGCAGCAAAATGACTGACCAACATCATATTAGTGAGTCTCTCAGGGCTAAAGAGCCTTCTTATCTTCGTAACAATGATCTGCCTTTGTTTTCTGGAACAAGCAAAACAAAGCACTTCCCTCTTCAGAGCCACACACACATTTTTTTTTTAATGACTTATAATACCAGCTGGCTACTTTTGCTACACAGGAGTAAAAAACTAGAACCTTCAACTCAAAATTAACTCCTATATTGGCAAGTTTAAAATGTGTAAATGTATTACAAGCCCAACTACTGGTTCTCTGGGCAGCTTTTCCTGAATCTCTCCTTCTGCCTCCCACAGAAAGAAGCTTTGCCTCTTGGGCCATGACTCCCTGCCCTGATTCTGTGACACCTGTCACCCCCACTCCACTCGCTGTCCATGTCTTCCTCTCCCTCCTGGGCTTCCAGTTTGCTGAATGTGAGTGGAGAAATGAAAGAACAGAAAGATTATCACACACTTGTAAATTCCTCAGTAGGTGAAATTACTGCGGGTTCCTATTCTAAAACTCAGAGGAAATGCTTTTGTAGATTTTTTAATGAATACAGAGTAATTACAAGACTTCTAAATTGACTAGGTTTCTCCCAACCCTAGAGCTTCTAAGAGTGAATGAATGAATGAATCTCACTTACCTTTCCATAATTTGGGTCCTTTTTTGTCATATAAAAAGGGTTGTATACGGGAACCCTGGGTGGCGCAGCGGTTTGGCGCCTGCCTTTGGCCCAGGGCACAATCCTGGAGACCCGGGATCGAATCCCACGTCGGGCTCCCGGTGCATGGAGCCTGCTTCTCCCTCTGCCTGTGTCTCTGCCTCTCTCTCTCTCTTTCTGTGTGACTATCATAAATAAATAAATAAATAAAAATTTAAAAAAAAAAAAAAAGGGTTGTATACTTCAGTATCATAAAGGTCTCCAAATACAATTTCCTTTAGAAAGAAAAAATCACACCTAAGAGCAAATCACTGCATACAGACATGTTTTGCAAGATTCAAAGAGCCAAATGCTTTATTCTGTTTTTATATAAAATCATCGATTCAAAGGGTTAGAAGAAACCTCAGAAGTAATTTAGACTCCAATGAGAGCCCATCACCTTTGGGAGAAGTAATCATCAAGCTTTAGTCTGAAGTCATCAACTAGCCATAATCTGAGAACTTTCTGCTCTTTTGGTCATTCTTACCTCCAGTCTATCTATAGGCAGAGCTGAAATCTGCCTTGTCACTGCCAGGAAGAGATACTAGTTCTCTACCCCAAAGCAACGCAAAATTTATCTAATCCATCACCAATATGTCAGCCTTTTAAAGTTTTCATTCTCTCTTCTGTCATCTCTTCCTCAGGCTAAATATCCTATATTCCTTCCCACTCTTCCTCTCATGAAGTGTTGTCAAGCCTCCACCCTCTTCTAAATGGTTCTGCAACTGGTGAAGGTCCCTTCTACAGTGTGAATCAGGAGGGACAAGATAGCAATGGTGAGGGGAAGGGGAGGTTTTGATGCTTCCCACTATAAGTACCACCTTCCTTAATATAGCCTAAGAGCCCAGATGATTTCTTAGAAGTCAGTCGACTCTACACTGAATTTATTGTCATATAAAACCACTCACACTTAGGGGCACCTGGGTGGCTCAGTAAGTTGAGCATCTGCCTTTGGCTCAGGTCATTATCTCAGGGTCCTGGGATTGAGTCCCGCATCAGGCTCCCTGCTGAGCGGGGAGTCTGCTTCTCCCTCTCCTTCTGCCCCTCCCAACTCCCACTCATGCTCTCTCATGCACACTTTTTTTTTTTTTTAATTTTACCCAGCACTTGTGATGTGACTCAGTTATGGACAATGAGACCTAAGGGGAAATCTGCTAGGAGTTTCTGGGGACTCTTCTTGCTTCCAGATCAAGGGATCAGGTATAAGAAAAGGGTACCCTGGTACCATTCCTCACCCCTTCTTCCTGCCTTGAGCACAGACAGATCTAACACCTGAAGCTGTAAGTAATCAAATGTGCTTACAAATATAAGAGTGATGAGGAAAAACTGAAAATATTAAGATAGCAGAAAAGAATTATAGGAAAAAACATGGGTGATTAATGACATTGTTATGCTGCCAGAACCCACCAGAAGACCACCTACCTCTCAATTTCTTGTTAAGTAAATAATAAATGTCCTTACGGTTTAAGCTGCTCTTCTCTTTACATTTACCTAAAAGCATTCCTGATAAATCTAGTTCCAAATCAATACTTCTATTCCCTCCTTCTGAAACTCAAAGTTTAAAAATGTGTAGGGTGTATTACAATTCCAGGAATTCATCATAAACACAAAAATGTTAGGACTGTTTGAATAACCAGTGAAAATGTTGGCTTGATTCTATAAATTATGCTTTATTTAAAAAAAAAACTCACAGTACCCTTTTATTGGTGTGCTTTTAAAAACATTTAAAATTTTCATTTTTTCCAACCCTCTGTATTAAATTATTTGTCTGTAATTCTCTGCTGAAGAGGCTCTGCAACATTTTCAATCCATTTTTTATGTAACATCTCTTTTCTTCTTTCCTTAAAAATATCCATATGTTGAGAATATGTATCCAATCTCTAATGAAATGATACAAACAAGGAAAATAAATTATTAAGAAGTTTTCCACTTACCCTCATTTGAGTAAGGGGAGGAAACACCTATTTCCACTCCTAAGCTCTCAACATATTCAGGTCACAAGGTCCTTGCATAAGATAACTGAAGAACATAGTAAAGTTCAGGAAGAGAACCTGAGTGCATAGAGGAAGAAGAACCCAGAAAAAGTTCTAAACCAGAGTGTGCCTTTAGGTTACACCACATCCAAACTATTTCTAATTCATGAACCTCTTGCTTCTTTTTAAAGATTTCAAAGAGTTCCTATTACCCATTGCATGTCTCCAGCCTCCATCATCAGTAAAGTCTGTGACAAAATTGGTATAACAGAAAGAGCATTAGACTTGCTCCAGCAGGGCCTCTCTCTGAATCTACAGGAGAGCAATCCCACCTACCTTTTTTGATGCTCAAATGAGAATATATGTGAACTTCCTTTATAAATTATAAATTACAATACAAATGTTAAAGTATCATTTTAACACTAAACTTCACTCTCTCATTAAAATTAAAATTCCTAAAAAAATTAAATTAAATTAAATTAAAATTCCTTTGGGGCACCTGGGCAGCTCAGTGGGTTAAGCATCTGACTCTTGGTTTCGGCTCAGGTCACAATCTCATAGGTCATGAGATGGAGTCCCTCATAGGGGTCCTCAGGGAGTCTGCTTGAAGTTTCTCTCTCTCTCTGCCCTTCCCCTGACTTACTCTTTCTCTAAAGTAAATGAATATATTATTTAAATTAAAACTCCTTTAAGTTTATTGGGGCACTGAGGTGTCTGAGTCGGTTAAGTGTTTGACTCTTGGGGATCCCTGGGTGGCTCAGCGGTTTGGCGCCTGCCTTTGGCCCAGGGCGCGATCCTGGAGTCCCGGGATCGAGTCCCACGTCAGGCTCCAGGCATGGAGCCCACTTCTCCCTCCTCCTGTGTCTCTGCCTCTCTCTCAATCTCTGCGTCTGTCATGAATAAATAAATAAGTAAATCTTAAAAAAAAAAAAAAAAAGTGTTTGACTCTTGTTTTCAGTTCAGGTCATGATCTCAGGGTCATGAAATCAAGCCCAGCATGAGGCTGCAGGCTCAGTGGGGAGTCTGCTTGAGATTCTCTCCCTCTGCCCTTCCCCCCACTCACACTCTCGTTCTCAAACATAAGTAAATCTTTAAAAAAAAAAAATCTCTCCCCCCCACCTCATACTCGCTCTCTACCTCTCTCCAAAAAAAAATAATAAAAAGAAAAACCTCCTTTATTAATTTCATAGTAACTCTCAGTACTAATTAGTCATTACCCTTAAATACTATTTATGATGGTTTTACATATCTCCATGTGATGTGGGAACAAATGAAAAAGAGGTGAGTTTTAGTCAGAAAGAATTTCTATTCGGTACTAGAACAAATAGGGGAAGCAGTGAGAACAATCTCTTAGATCCCTTACAGCCAGATCTAGGAATCCTGACCTCTCTGTGATCCTGCAAGGAGGTGGCGCAATCTCAGATCTATGCTGTACAAATAAATGAATCAGAAGAGGCTCCTTCTCCCAGCAAAATGAAGCTCTGTGACACAGTAACATCCTCTTGGCCATGCTGCTCTGCAGCACTCTTGCTTACCTAGAACACACTTAGGGTCCACAGTCTGTAGCCAACTCTTACCTTCGCAACATAATTTTCTCTAAATAATATCACATGTACAGCTTCATCAATGTCTTCTCTAGCTAATGCCTAAAATTACAGAATTGAATATTAAGACATAAATCCTGAAGAAACCAACCAGAATGACAAAATTCATTGTATTTGACCAGTCGTTTCACTGTGTAACTACCACCTGTACCTCAAAGAATATTTTGTAACTTTTTATTAAGGAAATTTTCAAACATGATTCTCTGTGAATCCATCACCCAGGTTCAATAATTACCAGTTCAGAGTAAATCTTAGTTCATCTAAATTCCTGTTCACTCTCCCCTGCCCCCCAACCCAGAGTATTCTGAAACAAATGCCTTACATATCAGACCACGAAATCATTTCTTTTAAGTACTAAGAAAGCTTACTAACTAAAGGGATCCTCTATCAAATGAATCCTCTTTTCAGGCATTCACTAGTTATGTTGTAAAGGGCCCTTGAAGTTCCTGACTTCTGCTAGGTCTCTTTATAAGTCAAAACCTCTTTTTTAGTCAAGAAAAGACAGTGGCAGTTCCTGGCCAAGGACTAAGATGGACTTACATCTAGTGACGTGCTGTTTCCACTATGGGTTTGGGTACAGCTGATGCACTTAAAATCTCACCTTAGGGCTTTTCACTTGCCACCATCTTCTAGCTTTTATGCTTATAAGGAACAAATGGGGAGGTAATAAAAATCTAGTATCTGGAAGAGAAATGCGATTACCTAAAAGAACTAGTGTAAAAAGATACAGGTTCTTAAAACTATGGTATTCAATCTCTGGCTCTTGTGCAGTTCTGCCACAATGAATGCATCAAAACAAACTGAACCCCAAACTCAAAAAACAAATCTGGGAATAAGAGAGATCTCAAAAAGGAGAGTTGTAGTTTTATCCATACATTTAACACCTTCAAATGAAATCTAAAATAACATTCAGACAGCTATTTGCGTCTTCAAAATAACACTCTTGATAATACAAGCAGAATCTTGCTTTAAAGCCTTCTTAGACTTATTTTAGGACAGCAATTGAAAAAGTCAATTAAATGTTTTCCACTGATAACACAAACAGAATAAATCAATAGATTTGGAGAAGTAGAAACATCTACTTTAACAAACATCTTAGACAACTACATTTTTTTAGTCATCCTATTAACATTATTGGTAATAGTTATAAATACTATTAGTCAGGCATCTGACTTTTGACCCCCTTTTTTAAGGAAACAAGTTTTTGCCTTCGATACCTCCTCCTTCATGATTTCACCAGAAAACAGTAAGGAAGGTGTTAAGGATTTCTGGCAGCACTTTTGAAACCTACAGCTTTCTGTGCACACACACACAAATATTAAAGGTCTCATCACTTTTTGTGCTAGCACAGCAAAAGGAAGGAAATATCCAAGAGCTTTTCTTTACAGTGAGACACATTATAGGATCACATAAAATAATGAAACTTTCTTTATGAGGATATCATTGTTTTACCCAGACCCTTAAGTATCAGAATTCACTGGCAAGCGCAGCCTGGGCTCAGGGACACCTGCCTGAACCTCCTGCAGCCACAGTGGGGGACACTCAGACCACATTTTGAGCCATATTTGATCCTGGATCATTCATTCCCATTCAGTGCATTTTTTCCAGTGTCTAGTCTCCACCAGGCACTGTCCTGGTTCTGTAGTCACTACAACCATGACTGAGACAACATAGTTCTCAAGAGATTAATGTCCTATCGCCCAAATAACTGACATCCCAAGCCCCCACTTTCCTTTACCTCCATGAAAGCAACTGACTGGGGCTCTGGCCATTCTTATTTCTCTGGCCTGAAATGTTCACCGTAGGTGGGCACTTTCTTGGAAGCCACAGGTAATAGAATTCCTGAAGGGAGAGAGTAAACTGAAGAGACTTAGGCAGAAAGGGTTTGAATCCTGGCTCTGCCACGTGGTAGAGTTGCTAAGTAAAATAAACAGAAAGAAATCCTTGGCACCTGGGTTTTGAAAAGGGTCATGATGCTTCCTCCACATGTTGCCACGGGGTCACCTGCCCGGCTTGGGCCACCCTCTACTCCTGCCATGCCACCATTGCACCATGGAGGGCCCCACCCCCACCCCTGACTGCCACCCCACACCCCTGGGGCCCCGCAGGTCTTGGTGGAGTGCCTGGCCACTGGGACCCCTAACCCACCACTAACCCACTGCCAGCCAGTGAACCAGTGAACCGAGGATTGTGAGAGAGGAAAAGGGAGTGTCCTTGTAAAACCAGACTAAAGTACTGGGCTGAAACCTGAGCCCCACTTCCCTGGATGCCCCTTAGATCAGGGATCTAAGGGATTAGGGATGTCAAGGGTGGGGGAGGTCATGGAGGAGGAGAGCCCAGGGAGAGGACGCACCCATGAACATGGAGCTTTAAGCTGCCCAATCCAACACCACCCTAGGTTGTTTCAAATAAATGGACATTTTGCAAACGAATACTAGAGACATATGGTTTACCTGTGTGATCTAGGTCTACATACGATTAGGAGAGGGGTGACTTTTAGTGTTCTCTTTGCCTAAGGAAAACAAAATTCTGCTCCCCTGTGTTCTAGGCCTTACTGTGTCAGACTCATCATGAGCCAGAGGATGATCTGCAGAATCAGAATCAGCAAGTGGGTAATCATACTCAAAACGAATTCTTAAATTTTCTAGACTGTTAGAAAAACCTGGGGAAAATATGCGGCAGTGGATTTTAAGGGTGCCTGACCAAAAGGGGCACTACCTTGATTTAGGAAAGATCAAGTAAATTGAGATAGGCACTCAGTAAGGTAGCTATCATTATTTTTATTGGATTTTTCAGACAATATTTAACTTCTGGGGAAAATACATTTGCAATAGCTGTCAATACATGGTAGTGTGATTTCTTAATTATCATACAAACACTGAACTCAACAATGAAGTGTTTACTGCAGGTGCTTGAGTCCCTTCCTTGGTCCTCACCCTGAATAGATCCTGCTGGCAGATGGCTTCCTCTGGAACAACCTTCTTTTGTGTCCTCTTACCAACCAAGGATCAGAGTGTGTGCTCTTTGGTTGCTAAAACCTTCTGAAGGTGACAGGAAAGAAGAGTTAACATGTGATAGAGGAATGGGGAGCTTATGAGAGCAGAAAGAGTTCCTCAGCCCAGCTGACCTGACCTCCCTGAAGCTTAGTCCTGCCAGAGGTGAGTGACTCATCTCACAAGCAAAGGCCCCACCTAAACCTGCCTCAGCCTCTGCTCACTCTATCTGGATTCAAAACATGCAGAGATTGAGATACAACCAACCCTATCATGGGGGAGGGGAGGGCGGTCACTGATGTGTGATATGAGTTGAAGGACTCCCTATGGGGTCCTCTTTCAGATTGTCAGGATGTCTGGAGTACTAATTTACACTACAATCATTGTGATTTAGAAAAGACTACCTTCCTTTATTCCCTTTTTTCAAACCTCTGAATCTTAATCTTCCACCTTCATTATCAGCTGAAAAATGACCTTCTCACTTCACTGAGAAAATGAGGTAAACAGAAGTAAACAATGTTCCTTCACAAAATTTACCAAGCCATATCCACATACTCTGCCTTCTTTCCTTTTACAATGCATGCATGGCTTGTCCTGTACTCCATTTGAGTCCTGAATCCCACCTCTTTACAAGTAAAGGGGGTAGGGAGCATAGGGGAACTATTTTAACAAGAAAAGTTAGAAAAGGCTTCTTCTCTGAGAAGGTATTTGTGCAGAGGTCGGGGTGAACTGAGGGAATGAGACATGGAGAGATCTGGGGAAAGACTGTTCCAGGCAGGACTGACAGAAGCAAAAGCCTGAGATGGGAGTGAAGTTGATATGCTCAGAAAACAGAAAAAGGCTGGTGAGGCTGGAGCATAGTGCATGTGGAGAGAAGGCAGGAAGTGAGATTGGAGGGGAGGCAGGTGCCTAATGGTACAGGGACTTAGAGACCATGGTAAGGAATTAGAATAAAATCCAAAGTGTGAAGGGAAGCCATTCAAAGGTTTTGAGGAGAGGAGAAATCAGGTCTAACAGTTTTAAAAGAATATAGCTTCTCCATGGAGAATGGATTATACAGGGGCAACCGCAGATGCAGGAAAACCAGTTAGGAGGCCAGTGCATTAGGCCAGTTAGGATCACAATGGCTTGAACTGGTGAGAGTAGTAAGAAACCAAAAAGTAAATAAGCAGACAGAGCTCAGTACCTGTTAAGACATGGGAAGGGAGGGAAAGTAAAAATCAAAGACAGCTCATAGATTTTTGTCTTGAAGGGTCCTGATTGTATTATAATCTGATTCCCTTGAATGAGGGGAAATCTGGAGGCAAAGCAGGTTTGGCAGTAAGAGGGACACAAATACAAAAGTAAACACTAATCCTTTGGGGGACTGGTTACATTCAAGATACTCATACCAATCAATATAACATATATTTATAAGGTATCAGTATAAATCAACTGTCTTTTTTTTCTTGCTGTCCATTTAAATCTGTTCTGTTGGGGTACCTGCATGGCTCAATCAGTTAAGTGGCTGCCTTCAGCTCGGGTCATGATCTTAGGGTCCTGGGATCTCCTGGGATAGAGCCCCATGTTGGGCTTCCTGCTCAGTGGGGAGTCTGCTTCTCCCTCTGCCCCTCCCCCTGCTTGTGTGCGCGCGCTCTCTCTCTCTCTCTCTCTCTTTCTCTCAAATAAATAAAACCTTTAATAAATAAAATAAACCTGTTCTGTTGATGTAGTTCTTCTGCCCCACTTCACCTGTTTTAGTTTCTTCATTGCATTCATTGCTAGCTCACATATTACGTTTATTTGTCTGTTCCCCTTCCCCATCAAAATGTAAGCTCCTCAAGATTAGAGATTTACCTCTTTTGTTTACCAGTATGTCCCTCAAATACTGCCTGGCTCAGAGTAGGTGTTTATTAAAATTCTGAGGAAGAGGGAATCCTTGGTGGCTCAGTCAGCTAACCATCTGCCTTTGGCTCAGGTCATGATCTCAGGGTCCTAGGCTAGAGCCCAATTTGGGGCTCAGTGGGAATCTGCTTGCCCCTCTTCCTCCATCCCTCCCCCTGCTCATGCTCTCTCTTGCTCTCTCTCTCTCAAATAAAATCTTAGAAAGAGAGCAAAAAAAGAGAGACAAAATGCATAGGGATGTGGGAGAGGGAGAGGGAGAAACAGACTACCCCCCTGAGCAGGGAGCCCAACATGGGTCTCAATCCCAGGACCTTGAGATCATGACCTGAGCCAAAGGCAGCTACTTAACTGAGCCACCCACGCACCCAAAATCTTTAAAAAAAAAATTTGAGGAAGAAAGTAACAAGCACATGGGAAGATGCTAAAACATGACAGTAAAAGGAGTTAAACTACAAAATAAAATTTTAATAAGACATCCATGTGTGAGTAAAAAAAAGTAGCTCCCTTATCCTTTGTGGGTAGGAATAGGGAAATGGAGAGACAGAAAGGACATAAGATAGAACTAACATGCCATTCCTATAATGATTTCTAACCAGGAGACGGGGAAGGTGGGCTGTGACTTCTCCAAATCCACTCCTAAAAGAAGCTCTACTCCAGGTCCTCAGGACACACAAGAGTGGAGAACTGAAGGGGAGAAGTGGCAGGTAGACCTGGAAGCAGTAGACCCAGTCACATGGCTACAAGGTTTAACTGTAGTTACCTTAGGATGAGAAACCTGTGCTGTGTGAACATCTGAATTTCTATACATTTTACATTTTTTAATTTGGGGGCTTTTACTTAAATTTTCCTACACTGGGGTATCCCTGGGTAGCTCAGTGGTTTAGCACCTGCCTTCAGCCCAAGGCGTGATCCTGGAGTCCCGGGATCGAGTCCCACATCAGGCTCCCTGCATGGAGCCTGCTTCTCACTCGGCCTGTGTCTCTGCCCCTCTCTCTCTCTCTCTCTCTCTCTCTCTCTCTCTCTGTGTCTCTCATGAATAAATAAATAAAATCCTTAAAAAAAAATTTCCTACACTGAATTTAGTACATGGTTCTTTTGAAAATTTTCTGCCTGTCTTGGTTGAATTAAGGGGAACAAAATTTGGGGCCTGGCTTGGGCATGGTAAGTGGTAAATGGTAAAGATGATGGTGAAACAAAAGAAGGGTTAACATTCATAAGAGGGAGGTGGGAAAATCTGATAGCTCACCCACCAGAGGGCATGTCCATTGTGTAATAACTCCCAGGGCAATTCTCCTCATTCCCTCTGAATAAAGGAAGCTGCTTCTCAGTTTCTTCTACCCAATCCCTTGCCTTGTTTGGGGTAAAGGGGTGCAGCCCACTGCCTCCTCTCTTCCTAAAAACCTGTCATACAGAGAAGCTCTCAGCTGCTCAGATTTTGGTATCAGCAATTGCTGCCCGTGTATGGCAAAAATGACCATCCCAGCTCTCACCGCATACTGGGCCCCATCCCTCTCTATCTTCTGCTGAGGGTCACAGAAGTGACCTTCAGAATTGGCCTCTTTCTTCTTTCTCTCATGAAAACATAGAGGTTCTTTTTCCAGAAGGGATGATCCTTTGTTTCTGTAGGAAGGAACCAGAAAGTATTCTCTTAAATACCCAATTCAATTGTAGCATTTATTTATTTTTTTTTTACTTTGAAGTTGCTGAGTTCAATATGAATCAATCTACACATTTTTATTTAAAAGAAACTCAAATAAAAAAAAATAAAAAAATAAAAGAAACTCAAATAAATAGCATTATCTTGTTCTAAAAATAGTTTCATTTGCAATCTCTTTGCTGCTTAATCAAACAGCTAACTGAGGCTCTTTCAGAGTACATAACCCCCTCATAGATCTGTTTGTTGTGTCTTCCTGACGAAGGTCTAACTGCCAAAGACAAATATGCCTTCTCCACCCCCAACACCGTAACTGGGACGTTTCCCTAATTTATAGACAGAGGGTAGCTCATAGACTTAAGCCTCTAGTCTAAAATACAGGCCCTCTGGCACACTAATATGCAATATTCTCCTCATATCTGGGTCCTACTCTGCTAGAGGAGATATTTCAGGACTCCCTTTCTTTTATATCATATATAGACATTAAATAGGAATCAAATGTTTACTATCCTAACACCTGACCCAAACAGATCCACGAGACTGTGACACTTGAGGGATTGTAGAGAAACTTACTCTTTTGAAACCTAGTATGAAAGAGTGATTTTAACTTATTCCATCTGTTAAAGGCCTTTGGCTACCAAGTGAATAGGGCTTAGTTCCAATACTTCCTATTATCCCTTAATTTCAACTCCCATTCAAAAAGCAGCCAATTGTTTGGGTTTTTTTTTTTTGGTTTTTTTTTAAGATTTTATTTATTTGTTCATGAGAGACAGAGAGAGACAGAGGCATGAGAGAGAAGTAGGCTCCATGCAGGGAGCCCGAAAAAAGCAGCCAATTGTTAAACCACACCTCTAGGACACTGAGAAGTCCACAATGTCCAGCTCCATCTCTAATAGTCCTCTGTTTCTAAAATTAGTAATTAATCATTATCTCTGCTGCCCATGCCAGCATCAAGCATCTCTGAAAGTCCTCTGGCTTCTGCCACACTGCATTTATTCATCAAATTCTGAGCCTATTCAGAAAAAGGAAAGGGTACTGCAGCTTACTTTGGGGCTTTTTTGGAACAGAGAATTGTATGCCAACCTCCTAAACAACATCACCAAAGCTCATTTTTCTTTTGCTTTAGTAGGTTCTTTTTTATTATTATCAACAGTTTTACTAGGTGTAATTTACACACCATAAAATTCACCCATTTTACATATAGAAGTCAATGATTTTTAGTATATTTAGAGTTGTACAACCATCACCATGACCTAATTTTAGAACATTTCTGTCAGTCTAAAAACCTCATTCTCATTTACAATTACTATCCATTCCCAACCCTAGCCCTAGTCCAACAACAATCCACTTCTTATCTCTATAGATCTGTCTTTCTGGATATTTCCTAGAGATAGAATCATATATGTGGTCTTTTGTGATTGTCCTCTTTCATAAAGTATAATAGTTTTAAGTTCATTCATTTAGTAACATCTATCTGTACTTCTCTTCCTTTTAATCATCAAATACTCCATGTATAGTTATAGCATATTTTTTATTTTATTTTATTTATTTTAAGATTTATTTATTTATTTTTATTTATGATAGACACAGAGAGAAGAGAGAAAGATGCAGAGACACAGGAGGAGGGAGAAGCAGGCTCCATGCCGGGAGCCGGACGCGGGACTCGATCCCAGGACTCGGGGATCGTGCCCTGGGCCAAAGGCAGGCGCCAAACCGCTGAGCCACCCAGGGATCCCCTAGCACATTTTTTTAAAAGATTTTTTTAAAAACGAGAGACAGCGCAAGAGGAGGAACGGCAGAGGGAGAGGGAGAAGCAGATTCCCTGCTGAGCAAGGAGACCAACATGGGGCTCAATCCTAGGACTCCAAGATCATGACCTGAGCTGAGCAGACACTTTATAAATTTTTTTTTAATTTTTTATTTATTTATGATAGTCACAGAGAGAGAGAGAGAGAGGCAGAGACACAGGCGGAGGGAGAAGCAGGCTCCATGCACCGGGAGCCTGATGTGGGATTCGATCCTAGGTCTCCAGGATCGCGCCCTGGGCCAAAGGCAGGTGCCAAACCGCTGCGCCACCCAGGGATACCCAGCTGAGCAGACACTTAACAAAGCACCCAGGCACCCTGGATATAGCATATTTAATTTATCCATTCACTAGCTGATGAATATTTGGGTTGTTTCCACTTTTTGGCTATTGTGAATAATCTTGCCAAGATCACTTACACATAAGCCTTTATGCGAACCTATGTTGCCATTTCTCCTAGGTAGAAGTTGAATTGCTGGGTCACATGGTTATTTAACTTTTAACGTTTTGAGAAACTGCCAAAGTATTTTCCAAAGTTGCTGCACCATTTTACATTCCCTGCAGCAACTCTGAGGGATCTCATTAGTCACAATCAGATAGTTAAACATGTAATTATATAGAGAAATCTCTTATTTTAATTCTGTACCTAGGCAATTGAGATGATTCCCTCTGTCACATACTACCACCACTGTTCTCATAACATCTTTTCACTCTGGGTATACCTACTATCCACCAAAATTAGTCCAAAATTCCATTTTGTTTCGATTCCAATTAAAAATCTCCTAACCTTTAACTTTGAGTTAACAATTTATTTTCTGTGATTATTTCTGAATGTTTTAGCAATTTGTTCTTTAAAACCAGACAAAGTTGGGATCCCTGGGTGGCGCAGCGGTTTAGCGCCTGTCTTTGGCCCAGGGCGCGATCCTGGAGACCCGGGATCGAATCCCACATCGGGCTCCCAGTGCATGGAGCCTGCTTCTCCCTCTGCCTGTGTCTCTGCCCCTCTCTCTCTCTGTGTGACTATCATAAATAAATAAAATTAAAAAAAAAATAAAACCAGACAAAGTTAAGGAAAGTTGCCACTTCACCCAGACATGGAGGCAGGAGATGCCTGAGGTCACACCACAAGACTGTGGTATATGCCTCAGTCCTGCTCCAGCAACATGAAAGGATGGCAGGGGGTAGAAACACAGCCAAGCATTTTTAATGGAAAAAAAGCAAAGTTATGGAATAATAGACTTACTTGTAAATAACTGCTTTTTTTTCTTGCTGAGATTGCACAGGATGAGAAGCTCTTGTCAAAGGTTTCAAATCAAAACTACAATCATTAAAATTCATTTTCACTTTTAACCTTTAACAAGAAAACATCTGTGAGGACACTTTGAAAACAAAACTATCTTACATGTATACAGAAATTATTGTTACACATTGACTGCTATATATATTGTCCAAAAGACCAAAGACCATTATTTCAAACTAGTGTACATTCTTGAGTGTTTAAGAGTTACTGAAACCATGATAGAGATTGGTTACTGAGAACCTAGAACTAGGTAGACAAAGTTGAAAGCACTCCCTCTCTACTAGGAGCTTATACTGTAATGTAAAAAGAAGCCATAGCAATTGTGTCATTTATGAGCATAAACATAAAGTGCTTTCCCAAGGGAGATCTGAAACACTCCAATTCTTATCCTATGTTACCATTCGATTCCTCCAGTCTTACCCCTTCTTGAGAGCTGATTGCAAGAGTGATACTGGCCCTGTGAGGAGCATCTGTTTTGCTGATACAGATTATGTCAGAACTGGTATGGTCCTGAGGCCAGTAGCAAGAAGAAATTTCCTGATCACAGCAGAAATAACATATACCCCTCGGCCAGGGAGTTCTGCATCGTGATTTTGGAACTTGTTTCTGAAACTCAGCCCTGTTTCTTAGGACTTCCCAATTTTTGTAAGCAGTAGAAAGCTTCAATCAATGACTCCTTTTCTAGGGTAGATTCAGTCATTTGAAAGTGAAAGTGTGGGCATTATCCTAACTTTCTCAGTTTATCCAGCATGCAAAGATTTGGCCACACAAAGAACTAATGGAAAGGATCAATCTGATCCTGATTTAGTCCAAATGGATTTTCCTAGAGAATGTGAATTTTGAAATATGTTTTGAGAAAAGGAAATAAATGAGTATAGCAAACATCTGGATTACTGTATAAAATAAAAAGATAAGGGGCTCAGGTCATAATCTCAGGGTCATGGAATTGAGCCCCACGTTGGGCTCCACGCTCAGTGCTTAAGTCTGCTTAAGAGTCTCCCTCTGCCTCCCCATCGTACTCTCTCTCTCAAATAAATAAATATTAAAAAAATAAAAAGATGGAAAGATTTCCTGTATTGATATATCTGAGAAGGGCTAATGCATTGGGTCATTTCTCTGCAGGAGCTTTTTCTAAGCAAGCCTTTCCTTAGAACCTTAAGAATGATAATAAATAGTAAAGGAATCCAAGGATAATGAAAACTTTGGAATAGAAGGGTATTATCCAATTAGACCTTCTCAACTACCTTTCTTTTTCCTTATAGCAAACTCTTCCAACAGTCTATAATACATCTTTATCTGAAAGGACCACCAGTGTATAAAACTCAGTATGAACAAAATTGAACTTACCCACTACCTTTCTGAATCTGTTCCTCTGTGCTCCTCCCTTTTCTAATGGCATCACCATTTTCCTAGTGACCTACAATTAAATATCAGGATCTTCTTTGCCACCCCTGGTCACTATATCTAATAATTACTTGTTCATGAAGCAAACATTGACTTTGTGCCACCCAATTACTATCCTTAAGGAATTTACACTACATGTAAAGATAGAATATATATGACATGTATATATGTGGAACAAAATATATATATTAATGGCTGACTAGGAGCTCTGAGGCAGTGAACTTAAACAGTTTTGTTTATATACTCTTAAGAATTTTGAAAAATCACATATCCTCTTCTACATTTTATTATTTTTTAAAATTTATTTGACACAGAGAAAGAGACAGAAAGAACACAAGCAGGGAAGAGAGTCAGAGGGAGAGAGAGAAGCAGGCTCTCTGCTGTGCAGAAAGCTTTATGTGGGTTTTGATTCCAGGATCCTGAAATCATGATGTGAGCCAAAGGCAGATGCTTAACCAACTAAGCCACTCAGGCACTGCCTTCCTTGTACATTTTTTTAAAAAGATGTATTTATTCATGACAGGGGGGCAGGGCAGAGACACAGGCAAAGAGAGAAGCAGGCTCCATGCAGGGAACCCTACATAGGACTTGATCCCGGGTCTCTAGGATCACACCCTGGGCCAAAGGTGGCGCTAAACCGCTGAGCCACCAGGGCTGCCCTACCTTGTACATTTTAAAGCTAACACCTTAAGTTTTCATTGTAAGTTTAAATAAGTTTGTTTCTTGTTAAGAGGAAATTTTTAAAATATCAAGTATTTATTGGGATAAAATGAGTGTTGGTCTTACTACGAAACTTTTAGAATATTTATTTGATACAATAGATTTTAACCATCATATTGATAAAGCACACCAAATCTGAAAGCAATCACATAACATGGTTAGATGAGGATTCCAGCCAATGTATTTTGAAAATTTTGGCAGTCACACAAAATATTCCAGTTATATTGAAAAAAAGTATCACTAAATTATCTAACTATTCCAAATTCAGAGCAACCCAACAAAGACTAAGTACTCTGGCTTGCTCTTTTTTTTTTTTTAGATTTATTTAAGAGAGAGCACAAATGTGCAAGCCAGGAGAGGGACAGAGCAAAAGAGACAGTATCTCAAGTAGACTCCCCACTGAGTGCAGAGCCTGACTTGGGGCTTGATCCCATGACCCTGAGATCATGACCTGAGCTGAAATAAAAAGTCTGATGTTCAATTCACTGAGCCATCCAAGCGCCCCTACTACCCTGATTCTAAGGCAAACCTTTAAATCAGTCAACTAATTAAAGTGAAATAAAATATATATGACAAGGAAATGCAGAAAGACCTGTGGGTTGAATTTCCTTGCTTCATCATTAAAAGAAGTCTCTCTAAAGCCAGTATTTTTATTTATCCCTTTATTTGGTACCCTAGAATTTTTTTTATACCCAGGTTGAAAGGTAGAACTTTCTTTTAAAAGTGGGTTAAGAGGGCAGCCCAGGTGGCTCAGGGGTTTAGCACCGCCTTCAGCCCAAGGCACGATCCTGGAAACCCGGGATTGAGTCCCACGTCGGGCTCCCTGCATGGAGCCTGCTTCTCCCTCTGCCTATGTCTCTGCCTCTCTCTCCCTGTGTCTGTCTCTCTCATGAATAAATAAATAAAATCTTTAACAACAAAAAAAAAAGGTGGGTTAAGAAATAATGTGAATGCAAGCCTGTCCCCAAGCAGATCAATATTTAGAAGGAGAACAAATAGACTTCAGAATCTGGAAATTGAGTCCCTTCAGACTATTAGTGAATATCTACACTATTAGTGAATAGAAGCCCTCACTATATATACTAGTTTGAAATTCACTTCTTTGAGGGAACCCAGTCACTCTTTGAGGCTTCACTAATCTCACAAGAAAGAGAAAAGCTCTTTAACACACACACACACACACACACACACACACACACACACACACAGTAGAGGCCAGGAGTGTGGGAAGCTGGGTCTGTAGTGGTGGATAGCAAGAATGAGTAGAATACACCTGAAGGCACATGCCAACAACAGAGTTAACAAGATACTGAGCCATGTGGGGATGCTAAACTTAAGACTGTCACACTGAGCTTATAAGCCTATGGACTTTTGAAGGGAGCTGATGCCAGCCCAGGTTAATGATATCCCAGCCACCAGCAGAGACAGAAACAGAAACAAATTCTCCCCCTGTTTGGGCCAATAAGCTACCCAAAGATAAAACTGTATAATTAAATCACAAATAAAATTCACTAAGCAAAGCACACAAGAAGGAAAACCATTATAATTGAGAGTTAGCAGGGAAAAACAATAGATTTAGCTTCCCCAAAAAATAATTTGAAATAATCAGATACAGAATATAGTACACCAATGCATTTTATATTTTAAAGAAAGAAATGATCCAGTCATCATGATAACAGTAAGAGCCTATCAGGAATGAACAAGCATATTGGAAGAAGGAAATTTAAGAAATTTAAATGTTAATATTGAACACAGTGAGAAAAGAATTAGTAAATTTGAAAATATATCCAAAGAAATTACCTAAAGAGATGGAAAATGTGAAAGATATTAAGATATAAGAAGATCTGGGGTGCTGGGGTGGCTCAGTTGGTTAAGCATTCGACTTTTGATTTGGGCTCAGGTCATGATCTCGGGGTCCTGAGATCCAGCCCCCGTAAGGCTCCCTGCTCAGTAGGGAGTCTGCTTCCCTTCTCTCTCCTTCTGCCCCTCTCCCTGCTTGTGCTTGCTCTCTAATAAATAAATCTTTAAAAAAAGATTCTCTCTCCCTCTGCCCCTCCTCCTCAAAAAAATAGATATTTAAAAGTCTAATATATGTCTAATTTGAGAATTAGAATGGAAAGAATGAAGAAAAATCAATAAAGAGATCATTGCTGCAAATTTTCCTGACTGAAGAAAACAGAATATAGAGATACAGGAAGCACAATATATACCAGTAGGTTAAATAAAAAGAAACCCATACATAGACACCTGTAGCAAGAGTACAGAACACTAAAAACAAAACAACAAAAAAAAAGTTATAAGCAGCCATAGAGAAAGGATGAAAATCGGAATGACAGCAGACATAAACAACAGAAACCAAAACCAAGAGAATTATATATTTAAAGCATTAAGAGAAAATAAATATCAACCTAGAATTTTGTATTCAGCAAATTATCTTTAAAGAAGGAGAGTAAAGATATTTCAGGGGATCCCTGGGTGGCTCAGCGGTTCAGCACCTGCCTTCGGCCCAGGGCATGATCCTGGGGACCCGGGATCGAATCCCATATCGGGCTCCCTGCATGGAGCCTGCTTCTCCCTCTGTCTTTGTCTCTGTCTCTCTCTCTCTCTCTCTCATGAATAAATAAATAAAATCTTAAAAAAAAAAAGATATTTCAGATACACCAGAATTGAACATTAAAGGCTGAACTTCAGAAAAACAAACTCTCTGAAACTATGGTATAAAATAGAAGCCAGATGACAACCACATGGGTTCCATCTTCTATGTAACTGTCTCTAATCTCTACACTCCTACAGATCTGTTAACTTTAGACAGTAAGTTTTCTCCTAGATTCACCCAAACTAGAGATCATTTAAATTAATAAAACTATATAAACCACACACTGAATAATTTCAATGATAAGAAATTGATGCTTCTCTTCATTTTTAAAAAATTTTTAGAGAGGTAAGGGCAGAGGGAGAGAAGAATCTTAAGCAAGCTCCACACCAGCACAGAGCCTGATACAGGGCTCAATCTCATGACCCTGAGGTCTGACCTGAGCCAAAATCAAAAGTTGAAAGCTTAACTGACTGAGCCACCCAGGAGCTCTTTCATTTTTAAAAATTTTTTATCCAGGATCCTACTTTTATATTTTCTATTAGGCTGCATTAAATATTCCTCCTCTGCTACCATAATAACCTATGTGTATCAGTATTATCACATCTGCCACTTTGTAATGGAATTCTTTAAATAGCTATCTTCTCTATTGTGAATTCTTTATTTTTTTTCTTAAAGATTTTATTTATTTATTCATGAGAGACACACAGAGAGAGGCAGAGACACAGGGAGAGGGAGAAGCAGGCTCCATGCAGGAAGCCCAACATGGGACTTGATCCCTGGTCTCTAGGATCACACCCTGGGCCAAAGGTGGCGCTAAACCACTGAGCCACCTGGGATGCCCTATTGTGAATTCTTTAAAGGCAATTACAACTCAATACATGATTCTCTGATTGAATTAATTTGATATATGGGTTGAATTGTGTCCCCCAGAAAAAATATGTTCAAGTCCTAAACTCTGACACTTGTGAATGTGAGCTTATCTGGAAATAAGGCCTTTGCAGATGTAATCAAGTTAAAATGAGGTCATAATGGGGCAGCCCAGTGGCTTAGTGTTTAGCACCACCTTCAGCCCAGGGCGTGATCCTGGAGACGGGGAATCGAGTCTCACATCGGGCTCCCTGTATGGAGCCTGCTTCTCCCTCTACCTGTATCTCTGCCTCTCTCTCTCTCTCTCTCTCTCTCTCTCTCTCATAAATAAATAAATAAAATATTTTTTAAAATGAGATCATAATGGATTAGGATGGGCTCTAATCTAGTGACAGATATTTTAAGAGGGGAAATAAGAGGAGCACCTAGGTGGCTCAGTCAGTTGAGTGTCTGACTCTTGGTTTCAGCTCTGGTCATGATATCAGGGTCATGGGATGGGACCCTGCATGGATCCCCAAGCTCAGCATGGAGTCTGTTTGTCCCTCTCCCTATCCCCACTTGTACTTTCTCTCTCAAAGAAATAAATGAAACTTTTAAAGAAAAAAAATGTAGGGGGGTGGACGCCTGGGTAGCTCAGAGGTCGAGCATCTGCCTTTGGCTCAGGGCATGATCCTGGAGTGTCAGGATCGAGTCCCCCATCGGGCTCCCTGCATGGAGCCTGCTTCTCCCTCTGCCTGTGTCTCTGCCTCTCTCTCTGTGTCTTTCATGAATAAATAAAATCTTTAAAAAAAGAAAAAAAAAGGAGGGAAATTGGATACCGACACAGAGGGAAGACCACATGACAATGGAGGTAGACATTAGAGTGATTAGACTGCAGACCAACTAAAAAGATGGCCAGCAGCCACCAGCAGCTAGGAAAGAGGCAAGTAAGAAGCCTCCCCTAGAGCCTTAATAGAGGGAATGACAATGCTGACCTCTCAATTTTATACTTCAGCTCCCAGAACCAGGAGAGAATAAACTTCTATTGTTTTAAACTATCCAGTTTGTAGTACTTTGTTACAATTGCCTTAGGAAATTAATACATAAAATAACAATTCTCAAAACCAAATTCCTCTCTGACTCTTCCTTTTTCCTGGCCCTCCAAATCTGGCCACCAAAGTCTAAAATTCCTTTGTTTTATCACAATCCTTTATCATTCCTTTTGCCACTATATTGAGGCCTCTATCAACACAACATAGATCCTTATAAAAACTTCAAAGATCTCCAACTTCCAGGCCTATCTTATCTTTAATCATACACATCATATGCCAGATAAAATTTTCCAGCTTTTTATGCTTTCCTCAACTATCCTCAATGACTCTCTATATCCACATGATAAAATCTAAATTTTTAAGCTGGCATGGGAGGCTTTTCACAAAATGGCTCCAACCTAGTTTCACAGACACTGAAGAAGAACTAAACTGAGTCTATGAGGAGGCATCACACATGATGAGATAGCAAACATACCTGGCACACATATTTAAGCTGCATGGAGATCACATGTTCTTATCCTACCAATATGGAAACATCTTTCCTTCCTGGCCAATAGACATGTCTTGTCAAGGAAATTATTTTCTGTTACTATGCTTCTATATCAGTAGGTTGGTCCAGTAATAAATGTGAGACCTTTCAGCTGAGCTGCTGTTGTGTTCTAATCTGTGAAGTACTGAATTCCCCCTCCTGTCAGATCTCATATAGCACTGTCTGATAGAACTTTCTCCAGAGATAAATATGGCCCTTGACAACCAAGTATTTAAAGTGTGGCTAGGGGGTGCCCATGTGGCTCTGTCTGCTAAGCATCTGCCTTTGGCTCAGGTCATGATTCTAAGGTCCTGGAAGGTAGTCTGCTTGTCTCCCCCTCTCTATCCCTCCCTACCCCTGCTCATGTACTCTTTTTTTTTTTTTAAGATTAAAAAAAAAAAGTGAAAGCAATCAATAAAATCACATTCAGAATAACCCTAGCATGGAAACTATCAGAGAATTTTTTTTTATTTTAAAGATTTTTATTTATTTATTCATAGAGACACAGCTAGAGAGAGAGACAGAGACACAGGCAGAGGGAGAAGCAGGCACCATGCAGGGAGCCTGATGTGGGACTTGATCCTGGGTCTCCAGGATCACGCCCGGGGCTGCAGGCGGCGCTAAACCGCTGCACCACAGGGGCTGCCCAACTATCAGAGAATTTAAAATAACTATGACTAATATGTTAAAGAATCTAGTGGAAAGGTGAACTTGTATAAACAAAATTTTAGGAGAAACAAGAACTATACAAAAAAATTAAATGGAAATGCTGGAAATAAAAGTCACATCGGAGGGTACCTGGGTGGCTCAGTTGGTTAAAGCATCTGCCTTCAGCTCAGGTCATGATCCCAGTGTCCTGGGATCAAGTCCTGCATGAAGCTCCCTGCTCAGCAGGGAGTCTGCTTTTCCCTCTGCTCCTCCTCCCTGCTCGTGCTCATCTTGCTCTCTCTCTCAAATGGTTACATAATTTTTTTTTAATCACATTGGAGACAAAGAATTCCTCTGGCAGGCTGATCAAGAGATGAGACTCAGATGAGGAAAGGCTCTGTGAACCTAAAGATAGGTAGTAAAAATTGTGCAACTGAAATACAAGTAGAAAAAAATTTTAACACAAAAGAACAAATTAAGACCTATGGAGCTATGAGACAATATCAAATGGTCTAATATACATATAATTGGAGTCTCAGAAGGAAAAGAAAAACAAAGAATGGGGCATGAGAAATATTTGAAGTGATAAAGGTTTCAAATTTTTCAAAAAAAAAAAAAAAGTAATGAAAGATGTTAAACCACAGATACAAGAACCTCAGAGAACCCTAAGCAGGATCAATAGAAAGGAAAATACGAAGAACAAAAACAACAAAAACCACCTAGACACATCATACTCTAGCTAATGAAAAGCAAAGAGAAAATCTTGAAAGTGCCCAAGAAAAAAGAAACATCAAAAATAGGAACAAAGAGAAGAATTATAGATTTCTCATTGAAAAATGAAATGTTTGGGGGTGCCTGATGGCTCAGTTGGTTAAGCAACTACCTTTGACTCAGGTCATGATCTCAGGGTCCTTGGATTGAGCCCCATATTGGGCTCCCTGCTCAGCAGGAAGTCTGCTTCTCCCTCTCCCTCTGCCCCTCTCCCTCACCCCTTGTGTTCTTTCTCGTTCTCTCTCAAATAAATAAAATCTTTAAAAAAAAAAAGAAGAAGAATGAAATTTAAAATAATCAGAACTATGACAAAAATTTATACTGTCTCAGGGATCCCTGGGTGGCGCAGCGGTTTGGCGCCTGCCTTTGGCCCAGGGCGCGATCCTGGAGACCCGGGATCGAATCCCACATCAGGCTCCCGGTGCACGGAGCCTGCTTCTCCCTCTGCCTGTGTCTCTGCGTCTCTCTCTCTCTCTCTGTGACTATCATAAATAAATAAAAATTAAAAAAAAAATTTATACTGTCTCAAGAAGAGTTTTCAAATTCTAAGAGGTTCCATAATTTCTATTATATTAACCATTACCTGCTCCTTTTACAAAATTCACTTTCTATGTAGGTTGTAGGCACCTTAAGCCACTCATCTGGAGTCATAAAATGCCTTGAGTTAGAAATACTTGGGAATCTGGAATGCAGTTTGGCCTTTTCAGTCTCTTTAAATTCTTTCATTGTATATATCTTGCCTGCAGAAAAGATTAGTAACCTAAATTAGCACCCTTAAATGCAACTCCCACTGCTCTTGAGTTATGAAATCACATAACAATTAGGCACTAAGTACCAGTTTCACACTGAAGAAGAGTTCTTTTTTCATCATCTTTGTTATATTGTGCCTTTTTCAAAGGGTCACGAAATGGTGGAATGGTAACCTGCAAGAAAAGCATGTCTTTGAGGACAGGATTGCAGGTCTTTTTCAGTCTATCCTAAGCATCTGTGTATGGCTATCATGCCAGAAGAATCAAGAATATGGTATCTACAAACTACTTAAGTAACCATTATACATATTTAACACATTACAAAGGAATGAGGGCACTCCAATACATCTCTTAGTATGGTCCTCCAGCCATGGTTGGCTCTCTTTTAACAGCTTTTTCAGATCATTTATGGATATTCTTAGACACTATCCCTGAACTCAATAAGTGGTACTTTCTTAAAGGTTATGATGTGGTGGGCTGCCCTGGTGGCTCAGTGGTTTAGCACCCACCTTCAGCCCGGGATGGCATCCTGGAGATCCAGGATCAAGTCCCATGTTGGGCTCCCTGAATGGAGCCTGCTTCTCCCTCTGCCTGTGTTTCTGCCTCTCTCTGTCTCTCATGAATGAATAATTAAAATCTTAAAAAAAAAGTTATGATGTGGAATCTGCAACTATATGAATAAATTATTCAAACTTGACTACATTAAAATCCATTGGTCTACCTTGAACTTTGAATGGATTTTTTTATCTATGTCATGGGTTGCTTATTTGGAAAAAAATTGTATCGCTGAGTTAGGTGAGATCTTCCAAATGTTAATACATTTCATTATGCTATAATCACATTCATTAAAATCATTACCAAGCTCATTAGAAGAGTCTAAGAGAATGGGGAAGCTGTCACACTCATGATATTTTTCCAAAATTCAAAATTTTTGCTTGAAAACTCACATTTTATCATTGGCAACAAATATTGCCAGTTGTTTTTCTTGAAATGACAGACTTATTTTATTAATTTTCCAGAAATTGTCTGCCAAATATCTAATACTTAATAACGAGTTTGTAAGACATTCTTTCAAGTAAAAATAATCTACCATGAAAAAGAAATTTAACCAGTATAGCTCACAATCCAATCAATCATCCTGCATTTCAAGTAGGCATCAGAAATGCTCTTGGCATGCTTCCCATTTCATCACACAGAATATTAAAAAGATGTGTATTCAGGAGTAAGATTTAATAAAATTAATAATTTCTAATGTTTGATCAGGAACATTTTTTTTTAAGATTTTATTTATTTGACACAGAAAGAAAGAGAGAGCACAGCAAGGGGAGCAGCAGACTCTCTGCTGAGCAGGGAACCTGATATGGGGCTTGATCCCAGGACCCTGTGGTCATGACCCAAGCTGAAGGCATATACTTAACTGAGTCACCCAGCACCCCTGATCAAGGATATTCTTTTTTTTTTAATGTATTCATGAGAGACACAGAAAGAGAGTCAGAGACATAGGCAGAGGGAGAAGCAGGCTCCATGTAGAGAGCCCGATGTGGGACTCGATCCCGGGACTCAGGATTGTGCCCTGAGCCAAAGGCAGACACTCAAAGACATGCATGCCTGATCAAAGATATTCTTAAGTGAAATTGAATTTTACTGTGAGTGCCTGACAATGAAGAATATAATGACAACCAATATGATTTGGTGATACTGACTTAAGCCATTCTAAGATACCAGCAGTTTTACCCACCACTGCTTTTGTACCATCAGAATAAATATCAACAATATGAAAAAGGTAAATGGTATTTGGCACTATTATGAAAATACTTGGCCTAATGGATCCCAAAAGGGTTTCAGGGTTCTCAGAGGTCTATATTCCTCACTTAGAAAACTGCTGTTATAATGTCAAAATGCTCAGCTTAACTTAAGAGGCCATCTATCAGCTTCATTTAGAAAGTCAGCATAGTAAAAGAACTGAAATTTTGATACAAAAAGATCTGGTTTCAGGGGCACTTGGGTGACTGTCAGTTAAGCCTTTAACTCTTGATTTCGGCTCAGGTCATGATCTCAGGGCATGAGATCAAGCCCTGAGCTGGGCTCCACACTCAGAGGGTAGTCTGCTTGAGATTCTCTCCCTCTCCCTTTGCCTCTGCCCTTCCTCCCCCACCCCCTAGGGGGTACCCACTCTCTGTCTCTCTAAAATAAATAAAATAAATCTTTTAAAAAATCTAGTTTCAAATCCTAGTTCTGCCCCTTACTAGTTATGTTACTAGCTAGCAGAACTAAAGCTCTGGCTGTTAAACTCTATTTAACTTCTACTTATTAAAATAGGGACAATAACATACACACAACCCAATTTGGGGTGGGGGGGAGAACAAAAAAAAACCTTTGTCTGCAAATGCCAGCAGTTTAAAATGTCTATGACTCAAGGATTTTAATTTTGTTTACTAATATCCACTACTAGCAAAAGTGTGGGAAAATGGACTCTCCGGTGGAGGTATAAATTTATACAACCATTCTGGAGGACTATTCAGCAATATGAATCAAAATTATGCATAACCTTTAACTCAGCAATTCTACTTCTAGCAAGTTATCCTAAGGTAAACCTTAAGAAATAAATAGATAAAGGGAAATTCACCATAATGTCACTTGTAACAGCAACAGGTCAAAAATAAGCTAGATGTTCAAAGTAGGAATATGTTTTAAAAAAAGATGATGATGCTCTGCTAGTTACAGCTGTGTGACTCTGGAAAACTAACAACCAATTTGTGTCTTATTTGCCTCATCTCTAAATAACCTCATGTGGTCGCAATGAAGATTAAAAAAAAAAAGTCCTAACGTTTGGTTAAGCCCTCAGTGCAAGTTAGTGATTATTTCTTTTTCTTTTCTTTTTCTTTTTTTTTTTTTTTTTACAGATTATTTGAGAGGAAGAGAACAAGATGAAAGTGAGTGAAGGGAAGGGCAGAGAAAGAGAGAGAGAGAATCTCAAGCAGACTCTACACTGAGCACAGAGCCCAAAGTGGAGCTCAATCTCACAACCCTGAGATCATGACCTGAGCTGAAATCAAGAGATGGAGGCTTAACCAACTGAACCACCCAGATGCCCCAGCTGTTATTAACAGAATACTATGTATTAAAATTACATACTTATATTTATGGATAAAGAAGTAAGCAAACCATAGAACTACTGAGGAAAAAATGCAAATTATAAAACCTAATGTGTTATACCAATTTGTAAAATAAAAATGTATATATACACTTACATATAGAAAGTAGTCTTGGCTATCCAAAAGGATATACAGAAAAATGTTAATGAGTTCATTCTGGGTAATGAAAATTGTAAGTGGTTTTTTAATTCTTTATTTAAAAACAGACTTTGAAGGATGCCTGGGTGGCTCAGCGGTTGAGCATCTGCCTTTGGCTCAGGGCGTGATCCACGAGTCCCTGGATTGAGTCCCACATCGGGTTCTTCACAGGGAGCCTGAATCTCCCTCTGCCTATGTCTCTGCCTCTCTCTCTGTGTCTCTCATGAATAAATAAAATCTTAAAAAAAAAAAAAAAGAACAAAAAACGATTTTGGGGGAGCATCTGGGTAGCTCAGTTGGTTAAGTGTCTAACTCTTGATTTCAGCTCAGGTCATGATCTCAGGGTTGTGAGACAGAGTACTGCATAGGCCTCCACGCTGGATGTGGAACCTGCTTAAGATTCTCTCTCCCTCTCCCTATACCCTTCCCCAACCCCCACCCCCACCTGTTCTCTCTAAAAAAAAAAAATCATGTATTGTAAAATTTGTAACAAATTTTTAAAGTCTATGAAATTTTTTAATATTACTTGTTATAATTATTACACAATATATTCAAATTTTATAAAAGTTTAATTTACTTTGGACTTTGGCTTTTTTATTCATCTCTAAGATATGGAGATGGGATACTATTCTTAGATGTTACTGCATTCTTAGGAAATAACTAAAGGACTACACATACATTAGGGCTACTCAAGAAAACCACATAATACCAAAAATAAGAAATCTATCCTACCTTAAAAAAATTCGGGTCCTCTTTGCTCATATAAAAAGGATCATACTCTTTTGGATCATAATGCTCTATAAATGCATTTCCCTACAGGAAGGAAGCAAAACTATACATGACAAGAGGCACATAATTAATTTTGAGCATAACAAGACTCTAGAGTCACACAGTTCCATTCTTCTGCTTTAAAACAGCACCAAAATAAATAAATAAATAAAACAGCACCAATGACAACTGCAAAAGGGAAAGCCAAATTTGAAATTAAACTTGATGAGGTGGACACTTGACGGGATGAGCACTGGGTGTTTTTCTGTATGTTGGTAAATTGAACACCAATAAAAATTAATAAAAAAAAAAAAGATTAAACTTGATGTAGCCAAGTAATAAATATTATAGTGATAGAAGGAATCTACTTAAAATCTGCAATAATAATGAATGTTGGAACACTAACAGATTTGGGAATTTTGCTTATTAGTCAAATATCTCAGATATCTTAAAAATGTCAAAACAGAAATATTTTATAGCTTTGTAAATAACAAGTTCTAGGAAAAAAATTTATAGTATATATATATATACATATATCCATCCTAAATCTAGAGCCTAAATTTCATTAGTATATAAAATTAATAATTACATTTAAAAAGCAAAGAAATATGAATCTAATATGTGCATCTAAATCTAGACCTAACCCTCTTCCCTTCATCCTTTCCACATGCTCTGGACTTAAGAATAGTATATGCTGGGGATCCCTGGGTGGCTCAGCGGTTTCGCGCCTGCCTTTGGCCCAGGGCGCAATCCTAGAGTCCCGGGATCGAGTCCTGCGTCGGGCTCCTGGCATGGAGCCTGCTTCTTCCTCTCCTCTGCCTGTGTCTCTGCCTCTCTCTCTCTCTATGTCTATCTATGTCTATAAAGAAAAAGAGAATAGTATATGCTATAACAGAGTAGAGATTATACATATATAGAGTCAGAGGAACAGGCCGTTTCGATGATTATAATCATAGTTGTAAACCAACTGAAATAAGTATCAAATGAACTCTTTGTACCTTTTTATTTACATGTTTTAAAAAACCATCTAATTCTTCTTGTCTCCTTTTTCTAATCTTCTTGTGTGAACAAACTTTTTCTATAATTTTCTTCTGGAGAGGATGTGCCACATGGTCAGCCCATCTTTTATATAACACCTCTTTTCTTCTTTCATTTAAGAAGTCATGATGTAGTAAATACTTATCTAGTTCCTAATAAACAATGATAGAAAAGGCAATTATCTTAAAGCTATCTTGTTCTAAAATTTAAACTCATTTATATTCCTAATAAAAACTCAAAGTCATTCATTAATTCAATCATTTATTTGGCTTCTACTGAGTGACACACACTATACTGGAAATAATGAATAATACATAGATAAATTAGACAACATGCTTGCTCTGCCTGGAGAGACAGACCACAAAACAAATATACAAAACAATAGGAGGAGGGATAATATAGCAGGATACACACTAAAAAAAACAGAGACTCATACATCAACGTTCATAGTAACATTAGTCACAATAACCAAAAGGTGAAAGCACTCCAAGTGTCTATGAACAAACGGATATATAAACAAAATGTGGTATATACACAAAATGGAATATTAGGCAGCCATAAAATGAAGTTCTGACACATGCTACAACATGAATGAGTCTTGAAAACAATATGCTAAGTGAAATAAGCCAGATACAAAAGGACAAATATTGCAGGATCCCACTTAATGGAATTATCTAGAATAAGCAAATTCATAGAAACAAAAAGTAAATTAGAGGTTATTAGAGGGACCTCTGGGGGCTGGGGGGATGAGAAGTCATTACTTCATGTGTGTAAAGTTTTGGCTGGGGTGATGAAAGTTTTAGAAATAGATAATGGTGATGGTTTCACAACATCCATCTATTTGGAAATAGTGATGATGGTTGTACAACATGTGAATGTAATTAATGTCACTGAATTGTACACTTAAAAATGGTTAAAAATAGCAAAGTTATGTTAGATATATTTTACCAAAATGGTAAAAAAAAAATGACTCGTTTTTCTTTTTTAGGGGCACCTAGGGGGCTCAGTCTGTTGGGCATCTGCCTTTGGCTCTGATCATGACCTCAGGATCCTGGGATTGAGCCCTGTGTCAGGCTCCCTGCTGAGTCCCTCCCTCCCTCCTTCTCTCTCTCCCCCTTCCCCTGCTCATGCACTCTCTCTCTCTCAAATAAATCTTCCAAAAAATTTTTTTTCTTTCTTTTTAATTCCTAGAGTGGGACACCTTTGGGAAGGGCCTTAAAGAATGAACAGTTATCTAGGAAGAGTAGGGATGAGCAAATGTGGAAGTATATTCTATGGAGGGAAAAAAAAAAATAGAGAGGCACACGCATAGCACAACCTGGATGAAATGGCAAGCAACCTGTAAAGAAAATGATTTAGACTATCAACTAAAACTTATCCACTTATCTATCTTTCATCTAGCAAATGAAATCATGTGATTCCTACAATCAACATAAAATTCAAAATGAAAAATAAATAAACTAAGAACCTTGAGAGCTTCTCTAGGTTATATCCCTCCCTAGCTTCAGGTCATAGCACTCTCCAACTATTCTCACTGAATAGCTTCTTTCATTTTTAAACAACTCTAAAGAAAATTTTTCCTTGGGATCCCTGGGTGGCGCAGCGGTTTAGCGCCTGCCTTTGGCCCAGGGCGCGATCCTGGAGATCCGGGATCGAATCCCATGTCGGGCTCCCGGGGCATGGAGCCTGCTTCTCCCTCTGCCTGTGTCTCTCTCTGCCTCTCTCTCTCTCTGTGTGTGACTATGATAAATAAATAAAAATTTAAAAAAAAATTTTCCTTATAGGTTACCCACTCCAATGTTTATTCTACATGGACCTTCATCTTGTCTTATAAATAAGCCCATCCTGTTAAAGCCTTAAAAAAAAAAAAAAAAAAAAAAAAGCCTTCTTCTTACCTATGCGTACCTGAGTAATAATTGGTCAGCGTCTTCCAAAAACAGCTCTTAAAACTCTTAAGAATACACAGTGACTCTACAGAATCTCCACTAGATGAAAGGAGTTGGGGAAAACTCTTCTATAAAAGTATCTGTGTGGGGTCCTGGGTGGCTCACTCAGTTAAGCATTTGCC
This sequence comes from Vulpes lagopus, assembly GCF_018345385.1. Classification (NCBI taxonomy): domain Eukaryota; kingdom Metazoa; phylum Chordata; class Mammalia; order Carnivora; family Canidae; genus Vulpes; species Vulpes lagopus. The sequence continues at coordinate 115,137,008 of NC_054828.1, forward strand.
TTTGGCTCAAGTCACGATCTCAGGGTCTGGGGATGGAGCCCCACATTGGGCTCCCTGTTCAGCGGGCAGTCTGCCTCCCCCTCTGCCCCTCCCCCTGCTTGTTATTCTGTTGCTCTCTCTCCCTCAGATAAATCTTTTAAAAAATAAAAGTATCTGTAAAAGAATCCCCACAACATATAAAAAGAGGAAGGAAGCGGGCACCTGGCAGTCAGTTAACTGTCTGCCTTATGCTCAGGTCATGATCCTGAGGTCCTCAGATCAAGCCCTATATAGGGCTCCCTTCTTTTCTCTCTATCTCTGCCCCTCTCTCTCTCTCTCTCTCTCTCTCTCATGAGTAAAGAAATATTTTTAAGCAGAGAGAGAGAGAGAGGGAGAGAGAGAGAAGTCAATTAAAGTCTCAGAGATCTCTTAAGGTTAATCCTAAGAGCTGAGTGTTTTCAATTCTATTTTCTATATTTTCTAAAATTTGTATAATGAGGGGCACCTGGGTGGCTCCATGGGTCTACCTTTGGCTCAGATCATGATCTCAGGGTCCTGGGATCAGGTCCCACATCAGGCTCCCTGTAGGAAACCTGCTTCTCCCTCTGCCTGTGTCTCTAACTCTCTCTCTCTCTTTCTCATGAATAAATAAAAATTTAAAAATAAATAAATAAAATTTGTATAATGATGATGCACCACATCTAAAATGGATAAACAGAATTTTTAATTTGACACATTCTGTAGCCAATTCTTACCTTAATTACATAATTTTCTCTATATAATATTGATTGAATAGCTGTATCAATATCTTCTTTAGCTAATGCCTAAAATGACAAGAATTAAATTTTGAAAATCAAATCTTAAATCAAATTATTGGGGTCCCTGGGTGGCACAGTTGGTTCAGCATCCGACTCCTAGTTTTGGCTCAGGTCATGATCTCAGAGTCCGAGATCATGCCACATGTCAGGCTCCTCACCCAGATGAAGTCAGCTTCAGTTTCTCTCTCCATCTCCCTCTGCCCACCCCCCACTCACTATCTCTCCAAAACAAAAAAAATAAAATTTAAAACTCAAACTAGAGTTGCTATTCCTGGCAAACTTGTTGTTCTCAAAAACCAAGATGGGTACAGAATTAATATTCAGGACAAAAATATAAAAAACAACAATCTGAAAACACTGGAGTCTGACCAAAAGCAGAGAGAAACAAGAACGTAGTTAACCCTTGGAAAAAGAGAATAGCACTAGCATAAGCTTTCAGTTTTTACGGACTTTTGTCTAAAAGCAGGCCTCCATTAGAACTAAAGCAGATGGCTTAAATCAGAAACATGCTGTTTTACTGAATTCAACAATTAGAAGACAGGGGCGCCTGGCTGGTTAGTCAGAAGAGCATGTAACTCTTGATATCAGGGTTGTGAGTTTGAGCCCCATGTTGAGTGTACAATTACTTAAAAAAATAAACTTAAAAAAAAAAAAAAGAACTAGAAGACAGAGTTCAGGACAACCATAGGAGCTGGAAAGTCAAAGGAGAAATACCTGAAATGAGAGAGCCATAGAGGGAGTTGCCACAAATTTCACAACATTACTGGCCAAATCTCTGGTGGATCCTTGAACTATGTATGTAGAGGGCAAACTCTACAGTTTAACAGTTTTATAAAAAGTTATAATCACTTACTATATGACCCAGTCATTCCACAACTAGATACTTACCCAAGAGAAATGAAAGCATATGTCCATGTACATGAGTGTTGCTAACTTTATTTGTAATAGCCAAAAAATGCAAATAAACCAAATTTCCATTAGTTGAATGGACAAACTAGCATATTCGGGGGGGAAAAAAAAGTGGGGGCTGGGGGTGAAGTACTGATACATGCCACAATATAGATGACCTGCAAAATAATTATGCTAAGTGAAAGAACCAGACAAAAAGAATTCATGCTGTAAGATTACATTTGTATAAATTTTTTAAAAGATTTATTTATTTATTTATTTATGAATGATAGACATAGAGAGAGAGAGGGGCAGAGACACAGGCAGAGGGAGAAGCAGGCTCCATGCCGGGAGCCTGACATGGGACTCGATCCCGGGTCTCCAGGATCATGCCCTGGGCCAAAGGCAGGTGCCAAACCGCTGAGCCACCCAGGGATCCCCTGTATAAATTTTTTTAAATGCTACAGTATAGTGACAAAAGGCAAATCAGGGATTGTCTGAGGGTATGCAACGAGGGAAAGATGTCAAAGGGACACAAGGAAACTTTGAGGGGCACCTGGATGGCTCAGTGGTTCAGCATCTGCCTTTGCCTCAGGTCATGATCCCAGGGTCCTAGGATGGAGTCCAAGTCTACATCCGGCTCCTTACAGGGAGTCTGCTTCTCCCTCTGCCTATGTCTCTACCTCTCTCTGTCTCTCATGAATAAATAAAATCTTTAAAAAAAAAAAAAAGGAAACTGAGAACACTGAATATGTTCATTGTCTTGATTGTGGTGATGAATACATACATCAAAATTTATCAAACTGTACACTTTACACATATGCAGTTCATGGTCTATCAGTGAATACCTTAATAAAGATGTTTGGAAAAAAAGAAATTACAAAAACACATCTATAATTTCAGTGATGCAGTTAAAAGAGTGCTTCAGGCCAAAGTTTGTAACTTTGTTATATAGAAAAGACAATTAACAATGAACCCACCTTAAGAATCTAGAAAATGAATAGCAAACACAAAGTTAGTAGTGACTGAATAAAAAGCAGCAACGAAATAGAAAACACAGGAAAAATACTAAGCACAAGCCACTTTTCAGTGCAACTACTCAAATACAAAAATGCAAAATGCCATGTTACTATTACCTCCACAAAACAAAGTGGCTGTGGTTCCAACCAGTCTTTCGAGCTCTTGGGCCTGTGAAGTTTGTCAGTTATCAGATCATCACTGACGAAATTTCTCATCGCGGTCACAAATGACACAGCCCCTAGGAAAACTTTAAAAATGCAGCTTATTCAGTTAATGAGAATTCACAACCCTACTTTTCTGTTACTTCACCATCAATCTTTGCAACCACGAACGGGTGTGGAACGGATTCGGAATTAGTAGCCACCCCCACCTTCCTTCATGAGCGGCCTTCACCACAGTTTCTGGGGAGGCCTCCAGAACTAGCCACTTTGAAGCAGAGGAGGTTCTCCCTGGGCTGACCTCGGCGTCCCCCCCCCGAATTCCAGGCTTCCCATGTCCTCCAACAGCACGGCCCTCTCGAGCCGGCGCGGCAACTACCACCCAGACCTCTAGGGGTCGCGCTGCAGCAGTTTTCAGACTCAGGACGCGGACCCCCGAGAAGAGCAGCAACTTTCTGGCTACGGAACCCCCACGGGCAGGGCTGCTTGGAGAGGGGGAGGGGCTCTCACACAAAATTTGCATCCCCCCCCATCCCCTACACACAGAAGGACCCCTGAGAGGGGAAGCGGTCATCAGGGCTCGCACCCGTTGTAGACCTACAGCACCCACCGCCCCGCCCCTTCCCTCCCACCCCGTCAACAAGAGGCGTGCGTGCCCCGCCCTGCCTGACAGGAAAGTTGCAGACCGCCACAGGTACCTCAGCCCCCCGCCCCTCCCAAGACTGGCTGGGCCTTCGGCTCCCTGCAGCACGCGGGGCTCCGGGCCCACGGCCCACCGCCCCGCACTGGTCGGCAGCGACCGGAGAGCGCGCCAGCCGAGTCCCTCAGCCCCGTGAGCTCGGGCCTGTCGCCTCAGAATGACAGAATGTTCGTGTCCAGTGTCTCCTTGACGCAGCCCCGCGCCGCGACAGACGACAAGTCAGGATTCTGTCAAGCGGCCCGAGCCCCGCGGCTACGTCCCTAAGCTTCGCGCAACTGCGCACGCGGGCCCAGCGCCGCGGGGGAGTCACCAGGGCGCCTGTGGGGGCCGACCCTGGTGGGCGGGGCGGGGCCAGCGAGCCAAACAAGAGCGCTCCTCGGTGATGGGCAGATGTCTCAGCCAATAGCTAGTCCCGTCGCCTTCCCGCCCCGCCCTCCCCCGCGTCCGTTGACGAGCCGCTGCCCGGCTACCCTGCGGTAGTCTGCGGAGCGCTGCCCTCCTTCGTCTCGTCGCTGCGTGGTCCTTTCTGCTCCGGCTTGGGTCACCGCGCCCTCCCAGTCCTGTGCGTCTCCCCAGCCGGCACGACTGGACTTTAGCCCCACTCCCCACCCCCGCCTCTAGTCCCTCTTGGAACCCCCGTGGTGTAAACCACTGCGCGGGAGTGGCCGGAAAGGGGCGCCTGCCCTCCGCATCCCCTAGAAGGAAGAGTGTTTGTGGAGGTTGTCCCTGTGAGGACGGCCCAAGAAAACGTGGGGACCTGTACGGAAAATGCCGCTTTAAATGCCTTTTTAGTGTATTTAGTCCCCTGCATCCGTGCCCATAGTAGTCGCCGGTGCCGGTCAGGGGTGAGTGAACGTGAAGACTCATTACCCGCTGATGGCATCAGTGGCTGCACCTCGCAGGTGTCTGGGTTTATAATCTCAGGTGATTCTGATGCGAACCATTAGCGTAACTAGATAACGAAGAGCAGTGATTTTCCAAACTCACTGTGTGAACCGTGGTTTTTTCCGTTTTCCTCTTGGAGTATTGATGGCTATTTGATGACGGACCACCGTGTTCACTCTTCATTTTCACTACTTCCCGAGCGCACACGCTGAAAACTGTCCAAAGAAAGGGCCTTAGGGAGGTTTGTATTCAGGGGCCTTTTCAATTTTTTTTTTTTAATTTATTTATGATAGCCATACAGAGAGAGAGAGGCAGAGACACAGGCAGAGGGAGAAGCAGGCTCCACGCACCGGGAGCCCGACGTGGGATTCGATCCCGGGTCTCCAGGATCGCGCCCTGGGCCAAAGGCAGGCGCCAAACCGCTGCGCCACCCAGGGATCCCCTCAGGGGCCTTTTCAAATCTAGCCCGAGCGAATCCTTTCAACTGTAGTTCCCTTTTTCAGAGCTGAGGGAACACATGAGTCATTTGCAGAACTTACTGTTAGATACCCTCCTGGGAACAAAGCATGTGGACAGTGCAGCACTCATCAAACTCCAGGAGCGAAGCTTGTGTGTGGCATCGCCAGGATTTAGTGTAAGGAAAAGCAAGTTTGGGTGTAAGCATTTTAACTTTTTTTTTTTTTTTTTTGGAAAAATCCATAGTAAACATTTTAGGTTTCTGGACTATATGACCTGTGTCACAACTGCTATGCAGTTTTAATAGGAAAAAAGGGTATATACAATACATAAAAGAATGGGTGTGACTATGTTCCAACAAATCTTTATGAACACTGAAATTTGAATTTCCTGTAATTTTTACAAATCACACAATACTCTTCTAGTGCTTTTTTATTTATTTTTTATTTTTTTAAAGATTTTATTTATTTATTCATGAGAGACAAAGAGAGAGAGAGAAACAGACACAGGCAGAGGGAGAAGCAGGCTCCACACGGGGAGCCCGATGTGGGACTCGATCCCCAGGACTCCAGCATCACGCCCCGAGCCAGAAGGCAGACGCCCAACCGCTGAGCCACCCAGGCGTCCCTATTCTAGTGCTTTTTAAAATCTACTGACTTAAAAATGTAAAAACCATTCTTAGCTTGCAGGCCTACAAAAATAAATTTGGGCCAAATTTGGCCAGCCTGCCACAGTTTGCTCACTCTTTACTTCTGCAGGTAATGCCTGGTGATGTCCGAACACTTGTGAATGGATTCGCCAAGAACCCTTTACAAACCAGAAGAGAAGGATTGTATTTCAAGGAAAAGGACTACAAATGTATCCGGGCAGATGACTATTCTCTTTACGCTAAGAATGTGAGTGTTCAGGATTTGAAGACAGCTCGGTAAAACCTTAAGAATTTGATTCCAATTTGCTGATCTCGTTTATAAAACATTAGGCCTTTTACTCCAGTGGCAATGTCTGAGACAGAAATCTAATGCTAGAAAGGAATATGTAAAAGAAAGTACGAACAGGGAGCTTAGTTGAGAAACATTCATTCCAGAATCTATCAACTGAACCTTGCCTGAAGTATCTCTTTTCAGTACTCTATACTCTACATCCTCCTTCATCTTAAAAAAAAAAAAAAAAGAAGAAAAGTTATAGCATTCTTGTACTTAAGACATCTTCAATAAGGAAATAAGGAGATGAAATTCACGTTTACTGGATGCCCTATCTTATGGGTTAAGCACACTTCATCAGCATTATAAACTAAGTAGCCTCACAAGGTTAAATAACTTCCTTAGTCATGCTGCAGAAAATGGAGGCACTGGGATTCAAGCCCAAAGCTGTCCAATTCCAAAATGTATTACCTTCTCATTATATCAGTTCTCACTGGGATAGGGGTATATTACAGTCAGTTGGGGAACTTTTTCTAAATACACATGCGATATTACAAGTTCGCAATTTTTTTAGAAAAAACAACTAAGTTGGTGGAAAATAGTGAAGAGTCCAAATACAGATATGAGTGTATGGAAGTAAAGAAATGGCACAAGTGTGACCATAGTATAACTGCTACTCCTGTGACTAGAATCAAAAGAAAACAATCTGTTTTACTTTTATTCAGGAAAAAACTGGTGTGGTGGTTGTGAAGACCCATCTATATCTTCTGGTGGCAACTTACACCGAAGGCATGTATCCTAGTGTTTGTGTGGAAGCCACAGAGAAGCTGGGTAAGTTTGTTCCCGCACCCCCCCCCCCCATGCCTCTTTCCCTATGGTAGTCAGATCTTCTCACTGTCAGTAACTAAGAGCCAATACAAACCACCTACGGTGGAAAGGAGGAATTTATTGGAAGGATACTAGGGTTACTTACAGATCCGAGTGTAACAGCCATTGCAAAAAATGGACTCCAGGTGCTGCTGTTTTGGAATATAGGTGAGGTTTGGTGGGGTGAGGTCTAGGGCCTATGGCCAAGAAAGAATTCTTGAGACATCTTTGGTGCAAAATGGTGGTTTTATCAAAGCATGGGGACAGGACAGGTAGGCAGAAAGAGCTGCCACCCTGGGGTCCTGAGGAGTGGCCCATTATACACTTTCAAATTGGGAGGGGGTTAGAGGTAGTGTAAGCCTCCCAGGTATTTTGGGAACAAGGTTTCCAGGATTTTGAGGGGATTAGCTATTGTTAGGAAAGATCATTTATTACTATTGAGTAAAAACTCAGTCATGAGACCCTTCAGGTGTATATCAGTGGGCCATATGCTTGGGGAATGATTAACAACATGTATCTTGGGGGAAGGATAGAGATAAAGGAGGTTTCCAAAGGAAATTTTACATTTGGGCAGCCCAGGTGGCTCAGCAGTTTAGCGCTGCCTTCAGCCCAGGGTGTGATCCTGGAGTCCCAGGATTGAGTCCCAAGTCTGGCTCCCTGAATGGAGCTTGCTTCTGCCTGTGTCTGTGCCTCTCTCAATCTCTCTCTCTCTCTCTTTCTTTGTATCTCTCATGAATAAATAAATAAAATCTTAAAAAAAAGAAAGAAAGAAATTTTATATTAAAGTAGACTTACGGGGTCGTGGGGTTTGGGCTAGGATTGCCTTTTGTCCTTGGCAAAGTATTAACATCGAGGCAGTTGAGTCCCTAGAAGAATGTCACTGCCTATTTCAAAGACTTGTCAAGGGATCCCTGGGTGGCTCAGTGGTTTAGCGCCTGCCTCTGGCCCAGGGTGTGATCCTGGAGTTCCAGGATGGAGTCCCACATCAGGTTCCCTGCATGGAGCCTGCTTCTCCCTCTGCCTGTGTCTCTGTCTCTCTGTGTCTCTCATGAATGAATGAATGAATGAATGAATAAATTAAATAAAATTATCTTCAGGGCATGTGAGTGGTTCAGTGGCTGAGCATCTGCCTTTGGTTCAGGTCATGATCCCGGGGTCCTGGGATCGGGTCCCACTGTCTGCAGGGAGCCTGCTTCTCCCTCTGCCTATGTCTCTGCCTCTCTCTCTCTCTCTCTCTCTCTCTCTCTCTCTCTCTCTCTTTTGTCTCTCATGAATAAATAAATAAAAATATTTTTAAAAATAATAAAAAATAAAAAAATAAGCCACCTGGGTGGCTTAGTCAGTTGGGCGTCTGCCTTCAGCTCAGAGTGTGATCCCAGGGTCCAGGGATCAAGCCCCACACATGGGGCTCCCTGCTCAGCAGGAAATCTGCTTCTTCCTCATACTCTCCTTCTGCCACTCTCCCCACTCCCATCCCACTCATGCTCTCTCTCTCTCTCTCAAATAAAGAAAATCTTTTTTACAAAAAGTCTTCGGGACGCCTCAGTGGCTCAGCAGTTGAGTGTCTGCTTTTCCATCCAGGGCATGATCCTGGAGTCCTGGGATCGAGTCCCACATCAGGCTCCCTGCATGGAGCCTGCTTCTCCCTCTGCCTATGTCTCTGCCTCTCACTCTCTCTCCATGTCTCTCATGAATAAATAAATAAAATATTAAAAAAAAAAATCTTCAGGGGATCCCTGGGTGGCTCAGCAGTTCAGCACCTGCCTTTGGCCAAGGGCCTGATCCTGGAGTCCCAGGATCGAGTCCCGCTTCAGGCTCCCAGCATAGAGTCTGCTTCTCCCCCTGCCTGTGTCTCTGACTCTCTCTCTCTCTATATATATATATATGTCTATCATGAATAAATTTTAAAAAATCTTCAAACAAAACAATTGTATCTTAATCTCCTATCTTCAGTACCCAAGACAGTGTCTAGTGTTGAGTAAGCAATAATACATATTGGATGAGCAAATAAATGAGTGGCTTTTGGCCTAACAGAATCAGGGAAGACTTCAGAGAAATGAATCTTAAAAAATTGAGAAAATAAGTACCATCACAGAAAAAAATACACACAAATGTATGTATGCACAGACCTTCCCAGTCGTTATAAATATTTCCTGGCATGGAGTTTCATAAACCATGCTACATAGCTGGCAATGAGGTATTCTAACAGTAAACAGGACTGAGCCTGGACAGGACACAACTTTGGAAGCATCTAATAGAAGGAACTCTATCCAACCTGGAAGAAACAGGCTATTAACAACAACCTTTTCTGAACACATGTAAAAATTTGAGGGAGGTTCAGTTTCAGTAGACTAGGGTTGGAGCAAGAAGACAAAACAAACCTGTAGGGATGCCTGGTGGCTCAGCAGTTGAGTGTCTGCCTTCGGCTCGGGTAGTGACCCCACATTTCTGGGATCGAGTCCCACGTCGGGCTCCCTGCATGGAGTCTGCTTCTCCCTCTGCCTCTGCTTCTCTCTATGTGTCTCATGAATAAATAAATACAATCTTAAAAAAACAAACCTGTAGATTTGGGCTAATTATCTAATTAAAAGTATATAGAAAATGAGACTAGGAAAATGGGCAATTAAGCTATCAAGAGGCCAGATTCTATCCTACCAGTTAGGGCCTAGGGCTAGTTCCCCAGGTCTCCTTTGGCGACCAGGGATGTTGCCTGACCATGTAAAGTAGATTCTGTGGCTTGCAGTAAAGGTTTAGATTCTGGTTTAGGATCACAAAAGACTCCAAAGAGTATGTGCTAGTTAGAAGGAGATAGCTGGTATCATGCTACTAAAATCCCACTGCTCTAGGAAGGGATGGGCTGTCTCGGAAGGGGTTGGATTCTCATGAGGGATGGTTGAGGCTGATACCTACTAAGGAACCAGTTACTTGTCTCATTACTTCTGTTTCCTTTGCTTATGTTTTCTTATATTTTTCTCTATCAAAAAATTCTACATGATAATTATAGAAAATTTGGGAAATAAAGAGTTATGACTATTTAAAAATGTTTTATTATGAAAGATTCTAGGAGATATATATATATCTTTGAGAGCAGAGATTGGGTCTTAGCTATCCAGTCATCCTTGTATCTCTCATCTCTAGCACATGGTAGTCACTCCCAATGTCTGTGGAATAAGTATAATGAAGCATGTTGTATTGACAATTTGTTGCTCACAAATAATAACCAGATTCTGTTTCTTTTCAGGAGAATATCTAAGAAGAAAAGGAAATTAAGTCATAGAGGACTATGAAAGACAGCTTTTATTATTTTAGGGAACAGATCCTGAAGAAAAAGTAATGCCTTATTTTGTGGTTGAAATACTAGGAAAAAGATACTGAAAGGGAAGAATGAGTTAAGGGAGCAATTTTTCTTATTTCAAGAGATCCTCTTCTTTAATTGGAATTCTTTAATAAGCTTTACATGTTTTTTGCTTTTTGTTTTTAAGTGTTGGTCATTGGCTTGAGTGTGAGAACCCTGATAGCTGCCTGGGGCATATATTTTGAGAGATTCCTCCATGAGTGTTTTGTACTCCCATATGTCTTGCTGGGTATGCCAAGAATGTAAGGGCCCAACCACTGTTCATTCAAGCCATTTCTCAGGGCAATGTTTCAGGAAGCAACCTTGAACAATGAAGTAATGTCTCACTTCAGAACAAAGAGCAGACTATCTTACTGCTTGCTATAAAAGAGTTAAGCTCCCTGAACTCAGTGGTCCCATCCTGCAATGCAGCTTACTACGAGTGTGACATCCATCTGGTCCACCCCTTTGGGACTTGTGGAGGAGGGCAACACAAAGGCCACACTTTGGGCCACTAGTCAGAGAATTTGGTGGACATTCCACACTCCCTACTCTCTGAGGGCTTCTAATTTTTGTTGACCATTGGAAAGGCCTTTCAAAAGTCAACTCAAAAGAGTTTTTTAGGAATCAACTCAAAAATATTTTTAACTCTATCTCCCTGCTACTTTACATTACTTAGTGTGATTAATGAATGCACTCTTCTCCAGAAAGGGTTCATCTCCTTTCCTGGTCAGGACAATAAGGGTGGAGAGTTATAGGACCTGTTTTGAAAATTCAGGATTCTACCCTCACCATTTCTGGGCATGATGGATCTTTCTTTCCCCTAATAGCAACTCCAGACCAATCTGGTTGGTACAGTTTCAGGTGTCCCTGAGAAGGTAACACCTTACACCACTGGCATCAGGTTCTAGACCTCTTGTAGTTCTTGGTCTTATCAAGCAGCAAGGTACAATTTTCTTTTTTTTTTTTTAATTTTTATTTATTTATGATAGTCACAGAGAGACAGAGAGGCAGAGACACAGGCAGAGGGAGAAACAGGCTCCATGCAGCGGGAGCCTGATGTGGGACTCGATCCCGGGTCTCCAGGATCGCGCCCTGGGCCAAAGGCAAGCGCCAAACCACTGCGCCACCCAGGGATCCCAAGGTACAATTTTTTGAATTCCAAAAACATGCCACCTGGGGCTTTCCATGTAGATCTATGTATAGATTTTAACATCAGTCTTCATGCCAATGACTTCTCTTTATAAATCAGTACACTGACATCTAGATTTTATAACTTAGTCATGTTCATTATATACCTCCTCCACATGCTGTCAAGCTGGGGTTTTGAGCCTGCAAGGCAAAAGGTCTGACTCTGGACCACAGTGATCTCTAAAGTGGTAAAGGCCATCATGAAGCCTCTTGCCTGCTCACCAGCTGATCAGCCAGCCTTTCCTGGACACACACCCATGGCACTGCTGGGTGCCTAGTAGGGGCCCTTTCTGTAAACCTCCTCAAGGCAACTGCCTCACTGTCTAGAGCCCTCCTATGCAGATCTGTTCAGTTATTTCCTGTAATTCTCATTACAAAACTGTGTCCAGCTATTCAGAGAGACCCACAAAAGTGACTCTTTGATGGTAGGCACCTAGTAGCTACCGAGGAACCCAGGGACTAGATAATCTTCTGAAACATCAGGGGTTTCCAAACTAGAGATTTGTGTCCTGGAGGTCCACAAAGACTTTAGAAGGGGGGGGGGGGGACATGAATGGATTTAAGTGATTAACTTTTTCCCAGATCCTCAACTCTCATATGTACTTGCCTAAAACAGCTGGGACTGTCATATCAGCTCTAGCTTCCCACCTCCCCTCCCCAAGCTCCCTTTCCATATGAAAGAAAGGTCTACTCTCATCCAGCCCCAGTCTACTGTGATGCTTGGCTTGGAGTGCAAAAATTGCAGTATGCCAGAGGAAAGGAAAATTCAAAATATTTGTAATATTTTGTATGTTTGAAAACCCATCCTCTGGAGGCACCTGGGTGGCTCAGTGAGTTAAGTGTCTGCCTTAGGCTCAGGTCATGATCCCAGGGTCCTGGGATGGAGCCTGCATCAGGCGTCCTGCTCAGCAGGGAGTTTACTTCTCCCTCTTTCCCTCCCCCTACTCTCTCTCTCTCCCTCAAGTAAATAAAATCTTTACAAAAAATAAAAATCCATCCTCTGTTGTCAAATTTTACATCATATATATGAGAAGTAGAGTTCCATGAGAATAAAGTAAAAAGAGCATTAATGAGAAATAGTGCAAATCTCTTTATCATTTGTCTAGGAGAGGAAGGCTCTATGTCTTATCTATTTCTTAAAACTCAGAAGCAAGATGATTGTCATATGACATGTATTAACATGATTACTTAAAAAGAGAAACCTTCTCTGACAGAAAGTAATTTTATTTAGCTGATTATTTAACAACGAGGACTGACTTTGCCAATAAGAACGTCACAGATGTTTTTTATAATTAAGTCTACAGCTCCAAGATGTTAATGAAAATATATTTGAAGTATATGATAAGGTAGAAGGATTTGATTTTTTAAATTGTCTTGGCAAAAGTATATTAAAATTAACATTTTTGCTTTCTGGATCCTTTGTGAGCATATCAATTTAAACAAGGTGTCTCTAAGTGGAAAAAACAGCAGATATAATTAATAATCATTTGATAAATCTTCACAAAACTTTGTTGGTATAAACCCAGAAGCTAAGAACCTGAATGACACTTATGGCTGGGTAACAAATCCTTAACAGGTTGAGTGGTTCCCAAGTCTTTGCTTTCAAAAAAATTGAAGAAAGACCTAATTAAGTTGCCAGGTAATAGATCATTGAAAATAATTTTTCATGATAGATCATTATATAGTTTTTAATCATATAACTCAGAGCTATTCAGAGAATTGGCTGACATTCCTATAATGAAATTCTCTTTCCCCATCTAATTTATGCAAATTAAGTTCACCAGAGCTTGTCTATAAAAATGAAAAATAGGAAGAGAATTAATGTTGATTCCAGTCTTATTCCAGCAATGAGTAATATTCATCCACAGACGTAATAATTACTTGGAAAAATTCAACCCCTCCAATGGTCATTAAGAAATGTCTTTCCAATAAAATTTTACTTTTCATGTTCAATAATTATTAATATTTAAAATAATACTTAAAATAATATAAAAATTCAAAATAATGTTTTGATCAACTGTGGACTAAGAATATTGTCATATTGTAATGATAATAAAATCCAGAAGAGGGTCGCCTGGATGGCTCAGCGGTTGGGCACCTGCCTTGGGCTCAGGTCATGATCCCGAGATCCGGGATCAAGTCCCACATCGGGCTCCCTGAGAGGAGCCTGCTTCTTCCTCTGCCTGTGTCTCTGCCTCTCACTCAGTCTGTGTCTCTCATGAATAAATAAATATTAAAATATATATAAAAAATAAAATCCAGAAGAAATTTAACACTTAGAGCCCTATGGTCACAGGAAATAACTTTTTAAATTAGGGTCAGTTTTCATATACATTTTTGTTCCAGGTAAAAATGATCAATAAAGCATAAAATACAGCAGTATAAAATTCTCTGAGAAAAGTAGAATCAAAATATGAGTACTAGAAGAAAAATGACATTTTAAAACTTCCAACTGTTAACTGTTTTGTGCATTTTTAGTGGATGATTATAAATATCAAATTATTCTGAAATCTGGATTCTACTTGATACATTTAAAAGCCTGATACAGGGACGGTTGGGTGGCTCAGCGGTTGAGCACCTACCTGCCTTTGGCTCAGGGCATGATCCCACAGTGCCAGGATCGAGTCCCACATCGGGCCCCCTGCATGGAGCCTGCTTCTCCCTCTGCCTGTGTCTCTGCCTCTCCCTCTCTCTCTTTTTTTTTAAACGCTTTGACTCACTCTTCATCTTTATTTTTTTTAATATTTTTTTTCTTTATTTATTTATGATAGTCACACAGAGAGAGATAGAGAGGCAGAGGGAGAAGCAGGCTCCATGCACCGGGAGCCCGACGTGGGATTCGATCCTGGGTCTCCAGGATCACGCCCTGGGCCAAAGGCAGGTGCCAAACCACTGCACCACCCAGGGATGCCCTCTCCCTCTCTTTCTCTGTGTCTCTCATGAATAAATAAATAAAATCTTTAAAAATAAATAAAGAAAAGCCTGATACAAGAGTTTTTAAATGTTAATATTTATGACCAGAGATCATATCTTTTGCACTATTTAAATTTAGGATTAAATATTTTAGATATCAACTTTAAAATGTAAGAGGGGACAGACCATAGTTTTTCAAAAAGTTTTGTCTAGTTGAGAATAAAGCGTGAAGACCACTGCCCAGAGAAAGAAGTGCCTTGGACATTGAATCACATGGATGTGTGTCCAGGAAGATGACAGGGACAGGTAGCCAAAGAAGCAGGCCACAAAATATGGGGACAGAGGACCCTACTAGTCTGACTCCAAGCCTACTCTCTCCCAGAGCTTTCCTAAGTCCCTGCTCCTGGGATTTGCCCCACCAACCTCAGTGAGGAGTTCCCAAGGAGAGAGGGAAGAAATAGCCCAGAGGAAGTCATGCAGGCACGTAGCTGGCATGAACAACCGAGACATGAGCTACTCCAGCTCCTCCAGGGAAAATTGTCAGCCCTTACTCTGCTCCAGAACCACAAGTCATCACTGAGCTGCTGGGCTGCCAAAGCTTAGGCTTGGTCACCAGAGCAGCTGTTGCCTCAAGGTGACTCCGTGGCACTGTGCAAAAGCCTTTGAAGGAGCTGGGACCCCGCTGGACATCTGGAAGACATTATTCTGGGCCCCCAACACCGTTTAACTTAAAGCAGCAGCAACAGCAACTGAATGTCAGATCAGTGCCTCCATCTCATTCCTAATGCAGAAGATCTTATTTGTTCTACTAAAATATAAACCCTTGGGGAGACTCTTTAGAGGCCAGAGATGTGGAAGACCATGAAATACTGCCACTGCAAAAATCACCCAATTCCAAAATTTGGATCTTGACAGAAAGGGAATTGGAGTAGGACGTGCTTTAAGAAAAGCACCTGCTTCATGGGATGGCCATCTGCCTTCAGCAAACAAGAGGACTGACATTGGACCCTGGACCCCTCTTATCAGACCCACTTACTCCCAACCTCTAGGAGCCAGCAGCATTTTGGGACTAGACATCTAGACACTGGGGAGCGCTAAAGCCCCCTGCCAGGCGCACTGGTAGATCAGGGACACAGCAGGTTTTGCTGCCTTGCAGGAGCCATGCTCAATATGTCACTGTCCCTGAAGGGCTCCTTATGCCCATGCCACCATGGTAAGACTGACCCTGCCCTAGGCTGCAGCCATCCTGGAGGCCTGGCTCACTGCTTTCCAGCTGCTACACTGGATGAGTGAGGAAGACCCTCAACACCTAGAGACTCCTCCTACCAGTCGTGCCCTGTCACCTAAAGCTAACTGCTGACACTAACTCAGGCCTCTAACTGCCCTAACCCTCATCTCTGAGTCCCTCACCGGTGCACTGACACACTCTGGCCTCTAACCCCAATGTCAATAGAACCTGTTCTCCATACAGACAATTGTGGACAGTTTTTATGACTGATGTGAGGCAAAACCAGGTTTCTCAGAGCAGTTCCAGCTGCTTGTCTTCATCCCTAGAAGGGAGGAAACTGTCCTTCAGTCCTTCTGGGTCCTTTGCAGGCAGTGGAGGATAGACTCTTGTTCCATTTATCTTATACAAAGAGGGTATCAGGGACACCTGGGTGACTCAGTGGTTGAGCGGCTGCCTTTGGCCCAGGGCGTGATCCCGGGAGTCCCACGTCAGGCTCCCTGCATGGAGCCTGCCTATGTCTCTGCCTCTCTCTCTCTGTCTCTCATGAATAAATAAATAAAAATAAAAATAAAAAAGAGGGTATCAAAGTGGCCCAGGCATCTGTCCTAGGAGCCCTCTAGACTCTCGGCTCAGGAGGCCCCTTCAGAACTCTCTGATCCTCAACTCTGTTTGCCTGCTGGATTGATTTTGCACAAACCCAGCTCTGAAACTCTGGATGGCTTCTCCCACTCAGTGCCTTCTGTGACCCAGGCCCAACCTGACCCTTGACTTGTCTCTCAATACACCCTCAGTAAAATAGATAGTTTATCTTTCCAAAGCCAACCCTATACCTTCCCTTCCCTGTGCCTTTGCTGGCTCGATGTATTTTTTTAAAAGATTTTATTTATTAATGAGACAGAGAGAGAGAGAGAGAGGCAGAGACACAGGCAGGGGGAGAAGCAGGCTCCATGCAGGGAGCCTGATGCAGGACTGGATCCCATGACTCCAGGATCATGCCCTTGGCTGAAGGCAGGCACTAAACGACTGAGCCACCCAGGTGTCTGGCTAAGTATATTCTAACTTAGATTGTTGCCATAAGAGGTATATAAGAGGGGGTGACAGCGCTCATTCCTCTTGACGCTGGAGATGTGGGCACAGCTGCCCCATTCAGTTGACCAAAATGTTTAGAGCCATTTCCCTGGTGACCACAAGCTCCAAGAAGGAAATTGAGGTGGTTCAGAAGCTGGGTGCCACAGTGGGTTTGATTATAAGAAGGACTTCTCTGTAGGTGCTGAACACCATGCAGGGTATGGATGTGTATGTTTCTACCGGGAAACATTTTAAGGGAAGGCCAAACTAATCTTATTCTCTGGCTCAACCCTTTGTGTCTTGGCCTACTTCCTCCTCTTCCAGAATCTTTTCCACTTTTCTCTCTTGTATTAGTTTATTATTAGTTTAGTGCCACCTTTGGTCCAGGGCCTGATCCTGGAGACCTAGGATGGAGTCCTGCATGGGGCTCCCTGCATGGAGCCTGCTTCTCCTTCCGCCTGTGTCTCTGCCTCCCTCTCTCTCTCTCTCTCTCTGTCCCTCATGAATGAATAAATAAAATCTTTAAAAAAAAAAAAGATTTTGTTTATTTAAGAGAGTATGAGATCCCTAGGGAGAGGACGCTTTCTCTGCAGGCAGTGAGGGCTGAAACCTGTCCTGCCGCCGGAAGAAAGACGGGTTTCCCAGGCCGAGAGAGAGAGAGAGAGAGAGAGAGAGAGAGAGAGAGAGAGAGAGAGAACCTGATTCGCTGTCACTAGCTTTGCATCTTAAAAGGGGAAGGAGGAGCGACGGGAGGTCGGTTCGGGCCAGTCCCACCGCTGGCACGCTGCCCCGAGCCCCGAGCCCCGAGCCCCGCCGTCCTTGGCGCTCGCTGCAGAGGCAGCCCCGGGCGCAGGGCCCTCCTCCAGGCGCCCGAGGGCCGCGAGCGCAGGACCGCGCCGCCGGAAGCGGTGGAAGAGTGGGGCCCCAGTAAGTGTCCGGGAACCCACGCCCGGGCCGGTGGGGTGGGGTGGGGTGGGGTGGGGTGGGGGTGGCTCCCAACTCCGAGGGAGCGCAGCTTGCCTCACGCTCTTCAGTGTCTCCCCGTCCGCTGCAGCCAAGCCGGAGGCTGTCCCCGTCCCATCGGCCCTAACTGGTGTCTTCGGCGGGTATCTGTCCTTAAGCTGCAGGGACCTCGCAGGAAGGAGGGCGGGGCGCGGCGAGGGCCAGACCCTCTGGAGACCCAAAGGGAAGCCGCTGGCCGGCAGGGGGCGCTGCGCTCCGCAAAGCGCCTCGGGCTCCCTCCCTTGCTTCTAGGGTGTCCTCGGAGAACATGTTAGCTGTGCACTTCGACGAGCCGGGAGGACCCGAAAACCTTTACTTGAAGGAGGTGGCCAAGCCCAGCCCAGGAGAGGGCGAAGTCCTCCTGAAGGTGGCGGCCAGCGCCCTGAACCGAGCCGATTTACATCAGGTACCCAAGAGTCAGGCTGTGGCTGCGGCAGGGTGGGACTCCAGAGTCTTCCGTAAACATTCGCCAGACGGATGGAGGAATGACCTACGGCACTGCCAGTAACACTCATCAAGACGTGTCTGCAGAATGTGTGCTGGGGCTTCTAAGACCACATACAGGGATAGTTACAAAGCAGCAGCCACCCTGTGCTAATCCATCATCCAGTCCGGCTTCCAGATAAGGAGATGGGAACTACCATTTGTTGAGGGGGTTGTGGCTCTAGGCCTTGCTCTATCACATTTACCCCTCAGGCAACCCTGCTTACCATTCCTATTATTCAGAAAAAGAAACTGAGGGGCGGAGGTTAAGCAATACACCCAAGGCCACACAGGGCTGCTGTAATTCAAATCCAGGGCTTTGTGGTTACAAAGTCTGCATTCTTTCCACTCTGAGGGCCCTGGAACTGGCTGGGGACTGTACTCTAGGAATCTTCTGTTTTTTTGCTATTTGAAGTGCTAAACTGAGCCACATGCATCAATTGGGGTAATTGAGAAATGTGTGCCAGAATCACCTGGGGCACTTTTCCAAAATAAGCATGACCAGAACCCAGGCATGTATACGCTGAAAAAGCTCCTCAAATGGTTCTAGTGCACACTCTTAGCTCACATTCTCTTCTTCACTTTACTCTGAAGCCTCTAGTCAGAGGCTTCTGAGGATTTCAGTGAGTGAATACAAAGCCTGGCACTTAAATATATAAGAACTATCATTAAGGAGTTCACGGTTTTGTTCCTAGTCTGGCTACTAATTTACTTTGTGACCTTGGACAAAGCATTTCCCTGGGCAGGTTTCAGTTCCTCCATTTGTAAAACAAGGCATTTAGATAAAGTCAATAGCTAAGGACCCTCCCAATTCTGACATCCACTGATTATGTGACCTTCAGCCTCTTTTTTTTTTTTTTTTTTTAAGATTTTATTTATCCATTCATAAGAGAACAGAGAGAGAGAGAGAGAGGGCAGAGACACAGGCAGAGGGAGAAGCAGGCTCCATGCAGGGAGCCTAATGTGGGACTCAATCCCAGGTCTCCAGGATCACGCCCTGGGCTCTTTGGCGGCCCTAAACTGCTGAGCCACCCGGGCTGCCCCCGACCTTCAGCGTCTTATTTGAATTACTTCTCCTGTCTCTTTTCCTGACTTATAAAACCTGACTTTATCCTGATTTTTCTGAGAAAAAGGGGGGCTATTGGTAGAGGGTCAGGGATAGTGGCATACACATTTCTGATCTTGCTCACCACTTAGTGCACCCTTTTTTGTGCAGAGACAAGGCCAATACGCCCCACCCCCAGGAGCCAGCAGCATTTTAGGACTGGAAGCATCTGGACACATAGCAGAGCTGGGGCCTGCCTGCCAGGGGCACTGGAAGATTGGGGACCCAGCCATGGTTCTGCTGCCCGGCGGGGGACAGGCTCAATATGTCACTGTCCCTGAAGAGCTCCTTATGCCCATCCCAGCGGGACTGACCCTATCCCAGGCTGCAGCCATCCCAGAGGCCTGGCTTACCGCCTTCCAGCTATTACATCTCTTGGGTGAGGAGGCCCCCCCCAAACTTACTCTATACAGTGTGGTTCAGTTACTTCATGACTCCCCCACCTCAAAACCCAGCAGTCCTCTGGGGCACCTTTGGGCTGGCCGCCAAGCCATACCCAACCTCAGCACCTCATTCTAATATACTACTAGTAGTATCAGGTCCTCATACCATGTTAGCAATGGCCTGATGTTGAGGCTGAAAATCACAGTTACCAGATAGAAAGCCTGAAAAGCACTGGATAGAAGGCATGTGCATATCTTCACATCATAGGCCCACCAGTCATCCCAGCCGCACAAAGTCCTGCTGGGCTTCTCTCTGCGAGCCCTAGTGCAGTAGAAGGGGCCAATCAACTTTTATTCCTCCCCAATCCCACTGAAGCCAGCCAGGGGCTAATGGGAGGGAACCTAAGATGATTTGTGCCTGCTGTCAGAGAGCTCAGTGAAACTGGGAAGACAAGGCATGCACAGGAATTAGACAACCACAGAGTTCAGAAGATGGCCTTGTTTCCAACTACAATAGAAAGTCAAGATGGGAACAGTTAGTGTGGCCACGGGTGGTCAGAGAGAGCTTTCTGGAAGAGGAGGATTGGAAGGATGGGTAAAATGGAGATGGACAGAAGACAGGCCTAAGGTGGCTTAGGAGAGTGTCAAGGTGAAATCAGCTGCTCCACTCAGAAGGAAGGATGATGATTATTATCTGTGAAAGATGAGACTGGGACTGGCTTTTAGTGGCCTTGAATGGTACATTGTCTGGACTTGATGCAAAAGCCCACTGAGAACCACTTTATATCTTGAGGAGAAAGTGAGCTAACAAAAGCTCCATTTTAGGAAGAGGAGCCTGGTGATTGTGCGTGGTGCCTGGATCAGTGAGACCAGCTGGAGGCCAGTTTCAGACATAAGAGGAACTGGCTTCAGATGGTGACAGTGAGAATGGCAGTTATTCTTATTAAGGTATATGTCAGAGATGCATGTCTCAGTGTTATTCCATAAATAAAACGTACATTATGGATGTGGCTGCTTCCTATGGAGGAAGTATTTCAAAGGATTGTTTCCCACTTTGACAAGAGGCAGGAAAAAAAATAAAGAGCTGTCATTATGCTCTCTTAAGAGAGCAAGAGATTTGGCATTTGGTGGGCCAGGGCAGATGCATGGGGTATAATATGCCTGCATGGGGAATGTGTAGCACTTGTAAAGACAATGGTTCCTGTACTTTGTGTCACAGGAAACGTTCAGGCCGGAGACTCTGTGCTAATCCATGCCGGAGCAAGTGGTGTGGGCACAGCTGCCATCCAACTGGCCCGGATGGCTGGAGCTATTCCTCTAGTCACAGCTGGCTCCCAGCACAAGCTTCAGATGGCAGAAAAGCTTGGAGCAGCTGCTGGATTCAATTACAAAGAAGAGGATTTTTCTGAAGCAACACTGAAATTCACCAAAGGTAAACAATAGCTTCTGCAGACCAATAGGAATTTCAGAGATGATTAAATCAAACCCTCACCAGCCTGAAGTTTGCCAGTGCTCTGGATCTGGCTTGCCTCTGCTAAATGCACAGCAGCTGTCCTAGCCAAATTCTAGTACTCCGGTGTTTGATCTCTGGAGACAGGCAGGCACTGTTTAGGACTAAAATGTTGCTGTGTGCATTCTTGTAAGTGATCATTCATACACATTTTAGAGACCAAATGAATCACAAAGTGTTGTACTGGAATTATCCAAGACCTCTTCTTCCAAGTCACTCTGCAATGGGTTATCAGGAGTGTGGGGCAGAGACTAGTTTAGTGCTGGTCATAGTAGGGTTAGGATGGTAGCTCCCTAAATGGGTGAGCCTCTGCATTCCAAAGCCAAATCTGTATATTTTTGGCTCATCCCTTTCCATTTTTCCATGAGCCAAAAAGGAGAGATGAAACCAAAGCTAGCAAAACTATGTATCAGATAACCCAGTGCAGAAACTTCATAATTTTTTTTTTAAGATTTTATTTATTCATGAGAGACAGAGAGAGAGAGAGGCAGAGACAGGCAGAGGGAGAAGTAGGCTCCACGAAGGGAGCCCAATGTGGGACTCCTTCCCGGGACTCCAGGATCAGGCCCTGGGCCAAAGGCAGGCGCTAAACTGCTGAGCCACCTGGGGATCCCAGAAACTTCATAATTTAGATGTGAACCCACCTGCCCTGTAGACTCCTATTCTATTCTCATTCATGACTGGGTGCCAGTGGGTTCTGTACTTACAGGGGGATCAAGAGAGATATCAGGTCATGGTATTGCCCTATTTCCCCCTTGCTGTGGCTAGGAATCATAAAAGATGAACTGAAAAAAAAAAAAAATAAAAGATGAACTGTAGAGCACACATGTATGATAGAGTTCAGCTACCTAAACTCCATCAGCAACAACGTTTCTATGAGCAATGTTTCTATTTCCAACCTATAGATATACCATTTGCACCTGTCTGTATTCAGGTATATATTCACAAATGTACCCTGGAATCTTATTTTGCACAAAGCATTCTGTGTCTGACGAGCATTACAAATCTGTGTTTCGTATGAAAGGTGCTGGAGTCAACCTTATTCTAGACTGCATAGGTGGATCCTACTGGGAGAAAAACGTCAACTGCCTGGCTCTTGATGGTCGCTGGATTCTCTATGGCCTGATGGGAGGAACGGACATCAGTGGACCTCTATTTTCAAAGCTACTTTTTAAACGAGGAAGTCTGATCACCACTCTGCTGAGATCTAGGGACAAAAAGGTAAATGAGTAAAAAGAAAACATGCAATTTAATTATTACCCACAAAAGTGTGATGTGTTTACATAGCTGCAAGAAAGGAAGATTTCACACATCTTAATGTTAGAGAGCCTATGTAGAACCCCCCCCCCTTGGATAAATAAGTAACCATTTTCACAGAACTAATTAAAAGTGGTCCATAGAAGTCTCAACATCTCAGAAAGAAGGTAGCTAATACTTCATATGTTTTTTAAACTTTCTAACAGAATGAAAAAAGCATTGACAATATTAGGAGATACTTCTAATAGTGCCAAGATGTTGCCTTCAAAGGCAGAACTCAGTGTGATTTTTAAAAAAGCCTCTTAGGTGAGTAAGGTTCAGGTTCTACCTTCAACAGGTTACATGTTATTGAAATCTGTGGCACTCTAGCAGGTGCTAGATTGGGGGATGTTTCCCAGTCTAGGGTTTCACACCCGTGGGACCTCAGAGCTTAAACATCCCTTTTGAACTCAGCTTGTATAAGTCCTGTCTGTGGCCACCCCCTGCTTTACATTTTAATATTTTAGTCCAGGATTCTGTCTGAGAAAGAAGTCCAGAAGTGAGGTTCTACATTTGGGGCATGCACCGCGTGCTGGTAGTGAAGGGGTTAGGTACCGCCTGTGCGCATTTTCAGCTGTGCACACGGTTCAGAGAGCGCACAAAGGCCGAGCAGGGCGGGGAGCGGCAAGGTTAGGGCCCTGCCTGGACTGATGGCCTCCTTTTCCTGATCTAAGTACAAGCAGACGCTGGTGGAGGCTTTCACAGAACACATCCTGCCCCACTTCTCCACGGAGAGCCCCCAACGTCTACTGCCGGTGCTGGACCGGGTGTACCCCGTGACTGCAATCCAGGAGGCCCACGCGTACATGGAGAGGAACCAGAACGTGGGCAAGATCGTCCTGCAGCTGCCTCGGTGAAGGAGGCCCTGGAGAAAGTCCACGGTCCCAGGAAGGACATCGGGCGCGACCGCAGGCCGCCCCGGAACCCACTGGCCCACCTCCCACCTAAAGCCCATCTAAGGAAATAAAGAGTAGATGCGAAGGGCGGCCGTCTCGCTGTGGCAGCCCCCGACCGCGAACTGAGGCCGCCGGGGGCGGGGCGGGGAGGCGGGAGGCGGGGCCGCCGGCGCCGCGGGGACAACTGCAAAGCCCGGAGCAGTGGGGGCGCTACGGGGCCGACAGTTCCGGCTGCGGGAACAGCGCGGGCCACCACCCCGAGGCTCCGCCGGGCGCACCTGCCCGAGGCCTGGCCCTCGCGGCCCAGGCCCGCCCTCCCACCACCCACCTGGGCGCAGCCCCGCCCCGCCCCCTGCGGCCCGCTTCCTTCTCTCAGGCCCGCCCCGGCCGGACCACCGCCCCTCCTTAAAGCTCACGCCCCGCCCCTTCCGGTGCGGTGCTCGTCCAGGCGTCTCGAGTCCTCGCGTCTTCCGTCTCTCCGGCCTCTTTTTTTCCGCCTCGGGTTCGTTTTGCCCCGGAGTCTTTTCGACGGGGGCTATTGCGTCAGCACGTCTCGGCGTGGCGCGGCGATAATCCGACGCGATGTAAAGCTTCCGGCGGAGGTCGGAGGTGGATGCCCCGGGCTTGACGCGGTGTCGCGGTGCAGTGGGGCGCGCTCCGGGCTCTCCGGAGGAATTCCGGTCTTTGTGGCAGTAACCTCATCAGCCCGCCAAGATGGCTATGCAAGCGGCCAAGAGGGCGAATGTGAGTATTGGGACCTTCTGCCGAAGAGGGGGAGGGTGTCGCTGCTGGGCTCTCTTCACGGCGTGGGGCTGTATTTTGCGCGTCCTGGGTTCTGCAGGCCGGAGTAGCCCAGAATTTGTTGTGTTCTCACTGGGGTTCCACCCTGGCCCCGTCCTCACGGACATGCTCCTAGAGCCACAACTCCGCCTCAGCCCCTTGTGAGCGTCTCCTCGGGCTCTTATTCTGGTGCCAGTGATAGTGTTAGCCCTACAGCCTTTGTTGCTTGATGGGCACCTAGGACCAGGCGACAGAATCTTCTCCGCCCAAGTCAGTGACACAGACGAGTCCCCCGTAAATAACCTTATAGCTCACAGGCAACCAGAGCCTGAGATTCTCAAGTCACGGAGCTTTTGGGGGCCCTTCATTAATGCCGTGGCAGTATTTTTGAGCACCTGCTATGTACCAGAATTGCGAGATAGGAAACAGTTCAGAAGTTAAATTTATCGAACTGCTGTGTGCCTGACAGTAGTCTATATATTGGGGATACGACAGTGAATAAAACAAAAAGCCCTACTGTGTACATTCTAATGTTAAAGGATGGGGTATTACAGAAACCTAAGAAAAACTGTCTCAGGAAAAAGAGGGGTAGGTCAGCTGTAAGGCTGAGAGGTATAGGATGATGAAGACAGAAAATCGGACATGAGATGCAGAATTTTGGTGATCTGGGTAAAAAAACTTGGTTGCAGTGGGATGAAAGAATGGCAGTTAAGAAAATGGAGACCGCTCTTTCCACAAGTTTTCATGTAAATAGAGAGTAAAGAGATTGAGACGCCCGGGTGGCTCAGAAGTTTAGCGCCGCCTTCGGCCCACGGGGTGATCCTGGGGTCCCGGGGTCGAGTCCACATCGGGCTCCCTGCATGGAGCCTGCTTCTCCCTCTGCCTGTGTCTCTGCGCCTCTCTCTCTCTCTCTCTCTCTCTCATGAAAAAACATAGAATCTTTAAAAAAAAAAAAAAAGAGTAGAGTGATTGGATGACAGGTGACTTTTTCCTTTTTTTTAAGATGTGTGATAAAAGGTGTATTTGTAGGTAAGTGAGAATGATCCAGTAGAGTGGGAGAAATTGATGATGTGGGAGAAAGAGGAGTTAAGTTCAGGAGTGAAGGTTCCAGGTAGGTGAAGGTGGGCATAATAATGGGAGGGAGAGGGGGTAGATATGGATGAATTTAGATTAGTAGTAGACTTAGTGACATGAATATAAGGTACTTACCATTTGGTTCCATGTATCTTTTCAGTAAGCAAGAGGCAAGATCAACTCCTGGGATAGGCAGGGAAGAGGTGACGGCTCAACTCGGGGTGGTGGTGGTAAGGTTTGAGGAAAGAAGAGAAAATACAATACAGTGTCTTGCAGAGTGAGAAAGCAGGCTTGGGGGGTAAGGGTATTATAATTGGAAGTGTTTGTGTATTTGAACTCAGTCTGAAATCTTAAATCTAAAACTTTTGGTACTTATTTGTTGACCATTTGTCACCACTACTAGTTTGAAGGCAGGGAATAAGTATCCTTTTTCCTTTTATACAACATTTTGCTTTTAATGCCTGAAATAGCTGCCAGTTTAAGAATTATTGAGCAAATTAATGCCCAGTATGTAATTGAATATGTTAAAAAGAACATAGGTGTGAACTCTGGATGGGAGATACGTATTTGAGAGTCATCAACTTACTGTGGGAACCGTGTGTGTGATTAAGAGATCAAAGAGAGTGTAGAATTAAGGAGAGTATACAAAGGGTCAAAAAGGAGTCAAAAATAAAACTGTGAAAGGCCATATTGTAATGGCAAAGAAGAGGGAGAAGAACTACCCAGAGAGTTAGGAGGAAGCCAAGGAAAAAGTGTCAAGAAGAGTCAAAGAGGTAATAGTCAACAGTATCAGAATCCTCAGAAGGTAAGTGTGATGATAATTGAACACTGTGACTGAAAGGTCTTAGTGCCGGGGCTCTGGGTGCTCAGTCAATTATGTGTCCAACTCTTGGTTTTGGCTCCAAATTTGATCTCAGGGTTGTGGGATCCAGACTTGCTCAGCGTGGAGTCTGCTTGAGATTCTCTCCCTCTGCCCCTCCCCATGCCTGTCTCTCTCTAAAATGAATACATTTTTAAAGGCCTTAGCATAAAAATACTTTCTTCAGTGCTGGGGTGGAAGCTGGGTTGTGGTAGGTTGGTGTCAGTAAAGAATATGAGGTAAGTGAGTATAGACTTTAGCTTTCCAGACACTTGACTGAAAGAAGAAAAAAAGCAAAACTTCCCTGATAAGTTCAGGGAAGACAAAAACATTGCTTTTTTCCTTCACTGTGTAATCCTAATGCCTCGCCTGATAGATGAATAAAGAAGGTACTCAGTAAATATTTGTTGAATGAAGGAAAGGAGATCCAAATAACTATTTTGTTTTGTATAACAGTTGTCAGGATATAAGCAGCTACTCACCTAAGGAATAAAAGCCAATGATGAAGGAGAGACTATATTCAAGAGAAAGAAGATATCATTGATATAACAGTTTCTTGAGAAGACCTGATAAGAGTCATCAATGGGAGTTTTATGTCTAGGAAACAGGAACAGTTCCCTTTGTTCTTTCCCATATATGTCTAAAGCATTGAGGACTTTTAAATGAGGTTGGAAATCCTGTTTAACTGTAGAGGCTGGAAGCCTGGGTTTTATGTAGCCCCTTACTAGTTGCTACTAATAGTCTTCCCTAAAACTAGTGCCCAGTTGCTTTTCTGAAAACCATGCCATTTTCAGGAATATCAGATTATATAATTTTTAAAAATAATTCTTATTCTTGACTATTAGGTGGATTTTTTGTTGTTTTTACTGTGAGAATTTATTATGAGAATTTTTTTTTTTTTTAGGTCGTAGCACTCCTGGCCCTGATTACAATAATAGTATGTATTTCTCATTTTAGATTCGACTTCCACCCGAAGTAAATCGGATTTTATATATAAGAAATTTGCCATACAAAATCACAGCTGAAGAAATGTATGATATATTTGGGAAATATGGACCTATTCGTCAGATCCGAGTGTGAGTCTTACTGAGACTTTTGAAATGTTGTTTCAAAGAAATGATTGTATAATCTTAGAATTATAGCTGACATGCACCTATGACAAAAAAAAAGAAAAGAAAGAAAGAAAGAAAGAAAGAAAGAAAGAAAGAAAGAAAGAAAGAAAGAATTATAGCTGAAAGCAAGGCCTAACCAAGCCCAGACACTAAATGGATTGAAATCTGGGAGATGAGATTATTTTTGTATGGAAACAAATGAGACCCTCCTGATCTTGCTCAGTGAGAGCCAACAGTTGTACTTGTGAAATTAGAGAAGGCATGAAGTAGTAATGAAAGGTTTGAAGGGAATGGGTGAGCAAAGAAAGAACTAATATTTATTACATCACTATTATTTGTAAAGTCAGATATATAATACTGTGTTTTTTATACATATCAACTCTTAATTTGCTTTGCTATCGCCTGATTCCAGAATTTCTGAATAAACTAAGGAAGTATACAAGTAACTGAGAAAAGTGAATTTTTTTCCAACTGCAGCTTTCTATTGAAGATTTGTTTTTTATTCCTTTTTTTTCTATTGAAAATTTAAAGGTATATGGGAGAATAATTGCAACACAAGTTCAGGTTTTAATTTAATATAAAAATTGGGGTTTGTATCTTCAGGTGATATTTATTGAACATCTACAAAATGCCAGTTATAATAGGTGCTTTTATTGGTATAACCAACAAGACAGCCCTGTGTGGAGGTGATAATTGTCTGGGTTTTGCTTTCTTTTGTTTAAAGATTCATTATATGAGAGAGAGAGAGAAAGCAATCAAACATGGGAGCAGGGGAGGGGGACAAAAGGAGAGGAAGAGAGAATCCTCAAGCAGACTTCCTGCTGAGCACAGAGTCCAACACGGGGCTTGATCCTAAGACCCTGAGATCATGACCTGAGCTGAAACCAAAGGTTGGACATTTAACTGACCAAGCCACCCAGGCACCCCAATAATTTGTTTTACAGGTGAGACTACCAAGGCTCAGAGAGTACAAGTACCTTTCTAGGTTCACACAGCTATTTAATGATAAAATCTTCTGATTCTAAATTATTTACACAAATTCATAGCCACTGACACTGTAGTTAGTATGATGGGCCACTTACATAAGAGTTCGTCTGGAAGGATTTCTTTTTTTGTTTAAGTTTTTTTTTTTTTTTTAAGTTTTATTAATCTCTACACCCAACATGGAGTCTTGAACCCAAGAGTTGAGAGATCAAGAGTTGCACACTTCCCCTACTGAGGCACCCCTAAGTATCTAAGTATCTTTTTTTTTTTTTTTTTAAGAGAGAGAGAGAGCGAGCGAGCGAGTGTGCGCGCACAAGTGGGAGGGGCAGAGGGAGAGAGAATCCTCAAGCCGACTCTGCATTGAGTGCAGAGCCCAACACAGGGCTTTATCTCATGACTCTGAGATCATGACCTGAGCTAAAACAAAGAATTGGACACTTAGCCAATTGAGCCATCCAGGCGCTCCTGAATATCTCTTAATAAATTTTCTTTTATGACCTGAGAGCTTCTTGGCTTTTAGAACTCAGATCTTGAGGACTCTCCTTTTGAGTCATAATTTTCCCTCCAGAGAGTAAAAGAAATGCTGGCAATACATCATCACTGGTACTTAAGTGGGAATGGAAATGAAGTGTTATAGACCAGCCATCCTCTTTAGGGAGTCTCAGTCTTTGATAAAAGCTTTGGACTCTTTCCACAGAACAGTACACAAAACATTTTGCAGATGATTTCATAGGTACATTAAACACAGGTTAAGAAACCTTGTTCTAGACATCGAAGAATGGTATACAGAAGGTCCCCTGACTTGGAGATCAGGAGATAAGATTCTGCTTCAGGCCCTGCGACCCTAGACAACTTGTTGGTTTTTGGTTTTCTGTTCCCTCACATGTAAGATAATCTAGATAGACCATGCCTTTCAGCTTTTAACATGGATGCAGTATGATAAATTTACTGACTTGGTTGTAAGACCTAAGTTCAAATACTAGCTGGACATTTGCTAGTCCTATACAACTGGGCAAAATATTTAATCCCTCTGAGCTTCAAATTACTTATGAAACACAATCTTCCTAACCTGTCTTAAAAGAATTTTAGTAAGGATCAAATTAGATCATGCCTGTAAAAGCAATTTGTTATGGAATATTTTCTTGCTGGTGTGCATTAGCCACCACTATGCTCCCACAGCACCTTCTGTGAACATCTTTTAGCACACTTTTTTGCTGTTGTCTGTGTGCTTATCTCCTCCCAGCCTGTGAGCTCCTCCAGGACAGGTGCCTGTCTTTTCATTTGGGGTTGACAGCTGTGGTGCCTAATACATGGTAAGCACCTCATGTATATAAATAAATGAATAATACAGAAAATGGTTTTGATCGACTTATGAAAGTGTTATAAAACTTATTGCTAGTACACAATTAAGAGATGCTTATGTCAGTGAAGTTAGAGCGTGTTTCAGAAAGCCAAGGTAGAAGGATAGAAAATCAAGCAGTGGCATCTTTAGAAGGGTACAGAGTAGCTCAGGCCTTTGTACACTGGTTCCTCCATTTGGAACAGTTTTCACCTGGCTCATCTCCTATCTGGCTCCTCATTTGTCATGTCTCTACTTGTGTCACCTTTTCAGAGGTTTATCCTGACCGCCTGAGCTTTAGGTCATCCTTGGCCTCCCAGTAATCTCTGCCACAGCTGTCTACTTCCTTCATAATATTTCTCATCTGTATTTATCTTTCTCCCACTTGGATAAAGTTCCTTGAAGGGAGGGATGATGCTTGTCTTTTTCACTATCCTTTTCCAGTGCCTGTCGTACAGAAGGAACACAATATTATATTTGTTGAATAAATTCATAAAAGTTTGGTGTGCGGGAATTTAGGTCTAAGTTAGAGAAACAGGTGTGTTTTCGCTCCCTAGCTGTGATCATGCTTTATCACATATTTAGCCCCTAGAACTAGGGTGACCAACCTTCCCAGTTTGTCCAGGACCAAGGGGTTTTCTGGGATATAGACTTTTCAGTGCTAAAACCTGGACAGTCTTAAACAAACTGTGATAAGTGATGACCCTTCCTGGTATATATATAGCAGACACTTGGTGCTTGGAACTTTTTAAAACCCTTTCATACCTTTTACCTCTTTTGATTATTCAAACATGTAAAATGTAGGGCAAGTGATAGATCCTGATATTGCTATTTGACACATTAAGCAGACGAAGCCCAGAGAGGTTAATGCACACGATTAGGCAAATCTTAAAAAAAAAAAAAAAAAAAAAAAAAGATATTAGCCGCTGGGACACTTTTGAGATGAGAATCTTTAAAATGGGATCAGTGGGGTAGGCAGCCCAGGTGGCTCAGTGGTTTAGCACCGCCTTCAGCCCAGGGTGTGGTCCTGGAGTTCCAGGATCAAGTCCCACATTAGGCTCCCTACCTGGAGCTTGCTTCTCACTCTGCCTGTGTCTCTGCCTCTCTCTCTGTGTTTCTCATGAATAAATAAATTTTAAAAATCTTTTAAAAAATAATAAAATGGGCTAAGTGCCCATCCCTATTCTAGTTCCTAAGAAGATGTAAGAAAGAGATACCTTTGTTTTGTTTTGTTTTGTTTTGTTTTAAGCTTCCAGGAGAAAGGATGTGTGAGAGAATTCGTGGGAGAAAGTATATCTCCACTGTTCTCTCTCTCTCTTTTTTTTAAGATTTATATTTATTTTATTCATGAGAGACAGACAGAGAGAGAGAGGCAGAGGGAGAAACAAGCTCCATGAAGGGAGCCCTATGTGGGACTCGATCCTGGCTCTCCAGGATTACGCCCTGGGCTGAAGGTGGCGCTAAACCGCTGAGCCACTGGAGCTGCCCAGATCTCCACTTTTCAAATGCTTATTAGCACTTGTGTGCATGGTGCTATGAGAGAAAAATGAAATATATAAGACCTTCCTTGCCCAGTTAATAAAAACAAAAATGGGCAGCCCGGGTGGCTCAGTGGTTTAGTGCTGCCTTCAGCCCAGGGTGTGATCCTGGAGACGCGGGATTGAGTCCCACATCGAGCTCCCTGCTTGGAGCCTGCTTCTCCCTCTGCCTGTGTCTCTGCCTCTCTCTTTCTCTTTCTCTCTTTCTCTTTCTGTCTCATGAATACATAAAATCTTTAAAAATATATATATATTTTTAAAAATAAAAATAAAAACTAAAATATTGTTAAGTTAAACTTAAAATAAAATCTCATGTTTTTATTCCAAAGGAGACATAGGTAGTTTTTTTTTTTTTTTTTTTTTTAAATATAGGTAGGCTTTTTGGCAAAGTCTTTGGGGCAGTGTTTTTTTATTTGGGTAATCTCCACATTTCATAGCTAACGCACTCTTGAAAATTAAAAGTCAAAAGTCCAGAAGTTGGGGTGTCTGTCTGGCTCAGTAGGAAGAACACACAACTCTTGATCTTGGGGTTTGAGCTCCATGTTGGGTGTAGAGATTAAAGTCCAAAAGTTGCTAAACTATTCCCTGAAAGTAAGGAATATTATAAAATCCCTCATTGGGCCCATTCAGCCTGATAGCCTGTAAGCTTTCAAGGACATTGGCACCTCCTGACCACCCCACCACCCTGTAACTCTCCCATCCCCTTTTACAAGAAGCATAGCTCTGACCAGGGCCCAACACTAGTCCTGTCATGGATCAAATTTAACAGATACTTCCCCTTCCCATGGCCTACTGCCTTTGCTTGACCCTATGCAGGAACTATGGCAGATGGAGGGGCAGCCCACGGTCTTAAACCTTACTCCACAGTTGGCACTGAGTGACTAGAACACAGATGGAGGGGTCCATCTTTATCACACTGGGAGCATAAGCTGAGTGGGACCTGTGCCCACTGCCCCCACTGACAAGCACTTGGCCATCTGCTGCCTGCAGTTTGTTGCTCTTCACACTTCCCTACCTCCCTGTAGAAGGAAGCTGGTGAGGTGAAGAGAGGAGGTGGCAAGGAAAACCTACACAAGGAGCAGCTCAGTATCCACAAGCAAGGTCCAGTTTCCACTTCTAGCAACCTGCCCTGGCCTGCAGATAACCCCACCCCTTCCCTGCACAATCCCTTCCATGCATCTCTGTCAAAGCTCAGCCCTTCTCCCAAGCCAAACAGACCTGTGTAATGCATGGGAGTGCATATATTAAAAATGAATGTATGAAAAGTTGAGAGCTGACCATACCACATTTTAGAAAAGCAGTGAGTCTTCTGTGGGAGAAACTGCATTAACTCTTTATATCCTTTCCTGGCCATAAAGGATAATGGTTGGCTGCTTTCCTAGATATCACTTACTATTTTGCCATCATCTTGGTAGCGGCTTCCACCCCACCCCATCTAGAGACACAAAATAGGTTTTATTTTTATGGATTTGATAAGTCTTAGTAAAATACTGCTGAGAAATAATTATTTCCAGGGCACCTGGGTGGCTCAGGTCATGATCCTGGGGTCCTGGGACCAAGTCCCACATCAGGCTCCCCGCAGGGAGGCTGCTTCTCCCTCTGTCTATGTCTCTGCCTCTCTCTGTGTGTGTCTCCCATGAATAAATAAAATGTTTCTTTGGGATGCCTGGGTGGCTTACCGATTAAGCATCTGCCTTTGGCTCAGGGTGTGATCCTGGAGTCCTGGGATCAAGTCCCACATCGGGCTCACTGCATGGCGCCTGCTTCTCCTTCTGTCTATGTCTCTGCCTCTCTGTGTGTGTCTCTCGTGAATAAATAAAATATTTTAAAAATATATTTTTTAAAAAAAAGAAACATTTCCTACATTGATGGAGACTGTCTTGTTTTTAACAATTAAAACTAAAATTAGAGGTAGGGAAGGGTGCCTGGCTGGCTCAGTTGGTGGAGCACGTGATTCTTGATCTTGGTCATGCATTCTAGCCTCACATTGAATGTAGAGATTGCTTAAAAATAAAATATTAAAATTTTAGGGGATCCCTGGGTGGCTCAGTGGTTTAGCACCTGCCTTTAGCCCAGGGCGCAATCCTGGAGTCCTGGGATCGAGTCCTACGTCAGGCTCCTGGCATGGAGCCTGCTTCTCCCTCCTCCTGTGTCTCTGCGTCTCTCTCTCTGTCTATCATTCATAGATAGATAGATAGATAGATAGATAGATAGATAGATAGAGTAAATAAGTCTTTAAGAAAATAAAATAAAACATTAAAATTTTAGAGTGAGGGAGGGCAGCCCCAGTGGCTCAGTGGTTTAGCATCGCCTTTAGCCCAGGAACTGATCCTGGAGACCCGAGGTCAAGTCCCATGTCAGTCTCCCTGCTTCTCCCTCTGCCTGTGTCTCTCCCCCTCTCTCTCTCTCTCTTTCTCTCTCATGAATGGATGAATAAAATCTCTAAAAAAATTATAGTGAGAGAGAAAATTTAAATCTTTAGAAACAAGGGACTAGTTACCAGGTAATAGTATAGTAAATAATTTAAGTATTGGTTCTGTTGCATAAATATGCAGTAAGAAAAACCTCATTCTAGACATTGCTGACTTTTACAAGCCATCTCTCCAAAATACTATCTTTCCAGCTTAAGATTGAGAATTGGAGGCACCTGGGTCTGTCTGCCTTTGGCTCAGTAATGATCTCTGGGTCCTAGGATTGAGGCCCATTCAGGCTCCTTGCTCAGTGGGGAGTCTGCTCCCTCTCCTTCTGCCCCCCCACCCCACCTCTTCATTTGTACACTCAAATAAATAGGTAAAATCTTAAAAAAAAAAAAAAAAAAAAAAAAAAAAGACTGAGAATTGGTTCTTAGCGTGAGAAGTAGGAAGGACTAGAACAGTAAATATGAAGACTCAGACAAAGTTTCAAGCTAGTTGTTGGCAGCTAGTGCTTTGGTAGCTGTAGTAGTCATCTTGACACAGAGCAAGTTTAATCTGTAGCTCTTTTACTTAAAAAAGACAACAAAAATTACCTCAATTCAAGAAATAGTAGGCTTATCCAGCATACGTATCCATAATGCTTACTTATTTCCTCTAACAGTGTTCAGGTTGATCTCAAAATATAAACTTCACTTACTGTCTTTTAAAGAAAATTCTGTTATTTAACTATCAGTGCTCTGGTAAATGTGTATTTTTTTCCACAGATTTGTTAGTTTATTTATAAAGAGAAACTATTCCATAGCTCAGCATTCATAGTTCAGGAACACAGGTCAGGGACAAATTTCCATGGAACTCAATCCAAAGAAATTCTTTACATTCCAAAATCACTTTGCACTCTGGAAGATACCAGCCTTTTCATCTCCTCAAACTCTTTCATGGAATCATTTCTGTAGAAATCTGCATATCCTCCTTTCTTGGTTTGACCACAGGAAACTTCTAGAAAACTGCAGCCCTCAGGGAATGCTCCAACAATATGAAATCGCAGATGCTTGGCCAGAAGGCCTCACATCTGAGGTTTCATCAAAGCACTGGAGGTCATGGTAGTTATTCTCCTCAACACTCAACCTCAAACCCAGCCAGCATCCTTCCTATCTTGAATAAATGTGTATTTTAATTAAGTCTGATTTCACTCCGCAGGGGGAACACACCTGAAACTAGAGGAACAGCTTATGTGGTCTATGAAGACATCTTTGATGCCAAGAATGCATGTGATCACCTTTCAGGATTCAATGTTTGTAACAGATACCTGGTGGTTTTGTACTATAATGCCAACAGGGTAAGTATTAGCCACAGTGCTCATTGCAGGGGGAGCATGTTAAGAATTAATATACTGGGAAAGGAAGAGTATACTAGGAATTCTTGTCTGGCTAGTGCTATTGGTGAAATTCATTTGATTTTAGATCAGTAACTGTTAACTTTGGTGCTTACCACATTTCAGGCATTTCAGAAGATGGACACAAAGAAGAAGGAAGAACAGTTGAAGCTTCTCAAGGAGAAATATGGCATCAACACAGATCCACCAAAATAAATATTTTCTGCATTTTCATTTTAGACTACATACCATAAATGACTACCATCACCCCTTTCTTGTTTTTAATTAATGCTGAATGTTGTGATTTCTTATTCAAGATTCAAAAGGACCTACTTAAAACTTTGATACATTTTAGAATATGTTATGTGAATAAACTTGTAGCTTTTTGTAAAACTTGTAGCTTTTTGTAAAACATGTCAGTGTTTTCTCTTAAGCTTCCTCTCATTTGATACCGGAAAACAAATTAGCAGTCGAACTGTATCAAGAATGGTTTGGTGGTAGTGACGCCTGGGTGGCTCAGTGGTTGAGCGTCTGCCTTCAGCTCAGGGTGTGATCCTGGAGTCCCAGGATTGAGTCCCGCATCAGGCTCCCTGCATGGAGCCTGCTTCTCCCTCTACCTATGTCTCAGCCTCTCTCTCTCTCTCTGTCTCTCATCAATAAACAAAAGTACAATCTTTAAAAAAAAAATTGGTGGTAGGTGGTCACAGAGACCATGCTTCTTAAGAGCAGGGAACTTTTTATATTCTTAATGCCTCTGATGTCCAGTCTAGTGCTTAGCCATCAAGGGAAATTTTTATAGAGTGCTATCATTTGTTGAATGTTAACAACTCAGTGAAGGTATTTTGCAGATAAGGAAACCAAAGCTCATTGTATTGGTTGGATGAATAAAATGTTTACATAAAAAGTTGCTGTAACATCAACCAGTATTAACCACATCAATATATTTAAATAATAATTGCCTTACAGTTAACAAAGTACCTTTGTCAATATGAATATCCCATCCTTAAAATAGAAGTCAGTTCTAGAAGTGGCCATTCAGATGACAGCACATTGTTAGAAATTTGAGAGCATGCTTCTTGGGTAGTGGTGGTAGTTGTTACAAGTCTAAGATTGGATTATGCAGTCTTTTCCTTTAGGTAATAAGTGTCTATGGATATCTTGGTCCTTAGCTCATAGTATATCTTTGCCCTAAATAGAATAATGCTAAAAAAAATTTTTAAAAAGAATATTTAATGCTTATTCTTATAATCATACGCTCCCATGGCATTGAAATAGTATGGTTATTACCACATTCATCATAGCTTGGCAGCTTGGAGGAGATAGCTATAATTTTCTTTTTATAGTTTAGGCATGGGCCAAATGGAAAAAACATGGACCAATTGTTTTGTATATAACTATAACCCAAAATCAATTTGAAGGGTACAACCACTGAATCATTTAAATGGACAAAAAACATCTGTTCTACTACTTAAATGCTAGCTTTGATATCTATGCTTCCTTTATTTTTTTTATGCTTACTTTAAAATAATATGCTATTTTATACTTTTTGTACTGTCTTCTCAAAGCCTGCTATTGAAAATGAAGAACTTCTTTATTATGTCCATGCTTTTTGAAAGCACTGTAAGACTAGAAAGAACCATTTCTAAGAAGGGCAAGGAGATAATAAAGGAGCCATAGCTTTTTCTGCTGAATGCTTTTATGAATTCCTTATTAATTTGTGTAATTCATGCTGTGCCTTTAGGTATTTACCAATGTAAAACTAATTTTCTAAAAGACTTTTTTTTTAAGAGGAAAACAGACTTCTAGTGTGTTTTGTCTAAGTGGCAGACTGGCTTGCTCTAGTGCAGTTGTTTTAAGTTAATAACAAGGGGAAATTGCTTCCACTGACAATTATGACCAGTCCCATCATTTGGATTAGTACATCTGTTAGCTGAATTTCATGACCTAAGGCTGAGTTTTAAAAATTTCAATTGTCTGGGGCGCCTGGGTGGCGCAATTGGCTGAGCGTCCAACTCTTGTTTTCCAACTAGGTCATGCATGATCTCAGGGTCGTGAGACTAAGACCCATGTTGGGCTTGGCTCTCAGCATGGAGTCTGCTTAAGTTTTTCTCTCCCTCTCCCTCTGCCCCTCCCTGGTGCACATGTGTGCACAAGCTCACTCTCTCAAATCTTTTAAAATATTTTAAACATTAAAAAATTCCAATTTGGGGGCACCTGGCTGGCTCAGTAGAGCATGCAACTCCATCTCAGGGTTGTAAATCTGAGCCCGACATTGGGTGTAGAAATTACTTAAAATCTTCAAAAATTCTAATTGGCAATTTTGTGGCCTGTTACACTTAAGTTATAAGAACTTGAATTCTGGAGGATCCCTGGATGGCTCAGGATAGCACCTGCCTTTGCCTTCAGCCCAATGTGTGATCCTGGAGTCCTGGGGCCGAGTTCCATACCGGGCTCCCTGCATGGAGCCTGCTTCTCCCTCTGCCTGTGTCTCTGCCTCTCTGTGTGTGTCTCTCATGAATAAATAAAATCTTTAAAAAAATAAAAATTAAAATTAAAAAAAAAAAAAAGCAAAGCACTCCCAATTCTCATTTCTTTTCCTCCATCTTGAAGCAGAGGAATATGGCCAGGACTTTCTGGAGACAAAGGGAGTAGATAAGTAGCCAAGATGTTATGGATGCTCATTTCTTTTCCTCCATCTTGAAGCACTACTCCTTAACTCCTCAGCAGAGGAATATGGCCAGGACTTTCTGGAGACAAAGGGAGTAGGTAAGTAGCCAAGATGTTATGGATGCTCATTTCTTTTCCTCCATCTTGAAGCACTACTCCTTAACTCCTCAGCAGAGGAATATGGCCAGGACTTTCTGGAGACAAAGGGAGTAGATAAGTAGCCAAGATGTTATGGACGCATATCATATGTATGACATGGGACATGTACCAATGAATCTATGTGGGAAACTAAGTACTAACCTACCAGCCTCTCCTCAATCTTAATTTCAAATCCTCACTGATAGAATAACCCTATGACTAAGAGCTTTTCTCACTTATGTCAAAAGAAAAATCTTAGCCACATTGCCCCAGGCTCCTCTGACAAACACACAACCAGTAAGTGGGCTGATTTTAAAACCTAACTGAGGGGGGATGCCTGGGTGGCTCAGCAGTTGGGCTTCTACCTTTGGCTCAGTGTGTGATCCTGGAGTCCCGGGATCGAGTCCCACATTGGGCTCCCTGCATGGAGTCTGCTTCTCCCTCTGCCTATGTCTCTGCCTCTGTGTGTGTGTGTCTCTCATGAATAAATAAATAAAATCTTAAAAATGAATTATAATAATAATAAAAACCTAACTGGGAATTCCCATAAGTTACAGTAAATATAGATGAAAATAAGCAGTATATGCATAAACAAGTTCAGAATCATACATTATTCTCAGAAATCATACCCCAGTGTAAAAGCAAACCTAGATGAAACTAAGTAGTAAATATAAAAACAAACTCAGAATCACACATTCTTTTCAAAAGTAACTTCCCAGTGTGAGTTAGTATATGGCTCCAAGACTTAACCCACTTCATTTGTCCAGGCACAGTGTTCCTTTCCTTCTGGGCGAGGGGAAGGAACTTGTCCCTCTTAAGTCCAAACAAAGAGAGACTGCAAGGTCACATACAGTGCTCAAGTCCTATGTTGGGTTGCTACGCTATGAGGTTTAAACACAATATATTCCTTCAGTTATTCAGAGAAGAATTCTGAGCCTATGAGGCAAAAGGCAAGTTAATACCTTGTAGGGCTGCTTAGGGGGTTGGTGGCAATTTTATTTAAAAACACGTTGAACAAGGCCCAGCATGTACAAAATTCACATCATAGCTATTATGTTTATTATCATTCCTGGCTATTTGGAAGGCTCCTTTCTACTCCTTCCCGAGGGCAACTGGTTTATGCAGTCCTTAAAGCACTTCCTTCCTATAATAAGGATGGAGAGGAATTTGTCAAGCACAGAGCCTTTATTTTACATATCATTTCCAAAGAGGACATTGTGTAAGTCAGCAGCCAACAGAATTTGTAAGAGAGAAAGTGACAGCAAAGGTAACTGGCTCAAGTCCCTCTGTGTATACCATGTACATTTCACGTCTGAGCACCTTGTGTGTCTGGCTTAAGTAAGGCAGTGTAGATTGTGCGAACAAGAGATCTGTATTCTGTGATCAGAAATGGCTACTACATGCATCACGCAAAATGCACAACCTGAAATGTTTTGATCTGCAACCAAAGTTTCCTCAAGCAAAGATGTGCGTAAACGATGAACACATACAGAGCAACTTGGTCAGAGAATGGATGATGCTGTGGGGCAGTGAGGTTAGCGCACTGATCAAGAGCCCCAAGCAGGAGGAGCCGTCCCAGTGGCAGAGCAGGCTGGGAGGGTGAGCAGCAGCCATCTCCAGCCACCTTGCGTTCTTTCCTGCCTTCACTCTAGGTTGAGCAGCTCCACGTCAAAGATGAGGGTGGCATTGGGAGGGATGACACCAGGGTGGCCCGTGGCTCCATATGCCACATCGGGGGTGCAGGTCAGCTTCGCCCTCTGCCCCAAGCTCATCTAGCAGGGATGGGGGCAGATGGGAAGAGGAGAAAGAGGACCCAGCTTGATTTAAAAGAAAAAAGTAAGATAACTATGGCATTTTCCCAAACCATCCTCAAGGTAACTCTGAAGATCTGAGATGAATTTTCTATGTTCACTTCATACTGAAGTGATGCAGAACTCAGATTCTGCCTCAGACCAGCAGAGACTTCACTGTAGGACAGTAACATCCACAAAGTAGTCCCAAATTCATTCATGCAACAACCATTGCTGGTTATTCAATTAGCGCATGGCCCCAACACTTCAATTTGTTCATTATGGTTCCTGACTCTCTTCCAAAAGAACCTAAAGAGGATGTATAGAGAGTGCATGTACTGTACACTTTCCAGGAGGTAACAAGAGCAGTCCATTAAAGACATCACGCAATCAGAGGCCATCACAAGGTCGGGAAGGCTAAGAGAGCTACTCTAACAGAGCATCGTCTGTCCTCAGAGACCAAGGGAGAAGAGCATGAACCAGGGCTCATCCCAGCAGTCATCAACAACACCTGGCACTTGTGGGACAACTGGTGAGATTTGAATAAACCGATTTTTAAATTTTGAATAATAACCAACTCAAAAATTTGAATGGATCACTTAATAGTACTGTATCCATGTTAATGTGTAACTGATCACAAATTAATGTAATCTGATCATTGTACTATGGCTATGTAAAATGTTAACATTTGGGGAAACTTGGTAAAGAATATATGGGAACTATTTCTGTGGTATTTTTGCAAGTGTGAAATTGTTGGGGTTTTTTTTAAGTTAAAAACAAACAAAAACAAACAAAAAAACCACCTTGGCCTCCCCTATCCCAAGTCTCCTGCTGCGTCAGTCCCAGACAGCTGGTAGCTCACAGCCCTCTGAAGCTAGTTCTGAGCAGGCCTGGAGGGATGTGCATGGAATGAGAGACCCCAGTGACTTAAAGGGGTCATGCTGGCAATGAAAGGGAAGGGGTGGGGGGCACAAAGCCAAGGACTGAATCTCGATGGTGTAACCATGCCCCGGCAGTGGAGTCAAAGTGGCAGCAGTCTGTGATAGGTCAAGAGCAGCATACCGAGTCCGGACTCTTGACTCCTCAAATCCCCCCTAATGATTAGAATTTCCATCCTACCTGGGCTGCACCCTCTTCAAAACCCTTGATGACTTCCTGTTTGCCAATTCTGAACTTAAAAGGTTTGTTTCTGTCTCTGGATGAATCGAATTTCTTCCCATTTTGGAGCATTCCTGTGAAAGCAAGAAGAGGATGGAGAAGAGCTGTGGTCATGAATTAATTCCCAGGTCTGGGTCCACATGTCTAAAATGGAATTCCTGTTCCGCACAAACCAGCGCCTCTTCTCATCTCTCCACCAGTCCTGTTGCCCAAGCAAGCAACCCGGATGCTTCTCTCTGCCTTACCCCACATACAGCTTATCACTAAATCCTTCATCATCTCTCTATCTCCTCCATTTCTACTGCCACTGGCCTGTGACTGTACCATGTCACCATCATGTCTCACCTGCATAAGGAACGCCCTCTAACTGGTCTTTCTACTTCACTCTCACTCCTCCATTCCAGTCTCCACACTATACCCAGAATG
Source organism: Vulpes lagopus (assembly GCF_018345385.1). Taxonomy (NCBI): domain Eukaryota; kingdom Metazoa; phylum Chordata; class Mammalia; order Carnivora; family Canidae; genus Vulpes; species Vulpes lagopus. Next base: position 115,177,759 of record NC_054828.1, read on the forward strand.
ACTGTCTTTTACAAACATATATAGGATCTTATTACTCCCTTGCTTACAATACGTCAATAGCTCCCTGTGGCAGCTTCCAAATGCCTGCACTGCACTTCAAGACCTGGAGACTGCCTGCCTGATAACCTCTCTCTGCTCTCCCCTGCCTTTCCTTCCCACCATGTCCTATTCAGGTCACACTTTTCTCAAATACCTCTGCACTGTACAACCTTTACTGGTTTTCACAAGGTCCCCCAACATGTAAAACCCAAAGGCCTTATCACCCCTCCCTGCAAAGAACAGAGCAAAGTGACCCAGTCATTGGTGGACCCCAGGAAAAGGGCCGGTTTGAACCAGAAACACTGATGCTGTCTTCAACAGTAGGGAGCATCCCTGAGCTTCCAGGGGTAGTTGCTTTGTCATCCCTGAAGTACAAATCCTGTGTTATCCTTGCCGCCTAAGGCTCAAGAGCTGTGTTTCTGTTTTTAGTTCTTACTGGTGATTGGCTCAAAGATCAGACCTTCTGTAAACAATGGTCTTGCAAGGATTTCTCCCTGCAGCCCTCAGACCACAACAAAAGGCAGTTTGATACCACAGAAAGATCTGGCCTATAAATTCAGAGATTGGATTCTGACTTCATTCTGGCACAAAGTCATTGTGTAAAGTTAGGCAAATCACTTCCTTTGTCATGGCCTCAGATTTGCCATGTTTAACATGGGAGGTCTGGATAAGCTTAGTGTCTGAGCATCTCTGACTCCACTTCCTAATTCCTACCATTTAAATGTATATAAGGGAGAGTCTCATTTTCTTGCTTTCTGGGTAGAATGAATTGGACTCTTGCCCTAGGTATGAAATCAAGCAAAGGAGAAAATCCTGTGGCTACACAGATGGATACTAAAGAGATCAAATACAAACTCATGCACAAATACAGGTTGCTAAGATATTCAGACACACAGAGATACTCACGGGCACTTATGCACACACATTCAGAAGAAAAATCCTAATGGTGAAACAGATGCTAAGAAAATATTTAAGTCCACGAATCTACATCCATTCACACAGACACATACTTGGACAAATACACATATGGATAAGCACACACACACAGACACTCCCTTTGAAGAGTGGCTTTCTCATTCCTCAATTTTTTCAGGTTTCATATGACTCAGTATACTTCAGACCATATACAGTTATCTACTGCTACAAGTTCAGCCAAAACCATGCAGCCCAGAAACAGACCCACATATATATGGTTACCTGATTCAACAAAGGTGTCACGGCATTGCAACAGATAAAGGATTTCTTTTTTAAGATTTTACTTATTTATTCATGAGAGACACAGAGAGAGAGAGAGGCAGAGACATAGGCAGAGGGAGAAGTAGGCTCCTCACAGGCAGCCCAATGTGGGACTTGATCCCAGGACTCTGGTATCACACCCTGAGCCAAAGGCAGACACTCAACCGCTGAGCCATCAAGGTGTCCCAGGATGATTTCTTTCGTTTTTTTTAATTAATGTTGCTGGGTCAATTGAATATCCATATGGAGAAAAAAAAATGAATCTTGACCCCCTATTTTATGCACACACAAAAATTGATTCCAGAGGAATCACAGATTTAAATATGAAAAATAATAAAGCTTTACAAGATAATAAACAGAAGAATGTCTTCATGATCTAGGGACAAAGATTTCTGAGCTGAACACAAAAGTATTAACTATAAGGGAAAAGATCGATACATAGGACTTCATTAAAATTAAGAACTTCTATTAAAAAAATGCCATTAATAGAGTAAAAAGACAAGCCCTGGCATGGAAAGTGATTAGAATCAGTACAGCTAACAAAAGACTCATATCCAGAATATATAAAGAATTCCTGGGGTGGCTGGGTGGCTCAGTCGGCTAAGTGGTTACACATCTGACTCCTGATTTCTGCTCAGGTCATGATCACAGTCATGATCTCAGGTCGTGATCTCAGGTGAGACTGAGCCCTGGGTCAGGCTCTGCTCTGGGTGTGAAGCCTGTTTTTAAGATTCTCTCTCTTCCTCTTCCCCTTGCCCTTTCCTCCTCCTCCCCTGTCTCTCTCCCAAATAAATAAATCTTAAAAAAAAAAAAAAAAAAAAACCACTCTCACTGACATAATATTGAGTAAAGTAAGCCAAACCCAGAAGAATACATACTGTATGAGTCCATTTATATGATATTCAATAACAGGCCAAGCCAATCGATGGAGACAAAAATGTGACTGCTGGTTACTTTCAGGGAGGTGTAATGACTTGGGGGAGGCATGAGGGAGATGCCTGCAGGTTCTGGAAGTGTGTTGATCTGGGTGGTGGTTACAGAAGTGTAATCACTTTGAAAAATTTCATGGAACTGGACATCTTGGATTTCTGTTCTCTACTGTATTTATATTTAATTTAAAAATTTACCAAAAAGTCCCATACTGTCTCTGGCTGGGTTTGATGAGATGATCCCCCTCCCCAAACCAGAGGCACTCATGGCTCTTAGTGTTTAACGCACATTGCCTGCTCTCTGTATCTACTATGAAAGTCTTTGTAAAAGGGTGTTGTGGTTTTAGTAACTTGATAAGTACGAGTCTGTCTACAACATGTAGAACAGATAAATCAATTACACAGGTCAGAGGCCCCAGAGGACTCATGGTAATTAGGCCACATCACCGGGAGATAAAACAGCTCTAGCGCCCTGACGTCAGCAACCCGCAACACAGCTGTTGAGAAATACCCACACTGTCTGCCTAGATTTAACCTGGCACTTCACACTGGCCCAGAGAACTGCTAAAAATGGCCCCATCTGAATACGTCCTAGGAATTAAACTGGCCTTGCTGTCTGCTAAGTGGCTGTCACCAACTTTGCCACATTGGGAAACAGGTCACAAGGCAGAGCACTCGCCCCTCTTGGAACAAATACCTGCTCGTGATCTTCCTGCCAGCAGTCCTCAGGAACTCCATCTAGAATGTTCCTCAGCCCACCTGATCTTCCAATACAGAGCATCCAAGAGGGATCAGCGAGATGTGGGCCCTCCTCCGATGCCCACAGCACCTTGAGACAGGTACTGCTGTCACCACCACCCCCCTGGCTCTCACACTGCATCAGAGCCTCTGGATCACTGGTCTCCCCCACTTCTCACAGCCCCAAAGAAGGAAGGAATCCTCTCTATTCATCTGTGTATCTCCAGTGCCCAGCATAGCATCTTGCACACAGTAGGTGCTCAAAAATAGTAGGAGAATCGGATAGTCTATTTTTGAAAAAAGAAAAGAAATGCTGAGGAGACCAGGGGCCTCCTCTTCTCTAATAATATTGTAGGAGTAAAAAGGAGTCTGCAGGGAAGATCAAGTCTCTCAAAGCTTTAAGAAGGGATTTCTAAATATCAGACAGAACCAGGAAGGCCGGGCTCCATGCTGCCCACAACAGAGGGAAGAGAATGGAGGTGGCTGGCTCAGTTAGAGGCTAGCTCCAAGGATGGTACAAGTGTGGAAGGGGTAATCTTGCAAGCCTCCTTTCCCATGCCCACAAGACTGACTTGAGAAGTGGGGGACAGCCGGTCAGAGGGAGACTTGGCTCTCTTAGGGTTTGGGCCTGATCCAGGGAGCAAATATCTCTGGAGGGGAGTATCAGAAGAGGGACCTCTTTGGGAGGGGCAGGTTTGGGTGAAGTCTGAGGGAGCAAAGCCTACCTGTGTAGTGCACCACACACGTCTGTCCCTTCTTGGGGAATGTCCTTCCTGCAAGGAGACATGAGGGCAGATGAATGAATAAGGTATTGGAAAAAGTCACCTGGGACATTCAGCCCAGAGGTCTGGCCCACATTCCCCTCCACACCAAGGAGATGCCCATGGTGCTAGTTCTGGCTCTGTGCCTTGTGTGAGCCAGATCAGTCACTTCACCTCTCTTTATGTGATTTGAATGTTATTCCCTTGGGTTCCTCAATTCCACTCTCTCCTCATTATTCTCCTTTCTTTGCTCCTTTTACTTTCCTTCATCCATTCCACAAAGATTTACTGGACTAGATTCCAGAAACACAGAGCAATCTATGAACTCATGGTGAAGTCAGGGAAAGAGACACATAAATAAATGATAGATTATAATGCAGGATAATGACTGCAATCAAGGATTAATAAGCATACTCATTCACAAATATTTACAGAGTACCTACTATGTATAAAGCCTGGGCCTGACTTCAGGGCTACAGTAGTAAACCAAACAGACAAGATACCTACTCCTTTAGAGTTACATTCTAATAGAGGGAAACAAACAGGACTCAAATAAGCAAGACAATTATAAATTATAATAATTCTCTAAAGGAAATAGACACAATGACAAGTTAAAGAGAGACACACAATGAGGGTGCCCAGGTGGCTCAGTTGGTTAAGCATCTGCCTTGGGCTCAGGTCATGATCCCAGGGTCCTGAGACTGAGTCCCACATCATCAGGCTCTCTGCTCAGCGGGGAGTCTGCTTCTCCCTCTGCCACCCCTGACTCCCACTCCGCCCCATGCACTCATGCTCATGCTCTCTCTCTCTCTCTCTCTCTCTCTGTCAAATAAATAAATAAAATATTTAAATAGAGAGAATAAGGGAGAGAGACACAATGGACAGACCACTTTAGAAAGGACCATCCAGGATGGCCTCCCAAAAAAGGTGACATTTGGGCTGGATCTTGAAGGATGAGCAAAATGCTGGGAAAAGCACTGCAGGAAGAGGCAGCTGCAAGTGCATAGACCTTGAGGTAGGAATGGATTGGAGCATTTGCAGAATAGAAAGAAGGCTGGGTGACTGGAAAGAAGGGAGGGAGAAGGAGACAAGTAGGAAAGAGCAGGATCATGCAGATCATGCCAGACGTTGAACATTGTGGAGCTGGATTTAACTCCAAGCGCGATAGGAAGGCACTGGAGAGTTTTAAGCAAGAGGATGACATAATCTGAATTAAGATTTTATAAGATCACTCTGGCTGCTGCCTGTAGGATGGACGATTAGGCGCCTGTTGCAATAATCCAGACAGGAAATCAATTATGGCTTGAATTAACGTGGTGGCAGCAGAGAAGAGAGCAAAATAGATACGTTTGGGAAACAGGGCTGACAGAGTACATTAATGGAACAGAGATGGGGTCCAGAAGGAGGGACAAGGAGAAATCAAGTACAATGCTTGGGTTTTCAGTTTGGGCAATTGGACGTATGGTAGAACGAACTAATTCCAGGTGGGGAAGACTGGGGAGGAGCAGATTTGAGCAGTTGGCAGTCTTGAAATGCCTATTAGACATCTGAGTTTATATTGCAAGTAGGCAGATGGAGGGTCTGCACTGGAGGTATAAATCTGGGTGGAATTTAAAGCCACAGGCCTGGATAACAAAGCTTTGGGAGGCAAACAAGTGAGCCAACATGTAGAGGACTCTATGGGAGTCCAGGAAAGCATCAGAGAGGAGATAAGGGTTAAACTGGATCTTAAAAGATGACTAGTTTGCCAGAGGAAGTTAAAGGAGATAATCTGGGAAGAACTGATGACACATTCAAAGGCCTGGAGTCTAGCACTAGTGGGATCCCTGTCTGGCTCACTGCTGTTAACCCCAGGGCCTAGCACATAGTACATGTTCAATAAATATTTGCGGAATGACTGATGTGTTTTAACAACTTTGCAGGAAGCCTGCTGAAGCTACAGAAAAAGGTGGTAGTGGGGGTAGGGGCTGTAGTAAGAGACTGCCCTAGTGTGGAAAGTAAGGCCAGGCTAGATTACTATCTGTCTGAGAAGAAAAGGGAAGATTCATTAAAGCACAAGGCACGGGGGATAAGGTAGGAGGGGAGCAGAAGGGAATGGGAACCTAAAATAGGCATTTTAAAGACTCCTCAGGCTATGGTGTGGAAAATAGGTAGTGAGTTAGGGAGGCCAGATGGAAGGCAGAGAGGTCAGACTGGATGTGTGGAGACCAATGTAGAGGATATGCAGAAAGCCCGATGAGAGACCATCATCTGAACCAGGGCAGGGGCTAAACGGATGGAGCCTAGAGAATTTCAGCAGAAGGACCAAGTCCTACCAGACTTGCTGTGGGGCTTCACTTAGAATGGTGTCCCCAGCCTAACAATACAGTAGCTTGGCCCTTCTATGCCTTCTTGACTCAAGGGTTTAACCTGTTAAAGCAGAAGGCCAAAGTTTTTTCAGGCTTTCTCGAAAAATCTAATCTCCCTCAAAAGAAAATGGCCCTGTCCTTGGCCAGAAAGGGAGGATAAGCAGAGAAAACTCTAAAGGCTACTTTGAGTCAGGGAAAAGAGAAGAGGCCTCCAGCTCCCTGGGAGATCTCAATGGCAATTTCCCTGGGGTGTGACAAGGTCTCAGAGAGATGCTTCCTGGGACCCAGCACTATCAGTTCTCAGTGGGGGCAAAGAAGCCTGTACCTGCAGGGTGACAGGGATCGGGACTGGGACCTCTAGGGACCACTGCCTTTTTTAACAAGGAGGGTTGGCCTAGAACCAAGAGGTCTTCCAATTTCCTAGAGAGGGCGGGGGTTGTCAGACATGTCTCACATGAAGTTTGTGTGTCAAATTCTGCAGAAACGGGGGCTCTGGACTGGATTAAGTGTCATTTAAATTTTTTTTAAATAAGCTATTCCTTGCACATCCAGACCCAATTATACAAGAGATGTCTGGCTGGGGAAAGTGAGTGGTGCCGCTCCTGGCTGGGGGGGCGGGGGGGGGGCAGGGAAAAGGGAAATACGGAGGAGTGCTTGGGCGTGGGGAGGACAAGGAGCATGAGTTGTTTTGGACTCGCTGAATTAGGTTTCCATGGGACATCCAGGTAGAGGTCGAGCAGCAGCTGGATAAATGGGTCGGAGATCTGGGCTGGAGGCTTAAGTTTGGAGGCCATCGGTTTGCAGACGGTAATGAAAGCCACGCGAGTGTACAGGATGGCTGGAGAGGCGCAGTGGGGCGGGGAGGATAAAGCAAGACGCAGGGGCGGCGGAGGGAGCGCTTCTTCCTCCCAGACGGGCTCGGTCCCCCCGCAACGTGTCCCCGCCCAGCCCACGGGGGCCGCGGGAGCCGAGGCCCTCCGGGGGGCGCGCTGGAAAGGGTTGCCCCGAGAAGGGCACCCTTCCAGCGGTCCCCGCAGCTCACCTAGCAGGGCAGGGGGGGCAGAGCCAAACCCCTGCCCTGGGAAACTGGCAGCAGCAGACAACTGAGGGGCTGCGGCGGCGGCGGCGGCGCCCGAGGCCCCCGGGGCGGGCCGGGCCGGGCCGCAGACCCCCGCCTCGGCCGCCGCCTCCGGTCCCCTAGGTGAGCCGCGCGGGAGCGGAGGGCGGAGGACCGCCGGGCGGACCTCCACGTCCCGTCTGGGTGCGCCCCGCCGCCCCCGCCCCGCCCCGCCCCCGCGCCGGCGCCCTCCGCGCCACCCCGAAGCAGACCCCCGCCCGCCGGCTCCGCCCCGGGACCCTTCCTCCTCCCCCGGCCCCGCCGCCCGGTACCGTCTCCCGGGGAGATGGTCTCGATCTCCACGCCCATCGCAGTCCCACCGGCCCCGCCTCTGAGGGTCCCCGCCGCTGCCCCGACCCCGGCTCGGCTCCGGCCCGGCCCCGCTGGCGCTCCGGCTCGCCTCCCCGCCGCCACTGCAGAGCCGGAGGAGGTGCGGCGGGAGTCGGGACCTGCGCGGGGAGGGGCCACGGGGAGGGGGCGGCGGGGCGGGGCGGGGCGGGGCGGCGCGCAAAGGTGGGGTCGGCGGGGCGGGGCCCGGGGGAGGGACCCCGGCGCGGCGGCGCGCGGGCCTGGCGGGGCGGACGGGCGTGAGCTGGGGGGGCGGTGGGGCGGCCGGGCCCCGCGCGTCTCCGCGTCCGTCCGTGTAGCCGCCCCTCTGTGCGCGCACTCCCCAGGGCTGATGGAGCATCCCCGTGCTGAGCTCCGGGGAGTCAGCCCGGTCCCACCGACTAGGGGAAAGCCAGCAACTAAACCAACACTTTAAATAGATGCGCTCACTGCCCTGGAGTCCAGAACGTGAGGGAAGCAGCCCTTAGGGTACTCGCCCTGGCTCGGCCGCCCGGACCGTGGGAGCCGGCGGGGGGCGCGCGCGGGCGGGGGCGGGGGCGGGGGCGGGAAGGAGGGACCCGGTCATGACCCCACTGCAATCTCCCGCGTAGTTCTCCGGCACTCACAGGTAGATTCCCACCTTCAAGGCAAAGAACAGAGCCCTGAGGTTACCAATTTATCTAATTAAAGCAGAATCGCTGTCGTCAAAGAATGAAATTTTGTGACGGGTGGGGACAGGGAGAGTTAGTTACAGCGTGGAAGTGATTCGTGCTGTGGGATGAATGAATAAATTATACCTTGAGCTCCTCTTCCACGCTAGACCCTTCACCTCCACCCAAAAGAGTTCCAGGAATCTAGAAGAACATCTTTGGAGGAGAGGACATTTGCTTGAAGAATGAATGGAACTTTATTTTTCCCCCTCTCTTTTTGTCTCATCTTTCCCTTAATTGTTCTAAAAATTGACGTGAAAGCATGGTTCTGACCAGTGGCCCTGGAATATAGGCACGAGGAGAAAAGCCTGAGCAAAGGCACCCAGAGTGGACCCTAGAAATGTTCTTCTTCCACCCCCACCCCCAAGGCTCCCAGGTGGTTAGGTCAGACTTAAGGATATCAGCATCACTGAAGGAGCACTGGCTGTTTTGTTCAAGAAGGATGATGGCCACCTGTACTATGAGGGTCAGCATCCGAAATTCCCCATGGACTGCTTCACGGCGTGGCCCAGAGTCTCCCAGGTATGCAGCTAGTCTAAAATCTAGTGATGCACTGGGTCCTTCCTTGGACTATGGTCCATGGGGAGGCACTCTTGGGGAAAGTGTAGGACAGGGGTTTGTAACTCGGATAGGTCCATGGAGCAGCTTCAGTTGAATGCACAATATTTAGGATACGGATAAGTACATTTTTCTGGGGGGGGGGGATTTTTATCACATCTTAAAGAAGTGATACCATCCTACCTCCTGACCCCATTCCCCGCCCGCCCCCCCCCCGAAAAAAGTTAAGAAACCGTGTAGACTCTAGGAATCCTGTACTCTTTCTTAGACTCAGAAAATCGAGGAGAAGTGGGGGAAGGCTCTACCCTTCAGGGAGGGCGAATGTGTGGCTGGTTTACTGTAGATGGAGTTTTACAGAAACTACTACTCCCAGAGATCCATGCAGCGAAGCCCGAGCTTATTGGTCAAAGGGAAGGACCCTCCCCTAACGTGGCACAAGTAAGAGCCAATAGACAGAGGGCATGGTGGGACTTGCCCGGCTACCGCTGTCCTATCAGAAGCCTGGGGGCCGGTGCTTCCGGTATTCGCTCCGGGCTTGGCATCCCGCGGCACCCGCGAGTCTTATTTTCTGTGGGCAGTAATTCCGAAGGTATTTTGTCTCCCCAGCTGCCCAGCTTAGCTGGTGTCGGGAGGCTGAGGGTGGCCCGGAGGGAGGTGGAGGGACCGGCGCTTGCTGGGGAGTGGGCTGGGCCCAGGTATGCCGAGAGGATGGGGAGAAAGGGAGGAGGCGCGCGGGGTCCCTGGCGGCGGAGGACGCGGGGCGGGGGGGGGTTAAGGGTTTGAATGTGTTCCACGTGACTCGCTAGTGACACTTCTGGGACTATGCCCCAAGGCAGCCACCCGGGGTGAAGAACGTGCTTTATGCATAAAGAGCCTTAGCACAGCGTCACGTACAAGAAGGTAAAGTTGGCTTTAAAGCCTCAAAACCAGGTATCTCCACAGTGAGGAAAAATGCGCCTTCGCGGAGTGAATATGATTAAGTGGCTTCTAAAAATATTTATAGAATTTGAATGGCATGGGAAGACGCTAATATATAAGTGAAAAAAATCGTGATGTGAGATTGGACAGTATGGTTGGAAAATGTAATCATTTTCCATAGAAAAAAAAGCCCCAGAGGGATTTTTTTTTTTTTTTTTTGCCGTTGGATGAATATGCTTTTTTAGGAATTTACCTTTTTGCCTTTCTCCTGTGTTGACTAAAAAGAAAAAAAGTGTAAAGCACTTGAAATTATTTTATAGTGGAAACACAATAAACAGAAAAACAAGTTGGAGGTTGTGTAACTCTGTTTAAACCTACTGGAGGGGGACCCCTGGGTGGCTCAGCGGTTAGCGCTGCCTTTGGCCCAGGGCGTGATCCTGGGGTCCGGGGGTCGAATCCGGCATCGGGCTCCCTGCATGGGGCCTGCTTCTCCCTCTGCCTGTGTCTCTGCCTCCCTTTCTCTGTGTGTCTCTCATGAATGAATGAATGAATGAATCTTTAAAAAAAAAAACAAACCCTACTGGAAGTGGTCCAGTTTGCCTAAGCGCCTTGATTCTCACCGTGAGTTGTCTTGAAAACAAGAATTAAATGGCCGTAGGCTGAGTACCAGGACCTGGTTCTGGCCTTCTCTTCCCTGAAGTAATAAAACAGTGAACTTTTCTTTCCCTAAAACTCCCTGAAATCTTATAGTCACAAGGATACAGTTAGCATCGGGGAGAATTTAAAAATTTTTTAATATACAGAATAATTGGGGAATGTCTGAAGGCTATTTCAACTTTTGTCCTCTTGGCTCTGATCTTTCACAGCCAGGGTGTCCACTGCTTTGGTTTTAATTACCTACATCATGACAGTGACTTCCAAACCCTTAACCTCTGACTGCCTAAGGTACATTGCTACCCTATAGACATGTTAGATGAAGCAGTTCTTTTTTTTTTTTTTTTTTTAAGATTTTTATTTATTTATTCATGAGAGACAGAGAGAGGCAGAGACACAGGCAGAGGGAGGAGCAGGCTCCATGCAGGGAGCCCGATGTGGGACTCGATCCCAAGTCTTCAGAATCAGGCCCTGGGCCAAAGGCAGGCACGAAACCACTGAGCCACCAGGGCTGCCCACATGAAGCAGATCTAATACAAAATTTATCACACTGCACACCCTTCCTACCTTTGAAGCACACTCTACCCTATGTATCTCTGATTAATGGTTCAACAATTTTTTAAAGATTTTATTTATTTATTCATGAGAGAGGCAGAGACATGGCAGAGGGAGAAGCAGGCTCCTTATGGGGAAACTGATGCGAGACTGGATCCCAGCCCCCCGGGATCATGACCTGAGCCAAAGGCAGGCATTCAACCACCGAGCCACCCAAATGTCCCTCAACAATTTCATGTCTCCTTTCTTCCTCACCACTCTTATCTTACCTGATACCATTATCTGTCCCATTTGCCTTAGAAATATCTCTTGAATCAGGCCCTCTTTCTCTACTGAAGTAGCTACAAACTTGGCTCACTGTGACATTCAAACATTCAATCTCATGCCCCTATTAAACTTATCAGCCTTCTTCTTTCTCAGGTCCATCCTGCACTAATCACATGAATGTATGGTAGTTCTTCCAAATTCCTCAACAGCCCCTTTATGCTCAGGGAAACAAGGTTGGAAAGGTATGTTGATCTCAAAAAATAGAAGGCCTGAAATACCTTGCTAAGACATTTTGAAGGAACTTTTTTTTTTTATATGTAGACTGTAGAGATAGTATTTAGCAGAAGAAAAAATGACCATAGCTGTAATTTTTTTTTAGATGATTCTGCCCTGGGGCACCTGGATAGCACAGTCATTTCAGCCTCTGACTCTTGATTTGAGCTCAGTCATGATCTCATGGGTCATTGGATCAAGCCCCCTCCCTCAGGGGGACACCCCCCCCCCCCGCACTCAGTGAGGAGTCTGCTTGAAAATTCTCTCCCTCTACCCCTACCCCCCATCTCGTGCACATGCAAACGCATACACTCTCCCTCTCAAATAAATAAATCTAAAGAACACAAAGATTTTGCCCAATCACATAGAGCATCCAGGCTCTGTGGGAAAAACGATACTGGTGTCCAGAGGACCTCTCCTTGACCTACCCTACTTAAAAGGGAGAGATGATCAAGACCTGAACTAGCAGTAGAGTACAAAGGTTTGGAACTGAGTTTTGTAATTTTTGTTAGGTTTTTGAGAAAATATGCCAAATTCTTGTTACTGAGGATGAAAATACTAAAATTGATTCTTCTAAAAATCTCAGTAATGTTATTGTATTTGTTTTTCTCTTATTTACAAATCCTTACCCTGTGCTACCCCTGGCCTTATATACCCTCAGTAATATTAGACTGACTTGGGTGGCCTAAAACATATCATATAAATTGCCTTTGATATAATTGGCCCATTAGGAATTTTCTCTGCCTGGGAAAATGTATCATGCATTATTTATCAATAAAAGTCTTTTAAAAGTGCATAAGTAGATATTAGAGGAAAACATATATTATCTTATATAAGACCAGTGAGTTAGAGATGGCAGTTTTCTTCATTACTAATGACAGGTGACTTATTTCTCCATTTACCAAGCCAGCACAGACCCACTTAATCTGATATCATGTGTGGAAGCATAATAGACCATTCCTTCTTAGTAAAAGGTTCTACAAGCTAGGACAAGGCTAGCAAAGACTATGAGAAATAAGCTGCAGATAAGTTAAAAGCCAATCACCGGGCAGTTTGGTAGAGAACACATTTTTTTTTTTTTTAATGTTTCTTTATTTGAGAGAAAAAGCATAAGTGGGAGCAGAGGGAGAGAGAATCTCAAACAGACTCCTCATTGTGCGCAGAGCCTGACAGGCTTGATCCCAGGACCCTGAGATCACCACTTGAGCCGAAACCAAGAGTCAGACGCTTAACCAACTACCACCCAGGTGCCCAGTAGGGAATACATTTCTGTGGGTTTAGAGACTTCTCAACCGTGACTTCTCAAGTTCTGTCTTTGACACGTACATACTACTCAGTAAAGAATGGTTAAAAAATGTCCATTGGGTTCTGTGGCATAGATGGCACTGGTGACAACTTGGTGAAAGCTATTTCAAAAAGGTGGCAATCAGGGTCAATTTGGAGTGGGTTAAGAAGAGAGTGGTGAGGAGGTGTCTGGCTGGTTTAGTCAGTGGAGTCTTCGACTCTTGATCTCTGGGTCATGAGTTCAAGCCTCACCTTGGGTGTAGAGATTACTTTTTAAAAAGTGGTGTGGGCAGCCCAGGTGGCTCAGCGGTTTAGCACCACTTTCAGCCCAGGGTGTGATCCTGGAGACCCGGGATCAAGTCCCGTGTAGGGCTCCCTGCATGGAGCCTGCTTCTCCTGCTGCCTGTGTCTCTGCACCTCCCCCTCTCTCCTGAATAAAAAAAATCTTAAAAAAAAAAAGTGGTGAAAGAATGGACACTGCAAGTTCAGACGATTCTTTGTTTACTAGTAAGATTAAACATCACTATAAATATGTTTATTGATGGGAATCCCTGTGTGGCTTAGCGGTTTAGTGCCTGCCTTCAGCCCAGGGCATGATCCTGGAGTCCCAGGATTGAGTCCCGCATCGGGCTCCCTGCATGGAGCCTGCTTCTCCCTCTGCCTATGTCTCTGCCTCTCTCTCTCTCTCTCTCTCTCTGTCTCTCATGAATAAATAAATAGAATCTTTAAAAATAAATAAATCTTCCTTTCAATCACAAAAAGGCCATTTGAATACATGTTTATTATAAAATTTTTTTTTCAAAAAATACAGAAAAAGAGAGTCCCATCTTAGCTCTTACAACACCCCCACTCCATTTTAATTACCAATCTTGAACACTTTCAGTGTGAATCATTCCTGATTTTTGTCTGCATCTTTATGTAAATATATACAAGTACCCATGTTTAGGGTTTTTTTTCCCTCTAAAGAAAGAATATAGATGAAAAAAAACTATTTGAAAACCTTAAAAAGGAGATCCTTTTTTTTGTTTGTTTAAAGATTTTATTTATTTGACAGAGAGTGAGTGAGAGAGAGACCACAAGCCTGGGGGAGGGGCAGAGGGAGAGGGAGAAGTCGACTCCACCCTGAGCGGGGAGCCTGATGTGGGGCTCAATCCATGACCCCAGGATCATGACCTGAGCAGAAAGCAGACGCTTAACTGACTGAACCACCCAGGCGCCCCAAAAGGAGATGCTTTTAAGACATCTTGGATCCTGGACTGAAATAAAAATGTGATCAGTCTGTCAAATAACATGATGTGTTTAAAAAAAAAACACACATGATGTGTTTTGGAATTAGATTTTTGAATTTTATAAGATTTTAATCTTTACATACATTTATGGTATTATTATATATAATTGTTACATAATCTATTTACATTTTCTTTTTTTTTTTTTAAGATTTTATTTATTTATGAGAGACAAAGAGAGAGGCAGAGACACAGGCAGGCAGAGGGAGAAGCAGGCTCCATGCAGGAGCCCGAGGTGGGACTCGATCCCAGGCCTCCAGGATCACGCCCTGGGCTGAAGGCAGGCTCTAAACCACTGAGCCACCCAGGGATCCCCCATAATCTATTTACAAAAAAGATTTGTGGTACCCATCTAATGTATTGATCGACTCCATGATGAATTGATTCATTTGAGGCTTTCAGTGCATCTTGCATTTTTTTTTTAAGATTTACTTATTTATTCAGAGAGAGAGAGAGAGAGGCAGAGACACAGGCAGAGGGAGAAGCAGGCTCCATGCAGGAAGCCTGACGTGGGACTTGATCCCGGGTCTCCAGGATCACACCTTGGGCTGCAGGCGGTGCTAAACCGCTGCGCCACTGGGGCTGCCCAATCTTGCATGTTTTATTGGCTCTCTCTAATTCATCATAGCATCATAGCATCATAGCAGGGCTACACCCAAAAATTGTGATTACATTAACTTACACAGGATTAGTAGTAGAGTGCACATTTTTTGTTTACTTGATTCCTGTCACTGTCTTGAAACTTTGAACCAAGAACTGCTATCATAGGCATTGCTATTATTTTCCCTAAATTACTGATTTCTACTATCCTGTTTGTGATCAGGGAAGTTTGAACTAAAGGTGCCCAATAAATGTATTTGAACTGCAGAAATGGCCAAGTGTAAAAACTAGTATTCTACAGAGGCAATCATAAAATGAACCTGTGAGACAAAAGAAAAATCTGGAATTTCATTCCTATTATTAAAGACTTATTATTAAAACATTATAGTCATTACATTTCAAAGGTTTGACCTTATTTTACAGGAAAAATAATTTCTCAGCAGTGCTGGCTCCTGGGTTGTACTTGTGCTCACCATGCAACACAATTTTATTTGTTTATTTTTAAATATTTTATTTATTTATTCATGAAAGATACAGAGAGAGAGAGAGAGAGGCGGAGACACAGGCAGAGGGACAGGAAGGCCTCATGCCCAACGTGGGATTCGATCCTGGGTCTCCAGGGTCAGGCCCTGGGCCGAAGGCAGGCACCAAACCGCTGAGCAACCCAGGCGTCCACAACACAAATTTATTTATTTTTTTTTTAATTTTTTTATTATTATTATTTATTTATGATAGTTACAGAGAGAGAGAGAGAGAGAGAGAGAGGCAGAGACACAGGCAGAGGGAGAAGCAGGCTCCATGCACCGGGAGCCCGATGTGGGATTCGATCCCGGGTCTCCAGGATCGCGCCCTGGGCCAAAGGCAGGCGCCGAACCGCTGCACCACCCAGGGATCCCCACAACACAATTTTAATGCTAAAAAACCATCTCCTTTCAGCTGGGATTGTGGAGGTGCAAGATATTTTGGGTACCTCATTTTTATTTAACACTTTTTTCCTTCATTCTCTTTTTCATTATGTCTGGACAGAAAAATGATTCATCAGGAATTTTGGAGATTTTTTTACCTCATGAAAACTTGTAACAAGTTCACTGTCTGCCTTTAATTCCTTCTCAGAACTGGTGAATATTCCCACTTAGGGTGTTTTCTTAAAAGACCCATGGCTAAATAAATTTAAAAACTAAAAGTTAGAAGCACCTGGCCGGGTCAGTTGGTGGAGCATGTGACTCTTCATCTTGGGGTTGTGAGTTCAAGCCCCTTGTTGGTTGTAGAGATTACTTGTTAAAAAATCTTAAAAAAAAAAAAAAAACCCTAAAAGTTAAACACAGTTTTTAACATTTTTTGTTTAATGAATACCAATATAATGAATAAGTTTACAAATATTAGAATTAATTTCTATTACTGTGCTTTATATTTTTATTTAAATTTCATAACGTTGGGCAGCCCCAGTGGCTCAGCAGTTTAGCACTGCCTTCAGTCCAGGGCCTGATCCTGGAGACCTGGGATCAAGTCCCACGTCAGGCTCCTTGCATGGAGCCTGCTTCTCCCTCTGCCTGTGTCTCTGATTCTCTGTCTTGCTCTCTCTGTGTCTCTCATGAATAAATAAATAAAAATAAAATCTCTTAAAAATTTTTCATAAATGTTGGGGCAACTAGGTGAGTCAGTTGGTTGAGTGTCTAATTGGAGATTTCAGCTCAGGTCATGATCTTATGGGTCATGGGATGGAGCCCTGCATTGGGCTCTGTGCCCAGCAGGGAGTCTGCTTGAGATTCTCTTTCCCTCTCTCTCTGCCCCCATCCTCTCTCTCTCTCTCTCTCTCTCTCTTTTTTTTTTTTGTAGTTTTATGGTTGTATTAACATAAATATGACATGCACATAAGCTGTCTATTCATTTTCTTCCCCACACAGCCTGGCATTGGGATTGGTGAATCTGATGGCCAGCTGGGCTATCCTTTCCACAATAGCTTTATGGTTCTTGGAGGATACATTGTAAGCAATCTCTGCACAATAAGATTTGTTGCATATCAGCAGCACTTCAAGCTCCTTGACATTGTGGACTAGGAACTTCCAGAAGCCACTGGGCAGCATGCGCTTTGTTTTCTTGTTGCTCCCATAACCAATGTTGAGCATCAAGATCTGGCCCTTGAATCTTCCACATACTCTGTTGTCAGTGCCTCTGGGTTTCCGCCAGTTGCACTTAATTTTGATATATCTGTCTGACTGGTGCCGGATGAACTTCTTGATCCTCTTTTTTTTTTTTTTAATTTTTTTAATTTTTTATTTATTTATGATAGTCACAGAGAGAGAGAGAGAGAGGCAGAGACACAGGCGGAGGGAGAAGCAGGCTCCATGCACCGGGAGCCTGATGTGGGATTCGATCCCGGGTCTCCAGGATCGCGCCCTGGGCCAAAGGCAGGCGCCAAACCGCTGCGCCACCCAGGGATCCCTTGATCCTCTTTTTAATGATCTTGGGCTGTACCAGAGGTCTGAGGATAGCCATGAGGCCTTCAAGAAAGAGACAGAGATGGTGTCAAGCAGTCCCAGCAATAGATGGCTGCCACCTCTGCAGGCAGCGGTGAGGAAAAGAGCCCTATCCTTTCTAAATAAATAAATCTAGAAGAATAAATTTCATAAACATCTTTTGGTCAAAAAATATATATAATATTTTTCTTAAAGTTATCTAGCTAATGTACTCTTTGTTAACGACTATGTGAAAGTTCTTAATTGTTTTTGTCTGAAAATCAGTCTTGTACATTTATTGTTGCAACATTTTATTCCTGCAGCCAGTATTTTATATATATATATTTAAGAAAATATATATATATATATATATAAACTCACTGATAGAATTTTGAAATAGGATTTACCTGAGGCGATTTTTTTTGCCTTTTAGATAAAGATTGCTTGTCATGTTTATCTATATTTGAAAATGAATACTCATCTTTGAGATAAGTTAGAATATCCAACTTATTCTCGTTACTGCCTTATTCTCATCTGACCTTATGTATCTTAGATATGTGTGAACTCACCATCCAGGGATGCTAGAAATGACGTTAGAGCTTAGGCTGTTCGGTTTTCCAAAGCCAACTTTTTTTTTTAAGATTTTATTTACTTATTCATGAGAGACACAGAAAGAGAGGCAGAGACATCGGCAGAGGGAGAAGCAGGCTCCCTGCAAGGAGCCCAATGCAGACTCCCAGGGTCTGGGATCACACGCTGAGTCAAAGGTAGACTTTCATCCACTGAGCCAGGAGTCCCCCCCCCCCGAAGCCAACTTTTAGTGCATCTGAACTTGAAGCTCACTAAAGCAACGTAGGCCAGGTTCTGTACATAAGGTGATTCAAGGAAAGATTTTCATACTGTGGCACTGATAGAGTCTCTGTATTATAATAATCCCTAGAAATAAAGATTTTCCCCCCCTGGAACTACTCTAGGAAGAAACATTTCATTGTTACGAAATCCTACATTAGTTTTATAAAATGTTGAAATTATATCATACTAATATATGATTTATTAACATTATTTTTTTTTAAATTTAGGGATGCCTGAGTGGCTCAGCAGTTGAGCATCTGCCTTTGGCTCAGGGAGTGATCCCAGAGTCCTAGGATCGAGTCCTGCATCAGGCTTCCTGCATAGAGCCTGCTTCTCCTCTATGTCTCTATCTCTCATGAATAAAATCTTTAAAAAAATTGTTTTTAATTTTAAACATTTTTAAAAGATTTAATTTATTTATCTGAGAGAGAGTGAACAAGAGTGAGAGAGAGAGAGCACGAGCTGGAGTAGGGGCAGAAGGAGAGGGAGAAGGCCCTCCGCTGAGCAGGGAGCCCCATATGGGGGCTTGATTCTGAGACTCCAGGATCAGGACCTGAATCCAAGGCAGCTGCTTAAGGGGCTGGGCCACCCAGGCACCCCTATTGACATAGTTTGATTGTTTGTCCTCATGGTTTAAATGACAGTATGAGTTCTTTAAGACCTGGGAACTTGTCCTAATATGTATGGTTGGTTAACCTTTTTTTTTTTTTTAAATCATGCAGAAAATGAGAAATGCTGGTGTATGTCTGTATTAGGACTCTATGGCCCAGTAGGGGAGGGAAATAGCTCTTAATATATATCCCCCATTGTTTTGTTTGTTAGGAAGAGGCTGGATTATTTAACAGACTTGGAAAGAACGTCCAATGCAGTACAAAGAGATTTACTGACAGTATCATAAGAGCCTAAAGCAACAAACAAAACTGATGACAACACAACCCCTGGTGATACCATGACCCAATTGGAAACTCCTTTTATGATGTAATGAATACAGAGCAATCCATCTGAAAGTACTTGCCAGCACTTATGAAATGTGCTAGGAACTGACAGGCAAAGAAGCTTAGTTCCTACCCTCAAGGCCTTTGTGTGTGAGTTGTGAATTGAGAGCTAGGACATGAAAGAGCGACTGATGATCGCAAGTAGTAAACTGAAGATGTCACAGGAGTGCTTTGGACTGTAAGGGCTATAGGAATTAGGAGGAAAGGGCAGCCCCGGTGGTGTAGCAGTTTAGTGCCGCCTGCAGCCCAGGGCGTGATCCTGGAGACCCTGGATTGAGTCCCACGTCAGGCTCTCTGTATGGAGCCTGCTTCTCCCTCTCCCTGTGTCTCCACCTCTCTCTTTCTCTGTATCTCTCATGAATAAATAAATAAAATCTTAAAAAAAAAAAAAAAAGGAATTAGGAGGAAAGTATCACCTTTGTAGGATGATTCAGGAAGACTTCTCGGAGGAGGTGGTATTTAAGCCGGGCCTTCAATTCACCTGTCATTTATTACATGTTTTGAATGGGCCAGGCATTGTAACTATGAAGATGAATAAATAGAAGTAAGACTTGGGGGGTAAGTATGTCCACACTTGGGGTTTGAATGCCCAGCCGAAGAGTTCAGATGTGATCCTGTCAGCCAGTGCTGTCCATCAGAACTTTCTTAACTGATGGAAATGTTCCGTGCTGCCTTGTCCAATATGAGAGCCACTAAGCCACATGTGACTTTCAACCACTTCAAAAAAGGGCTAGTGTGACTGAGAAGCTGGACTTTTTAAAATTTTTAATTAAATTTACAAAGCATACATGGTTAGTAGCTACTCTATTGAACAGCACAGCTCCAGGCAGTGGATAACATCTGCTGATTTTTAAGCTGATAAATGATATTCCTAAAAGGACCTTTTAAGGTTGGTCTTGCACAGATGGACTAGAGAAAGACAAGTGGGGGAACCACACTAGAGGAGATTTTTGCAGTCATCTGGGCTTGAGGTGACAGTGATGTGATTCAGGATGGTGCTGGTAGGAATGACAAGGACTGGATTCCCAAAGAGTTCTAAGAACTAATAGGACTTGGTGACTGAGAGTACGGGAGATGAGTTTTTAGCCTGAGTGAATATGAGAACGGTGATATCCATTAAAGAGCTGCTGTTGATGGGGATCCCTGAGTGGCTCAGCGGTTTAGTGCCTGCCCCTTCGGCCCAGGGCCTGATCCTGGAGACCCGGGATCGAGTCCCACATTAGGCTTCCTGCATGGAGCCTGCTTCTCCCTCTGCCTGTGTCTCTGCCTTTTTCTCTGTGTGTGTGTGTCTCTCATAAATAAATAAATAAAATCTTAAAAAAAAACAAAAAGGAGCTGCTGTTGAGAACAAAAAAGCCTTTTTTTTTTTTTTTTTTTTTAATGCACATCCAGTTTGAAGTCAATGTGGGCAGGGCTAATATCAGCCATCATGTGAAGCCTAACAAATCTTCGAATAGCATTGCAGCTCAGCAAAGGAGCCAGGAGAAGAGATGCAGATGTGGGACACCTGGGTGGCTCAGCGGTTGAGTATCTGCCTTCGACTCAGGTCATGATCCTGGTCCTGAGATTGAGTCCCGCATTAGGCTCCTTGCACAGGGAGCTTTCTTCTCCCTCTGCTTGTGTCTCTGCCTCTGTGTGTCTCTCATGAATAAATAAATAAAATCTTTAAAAAGAAAAAGCCATCTTGAAGGGAGTTAAGGAAATAAGTACCAATAAAATCAGGGATGTAAATATCAATTAATGTGATTTGGCAGTGAAAGAACAGAAATTGGATGGTGAAAAAGGTCTTTCTCGGGTTTTGTTTGTTTGTTTTTAGAGAGAGCGAGAAAGGGAGAGCATGAGTGAAGTAGAGGCAGAGGATAAAGGAGAGAGAGAATCCTCATACACACTCTCCAGTGAGTGTGGAGCCCATTGTGGGGCTCGATCTCACAACCCTGAAATTGTGACCTGAGCTGAAATCAAGAGTTGGATGCTTAACCAACTGAACCACGCAGGCGCCCCTCAATTTTTTATTTTGAAAACTTTTTTAGATTTAAAGTACTGTGAATACGGGGATCCCCGGATGGCTCAGTGGTTTAGCGCCTGCCTTCTGCCCAGGGCATGATCCTGGAGTCCTGGGATCGAGTCCCACATCGGGCTCCCTGCATGGAGCCTGCTTCTCCCTCTGCCTGTGTCTCTGCTTCTCTCTCCCTCTCCCTCTCTCTCTTTCTGTCTCTCGTGAATAAAATCTTTAAAAAAATAATAATTATAAAAATAACTATTTTTTATAGAAAATGTTATTTCCTAAAAAAAAAAATGTTATTTCCTCAATTCAAGAGTCAATTAAAGTTTACAAATTGTGTTTGCTTGTTATGGCTCAGTAGTGTCTTTTAACCTGTCACATTCCTTTGTCCTTTTATCTCCTTGAAACATTGAGCTGTGAAAGGCCTAAGCCAATTTGTCTTGTAAAATGTCCTATGTTTTGGATTTGTCTGATTATATTCTCCCACTAAAACTTTCCTTTTTACTGATTTTAGACAACCTGTATCCAAAAGGATGGAGTTAGGAGAAGGAAGACTTCTCAGGACAGGGATGAATGCATTGTACCAGGCAGTACACCCAGTTCATGGCCTGGTCTGGACTGACGGGAATCAGGTAGTCCTAACTGATTTACAGCTTCACAGTGGAGAGGCCAAGTTTGGGGACTCCAAGGTCATCGGACAGTTTGAACATGTATATGGGGTGTCCTGGGCCCCACCTGGTGTAGCTGACATGGCTGCTCTGCTTGCTGTCCAGCACAAGAAGCATGTCATTGTGTGGCAGCTGTGTCCCAGCACTACAGAGACGATCAAATGGGTGATGTCTTGGATCTGTGAGATTAGACAGTCACTCCCCGTCCTTCCCCAGGGCTGTGTGTGGCATCCAAAGAGTGCTGTCCTGGCTGTGTTGACTGCACAGGATGTGTCAGTCTTCCCAAGTGTTCACTGTGACGGCTCCAGGGTGAAAGTGGACATTGACACCCAGGGCCTCATTCACTGTGCCTGTTGGACCCAGGATGGCCGGAGGCTGGTGGTGGCATCTGGTAGCAGCCTGCATTCTTATATTTGGGACAGTGCTCAGAAGACTCTCCACAGGTGCTCCTTCCATCCGGTGTTTGATGTGGACAGCCATGTGCGCTCCCTTAGTGCCACTGTGAACTCACAGGTCGCTATAGCCACTGAGCTTCCACTAGATAAGATTTGTGGCTTAAATGCATCCGAAACCTTTGCCATTCCACCTGGTGGTGAAGACACTCACTTGTGTACTTCACCAGTTACTGAGGAAGTACCCACTGGGGATGAGGGAGCAGTTGCTTCTGAAACAAATTTTGAAACATCAGTGTCTCCTGTTTCTTCCTCTTCAGATCCTCTGGATCTAACTCATATACATTTCAATACAGCTATGTCTGAGAGTAGTTCTCTTATTTGCCTAAGAAAAAAGGACTTCTTGACAGGAACTGGCCTGGATTCTTCACATTTGATCCTTGTGACCTTTGAGAAAGAGGTCACCCAGACTAAAAAAGTCACCATTCCTGGCATTCTGGCTCCTGATCTAATAGCTTTTAATCTTAAAGCACAGGTGGTGGCGGTGGCTTCCAATACTTACAATGTAATTTTTATTTATTCTGTCATTCCATCATTCACACCAAACATCCAGCAAATTCAATTAGAGAGAAATGAAAAGCCAAAAGGTTTATGTTTCCTGACAGATAAGTTATTATTAATTTTGGTAGGAAGACAAAAATCCACTGATTCAGCATTTCTTCCTTCTTCAAAGACTGATCAGTATATCATTCATTTGATTGTTAGAGAAGTAACATTGGAAGAAGAACTTCCAGTCACATCAAGTGAAAATCAGAGTGGATACTCTACTTTCAGCACTCTGTTAAATAAAACAGACAGAAAAAAACTAATTGAAAGTCTTTCCCCAGATTTTTGTTACCAAAACAGAGGGCTCTTAACAGCTAAAGGCAGCAGGCAAAGTGGAAAGCCTGAAAGAACCTTTATTAAAGAAACCAAAAGTCCTCCAACCAGTGTCTGTGATGGCTTCATCACTCTTAAAACTCTAGATGCTGAGCCTGTTAACGGCTCAGTATCACTTCCCAGATCCAGGAGCACACCCAACCACACCCTAAGTCCGGAACCTCCTAATTTGCTTCCAAGAAAGAACTTACCAAGGGAAAAGGAAATTTACCAGCTGTCTAAGGAAATGGAAATTTTATCTAGGACCGTGACTGAAGTACAGCGATGTCTTTCTGAACTCACAGATGCTCTACGTCGTGAGAAGTCCTCTCCTGTGTATCCGCTCTCTCAGGATCTGCCCTATGTGCACATCACTTATCAGGTAACTTCTTTGAGGAGCTACCACTGTACGTAAAAGCTCCAGCAGCCAGTGGGTACTGGTAAGAAAAATTCATTGATGAGGAAGATGGTGTTCTAGCTGAACTTCACTGAACTGGGCATGTTATATTACAGGCAAGTTGTTATACCTCTCTGGGTTGGTTGGCTGCCAACCAGATGGGCACACATGCCAGCACACACTGTGATTATATCACATGCGTGGTATAAAATATGAATGAGTGTACTCATCCTGGCAATTTATATTTAGAAAAAAAAGAATTTTCCTTATGTGGTATTTCACTGTGGGAAACTTTTCCTTATGCAAAGAGAAAGGTTAGGTTGATTTTAAAAAGTTTAATGCATCTGCAAACATACAGTATTACACAAATGGGATTATATCTTATCTGTTTTTATCATAAACATTTTTTCTTTCCCCATTGAACTTGGCCCTGCCCCCCACCATAATCCACTTTAACCCACGGCTTAATGTGGCTCCCTCCACTATTTTAGGTCATACTCATATAATATTACACATTTCTTTATATACATAGGTCTATAGATGTGGGAGGGGTTGTCATTGTTTTACAAAACGGGGTCCTAGGGTACATTCTTGGTGCTGAGAGTGCACTGTTGATGTAGCTGTCTCCGTGTTGGTGGATATTCACATTGCCTTTGGCTTCTTCACTTTTGTGTCTTCAGTCATTCCAAGTCGTGCTATAGTAGTACTCTTCTGTGTATCTATTTGTACTCCTACTTTTATTTCTGTTGGGTTGGTTCCCAGAAGTGGAAGTGCTAATTTGAAGAGTATATATATGTTTCTACTTTTAACAGAGCTACCAGATTGCCTCTCAGAGATTTTGTACTTAATGCATCCTTACATACCCATCCTCAACCTATGGGACTGTCCTTTCCCTCAAATCCTCATCAGTCTGATAAGTGTGAAGTGCTTTTCACTTTTATTCCTTTGTATTTCCTTTACTATTAGTGAATTTGAGTATGTCTTCATGGTGTTTGGCTAATTAAGGATTAATTGCCTATTGCTCATTTTTTTCCTATTGAGCTATCAGTTTATAAGAGGTTTTTTGTATATTATAGAAATTAATGTACATGTAATAGTCTAGATTCTCGTACTATTTTATTATATTAGTTTTTACATTGAAGTTTTTAATCTTTCATTAAATTTTGGTGTATGGCCCACTTTTATTTTCTGAGAGATAACTAGTTGTGCTGGCAGCATTATTAAAAGTCCATCTTTGGGACACCTGGCTGGCTCAGTATATGGAATACGCAGCCATTGATCTCAGGATCTTGAGTTCAAGCCCTATATTGGGCATAGAGCTTACTTTTTTTTTTAAATTTTTTTAAGATTTTATTTATTTATTCATGAGAGACAGAGAATGAGAGGCAGAGACATAGTCAGAGGGAGAAGCAGGCTCCCTGCACAAGGAGCCTGATACGGTTTGTGATTCCAGATTCTGGGATCGAGTCCCACATCGGGCTCCCTGTGAGGAGCCTGCTTCTCCCTCTGCCTATGTCTCTGCCTCTCTCTCTGTGTGTGTCTCTCATGAATAAATAAATAAATCTTAAAAAAAATAAAATAAAATAAATTCATCTTTAATCCCACTGAACTTGATCTACCACCACATTGGTCATCTATAAATTTATATACTGGGATCTAATTCTCTGGGTTCTCCATACTTAACTACTATAATGCTGACCTCTTGTCTAGAACTTTACCAATATCACACTCATTTGATAACTGTGGACTTCTATATCTTCATTTTAAGATATTTGTAGAAAGTTGGTATCGAATCATTGATAAATAATATATAAACTCTTATTTAACAGTGATCAAGGGCAGCCCGGGTGGCTCAGCGGTTTAGCACTGCCTTCAGTCCAGGGCCTGATCCTGGAGACCTAGGATCGAGTCCCATGTTGGGCTCCCTGCATGGAGCCTGCTTCTCCCTCTGCCTGTGTCTCTGCCTCTCTCTCTCTCTCTCTCTGTGTGTGTCTCTCATGAATAAATAAATAAAATCTTAAAAAAAAAAAAGATGAAAAAGAGGTATTTTAGTTTTTTCTTAAAATTTACTACTGTTTAATATATAGGTTTGTATTATTTTTTACAGATTTTACTCATTTATTTGAGACAGAAAGAGAGAGAGAGCATGAGCGTGGGGGGCGGCGGGGAGGGAGAAAGACAGACTCCCTACTGAGCTGGGAGCCTGATGTAGTGCTCCATCCCAGAACCCAGAGATTATGACTTGAGCTGAAAGCAGACACTTAACCATCTGAGCCATCCCAGTGCCCTTTGGATGTGGTTTTTAAAGGAACCAAAAAATAGTTTAAAGCTGGATTAAAAAATTTTTTATTATGAAAAATCTCTAACATATATTTTTATTATGGAAAAATTATAAACATAAATAAAGACTACATAATGAACTCCTTTTTATATCTGGCATCTGGATTTAACAGTTGTTAGCATTGAGATACCTGGGTGGCTCAATGGTTGAGTGTCTGCCTTTGGCTCAGGGCATGATCCTGGGGTTCTGGGATCGAGTCCCACATCAGGCTCCTCTAGAGGACTCTGGTTCTCCCTCTGCCTATGTCTCTGCCTCTCTCTTTCTCTGTCTCTCATGAGTAGATAAATAAAATCTGTAAAGCAAAACAAAACAGTTGTTAGGATTTTGTCATAGTTGCTTTTTAAAAATTTCCTAAAATATTTTAAGTAGGAATGTCATGGTAATCTAACCCATAAATATTTTGTGATCTAATCCTTTGTTGTGTTAAATAATGTAGCCCAAAGCTCATTATTTATAACTGGTCCAGTTATAGTGATAATATTTTTAAAAACTACTTATACATTCTATTCTTAAGAAATGTTAACTCTGTTGCTTCTACAGACAGTTTAACAACTTTTATTTTTATATTTGAAGAAATCTTATAATGTAGGTCCTGGTGTTGAAAAAAGAGCCATTCTCCTCTGCAATGGCAAACTAAGGCTCAGTACAGTCCAGCAGACTTTCGGCCTCTCTCTTATTGAAATGCTTCATGGTAGGTAGAATTGAGAAATTGGCTGTACCCCTCACCAACCTCCTTCTACCATCTATTTTGTAACTTTCACTGATAATGAAGATGAAGTATATGAACCATTTAGTGATTCACCAGATAGTGAATTCTTGTTCATTGCCTACAGTATACCCACATCTATTATAGGTGCCAAAAAAAACCATGGAAAATATGGGTTCTACCCTTAAGAAACTTAAAACTTAACAGCCTAGCTGGAAGACCTAAATGTACACATGAAAAAAAACAAAGCAATGTATAACAACTGCAAAGGAGTGACATAAAACCTCATATATACCTGTGGCACTAAACAAAGATCATAGCAGCATTGCAAAATATTTCTTAAAGGAGTTGTCATTTTAATATACAACAATCACGGGAATGTGAAGGGCATCCCTAAATGCCAGCGGACTGAGCCATATGCCCCTTGCATCAGATACACAGCATGGTGGTTTTTAATGCCTCATTCTTCCAATGGTAGCCACCACATTGAACATGAAATCGGTTTCATTTTTTCCTCACTTGAACATTGTAGCGCCAGCACTTTTTTGTTTTGACACATGTGTTTGTGATGTGACTTAATAATTGTCATTTGTCCTGGGTGGGGTTAATATTCCATTCTGGGTGCACCATATTTTCTTTGACCTTTAAGTGGTTTCCAGTTTTCAGCATCATACATAGCACTAATAAAAATGTCTCTGGGTGTTTTACAGGCTGTTTTTAAGCCACTGATCCTAGGTTACCCCAGAACAAACCATTCAGGGTTTTCTGGACCATTCTTGTCTAGCAGTAGTCAGTTCAGCATGCTTAGATGTCTAGAGGTTGGTATGGATCTAAAGAATAAAGGTTCCTCCAGAGAGTAGCTATTTCCACCTTCACATAGTTTCTGGAGAAACTGCTAAAGAACGTGTAGATAGGGATACTCCACACAAACCCTAACACGTGTGTGCATAGCACTGAGTAATATATGCCTCTTTCCTGGTTAAAAATGGATGTCCTGGGATCCCTGGGTGGCGCAGCGGTTTGGCGCCTGCCTTTGGCCCAGGGCGCGATCCTGGAGACCCGGGGTCAAATCCCACATCAGGCTCCCGGTGCATGGAGCCTGCTTCTCCCTCCGCCTGTCTCTCTCTCTCTCTCTCTCTGTGTGACTATCATAAATAAATAAAAAATTTTAAAAAAAAAATTTTTTAAATAAAAAAAAAAAAAATGGATGTCCTCTAGCTATGCCTACGTCATCATTACCCACTCCTGCCGTATAACCTCACCCTCCGTAGTACTGTCCTTCAGTCTCCCCATCTTCTTCTTGGTCTTATGATGATCAGTTCAATATTATCAACTACTCTATTCCTACCCTCAAAAAATTTTTTGTCTTATTTTTCTTTATAGAATAAGATGAGATACCCTAAATTTCCTATGTGTTTATTTTCCTTGCAGACTCACACTGGATCCTTCTCTGTGCTGATAGCGAAGGCTTCATCCCATTAACTTTCACGGCCACTCAGGAAATAACCATCAGAGATGGCAGCACAAATGTCTTCACAGACTCTGTCTCAGAGTCTTAATCCTGCTCCTTCTCTTGAAGCCTTTAAAGACCTGACTATCTAGAGTCCAGATGCCACTGGCTGACCTGCCTGTTGAAGCAGCACTGCCTGATACTTATTTGTGGAGTATTTGCTGCATACATAGCTTTTCAGATGAGGCCATTACAGATGAGATCTCTTTTCCGCCAGGGACTCTCCTCAGCTGGGGTTGGCGCTGTCGCTCAGCGAGGAAGCACCTGCCACCGTTGGCTGTTTTTCCCCCCTTTTTCCCGCCCCGGGCTGAAGCTCACTGCTCTGAAGCAGAGCTCAGTCTTTGTTAGATGGCTCAGAAAGTGGTTGTTTATGTATTCGTGACTGTGTGGTTTTGTCTAAGGGCAAAATTCCCAGAACAAAACAGTATTATGGTGCCATATGGATTGTGTTTTATGGTTTCTCTGAGGCTTTCTGTCCCTTGCCCAAAACTGTTAAAGCTGTCTTAGAAGCACTTAAAAGGTACTTCAGCATTGTTATAGATCATTTCCTTGGCTTAAAGATGAGAATGAGAGGTACTGGAGAACATATGCTCCAACATATCCTCCTTACCCCAAACCAGCAGGAATCAGCAGAGCTCAAAAGAAGACAAAAAAAATTAAGTGGACTTCTGTCCCCAGAATAGGCAGTCGTTCCAATGTGGGCTGGACCTGCCAGGATCTAAACCTAACTCAACCAGTTTCCTTAAAAAATTCTGGCTAACCAAGGTCCAGATACTCCTAAAAAGTAACCCAGGCAAATTTCAGATGAACTATCAAGTGCTTTGACCCCTGTGGACCCTGCTTGAGCATGTGCTGATGTTAACGGTACAACGCCAAGCTCTGGTGCAGTCTAGGGCATGATTACATGCTGTCACTACTCCTGATTTTCTCCCTAGAATGCCCACCCCCCCAGTTTTAGGATCATAAAAATGTCCTATTTTTGTCCAGTAGTTAGCTCCCTCAGGTAAATTGTCACTTTAATTTTGATGTTCTCAAGTCTTAGAGACCAGCATAGTCTGTGAGAGAACATAGTTCAGAGAATTGGAAATTTCAATCTGAGGTAAGTCAAAAGTACCAACTTATTATAATTATGGGCAAAAGTGCCGAGTTAGTAAAGTGGAAAGAGCCCTGATTGCAACTTCAGATAGACACGCCACTTCTCGAACAGAATCATATATTTCAGTGACGGCAGCATGACAAATTGATGAGTGTGTGGCTACTCAGGGTACATCTGCAGATAAATTGTTTCAGCCATTGAGGTTCCATTAGCACATATGCATCTTTTTGCCCCCTTTCCTTGAAAATTATCTGGGAAAAAAACGACTCCATACCCTTGGGGACTCCTGTCTGTCTGTTACCATTTATGAAGATGGAGCTGGAATAGGAAGGAAGTGAGGGTACATTTTGTGGTTCAGATGCATTAGGCAGCTGCTGGGATAATGGAAGTGGAGGCCGTTGGTCTGTAATCAGGTGCCTGAGAGCAGTGGCCGAGGACAGTCTTGAGGCCTGGTTCTGTCTGCAAAGGAAGTGTCTGGGCGGGATGAAAGACTATTATAAAGCCTGAGGGGCCTGGGGACCAGGCAGTAAGATCAGTGCGGGTGCCTCAAGGTACAGGTAATAGCCACCATTTCCCTGGTCAGTCCTGTGAATGAGTCAATAAAATCACTAATGGTTGTTGTGGCCGTTGTGAATGTTCTGATGTTATCTTCTCTGTGATTATCGCTGGTATAAAGACAATTTCTTGATTTTATGTTTGTGTACATTGTCTCTGTATTTCTTCTGGTGGACAGTCTGACACATAAATTAGGTATTTCTTTACAACAAATGTGATTCCATGACAACTCTCATACAGAAGACATTTCCTTGGCCTCTGCTATTATTATAGTCATTGGAGCTATAGAAGATAATCCAGTATTTGCTGGCTTTGGAAACAAGGACAGAAGAGCTATAATCTTTTAAGTATTGTTTAATGTTCTGTTGAGAATATTTTGCATAAGGAAAGACGTTATTTACAAATCTCATTTGGTACCCAAATTTTTCTGAATTTTGTATGGGTGTATTATTTGATGCACACAATACATATAAAGGCTTAATTTATTTTTATTTATATATATATATATATTTTTTATTTATTTTTTTTATTTATATATTTTTAAAATATTTTATTTATTTATTCATGAGAGACATAGAGAGGCAGAGGGAGAAGCAGGCTCCATGCAGGGAGCTCGAGGTGGGACTCGATCCTGTGATTACAGGATCACGCCCTAGGCCAAAGGCAGCCGCTCAACCACTGAACCACCCAGGTATCCCAGAAAGGCTTAATTAAAAAAAAAAAAAAAAGTTTTTTTTTAATTGGAGAATACAAGCAGGGAGAGAGGCAGTGAAAGTGAAAAGCAGACTTCCTGCTGAGCTGGAAGCCTGGACCCTGGTATTATGACCTGAGCCAAAGGCAGATGCTTAACCAACTGAGCCATCCAGGCAGCCCAGGAAGGCTTACTAATAAAATGAGCCACTTACCACCTAATTTAAGAATCAGAAAGTTAGGGGATCCCTGGGTGGCGCAGCGGTTTGGTGCCTGCCTTTGGCCCAGGGCGCGATCCTGGAGACCCGGGATCGAATCCCACATCAGGCTCCCGGTGCATGGAGCCTGCTTCTCCCTCCGCCTGTGTCTCTGCCTCTCTCTCTCTCTCTGTGACTATCATAAAAAAAAAAAAAAAAAAAAAAAAATCAGAAAGTTGGGCAGCCCAGGTGGCTCAGCAATTTAGTGCCATCTTCAGCCCAGGACTTGATCCTGGAAACCCCAGGATCAAGTCCCACGTCAGGCTCCCCTGCATGGAGCCTGCTTCTCCCTCTCCCTGTGTCTCTGTCTCTCTGTCTCTCTCTCTCTCTCTCTCATGAATAATTAAAATCTTAAAAAAAAAAAAAAGGGAATCAGAAAGTTGCTAGAAACCATTCTGGATCCTTCTGCGTAGAGATAACTCCACCCCAAGGGAACTATTCTCTTGATTATTGTAATGATCATTCATTCCTTTTTTTTTTTTTAAGATTTTATTTATTCATGAGACACACACAGGCAGAGACACAGGCAGAGAGAGAAGCAGGCTGCAAGCAGGAGCCCAATGTGGGACTCTATCCAATGTGGGACTCATCCAGGACAACAGGGTCACGCCCTGGGCCAGAGGGAGGCGCTCAACTGCTGAGCCACCCCGGTGTCCCCATTCTTTTTTTTTTTGCCACAACCACCTATATACATTGGCCTAAACAATATAGTGTTTATATCCCCTTATTTTTGAGCTTTATACAATAGTGTGATATTGCATATAGTCCTCTGCAACTTAATGCTTTTCTCTCAGTATTGTTTCTAAGAACCATGCTTGTTACATGTTTGTTCTGTTATTTTCACTGTTTGGAGTTACTGTAATATATCCATTTCCTGTTGTGCATATTTGCACTGTTTCCTGGTTTTATTTTTGTGATTATAAACAATATTACCTGGAATTTTTTTTTTTTAGATTATTTATTTATTTATTTGATAGTGAGAGCGAGAGCGGGAGTGGGATGAGAGGTAGAGGTAAAAGCAGACTTCCCGCCCAGCAGGGAGCCTGATGCAGGGCTCAATCCCGGGACCTTGGGATCCTGACCTGAGCCACCCAGGTGCCTGTGCCTTGAATATTCTTGCTAAGTATGTCCCATCCTGTTTGAGAAGTCTCTAGGGTCTTTTTTTTTTTTTTAATATTTATTTATTTTGAGAGAGAGAAAGAGAGAGAGTGTGTGTGTGTGTGTGTGTGTGTGTGTGTGTGTGTGTACATTCAGGCACCCATGTGAATGGGGAGAGCAGAGGGAGAGAGAGAGAATCCCAAGCACACTCCTTGCTGAGCACAGAGCTGATGCAGGGCTTGATTCTGTGACCTTGAGATCATAATCTGAGCCAAAGTCAGGAGTCCCTGGAGCACAGGAGGTGTGTAAATTCAAATTAGTTTCCCAGGTGGTCATATCCATCTTTACTCCCCATAGTGATATATCAGAACTCCTATTGTCCTACATGTCCAAGGCTTCTTAACTTATGACATTGTAGTGGTTTTAAATGGTTTCTCATTGTGATCCTAGTTTTTATTTCCAGACCACCAGTGAAATTGAGCATCTTTCATGTGTTTATTGACCATTTGAGTTTTCTTTTCTGCAGAATCCTTGTTTGTTTTGCCTCAATTTCTATTGGATTATCTTTCTCTTGAGTTGTAGAGATTCTTTATATCCTAGATGTTGTTAATATATGTGGCTAACATCTTCACCCTGTTGTGTCTTGGCTTTTCTCTTTATGGTGTGTTTTGTTGAACAAACTTAATCTTAAGGAAGTCACATTTGGGACACCTGGGTGGCTCAGTGGTTGAGTGTCTGCCTTCGGCTCAGGGCATGATCCCAAGATGCCGGATCGAGTCCCTCATCAAGTCCCGCATTGGGCTCCTTGCGGGAAGCCTGCTTCTCCCTCTGCCTGTGTCTCTCATGAATAAATAAATAAAATCTGCCTCTCTCTCTCTCTCAATGTGTCTCTCATTAATAAAATCATTTAAAAAAGGAAGTCACATTTATCTTTCCTTTTATGAAAGTTTCGCCTTTCACATTTATTTCTTTAATCAACATTCTGTTGGATACTTCAGGGGAACCCTCTGAGTTTTCTCTCTGTGTAGCTCACTCACTCCTGTCCAATAGTCTGTCCTGCAAACTCTAGCCACTTTGGTCTCTCCAAACTCAGCTTAGCTTAGAGTGCTCTGGGCTCCAAATGGTTCTCTTCACTGTCATCTGGAAACTCTCAAGGCAATAAGCTGGGATAATTGTAAGACTCACCTCATTTGTTTCCCATCTTTCAGAGATTCCTCCTTTGTTGCTTCATATCCAACGTCTTGAAAACTATTGTTCCATATATTCTCTCCAGTTTTTTGGGTCTTTTTTTCATTGCTTCAGCTGAGAGGCTAGGTCTGGTCTCTACTATTCCATCATGGCCAAAAGTCCTTCCACATCCTCTTTATTTGCTTCTAGGTATTTTATATTTTTTTGTTGCTACTGTTTAAAAATTAGGCTTTATAATTGTTGCTGGCATATATAAATGTAACTTGTTAGTTTTATGTCCACCTATCTGGCTATACTCCTTTATTCTAATACTTTATCTGTAGATTCCTTTGGGTTCTCTGTGTAATCATATCATTTACAAATAATGACAATTTTGTTCCATCCTTTCTAATTCATCTGCTACAAAGTGTTGAGTAGAAGCAGTGATAGTGGGTATTCTTATTCCTGATTTTAAAGGGATTATTTCACCATTAAGAATGATGTTTACTATAGGTTTTTGGTAGATATCGTTTTTCAGGTTTAAATTTTTCTTTTTTGGGATCCCTGGGGGGCGCAGCGGTTCGGCGCCTGCCTTTGGCCCAGGGCGCGATCCTGGAAACCGGGGATCGAATCCCACGTCGGGCTCCCGGTGCATGGAGCCTGCTTCTCCCTCTGCCTATGTCTCTGCCTCTCTCTCTCTCTCTCTCTGTGACTATCATAAATAAATAAAAAAAATTTAAATTAAAAGAAAATAAATAAAATTTTCTTTTTTTAGAAAAAAGATTTTATTTATTTATTCATAGAGAGAGAGAGAGCGAGGCAGAGATAAAGGCAGAAGGAGAAGCAGACATCATACAGAGAGCCTGATGTGGGACTTGATCCAGGGTCTCCAGGATCACGCCCCAGGCTGCAGGCGGTGCTAAACCTCTGCGCCACCGGGGCTGCCCTCAGGTTTAAAATTTTCTTTTCCTCATGGTTTACTTAGTACTTTTATCATGAATGGGTATTACCTTTTTATCAAATGATTTTCTGTATCTATTGAGAACACAATTTTTTTGTCCTTTAATCTGTTAATGTGGTGTCACTTGACACCACAAAATTTGTGAAACAAATTTTGCATTCTTAGAATAAACCTGGTGCATTCATGTGTTTATTTTTTAGACATTGCCAGACTCCGTTTACTAATATTTTGTCTCAGATTCTTGCTTCCATATTCTGTGTTCAAGATTAGTCTATAAATTTCCTTTCTTTTTTACTTTCCTTGCCTAGTTTTGGTATCAAACTTATTCTAGCCTGATATAATAAGTTGCAGGGATTGCCCTTTTTCTATTCCCTAGAAAAGTTTTCATAAGCTATGAAATGATCCTTGATGAAAGTTTGATGGCACTCGGTAGTATCATTTGGAAAACACCTTGTGTATTCTTTGAGGGCATACTTTAAAATATTTATTGCATTCCTTGAACACTTAGGAGATCATTTAGCATTTCTGTTGTTTACACTCACACACACATACACTCAGTTCTATTAGAATGCTTGCTTTGAAAACACAAATGTGCTCCAACACAGTTACTATATTAAGGAGCAAATAGAGCACAACATGAGTTTCCTTGTTTATTGCACCAATGTTGTCCTTAAGAAACACTTGGTGAACACAGAAAACTGAACCCAGCTGAGCGGAGTCCCTTAGGAGACAGAAATGGACACACCTTCACGTGAGACACCTTGCAGGCAGCTGTCAGTTCTCCATGTGTGTTAGGAGCCACAGCCAGCTGTATCTGGAGCTACAATTTTCTGTCTGATTCCAAATAACTTCTAGCATGTGATAGTAACCTACAAGCTGTAACGCTTTCCTCCCGTTGTTTGGTCCACACTTGATGTGCACGAGGACAGAGCGGTACAGTGAGTTGGGAAGAGAGAAAAGTAAGAAGACACTAAGTGTTTGGGTATGGTGACCCAATAGGTGCTGACATCATTGACCAGAACTGCAGGAGACGGAACAAGTGTGGGGAGGTGGTAAGTTCCACTTTAGACAGAGGCTATTTTAACTACTGGAAAAACATTCAGATGGGCTTCTGAAGTTCAGCAGAGAGCTCAGGGTTAGAAATAGGTATGGGGGTGCCTGGCCGGCTCAGTCTTTTGAGCATCCAACTCTCGATTTCAGCTCAGGTTATGATCTCAGGATCGTGGGATTGAGCCCCGCATCTGACTCCGCACTTGGCTGGCGGGGGGGGGGGGGGGGGGGGGGGGGGGGCGGCGGGTAGTCTACGCCGCCTGCAGCCTGAGGTGTGATCCTGGAGACCTGGGATCGAGTCCCACATTGGGCTCCCTGCATAGAGCCTGCTTCTCCCTCTGCCTCTCTCTGTGTGTCTATGAATAAATAAATAAAATCTTTAAAAAAAATAAAAATAAAATAAATTTAAAAAAATAGGTGTAAAGGTGATCATGAGATGAGATCACATGGCCCCAAGAAGCCTGAGATGACTACAGAGCATCAAAGGAAGAAGAAGCAATGTAAAAGTTTTACAGAAAATGAATGGCGAGAGATGGTGGAGGAGAATGGGACAGGTGCATCACATAAGCCAAGGGAGGATGGAGTTTTGAAAATGTGTGGTCAGCATTTAAATGGCTACTAGTCATTTCAAGTTTCCTTGGTCAGATATTACCCCCCACACATTCATGCTCTGTCCCTGGGCGGTGGGGTCAGGAGAGCTGACCCCATGGTGGGGACAGAGCAGGGGGCTGAAGAGAAATGCAGGGGCAAGTCTCTACCTCCTGGTCACCTCTTTGGGCATCTGGGCTTCTCTAGGAGATCCTGGGGATCAGAACTCCCATGGGTCCCCTAACCCCTCTGCAGGCCCTAATCCACATAAGCCTCTGTGGCCTGCTGCCCTGGGCTACTCTAGAGTCTCAGCTTATTGCTTCCAAAGGAAAGGAGGGATCCCTGGGTGGCGCAGTGGTTTAGCGCCTGCCTTTGGCCCAGGGCGCGATCCTGGAGACCCGGGATCGAATCCCACGTCAGGCTCCCGGTGCATGGAGCCTGCTTCTCCCTCTGCCTGTGTCTCTGCCTCTCTCTCTCTCTGTGTGACTATCATAAAAAAAAAAAAAAAAAAAAGGAAAGAAGGATCCCATCTCCCATGTGGCCATCTCTGGTCTGAAGAAATGCAGAGTCAGGGATGTATGGCTGAGGGGATATAGCCAGGTACGGTGACATCAGGCACCCTGCCCCGTCCCTCCTCAGGTGGTAGTTTCCCAGGAGGTAGGATTAGAGCACTGGCTAGTCATATTTTACAGACTCAATAGAAGATAAACCCTTTAATATTTTTTTTGAAAAAATAAACTTCAATGGGTCTTTCTTCCCCAAAGATACAACCTTTAGAAAACGGTGGTCCTTGTGCTTTTATAAGATACAATTTCAGAAAAATATTTCCACAAAGATAACTTTTGTTCATAAAAATAATTGATCTTAAAAAAAAATAATAACTGATCTTTGGTGGCTTGGTATCAGTCTGTGTCTGATTCCAGAAACAGTGTTGCCAGCTTATATGAACAAACGTTTAGACTGAGAAACCCTTCTCGTGCCCTGCTTGGCTCCTCACCCTCTGCTGTCCCCATTTGCTCCCTCTGGGGTCTCTTGGTCTCTGCCCCTATCTGTGTCTCTCTTAATGTCATCCCCAGCATGTCCATTTGTCCTCTACCCATTCACGTGGCGTCCATCGGCCTCTCTCTCAGATGTCCGCTGGAGTGTCTGTCAGGAAGAACGAAAGGTCTGTGTGTCTCTCTGTCAGGTGAGCAGGTTGTTGGGGCTTCCTTTTCCCAGGAATAGTTGCTGTTGGGATGCTTTCCCTGTCAGGGTTACCTGGAGCTGGGTGGTCCAGGGCACAGTCCTATCTGACAGGGTCTGTGGTCAATAAGCAAGAAATGGCAGGTGAGGATCCTGGAGCCCAGGCCAGTCCCTTTCAGGGGATGTCACTGAAGACTCCATATCCCAGGGGAAATGACAGGTCACATGTATCCTTCCAAGTAGGTGGGCTAAGGGACTGAGAAGAAGAGGGACTTCAAGGCCAGAAGATGCTGGCTTCTGCTGTTCCAGCCCACACAAGGTCAGACCTCAAGCGAGGCTGTAGCTGGTCCTCCTGTCAAAGGGAAAGAAACCAGACAGATGAGGGTGGAGGGGGGACGCTGTCCAGCCACAGACCCTTATGGAAGCGGCAGTGGCAGCTCCCTGCCTCCCTAGCAACTCCTCCCCTTCCCAGCCCCCTGAATAAAGCTACAGCCCTTATCTTTCTCCCAAGTCCATCAAGCAGTTCCCCATCTGCACATCATTCTGAGTTATGCTGTGTGATCTCAGAGTCTCAGCCATCCACACTGAGAGTGAGGGGCCCATGACAATGTTACTTCCTGCTGATCCCATGTCGTCCTCTGTATATACATGTGCTTGTATTTGTGAATCTCAAAAAACGTGGCCACGTGTTGTGAAAGCTGCGGGGCCAGACGTGGTAACGCAAGTGGCACCAGCTTGGCCTTGGCCTCTGTGCTGGGCTTGGCACACAGGAATGAAATAAAAGACAGCCCCAGCCTTCAAGATCCCACAGTCCCCTTAAGAAAAGAAGAAATCCAGGAACATATAGCATCACTGAAGCTGCAGGAAGAGTCTGCAAAGGCGGGAGTGTTGGACTGTGCGAATGCTCAGAGACAACTGCTGACCCATTAGTCTCACACCGCTGCATGTCTGTGCTTCCCTGGGTGTGGGCACCCTGTGTGTGCCCACGTGCACGAGGTGCCCACCTCTGAAGGCTCAGCCGACGCAAGGGGTCCTGGCTGGGCACCTTTGGGGCTGGGCCAGCCATGAGGATGCACAGACCGGTGAGGATCATGCAGGTGGGCACGGCACCGATGAGGACCTTGAGGGTCACCACCACCTGTTCCGCCTGCTTGCAGGCTCCTGCCTTGTACCCTGCAAACCTGGAGAAACAGCATCTCAGGCATGCAGCTCAGAGGCCAGTGAGCCTGGCAGGGAGGATCCCAAACACCCAACCCCCACACTACCCTGAAACTTGGATTCATTCCCGGGCAGATCGGCTTAACCAAGGGAGAGTTGAGGGAATGGGCTGGCCAGAGAGCTCAGGCAGGACAAAGAACATGGGGAGCTGGGGTTTCAGAAGGGACACAGTCCCCAAGAAAGGCCACGTCTCAGTCATGTGCACGGAGAAACCTGGGGCAGATGTTGCCCTATAGTCTCTAAAAGAGCACAGCTGGGCCCTTGAGCCACACGTGGCCCCTGGCCCACCAGGGTGGAGAACTCTGCCCTCTTCTTCCCACCCTGTTAGTCTTTTGGGCCTCGGGAGCGGCCCGACCCTGGGACTCACTCCAGGCTGAGCGTGGAGATGCCCAGGGCACCTGCGCCAGAAAGCTTGGTGAAGAAGACATAGGAGGAGTAGAAGATGGTCTCCAGGCCTGGGCCGTGCTGGTGCTGCAGCTGGAAGTCATCCACCACATCTGGAAGCATGGACCTGGGGGAAAGGGCTGCAGAATTATCCCCTTTTCCTCCTTGACAGCCACCAGCCTCAGAACTCTCTGGGGACAGACCGAGCCCGAGTCATCCTTGGGTTCCTGCCACCCAGGGCCAGGGCCAGCCCTCAGCCAGGCATTTCAGCGCCCCTCCCCCCCAACACAGCTGCCCACCATTCCTGCCGCCTGGTGGTCTCTGTCCCCTGCAGCTGGGAGAGCCCCGCCCCAGCACAGGCTGGGCACAGGGGCCTGGGCCAACATGAGGACACGAAGCTCCCAGGCCCCCTTGCCCTCACCCAGCCTACCAGGGTAGCAGCAAGGACACAGCAATGCTCAGGCCAGATACAAAGGCCACCACATATGCCACTGGTGCTGTGGGTACAGCAGCCAACAGGATTGCAAAAGGCACCATCACCTGGGGAGACAGATACACTAGCTGATCCCTCCTCCTGCCCGATTTGCTCCTTCATTCCCACACTCACCGGTCTTTACTAATAACCCCCGAGCCTGGGCCTTTGCTGGGGACTGAAGACACAAGCAAATACATATCAGCCCTGCCGGCCCGCAGGGAGGGGTCACCTCCCTGACCCTGCCACCTTCCCTGCAGCCACCCCATGCCTTGCTTCCTGCCTCACTCACACAGATCCCGAAGGCCGACGTCTTTTTCCCAAATCGCTGTAGAACCCACTCCCACAGCGGGGTGCTCAGCACAGCCGAGACCTGTGAACGGACAGAGTGATCCCGGCCCAGGCCGTGCTGCCAAGGCCTTTACCCACCCAGGTTCTAGAAGCCCTGGCTTATTTAGGCAAGATGCTAGACCTGGACTTTGCCCCCTGGTTGGAACCAATGGCTGTGAACTTTATGACCCTGGCCTCAATCCCACCTTCTGCTGGAGTGCAGGTGACTACAGTCACGGAAGAGTCTAGAATGTTGATTGGAATTCTGGCTACACATCTTGTCAAGAACCACACAGGTCTTGGGGACGCCTGGGTGGCTCAGTGGTTGGGCACCTGCCTTCAGCCCAGGGCATGATCCTGGGGTCCCGGGATCGAGTCCCATTGTCAGTCTCCCTGCGTGGAGCCTGCTTCTCCCTCTGCCTGTATCTCTGCCTCTCTCTCTCTCTCTGTCTCTCATGAATAAAGAAATAAAATCTTTAAAAAAAAGAACCACACAGGTCTCCAACTCAGGTCCCTGAGTGACCTTGTCCCTGCCACCCCAGGACCACTCACCAGGATGGTTAGCACCACGCCCTGGACGTGATCATGCAGCCTAGAGGCATGTGTACAGAACAGGACCAGGTAGCTCTGCTCCACCTGAGGAGGCCAAGACGAGGTGGGTGTGGATAGGGGATGACAGGAACTCAGGAGTCAAGAGCAAGGCCTAGGTCTCAAGTCTGGCCTCTTTGGGACCTCAAACGCCAGTTGCTGCTATCATCAGGCCACGGCCCCCCAACAAAGGACACTTAGTCCAGAAACAGCTGTAAATACCACTCCCAGCCTGTCCTCCCCTTGCCTAGAAGTGGGCCCTACTACCCAGATTCTCTCAGCTTCCTAGGGTCTAGGCCCTGACCCTCCCCAGTCCCACAAGTTCAGTCTAGGCCTCACTCCTCCCTGCACTGGACTCTCTGGAACCCATGCCAGCCACCACTTCCCCCGGGGTAAGCCTAACTCTGCTTGGTGACAGGCTCGATCTGTATCTACACGGGGTTGAGGTGGCCAGAGGTACCTGAATGGCTGCTGAGATGAACAGGAAGGAGATCACCAGCTTCAGGTAAGGCGGGTGCCGGACAGTGAGGCCCAGCCCAGCCAGGAAGCTCAGGCCTTGGCCCGAGGCTGGGGCAGAGGAGTCTGAGACACGGGAAGGTGACACTCTGGCTCAGCAGAGTTCAAAACCAAAACCCAAGCCCAAGAGGAATCCTGTCCCAGCTCCTGCTTCCCATGCTCTGACTGCACCCCCTTACCTGGTCGCTCCTTCACCCCGAGGCAGAGCAAACCACTGCACACAGGGTACATCATAGCAACCACGGCGGCTGCAATGGAGTAGAGACGAGTCTGTGGGACAGGACAGATCTGGGCTAGATGTGGTGTCTCCATCCATGGAAGTGGGGACACCCAGGACAGGAGCACTTTCCAATGGGGCAGAGGAATCCCCAGCCCAAGCCCAAGGATGCTGGGTGCCTCTCGTCCCAATCCCCAGAGCAGGAGACAGAGATCTCAGAGCCCAGCATGGTCCGTCTGCTGCCCTGTGCCACCTGCACGAATAGGAGGGCATCCATGCCAACAGGGGTCTGAGCCCTTCCTCTCTCTCTTTTTTTTTTTTTTTTTAAGATTTTGTTTATTTATCCATGAGAGACACAGAGAGGCAGAGACACAGGCAGAGGCAGAAGCAAGCTCCATGCAGGGAGCCCGATGCGGGACTCAATCCTGGACCCTGGGATCACGTCCTGAGCCGTAGGCAGATGCTCAACCCCTGAGCCACCCAGGCGTCCCCTTCTCTCTCATTTATTTAGGCAAACTTTCATTGGTGGGATTCCACATGCTAGATCCTGAGGTTACAGTGATGAATAAGTGACTCCTCTCCCTCCCCAGTAAGGGGCTTGGAGTGTGGAAGACAGACTCCTGAGCAGACAGTCACAGCACAGTGTGAGGCACGACGACCCAGAGAAATGGCAAAAACAGAAATGGTGCCCACCTGTCATCCAGGGAAAGATATGTGAATAATAAAGTCCATGTAAAGACATGCATGGGAATGACAGTCACCTGCTCAGGCTGAGGTTGCCTCTGGGGAGGGGAAGAAAGAAGGAGGTGCACAGGGCCTCACGTGGGTGGGCTCAGCGCACTTGCACAGGACCCCGCGTCCAGGAGGGAGCTGTGGTAGGCACTAACGCTCTGCTCTGTCTTGAAACGCTTGATCATTTTATCTACGAACCTGTGTTTTGTGAGTGAGGTCGACGGGACCACACAGCTGGAGCTGCCTGGAGCTTTGTGCCTTGGCTCACAGGAGGCTCCACCTTCTGCAGGTTGAGTTCTCAGCCTCCTGCTTCCCATTCCTTTACACTCTAGGCCAGGTCACCCCAAAGCCACCATCACCCCCGACCCAGAGAGTGACCCAGTAGCCCTGGGGGGGGTGGGCTGTGGAGGCATGAGTGGAGGCCAAGGAGGACATGTGGGCAGAGGCCACAGCCTTCTGGCCTTACTCAGACAGCCCTGATGGGTCTGAGAGCAACTGGGTGGGGGCCCTCGTGCATCTCCACCCAAGCAATGCCTTGGTTAGGGCAGTGGGCAGGACAGACTGACTCCCCTGCTGTCTCTAGAGCCCTGTCTTTTCATTTTGCATTGTCCATAAGCAAGTTTTGGAGCTGGCCCTGCAGATGGGTCTGGGGATGGATACGCAGGACCTGATAGTACTGTTTTCTGAAGTGGGTGCTGGGCCACGAGGCGGTATTATTCTCACGCCATTGATTCTCAAACACTGGTGGGAGTCAGAATCCCCTGGACGGCTTGTCCAGATACAGACTGCTGGCCCCCTCCTCAAATCTGTAAATCAGTAGTTCCGGGCGGTGCCCAAAAGTCTGCCTTTCTAACAAGTTGCCAGGTGATGCTGATGCTGGGGCCCAGGGACCACACCTTGACGCCCACAGCTGTGTAATTTTTCTGTAAATCTGAAATATTTATTAAATGAGCAAAGAAGAGAGATGCAGAGAACAGTGAGGAGGGGCCCCCCCGACCGAAGCTGAGGAGCAGCAGCCCCGACGGTTGGGGCAGGTGAGGGCCCCCGCGTTAGGACTCCCCCGCAGTG
The DNA here is from genome assembly GCF_018345385.1 of Vulpes lagopus. NCBI lineage: Eukaryota > Metazoa > Chordata > Mammalia > Carnivora > Canidae > Vulpes > Vulpes lagopus. Next base: position 115,219,765 of record NC_054828.1, read on the forward strand.
TCCCCCTGGGCGTGCAGGGGGGGCGCCTGGAGTATGTGCGCGAGGCCGAGGCAGGGCTGGGGTGAGCAGGGAGGTGGTGGTGCCACGGGCCAGGGTGGGGGGCAATGCGGATGCAAGGTCGGCCCAGGGGCCCCGGGCCAAACAGGTGGCTAGGACTCGGTGGTAGTGGGGGGGGGGGGTGATGGCCAGAGAGGGAGGGGTGAATGTTGGCTCCTGGGGTTCGGGGAGTAATGATACCATTTGCTGACGGGAAGAAACAGCTGAACTGGGGGGATAAAATAGAGGCGCGCCCCTCAGTTGCCTAAGAGAGCTCTGGACTGCGGGGAGAGGAGGGGCTGCTTCCAGGTTTCCCTTCTCCTGCGCCCGGGTGAGGCTGGGGCGGGGCCGCGCATCCCGGGAGGGGCGCCGCGGGGAGGGGCTCTGCGGGGAGGGGGGGTCTGCGGGGAGGGGCTCTGCGGGGAGGGGGCGCCGCGGGGAGGGGCTCTGCGGGGAGGGGGGCCCTGCGCGGAGGGGGGGTCTGCGGGGAGGGGGATCTGCGGGGAGGGGGCGCCGCGGGGAGGGGCTCTGCGGGGAGGGGGGGTCTGCGGGGAGGGGGATCTGCGGGGAGGGGGCGCCGCGGGGAGGGGCTCTGCGGGGAGGGGGGGTCTGCGGGGAGGGGCTCTGCGGGGAGGGGGCGCCGCGGGGAGGGGCTCTGCGGGGAGGGGGGCCCTGCGCGGAGGGGGGGTCTGCGGGGAGGGGGATCTGCGGGGAGGGGGCGCCGCGGGGAGGGGCTCTGCGGGGAGGGGGGGTCTGCGGGGAGGGGGATCTGCGGGGAGGGGGCGCCGCGGGGAGGGGGGGTCTGCGGGGAGGGGCTCTGCGGGGAGGGGCTGTCTGCGGGGAGGGGCTCTGCGGGGAGGGGCTCTGCGGGGAGGGGGGTCTGCGGGGAGGGGCTGTCTGCGGGGAGGGGCTCTGCGGGGAGGGGCTCTGCGGGGAGGGGGGTCTGCGGGGAGGGGCTGTCTGCGGGGAGGGGGGTCTGCGGGGAGGGGCTGTCTGCGGGGAGGGGGGGGTCTGCGGGGAGGGGCTCTGCGGGGAGGGGCTCTGCGGGGAGGGGCTCTGCGGGGAGGGGCTGTCTGCGGGGAGGGGGGGTCTGCGGGGAGGGGGGTCTGCGGGGAGGGGCTCTGCGGGGAGGGGCTGTCTGCGGGGAGGGGCTCTGCGGGGAGGGGCTCTGCGGGGAGGGGCTGTCTGCGGGGAGGGGGGTTTGCGGGGACGGGGAGTCTGCGGGGAGTGGGCTCTGCGGGGAGGGGGCTCTGCGGGGAGGGGGGTCTGCGGGGAGGGGCTCTGCGGGGAGGGGGGTCTGCGGGGAGGGGCTCTGCGGGGAGGGGGGATCCCGCTTCCCGGGGAGAAGGGGCGGGGCGGGGAGGGGCGGGGCTGGCGGGGACACTCACCGCGTCGGCGGAGACGGCGAGCGGCCCGGGGGGCGCCGCGTCCTCGCACGGGTGCGGCCGGTGGGCGCCGGACACCAGCAGGCCGTGGACGGCCGCCCCCATCAGCGTCCCCGCCATCTCCATGGTCATCCCTGGGACCGAGCGGCCGGGTGACGGGCGCCGGCGGGCCCGGGGGGGGGGCCGCGGCCTCCCGCCCGCCCCCGCCCGCCCCCGCCCGCCCCAGCCCGCACTCACGGTACGCGGTGGCCGAGTCCCGCTCCCTCGGGCAGGGGGTCAGCCGCATGGTGAGCGCCGCGTACGGCACCTGCAGGGACTGCGCGGCGGCGGCTCAGCGGCGCCCGCCCCGGCCCCGCCCCCCGCCCCGCCCCCGGCCCCGCCCCCGCCCCGCCGACCCCGCCGCCCCGCCCGCGCCCCCTACCGTGGCCAGGGCCTGGAACAGGCAGTAGAAGGCCGAGTACCAGAGGCCCCGCAGGCTGCTGAAGGGCGGCAGGAACCACAGGAGGAAGTAGGCCCCGGCGATGAAGGGCGTGCAGCCCAGCACCCTGTGGAAGCGCAGCTGAGGCCGAGCCGGAGGGCGGGAGCACCGGCAGCCCCAGCCCCTCTGCGGGCCGTCCAAGGCCTCCAGCCCATCCTGGATCGGCCCGGAGCCTTGGAGTCTTTTTCCAGGCCTGTGGCACCCGGTGACGGATGGAGAGTCCCCAGCGATGTCTCTGAACTCCCGCATGGCTCACCTGACCGAGTCCCTCTCCGTCACCTAGTACCACCTTATCCTCTAACCATCCACAGGGCTTCTCGCTAAGAAGCAGGGCTGTGACAAACACAGGGTGGCCTCAGGCCAGGGCTGAAGGCAGGACCCTAAGGACTACAGGGCTGCTCACCAGGGCATGAGTCGTCCAGACCCTGTCCTACTGCTTCGGTTGATGAAGAACCCAGCCACAGGGTCGGCGGCTGCCCCAGACACCTTCCCTCCAAACAGGACAAGGGACACCTGGGCAGCAGGGATCTGAAAGGCACAGGTGGAGGATGGCTGAGGCCGGGCAGAGGCAGAGAGGGTGTCTGGGCCTGCCCACCCACCAGGAGAAAGCGCTGGGGCCCCGGCAGGGGGAGAACCACAGTGTAAAGGGTCTCTTGGGTCTTCTTCCCAGGAGACAAATCCAGAAGGCTCTGAGGCAGGCCTGCGCTAGTGAGAGGGGCTGACGGCCACACTCTTGCACGTTCCCATTACCCCTCATGCCCACTCACTTTTGGAGAAGGTTTAGGGACCCTCATCTGTGTAAGAAGGGTGACAGAGGTAGATTTTTTGTTTCACAAGGACAATGTTTTATTAATTTTTCTGATTACATAAATGACACACCCATTATAAAAACATTCAAGCAGTACAGAAAAATACTGAGCAAAGCTCACCTGAAATCCCCCCCGCCCCCATCCTGAGACAACTGACAAAGCATTTTGGTGATCACCCTTTCAGGCATTTATTTATGTGCATTAGTAATTTATCATTCTACATAAATGAGATCATATCAGTGTCATTCAAAAAAATCATGGGTACTGTATTAGCAATCTTTCTTCTGCTTACTCTGTCCTCCACCATTGCCTTCCATTGCCAACATCAACAGCCTGTGTTTATCCTTCTATAACTTACTTTCTCCACGCTTGTATTTTAATCATGTGTAGTCGCGTATTTACACATGCCCATGTACCTGCATCTCTGGGGCATGTCTTTTGTTTCAGTAAAATGGGGTCAATTTGTATACTCTTCTCTAAAAGCAACTTTTTTCACTTGACAACCCATCGCAGAAATCCCTCCAAGTCAACTGGTAGCCGTCTAGCTCATTCTTTTGAGTGACTACGTAATAAATAGTCCATTATGTGGATATTACACAACTTATTATCCAACTACTTTTCTATTGTTGGGCCTTCATGTTGTTTTCCCATTTCCCACCACAAACAACCTGCAATAAACATCCTTAAGGGGTTTGCCCTCAAAGGCTTTTGGCCTCTCGCCAGTTTTGGGACAGATGTGCCATCTACTGGGTGGAGTAAAGGAAGTTACTGGAAGAACCAGGTACCAAGGAAGATGGGAGTAGGGGGTGCTGGGCTGCTTCCCACACTCACCTGTGCCACATCAAGCAGGAAGAGTTGAAGGTAAAAGGCCGTGGCGCTGGAGGCCACCTGGTTGGGCATCCCACCAATGCCATAGCACACCTTGGTACAGAATGAGAGCTGGCCAGCTCTGCTGTCCTGGGGGGGAGACACAGGAGCTAAGCCCCCCACCTGCACAGACACACAACAGTTCCCTGCACCCTCCTGAGCCTCTACAAGCATCCTGAGGTCCCTACGTCTGGAGGGCCTTTCCAGCAACTTCTCGATCCTAATTTGCCATAAATCATCTTAAAAGGAAGTGAGACAAAGAGGAAGAAAAAAAATCCTAAACCATGAACTCTCAAAGGTCCCACAGGGCCAGTTCTCCCTATTTCCCTTGATGCTTCCTCCTGCAGGCTATTTTATTTTCTGAGTCAGCAAGCCAGAGCTAACTGGGTGGGGGGGTGCTGGTCAGGAGGCTCCACCTTTGCCACCAATTCCCTCTGTGACCTCGAATAAATCACTGTGTCTCTCTAAGCCTCCCATGTCAAATGGAATGCTCCTGCCACCCTCAACAGTTGTTTGGATGAGCAAATGAAGCTGAGCGTTGTTTGCCCCAAGAGCTGATTGTTAAATGTTCAGGACTTCTGCCTGTCGTGCAACACCGGCAGCCCTGAAATCAGCTGTGGGGAATTTATACCACAGGAATCAGCAAATACTACAAACCAGGGTTGCTTTATTTTCCCGGAGAGACTGTTCACCAGCCCACCACTGAAATAAAGTAATGCTTACAACTCCAAATGTGTGTGCGTGTGCGCGCGTGCACACGTGTGCGTGGAGATACACATAGCTCTCCCAAGCCCTAAGCTATCCCGTGAACTTCAGACTGGAATATTCCACTGCCTACTCACAGTCCCACACGGTTGCCTACCAGGCATTTCAGCTTAGCATGGTCAAAACACAGCTCCTGACTTCCAACCATTGTCTAAATCAGCTCCCTAACCCTATTGTCCCCATTGCATTAAACGGCCCCAATGTCCAATGCCCGCCCACTCAGCAGCTCAGGCCACAGACCTAGGTGTCCTTGGTTTCTCTTTCCCAATTGCCCCACCAAATCTATCAGTGGCCTCCTAAGTGGCTTCCCTGCTTCTGCTCTCTGTTCTCTACTGTCCACTCTCTATCCAGCAGCCAAAGTGATCTTTTCATAACATAAGTTTGATCATGTCTTATCTCTGCTTAAAACTCTCCAACAGCGGGATCCCTGGGTGGCTCAGTGGTATAGCGCCGCCTTCAGCCCAGGGCCTGATCCTGGAGACCTAGGATCGAGTCCCACGTCAGGCTCCCTGCATGGAGCCTCCTTCTCCCTCTGCCTGTGTCTCTCCTGAATAAATAAAATCTAAAATAAAAAAAATGAAACCTAAAAACTCTCCAACAGCTTGCCATTGCAGTTTTGAATAAATTCTAAGTCCAAGCCCCTCCCATATGGCCTACAGGAGCCCACCCAATCAGCCCCCACCCTGTTTCCCAGGGACAGAGTCAGATAGCTCTCTACAATCTTGGTTAGCTTCCTTGCTATTATTCCTCAAAATGACCATGCCCCTTGCTGCCTGTTCCTCCAGTCTAGAAGGCTCTTTCTCTGAGTCTTTGCCGAGCTGACTCCTTGCCATTGAAGTCTACACCTGAATGTCATCTCACAGAGGCCTTCCCTGACTACCCAAGTGTCTCTCTCAAGTACAAGTACCTGATGTGTTCTCATTTATTTCTTGCCTCTCCCCACAAGAACATAAACTGAGAGTTTAATATGCACCATAACTTTTATTCACCACTATGTCCCCAACCATGTCTGGCTGTCTGGCCTATAGTAGATGCTCAGTATATATTCGTTGAAGAAATAAATGCCAGGAAGACACTGGGTAAAAGGCTATTCAAAAGATGCTGGGAACCTTTCCTTTTGATCCTTTGCTTGGGGATGGGCGGTGGGGGGGAGGGGATGTGAAGAGGACTAGGACTTCACTCATTTTAGTGTATCTTGCAGGACACCCCTTCTGAAGGGAAGTGCTTGCCAGATAAGGATTTATCACCTCCTCTGCACACTCTTCCTACCCGCAGAAGAAAACCACACACGAGGCAGGATGTCACCTCGTTTTCTGACATTTGTGTGAGCATTATCCTAATTTCCAGAAAGTGTTATAAGGGGCAGAAGAGAACATGAGAGCCCCACCCCCACCCCACGGGCCTCCTTTCCCCCTAAACGCTCCCAGCAAGCTTCTGGCCGGCAGAAGGCACTTGAGGGCTGGAGAAGTCCCAGCTGAAACTGATCTTGGAGCCTTGCGGTGACAGTTTCACCTACTTAAGTCATAGCCTTTCACAGTTAACAGAGCACGAGCGTTAGCGTTGGACCAGCTCGGATTCAAGTTCTGCTGCCACTTCTGGCCAGGTGACCCGGGGCGGGGCCCTTCGCCGGGACCGAGCTCCAATTCCTCACACGGAAAATGGGGTAGAAAATACACGGCGGGGGTCGTTATGAGAATTAAGTGCTGCTGCTTCTTTGGCAATGGCAGTTCCTCTCTTGCCATTAACCCCCCCACACACACACACACACGCGCACCCCGAATTTCTAAATTTCCCTGGAAAAGGACAGTGTCCGGGAGCCACGATCCTTTGCTCTGAGGAGTGATGGACGCGCTGGGGGTGGCCGAGGGGCCCGGGGCTGGCGCGGGGACCCGCAGAGCAGGCCGGCTCCGAGGGGCCGAGCGCCGTGCGCCCGAGCCCGTGCGCCCCCCGCCCCCCGCCCGCCGGGCCAGCGCCCCAGGGCAGCTCCGCTTCCCGCCCGCCCCTCCCCACGGAGGAAGGCGCCCCTGGGGCCGGGCTGAGCCTCCCCCGCGAGGCGGGAGCCTGGGAGGGGCGGCAGCTCCCCCTGCCCCACGCCCCGGCGCGGGGAGCCCGGGAGCCCGGGAGCCCGGGGCTGCGGCGGGCGGGCGCCCTGGGTGGCATCGGGGGCCAGAGCCAGCCCCGCCGGCTGCGCGGGTCAAGGCAGCCGGGTCCCCGCCGGCGCGGGCTCCGCTTCCCCCCGCCCCCCCCCGGCCCCGCCGCCCCCCGGCCCGCCCCGCCCGCGCTCACCGAGCTGCGCTCCGCCGGGCGCGCCTCCTCGACGGCCGGGGCCCCGGGCGCCCCAGCGGACGCGGCCATGGCGCACGGCAGCTCCGCCCGCCCCGGCCCCGGCCCCGGCCCCGGCCCCGGCCCCGCGCGTTATCTCAGCCCGGCGGGCGCCCGGCTCCGCGGGGAGGGCGGCCCCGGGCCGGGGGGGGGGGGGGGCGGGGGGCGGGCCGCGGCCGCGCGGGGGGCGGGAGGGGGCGGGAGGGGAACCTGCTGGGTTCCCGCGGGTGCGAGGCGCCAGATCCATTAATTGGAAAGACGAAGCGATAGACTTGGCTTTTTCAGACTAGGATTATGGCTCCAGAGGTTTACAACCTCGACGTGATACGAGAAGCCTGAAACAGCCTCACGCAGAGGAGACAGGTGTGGCCACGCGGCCGAGCTGGGCGGCGAAGGGGGGCGGAGCAGGGCTGACCCGCGCTCTCCGCCAAGGCCTCCCAAGCGAAGGGGTCACTTCGCACGCAAAAAGCAACCGGAAATGCACCACAGACCCAAGTGTGGATGCTAAAACTGACTAAAACTATAAGACACCTCGAAGAAAACAGGAGCAAATCTTCATAGCCTTGGGATAGACAACGCTTCTTGGGACACCCACAGGTTGGACCTACCTAAATCAAAAGCTTTGTGCTGCAAACCATCCAAGTGAAAAGATAACCCACCGGATGGGAGAAATATCTGGGAATCATAAAGACTGATTTTGGAATATATAAAGAACTCTTAGAACTCAACGATAAAAGGCAATCCAATCTGAAAATGGGCAAAGATTTCCAGGTATTTCTCCAAAAATAAACAATAAGCACAAGAAAAGATGCTTATGTCACTAAGGAAATGCAAATTTACAAGACACTACGCCCCTGGACTGCTAGATTAAAAAAACAAACAGTAACAACCATTGGGGAGGGTGTGGAGAAATCACACATTGCCTGCGGGCATGTGAATGGCTGGAGGCGCTATGGAAAACTCTGGCACTTCAAAAAGTTAAACATGGAATTACTGTATGACCCAGCAATTCTTCCTAAGTATATACCCTAGAAAAAAACATGTTTACACAAACACTTGAACACAAATATTCATAGCAACATCACTTGCAACCCAAAGGGAAACCCCAATGTCCATCAACTGATCAGGGATCCCTGGGTGGCGCAGCGGTTTGGCGCCTGCCTTTGGCCCAGGGCGCGATCCTGGAGACCCGGGATCGAATCCCACGTCGGGCTCCCGGTGCATGGAGCCTGCTTCTCCCTCTGCCTGTGTCTCTGCCTCTCTCTCACTGTGTGCCTATCATAAACAAATAAAAAATAAAAAAAAAAAGAAACGCTGCGGGCAGCCCGGGCAGCTCAGCGGTTTAGCGCCACCTTGGGTCCAGGGCATGATTCTTGAGTCCCACGTGGGACTCCCTGCCTGGAGCTTGCTTCTTCCTCTGCCTGTGACTCTGCCTCTCTCTCATTCATGAATAAATAAATAAAATCTTAAAGAAAAAGAAAAGAAACCCTGCATCTTTTCTCCCCCTCAGAATAAAAATGTAATAAAAGGCATTTGTCCTATTCTGGTTAAAGTGATGACATGTTTCTAATGTAATTTTTAAAAATAAATGTTAGGCTTCAAGAGATAAAACAGGATTACAACAACAAAGAAGCCTGCCTTTTAATTAATATAAAACACTGATTCACTTAAAAATATCTGAAAGGATGCACACCAAAATGTTATGAGGTTATATTTGAAAGGTGAAATAGGTGGTTTAAAGATCATTTCAAAAAAATAAAGATCATTTCGGCATTTTACAATTTTCTACAATGATATGAATTATGTGAAAAAATATTTAAAGCAAATGACAAAGAGCCAAATATTAGTCCACTGAATAAGCCACTTCTATTTGAAGATTTAGTGTGATGAGCAATTTAATTAAATGGTTTGTACTCAGAGAAAGAACACAGAAGTAAACCCTACAAGGACCTTTCATGCTAGTTCAACTTAGGACACATGTAGTTTTTAAAAACCCACCTCTGAGTATTAAAAATACCACATTTTAACATTTCTGAAGATTAAAGTAACACTGATTAAAAGTACCTGGCAAACAGAAGGCACCTAATAAATGTTGATTTTCAAACTGCCAATGACAAATCAAAATAATAAATGCACCCAGATAGAACTATTATATAAGAAACAACTGTAGATTATTTCACAGTTCCTTTTAATGAAATATTTCATTCTTAAGACAACAGTTCTTCAACCATTAGCAAAAGATTGCTTTCAAAAATAAGGCACTGAAACAGATGCATGATGCTATATTTTCAACACAACGAAAAGTAATGAAAAGTATTCTGAATGAGAAAAGTATATAAAATAAATAAGAACAGTTTTATAACCTGCATAATGCATAGTAATTTAACCATTAAATTAGAATCTATAAAACTAGAAATGTACTTCTTGTATCAGCCTTAACAATGATTTTTAAGAAACTGTCGAGTTTTGGAACTATGTAGATCAAATTGTATTCAACACCTGTATTTTCAAGTCTGTCTTCCCTTGCCTTGCCAAATTCAATTTATATTTTAAGTATGTTTTGCATAATCTACACATCTATTTAACAACTTTACAATTTTGAACTTTAAGGTAGAAAGCTGTATCGGATGATTCCGATTTTAGAAAACCTTTGAGAATATTATTCACATTAATGAAAGTGTTCACAGTTACAAAGATGAAGGTTATTGCTGATGATGAGTCTTTCTCCATAGGAATTTCTCACTGGGGTGTATTCTACATGTACACACAAGAAAATCTCCAATGTATCTTCGGGATAAATAATTACAAACTGGAAAATCCACAAAGGAGGCTTTTCTATAGGTACAAGAAAAATATTTCCAATGAGAAGCCCCTTTATAGAAATATATGGAGAATTACATAGACTAAAAATTATGCAAATTAAGTTACACAATGCTTCATGATAGGCCTATATGAAACATTTTCTTACAGACCCTTGGAAAATACATTAACAATTATTTTTATATCTGAGTTTGTGGATTTTTACTGTTCCTTCATTTTAAGAATGCCATTATGTTTCATTAGAGAAGGCTCTACTACAGCTGTAAACATACTCAGTATTTTCTATTATATATCTGTTCACTTCTGAAAGTAAATGACAAAAAGAAAAGGTTCCTTTGCCCTCGTCTTCCTGATAGGCCTCTACCATATGGAAGGCTGAGAGCTAGATGAGAAGGCAGTCTTTATATGGACCTCAAACAGAAGATGTATTTATAAACCAGGTCATCTGTTACATGTATTTTTCCCTTTTATTATTCCTGAGCTTCTAATGAAAACCTCATTTAAATGTTGTAGCCTCATCTCAGCTGTCCTTAGAGAAGAGGAGGGATAGGTTTGTATCATGATTAGTTAAGAGTTAAAGGGGAACAGTCTAAGAACAAACTGTGGGAGATAAAGGATAAAACTGAAAGGTCCAGAAGTCCATTTCAGTGGAAGAGTCCTCCACTGTCCATGGTGAAGCACACAGGCTTACTTTCTTAGGGTGGAAGCATAGTGAACCCTGAACAGTGGTTCTTCTACTACATACCTAAAACTCACTTGAGATTACAAATGCAGAGATCTGGGATTTATCCCAGATATAATCAATCAGAATGTGTGTGGTAGATGCCTGGAATAGACATTCTGAAACGCTTTCCAAAGGATTCTTACACTAAGATTTGAGAATCATTGTAAACCACTGCTTTGTAAGAATGGTTCTTTCAAGAGGTCCAAAAGTCAAACTATTTTCATAACCAAACTAAGACATTATTATTTCCCACACTCCCAATTTTTCATGAATATACAGTAGCATTTACTAGAGGTTACATGATGTGTAATATCACAACAGATTGAATGTGGAAGCAGATATGAGACTCCATCTGTCTTCGTTAAGTCAGACGGTAAAGATAGTTGCAAAAAATGGAATACAATTTCCACTTTTCTTAATAATTTTTTAAGGAAATGCATTTTCAATAAAATGTGGTTTATATTAACATGTGCTTACTATTTTTAATGAATAAGTATTTTACAACTTTTAATTTTCAGTATCATATATATAACCCATATAAATAAAAGGTCTTGAGATCAAGAAGTTGGAAAACTAATCTTTCCAGCAGATACCCACTGCCCTGTGAACATTACTGCTGATAGATATGGCTACTTAGTTCCTTAGCACAGTCAATGTAAATTTTGCTTTACATAATATTCAAAAGATAATTTGCAGGGGGGAAAAAACTTCTTAAACTTATTTCAGGCAAGGGAATTCAATCTGACAGTGAAATATTGAAGTTTAACCAGTTTGGGTTAAAAAACTAAAATGCAAAACATGTTTTCCTTGGTGGCATCAGGATGTAATAAATAATCCTTTAATGTATATCCAGGTTGACTCTGGTATTTGGAATAGAAAACCATACTTTATGTGATGCATTTAAAAAATATTAATTAGCAATGTGCCAACACAAGCATTAGATTCTAAGCAAGTGGTAGCAATGAAAGGTTTACTCAAAATGTTAGCTAAAAACAAATCCCTAATTTTCAAAATAAAATAAAATAAGGGATGAACTAGGGTTCCTGGATAAAAAAAAATTGTTTAAATTACACTTCTTGAAAATGTAGAAATGGGAGGAGATTAATATTGACATTATACTAAGCTGCACAATTTTATTCTTAAATACATTCTCTCAATACATTTATTGGCATTTAAAATACATTTATTATGCCAAATTAATATGAGTAAATCCTGCCATAAGTGAATAATAGAGAACACTGATGTTCAGGCATAGCTGTGGTGAAAGCAGTTCCTTCTAGCCTTCTGACTGTATCTCAGATATAAAATAATTACATTGATGTTTTTAACCTGCCATGTATAATTTTCTTAATATATTGCTTTTAAAAAATCTGAGAGAGCTAACATCTAAATAAATCACTGCTGGTTGAGAATATTTGAATGAATGATGCTGTGAATACACTGGCTAATTTATACCATGTTAAGATTCTATACGATACAGCAATTTAATATATCTTATTGTTGAATTAACTGGTATTTGAAGTAAGTGTAGCTTTCTTTCTGAGTAGCCTTTTGGAAAAAGTGCATTGAATAGAGTTTCCAGTCATAGTTCACTTTCCTAACTTATTAGGAAAAAGATTTAAAAATCTTTTCATCAGGAGGGAGTTAAACAGTGCTCGAACCCAAAGTCCAGCAAATCTGACATCCTTTCCCTCATTTTGGTTTGCATGTTCATTAACAACCATCATTCTCTGCAAACTTTCCACTTAGTGTATCAAAAATCAATGTTATGAAAGTTCTCTAAAAGGCTCAGCAGTTTTTTGGAGTCTCTGAATGATTACAGCATTCTGTAAATCTGCTTCTTCCAATGTGAGTGTTTCATCTAGCAATTTGAGGAAAGGAAGAGCTGTGGCCAGGGAAAAGGGAGGGCTTCTTTGAGATCCTTGGTATTTTTCGATGAAGTCTTTGATGTGGCTTATCCTGTAAAATAGCACAAACTATTATAATTTTATGAAAACTTGAGTTAATATGACGGTAATAACTATGGTTACATTATTGTTTTTTAAAATTTAAATTTAATTAATTAACATATATTAGACTCAGAGTTCAGTGATTGATCAGTCTTATATAATGTTATGGTTACATTTTATTATTCTTTAAAGGATTTTTTTTTTTAAGATTTTATTTATTCACTTGACAGAGAGCAAGCACAAGCAGCGGGCAGGGCAGAGGAAGAGGGAGAAGCAGGCTCCCCACTGAACAGGGAGCCCAATGTGGGGACTAACCCCAGGATCCTGGGATCATGACCTCAGCTGAAGGCAGATGCTTAACTGACTGAGCCACCCAGGCACCCCCATGGTTACATTTTTTTTTTAAGATTTTATTTATTTATTCATGAGAGACACACAGACAGAGACAGAGACACAGGCAGAGGAAGAAGCAGGCTCCATGCAGGGAGCCTGATGTGGGACTCGATCCCGGGTCTCCAGGACCACGCCCTGAACCAAAGGCAGGCACGAAACCACTGAGCCATCCAGGGATCCCCCATGGTTACATTTTTAAAGAGTACTTATCTTTTAGAGATATATATTGAAATATTTACATAAGAAACTATACAAAGTCTAGATTTGCCTGAAAATAGTTCGGTGGAACTCAGTGAAGGATCACTGTAACTTCTCTTTTTGTGTGTATGTATCTGAAAGTTCCTGTAACAGGAAGTTTATATACCTATATCTGGCTCTGAATGGATCAGAAATGGTCACACTAGTAACCTATGTAGACCCAGCTCTATCTCTTAAGTATCAGGTCATGCTGTGTTTCAAAAACAATTAGGAAAATTCTTAACTTAGTGTGGGTAAAATTTCAGTTAGTATAATCGACACTATCATACAATAATTGAAATTTTGGAGGTAGCTCAGAGTTATGTTCACTTGAGTATATGTGTATGTATTTAGAGAACGCATACAGAGTTCATTACAACTAAGATGCTACTGATTTTAAGACATTTTATATATTGCTAAAAAATCTAGATTATGACAAATATGTTAACACTCAGAATTTTTATCTCATATTTATTGAAAGCAGAATTAATCTCATGTAAACATTTCTCAAATCAAGCATATACTTCTATTAGAATCAAATGGTTAAGCCATTCCTAATGGTTGAACACTGTTCAGACTCAAGTCCTTTGAATCACTTTTGATTCGGTCAATACGCGGTACATGTTTTTGCATATAATACCAGCCCTCTGTATTAACAGGTGTGTTGGTGATAAAGAATTTCTTTAAAAAAAGACTACTGTCTCTGAGATGTTTTATGTTCAGCTGACACTTGTTCTGCATGCTTTGAGGCAGATGCTAAGTCAAAAACAATTGTGGGGGGATCCCTGGGTGGTTCAGTGGTTTGGCACCTGCCTTCAGCCCAGGGTGTGATCCTGGAGTCCCAGGATCGAGTCCCGCATCGGGCTCCCTGCATGGAGCCTGCTTCTCCCTCTGCCTGTGTCTCTGCCTCTCTCTGTGTCTCTCTCGTGAATAAATAAATAAAATCTTAAAAAAAAAATAACCAATTGTATAAAGAATGCCATGCAGCCAACCATGGATTTTAGGATAAACCTCCATTTCAGAAATGCTAAAATGTGAAAAGATGTGCAATTCAGAATTGAGATATGTCGTATCATGAAAGGCAGAATTCTCCCAATCAAGTCACTAAAATTCATTAATTGCCACTCTGTGTGAGGGAATCCCTGGGTGGCTCAGCAGTTGAGCATCTCCCTTCAGCTCAGGGCTTGATCAGGGAGTTCCAGGATCAAGTCCCACATTGGGCTCCCTGCGGGGAGCCTGCTTCTCCCTCTGCCTGTGTCTCTGCCTTCTCTCTGTGTTTCTCATGGATAAATAAATAAAATCTTAAAAAAAAAAAAAACTTTTAAAAAATAAAACTAAAAAACAAAGTGTGAGCCACCTCCGCTGAGGACTGAGGCAAATGAGATGATGACTATTTCTGGCTCAGGACAGAGAGCCCGGTCACCCAGAGCTGCCACTGCCCTAGCAGCAACAGCAGTAAGAAGCTATGGCAGCTGAGACCAGAGAACTAGTGGCGCATCTATGGATGGTGGTGGGTTCCTGAGCCTGGACTCGCCCACCTATGTCCTACACAGGGAAGAGCAGAATGATGACCTTAACCCAGTGGTCCAGATCATTTATAGTGAAAAATTTAGATTTGTTTATTTTGGGGCTGTTATGCAGTGATGAAAGAAGTGAACGAGCTTTTCTTTATTTTTTAAAGATTTATTCATTTGAGAGAGTGAGAGTGAGACACAGAGAGAGCTCTTGTGCACACAAGAGCAGGGAGGGGGAGAGAGAGATAGGAAGAGAGAATCTCCAGCAGATTCCTTGCTGAGTGCAAAGCCCTACGCCAGACTCAAGATCATGATCCGAGTTGAAATCAAGAGAGACGCTTAACTGAGCCACTGACGCCCCAGAAGTGAAAGAGCCTTTAAATTAACCAGAGATGCTACTGAGTTAAATGCAGCCAATCACAGAGTATGGCATTCTCAGAAAGTTCTCTTAAAGTCACTCAAAGTGACTGACATGAGAAAATGAACTACATCACTGCAATATTTGAAAAACAGCCCCAAAACTATGAAGTTTATCACCACAGTATTAGTGGAATGGCTAAAAGATCCATCTGAGGAGTGTGAGTTTATTGTGATAAGATCAGGATGCAAAGAATTATCATAGCTGGCAACATCAACAATGGATTATTCAGGGATTTAAATTTTGGGATAGTGAGATGCAATATGTTGACCCATTTCTTTTTTTTTTTTTAAGATGTTATTTATTTATTCATGAGAGACACAGAGAGAGAGAGAGGCAGAGACACAGGCAAAGGGAGAAGCAGGTCTCATGCAAGGAGCCTGATGCGGGACTCGATCCCAGGTCCCCAGGATTACACCCCGGACCGAAGACAGCGCTAAACCGCTGAGCCACCTGGGCTGCCCTGTCGACCCATTTCTTAAGTAGCATATAAGAAACACCTTTGTCTATAACCAAAGACACTTCATAATCTCTAACACTACTGGCTGTAATGATAATTGCTATATTGGAGAGAGAAGTCCAGTACACTGTGGAAATAATCAAACTAGTGCATGAAAGTGCATGCAACTATTTGAAAGGGATTTTACAGGACAGTGGTCTTTCCAAATATCCCAATCTGTTAAATCAGTTATCTGATTTACAACCAAGTCAGAGGCACCCACTGCCTTTCTCATGGACATCTATGAAGACATGCTAGATCTTAAAAAAAAAAAAAGAAAAAAAAAAGCCAGGGGGTGGGGGCAGCCCAGGTGGCTCAGCGGTTTAGTGCCGCCTTCAGCCCAGGGCATGATCCTGGAGACCTGGGACTGAGTCCCACGTCAGGCTCCCTGCATGGAGCCTGCTTCTCCCTCTGCGTGTGTCTTTCATGAATAAATAAATAAAATCTTAAAAAAAAAAAAAGACATGCTAGAAAACCAATGTGATAAGGAGGACATTCTCTCTCTCTCTCTCTTTTGGCTTCTATTATTATGATCATCACCTTTCTGATTCTAGCTAAGGTGGTTTGCCATTTAGAAATAATGTAAGTGAAATACCCTGAAGAAAGCTTGATATATAGAAAACATTCAATAGGTGGTAACTAAAAACAAAACCCAAAAGCACAAAATAGGAACCAAAAAAGATTGTTAACCTAGATATAAAAACTACATTCAAAACTTTTTACAAAAAACACATTTAAACACATAATTTTACCTCTGTACAGACTTAACTATATAGCTTTAACAAATAAAAAGTAAATGTTAAAAGAAAGAAAGGAGAAATAGACAAATCCACAATTATACCTGTAGATTTTAGCACAGCTTTACAGGTAACTGATAAAATAAGGCGGAAAATAAAGCAGTAAATTAATTTATTAAAAACTAATAGTAATTAAGAGAATGTGCAGTTGGCAAAAGGAAAGCTAGATGGACCCGCTCAGAACGCAGAGTCCAGAAGAGATCATCTGCTTTACAAAAAGATGACATAGCAATTGGGTCAGGAAAGAAGTTTTTTCCACAAACAGTGCAATTAACAGGACTTGATCATGTGACTTGCTCTAGCCAATGGGATGTTAGTAGAGTGATAGTAAATGTGCTTGGTGGGACCAGCCTTGAACCTCAGCCTGTTTGAGAACACAGACAAGTAGGGTGCTGATTCAAGGATGAGAGTCACAAGAAGTAGACCTAGACTCAGACCTGTAGCTTAAATTAGGGCTCCTTTAGATGACCTGCCAACATATGAATGAGCCCAGCTGAGATCAGCAAAGCCACATGAGCTGACACATAAGAAGTATTATTCCATGCCATGAGATTTTTCTGGATGTTTACTGAGCAATGCTGACTGATATATCCATATAAACAAATTTAAGCTTGGACATTACCAATAAAAATAGAATGTATAATTGATTTCATATAATAGATTATAGTATAGTAATGAAAATAAATGAGATACAGCTATACACATCAACATGGATGAGTTTCTTTTTGGATGAGTCTTAAAAAAAGTTGCAGTATAACATGATTCCATTCATGTCAAGTTTAAATAAAAAGCAAAACAGGCTTTCTGTTTCCTTACTGAACTTCATCCAAAAGCCATTAGTAGAGGAGAAAATGGGAGAAATGATATGGAGCTAAGGTAGACCAGAACAGGGGATCACTGTAAGCACAGTTAAGAAGGTATCTGTACAGGAAAGCTGCCCATCTGCATTGTGTCAGAGCCTGAGAAGCACAAGGAGGGCATCCCTGTAGAAGGAGGTAAGGAGTGTCAGAAACCAAGTGGGTTGAGGAATATATCTAAATTGAGGGGTAGGAGAAGTGGCCTGGAGTGGGCTGTCTCAAGCAGAACAGAAAGAGCCTCTTACAGAGGAGAAGCCAACTGCAGCATGTGAGAACCAGAAAGGGGTGAAGAAATGTAAACAGGTATGGGGAGAAAAGGGATCACAGAGTGTTAGAGCCAAAGAGGGTGAAGAGATCATTGGCATGATGTGTCAGAAATTCAGCAGAAAGAAGGGAAATGCAGTGGGAACTCAACCAGGATAGTTAAAGCCCAAGGAGAGTGATGGAGTCTTCATGTAGGGGAGGTGCCAAAAGGGAAAAAAGAGACTGGTTATCCAGAGGAGAATTAATCAATCAATCAGTAAATCCATTAAGAGTAAGTGAGGAATGCCTGGGTGGCTCAGGTGGTTAAGTGTCTGACTTTTGGTTTTTGCTCAAGTCCTGATCTCAGGGTCCTGGGATCGAGACCCCCATCAGCTCCATGCTCAGTGGGGAGTCTAAGGATTTCTCTTCCTCTCCCTCTGCCCGTCCCCCCTGTTCACCCCCACCCCCGCCAAAAAAATAAATGAATTAAAAAAAATTAAAGCCAATTTTTGGTATACTGAGTTTGGAGGTATCTATGTGAACTCATGCTTTTCATTATGCAAAGACATAAAAAATAAAGATGTAAAAAATGGTTATGTATGTATATGGATATACGTGCATATACACCTATAGCTCTCTCCACTGAGAGGGCCTGGGAGTAGGAAAATCAAGCAGTGAGAATCCCTGCTACTCAGATCCTGGCTTCTCAATACCATTGTCCAGTAAAAAGAATCAGGTTTCTCTGTCTGAGGAACTATTAATTCAAATGAGACATGACACCTAAATGTTATGTGTGACTCTGAAAGGCATTTGGGTAAAAAGAATGATATCAGATTAAATGGCAAACTTTGAATAGGCCCCAAAAATTAGCTGAAAGAAGCATATCGATGTTATTCTCAGATGACTGAACTATGGTTAGAGGGATAATACCTGTTTGTAGGAAATACACACTAAGGTATTTTGAGTGATGGGTCATCAGACTGGTAACTTACTATTGAATGGCTAAGGGGAATTTTTTTTTTAAAGGGGAATATTTTTTATAGTGTTCTTAAAACTTTTCTGTATGTTCATGATTTTTTTTAAAAATTTATTTTAGAGAGAGGGAGTGGGAGTGGGGGGAGGAACAGAGGGAGAGGAAAAGAATTTCAAACAGACTCAGACCAACTCGGAGCTTGATCTCATGACTCTGAAACTATACCCTGAGCAGAAACCAAAAGCCAGACAGTTAACTGACTGAGCCACCCAGGAGCCCTATTTATGACTGCTTTACAATCTAAACGAGGGATGCCTGGGTGGCTCAGCAGTTCAGCGTCTGCCTTTGGCTCAGGGCGTGATCCTGGAGTTCTGGGATCAAGTCCCATATTGGGCTCCCTGCATGGAGCCTGCTTCTCCCTCTGCCTGTGTCTCTCTGCCCCTCTCTGTGTCTCTCATGAACAAATAAATAAAATCTTAAAAAAATCTAATTATTTGAAAATGAGCAAAGCAATTCAGTATTTTCTAATATACATATGTACTTAATAAGATTATAAATAAAAGCAGAAACCATTAACACAACATTCAGAATACAGCATCTCTTGCACAAAAGGAAAGAGAGATGATCAAGTAAAGGCACATAAATATACTGGTATATATTCTGGGTTAGTGTATATGTGTGTGTGTGTGTGTGTGTGTGTGAGTAGTAAAGGGGGGGGCAGAAGGAGAGGGGGAGAGAGAATCTTTTTCTTGTTAAAGATTTTATTAAAAAAAAAAAAGATTTTATTTATTTGAGAGAGAGAGAGAGAGCACGTGAGAGCATGAGCAGAGAGAAGGGCAGAGGGAGAGGGAAAAGCAGACTTCCCACTGAGCAGAGAGCCCAAAACAAGGCTCAATCCCAGGAGCCCCTTAGATATATAATTTTTTTTTTAAGATTTTATTTATCTTTTCGTGAGAGACAGACACAGAGAGAGAAAGAGAGAGGCAGAGGCACAGGCAGAGGGAGAAGCACGCTCCATGGGAGCCCAACGGTGGGACTCGATCCCGGATCTCCAGGATCACGTCCTGGGCCGAAGGTGGTGCTAAACCGCTGAGCCACTCGGGCTGCCCTAGATATGTAATTTTAAAAGAATTATTCTTTTTAAGATTTGAAAAATTTATTTGACAGAGAGACAGAGAGAGAGACAGAGAGTGAGAGAGAGAGAGAGAGCCCACACACAAGCAGGGGAAGTAGAAGACAGAGGAAGAGGGAGAAGCAGGCTCCCCTCTGAGCAAGGAGCCTGATGCAACACTCGATCTCATGACCCTGGGATCATGACCTGAGGCCGAAGGCAGACACTTAACCAACTGAGCCACCCAGGTGCCCCATAAAGTAATTATTTTTAGTATGTCCTAAGAGATTCTCTCTCTCTCTCTCCAGGGACCCCCTAAAATAAATAAATAAATCTTAAATAAAATAATAATTATGTATCTAGTTATACAGGAAAACCAAATGATAAAAAAATGATAATCCATAAAACAAACTGAAAATACTTCATTAATTTCCAAAACTTCTACTATCAAGATATATTATGTTTAGAGAACTGGTAGATTCTTGGTTAATTCTTAAAAACTGCTGAATGACCTGAAAAGAAATTTAAACATGAAAAAATTCAGACAAATAACGAAATGGAAGACTCACCTATGAGAAATGTTAAATTTTTGGACAATCCTTTTTCCATTGGCTAACCAGATCTGTACATTAGTGATGGGTTCCAGGTTGTTTAGTTGAACAACAGACAAATTATTTTTATTCTCAACTTCAATACTCTTTGACTTAGAAACAATTTTTGGTGTGGCACTAAGAAAAGCCAGACAACAAAGTTAGATGAATATCGTTATTAAGCAGAACTTAATCACTGAACAATTACTATAAAACTTTTACATTAAGTATACCTTTTAGGAAGATTTTATTAAGTCACAGCTCAATAAAAACACAAAGATATAATATTACTTATGTCCATCATATATGATGAATGTAGGAACCTAATGAAATTATGCATATCCAAGTAACTTGTAAGACTGTAGAGTGCTATGTAAACATATTGTGAGTAATTATTCAAATAATGTCTTACAGAATAGACAATTTTATAGGGCTGACATATCTGTAAACTTTACTTTTATGTACTATTCCCCAGATTAAAATTTCTATAAGAATTTAGAAGTTCTCAAAAACAAAAACAGGCCAAGAAAAAAGAAAGAAAACAAAGGCAGGGGGGAATGTGCTGGATAGCTCAGTTGAGTCTGAGCCCTGTGTTTCTCTATAGAAATTAGTCCTTGTGTTAGAAAGGGGGGCGGGAGGGGGGGGAGGAAGCAAAGTATATCCTGATTATTCTGAAAGTCACATCTGAATATTTTTATATGTGTGGATGAATATACAGATATCTTTATCAATCTGGATAATCTATGAGAATTCATAAGACTGACCACATATCTAACCTCTTTGTATACTGTCATAAAGCCTACTTAGAGGGCAGCCCCCGCTGGCTCAGCAGTTTAGCGTCACCTTCAGCCCAGGGTGTGGTCCTGGAGACCCAGGATCAAGTCCCACTTTGGGCTCCCTACATGGAGCCTGCTTCTGCCTGTGTCTGTGCCTCTCTCTCTCTGTGTATGTGTCTCTCATGAATAAATAAATAAAATCTTAAAAAAAAAACCCAACCTACTTACATATGATAAAGACTGTAAATTTGACAATTAAAGGCTTTGATAGGGATACTAACTTTATCACGCATTTCTTCATTTTTATTACTTCAAATTCAGATACTTATCACAGAATATAATGTTGAAGGCACTGGTAATTATAAAATGTACCCTATATTCAAAAGCTAGCATATGTACTCTGTAACATTAAATTTTTTTTTTTAATTTTTTTTTTAATTTTCTATTTATTTATGATAGTCACAGAGAGAGAGAGAGAGGCAGAGACACAGGCGGAGGGAGAAGCAGGCTCCATGCACCGGGAGCCTGATGTGGGACTCGATCCCGGGTCTCCAGGATCGCGCCCTGGGCCAAAGGCAGGCGCCAAACCGCTGCGCCACCCAGGGATCCCGTACTCTGTAACATTAATGGCAATGCTCATGTGGTAGGTGCAAAAGAGAAAAAAGATTTGCCCATGAATTGCCTAAGGTCCTCAATAATCTAGGTCCTTTTAATTTGGTTACATCAAAAAAGCCTCCATGATTTCTTTTTTTTCTTTTTAATTTTTATTTATTTATGATAGTCACACAGAGAGAGAGAGAGAGGCAGAGACACAGGCAGAGGGAAAAGCAGGCTCCATGCACCGGGAGCCCGATGTGGGATTCGATCCCGGGTCTCCAGGATCACGCCCTGGGCCAAAGGCAGGCGCCAAACCGCTGCACCACCCAGGGATCCCGCCTCCATGATTTCTTAATGTACTGTCAGTATATGTTAATTTACACTAAGGTAAATAAGAGTTAGGACTCCTCATAAAAGTTAACATGAAAAATCTCATTTCCAATGAGAGAAATGATAATATAGAAAATACTGACAATATAAAATAATGACAAGCTGAATATTAGTCAAGTTGTGTATGGAAAGGACAGATCACGAGCCTACTCACCTTCCCAGTCTGTGACCTTGCCCTGAGAAGGGCTGGAACACAGGCTTCGTGGACATACATACTTCATTTTTTTTGTCTTCAACTTTAACATCCACCTCCTCTTTATCAAAAATTCCCTGTAATTCCAAAGGTAATTCCCTTGAAAGGTAAAGAAACAAAGTAATAAAGCTCCCAACGTTTTTTCTTTCTCTGAAAAACTTACTTTGTACACAAACAGAATTTAAAAATATATAGAAACAAGAGGCATATAATCTTCACAATAAACACTAAATGTAATTTTAAATTTTTTAATTTTTTAAAGATTTTAGTTATTTACTTATGAGAGAGAGAGAGAGAGGGGGGCAGAGACACAGACAGAGGGAGAAGCAGGCCCCATGCAAGGAGCCTGATGCAGTACTCTATCCCCCAACTCCAGGACCACGCCCCAGGCCAAAGGCAAGCACTAAACTGCTAAGCCACCCAGGAATCCCCTAATATTTTTAATTTAGTTTTTAAAAAAGATTTTATTTATTTATTTGACAGAGAGTGAGAGAGAGAGCAAGCGGGGAAGTGGCAGAGAGAGGGAGAAGCAGGATCCCTGCTGAGCAGGGAGCCCAATGCAGGGCTTGATCAAAGGACCCTGGGATCATGACCTAAGCCAAAGGCAGACACGTAACCAACTGAGCCACCCAGGCACCAGTAAAGATTTTGTTTTTAAGTAATCTCTATACCCAATATGAGGCTCAAACCTACAACTCTGAGATCAACAGTGGAGGCTTCAATGACTAAGCCAGCCATGTGCCCCCAAACTAAATGTTCTTAAAATAATATAGTCAAATAATATGAATACCAAGAACCAAAGAATACAGAGTAATTTTTAAAATTACAAATTCATGAACAGCTTGAGTTATGCAGTAGTACCTAGAATAGTATGAAAGTCATAAAATATTTGATGACTACTGCTAAATTTAAACAATTTGATCATTTTATAGGTATCTGAATAAAACTAAAAATGTGCTAGAAAAATCAGGCTCTCATTTCCATTTTTAAGTGAAAATATAAAAAAATTAAAATATATGGGACGCCTGGGTGGCTTAGTGGTTGAGCATCTGCCTTTGGCTCAGGTTATGATTCCAGAGTCTAGGATAGAGTCCCACATTGGGCTCCCTGCATGGGGCCTACTTCTCCCTCTGCCTATGTCTCTGACTCTCTCTGTGTGTCTCTCTCATGAACGGCTAAGTAAAATCTTAAAAAAAAAAAAAAAAAAAAAGATAGATTTACTCTAGATATAACAAAATCAAATATAAAACATACAGAATTTTTTAAAAGTTTTTACATTTCATACTAACAGAAAGATCAAAGTAAAAGAGATAGGATGTGGACTCAGTCTGGGGCTTTCTCTAGTATAGCAAGATGCTTCTCTTTGGAATAATGTAAACTTGAGATGAGCAGACTCCATCTGTTTGTGACTTTTTTTTTTTTTTTTTTTTTTTTTTTTTTTTTTAATTTTTTTATTTATTTATGATAGTCACAGAGAGATAGAGAGAGAGAGGCAGAGGCACAGGCAGAGGGAGAGGGAGAAGCAGGCTCCATGCACCGGGAGCCCGACGTGGGATTCGATCCCGGGTCTCCAGGATCGCGCCCTGGGCCAAAGGCAGGCGCCAAACCGCTGCGCCACCCAGGGATCCCCTGTGACTTTTTTTTTTAAAGTAATCTCTATGTCCAACATGGGGCCCAAGTCACAATCTCTTGGGCCCAAAACCCCAAGATCAAGAGTCACATGCTCCACTAACAGAGCCAGGCAGGCCCTCCAAGCATGCAACTCTTGATCTTGGGGTCATGAATTCAAGCTCCATGTTGAGCCAAAAGCTTACTTAAAAACAAAACAAAAACCCAAAACACTTTGGTGCTGCAACTCCTAGATTTTCTCTACATATACAGTAAAACTCCATATAATTATTTTTTCCACAGATGGTACTGATCTATATATACTATTCAGTATTCTACAAACTGCTTTTTAAAAACAGTATACCATAGAAATCTTTTCACGTTAATACACAAACATCATTCATTTTTACCAAATGCATGCTATTCTGTTATAAAGTAGATTAAATAGAGACACCTGGGTGGCTCAGCGGTTGGGTGGCTGCCTTCAGCTCAAGTCATGATCCCGGAATCTGGGATCAAGTTTCCATCTGGCTCCTATGAAGAGCCTGCTCCTCCCTCTGCCTGTGTCTCTGCCTCTCTCTGTGTCTCTAATGAATAAATAAATAAATCTTAAAAAAATAATAATAATAAAGTAGATAAAATGGTACAAAATGGTATAAAATATTTACATTTTTTGATTTGTAATAACTCTGTATATATTCTACTTGCATTTTATACATGTAAAACAAGTATCCCCAGTCCAGCACTTATCTTTTGACTACATTTAAGTGTCTTTTGGTATATATGTTTTTAATAATCACATAATGAAATTTATCCATATTTTTATACTGCTTCTGGGATTCATACCAACTATAGTTACATGCAATAATATGGATTTTTCCAAATGAAACATGCCTAAGATAATCCTTCTACTTACAAAAACTACTTATCCTTTTTTTTTTAAAGATTTTATTATTTATTTCAGAGAGAGAGCGCACAAGTACGTTGGAGGGGCAGAGGGAGAGGGAGCAGCAGGCTCCCCACCAAGCGGGAAGCCCAACTCAGGGCTTGATCCCAAGACCCCTGAGATCATCCTGGCCTAAAGGCAGACACTCAACTGACTGAGCCACGCTGGTAATCCTGCTTACCCTTTTTTGACAGAGTTCAAAAACTGCTGACTTGCACCATCAGTGTAACTTCTGAAATCATCATTGACTGTGAATCCATTTTTCCATAATTTTATACTTACATCAACCTGCAAAGCAATAAGAAACAAAATGTATTATGTTAATAAAACATACCAAGTTAAAGGTTTGGAAAAAAATTTTTTTAAAGATTTTATTTATTCATGAGAGACACACAGAGAGAGAGAGAGAGAGGTACAGACACAGGCAAAAGGAGAAACAGGCTCCATGGAGGGAGCCTGATGTGGGACTCGATCCCAGGTCTCCAGGATCAGGCCCGGGCTGAAGGCAGTGCTAAACCGTTGAGCCACCCAGGCTGCCCTGAAAAAATTTTTTTAAAGCTGAGATATAACTGACATATAACATTGTGTTAGATTTAGGTGTAGACATAATGATTTGTAGCTGCATATATTGCTAGATGATTACCACAGTTTAGTCAGTATCTATTATCAAACACAACTACAATTTTTTTCCAGTTTTACTGAGAAACATAAACATATCACTATGTAAGTTTAATGCATACAGCATTATGGTTGGATTTACAGATATTGTGAAATGATTACCACAATAAGTTCAGCTCGATTCTATCACCTCATATAGATACAATGAAAAGAAAGAAAAAAGAAATTTCTCCCTGTGATGAAAACTTCAAGGATTCACTCTCTTAATTTTTCTTATATCATAGAGCAGTGTTAACTATAGTCATCACATTGTGCATATCCCCAGTACTTATTTATAACTGGAAGTTTTGACCACCTTCTGCCAACCCCCACATCCTCTGCAAAATTTCATGTATCATTCTCAAGAGCAAACTTCATATATAAAATATAAAAAAATAATGTATATTGGGGTCTCTGGTTGGCTCAGTCTGTAGAACATGAAGAGTCTCAATCTCCAGGTTGTGAGTTTGAGCTTCATGTTCGGCAGAGTTTACTTAATTCAAGACTACCTTAGGCAAAACACAGGACTGATTAAAAAGCTGTTTAAGAAGGTATCAGACCGGGCAGCCCGGGTGGCTCAGCGGTTTAGTGCCACCTTCAGCCCAGGGTGTGGTCCTGGAGACCTGGGATGGAGTTCCACATCAGGCTCCCTGTATGGAGCCTGCTTCTCCCTCTGCCTGTGTCTCTGCCTCTCTTTCTCTCTCTCTCTGTCTCTCATGAATAAATAAATAAAATATTTTAAAAAACATGTTAGGGAAAATAACCTTAATAATGATGGTATATATTATTAGCACATCTACCTAAGTACTAAGTGTGTAACAAATCCTGTTTAAAGTATTTTCCCTATATAAATTTAATTACTCCTCCCAAAATCTACACAAGGTAGGTATTATCATTATTCCTTTCATATAGACAGAAACACAGAAGATTGATTAAATTGTCCAAAGTAGGGCAGCCCAGGTGGCTCAGCGGTTTACTGCTGCGTTCAGCCCAGGGCCTGATCCTGGGGACCCGGGATCGAGTCCCGCGTTGGGCTCCCTGCATGGAGTCTGCTTCTCCCTCTGCCTGTGTCTCTGCCTCTCTGTGTGTGTGTGTGTGTCTCTCATGGATAAATAAATGGAATCTTAAAATAAATAAATAAATAAATAAATAGTCCAAAGTCACACAGTTAATAGAGGGTGGAGCTGTGGGCTTGAATCCACACTTTTTGTTTTTTCCTTGAGACCCCCACGCAGGGGGACCTGGGTGGCTGGCTCAGTCAGTTAAAGGGGCTGACTCTTGGTTTTGGATCAGGTCATGATCTCACAGTTGTGGGATGAAACCCCAAGTCAGGCTCTGTGCAGAATCTGCTTCAGATTCTCTCTACCTCTTCCTCTCATTCACTCTCTGTCTCAAATAAAATCTTTAAAAAAAAAAAAAAAAGTAGGCTCCAAGCATAGCATGGAGCCCAGTATGAGATCAAGACCTGAGCTGAGGGGGATCCCTGGGTGGTTCAGCGGTTTGGCACCTGCCTTTGACCTGGGGCATGATCCTGGAGCCCCAGAATCGAGTCCTGCGTCAGGCTCCCGGCGTGGAGCCTGCTTCTCCTTCCGCCTGTGCCTCTGCCCCTCTCTCTCTTTCTATGTCTATCATAAATGAATAAATAAAATCTTAAAAAAAAAAAAAAAAGACCTGAGCTGAGGTCAAGATTAGGACACTTAAGGGACACCTGGGTGGCTCAGCAGTTGAGCATCTGCCTTGGCCTCAGGGTGTGATCCCAGTCCTGGGATCAAGTCCCACATGGAACTCCCTGCCAGGACCCTGCTTCTCCCTCTGTCTGTGTCTATCTCATGAATAAATAAAATCTTAAAAAAAAAAAAAAGACACTGAGAAAATGGGTGGCTTAGTGATTGAGAGCATCTGCCTTTGGCTCAGGTTGTGATCCTGGGATCTGAGTCCTACATGGGACTCCTGGGGTGAGCCCAGCTTCTCCCTCTGCCTATGTTTCTGCCTCTCTCTTTGTGTTGCTCATGAACATATAATATTAAAAAAAAAAAAACCACCACTGAGAAAAACAAACAAAACTGAAAAATACAGATGCGTGGATGGCTTACTTGGTCCAATTCTTTTTCTTAAGATTTAATTATTTGAGAGATAGAGAGCATGGGAGGGTGGGGAAGGGGGTGTGGAAGAAGTCCTGAGCAGACTACACGCTGACTGTGGAGTCCAATGAGGGGCTCAATCCCACAACAACTCCCCTCCCTCCACCGCAGATCATGACTGAAACTGATAGATACTTAAACCACTGCGCCACCCAGATACCCCTAAGTGCCTAGACTCTTGATCTTAGCTCAGGTTTTCATCTCAGGGTTGTGAGTTCCAGCCTCATGTTGGGCTCTACACACTGGGCATGGAGCCTACTTAAAAAAAAAAAAAAAAGAAAAGAAAAAGAAAGAAACTTAAAAACAAAAATCTAAAATTGATAATACACTCATATGGGAGAATATAATGTCTGAAAGGGAAGGAATATTCAGGGAACAAAAGAGCTCTTAGAAGCTGAAAATGAAAACTGAGTAAAAAGACTGAATATAAGATCAAAGATTCTAAGAGCTTTCAGGGAGTAATAATGCGGCACCTACAAAGGCTCAGATACCATGGGGCACCTAGATGGCTCGGGGTTAACCACTGACCTTAGTTTCAGCTCAGGTCCTGATTTCAGAGTCATGAATGAGATGGAGTCTCACAACAGGCTCACTGCTCAGCGTGGAGTCAGCGTGGGATGGTTTCTCTTCCTCTCCGTCTGTCCCCCCACCCACCCCCCACTTGCCCACGCACACTCTCTAAGAATAAATCTTAAAACAAAAAACAAAATACCCCCCACACACACACACAACAAAGGCTCAGATACCAGAACAGCATTCTATCAATCAAATGTGAGGGCAGCATAAAGGCAAATTTAGGCTTGCAAGGTTTTCAGCCATCTATTTCGAACGCACTCTTCTCACATATGCTGTTTTATATTTATAAAGTTGACCCAGTACTGGTTTCATCAAGGACAGTTTTTTTTAAAGATTTTATTTATTTATTCATGGGAGACAGAGGGAGAGAGAGAAGCAGAGACACAGGCAGAGGGACAAGCCGGCTCCCCATGGGGAGCCCAATGTGGGACTTGATCCAGAGACTCTAGGATAATGCTCTGATCCGAAGCAGAACCAGGTGCTCAACCACTGAGCCACTGAGCCACGCAGGGGACCCCATCAAGGACACTCTCAATAGCAACTAGTGTGCCCCCCACCATGTGTAAGCAAAAACCACAATAATTCCTAGTATGGTTTGGTGTTACAGCCTTCATCCCTCCCAAGGCATTGGCAGTTTTACCCACCATTGCTTTTGCACTATCAGCGCAAAATCAACAGTGAAAAAGATAAATAATATCTTATTACTATTAAAACAGTTTTGACCTTGTGGACCCAAAACATAGTCTCTGTTTTGAGACACACTGGATGAGAAAAAAGTTATGGACATTTACCTGTTTCTTCTGTTCGGTGGGAGACATACATTTGGCACCAACCTTCTCAGCTTCCTCAAAAAGGCTGTCAACAAAATATTCACAATTTCTTTGTCGATCATCACTAAGAGGTTGGTTGTCAGATCCTGTTTCACAAACCCTACACAAAAAAAGAAAATTAACCACTACTATAACGTTTCTAAAAATTTACATAAATTTCTAGGTAAAGGATCCTGAACTGAGAGATGCCTCCAGTTCCACAGTTTAGACACACTTCTAACTTAAGATTCTAGCAGATATGTGACCTTGGGAAGTCATTACCTTTTTGGTCCAGATCAGTGCTTTCCCAACTTCAGTCTACTGACAACTGGGGAGGTATAATTCTTTGTTGTGTAGGCTGCCCTGTGCATGGTAGGATATTTGGCAGCATCTGTGGCCTTTATCCACTAAATGCCTGCATACTCCACCCACACCCATCTCCAGTGTTATAAAAACCAAAATCATCTCTAGACATTGTCAGATGCCCTCTGGTGGGGGGGGGGGGGGGGCGGAAAATCTCACCAAAAACTTATTTAAAAAAATAATAATACCTACTACTTTTTAAAATTGAGGTATAATTGACATATGTTAGTTTCAGGTGTACAACATGATTCAATATTTGTATATATTGTGAAATGATCACCACAGTAAGTCCAGTTAACATCTAACATCATACAGTTACAGAAATTTCTTTCTTGCTGTGAGAGCTTTTAAGATGTAATATTTAAGCGACTTTCCAATATGCAATAGAATATTTTTCACTATAGTTGTCATGCTGTAAATTACATCTTCATGATTTATAACTTGTTCCTTTTGACTCCATTCATTTTGCCTACCCCCATCTACTTTTTATTTTTTTTTTATTTATTTTATTTTATTTTTTTATTTATCTATGATAGTCATACAGAGAGAGAGAGAGAGAGAGAGAGGCAGAGACACAGGCAGAGGGAGAAGCAGGCTCCATGCACCGGGAGCCTGACGTGGGATTCGATCCTGGGTCTCCAGGATCGCGCCCTGGGCCAAAGGCAGGCGCCAAACCGCTGCGCCACCCAGGGATCCCTATTTTTATTTTTTATTTTTATTTTTTTTTACTCATGAGAGATACAGAGGGAGAGAGGCAGAGACACAGGCAGAGGGAGAAGCAGGCTCCATGCTGGGAACCCGACATAGGACTCGATCCCAGGTCTCCAGGGCCCTGGGGCTGCAGGCGGCACTAAACCACTGCTCTACCTGGGCTGCCTCCCATCTACTTTTTATTTTGCATTTTATCATCTAAGAAATATTACTGAAGATTTTGTTTAACAGAAAAGATGGCTTCTGACCAATCTTTTTAAAAGTCATACAGAAAGTTCATACGTGTACTAAAATAGAACTTCTCAGATTCCATAAACAATATTTTTATAGCTCTGATACTGCGCCAGAAACTATAAGGTAGATACTCTTTCCCACATTTCTATAGGAAGGAAAATGAGTCACAGAAAGGTTAAGTCACATGAGGTTACAACTAGTAAGTGGCAAAGACAGAATTCAAATCCTATGAATCTGCCTTCCAAGTCTATGCACCTAACCCATGATATGCTATGCTTCACTTAACAGCAAACGTTTACTGAACATTTATTAATATATTTTAGGAATTATTTTAACTACTTTACGTGGGTTAACTCATTCAATCCTTACAATGACTTAAAAGGCACATATTAACAACATTAAAAAAAAGCTTAAGTAAAATAAATAAATAAAGAGGAGCGCCTGGGTGGCTCAGTTATCTGCCTTCAGTTCAGGTTGTGATCCTAGGGTCCTGGGATTATCCCAAGTTGTTCTGGGTCCCTGCTGAGCAGGAAGCAGGCATCTCTCTCTTCCTCTCCCCTCTTGCACTCTCTTGTACACGCACTTTCTCTTCAAAGAAAAAGGTTTAAAAAAAAAAAAAAGGTTAAGCAATTTGCTCTAGATCACAAAACTATTGGGAGGCAGAACTGGAAACTGAACCCCGTCTACCAATGCGTGTGCTCTTAATCACTGCATCAAACAAAATAGTCACTACCATGTTACTATTAAAATGCTGAGGGATCCCTGGGTGGCTCAGTAGTTTAGCCCCTGCCTTTGGCCCAGGGTGTGATCCTGGAGTCCCAGGATCGAGTCACGGGATCGAGTCCCCCTCCATGCATGGAGCCTGCTTCTACCGCTGCCAAGTCTCTGCTCACTTTCCCTCTCTCTGTGTGTCTCTCTTGAATAAATAAATAAAATCTTAAAAAAAAAAAAATGCTGTCAATAGGGGCAGCTCGGGTGGCTCAGCGGTTTAGTGCCGCCTTCAGCCCAGGGCCTGATCCTGGAGACCCAGGATCCAGTTCCATGTCGGGCTCCCTGCATGGAGCCTGCTTCTCCCTCTGCCTGTGTCTCTGCCTGTCTCTCTCTCTCTCCCTCATGAATAAGTGAATTAAAAAAAAAAAAAGAGGGGCAGCCCAGGTGGCTCAGCGGTTTAGCATTGCCTTCAGTTCAGGGTGTGATCCTGGGGACTCCAGATCGAGTCCTGCATCGAGCTCCCTGCATGGAGCCTGCTTCTCCCTCTGCCTGTGCCTCTGCCTCTGTGTGTCTCTCATGAATAAATAAAACCTTAAAAAAAAAAAAAAGAAAAGAAAAGAAAAAGAAAAGAGAGACAAGACACAGAACAGGGAGAAGGGCAGAGGGACAAGCAGACTCCCTGTTGAATGATAAGCCCAACTCTGGGCTCAAGCCCAGGATCACAAAGATCATGACCTGAGCTGAAGTCAGACATTTAACCAAATGAGCCACCCAGGGGTCCCTGGCTGCCTCCATCTTGACCTCACTTTCTAGTCGGTTTCTTTCCAGATTGTTTCCTGGCTCGGGCAAAACATCCTGAGGGCAAAGCCCCTTAAGCAATAAGGACTACCCTGAGCCAGCAAAACCCAGCGCATAATTCACTCAAAGACAATGATCAATTTGTCTTCACTTCACTTCAATAGACCTTCACTGCCTACCTGCACACACCCACCTACTTGTGCCCCACATTTTCCTTAAATAAACCTGGAAGTATTTTCCACACTCTGGAGACAGTCTGAAACACTAGTCTACTGTCTTTCCAACGTTGGCCTCCCTGAGATAAATTTCTTTCTCGTTTCACTACCACTCGTCTCTCTGCCTTTGGATTTTGTCAGTGGCCAGTGCCTGAAACCTGGTAAGTTTGGGACCCCACAGAATCAGGTGCTCTTGCACTCCTGTTTCCCAGCTCTAAGAAAGTAGTTTCCACATATTTACTAAGTAAAAAGCCAATAAGCCTGAGCATCCAAAATAGCTTTAATCCTTTAATCCTATACCTATTTGATACGTAAATTCTACTAAACCTCTTGTTAATTCAAATCATTTATTGAGTTCCTACCTATAAAGTAGGTGGTAGGAAGATACAAAGATGAGCAAGAAATAGTCTGTGTTTTTAAAAGGTTCCAAGTACAGTGTGTGGAGATGCATTATAAACAGCTCTATAGGGGATCCCTGGGTGGCTCAGGGGTTTGGCGCCTGCAGTTGGCCCAGGGGCGCAATCCTGGAGTCCCGGGACTCCCAGCATGGAGCCTGCTTCTCCCTCCTCCTGTGTCTCTGCCTCTCTCTCTCTCTGAGTAAATAAAATCTTAAAACAAACAAACAAACAGCTCTCTGCCTACCAATTTGGTAACCTGAATGAAATGGACCAATTCCTTGAAAGGGACAACCCACCAAAACTTACATTAAGGAGGAACGTGTACTATATAAAGGCTTGTACCTATTAAAAAAATTGAGTCAATAATTAATCATCTTCCCAAACAGAACACGCTGGATACAAAAGATTTCACTAGTGGGTGGCTCAGTCAGTTAAGCTTAACTGACAAAACCATCAGCTCAGGTCATGATACCAGGGTCCTGAAGCAGGGAGCCTGCTTCTATCTCTCCCTCAGCCCCTCCCCCCACTGCTGTGAGCTCTCTCCCGCCTGCTTTCTTTCAAATAAATAAATAAAATCTTAGAAAAATAAAAAAAAAAAAGACTTCAGTAGCGAATTCTATCAAACATTTTTTTTAAAAGATTTTATTTAGGGATCCCTGGGTGGCGCAGCAGTTTGGCGCCTGCCTTTGGCCCAGGGCGCGATCCTGGAGACCCGGGATCGAGTCCCACGTCGGGCTCCCGGTGCATGGAGCCTGCTTCTCCCTCTGCCTGTGTCTGCCTCTCTCTCTCTCTGACTATCATGAATAAATAATAAAAAAAAAATAAGTAAAATAAAAGATTTTATTTATTTATTCATAAGAGACACAGAAAGAAAGAAGCAGAGACAGACAGAGGGAGATGCAGGCTCCTTGCAGGGAGCCCAATGTGGGACTCAAGGATTGCACCCCGAGCCAAAGGCAGATGCTCAACCGCTGAGCCACCCAGGCGTCCTTCTATCAAACATTTAAGGAAGAAATGATATCAATTTTCTACGATCTCTTCAAGAAGATAAAAGAGGAAGGAACCACTTCTATCTCCGACTCTTGGTTTTGGCTCAGGTCATGATCTCTTGGGTGGTGGGATGGAGCCCCACATCGGGTTCCCTACTCAGCAGAGTCTACTTGGGATCCTCTTTCTCCCATTTACCCCTTACCTCGTTCATGTGTGCACACTCTCTTCCATCTCTCTAAAATAAATAAATAAATCTTTAAAAATAAAAAAGTAAATTAAACCAGGCAAAGACATTTCAAGAAAGGAAAACTCAAACAGTATTGATGTAGTTTTTGAATGTCGGTGAGGTCCAGAGCCGATGACCAAGAAAAAAATTCTTGAAATGTTTCTGGTGCAAAAATGGTGATTTTTTTTTTTTTAATATTTATTTCTTTATTTAAGAGAGAGAGAGAGAGAGGCAGAGACAGAGACAGAAGCAGGCTCCAAGCCGGGAGCCCGACGCGGGACTCGATCCCCGGACTCCAGGATCGCGCCCTGGGCCAAAGGCAGATGCCAAAACCGCTGAGCCACTCAGGGATCCCCCCAAAATGGTGATTTTTATTAAAGCACAAGGACAGGATCTACAGAAAGAGCTACTGCACCAGGGTTGTGAGTTGTGACTAAATATATACTGGGGAGTTGGAGGAGGTAAGAAAAAAGGGAGGTTTTCAAAAGAACTTTCATATGCTAAAGAGGACCTTTTCTTAGTCAAGTTAAGGTTATTTTTCCCTCTAGTGAAGTATTAACATTAAGATAATTGGGGAGTTTCCTTTTGAAGTTAGGTTATTGACAAGAATGCTTTTCAAAAAAATTTTTTTTCACTTATTTGAGAGAGAGAAAGAGAGAGAGAACATGAGCAGGGTGAGGGGCAGAGAGAGAAGCCAACTCCCAGATGAGTAAGGAGCCTGATGTAGGGGTCCATTCTAGGACCCCAGGATAACGACCTGAGTGGAGGCAGCTACTTAACCCGACAGAGCCACCCAAGTGCCCAAGAATGCTTTTTTCTTGTAAATGACTAAAACATTTATAAACTGATGGGAAACTCAAGGACTGTGATCTCTGTTAGTTAACCATTTGTTTTTTCCTTCGCTTAGTTTTAGGGCAGCCAGGAGTGCCTGAGGAATGTCACACACATCCCACCTGGGAGTGGGGGTGGGAATTGCGAGGCGTCAGCCTGTGCTTTGCCCTTAGCTGGCCTTGTGCTCATCAGTATCTCTCATGAACATAGATGCAAAAATCCTCACTGCAACCAGTTATGCAAGGCTGATCTAACATTGAGAAAAATCAATTAATAAAATCCATTACATCACCACACTAAAGAGGAAAAATCACGATCATACCAACAGATAAAAAGCATCTGACAATATTCAACACACATTCTTGATAAAAACTCTCAGCTAACTAGGAACAAAGAGAATTCTCTCAACTTGATAAAAAACATCTACAAAAAACCTACAGTGAACATCATACTTTAAGACAAGAAACTAGATGCTTTCCCCCTAAGATCAGGAATAAGACAAAGATGCCCTTCTCACCACAACTCTTCAATGCCGTACTGGAAATCCTAGCTAAACCAGTTAGACAAGTAAAGGAAATAAAAGGTATACAGATTGGGAAGGAAGAAATAAAACTCTTTGTCTGCAGATGACACGACTATCTGTCTACACAGAAAAATCCCAAATAACAACAACAAACTCCTGGGACTAATAAGCAATTTTACCAAAGCAGCAGAATACAAGATTAATATACAAAAGCCAAGTGCTTTCCTATACACCAGCAATAACAACTGGTACACGGAATTAAAAACACAACACACCTAGCTGGCTCAGTCGGAATAGTATGCAACTTCTGATCTCAGGGCTGTGAGTTCAAGCCCCATATTGGGGATAGAGATAAACTTAAACAAATAAAAGCACAATACTATATGCATCAGCACCATTTGTCAAACCCCATAGAACTGCACAATACAGAAAATGGGCCCACGATTAATTGATAATAATAATGAATTAATATTGGTTCCAAATTATTATTATTACTTTCTAAGATTTTATTTATTTATTCATGAGAGACAGAGAGAGCAGCAGAGACATAGGCAAAAGGAGAAGCAGGCTCTGTGCAGGAAGCCCGGTGAGGAACTCGATCCTGGTATTCCAGGATCATGCCCTGGGCCAAAGGCAGGCGCCCAACCGTTGAATCACCCAGGCTTCCCTATTGGTTCCAAATTATAACAAATATACTATATAATACAAGATGTTAAAATACAGGAAACTG
Source organism: Vulpes lagopus (assembly GCF_018345385.1). NCBI lineage: Eukaryota > Metazoa > Chordata > Mammalia > Carnivora > Canidae > Vulpes > Vulpes lagopus. The sequence continues at coordinate 115,254,975 of NC_054828.1, forward strand.
TGTGCAGTGGGGAGGGGATGGATGGGGATATGGGAACTGTGTATTTTCTGCAAACCTAAAACTACTCTTTAAAATAAAGTTTATTGGGACCCCTGAGTAGCTTGGTGGTTGAGCGTCTGCCTCTGGCTCAGGGTGTGATCCCTGGGTCCTGGGATGAGCTCTGCATCAGGCTCCATACAGGGAGCCTGCTTCTCCCTCTCCCTATTTCTCTGCCTCAATCTGTTCTTCTCATGAATAAATAAAATCTTTTAAAAAATAAAATAAAATAGGGACACCTGAGCGACTCCCTTTGGCTCAGGGCGTGATCCTGGTCCTGCTTGGGCACCTTGCAGGAAGCCTGCATCTCCCTCTGCCTATGTCTCTGCCTCTCTCTCTCTCTCTCATAAATAAATAACTAAAATCTTTTTTAAAAAGTTAAAAAAATAAAAGTTTATTAATAATAAATTTTAAAAAGATCATGAAAGAGGAGTGCCTGGGTGGCTCACTCAGTTAAATGGCCAATTCTTGATTTCAGCTCAGGTCACAGTCTCAGGGTTGTGAGATCAAGCCCTGTGTCCGGTTCCTTAGTAGGGATGGAGCTTAGTTAAGATGTTTCACCCTCTCTCCTGCCCCTCTACTGCCTCCCCTACTCCACATTCACACTTTCTAAAAAAATAAAAACAAAATAAAATAAAGCATGAAAGACATTCCTGGACAGGGGGAAAAAAATGGGAAAGTATACTATATTTAATTCTTTGTTATTTATAATTCAGAGAATCCCTTTATATTGTATCATATAACCCATAATGCAGCAAAATCCCATGGGCACACAAATTTATAGACTTATCTTAACACTAAAAATATCCAGACAACTTTATTATTTCATCTATGTTTTCTACAATGTCATCGTTTCCCTTGTCATTATCCTTTTATGATATAAATATCAATACTGTTTTCCATAATTTAAAAACCAGATTACAAAGTTATTATGGCTTAGTATATAGTCTTGAAGTTTCAGGAGTTCCTCTGATAATAAGTCCACAAGTTCAGGAAAAGGGGCTTTGAAACATCTATTTTGGCTACAGAATATATATATTTTAAGATTTATTTATTTATTCATGAGAGATACAGAGAAACAGAGACATAGGCAGAGAGAGAAGCAGGCTCCTTCCTGGCAAGGAACCCACTGTGGGTGAATCCTGGATACCAGGATCTTGTCTTGAGCCTAAGCACCCATGCATCCCAGAATACTCTCTTCTGATTTCTCATTCACTACTGTGTTCTGAATAAATAAGGTAATCAGCTAGCTGTTGTCCGAATGGGTGAAGGATTTTTATCTGTATATGCTTTGGCAGCACATATGGTAAATATGGATTTTCATCATCGATAGTCTTTAGAGTACTGATATACTTAGGAAAAGTCTTTTCATTTTTTTACTGGACCAGTATTTCTAACAAAATGTATTTTTGTTACAAAGAAAATTATAAAATCTATTCCTAATATTTTTGTATAGATACTTTACTAATGATTTATTAACATTCAAAATACTAATACATGCTACAACATGAATGAAGCTTGAAAACATTATGTTAGGGGCAGCCCGGGTGGCTCAGCAGTTTAGCGCCACCTTCAGCCCAAGGTGTGATCTTGGAGACCTGGGATCGAGTCCCATGTCGGGCTTCCTGCATGGAGCCTGCTTTTCCCTCTGCCTTTCTCTCTGTGTCTCTCATGAATAAATAAATAAAATCTAAAACAAAAAACAACAACAAAAAAACATTATGTTAAATTAAAAAAAGACAATCACAGAAGACTACATGTTGTATGATTCTAATTATACAAAACATCCAGAAGAGGCAATTCTATAAAAACAGTATACTGGTCAAAGTCAGGGTATAAAAGGATTGGGTGTGACTGCTAATGGGTATGGTGACCTAAATGTTACAAAACTAACTGTTGTGATGTTTGCACAACTCTGTAAATGTACTAAAATCCATTGAATTGTATACCTTACATGTATGAATTATATGGTATGTGCATCATCTCTCAAAACTGCTGGGAGGGATGCCTGGGTAGCTTAGTGGTTAAGCGTCTGCCTTTGGCCCAGGGCGTGATCCTGGAGTCCTGGATCAAGTCCCACATCGGTCTCACTGCATGGAGCCTGCTTCTCTCTTGGCCTGTGTCTCTGCCTCTCTGAGTCTCTCATGAATAAATAAATAAAATCTTTAAAAAAAAAGTTGTTGGGAAAAAAAAAAAAAAGTTGTTGGGGAAAAAAAAATCCTAAGTTAAAATCATTCAATTAATTTCTGTGCAAGAAAGAGTTAACATAGCAGGCCTGACTGCTATCCTTTTAAAGGTCTGCTTATTGTCCTTTTATTTATTTTTTTTTAATTTTTATTTATTTATGATAGTCACACAGAGATAGAGAGGGAGAGACACAGGCAGAGGGAGAAGCAGGCTCCATGCACCGGAGCCTGACGTGGGATTCGATCCCGGGTCTCCAGGATCGGCGCCCTGGGCCAAAGGCAGGCGCCAAACCGCTGCACCACTCAGGGATCCCTGCTTATTGTCCTTTTAAGTCCCAACAGAAATCTTAGATTGATTTCCAAAGAATTTCCTTGGGTAGACAATTCACATGTGGTGTCATAACTCATTATTGGGATAATGGGTGGGTGATTCCACTGGACAAGAACTTTTGAAAGTTTATGCCTGGTTTCCTCTGAACTTCACCCCACGTTTTTTCCCTTTGCTGATTTTTTGTTGTAACTTTTTTTTTTTTTTTTTTAAGATTTTATCTATTAATGAGAGACAGAGAGACAGAGACAGAGGGAGAAGCAGGCTCCACGCAGGGAGCCTGACAGCAGGGAGCCTGACAGCGGGACTGGATGGATCACAGGTCTCCAAGACCACGCCCTGGGCTGAAGGCTGCGCTAAACCGCTGAGCCACCACCCCCCAGCAAATCAACAAACCTGGGAGAGGTCTTAGAGGCCCCCTGACACATCTCACAATTATATAGTATCAAATATTTATAAAAAACAAGAAGTAGTGAAAAAATAATATTTGTTTAGTATAGAAGCATTTACAAAGCATTTTAAGTATGAAATAAATAGTTGTCGGTCTTCTTTTTTTTTTTTTTTTTTAGTTGTCGGTCTTCTTAAACGGGCAATGAACGAAGAAATTTACTTCAGGTATTTAAAACAAACAGTATAGGCATCCCTGGGTGGCGCAGCGGTTTGGCACCTGCCTTTGGCCCCGAGCGCCGATCCTGGAGACCCGGGATCGAATCCCACGTCGGGCTCCCGGTGCATGGAGCCTGCTTCTCCCTCTGTGTGTCTCTGCCTCTCTCTCTCTGTGTGTGTGTGACTATCATAAATAAATAAAAAATTAAAAAGTAAAATAAAACAAACAGTATAATATACAAAAAAAAAAAACCCATTTCACCTCAGATAAGTGAAAATAAAATAATTCTTTTTTTTTTTAAATTTATTCATAAGAGTACAGAGAGAGAGAGAGGCGGAGACACAGGCAGAGGGAGAAGCAAGCTCCATGCAGGGAGCGCAATATGGGACTCGATCCCTGGACTCCAGGATCGCGCCCCGGGCCGAAGGCAGGCGCTAAACCACTGAGCCACCCAGGGATCCCCTGAAAATAAAATATTCTATACTGATAGGAGCCATATACTTTGCACCTACCATTTATTGAGTCTCTACTATGTGCTGCTATTATTATTATTTTAAGATTTTATACTAGGGGCCTCTGGGGGTGGCTCAGTTGGTTAGGCCTTTAACTTTTGATTTCAGCTCAGGTCATGATATGAACCCCATGAGACTGAGCCCCACATGGCACTCGATGCTCATTGGCTTGAGATTCTCTCTCCTTTTGCTCCTCACCCCGCAATGCACGTGTGTGTGCTCTCTCTCAAATAAATAAATCTTTTTAAAAATTAATTATATTATTTTATTTTTAAGTAATCTCTACATCCAACACAGGGCTCGAACTCACAAGCCTGAGATCAAGAGTCGCATACACCATCAACTGAGCCAGCCAAGCATCCCTGTGCTAATACTAACTAATACTATTTTGTTTTATATCAGCTATTCTCATAAAAAACCTTTCAGGAAAAAAAAAAAAAAACCTTTCAGGTGCAAACATATATGTACCCCCCACCTCTGTGTTGTAGATGAGATACAGAAGCTCAAAGAATTTACCTAAGTTGCTTTAAGGCCAAAGAGGTAGTAAAGACAGTGATGGGATTCAAAGTTAGGTGTATGACTCCAGAGCCATTATATTTCCACCATGACTCCAAGACAGTACAATATAAGAGACTAACAAAGTGAACAGTTATTTGAATTTCTCAAACAATATGCTAATAGAGATAAATTTAACATTTTAAATAACAAAAACATTTAATAACTTCTTTAAAATCCATTCAATGCAGGTGATTATAAATTATATTACCATTAGCTATTTAATTGAAAGAATCATAATGAAAACTTACTGTATCTGTCTGAAATGCAGTAAAAATAGATACTAAGAAATGCATTAAATAACCAAGAAATGCAAAGCTTGAATTAACTTACCATTCTTCTTTTATACTTTCAAGATTATCTACTTCTTTCATTCTTTAGCCTTACTGTAAAAGTAAAAATAAACAAAAGCTGTTAACTAGCCAATTTATTATTTTAAATAAATTAATTCTTACATATGCATTAATAGTCTCTAATGTAAGTTATTACGTATCCCTAAAGCAGCACTGAAAGGGTCTTAAGAACTTATGTGACTGAACTCAAAGCTGTTGTTTTCACCTACAAAGTACAACGATAATAAAAAACAAATTTGGGAGTCTAATAATCTTTCCAAAAAAATGTTTTTTTCTTTTTAGAACTAGTTCTTAAAAATTGTGATAAAAAATTATAATGTGCCCTTTGGTTTAACAAACTAAAGTGAATGAAACATTCTTATTCTCATTCTTACAATTCCTTGGGGAAGCAAACTGACAAGATGTACAGTATTCAATTCAGTGGCATCAATTACATCCACAATGTTGTACAACCATTACCACTATCAATTTCTAAGACTTTTTCAACTTCCCAAAAAGAATATCCATTCTTTGTATCCATTAAACAATAATTCCCTCTTCCTCTCTCTTCCCAGGCCTAGTATCTCCTACCTTCCGTCTTCATGAATTTAATTTGCCTTGAATTTCACATACTTTTGTATCTGGCTTATTTCACTTAACATATATTCATTCCTGGGAACCCTGGGTGGCGCAGCGGTTTAACGCCTGCCTTTGGCCCAGGGTGCGATCCTGGAGACCCGGGATCAAATCCCACATCGGGCTCCCTGCATTGAGTCTGCTTCTCCCTCTGCCTGTGTCTCTGCCTCTCTCTCTCTCTCTGTGTGACTATCATAAATAAATAAAAAATTAAAAAAATTAAAAAAAAACATATATTCATTCCTCTTTAAGGCTAAATAATATTTCTCTGTATATTTAGCTTAGATTTATCTGTTGATGGACATTTGGCTGTTGATGACATTTGTCCATCTGTTGATGGACATTTACACTTCTGGCTATTGAGAATAATTTTATACTCCCACCAGCAATGTACCAGGGTTCTAATTTCTCCACACTCTTGCCAACACTTGTTATTTTTATTAAATAAAATCCATCTTAATAACACGACATCTCATCGTAACTAGTGATGTTGAGTATCTTTTTCATGTGCATATTAGCCATTTGTCTATTTTCCTTGGAGAAATATCTATTCAAGTCCTTTGCCCATTTTTGATGTGTTTTGCTTGCTGTTAAGTTGCCTTTTTCTTGATTCAGTGTTTGCTTGGCTGCTATACACCCTGAACTACTTTTCAGAGCTCTAAGTTGGTTCTAACAGTTTCTGCTTGTTTTTCAATGTTTCTCTGGGAACATGAGCTTGAAACTGCCTATTTTGCAGATATGATCCTCAATTTTAATTTAAAAAATATATTACTTTTTAAAAAGACTTATGTATTTATTCATGAGAGACATACAGAGAGAAAGGCAGAGACATAGGCAGAGGGAGAAGCAGGCTCCCCACAGGGACCCTGATGTGGGACTTGACCCCCTGGATCCTGGGATCACACCCTGAGCCGAAGGCTGATGCTCAACTGCTGAGCCACCCAGGCATCCCTTAATTTAAAATTTTTAAATCTCAGATATATTTGGAACTTATCTTAGTTACAGTGACTCCACATGAATGTTGAGTTTACTGAAAAGTCCAACTTTTTTTTTTAAGATTTTATTTATTTATTCATGAGAGAGAGAGAGAGAGAGAGAGAGAGGCGGAGACACAGGCAGAGGGAAAAGCAAGCTCCATGCAGGGAACCCAATGTGGGACTCGATTCCAGTACTCCAGGATCACGCCCTGGGCCGAAGGCAGGCACTAAACCACTGAGCCACCCAGGGATCCCCTGAAAAGTCCATCCTAAACAAAATAAAAGTCCATCTTTTCCTGATTTTTTTTTTAAACCTAAGAGTATGGACTCATGGGTTTTTGTTTTATTCAATGAGTTATAACTCATTAATATTATTTATTTTGATATTCCATTACCCAGATTTGTCCAGTGAGAATTCCTACAGTGTGATGTCCTTTTGATATGTCTTGATCATTCTATGAGCACGTTCTTAGCATTTTCTTGCTCCAGGATCATCTGTTCTTTTTATGTCCCAGCCTTGGAATCAGCCTTTTCTCTAAGGACTCATGGTTACCTTCCCCACCCCTATGAAAATTGTATTTAGAAACCAAGATCTTGGGATCCCTGGGTGGCGCAGCGGTTTGGCGCCTGCCTTTGGCCCAGGGCACAATCCTGGAGACCCGGGATCGAATCCCACGTCGGGCTCCCGGTGCATGGAGCCTACTTCTCCCTCTGCCTGTGTCTCTGCCTCTCTCTCTCTCTCTCTGTGTGACTATCATAAATAAATAAAATTAAAAAAAAAAAAAAAAGAAACCAAGATCTGGGTGTTTGGCATGTTTGTTGTTTCTACTGTGTTGCTGCTTCCAGGACCTCTCTGTGGACAGATGGGTTGGACTACCTTAAAAATTGATTTGTTTGCTTATTTCTTATAGTATTATGTTATAAAGGCAAAACACTAATACAGAAAGTTTGGGAAAGAGAAAATAATCCATAGTTTTATCACCCTCAACAGTAACTATCTAAACTTTTGCTGCTTCATTTTTTTCTTATGTATTCAAATGTACTGCTAGTATATTAATGATTTTTGCTTCTTGTATTTTTCATTTCTGTGCTTTTTCCATCTGGCTACATAAATTGCTTCATAATTATTTTTAAAGGATACATATTCCATCAGGCAGTTATACCATGGCTACTGGGAATTTAGTTCACTTTCAATTTTTCCTAATAAATAACATATGTGGTGGACAAACTGTAGATAGCTTACTTTGTTACTTTAAATTCCCCAAAATGTGGAAAATCGGGGTCAAAATATATGAATATTTCTATTAATAGTGTGCCTCTAAAAATGTAACCCCATTTGACTAGAAGGCATACCTGCAAAGTAACAGCAACTGAAGATCTACCAGATGCATCCTAAAGCCATACAAGAAACAGAAAATAGGCACAAGAAGTAGTCCATTGTGGGACACCTGGGTGGCTCAGCAGCTGAATGGCTGCCTTCAGCTCAGGGTGTGATCCGGGGTCTGGGGTGATCCCCGGGTTTGGGGATCGAGGGTTTGGGGATCGAGGGTTTGGGGATCGAGTTGCGCATTGGGCTCCCTATGAGGAACCTGTTTCTCCTTCTGCCCGTGTCTCTGCCTCTTTCTCGAATAAATAAAATCTTAAACAAACAAAAAAAAAAGTAGTCCCTCGCTACCACTTAAAGCTCTCTAAATCAATCAATAATCCATCCATCCATCCATCAAGTATCTGGAGGTGAATTTAACCTGGTAACTGAGGATCTGGAAGCAGCAGCCTTTCACCAGATAAAATCAGTCTGAATGACCTTAGGTCTTGCAATGGAGCTGGGCCAATAACCAGAGCAATTTGTGTTGAGCACTAATTCCCACTTAGCATCTGTTATGCTAGGAATTAAAGTAGGATAGTGGACTCTGCCCTGGAAAATCATCCTACCACTGAAAGTTTTTTTAGACACCTCTAGTTTTAACTATGAATTGAATATAAATTGATAGCAAATTTATTTCTTAAACTTTTCATGAGAAAACTGAAAAATTCTGACAAGGGGAAACAGAAGGCAAGGAAAAAGGAGGAAATGCAATGGGGCTGAGGAGTGTGGAATATAAAGTGAGGGACAACACTTCCAATAGCATCCCAAAGGTAACTTCAGACACTACCTTGTAGCTAGAAAGTAAGGTTGGAGTCACTAAAGCCACAGCATCCAGGAGGATGACTTCCAATAATTAAGGCAAATTGGAGGTCTCTACTGTCTCAGGTATTTTGTATTTCTAAAAGACTTCTTAGGGATCCCTGGGTGGCGCAGCGGTTTAGCGCCTGCCTTTGGCCCAGGGCGTGATCCTGGAGACCCGGGATCGAATCCCACGTCGGGCTCCTGGTGCATGGAGCCTGCTTCTCCCTCTGCCTGTGTCTCTGCCCCTCTCTCTCTCTCTGTGACTATCATAAATAAATAAAAATTAAAAAAAAAAAAAAGACTTCTTAATCCCCCCCCCCAAAAAGACTTCTTAATCCTTCCTGTAATGCTTTTCAAAATTAGTCTTTAGACTTAAAAATGCAAATAGACCATTATTTCATTTAAAGAATCTTAGTCAATATTAAGTAAATGCAAGGCACTGGATCAGGCATTAGGTTTACAAAGTAATAAACCAGAGAAGACTATTGTTATATGAAGTTTTATATAGACTGGATTATACATAATCTACATGCTTTATAAATGCAGCCATTAGAAATGATTGTTAAATATAAGGTATGATATTATCAATGTTCTTTTGAGTTTGCAATGTTTATTGCAGTTATTGGGCAAATATAAGCATACCATCTCTGTACCAAGGATGGACCTGCGGTCTAAAGGGAAAAAAAAGTGTATATTTTTACTTATTTTTTTTTAAAGATTTTATTGATTTATTCACGAGAAACACACATACACACAAACACACACAGAGGCTGAGACATAGGTAGAGGGAGAAGCAGGCTCCAAGCAGGGAGCCCAATGTAGGACTTGATCCTGGAATCCCAGGATCATGCCTTGAGCCCAAGGCAGACGCTTTAACCACTGAGCCACACAGGCATCCCTATTTTTACTTATTGTATGGAAAAAACTTAGCTAAAATCTTTAAGAGGATGTGCAAAAGTAAAGCAAATAAACCTAAGCTGAAATGGTTATCTATCCTAATAGCAATATGAAAGGCAATATTCAAAAACAAGAACTCAAAAAGTACACATTATTTAGAAATATGACTTTAAATAACAGGAAAAACAGCTTATGCATTCAAAATATTTGTCCTGGGACTCCTGGGTGGCTCAGCAGTTGAACGTCTGCCTTTGGCTCAGGTCGTGATCCTGCAGTCCTGGGATCAAGTCCCAAACTGGACTCCCCTGAGGGAGCCTGCTTCTCCCTCTGCCTAGGTCTCTGCCTCACTCTCTGTGTCTCATGAATAAATCTTTAAAAAAAAAAGGGGGGGGGGCGGAGATCCCTGGGTGGCTCAGCGGTTTAGCGCCTGCCTTTGGCCCAGGGTGTGATCCTGGAGACCCGGGATCGAGTCCCACATCGGGCTCCCGGCATGGGGCCTGCTTCTCCCTCTGCCTGTGTCTCTGCCTCTCTGTCTATCATAAATGAATAAATAAATCTTTAGGGGAAAAAAAAGGAATGGGAGCATTTTTAGTTTTCTAACACTACTGTCTTTTAAACTAGATGTATATATTAATCTAATTTTAAAAACTTAAAAAGCAGGGACTCCTGGGTGGCTCAGTGATTGAGCATCTGCCTTTGGCACAGGGCGTGATCCCAGAGTCCTGGGATGGAGTCCCATGTCCGGCTCCCTGCATGGAGCCTGTTTCTGCCTCTGCCTGTGTCTCTGCCTTTCTCTCTCTCTCTGTCATGGATAAATAAAATCTTTATAAATAAATAAATAAATAAATAAATAAATAATCCAGAATTAATATTTCTTTCCTAAAGCATTTAGATTTTTAATATTTAAATCATATTGTCTGTGGAGTGCTTGGGTGGCTAATTCAGTTAAGCCTCTGACTTCAGCTTGGGTCATGAGGTCCTGGGATGGAGCCCCATATGAGGCTCCCTGCTCAGCAGGGAGTCTGTTTCTCTTTCTTCCTCCCCCCATTTGCGCTCTCTCTCAAATAAAATTAAATATAAATAAATAAATGAATAAATAAATAAATCATATTGTCTGAGACTGTTTACTGTTTCTTTTGTTTTTCAGCTGCATCTAATAAGATTCTTGAGGACATGTATCATGACTCACACATTTCCTGTTTCTTCCAGTGCCTTGCCAAGTACAAAACCAAAAGGAGCCATCCCTGAAGTATTTCACTGTTTCCCTTTAACAGGTTATTGTTCTCTAGCAAATTGCTATTATTTTTCATCATCTTATAGTTATAAACTACTACTAAATTGTTTTCATGTGTTTTATGACAGTAATAGAGAATGAAGACAACCTTGGATTCAAACTGACTTGTATGGAAATATTGACTACATTTTTGAGCTGGGTGACTTTGTTGTTATTTACCTTCTCTAAGCCTAAACCTGAACATGGAGATGATTTTCATCTAAGAAAAGATACTAAGAATACAATATTTTTTGCTCTTTTCTCTTTTCCAGTCACTCTGTCAAAATGTTACAAGGATCAGTAAGAAACATCTTCAGACTTAAAAGTTTTAATTTCAACATGGCCAAGAAATTTTAGTTTTGATATCAGTAATTACATTTTTAACAAGTTATATATTTACTGAATCTCCCACCACCAAATGCAAGGCACTGGTTTAGAATTAATGAAAGGGTTAATGGGACAGACACAGTCTCTTATTCCAGGGTTTACAAAGGAAAAAGGAAAAAAATATATACTCAATTATTCATTGCAAACATAGCACAGAATTGAAGTAAAAACTGAATCTTAGATATACAGTCATCCTTATTTTTAAAAAATCATCATCATTTTTGGTATTTCTTATCATAAATTAGTAATATGTAAATAAACCATGTAAAATATATTTGTTATCAACTGAGTGAACTTCTACAATCATCACAGTCATGTGAGTCATGTACTGTACTATAGGGAATAAAAAAAGCCATCTGACAAACATCTAAGTTACCAACATGAAGCTTGGTATCAGAAGGGACAGATGAATAGAATTCCCTTCATTTTCCTTCAGTTTATTTCCAATTAGTACCACTACCATCTTATATTTGTATTGTGTATCACAGTTTACCAAACACCTTCCCAATTATTATCCCACTTACTCCCAACAACTGTAGCAATAAAATCAGTCGGGAGAGAGAGTAGATTGAGCTTTTTGGAGCATATCCACTGAAGGGAAAATCCAGTCAAAATAGATTCTGACTACTAAGAAAAGCACTTTTAATGTGTACTTAGAATTCAAATAGAAAAAATCTACATATTACCAATTGAACTTACTTTGTAAATACACATGACAGGCTACATTTTTTTTTTAAGATTAAGGATTTGCATCAAGCTATTATACCATGGAGTATGCTATCTTTGTGTAGAAGCTGTAGTTTCTCCTTAGGGATAAAGCCATTCTTGGCATTGAACACAGGGCAAAAGAACTGATGGCTCACATTTCCAGGTGGAGTCCATTTCACTTAGATCTTCTATGGAATGGGAGTACGCCACCCAGTCTCCAAAAGCAAACTATGGTAGTGTCAAAAATCAAACACTTTATTATTTTTTTTAAGATTTGATTTATTTATTCATGAGAAACACAGAGAGAGGCAGAGAGAGAAGCAGGCTCCATGCAGGGAGCTCAATGTGGGACTCGATCCTGGGACTCCAGGGTCATTCCCTACGCCAGAGGCAGGTACTCAACTGAGCCACCCAGGCATCCCAAAATCAAACTTTAAAAGACAGTTTATTTGTGTAATTAATGAATTCTGGTTTACTATTAAGTAATAAAAAATGAAAAACTTTGGAAAGTTTCAGCTTATCTCAGTGGCAACCACAATAATTGAAAACACTTGTCTTCTCCTAGAACAATTGTTAATATGAAGTTAAATGCCCCCAAGGACTAAAGTGATAGTAACAAAAGTAATTTCAATGAGAAAACCCTAGGGGAAAAGGGATACTTGGCCAGAAATTGTCAAGATCACTAAGGCACCCATCCTTTGACACCAAGACATTCTCATTCCAGGGCTCCATAATGAAATTATCTACCTGGCAAAACACAGCACAAATACAATTTCCTTTAGATAACTTTCCAGAGAAAAAGGAAAAAAAAGAAAACTTTCCAGGGGAATGCCTGGGTGGCTCAGTTGGTTAAGTGTCTGCTCTTGGCTCGGGTCATTACCTTAGGGTCCTAGGATGGAGCCCTACATCAGACTCCCTGTTCTTGGGAGGTCTGCTTCTCTCTCTCCCTTTGACCTTCCTCCCCACTTGTTTTTTGTTTTTGTTTTTTTTTTAAAGATTTTATTTATTTATTGAGATACAGAGAGATGAGAGATACAGAAAGACAGAGACAAAGGCAGAGAGAGAGGCAGAGAGAGAGAAGCATGCTCCATGCAGGGAGCCTGATGTGGGACTCGATCCTGGGTCTCTAGGATCACACCCTAGGTTGAAGGCAGGAGCCAAACTTCTGAGCCACCCAGGCATCCCCTACCTCCCCACTTGTGCTCTAGCTCACTCCATCTCAAATAAATGAAAGAAAGAAAGAAAGAAAGAAAGAAAGAAAGAAAGAAAGAAAGAAAGAAAGAAAGAAATTTCCATAATTCCTCTGAAAGATGTAAACATAAAATTATTAACAGAAGAGATGAGCTATGTACCCTTAGTGTGTACTCTACCTTCGCAGCAACAACTCTAGGCCCAAATATCACCTCTTGGTGGCTTCCTCATATCCATATCCATTCTTGTCCCCATCCAATGGAGTTTCTATGCAGAAGTCAGGATGACCTTTTTTTTTTTTTTTTTTTTTTAAATAAACTCTACCCTCAACATGGGGCTCAACCTCACAATCCTGAGATCCAGAGTCTCATGCTCTACCACTGAGCCAGCCAGGTGCCCGCACGGTGATTTTCTGATTAAGATACAAATTTGACTGAAACTTCCCTGCTTAAAACCTTTCAAGGATCTCCCATTGCTCTTCTAATAAAATCTAAATATTTTGGGTAATATTACAGAGAAATTTACTGTACTGTTCTCTCATCACATTTGAGTGGTTTGAAAAATATCACTCTAAAGCTTTAAGAAAAAGAGAAAAAAGCCGGTCCCAAATCCTTAAAATTGCCTAAAAGACCTGGCATCATCTCTTTTTTCCCCTACTGCATTCTACATTCAAATCAACTGCTTTGACCTTTCAGTTCTATATATTTCCCTAACCTCCCTCTGGGGAACCTGTTTCCTTTGCAGGCAGGAACTTCTTCCCTCCTTTGGGAGTCACCTTTAACTAATTCCTATTTATCCATACCATCTTAGCTGGATGATTACTTTCCTAAGATTACTTGATTTCCCCAGCTGGTTATCCCCTTTTGTTATGCGTTCTCACAATATACTATATTCTTCCTTTTTAAGCTTTTATTTAGGTTTACTGGCAGTTACAGTTGATCCTTGAACAATACAGGTTTGAACTGTGCAGGTTCACTTAGATGAAGTGTACTTTTTTCTATACAAGACATTACTGTAAGTGTATTTTCTCTTCCTTATGATTTTCTTCCTAATATTTTCTTTTCTCTAGCTTACTTTATTGTAGGCATAAATCATAATATATGTAACATACCAAATACGTGTTGTTTAAGGCTTTTGGTCAACAGTAGGGCTCTAAGTAGTGAAGTTTTGGCGAAATCAGAATTCATACACAGATTTCCCACTGTATGGGGGTGCCAACCCCTAACACTCCCACCGTTGTTCAAGGGTCAACTGATAAGACTTGTGTGATTAGTTGTTCAATTGGTTCCCTCCAATAACAATGTAAAGTCTGTAAGGCAAAATCTATATGGGTCAAAAAAAAAAGAAAAGAAAATCTTTAAGGGATATTACCATGGTATGGTGGGCACTCATCAAAGTGTCGTACTCTACAGTTCCACACTGACATCAATAGTTTCCTATCTTTATTTTCCATTATCCCAAATTATGTGTAGGAAGGAGTTAGTGTTGGAGGCCGCCCTAACGTTCCTTATTGCTAATAAGAAACCGCGAGCAAAAGGAAAAAGACGCGCGCACACAAATATTAAACATGGGAAACAGCGAACACGAAACCTACAAAAAAGAGTGTCATGGGAGGACTGGTGATGAGCTACCTGAGAAATGGCCACCCCAAACAAACGCGCCTGGTGTTTCTGCACAGTGCTCCTGCAGCACACGCCTTTGGAAACGCGGGCAGGGGCACCTGGGTGGCTCAGGTCCCGATCTCGGGGTCCTCGGATCGAGTCCCGCCTCGGCTCCCCTCCCCTTAGGGACGCTGCTTCTCCCTCTGCCTATGTCTCTGCCTCCCTGTGTCTCTCGTCAATAAATGAAGAAAAGAAAAGAAAAGAAAAGAAAAGAAAAGAAAAGAAAAGAAAAGAAAAAAAGAAAAGAAGAGAAAAGAAAAAAAAGAAAAGAAAAGAAAAAAGCGGGCATTCTGAGTGCGCCCGCCTCGAAGTTTCCGAGCGCCCCTGGAACGGAAGCCGTCTGCGGTGCCTGCACGGAGCTCCCACGCACGAAGCTGGCGCAGGCTGCAGGCCCGAGCCGGGGCTCACCTGAGGGGCCAGGGGTCTCGCCCCCGCCACTGTCCCCGCCGCCGCCGCCGCCGGGGACACCGACGCCGCCGGGACCCGGGGCTCAGCCGAACGGAAACCGACTTCAGGGCTGAGCCCGGGCGCGCCCCAGCGCGCCCCGCCCGCCCCGCCCGCCGGCCAGCGCGCGTCCCGGCGCCTCACCCCGCCGAACCGGGCACGGCCCCGGCGCACTCACCTCCGGGCGCGGTCGCCTCGCGGCCTGGTCCTCGGTTGGCTCAGACGCGGCCGCCGCCGGGCTGGAGCCCCCCTCACGCGGGGTGGGGGTGAGGGGGCGCCACCGCCCTCAGACCCGCGGAGGCTCGCGGGCCCGCGCCGCCGGGCCCCGGCCCTCCCGCCTGCGTCTCCGCCGCGCGGCCGCCGCCGGGCGCCGAGCGCGCTCACCGCAGGCTCCGCGCAGACCCGAGAGCGCGCGCGGGGCTGGGGGCGGGGGGCGGGGCCGGCCGGCGCCTCGGCTCCGGCGCGCGCGCTAATGGCGGCTGCCGCGTCCCTGCCGCCGGCGACGCCGCGGGCTGCCTGCTCACCCCGCGCCGAAAATGCTGGGAGCGAGGAGTGGGCTCCCCTAAGAGCCCCGCGTCTACCTGCCTCCTCTTCAGCCTCCCGTGGAGTCCGCGGACGGATTTCCCCGCATTCTGACAACGTTGAACTTACCCCGGGCCCCGCGATCCTGGAAAGCGCCGGTTAAGGAAATCCGCGCCCGCCGCACCCGTCCGTGCCCCGGGAGGGCTCCCTGCGAGGGGCCCGCCTTCCAGGTGTAGCTCAGCGGTGGCTCCCGCCGCCGGTTCACCCAAGACCGTCGGCCACCGCGGCCCAGTTCCGCTCTTGTCCTTGCCTCGCACGGCCAGGCGGAGCGGCGGCCCTCGCCCACGGGCTGGAGAGACCCGGCTACCGCGGGGGGACCAAGCCTGAGCGACGCCGCTCCTCCGCCGCGGCCCCAAGCGCCGACACGCGCACACCCCCGAGGCTCACCTCCGTGTGCGGTGCTGTCATCACTGCCACCCTCGCACGTCCCTCACACAGTTCTTTCTAGTCTTTGTTCCCTTCTCCCTGTGAGAAGCGAGCCTTTTTGTTTTTTGTTTTGTTTTGCCTGACCTTGGAGCCCGTTGCACATCTCCCGGTCAGAGTTCCCTTAGCGGAAGGGTCCCCGCCCGCTCTCCGCGCCCCGCTGGAGGGGTCCTTTTCCCTCTTCTTCCTAACTCACGAAGCGACCCTAGTCTAGGTTCCTCACCCAGGTGCCGTCATGCACTAGTTGTCCTTTGGTGCCTGCCCTCATTTCACTTAGCATTATGTTTTCAAGGTTCATCCATGTTGGAGCAGGTATCAAAATTTCTTCTTTTTTTCAAAGGTTTTATTTATTTATTTTTGAGAATGAGCAGGGGGAGGGGCAGAGAGGGGGAGGGGCAGACGGAGGGAGAAGCCGAGTCCCTCCGGAGCTGGAAGCCTGACCTGAGGCTCTAACCCAGGGACAAGGGCAAACTCAGACGCAAAACTGACTGAGCTACCCAGGCGCCCCAGAATTTATTCTTTTTTATGCTGAAAAGCATGTCGTCGTTGTATATATCACTTTTTGTTTATCCACTCATCTGCTGATGGACATTTGGATTGTTCCCACGTTTTGGCCATTGTGAAAAATGGGGCTGTGAGCATCTGTGTATAAGTAATTCTCTTCCTTCTGATTATTTTGTATATGTCTAGATGCGGAATTGCTGGATCACATGGGGTGTGACTTTTTGAGGACCTGCGAAGCTGTTTTCCACAATCAGTACAGCATAATTTTTTTTTTTTTAAGATCGTCTTTATTCATGAGAGGCAGAGACATAGGCAGAGGGAGAAGCGGGGTCCTTGCAGGGAGCGGGATGTGAGACTCCAGCCTGTTACCTGGATCAGGCCCTGAGCCAAAGGCAGATACTCAACTGCTGAGCCACCCAGGCATCCCTGAGTACAGCATCTTAATATTCCCTTCAGCAATGCACAAGTATTCAGGTCTCTCCGGGTATCCTGGATAGCACTTACTATTTTCCATCATTAGGATGTTTTTTTTTTAGTAGCCATCCTAATGGGTGTGAAGTGGTTGGCATTCATTGTGGGTTTTTTTTTTAATTTTTTATTTATTTATGATAGTCACAGAGAGAGAGAGAGGCAGAGACACAGGCAGAGGGAGAAGCAGGCTCCATGCACCGGGAGCCCGACGTGGGATTCGATTCCGGGTCTCCAGGATCCCGCCCTGGGCCAAAGGCAGGCACCAAACCGCTGCGCCACCCAGGGATCCCCTCATTGTGGTTTTGATTTTTATTTCTGGAGTGACTAGTGATGTGTTGAGCACTTTTTCATGTACTTTTTTTTTAAGATTTTATTTATTTGAGAGAGAGAGAGAGAGAGAGAGGATGAGCAGGGGGGAGGGGCAGAGGTAGAGAGATAGAGAAGCAAACTCCCCACTAAGCAGGGCTCCTGGTGCAGGGGGCTTGATCCAGGACCAGAACCTAGGATCATGACCTGAGCCAAAGGCAGATGCTTAATCAACTGAGCCACCCAGGTGCCCTTTTTTGTGTGTGCTTCTTGACCATTTCTATATCTTTGGAGAAATAACTAATCAAGTCCTTTATCCATTTGTATGTATATATGTAAACTCTATGCCCAGCCTGGGGCTCAAACTCATGACCTGAAATCAAGAGTCCCATGCTCTATAAGCTGAGCCAGTGCCCCAGCCTTTGCCCATTTTTAAATAGGATTGTTTTTTTTTTAATTTTTTAAAATTTATTTATGATAGTCACACACAGAGAGAGAGAGAGTGGCAGAGATATAGGCAGAGGGAGAAGCAGGCTCCATGCAGGAAGCCCATGCGGGACTCCATCCTGGGACTCTGGGATCACTCCCTGAGCCAAAGGCAGACGCTCAACCACTGAGCCACCCAGGCATCCCTGGTTTGGTTTTTTAGTGTCTTCTGGATATTAATTCCTTATCAAAGATGTGTTTTGCAAATATTTACTCCTATTCTGTGGGTTGTCCTTTCGTTTTGTCGATAGTGTCCTTTGATGAACAAGTTTTAAATTTTGATGAGATTCATTTCTTGTTCCTTTTATTCCCTATGCTTTTGGCAGCATATCCAAGAAACCATTGCCCAAATTCAGTGTCATGAAGGTTTTCCCCTGTTTTTTTTTCCTAAGCATTTTATAGTTTTAATCTCTTACAATAGGTGTTTGATGTGTTTTTTTTTTAAGATTTATTTATTTATTTATGATAGACATAGAGAGAGAGAGAGAGAGAGAGAGAGAGAGAGGCAGAGACACAGGAGGAGTGAGAAGCAGGCTCCATGCCAGGAGCCTGACATGGGACTCGATCCCAGGACTCCAGGATCACGCCCCGGGCCAAAGGCAGGCACTAAACCACTGAGCCACCCAGGGATCCCCTGATGTGTTTTGTATCTTTGAACATGGTGTAATATAAGGGTCCAACTTAATTCTTTTGCATGTGTGTATAGTTTTTTTATTTTTTATTTTATTATTTATTCATGAGAGACACACCCACAGAGAGAGAGAGAGAGAAAGAGAGAGGTAGAGACACAGGCAGAGGGAGAAGCAGGCTCCATGAAGGTTGCCCGATGTGGGACTTGATGTTGGATTTCCAGGATCAGGCCCTGGACTGAAGGCAGCGCCAAACCGCTGAGCCACCCAGGCTGCCCATATAATTTTTTTAGAACCATTTTTTGATAAGACTATCCCTTCCCCATACAATGGTCTTGGGATAAATACCACTCAGTTATGGTATAGAATTCTTTCAGCATGCTGCTGGATTTGGTTGGCTAGTATTCTGTTGAGGATTTTTGCATCTATGTTCATAAGGGATTTTGCTCTGTAGTTCTTTTACTGTGATATCTTTGTCTAGCTTTGGGATCAAGATAATGCTGGTATCATAGAATGAGTTAGGAATTGTTTCCTCCTCTTCTGTTTTTCAGAGTATTTTGAGAAGGATTGGTGTCAATCCTTTCTTAAGTCTTTGGTAGAAGTGTGTAGTAGAACCTGTGAAATCATCCATTCATTAGAGACACAGAGAGAGGCAGAGACATAGGCAGAGGGAGAAGCAGGCTCCATGCAGGGAGCCTGATGTGGGACTTGATCCCAAGACTCCAGGATCATGCCCTGAGCCAAAAGCAGACGCTCAACCACTGAGCCACCCAGGCATCCCGATAATTTTTTTTTAGAATAAAGCCAAAAAAAAAATGTTTGTGACCAAGGGTAGGCAAAGATTTCTTACAACGGACACAAAAACATAAACTAGACGTTGATAAGTTGGGCTCTTTGAAAGACACTTCTGAGACACCTTTTTACAAGGCAAGTAACAGGCTGGGAGAAAGTAAAAATAAAAACAGAAATAATGATATAGAATATAAAAATTCAATAGAAAGGATAAGCAATAACAAAATTGGGTTTCATTTTATTTGTTTTTTACATTTTATTTTTAAAGATTGAATTAGGGGCAGCCCGGGTGGCCCAGTAGTTTAGTGCTGCCTTCAGCCTAGGGTGTGATTCTGGAGACCTGGATTGCGGCCCGCTTCAGGGACTGGATTTTTGGTTTTTTAATTTTTTTTTATTTTTTATTTATTTATGATAGGCACACAGTGAGAGAGAGAGAGGCAGAGACACAGGCAGAGGGAGAAGCAGGCTCCATGCACCGGGAGCCCGACGTGGGACTCGATCCCGGGTCTCCAGGATCACACCCTGGGCCAAAGGCAGGCGCTAAACCACTGCGCCACCCAGGGATCCCCCGGTTTTTTAATTTAAATTAAGTAGCCATATATGGCTACTAGTTATCACATTGGAGAGTACAGAATTCTAATGTCATCAATTCTGAATTTGTTCCATGATTCTGTTTATTCAAAGTGTCATACTTCTTAAAAATATAGACTCTTGGAACTTACCCCATGCCTACTGGATCACTATCATCTCTTCCCTGAGGACCTCCTTCTAGAGTTGCAGTATCTCACCTGAGCTCCATCAAAAGTAAAATGAAGAGCACCTGAGCAGCTCAGTCGAGCCTCAGACTTTTTTTTTTTAAGATTTTATTTATTTATTAATGAGAGGCACAGAGAGAGAAAGGCAGAGACACAAGCAGAGGGAGAAGCAGGCTCCATGTAGGGAGCCTGATGTGTACTCGATCCTGGTGCCCCAGGATCACACCCTCACCCAATCACTGAGCCATGCAGGTGCAGAGAGCCTCAGGCTTGATTTCAGCTCAAGTCATGATCTCAGGATTATAAGATCAAGCCCCACATCAGGCTATGTGCTCACCAGGGAGTCTGCTTGAGATTCTCCCTCTCCCTCTCTGCCTCTCCCCCTACTCTTGCACACTTTCTTTCAAATAAAATCAATTTTTTTTTCTTAACTTTTTATTTATTTATGATAGTCACAGAAAGAGAGAGAGAGAGAGAGAGGCAGAGACACAGGCAGAGGGAGAAGCAGGCTCCATGCACTGGGAGCCCGACGTGGGATTCGATCCCGGGTCTCCAGGATCACGCCCTGGGCCAAAGGCAGGCGCTAAACCGCTGCGCCACCCAGGGATCCCCAAATAAAATCAATTTTTAAAAAAGATTTTATTTATTTATTCATGAGAGACACGCACACACACACACACAGAGAGAGAGAGAGAGAGAGAGAGAGAGAGAGAAGAGACAGACACAGGCAGAGGGAGAAGCAGGCTCCATGCAGGGAGCCTGAAGCGGGCCGCAATCCAGGTCTCCAGAATCACACCCTAGGCTGAAGGCAGCACTAAACTACTGGGCCACCTGGGCTGCCCCTAATTCAATCTTTAAAAATAAAATGCAAAAAACAAATAAAATGAAACCCAATTTTGTTATTGCTTATCCTTTCTATTGAATTTTTATATTCTATATCATTATTTCTGTTTTTATTTTTACTTTCTCCCAGCCTGTTACTTGCCTTGTAAAAAGGTGTCTCAGAAGTGTCTTTCAAAGAGCCCAACTTATCAACGTCTAGTTTATGTTTTTGTGTCCGTTGTAAGAAATCTTTGCCTACCCTTGGTCACAAACATTTTTTTTAGGCTTTATTCTAAAAAAAAAATTATCGGGACGCCTGGGTGGCTCAGTGGTTGAGCGTCTGCTTTTGGCTCAGGGCATGATCCTGGAGTCTTGGGATCAAGTCCCACATCAGGCTCCCTGCATGGAGCCTGCTTCTCCCTCTGCCTATGTCTCTGCCTCTCTCTGTGTCTCTAATTAATGGATAAATGAAATCTTTTAAAAAAATGTTATCTTTTTAGCCTTGTGTTAAAGTCTATAATCAATCTGAAGTTAATCTTTATAATTAGTATTGAATAATGGCTGAGCTTTATTTATTTAGTTTTTTGCTTAGGGCTATGCAGTCTAGCAGAATTTATTGAAAAGTATCCTTTCAAAAAAAGAAAAGTATCCTTTCCCTGTTAATCATCTTGGCCTCTTGACAAAAATCAATTGACCATATGTGTGAATCTCTTTCTGGACTTTCTATTCATTTTCATTGAGCTATATGACTATTTACACACCCTGATTATTAGAACTTAATAGTAAGACTTAAAATGAGGTAGTGTAGTTTTCCAATTTTGTTTTTTCCTGTTTAGGTGACTCTAGGTTCTTTGCATCTCCATGTAAATTTTAGATTCAGTTTCTTAACTTCTAAAATGTCTGCTGGGATTTTTACTGGAGTTGGTTTGGCTCTGTTAATTAATTTGGGGGATGATTTTTGTCCTAATGATATGAAATATCTGGTGAACATCTCCCCTTGTTAAGTTTTTCCTCAGTAACACTTTTTATTTTTCGGTATATCATTTTTCCATATATTTTGTTAAATTTATCACTACTATTTCAAACTATAATTGGTTGTAAGTATAGAAATAATTTTTATAAATTGATCTTCTATGCTATGACTTTGCTAAATTCATCTGTTAGTCCTACTAGGACTTTTTGTTGTTATTGTTTTAGACTTCTTAGGATTTCGTATGAAATTATGAGATTATCATGTTTGCCTGTAAAGACAGTTTCTTCTTCCTTCTAAACTATACCTTTGCCAGGCCTGGATGGCTCAGTTGGTGGAGTATGCAACTCTTGATCTCGGGATTGGGTATAGACATTACTTTTCTTAAAGATTTTTAATTTATTTATTCACAAGAGACAGAGAGAGAGAGAGAGAGAGAGAGAGAGAGGCAGAAACATAGGCAGAGGGAGAAGTAGGCTTCATGCAGGGAGCCTGACGTGGGACTCGATCCCGGGACTCCAGGATAACACCCTGGGCCGAAGGCAGCCTCTAAACCTCTGAGCCACCCAGGCGTCCCTATAGAGATTACTTAAAAAAAAAAAAAAAAAAAAACTCTATATACCTTTTATTTATTTTTCTTTTTTTTTTTAATTTATTTTTCTTTACTATTGCTTTGCCTGGGACTCCTAGTACAATGTTGAGTAGAAATGACTAGACATTCTTGCCACTTTCCTGAAATTAAGAGGAAAGCCATTCACCTTTCACCATTTGTTACTGTGTTAGCTATAGGACTTTTTATTCTTTTAAGATTTTATTTATTTATTCAGGAGAGACACAGAAAGAAAGAGGCAGAGACATAAACAGGCTCCATGCAGGGAGCCTGACATGGGACTCAATCCTAGGTCTCCAGATCCTAGGACTGGATTCTAGGTCTCCAGGATCACACCCTGGGCTGAAGGCAGTGCTAAACCACTGAGCCACCTGGGCTGCCCCAGCGATAGGACTTTTTAGATGCTCTCTATAAGGTTGAGGAAGTTACCTACTAGGCCTACTTTCCAAAATGGTTAAAATCATGAATGGATGTTGAATTTGTCAAATGCTTTTTCTGAATCTAAGACACCATATGGATTTTCTCCTTTGTTATATTGATACGGTGAATTACATTGATTGTTTTAGCTTCAAATATTTAACCAATCTTGTGTTCTTGGGATAAATTTCATTTGGTCTTGATTTATTGTTCTTTTTGTATATTCACAGATTTGATTTGTTGTTGTTAGGAATTTTTGTGTTTCTATATATGAAAAGAATAACTGTGCTTTATGTTATTGCTTTCAGTATCAGGATAATGCTGACTTATAAATGAGTTGAGAAATGTTTCCTCTTCTATATTCTAACAGAATTGGTGTAAAATTGATATTACTTTTCTTTAAATATTGGATAGACTTCACCAGTGATGTTATCTGGGCCTGTTGTATTACTTGTAGGATAGCATTTACTTACATGTTTAATTTATTTAACCAATAATAGGGGTATTCAGGTTATTTAATTTACTTTTTTTATGAGTGAGTTTTCATAATTTCAGTTCAAGGAATTTATATACTTTGTGTTTTGGAACTTATTGGCATAAAGTTGTTTATTTTATTTCTTGTCTCTAATGTTTTTGGCATAAGTTGGCAAATAGCAGCCCATGGGCCAGATCTACTCTATGATCTGTTTGTGTATGCTGAGCTAAGAAAAGTTTTTACATATTTAAAAGATTGTTAGAAAGCAAAAGACCCAAAACGAAACCAAAACAAAGAATATGTGTCAGAAACTATATGTGGCCTGGAAAATCTGAAATATTTTATAAACTGGCCCTTTATAACAAGAAAGACTTCTGCTGACTCCAGGTCTATAAGATCTTGAGAGATGCTCACACTCTCATTCCTGAAATTTGTAATTTGATTCTTCTTCTTCTCCCTGCCCTCCCCCTCCCCCATCTTGATTGCTCTAGCTAGTGGCTTATCTTTTTTCCGTTTTCTTTTTTTTTTAATATTTTTTCTTTTTATAGGAATCAACTTTTGATTTAATTGAATTTCTATATTGTTTTCTATTTTATTTTATTATTATTTTTTTTTAAATTTTTTTTATTATTATTTATTTATGATAGTTACAGAGAGAGAGAGAGAGAGAGGCAGAGACACAGGCAGAGGGAGAAGCAGGCTCCATGAAGGGAGCCTGATGCAGGACTCGACCCTGGGGACTCCAGGATCATGCCCTGGGCTGAAGGCAGGCACTAAACCACTGAGCCACCCAGGGATCCTGTTTTCTATTTTATTGTTTTATTTTTATTTTTATTTTTTTTAATTTTTTTTTTTTAATTTATTTATGATAGTCACAGAGAGAGAGAGAGAGGCAGAGACACAGGCAGAGGGAGAAGCAGGCTCCATGCACCGGGAGCCTGATGTGGGATTCGATCCCGGGTCTCCAGGATCGCGCCCTGGGCCAAAGGCAGGCGCCAAACCGCTGCGCCACCCAGGGATCCCTATTTTATTGTTTTATGATTTAATGTATATAATTTCCTTTTTTCTGCTTATGTGTAGTTTCTTTGAAATTCATGCAAGTGTTTGCATGTATCACTAATTAATTCCCCTTTATTTATTTATTTTTAAGGCCTTTATTTATTTATTAATGAGAGACACAGAGAGAGAGAGGCAGAGACACAGGCAGGCAGAGGGAGAAGTAGGCTCCATGCAGGGAGCCAGACATGGGACTTGATGCTGGATCTCCAGATCCAGTCCAGATCCTGGACTGAAGGGTGGCGCTAAACCACTGAGCCACCTGGGCTGCCCTGTCCAGAGGTTCTTTATACCTAACAGATTTGGTGAATTTAGGCTGTAAATCTGAGGACCACTTTGTTGTTTTGAATTCTCAAGGAATATGTTTTTTCCTCTTCATTCTTAGTTTATATGTTGGAAAAGGCAGTTTTCCTTGCAGTTTCCTGAGGATGAATGATGGGATGGTTGGCAGGTTTCTTTCTTTTTCTTTTTTAAATATTTTATTTTTTTGAGAGAGAGAGCATAAGCAAGGGGTGAGACAGAGGGAGAATGAGAAGCAGACTCTCCACTGGGCAGGGAGCTTGAGGTTGGGCTTGGTCCCAAGATCCTGAGATCATGACCTGAGCCCAAGGCAGATAGATACCTAACCTAATGAACCACCCAGGTACCCTGGCAGGATTATTTCTAATTCATCCTTCTATGTAAGTGTATTCTTTTGTACCAGGATTTGGGAGGGGGACTGCATAAAACTCTGTAGCTTGAGCAGATTCTGGGCTTTGTCTTGTCCTTTTTTTTCTTTTTTTTTTTTAAGATTTACTTTTTAAAAGATTTTATTTATTTGAGAGAGAGAGAGAGATAGCATGACCAGTGGAGAGAGGGAGAAGCAGCTCCTGCTGAGCAGGGAGCCCGATGTGGGGCTCAATCCCAGGACCCCAGGGATAGAGACCTGAGCTGAAGGCAGATACTCAACTGGCTGAGCCACACAGGTACCCCAATATTTATTTATTTTAGAAAGGGAGAGAGTGCACTCCAGCATGTGGTGAAGGAGTGGGGAGGGGCAGAAGGAGAGGGAGAGAGAATCTCAACCTGACTCCCCACTGAGCATGGAGCCCATTGTGGGGCTCAGTCCCACCACCTATGAGATCACAACCTGAACCAAAACCAAGAATTAAAGCTTGGGATCCCTGGGTGGCGCTGTGGTTTAGCGCCTGCCTTTGGCCCAGGGCGCCATCCTGGAGACCCGGGATCGAATCCCACGTCGGGCTCCCGGTGCATGGAGCCTGCTTCTCCCTCTGCCTGTGTCTCTGCCTCTCTCTCTCTCTGTGTGTGACTATCATAAATTTAAAAAAAAAAAAGAAAAAGAATTAAAGCTTAACCAACCCAGCCACCCAGGATGCCAGCCCCTCCTGTCTTTTCTATACCCCGAAGACAGAAAAAATAGTTCAATTTCACTGGGGTTGAGCAAATGCATTGAAAATGCTTACTACTGGTCTGGATTCCTGCAGTGACTGTTTTTGGTCTAAGTATTTTTTGGTATCTTGTCAGCTCATGTAGTTTTTTTTTTTTTTTAAACATTCTTTTTTAATTTTTTATTTATTTATGATAGTCACAGAGAGAGAGAGAGAGAGAGAGAGAGAGAGAGAGAGGCAGAGACACAGGCAGAGGGAGAAGCAGGCTCCATGCACCGGGAGCCTGATGTGGGATTTGATCCCGGGTCTCCAGGATCGCGCCCTGGGCCAAAGGCAGGCGCCAAACCGCTGCGCCACCCAGGGATCCCCAGCTCATGTAGTTTTAAGCAAAGTTTAAAAACAGATTTTTATCTACTTTTTACTCTGGTTCATAATGCAGAAAACGAGCAACTCTCCTATTTTCTTCAAGCCTTCCTTTCTTTTGTCCATAATGTTCCCTTATTCTGTTTTGTGGTTCAAGATTCATCTTAGGGCTTTTCCCTAAGTCCCTGCTTGAATTAGTGGTCTGTGCCTCACTATCACATTGTATTATAGCTTGCTGGTTTCTTGCCTTTCATTCCCTCTTGTCTGTAAATACTTTAGAGGGCCAGAACTATGTGTTATTGTTTTTATTTTTTTAATTTTTAAATTTATTTTTTCATCTTTATTTTTTTTTAATTTTTTTTATTTATTTATGATAGTCACACACACAGAGAGAGGAGAGAGAGAGGCAGAGACATAGGCAGAGGGAGAAGCAGGCTCCATGCACCGGGAGCCCGACGTGGGATTCGATCCCAGATCTCCAGGATCGCGCCCTGGGCCAAAGGCAGGCGCCAAACCGCTGCGCCACTCAGGGATCCCTAAATTTATTTTTTAAGATTTATTCATGAGAGACACAGAGAGGCAGAGACAGAGGCAGAGGGAGAAGCAGGCTCCATGCAGGGAGCCCAGCATGCGACTCGATCCCCAGGACTCCAGGATCACACCCTAGACAGAAGGCAGGGCTAAACCACTGAGCCACCCAGGCATCCCCTGTGTTGTTTTTAAAACAAATTACCCTATTTCCTGGTCTGGCAGAGTACCCAACAGGAGTTTGGGTCAAAGTAAACATTTGTTGATAGTAAATGGTACAGGTTATTTTTTTATTTTTAAAAAGATTCTATTGGGATCCTTGGGTGGCTCAGCGGTTTGGCGCCTGCCTTTGGCCCAGGGCGCGATCCTGGAGTCCCAGGATCGAGTCCCGCGTCGGGCGGAGGGAGAAGCAGGCTCCATGCAGGGAGCCCAATGCAGGACTCCATCCTGGAACTCCAGGATCACGACCGGAGCCAAAGGCAGATGCTTAACTGCTGAGCCACCCAGGGATTCAAATGGCATAAATTATTGATATGGGATTGTTGAATTCAACAGTGAAGAAAGAATTCTTGAGACATTTTACAGTGCAAAAAAGTGTTTTTATTTTAGCACAGGGACATGACCTGTGGGCAGAGGGCTGCATTGTGATTGTGAGGAGTAACTAATTATATAGGACTTTTTATCCCTATGGAGGTGAAGATGACGTTAGGGCTCCAGGATATGGAATCTATAAGTTTATAGAGGTTTATTTATTAAGATCATTTTTCTTTTCCTTTCTTTTTTTTTTTATAAATTTTTTTTTTAATTTTTTTTTTTTATTTATTTATGATAGTCACAGAGAGAGAGAGAGAGAGAGGCAGAGACACAGGCGGAGGGAGAAGCAGGCTCCATGCACCGGGAGCCTGATGTGGGATTCGATCCCGGGTCTCCAGGATCGCGCCCTGAGCCAAAGGCAGGCGCCAAACCGCTGCGCCACCCAGGGATCCCCTTCTTTTCCTTTCTTTAAAAAAGATTTATTATTTACTTCTGAGGTGGAGAGGGGCAGGAGAGGGAGAGTCCCATGTGGACTCCGTGCTGAGCAAGGAGCCCAAGGTAGGGCTTGATCTTAAAAGCCTGAGATCAAGATAGCCAAAACCAACACTCAGACTCCCAACCACCTGTGCCCCTTTCTTTTCTTTTTAAATTAATTATTTTAAAAGATTTTATTTATTCACGAGAGACAGAGAGAGAGAAAGGGTGAGAGAGAAAGAGAGAGAGAAAGGCAGAGACACAGGCAGAGGGAGAAGCAGGCTCCCTGCAGGGAGCCCAAGGCGAGACTGGATCCTAGACTTTGGAATCAGGCCCTGAGCTGAAGGCAGAGGCTCAACCACTGAAGCACCCAGGCGTCCCCCTTTCTTTTCTTTCTTTTTTCTTTTTTTTAAAGTTTTATTTAATTCTACATCCAACATAGGGCTTGGGACACCTGGGTAGCTCAGCAGTTGAGCCTCTGCCTTTGGCTCAGCGCGTGGTTCCAGAGTCCAAGGATCAAGTCCTGCCTCCAGCTCCCTGTATGGAGCTTGCTTCTCCCTCTTCCTGTGTCTCTGTGCCTCTGTCTCTCTCATGAATAAATAAAATCTTAAAAAAAAAAAAATCTATATCCAACGTGGGGCCAGAAGTTTTTGTATTCTTAATTCTTGCAGGGGTGTGGGCGGCAGTAATAAACCTTTTATTTATTTATTTAGTGATAAACCTTTTAGGAAAAGAATTGTTTCATTGTAACTGGGCCTTAGATCTATCTGGATAAGTTCATCCAAATCATGACCCCAAATCAAGAGTCACATGCTCCTCTGAGTGACCCAGCCAGGTGCCCCCAAATTGTATTTTTCTTCATTAAGACAGCTACAAACTATAGAAGTTCGTGTCCTATGTGGCTGGTATATTTATCAGTTGACCATTTGTTTTTCCCCTGCGTTTGTTCTTAGGCAGTGACTAGTGCCTGAGGAATGTTATATATGTATATATACATGTATCCTACCTTAAGGGGTGAGGGTGGGGAGCTTGTGAGCTGTCACCTTGTGTTTTGCCCTCAGCTTGCCTTTTGCTCTCTCATCAGGTTTAATAGCCCCAGTCATAGCCTCGCTTTCTCAGTTTAGGACCATTCAAACAAACACAGAAACAAAACAAGGAGGAAGTACACAAATCCTTTTTATCCTAATTTGCATGACATACACCTCTTCAGGACACTTTATATACAACTGAAAACCAGCCTCTTTCTGTAGGAAAACTGTTTATTCTCTTGAGTGATCTCATTCATAGCTAACTGATGCAGGAAAACCAGATCTGGTTCCATTATGCGGTCTCCACACCCATGAGGTGGGTTTTAAGTGGTGGGTGATTATGTTGTAATTTAATGTAACCGGCCTGTGCCTGCTTCCTGGAATCCGTACTTCTTTCCAAACAGAAAAATTACCTCCATTCTCAGTGCTGGATGAAGTTTTGTTGAAGGACCGGGCAATCGGATGGCCAGAAAGCTCTTAGTTGATGCAGCTTGGGTATTTTTATAGGATTTTTCTTGAGCCTTCTATTTTTCTTACTGCAGCAAACACGGAGAACTTATGCCCAATGAACACGAGGTGCTCTATTGCTTACGTACCACGAATTTTGGTGAAATTAATTTCTACTCTACTGGAGAGCTTTTCACATGGTCTTAATCTTTGAAAGTTAAATCACAAATGTTGTATTTTGTGTTCAGCTTTTCTTTTTTTCTTTTTTAAAGATTTACTTCTTTATTTACTCATGAGAGACAGAGAGACGGAGAGAGGCAGAGACACAGGCAGAGGGAGAAGCAGGCTCCATGCAGGGAGCCGGACGTGGGACTCCGTCCGTACCCGGGATCACGACCTGAGCCAAGGCAGAGGCTCAATCGCGGAGCCACCCAGGCGTCCCTCAGCTTTTTGTATTCTTAATTCTTGCAGGGGTGCGGGTGCCAGTGATAAACCTTTTGGGGAAAGAATTGTTTCATTGTAACTGGGCCTTAGATCTATCTGGATAAGGTCATAGAAAACCAGCCTTTCTTGCTTTGTTTACGGACGCAGGGGTTCTTCTAGCGTTTCTTCTTTCCTGAACTTCTCATGTGCCAAAAGCTGCACGGATCTGTTTTGCCACAGTCTCACTTTTACAGCCACGCAAAGTGCGAGTCAAGTTCGGTGTCCGGCCTCAGGTACCTATGGGACTCCAGCTGGGGTCACCGCGCCCTGGTCCTCCCCGGCCCCCGTCTATCTTCCGCCTTTGCCGGTCGTTCCTTGCTGCATCCGGACCATCGGGGCGACGCCGGGGCGGCTACGGCCCTCGAGCTGGGCAGGGCGTGAGCGGCGCCGAGTCCAGCGCGGCGCCCCAGCCCGTCCCGGTGCCCTTTCTGGCTATTCCCATCCCCCTCCCGGCCGCCCGGCCAGACCTGGAAACCATAGAGAGCTCGCACAGCCCAGAGCGTCCCTCCCCCGCTCCCCCGGCCGCCGAGCGCTGACGCCGCGCCGCTGGGCGGGGCCTATGGAGGGGCCGCCGGAGAGGCGGGGGAAGCGGCCCGGAGGAGGGCTGGCCGGCCCTGCAGCGCCCCGCAGCGGCCGCGGCCGGAAGCGGTCTCGTCGGCCCTGCGGCGCTGGGTCCCTGACGCACGGAGCTCGAGAGCGAGAACGAGAGAGAAAGGGGCAGAAATGGCGGCTCCGCTCGGCTCCCGCTGAGGAGGGCGAAGCCGGTGGAGGGTCTGAGCTGCCGGCCGGGGCACCGCTCCCGCTTCCCGCGTTCCGCCTTCTCGCGCCTGCTTGTCTTCCTCTGCCCGACTCTCGCCTGTCGTCGGCGGCGCTGCGCAGAGTCCGGGTGGGCTCGCGTCTCCCGGCCCGGCTCCGCTGGCCCTGCCTGCCCGGCCGGCGCCGGCCTTCCTCGGCTCCCCGGGCGCGGCGGCGCGGGGCGGACCGCGTCCCCCGGCCGCACCATGGTGAACACCCGGAAGAGCTCTCTGCGTCTCCTCGGGTCCAAGTCGCCCGGGCCCGGGCCTGGGCCTGGGGCCGGAGCGGAGCCTGGGGCGACCGGAGGCAGCAGCCATTTCATCTCGTCTCGGACCCGCTCCTCCAAGACCCGCGCCGCCAGCTGCCCGGGCGCCAAGGCCGGGGGAAGCGGCGGCGCCGGCGGCGCTCTGGAGGAGGCCCGGGTAAGAGCGCGGCGGCGGGGGCCGGGGCCGGGGCCGGGGCCGGGGCCGGGGCGGCGGGGGCCGGCGGGGGCCGGCGCGGCCGCCGGGGCTTTGTCTGGCCGGGTCGGGGCGGGCAGCCTGCGGCGCGGACCGCTCGGGCGGCCGGAGCCGGGTGTGCGGGCGCGGGCGCGGCGGCCGCGGCTCCCGGCCGGGCAGGGCTGCGCCGCCGTGCTGCTCCGGCTCTTTTGTGTGGAGAGCAGGACCGGGGTCTTGGGGAGAGGGCTGGGGCGGGGGCGTCGGGGACGTCCGAGCGGCCGGCGTCCCGCGTCCTCGCCCGGCCTCGGAGGGGAGCGGTAGGAGCCGGAGCGAAGGGCCGGGGCGGCCGCAGGGGCCCGGGCGGGGAAGCCAAAGTTTCCCGCGGTGTCAGACCCTCCCCGCGAGCGTGTCAGCTGCCGCCGCTGTCTAACTCCTGCTCACTCTCCGAGTGTTTGGGGGTGGTGCGAGTTGGTGAGGCAGCGAGCGCAGAGCTCCGGTTGGCGGCCGGGCAGGAACGCTGAGAGAAAGTTTGTGGCTGCTCCGACACCAAACTTTAGGAACACAAATCAGCGCTGCCGCTTCCCCAGGCAGGGGAGGTGGAGCGGGACCCCGTGGCCGCGGGACGCGGCCGCTGGCCCGCGGGGGTTCCCGCCGGGGTTCCCGCCGGGGTTCCCGCCGGCACCGAGAGCCTTCCGGCCGCCACGGGGGCTCGTCCCGCGTCCGGGCTGTCCCCGCCGCCCTGCAAGTGCCTGGTCGCTCGGACGTCCGCGTTTCTGGTACGGGAATGGTCTAGAAAAGGTGAATTCGCCCACCATCGTCACCCGACCGCACGCGTGACGTTCGAACAAGGCTGTGTGATTTAGTTATTTTAAAAAAAGCGGTTGGTTGAAAGACCTTGACCTTTTATTATAAAACTCCAAGCTAAGCGCTTGTTTTGTCGCTTTAGGGGAATTGATCTAAGTTCGTGTGAGGAGGTTGGTTACGAATCCAGAAAAGAGTAATGCCTCTGTCTTGGCAAGAGGCTAATTTACGGAGAGTAATTTGGCCGGTAATTGCTAGTCATTTAAAATGCCCTTTTGAATCCACACCATTTTGTTATTCTTGCGGGAGAACAATATTTTATTTTGTATGGGGTCTACAAGATTATGGCTTGTGTGTGTGCTTTTTCTATCTCCTACTGTTCTGACGCTAATCAGAATGCACTGACGCAAATCATATATTTTACTGCCCTGTCCTGAAATCTGTATGTTGTATCTTTGAAAATATATTTGGCTTTTATTTTGCCAAAAGTCTGGTAAGTATTTGTAAAACTGTCTGGTTAGTAGACTATTTTGGGGGCTAACAGATCTCTTAGGTTCGAATAAGAAAGCTAAATCTGAAAGTTGTACAAACTGTTTAGAATAATTGCCCTGAAAACTTGGCTTTTTCTTCTATAAATTATTCCAAATGCGTACAGGCTTTTTGACTTTCTGAAGCTAACATATATTTTAAAATTAAAGTAAATTTAAGAAAGGTCTTCTACACCTAAGTACAAATAAAATGTTTAGAGTATAAGCATTTAATTGTAGTATAATAGTATGAATGCCTGCTCTATTAGAGCAGTGTCAGTTCATCCGAAGCAATTAGCTCATCTGTCACTGATCAGTTTGTGGTCCCATTTTTGAGTTCATGGATATCATGCTGTCCTTACCCCCTGAGGAATAAGGTGAAGTAATTTGTCAAGCAGCTGTTATGGAGATGTTAAAAGGCAAGGAATCAATAATCTAATGTAGAAATGCATGTTTGGTAGCTTCTAAATTGCTTGAGGAATGAAAGATACTAGAGGTTTTTCTAGAAGGATACTAATGAAACTTTGTTTCAAGTTCCTTTTAAAAATGCTTTAAAAGGCCGTAAATAACAGGCTAATGAAAATTTATATGTTTTTCACTTTTAAGAAGACTTGTCTTCTGGCTGTGGTAGATGATAGATCTAATGGCTTTCTCTGAAAAATTTGAGATTTACTAATCCTATGATTGGTCCTTTAAAAGGGGATAAGTTTATAATTCAGAATTTGTTAAGTTTATGGGACTGCATATTTATGAACCAATTTCTGTATATTTCTTTGTGAATATTCCTAAAGTGAGTTTATTTGAGTCTAGTAAGATCTTTTTAAGTTCCTTTTGTGAATGACAAGAATTTAGTCTCTTTGGTGTATCTAAAGGCACTTTTTCTTTGGGTTTTTAGACCTTTGTTAGTGTCTGTAAAAACTTACTTAATGGAAAATGGTTTGTGCTCTTGCTTTAGGAGACCCTTATTTTTGTAGGAAGAAATTTATTTTTCTTTATAAGATACATAGTTGAGGAAGTCCTCCTTTTTCTTCTTTTGTGTTACATTCTTCACTTTGCACTTGATGCTGATTTCTACCCCTCTCCAAGCCTCCCAGGATTCTTTTTTTTTTTTTTTTTTTAAATTTCATGAACTGTGTTTATAGAGTTTTTCATTTGCTTTAAAAAGCCATAAGACCATGAGCTGTGCTTATAATTTTGCCTTTTCCCCAAGTATGTGTAGAATGGGGAAATAAACATATGATGCATTCTGTAGGTTATTGCAATGATTTTCTTGTGCTCACACTTTTTAAATGTCAAGCTGACTTATGCAGTTAGTTGTAATTACTCTCATATCTGGCTTTTTTTTGTTTAGTATGTATGAAGTTTGACCTCTTTTAGGTCAGTTAATCTGATGATCAGTAATTAGCATTTGCTCCACTGAAGAGTCACTCTCAGCAAACAAACTAATATTGTATTCACAGAATTGGAAAGCAGTTTTTGAAAAATATTTCAGCTTTTTTTTTTTTTAAACTTCTGCTAGGCCTGTTTGCTTCATCACTAGCTTTTTGTACTTTTTGAGAAGGTTATATAATACTTTGAGTCCATATCTTAGTGGAGAGGGTTAAAATAAGTATATTGAGTAACTTTATAGGTAAACTTGCTTTATCTTAATTTCACCAAAAAAAATCTGTGAATCTTATAATATGCTCTTTTATCACTTTGTACTTATTCTTTTCCAATACTCATGTATTTACCAACATAATACAAGTAGAGTAGCGAGGAAGTTGATGGTTCAACATAGAAAAGGAGTCTGAGAGCAAAATGCAATAATGTATTTAACTCTCAGATGAGTAGGGAAAAGTACAAGTTCTTCAGAGTAGAGCAAGTTTTTCCTTATATGTATCAAGGTCTTGAATAATGTGTTAAAGTGTGTCCCCTGTCACAGTTTTGAACCAGAGAAGCTCTGTGGTGGCCAACTGAAAATGCAACTTAAATTCAATTACTGGCCATTTCTGTAGTCTGGATATTCAGACTTGCAGTTTTTAAGGTCACAGATTAAACTGACAACACCTGTAGAAGTGAGTGCATATTAATTAATGCTTTAAACCATTTTCCCTGGTCAGTACTCTTTGTAATCATTCTTTGGTAAGTCCCTGATTACTTGTCTCCTAAATACCTAATTATAGATAAACCTATAGCCTCTGGAAACCAGCTGGACAGGTGGTAGGATTACTACTTGTTAGGAGAACTATGGACCAAACCAAGTGGCTTCACCTGAATGGAGAGTACCCCCATCTCTTCAACGATCC
Organism: Vulpes lagopus; assembly: GCF_018345385.1. Lineage (NCBI taxonomy): Eukaryota > Metazoa > Chordata > Mammalia > Carnivora > Canidae > Vulpes > Vulpes lagopus. The sequence goes on from NC_054828.1 coordinate 115,289,263, forward strand.
ACTTCAGAAAAGTGCTGTGCTGTATTACTTTGAATTGTATATTTGGGATTTCTTTTACACAATGAAATTTCGTTTGTGTGCACGGCTGAGTTGATTTCTTGATATTTGGGTTCTTGGTCTTTTATTGGACATGTTTAATATTTGTTATGCCTCTGCTGTGGGAGGACTTTGTGAAAAATGAGTCATTGAGTAAAAGGCATTTGGGACTTTTGGATTAAAAACTTCTATGAAAGTACGAAGGGGGGAAAAAAACCCATACATAAAATGTTGTATCTAAATATGAGCTAGACAGTTTTACAGAGGTACATTGTGTGTGGCTTACGCCAAATGATAGAAAAATTAGTTACTAGGCTGTAACTTGTATTGTTAGATACTTTGAGTATATATATGCTGCAAGATTCTAAACTTCAGATGCTTTTGAGCTCTAAGTATTGTACGATTTTGTTTTCACTTTTAGATTGTATTCTAGTTTTATTTGGAGGTAGAATATATACCTTTGGTTAAAATTTTTCTCCCTTGGGGATGCCTGGCTGGCTCAGTTGGGGGAGAGCATATAACTCTTGATGTCGGGGTCATAAATTCAAGCCCCATGTTGGAGGTAGAACTTACTTAAAGAAATTCTTTCCTAGACTTTTTTTTTTTTTTTATTGGAATAGCCTATAACCTCCGCGAAGGTAGGCACTATATCTTATTTTTGCCCAATTGCTATATTCCTAGGGCTCTTTTGACACAGCATCTGACACGGAGAAGATGCGTAATATCTGTTAATGAATAGCATATTAAGGAGCCAGTTATTATTTTTAAAATATTTTATTTATTCATGAAAGACACAGAAAGAGAGAGAGGCAGAGACACAGGCAGAGGGAGAAGCAGGCTCCATGCAGGGAGCCCGATGCGGGACTCGATCCCAGGACTCTGGGGATCATGACCTAAGCTGAAGGCAGACAGGCAGACGCTTAACTGCTGAGCCACCCAGGCGTCCCGAGGAGCCAATTATTTTCTGAAAATAATGATGACTGGACTTTGAGAATAGAAGATTAAAAAAACAAAACACAGTCCCTACCTCTAGGGGTGTTACATATGAACAAGACAAGTCAGTTCAAAGTAAGGGCTAAATGAATGACGTAGATTCTCAATGGAATGAGTTCTAATTCTTTACTCAATTTTTTTTTTAAAGATTTTATTTATTTATTCATGAGAGACACAGAGAGAGGTAGAGACACAGGCAGAAGGGGAAGCAGGCTCCACACCGGGAGCCTGAGGTGGGACTGGATCCGTGGACTCCAGGATCATGCCCTGAGCCCAAAGCAGAAGCTCAACTGCTGAGCCACTCATGTGTCCCCTTTTACTCAGTGTTTGGAGTAGAAATCTTTGATGTTCTTTAAAGATGAGATGGTCATTTACAGCTGTATCCTGAGTGCCTACAGTATTGTCTGCCAAACGTAGTACTCAGTAAATAATTTTTGAGTGAATGAATGGAGCGTATGCTTTATTTTAAATTACTTTCAGGTTGATGATCTTCATAGTCATTGCATTTTGCTCTTCTGCCCATTGGTGGTATCCTAATAAGGAGAAGTGTAAACTAGGGTTTATTTAACATCTCATGCTAGGTGTTTAATGCCATCTCATTTAATCCCTGCAACCCTGTAAGACAGATGATGGTACCCTCCCATTTTACAGTTGAGGAAACAAGTTGTCAAAGAGGCTAAAATGGCCTATGGAAGACCAAATAGCTAATAAGTAATAAGTAGATTCAATATTGAAATCTAATTCTGTCTTTTCTATTTGTAAATCTTACTGTCTCATCTGTATTTATCCCTACTTTTTGATGTTTTTCAAACAGTACTTTTTTTTTTTTTAATTTTTATTTATTTATGATAGGCACACAGGGAGAGAGAGAGAGAGAGAGGCAGAGACACAGGCGGAGGGAGAAGCAGGCTCCATGCACTGGAGCCCGATGTGGGATTCGATCCCGGGTCTCCAGGATCACGCCCTGGGCCAAAGGCAGGCGCCAAACTGCTGCGCCACCCAGGGATCCCCCCTTTTTTTTTTTTTAAACTTATTTTTTTATTTTTTTATTTTTTAAATTTTTTTCTTTTAATTTTTATTTATTTATGATAGTCACAGAGAGAGAGAGAGAGAGAGAGGCAGAGACACAGGCGGAGGGAGAAGCAGGCTCCATGCACTGGAGCCCGATGTGGGATTCGATCCCGGGTCTCCAGGATCACGCCCTGGGCCAAAGGCAGGCGCCAAACCGCTGCGCCACCCAGGGATCCCCCTTTTTTTTTTTTTTTAATTTATTTTTTATTTTTTTATTTTTTAAATTTTTTTCTTTTAATTTTTATTTATTTATGATAGTCACAGAGAGAGAGAGAGAGAGGCAGAGACACAGGCAGAGGGAGAAGCAGGCTCCATGCACCGGGAGCCTGACGTGGGATTCGATCCCGGGTCTCCAGGATCGCGCCCTGGGCCAAAGGCAGGCGCCAAACCGCTGCGCCACCCAGGGATCCCTCAAACAGTACTTTCCACACATATCTGGAAAAGCAAAAAAGGTGGCTGTTATACAGTCAGGAAATACTCTATGAACTGTGTATAGACAGATTTTTACTAGACTATCTGGAGTTGTGTCTAGGATTGTATTGGGACTAAAAGTGGGAACAGTGGCCTGTAGGGATATGAAATACAGGATAGTGATTTTCAGTAATTGCTGCCTTATTTCAGGGGCTGGGTATAGGAAGAGGAGCAGACATGTTGTGGAGACATTTTGCAGTATTGTAAAGATGACTTGGGGAAAAAAAATCCGTATAAAGAGAGTAAGTCTGGGGCATTGTGATCTACAGTAGAGGTGTACTTGTGCTGCCATCTTTCCCCTCTGCTTGGCGATATTTATCAGTGTGTACATTTTCTTTTATGCTCTGAGAACCTGTTTATTTTGGGGGTAGATAAGTGTTTTCCATTTGAAAAAATGTCTTACGCTTTAAACCTCTTGAAAAGGCATTATATAGCATTTATAAATGAAAATAAATACTAATGAATTAAACACACTTAGCATTATTAGTTTGTGTCTGTATTCTAGGACCCAAATTAGAATCTCTGAACTGTGGTGTTTCACGTCCCCATAAAATGATATGTTCTCTGATCTTAGTAGACAGGAACTAGGAGAAAATGCAACCTAACTTTGGTGGTAAGGCTTGCTTGCTTATTCCTTTGTTCTTTCATTCAGTCAATAAATATTTATGAAGTTGTACTATATTAAAATGTAAGTGCACTGTGGGCAAACATTTTTGTCTCTTTGGTTCACTGTTACAGGATCCATGTTGCAAAAAGTCAGGGAGGCATCATTCACACTGCAGTCTATGTGAATTGCGCCCCCTGGAATTGTGCATTACAGTCTTTTTGTGGTATATGCTGCAGTTTACATCCTCATACAATGTCCTTTGAGGACTTGATATAGGAATTTCTTTGAGCTACACAGGAGTGAAATAGAGTATACGTGTACTTAAATACTACTTGACATTTGCTGTTCAGGTCTCTACTTTTAGGAGTAGTTTATCGCAGTGCCTGTATCCCCAGACACCTGCCAGTATTTGGCAATAACTAGCTTTTTTTTTTTTTTTTTAAGATTTATTTATTATTTATTTATTTATTTATTTATTTATTTATTTATTTATTTATGAATGACAGAGAGAGAGAGGCAGAGGGAGAAGCAGACTCCACGTCGGGAGTCTGACGTGGGACTTGATCCCGGGACTCCAGGATCACGACCTGGGCCAAAGTCAGGCACTAAACTGCTGAGCCACCCAGGGATCCCCAATACCTAGCTTTTTAATTGCTTTTCTTTGGTTATGAATTTTGTGAACAATTCTTTTTTAAAGATTTTATTTATTCATGAGAGACAGAGAGAGAGGGAGAGGGAGGCAGAGACACAGGCAGAAAGAGAAGCAGGCTCCCCATGCAGGGAGTCAGATGTGGGACTCTATCCGGGGACTCCAGGATCTTGTCCTGGGCCAAAGGCAGACGCCCTACTGCTAAACCACCCAGGTGTCCCTTATGAACAACTCTTTATGTCCATAGTAGTTTTTTTTGGTTTATCTCTAAAGTGCTGTTAATATTTTTTGCTCATTTTTTCCCTCTTTTCTGCTGAAGTTATTTTTTCTTGTTTTCAGTGGCTTTTAGTCTTGTGCCATAGTAAGGGATACTATTTATGTCATGACCCTTTTCATAATATAATCTTTCCTCTTTAGATCTTTGGTTTATTTTATTCTAGACAACCTGTCCTTTGGGGTGCCACTTGATAATATGCCAAAGTTTCTGTATATGTTCTGCTCTGATCTCTCTATTCTTTTTTTTCTTGGCCTGTTTATTCTTGTGGCAGTACCACACAGTTTTCATGACTGTGGTTTAGAAGTATATCTTAATATCCTAAATGATAAGTTCCTCTTTTTTTTTTCCTCTTTTGTTTTTTTCAAAGTTGACTTAGATTTTCAAGGATCTTCATTCTTTTCATACACATTTTTAGTTAAGATTATGGAATTCCTCAAAAGATCCAGCTAGAACTTTAATTGGGAGAGTATTTGATGTATATGCTGCCAAAGTGAACATGGCAAAGTATTTGAATTCCTAGATTAATTTTCAGAGAATTGGCACCTTTGTAATAAATCCAAGAGCAAGGAACATCATTCAACATAACCTAGTTTGTATATTTCTCTTGTGGAATTTGATGCTTTCCTTGTGACCTAATATACTGTCAATTTTGGTAAGTGTTTTGTATGCTGTATTTTTATTTGTCACAAGAAAATATATGTGATGGAAAACATTAGGAGATGGAAATACTATAGTGTGGATTTATTGATTATTTGATACTTAAATCTCTTGTCTCATGTTAAGATTCTAATTTTTTTGTTGTTCAAATTCTCCTGTTTTGTGTGTGTATGTGTTTTTAAAGATTTGATTTATTTATTCATTAGAGACAGAGAGACAGAGAGAGAGAGAGAGAGAGAGAGAGGCAGAGACATAGGCAGAGAGAGCAGTAGGCTTCCCGCAGGGAGACCTAAGTGGGACTCCATCCTGGGACTCCAGCATCACGCCCTGGGCCTAGGGCAGATGCTCAACCGCAGAGCCACCCAGGTGTCTCTGTGTGTGTGTTTTATTTTTAAAGATTGATTGATTCATTAGAAATACTGAGAGAGAGAGAGAGGCAGAGGGAGAAGCAGGCTCCACGCAGGGAGCCCGACACTGGACTTGATCCCAGGTCTCCAGGATCACGCCCTGGGTCGAAGGTGGCGCTAAACTGCTGAGCCACTGGGATGCCCTGTGTGTGTGTTTTATTTTTTTTTAAATTTTATTTATTTATTTATGATAGTCACAGAGAGAGAGAGAGGAAGAGACACAGGCAGAGGGAGAAGCAGGCTCCATGCACCGGGAGCCCGACGTGGGATTCGATCCCGGGTCTCCAGGATCGCGCCCTGGGCCAAAGGCAGGCGCCAAACCGCTGCGCCACCCAGGGATCCCTGTGTATGTGTTTTAAATAAGTTCTATACCTAACCTGAGGCTTGAACTCATCATCCCAAGATCAAGAGTTACTCTACTGACTGAGCCAACCAGGAGCCCCTATATGTTTTAACCCCATGTATATATTTTTAAAGAGACTTACTTTATTTTATTATTATTTTTAAAGATTTTATTTATTCTCGAGAGACACACAGAGAGGGGCAGAGACTTAGGCAGAGGGAGAAGAGGCTCCCTATCGGGAGACTGATGTGGAAGTTGATCCCAGGACCCTGTGATCATGACCTGAGCCAAAGGCAGACACTCAATGACTGAGCCACGCAGGTGCCCCCCCGCCAAAGATTTTATTTATTTATTCTATGAGACTTTTTACATTAAAATTGTTTCTAATTTCCTTCCTGCTTTATTCTTGATTCATTTATTGTCTAGAAGTATATTGCTTACTTTTCCAAACAGTGGGCATTTATTTTCTTTCTATATATCTATTTATTTTTAAAAATATTTTATTCGAGAGAGAGAGAGAGAGAGAGAGAGAGAGAGAGGCAGAGACACAGGCAGAGCGAGAAGCAGGCTCCATGCAGGGAGCCCGATGTGGGACTTGATCCCTGGTCTCCAGGATCACGCACTGGGCTGAAGGCAGGCGCTAAACCGCAGAGCCACACAGGGATCCCTGTTATTTAGTTTAATACCACTGTGTTCAGAGAACATATTGCATAGGATTTCAGTCTCTTGAAATTTGTTCTGACTTATTTTTTCACCTTATTTATGGTTAGGTTTTTTTGGTAAATGTTCTGTGTGCTCTTGGAAAGAATGCGGATTCTGCAATTGGGGGTGCAGTGTTAGAAATAATGCCCAGTTGGTCATATTTATGAACCTTCTGCTGGTTTTTTTTTTTATTTACTTATTTTTATAGGGATGAGGAGAGAGAGAGAGAGAAATAATTGGGGAATGGGGAGAAGAATCTTAAGCAGGCTCCACTCCCACTGCAGGAGCTTGTCTCAGAGTTTGACCTTATGACAGTGAGGGCAGCCCCCGTGGCGCAGCGGTTTAGCGCCGCCTGAAGCCTGGGTTGTGATCCTGGAGACCCAGGATCGAGTCCCACGTCAGGCTCCCTGCATGCTTCTCCCTCTGCCTGTGTCTCTGCCCCCCTCTCTCTCTCTCTCTCTCTCTCTGTCTCTCATGAATAAGTAAATAAAATTCTTAAAAAAAAAAAAAAAAAGAAACTTTATGACAGTGAGATGATGACTTGAGCTGAAATCAAGAGTTGGACCCTTAACCTACCAAGCTACTACCTTGGCTTACCTCTTTTAATGCTCCATCTTCCTTCCTATGCTATATTGTCTAGAATTTTAGTTCTGACTTTTTAAAATTTATTTTTATTTTTATTTATTTTAATTTTTTATTTATTTTAATTTTAATTTTTTAAATTTTTATAAAGATTTTATTTATTTATTCATGATAGACACAGGGGGAGAGAGAGGCAGAGACACAGGCAGAGGGAGAAGCAGGCTCCGTGCAGGGAGCCCGATGTGGGACTCAATCCCGGGACTCCAGGATCGTGCCCTGGGCCAAAGGCAGGCGCTAAACTGCTGAGCCACCCAGGGATCCCCTAGTTCTGATTTTTTAATGGATGTAAGTACTTTGTCTTTTTCTTTAATTTTGAGTTTTTTCCAGTAGCAGTAAATTTTTCTAAGATATCAATTATCTTTTTATATTTTATATTATCATCTTTTATTTCTTGTCTTTGTGAATACTTCCTCCAAGAATATTTTCAGTTTGGGGCTTTTTGTGACAAACTTTCTGTGGTATTAGACAGCTGAAAATATTTTCATTATGCTCTGTCATTTAAATTTTTTTTTTTTTAATTATTTATGATAGTCACAGAGAGAGAGAGAGAGAGAGAAAGAGGCAGAGACACAGGCAGAGGGAGAAGCAGGCTCCATGCACCGGGATCCCGACGTGGGATTCGATCCCGGGTCTCCAGGATCGCGCCCTGGGCCAAAGACAGGCGCTAAACCGCTGCGCCACCCAGGGATCCCATGCTCTGTCATTTAAATAAAAAAACTGGGGGAAGGCAGCCTGGTGGCTTAGCACCGCCTTCAGCTCAGCTCGGGATCCTGGAGACTTGGGATGGAGTCCCATATCCAGCTCCCTGCATGGGGCATGATTTTCCCTCTGCCTGTGTCTCTGCCCCCCCCCCCCCCCTCTCTCTCTCTCTCTGTGTCTCATGAATAAATAAGTAGAATCTTAAAAAAAAAAAATTGGGGGTTGCCTGGTGGCTCAACGGTTGAGTATCTGTCTTTGACTCAGGGCGTGATCCCAGGATCTGGGATCCCAGTCCTATATCGGACGGACTCCCTGAGAGGAGCCTGCTTCTCCCTCTGCCTATGTCTCTGCCTCTCTCATGAATAAATAAATAAATAAAATGTTTAAAAAAAATAAATTGGCTGAATACAAAATTCTAGGTCCAGTACTTAAAAAATACTGCTTTATTGTCATCTTGTCTCTAGTGTTACTCTTGAAGTTTGATGTTGGTCTAATTCTCTTCTTTTTTGTAGATGTTCTTCCTCTTTTGAAGCTTACAGATCTTTTTTTTGTCTGTGCATAAATTTTGCTAATTTTAGGCGTGGTCTTTTCCTTCACCTTTTTCTTCTTTGGCAGTCTTAGCATCTTAGCTCTTTTAGTCTTCGGTTTTTCATCTTTATTTATTTATTTTTTTGGTTTTTCATCTTTTTAAGATTGTTAACTTATTTCTTTTTATTTTATTTTTTAAATACATTTTTTTTAAAATTTTTATTTATTTTTGATAGTCACAGAGAGAGAGAGGCAGACAGAGACGCAGGCAGAGGGAGAAGCAGGCTCCATGCACTGGGGAGCCCGATGTGGGATTCGATCCCGGGTCTCCGGGATCGCGCCCTGGGCCAAAGGCAGGCACCAAACCGCTGCGCCACCCAGGGATCCCTATTTTTTAAATACATTTTTTAAGTAATATCCATATCTAAAGTGGGGCTCAAACTCATGACTCTGAGATCATGAGTTCATGCTCTTCTCATGAGCCATCCAGGCTCTGAATTGTCCTGAATTGCAGGCTCTGAATCTGTCCCTGAATTGATTGATAATTAAGCAAACTGGTTTTGAGCACTTTTGATCCCTCACTGGAGCAATTTACCTACAGTTACTTGAATAAACAAGAAACTTAGTTACTTTTTTTTTTTTTTTTTAAAGATTTTGTTTATTTACTCTTGAGAGACACACACACACACACAGAGGCAGAGACATAAACAAAGGGAGAAACAGGCTCCATGCAGGGAGCCCGATGTGGGACTCGATTCCGGGGCTCCAGGGTCATGTCCTGGGCCGAAGGGAGGAGCCCAATCACTGAGCCACCCAGGCACCTGAAACTTAGTTACTTAAGCTACTTGGTACTTATTGTGGCTGACCCCTGTTGACCATTTTGGTGTCCATATTGTTAAGAGGCCTATTTGGGAGAAAGCCTTGAAGTTGCTTGATAAAAGTTCATTTCCTTTACAACTGTTAACACCTTTTAACTAGAGCATACTCCAGTGCTCACACTCAGGATGAGTGTTGTGGTTGTGTACATGATTGTGCAAGTTAAGGGAAGCTACTTTTGAAAAACCAAACTCCATTGCAGAGCTATACTTCCTTTTTAATCAATGACACATAATATAAATTTTAAATGTATATATAGAAACAGGAAGAGCTCATTAACAGATGTGCACAAATGAGATGGCAGCACAAATTTATGAACTGGTGAGTGGATTCTATGTTAAAAATTTGAAAATAATTTAAAATTTAGAATTTTAATTTTTTAGTTTTTACCATTCTAATTCAATTTCCAAATTTATTAGATGGGAGAATTGAAGGGAAGTGATAGTTGCTCAAGGGCATACAATTATTTAGAAGCAGCAGTTCAAATGCAAATGAAAACTCCCTCCCTCCCTCCCTCCCTCCCTCCCTTCCTTTTTCTTAAAATTTTATTTATTGATCCCGGGTCTCCAGGATCACACCCTGGGCTGAAGGCATAGCAGCTAAACCGCTGAGCCACCTGGGCTGCCGCCGCCTTCTTCTTTTTTTTTTTTTATAGTAAATCTCTACATTCCAATTTGGGGCTTGAACTCACGACCCTGAGCTCAAGAGTTGCATACTCTTCTGCCTGAACTAGCCAGGTGCCCCAGGAAATTTTGTTTTTAAAAATTCTTAGTATCTTTAATTGAGTAATTCTGTGTGTCAGACACTGAAGATACAGGAATACACAAGATTCTTGACCTTAGCTCTTTGCAAAGTATTTTATTTTTATTTAAAAATTATGAGGGGTGCCTGGGTGGCTCAGTCAGTTAAGCATCTGACTTCAGGTCATGATTTCAGGGTCCTGGGATTGATCCCCGCATCAGGCTCTGTACTCAGGCAGGAGTCTGCTTCTCTCCCACTTCCCCTGTCCTTCCCCCTACTCGTTCTCTCTCTCTCAAAACATTTAAGAATAAAAAAATACAATCCTTAAAAATATTACAAAAGTACTTCTTTTTTTTTTATTATTTTTTTTTACAAAAGTACTTCAAACAACATGGAAGTGCACAGAAAAAAATAAGACCTGCCCCTCCTCCCCTAATTCCTCCAGTTCATTCTTCCTAGCAGTAACCACTGTTAAACCTGGTATACATTGGGGGCACTTTGGGTGGCTCAGTGGGTGAGCACATCTGCCTTTGGCTCGGGTCATGATCTTGGGGTCCTGGGATTGAGCCTGCATCGGGCTCCCTGCTCAGTGGGGAGTCTACTACTTTCTCTCTGCTGCTCTTGCCCTGCTTGTGCTCTCTTTCTCTGTCAAATGAATAAATAAAATCATTAAAAAGGGTATTCATCCTTCCAGACCATTCACATGTATGTATGGGTAATTTATATGTGTATCATTTTATTTTATTTTATTTATCCATGAGACAGAGAGAGGCAGAGACACAGGCAGAGGGAGAAGCAGGCTCCATGCAGGGAGCCCAATGAGGGATTCGATCCTGGGGCCCCGGGATCCTATCCTGAGCCAAAGGTAGGCACTCAACCATTGAGCCACATGGGCGTCCCTATATGTGTATCTTTTGAACAAATGGAATTATAACCTATATAGTATTTATGACAGTAAATTATGTGTCATGTATTTTTTTTTTTGTATTAGTCTTTTCTTGATGACTTTCTAATATTTTGTTGTATCATACCATCACTTAGGTAAACATTCCCTATTGGTACACAGGTTGTCATCAGGTTTTTTTCTTTGTCATCAGGTTTTTATTATTTTTTAAAATTGGTTAATTTTTTAAAAAGATTTTATTTATTCATGAGAGACTCACAGAGAGAGGCAGAGACACGGGAAGGGGGAGGAGCAGGCTCCATGCAGGAAGCCCCATGAGGAACATGATCCTGGGACTCTGGGATCACGCCCTGAGCCAAAGAAGTCAGACTCTCAACACTGAGCCACCCAGACGTCCTTTTTTTTTTTTTTTTTTTTAAAAGACTTTACTTATTTATTAGAGACACAGAGAGGCAGAGACATAGAGGGAGAAGGTTTTTAATATTATAAAATAGCAGAAAATGATTATTTTTCATAGGTGAAGTTGGAATTATGGAGTCAAAGGTGTATATGTATTTTTAATTTTTATAGGTTTTTCCAGATTGTTCTTTAAACATTTTGGTTAAATCAGTTTGCACCCCATTCGTCAACGGTCTCAGAATTACTAAGTTTTTACATATCTTTTTTGGTGGCTGATTAAGGACTTAGGCTTTAACCTTCTTGAAGAGCAGAGACTATCTTGTCATCAAGTATCTTTAGAATCTAACACAATAGATGCTTAATAAGTTTTGTTTATGAAAGGAATGAATCACTGAAGAGAATTTAATAAGCTTATGGAGTTATATTAATTCTACAAAGCCAAGCAAGTACCCTTACTTGAGACTGTATCCACTGTTAGGGTGTAGGTGTAATATTTGTTCTTCTATGCCCTCACCTGGTTCTTGTAAACAATATTATGAGGTGAATAGTAGTTTTTAATTACAGTGGTAATGCTGCTATATAAAACTGGTCCTGTCCAATATTTACGTCTGTGGCATTTTTCTGTACCTATGTCTTTTTCTCATTTTAAGTATCTAGTTAGATTAAAAATTATTTTTCAGGAAGAAAAATGTATCCTAAATTAGACTTTTTTTTTTATAATTTCTCAGTTTATTTCTATAACATTTCTTTGTATATTCTTTTCATATATTCATTCTTATTTAGAAATCTTAAACAAGTAAGCCATTGCTCTTGGGATATTTGAGTAAAATTCAGGATCTTTTGTGTGCCTGAAGTTTCAGACTTTGGAATAGCATTGGCTCTAAACAAATAAATCGTAGTGTGAGTTTTGTTTTCTGCAGTCATGGTAACTGCTGAAAGAAAAAGAAAGTGCTTTTCTAAGCTTTTTCATGAAAGCAGTACTTATTAAAAAAAAAAAGGTTGAAAAAAGGACTGTCTTATATAGGAAGTGGGAAAATATTGATTGTACTTATATACTTTTTTGATCCAACCTTGGGTGATAATGTTCCTATTTTGTTTATTTTTTGTCTCTTTGAGGATCTTTTTCTCATGAGTTATCTTACTCTTTAAAGTTTTATTTTACTCTCTTTTATGCTTTATTTACAAGAAACCCGGTCATCTTAACTTTTATTTTTAATTTTTTTTGTTTTTATTTTTTTTTTAAAGATTTTATTTATTCATGAGAGACACAGAGAGAGGGAGGCAGAGACATAGGCAGAGGGAGAAGCAGGCTCCATGCGGGAGCCGAATGTGGGACTTGATCCCGGGTCTCCAGGATCACGCCCTGGGTGGAAGGCTGGCGCTAAACCGCTGAGCCACCCAGGCATCCCCTTTATTTATTTTTTTAAAAGACTGTTTGAGAGAGAGAAAGAGAGGGGCAGAGGGAAGGGGAAAGAGAAATCTCAAGCCAACTCTACATGAGCATAAAGCCTGATATGGGGCTCCATCCTACGACCCTGAAATTGCAACTTGAGCCAAAACCAAGAGTCTAATGCTTAAAGGACTGTGCCACTCAGAGGCCCCTTTATCTTATATTTTAAGAAAAGTCTTGGTGTGCCTGGCTGGCTCAGTTCATAGAGCATGTACTCTTGATCTTAGGGTCATGAATTTGACTTTTTTTTTTTTTTTTTTTAAAGAGGGGTCATGAATTTGAGCTCCACATTGGGAGTGGAGCTTTTTTAAAGAAAAAAATAAGGGAGGGGCATTAAAAAAATAAAAAAGATTCTTCCCTGACTTCTTTGACTTTTTAACCTCTTTAGATTGTTTTTCTTTTTCTTTTCTTCTTTTTTAAGATTTTGGATTTTTTTTTCTATAGATTTTGTTTATTTATGAGAGAGAGAGAGACAGGCAGAGGAAGAAGCAGGCTCTATGCAGGGAGCCCAACGTGGGACTCGATCCCAGGTCTCCAGGATCACACCCTGGGCCCAAGGTGGTGCTAAACCACTGAGCCACCCAGGCTGCCCTGTTTCATTTCTTTCTTCACACTGACACTTCCTGTAAGAATCTCTGTGACCCAGCAATTACGCTATGAGGGATTTATCCCAAAAATACAAATGTAGTGACCCTAGGATCCCTGGGTGGCGCAGCGGTTTGGCGCCTGCCTTTGGCCCAGGGCGCGATCCTGGAGACCCGGGATCGAATCCCACATCAGGCTCCCGGTGCATGGAGCCTGCTTCTCCCTCCGCCTGTGTCTCTGCCTCTCTCTCTCTCTCTCTATCATAAAAAAAAAAAAAAAAAAAAAAAAAAAAAGTAGTGACCCAAATACCGTGCTGTATTTATAGCAGCAATGTCCACAATAGCCAAATTATGGAAAGAGCCCAAATGTCCATCGACAAATGAATGGATAAAGAAGATGTGGTGCATTTACACACACACACAGACACACACACACACACACACACACAGACACACACACACACAGACACATAGTATATTACTCAGCCATAAAAAAAGAAATCTTACTATTTGCAATGACATGGATGGAACTAGAGGGTATTTTATACTAAGCGAAATAAGTCAGTCAGAGAAAGACAATTATCATATTTCATGTGGAATTTAAGAAGCAAAACAGGATTATAGGGGAAGGGAGGGAAAAATAAGAGAAAATCAGAGGGAGACAAACCATAAGAGACTCTTAATCAATCATAGGAAACAAACTGAGGGTTGCTGGAGGGGAGAGGGTAGGGAGATGGGTTAGCTGGGTGATGTAATGAGCATTGGGTATTATAAAAGACTGATGAATCACTGAATCTACCTCTGAAACTAATAATACATTATATGTTAATTAATTTAATTTAAATAAAATAATAAAAAGGGTATAGTTCCATAGTCCTCACCTGTACCTTCTCATTGCTGAATTCTTTAGCGATTTCTCTCCTGCATTTCACAAAGGTTGCCCTATCAGAAGTTATAGTGGTGTTCTAAATTCCAATCCACAGGTTTATTACCTTTTTCCCATTTAGTCTTTTTGAAAGAAACTTCCACTCCCTGTTTTAGTGAGACACTGTATTTCTCTCTATTTTGTACAAGATCCTATCTGCTCTTTGATTGAATATAGGCATTTTTTAAGAATTATACTTGTTTTTTCATTTTATATATTATGTATGATCCTTCTTTGTACATTTTTAAAAAGATTTTATTTATTTGAGAGAGTGCGTGCCTGCATGCATGCACACAAGTTGGGGGAGGTAGAGGGAGGGAGAGAAGCAGACTCTCTGTTGAGTATGGAGCCAGATGTGAGGTTCCCCGATCTTGATCCCAGTACCCTGAGATTACGATCTGAGCTGAAGTCAGACCCTTAACCAACCCAGGTGCCCCTGACCTATGATCCCTCTATTATAATGTCATATCTATGTCTAGTCCTCACCTCACTCTATCTCAGAGCTGCATTTCCCACAGTCTGATAGACATCTCCCTACATTTCTGGCTAGAATTCTAAACCCAACTTTCTTTCTTTCTTTCTTTCTTTCTTTCTTTTTTTTTTTTTTTAAGATTTTATTTATTCATGAGAGATACAGAGAGGGAGAGAGAGAAACAGATACACAGGTAGAGGGAGAAGCAGGCTTCATGCAGGGAGCCCGATGTGGGACCCCATCCCCCCATCCCGGGACTCCAGGATCACTCCCTGGGCCAAAGGCAGGCGCTAAACCGCTGAGCCACCCAGGGATCCCCCCAACTTTTTTCTTAAGGTTTTTTTATTTTTTTATTTTTTTATTCAGAGAGATGTAGAAACACAGGCAGAGGGAGAAGCAGGCTCCATGCAGGGAGCCCATCCTGGGACTCAGTCTCAGATCCCCGGATCACGCCCCGAGCCAAAGGCAGATGATCAACCACTGAGCCACCCAGGCATCCCTAAACCTAACTTTTGAAATTAGAATTCACCATTACACTTCTTCCTTTAACATCTGTCTCCTGGCTTCCCTCCACATCCACTAAAAAATGACAACCCCTTTTTTTAAAAAAAATTTTTATTTATTCATGAGAGACACAGAGAGAGACAGAGAGACAGACACAGGCAAAGGGAGAAGCAGGCTCCATGCAGGAAGCCTGATGTGGAACTCGATCCAGGGACTCCAGGATCACGCCCTAGGCCGAAGGTAGCGCTAAACCACTGAGCCACCTGAGCTGCCCGACAACCACTTTTAAACCTGTAGTTACTGTGCTTATTTGAATGCTGGTGTCACTAATTTCTTAGTAATTCTGCTTCCTGGAATCAATATCTTATTTTTGACTTCCACTTCCATGCAGACTTCCAGTTCTGCATGAGGCCATCGTGAAGCCTTGAATTAGTCTCATGGTCTGTTAATTCAACCATCTCCTTGACTTTCTCATTTTTTAATGTCATACTTGCATAAGTTCTTTTTGTCTTTACTTTAAAATCTAAGTTCTAGGGCAGCCCTGGTGGTGCTGTGGTTTGGCGCCGCCTGCAGCCCAGGGCGTGGTCCTGGAGACCTTGGATCGAGTCCCATGTCAGGCTCTCTGTATGATGCCTGCTTCTCCCTCTGCCTGTGTCTC
The DNA here is from genome assembly GCF_018345385.1 of Vulpes lagopus. Lineage (NCBI taxonomy): Eukaryota > Metazoa > Chordata > Mammalia > Carnivora > Canidae > Vulpes > Vulpes lagopus. The sequence continues at coordinate 115,304,858 of NC_054828.1, forward strand.
TGCCCGCCCCCCCCCCCCCCCCCCGTCTCTGTGAATAAATAAATAAAATATTTAAAAAAATAAATAAAATCCAAGTTCTAGATTTCTGACAAATTCTGATCTGAGCAGGAAGTCTTTCCTAAGAAGTAGAGCAGCATAAATTGTTTTCTGCTTCATTATTCTAAAGTTCTTTTGCCTGTTTTTTGAGATTTGTGGTAGAATAATGGCCAGTATTTATAGTAGCTGATGAGTATGGCTTAAGAGACTCTAAGACTCAAGGAGAAAATGATTTTTGCTAACTGAAAAAATTATATTTAAGATGAGAATTTGGAGTAAAAAGTCATTTAGGTGGGAATGATTTTGTTTTCATTGTACTTTTATTTTCTTGAGCATTTGGCACTGTAACATTTCTCTTGGAAGTTACCTCGTCTTTGAATCATGTTCCTCTGACCATTCTTTGTGCTCCATTATCATGTTTTTACAAAATAAAGTCTGCATCATTTATGATGTCTTTGTTCATCTCTACTAGCAGTTTCATTGTTTTTGTTTTAAACAAATTGTATACTTCCATTATGGGACTTACTATAATGTGCCATATAGCATCATCGTGACTATCAACCCAGTAGATTGTGTGTTGAGTTCAAGTAGGTCTTAATCCTTTTAACCATTGTCCTACACGTCTTTTTATTTTTTTTTTAAGAATTTATGTATTTATTCGTGAGAGACATGGAGAGACAGAGGCAGACACACAGGCAGAGGGAGAAGCAGGCTCCATGCAGGGAGCCTGATGGTGGGACTCGATCCCAGCACTCCAGGATCACGCCCTGGGCTGAAGGCAGCGCTAAACCACTGAGCCACCCAGGTGTCTCTGTCCTACAAGTCTTTTTTTGTTTTTGTTTTTGTTTTTGTTTTTGTTTTTGTTTTTGTTTTTTTGTTTTTTTGTCCTACAAGTCTTAAGTACACATCGGGTCCTCAGTAAATGTTTGCTAAATGAAATTATTCCTTTAGTCTGAGATGCCTTTCTTACTCATGGATTGTAATCACTGACACAAATTGCTAAATGACTATGGGTAGATTGTGTAATCTCTCTTAAGTATCTTTGTTCTGAAACTGGCAACGCCTTCCCTCAAAGAGTTAGGTTATAATTAACTAGTAAAAAACTTTGAAGATGAAAAAGTTAAAGTTGATCGTTAAGATCATCCTATTAAAGGCAAACTGTTAGTATCAGGTTTGCAGGTAGAAGCTTTCCCAGGGGTACCTGGGTGAATCAGCAGCTGAGTGCTTGCCTTTGGCCCTGGGGCATGATCCTGAGTCCCAGGATCCAGTCCCACATCAGGCTCCCTGGAGCCTGCTTCTCTCTCTGCCTGTGTCTCTGCTTTTCTCTCTGTCTCTCAGAAATTAATAAACACAAATATTTAAAAATAAAAAATAAAAAAATAATAAAAGCTTTCCCAAAGCTTGAAGTTAATTAAATGGTGTTGAAGTATAGTTAATTTGTATGTATTTACATTTTGGTTATTTACTTATTCTGAGATCTCTGTCATAGAGCCAGGTTCAAAATGAAACCCCACCATGATAAGGAAAACCGCAATAGAATAATGCAGCAATTGGGATGATGTGCTTCACATACTTAAATTGTATTATATGCTAGAAGTTCTCAAACTTTTGGGTTCTAAGAATCATTTGGAGCCCCTTGTTAAAAAAATTCGAGAGATCCTAGTTAGGGTTATGTTTCTTTAAATGAGATCAGATGATTTCTGAATCAGGTAGTATGTAGGTAATGATTTTGAGAGACACTACTGAATGGAACTGAAAAAAGCTAATATGAGAGAATGAGTAGTAAATAAGCCTATAAATTTGGGGCTGGCTCAGTTGCAAGTACATGATTTTTTTTTTTTTTTTAAGATTTTATTTATTTACTCATGAGAGACACAGAAAGAGAGAGAGGCAGAGACATAGGCAGAGGGAGAAGCAGGTTCCATGCAGGGAACCTGATGTGGGACTTGATCCCGGCACTCCAAGATCACGCCCTGGGCAGAAGGGAGGTGCTCAACCACTGAGCCACCCAGGCGTCCCAAGATAAGGGTCTTGAAGGGTAAGTGGTAGGATTTGATTAGGAGTAATGCCTGCTGGGACTGTCTAAATTGGTGAAGTAGTTCACAGGTATCTTTCTGTATTCACAACATACCTTAGTTTAGAACACATGACATTGCTTCCTCAGTGACTACTTGTTGAATTTGTTATTAAATAATGCTTTTCAGACACTTATGTGCACAGGAATCAAATTTTTTTCTGATTGGAAAGTCTGGGATGGAGCACATTTGGAGTGACAAAGGTAGAGTAATCAAGTCCTGGATGAGTGGTTGCATTAGATGACCTTTAGGACACTCTTTAACCTTAGTATTTTTAGAAATGTCTAAGGTGGAATGTTTGAGAAAATAGAACTGTTGTATATTAGGAATGGCAGGACCTAATTTTTTTCCCCACTCTGGTTTTGTCATAATTGTTAGCCATGTGATGTTGGGCTAGTTAATATACTCCATTAAAGGGTGAGGGTTGGAGAAGGAAAGAGGCTGAGGAAGTGAAATAGTAATTTTAAGATTTATTATTAGAAAGAGCGTGAGTGAGTAGGAGGAGGGACAGAGGGAGAGGGGGAGACAAGCACACTCCCCACTGAGTGCAGAGCCTGATGCAGCTTGATCCCACGACTCTGAGATCACGATCTGAGTCAAAATCCAGTTGGTTCCCCAAAATAGTGCATTTTAAAAAAGCACTCATTTGTTAACTACAGTAAGCATGTTTATTGATAAGGGCTATTACATGATTCCATTGCATCTTAAATAGTTTTTCCTTCTTTACTGAGTATAGTTTGGAAGTAGCTAACCAGTTTTTCTTGGTAATTTAAACTGTATAATAAGTGGTGCTGTATGTTACACAACTAATAGGTTTATTTTCCTTAATTATAGATAGTCCTATGTGTGAATATCTGTTAATTTTTCCCTTTCTGTCATTTAGTATGAATGTGGCTTGTGGCTCTTGTAGCTCCTGGCAAATTGTATTACACCACAAAATCAGAAATTGGTCTTTTTGTAAAAAAAAAAGTCTTTCAGTAAGTGAGTGTTAAATCTATAGGTTATATTTGAATATCTTTAAACATCTATAGTATTACAAGTTTTTTTAAAATGTAAGCCCTAAGTACAACATGGAGCTTGAACTCAAGACCCTGAGATCAAGAGTTCCATGCTCTAGCAGCCGAGCTAGCCCGGCACTGCTATTACGAGTATTTTTTAAGTTTGTTTGTTAATGGCTACACTTTGGTTATTTGTGAATGTACTTGTCTTGCTTTGGGAGATATGATTTAGAAGTGTGCATTTATGAAAAGGGTAGTTCTTATATTTTTTTTAAATTTGTAACATAAAAGGAAATAAAACCATATATTTATATGGTAACATATTAAAAATGGTCATACATACCTTTGAAATACTGATCTATCATGTCAAAAAAGTATTAGCATATGAATTAAATCATCTCTAAAGTAAAGGTGATCTTTCCTCTGCCCTCTTACCCACTTTCCCAATATCCAAGGAATTGAGTGGTGAAGAGGAAAGCTGCTGTGTGGACAATGACCTTGCTGTAGTCTGAGAACATGTGGCTGGGGAGAGAATAATGGAAATGTGATGGATGGAGGTCTCTGATTGAGAAATTGGTTAAACAAATTATTCTTTGAAAAAGCAAATAAATAAATATATTGAAGATAATAGAAGCCAGGTTCCTCCCTGAGAAGAGCTTACAAACGTAAAAGGGGAAAGTCTAGCAAGAAACTTAAGATGTGGAATTAGAATTAGAAGCCTTAGTGTGCATACATATGTTACTCATGGACAGATAAAGAAATAGGTATAGATGTGTAGGTTTATATATATATTTATAGTCATATACTTTCTAGCTCTCTATGCTGAGAGGATTCAATAACAGTGAAACCCCACTAACGAGTAGAGCAATGGCGGAGACCGAGGCAGACACCCGGCTGCTGATCACCAAGCCGCAGAACCTCAATGATGCCTACGGGCCGCCTAGTAACTTCCTCGAGATCGATGTGAGCAACCCGCAGCCGGTGGGGGTCAGCTGGGGCCGCTTCACCACCTGCAAAATCAGGGTCAAGACAAATCTCCCGGGCAGCCCCGGTGGCTCTGCGGTGGCTCTGCGGTTTAGCGCCGCCTTTGGCCCGGGCGTGATCCTGGAGAACCGGGATCGAGTCCCATGTCGGGCTCCCTGCGTGGAGCCTGCTTCTCCCTCTGCCTGTGTCTCTGCCTCTCTCTCTCTCTGTTTCTCTATGAATGAATAAATAAAATCTTAAAAAAAAAAGAGACAAATCTCCCTATTTTCAAGCTGAAGGAATCTACTGTTAGAAGAAGATACAGTGACTTTGAATGGCTGTGAAGTGAGTTAGAAAGAGAGAGCAAGGTTGTAGTTCCCCCTCTCCCTGGAAAAGCCTTTTTGCGTCAGCTTCCTTTTAGAGGAGATGATGGAATATTTGATGACAATTTTATTGAAGAAAGGAAGCAAGGAGGGGTAGCCCGGGTGGCTCAGTGGTTTAGTGCCTGTCTTCGGCCCAGGGCGTGATCCTGGAGACCTGGGATCGAGTCCCACATTGGGCTCCCTGCATGGAGCCTGCTTCTCCCTCTGCCTGTGTCTCTGCCTCTCTTTCTCTCTGTGTCTCTTATGAATAAATAAATAAAAATCTTAAAAAAAATAAAAATTAAAAAAGAAAGGAAGCAAGGGCTGGAGCAGTTTATAAACAAGGTCGCTGGTCATACTCTGGCACAGAATGAACGTTGTCTTCGCATGTTTTTACAGGACGAAATTATAGATAAAAGCTATACACCGTCTAAAATAAGACATGCCTGAAATTTGGTGAGAAGGGGCGCAAAAAAAATTTTTTTCCATGACCGTTAATGATTCATATGCACCAGTGAAGAAGTTCTAACTTTTAGCATGCTGCACAGAAATTGGTATAACATGCCTTCAGTATACTAACATTCATATGCTCAGTTTTGTTTTGTTTTGGCAGTTGACAAGTTAATTTGCTTTAGTGAAAATCCCTCATTCACCCTTTCTCTATGAATAGCTCTTCCTTGCTGTTTTAATGTGGTACACACTATAGCCTCGCAGACCTGTTACTCCAGTATAATCTGCAGTGTCCTAACTAAAGTTACTGACGTGGTCTTATCTGCACAGTTTTTATGTCCTGTTTGCTTCTTGAATCTGATTAGCTAGAATATTTCTCTTGCTCCTTTTTAATATGTGATGTCACTTGACCTAATTTATGTGTAGAAGCACTACACCATTGGTTTCCAGTACCCTATGTGTAAGATACACACTTATGTGCAGAAAGTATCTCCCTTCAGGCTTATAATACCCTTCACGTGGAAGATCAATGAGGGAAATCTTTATATTCTGTATAAAAACAAATCAAATTTATATACTAAAATCATTTGTCTAAAAATTTAAGTTTTCAGATAAAAATAAAAAAGCATTTCTGATATGCAACAAAAAAAAGAAAAAAGAAACCCCACTAACAGCACACCTAATGGCCACATTTTAGTTTCTTTTTTTTTTTTTATGAAGATTTATTTATTTGAGAGAGAGGGTGCATGCATGTGTGCATGTGAGTGGGAGGATGGGCAGACGGAGAGAATATTCAAGCAGACTCTGCATTGAGCACAGAGCCCAATAAGGGTCTGGATCCCATGACCTATGAGATCATGATCTGAGCCAAAACCAAGAGTCAAATGCTTAACTGACTAAACCACCTAGGTGCCCCAATTTCTAAATACTATCCTTGATTAAAAGGAGTCAGGGCTCCTTGGAGAAATGACTAATTCCAGAGTCAGGGAGGGAAAGTAGAAGATGAGTTTAGAAAGTTCTTTTGTGTCAGAAAGCAAGGAAGTACTCAGAATGATGAGGTCATGTCAAAAGAGTATGGGAAACCACTTTGAAAGGGCCCTCAGTTGACAAATCTTGTGTAATTTGAGCAACAAAATAGAGTAATGGATTATAACCTATATATAAAATAAGAATCCATGATTCCATACTGATAAAATTAATGAGTAAATGAATTAGACAAGGGAATGGAGGGAAAGCTCTTTAAAATAAAATGCCAACTAAAAAAAATGTAGGAGGAATGATGGAATTAGGTAATCACCATCACAATGGTATTAGATAAAATAGTCCATGAATGTATCAGGAAACTAACAGCTAGTGGGTGAAAGTTTGATGAGGAATGGGATATTGGCGAATTATCAGGAAAATTCCTCATTCTAATCAAACACAAAGGGAAATATAGTGACTTTATGGTGGAGAAACCTGGCAGATACCAACTTGACCAGGTGATCAAGGTTATATCTAATAATGGGTAAGTACGCACAGTATAATTTCTATACATTCTTTCCAAGAATGTATGGTCTGAATCTGGTTATGGGAAGCATCAGTGATCCACATTGAGGGTCATCCTAGAAAACCAAAGGGCAATACTCTTTATAGTCAAGGACATGAAAGATGGGGGAAAACTAGAGAGGTATTCTAGATTGAAGAAGACAGAAGAGATCTGATAGCTAAATACAGTATATGTTCTTGGATAGGATACTGAACCTGCATCAAATAAAATTTAATTGGCTCTGTGTTATATTAATGTTCATTTCCTGATTGGGAGGGTTATATGATGCTAATGTATTCAAGAGTCCTTGTTTTGGGATGTATGCACTGGAATATTTAGGAGAGAATGAGGAATCATGTCATGAAAAGATACATACATACATCGTTTCTGTAGGCCTGAAACTGTTTTAAGATAAAAACAAACTATATATGTTTTGATTATAAATGCAGTCTAATTCCTTTGTTTCTACATTTATAGATTATTGCAATTGCTATACTTGTAAAGTGATTCATTTAGTAAATATTGGTTGAATAGATACTTTGTCAAGAATTTAGGAATTCTGTGTTTTAATGAGAATAATGTATTTTTAACTTTGTTTTTCAGAAAGCTGAAGTTGATGGTAGTTTAAGTGATAGCCACGTGTCTCCTCCAGCCAAACGCACTTTGAAACAACCTGATTCTGTTTGCAAAGACAAATCAAAATCACGAAGTACTGGTCAGCGAGAGGAATGGAACATATCAACTGGACAGACCAGGTGAGAAATGAGAACTCATCCATTGTTATTTCATGAATTATTTGATACGATTCAGGGCTCATATTAATGCTAATTTTCTTTAAAAAAGCCACTAATGTGTAGAAATACTTATAGATGGTTTAAATTTGTTTTGTAATTTTGTATGTATCTCTGTTTTCTCTAAACATGACATAAAATAGATTTGTCTTATAAAAATATGTAGTATATAATAGAAACTATTATTAAAACAATAAGGATTTTGATCTTAAATGTCCATATATTTATACTTCTGAAAGTTTAAATAAAAACATTGGTTAGCATTATATTTTTATCTGAAAATGAAATCTCCCCTTTCTAAAATTATTAAATATTACACTTGAATTGCTATACTAAAATGTACTAAAGTAAAAATTAATTTTTAAGGACATCTTTTGTTTGCTTATTTTTAGTTTAAGTTTGCTTTGGGTTTGGCTCAGTATGTATGAGGAAAACTTATTTTTACACACTTACCAAAGTAAATAGTAATTAATTTAATGTATAGGATAGGCACACACAGAGAAAAGATTTAAGCATTGAACTCAGAATTTTTAGCTTCTCTTTTCCTCCAGTCTTTGATGTAGAAATGCTGATGATGTGCTGACTACAAACAAAAGTAAAAAGAAAATTCTATGACTTTTTTCCTTCTTGAAGTACTTAAAAATTACTTGCTTTTATATGTCCAGGTAAATTCTGGATACTGTTACTCTCTAATGGAAAAAAATCTTCGGGGTTTATAGGCTTTGATAGACAGTATACATTTACTAGTCCCTAAAGAGTCTGTGGTTCAGTATGTTCCAGAAGATGCACCACTTTTTTTTTTTTTTTAATTTTAATTTTTATTTATGATAGTCACACACACACACACAGAGGAGAGAGAGAGGCAGAGACATAGGCAGAGGGAGAAGCAGGCTCCATGCACCGGGAGCCTGACGTGGGATTCGATCCCGTATCTCCAGGATCGTGCCCTGGGCCAAAGGCAGGTGCCAAACCGCTGCGCCACTCAGGGATCCCGCACCACTTTTCTATAAGTTTTGTATTTCGCATTTTCTGGGAGCTGAGTCGGAAAATCTTGATTCATAGTCTGTTGATTTTTCTTTTCCCACACTCATTCATCTGTTAGATAAAACAGATCCAGGTCACTATAATGATGTTACTTAAAATGAGTACTGCCCTTTAATTATACTCCCAGACTTGATCTACCTGTTGTAATCTGTAGCCTATATTTATTAAATGAATGAATCAGGCTTCTTTTTCTAGATAAACGTTTCTTAAAAATGTTCTTCTAGTGTCAGAGTTTGAGCTTTCACTGTAAGAAAATTTTAACAGTTTTAGTAAATAATGGGCACTACATTTTCTTCATCTTAACTACTCAGAAGGCCTTTGTGTAAATTGATCTTTTTTTTTTTTTTTTTTTTAAAGATTTTATTTATGAGAGATACAGAGAGGGAGAGGGAGAGAGAGCCACAGGGAGAGGAAGAAGCAGGCTCCCCGCAGGGAGCCTGACATTGGACTCCATCCCGGTCTCCAGGATCAGGCCCTGGGCTGAAGGTTGCACTAAACCACTCAGCCACCCAGGCTGCCCTTAAGTTGATCTTGATCAGGTCTTTCATGTAAGAAGAGCCTCAAAAATTTTTTGAGAGAAAAAACAAATTTTTTTTTTTTGAGAGAGTTTTGCTTCCATCTAGTTGCCTTAGTGTGATACTTCTTTTTTTTTTTTTTTTTGAATACTAAGTACATTTTTAAAAAGCAATTTTTTTTTTATTTTTTTTATTTATGATAGTCACAGAGAGAGAGAGAGGCAGAGACATAGGCAGAGGGAGAAGCAGGCTCCATGCACCGGGAGCCCGATGTGGGATTCGATCCCGGGTCTCCAGGATCGCGCCCTGGGCCAAAGGCAGGCGCCAAACCGCTGCGCCACCCAGGGATCCCTAAAAAGCAATTTTTAAAAAAAGATTTTATTTATTTATTCATGAGAGATAGAGGGAGAGGCAGAGACACAGCAGAGGGAGAAGCAGGCTCCTTACAGGGAGCCCAATGCAGGACTTGGTCCCGGATCCCGGAATCATGCCCTGAGCTGAAGGCAGATGCCTAACTGCTAAGCCCGCCAGGTGTCCCAAGACCACTAAATTTTTAATCTTTAATTTTTAAATTTTTCCTAGAGAGACGGAGAGAGAGAGATTGAGTGTGAGTGGGTGGGGAGGGACAGAGGGAAGAGGAGAGAGCAGGCTCACTGCCCAGGACAGAACCCAATGTGGGGCTCAATCTCACAACCCTGAGATCATGACCTGAGCCAAAGTCAAGAGTAGGATACTTAACTGGCTAAGCCACCCATGTGCCCCAAGACCGCTAATTTTTTTTTTTAAGTTCCTGTTGATTGTTGAAATAATTTCCCTTTGAGACCTCAGTAATTGAATGAACATAGAGGTGAAAGTGGAACTGAACTTTGAAGATTAAGTTTATCAACATAATTATGATAATTTTTAATAAAATAAGGATTTTTTTTGGTTGAAAATTTAATTAGGTATTCTTTATCTTATATGTAGAAATTCACAAATATCCATGTTAGCCTAGATAGATGTTGTAGCTTACAAATATTTTAAGTAGAGCAGCCCCGGTGGCTTAGCGGTTTAGCGCCGCCTTCAGCTTGGGGCATGATCCTGGAGACCAGGGATTGAGTCTCACGTCAGGCTCCCTGCATGGAGCCTGCTTCTCGCTCTGCCTGTGTCTCTGCCTCTCTCTTCTTCTGTGTCTCTTATAAATCAATAAATAAAATCTAAAAAAAATTTTAAATAATCCCATTTTAAAAAATTTTATTTTTAATAATCCCATCTTGTCAGCTGATTAGCTACTAGACATTTATTGAACTGAGATGCTCTATGTGTATACATGCATGTGTGTCTTTCTGTGGTGTTGGAGGCGGCACCCTAGAGAAAGAATGTGGCATGCATTTAATGTCTCTAGAATAATAGAAACACATACTCTAAAATACAGACAACATTAAATCTTTGACAAGACTAACTGTATAGTTAAATATAGTATGCATGAAAGTTTTGTGGTCAGATATTGAGAGTGTAGTGAGTGAGGTTAGGCAGACAGAAATGTAACCACTTATGTTAAACTGCTGAGACACATTAGAATTGTAGGTAGTATTGGTTAAGGTCTTTCCAAACTGAGGCTTTTCCTGAAATGAGATTTAAAATCCTTAAAAATCACTAAATTCCTTGGATTTAATGGAAAAGGGAGAATAAGTAATGATTATTAGTCAGCTAGTATTGCCTTGGTAGTATGCTGCAGATAACTGAAGGTGTAGAAAATTCTGACTTAATAATCATATGTAAAGTGATGCTGTTTCCATTTAAAAAATTTAGGAAAAAATAAAAATTTTAGGAAACATAGATACAAGGAAATATCCCCTGCCCACTCCCCTTTTCAAAAATAAACAAGGAGACTTCATAAAGATGTATTGGAGCTTGCATTTAAGCAGTGAACTCACCTGGTTACATTAAAGTGATTAACTTTTGGGAACACTGAGGCATATGTAGAGAAACTTTTTTAATATGAAACTTTTTTAGGTGTGTATATTATGGAGTAGGCAGGCCACATCTTAAGATCTCAGTATTCTCTTTCCAATACTCATTTAATATTCTATCTCCTGTTTGTTCATTTTAGTTTTTTTCTTTTTATAGAAACTGGCATTTTTTTTTTTAAGATTTTATTTATCTATTCATGAGAGAGATACAGAGAGAGAGAGGCAGAGACACAGGCAGAGGGAGAAGCAGGCTCCACGCAGGAAGACCGACGTGGGACTTGATCCCAGGTCCCCAGGATCCCACCCCCGGCTGAAGGCAGGCGCTAAACCGCTGAGCCACCCGGGCTGCCCCTTTTTGTTCATTTTCATCTTTTTAAAGAGAAATGGAAAAAGAATGACAATAATTTATGATTGTAAGATAATTGGGTTGATTGAAGAATGAGTTTTTATTTTTTCCTTATAAAACAGATCTTTCATTAGCATTAAAAAAAGCCAAGAAGCATTGTCTTCTTCAGAGGGACAAAAAGCTTATTATGCTTTTTTCCCAGGGATGTTGCTATTGTTCAGAAAAGTTTTAGATTTCTTTTGTAGAATGATTTCAGGGTTAGCATCTTATTTTTTTGAATAACTTAAGTATGTACAGTTTCAACCATTCAGTTTTGCATACACTAAAATTCATTTGGAGCCAAGACTTATTTTTTTCTTTTAAAGATTTATTTATTTATTCATGAGAGACACAGAGAAAAGAGAGAGGGGCAGAGACATAGGCAGAGGGAGAAGTAGGCTTTTCACAGGGAGCCTGATGCGGGGACTCGATCCTACATCCTGGGGTCATGCCCTGCGCTGAAGGCAGACGCTCAACCACTGAGCCACCTAGGTGTCCCTGGAGCCAAGACTTGTAAATAAACTGATCAAACTGAGTTAATATTATGTTAGGTCCAAAGCCAAAGTATATTTATGAAGTAGTAAAACTTTTTTTTTTTTTTTTTAAGATTTTATTTATTTATTCATGAGAGACACACACACAGAGAGGCAGAGACACAGGAGAAGCAGGCTCCATGCAGGGAGCCCAATGTGGGACTTGATCCTGGGACTCTGGGGTCATGCCCTTAGTGAAAGGCAGATGCTCAACTGTTGAGCCACCCAGGTGTCCCTTCTGTTGTTTTTTTTTTATTTTATTTTATTTTTATTTTCTTTTTTTCTTTTTTTTTTCCTTCTGTTTTTTCCTTCTGTTGGTTTTAAGTGAGTTCTAGAAAATTTGACATGTGTAATCTTCCAAAGAAAGACACGTTAATACTTCAGTTTCATTACTTTATATGTACTTTGTATAGAAAGGTGCTAAAAATGAAATATTTTCCAAGACATGTAGCCTATTAGAACGAGATAGTTTTGTTGTTTTCTGGGGGAAAAGAGGGTTGGAGTTTTTTGTCTTTGCTTTTTGACAAAATGAGTACATGTAACAGTTTGAGTTTTTGTGGATATCCTTTAGTCATCCTAGCTCTGACCTTTATTAGGCAAGGGCATTTATAATTAACATTTAATATTCAACTTTAACACGAGGAGTGCTGGAATATCCAAAAACGTTGGAATATTTTTGTTAAGAAAATTTGTGCAAACAGAAATGGGAGATACCTGTATCTTCCAGTTATGGAATGAGTAAGTCACAGGAATGAAAGGTACAGCATAAGGAATATACTCAGGTAGTGGTATTGTGATACTGTTGTGTGATGTCAGATGGTAGGTACACTTGTGGTGAGCACAGCATAAGTATAAACTTATTGAATCACTGTGGTATACACTTGAAAGTAATATAACATGTATTGAGTATACTTCCATTAAAAGAAAATTTTGTGCAGACAGTATGGATAATAGAACAGAAAATCACATTATTTTCTGAATGTCCTTTCCCTATTTAAAAAAAGTTGAAAATAATAATCATTGGGTATTAAAAAAAACTTTAGTAAGTTTACGTTGACAGTTCTTTCTTTCATTATGTAGCCAATTTAGTTTTTGTTTTTAACTTTCTCATTATACAGAAGCGTACTGTGAATTTTTTTAAGCTTCATGTTTTGATGATTGTTTTAAGTATCTTCCTACTGAATTAACATTTGCTTTCCTCACCTAAAAGGAATAATTGTACTATGACTGTTTTGAGAAATTAGCTAAGTTTTGTCAGGTTAGAATGTGTAATAAAACATATTGGAGAAATTATTAAATGGTATTGGTGTTCAAGGACTTTGTTCTTCTTACAGTTTATTGTTTGAGTACATTTGTTATTTGATTTTTATTTTGTTCACCAAAATCAGTAATAAATGTCTGTGACCATTGCTGCTTATGGTATCAGTTAACTTTATGGTACATGTTAAGCTTATGCCTCTTTGGACTTTATAGAGTTGAAGACAGAGCAAATTCAGTTTATAATTTGTTACTAAAGTTTTACCTGAAGTAATGAAATTACTCTTAGTATATTTTATTAATTGTATTACAAATCTTATTGCAAATCTTATCTTTACTCTTAAAAAAGTAATATTACTGACATTTTAAAGATTAAAATGATTCTACCAGTATTGCGTTTCTTGCTTCTTTAAATGAATGTTGATGTGTTTGCATATTAAATATAATTGTGTTCTAGGTTAACTTCTCAGCCTGGTGCTACATTACCAAACGGACATAGTAGCTTATGTGAGTATTCTGTTATGAAACTGGTTAGTATTGAAATTCTTACTAATGTTGTTAGAGTAAGTGTTAAAGTGGGGTAAAACAACTTAATAGTATGTTCAGCATACAGTTGGAAATGACTGCATTTCAGTTATAGTGAATACTTATGTAATTGTTAAACATTGAGAAATCAGTACAAATGAAATAATTTAATTTATTACAGATCATAAATAGTGATCAGAATTTTAGATTATTGGATATTAAAGCCATTTAAGCGGTTATATTAATTTTTTGGTAGTTTTTTAAAAGTAATTTTTGATGTATTTTTTCTTTTTTTTTTTTTTTTATACTCTGTACTTTGAAATGTAAATCTCTCTCTTTTTGTAGCGCTTCGAAGCCATCCCCTTCGAGGGGAAAAGAAGGGAGATGGAGACCTTTCTTGTATAAATGGTGACATGGAAGTCAGAAAAAGTTGTCGTTCCAGGAAAAACAGATTTGAAAGTGTGAACCAGAGTTTGTTATTTGATCAACTAGTAAATAGGTATGAATACTTATGCAATAAGAAATTTTAGGGATCCCTGGGTGGCGCAGCGGTTTGGCGCCTGCCTTTGGCCCAGGGCGCGATCCTGGAGACCCGGGATCGAATCCCACATCAGGCTCCCGGTGCATGGAGCCTGCTTCTCCCTCCGCCTGTGTCTCTGCCTCTCTCTCTCTCTGTGACTATCATAAATTAAAAAAAAAAAAAAAGAAATTTTATTTAATTTGTTTAATTGATTTTTCAGATTTTAAAATTCCAAAATCAAATTTCAGATTTCAAAAAAAATCAGTTATTTTTAAGGTAGTTATGTTTTAAAAAATAACTTAAGCACTGACTTAGCAATAAATGCAATTATTTTTATTTATTTATTTTTTATTTTTTAAAGATTTTATTTATTTATTCATGTTAGACAGAAAGAGAGAGAGGCAGAGATACAGGCAGAGGGAGAAGCAGGCTCCATGCAGGGAGCCCGACGCGGGACTTGATCCCGGGACTCCAGGATTGCGCCCTGGGCTAAAGGCAGGCACCAAACTGCTGAGCCACCCAGGGATCCCCTAAATGCAATTATTTTAAACCTTAATTTGAATTAACAGTGGTTAGCAATGATTTAGTTTCTAGTCTGTTTATGACATTTAATAGTTTATATAATAGGTAAATTTTTCTCATCCTTTTATAATTTTTGTGAACAAATAATATAAAAGGTAATCTTCACTATTAAAGTCCTTTAATATTTGCTCATTAACAATTTGTTTTTGGTAGTTTTTAAGCAACATTAAATTCCATTATTGATATGTACTAAGTATACTTTTGTTTAGTCAAGATTTTGAGTTAAAGGTCCCTTGAGACTGAGTATATGGGATATAGCTAGTGAATGAGCTTAGCAGATTGCTCAGTGTCTACATGCAAAGAAATTTTATTCTTCTCAGATGATAAATTATCCTACAATGGTCTAGAGAGGAGCAATGGTCCTTGCAATGGTCTAGAGAGGAGAGGTCAGTGTAATCCCTATTTTACAAGAGAGAAAATTATATTCTATGCTGGTAATGCCAAATTTGAGTATTAGTTATTATTTGTTAAATACTTAGATCATTATCTACAAACATAGTACATGTTATATCTATATGTTTGAAAGATTAAATGGGATAATGTCAGCCTGTAATATGTGGAGCACAATGTTGTCTAATTTTTAAAAATATCCATTCAGTTAACCTTATGTTGGCTTTAAACTTTTTTTAAGTAAGCTCTATGCCCTGTTTGGAGCCCAGCACAGGACTTGAACTCATGACCCTGAGATTTAAGACCTGAGCTGAAACCAAGGGTCAGATGATTTACCAACTGAGCCACCCAGGCACCTCTGGCTTTAAACTTTTCTTTTCCCTTTTTTTTTTGCCCCCCCACCCCCGCTTTAAACTTTTTATAGATTCTTTATCTTATAAATTTTCTTAACACCATCTTCAAATAAAAATATTGAAAAATTTTTCATTGCCTTGGATCTGGTAGTCCGTTATAGTGGCATTGTGGAGTTGAATATTAGGAGTATTATAGATTTTATTTTATTTTTTAGAAGATTTTATTTATTCATACATTCATGAGAGACAGAAAGAGGGAGAGAGAGAGGCAGGCAGAGGGAGGAGCAGGCTCCATGCTGGGAGCCCAACTTGGGACTTGATCCTGGGTCTGCAGGATCACGCCCTGGACTGAAGGTGGCACTAAACAGCTGAGCCACTGGGGCTACCCTATAGATTTTATTTTTAAGTATTCTCTACACTTAGTGTAGGGTTTGAACTCAGAACCCTGAGATCAAGAGTCGCATGCTCTTCTGACTGAGCTAGCTAGGTGCCCCAAATATTTGGAGTATTATAAACAAATGTTCTATTTCATAAGTTTTATTATGATAAATACATTAAGGTAAAAGATGTTCTGGATTTTTGGGGGCATTATCTTCTGATGGATGCTGATTCAGAAAAATAATTGAGATGCTATGTACAGTTACATTTCAGAGATAATTTAATTATGCTTTGATGAAGAGCTCTTTCACATGTATGACACATTATATGGTGTCACATTTGTCTAAATCCTGGTGTTATTATGTGATTGTAGTACTGCTGAAGCTGTATTACAAGAAATGGACAACATTAACATCAGACGGAACCGTCGTTCAGGAGAAGTAGAACGACTTAGAATGTGGACAGATACAGAATTTGTGAGTATATTAACTTTAAAAACCCTGGCAAATATTTTTTATTTTGGTTGAGGAACTCAAAGGGAGGGTAAGCAGCATTTGGATTTTCTTTAATTAACAGAATTATTCTTTTTTTTTCTACTTTTGTTTGAGATTTTGTTTTCTTCTTCTGTACTTACTCTGCTTGCCACAACCTTCCCCAAAAGAACCTCTGCACTTTTGCCAGAAGAGTCATCCTAAAGTTTAACTCTGATTCTGTTACTTTTCTGATCTGAAGCCTTCATTGTTCTTTTTACTGTATTACTGAACTAATTAAAAACACCTTGACCTTTGTAATCTGGTTTCAATTTTTTCTTCTCACACACCGTTGCCCAAATATAAACAAATCATTCTTGTTCCTTTATCCTTTACTTCTGGTAATACTTCTGGTTAGGGACTGCTGCAATCCTCCCTTTGTCTCAAGGTTCATCTCAGATGCTGCCTCCCTTCCCTTTCCTTAGTAACAAGAGGATCATCTCTCTGAATTCTAGGGTACATTATACCTTTTTTAAATGACATTTCATTTGTTTTACTTTATTTTATAGTTACTGGTGACTTATCTTGTTCCATCCAACTAGGCTGTAATTTGCTTGAGGGAGAAAGTATGTTCATGGCATTGTAGTTTTAAAATTTCAGATATTTTGTAAGTTTGTTTGAATTCAGGAAGCTTTGGTTTTCATGAATCTGTGCCTTGCAAATAGGTGCTCAGTAAATTTCAAGAGTGGTCATGTACCACTGGGTTAATGATATTGGTAGCCAGGAATAAATTGCATGTTAATATTTGACAGATTTCTCTCTTTAAAAGGAAAACATGGATATGTATTCAAGAGTGAAAAGGCGAAGAAAGTCACTGAGAAGAAATAGTTATGGGATACAAAATCATCATGAAGTCTCTACTGAGGGTGAAGAAGAAGGTTTGTAAAGTACTTATGAAGTAAATGCTACAAAGTTCAGGTGGGAGGGAAGAAAAATACATATAAGTAATATATGTCTAATATTGCTGGGTGTGTGATTTTTGGCTTTAGAAATCTACATTGTATAATTTGGAATAATTTTTATTTGGCATTCTGAGTTTTCACCTTCGTCTGGAAAAATGCCTTTACACTATACATAATTATTTAATTTATCTTACTAGTAGTCCTTAAGTGACCTAATCTGGTGTGGCATTTACCAAGGGCTGATTTGTTGTTAAGTGAGGCCTCTTTTGTGTTTAGATACCTTCTAATTGGAAGCCTCTATCCACAGTCACCTTCTGTCTATATCCTCTGAGTCTCTGATTATTTGGGTCCCAAATTTAGTTATGGACTGAGGAGTAAATGGTGAAGTTCAGAGAAAGAGAAACTGCTAATGTTAGTGGAAGGAGGTATACTGCTCTTTTCTGAGGCTTGTCTGGGTTCTTTTGTTTTTGTTTTGTTTTGTTTTTTGTTTTTGTTTTTTTTTGCTTGTCTGGGTTCTGAACTGAAGAACCTGGCTGAATTTGTAGGGCTGGAACTGGGAACATGATGAAAATACATGTCCCAAAGGTTATAAATCAATGACTAGTACGTCTGTAGGATTTAATTCTATAGGTCTTAATCTTTATTGAAATGGATTTTCAGATTTGGTGTATTGTAAATGCAGATAGTTGTATTTTACCAGGAAATCTTACCAGTTACTACTATTTGTAAAGCTTAGATGGAAATGAATGGGTTTGTTTCTCAAATTCTCTAATAGAGTATTAGTGAGTTTTTTTCTTTTTTTTGCATTAGTTTTGAAGAGCTGATATTTCTGATGAGGGTACTTTATTGAGCAAATATTGTTGTTATAGCTAGAACCTCTATATTGCTTCTTCTGGAGAAAATTAGTATAGGTGAGACAGATTTATAATGTGACTTTTGCCTTTTTCATTAACTGAACAACTTTGTAGAGTTTTCAAAGTCAATTTGCCATGCGTAGAATTTCTCCCCCACAATATTATTATGCAGGGGTTTCTCAAAAAGTAATATTTTTTGAGGATTTAAAGAGACTTATTTGGGCACAGGTAATTTATTTAGATAGTAATATTGTATTTGCTGATTTTCTCTAGAACTTATTTTTTTTTTTTTTAATTTTTATTTATTTATGATAGTCACACACACACACACACACAGAGAGAGAGGCAGAGACACAGGCAGAGGGAGAAGCAGGCTCCATGCACCGGGAGCCCGATGTGGGATTCGATCCCAGGTCTCCAGGATCGCGCCCTGGGCCAAAGGCAGGCGCCAAACCTCTGCGCCACCCAGGGATCCCTCTCTAGAACTTAATATAAATTTTCATAAATTTAGAATAAGCTTTTAGATGTCATGGCTAAAATAAAAAGTCCTTTGCATTTTTAGTCTCCTGTTTCAGTGAATATTGCTGGTGGTTTTAAAATTTTTCCTATGCCTTAATATGGTTGTATTATATTGACAATTACTGTGGTTAAAAAGTTAATCACGGGGATCCCTGGGTGGCGCAGCGGTTTAGCGCCTGCCTTTGGCCCAGGGCGCGATCCTGGAGCCCGGGGATCGAATCCCACGTCGGGCTCCCGGTGCATGGAGCCTGCTTCTCCCTCTGCCTGTGTCTCTGCCTCTCTCTCTCTCTCTCTCTGTGACTATCATAAATAAATAAAAATTATTAAAAAAAAAAGTTAATCACAAAGTATATTGCATTTGGGGGCCATAAGCCAATAAATTTTCATCAGTTTTATTTATTTTTAAAAATTTTTTTTAAAGATTTATTTAAAAATTTTTTTTAAAGATTTTATTTATTCATTCATGAGAGACACACAGAGAGAGGGACACACACACAGGCAGAGGGAGAAGCAGGCTCCATGGAGGGATTCCTGGTGCGGGACTCGATCCTGGGTCTCCAGGATCAGGCCCTGGGCTGAAGGCAGCGCTAAACCACTGAGCCATCCGGACTGCTCTAAAGATTTATTTATTTATCCATGAGAGAGAAAGACTGAGAGAGAGAGGTAGAGACATTGGCAGAGGGAGAAGCAGGCTCCTCGCAGGGAGCCTGATGTGGGACTCGAACCTGGATCCCCGGATCATGACCTGAGCCGAATGCAGGCAGCCAGCCGAATCCAGGAGCCCAACCGGGGTGGCTCAGCGGTCCCATTAAAAAATTTTTATTTTTAAGTAATCTCTACACCCAGTGTGGAGCTTAAACTGACAAACCTGAGATCAAGAGTTGTATGCTCTACTGACTGAGCCAGCCAGTCACCCCAGATTTTTATTTTATATTTAAAATTAATTAATTAATTAATTTTAAAAAGATTTTATTTATTTATTCATGAGAGACACACAGAGAGGAGGCAGAGACACAGGCAGAGGGAGAAGAAGCAGGCTCAATGCAGGGAGCGGGACGTGGGACTCGATCCTGGGTCTCCAGGATCATGCCCTGTGCTGAAGGTGGCGCTAAACTGCTGAGCCACCTGGGCTGCCCCAGATTTTTATTTTAATTGTTTTTTTTTTTTAATTTTTATTTATCTATGATAGTCATACAGAGAGAGAGAGAGAGAGAGAGAGAGAGGCAGAGACACAGGCAGAGGGAGAAGCAGGCTCCATGCACCGGGAGCCTGACGTGGGATTCGATCCCGGGTCTCCAGGATCGCACCCTGGGCCAAAGGCAGGCGCCAAACCGCTGCGCCACCCAGGGATCCCCCAGATTTTTATTTTAAACTGTAAATAGGGATCCCTGGGTGGCGTAGCGGTTTGGCGCCTGCCTTTGGCCCAGGGCGCGATCCTGGAGATCCGGCGCGATCCTGGAGATCCGGGATCGAATCCCACATCAGGCTCCCGGTGCATGGAGCCTGCTTCTCCCTCTGCCTGTGTCTCTGCCTCTCTCTCTCTCACTGTGTTCCTATCATAAATAAATAAAAATTAAAAAAAAAAAAAACTGTAAATAGATGTCATGGTTTTAGCCAAACCACTTTTTAAAAATAAATTCTGTACATAAAGGATTTATGTACATTATGTTTTAAGTGTATAGTGTATGAAGTGATCACTTACGTCAAGAAATAGATCACTAGCACCCCAGAAATCTGCTTCATGCGCTCTCCCATTCCTACCTCCATTTTCTTACCAAAATAGAGTAATTTGTGCTTATCTATTGTCAGTAGGCCTAACAAACCATTACACTGCCAACAAAAATTGCTCTTGCTGTAACATTAGTAATTATTTTGTAAGCATATTTTTTAAACTACCAAGTGATACTTTTTTTTTTTTTTAACCAAGTGATATTTGAATACTAACCTTATTCACTGGTGGATAACTGGGCATTAAATGAAGTTTGTTGCAGTAAAATTGTGATTTATCTTCTGTAACTGTTCTGCATGACCAAAGAGATAGAAATAGAAAGATCATAAGTATATCTAGGCTATTTAGCAGAGAGCTATATTATTTGTAAGAAAGGCCTTTTTTTTTTTAAACATCTATCTAGGTTGATTTTTTTATTACATTGATATATACTGTATCAGAAAATGTTGACACTTTTTTTTTTAAATGTTGACACTTTTAAATGTCGAATGGGCAGAAAGAATAAAAGATAAAATGTAAATATTCAGTTCTAGAGTGAACCAATTCTTGTGAACAGTAATTCTTTTCCTTTGTGTGGGGGAAACTAGAATCTCAAGAGGAGGATGGAGATATAGAAGTTGAAGAGGCAGAAGGAGAAGAAAATGATAGACCATATAATTTAAGACAAAGGAAAACAGTGGATAGATACCAAGCACCTCCAATAGGTAAGAAAAGCTGAAGAACTTTTTGTTGAGCAGCGTATTCTTCTCCACCCCTTTTGAATTTAGTAATAAATACTGCTCATTCTTGTGTAATACCTGAGCTAGCCAGGTACCCCCAGTGTTGCTGAATTTAGAAGGATGGAATCTCTTGTAGTTTTATTCATCTTTTTTATGTATACTTCTGTTGACACACACAACTGAAAGAAAGTTGAAGTACATAGTTGCAGTATGGAATTACATGCAGCATGTACATTTTATTTAAAGAATCTTGAATTTAGTAATACTGCTCATTTTTGTGTAATACTTTAAATTTTATTGAACACTTTCATTTACAGCAGTTCTTTTAGTTCTATGTTCCAAGTGGTTAAGTGGTTTAGCCAAAGTCGCAAAATTGGGTACAAGACTGCAGCTCGGCCAATAATCTAGGTTTATTTGTTTATTTTTTAAAAGTAATCTCTATTCCCAACTTGGGGCTTGAATTCATGACACTAAGATCAAGAGTCGCATGTTCCACCGATTTAGCCAGCCAGATGCCCCTAGGTTTTTGTTTTCTTTAGGAGGACAACTTTTTATCTTCATGCTGTTAAGATAATGACAGGTACATAGGTGCTGTTTTATTTTTCTTTTCTTTTCACCATTGTTGTTGGGTTTTGCTGATTTTTAATCTGTAGAATCACTGGTTTTTAGTATATTTACAGGGATTATGTAGTTATCACGACTAATTCCAGAACATTTTATTACTTCTACACTTTCATCCCACCAGCCATTGGCAACCACTAATGTACTTTCTGTATACAGAGTTGCCTTATTGTGACGTTTTGTATCTAGCTTCTTTCACTTAGCATAATATTTTTAAGGAAGGACTGAGATATTTATATGAGATATTTATACTCAGACTCTGATGCTTTGAAATAATTTAATGTCTGGAAGGCGTGGATCAGAGGTATCTCTCTAGAAGCTTGCCTTTAGTGTGTGCGGGCATTATACCAGTTAGGAGTCACTGGCACACATAGCCCTCTTAATCATGGAGGAGATATGGAAAGATAGAAAAAAGATTGTGAATTATTTTTCTAGATTAAAAAAAATCTTTATTAGAATATTTAACATGTACAGTTTGGCAAGTTGGAAATACCTTAGGTATATACTTATGAAACTATCATTACCATCAAGATCGTGACCATGTTTATCAACCCCCAAAATATCTTTCTGCCTGTTTGTAATCTACTCCTAACTTTCTGGAGCCATCACCATCCCAATCCTTAGGTAGCTTCTGATCTGATTTACTTTCTTTAACCGTAGATGAATTTACATTTTCTTGAATTTTATATACAATATGTACTCTTTTTTTTTTGTCTGACTTCTTTCACTCAGCGTAATTGTAAAACTCATCCATGTTGAAAGTAATAATAATAGTGTATTTCTTTTTATTACCAAGTAGCATTCCATTGTATGAATATATCATAATTTGTTTATCCATTTATTTGTAGATGGACATTTGGATTGTAGACATTTTTAGTATTTTGCTATTATAAATAAAGTTGTAAAAATAAATAAATAAATAAAGTTGTTAGGAACATTCATGTGCAAGTCTTTGGACATATTTTTTCATTTTTCTTATAAACACCAAGGAGTGGAATGGCTGGGTTTTGTGATTAGATGTATGCTTAATGTGCAAAGAAATTGCCAAACTGTTTTCCAAAGTGGCTGTACCACTTACATTCTCCCTAAGAGTGTATGAGAGTCCAGTTGCACCATTTTCTTGTCACACACTTGTTATGATCTGTTTTTGAAATTAACTTTAATACATAGCTATTGAAGTTTAAATCTCTATTTCCCAAACGATGTTGAGCATCTGTATATGCTGCTTTGCCAGCGTTATTTCTGAAGTATCTGTTAAAATCTGTTGCTCATTTTTTCAGTGAGTTGTTTATTTTTTTGATAGTTTTGAGTTTCTCATGTATTCTGGATATCAGGTCTTTATCAGATACATGATTTGCAAGTATTTTCTCAGTCTGTAGCTTGTCTCCTTTAATTTCTTACTAGTATTTTTCAAAGAGCAGAATTTAGTAATTTTGATGAACTCCAATTTATTAGTTTTTTAAATGGATTATGCTTTTGGTGTGGTATCAAAAAATCATCTAACCCTAAATCACAAAGATTTATATTTTTATTTTTATTTTTTAAAAAAGATTTATTTATTTTATGGGGAGTGAGAGAGAGAGAATGTATATGTGGGGAGAGGCAGAGGAGTAGAATTTTTTTTTTAAGATTTTATTTATTTATTCATGAGTGACACACAGAGAGAGGCAGAGACATAGATAAAGGGAGAAGCAGGCTTCCCACAGGGAGCCTGATGCAGGACTCGATCCCAGGACCAGGATCATACCCTGAGCTGAAGGCAGATACTCAACCACTGAGCCACTCAGGTGTCCCAATCACAAAGATTTAATTTAGCATCTTTTTATATTTTAAAGATTTTATTTATTTATTTGTGAGAGATACAGAAAGGGAGAGGCAGAGACACAGGTGGAGGGAGAAGCAGGCTCCTTGCAAGGAACCCCATGTGGGACTTGATCCTGTATCCCAGGATCATGCCTTGAGCCGATGGCAGACCCTCAACCACTGAGCCACCCAGGTGTCCCAATTTAACATCTTTTTAGAAAGTTTATTTGCAACTTATGCTATTTATTACCTACCTGAGTTTTTGTTTTTGCTGTGCTCCTTCTAGATAGCATTTGGAACTTGAACACATATGACTAGCTTCTATTCTTCTTCTTTTTTTTTTTTTTTTAAGATTTTATTTATTCATGAGAGACACACAGAGAGGTGCAGAGACACAGGCAGAGGGAGATACAGGCTCCATGCAGGGAGCCTCTGGGATCATGCCCTGAGCCCAAGGCAGACGCTCAGCCACTGAGCCAGTCAGGCATCCCTATTCCTGTATAACTTCTATTAGAAGTAATTTCTACTCCTTTTATACATTAGCTTATCAATTTATTATGTTATTTCTATTGTTTTTTTTTTTTAAGTACCAGCTCATCAAAAAAAGAGGGAAAACACGCTGTTTGATATTCATAGATCTCCAGCAAGAAGAAGTCATATCAGGTATGTTTTGTTGGTTTTTGATAGGAAATATTTGTACCTGTTATTCAGATATATCCTTTAAAAATATATATAACGAAATACCTTATAATTAAAACATAGGTTTTTTAAATTTAATTTATTTATTTTTGTTTTGTTTTGTTTTTTAAATATAGGTATTGTGTTGATAATGCCAATGAGGAACTAAATGGCATTTTTCTTTAATTAGGGACTAGTGGTTTTTACCTTACATGTGACTGTTCTCTGCCTGGTTCAGTTTGCTTGGAATAATTATTCTTTTAACAGTTATGTTCTTTAAAACTACATAGCTCTCTGGTGGGCTCTTAGAGTTGAATCTTTTTTTTTTTTTTTTAAAGATTTTATTTATTTATTCATGAGAGACACAGAGAGAGAGAGAGAGGCAGAGACATAGGCAGAGGGAGAAGCAGGGTCCATGCAGGGAGCCCGATGTGGGACTCGATTCTAGGACTCCAGGATCATGCCGTGGGCCGAAGGCAGGTGCTCAACCACTGAGCCACCCAGGCGTCCCAGTAGAGTTGCATCTGAACAACTCACATTGCTTTCACTTGAAACACTGGTTCAGTTACTCTTTACTACTTTTTTTACTCCTTTGCTCTTTCTTTCATATGTAGATAAAAGGCCACTCTTTGGTTTTGAAACTGTCTTGTCTATTATGTTTTCTGAAAAGGTAACATGGAATATACAATGAATAAACTTTTTTTTTTTTTTTTTAAGATTTTATTTATTCATGAGAGACACAGAGAGGCAGAGACATAGGCAGAGGGAGAAGCAGGCTTCCTCTAGGAAGCCTGATGTGGGAGTTGATCCCGGAACTCCGGGATCACACTCTGAGCCCAAGGCAGATGCTCAGCCACTGAGCCACACAGGTGTCCCTAAACATTTTTTTTTTTAATTTTTTTTTTAAAATTTTTATTTATTTATGATAGTCACAGAGAGAGAGAGAGAGAGAGAGGCAGAGACACAGGCAGAGGGAGAAGCAGGCTCCATGCACCGGGAGGCCGACGTGGGATTCGATCCCGGGTCTCCAGGATCGCGCCCTGGGCCAAAGGCAGGCGCTAAACCGCTGCACCACCCAGGGATCCCAACATTTTTAAATGAATATGGAAAAACTTTTTTTCTAACCTCTGTAGTCTCTCTCTCCCATAGTAACATTATTATATCCTTAGAGAGTATGTTCATATATATATATATGTATGTACATGCATGTTGATTGTTAGCCCATTTTTTTACTCAAGATATACTGTGCACATGATCCTATACCTTGCATTTTTCACTTAATTCATTTTAATTGTCTCTTCATTTCTGTATAGTATAACTTCACATTTATATTTATATTTACACATTACATTTATAGATATATTGAAATTTTTAGATTAGTTCTTACGGAGAGATGGTTTTCATTTTATGCTGTTACAAAATATGATATAATGAATAGTGTTGCATAATCACTGTATATGTGTACAAGTATATTTGTAGGATAAATTTCTCAGAAGTGGAATCTCTTGAGTTATAGGGAATATGAGATTATAACTTTGATTACAGTCAGTTTGCAAGCCACCCAATAATGTATGAAAGTGCCTATTTTCCCATATTCCTGCAAACAAAATATGTTCTCACACTTTCAGATTTTTGCTAGTCTGAGAGTTGAAGAGGAGATCTTGATTTATTTTAAATTTCTGTATCCCCCCCCAAAAATAAATAAATTTCTGTATCGCTTATGAGAATATTTTTTCATATGTTTAAAAGCCATTTGTTTTTCTTTTTAAAGATTTTTTAAAATAGATTTTATTCATCCATTTGAGAGAGAGTGTGTGTGTGCATGAGAGAGCACAAGCAGTGGAGAGGGAGAAGCAGGCTGCCCATTGAGCAGCAAGCCCGAGGTGGGGCTCAATCCCAGGACTTTGGGCTCATGATCAAAGTGGAAGGCAGCCGTCTAACCAACTGAGCCACTTAGGCTCCCCCCCACCTTTTTAAAGATTTTATTTATTTATTCATGAGAGACACACAGAAAGAGGGGCAGAGACATAGGCCGAGGGAGAAGCAGGCTCCATGTAGGGAGCCTGATGTGGGACTCGATCCTGGGTCTCCAGGATCACACCTGGGGCTGAAGGCGGTGCTAAACCGCTAAGCCACCGGGTCAGGCGCCCTTTTTTATTTTATTTTTTAAAAATTTTTATTTATTTATGATAGTCACACATAGAGAGAGAGAGAGAGAGAGAGAGGCAGAGACATAGGCAGAGGGGAGAAGCAGGCTCCATGCAAGGAGCCTGATGTGGGATTTGATCCTCGAACTCCAAGATCATGCCCTGAGCTGATAGCCGACGCTTAACCGCTGAGTGTCCCAGGTGTCCCTTGCCGATTTTTCTAATAGTTTGTTTTTTTAATCTATTTTTAGTAGTTCTATATGAGTCCTTTGTCATAAGTTGCCATTCTTTTCCTTGGTTCGTACTTTGTCTTTTTTTTACTTTGTTTTTGGTTGTCTTTATTAGAGGGTTTTTATTTTTATGTAGTCAAATTTTATCAGTCTTTTTTTTTATTTTTTTTTTTTTTTTTAAGGCTTTTAGATTTTAAATGATAGTTAAAAAGCCTACCCAAATCCAGGGGCTCATGGGTGGCTCAGTTGGTTAAGTGTTTGACTTGTGATTTCAGCTCAAGTCATGATCTCAGGTTTGTGAGATCCAGCCTTACATCAGGCTCTGTGCTCAGGCTCTGTGCTGGGCACAGAGCCTGCTTAAGACTCTCCTTTTCCCTCTGTCCCTCCTTTACCCACACATGTGTGCTCTCGAGCTTTCTCTGTCTCTATCTAAATATAAAGAAAAAAAAGAGAAGAGCCTACTATAATCCAAGTTTTCAAGGAGTTCATCTTCGTTTAATTTTATGGTATCATTTTTTTACTTTTAAATTTGATCCAGGGCGCCTGGGTGGCTCAGTGGTTGAGCATCTGCCTTTGGCTCAGTGTGATCCTGGGATCCTGGAATGGAGTCCTGCATGGGGCAGGGCCTGCTTCTCCCTCTGCTTATGTTTCTGCCCCTCTCTCTGTGTCCCTCATGAATAAATACATAAAATCTTTAAAAATAAAATAAATAAATGTTGATCCATTTGAATTTTATCCTAATATAAGATTTGTTGTACAGATTAAACTGTCGTTTTGCAGTTGGAAAATGAGCTGTCCCAAACCAATTTACTGAATTAGTCTATGATTTCTCTGTTGATTCCCATTGCAGTCTTAATCATATTGTCAAATTACATGTTTTGACCTGCTTCTGGATATTTATTCCATTCATCGATTTTTTTAATCTTTTTTTTTTTTTTTTAAAGATTTTATTTATTTGAGACAGAGAGAGAGAGAGAGAGAGAGAGAGGCAGGCAGAGACATAGGCAGAGGGAGAAGCAGGCTCCAAGCAGGGAGCCTGACATGGGACTCGATCCCGGGTCTCCAGGATCATACCCCGGGCTGAAGGTGGCGCCAAACCACTGGGCCATCGCGGCTGCCCAACCTTTATTATTTTTAATGAAAAAAAATTTTATTTAAATTCAGTTTGCCAATATACAGTATAACACCCAGTGCTCATCTCATCACGTGTCCTCCTTAATGCCCATTACCCATTTCCCTTTCAGCAACCCTTTGTTTGTTTCTCAGTTAGGAGTCTCTCATGGTTTGTCTTCCTCTAATTTTTCCCCCACTCAGGTTCCCTCCTTTCCCTTATGGTCCCTTTCACTATTTCTTATATTCTGGAATTGCTTTTAAAAATGACTTTCTAGGGGCACCTGGGTGGCTCCGTGGTTGAGCATCTGCCTTCAGCTCAGGGCGTGATCCCCACATCCTGGGATTGGGTTCTGCATCGGGCTCCCCATGGGGAGCCTGCTTCTCCCTCTGCCTGTGTCTATACTACCTTTCTCTCTGTGTCTCTCATGAATAAATAAATAAAATCTGTAAAAAAATAAAACTACTTTCTAGGGTCACCTGGCTGGCTCAGTCAGGAGAGTGTGTGACTCTTGATCTTGGGGTCATGAGTTCAAGCCTCACTTTGGGTGTAGAGATTACTGAAATAAATAAATAAAAACTTAAAAAATACTCTGTAAGAACCCTACTTTCTAATTGTTTCCTACAAAGATGGATTGATTTTTAAAGATTTTATTTATTTTGTTATGAGAAACACAGAGGGAGAGAGGCGGAGACATAGGCAAAGACAGTAGGAGACTCCATGCAGGGAGCCCAATGTGGGACTTGATCCCAGGACTCTAGGATCATGCCCTGGGCCAAAGGCAGACACTCAACTGCTGAGCCACCCAGGCGTCCCCTAAGGTTTAAAAATAGAGTTTTTTTTTTTTTTTTAAAGATTTTATTTATTTATTCACGAGAGACACACAGAGAGAGATAGAGGCAGAGACACAGGCAGAGGGAGAAGCAGGGTCCATGCAGGGAGCCTGACGTGGGACTTGATCCCAGGTCTCCAGGATCACACCCTGGGCCAAAGACGGTGCTAAACCGCTGATCCACCAGGTTGCCCAATAGAGTTGATTTGTTTACTAACTTTGCATCCTGTGACCTTGCCAAATTTTGTTATTCTAGTAGTTTTTTTTTTTTTAAAGTTTCTCTTTTTTTTTAAATTTTTAAAAAATTTTTATTTATTTATGATAGTCACACACAGAGAAAGAGGGAGAGAGGCAGAGACATAGGCAGAGGGAGAAGCAGGCTCCATGCACCAGGAGCCTGACGTGGGATTCGATCCCGGGTCTCCAGGATCGTGCCCTGGGCCAAAGGCAGGCGCTAAACCGCTGCGCCACCCAGGGATCCCTCTAGTAGTTGTTTTGTAGATTACTGGGTATTTTCTGCATAAACCGTATCATCTGCAAATAGAGACAGTTTGAATGTCTGTGTATTTTATTTCTTTCCTTTTGTAACGTCTATGATCCTCTGTACAGTGGTGAGTTATGAGTATGGGTATCTTTGTGTCATACGTGATCTTAGTGAATATAGTGATTCAGCAAATCTATATATTACTGTGCTCATCAAGATAAATGTACTTATTAATTCCCTTTGAGTATTTTAGCCTCCCCAGCCCCCCCCAATCTGTAACAGTTAGTTTGTTCTTTATAGTTAAGGGTCTATTTTTTGGTTTATCTTCTTTTTTTCTTTGCTAATTTGTTTTGTTTCTTAAATTCCACATAGTTCTCTCCTTAATTTTTTTTTTTAAATTTTTATTTTTTATTTTTTATTTATGATAGTCATACAGAGAGAGAGAGAGAGAGAGGCAGAGACACAGGCAGACGGAGAAGAAGGCTCCATGCACCGGGAGCCTGATGTGGGATTCGATCCCGGGTCTCCAGGATCGCGCCCTGGGCCAAAGGCAGGCGCCAAACCGCTGCGCCACCCAGGGATCCCTCTCCTTAATTTTTTTTAAAGATTTTATTTATTTATTTATTAGAGACACAGAGAGAGAGAGAGAGAGAGGCAGAGACACAGGCAGAGGGAGAAGCAGACTCCATGCAGGGAGCCCAACGCGGGACTCGATCCCCGGTCTCTAGGATCATGCCCCGGGCTGAAGACGGTGCTAAACTGCTGAGCCACCTGGGCTGCCCCTCTCCTTGCTCTTAAGATTAGGACACAAACATCCACTTCTCTCCATTCTATTCTTTCTTTTTATTTTTTATTTTAAATGTTTTAAGATTTTTATTTTTGAGCAATCTCTGCACCCAATGTGGGGCTCAAACTCAAAACTCCATGATCAAGAGTTGCATGCTCTACTGACTGAGCCAGCAGGGTGCCCCTCTATCTTTTTGTACTACATGGACTGATAACATTTTTTTTCTGTGACACTAAGTTTTATTTGATTAATTTGTAGTTTAATGCTAAAAGTAAAAAACCAATTAATAGGTTTTACATGTCTATGAATAACGATAGTGTTTTTTACTGTGGAGCTAAGTTGGGTGTTAGGATTAAATTTCCTTTTTAAAAAATATTTTATTTATTTGAGAGAGGGAGTGAGAGCAAGCAGGGGGAGGGGCCAATAGGGAAGAAGAAAGAGGTGTAAGGATCCCAAGTAGACTCTGTGCCAAGTGCAGAGCAGGAGACAGTGGGGGTTGAGGGGCAAGGGTGGCTCAATCCCACGGCTTGAGATCAGGACCTTGGCTGACACCAAGAGTAGGCTGCTCAACCAACTGAGCTACCCAGGCACTCCATGTTTTTTTTTTTTTTTTTTTTTTTAAGTTTTATTTAAGTAATCTCTACACCCTATATGGGGCCTCAAACTTCTGACCCTGAGACCAAGAGTTGCATGCTCTTCAGACTGAACTAGCCAGGCACCCCAACAATAATGTGTTTTTAAAACCATTTGCTGCTATAATGATTTTAAGCATTTTATTCTCTTTAAATAGGAGAAAGAAGCATGCCATTCATAGTAGTGACACAACTTCTTCTGATGAAGAACGCTTTGAAAGAAGGAAATCAAAGAGCATGGCAAGAGCAAGAAATAGGTTAATAAATTTTTTGTTATATCCATGGTAGAAAAAAGGAGGAATAGTTATTTTTTGAATGGGATTCTTATCTGTACCAGCATTTTGCTAACACCAATATTCAATGCATATTTGAGACTAGAGTAATCCACTGACTTGGTTTTTACTTAGTAATTCTTAGAATAGAAATCTAACACTGGAAAACTCTCCTAGATTACTTACTGTGTAACTACTCAGTGAATGTGCAGGAACTTAAGAAAGAGCCAAGGGGCAGAGGCCAACTGCTATGGTAGTTTTTTGTTGGTACTTCTCCTCTATCAAATCCATTCAATGAGGCTGATTTTAGATACTTAACAGTGATTCCAGCACTCATAGCAAGATATGGTTTCTAATAGAATCATCTCAAGAGCCCTTGGATTTTATTGGAAAGTTTGTTTTATTTTGGTTCATTGAGTACCATCTGGTGGTCTTTGCTTACCTAGGGTAAATGACTGATTACTATATGGCTCACTAAAACCTCAGGAGTTTTCACTGGGTGAAAGAACCAGTATTTTGTCTATTAAGTAATTAGAATGTCAAATTATAATTTATTCTTTAAAATTTGAGTTAATTTTCTACCTTATATATATACTACTAGAGATAAATTTAGAAAATTTATAGTTAGCAAAGTATTTCTATAATTTGGCATTATATATCTATTGTAGAAATATCAAATTTTCAGTTAGTTGGTTTTGGAAACAAGTTTGGATTGGTGTAGATTTTATGCTGAAAAGAATTCTTCATGTGGATGATGGAAAGAAAATGTAAAAGAAAAAAATCTAAGTTTAAATAAAAGAATTTAAGGCCTATTTAAGCTTTCTTGATACTTGCTTTGGAAGTATATTTTTAAGGTATGTTAGGATTCAGAAAGGTGAAAAGTAGATTCATTATAGAAAGTACAGTTTTTTGAGGCTATTTATGTCATCTTTTGGTGTTTATCTAAGGCTTAAAGAGGAAGTAGATTATATTTTCCTATGGATGATAAAATTAAATAATACAGTGTAAGAATTTAGGTGGCTAATGATCTATTTTAAGCTAGTTACACAAAAGGTAGAGGTTAATTTTCAAAATGTGATCTGGAATTGGTTTCCTTTGAATTAAAGTGAAAGAAATTTCTTTAACCAAGTAGACCTAGCCACATAATACCTGAGGACAAATAAAAATATTGTAATAAAGCTTGAGTTTATTTAGTGCTGTATATAATATATGTAGATCTATTTTTATTTTAGATATGTATAGTATCCAATATCAGATATATTGTTTTCTAACTTGAAATAGGTTGGATTCTTTGGATAAATGAATAGATTAGTGATCTTGTTTGCTTTGTCTAGGGAATAAATTTATTTTTGCCCTGTTGAAAGGAACTAAGAAAAAGTACTTTAAAAATATGAAATCTTTTATTATTTTCTGGGTCTTGAAGAAAATGGAGAAAGATGAAAACGTATCAAAGATTTACACTTATTTTGACGTTAAAAATGTGAAACTTTTAATGTTCTCTACTTGCATTTTTATAAATTTCAGATGTTTGCCTATGAACTTCAGAGCAGAAGATTTAGCTAGTGGTATTCTTCGAGAACGTGTCAAAGTGGGTGCAAGCTTGGCTGATGTTGATCCAATGAATATTGATAAATCAGTAAGTTTTGTAAATGTTTTTTTAAAATTAGCTTTTTCCTTTTAAATAAAGATTATTCCTTGTTTCTAAAGCAACACAATAAAAATAAAAACTCAGATATCACCATTATTAGTATTCTCATGTACATTGGAACTTGGCACTCATGTGATACTTACTCAACATTTTTTTTTCCCTCCATTTCAGTGTCACTGGTATATATAATAAAAAATGGGTAGGAAATGAGGCTGACAAATATGGCAAGGCCCCACAAACTGTGGTGTGTAGTGTGGTATTATTGAAGCTGCTTAGATTTCATGATCAGCTTTACATTTTAGATGGAGCACTCTGTCTATGATGTAGTTAATGAATTTGAGGGAAGCAAGACTAGCATTAGGGAAACTGGCTTGTTTGTTTGTTTGTTTATTTATTTATTTATTTAATTTATTTTATTTTTTGGGGGGGGGAAACTGGTTTAGACATCGTTGTAATATAGTAATCTGGAGTAATGATCATGACAGGGTAATGATGGAAAGAAGTAGTAGATGGATTTGACCGAATTCAGATGAGAATTCAGGTTTGATGGAATTGAGTGAATTTATTGTTTTTGGGGAATGAGGGAGAGAAACAGGTTTCTGGCGTAAGTTGACTGGATGGGATCCACTCTATGAGTTAGGGAACATTATAGGAGGAATATGTTTTGAGGGATCAAGATGATTTAGTTAGTTGTAGACGTGTTTAGGTGTCAGTGGCACATCACAAATGGAAGTAACTTGTAGGAAATTAGTTATTTAGGTTTGGCAGTAAGGAGAAATAGCTAGAAATTCAGATATGAGTCCCCAGTATAAAGATAGTTGAGATCACTACGGGGATTGAGTTATAGTACCTACGGAAAGTATGTAGTAGGAAAAGAGAGACAAGATTTAGAAGATACAGTAGATTCTTACTGTGATAGATCTTACTGTTATAATATTTTGGGGGGAAATATTTTGGAATAGTTACTACATAACCAAGATTATATTTGATTTTTATTCTTTGTTTCCATAAGCCTTTTTTTTTTTTTTAACAACATAACAAGTTTCTCATGAGAATCAGTTAAATTATTAAATGTAGCTGTGTAATACTTGAAAATGAAGTGTTAGCTATTTCCAATCTGAAGTCATGGGAGAAAAACTTATTTTAATGAGGACTTTTTTTTTTTTAAATTTATGATAGTCACACAGAGAGAGAGAGAGAGAGAGGCAGAGACACAGGCAGAGGGAGAAGCAGGCTCCATGTACCGGGAGCCCGACGTGGGATTTGATCCCGGGTCTCCAGGATCGCGCCCTGGGCCAGAGGCAGGCGCTAAACCGCTGTGCCACCCAGGGATCCCTTTAATGAGGACTTTATTTAGAATATTGAATTCACAATCTCTTATCTACTAGTGCACATTGTCAGAGGACCTTTTTTTTTTTTTTTAATTTAGAGGGAACGAGCGAGCGTGATTGGGGGGAGGGGCAGAAGGAGAGAGAATTTCAAGCAGACTCCCCCCTGAGTGTGGAGCCTGACAGGGAACTCAATCCCATGACCCTGACATCATGAATTGAGCTGAAATCAAGAATTGGCAGCTTAACTAACTGAGCCACCCAGGTGCCCCTTCGAGGACCTTTCTTAGTGATCTTTGCTTATTTAGTTTACCAGCACCTCCCTCTCTTGAATGTATATAATTTTAGACCTCTCTCCCATTCATTAGAGTAGTATTTCTTTAAAATTTGATATCATATATGAGAAAATATAGTTTCTCTTAGAGTGTTTGTTATTTAAATTCTGCATTTATTTTTCTAGATGACTTAAGTTTTTTCTATATGGTAATATTTCATTATGAAACATTTTCAAGTACTGTAACAGAATGAAGCTACAGGGGAAGAAATTTACCACAATCCAGCAGTCAGAGGCAGTCATTGTTAACATTTTGGCAATATTTCCTTCAAGTATTTTCTTTTTTTTTTTTTATTAAAGATTTTATTTATTTATTTATTCATGAGAGACACACAGAAAGAAGCAGAGACACAGGAACGGGGAGGAGAAGCAGGCTCCATGCAGAGAACCTGAAGCAGGCCTCGATCCTGGGACTCCGGGATCACAAAGGCAGATAGATGCCACCGAGGTGTCCCATCAAGTACTGTTTTCTATACAATTTTTACTTTCTAAAGTCTTTTAGGTATGGGGCGCCTGGGTGGCTCAGTTGGTTAAGTGTCCGACTTGTTATTTCTGTTCAGGTCATGATCTCATGGGTTGTGAGATCGAGCCCCACTTCAGGCTCTGTGTTCAGGCAAAGAATCTGGTTGAGACTCTCTCTCTACCCCTCTCCTCACTTGACACCACCCCCCCCCAAGTAAATACATCTTTCCAAGAAATAAAGAATAAGACTTGGTTATGTAAAGTTGAGCTTTGAGGGTCACAAACCATTATAGATGTTTTTTACCCAATTTCTAAATCAGCTTTTCCCCCCTTGGGGACAGTATTGCCCTTGCTGAGAGTGCATGTGATGGATGGTATTTTGAAAGGCATTTTAATTATTAGAGTGTAAGTACAATTTATCATCTCCTGTGGATACCCATTAAAAAGTATTAGATTGGGCATTAATCTTGTCCTTAGTTACTAGGAGATTAAATAATGGTAGCTTTATTTAGCTGAACTGAAATGTAATCTTGAATTTTACTGCTGAGTTCATTTTTCTACATTTCAAAAGTGTAATTCTTTGAGCTTTATGTTCAACATTTCCTGCTGAAGGCATATATTTCTGAGTCATAAGACTATCATAAATTAAAAAATTTCTATAAGCAGTTAAAATTATTTTGTATTAAACTTTCCCTTCTTCCCAGGTGCGGTTTGATAGCATAGGTGGATTGAGCCATCATATTCATGCACTAAAGGAAATGGTAGTGTTCCCACTTCTATATCCAGAAATTTTTGAAAAATTTAAGATTCAACCTCCAAGGTGAGTAATGTTCTAAATGATGTTTATTGTTACTACTATTAATATATCAAATTTCAGTTAGTAAATGATTATAAGTATAAGCATTTCATATGTATTTGTTGTATTCTAGCAATGAGGATTAGGAATGAAATTTTATTATTTAGTGTTCAGAGGCTTTGGTACTAAGTATGTTCTTGAAGTTTACATTTAAGCTTTTAAGAGTCAGGCACAAGACATAACTTTATGCAGGCCTTGAATATACAAGTGGATTGCTCAAATGCCCAAATGGAATTTCCGTAATTTGGTCTCCTGATAGCATTGAGTTTGATGCTGTATGTTGTTTAGTGTTTGGAGACACAATTTCAATTAAATGTTACCTTTGACTTGGTGATGGGGTAGTTTTGAAATGGTAAGCTTGATATTTATTTTTATGATCAGATTAATTGTGTTTTGATTAGGAGATAGACTGAGAAAAGGGTAGAAATTAAGGGTAATTAGGCAGAATGAAATATTCTGAAGATGTACATATAGACTGTTAGGTTTAAACTATTAGATATTCCTTTTCTTTTTTTAACATTTAATTTTTTAAAATTTTTGGACATTTTACTTATTGGAGCAGAGAGCACATGAGTGAAGGGGAAGGGCAGAGAGGGAGAAGCAGACTCGCTGAGCATGGGATATATTTGTATATGTACATATGTGTATCAAGTTTATATTTTGCCTATATTAGGCACATGGAAACATTTCATATAGGTGAAATTATCCAGTAATACCTTTATATATACATTTTTTTTTTACTCTACAGTATACTCTAGAACCTTTCTATTTCAATAATGTGTGTATTGTTCATTTTGACATTTTACTATTTGATTTATAGATGTAACAGTATATTTGTCCTTTATTTTTTTTTTGAGCTTTTTTTTTTTTTTTTTTTTTTTTGCATAAGACTTTATTTTTAAGTAATCTCCATACCCAGTATGGGGCTCAAACTCACAACTCTGAGATCAAGAGTCACATGCTCCACTGACTGAGACAGGCAGGCGCCCCATCTGTGCATTATTAATAGCACTTAGATTTTTTCACTTTTTCATAATTAGAATTGATGCTTTTTAAAAGATTTTATTTATTGGGACGTCTGGTGGCTCAGTGATTGGGCATCTGCCTTTGGCTGAGGGTGTGATCCTGGGGGTCCTGGGATAGAGTCCTGCATCAGGCTCCCTGCTTCTCCTTCTGTGTATGTCTGTGCCTGTCTCTGTGTCTCTCATGAATGAATGAATGAATGAATGAATGAATGAATGAATGAATAAATAAATAAATAAATAAAATTCTGTTAAAATATTTCTGGGTCATTTACAATTTTGATATATCTTGCCAAATTACTCTTTTCTCTGATTTGCCTACCTAAGTTTGGTTGTTGAGAACGTCCTTGAATAACTCAGCAAAGTGAACCTCTTGTCTCTATACTACAAAAACCTTTCTCAGTGTCTAAGAATTATATATTAATAATTAATATATATATTAATACAAAATTATATGGGTGATGCATCCTTGTATATTGGTTGCTATTGGTGGTGATAGCATTACCTTACTTCTGTTGATTCTCTTGTTTTTTAGGGGCTGTTTGTTTTATGGCCCTCCTGGCACAGGTAAAACCTTGGTCGCCAGAGCATTAGCTAATGAGTGCAGTCAAGGAGACAAAAAGGTGGCTTTTTTTATGCGAAAAGGAGCAGACTGTCTGAGCAAGTGGGTTGGTGAATCTGAAAGGCAACTTAGGCTTCTTTTTGATCAGGTAAGTGCAATCAGCTTATAAGAGAATTATCTTCTTTAGAATATTTAATACATTTAGTCTAAATATAAACTGTTCACAAGGAGGTCTATTTCCTTCTAATCAGTATGTTTAATTTAGAATCAATAATTAAAATTGTATGCTTTAGATGTATTTATTAGCAGTTTAGTACTAATTTATGATGATTCATAAAACATTTATTAAGGTGGCTAGTAGGCATATGTTAGGTGCTTTTGAGAACCCAGGGTATAACATACATATCATTGGCTTATAATCTAATTTAGGAAATAGAACAAGCATAAAAAGTTAAATGTCTGCAAGAAATCTCACAGAGCAGTGTATTATTTTATGTGCTGTAAATATTGTGTTGGGAGAATGCAGTAATGAATGCTGTTATTTATTTATTTATTTAAAAAAGATTTTATTTATTCATGAGAGAGAAGGAGACAAAGACATAGGTGGAGGGAGAAGCAGGCTCCCCCTGGGGAGCCTGATGCAGGACCTGATCCCAGGACCCCAGGATCACTAACTGAGCCAAAGACTGATGCTCAACCACTGAGCCTAAATAATAGGCATCCCTATTTATTTATTTTTTAAGGTTGTGTTTATTTGAGAAAGAGAATGTATATATTGGAGCGATGCAGAGGGAAAGAATCTGTAGCTGACTATGTTGAGCACAGAACCTGACTCAGGGCTCAATCTGACAACGCTGAGGTCATGACCTGACTGAAACCGAGAGTCAGATGTTCAGTTAACTGACTGAGCCACCCAGGCGCCCCAGTAATGAATGCTTTTAAAAGGCAGGGTTAGGTGACTGATTATCTATCATGTAGGCAATCTGTTTTTTTAATTACAATAACTTGAAAAATATTATTTCATAAGACTTAGTCCTGATATAAATTGACTGAGCTAGTGAAGGAATTCATTTACATTTGGCAATGAAATTTCTATTTTATAACATCTAAGGAAATCACATGAAATTTTTAAAAACTACCTTTAACAAGCAGTCTTTGAGTAGCCATTATTTGAGTTCATGTGTATCAAAGTGTATCATAGCACTTTAAATATTATTTTTAGTTAGTATGAGAAACTACCATGTTCTAGATAATGGGAATAGAAAGAGGAATAGGGTAAATTTTTTGCCTTCAAGGTATTCAGTGTCAGTTGGGAAGTGAAACATAGGCAGCTTGCTTTAAGAAAATTTAGTAATAATTGAAAAATACAAATGGAGAACAATATTGGTGGGTGAAGGAAGAAGTAGTTTGGGAGTACTGATATATTGTCCAGTGACTTAAGTTTAATAAACTTTTGACAAGAGTTATATGCTTTTAGCCCCTTCATTCTTGGAATAGGAATGTCTCTTGGTTTCAATTGCAACTATAGCATAAATTAATGCCCTTTTTATTTTTTATTATTTTTTAAAAGATTTTATTTCCAAGATTTTTACTTACTCATTAGAGAGAGAGAGAGAGAGAGTGAGAGCACACACAAGTAGGGAGAGGAGCAGTAGGAGAGGGAGAAGCAGACTCCCTGCGGAGCTGAGCAGGGAGCTGGACGCAGGAGTTGATCCCAGGACTGTGGGGTCATGACCTGAGCCAAAGGCATACACTTAATGGACAGAGCCACTCAGGTGCCCCCAAACACTGGATGTTTAATGCATAGCATATCAATAAGGGAGAAATGGGAAATTCATATCTGGTTTTTAGTAAGTTGACCTTCCTATGAACTAAGAGTTTGCTATAAGTAATTCTGAAACATGAATAGACTTACATTTGTAATCTAATTTTCTTATCTTAAATCAAATTAAGTTCTTGCTAGATTTAAGATTTAAGTGAAAATGACAATTGTGAAAGTAGTGGAGAAAACTCTTGAGAGTTTTGTTTCTAATTTCAGAATAGAGAGTCTAGCTATGGAAGAAAAGATCCACTGCATAAGATTACTTACTAGATTCTGCATTGCAACAAAATATCATAAGCAAACGCAAAAGATAAATGATACCCTTTGCAGAAAAATATTTGCATTTTCTTTCACAGAGGCCTAATTTTTATTTTTATTTTATTTTTTCTAAATTTATTATTTATTTATTTATTTATTTATTTATTTATTTATTTATTTATGATAGTCACAGAGAGAGAGAGAGGCAGAGACACAGGCAGAGGGAGAAGCAGGCTCCATGCACCGGGAGCCCGACGTGGGATTCGATCCCGGGTCTTCAGGATCGCGCCCTGGGCCAAAGGCAGGCGCTAAACCGCTGCGCCACCCAGGGGTCCCGAGGTCTAATTTTTAAAATAAATAGTTCCTTGAAATCACTAAGCCAAAGACCAGTGATCCAATAGAAGATTTGGCAAAGGATATGAACACAACTTTTATTAAAAAAGCAGTATAAATGACCCTTAAAGATATGAAAAGTGCTCATTTTTATTGATAATAGAAATAAAAATTAAAATGAAAAAAGATTTTAAAAGATTAGTCAAGACTGAAAAGTTTTTTTTTTAAAGATTTTATTTATTTATTTATTCATGAGAGACACAGAGAGAGAGAGAGAGAGAGAGAGAGGCAGAGACATCATAGGCAGAGGGAGGAGCAGGCTCCATGTAGGGAGCCCAATGTGGGACTGGATCCTGGGACTCCAGGATCACGCCCTGGGCTGAAGGTGGCACTAAACTGCTGAGCCACCTGGGCTGCCCAAGACTGAGAAGTTTGATAATACTTTATTGCTGAGGTTTCTTAAATATTGCTGGTGAGAGGATAAATTATTAGATCAGTGGAAGGCAATTTGAAAATATCTGAATTAGAAATGACATTTCCCTTTTTAACAACTTTTAGAATTTATTACATTGATATGTTTATATGAAATGTTAAATGTACACAAATACTCAAACATTGTTTGTTTTTTTTTTTTTTTAAGATTTTATTTTATTTATTCATGAGAGAGAGAAAGAGAGGCAGAGACACAGGGAGAGGGAGAAGCAGGCTCCATGCAAGGAGCCTGATACGGGACTTGATCTTGGGAATCTGGGATCACGGTCTGAGCCAAAAGCAGATTCCCAACCGCTGAGCCACCCAGGCATCCCATCAAGCATTGTTGATAATAGGAGAAGATTGAAAATAGCCTGAATGTCCACAAATTGGAGAGTAGTTTAAATCATGGCATATCCATACATGAGGGCATTTTGTAGCTATCAAAAAATAACAAAGCAGATCTTCATGTGCTTATATGGAAGCTAATTAAAATACATTGTTACATAAATAGACTGTGTTGGTAAGAGCAGTATGTATACCATGTTTAAAACGCATTAAATAAAATAGTATGTTTAAAAGTACATTTTTTTGTATACATATGGAAGAATAAACACAACAGTAGTTGCCTACTGGGAGACATCTTGTGATTGGAGAGTGGATGGGTAAGGAGATTTCTTTTTTCTTTTTTTTTTTTTTTTTTTTAGATTTTATTTATTTGTGACACACACACAGAAAGAGGCAGAGACATAGGCAGAGGGAGAAGCAGGCTCCATGCAGGGAGCCGGACGTGGGACTCGATCCTGGGTCTCCAGGATCATGCCCTGGGTAGAAGGCGGTGCTAAACCTCTGAGCCACCCAGGCTGCCTGGAGATTTCATTTTTATTGTATCTTTCTTATCCGCTGCATGTTGTACCATTTGCTTATATTACCTGTTAAGAAAATATGATAATGAAATGTAAAAGATGAAAACTAATATAAATTTATTTTCTTTTTATATTAGGCATATTTAATGAGACCGTCTATAATATTTTTTGATGAAATAGATGGATTAGCTCCAGTTCGCTCCAGCAGACAAGATCAGATCCACAGGTGATTTTCCTTAATCTGATTATATTGAGTTCTTTTCTCTCGATGACATATTAGTTAGCCTTAGCCTTTGGATAAGTGCTAGGAGGCTTATAAAATGAACTGTGTCCTTGAGGAAGACTCTTTGCACTTAGCTCAGGGGTCAGCAAACTACTACCTGTTGGCCAGATGTAGTCTTTTTGCCTGTCTTGGCCTTTTCTGTAAAGTTTTATTGGAACATATCCATATGTTCCAATATTTTCTCATGAAAAATGGCTACTTCTGTGCTACAAGAGCAGAGTTGAATGAGTCATTGTGAGAGAAAGATTGTATGGCTTCTTGCAAAGGTTAAATTTACTTTCAGTCCTTTTACAGAAAGTTGCCTAATCCTGATTTAGCATGTTTCTAAAATTTATCTGTGTTATGTATGAATATTTTGTTCTTTTTCATTTCTCACTACTAGTCCTTGGGATGGGAGGGAGGGACAAAGAGAGTGAGGGAGGGAGAGTGTATGTATATACCACAATTTATTTATTTGTTAATCTGTCTGGAGATTTAGCTCACTTCTGTTTTTGGCTATTATGACAATGCTACTATGAATGATTACATACACATTTTTGTGTGCACGTATGTTTTCATTTCTGTTACATAGAAAACTATGAGAGGAATGGCTAGGTCCTTTGGTAAATGTATGTTTATTTTTTTATTTTTTTATTTTTTGGTAAATGTATGTTTAAATTGATACTGTTTTCCAAGTGATTGTAATATTTTATGTTTTTTTTTTCTATGTTTTTACCTGTAATGTATGAGAATTTGGGTTCTCTTCATCTTTGCCAATGTTTGGTATCGCTGTTCTTGTTAACTAGCCATTCTAGTGGGTGTGTAGTAGTGGATTAATTTGCATTTTCCTGATGACTAGTAATACGAATATCTTAGTATGTGCTTATTGCCCATTTATATACTTTCTGTTGTTAAATATCTTAAAATCTCCCCCCTGCTTTTTATTTTTAAATTTTATTTATTTATTTTAAAGATTTTATTTATTCACAAGAGACACAAAAGAGAGAGAGGCAGAGACATAGGCAGAGACATAGGCATAGGGAGGAGAAGCAGGCTCCATTCAGGGAGCCCCATGTGGGGTCTGATCCCAGGACTCCAAGATCATGCCCTGAGCTGAAGGCAGATGTTCAATCACTGAGCTGCCCAGATGTCCCTTCTCCCTGATTTTTAAAAAAGAGATTGGATCATATGTCTTATTGTATTATACAACTTATGTATTCACAAGTCAAGCCTTTTATTGGAGCTACGTTTTGAAAACTTTTCTACCAGTCCTCTTTTTTGTTTGCATAACTATGATTTAAGAAAAAAATTATTTATTTGAAAAAAAAATTATTTGAGAGAGAGTGCACATGAGCAGGGAGAGCAGGAGAGGAAGAAGCAGGCTCCCCATTGAGCAGGGAGCCTGATGTGGGGCTCAGTACTGAGACTCCAGGATCTTGACCTGACCCAAAGGCAGTTGCTTAACCGACTGAACCACCCAGGTGCCCCCTTAACTATGATTATTGAAAAGCACGAGATTTTAGTCTTTGTGAAGCCCA
Organism: Vulpes lagopus; assembly: GCF_018345385.1. Classification (NCBI taxonomy): domain Eukaryota; kingdom Metazoa; phylum Chordata; class Mammalia; order Carnivora; family Canidae; genus Vulpes; species Vulpes lagopus. The sequence continues at coordinate 115,347,107 of NC_054828.1, forward strand.
TTATATAAATTTATTTGTATATATATTTTTTGCGTCTTGATAATAATTGCCTTAACCAGTTTGTCAACAATTCTGTTTTCTTCTAAGATGTTAATAGTTTTAGCTCTTAAAATTTGGTCAATGATATTCTTTAAAGATTTTATTTGTTTTTTAAAGATATTTATTTCAGAGAGTGAGAGATCAAGGGAACACAAACAGAAGGAGGGGCAGAGGGAGAGAGAAGCAGGCTCCTTCCTCACTGAGCAGGGAGCCTAATGTGGGGTTCCATCTCAGGACCCTGGGATCATGACCTGGGTGTAAAAGACAGGTGATTAACTGACTGAGCTATCCAGGCAACCCAAGGTTTATTTATTTTAGAAAGAGATAGTGTGTGCGGGTGGGTGGGCACTTGAGTGGGAGGAGGGGCAGAGGGAGAGGGAGAGAAAATATATTAAGTGGACTTTACACAGTGCCTAGCCAGTCAGGACTTGATCCCATGATCCTGAAATCATGACCTAAGTGGAAATCAAGAGTTGACTGCTTAACTGATTTTGCTACTCAGGCACCCCTAGGGTGTTTTTAAAATAATGTATAGTTGGGTGTTTTCCTATCGGACACCCTCTTTTTTTTTTTTTTTTAAAGATTTTATTTATTTATTCATGAGAGATACAAAGAGGAGGCAGAGACATAGGCAGAGGGAGAAGTAGGCTCTGTGGGGAGCCTGATGTGAGACTCGATCCTGGGACCCTCACGCTGAGCCTAAGGCTCAACCACTGAGCCACCAGTTGTCCTTGGACATGTATTTAGGTTGTTTCCAGTTTGGGCTATTATGAATAATGCTGCTTTGAACATTCATGTCTTTGTGTGCATATATATTTTTATCTCTCTTGGGTAGATACTTAGGAGTTGATTTACTGCACTGTATAGTACTTTTATGCTTAACTTTTTGAGAAACTGCTTATATTCTCTCTAGGTATAGAATTCGAGTTTTATACTTTTTTCCTTTCAATATTTAAATATCTTGGTCTTTTTGTTTCAGTAAGGACTTCTATTGTCATATATCTTTATCCTCTGACTGCTTTTAATTTTTATTTTCTGCTTTATTGCTGGTTTTGTGCAATTTGTTTAATGATATTCCTTGATAGGGTTTTCTCCATTTTTTCCCCCTCATTCTTGAATTGAGCTGCTTAAATCTGTGGGAACTGGCAATATTCCTGTTTTTTTGTGGGTGTAAAATACGGTTACTTCTATTCCTTCTGGGTGTTTTTTCCCTAACTTCTGATTAATTTCCTCATATGCATGTAGAGTTTAGCTGAAGTTTTGAGGGGCCCTGTGAGTATTTCCTAAGTTCTCTCTCTTTGCAGTCCTCTCTTCTCTGGTACTCTTTCTGATGAACTCTATGTCCTCTTGGTGTCCTTAGAATCTGAGCTGTCTTCCATGCAGTATCTGCTGATTCCCACAAGGATTCCATGTCCCCTACTTTGCAGCCTGGAAGTAGAAAGCCATTAATTGAATCATTGTTACCATACTTTATGATAATGTGGTTTCCTTTGCTGCTTTGAATATTTGCTCTATAACTTTTTTTGTGTTGTTGTTGTTTTTAAGTAGATTCCATGCCAGTGTGGGGCTCAGACTCATGACCCTGAGATCAGGTGTTGGTTGCTTAACTGACTGAGCCACCCAGGCACCCTTATAGCTTTGGTTTTTAACAACTTAGCTATGATATGCTTCAGTATGGGCTTTGTGTTTATCCTGATTTGTGTTTATCATGTATTGCCAAATTTGTCTTTTTTTCAATCTTTTTCTGTCTCCATCTGAGGTAATACTTTTTATTTATCTTTTATTTAAGTCCTTTTATTTTATTTTATCTTTATTTTAGTCCTTACTTACTTTTTCCTTTGTCATGTCCATTTTGCTCTTTTGTCAGCCAGCCAACACATTTTTTGTCACAGAAACTATATTTTTCAGTTTTAGAACTTACATTTGATTTTTTTTCCTTCTTTTTTAGGGAGAGAGCAAATGTGTGCACATGGGTATGTGTAGGGGAGGGAAGAGGCAGAGGGGGAGAGAGAGAATCTTAAGTAGACTTCACTCAGAGTGGGGAGCCTGAAGTGGGGCTCAGTCTCACAACTCATGAGATCATGACCTTAGCTGAAATCAACAGTCAGATGCTTAACTGACTGAGCCACCTAGGTGCTCCTTGATTCTTTTTCATTATTTATATTTTTCCAGTGTGATTTTCATTTAAATGTTTTGTTTTACTTCATCCATATAATAATAGTTTTGAAATCCTCTTTGTTAGGGGCACCTGGGTGGCACAGTTGGTTCAGCATTTGAGTCTTGATTTTGGCTTGGGTCATGAACTCAGGGTTGTTAGATTGAACCCTGTGTTGGGTCCGTGCCCAGTGCAGAGTTGGCTTGGGACTCTCTCTCTCTCCCTCTGCTACCCCCCACCCCCTTGTTCTTTCTCTCTAAAATCAAAACAAACTATCAAACCTTCTTGTGTTAGCTTAATTTATTTTTTATCTTTTAGTTTTTTTAAGATTTTATTTATTTATTCATGAGAAAGACTGAGAGAGAGAGAGCCAGAGACACAGGCAGAGAGAAGCAGCCTCCATGCAGGGAGCCCGATATGGGACTTGATCCCGGGACTCCAGGATCATGCCCTGGGCCAAAGTGAAGTGCTCAACTGCTGAGCCACCCAGGCGTCCCTTGTGTTAGCTTTAACATCTAGTTTCATCTCATTGTTAGGCCTGCTTGATTTTCTTTTCTTTTGAAGACATGTTCTGTTGTTTTGGTTCTTCATTTGTTGGGCAATTTTGTATTGCATTCTGAATATTATTAATGTTAGTTTCTGAAGGCTCTGGATTTTATTATTTTTCTTTTATGGGTAGTATTTCCTATGTTTTACAGATACTTTTCTGTTTTAGGCTTGGACTACAGACTGTTTTTTGCCTGGCAGCTTTGGTGTCCTTTCAAATCTTTTTTCTTGGCGGGTTTCTTGGTTCTGTGCCTTTGTTGTTAGGGGTCATTCAGAATTTTTAAAAAAAATTTTTTTATTTATGATAGTCACACAGAGAGAGAAAGAGAGAGAGAGAGAGAGAGAGAGGCAGAGACAGGCAGAGGGAGAAGCAGGCTCCATGCACCGGGAGCCCGACCGTGGGATTCGATCCCGGGTCTCCAGGATCGCGCCCTGGGCCAAAGGCAGGCGCCAAACCGCTGCGCCACCCAGGGATCCCCCCCCACATTCTTTAGTGTTAAAGATCAACCTTCTCTTTTCTGAACTCTCAGGCTGGAAAGTTAAGGGTTTTTCCTTAACATAATCTTCTTTACTTACCTCACTGTAGTTAGCCCCATGCGGAAAAGCCAGAGAGAGGGGAACTTGATTTCTCTATATTCTTCTTTCCTCTAGTTGACTATGAATTTCCAGTAGAGTCTGTGTATCTCTGTTTACTCATCAGCTCCTTTAAGTATATGCATGTGTATTATTACATATGCATTACATAGGCAATACGTATTATTACGTACATGTTTTATAGTTATTTTCTGAAGCACAGGAACGGGTTATCTGACAGTGTCTTCATCAAACTTGGGGGGAGCCTTTGAATACCAAATATGCAGGTTTTGATCTCTACAGTAATTAAAACATACTGTAATTTCTAAAATGTTGGTTGTTAGTGGTGAGGAATAATAAAAAAAAATCCAAATGCAATCAGGAAGAGGAGGGGAATCATAGAACTAGTGGGAGAAGCAGCACAAATACAATTGTAGATTTAAATCCAGATATATAAAAAAATGATATGGAATGTAAACAGACTAAATTTTTAAAAAATTATTTATTTTAAAGAGAAAGTATACATGTGCACATGTGACTGGGGGTGGGGTAGCATTGGTGGTGGGGGTGAGGAGCAGAGGGAGGAGTGAGTGAATCGTTAAGCAGACTCCCCACTGGATATGGAGACTAATGTGGGGCTTGATCACAGGATCCTGAGATCATGACCTGAGATGAGATCAAGAGTCGGCTGCTTAACCAACTGAACTGCCCAGATGCCCCAGACTAAATGTTCTTTTTTTTTTTTTTTTTTTAAAGATTTAAAGATTTTAAAATTTATTTTAGAGAGGAAGAAAGAGAGAGTGTGTGGGTGAAGAGGCAGAGAGAGAGAATCTTCAAGCAGACTTTCTGTTGAGTAGAGAGCCTGACTCAGGGCTCAGTCTCATGACTAATGAGATTGTGACCTGAGTTGAAACCGAGATTAGAGGCTTAACCAGCTGAGCCACCCATGCTCCCCTAGATGTTCTTTTTAATTGACAAAGATTGTCATACTGGGGAAAAACAAAATAAGACAACACTTTGTGTATAAGAGTCACATTATGGGGATCCCTGGGTGGCGCAGCGGTTTGGCGCCTGCCTTTGGCCCAGGGCGCGATCCTGGAGACCCGGGATCGAATCCCACATCAGGCTCCCGGTGCATGGAGCCTGCTTCTCCCTCCGCCTGTGTCTCTGCCTCTCTCTCTCTCTGTGACTATCATAAATAAAAAAAAAACAAAAAAAAACAAAACAAAAAAAAAAAAGAGTCACATTATGTATAAGGATATAGAAACATTCCAAGTAAAATGGTGGGAAAAGGCATGCAAAATGTTAGCCACAAATATTTATAGCAGTTTTATTCATAATAGCCAAAATATGGAAATAATCCATATGTCCATCAACTGTTGAGTGGATAAACAGAACATGTTATATCCATATGATTTAGCCCTAAAAAGAAATGAAATTATGGCACATGCTACATGGGTCTACCTTGTGCAGGTACATTTAATATGGATGAACCTCAGAGACTTAATGCTGAATGAAGTAATTCATATACAAAAGATTACATGTTATATAGTATTTTACGTATTTAAAGATATTTATTTATTAAAGCAAATGAGTGTATGAACTGGGGGAGGGGCAAAAGGAGAGAGGGAATCCCAGGCAGACATGGGGCTTGATCTCACAGCCCTGAAATCATAATCTGAGCTGAAATTAAGGGTCAGATGCTTAACTGACTGAGCCACCAAGTGCTCCATACTATTTTATTTATATAAAATGTCCATAACAGTCTTTCATAAAATGCATGACAATATGCCAAGTAAATACTAACGGGATACTGCTGTAGCTGTATTAATATAAGACAAAATAGACTGTGAAGCAGAAAGCATTTTTATACATATGGAGAGGGTCAAATTATAATGACAAAAGCTTCAATTTATTAGAAGATATGACAATTTAGAATTTTTTTTTTTTATTTTATTTATGATAGTCACAGAGAGATAGAGAGAGAGGCAGAGACACAGGCAGAGGGAGAAGCAGGCTCCATGCACCGGGAGCCCGACGTGGGATTCGATCCCGGGTCTCCAGGATCGCGCCCTGGGCCAAAGGCAGGCGCCAAACCGCTGCGCCACCCAGGGATCCCCGACAATTTAGAATTTTTAATTCCCTAATAACTGTGTTTCAAATTGTATAAAACAAAAATTGACAGAACTGCAGTCAAATTAATAATCATTGTGAGAGATATTATATGCCTCTCAGTAATTAAAATACCTAAATGAGCAAAAAAATAAATTAATGCACTATGATTATTTGAACAACCCTATTTTATGATCTACTGGGAATACATATCTAAGATAAATTTAGAATGAACACTTTTCAGACATTCACAAGATTTACAAAATTTGTTCATATATCGTGGCTTAAATCATAACTAATTTCCAAAGCTTAGTAATACACAAAACAACAAAAAGATATAAGCAGAGAATTTTTTTTCCTGTTAACCATTCTAATTCTGTGTTACTAGTAAAGAAAAAATAGCAAACAATATATGAACTGCAAGGGAAGACATACAGATATCAAAAAATGAAAAAGTTGCTTTTTTGAAAAAAAGTAACAAAATTAACAAACCTCTGGCATGATTGGTTATGACAAAAAGAAGACCCTGAGAAGCGGTATTAGGAATGCAAAATGTGACATATCAGATTATTTAAATGTTAAAGGTTAAGAGAATAAAGGCCTGAACTTAAGAGGTTAATATATAGAACTTATGAAACAGGAAAAAAATAACGGGAAAATCTTAATGACTTATATGTGAATGTTTATAATTTTTTCCTAATAGTCCCAAATTGGGAACAATCCAAATGGCCATCAGAATGTGAATCAATAAACAATTTGAGGCATATCCATATAATGGAATATTGCTTAGGCATAAAAAGGAACAGACTGTTAGTAAAGCAACAGCGTGGTAAACCTTAAAATAATTATGTTGAATGGAAGAATCCAGGAAAAAAAAGTACTGTATGATCCTATACATATAAGATTTTATTTTATTTTTTTTAAGGTTTTTAAAATTTATTCATGAGAGACAGAGGGAGAGAGAGAGACGCAGAGACAGAGGCAGAGGGAGAAGCAGGCTCCATGAAGGGAGCCTGATGTGGGACTCGATCCCACGTCTCCAGAATCACGCCCTGGGCTGACGGCCGCACTAAACTGCTGTGCCACCCGGGCTGCCCACGTATAAGATTTTAGAAAATGAAGGCTAATCTGTGTTGACAGACTATATAGATCATGGTTGCCTGGGGATTGGAAGAGGTCAAGGAGAAGCCGTAGGGATGGATTACAAAGGAATATGAAGAAGAGTGTGATGGATACGTTACTTATTTTGTTAGTGATGGTAGTTTCACAGGTGTATACACACTTCAAAACTTACCCCACTGTGTTCAGTGTATTGTATGTGAAGTTTATCTTCAAAAGGCTTAAAAAACTTGTTTAGGACAGTATGAGAAAGTTAATTGGAATCCAGTTTCACTTGTGAATGTGGATATAAAACTAAACAAACTAGTAACATGTGACTTCAGGATATAAAAAAGCTAATAGACCAAATTGATCGTATTTCACATATACAAAGTTTAATATTAGAAAAATAAAAAATTCATCACATCATATTAATGAAAAATCATACAATGATCTTAGTAGATGTGGAAGAAATGGATGCAATTTAATATTTGTTTTTAATAAGGTCACACATCTCAGAATGAGGAATATGAGATATCTCTAAGAACCTATTACAAACATACATAATGTTAACAAATGAAAACTTTTAATATAAGGAGTTATAAGCATGGCTGTGAACACTTCTGATCAACACCATACATAGATCCCAGTCACTGTAGTCTGACGAGACAAAATAATACAAGGTGTGTGTAATGGAGAGGAATAAACAATACCATTATTATTTATAGATGATATAATTATGCATGTAGAAATTCCAAAGCAGTCTGTATGTAGATTTAGATGTAGTAATGAGTATCTAGCAAGGTTAAACCAACCATTGTAGAGAATTTTGCCTTCTGTGTACCAGTTTTCTACATAAAAATGTAAAATTATTATTTATAAACTCATTAGAAAATAAGAAAACTAGGAATAAATTAAGTTCCATGTACGTCTTTGGAGAAAAGAATAAAACTCAATTCAGAAACATTAAAGGAGGATTAAATAAATGGAGAGAAATAATCCTGTACAGGAGTTGGAAGACTTCATATTTATAAGTTGTTTGTTCTTCCATATTTATCAATAGATTCAGTATAATTCTATTCAAAATCACAACTTGTTTTGGGGTAGAATTTGACAAGACAGTTCTGGAATTTATATGGAAATAAGGATTAAGAACAGTGGAGAAAGAAAAAGAACAGTGGAGACTTAGGAAAAACAAGGTGGGAGTATTTGCTCTACTGGTTATTAAGGCCTCTTAAGGTTAAGATAATTTGATGTTGATGGAAGACTAAACAGACAAATGGAACAGAGTGCAGAGCCATATAAAAATCTACAAATATATATGGATGGATGCTTGATTTGTAACAAAAGAGTCAATGCGGTGCTGTTAGCAAAGGATGACCTTTTTAATAAATAATGCTGGCAGAATTGGGTATCTGGTGAAAAATAAGACTGGATCCTTCACACCATATGAGACAATTCCAGTTGATTTTATTTTATTCTAGTTGAAGGTAATACAGATGCTTTTAGAAGATAATGTAGGAGAAAGGGATAGGACAGGCAACTAGGCTTCAAATATAATATTAATATTGTATTAATTATTAATTATTATATTAATATAATATTAAGTAGTTTGGACTTTGAGTGTAATAAGGGTTACTAAAGGATTTCGATCCACGGGCTGGTGTTTGATCTTTCTGAAGAAGACAGCTTTTGGTAGAATCTCAGCTAGGTTGTAATTCTGTTTCTGGTTGTGTTTGAGGCTTTGTTTTCTGAAAACCCTTGTAGAAAATACTTTACAATGCTGATAAATGTATGTATTTTTAAGATTTATTTATTTGAGAGGGTGGGGGAGGGCAATAGGAGAAGGAGACCGTCTCTCAAGCAGACTCCCCACTAAGCTTGGAGCTTGACGCAGGGCTCGATTTCAGGACCCTGAAGTTATAACCTAAGCTGAAATCAAGAATTGGATGCTTTATTGACTGAGCCACCCAGTCACCCCAAAAATGCTGATAAATCTGAACAAACACTTGAAATACCTAAGGAGAAATTGGAGTTTAAATACAAATTAACACTTAGGGATACTTACTTTGCACCTATTATATCTGAAATGAGACACTTAGATAATTAATTTTCACTTATTTAATTAGAAAAGAGCAAGCACAAATCCACTCTATGTATGTACACTATGTCTCTAGCATTTTGATTCCGTTTATAGTTTTTAGAAACATTTATAACAGTTTTTTGGGAGTGAGAATGATTTCTTTAACTTATTGAGCATATTGGGGAAGTTATTTTAGGTAGATGTTAGCAGTAAGAATAAAAGGATAGAAGTGAGAACAGTTGGAAAACAGTAGGAAGACCTTTGTTACTAGAACTACAGTTTTTGTTATAATTAGACATGCAACATTTTTATTCAGAAATGTTTAATAGTTTCAAAAGCTAAAATATGCACAAAATGATTTTGATTGAACTTAGTTAAAATAGTAGCTGTTCTAAACAAATCAGGGGATCCCTGGGTGGCGCAGCGGTTTAGCGCCTGCCTTTGGCCCAGGGCACGATCCTGGAGACCTGGGATCGAATCCCACGTCAGGCATGACGTGGTGCATGGAGCCTGCTTCTCCCTCTGCCTATGTCTCTGCCTCTCTCTCTTTCTCTCTCTGTGTGACTATCATTAAAAAAAAAAAAAATCAAAAGTTTAACAATAATGCAAATGTAATTCTTTAGGAACTCTAAACATCATATATATTGCCAGACATAAACCTCCTCAAGATTGCTGTCTATTAAAAACAGACTTTAATATTTCTCTAAAAAAATTTTTTTTTACTTTCTAATTTTATTTTTTTTCTAAAAATTTTTTAAAATTAATTTTAAGTAATTTCTACACCCATTGTAGGGCTCAGACTCATGATCTGGAGATCAAGAGTCACACACTCTACTGACTGAGCCAGCCATGTGCTATAATTTTAAAAACAACTTTATTGAGATACTGTTCATATATCATACAGTTCAGTCATTTAAATTATATGTTCAGTGGCTTTCAGTATATTTCCAGAGTTGTGTAACCATCACCATAATCAGTTATAGAACATTTTCATCTCCCCAGCAAGAAAGCTTCAAACCTTTATCCATCTCTCTCCAACCTCCTCTTCAACTCCTCCCTACCCACAAACCCTAGGCAACCCCTAATACACATTGTGTTTGTATAGATTTGCCTATTGGGTGCTTCATATAAATGGAATCATACAGTATGAGGACTTATGTGACTGGCTTTTTTTTTTTTTCAGTTAGTCCCAATGTTTTTAAGGTTCATCTGCATTAATAGCATTTATCAGTACTTCATTTGTTTTTTTTTGATAAATTATATTTCATTGTATGGTTATACTACATTTTATTTATCCATTCATCAGTTGTTGGACATTTGAGTTGCTTCTACTTCTTGTAGAAGTAGAATATGAATGAATGAATAAAGCTACTGTGGACATTGTGTACAAGTCTTTTAGGGATATTGCTGGATCATATTGTAACTCTGTTTAATAATCGAAGGAACTATCGGACTATTTTCCAAAGAAGTACACCATTTTACATTCCCATCAAGCAGTGTTTGAATGTTCCCATTTCTCTACAGCCTTGTCAACACTTATTATTATCTGTCTTTTTGATTATCATCCTAGTGGGTTTAAAGTGGTAACTCATTTGGTTTTGATTTGGATATCCCTGATGCTGGGGCCCTCTTTTATATCTTTTATGGAGAAATGTCTTTTAAATTTTTTGCCTATTTTTAAGTTGAGTTAATTTCTTTTTTTATTGTTGAGTAGTAATTGTTCTTTGTATATTCTAGACCCTGGACCCTTATTAGATATATGATTTGCAGATATTTCTCCTGTTCTTTAGATGCCTTTTTACTTTTCTTGATAGTGCCCTTTGAAGCAGAAAAATTAATTTTGATAAAGTCCTTATCTCTTGTTTCTGTGCTTTAAGTATCTATTAATGTATCATTTGAATACTTTGAAAAATGATTTCTGTTAATTACTTTGCATTAAGATTTATTCATTCTATAATTTTAGTAGCATTTAAGACCAATAAAGTTTAGTATGAGCAGCAGTTTTTATAATTTTTTTTTCCTTTCCTTTTTTTAATTTATAATTTTGTCTGAAACTTTTGTTACAGCTCCATAGTGTCAACCCTCCTTGCTCTTATGGATGGATTAGATAATAGGGGTGAAATTGTTGTTATTGGTGCTACAAACAGACTTGATTCTATCGATCCTGCTCTTAGGAGACCGGGTCGTTTTGACAGAGAATTCCTTTTCAACCTGCCTGATCAAAAGGTAAAAGTTCCTGTTTTTAATGTATTAAGATTTATTTGTGATCCAGTTATGAAGCATATATGAACTTTGAGAGTGGTATTTTATGAATTTTCATTTTAAAAATTTTGTACTAATGGGATATCTTCATAAGTCTCAAAAACTTGGATAATTCAGTCCTTTTCTATTAACAATTGTTAGAACATTTATGACTTTTAGGAAGAGGAACACCCTTGATTAGGTTACTAAAATGCTTACTTATTCTTTCTTTAGTTCTCCAGATTGTAGTAATTATCTTGAATGACTGGTTATATGTCTCCAATTAGCCAAGGGAGCTGTGTTCCCATAAAAATAATGTTTTTAGAGTATTAACGAGTTTATGAATGTGAACCCAATGTGCAAATTTTCACAGAAATGACCATAACATCATATTTAACTAAAAACAGCAACAGTTACTCATTATAGTATATTTTTAAGAATGTATAATTAAAACAGGACAATGTATAATCATTGTGTAAAATATTATTTAATATTTTATACATTTTTTCCCCTAACTCTGCTCAAAATCTTTTAACAAAATTATTTATTTATTCAGGAGAGACACAGGCAGAGGGAGAAGCAGCCTCCTTGCAGGGAGCCCGATGTGGGACTCGATCCCACTATGACACTATCCCAGGACCCCGGGCTCATGTGTCCGCTGCTTAAAATTTTTATTGTTGTTCTTGGTTTGACCAATTTAATCATTATCTCTTCACTGAGAACTCAAGTTTGAAAGGGGAGAGATATATGTGGAGAAGATACTTTGACAATATTTTCATGTAATTTACTATTTCATATAAGCCTAATGAAAACACTTAAAACGCATACCTATACAAATATAACCTAAAGAAAGAAGATACTATTTTTGAATATATAATATATACTCATTTAATTATCATATATATTTGATTTTAGATCTCCATGTAAAATGCCTGGTTTACATACATAGATGTGAAAGGCTGTGATTAGGACTGTAAGAAACTATAGGGAAATGAAGGCAATGGTGCTGTGTAGAGCAGTTATTAATACTTCAGTCTGAAATCAATCTGCACAGCCACTAGTAGTTTTGATTATCATCCTAGTAGTTGTCTCAGTTTTGGATTGACTGTCTAACTTAGAGGCTATTTATTTATTTATTTATTAATGAATGAATGAATGAATGAATGATAGTCACAGAGAGATAGAGAGAGAGGCAGAGACACAGGCAGAGGGAGAAGCAGGCTCCATGCACCGGGAGCCCGACGTGGGATTTGATCCCGGGTCTCCAGGATCGTGCCCCAGGCCAAAGGCAGGCGCCAAACCGCTGCGCCACCCAGGGATCCCCTAACTTAGAGGTTTTAATTTGGTACTGAATTTACCTGACTTTGTCAGGATAAGAAACATAGTATATACAGCATCATTTTCATTACCCAAGTATAGCTTTCAGGGCTGTATTAAAGTGTAGAGGTATGCTTAGTTATAGGAGACACGACTGAAGTGGGAGCAGTCTATTTCAGTATGGGGAAGCATCAGCTCTCTTGTTTGGGACATCTTACAGTCCAAGCACATCTTTTAGGCTCTAGCGTACATGGAGAATGTGTTTAGGTTTTTGTTATTTTTTGTTTTTGTTTTTGAGTAAAGTGATAAAAGTTTATTGGGCAAAGATACAGAGAAAGCTCTCAGGAGTGAGAGGGGTTCCGACACGGTTGCCCTGTGTTTTAGTTCTAAGCGACATAGCCTGTGTTCATTTTGACACAGAAAAGCCATTATCTCAATTAACCAATTGTCTTCTAGTCATGTGGCCCTCAGTCATGTACGTTAATTATAGTCCTCACAATTCAGGTACTGCCCACACAAATCAGAGATTTAACAATAAACAAGGCCTAGATCAGCACTGTCCAATTGAATTTTCTCTAATGATGGAAATATTCTGTATTTGCATTGTACATTGAGCAAGATCCAGCATAGTATCCACTAACCACGTATGGCTATTGAGGTCTTGAAATGTCACTAGTGTGATAATGAACTGAATTTGAAATTTTCTTAAATATTTACATGAAAGAGGGCTCCTGGGTGGCTCAGTTGGGTAAGCATCAGCCTTCAGCTCAGGTCATGATCTCAGGGTCCTGGGATTGAGTTCTGCATTGGACTCTCTGCTCAGCGGGGAATCTACTTCTTCCTCTCCCTCTCCCTTGCCGTATCTCTCTCCCACTCTCTCAAATAAACAAATCTTAAAAAAATTTAAGTAAAAAAGCTTTATGTGGCTAGTGGTTTATTACATTGTAGAGCATAGATCTTGACATGATTTTCCATGTGAATTTTAATTTTCTACATTTCAAGGAAATTGTGCTTTGAAACTTAAACCTAAGGTCATTTTTCTTGGTCTGTGTCTGTGGAACAGGCTTGGACTGTTTTATTATTTTTTTTTTTCTTAGATAAAGTTCTGAGATTACAAGATTAGGTGAGATTATCAAATCCTCTGTCCTAAGAAACAGTTAGTGAGGTAAATCCACATGAGAGTGGATTCTGGAAGCCAAATGAAGAAAATGTATTGATGAAGAGGGTGTGACTAACTTTTTCAGATGTTCAGTTAAGTCAGATGAGGACAGTAAATGGGCCATTATGTTTAGCATTATGTAGGTTATCAGTGAACCTAGATGGGAGAAAGGTGAATTAGTAGTGGGTGCAAAAAAAACTTGACAAGTATGGTTAGTTTAAGAGAGAACGGGACGGGAGGAATTGGAGACAGAGAATGAAAGTAAGTTTTTCAGGGAGTTTTGTTGCAAAAGGAAGCAAAAAATTGAGGTGATAGATGTTGAGGGAATTGGAGGCAAGAGAATCTGTTATTTTTAAGCTGAGACATAAAGCTAATAGAAAAGGAAATTTTGGTGATGAAATTGAGAAAGAATTATCATAGCGTGTCCTAATAGGGAAGAGGGGCCATAGTATTTATTGTATGAGTGGTGAGAATGACTTTAGATAGGAATTGGATAGTTTGGGATCCCTGGGTGGCTCAGCGGTTTGGCGCCTGCCTTTGGCCCAGGTCGTGATCCTGGAGCCCCGGGATCGAGTCCCATGTCAGGCTCCCGGCATGGAGCCTGCTTCTCCTTCCGCCTGTGTTTCTGTCTCTCTCTCTCTTCCTATGTCTATCATGAATAAATAAGTGAAATCTTAAAAAAAAAAAAAAAGGAATTGGATAGTTTGTGATACTAGGAAAAAGAATATTATGGGTACAAATGCTGACAGGTGGACAGATTTGGGGTGGAGCGTCTCTGGAAATTATCTTCTGACTGCTTTGGTTTTCTTGGTGAATGAGGAAGCAAGGTGTGAATGAGAAACTGTGAAAACAAAGAAACTAAACGAGTCTACTGGGAGATAGACCTAATGAATGACCTAGGGAGCATTAAAGGTAGCAGGAAGGATCCATTTAGGACATTAAAGTGATACCAGTTAGTGTTTCATATTAGTCCTGTAGTTTGGACAATGGAATATCATCACTCCTGCTGTTTGACCAAATAAAAGTAAAAAAAAGAAAAAGACAAAAGTAGGGGGCCCTGGGTGCCTCAATTGAGTACCTACCTGCCTTCAGCTCAGGTCATGATCCCAGGGTCCTGGAATCAAGACCTGAGTGAGGCTCCCTGCTCAGCGGGGAACCTGCCTCTCCCTCTCCTTCTCCCTCTCCTTCTGCCACTCCTCCCTTTTTATGCTCTCAAGTTCTCTCTCTCTCTCTCAAAGAAGTAAAATCTTAGAAAAAAAAAAAAAGTAAAAGCAAATTTTAGTTAACTCTCTTAGCATAAAATAGCACACACCTTCTTGAATTAGTGATGCTTTTTAGTTTCTTTTGTTACTTTTCCTTTATTATCATCAACACTTAATGATTATTATTAAAAGTGTTATGTGTGTATTTATGAATCCTGAAAAATGAGGAACTTGAATTTGCCTCTGAATCTTAATAGTAGAGGAAGCTACTTTCTTTTAGGGGAAGGCTAGAACTTATTCTGTTATTCTGCCATATAGAAGAAAGTACATAATGAAGCATTTCTGATTTAAGTAATTTCTTCTTCTGAGTTACTCTTCTATTTCTTCTTTTTATGATAAAGAAGGGAGACTGATATAGGGAAAGAGCAGGGCACTAAATGTCTTAGAGATCTGGCAATAACTTTGATCTTAAGTAATTAATTTCATTTCTCTAAACCTTTACTTATTTTTACTTATTTTACTTATTTTTAAAATGACAGGATAAGAATAGATCTTTTTTGAGATATCTTCCAGCCTGCTTTTTTTTGTTGTTGTTGTGTTCCTAATTCTGTAGGGTCTTCTACAAGTGGTGCTTGTGCTGCTAATGAGGTCAAATAGATTCTTAATGTTTTCTTGTAGAGAATAGAAGCTCTCAGGATGATATCTTTTTTGACCTTGATTTTATACTTTTTAAATATACAAGTACTTCAAGTTGGGAGAAAATAAGTGTCACATCATTGCTTTATTTCTGATAGCTGAACACCTAACTTAGAACTTGGAGTTAGAGCAATAGCTATTGATACCAGATTTTATCAACTTTTTGAGCACAGTTTTATCTTTATGACTTTGGAGTTCTTTATGTTTTTGTCCTGGACCCCCAAATTTCTCATCAAGCCACTAAGATTATCATCTTGGTTATAACTTGCTTTTTCTTTTCTTTTTTTTTTTTCTTTTTTTAAAGATTTAATTTATTTATTCATGAGAGAGAGAGAGGCAGAGACACAGAGGAGAAGCAGGCTCCATGTAGGAAGCCCAATGTGGGACTCGATCCCGGGACTCCAGGATCATGCCCTGGGCCAAAGGCAGGCGCCAAACCTCTGAGCCACCCAGGGATCCCTATAAGTTGCTTTTCTATAGTCTTTTTTTTTTTTTTTAAGATTTATTTATTTATTTTAGAGAGAGTGTGTGCTCACAAGAGCAGGGGTGGGTAGAGGAAGAGGGAGAGAGAAAGAATCCTCAAGCAGACTTCTTACTGAACATGGAGCCTGACTTGAGGCTTGATCCTAGGACCTTCAGGTCATGATGTGAGCCACAATTGAGAGCTGGCTGCTCAACCCACTGAGCCACCCAGGCACCCCTGCTTTTTCATGGTCTTAAGAAACTCAAGTAGCAGTCTTGTTGGAATGAGTGCATTCAAGTTTTACAAAGTGTTTCTTCCTTGAAATAAGGCAAAACTGAAAATAAAAGTCTGATGTCAGTCTTCATGATGGTGTTATCAGCTGATTGTGGATTCCTACTACTTCAGTTTCTTTTTGACTGTGGAAGAAGATATTTAATTTGAAATCAAGATGTTAAAATCTTGGTTGTGCTATACAGTCAGATTTAAGGTTGAAAAAAAAGTTAGAATTGCTCAAACACTTAATTTTTAAAAAATGAATTATTAATTTTTACTGAACTATTATTAAATGCCAAGGCATCAACTAATTTATAAGGTAATATGCATTATATTTCTTTATTTCATTGAAAAAATTTTCAACTTAAAACTTTTTTTCAAGTTTTAAATTATTTGTTTAGTTGATTATCAGTTATAATAACTCATGCATGTGATATAACCGAAAGTTTTGTGAAATCTAAAACTATAGTTTGTTTAAAAGTTACTCCTAAGTGGTGCCTGGCTGGCTCAGTTGGTAGAGCATGCAACTCTTGATCTCAGGGTAGTGAGTTCAAGCTCCATGTTAGGTATAGAGCCTATTTTATTTTATTTATTTATGTATTTTTTTAAAAAAGATTTTATTTATTTATTCATGAGAGACACAGCGAGAGAGAGGCAGAGAAGCAGGCTCCATGCAGGGAGCCTGATGTGGGACTCGATCCCAGGACTCCAGGATCATGCCCTGGGCCGAAGGCAGGCGCTAAACTACTGAGCCACCCAGGCATCCCTAGAGCCTACTTTAAAAGAAAAAAAAAATTAGCACTGTGTAATGTATGGATTTTTTCTTTTTTGTATGGAATTGTTGAATCATTATTTTGTACATCTCAAACTTTTAACACTGTTAATTATTTTTCAATAAAAAGATTATAAATATTATAACACATTAAATTTTCTTGTTCATATGTATTTAGATGGTAGAAATGATCTGATGTACAATAGTGAAGCTTAGTTTTGAATCTAGTCCTAGATCACTTAGTCATATGTTCCACTAGTCAAGTCCTTCACCTCTCAGAATATTAAATATGTTAGTTTGTGAAACACATATACATGATCCCTGCTACATATTACTATATTATTATTATGGGAATCAGAGTTGATGTGGATGCCATGGTGTTTAAATTGCTTTTATTTTATTTTTTTTATTTTTTATTTTTTTTTATTTATTTATGATAGTCACAGAGAGAGAGAGAGAGAGGCAGAGACACAGGCGGAGGGAGAAGCAGGCTCCATGCACCGGGAGCCTGATGTGGGATTCGATCCCGGGTCTCCAGGATCGCGCCCTGGGCCAAAAGCAGGCGCCAAACCGCTGCGCCACCCAGGGATCCCCCTTTTTTTTTTTTTTTTATTTATTTATGATAGTCACAGAGAGAGAGAGAGAGAGGCAGAGACACAGGCGGAGGGAGAAGCAGGCTCCATGCACCGGGAGCCTGATGTTAAATTGCTTTTATTTTTTTTATTTTTTTTTTTTTAAATTTTTTTTTAATTGTATTTATTTATGATAGGCACACAGTGAGAGAGAGAGAAGCAGAGACATAGGCAGAGGGAGAAGCAGGCTCCATGCACCGGGAGCCCGACGTGGGATTCGATCCCGGGTCTCCAGGATCGCGCCCCGGGCCAAAGGCAGGCGCCAAACCGCTGCGCCACCCAGGGATCCCTTAAATTGCTTTTAAAATGAAGTTGTTTTCCTGGGATATGATTAGTGCATAAATTTCTTCCAGCTAATATATTTGAGTGGTTGTTGATATTGTACTTATTTGTACTTTTTTTCTTAGGCAAGAAAACATATTTTACAAATCCATACCAGGGACTGGAATCCAAAATTGTCAGATGCTTTTTTAGGTGAATTGGCTGAAAAATGTGTTGGTGAGTGCTATTATTTGAATTCTTTGATTGTTGTTTGTTCTGCTCAGCCTCCCCTTATGTTTGGAATGTGAATGAGTATAGTTCTTTCTTTGTGCAATAGACACAGCTGGCTCTGCCTTTAAGTGTAAAAATTATTTTGAACGTTTCACTTGAAGTTTGAACATTTCTAAATTACAATCTTAGCTGCCATTAGGTGTTTGATTATTAACAAAACTAGAAGTAATATGCTTTTCATTCAGTGCTGGATTTTCATAATATTACTGCAGTGTGTCCTTTTAGGGATTTCTCCCTCAGAAATTTTACTAGGAAAAATAAGCTTAACCTTGAAAGATAAAGATCCATGTTGAAGGCAGGACTATAGTCTTTTACTTTGCAGATTACCTGATGGGCTCATCTTCATGCCTGTGGTCTAAAAAGAAGTTGAGTGAGAGTCTTCTTCAAAGAAAATACTTACTGGCATCTGCTAGTATTTCCCAAAATACAAAACTTTCGAATTTAATGTTAGATTATTCACAGAGTGGAAGATCCCCCCGCCCCCCCACAGAGTGAATGATGAATGAATACTACTGTCCTAAAAGGATGTAATGAGAGTATTTTATGTGCATACATGATCTTACATAGGAGATGGAATTCAAGGTTTTGACTCTAATTAGGTCTGAATTAAAAATGAATACATATTAAGCAACTGAGTATACACATTGATATTTCTCCTTCATTCTTTTTCTATCTTTTGTCTGTTTTCCTCTTATTCTCTCACAAATAAAAATTAAAAAATCTTTCTCCATGAACTTTTTAAGCATTATGAAAAAAATCCCCAAAATAAGTTCACTAACAGTCAGCAGTCTACTTGGGAAAACTTCAAAGTTACCAAAACCAGAAAGAACAACTATAGTTTAAAAAATCATTGTGATCCACCATCAAATATTAAAACTTAAATAGAACATTAGTCCATTCAGTTAGCTACATCCGAATTATCCTCTTCATCCACAGGGACCTCCATCTCCGAAGCAGCATCCCTCAGCTTTTGAACCACAAAGACCTCGACATCTTCTGGTGAGGAGAAAACGTAAATCTCTCCAGCACTACTCCAGTTTAAGCTTTGCCTGGTATAAGAGAGCATGCGCCAAACCCATTTCATGTAAATTTGGCTTGACCTTTGCAAAGCCTTGTGCTGCTTTATGGGAGAGGGTGGTATTTGGTACAAAATCCAGTCTTTTCCCTTTTTGAAATTTGACCCCTTTGATTTCCTGCTACTTTTGTGATATTATTTTATTAGAGTATCAGTCAGACTGGGAATTCTTTGTAGATTTTTCTGTGAATTTGTCACAGAATGATCCTTAACTGAAATAAGCAGAAGTCTTCAAATAATTTTGGAAACTCCCTAAAAGATAGGTGTTTTACAATTACTTACTGTTACCCTATCTACCATCTGAAATACTACACTCTTAATCCTTCATCCTAAATATAAGAATCTTAGTTTCCTTTTTCATTTCCAAACGCCACTACTTCTCATTATTCCAAGTGATTTATTTTAGCTCTTAATCAGTTTCTTAAGTTTAAACATTTTAAAGACATAATTTCTTATAGGACTGAAAAACATTTCTTGCCTTTTGTGGGTGGCAGCGGTGGCGGCGGTTTAGAATCTGCTTATATTTACACCATTTTCTTTCTGGAGAGTGATGTAAAAATCCATTATAACTAAATGACTTCTGTTTTTGATTTTGACATATATTCCATGTAAGAAGCCAGTTTCACATTAAAACAAATCAAATGCAGGTCTTCAAACAGGAATGAAATAGTAATAAATTTTAAATTCATTATGAACTTATCACTTTCTGTATCCCGAACATGTTTTAACATACACGGGTTCAGTTCAGTGAAATTTATGCCTAACAAAAAGAATATGTAGTCTTGATGAAACTGCAAAGACAACTGACCTCATGTTAGAGGTTATGGATTTGGTAACTTTTACCTTGAGATAAATTCCCAAGTACGTGGATGGGTTTGCATGCATAATAGGTGAGATTTTTAAAAGTAGTCCTCACGTAATTTCAATGTCTAGGTCACGTGCACAAATAGTAGGAGCTTAAGGTTATGAGGATCTCAAATCTAATCCTGTTTCTCTATTCATTTTCACAAACAATGAAAGTGTATCAGTGAGGCGTCTATCTGTGGGCCTTCATTACGTTTGCTGTTTTACTTCTACAATAACTTCGTAAAATTTTAGTATTTCACTTGTCTAGTCTATAACCTTTTTATATTTTCAGTTTTTCAGACAAATTTCCATAAGTGGCAGTATTTAAGAATGCTTTTTCTTGAGATGCCTTGCTGGCTCAGTCAGTAGAGCACGTGACTCTTGATCTCGGGGGTCGTGAGTTCAAGCCCCACATTGGGCATAGAGCTTACTTAAAAAAAAAAAGAATGCTCTCCTTTGGTATCTAGATATTTGTATTCATCAGAGTATTAGGATTGTAATGGTAGAATTATTAATAAGATTATGGAACTCTTATGAAAGGGATGTTGATAGTTTCCTTAATATCAGCTTTTAACTGTAATAGCTGTATTTCCTGTATATACAAAATGATCATATTATCTATATCTTTTTCTAAATCAGGAGAGTTTGGAGAGTGAAAAAATATGCTTTTATTTTTATTTATTTATTTATTTTTTTAAAATGGGTCTATTTTTTTTTTAATTTTTTTTATTTATTTATGATAGTCACAGAGAGAGAGAGAGAGAGGGGCAGAGACATAGGCAGAGGGAGAAGCAGGCTCCATGCACCGGGAGCCTGATGTGGGATTCGATCCCGGGTCTCCAGGATCGCGCCCTGGGCCAAAGGCAAGCGCCAAACCACTGCGCCACCCAGGGATCCCTGCTTTTATTTATTTTTTTTATTTTATTTATTTTTTTATTTTTTTTAATTTATGATAGCCACAGAGAGAGAAAGAGAGAGAGGCAGAGACATAGGCAGAGGGAGAAGCAGGCTTCATGCACTGGGAGCCTGATGTGGGATTCGATCCCGGGTCTCCAGGATCGCGCCCTGGGCCAAAGGCAGGCGCCAGACCGCTGCGCCACCCAGGGATCCCCCTGCTTTTATTTTTTTAAAGATTTATTTATTCATGAGAGACTACAGAGAGAGAGAGAGAGAGAGAGAGAGGAAGAGAGTGGGAGAGAGAGGCAGAGACACAGGCAGAGGGAGAAGCAGGCTCCATGCAGGGAGCCCGATGTGGGACTTGATCCTGGGACTCCCGGACCATGCCCTGAGCTTGAGGGAGGGACTAAACTGCTGAGCCACCCAAGGATCCCTTATGCTTTTATTTACAACGAGACATGTGACCTTAAATATAATCTCTTTAGCCATGATTATCATGTAATTTTAATTTTGTTTTAGAGTTTAGTAAAGGAAGCTACTAAGCCAGTAGTTCAGTTTTTTGTTTAGTATATCAGAATCACTTAAAAGGCTTTCTGAAAATACTCATTTATGATATTAAATCACCAGAGATTCTGATTTACTAAGTTTGTTGGGAATCTATTTTTTTTTCAATTTCGTTGTTTATTCAGATCAGTAGTCAATATTGAAAACTAAGATATAAACCAGTAATTCTCATTCACAGGAAAATGTAATGAAGAGAAATCTTCTCTATTATAGTCTATTGATTATGGTAATCCAAGTGAAGATTTATTTAAGTGGAACTTATTGTTGATAAACTTTTAACTTATCTTTAGTAGATTAAGCAAAAATGAACAGTACATTGCTATTATGTATGTTACTAACATTATGTCAAACAGATGTTATGGGCATCATTTCTACATAAAATACCTTTTAGTGGCTGCTTTTCTGTTTTGCATTGTTTCTGAGGTTTTTATTTTAGCTTTTTAAAAAAATTTAAGCTTTTGCTTAGAAATAGGATCATGTGATATGTTTACCAACTGTGTATATGCTTTTAAAGAAGAAAAACAAATGTGGTTGTTTATATTGTTTGAAGGTGGTTGTTTATTTTTTACTTCCTTTGAAATGGATTATTTCACTAATTGTAACTGAGCTGGTATTGTACGGTTATTTTGTTGAATGAATATAACTAAGAGATGTTCAGCATAGGAAAAGATACTTTTTTTTTAGGTTTATTTATTGAGAAATACAATAGAAAATGAAAGACTAATGGTAAATTTGGTTATTCTGAAGAATTATTTGGGAGATTGGTTGCTGTCATGGGACAATGTTAGTGCTTAATTTGGTTATAATTTTCAAATTAGATTTTCACAGGTCATATTAAGTTTTCCCTTCACTTTGAATAAATATTTCTTTAAGAATGTAATATTTTTCTGTTTTTTCATAATTTTCATTGAAATTTTTATTCATAGAAGTTGGCTTAATAATAAAAGAATTTAGATTTCTTTAAAAAAAAGCAAAGAAAAGCCCAGTAGATATAATTCTTCCATTTTTTTGTGGCATTAAATGATAACCTTGCAGTTAGTTATACATTCCCAAACTATAACCTTGGAGTTACTCCTTTCTTTTTTCATTCATTCTTTCACTCAGGAAATATTTATTGGATACTTATTGAATGCCAGGCCAGGCCTTTTTTTTCAGTATATGAGATATGTTTAGTGAACAAAACTGATGAATTACCTATATCCTCACAAAGCTCACATTCTAGTTGGGGAAGGTAGACGATAAACATATTAGGTAAATGATAAGGTGGCACATGCTATGGAAAAAAGAGATCAGAGTAAGGAGGATTTTTCTGTTTTTGTAGGACTTGATTAAAGGATCATGGCCTTACTAATAATAGGGATATATATATATATACATATATATATATGTATATATATATATACATGCATACACTTAGTTGTAGATGTGTGGGTCACTTGCAGTTTAATTTTAATTTATATAGTTCTGTGCCTTAATGTTCTTTTTCTGTCAATTAGTCTGGGGCTATTTCTTTTCTGCTCATGGTTTTCCTTTCATTATTTAAGTGTTGCACAAGGTTATTGCGAAGTATAAAAAGATAAACTTGATGCCACTCTGAAGAGCTTAGGGTTTAAAATTTTATTTTTTTAATTTATTTTTTAAAGATTTACTTATTTATTTATGATAGAGAGAGAGAGGCAGAGACACAGGGGGAGGGAGAAGCAGGCTCCATGCTGGGAGCCCGATGCGGGACTCGATCCCGGGATTCCAGGATCGCGCCCTGGGCCAAAAGCAGGTGCTAAACCACTGAGCCACCCAGGGATCCCCAGGTTTAAAATTTTAAAACTAGTTTGAGTGGTTCCCAATGCTGGCATAACTGATAGAGGTGGCCAAATGCAAGTTTAATTGCTGATATGAAAACAACATGGCTGGTTTGAGGTTTTTTTTCTCTTTTTTGTGGTTGAGACCTAACAGTTTGTGTGTTTTTGTATTTGTTGCTTAAATGAGTGAAATGACTTAAAAGCACTGGAGGCTTGATCTGTTAACTACGTAATCAGTGAAGTATGGGTAATGGACAATAACCTGTGTTGGTATAACCCTTAGAACTAGATTATCAGTTATTTTAAGCTAAACATATATTAAAAGGAAGTTAACATGGAAAATCAATGAATTCTTATTCCCTTTAATACCTTTGAAATTATCAGAGATGATGACAACTTTAAAGTATAATTTTTTGAGTAATTAGATATAAACTTGCTGTGGCTTGCATCCATAAAGTTGGTAGTAGAGTAGATCTGTTCTTGAAATTTCTACATATGTTCTACTTTGTACTACTCCCTGATATATGTTTGGTAATTAGTAATATTAGAAAAGTTTATAGGTAAGTGTAATGTCATGAGGACTAAACTAATGATTAGGAATATTGATAAAGGATTGAGATGAAATGTATTCTTTAAAAATCTTTCCTGAAGAAAGGTGTACATTAATTATAATCAGTGATTTTGGCACAAAATATATGGCTAGGTTTTTTTTTTAATTAATTAATTTATTTTTTTTTAAATTTTTATTTTTATTTATTTTTATTTTTTATTTATTATTTATTATAGTCACAGAGAGAGAGAGAGAGAGGCAGAGACACAGGCAGAGGGAGAAGCAGGCTCCATGCACCGGGAGCCCGACATGGGATTCGATCCGGGGTCTCCGGGATCGCGCCCTGGGCCAAAGGCAGGCGCCAAACCGCTGCGCCACCCAGGGATCCCAATTAATTTATTTATGATAGAGAGGCAGAGACACAGGAGGAGGGAGAAGCAGGCTCCATGCCGGGAGCCTGATGTGGGACTTGATCCTGGGACTCCAGGGTCATGCCCTGGGCCAAAGGCAGGCGCCAAACCACTGAGCCACCCAGGGATCCCACATGGCTAGTTTTGATATCATTAGTTCATGCTTTGTTAATTAAAATATTCAAAACAAAAAAAAACCAAAATATTCAAAACATTTTCAGTCTCACAGAGTAATTTTATTAGGTGACTTAAATGGTCAGATTTTGCTGATAAAACTGCACGTAATTACTGATTTAGTGTTAATTATTTCCTTTGATAAAGATGTATGTATTTGCAAACTATAGTTGGTACTGGGAGAATAAACTTACCTTTGTTATTCTTTTCCTTTTGTGCATTAGGTTATTGTGGAGCTGATATCAAGGCCCTGTGCACTGAAGCTGCTCTGATTGCCCTGCGGAGGCGTTACCCTCAGATCTATGCTAGCAGTCATAAACTGCAGCTAGATGTTTCCTCAATAGTGCTCAATGCCCAAGATTTTTACCATGCAATGCAGAATATTGTGCCTGCTTCTCAGCGTGCTGTCATGTCTTCGGGACATGCACTATCCCCCATCATAAAACCACTGCTGGAAAGAAGCTTCAACAACATCCTAGCAGTCTTGCAAAAAGTGTTTCCTCATGCTGAAATTAGCCAGAGTGACAAGAAAGAAGGTACTATAAAGTACTTTTTCATATTATTAAAATGAAACACGTACAGACATTAATTTGAGTTTCCTCATAAGGTTATTTATGTGTTATTCTTTTACATTTGCCATGAGTATAGAAAATATATGTGTTTCACTCACTGGGATATATTCAGGCCTGGCATATTGCCTAGCATATGGTAGCTGCCTGGTAAATCTTTGTCAAAAGAAAGAATGAATGTTCTGTTTGTTACCTCTTGGGACATTCTGACTATCTTAACTTTTGCAATATTAGTTGTACTAAGTATTTAGCTTATAAAATCCATTGAAATCTATACCTGTAGCACAGTTCTGTACCTCTTTTTTTTTTTTTTGGAGAGGAGTATAATTTCTATCAATCTTAATTCCTCTCATTTCTCCTACATGTGTAGCATTGCTTTTTTTTGAACAAATTGACACTTTTGTTAGGTATGTATGAAGCACAGCTGTTAGTACCCACCCAGGTTGTAGTGCAGATAAATTTTTTAGTATTGCACTCTCAATAGAGATTATAGTTCAGTTTGTCCATTGAGCTATAACAGATGGCAGACCCATATAGAGACTAATATTACTTGAATGACTGCATTTTTAAGATTGGTTTTGTTTCCTTGGAATTCTTGATTCTCTTAACTAGATGTATAGATGTGTACTATGTTAAAAAATAAGTTAGTTTGTTCCTTGTTGCTTTTTTAAGAGTTGGCCATAATTCAAGCCCCTAGTAGCTAAGCAAGGTATTGTATATGAAATACTGGTTTTGGTCAAAATAACTTACAGATTTTTAGTAAATATGTGGGTGTTTTGTGAGAGTATCATTTTTTTTTTTTTTTTTTAAAGATACCTGGGATTTGGGATGCTAGGTGGCTCAGCGGTTGAGTATCTGCCTTTGGCTCAGGGTGTGATCCTGGGGTCCTGGGATCGAGTCCCACAATGAGCTTCCTGCATGGAGCCTGCTTCCTCTGCCTGTGCCTCTGCCTCTCTCTCTTTCTCTCTCCCTCTCTCTCTCTCTCGTGAATAAATAAATAAAATCTTAAAAAAAAATAAGTACGTGGGATTTTTTTTTAAATAAGAAATTTATTTATTTGAGAGAGAGAGAGAGAGAGAGAGAGAGAGAGAGAGAGAGAGACTGGGCAGAGAGGGATAGAGGGAGAGGGAGAAGCTGACTCCCTGCTGAGCAAGGAGCCTGATGTGGGGCCTGATCCCATGACCCTGAGATCATGACCTGAGCCAGAGGCAGACGCTTAACCAATTGAGCCACCTGGGCACTCCAAGATGACATTTCTTTTCCAGACTTCTTGTAGTTAGTCAGTGAAGTCTTCCAAATCACATCTCGTAGCACTTAGTCTGTAAAGGTAAAAGAATTCCATTAATTTCATTTACAAATTACTTAAGAAACTGCAGTTTGTCAGTTTTCCTGGTTGATCTGCATTATTTGATAGGTAACTGATTAATGTCACATAATTTTAAAACATTTATCTTAGCTTTGATGGGGTACTAATATTAAAGGACTTTATAAGCCTCATAATCTTTGTGAATTTTTTTTAACAGATATAGAAACTCTGATTTTAGATGATAGTGAAGATGAGAATGCTTTATCAATTTTTGAGACCAGTTGTCACTCAGGATCACCAAAGAAACAGCCATCAGCTGCTGCTGTACATAAACCCTACCTTCATTTTACAATGTAAGTAACATATCAATTTTTAAAAAAATTTAGAGTGATTTTTACTAGCTTACGGTTAGAATTATGGTATATTTTTACTTATGGTTATAACTTTGAGGACTTTTTTTCCTGCTGTTTGGACACAATTCTGGGAAACTTTTATTGTATATGCTTTTGTGTGTGATAGTAAGTTGGTTTATTGGTCAATTAAAGATTATTTTTTTTCTAAACTGATTGTCTGATTTTTTTTTTAAGAAGAGTTATTACTTTATTTTTATATATTTTATTTATTTGAGAAAGAGCGTGCATGAGTGGTGGTAAGGGCAGAGGCAGAGGGAGAAGCAGATTCCCCACTGAGATGGGAGCCAGCTGGCAGGGCTTCATGAGCTGAGCTGATCATGAGCTGAGCTGGAGGTAGATGCTTAACTAACTGAGCCACCCAGGTGCCCCTCTTTTTTATTATTTTTTTAAAACCAAGGTGGAAGGATTGTCTTTAGAAAGCTCATATCCTCAGGTTTAATGCCTTTTATTTTGAACTAAAATAGTCAAATGTGAAATATTTACATGATCTGGAATATTTTAATTTGTAACAAGTGTCAGATGATAGTTTAGGGATTCTAAGACTACTAAAAAGATTCTGAATTAGGAATTTCTCAGTTGGCAGATAAACAGGTAACTTTTTGATTCCCCAAAACCTCATTAGTTTACACTTTCCCTGATTCAAATTTGATAGTTTTTCTGTTTACATTTACCTTTATCCATGTTAAAGCAGCTTTTGTCATGCACTTTTTATTGGTTAAACAACATTAGTGCTAATGTAATGTTAAATTAAGGACCCAATAGTTTTCAAATACTTATTATCAGCTTCATCACTTACTTTTACATAATTAGCATGATAGTTACAGGACCATAATGCTCTGTCCGGTAGGTCTAATAGCACTTTTATTAGAAATGGATAGATTGTATGTACTTTTAAGTAATTTTTTTTAGAGATATTTTGAACAAATTTAAATATGCAACTTTCTCCCATGAAGATTTCTCCATGTAGTTTCTCCCATGTAGATTTTGGTGAAATGTTAATTTGATTATTTGCACTGATAACTCTTATTTTTTATTTTTTAAAATGAGGCTTAAGTTACTTTCATTTACTCCTCTTTTTCTTTTGTTCTATAACAGCAGATTCTTCTAATAGAAACTTTTCTTCTATTCCAGATCCTTTCTTTTATGCACTCAGGGACACTTTCTTAGATTTTTTTTTTTCAGCAATTTCGCAAATCTGTTTTATTGATGGCTAAGGGAAAACCAAAAAAAATTTTTTTTCTGACTTTCACCTGGCTACCCTGTGTGCATGTGTGTGATTTGTTATTTATTTGGATTTGAACTATATAATAGAAGCTAAGAAACTATCATCAGGAGATTTGTTCTAATTTTATGGGATAGCTCTGTTGTCAGTAACGTGATACAGAAATAGATTTTGATATCAGAAAATTTCATGGGAGGTTTTGAGGCTGACTTTTTATTAACATTCTCTGTCATTTAATGTATATCATTGGTATGGCTTGCTTTTGTTTAACTTGTTTTGAAGGAATCGGGTTAATTTTAGCTTCTTTTACCTAAAATTTGTAGTTCATGATGTGATTTTTTTTTTTTTTATTTAATAGAGGGACAGCTATATACTAGAAATAGGCTTTTTTTGTTTTAGATGTTTTGATAAATCCTATTCATTTTTTCTTCAATTTTCTCAATTTTTCTTTCTTTATTCACCATTTTCCCAATATTTATGTTTTTATACCTGGCACTGTACTGGGTGCTGAAAACAAGCATAAGTAAGATATAAAGTAGTTCTTACTCTGGTAAGGTGACAGACATTGTGATATGGCTGAAGTGTTGTGATACCAGAACTGGAAGTTTCCATTGGGAAGTCTTGGCAGAAGAAATGGTGATGTTTGCTGTCCTCAGTATGAAGGGATGAGTTAGCATCTGATGCTTCATACAAACTAGACATGTGGTAGGTATATAAAGCCTGAGGCAATACATATAGGCCTTGTATCAGTCCTACAGCATTTGTGGTATCATCATTTTATAGATGAGGAAACTGAACCACAATGAAAAATAAGTAAATTACCCGTGATTAAGCTGCTAGCAGATAATAGAGCTAGGGTCTGTGCTGTTTGTTTCCTATGATCCTCTTTTTTCTATGATACTATGTGATTTCCAAATTGATTTCTGAGATTAATAGGAAGATAGAGAAATGTATTGATTTTTTGGGTAGGTTGAACAGTATAATTTTCACACTTTCCAAGAAGCATACACTTTAGAATAGAGGCTTTTAATACGGGCTAAACATGGAGGGGGGGTTGTTGGTTTGGTTTGGCTTTGTGTTTGAACAAGTGTTAGCATGTATGTGTTAGATCAACACAGAAAAAGTGCTCGATGGGTAGAAAGCATGAGTTTAATATCTGGTCTCCAGTAACACTAGCTTGGGCATTGCTGGTGGGTTCTTTTTTCTGGGAATAGTTTCCTAAAACAATGTTGAAACCTTTATTTAGATTTAAGGTGAAATAGAAGTCAAGATATTTAAAGTCTACCAATCTGATAGAAAGCCCTTATGATTGAAAATAAGTTTTCTTTCTTACTGTATATTACCATAAGGGGATTAGAAACAGAGCTTTCTGAGGTTTTCTAAATGAAAATAGCTTTGTTTTTTCTGATTAGAAAGATGATATACTCTATAGAAAATTCAAGTAATAAAGAAGAGCATAAAGAAGAAAGTAAAAATTAAAGCCCAAGCACCTGAAGGTAATTTTTGTTAAAGTTTTGGTGACCACACTTCCATATTCTCTCTATGTGTATAGACAGACCCACATATTATTTTATGTAAATTAAAATCTTCCTGTAAGGCTAATGTAATTTGTTTTTTTATCTATGTTGGGAAAGTTATTTCATGCCAGTATATTTTTTAATGACATTCTTTTAAAATAGCTATATAGAATTTTTATCTTTTGGATGTTCCATAATTTTTATAACCTTATTGATAAAGATTGAAATTTCCAATTTTTTTCTTTTATGATAGATATGTGGATCTGGATAGGCATCTTTCTCAGTATACATTTTTAATACCATTATCTGATTCATAGCTTAGGGTAAATTTTTAAAACTGTGATTGCTATGTCAAAGGGTCTATATACTTAAAAACATGATACAGGTGGTTAAATTGACTTCCAGAATAGTTGTACCAGTTTACATTTTCAGCACTGATATATGAGAGTGTTATTTTTCCTATACCCGTGTCAATTCTGAATACTGCCTTTTTAAATCTTTGCCAACCAGATAGATGAAAATAATATCTTCTCACTTGTTTGAGTCATTCATTTGTTCTTTCATATTTACTCATTCAGATAATATGTCAAAGTGCCCATCATGTGCCATATGTTGTCCTAGGTACTTGGAATATGTCAATCAATAAAATGGACATAGACCCCTGATCTCATTCAGCTTATTTTAGATGGAGATAGACAATAAAACAGTAAGTGTAATAGATAAAATTTTAGAAGATATGTACTTTGAAAAAAATGTAGAGAATGCTTTAAGAGGTAAGGGAGTCCTTGGGAGTGGAATGAGTTGCAGAATATTCTTGGATATACGTTATGTGACATAATTGCCAAATTTAATTTTGGAAAATTTTGCCTTTTTTCCATTACTACTAGACATGAGAAAACCAATTTTTCCAATGTCTACTCACTAATGGTAATAAATTAATTTTTAGTTTGTCAATCTAACAGATAAAAGATGTGTTTTTATTATTTTTATTATTTTTTTTCTCTCTGTTAATAACTACTAAATCTTCCCCCCTCTACCTATAACTACCAAACCAACCAGCCTCCCTCCCTCCCTCCCTCCCTTCTTTCAAAGGGAGGGGCAGAGTGGGTCCTACACAGACTATAAGCAGAGTGTGGAGCCTGGTGCAAGGCTTGATCCTACCACCCCGAGATGATAACCCAAGCCAGAACCAAGACTAGGATGCCCAACTGACTCTCCATTCAGGTGCCCCACCAGATCTTTTTAAGCCAACATTGGTCTTGAGTTTTAGACTATCTCTAGCTCTCTGTTGCCCTTGGTGTGCTACACATCTTTCATATGTACTGAATTGCATCTCCCCTTCTTGTTCTGCGAGTCTGGTGAGCTACCATCTGTGCAGGTGTTACAACTAGAATTGGACATTGTCCTCAACTCAACTCCTTCCTTTTTCTTTCTTCTTTATCTAGTCAATGACTAGGTCCTGTGAATAAATTTCATCTCAGGCTGTTCCTTCTTACCCTCTCTGACCCTGTTCTTGTCTAGATTATCATTAACATCTCATGACTGGGTTATTATTGAAGACTCCTAATTGGTCATCTTTCCATCTTTCCTCCTGTTTTGTCTTCTTTCAAACCCTTTCCTATACTGTGTAGTGATCTAGAGTTATCTTCCAAAAACATGTATATGATCATATCATTTCCCCTGCTTAAGCTAATATGCTTCCTCATTGTCTTCAGTGTGCATCCCAAACTTTTAACATGGCTTATAAACCCTTAGTCTTAGTAGTTCTTCATAGTCTGATTCTCCTTCCCTCCTTTCCTCCCTAACTCAAACCTTTACCCATACATTGCCCTAAAACCTTAAAAGAAGTTAGCTGTATGATCTCCAAAGGGCCAGGGGCCTTTGATCATTTATACATCCTATTTTAACACTTAGAATTCGTCCTTTTTGCCTTCAACCTGTTGGGTTTGTGTTTTGGTAACCTAGGAAAGCCTTTGTTGAGTCTCTCATTGAGGTCTCTCATGGCATTCTGAACAGTGCTGCTTGTTAATCGCACTGAATTATATTGGTTGTAGATTTCCTTTTTTTATTCAATGCTATTCAAGTAAGAGCTCTATAATAACTGATATTGTTAGAAATCCAGGGCTGAAGATTTAGCATAGGATTCATTCTCCAATTATTAAGTGAAATCAATGAACATTTAAAAAACTGTTATGTTTCTATTTTCTATTTGAATTATCTGTTTATGTACTTTGCCCAGGAAGCTGTTTTCTGTTAAAATCTTATGAACGTAAGCTCTTTATACATTAAGAACTGTTCTGTGGGATGCCTGGGTGTCTCAGCAGTTTAACACCTGCCTTTGGCCCTGCGCGTGATCCTGGGGTTCCAGGATCGAGTTCTGCATTGGGATCCTTGCGGGGAGCCTGCTTCTCCCTCTGCCTGCCTGCCCCGCCATCTCTCATGAATAAATAAATAAAATCATATATATATGATTATGATATGTATGTATATATACATATAACATAAACTATATATAGTTTATATATAAATTATATGTATATATATATATATATATAAACTATTCCTGTTGGGGCACCTGGATGGTTCAGTAAGTTAAGCATCTGCCTTTGGCCTGGGATCGAGTCCTGCGTCGTCGTCGGGCTTCCTGCTCAGTGGGGAGTCTGCTTCTCCCTCTCCCTCTGTTCCTCCCCCTGCTTATGCGCTCTCTCTCTCTCTCTCAAATGAATAAATAAAATCTTAAAAAAAAACTGTTTCAGATTCTTTGTCTCATTTAGTTGTTTTCTGTTTGGTTCAGAGTGTAATTTTTGAGTTACAGAAGTTTGTAGAGTTTTATGAATTTAAAATATACAAATCTCTTGTTTTTTTCTTCTTTCTTTGTCAATTAAATTTGTGAAATGAGGATCTGAATCTTCCCTATTTTAAAACAACACTTATTTTATAATCCATTCCCATTTCATTTATTTTTTGTGCTTATTAATCTTATATGAAATTCTTTGAACTACGGTGAGTTAGTTCCTGGGCTGCCTATTATATTCTGAATGGGTGTTTGTTTTCTTTGGTGTATTCTACATTATTCTATTATTCTGTGTTATAATATATTTCAGTATAAAGTAGTGTACATGCTAACACAGTGGTTCAGTTTAGCAGTTATATGGACCTGAATGAGAATTTGAATTCTTTCACCATCATTTATACAGTCATACCTAACTTCTGCATCTTGGTTTCTTCACTTGTTTAATAAGAGGAAGCTATGTTTTTCATAGGATTGTTAAGGAAATTAAAACTTTATTCATAAAGTGCTTATTATTAAAACAGTTTTAAATGTTCTGAAATTGGAGCTAGTGCATTTTACCAAATATTCTTTTTTTTAAAATTTTTATTTATTTATGATAGAGAGAGAGAGAGAGAGAGAGGCAGAGACATAGGCAGAGGGAGAAGCAGGCTCCATGCACCGGGAGCCCGATGTGGGATTCGATCTTGGGTCTCCAGGATCGCGCCCTGGGGCAAAGGCAGGCGCTAAACCGCTGCGCCACCCAGGGATCCCTTTACCAAATATTCTTGATGTTCTTATTTGACTGTTCTTTCAGATGATATTGAGATTAAGTTCTTTTTGCGATTAAGTTTTAAATCTCCCATTCTTCCTCAATTTTTTTTATATTGATGTGAATATTTTATTTTAATGTTTTCTTCATTTTTATTTAAATTCTAGTTAACAGTGTAATACTGGTTTTGGGAGTAGAATTTAATTAATTATTTATTTTTAAATATTTTATTTATTTCTGAGAGAGAGAGAGAGAGAGAGAGAGAGAGAGACAGACATAGGCAGAGAGAGAAACAGGCTCCATGCAGGGAGCCTGATGTGGGACTAGATCCTGGGACTCTGGGATCATACCCTGGCCTGAAGGCAGACACTTAACTGTTGAATCACCCAGGTGTCCCCGGGAGTAGAATTTAATGATTCATCACTTATATTTAATACCCAGTGCCGAACATAAGTTCCCTCCTTAATCCCTGTCACCTATTTAGCCTGTCCTCTACCCACTTCCCTCCATCAATCTTTAGTTCTCTGTAATTAAATCTCGTATGGTTAGTGCCCCATCCCCCCTCTCCTTCTTTTCCCCCTTCCACTATGTTCGTTGGTTTTGTTTCTTAAATTCCACATAGGAGTGAAACCTTATGGTATTTGTCTTTCTCTGACTGACTTAATTCTGCTTAGCATGATACCTATACTCTAGCTCCATCCAGGTCATTGCAAATGGCAAGATTTCATTCTTTTTGATGGCTCAGTGATATTCCATAGTGTATATACCTTATGTTTTTATTTATTTATTTATTTAATTTGTTTGTTTATTTATGATAGTCACACACACACACACAGAGAGAGAGAGAGAGAGAGAGAGAGAGAGAGAGGCAGAGACACAGGCAGAGGGAGAGGCAGACTCCATGCATCGGGAGCCCGACGTGGGACTTGATCCCGGGTCTCCAGGATCGCGCCCTGGGCCAAAGGCCGGCGCTAAACCGCTGTGCTACCCAGGGATCCCCCCCCCCCTTTTAAAATATTTTATTTATTCACTAGAGAGAGAGAGAGAGGCAGAGGGGAGAAGCAGGCTCCATGCAGGGAGCCTGACATGGGACTCAGTCCCGGGTCTCCAGGATCACGCCCTGGGCCAAAGTTGGTGCTAATCCACTGAGCCACCTGGCCTGCCCCGCCCCCCCTTTTTAAGGATTTTATTTATATATTCATGAGAAACAGAGAGAGAGGCAGAGACACAGGCAGAGGGAGAAATATATATATTTTTTTAAATTTTTATTTATTTATGATAGTCACAGAGAGAGAGAGAGAGGCAGAGACACAGGCAGAGGGAGAAGCAGGCTCCATGCACCGGGAGCCCGATGTGGGATTCGATCCCGGGTCTCCAGGATCGCGCCCTGGGCCAAAGGCAGGCGCCAAACCGCTGCGCCACCCAGGGATCCCGAGAAATATATTTTTTATCCATTCATGAGTCAATGAACATTTGGGCTCTTTCTATAATTTGGCTATTGTTGGTAATGCTGCTATAAACATAGGGGTGCATATGTCCCTTTGAATTGTAGTTTTGTATCCTGTGGGTAAATACCTAAATTGCTGGATCTCAGGGTAGTTCTGTTTTTAACTTTTTGAGGAACCTCCACACTATTCTCCAGAGTGGCTGCACCAGTTTCCATTCCCACCAACAGTGTAAGAGGGTTCCCCCTTCTCCCCATCCTCCCCAGCATCTGTTGTTTCCTGTGTTGTTAATTTCAGCCATTCTGACAGGTATAAGGTGGTATCTCATTGTGGATTTGATTTGTATTTCTCTGATGATGAGTGATGTTGAGCATCTTTTCATGTGTCTGTTGGCCTTGATGTGAATACTTTAAATATATGAAATAAAAAACCATAAACTATAGTTAACTATAAATGGGTTAGGAAGAATTGACATCTTTATATTCAGGCTCATTATGTATAATATATAGTTTCACATTTTTGCTAAGAATATTTAATATCGTTTGTCTTACTTTACATTTGCATTTGTAAATAGGACCTCCTTTCCTTCTTTATATTGGTTATTGATGGTATTATGATATATTTTGACTTTTCTGCTTTTTCTTCTGAATTGTTATGATTTCGTGAAATTTTTTAGTGCATACTCTTATCCTTTACAAGTAACTGTTTTCCTTATTTCTATTTCATTTTTTGTTTGCTTTATTCTTATTGCATTGCTTAAAATTGCCTGTATTATCTATAGTGATAGTAGATAAACTTGTTTCATTTATCATTTTAATGGTGCTCTAGAATCTTGAGAATGCAAGTTGAATTTAGTTTAATATATTTTCCTAAATTTGCTTTCTCTGTTGTAGTTCTTTAGATATTATGTATTAGGATATGGACATTTAGTTTTTATTGGCCCCAAACCAAATTTTACTGCCTGTGAAAAAGTCCTACATTTTTTTTTTCTATCTTAAAAATTGTGGTAAATAAAATATACATAAAATTTACCATTTTAACTATTTTTAAAAATGTCCTATATATTAGGTAATCTTCTGATATACTTATTTCTTTGTTGAAGTAGGATTGTTAACATTTCACCTTGGATAATTGATAGCTAAATCCCACTTGCTGTCTGAAGCATTTTCCAAGTTGATATACATAGTATGATAAGGTGAATACGCAGGTATTTTTACATTGTTTTAGAAGGAATTTTTATACTTTTACATCTTGGTTATTAAAATGGTCAGAGAGATCAACATTTTAAAAGCATAATTAATGAAAGAATGATTCACTGTACATAAAATATAAGGATAAGAGAAAGTTCTGTTAATTTGGAGTTACATTTTTTATTGTAAGTATTTTACCTAATTTTTCTTCCTGATCTTCAGAGTGTATGGTTTTGAAATAATTATCATGTCTTAATGTATTACAGGTCACCATATCATCAGCCAACCTCTTACAGGCCAAGATTATTGCTGTCTGGAGAACGAGGCTCAGGTCAAACTTCTCACCTTGCTCCAGCACTTTTGCACACTCTAGAAAAATTTTCTGTGCACAGACTAGACCTCCCAGCACTTTATTCAGTTAGTGCCAAAACACCTGAAGAATCATGTGCGCAGGTAGGTTTGTACCATATCAGAGTACTTTTAACTTTCTTATTTTTTATATCTCTGTAGTGTGTGTAGATAAAGTTTTTTCAAAGAACAGTAATGTCAATATTAACTTTTTGTTGGTTATTCATTAACATTCAAATATTAAGGCTGAGGATCCTTTTGATAGATATATTATGTTTAAAAGTGAGCTCATTGTTTCCCCATGATATTTCATTATTTTCTGAAATTTCAATATTCTCTTTCTTATGTTAAAGTTTTATTAAACATTGTAGAAAGGAAGTTTCTTTTGCCTCTTTCTTTCTTTCTTTTTTTTTTTTTTTTTTTTTTTTAAGATTTTATTTATTTATTCATGAAAGACACAGGGAGAAAGAGAGGGGCAGAGGAAGAAGCAGGCTCCACGCAGGAAGCCCGACATGGGATTTGATCCTGGGTCTCCAGGATTAGGCCCTGGGCTGAAGGCAGTGCTAAACCGCTGAGCCACCGGGGCTGCCCTCTTTTGCCTTTTTCTCACCCACTTTTCAACGCTGTGGTTTTAGAGCCTTTCTAGACTTATGTCTCTACTTACCTAAGAAGGGGAAATGATAACCAATTTGAGATGCCAGAATTTAAAATTAATGTAGAAAAGTGATAGCAATTTAAAAATTATATGTATTTGCACCAAGAGTCAAGTGTGATACTTGATTTTTAACTACTTTATATTTGCTGTTTTGTGAAGTGCAAAGTTCTATCTAATGAGGCTGTTTATATTCCTTGAGGTTTTAATATATAATTATGAATTTATTGTAAGTGTGTCATGTTAGATCTAGAGGTTAGGGGAATAAGTTTTTTGAGCTAAGGGACTATGTCTTCACCATTTCTGTCTCTCTGACACAGTGCCCAGCTCATAGTAAGTACTCATTGAATGTTTAAATTAAATGTTTCTTATGAATAAATTAGAGGAATGTCACTTTCTACTTTGATATTTAGCCTACTTTTAAGAGATGAGGTGACTACAGTAGTAACACTGAAGAGCATTGCACATAATTTTTTTTTCAGATATATTTTATAAATATTTAACACCTACACATACTGCCTAATTGAAAACCTTTCTATACCTTGTAGCAAGAAATGTGTATTTATTTAATTGTCCACAGTGTTTATTTCATTCTTTTTTATTTACAGTTGTTTGGGTATCAACATTCTAGTAGCACTTCACTACTTGGAAAGCCCTAATTAATTTTCTTTCTAAAACCCATGGCTTAAATAAAAAAACTATATACCAGTACTTTGTTCCAAGCTTTATACATTTAACTCATCCCGACTGTGAGTGTTTTCCAATAATGTTGATTTATATATTTGTTCATATCTTTCCTTTTCAGTGAGAAAAAATTATTGCAGTTTATATGCAAGTAAGAGAATTACTCAGTACCATTAAAAATAAATCCAGGGAGAGAGAATCTAAACAGTCACTAATTGTGGAAGAAGAACTTGGAGTATCAAAAAAGCACTAAATCCAAATAGTTTCACAGGTCAATTCTTTTAATCTTAAAGGATAAGATCATTTTGATGCTAAACTGAACTACAAAGAAAACCATAAGACTAATCTCACATAGGCAATGGTCATAAAGTGAATATTACAAATAGATTCTAATAGCACACCAGAAGAGTAGTATACCGTTATTGAAGCATGCAAATTTGGGGCACGTGAGTGTCTCAGTTGTTGAACATCTGCCTTTGGCTCGGGTCGTGATCTCGGGGTTCTGGGATCAGTCTCACATCAGGCTCCCTGTGGAGAGCCTGTTTCTCCCTCTGCCTCTCTCTGTGTGTGTGTGTCTCATGAATAAATAAATAAATCTTAAAAAACCATGCAAAATTGATTTAGTTAGACATTAAGACATAAAAATACTGGGACAGACTGAAGTTATAAATCTTTGCCTATGATATGATTGTATATATGGAAAACTTACAGGACCTACTGAAAAATTACTAGGTACAGTAAGAATTCTGTAAGATAGACACTTTCAAAGTTAATGTAAAATAGTTTTCTTTTGTACACATAGTAACAAGTTAGAAATAAAGTAGAGGAAATGATCCCATTTAAAATAACAAGTTTACCTGGAAATTAAATTATTAAGGGCCTAAAAGAAGAAAACCAAAAATTTAGTGAGGAGGACAGTTGAATAAAAAACAACAACAACAACAACAAAAACTTTTTTTTTTTTATACCTTGTGTTTTAATTACTGTACTACAAAGTATGTACTCAAGTTAAATTGCAAACTGATTAAAATATCAGCTACTTTGCTTTGTATGTAGCCTTGGACAATTTGCTTAACTTCTTTGAGCCTTAATTCTCTCATCTGTTAAATGAAGATAATGGTGCTACATAATAAGGTGGTTGTAATGATTAAAACAAGATCATCCAAGGGCGCCTAGGTGGCTCAGTCTGTTAAGTGTCTGCCTTCAGCTCAGGGCATGATCCCAAGGGTCCTGGGGTTGAGCCCCACTTTGAGCTCTGTGCTCAGAGGCAGTCTGCTTTTCCCTCTCCCTATGCCACTCCCCTTGCTTCTGCTCTCGCTTTCTCTTTCAAATAAATAAGTAAATAAAATCTAAGAAAGAAAAAAAAAAAAACAAGCTGATCCAATAGAATGGCATATAGTACCCAGTAGCTGTTAGCTGGTATCATATTTATCACTACTGCTACAGCTTCTTGACACAACCAAGGGCTGGTAAGAGTCAAAATTGGAAAGTTGTGAGTTCTTTTCTAAATTAATGTATAAATTAAATGCAATCTCAGATATGATGTACCCAGAATTTAAGAGGAAGAGTTACAAAAGGGCTTTGCGTTTCTTCTAGAAAATAAATATGAGGGATTCCTGGATAACTCAGTCGGTTAAGCTTCTGACTCTTGATTTTGGCTCGGGTCACGATCTCAGGGTTGTGAGATCAAGCCCTGAGTTGGGCTCTGTGCTGAGTGTGGAGCCTGCTTAAGATTCTCTTCCTCTGCTCCTTTATCTGCTCCTCCCCACTGCTTGCATACATACATTCTCTCTCTCTTAAAAGAATGAATGAAAGAAAGAAAGAAAGAAAGAAAGAAAGAAAGAAAGAAAGAAAGAAAGAGAAAAGAATGAAAGGGAGAGAAAGAAAGAAAAGAAATATGAGCATAGCAAAGACACTTTTAGAGGGAAAAATATGAAGGATTTAAAAAATGTAACAACATAGTAATAAGGAATATGTACCTGTGCAGGGAAAGACAGATAAAGTAATAGAAGAGAGAATGAACACTTAGGCTTATGTAGAAATGAGAGTTTAGTATCTGATGATGTTTAGCATATGAGGATGACACTTGATAGCATAGAATAGATCAATTATTTAATAAATGGTCATGGAAAACTGATTCTATGAGGGGAAAAATAAAACAAAATGGGATTTTCTACCATTTTTGGGGGGCCCCCAAATAAATTCTAGATGTCACCAGAACTGTAAAAAGAGAATTCACAAGGTCAATATATTTATTATCTTGAATATGAGAAAGTAGTTTCTATGCAATGAACACAAACTAGAAAACATAAAGACTTGAACAAATTTGACCTTATAAAATGTGAATTACACATGGCAGAAATATTGTAATAAAATTAATAGACACAACCTGGCAAAAAAAGTATTTGTAACACACATCAAGGGTAAGTTTCCTAAATATACAAAAATATGTTAAAATCAGTAGGAAAAAGCGACAGTGACAACGTAATATAAAAATTGGCAAAATAGCATGCCATTTATAGGAAGAAAAAAATAGAAAAAGCAACAAGTAATTTTCAAAAGATTCTTAGCCTCACTTATAGGTGAAGAAAATGCAAATTATAGCAACAGGATACTATTTTGAAACAACTTTCTGGTTTGTAAAAATAAAAAGCTGATGATGCCTGGTGATTTTGGAGAGTAGATTGGTGTTATTTTAAAAAATTTTAAATACATATACCTTTTGGCCCAGGAATTTTAAGGAATTTTTTCTAAGGATGTTTCAGCTATAGTCATTGCTGGATGAACAAGGACCTTTATCACAGCATCATATAGCATTCCCAAACTAAATAAGACCAACAAATTAAATGTCCTTGAATGGTGGGTGGGCTATGATAAATTATGGTATATATCCTTATGTACTGTGAAGCCATTAACAAAATGAGGTAAATTTACATAGGAGATATACGTGAAAGGGGATATTTGTGAAAACAAGTTGTAGATTAATCAATAAAAATATGATCTTTGTGTAAAAGTAAACCTTAAAAGTATATATTCATGCTTATCTATAAGCAGAAATTTTGTCCATAATACCCCCAAAAAACTGTTAATAATCATTGCTGGGCAGCCCCGGTGGCGCAGCGGTTTGGTGCCGCCTGCAGCCCAGGGCATGATCCTGGAGACCCTGGATTGAGTCCCATGTCAGGCTCTCTGCATGGAGCCTGCTTCTCCCTCTGCCTGTGTCTCTGCCTGCCTCTCTCTCTCTCTCTCTCTCTCTCTCTCTCTCTGCATCTCTATGAATAAATAAATAAAATAAAATCTTTAAAAAAAATAATCATTGCTTTGGCTTGGGGGAAGGAATTGGAGAATTGGGGAATGAATAAAACTTTGTCGTTTTAGTTTACGATCTGCTATATGGTTTGGATTTTTTTTTTTTTGATGTGTATGTTTGATAATATCAAGCAAAGTAAAGATAAAATCACTTTGAAAGAAGATCATTTTCAGAGAGAGAGTATTCTCTCTATAGTTCTTTAGCTAAAATGTCTGTGTACCTGTTCATAAATCCATTACTGACTTAATACTGGGTGAGGAAATACTTAGGAAGCAGTGTATTGAACTATATGTTGGTGTTGCTGCGATTCTAGAATTTTTTTCTGTGTTTCACTGGGCATCATTGGGGTAAATTTGAATTCTAACTGTATCCTCTTAGATCTCTTTCTCATCTTTTACTACTTTTTTGTTGTGTTTTTGGGAAGGTTGGAGAGAGGTGTCCTTTGGTAGTGGAAAAGAACAAAAACATAACATTTTTCTGGTTGTATTACACTGCATTTAGTACATCAAGATATCTCATCTTTTCTGCTTATGCCAATAAGGTCCTGGATGAGAAGTAGAGCTTATTTTTGAGTGACCACACCTAGGTGTCCAATCTGATGGGGGACTGAGTAGAATTTTGTAGATATGGTAGCTGAAGCTCAGACTTCTGAATATTGGCTAGAGACCAGATAAACTGTCCTGGTTAACCACTGATTATTTGTATTTTAAGTACATATATGAAGTTATTTTAAATTCGTAAATATATTACTGTCTCTTATAAAAAATTATCCAAAAGGAGACTATTACATTATAAAACTAAGCAATTTTTTTCTTAATTTGTGGAGCTATTAGTTGGTATAAGGAGATAAAAAAGTCCTAGGAAAGAGAATATACTAGTTAGGTGCTAAAATGCTGGAAAGAAGAAAAACCTCTTCTCTTTCCTCCTCTCTTCTATATTCCCTTTCTTCTCTTTTACCTTACTTTTCTTGAGAGTTTGTCTTCCTATAGGTAGGATTCTCTCTAAATTGATGTGGTGGTTTAATCTGTGGCAAATGGCAAATTATTCTTCTATGCTTTTCTCTTTTCCCCAGCCTTTGAGGTACTTAATATAAATTAAATTGGATTATTTAATAATGTGACACAAACATGAAAATTAATCTTAAAGAAGTCTTAAATCTTTAAAGGGCTGTATTTATATATGTGATAAGGTGGAAAAGTAGAAAGCCCAGTTTATATTTCTTTATACATGTTTAATTCTATGTCTATTTTTTAAAACATATTCACACTCAGGGATGTATATGAAAATCTTCTTTCCTTCATACTGCCTCAGCCGATGATACTATAAATTATGTGAAAACAGTAGAGGAATTAATGTCTACTAAAGGGTTTTCTCATTGTTTATTAAGATTTATTGAATATAGGAGTTGTCTGGGGGTGCTTATTAAAATTTCTTTTTCCCTGGGTCTACTCTCAAGATTTCTGATTCTTTAAATTTGAGGTTAGCCCAGGAAAATGCACTTTAAACCTGCATCAAGGTGTTACTATTCTGGGTCTTCAGTAGATCACACTTTGAGATACAGTACTTTGGCTGATGACTAGACACTAGGTATTTATTACTGAAAACAACTCCCCAATACATAAAGTAGTGTGTGTGTGTGTGTGTGTGTGTCTGTCTATATATCTGTCTGTATCTCTCTCTCTCTCTCTCTCTCTCTCATAATCTTCCAAAGGCTCTGGAAGGAAAATAGATAACTGGTGTAACCTGAAAGATTTATTATTCCATTAAGTTTACAAGTAATTATTGAGCTCTACAATAAAATTGGAGATGTTAGTAGCTGTAGTAAAAGACTTATCTTTATTAATTCTCTTTAAAAAAAAACCAGCTATGATTCCCCTTTTCTGACGCCTTCAACTGTTTTTTTTTTTTTTTTGTCTTTTGTCTTTTGTATTATTTCTACTGTTGATTTAGGAAAACCAGGACTGATGAGTGTATTGTATTTTATCTTTTTCATGAATACAGAAGTACGATTGAATTGATAAATTTATATGTTATCTGTCAGAAGCTTTGGAGTTTGGCTACTGTAATGGTGTTACAAGTAATTTCAGTCAGTCAATAAGGGTTGTTGTGGGTGTGTTTTTTTTGTTTTTTTTTTTTTTGGTGAAAATTTAGTATATTTCTTATCCCAGAAAGAAATCGTATTTGGAAATGTTCAGAGGAAATCCTTTTGGCTAAATAGCTTGAAGGAATTAAGATACTTACCTATGTGTATTCTTTGGATGTTCTTATGTTTGTTTACAAGGGTTTCTGGATTTTTCTCATAACAGTCTGTGTATACTTTGGATACTCTTGTGTTTGTGCACGTGGGTTTCTGTGTTTTACCGTAGCAACAACTTTTTTTTTTTTTTTTTTTTTTTTGGAGTTGTAAACAAATTAAATTGCCCTGGTCCAGAGTTTATCACATTTACTGAAATTCTTGAAGTTTTTAGGCAATGAAAATAACAGAAGAGGAATTTGGGTGATTTAATTTTCATAAAATGTTGCTTAATATTGCATTTGTTCAGACTCTAGTTATGTTTTATAATAGGCTATTTTTGTATGCTTGTGGTGAAATCGAGTACTTTATTTCTTGAATCCTGATCTGAGACAGTCAGTGTCTCCTTCTTACAGAGATGTTTGTTAAATCCTAGGTAAATAGAATATAAATGGAGTAAAGTGAGAGATATGATATGAAATTATTAGTAATGCAGATATTTATTATAACATTTTGTGATAGCATGGTATAAGGAATTGAATAAGCTTATTTTAATAGTGCTTTTTATTATAAAAATCAAGAATATTTTAGCCCCTGAGATTTTTAACTTATGTTTAGTAATTGTAGCACATTCATAATACTCTAACAAAAGCAAGACAAATTCTAGAGCTTTATTGATGACAAAAAGTCGTTTCCTTCTGTCTTATATGGCCCCTTTTAAGAAAATGAAAGCTATACGAGCTTAGAGCTTTCTGCTTCATTCACATTTGTGTTTAAAATTGCTCTAGTTTCCATTTTCTAAAGCAAATGGCTTGTTATGGGCTCTATAGTCTTAATTTTTACAATATAGTAAACCTTCATGCACTACACACTTTAATTTGCTGGCTAAAATACTGACTTGAAAGTTTAGCTTTTGAGATGATAAGAACTCTTATAAATAGAGATGCAGTTTCCATAATTAATGCTTCCTTATATGGATACTTTTAACTTCAATGGCCTGATTTTTCTTTCATATCTTTAATATTCAGAGGAAGTAGTGTGTGATTTTTTTTTTTTTTAAATTTTAAAACAAGTTACATAAGGGACTATG
Source organism: Vulpes lagopus (assembly GCF_018345385.1). Lineage (NCBI taxonomy): Eukaryota > Metazoa > Chordata > Mammalia > Carnivora > Canidae > Vulpes > Vulpes lagopus. The sequence goes on from NC_054828.1 coordinate 115,390,856, forward strand.
ATGTCTGGCGCAAGAAGAGGCCAGAAGGAAATAAAATATATTGTTTACAGAATCAAAATGAACAGTTCACATACACTGGTGTTTGTTCATTTTATTTGTGCAAGAGTGCTGGTCATGTCAGAGGTATTTTGGAACGGTTGGTTCAGTAATTTGGCCTACTGTCTTTTTTTCTCTATAACAGTTTTTCTGTTTTCTACTACACCTTGCACATCCACCAATCCAAGACACCCTATAGGTGAGTATTTTTCTAGTTATCAAATGGCATCACTTGTTCCCAAGACAGTTGCCGCTTCACTAAAACTAGGCTTTATTTTTCTACTCTGAATCTGTTTAATTGATTTCACAGAGTGTATCTTGTTCCACAACTTTAAAAGTTACCAGCAAACTGCTGAAGAGCTGTTTTTACATTATAGAAGGATCACAATAAGATTGAATTTTTACCTGAATTTTTAAATATTGTTTTTAGACTATCTTTTTGAATTTTCATTATAAAAACTGGAGAACTAGAACAGCTTGGCTATATAAAGAAAATATGAAAGTTTAAATATTCTGAGATCACATGGGGTAAAGAATTAAAAATAGCACTTGTTTTATTAGTGCTTCTAAATTTTTCTAGAAATTAGGAATGTTTTCCTGTAAAGGCTTAGGAGAATAATTTTGAAAATAGCCCCTGGGTATTGATATTGCAAGTAGTTAGGTTAATTGTAAAATCAGGTGATTGATATACATTCATGGACCAGAAAGCCTAAGCCTTTTTATTTTCTTGTATTTGTTTTAGGCTTTTTTCCTTCTGATTTTTTCCCCCTTTAGGTTTTCAAATATAATTTTTGAAAATTCTACTGATAGAGATATTTTCTTAAAGTCTTTAGATAGTAGTTCAATAGGAGGTCATGTTCAATTTGTTGATTGGAGGAGAATTGGATGAAAAGGAAAAAAAATAGAAAAAACCCCTCAACTCTCTTAGAGTTGGTGATGCTTTTATTTCCAGTTCAGCCTTGCAAATAAGTTTAAAACTCCTATAGTACTGCATTATTTAACTTCTGACTCTAAAGTTTTTATCACTTAACTTTCTGTTGCTTTGCCCTTACTCTTTGGTACTTATTAGCAGCTGGATGTTCTCTACACATATTTCTAGAAAACCTAACCTACAAGTACTAGAATGAAAGGCTACATTTTATGTTCTTTAAAGGCATGTTTTCTTATCTCTTCTTGGGCATGTGGTAACTTGCATGGCTGAATTAGGTGGTTAGTTTTGTGAGGTTTCTCAGTAAACCGTATAGCCCATTAGTCTTTTTCATGTAAGCACACTTCTTTCCCTGCTGACTGTCCCTGGTTTTACCAGCAGAATGGGATTTGGAAAGACAAAAGGCATTGGTTACTGTCTTCCACATACCATCCCTCATTTGGGTGGCATGTAACAAATTTTTTTCGGGGAGGGGGAATTAAATGCCTCACTTGCCTTTGTGCTCCTGTGTGGTTCCTTCCTTTTGCCAATATTTATGCTTGTTTTTCTCTTATGAATCTTCTACAAGAACTTTGGAAAACAATAATCCTTGGATTTTCAAGATCCAGGATAAGAGGGTGCGTGTTTGCAGAAAAGGTCAAAATTTGAGAGTCCTGGAGTTGTACTGTACAACTGTTCTGGATTGGTGGATATGCAAATATTAAAGGAAGGGAAGGAGCAAATATTACTTTTGATGTGAGTGATCATAACATCTACATTTCCAATTTTGGGGAACATTTTATTTGAGCATCTTCCATCTGGTTTATTAAATTGGCAATACTTTTATTTTACACAGAATGTTTAAGCTTTATAAAATGTAGCATTTGAAAAATTCATGCAAGTGGTAGACTTACTCATTAAAGAAAAATAATCATTTTGATTATTAGGAACATTTCTGATAATCCTAATCATTTGAAATATTAGATTGTTATTTCTCTATCTTGCACATTACACAGGTTAATTGAAATGTGAAAGTAGTAGAGAATTTCAGAAATAGAATTCTGAAATTAAATTGAGGAAAGATTTTTACATTTATTCTCTCACAAAAGTATTGAAGAGATGCCATATTAACTCACAAGAATTGTTGACGGGGTATAGAGCTGTTGTTGACATATATGTAAAGGGCGATAGTTCTGCTTGGCAGCTTACTAATAGCCAACCTGGTCCTTACTGGTGTATGTTGGCAGAGTGCAACTTAAGCTATGGTTAGGACTCTTTTTTCTTGTTTTTCTTTTAAAGATTTTACTTATTTATTCACGAGAGAGAGACAGAGAGAGGCAGAGACACAGGCAGAGGGAGAAGTAGGCTCCATGCAGGGAGCCCGACATGGGACTCAATCCCAGGTCTCCAGGATCATGCCCTGGGCTGAAGGCAGGTGCTAAACCGCCGAGCCACCCGGGCTGCCCCTAGGACTCTTCTTAACACCCAAGGAAACTTTAGTTTGTATTTTCTGACAATGGGAGTATCTCAGAGCTTTTTGCTAATTAATTTTTTGCTCTTCAGCAATGTGAGGGTATTTTGTGACTATTTTATGGAGGATTGAATTAAGGTAATAGGAAGTAAACGAGTGGTTCAGTAGGTAGTTCATTTTAAGCTCTAGGGTGGTACATTGTGGTGAAAGTGTTTATTTAATTCATATATTTAGTGATTTTAGGGAATGTGCACAAACATGGAAACTATATCTTCTCTTTTTTGTGCTTTACTGATACCATTCTGACATGGGTGATATATAGGTGCATGTTTACCTCTTTATTTGCAAAATATTTTATAGTGGTGTTTTGCTTTATTATCTTTACCTGATAGATAAGTAGAACAATTTGATACCTTTATACTAAGTACTGAATAGGAATAACAAAATGGCAAAAAAAAACAAAACCTCCTCCTCCTCCCTCCTCCTCCTCCTCCTCCCTCCTCCTCCTCCTCCTCCTCCTCTTCCTCCTCTTCTTCTTCTTCTTCTTCTTCTTCTTCTTCTTCTTCTTCTTCTTCTTCTTCTTCTTCTTCTTTTTCTTCTCCTCCTCCCCCTCCTCCTCCTCCTCCTTCTTCTTTTTTTTGAGGGGCAAGGGTAGATAGAAGTTACTATGTGGGACTTGTACATCATATTTTGAACAGCTTGAATATCTGAGCTGAGAATAATTACAGTAACAGGCCTGACACATTTCATGTATTTGGGGGTTACTGAGTAAAGTTGAGAATAATATCTATTTGAATTTTTAATGCCATTTCTTTCCTTAATTAGATTTTTCGTGAAGCTCGAAGAACAGTACCTAGTATTGTTTACATGCCTCACATTGGTGATTGGTGGGAAGCTGTCAGTGAAACTGTGAGAGCAACTTTTCTGACATTGCTGCAAGATATACCATCATTCTCACCTATATTTTTATTGTCTACCTCTGAAACCATGTACAGTGAACTGCCTGAAGAGGTAAGAAATGATTAAATATTTACCTTATTGTTTCAAATCATTGATCTTATAAATTGGACACATTTTAATTTATTTAATAAATTTAACTTCTTTAGCAAAATAAATGCTGTTTAGATTCATGCCTTGATTACATTACATATTAGCCCTGTGACTTCAGCAAGTTAGTAAATAATTTAAGTTTCAATTTCTTTTTTGGCATACTAGTGATATATTTGTCACTGTTGCTGTGAAGATTGAGATAATTCACATTTAGGCCAGAGTTCTAGCATATGTACGGTATGATACATACTATGAAGGCCTAAGCTGTATCATATAGTTCCATTACAATTAGCTTTCTTATTCTTGCTGTCTGGTAGATTATTTGTTGGGATTTAACCTTTCAGTTCTTTCTTTGGTATTATCATTGTTAATTTGTTATTAGGCTGTGCATGTTTTTCAAATCTGATACTTTTTAGTTCAAAGCCCTCATATTTAACATATTAGAATCAAAGGTAAAGTAACATTTGCTTCAGAAAAAAAATAGTCAACTCATGTGAACAAAATTGATTTTTAAAAAAGTTGTGCTTCTAATCCCCTAAGCTTACTAGGTCTTGATATGACCACCTTTAGAAATGCTTAGAAGTATTTTGGTCAGGCAACATAGTTTATTTAAGAGATTTTCCATGTTTTAAATGCTATAATGTAAACCATAATAATGTAGAATTTTATGATTAAGATACCTATTTACTGAGTTCTTTTGTTTAGCACTTGTTAGATATCTTGTTAAGGTTGATTTGTACACTTATTGATTTGTAAGTAAAGTATATGTAGAATAATTCATTTTTGGTTATTCAGGATCCAGTATTCTTAATTAAGACTATTAATCACAATGTTTTATTTTTTTATTTTTTTTTAAAACTTTATTTATTCATAGAGACACACACAGAGAGAGAGGCAGAGATACAGGCAGAGGGAGAAGCAGGCTCCACGCAGAGAGCCTGACGTGGGACTTGATCCAGGGTCTCCAGGATCACGCCCTGGGCTGCAGGCGGCTCTAAACCGCTGCGCCACCGGTGCTACCCCACACAATGTTGTTTTATCATAGAGGCCAATAAAGTTTAGTGGAATACTATATGTAGTAAGAGTCAGGAAAAAAACAAGTTGTACTGACTTACTAGTCTTTTGATTTTGGATAAATATTTGAATCTAGAATAGTCTCAGTTGTCTCATCTATAAAATGTGGATAATAACAGGCTTCTTGGTGTGAGATAGTATATGTGAATTTATGTTGGAAACTGCAGAGCTATAAAATGTTTGGTATTATGAAGTAGGAATGTACTTGAAATTGATTTAAATGGATTGGACCTGGACATACCTAGGAGCCACTTTAAAAAATTAGATCTAAAAAAAATAAATTAGATCTTCACGATCAAATAGTTTTATTATAATTTTATAAGATATAAAGAAAATTTGGGGTAATTGAGGGTTCTACTTAGGAATATATTGTTACCTGATGTTTTCCTGATATTGTTTGAAAAATTTGTAAATAAAAGTCTTATGAACTCATCTTGATAACAGCAATTTTAGGGATGCCTGGGGGGTTTAGTGGTTGAGTATCTGCCTTTGGATCAGGGTGTGATTCCAGAGTCCCGGAATCAAGTCTCACATTGGGCTCCCTGCATGGAACCTGCCTCTCCCTCTACCTGTGTCTCTGCCTCTCTCTCTCTCTCTCTCTCTCTCTCTCTCTGTCTGTGTGTGTGTGTGTGTGTGTGTGTGTGTGTCTCATGAATAAATAAATAAAATCTTTAACAACAACTACAACAAACCCCAGCAATTTTGCCTACTCCTGTTGTTTATTTACATATATGATTTTATTGTTGGTTTAGTGTTTTGTTTTTGTTTTTAAAGTGGGTGTGGAGCCCAACACAAGGCTTGAATTCACGACCCTGAAAGCAAAACCTGAGCTGAAATCAAGAGTCACTTAACAGACTGAGCTATCCAGAGGCCCCTGTTGGTTTAGTTTTTTAAAGCTAAGGTTAGACCATACTTTCAGTGTCGCTATATTGTCATAATTTGTAATGGATTCAATTTATTCATTGTTTATCAGTAACCTTAATTAGTAGCTAAAGTATTAGAGATTAACTAGCATTGAATCCTGAAATTTCAACTCCCCCCCCCTTTGTTTTCTGTATTCTTTGCCCATATTAACCAGTTATTATTATTAACCAATTATTAACCAAGTAGCTACCAAAACTATCATGGATATCCACATTAGTGGGGGAGAAGATTAAGAGAATTCTCTCTCTCTCTCTCTCTCTCTCTCTCTCATATAAAAATTTTATTTATTCATGAGAGACACAGAGAGAGAGAGGCAGGACATAGAGGGAGAAGCAGGCTCCTCGCAGGAGGGAGCCCAATGTGCAACTCGCAACTCGGTTCCCGGACCTGGGATCATGCCCTGAGCCAAAGGCAGAGGCTCAACTGCTGAGCCACCCAGGCTTCCCTAAGAGAATTCTCTTAAACTACTCATTACATAATATGTTTTATATTTACTGTTCTTTGGAAATTCTTCTCTGTCCCCAAGCCATTCATTTAAATTTCAGCGTTGCCGTTAGAATGCTTGCTTTGTTTAAGAGATGGTAGGGAATAATAGCACAAATTGATAAATATTTGGTGAATAAATGAAAAGCATAGAGAGTTGCAGACTGAGTAACTGTAGGTTAGCAAAGTGCCTGATCTATAGAAGAGATGACTGTATATATAAGTTTTATAATAGAAATAATATTAATAGAATAGTGTATTTAAATAAATACACTAGAAAGGATATTTTCAAATTTTTTTTACTGATGAGGTGTTAGATTAAAAAAAAATTAGGAATCATTGTTCTAGATGAACTGTTTTCCAAATGTGGTTTAAGGACTTCTGTGGACCCCACAAGACTTTCAGGGGAGATGTCACATTCCTTTTTTCTTTCTAACTGTATATCTGCTTGAATATGGGTTTTCTTCATGTACTTCAGTCAAAACAACATATTACAACAGATTGAATGTAGAAGCAGAAATGAGGATCTGGTTGTCTCAATAAGCCAGCGTTTTTTTTTTTTTTTTTAAGATTTTATTTATTTATTAATGAGAGAGACACACACACACATAGAGAAAGAGAGGCAGAGACACAGGCAGAGGGAGAAGCAGGCTCCATGTAGGGAGCTGGATGTGGGACTTGATCCCGGACTCTGAGATTACGCCCTGAGCCAAAGGCAGATGCTTAACTGCTGAGCCACCCAGGTGCCCAGTAAGCCAGCATATTAAAGAGATTTGAAGAAACGTAAAACAGTGCCACTTTCCTTGTAAATTTTATTTTATGTATTTTATATTTTGGGAAAATTCTCAAAAGGATATATTTTTCAACACGTATTTTTAATGTTAATATATAACCAGGATTCCGGAATCACGCCCTGAGCCAAAGGCAGACACTCAACCGCTGAGCCACCTAGGCGTCGCTATTTAATTTTTTTCTAATAGATTTTAAATGAATACATAATTTGGAGTGCTCTTAGTTTTTATTTTAATATGTAATTATTGAAAGTTGTAACCCATATAAACTGAAGCTCTTTTGGGTTCCTGCGTGGTTTTTAAGAGTTTAATAAGATCCGGGCAGCCCAGGTGGCGCAGCGGCTTAGCGCCGCCTTCAGCCCAGGGTGTGATCCTGGAGACCCAGGATCCAGTCCCGCGTCGGGCTCCCTGCATGGAGCCTGCTTCTCTCTCTGCCTGTGTTTATGCCTCTCTTTCGCTCTCTCTGAATAAATAAATAAATAAATATTAAAAAAAAAAGTTTAATAAGATCCTGAGACCAAAACATTTGAGAACCTCTAGACTAGACCACATGCTCTCTGAGAAGAGGGTACTGTCCTACTGACCCTTAACCTTCTATTTCTTGACACATTGGAATTGCTTAATAAATATTTGTTACGGGGGATCCCTGGGTGGCTCAGCAGTTTGGCGTCTGCCTTCTGCCCAGGGTGTGACCCTGGAGGCCCCGGGATCGAATCCCACATCAGGCTTCCTGCATGGAGCCTGCTTCTCCTCTGTGTGTCTGCCCCCCCCCCCCCCTCTCTCTCTCTGTGTGTGTGTCTCTCATGAATAAATAAATAAAATCTTTAAAAAATAAATAAATATTTGTTACATAAAAAATAGAGATTTACCACTGAATCACCATATTGGCTTTAATTCCTGCTCAGCCTCATTTCTTTCTTTTCTTTTTATTTTTCTTTTTATTTTTCTTTTTCCTTTTCTTTTTCTTTTTCTTTTTTTTTCTTTTTCTTTTTCTCTTTCTCTTTCTCTTTCTCTTTCCTTTTCCTTTTCTTCTTTTTTCTTTTTTTCTTTTCTTTCTTCTTATCAGTTTACTTTTGTGGGCCTGTAGACTGAGAATAAATAGTTGGAGAACTTTAGTTGAGATAGATACATGTCAATTGCAAATTATTTCTCTTCAGGAGAATTAGAAAAAAGACTTGAGTTTTCAGCATAGGAAAGGGACTTTTAAACAAGGAAGCAGAGAAAAAATAGAAATATTTGCAGGAAGGAAAACAAACTTTGGTTAGAAAGAATTGCATTTAACTTTCTGAACAGACTCACAATATGTATTTTGATACTAAGTTGTACTGGGCAGACTCAAGATGATATAATTGGAAATGGATTTTATTTTTAATTAATTTATTTAGTGGGACTAAATTATTTATTTTAGGGAGGGAGGCCAGAGGGGCAGAAGGAGAGATAGAATCCTAAGTAGGGGGGGGGGGTCCCTGGGTGGCTCAGTGGTTTAGCGCCTGCCTTCATGCCCAGGGTGTGATCCTGGAGTCCCAGGATCGGGTCCCGCATCGGGCTCCCTGCATGGAGCCTGCTTCTCCCTCTGCCTGTGTGTCTGTTTCTCTCTCTGTGTCTCTTATAAATAAATAAATAAATAAAATCTTATAAAAAAGAAAAAAAGAATACTAAGTAGGCTCTACACCCAGAGTGGAGCCCCATGTGGGGTTCACTCCCAGAACCCTGAGATCATGACTTGACCCAAAATCAAGAGTCAGATGCTTAACTGAACCACCCAGGCGCCCCTAGAAATGAATTTTTTTTTTTTAAAGATTTTATTTATTTATTTGAGAGAAAGGGAGAGTGAGAGGGAAAAGCAGACTCCCTGCCGAGCAGAGAGCCTGACATGGGCTTGTTCCCAGGACCCTGGGATCATGATGTCCTGAGCTGAAGGCAGATGCTTACCTAACCAGCTGAGCTACCCAGGCACCCTTGGAAATGAATTTTAAAGAAATATCTCCTCAAATACACTTAGGCAGGTAAAGATTACAAACCATATTTTGTCAGTTCAAGATTTCGTGTATTTTTCTGTCTCTCGGTTTATATTGGGAACTGGGAGTTAACTTAAGTAGAAAAATCAACTAGAGGCATTGAAAACTCAGATGAATAATAACGTATACAAGAGAAATATCTTAGTATTGATTTTTTTGTTGTTGTAAAACAATTGTATGATTCTTAAAATTTTTAAGGAACGCAGTCATTGCAAGTCTTTTAAAATCACAGTTAACTATTTCTATTAAATGAGCATGAATTATTAGTGTGTTTAGGTAAAACGTTATTTTTTATTTTTACTTAATGGATTATTTACCTATTTTGTTTTGAGGAAAGCAAATTTTATTCATGAAAGCCATCTTAGGTTCATTTCTGACCTAATTTTCCATTACTTTTATCTTTGAGATTGTGAACCTTAAACCATTGATTTCCCCCGTTATAGCGATTACATGAACTCTACTTTTAAAACGGGGGACTGACAACTCTAACTTTTAATAAATGAGGTAAAACAAAAAAAAATTGGTAATGAAAGAATTGCTGTCACTTATGGAACTATGTGCTAGGCATTGTAGAGGCCAGTTATATATGTATTATCTAACACAAGTTTTTTAACTGCTTTGTAAGAAAAAGTACTACTATGGTTTTCCCATTTGACGGATAAAGAAATAGAAACCAACAGGGGTGAAGTAACTTGCCTAGGGTCTCACGCTAGTATGACAGTAAAATTTTGGACCCCGGTTTGTCTGATTACAAAGGTCATGCACTTAAAATGCACTATACTCTCTAAGACTATGGAGAGACAATTTCTGAATATTGTGATGCTTAGGCTGATAAGTTGTCAGGGAAATAAGAGTTTTGTATTAAGTTAAAACCATTGTTTCTTCATCAAAAATTTGTTGTGTACCTGTTATGTGCAATGCGGTGTTCTCATAAGTGATCTTGTGTAAGATAGACCAAGTGTCTGTTTTCTTCACACTTTAATTCACAATGCTTAGTTGCCTTACTTGGTCTTATGTGTACACACACATGAAATACTCACAGATAGATACGTATGTACACGTACCTATTTCTAGTAAATCTTTGTTGAATGAATGAATTAAATAGGTGAAAAATCCAAAGATAACCACTATTCTCTAATAATTTAAAGTTTAGAGTAGGGCACCTGGGTGAACCAGTTGGTTAGGTGTCTGACTCTTGATTTTGGCTCAGGTCATGATCCCATGTCAGGCTCTGCACTTAGTGCAGAGTCTGCTTGAGATTCTCTTTCCCTCTCCCTCTGCTCTCCCCCCCACCGAATAAACCGAATAAATCAATCTATCTGTCTGTCTATCTATCTATCTATCTATCTATCTATCTATCTATCTATCTTATCTATCTTTTAGAAGGAAGAGAAACCTGAAGAAATAATATAAATATAAATATATCCCAAATGTTGTGATAGTATAATATATAAATATAAATAATAATATGAATATATCACAAATGTGATAGTATAATATATAAATATATAATATATATATTATATATAATATATAAAGATATGATCCATAAAAGGAAAAATTGATAAAGTTAACTTTATCAAAATTCAAAACTTTTTAAGTGATACCATTAACAAAATGAGAAAACAAGCCATACTGGGAAAAAATATTTCAAATACATCAAATCGCGTATCTTGATAAGACTGAAATCCAGAATGTATTAAGAACTTTTTCAGTGTGCGTGGCTGGCTCAGTCACTAAGAGAATGCAACACTTGATCTTGGGGTCATGAATTCAGGCCCCGTGTTGGATGTAGAGATTACTTAAAACAAAACAGAATGACCCCCTCTTTCAACACAAGACTACAATAAATGATTTTCAACAAAAGTGTGAAGACATTCATGGGGGAAAGTATAGTCATTTCAACAAATGGTGCTGGGAAAATTGGATATCCACATACAAAGGAAGTGAATTAGACCATTATACCATATGCAAAAAGTAACTCAAAGTTGATCAAAGAACTAAACAGAAGACTTAAAACTATAAAGCCCTTAGAAAAAAACATAGTAGAAAGCTTTATGGCCGAGGATTTAGTAATGATTTCTTGGCTATGACACCACAAGTACAGGCAACAAAGAAAAAATTGATAAACTGATTTCATCAAAATTAACAACTTGTTGCATAAAAGGGCACTATTAGACTAAAAAAAGCAACCCACAGGAAGGCAGAAAATATCTGCCCATCATATATCTGATAAGGGGTTGATATCCGGGTGTATAAAGAACTCTACAATTCAAAAACAAATAAACCCAACCAGACTTCCCCTAAAGGAGACACTCAAAAGGCCAATAGCACATGAAAAGATGCTGAACATCACTAATCATAAGGGACATGCAAATTTAAAACCACAATGAGATGTCAGTTCATACACATTAGGATAGCTGTTATCATAAAAACAGAAAATAACTAGTGTTGTTTAGGACATGAAGAAATTGGAGCCCTTGTGTGTTGCTGGTGGGAATATAAAATTGTACATCCTCATTGAAAATAAATGGTACAGTGATTCCTTAAAAAAAATTAAACAGAATTACTGTGTATGATCCAGCAATTCTGCTTCTAGGTGTATAGTCCAAAGAAGTGAAGTCAGAGATTCGGATAGATGTTTGTATACCCATGTTTATAGCATTATTCACAATAGCCAAAAGGTGGAAACACACAAATGTCCATCAACAGATAAAGAAAATGTGGCATATATATACACAGTATAACATTATTTAGCTTTAAGAAGGACATTTTAACACATGCTACAACATAGATAAACCTTGAAAACACTATGCTAAGTGAAATAGGACAGTCATAAAATGACAAACTGATTCTTCTTTGGAGAAGTTCTTAGAATAGTTAGATTCACAGAGATAGAAAGTAGAATGGTGATTTCCAGGGGCTGGGGAAAGGGGAGAGTATAGGGAGTCAGTATTTATTGAACACAGGATTTTACTTGGGGAGGGTAAAAAAGTTCTGGAGTTAGATGGTAGTGATGGTTGCATAATAATGTGAATATACTTAATGCTACAGCCTGTACAATTAAAAATAAAAACAGCAAATTTTATGTTGTGACTATTTTACCACAATTAAGTTAAAAAAGACCACAAGTTAAGATTTAAATAGACATTTCACCAAAGAGTGTATATTCCTCTGGGCTAACAACACTGGAGGATTCTCAATATCATTAGTCATTCAGGAGTGGGATACCACTGCACAACCGCTAGACAATATTGAGTGTTGGGACAGGATGTAGAAAAAACTGGAGGCCTTATATATTGCTGGTGGAATTGTAAGAGGGTATAGCCGTTTTTGGAAAAATTGGCAGTTCTAAACATGTTAGTCATAAAATTATATGACTCAGCATTTCCACTTCTAGGTAATTACACAAGAGAAATATGTTCACACAAAGACTTGAACGCAAATGTTCCTCCTACCATTACTTGCAATATTGGAAACAGTCCAATATTCATTCACTGGTGATTGGTGAAACCAAACATTGCATATACACACAGTAAAATACTGTTCAGCATTAAATGGAATGAGCTACTGATACATTCTACAATGTGGATGAGCCTCAATATATGATACTAAGTGAGAGAAGCTAGACAAAAAGGCTACATGATACACAATTTCTAGAATGGGCAAATCTTTGGAGACAGAAAGTAAATCAGTGGTTGTTGGGCAGAGAATGTGAGCATGAGTAGGAATTGACAACAGATGGACACGAGGGAGCTTTTTGGAGGTAATGGAAATGTTTTAAAACTGACTTGTGATGGTTGCACAACTGAATTTACTAAAATCATTGAACTTAAAGTTTAATGAGGAGTATTAGAAGGTGTGCCTGAGTGTATCTGGGAAAGTCAGAGAAAGCATCACCCAGAAAGCACTGGCTTGAGTAGAGTTAAAAACAGAGTTACAAAGGAATGGATAGCACAGACAGAGACCACTGTGAACCAGTGTGAAAGAGTATGATTTCAGGGAGTATAAGAGGCTTGTCTAGTTGCAACATAAAATTTGAGGCTAGGAATGTCACAAGATAAAGGTAGGAGTAAATTTAAAGTAAAATGTAGCCTCCTTATAAAGTGATAGATTCTAAGCTGTTAATAATAACCTGGCAGGAGTATCAGGGGATTATTACAGACTTACTTTTGGTATGCTTTTGTATTCACAAAGTTGAACACAAATGTTGAAAAATGATGAGAAGGAAGAATATTTAAAACTCAGATTATTTAATCTTGTTTTGCTACTCTTGAACAGAATCCTGGTACTTCTAGGGTATTGCATTCTATTTATTTTTCAAAACCCAGTTAAAAATAGCTGTTTCTTCTATATCTTTTCCAATGCCTCTTCACCTCTATCTCTTGCAGAGTCTCTTGTGTTTCTCCACCAGTATTACATTTTTGGTGTGGTACCATAATGCTTTCTTTGAAACTTCTAAGATCCTTGATAGAGGGAAGTAATCATATTTTCTTCAAGTTTGTAATGTCAGTGTTTGACATTATATTTAGCACACGATGGGTGTTCAGTTGTAAATTTGCTTGTGAGAACTTTGGAAGAAGGATCAGTGAAGCATAGATCAAAGATTTGGGGGAATTTTATATGAAAATAGTCTACAAAAAAGGTAATGGAAGGACACAAAGTGAAATTTTATAGACTTTTAAAGGATTTGGCTTTGTGTTGAGGTGAATAGTTCTTCATCCCAATTTTGAATACTACTTTTCATTGATTATTTCTTCCTATCTAGAATTTTAGAGCTGGAAAATGCCTTTAGAGATTATGTAATCTAGTCTTCTCTACTTTTTGTGATCATAAACCAGTTACTTAAACCTTTTCAAGTCTAAGTTTTCTCCTACATACCTCATTGTTCTAAAGATTGACTGAAATAATATTTAGACATTTTTAGTCTTCAATCCAGTAAGTGGTTAGACATGACAAATTGAATGAATTATATGAAGTTTACTATAAATGTGTGGCTAAATTTGGGCTAGGATCTGATGTTTTGAATTTTGATCCAGTGTTTCCTCATTGTCTCATAATTGGTTCTTCTTTCCATATTAGTGACCTTTTCCATTTTCATTTGCAGTTTCCAATTTGGTCTGGGCTGGAGAAGAAAATTGCAAATTTACTCATTCAGTCCATTCTAATTATGCATTAGTATGTGCTAGTCACTGTGGTAGGTATAGAAAACAGATGAATAAGGAATGGTCTCGATTCTCAGGGAGTTTGGTGTCTAGAAGTAGAATATAGACCTCCCAGGAAAACCTAAAAATTAAATGTGTAGAATTAATGTGGATGGTGTGGAGAATTTAAGCAGCCTATCTTGTGAAGGAAACATCTGGGGTCAAAGCCTTTATAGAGCAGCAAAGGAAAAGTAAAGTAGGTAATCACCAGTGGGAAGGAACCTGAGGGATGTGGGAATGACTGACTTATTGCTTGGGAGTTTTGTGTGGAAGGTGGTATCATCATGGAACATTCTGGGGAGAAACTGAAGATATTGTTTATTTAGAGTGAAACCAGGATTCCAGAGGTTACAGTAGAATATAGACTAGTATGAAAAGAGCCCAGGAAAGGAAATAATTAAGTAGGAAGTACATAGGAATAATAAAAGAGAAGGCAGTGTTAACATCCTTCTAGCTCTAATGTAAATTCTGAGTTACTACTTTCCATCTTATGCAAGAATTCCTTTGAGTTTGTTGCCATCTAACTATTATAATCAATTATCCATTCTGCTATTATTTGCTGACTCTCCCAGGTATAGTATAATTTATTAATGACTTGGGCAACTGATAATGCCATTATGGTTTAGTCCATGAGGTTGAATCTCTCAACAGCATAGCCTTAGGACTAGATTAACCTAACCCCACATGAATGAAAATTGAAAATGGTACTGGAAGTTGAAAAAACTGTAGTTTGGTATAATAAGTAAGCCTTTAATTCTCTATATATTTAATGTCTTTGTGTGTATGTGTGTAGGTTAAATGTATCTTTAGAATACAGTATGAAGAAGTCTTGTATATTCAAAGGCCTATTGAAGAAGACAGAAGAAAATTTTTCCAAGAATTGATTCTCAATCAGGCATCAATGGCTCCACCACGAAGGAAACACACTGGTAAAGTTCCTAAAGCCTTTAGGAAAATGGGGGGAGGGGAGATGGGGAATAGAGTTAAGAAATGCCCTTTGTTGGAGTCACTTAAAAAAAAAAAGATTATTTATTAATTAAAGAGAGCACACAAGCAAAGGAGGAGGGGCAGACGGAGAGGGAGAGGGAGTAGGCTCTTGCTCAGCAGGGCTCTATCCCAGTACCCTGAGATCATGACCTGAGCTGAAGGCAGACACTTAACTGACTGAACCACCCAGGCACCCCTTGGAGTCACTTTTTTAAAAAAATACTTCTTTGTGGAAGTAAAGTCAGTTTTTTAGATTCTACTTCTCTTTAGATGGACACTTGCAGAGTGGTCATTGTGTTTACCTGACTTGAGATTATGAAGTACAGTCTCATTGTTACAGCTTTATTAACAAGTGACTGTTAATGTAGTATTCTTTATTTCAGTCCAGGTGCTCTAGTAGATTTCACATTCTGAGGCTCAAAAAGTCTTCAGTTCTGCTCTGTTTTAGCCAACTTAAGTATAGAGGACTTGAACCGTAAGTTTGAGAACACCATAGGGTGTGCTGATTATTTTGTGGGTCAGGGTAGGTGTGATGAGTCAAGAGCTGATTAGAATGTTTGCCTTTTCTGGTTTATTGATTTTTCAAATATTTATTAAGCACCTATTATGTTAGATACCTTATGGTAGGCACTTAGAAACCTATCATGACTTTAAGCATTAGAATTTTCTTGGATTTGGTCTAATAGCATAGTATTTCAGATTTCAGCCCCTTGACTTTAAGTAAGGAATGCACTCTAAGTTGCTCAGAAGACTCTAATCTTAAAGATAGATAAAAGATAAGGTCTTCTTTGTAATCTTTCATACTCTTCTGGAAAATAGCCATTCTGTTAAAAGTTTTTAAGTGCCTTTCCCCTCTTCTGTATTTTATGTTTCTCATATGGTTGGTTCTTGTAGGATATTAAATACATTTTCACCCCTTGCAAATCCTTGTTTTTCCATATTCTGCTTCTGTTTTTTACTAATTATTCAACACTTCAATCATTTTATTGTTCTTTAGAGTAACTCCTTTCCACATTTTCTCAGAGTTCTAAAAATGAGCACCTATCAAATGGCTATAGTTGTGGGGTTTTTTTTCCCCCTAGAAACCTTGGAAAATTAAAAATGGAAGTTACACCTGATTATTGGGTGTTGCCTCCTGCTAATCTAAATAACAATGTTTAAAATATTTCATTATGAAAACGATTCATTTTAATAAGGCATCCTGCATGCTCCTAGATATGGTTTAGTCTCACAGATTGAATTATCTGTGTTAAAAATTAACATAATTATTTTTCTTTTTGAGTTGATTCTGTTAACTTTCATTTTTTCATCTTAGGGGCTATTCTAGAAATCAGAGAGAATTTTTAGAATTTTAATCCTGAAATTCAGTGTGATACTGGGAAAATCTTTTAAGGAATTAGGGAATGATATCTTTAGGAAAGTTAATACTTTTTGAGAAGATTTTTTTTGTTTGTTTTAGGATAGATATAGTGAATATTACAGGTTTTTTTTTTAATATTATAGGTTTTACATATAACACTTTAGACTGGATTTACCACCTATTTGTCTTCCAGGTGTGTTTTTTTTTTTTTTTTTTTAAGATTTTATTTATTTATTCATGAGAGAGAGAGAGAGAGGCGCAGAGACACAGGCAGAGGGAGAAGCAGGCTCCATGCAGGGAGCCTGATGTGGGACTTGATCCCGGGTCTCCAGGATCACAACCTGGGCTGAAGGCAGGTGCTAAACCGCTGAGCCACCTGGGCTGTTTCCCCCCCCCCCCCCACCCCTTTTTTTTTGAGAGGGAGAGAGAGATTGAGATTGAGGGCGGGGAGGGGCAGAGAGAGGAGGAGAATTTTGAGCAGTCTCCATGCCTAGCAAGGAGCCTCAAAACAGGGCTCAGTCTCATGGCCCTGAGATCATGACCTACAAGAATCAGACACAACCAACTGAGCCACCCAAATTCCCCCGGTTTATCAATTTTTTTTGCTCCCTACACAGGTGTGTACCTATGCCCCTACTATGGTGTACTAAGAATATGAGCACAGAAGACTTGTCTAAAAAGAACTCTTTTGGGAGCAGGAAGGATCAAAGAATTGTTACTTGCCTATTTTACTTTTGTGCATATAAGGCAATCCCATTTTGAGAAGGTTTTTAAACAACATTGACTTTACGAAAATCAGTATACAGTTCTTCATCTGAAGATATTTTTGTTGATTTGAAATATTTCTCATAAGTTGTATGTAAATGGTATTTCAAAATAAAATTATTTAAGATCATATCATTTGGCATTTAAGGAGTCCTGTGAGTTGTTTTATGGAGTAAATCTATTCTCTAATGTACTGTTGGTTTCCATTCAAATTTTTACTTGCTGGTTTTGCAAGTGGTTCTTGTATATTTAGAATTATTTTTTGAGTGAATGATAGAAAAGTAACTGAGGTCCTGGCTCTGCCATGTAATCTTAATATTTTATCTTATCTTCTTTAGGTCTCTGTGCTATGGAAGTGCTTCCCCTTGCACTACCTTCTCCACCTCGTCAGTTATCAGAATCAGAAAAAAATCGGATGGAGGACCAGGAGGAAAATACTTTAAGAGAGTTGCGGTTGTTTCTCAGGGATGTAACCAAGAGGCTGGCCACAGATAAACGCTTTAACATCTTCAGCAAACCGGTGGATATTGAAGAGGTCTTGTTTCAGTAGTGTGCAAACAGTGAAGTTGAACTGGCTAAAAGAAAAAAATATTGACATCTTTTTTTGGAAGGAAAAAAAGCAAAGGCATGGATGAATATTACCCCTAGCCTGTAAAATTTTAATCCATGTGATAATTACTAATGTCATCAGCAAATATCTGGTGACTTTTGGATGAAAATAGTGACCAATTTGTATGTCCTCTTAATTAGTATTGATCTTTGTGATCTCTTACTCTTCAGTTCAAGAAGAGGATTAAAAGTTACTTTAATGAAATGTCCATACAAAACTATTTTTATTCCAGGATAAATCTTGCTCTTAAAAAGTATCTTGATGTTAACCAGTCAATACCAATTACTTTGGCATTTTCCAAATTATGTATATTTTAGTGAAAGAGTTGGGAAAGAAACCTGAAATTTACCTTTCATATTTTGGAAATGCCTGTGACTAAGATGCTGTTTGAAGTTAAGCATATCCTATGTAGCTAAAATTGTTTTTCCCTGCAAGGATTTTTCTCTGCTCCCAGTGGAAAATTTCTCACTTTCTATGTGTATTGTTTTGTGTCCTTGTGGGAGCATGGTTTGTGATGATAAGAAAAGAAATTTTCCATTTGGAATCTACTATAATATTGTGGATGAAATTTTTGGTGGTGTTGTTTTTGTTTTTTTATCCTGGGATAATATAGTGTGTGGATGAACACAATACAGTCTTTACTGGCCTTCTTCTTATAGTTCAGACTCCATGTTTGAACAGCTTTGGTGTTTTTAGTTTTAATTTTTTCTTCATCTTTTTTAATTTGAATTATGAAATGATTCATAGTTTAATGTTGCGTCCTTGTTGTGAAATCTGTACTTTTGGACCTGAGCAGATTCCTTTGGAATCATTACCTCATCTTTGGGAAGAATGAGCTATCATTGTTTTTTTCACCTCTGAAAACAGTTATCCCACCCCACTCCCCTTTTTTTTGAGTAAAAGGACTATCTATAACTTTATTTGTATATTTATCCATGATACATAGTTTTATATATTTGATCCTTTTAACAACCTCACAAGGTCATTATTATTCTTATGTTGCAGCTGAGGAAACTGAGGCTCCCAGGCAAGTGACATAGCCAAGACTCAAAGGTTTTTTGAAATTTAAAGTCCACATTCCTTACATTATATCACAGTTATACCTTAATTTTTTTTCTACTGCAATGACAGGAATTGCCTAATTTACTTTTGCAATTAATACATACCATTTTATATTTGCGGAACATTTTTTTTTCCCCTTGTAGTGTTATCAGATAATCTTGAAACTGTCAGCCCACTTTCTTTTTATTTTTATGAGATTTTATTTATTGATGCGAGAGAGAGAGGGGGAGGGAGAGGGAGAGAGAGAGAGAGAGAGAGAGAATGAGAATGAGAATGAGCAGGACAGGGGTGAGCAGAGAAGGAGGGAGAAGCAGGGAGCCAGATGTTGATGTGGGGCTCCATCCCACACCCTAGGATCACGACCTGAGCCCAAGGCAGATGCTTAACTGGCTGAGACACCCAGATGCCCTCAGCCCACTTTAAAGATTATTTTAGATGTTTATTTTTGTTTCAAATTGGGTATGGGACCCTGACACTTATTTGATAATGGCTTGACTTCAAGTCAACCTCTCATACTGGGATTAAACCAATTTTGCCTTTTCCCCCAGAACTCTTTCTAAACAGAAGAGGTGATCAGATTTCAGATGCCATCTGTGATAGAGTAAAAGTTTTATAAAGGATGGTAGGGCATTGGAAGAGGATAGAAAATGTTGGTCAGATAAAACTTGCATTCAAGGATTATGTTTCTTACTTTCTCTTTTATTCTTATGTTCTTCTGTTGTTCTTTGCTCTTGAAGCTGAAAATGTAGAGGTCTCTGTGAAACATGAGGGAAAGACAAGATTAAAAAATTTTTAAAAAGATTTTGTTTATTTAAGAGAGAGCATGAGTGGGGTGTAGGGGTGGGGGGAAAGGGCAAAGGGAGAGGGAGAAATAGACTTCCTGCTCAGTAGGGAGCCAGACGTGGGACACATCCCAGGACCCCAAGATCATGATCCTAGCAGAAGGCAAATGCTTAACTGACTGAGCCACCCAGGTGCCCCACAAGATAACAACCTAAAACATAAAAATTTATATTCAGATAATGAATTTGAAATGTCTAAAAACTATGGAATTCCAAAGCTGACTTCAGAGAAAACAGAAGTTTAGGAAATAAACATTAAGTTTAAAATTAAGTATTGGGGCAAAAATTTTATGATCTTTAATAATATAAGTTTTTAAAGTGCTTTGCAGTTAATAAACATTTTCCACATGTACACAGAGGCATGGCAAATACCAGAGCCAAGAATCCAACTGATATCTTCTGAGCTATTGTTTATCATTATAGCTCTGCTACCTTCCCTATAAGGAGATTTTCAGCTCCTAGAAATAAAAAAATAAATTATAACATGCCCATAAAATTTAAAAACGTATAAAATATGTGTGTGTATTTGCAATGGAAAAAAGTAACCTCCAGTTTCATAGAGCAGGAATTATCCTAGCTCTAGAATTTGGTCCTAGACTAATTAGATGTTTCTAAGATTGCTTTTATATCTGACCTGATTATTTGGTTTGAGATTTGCATTGAGGAAAGCAATAGATAGATAGGTTGATAGAGCTTTCTTAGTGGACAAATGATATAAAACATTGGGCAAATCCTGACTTACTAGCCCTTATTTTGTGTTGCCTCCCAGGAAATCGGCCCATAGAGCATGTTTACTTGTGAATGTGTTTATAATTAGGGAAGTCCAAGCAAATCTTTTACTACTCATGAAGGCAATACTTATTTTTGTTATATAATTGACTCAAAATGTTTGTAATGACTCCAAAGGAGCAGAAAACACTTTCCATGAAATGATTCACCCTGGAAAAAGAAAGAAATTTTTTTGTTGTTGTTTAAAGATATTAAAGAGATTTACCAGAGAACTTTAATTATATTAAAAGTCAATGTTTCTTAATTTCCTTCAAAAAAATTTCTTAAAGTAATATTTATTGATACTTACTGGGTGCTTTTACCAATACATTCTCTTCTCAGGTATATCCAAAGGACTGGGGGGAGAAAAGCTGACATAATTGGTTTTATATTTCAAAATCAGAAACATTTCAGAGTTAATTTAGATATGACTTGAAACTGAAGCTTTTCATGGAAAGTATGACTTCAAAGTAGTAACTTTAGTAGCATAAATTGCTCTACAATTTTATCCTCACTTATCGTTATTCTTAAAATATCTGGATTTAATTATTAAATAACTATATGGTTTTATTTTGTGTTTTTATGAGTAGATCATAGGAAATAGAAGTAATTTTCATTAAAATATTTTCTTTTAGGTTTCAGATTATCTTGAAGTAATCAAGGAACCAATGGATTTATCAACAGTAATAACTAAAATTGATAAGCATAATTACCTGACTGCTAAGGATTTTCTGAAAGATATTGACCTCATCTGTAGCAATGCTTTAGAGTATAATCCAGATAAGGACCCAGGAGGTAAGGATGCTCTGGGGAAGGTTCACTTTGGTGATCAATGAGAAGATAGTGGAAAGTTTAAATACTAAAGCATGCCCATATTTCAGGTAGATAAATTAGTATTTTATTTTATTTTTTATTTTTTATTTATTTTATTTATTCCTGAGAGAGAGAGAGAGAGAGGCCTAGACACAGGCAGAGGGAGAAGCAGGCTCCATGCAGTGAGCCCGACGCAGGACTCGATCCCAGGTCTCCAGGATCAGGCCCTGGGCTGAAGGCGGCGCTAAACCAGGGGTGCCCAGATAAATTAGTTTTAATGACATATTATTGTATTTAGAAACTTCTTGATCAGGAACTCCTAATATACTTAAATATAATTATTAAAATAATTTATTAATTTATGAAATTAAATAATGGATTTAAATAAGGATTTTATATTTTAGGTATTCTGTTCAGGGTTTAGTTTCTTCATTTATATTTTACTTTTTGTACTTAGATTCTTATTTCATTCAGGTAGGATGGAAAACTGAGT
This sequence comes from Vulpes lagopus, assembly GCF_018345385.1. Taxonomy (NCBI): domain Eukaryota; kingdom Metazoa; phylum Chordata; class Mammalia; order Carnivora; family Canidae; genus Vulpes; species Vulpes lagopus. Next base: position 115,412,514 of record NC_054828.1, read on the forward strand.
AATTGAGAATTTAATGTAAAATTTATTTATTTGGTCAAGATCACCAGCACTGATAAACACTGGGAATTCCAGATTGGTGGGAACTCATTATAGAGTAAGTTTACATGTAAAAGACCCTTTTAAGTAGATAGTACATATTCTGCAGATTGTGGGTATTTTAATGCAATTTTACTGTTTTGTTCCTAATCCAATCCTGTACTTAAATCTGTAGTCCCTGCTCTTTGAGTGCCCTCCATGGAGGACCGGTAGGAACATATCTGTAGTTAAACAAGATGAATTGATTGATTCGTTGTAACAAGGAAGAATATTTATCACGTGGAACCATATAGGATTTGAGCTTGTGCTAAGGATTTTGGAGAGGATTTAAGAAAGTAGGGCATTGTAGTAGATTGGATGCTCTTAGAAGTGGGGGGTGATTTTGAGATTAGATATTTTAAGAACCTGGAAGGCAAGAAGGGAGCAAAGCTAAAACTGGGATGGGTAAAGAAGAAGCAGTCATCCATTTTATCCGAGATAGGATTTTACATGCTTGTTTTTGTGGCTCGGACAACATTCATGCTTTTGTCTATGTTCAGATATTTGGGGGCTCTTATTTTTATTTTGATTCGTCGTGGTCACGGAGTGGCCTTTTCTGATGTTGTGTTCTGTAAAAATTGTTCATGTTTATTTAATATGAGTACACCAAGGTCTAGCTGATAGTGCCAGGCCATTTTCCAGCTAACAGGGGCTGTTACTCTCTTTCTCACTCTGCTGAGGATTCTGTTTCTTCAACAGGTGATAGACAAGTAAGATACTTTTTACTTCTTTTTTTTTTTTTTAATATTTATTTATTTATTTATTTATTTATTTATTTATTTATTTATTTATTTATTTATTTATTTATTTATTTATGATAGTCACAGAGAGAGAGAGAGAGGCAGAGACACAGGCGGAGGGAGAAGCAGGCTCCATGCACCGGGAGCCTGATGTGGGATTCGATCCCGGGTCTCCAGGATCGCGCCCTGGGCCAAAGGCAGGCGCCAAACCGCTGCGCCACCCAGGGATCCCGATACTTTTTACTTCTTTTTTTTTTTTTTTTTTAATTTTTATTTATTTATGATAGTCACAGAGAGAGAGAGAGAGGCAGAGATACAGGCAGAGGGAGAAGCAGGCTCCATGCACCAGGAGCCTGACGTGGGATTCGATCCCGGGTCTCCAGGATCGCGCCCTGGGCCAAAGGCAGGCGCCAAACCGCTGCGCCACCCAGGGATCCCCTTTTTACTTCTTAAACATTGATTTAAGTTTCACTTATCTCAAGGTAGTTAGAGTACAGTTTTCTGCTTTTTTTCTGTGTTTATGGGTAGTGGTTCTTAGGCCACTTGTTAGAATGATCCCAATCTCTCACTTTCACATGAAATTGGGTGTTTTTCATCTAAATTTAGATCACCGCACATCAGATATCCTAATTCCAAGTTTACAGGCAGAATAACATTTTACATGGCTGTTCTTAAGCTTTGTATTAGGACATTTGCCTCTTGTTAGTTTTTATTTCTTTTATTTTGACTTTTTATTATATATGTTGTGTAGAAACATTTCTAAAGACTAAAAGAAGATAATTGAGAAACTCCATTACCTTGTGTTCTTTCTCACACACGGGAATGTATTGTACATGGAATATATACATGCATAATATTTTTACTAAAATGAGAATACAATTTTTGTGAATTTTGTCATTCATGGATTATTTTGTGAAAAGCATATGAGTTAATATATTCCTATGACATTATTTTAATCACATAGATGTACTATTATAGCTAATACTCATTGGAGATACTAGATTTTTTAGTTTTTTCCTCTGTTATAATATTGATAAATATCTTTGTAGTATAAATTTTATGTACATCCTTAACTATTTCCTTAGAATGATTTTCTTAAAGTGAAATTTCTGAATCAAGGAATATATCTTTCTCTAAATATATCTTCTAAGGCTTTTAATCCATACCGCTAAATTTTTCTCCCAGCTTTGTTTTCTTTTGTCAGCACCATCAAGGCCCCTGTTAAGCAATATAACTTTTGTGTGAGTGAGCGAATCTCCTTTTGTATAGATGGCCTCCAGCAACAGGACATAGTTTGGGTAGTGAAGAATGGGCTGGATGTCAGCCTCATTTGATTTCCTTGCTGGGGCACTTGAGTAGGGTACAGTCTGCACAAGTGTTTAGAGTGGCCTTGACCAAAGTATGAGAGTACTTATACTCTGTTTTAGTGTTCAAGACACAGGGGTTGCTGAAACTGTACTAGGTAATAAGAGTTTGGGCTTTGGATTTATACCTAAGCGTTAGTCCCAGTTCTGCTATTTTCTAGTTCATTAATGTGATCAAGTTTAGTCCTCTAAATTTTAGTATTCTTATCTGCAAAATAGAGATAATTATAGTATTCTTCTCATTGGGGTGGTTGTATGGGTTAAATGAGAAATTGTATTATGTTAAATATTACAGAACCACCATTTTCATATGGCTCATATGTTAAGCCTTTATCATAGTGCCTGAGACATGGTAAATGTTCTGTAGAGGTTAGCAGTCCACATTTTAATTTTTGTTATCATTATTACTTAAATTGTGCTTAAAAAATTTTTTTTTTTATAGTAAAGTGGTTGCTTAGTGGGTACCTATGTATTTAATCCCCTGGACCACATTTAAAATTTAATCCTATTTTGGAAAAAGTCTAGGGACAGATAGTGAAAAATAAATTTGAATGTTTAGAGAAAGCCAATTGAGAGGGTCAATTCAGATTTTTCCCCCTATGTTACTTAATTATAACCACATTGAAATAATATTACTTTAAAGAAAGAAGCAGTGGTTTCTGGTGCATAATAAGCTTTTCCTATCCGTTGCAGTTGTATAACAGAGAATATGGCTCTGTCTTAGAGTTGACATGGTACACTTAAAATTTTCTTTCTTCACTATTTTAGATGCAAAAAAGTGTGATATAATTTAAAGGCATGATTTTGGCTCTGTTCAGATTATTTCCTATCTTTGAGTTAAGAGGCTTGTTTTTTCCTTAGCAGAACCACTTGTTATGTATTAGGAAAACAACCTCAGGGTCTGTTGTGTAGCAAGTAGAAATTACAGGAGTGTTGTATTACTTTTACAAGCTCCCATGAGTATTTGGAGCTTACAGTGTTCTGTTTTGCAGAACCCTTGGCCATTTGGGGAAAAAATCTAGCATACACATAGAAGACAAAAGCCAGTATTTTGAAAGCTATACATGTTGCCTAAATGTTTACCCAGATTATCTCTCTTGATGATGATGTGGACAGAAATTAAATGTTAGCCAGAAGAATTTTAACCTGTAGTTCTAAATATAACTAGTATCAAATGTTTGACCCTAATTATTATTTTAAAGATATATATATATTTAACCATTCCCCATTCTTTATCTTGCAGTACATCACATTCTCTAGCCCTCAGTCTCACCCCTAGAATGAGTCTAGCCCTCATTCACATACATACTATTATTGAGCTCATTTTGCTGAAAGTTCAGCCCTAATCTTGTACTCTTCTCAGAATCTTCTCTTTTGCACTAGTTTGCTTGGGAATAAAGCTTACAGCTTCACCCTAGCCTTTGGAGCCCTCTGCAGGCTGTGCTTCAGCCAAACTCATTAATATTTTCTGTTAGTATTTATGAGTACCGTGTACTAGTTACTAAGCCTGGGTGCTTAGAATATAAAAGTGACTGTGACAGTCCTTGCCTCTTGCGGCAGAGATACTCAGATGTAATATATGTTTAATGATTACTGTGTGGCAGACATTATGCTGTGTGTTACGGTATTAGTTTGCTAGAACTTTCATAACAAAATGATATAGACTAAAAGTGGCTTAAAGAACAGAAATTAATTTTCTTAGAGTTCTGGAAGCTGTGAGTCCAAAATGAAAGTGTCAGTAGATTTGGTTTCTCTTTAGTATTCCTTTTGGCTTACAGATGACTGCCTTCTTGGCTGTGACCTCATATGCTCATTTCTCTGTATGCACACACCCCTTGTGTCTCTTTGCCAAATTTCCTCTTATAAGGACATAAATCAAATTAGGACCTACTCATACAACCTTATTTTATCTTAGTTACTTCTTTAAGAGCTCTATTTTTATTTATTTTTTAAAGATTTATTTATTTATTTGTGTGAGAGAGAGCAACCACAAACGGGAAGAGGCAGAGGGAGAGAAATCCTCAAGCAGACTTTTCCCCCACCTGCCAAGTGTGGAGGCCAATGCAGGGCTCATGACCTGAGCCAAAATCAAGAGTTGGATGCCTAACCGACTGAGTCACTTGGGTGCCTCTGCAGTTTTAATAGATTATTAAGGTAGAGCATAGAGGTGGCAGTTACGAATTTTGTCTTGAAGTGACCACAGATGACTATAGTGCAGTTTTATAAGGTCTTTATTAGAAATATGTACACATTGTGAGTGGAGCACAGAGGAAAAGACACTACCTAGAAATGGATAAGATTAGGAAAGGCATTCATTCCAGGCTGACAGAAGTAGTGTACAAAAATTATAAAAAGAGAGGGAATGTGCTGGAGAATAGAGCAGAACAGTGGTGGGAAATGAATCTGTTTTCTCTCTTTTTTTTAAGATTTTATTTATTTATTTATTCATGAGAGACACACAGAGAGAAAGAGGCAGAGACACAGGCAGAGGGAGAAGCAGGCTCCATACAGGGAGCCCGACTTGGGACTTGATCCTGAAACTCTATCTGGGGACTCCAGGATCACACCCTGGGCTGAAGGCGGCACTAAACCACTGAGCCACCTGGGCTGTCCATGAATCTGTTCTCTTAACCACCACATCTCCATTTACTGAGCATCCATGTATGGAATATTCTCATATTGGTCTGTGCTGGAAATGTATAGCTCTGGTCTGGAAGATGCCTAAAGCCATCTTAGTAGATGGCTTACATCTTACTTAGTAGAGAGTCCTACAGATAAATGTCCTAGAAAGTCCCTATCTTCTTTTGATCCTGAATAAGGACTTCAGAGTTACTTTTCTAAATGATAAGGAGCGATTGGATGGTTTTGAGACAGAAAGTGATACAGTTTGATTTGAGTATAGTATTGCAGGCAGTGTCAGTTTTGGGGTAGAGGTCAGGAGAGTAGCAGAGATGGAGGAGGTTAGAAGACCAATTAAAATTCAGTTGCAGTGGCGGCAGAGATTGGACATAAAGGGATAAAGGGCTTAGTGACTAATCGATTAGATGTAACTGACAGAAATCTAGAATGACTCCTGAGTTTGTGGTCTGAGCATGGTTAAGTAATATGAGAAGGAAACCAATAGAGGAACAGGTTTATGGGCAGTATGCTAAGTTTAATTTTGGACATATTAGTATGAGCTAACCTTTGGTGCACTCCCAGGTAAAATGCAGATATTAGAGTAGTAGTTATATATATGGTTCTGGACATTGGGAGACATTTGGGCAAGAAACATTGTTGGAGTCATCAGTGTATAGGAGTAAATTAGATCACATAGGTGGTATATAGAATGAGAAGAGAGAGAAGCCCACGAGGAATCCTCCCTTAAGAGATTTAGGTCCCAGTTCTCAGTTTAGCTCCAATCTTAACTGTTGGAATTTATGGTACCTTTGTTAAATGTATTGCCCCTACTGGGAGTGTGTACCACTTTTATTGAGGTGTAAGTTACATAGAATATGTTTTTTTTTTTTTTTTTAAACTACATATATCTTTTGAAATCCCACTCACCCTTCAAGGAATATTAAATGCTACATTCATGAAAGTTTTTTTGGATGTCCTACCAGTTGTAAGTAATCCCTTCATCCTGGAATCATAACACTATGTAACTTTCCTGTGATACTTTTTATCTACCCCACCACCACCTGCCTCCTTGAGCTGAAATAGTTACTTGTTACTCCTTATCCCTTGTTTTAGATCCTAAGCTGATTAGGAACAGGATCTGTATAAGTGTATGTATGGAGCATATTCTTAATAAATGTGGCCAGTGAGTAAATTTCATCAGTTGTTCTCTTGTTGAGCACTAACTGAACGAGTTTCAGATTAGATAGAAATTATAAAATGGAGACAATTTAGATATGAGCCAGTAAATACATAAAATTTCTTATTTATGAAATAATTTGGGATAAAACATCATCCTATAAAATTTGCTTTTCTTAAAATATTATTAATCTTCCTTAATAACTTTATTGAAAAAAACAGCTAATATACTTCTCTTCACCAAAGTACAAAAGTAACACTGACACATTGATAATAGTTGTTACTTTTATAAAAGTAGTGATTGTTTTTAAAAATTTTATTTAAATTCAACTAAATAACATATGGTATATTATTAGTTTCAGAGGTAGAGTTCAAGGATTCATCAGTCTTACATAACACCCAGTGCTCATTCCATCATATGTATTGTCTATCACCCAGTTACCACATCCTCCTTGCCTACCTCCCCTCCAACAACCCTCAGTTTGTTTCCTATGGTTAAGAGTCTGTTATGGTTTGTCTCCCCCTCTGATTTTGTCTTATGTTATTTTTTCCTCCTTTGCCTATAATCCTGTTTTGTTTTTTAAATTCCACATATGAGTCAGATCATATAATAATGCCTTTCTCTGATTGACTTATTTTGCTTAGCATAATACCCTTTAGTTCCATTTGCTGCAAATGGCAAGACTTCATGTTTTTGATGGCTGAGTGTGTGTGTGTGTGTGTGTCTGTCTGTCTGTCTTCTTTATCCATTGGTTGATGGACATCTGGGCTCTTTCCATATGTTGGCTATTGTAGACATTGCTGCTATAATCAATGGGGTGCAGGTGCCTCTTCCAATCACTGTTTGTATGTTTTGGATAAACACCTAGTCGTGCAGTTGCTAGGTCGTAGGGTAGCTCTAATTTTAAATTCTTGAGGAACCTCCATATTGTTTTCCAGAGTGGCTGCACCAGCTTGCATTCCCATCAACAGTGTGTGAGCGTTCCCGTTTCTCTGCATCGTTGCCAATATCTGTTGTTTCCTAACTTGTTAATTTTAGCCATTCTGATCAGTGTGAGGTGGTATCTCATTGTGGTTGAGATTTCCCTGATGCTGAGTGATGTTGAGCATTTTTTCATGTGTCTATTGGCCATTCGCATGTCTTCTCTGGAGAAATGGCTTTTCATGTCTTCTGCTCATTTCTTGACTGGATTATTTGTTTTTCGGATGTTGAGAAAAGTAGTGATTCTATTAATTTTATAGATTCTCCTCAATTTGCCCTAATAACCAGTAGTTTTTTATTATTGGGGCTCAGAGGTTATGTAATTTGTGCAAACCCACAAATGTTATATGGCACAACTGAATGGCTTGGGTTCTGTCCTCAAAGCTAGTGTGTGTGGTTTTTTGCTGTGCTTGTTATTGTCAAATTACATGGATTTTGAGAATCTTAAGATCATAAAGTATGAGACTAAAGAACTGGTAAACATATAGCTTATATTTTATTTATTTTTAAACTTTTGGTGGTCAGTAAAGCAAAGTTTATTGAGTGATAGTACAAAAGCTCCTGAAGAGGGAGAGAGGGGACTCGAGAGAGTTGCCCTGTAGTTTATATCTTAAAGCACTGTTTAAAGTAAGGATTTTAAGACTGATGTCCATGCGAGCGTCTCTGAACAATAACATCCCAAATTGTATACATGTGTGATTTTTCATTTTTATCACATGCTTATAAGGATCTAAGATGACCCCCCTACCTCTTGAAAAAGATGAAGTTTGAAGACATCACATCTCTTCTACTTTTAATGTTCTATAAACTTATGATTTGTTGCTGTGTATAAAACATAGATGCAATTCTAACCTAAGAATGATTAAAAATAATTATAATGGTAAGCACATGAAAAACACTGTTTCCTCATCAAATGCAGATGCTCTTCAGAATAAATTCATTATCCTTCAGATCAATGGGAAATTTTTATGGATTTCTTTTCTTTTCTTTTCTTTTCTTTTCTTTTCTTTTCTTTTCTTTTCTTTTCTTTCTTTTCTTCTTTTCTTTTCTTTTCTTTTCTTTTCTTTTTTCCTTCCTTCCTTCCTTCCTTCCTTCCTTCCTTCCTTCCTTCCTTCCTTCTTCTTCCTTCCTTCCCCATTTAATTGGGGATGGAATGTGAGCAGGAAGCATACATTTAAAAAGAAAGACTGTTGAGTTATTTTAGAGTGATAATTTGCCAGATACATGGCTTTAGATTTAATCTTGCCTCTTAGCTTTTTCAAGCTGAGGTAGAAAGCCAGTGGCATGTGCACCACGAATATTGTATTATCAGCTTGAAAGTACAGCTACTTCTAAGGATGTTCATTGTAGGTTTTTATGTGTAATAGGTAAAATTTGAAGCAACTTAAGACTTATAACAATGGAACAATAATTTTGAAAAATTAAGGTACATCCTCCTTTGGATTTTCATTATTTTTATATTCATTCATTCATTCATTCATTCATTCATTCGAGACACAGAGAAAGAGAGGCAGAGACACAGGCAGAGGGAGAAGCAGCCTCCATGCAGGGAGCCTGACATGGGACTTCATTCCAGGACCCTGGGATCACGCCCTGAGCCAAAGGCAGACCTTCAACCGCTGAACCACCCAGGTGTCCCCTACTTTGAATTTTTAAATAGCCATTATAGTTTGGTTCTCAAAGGATGTTTGAAAGTTATCAGGAGACTTCTGATTTTGGCTGTGATGGAATAAAAGGGACCGAATTTATCCTCCTACCTGAAACGATGAAAAAAACTGAACAAAATGTATGAAAAAACAATTTTGAAGACACCGGATATCAGGAAACAAAGGCTAGTATTCCCCAAAAGATGAGAAACTACAGGTTGAGCCCTAGTTGCGTTGAGAGTTTCCAGACTATGGTATAGGAAGGAAAAACCCAGGCAGAGGAAGTCTACCTGAATTACAGAGACAGCTGGAAATGTAAGGAGGGCAAAGTAGGTAGAGTTCTCAGGGCAGAAAGAAAGCAAGCTGTACAGAGAGAACACTCTGGAGATCTGCAGTGGATCTCTTCCAGTCTTGAGCTGAACACTGATTGGTGTATACATATGAGGAAACTATCTCAGACCAGAGAAAGGAAATATCCTTGAAGCTCACAGAGGACTAGGAATAGTGCAGCAAATATTTAGAGCTAATAAACCAACAGAGATAAAATAGGATCATAAATAAGTACACATCCAGAAGAAGTAAGAAAAAAAGGAAAAGGGAACAAGTGGAAAATAAATAGCAACTTTACTAATAATCACATAAATCACATTGAAAATAAATGGTCTATTTTGGTATAGTCTCAGTAGCTTATTTTTGCTTTTGTTTCCTTTGCCTGAGGAGACATATCTAGAAAAATGTTGCTAAGGCTGATGTCAGGGAATTTACTGTCCTTGTTCTGTTCTAGGAATTTTATGGTTTCAGGTCTTACACTTAAGTCTTTAATCCATTTTGAGTTTATTTTTGTGTATGATGTAAGAAAGTGGTCCAATTTCATTCTTGTGCATGTAGCTGTCCAGTTTTCCCAACACTGTTAAAGAGACTGTGTTTTCCCCGTGTATATTCTTGTCTCTTTTGTCACAGATGAATTGACCATATAAGTGTGAGTTATATTTCTGTGCTTTCTATCCTGTACTATTGATCTCTGTGTCTGTTTTTGTGACAGTGCCATACTGTTTCAGTTCTTACAGCTTTGTATTACATCTTGAAATCTAGAATTGTGATTTCAGACAAACCTCCAGCTTTGTTTTCCTTTCTCAAAGACTGCTTAGCTACTTGGGGTCTTTTATGGTTCCATACTCATTTTAGGATTATTTGTTCTAGTTTTGTGAAAAATGTTTTTGGTATTTTGATAGAGATTGTGTTGACTCTGCAGATTGCCTTGAATAGTGTAGACATTTTAGCAATATTCTTCCAATCCATGAACATGGAATATCTTTCCATCTATGTATATCATCCTCAGTTTCTTTCATCAGTGTTTTATATTTTCCAAAGCAAAGGTGTTTCACTTCTTTGGTTAAGTTTATTCCTGAGTATTTTATTCTTTTTGGTGTGATCAAAATGTATACTTTTTTTTGTTTTAAGATTTTATTTATTTGACAGAACACAAGTAGGGGGAGCAGCAGGCAGAAGGAGAGGGAGAAGCAACTCCCTGCTGAGAAGGGATCCCGATGCAGGGCTTGATCTCAGGACCCTGAAATCATGACCTGAGCTGAAGACAGATTCTTAGCTGACTGAGCCACCCAGGTGCCCCCAAAATGTATACTTTAAATATATGCAATTTAATATATCTCTTCTGTTACTGTAATAGATCTTTTTTTTTTTTTTTTTTTAAGACTTAGGAAAGTACAGGATGTTAAATAATAAATTCAGATTGCACAGTTGTGGTTTTTTGGTCATAGATTCTTGAGATCTGTATTCATTTATTTCCATATATTCATGATATCTCTTTTTGGATATTTTTTACACACATCGAAATAAACTCTTTAAACTTTAATTTTTGACTTTTTTCCTCTTCTATTTATTCTCTCGTTATTTGCATATTTGAAAGTATTACTTCCATTTTCCCATTTTTCATGCAAGAAGCTAGACCATGATTCTTGATACATACCTCATCTCATACTTCATCATCAAGTTGTGTCCTTGAGAACGTATTTCAAATCCATAATCTCCTTTTCACCACCCCCACCCTCATTCAATTTGTTCTTCTCTCTCACTAAAAAAAGAGCCTTCTCATTATGTTTCCTGTTTTTATTTGTGACCCCTCCATTAGTTTCCAGATAATGGCTGGAGATGACTTTTTTTTTTTTAAGATTTTATTTCTTAGAGAGAGAGGGGTAGAGCAGAGGGAGGGGGACAAGCAGATTCTCCACTGGGCATGGAGCCCAGTGTGGAGCTCAATCCTGTGACCCTGAGATCATGACCAGAGCCGAAATCAAGACTTGGTTGCTTTACTGACACTGCTACCCAGACGTCCCTAGAGATGATCTTTTGAAGATGTTTATTTATTTATTTATTTTTAAAGATTTTATTTATTTATTCATGAGAGAGAGAGGCAGAGACATAGGCAGAGGGAGAAGCAGGCTCCATGCAGGGAGCTGGACGTGGGACTCCATCCTGGGTTTCCAGGATCATGCCCCAGACTAAAGGCAGCGCTAAACCACTGAGCCACCGAGCTGCCCGAAGATGGTCATTTAAATCATGTTACTTCTTAGTTCTGATCTTTTCAATGACTTTTCATTGCTCTTAGGATAAGGCCTGAATCCTTTAAATACAGATTCCCATTTATCTCTTGTTTATTGTATTCTAACCACAAATTTTATTTATTTGTTTTAGAGAGAAAAGGAGGGTGAGCAGAGGGAGAGGGACTTCCTACTCAGACTCCTTGCTGAGTGCAAGCCCATTGTGGGGCTTGATCTCAGGACCCTGAGATCATGACTTGAGACAAACTCAAGAGTCAGATGCTTACCTTACTGAGCCACTCAGGCACCCCTTGACTTGACTTTTAATATTTCAGAGTTGCGTAGCTCTTGGGAGCACTTTTTATGTTGTATTTTTCATGAATGCGGGCTTTTCGATTAATGTAAAGCAGAGACTTAATGTAAACATCAGGTGTGGTCTACCTAAAAGTGTGTGTATTTCTTTCCTGGATCTACCTACAATTTATATACCGTCTTGTAGTTTTTGGCTTAGAGTACTTGCTATATTTTTTGTTTCTGTCACAGATTTTTAATAAGTTAGTTTTACTTAGGATATATTATATTCTTCACAGTTTTGACCAGTTTTCACTTATGGAGAAAATTATGTAAGGTTTTCTGAAATCTCAATATCCATCTATAGAAACTCTGGTACTGGGCGTATGGTGAATATTCTCCGAATCACTTAAAATTTTTATTGAAAATCATGTTTTTGTTTTTTAAAACATAAAATCAAGTTTTGTGTCTTTGAGATAATGATTTGTTAAATAGGCTTATTAGTACAATTGAACCTGAACAGCACAGTTTGAACTACAGAGGTCCCACTTATACATGGATCTTTTTTTTTTTTTTTTTGTAAATGCAGTACAGTACTATAAATGTATTTTCTCTTACGATTTTCTTACCATTTCCATTTCTTTAGCTGTATTGTAAAAATACAGTATATGATACATTTAACATACAGGATATGTGTTAATGGACTATTTATGTTATCTATAAGACTTCTGGTCAGCATTACTATTGCTATTTACTATTACTAGTAAATTTTGGGGGGGTGTCAAAAGTTACAGGTTTTTGACTGGAGAGTTGGCACCTCTAATCCCTTTGTTGTGCAGGAGTCACTTGTACTTTGAAGTTCTAAAAAATACAGTTCTCAGAGAATTATCAGGGTTACTAAATAGCTTATTATATTTTTTACTCATCATTTAAATGAACCTGTTTCTCACCTGGAAGTGCTTTTTACAGTTTTATTTAAATGTTTGTGTTCTTTTCTTTCTCTTTTTAAGATACCCTTTGTTAATGTTATTTCATTTATCTATATAATAAAGTATACCAACTTTTTTAACAGATAAAATAATTAGGCATAGGGCTTGTACCCTGAAGGACACAGCACATGCCATCATTGCAGCTGAATTGGATCCAGAATTTAATAAACTCTGTGAAGAAATTAAGGAAGCTAGAATAAAAAGAGGTAAGTTTATAGAAATGAACTTGCTTCTGAAGACCAAGAATCATTGTTACTGAATGATGTTTCTTTAGGCTTGCTGACATTATGAAAATAATCTATACTGAGGCACACACTTTATATATTTTGGTACTAATGTGTCATGTAAATTCTCAAAGGTATTTTAAAATTTTACTCTCTGGGAAAGTTTTAGTGAGTACAGAAGTGCAAATTACAGAAATAAAATTCTTTTTAGTGAAAAATTTTTTGTAGGAGTGTATCTGTTAATGATTTTTATTCTTAAAGGATTTAGATAGACTTTCATATCATAGAGGGTTTACTTTTTAAAAGTTTTTAGGAATATTGTTTTTGTTTTCCCTATTGACGTTTATGTGCAGTTCTATTAATATAAAACTAACAGAATTAGCAAATGTGGTTTGTTCAGTGTATAATCCTGTCCTTGAGGAACTCAGTAGGAGACAGAATTATAAAACAAACCAATACAGTTGAAGTATATGAGTTGGTTGAAACATGTTTATAGCGCGGAGGAGGAGACTTCCTGTTATGGATCTCAGTGTATTTCATCCAGAGTTTGGGGAATGAATATATAGGAGTGTTGTCTCTAGTGGAGTGGAAAAAGAGAGGTAGTGACAGAGGAGGGGGAGGTATTTGTAACCAGAGCAGATTAATAGCATATGTAAAAGCACAGAGATGTGAAATAACATGATATATTTGAAGAACTGCAAACTGTGTGGTATTGCTGAAGCTGTACAGAATGGGAAATAGATCTCAAGAGGTGAGCTGAGTCCAGGACATTGAAATTAAGAAGCTTTTTTCCCTACTTCTTAGGCCCTCCCTGGTCACCTAATTTAAAATAGGCTCTGGTCACCATAGCACATAGCATTTTGTCTTTTTTTTTTGGTCTCTTTCCCTTATTTGGAATAGAAGTGTTGTGAATGGTTTGTTCATAGCTCTACTGCAGTCCCTAGAATCTGTCCTATAAATATTTGAATGAGTTGATGCCAATGCTAAGGAGCTTAAGACTTTATCCTGTAGGTCAGTGTTTTTCAAAATATATGTGCCTAACACCCACATCAGCTTATTAGACTTAGGGAATTAGATTCTCTGAGAGTAGTAAGGCTGAGAAATCTATACTTTAACAAACTATTCAAGTGTTTTTTTTGTACACTAAAGTTTGAGAACCATTGCCATAGTCAGTATGAGTCACTGAAATATTTTAAGCTGTGGAATTGGTAAATTGCTTTGGCAGCAGGAAATAGCAAGGTCAATGTGGCAGGATAGAAGGATGGACCAGTCGAAACTGTTGGAGCCAGTTTGGAAGACAGTTTGGCAGTTTCTGAAAAATTAAGCATAACATTTACCATATGACCCAGTGATTCTACTCCTGGAAACAACCCAAGATAAATGAAAACATATGCTTGTATAGAGACTGTTCATAACAACTAAAAACTGGAAACAATGCAAATGCCTATCAACCAGTGAATGGGTAAGCAAAACAGTGTATCATACAATGGCATACTGCTCAGTCATAAAAAGGAACAAACTACTGATACATGGTACAACATAGGTGAACATAGGAACATTATCCTAAGTGAAAGAATCCAGTTATAAAAGACCACCTGTTTTGTGTGATTCCGTTTATATGAAACGTTCTTTTGTGAAGTATGTGGAGACAAAAAGTAGATTCGCTGGGGCCTGGGATAGTTTACCAAAAATTGGGCTTCTGTGGTGATTGCATAGCTCTGTAACTATACTAAAAATCAGTATGCTTCAGATGAGTGATTTTTTTTTATTATTATGTAAGTTGCACCTCAATAAAGCATTTGGGGGGAAAAGTTGTTGGACTTGTGCAGAGTTTTAATTCGTGAAATGGGAATGGATATAGGATCAATGCAGGAGAGATTTGGGGGCATGATTGGAGGCCATTGGGAAGGGAAGGAAGAGTCAAAATTGGCTGCCCATTTTACAGGTTCAGTGACTTAGTAGTTATTAATACTACCAACAGAGATAGGGGAATATCTCACTGGAAATAGGGTTTTTTGTTTTGTTTTTTCTTTTGAACAGGTTTTTTGGTGGGGAAGGATAAACTAATTACCTTTAATTTGACCCAGCATTAGGATATCCAGTTGGATACATAAGATAGGCAATTGAATGTATGGGTCAGAAGCTCAAGAGATGCTTGGGCTAAATAGGTAGATGTGGGAATTATTATGTAATGGTGATAGAAGCTGAAGGCATGAATGATACTTTTTGGTAGAAGGTATAGATCAGAGTGAGAAGAAAAGGAATTCCAGAGACAACCCTGAGAAACACCATTTAATGACCATATAGAAGAGACAAGTCTAGTGAGGGAAAATGAGCTGGGGTGGTTTTTCTTAGAAAGATCAGTGTAGGAAAACCAAACTTACTGCAATGTGGTGTGACAGACAGCTAATACCAGATGAAAACAGTTCTTGTGAATGGGGTTTAATGGTCTAACAAACACACATTCTAAGATGGCAGAAATAATAACTTTTAGACAATATATATATATTTTTAAAGATTTTATTTATTTATTCATGCGAGACACAGAGAAAGAGAGAGAGAGAGGCAGAGACACAGGCAGAGGGAGAAGCAGGCTCCATGCAGGGAGCCCGATGTGGGACTCGATCCCAGGACTCCAGGATCACGTCCTGGGCTGAAGGCGGGCACTAAACCGCTGAGCCAACCAGGGATCCCCTGTTAGACAATATATTACTATTGTCCTACAGTCATAAGAATGTGTAGTTTTGTAAATTAAACCAAGCAAATATAGGGTTCCTTTGGGGATTAAGTGTTAAGCATGGGCTGCTAGGTTATTTTGTTAAGATTTTATATCTAGTTTCTTTACTATCTTAAAACAAAAGGTACTGTTTTCATCTGAATTATGAACTGTCCAGGTGTAATTAATGACTAAAACTTGGTTCTGTATTTCAGACTTTTTTTTTTTTTTTTTTTTTACCTTGTTGGTTTATGTAGCTGGGAATATTTAAATAGGTGTTGCTTATCTTCTGCCTGCAGGCTTATCAGTAACAGCAGAACAAATAAATCCTCATGGCACTGGAGCTCGGAAGACAGAAACTAGAGTTGAAGAGGCATTTCGGCACAAACAAAGAAATCCATTGGATGTTTGGCATAACTCTGCAAATAAATGTGCATGTGAGTGTTTGAGACCATGTTATCCAGTAGTGGGAACAGCTGAGAAGGATGCAAATTTGTTAGGAGCTGGGGACACAAACCAGGTGCTGCTGTGTTCCCTCAGGTCTTCTCTCTGTTCAGAGGTGAAGAGCTTGTCAGTAGGATGTGGAATCAGAAGTCTACTTCTGTAACTGCATTTGCTCTTTTCTATTTACATTTCAGTCCTTGCTGCTGTTCACTGAACTAGGTTTGAATACTTTCAGCTTTAAACTTTGGTTTTTGGACAGAGATGTGGAGCCAACAGACTTTCTATCCACTCCTGCCTCCAGCCCTAAACCTTTGCTGTGTAATATATAGGATGTTCTCTCTATGGTGGAAAATGGCAACTTTGACTTAAGAGAGTGGCCATTGTGACAGTAGGAAGTTGATTTTCCTAAAAGAATATCTTGTGCTCAGTTTGAAGAATCTATACAGCCTTTTTAATGTAGTTTTAAGTGAGATATGTTTAGAAAGGGAAAATTCAGTGTTCTAAGTTTTCTTCACTTTTCCTCGTACATGGTGATTTATAAGATTTCTGAAAGACCATTGTTAACGAACACAGCATCTTCCTAATATAGTCCATATGTTTCGCCTCGGTAGCCACCCTTAGAAGGTATATGCTAGTCTGGTATAAAGGTGGTTGTACTATTGAAACTGTCAGTAAGGCTGGCCATAATAGATTCTTTCACCAGTGGCACTGAATTTGAATGAATGAACCAGACTCTCTCTCTCTTTTTTTTAAGCTCTTCTCTTTGTGATAAATGATACTCAAACGTGAGAAAATTTGAAGGACTTAGTGGTACATTTGTTTCCATGAAACTGATTAAAGCTATTTGGTGTAGTTATTTATATCTTGGATCATGACCTGGATTATATAATGTAGCACTCTAATTTAAACCTTGAAGGCCTGTACATTCTCTGCACCTGATATAAATATTTACTAAAACCCATTATTGAAAATTGGCTTTAAGTAGTGTAAGTTCCTTTAAACGTTAAAATGTAACTTTAATCTACAAATGTGAATTTTGTTTTCTCTTACCAGTAGATGGCATATGTGACTCATCATTTGTCTCTTTTACATTAATTTCCTTGAATTATAAATCTAAATATCCCTAAGGGAGAGTTGCTTTTCTAAGGTCTTAGTTTTGGAAACAAGCTCAGAGAGGCTATAAAAATTGACTCTAAAGATTGTGCCTCCTGTATTGGTTTTTCACACAAAGCACCCTTGTAAAAGGAAGCAATATGTGCAAGATTAGTTCCGTAAATGGATGCTACTACCACATGCCAGGTGCTGTGGAGATATAGCAGTGCCTAAAACAAAAATCCCCATTCTTTTGGAGCTTATATGATCAATTTCTCTATTTTACCAAAATCATACTCACCATTAGAAATAATTATGTAAGGAGGAGGGAAATCTCTCTATTTTGACCTCTTCCCAAATGAGAACATTTTCTTTGTTATCAGCTGGGATGAAAGTGTTAGAAATAAACTTGCTTCAGTAGGCCGTCTAAGCCTTTGCTTAGTTTACTACAGATCACATAATTGAGCTGGCTCTTGATTGAACAGAGTTCAGCTCTTCTTGCTCTAGAGTTTGACAGCTTAGTGAGGAAAGAGAAGGGGAACCTTTTGTGCTTTGGTTGCATGGCTGGAGAATAAGTAAGGTCACAGTGTTTGTAATGAGTTGTCAGGTGGTAGAAACCTAACAGCTCTACCTTTTAGAGAAAGGGGAGGCTGAATTTTTTTTTTTTCATTTTTAATGTGAACTGGATTAGTTTTTCATATAGCTAATGGAATGCTTACAGATGCCCATCACTTTTGCTTATATACAGGTTTTAACAGTAAACTAATGCTGAATGTTCTTCTCTAATTACCCTGTAAGTATAAGTTATGAAAACAGAAATTAGGGGAAAAGGAATGGATAGATGATCCTAATGATACGATTTTGGAGGCAAAATATATTTTGAACCAAATGACTAACTTGAATTTGGGAAATGATTTCAGAAACCTTTAGTAGATTTATTCTTAGATAAGAAAGAAAAGTAGTATTTTTAACAATATTTGTCAATTCCTTGTGAATACCTTGGTGTCTTTACAGAGACTCAGTAAAGATTAAAGATGAAAGGATGAAAACATATATAAACACATATATGTGAAAAAAAACACATATATGTGGAATTAAAGATTCCTGGACTCTTCGTTACTGGAAGTACTCCTAAAGCTCATGACAGTTTCTGGCATCTAAAGTTAAATATAGTCTTTACAACTTCTGTAGGTCTTCCTTTGCACATCACTGACCAAATATTTATTTTCAACATTTTGTTAATGTTGCTGCCTTGATAGCAGAGGGCTTTTTTTTTTTTTTTTTTTTACCACATTTTCTTCTTTTTTCAAAATATTTTGTTTATTTATTTGAGAAAGGGAGCATGTGAGCAGAGGGAAGAACAGAGGGAGAGGGACAAGTAGACTCTGTGCTGAGCTCAGAGCCCGATGCTGGCCTTTATCTCAGGACCCTGAGATCATGACCTGAGCTGAAATCAGGAGGAGACAGACACTTGACCAACTGAGCCACCCAGTGTCCCCCTCTTTTTACATATTTTCAAATAACAGCTGTGAAACCAATTGATCCTACTTGGTGAACCATTTATAGTAGAAGAGGCTAACCAGTTGTCAAACCATTGTCTCTATAAGCTTCAAAGGGTTTCTCTCCACTACCGTACTTATTGGGAGTGATTCCTTCTTCTGTAAGGAGAGACAGTGGATAATTCTTTGTGGGACACCAGTAACTGTTCTGTCTTGGTATACTGGATCATATATTCACTTTCTTTCATTGCGTAGGAGCTTTTGGATGATTTTGTTGGCAAAGCACTCATTTTCCTGGTGGAAATCCAGGGCTATGGCCTCCAGTTTTCTAGGTAGCCTGGTAATGTGGTCAGTTATTCCGTAAATGTACATATTATATGCTTGGCCCCGGATGTTAGGAATTCGGAACAGCTGTAGAACAGAATCAAGGATAATAGAAAAAAAATTAATGCTGGATAAACTCAAACTCAAATTTTAAAAAAGTTCATTCTTCAGAAATCATCCCTGACTTCTTATTCATTCTGCTCATAGGTTGTGAGGATTAGTCAGCATAGATGTCAGGAGCTAAGTAATTCTTGTGTATTACATTGGTATGGGTTTACTTTCTTTTGAATCTTAAATAGCGAACATTTGTAAAACAAGTTTTGCACTCTGTTTTATTTCTCTGTATGTATCTGTTTCTACATATCTGTTCTACATACCTGTTTTCCTTCTCTCTAAAATAGTTCGAGTTCGGAGAAAATCAAGGCGGCGATCACAGTGGGGTAAAGGAATTATTAAGAAAAGGAAAGTCAATAATTTAAAAAAAGATGAAGAAGACACCAAATTTGCAGACTATGAGAACCATACGGAGGACAGGAAGTTGCTAGAGAATGGAGAGTTTGAGGTAAGCACTGACTGCCATGAAGAAAATGGAGAAGAGACCGGAGACCTCTCTATGACCAATGACGAATCATCGTGTGACATCATGGACATGGACCAGGGGCAGAGGCTTGACAATGGAGAAGGCACAAAGGAGAACTTTGCATCTGCTGAAGAGGAAAGTTCAAATGAGTCTCTGCTTGTCAATAGCAGCGGTTCTCTAAATCCAGAACAGACATCTAGGAAAGAGCCTTTCCTCAAAGGAAGCTGTCTAAATGGTGAGGCCTCCACTGACAGTTTCGAAGGAATACCAGTTCTGGAGTGTCAAAATGGCAAAGCTGAAGTAGTTTCTTTCTGTGGTAGTGGAGACAAATGTAGTTCTGAACAAAAGGTTGTCCCAGAGGACCAGTCAAAAGAAAAACCAGAAACTTTGAATGAACATCCTGGAGATGATCCTGAGAAACTAGAGGCCCTGGAATGTAGCAGTAATGAGAAGGTAGAACCCAGTCCTGAAGTGGAGGTTAAAGATGCAGAACTGGATAAAGAAGGTAGAGCAAATATTTTTTAAAAATCTTCTGAAATTTGAGAGTCTGGAGTTCACCAGTTGCATATTTTGTCTGGTCCCCAGTCAGTAAGCAAGTTATGCCCCTCTGAGAATCTGTTAAGGTTTTGATCTTTTTCCCCTAGGAAGGTATATATACACATGCCTAGTAAATTTTGCTAGAAATTTCAGAGTGTTATGGTCCAGAATGAGTTGCTTTCCTTTGTGTGTGTGTGTGTGTGTGTGTGTGTGTGTGTGTGTGTTGCTTTCCTGACTGCTTATTTTTTTTTTTTTTTGCCTCCCACCTGATTATTATTCCTATCCTAATGGATTTATGGCTAAAGGCTGAGTAAACCCACAGATATTAAGAAGATGGAATTCTATAATAAGAATTACTGGGGTGGGGTAGGCTGGACTGAAAAGATTTGGATACTGAGCAGTGTGGTATACTGTGCTCATGTATGCTCACATTAAATTACCACTCCTGTTCATTATAATCATGTGACTTTGAGCTGGTTACTTATGCTCTCCAACCTTGTTTTTCCATCTTCTAAATTAAACTTCAGTGTTGTCACTGTGGGGATTAAATAAGTCATGTATATTAATCACCTCTTCTTGTACCTGGCACATACTGAGCTATATTCATTCCAGGCATTCATTGTTAGTTGAATCTACGGGATGTTGAGTCTAAGAGGCTCCACTGCTTTGTAAAGCCAGTGGTATAGGAAGCAGCAAGAACCCACAGTGTTAGATCTACTTTGTTCTCATAGACTCAGAGCACTCTGCAAGCCCCTGCCTTCCTAGGGTCTATATGATTCTTTTAAGAAGAAGCAGAAAAGGGGGCCTGGGAGTTTCTAGCCCTGCTTTGTTTATCATTCTTTAACCCGTTGTGAGATGGGGTGAGTTAGAGATCTACTCTTTGAATATACATTTTCATACTGAACAGGTACTCTTCTTACACTAGAATATTTTGAAATTCTGTCATGTTTTCTCAGTTGTGTGGAGTATATATACCTTTAGCCTGGGATTTGAGCTATGTGGGAGAAGTTTTTTTTTTTTGCTGCCAGTTTTTGAGCCCTCTAGCAGAATTAAGAAGTAGGAAGATACTATTCAAAGTCTTAGAATTCTCCTAATGGATAAAGAGAGATGTTTGTGTATTATTATTATTAAATGCTACCTGTTGAGAATTTTTCTTTTACTTCAATATTTAATAATAGAAGGTAGTTGAAAGAGCAGTATTTATTCTGGTATTCATTTATATTGATCATACAGGCAGAACTTTAAACATGTATTAAAGTTGGGTTAAGTAATGACTGGGACAGAGTGGAGAGAAGGGAAGAGAGCTTCCTGATGAGGCTTTGGATATGAACTGAGGAGTCCTTTTTAAAAATGTTCCTTCACTACGAGATTTTAGTGTGCTTGCAGAAAAGTTTTATCTATCTATCTATCTATCTATTTATTTATTTTGCAGAAAAGATTTAAATTAATATTATATTCAATTGGTTATCTAAAAACTTTAAGATATTTGTTGTATAAAAGCCTTACCTGAAGTTTTTTACTTGTAACTCTCAGGGCAGTATTACAGTGCAAGTTCTCAGGTTCCTGGATGTCCATAGATAGGGTAATGAGTATCCGTAAGGTCTTTTTTTTTTTTTTTTAAGATTTTATTTATTTATTCATGAGAGACACAGAAAGAGGCAGAGACATAGGCAGAGGGAGAAGCAGGCTCTCTAGGGGGAGCCTGATGCAGGGCTTGATCCCAGGACCCCAGGGTCACACCCTGAGCCAAAGGCAGATGCTCAACCACAGGAGCTACCTAGGTTCTCTGGATCCTTAAGGTCTTAACAAAACACTTAGCGTATGTTAATTGAACTATAAATAAAGGCTTTCACTCTAGATGCTGTCTGAAAGATAAAATTTCTTTGCTACATGGAAGTATGTTTTCCAAGGTAATATTTTGGTTATTTGTCAAATATTTTATTATTTGTATAGCAAGCATTGATGAGAGGGAATTGTTTATAGATGTGGGAATAAGAGGACTAACACAGGAGGGAGGGGGAAGGTTTTCCTTAGCGTTTGTTGATGTGGGCCAGGTCCTGTAAAAAGTTCTGGAACAGTTTGAGTTTGTGTTCCTTCCTTCTTGCCCTCCTCTTAGAGTATTCCTGACTAGGGGATCATAGGGCTCAATGGCCTATCTACCCATTCAATCTCTCCGGGTGCCTAGTACTGTCAAATTCTTGTTAGCCACCTCAAAATATGTTGGTTTTTTTTTTTTTTTTTTCTCAGTGTAGTTGGTCTCAGTTTGATGTTGAGAGGAAAATATTATAGTAACTCACTCTGAGGTAGGAAAGATCATTAGCTCTATTACACTTTATTTATGTTTTAAAAGGTTTTATTTATTTATTCATTCATGGGAGACACAGAGAGAGACAGAGACACAGGCAGAGGGAGAAGCAGGCTCCATGCAGGGAGCCGGATGTGGGACTCCATCCCAGGACCAGGGGATCACACCCTGAGCCAAAGACAGGTGCTCAACCGCTGAGCCACCCAGGCAACTCAGCCCTATTACACTTTAAATGGACTTGTATTTTTAAGAAAAAAATGGTAGAAGCCAGATCAATTTCTAATAGGAATCTGGGCAGTGTAAAAGAGAAAAATTTCAGTTAATGTTGAGGAAGATTTTACTTTATTTTATTTTTTACTTTGCAAGGCAAATATGTAGACAGGTTGGCCTCACTTGGTTTGAGTAGCTGCTTTTCTAGGTTGCTTCCCCTCTTCTAGTTCTGAAAGCTCCAAGTTTTAAAATGATGGCTATCATAAAGAAAGTGAAGACATTTAAAAGTTAGTACTTAGAGGGGACTATTGCTCTTCTCTTCCTTTAAGTGGATGTGTTTATTAGACGATATTCTAGCATGGGTTGGCTTTCTTGGTTGTGGTTTATTTCTCTTCAATTTGGGTTACTTATTTTAAAAAATTATCATTAAAAAAATATTTAAAGAATATACCCTTATTCCAAAAAGTTTTTATGGTGGGTAGAAGAATTTATAGTTGTTCAAGCTTGAGTTTTCTTAACTTTTACTTGCTGCACTTTTTTTTTTTTTTTTTCAATTGTAGGTGCTTCTAAAGTAAAGAAATACCGTAAGTTAATTTTAGAGCAGGCAAAAACAACAAGCCTGGAACTGGTTCCAGAAGAACCCTCTGAGCCTATGCCACCTCTTATAGTTGATCATGAGAGATTGAAGGTAAGCTTAGCTATTCCCAGTCAGTCTTAAATGAATGGAAAGAGATTTGAATATGTTTATAGGCAGTTGAATAAAACTAGTTTTGATAATCTCTTGCTTTAAATTAGGAATATACTCTAGAGCTTCTAGTAAAAAAAAAAAAAGAGTTATGTGTGTTTTGAGGGGTTTAGAGAATGGTCTCAGTAATAAACTAAGGCTTGGAATCTTCTAAATTACGTGTCACCGTTACACCATAGCATATGGTGCCTGTTGCCTGGCCATTTATATATAACTGTTTCAGTATGAAAATGAAACCAAACTTCATTTTATTCTCTTCTAATTTTTCTTAGAAATTGCTTGATTTGTTGGTAGATAAAAGCAACAATCTGGCAGTTGATCAACTTGAGAGATTATATTCTCTTCTTAGTCAGTGCATCTATCGTCATCGTAAAGATTATGACAAATCACAACTTGTAGAGGTAAGTGCTCAGTTCATCCTTAGAATAAACAAATATGTGCTTTTAGTTGTCCCAAAGAAAAAAGAGGGAAACATTTTTTAGTCTATATCTTTCACCAAGTAACTGAGGAATATTTTGAAGATTTAAGATTAGAAGACTCATTAAGACTTAGAGTTTGCAGAATAATTTTTTTTTTTAAGGATTTTATGTATTTATTCATGAGAGACACACAGAGAGAGAGAGACAGAGAGACAGAGAGAGAAGCAGACTCCATGCAGGGAGCCTGATATGGGACTTGATCGCAGGACTCCAGGATCACACCTGAGCTGAAGGCAGGCGGAAACCGCTGAGCCACCCAGGGATCCCTGGGATTCTTTGTTTATCAAAATGGAACTTAGCATGTCACAATTCCCTTGTCCCTTGCTTATTGGTGACATCACTGAGCGTATCATTTGGGCGGGTTGATTGTGGGGATGGCCTCAAGTCTTTACTGCTGATCATTTGGGCGGGTTGATTGTGGGGAAGACCTCAAGTCTTTTTACTGCTGCTTCGTAGGCAGCCACTGCTGGTTAAGGGAGTTGGCCTAGAAAGTGAGACCTGTTTGCCATCCCATTAATGATTAAAGAGAACTTAAAAATCATCTCATTCATCAGATCTAGGCTTAGGAGATGGCCACATGAAGGAGTGGTTGTCCTTTTGCTTAGACACTTTCAAGGTGAACCATTCTCTTTCTTAAAGATTTTATTTATTTATTTGAGAGAGAGCAAAGACAGTGAGTGCAAGCAGGTGGAGGAGCAAAGGGAGACTTGGAACCTTGAAATCTAGGGGCCTTGTTTAGGGAAAGAAGGGATCTATAGCAAAATCACCAGTGAATGGCATTTCTTGTGATGTTGGCAGTGACTCTTTCTGGCTTTTTTTCCCTCCTCCTTTTTTTCCCCCCAGCTCTGATTAAAGTGAATAGCAGTGGGAACAGGTACATTTTACTTTGGGTACAAGTTTCATTATCCTGAATATATTCATTTTGCTTTGGGAAAATGAGTAAAGGAAGGGCTCAGGCTCTGGAGTGAGGCTACCTGTATTCAGATTCTGACTTTGTTGTTTATTAGCTGACAAATTATTTATCTATACAAATTTCTTAGTACAATATCTGGTATAATAAGTAACTCATTGAGTGATACTAGCTAGCATCATCCTCATTAGCCTATCAAATAGGCATTTGGAAGTGTCTAGGGCAGATAACCTGCAGAGTAGCTATGGTATTATAATCAGGAAAATACTTAAAGTTTAACTTGTATCTAAAATTCTTTCTCTAAAAAGTTAATTTAAAGTGAATTTCCCCATAATACTTTTGTCTTTTCTTTAATAGATAACATGCACTTTTTTTCCCCTTGTAGGAGATGGAAAGAACAGTTCATATGTTTGAGACATTCCTATGAACTTTTCAAGATGAGTGGTTTATCCTCTCCAATCTGCTCCTGACAGAGCAGTCTTCTGAGCCATTCGATTTCAAATTGCACCAATTATGTGCAGAGCCTTGGTGTAAAGTGCTCTCTCACTCATTCTTTCTCTCTGTTGAATTTGGTGCTATTGTCTCAGGTACCTGAAACCAACCAGCCTACAAGAACCAAACAGAACTTCAGAAACATGTTGTATTTTCCACAAATAAAAAATACAACCCCACAGATTGGAGATTTTGGTGCTACAGAAACTGCTCTCACTTCTGCTCCTCTTTTCGTGCACTCTCTTTTGGAGACTTCTCTCTTAGGGAGCAGACCAGCAAACACGAGGAAACTGGATGGGGCAGTTCTAACTGTGTTG
This sequence comes from Vulpes lagopus, assembly GCF_018345385.1. Lineage (NCBI taxonomy): Eukaryota > Metazoa > Chordata > Mammalia > Carnivora > Canidae > Vulpes > Vulpes lagopus. Next base: position 115,437,828 of record NC_054828.1, read on the forward strand.
AGTTGTTTAAACAGTGGGCAACCTGTTTTGTTTTGTTTTGGTTTCTTTTTCCTTCTTTCTACTCCTTTTAGCATACTTGTTTTTATTTTTTCCTCTGGGTAATGGACTGAAACCTGTTTTAGAGTTGGCTACGGTATATTCTGGTGGGAAACTGAAGAAACTGGATGAAATTAGATTAGGCTCTTTAGAACTGCCTTTAATGTGCCTTTTAATTCATTTGAGAAAGATAAGGCTAAACAAAAGAATGGGCTTGTTTGTAGCAAATGAATTAGAATGTCTTTTTGGTCACAACCTTGAAAATAAGTTTTGATACTCTGTCATTAAGAGGCAACCGGTGTTTTGGTATAAAATGCCTATCTTGTTTTCAAAACTCAATCAAGACACTCATTAAGCCACACGATGTACTAAAATGGTAAGTTTTCCTGTATGGTCTGTTTCTGTTTAAGAAACACATAATAAAACAACAACAAATAATACACAGCCCACCAAAAAAACTTACACACTTTACAGTATTGCTGACAATGATGACTAGAAACTAGATAGATGGTAACATTCTTTTCCTCTCTCAGTGGCAATTTAATAGCAATTCATGTTTGGGTTCCCAGAGAAGAATGATTTCATGTATAGTAAGTTGTTCCTGTTTTGTTTTAAAGCCAGGACTTGCCAAATGGACAGAAAAGAGGAATTTGTCAGACGCTCCATAAAATTCATTTTTTTAATGCATTGTGCAGGTGAGCTCTGGTATGGTCCTTGAATAACAGTATTAATGTTTAAATCCCTTAACCATAAGCTTACCGTCACAACTATTCATTTGGATTAGAACCCATTTTGGATCTTGTTGAGTGATTTCTGTGAATTGTACTTACCTAAAATTAATTATGGGTTACTAGTTTTACAAAAACTTTCTACAAATTTGGGGACACAGTCTAGGCAGTTACAAAGAGGCAAAGGGAATGCAGTGACATTTTTTTATCAGATAATTTTTAAACAAAAATAGAAAATTTTGACAAGTTGGCTTGATATCTTCATTCATTATAGCCGTTAGCTGCAGGTGTGTCTTTCCAATATATGCAACACATGTAGTTTGGGTTTTAAATAGAGCAAATGGTCTTGGACTACTGCAGAGATACTGAGCTACCTCAGCTTTTTGTATTTTAGTTTCTAATTGTGCTTACAGAGTCCTGTAATCACTTTGCCACCGTTTACATGCTGAAGCTAAGGTACTTGTCTCCTTGTCTCCGGCTGTTGGCTGTTTGTGTGTGCCGGATGCCCGTGCAGAAAGCACACCGTGGCCACAGGCTACTGCAGTAATCTTAAGTGCTTCTTTGCATTTACATTAACATTTTGCGCCTTCTAATTATAGCTTAAATTTTTTTAATGCCACTTTTTTTCTTTATACCTAGTCTATGAAGTTTTCATAATATTCAGTTAGTCATATATATAACTCAAGATGCTACCCATGTAGACACACTGTATTTTTAAGGTGGGCAAGTGCGATTAACGATGAACCATTTTAAAGGGGAGGTTATTTGAAACCTCTAATTTGATTATTGGGAGGATTTTCATGCTTTCTTTCATATTTATTACCATCATACCAGTTCAGACTATTTTACTGTCTAATACATTAGCATTTTGTATTTTGATGGAAATTGTTACAGAATTTAAAGATTTGATGAAATAAGATGTAGCAGATTTTTTGTAGCAAGTTTCTGCTAAAAGGGTTTTTTGCAAGTCTCAGGTTCTTGCTGCACTATTTTTTTTTAAATATTTATTCCAGTTACTCTAATTCAGAAGCATTCTGTTCAAGTAACAGCAGCACTTGTGAAAGGAAAAAAAAACGCACATGTTCTTAGTAGGTTACTAAATTTGTACAAGTTAATTAAGATTTTAGCCATCAGTGGGTTTGACAAGGGAAATTTATTTATGTTCAGCATTAAAATGCTTCCAAAAGATCAAGTTTTTTTTTTTTTATTTTAACCTTGATATTGATGGAGAAATACGAGGCAACCTCAGTATGATAGGAACTGCCACTTTGAACAGATTAGGTCTTAAAGAGAAAGCCAGTCTAATGCCAAGGGGAGAAAAATTAGCTGAAACTGTATCAACTCCTCTGCTCCCCTTCCCCTGTCTCCCCCCAAAAAACCACACACTATACCAGTTTTGCTTACTTTACAGATATCTGGTGGTTCTATAGTTTAAAGCAGCTTGTGAAATTATCCAAGTGGACTCAATTTTGTTTACCTTTCTGTAAGTTCTTAATTTTTGCTGTATAGCATTGGCAAAAATATGTACAAATTGACCTCTGTTCTTATTTCCTATTGTGAGCATTATAAATGATAGCTCCTGTGTAAAACTTTGCTCTCAGATCAGTAAAATATGTATCACAGCACAGCCCAACAATAGTTAATGCTCAGCTGTGGGGACCATGGGAGCTTTTTGAAGATGATGGAACCGCACTAGGGTTGAAACTGATGGCTGTGGAATTAATTGTGTTTTTGAGCTTGAATCTCACCTGTGATTAATTTTTTTTGGTTTGTTTTACGTCCTTTCATGACTTGATTTTTCTCATATGCCAATGTATTTGTAGGTTTACTGGATTTTATTTTTAGGGAGTGGGGTGGTAATATCTTCCCATTTTTTGATTAAGTTGGTTCAGCTATGGTGCTATTAAGTAGGTATCTTCAGTGTCAGGTCCCGTAGCTGAATGCTATTGTTATTATAATTATTATTTGTAATCACATTGTAAGATTGAATTTGGACTTGTACCTGCATCTTTTGTATTTTGTACATTCAGTTATTTAGACTTTGGGAGTCCTTTTTGGTTTCAGTCATGTATGTCTACTTTGTAGATTAAGTAGACTTCATCAACCATGGTCTATTTTGGGTTTATAGTTTAATTTAGAATTGTGTTAAATTGATGTTTTGCATTTGACTTCATTTTACATTAGTTTGAAGTAAATTATTTAATTTTTGAATTCTGGAATTTTGAACATTTACTGTAATTTGTAATATAACTGCTGTGAAATACTTGAATAAAGATGACAAGAAAAACCTGTCTTTAGCCTGATGATGATTGCTGTTGGCTGCAAACGCAGCACTACTGTTATAAGCCGAACTCACCTGCTGTGCAGCTAGGGCATGTTGATGTTTATTTATCTAGCTGTGTTCGAGGGATGAGGCAAGCATAGGGTACCCCTACTGCTCCGCCATCTTAACTCCTTTCGTTGGCATGTTGATGTTTATTAATAAGCACCTGCCAAAATCTCGTTGTAGCTCTCGGTATTTTTTAGCTAAAAGTTTTTCTGTTGCAGAAGTACAGTTTAATTTCACTTGAAGATTTTCTAAAATGTGTTTTATAAAGGCAGATAGATTGCTTTTGAAATTTTTCTGTTTTAAAGAGCTACAGTAGATAATCAGGTAGTTTGGTTAACTTTATAGCGTTTTTCTCTTTGATCAAGTAGTTACCAGCATACTTTGAATAGTATGTAGAATTTAAATATGGAGAAGATATCATACCAGAATTTTGGGAGACTTGTTGCTTCGAGGGAAAGGAATGTTCTTGGCTTAAGATTGCCCATGTTTCTGCTGTCTACCATGAGATACCTTTTCATGTCCTGAGATTAGTATATAATCTTACTCAATAGAAGTCCTTAGTTTTTCTGTTTTTTGATGTTTTGTTTTTTAAATATCACAGCAAAAAGGAACTGGTTGAATTTGAGTAAGACTTTTTCTTGATTTTGCAGATTGTATTCATTTTTACTTTAAATTGTCTGTGTATTATCAAGACTGGGAGTAGTAAACCTGGGAAACAAATTTTTAAATATTTTACCTAAATGTTTGTATAAGTAATTTATAAGTGCATTTGAGTCTTAAGGTTTTAGAGGTCTGGGGAGAAGTTGAGTTTATTTATCCAGTCTTACTTACCATTGGACTAAAACTATAGTAAAGTGAGAGACTAATCTTTATCTGTTTCATGTTACTGCTATTCCTAACACCTGCAAAATTATCTCTTGGCTATCTTTTTAAATATACATTCCCTCTCTTACCTGCACAGTTCTGTTATGCCCTAGGCACTATGCTATACACACTCTCTTTCAGTAGCTCATAGTCCACTAGAGAGGCTTGTGCATATACCGGTAGTTAGTAATGATCTGTGGGATAAGAGCTATGACAGAAGGAAAGTGGTGTTCAGAGTTATAAGGAGGGAACCAATTCTGTTTAAGAATGGGGTAAATGAAAGTCTTCCCAGAGAGAGTTGGCATTTTATTTCCCCTTTGCTTCTTTCTGACTTCTCTAGAATGTAGCCCCACTTTACCAAAACTTTTTCTTAGTTTTCTTGTGACCATTCATATTATATCATATCATCACTTTATTCATACCACTCACCATGGAGTTTCTTTATTTTCAACTTATTGAAATCTTATGTTTCAGGGCTGGGCTTGGATTCTACACCAGTATACCTTCCTTACTGTATCTTTCTCACAACTCAGCTGTATTTTATACTGCTTAACATAGCGGATTACTAACGTTATGCAAAACAGTAATTTATTCATGTGGGAGAGGAAGTATCACATTACTTCTGCATTCCCTGTAGGAATTTTTTCCCCCTGTAGGAATTTAAAACAATATTGGGCTTATAGTAGATGCTCATTTCTTTTTTGCTTAATTGACATAGCTGAAATTTACTTAAATCATCCCTTCATTGATTCAACAAATTTATAGTGAGTACCTACAATGTGCCAAGCACTGTTGCAGGTGCTGAAAATAAAGCAGCAAACAAAGCAGAAAAGGTCCCTGTCTTTATGGAGCTTAAATTCTGTTAGATGTAATGTGCTTTCTGTCATGATTGGTCAGGTTCAAATTAATTATTTATTTTTATTTAGTTTTTAACAGTTTTATTTATTCATAAGAGACATAGAGAGAGACACAGGCAGAGGGAGAAGCAGGCTCCCCACAGGGAGTGCGATGTAGGACTCAACCCCAGACCCTGGAATCATGCCCTGAGCCTAAGGCAGATGCTCAACTGCTGAGCCACCCAGACATCCCTCAAATTATTTTTTTTTAATGTTCTCTCTGTAAACATCAAATGGAATATTTTGTTAAAAATTTGCCAAGAACTCTTCCTTTTCTTCTTTGCTTTTCTTCTGTTTTCCATCTTAGTGAATAGAACCATATCCCATATCCATCAAGGAGCCAAAACCTGTCATCCTAAATTTTATCTTCTTTATGGTACATCTCATTCTAATTATGCAGCTTGTTCTGTTGATTTTTATCCCTCTAAAATGTCTCCTATCCATCACCCTTTCTCCATCATATTGCAGCTGACTTCATTTGGGCACTAATCCTTTGGTCTAAACTAGTGTAATAGCCACCAATTTGGAAGAAATGTAAAGATGGGCAAAGACACAGTGTCTATCTTCAACAGGACTTTTATAAAATAAAATTCTTACATCATATTTACTAGGCACTAGGGACTGTTCTGAGTGCTTTACAAATACAAATATACTCCTTTAATCTTTTGAGAACCTTATGAGCTATGTGTTATTATTGTCCCCATCTTACAGGCCAGGTTAAGTGGAGACATAAAGTAAGTTGTCCTAGGTCAGACAGCCAGGATTCAAAGGCAGGCAGTCTGGCTCCATAGTTGATGCTCTTAATTGCTGTGCATTCACTGCCTCTTGTGGGCGTAGAGAGAGACACAGCATAGTTCAGTATCCTACATATGGCACATGTTAACAATTGAGTTATGCATGAAGTACTATGGGTATACAGAGGAGGAGCATGTAGCCCAACCTCAAGATAGCCTTCCTAAAACTGATGCCTGAGCTGATGGGAGAGGTTTTCCAGACAAGAAACAACAGAAGCATATACTGAAGAGTAAAATAGCATGACAGCTTCAGGGAAAAGTACAGGCAATTCCTAATAACCAAAGGTCAACATTTATTTAACAAATTTATCTGAGCAATGCCAATTGCCAAGCACAGTTCTTGGCATTAGAGTTATGGCTGAGGATAGGACAACAAGCTCCTGGTTTCCCTTGGAGCTTATAGTCTAGTGGGCAAAGAGGAAACAAGATGTTAGCTAATAGTAGCCAGAAGCTTGGGTGATAATAAATACAGTAGTAGTAATAGCAAACATCTGAGTAATAGGTACTATTTTAAGGATTAACCATTTAATTGTCATAGCATTTATGAGGGAAGTACTGTCCTTGGTTCCACTTAACAGAAGGGGATGCTGTTGGTTAAGCAACTTGTCTGAGGCTACACAGCTAATGAATGTCTTGTGTGGATTCTTGGATTCTTAACTGATCTATCACTAAGGTGAATGATAAATTCATTTGCCCTTACTCAGGTTTTTCTCACCTATTAGTAAACCTTTTAAAACTGTAGAATACTTTAGAGAATAATACAACATGTATGTTCCTATCATCCAGGATTAAATGTTAACAGTTTATTATAATTGTAGGGTTTTAAAAATTTTAAACATTTTTAAAACAGATTTTATTCATTTGAGAGAGAGCATAGGGGCTGGGGGAGAAGGAGAGGAAGAAGCAGACTCTGCTGAGCACGGAGCCCTATAATGTGGGGTTTGATCCCAGAACCCTGGGATCATGACCTGAGCCAAAGGCAGATGCTCAACTGACTAAGCCACCAAGGTGCCCCTGTAGTTCTTTTTTTAAAGAAAAAAGTTCTAGATAAGGTTGATGTCCCCTTCCTATCATTCCTTGGTCACATTCCTTTCCTTCTTCAGAGGGAGCTATTCTCATAACTTTGATGAACATTCTTTCCTGTCTGTTTTTAATTCATTTTTTGAGAAGGTAATACTATGAGCACTGAAGACAGACTGAGTCTGAATCTTTAGTTATGTCCCTTCTTGGCTGTGGGACATGAAGCAACTTACCTCACTTCCCTGCGTGTCAGTTTATCTGTACATGGGGGGATAACTATAGCGCCAAGCCTGTGGTGGTTATTATGAGAATTATACATTTGAATCAACAAACACATTGTTGATCTGATGACCTTAGAACAGTCCCAGGCACATGGTGTGTTCAGTATGTTTTAATCGTTACTACTATAATTACTACTGTTTGTATGTATCCATAAAAATAGTTTGGGGGTTTCTTAAATGTACATAAATGGAATTATTTTACATCTTTAAACATTTATATATTTTTAATTTGGAAATGTGTGTGTGTGGCTTTAAGAATAAAGTAATTCTGGAAGGCTTGTTACAAAACCAGTTGTCCCCTGATGCCTCCTTCCACCCTTTCATCCCCCCAAAAGGAATAGTCTCCCCCAGAGCCAATTGTTTTCAACACTCTTAACTAATTATTTAGATATACATCTCTGTATTTCTAAGTGATATTCTTATGTGACTACTTCTTTACTTTCCAGTTTTTGCCTATATCTTGATTTCCCACCATGGAAGAGAATAGTCACACCTGTTCCCCATGCACCTCCACACTTGTTTTCTTATCCTTCCAGTTAGTTTTATTTTATTAGATCATTCAGTATTTATATTATTGCAACTATGTAAAAACTACCGACAGCCGAGATTTTCAGGATGCTGTAGTTTCCTTTCCTGTATACTTTTTTGTTAATAATAGTCTTTGTTGTTATTTGCCTAGTGTTATTAACAACTAATTTGTCCCTAAGTTCATCCCCAGCAATCCACCTCTCTATTTAATATCTTCAGACATACCAGGTATTCTAGCATTTTATCATCCTGAGAAAGTTTCTACAGGAGCGTTCTAACCTTTTTCATTGGAAAGTTGAAGGTCTTACATGGTGGTTTTCCTGGGATCTCCCTTCACTACATTCCTTCACCTTTCTCTTCTTATTAACGTTTATATCCTGTGTTACTGTGTTACTGTTCTGATTTTTTAAAAAATATTTTTGAATTTATTTGAGAGAGAGAGCATGAGCAGGGGAGAGAGAAAGAACTTCAAGCAAACTCCCTGTTGAGCATGGAGCTAGATGCAGGGATTGACCCTCCAACCCTGAGATCATGACCCGAGCCAAAAACCAAGAGTTGGTTGCTCAACTGACTGAGCCACCCAGGTTCCTCTATTTTGATTCTCGGTACATTTTCTTGGTTTTGTTTTCCTTTCCTAAAGCTTTTAGAATCTTCACTTTAATGTTCTACAATGTCCCAGACATGTCTAGCTAGGTGTCTGTGCTAATGGGCCTCTCTGCTCTGAAAATTCATGTCCTTTAGTTCTGAGAAATTTTCCTGAATTACTTCCTTATGATTTACTCACCTTGTTTTTTGTTGATGATAGTAGTGGTATGTTGGTCTCCATTTCTAGAATCACTGTTCTTTAGATAGAATTGACTCTCCTAGACCATTCTCTAAATTCTATTTTCTTCCCAGTTTTTGTGTACTTAATTTGTTCAGAGCTGTTGTTCTCTAGATTTTTAAAGTATCATTTTATTCTTGTTTAATGAATGTAAAGTCGATTAGTCTCGAGGATATTAATAATTTTTTCTTTCTTGATTTTTCTTCTCCCTGCATAGATTCTCTACCTCTAAATTGCTTTCCCTGTTTTTTTTTTTTTTTTTTTTTTTTTTTTTGTTCAAAAAGATTTTTATTTTGTGATCTGTGTCAAACTGTCTCATTCTCAGTGCAGGTGATCCCTCCTCTCCAGGAAACAAGAATGGGAAGAGGGGAGTCTTTCATGAGGTCTCAGCCCCCACAAGGCCCCAGGGAAACCCCACACAGTTCTGAGAATTGATGGGAATCCCAACAAAGACTAGGGTGGGTGAAAGGCGATGACAAGAGGGGTGGTGGTCACCAGTCAGGAAGCTGGGGGTTGGAGAACCCTGTCCTTAGCCCTGCTTAGCTTTGGGGCTGCCATGTGCATGATGGAGAAGGAGGGGTGAGAAGATTTCCCTCTTATCTTGAAGCACCCCTTGTCCAGGCATGGCTTTGATTCCGCTCAGGACTCAGGTGAGAGGAGCAGGAAATTGTTGTGGGCTGGCTACTTCATAAGGTGCTGCTGCTGGTGCCCCGGAGTCCAACACCACGGACAAACTGCTCCAGTAGGCCTCCAATGGCACCAGAGGGACTGGGGGCTGCTGCTCTAAGCCCCACTGTGCTGCTGTATGCGGCCAAGAAAGTTGAGCGTACTTCCTGCAGCCGAGTCTCCCGTTCACTTAGGGCTGCAAGCAGACAACTGTTAGGGAGCTCATCCGGGAAGCTGAAAGGGAGAGAGGAGTCTGTGTGCAGGACAGCCCGTTCCTGAATACTGCCACAGCCTGTTACCATCTGCCAGCTGCCAAAGTCTGTGGAGAGAGAGGATCCGGGCAGGGGATGGTCCACTGATCTGGGCTTGGGGACCTCCAGGGGACTGCTACCCATTCTGAAAAAGTCAGAATGGTTCGAGGATGAGGAGCTGGAAGACTCCTGTTTGTTTTGGCCCGTTTAGTATCGCAGCTTTTCCTTAAATGTTTGGTAATTCTTTGCTATCTGCTTATACTAGGGAGTGGAGGACTAAAAAGCTGCTTTCAAAACATAGTGTAAGAATATCCAGATGGCAGAGTAGCAGAGCCTTCTCTGGAAAATGCGATCAGCCTAACTGGAAGAAAGCTATAGATAGTAACACTGGGGATCCCCTCAGGAAACCATCCAGCCAGATCACCTGACAAAGCTATGTAGATTGGAAATGATGAATACAAAGTTGAGTGTTGGCTACTTCAGTATCATTCTCTATTCTTTTAAGAACTGACCCTGAAATTTTGCAGCTTGCTTGAAGTTTCTTGGTGGGAATGCTTTTGTTATTAAATTATTTTTACAAACAAGTTTGAGGTTTTTGAATATATACATGTACTCATTTTGTTTGCTCCCACCTTTGCTCTCTTAACCTCATTTTCCTTTCATTAGGTCAGTGAGATCCAAGAACTCAAGGGAAATTAAAGTGTTCTTTGAAAGATTTTACACTGATGGTTTTTACCCTTTTAGGAGCAACAGTTGTCTTTAGAGCACTTGGAGGTGATGGAGTCAGGTTTTCTCCTCACTTTGACTTCTATTAATGCAGCTACTTTCCTCACAGCACCTCTTGTGCAAGAAACAAATGATTGGTCTGTGTAAGACCCATGTGGGTTAATGGTCCTACCGGTAAGGGCTAATATGGCAGGTCTGAAAGGCCACATACCAAAAGTCTGAAGACATTCTCATTTTCTTACTGTAATTTCTATTTCTTTCTGGAATTCTGGGTATCTAGAATTTTTTCAGGTTAGCATTTTGATTAACAGAAGAAGCATAGCTTCAGGGAAAGAAGTCCCTACCTAATCTTTTTGTATTTGTTCCTGATGACCTTTAAACCAAGAAAGATAAGGAAGACTGGACTGGATTTAAAAAGGTGAGTAAAGCAGAAAAAAGTTTAGTGTTATTCATATATATAGAGAGAGAGAGAGAAAAAGAGAGAGAGAGAGAGAGAGAGAGAGAGAGTGTGTGTGTACTTTATAGGTTAAAAGTTATCTTGGCCTTTTCCCTACTACTCATCTACTGGAGATATGGAAGTTAGGAGTGTGACCATTCCATTCAGGTATCTGTGGCAACATTAAAAAAAAAATGGTTATAAAAGTAAGCTCTATGCCCAACATGGGGCTCAAACCATGACCCCAAGATTAAGAGTTGCATGCTCTACCAACTGAGCCAGCCAGGTGACCCTGTGACAACTTTTTTTTTTTTTTTTAAAGATTTATTTATTAGAGCAAGAGAGTGCACGGTGGGGAGGGGCAGGGGAAGGGGCAGAGGGAGAAGGGGAGAGAATCCCAAGCAGACAATGTGCTAAGCGCTGAGCTTGACTAAGGGCTCCATCTCACAGCCCTGAGATCAGGACCTGAGCCGAAAACAAGAGTCCATCACTCAACTGACTGTACCACCCAGGTGCCCCTACAACATTGTTTTTAATACCATGATGCATTATAGAGTAATTGCTGATAAGTTGCTAAGTAAGTATTAAATTTAAAAGGCCAACATTTTAATGAATTGTAAGGGTTTTGGAGGAGGTAGGGGTCAAAAGTTGGCTTGGAAGACTGAGTGTGTGTGTGTGTGTGTGTGTGTGTGTGTGTGTGTGTGTGTATATGGTGGAAGATAAAACTGTATAGGTAGTTTGGGGTCTTGATATGGAGGACCAGGCTAAAGGTATTTGTATTTTGACAATCTTGGAATGTTTTTGAACAGCACCGTGACATGATGAAAATGAAAATTTAGAAGTACTGATTTGACAAGAATATGGAAAATAACTACTTCCTTTCAACAAGATATGTTGACTACCTACCATTTACTATAAGTATGTGCCAGGCACTGAAGTTACAAATCTAAGTAACATAGTCCTTGCCCTAGGAAATAACTACTCAGTAGAAGAAGATATATTAAGAAAACATTTTTTTCCTTTTCCTTTTTTTTTTTTTTTTAAATTTTGGTAAGTGCAATGACAATGGTGTAGCTGGGGTGCTATCAGAGCATAGAGGAAGGAACTAACCCACCTAGGAATTCATGAGAGGGTTTTCTGGTTGGTTGTGATAACAGCATCTCAAAAAATGAAGGAATGTGGTAAAAAGTTGGTGAACATTCCAGGCAGAGGGAACAGTATAACAAAAGCATAGAAACAGAGGACAAACATGTTAGTTTCTTTTTTTTTTTAATTTTTATTTATTTATGATAGAGGCAGAGACATAGGCAGAGTGAGAAGCAGGCGAGAGAGAGAGAGAGAGAGAGAGAGAGGCAGAGACATAGGCAGAGGGAGAAGCAGGCTCCATGCACCGGGAGCCCGATGTGGGATTCGATCCCAGGTCTCCAGGATCGCGCCCTGGGCCAAAGGCAGGCACTAAACCGCTGCGCCACCCAGGGATCCCAACATGTTAGTTTCATACAACTATGGGCACTTCCGGTTTGCTGTATTCTAAAGCAATAAAAAAAAAAAAGTGAAGTTAATAAGGACTTTGCATGCCTTTCTTGTATTAAAGGTGAGAGATGCTGCAGGCCTGAGCAAGGTTAGTTGTGGTAGGGTTGGTGAGAAAGGGATGGTTTCTTCTAGAAAATGTAGGGGTAAAATCATTAGAACTAAGTGATTGGATTTCAGGGACAAAGATAAAGGAGAAGCCTTAAATTGCCTGTAGATTTCTGTCTGGGCATTCAGGAAGATTAGTAGCACTATTAACTGAGAATGGACAGGGGAGAGTAGCAAATCTGGAGTGAAGGCAGTATGGGACAGTTTGACATCTAGGTCCAGCAGACATTTAGATAAATATATCTGAAGCATAGGAGAGTTCAGAGCTACAGACTTTTTGGGGTTAGCTGCTGTAAGTGTTGTTCCAAACACAAGTGTGCATCAGACCTGGGTGCTTCTTTGAAGCAAAATGAAAGTGGTTCATAGAGGAACAGTAATATTTAAGCTGCAGTAGAGAATGTCTTACAAAGGAGATTGATCATAACTTCTCAAAGGTTAGACAGCCAAGAGTAATCTCACAGAACTCAAGGAAGAGAGAATTTATGTTAAAAATTAACAATATCTAATGCTTCAGTGAAGGCTATTTAAATATGTACTAAAACCTTACCAGTAGATATGACAATTTGGTGATCTTTGGTGTCAGGAAAAAGGGAAGGAGTGAGAGAGTAACCAGAGAGGTACACAGAGTTGAGGGACGGATTTTGATATTTATATACTGAAGGTGATGAAAGCAGCTAACCCTTCCTGAAAATGTTCTGGATTCTAGGCCTTCTTCCAAGGGCTTTCCATATATTAACTCATTTGCTCCACACAGCAACCCTATGAAGTAGATACTGTTTTCCTCATTTTACTGAGGAGAGTTAACCACAGAGAAATGGTTACATGACTAACAACTGGTAAAAGAGCAGAATGAGAATTTGAACCCTGGAATTCTGACACATAACTCCATTATTTACCACTGTCTCTGTAGAATGGTGGAGTTTGTAGATATGGAGAAGAGGAGTGATCTTAATGGATCAAGATCAGAAAAGACTGGAGGGGATAAAGACAGGAACATAGGTGGGAGTATTGGCCTTGAACAAGAGTAAGGATATTTTATTCTTGAAGACCAGAAACCAGGGCTACAGGTGGAGGTGGTAAGTTTGGGGGTATGAGGGTCCAGGAATTGTGAAGTTTAGGAATTTAATCACATCAAACTTTTCCCTCTCAAATACATATTTATCATTAGACTTATACCTTTTTATTATAAAACATAATACAGATAAGGAAAACTGCTGAAAACAAATGGATAGCTTATCATGAACTATTATTAAGATGTAAACACCATCCAAGTGAAAGAAATTGTCAGCCAATCCAGAAACTTTGTGCTCCATTCCAATTAAAACCCTCTTTTTCTCCCAAAGTGTTACCAGTATCTTAACACGGTAATGTTTTTGGTTTTCCTAACAGTTTTAGCACCTGTTGTTAAGTTCTGCATTTAAGTTTTTCCTGCCTTTTTACTCCTTTGTCTTTTAAATCTTAACCTACAGATTCCTCCTCAATCTCTATTTTTCCTTGCCATTAATATGATAAAGAAACCAGGTTTTGACCTTTGAATTTCCAAGTCTGGATTTTGCTGATTGAATAGCTATGGTGAGGCTCACATGTTCACTTGGGTTTTCTTTTTTTTTTTTTTTTTTTTTTTTTAATTTCCTGTAAACTGGTACCTGGATCTAGAGTTGTGCTAATAAGGTAGCCCCTAGCCACATGTGCCTATTGAACACTTGAAATATGGCTACTCCAAATTGAGATGTTGGCTATAAGTGTAAAATGCATACCTACCTTAAAGATTTATTATAAAAAATATGAAATATCACTAATAATTTTATATTGACAATATTGAAATGATATTTTGGATATATTGGGTTAAATTTCCACCTAGTTCATTTTACTCTGTAATGTGGTTAACTAGAAAATTTATTTATTTTTTTTTATTAAATTTTTTTTAAATTTATTTATGATAGTCACAGAGAGAGAGAGAGAGAGAGAGGCAGAGACACAGGCAGAGAGAGAAGCAGGCTCCATGCACTGGGAGCCTGACGTGGGATTCGATCCCGAGTCTCCAGGATCGCGCCCCGGGCCAAAGGCAGGCGCCAAACCGCTGCGCCACCCAGGGATCCCTAGAAAATTTAAATACATATGTGGTCTATATTGTGTTTCTGTTGGGCAGCACTGATCTAGAGGCTTATTCAGATTCCAGTTTTATTATTTTTTCAAGACTACTTCATAAATAAGAGTGTGTTCTTTTGTTAGGAGGCACATAGTATCTGGTTATTGTCTTTCTTGTGATATCAGTAGTGATTGATACTAAATGCTTAGATATCTTAATTCATTAGTTTGAGAAATTCTGAGTTCTAATGAAATCACTCCCTACTCATTTATTATTGCCTTATCTATTATCTGGTTATCCAGGTAGGATTAATGGTTGATTCATTATCTTTATTAACCAGTTTTAAAAATGAATGATCTTCCTACTCAAAAGTAATGAATTAGTTTTCTTTGTATAATTATGAATTCATAGCTTTGAACATATTTGATATAGTTTAGTGCATTGCCCTTATTAGGCTTATTGCTAAAATGGCCTGTGGGAACCTTTACAAGTTGGTTCCTGAGCCCTTTTGACACAACCCTACTAGTCTTTGTTTACTTTTAGATTCAACTTTATCTGTAGTGATACCCTTTTTTGGTACCTGAAATTGACAGTTTGTATCTTCTCTCTTTTTATTGATCAACCTGTTTTTACTCATCTTTTCAAAAAACTAGTTTTTGGTTTCATGGACTTTTTCCTATTTTTTTCATTTTCTTTTTTAGTTTTCTGATTTCTTAATTTCCTTTCTTCTGTTTTATGTAGTTTCTTAAATGGGGAGTTTAGATTATTGGTTTGAGGTTTTTTAAAATATAAAGATGTACTGTTAAAAATTTATAAGCAATGTTTTAGTGGCATCCAACACATTTTGATATGTTGTATTTTCTTTTTCATTCATTTAAAAATATTTTCTACTTTGAAACTTCCTCTTTGACTCCTGGGTTATTTAAGTGTATGTTGTTTAATTTTCAAGTATTTGGGATTTCCCAGATTTTGTGTTGGTTTCTCATTTAATTCTGTTGTGGTTAAAGAACATACTTTGTATTATTTTAATTCTTTTACATTTATTCTGATTTTTTTGGTTATCTAGCGTCTGATCTATCTTGGTTTTTTATTTTTATTTTTTATTTTTATTTTATTTTATTTTTTTAAATTTTTATTTATTTATTCATGAGAGACACACAGAGAGAGAGGCAGAGACACAGGCAGAGGGAGAAGCAGGCTCCATGCAGGGAGCCCGATGTGGGACTCGATCCCAGGTCTCCAGGATCACGCCCTGGACCAAAGGCAGATACTCAACTGCTGAGCCACCCAGGTGTCCCGGTTTTTTTTTTTTTTTTTAAAGATGCACATGTATCTTTCTCTCTCTCTTCCTATCTCTCTATTTCTGTACCTATCTCTCTGTCTATCTCTACATTCAACGTGGGGCTTGAACTTGAATTCAGGACCCCAGATCAAGAGTTGTGAGATGTACCGACTGAACCACTCAGGTGCCCCCTGATACGTATTATACATATTAACTAAAGTCCATAGTTTACATTAAGGCTCAATTCTTTGTACTGTACATTCTATGCATAGGTTTTGACAGATGTATGACATATATTCATCACTACAGCATCATTAAGAATCATTTCACTGCCCTGAAAACCTCCTGTGCTCCACCTATTAATTCTTTGCTCCCTCCGTGGCAACCACTGATCTTTTTATGGTCTCCATAGTGTTTTCTTTTCTAGAATGTCGTGGAGTGAAAATCATGTAGTATGTAGCCTTTTCAGATGGGCTTCTTCTTTTACTCAGCAATATGCACTTAAAGATCTCTCATGTCTTTTCGTGGCTTGATAACTCCCCCCCCCCCTTTTTTTTAAACACAATAACATCCATTGTATGGATGTACCATTGAATGGATAACAGTATGTTATCCGTTAGCCTATTGAAGGACATCTTGGTTGCTTCCAAGTTTTGGCAGTTTTGAATAAAGCTGCTATAAATATTCATGTGCAGGTTTCTGTGTGAACATAAGTTGGCAATTCATTGGGTAAATACCAAATATTGTGATTGCTGGATTATATGGAAAGAGTATGTTTAGTTTTGTAAGAAACTGCCAAACTGTCTTCCAAAAATGACTGTGCTATTTTACATTCACACCAGCAACAAATGAGAGTGAATACCTGATGTTCCATAACCTCCCTAGAATTTGATACCGTGTTTTGGCCTAACAGGTGTGTAGTAGTATCTTGTTGTTTTCTTTCTTTTTCTTTTTCCTTTCTTTTTTCCTTTCTTTCTTTCTTTCTTTCTTTCTTTCTTTCTTTCTTTCTTTCTTTCTTTCTTTCTTTTTCTTTCTTCTTTTTAGAGAGAGAGAAAAAGCATAGGGTTGGTGGGGAGGAGCAGGGGAAGAGGGATAGAGTAGTAGGGGAGAGAGAGAGACACATACAGAGAATCTTAAGAATGTTCCATGCTGGGCTGAGGTGAGGCTCAAACTCACCACACTGAGGTCATGACCTGAGATGAAATAAAAATCAGAAACTTACCAACTGAGCCATCCAGATTTTGATTTGCAGTTCCCTAATGCTGTGGTGTTGAGCATCTTTTTATATGTTTATTTATCATCTTTATATGGGAAAATGTTGGTTTAAATTTTTTCTCTTTTTAAAATGAGTTGTTTCCGTATTGTTAGGTTTTTAATTTTTTTTTAAATTTTATTTATCTATTTGAAAGAGAGAGATTGAGAGGGAGAGCATGTGGGGAGGAGGCGGAGGGAGAGGGAGAAGCAGACTCACCTTCAGTCCACTGAGCGGGGTGCCCAATGTGGGGGCTTGATCCCAGGACCCTGAAATCATGACCTGTGCTAAAGGCAGACGCTTAAGCAACTAAGACACCCAAGTGCCCCTGAGTTTGTCTTTTAAAATACCTTATTGTTAAGTCATCTCTACTGTACACCCATCATGAGATTCAAATCTACAACCCCAAGATCAAGAGTGGCATGCTCACCAACTAAGCCAACTGAGCCTATATTGTTGAGTTTTAAGAGTTCATTGTATACTTTGGATAGCAATCCTTTATCAGAGGTGTATTTTGCAAAAATTTCATCCCAGTCTGTGGCTTATCTTTTCATTCTCTTAACTGTGTCTCTGTCACTTTACTTTGAATTTCTCGGTATTATTATGTTTTTAGTAAGTTTCTTTTAGAAAGCTGTATCTTTTTACTTTTTTTTTTTTTCCAAAAATCTCACAATATCTGTTTTTAAATTGGGATATTTATTTACACTTAATGTAATTTTTTAAAATTGTAAAATACACATAAAATTTATCATCTTAACCATTTTTAGGTATACAATTAATGGTATTCAGTATATTCACAGTACTGTGCAGCTATCATTATTATCCACCTCCAGAACTTTTTTTAAGAAAATATTTTATTTACTTATTTATTTTAGGGAAAGAGAGTGTGTAAGCAAGTGTGAGTAGGGGAGGGTCAGAGAGAGAGAGAATCTCAAGCAGACTCCATGCTGAGCACAGAGCCAATTGGGGCTTGATCTCATGACTCTGAGATCATGACCTTAGCTGAAATCAAGAGTCAGACACTTAACTGACTGAGACACCCCTCCGGAACTCTTTATCTCGGAAAACTGAAACTCTACTTATTAAGGAACAACTCCTCATTTCCCTCCTTTTGACAGCCTCTGGCAACTGCCATTTAACTTTCTATCTCTGAATTTGACTACGCTAGGCACCTCATATAAGTGGAATTGTACTCTATTTGTCTTTTGTAACTGGCTTATTTCACTTAGCCAGAATTTCCTTTCTTTCTGAGGTTGAATACTATTTCATTGTATGTACATATCCCTTTTAAAAAATCCATTAATACAGGGATCCCTGGGTGGCGCAGCGGTTTGGCGCCTGCCTTTGGCCCAGGGCGCGATCCTGGAGACCCGGGATCGAATCCCACATCGGGCTCCCAGTGCATGGAGCCTGCTTCTCCCTCTGCCTATGTCTCTGCCTCTCTCTCTCTCTCTCTGTATGACTATCATAAATAAATAATAAAAAAAAAATTTAAAAAAAATCCATTAATACATTGATGGTTTCCTGGGTTGCTTCCACCTTTTGGCTGTTGTGATTAATGCTATGAATGGGGGTGTACAAATATCTCTTTTGAGTCTCTGCTTTTAATTCTTTTTGGTATATCCTGAGAAGTGGAATTGCTGGGTCATATAGTAGTTCTATTTTTAGTTTTATGAAGAACCACCATTCTGTTTAATATCGTGGTTGCACCATTTTCCATTCCCCCCCAACAGTGCAAGAAGGTCTAATTCCTTCCCATTCTCCTCAACCCTTGTTGTTTTCTGCATTTTTGATAGCTGCCATCCTAATGAGTGTGAGGTAGTTTATACTCAATGTAATTGTGGATGTGTTTGGGTTTAACTCTGTCATTTTATTTTTATCTTTTCTTTTTGTCTCCTCTTTTTTTATTTCTCTACTTCCTCTTTCTTGGAGTCTTTTGGACTATTTAAATACAGTTTAGTATATAATTTTATTTATTTTTAGTATATCATTTTAATGTATCTGTTGGTAAGACAGACTTTGCAGATGCAAGGAAAAAACGTTCTTCCCTGGAGCTCCAGGAAGGAACACAAGTCTTTGACACCTTGATTTTAGGTCATTAAGGACCATTGTTTACTTCTGGCCTCCGGAGTCATAGGATAGTACATTTGTGTTATCCTAATCCACTAAATTTACAATAATTTCTTAACAGCAGCAATAGGAAAATGATATAGTTCCACATATGCACCATTCAGAAGCTGGTCTAGGAGGATGTGGGGGTGATCCACATCATAGTTTGCTCTCTGTTGATTTGGGTTAGTTCCTGAGTGTGTGCAACTTGCGACGCTAAACCCCTGAGCACCTGGGCTGTCCCAACTCGGGATTTCATACAGCAATTTAAAGGGCCTCATTCTCCTCCTTTCTTTCTTTTCTTTTCTTTTTTTAATTTATGATAGTCACACACAGAGAGAGAGGCAGAGACACAGGCAGAGGGAGAAGCAGGCTCCATGCACCGGGAACCCGACGTGGGATTCGATCCCGGGTCTCCAGGATCACACCCTGGGCCAAAGGCAGGCGCTAAACCGCTGCGCCACCCAGGGATCCCTCCTGCTCCTTTTTCTTTGAGATCTTCTCCCACACTTTTGGGTTCCTAAGAGCCCCCTTTCCTGGTGGTCTGGCTGGAAAGAGAGAAAAGAAGCTTCAGGGATATGCCCATTATCTTTGTCATTGCTGCCATGGGTTTAGGTCTGGAGAGTCCAGAGAGAGCATTTTTCTTCTGTGATTCCCTGGAGTGGATGCCCTGGAGTGTGATCCAGGACACACAGGAAATAAAAGGCAAACCCAGGAACTCAGCACTGTTTGGGTCATTGTGTGAGTGCTGCATTTCCTGCCCAGTTCACCCGCTTTATGTATTTTGCAGAGTCCTTAGGTAATTGCTTTTCCAGGACTTCTGGGTGTAATCAGTGAGAAAGAGGGGACGCAAGGAGGGGAGGGGGGTAGAGTGTGGTCACTGAATCTTAACCAGAACCAGAAATTCTTCCATTTCTTTATTACTTTAAGAAATTGCTTTTTTTTTTACCTTCTGTTTGTCATAAGGCATTACGTAATGTTTTTTATTAACTCGTAAGTTCTTCCTACTTTAGTGTACATTTCTAACGTGATCTTTTTATCCCTTCTAATTCTAATCTTCTCTGTAGGATTCCAATTTTAGTATATGTGCTGCTGAAGTACTCTAATTCTTCCTGAGTTATTTCATATCCTTTGTGAGTTTTTCTAATTCTGGTTTATATTGTTCTTTCATTCTTCCATTATTGTTTTGTGTCCTTTAGCTTGTTTTGAAATAGTAGGTCATAGTTTTCTTGTATTCTTTGGTATGTCTTTCTGGAGGGCTTTTATTACCTATAGGGGGTAGCCTTCTCCTTTTAAAGCTTTTTCTTATAATATATGGGATTTTCCCTCAAGCCTTTTGTTGCTCACTTTTATATGAAATTTTCTTGAACTTTTAGAAGGAAGCCTGAATTTCACAGTGTTAGAGCTCTCTCTTCTGTTATGTTTGTGAAGTGTTTAAATACAGGACTGCTTACTTTCTGAAATCTCTTGACTTTGTTCCTCTCCCCTACTTTTATCTGGGTCTCTCTTTTGTCCCTGTGCTGTTCAGTTTAGACTCTATCCCTAGTAGCTTTGTCCATATGGGATGTGGTCCTGAAAGGGGGCTGGCATTGCCTTTGAGGATTCACAAGGCTCCCATTACCTTCCCCTCACCTGAAGACTAGAGTTTGCAAGGCTTCTTGGACTGAGATGCTCTGAGCTCTGCCCCCACCTCTCCAGTGAGTGTCTGTAGGGGTTCCTAATTCTATTAGTTGCCCCAGGCTCTCTTCACATATGGACCACAGTCTCAAAGGTGTTAGTGGTTTGATTCTACACACTTGGGATTGGGAGTTCCAGACCTTCCTTGTCACCTAGTTTTGTTTTTAGATGTTATCCATGAGTCTATGAATTTTCCATCATGATTTCTCTGTTTTTAATGGGCTGTTCAGAAAGATTCAAACAACGGTACTGCCATTGCACCATCCTCCACCTCAGTTGTTTTTGTGCAGAGTCATGCTCATGTGCTAAGAATGAGGGGTTCTATGTATGAAATGCAAGGGGGAGGAGAGCTGCTGGAGGTTTGCAGTAGTCACTGATGGAAATAGGGAGCTCTTCAGGAACGATGAGAATAAGGTAAACTCACAGGTGAGAGTGGGGAGCATGTTCAAGTCATGGTACCAGCCCATGTGAATGTGGGCTTTTTTTCTCTGGTAGGTATCACCCCAAATGAAGCCTCAGGGGAGGCTGACACCTGGATTAGGATTACAGTTAGGATTGTAGTTTTGCCTTGTTGGTCTGGTCCAAGGACTGGAACATCAAGTGGTTGAGATAACTTTTGGGAGGGGAATTTTGTTCCTGGGTATGGGTGGACGTGAGATCAGGGTAACCAGGGTAGGGCTGTGAGCTTGGACAAGGGAAAGGATCTAGGAACTGAAAATCTATAATGAAACTAAAGAGCAAATACAAAAGGGGAATCATGTGAATGTTGCTCGATGGAGACTGTTGTTAGAGCTGGAGTTGGAAGATTTCATAGGACAGATACAGGTTAAAAAAAAGAGAAGAGTCTAGAATCAGGTGCAATTTCATATATTTGATCCCTATAAGTTATCAAATGCTCTGGAATTTCCAATTTCTCAACAAATGGTGAATCAGTTGGCATTACTCTACAATTGTCATAGGAGCTTGAGAGCCACAAGTAAAACCACAGGCTTAAAAAAAAACTTTAGAACTATTAATAAAAACACATGAATAGTCTGAATCATGTGTCTGTGGCTATCTACACAGAGCACAGAGCTTTTCTAACGTTCTCATTATGACAACAAAGCAAAATTAATTTTGATATGAAATAACATTATTTCTAAACATTGCATATAGTTACTTTGCTTATAGCATAAAATTCCTTGGGAAAGTGTTGGAAATTAATTACAAATTTCTATTTTAGCATTTTAATGAGTGCAAAGTATTTTAACAGACTTTGCAACAAAATATCCCTTTAAAAAGAAAAGTGACAATCCACAAGTAGCATCGTACTTAATACGTTACTGAAATAAAGGTTATTGGTGGTGGGAAGAAATTACTTCACATATTTAGAAGAAACATCAGTAAGCTGTCAGTTTTGTCGTTTACCAGAGTTTAATAAGGAAATTTCTTTAATAAGATAATGTTTAAAATGGAGTTGGTTGCAAAGAAAGGAGTAATTGCCTATCACACTATAAAAAATCAGTTTCACATGTTTGGAATGTTTCTTTACACTAATTTCCACATCGTTTGAACTTAAATATGTATACAAAGAATCAAAAAAGCAAAAAATCATCAAAAAGCATTTTTTCCCACATGCTTAAGATTTTATAGCTGGAATTGGATGGAAATTTATCTCACTATTAACACAAATGTTAATATAAAAACATACTTAATAGAATTTTTGTTTTAATAGATTTTAATAAGAATATTGGAATTAATGTGAAAGTTTTTAATTTTCAGTGTTGATGGGACAAGTGATGATTTCTCTGTTCCCTGATCTCTGATGCAGTCAGTCCCCTTGTTGAGAACACTGTCATGTTGTTCAAAATAAATTAATGAGGTACAAAATGCCCGAGAATCTTTTCCAGAAATTGTCAGGTCACACATTTGCAACTATCTAGTTGTGTGGATATGTGGTTGGGTATTTTCGTTGGGTAGAGAGGTTATAGTGTGATTGTTTACTTTAATCTTTTTATATTCCAGCATGAGAGATGCTGAAGTCTTTTTGGTGCTTAGAAAATTTCAGTGAAACATATTTTGCAGTATTCAGAAAAAGGATTTGTTGAGTTTAAAGAATACTGATCTGCTAATTTATAAAAATGTATCAATTTTAAGAAATACTTTGAGAATTCGAAATCAATTTGCTTCTGAATCTTTCACAATATTACCTTTACTCTGTGCATCTTTCAAAGGTGAGGGTCAAATGTATTGACCCCAGGATTCCATGTGACTATGTGAGTGCCCAGGGGTGGGGAGGGGCAGAGGGAGAGAGAGAACCCCAAGCAGTCTCCACATCCAGCAGGGAACCTGATATAGGTCTTGATCTCAGGACCCTGAGATCATGACCTGAGACGAAATCAAGAGTCAGATGCTTAACCAACTGAGCCTCCTAGGTGCCCCTTGTGTCATAATTTTAGAAGAGAATTTTTCTAGATTTGGGGGTGGGGGGGTGGGGGGCAATTTGTAGCCAAATACATTTGGAAAACACTGCTTTGTGTATCCACTTTCGTAAAGTTGGAATGAATGTTAGTCTGTTTTTGACTCTGAGAAGTTCCTTAGTAAAGAAACCTGTTTAACCTTGTTTAATCTAGCATTTCCCAAATGTATTTAGTCTCAAAACCTTGTACAGTATACAAAAGTTTATAGCAGCATTATTTGTAATGATTAAAATGTGGAAGCAAGTCAAATGTCCATTGGCTGATGAATGGATAGACAAAATGTATCCATTTAAAAAAAATTTTAGGTAATCTCTCTGCCCAATGTTTGGCTTGAATGCATGACCCTGAGATCAAGAATCATGTTCTCTACCAACTGAACTAGCCAGGTGCCCCAAAATGTATCCATATTTTTATATATGTCCATTTAATATACTCAGTGGAGTATTATTTGGCCATAAAAAGGAATGAAATACTGATACACACTATAACATAGGGGAATCTGAAGAACACTATGCTAAGTGAGAGAAGCCAGAGACAGGAGACCATACATCACATTATAACAATTGTATCATGTGTCCATAATAGACTAATTCCTAGAAACAAAGTAGATCAGTGGTTGCCATGAACTGGTGAAGAGTGACTGCTAAGGGATTGGGGTTTCATTTTGCTAAGCTGAAAATGTTCTGCCGTTAGGTAGTGGTGATGGTAGCTCAACTCTGAATATACGAAAAGCCACTGAATTGTATGCTTTAAAAGGGTGAATGTTATCATAGCTAAGTTATGTCAAAAGGCTGTTATTTGATGAATAACCATAAGAAAGAGTCTACACCAACAACTAGGTAAGAAGTCAGGAGGGCTTAAAATAAGGTAGTGGGATGGAGAGGTAGGGGAGAGAGAGTGGAGGGGTGACCTGTAAAGCTCCAAAGACTGATTTCTACCAACGAGGATGCAAAGTCTCCAGGCCGAAACTCTGAGGAGGCAGGCTGATGGGTCCCCTGGCGCACAGGCTTTCACTATCAGTGGCTAGCTTCCCCGAGAATGATGGAGTTCCACACATGTGGTAAATGAAAATGCGTGGACAAAAACTGTTGCTTCTTTAGTCATCTGTAGACAAAAGGGATGGTCAAAGCAGTGCACAGAATCATAGCCTTGCCTTTATACTTTCCATAACTCAAAATATTTTTCATGCTGCCAGTAGAGGTTGAGTAATCTGGCTGTCTCTGCTCGTCAGGGTGAGGTGCTCCGAGCAAGGTAAGAGGCCGTGGCCCTTGCCTGCTGAGGACATAGTCTTACTGACCTAGTATGATCCACTCAAAGGCTCTCCTCACCTTTCATGAGGAAAGACACTGAAGTGACCTGCCAAATACTATATAGAGGGCAACAGAGCACATACATTTGAGATTTGGGATGGTAAGCATAGATTTTTGGATTGTCTAGTTTTTGCCATCATGTGGTAAAGGCAGACTTTTTGGAGTTGACTTCACATTTTAGCCCCTTCACCTAGGTGGGGGGGAACACTTTAACCTACCTCTTGAATGCCAAGGTCATGATTATGCCCTTTATAGCCGAGGATGGTGCAGCCAACAGTGGGCTGTTTTTCCCTTTTCTTAACTCTCCCAGGCTGAGATTGTGGTGGGTAAGAATGTTAGGAACACCTTAAAGAGTCCTTTACAGAGTGAAGGCTCGCAGGAGGAGGTTCAAATGAGGCAGCAATGGATGTCTAATATATCAGTGGACTCTTTTCCTTTCCCTAGAACCATTTCCTGCATAAAGTCAAAGCCTTCAGTGGAGGAGCCACAGTGTGTTGCTGAGATTCTTACTAGGCAAAGGGAAAATTGCTTCCCAAGAGGACCATGTCTAACACAGAGCAGCATGTCTGTTCTATTAACGGAGTTCTTCTTAGTAGAGATTTCTGAGGTAGCTTGGGGTGGGGGGGAGATGGAATCTTAGTCTTGGAGTCTTAAGAGCTACATAAGTCTCGTCTGCCATGTGATGTAGCACAGGCTCTCTGGAGTCTCACTGAGTGGGGTTTGAGTGCCAATGTGCCTTAGACCAACTCTGTTTCATGTCTGGAACCTGTGCAGCAGGGATAGCCATCTGCAATATTGTTGGGAGGATTGGATGCGGTAATGTATGGAAAATACTTGGGGTATGGCACAACTATTACTGCATACAGGTCACTTAACTTTTCTAAGATTGTTTCTTCCTCAGGAGTGAAGATGATGCCCTGTGACTTTTAGGGTAGTTGAGAGGATAAAATGAGATAATGTATGCAATTATGCTATACCAATACGTGATTGAGATTTAATTAGAGTAGCCCTTCAAGAATCTTGGTAACCCATTCCAGAGTTTTAGTGCTAGTACATTTATCCTTATGTTGAACTAGAATTTTTCCTTCTTTGTTATTATCCTTTTCATCTCACTTGGCCTTCTAAGAACACAAAAGAGTTCATTTGTTTCATGAAAATCTTCATGCACTG
Organism: Vulpes lagopus; assembly: GCF_018345385.1. Taxonomy (NCBI): domain Eukaryota; kingdom Metazoa; phylum Chordata; class Mammalia; order Carnivora; family Canidae; genus Vulpes; species Vulpes lagopus. The sequence continues at coordinate 115,463,192 of NC_054828.1, forward strand.
AAAGATATATTCCATTTGCCTTTAACCTTTAGGTTTAAAAAAAATATTATTACTGTAAATTTTCTTATCTGTAATTCTTTGTTGTTTTATTCTAAACTCTCTAACTTTTCCATTGCTTCTGACAGCCAAAATAAGAAATGATCTTTGAGAATTTCTCAGACTAAAATATAGAGGGAAGTTTACTTTCTATCCTCAATTCCTCGTTAAAATATCTATATCTTTTATTATAAAAGTAACATTTCTTTATATACATTTTGGAGAAGAGGGAAGGAAAATTGCCCACAATTGCATCAGTACAATTAATAGTTTTATGACTATATATCTGGTTATTTTTATGTACATATTTTATGTATATTTTTGTAGTTTATATATCTTTGTACATATCTTACATAATCGCAATCATATACAAATATGAATCTTACAATGTTGTTTATATTGCTGCTTGTCTTTAGCACCTAACCCATAGAATTATAAGGATTCAGTGCTCTAAGTGCTTACCACAGTGTCTGGCATAAAGTTAGTGTCAATAGGTTGGAATTAGTTATTATATGACATTTTTCTGATGGGTGCCCAAAAGTGGATTTACTGGGTCAGATACTTTTTACACTCTTGATAATGTCACCTTACACATTGCTTTCTAGAAGCCATTTCAGTTTATAAAGCGCTTGGCATTAAAAAGTCTCGTCACTCCTCGTCAGCACTTGGAGCTCCCCCAGTACCTCCCCACTTTGTTTTTAGGTTTGGGAAGGTAATTTAGTAGGTAAAGATAATACCTTGTTATTTAAGTGTCATTATTTCATAACTACCAATGTTGAACTTGTCTTACATTTACTAGCTAATGTTTTCCTCTTGTAGAGTCTATGACCTATTTAACAATTGGAATCACTTAACGTTTTCTTATTGAATTATGTAGGCTCTTTAATAAAGATATTAATCCTTTGTCATATGGACTGCAAATATTTTTCTTGACTGCTTTCTTCTTATTTTGGCTATGATTTTTTTAAATTCATACATGCACATACACAGACGCACACACACACATACACATAATGTGATCCATCTCCTATGTGCCTGACCCTTGCCAGGCCTGATGGTAGTACCTTGAGTCCAACAAGAGACTCCTCCCATAGTTACACGGGCTCCTGATACAGTGGTCACACATGTCTTTTATGGTGAAAGTACACAGACTCTTCATAGGCCCAGAGAACACTTTTCCCTTGATTTGGGGAAACAGAAGAAAGGAGCTAACAACTATTGCTTGGTTTTAATAACAGGTTATGTTTCAACTCTTCATGATTGGAATCTTCAAACATTCTCCATCCTTTCCTCTAGGATTGGTGTTTCTGAGGATACTATTGCAGATATTTATTTGGCAAGTAAGTATATGGTCTACCCATCATAGGCTTCAGCTGAGTCCTCTGAAGAGGACTCCCACCTACCCTGATCCACCTTCTTCACATCTTTTCTTGCAAGAAGATGCTAGGTCGTAATGACATTTGGGGACTGAGGGCACGGGGCTCTTCACATGGATGAAATGCTGGTGAATCTACCTTCTCCTACTACCCTGTTAAATTTAAACTTCTTTCCCTGTAAGAGAGTGAGCAATCCTACCTGGCACCCAGGAAAGCCTTGTGTGGATATCCTTAGGAGAACAAATTGGGTCTGTATGTTCCCTTGCTAAGGAGTGCTGTCCTTTCTCATCAAGATCTGCACTAATGTCAATAATAGAGCCCAGATGGCTGATGTGTGAGAGCAGGAGCAGGCCTCCATGGGGTTTCTCCTCACTGTGGCCAGGGTGGTGGCACACAAAGGCATTCCATTGGCTTCTGAGTCTAGATCTATAAATATATTTATTATAATATAACAAGAACTTAACAATAAACATATACTATGTACAATACCATTACAGAGAACCCTGTTTTATATCATTCACAGAAATAGCCAGTTTTGCTCCAGTGTGATAAATGAGGAGAGAAACGGAATTTCAATGTCATCTGTGTTGAGTCTTGCTGACCACTAACACCTCCTTTGGAGGCAGATGCACACCAAACGCTAACATTAGCCCTGCCCCAGGCAGTTAGAATTTTGTGCTCCGGTCCTTGGGTTCACACTTGCACCCTGTTTGACATAAATACTTTAAATGACATACAATGTATGTAGTTTTGTGCTTATTACTTTTTAAAAGAATAAATAATATTAAAAACTGCATAACGAAGCTCGGTATCTTGTCCAAGTGGGAGTCACACTTGTAGTGCTAGAAGTTGATGCCCGACATTAGAATCGGAATTTTGTGTCATTAAATACCGAAAGATGGAAAGCATGTCCTGTCCTTTTCTCCTTAGAAATGGTTTTTATCATGAAATGACGGCAAGTTGACTTCCCAGATATAAAAATGGTAAATGTGTATTTGGTACCAACTTCAACTAAACAGCGCAGTGGCGGCGGCTCTCTTCTTGCCTGGAATGGAAACTGATCACCGCGTGAGGTTTGAGGGTCTGAGGACTGGCAGGAAGGCCTTTCTGTCATGAGCCACGGTGTGACTTTCCTCCTGGCTTCCCTTTCTCTGGTTAATATGCTACAGGAAGAGTGATTCTGCTCATGCCCCTCAGGCCTTGGCTGTCATGGCTCGTCTACGAAGGCTGTCCCCATCCTGAGAGCTCTTGTGGCAGGTGCCTTAATATATAGCTATAAATATCAAAAATAGTCTCCTGTGCTTTGTAGACATTTATTCTCCCTCCCTCCCTTCTTCCCTTCCCACCCGGCCTGGGTCCTCAGCTTTACCTCATGGAGGGAGCTGGACTGGTGTCATGAGCCAGAACTGGTTTCCTTCTAGAACAGAATCTTCTTTGACAATGCCTCCATGAGGCACAGCTCTTATGGGGGCTGTCTGGGAGTTACATTTTTTAAAAAATAAAATGAGGGCATTCAGCCCCCACCCAGGAGAGATCCTCTATTCTGCACATAGAAAAAATGAGAGCAAATGCCCCTCTCTGGCACTACCTACAAAGAGCTTTGGGAATTCCCGCATTATTCTCTCATGGCCTCCTCCTTCTCTCAGTACTTAAAAATAGCCTTTTTGTTTATCAAGAAAATGCCTTGGAAATCTAAATAATTCATATCGGACAAGAGAAAACTAGCACAGTCACCTGTCCTCCAGCAAAAATGTGGTAGAAAAACCTGTGAAGGACAAAAGGTTCTCCCAGCTGTCCCTAGGCTGCCCCTGCACTGCCACTCCAGCCACACACATCTGGCTCTGCATGGGTGGCTGGACTTCTCTTCGGCCCGGCGGGGACCAGGAGCCTCCTAGGCCTTGTGCCGCCCAGTATTGTCCCTTCTCTTCTCTCGGCCACGGAAAAGTGTAGATTGGTTAAAAACAAAAGTAGGAATCAAAGTGATAAGGACACTTTGATCTTATTCCAAGAGAGCCTGACACCTAATATTGTCATAGGATAACTGATCTACGGTTCTTTAGGGATCAGGCTTGCTCTGCAGGAAGGAAAAATCAGCTTCTCTCTCCCAGTCGAAAAATATGTGAAACTCTATTGCACCGGGCAGAGTGAGCGCCTCCATTCAGAGCAAGTGCCTTTGCAGGAGCCCCCAGGCCCAGCTCCTCGGATGGTTGTGGTTCCTGCTGCTCGGAGCACTGTGCTCCCGTTTCCCCCAAAGGCGAGGATGATTTTCTACATTCAATGTAGAGAGTATTCAAAATGTTTAGCGCAGTGATTCCCTTGATTGTGTCTATCAGCCTCTTATTGATGTTGCTGAACATTGATCATTGTGAGTAGCATCTGCCTCACCAGACTCGTCCAGTCTCGTCGCGGGCTTTCTGCTGACGTCAGCCGCTTTGAATATATTTCTTTATCACGACGCAGCCGTGTCTGAACACAGGGCAGGGCATGTGGGGTAGTAGCGTCCATGTGTTGGTCGCGGGCTCGTAGGCTTCCATGTTGCCCAGGGCAGGCCCCTCACTGCTAACAATGCCTCCAGTTGCATAAATCTTGCCATCAAGCACCACGGCGCTGCCGGGGAAAGTGGGGAGAGAATTAGCCACTTAACTTCCAGCTTGGGCCTGGAGATGGATTCTTTTTGTTTTTGTTATTTTTTTAAGATTGTATTTATTCATGAGAGACACACAGAGAAAGGCAGTGACACTGGCAGAGGGAGAAGCAGGTTCCCCATGGGGAGCCCGATGCAGAACTGGATCCCAGGACTCTGGGATCACGTCGTGAGCCAAAGGGAGATGCTCAACCCCCGAGCCACCCAGGTGCCCCTGGAGATGGATTCTTAATACCCTGTCCTGGTGCAAGCTGCCTCTCCCCCTTTGCAAAAGTTGTAGGGGATCTCACTGCTTTTCTCTGTCCTGTGACCCAAGCTGGCATAAGAAGAATACCTTGCCTCTAGGGCCAGTAAGGATGTGGTGCTTCTACTACCCTCCAAACTGTGGGTGATGCTCATATACTGGGCATCCCAGGCCCTACTGGACGATGGAAGGTGGCTAGGAGAACAGCCTTGTGTACAGGCACCTGACTCACTTCACTGGCTGTTTACTGAACGTCATTCTGCGTGGCCCATACAGAGGCTTCATACCCCTCCAATCAAGTGGAGAACATGACTCTCAAGGATGATGGCAGACAGGATAATAAGGAGCTAAGTCATAACTGAACACTGACTACTTGACTGGGAGATTCACACTTGCGAAGGCGCTCAGAGTCACAACTTCCCACTGTGATTTCTGAGCATGAGTGACCCCGTGCTGCTGCCCGCCCATGACTGCGAGGGCCTGGTGTGCTCTCTGCAGGGTGGTTACTGTGGCAGCCTGGGGCACCTTCCCATACCACGAGACACTGGCACCATCCTGTCGTCTCAGCCAGCTGTTCCCACTGAGAGCACCACAGCCTGCTCCTGCCTGCACCTACTGTCTTAGAGCATTTCAGTGACCCCATCACACCTACAGTGAGACCCATGCATCCAGCCCCAGTTTCTCCCTCATTTCAGCTAATGACCTGTCTTCTTGACCGTCCCCTGAAACTGAAGAGATATCCTTGCAAAGTCATCACCTCTTTCTGAAATCCTGAGCCTGATATAGAACATGTCGGTCTAGACATCTTACCTGGAGTTCTAGCTTTATCGCTTGTAGCTGCATGCTACAGGGGCCCTCAGAATGCTCCCTTGGTGGCATATCTTTCCCCTGTTTCTTTTGCAAGACCCAGCTTAAATCTCCTCATAGGCATTAAGTCTTTCTGTGCCCACTGTTAGTCTCAGCTGAAACACAGAAGTCCTCCCTACAAGTGGTGCTCAGACTCCAGTTGCCTTTATTGTGAACAGTGTATTCAGAGTGGCTTGCACCCTGCCACCATTTGGAGTATGTGACAGGAAAGTAAGGCCCAAGAATCTTCATGCTATTAGGAACTCCGCGGTTATCTGGCCTGCTTCGAAAATAGGAGAACTGCCCCAGAGAGTGGAAGTTGCATGTCCAAGGTCACAAGACACGTGAGTAGTAGGTTATAGCTTTTCTAGTTTTGCTGTGCCAACAGCGAATGTTCAGACTGAGGGTTTGGTGATCACCTCTGCATGGGTTCAAGATGTCTTCAGCAGAGATCTGCTATGTAAATGCTGACAAGGGGGTTTCTGGGACGTCTTTTTTTTTTATTTCCTTGTTCCTCTCAATCCAGGAAAGGGTGGAGCTAGAAGAGCAGGATCTGCTGTCTCACTGCCCAAGGTAGTTACTATTTTTCTGGGCCACAGGGCCAAGCCGACCGGGAGCCCAGCCACACTCTGATCCCTACCTCTCTCCTCCTGTGGGGACTGCCCCGTCAGACTCCATGGCAGATGTGCCTCATATGGCTCCTGGATTGGGTGGTCACTTGTCCCATGTAGGGCATTGCACTGGTGTGGGCCTGGCACTACCGCTTGTCTGCAATGGGGCAGGTGGTCCTGGGTGAGAGGTCCCGAGAGAAGGTGTGGCCTCCAGAGACCCGGGGCTGGTGCCTGTAAGAAGCCCTCCATCGCTGGCTTTGAGATGGGTCAGCTGGGGCCACAGGGTTGGGCCTGGGGGCCTCGGGCTGCCCTTGGGCACTTCCTGTTCTGCCCTGGCACTAATGTCCAGACCTGTGGTTGGAGGGGCTCCTGCTCTGGGCCTGGGATTGTTCTGCTCGCCACATGGGGGCAATCGCTATTGTGCTCCAACCTCTCCTGTTGTCTTCCCCTCCCGAGCCCCTCACCTGCAGAACTGGCGAGAGTGATTCATGTTTGGGCCGGCCTTAATGTTCCCTTTCTCAGGGTCGTAGATGGTGGTGGCTCTGGCGTAAGCCCCGCCCAGGATGAAAACGAAGCCATTGAGGGTGACAGCAGGAGCATACTTGTTGTCTGTGAGGAGAGCAGGGCCGGCGGGTCAGGGCACCTCTCCCTGGCCTCCCCCTCCCACCCTCTCCTTCGCCAGTGGGCCCTCAGAGGATGGGCTCCGGCAGGCCCTCCAGGGTCACGGGTTAGCCTGAGGACGAGGCCCAGGGCCAGGGGGCACCAGGCAGGCGCCCTAGCTGGCCCTTTGTCCGGGAGGTGGGGTCGGCCTCCCCCTCCTACCACCCCCCAGGTCTGTGCGACCACTGGGCGCGGGGGCCTCTGGCCTTGGGACACTGCGGATCTAACAGTGAGGCGGGGAGGCTGCGAGGCCGCTTCTCACCAATCATCGGGGACTCGATAAAGCTCCACGTGTTGGTCTGAGGAACGTAAGACTGTAGGACGCCGGCAGCTCTGCCCGCCTCGTTCACGCCGCCGAACACGTAGATCTTGCCGCCACACACCGTGGCTGCGGCCGAGTGCACGGCCTTGGGCAGAGGAGCCACAGCCTCCCACTGGTTGGTGATGGTGTCGTACCTGCCGAGGAGAAAGACCAAGGGCCCCACGTCAAGGATGGGCCGCGTGCGGGGCAGGGGTGACAACCAAGGCAGCGGGCGTGGGCAGCCACCAACATCTGCTTCCCGCCCTTGGCGTCACCGCACGGCCCCTGACCACACGTGGCTGGGGGTGCCTCGGAGCAGTGGCTCGAGGCCGCCTGGGATCCGGCCCAGCCTTGCCCTCGCGGCCGGCCTGCCCCCTGAGCCTCGGGGAGCCACCTCGGTGCAGAGTCTCGGCTCCTTTCCCTTGCTCACTACGGCTGCCGGCTCCTAGGCCCCTTCATTCCTCTCTATCCAGCTCATTCTTACCCTTTCGCCAACAGGGCTGCAATGAGCATCTCCCGGACACCCGAGCTCTGGTCTGGAACCTGGGGAACAGCGAGCTGGACCATGGGAGGGGGAAGAGGAGGTGGGAACAGGAGCGGGGACCAGTGGGAGCTGGTCATGAACTGATGCTGCCGTTGCGGAAGGCAGGGCTACCTAGGATGACTCCCGGGCTCTGGCTTGGGAAATCGGAAGGAGGGGGCACCACTCAGCGGACAGGGAATTGAGGTTGGGAGTTTAAGGGAGAGAGATGATTTCAGTTTCATTCATAGGAAGTTTATTTTTATTATTATTTTTAAAGATTGTATTTATTTATTCATTAGAGACACAGAGAGAGGCAGAGACACAGGTAGAGGGAGAAGCGGGCTCCCTGTGGGGAGCTCAATGTGGAACTTGATCCCGGGACCCCGGGATCACACCCTGAGCCAAAGGCAGACGTTCAACCACTGAGCCACCCAGGCGTCCCTTCGTGGGGAGTTTAAAGCATCTGTGGATCTGAGGATGTGCAGTGGGCGGCTCGTGTGCGACCTACATCTTCAGCTTTGGGATCACTGGCACAGAGGTAAGGGCGTTCACAGGGAGTGTGTGGATGAGAACGAGGCTGAGGACACTCTGGGGGAAATGCTGGCTTTGAAGAGCGGAGCTGGGGTCCTTGGAGGGCTGGTAGTACAAAGGACACAGCTCCATGGGTGGGGGATGTGGTGGGAGGACAAGAAGTCCCAAACAGGTTCCTGGGGGTCTTATCAAGGGTACTTGATACAGAATGGGAGGTGCTGAGCTATTTGTGTATCGAGGAGTGAATGGGAAGGAAGGCAGTGGATGTGACAGGGAGAGACTTCTCTTGCATGAAACTTAGCTGGGAAAGGGGCAGAGAAGGTGGGACCTAGAAAAGCATATGGAGGTAAGAGCTGGCTTTTACCGGTGGCACGCTGACGAATGTTTCAAAACAAGTTCCTGAGACCAAAAGTCCTGATATATAGCACCTGCTGATTTGTGATGTGAAATTGGTAGCTCGAAATCTTGGCCGATTTCAAGCTACCAGTGGTACATAGCTGAACATGCCACTGGGAAGAGATGCACAACAGCGTACTGCTGGACAGAATCCCCACCGTATACAGACACACAGACAGATCCGACCCCCAGAACATAGACAGTACAAAATATATAGTATTTAAAAAATGATAGTGAGGAGTTTTGAGTATGGATTTTCTTTGTTTTTTCAGTATAATGTATTTAATTCTAATTTAAATGACTTAATTTTTAGTTAATACCTATAACTAATGACTAGCTTGCAGAATTCCTAAAAAAGGTAATAATCAGCTCTCAGGAGCCAGTATAAATGAACTCTAGCACACCATGGGTTTTGTTTTAATTTTAGGGGAAACGTTTACTTGTGTTTACATGCTGATAGGAAGGAGCCCAAATGGATAAGGAAAGCTTCACTACATATGAAAAGAGAGGGAAGAGCTGATAAAGAGAGGCTCTTGGTAGGGGGATGTAGGTTGGATCCACAGTGGTGAGGGAAGGGGCATCCACATGGGCATGAGAGAGGAAGGCAACGATGGCATGAGTGTCAGTACATATGCAGGACTGATGGCAGGGAGAGGACAGTGTTCTGGATTGATGGCTCCACCTGTGAAGCAGGAGTCCGCGTTGGTGGGGTAGTGGAGTCCATGGGATAAGAGCCTTGATGGGGAAGGAGGAGATGGGAAACACATGCGCTTGAGAGTGGGAGAAATTGCTGACAGGGGCATGCAGCACGAAGGACTTGGTAGACGTTGGAGGACTTCCATTTGTAGGGGGGCCAATCTACAAAATGGTGGGATTTTCTCCACCAGCCTTCCGCCTCTGGGGGTGGGCATGGAGAAGGGGAAGAGTTACAGGATCGAACAGATCTGTGGCATGTGTATCGCAGGACAAAGTGGCAAAGTAAGAGCACAGAGAAGTGATGGAATGTGAATCCCAGACAAAGCGAGGACAAAAGTGACAACAGGAAGCACCTTACGGGGAGAGACTTGGGATCTAACTGACCGGTCAAGCAACTGGGATATCTGAGGTCTTCCGGGGCAGCTTTTGGATATCCATTCTGGGTGTCTCTGTCAATCGTTCCTGCAGGGGTGCTCTCACAAGCACTCACTCTGGACCTTCTACTTGGTGGCCCATCTACCACTCACCACATGGCTCTTTCGAGTGTCCTGGAGCCAAGTTGGGGCCTCTACGGTGGGCTGGGTTTGTCCCAGCACACCTTTCCTGGGAAGGACGCGGGGGGTCAACTTTTCCCCAGGAGCCTCCTTGGGGCCCAACCTCAGTGATCCAGAAGATGGCCTCTCTCAGCCGGTGCCCCTGGCTCTGAGACAGGGGTGAGGGGACAGTGGTGAGATGTCCAGCTCTGTGCCTGCGAAGACTCAGGATTTGAGGAGAGGCTGAAGTACCTTACAGGGCAGCAGGGGCTGATTCAATTAAGCCCCAGACGAATGATATGTGGCTAATAGGCAATGGAGTAAGTGTCTTTTTGGACAGTGTCAGAAGTTCAGATATCTGTTTCTTAAGCCAATATGGCAGAGATCCAACGAGCTCCTGCAGAAGGAGCTGGGTGACAGTGGAAGATTATGTGGCTGTTAGTCTTCAGGCTTTCGGTATAATGGCACATTCCGCCAAATGCGAATTTCCCGAGAGCTTGTTATTCCAGGTGGCTGATTGCCAAGCCACAAGCCCTCCTTCAGCTCAATCTGTCAGCTTCCTGCTTGAGAAGGATATGCTAATGACATGCAAATGACCCTGTGGAGTGAGCACTCTGCTATCATTTATCCGGTAACCACAGCTAGTGCAATATATTGCTATGAAGTATTAGACCTAGTTATTTATATAATGATATAATACAGGTTTGTCTATTGCACTGTTGTTTTAATCTATAATTATATAATCTTGCTCTATTCCTGTAATACAGTAATGTAATATAATTATAATGTACCATATATCTCATTCATTATCAATATAAGAGCAATTTGTACCATTAGTGCTTCCTGGGGAACAAAGCACCTTCGTGTCTGTCCCCATTACCCTGACCTTCTTGTCACCCTGGATTCTCATCATTGCCGCCATGTGGCACAGAAATTACTTGCCCAAAGGAGCTCCGGCTAGGTTCCTCAGGAAGCAGTGGGCGTCCCCTCTGCCGGCATACTGAACCCCACCTGTATGCACACCACCCAGAGATCCTGTCCCTGCAAGGACAGCCACAGGACACCAAAAGGGCTGAGGCAGGGCTCAGGGCACCTGTTATTACTGAGGTTCCCAGGGTGGTCTTGCTCACACGGTGCCCTAGGTGCTATCTCACAGCGGAACAAAGGCCCTGCCCTGGCCCCCAGGCAGGCCGGTCGAGGCTGCTACCCAGCCTTGGAGAACCGCTCTGGAGCCCAAGGGGAGTGGAGCTTGTCCCCCCCTCCTTGGTGCATTTGATCCTCGAACAAATCCCTGTATTTATCAACAAGTATAAGTTTGCAAAATGAGTAATCAGCATCTTAGGAGATTAAAAATAGCTGACAAAAGCAAGACAGGATGACAGATCTAGCTCACTTTACTCCTACATAGAAAATGTCTCCTTTTTCATGTGTTTATTATTGGATGACGAACGGTCGGAAGCTGGTGCTTCTGGAAGCCTTGGGCCGTGCGGGCCGTGCGGTGGGCCCCACAGAAGGCTGTCAGCAACAGGGCTGACCCTGGTTCAGCAGCAGTGTTAATATCCTCATAATCACACAGGGATTCCCCATTAACTCCAAATCAATATGACAATTAAATGTCGTTACTGAGCCATCTCTGGGCTCCACTTGGGGGAGTTAAAAGCCCACAGTGAACATCCAGAGCTTGTCTCACTCTGAAACTATCTTTGCTGTAACATTTGTCAAGTGTCCAATTAGCCACCGAGGGAAAAATACAAATTGAGGGGTATGTGCGGGTCCACAGGCGAGATGTTGTCACCTGGGAAGACGTGCTTTTCGTGACAGCTGATGACGTGGGCAGAGGGTGGTGGTGGGCAAGCATGAGGGAGGCACATGGAGTGAAGGCTCTGGTGATTTGAGCTGTGCCCTCCTGGGTTGGCACCTGGGGCCAGCTCGGCCTAACCTGCTACTCTCAGACGCACTAGTTTCTCCAAAAGCGGGACAGTGCTGAGGCCTCCCCCGTTTGCTGCTGACTCATGAGCCTTCCTGACTTCTTTCTGCGGCTTCTCCCCCAGGTGTCGGTTCTCGGCAAGAATGGTCTCCAGCTCCAAGGGAAACTTGGAGTATTTGCACCCCGAGAGGTGCCCACCTCCAGCCTATGCCCCTTCTGCCTACATCCGATTCCACACTCTGGCCTGTTGTAAATGGGCCTCAGCGAGGAAGCCAGCCTGGCCTTCCAGCAGAGGGCAGGCTTACACACCTGGTCTCTGGCCCATCGCTTTGTATTCTCTTCTGGAGAATTCCAGACGTTTGGCCAGACCCACATGCAGTGACTGTTCCCCGAGTTGCAAGCAGCTTTCCTGGGATGTGTGGAAAATAGGGAGGAAGGGGCTCCCCCCGGTGTGGAGCCTCCCCGCTCAGCAGGGACATGGAGGCACAACCACGAACGCAGGACACCTTTGGGCCATGGGTTCCAGCCTTGCCCTACATCCCTGGGAGGCTCTGGGCTGGTACTTCCAGGCCCCATGTGCCTCCTAGCTGCGCAGGCAGGTCGGCCAAGCCCACAGCTGGGTCTCTGGCCTCCAGCTTATCTGACCCCTGAGTGGGACAAGAGTGTCCCATCCCAGAAGTGGGCAGCTGTTATTTTCCTGCCGCCCCCTCACCATTCTCAGTCCTCAATCTTTGCCGCATTTGGAGAGCCCGGGACTATCGCCTTCTAAATGTCCCGTCTCCGGTTGGCCTCAGCCAGGTCGGTGCTGGGTAGGAGGAGCAAAATGATTTTAGCTTTCGTGACTGTGGCTTCATTACCTCTCCACGTGGTCCACGTTGCCTGCCACACCAAGTCCCCCGAGGGTGTAAATCTTCCCATCGTAGACAAGGCTATTGTGCCGACAGCGGGGGACCGTCATTCTGGAGACGAGGTTCCAGTTATCGAGCAGGGACATGTAGCACCAGACATCGGCCAGCGTCACCCCTGATTCCATCCCACCTGTGGGCAGTATGGGAGGTCCAGAGAGCAGGCAGGGAGTGAGGGAGGCCCACGGCCAGGTGGGCCCAGCCCCAGGGGCAGAAAAGAAGGTTGCACCTGCAGAGTGGACACTTCTGGGCCTTGGCTTTCTTTAGCCCTGGTGTGGGGAGAGGAGCCCTTAGGAAGTCTGTGCCCAGTCCCCAGCCCAGCCCCGAGGGGCCTCACCTGAGAGGTAGATGTTGTCCCCAGCACTCACGACACTGAAGAACTCTCGGTCATAGAAAGGCAGTGAGGCCAGGGGGTACCACTTGTTGTTCTGTGGGTTCCAGCAGGTGACGGCCACCAGTGAGCGCTGGGTCATCCCCACCATCTGACGGCCCCCCACCAGGACGATGACCTCCGCCACACCTGCAGGGACAGACGCACAGCTTTCGGATACACCTCAACAATGTGAGCATTGCCACCTGGCGCCTTTCCGGGGGGACCGCCCAGAGTTCTGGGCTGACCCCACGGCTCCTGTGTTTGGGGTGCTCAGGGCACGTCCCTCCATACCTGCCGAGAGGCGGGGCCGGGTTCGGGGTGTCTGCATCTCCTGGCGGGCGTGGGGCAGCATGTGGTAGCGTTTGGCTTCGTTGACCAGGTCCCGGCACGCTTCGGACGACTTGATGAGTTCCTCGTTGTCAACCACGTTGAGCAGGTAGCTGGGGTGGATGAAGGGGAGGCGGACCACGGCCAGGAGCTCCGCCGCGTACTGCGGGGGCGAGAGACACAGGGTGGAAGGGGGGTCATACAGGTGGAGCCAGCTCTGGTGAGTCATACTGAGTATAGACACGGCTTGCTGCAGCCCAGGCAGTGGCAGTGGGGGCTCCCATCAGCCAGAGGTGAAGAATGCAGGAGGTCAGGTGTGCTGCCCCCCCACCCCCCCGCCCTGGGGCTAACCAGCCACCTGCCTCTTCGCCACATTCCTCCCTGCCCCCTCCCAGGTCCTGGGCTTCTGCTTCACCCCAGGCTGCAGGGGGAATGGAATGAGGATCCTGAGCCCTGAAGAGGTGTTCATGGGGCAGGAAGTCAGGAACAGGCGGGAGGGCCCGGGAAGGCTGATAGGAAGGCACCCCTGTCAGAGCCTGCGAATCCCCAGCCCCAACAGGCTCCCGGAGTGGCATCCCATGGCCTCAGACTGGCACCGGGACCCCTTCACCTGCAGCGGAGGCTTTTCATGAACCGACTCAATCCCTTCCTGCCTGGCAATCTCTTTGCTCACCACTTGGCTTTAGTTTCATGCAACAAACAATTGGTGACAGTCCTGATTGTGGGAGTGTCACCAACACCAATTGTGGGAGTGTCACCAACACCCATAAGACCCGGTCTCTGAGCTTCGGGGGTTCGCAGTAAAATGACAGGTGGGGGAAGGGGGTCATTACATAGAGGGCACTAGTGGGCCTCCAAGAGGAGTCTAGTGGGCCTCCAAAGAGGAGTTTTGGGTGCAGGATAGGAGGCTTCCTGGAGAGGATGACGTCTGAGCTGGGCGCAGAAGGGCTGCAGATTTCTCCAGGCCTCAGGTGGAGAGCGGGGAGGATGCCCGAGGCAGTCACTATTCCAGCTGCCCAACCTGCTGGACTTTCTCCAGGAAGGAATCCTGCCCCTCCCCGCCTGATCGGAGAACCCCCTTCTCTTGGGTGCAGTGGCTGGGCCAGGGTGGAGAGCCCCATGCTGCCCATCCCAGCTGCCCATCCCAGCGCCTGGCCCATCCCTCCCTCCCTTGCGCCACTTCCCGCTCCCCATGCAACGAACTACCCTTGTCGTCCACGCTCAGCTGCCTTGAGGCGTTCCTGGGCCCCAGCTGCCCTGGCTCTGGCCTCTCCTCTGCTGCTCGGCAGGTGGCCTCTGAGCTCTCCCAAGAGCTACCTGGGTCTGCCCTAGCTCCTGGGGGCCCCTCACATGTTAGAACCAAGGCAGTTCCATCCTGAGCAAGGCCCTCGGCCGGTGCTTTCTGGCTCGGAGATCCAATGGGGTGCGACTGATGTCCGGTGACCCAGAAGCCCCTCCTGGGGACCCTGCCCTCCTTTCCTTCTGCCCTGGAACCTGCCTCCGATTTCTCCAGCTGCCCCCTCTGAGGGACTAGCCTTCCCTGCTGTGTGGTGTATGCCGTGGTTTGTCATCTCCAGCACGGTTTCCATTTGGTCTGGGTGCTCCCCACCCCCGCAATAAGCACAGCATGGGTGGGGCTCCTCCTGCCGGTCTGAGGTCACGGGAGCTTCGGCCTGTGGGCCCCGTGGCCTCTGGCTGGCCTGTGTCTCCTTTGGGTGGGAGGCCAACACTTGCAACCCTCTGGCGACTGACCTCCCATCTCTCATCCCTCCGTTCATCTCTCTGCGGCCACGGGGCAGTTCTCTCTGCCCCTGGGCTCCCGGAGGCTCCTGTGTGCTTCCACTGATGGTCAGGCCAGGCAGTCCTGCCTCGGCCACCTTCCTTCACCCCTGCTCCAGACGCCATCCCCACACTGTGCCCTAGAGCCGGGGGTGGGGGAGGGGAGAAGGGGCAGGGCGGGGGGCTACCTGCGCACGGGACACGGGGTCCTTCTTGATCCACTTGATGACAGTCTCATAGACTAGCTCCTCGGCCTTGGTGTTGAGGCTGTCATTGGAGATGTAGGCGATGAAGTCATCCTTGGAGATGCTGAGGATCTCCTCCTGGGCCGCCACCTCAGGGAAGATCTGCAGCGCGAAGGCCTTGGCCATGTGGTAGAGCTCACTGCACTGCATGGCCTCAGCCATGGCCAGTACCCCTAGGCAGTTGCTGGCCGTCAGCTGCTTCTCTGGGGACAAGAGCACAGGGCCACTGACCACAGGGCCCTAGAACAGTGGCCATCTGTTCCTATCACCCGATACTCTGGATCTGTCTCAGAACCCGCGTCCTTGGGACCTGCCTTCAGCATCCGGGGTCCCCACAAGACCACTCTGGTGTCCCTGGGCTGTGGACCTACCTTCGGGTTTTCCTGGGCCCCGTCTCAGGCTGCCTACCCTGGGGCCTCCCTACCTCAGGTCCCAGCAGGAGGACTGAGGATGTGAGGTGTGGAGCGTCAGCTTCCTCACTGCTGTGGCTTCAGAGCTGGGGCCTGGGCTGAGGGCAGGGGTCATGCTGAGACTTACAGCGTCTTCTAAAACTGTGACAGGCTCCCACTTGAGGATGGCACCAGCAGTAACACCCCTCATATGCCCACCTGCCGCCTCCTGCAGGCCTCAGCCTCACCAACCTGGCCTCTGGGCCTGGCATCAGTCTAGTCGGCTCTCCTGAGGTCTGGCTAATGGTTATTTTTGCCTGGATGTGTCTGGGTCAGTGCCGGTGCATACAGTTGTCCGAATTTTCATCTCCAAACGGCCTTGTGACATCCAGCTGCACCCCGAGCTGGACACACAGCTCTTCCCTCTAACGCCTGGCGAATTTCAAATTTCGTGCCCATCCACACCACCCCTTCCAGGCGACCTGGGCGCACCCTCCACAGACTCACCGAGGAAGGACACGCAGACTTTGCAGAAGGTGTGGAACTGGAACTTGCTGGCCGCCTCCAGCAGCGTCTTGGCGTTGGCCGAGTCGATGACCAGGGAGCCCGTGTAGACGAACTCCAGCAGCAGCTCGAGGACGTCGGCCTGCAGGTTGGACAGGACCAGCTCCAGCTTCTCCCGGCCGCACTGGCTGCCATCTTGCACCGACCTAGGCACAGAGACCAGGGTGTCCCTTACCTGCCACCCTGCGGCCACGGCGCCGCCTCCTCACAGGGCTAGATCTCCCTGCTCGCCTCGGTCACGCCCTTCATTTTAGGACTCAAGGGACACGGCAATGACACACCTGAACCTAACGACCTGACACAGGATCTGAAAGAGAAGAGTCTGACCAGAGACGCCCAAAAGAACAGAAAACCCTGCTTATCACTACTTGGCATGTCCATGCAAAAAAAGATGCAAATCAAAAAGCATGAGCTGTGGATGGGGACGAGGACCAGGACTGGCCTCAAAGGGAAACAATACGGTTCTGCCCCGCTGCTGGCTCCCGGGGCTCCGCCACCCGGGGCCAGCAGGTCCCGGCCCCGGGGAAGTGGGGGGGTCCAGCTGCCTCCAAGCGGAGGGCCGCCAACGTGACCCAGGCTCCCAACCGGCCGAGGACACAGCCGATCCGGAGATGCCCCTCGATCGCCCCAAGCTGTCCCGGAACCCGGACTCCAACCCCGCCTACTTCCAAAAACATATTGTTTCCTTTTAGGCATGGAAAGGGAGCCCTCATGACATTGCTTTGAAACTGAGGACGAGACGAGATAGACGGACAGAATGGTTAGAGCCGGGGGAGGGGAAGGGAACAACCAAGGACTTCCGCCACAGACAGCCAGCAGCCATGACCTGGGACCTGGCCCGGGGGGGGCCCTCCTGCCACATGGAACACGGGGTCAGAGGTCAGGGTGGCCTGCGTGTAGAGTGTGCATCGGGCTTGGGAACTGGGGGAGCGGGGGAGGGACACAAATATATAAATATGTTCGTATCTGGTGTCTATAGAAATACAAAACCATTGCAAAGGCTCCTAAGGCCTGGCAGCCGCGCCCTACAGCCGGACCTGGAAGGAAACAGACAAGATGAAGCAGAGATCACACGGGTACAGAAGTGACCAGGAGGAAAGACACCCCGAGCGTTGAGAGTCAGGAGGCAGGTTGTCAGAGGTGGCTGGTTGGCACCCCGTCTCGGCCACTCTGACCACGGGTCCTGCTCCTGCCCGAGGCCGCGCTTGCCACGTGGCTGGGAAGTGACCGCTGGCGTCTCCCCTCCTGAGGAGGCCAGGGGCCCAGACCCTCCTGACCGGTCCCCGGGGCGCCCTGGTGGCGGGCTGTGGGGGTGGGGAGGTGTCCAGCAGCTGGAGCCCCCCGAGGGAGGCTGATTCCTGCGTGGGCAGGCAGCCGGAGGGCCTGTGTGCCCCAGCCCTGCCACGGCAGGCGGGCCTGGCCTCTCTGGCCCTCAGGCTCCCCTTCTGCAAAACAAGAGGCTTGAATTGGAGGAAGTCTAGAGTCCCGTGGAGTTTACGTGACAGAGGCTGGAAACACCTTGCCCAGGAGACTGCTCTACACAACAGAACCGCAAATGCCACCAGGAGAGCAACATTCTCTCCAGTCTGGCCACCAAGGGCTGTTAAGGCACCGATACAATGGGGCGGGGGACAGAGGAAGCTGTGACTTCATTTGGGGCTCCCCTCCCCACAGAATGGCTCATGGCACCGGGCCCTGTGGGGACACTGCCTCCAGGCTCGCAGGGGACGGTGCTGCCTAAGCCGAGGGTCTGAGCAGAGCCCCTTCTCGAGCCCACACGTATACACGGTGTGTGTGACTTTTAAAGTGACTTAACACACCGAGTCCTCTGCTGTCGGGATAGATTTTCATGCTCGGGTAACTTTGTTAAGCATAAAAATAGTTCATTATGTGATCATTTGAAAGCACAGAAATCTAACACCCCAGGTCTCAGAGGCCATCTGGTCGACCTCTTACTCCGGCTTTGCGGCCTCTGCCTTCATTCCTACATGCTGCTGTCTGGCCTCCCCTCCTCACAGCCTTCCTGCTCTGCGGGCTGGGCCAAAGCCGGGCTGCTCCCCTTCTCCCAAGTCACCCCAGCCACTGCTGCCTCCACTCGGGCTGGCCTTCCCGCCACCTACGGTTCCTTAGCAGAGTTCCAATTCTGTGAAGGGCTGGGGTGGACTTCAGCTGTGTACACACACACACACACACACACCCAGGAGTGCATACGACACATGACCCTGAGAACTCCCAGTGTGGGGAGGTGTGTTGGGCAGATGGAAGGCCAGGCAAGTCCTGAGTGCAGAGTTTGATGGAACAACTGTGGTCATGCTCGTGGGAGATGCTTGTCCTGCCCAGAGTCTGAGCCACGGGGAGGGTCCTGTGGACAGGGTGGTGCCTGGATGGCTAACGAGCACAGGGATGACATGAGGAGGCACGTGGGGCGTTGATCATCATGGGTGCTGTCCAGGGTTAGCTGTAGCTGCTCCTTCAGGACCTCTGTGAGTTGCCTGTGGAAAGCAGGGGGCTGCTGGACAAAGGAGCTTTGGGGAGTTGCTGGAGGCCCCTGGGGCCAGATACCAGATGTCATGGGCAGAATGACCATTCCACTTGACTACAGAGGAATACTTGGGAATGTAATGGAGGCTTTGGTGGGGAGCTGAGTTCAAGATCTATAGGGGGTGAGACCCCAGGCACTAAGGCCTTGTGTGGCTCATCTGCACATGTGAGTCCATGGTCTACGCAAGACCTCTGTGGTACTGAGAGAGGCTGGTGGTGACTCTCCATTGCTGGTCATCAGATGGTCTTGGGACTGGTCCTCAGGTCTCTTCCCCATGAGCAGGGATCCCCTGGGAGGCAGTGCCCCTGAGGGGTGGCCCTGGTCACCGGTGGGGAGCCATGTCCTTCATAATTGACTTTTCTGTCCCTGTCTTAGCTGGCTCTTGAGGTCCAAGCATCCTGTTCCACTCAGCAGCAATGGGGTACGGGGAGCTGCTGGTTAGTGTGGCATGACATGGCCTTGCGGGGGGTGGAACAGGGTAGGAATGGTCAGTGATAGCTTTGTCAGGTTGGGCCATGAACCTAACACTAGGGGTGGGAGTATGGGGCAGGCTGGTGCTGTCCAGCCTGCACAGGATCTGGGGCTCTGCCCTAAGACCAAAAGCCCCCAGGCTCACCTTCTCACAGGGTAGTGACACAGCCTCTGCTTGGCAGGCCTGGGTCTGTGGATGTACCAGGAATGCCTCATCCCAAATATTAGAGCGTTTGAGATCCCTCCATCAGCAATTTGCTCATGTGGTTAAGCATTGCCTTCTCCAGACTTTGGTCCTTTGTCTACCCCTCACACACCTCAGGGAGCAGATGCTTTCATTTTACAAGTTAGATATGGAATAATGGGGGGAGATCTGTGGGGCAGCGATGGATGGGGGGGCAGTCATGGAGCAGGTGGTGAATATGGATGGCACCCCGACCTGCTCAGGAGGATGACTCCACTCTTCCAATGCAATTCCCACCCCGCTGTGTGTGTAGGAGCTCAGGCACGTCGCCAGCTCCAGGGCACCAACCCGGCCCACACTAGCCTCACTGGGTCCCGGGGACCTTCAGAGCTCAGGCGGGCTCTGGCCCACCCGTGGTGATTTGGCGATGCATCTGACTCACATTGTTCTGCTGGTCTCCGAGATGTGTGAGTCTCTCTTTTTCTGATCTGCTCTTCCAGCCACACCTGTCTGTTCTACCAGGAAAGGGGTGCAGACTGCCACCCACAAACACCCAACTTCACAGGGAAGGAGGGGAAAGGCAGCATATGGCTTGACTATTGTGTTAACGTTTGTTGGGCAACCCTACCTCCAACATCTGTGTCACTCAATTAGGTAGATCCCTTTAAGTTTCCCTGGAGAGAAGGATGGAGGGAGAAGCCCAGTGCCTACCCATGGGGCTTGTGAAAATCAGCTTGGCCCAATCAGTGTGTCCATCCATTTTCATTTAATACAAAAAGAAAATAGAGTTCAAATGTGCCATTGGCTCCAACAGACTTGGTGAGAAGAGGGTTTCGGCTGGAAGGTAGTGCCGGGTCTCTGGCCCGCTTGGTGTGATGGGGGCAGCTCTTCTCCGGGCTCCACATGTTGTCCCACCCAGGCTTGGGCGCCATGTTCGCAGGTGCTGGCAGGGAGGGCCGTACGTCTGTGATCTCTGAAGGACTATCCCTGTCCTCTGGGATGGGGCCTGCAGCCTGCCGGGCCAGGGAGTCTAGCCAATGCCTCCAGTGGCACCAACCATGCCTGAGGGCTCCTTGGCTCCTGGGGATAAGTGAAGGGACTTCTTCATGGGCTCCCCAAAACAGCCAGGGCAGATTCAGGCCCTGTTCAGAGGGGTTGAGAAGTGCCTCTGGACTTGGGAGGCTGTAACCCCAGAACGCCACTAACTCTAATGGCCACTCAAAATGGCCTTCCCCCTTCCTGAAGCCTGGGGCTCAGTCCACAGAATCCTGGTGGGGGCCCCTCCGGCCTGGACGCAAGCGAGGTGTGGTGATGGCGCAGCCCTATTCCACACATTGTCCGAGGACAAAGCCGAGGCTCCTCTTCCTGCTGTGCTTTCACCTCTGATTGTCACAGGGACTCAATGGGATGACAATGGGGTGTGGAGGCAGTGGGGGGTCTCAGCACCGCTTTGCTCTGCGCCTCCTGACGGCCTCATGTGCTCTTCTCCGTGGCCACCCAGAGCCCCTCCCGTGCTCCTCACTCCAGAGGACACGGCCTGCTCCCGGGGACGGGGGCAAGTGGCCACAGCCTAGGTACCTGTTTCAGGTGAGGATTGTGTCTTCTCTTGCACAGATCCAGTGGCCAGTTTACAAATGTTTCCAACAGATACACAGGGGCGCATGTGGGTGCACACACGCGTGCGCGCGCACACACACACACACACACACACACACTCTGCATCCTTTCTCCTGGCCTATCTGTCCACACTGTCAACCCTGAATTTTATTTTCTTTCCTTATAGGCTTCATGCACAAGACTACAATTTTGTTCCTCTCTGGGCTAGCAAATGGACAGTAAGAGCATGAGCTTTGGAGTCAGACCTCAATTCCCATCCCAGACCTACTGGTTACTTAAAATCCTCTGGGCCTCAACTTCCTCATCTGCAAAGTGGGCATATTAATGGTACCTGCTTCTGAGGGTTAGTGGGGGGATTTTCAGGATGACATCAGACATCTCTACACGTCTCCCTGTGGGCTGGGTCGTGGCCTTGTCAGGGAAAAAAGACAAGAGTCTGAAACAAAATAAGGGAAGACTATGGAAAGAAGCTGTTGCAGCCACACCAAAGGGACATACACACGTGAGGAGAGAGCCTGTGGGCAAAGTGGGGGGGGCGGGCCCGGGGCTCCTGGGCAGCCGAGCTAGTCGGGAGAGGACACCGTGACACCTGGCTGTCCCGCTCACTGCCTGTCATCCGTATGGAACACACAGCTGACCGTGACACCTCCAGGCTCGGCCAAGGCTGGGGTCCGGCCCCTATGCTGGCCTCATTCCCTCCATCGCCACCTTGCACCCGGCACTGTGGTGACACTGAATTCCTTGCTGTGCCTGGACACCCTGCTGTCCCGAGCTGGCTCCTGTCTGTCAGCCGTGCTCTGTCCCCCTTGTCAGCCTGGGCAATTCCCATCCTCTGTTCAATACCCATGCCAGATACCACCACATCCGGGGGCCGTCCCTGAACACCCCTCTTCCCACAGCTCAGCGCTTTGCCAGTGAGCCTCTATCCCCCTGACTGTGCTCAGTCTGCTGTCCTGCTCTTACTTCTTTCCACCCCCTTCCCCTGCCCGGCTGAGGGCACAGACCTGCCTCATCTGGTGTTTCCTGTGAGACCTGGCACCCAGGGGGCTCCTCGTTCGCTGAATGACTTGGTTTCCCCATGTCTGCCCCATGGCCCCGGGTGAGGGGGTGTCCACACTGGGGTCTCCACTGGCTGGGGGCTGGGACAGCGTCCTCACTGGGGCTGGAGTGGTGACTGTGTGCCGGGTCCCAGGACGGGGGTGGGCAGGAGTCCAGCCTGAGCCCCCAGGGGTGCGGGTCCTGGGGCGGCAGGGAGGCGTCACCCTGCCCCTGACAGTCTCCCTACGGCCCTCATGAGAGTAAGGACCGGGACACCACGTGGACACAGACTGCCCCTACTCTCTCTGGTTCCCTAGTGCAGCCGCCGGAGCGGGCAGCGCCTGCTTCGGGCTCAGCGGGCAGGGCCCCACCTCTCCTCCTGGGCCACCCTGGCCGCTGCGCCGTCTCCAGGGTCACACGCAGACTGAAATCACGTGGTAGCACCAGCTGCTCCTGAGAGTGTGCACTTCTCCAGGATTTTACATGGCCAGAGAGGACATCATCTCACTGCAGAGTCTACTTTCCTCCCCACAGGAGGAATTTGTTTGCAGCTATGGGCAGGAACGATGATGTACGTACGCCAAGGTTAGGACAAGGAAAGTAGAATTTAAAATGGCTGCAAATTAACCTTGGGACCTTCAACCACAGGGGCGCCCCTGGGCCCGGCCTCAGCCTCCCCTCCTCCGTGAGTGCCCCTCCTGTACGCCCATGGAGCCTCCCCAGACCTCAGACCTCTCTGGGCTCAGATCCATCCATCTGGCTGCCTACCAGGCATCTCTGCTTGGGCATCTGTCAGCCACAAGCCTGCCAGGCCAGACGCTCAATTCACCATCCCCGCTAGCTCTGCCCTGACAGTGGTCCTCGGACCCACGTCCTACCTTGTGACCTCACCTTTCTCACATCCTGGGGCTGGTACATGGGAAGCCTCTGCAGGGCTGGCCGTGCCCACCCCCCGACACTGCCACTCGGGGATGCTGGAGCCTGAAGGAAACCTGGATGTCGTTGGAACCAACCTCCTGTTTTACAGATGAGAAAACCTGAGGCCTGAGAGAGAGGACGTGACTTGCCTAGGGTCATAGGACAAGTGGCAGAGTCCGGTGTAGAACCCAGGTCTCTTAGCTCCCGGGGTGGGGGGTGCCCTCTCCCTTCCAGGGACTGCCTCTTAGCTCCAGTGCCCCCATCCTTTCCAGGTAGGGTCACTGAGGCACATCGTACAGTTCTTTCACCTTCAGGTGGCCATCCTGTTCCCACTGCTCTCAATGGTCCCCACATCCTCAGACCAAGCCCAGGGCTGTAGCCCAGGGATTGGACTTGCCTGCCTATCTCACCCCAGCTCACACCCATCTCTGGGAAGGCTCTCTTCCCCTCCACACTGCTTATGATGGTCTCTGTCCCAACTTTTCATTCCAGGCAACCCATGCCTTGTCTGGAGCGTTCTAGAACATTCCAGAACATTCTTTGTATTCTAGAACATTCCAGGCAACCCACCCTTTGCCTGGAATGTTCTTCCTCCTTCTTTTTTGGCCTAAGAAGCCTTCACGACTTTTGGGTTCCCACCAAGTGGTGTCCTCTGTTGTGAAAAAGTTTGGTTTTACACGTAAGGTATCTAAAGACAGTCAAAGGACTCCTGTGCTCCTCTGGCCCACATCTCTCTAGCCCAGGGCTGGGCCATCACTGAGTACCAACCTGCCCCTGCATCCTGCCCGCTCTGTGCTCTCCAGCTGGTCTGTAGCAGGGACCAAGGCCCTAGGATGCTGGTCACTGCCAGCACCAAAATTTGCCAAGAGTGGTAGCACAAAGACCTCCCTTGGCCTGAAGAAGCCACTGGACATGCCCCTTTACCCCAGAGCTCATGCCCCTGACCCCTGTGCTTGGACAGAGAGGACCCAAGCACTGGGGGTGGGAGACCCAAGCTGTCCATGAGGCTGGAAGTCACAAAGAGCCTGCCCCTTCCTGCACGGCTGGGGCCAGCGCGGCTGGGTGGGGCTTGCACGCCGGGCACAAGAGATTGGAAAGGAGATGCCAGCCAGTGTGCCATCCTGAAACAAAACACAGTCACTCTGGGGTTAGTTGGCAAGTCCAAACACAGCATTGGGAAGCAAGCAGAGGTCCTGTCCTCCCACTCTGAGCCGAGTCCCAGCTCAGCGTCCGCCCCGGAGAGGCTGCAAGGCAAAATGAGCAGCGGCATTAATCTGCTGATGGGTGAGAGAAACAGGAGCGTTACCCTGGGCCGGCCCCCTCGGCTGCTCTCCCTCACTAAGGAGCTAGAAGGTGGCCCCTGACTTGTTTGCGAGGGTATGAAGCAGACAAATTAAAAAAAAAATCAACAAAATGGAAAAAAGAAAAAAAAAGATGCTCATGCACCATTAAACTCATTCAGGTAGAAATAGCCGGGGCAGAGGGCGGAGGGGAGGGCGCAAAGGCTGAGAGAGACCGTGTTTAGGACACACCTGGTCTGTGCTCAGACAACGCCGCTTTCGGCTCAGTGTACAAGTATCAAGGCATGCAGCGTGAACGAGGATTCGGCTACAAGTCTCTTCTCCCCGACTCAAGCTGTGGAAAAGCGGCCCCGGGGGGCGCCTTGTGCTCCTCAGCAGGGGGTTGGGGGGCAGTCTGGTCGATGTGCTTTCCTGGCATTAAGTTCACTATCGACAGCAGTGATGATGGTGCCTGGGACCCTGTGCTGAGCCAATGGGGACGGTGTGCAGTGGTCCCTTAAAGTGGAGTCTAAAGTTCTCCTAATCCCAGGGAGGGCTTGTGAGCCACTGAGAACTCGGGATCCTCGGGGCAGGGCAGGGGTGTTGTCTACTGCTGGCAGAGGCCCCTGGTGACCAGCAAAGCTGCGTGGGGAGGGCTGGGGGCAGTGGCTGCTCTGAGGCTGTGTGTGAGAGGGCACTCGGGAGGAGGGGGGGGAGGAGAGATGGCTACTGGCTCTGTGACAGGGAGTCACGCTTCAGGAACCTGCAAGAGAGGGAAGGAGAAAAGACACAAAAGCGTCCTACAAAGGAACAGACCCGACCACAGCTGGAAGGAAGGCAAACCTTTGAATCAGGTCCTTGAAATACAAGCTGCAGGAAGCTAGAACATTTTGGTGGACTTCAAACTCTCTGCCTTCAACAACAATTTTCAGGTCTGTAAACGCTTTCGCTCTGCGCTGCTGGTTCAATTCCTTCAACATTTCTGCAGAACAGAGAAGACAGACAGGGCCAGGTTCCCATTAAGAGGTTTTTTTCTTGTTTTGTTTTTTTTTAACCAAAAATTTTTCTTTCAAGAAGTAGAGAAATAGGAAAATACTTGATACTGTTTCTTGGCAAGACTGGCTCAACACAGATTGTCAAAAGAAGTCACAAACAATGCGTCAACGAGCAGCAACAGGAGGAGCCACGGAACCAAAGGAACCACAACTTTTCAAAGCAAAAACAAAAACAAAAACAACCAAAACCAAAACCAGAAAACCCCCAAACAAACAAACAAACAAACAAAAAAACCCCCAAACCAAAACAATACAAAAAAAAAATCAAACCCAGAAATTGAAAGGCTGGGGGAAAAGATTCCCATACCGACAATTGGAAACATAGAGAATACATTATCACAGACAACTAAAAACTATTGTATAATTACAGCACAACTTCTCCAAATGCCAATGAGTGCTGATGGGTCTGATACCAAGTAAAGCATGGCATTGTGATGTCAGATGGGCTGGATATGGTTCAAAGGAATAAAAACCACAAAACCTGCAAAAACAGCGTCCCTTATGTTAAACACTCAAGCCATGGCATGGGGTGAGCTTCTCAGAGAGGGGCCCCCGAGGAAGGACGGGGTGGAAGGGGAGCCCGGAGAGCCCCTCCTTCCATCGCACACCTCTGGGGCTGTTGGGGAAGGCTGGAGAGAAGCAGGGGCTGCGCGCGCCTCCTCCCATTTCCCTGGGTCATCCTCTTGGGGCTCCCACCCTCAGCTGGGGCTTCAGCATGGGAGAGCCCGGTTTGTAGCCCCAGCAGGTCCCAGGAAGTGCCCTCTAGGGCTTTCCCACCCTGACGCACACCTACCTTTGCCTGGTGTCTTGGCCACCTGAGGCTGGCACAGAGTATCCCAGGCCTGTGGGCTCCAAGCCTGGGGATGCCTCCTAGACCCACCTCAAGACTCAGAAGGGGGGAGGAGAGCCTGACAGCTACCCCGGTTCGTTGGTATAAACTCTCATTAACAAAAGTTAGGGCCTTCAGATGACCAATGCTCCCACTAGCCTCGCCTTGCCTGCCTGCCCCCTGGAACCCCTAGTGGCTGGTAGTGGACATCAGAGGCCCAGATTCTTGGGCCAGGATGACCTGGACTGTTGTCAGGCTGAGTTTTGTCCTTTGGCAGGTAAATGGGGGTGGGGTGTCTGCAGAACTGAGCCCTGCTTCCAAGCCACTCGCCGTCACCCTGAGCCCTCCAGGTCTATACTGCACCCGGGCTGGTGTTCCAGAATTACCCTCCGCATGCCCTGCTCAGCCTGACTAGTCATCTCTGTCCACATAGGCCTACACTGGCTGCCTGTCAAGATTCCCTCTTGAGCCCAGCTCTGTCTCTGGACAAGCCCCTGTGCTCTCTGAGCCTCTGTTTCTATATCTGCAAAATGAGGACAGAGGCTCCCTGCTTTCTTCCCAGAGCCTGGTGAAAATCCCTGAGCCTGAGAAGGGGCTTGTGGGCTTTGCAGTCAGGCCAGCCTTTCTTTTTGAGGACGCGCCGGGTTCTGGCTCCACCGAGGACCAAGGCAGACAGTGAGAACAGGGGTCTGAGTTGTGTGGCAGTGCTGAATCACCACTGACCCCACATCAGGCCAAGCACCTGCAGGGGTGTGTGTGGGCCGCAGGCTGGGGCCTCCGGAAGGCTCCCAGTGGGTGTGCTAAGACCTGGACAAGGGAGACCAGCAGGCCCAAAGCCCTAGGTGGAGGGTGTGGAGGGTGCCTGTGGGGCAGATAGGGAGCAAAGCAAGGTGATTGTGTGTGTGTGTGTGTGGGGGAACCAGGCAGGGTCAGACCTCAAGAGCCTTGCCAGGGGCTCCAGCTTGGTTTTGTGTGCACCAGGGAAACCTGGGATTCTGTTCAGGGGAGTGACAGGTTTGGACCTGGAGGCCAGACACACCCCTCTGGCAACCGCGATAGAGGTGGGATGGTGAGGAATGATGGAAGCTGGAGACCAGATGGGAGATGGGAAAGCACTGGGCCTCACATCCAGGCCTGGTGGGGGAACCTCAACTCTGCCTCCTATCTGCTGTGTGACCTCGGGAAGGTGTCCCTGAAGCCTGTTTCTCCTTTGTTGAAAGTTAAATGAGCTAGCCCATGGTAAACTGTGAGCTGTGGCCGGGGCACACAGTAGGTGCTCAACGGGCGGCAGGCACCATGTCCTCGTCGATGGCAGTGATCGCTTCACGATCTAAGTGAGAAGTGACAAAGGCCTGAGCATCAATGGTGACAGAAGGACAGAGAAAGACGAGTATTTAGACCGTGAAACTATGGCCCTCAGCGCTGGAGGGATCGTGGAAGCCACAGGTGCGAGAACTACTTCTAGGTTTCTGGGGGCACGCCGGCAAGAGAGGGAATGGTGAGTTCAGTCTGGGGTTGGGGTGCGGACCTAGGGGACACTGTAGGGAGAGGTGCGGGAGGTGGTGGCTGGGGCCTGGGCCGGAGGCGAGGCCAGTGGGACCTGCAGCCTGAGCTTGTGGCCTGAGCAAGGATACGATGCGGGGTGATTGGGGGAGACGTGCAGGGTCCAGCTGGGTGGAGGCTAACGGCTTGCTGCACCCACACAGCAGCTCCAAGACTTGAGCCACCAACTGAATTCACTCCTGAAACAGGAGCCAGGTGGTGATGTCAGCTTTTTGAGTGAAGTCATGAGGGGGTTAAAGAGTTCCAGGCTGGAATTCCAAAGAGCTGGATCCAGGTTCTGGTTCCAGCTTGGCCACTAATTGGCTGCGTGACCCTGGGCAAGTTGCCCCAGCTCTAGGTGCTTGATCCCCTGGAGCATCAAGAGGCACCTGCTCTGTTGCCTCCCAGCCGTCTCGCTGCAGTGAGTGACGGATGCAGCTGCACGCCCGCTGCCTTAACCATGCCCAGGGGGCCAGGAAAACACAGTGGTTACAAAATACCACTCCTCCTGGGCCCAAAGTGTTCTGATTGTCTTTGAAAGCTCTGACTTCCAACCAAGGTCCCAGCAACGATGATGTGTGCAGCCTCAGCCCGGCCCTACTGCCTGCCGCCCCGGGACTTCTGGTCAGAACTGGGAGGTGCTTGGAGATCCAGGTCACCGTCTAAATGCGAGCACTTTCTACTCTGACTTTGCGGAAATCTGGATTTAATAGCTGGGCAGGATTACTCAGTTTCGGAAAAAATGTTCAATTTATGAAAGTGCTCACCAGGGGATTCCTTTTTCACAGCAGGGCCCCAAGTGCATTCAGAGTATTGATCAGGCTGTTTGTGCTTACTGCTGCCGGCTGAGTGCCCAGCTGGAGAGGGACAGTGTCTCGGGGCATCGCGACCCAGGATCCACGGGAGGTCAGCACCGGCTCCAGGCACAAGCTGATCTCCTGTCTGCACCCCTACCTACCCCCTCTGTCTCAGCCAAGGACTGAGATGTGTGAGGGGCTTGGAGGAATGTGGGGTCCTGGGGAAACTTTTCAACCAGCCATGCTGTGCCCAGTTTGGGCAGTTTGGGGGCTTTGAGGTGGAGCCTGGGGGGGCTGAGCCTTGGGGGAAGACTTCAGTAGCACCCCTGCACCCTCAGAATCTGACCGCTTCAGGCTTGTGGAGGAGGAGAAGTCTTGATCTCAGGGTCTTTCCTTGTTGGCTGATATCAGGGTATTGTTTTCTGGCCTCTGGGGTTTTGGGTGGGATGCCCCACCTGTGCCTGTAGGACCCCTCCCCCTTACCTGGCCGCACCATGGGAACTCTCTGCTGCTCAGACTGCTGGGCAGAAAGCACAGGCCCAGGGACACTGAATCTCCCCGCTGATTCCTCTCCTCCCCACACCAAGCCCTGCCTCTTTAACAGCCTAGAAATCTCTGCCTTCCATTCTCTTTTGGCCTCAGGAACACCCAGGCCCCCTTCTGAGCCACCACACTCTTCACCTGAGTCAGGGCAGCAGCCTCCAAAGATGTCTCTTTGTTTCTGCCCCTACACCATCCAACAACATGGCCATCCATCTCTGCTTAAATAAACCCTTTAAAGCCAAGCAGGGGGAGCAAGTCTCCTCCACTCCCCACTGAAGCCTCCCTGTACCCCAGGCTGCCAGCCTTCACCTTTCTCCCTGCCCTCTGCCCCAATCTCTCCTCCTCCCTTCTTCTTCTGGCTAATTACAATTTTGTCCTGCAATACCAGTTAAGGTGTCACTGTATCCCCAAGCCTCTGCCTCCTCCCCCTCCTCCTCTCATATCCCACCACCCTTCACACTCCTCCATCCTCCCACAGCACCCATGTTTTCTTCTTTAGAGCATACTGTATGTTGTAATGACTTATTTATGTGTATGTCTCCGGACTTGACTGTGATTTATTTATATTTCTATCTTTAACATTTAGCACAGGGCCTGGTGTATATATACGACTGGTGTGGTAGATGGCAAAAATTCTTTGTCTCCCCTCCCATCATGGGGCGGAGTTAATTTTCCCATTCTTTGCTTCTTGACTGCCCTTGTGATTTGCTTTGACCACAGAATGTGATTGAAGGGACACTGCGCATGTGAGCCACAGCCTCAAGAAAATCTGCTTGATTTTGCTCACTCTCTTGGGATCCCTGCCACTACCACCCTATGAACAAGCCTGAGTGAGTCTTTTGGAGGCGAAGAGGCCACATAGAGCAGAGATGAGCCATTTACACCTGCCAGCCCCCACCAACATCGGCTGAGCCTGACTTAGATCAGCTGAGTTCAGCCCAAAGTGCAGACCAGAATCATAATCTAAATCAATGGTCATTGTTTTAAGCCATAAAAATCTTAGAGTTGCCTGTTATGCAGCAAGAGCTAACTGATATAGGAAGCACAAATAAATGAGAGGGCTCAAGTGCTCATGGAACTTCCCCTGTGTCAGTCTCTCCTTTATGGTAGCGTTCAAAGCTAATTCTGTTTTTGTTGTTGTTGTTGTTGTTGTTGTTGCAGTAAAATTTATTATCATAACTATTTTTAAGTGCACAATTCAGTAGTATTAAGCACATTGACAACGTTGTTCGGTCAATCCCTAGAATACTTCATCTTGCAAAAGTGAAACTCTGTATCCACTCCCCTCTTCCCCAGCTCTTGGGATTGACCCTTCTATTTTCTGTCTCTGAATCTGAGTACTCTAGGCAGCTCAAATAAGTGGAATCATGCAGTATTTGTCTTCTTGGGGCTAGCTTATTTAACTTAGTATAACATCCTCAAGGTTCATCCATGTTGTTGCATGTGTCAGAAATTCCTTTCTTTTGAAAGCTGAATGCAATTCTGTCATATGTATGTACCACAGTTTGTTAACCTATTCATTTGTGATGGATGCTTGGGTTGCTTCCGCCTTTTGCCTATTGTGAACAGTGCTGCCATGAGGCCAATTCTTGACACTCTCTGATGGACATCTGTAAATACCCCATCTCAAACCCCATTTTAAGTGGCAAGGGAAGCTGGCTCTGTGGACCCAGCACCAAGTGGCATCTGAGAGAAAGAGGACACTGGGGGGTGTTGGCTGGACCTGGATGCTGTATTTAGAGAAGAGGGAGGCCACAAACAGAACCAAGCCTAGAAATGACATTGCTGCAGCCAAGCTTCTGCATATTTTTCACCAAACGACACGAGTTATTTGTCAGAGACTAATGGGCTCATTCCAGCTGGACTAGAAGGGCTGTCTGAGGTGGTAATAAAGAGGAAGAGATGTCAAATATTAAAAGGCAACGCATTTCAGTGGCTTTGCAGCAGAGAAGTCCATTAAATCAGAGCCCCGAGAAAGGTTGTACAGCCAAATAATTTTTTTTCAGAGCTCAAGAAAGAACCCAGCTAGGTGATAAATGCTCCTGATTCCAATGGTATTTATAACACATATTTGATAAAGGACTTGAAAAAATTATAAACTCAGAGCAGTTGTGAAATGTACTGAGAAAGCCCAGCAAAGACTGTGTCATGCATGCCCAGAGAATAATTCACCCAGAAGTGGAGGAGCTCAGCATGTGCAGACACCGTGGGGACAACTGGTGGTTTTACACAAACAGAGCTTCCTGCTGCTGCTGTTCAGTCAGGCCACAGACGGTTGGGGACAGGCTCCTGCCCCTTCCTCCCTAACTGATCAGATGTACACATCCCCTTTTCCAAAGAACAGCTCAGAATTGACCTTGTGTGCCAGCTGGGCTCTAGCTTCTGGGTAAGACAGGATAAAACCACCTGCAGACTGCATGCCCAGCCTGAGTTGGAGGGCCAGTCCTCTCCCGGGAAGTCATACCAGCCCCAGCCGAGGGCCTGACAGCCTCACACAGGCAAGTTCTCCCTGGAAATGGGTGCTTCTAGAGAAGAGAAGCATGAAAGACTCAGATTTCTTGCCTGACTTAGAGTTTTGTGAGGAGACCTTCTGGTTGTCCTGTTGTCCAAATGGAAATTCCTGCCATTTATCTGAAAGGAAAAAAGTCCTAAGGACAGTCACCACCTCTCACCAGCCTGCCTTTTCCAAGTCCAATGCTGGATGACAAGACCTATTTCTCAGGCAGTTAAATTTGGCACTGAAGGGCTGTTCCGTCCCTAGAACCCCTGCCCCAAGGTTGTACACTAGGGGGTGCTTGATATGCATGTGCTGGGCAGAATTGAGGGTTACCTTCCAGTTGGAACATTCTCAGGCCCTCCAAGATGATACAAAAGTCATTAAAATTTTAAAAAATCTTCATTAAGGGCAGCCCAGGTAGCTCAGCAGTTTAGTGCCAACTTCAGCTCAGGGCCTGATCCTGGAGACCCAAGATCAAGTCCCATGTCAGGCTCCCTGCATGGAGCCTGCTGCTCCCTCTGCCTGTGTCTCTGCCTCTCTCTCTCTGTGTCTCTCATAAATAAATAAATCTTAAAAAAAAACTTCATTAAGCTGCAGAGGTAGGGGCAGACCTGTGGCTGAACAAGGAAGGCCAGTGGGCAAACCCCAAAGCTGCGGTCAGAGGGAAGTGCCCTGGATTGGGTGGCCATTGGCAACTGTTAGTCCTTCCTCCTCTCAGAAAAGTAGTTTTCACTTGGCTTCTTCTGCTGCTTTGAGGATGAAGACCTAGAGGTGATGGGCACACTCTGAATAATAGAGGATGAAAATGTTGTAGGGGTCTGGGCTACAAGGCCTCATGGGAAGTCCAGGGCTCAGGAGAGTTAACAGTATGCAGACAGCTCTGCAGGAGCTAGGGACGCTAGGCTAACATTCTGAAGCTTGGATAGAGGGATATGCAGTGAATGAAGCATCCTGGCAAGTCAAGTCAGGACACTGAAGAACTTTGTGGGGACCAGAAGCCTGAAGGTGGGGTTTGTAAGTGCCAGGAAGGCCATAGCAGATGGGCTGGGAGCAGCTAGGAAGTCAGAGGTTTGGAAGGAAGGTGGTCAGACAGTCCCTCTGAGGCAGAAGTCCTCCTCTAGAACTTGGCCCCAAGGAGGTGGGTGCCCTGAGGAGCCTTGGTCCTTAGGACTAGGGGAGGATGAGACTTCTATCTGGCCCCAGGGAGAGAGCTGAATCTGTTGATGGGGTGGGGCTGGGGAGCTCACCCCTCCACCTGTGCCCCGTGAAAATCCCTAAATTCTGCCTACAGCATATTTAGAGACACTGCTTCTGTTCATTGGAGGGTAGATTGTGGAAGGTGGGGTGGCGGCTGGTTCTCTGCTAGAGGGACTACAGAGTCCAGAGGCCAGGAAGGATAGTGCGGCCATGTTGAGACCCAAATTCAGCACCTCGGAGAGCTCCAAGCACCCGGGGTCAGGGCAGAAGGTGCGGAGGGCTCTAGAGAGGTTAGGGGTGCCGAGACCACAGCTGGATAAGGCTGAGGCATGGACATCCCCTTTCTGTCTGGTCTTGCATCTGTCCCACCCACTTGCTTCCTCACTAAACAGGTGCGCTGGGCAAGGGGGTGGGGTGAGGGTCCCAGGGACACATATGAATGAACACATTCACAGACCCGAGGAGCTTATGGTTTAACAGGGGACACACTAAATGACTGTGGTGCCAAGTGAGGGGAATTTTACGGGGCAGGCGCTGGGTAGAGGAGGCTCAGAGGAGGGCCTGCTGGCTGGCTTGTGGAGCACAGGGAAGACTTGTGGGGGGATGGTGAAGATGTGTAACAGCTCACCAGGTGGGTTGGGGGGCAAGGTGTGACCACATGCATATGTATGTGTGTGTCTGAGCGTGTGGTGTATGTAAGCATGTGGGCAAGAACATATGGTGTGTGTGAATGTGTGGTTGTATATGAGCATGCATGTACATTTACAAGCATGTGTGTGTGCATGTGTGCATGCATGTGTGTGTGTGTGTGCGCGCGGTGTAAGAGGCAGGCCCATATTAGATTGTGGAAGAAACACCCAGAAGACTGAGGGCCATTAGTGAATTTTATGAGAGGCTGAGAGTCAGGTTTGTCTCTTAAACTCAGAAAGTCTGCTCAGAGTTAACCATCAGTGGCTTCACCCCCATACCTCTCACACTCTGCCCCCACCCCTGGTCTTTCTACACCATCAAGCCCTGCCTTTCTCTTATTCCAACCCATTCTGCTGCCCCTCTTCTGAGTTTACCAAGTACAGGGCCCTGGGCCCAGAACTCGGGTCGGGGTGGGAGATACAGAGGAGCGGGGGCAGCAGATGATGAGCAAGACCGTCCCTGTCCCAGGGAATAGTGCAGCTTGGTGTAGACACAGGAGCTACATCAGTGGTGGTGATGAAGGCCTTCTGAGGAGGAGAGACAAGTGGCCCAGGGAGGGAGGGTCAGGGTGGGGTGACCAGGAAGTGCAGGTGGCACTTCAGTGGCAGCTAGCTATGTCACTGGTGGAGAACCAAATGGACATAACAAGGAGTATCATTCTTAACTTACTAGTTCGTAGTCTAACACTAAATACACATTTACTGAGGGCCTACTGTGTGTTAGGACCTGGACCATGAATATGACACTGGTTTCCATCCTCAAGGAGCTCACAGTCTGATGGGGGAGGTAGATGCTGCAGTGGACAAAGGTCAGTTGGGTTGCTTGGCACCAGGATCCCCTTCTACTGGGGAGAACTCCAAGGTGGGCAAGGACTGGGTCCTGTGAGGTGAGTCCAGAGTGGGCAGCTTCCTGGCAGCTGGCAAGAAGCCATGAGACCTGGGATCAGGAGTCTGATGAAGTCCTAGGGTGGAGAGTAGAGCCAGCCATCGATGGCCACAGTGGTTGTGGTGAACTGGCGGAGCTGGTGGCCCAGAGGTGCTTGAGTAACCCAGGGTGGGGGTGGGGGGAGACAGTGCTCATGCGTCCTGACCCTGTGATGGATCTGTGGGTGCTGCCCTACTCCCCAGCCTCAGATACCTGTTCTGTTTAACTCTGAGAGCTGTGGCCTATGGTTGGTGTCCCACGACCCTCAGTGGCACAGACACAATGCATCTGTGTTACACTGTGTCGTGTATACCAAAGGTATATAAACAGCACTCGTAGCAGAGCCTACTTGGGGTAGAGGGGAGCGTGGAGGTGGAAGGGGGAAGGCCCACGGGGATGGGGGACTTGCGTGGTCTTGGGAGGAGAGTGGGCCTTGTTAAAGGTGGACAGGAGGGCATTTTTGTTAGCAGTTTGCCTGTGCAAAGGCCCAAGTTGCACATCAGCACACTGCAAGGGCAGTGAGAAGGGCCGGAGTGGGGGTGGCTGGGTGGAACAGAAGCTGGAACACCAGCAAAGCCCCTTGACAGGGGCAGGAACCATAGACTGGGAGCTGGGAGGAAAACTGAGAAAGTCACCTAGATCATCTGGAGCGTAGAAGGGTGGGATGGATGGAGGGCCAGTGTCTGGAGAAAGCCAGACCCCTGCCCCGAGGGGCTGCTGTGTTAGGATGCTGGGCAGTGAGGATGAGGCCTGGCCTTTAGCCTGGTGAACAGTGGAAGGGGCCCTGAGCTTGATGGGGCTCTGAGCTCTGATGGGGAAGCACAGGTTTTTAAGTGTCCATGCGGGGCTGGGGCTGAGGCTGAGGGAGGGATTTTCCTAGCACCGTCTCCATCTTCAGGCCAGACTACCTCCCGGCTGGGCCTGGGGCATGGCATTCAGAGAGCAGGCGCTGGTTGCTGCTTCTCTTCCCTTCAGCATCGTGGATGTGCCTCTCAAGCTGATGGGTCCCCACGCTCTGCCTCGTAGGCTGTGAGTACAGAGGCCCCTCTACGATGAGCAGTCACCAGCCTGTGGTCTATCCTTGGCTGTTACCATTTTACAGCTTCCTATTTTACCACTCACTATTTTAGGGGCAAGACGTCAGATTTCCAAATACATACGAGAGTCTGTAGCTGGCCCCTGCTGGAGAATTGAATAAAGATGTGTGTTGAATGGAGCAGTACTGCATGTGCCCCCAGATAGGGATAAACTCTAGACATCTTTACCCGGAAGACAGAGCTCAGCTAAGGCAGCTGGGGAGCTAATAGTCACCGCCACACCCTGCAACACAGCCCAGCCCCCAGGTTGGAGGGTTGGGGCTCTAGGCGCCTAGCCTGAACGTTCATCACATACATCTGGTTTCTTCATCCGGGGCGAAAGCAGAGAGTGTTTGCTACCCTCCATTCCTGGCCAGCAGGCAGGGAGGCAGGAGAGGCCCCCTACTGGGGCTGCTTCCCTCCTTTACTGTCCTGGATTCCCAGAGGAGCTGGGCTCTTCACCTTCATTGGCCACCACTGCCACCCCATCCTCTTTCCATCCAGAGGCCCTGGTTGACCTGCCTTCCCCCCAGGTTCCTGAGAAGTCTGGGTGAGACAGCTGTCTGGGGCAGCCCCGGTGGCGCAGCGGTTTAGCGCCACCTGCAGCCCAGGGCATGATCCTGGAGACCCTGGATCGAGTCCCACATCAGGCTCTCTCCATGGAGCCTGCTTCTCCCTCTGCCTGTGTCTCCCTCTCTCTCTCTCTCTCTCTCTCTCTCTCTCTCTCTGTCTCTATGAATAAATAAATAAAATCTTAAAAAAAAAAAGAGAGACAGCTGTCTGTGTGGATAGCAGAGGGGCTGGCTGGGGAATAGGCCGAGTGAGGGACCCCAGAGCTTCTTCACCCACCACCCCAGGCCCAGGGAAACAGAAGAGCAACAAGAACCCAGAGGAGAAAATAATATCTCAAATAAAGGGTGAACATCTCAACAACCAGACATACCTTCAAAGCCTCAATTCTCATGTGTGATGTTCTATAGAACCTTGCTTTGTTGTTGCAAACATCCTGAAGACTGAATCCCTACAGGCCCAGGTGGCTAGGGCTTTGGTAAAGTCAGCCACCTGCTCCAGGAGGAGACAGGATGGCACAGAGAAGGGGTGGCAGGAGGTGCTGGGGAGGAGGTGATGGGGGGCAGGCAGCTGAGAGATACAAGAAGTGGGGGAAACAGCACCCCTCCCTTGAACTGCCTTAGCAAAAACCAGTGTTTCCCAAGAATCTCGAGAGCACAGATCCCAGCAAATAAATCAATAGTTTTAAAGGATTTGCAAGAATTAGTGAACCAGAGCTGGGAGCATGATCAGTTCAGTTACTCGGGTAAAGAGGGAAATGAAACGGAAAGCCCAGATGCCAGGGGCTAATGGCAACTCAGAGCACTTTGAATCACATCACTGGAGAAGAGAATTCGTGGCCAGAGAGGTCCTGGGGTAAGGATGCAGGGCAGGAGTGCATAAGCCCCTGTGCGTGTGTTTGTAGGGGATGGGGACCCCACTTGTGCCCTCTGGGGTGTCTGGGAAGGGATGTCTCTGGCTGTTTGCCCCTGAGTCCATCTGTGTCCACCCCTCCTGCTGGGCCTGGCCAGGGTCAGTTCTGGGGCAACACCTCGCTTTCTGTCATTTCAGGGGAGGTGAAAGCCTGGGAGTCATTTCAGTTTTTCATATTGCTAATGGTCTTTAATGATCATACAACAATCGTCATGATCATTTTAGGATAAAAATTAGCAAAAAAAGAAGAAAGTGGTTTGTCCTCCAGCCGACCAGGTGCCAGCTTCAGGCCCTGGAACAGAGTCAGAGGGTCAGGTCTGCCTTAAAGCCAGGCAGGTGTCATACCCATGGAGAAACCCTGGCCACCAGGGAGGAGCCAGCCCCTGGTTCATGGTTGGTATCCTTGTCTAGCTGTCATGGTGTCCTGCACACCTGCCTGTCATACTGGCTGGCAAGGTCCTTGGCACTCACCGGCTTGTGGAGGAGGCACCCTAGGCTTGCTCCTAGGAGGTTCCTGGAAGGGTCAACAGGTGGTCTCTTCTGACATCTCCCTTCCTGTCTCCTGTCTGCCAGCTCAGGCCTCTTCCCTGCTAATCCCTCCCTCCTAGGTCTGTGATCCTTGCCTGAGAAGTCTGTGGTTAGACAGACAGCTCTGGTGTGGTAGAGATACCGCCTTTCATTCCCCGGACTCCCAGAGCTTCACGCAGCCTCTGGTACTCACGGAACCCATGTTGGGGTGGCCCACAGAAGGCACCAGGTGGATCTGCAGTCCTCCGTGATGGCACAGAGTCCAAAGGAGAGCCCTCCCCTCGACTCCAGCTCCAGCTCCAGGCCCGGGGTGGGCAATGCCAGGCCTGACCTGGGAGCTGGCCCTGCCACCTGTGGGCTGTGGCCCGCCTGCCCAGTTCTGTCTTTCTGATAAATAACAGTGTCCACTTGGCACCACAGCTCCTTTTAGGAACAGAAGGCATCTCCAGGCTCCCTGGAGCTTCTATGACTCTACTGTGGTGGCCCACGCTGGCTCCCACTTGGGGTGGGTATTACATCTGGTCAGTGGAGGTGAGGGTCTGGGTGGGTAGCTACAGCCCTGACCCCTGGGGGCTGCAACTAGGGCCCAGGGCAGGTGGGGAGGAACTTTCCCCAGCACAACTGACCTAGGGCTAAGAAAGGTCGACACACCAAGCCATGGGGCTCTGCAAGGCCCCAGGAACGACCCCATGTGTTCCAGCAAAGGTAGATCCAGGAGAGGAGTGGGCAGGGCCACCCGGACTGCCCCCAGAAGCTGCTCTCTCTGCTCCCACCTGTCCCCTGGAGGTTCTGAAACCAACACTTCCCTCCTCACTCACCCCTGCGGGCGGAGGTACGGCTGTGCCTGTCTCCTGTTAGCAAGGCCTGCATCATCTACCCCAAGCAGCATCTAGCAACATGGTCCATTTGCGTGGCAGCAGGACACAGGGCCTCCCATTGCCCTGATAGGCGCTGGAGATGGGAACATAACAGACTTTGACCATCACTCAGAAAAGCTCTCACAAGCAGAGCCTGCATCTGGCTGGTCTCTGTACCCCAGTGCTTGGCATGGTGTCTGGCCTGGAACAGGTTTCAGGTAGAGAGTGGAGTGAGTGATGGGGTGAACGAATGAATTGTTGAATTGTTGCTGGATTGGAGAAGGTGTTGTGGAATAGGATGCACTGAGCTGGGTCTTGAATGGGTCGGATATGAGCCAACAGCCGTGGAGAAAGGGCTGCCCCCAGAGTGAAGCAAAGGCACAGAAGCAGCGACCAGGGACTCTGGAGGGAGGTGGGACAGCTGGACGGGTGGGGTGGTGGCATCAAGCAGGGAGAGCAGGAAGCAGCCGAGTGGCAGAAACTGGGGAACAGCCACAGGGAAGGCTGTGAGACGTTTCCAGACCTCCAGCATTTTTCTTTGCCCAAGCAGCACCCCTCGGGGAGGGAAAAGGCCCGCAAGCCCCACGGCCTGGCTCTCTCCCAGCCTGGGGAGACGAAGGGAACAGGCGGGTGGCGACAGGAGGGCTTGTTCGGGAACACATGGCCTCCCTCTCATAGGCACTCACTTCCTGGGCATCTGGAAGTCATCTGGAAGGAGAAAGAACCATGTGCCTGAGACAGAACAGGCCCTGGGCCCCACCTGAAGCACCCATGTCTCCTAGAGGCTGACTGATGCTCGAGGTGGAGTCCAGGGCGGACTGGGGGTGGGGTGGGGGGGCGGGCCAGGAGGAGCCGCCGGGTCTCCAGATGCTCTGGCTGTGCACGGGATGACATGGTAAGGTGATGGTGCTGGTGAAGAAGGGTGCGGTGGAGTGCTGGTGCGGCCCTGGCCCTTCACATACCTCGCTGTGCTTAAGTTTGGGAGTGTCTGGTACATATGAGGGAGGTGAGGTGGGCACCCGGTGTCTCCAGCTGGAGACCCAGGCTGTTTTAAGTTGATGTATGCCTGACCCTGGCTCAGGCATCAGTCCTCAACCTGTGTATGCGACCAAAGCATTCACCAAGACGCTGACGCTTGGGCCTCACCCCTAGCCTTGTAGCCAATAGAATGGGGGACAATCTGGGCACCAGAACTCCTAAAACCTTCCTAGAAAATTTTAATGTGCAGCAAAGTTTGAGAATCTCTGATCTCATGCCCCAGTGCTGTTGTTTTTGGCCTTTTTGTTCTCATTCCTAAAGTGTCCAGATCTATGTGCTCAGAGCTCAAATAAATTTACTGAAAAAAATAAAATAAAATTAAGGAACAACAGCTCAAAGAGCCAGCAATTTATGCAA
Source organism: Vulpes lagopus (assembly GCF_018345385.1). Classification (NCBI taxonomy): domain Eukaryota; kingdom Metazoa; phylum Chordata; class Mammalia; order Carnivora; family Canidae; genus Vulpes; species Vulpes lagopus. Next base: position 115,502,560 of record NC_054828.1, read on the forward strand.
ATGAATGCAAATAAATACACACTCCATACATATGTTTATGCAAATATTCTTGTGGTCCTTGCAAATCACTCACCCGCCTGCAAGCAGCTGCCTATGATTTCTTGGTGAGAGCCCTGGGCAGGGTGCCCGGGTTAATGACAGGTGATATCACGACCTCCCAGAACAGACATCTCTATTAGTCAACTCATCCCAAACGTCCTCCAGGGAGCTGCTCACTGAGCCCAGCTCTGTGCACCAAAACTTCTTCGCCTACATGTCCAGGCCTCAAGAGTTCCTCAAGCCCACAGGCCAGGGAGGGACCGGGAACAGCTGCTCAGCGGGTGTTTCAAGGCCACCATGCCTGTGGGCAAAGACAACGGGGGCCTGGTAATTGCCAGGGGCCTGATGGCTGCCGGAGGACAGCTCGTATCCCCAAGGGCCTAGCTGGCCTGCCTTTTGCTCTGGCCCAGTCTGCGTCAGCTGGGCACTCAGCCCCACTCACACAGAGTGTCCCATGTGTGCCGTTTGCCTGACCAGGTCCTATGGCTCATTTACATAAACCCAGTGGGAGACACTGGACCTCAGAAGAAAACTTGCCTAGTCAAGATGAGAGATTGGCACAAACACCCACATGCCCTCAAAGATGCTCAGGGTGGCCCCAATGCCAGTTTGCAACCTATTTTCCCAGCCATAGCCTCCATAACTTCAGGACACCCTTGTCTTGTTGCCTCAAGGACGAGCCAGTCCTGTAACCCTTTTGGCCCCTGGCTCTGTTCCCTCACTGCTTCTTTCCCACAGGCTCAGCACTCCCAGGGGGTCCTCCTGGGCTGTGCACACACCCTCAGTGGGCGGAGGAAGTTTGTCAAGGGCGCTGGGATATGAGTGAAGACCCATCTACCAACTGGGGCCCTGGCATTCGGGATCCTAGCTCGGCCTGCTGTGGACAGACCTGCGAAAGTCCCACTTTCAGTTTCTTATTTCTCTAGTTGCTGCATTCAGGAGATGGAGGACATACCATGTGGGAGGCTCTGGGGAGTCAGAGTATGAACTCCGTGAGTGCGGAGAGCTTTGTTCGTTATATGGTAGGTAGGTAGGTAGGTAGGTAGGTAGGCCGGTGCTCACTGCATTGTTGCCGGCCGCCCGAAGGAGGGAGCATTTCCTCCACCACACACATGCGACGCTATCTTCCCCAGTTGTCCTTGTCACTTCCTGTACAATGTGGGGTGGAGGAGCTGTGGCTTGTCCCCATGAGGGAGCTCACCTCTGGGAGGGCAGCTGTAGACAATGTTCCCCTGGGCACAGCTCTCCCTTTGGGTGGTGCCGGTGGCAGGGAGATGGCAGAGGGGAATCAATCGCTTCAGGTCGTGAAGGAAATCCAGTGTCTGCTGTTACAGGTGGGTACCGGGAGTCAGGTGGGGGATGATTCTGTCTCAACAAAGACGAGTTACGGCAACTTCTCCATCCAGCACCGAAATCTCTCAGCTCCTGGTGACAACCCACCCATCCAAGCCCTAATGAGCCCTGGAATCCAGTCTAGTGGAGAGAAGTCCACCATATTATATTGGGATATAACAGCTTGGCTTCACTGGCCACCGGTGTCCACTCAGTGCCCCCAGGGGTCATTCTTAGTTTTTGTTGGCCCAACTTTCCAAGAGGAGAAAGAGCTTTCACGTTCAAAGATCTCCAGCAAAGTACCACCAGCTAGCTCCCGCTCAGCTACCAGTGTTCCCAGAATTGCCACCCAGGCATGTGACAGAGGTCCAGCCCCCTGAAAGCACTATCTCCCGGCTGCCTGCTTCATTCTTGCTGGCTTGAATTGAGCTTCTAAAGGATGATTCTATTCTTTAATTATTTCAGGCTGACCCTTCACCTCTTCAGCTCTTCCAGGCTGTTTGGGAGATTCCCTGTGGCTCCAGTCACTCTGCGACTATGTGATAAGGGACAAAGGAGATAAAGGCTTCTCCTTTGGAGGAAAGGGAAGTGATTAGTTCTGGAGCTTCCATGGCTGGTTGGCTGTGGGCCTGGCCATTGAGTCTGGGTCTGTTCTGTGTCAGACTGTGGTCTGGAGGGACCAGCCTTTGCCCATATGCTGACCCTGGGGGAGGCTGGCCATGGGCATCCTGAGACTTCCCTCCTCTTAGTTGGAAACTGGCTAGAAAGGTCAAAGGTAAGAAGAAGGTACATGGGATAAATTTCTGTGGTTAGTGGGATCCACTGAGCTTACAGCGAGCTAAACCAACATTGTTAGGAAAGAGCCCCATCCCCCTCCTGGCTCTGGGTACAGATGTAATGCGGGAGCAACTCACTCAGGACCTGTGGACCCAGGGCTGGTAACCCAGAGTCTAGATTTGAGAGCCTGGAACCAACCAATCTAGAGCCCAGAACAAACTCGGAATTTACATCTAGAGCCTAGAGCCCAACATTTAGAACCTAAAGCCCCAGACAGAGCCCAATGTTTGACATAACGGCTACAATTCTGATTTAAAAACCTGGCATTCAGACAACTGGATGGAGTCCTGAGAACGGTCCCAGCCCTAGTGTGCTAGAAAGTTCCCTTTGCTGCTTCCAGCCCTCTGATTGGCACCTGACAGCGTGTAGTGTATTAATTATGGTCAGAGATTTTCAACATGCAATAAAAAGCCTTTTAAACCATTCCGATGGGAGGTGATTAACTCTATTAAGTGGCATTATGGATCTTCCTATCTGTTGCTTTCATAAACATAGTTGTAGGCGGAATGTTTTATTAAGGGCATAAAAATGTCCCACATTACAATGCATAAGCACATATTGATGTTATATTTCTTTACTGTGCTGCACGCCCTGGTCCCCAACCACTCCGAAAAGAAACTACATGTCTTAATAATTTATGCTCCAAGTTTTAACCAGGATTATCAATGGCAGCTTTTGAGCTTTCTCTTTTGGCAACACAATAGATCATAGTAAAAATGCACCGACAAGCGATGTGTCCGTTTGATTTTTTCCACCTGAATCAGCAGCCCAAACTCCAGACACAGCAGTTTAGGGCAAGCAGCACACTGAAGAATTTAAGTCTAAGCATTTAATCTGTTCTTTCCATAAATTTCTGCTGCTTGTGCTTTATAATGATTCTACCAGAGGAAGTTTATTTATATCGCAGATTCTCAGCATCAGCACATTGAGAACACAAGGGCGATCGCTCAGTCAATAGCTTACAGCCATGTATAATATCACTCCGGAAATCAAAAGCCCATTTGAAGAAAAGAAGGCTCAGATTAAAGTCACTTTAAGACATCAATAACTTGGAACTGGCTGCAGCGAGGTTATAAATAGCCAACCTGCGCATATGCAAATGAGCGCTCGCAGACGCGCCTCCGCCGCCGCGCGCCCGGGAACCCCGGCCGCCGCGCCCCGCCCCCTCCCGCCGCGCCCCGCCCCCTCCCCGCCCCGCCCCGCCCCTCCCCTCCCCGCCGCACGTGCTGCGGCGCGGGGGCGGGGCCTACACGTCACCGGGGGCGGGGCCTCCGCTCTCCAGCCCGCCGGCCCCGCCCCCGCCCCCGCCCCCGCCCGCGCGAGCTGCGCGCGGGAGCAGGAGCCTGAGCCCCGCAGGGGTGCGGGGTGTGGGGTGTGGGGCGCGGGCTGGGCTCTACGGCCGGCGAGGACGGGGACCCCGGCGGGAAAACGCAACGGACAGAAGAACCTGGCCCCAGTTGCCGGACCACGGGGCACTTTAATTACATCCGCCGCCCTCAGCCATACCTGTCGGACCCCATACCTGTCGCAGACGCCCGGGGCCCTCTTCCCTCCTCTCCACCTGCTGGGGAGAGTGGGTGGCAGGGGCGGGGGCGGGGGGCACCCCCCCGGGGTGCACGCATCCTGCCAACCCCCTCTGAAGCCCCCTGATGACGTGATCGCCTTTATCCCCGGCCGGTAATCCCAGGACAGGTGGTCCCCATTTTACAGATGAGGAAAGTGAGGCTCAGGGAGAGTAACTTGTCCCTTTGCCAAAGAGCGGCAGAAGCAAGGTTTGAATCGAGCTCTGCTTAGTTAAAAATCCGGCTTTGGGTTTTAAAAGTTTTAAACCACCGTATCTTGCTGCTTCCTGCCTGCCCTAGCTGCCTTCCTCAGGGCAGGGCAGGCCACTTGGGAAGGGGATGCCCAGGGTCCGAGGAGCATCATAAAGAGCTGTGATGTACACAGAGGAAGGCGATGCGGGTGGTTGGGGCTGGGTAGGATTGGCGCAGAAGGCAAGCCAGAGGGCGGTGAGATCCTGGGATGGCCCGCAGGCTGGCTGGGTGGAAGGAGCTAAGGCAGAGCCTGGGGTCTGGAGCCAGCTTTGGGGCTTCGGCTCTGGTCTTGAGGGACCTCAGGCTTTCAGGAAGGGAGGCAAGGCAGGGTGAACCCTCTGCGAGGGGCTTGGACCTCAGGCAGGGCTGGTGAACTCAGTGGCCATAGTCCGGCAGTTGCACTATCCTGGACAACCCTAGAAATCTACAGAGCCGCCAATAGCTGAGAGCTTATATGTATGGCCCAAAGCTCCTGAGATCAGAACAATCCCTCAGGAGAAAGGGGGAACCCTGCTCATTGCCCAGGAGCATGATGTGATCCTGCATAGCCGGAGCAACCGCACAAAAAGTCAGTTACCTATGGTCAGTGGGCAACAATAAGATAATGAAGTTAGGGACGGCTGGGTGGCTCAGTAGTTGGGTGTCTGCCTTTGGCACAGGGCATGGTCCTGGAGTCCCGGGATCCAGTCCCACATCGGGCTCCCGCGGGGCCCTGCTTCTCCCTCTGCCTGTGTCTCTGCCTCTCTCTCGGTGTCTCTCATGAAAAAAAAAAAAAAAATAAATAAATAAATAAATAAAATCTTAAAAAAAACTATATTAAAAAAAAGATAATAAAGTTAAACCCTGCAAAAGTGTCTGGACAAGAGAAAAATGTACCAAAGGGCTGGAAACCTTTGAATGAAGTCGCGCAAAATCATGGAAGCTGATGACAGAAAGAAGACAGACATTCTGTCTTCAAGATGGCTTTTGCCTACAGATGCCCTCACTCTGCAGCTGCCTCTGTGTCCTTGCTCAAGTAGTCCCATGTCCTCAGACTCCCACCTCCGTGTTCTGTACCCACAATCCTGTGGGGTTCAGAACCATGGGCAGAATTGAGCGCTTAGGGCTATCGTCCTTCATTCATTTATTCACTCATACAGTCAGCCAATATTTACTGAGCACCTACTATGTGCCAGGAACTGGGGAGACATTGATGAACCAAAAAGACCAAAAGGCCTGCCCCGTGGAGCACTGGTTCTGGGGCATGTTTGGTGACCTGTTTCCTCCTCTCAAGGGCAGGCGTGGTTCAGCTGGCTCATGAGGGCTGGTCAGTCATGCGTTTGGCTGTACTAGGTCCCAAAGCTCTCTCTGCAAATGGCTCTTCAGAGTCTCAGGCCTCATGACTCATCATCTCTCTTCCCTTCTTTCGAGTGCACCTGGGGGTTGCTCGTATGTTTTGGAGTTCCTGCCCAGGACAAGGGTCAGTGGGGGGATTTCTCCTTCCAGGTCAGTGAGCTCATCCCAGGAGGGGGATTATACACTCCCATTCCCACCATCTGCCCCAGTGCGAGGAGGGCTCCAAGCCAAGCCCCAACTAGAGCTTAGCAGGGTGGGGAGCTGGCCCTCTGATGAATACAGAGGGAGGCTGTGCACAGGTGTGCAGGTGCTGCCTAGGGGCTGGGATACAGTTGGAGTCTACACAGGAGGGTCTCCTGGATGAATGGAATTTTCAGAGCTTTGGTTTCTCTCCTTACTGACTGGGCCAGAGGCTCTGTGGACACCTGATCTATCCCCAGCTGCTTCCTGTCTCCAGAGAAGGAGCTCAATTCTTAAGGGCTGGGGGCTGGGAGGACAGTTTCCTGAGTCCCTCTCCCCTTTTTGGCTGTGAGAACTAGCTCTTACTGGGTTGGAATGTTGTACTTTTCTGGAACTCTCTGACGGGCACATGCATGACTATTTTCTATAGCTCCTTAGCAGGGCTCTCTGGTTTCTGTGTGGTGGCAGTCACAAGAGGCCTGGGGGGTGGCCCTGGGAAACCCTGATGAGGTCACACCTCATTTTACCTGAGGAGGACAAGATGCCTCAGCAATTTGGGGATCAGAGGCCAGTGTCAGCTAAGGGAGGAGGTGGCCAGGAGCTGGGGCTAGACAGAGCTACAACTTGGGTGGAATTAGATGTGACTCTACTACCTGTTTTTCCAGTCAGGGGCCTGTTTGCTGCTGGGCCCCCACTTGGCTGGGCTCTGGCCCAGATCCTGACCCAAGATCCCCCAGCTTAGGGAGAAGAGTGAGTCACAGGAGAGCACAGTCTTGTCAACCCTAGGCCTGCCACTGGGGCCTGGGGGTTCTGTGTGGTCTAGGGGGCCTGGGAAGGTTTTCTGGAGAAGCAACAAGACTAAAGGCAGGTCTGAATAGGGGTGGGCATTGTGAGCAATGTGCAGACGCTGAAGTGAGTGTGTTGCTGGGTAGAAGCCCTGAGGGGCCAGACCTGTGGGGCTGAAGCGGGGGAGAGGCTGGAGGAGTCAGTAGCCTTGAGTGACAGGTGAAGGAGCTCCATGAAAAATGAAGACCACTGAAGGTTTGACTAAGGCCCGGTCACATGGTGCTTTAGAAAATCTGCTCTGACAGCAGAGTGGAGGGTGCCCGTGAGAGGCCAGGCCTTCTAGAGGCAGGAGAGGCTGAGGAGCGAGTCCTGGGGGGCCGAGCAGGAGGGAAGGAGGGCCTGGATGAGGGAGGGCAGGTGAGCCCTGGAGGCCAGTCAGGTGGGCTGAGTCTGAAAGGCTCTGGTGGAGATGAGCTGACAGGCCCCAAGTCCTTGTGTGGGTGTGGGGCTCCCCAGCCATGGGCACAGCTTGGGTCCATGCAAGGGCACCTCCTCCAGGCCAGGCTGCATGGCAACTTGCATGGCAACCTGCACGGGTCTGTGGGGACCCAGGGTCCCCTGAGCCTCTGACACTCTGCATCCAGCCCCTCATTTTATAAATGGAGAGGGAGAGATTCAGTGTGTGGGGTGGCAGGAGCAGGGCTGAACTGGGCTGGAAGCCAGACCCTTTTTGTGCTGTTACAGCAAACACACGTTTGTGGGCATCCTCAGGGCCAGGCCCAGAACTAGGTACTGAGGCTATCATGGAGCATAGAAGGCGAAGGGCAAGGCTCTGGGGCCCGATGGCCCAGAATCCACCCCTGACTGCGTCCCTGACCAGCTGGGTAAACACGAGAAGGTTCCTTCATGTTTCCGAGCCCGTCTCTCTGTGGCATGGGGGTTATAACCGTAGCCGTTGTAAGGATTACACGTGTCAGTGCACGTGCTACCCTTCCACGAGCATTTGGAATACAATACCCTCAATGAGTCACTCTCAACCTGCTCACTTGCACACTGTACAACTCCAGGGGTCGCCATTCACCTCACGCTCACCAACATTTCTTTCATTATTGTGACAATTTTCTGGTAGATGGCAAGCAAGGGTCTTGAGAAAAGGGTATCTTAAAATTTTGCAGAAGGTTGCTAAATTGGCCAGCGGCGGGGGTGTTCTAAAGTCATTCACAGTCGAGTGGGGGAGACAGTCATGAAAATAGACCATCAAGATGCTCGCTGGTGAGACGGGTGAGTGAAGTCTGCACGCACGCTGGGGTGAGCTGAGGAGAGGCTCTAATCCTCCTGCGCTCCTCTGCTTCTGGCTAAGGCTGCTGCCCCAGAGCCCTGCCTTGGAAACTGGGGTGTTACAGAAACCCCGGCCTCACAGGTGGTCTGGGGGCCGGGGAGGGCCTCCCGCCAGGCTCCCCGACTCTTCTGTCCCAACCTCACTACAACAGGCGAGGCTGCGAGGCTGCGGCTCCAGCTCTGAGAAGCCCAAGTGCCTTCCTTCTGCCTCAGAATGTAAATGTTGAGTGCTCTCCTCTGCATGCAACTCCACTGTGGCAAAGGCAGGCGAACACAAAATAAATAACCAGAAGACCTCTGCGCTCAGGCTCTCTCACCCCTTGGTGACTCCTGACTAGCTCATAGTTCACCTCCCGTGTTGACAACAAGGCAGGCCTGTAGCATATTCAGCAACCCTCTGGCCACCTCCCCCTGTTCCATTGACTGGCTGCTCCAGCCCCCGGAAAACCAAGCCTCGAGTTCTGTCTTTAAAGGGGACGTGGTGGCCTGTGCCAAGCACGTGGAGGGGACTTTTGTGAGCTTCATGCGGAGCCCTCTCCGGCCTCTGCTGCCTCCTGTCTAACCAGCAGGCCATGGAGGCCAGACCCAGTCACCCCCAGGCTCAGCACCCTGTGCTCACGGAGGTGTCTTCTCCACCCTGGTGACAGGGGTCCCAGGGGTCCGGGCTGATTCCTGAAGGGCAGGGGCTTTGTGGGAAGTGTGGGACTGTCAGTGGGGGTGTGCAGGGTAGGGGAGGAGGGCTGAGAAGAGGAGCTCCAGAGAAAGGGAGATTGTAGGGCCGACTTCAGATGGTGATGCTGCCTCTAGAAGTCCCCAGGGCTCCTCATGAGCCTTTACTTCTGAAATCTGGTGACCCTAGAGGGGCTTTTTATCAGGCAGATGAGAGGCCAGGGGAAAAAATGCTTCAACCTCTCTGTTCCTGTACCTGCTAGCACCTTGGGAGCTTGGAAGGCTCTAGAAGCAGGACACCCAAGTGACAAGTCAACTCAGATGAGGCTGATCTGGCCAGAGTGGAGGCCAGTCCCCTCCTCCCGAGGCCCAGCCTGAGTACTCCAGGAGAGCCGCAGGCCCAGGGGAGAAGATGCCAGCTGGGGCTTCAGCTCTGTCCTCCAGGCCTCACAGAGTCCTGAGCTCCCTCCCAGAGAGGGCCAGTGAATTTTTCCTGCTCTGCTGAGCTCCTTCAAAGATATCAGCACATGGTTAATCTTCCTTCTGTTCAGAAATGCAGAGTAATTTGCCCGAATGGGGGTTTCTGCATATTTATACTAATGTCTGTGTTTAAAGCTTATGAGACAGGGAATTGCTGAGAGATGTCCATTAGCAATATATACAGACTGCAATTATTTCTTTATGGTGTGTGGTTTGACTGCAGAATATTTTATTTCAATGGAAGTAGCAGGCTTTGCCTACTGTGTTTTCTTGTGGGCCCAAAGAAATCAATAAGAATAGAACAGAAGTGAAAAGAGGCAAGAATAAAAGGAGTGTGACCTTTTAGGATTCTGGGAGCCTTGAATATGCTACTCCAGGAACTGCCTTCGTTCTCAGAATCTAAATGCATGCACCCGAGTGGCGGGGGGTGAGGGGAGTTCTGTACATTTTAGACTGTGGATGAAAACTTGCACACACTCCCCAGGACAGAGGCAAAGCTCTCAATTCATTCACTCCCATCAGAGACAAGCAGAAAATGGGAGCGAGGGGTGTCCTCAGAAGACCCCACTTCAGAACCTCCAGCATCCCCCCACCCCCCATTTCTAGGCCAGGACAGAAGCTCAGAAGAGAGGCAGGTTTTGATCTGAAACAAAATAAGCCTTAAGCTTAGAGGTTCACAGACCAAGGCTCTCTGGAATCTGCTTGGATTCTGGTAGAAATCCAACTTTTTCATGGATATGTGTGGGAGAGGTGGAAGGAACAGGGCTGTCTCAGAACCAAAGAACTGGAACAGCCAACGTGAAGGCCAGGAAGGAAGGGCCTTTTGTGGAGTCGCAATCAGTGGGTGCCCTGCCTGAGAAAGCGTGGTCGGGAAGCTGGGGGAATGCCTCCTGGCTGAAAGTCCCACCTGTGCTCAGCTAGGCTCCACCTGCATGCCCAAGCCAGCTCCTCCAGACTTTTCTATCTTGGTGCTGAGAGACAGACAAACCCTGAATGGGCCTCACACTAGACTCCCACACACTCTGGAAGATCACCCCAATTATCAGCCCCTGGAGGGGAATCATTGAGCGGGTGGTGGTCCCCAAGATGCAGAACTGTCCTAAAGGGCTTTTTGGATAAGAAAGGCCAGACAAGCTGAGCAGAGGAATGCAAATGGATGATGTCGGACTTTGTGCAACAGGTATGTCCAAACTGGCAATGCCATCTTACACACCTTCTCCTGGGGGCCCCTGATCCTCCCGGTCTTTCCTCTTGGGCTGCCCTCACATCTCTCATCCTCCCAGTTGGGCCTTTGCACAGCTGGAGCATCTCCCCAGACCCACAGCTGTGTCCTTCCTGCCAGCGTCTACCATCTCATGGCTTCCACAGAGCGGCTTCCATCTGCCGCCTCAACTTCCCCTCAGTGGGGAGGCACCTTCTTTTCCGGCCTCAGAATAGTTCCCTGAAGTCAATGCTGACTTCTCACTGCCTTCTTGCACAGAAATCTTTTCCAAGAGGTGCTGGGGTCCAGAAGAGGGACAGATGGTCCCTTTCTTTTTATAACACAGCAAGTCTTTTGAAGTGAAGAGCTATGAACACAAGTTTTGCCTTCAGCAGATGTTCTGTGGGCACAACAAATACCACTTTGTGTTCTTCAGCAACTGTGAGCAGTGTTAACTGGAGAGGAGACTGGAATTGGGCAGAGCACTGGTAGAGCATAGTCAGTGGGCCCAGGGGCCATGGCCTAATGGTCCTTATTCAGTCTGAAGTTCGGGCTGACTCGTGTTTCTCCTCAGCCAGTGCCAGGTCTATACCTCCTACAAACTGCTTACTTTCCCCCAGCTCAGGGACCACTGGGCAGCAGTTCTCCCTTGGCAGTGGCCAGTTTTGTAGGGCTGACAGTCTAGCTGTTCTTGTGCGTCTCTTCCAACTAACCCTAAGGCTGGGCCTCAGGCTGTAGGCTGGGCTGGACACCATTCAGGAGAGTCATGGCTCCATTTGATCACTTTCTTCCTTGGGTTGTCCAGTCCCCATGGTTGTAACTGGGTTGATCTGAGGACTTCGCAAAGGACAAGGATGGCTGGCCAGGCATGACATCTGTTGAGCTCCCAAGAGCTGAAGGCTCTCCAGATGTCAGTAGGAAGCCGGTTCTGGGAATCTCTCCTTATCCATCGGTGACAGTGGTACAAGACTTAGTTAACTACTTCTAAGTGGATGTGCTGCTGTTTGGTGGATTTCAAGAATTGTATTCATTTAAAAGGGCATAAGCTCAATAGACCTCATTAACTCCAAAGATGCATCATCTTTGCACGGAATTGGCTCCTTCATTGGATGACTGGCTCCATTAACTTTATTGCATTGGTAATACTTTGTATAAGGTGTGAGAGATGCCATGGTGGGAAAGAATCTCCAGGGCTGCCTGACTCCCAAGCTCCAGTGGCTTCTGTGGTGGCCAGTGCCCTGTCTGCACCTTCCTCCAACGGTCCAAAGTCCCTCATGGGTTTACTTGAGGAATTATATCCATTCACTCACCCATCCACCCATCACACAGTAATTTTAAGAGATGAAGAAAGAACCCAAGAATCACCAATTTATGTTGAGAGGTATCAGACACATGACCCTAGATGAAAGACAGCCATCGTGACCCATATTTAGCCTGGATACGCTGAGTGACAAGCTAGGGAAGCATTAAGGTGTAGTATGGTGGAAAGGGAATCAGTTTTAGAGGCAGGTGGTTTTCATCCTGACTCTCATTCCCATTCTACCACTTAGATCTGGATGGGTGTCTCATCCAAGCCTTGGTTTTCCCTCTGTGAATCCACTCATAGGGCAGCTGCAAGGATTACATAAACGCAGAGTGAATGTATAATGAATACAAAACATCCACTCTGTGCCCTTCCAAAAGACAGGGCTGCATCTACCACCATTGACTGCCGTCCCTACTCCCCAGCTGTGCTCTCTCAGGCAATTCATCACCTTCCCCTGTTGATGAGAATTTACTCCTAAGCAACAACCCATCCCCCTCATTTCTACCCCTCTCACCCCTTCCACACCACTACAGTGAATATGAGAGTGGAGTATTACTGTAAAGGTTATTTAGACCCCCCCCGCCCCATTTTATAGGTGGGGAAAGTGACATTCAGAGATCTCACCAAGATATCACATAGTCCTCAGAAATTGTCTCTAGGGAATCCCCTGTGAAACCATCCCCACTCCTTAAGCAATTACTTCATCTGCTGCTAGGAGCTCTTTGCCTGGAAACATTTGTCCCTGCAGACTGACAGCCACAAAGAGACAGGCCCATCATGCCAGGTTGCTCTGGGCCTGCTCACTGGGCCTCTCCAGGCCATGCTGCTGTGATCAGAGTGGCACATCCCACAGAAGCACTGTGCTCACTGCCAGCAGCTCCCCAAGGCACGAATGGGAGGAAGAGTAGGACCAGACACTCACACACTTATTGGGGTCTAGTCATAAATGGTACCATGTAGGCAAGGTCAGTGAAGGCGCTAGGAGTGTGGTCTGACTGGGGAGGAGACATTGTCCAGAAAGAAGATGGCAAGATGACAAGGACAAACTCTAACTCCATTTGCCAACTAGACTGACATGCAGAGTGTTATGGACTGAATTGTGTCCTCCCACCCCATTCATATGTTGAAGCCCTAACTCTCAAAACAACTGTATTTAGGGGTAGTGCCTCTAAGAATTTATTAAAGTTAAATGAAGTCACAAGGGTGGGACTCTAATCCACTATGACTCAAATGCATATAAGACAAAAAAGAGACACCAGGAGTGCTTGCACAAAGGAGAGGCCACGTGAGAGCACAGCAAGAAGATGGCCATCTGTCAGCCAAGGAGAGAGGCCACATGAGAAACCAACCTTGCTGGCACCCTGATCTTGGACTTCCAGCCTCCAGAACTATGAAGACACAAATGTCTGTTGTTGAAGCTGCCCAGTGGGTGACATTATGTTATGGAAGCCCCAACACACTAACACAATAGCCCATGACATTGGTCCCACAGAGAGTGGTGGAAAACAGGATGTGTGCAGACCTGGGTCTGAGACACAGAGCAATGACAACACTGCGAAGTCACTTGGAAGAGAGGAAGAAAAGGCAGTGAGAGGCCACTGGGCAAAACCAGACAGTTCACAGTGCTGTGCTAGGTCATCCAAAAGGCTGCTGGGAGAGCTAGAAAGTAAAAAAGTATTTTCCTGGTGATGCATTGATGAACACTTGGGCTTCCTTCTAAGATACGTTTTTTTTTCCTTTTTTTAAGAAAGAGAGTTATGCTATGAAAACAGGCAATGGTTAACTATTTTCATCAGATAGCAAACTTTTGGCCATTTTTTCCCTTTAAGCAATTTACACAATGTTTTGGGTTCCTAACCATGCTTGTGCTATTTTGATCTTTCTTGTTTCTAGAATAGTGAGCATGCTCTTGAATGGGATGTAATTTCAACCAAAGCTGGTGTTGTGCCACGTTTCCTCCAGTTGGTTTCATGGTTTGGGGTAGGTACCATTATCTCCCACCACATAGGGACAGGCAGCAGGCACGCCACAGCTTTGCCCAGCTCTTCCACTTTCACAACTCATTCCCAACCTCACAAACTGAAAAATGTTAGGGATCAGCCTGACAGGGCATGCCCTTCCTAGCAAAGACAGCGTGCCATTAGATGCCTGCCTAGTGATTAGGCAACAGGAAACTTGCCATTAACCTGTCACAATAGGAGAGAGAAAGGTTTACACAGAGTATCTGGTCCCTGGGTGTGTACCAATTTCCCAGTCAGGGGTAAATGGCCCTCAAGGGTTTTCCACCCAGATCAAAGCCCCTGAAGACCATGGGGTCTTGCAAGCCAGACACAGAGCAAGCCAGAGTGGCCTTCTAAAACTAGAACAACTTGACCTTGACCAGAATGACTTGACGTTGGCCAGAATGACTTCACCTTGGCCAGAATGACCTCATCTTGCAAGACCAAAATAGCTAATAAAATAGACTCTTGCCCAAGATCATGGATCCTTATCTGGCTATCATCACTACCTTGGCAGGTGAAGCCAAGAAGCTGGAGGAAAGTCCAGGCTTCCTGAACTTTGTGTACCAAGAGGTCAGGAAACAGATTTCTGGGGCCCTTAGATGTAAATCACTAGCTGAACCTGTCTCAACTTAGGACAGGTCATATAAACCATTTAAATAGAAGTGTGTGTATGTGTGTGTGTGTGTGTGTGTGTGTGTGTGTGTGTGTGTATGACAGAAATCATGATTTCTCTACTGAGAGTCATAATTCTATGTCACTGGCTCTTATTTCAAACATTCTTCCCTAAGATCTTGCCTCTGTAGGACCATCTCCCTTCTGCTCAGTTCCCCTCCAGCATTCTGACTGCCTTTGAAGGCCCAGTCCATACTGATCTCTTTTCTCTAGCCCCTGTGGCTTTTATTGCTGGCTCCCCTTGGACTCCCCAAGTGGGGTGCAAGCTCCTTCAGGGAGACTGCCATTTCTCCCAGCACCTGGCACAGTGTCTGGAACATTGTAGGTATCCCCCCCAGGGCCTCATATTCAGTAGGAGCCAAGAATATTACTGGGCATGCAGCTAGCACATTCTGCAGGATCTTCTGAGTAGGAGAAGCTAAGTGTGGGCCTTGCACACAGCAGGTGACTAATACTACACACATTACTTCGTCAATAAATGTTTGATGGGCACCAGGGAAGGAGGTGACATGACTCAAGCCCTCCAGTGGCCTTTGAGGGTCGGTGATCTGGAACCTAGTGGTTATCCCTGCTGGTATCTGCGTGGGCTTGAGACCAGGACAGCTGGCTTCCTGCTGTGGGTCAGCACCACTTCCTGAAGCCCCCGGAAAGCAAATGTTCCCTCCCTCTGCTCTAATCTGAAGGCCCATCTCATTCCCATGGTGTCTTGACTCTGCTGGCTCCCCGCCTGTCAATAGTTAGAGCCAGAGTGTGATTTCTGATCTCACAAATGCTCAGCAGAGATTTGGGGCTGAAAGCCCATATGCTATTCCCAGTTGCATGTACTCGGCTCAGTGAGGAGGGGCCCCTGGATGCCCTGTTGAGCAGAGGGCCCCTGAGAAGGTTGTACAGAGGCCCGGGGTACTGGGGTAAGCCCCTGCTCTGAGAACAATATGGTCACTAGGTGGTCTAGTGGCCTTTGCTGCATCTTTCCACTTGCCTGGTTCACTCATCATCAAATGATCTGTTAACATGACAGTTAAGCCCTGGACAACCCTCCAATTAATGATTAACAAACCCCAGGAGAACAGAGCCCTGGGAAGGGGAGGAGGGCTTTGTGAGGCGCTGCTGGGGCAGGTACTGCTCAGGCCAGGACCAAACACCTTGTGTTGATGAAGTGTCACATTCCACAGGCTCTAAGACACATATTTCTTGGGTGAGGGTGTGTATGTTGGGGGGTGCAGGCTGGAAAGGGAAAGTTAGGGTAACAGTGGATCTGTGCATTTGGTTCCAGATCTGTAGTGAGGGTTGTGTCAGTTGCATCTGGGAGATTATTTTGGGCAACCTTGTTCTAGAAACAATGGTGGGCCCGAGTCAAAGGTGCTCCAGACAATATCTCTTCTCCAGGATTCTTTATAGTAGTGGTAGTAATAACAACGGCTAACATTATTGTGGGCTTACTATGCGCCATGCACTGTTTTAAGACTTTGCATATAATATCAAGGCCTTAAAACATGTCTTTGTCTAGGACTATAGCACTAATAATATTCTTTCCATGTGACCACTAAGGAAACCGAGGCTCAGACACCAGTGTTCTAGCACAGGTCCACCGGGTTAGCAGACAGTGGAGGTGGAGTTCTATGCAAGGAGTCTGGTGTGGAAGTGGGCTCCCCGCCACCTTCCATGCTGCTGGCCACATGCTCCTAACCCACTCCCTCTGCTTCCATCCTTGGTTGATCCGTCTGCAGGAGCAACAGAATTCCATTTGTCCCATCTACTGATATGGCCCTGGAGGAGGCCCCACGCAGTGAGTTTGGCACCCTGGCATCAAGCTGAATCTAGTAGGATGCTGGGATCCCCTGAGGGTAGATAGGAGGAGCCCTCCTCCCACAGAGAGCTCCTGCAATTAGGGGGAGGGTCTCCGCAACAGCCTGGTTCCTTCTGGTTGTTGGGGTGATGTGAAGGGGTGGAAAGAGTTACAAGGAGGGAAGGCAAGTTCTTCTGTTCAGAGTGGACCCCTGGGAACAAGGTGCTTCAGACAACACCATGTGGACACAATCTTTCAAGACTCTCAAGATAAACAGGCCTTTGGCTTTTTCATGTTACCCTGGGGCCCCAAAGGGCCATGGACACTGAAAGGTGGCTCTGGGCGGTGGTAATGAAGATAGTAATAGCAAAGACTTTTGTAGTGATTATGACATGCTGGGCATTATCCCAAGGGCTTTATGTAAAAGACCTCACTCAGTTCTCACAATGACTTTAGGAAGCACGTTCTATTATGTCCTCTCTTATAGACAAGGAAACTGAGGCAGAGTTTCAGATCCCTGGTACTCTGGGGCAAGTATTTGGGTGGAGGTGCCTGGGTATAGGAGGGACTCTGAAATAGATGGTTTTCTGTTCCCAGCAGTGTGGGACAGGTATATGTGTGGGAGAGTGGCTGGCCGCAGGGTGAACTCTCCTGTGGGGACTCTGCTGTGTGCCTGGGCACCAGCCTGCTCTCTGCACACAAAGGGGAGGTGGCCCGTGAGGAGTCACAGAACCTCAGTGGTGACTCTCGACCTAGTGCTCTGTGCCTTCCTTCATCTAATTCTTCTTGAGCATCTCTCAGCACTGGGCAACCTTGTTCTGGGGATACTGGGGGTGCAATGCGAATGGGAGGGAGTCTTGCCTACCGCTACCCCAGTGCCTCTCAGTCTAGCGGGGAGAGTGACACAGGAGCAGGGGGACTGTATTGCAGGTGCGTGGCCAGGCACCGAGCACAGCTGGAAGGGAGACGACCCTGGTCCTGGAGTGGCTTCAGGACAGCCTGTGAGCTAAACAGCAGAGATGAAGGTGGAGGCAGACCCTGAGGCCCCATGTGAGGGGCTGGGCACTGTCCTGAAAGTACAGGGGCTGCTAAAGGCAGGTGCCGGGGAGTGACAGTATGGGACTTATGTTCAGCAAAGACCATGTGGGTGCCCCACGGATCCGGGTGGGAGGGGATGCACCGTGAGCCTGGAGGCCACCAACGCAGGCAAGAGGCGTTGGTGGCCTGACGAGAATGGTGCTGGGGACAGAGAGAGGAGAGGTGCAGAGAGGGCTCAGTCAGAGGAGTTTTCAGACTCAGGGCATAAGGGAGATAAGGGCAGGTCAAGGACAACCACGGGCTTTGACTCTGGACTCCTGGATGGTTTCACGATGTCACTTCTGAGACAGAGGCACAAGAAGAGCAGGTGTGGGAAGCTGATTTCAGTTTGGACATTTTGTGCCTCTGGGCTAGCCATGCGTGGGCAAACAGCTTTATCATGAATTCCCAGCTGCTTCCAGAATATGTACTGAGCAGAGTGCCCTGGCATGTCAGAGGGTGGGGCAGGGATGGATGGGATCTGTGCTGGGCTCCACGCTGGAGAGAGCAGTCCAAAATCCTCCTGCCAGGAAGATGACACATCCCCTCCCTTTATGGATGGGGACATGGCGGTCCCATGAAGCTGCTTGACCAGGGGCTGCCAACCGTAGGAACAAGCTTGGGCTGCTGCCACCGCCTCGGCACCATGGAGGGGCTCTGTTTCCCGCTCCTTCACTAGCTTCTGTCTCTGCTGAAATCTCTAGACCTGGGGTCAGTGTTGACAGGAACACTGGTTTTCAGAGGACAAAGTACTATGTATGTTCATGTCCACAATCTCATTCAAACCTCCTCTATGCCCGGTGAGGATGCTACTGTCATCCCATTTTATTTTTTATATTTTTAAAAGATTTTATTTATTCATGAGAGAGAGAGAGAGAGAGAGAGAGAGAGAGAGAGAGAGAGACAGGCAGAGGGAGAAGCAGGCTCCATGCAGGAAGCCCGATGTGGGACTTGATCCTGGCTCTCTAGGATCACGCCCAGGCTGAAGGCGGTGCTAAACTGCTGAGCCACCTGGGCTGCCCTGTCATCCCATTTTAAAGATGAAGAAAAGGAGGCCCAGAGAGGTGAGGAGACTTGTCCACACCACACAGCTATTCACTATGCCTCAAAGAATCTTTACCAGATCCTGTCTTTGCCACTCACGGAGAAAAAGTGGCTGTTGTCCAAGCAGAAGATGACACCCGGGGGTGGGGTGGGGGTGGGTTCTGGGGCAAAGATGAGAAGGATGAGGTGAAACTACAGAGAAGGGGCTGAGCACACCCTACAACACAGCTGCCTGGCCGTGGGAATCCTCATAGCCCCCTACCCTGGGCCTACAAAATCTAAAGCCAGAAAAGGCAAGGCTCATCATTTTTGGTCAACTTGGATTTGGCTCTCTCCCTGGACATGCAGGTAAAAATACAAACTTTCTGCAGCTCACTATTAGTCTGGGGCTTTAAAAGGGCTCTGGCGACCCTCTTAGCCACCAAGAATCATTTGTGGAAAAAGATAGAGGATAGAAAAATGACACCAAGAGCTTGGACCTCTACCCTGACACAGCTGGGCTCCTGAGGTACCAGGGCAGTGACACTAGACTTCTCTCCTTCATCTCAAAAGGCCTGACGTTGGCCACCACCTCTGCCCGTGGATTGCTTCACAGTTTCCAGTCCAACAAGACAAAGGCCTCAGGTAGATGATAACAGGATTCAAATGGAACTAATTCTTTTTTCTTCCCTTATCACTTTGCACACACAAAATCTATTTTAATTAGCTTTCAATACATAATCTTTTTTTTTTTAAAGAATGAAACCCTACCCCCAAATTGTTCTTAGAGAAAGAAAGATTTATCTTATAAGTTTCTTAAGAAAATCTATATGTGCTCAATGCATTTAAATAACACTCATTAAAGTGAACTGCATGCAAGCTGACTTCTCTAGTCACAGATGAGAGACAATCGCTTGACCTATTGCAATCAAAAAGCATTTCTGCACCACCTTTATTTTTCAATTGGTTAAGTTTTAAATTAGAGTCCCAACGCCCTTTTTGGGAAAGCAGACTAACATAGCCCCAACAGAAATTTCAGCTCAGTCGATTGGAAGATAATTACAAGAAACAAAATGTGAAATTTTAAATCAGGGCACTAATGAAGTCTAAAAATACCAGTGGCCCATCCCTCTGGCTGGCAAGACCTGTTCTTCATGGAGGGGATCTCTCCATAATTACTCAACCCCGTGAGAGGCCAGGTTGTCATGTCAAACAATAGAGGAAAAATCGCGGGACTTTAATGAGCTAGATCTTAAGGAGCTCTATGGTGAATCTTATTATAATGCCGGGCAAGCTTTCAAACAGGAGAAAAGGAAAGTTCCTTTTTTTTCCTTAAGTGGAATTCTGACTGGTGTTGATGCCATCACACGGTGCCTCCTGGTTCCCACTTGGAGTCAGCCGTCTGTCATTTAGGAGTGCGAAATCAATTGGGTTTTGGAGATGTAAAATCCCTAGGGGCAAAATTAAAAGTGACCCAAATCCAAACCCACATAGTCTTGTCAGGAATATGATTCTCACATGGTAAGTTTCAAAGATTTGGTTTCAAAATCTGGGTTTCTTATTTTAAAAAAATATGCAGTTGTTTGACATTAGATCTGACAGACAAATTATAGCTTTAGCAATAAAGGCTTTTAAGATTAGAAATGAAAGGAGAAATTACTTAAAAAAAAACCCCAAAAAACCCACACAGGCTTGAGTTTGGAGGCATTTGTATGTTCATGCTTCACTGTCTTCACCACAAATATAAGGGGATAAATCAACTGATGAGGGTGGTAAATAGAGAAGTGAGTTAAATGTAGTCTCTGGGGGAACAGCTAGCTCCCTGGCCAACTGTGGAAATCAATGTGACGACGGGCCACTGGTTGTCACTGGCTGGAGCTGGAGGGCTTGCAATGGTTTACCAGAAGGCAGGGCTGTGGACACTTCCTGGGCTTACCCCAGGCGCGGCCCTCACCTCGCACTGGATCTGCCCTTTAGGGGCAGACAGAAAAAATTCCATCAGGGGCCTCTCCTTCCCTCCTGTCTGTGGGCTTGGGCTCACCACGGAGGATGGGTCACACCCTCTGGCCCCAGAAAGATGTCACAGGTGTGGCTCTGCAATGGTCCGCTGGTCCGGTGTGTCTCTACCACCTGTAGCTCCCTGAGCTTATGGGCTCAGTTGCCTGACGATGGGATACACCTGTGCCTTTGGGGAGGCAGCCCCTGGTTCTGTGCTAAGCCCCAAACCAGGGACTCCAGGCCCAACTGGGCCAGTTACCTCTCTGCCCAGAATAAGTCCTTTTCCCAGGTACCTGTCTGAGACTCGGCAAATCAGCAAGACCCTTTGTCAGCAGCCCCAGGAGGCCTCTGGGGGTGGGGGAAGATATGCCCATGAGGGGGGAGGGAAGCCCTCCCAATGTCCCAGGCTTTGGCACAGCCTGGGGAGCAGCCAGGACATCCAGCTCCCACTGTGTCACAGCTGGCAGCGTATAAACTGGGAGGAAGCTGTTTTTTTTTTTTTTTTTCTTTTTAAGGGAAAGAGAGCTTAACCAAAACAATTCAAACAAAAAAATCAATTTAGTCAATTTTTTTTTTAAAAAAAGATCTTAAACAAAGCAAGAGTTTACCAGAATTTAGATGTAATTTTCTATAATTTTGTCATTTAAAACTAGTGCTAATTTCCAAAACAAAGGCAGTTGGGGCGCAATCAGATAGGGAATGAAACCCAGTGGAGATCTAGACACGGCTTTGTTGTTGGGATGCTTGACGAGGTCTGAAAATTGCTCGAAAGGATAAAGATAGAGATGCACGAGAGCAGGCAGGAAAGAATGGCTAGTGGGAGTCGTTGCTGTGCGGAGAGGCAGGGCCCCTGGAGAAGCCACCTCCCGGGGACTGCGAGTGCGAAGGCTGGGAAGCGGTACCCAGCGGTACCCAGAGGGCCACACCTCTAGGACCATCTACTCTCTCCTTCCAGAGGAGGCCAGGGTACCCCAGCAGGCAGACTGCCTACCAGGGGCCCTCCTGCCGGCACCTGGGTCCAGGCGCGTCTGCCTCCCTCCTCCACTGGCTGTCTGGAGCTCTAAGGCATAGCAAGTCAGTCTGGGGCAGATGAACCCCACCCACCAGTCTAACATCTGTGGCCCCCAATCCTCTGCCTCCTTCTGCATTCCAGCTGGATAGACCCCTCAGACAGATGTTGGGAGTGAGGCCTGTTTGCTGATGCACTTAGTCCTAAACCCTAAGGCTGGGAGGCTCAGCTTGCAGGCTCTGTTCTCAAGGATCTGCCTGAACACTGCCCTGGGGCTGGGGGAAATGGGTTAACTGAAGGCCGAGGGTAGAGGTGCTCCTTCCTGGAGCCTCACAGAGCCACCCTTGGGTCCTTGAAACAAAAAATCCCAAGTGGCTCAGGATGGTCTGGGAGTATCTCCTGGGGAGACATCCCTCTCACCTAATGTCTGGGGAGCTGGTCTCATCCAGTGGCACAGCAGGGGGTGGTTATCTGGGCAAGGACACAATTTGTCTTCTGTTCTCATGGGTGGAAAATGGAGAAGGTTCCATGGAGCCCTTAGAGGAGCAGATGATTCCTGCTCATTTCCTACCTGGCCTGGCCTCGGGGTCAGAGGTGAGAATGGCCTAGGGCTTGGGCTGGAGGCAGAAGGACCCCGGACTGTGCAGGCTCTCCCTTCCCTTCCTCTCTTTGCCTGCTCACATGTCCTCATCTCGCCTGTCCTTCCCTCCTCCACCTTTCTCTCTGCCTCCTCTGTCTGGGCCCGGCTGTCTCGGGCAGGGGAGGCCCCACGTCTACTTCTGGGCTGGGCAAGGCCAGTGAGGGAGCTGCTGGAGAGCACAGGGTGCCGGGAACCATACTCCTGTCCGCGCTGCATCGTGACCACTCGGGGAAGCCTAGGTGCGGGCACCTGGGAGTATGCGGGCAGCAGAACTTACCTTTGGGGTGCCCGGGGTCGGTGAACTCATACTTCCCCACGCCAATGGTCCGTAGCATCTGCAGCCCGTGGGCCGAGTCAGTCGTAGGGGGCCCATTGGTGGCAGGGGCACCGCTGGGGAGGGTGGCGGACGGCTGGGCTGGTGGTGGTGGAGGCAGCAGGGGCCCTGCCATGTGGCCGTTGCCCACGGCAGTGGGTCCCGGGCGGGCCACCTGCCCCACGCCAGGCAGTGTGGACATGGCCAGGGGCTGCGGGCTGGCATACAGGGCCTGGGCGGGCATGTTGACCACCACGCTGCTTAGTGGCTGAGAGGGTGGCTGTGGGAGCGAGTAGTGGCCTGGCATCAGCGGGAGCTGGGGCCCCACGTGGGGAGGCAGTGAGGGGGTCACCCCAATGACCGGGGCCTGGACGTTCACAGCCGGGCTGAAGGTGGGAGGCTGGGCCACTCCATAGGAGTGTGCGATCAGGGCGGGCTGGCTCCCGGCGGCCACCGTGGTCACCCATGGCCCTGTGCCTGCAAGGGAGACAGAAGAGATGTCATCTGCCGGATACATATTCACTCAGTAAACACTGACTGCCCCAGGCCCTGGGCTGGGTGCTGGGGTCACAGAGTTGGTAGCATAGGATAAGTGCTTTGGGGGTATGTGAGCAGATGGCCATGGAGGCTCAGAGGGGGAGCACAGTCTGCTTGGGAGAGCTCAGGAGACAACAAAACAGAGAGAAAAAAAGGCAGAGACCTTCAAAGAGTTCTGGGTTCAAATCTTGACTCAGCCATTTATTAGCCAGCAGCCCTGGGCAAGTTGCTTATCTTCTCTGAGCCTCATCTTCCCATCTGTTAAATGGAACTAGCAACACCTACCTCAGAGGTCTCCTGGGAAGAACGGAATGAGGAAAATATATTTGGGGAAGGAAAAAAAAAAAAAAAAGAAAAGCTAGCAGAGTGTTTTGCATGTGTTAAATGCTCCATAAATGTTGATGTTTTTCCTTCCTTTCTGGAGAAGAGCTGTCTGGAGGAGGTGGGGAGAAAGGTGGATTGTGAAGATAGTAGGTGTTTGCTGGGCAAGGTGAGAGCACCAGAGCCTGGAGCCGTGCAAGAGCCCTGTGGTGCATGAAGGGAGAGCAGGAGGTACGGGCACTAGGGGAAGGCTGGCAGGGGCTGCTCTTCACTGCCCTGCTGGGGGGCCGGGCTTTTTCCTAAGCAACCCCTGCACGGCCGGCCCTGGGGGAAACAGCAGAAGTGCATTTGGCCCCTAAGGAAATTTTGACTGAACAAGGTTGGCCCAGCACACCTCCTGAGTCTTGATATAAGGTTCGAGGCCAGCTGTGCCCAGGTCAGGCAAAGCCAGGCTAGGTCCCCCTGAGGTGAGGTGACATTAAGGTGACCCAAACGTGCTTGTGAGTGAAGCCAGAAGATACTGTGACAGGGAAGGGCAGTCTGGGGTTGCCTCTGAGTGAATGAGTGTGGGGCTCGGTCTCCATCACCAAAGGCCGCCTTGTTTTTCATGATGCTGCTGGAGTGGCAGTGAAGACTGGCAAATACTGGTGAAGCAGTACCAGAAAGATTCTAGAATGGATGCCAAGGGGGATTGTCCCCAAGCCTGAAGCAGAGGAGGTGGTATCACTGTGAGCCAGCCTGGTGTCTTAAGACAAGGCTTGCCTTCCTAAGCTCATTTTTCTCTGGGATTAGCCAGGGAGCCTGGAACAATGCACCAGAACTCTGGAGCACAGCTGGTGGCTTCCCCGATGACTCTGGTGAAGGTACAGAGACGCCGGGCCAAGGAAGCCGCTGATCTATGAGAGGGCGACTGACCCAGAGGGTCCTGGGGACCTAGAGGAGGTCTCCAGGGATGTGCACCGAGTCCCACTCACCATTTTTATCAATGGTTTGGATAATGATAGGGAGGATTGGCTCACCACCCAATCTGCAGGTGACATTACATCGGGAGGGTTAGGCACAGGTCAGCAATAAAAAGCTGGAATCGAAGAGATCTTAAGAGTCCTACGGGAAGATACTGACAAGGACTTGCCTGTGAGTCCCCACATCCCGCTGCCTAAGGCCGGTTGAGAGAGGACACGGACAGGGGTCAGAGTTGCTACCACGACAGTCTTGGGGGCTCACTGGTGACAGTGCATGTCTGGGGCTAGCAACAAATCAGAAGTGATCTAAGGCTGCAATGGTCAAAGTAGAGGGGCTGAAAGAAGGAGGTGTGGGCATAGCATGTGCAGGTCCTTTGCGTTGGGTTCTGGGTATCTGGGGACGCAGAGGGAGAAGTAATTCTCTGGAGGGTAAAGGAACCAGCAGCCCCAGGCTCCAGAGTGTGGCTGAGGGACCTGGGGTGTTTATCCTGCAGAAGACTTGGAGGGGAGGCTGAGTGAGGTGTCCACATAGCTGTAGGGCTGTAGTGAGGAGACGTGTTTTGCATATCCTAAGGGGAGGTCTGGGTCCAACATGCAGTAGTGACAGAGAAGGTGTTTGTTTTGGTCAGAGCCAACCCAAGAAGGCCTGGGGTGTTGTAGGAGCCCCCAGTCCCAGTGGCGGGGAGGGGTGGACCATCCCGGTTCTCATATGAACGTCGGCAAGGTGAAACCTCACTGGCAGGTGTGGCTTGAGAAATGTAGGAACCAGAGTACTAAAGTTTGGGAAGGGCTATTCACAACACCACAAAGCAGACTCAAAGTCACTGCTGTGATGTCATTCTTGCTTCCTCGGCCTCCCAAAAGCTTTCTTGAGTAGCAGAGAAAGGGGCAGAGATGCAGCTGCTGCCCAGGACACATGTGGCCCCTACCCCCAGGCAGCCTGAGGCCTGGGCTGCTGCAGGCCCGGGGACCAGGACCTGCCGAAGAGCTGAGCACCCAGGGGACCTCTGACGCCTCTCCCAGCCCTGGCGTGGGGGTCTCTGGCTGCCGATGAAGTACGCACCTGGATTGTCGCTCTCCCTCATCTGTTTGGAGGGCGGCTCATCAGTGTCCCAGGGCGTGGACTGATTGATGGGCGTCTGCCCCCACCGGATGCTGGTCGTGAGTCCCTGGGTCTGATTGTCCGCTTTGGAGATTCCAGGGGCCTGGGGAGAAGCAGAGAGGAAGGATGAACACAGCCTGGGAAAGAGGACTGCCTGGGGGCCCATCCCCTGAGCAGTGCCATGGGGTCAGCGGCAAAGACTGGGCCCTGCACCCAGCGCCACCAGGGAATTGCAGAGCATTTTGGCTTAGCCCTTGTAGGCTTCTGCTACCCTCTCACCCCTAGGAAGACCCAACCTGGTGCCTCTCCGGTCGTCCTCTGCAGCCACTCACTCCACCTCAACTATTAGGATAGAAAGCTTTCTGGGCTGTGAGAAGTGAAGCTCCCTGGGCTCTCAGGTCGTTAATAAATTGCAACATTTATGGGCATGTGCTGAAGACCAGCTGTGTCCTCAGCCTAGGCTCAATGCCACCACGGGCCTGGCCCTTTGACACGTGAGAAGACGGCTCTCCAAAGCACCACTGTAGGGTCCCATACAGCCTCTGAGGCCCCCAGTGTGTCACTCCACAGAGGCGGTGTGGGAGGGTGGGGGCTGAGACTCATGGGAGGACGGAATGTTCCCTCTCAGAGCAGGGAACATCATCCCTGGGACCCTCGGCTCCTCCTGGGAGGGTCCTGGCCCCCTTCTGGGAAGGAGGAAGGCTCTCTGTTTCAGGATCTCATTCTCTAATTCAGATATTTAGATTAATGAGAAAATTAACCCCAGGCTGAAAACAAACATTAGCACAACATTGGTCTCTGAGCTACAGCCTTGATGGAATATTATATGGTCATTAAAAATCATGTTTACTGAAATGAGATGGCAAAATGCTTACACTATAATGTTAAATGAGAAAAGCAGGACATAAAATGACACAAACATAAGCTCACATGTAAAACAGTATGTGCAGGAGAGAAAAAACCCCAAATGCTAGCAGGGGTAATATGTGGTGAGACAAATAGGGATAACTTCTATCCTCTTGTCTATACTTTTCTGTATTTGCCAAATTTTTTACTATGGCCATTACCATTATAATAAGAAAAAAAGAAAAGAAAGAAGAAGAAATCCAAAAGCATGTGGAGAGCCTGGGACCCAGATAACTGGGATGTGGTGGGGGTGGAGGGAGGGGTCTCAGTAGAGGTGGTTTCAGGAAGTTTCTGCAGTTCCCAGGCATGCAACCAGAACCCAACCAGGTTTGGGGTGAAGGAGGAAGTGGGGTTAGGGGCAGAGATGGCTGTCCACCAGGGACAGCCACAGAAGGCCAAAGGGGCCTCAAGGGGCATCGGCAGGCTTCTCTCAGGTGAGGGCCTTGGTTCTCCTGACTTCTCATGGAAGCTAACCCAGTGAGCCAGTTGGTGGGAGCAGCATCCCCAGTGGGCCCCTCTGAGCAGCAGGAACGGCTGGGTAGGAGCAGGTGGAGAGGATGGCGGACAGCACTTATTGGGGCTTTGATGCATAATGCAGATGACAAACAGCGCCTGCATTAGGGCCGACTGGGAGGAGCGGAGCCGTATCCCATTAGGACCTGTAGGCTGCACAGAACTAATTACATTAGGCTGCACTTTATCTCTGGCCTGCATTTCAGATGCTGCACTTCTGTGAACAGAGCAGGAGACAAAAGGGAAAGAGTGAATCTCCGGAGGAAAGAACAATTCGAGGGACAAGCTTTCTTCTCAGAGGCTGCTGCCCCATTTCTGTCTGTCGGACAGATGGGAGCTTGGGGTTGGCTGTGGTGGTGGAGGTGGTGGTGGTGTGGAGGGGGTGTTGGAGAAGGGGGCTGGGGATTTGGCCACACTCACCAATAGTCCTATGAAATTTATGGAACAAAAGCGTGGCTTCTATAGTGTTCTCTAGAGGGCTTTCCAGAGTGCCCTGTCTGCAGCCACCTCTGCATTCCCAGGTTCCCCTGGGTGCTCATGGGCTGGGGGGTGCAGAGGTCTCTTCCCATAACCAGAGGCATGTGAAGGGGAAGGAGCTTGTGGGATGTCCCATTCGGGATCCTGTCTTGGGGTGAGGTCTGAAGGATGACACTCCAGCCTCATCCCAGCATCTTCCTTCACGGACAGTACAGAGAGCCCACTGCCAGTAGGGGGTGCTGCAGCCCCTCTCTGCAGCCCAGGGTTCCCGGAGGCCTCTCAGGTCTGAGGCAGGCCTGGTTTTCAGGGCCCTCCCACCCTGCCATTTGTACCCCTCTGAATCAGCATGCGTGCCTCCACCTGGTACTTTGACAGGGAAGGGAAGGGCTCTGGGCGCTTGGGAGACTCTGGACCTTGTGCAGTTACCACCACCATATAGTGCGGGTCGGGGTCTCCTGCTCCACGGTGAATAATCAGCTTCTGAACTCTAAAACTTTAGGAGTTCCTATTTTTGCTCTAAAATTGCAGAGTTTCTGCACTTGGAAAACTGCACACTTTCCCAAGGGCTTAGTCCCTTGGCTCCAAACACTCCTGCCAGGTCATTCACTTGAGTGGTTGTTGGTGAGGTGGTTTGTTCAGGAACAAGCACCAGGCCCCTGCCCCTTGCCAGGCCCTGCCCCGGGCACAGGCACTCAGGCCCGCCCTCAAGCAGCTGCTTGGGAGCTCCGCTGGGAGCGCTGAGCTCTGCAAACTAGGCACCTCAGCCTCCCAGGGGAAGCTGGGCACCCAGGGGTGGGCTGCGGGGTGGCTGGCACTACTGGGTGTGGCTACAACAGGCCTGCTGCTTGGCTGTGTCTTTCATGAATATCACAAGCGAGTTCTTACGTACAAGAACGCCGTTCTGCTGGGAGAAGGGAGACAGGGTCTTTCATTTTTCTCCTTTTGGAAAGATAAATCAGGCCACTCACTCCACGCGCACCAGCAACTTCTGACGCTGCAGGCAAATCACAGCTCAGAAATTTCTATTTGTTTTTATAAAACAATGAAATGAACATTCCTTTCTCCCCTCGGTCTGGAAAAAAACTGGATACGGTCGTGTGCTCTGCCAGGAGCCTGGGCACCCAGGTGGGTGAGGGATGTTGCAGCTGGTGACGTGAGGCACTGCAAAGGGCTCCAGGCCCAAAGGAACATGGTCCCCATGTTCTGGAGGTTTCGGAGGCACCGTGTGGGGGGTCCATGGCTCCAGCTCTGAACTAAGCTCCTGCTAATACCTTCTCCCTCGGTCCAGAGTCCCCAAAGGTCTGTGATCTGTGACCCCACCAAAGGCTCTCCAGGTCTCTTAAGTTCCACATCTCCCTGCCAGGGGGTTGCCAGTACAAAAACGCCACAGAAGCCAACCAAGAGAGCAGCCCAGGCCGGGGGAGCCTCCTCCGGCCCCCTCCCCCGGCATCATCTGGCACCTAGACATCGGGCCTTTTGCCAGTGTTCCTGGCCATGCTTCTGCTCCCCTGACACGATGACACTGAGCAGAGAGAGGCAGGTGAGGAGAGCCCTCCTCCTGCCTGGTTCTGTGGAGTGGCCCTCTCTGCCCATCATCGGGCTGGGCAGGCTTTTCTCTGCTTCCCTTTAATGAGATGCTAATAGGATGCATCATTAACACAGCAGCTTTTAAACCCGGAGCTCTTGTAAATTTTCAAAGGTCACATTTTTACGGCAGCTGACAGCATCCTGCTTCCTTCCGAGACTGAAGAACACTAAAGACCCCGATCCTTCACGGGTGCAGCTCTCTGTGAGATGGCAGCAATGAGCCAAAGCGCCTGCTGGTTCGGGGGCTGGGAACCTCCACCCTGAGGCAAGCCTCACAGGGCCCCTGGGTTGTGCTCTACCAGCCTGGGGAGAACCAGTTACACAACCCCCACCGAGCTGCACTGGGTGGGGGGTGCTGCTCTGTCTGGGGGACGTGTGAGGGGCCAAAGGTAGTGCACAGTACAAAGATGCCCAGTGGAGTGGAGACGGTTCGGGGGCACTTTTCCTTCCACGGGGCACCTCGTGCTCACCAGGCGGTTCATCCAGGACACTGCGACCGCCCAGGGGGGCTACTTTTTGCTAAGCTGTCCATCCAGAGGGATTAGCTTCTTCTACTCTGCACAAAGGTGCCATGCAGGTGAGCAGGATCCCAGGTGGTCAGGAAGGTTTGAAAGATGGTGGGACGGAGCTTGCCTGGGGCCCTCACATGCCCACTTGTTCTTGGACCCACACACTGCATGCGATGACCACAGTCTCCACACACAGCCTTGCAGGGTCTGTATGGACCCCCGTACTGGTGGGCCAGCTCCATGAGGACAGGGAGCCGGGGCAGTGCCCGGCCTGTTATAGGTGCCCAGGGAATGAATGAATCGGCAACATCTCTGAGCTGCAGTGTTGGCCAACAGTAGGAGCATTCATCACTGTTGGTGCAATGGACACAGGGATGCGTGGGGGGCACTTCAGAAGAGCGGACCCTGTAATGGAACAGGGATGTGAAATAGCTTGGTGTACTTGGAAAATGGGAGGCAATGAGCTCCCCGTACTGAGGGAGATGAGGTTTCAGACTGTGGGGACACTGTATGTTGGGCAAATGTCATTGCCCTGAATGCTGCCAGAGGCTGCTCGGAGGCCTAGTGCCTGGCTCCACTGGCCCCCTCCCATGTGGCTGAGTGGGAGGGAAGATGTGGGATGCTGAGGTTGATGCTTGCCTCCGTGGGGCTGGGGGATCTCCTGGAGAAACCAGCGCTCAGCCTCCTCCACTGTTTGCCCAGGGAGATCAGAAGATGGTGAATCAGTGGAGCCTGGAAGTCAGGGAGAGCATCCAGAGGAATGGGGGTGGGGGTCAGGCCGCAAAAGCTAGGCAAGATTCACTAAGGGAGATGGATTTGGGCTGAAGTCGCCACCAACGACTACTATGTTTCCAGCCTACATACGTTTGACAGAGTCAGGCTCCAGAGTCCACTTTTGGAGTTCAAGTGGCCTCCTCTGGGAAGGGTGACAATGCTAGCACCCATGTCTGTCTCCTGCTAATGCTAATAAACCTGCCCCCACAGACGAGAACCTGTGAGCCTTGACATTCTTGTCACTGTGTGGTGCTGACAGAGCTGGCAGGGACTGCCTTCCACTGGGTGTCACTAGGCACAGCTGGACCCCTCCCTCACAGCAGGGAGCCTCCTCCTCTCCTCCCCTCAAGGTACCCTGGAGTCCCCCAGCCCTCACCTCGGTTAAATCGGTCACACAATGCTTCCCTGCTCACTGTGGGCCAGAAGCACCACTGGACACTGGGTCATAGTGATAGTCAAGCTTGGCTGCTGCCCTCGATGAATCTACACCAGCAGGACAGGATATGCCTGTGCCAGGGACCCATGAGGATGACAGGGGCCAGGAGAGCTACTGCAGGAAACAGACCCTTGATGCTATGACACTATGCCAGCTCAGGGCCAAGCCTTCTGAGAGTTCTCACAGTCTCTGCCTGAGTCCCTCAAATCTCCCAATCAGATGAATACCACCAAGTGACTCTATTCAGCACCATGGAAGCAACAGATGGTCCAGCCCAGACCTCTTAGAGTCTTAGAGTTTCTGTGCACAAATTTGTGAGATACTTTGAAATATTGTTTAAAGCCACTAAAAAAAAAAAAAAGATACACAATCTACTGTGTATATTGCAAAATAGCAAAAGACCAAAGAGTCATGTGGGTGTTGCTCTTGACATATAAATGCAACAGTTTTATTTGTATCCTTTGTGTTCCAGAGAGGATGCCAGCAGCACAACTATAGTGGGAACTGTACATAAATGCTTTAGCTAAAGCTGGTATATCCCCCCTGCCCCAGGCACCACTGGATGGGGGTGTGAAGGGATCTTGGGTGGAAACTGACAAGCCACGGGGAGGGCAACATGGTGGATAATCTGGGGCTGATTGTACTCTGAGCTTGACCTGCAGCCTCAGTTTTGTCTCATGACTCCCCACAATTTCCACCTAATTTGGAAAAGACAAGCATTGGTGTGACACCCTTACAATCTTTCGCCTTGTGTCTTGAGGGTGCCTTCTGATGAAAGACCACTGCTGATCCAGCCTGAGCCCCACGGTGGACTTTTGGCATCTTCTCTGACTGCCTGGCACCCTGGCAACATCCCCCATCTTGAGGTGGAAGCCAGAAAACTTTCTCTGCCAGCTTCCCTTGCAGCTAGATTCCAGGTACATGTGCCCTGTGGCTCAGACATACGTGGGTGAGGTTTTGGTCTGGCGATTCGGCAACATGAGAAAGCCAGCAGAGCCCCAAAGTCATAGTCTGCAGAGGGTGGTGGCAGAGACCCACAGATTTGGGAGCACACAGATGGTGGAGGCCCTGGGTGTCCCAGGCATAGCATCGACTATGAAAGCTGTTGTTTCCTTTCCCTTTTTACTCCGGGCAACTCTGAGAACAGCAAGAGTAGGTTCCCACACAGCTCCTAGCAGAAGCGACTATGCTCAAGCACCTCTGATCACCAGGCCCTGGGTCCTGCTGGGGAATCACACTGCAGAGGCTGCTAGCTCCAGGACTGCGCACAGCAGGCAGGCCACTCCCGGGAAGAGGTGGATGTTTCATCTCCTTTCCAGCCTCCCTCCCCCTGCAAGGCACTGAGGCTCTTTATGGTGTCTAGTCCTAACCTGTGGGGGCTGATGGAAGCCAATTTAAACTTATTCAGACTGGTATATTGGGCCTGATTGTACGAATCTCCCTGGGGCTCTTGCACCACAAAGCTGAGGCCCTAGGAAGGCAATTTTTTACTTAAAGAATGGTATTCTAATATTGGAAATCCAGGTTTGGGGAGGAGCTATTTTGGTGTCTGGGATTTTTAGATTACAGCTTATGCTATACTAGACTGTTGGCTTTCTAGGACCCGCGGGTTGTCAGTGAGAGCACTGATTCCAAGGTCATGCACGTAGAGCGTTGACCACCTCTAATCTAGGGGTTCTCCAGTGTGAGTTCACATAAGTATCTGGGGGTGGGTGTACGTGTGTGTTGGGAATGTAGGTTTCCACGCCAGAGCTTCTGATTCAGTAGGTCTGGGACAGAGACTCCTAAATGTGGTGGTTTAACAAGCCTACCAGGTAATATAGGTAGCCCACGGACCTCACAGTCTTGACGTTCAAGTTTGCAGGCCTGTGTGCCTGAATGTGGGGAAGCCAGGAGCTGAAGCTGCCAGGCAGGTCCTGAACGGGACAGGTTTTTGGGTGTTGCTCATGTGGCTCACAGGAGCCAGCTACATGGTGACTCCGTGTTCATGGAGCCCTGGTCTCAGCCTAGGTTTCAAGGGGTCAGAAGGATGTTTTGTCAGATGCTAAAGCTATAAATTTGTGTCCTCTGGGAAGAGCAAATGACATTTATGGGTCTCTCAGTTCTTGTTTCATGATTGCCACTGAACTACAAACAAGAGAATAATCACAGTTAAATCCCCACTTGGGGCTAGGGGAGGCTCTCTGGAGCCCCTCCTGCTCTCATTAATGAGGCTGCCCTCTCTGGCCCCCTGGACCCAGGCCGGCGCCCTCGGCCTCCCCTTCAGAGCACCGCCATAATGTGCTCCGGAGACCGCTGAAATTTCTAATAATACTAACCAATGATGTGTTAAATTGAGACACTTCTGGCTCGAATGCCGGAAACTGCATGATGGTTTAAAGGACCAGTGCTTACCTTTCTCTATCAATTTGCTGCTAAATTACTGCTTTCGGAGCAACTTACAGAAAAGTAATTCTTTATTTAAATTTTAATTTCAATCTTGTCATTTTAAATATATATTCAGATTCCAATCAGATTACAGAATATGATGATGTCTCTAGGGGGCAGGTGTTCCTGCCGGGAACCTGGGTGGGGGAAGAGGATGTGATGGGAGCAGTGTAAGAGAGCCCAGGAAGGAGGGAGTGACCCTAAGGCACAGCTCGCCGAGGACAGCCATGTGCAAGGGTGGGAGACAGAATGGGAGGCCAGTGGTCAGTCAGCCCCTAACCTGGCCTTGTGATCCTAGGCTTTGTGTCCTGCCCTGAGAATCACCTGCAACCACTGACCACTTCCTTGCCTTTTCTCTCATGGGTCACCACAAAGATCCAGCAGGCCCAGCCATAAGCACATGCCAGGAACAGATGAGATGGGGCTGCCGGGACTGCTGCCATCCCAACGGCGCACATTTATTGGGCGCCTCCTACATGGCAAGCACAGGCATGATGTGATTTCCCTCCATGAAGAATTCTGGAGGTGATCTCACCTGTACTGTATAGATGAGAGTAATAGGGCCTGGAGAAGTTTGATAATGGCTACAGTGGGCCACATGTGGGGCTCTAACCCACGTCTATTCTATCCTTTGACCCTCCGAAGAGATCTGGGTTGGCTGGAACATTCCCAGGCCACCTCCCTCCAGCCTACCCCTGCTGTGGCTGACAGCCCCATAGACTGGTTCAGCCATGTCAAAGCTGCATCCACACTCAACCCTGGTGGAGTGACACTTGGATCTCTTCCCTGGTGCTCTGAGTACCAGCCATGGCCTCCCGGTCCCCCACTGTGTCCAGCCCAGTTGAACCTCCTGCTCTGACCCTGACAGCATGCTGAGCTTCCCTCATGTCTCCCACTTCCGCAGACCCTCTAGACCCTAAGCCACCACAGATGTGTTCCCTCAAACCCTGCTAGTGTGGTCGTGACACTCTCCAGTGGGGCCAATTCTTCAGCTTCAGAGCAGGGCAGTACAGACACCCCCCACCTCCAAAGCCAACATGTGCTGCAGGGCTCACCTTCGAGTCTCTTCTGTCTCCACTTCTCTCCCCCGTCTCGCCCTCCCACCCTCTCATCCTCAGCCCCTTTCCCTTGGCTTTCCAACACAGGGAGCAAAAACTTGAAAACGCATTGCCTGACCATGCTACCTGCTATTCTAGAACCCACCTGCCTTTTTCTTTCATGGCCACACCCTGCATGGCGTTCTGGATGCCCCGGCTCCCCTCTGTAACTCTGCCCACCTTTGTGCTCCACTGTAGCCATCCTCTTCCTCAGATTTCCTCCTTCCTCCCTTCCCTTCCATTTTCTGGAACAATGCTTTTCCTGGTTTTCTACCTAAGAACTCTTCTGGGCTGATCACTGGCTCTTCCTCTCGTCAGCATAGACCTGCCCCAGGGCTCATGCCAGGCCACGCCCTCCTCTCCCTCTCTCAGGTCTGTCTGGGCCTTAACGTCTTTCATGATGATTTTTCTGATAGGAAGCATCTGCGAGGTAGCCATTGTTTTTGATAGAACCCGGCTTCCTATAGTATTCTGGAAGTACATTTGCTTTTTCTTTTCCCCACATCAAAGTCTATACCTTGGAGACATTTCTGCTAAAAGTGCAGCTCAGATGGCTCCCCTCGCGGACGTGAAACAGCCGTGGCTGGGCCTGTTCTGGTGCGTGCCCTGTCTAGGCCCCCGGCCCCTTCCTCGGGCCTGCCCCCGCCCCCACGGATGGGCCTCGTGGACAAAAGACATGATAAATCTGGTAGAACCGTACAACTCAAAGCTTTCAACTTTCCTCTAACAACTTTCAACTGAAAACTTCTTAGTCCCATTTCCAAGTTACTTTTCATCCATTACAAAACCCACAAAATTTTCAAAGGGGCTTTGAAATAAGATCACCTAGAAAAAAAAAAAAAAGCCCATCACAAATGAAAGTCTTTGAAAAGAAAGAGGCTCTTTTCTGTGCTTCAGTTCCCTGTGATATCGGTCTCCCTTTCATTCTGCTGAAAGGTGCAGGGCAGGCCTGGCCCTCAGCGGACGCCTGTGATGTGGCGGGAGCCAGTGGCCCAGACGGACAGACGGGGCCGAGGAGGAGCACGCGGGGCACCTGCGCGCAGAGCCGGGCTGGGCCTTTCATCGTCCCCCTGACGGCCGTGGCTCCTTGTAGCCTGCCCGGCCCGCTCCGAGGCCCAGCTGCCCTGCGTGTTCCCGCTCACCTTGGCACTGGTGACAACGCAGCTCCCTCTGGAGCAAGGCGACCTGTCTTCATTCTCAGCGGCGAAGTGGGCGGGAAGGGAGGCATGGCACGAGCAGCCTCTCTCTGGCCTTTGATGGGACGGTTCCCAAATGCGGACCCTGCAGGCAGTGACACTCCCGGGACCACCCCTCGACCTCCCAGCCTCAGAGCCTGTGACACGCCCATCCTCCCCAGGAGCAGCTCCAGACTCACAGACACACATCACACAGTAGCAATTTTGGGGCCTCTGTCATTCTCAGATTTGAAATCCTCAGTGAGGGCAGCTCGGGTGGCTCAGCGGCTTAGCGCTGCCTTCAGCCCAGTGCGTGATCCTGGAGACCCGGGTTCGAGTCCTGCGTCGGGCTCCCTGCATGGAGCCTGCTTCTCCCTCTGCCTGTGTCTCTGCTTCTCTCTCTCTCTTTCTCTCTATCATGAATAAATAAATAAAATCTTAAAAAAAAAAAAAAAAAGATGAAATCCTCAGTGAATCGGGTGAGAAGTGCTCCATGCAGGACCGCTGAGCTAGGAGCTGGTGTGGGGACACACGTGTGTCCCTGACTGAACTATGTGCTGTTCCAGCCTGGGCCTCAGAGACCTGGACTCTGAGCCCCCAAGATTAATTGTGAACCAGGCTCCCGGGCCTTCCAGAACTGGTTCCCAACCACCCCAGGGAGCAGTGGGGTCATTTGTCCATCTCGGCCGGGGACCGGCCTGGCCACTCTGCCCCTCGAGACCCTGCCGGGCTCTCCCTAGAGGGCATTCTCGGGTGAAGCCCGGCCTCCTGGGGTGCAGGCCTCACCCCGGAGCCAGCAAGAACCCCAGAATGAGAACTGGCAGGCGGTCCGCAGCTCCCCCAGGGGAACTTTCCTCAACAAACACCTAACACTCCTTTTAAAACTCCTGTGCTCTACCCTCGTGGGCCTCGGCAGAGGATTCCTTAGTTTTTCACACAGACAAAGGCTTGGCAGGGAGAGGGGCCGTCGGAGCTCTGAAGCGCTCGGCCGTGGGACTCGCCGCCCACTCTCTGAGCGGGAAGTGAACTGCGAGCCGGCAAGGGGGTCCCGACACAGACATCTTTAGCGACCTCATTAGAGCCTTCACAGGCGAGGGGACTGTGGCAGGGTCACCCCAAGGTCAGGCAGGACAATGAGGCAAACAAGGCAGCACAAATGTCCCTGTGAGGCAGCAACTCAGACGGGGGTGTGTGTGTGGGGGGGCACGGATGAAGGAGCTGACACAGGTTTACTGCGGGGACTTCAAGACTTCCCTGAAGCAAGTCAGCACCCGAGCGTGTGCGTCTCAGGACCGCAGCCCGATTCCCACGCAGTACGGGACCGACCAGCTCTGCGGTGGAATATTCCAGAAGCACGCCACGAGGGACCCAGTGGACATCTTCCCCGCTCCCTGGCCCTCTCTCTCTCTCTCTCTCTCTGCTTTCTGCTCGCTCAGGCTCTCTGTCATGAGAACAACTCGCAGCCTGGCGGAGTCCTGAGGGAGAGGAGTGCCCTCTGGCCACGGTCCAGCTCAGCTCCCTTAGTTCAGAATTGAGGTGGTTTGAGTGATTCTGTTTTTTAAAGGAGATGGCATCATTCAGCACCAGTCCATGTCTTCAGAAAGCTCGCTGGGTAGGGCAGATTCTATGCCGGCTCACTGGAGGCCCAGGTGCAAGAGGGAAGTGGTGGTAGGCGGCGGTGGGAGTCACAGGGAAGCAGCCCCCTTGGCACAGATGGTCCCTCCTCCTCATGAGTGATGGTGGCGGAGGAGCCGAGTCCTGGGTGACCAGAGCAGTGGAAGGCCCTGGCCAGGCTCTGTAGGAGGATGGCGTGATGGCTGTGCCGTATCCTGGAGCGCTTGGACCTGGCTCACCACGGAGACGTCTGAGAGATGGCTCACAGGGCTTGCCACCTGCGGCTGCTTGCTGTGCACCCCTGGGTCGGGGAGAGGGGTCCCACACAAGCCCCCTCCACTGATGCCCCTTCCTCAGCAGGGGTCCAGACTGCCTGGTCCAAGGCTGCCTTCACCGCTGAGCGAGACGTCTTCCCTGCCACGCACGGCTGCCTGGCATAGCTTCCTCCATTCTGTGCCGGGGCTCCTTGGCTTCTGCTGTATCATGCATGCATTCATTCATTCATTCATTCATTCACCCCACACTTACTGAGAAACTATCCAGTGTAGGACGCACAGTGATGAATAATGTATGGCCTAGGAGAGCACACAGACAAATGGAGGAACCAGGATCATAATGGTAACAGCCAATAGCTGCTGAACCCTTAGATGTGCCAGTTGACAGCCCTCAAAGCCTGGGAGTTCTCTGAGCCCAAGGTCTGGCTGTCCATCTCTGTTCCCTACTGAGTCAGCTCAGACTGCCATAACAAATACTATAGACTGGCTGCCGTAACAAGAGAATTTATTTCTCATGCTTTTGGAGGCTGGAAGTCCAAGATCAGGGTGTCAGTGTGGTTGGGCTCTGGTAAGAGCTCTTCTTGGTTTGCAGATGGCTGCCTTCTTGCTGTGTCCTCACACAGCAGAAAGAGAGAGAAAATTCTAGTCTCTCTTATGAAGACACCAATCTCTTTATGGGGGCCCCACTCTCGTGATCTCATCTTAATCTAATTATCTCCTAAAGTCCCCATCTCCAAATACCATCATGATGAGGTTTAGAGATTCGATATATGAATTCTGGGGTGGGATACAGTTCAGTTGATTGCAACTACACAGCACGCACACAAGGAGGGTTTGGAAAATGCTGGCTGAATAGAGTGAAGCTCCGTCTGCTGATCGTTTCTGGGCTCCACCTTGTCCACTAGACCCGGGGGGTGGATATTTAATAGAGGGACACCCATGGGCCCGACCAGCATACGGTGGGGCTGCCCAGCAGCCTGAGCTCTAATTTTCTGATGGTTTGCTTTTTTCCTCTCACAACATAATCTCCATGATCTCTAGTCTTTCCTGAATGCTGTCGAAAGGCTTGTTGTATTTATCTCCGGAGAATCCGCCGTGCCCCTGTGCAATTTTCCATTGTCATGGTTCATTTTAATTTCCTCTAAGGCTGTTGGCCACTCTTGTGTTCAGAAATAGCTTGTTCCACTTAATAAAAGCGCTTAAATATGCAGACACGAGAAGTTTCCTTTGCTTGCTCCTAAATATCACAGTAAGTGGAGTGAGTTGCATACCCTGCCTCATGCAGTTAGGCTGAGCACACGCCAGGTGGCTTCCCAGGAAGGAGAAGCTTGGAATGAAAGGTGCGAGGGGAGAAACAGGATCCAAGAATTTCTAGGGGAAACCCAACCAGCCTGGACGCCACACATTGCATTGTCAGGCTGACAGCACACAGGTCTCCTGAAGTGCCTCCCCTCTCCAGAATGATCAGGGCTCTGGGTTCGAGGCCTGCTCCACCTCTAACTTGCCCTATGACCTTGCACGAATCAGGTCACCCCTCAGAGTTCCTTCTTTTTCACTATAAAGCCTGCATGATAATCCTGCTTCAGAGACTGATTTCAGGGCCTAATGCGGAAGCTGGGACAAAACAAACGGCACACAACATTCAGAAAATGGCACTATAATTACTATGAGGGGACCCAAGAATGCAAGAAGGACGCTGTGCCCCAGGCAGTCTTTCTTCTACATCATTTTGCTCTGGGTGACTAGGGTCAGAAAATTCCCCGCAGGCTGTGGATTATCAAGAAAGGACAAGGGAGAGGAAAGCAGGCTGAATCTGAATTTACACACCACACCTGTGGGAAACCCTGTTGTTTGGCCACAAGACCAATGCCAGGGCACCACAGGCTCTGGTGGCAGCTAATCTGAATTCCAGGTCAAGGTCTTAGAGCCGCGGTAGGCTTGTAGACCCAGACTGCCAGGGGCAGAGTCACGGGGCACCCTTCTTTTTCTTAAATAACAATAGTTCTTTCAAATTCTTGATAGAATGGTAGCTCAGGAAGCCAATGCTTACCCTGTGATGCTCAGCAGGACATGGAAGGCTCCTGGTCCTACAGAGCAACCCCAAGCTTAGCTCTGGGGTTGGGCTGGAGGTGGGCAGGGCAATACACTTTCTCAGCCAGATATGCCCCAGAAGAGGGATGCTTCAGGCAGCCACCTGCCGCTCACCCTCAACGCCAACCACTGCTCCCGAGAATCACCTCTGGGGGCTGTTCACTTCTATAAATCGCCCCAAATAAGTCCATGCCCTCACTCATCTGCAACCAGGGTCAGGCCCTGACATCACAACTTACATTGCTCAGGCAGGGGTAATTTCTAGATCCACTTGAGGTCACATATAAGTTGAGAGCAGAGATAGGGGACTCTCCAAACCTAGACCTTGGTCACAGCCAGCCTGTAGCTCTCCTCGTCTGCATCTGTGTCCTCGTGAATGTAAGACTCCAACCTCCCACAGGGTATGCAATCTACCACCGCGCCCCTGGATGACACACAGGTTTACACATGCCTGCACGTTCACAAAGACGCACAAGTGCACACACACACACACACACACACACACACACACACCCTTGCCTCCTGACGCACCAAGCCCACACACGTACCTTCTCCACTCCCGCACAAACCCACACAGCCCCAGCCTGCTCAGGCTTGGGGGGAACTCCAGCCCCCACGGGGCAGGAGACGCTGGCAGACATCCCCTGCTTGCCCCACAGAATCTTTTTTTCTCCCACAGCTCTGAAACACGGAGTCCCCCATGGCCACTTTGAGCTTCTCTCCCAGACACTTTTTCCTAAATCAGCTTCCAATCTGACTCATTTCAGTTTTAAAACAAGAAAACATCAACAAACACGATGGAAGGAAACAGATGGTAACAATTACAGGAGGGAGAAAACAGAGCCGTTCTCTCTACAAGGGGCAGGCAAACATATTGTCCCCAGGCAGTGCATCGTGCCCCCAGCTACCACTGTGTGAGTCTGGGTGCCGGGCTCCCCGGTCTGTCCCCACCATGGGGACAGACCAGCACAGGAGGGGCACGAAGGCCTCTGAGTACCACAGGACAAGGCCCACTGACCCTGGCAGCGGCCCGTGCTCCAGAGAGGGAGGTTGGCTGTTCCAGCACATTCCAGGCTACCTCACCACCTCTGATGTCCTGTCTAAGACTGGAGATGTGGGTGGGATGCTTCCTCCCTGCTGCGACTGGCTCTGGCTCGGGCTGTCCCTTCACGACTGCAGCAGCCTCTCTCACCTGGCAGGGCCCCTGTCAGCAGGATGGGGTCTCTCACTGTGGGTGGTGGTGACTGCCAGGCTGCCTGGTTCAAATGCAAATCCTGCGACTTTCAAGTGGGGTGAGCTGGGCCAAGCTAACAGACCTCTCTGTGCCATCATTTCCTCACCCCTAAAATAGAGAAAATCCTGGAACCTATGCCATAGAAGTATGAATTAATATGTGCAAAGGACTGAGAACCATGCCTAGCACACATGGATGTGACATGTGGAAGCTGTCTTGTTATGACCCACGCAGACAGCCAGCTTCTTGTCTGGCGCTCAGCATCGGTAAAGGCCTGCCGAGTGGAGGGCATTCCAAGCGGGGGAAGCCACGCTGAAGGCAGGGCTGAGAGGATGAGCCCTGCTGTTGAGGCAGGATGCCTGAGGGCCTGGAGCAGCACATGGCCTGGGCCAGCGTCCTGAGCTGGAGTCGGCTGTCATTTCTCCATCCTGCGTGTTTTTAGCAGGACAAGGGCTCTGCCCTCTAGCAGGTCAGACTGGTGGAGACAGGCAAGGAAGCAGGTGCATCCCAGAGAGATCAAGTGATGTGACTGAGAAGGGGGCACCCAACCCCAGCCCTGTGGGCCCGAGAAAGCTGCCTGGAGGGAGGCTGAGTCCTGAGTGGCAGGAGCAGGGGTTGTGGGGGGATGGAAGGATGGGTAATGCGCCATTCTGGGCACAGGGGGCATCATGACTGTGGGGGGTTAGACTAGCAGCGCATCGAGAGTGAGGGGTGCCCCAGGCAAAGATCTAATGTCTCTGAGCTGCTGGATGAGAATTATAGTCCCCTCCTTCCCAAGCCTCATGTGAGGGATAGAAGTAAGAACGTGTATCAAAAATGCCTGGTTGACGCCTAGCGCGTGAGGTGTCCACCACAGGGGACCCCTGTGAACCTGCCATTTGGATAGGACTTTCTCCCATGGGTCCTGTCTTAGACACATTTACACACACAGGCTCTCAGGCAGGATGAAGGCTCCCTGGCACACCGGCGATCACACGTGTCCTCACACACTGCTAGGGCCTGAAGTCCGTGCCTGCAGAATTCATGTTCCAATCCTAACCCCCATGTGATGGTGGGGGGCGGGGGCTTTGGGAGGTGATCAGATCTCAGAGGTGGAGCCCTCATGAAAGGGACTGCTTCCCTTTCTGCTGCTCTCCAGGGAGGAAACAGGGTCGGTCAGCAGGCTGCAAGCCCAAAGAGGCTCCCGCCAGAACCTGCCCGTGCTGACATCCCGACCTCTGCCTTCCAGCCTCCTGAACGGTGGGAGATCAATTTCTGTTGTCGAGAAGCCCCCCAGGTCATGGTACCTTGTTCCGGCAGCCTGAGGTGGATAATACATGCACCCGCCTATGTGTTCACACGCGAGGGTACAAGGCGACACCGTTGGCTCACACTGTATATGCCTTGTCTCCCCCCTTGCTTCCATCTGGTCCCCTCCCGCCCCCGGACTCTGCTGAGCCTCCAGCCTGTGGGAGGTCTGTGGCTGCCCGCTGCAGGGCCCTGGGTCGGGGGTGGGGGCTGCACTTCACCGCCACACAGAGATCCTTCCACGCTCACTGTGTCAGGCGGCAGCAGGCTGTGGGGGCTCCGGGCTGCGGGGGAGGACGGTATATTCTATTCCCTCTCGCCCCCTCCCAGGGCCTGTTCCTTACAAATGCGCATCAGACAGCCTCTGTCAAGCATCCCAAAATAAAGAGGGGAGACTCTCCCGGCCACACACGCTATTTTGGCCGCTGTTTCTATTTTAAAACATATTGACATCCCCGCTTGTTCTCCTGGGGGGCTCAGCATCTTCAAATTCTTTTCTGTCCTTTTCCTGGCCCGGAGGAGGTGGTCCTGTTTGCACCAGGGGCCAGCACGCTCCTCTCCTCCCGTTTGCTCCAGGCACCCACTGCTGTTCCTTCTTCAGTAGCCCTCTGGGTAACCTGGACAAGACGCTTCTCTCCTCTGGGCCTCATACGCTCAGCTGGGAAATAGCAGAGGGTCTCGAACCTTAATGTATGACCCGAGCTGCTAGGCCGTGCACCTTCCTTCTCTTAACGCCGGTCCCGTTCCCGGGGACCTGGCTTCCCGTGCAAGTTTGCCCCCGTGGGGATCCCTGTACCCCGTACAGGGTATACGATGGCCCCGGCTTACACTTCTATCTCTGTGGGCTTGGCCTCCTTTCTAAGTGTTGGTGTTTCTCAGGGTGCCATAGTATTCTCATGCCCCCTCTCCTACACCTGCACGGGACCCTGCTTGCATTTCTGGACCTAATTATTGCCCAACTGTCAAATCTTCATCACTTATAAATTCAAGATCCCACTCGTTCAAATGCCTAGCAGATAGCTCCACTAGGATGTCCGCCGACACCTCAGACCCAGCCTGTCCTCCTCCCCAGATCTGCTCCTTCTGCTGTTGGCTGCGTTCCAGAGCTGGTCTCACTGTTGTGCAGGCGGGAGCAGGGACTGAGCTGTAACCCCTCACTCCCACCCCACTGTGTTCCTCACCCACCGTCAGCCTTGTGGAGGTTCTTCTCAGGCCTCTCCCAGCAGCTTGGACCACCCTGCCCCTTAGTCTACTTCCACCCGGCTTCCCTGTCACCCAGGGGGACTGCCCCCATCTGTTTGCTGTGTTGCAGCCTGTTTTTTTTTTTTTTTTCTAAAATGTTAAGGATGCCCACGTCACTCTTTCCTCTACAACCCTCCAGCCACACTATCTGAGGGGTCAAGTCCAAACTCCCTGTGTGGTTCCCAAAGCCCTGCGGGCCCCCTGGGCCCCATCTCTGGTCCCTCCTAGCCTAGTCCTTCATCCTTGCCAGCACTTCCTGGCGCACAGTCTGCAGCTTCATGTCTCCACACCTTGGCCCAGGTGTGTGCACTGACCTCCCCTTCAGCAAGGCTCACATCATCTTCCCCTTGATGACTCAGCTCGGAGTCTTCTTCTGAGAAGTGTTCCCTGAATAGCTCCCTTTCTCGCATGTGGCTCCCTGGGTCACATGTATCACCTCTGGCCTCCCAGCACACCCATGAGGACGGAGCCCCTGGGTTCCTGTTTGCTTGTCTGTCCCCCACTAGACCACGAATTCCTTGAAGTCAAAGACTGTGCTTTACCTTTGGAAAGGGTCTGGGACATAGCAGATGCTCAGTAAAGGTTCAAGGTACGAATTAAGCCTTATGAAGGAAGCTTCTCCATGATGCTCTGAGAGGATGGGGCAGGCTGGGCTGGACTTTATGCAGTTGTTGGCTTTACCAAGGCCCCAGACAGGGTCCCAGAGAGGCCCCATCTCTCTTTCTGGTTTGATTCCAGGGCGAAGTGTGTTTTGAGTCCTTTCTAATCAAGCTGTCAATAGGGAGTCCTGACACCAGACATTGATTTTTCGCCAAAGGGGAGGCAGAGGCAGCTCCCCCTCTGAATTCTGCATCCTGGCAGTCAGTTCATATTTTTAGACCCTAATCTCTTCTGTCCTCACAGACCATGTCTGCTTCTGTGCCACTGGGGCCTGGTTTTCTAAAACAAGTGTCAGAGTTCCTGACACTGGGATGTTTGGATTTCTAGAGGAGCCACAGCTAAGGCCTGCACAAATGGACCCAGTCCCTTAATCCATTTCATCCCACCCCCAGTCACTTTGAGGCCCCGGGCCCTCTGGGAGCACCCACTACCCTCAAAATATTTCACTGGCCTAGGCTGGGACCAGACACTAAATGCTGCAGGAGAAGTGAGCCCTCGCTCTCAGCTTAGCTCAGGAGATGCCCCCAAGTGTGACACCTTCGGCTTGGAGCCTCATCTGCAGCAAGGACAATCTCAGGCCCATTGCTTTACAACATTTCCTTCATAGTTTCCTCTCCCTTCTAGCAGGGGATGAGCAGAGGAATAGTCACTGAGTCTGGGGGTCAAGGAGCAGGGGCTGTGGCTGGAACTGCCGCCTGCAACTGAGAAGCCCCCCTGCTTGAGTGGTTGCAGCTGCTGACTGTAGGTCTGGCTGCTCCGTCTCCCAGTAGCCAGGCACAGTTTTGGTCCAGGGACAGGTAGCAAGTGAGAGGTTAGAGGGCTGAGGGCTGTGGACACAGCAGGTGTGGCCAAGTCACCATATATATGTGCTTGTGCAGTGCCCTTCTCTGCTTGCCTAGGCCGGATGCCTTGGCAAAGGGACATGCACACCTGGAGGGATGTCTGTGATGGTTAATATTCTTTGTCAACTTGGCTAGGCCATGGTGACCAGAAATGTGGTTATACATGATTCTGGATGTCTCAGTGAGGCTATTCTCGGCAAGATTAACATTTA
This sequence comes from Vulpes lagopus, assembly GCF_018345385.1. Lineage (NCBI taxonomy): Eukaryota > Metazoa > Chordata > Mammalia > Carnivora > Canidae > Vulpes > Vulpes lagopus. The sequence continues at coordinate 115,546,678 of NC_054828.1, forward strand.
TTTTTTTATTTATTTGTTTTACTTACATTCCAGTTAGTTAACATACAGTGTAATCTCAGTTTTGGGTGTGCTGAGATGAACATTTAAATCAGTGGACTTTGAATAAGCAGATGGCTCTTCCTCAAGGAGGTGGGCCTCATCCAATCAGTTGAAGGCCTAAATAGAACAACAAATGGACCTCCCCTGAGCAAGAGGAGATTTTGCCAGCAGACAGCCTTTGGACTTGAACTGTAACACTGACTTTTTCCTGGGTCTCCAGCCTGATGGGCCACCCTTGCCAGCTTCCAGAATCACATGAGCCAGTTCTGTAAAATAAATATCCGGTCTCTATATGCATCCTATTGGTTCTCTCTCTTTGGGAAACTCTGACTAATAAGTCTCATTTATCAAAACTGCAACTTTCTTGTATAAGGACTAGTGGGCATCCTGGTAGGGAGATGTGTGACTCGTATGTGTACTGCATCTCCTTTAAAAGTTTGACTTGAAGGGTCCCAGATCCTGGTGAAATGGCTCCTGGTGAAAGGAGTGATGTTTTTGTAGGGGAAGAATCACTACTACATCCCAGGTTGTGACTTTTCAAGGCAGAAAGCCTAATGGCCCCCAGGTTTTCAAAAACTGCAAACCTGGCCCTGCCACTCCTGTTTCAAGCTCCTCAGGGGCTCTATACTGTCTTCACAGCAAAGCTTGAGCCCTGCCACACAGCCCATGACTAGCCCCCAAACCAGACAGATCTTGTCTGATTTCTAGCTTCATGGCACACACCACACTCCTCACATGCTCTTGAGCCCTCCCTCTCCACCCCCACCCATTCTTTTCTGGCCTTTCTGCCTTTGTGTTTCCAGTTCACACTGGAGTGTTCGGCCACTACCTCTTTGCTTGCCTAACTGGAACTTAAACTTCAGCAGAGATGTTACCTCCTCCAGGAAGCCTTCCCTGACCATTCTTTATGCCCAAATCCAGGCTATATTTTCCTCCTCTGTGCTATGATAGGGTTCAGGGTTGATCTTGATCTTGGGGCTCTTCACAGAGTACTGTCTGTTTCTTCATGTAGGCTGTGAGTTCCTTGAGGGCCTGGGCTGGGACAGATTTGGCATAATAAGTTTTTGTTGAATGAATAAGAGTACAAATGAAATGGTCACTTCATATGACTTCCCTTGGGTTTTTCCCAGTTGAAATGCTCTGGTGTGTCTGGTGTGTCATTTTTGTACCATTTTCATGGACAGGGTAATGTTATTACCAAGGCCCTAAAGTCATGTGTCAGCTCATGGGTATTGCTCTACTTGGTGAAAAGTGCTACTGATTTAAATAGGAAAATGATAACAAAATTTTATTGAGCATTAACTCTATTAAGCACTGAGCTAAGCTTTTTACTATCTAATCTAATCTATTTCTCATAACTAGGTTCACTAGGTAAGCCTCAGAAAGGTTATTTAACTCACTCAAAGCTGCACAGCTAACAAACAACGTGGAGCTAGGAAAGGAAAACCTGTGTATTTAGCTGCTGAGCTTCAAAGCCTAAGATTGTTTTAATTCTTGGTTATAGAGCCTAAGTGGGCTATATAATCTGTACCAGCTGGTCCATTTGGGTGTGTGCTGAGATTAACATTTAAATCATTAAATGATCATCAATTTGAACATGGACCTCAAAAGGAACCCCCAGACATGGCTGGCCATTGGTTGTGGATGCTAGGTGATACCCAGTCTCTCGGGCAGGAATCTCAGCTCCTTTCAGTTCAGGCTTGGTTCTCGGCCTTGTGGCCCCTCCCTGCCCCTCCTGTCAGCCCCAGGACCCCACTGCCTGGGCAAAAACAGAGGCTGTGCAGGTACAAAGGAGCCATGTACAAAGGAGACCTCGCTGTGGCTGAGTCCACCTTGGGAAATGTAGTTAATGGGAGGGCAGCTGTGAGGCTGCTAGAGGGTTTTCTGGTTTTTTACCAAAGCATTTTGGAGGGTACGGGAGGGACTCTTCTGGGGATCTGGGCTACAATCACAGTGAAAGGGTGTCGACAGCACTCAGATGATGTCAGGTTTTACTCTTAGGAGCTCAGCAGGACCTTGGGGGCAGACCCAGGCCAAACTGGGAAGAGGGGACATGGAGTTGGGCCTGAGTCCTTTGCTCTTCCAAGGGCCATTCTGAGTAGGAGGAGCCAGGAGGGGCCAGGTGAGAGAGGCAGGTGGCAGAGGCTGGGGCTAGGCTCATTTCCCTGTACCTCATGTCACCCTCTCCTCATTTCCATTCATAACCTCTGATTTCTCAACAGAGAGGTATGACCACAGAGCTTTCTAGAGCCACTGGCCATATTTTGAACAATTTGGAGATTCAGTGACTCTCTTATAGAAAACATAGCTGATTTGGTCAGGTTATGGATTCAGGAAAAACTATAATATTTCACTCCCTGACTTATTAATGTTCTCTATATTTTCAGGGTTCTCTAGAGAAGCACTACCAATGGGATATATATATGTAAAGAGATTTATTAAAAGGAACTGGCTCACGTGATTATGGAAGCTAAGAAGTCCCAAATCTGTAGTTGGCAAGCTGGAGACCCAGGAGAACCAATAGTGTAAGATCTAGTCCAAAAGCTGGCAGGCTCGGCCCACGAAGAGCCAATGTTTCAGTCTGAAGGCAGGAAAAAAATCAATGTTCCAGCTCAAACTGTCAGGCAGGAGGAGTTCCTTCTTATCCGTGAGAGGGTTAGCCTTTCTGTTCTATTTAGACCTTCAACTGATTATATAAGGCCCACCCACACTGGGGAGAGCAATCTGCTTTCCTCATTCCTCTGATTCAAATGTTAATCTCAGCCAGAAACACCCTCCTAGACACATCCAGAATAATATTTGGCCAAATCTCTTGGCCTCCCTTGACCCAGTCCAGTTGACACATAAAATTAACCATTATACGATCTACTACAACTTTCACAATTACATCACCTCTTGTTGCAATTTTTGTATGAATCTGTGTTTGGGGTAAGGAGAGTCCAGGCAGAAAAAAAAAGCCAAAACAATAAAAATACTAAGCAGGGTTTGAGAATTCCTTCCATGATTATGGAACATTTCCTCTGGCTCTGCCTTGCCAGTAAATATTGCCCACTCCCAGGAGAGGCAAGGTCTGCCTCTCCTCCGCCCCCGCCCCCAGCAAATAAAATAAATAAGCCGCTTCCCAGCCACATCTGCTCCCACATCTCAGCATATGCTCTGCTTAGCTTGCTTCTTAACTGTTCAAACTATAATGGGCAGTGTCTTCTGTGCGTCCAACACCCTTGGGTACTCCTGCTGGTCCAGCCTTCCCAAGCTGCTGCTTCATGCATTACCCACAACATCAAAAATGTTCCACTGGTGGTTTCAAGATTCCTAAAAAATAGATTCAAAACATCTTTAATACTCTCTGAAGAAGCAATATATCACAGAAAAAGCTGTAACCTTTAGTATGGTTGATATAATCCAGACGGAGGGCTGATTAGCCAGGGAACAGCAGCCAATTCGTATTCTGCGAGGCTGCTGCCGGAGGGGCACGGTAGCCTGTCCACCCACTGTTTGTGCTCCCAAGAAAGGGAGCTGCCGATTTTCCGAGTGTTTGCCTAATGCCCTTTTATATGACCTAAAAAAGAGTCACAGTACTTGAAGGCGGTATTTTCCAAAAAGCAGCCATCCCCTATTAACACAGCATTCCCGAAAATAATGCTGGGCGTTTGTACAGCAAACACAAGTCCTGCATGGAAGACCTTTCTCTTCCTTTTCATCCCATCCCAGAGCCAGGAGCGAGCGAGAGCACAGAGCTCTGAGGGAACCTTGCCAAGGCAGCCAGACAGAGGGAAAGCTCAACGAATTGCTATATATGCAAGCTTCACATTGACCCAAAGCCAGCAAGGAGCTCTCTGCCCCCAAAAGTCAGGGGACAAGTGCGGGGTGGGTGGTGGGCCCACCAAGGCCTCTCTGTCAGCGACCCTGGTGAGGGTCTGCGGCAGGTGCCCCTGTCGAGCCCCAGGAGGATGGGGCCAGGAAATCAGATACTTAGATTTGCCAGGTTGTTTACCCTCGTTTCTTTCTGAAGGTTAATGTTATGGGCAATCATAATGGGCTGAGAGGAGGAGACGGAGAGGCAGAAGAATGGAAACCTTCAAGCCAGGAAAGGGTTTCGTTTACTTTTGGTAAATCAAAGTGTGTTCATATTTTCACAAAGATATTTCTATTTCGCCAGCTTGCTACTCAAGTGGGGCTGGACAAACACCCTGTGATTTGGTCCCAGCTCTGATCCAGGGAAAAATGGAAAATAGAGACCCCAATGTAGGGATCCCCCATGGTTCTCCCTTAGCCTCACAAGTCAGAACAGCTTCTGCCTGTAATGGAGGCCCAAGGAGGCTCTCCCACCTTCTGCCTGCCTTGGTCTGAGTGAGGATCCATCGTGAGCCACCTGGGGACCAGTGCCAGAAACCTCTGGACTCAGTCCAAACCACAGCACCGCCTTTCACATCCTCTGTGTCCTTGGACAGGCCACCAGATTTCTCCCAACCTGTTTCCTGTTTTTCTGGGTGGGTGGGGGCAGTTTCAGAGTCCATGGGGTGGCAAGAGTGATGGATGCCGAACCTGCAGCCTGGGCCTGGCACAGATCACGTCCCTCCAAAACAAGAGCTTAGTATTATTCTCATTATTCTAGAAAATGTCTTTGAGAATTGTTTGCTTGGTGATTGAAACCGTGTTTCTTTTTAATAAAATCTTGATTTGCAAAAAGCCCAAAGGCACCTCTGTCTTCTTTATTCAGCAGGGCAGGGAGTGTGGCAAGGAGGACATTTAGACGCTCGGCACATGCCTCACTCTGACCTGCTACGCTCTGTTCTCTTTCTGTCTTTCCCTTTGCCTCCCAGTTGAAGAAAGGTTAGATTAGGTGAAATGAGAGCTATGAGGCTCCTATTAGAATAAGGTGAACCCAAGCTGGGTGTGAGCTTTCTGTAGGGTTCAGTGGAAGAAGCTGGTCAGAAAAGAAGGCCAGTTGCTCGGTAGGGGTGCCTGGGGCAGGGGATCAGCAGGGGAGCCTGTGGGGCTGCAGGGGGATGAGGTCAGGTTGGGCTGCCTCTGGGGATGCATGGCCAGAGTGGGCCTGGCTCAGCAGATGGGGAAGACAGGTCCACATTCTCTGCTGGGACTCACAGCCCCGGCGACATCATCTCCCTGAGTCTGAGGGGACTGACCTTGGGATCCCTCACCAGGAGGATCGAGGCCTGGAAGGCCAGGAGCCGCAGGGAGCCTGGTTCCCCAAAGAAAAGCATAGGCGAGACTTGCAGGCCCTGAAGCAGAGGCAAGAATGTTCTCTGACAGGAGATGGAAATGAGCAGAGGCTTATGCTGAATGAGGGGACAATGACATCGCTTTGCTAAAGGCCACTGCAGCTGAACCAGACTGATGTGGCCACTTCATTTTAATCCCAAACCCTCAGCGCCAGCCACGTCCGCACAGTGACCCCAACAGGTGCCTAATCATCTGGCTGCAAATGCGGAGCGTGCGGGCGCCTGCGGGTGTGAAGCCACCTAGACCGGAATAATGGGTTTTCTCCGAGGAGCTGGGGAGCGGGGGCGGGAAGCCCATGCGAGGTGCAGCGTCAGCAATGTTCCTTCCCACCCAGTGCACTCGCCCAGATGCTCTGCAGCGTCCGCGAGAGGGGTGCACACTGCAGATGAAGCCTGGTTCCTTGGAACCCAGGACCTCCTTGCTGGCATGATGCCCCTTTTAACAAGACAATTCTCGAAGCAGGATGCAGTAGAGAGAGGCTGCTGGGCATGTAGGCTCCTGGCCTTGGGCCATGAGCATGGCCTTGTCTGAGGGTGTGCTGACACCGGTGAGCTCTGTGAGCTCCTAATGACTCTGAAATCAAAGGCAGGACTGGGGGAATGGGCGAGTATGTTCTCTAAGCAAGGGCCACCAGGAAAGCATTATTAGCAGCAAACACGAAGGACAGAAAAATACTTTGACTTATCTGCTAATTTTATTAAGGCATAAGAGGATTTTAAACCATGCTGGACTTTGAATAAACCTACACAGTGCAAGAGACGTTGAGTGAAGCCCATGGATATGGAAGGGCCAAGAAGGATGCTCTGTGCCCAGAGTGGTGTCCAAAGCACCAGATAACCTGCTCTGGCCATTGTGCCTCCTCATTCTGGGGTGTGGAGAAAGGGACATTCTCTGTGGGCTCCCTTGCCCCCTGGCTCCTGGTGAGTCTGGCCAGTGGAAATGTCCACAGGTTTCTTGCCAAGACCCTGTCAGGACAGGGCTCAGGTGGTGAATGCATCCTCAGCATGTGAGAAGGCTAGTCAAGAAACCAGGGAGGCTGAGGCACCTGGAGAAAGACTCCGGATGACAGATGAACATGGAGGAGTAGCCAGGGCCAAATCTTGTAGTCAAGGGAAGGAGTTTGGTTGTTTTTTGTTTTGTTTTGTTTTTTTGTTTTTTTTTTTTTTTGCGTGACATAGGCTTTTGAAAGATTTTAAGTAAGATAATGAAGACTAGTTGGGAGGCAATACCAGTGGCCTAGGTAGAGAGAAGGTGGCCCTGATAAGATGGCAGCCTGGACAAGATGGCAGCAGTGGAGACAGGATGAAGTCCTTGGATTTGAGAGCTGCACTGAAGGGAGAACCCATTGGATTTGCTGGGATATGAGAGTCGACAATGATGTGATTTCCAGCTTGAGCATCAGGGAGGAGCATTCTTGTGAGACACAGGTGGAAGAAGGTCAGTGAACACACGATAAACTATAAAATGTTGGTGGGTGCTAAGGGGTTGAGATGAAGATGAAGGTGTTCGCAATGGGGCTAGAACCTCACCCAACCTCAGACTCCTGAACAGAGTTTTCTCTTCCTCCTTGGGACTTGGGAATAGAAGCCATCAGAGCCTCGCGCTTGTTAGAAAGATAAGACTCACATGCAGCAAGAGCAGAGGTTAGAAGGAGGCCTTGAGTGACAGGTGAGAAACTGAGCAGTGTGGGCCACACATCCCCCAGGTATGGGGTCTCTGAGTCAGGAGATCTGGATGGAGGAAGAGGGAAGCTCTCCTCTGCCTTCCCTAGACTGGAAGCTGGGGCCACCCTTGGCATGACCAGGATTAGGACAAGACTTGCAGAAGAGAATGGGGCTGGGTGCTGAAGTCTGTCCTGGGAAAGACTATAGAGCCATCAGAGGCAATTGGAAGAGCCTATAGGAAGCTCTGAGGGTCCCACCTTGTTCTTGGGGCTCAGAAATAAGTACAAAGTGGGATAAAGAGCAGTGACCCCCTGGAGGTGGCTGCCCTGGAAGCTGGCTACCAGCAGAACCTGGTGACAATTCAGATGGAGAGTAATGTGAACATCTGTGAGGAGGCTAAGTTTACAAAAGAGCAAAAGGCCCAGAGACAGTTTTCTCCTCTGTCAAATGGGAATAATAATAATTCTTACCTCCAGGCTTGTGAGGATCAGATAAAGTACCTGAGGAGGACTGTGTGCTGCAGAGCCACAGTACATGTCCCATGGACACCAGGTTCCCTGGCTTCCCTGGAATGTTAGCTAAATGAGACACTGAGCAGGGGCTGAGCTCTGGAAGGTGTGCAGTTCCAGAGCCGATGGGGGCCTGGTGGGCTCAGCAGACATAGACAGAAGTAACCTGATGTCTTGGGTAGAATTTTGGTGGAGCCTTGTTTTGACAGAGGCAGTGCTGGTCTGGATCTGGGGGGAACAGTAGGCCTGAATTCCTGTCAGCCACATCCGGGGCACAGGTGCCACTTCCCTGTGGGAACTGTACACCCACCCAAGGCACCCTTGGCAGGCTACTCTAGCCACGTGGACTCCTTGCTATTTCCTGAACAGGCCACATATGCAACCTCCTGCCTGAGCCTGTCACGTTCTTCCCTCAGGCCTCCGTGTCACCCATTCTTATCTCCTTGGCGTCTCTGCTCAGATGCCACTTCAGTGAGGTTCGTCCTGACCCTCTTATTTAGAATTGCATATCCAATACTCCCTATTTATTTTTCTTCATTGTACTCATAAATATTATGTATGTGATTCAAAAGAATGTGTATGCTCTAGCTTTTGTGTACAGTATACTGCACCTGTTAAGTCATATTTATTAATTGTGTTAAATCTTCCAAACCCTTACTTTTTTTCTTTCTTTTGTTTGGTCTACTTGTTCTGTTATTTAGAGAATGTGTTAAAAATCTTCCATTGTGGTTGTGGATTTTCTGGGGTTTTTTCCTTTGTGGGTCTATCAATTTTGGCCTTATGCATTTTGAGGCTCTGTTCTCAGGTGCATACAGTTGTTGCATCTTCCTAGTGAACTGAGGGTTTGTTTTTACATTATGTCCTTTAGCACTTACATTAATTATATCCTTTAGCTCTGGTATTGCTTTTTATCTTAAAGTCTACTTAGAGAAAGAGAAGATACATCATGCAAGGAGCTGGTGTAGCTACACCAATACTAGACTAAGTAGACTTTTAACTTTTAATCTTTCTGCATCTTTTATCCTTTAATGTGTTTTTTATAAAAAGCACATAGTAAGAATTCTCAGATTCAATTTGGAATGCTTTGTTCTTTTAGTTGGAGCATATCCATTTGATGCATTTAGGTTTTTAAATTTATCATTTTATGAAGTGTTTTTCTATTGGTTTCACTTGTTCTACATTCTCCCTCTTTTCCCTTTGCTTTCTTTTGGATTAACTGTTTTATATTATTTCGTTGTAATATCCATAGATGCTACCATCTGCATCCTTGACTTACTGAAGTCTAATATCAATTGATATTTACACTCTCTTCTTTGTCAATTCAAAGGCCTTAAAATAATTTAGCTCCATTCCCCACTCCCCACCAGTTTTGCATCTATTTGATTTCCCTGTATGTGTTAAGGTCCATATAAGAAATTTTTTTTATTGTTTTATAAGCCAACATTCATTTAGATACACATTTTTGATTTTTTTCTCCATTTCATCATCACCTGAAATTCCAACTTTTAATTTTGAATAAATTTTCTTCTGCTTGAAGAACATGCTTTCGTATATTCTGTAGTGTGCATTTTCTGGGGACAAACTGTCTCAGCTTTTGCCTGTCTAGACATTAAAAAAAAAAAAAAACCCTTTTGTTCTTGAAGAGTATTTTCACTGGGTATAATATTGTAAGCTGGCAGCTTCTTTCAGCACTTTAAAGATATCCTCTGACTTCCAAAGTTACATGTTTAATTACTATATCTTGAAAGTAATCTGCTTTTTCTTGCTTTTTATAATTTTTTCTTTGTCTTTTGTTTTTCACAGTTGTATCATGAGTGCCTCAGTGGATTTCTTTTTCTTTATCCTGCTTGGAGTTTGTAGTGATTCTTGTATCTGTGACAGCGTCTTTTCAACTATTTGGGGATGTTCTCAGCCATTATCTCTTTTTTTATTTCATTTTTTATTCTTTTAAATTTTAATTCCTGTATAGTTAACATACAGTTTAGTTTCAGGTGTACAATATAGTGATTCAATGCTTCCATATATTACTCAGTGCTCATTAAGATAAGAGCCTTTTTCATCCTTCCTTCCACCCACCTCCCCTCTGGCAGCCATTAGTTTGTTTTCTGTAGTTAAAGGGTCTGTTTTTTGGTTGGTCTCTATCTCTCTTTTTTCCCTTTGTTATTTGTTTTCTTAAAGTCCACTTATAAGTGAAATCATATGGTATTTGTCTTTCTCTGGCTTATTTCACTTAGCATTATACTCTCTAGATCTATCTATGTATTTCATATGGCAAGATTTCATTTGGTTTTATGGCTGAATTATATTCAGTTATATATATCTCAAATATATATATGAAGATGTGATATATATCACATATATGGATGGGCACTTGGATTACTTCCATAGTTTAGCTATTGTAAATAATAGCCAAATAATAATATATGCACCCCAATAAACATAGAGGTGCATGTATTCCTTCAAATTAGTGTTTTTGTAGTCTTTGGGTAAATTTTCAATAGTATGATTACTGGATTGTTGGGTAGTTCTATTTTACATTTTTTGAGGACCCTCCATACTGTTTTCCACAGTGGTTGCAACAGTTTACTTTCCCACCGACAGAGCATAAGGGTTCCTTTTCCTCCATATCCTCACCAACACTTGTTTCTTGAGTTTTTTATTTTAGCCATTTTGACAGATATAAGGTGGTATCTCGTTGTGGTTTTGATTTGCATTTCTCTGATGAATGATGTTGAGCATCTTTTCATGTGTCTCTTGGCCATCTGGTTGTCTTCTTTGGAGAAATATCTGCATATTTCTTATCTCCATTTAAAAAATTGGATTATTTTGGGTTCTACTGTTGATTTATAAGTTCCTTATATATCCTTTTGGATACCAACCCTTTATTGGATATGTCATTTGCAAATATCTTCTTTCATTCCATAGGTTATTTAGTTTTATTGGTTGCTTCCTTTGCAGTGCAGAAGTTTTTCATTTATATGTAGTCTCAATAGTTTATTTTTGCTCATTTCCCTTGTCTCAGGAGACATGTCCAGAAAGATGTTGCTATGGTCAATATCAGAGAAATTACTGCCTGTTCTCTCTAGTAGGATTTTTATGGTTTAAGGTCTCACATTTAGGTCCTTAATCCATTTTGAGTTTATTTTTGTGTATGATATAAGAAAGTGGTCCACTTTCATTCTTTTGCTTGTAGCTGTCCAGCATTCCCAGTACCATTGGTTGAAAATATTGTCTTTTTCCCATTGTATATTCTTGCTTCCTTTGTCAAAGATTAATTGACCACATAATTGTGGGTTTATCTGGGCTTTCTATTCTTTTCCATTGATCTATGTGTCTATTTTCATACCAGTACCACACTGTTTTGATTGCTATAGCTTTGTAAACAACTTGAAGTCTGGAACTGTGACATCTCCAGTTTTGCTTTTCTTTTCAAGATTGCTTTGGCTATTTGGGATCTTTTGTGGTTTCATACAGGATTAGAACTGTTTATTCTACTTCCGTGTAAAACGCTGCTGGTATTTTGATAGGGATTCCATTAAATGTGTAGATTGTTTTGGATAGTATAGACATTTTAACAATATTTGTTCTTCTAACCCATGGGCTTGGAATGTCTTTTCATTTCTTTGTGTCATCTTCAATTTTTTTTCATCGATGTTTTATAGTTTTCACAGTAAGGTCTTTCACCTCTTTGGTTAAGTTTATTCTTAGGTATTTTATTATTATTATTTTATTATTTTTTTTCTTATTTTAAGTAAACTCTACACCACATGTGGGGCTCAACTCATCACCCTGTGATCAGGAGTTGCATGTTTACTGACCCTGCCAGCCAGGGGCCCCTATTATTTTAGTTGTAATTATAAATGGAGTTGTTTTCTTAATTTCTCTTTCTGCTGCTTCATTATTAGTGCATAGAAATACAATGGATTTCTGTACATTGATTTTGTATCCTGCAACTTTATCAGTTCTAGTAGCTTTTTGGTGGAGTCCTTAGGGTTTTCAATATACAGTGTCACATTTTCTGTAAATAGTGAAAGTTTTACTTCTTCCTTACCGATCTGGATTCCTTTTATTTCTTTTCTTTCCTTGAAAAAAAAAATATATATAGAGAGGGAGTGTGTGTGAGCATGTGAATGGTGGGCAGGGAGGGTACAGAGAGAATCTTAAGTTCATGGGCTTAAGACAAGGACTCGGTCTCAAGACTGAGATCATGACTTGAGCCCAAATTAAGAGTCAGACACTTAACTGACTGAGACACCCAGGTGCCCCTGGATGCCTTTTATTTCTTTTTGTTTTCTGATTGCTGTGGCTAGGACTTCCAGTACTATGTTGAATAAAAGTGGTGAGAGTAGACATCCTTGTCTAGTTTCTGAACATAGGGGAAAACCTCTCAGTTTTTCTCCACTGAGTATGATGTTAGCTGTGAATTTCTTCATAAAAGACCTTTGTTATGTTGAGGTGTGTTTCCTCTAAACCTACTTTGTTGAGGGCTTTTATCATGAATGGATGTACTTTCTCAAATGCTTTTTCTGCATATTGAATTAATCATATGTTTTTTATCCTTTCTCTTGTTGATATGATGTATCATGTTGATTTATTTGTAAATATTGAACCACCTTTGCATCCTGGGAATAAATCCTAATTGATTGTAGTGTGATTTTTAAAAATGTATTGTTGGATTTGGTTTGCTAATATTTTGTTGAGGATTTTTGCATCTATGTTTATCAGAGATATTGGCCTGTACTTCTTTTTGTCGTGTCTTTACCTGGTTTTGATATCAGGGTAATGCTGGCTTCATAGAATGAATTTGGAAGTTTTCCTTTTTCTGTTTTTGGAAAACTTTGAGAATAGGTATTACCTCTTCTTTATGTAAAAAGAATTTGTGTTTAAAGATTTTATTTATTTATCTGAGAGAGAGACAGAGGTTTCTAACAGGCTCCCCGCTGAGCAGGGAGCCCTATGTGGGGTGAGATCCCAGAACCATGGGATCATGACCTGAGCCGAAGGCAGACACTTGATTAACAGAGCCACCCAGGTGCCCCTTGCCTCTTCTTTAAATGTTTGGTAGAATTTACCTGTGAAGCTGTTTGGTCCTGGACTTTTGTTTGTGGAAAGTTTTTGCTTACTGATTCAATTTCATCATTGGTAAGTGGTCTATGCAAATATTCAATTTCTTCCTGCTTCTGTTTTGGGAGGTTATGTGTTTCTAGGAATTTATCCATTTATTCTAGATTGTCCAACTTGTTGGCATACAATTTTTCATCTTATTTTCTTACAATTGTTCATATATCTGTGTTGTTGTTTTTTTTCTCCTTTTCATTAGTGATTTTATTTGAGTCCTCTCTCTCTCTCTCTCTTTCTCTCTCTCTCTATGAGTCTGGCTAGAGGTTTATCAATTTTGTTGATCTTTTTGAAGAGCCAGTTCCTGGTTTCATTGATCTATTCTATTGTTTTTTTAGTTTTTATATCAATATTTCTGCTGTAATCTATTATTTCATTCCTTCTGCTTGTTTTAGGTTTTGTTTGTTTTTCTTTTTCTATCAGCCATTATCTCTTGAATAATTGCTTCTGGCTCATGTTTTCTCTCCTCTCTCTCTGGAATTCCAATCATACATGTGTCAAACCTTTTCATCAAAACCCAAATATCTCTTATTTTTAAATTAATATTGTTATTATTTTTTCTCTTGCCTCTCTGTATTCAATTCTGGATATTTTTATTCTAACCAATCTTTTAGTCCATATATATTCTCTTAGGCTGCACCTGTTAAGTCACTATAAGTTCTTAATTTGGGGTGTTATGAAGTTATTTATTTATACTTGGTTTAAAAAATATATAGTTTCTGGTTCTGTGTCAAAAACTCATTTTGGTTTTTAACACTTTGATTATGGTAAGGTATAGTAATTTTAAAATTTGTTTCTGATAACTCCAATATATCTGGAACCCTTGTGGGCCTGTTTCTATTTTGTTTGTTTGTTTGTTCATTCGTTTGTTTCTACTGGTATTTGTTCATGTTGTCTCCTTGTGTCTGGTTATTTCCTTTTTCTTTTTATCATGTGCTAGATTCTGTCCTTGCATATTACTTTTAAAGATAATTTGAGGCCTTGGATGCTGTTATCTTCCTTCCAAGATTGTTTGTTTGCTTCTCCTGGGCACCTGGGTGCACTAGCAGTCCAAGATTGCTTTAATTTAATTTGAAGCTGAGAGGCCCAGGGTGCAGCCCTATGGAGTTCCAATCCAAAGCAAGTGAAGGGGTTACTGGTTCCCACTGCTTCCTCTGCAGATTCTGGACTCCAAGCCTGGTCCTCTGATCCCACAAGGCTGTCAAAAGTCTTGCTCAGTCCTCAGCTGTTCCTTCAGAGCTGGCAAAGAGTCCTGGGGAAAAATTAGCCCAAGATGCTCAGCTCTGCTGAAACCAGCATGGGCCTCTGTTTCTCCTTGGACTTCGATCTGGCAATTCCTGACTATCTTCTTAGCTCTCTAGAGCCTTCAAGACTCATTGCCTGCTTTTCTAGTTGTGTGCAGCAGAAGGATTGGTCAGAAGTTCCTAGTCAACCACTTTAAAGATTTTTAAACATTTATTTATTCATGAGAGACACAGAGCGAGAGGCAGAGACATAGACAGAGGCAGAAGCAGGCTCCCTGTGGGGAGCTGGATATAGGACCCAATCCCAGGATGCTGGGATTGCGACCTGAGCCAAAAGCAGACGCTCAACCACTGAGCCACCCAGGTGCCCCCTAGTCAACCATTTTAAACATGGAACTCATTAGCACTTGTTACTATGTAGTGTATTATATATTTTTGCTACTAATTTTCTTGCTATCTTCTCATTCACCAGAAGGTAAGCTCTATGAGGGTAGTAATTTTTGTCTGTTTGCTCTATTCAAAGCACTTGAAACTGTGCTTGGCACATCGTTGGTGAATGGATGCATGAATCTATTACCTGACTCTACAGTCACAAAGATTTACCCAACAAGCAAGAATCTGCATTTCTATGTTGTAGAGGCATATGAGGTCCAGAAAGTAAGGTGACATGGGCCAAGTTTCTGTAGTGAGTTGAGATAGTCAGAACCCGGGGCTTTTGAGTAGCATTTTTGGACACTTGCCCAGTGCACAGAGCTTCTTTGCTATCCTAGAACCAAGGATAGGACTGGAGTTGGGACAAGTTGTGACCTGCCTCTCGGATAACCAATGACACTGAGGATTTCAGGTTCAGAAGCCACACAAGCCCCTACAGGGCAAAGGCAAACAGAGGGCCTGTGGGGAAGTGCAAAATCAGGGAGATGACTTTTTTTAAAGCTTGCCATTCCATGCAGCTCATTCTTTACTGCACCCCCCCCAACACCCCAAATTTATGAACTTTATTCCAGGCCAAAAAAAAAAAATGAAGAAAATGTCCATTAAACTGCTCACAGTAGCAGATTCTCCACAAAAGCTCACTCAGATGGTGATGAGATAAGGAGCTAGAAAATCAGTTGGTTTTCCAAGCCACACCAGAATAAATATATCAGGGTGCCTTTGACAGCAGGAGGGCAGCAAGAGTCAAGTGAGGAGCCTAGGCCAAGCCACTGGTCTAGGAGGTCCAGCGAGGGCAGGGTGAGGACATACCCTACCCCATGCCCACCCCATGCCTACCCTAACACCCAGGTGAACATGGGGAGTCAAACATGGGGAGAAAGGACTTTGTGGCAGGGAGAAGGCCAACCAGAGGATGAGAGCTCTCTGCTGCTTCTGGCACCACATGAGCCCTGAGGAGTGTCCCATCTGTTTGTCACACCAGCACTTACCTGCTCAGCCCACCCTTCCCACCTGGGTGATAGGCCTCCCATCACCAAGCCACTGCATGTAATAGTTAGGCCCACAGGACTCTGGAATCACACAAGGGTATGAATTCAAATCTCAACAGGAGTCTGGTTTACAAGTGTGGCTTTGGTTACTGGTGTGGTCTTGGGGCACTTATTCCACTTTGTGTCTCAGTTTTCTCTCCCATAAAATGTGGAATAATAAACACTGCATCATAGGTTTTTTTTTTTTTTTTTTTTAATATTACACCAAAGGAACAGATACAGTGCCTACTACAGAGTCTGGCATACAGCGAGAGCTCATTAAATACTTATCGTTGTTATTTTCACTTGTCCTGAATCTCTCAACTCCCCCGCCCCCGTTTCTCTTTCCCCCAGTGCTATTACTGATACATAGGCCACCATCACCATGAATTTCTGCATCTGGCTCTATAGCCAGTGTCCCTGCTTCCTGTCTCATCACTCCACAATGCAGCCAGAGAGAACATTCGGAAGTACGCAGTGGAACACTATGACAATAGACCCTTCAGTGGCTCCCCACTGCTCTCAGGATATGGTCCACACTGACATCTCCAGCTCATGTCTGACTTCTACCCTTTCAGTAAAGGGTGGAAAGGACCATCCTCCAAAGGACCAAGCTATTTCCTATCACAGTCTTTCCCTCTCTGGCCACTCTCACCTGGATATTTCCACCTTATCTTGCAGGTCCAAACTTAGCTCCCAGTACCCACCAAGGACGTTCCTGGCTCTGTCGCACCTTGCTATAAAGGTCACACACCTGTCTATAACCACTCCTGGACCTGGAGAGCAGGCTCTCTTAATACATATTTGTCAAACAAATGATTAAACGGTATCAGGAGAATAGGTTAACGGAATCACAGATGGAAGAGAACCCTGGGACCGACCTCACCTCCCAACTGAAGAGTCTTCTGGAAGCGGCTTTTACACAAACCTCCTCGTAATTATTCAATTCCTGTTCCTAGCGCAAGGCTCACTAAAACCTGTAAATATTTTGTTTCCTAATTGCTTATCTGCACCTTAATCACATAGTAGTTTTATTATTATTGTTACCATTATCGTTATTATTAATGGTGATAAATAAAACAGTGCACAAAAGTATTTCCAGCAAAAAAACAATTGGGTGATTTAGAATTTTTAATTAATAAGAGTTGGGGTTTGTATTGAGTGCTCTGTGTGAGCATGGATAATCCTCAGTGCCTCCCCCAACGGGTTTGGTATCTAAATGCTCCATATTGTAATTTCCATCCTGAGGGGCCCGCAGCACTTAGAAAATTCATCAGTTCTCTGGTTATCTGGTTCCTATCAGCATCGCTTTCTCCAAATGAATGCATTTCAATTAAAGGAAGAATTTACCAGAGTAAATGTGCGGTGTGTATTTTGTGAATTATAGTTCTAACTTTGAATAAACACAAAACAACAAACACTTTCTGAGCTCCTATGATATTGCAGGCATTGAAGATAAGACAAAGAAGCAGCAGCCCGGGCCCCACCTCCGAGGAGACAGGACGTACACAGACCGAAACGTTCGAGTGTGATGCAGGGCAGCAGGCGAGAGAGCTTGCAGGGCGCCTGGGAGATCTTGGTGCAGACAACAAACTAGATGCGTTCAGGAGGAAACAAATCAAAGACTAGAACTTCATAGCAGATCCTGCCATTTTAATGTTTATGGACACAGTTTTAGGTCCCTCTGTAACACCTCCCAAATTATTTCTGTGCATTGCCCACCCCTCCCACCCTTGTAGCAGGAATGGAGACAGCCAGGGTGTGTGTGTGTGTGTGTGGACTCCAAGAGGTGACATTTCTGGCCAACGACGGATGACCTCTACTGGTGACCTGACCACTCACCGCCCTGCCCTCCCCATCCTGAGTTTGTTCAGGGTCCTTAGAAAGAGAGGGCCATGTGAGAATCTCGACTGCTCGAACCGATGAACCGGGGATGGCAGTGCAGGCCACGACAGAGCCTTGCTCACAAAAGGAGCAAGGCCAGGGCCCTTTAAAGAATGAAACACCAAGTCTACGCATAATTAGATAGGATTTGATTTTTAGATATTCAGTTAAAAATAACTTTCCCCTTTGGTCCAAGACTAGAAAACCAAAGTGGATCACTGGAAGTCTCCACCTGCCTTTCTGTACCCCCTCTGCATTTTTCAGTCCTTTCTCCAGCCCGCCCCACCCCTCTTAGCACCCCCCCCCCCTCTGCACAGGCCAGCAGGAAGAGACTCTTCTCTGGTGTCAGAAGGACCCCCTCTCAGGCCCCCCGCCCATGTCTGCCTCCCCATGTGCTCTGGGAGACTGGCCGGCTGCTGAGTCACATCTCCTCTTCTGCCCTCACTACGCTGTGGGCGGCTGGGGTCCAGGGCAGCGTCTGCCACTTGCTGCAGGCTCAGCAGGTCCCTGGCTCCCTCTCTCCCTCCTTGATGTGCCCAACAGGTGCCCACTTCCCGGGTGTCCAGACCGGCATGAGGGACTCCCCCCACTGCCTTCTGCTCTTCCTTTGGTTTAGCTTTAAAAGAAAAATGGGTAAAATCAACTCACACCATGCAGTGAATGATTTGTTCCCTCAGGGGCTTGAAAGTACTAATTCTGTTTTATAAGAAAAGAAATTTCATAACGTGAACTTTTAATTGTTAAATCGGTTAGGCTGAACACAGAATTTTGGGCAGATCCCTTAAGATGCTTTCAGGCAATGTTTAACACGGTGCCTTAGGTCTAGCAGCTGGAGGGAACAGAGAGTCAGCTAAGGGAGCAAGTCATAGAGACGGCAGTCCCCCACGGGGCGTGGGGGACTCCTAAACAGATGAGGCCACGGGGCCTCTGTACCTCGCAGAGGAGTCTGCCTGGTGAAGAGGCCTCCAGCCTTCCTGAGACCCTACTGTGTGCAAGGTCTGGCTTTGCAGCTGGAACACAGCTTCTATCTGTGCCACCTTCCTGAGCATCTAAAGAATGTTCTGGAGGGGCACCCAGGTGGCATAGTCGGTTAAGCGTCTGACTCTTGGTTTCAGCTCAGGTTGTGATTTCAGGGTTGTGGGATTGAGCCCCATGTCAGGCTCCATGCTCAGCGTGGAGTCTGCTTGACTTTCCCCTGCTCTAGTCCCTCCTCCCCCCGTGTTCTCTCTTTCTCTCTCACTCTCAAATAATCTTTTTTTTTTTTTTTTAAAAAGAATGTTCTGGAATCTCTCTCTCTGTCCCCTTCCTTTCAGACACACACTTACAGGTTGACTCTGACCCTCACCCTCTACATACTCTAACTTGTCCTTCAGGAAAAGTCTCCCCAGTTCCTAAAGACTTCGTAGAATTTCATGGTGAAGGACCTGAGGAGGAGGTTCTGGATCTTTTTTTTTTTTTTTTTGGCTTCTTTTCTGGTTGTTCTTTTTTCAGGTCCAGAAGCTAGGATATGTGTCAATGTACAAGGACACTTTAATTAGCAAGAATTCGCATGTTCTGAAAACATGACCAAAATTTACTTTATACCTTAACAAAAATGGAGAGAAGATGAAGGGTGTCTTTCACTAGGCAGCTGGGGGGCTGGGGACCATGTTCTCTAGAGGGCCTGGTGGAACCCCTCGGGGTGACAGTGCAGCATGGAAGTCACCAGTGAGAAACAGGGCCAGATTGTCCTTCAAGTGCTGGAGGACTCACACTACATCTTACTAAGGAGGTCAGGTCTGGCTGGATCAGGTCTGACTCCAGCAGGCAGGGTGCCACCTCTCAGCTGACAGTCCTCTAGGACTTTCCTGCTTCACCATCAGAGAGGCCTGGCCTTGGGTCTGCAGATGGCCAGAGGACAACCACGCCTTGGTTGCAGCCCTGGGTGGGGGCAGAGACACCAGTCAGGATGGGGACCTCATGCCAACAGTTAGCCAAGGAGCAGAGAAGAGGAGGCCTGGAGAGGAGCAGAAGGAGATAGGCTTCAAGGAAGGGGTCCTCTCCAAATTCAGAGGATTGGGGTGGAATTCATACATATTTTAAGTTCTCCTTTCTGATCCTCTGCCCGTTCTTGCTATTATATATACATATAAGTACATGGACTGAAATGACCTGGAGTGACTGGTCTTTCCATTTTGCAGATGGGCACCCAGTGCTCCAGGGGCCTGAGTCCTCAGGGCACGTTCAGTGTCAGAACAAGAAGGAAAAGTTCTCAGTGTCCACCTCCAGGGCTCCTGCTGCTGCCTGGAAGGGACGCTGTCTCCCAGGAAATCTGCCACTTTCATCATTGTCAATTCTTTCCTCTGGTGACACCTGCATCCCAATGGGACCACTTATCAGCAGGCCTTGTAACCAGCAGCAAGTGCCTCAGTTACAGAGAGGAGAAATGATCTTCCAGCTGTCCAATGGTTCTGGGTCCAGATGTCTCATGCTGGATGGCACCAGGGGTCCCATTGGGGCAGCCCCAGCCCCTGGGCACTGATGACCAAGCCCACAGTAAGACTGTCTACCAGGCATCCAGGCCTGAGCCCATGGAGTTGACTTCATGGTGCCTTGGCCACCTCACCATAAATCCAGGCACCTGCTTGGGCACAGTCCCCCAGGAGGAGATGGGGATAGTGTCGGGTGACCCGAGGTTGCCCCACAAGATCCGTTCCTGCCCTGAGCTCCATGATGAGCTGAGTACAGACTCCTCTTTGCTCTACCGCTGCATCAAGGCCTCTGCTAATGAGTCTGCTGGGGCTCTGCAGTCGGGAGGCTGCTCACCAGGGCCAGACAGATGTTAGACAAGCCTGGGGAGGGGTGTGGGGTGCGGGCTCAAATGTGTTCATTTGGCTTTCCTGGACTCCAGCACCAGACAGAGGACATTCTTTCCCAGCCACATTGCTTCTACAAATGCCTCAGAGCCCAGCTGTAAATGAGCGCTGGATGGGAGACCTTGAGGCTGTGCCAGCTCTGAAATCTCTGATTTTTGTCCTGAGACACAGAGCTCAGGACCACCCAGAGGTCTCCCAAGAATCCAACAGCCCAGGGCCTGGCTGACTTCTCTGGGGCACAGGCCCCTGTCCGGACCCCCTCTGTCCAGCCTCAAAGCCCAACTCAGGAAACTCCTTGACTGCTACTTGGAGATGGGGGTCTGGTCAATCCTGCTGGGTGACTTTTCTGGCCCAAATCACTCCCAGGCATGCAAGACCAGAGCAGCAGATACCAGAATTCCCACCAGCTGGAAATTCGCCACTGTTTCAGGTTCTGAGAATCCTGCCCACCTTTACCTCCGACCACTGACCTGCTTTCCTGAGAATCCTGCCCTTGCTTGTCCTGGAGTGGGGACCCCTGCCCTGACCTTGACCTACCTGGAGAAGAGGCACCATCTAGCCCTGTGACCTCACACCCAGCCCGGCACAGAACTCTGCTCACTCCATATTCAGTATCTTACTTGCTGATTGGCAAGAGCCATGATGTTGTTTCCTGAGAAATCAGAGGGGTGCACAGGCCGCAGAATCACCGGCAAGTCTGAGAAGGCCCGGGATGGCAGACCGTCTCCCACCTTCTGATGTTTCTTTTTTTTTTTTTTTCCTTCTGATGTTTCTGAGCCAATGGGATATGGCCCCCAGGGGCCAGGCCTGGGAGCACCTGAGATCCAGCCTTGCACACCTCCATGTCATTCCCTCCCACCCACCCAGGAATCAGATCCTGGGGTAGAGGGCCCAGAGTATGAAAGAGAATTTGCCCTGAGAGCAGCTGTCTAGATCTCTCCGTAGGCCGGGGTAGGGGGGTGGCAGGGGTGTGGGTGTGGGGGGGGGAGTGGCAGTTACCTGTGTATTTGCCACTGCCCGTGGCTTTCCTGAACCCCTTTGTGGCTTCCCAAAGGTATCCCACTGACCTCACCCAGGGCCGGGCAAGGTGAGGAGGAGGCTTCCCAGATGAGGTGGATATGCTGACTCAGGCTCAGCCTTGGGGCTGACCAGGACAGAATGTCTCCAGGAGGCCCCTGTGCAGCGGCCACAGCCAGTGCTGTTACTAAGAAAAGCCCAAGGAGAAAGGGTAACACAACACGTCCGCCTTGGACTGGCCCTGCAGCAGGGGGAGGGGCATGGATGACTCAGGAGATGCTCCGGGAGGCACAGGGACAATGTCACGTCTAACTGTCCGGCACGGCTGTCTCCTTGTCTGTTAGGGTGAAGGGGCTCTGAGCTCCCATTGCCTCCAAATTCTGCAGAAACTAGGCATGGCTTGGCAGGCCTCGTGAGCCTCCAGGCTGTGGGCATCCTGGCAAAGGTGCAGAAGACCAGGGGTGCACTCGGGGATCTTTGCTCTTACCCTTAGCCTTGACGAGAGGGTTTCTCCAGGACTGTCACTGCCATGGCCACTGGACTCTCCCTCCACCCTGCCTCAACCTGGCCATTTGGCCTCCTCTGGACCGAAGGACCCTAAAGCATTATTCATGCATGACATGGGAGTAGGGGCTGCAAACTGGGCCTCACCTGTACCCGACACTGAGGAGGCTCAGGTGTGCATCTGGCGTGGCCTGTGAGAGGCTGGGGCATAAACAAATGGCATGCTAGGATAAGGGGTGGAAATCTCTGGAAATGACTCAGAAACGCCATCAGGCAAGATCACGCGGTATGCTAGCTGGAGAACCTACCAACCAGAGACGCACCATTTGTTAGGTTGTTAGGCATCGAATGTTTGTATTCCCCCAAAGTCATATGTTGAAATCCTGACCCTTAGATATGATGGTATTAGGAGGTGGGGGCCTTTGTGAGGTGATTAGATCATCGGTAGGAATGGGATTAGTGCCCTGATCAAGGACTGGGGTGTCCTCACCCCAGCTCCCTGGGGTGGGAGCTCTCTAGAGCTCTTTCTGCCATGTGAGATACAACAGGAAGACGGCCGTCATTAGGACCCTCTCAGCCTGGCACCCTGATCTTAGAATTTCAGCCTGGCGAACGGTCAGAAATAAATTTCTGATGTTTACAAGTCACTGTGACATTTCTTAGAGCAGCCAGAAATGCCTAAGACGGGGGAGCCTCATGTTCTTCACTGGGCAGCTCAGAGCTAACGTGCATTCGCCCCCATTCCAGTGGGCTCACCTAGAGGAATCTGTAGCATCTGCAAGGAGATCACAGGTGGGTGGCTGAGCTCAGCTCTCGCAGACCCTGGCTTGGCCTCGTGTTCCCTGGGGACCGAGGTGGTCCCTCCAGGGTCTGCCCTTATCTGAGGGCAGAGACCCGGAGGGCAGCATTTACAAGCACAGGTTGGGTTTAATAAGACCCCACACCTGCCCATGCGTCCCTGTGGCAAACCATGGGACGTGCGGGCATCACATACGTACCTGTTCCACTGTGGACGTTTGCTCCCTTACAGCCACGTAAATTACTTCATCTCATTTAACTGCCGTGAGCAAATTATTAATATAAATTCATGCTTCCAGAGTGAAATCACTGAACTCAGACATTTTACTATCAAGGACTTTCCACCCAACCAAAGCCCATTAAAAGGTGTGTGATTTTTTTTTTTCAGCCGAGCAGAGCCCGCGTCCCCACTTGCTGAGCCCCTGATAGCCCTGGAAGGCATTTACAAGCTCTTTTTCCCTTTTGAAGCTTTTTGTTCAGTTTTCAAGTGCGTGGGTGTCTATAAGTTGGAGCAGTATCGTGCAGTGGTCGGGAGCCCAGACTTGGCGGGAGGAGTGGGGGGGCGGGGGGCAGACACATCCAAATTTAAACTCCAAACAGTTTGAACATTAGCTAGCTGCAGATGAGCTCCCGAAGGCTTCAGCGTTCTTGTTTGCAAAATGGGAATAACAATACTTGTGTCGTGGGGGTTGTTTCGAGGTGTAAATGAGATGGAGCCGGGTGTTCCACACAGTGTCAGATACACGCAGGTGTTCAGTAAAGGACGGAGGTCACTGTGGCTGCTACTATCCTTCCCTAAGTGAAGGGGCACAGGGGTGAGGGTGGCCCCTTCTGCTCTGTGGCTCAGACAAGATGGTGATCAGAAGCCAAGGACAGACTCTGGCAGGGAGGGGACGTCCAGGCCTTTCTCAGTCTTCCAGCCCGATGGAGCCCCATCCTTCCCTGCGCTCCCCTCTTTCGAGCAGATTCTCTCACCCAGGGAATCTCCCACTGAAGAAGGTTCCACATGTCTCATCCAGGAGTACAATGGGGGCAATTTCACCAAAAGGGCAAAATGGAGCAAAAATAGCTGGTAGAGGAACACGATTCCCTTCAAAGGAAGGCCGGGGGAGCCCTGCCAGATGAACGTGCAGTGCATGTTCCACTTGGGGTCCCGTGGGCAAGGGTGCTCATTAGACCACAGACAGAGCCGTGAGGGCCTGGTGCCGGGGTGGGGAGACCAAGGCCTTTCTGTCTCAGGGCTATGTCTTCAGCCCCTCCAACCTCTCACGCTCTCTCCGATCCATGTTCTAACAACATGCTATTTAATATGGGCCAGTCTGAGTAACTTTATTCTTCCCTTAGATCTACGCCCATAAAAGGATACTGTGTTGTCCAGATTGCCCATAATTCATTATGCTGAATTCCCTTCCATCTGGAGGCTTATACAGTTGTTGAAAAGCTGTCACTATAACCTATTGTCACTGCAACCTTTTATGAACCAGCCTACATTTTTATGTCAAAAATTTATCTTAATGGCCTCACAGCTCTTACCTCCAATTATTTCAGTGTCACCGACCTCCAGCTCAGGCTGCGTTCCAGCTAATATGCGGGGACAAATTCCCTCTTTGCTCCTATCCTGGCCCCCTACTGAAAATATGAAGAAACCTTGTGTTTCATGTGGCATATCCTCTCAAGTGGTAGACATGTGCCACAGCAGGGAACATGAGGGAGGGCCAGGACCTCCGGGGGACACCCTCGGGAAGGTGATGGGATGGCAAAAGCTGTGCTGGACCCACAGGAGCTCTGTGTAACCAACGTGTGGAAGGAAGCACAGAGAAGGGACATGGCTCCCAGTGGCAACTTGCAAAGAGGCTGAGCTCATTTTCCCTATTTATTTATCTATTTATGGGACAGAGAGAGCATGAGCAGGGAGGAGGGGCAGAGGGAGAGGGAGAGAGAGAATCTCAAGCAGGCTTCATGTGCAGCACAGAGCCTGACATGGGGCTCGATCTCAGGACCCTGAGATCATGACCTGAGCTGAAATCGTTTTTGACACTTAACAGACTGAGCCAACCAGGTGCCCCTTCCCTTAGTTTTCCAATTACAAAAAGTATTCTACACATTTCCTGCCCGCAGCAGAAAGTGCTAGAGAAAAAAAAAAATTATGGGTAGTCTTCAGAATGGGTACCAGTATTCGCATTTAAACCTCTTCTCACATTTCCAAAATACATATGAGTATGTGTTTGTATAGACTTACACGTGTGTGCACACATATGACAATGCTTATATTTGCATACAAAAATTTATATTTTCTAGATTAGATGTATATATCACATAATACACATTTACAAGTACTTAAAGATTTGTCACCACTGCAGAAGATGCCGACGGTTAAAGCCCTGGCTGAAGAAACGGACATTTCTTCCCACACCTTCTCTTATTATTACTGGTGGGAAAAGCTCTGGCTTCTGCATTTGGAGAACTCCTTGACATTTTCTCCAGCTGC
The DNA here is from genome assembly GCF_018345385.1 of Vulpes lagopus. NCBI lineage: Eukaryota > Metazoa > Chordata > Mammalia > Carnivora > Canidae > Vulpes > Vulpes lagopus. The sequence goes on from NC_054828.1 coordinate 115,571,502, forward strand.
CTGTGAGGTTTTCAGGGGTACTGTATTTTCCCCAGAGGAAGAAATGGGGATATGCTGAAGGTCCAGGGGACACCTGGGCCTCGAACCCAGGGCTCAAAGCTCTGCTAGCATCCTTGCACCAGCTTCAGACGATTCTGCGGGATGCATTTTTTTCTCCTCTATTCTCTGAGAAGGGTAACATTCCCTCCTTCTCTTGCCCCTGCCTGCCCCAGTGGAGCTGCTTAAGTCCTAAACGCTCCTTAAATAGGAAGGAATGCTAGGCTAGGAATCTGGGGGTTTCTGTGACCCCTCCCCAGGCAAGCTGGCCTGAGCTGTGGCCAGCTCCCAAGGGGCTCCGTGCAGGGTCTGGCTTTCCCATGCCTCCCCCCATTTCCCAGCCTTCTAGATCTGAAGATGGCTGCATCTGTGATCTGGCAAGCACAGGCACTGAAGCTCTGTGCTCTCAGGCCTAATTTCAATTTTGGCCGTTTTGAGCCATCAGCTCCCTGTGCCGGTATTGGAGGGAGCACAGCCCAGGGACCCGGCATGATGAAGACTCCCAATCATAAGCCAAGTGCACCACAGCCCAGACCTCTGCTGGAGCCTTCCCCTGGGCCACCCCGGGGCCGCACGCAGGCGCTCTGGGACTCTTCTCTGTTGCAGACCCTGCTATGCTCCGTGAGTATGTGATCTGTCCTTGGAGAGAGGCAGGCAGTTCTTTCTGGGACTGTGTAGTGATAGGTCCCACGCAGCCATCTGTGGCTGCAGGGGGAGCTGTGCGTCAGGGAATGTGGGTGCAAACAGGACAGGGCTGTGTGTCCCATGCATAGCCTATGTATGAGTGTGTACATGTGGGTGCAAGCCCTTCAGTGAAAGCCACCTGAATTTTAATTTGCATTTTTGCCTGAGGTAAAACACAAGAATGTTAAACTCTTGCACTCTTCCTTGGAGTCAGGTGAACCTGGGGTCAAAACTTTGGACGGTCACTTACTTTGCAAATGATTTTGGCAAATGAACTTCCCTAAACCTTAGTTTTTCATCTTAAAATGGGGATACTCATACCTGGGTTTGATGCAAAATGTATGCAAGGCATTTACCCATGTCCAGCAGACAGTAAGATCCATAAGTGCCAACCATCATCAGCCTTGTTCTTATTGTCAACCCTGAGTGTGCTCAGTCTGGTTATCACTGTCCCCAAGACAGGATGCCTTGTCCCGTGCGCCCTGCAGAGCCACCCAGCTGATTTCCTGATGCCTCCAAGTCCTGCAGAAGTGAGAGTTCCCTGTAGCATAAGGGAACCTTGCTCCTGGCACTGGGCCCAGAGGTAGTGGAAGCCCTTGTCTCTTTTCTCTAGAAGGATCTGCAAGGGCACCGTCCTGGATAGGTGGTATGTCAGAGCCAGAAGGGACCTTACAGATGCTTGTGTTAGGGGCAGATGAAGGGACACACGGCGGCTTTGCAGCAGAGCCTGGAGGAGGTCCAGGGCTTTGGATCCCGAGTCTAGGACTGCTTCTCCCTAGTGAGCCCGCCCCCCCCCCCCGCCCCGGCTGTGAGGTCAAGCCCTAACTATCATCCAGGTCTTTGAGCCTCTGCTCCTTCTCCTTTCCTCTTCTGCAGCCTTATTCTCCTTGTTCTCTGCTGGTCCCACCTTCTTCTGCCACACTGGTGACTTCTGAGCCACTCCCTGCCCTTTCCAGTCTCCACCCAAAGCCATCAGGCTCCAGATGACCACCATGTCTGCTTCCAGTGGCCGCCCTGTCTGCGTAGCCAGAAGGCTAATTACCAGCTGCCTGACCTCAGTCCTGACCTTCTCCTTGCCTAGTTCTGCCTCTGCAGCCAGACCAAGGGCCACTGGAGGCAGGTGCTGGCTGAGCAGAGGAAATAATATGTCCATCAGAGGCCGGGACCTGCATGGATCCTCAGAAAAGACAGGGTCTCTGAACACACAGAGGGGCATGCAGATTTTGGAGTAAGATGTGCTATGTCTTCCCAGCTATGCGACCTCAGGCGGGTTTCCTGAATCTCCAGGCTTCCATCTTCTTTTCTATAAAACAGGGGAAATGGTAAACACATGCCTAATTGCACTTTTTACAAGGAAGCCTCCCTTAAAAATGCCTTTTTAATGTGTGGGTCTGGATTTCAGTGGGAGCCCACCTAACAAAAGCAGGCTCCCCTGTATAAAACAGCAAGAGATACGACTCTGAAAGCTATTTTATTTCTCTTTCCAGGGGCAAGAGACTTTGCCATTAGCTCTCTCTTTGAGTCTAAATGCAGCCCTGGGACTTCCTGCCTCCCCCGGGCACCTATCTGGGGGGGCTGGTACCAATCCAGAAAGTACCAGTTAGTTAGTGCCATGAATAAGAAGGAAGAAAAATCTGAAAAATGGGCAAAGTATGCACCAGGAATCTTCTATTTATTTATGTCCTCCTGGGGGAGCCTGTGTCTGAGATGGAGACAAGGATTTTGCCATTCTAGGTAAGAGATGGCTTTGCCCCAGCATCGAAGTCTTTCTGGCTCCCTTATTTAGAGAGAGATGCTCACAGGAGAGGAATTAAAAATGCACTAAAGAGGTACATTCCTGCTCCGGCAGGGGACTTCCCCTAACACGCTGTATTCCTGCTAATACAATCTCCTCTTCCGTCATGGAGAAGGATGACTCAGTGTGAGCTCTATTTTTTGCTCAAATTTAAGCCATGTTGTGCGCAAGGACAGTGTGGCACGGCTTCTGTTTAATCATGGTGAATGTCCGAGTGGCTCTAACTGGTTATGAAACGGGCTCTTTCCTCTCCCCCGGGACAGAGTCACCAGGACACCAAGGCCTCTGCTTGGAGACGGAGTCTCTCTCGCAGGGGCTGATCTTCTGCTGGAGACTGTATGAGAACTCCAGAACACCCCTGTGGAATGAAGCTGGCTTCATCCTTTAAATGAACATGTTTTTAACCTGCTACTAGCCCGAAGGGGTGGGGATGGGGATGTAGGGATGAACTGGCTGGCTGGGTCCCAGCAGAGGGCACTGCGGCCCGGCGAGGGCCCCAGGGTGCGAGGCTGCTGCCCTGCCCTGCCCTGTGTGCTCAAACCACCAAAGGGCCCAGCTTCTCCATGGCAACCCCAAACAGCCCGTTCATTCCAGAGGCTACGCTGGCAGCAAAAGTGGTGCCATGGAATGGTGTCCTCGTGACAGACAATGGGAAGTGTGCAAACGGTTCCCGCTGACCACCAGCTGCCTTCTGGGAATGCTTCCGAGGATGATGCCGGCCAGAGATGGCTGAGCTGAGATGGCCATGGGGAGGCAGGGGAGAGTGACTTACAGACCTGGAATCAGGATTTATGGGAGCTCGAACAGACCGCCCTGGCAGCCTCCCTGAAAGGGGTGAGGATTCAGGTGGAAAGAAGACGTGGGCGGGAGGGGAGGCCCCGGGCAGGGCGGTTCCATAAGACTTGGTGGCTCTAGGGTAGCTGGACTGAGCCTCCTGGCTGTGCGCAGGCCGCTGTCCCTTCAGGACGACCGAAGACTTCTGTCCCTGACAGTCAGGAGGCTTCTCCTCTGTCTCTCCTCGGATACACACAGTCCTGCTCCTGGCCTGGGCAGTGGCCGTCGCCTCCACCCAACCCTGCTCTGGGTTTCTGTTCTTGCTCGGGTTGCCGTAGCCTCGCCGCCAGACTCCACTCAGCCCCGGGTATAGACGCCTGTGCCCACCTTCCCAGGCTGCGGCCCAGAGAAAGTGGGAGGGAGGGGCAGGGGCTGTGCTTCGGAGTCCGACGTATTTGGATCTGAACCTGTTGCCTGGATGGAAGTGGCCTTGGGCCAGTCATTGAGCAGGGACCTCTGCTTTCTTATGTGCATAGCAGAGACAAAAACATCTGGATTGGGAAGGGTTGGGTGGGGGGAACAGAGGGATGCCTTATGACAGCAGGGCTTCTCCTCCCCTACTCGCATCCCCCACTTTCCACACCCAGTGTCCCCCTCCGTCCCGGGGCCGTCCTTCTGGGCACCTGCGTAAGAAGACCAAAGTGGGGGAAAAGTGATCACCGAGGGGCACGCCGAGAAAGTCCACCGGGATGTTCGGAACACTCTGTCTCTGTTGTGGTAAACGATGACTTTAATTTACAAAGCAGATGAATACTAAATCTTCATGAAATTAAAAACTATATTATTTATGTGAGCGGAAACGGAAAATGTTCTGTAGCTAGCAGTGATCCTGCTTTGTGGGAGGAACACTAAAATAATTAAAACCACTCGTGCTTCAGTAATAAATAATGATAATAAATAAATGTCCTGACCTTAAGCGAAAATATAAAATTAAAACCCATTTGGTATGTAAATTCATTCAGGACGCTATCGAGTCTCCCAGCCTAAGACGGTGTGGGACAGAGGAAGCGTTCACTACATGAATTTTGAAAGGAAAATCAAAGAACAACAGAGTTGTGTGTGTATTGACTCATTATTCTACTTTAATTCCATCTAATGCTGTGTGGAGCCTTGAGGCTGGGACATTAATTTCCTGCTTTTTCTGTTTCACCAATTCCTCATGGAGACCAGGAGAAAGAATTTCAATCCTGGAGGCTGAAATCAGGGGAGGCCAGAAAATTGCAGGAGAGGTGGGGAACTCGAGCCGGAAGGCAATTTTTAACATGTTTACAGAGAGAGAGAGACGCCGAAGAGAAGCCAACAAAGAATGGCTCTGGTGCTGTCGAGCCCGGGGAGGGGAGTTCCCAAGGGCCTGGGCCACAAATCATCAGGGGAATGAAGTGTCCCTGGTCTTGGGTTCAGGTGGGCCCCACTGTGGGGCCCGGAGAAGCCGGGCAGGAAGTCTGCGATTGGCCTCTGACTTCGGGAAAACACAGATCAGTTCCAGATGGTGCACGCCGCCCCCGACAGCCTGGCAGCCCAGCGCCCGGCTTTACCATGAAATCATGGAATGTTCCACGGGGCCTGCGGCTGCCCAGGCTCCTGCGATAGGGCGGCCCAGGAAACCCCAGGCGAGGGGCCAGGCGGGAAGATCGGAGCCTGCTGTACCATGACCGTAGGGGCACGCTCTTCATTTGGCCCCCTCCTGCTAGGCCTGCCACACCCCACCTCCCTTTTCACGTTCACAGCTACCTTGTGGGGTGCGTGGGGGCGGGGTTGTGCTTTCCACCTGGACCGGCAGGGAAACTGAGGCACAGGAGCTCGCAGTATGTGGGTGGCAGGGAAAGGATCAGGATCCTGCTCTTAGGCTGGTGCCTGACATCCTCCCATCCCTTCTCCCCCTCACCACTGCCCCAAAGGAGAGGTGGAGGGGGCCACCCCACGGGAAGGAGGGACCCATGCACGCTCTCTGCTCTTCCAGGACACCTAGGATCACCAGCATCCTGGGGAGACAGGGCCTCAGGGGGAGTAAAAGGCCTGTGGGATTACTGAACGCAGACCCCCATGTTCACTACTCTGATTCAACCCCCTGCTTGTGCGGGTGGAAAAGATGGGAAAAATCCAACTCAAGCCCAGTGTCTGCACAGCTCCAAACCATCCAGGTTTTGTAAACAAAGCACCAGGACAAATGACTGATTTTCTCCTCTTCTGAATCGCAGACCTAAGAACTTGCTGAACCGTCAACAAGCCACTGGACAAGGTTCCCTGATGACCTGGGATGTTCTTTCTCCCGCTGGAGAGACAATCCGCCCAACTACTCCTGGGAGCTGGGGAGCGCCCCACACAGGAAATCGTGGCCCGCTCCAGGTCAGCCTGGCGGTCAAGATCCCCCTCGACTCCTGCTTGCTTGTTCCTGTGTGACCCTGCCATGGGCGCAAAGACAAAGCCCCTGGGAGGACCAGTGGGCTGGTTGGGAGGAAGAGCCTGAAAAATCTATAAAACCAAGTGCTGTAAGTCCCCTAACAAAGGATTCCAGGTCAGGCAGTAAGTTCCTGACTGCAGGGCACCAGCGCACCTGCAGGAGGTCAGGGAGGCTCCCACGGCCCTTTTAGGGCCAGAAGACAAGTCCCTTTGCTCCCATCAGATTTACAAAGCCTTCTCCTAGTGACTGTTCTCGAGGTCACTGTTCTCCCCTCTCTTTGGGGCAGATGAGCCACATCCTTGGCATGTCCATTCTGGAAAGGGGACTGATTATTTCTGTTAAAAAGCCTATGTGACCTCAAAGCAGGGGCTTGACCTCAGGACAAAACTGGACAGTAGCTGGTCTGGTAGGATCTCTCTGCTCCCCAAGATTCCATGGGACTGCCACCATGTGGAACCCAGGCTTCTCTCTGGGGTGGCCCCTTCCCTGTGCCCCAGGTCCTGGATGGCTGCTCTAGGATGCCAGCAACAGCTCCGGGAGGCTGACTCCTGGGTCTTTGGGTCAAAGTGACCTGGAGCTCTGCATGGGCTGCTTAGGGCTCAACCCGGGGATCAATTCCCCTGGAACTAAAGAGACCCCCCCCACCTTCTGCCACCAGCTAGGAGCTGCCACGTGTAGCCTAATGCCTTGGGCCCCTCAAAACCTCCTAAGCCCCTAGCTGTGTCCCCTTTTGTGAAGCCCACAGCCGTCAGCTGGGCCCACTTTCCCCTGATGACGATGGGACCCCACAGGGAGCTTCCCTGACGCTTCTCCTTCAATGGCAGTGAGTGGGCACAGGCTGACTCAAATCGGTGCTCAAAAAATGCCCACTCGTTCACCAAATGTTTACAGAAAGCCTTCCTTGCTCCCAGCCCAGCAGGCCCAAGGACAGCTCAGAGGCTAAAGCAGTCAGAGGAAGGAGTCTGGGGGCAGTCAAGAGTCTTCATTTCCCACTCAGCACTCCCCAAGAACCTACGTATGCCAGACTCAGTGTGGGGGGCAAGGGATGGGGACGTAAAGGTCATTCCACCTTGAGAGGCTGGGAGGGGAGAAGATGACAGGGCCAGGCTTTGAGTGAGGGCTGAATGTTCCTTGGTCGGAAGGGGCGATAGAAGGAGTGGAGGCAAAGCTGAATTGGCGAAAGGAAGCCAGACTGCTCCTCAGGTGGTGCTGGGCAGTTTGGAAGGGTGTGGAATGCAGACAAATCCTGAGGAGGGCCAGTGCCATCCTCTTGCCCCTTTCAGCCCACTCCTCAGTGCGGCAGACAGAGGGGTCCAGCTTGGAAGCCCCAGGGGCACCGCCCTCTCCCAGCTCCTTGTAAGGCCAGGCACGCTCCTCCCTCAGGGCCTCTGCACTATTTCATCCCTCTGTCTGGAATGCTCCTGCCCAGATACCCAGGGGGCTCCCCACCTTCTCCAGGTGTCTGCACAAACGTGGCCTAAACAGGCATACCCTGCTTTCTACCCTGGCACACTCACACTTCCTCCTCTGCTTAATTTCTTTGGGACACAGGACACCACTTGACATTTTATTTTATTATTATAATATAATTATAATGTAATTATATATATTATATAAATAAATATAATATAATTATAATAAAATATTATTTTATTTTATTATCTGTCTCTGTCCCTTAACATGTAAGCTCCAAAAAGGCAGGGATGTTTGCTTTGATTAGGCACACAAGTAGGTGCTAAATAAGGATTTATTTAGTGAATGAATGAACGCATGAACGTCCTCTGGTTGGCCCCCACCCCCCACCTCCACTGAATAAAGGATGCCCTGATTGGCTGCTAACTCAGAGTGGAGCTCTCATCACCCAGCCCCGGGTGTGCGCATTGAAAGTGTCAGGTCCCAGAAGGGCTACTGGGGACCGTGGGTTCTGGGCAGCTGTGACTTCAGACATGGCCCCTGCAGTCTGGAAACTGAAACGCAGCCTCCCTGCCGGTGGTGATCTCAGCAAGTGCTTGGCCACCCTGGGCCTCACATAGGTCTGGAGAGGAATGCAGCGCCTGGGCAGGACGCCTGGAGTTGGATGCAATTTATTATTCCAAAGACTCCCTGAGTCTCAAGGTTTTGAATATTAACCCACATACTTTGAAGGGGGGTGGGGCAGTTCCAAAATATAAAACCCCAAACCTAAAGGAAACAATCTGGGGAGAGCTGGAGGGGAAGCATGAAATGGATGAAACATATGTGCCAAAGTCTGAACAAACAGAGCGAGAGGAAGGGGCAGCCCAGTCTAGGGCCTTCGAAAAAAATCACAATTTAGAAAACTGCTTGGGAAGAAGCAGAAGACTCCAGAATGTGATCTTTCTTCGAGGCTACATCTCTCACTGGTACCAGGGAAGGTAAGATACAAGAGGAAGCTAACCGTAAAGGTGACAAAAGGCAGGAGAAGCCCGGGGACTAGGAGGCTCAGCCATACACTTGGCTCTGCCACAGATGCTGTGTGATATATTTCTTCCCTCTCTAGGCCTCTGTTTTTGTCTGTCAAGTGAGGGGTTTGAACACTGGGCCTTCCAGCTAGCTGCTCCATTTCTTGATATTTAAACAGCCTCCTTCAGAACAGCCAGCTGGGCTCTCCCAAGATGCCAGCTGTGTGCCCTTGCAAGTTATTACAATACAGTGGAACACCGAATGGAAGTTCGCAGTTTCTCAGTGCGCAGCCTGTGCAGCTGTACATGGCAGTCTCATCTGCCTGGCACTGTAGGCATTAGTACCCTTTTTAAAGCTATAACACCCCAATATTTGGGAAGGCTCCTCTGAGAACTGTTCTGGTAAACAGGGGTACTGGATTTAGCTTCTAGACTGTGTAGCATCCAGATGGCTGCTGGGTTGGCTCTGCTTCATGCAACTCAAATTTTCCTCTGAAGCAGAAAGGAAAACCTTGTTTCCCTGCAGGTCCCAAATGTGCTGTCTGTCTGCTGACCCTTGTGCTGTGTCCAGGAGCGGTTTTAGGAGTTCTTCTCTGGAATCTTGGGCCACGGCTGCTCAACTTGGCTCCTGCTTAAAAGGTGACCTGGATTGACACCTGCCGCCGTCTTCCACCTCCATCTGCAGCAGTGCGGAGGCGGGCAGGGAAGATGAGCGGGGGTTCCAGAGTAGCCCCCCGGGGACGCTCCCTCTGCCCAGGCACGCCCAGGCCGCCCTATTAATAGACCAGCGGCAAGAACCCTGCCTCCTCCCCAGTTTCCATTTCACTTGTACTAGATCTGGCTCTCCCAGTGGGGACAGCTTCCTTGCAAAACAAACAGCAGAATCAATATTTCCTTCACCAGGCGGGGAGGTGCAGGGTCTTCAGATGGCAGGCCTGGCCCTCTCTCCACTCCTGCTCCCGGGTCCATGGAGACGGGGCCTCCAGCACGAGGTCCTTTTCTGCCTCAATTCAGCAGATTGCATTAAATGAACAGACATTTATTGAGCACCTTCCATGTGTCAAAGCCCACCGGGTACGAGGGAGAGAAGAATGACTAAGATCCTGAGCTTGGAGGAGCATATGTGTTGCAGGAGACAGACACATAAATGAAGGTTATGGGGCGATGTGTCACCGGCAGACAGGGTGAGGCCAGGCAACTGGGGTCTGAAATCCTTCAGTCTGTGCATGACACAAAGAGGAAGCCAACTCACACACCCCACAGCACACACAGCGTGAGCGTGGGGACCTGGGTCTCCCAGGGGCTGCAGGGACACCTGCCTGGGCCTCGTACCAGTGTCCATCGTCCTGCTAGGACAGCCTGAAACAACCCCTACAATGTCTGGGGGGAGCTTGGTAAGAATGTAAATCCAGGCTGCAGCCCCCAGAGATTTGGAATCCAAAAACTTTGGCTGGGGGAGACGTGGCACGTGGGAACCCGGCCGTTAGACAGGACCCGGGGGATTCTGAGCAGGGAGCCCTCCGGTCACGCTCCGAGAAGCACTGCCCTGGCCACGGGCCCGCAGGGCAAAGCCCCGGAGACTCAGGTCCCCTGCCCCCCCCCCCCACTTGGACCTCCGCATGACCCCCCACCCACAGCGCCACTGCCCGTCAGCATCTGGCGAGTGATCTGTTTGCTGGATGGTTCTCTCAGAGTGGGAAAAAGAGGAGTACAGAGCTGACCTCAGGCCCCCCGACCTCTAGGGCTTGTTTCTCCACACCACAGATCTGCAGGCCCAGGCCTGGCTGCCAGGGGACCCCCTGCCATTCCAGCCAGGGGGCTCTTTCCCAGCTCGGCGCTTAACAGACCTCAGAGTCTCGAGCTCTGTGTGTTCCGTGTGTTTTATCAGGATGCTGGCTCCAGGAAAAGTCCAAATTCCACATTCTCAAAAGATGTGAACACAACACCGCCCTCCCCCCACTATATGTACTACACCCCCCACTACACCTTACTCAGGTGTGCCAAGACATCTGAGGGTGAGGGGCACCATGGCCCCCAGATCAGTGGCCACGTGCTCCCTTGCAGACTCTCTCATGTTCTGCGTGTTGTGTGGCTTGCTGGCCGGCTGGCTTGTCCTGACTCTCCACTAGGTTCCACCGCGGGCAGGGGCCACCCTGGCCTCACCCCTGCTATGCCCAGTGCCGAGTCCTATAGAGGGCTGGGCCCAGGCCAGGCACGGTGTGGCCCTCAGTGAACATCTCTGGCTGACCAACTCCAGGTCCCCAAGTCTCCAGGCCCTGGGCTGTTCCCTCCCTGGCTGCTCCAGAGCCTGCCTCTGTGTGTGGCGGCCTCACAAACGGTGTGCCACCTGGCGTGAGACAGAGGCATAGAAAGGTGGAGCCAGTCAAAAGCAGCCAGGCAGGGACATGGGATTCAGAGCATTTCTCCACTGCAAGGGTTCTGGAGACATTCGGCACACACGGTCTCATTTTTGTTCCATGTGACCATTCAGCAAAGGATTGTGTCAATTGCTCCATCTCTCCTAAAAACAGCTCTGTGACGACAGCCTCTGTCCCCAGGGAGCTGAAGCAGGACTGGTCACAAATATCACGGGGAGTGAGAAGCCCAGAGGTACTACTATCACAGCCTAGAGAAAAACCACATACGTGGGAAAACAGTCACTTGTGGCCAGGCCACGTGTCTCCAAGGCCTGGGCGCCCGAGGGAGTCCTGGGAAGGCCCTTGTTGGGAGCACCCTGTGGAGCCGGTGGGAGGGGGGGTGAGGAGGCGAGGGGTGCTGAGGCCCCATGATGCTGCCTCCTTGTCTGGCCTGCTCCCAAGTAAGCGAGGGTGCTCTCCCACCAGGAAAAGGAGAGGCCTGGGCCTCCCTCCTAAGGCCCACTGCTGCCCAGCTTCGCGCCAGCCTCAGGGATGCGGAGGCCAAGAGGAGCCCTTGCCACGGGGTCATTGGGAAATGTATGGAGGGGACAGGTCAAGCCCAAACTGCATGGCGGGGATCAGGATGTCGGAACTGTCAGAGGTTTCTGTGAGGGCTGACCAGGGGGGTGGGGTGCAGACGGGGTCTGGACGACAGGGTGGGTTGGGGTGGGTGGAGGGCATGCGACAGGGCTTTTCAGAAGCCAACTGCCACAGGACAGGCTGCAAACCCCCGAGAGGAGGGTCACGACGGGGCCAGCACACAAGCTTGTTTCTCCTCAAGGCCCTAAATTTTCAGTCCATAGAAACTAAGCCGGCTTTCCTGTCCCCGTGTCGGGGTTCGGTGCGCAGCAGGGATGAGAAGGACCACAGGGACTTTAGACCCTCAACACGGAACAGCTTAGCCGGCATGTTTTAAGGTAATAAAAGAGACTAATGGAGAAGAGGTGCTTCCTTCCCCCAAAGTCTCCATTAAGCTCCGGAGTATGGGTGACACGTAGAGCGAGGAGGACACAGCACAGTTAGAATTCAGCCAGCAAACATTCTAAAATATTCATGAAACACGGGACCAGGCCTGACTGTTAACACTGCAACTGGTTTCCTCCAATAGAGTGACAAATGGGCGCCAAGCACTGTCATCTGTCCCTTTGATCTTTCCTGGTCCCGCCTGGGAGGAGAGTGGGGACTTGGGGCCCAGCCTGCGGTGGGGGGGGCGCGTGGGGAGAGCTGAGCTCTCCTGGTGGCTTATATTTCCATGTAAGCAGGCGAGAGAACAGTGAATGCCTTCAGACCATGAGGCAAAATAATTGATTCTCCACGTCCTACTCCATCAAAAGTCATTAGTGGGGGGTCCCAGGGATTCCACTCCACCACACTAACCCCCTTTGTGAAAGGAGCATTGTTATATACACAAATCCCAACGAATGGAACAGGCAAAAAAAAAAAAAAAAAAAAAAAAAAAAGCAGCAAAATGTCTAAAAAAAGTAAATTGGCTTTCAGAAGAAAATGAGGAAGAGAATAAAATGAACTCCTGGCTTTCTTGGTTAAGAGCTTCAGAGCTTCTAGACACACTGAGGGGATCACAGTACAAAATTGCTGCAATTTAACAGGACGCCTAATTAAAAGGAGCGACACGAAGGGTCTTTTCTTCCTACTCTGGGTTAGGCTTCTTTCTGTGCAGAGTTCAAAAGTATTGACAAGTCGAGGACAAAGAGTTATGTCCCCAAACAATGAGAAGTAGCATATTGGCTACTGAATTACTGGTTTTTATGTCTGTCTGTCCAACAAATGTGGCTGAAGCTTTATACGTGCCAGCTGCTTTGCTAGGAGCTGAGGTCACAGAGGGAGTAAGATGCTGGCGGAGCCGGTGGGGGAAAGAGACAGAGTTCAGACAAGTCAAATGCAGTGTGGCGTGTGCCCAGGCGGTGGGGCGCGTGGCCTCCAGAGGAGGGGCAGATGACCCTTCTCCCTCCCTCCTTGTGGGCAAAGAAGACATTCCAGAAGAGCCCTCTATTACCCTTCCTGTAAAAAAGTAATGCTTTCAGGGAGCAGGGTATGGGGAGTGACTGCGGAATGGGTCTGGGTTTCCTTTGGGGATGATGAGGATGTGTTGGAACCGCAGAGCGATGATGGTTGCCAGACCTCGTGAGTGTATGAGATGCCACTGAACTGTGCACTTGAAAATGGTGAATTCTATGTTTCCTACTACTATTTTTAAGAAGTAACGTTTTCTGGGGTCACATTCAATTTTAGTTCGGCTCACAGCTTCAAGGGTCGCCCAACTAGGCCTGAGTTGGGGGTCGGGGGCATCCCCAGATAGTGAAACCTGCCCAGAGACTTGCCACTCGGTCCCCTTCTGCTCAGGGCCAGCTCTTGGCTGAGCTTAAGCATTGGAGATGACAGGGCCCCACCAGGCCACATCACAGCCACCCTCTGAAAGGCCACTAAGTACCGCTCCCAGCAGTATGTCTTCTGGAGCTTTGCCTAGTCTAGTTTTAAGCTCTCCTGTGGCAGAGCGATGACAGTGCTACTCCTCTTGAGAAGAGTCTGCTATTCCCAGAAGTTCATTTCTGGGAAGGTGGCCGTGGCCTGAGCACAGTCTCCTTCCTGTCACCCCTCGATCCCTCCCGGCTCCACCCTCTTGTTTCTAGGTACATGTGGCTCCCCTCCTCTTGAGAAGAACGCTTACCTGGCAAAGATCTGGGAGAGGGTGGCCCTGGTGGCAGGGCGGGGTGGGGGGAGAGAAGGGAGGAGGTAGAGATGGAGCCTTCCCCAGATTTGGCAGTGACCCTGAGCCAGATCCTTCCCTTGGATCTGAACTTAGCCACCAAGCATTAAACTCAACGTCTGTGTTTGCCCCCCCTTCCCGTGACTGTGCAGATATTCAGCTTCACCTCCGTGCAGCGGGCAGTCCATCTGTTAACACGCTGGCCAGTCTGGGGCCTGGTGGCACGGAACTGACCCAGAAGTAGGTATAATCCTCTCTTCTAAATGTGCTTAATACCATCGATAATCTTGTCACATAAATCTCCCGGTTAGCAGTGAGCTGCAGCTATCACTGCTAGACTCCAAGAATCTTTCAGTAACGGATTCCACCTCCTGTAATCTATCTCCTTTCTTACACCGATTGCAGCTACCATGTTGCCGAGGGCTTGGGAGAACCACCCCGGCCTTTAACGGTGCTGTTTCTTGGAGCAGTCTCTTGCCGGCCAGGCCAACCGAACCAATCCATTCACTGTTTGGCCTTCTGGGGGGGTCCCCTCGGGGTCTCTCTGTGCACCTCTCTTGCGGCAGTTCCTGCTGTGGGGTCTAGTAGGTACTATGGTCTGAGTCTTCCATTTTATCTCCTTGTTTGGTATAGTTGCCCTTGACTTTCTCTGCCGCCGGTCACCTCCCAAATCTCTGTGCCCAAGGAGCTGTTCTGGCACAGCCCACTTGGGCCTACAGTGTGGCCAAAGGCTTGGAAGGGTATGATTAGCCCAAATAGTTGATTTGTTTCTCCAAAGAAATTAAACCCAAGTTGTTAAATCACTTCCAAGTGATCTAGGTACCAGCCTAAACTCCACTGGGCAGAACCAATACTCCCCAAATTTAGATTCTCTGCTCCCAGTTTCTGCTGTTTTAATCCCCAAAGGGCAAATCTGGGAGGAGTGTGCTTTCTCCAGGAGCACAGTACACAACTGTGTTCCCAACTTCTAAGTGGTTAAAGAATAAATATCCTCTGAGCAGCACTGACGCCTGCCCCAGGATGGGCTTTGGGCCACCAGTGACAGCTGGGTACACAGTTAGGATGAGATCTAACTTCATACCCAGACTCCAGGGAGCAACTGGGGAAAAGACACAGGGTAGGTCCAGTCGGCTGACCTGAGCTTCCCTGGGGATCACTCGTCTCCCGAAATAGGCCCTAAGCCTTGGCTTACACTCGGGTAGTTTTGTCTTGGTGTGTGTGTGTGTGTGTGTGTGTGTGTGTGTGTGTTTGTAGAAGTCCTCTCCTTGCCCAGTGCTTGCGCTGGAACTCTGTAAAATGACCCGTTGCCAATCACACGGTCAATGTGGCATCTTTGAGGATGAGGTGTTGCCAAGACCACAGCTCCAGCAGGTTTTTCTCCTTTCATATACAGTGAGTCAAAGAGGAACAGACATGGCAGCCGAGAGAATTTCCCTCTGAGTGAAAGTCAGTGAGAGGAGAGGGTGGTTCGGGCGTGGAGCTTTTATTTGTCTTGCGTGGTCGTTGGATTTAAAGAATTTCCTTGATAGCTCTCTGCATTTGATCAAGAGCCTTCTGCCAGAGGAATAACCAGCAGAATCTGTCCACTCCCATTTTCTCACTCCAGCCACAGTAAAAGTCTTGCCCCAAACTCCTAAGTCCATCTGTGTCTGCAGACACCAGCACGTGGAGATGCGGTACCAGGTGCCCTCGCACACTAGGGGCCGCTGCTATAGGATGGGGGAGGGATCTGGGAGCACCTGGCTTCTCACCTTACTCGCCCTTTGAAAGTTTTCCCAATCGGAGTCCCTGTGGCACAGGAGGCAGGCATGTGGTCATTAGAAAGCCTGGGAAGCAGCTTTTGACGTGGAGGAAAAAGGTGAGATGGGATTTCATTTCAACTCAGCGGAGAGGTCAGCAGGCCCTCCTGCTCCTGGATTCAACTCAGAGCGTCAAGGGCATCCTTTGTGAAAACCAGCCCCCCTCAGGGGGCCTCCTTTAAGGAGGTACCAGGATGAGATCCTTTGGTGGAGCATCGCGGTTCCCTGGGACATCACAACAAATCACCACACAGAGGGGGGCTTAAATGACAGGAATTTATTCTCTCTCAGTTCTGGAGGCCAGGAGTCCCAAATCAAGGTGCCGGCAGGCCGCGCTCTCTCTGAAGGCTCTAGGGAAGAGTCCTTTCTCATCTCCGCCGGCTCCTGGTGGCCGCGGGCGTTCCCAGTTTGTGGCTGCGTCACTCTGATCTCTGCGTGTCAACCTTCCCTCTGCTTCTTCTTCAAAGGATCCTCGTCGTTGGACTGAGGGCCTGCTCTGATCCAGGGCGACCTCATCTGGAGAATCTTACCTTAGTGACGTCTGTGAAGCCCATACTTCCGAACGAGGTCATCTCTAGAGGCGCCGGGTGGACCTATATTTTAGAGGGGGGCAATATTTGACCCCCTACAAGGAGTGCCCCTGAAATAA
This sequence comes from Vulpes lagopus, assembly GCF_018345385.1. Lineage (NCBI taxonomy): Eukaryota > Metazoa > Chordata > Mammalia > Carnivora > Canidae > Vulpes > Vulpes lagopus. The sequence continues at coordinate 115,587,262 of NC_054828.1, forward strand.
AATCCTGTCTGTCTAACCCTGCTTTCTCATGGACTCAGATGTTTTAAAGAAGAGATGAGTTTCTTTGGAGGATGCCTATGTTAAAACAGCTCAGATCTCTACCCGGGGAGTGCCAGGAATTCTTAGCGAGTTCACAGGTGAGCATAGGACGGGGTTGGGACACAGAGCCTGGGCCTCCCAACTCTGTCCTCAGTCCACTAACCAGATGGCTGACTGGCCCCCTGAGAAGTCTCTGCGGGGCAGAGAGACCTCCAGCAACTGAAAAGGCAGCTGCCAGCCTCCCAGGGGCCCCTGACACGACCACCCTGAATGGTAGGCACCCCTAAGACCTTTCTGCACTCCACCCCGCACCATCCCTCCTGGCTCAGCGTTGGGGCTTAGCAATGTTAAATAACAATAATAATAATAACACATCGGAGTATGACGCTTTAATAGCCAATCTGTCACTTTCCTACTTTATTTCTGAGATTTTAAGAACTGTGCCCTTCCTGCACAAAACATCAGGGTGCATTTATATTAAAAATGAAACTAATTAAAATGTTTGAAAACCATAAACCACACCACCATAAAACAGCAGCAGCCCTATTTTTCCAGTCTAAAAAGATTTTTCTTCCTCGTTTCGTGGCCTGCCCTGATGAGCAGACTGCTACAGGCGGGGAGGCACGAGACCGGGGGTGCCTGGGGGCAGTGGTGCTGCCCAATGCAGGCGTGGCATCCAGGGGAAGTAAGGCCAGGGCCGCATGCTACCCTGAGGGACATCAGAATCCAATCCACTTCATGAATGCTTGTGTCTTGGGAGAGGTGTCCAGGGCTGAGCTTGTAGGGTGCACTCCAGTGTTTATATATACAGTGTTTTTTTTTTTTAATTCAATTTGCCAACATATAGTATAATACCCAGTGTCTACAGTGTTTTTTTTTTAAAGATTTTATTTATTTATTCATGAGAGACACACAGAGAGAGGCAGATTCATAGACAGAGGAAGAAGCAGGCTCTCTGCAGGGAGCCCGAGGCAGGATTCGATCCCAGGACCCTGGGATCACACTGTAAGCTGAAGGCAGATGCTCAACCACTGAGCCACCCAGGCAGCCCTGTATACAGTGGTCCTTAAACACACCACCACAGCGCTGAGCGAGGTGTGTGTGGCAGCAATGTGAGGCCCATCGTCCTTCATCACAAATGGGGTGCCCAGGAGGGTTATTCTCCCGTAGGGAAGCAGCGCTCACAGAAGCCCCTGCCAAACCACCTGGGCCAGCAGAACCTTCTTGGTAAACAAAGTGTACACATTTGCTGAATGAATAAATGAGACAGGACCTGAGGGATGTGCAAAATGCTGGGTGGGGTCCTGAGGACTAGAAGGAGAGGCGCAGCCAGGTTCCCTGGAAGGCCAGGCCTTTCTCCAGGCTGTGCCACAGACAGGAGGTGCCTGACATCCTTGGAGGAACACGGTAGAAACCAGTGAGATGTCATTGTAAAAACGCTCATACTTTGTATTTTTTCAGACAAGCATCTGTTTCTTTAAAAAAAAAAATCAGCCTCCAGGAATTTATCTATGTAACAAAACTTGTGTTGCATATACTGTTGCCCACATCCCCAGGATTTTCTGAGCACTTCTTGCTTGCTCAGTGATGGGCTAGGTTTTTGATCTGGAATTTTCCTAATTCATACATGAGTCCTGTAAAGTAGTATTATTGTTGTTCCCATTCTACAGATGAGGAAAATGAGACCACAGAATGATTAAGCATCTTACCAATGATATGAGCCCAAGGGCTGCCTGCTTTTAACGCCTGTGCTCTTTCCAGTTCACGCTCTGCCTTGTGTGGTACTGTGGGCTCACTCCCTTGCTCCAGCCGGACTCACCTGCATCAGAGGTGGGCTTGCAGCTGATGTCTGGCTGAAATGTGGGGCACGAGAGGTGCAGAGGTACAGAGGGCAGAGAGAAGAGGTTAGCAGGGGAGGCTTAAGGGTCTGAAGCCTCTTTATCTTCAGGCTAAATTTCGGGTATTTGCACTTTTACTTTTTTTTTTTTTTTTAAAGTAGGCTCCATGCCCAGTGTGGAGTCCATTGCAGGGCCTGGACTCATCATCCTGAGATTAAGACCTGCGTTGAGATCAAGAGTCAGATGCTTGGGACACCTGGGTGGCTCAGTGGTTGAGAATCTGCCGTTGGCTGAGGTCATGATCCCAAGGTCCTGGGATCGAGTCCGGCATCAGGCTCCCCCCCGGGGAGCCTGCTTCTCCCTCTGCCTGTGTCTCTGCCTCTCTGTGTGTCTCTCATGAATAAATAAATAAAATCTTAAAAAAAAAGAGTTAGATGCTTAGCCAACTGAGCCACTCAGGTATCCCTGCACTTTTTTCTTTTGTTAAGGCAGCTGCATGAAAGAGCAGATTTTGTGATGGGGGAATGGATGGGAAGGAGGGGGACAGACTGGAGTGGGGAGATGAGTGTGGAGGCTATCTCTGTCCCCTAGGTGAGATCTGATGGTGTCCTTCCGTTACTATGGCAGTGGAAGTGGAAATGGAGGGAAATAGGTGAACCTGGTGGCAGTGGTGGGGATAGGGAAGGAGAGGGGGTTCCAGGAGGCTGTGCAGCTGGGCAGGTAGTGGACTTGGCCTGGATCTGGGTGTGCAGGGGAGGAGCAGAGTGGAGACTGAGGATTGGGAGTTTGATTCTGGGCACATTATATTCGAGACTCCCAGAGGAAGCAGGTATCCAGGAGAAAGACAAGAGTGAGAAGCATGGGCTTAGACCTATAAGAAAGGGCTGAGTTCAAATCCCTCTTCTGCCACTTACGAACTGGTGCACTGAGCAAACTCCCTGGGCTTTCTGAAACTCAGTTTCCTCATGTGCAAAATGGGGATAATTGTAGGCTTTCTAGATGGGGCTATTGTAAGAACTGAGACGAAACATGTAAAGCTCTTGGCTCAGTGCCTGGACCTCCACAAGTGGTTTAAAAAGCAAAACAAAATAAAAGCCGCAGAAGAAGACAACTATCACTACAGCCACTGACAGAAAGAATGTGGCTTGGAGCCCAGGGCTGTTCAAGGCACGGGCTCTGGATTTGAGATCATCAAATACAGGAGATGATTTTTCATTTCAAGGAAGCACAGTAATTGCTTTGCAAAGTGCCTTACTTTGGGATCCTTTTAATCAGTGAGGAGCTGCATGCCTTTCAAATACATATTTAATGTATTTGTAGGCTCTTGACTACTGTCACTGAGATGCCACACGAAGAACCAGAAGCAGTCACGGAACCTCTACTGAAATGAGAATATATGACCATGGAAAAGTGGAATATGATTTTTAGAAGTGCACAGCTATTTTTTTTTTTTAAGTAAAGCAAGTGATTTCCATGACTACACCTTCTACCCACAATACAATTTGATAATTCAACACTTACTTCCTAAGCACATAGCAGGCAAGTGTGAGGTGCCTGTAATGTGAAACCTGAGGCAGGATCTTATGTCTCAAGGACCCACTTTGCACAGGGAGGGAGACAGAGAAGCAAAGACCACACAATGAAGGCCACGTAATAATAATAATAATAGCAGATCACACTTACAGAGAGTCTCCTCGACACCACATACTGCTGGAAGTGCTTTGTATTATTAATTTGTTTACTCTCCCCCACAACCCAATTAATAGATGGTATTATTGTCCCCTCTTATAGAGGAGGAAATTAGGTTCTGAGAGGGTAAGTAACTGGCTAATGGTCACACAGCGAGAAAGTAGAAGAGTCAGGATTTGATCCGGCCGGCTCAAATCTGGAGTCTGGGCTCCCAGTCCCATCATGGTGCAGGCAAAGATGTGTGTTAAGTACTTACATCTGATGTGCCATGGGTATCCCAACTAGGATTGATGACTGGGGTTGGCCAACCAATGATTGTTTTTGCCCTCCGCATGACCACCAAACCTTTGGCCCCGACTGCGCCACAAGCTACAGCCCCTCCTCCTCTCTCTACTCCCTCTTGCCCTGGTTCCTGACGGATCACATTTGAAATCCAGGAACAATACCTCTGATGACAAGGGGAGTCACTCATTTACCAATGACCAGCTGCTTCAGAACTGCCCACAAACTTAGAAATGGTCACAGAATTTCTTCAGCCGCCAGAGTCCCTACACAGGACCAGGTCAGGTAGAGGGCCTTCTGAATAGTCCATGCCACAGAAGCAGGACGAATGTTCACCGGCCCTGCTCTGATCCACGCATGGGGAAAGGACGTGGAGCTTCCTCCCTAACTATCCTTTTTAGATTTTTCCGGGGAGTGAGGGGGCAGCCACTCCTCTGTTCTGAGCCAGATTCTCATGATTGATAACAAAAGATAGAACTGGACTCCAGCCAGGAAGCCCTGTGTATTTTTCATAGGACCATATGGAGACACCGGGGGTCTGAGCTAAGGGGGAAGGCACGGCATGGCAGCAGGTGACGAAGGATCCTTCAGGTGGCACAGCAGGACCGAGAAGCCCACTGGAGATGGGTGATGGCCAAGCAGGGCTCATTCCACCAGGATCGAAGCTGCTGATGCTTGGCCAGCTGCCTGCGTGCAGGTGTTACTGGCGCTCCAGTCTTTGCCACCGCAGGAAGCAGAGATGGGCTTCACTGGTGGTGGGAAGGCCGATGCCGACTCAGTCATGTCACCACGGCCCACCTGGGGCAAGGGACACAGGATATCTGGACTTGGGAAGGTTTTCCAAGAAACACCTAGAGCCTAGTGTTGGATGTGGCAGTTACTAATTTCTTCGGGGAGGAAGAGTCTGGAAGCATAAAGCTCCTTTTATGGAACGTTTGGACCTGCCAGGTGCAAACTTTCCCTGTAGCTGTGTGAGCTGTTGGATCAGTGGGGCCCCATCAGCCGGGTGAGGGGAACTGCTGGGATCTCAGAAACGGATAATCCCAAATGCTGAGCACCGGCTTCTTCCTCAATTATTTACAAGGAACACGATGTGGTGCAATGGAACCCGATTCATAACGCCTTTTTAATGCCTTTATAACACAATATTCACAATATTCCCTTCTAATCTAGCAGATGACAAGTTGCCACCATTGAATTCCCATTAATATGAATTATGGGTGCAATATATTTTGCCCAATATCCTCTCCTCTGCCTAATATTGTGGGGGAATAAAATCACACCCTCAGCATATTCTTGACATGGGAGGGGACAGCAGTGCGAGTCCATTGGCTCTGCTCCTGCCTGGGGTGAGGCTCCCATGCTGGGCAGACGGGTGGCAAGGCCCTGGAGCTCAGTCGGTGGGGGGAGCTGTGGTGGCTTGAATCCTTCCTCCTCCCTGCCTTCTTCTCCCCTGTGTGGGGCTGGACAGTGTAAGCCTAGAGCCTACATCACCTCGCTGAGCCATATGAGGAGGACATGTGCAGCACCTGCCACATACACTCGTGGGATGCAGTGGGTTAACACAGGCAAAGACATGTAGAGCCCTGGCTGGCTCATAGCGAGGACTCAGTGAACATTAGCGTCGGTGGTGCTGCTGGTGGTGGTGGTGGTGGTGGTGGCAAGTCCAAGGACCTATCTAGGGTCTCAGCTGGCTGGCAGCCCAGGTCTCTACCTTAGAGTACCCTCACTGCTGATGAGACTGAACTGCGCAGCTGAGGTTCTACCTGCAGCCCCAGCTCATGGGGATGGCAGAGAAAGGGAGCACACAGGCCCACCAACGGCTCCAGCAGCCCCAACATATCTTCCCAAGGAGGTCAGGCTGCGGCGTGTATCTACGGTGGGGATCCCCCAGTGAGGCCAATCCCTCAGCCCCCCACGTAGCCCCTACCCATTCCCAGGGGCTCCTCCTCACATTCCAGTCAAGACCCTGCCTGGATGCATTTGACCTCCATTCTGGCCACTGGGGTCAGCAATCCCATTTCTCTCAACACGGGAAATCACTCGATGCCCCAGCTTTTCCCGAATTTAAACAGACATTGCCTCTATCTTTTGATGGCAGGGTATTTATTCATTTTCATATTTTTTCATTGTAAAATATATAGGATATACCATTTGCCATTTTCACAATCATGAAACCCAGAGCAAATAGTAGCCTATCTTCTCTCTGTTCCCCCAGGGCAGTGCTAGGCTCACAGAGAAGATAGTGGCCAGTCGTGGCTGCTCCAACCTTGTCCAGTTAGCGGTCAGCTCATGACTCCACGGCATCTCCAGTCCACAGCCCAGGTGTAAATCCACCAAGATGATGGACCTGCCCCCTTGAGCTTGGGTCCTGCCCCAAGCCCACCTGAGCCAGACCTGTGGTCAGCTGTGATGACCCAGAATGCCCTTCTGGAATGAAACAGGCCAAAGCAGTCTGAAAGCAGTCACTGACATGGACGCCAGCCTTGTACTCTGCCGTGGACCAAAACAAGAAATCCTGAGAAAGAGGTTGTGGCCTCAAGGCTCACCAGTCCCCAGTGTCCTGCATCTGAGCAGAGTCTGTACTGCACACAAGGTTTGGATGTTAAGGAAAGAGAGTCAGGTGATCAGAGAAAAAATGAGCAGAACTGCAGTTGGCCCTCTAGGAGGGATGGGGCCGGACCACAAAAACCTACACGTGCTTTGGTGCTAGCCTTCGTGGTTGTTTCAAATTGCTGATGAACAAAACTGCTCCAGTGGGAAGCCTGCAGCTCTCTCTTTAGGAGGTACCGTGAGCGCCGGGGAAAGATGTTAATGTCAAGATGTTCAGCCAGTTGCTCATTCAACAGATTTCACTGAGGATGATTCTGGGCAGGGCCCATAGAGATCCCCATGACCAGCTCTGGAGCTAGACTGCCCAGGCCGAGTCTCCGGCTGCTGAGTGATCTTGGCCGAGTCCACTAGTCTTTCTCATCTCTAACAGTGCTAATACCAGGTACCTCAGAGGGCCTGATGGGGATTTTATTTTAATATTTTTGTTTTTTAAAAGATTTTATTTATTTATTAATAAGAGACACAGACAGAGAGGCAGAAACATAGGCAGAGGAAGAAGCAGACTCCCTGTGGGGATCCTGATGTGGGACTCGATCCCAGGGCCCTGGGATCACGACCTGAGCCAAAGGCAGATGCTCAAACAGGTGCCCCTATGATGAGGATTTTAAAACTTAATGTTGGGGAAGTGGTTAGAACAGTGCATGGCACAAAAGAATTACCACACAAGCGCCTTAAATAAAATAACCAAATGCAAACGGCTGCCAAGAATTGCAGGCGAATGGGAAAAAGTCCCAAGAAGGTACTAATACTGGAGAGGAAAGTCCTAATGCTGGATAAATAGTAATATTTGTGATCCCATGAATCCAAATACTTTGGGAGAGATGGGAAGGGATGCAGGACCAAAGGCAAAGGCCTTGATGTGTAAAGTCCATACTGCCATCCAGGCTTCATTGTCTGGACACGGGTCCCATCTGCAAGCCTGTGAAGGCTCCTTTCTGGCTCCCCACATGGGTCCCGTCTTCATCCTCCTCCTCATGGGCATCCACAGAAATTACTCATTCTTTGAAGGCTGATCCATCATGTAAGGAGAGGTGATGTCAAAGGCATTCACCCTCTCCACCCCAGCAATAGAAGCTCAATAAATATTTATATGCATAAATCCATTTATTCTGTCCATACACACTTGCTGAGAACCTCTATCTGCTGGGCATCACATGGAGCCTATTCCTACAGAGTTCACTGCCTAATAAGGATACAAATGAATAGATGGATAAGTACCCTATAGTATAGGCATTACACAGGAACATAAGCAAAGGTGTTATGGGGACAAGAGAAATAATAGCAATTTTTTTTCCACCACAGATGTAGTAACATGTAGGCTGCCAATTGTTGGATGAACAGCGGCTTTGGGTGGGCAAGAGTGAGTGGCAAGTGCAAAGGTCCTGGGGCATGAGAATTCTTCTTATGTCTGGGGAACTGTGGCTGAAATGGCTGGTAAGGGTGAACTCAGGCACCCAGTGTTTTGGTGGATTTCCCTCGGCCAGAAACACAGTCCCATGAAAACACAGGAGTGTGGAAATAGTAATCTATGTTCTGCTGTTGGCATTTAGCAAAGCCACTGATAGCAAAATCCCTGTATATAGCAGTGAGTGCTGAAATGAATAAATAACAGGTAGACTGTACTCACAAAGGTCACTGTAGCTGTTTTTGGCAAACCAATGTGCCAGGCAAGGTCTGGAAAATGCACGAAGGCACCCATGTTGTCATTAGGGAGCCATCCACACAATGAAGGCAGTTGTGTTTTGTTTATTTTTTATACAACATACAAAATGGAGGAAATATATTAGCTCATGTATCAAGAAGCCCAGAGGCAGGAAGGAATGCACATGAGGGCTCTGGTTCCGTATTTCTGGAACTCTGTTGTGTTTTTCCTATTCCTCACGTGTTGGGTTCATCCTCAGGTTTGTAGCATGATGGTCCAAGACATCATGTCCATATAGGACAGTACAGAGGAAGAAAGACCACCTTTTTCTTGTGACTCTTCCTTACAGGGAATAAAACCTTTCCCCAAAGTCCTCAGACAGTATTACCCTCATGTTCCACGGCTGGACTTGGTCACAGGACCCTTCCTAAACCAACAACGGCTAAGGGGGTGGGGATCACCAACACCTGGCTTAGAACCACCATAATCCCAGCAGGGGCTGGGGTTTAACTTCCCCAAAGCATGAGAAGGGGTGGTGGGTACCTGGCCAGAACGGAGATCCTGTTAGGAAGAGGGAGAGAAAATGCACATCTGGTAGACAGCCAGCAACACCCCTACAGACCTCGAAGGTTGTTTCATCAGGCCTGGAGTTCTCCAGCTTCTCTGCTCCCACAGTGAGAGCGCCCTGACTCATCTGCAGGCTTGGTCATTCCAACTTCCTATTCTTGCCCCTACACCCAACCTGCCAGCTTCAGGGCCACTTCTAACCTGATGAAGGAATTCTTCAAGTAGTATGTCAGGAATGTGAAATAATGTTCAGGAGCCAGTCTAGTGCTGGGCTGGGTATCCTTTAACCTAGAAAAAGGCTACCCTGTGCTCAGAAGGTTTCTCTGCTGCCAGAGGAGCTTCCCCAGGGTAACCTTAAGGCAGACACTGTTCTAGGATCACAAAGAGGATCACAGACGAGTCAAAGCTGGGGCCCAGGGCTAGCCAGTGTGCCGGGAGAGTTGGGAAAATCTGCTCTTGTCTAGGGAGAGAAGAAATCTTTAGGGTGGGAGTCCCAGGCCTGCATCTGACAGCCAACAGGAAGCAGACCAACCTGGGACAGCCATCGACGAAGCTGGGCTCACGAGTTTGTCCTTTTGCCCCAGCTACTCTCAATCATTTAAATCCATGTTTTTAAAATAAAGAAGCCAACTGTGAAAGAATGAGTGATTGGGATCCTTCCAACTCTCCCCAGCATCTCGAGACCAGCCTCTCAGCCAAGGGGAGTCCTGTGGGCTTTGATTGTTTTCCCCTCCAGGTGTGAGGGACTCCCTCTAGCACCCCAGCTCTGTCTGGGTAGGGCAAGGAGCCTTGCTCGCTGACAATCCAAGGAGTGGCCTGTGGGGAAGCCAGGTCACTGGGGGGAGGTCTGGGGTGGGGGTTAGCAAGCTTAACCAAAATGCCTTGGCCTCTGAAGCAGGTGTAATGAGGACAGTGTGTGGGGATGGAGGAGTGTGTTCCTTAGGGGACCGTGACAGCCAGCAGCCAAGAGTGTGAGTCCAGGGAGGGAGGTGCTGACCACTGGCCTTCTGCTCTCGGTGTGCACTTTGCTCCATCCCCAGCCATAAGGACTCCCCTCACTGTGCCAGAGGGTCCAACATGTTGGACCAATAAAAGGCCCAAGAGAGGAGGCTGGAACAGTAAGGGTCCCACCCTGTCAAAAGGAAAGGCGTGTGCACGCTGATGCTCTGTTGAGTGCGTAAGGCCCTTATTTTTCAGGGTAAAATGAGGTTTCTTGCCTACAGTTTCTACAGAGGCAAATGCATGATGCAAATGAACACGACTGGTGGAGCTGGTAGCTGGAGCAGCACAGAGTCCTCCAGAGCCTTCATTTCAGGGCAGCGACCAGGACGCTGAAACTGATTGATAATCGGCTGCATTACATCAGTTCAGCTCTGCGGGGACTTCACAGTGACTCTTCTTGGTGGCATTATGCTTTGGGAGGGCTCAGGCCAATTTGGCGGCCTGTGTCATGAAAGTGAGTGAAACAGGGACAGGGTCAGCCTGGGTTTGGAGAGAATTCTCTTCCCTGAAATTAGAGGAAATCTGTAGATGCTGATGGTGAACACATTATACCAAGGGGTATTCAGCTCTCCTTTTTATGTTTATTTCCCTCGAGTTATTTTTAGCATTACAGACAGTTCCCAGTTAGCAAACGGGTTGGGTTCTGAAAGTTCATTTGTAATTTGGCTGTTTAGATTTTGGAACATACTTTCCCTATAAAAAACTGTGTTATAAATGGTGATGAGACTCCCAGGCTAGTTCTCCAAAGCCTATTTAACCCATAATGTAGCTAAAATACTGTCCTTTTGCGATGAAAAAAATTGTTTAATTGCAACATGAGTAATTAAGTAAAACAGGGAAAACCATTAAAAGTGAATAAGAAGTAGATTTATGTTCATCTTGAATGATGCTGTTTGCAGAAAACCTAATTTAATTTAAGAAGAGGCCTTTCCAAGGGCTTTTTGGGAAATTGCATGGGATTTAGCCTATTAGGGAGAAAGAGCCGTTGGGCTGTCCAATTTTCGGCTACTGAACATTTGCACCACATAACTGGCTCCCTTTCCTGATTTCAGGCTTGTCAGAAAGTCTTCCCGCGCAGATTCTCACAGGGAGAAATCCACTGGCCAAAATCCATAGGGGTGGATTTTTAAAATTCTGAACCATAGGTTAGCATCTGTACATGAGAATGTCCTGGGAATAGTAGTGTCCCAGTCCCACCAACTCTGGACAGGATCACGTGGGGGCCAAGTCCTGGCCAGCAGTGGATTCTCAAGGTAAAGGTACCAAGCAGGGTTCCCTGGGGGCCAGCTGTCCCTCCTTCTCTCTGGCAACAGAATCCTTGCTGGGCACCTTCTTTCTGATCTCAAGAGGCAGCACTTGGTGCAGATGGGAGGTGTGTAACCCTGCTGTGTATGTGTCATATGGGTCCCGTATTAATTTCCTACACCAGGCCACGTAGAGGACAGTAGGAGATTGACCCCCTCCTTTCTGCTAGAGGCATGAGAGCCTTGGTTTTAAGCCAGCGTGCTGGACAGCCTGGGGGTATGTTGCAAAAATGACCACAAATCTTCCCCTCCTTATATGCCCGCCCCTCAGCAATAGATTGGGCAGACCCAATCTCTGGTTTAGCCTTTAAAATTAACTTTTAGGGAGCCTGGGTGGCTCCTATCAAGAAGCAGGGTCTCTCTTCCCACTCCTTCAATCTGGCTTGGCCAGGGGACTTCTATACCAGTGGGATTTTAGCAAATATGTCTCAAGCAGAGATTACAAAAGCCCTTGTGTGCTGAGCCTTGTCCTCTTGCTCCTCTTGGAAGCCTGAGAAGGCCGTGTACACAAGCCCGAGCCCGCCGGATGGAGGGTGGCACGGATGCACGCTGGCTGGCCAGTCCGCTAAGCACAGGTATGGTAGGGAAGCCACCTAGATCAGCTGCCCTCAGCCAACCTGCCGCTGGCCACAGACAAATGAGGGAGCCGGCCCAGACCAGAACTGTCAGCCAACCCACAGAACTGTGAAGGTGCGAGCCACTAAGTTTTGAGATGATTTCTCCATAGCAAAAGCTAACTTATCTACACACCTGGCTCTAGTCCACGAGATCTCCTGGCAGCTTTCTTCTGGAAGCTAGCCTGTGGCTCACCCCTGACAAATGTGGAAGGATACATAGTCCTCTCCCGTCTCCCACCCCGCCCCCCCCGGCCCCTGCCACAAATTTAAGGTCAAGCCACTCAGGTCTGCCCCCCATAAGCCGTAGGTTTTGAAATGGGTGCTTTGGTAATCGTGACATTTTTCAATTGTACGCATTTCGTGACTGACAGATGGGTTTTAAGTCAATGAAGATAGAATCCAAACCGTGGCTGCGACTCAAAGTGCAGGCAAAACCCATTAGCTCGGCACGAACATGCACAAGCTGTCTCACGGCGCATGATCAGTGCCTGATAATTTATCACAAGGGAAATCACAAATTCTCATTCACGGAGCAGGAACAGTCTTCTGGATAAAATCACGCACAGTCTGGAAATTCACCACAAAAGGGACTTGAGCGATTCTCCCCACCGAGCCCACTCAGTAGCCTTTCATTTTCAGTGTGAGCACAAGAGGGAAGGGAGGTCTGCTTCGTATTCTGTGACTGTGCCAAAGCATTCCTCATCCGTTCCCGGGCCTCGGAACCCCCCGCGGCGGGGCCTCGCGGTCATTCACACGATTCCCCATGGACAGCCCGGATCATCTCCCTCGGGAGGGGCGGCTCTGCAGAGAATTTCGAGTGTATGGGGCAGCCACGGTGGCCCATGCCATCTCTCTGACACCCACCTTGAAAACCCCACATGCTCATAAACGTAAAAAACCTGGGTGCTTGGTGCTCTGAGGATGGAGCCTACAGGTTTCACGGCCCCTTTTGGTTTTCCTTGGCTTCCGACACAGGCTAAGTCTCTCTCTTCCCAGCCCAGATTTATTTTCAAGGGCTTAGCTCTGAGGAACGATGGGAATGTTTCAGCATGAGTGCTCCTGACCACAAGGAAAAAAGCCCCGAACACATTTCACAGACATCAGCCAGGATTCTGCAAAGTCCATTCTTTCAAGAACAAAATTGCATTTTATGAAGCCGTCCCTTTTCTGTTTCATCTGTCAGGCAGGTTTGCTGAGAATAATTTAAATTTCATGCAGCAGCAACTGTAGGGCAGCAGTGCTTCCCCTCCGGTCCCGCAAACGGGCCTGGCCGCAGAGTCACGTTTCTGCTTCTCAGGGCTACCCTCCTCCCCGGCGTTTGACAGCCGGCAGCCCAGAGTGGCAGCGTGGGCCAGGCACAGGGCTGTCCCAGCTCTCAGTATCCTCAGGCCACACGAGTCAGGGGAGGGGACCGTCCAAGGAGGGCCCCCACCAGCACCAACCGTCAGAGGTTGGACCAAGCGGTATGGACACCTGGTCTGACCCAATCTCTGATTTAGCTTTTAAAATTAACTTTTAGAGGGATCCCTGGGTGGCTCAGGGGCTTAGTGCCTGCCTTTGGCCCAGGGCCTGATCCTGGAGTCCCCGGATCGAGTCCCACATCAGGCTCCCTGCATGGAGCCTGCTTCTCCCTCTGCCTGTGTCTCTGCCTCTTTCTCTCTGTGTCTTTCATGAATAAATAAATAAAAAATCTTTAAAAAAATCCATAGGCCATAAAATTAACTTTTAGGGTCGCCTGAGTGGCTCAGTCAATTAAGCATCTGCCTTTGGCTCAGGTCATGATCCCAGTGGGGTCTTGGGATTGAGCCCCACACTGGGTTCCTTGCTCAGTGGGGAGTCTGCTTCTCCCTCTGCCCCTGCTCCCCACTTGTGCTCCCTTGCTCTCATGCTCACTCTCTTTCTCTCACATAAATAAATAGATAGATAAAAATAAATAAGTAATCAAATGTAAATGAAAAAATAAAAATCTTAAAAAAAATAAGAATGAGTAAAACGAACTTGTATGGAGGGCTTAATGGGTAGCAGGTACTGTTCTAAGCTTTCCCATAGAACCTAATTTGACCAATCCCACAACATCTCCACGAGGAAGATACTATTATTATTCCCATTTTATAGACAATGAGGCTCAGAGGTGTACTCAGCTGCTAAGAGGCAGAGGTCAGATTCAAACCCAGCTCTGTCTGACTGGACAGCCTGAAGCTCTCCCTAGCTGTACGACATAAAGTTGACAGAACCTTTGGGCTACACTTCCCCACCTCAGCCAAGAGGTAAATATGCCCATGTTGTTGCAGACTGGCATTTGCTGTCAGGTAGGTGGATGAAGGGATGGGAAAAGTTATCGTCACAGCGCTGCACTAACGGTTACCATGGAGAACTCACTGTGCCAGGCGGCCCGGGGAGAGGCAAGGAGCCAGCCCGGGCGGTCCGTTTCTCACTCACCAGGGGCCCTCGGCAAGTCTGGTTTCCTGTGGGTCTCACTCTTCTGACTAGCAAAACAGAGGGGCCGGAGGCCACGGTCACTCTGCTCCTCTCAGGCTCTGGGGACTGTGTGTGTGTGAGTGTCTGATGCATCTAATCACGCCCTCCTCCTGCCTCAGTGGCCCAAGAATCTGTGCTTGTCCAACTGGCCTTTCATCAAAGACCAGCAAGAAATCCTCAGGCCACAGAAAAATGAAGAAACATAAAAATCCACTCAGGCCTAAGGCAGCAGTGACAGAAAGAACTGTCACCAGCTCACTAAGCAGCCGCAGGGAACACAGCCAGCCTTCCCTACCTCGGGGACCCGGGACCGTCCCCGACGGCTTGGCAGAAGCAGCCCCAGCACCGAGTGAGCAGGTGACCAGGCCTGTGGGACTAAGGGCAGGAGAGGGGCAGACTGTTTCTGCGTTGCTGGTGATGGCATAGGGTGTTGGGGGTCACCCCCAGCCCTCAGAGAGATGTGATACCCTGCTCCATGCCCAGCCCAGGGGGGATGCTGAGGCCTGACAGTGCTAACACTGAGTCCTCCAGTGTGACTGGCCCACATGTGGCACCAGACAATTCACTGAAGAAGGCTGGCAGTACGTTCAAGCAGCCATCGCCACACTGCAGGGTGGCAGGAACACACGGCTCTGCTCCTGGCTTCTATGCAGCCCCTTCCTACCAGAGCAAGGTCTCGGCTCTGTATACACACTGGGCTTTCCTCACTCACCACGTGCCAGGCCCGGCTCTGTCCTGAGCACTTTATATATGTTTGAACTCACGCGATCCTCACAACAACTCTGGTAGCCAGGTGCCACTACCTATTCCCATTTTACAGAAGTGAGGCCCAGAGAGGTTAGGTAACTTGTCCAGGGTTGCTCAGCTGGTAAGGGATAGAGCAGAATTCAAATCCATTCTGGCTCCATAGTCTGTCTTTATCCACAACACTAAGCTGCCTCTGCCAATAACCTCAACGGGAGTGACCATCTTGGGTAATATGGTCACACTGTCCAGGCCACAGGCCTGTCACGTCCTGACCTGTGTGTTCCCTGAGGGCCAGAGCTAGCCTTTGGCTACTCAGTAAAGACGCAGCTTGCTGACCAGGGAAACCACAGCGTCCTCGGTTTGGGCCTGCCTGTCCACTGATGTGGTGCTGGCATGGGGTTGGACAAACAGGCTGGGGGACAGGCATCTGGGGTGGTGAGCAGCAGCTTGGCCAGATGGCAGAGAGGCACCACAGCCCAAATTCAGTGACAGTGTCCTGGACAGAAGCTGCTACTGGCTGCTGACTTCCGTCTGCCCTGTACACCCCACCTCCTGAGCACCTCGACAAACCCAGGCACCTTTGTCTGATTGGACAAGCTCCTGCAGGTCTGAAGCTGGGCTGGAGCTGGTTACGCATGCCGAGGAGCTGGCTGTCCCACCGGCATGAACTTTTGCCCCCTCTCCCCTCCCAGCACCCAGCACAATCCTCCCCAGATGCTGTTTTCTGTCAGAGGCTGGGTTTCTTTCCTCCCATGTGCTGTGGTTTGGGGCCCCGCCAGTGAGGGATGCTGAATATCAAGTGGTTTGGGAGCAAAGCAGGAGCCGTGTGGGCAGGGCAGCCCTGTGTGACGGGCCCTCACTGCCAAGTTCCCGTCCAGCACCCTTGCCTGGAGGGCCAAACCCCTGCCCCAGGTGCAGCCCCACAGCATCCCTAAAAGGGCCTCCATCCAGAGAGGGCCGAAATCATCAAGTGGGCTCTCAGGTCCAGCTTCCCTCTCCCGACCTGGTGGAGCTAGCCCCTCTGCCCCCACTCGGCGGTCAGTTCCAGAAGCTGCTATTGACCAGATGGCCAACAGCTGGCCTTCCTGAGTGGCTGCCAGATGTGGCTGGCGGGGCGGCCGGCTGGCTCCACCAGGCAGAGGTCCCTGCAGCGGGCCAGTCCTGGGGGCTGGTGCCCAGGGGAGGGCTGCGTTTGGCCGGTCTGGGGGGTGCGTCGCGCCCACATAACCCTCCAACTCCTCTCCCCCGTCCAACATTCCTTCCCTCCCCACCTCAGTGGGGAGGTATTTTCATAACAGGAAAATAAAATCAATAAGGCACTGCAGCAAGATGTCAGCGTGCTCCGAGCTGGCCTCCAATAGCTCCATTGTCTCGGGCCTCCGCTGGGCTCCGGGCCGGCCGCGCTCCGTTATTAATGGGAAGCGGGGCTGAAAGGGAGTTTTGAAAATCACGGAGACAAAGGCGCAGCACACCTGGAGCTCGGCTTTCCCACACCACGGCCACCTCACAATGGCTACGCCGGGCCTCCCCCGCCTTTCACTTCTCCCGCAACTTTTATGAAAGCAGGGAAGAAAACACTAGCTACACACACACACAGGTGCACGCACGCATGCACACGTACATGCTGCCTCTGAGAGGGCTCCTGGAGGCCGCTCTGAATGGCTGGCAGAGCCGAATGCGGCCTGCAGAGCCCCTGCTCGGCCAAGGAAACAGGACAGCTGTAAGCGGGCTTCCTGCCGCCTGCGTGGGCCCGTCCCTGGAGGGCTCCGGCTGCCCCAGGGGCTCGGAGCAGCGTGACGGGGACCAGCCAGGCCTGAGCTGGACAAGAGCCTCGGTGACATTTTCATTTCAGCGTCTCTGTTAGTATCACGGCCTGGTTCATGCTGTCATTTCCAAGGCTGGAGCCGCCTCCAGAAGAGAGGGAGTGACCTGGAGCGAAGGCCCCTGAAACTGACAGCTGGGGCCCAAGGCCTGGGTCCCCAAGGAAGGTCCAGCCTCGGACCCGCTCTCACAGACTTGGTGTGACTCAGTATCCCCAACCATCAGGTCGGGGACAAAAGTACTGATTCTCGTGGTTGTCTGAGGCTTGGAAGACCTCACAGCAGGAGAATTCTTGATTGAGTTATTCATAAGTATTAGATTTACGACCATTTCTGCCTGACCGCTGGTCACTGTCTTCTTGCAAACCCAAGTCACTGGTACCCCAGGAAGACTCGCGTGGTCTAAGGTCACCTATGTAAGGGATTTTTCTTGCCAACCTGGCATTGGCTGTCCCTACACCCATGAAATAGCATTTACTCAACACGGCATAGGACGAGTAGCTTCAGGTGAGTCGCAGAGAGAGACTTTATGGCAAATAAAACCATGTGAGCCTTCAACAGTTGGCCGGCCCAGCTCCAGAGACGCCAGTCCTCTGGAGAGCACGGGGGCCCGTGCACAGGCCGGGAGCCTGCGGAGTGGCCCCGGGCCTTCAGGGGAAGCAGGGCCCCTGTGCCCAGCTCCTGCTCAGAGAGGACACCGGTCTTACCTTGGTGGTGACGGCGGAGGCAGAGCTGGCCACGAGGCTGGTGATGGCCTCACCGCTGCCCGTAGTGCAGGGAGCCGGAGCCGTGGCAGGCGTGGGCAGCCGGGAGGGCACCACGGGCAGCGGCAGGAGGCCGGGCCGGGCACCGAGGTTACTGGCCGTGCCGCCACCGGCCCCGGCGGTGGCACTGCAGATGCTGGTGGTCCCATGCGTCCCGTTGGCACTCCACTCGCGCCGGTCCCAGCCCACCCGGTAATCTCTTTCGAAGCGGCTGTGGTGCCGGGACATCTTGCCGGGCCGTGGCTGCTCCTCACAGGGAAACAGAGGCCGGACCTGCTGGCACAGAGCGGAGAGGAGGGCGATTTAGACAAACAGCCACGCTGCTCGGATGCCAGGAAGGCAGCAACAACTGTCGGCATCTATTAAGCACCTTCTCTGTGTGCAAAAAAGGCTTTCAAACGACAGCTGATTTCATATTCACAGCAAGCCCACGATGCACGGATCATTAGCCCCCCGTCACAGAGGGGGAATGAATGATTTGTCCAGGATCACGTGGCAAAAGTGGAGGAGACAAGATTTGAACCCAGCCTCAGCTTAAGAGTGATGCTTTTTGTTCGGCAGTGTCATGTTGCCCTGAACGATGTGCTTGTGCTCATTTTAATGATGGTTGGGATTTTATCCCACCGTCTCCACTGTGAAAAAAAGATCCTGGAGACTCCTCAGGCCACGCTCCCCTCAGCCCTATGATGGTGAGAGCAGCCACATCTGTAGACCCCCTTCTGGGTGGACAAGGCCCATCACACAAACCTCATTTTATCCTTCCGGGAGCCCATTGCCGACCAGGGATGGCTCAGCCTCAGTTTGTGGACCAGGGAGCTGGTGGAGAATAAGTGACTCCCGTGAGGTCAGAGGAGTAGGAAGGGAGAAGGTGGCCAGGACCTCTGGCCTTCAGACTGAAGCTCAACGTAGGACTCCATCTGAAAAGGCGCTTAGCTCCTGGGTGTTAAAAGTTCTTTATAACCCTATGGTTTAGTCACTGGCACAAGACAGCCCCCCCCACCCCCCGCCGCCACGCTCCCTGTGAACCAGACATCTCCCATGCGACTTTCCTGAATACCTGAATGTAAGGCCCTCAGCGTTGTCATGGAGACCTAGACACCCCAGGGTGCGCTGAGGGCCTCCTGCATCATGAGGACTGGGCTTTGCTCAGAATTACAGTGACTTGCCTGGCTTCTTGCCCAGCCTGGGTGTGATGTCACCCTCAGGCATGAAGGATGTAAAGATACAGGAGAGGCTGACTCGGCTGGAGAGGCCACAGCAGGCCTGAGGCACAGGGGAGGGCGAATGGTAGAGCCAGGGCACGGTTGGCAGGTCGGGGTGGGGTCTGTCCCGCCCATCACATCCTCAGCTCTAGGCACTGCGCAGGCACACTTTTCTTAGACTTTCTTCCACTCTGCAACCACTTCCTGTCCGGGGTGTGAGCTTCTGGACGTTGGGGATAGCCCCTGGCTCATTTTCTTAGCCTGCAAATCATGGTGGGGGGCTCTGGAGTTACTAGCTTAGTGGTAGACAGGTCACCTATTTAAAAATTTCTATCAATCCTGACCCTACTCTGATCTTCGCACACCAGATCTAGTTGCCAACTTCTAGTGCTACAGAATCAGAGCCTGGGCCTACTCCTAGTGACTGCTATCTACGGCCCACTTGTGTGTTTGGTGGGCCCTGGCAGCCACCGACCCCTCCCTTGGCACCGTCCCCTCCACCAGGCACAAGCAGCACACGAAAGCGGAGCTGACCGTGACCTCTTTTTTTTTTTTAATTTTTATTTATTTATGATAGTCACACAGAGAGAGAGAGAGAGAGAGAGGCAGAGACACAGGCAGAGGGAGAAGCAGGCTCCATGCACCGGGAGCCTGACGTGGGATTTGATCCCGGGTCTCCAGGATCGCGCCCTGGGCCAAAGGCAGGCGCCAAACCGCTGCGCCACCCAGGGATCCCTGACCGTGACCTCTTAAGGGGGATGGTGGGCTCATTGTTTACTTTGCCATTATGCTTCACAGCCTTCACAATGCCATATTATTTTTTCATCTATCCAATAATAAAAAATAAAAATGAATCGCCCTTTGGTCACCTCCTTGCAGACTTCTCTTGAGAGACTTCTTTAGTTTAGCTCTTGTCACTTTTATGCCTCCTGCCCACGCCATAACCTGCCCTGATGTGGCTTTTGCTCTGACCACTCCTTGGGAGCTGGTCTCATTGAAGTCATGAATGATCTGCTTGTGAAATTCCACGGGACACTCACACCTTCTTCCCTCACATTTGGCATGGTTGATCTCTCTCTCTTTCTAGAAACCTCTTCTCTGTGGTTTCTGAGACATTGCTCTCTCTCCTTGTTTTGTTCTCCTACGTCTCTGCTATTCCTTTGTAGTCTCCTTGGCAAGCTCATCCTTGGGGATCTGTTATTTCCTCCTCTTCTTTTCTCACCCTACACACTCTCCTTGGACAATCTCATGAGCTGTCACCTCTTTCCCTGATGCTCTCAAGGCTACATCTCTAGCTCCCTCTCCCTCCTAAGCCCCACACCCTCTGTCCTAGACTCTGAAGTACACCTTACCTGGCTGCCCTACAGGTACCTCCATACGGTATGTCCCAGAATCGACTCAGTGCTCCTTTGTCCAGTCATTCTCAGGAATTCCCTTGAGAAGACAGGAAGTCTCGTCTGCTCAGCAAGCCCATTTTCCCATCTCTATTCACATATTCAACAGTGGGGTCTTTGATTCTGTCACCCCAGCTGCTTCTCAAATCTGTTCCCTCTCCCCCTGCGCATCCACCACCCCAACTCCTTGTGTCCCGCATAGATTACTTGTCCCAGTATCCTTGCTCCAGCTTTGCCCTTCTTACCCATTCTCCACCCAACTGCCTTTGTGACTTTTTTATTTTTTAAAGATTTATTTATTTGAGAGAGAGAGCACGAGAGAGAGAGAGACAGACAGAGAGAGAGAGACAGAGAGACAGACAGAGAGAGAACGAGAGAGTGCCAGTGGTTGGGCGGCAGACGCAGAGGGAGAGAGAATCTTAAGTAGACTCCGTGCTGAGCATGGAGCATGACGTGGGGCTCAATCCCACAATCCTGAGATCATAACCTGAGCTGAAACCAAGAGCTGGATGTCCTACCAACTGAGCCACTCAGGCACCCTGCCTTGTGACTTTTGTTTTTAAGGCACAAATCTGATTGCCATACTTTACTCTTCTGTTTTGAATCCCGTCCTTCAGAATAAGGTCCAGACTTCTCAGTGTGGCCCAAGAGACATCTGAGGATTCTAGGCCACTGATCACTCTTTCCGCCCCTGAGGCAATGCCCGCCATTCCAAATACCTTGCTAGTTTCTAAAGGCATCATGCCCTCTCTCAGCTTGGGGTTCAAGTCCATGTTGCTCCTTTGCCAGGAATGGATTCTCACTCTTTCCACACCCAAGCCCTGTGTGTCTGTTCTTACTCAGCTCAGGCACTGACTCTTCTAGGAGGTTGCATGGACCCACCTCCTCCGGATCAGGCAAGAGGCCCTCCTCTATCTCCCTGGACACTTGGCACCCACCATCATCCCAGCATCAATGGCTGTGGTACATTTGCTACCTTTAGAACAATTTATTCCTAATTGCTGAATGTTTCCAGAAAAGATGAACACATTTGTGTGAAAGAAGCTCAGAGACAAAAACCCAAGTCTTCCAACTGGAAGTTCCATGTAGATGCCAAGGTAAGGAAATGTCTTATCTTCCTGGCAAGTCAGCTCTGGCTGACTCCAAGGATGGCTCCAAAGGAGAACAGAATCTCTGCATGTCCAGGGTCAGCTGGACCCCACAGCTTAGGCTCCTTTTCACCAACATTCACCTGCAAGGCTCTTCCTAACTACTAGTGTCTCAGGGGAGTTTCCCTAGGCTGGATCCTAAGTATGGCAGAGATGAGATGACAAAGTTCACCACAGCATGTCCTCTCTCCAACCACCTAGGAAGACCTCCCCATTGCCTCCCTTACAGTTAGGTTAGAAGTCACACTTCTGAATTCAGACAGCTAGAGTGAGTTGGAAGGAGATGGAGAACATTCCCAGAACTGACCCTTTAAGAGCATCTTATATTAACCTCATCTCCCTTTACCTGCCACGGCAACCTTGGAGGTGCAAGAGGGTTGCCCCACCAGCACTGGACTTGGCACGAATGGGACATAAATCTTCATCATGTTAAGATGAGATTGCAAGGTTATTTG
The DNA here is from genome assembly GCF_018345385.1 of Vulpes lagopus. Lineage (NCBI taxonomy): Eukaryota > Metazoa > Chordata > Mammalia > Carnivora > Canidae > Vulpes > Vulpes lagopus. The sequence goes on from NC_054828.1 coordinate 115,608,863, forward strand.
TTAGTACAGCCTAGCCTAGCCTGATACACTAAGTCAACACTTACATTCCCACAAAACAACACAACTTCACACATTGTCAAGGAAATCATCTCCTTCTAGCTGGTGAGTGAGGATGGATATGAGGAGGGCAGACTTGAGATGTACCCCCAGGAGGGCAGAGCATGCTTGGGAGCAGGTCAATGGGCCTCCTGAGGCCCAAGGACACCTCTGATGGCAACAGAGCCTGTCAGCTCGCTGCTTAGGGAGCACCTGCTGCTGCGCACTGTGGCTCCATTGCACCCATGGTCCCAGCAGCCTGCACCTCCCGCCACCCTGCTCCGCTGCTCATCTCTTCAAGGCTCTGTATCACACTAGAGAGGAGCTGGAGGGGACTCAGGCAGCTGGAGGCCACACAGTCTGGTTTGAGCCTCATTAAGTGTATTCAAAACAAAGGTCAACTCTTTGCACGCCAGATTCGGGTTAGACTTCATTCCTCAGTTTAATTTCCCCTTTCAAATGGAATGAAAGAAATGTGTTGCACAGTTTACCCTGGGTGAGACGGCAGAGTGCCAGCTCCAGCGGTGGCAACTTTAGGGTTTCCTGCTGGGCGCAGAGCCAGTGTGTCAAAAAGGTCCCGTGTGCCCACACGTGCGCCCAAGGTGGTGGTGGGGGAAGTGGCAGGAAGTGCACGTCGGGGCAGGAGGAGGCCCCACATGGACAGGGCACCTCAGACAAGCCCGGTCAAGCAATTACACACAAAACACACAGATGTGCTTCCTTGTCAAGGTGAGGACCTATCCCTGGCGGGCTGCTGGGAAGCTGGCGAGCCTGGCGTGGGGCCTTTTACTGAGGGATGGGGGGGAGTCTGAGCAGCAGCCATTCCCCACTGCTGGGTGTGCTTCTAGCTCCTGTCCCGGACCTTCGTCCACCACCTGTCTCTAGATCCCTGAGCTCCCTGTCGCTCCCCTTTCTGCGCACCTGATGCCCAGATCTGAAACATGCCCGGCCTCTACTCTGAACCACAACTTCCCTTTCTTCGGTTTTGCACACCCTCTGAAGAGGAGCCATCCCCTGCTTAGAAGAAACTAAGAATTTGATCCGAAGTTTTAGGTGTTGTTTCTTTTGTTCTTACATTTTCTAAAACATGTTTAATTACCTCTAGAATGGTAGAAGAGGTAATGTGAAATGAAAATAGTTTTCGTCAGTACTTTGGAGTCCTGTAAGAAATAGTCTGGGGCTATGGAACCTACTCTATGCATCTTCCCTGCCAAGAAATGGGGGGTCCGCCCCAGTAAGTGCCTGGTTTAAGGCCCCGTTTGGACTCTGGAAACCCCACAGAGCTGGACCGCCTTCTGCTCCTGCTCCTGTCAGATCCTGAAACCTGACCAGGCCCCAGGTGTTCGGGCACCTCTCTGGCTACCACCCAGCCTGGTCATTGAATTGTTGGATTTTAGAGCCTCTCAGCAAAGGGATCTAGGCTTCCTGCCCTGTTTGGTAAAGCCACATCCCACTGGGTGCCAGAGTCTGAGTGCTGGGACTGTCCTGTCTGCTCTACAAGCCCAGAGCTCTCCTGACCACTCCAGGAATCAGACCTGGGTCCCCAGGCAGAGGAAAGAGAGCTGAGTCGGGGGTCAAGAGGGCCAAGTCTGAGCCCCAGCACGACCCCTTACTAGCTCCAGGAACTCAGGGTTGTCTCAGGTTGTTCATCTGCAAAGTAGGGAGGGACAGCCCTACTGCCCGCAGGACCATGAGAGGATCCAACGTGACTCCTTGCAAGCCCTCTGCAAGAGGCAAAGACTTATCACTGGGCAATGATCAGACCCTAAAGTCACAGGTCAACAGGAACCAGATTTCCAGGATGAGGATGAAGGAGAACATCAACTATGAGGTTGTGCGTGGTGTGGTGTCTGAAACACACAGCTACAGACTCCCTGAGAGCCCCATGCTAGGTGGATGGGACCTTGTAGGGGGCTCTGTTACTCAGGGCCCCTGGGAGGGAACAGACTTGGGTGAGACAGAGGTCATCCTCAGCTGAATACCTGTGACCTGAGGATCTTGTGCCAGGAATCCCACGTCCTGCTTTGTCTGAAAGCCTTCTCTCTGTAGCTCAGGGTGCCATGACAGACTCAGGCCTGGGCCATCCGGGCAGCCTGAGGACAGCCTGGAGGAGGGGACTCAGCTGACACCCGGGCTCAGCCCCACTGCCTAGGCTGTGTCTCTGTAATTTGGTCTCCTGGACCCTTGCTGGGTCCCAGATCAGCAGCCCTGCCCCCGAGATTTGCATCCATATGAATAATTCATGAGTAAATAATTAAGAGTTGCATGTGCCATAGTTGTTAGTGTTATTATCCATGCTGGGCTGGGGCACAGGGACCACTGTCCAGGAGCCCACAGTGCTGGCCACACAGACAGGCACACTGTGCACATCTGAGAACACACCAGGACGCTTGTGCTCTGTGTCCGGGGACCCCCGCGATGTGCTCTGGAGGCCGCTCGTGGCCACACATATTGACATGCCTGTGTGCACATGCTGTACCCAAGATCACAGGTGGCTAATGACCCTCCTCTCGCTCATGTCATGAAGGCACGTGCAGGAGCGGGCGCTGGCTGTGAGGGCCCTGAAGGCGTGATTAATCCACAGAAGGTAGGGGAGCCCGCACTGCCTCCAGACAGGGAGCTGAGGAATGAGCCACGGCCTGTCCAGCCCGATTGGAAAATGTATGATTGCCTCATTTGGGGGAGACGTGCTGCCAAGTCGGTTGGAACAGGCCGTGCCCATCTTTCTTATTTTCTTCTCCCTCTCTGCATCTTTTAGCCTTTCTTCTGAAGCAAAATAATAAATAGCAGCCGAAAGACCATCTTGGCAAATGCAACACAAAGAAATACTCCAGGTGCTTCTGGAGAATCCGGCTTGGCCATGAGTTGGCACGGATGCTAGTGGGAGTTGGGGTGCCCTCAGAAATGCCTCGCTGCTTCCTGGGGTTGCTTCAGCTCCCACTGACACCCATCCTTGCCAAACCCCCACTAACTCTGAAGACTCGCTTTTGGCTGAGGCTGCAGGAAGCACTCTCTCACCGGCCCTCTCTCCTTGAAGCGCACAGAGGCAGGCCTGTAGCCCAGCGATGGACTGGCGTGTCCTGCTCCCCATGTGACTGCTGCTCCTGCAAGGATGTGCTCCCTAAAGGCAGGACCCCCCCACTCCGTATCCTCCATGGGGCTGTCTGGGCACAGGGTGGGCACTGGGATCAAGGTGGCAAGTCCTTTCCAGCTCCACACCTCAGGGTGGAGACCAGGTGAGGCGAGAGGTGCCTAGGGGGCAAGGAGGATGTATCAGGGTCCACCCTACACTTGCTCAACCCCAAAAGCTCCTCACATTTACCCGACCCACCTCAGCTGGGGCCTGGCCCGGCCCCCGAGGGAGAGGGAGTCCTTAGGGTGTGTGCAGGGGTTCAGCACCTCCAGGTAGATATGAAATGTGTGGCTAGTGGGTGCACACAGAGGTACCAGCCTGGGCCCAAGCCCTGTTTCAAATCCTTTGGATCTGATCAGAAGCTAAAAAAGCTCTGGAACATTCACAGGCTAACAGCAGCCTCTGCCTGGTTCTCTGTAGGATGAGTGGCCGGAGGTGTGATTTTATTGCTAGCTTTTTCTCTTAAAAGCCCAAAGCCCCAGTAGGCTGGACACAGTCACTGTCACACTTTCCCTCTGCTCTGAAAGGGCTTTTTCCCAGGCAAGGTAAGATAGGAGTTTACCCTGGCCAGCCATGAGGATGCTCTTGTGAACCCTCTCCTCCCACCACCACCATCAGTGGCTCACTCAGCAGGGCAAGTGTGGAGATTGTCCAGCCCAGGTGCCAGGCTGGAGTGGCTCATCTCGGCCCTCTAGTGTAGTTGCTGGAAAGTTCCACCAAGACCTGCTATAGCTAGCTCCAAGGTCTGGACCCACAAGCAACCTCTACCAGGCACCACAGGCGGCGGGGGAGGACTCAGGGATGTGAGAACTCAGATTGGACCTCTGACCTCTGCTTCTTCTTCCCAGGTGGCATCAATCTCTGTAACAGAGGGCTTGAGGGTGTCTCTCTCTCTTTAAAGAAAACTGGGCACCTGCTTAATTTCCCAGGTCTTGGCACATCCGAAGTTTTGGTGGAGACACAACCCAGCAGACCCTAGACTAGTGGGTGGACTGGCCCCAGGGGAGGATGGAGTGGGGTGGGGGAGTGGCATGAAAGGTCCAGTAGCGATCACAGCAACAACTATATGGCTTTTATAGGGTTATCTCACTCTTGCGACCCTTCACTTGGTTCTTTGAAAGCCACCACAACATTTGCTTCTCACGGCATCCCGGCGGTGTCAGCGGTGTAGGCAGAGATGCACTGACACTCATTTCATAAATGAGAAAAAAGAAGAGAAGACCAGGGCTGGGACAGTGGCTTGTGCCCCCTCACCCACAGCATGGTTTATGGTCTGCAGCATCACCCTAGGTGCTTGTTGAGGTCCCAGCACTATTGAGGAGGAATTTGCATTTTTTGCAGTATCCCCAGGAGTCGGGGGGACTCAGCTGCAGGTTACAGCCCCAGATGTGCCAGCCTAAGGTCCGCTTCTTAGCCGAACCAGGGTCGGTCGGCCCTAGGACCCAGGCATCCTGACTCTCAGCAACGCTCACCACTGCACCATGGTCCTCGGAAGGCATGGAGGAGTGTGGGGGGACAGAGGTATTTTGGGGAAAAGCCATATTCCATAATTACAGGCCTTAATACATGACCCAAAAAGGACAAATGTTTCAAAATGCTTTTCTGATGATAGGTTTCAGGAAAAATGCCACCGATTCCTTTTCTGGGCACAATTGCTCACGCAAAAAAGCAATCTCTCTGCCTCGGGAAGGTGGGATCCAGTGCCCGTTTTAGATGAACAGTATTAAAGGAACAAGCCTCTCATTTCCCTCCCTTCCCATGTGCACCTTTGCTTTGAGAAATCTGGCTGTGGGTTTTGATGTAGTGATTTTTTTTTTTGAAGAGGCGCACATGATTCAGAGACTTTTCTCCTGGGACTAATTGACTAGGCATTTGTGCTATTGCTACTGGTGTAAATCATTATAATGGTGATAATGAAAAATAAAAAAGATATTGGAAATGACAGTTGGCAACATAATATCAGCATAAACTGGGGGAAGAAGGGAGGCGTGTATAAATTAGGGGCTCGTAAACATCAGGATCAATGAGGCTGCTGTGGCGGGCACGGTGTGATCGTTTAGAGGGGGGTTAACCACAGTTATCATGACCAGGAGCCATCTGTGTTCCTCTGACTCCTTGTTTTGGGGGGCTCCACGGGCAGCGGGGGTCACTGCAATCGGGAGGCTGCAGACACACGCCTGCAGCACCGGGAGCTAGATGTTGCAGGCACCTCCCTTCTCCGAGCGGGCCTTCTGCTGTCTCACAGGCCGCCTCTCGGGCATGCCTGATTATTCCGAATCTTGCAGAATTGACTAATTCAACGAGATCTCTCTTCACAGCAAATGGTGTTCATCAGTGACCCGAGCTGATGAATAAATCCCACTCGGTGCCTGGAGCCAGACCCAGCAGCAAGAGCCGCAGAGAAGAAAGACCGATGCACTCTCTCTATTTGGCTGCCAAAAATGCTCTTGCAATTTGCTTTCTTCTAGACAAGAGTCTATTCAAAAGTCTATTTGGAAACATTAGGGAACGGCCGTCACATGGCCAGCAGATCATACTGCCTGTGACAGGATATTATCTTCCTTGGGAGAGACTCCACCACGCTTTGATTTCCCCGAGTAAGTAGCGTCTGATGGCTGCGGGATTGCTCCGAGGGCTGGGGACATCAGAATCCCTGTCCAGAGTGAGTGCGGGCCCACAGCCTCGTCCGCGGGCGGCATTCCTGGAACCTTCTCGGGCAGGCACCCGGCTTCCTTGTCTCCACCTCTGGTGGGACCGGGGGGAGTGGGGGTGCTGCCTCTCCGGAATGCCTTCCTGGGACCATCCCCACTTCTGGGAGTCAGGACTCCGTGTCCCCCCTTCCCTCCCAAGCAACCCCTGCTAGGCAAGCCCTTGGGTTAAGACGTGCCTCCCGGTCCCCGTGGAATTGCATCAGATACACTGACCACCCCTCTGCCCCTCGTGCCTGGCTCCGTGCAAGCTCCTGAAAGCCGGTGAGGAAAGTGGGGCCCCTCCAGGGACGAGCATGCCGTGCGTGGGCCAACAGAAAAGCATGAACACACCAGGGCCCGGGGGAGGCAGCGGCCTGTCTAGGCGGCCAGACACGGGGTAGGTCAGGATGGCCCTGGAGCCCAGAGGAGCTCTGCCTCCCGGGGCTGCGTTCGCTACAGAGGACAGACGGGACTTGAGCTAGGACAGCGCGAGGGCAGGCACGTGGGGGAGGAAATAAATGCAGCGTGGCCCGGGATGGAAATGCCAGCTCCGCCTGCCATGCATCCGGCCTGCAGAGCTCACACCAGATGTGGGCTCTAACACATCTCTCAAGAGGGACAGGCGCCCCAAAGGCCCACGCTGCGCACTGGGGCTTCCTCCAGGGATCAGCAGGGGAGGAGAGGAGTGTGTGTGGGGGGGCCACTTGGGAGATGCTTTTGTCCCCTGGCCTGGACCACTGAACCTTTGTCTTGGCCGCTCTCCTGCTCACCTCTCTACCAGGGGCCAGGCTTGTCTTCGAGCTCAGAGCCCCTTCAGCCCCCTTCAGTTTTGGGAGCTGCTACTCTATCTTTATGTACTTGCTTTAGATTTTCACTGTCTTTATTCTATGTCCGTGTTCTTAATTTAATTTAATTAAAAAAAAAAAAAAAGAAACAACCCAACCACCCAGACCAGAGGGCAGCCTGTTGCGAGGTTGTGTGTTTTATCACCACCCAAGCATGCAAACGAGGCAGCCTCTGTTGACAAGTTCACATCTCCAGTGCAGAGCTGGCTGTTTGAACAGCTTGTGTGCAGTAATTGAAACATAGATTTTTGTTGCCTTTCTGTTTATTTTTAGATTAACCAAGCAGGGATACTTGGCTTCCAGGCTGCCACTTCCATCCCTGTTGGGCAGCTTGGGACCACTGGCCCCATGAGCACCAGCAGCAAGGACCACCATGTGCCCCCTGAGCTCTCTCCCAGAACCATCCTGGGTTTGTCCCACACCTGATTCTGGTTTTGCCCTTTATTGTGTTCCCCAGGGCCCAAGGCTGGGAAGCTGATGAACACACGATGCCCGCTGGCTGTCTTCTAACTACACTAAACTGTCTCAGAAGCTCTGGAGTCAGCTACCTCCTTTGACGACAGAGGAACCGAGGCAGAGAGCATGAAGGCAGGGATGGAACTAGAATCCAGACCTTCCTGGGACTAGGGGACTCCCACAGAAGAGTCACATGGCTCAGCAAAGATTCTCTCAGGGTCAGTTTTCTATTTGGGCCACTTAAAAAAAAATTATGATCGCATCAGTCTGGATGGGTGGGTGATGCTACGATGACAGCCCCAGATCTCAGGGGTTTAAGCTATAACGTGTGCTTCTCGCTCCTGCTGCACACTCCTTGCTGGTCACCTGGGGCCCTGCACCAGGCTGTCCTTCCCAGGATCCCTGCTCAGAGACTGAGCCTCACCTGGGCTTTGCTGCCCACTCCCGCAAAGGGAAACCGTCCTTTCTGCTCTCATGTCTCAAGCCACATGGCCATCTCTAACTTTAAGTGGGTGGGGAAGTGCAAGTATCAGGTACCCAGAAGGAGAAATGGTTGTGGGGGAAAAGACAATGAGGGAAGGGTGTGTGCATGTGTACAGAGCGGAGCCCCCGGTGGGCTGGGTTGTCCTTCTCCAGACCCTGCAGCATCCCTTTAACCACATTCTGAAGGCAGAACCTGCCTCTTCCTTGTCTCTCTGCCAGGCTGGGCATATCGCAGGGGCGCCTCTGACGTTTACTGAGCAGAACTGTCCTAAGGGCAGGGGTGTGAGTAAGAAGGACATGACCATGCACAAGCATCTTCAAGTCATTTTCTTCTCCTATGGAGTATCTCCACCTGTACTCTGTGCCACCTCTTCCTGGAAGCCCTCCTGGAGTTTCTCAGGCAGCAGGAACAGCCCACTCGGGCCTCCTCTTTTTAGATTAACCAAGCAGGGATACTTGGCTTCCAGGCTACCACTTCCATCCCTGTTGGGCAGCTTGGGGCCACTGATGTGCCACTCTCTTCTCATTCTAGATCCCACGAAATGATAGTTGTATGGCAGGTTTATTAAACAGGCTGAGCTCAGTGGGAGAGCAACAGCAAACAGATTTCTTTTTCTCCCACTTCTTTCCTTTAAATCCCACTGTCAGACCCAGACAGCTTTATTTGGTGGGGGGCACTTTTGGGTATGACTCCTGTTATTACTACTGCTGCTGCTCGGACTTCTACTACCACAGGCTGTCACCTTCGAGCGTTTCCTGTGTGCCTGGCACGGCACAGGGCTGTCCACACACCAGCTCTTCCAGTCCTTGCGAGAAACCTGTGATGGTGGGGGTGGGGGTTTAAGCAGCTGACAGGTTGAAGTGACCTAGTGGCCACACAGCTAGTCACCAGCAAAGTCAGCTCTGAAAACAATCCCATCCTTGCCTCTCTCCACAGCAGAGCTTTCCTGCAACTCCGACCTCATATTGGATCCACAGCTCCCCACCGCGCTGACCCAGGCTCAGAATCTGGTAGTGGGGCAGGGACGTGTGGTGAGCTCCAGGTCCTGCCTCCTCCACACTCACGAACCGTCTTCTGGCTTCCATGGAGCAGCCAGGAGAAAGGCGGAGAGGACAAGGCCAACGTGTGTCTGGAGCATCACCAACCTGCAGCGGTGGCTCCTCTGCCTGTGGGCACTGCGGTGGCTTCTGTGCTGCATAAGGGGCAGTCACGCACAGTCTCAGGGCTCCCAGCTTGAGGGAACCCAGGTCATAGCCCTCCCGGTGTTCCAGGCTCAGGGAGCATCAGGAGGATTGTCTTAAATCAATGGGGGGGGGGCACAGCAGGGGCATCTCCCCAGGAGGAAGAGAAAAAAGCCTCAGCACTCCTCCTAGCACAACTCTGCTCAGGGGCGTTCTCTCCTGCAATCTCAAAACCTTCCTAACTTAGGGACTGGGGGAGGCCTAGAGGGGATTCGGGACTGTCTAGTTTCTGTTTTTAATGTGGCAATACGGGACACCTTTCATGCTTGGCCTTGAGCCTCATCCGAGTCTCCAAGACAACAGGAGCAGTCTAATTTAACATGCTGCTACAGATGATTCAGTCCTGCTCTAGCTCAGTTCTCACCTCCTCCAGGAAGCCTTCATGATGACGCCCAGTTACTTTCCTACCTTATCCTTTGACTGCGCTGCCTTCTAGCCCTTGCTCTGCAGAGTCCCACGTACATGATCATGCGCTGAGCTCTGAAAATACACAGCAGTGCCCTCCGCCACTGGTTGCCTGGGTGAAAACCCTACTTATCCTCGGTCTGCAGTCACATTTGTGTAGACGCTGGCTGCACCGAGCTCAGCCCCAGGGTCTACTGAGGACAAGGGAGTGGTCAGCCTGAGGACAATTGGGGATGACCGAGTCAGGGTCATCGAATGGGTGCTGGACAGCTGTCCACAGGCCAGATCTCAGCTGCAGCAGCCCCAGGAGAGGGAGTGAGATGCCTATCTGTTCTCAGCCCAGCTGGGTCCAGGCTGCAGGCACAAGAAGCCCATTTACAAGGGACCAGCCTGCAGCAGGCACCCAGAGCAGGGCTGACACCCCAATGTCTGGGGTTCAACAAAGGATGCTACAGAGGTCTGGGCTTGAATATGGGCCGGAGGGGTAGGAAGGGAGTCCCTGCTGGGGGACTCTGGCGTCAGCAGGCAGCCTGGCACCATCGGGGTGGACTTCCGGAGCCAGAATGAAAGGAGCTCAGTATTCCCCATGCCAGGAGGAGGACTGGCCTGGCACCCCTTCCCTGGCTGCCCAGGAAATGACCGTCCACGGAAGCAGCATGTAGGGGGTGCCCCCTCTCCACACCCCCCGGAGCCTCCCACCTAAGGGCAGTATGTGGTGAACTCATCACAAAGTCAGAGGAAGAAATGCCAACACCCCCTTTGCTTGCCCATATGGGCGTGAGGTGGTGCGGGCATCACTCCCACACCTGAGCTTTCGCTTGCATTGGCCTCCCGACCTGGGGATCCTCTCTGTGGAGTTAAGCCTTCCTCATTGGGCTGCAAGGGGACGGTGGGGAAGAGACGCAAGGAGCATTTCCTGAGCACCTCCAGCATGCCTGCCATTCTGAAAGTCACTGAGGCTGTGAAAGTCACCGCCTCCATTTAAGAGGGTGGAGGGGACTGAGACTCACAGGTTAGGTGCGTGCTCTTTCTTCTGGCTTTGAGGCCATTGCTCTTCCCATTTCCCTTTTGGGCTTGGACTCTCGACAGCCCCAGCCCTGTGAGCCTTCACCTCAAACTCACGATGCTTCTTATAGGTCCAACTGCTGTGACTCACGGCTGTTCTCTCCATCTCCCTCCACCTCCCTCCTGGCCAGCCTGGTATGAAGCCCCCATTCTCTCACCTGAGTTTCTGTTGGAGCCTCCGAACTGCCCTGCCCTCATGTAGTGTATTCTCCATGCAGCAGCCAGAGTGACTCTGAGAAAATGCAAGTCAGACCATCGTACTCTTCAACCAAATCCCTCCAATGCTTCCTATGTCGTCTTGAGAAAAAGCCAAACCCTTAAAGGTCCATGTGGCCCTCATGCCCACTTCCCTCTCTCACTCACACTCTCCTCTAACCACTCAGCCCTAGCACACTGGCCTCCTTGCAGCTTATCCAGCAGCTTAAGCCCCTTCCTACCTCAGGACCTTTGCACATGCTGCTCCAGCTGCTCCCCCCCCAACTGCCCACCCTTCCCAGGTTATCCACAGGGCTAGTGCCCTCATTTCCTTCAAGTCTCTTCTTAAATGTTACCTTCTCAGTGACTTTCTCTGATCATCTTATTTTAAGATGACCAGCTCTTCCCCTGCTTTATTTTTTGATAGTTCTTATTCCTTCTATCAGTTTCCTTAAATTTCTCTGTCTCCCTCTCACTGAAATGTAAGTTCTGTAAAGGTAGCACTTTGTAAGTATCGATTCATTTAAACCACACACCACTCCACTGTTATGATGGCTCTATCTTCCCGATCAGGAAACAAAGGCATAGAAAGGTCAAACAACAGTCATCCAGCCCAAAGTCATCCAGCTCGGAAATGGCAGAACCAGGATTCTAACCCGGGCAATGTGGCTCTTAGTCATCACCCTCTGACCACCAGTTCTGTTCGCTGCTGATTCTTGACTCTGACACTGCCTGGCCTCTTGTCAGTGCTCAGCAAACACTGAGCAAATGAATGAACGTGTGAATCCTGTAAGCCCACAGCACAGGGGCCTGTGAGGTCCTCTCCCCCTACAGATTGAGGACCCCTGCTGTCCCCTCCTACACGGCCCTGCCTCCCAGGCTGCCCACACCTAAGGGGGGCAGTGTCACTCCAGGTATGTTAAGGGAATGAAGGTGCCCTGAGGCTTGAAGTGGTTCCCTCTGCCTGTGGCCGTGGGGGAAGGGCCAGGTCAGGCTGAAGGCCCCACATGTGGGCATAGGGGTAACCTCATGAGCCTGGGGTGGGTGGACTTGATGGGCTCCTCCGGCCTGAGCATCCGACTGACTCATAATGCACAGCCCCAGGAGCAGTCGGAGGGAACAGCCGGCGCTCCCCCAGGAGCAGGCACATCTACGATGCAATTCCTTCGAGGAAAATTATTCAGGCAGCCATTTATTAAAACACAACTGCTCCTGAGGAGGCCTTTCGGCAGTGGAAATACCAAATAGCTTTGAAGCTCCAGCCGTCCCCGAAACCGATGAGGCAGGCTCCTAGGCACTATCTGACTTTTCATCTGCTCTTTCCCCATCTGGAAGGGCTAATGAAATGCTACACTGTGAGGAAACCAGGAAATAAGCAGCTTCGGAGGTGAGGGACATATATTTAATTTCTTGCCTTGGTCTGCTATTTGCATAAACCTCAAGGGAATAACCAATAGAGGAAAGAGAAGAGAAAGAACACGACGGTGTCTCTGGGGCCCGGCACCGTGCTTGCAGAACACCTGCGTCTGACATTTAGCGCTCACGGGGGGCCCTGGGAGGGACATTTCACTGCTGGCTCTCCGGCAGAGGCCACTGGTGCTCCCCACGTCTGTGTCCCCCTCTTTCTTGGGGACCACGGTGGGACAACACTCCCTGGTCCCGCTTGATTCTAGCTGGGGCTGTGTGACTGGTGTTTGTTGGTGTGTGCACATCGAGTGTGCAAGTCACATGGGTCCCTCTAGGTCTACGTGGTTACAGCAGGATTGTCTTCTTCACCCTCTCTCTTTCCCTGTTCCCTGCAGGAGGGGAGGGGCCCAGGTGCCCAAGACCCACCAAGGAAGGAGCTCTGGTTCTTATCAGGGTCACAGAGCAGATCCACTGACCTCCTCCCCCCATTAACCTGGAACTTGGAAAAGAAACAACCTTCTATTGCACTGAGCCACTGCATTTTGAGGTTGCTTGTTTAGCAGGTATCCTGCCATGACTAATGTGATCTTAATTTTACACATGGGAGACACAGGATGAGGGAATCGAAAGTGATTTTTCGAGGGTCACCAAGAGCCCAGAGCCCACCACAGACAAGCTGTGTGTTAGCGAGACCTGACTCGGTCCTAGGTGAAAGGCAGCTGTTGTGAGCCTATCTTCCAGATTCAGCTCCCCGGAGCCGAGCAATGCAAAGGCTGACTCCCTGAGGTCCCAGGCAGGAGACTGGCCCTGTGGGATGGTCGCCGGTGGCCTCTGGCGTGGAGAGTGAATGCAGGAAGGGGAGATGCTGGACCCTGGCTCTCGGGGGGATTGTCTTCTTCCAATGCCCGACAAGCCCTGTGGATGGCACGTGCTTTGTGGAAAAGGTCAACTCCAGAAAGCAGGAGACTCAGCAAATCCCCAAATAGCCAGACCCTGAGCACAGGCCGCCCCTGAGTGCACGTGCCATGTGGAGCGGGAACAAGAGAGGGACAGAGGGGGAGCGCCTCCCCCCGACAGACCCCTTACGGCCCACGGCTAATCCCTGCTCAGACGGGGCCTCTCTGGGCGGGAGCGTCCAGGGTGTGCAGCTTCCAGACAGCTCTGTTGAGGCTGCAGTAAGTCCTCTAGACGCCTCATGAATTTCTGCTCCTTAATGAACATGTGCACAGGAGAAGATCCGATGGAAGAAAGGGTGGGAAAAGCACACACTTGCCAGGGAAGGAATACGATTGCCAAATGCTGAGAGGCTATTTTAAACAACAGATTAAAGGGATGGAAATGAAAACAGACCAAAACAAAGCACCACACCACCCTGGTTGCCTGGGTGAGCCCTTTACTCTCATTAACACTGCTTCCCAAGGCCACCGGCGCCGACGCTGGGGACGACGACACGTGGCCGGCACTCCAACCACTCCCTGGGGTGCCAATTACTACCCAGGATTAATTCTTCAGTTTACTAGACAGTTCCAACAGCCGTACCGCCATGGCCAGAAACAAGAGCTCCTGGGTGGAAGGCATACCTACTGGTTCCTGGGAGCTGGACTTTGGGCCAAAACCCACACATCCTCTTGCACAAGAAGAAGGCACTAGCCCTGCTCCTGCCCACCTGGGAGCATCAATTGTGTGAGTTTTTGGCTTAGACTTAAAAAACAAACAAAAAAAACATGTTTTCAATTGTGAAGGGCTTGAGTAAGAACAGTGAGCATGCTGTGTCTGAGACCAGGAATCCAGGGACAGTAGCTGCCTCAGACACCTAGAGTAACCCTGCATGCTGGTCAGCTTGTCTTACCATCCCGCTAAAACAAAAGACGCATGGAGCTGCTGCCAGACTAACAGCACATCGGCCAGCTCTGGCCAGCACTTAGCACCATGCCAGGGGTTGTGAGGGGCAGCAGAGATGAGTCTGTCAAAGGGCTTGCTCAAGAGGTCCACTGTCTGCCTGGGCTGGGCCAATCCTCAAGGGCATCGGAGACCATCAGACAGCAGGTGGGAGCATGCCTGTGAGCTCCCTGAGTTCTGAGACCTGGATCTCTGCCCTTGCCTTCCCCATAGCACCCCGCGGTGTTAGCTAGGCATATGGCTACCCATCCTTTGTCCAACCATTCACTCCTCCTCTCACCCACCCATCCATCCACGCACTCATCGATTCATTTCTCCACGCATTAGTGTATCAACTATTCAGATACACTTTGCCAGGCAAGGAGGAAAATTACTATAGAGTGAGAAAGGTCTGAACCAAATTCAACAGCAAAATTTGTGCTGATATCCATTCCTGCTTCATCTGATAATAGAATGACTTCTTCCTATGTGCATGTGGCCTATTAGATATGTTTTGTGTGTTCTGACCCACCCCTGGGGTGAGCACGCAACCAAGTTAAGCAAATCAGTGTGCTCTAGCCCCCGGGCCATAATTACTCATTCAAGGTTGGGGGCGCCTGGGTGGCTCAGTCGGTTAGGTGTCTGCCTTTGGCTCCAGTCATGATCCCAGGATGGAGCCTCCCATTGGGCTTCCTGCTCAGCAGGGCACCTGCTTCTCCCTCTTCTCTCTGCTCATGCTCTCTCTCTTGCTACCTCTGTTGCCATCTCAGTCTCTGTTTCTCAAATAAATAAATAAAATCTTTAAAAATAAGAAAAATTTACTCATTCAAGGTTCTTGGCCCAGACATACCCAAATGCCTTAAATCAATAGAAGAACTCAGAAAACAAAGGTCTCTCTTCCCTCAGAATCATGAACAGTATGGGTGTTGTAAGCTGGAGCTGCTCCTGGCCATCTTCCCTGATTGTGAGGAGGAAGCAATCTGCAGAGCAGAGAATGAAGCCAGCTAGAGAGGCAGAGATGAGAGCCTGACAAGAGTTCTGATATTCTAGGAACCCTTGGGTCTAGCTGTGTCGGAAGCTGTTGCTGAAACTTTCAGTTACAAGAGCTAACACATGCTCTTTTTTGCTTAAATTAGCCTGGGTTGGGTTCCTGTCTGCTGCAATCACAAGAGTTCTAGTATGTTCTAATACTCTCAGAAGAGCTAAGTTCTGTGCTGTTTCAGATGAAGTCTTAAGATGGAAGGAAACTTCTCTGTGACTCTCCAGGAAACAGGAAGGATTCTGAGAGAGGGAGAGGAAAGAAAGATGTTCAAGATGAAAGAACAGTGTGGGCGGCACTGCCCAACAGAATTTTCTGCGATAATGCGGATGTTCTCCAATGGGCTTTGTGTGAGAGGATTTTGCCCAACTGTAGGCAAATGGCAGTGTTCTGAGCATGTCTAAGGTGGGTGAGGCTACACTAGGATGTTCAGTAGGTCGGTGTAGGGAAGGCCTTTTCGACCTAACTGTATTTTTAACTTATAAAGATTTTAAAAAATTTTATTTATTCATGAGAGACACAGAGAGGCAGAAACATAGACATAGGGAGAAGTAGGCTCCTTGCAGGGAACCCAGTGCAGGACTCGATCCCCAGGCTGGGATCATGACCGGAGCCAAAGGCAGACGCTCAACCACTGAGCCACCCAGGTGTCCCTATTTTCAACTTATGATGGGTTTATCAAGACGTAGCCATGCTATATTGTTGAGGAAGATCTAGATCTATATTTAATTTTTAATTAGTTTAAATAGTACATGTGGCTGGTGGCTTCTGTACTGGACAGCACAGGTTGGAACAAAGGCCCCTGGGGAGATGGTGTGAGGAATAGGGGGCCCTTCCACAGGATCAGAGGCAGGCATGAGGGAGACAGATTGAGCATGGACAACTGGAAACACGGACATCACTGGGGAAACATGCACGTAGCCTGGGAAGGGTCTGACTGTGGCGGAGGAGACAGGGAGGAGGCCGACAGGAGCAGTTACAACGAGATGCCGACCGGGGGCTGGTGTGGCCATTCACCAAAGTGAGGAATGCAGAAGACAATACAGGTGCGCAAGGGAAGTGGAGGACTTTGTGTTTGGATCTCCGGGATCTGAGGTGGGAGGACGTCAGGATATAGGTCATTTAATAGAAAGCTAGAAGCTGGAGACACAAGGTTTCAGAGCCATCGGGGTCACTGGTCAAACTTACAGAAATGTATAGCAAGGCTAGAACTGTGAAGAAGATTCCCAGCACGAGGTGGAAGAAAGAGAGAACGAAGACAGGGGGCATATGAAGTAACCAAAGGAGGTAGAACAAGCAGTCGAGCATCATCCCAGTCTGCTGGGATTATCAGTGAAAGGCTCATTTTTCTTACCTACAGACGTATTTTTGAGATAACTGAAATTGATTCCTTTAAAATACCCACTCTTAAACAAGAACAAAGCATTTTAGCCATTTTAAAGACAAAATGTCTTGAAATACAGTGCTTACTTCCCAACATGCTGAACAGAATGTAACATCACAGGGACACCGGGCTGGAAAGCAGCGTCACGCCAAGGACGCAGGGACCGAAGGGGCGGGGCAGGAGGCAGGAGGCAGGAGGCAGGGGGCAGGTCTGGGTGCTCCCCCGGGGCCAGGCAGTGCCTCCCTCCCGTGCACACTGCATACTAGAGCTTGCGGCTGCTTCATTTCCCATTAGCTTTTACCAAACATTGCTTGCTTCTGTTATCTTTCCAACTCCTCTCTTGCCAGATCGAGTGTTTGCAAAATTTGCTTTGAATTCAGAATCTAGGTAATCAATCTTATAGTCAATTTGTATTTTGTTTTGTTTTGCTTTGTTTTTTTTAAAAACGCTTCTGAGTTAAAGCCCATGGGATGGATGACAGAGAAAGAACAGATTCTGGGTGCACACATTTGGTGATGCCTATTTGTTCTGTTAGCTCCTCAGAGATGCTTTCCTGTCTTTTCTCAATCTAGGCTCTGGGCTGGGAGAGGTTTCCAGGTAAGTGAGAATTGGTGGAAAAAGCAGATGCCCTGACAGTCTTGCCACCCAGGACCTCTTATTCTAAAAAAGATCAACAGCTCACATTGTCACATCGTCACAAATGTCGAGGACAGACACTGTACACTAGAGTTAGCCAAGTTATAGCCCAGAAAGCTAACAGAGTGACACATTCCACAAAGTGTTCCTCCCCATAACCAGAGATCATTTCTCACGTTTACCCCCACAAAGCCACAGGCACACTCCTCCTGGTGTCTGTGATGCACTTTTCAGGCTGGATGCAGTTTCTGGCATGTCAGGGGACGCTGGATGTAGGGGCAGCAGGAAGCTGACCAAGGGTGACAGATCAACCCCCTTGGTGGGGGTTTAGGCCAAAAGCTTTTAGACATCTTGGTATAAAAATAAAACAGCAAGAACAGAGCCAAGTGGATCTGATGTAGAATCATAAATTCCAGCTTTACACCAAGGACCATCTGGCTTCCTTGCCAGTGAAGCTGACTTTAGGCATCTTTGTTTCTCAAAGAGTGGTTCCTTGGGAGCTTGTCAGACATGCAGAATCCCAGGTCCCACCCCAGCCTATGGGATCAGAATCCGAATTTTAACATATCTTCAGGGAAACTGGGTGCACATTGAGAAGTGCTGCCCTACCCAGTTCATGGTCCATTTAGGTGCTCAAAGTTTCTCCTTGTCCTGGCAGTTGGGAGCCCCGGTCCTAATTCTGCTTTCACTATGGGGGTGATTTGGCTATGTCCTCCTCGCTTTTGGCCTCTGTTTTCCCAAATGCTAACTGGGGCCCAGCCCAATGGGTTCAATGATGTGCCTAAGTGCTAATCCTCGAAACGAGGTCTGCAGGTACATTTGGTATCAACAGAGCCGCTTTTCTTTGCAGACCAGAGCCTCCTTTTCTCCTCAGGGACAAATCACCGTGGGATTTCAGAAACATTTCCTACCCTCACATAAGCTGCGGCATGAATCCTGACATCCTCTGGATGCATTCCAAAGCCTCCAGCAGCCCAGAATCAAACCAAGTGAGTGTCATGAGAATCCACCCCTTCCTTCTTGGCTGGCCTATATGGAGGTGCTGCGCTGGCCCAAGACCTGCCTCTCCAGCACCTCTTAGCATGCAGCTTCTTGGAGGTGGCCAAGCCCCACACTCCCAGAATCTTAGTAAAGAGCCCACGGACTACCCCTTCCCAAGTGCCCAGATGGGGCCTCCGGCTTCCTTTCGTCCTTGTGGTTTTGGGCTCTAAATCTGCCAACAGATGAATCCTGGTATATTTTATAGTTAAAACAACTCTGCATTCCAAGCACTAATGCAGCTGACATAATATTGGTCATGAGTGGTTAAACAGGATGCCTCCTCTCGATCTGCTGGAGAGGGGTGTGTGTGTAACTGTGTTACATAGGGTGTCATGGAGCTCATGTTTCTGCTCAGTGCAAGGATCTATAGCTCAAAATCAGCAGAAAATTTACTCTTTCTTTCTAAAGGACTTTAACTGCCCTTCCTCTCACAGGAGCTAAACAGAGGAGGCCCAGTGGGGAAACCAGCCCCCTGGCCCCAGAGCACAGAGTGTCCAGTGGGGCTGCAGGCAGGCTGTCCACAAGGAGGGAGGCAGGCAATCACCTGAGGACCACGGATGGCACTGGGAGGGGACTCAGAACAAATGCAGAAGCAGAGACAGAGCGCCAGACCGTAGGCAGCTGGTAACCAGAGGTGGGCTGGTGTGGGGCAAGAGCCACGTACCCTCATCCAGGCTCCACAGACAACAAGAACACAACAGACACGAGGGAGATGCCAGCCAGTCCAGAACAGAACAGTCTTCCACTGTGCCTGAAGAAGGGTGGGCGCGCGTTGTGTTTTGTTTTTCCCTATTCATTAGATAGAAGGAGAAACCAGAAGTTCGTCTTAGAATGTCACTGTCCTTGTTTATAACGTGTGCCATGTATTTTTTGACAGCCACTCTAGAGTCAACAGTATATGACTTCTTTCCACAGCATGGGCTCAGGATCTCTCAATGGATCCTCTTTCCATTTCCCCTCAAGACCCAAATGCAACAGACCTTTGTGGAAAGATAGCAGGAACTCAACATTCCAGGCTTGTTTTGCAAACAAAAAAGGTCAGCAGCCCCTTGCGGAATGCTGCTGTGCCAAGACATTCTCTCCTCTGCGTGTTTGCTGTGAGTTTGAGATGGTGATGGGTGCAGCGTTATGACATTCCGGGGCAAATCCAATCTGATCCTGGGGCAAAGGTGGGAGAGTTGGCCTCCTTAAGTCCTCTGCCATGTGCCTGTCTGGGAGCCTGGCTCCCCGCTGTGACAAGTGCTGGGTGTCACTCTGCATTAGAGGCCATGAGCCAATCCACCCTGACAGCCAGGCCCCTTCTACAGAGTGTGCTGTAATTTCTGCAGCTGGGGCTCCCTTGGGTCTTGCAGATGGGGTCATCCCAATTATGATGCTAGGAGTTTCCAGAGCAATAAAGGAAAATTCACCCCTTGGCTGTCAGGTGGAGGCTGCATGTCACCTGAGAGAGTCAACATGAGAAAATCAAGAGAAACCAGAGGTGTGACTGTGTCTGTCTTGAGAAAAAGATCAGCATTAAGGAGGGACACTTGTCACTCTGAAAGGGCCTCCACTCTGTTTTTAAGAAAAGAGGTAGGCAAAAAAAAAAAAAAAAAAAAAAAAAAAAGGAAAGAAAAGAGGTAGGCGGTCAGAGAGGGTCTATGTTTTCTACATCTGGGTTTTCAGTACAGAAAGTGCATCTCCAGGCAAACATTGCCTCTGAAATAGGAGATGTCACAATTTATGGAGGGTACAAGGTAGGCTCGGGCTTTGTTTTTTGGGGGGGTTCTTTTTCTTAAAAAATTTTAAAATTGTGATATACAGAATACAAAGCTGACCATTTTTGTCATTTTAAGCATAGATGTCAGTGGCGTTGTTGTGTGACCATCACTACCATCCATCTCCAAAACTTTCTCATCTTCAGCTTTGTACTCATTAAACATTAACACTCCCTATTCTTCCTTCCCCAGAGCCCATAGTAACTACCCTTCTACCTTCTGCCTCTATGACTCTGACTCCTCTGGGGACCTCGTAGGAGTGGAATCATACCGTATGTGTCCTTTTGTGTCTGGCTTATTCTAGTACAATATCTTCAACGTTCATCTGTGTTGTAGTATCTACCCATGACTGTAGTAGTTCCTTCCTTTTTAAGGCTGAATAATACTGCATTGGATTTGGTTTATCCATCCATCCAGTCATCGAGAGGGCCCTGAGTTGCTTCCACCCTTTGGCTATTATGAATAATGCTGTTATGAACATGGGCGCACAAATATTAGAGGAGCCTTGGGATTTGCATTAATGTTAACCCTCTGCCCTCTGGTGACAGGTGGCCTCCAGCTTGTGGCTGAGTGAGGCTGCAAAGCTGAAAGCCGGTACTTGGCAGCTCTGCAGAGGCAGGCTAAGGAAAGGGTGTGGGGGAGTGAGTGGGGGTCTCCTATGCAGCCGGACCAGGCTCAGGGTCGAAAGGATAATTCCACAAGCACATAGGCTGTTCTGTCCCTTTCCTTCTGGAGCAACCCTGTGACATGCTGGCTTTAGCCACACTTCTCAATGCCAACTCACCCACAGAGGAAGAAGAAGACAGGAGGACCAGAAGAGGCTCCTCAGCCTGGTCTGCCTAGGCAGGTTGCAATTTTTTTTTAAGTAATTTTATGGAGATGCAATTTCCATAAAGTAACCCGTCAGATCTTAAGCATGCAGTTTGACAAGTTGTGACAAATGCATGTGCCTGCATAACCCCTACCCCAATCAAGATGCAGGCCATTGCCATCTGCCCAGAACATTCCTTTGTGCCAGACTGCATTTTGGCAGCTTCTTCTAGAGCCAGTCGATATTGCTGCAACATCAACAGGGTTAGGGGGCTTATAAAAAACCTGTTGGGGGTTCTAGGCTGTGAAACCCAAGATGTCCTCAGCCCTGAGTCACCACAAAAGGCAGTTTTAGGTTTTTTGTTTTGTTTTGTTTTTATAATTTTGCAGGCCATTAGCCATCCACAGTGGTCTGGTAAGGGAAGTTTTGCATCCCTGGAGCCCAGAGTAGACCGTGGGACCCAAGTGTCACTTGAGTCCCATTCACTGTACAAACCTGTCTCAAGCACTTGCTCTGTTCAGGGCATGGGACTGGGCGCTGCTGTGGCAGGTAGGGGATGCCCAGCCGTATAGGAAGAAGACTGGCATCTGGGCTGGAGCCCAAGGTCAAACCTTGCGACGCTGCAGAGACATCCATCATTCTGGCTGAGGCCCACGGGAAGGCTTTTTGGAGGCAGGGGGCAGTCAGGCTAGCCCTTTAAGGGATGCATAGGATTTCAACACAAGGCCAGAGAGAGGAAATTCCAGGCACTGAGAGCACTTACTGAAGGCCGGTTACCCTGTTACGTAGCAGGCATTAGGTTAGATGCTTCACCTCATGATTTCACATCATAAAATCATCATGATGACAGGGGCCCTACAAGATAGATCATAAGAGGTGCAATGTGGCTAAGTGACTTCCCAGGTTCACAAAGCACTGCTCTGGGATTCAACCTTGGCTCTGGATGTTTCTGAAGCCCACGTTCTGCGGCCTGCTGTGCTGTGGGAAGACATTCACTAAAACCAAAGCTTCAGCCTGCTGCACTGAGGAGCCAAGGCCGAGAGGCAGTCAAACAACTGAGGACTTTCAAAGCTCAGTGCTTCCTCGCCTAGTTCAAATTTCACTGAAGATGGCTGGGGCAATACCGCATTCACAAAAGGAGCTCTGTAAACTCCACTTTATGTAAGCATATATCTGTTATTTTTTTAATGTCATAGGAAAATCTTATTTATTTAAAGTAACGGGGGCTAATTTAAGTACAATTATTTTTTCTAAAAGCAGTCTTAATTATACAAAATGGTCCAAAGCAGGCTCAGAAGGTTGGAAGCAGAGGGGGCCTTGTAATTAGCACAACTGCCCAGGAATAGACCTTCTAGAGTATGCTAGCATGAGGAAATTCGCTTTTCTTCATTGCTATAGATGCCCCTAATTCTTGCTTACGCTGTTAGTCCTGAGAGAAGTGGGGGGGGGTAGTCCTAAAATGACTACAAAGTCATTTCCCTTCCCTTTACCCCAAACGCCCCGCTCCACCTGGAGCTTTCTGGGAGCTTCTACTGCACCTGACTTTTACCTGTTAGCCAGGGTCAAGGATCCTTAGAAGTGACACAGAAGTTGTGTCAGAGACCAGGAGCTCCTGCTGTGGCATCAGCTGCATTACTCCTGAGAGAGGCTCAGATATTCTTTTAACATCAAACGCCATGAATCTCTTTAGCACCCCAGCCCAGACTGTCCCAGCCTCCTCCCCAAAGTGTGGAACACCAGCTCAGAAGGGTGCGCTCAGAAAGACAGACATCCCTGACCCAAGTCCACATTAATCCTGCAGCCCCAGGAATGGGCAATGGGTAGCCACATTACAAGGCACGGCTTATTTTACACACACACACACACACACTCACACTCACACTCACAAACACACACGTTCTCCACTGCCTTTGGTCACCCAGGCCTGCCATATATGTACGCCACCCTTCTTCCTCCCCAAATATCTCCAAACTACTTTATGTGCACAGAGGAAGGGAGAACTGCTTCTCAGAGAAGCTACTTCGTGGCAGAAAACCTGTGAGCTCCCCAAAGACCAGTCCACACAGCCCCTCATGCTCTCAGCTGGGGTATCTGAGACACGAGGGAGCTCTTCCTTGGCCCCCAGGACTTCTCACTGCCAGCAGAGCTCCTACTCTCTGCCCATGTGCACACACAGCTGCAGGGCTGGCTCCGATCTCAACAAAAGTTCATCTCCCTCCAGTTGGCAGTCTGGAGCCAGGCCAATGCCCCTCCTTCCCCAGAATGCTCCTTGATTTGCAGAGGCCTACAGTGAACAACAAACCTCAGTGCCCTGACCTTTCTCCTGGTGCAGAGGGTGGGAGGATGATGCTGGGAATGCACCTCCTCCTGCCCAACACCGACATGCTGACCCATAAACCACAGGCCTCTAAGTGTGGATGAGCTCCCCACACCCCGGGCTTCAGCCACATCTTATAAGCTCACCACTCCCATGGTCTAGTCTTGAAAGAAACGTTTTAGCTTCGAAAGAAGTGCTTTAGCTTTGAAAGAAAGCAGAATTTAGGTTTTAACCAAGGATCCCAGACAAAAGTCTAACCTTGGAGATACAAATCCGGTGATGGCCTGTTTGCAGGGGCCTCGCTCTTGGCCCAGGAGGGGGTGGTGGTGCAAGGAGCAGAGGGGGTGTGAGCCCACTACACGCCTCACCAGCTCCCACCCGTCTCCATTCAGCTGCAAGTGGAGCACACTGCAGACCAGAGTATCTCTCCTTGCCAGCGAGCCCTCGCTGTGTGTGTACTCCAGGAGGAGGCCATTACGGGGAGTTAATAGAGTTTTAAATTTGTTTTTAAATTTTATAATGCAATTCATCAAATTCAGTGTCTGAGCACAGCATTCACGTTCAGACGAGGCAGCATATGTCAAAGTGGCCCCAGCCTTCCCCCCACTCCACTTCCCCCAAATGAGGAAAAGTTAACTCTTTAGGGTAACTGTCAGGCATGGCCCCACTTGGGGCGAGAATGGCAGCAGGGTAGGCCTGGGCCTTTCTGGAATTGGTCTAAGGGAAAGGCTGGTGACTTAGCCGAGATGCTCTGGGCACCTTTCATGAGCAGGGGCAATAGAGGCTGCCCTTGGCCTTGGTCACCTCATTGAGAAGGCCACCTGGGAGTGACCGTGACACAATTCTTTCAGACACGTGTCTGTTAGGGTACAGGTGTCAATGAGAATGAGCAAATACCCAGGGCATAGATGTGGAAAGCAGTCGTGCAGTCTGCTGATCAGGGACAGATGTGAGCACAATTTCTGCTATTTTTCACCCAGAAGGATCTCCTTTAAGGACATGTTCAGCTGAACTTAGGATCATTATTGTAAGTTGGGATCAGTTGCTGCTGAATTGGAAATGAGTGAGATTTATGGGACCACGGTTTTGTGAAGAACATCTCGGGTATCAGGACTTGCAGCAGATCTTCGGTATCAGTAACTGCAGTCAATCTCGCCTTTTATTAAGCCTTAATAAGTGACTTCGCTTCTAGGGAAAGTTCCAGAATAGACAGTGCCGGCAAGTGAAACTGTACTGGTCCCAGAGCAGATTACAATAAAATAGTGTCCTCCTGGTGGCTCTGACAGCAGAGCGTTCAGCTCACTGAGATCACAGAGCCCCGAGAGGAAGTACAGGGTCCCCTCGCCGAGCACGACCTGGCAGTGGGTGGAATATGGGGGCATAACCATCAGAGCATGATCGCCAGCTCTCCTCGGCAAACAAAGGCCTCCTGTTGGCACTGATCTGCTTCTGAAACATATCTGTTCTCAGTGGATGGAATCCACAGGGCGGCTCTACCCCTGGGCCCCAGCTGTCTGGCCACAGGTCAGGGAGTGGCCACCAGGTGGCTGGTAGTCACTACTGATTGGTGGTGTTGTGCTGGTGACCAGAGAAGAGGGGCTTCACGCAGGCTTCTGCTGAGCCCCAGAAATAGACCACCTCCACCTCACTGAGCAACCAGGTATCGACTTGAGACTTGTACTTCTTAAAAAGAACAGACACAAATAGAGAGTTAACCCTTCCCTGAAGCCACACACCCAATTAAACACCCTGTGCTACTTTTCAACTCTTGGGGGATTTGTGCCCAATGTCTTGTGCCCTTCCAGATGGAGCTCAGGGCTCTCGCTCTACATAGCTTTGAACCTCCTGCTTCTAATTTCACACAAATTAAAAACACAAAGGTGGGGTGGGGCGAGATCCCTGTGTGGCCTCGGCCACACTGAGCAGATTTGGAGACAGATGCTCAGGCCCGGGCACAGGTGGGATGTGGTAGCCGGGCCGGGGCTGGGCCTGGCAGGCGGCGGGAGAAGGGCACGGGCTGGGATGGAGGAAGAACATCTTGAGGTGATGGAAGTCTTTTTGCATTCAAGGGCTTGCCGGCTTCCAACTTGCTACTTATTGCATTGAAAAATATTCCACACGATTGAAGAACTATTTTCCAAAACAAAATGCTGGTATTCATCAGGAGGCGCGGGTTGTGCAGTGTGAACAATTCACTTTCGTTAAGTACCATATGGCCGCTGGTAGGAAAACGCTAACATGTTTCAACAGTACAGCTGGGGTAGGGCTCCTTTATTCACCGTGCAGATGGCTCTAATTGACATCTCTCCTAAAACAGGTCTCCAGCATTTCTGCAGGATCATTAGAGTAATTAGTTATTAAATACCATCACCACTTTTAGAGAGGGGGTCTGATCCTTGGCAACATTCCACAGTGATGGAGCTGACAGGTCCCGGTGGAGGACAAGCGGTGGGAGGGCCAGTGGGAAGGGTGTGCTAGCTCCTCCTCCTCGGTGGTGAGGCCAGGGAAGGACAAAGACTGCTGATTCCAGGACAGCCCTGTGGAGACTGCTCAGATGACCAAAGGGCTCTGGACCAGGGTTCTAGAGCTGGGCTTGTATCTTTAGCTGTGTGACCAGAGGGCTTCAATCAGACTCAGTTTGTTCATCCCTTAAATAGGGGTAATAACATATGCCTTCCTGCTCTGTAGCGCTGAGATTATGCGGTGCAGGGCAGAAGGGCTGGAAGGACGGAAGTGCTATAGTTGAACTGGTTTTGATGCTTATGTTTGTGGCCCAGCCTGGTCCATGTTCACCTCTTTGGCAAGTGATAAGCCTCTCAAGGACTTGGCCACACCTGAGACGTGATCCCTGACTCTGTGACAAGAGAGCCTTTGTTGCATTGTGACCAGATCCACAGGCCAGAGGATCAGTTCAGGGGGCGGGGAGGGGGGATTGTGGGGCTCACACGTGCAGCTGAAGCACTGAGCCCATCATCCTCAGCCACCCCAAGACACAATGGGCTGCCCTCAGCTATCTTGCAGACTCGGTTCCCTCGACCCATCCTGGCCTGCCATGACACACGCCGGGGTATTGCACGGCCAATCATGCTGCCTTGGCGGGAAAGAAAGGAATCTAGGGTGTGCATGTGCTCCCAGGAGTTCTTCCAAAAAGTAAATACATGTATCCAAAGGGTAATATGGATTTAGGAAATAGCCTTTACTTGGAGCTCTTTCCCCACTGATCAAGGGTTAATAGCGTGGCATTATTAGTTTAATTTCACAGTCTAATCACTTTCCTGCTTTATTGATCAAAGGACTTGGAGCAACTGTAATTTGGTGAAGCTGAAAAGTAAAATTCTCGACTAAAGGAATAAAGCTGGGCGGCTCTGGATCTCTGGGGCCATGCAAGGGAGTGCCTGGCTTTGTCCACACAGCTCACCTAACGGGCCACACAATCCACAGGTCGTCCAGTCACATTTCCTCCCTCCCACTGGTGAGCCACTGGGAGGGAGCAGGGTCCATACCTCACGGTGACGACCTACTAGAATCAGAAATGGGGACTAGCTTCGGGAAGAGCCCCTCCCCGAACTATATGGGAGCCCAAATCCACCTCGAATGCTACTCTGAGCCCTGAACCGGCCTAGAGCTTCATTGTTAAACACCCTCCGTCAGCAGGGCCCCATCTGTGCGATGGAATTTTTTTTTTTTTTGTCACTTTTTCAAATCAGAATAGAAACAATTTTTAGTCTATAATTATCATTTCTTTTCTCAACAGACAAATGTTTCCTTTTAAATTGTAGGGCGGAAAAAGCAAAGAACAACATTTTAAACCAAAAAGAAAGACTAAAATTAATTTCCTCTTTACAGAAAAATAAAATACAACAGCTCTAAGAAGCCAGGTTTTTTCTTTTCCCAAAAGAGCAACAAATGCAACAGTATATTCATTGCCACCACTAATGCCCGTTTTTAGGAGGCAAGTCCTTGACAGGTGGTGGTGATGGGGTTTGCAGACCTGTCTCTGGAGTTAGGCCTTATACTCTGATCTCCTGGACAAGGTGGGCTCCTGATGTCTGAGCTCACTCAGGATGGAGGATCTGAAGCCCTCGGTTCAGGAAGCGAGCTCTGGATGGATGGTCCCAGGAGCCAGGGTCAAGGCCTGGGGTCTACCAGCTGGCCCTCAGTTTCCTCATGCCTAAGATGGGAGTGCTACTCATTTCACCAGGTTGCTGGGAGGATTCTATGGGCTTTGTGACTCTAAAGCATTGAACAAACCCTGCTGCTTCCACCGTGTAGTCAAGACTAACCAGACTCACTATTAAGAAAAAAAGTCGGGATCCCTGGGTGGCGCAGCGGTTTGGTGCCTGCCTTTGGCCCAGGGCGCGATCCTGGAGACCCGGGATCGAATCCCACGTCGGGCTCCCAGTGCATGGAGCCTGCTTCTCCCTCTGCCTGTGTCTCTGCCTCTCTCTCTATCTCTCTGTGACTATCATAAATAAATAAAAATTAAAAAAAAAAAAAAAAAAGAAAAAAAGTCCTGCACAATGCTTTCTCTGCTGGCAAGCTCCTCTGCCCATCCGAGGAAAGGCATCCCTCCCCATCCTGGCTCTCACGCTCTGCCAGCATGCAGGAGGAGAGCTACGGCCAGCCGGGTATTTACTGAGTGTGGTCCTGGGCCCAGCGTTTCAGTGCCCAAAGCTGGGAAGCACGAGATGGGGTGAGCTGAGAGACTTCTCGGGGAGGGACAGCATGTGCTAAGCTTGGAAGGAGGAGACGCAGGTTGCATTTCAGGAGCTGAAAGTAGTTCAGTGTAGCTGGGCTCTGGTGAGGAAGCAGAAAGGCAGGAAGAGCATGTTTCCTCCAGGTGAGGAGCATCCCAGCTCCTCTGGTCCATGTTAAGGAGTCTGGTTTCAGGATCGGCCAATAACGTTGGGACTGCTCAACTAAGGTCTAACGACTGTCCTGGCAGAGGCTCCCTCCCCGCTTCCATCCTTGGCCTCCTCCCTGGGGCAGGGGGCATGTCTCCTGTCCACGAATGTGGTCACTGCTGATCCTGCTCTTACTCCTCAGCATGGATTCTTCCGGGAGCCACTGTCACCCAGGGCTGTGCTGGGAAATGTTTGCCAGCTGGCTCTCGTGGTGGTGGGGTGGGGGAGACAAAACAAACAAAACAGCTAGACCCTGATGTGTAGCGTTTGCCAGTCTCTGTTGTATAAACACTCCCGGTTCGATTTCAAGCTACCAATAGGATGTCAGTGACCACGGAGCTGGGAAGAGATGTCAACAATGGGCTCTTGGGAGCCGCCAAGCCAGTCCAGCACACCACCCTCATGGGACTTGGGAACGCAGTCGGAGGGTGGGCTCATGAAGATGCTGCCAGGGAAGCTGTGGCTGCTGCCCTGGGGCCAGGAAGACCCACAGCGACCTGGAAGCAGGAAGCAGAGCTGGCCACCATACCCCCACCCTCCTCCATCTCTTCCTGCTCTGACCCTCAGTGGCTCTGATCCACTAGATTGAGTCCAAACACCTCATTTGGCATTCAAGGCTTTTCACACCTGGTGCCACCTCTTGTTCTCCCCAGGCTCTTCTCGTGCTGTCCCTGCAGAGCCCGCTGTGCCAGCCTTACTGTCTCCTCATGGTTCCTAGTCATACCCTGAGCTATCCCCACTTCCAGGCCAAGAGCACTCCTTAGGAGTCTCCTGACACCTTTCCTCCTGCATTCCCTGATCAACCCTTCCTGATGCACCACATCTGTACAAAGCTTTCTCAGAAAGCCCACAGCCCCCTGCATCTGTTGGGGAATGAAGTGCACGGTGCACACAGGCATGCTCCTGCTTGACTGCACACGCTGTGCAGCTTCCTGGTAGAACAAAGGCTCTGGGACCTTCTGCTCAGTGAATTGACACTCCCCATGGTGGGCTCCCAATTCAAGACTCTTCCTAACCTGACTGTACTTTCTGACCTTTGAAAACTTCCTCTCAAGGATGCAGAGGACGACAAGCATGAGGGTCCAACATTTGTAATTCCAAGGACAAAATGACCATGGGCCAAGGATGTCAATGGCTCACTTGCCATGGCCAGGCAAGCCTGGAGAGATGGCTTGGTTACACTGGGAGGGAGCTTAGTGGCTGCCCCAGACCCAGTGAGACTCTTATGCCAGACAGGCAGGGCCTGTGGCACAGTCATAGGATCCCTATAATGACCCCAAGCAGGTGGAAAAAGGCAACTGGCTACCCTGTGCACCTGATAGCTTTCTAAAAATAGCTGGTGGGTCCTGCCTCTGCAGGCTTCCCTATGGGTAGGGGCAGGGACTGGAGCTGTTGGGTCATTAAGTTTCAGAGGAGTGAGGCAAGTCACAACTGGTTCTATACCTTGCCCTTCCTGCCCAGAGCTTCAGCAAGACCTCAGCCAGGCACGCAAAGCTAAGGACCGGACCTGGCCTGCATCACCTCCTGCTTAGCTCTGCCCCAACACCTCGGGTTAGGCACAGTTCCTCTTCGGCTGTCACATGGGAGGGGAAGGGAGATGGAGCAGCAGATGCCAGCAGGCTCTGGGCACCAGTTCTTTTTGGCCAAGGGACCTGGGTACACAGACATTCTCCTCAAACCAAGGCACTGACAGCATTGAACAGAAATGTCATGCTCTGAAGCCACGTGGCGTAGGAGGAAGCAAGAAAGGAAAGGAATTCCCCAGGCCAAGCCCAAGAAAGTCTCCTCTGCCCTCCTGTGGGGCCAGGCTCAGGAATAAGCAGTGGGCAGTGAACAAAGGGAGAGTTCTTCTCTTTCAGGGGCAGGCGGGGCCAGTTTCCTCTGGTTTCCTCCTCCCTCCTCCATGTCTAGACGGGAATATTTTGCTCCCAGCACCCTTAAGTGGTGCATTTTGGCCTCCCATCCCCAGAATCAGCCCTGTGGCTGCACCTGGGTGCCCTGCTGACTCAGGGAAATGTTTTGAAAACAAATCACAGTCATTATAAGTTAGATCTATTCTTATGGGGCCAGAATGTCAGCAAATTTTGGAGATCACTGCCACCCAGCTGAGAACCAAAGTCCGAGAGGGTTTGAATAAAAAATTAGAGGGGGCTGGGGATCCCTGGGTGGCTCAGTGGTTTAGCGCCTGCCTTCGGCCCAGGGCGTGATCCTGGAGCCCGGGGATCGAGTCCCACATCGGGCTCCCTGCATGGAGCCTGCTTCTCCCTCTGCCTGTGTCTCTGCCTCTCTCTCTCTCTCTGTGTCTCTCATGAATAAATAAAATCTTCAAAAAAAAATTAGAGGGGGCAAAATTACTTTCAAATAAGATCCTTAGCAAATATAAATTGCCTCCTCTCCAATCTCCCTACACACATGCACTTGGAAAAGGCTTTTCCAATTCTTTTGCCGAGAGGCAGGGAGACTGGGAGGCTTTTGTTTTCCTGGAACGTTTTCAGACCAAATGTGCTCCTCTCTCTCTCGGCGAAGCCCTTCAGAAACTCTGGCTTTTAGACGCGGTGATTTGTCCTGGGTCTTGGGTGGGGGGACGCATGGCACTGCTTACTCTGAGAAAGCTGGCACGGTGGGCCAAGAAATAGAACAGATAGAAGCAAGGAGCACCCCGACATGGCCCGGGCCCCACCCAGCCCCCCGCCTCCCTCTGAGCAGAAGACCACGAAGCAGGGAGGGCTGGCGGCCTGCTCCCACCCACTCGCCCTGTGCCCTGCCGGGAGCCGGAGCTGGAGCCGGAGCAGGAGCAGGATCGCGTTGCTGAAATGCGACGCCTGGCCCAGCAGCCTGCCAGCAGCGCGGCCGCCCTGGCCCGGGCGCGGAAGCCACCCACCCGGTAGCTGTGGACACGAATCGGTGTGCCTCTGCGCCGCCTGGCTTCTCCCCTGCCACCTCTTACTGGTCCCCGGGGATGGGGCATCTCCCGGCTCTCCTGAGCCCCTCTGAGCCCCTCCTGAGCACTTCTGGCCCGAGCGCCTGGTGCCTGGGCCACCGCGGGGCCAGCTCAGCGTCGGTGGGGCGGAAAGGGATGCGGATGAGAAGCCAGCGCCCCGCGGCCTTGGCTGCTCCCCACTGTGGCTGAGCAAGGCACCTCCCTTGTCCAGCGTCGGCTCCCTGCTCGGGGAAATGGGAATCCTCAGGTCTACTCTACCTACCTCGTGGGGGTATTGTGGGGGAGGACAAGAAACCCCAGATGCAGAAGGAATTTGGAAGAGGAAAACCCGCTAGTAAAAAAAAAAAAAAAAAAAAAAAAAAAAGAGTCATTATCAACAGAGCCGGGCTGGAGGGTCCAGGCCAGTCCCAAGAGAGGTACCAGCCTTCCGCCATGAATCGTCTCTTTATGAGATAAGCACTTACTTCAAGGTTCCCTCTTTGCTAGCAGGAACTGTAGGATCGTTGCCAAGTCCAAGCCGTACAAACAGCAAATAATCACTTGGATGAGAAGCCTGTTGAAATGAGCCTTTGCTGGGGACAAGGTCGGCCAAAGGCTTGGCCTATAAATCTGTGCTCCCTCCTCATCTCATTGGCTCTCCCTGGGAGATGAACTCAGCCCGACTCGGGTATTTCACAATTCCCACCACCGCCCCTGCACACAGTAGGGACTCAGCCGGTGTTCGCTGACCCAGGGCACTGCAGCAGCAGCCGGACGTGGCAAGGGGCAAAGGAAGCCCTGTCCACTCCAACTGGAGATTCACTCCCTAAAGGCCAAGGCAGAGGGACAAATCCGAATCAGACAGCACTTGAGGCTGCAGCACGGGCCTCCAGCCGTAGCTAAAAGGGATTTCAGGGAGTGGAGGAGCCGAGCGGGGTTAGAATTTACATACTTACGTATTATGTTGCAGCAGTGATAAGACTAAAATTTTAGGATTTTCTTAATGAGACTCCTGCATTCACTGGTTTCCTTATCAGCACTGGCAAGAACCATAGTTTAGCATTTATGTCCTTTGCTTTAGAATGCAAGACAGATCATAAGAGGAATTTGAAAACTCACTATGGGAGAACACCTCTGCACCCCTTTCGCTTTCCTCATGGAACTCGGGCTCTTGGCCCCCGGCCTGCCCCAGACACGCTGCACTATTACTCACTGGTATCCCGGCGGCAAGCTTTCCCAGTCCGGAGTTTGCTGAACAAAATGCAAATTGGGGCTCTGAAAGGAATCTCTGGAAGCTGGAATGCCAAGTAGTTTAGAACACCTCTGCCCTTCTTTCCCATCCATCTGAGGCTCTGGAACATGCCCCCCAGCCCAACCACCCGGTGCCCGTAACCACCCCTGAGAGACAGGTGCACAGGCTCTAATACTCCGTTCCACAAAGACCGCTCTCATGTCTGCCCATGGGGGCAGCTCTTCGGGGACTGTGATCAGGGCATGCAACGACAAGCTCGGTCCCACACAATACATACAACTCTGCCGAGTTTCCTCTGTGCAGACCCTGTGGGAGTGGGGGACTGGTGTGCAGCAGGTGTGCAGCCTGGCCCCTAGAGATGGTGGGTGACATGGCACCATCTAGAGAGACCTAACGCTGGAGGCGGGAATGAGACTGAGAGTCTGGACCTAGGGTTGGGGTTGGATGAGACCAAACCTCCTCCCCAGGGCCTGGGCTGTAGGTGTCTTCTCTTAAAGCCCTAGACCTTGGGTCCTCTTGGGGCAACTGGCCCACTTTGCATGAGGAGAACCCAAAAGGCCTGCCTCATCTTCCCATCCCACTCGGAGGACACCTCAACCTTCAAAAAGTCTTTTTTTTTTTTTTTTTCGATCAGATTTCAAAAGGCAAAAGGTCTCCAGTCATCCCCGAAATAAGGAAGAGCTACCTTTCCTTTATCCCAAATGTAGCCACAGGTCCAGAAGCAATCAAACAGAGCCTTAGAACAAGCAAAGCAGATGGCAACCCCGGGCAGAAGCTCCCTGTGCACAGGGAACCCCAGCATCCTTGTTGGTGGCCTATGAATGCTTCCTCGGCACACTGTTGTTAACAAGTAGGTCGGCAGCAGGTGAGAGGGTGCAGTTGCTTCCGGCGACACAATGACCATGGTAAGTTTCATGGATGAGGATGAGAAAAGATGCAGAAAGACCGTGAAAAGCAGGAGCACAGCCTCAGCAAGCAGGACAGCTTTTGGTCATTGGGTTCAGAGTCTAACATCGTAACTACCTCCGTGGGATGCCCAGGCCCCCCCCGGCATCGCTGTGTAAGAACTGATGCTCTTAAGGCCACAGATAGTCAGGAGAACAGGCTTGGGAATTTGGCAGAGCCTTGTGCCCCGGCTCTGATATTTATCACTGTGTGTCCTTGAGCAACTGGCTTGAACTTTTTGAACCTCTGTTTCCTCAGAGGAAACGGGGACACAAGTGATCCCCACTTTTTGCTGGGGGATTGAGGTTGTCTGTAAGGTGGACAGTGCTTGTGTCATGTAGAGAGCATCCCCCTGGTGAGCACTGCTGTGGAAGAGGGAAGTGGGTGACAGTCCCTTCGAGAGGACATACCCAACATGGTTAAAATAAAACAGAGTTTGGGCTTGGCTGCGGATAGAAGTGACAGTGGAAAGAAGACCCAGATGAAAAGCTAGAGAAGTGTGGATGGGAATAAAAAAGGCGCGGCCCCCTCATCACCTGTGGGGACACCTCTGGGTACCAGGCACCGCTTAAGGTACTTGATGTAATTTATCTAATTTCCATCCTCCCAACTTAGCTGTGGTTATTAGAAAACTCCTGTTTTTTTTTTTTTTTAAGATTTTATTTATTTATTTATTCATGAGAGACAGAGAGAAAGAGGCAGAGACACAGGCAGAGGGAGAAGCAGGCTCCACGTAGGAAGCCCGATGTGGGACTTGACCCTGCGACTCTGGGATCATGCCCTGAGCCAAAGGCAGATGCCCAACCACTGAGGCACCCAGACATCCACAAAACTGTTTTATAGGTGAAGAATCTTACACAGGAATGAAGACGAAGACACTTTCCTAAGGTTACATACCTCACAAGTGGGATTCAAATACAGTTATTGAAGTCCAAAGACAGTTTTTTTTCTTTCTTTTTTTAGAGAGAGAGAGAGCAAGCAAGGGGGTGGGAGGGGGCAGATGGAGAGGGAGAGAGAGAATCTCAAGCCAACTCCAGGTCAGCATGGAGCCTAACATGGGCTCAATCTCACAACCCTGAGATCATGACCTGAGCCAAAATCAAGAGTCGGGCATCAGTTCTGCCAATGGTCTGTGACATGGTTGAGGGGGAAGCTTCCAGCACATGAACATCATGTCCAAGGGGTCTCCTACGCAGCAGGCAGTGCCCAGAGCCTTCTCCAGGAGTTCCTCTGGATTGTCAAAAGGAGAGTATTCTGGGGGAGCCCCCTGTATCACCCTCTCTCACGTTACCTCCCACATATACCCAGCCCCAGGCTCCATGCCTCGGGTGGCCAGCAGAGAAGACGCAGAGAAGACACAGAGAGGACACAGGGGAACACTCCATCATAAACCCTCCTAATTCTCATTGTCTGGATCGTGAACCCAGCAAAGAAAAATACTTACAAAGAAAACACCAGAGTGAGGAAGAGGGTCTTTGTAAAGGGTGGGCAGTAATCAGAATTTGTACCCAGAGAAAGATGACAATTGTTAAAACCCTATATGCAACCTGAACTCTGGTTTATGATAATGTAACATTTCGAGCAATAATATTCGGGGAGGAAAGAAATGAAAATGAACTGAACTTTATTCAGGGATCTCATTACTAGGAGTATGGTTCCTTTTGCTAAAATACAGAAATATCTATAATGAGGATTTGTGCTGTCCTAAGAAAAAATGTATGAAAAAGCAGCCTTAAAGCATGGGAAAACTTTGATGTGCTATAATGCGGAAGTTTGTTTCCCCCTGAAGAGTTGGGGGTGTGTAAATAGTCCACTGAAAGAAAAGACTTGTGTAATTAATCACTGCTATCGACCCTTCCCAGTGAGTTCTGGTGATCTCACGGTCTTGGGATCCAGGGAACAGGAGTCAGGGCAGTGACCCGGCCTCGACCTCCCAGCAAGGGGTGGGAAATCCCAGTGAGTCCATTCCCTGGATTCCAATACAAACAGACAAGGCATGCTTTGTTCTCTCCCCACCACCCAGCCCAGCTGCAAGTCTTTGTTTTTAAGTAGTCAGTGAATCACAGAAGTCCAGACTGAAAGGCTCCTGCAGGCTCCTCTCTCTCTCCAGCCCTCCCATTATACAGACTAGGAAACTGAGGTCCTGGGAAGTACCCGCACTTGCCCTGGATCCCATGAAACTGCAGACATCAAGCCTAAGAAAATTAATGATGCTCACCCCCACCTAGGACCTCATCTCAAGGGGGATCTGGCTCTGCTTGAGCTGGAGTCTGTTTGGCTGAGGGCTTCACCCTCCCCAGGACTGGCCACTGATATTTCTCAATGAGATGAGGAAGACTTTAGTCCCATTCTGCTCTCCCTGAGTCTCCCTTACCTAGCTTCTCTCCTGGGCAGGCAATAATCCTCAAAGATGGTTTATGCTGACACCCATCCTGCTGACAGCCCTGAGGCAGGGTGACACCTGGTCCTGGGCCAGAGCCCGGTCCTGATGTGGGGCTGGCCCGGCTGGCTGGGTGCTGTCTAGAGGCCATGACGCACTGGCCAGCAGAGGAGTCAACGGATAACACAGAAGGCATATTCTGGGGCTCAGTTAGCAGGTAAGGATGTCCAGAAGGAGGAAGAGGTGGGGAGGAAGAGGGCAGGAGCCCTGCGGAACCCAAAGCCTGAGGAGGTGATGGTTGCAGCGGGCTAGATAAAGTGTCCTGGATAGAAGACTGTGGAGTGGCCAGGCCAGGTTGACAGCGAGGGAGGAGCACGGCACAGGGTCAGTTTACCCAGGGAGATCCATCCCCAGCTGGCGGCTGCAGCTTCCAACAGAGCCTCTGAGCACAGGCTGTCAGAGGGCCACTAAACAGCCCTGGGCCTGGAAAGTGCATCTCAGGGCACTGTGTGCAGGACTCCCAGAAACAAGCTCCTTCTCCACAGCTGCCTGGCAGCCCTGGCCCTTGCTGGGCTCACAGACCAGGCCCCTTCCCTGCTCCCAGGGAGTCACGAATAAAAAGAAAGTATTGATTGTTCAAATGAGATAGGTCACTTTGGCTGCTTCCTGAGCTGATCTGGGAGCTTGAGCTCCATTCACAATCCAGAGTCACTCACTTGTTTTTTTGGGGGGGGGGGGCAGTCACTGGATTCATGATATAGAGGCAGGATAAGGGAGGGGATTTGATTCCCTAACCCGGTGGCCTGGATGCTCACTCTTCCCCAGAGGACCAACACCTCACTCACGAGTCAACTGGGTGGACCCCAACATTCTTATCTTTCTTTCTAGGTAAGAAAAATGTGTCATAGTAAACCCCCCAACATTTCATGCAAATCTTAAAGGGGCACGGTGATGTGGGCTAAGGTGTCAGACAGCACCTCTCATGTCGCCTCCATTCTAGATCCCCCAGGGGCCAGAGGAAGGGAGCTCCTGGCCTGAAGACTGCCACTGCACTAGTGAACTGGGATCTAGCGGTATGCTGGTGATCTAAGCCCCAGCTCATCACACCTGCCTGCCCCCTGGTAACAACAGTGGTAGCAGTATTTACTAAAATTCCTACTTCTATCCCACCCTTTTCTGAGTATTTATTATGAACCACACGTTATCTCATTAATTCCTCACAAGAGCCCTCTGAGATAGGTATTCTTATCATGCCCATTTTATAGATGAGAAAACTGAGTCATTAGAGGTGGAAGATGACTTGTCCCTGTAGTAGCTGATGCAAACAGAAACATCTACTTCCTTGGCCCATGTCATTAACCTCGCAAGGCTCAAAGAGCAGAAAGTCCAGTGTATGTGAGGCAAGAAGACGGTGCACTAGTGAATTTTTCTAAGGGTGGGAGCTGGTGAGCAAAACTCAGCATGGGCAGCAGGGTCCCTGGAGCAGCTTCCAGCCACCTAGTGTGGCCAGAGATGAGGACGAGGAACCCCATCACGAGAGAAGTGGAAACCGTGAGAGTTTGGTATCCCTCTGTGTCTGCACGTTAAGAAGATGAAAGGAGTACTTGGAAAGGCTGATAATTTCAAATTTTATGTTAATTGGGTTCTTTAAAAAATTTCTGTCAAATTGCTTACATGTCTAAGTTTTAAGAAAAAAGAAGTTCACAGATGATAGGCCCCTGGGCCAGAAAAGAGGCTAAAAAATGCTACTACTCGGCCTTGCCCTTGGACCTGGGGATGTGGGAAGCGTGCTCGGCACATAGCTCTCCGCATGCATCCTCTCCGCAGACCCTGTGGGGAGCTCCAGGAGGCAGCTGATGAAGGCACCAGCTCCGTGCTCTGTGCTCCAGGTGGAGGCACGCCAGTCATTGGCCTTCCCCATTCTGCTCTGCCTCCCCTTCCCTCAGAGCCACTGGCGTGGATGTACACAGGTTGGGGAGGCTTGTTCCGTGCTCAGGACGCTGCTACCCCACACCAGACCAGACCATGGGAGCTTTGGAAGCAGGGTTTCTGTACCCCGATTCCTTCTTGGCCTCCCTAGGGCACAGAGCAAGCCCAGACCGGGGTCCTGGTGGATTTGCTGATTGGCCAACTGGCCTGAGGGTCTACTTCCCAGACCCTTGCTGGTGAGCAGCTCAAATTCTGAAAAGTCTGCCAGGAAGTCGGCTCTTTGTGACTCAGACTGTAATTCCCCGTAGAAACAAAGCCATTGATGGTCATGGGTCTGTGTGGCTAGACCACAGAGGCCAACTTCATAATCTAGCTTGTTGCATCGTGGTACAAAAGCTCAAATTACGTGCATTGCCGCTGGAAGGTCTGCAAGGTCTGCAAGGTGAGTAGGAGGAAGAGGAGAGGGAATGGGTCCCTTCTGTTTCTTGGTGCTAGAGCCTGTGTTCGGCCAGTTAAGCATTCTCGTGTGTGTGTGTGTGTGTGTGTGTGTGTGAATTAAGGGGAGGCTGGCTGAGTATTTAAATCAACAAATCTGGAAACCAAGACCGTTGGCTTTGATGAGTACAATTCCTGAGCTGCGCGTAGGGTGCCGTCCCACCAGTTGCTCCTAGTCAACCCAGTACGTGCCCACGGCACCAGAAACGAGGGTCTTCTGGAAGTGGCACCCTGCCTTGGCTTCTCTTCCCATCTCCTCTACTGCTCTGATGGCCGCCCTGGGCAGGGGCAGGAGGGACCTGAACGTTACCCTGAAGCCAAGCCCAAGAACTTTAGAGAGACTCTCCAAGCTTAGTGTCTATTAAGGTCAGGGCTTGGACAGTCCAACCAGAACTCATAGCTTAAGCATTGCCATTGATCATTCATTCCTTCAATAAAGGATGCTTTACCAGTCCCATCCTTTTGTGGGGGATAAATGCCAGTTAAAACGCGAGGGCAGGCTTCCCCTATGTTCTTCATTTGCTCACTCATGGAGCTTCCACTGAGGAACATCCGCTCTGTGCTCAGATACAGTGAGGGCTGGGACTTCTCAGGCTGAGGCTTTGTCAGCGCTCAGGCCCTCAGGGGAGACAGGATGGCCTGGAGTTGGGCAAGGGCCTTGTCCCTGACTGTGCAGCGGTATGGCTTCACTGGAGAGCTGTCTGTGATGCTCTAACACACTATTATCAACTGTTTTTTCTTCTGTGGGTTGGGTGCTATGCTGGGTGCTGGCCATGTTCAAACGGGGAACTCAGCATTCCTGCCTTTAAGGGGAGACATTTGTGGTTGATTAATTGTGGTAAGAGTTACAGAGAAGAACTTAGGGGGTGGTGTGAGCAGGGATGGAGGCTCCAGGGCCCTCAGGCTTGGCTGGAGAAGGCTTCTGGAGGACATGTGCCTGAATCTTCTCCAAAGTGGGCAAGTCAGGTGAAGAAGAGAGGAAGGACATTCTAGACAGAGAAATTGCCTTAGTCATGGAAACAGAGTCAGGAAACTATATGGAATGTTCAGGAATTGAAAGGAGCTTGGGGTAAGTGAAGCAAAGACAGGTGAGAGGGGCATGGGGGAGATGAAAAGATGGGGAATATAGGGGAGAAGGCAGAGGCTGAGACATGGCCCCAAGCACTAGCCAGGTCTGGCATGTTGGGGGTCTGGCAGGGGGTCCCCCCAAGAATAGCCAAGGGCCGGGGCTAGGGCAGTGATGGCAGGGATGGGAAGGAGGACACGTGGGGAGCAGTCAGGAGGGAGTTTGGGTGAGACCTGGCAGTTGGCTAGCTACCGAGTGCATTAAGCGCCTTCCCTGTGCTGGGCTAGCAGTGGGGTAGGGGAAAAAGAGGGGCGTCTGGGAAGCACCCCAGATTTCAGGCTTGAGACACTGAGGGGTGGTGAAATCCTCTGGGATTGGGAACGCTGGAGGAGGAACAAGTCCAGGGATGACTCTGGTGGAAGTGGAGGGATGGGAAGGCTGGCGGGGTGGTGGTGGTGGGGTGTCCACCCAGGTGGAGGGGGCGGGATGGAGCCTTCCAGGTCGGGAAGGAGACAGAAGGAAATGCTGCAGGGACAGACAGAGGGAATAAACATGAGACTCGACCCTCTTCCCTGAGTCCAGACGTTCGAGTTATGAGACCCAGAGCTGTCCATCGGGCCCCAGACGCGGTCCCTCTTTGCAACCTCACCTCAAAGGAATCGAGCCACATCAATGACTCACTGACTGTTGATGATCAGTGATCAGATCCAGGCTCTGTGGCCAAGGAGCTTCTTCCCCAATTTAGCAGATGGTGGCGCCAGTAATTCTCCCACTGGCTGTCCTCGGACCCCTGCTGTCAGCCCACACCGAGGAAGAGGAAGAGGAAGCCGAGTGGGTACTTGTCAGGATGAGAAAGAAGGAAGAAACGTACAGGGGCATCTAAAGCAATTTCCATCTGCCTGGGCTTCCTGCGAGGCCGTGGCTGCCCACCCACCCCATGCTCCTCTCCCAGAGGCCACTTAAGGGTGCTCCGATCAGGGGTACCACGGCTTCTCCTTGTTTCTACTCCTCTGCCCAGGGCTCCAAAGGAGCTCGGAGGGTTCCAAGAATAGGAAAAGTGGGAAGCCCGATACACAGCTCCTCAGATGAAAACCCGGCAATTGCATTTCATGCTCCTCGGAGGCTCCCCAGCCCCACTCCTTGGCAGCATAATTACAGATGCCTCCCTCCTTACAAACCCTTCCTACGCACCGCATAAAGGAATACAATTTCTGGCTGTCCAAATTACAAGAGACCATAAT
Organism: Vulpes lagopus; assembly: GCF_018345385.1. Lineage (NCBI taxonomy): Eukaryota > Metazoa > Chordata > Mammalia > Carnivora > Canidae > Vulpes > Vulpes lagopus. The sequence goes on from NC_054828.1 coordinate 115,648,815, forward strand.
GCACAAAAGCAATAAACACAGGTTCTAACAGCAATCAGATACCACTTATCGTAAACAATGGTTTTTGTGATTTATTGCGTTTGAAGCAGGTTCAGCATTACTCCTTAGAAGATTTGGTTATTCTTGTTTTCAAGCAGAGTTGCCGGCAGCCAGCTGACGTCAGAAAAAATTGCTCAAGCGCAGCAGATTTTTAAAAATAGGGCCAATGTGGTGTTAAAATAATAATAATAGAAAAATTGGAGTGGCTGTAGGCTGATGTGGAAGTCTAAAGACAGAGCCACTGGGAGTTTGAAGGCTCCCCTGCTAAAGCCCATGCATCCTCAGTAGGTCCCGAATGAGGCTCACCCTCACTTCCTGATGCCCAGGGCTTCCGATCCCTCCCACTGTCCTCCTGTCCCCTGAGTGACGTGGGAGGGAGGGGGAGGAGATCAGTAACCAGAGTGGGCCAACTGACAGTTCGGATTAACACATCAAGCTGTTCAGCTGCTCGGCTTAGGCCTCAGTTAGCTCTGGTAGTCAGATACGAGGTGAGTACAGAAAAGTCAAGTTCAAACAGTGCAACTGGGCCAAGAAGTCTGCAGTGATTATCCAGAAGGAAATCGACTCCGTTCTAGAAGGATCAATCTCCTCTCTTCTCTCCTGGACCCCGTCTCGTCCACTCTGCAGGGAAGGTGCTATGGATACTGTCATGAACAGAGGCTGGCAGCGGAGGCTGGGATGGGCTGACAATAAGGAGAATGCCCACCCAGCTTGGAGCAAGAGCTTTCAAAGTGGGTTCAGAGGCATCCTAGGATCCCCTGTGGGAATTTCAGGGGCTCCTGGAGGAGGTCCCCCCTGATTCAACCAGGGAGCTCTGCTTTTATTAATTGTCTCTAATGGATTTCTACACGATTGTTAGAAAAAAAAAATTGGATTAGAGAACTAATCCCCAAATAGGAGTCAGTGCCTTCTGCCTCTTTGATCTTTCTCCTCCTCTCTTTGAATCCACCATTTTGCCATGATTTTAAAGCAAAAGTAAAGGGAAGCCTGGCTCACTGCCAGGCCAGGGGACAGTGAGAACCTCTGAGAGGAAGCGTGCTCCCATACTGCGTGGCCCGTGAACTGGGACTTGGTTCTGAGGGAAACGGAGTGACTAGTGTGCATTCGGGACACTGCCTCGCAGGAAGCACCATTTCCACTGCACAAACAGAAGAGTTTGCTCCAGAATCTCCAGGAGCTGGAAGAGACACTCTCTACCCAACCTGTAGTACCCTTGGGACTGAAGGAGTTTGCACATGTGCACCCACATGCACCCACGCATGCACATCCTCAGCCCTGCCCCTTGCAGGAAGGCTGAGACCCCACGCTGGCTGATGCTTCATTTAGTCTGGGGGGGGGTGCAGGTGCGAAGCTTTCTTGCCTTAGTTTGGAGCAGAGAGCAGAAAAATCACTGAGCTATACAGAGCACGGTAAGGAGAATGGATGTTAGTGACTACCCAGTCCCTAGGGAACAGCCATGATCTCTTGTTTGAAGTGATTCTCAGAACATCACTCACCCAGGTGGAAAAAAATATATTGATCACGAACATTTATTGCAGACTTATATTCCAGGCACTACTGTAAACCCCTTTCATGATTAACTTATTTAATGTTCAATGCACGACCATGCCATAGGTAGGAGAGTAACTTGCCAAGCTCACGCAGCCGGTAGGTGTGAACACAGTTCCCGAGTCCACGGGCCTCACGGCACTTCCTGCCCATTTCTATGCATGTCTTTTCCCATCAAGAGGCTTGCACAGTTCTGTGTGGTCTCCTGTCAAGTCTCCGCTGGCTGCGATCGATATGCGTATGGGAAGATAGGTGGGATGGCTGTCAGTGAAGACAACCACAACAACACTCACCAGCTGGAGTCAGAAGTCACCAACAGTGCCCAAACCCGTCCCATCTGCTGTGGGCCACCGAGCCTCCTTCCTGCTGCACATCTCTCTCCCAGAGAGAGAGAGAGAGAGAGAGAGAGACAGAGAGAGAGAGAGAGCCAGAGACAGAGAGACAGAGAGAGAGCCACCATGGCCACACACCTCACCAAACGTCCCAAACCTCCAAGTCAGTAGACCTTTGCTGAGTGTTGATGCGTCAGGCACCAATACCCCATTCCAAGACCGCAAAACGGGAATTTCAGAAAAAAAAAATAATAAAATTTGCTTTTTGGTAGGTAACGACAAAGGTGGTACACTGTTCAGAGATACTCTTAACACCAAGATAAGTTTTAATACAGAGCCTCACATCTTCAAGCTTCTCTATCCTAACGTATTTCCAGTCCTTGGCCTTGAATCGTTTCTATGCAGAGGGAGATGTGAGCAATCTCGCCCTCTAGGACTGCTTCCCCATGCTTCCGACTTCCCGGAAGTCTCCTTCCTTCCAAGTTACCATGGCACTTTGGTCTGTGTTGTGCAATTGGTCACTGGATTATACCCTGTATTCTGTGTTCTATGATTGTTCAAACAGATCTTGTTTCTTCGACTGGGAATGTCCTTGAAGGTGGAGAACTCTGTCATCCCCATGGCCACCCCTCCAACCCCCCCCCCCCCCCCCAATAGCAGAACTTCAGAAGTCCTCAGAATCACCTGGGGAGCTAATTTAGTTTATTTAAATGTCAAATCCTAAAGCCACACCCCTAGAGATTTTGCCTCAGTGGATTTGGTGTGTACCTCAGGAATCCACATTTTTATGTAGTGTCCTAGATGCCTCTGATGTTGGCAGTCTCAGGTTCATGTTCTAGGAAACCTTGCTAGCATACCTCTCCAGGAGAGCATCCGCCTGGGCAGAACTGTGTCCCCCCACCAAATTCATACACCGACGCTCTAATCCCCAGTGGCTCAGATTGTCTCCCTATTCGGAGACAGGGTCTCTACAAAGGTAATTAATTACAATGAGGTCATTAGGGTGGACCCTCACTCAACACAACCGGTGTCCCTATAGGAAGAGGAAATCTGAAAGCCGACATAAAGGCTTTGGGAGAAAACGGTCATCTGCAAACCCAGGAGAAAGGCCTGGCACAGATCACTCCCTCATGGCCCTCAGAAGAAACGGACCCTGCTGATACCTTGACTCTACCTCCAGAATTGTGAGAAATAGAGGTCCATTGTTTAAGCCACCAGGCAGTGCTACTTTGTCGTGGCAGTCCCTGCAAACTAATGCCGCATCCACAGCAGATATTTTGCAATTTTCTTTTTCTTTCTTTTTTTGTTTTTTTGGTCCAAACTCATCTTTGCCAAACTTTTTCACTGCCCTGAATTCTTCACTGGGTATTCCTCCCCCAGGGCTGTGACCTGTTGTCACCCAAAAGTCTGCCAGGCCCGGCTCAGCATCCTGGCGTCAGGGCAGATGATGGCTTGGGAAGGCATCTCTCACTAGCTGCACACCTGCCGGGCCTTGGGATCCCGCCACGGTGCTTCTCCCCATGGTCAGCAGGAGCCAGCCTCCCCCGGAGCTCCAGCTTCTCGTCACTGCCACCAGCCGGGCACTTAACTCTGCTCTCCAGGGCTAGGGGCCACCAGCTCATGTCGCCTCCTCCGAAAGGGTGTGACTGCCACTCTGCCTCCCAGATAAGCCAGGCATTATCACCTGGAAGGCCTGGCCAGTGACAAACAGGGACTCTATGCGCAGACCTTGGGAAGGTGGCACCTCTATTTGTGCCTGTGTCTGTTTGGGAGACAGGCAGGCCAGCAGCAAAGCTTGTTGGGACTCCTCTCATGGTGCCTGCCACCCCCACCACGCCTGGGGTGGTGTATCAAGCTGTGCTCACAGCCAGGGCAGAGTTTAAAAAGGGGCTCCTAGGACACCAGCCCCAGAAATTGCAGTAAACTCTGCATGCCAGACGAGGGGGTGGCTCACCACCAAACCACAGCAGCCACAGTGGCCACCGGTCACACTTCTTGGTAAGGACTCCTCCACCCTCTGGACATCTTGTGTGTTTCTCAATTCATCCCTCGCCACAACGACTAGAAATAAGCTTTTCTGCAGGCAAGATTTAAACGAGCTCTCCTGTCACCGAGCACATGGCCTCACACTGAATAAAGGGTCTTTAGAATGCTCAGATCCACCTTCTTCTCATTTCCTTCTCTCCTTGATCCTGTTTTCTCCCTGGGGTATGGGTGTCTGTGCAGCCAGTGTGATTAACTCAGCCGGGACTATAATCTCAGGAAGGAATGGAATGGAAATCATTTTTGGAATATAAATCAAATAGGATTTCAGTTGAAGTTATTTAAAAGAAATTAATTGACTTGTACTCGCCACAATACACTGATAAGAGTTCATTGCCAGACCCATCAGGAGTAATGAAAAAACAGTTAATAAAATTCAGCTGTCAAAAGCAGCCTGCGCAGGCTCTCCGGGGATGTCCCACAGCCCCCGGGTCGCAGGGGGTGGAGCACACCGGTTTGTAGGGGCCAAGCTCAGGCTTTGCTGAATTTTTCTCTTGTGTGGGATTACTTGAGTTTTAATACTGTAAGATTCTTAGGGCTGAGACTTTTTCCCAAGCTGCTTTGTATTTCTATATAGCACCATGCACATATTAAATCACAACCGAAGGAAGGATGCTGGCGAGATAAGAATGGTTTTGCATTCAGTAGTTTGGTTTTTCTGGTTTTTTTTTTTTTTTTTCATTTGCAAGGCCTTCTAAAGAGATATTTCTCCTTCCCCTTATTGACTATAAATGACCTTAAGGAGGAGGGAGTGGCAATATTTAATTAAACACATCTTCGCCTCCTCTCCCCTACTCTCCCAAATCCAAGGAGGAGAATAAGTTATGAACTTGAAAAAACCATGCATGTGCAAAGGAAAGGGAAAGGGGAATTTCTATACTGCAGTATAAATGCAAGACCCTGGACTTGGCGGCCAGCCCCAGCACCCTGTGCAGTGCTTCCCAGCCCACGTGGGCATCAGTTGCCATTCTCATCAAAGATGTGAGCCCTTGCAATACAGGAGCAGAAATCACCCCATGTCTCTAGGACTCCATCAGCCACAGCCTTCTGGACAGCAGAGCAGCTGCTTCCTGTTCTGAGCTCCTCTCTTGATTTTTCATTTTATTTTGTAGTGGCAGCCTCAAGCCAGGCAGCATTCTAGGCACGTGCCAAGCAGTAACTCATGTGATCTTCACAGAGGCCTTACAAGGAGGTGCTTTTAGTGCACTGAAGTGGGTCCCCCCACCCCATTCATATATTGTAGTCCCAACCCCAATGTGATAGTTATGTGGAGGTGGGGCCTTGGGGGAGGCGATTAGCTTTAGATGAGGTCATGAGGGTGGAGCCTCATGGAATGAGACAACAGGATTAGTGTCTCTTTAAGAAAGGATGCCAGACAGCCAGGTGAGGCTGCCATGGGAGGAGAAGGTGAGAAGGCAGCCAGCTGTGAGCCAAGAAGAGGGCATTCACCAGAAAGTGGCTGGGCCAGCACCTTGGTCTCAGACCTCCAGCCTCTAGAACAGTGGGCAAATACATTTCTCTTGTCTCAGACACCCAGTCTGGTATTGGGTTACAGCAGCCTGAGCTGGCTAATGCAGGTGGTACCATTGTATCACCCCTATGGGTGAGGAAGCAGAAGCAGAGAACCGAAGACACTTGCCCAAGGTCACATTGCAAGTGGCAGAGCCAGCCCCTGGGACCAGAGGTCTAGCTCCAGTCTCTGCTTTCGAATCATGGAAGCTGACTTTTGCTATATTAGGTTGTGCTTTACGTTAAATGTCCCCACAAAAAGTCAATGTGATTGGGAATTGGCTTACCACATTGCTCGTACTAAGTCACGGGCCATGGGACCCCCAGGTGGGAATTCCATACGTGGGCAGGCCTGACGAATCTGCTTGGGACAGGGCACCACATCAAGGCTTTGGGTTTTTATCTGCAAAGTGGAGGAACCCCACAGCAGGGATGTTGTGGCAGATTGTAATCTCACACTCTTTTAAAACCTCATCCCTCACCCACCAAGAAGTAGAGTCTAAATTCCCTCTTCTTGAATCTAAGAGGACATGTGATTTGCTTGTAACCAACAGAACAGAGCAGAAGAGACAAGGTGTGCTTTTCAAGGCTAAGCATCAAAGGCAATGTGCTGCCTTTGGGACACACCTGGTCCCCCAGCACCGAGCTTCCATATAAGAAGTGTACCTGCCTTGAGGCGGCTACAGTGTGAGGAATCCCAGGCAGGCCCAGAGGAGAGACAGAGAGACGTTCCCATTCACAGCCTGTCCACACTAGCCATAAGAGAGAGGATGCCTCTGGATGATTCCAGGCAAGCTCTCCCTGCTGTGCCTGATCTAGAGTCTTGACCCAGACTCTCTCTCTCTCTTTTTTAAAGATTTTATTTATTCATGAGAGACAGATATATATATACCAGAGAGAGAGAGAGAGAGAGAGAGAGAGAGAGAGAGAGAGGTAGAGACCCAGGCAGAGGGAGAAGCAGGCTCCATGCAGGGAGCCTGACATGGGACTCGATCCCCGTTCTCCAGGATCATGCCCTGGGCCGAAGGCGGTGCTAAACCGCTGAGCCACTGGGGCTGCCCTGACCCAGACTTAACAAAAATGGTTGTCCGCACACCTAGGTTTGGAGGGGCTGGTTATACAGCAACAATGACAGTTCACATGGTCTCCCTGGTGCCTGCTTTTCACCACTCCATCCTTGTGCTCAGCATCAGGCCCTTGGAGGCTGGGCCCAGACCCCCGCTGGGGAGCTGAAAGGAGGGTCTGAGGGACAGTGGACAAATAAGATGGCAGGAGCAAATGTGCTGCTCTGGTTGAACTTCCAAAGGCCAGGCCCGAACAAGGGCCTACTGAACTGCCTACAGTACACACATCGGTCTGGGTTTCTTGAATCAAGACATGGGTTAAGACACACCAGAGCAGATGCCAAAAATTTAGACCAAAGAAAGTCACCTCTTTCTAGAGGCTCTACTAACTCAGGAAGCTGAATCCCTGGAGATATTTGATCCCCAAAAGCGAGCTGCCGTGATCATAGGATGTGGAGCAGGAGGGGAAGGATGTATGTCCCACTGTCACACTGCTTGGAATTGGGCTGGCATGGAGCCAGTTTGTGGCAGAGATAAGACATGTGTAATCCTATTATCTGGCAGGTCAGAACATACAGACTCATCTCTACAATGGGCACTTCTCCCTCTCCAGTTTTTTATCTTTTGTCTTAAATGTTCTGCAAGTCTTTTGTTATTTTCCTGCCCCTTCTCTATAGGATCCTGACACTTGTGGTGCTCACAGGCTCTCAGGAGTGCCAGCAGGTGCACAGACAGCAGGGCACTCCATGCAGCCCCACACAGGGCAGTGATGGGAAGCCTGTGGGAGATGCAGTCACGGCTCTGCTCAGAACTCCAGGGTGGGCTCCATTCTGGCTTTGGAATGGTTTGGAGTGGTTTTTCTGCATTGCATAAAATGAATCTGAACCACCTGAATCTGGGAGGTTTTCTGGCATTAACTCAACATCCAGTTGTCCAAGAACACTTCTGCCCTGCTCTGCAGGTGCCAGCGGTACAGTGAGCACTGGGGCCAGGTGCAGAAGGTAGGCTTCAAGGGGGCTCTGCTTCCAACTCGCCTGCTCCCCTGGTCCTTTGAGGAGCCAGTCTGTTGAGGTTTGGGCTCTTGGGTGCTGTGATGGTGTCCCACCACACCTTTTCTGAGCTGGACCCAGAAAAGGAGCTGGTGAACCCTGGAGGAGAGGCAAGTGCTGGGGAGCCAGATGGCCTACTGGTGTAATACTCTTTGTCTTTACTTCCCTCGTGCTCTCTCATGGCCCTGGGTAGAGCCCCTTCATATGTTCTAGCCTGATCTCAGCAGCCACAGGGAAGAAGGTAATGGCCCTGAATACCCATACTTAGGCCAAAGAGCAGTGGGAGTCCTTGTCCTTGACCTAGGACATGGCCTGCAGGAGAAGTGACCCTTGGGGGATAAGAATCGGTTTGAGACTCCTGAGCACCACTCTGGAGGGTCAGGGCTGATTTTGCCAAGGAAGGCAGAATTTCACGGCACAGGCAGCAGGACAATGTGTCTGCAGGCCACATGTGGGGAAGGGTCAGTCAGGACATGCGCCTTCCATTCCTTCAACTGCATGAAGATAAGCAGCTCTGTTTCCTAACGAATGACCTGTTAACGAGGCCAGCTGCCCAGCCTGTTGGAAAATGAACCACTAGGGGCAGGAACGGGCTCCAAGTCATGCCCATCTGGAGTATGTCTGGACAATGCCTACCATTCCTGGGGAAGTTTGCATGTTTCTCCTCATTTTCTTGAGAAGACGAAAGGTGTCAGGTGTTCACCAGCAAAGTGCTCTGGTTGCTGTGGAGGCTGGCGTGAGGCTGAGCGATGAAGCCGGTTCCCCTGAGAGCTGCCCTGTGGTCAGCCACCGGGCTGACCTGATTAGCTTGGCTGGGACCTGCCTGGCAAGTGACAGGTGGAAGGTCCTTGTTAGAGACCCCAGGGGTCCAGAGGTGGTTTCCAAACTGGGTCAGGTGTCCTCCGAAGCCCACCCTCCAGGTGTCTGTAACATCAATCCAGTCCACGCACCAGGCCATGTCCCCATTCTCTTCCCAGCAACAAAAGGGGCGTTTACTCACAAGTCAGCATCTGGGAGGGCCTGTGCACCACCCCTGAAAATACCTCTTCTGGTCACCCAGAGCACCAGGTTCTGTCCACCTGCCTGTTGGAGGTTCTACAACCTCCTGGATGATGGGGCTGAGGGGGAACAGACAGGGCCAGGGTTTTGAAAGCTTGTTCAGGAGGCAGAGATGGAGCAGAACAGGCACGGTGGCAACCAAAGTCAGAGTGTAGGAGGTCTCTCAAGGGTCAGCAGACAATGCAACTGGAGTGTTCACTAAAAGGGGTGGACAGAGAGTGACCAGGATGGTGGGTTCGGAAAGCAGGGGTGCAGTGTCAACTTTGCAGGAGAGGAGAGAGCTGGTAGGAGTGCCCAAGTGGCTGAGCCAGTGCCCATCATGGCCTTATCTCACCTGGAAGAGAGCCTCCTAGCACACTGTGCACACTTTGGGAGGAGACCCCGCCCCTGTGTGGTGGGAGTTTGGGGGCAGCAGTCACTGAGGCCCAGAGATGCTCAGGGACCCACCTGCCAGGACAAGGTTAGTCTCCTCTGACACCTCTGCTCCCCACCCTCCCAACTCCTGGTCACAGGGCTCTCCACCCTAGCTCTCTTGTCAGCACCTGGCCCTCAGTTTCCTAACTTGGAAAGCAAGAGAGAGGTAGGGTGAACAATGCATCTCCCCAAGTGAGAAAATGTCAAGAACGGTGTCTGAAAGGCCGGCATGGCAGCAGACTAAGTGTTCCAGCAGAAGGGAGGAGAGAAACTAAGGGTGTTTATTCCCTGCGCGAAGATTAAAGGCAGAAAGACCTTCTGAAAAAGACTGCCTCTTGGGGGCAGGTTGGCAGATCAAAGCCACGACGCGCCCACCAGTGGAGGTTTGAGACGGCTGCCTGGGAGACGAGGCCACTGGACCACTGATGGAGACTGGGGCGGGGGGGGCCCGGGGCTCACCCACTGGCAGGCAGGGCTTCAGACCACAGGCCAGGGGCCTCAGGGACACAGCTGCCTGGCCGCAGGCCCCACACTGTGGGCAGCACATGCCAGCTCCCCCAGGGAGCATCACACTACAGGCCGAATCAGTGGTGCCCAGCCCCGGCACTAGAACCAGACCAAATCTGTGGCCCAGCCCCTTCTTCGGGCCCAACTTATGCTCATCCCCCACTCCCCCCACCCCACCAGTCCCAGCTGCAATAGGAGCTAGGACCCCATTTCGGGGAGGGCCCTGAGCCTGGCCCCAAGTCTCCCTTGATGACAACCCTAGGGACTGCCGCTGGGCTCCAGAGGGCACGCTGCCCAGTGGAACAGAGCTGAGTCCTCACCTGTAGCTCTAGGCCTAGGACAGCAGCAGGATCCCTAGCCTCTCCCCTGCCAGGAGAAGCGGGTGCACCAGCACACGTGTCCCCGCGCCTGCCACTCACTCACCAGCACCCTCTGCGGTGCCTCTCACACCCCTGTTGCAGAAAGCTCAGGCTGGTGGGGTATCACTTATGCTCTGAACGCTTTCCAAATGAGTGGATTTTCCAGGGAATTGACATTTGTCACTTTAAGCACTAAATATTAATTTTTTAAAAATATTTTTTTTGGGGGGGCAGAAAACACTTTTGAAATGTATTATAAATTTGTCGGGCCCTGCACATAACACATAGAACACATATTCTCTTCCCTTCGTGACCGGGAATTGTTCTCAGGAAGACCCATTTCTGGCCTGAGCTGTCGCTGGTAGAGCTCCCACGTGTCCTGAAGCCCTGGAGCCCTAAGGCCCTCATGGAGCATCCAGAAGAACACGGTGTGGCCCGTTTTGTGGAGCTCACTGGTTGATTCAGAGAGTTCTTTTCTGAGATGTTCCCAGCCCAGTGGACTCCTTTGGGCTGGAACGAGAGGCTCCCAGTGGAGGAGGAGGAAGGATTCAGGTACATAGAAGCATTTGGTAATTTACAGGGCCTGGAGGGCCGGCCTGTTCTCCACTGAAACAGGGAAAGCAATAAGTTGCAAGACCATGTGTGAGGACAGAGATGCTGCACTCTGAGGTCTGCGTGCCTCTTCTTCTTCTTCCTTCCTCATAGCAGCTGCCTCTGGGGGTCAGGGCCCTCCTTTCTCACCTGTGGCCTTACTTCATTCCTGGGGATCTGGGTGAGAGCCAGAGCATGGACAGGGCAGCTCCTCTGAAAGAAGGCACAGGGGTAGCCTGGGTGGCTCGGCAGTTTAGCGCCGCCTTCAGCCCAGGGCGTGATCCTGGAGACCCAGGATTGAGTCCCACGTCGGGCTCCCTGCATGGAGCCTGCTTCTCCCTCTGCCTGTGTCTCTGCCTCTCTCTCTCTCTCTCTCTCTCTGTGCCTCTCGTTAATAAATAAATAAAATCTTTAAAAATTAAAAAAAAAAAAAAAAGAAAGAAGGCACAGGTGCCTCTTGGCCGTGGGCCCTGAGACTCCCTTTTGCTGTCTTCTTTCTGGATAAGTGAGGTCGCGCAGTCTGAGCTGGGCTAGCAGGGCTGTCGTGTGGTGACGGCAGACATGAGCCTTCTGCATGAAGCATAAGCCATTGATGGCACAAGCACTACCCATGGCCATTTCTGTAGTTCCCAGTCTGAGTCTCTAAAACCTACTAAACTTTCACCAATGTTATCTGCAGTGATCACAGCAGACATTTAAGTGACCAGTGATAACAAAGGAATTGTGAAGCCACAGAGGGTCATGCTGAGGTGACCTCTGACCTTTGTTCCAAACTTCACCTGGATGGGGCGATTGGGTCATAGGCCAGGGAGGGACCTGTCAACGGTCAGGGGGATGACAGAGGCATCCCAGTCCAGGGCTGGGTGTGCCAGTCCCAGGCCACCCCCTCCACTTGCTACAAGCCCACCCATCTTAGCATCTTAATCATTTATACCTTTAACTCTCCTGCCTCAGGGTAATTTTATAAAGGGCATGATTGTGACATTCAAACAAAGCACACATATTCTTAGGTTATTTTCCTTGATATAAATCCTTATGATTAAATAGGAGAATATAATTATAGGAAAGAGTCAAAAAAATTAAAATTGAAAAAAAAAAAAAAGAAGTCGTTCTTCCAATCTTGGCCACCCCTCAAAGACTTGAGTCCTGATGGAGTGTTAGGGAGCAAACCAATGAAGTCAACTGCAGGAGGTCACAGGGGAGAGACCTGACCTAGAAGGGGCTTGGCCACACCTCAGCCTGGCGCTTTGTTCACTTCTATCTTGTTGTAGCTGACCGCCTGAATGCTTCTCTCTGAGAACACCCATGGTGCCTAGCACAGTGCTGCTGCCGACGCACTAGACAGAGGGACAGATCGGAGAGTTTGACAGGGAACCCACGGCAGCTCCTGTGAGAAGATGGAGTTGCCATCAACATCGTGGAATGAGACACACATGGCATCTCAAGAGGCAAGCAAAGTGGCTACAGTAGCATGAGACGGAGAATCAACTGGGCAGTCAGGTGGGTTTGCAGGCATTTTATTTTGTAAGGATCAGAGGGATGGAGGCATACAGAAGCCACAGCCATCCCTGCCCTCTGCTAGAGCCCCTGAGAGCTGTCCGCTCCTCAGAAGCCAGAGAGTCTGGGGCCAAAGAAAAAAAAAGAGTTGGGGTGGGTGAGGTGGGCCTGGGGTACTGCTGAAAAGTGTGACTCCCTCCCAAGAGAACCGCCCACCAGTGAGCTTCCAAGCCGCATAGCAGCATCTCAGGAACACACTGTTCTCTTTGTTGGGGCAGAAATATGTTCGATGCTGATTATGCAGGCCGACGAGCAGGCCTCTCTCTCTCTCTAATCTGGAGCCCTCCTGCTCAGCAGGCACAATTGCATGCAAGCAATCCTGGAAAAAGCACAGAATGAATTTTCTTGCCATCCATTGTTCTCGAGGTATTGCGAACGTCTGAGATTCCAGGTGTGGAGGTGTGCGGCTGATGAGACTTCAGACGACCTCCAAGTCTGAGCCAGGGGGCTGGCAACCTCTGGAGCAGGTCCCTCAGGCTTGGCCACCACAGGGGCTCCCAGGAGCCAGCCGCAGACCTTTCTCAGAGGGGGTCCTTTCTCGGTTTCAAAATGCAGGTGATGTTTTAAATTAAAGCCATGAATTAAAATGCACGTGACAAACCAACCATTCAGCGGTTGCTTCTGGAGTAGGGGGTTGCCTGGGAAGGGGCGGGGGGGGGGACTTCCTGATGTAAACATTTGTTTTCTTGATAGGGACACTGGGTTACAGTGATGTCTGCATTTGTTGGCACCTCAACGATGGAACCCTCCCCCTAAGAGCTCAGCATTTCCTTACAGAGAAGTTACATTAAACACTGTTATTTAGAGAGGAGCTTCAGGGGGGGGTGGGGGTGGTTAAGGAATTCTGGAACGATGAGTTTTCCAGATAAAAATGGTAACAGTTTAAAAATCAAAACCATTTTTAGGTTCACTATTTTGAAAGAAAACTAACATGTCCCAACACTGGAAAACTCAGAAAACAAAGCACCGTATTTAAACGCTCTTGCTGACATAGTTTCTTCAACCTGAACACCAATGTTCGCGCTTCACGGTAAGGGCATTACGCTGCTAAGTGCCCTCCTCGGCCACGCTCCCGAGCCGTTTCCACCGCCGCTGGAGCCGGCTCCGTTCTCACCCCCAGTGACTGTGGCCGCACCTGTCCCGCCTCCTGCCGCACACCTGCATCTCACTTAGAGTCGGTTCAACCTGTCTCAGCCCCTGCTCCTGCCTTGGCGAAGCTCAGGGTCTAGACAAGAATGGACCGGGGACCCGAGCCAGGACTGGAAGGGAGACTGGCCCCCTGTCCCTGCTGGGGGTGTCTGGCTTGAGCTAGACTGCCAGCCACGCGCCTCTCAGAGCAGCTCCTGCGTCCCCGATCCCTGAAATGACCCAGTTCATCACAGCGCCGACGCCCCCGAACTACCGCAGGAAGCAATTTCAGCTAATCAAGACGCTCATCAGCTCTCCAGACTGGGCCACAACTTTTCCAGACAGCACACACGGGCCGGGAGAGGCTCCGCGGCAGACAAGCAGATGCTATTTCCACTTTTGTTCTCATTAAACAGTAGCATAATCATGATTTATAAAAATATTCAAATCTTGAAAAGCATGTCAAAGTGCAACCTCGTCAACTGAACTCAAAAAAGCTTCTCACGCCGCGGGCGTGAGATGAAATCTGATTTTTTTTTAGAATGGCCTCAAGATGTGGAGTTGCGGAAAGTAATCAGGTTTTCAAACTCTTTTCTAGGAAATAATTAATTATGTTTCCAAACTCAAAATAGACGGGGTGTTTTCTTTTTTTCTTTTTTTTTTTTTTTATAAACCTAGAAATCAACTTCCCAAACTGTGTTTTAAACCAGAGGAAATGTGTGAAGAGTGGCTTCAAAGTCACAGCTGATCGGCCATCACATAAAAATCATGTCCCCATTCGCAGAGTCTTGTCTGTTTCTCTACCTTTCTGGCCTGGGGGGAGGTGGGTGATGGTCAGGGGGTCTCTAAATCCACAAACCAGGATCTAACACATGATACCAGGTGGTTTGCTGATTTGTAAGGTTTAAACATAGCAGGTAAATACCCCAAATAACAAATTATACTAATAAAGCTTTCTCCACGGCTTCCCTTCACTTACCGTTTCTTTCTCCCGCCTGTACTATTGAAGAGACCCCCTCACTCTTTTCAGACACCTGAAGTCTGCTACTCACATCGAGGCTCAGCTCATGTCTCCCTCTTCCAGGAAGCTTTCCTGGATTCGCTTTCTGTACACTGGTGTCTGGCATGACTGCACCACCTTGCGTCCTTCCTTGCTAACACTGTCTGAGTAACTTGTACCTCCCGCCCAGACTATGCTGGGAAGAGTCTCTCCTTTAGGGCAGAGATGATGGCATTCACTGTTCCCTTGCTGGGGGACAGCACAGGGCCTGCTGGACAGCTGGCATCAATACATATCTGTGGGTTTAAGGAGAGTCCTCATATAAGTTAATTATTCTTACAATGCTAAACCCACAGCAAATGCTCTTAAAGAACCATTAAGCCTTCTATCCTAGGAAAAGCAAACACCCCCTACTCATCTGTTTCCACCCTTTTCAGCCAGCGGACAAGGGCTCTATTTCTAGATTAAGGTTCTAGAATCCTAAGCAGCCTATGCAGAAAATCTGTGCCATAAACACAATGAGACTGTTGAGCTATTTCCCTCACTCTTCATTATTCCCTGAGTCCATACAGGGGTCTGAGAGATTCTGGATCTCTAAGTGCTGTCCCACCTGACCCCCTACCCCCATAACATTTACCCTCTTGGGGGGCTGGTGGGGGTAGGCACAGACCAGGTGCTACCTCCACTTCCCCAAAGGTTTCTCCTCATCCTGGGGTTCTGACTGGCTCCCTTCTTTCCCTAGTACCCCTGCCCGCTCCAGGAAGTATGATTGTTGAAAGCAGGAAGGGATTCTGACTTTTCCATCAGTTACCCCAGAGCCCCAGAGCCACTTCACCAGAGCATCCCAAATCCAGCCACTGCTTGGGCCTGGCAGTTCTGGAGCAAGAAAATAAATATCTATCTAGGCGTTCCTAACTTACACCCAAAGAAGGCACACATTTGCAGTGGGAGGGTCATCCGACTGCCTCCATCTGCCCATTTCCTACGAGGGGTGGCAATCAGCCCCTGGATGTCCTCTCCAAACACCCTAAGGAAGAGAGATGTGGTGGCCATTCTGAACTGTTCTATAGGAAAACCTCACCACCCTGGCCAGGAGTGAATCCTGAACAGCCAGAAATGAAACAGAGAGCGTCAACCCAGGTACAGTTTCAGTGAATGTGCCAAAGAAATATAAATAATAATAATGAAGCCTTGCAAAACCACTTCCTCGGACAGCTGAAGCAGAGGAAACTTTGTGTGGCAAGAAAGAAAATGGCTTTGGGGGGATGTGGAGCTTCTTCTCCTAGGCCAAGCACAATTCTTCTGACTACTAAATGGAACGTGCCTGGTTGCGGGGACCTCTGTAAGCATCCAGCCCATTCTGATTTTCAGGATAATTTCTCACTGAGAGCTCTGAATGCTTTGCCACTTTGAGGTGTAGAAAGGGACAAGATCTTCTGGAGTTTTGGGAGGCATAGAGCAGCCTCACCCAGGCTCTGCTGTGGGGCTTCTGCTAATGATACTGTGGCTACTAGTCCATGTGGCTATTTCAATTAAAACTAACTTAACTTGAAGATAATTAAAAATTCAGTTCCCCACTCACACGAATTACATTTGAAGTGCTCAATAGTAGTAGACAACATAATGTAGAATATCTCCATGACTGCAGAAGGTTCTGGACTGCGGACAGTACTGTTCCAGAAAGTCCTTGACCTTGCTGAATTTCCTGATGGAGGTGCCAAGAAAGCAGTGGTGTGGTTGGGTGTTGACTTAGGCGCTAGAGCAGGGCCAAATTCTCCTTCCAGTTGGCTTGCTCTCCTTCCCCTCATTGCTTTCTGACTCCATCCAGAGGGGCTTCTCTCCATCTAGAGGCCTGGAGCTCCCTGCCTGGCTGGGCATTTGTTTTGATTTGCCACATTCACCTGGATGTCAAGGCACTCGTTGGCATGCCAGCCCCAGCCCACTTGGCATTGAGGCCAAGGTAGTAATGCAAGAAGGGAGAGTACCTGGGGATTTCAGAGAAATGAGACTTACTGCTGCCCAAATCCCAGACTTCCGGATAGTCAGGGAAATCCTTGCCTGCTTTTCAAGCGATGACTTTTGGGTTCAAACAAACACACTCACACAAACAAAACTATCATGGCAGCATTTGAGATTGAGAGCTCACAGAGTCTTGCACACCTGCGCACACATTCACACACTCCAGCATCAGGCCAACCTTCTCTCTCTCTCCCAGCTGGCATTTTTGCTCTTCTCCATAGATCTCAAGTCCACACTGCTTTAGGATCCAGTGATAGATGCTTGAGGGATAGAAATCCTTCCCAGACTCTTCCAGCCATTTATTCTGTCTGAGACCCTTATAGTACCTTCCCCCTGGCCCTCTCTCTCCAGGCAGAGGTGAGTTCTATTTCTGCCATCTCTGTTTACCTTGGTTGACTCACTGTCCCACTGTCCCCCTATGCCCGCAGGCTTGCTTAAGGAAAATGTTTTTTGGGGTGGTGATATTGGGGGGGTATGTGCACAGGTACACTGCCCGGGAGTGCTCAGCATCGCTCTACTCCAGGAAACCATCAGCTCCCCGTGTGATCCTGTGATTCAGGAATTCGGGACCAAGGAGGGGAGGGAGGAATGAAGAGAGAAGTGGAAGGAGAGAGAACCCAACAGCCAGTGGCCGTGGGAGGGACAAAACCATGGAGAGGTTGCCGAAGAGACAAGAGTGATCACTTTAATCCTGTTTTTAAGAAACTGCAGTTGCCAAGAAAGAAACCAACTGGCCCAAAATATGTGAGGACCGAGGGGAGCCAGGAATTTCATACAGAGAAATAGCACGGTTGGACATTACATTAAGTCATTCTAAAAGGGCTCATAGTTTTGTTTTGTTTTGCTTCCTATTCTATGAGACATTTGTGATTCTTACATGGCGGCAAAACAAATATAACCATGACTTATGTTTCCCAATTTACAGAGCTGATTTCATGTGCTTTCGACAGGAATATGATATTTCTGACAATCACAATTCTTCTTGACGCTGGAGTGTTTGGAGGGCAAATGTCCCATATGCCACACTCCCTGATTTGTTTTTAGGGCCTTCCAGGTATGTGAGAAACTCTCATAGAAATGCAAATTGATGGCATCTAAGGATGCAGAAGTCTGAGCTCCTGTGTCTTCATGCTGTAAATAACCTTCCTCCAAGCACTGCCATGGCAGTCACTGGAAGAAGGGGGGAAGCCGGGGAAATTCACAAAACTGAGAGAGCTCCTGTCTTGTCACCCTCTCCGGACTCCACAGGATGGCTCTGGCCACTCCTGCTGGGCTGGAGGCTACTGATGCCTTGCTTCTTGGCCAGGGCCCTGCTGAAGGATGGAGATGCCGTTGCTGCAAACTGGGGGCTCCTGGGGAGGGGTTCCTTGCCCTCCAAATGGCCACAAGGTGGGGCTGGGGAGGAGAGAGGGGCCAAGGCCAGAGCTCTTCCTGCAGACCTCTTTCTAAATTAAATGTAAGGGGTGTTGGAAAGAATTGAGCAAAACAGGTCATTTCAATAGTCTGGCACTATTCTAGTTCTTAAGTTCAGAGGTGGGGCCGAGTGTGCTCATTTTATTGTCAAATTGTAAAACTTACCTAAACGCTGCATGTATTGTTTTGAGTAGGTCACATTACATCAAAAATTGCATGTGGTACCCAGGGATGTCTGATGTTTTGGAACGCAAATGCGGAATTTGCTAGGGTCAGTCCAATTGCTAGGGTCAGTCTGGCTCTGGGAACTGAGGCTATCGGGCGGTGAAAAGCACGCGGGCGGCCAGGTCGAAAGAGAACTCGCCTGGGGTCATGCTGCAGGTGACTGGCTGCAGGGGAGGAGTGCAGCCAGCAGATGCAGCAGCAGCTCCAGGATTTGGTCTATAAGCAAAAACAAGCAGTGGAGGAAGAACAGCTGGTGTTGAGTCTGGTGCTAGGATTAGTCTGCAACGCTAATCACAAGAAGTGGAAAAAATTAGGAGGTCCTGCCTGCCAAGGAGGTTTTCAAACACATGCGTATGCTGCAGTCGCGGTGGTATTAGGTTCTCCCATCGCCAGCAAGCAGGCGCCCACTGCTGTGAGCCACAGCCCCTTCCTGGGTCGCACCCAGAGCCTGGCTCTGACGAGACTCCAGAAGGGCCAAGTGCCCTCGCTGGGGCATGACACGGAGGGGTACTGTGTGCTGCAGGCCAGCCCTCTGAAGCTCCTCTGTGATGTCCTGGAGAGAAGCTGGGACCAACAGGTGGGGAGAAAGGGAGGGTCCCCAATCCCAATGGACACACAGCAGGTTGAACGTTATACCTGTTGCCACCCTGGGCAGAAAAATGGTGAGAAAATAACCCTATAGACTGAAATGAGATGATGTTCAGGACCCATCCCTCAAGTCAGTGGCAGGGCCAGACATTAGAAGACATGACCTTCCAACACCTCTGCAGCAATATGATTGCCCTGGGCTAGGCGGCACGATAATCTGGACCCAACCCACCAATAAGCACAGTGTGGAGGTGACTGGGGGGGTGCCTTGTGACCTTGCTACTTCCTCTGCTGCCCACAGGCTCCTTACCACCTCCCAGAATTGCCACTAGAGGGATGCTTCTGGCAGCCCCTCATATCTGGGTATAGTTTCCTTTAAAGATGGGTTTCCCTTCAGAGGAACTAAGGCACTTGGGTTCTTGGGGTTGGGTGTGAGTGGGGAAAGAGATTAGCCCAACAAGATGTAAAGAGGACTTCAAAACAGGTGTAGGCTGAATCATGTCCCTCCCAAATTCCTGTGTTAAAGCCCTAAACCACAATGCGACCATACTTGGAAGTAGAGTCTTTATAGAGGTATTAAGGTTTAGTGAGGTCACAAGGTGGAACCCTGATCCAATAGGATTAGTCCTTTTATACGAAGAGACACCAGAGAGAGCTCTCCTTTTCTCTCCTTCCTCCTTCCCTCCCTCAGATTCTACAGTATGAATATGAGGACATAGCAAAAAAGGTGGCCATCCACCAGCCAGGAAGAGAGTGCTCACCAGAACCGGACCTGCTGGCACTCTGATCTTGAACTTCTAGCCTCCAGAACTGCAAGAAACAAAGTTTCTGTTGTTTAAACACCTGTGGCATTTTGTTGGGGCAGCCTGAGCAGACTAGTGTAAAAACTGACTTCTACAAAGTGAGGCCCATATGAGAGGCAGGACAGATACCCGATGCTCATAGGGTGTGAAAACAAGACAGGGGGCCATGAGTAGTGGGCAGAGGACCAAAAAAATGCAAGAAAAAGTAGGTGACAGGTCACCAGAATCCACCCTGGACAAGATAAGAGCTGAGGGAGTCCTTAGGGGTCCTCAGGTTCAGAGCCAGGATGAGGGGTCATTCACGCCACTGCCACTCTAGGATGAGGGGTCACTCAGGTCATCACCAGGCCACAATGAGAGGTCACTCACGCACTGCCAGTCTCGGATGAGGAGTCAATCATGCCACTGCTAGGCCATCGTAAGAGGTCACTCATGCCCCTGGTAGGCCCTCAGGCTGAAACAAACCCTGTTCTCAGAACTCTCCAGAGAAGACTCAGCAGCCTGCATGAAGGTCCCTCCAGTCCTAATCTTGGAAGCACGCCCCATGGATATTCATGGCAAAGCACGTGTCTTTACAGCAGCCTGGAGTAGTTTCATTTCAATTTGGACCGCATGGAGATGAAAAAGATGCTCGGGCCTGTGGTGTGCTTGTTCCCAAGGAACTTCCTGTTAAGGTCACAGGAAAGCCTTTCTGTGGAGATGCTGCTGGTACAGATGTTCCTCAATGTCCTTCCCTGCCTCTCCCAGCTCCCCCAAACCCTCATTTTGGTGTTGCTATTTGCCTCTACAAAATGTGGAGCTTTTCAAAAGACATTCAATTTCCTTTGTTACTATTCAGTTGCCATAGTCAATTAAAATCTATCAATGCCCCTGAATAAATTTGTGCTAGGTGAAGAAAGAGCCTCAGTGCAATCTCTCGACATGATCTCTATTACCTTATGTTGCTTTAATAGCTAGAGTAATAGTTTGTTATTAATGGAATTAAGCAATTCAGTTCAAGCTTCCCAGAGGTCTTATAAGACAACTATTATAATTTGTATTCTCAGATTTTCCATTGAGTAGATGCCATGTGTTTTACATTACTTGCTAATGTTTCGAGAGATAGCAGTAGTATATTTAATATCTGGCTTTGTTTAATGATTCCAAGCCACTTTCAATGTAGGTAAGTGCTGCTGGAATTTTGAGCAGTTTAAAAGTCTACATTGTACAAATAATTATCTGGGATATTATTCAGCCCAATTTCAATTTGTACTTTTATTATGTCATCCATCCATCCAAAAGATTTTATCCAAATGTGTTTTTCACTTTTTCTCCCCGAACAGTTTCCTGTCCAGAAAACAGGCTTCAAGTCACAGTCTGTGACCACACAGACAGGCACACACGTGTACACACACACACACACACACACACACACACAGAGGCCACTCTCACCAATTTAGCATATTTGAATAGAGTCATATTTAATCAAAGATCTAAAAAACTTTTTTTGACGGTTGCAAAAACCTGTTTTTAGAAGAAATAAATGTATGCACTGCATTCTGAAACAGCTTGAGAAAACAAGATCTTACAATGTACACCATCTCTGTATTTAAATAGTTTCATTTCTATTCATGAGCTCCCTGATTAGATACATGGAAAATATCATCAGTAAAATATGAATAATTCTGACAAATTAATAGCCGATTTTTTTGTAAAGAATGAAAATATGTGTAAGCATTGCGTCCTCATTAGGCAAAGCTGCTATCAGGGATGCCTGGAAAATTGTGGCCCGCCTGGCCTCAGCACAAATCCCTCCTAAATCACTAGCGGCGGTGAAAGGAAGAACCCTCCACAGGGTGGCGGGGGGGGGCCCCAGGGACCTGTGTGAAAGGGGAGCCCTATGTGTAGGAACAGGTTGGGGCAACTGCCAGTGGGCCAAGCATGTGCCATGCTCCTCCATTCTCCACCATTCCTGTGAGGCACGTGGGGCAGAGGTGACACAGCCATGAGATCTCAGAGTGGGCAAGGACCTCAGAAACCATTTCTTCCAACCACCAATTACATCTTGGGCTATTCCCACTGTTGCTGGCACGGGAGAGGTTTTACAACCTTAAGGGACACAGGCACACTCGAACTCTGGCTTTGGGGCTCAGAATCCAATGCTCTTTCCATGGGCTGCATGGAAATTCAGTCATACCCATCAGGCATACACAAGGCCTTCGTGCCAGAGCCTGTCGTCAGCAGTGGGGGCTCGGTGGCTAATGAGGCACAGCCCCATCTTCAAGGAACCCAGAGTGGGAGAGAAGGGGGACGTGATCACAGCTAACGGGATGTGACATGGTGGTGGCAAGCACTGAGCATGTCTCGGCTCTATTCCTCCTTGCTCTGTAGCGTTGAGCATGTCACCTAACATGGTGTGAGCAACAGACTTATCCGTAAAATTGGCAATAATGATTCCTACTCGTAGCATGACTTCAAGATGCTCAAAAGTAGTTATTCTGGTTAGGATTCTGGTCTCACTAAAAAGAGCCTGCCCACACCAGCTCATGTTAATGTTGTGAGGCAATGGTAAGGCTTCAGGGGAGCCAGCAAATGGGCAGACAAGAGCTTTGGGGACCAGTCACGGTGAGCACAGCCTCTTGTCCATGGTTCACCTTCTCCCTCATCTCCCTTCTCTTTCCTCCTAATCATTGCCTTTAAGACTCAACTTTGTTACTCACAGAACCCCAGAATAACTTCTGTCTTGCATGTGGGATACCATTTGGCTAAAGTGCATGATCCCAAATTGGAACTGTCTCTGGTTCCCTTACTTCTCATTCTAGAATCGAGAGATCCTATTGGTCTAGTTGATTTTTGAGGTCAAGAGCAATCAGTCCTATGTTGCTGGCCGGCCAGTGGAAGGCCACTCTTGCAATCAGGAATCTGCTCCTAGTCCAGTAAATGAGGCTGAAGGCAGGGATGCTGCACTACCTGCTGTCAGCAGCAGGGATTGTGCGTGGGTACAGATGTTTCCAGAAGGTGGTGTGTGCTAGGCAGGTAGCTCCAAACACATTTGATATGGGAGGCCCTCAAAGGTTCTATCCCTTCCTTGCATAAATGCATGGACAACATGTCAGAAGAGCACAAATGTGAATGGCTGCCTCTGCCTTGGGAGGAGGCCTGGGTGGGGTGGGAATGACATTGCAGGGGGGCACTGCAGGTGGAGCATTTCAGGTGAGACACTGCAAGTGGGGCATTGTAGGTAGAGCATTGCAGCTGGGGCATTGCAGGTGGAGCAAACAGCACGGGAAAGGCACTGTGGTAGAAAGTACCAGAGTGGGACCACAGGTGGTGCTTTCAGCATGGGCGGGGCAGTGGTGCTTTCAGAGGCAGATGCCTGGACTTTATCCTATAGGGACTGGCAGCTGAGTGTGGCTTGTTCCCCGGAGAAGGCCCTCCGGGGCTTCAGAAGGGGAATCAGAAGGGGGCAAGAGGGAGGTAGGGAGAGAAATGGGTTTAGCACTGATGAAGACCTTTGAGCTGGGAAAGAGCAGTGGGAATGGAAGGGAGGCTAGGGGAGAGGCTGGGAGATGGAGCCAGGGGCCTAGGATGTGGGGGTAGAGAGTAATGGGGGAGCGGAGCTCCCACAATTTTGACTTGGGATCTGGGTAGGTGGTACGGCCATTCCCAGAGGTGGGAAGCACAGGTTGAGGAGCCGGCTGGAGAGCCAAGGAATTCTGTGAGGTCTTGTGGCCCCTGAGAGATATCCTGGGGAGGGGGAGGGGGCCATGTGGACAGACCCTGGAGGCAGGTCTTGGAGTCACCAGTTTATACCTGGATGACAGGGGATCAACAGTGCCTAGAAGGCTGGGAGACAGTCATAAGGGTTCAAGTTGCCCATTTGGGGATGAAAGAGGCAGCTACCCAGGGGTGAGAGGGTCAAGAGTGGGGCTGATGGCCCAGCTGGGTGGATGCTGGCAGGTGTGGGCACTATGGCAGGTGGGCAGCCCCCATCACCCTCAATCACCAGCCCTTCCTAAGAAAAGTCCTAGGCTACTTAGGGTCTACCCCCACTTTTCTGGGAAACCTAGAGCTCATTTCTGTCTTTCCCTGAGCAGGAGTAAAGAATCAGTGGAGAAATTGTTCTGAAACCCTCAGTCCTCGTGTCCCTGCACTAAAGGCCCCTCTACTGAGCTGTTCTGTAAGAACAGCAAAGCTAGAGGCTGCATCGGCTCACATAACCCCTGGCCTGCAGAAGCTCAGAGCAAGCCCACTGAAGCTTGGGTGCAGGCAGAGGGAGAGACTTTTCCAGGCCACCTGGGAGTCCTTGGGCCTATTGGAGGCTGTGGGCTTCCACAGGGCAGAGGAGCAAGTTGCTGGTCTCCCCAGTAATTTTAATAATAGGATCTCATGGGAGGGAAAGAGGGGTTGGGTGCAGGCTGGCTTCCTAAACTGGCACAGGGGGTAACTCTCTCGACTTAGCCGCTGGGAGCCCGTCCATTTAACCAGCCCTGGGGGGTGGGGTGGGTGTGGGGGGTGCAGTGCATAAACCAGCATTAATATTGAACGACTGCCACTCTGTTTACTTTTACAAGCCCCAACTTCCCATAAATCCAAGTCAGAATCAATCATCTTTTATGGAAGATATTAATGGCAATTCCATTATTTAAATCCAATCAATGTTGGGGCTTTTTTTTTTCCAGCTTTTTTTTTTTTTTTGGTTCCTTTGTGTTGAAGCCAAGTAGTGTGGAGGGTGCTTTTGACCAAGCAATGGGGAAAAAAATAGTCCAATGACCTTGCTCACATCTCAGTATTTTGGTAAGATAACTGCTTAGGGAAAAGGTTTCCATTTCTGTCCATTTATCCTACAGAGGAGGAAGGCTTTAATTCCAGGGGCGGAGGAAAAATAAAAATTCTTCTCTTGCATTCACCGCGCCCTGCCTGAGCGCTGTCAGGGACACTCAGCGTCACTGCTTTTTAAACTCAGCCTTAGCGGCCATCTACGGCTTTCCAATCAAATTCTATTTATTTATTTATTTTCTTTCTTTCTTTCTTTTTTTTTTTTTTTTTTTAGCCATGAGCCCCCAACTCTTCCAGGAATTGGCTTCAATGGCCCACAAAATAGCTAACGTTTAGCAGAAACATGTGGGGGTTCTTTGTTCCCAGAAGTAAAAAGGCACAAAATGAAGACAAACCCAGCAGCTCAGGAGATTATCAACAGGCCAACAGAGGGGCCCACGGGACACATGAGGCACGTACCTGGCTCCTGGCGGCCTCACCCATCAGATGCTCACGAAGAAGAGAATGAATGGGTGAAGATGTGGAACTCCTAATTCCACTTAAACCCTAGGGTCAAAGAGGTTATCACTAAGAGAACTAGCTTTTCACACCCAAACGTGGGACAGGGACAGGGAGAGACTGACAGTCCCCCTGATACCTGCCTGCGAGGCCTCCTTTTGTCGGGCCCTGTTTCTCCCCTGCTTCAGGACTTCACGGGGGTGTCACCTCCTGAAAGAAGCTCCCCCAGCTCCCTGGCCAGACGGCAGCCTTGCACTGACTCATGTGCCATCTACCCCCCTTTCCCCTCAGCATCCCCAGTGGGGGGCACCTCTGTGCTGTGCCTGCAGGACACCTCTGTGTCCCTCGGGGGAGCCTCATCTCCTGCACTAATGGAGCCTTCAGCGGGGAGGGATTCAACAGGGCAGGTTTCGGAGACTGCTTCAGCGCGGCAGGAGGCATGAAGGCCTGTGAGTCAGCCGGCTTTTGGAGGAGGCAGCTGGGGACTAGCTGTTCTCCATTTCCACTCAAAACAAAACCAGGGAAAATGGGCTTAAATTGCAGCAAGGGAGATTTAGGTCAGATAGAAGAGGAGCCTGCCAGAGCCACCGGAATAGGGACTCTGGGGGCTGATGGAATTTCCTTCCCTGGAGACCTCAGCCAGCAGGCTTTCGGGCCAGATCCATCCATCCCCACAGATGATGCGGGAGGAGGACCAGGACGGCGGGCCCTGGGGGCCCTCCTCCTCCACGACACCTCCTCACTGAGAACAGGAGGACGAACGACATGTGAGCGCACGGAACAGCATCGTTTCTTGGGGCCATCGGAAAGATGTCCTTTCTGTTATAGTCCACGGACAAGCCACGCTCTGCCTCACGACAAAAAACAATTTCTCTCACTCCTTTGACTGCCAGGGCTGGAAACTCCCCCTCCCACCCTCCATCCTTCCCTCAATGAGAGTTTGGTTTTCTGTCAATCCATCCACAACTGGGCGGGCCTGGAAAGTCCTGTCTTAGAGGCCTAAGGAGCTGGCCTGGTGCCCTGGAAGCAGCACGGCGGAGCCTCAGGCCATAGCCGCCACCAGTGACAGGTGTGAGCCCCATGAATAGGGCTCTGAGCACAGGTGGATATGGGCCCCTCTTTTTTTGGGGTGGATGGTGTCACAGTAGTCACCAAAAGCCCTCGGCAATTCCAGTGAGAGGCCACAGTCAAAAGCACCGCCCAGCCTCAAGGCAAATCTGTGACCCACCTGTAACACACATAGGGAACTTTCTAGATCTGGTTTCAGGGAGGCAGCAGTGCCTGTGCCATTTCCTGCTCTTACATTTGTCAGTCCCTGCCCTGCTTTGGACCGACCTCATGGTCTTACAGGCATCCCTGGAAGTTACCTTCCATCCTTCCTGAAACCGGGTCAGGTGAAAACACAATAGAAAGCCTCCTGCTTGTCCCTGGCTGGGCCCTGGCACGGTTCCCATCCCCACTTCAGGCCTCTGAGGACAGAGGGTCAGAGACCCCTTTCCCGCCCATGAGGGCCGGGTCAGTGCCCTCCCTTCTGGTAAATCCCACAACAGGGTCAGTGCCCCCAGTTCTGCAGAGAGCTCTGCGAGGCCCCGGAAGAAAATCATCTGTGTGCTGGTTGGGAGGGGGCAGAGAAGGGACTGACGGGGATGGAGTCACTGTGTCCAGAACAGTGGCTGGGCCGCCCTTGTCTGCTCTCATCAGCCTGCAAGACTCAGCCCCTTGATGAACGACATGCTGAGGTCATGGGTCAAAGGCAAGAGATGTCCCCGGAGTGGAATCTTTCCCCATTTCTGGAAGCAAAGGAACTCAGGACAGGACCAGCACCTCCCCTGAGGAGATTCCATCCAACAGAGATGGGAAGGTTCTAGTTGTTTCAAGCTGTTCTAGGACGTAGCAAGGTGACCCCTTCTCCTGGCCTTTGTATCTGCCAGTCTTAACCACCCCACTGGCCACAGTAGGGGCGGTCAGAAGGCTCCTTGAGCTGGCCACCACAATTATTGAGAAATTTGCATGCCTGGGAACCACTGTGGCTTCCTCTACCACGCAGCCTGGCCCTGGAGGTTTGTGCAACATTCCAGATGTGTGACAACTACAGGGCCTAGCATTCAGTAACTCCACCCTGCTCCTTGAAGCTCCCAACTCAGAGGAGCTCCGGTAGTCTGAGAAGTGTAACTAAGACCTTTCACGACCAGGCCTTAGGGAGCTCACTGTACAGGTACTGATGATGTGCCTCTACCTAGAAGAAGCCAACCTAGTCTTAAAGACCAACCACACAGCATAGGTTTACTCCATCCAGGCAAAAGCTCCTTCCACAAGATAAGAGTTCTCTGTGGGAGTGTGGCCAGAAGGATGCAAAGTCTTCGTGACAGGGAAAAAGTGCACCAGGCCTGTGAGAAGATGGGTGTCCTGAAAACATGCCCTCCTGCTCCCCTTCTCAAGCGCCCTTGGATTGGCTGCCAAGCCTGCCCGCACCATTAACCAGGCAGCCAGCCCAGTGAGTGTGGTCTGAAACCCTATGAAACACCTCCAAGGCCCTATCCTTGGTAAGAAAGACTGGGGAGGGGAACATAAGCTCCTAGGACTCCCAGTTCACCTGGGAGGGCATAGGTCACATGGAGACAAAGGCCAGACCAATGACGGGAGGTCGAGGGTCACAGGTGGTTAGAGTGGCCATATACTGGCCAAGAAGGAGAGCTCTCACGCCAAGCGGACCTGAATCCCAGCCCAGCGCTTTCAGATCTTGGCTCAGACTTTGGGTAAAATGTGAATTCCCCTGAACCTCAGCATGCTGCCCTGCAAAGGGGGACAGTGACCACACCCATGTGCACAGGGCACTTGGGAGGATTCAAGGAGAAGCTGTATGCCAGTCGTTCAGTATAGTCCTTGGCACTTGGTCATCACTCAATATTGTTACTCTAGAAACCAACTCCTGCCTGAGCCTGGAGGAAGGGTGATGCCTTTGGTCAAGGGTGAGAAGGGAGGGCTGTAGAGAGGCTCTAGCTATGGGCTGTGCTGGTACCGGAGGCAGGGATGGATCCACACCATCCTGGCAGCACTAGCCCTTGCCAAGCCTCCTTCTAAATGGATTATTGTTTATTGGCGGCTTATCCCATCTCTCGGGTTATGAATTATTTACCAGATAATGACTTCATAATTGTTAATGACAGCTGCCCCAAGGACATGCTGACATACCTTCTGAAGCCACAGTGCTAATTGTGGTGTAGTCCCAGAAGCCCCCATGTGGCCACATCCAGAGTGTCACTCAGGGGGACAGAGCCTGACTGGCTCTTGGGAATCCATCATAACTCCAATCCCTCATGATACAGATGAGGAAACTGAGATCCAAGGAGGGGTGAGGATATGCTTCCAGGTCCCAGAGCCAGCCAGTGTAACCTGGGGTGGGTCAAGCCCTAGTGTTTCTGGTGATCATTTCTCCACTGTCTGGGTATAGGCTGCTGGGGCAGGCGTAACACGAGGTTAGGGCCTGTCTTCAGGAGGTCACAGGTATGGGGGTGGGGAAGAAAATGAGTCTGTGATGGGTGCTGAGAGATCCCCTCTCCCCCACGCCCGAAGTGAGCAGGAGGGGCCCCAGGGTGCCCTGTTGTCCACGGAGAATCAGGATGTAGCTCTATAGCTGCTTGGGGGTCCCTGTGAGCTAAGGAGGGCCACCTCCCTGGGAGCAGAAGTCCTCTGCTGATTAGCCGCATTCAGCAATGCAGAGCTGCAGGATGACTGACGGGGAAGGGGGGAAGGGTGGGGGCAAGGGGTGGGCACACCAGTACCTTCCTTGAAAGTGCATTTGGTCCTGAAGAGAGGATGAATTAAGTTCATGACTCAGTTGGAGTCCTAGCCCCTGAGAATAATAGCAAATGTTTGTAGAGGACTATGTTTGTAGAGGTGCTATTCTAGGCGCTGTGTTATGTTAACTCATTTAATCCTTACAACCACCGTATGATGTAGGTATTATTCTAATCCCTGTTTTTCAGATGAAGAAACTGAAGCATAGGGAGGCTCAGTAATATGCTGGAGGTTGCACAGCAGGTAAGAGGCAGGGCTGGGAGCAGGACCAGGCAGTCTGGGTCCACCATCTGGGCTCAACCATTATGCCATGTTGCTTACTAGAAATGTTTCCCAAGTGCATGAATGCAAGGCTGTGAGGCTCCTTTGGATGCGGGACACACCTTTCTAAATGTGGCTTGAATGTGAAATTGAGCATATGGAGACCCTGCTTCCCAGAAGGGGGCCCAGGGAGGCCTATTTCCTCCTGGATTGTAGAGTGTGGACTGTGCCTGGAACAGCAGGAAGGAGAGCTCTGGCCTGGGGTTGTGTGGTATCCCCCAGGGGACAGTGGCCTTGCAAGGACAAGGTCAGTGCCTTGCCCTCACTCCCCTTAAGGTAAGCACTGTGAGCTGCGGCTGGTCCTTGAGCTCACAGGTGAGATAGGCTGAATGGCCCTCACTCATCCATACATTTGAGGCCTTCTCTGTGCCAGGCTTTGAGGAGGGACCCAGAGGCTAATACAGAGGCCTTGCCCTCCGGGCACTGCCAGCTGTCTCCCAGGGCAGAAGAGACAAGAGCCACGTGTCAAGTGTTGAGGGTCCCATGATGGAAAGGAGGCAGAGCGACTGAAGGACTCAGGAGAACATGAGCATACCTAGAGACCATGTGAGGTAGCTTTTTCTATCATCAGGGTTTATTAGGTGCAGAGATCACCTACACCCCCTACCCCTATGTTGAGAGCTCACAATGGTAGAGGGATGAGCGTCAAGCACACTGGACAGCGAAGGGACCACATCTGACCCAAGAAGAAGCGAGGGAATGGCTGCCAGGGAGAGTAACAGCATCAGGAAATCCGAGGAGAGAAGATTCCCGTGAGTGGGTGGCTGGGAGCTCTTTGCCAGGAGATGGGTGGGATGGGAGAGGCCTTTCCGGGATATTCAGGCTTGCAGGATGAGTGCCTAGAGGTGTGATGCACACATGTAGAGTCTATTAGGAGCACGAGGGTCTGTCTGCATGGGAACAGAGGCTGTGTGTGTGTACACATCGGTGGCGGGGGGGGGGGGGGTGTCACGGGACGGTGAGCTTGGCTAGCTGGTGCGGGGCCTGATTTACCTTAGCTGGTTCACAGAGCCAGAAGTGCGGCTCAGTGTACCCCTGAGCAAGACAGCAGAGCACTTTGAGTGCATTTCAGAAAGCCCTGATCTGGTGCTAAATAAATAATCATACTGCTCATTCTGGGATGGAGAGGCAGGATGCCTCCTGTACACGCTAATGGGAGGGTGAGGCTGGCTGGCTGGCTGGCTGGGGCCGCGTTGTGCCGTTCTGTGAGCGCTGATCTGAGAGACTCTGGGTAGACCCTCTCTGTGTCGGACTTTCATTTCCCACTTAAAGCACCTGTCTGACTACCTGGAGAAGGGGGGCTGGGCTAATTGTTATCTCCTGCACTGTTACTAGGTTACTTTGTAAAAGCAGAAATATGCTTTAAATGATTTTTTGTTGTTGTTGTTGCTTTCTTATGAACCAGATGCTTTTATCTAAATGAGTTGCTACAAATATTAATAATAAAAAAACTCCCCTCAACCCATGAGGGTTGCTAGGCTGCGTCTGCCTTACTCCAGCGAACTGTTGCTCTGCGAATGAGGCATAAGCCCCCTAGTTTTTCAGCCCCTGGCTCACTTACAGGTCAGAGGGAAATATGTATCGGCTATAATTAGCGTGCCTCCAAATGGCTGGAGGAGAGGACCTAGTGAGGCAGTGGAGTGGTCTCTGGCCAGTGATGGTGATGTTACTGCCTGTTCAAGTGGTGCTGGAGCTTGGTGCTGGTGGGTGACAGCATAGGTCTGGCTGACCTGTAGCCTTTAGGCCTCTTGGGTCATGGTGGATGGGAGGAAGGACAGTTTCCTTTCTGGGTTGCTTCTGGAGTACACTGAGGCCCAGAGGATGATCATTCCATTACTGGCTTGATACATAATAGGTGCTCAATTAATGTTTGTGGAAGACAGGCTGGCACACCATTGACACTTGCTCAGAGCTCTTTAGGCTTCAGTATAAAGAGTGGCAGTTGACATGAAGGCAGGAGGGGCCTCTGGATTAGGAACCAGGGCACAAGGACTCCAGATCCCCTTCTGCTCTGACTGGCTGTGTGAGCTTGGGCAAGACATTGGCCCTCTCTGGGCTTCAGCTTGCTGCTTGGTGTAATAAAGGACAACAGTAATTTCTCTCTTTCTACCTCCTCGGGTCTCCCTCATGACCGAGGAGAAGGAACTGTGTAAAAATGTGTTGCAAACAAAAAGCAGTAGGTCAGGGGAGGAGATAAAAGAAGTCCTACAATCTAAGCCTTGGATGGTCTAACAAATTGGGGTTGGGGCAGTGGTTGCCCAGAGCACAGGCTGCCAGAAAGTCTCTGTTTTGGGGTCAGAAAGTGCATGGGGAGCTTGGCTGTGAGAGGGCTCTATGAGCCTGCAGCTATGTCTCCATTATCTGAGAGGGTGACTTTCAGAGGCTTAGCACAGCATTCAGTGGCCACCAGGGCCAAGACCTCGTTACCTTTCTTGCTGCATTTCCCACCCATAGGTTTCTCTTAGTCCTTAGGCTCTGACCTCTCTTGTCTTTTTATGTCTTGAGACTTTTGCACAAGCTGTTCCCATTGCTTGGAACATTCCCTGGGTGCATGCACATGCGCACATGCACACAGACACACACAAACACACAGACACAGACGCACACACACAGACTTCATTTCTAGTTTAAAGCCACCTCTTCTTGGAAGCCTGTTAGTTTTGACCGAACTAAGTTAGTTGAGTACTCTCCTCCACTCACATAGAAGCTCTGGGTCAGGGATTTGGTCTCGCATGGTCACTGCCTAGGATGATGCATGGCATATAGTAGGTGCTCAAGAAATATTTGTTCAGTAAATGAATTGTTCTTTCATAGCACTTCCATAATACCAATTCCTATCGTTGCATTTATCACCTCTGCTTATAAGAATATATTCACTCTCTGGTCTCTCTGGGCTGCCAGCTGCTTGAGGAGAGGGCTTTTGTCTGACCTTTCTGGACTCTGGCCCTAGAACAATATGCAATGTGGTTGCTACTAAGTGCTTGAAGGGATAAAGGAATGAATGCTGAAATGCCCTTCGTTTCACCACGTACAGGCTGTTCCTCTACAGCTCCAGTACTCCTGCAGTGTCATGCTGTGTGCACGCAAGCGAGAGAGAGAGAGAGAGAGAGAGAGAGAAAGGGAAAGAGAGAGAGAGCAATTTATGATTGAAGGCAAAAACTTCAAAGTTCTTTTGAGTGGACTGTGCATACATGAGATCTTCAAGAAGGGACAGAAGTCCAGTAGTTTAGGAGCATCCTTGCATGGTCACTGGACAGATGTATGCATGGTGCTTTCCCTGAGCAGGGCTCTGGTGGCAGGGCCACTACTAGCCTATTTGGTATTTCTGCGCAAATTAAAATTCTGTGCAAATTAGGCGTGCCTCCCTCTGGGCGCTCACAGTACACAGCAAAGCTTGTAAGGTGTAGGCTGGGTCAGTCTCGACACCCCCAGGGCCAGGTGCCCTCCTGTAGGGGACAAACTCACAACTGTTCCCAGCAGCCCCAGCCACTGGGGCGCATTCAAGGTAAGGAAGAAGACAGGTCGCTTGGAAAATCAAACTTGGCCACAAAAATAAACTCTGAGGTTTGCAGATAAGCTATTTCTAGCCCAGGTGCCAAATGAGGTTTTGCAGCTAGAGTGAACTGCTGTGTGCGCCCCACCCCAGCCCTGTTAACTAACAGGAACTGCTCTGGGTATTTGCTGTTCCTGAACAACTTTGCTTCCAGAAATGGGGAAAGATTCCACTCCGGGGAATCTCTTGCCTTTGGCCCATGACCTCAGTATGTCGTTCATCAAGGGGCTGAGTCTTGCAGGCTGACGAGAGCAGACAAGGGCGGCCCAACCACTGTTCTGGACACAGTGACGCCATCCCCGTCAGTCCCTTCTCTGCCCCCTTCCAACCAGCACACAGATGATTTTCTTCTGGGGCCTCGCAGAGTTCTCTGCAGAACTGGGGGCACTGACCCTGTTGTGGGATTTACCAGAAGGGAGGGCACTGACCCGGCCCTCATGGGCGGGAAAGGGGTCTCTGACCCTCTGTCCTCAGAGGCCTGAAGGGGGGATGGGAACCGTGCCAGGGCCCAGCCAGGGACAAGCAGGAGGCTTTCTATTGTGTTTTCACCTGACCCGGTTTCAGGAAGGATGGAAGGTAACTTCCAGGGATGCCTGTAAGAAGATGAGGTCAGTCCAAAGCAGGGCAGGGACTGACAAATTAAGAGCAGGAAATGGCACAGGCACTGCTGCCTCCCTGAAACCAGATCTAGAAAGTTCCCTATGTGTGTTACAGGTGGGTCACAGATTTGCCTTGAGGCTGGGAGGTGCTTCTGACTGTGGCCTCTCACAGGAATTGCTGGGGGAGCCTCACAAAATACTAATGACTAATGCCTGGGTCCCATCCCGAGAGATTTTGATCTAAATGATCTGGTGTATCTACCCTGGATATAAGAATTTTTTAAATGTCCCCAGTTGATTTTAATATGCAGCCAGAGTTGAGAGCCACTGTCTTGACTTGGAAGAGGCAAACAAGAAGCCGATGTTACAACATGATTCAATATGAGGCAGTATGACAAGGCTGGCGAGAAGAATATGTCGGTGCTGAAATCAGAGGCACTTCTCCCAAGGGGCCCAGCAAAGGGATCACAGTGACAGGATAAACATTAACTGCCACAGAATCCTGAATGTGGGCACCTCAGTATGATCGATAGGAAAAGAAGATCTTCTAAGAGCCCATAGGGTTCATGTGAAAGCATTCGGGGGGTGGGGTGAGAGGAACAGGGTTGACAATGTGAAAGCCAAAGTACCCGGCTTTTGGATGGTTTGATCAGGGAAGTGGGGAGCGGGGCAGGGGGGGGCGTAGATTTTAGAGTATGTGAGGAGTACATTAATGACATATCACCCAGGAACTTTGTTTTGCTAAATCTCCATAACTTCCATGTCCATTCCTCAGGGCTCAGAGTCCAGGAATTTGGTAACACCTGGGAGTTGAGAGCAGTGTGAAGGATCTAAAGTACACGGACACCCATCCTTAGAAGAACAATGACATTAGGAAGACTGGGTCCTACAGGACCCAGGGATCTGTGGGTTTTAAAGCTCTCTGGGTGATTCCAGCATTCACCGAGAGCTGATACTTCTGGCCCAGGAAGACTTGCCAGTCTTCTCCTGGGAGTTAGGCAGGACAGGGGTTGCCCTCAGCCTATGCGGAGGAGATGAACTCAGCAGCTCCATAGGGCAGTTTTGCTCAGTTAATGCTGGAGTTGGGACCAGAGCCCAGTGGCTGCTTCCCAGTCTAAGGTCCTATCCATCTGCTGTCTGTGTGGCTGCTTTCTGCTGCGTTTTAGAACTAAGATGGTCTGATCTCACAATGTGGAGACAAGAGGACAGTGCCTATCTTTAAGGAGCCTGTGGTCCAGGAAAGAAGATGAGAAATGCAGCGCAGGGAGGAGTGAGTACCAAAGTCCCCAAAGGCTGCCTAGCGGTGAGGCGGCTTTGTGTTAGCCAGGCTGAGTCTGGGATGCAAATCAGACAGGTTGTGACCGACTCTCAGGACTCTGGAGGTGGTCGGGACCTTAGGAGAGAGGTGCCACCTGAGAATGAAGCCCCAGAGACAGCTGGAGCAGAGGGAGTAGAGGGACCTGCTGAGAGAAAGGAAAGCTGAGGAAAACCTTACAGCTCCAATGCCCTTACTCACAGCAGGAGGAGGAAGAGGGGCTAGAGTGGCCACAAAGATGGACATGGCCCACCAAGCCAAGGGGGAGAGAGGCCTATGGTCTCCTTGAAGCTAGCAGGGAGGTCACTTGCTGATCCTTACTTAGGTGGAGAGGTCAGGCCAGAGGTCTTGGGGATGATGGCAAAGGTGGGGCTCTGCGGAAGGATCTGTGCTGGGGTGGCTGGTGTGGTTTCATGGACTCCTCGGTGGGCTGAGTGCCCAGAAGTTTCCCAGAAGGTTCCTGGGGTGGGGCTGGGAGAGGAAGCAAGGACAAAGGACAAGTGGGGGAGAGAGTGGATGTGTTGGTGAAGGCAGCACTGAAACGTCTGCCCATAGGTCTGTCTTTGGGTGGGAACCATGGAAGCCAAAGGCAGAGGGATGAGAAAGAGAAGAAGGGGGAGGGAATGAAGCAAGGCTGTTGAGAGTGAGGGAGTGAGAAGGGTGTGGTCAGCAAGGGCACCTTCAGATTGGCTTTGCCAGCTGAAGCTGTGGTGAGCGCGCAAGTCCAGGGCAGGGCAGGGCATACGGTGTTCTCTAATGGAGGAGTTCCAAGTCCCATCAGCTCGGGGAGACATCTGCAATGTCCTCTGAGGATGCAGGGCATGCAGGGGAGTCGAGGGGCCTGGTTGAGGAGTGCTGAGGCAGGGATCGAGACAGGGGAGGCCGCAGAGGGGCGCTCCTCAGCACTGATGGGGATCCAAGTCTGCCCTTCACCACCTCCAAAGTCTAGGCATCTGTCAATGTCATTCTTGGCTCAGCATTAGGTCCTGCACAAACCAGGTCTTGAGTTTTACCTCCCCTGAGCTCCACCCCTGCCCAAGTCCCTCACTGCAGGACAGGGATCAGGTTTCCCTCCTGCTGGCTGGATGCGCACCACACTCTTGGTCACTGACCAGCACAGCGCAGCCTTCCCTGCTTTGCATGGGAGCAGGCTCCGTTTTGCAGCAGGATCCACACAGCCCAGCGATCTGGCCCAGTTTCCAGAGGAAGGTGATAGCTTCTTCCACTGGTCACCAGGGGACAGACTGGGCTGTGCAGACTTCCTATCTTCTTGGGAATCAATGGAGCTCTGCACGTGAGGGAAAAGCGAAAAGCACACCCGGGCACCGGGCCACGTGCTACGGTGTTCCCAGGAGCCGTTGTGGCTGTGCAAGCAGTGATGTATTCACTGAGAGCCCCAGCAGGTGCTACGTGGGGGTGGTGGAAGGGGATATGGAGATGAATCAGATGTGATTCCCATCCTCCAGGAGCTGGCCAGGTGGTAGGGAAGACTGATGTGAGTTCACAGTGGGGATACCAGTCTACCGGTGGATCGACCAGGTATCCTATGAAGGTCCCTCCCTACCCTAAAATATATGCTTCTTGAAGATCAGGATAAAGAGCCATGTGCCACTCTTTGTCAATGGGGAGGAACAGAAGATCCTAAAATAAAGGCCGTCGAACCCATTCCCTTGGGTCTCTGGATCCCTTTCACTCCCGCCACACTCGAATCACCTAAAACTTGGAGGATTACCCTTGGAAAGCTGACTTCTGTGAAGAGCAATCCTTATTCTCTTCTCAGACAGTCACCTCCACTTCTAGGAGCTAGAAATGCCACCATCACCAGATCCAAGATGCCACTGTCACCAGATCTGTCTAGTTTTCCAACTCCCCTCCTCTCACCTGATAGTCACAGAAGCAAAACGCTACCTAGGGTCTGGGACAACTAACCAGGATGGCTGTCCAGCTGCTCAGTGGCTCAGGGGTGCCATGAAATGCACGCCAACAGCCTACCAGCTCCCGAGGCCAGAAACCCATCTGCCCCCACTGGCTGTCCTCTTGGGCTGCTAGGTGGGAACAGTGGCAGCAGGCTGGATGCCCAGTGAATGTTTCTTCCATTGTGGCAGCTGATCCAAGCCCAGCCTGGAGCTTCCTTCTGCTTCTTGCTGACAACCATGGCTACCTACAATTCAGAATCCTAGAGCTGCAGTTTTTTCTCTGTATGCCAAGGCTCTGGGAGTGGAGGACCATCCCCAACCTGGCTGTTTCTGAGTCCATAGGGAACCTGGACATGGCAGGAAATTTGCTAGTCTGCTGCTCTGGGCCCTGATGCAGAAGAAAGCTGGAGTTCAGACCACACAAGGGGGTCCGGGTAGAGGCCATGAAGTTCCTGGCCAGAGGGCACCAGGGTGTGGTGTCTAAGGACACCTGGGGCTGCTATGGCTTGTGCTCACCCAGCACCAGGCACAATGTGCTACACAGAGATGACTCTGGCCCATGGACTTCTAAAGCATCAAGTGCCATCAAGACACGCTAGGCTGGGCCAGCTGAGCCTCGTGTCCTGAACCCCAGCACCCATACTTCCCTCCTCCAACCTTCATCCCAGGTCTATCCTCCTGTCCCTTGAGCAATAGTAAACAGGTGCTGGCAACTCCATCTCCAGGCTCTCCTACTTCTGCACATGCAGTTCTGGCCTGCTGGGTGGGTGCTCAAGCAATCTTATCGATCTTTTCATCAGATTTTGTGCCCTTTAGGCCACGTTCCTCCCAACTCTCCTGGCTACCTGGTTTTTACAATCTAGGTTTGAAAATCCTGAATCAAAAGTTTAGGCCAGACCTCTATAAATCTAATCCATGTAAATTACCAAATCACTATGCAAAGATGTGTATATATATATATATATACCCAAAAATGTTTGTTGTGTTTTTATTTGTAGGAGTGAAATTTAAAAATATACTAAATGCCCACCATTAGGGCACTGGTTAAGTAAATTGTGTAGATTATCATATCCAGATGATATGAAGAGTCTAAAAATGCTACAGATCTGTATTTACTGAGGTAAAAAATGTACATGTGACTATTGTAAAGTCAAAAGAACGCATCACTAAGCAGTACATACAGTGTGATCCCATGTATGTGTGCATGTGTATATACATATGTGCATACACTTTATGTATATGTATAGAAAGAAAGTCTGGAAAGGGACACTAAAATGGTTATTTCTTGGGATTATGACTGTAAGTAATTTATATAATTTTAGGTGCTACCTTTTAAAATATTTTTACAATGAACAAATAGTCTTTTACTGATATTGAATAATACTACTTTAATAACAAGAAAAGTTAAATGACCAAAGAAGTAATTCAGGTCTTGAGGAGATTAATGGTCACCCAGCTGCTGGCTGCCCCCAGATCTCTGCACCCCCCAGCCCCTTGGGGAGCCAGAAGAGCTACCATCCTGCTCATAGATTGATTCCTGGAGGATTGGGGCTCGGTGGCTTTGCTAGATGCTAATCCCACATCATGTAAAAATCCCCCTGACCAAAGGGCTGAGAGGACCAGCTATACTCCCTCTGGCAGGGCCCGGGTTTTTTGCCTTTCTTATTTGCAAGCGAGCTGAGCAGAGTCTTACCTTTCGATGTCCGTCTCTGGCCAGCTCAGGATTCGTCCCCAGGATGCAAAAACCTCTATGGCCACCAACACTTAGCACAGCGTGAGCATCACCAGGAGGCCAGGCGGTCTAGAAAGAGAAGGAGAAAGGTGGGGGTGGTGTGAGAAAAGCTATCATCTTCTGTAGAAGTCTTTTTAGAGTTCCAGTATCTTAGTCCCCACCCTAAGTGGAAGCCTGTCCCTGTGCTGAGTTTCTGAGTGTGGACCATCTCCCACGGGGCGTGCCCAAATGCTGCCACGGGCACTCCCAGACAAGGGGGCCAAGCGGGCAGCAGAGAACCCCGTGGCGCAGACCCTCGATGTCTCTCCCTTGTCTCCCAAACACACAAAGCCCTAATCCCCACATCACAGCCATTAACCGTGGATAAGGGAGAATAATGGCATTGCCTTCCATTTGATTCAAACCCAGGAACTCCAGAGACGGGAAAAATGAGAAACTTAAGTCTTTAATCTAATGCTGAAAAGAGAACAGGACACAAATTCTAGATTTACAAAAACAAATCATTACTTCTTTTAGATAATGGGCAAGGAGACCTTGAGGAGGCAAAGGATGGGTTCCCTGGAAACAATTTTTTTTTAATATAGATTTAAAACCTAGTAGAAAGAGCCTATCTATTATGGTGAGGCAGGGCTATTCCCAGTTCCCTCTTTCAAATGTAATATATGTGAAAGCCATCTTCACGACAAGAAATGGCATCCTCCACTGCAAAAATGCACGGCTGTCATTACCTGGGAATCGATATATTTTTCTAAACTGAATATATCATTATCAATTGATTTTTCTGTTTCCTCTTAGCACTCCAGAGTCCGGGATAGTAGGGGAAAGCTTTAATGTGATATGAGGGATTTGGACAGGTAAATAAGTTATTGTAAACTAATTCCACCTTGCAACGAGCTTCTCTCCCAACAACGCAACGGGTCTTTCTCCGAGCCTCTTTCAGCCCAAGCTTTTCCAGCTGCCACTGACAGAAACACACGTGAGCCATATCAAATAGCCATTTTCAAGCTGAAGGTGGCAAAAATATTATTTTTCCCAAGGAGAGAGTGTTCCCTTTACGATTAAGAAATAACCTCTGTGGGGAAGCAAAGTAAGCCAAGGTCACCATTTAATTTTGACACAGAGCCAAAGTCGTGAGTACATTTCCTCTACCAAGCCTATGTGAAGCACACGGATAAATCAATTGCTTTGGCCACGAAGTATTGACAGTACTGGTGATAATAAACGATCGATGTATTTCTGGGAAAGATCCTTGGCAGATATGTGTTGGTGAAGAGAAAAGCCTGGGAGACAGCAGTCAGATTGTTTTTAGATCCTTGAGAATTTTATTCATTCATTCATTCCCTAAATATTTATTGAGCGCCTCCTGTGTGTCAGGCAATGTTCTAGGCACTGAGGATACATAAGTGAACAAAGGAGAAGGAAAAAAAAATTCCTGACCTAATGGAGCTCATCTTCTACTGGAGGAAAACACAGAATCAACAATAAGCTTAAGAAGGAAGTACAAATTGTACGGTATATTAAAAGGAAGGCAGT
Source organism: Vulpes lagopus (assembly GCF_018345385.1). NCBI lineage: Eukaryota > Metazoa > Chordata > Mammalia > Carnivora > Canidae > Vulpes > Vulpes lagopus. The sequence continues at coordinate 115,688,085 of NC_054828.1, forward strand.
GCTATGCATCAAAGAAGACAGAACAGAAGAGAAGTATCAATTTAAAGAAGGTGGTCTGGGTAAGAGATATGACATTTGAACTCATGGGAAGTCGATGAGGGAGTGGGCCATGCGGGCATCAGGGGTTGAGTGTTCAGCAAAGAGAAGAGCCAGTGCAAGTGTCCTGGGGTGTGAGAAGGAGGGGGGTGCATACCTCTCGTGTTCCTGGCCCAGCAAGAAGCCCACTGTGGCTGGATGGGGAGAGTCTAGTAGGCCATTCAGCTGGAGTGGTGAGCATCTAGATAGTGTTAAGGCCTTGTAGGCCACTGGAAAGGCTACTAACTGAGAGTCCAAGATTCTGGCCACCCAGCTTTATTTATTTTTTATTTTTTATTTTTTTTAAATAATTTATTTCTTCATGGGAGACACATAGAGAGGCAGAGACATAGGCAGAGGGAGAAGCAGGCTCCATGCAGGAAGCCTGATGTGGGACTCGATCCCTGGACTCCTGGATCACAACCTGAGCTGAAGGCAGATGCTCAACCACTGAGCCACTTAGGCTTCCCATGGCCACCCAACTTTAGAAGGAGCTCTCATTCTCTTGAGACAGACCCCCAGCTTTGTCAACTTCATCTGCTCACCATCCCTTAAACCAGGTAGCTCAGTTCTCCAGGCTGTGCTAGATGAACAGGGCATAGGTCAGACTGGGGCCCAGAGGGGCAGTGGAGGGGGGATGAGCCACCAGGGATGCCTAGCATCTTCTGATAACCACAGCCTTGTCTTCCCTCCTTTGTGTCCCCAGAGCCACGTTTAGAAGAGGTAACTGAAACAAAGTCTTGAACAAGAATACACTGCACTGCACGCAAGGCCGAGTTCTCTGGGACTTTTCCCTAACGTGCTTATGAAGGTGATGGGAGCTGATGCATTAGACATTACAGGTTGTGCTGGGTGTACTCTCCATGTCTGCTTTCCACGCTGTCTGTCCCCAGGGGGGCTCACTTGATCTGCATGGAAGGCATCATCGGAGCTCGGAGACCCTGTGATTCCTAGTTAGGTGCAAGCAGTGTGGACCCCAGCGGGAGACTGGAGACTGGCGTGGGGTTGGGTGTTTATTCCCCTACTTGTCTGCCTCTTTGCAGTGACTTCACGGGCTGGCTGTAACTCTCCACTGCGGGCTTCACAGAACATCCTCTCTGTGCCCCGGCTTTCAGCTGGAAACTGCCCTACCCCATTGAGGGCTGGGGTCGGCCCTGGCGGGGTCTCTGCACCCGCACCTCATTTTTATGAACAGCCCTGTCCACCAGCTCTCTTCCAAACACACACTTCAGTGTGCCAGTTTCCCGTTAAGACCCTAGAGGGTATGTTCTCAGAGGCAGTTGAGAGCAGGGCTTTGGAATCAGGGATCAGATGGAAGCCTAACACTGCCCCTTAGTTTTGTGACACAGGCCAAGGCATTCAATGCCTTCCTTTCTCACTCTTGGAACTAGAGAAACTGATGCATAATTAGCAACAGCAGCAGCAAGATCACTGCCTCCGCACTTCCACCACCTACTCCACCGCCCAGGGCAAGGAGCACCTCCTGGCTGACATCTGGGCGCACCCCAACCAGAAACTCCTCCCTCCAGGGGTTTCTAGCTCTTCTCAGCTCCTATCTGGCAGTAGTTCATGTCTCAGTGATTTCACTTATTTCCTCTTGCTCTTCTATACACCCCACCTCTATTCCTTGCAGTCAAATCCTGGGCATCTGGAGAACAGACATTATCTTAATATTTGAAATTCTGGCCCACAGCACCCATCACATGGTGCCAAAGACCAGACCCTCTAATTCGTTAGCTTGTCTTTTTAGGAGGCCTACAAGCTACATCCATGCACCTAAGCACATTCTACTCTAACGAGATGTATGGCGGTCGAAGTGCTTTTAAAATAAATTACTAGAAACTGATTCCTAGTAATAATTTTGTTCCCATGTAAACATACGAAAACTTTAATTTTCCAAAGACTGTGGCCTGGGGGAGAGGGGTTCAAGAATGAACCCAGGAGATGACAGGGAGACAGGTATGGTTTTCCATCTTCAGGTTGAGGTGAAGGCACTATCTGCGGGTTTGACTTTGACATCTATGGTCAAACTGACCCCTTTCTCTTCCACTAATTTCATCATCAAAGGCCAGCTTCCAGGGTTAAGGAAAATAAAATAAAAAAGCCAAGGGATAAGGGACTTTTACCTTTCGTTTTAAAAATACAGTGGGTAGTAAGTCAATGCCTGTGAAAAGGGTCTTACATGTTCCCACTTTGTCCAGGCACTTAAGAGATGCTAATTGAGTTTGGCAGGGCATAAAGGCCAATATGAGGGACCCTCCAATGGGGTCTTTGGGTCAAATAACTGCAGAATGATGCGAGATCTTTAAAATTAACCCCTCCCAAAAATGTTTGAGACCCTTCTCACTCTAAGCCTATAAATAAAGATGGCTCCTGACATGAACCAAATTGATAGCCAAGAGAATTACAAATAAAGGCCCCAGGATTTTTTTCCTTCCCTATAAAAGATACCAATTTTTGGAGAGAAACTGCCCTTAAGAGAGGATAAGCCAATTAGGGAGTCTCCCATTTGATGCAGGACCCTGCCTGGGTCTTGACCAGGCTACCCAATTATTGCTCCAGCGCCTGGGCAGCTACCAGCCCTCAGCCAACTGGGAAGCCAGGATTCTTTCTTCTTTGGAAGGAAAAAGCAAAACAACTAGAGGCTGCAAACTATGGAAAAAAAAAACAACCCAGCTCCCACACCCACCTTCCTGTCAGTCCAGGCTCAGGACCCTGGAGCACCCCTGGCATGGGGGTTACAGGCCTGCTCTGAATGTATCCTGTAAGGGGAACTCTCATTCACATTCTCTTGAGAAGGGGGAAAAAACAACCCATCCATTAATAACATCAACCATGGGTTCACCAAAGCCTGCAGGCATCTTGCCAACCCCGAAATAAACACTCTCAAAAGGTTTATCCATCAGGTTGGCGACAGTTCATGGGCTGAGGGATCCGGAAGGCTCTGCTTTTACAGAAGAGAATGGACACGCAGAGATGGAGTGCCTTGCAAGAACCCACCCAACACGATGCAGAGGTTTCCTCTTTCCATTAAGGAGCCAGAACCGGCCACTGATGAGACCCATTACTTATTCTCAATGCCGGAATGCACCGCCTGGCCAGCCTTTGTGTGGGCATGTGCTCTTCAAAGAAAGACAGGATCTTCAGAGGCCATGACTCCTGACTGAGATGGAATCATGAAATTTTCAAAATGCCTCAAGTTTACAAAGCCTTGCTCATTCACATTTTCTGATTTACTTTTGCTCAGAAAAGTAAATGAGCTGATTACTATTATGATTCCTATTTTATAGACAGAAAATAAGAACTGCCTCAAGTTACACGGCAAGTACGTAAGGGAGGTTCCAAGCCAGAACTGGAACTCTTGATTTGTGCCTTCCATCCCATGCTTTGTTCCAAATTCTTCAACTGCCTCATCCCAGGGACCCCAATCGGTGGTAAGATTAGAGCTGTCCTGAGTTCACTCTGCAGTCACCACCCCTGGGCTGGATAAAAGGACAGGCAGCAGGGGGTATCCTCACTCCAGTCTGGTCCTGGTGAGCCCAAACCAACCCTATGACCCAATTCGGCTGCTGCCCCTCGCCCCCTCACCCACTTCTCCGCAGCCCCTCATGCCCCGGTGATGCTCAGGTTTCCAGGTGACCCCCTCTCACAACACAGAAGCCACAGACTGGCCCCCACACGCCTACCACAAAACCAGTCCGCACTAAGGTAGCTTACCGGATTCTCCATTGAAACACTGAACTCAGTGTTTCTCAACCTTTTCTCTTTAATTATTATTATCACTCCCCCCACCAAGAGAAAAATTCAATTCAATTCTATTTAAGTTCTTTCTAATGTCTTTCTTAGGCATTCAACTCTAAGGAGTATGATTTTGTCTGGGAGGGTGGAGCTGCAGAGGGGGATGAGCCATTATAGTATCCGCGAGTGTTTATGCCTTCCTTCACTCCTGGAATCGATTTACAACCTCCTCCCTCCTCCCTAGCCCTTGCATTAACTGACTTTCTCCAGACCTGCCACTTCTAGACTTATATGTCAGGACCCAGCACTGCCACCTCCTCTGCCTTAAAAATCCCAGTTGTTCCTCCTCTCTCTTGCTCCCTGCCTGTTCCCCTTCCCCACAGCATTGTCCTTAAAGATGTGTCTTCAGGTCACCTGATCTCTCTGATCTCCACCACTGCTGAGCTGCCAGGCCTCCCCGCCTCTCACCAGGATCACAGCAACAGCCCCCAAGTGGCCCGGCTGCCGCCACAGGGATTGTGCTCAATCCCAGAATAGTCATGGCATTCCTGCCCCAAATCCCTCCATGGCAGGGGCCCCGGGATACCCAGGCAAATCCTGATTCTTTCCATGTTCCACACTGTCCAGCCTCCACTGCCTGGGCCACCGGCCCCCAGCACCGGCCCCCCCTTCCCTGACCACACACCTGCTCTCCTCCCTGAATCTCCTCCCACCTGCCTTCACCCCTTCTCCTACTGAAGACTTCTCTTTACAGTACAGATACTCTTACGGAAACTGCTGGCAAATATCAAGCATGTGCATCACCCAATGAAATTTCTTGACAGCCAGTCCCCAGGTCCCCTTTGGCTGGTCTGGGCAAGGAGAATGGGCAGAGAAGGAAGAGGGGGTGTCCATAGACTGATCGGATCCTAAATTATGTCACATCAGTGCTCTGCCAGACATGCAACTGGAACAGTTCAGAAAATAAAGTTGAAATCAACCCCCTCCCCTATACCCCACTCTGTCGTCTTATCACCCAGCAGGCCATTCAGCACTTGCATTAACTAGGAATCCCCTAACTCGGCCCCACCACTCGGTGCCGGCACGCAGACCCTCCTCCACCCCCAGTTAATACAGATTTCCTGATCAATGGAACTGGAACTGGCATGACTTTTGCATTTTCTGAAGACCACAAGGTGAGGACCGGGGTGGAGGTACCAGGGGACCCAACAGCCTGACTTGCCCATGGTGGCGTGTATAGCACCTGGCACGTAGTAGATGCTCAGTAAGGCTCTGTTGAAGGAAGGAAAGTGCCTACCAGACTCAACTCATTTTCTACAATTTTGCTTCACACATCTGGAGGTTCACACCATGGTTTCATGACTGGAATACAAACCAGCTAAAAATAAAAAAAATCAGACATTGCTTCCAGATTTCGTTCTTATAAACAGGCCTGCATCCTCCCTTTAAATTGCAATAATTCCTTCCCAGATGTTGCTTCTCCTTCAGACCCATAAATTTAAGCTTTTCATGATGACGCTTCACATTCGCCTGGTGCTGTGGGCTCTTTGGAGTGCTTGTGCATCTTCTCTCCTTCATTAGACCGCCACACGGACTCTGGGAGAGGCAGGACAGGCACCCGCATCTCTAATTCACTGACAGGGAGGCCAGCTGCCGATACTGCCAAGCTGGACCGCAGTGTGAATGGGTTCCCCTCTCCTTCCTGCTGTTGAGACATGCAGTACCTTCCTTTTCAGCACCTGCCAGGTCTCCATGTGCAGTGGAGCATGTAGAGAGGCTCACCTCCACCATGTTGGCCTCAGTGGAGCTGTGCCACTTAAAACTCTGACTCCATGTGAGCAAGTCTCTTCTCTGGGTTCTCCCTAACACTACTGTGAGGCTGTAACATTTCAATAAGAATTGTCTAGAATCTTGGAGTAACACAGAACAGTAGGCCAACTGGTGGGTGGTAGCAGTGCACAGAGGAAGTAGTGCGTGGTCAGATGAGTTGGCTCCCCTGCTATCTCCAGTAGGCTCTACGGTCCCAGTCATGTTCATCCCAGCTCCACGGGGTGGACCCCATCTTAGCATCAACCATGGAGGAACTCACACTCAGGGAAGAGACCACTTCAAGTCTGGACCACACAGCAGAGCCCGAGAGAGTAGGGATTCCCTCTTTCTTTTCTTTTTTAAAAGATTTTATTTGTTCATGAGAGACACACAAGGGAGAGAGAGGCAGAGATACAGGCGGAGGGAGAAGCAGGCTCCATGCAGGTAGCCTGATGTGGGACTCGATCCCGGGTCTCCAGGATCACGCCCTGGACCAAAGGCAGGTGCTAAACTGCTGAGCCACCTGGGCTGCCCAAGGGATTCCCTCTTTCTTTCCAACTTTCCTGTTCCAGCTTCTTGTCTGAGGCCTGCCGCCTTCCTTGTCATTGGCCCTGGAGTTGTTTGTTTTAGTTCTTTGGGAGCCGTTGACTGTACCTTAAGCCCTCAAGTAGTCAACCACAGCAGAAAACACCCAAGTCCTCTATCTGGGCCACAGCCATCCATGCCAGGGGGCAGGAGAGAGTTGTGGTGACCGGGGAAGTAATCACCAAACCCATTCACTGGATGTGGCGTCTGCTCACTGCCAGGGTCTGGAAGGAGCCAGTCTGGCGGACACTTGCTAGCGAGCACACAGTGGTCCCAGCATCCCCTGCCCCCTTGACACTCCCTACCCACAGCTTTAGAAAGAAGCGATAGGCAAAAGTGACTTCACAGAGTAAAACTGTTGGGCTTTTAGACTCAGTGTGTTTCTGGTCAGTTCTGGGAGATGCAGAGAGATGAGACAACCCTTTCTCCCAAATCTGAATCCCCATGGCCTGAATGGCATGGTTGGAGCTTCCTTCTGGATTTACATCCTATTCCCTGTTGCATGGGTTCTGGGGCTGGCTAGGCCTGTGTGTGGTCAGGAGCATGTAGGAAAGGCACTCAGCATAGCCCATGGCACACATAACGGGTGGCTCTAACCATTATTTAGCCATACCTGCTAAATGAAGCACACAGGAGGTGCCCCTAAAATACCTACAGTGCCATGGGGAGGGCTGGGAATCACACGAGGTGATGCTTTCTCTCAGGAACTCTCCACAGAAGTGAGCATGCAGGGACAAATGCACAGGCAGGGATCTTCCTTGGGAGGTAGTCAAAGCAGTGGGCTGACCATGGGTACAGGAGCCCTGGCCATCTGACACTGGTCAGCTGCCACTCCTTGTCTCCTCCAGCTATGATCCTGAATGTCCTCTGAGGGGGCAGCTTCAGCCTCTCCCCTGCTTCCCTGCCCAGCAATTGGTAAACTAGACTCCAGGCCTGAGGGAAGATGCCGCTAAGGCTCCTATTCCCTCTTTCCACCTCTGTTCTGAACCCAAGCCTACAGGGCCAACATCTGAAAACCACTGCTTCCTTGCCCAGTAAAAAGCTGTTTTATTTGAGTAGATGTGAGGCTGTTTCTATACTCTCAGAGAAAAAAAATTGTGAAAGAAAAGCCTTTGGAGATTACAGTACTTTTTACCCAGATATGATGAGTTATCCATTTAAAAATAAACCATAGACAGGCATGTTTCTCCGTACCCAGGCAGAAAGCAGTCATTACCAGGAATTTCTCTAAGTTCTCTGCTTTTCTTGGCCAATATAGAAACAGCCTAGGAACTGAAAATAGAATTAGGAGCTAATTCTGTTTTCCTGATCTCTACCAACGTGTGCAGGCAAGTGGCTTGATCGCACCATGGCTTCACGTTCCATCTGAAAAAAAAAAAAAAAAAAAAAACCCAAAAAACCATGGAGCCATTGCTCACCAACCTCACGGCACATCTGTGATCTCAACCAGCAACCGAGGAGCCAGGCCAGAGCCCAGAACAGTTGATACAAATGCACGGAATCGCTGAGCTGCGGCCTGGTACGGCTTGATATCCAGATAGAGGCAAGAAACCAAAGGCAAGAGTGGGTGAGTGACAAGCTCAAGGTGACACAGCTGATCAGCAGGAGGGGCAGGATGATGGCAGTGCTGGCTTCCTAATTCCCCCGCTGGTCTCTTTCTCCCCCCTCATCTCTCTGCGGTTTAACTGGACGTGAAGATTCCAGGAAAGTCCCCTAGAAAGGTTAAACAACTTATCAAACCCAGTCTTCCTTCCTGCAGAAAGCCCCCGTCTTCCTCTCTCCTCTCCAGCGAGCAGTAAATCAAATATTCCTTGCTGCATTACTTTTCAAGCTCGATGTTTCTAAATCCAAAGACATCTATAAATAATACATACTCATTTATATGTACATTTAAAAGATTAAAAAAAAGCCATAACAAAGATACCTGTAGATTCTTCTGAATACTAATGGCCTATTTAAAACACAGTGGGAGCAAATGGCTAACGAGCACAGGTAACCACATACACGAATCTCCCTCCACTCCATCTCGGGCTGCACCCAGGAGTGGGGAGCCTCCATTCTGAGCACTCCATTCACTGCTTCTCTCCCACGGTCACATTTAGCCATCTGCTTCTTCTTTTATATGTGGGACTGTGTATTTTTTTTCCCTCTTCAGTTTTATATGAAACATTTAGCAATGAAGTAGCAAATAAAAATACTACATATCATCTAGAATTCATATAAAATTGTAGTTGGCTTGAACGCATCTAAAGGTTGATAAAAAGAAACACATAGATGCTTCTTAAAGGCTTATTTATATTTTATTACACATTACACACATCACACTCCATTGAGAAAATTTAGAAGTTGATGTGGTTCACTCTGTCACAAGCTGGCATGGTGAAGACTACCGCGTCTAGAGAACATTCTTCCGTTGGAACACAATGCACTTGCTTGCCGTTACCCCAGCAGACGAAAGTGACACAAATAATCCATCAGCACTCACTTAGTCTTTGAAGGGAAGGGTTTCTGTACTCCTGCCCACTCACCCCGGAGTGTGCACTCTTGGCCTCGTCTAGGTACCCCATCCTCCAAAGTGAGGATGTGGCTGCAGCACCATCGCCTCCCAGACAGATGCTCAGGTCAGCTAGAAGCTGGCAGAGTTGGCATCTACCCGGTCACGCAGCCATATGCAGAATTACAGGATGTCACAAGGCTGCGGATGCTAAGGGCCAAGTTAATAACACTCCTGGGACTGAAGGTGATCAGCAGAGGGAGGCCCCAGGCTGCAGGAAGGCTCTATGTCAGGATGTACTCTAGGTTCTAAAGGGTGAGAGAACCTGCAGAGTCAGCATGGAGACCTGCAGGGTGATTCAGCGACCCCCACACCTATAGCCTGCCCTCACGATGAGAGAGGCAGGAGCCAGAAAGTGTCAGCAGGTGACCCCCACCCAGGCTGGGGAAGGGCTGGGGCAGCCTCCTTTACCGCAGGTAAGGGGAGGCTCTTCTAAACCTCAGTCCTGCCAGGGACTGCAGCCTCAGCACCTGCTCTGTTGCATGCTCTCCGGGACCCCTCCCCCGCTTCTGGCATTACAGGGAGACACACACTGCTTGCCACAGTAGGAGACCTTGAGTTTGCTCATGCTCACAGCACATGCCATGTCAAACGTGTCTGTAGCAGGATCATCTGCTATCTGTCGGCCGTGCAGCAACCATGTATGAAAAATAACATTGAGGAGTAAATTAAGTGATCTGTCTACAAGCAGCCTGTTTAGATGAGGAAGGGCTGCTGTTGACAAATCTATGAAAATTATACATAAATTATCTAAAAGCACACAGAGAACATGTTCAGAATGAGGACTTTGATTATGGGCATTTTAAATACAACCCGGATTAAGTCATCTTGTCTTCCTTGAATGGGGTAATAATAATTAAGAGAAGAGGTAGGAGAAATCAATTATACTCATCACCTTCACAACCAAAAAAAAAAAAAAGTTAAGATTTTTTGTTTTTCAGGATAAGGATGCCTTCACACAGCAAGACTTCTGGGTGCTGCCAAGAATCCTCTGTGAAATGGATTATAGGACAGTGGGATCCAGAGCAGCCCCTGGGTGCCCTTAAAATGGGAAGAAAATGCATGGAGGCCAGATATGCCTCTCCCTGTGGAGCAGGACCCAGATAAAGATTTGAGGCAACTGATTTCTTTGGGGAGTGATTTCAGAGAGCTTGGCAAGTGGGAAATGACGCAGGTAAGTGAAGAAAGCCAACACAGATGGTCCTAAATGAGCAGGCCACTGCTGTGGGCACCCAGGCCAATCTCACTGTGAACCTCTGGGGGACAGAGAGGGGCAGGTCTCAGAGGCATCCCTCACACCCCATGGTGTGTGCAAATGCAGCTGGAGCATTTTGCACTGACTCCCCCTTTGTCCTAGGCCAAGAGAGGCTGCCAGAGAATTAACCCCCTGGCATTTCAGGTCTGCCCTAAGTGGTCAGCAAAAGCACTGGGGGTTCATAGCTGGGGAGGACCCTGGGAAAATGAACTTCCAACATGTGCAAACACACTATGTTGGAACCTTATAAGCTCTGATTACTTGGATGGAATTCAATTTGCCACTTTCAAAAGTCTAACAAAAACAGACTACCCCCCCTCCCATGTAATCACTGAATAATATTATAATCATTTTGGGTGGAAATTGCATTATTTCCCTGATGGAGGCACAGGCTCTGCAACTCTCAGGGCTTCGCCTGCTACATTACTTTTCAAAGTATGAAGTAGCAGGTTCCAATTATCTGAAAAAAAATTTAAAACAGTAACAGCACAATACATAGTGTGATCCAGGCGGAAAGAATACACATTTTCCAGGACAGGCACCTTGATTGGTAGCTGTAACTGTTAAACACATTTCAGGTAATATAGTGATAATGGACATTAATAGTAGCAATAGTGCTGAAGTGCTGGAATATAATCATTTCTGATTATATTACTATTTCCTTTTGTGGAGCACAGTGCATATTTCCAAACGACTCTATGCTCATTAAAAGACACAAAAGCCCAGCAGCAGGTTGGCAGAAAGGTGGCTTGAAGGTGCTTGTGGTTCCTGGTGCTTGGAAAGTGAGAAAAGATGGTGGTCAGAGTTCTTAGTGGGCTCAGTAGCCCCAGCACCATCCTCTGTGATCCGGCTCCAGCCGAGACCTCTCTGCTGAGCAGCCATGAAGAGTGCCTGTAGGTACGATGTAGTAAGCAGATATATTTTATTTATTTATTTATTTATTTATTTATTTATTTATTTATTTATTTATTTTAGTGGATAGGTTTTAAAGGAGAATTTGGCAAGTTAAAAAATGTTTGTTTATGCTCAGATACATGATCGTTTTTCCCTTCATCTCTCATTATCCGAAAAAGGAGATTGCCTTCTCTTCAATATACCCAATAGATTGACTGATAAATTCTTTATCCATAAAAAGATATCTCACAGTGCACTCTCTTGCCTAATTTAGCAAAAACAGATGTGTAGTTGTTCTTGGGATTATGACTTCATAATTTTAGGATTTGGATATTGTTGTAAATAAGACTAAAAGGTCACTTTAAAAAGATGCCTGACAACAGCTAAATGCTGCAAGAAATCATGAACATGCACCTGTGAGGCAAATGGAAACGGCACAACAATGGTTACACGTGATAGGAACTGGGTCTGGTGGCTTGGGACACAATTTTAAAGGAAGGTGTAATTCCTAGATTCAAAAGTGGCTTCTCCTGAAAACTTGGATGGAAGTAAGAATCGCGACCTCTGGAAAACCGTCAGGGGACTCAAAAAAGCTATTCTAGTGGGGTGCCTGGCAGGCTCAGTCCGTAGGGCACGTGACTCTTGATCTTAAGATCATGAGTTCAAGCCCCATGTTGGGCATGGAGCCTACTTAACAAACAAAGCTGCTCTAGTGATAAAGAGTACACTGGGAACAAAACACCCACTGGAGTTGAAACTGCACACGACAGGCTTGAATGATGATTCGTGAAACCTACCAGTGAAAAAAGTCATATTTTAAAGTTAGCATGCTACAGATGTTCTAATTCTAAAGATGTGTAACTAAGGCAATTAATTACATATTCTAAGTAAACGATAAGTTATCTGTACTACAACAATATGCTCTATGTCTGTGTGTAATACTATAGATACGTACATCTATATTCTCCAAAATTCATATATTCAGTGTGGCTGAAAAGGTTTTTTCAGACCCTTTCTTTGGGAAAGTGGGGGAATATTTTATATTTGGGTGGAAAGTTAGTTTTCTTGGCGCTGTAGAGAGGTGGTCACCATCCTGGCAAAGGCCCAATTTAATCTACAAATCAAAGCCACACTAGACAATCTTTAATTCAACAACTCCTTCATTGTACAGAAGCGAAAACTGAAGCCCAGAGAACTCTCTGTCCTGCCAAGGAATCTTTAAATGACAAAGTGAAATGTGTAAGAAAATCTAGACATCTGACCATGGCTTCTCCCATGGATACGCCATGCAGCAGTGGTTCGGCCTAAGGCTCTTCATCTGGCCGGTGGGAGTAATTTGGGGCTAACCTCAAAGAATCTACCTGTAGTGGGTTATTCTAGAGCACTGCAGTGTTTGCCTTTTCTTCAGGAGGCTTTCCTTCTGGAACACAGACCAGTCTGCATTTCCGAAGCTCTCCAGAACCTACCAACTGCCTTAAAAAGAAAAAAAAAAAATGAAGACACATTTATTGAAAAGCCTATCTAAATATGAAAATGTACGTCTGGTCTTTTCAAATGGGAGGAAACCGTAAGGTGCCAGGCAGGAGCGATCCTCCAGTCCTAACTCTGTCCATCACCCTTGGCCTCCCCCAGTGGCAAAATCTCTTCTCCCCTCTAGCCTGGAGCAGTCCCTTCCACTTCCAATCCCTGGGATCCCGCTCTTCATGCCTGTTGGTGCTGGGCCACTGGACCACCCATCCTGATAGAAGGAGCGGCTGCTGTTACTAGGTGAGGCAGCCGGATCTACACTGGCTTGTGATGAAGCTTTGGGTGCTGAGACATGCTTTAAATTTTATCAGTTATGCAGACCCACTTCTTCCCCCTGCAGCAAAGATAAGAGGAGGAAGGGTGCATCTGACAATGGGTGTGGTGTCCTGCTGAAGCAGTTACAGAGGTTCCTGGGGTCCTCTGGAAAGTCCCAGGCAGCAGAGAACAATTCTGAGTTCCCAGAAGCACGCTTCTCTCTAGTGTTTGTCTTTCGATGGGGCATTGCAGCCACAAAGTGCCTAAAAATTAACAGCGACATGAGAACTCCTAATCAGGAAGGATTAAGCTGGCTAGCCCAAGGCCACACTCCTCAGAGCTGCAGGCATGGGATTCCTGGAGCAGCTGCAGAAAGCACCGGAGCACATGAATTATGAATTGAGACCCTGCGGATGCTCAAGTCTGGTTCCAGATTCCAAGGGGAGACGGGAAGAACCACATCTCATGCTTGCTCGGTCTATCCTGGCTCCTCCACTGACTAGTTCTCTGGTGCTGAGCAAGCTTCATGACTTCTCTGCCTCTGTCTCCTCAGCTGTAAAATGGGATGACAAGAGCACTTCCTCCAGAGAGTTGTTGGAAGATCAAATAAGGTAATTCAATAAAGTATGCAGAAACGTGCCTGACGCACATAGTATGTTCTCAATAAAGGTTAGTGATTTTTGGTTGTTCTCATCTGCCACCAGAATGATCTTCCTGAGACACAAATCTGCTTTGCTCTCATTTGGAATCCTCCCATTGAATAGACAAAATCCAAAATGCTTGGCATGGTATCTATGGCCCTGGCCCTACTCTGGAGACTTCTGCCCTTATTGCCCGCGGTGCCTCGGCTCTGAGCTTCTGGAAGCTCCTGAGTATGCACCATGTTCTTCCTGACCTTCGTGCCTTTCCACAGGTGCTGTGTCCACCTGTCCTGTCTGTCCCTCATCTTCTGCTTGGCCAGCTCCACTGTGCGTGCCTAAGTGCCCATCCTCTGAGCTCCTGTAGTTTCCATATGCACACATTTATTTTTTTTAAAGACTTATTTATTTATTCATGACACACACACACACACACACACACACACACACACACACAGGCAGAGACAAAGGCAGAGGGAGAAATAGGCTCTTTGCAGGAGCCTGATGCGGGACTCGATCCTGGAACCGTGGATCACGCACTGAGCCAAAGGCAGACGCTCAACCACTGAGCCACCCAGGTGTCCCATATGCACACATTTATTGAGGCACCTTGTACTCTATCCAAATTTTGGGCCAGATAATTCTTGTTGAAAGGGCTATCTGGTGCAATGTTGGCTGATTAGCAGCATTCCTGGCCTCTACCCACTAGATGCCAGTAGCATCTCTTCTCTCCCTTGCCCCCAAGTTGTGACAATCACGAATAACTCCAGACATCACCTCCTGTCCCCAAGGTAGAAAAGGGGATAAAATTACCCCTGGCTGATAACCACTGTACTTGACTATAAGCCCCTTGGACACATAGGCTTTTAATGTACTCATTTCTGTATCACGGGGACCTGGTCCAGTAGTTGGCAAATAGTAAGCGCTCAATAAATGTCCACTGAAAAGGAAAGAAGGAAATACAATGAATTTATGCTCATAACATAGTAAATACCTGCCCCCCACAACACCCAGGATGAGATAGGCATGTGGGATCAAATAATGAATAAATGAACATGACAGCATTTGATAAGTCACTAAACACACAGTGTGAGTATTGAACAAACAAGTGCCTCTCATCATTTCAATATCTTAAAGAAAAATGTCAACCCCCCATCGCCTCCGGTTTCCCCACTATCTGTCCTATTTGGCTGCTCTGCATCCCAGCGAAACTTGGGCAGGAGCTGCCTGGACCTTCTGTCTGCTTCCTTACCCACCATTCCCTTTGTAGCCCATCGCTCCATCTCAAGCTCTCTTGCTAAAGGCACCAACCATTTCCTTGTTGCTAAATCGGGTGGAATGTTTCCACTTTCCCAACTAGTTTGCTCCCTCAGAAGCCTTCTACCCTGATGGCCATTCCTGGGACGCAGGCTTGACAGTCTGATATTTAATAACTGCACGGTGTGGGCACCAACCCATCATAGTGCATGCACTGACCAGTCCAAACGTCCATAGGATATGAGCAGCCAGGTCAACTGTGCCGTGGCTACAGGCTGAACAGAAAAGCCTCGCTTGAGACACCATCTCCCTTAGCTCCAGGCCACAGCAATCTCCCATTTCCTCCCCATGACACGGTCTGTCTGTGTTGCAGCTCACCCACCTCCCTCTGGTTATTAAGTATGGGAGTTCCTGAGGATTTTCCCTAGGCTCCCTTCTTCTGACTTCGTTCTCTTCCCCCAGATGATCTAAGCTATGCTCAAGGCTTCAGGTACCCTCCATGGTACAACTCCCCAAAGCACATCTACTTGCAGTCCCCACCTTTCCTCTGGGCTCCATCTCTGATCTGCTTACCTGACACCTCTAATTTGATGTCTCAAAGGCAACTCAACCTATCATGCTCCTTCCTCTGACCAAAACAAAACAAAACAAACAAAACCAAGCAAAACAAAAAAGCCAGGGGACTTCCCCAGGACTGCGGATCTTAGTAGACAGCACCTCTAACTCATTGTACAAACTTGACACGCAGCCGTCCTACAGGCTCTCTCCTGCCCTACCCATCCTTCTGAAAGATCTCTTATCTCCATCTGCTTCTCTTTACCTCCATTACCACTTTCCTGTCTTGCAACAGGCTTTTTCTTTGGCCTCTCTGGATCTTCACTTGTTTTGCTCTGATCTCTTCTCACGTGGCAGCCAGAGAGATTTTTCTCAAAATGCAAATCTGATTCTTTCTCTCATCTGCTTCAAGCCTTCCTCATTAGTCCCAGATAGACTGGAGCTCCCGCATGGCCCCAAGGCTGTGTGTGGACTGGTTATGGCCTCATTTAACTCCTCCCCGCTGCTCTCCTCTATACTCCACCACACTGGTCTTAAGTTTCTGGAATGTTCCAGGCTCCTGCCATAGGGCCTTTCGATGTGCTGTTTCCTCTCTTCACCTGGTTATGCTTTTTCAAAGCCTAAATCAAGCATCAAGGCTTCATTGATCTGAGACTCTATCACATCCCTATTTCTGGAGCTTTGAGAATATATCTTTCCTTCGAGCACCAGTGTTCATGTTTGTGATTATATGATTAATTTGTCTTCTTAGCCTACAGTGTAAGCCCCAGCAGGTAGAGACTATGTTCACTTTTGTTCACCTCTGTGTTTCTAGCCCAGGGGTTGGCAAACAATGGTCTTTGGGCCAAATCCAGCCCCTTA
This sequence comes from Vulpes lagopus, assembly GCF_018345385.1. NCBI lineage: Eukaryota > Metazoa > Chordata > Mammalia > Carnivora > Canidae > Vulpes > Vulpes lagopus. Next base: position 115,704,088 of record NC_054828.1, read on the forward strand.
CCTGTTTTTGTCAATAAAGTTTTATTGGAACAAAACTACACCCATGCATTTATGTATTGTCTGTGGTCGCTTTCACCCAACAAGAGTTGGGTAGGTTGTGACAAAGGCAGTATGGCTCTCAAAGCCTAAAATATTTACGGAAAACATCTGCCAGCCCCTGCTCTAGTCAGAACATCAGCTCCTAGCAGAAAGCAAAAATTCAATACAAATTTGTTAAAAGAATGAATAAATGGGCAAGCTGGAAAAAATGAGCTTCTGATATATGCTTTGGTGTCTGCTGAGGGAGTGTCTCAAATAAGCCCTCTCTAGGGCAATGCTGGCCACCTACAGACCTCCACTGGGGCCCATGGGGGCTGGTATTCATGTGCCGACCCTCATTCTCTTTAGGAGCAGGATTCCTTAAATTTTCTTTGGATTCCTTGCCAACAGGCAAGGAGGGGGCCTTTCATCTGACTGCAGGGCCTCTGCTCTTGGTGCTTCAAAGCCTGGGAAACTCTCATTGGCTATCCCACACCAGCCAGACCCTGTCACAATCCTATGACACCCTAAAGGGAGAAAAGGGAATTCCAGAGCCACTCTCACCTCAGGGACATGGGATGGTGATGGGGGAGGACTGTAGGGGTCCAAGGAAGTCTCAAACACGGTGGGCACCCTGGTGGGGTAAGGAGTCCAGAAGTATATCAAAACCCTTAAGGGAACAGAACCAAAGCAGAGAACCAAAAGAGAGAACTGACACTCTCTCCAACTAGTCCAAACCTCAGGATCCTACGACTCAGTGCTCTTACAACCCATAGGAAAAGACTGCCTTAGTCACTCCGGCCCCCAAAGACCTGGCCATTCCTTGTCCAGAGCCCATTCTGAGTTCAGCCTTTGGTCAAACGTCATCCTATAGCCAACCCTGTGTTTGAACCAGGGTCTCTGCCTCGATACCCTGCATGATCTCAGAGCAGGGCCTGCTCTATGCTTCTCTTGCCTCTGTCACGCCCCTTCCAGCTCCAACACCTGGATCAGGAAGGCACAGAGTAAGGCACACAGGAGGGTCTGGTCAAACACCTAGGAAAGGCAAACTGGCTTCGGAATGCACTGGATCCATACAGCACTGCCTCTGACACCTGAGAGGCTAATCGCCACCACCCAGCTCCCTTCTGCTTCTTCTATGGCAGGCCTGACCTGGAGTGACCCTGCCTCCCTCCTCCTCTGCTCAGCACGGTCCCAGCTGGGCCCTGTCAGCACATTTCAAACCAGCCTGGGTGCATCGACTGCCCAGTCCTGTAGGTTTATTGGACTCCAGGCAGGGATCTTCTTGGAGCTGCCATCCTGGTAAAATTTCAAAGTCAAAAAGTAGCTATGTTCTTTTCTTTTCTTTCTTTCTTTTTTTTTGATGGGGGAAGATTCCAGAATTTTAATACTCATAAATAAGTTGTAACAAATTCCCAAAGCAGTGATAAAGCTGGATTCAGGCTGAAGCGTTAAATGTGGCAGGAACAAAAAATGCAATGTGAGCATTTACACCAAAGCACAAATAGCCAGAAACCTGCAGAGTTGGTGCGGGAGAATGTTTCCGGCTCTTCACTCATGGGTGCTAGACGCATGCATCACGTGGCTTTACTAGAGAAAGAGTTTCACATTTAGTTCTCAGATGTTTTGTAAAGAGCCACAGAAAAGAGAACGAATACTCCTGAGCAAAGCTCAAAGCACTGCTCCAGATATTCTAGAACATCCTCTTCCAACTGCATCTTTCTGGGTCCCAGGTACGGCTCTTGGAACACTGGGGCACTAAAGGGACCCCCCTGGGGGTTCTGTGGAGGCAGCTCCCTCTCAATCCTGTCTCTGCCACTGCCCCCACTGCATCAAGGGCTCAGGGTTCAAAGTCTTCTCTGCCTTGGTTTCTCCACTTACAAAAACAGAGAGGATGGTGGCTCCTGTCATCCATCATGCAGGAATCTGCTCAGTAAAGTCTTTGAAACAGTCTTGGTGGCTGTATTAGTTGCCTAGCGCTGTCAATACAAAATACCATTGACTAGGTGGTTCAAACAACAGAACTTTACTTTTCACAGTTCTGGAGGCTGGAAGTCCAAATATCAAGGTGTGGGCAGTTCTGGTTTCTCCAGGGGCCTCTCGCCTTGGCTTACAGATGGCTGCCTTCTTGCCGTGTCTTCACATAGTCTTTCCTTTATGTGTCCACATCCTTGCTGTGTCTCCGTGAGTCTAAATTTCCTCTTTTTATAAGGACACCAGTCAGATTGGGTGAGGGGCTGCCCACATAACCTCATTTAGCCTCAATTACTTCTTTAAATGTCTGTCTCCAAATACCATCACATTTTGGTGTACTGGGGGTTAGGGCTTCAATACATCAGTTTTGTGGGGGTGCACAATTCAGTGTATAATAGTGGCTAACAAGTGGATAGAACAGTATGCTTTATCTCATTCTAGGAGAATTAAGGAAAATGGGAAGCTACTCTTTTGTAGACAGGTCACCCAATGGCACACTTGACTGCCCTCGGAGGAAGGTTTTGAGTAGAAAGACAAATAAAATTCTTTTTTTTTTTTAACAAATAAAATTCTTAACCAAAATATCTTCCGTTAACTGGATTCCCATTTATTTATTTATTTTACAACGGGCTTCAGTAAAAACAAATTAATAATGACGATAGCAGTAACAATAATAGTAGACCAACCAACAGCCAACCATACCAAGCAAAGCCACAAACGCATTTAACCTAAAATAGCTTAAAGTTGACAAGAAAGTAACTCTGAGCTACAATACCTAGCATTTATAAAACAAATTAGTTAACTTTTTTAGAGAGTGTTGTAAGTCCATCACAAGAGACCATGGACTATATATATGTGGTCCAATTTTACAACAAACCAAAACTTTCTCACCGATTATTTAAGAGACTAATAGACAACAATTCTACCAAAAGGAGCCAGACCCGAGGAGAGAGGAGTTTGTTCTGGAAGCACCACTGGGTGGTCTTATTTAATTCACAGTAAATCTGTCTCCAGAGACTACAAGCTGATCGAACACAGGGTGTGGACGTGAGGAAAAAATAAATGTGCCTCTGTCTCCTATTTCTACAAGTGGTCAGACTCAGCATAACATCCTTAGCTCCTGACTTTCAGCAGGAGTGTCCATGGAACATGGTGCCCTAGGCACTGAGGCGGGGGGTGGGGTGGGGGGGTGGCTGGCTGGTCATCCACTTTCTACACTGGGCAGTTAGCTTGGAGTCTGGCAGGCAGGAGGCACCCAGAAATACTTGTATGGAATGAAAAAAAACATTACTTGCAGGAGAGACCTGAGCAAGGGGAAGACTGCAGGCAAATGCAGGAATGTAGGGAGGGGAAAACTTGCAGAGAAACTCCGAGCAGAGCACTCTACCGATCACCAGCAACTGTGCAAAGGAAATAGATCATCATTCCATTTTCTGATATGATTATAAAAGGAAGCGGAATAAAGTGGAATAAATAACTGCTTTAAAATGCGTCATCTGCATCTTTTCAAAAATGAACTCCAGATTTCGTAAGGAGTGTACATCAAAGTAATAGAAGACATCAAGACTATATATCTTATAGACCAATTTAAAATCTGGGGTGGGGGTTTAAATAAAATCCAGCCTACTAAGCATAAAAACAAAATTATTTTTAAACCAATTACTCTGTGAAATAAAGAATAACCATACTAGCTTGTTCTTTTACTGGGCTCATCCTACAATTCAGGGAATCTCCATCACCATGTGAGTGGGATGAGAGGAAAGCAGAGGCAGGAAGAGGCTGGCATGTGAGGCTAAGAAGAAATGTTGCAGGGACGCCTTGGTGCTCAGTGGTTGAGCCTTTGGCTCAGGTGGTGATCCCGGGTCCTGGGATAGAGTCCCGCATCAGGCTCCCTGGAGGGAGTCTGCTTCTCCCTCTACCTATGTCTCTGCCTCTCTCTCTGCGTATTTCTCATGAATAAATAAATTAAGTCTGAAAAGAAAAGAAAAGAAAAGAGAAAAGAGAAAAGAAAAATGAAAAGAAAAAAGAAAGAAAAGAAAAGAAAAGAAAAGAAAAGAAAAGAAAAGAAAAGAAAAGAAAAGAAAAGAAAAGGAATGTTGCAGCCTGAGCCTAAAGGGCTTGGGCATGATATTAAGGATTTTGTATTTTCTCCTCCAGCAAGGGGGAGACAACAGACATTTTAAAGGAGTGACCATCTCAAATTTGTATTTTTCAAAAGATGACTTGCCAGTTAAAAGTCCCTAATGAAAATAGTGGCCATCAGCTGAAACACATATAAAACAATTAGGCATTGGACAGGGTCTTCAAAGCAGGCAAATTCTCCTGATTTGCTATCTTCAATGACCAGCAGACAGTGAGCCATTGGTCTTATGTTTAGGGCTCACTGTCCTGGTTTCAAACACTATAAATTCCCTGCAACATAAATTCCCCTCAAACGCTGTGCTAAAACATCTTCCTTTTTAAAGAGTAAATGCAGGACAAGTAAAAAAATGCCACAGTTTGCCAATCCTAAGAGTAAACCTGAATTTTCTTCATCAAAGGGGAAAAAAAAACACCCTAGAATACCAAGTCTTTCTCATTTTATGAGCCTGCTTTTTCTAAATATTCATATAAGCTGACCTTTTCAAGGCATCGCCTGGAACTGAAAACATGCTCATAATAAATTGTGTTTCTCTGGCTTAATTGAAACAGTGTCTTTGCCACGAGTCAGGGGCACTCGTTTTCATTTCTCAGGGTGCTCAGAGAAGGAGAGTCAGTGAGGCATCATGGGGCTACTAGGACTTGTGCCCTGAACCCACCTCACACTCACAATTAGGGTCATGTGTATGTGCAGGACCCCCCTCCTGCATTTCTCATCTCTGAATCCTCCGAAGTGCTTTCCTGGGAACTGTTAATGGATGGTACCTAGGGACCATGGGCATGTTTGGCAGCCTGGTGAAGCCTGTGGTCACCTTTCCAGAATAATGCTTTTAAATGTATAAAGTAAAGGACATAGGATGATGAAAGACACCAACTATGTTTAAGTATAGTTTTCAAATTGCTAAAAAGCAAAATGTTAACGTAGTAGTAAATGTCTTTCTTTATTAGTGCATTAAATAATGAAATCTAGTGTCACGTTTAAAACTACCATAAGTTCAGAGCAGTGATGAGTGCAAATGATATTTTGAAACATGCGCAACAAGGATGAAAATGTCTGTGATCCCACTTGTGACAAAGTCACGGGTCCTGCTCATACTACCATGGTTCACAGCCTACATTCATAAATCGAAGAAGATGCTAACTTTCATTTGGAAAGAAAAGACACATTCCCCCCCCCCCATTCATATTCACAGACTTCCTGTGCTAGACCAAGTAGAGAAAACAATTAACCCAATAAATGTGCCATGTAATGCTCTAAGGTGGGGATGCTATTGCTCAAACCTATTTAATCACAGAGCACTGCTCTTAAACTTTCTGGGAACACTGCTGCTCCGACACCGTGGCGCTGTTGTGAAGATTTAACGAGAAGTTCCTTTCCTTATTTGTGAGTGTTTAAGAAAGAAACAATAAATGAAGAGATCAGGAGCGGATGAATCTAAGGCCTCGACCGATACCCCATGGTCATTCAGGCTCTTGTAACATGCTCCTTACAAGGACACTTCTGAGACTCTGGTAAGGAAGTGCGGTGGTGTGCTTTGCCCACCGTGAAGCACTGTTCCAACCAGAAGGACTGCCACTTGGGAATACCATTATTCTGCGTTTTCAGGTGCAGCCAGTGTGGGCTGGACTCCTGGTTCCGCCATTACCAGCTGTGGGACTTTAAGGGTCATATTCTTTTCTGTGTCCATTTCCTTATTGGCAAATGGGCATCTCTCTCTCTTTTTTCTAGATTCGGAGGTAGACTTGAGTGATTCATCAGTTGCATATAACACCCATCACCTTAATGCCCGTCACCCAGTTACCCCATCCCCTAGGCTTCTTTTTCAGAGTTTTCTAAGGAGAAGATAAGGTAATACTACACACGAATGTTTAAAACAGCCTGGCACATACTGAGCATTCCATAATGCAGCCACTTTTATTGTTTATTGTGGCCTCATCTCAGGCCATGACAATGCCTTGGTTACTTCACTAATGTTTCCTCTTTCATCCTCCAAGTGTCGGAAATGAAACAAAGGCCTAGAAATAGGGGGTGGATCCTTTTCCAGAGTTCTTATAAGGCAGGGAGGAAAAATGCTATACCCCCCAGTTTTATTTTCAATACTATTTCCGGAAAGTCTCAATATGGGAGATGTACTATAAGCCAACAGAATTCTAAAGCTTCAGAGAAATCCTACCTTTTGGCTCTATGCTGGCCACTGCTGCATTCTCTGTCACCTTATACAGCATAGGTAGTTCTGGAGGCAAAAGACACAGCCAGAAGTATATGAGGACTAAGCCATGGCTGGGTTATAGTAACCAGCTGATAATGGTGGGGCGAGGGAGTGTCTGCCACACAACTTCCAGAGACGCAGGACGGACCCTCATGTCAGTAAAAGAACATTGAAGAAATAGATAAGAAACATTTCAAACATTTTACTTTTACTTATTTTTTGTGATACACACAATTTATAAAAGGAGACAACGCCGTTCTTGTTCTTTAGAAGTTTACGATCTCTCCGGGGAGACCAACCCAGACATGGGAAGACATAAAAATGCACAAAGAAACCACAGTCCCAGTACAAATGGGGTGGTTACACAGAAGTGCAGCTCCAGTGCTCGGGGGCGAGGGAGTCTGTCTTCTTAGAGTCTACGGAACAGAGCCTCCTTGATCTCAGAAAGTGCTACCCACCTGGAGATGGAAAGAAGAATCTTCCGAAAAGAAGTCAGTAAGTATCTCAGGCTTGGGGGATATATTTTATTTTATCCCATGAATTTTGTAAATGTGTTTGTATCATTTTTATAGTTAATAACATTCACGTACCACACATTGGTAAATACAAAGGGGGTGGCTCCTTTCAACGAGGGCTCTGACAAGACTGACTCTCTCCCAACTTTAGAGTAAAAATATTGATATGGAGGAGGGTGATAGTGTGAGTAAACCAGGTAGTCACCCTCCAGCTGACATTCTGAGAACTGTTTAACTATTCTGACCCTCAAAGCCCCAAGAGGGGCCATAAGACTGCCTTGGAAAAACAGGGTGGGTGCAGGAGGCTGCAGACCTGGCTGAGAACTTGCAAGCCATGTATGTGCAGGGCTACCCAGACCCCAGAACACGGGGGCAGCCCTTAAGGGAAGAAGTGGGCCAACTGCAGTAAACATTTGCTGAGGGACTGAACGCAGAGAGACAGGGAGGATCAAGCAGAGCCAGATAGATCTTCAGGGGAGGCCAGGACAAGAAAGACAGCAGGAGCTCACATTTACTGAGCTGTGTCCCAGGCTCAGCTCAAAGCCTTTATATGTGTTAACCCAGTGAACTTTATGGGACTGAGCACTGGATCTCTCATCTTAAGATGGGGAAACCAAGGCACAGAGATATTAAGCCATTTGCGAAAGCCCCACACCCACTTGGATGTGGAGTCAGGATTCAAACCCACTTATTTGCCTTCAAAGACTGGAAAACTTACTTAGTTTATGCTAAGTGAAAGAATCTGGTCCCTAAAGACCACATTATTATGATTCCATTCATTTGACATGTCCATAATAAGGAAATCTGCAGAGACAGAAGGTAGATTAGTGGTTGAGTTGGAAAAGTACATGTGCATTTCTACTTCCTCTCTTGCTTCTCAGCAAAATGGGAATGGGGAATGAGTGCTAACGGGTATGGGTTTCTTTTTGAGGTTTATGAATGTGCTGACCATGGTGATGGCTGCACATACGTGTGAATATATTAAAAAACCATTAAGCTGTACACCTCAACCAGGCAAATTGTATGGAATGGGAGTTATAGCTTAATAAAGCTGTTAATTTTCCTTTCATTTTATTTTTTGCTTAGTTACAATTCGTTTCTTGAGGAACAAACTAAGAATACACAACTCTGCTTTCACTGGGGGCCTGGGGAGACAACTTGGCTTTGCTTCAAAGGGAGCCAAATGAAAAAAATGGGAGGAATGTGTCTTTTCTTTAGTGTCTTCCAATATCGAAGCTGCTAACTGAACCCTCAGGCCCGGGGCTGGGGCTGCAGGGAAGGGGAGCCCAAGGATCGGCTGCACAGGGGACCTCGGCCTCCGCTCTGTCCCCACAGCACCGCCGCAAGACAGCATGGGCAGGTTATTAAATATGAATTAAGAAAATGTAAGATCTGCCTGCCGAAATCTAAGCTGTGGAAAAACAACCCTGACCCTTCACATGATCCTGCGGGGTGGGCGAACTGTCTCCGGCCGGTGGCATGTCTGGCCCAGGCAGAGTGGCCGCACGGAAACCTCGGGAGAGTCCTGCTCTGTGTCACAGAGAAGCCAGACGGGAGCTGGACAGCAAGGCCAGCGTCTGATCCGTGATTAACTCGCTTGCGTTCTCCCCACTTGTGTTCTGAATCGTGGGATTGTTTTCCTTGGTATTTGTCACATTGAAGACATGAGCCTTTTAATTGGCGAGCGAGCAGACATGCAGCTTGAGATGTCAAAAGACTGTCTTTGTTGAGACGCGACTCCCTGATGCAGGAGCAGGCGAGTTAATGGCTGTGTCCCCGAGTCAGCTGGGGAGCCTGACTTGAGCACAGAACCGGCCAAGACCCAGCCAAAAGAATGGAGGATTTAGTTTATGCAGACCTTTGCTAGAGAACACCCCCAGGGGGGCTGAATTCTGCATTAGACTGGGCCCTATAGGGTTCCAGAAAGTTTGGCCTTCCATGTCCCTGCCCCAATCCAAGCCCAGCTTTCCAAGGCACCAGGTGGATGGGCTTGTCTGAGAGGTTAAATGTTGTGCTCTGAGGTTGATGGTCCTTGAATTCACGCTCTTTGCCCTGTCACTTTGTAGTAACCTTTCCACCTTGACCCTGAGCAAGATCATGTGACTTGGTTTGGAAAAGTACATGTGCATTTTTACTTCCTCTCTCACTTCTCAGCAATGGCTGTAAGAACATGCTGGCCAGATTTGCTGGAAGATGAGAGACAAGCCTACCCAGCCAGAGATTTGTGAGCTGAACTCAAGTCTGACAGAGCCCAGCCAAGATAACATAGCCACTTAAGTTATCTGCAGTTGCCCAGAGGCATGGATAAACCCAGCTAAGTCAAAAGAACCAATCAACCTATAGACTAGATGAGCAATACTAGATGTTCATTTTTTTTTTTTTTTCAGAGACAGAGAGACCAAGCACATGCATAAGCTGGGACAGGGGGGTGGGGTGCAGAGGGAGAAGGAGAAAGAGAATCTTTTTTTTTTTTTTTTAAGATTCTATCCATTTATTCATGAGACACACACACACAGAAAGAGAGAGAGAGAGAGAGAGAGAGAGAGAGAGAGAGACTCCATTCAGGGAGCCTGACATGAGACTCAATCCCGGGTCTCCAGGATCACACCCTGGGCTGAAGGTGGTGCTAAACCACTGAGCCACCCGGGCTGCCCAAGAAAGAGAATCTTACGCAGGCTCCATGCCCAGTATAGAGCCTGATGCAGGACTTGATCTCATGACCCTGAGATCATGACCTGAGCTGAAATTAAGAGTTAGAAGCCTAACTGACTGAGTTACCCAGGTGCCCCTAGATTTTATCTTAAGTCACTGACTTTTAGGATGGCTTGTTGCAGAGCCCTATTGGGTCAACAGGTTACTGACATATCCAGCCAGTACATGGTAGATGGAGATAATCCACAGTAGATGGAGATCATTAATGCCAGCCACTAAGGGATTCAGAGTCTAGTTCTAGAGACCCCTTTGGACATATAGATACATGGACCAGCTAACTGAAGATCTCTTGAAGGAAGAGAGCGTGGAGAAGACATGTCATGGGGGTTGACCAGGCCAGATAGAACTCATGGGGTAGGAAAGGCAGTAGGATGTACGCAGCTTAGTCTCTGGAACCAGATAGCCTGGTTTCAAATCCTGGTTCCACCACATTCTGTGTCATCTTTGTGAACTTAATGTATATACCCATACATTGGTCTGGTCAACACCCACTTAATCCTACTCCTGTGTGTCTTCCTGTATTTCAAAGTCAAGAAAGCTAAAATGGCACACTCCTTTGCAGCTCTAGGGATCTAGATGTGTTTAAGGTTCTACCAAGAAGATGTGCCTGCATATGATCTGAGAGGCTAAGGAAATGAGGTGGGGCCATATGGCTATAGATTCTGCTATTCCCCTGCCAAGCAGAGGTGAGGAGACCAGCCCCCGGCTTTATGGATGTGTTGGAAAGCAGAGTACCCATGCAGTAGCTGCGACTCTGAATCCAACAATTGCAGGGATCCCTCCTGGTCCCTGGGTGCAGCATCAGTGGGTGTTCCTAAGGTTTGTAGTTCCCATAATGGGGTCCCCAATTTCCAGGCTTTCTACCCACAGAAGCATAACTCTGCAGTGTTGTGTCAGGAATCATTCCTGGAGGCTGAGCCAAGATCCTGGCTATCCAATGATTTTGGAAACTCTTAATCCCCTCCATTAATCTTTCCTTAAATAGCCAGAGAAGTGTCTGTTTTCTGGCTTCTAAACTGTAATGGATACACTTAATCTCTCTGGACCTCAGTTTCCTCGCCTATAAAGGGATACCCATACTTTATGCCTCAAAGAGTTGTCACAAGGATTTGATTAGATAATCCAGTTAGGCAATTGGAGCGGTGCCTGACATACGGAAAACATTTAAAATCTTATCATCATTAGGTTTTGGAAAATTGCTGGTGTCAGGGCACCCAGAGTTGACAAATTATGGGGACTGTAAGACATCCAGTGACATGCTGATGTGGGGACCTTTTTCTAGGCTTCTTGCGTGTTTGGTGTGGATCTTCCAGGAATGAGGAGGTTCTTGGTATACTGATTGGGTTTGGATATTTGCAAAGGCTTGGGCATCGCATCATTTCATTCTTTGTGGCCTGGGTCACTTCTGTGCATAAGCTGTCTTGTCAGTCACATGGAGTGAAATCATAGGCATCTGGAGCTTCTGGTTTTATCTAGGTCCATAATCCCTGAGTCTATGTCCTTGGGGCTGAACCTGCTTTGGAATTCAGAATACAAAAGCTACATTTCATGATACTCCCAGGAGGATCTACAACAGCACTCCTGAATCAGACATATTAGTATTTCTATAGCAAAAGGTGTGAATATTTACATTTACTGGGAGAAATGAGGAATCCAAAGGCCTCATGTCAGCTTAGGCTAGGTTTTGCTGTCAAATGATTTCTTGTTTCCATAGCTTTTTCTGTTTCAGTTTTGTGAATAAGGGATACAGGCCTCTGCGTAAGACGTGATGACATGACAATGACTGTGGTCCTGAGGCTGAGGGTCAGCCATGAAGGACTAGCTCGGTCCAAGTCAAGGCAGTTAGCAGGGTTCAGAAAACACATGGGGCCAATGGGCAACTTTTAATACTTGCAAGGGTGCTTGATCAAATGCAACAAAAGCAGGCACCCGCCAAGCAATGACTTCAGCAAAACTGTGTCCTTTCTTCAAACACTGAAGAGAAGAGGAGGACAAGACACCCAAGAAAGACCTATCTAGGAGCACAAAGGGCAGTGCCATCACTTTGGGAGAACAATGAGAACCAGCAGTCTAAGAACCACTCTGGTGGGGGGAGTTTAATTCTGAGGTATACTGTACCTACAGCTCCAGGCTTCCCCATGGAGTTGTCTCAGGACCACGACTCCCACTCACTGCACCCACCCCCTGCAGAGCCTGCACCCAGGCTGTCTTTCTTGGTGCCCATCTAGGGCAGGGTCCCTGTCCTACCCATCTGTTTCCCTCACCACAGGACTGACCACATAGGGCACTCAGGCCATGCCATTCTGGCTTTGGGATTCTGTGCACACACGTGCAACAAAGGTGCAAACGAATTTATCAAGTGAGAAAGTAAGGTTGGTGTAGCCAACTCAGGTGCAAGCAGGGCCCTGGGGCTGGGAAGGCTGGAGCAAATGGAATTTAGAAGGAAAAAGGCAGCCATGGCATCCTAGAGGTGGTATGCTCTGGACATGGTTTAAGGGGCTACTGGACCAAAGAAGAGCTAGGAAGTGAGGCAGACATTGCCTGCACGGTGATGAATGCCTGCAGCAAGGTCTGCATTTGGTCCACAGGATACTGCAGCCTTCACTCCAGCATGGACCCCGATGGCAAAGGGGCATCGGGGTGCAGATGCATCTGACGAAGTCAAACATCAACATCTCAGGCTGACTTGGGTCACTAAAAATACTTGTCTGAACCTGCACCAGCTTTTAAAATCCTTCTGCATTTATTTCTCCCTGATCTCAAATGATAGGATTTCAAGGGTGAAACTGCTTGACCTGGAAGCAAAGGTACTTTTCTGCATTAGGTAAACCCACTGAAGAGAAGTTCGTTTGGAAAGTGCTGTAAATCTAGCCTGAAATCAAGGATTGCACACTTTACGTATTTCAGCAGTACAAAGCCATTGGTCTCATGTATGACCCTTCCTTTTTTTTTTTTTTTAAAGATTTTATTTATTTCTTCAGGAGAGACACACAGAGAGAGGCAGAGACATAGGAGGAGAAGCAGACTCCCTGCAGGGAACCCAAAGCAGGACTCGATCCCAGGACCACAGGATCACGACCTGAGCCAAAGGCAGAAGCTCAACCACTAAGCCACCCAGGTGCTCTTCATGTATGACCCTTCCTTCCCTCCCTTCTCCTTCGAAAACATAGTCCCCTACTCCAAAAATGGCTTCCAAAGCTGCATTAAAATAAAAAGTAAGTAAAATAATGTCAGGAAAGGTAAGATAAGAGCAGAAATGACAGAGTGGCAGAGTGAGTGCTCCACAACACTCACGAGTTTTCACTGGGTTTTTTTCTTAGCACATCCCTCAAATACAGGACCATGACCTGTCACTGAAGTGTTCTTCATCAAAAGCAATTCCACAGAGAGCCAAACAGTAGAGGTTGGTACATGGTACCTAATAGTCCAGCATGACCCAGGAAGAACTTTTAGAGCATCTCCCCCTGAGGACTAGATGTGCTGGCTGTCCCCCAGACCTGCTCTGTAAATACTGCTGCCCTTAACAAAGCTGTTGGTATGATGTGGGCTGCAGAGAGTCAGCTGTGATGTCAGTAACAGTCCAAGCATGTGGACCACAGCTGCTCTCTGCTGAGGTTAAGTGCTTTGTCATACGCTTTTGCCTTCTGAGGTTGGGCTGACTCTGGACTACGGAGGCAATGACAGAGACACAGTGGCCCTCCACTCAGAGATGGGTCAAGGTGATCTTCACGAATCTCAGGTCTGACAGATCAGTGAACAGAACAGAAAACTGGCAAGTAGACCCACGTACCTGTGGAAATTTGCCATATGATAAAGGTGACATCTCAGACCTTTAGGGGAAAGACGCATGGCCTTTTGGAACAACACCACTAGCTCCCTATCTCACAGTATTCACCAGAATAAACTCCACATGGATTAGATGATCTAAATGGACAATGAAATTATATGTGTCCTAGAAATAAAAATTTGGTGAATTCCTTGATAACCTGGGGGATGAAAAGTCTTTCCAATTTTAACATACAATTTTAACATATAATACAAGATTGGTAAGTTTGTCTATGGAAAAAAGTAAATGCATGGCAAAATACATATAAGTAAAGTCAAAAGACAAAGGACAACAGTTATAACTTCTATCAGAGACAAAGGCCTAATCTCTCTAATACCAGAAAAAGCTCTTAAACTTGAGAAGAAAATGACCAAGAGCAAGACAGAGAATTAACAAAAGAGGTTTACCGATCACAGAAGAGAAAGGAAGATGGCCCGTAGACCTAAGAAAAAATGCTTATTACCCTTATTCAACATAAGATAAATATCAATCACAACTAAGCTGATATAGCACCTCTTCCTCCTGATATTGGCAAAATCCAAAAGTTTGTGGTAAGGCTGTGGAGACCCACTTACCAGTGGGGGAATGCAAGGCGGCATGGCCCCAGAGAAGGGAATTTAGCAATACCAAATGAAATTATGTATGTTTTTATCTGTGACCTGTGAATTCCACTTGAAGACATACCTTCACATGTATGAAAAAAACATGCTAGAGGTTACTCATTGCGGCACTGTTGGCAAAAGAAGAGATCAGAAACTATCCCACAGGCCACTGGGCAGGGGCTGGATGAATCACTGCAGGGCTGCCACTTGGTATGGAGGAGCATCCCAGGCATGAGGGAGGACAGCCTTGGTGGGCTCACATGGAGACGTGTCCGCATGATGCTAAAAAGTGGGTAAGGCAAGATGAAGAAAAGCATATGCACTAGGCTACTCTTGTCTAGGAAACAAGTAGAAGTAAGACTGAATATAAAATCTGTTTATTTTTACAAAAAGATACAGTGGAAAGAAATAAAGAGCTAACAAAATGGTTACCTATGTAGGGCATGTGATGGAAAAGACAGGTATGGAGTCAAGACTGGGATGAGGTTGCTGTATTATACAGTTTTCACTTTTAGAAACCACGTGAATGTTTTTCATTTTCCAAAACACCCACAAAAATTAATTTAAAAAGGACAAGTAAACTTTACAATTTAAAACAAATATCAGAAAAAAGTTTTTTTAAAAAAATAAAAAAATAAAAATAAAACAAATGTTAGGGCAGCCCAGGTGGCTCAGCGGTTTAGCGCCACCTTCAGCCCAGGGCGTGATCCTGGAGACCCGGGATCGAGTCCCACATCAGTCTCCCTGCATGGAGACTGCTTCTCCCTCTGCCTGTGTCTCTGCCTCTCTCTCTCTCTCTGTGTCTCTCGTGAATAAATAAAATCTTAAAAAAAAAATAAAACAAATGTCAACAAATAAACCGATTTATTGAATTGATAACATAATCACACAAAGAACAACTTTTAGACACGGTACTCTATACTTTCATAATGAGATATATTCTTTTATTTATTTTAATTTTATTTCAATTCAATTTACCAGCATATAAAACCTAGTGCTCATCAAGGAGATATATTCTAAGGTCAAAAAGAAATGCAAAGAAAAACTGCACTCAGTAGTTTAGTAATAATATTGGTGTTGTAAATTTGAGACGATTTTATGTGTCTATATATTATTATGGATAGATAGGTACATATGTTAAAGTATAGCAATCAAATTTTCAGTTTGGGAAGAGAGATGCAAATATATTTTTTAGAAACTAACAAGTTAAGAAAAATACCCTGAATATTAAATTTGAGTCAGAAATATCAATTTGAACACATTTATTAAATAAATGTGTTTCTTGGTTTTCTCCACTAAATGGTCCTAGAGTGAGCATCCTTGGTGCCCAGATCTTGGTTTTAAATTTCCCACTAAAAAGAACCAGGATCACTCAGGAAAATGGCTGAATCTAGGTCTGGAACAGTGAAAATTCAAGGCCTATCTGGGACATACTGTGCCTAAAAGCAAGGAAGGGCTCAAAGAGGGACGCAAGGTCTTCGCTACAAAAACTTTCACCTAATAAATATAGAAAGAATAATAAAATTAGAATATCACTATCTATGGGTGCCTGGTTGGCTCAGTGGTTGAGCATCTGCCTTCGGCTCAGGTCATGATCCTGGGGTCCTGGGATCGAGTCCTGCGTTGGGCTCCCCACATGGAGCCTGCTTCTCCCTCTGCCTGTGTCTCTGCCTCTCTCTCTGTGTCTCTCATGAAGAAATAAATAAATCTTAAAAAAAAAAAGGAAAAGAAAATCACCATGTGTACCTGAAATAACTGGTTTGAGTAAAGGTTCTCAGGGATGAAAAGTCATTGGAAACAGCATATTTGCCCAGTGTTGAAATATCACCCCACAGGTTACTTGCGATCACAGAGGGAAATAGCTTTCACCACTTGTAATCCAGCGATTAAACTTAACTTTAAGGGATGGGGGACACCTGACATTATGTACCGCTCTGTGTGTCTTGCTATAGGAAGGGAACAGCACCATTTATGAAGTATTATTGACAAAAGTGTAAAATCCAAAGCCACTCAAGACTTTAAACCTAACTTCCAATTTATAGGAGATGCAGGGAATGGAAGGACAACTCAGGCACCATTGCAAGGAAATAACTGGGCAAATCTAAGATGTGAAATGTTCTATAAAAATTAGCTGGTCTCTTCAATGTCATGAAAAGAGAGAAAAGGTGTGGGGTTGTTTTAGAATAAAAGAATAGAGAGACATTTACAACTAAATGTAATGTAGGAATGAATAAAAAGTTTTTTTGGCCACTGGGGAAATTTGAATGTAGAACAGATGTTAGATGATAGCAGGGAATTACTATTAGATTTTCTTAGATGTGATAATAGCAATGTGGTAATATAGGAGAATATTCCTCTAGTTAGGAACATATACTAAAGTATTTAGGGATGAAGGGTCTGGGTATTTGCAACTTTCAAAAGGTTCTGCAACAAACAAAAAGTATGTATGTATACATACATTAGATAATATGCACACAATTATAAATTAAGCAAATATGTCAGAATGTCAACAATGACTGAATCTGGTGGTATCCGGAAATTTATTTTATTGTTCCTTCCACTCTTTTCTATATCTGAAATTTCTCATAATAAAAATTGGGGACAGGAAAAAGAATCTTAGCTTTGTTCCAGCAAAAGGCCCAAAGGTGGTATTGCAATCAGGGAGGCAGTAACAATTTTAGGTTGGAATACAAAGCATAGAAACCTAAATGATAAGGAACCCATAAAATATTTAACTCTGAGCAAAGTAACTTCCTGATGAAAACCCCATGATATTCTGGTTTTGCAGGAAGTGCCCTGTTTTCAATGGTAGTCTCTTACACCTTAGTAACCGGTGACCGCCCCCATGAACCAGGGCCCCTGTATTCACTTTGTGTACATCTGCCCCACATTGACTCTGTGCTGGGCCTTGTACATTCATTTCCTATTGTGGCTGTAACAAATTACCATGAACTTAGTGGCTTAAAACAACATAAATTTATTATTTAGTGGGTTTGGAAGTCAGGAGCCCAAAAGGAGTCTCATTGGGCTAAAATCAAGGTGTCAGTAAGAATGTGCCTTCTGGGGGATCTAGGTGTGAATCGTTTCCTTGCCTTTTCCAGCTTTGAGTGGCTGCCTGCATTCCTTTGTTTGCGGCCCCTTCTTCCAACTACAAAGCCAACCTCTGCATTACTCCAAACTCTGCTTCTGTCTCCACATCTTTTTCTCTGACACTGATTCCTCTATCTACGTCTTTCACTCCTAAGTAACATTGTTATAACATTGGGCTCACTCATAAATAATCCAGAATAATCTCCATCTCAAGATCCTTAGCATCTGCAAAATCTCTACTGCCAAGTGAAAGATACCATATTTACAGTTTTCAGGGACTAGGATGTGGATATCTTTAGGGGGCCATTATGCTCCTCGCCACACTGTGTGACTGGTTTTAGCCAATGAGATACAAGCAAGTATGATATGAGCAGAAGCTTGATATGTGCTTGTCTTCCTATGGATACTTATACTTACAACCCAACCACTGTACTGAGAAAAATCCAACCTAGCCACACAGAGAGGCCACAGGGAAAGGAAGTAGGCTCTGGTCAATAGCCTCAGTTGAACTCCAGTCCAACAGCCAGCAACAACTTGTCAGCCAATATGAATGAGCCACCTTTTTTGTTTTGTTTTGTTTTAATGATTTTACTTATTCATGGGAGACACAGAGAGAGAGAGAGAGAGGCAGAGACACAGAGGGAGAAGCAGGCTCCATGTAGGGAGACTGATGTGGGACTCGATCCCAGGTCTCCAGGATCACGCCCTGGGCTGAAGGTAGCACTAAACCACTGAGCCACCCGGGCTGCCCCATGAATGAGCCATCTTAAAAATGCACCTTCCACCTTGGTCAAGGCAAGTTAGCCGACATCATGAAGAGCAGAGATGAACCATCCTGGCTGGGCCCTGCCCAAACTGCAGGGTCCTGAGCAAATAATGACTGTTGTTCTTTTAAGCCACTAGATTTTAGTGTGGATTTTTGCCTAGTGATATATAAACTGAAACAGGATGTTTGCTATAAGCCAGTTAAATGCCAGAGAACATATGTCAAAAGTGTTGACTCTGGGTTTTGAATTCAGCAGCCGTCTTTATGGTAATAACTGGGTAGCAGAGCCTGTGCTCTATTAAGCTCTTTCTGAATCTGTGAAAATAAAACCATGTCACCCACATAAAAGACAGTGCCTTCTCCCCTACTCTTTCTAACAAGAGGGATGCCAACTTATCCATGTTAAGGACCATGTCAAAATAAAAGAGGGCCAGAGTACTGCAGAATCTTCACAACTGTGATAGCAATCTGAAACCAACCTCAATTGTGGCATTAAATGAGATTCTGAGACACACTGCTGCTCCCAGATAACTAGATTAGGATGATTGTTGATGTCACCCAAGTCTGTTGTTTTAAATAACCGATTCAGAGGCTGGTTTGCATAGACTTGGCCTAGTTACTACACCTTGCCCACACATTCCGCTGAACTAGGACTTTCAATCAAGCCAGCGACCCAGCTAAGCCGTAGCGCGGGGGATTGATTTTCAGAGAGTCTTGATCTTGCAATGAGCTTTTGCTACAGTGGGTGGAAACCAGTTACTTTCTGGTGTGTGAGAATTTGTGTTTACAGTTTCATTCCTCTTGGAAAATATGCTTAAAATCATTCATCCTCCATTCCCTTCCTTCTGGTCTACAATGCTCCTAGCAACCGCAAGGGAATAAACAGACCCAGCTTCTAGTCAGAGAAATGGTGCCCAAATCTGAGGCATATTTTTAATTTATAGCTCTGGGCATGAACATGTTGACCTAGCAAGACATGGGCTTAAATGGTGCCCCAACAGCAAACAGCAGAAATCATTCTTGTTGTTTCCATGGCTGTGGAGGGCTGGCTGCATCTTCAAAGCATTTTCAAGTCCACACGTAACTAACTTGACCTGAGACCCTCAAAATCATCAAGGCTCCTCTTCCTGCTTTGCAGCACTCAATGCACACCTGTGGCTTTGTACCGCTAACAACAAGAGCCGCCCAGCAGATCCACACCTGTGACTCATCTGCTTTTCTTCTGGCTGCACTTGGTACCTAAATCCACAGACAAAGAGGAGAGGCAGCGCTATTCTGCTCCTGAAGCACAGACTTCCACGGTGCTGCAGGCAATAGCCAAACAATTAACACCACATCTAAAGGGAAGAAAAATCGGCTCTCCAAATGGCTTTGTAACATCAGTTACAAGGGGACTAAAGGTAGACTCCTTTGATGATGGGGGGAAAAAGAATACACAGAAGGCTATTTACATCTCTTAAATCCATCGATGTTTACCCAGTACAGACAATGTGCTCAGCTCAGTGCTAGGCACTGTGGGTAAGACCAAAGGAATAGGAAACATCCCTGTGTACTCAGAGCTCAGTTATCTGCAGTAAAGCTATGGAAGTGGAAGTAATGGAAGGAGCCCGCCAGTTAACGAGGGAAACAACCATCACAATGGCCATATACTTTATTTTAAGAAGAGTTGTAGATTGGAAAAGCTTGGGGCAGAAGATTAGAAATAGCAGGAGAATGAGTGTCCTAAAAGCTCTACAACTGAGAAATGACAGCTGGAAGCAAAGAAGGGAAGAACGGGGAGGAAGCAATAGCTTTTTTTTTTCTTTTTAAAGAGAAGACCCAGAACTCACTAAGTACAATAGCCTGGGGCTTTTCAGTGCTGGGGCAAAGGGTCCCAAACACGTCAACAGGCCTTGAGGCATGTGACAATGAGGACAGTTACAACTATTCATAGCCATCCTCTCATCAAGCTGTAGTTACATTATGTTCTACTTCCTGTGCTTAAAAAGGCAGAGGGTGATGTTCAGTGGTCACTAGTTAGAAAGCTTTCTTCCAAAAAGAGTTAATTTAAGTTTGGGCACTTAAATGAATAAACTTAGTGGAGTAGAAAATTGATTTACGTGCAACAGCAGCTTATTTCCCAAACTCGGGAGGTAAACTTGGCTTCTCCTTCACCATATCACCCAAACAGATTCCCAAGCCCTGTCAATTCTTTGCCATGGCCACTAGGACTGTCCTGCTCAGGATTGTCATGTCTACCTGGACGCGATGGCTCTCAATGGCCTGTAACTTCTCTTCCATCCAGCCTCGCCATGGCCTTCACTTGGTGGCGCCGTCTTTGTAATGTGATGCTGTCACTCATGCATAAAACCCTCCAGCGAGCCTGAAGGAGGTATACCTCAGGATGGCCTTCAAGATCATTCACAACATGACCTAGTCTACTTCCCCAGTGCAGTCTCCCAATACACCTTATCTACCAACACTGCATTTTGTGCCTTCAAGTGTTCACACCGCATTTTCACACCCCTATGCCATTGGGCATGCAGCTCCCACTACCCAGAACGCACCTCACCGGTGGTCTCACCATAGCTGCTGACATGCCCCATTCCAAAGGCCACACTGAAATGCTGCCACTTTTAGGGTGCCTTTCCTAGTGAATGAATCATGGCCTCTCCACCCCTCCACCACACTCAGCTTCTGCCTCACACTAGCCCCCAGGGCATCAAGCTATGGGATGATGAGAAGGCAGGGGGTGGGGTTTTCTATGGCAAGACCACTAGTTCCTTCAGCCAGCACCAGCCCATGCCTCCTCTCTGCTTCCCAGATCCTCCTTCAGCCCATGTCCAGGGACACTCCCTACCCCTGCCCCAGGCCTCGGCAGGCACAGGGTGCCAGACCACATGATGACAGAGCGTTTGTGTGCAGCTCACAGCTGGACCGGTAGCCAATGGGCCCTGAGGAGGTTGAGGATTTAATCACAGTAATAGCTCAGCGTAGCTAGTCTCACCCCATTATGGTCAACTATTTACAGCATGTCAAAACCCAGCCCCCTGCAAAGCTACTTCATCTGACCCACATATTTGTCCTTTTGTAAAAATGTGTATAAAACCCCAGTAACTGGTTCACCAGAAATGGCCTGGGGGGAGGAATCTCAAATCTCTCCATTTCTTTCTTTCTTCCTTTCTGTCTAAAAGGCCCAAGCATGAAGTCAGGAGAACTTCAGCCCACTCTGGAACTATATGTTATGAATGAAGTTTCAATTAGGGTTGTATTCTTGATTGGTGCCCTTACCCGAGTGGAGGGTTTCAACAAGGCCTCTCTCCCATAGAACAAAACCATCCTTTTTGCCTTGTCAAAGCAAAGAGTTCCTGGCTTTGGACCATGACCCATGGCCTAGCTTTGTTTTTAAGGACTATACACTCACACCCACCCCACCACACATACCCCCTCCAAGAGAGAGGGCACTTTACTGTGCAACAGTTGCATTTTTTCATCTTTTAAAAAGATACCATTATTACTTTGTGAAATCAGATTGGGAATCTGCCTGCCTATGTGATGTGCCTCCTTTGGGCACCCTTCTCCTTCCAGCTACTGCAGGGGATGCAGGTTATTCCCAGTCCTAGATCCCCCAGGTAGCCAGAGCACCTGGACAGCACTGCAAGTGGCCTCTGACCACTGCTTTGCCCCCCACCCTACCCGACCCCATGCTCCCTCTTAGGGCCGGCTGTGCAGCAAAGTCTTGGAACAACAGGATCCCAGCAACATCCTAATGGGTCTCTAGCTCTCATAACTCAGGTGCCCTGGCAACTTTGTAAAGGGATTTCAGTACATGCTTTGTAGGATTTCCTTGTCATAGAGCTAACCCTTTTGCTGTTGGAGACTCAGGACAAGCACAGATGTCCATCCTTGGAGGGGCTTAGAGGGACCCTGCAAAAGATGCAAATATGGGCTGACCGGAGGGCATTCTCCCTGCTGTGAGTGTGGGCCAGCGGGTGGGAGGCTTTCCCTTGCCATCACGGGGACAACTCAGGACACTCGCTTGGGAAATCAGCAAAGAGGCAGAACCAGGCTCCTGGGATGAACCCAGAGGTCTCCTTTGATTCTTCTCTTTCCCTGCCCCATCCCCCCAGGCCCACCTCGACATCCTGTAGGTTCTAGTTCCGAATAACTCTCTATGCCTTTCCTGTCCCTTCACCCCCCACCATGGTCATGTCACACTGTTCCTGGAATGAAACTGACATGGTCACCCCAGCCCATGGGGTCCCAGGCGGTCCAGTCCCTCACATGTCTCCAGTCTCTCATCTTAGGCCACGTGTCCCCCGGCCTCCTGTGTTCTGCCTCCTTCCCATTCCTCAGCCACGTCAGCCCCTCCTGCCTCATCTGGCTCAGCCCTGGCTTCTTCTCTTGCAGGTCTCCTTCAAGCACGCCTCCTCAGAGAGGCTTCCTCTGACCTCCTGTCCACGCTCGCTGCCCTGCCTCCTCCCTCAATCCCCCTATCACGTCGCCTTGTTGGTTTTGTACAGCAGTTCCCACAAGCTGCACTGATTTTTTAAATTTGCTTGTTGCTTGTTTACGAACCATGTCCCCTTTCTGGAAGTGCAAAGATAGGGACCTTGTCACCCGGTGCATTACTGTTGTCCCAGCGTGTGGCACCACAGCAGGCTACCCCTAGCAGGAGTTTGGTAAATATCTGTTTGAATGGATGAATAAATAAGCTTCACCATTTGAAACAATAGCCCATGAACTAACCAGGTAACTGGGCGGTACACAAAGATGTGTGTGTTGTTCACCAGGAAAGTTTGAAAATAATTTAAATAGCCAACAAAAGAGGATTGCATAAATCAATGCTTCAGCATTATGAATTATTGAATGCTGTTTAACAAGGATGAGTTAGATATTCCAAGCATTGACATGGAAAGGTGCCCAAGATACTCTAAGTGAAAAAAGCAGGTTATGATATGCATAAGCATGATTTCATTTATGGTAAAAAAAAAAACAAAACAACCAAGAAAACCTGTAACACTAAATACCATGTTTATATGTACATAAAAATCTTAAATGAAAGAGGGAATGAGGGAAAAGAGAAAAGATCATCTGGAATCGATACCTATAGTTTTAGACTGTTATCTTTGGGGTAGGTGGTATAATGAGGTATTTTCATACACTTCTTTTTTGGCTCATATTTTTTGATTTTTAAATAATGAACATATATTGCTTTTGTAATAAGAAAGAAATAAGGGTGGATTTGAAATGAAGAATAATCTTCCGCCATCCGTATTCACGGCAGCCACCGAGAAGAAGCTACTACTGGAGGGGCTGAGGGAGCCAGACCGGCCAGGAGCCTGTCATCATGGTCCCCCGGGGCAGGCGGGGGGCGGGGGGGGGGGGGAGGCAGAGGTGGGGCTGCAGGGAATAATTATTCTCACCCCATTTTGAGCCTGCTTCAGAGAAAATACACTTGTTAGATAATAAAAACAGAAGCCTCCAGGCATATTTCCCTCCCACAGAGAAAGACCAGCTGTGGCTCTCTTCCACATTATTCACCCCATTGCTGCCTTCCACCCTGGGCTCTGCACACAGATCACACACACACGTTTGCATAAAGGACCCATCTGCAAACTCTGGACACCTGTAAACTCAGCTCTAGCCCCTGGGGAGTCAGAAGAGCCAAGGGGGCACTGGCTCCAGCAGACCCCTTGGAAATGCTTGGAAGAGGATCCAAAATCTGATGCCTTCTCCAGCAGCTGCCCACACAGGTGCTAGAAAGCCTTCGGACAATACTGTGGCAGTGGCTCCAGAAGCATCCCCAGGCTGCATGCAAGGAGGGAGGGATAGATGCTATACCCATTCTGTCTCAAGTCTGAAAGCTTTTGGTGTAGCCGTAGCTAGCAAGGCATTTTAAGCGGTAATTATAAATCAGTGGTAAGGTCAAAAAACCAATCTATAGTTCTCGTGAATTAATTCAAAATGAAATTTTATAGGGACAGTGCTGTGCATGACCAGGGACAATTCTCTTTGCCAGAGCTCTGGGCTTCAGTTTTATCATCTATACAAGTAGGAGGCCAGACCAAACATCCTCCAAGGGCCCTGCAGGGCTGATGGTCTGTGGCTCTGGGATTTGAGGGTCCCTCTTTAGAAGAGACAAAATTCATCCCCAGGCTCTAAAGGAGGCCCATCAACTAGAGCAGTGCCCCTGTTACTGTTCTCAGCAAGGAAGAGATTCTCCATAGGGGAATGGTATAGGCAGGGTGGTCTTCCTGGTGGAGGTGAAAGCTGAATTGTGCTTTGAAGAATGGGTCAGATTTACAAACTGGAAATGGCCTCACACAGTGATTGATCCAAGGTACTGTCACTCTGGACCAGCCCGAGGGCCCCAAGAGCCCTTCTCAGGAGAGGGACATAACTGGGGGAGGAAGGGTTTCCAGGGCTCAATAGGTTTCTTTTTAAGAACATACACCCTACCATGCAGCCCCAGAAAGTGATGTTTGCAAAGCTGAACAGCCACAGAGGGTGATGCCTTCTGAATCAGGAGGGAAATCAGGAGCTAGGTCTATGCAAGGAAGAAGTGTAGAGCAGTACAGTGGTTCTCAAAGTAGGCCAGCATCACTTGGGAGTCTGTTAGCAGCAGAATCTCAGGCTCAGACCTACTGAATCCCAAACTCTCGAGGTGAATCTACTGATCTGCATTCTTACAAGTCTTCCAGGTGATTCTCATATAGGTGATGTTTGAGAACCAGCGCACTAGTGGAAGGCAGGAAAATTCTGGGATCAGAAGGCCAGGGTTCGAATCCCAGCCCTAGCCACTGGGTTTCCTCTGCAATCCACTCAACCTCCAGTCAGTTTTCCCTTCTCTAAAATGGGGTCTGTTAATTCCTTCCCGGAAGGACTGATGCAAAGATGCACATGGTTAATATATATAAAGTGGCTAGGATAACAGCACGCGTAAAACAATGATAAAATTCACATGGGAAAAATCATGAGAAGGAAGCTTAACAAAGTGATGGCGATGGGTGGCTGCTGATTCCTTTCTCCTCATCTCTATTTCCTAAGCTGTTCATGGGGGCAGTTATGATACTAGCAAAGCAAAAAACCCCATTGACATTGTGGAGTAAGAGTCCACATTTGGAGTCTTCAGGACTGGATGGCTGTTTGCAGGGTGAGGAGCACACCTCGGCTGCACGCTACAGCCTCTCCCAAGACTTGGGACGGGGGGGGGGGGGGGGGGGGCTCAAACACCGGCAGCCACCATTCCCTGGGCTCACGTGGAGAGGATAGATCTTGAGCTCATCAGTGAGGGACCAGGATCCAGCTGGGTGTGTGTGTATGCATACATGTGCCCAAGTGCAGGCTTAAGTTGGTGAGCAGTAAATGTCCACAACCGTTAACTCAATGAGTTGGTCATTTGTTCCAAGCCCCCTTGTTGTGCATATGTGGAAGCTGAGGCCCGAAGAGAAGAACTTGCCCAAGCAAGATTATACCTTGAGTGAACAGCAGAGTCAGGGAGAGACTCAAGCCTGGGCTCGGAGGGGGAGCACAGAACTTTCCATGTATTACCTGGAAAGGTGCCTTGATGGGAAAGTGGGGTATCCGGGAAGTGAATACTGAAGCATTTGTGGAAGCTTTGCTGGTTCCGTCGGGGGAGCCAAAGCCCTCAGACCATGCCTTGCATCTTGTGAACTCTTCAGGGTATGCTGGGCTCCTGGGATTGGGTGTAAGAGGGGACCCTTCTTCCTAATTCAGCCATACATTCTTGCTTACACTGAGTACAGATCTCAGCCCAGGTAACGTAACATAATATGTGTGAGGGGTGTGGGAGGCAGAGCAGATTGCCCTTCTTGAACCCAGGACAATTATAACCCAGATGCGCTCTGGCGATGGCAGTTACACACAGCAGGTGTGTGGTCATTGTTGGTGTGGGGACATAAGAGGAGAGGAGATGCACGTACCCCTCAAAACATAAGACAGGCTGAAGTGATCATCGAATCCAAGGAAAATCGGATGGACACTGGGTAAAACCAGAAAAATCCTCTGCCCATGTCAGACCCTAAACACCTCAAAAACATTTCTAGAGCAGCATGGGCCTCAAGTCCCAAAGCTCACATGCAAGGGACAGAGAAAGATGCAACAACCCGTCCCAGAGCGACTTGTTCCTTGCCACTTCTGCCCACGCAGACTCCCCCAGACGCCGTGCACCTCACCATGCCAAGGCCTCCTGCAGACACAGCCAAAAACTCCTTCCTCTGGATAGCTGCTGTCATGGGGGAGGCCGAGCGGCAGGTGCTTTGTCATTAATCCATCAGCGGCGACGGCCTGCAACGCTCCATCGGGGTGTGACACATTTCAACACCAATCAAGAAATGAGCCTGCGAGCATGCTGATGGCTAATCAAGGCTCCAGACAGGGACGCACTCGGGCACGCTTGTTAATGGCATTCTCTATTAAACTGGAACCGCCCAGGTATAAAATAGCTGCCCTGATAGGAGCCTCCATGAGCACAGGAAGATGGGCAGGTGGACAGCTGATGGGCTTCCAACATTGTTTTACTTAACTACAACACGCCAGACTATTCCTGCAGAACAGCT
This sequence comes from Vulpes lagopus, assembly GCF_018345385.1. NCBI lineage: Eukaryota > Metazoa > Chordata > Mammalia > Carnivora > Canidae > Vulpes > Vulpes lagopus. The sequence goes on from NC_054828.1 coordinate 115,730,501, forward strand.
TCCAGTGTTTAAAAATATGTCACAAAACTGACATCAAAGACCTCACGTGTGAACCAACAGGATTTTACGTTTTTATCTTTAAATATTTCCCAGTAGGTGAATTACCCAAATTAGTCAATAATAGAACCCAAAATGACTATGTTTAGCCAATTGAGTGTGACACCAAAATGCCTGACCGCATGAGCCATCTCTCCCTCAAAGCCATTTTTAACGTGACTGTCCACAGGCGCTGACAGGCTGCAATTTTGCTGTGATGATGGAATGCTGCCACAGAAGGTTACAAGCTCATAAACATGCATGTGGACATAAGGGACATGCCAACCCCCACCCATGCCTCACACAGAACACAAAGTTATCATGAATGCCTACAAGTTGAAAAAATGGTATTCCCGCCAATACCAATTTTTCATCGGGATACATCATCCAGAGCACAGTTTCCCCCTACCAGAGACTTCCTGGCAGCCCAGGTTAAAGAAGTTACCCAGTAAAGAGTAATTTTTGACAGATTCATTCATTTCCTGTGAGAAGCCATATTGTGACATTTGCCTCCATTTTGGTGTAAATATAGAAAACCGTCAAAGTATCTGGCCCAGAATGTTCAACAGGACGTGACGCCCTTCGTAGAAGAGGCTCTCTCATGATTAGCCTGCTGTGTAATTAGCTGACACCTTTTTGTGAAATTTCAGGGGACCCTGAACTCCAGCTAGGTCCTTGAGTTTGGGAAAGAGTAGGGACCTTCAGAGGCCCCTCCAGCAGTCACCTCGCCCTTGAGGTACCTAATCAAGAGGCCTGGGTATCATTAGATAAATCACTTAACACCCCAAGTCTGTGTCTCCCTGTAAAAGGGTGACATTACTTTTCTGGTTAGAACAGAAACAGGCCTTGGAAAGTAATATTCTTTCTGGACAACACACACAGTCCTTTCAGAGGTCAGATTCTCACGTGCACCTCACCCCCATGCCAAGCTGCATCGCCCCCACTGGAACACAGAAGCTTCGAGAAGAGCTGTCAGCTGTAACTAGGCCCAGCTGTTCATCGAGATCCTGGCACAAAGAGCTGGCATCTCTGCCCTTTTCTGTCCTGGTTATCACTCCAAGCACTGCATTTGGTTCTCGGGCCATGCTTTCTGTAGGATGCGGATAAACTATTGCCCACAAAGTGACAGGTGACCAGGATGCTAAGAGGTCATGAAGAATCTGAGTGAAGAGCAGGAGAAGGAGAGGTTGTTGCTGGCTTAGTGGTTATTTGCAGCATCGGGGAGGGTCTCATCTCTGTGCACATCTGAAAGGATGTGTCCTGTGGCATGGGGGCCAGGTGTGCTCTGAGTGACCCCAGGGGGTGTAGAGAGACCAGAAACCAGAGTGGACAAGCTAGCAGAGGAGGCTTCGTCTGAAGGAACGGACAGCCGTGTGGGCAGCACGCTCCTGCCCCCGGACAAGACCAGCAGCGGCTGGGAAGTCACTTGCCAAGGGAGCCCTTGGGGAGCCTGAGAGTCAATGATTCTATAAATAATAGTACCTTGGATTGATACATTTGAGGATGGGCTGTGGCAGGTCAACCAACTGGAATAGATACAAATAAATGTCCCCGCAGGATGGGTCACAAAATACCTACAGAGCCAGACCACAGTGAAATGGTCTCTGCTGTTCCCGAGGTGAATCCTCTCTCCTGAACATCCCCTCCTCCCCAGCCCATGCGCCCCTCCCTCGAGAGCCTCTTGCCATGAGCCTGAGGCCATCTCCCAGGGAACAGGAAGGGCACTACCATCCTGTGATTGGTACCTTCTACATGGCACATACTCTTGAAGATTCCCTGCACACAGGAGACCCTCTTGGGCCACCACAAGGCCCTGGGCTAGCTCTTCCCACCTCTGGACTCCTGTCTTTTCCCCTATACAAAAAGAGAGCTGGCTTGGATGACCGGGGCCCCGGGGTCCTTCCAGCTCTCACAAACGGTGCGAATCCTGCCAGGCTGCAAATGTCCTGCGCCAAGTCATGTGACAGCCAGTTCTTGGAAATGACGTCGCCTGCCTCCTGTCCACCTGGTCTAATCTAAGGCAAGCTGGCAAAGCAGCTTAACTGGGGATTAGCCTCAGGATGCACCTTTTGGGGTTGCTGTTGGGGAGACACACTTCATCAGTGGCTACAGAAATGGGGCTTGGTCCTGCTGCCTGCCTGGGGTTTTCCTCTTTGAAGAATGCACTTTTCACTATGAGACTTAGTTTCAGGAGAGAAGAGGTAAAGTCAACACTGAAAAGTGCCCTGGCCTCTGGCTAGCTTTTGGCATTTGCAGTGGGGTCAGGCTCCGGGCCCGGGCAGGTGCAAAGTGGGCAGGCATTTGTCAAAACTCAGGAGAAACTACATACTCCATACCTCACAGGGCTGGTCCCTCCCCAGCCTCATGGCCCGCAGCTGGCCTCTCATCCCTGGCTCGTCCACCCTGCCGGGAGCTCCTGGGTTTTATGCCTCTAGATCAGCCATTTCCAATCCTGTTTTTGACTAATGAACTCCGTTCACAGTAATCTGTAATTTCACAAACTCCCTACAATTAAAAAAAATCATTTTATCATTTTTGCATGGCTTACAGTAAAAAAGACTTTTAGTTAAATATTTTATATGCGTATATTATTCAAAGATTATATTAAATGAACATTAAAAGACGATTTTTAATAACGTCCATTATATATAAGGACACATTTCAGCATTTTCCCATTTAACAAGTTATACACAACATTTCATTTCCTTTAAATTAGTTGTGGAAGGCAAGACTGATTTGTTGACAAATAAAAAACGACATTTTGGTTCTGGGACCAACATATATTTAAAACATAATTGAAACTTAATTATGTGCGTCAGCTTCAGAAATAGATAGAAACTGTTGCGGTGACCTGATCTTTAGAATTCTTGCATTTTGAGCTTAAGAAAAATCAACTGCATTATTTTTGTGATGTTCATGCTATCTAAATGATAAGGTAAAGGAGGATTCAGACAGAGCTGTAAGTTCTTCAAAATAACACATTGCTGGCAATAATTTTTTCCAATCAATGAAAAGACAAGCTAGTGAAATTATCTCTGTGTTTTCTGTACCCGCCCCCCCCCCCCCCCCCCACCAATTTCCTTCTCTCTTCCTCTCATTTAATGTACTGAAGACAGTTAGATGACCTAAATAAGAACTCGGATCAGATGAGCACAACTTATGTATCTAGAAAAAATGCCTTTGAGGCAAATTTGCAGAATTATCATTCTTCGACTCCTCATTAGCTTGGGGAGGTTCGACATAAATGTTCTTTATGTTTCCTGTCTTTGTCACTTTTTATAGCCAAAGAGATCCACTTTGGCTATAAATGAAACCATATATGACAAATAATAAAAACAATTTAAAAGTATATAGCAGTCAAAGTGAACCAAATTGATAAACCGATCGGTGACAGAGTAATGAACACAGCTGCCTAGTCCCCGCCAGGCACATTTTCATGTGACACACACACACTGTGCGTGCATGCACACTCACGCACATGCACACACACGCTCAGAGGTCTCGAAGCTCCATTTTAGGGAAAACTATGTAAATAACCATTTACTGGCTTTTAAAATATGTAATTCGAAACAAATGCATTTACCACGTTTAACAATGACAAGCCCCAAGCATTCATTCTAGAAGTCTCTTGGCTCTACCCATTTTGGGCTGGAAAAAGATAGGTGGGCGGTGCTTTTATTACCAGAAGATACAGCCTGTCCTGTAGGGAGCTGTGCATGGAAGGGCCAGCAAGTCAGGCCTGTGGGGGTGGGAAGGGTGGAGGGCTGGGAAGGAGGTGAGTGTAGCATGAGGGTCACATCAGTAAAGGCACTATATATGGTGAGTGGGAGGGGAGAGATCTGAGCGGTGGTCTAGACCAGGAAACTTGCAGGACGTAAGAGGCTCCAGGAGACTTGGGGAATGCATCTTGGGGATGTGATATGTGGGATCCCTGGCAACCCTTCTGAGGAAGCCCGTAACCAAGCTCCCATGATTCTTCAGGAGAGAGATGTGCTGTTGTTTTCTGTGCATCACTGCTATAGACTGGGGCCATATAGGAGGGGGGAGCCTAGGCGGCTTGGGTTACCTGCCTAGGATATTCCAGGCTGGAGAAAGAGCTCAGGGGGTGCCTCTGAGCACAAGCCACTACCCAGGAGGTAGAGATGTTCCAACCTGACACTCCCTGTGCACCACACGCCGATTAGTGAAAAGTTGGATGAGGTTCCCATGAGCTCCCCCTCCCTGTCCCAGGCAAGGCCTCTCCTGACTGACCCCACTGCCAGTAATAGACCCACCAAGCTGTGGTGGAATCAAACACTCCAGAAATCCCTGACGCCATTCTCCTTCAGGGGAACAGGCGTCTAGACTCCTTCTTTAAGCTGCTTGGGAATTTGAGAGGAAAAAGCAGTGACTCTGCAGCTGCTTAAGAAATTCTCAAAGAGGATTGAATGCAAGGGCCAACAGAGCCCCGGAGCACAGCCAGCGGGGCAGGAGTCCTGGAGGCCCCCAGGGGACTGAGGTGAGGCTCCTCGCTCAGCACACACCACCTGGACAGCAGGCCCCAGAACAGGCCCACCCAGCCCCAGCCCCAGCCCCGTAGTTAAGGGGAGTCACAGGGGCTTTCACATTCCCAGAGAGAAGAGAAACAATGAGCAGGTGGGCGAAAACCACTTCTCCCGACGCAGCTTCTGGGGGAACACCTGTGAAGCCAGCCAAAAGCTCCACCTCGGCTGGGCCTGCGGCTCCCCCAGACACCCCTCCCAGAGCAACCTCAGACACCCCGGGCTCGGGCGTGGGGTCCTCCTCCCACGCGTGGCTTGATTCAGGGGGGAGCTCCCTGGTCCTCCCCCACCCCGCTCAGCGGGTGCGGCCGGGTCCTGGGGAGAGCGACACCCCCTCATTGCTGAGCGAGCCCCACGAGCCCCAGGCCACGGCGGCCTCTGGCCCAGCCTCCAGGTCCCCGAGGCCAGCCCCCCGCGTCCTGGAAGAAAAACCTCAGCACCCATTCATGGGCTGCTTTTGTTGAATGACTTGAGTTTTTCATTTTCTAAGAAACAGGGACATAAATGGCTTGTTGGCATTTTACCGACGGAGTGTGGGCGAGTGCCTGGATCCCTCGCAGGCTTGGCGCTGAGCGGGAACCAGGGGCCTGCGGGAGGGAGCAGGCGACACGTGTCAGGGCCTCCAGGGGCACCCCTGCCTGCTGCCTGCCTACCCGCGGGCACGTGCATACACACACAGACACACAGACACATACAGAAACACACAGACACAGAGAGACATGCACAGACCACACACACATACAACACACGCACACAGACGCAGACACACACACAATACATACAACACAGAGACATACACACAATACACACATACACAATACACAGACATACACAGACCCCACACACACAACACAGAGACACACATACATGCACGCACAACACAGACACATACAGAGACATACACAAACACACCATACACAGAAACAGAGACATGGAGAGACACGCAACACAGAGAGAGACATACACAGACACAGAAGCACACAAAGACACAGACACACAACACACATACATACAACACAGAGGCAGACAAACATACAGACACAAAGGAAGAGACACACATAACACACACAGACACAGAGACATATACCACATACAACACAGACACAAAGATACACACAACACACACAACAGACACAGAAATATACACACACACACAGATGCAGAGACACACACAGACACCAGATACTGACACATCCTTACAGACACACAGCCATAGAGAAACACAGATAGACACATTCATATACAGAGAAACACAGAGACACACAAACACACATACTGCCATGCTTACAGACACACACAGACTCACACAGAGATAGGCGTCACTATATAGAGACACACACATTCACACTCTTCTAGAACTTTCTTCCTAACACTCAGGGCAAGCAGAATGTACTTTGGACCAGGAACCCTTCACTTCCTCCCCCAAGGAGAAGGCAGTTTAGGCAGAGGTCAAGAAGAGAGGTGGTGAATGGCGAGAATCTTTTTTTTTTTTTTTTTTGGAATGACGAGAATCTGACCTCGGTTTACCTGCCCTCCCTGTGCCGACCAACTATTTAATTGGGAGAGAAGCAAATGTGCCTTCAGCAGTGGACCAAGCAGAGATCACCACAATGCAGGCCACCCCAAAAGATGGCAAAGAACAGGCCCCAACAGTTGTCTGGTATACAACAGACATCAAGGTTTCTAGGAGTTCAGAGACTCTGGGGTAGGATGGAAAGAACATTGGCCAAGGGTCCTGGGGTGGACTCGCACCTCGGCTGCCCCACAGAGGGAGGCATTGAACTTTTCAGAGCCTGTTTCCCTCTCTGCAGTGGGGGAACACAGGGCTACCTAATTCCCAAAGGGAAGTACTGTGAGGGCTGGATTAGGTGAGGGAACGCTAATGAAAGCCCCCATATCAGGGCCTGGTCCAGCCTCTGCATGGTCTTTGTCAAGGACTAGAAGAGAATGAGGAACTGATGGGCTTCATAAGGCCTGGGGTCCATGCTGGGATGTGAAGGCTGGCTACGGTTTAGGTGGGCAGATGGCCAGAGCAGGAGTTCTATACATGCCACCCATGGAGCCTGCTCCACCCTGCTGGGGGATTTGGCCCCAGAAGCCGTTCCTGGAGGAACAGGTGGACACAGACAGGACTCTAGATGGCAGTGACCGAAAGGCAGTCAATACACAGTCCAACAGGCTCTCTATGGAGATGCCCAGGCACAAACTGCTCTGCCCAACTAGCAAAGCCCATTGGACCCCCATCCTGTAGCATTCTCACCAGAAAACACCCATGATGCATCAGCAGATTGCAGGAAGGAAACCAAGATCGGAAAGGCAAGGTGGGCACTCAGAGGGTAGCAGTCACTCTCTGGGCAGCGCCTGGGATGAAGGCACATGAATGCCCTCTTGGTGCCAGGGAGGATGCCAACGGATGATCTGGTCCTTGGAGCCAGCCAGTCTTGACTTCCTGTGGGATTCTGACTCGCCTAAGTGAGCCTCTGATCCTCGTAGCCAGAAGGGGGAGAGATAGCTATAACACAGTTTGGGGGGAGCAAGGAAGGCAGGATACCAGGTGTTGAGGGGCAACCAAAATGCTGGGTGAGTTCCAATCCTGGACAGGTCCGAATGGCTCAGTTGGCTTTCATTTCATAGAGTGTGGGGGAGTCCATGAGGGTCAGTGGGTGGGAGCAGACAGGAGGGGACATAGTTGTCTGGCCCAGAGCACCCCAATGGTGGGCCAAGGCAATGGCTAACCTGTGCTGCCATACAGGTCACCAAGAGTAGCCTGAATCTCTGCGTGTGGAAAAATATTTTCTTCTGCCCGTGTTCCATGAGGTGAACAAAAGGGGAAAGTGCTGATCTAGCCTCTGTGACCTGTTTTATATAAGGCCCCTGAGGCTCACAGAGAAGGGAGCTGTGGAAAGTTGCCCAGTCCGTCAAGAGCCAGCCGGGATGAGGAACCCAATCCTGGAATAACGGACAGGCCTCAAATCCTTTCCTCTCCATGGAAGACTCATGAGCCAGTATGAGAACATTCTGAATAAGAAAACGTCAACATGCAAAAGCTGGCCGCCTCCCAAAGTGCAGCCCGACCAGGGGGACCACCTCAACTCTGCTCAAATGCGCCGCCTTGGGCACCGAACCGAAAGCTCCTCATTAAAGCCATTCGTATCCTGAAGACTAATTTTGCTCAACATTTTTTCAGGGAAAGGGCAATTAAAAATCTATCCTGAATGGAATGAAGACATATTTTTAGAATGAGATGGAGAAGACTCCCTGAAAATAACATAAAACGTCCAAGTCCACAATGATTAAAAGGACATAAATCAGCTGTGTGCTCTAAGGAGTCCCAGCGCTGGGCCATTCCCCAGAGCCACAGGAAGAACAGCCTCAGGGGGCCCGCCTGGGACACTGCCAGCCCCCTTACTCCCATACCCAGAGCTGGCTTCTTGGCTCCCATCATGCACAGTGCAACAGGGCCGGGGGTGGGGGTGGGGGTGCCGATGCCACATGGTCACACTGGTGCCAACGATCCAGCTACAGGCCGAGGCTGGGCTTCCCCAGACAGTGTGGGCAAGCACACCAGCCGGGGCCTGTGCCAAGGGAAGCACCTGGAAGGTCAGGGGTTTTCGCCTGGCCTTGGCCTTCCCTTGCTCCAGACACAGCAGAAAAAGAGAAAGCCAGAATAAAGGAAGAGAGCTTGTTCCGAGGTGGTTCAAGGATGAGGCCAGGATAGGCAGAATTCACAATTTCAAGTCACACATTACACTTCATGGAATCTCTTCTTTGTGGGTAACACTGGCCTGAGAATCTAGAAGCCTCGTTTCTGACTCCACCCATTGTAATTCGGTTTGGAGGACAATTTACTAGGATTTGTAAGCCTACGGTGCTAGGTTCTAAAAATACTGATGTGTAATATGGCAGGGAAGGAGGCAAAACAGTAGTCTTTCAACCTTAGAAAAGGGACCCACTCCTCTCTCCTCCTTTACCGTGGAAAGTTATCATCAGGCACACTGGGAAATACACGTTCCAACGAGCCAGCTTAGCATGGATTCTACGGGACAATTCGAAGGGGTAAGTGTTTATTAAGCACGTACTATGAATCGAGCACAGTGTTTTGTATTCTTTCTCTTGTGATCTTTGTAAGAGCACTGAAAAGGAAGGTATGGTTAGCCTTATTTCACAGGCTGAGAGGCAGAGGAGCCGCTGCTAACACAGTCAGTAAGCGACAGCACAGGTGTCCGCTGAAGGTGTGAAAGTAGTTCCCGGAGTTCAGCCATCCCCAGTACCCCACACTGGTTCCTGTTTAGCACAGGCTAAAATCTAATCAACAAAGAAAGTTCCTGTGTCAGCAACAGTCCGTGGAGGAGAAAGTGAATAGTAACAAATGCTTGATTACTGTAAACTAGCTCAGAAATGCCAGGGCACTAAATCATGCTGAAATCTAACATTTCCAAATGGAAGCACCGGATCTGCTGGCCCACCTCGGAGCTTCCCGGGTCCTTCCACAGGGCCATGGGTGACTTGTAGGAAGGATGTGCCCCAGGGCCCAACTGGGGAGCACCAGGTGTGGGATGCGTCCTCCCAAGGAGGTCCTAACAGAGCCCGTCCCCACTCTGTCCCAGGCTGGGGCCGTGGCCACAAAGACCAGAGGGGCTGTGGTCCGAGGGTGGTAATAGAGATGTCCAGAGCAGATGACCCTCACAGGGCTGGTTTCATGGACCTCCCGGCCAGCCATAGGAGCTGTGCTGAAGATATGGATTTAGAAACCATTATTTTGGGGAGTCCAGAACATTGCTTAAGAATATGTATAGCAAGAACAAAAATGGAGCCCCAAGAGTGGGGAGAAAAGTGAACCTGGACAGGACTCTGACTATGCATATTGCTGGCAATGTACTGAGATACTTGTGACTCCTGACAGACCACAGTAGATTAAAAAAAGCAAACTCAGGAAGAGTTTCAATAAATGCATAGCCAACCGATCTACGAGGTATTACTGAGGGCCGGGAACAACTCAAAGGACAGGGTGACATGAGCCTCATGGGCAGAAGAGGACGTCAGTTCTTCCAGGCCATGATGGAGAGTCCATGAAGCACCTCCTACATTTGTATGACTAGAGCCTAGACTCGAGTCTGGGGTCTGCCACCAACTCACTGGCCTTTTGCCAAAAGAAGAAACTGAGGCATGCAGCTGGAGAGGGTAACACAGCCTGTCCTGTCCATCCCAACAAGGGCCTGAGGAGGAGGGACAGGCACCAAATCCCACCCCCCAGGGTAAGGCCTGGGTTGCCTGGGTGTGTTGGCAGTAGTGGGGCTCTGTGTGCTTCTCAACCTGGGGTCCATCAATGTCTGTGACACAACAGCTTCTTTCCAGCCTCCAGGTGTGAGCAGAGAAGAAATAAATGAGGCTACCTGGGGGGTTAAGGATGTCCCCAGATACCTATTACCGTGATGGTGTACCTCCAGCAGCCACAAGAGCAGGTTCTCAGGTGTCCTGGGTTATTTCGGATCTGCATCTAGAAAGCTGTTCAGGTCAACCTAGTCATATCACCAATTCCTTATTGGCCATTGATTATGCACCTTATCCATGCTTTCTTAGTCACTGCTCTCCAGCACCAGGAGAAGGGAAGATCATTATCTTTATTGTACCTATAAGAAAACGGAGCCTAGAAATCTTTACGTCACTCCCTCAAACCTCAGCCAGTAAGTGGCAGGTGTGGGATTTGGACCCAGCTGTCTGGCGCCTAAGTGCATTGTAAAAACCCATGGTTCCCAGTTTTGTGGGTTTCACGGACAACTGAACTTCCCGAACATTTGGGGACAAATAATAGGCTGCCAACTTCATATTTTTCCAATTAACAATAATGTTTTAAACACCAACACCTTCAGTCCACAAAAGGAAAAACACGGTTACTGAGACACACATGCACACGCAGCCATACACCTACACTCGAGGAGGAAAGAGACATGGAAGAAAATCTCGTCGTTCCGTTTGTCTGCCACACCTGAACCCTTGTTCTGTGTCTGGGAAAGGGCAGACACACTCAACCTGCCTCACTGCACCAACCAGAACTGGACACACACTGTCAGTTAGAAACCAGCGAGGCCCCAAAGTGCAGATGGTGCAGCGTCAGAGCAGGAGCAGCGCCCGTCTGAGGCTGGTGGTGGTGGTGGCACAAGCTGGGGTCTGGCCTGGTGGGGCAGCAGTGGGGTCCTTGCTGGGTCAGGTCTGGGCATGACTGGTTGTCCTTTCTGGCGGTGTGGCCTCTGAGCCTGGTTCTCTATTCTCCTGGAGGCTCTGGGCTGCCTTACATACTTTTAATAAAATCCTTTTCTGCTTCAATTAGCCAAAATTGGTTTCTGTTGCTTGCTACTTAGAATGGTGACTGATAGAACATAATCTTAGAATAAAGGGCGGCACTTTACATGGAATATATTTAGTTCTATGAAAATCTCACCACACAGCATCCTCCCTTTCCTCCTTTTGTTGCAGACCAGTCTGTGTCGGGCAGGGAGGGACTCAGACGCTGGAGCTGGAGACTGCACTATTCCACTTCCCTACCTCCAGGGGTTAGAAACCAGAACCTGGAGCCCGCTGTGGGTTGTACCCTCTGCTGAAGCATCGCCAGTAGGTCCCTGCTGCCCCCTGGTAAAGTTTAAAACCAACCTCTCCAATCCCATCTCTGCTCTGCTCTCCCTCCAGGAACTCTGGACTTTAGCTAAGATGGTCCCCCCACCCCCATCTGCAGGATGCAGACAGCATATCCCCACTTCTCATCTTTATTCATACTGCTATCCACTCCTTGCCTCTTCTTTTCTGCATTTAAAAGTTGGGCTCAAAAAAATAAAAATAAAAATAAAAGTTGGGCTCATCTCTCCAGCCCTCCTGCTGCCCAGTTTCCCCAGCCCTCAGAGAGCTCTCTGCCTCCTGAGGTCTCTCAGTCTTATGGTCTCTGTTAATTCCTTGCTTTTTAGGATTTTCTTTCGAAGGGAAGGCTCAGGTAACACCTCGCCCCACAGCATCACCAGAACAAACACGTCTGCCGGCAGGACCCTCCAGAGCCACCCACCCTGCCTGCCCTGTCTCCCCACACCCTGCAGGCAGGGGGCTAACTGGCAACTTTGCTTGCTCCTCCGAGATCCACTCTGTCTTCTCTCTCTCTCGGTGAGATGGAGAACGACTCATCTCTGTGCTCCTCAGGAGCATCCTTCAAAGACAATTAAGTCCCTCCTCAGCCTATTTCTTCTGAAATGAAATTATCCCTAATCCTTTCTCCCGTCTTCAAGAGTCCTGTTTTCCGGTGCTTTAATGGAGTGGACTCCATCCGAGGAACACCACAGCTGGAAGGGCCGAGGGGCTCGCAGGCGCCTGTGAGAACAGCAGCCTCTTCTCCGATCACTTGTGAAGTGAAACTACCTGGCTGTTCACCGAGCCCGCCTCCAATTCAATCTATCTCTGGCTGATGCTGGCTCACCCACAGCTGGGCACCCAATCCTCACCTCGAACCTATGAGGAAGGGAAGAAGGATGGCTAGGGACACACTGAGGGCCCTGAATGCCACCTTCCCATGCTGGTCCCCTGGCTGGCTTTGGCACAGAGATGACCTCATCTGACCAAGTCGGTGCCAATGTGATTCTGCAGATGGATGATCTTTCCTTACCAGGGATTCCCCAGCACGAGGCCAAGGAGCTGCTCGATCCATTTAGTGGTGAAAGTGGTACCACTCTGCCACACCTCGCAGTTCACCAGGCCCCACACTCCGTAGTTCAACCAGTTCATTATATGCATCCCAGGCTTCACCTTCTCCCAAATAAAATGGAGAACTGCAGGCATTTTCTTGAAGGCAAACAAGAAAATTGCCCAAAGAACCAAGTAATCTTCAAATGTCAGAAACATCCAGTGCGTGAATCACGCTTAAGTAAGAGTAGAGGAATTTGGCAAAGTGACAAGCAGTGGTTTACAACATTAAAGGTGATTTGGAAGCAGTCAAATAGTCAGAGGCAGAAGCAGAAGGAAGTCCGAGCCAGCCCCAACCAGTCTTCCCCCTGACAGGCCCACCACCGGCCATTTCTCGGTTGGTCAAAGGGCACTCCTGCTGGGAGCATCTAGAGGCACAGGGACGTGATCCTGGGACCATTGCGGAGGGGTGGCGTCAGCCTCATCCGGCCACCAGAAGAGCTCTGCAGCATTGCCTTTGGCCCTCGAGCAGAAGAGACCTGGGCGTGTGATCATGCTGTGGCCTGGGCCTGGTATGCACCATCTTCTCCCTTCACCATATGCAGGATGGTTTATCTTCCAAAAGAACCTACAAACCTCTGTCATCCAGGCCCAGGTGCTCGGAAGGCCTTCCCAGATGCTTCTGGTCCACACGATCTTCACTCCCTCTCTCATCCCAGCTCTTGTGGTCGCCAGCCTCCTTCCCTCAAGACAGTGATGCAGTCCTGCAGTCTCTCTCCAGCCTTGGAAGGCAATTCGGATTTGACTGGTGTGGCACCATTTGTATATATGGGACAAGCTTTGCATGTGAGTCCACAGGCCAGTGATGCTGACCTCACTGCCTGATCGCCAACAAGCTTCTCGACTCCTCTCCTCCCCTTCTCCCCTCAACACCTACAACCGACAACAGGATTGGGAATTCAATAAAGAGCTGATAAGGAAATCATGAACACTGCATGGGACCCAAAGTCAGAACAATGCACGAATTTGTCTTTATTCCTTCTCTGAAATTCCTCAACTACTGACAAACTCCAAGCAGATCCATGTGTGAGCTGGTTACTACATGACCTCAAAATACCCCAGTCTTGGATCTGTTCAGAGGTGCTGGAGGAAGTGAGCCCCAGCTGCCTTAGGTCAGAGCCCTATGACATTTCCTAAGAAGCCTGGGAGTTAAGATCTAATGGGAACTAAAGGTCATTCTAATGAGAATGTGAGTTGGAAAACATCCATGACTTAAATTCTGGCTCTTCCAGAAGGTTATTACGTACTAGAGTGGGCCCATGCACAGGGCCTAAGTGATCAGAGAGAAACTTAACTTCCTTAGTTTTGCCAAAAGAGCCCAAGGAGCCCCTCAGAACAAATTACCCTAGACTACTGATGTCAGGAGCTGCTGTGTTCACATCTGGGAAGTCGAGAAGGCAAAACCAGCAGCACCTGTTAAGATTCCAGTCCAGGCTTTCATTTCTCAATGAAAGAAGAAAAAACAGGATATTTTTGTCTCCTCTCATCTCCTGACAGCAGGAATGAATGAGGCTGAGAAAAAGTCTCTGGCACATGCAACAAAAGGAAGTCTGGCCAACCTCACAACCCTGCCCTATCTGGACGTGCCCACCCAGACAGCATAGATGTCACACCCCATCTCCCTGGATCTAGTCCCGTTACCTGGGCCTGTCTATCCCAATCACACACACATTTCCCCAACACACATACAGTATACTCCAGGCATGGGTACCACTTCACAGTCCCCAAATACCTTCTCTTACTTGTTTCTTCTGCCCCCAATGCCCTGTATGTCACAATGCCACTCACCCTAGTCCTCCCCTAACTCTTCTGAATAGGCTCCTCCCTTGCCCAGCCTCATGGGACTTGGGATGTCCTATTTTAGCACAGTCGCATCAACACAATAATCCCATCTCTTCTGTTTGTCTCTTCTCCTAGACTGAGAGTTCCTTGGGAGGGGTATGACCAATGATGTTTTTTGTTTGTTTGTTTGTTTTTTAAAGATTTTATTTATTTATTCATGAGAAACACACAGAGAGAGGCAGAGACAGAGGCAGAGGGAGAAGCAGGCTCTTGCAGGGACCATGATGTGGGGCTCTATCCCAGGACACTGGGATCATGATCTGAGCCAAAGGCAGATGCTCAACCACTGAGCCACCTACGTGACCCCCAATCATGTTTTTTCACTATTTTTATCCATGTTTCTGAGCCTGGCACACAGTAGGTATTCAATAAATAACCACTGAATGTATAATTATAGAAATGATCTTGAATTGATGCAAATTTCATGTTCTTGCCTCATGCAACTAAATGATCAGGCAATGTATTTTAAGGCCCATCATTCAAAAATGAGGATCTGTAAGGAGGAAGGAAAGGCTCAGGAAAGAGGAGGCAGGAACAGGACAGACCCTGGCTCCATCAAACTACCCTGACACTTACTCCAACACATGGGACTTATAAGCCCAAAAGGCAAGCAAGAGTTTATAGACAGGACTGTTGACATGTGTGCTTTCTATGTGCTTGTGACCCTTTCACTGCCCCTAGCACTGACACAGCCAGCACGTGGTAGAGGGCACACAGGAAATCTCCACACCTAGGAAAATGTTACCTCTGGAAGCCAGAGCAACAGTAGTGAGAATCAGCAAGAGGTCCCAGGAAGACTGCGTCCAGCTGGCTGGCCCAATGGTTTATCCCTTAGCTCTAAGCCCCTTCTTACTCAACCCAGCCTGGGCAATTCCTCCAAATGTATGTCCCCTCTGAGCAAGAGCCAGGTCCAGACATTTAATTGCCTACCTGCCACCACTGCCATATCTCAGGAACCCTCCCACCTGGTTCTGAACAAAATTCAATCTTCTCCAGTACCCCTGAGCATTCCAGTGTTCCCTAAGACCACATTGACAGTGCCACCATCCAGCCACGCCTCAGGTCAGAAATTTCGGGCCACCCCTCTGCTTTACTTCCCCAAGGCCAACCCACCACCAAGGCCTGAAGACTCCACCATTTTTTTTTTTTTAAAGATTTTGTTTATTTATTCATGAAAGACACAGAGAGAGAGGCAGAGACGCAGGCAGAGGGAGAAGCAGGCTCCACACAGGGAGCCCGATGTGGGACTCGATCCTGGGACTCCAGGATCATGCCTCGGTCAAAGGTAGGCACTAAACCGCTGAGCCACCCAGGGATCCCTGACTCCACCTTTTAAATGTCTCAAACTCACTTACCTCCCTCCATGAGCAACATCATGGCAGTCCCAGCTGCTGCCACCAAATCCCACCTGGATGCTGGCGATCCCCTTGTAACTGTGCCCCATATTCTTCCTTGGTACTCTCCAGTAGGTCCCGCATGGCGGCCTGTGCCATCACTTCAAAATGTCATTCCCCTAATTTTAAACTCTCCAAGTCACTCAGTGCTCTTGCAATCCAGATAAAGATTCTACCTGTGGCCTGCAAATCCCTGCACGGTCTTCCCCTGCCCAATTTTCTGGTCTCCTCTGGGACCATGCTCCCTCCTGCTTTCCCAGCCCCAGCTTCCCCGGCCTTCTCTCCGTTCCTTGAACAGGCCACACTCTCTCCTACACAGGGCTACGGGACGCCTGTGTCCTCTGTGTGCCATGCATCATCCCCACTCCAGCTCAGTCTCCCTTTAAATATTCATGTCGACTCTTACCTGAAACCCCGGAATCCCAGATGAGGTAAGGCTCCCTATAGCAGCACAGTATGGCCGTGGTCTGAACTCTCTGATAACCATGTGTCCCCCACTAGACCGTAAGCTCCTTGCGGGAAACCAGCAGGCCTGTCTCTGCTCACTGCTGAGCTCCCACACCCAGCACAATGCCTGGCACATAGACGGCACTCAGATATTTGTTGAACTATGAATAATGGGTTTCGGTTTTATTGAGGGAAGATGTATTGCCTTACAGTCTGGTTTCATAGGAGACAAGTTACAACAGAGAGGACTTGCTGATGGCAACATATTCCTTCTGAGGAAGATTTTCAAGTGGGTGAAAAACAACCTCCCTAAACTGGCATACAAATCAAAGAGTAAAAGATGAGTCTTTCGTCCAACGGAGGAAACGCACACCGGCGGTACATTCACAAGCCGTCTGTGTGGGGACGTGGGGAGATTCCGCCCCCATCACAGCCATATGCTAGGGAGAATCAGGGTAGGAGAAATCCTTCCTTCCCCATAACTGATAGAGGCCTTAATTTGGGAAGATGGCAATGTAATGTGAGCTCAGCACAGCTGCTAAGAACAAAGTGCCTAGATACTACAGTTATGTATCTGGTCAGCCTCTCCCTCTCTTGCTCACTTTGAGGGGTTGTCTGCGTGGTGAATATAAGTCTTGAGCATCCTTCAAGGCTCAACAGTGGGCCAAGTGTGTCTGGCTGCTTCCTCACCTTCAAGCATGTCTAGCCGTGAGCATGCATCTGGGTAAAATTAAACCTAATATGAGCAATAGCCAATTCTACCAATCAATCTAGGACAAATGTCCAGAGCTGGCTTCTCAATTGCTTTTTTTTTTTTAAGAATTTATTTATTTATTTATTTATTTATTTATTTATTTGACAGAGAGAAAGAGAGAGAGAATGAGCTGGGGGGAGGGGCAGAGGGAGAGGGAGAAGCAGACTCTCCTCAATGATTCTTTATGGCAACCCTGCCAACCCTCCCCACAAGGCAGGGCTAGGATCCCCCAAGTCCCGTCTGAGGAATGTGCCATGAGCCACATCGGAGCCACCATAGCTGCCTATTGTAGCAGGAGAGGCTGGTGTGCTGACTCTATGCCCCAAATAAATGATATTACAAGGATTCAGAATTGGAGCCAGAAAGAAATTTCTCTGTAATGGCGTATAAAACACAATGAGATGCCTTTTTCCTCCAAATTAATATAGATTCTTAACCATGATAATATAAGCTCTCCCAGACACTACTGGTTTTACATACATTTGGTAAAATGATTAGTGTGTTTTGAAAGCCTTCAAAAAGTTCCATTCATAAGAAAATTCAATAAGCTTGCAAGATACAAAATACATAAGAACCAAGAGCTTTCTTATTTGTTAGTAGTAACTCATTAGAAAATACAACCAGACAGAAAGATCTTAGTCTAACTATATGTAGCATCTAAGAATGAAGTTTCTAGAATAGTGCTCCTATGAAGCAATGTTTACAGAGAGATATGAATGTAAACTTAAATAAACATACACAGAGTAAATGGAATAGCACGTTCCTGAATGAGACGACTCAATATTGCAGTCAGATGTCAATTCTTTATAAATCAATTTATGGATATCATCTAATTCATATGGATAGCATATATAAAGTCAAGAACAGATTTTTTTGTTTTGTTTTGTTTTTAGCTTGGTAGAAATGATTCTAAAGTTCACCTGGGCTATAAGATATGTCAGAGACAGTACCTAAAAATATTTTGGAAAATAACACTAATGCAGATGATCCATACTACCAGTTTTTAAGCATAATATAAAAGCTTCCATAGTTAAAGTAATGTGATATAGCATTCGGCTAGATAGAAAAAAATACAGAAGGGAATAAGTAGCCTGGAAACATTTTAGCCTATACCAGAATTCAGTGTATGAGAGAGGTAGCATTTTAAGTTGAGGGTTGGGGGGTGGGGGAGATCATTCAATAAACAGAACTGCAAGAATTATGTAACCACTAAAAAAAAAGTTAAGTTCCTATCTTCTATCTTACAACAAGATAACTTAGAACTGGATAAAAACTTGAATCTGTAAAATGAAATCATGAAATAAAAAGAAGAAAATGTAAATGAATAGACGGGGAAAGCCAGCATAGGGAAGGATTTTCTAAGCATATAAACGAGAATAAACATCAAAGTGAAAAAGGCCTATAAATAGGATGACAAGCAAATTAAAGGCTTCTATACAACCAAGAAACCATAAATGAATTTAAAAGACAAATGACACACTGGAAAAAATATTTCTAACATTACACCAAAAGGTTAATATCCTCTTATGCATAAAGAGCTCTTGCAAATCAATAAGAGAAAGATGAATATAAATAGAAAAACAGGCAAAGGACAGGAATGTCAATAAACATAGAAACAAATGCTCCAGCCCACTGGTAATTAAGGGAGTGCAGATTGAGACCATGGGATACCATGACTCACCTATCCAACAGACAAAGATATTTTTAAAAATTCTAATAGGTAAGACTTGGGTAAAATGGGTGTTCACGTGCTATTTATGGGAAAGCAAAGCAGCACAGGCTTTCTCGGGGCAATGTAGCAATACAGATCAATGTGTTCTGTATGTTCCTATCTCTGATGTGATAATACCAGTTCCAGGAATTAATCCTAGAGAAATAATCCAAAATGTCTGCAGATCTTTATGTTCAACAATATTCGATTGCAGTGATATTTATAATATCAAATAGTAACAGAATTATCTAAATATCTGACAATAGGAAGTTAGTTACATAAAATATGGCATAGTACTATAATGGAATGCAATGAAATGGAGCCTTTTAAGATCATGTTTCTGAATATGTAATGACAAGAAAAAAAACCAGTACAAGGTTAAGAGGGAAAAAAGTAGGAGATAAAATTATATATATGTGTGTTTGTGTATATAGATACATATATACTTATATATATAGTATGATAGAAGTTCTGCTAAAAGTGATAAATAATAGATTCTAAAATGTTAATTGTTTTTATGTCTTAGTGATGAGATTAGCCATGGTTTTTCTTTCTGTTAAAAATTTCCATAAAGAACATTATTCTTGTAATTGGAAAGTTATATAATTTTTTAAAGCTCAAACCTGGTAATTCTATTTCTAGAACTCTATCCAAAACATTCTCTCATGTATTTCTTATAGCCACCCCATGAGACTGGTAGTATTAGCTCCATGTGATAGAGGCCCGGGTGGATAATGTGAATGGTCTATGTTACCCTCAGATCTGGGTCCTGTCAGATATGTCTGACACCAAAATTATGAACCAAAATGATACAGAAGAATAGCTACCAGAGTGTTATAGTAGGAAAAAACCACACTCAATGGCACTGGCTGAGTAAACAAGATTGCAGGCAGGATGGCATACCATGTAGGCATTAAGAAGTGATGTTTAGGAATCATTATTTTAGAGGAGGGGAGGGGCAGGAGAGAGAGAGAGAGAGAGAGAGAATCTACTCTATGGGTAGAGCTGGACTTGGGGCTTGATATTACAACCCAGAGATCATGACCTAAACCGAAATCAAGAGGCAGATGCTTAACCAATGGAGCTTCTCAGGAACCCAAAAACCATTTTTAATGGCATGGGAAAATGTTCTAATGTAAAAAAACCAAGATGCAAAATTTCATATGCAACAATGGCTCCAGCTATTGTGCAAATGCAAAAAAAGAACACTAGAAGAAAATATAATATTAACAAGAGCCATCTCTAGGCAATAGGTCTTTGTTTTTAAAGATTTATTTATTTGAGAGGACAGAGAGACAGAGAGAGCGTGCGCAGGGGGAGGGACAGAGGGAAAGAATCTCAAGCAGACTCCCTGCTGAGCAGGGAGCCTGACTCAAGCTGAGCTGTAATCTCAGGACCCTGAGCTCATGACCCGAGCTGAAATCAAGAGTCAGATACTTAATGGACTCAGCCACCCAGGCACACCTCTAGGCAATAGGTCATTATAGATTATTACTTATGTCTTTAGGCTTGAAAATATTACACAATGGGTATTGCTTTTTTTTCCACTCAAAAAAATGACCCATCCATTATAATCCCATTACCCCCTTTCTTACACCTACCTACTCTTTAAGGCCAAATTGAAGACTCACCTCTTCTATGAAGCTCTCCTTGATTTGCCCAGCGCATATAGCTCTGACCTTCTAAAATATGTGCTCAAAGTAGAGTTTTGACTTTGTGGCTTCAGAAATGGTCATATGCATCTCTAAGGGCATCATAGCTCTTAGAGAGACTGGCTGGACTCCCCACCCAGTGTCCCAGAACCACGAGGGTGGGGAGCAGGTAATCTATTCATGCCTTATGTGTGTGGCTGTGAGCTGAGCAGTCTTGTGGAATTGGTGTCAAAAGAGCTGCCATCACTGTATCTTCTGTGGTTTGGCCCTCATGGTTGGGGAAAGAGTGGATGATTATTTATGAGTGGGACTAGGCCATGATGAAGTCCATAGAAAGTGAGAAAACTCAGGAGTATGTAGCAAATTTTCCAAAATATTAAGTTTATTCAACTCTCCCATGTTCTGGGATTATGTCCTTCCTACTCTTTGGTGTTAAAACACTAGTTATTTTATCACAGCAATGGGATGAAGGGTAGATGGCACCCCAATGTTTATAGCAGCAATGTCCAAAATAGCCAACACATGGAAAGAACCCAGATGTCCATCAACAAATGAATGAATAAAGAGGATGTGGTACAAATATATGTATATACAGTGGGATATTACTCAGCCTTCAAAAAAGAATAAAATCCTGCCATCTGCAATGACATGGATGGAACTAGAGGGTGTTATGTTAAGAGAAATAAATCAGTCAGAGAAAGACAAATACCAGATGATTTCACTTCTATCTAGACTTTAAGGAACAGAACAAACATAGGGGAAGGGAAGGAAAAACAAAATAGGATGAAAACAGAGAAGCAGGCAAACCATCAGACACACTGAACTCTAGGAAACAAACTGAGGGCTGCTGGAGGGGAGGTGGGTGGGGGGAATGGGGTAACTTGGCGATGGGCATTAAGGAGGGCACTTGATGTAATAAGCACTGGGTGTTACACACAACTGATGAATCACTAAATTCTACCCCTGAAACTAATAATACAGTATATGTCAATTAAATTGAATTTAAATAAAGAATAAAAAAAGAGAAGATGGTAATTTTAAAGTGCTGTTTAACAAACTAAAAACTGTTACTCTTCAGAGAAGTATTCCTAACTACCCAATTCAGAATAGCTACCTTCTCCCAATGATCTTCCCTCATAGCATTTATAATTACCTAGATAATGCTCCAGTATTTTATTTTTGTTTTTTTATGCTAAGTTTCCTATCAAGAACGTATGTGGGGTCTTAGCCAGGCTCCATGTTGACACAAAGTAGGTGCCCAATAAATGAATGTTCAATAATAAGCCAAGGAAAGAACTTGAAGCTAGGGAAGGTGCAGGGTCATGGTACTGGGGGACTTTGGCCAGAGTCTTAAAAAAAAAAATAGAAAATGAAATTCAGTAGTTCAGGGGTAACACCAGTTCTAGGAATTAATCCCAGCTCTGTGCTAGCACATGGAATCTTGTATCTGGCGGAAACTC
This sequence comes from Vulpes lagopus, assembly GCF_018345385.1. NCBI lineage: Eukaryota > Metazoa > Chordata > Mammalia > Carnivora > Canidae > Vulpes > Vulpes lagopus. Next base: position 115,752,057 of record NC_054828.1, read on the forward strand.
TTGTAAAGGTTTCCTCTGGGTCCCAGTCATTCTGGGAATAAGACATTAGCACCACAGTGAGTAAACACAGTGAGCAGGATTCCTGGCCAGGAGCACTGGCTCGCAGGCTGGCAGGACAAAGTGGAAGCGTACATACAACTCAATTGCAAGCTCCTCTCCATCCCCTGCTTCTGATTAACACTCTCCTCCCCCCTAGGCTCTCAGCTTCTCTTTGGGAACCAAATCGTTTTTTCCAGAAGTTGATGAGAAAATGCCCTCTTGTGGGCGTGACAGTGGACCACCTCAACAGTGTCAAAGATTTCTGAAAATGTCATTATTCAGGAGAATTCCTTCATTAGATTTAATGATTTTTTTTTTTTAAATCTCAAACAGCAACCCTTTGTTAAAGTGAAAATAAATTTTCTGGGAGGCCATTAAAGAGTACTCAATTCACTTCTGCATGTCTAACTTAGGTATGCAAGTTCTGAATGTCTTAAACAGCATCATCACAAAGAAAATTATTCTCCTTTCTAAACTTCTGTACGATTTGCTAATGACTGGGTGACTTTTTTTTTTTTATCATCGCCCAGAATCTGCCTCCTTTTCTGCTCCCAGGAAACCATCACCTGAGATTGACAGGCAGCAATTGAAAATAATAAAATTATGTAAGATGAGCTTGTAATCACCAGCATTTCGCAAGAAGCAAAATGCATTTCGCTCTGACGGAGGAACAGAAAGTTTCTTTCTCATTTTAAATCTGTATCAGAGGTAAAGCCTTCTATTAAAACACAATTCTCTGTACACTCACAGTCTCTGGCAGACTGCCAAGGAGACTATCATAGAGCTACCGCTGCAGAGAAGCAGGCCGTGCAAGACACGGAGGTGCGCTCCTAGGGAAGGAGAGCGAAGTCTCCAAATTCATGGGAGGGCTATGCTCACAGTCCACCCCCTCCCTTCCAGAAACACACCCACCCCCACTTTCTGGGAGGGGTGGGTATGGGGAAGGTAAACATTCAGAAATTCCTTCCCTATCTTTTGCTTTCCAAACACACACACACACACACACACACACACACACACATACACTTCGGGTTTCTTCTTCCCTTTCTCACTGCTTTTTGTCGTGTACCACCACCACCACCACCATCATCATCATCAAACTGTAAAACGTGTGGACCAAGACCTGGCAATTGCAACCTTTCTGCTGGATGTGATTTACAGGTACAAGTGACCACTTGGGGGCACAGTTAGTGGAGAAAGCTGGCACCGCATTCGAGGAGGCAGGCTTTTCTGATTTGAAGCCCCTTTCAGCTCCCTTTAAGAAAGCCCCCCAATCTTGGAGCCTGCAGGAGCCCTAGGATGGAACATAACCCTGACAGAGTTGTTCATTTAAGGTGATTCTGAGGTGCACTATGAGGGAGATCTTACGTGGAATTAGATGAAATGATTCTATTCCTTCCTCCCTGTAAAACCGGTTGTTTAAAAATTTCTTCCACATGATAGTTTGTCTTTTTCATGTTTTCATCAGTTAGTGTGGGCATGTATATACACAAACACACACTGCTCACTACAGGGGCAGTGGGAGGTAAAAATTAACCTTATTAGTACAGTTAGATCTCTTTCCCTTGCTATATAAAATTTTATTTTTCCCACTTTGAAAAATATGATCTTTTTTTAATCTGAAGAATTTTAAAGTAGAAAGATGATCACTTATGATGTTATGGTACATTTTCAGCCTTTTTTTCTATGCTCTTTTGTTTTTACCTACTTGATGTCATAGTAACTTACACAATATGTGCTTGATTTCCTTTAATTAACAAAATTTCCCTCTTAATTAAAAACAATTCCCTCAAATACCCAAACTCACAATAGAGTCACTTTAGAAACTTCGTTCTCAATCCCCAAAGAAGTGTTTTGTATTTTTCTTTTTGGCTTCCTGATCAGAAGAAAATAAGAACAGTTTTCATGCCACCATTTTGTCAACCCCACGCCAGTGCCCAAACACATACTCCAAGGATAGGTTCCCCAAGACAAGCCGGCGAGGTTTAGAGGTGGGCAGAAGGGAGACATAAACCCAGGGTGGGGGAGAGACAGGGAAGAGAACTGGGGAGGCACTGGCAACACTGGGGAATGAGATACAGGTTGGGCTTTCATGGGAGACCAAGGATTGAAGAACACATGGCTTAGTGTCCTGGAAAAATTTGTGCCTGATGTGTAGGGAAAAAATGGAGCAAAGATCATCTACTATGGCTCAGATTTGAATGCATGGTTTTTTCACATCCTGGTGAAGGGAATGCTTATTGAGCCACACATCTTAGAGAATAATCCCCACTTCCAGGTGATAATGGCCAACACAGAGAATATTCTACAGGGTTTGGACTTTTGCACCCAGGAGGGCACAAATCAGCACTAGAACCACAGGAAAGGACTCCTCACCCAGACCTGTCTCTCCTGCCCCTCCCTGCACCAGTTCATGTTCTTCCCACATTCTAGATTTTGGGATTCCAGTTCCTGCTCTGCTCCTGACTGGCAAATCTTAGATGGCATTTCCCATCTCTCTGCTTTGCTTGTTCAAACTGTACGATGCATCCAGCATTGGTTTAGGCCCTTAGGGGAAAATCAACAAAGATGAGGCAATCAATCCCCCAGAGGCACCTGGTCAGCTGGGGCTCCTATGCACCAGTTACATGGGGAACCTGGGTCAGGTAATCCCCATGGACAAGTGGTTTCTCCCGAGGAAGCCATACAGGACATGGAGGCTGTGAACTGGGCAGAGACATAGGCAAGGCTTCTAGATTAGGAATAAGGGGAGGAAACTGCAGGTGGCCTTGGCCAGGCCAGAGAGTAGCTCCTTGGAACCAGCTGATAGTCACTCTGTCAACAGTGCATACTTCCTGCTCCTGCAGCTACTTCAGGGACTCAGTTCTCTCAAAGAGCAGATCCTTCTTCCTGTCCCAGGTCCCCTGTGCCAACCCAGGGGCAGGCAGGACTCTCTATGCCCTGACTTGCTGGGATGGGCTCCACACTCCATCATCCCTATGAGCATCACAGGGCTCATCCACACCCAGCTGTGCCACCAATTATCTCTCAGAGGTGAACTCCACGCAATGCACCCTCTATATCCTATGCAAAGCCAAGCCCGGGCTTCTAAGCCTACCTTTCACAAGGGAAGCAGATTTGTTAGCTGTACTGGACTTGTGAGCTTTGGGTCTTGGACTGGGGGCCAGGGATATATGGCCTGAGGCTCCAGGATGAGGGAGGGAGACCACAGTAATATACTTGCCCTTGTAGGTCTTCCAAATTCTCCTTGCTCTGTGACTATATCCTCCCCCATGTCTCCCATGTCTCCACAGCTCTGCACCAAAGAGCAACAGTTCAGACTGTACCCCCACACTCTCTACTTGCACTGTCTGCATCCTGCAATGAGGCACTGCCCAGAACTGTGGGAATGAGGGAAACAACGAAACTGAGCTTTCACACAGATGAATTTTGCTGGAGTTCCTGGAAGGCAAGAATTTCCCTCCCACCTCTAATTTCCTATAAGCCCGTGACAGGCAGAACAGAGGGCAGCAAAGCTATTATTAGTGTCATTATAGGAGGTAGCTAGGTTCCAAGAGATGAAGTAAGATCCCACCATTTGTAGGAGGCCCTGCTAGGCTGCTGAGCCCAGATCGACCTGGCAGCGAAGGCCGTGGCTCTTCAGCATGAGGCCTCACCACTTCATGACAGGAGCCGCTGCCCAGAACTCCGTAAAAAGGGGACGCTGACCCCAGAGTCAGACTATAGATTCACTGGAGGATGGGTCACAACAGAGAAGGCAAAATTACTGTAAGGAGAGAGTAGCTCATGCATGAGTCTCAGACCAAAGGTGTTAACATGGCCACTGAAAGAATATGTTAACCAGCCTGGAGGCTCCAAACTAGGGAGGAAGGGAACAAGCCGGGAACTGGCCACCCCAGTACTCCCCAAGGAGAGGGCTTTGCCCCCTCCTGTCCCCACACTCTGCCCCACAGGCATCTGGTCACTTCTGCAGGTGGCCACCCCCAGCTGGGGATGGTACAGTCATAACTCAGGGACACTGACATTTTAAGACCACCCACCAACCCCTGGCCCCCATTGCAGTCACCAAGCAGCCTCTTGATATTTAGCTTCCCCTGTGATGTGCCTTTGGGGAAGAAATCTGTTCAGTGGCAACTTATGGGTCTGGTCCATGGGATATCCTATTTCCAGTGTAAGTAAGTCACCAAAATGCCATTATCTGGAGACCATTCAACTCTGGGTGTGCTGCCAGTCAAATGGGAATACCCCAAGCATAGAGAACTGTATGGCAGCCCCAACCTGTGTGGACACCCCCAATTGGCCAAGTAACATCCTCACTTGCTGGTGGGTGTCTCCAAACAGTGCCACCCAATGTACATCCACAGGAGAATGGACACACAAACTGGTACCACCACGGAATACTACTTAACAATAAAGAATGACCTATAGGGACACATGTCAACAAGGACAAATGGCATACATGGTATGCTGAATGAAACCAGCTGGACAGCAAGGGAGTACACGCTGTGTATTTCTAAGAAATCAACAGCAGGCAAAGCTAATCTATGGTGACTGCCATCAGAAGGCAGGAGGAGACCAGAAGGGGGATGGCTTGGATTGGGGTACAGAGAACTTGGCTGGTGATGGAAATGCTTTTATTCTTGTTTCGAATGGTAGCTACACAGGTAGATACGATTATCGAAAACTCACAGAACTGAACATTTAAGAGCTGTGGATTTTATCTTATTTGCCTTAATTATTATATCTCAAATAAAATAAATACAATGCCTATCAAAGGCCTGGGGACACAGCGAATGCTAAGAGTTGGTAAACTGTCAAAGCAAATGCTTCCCCCTGACGCCCCCAGCCAATTATTTAAAGAATTTATCAGGAGAACCAATTTGCAATGTCTTTTTAGAAGTCTGTTATTTTTTATTGTGGTAAAAATGCATAAAACTTACCATCTTATTAAGTGTACAGTTCATTATCAGTAAGGATCTTCACACTGTTGTGCAATCATCAACCACCGCTCATCTCCAGAACTTTTTCATTTTTCCAAACTAAAATTGTATGCATCAGACAGGAACTGCCCATTCTGCTCCCCTCCCAGCCCCTGTACCCATCATTCTACTTTCCAGCTGGATGAGCCTGACTACTTTAGGTACTTCATATATATGGATTCCTACAATATTTGTCTTTTTGTGACTGGCTTATTTCATAATAACATCTTCAAATTCATCCACGTTGTAGCATGTGTCAGAACCTCCTTCCTTTTGAAGGTTGCATACTATTCCGATGTAGGTAGAAACCGCAATTCATGTAGCCGTTCATCTGTGGATGAGCACTTGGGTTGCTTCTTCCTTTTGGCTATTGCAAATAATGCTGCTACGAACATGGAGGTATAAAGACCTGAGTCCTTGTTTTCACTTCTTTTGGGGATATACCCACAAGAATTGCTGGATTGATTATATGGTAATTGTAGGTTTAATTTTTTGAGGCAATCCCACATGGTTTCCAGAGCTGTTTGACAATTTTGTATTCCCACCAACAGTGCATAAGATTTCCAATTTCTCCACAATCTCCCCAGCAACTGCTATTTTCTGCTTTTAAAAACTTTTTTAAAATAGCCATCCTAATGGGCATGAAGTGGTATCTCATCATGATTTTGATTTGCATTTTCCTAATTATCAGTGATGTTGACTATCTTTTCATGTGCTCATTTGGCTACTGGTCTATCTTCTTTGGAGAAATGTCTATTCAATCTTTTTGCTTTTTTTTTTTTTTTTTTTGGAGAGAGAGGAGAGCACAAGTGCAGTATGGGGATGGGAGAGGGAGAAAGGATCTTAAGCAGGATCCACGCTCAGCATGGAGCCTAATGTGGGGCTTGATCTCAAGATCTTGAGATCATGACATGAGCTGAAATCAAGAGTTGGATGCTTAACCACTTGAGCCACCCAGGTGCCCCCGCCTTTGCCTATTTTTTAATCAGGCTGTTTGTTGTTGAGCTCAACATAGGTAAGATTACATTGTAACTCTGCACCGGCTGAGAACCCAGTCTCATCCTCCCCACTGCCACAAGCTCAGTCCTTAGATGTCAATCTCACATCCCCTGTACCTGTCTCACTCCTGGTGTGGTCGTGTGGAGCACAGGAGCCAAGAGTTAGGATAGGCAACTTGCCTCCCCTCTTGCTAAGACTGAGGAGACTATCATTAGCCCAGGTGTCTATTCCAGATATCAAAACATGTTTCTGAAGACCAGACCTTCTGGGAGAGGCACACATGGAATAAAAAACAGCTGACAATCACAGCTAGCTCTCAAACTATGACTTCACAGTTCAGTGGGTGCCCACCCACTGGGGTGCCTACCCCAGCCCGGCAGCCTTCCCTAAGAGCCTGCACCAATAAAGATAGCTTTTTGTGATTTCTGCAGAATCTAGTAGAGAAGGCTTCAATCTATAGCTGAGAACCTGAGCAAGGTGGGAATGTCCTTCCCACTCAGGGATGTGAGGGACACAGCATAAGGAGAGGCAGGAGCTGTCATCTAGAAACCCAGTGCTGGAGCCCTTGCCACAGGATGATGATTTGTACGGTCTATCCCAGCAAGACAGTGTTCCCAGATGCTTTCCTAGTGGTCTCTCCACGGTTGCCTGCAGTCTTCCCCTTATGTCCCAGTCATGGGTGCCCTCCAGGCTGTACAACCAAGCCCCTCCCTCCAGCAAGCCCTATGATTTCTGCACTGCCAGCTTTCTCCCCCAGGGGTCTCAGAGCACCCATGTCAGATACCAGGGGCCAGGGAGGAAACGTCCCTTCAGGTCATGAGGAAGCTGGTGATGTCACAGAGAGGAAAAAAGTGACTTCCATGAAGCCTGGTTCTCATGAAAATAGTTCTTCTCCTCCAGGGGGAAGGGAGGAAATTTTAAATCTTAACGTCATTTGATTGTGGAGAAAGGCAGGTTCCCCATGTCTCATGAAGCAATCCAGGTGCTCCCTTTTTTTTGCAACGTGTTGCTGTCGATTGATAGATTGAGATGCTCTGGCTCTTCCACTTGGCACACCTAGGCTTCAGCAAGAAGTATGTTCCTTTCACAGTTTGAATATTATTCAAGTTTTGATGATTAAAGCTGGTTGGAACAGCATGAACCGAATAGATTACAGCACTCTATTTACAGCAGGCTCTTCTCTAGGAAGATCAGCCACACACATGGCACACAGCCTTCAGGTCTCAGCAGCTTGGCTTCCAAATGCAGTACTTATACTTCTCAAATTCTGTGGCCTTTGCTTTGGGTTCAGAAAACCAGAATCAGAGCTTGGTCATCTTCTATTTCTTCACATCAACCAAATAAGCTAATCCAATGGCAAAATAAACCTGACCCATCATCTCAAGAGGTCAAAACAGTTGTTGCAGAAATGCAAAATAGCCTGTTGCAGAAATGCAACAAACGGCCTCAAGAGAAGCGTGAGTATGAGCTCTCACTCGGCATCTGGGAGATGGACTGGGGATGCACGTCAACACCGGGCAGGTGCCCATCATCATGGCCCACCCAAAATGGCAATCGTGTTCTGGACAGGGCAGACCCAGGAGCTGTCCCCGCTAAGGTGAGCACTACTGGATTGGCCAGAATTCAGTCTGCTTGTTATCCTAATGGTGGCAAAGTTGGCCTTACTGATGAGAGACTCTAGATAGGAGCTTTAGAAAATCACTGCACAGGCTTTGGCAAGACAACCGTATCTAAGCTTCCATGCTGCACCCTACACCCATCTGTGACAAAGGACCAGGTTCTAGGGTTTTGTTGGTATCTCCAATCCATTAAAACCAAACTGTGGTCCTACCATGCGTGGCTAGACCACAGCTCACACTGTATGGCACTCTGTGGACAACACATGTGAGAGCCTGACGTGGCCCAAACTCGTCTATACCTCGTTGGAGAAGCCTAAGGATCACGCTCTTGGCTGTCAAGGCAATGTCAACTGCAACAGAAGTTTCTAAATGCTAACTTCCAACGTATCTTATCAAGGACTAGTGACAATTTGTGGCCTGGCACCAGTCTGAGGACTACACCTAGAGTAGCACTGTTTTTTTTTTTTTTTTAATTTTTTTATTTATGTATTATAGTCACAGAGAGAGAGAGAGAGGCAGAGATACAGGCAGAGGGAGAAGCAGGCTCCATGCACCGGGAGCCCGATGTGGGATTCGATCCCGGGTCTCCAGGATCGCGCCCTGGGCCAAAGGCAGGCGCCAAACCGCTGCGCCACCCAGGGATCCCAGTAGCACTGTTTTTAACTCCTCTCTACTGGCTTGGAGAGCTTGGTCAATGGCAGTAGGATCGAACTTATGTGCTGTGAATGGACCCTCACAGCAGCATTCATGATCAGGTTATTCCCCCTCTGGTCTCAGCACTTCCCGGGAAATCCCTGGATCAGAACATCGATCATACTCCACCGGCTTTCCATAGACTTCATGAGGAGCCATGGGCTTTGAGCTAGACTGAGAACTCTCCTGGTTGGGATCTTGTCTCAGGGTGTCCAACAGTGAGAACCCGAGATGGGCCAGGTCCAAGGCTTAAAGACAGAGATGGTCTTTGTCTTCAGGGAGGCCACGATTCCCAAGATGAGTCCAGAAATAACCACTTGTTCACGTGATTTGGAGAACCCAACCCATCCAGAGACACACTTGTGACATGCCTGGCCCCGTTCTGGGCACTTTGTAAGCGGGAATTCACATCACTGTCAGATCTTCACTCCTCATACGTAAGTTTAAGTCCATGCCCCTTAAGTAGCCTTTGACCATGAAGAAGGGAGGCAGTTTGACCTAAGCCTTCAAGAGAATTCGGAATCACACTTTTGCTCAGTTTACAAATGGTGATGACAGCCGTTTAAGTGTGGAGGTATCTGAAATCATACGGGTAAGGTCTCTATTTCTTGGAGTTTATTTCAGGCCTTAAAATAAAATTAGCTGGACCCTCAGCTTATTATAGCAACTGTGGTAATCAGCGAGCAATGTGGCTAAATGTGTAATTACTGTGTTATTTTAATAAGCAATTTATATTCTGTATGAAAAAGGGGTATTGGCTCTCTCCCTTTCTCATAGGTTGGCAGTTGTCTGGAGGCCAGGCTTGTTCATCCCTTTAACCCATCCAGCACCGTGTTTGTCGATCTGACTGCTGGCAAATGCTTTCTCGCTCTAGAACTCATCTGAGAAATGGGAGTAACTCCGCCCATGTCACTGGGTGAGCAACAAATGAGATGCCACACGAAAGGAGCTGTCCTCTGCACCGTGCCTACTCAGTGAACAGTTGCTGAGTCTACACTCATTTCGAAGTTCCAGGAGCTGAATATCTTATCATTCAAGTTCCTTGAGAGGCTAAGTTTAGTGGCAGTTTTGATCCAAAAGCAAATGCTCAAAAGCCGGCAATTTGAAAAGAGAAGGTAAAACGAAAGGAAAGTTTATTTAAATCCCGGTTTCACTGTTCCCTACCACATCTCAACGTCTCTAAGTGTCCAAAAGGAAAACAGGGATGATCTGGCAACTGTTAGGTCTCTAATTTGCCCTAAGCCTACAACTAGTTTTTCCTTTTTACAAGACAGAGAAAGTCCTCTTGTCTGTTCTTGCCTCACTGCCTCACCCCTGACCCTGCTTCTGAGAGCTTTGTGGACTTGAAGAAAAAGAAAGCCTCGTGCCTGATTTTACTTTTAGGGTCAAAAACCAGCCCGGGAGTAAGGAAGGGGGAGGTGGCGGGGCTGGACAGGCCGGTGCCCTCTGTGGTCCGGCCCTTGCCTGGCGCTTCCTGTGCTGTTACTTAGTTACAGGTGATCATGGGTACCGGTAATCATGCTTTTCTGGTGGTGGATCTCAGACTGGAAAAGTCTTCCTCAGCTGAACGAGGTCTGGAAGAGTTAAAACAGGGAGCCAACATATCTTTGTGGTGTCTGCCACAGCTCTCTTCACACCCTCTACCTGTCTCCCCCCACAAAAAACTAATCTAAAGAAGAAATACAAAAATTCCTGGGTATTTTATTTCCTTCCAAAACAATGCTTTTGTGAAGTGCCGCAAATTAAAAAATCTGGTGGGGACAACGCCCTGCAAGTAGTGTGATACGAAGGATGGACTTTGTGTTGACTCTCAAAGTGCCAAATAGATTCAAGTTATCAGTGGAATGAAGAAGCTCCAAGAAAATTAGTCTTCAAAGTCTCAAGTCATAAATCCTAGAAGATTCCATTTAGATTAGTTAGAATTCATCAACAAGCATATTTTATAGATATGTGCCCAAATATAGTATCTAAAATTCCACACAATAAAAAACCGTGAAGATATAACTACATAGCCACTGAATAAAAAGAAAATCCAAAAAGTAGTCTTTGATGTCTATTACCTGACACCTTCTCTGGGCATAAATTAATGCAGGCAAACATTTTCACTAAGGAGTTTCTGTGCTTAGCACTGTGCTAGGCACTAAAATTCACAAGTGAACAAACTTAGGTTAGTCTTTAGTTCTTCTGGTGTATCCTTAATTGTCTGCACACCACTTCTACTCTTCAATCTCCTTTTTATTTATTACATGGTCTTCCTACAGGAACAGAAGCATTAAAAAAGCATCTAAAAGATTTTCTCATTAGCCTTCCAGGACCAGAGTAAATGGAAGCAAGTGGGCAAATCTAAAAGTACAGTGAACACTAATCAAACCTGCTGAATAATTCTTACTTGAGCTCATATTCCCTCTAATAGAATTACTTTATTTAAAATGTTCATTAGCACAGACAACACAGTCCCTGGCAAATAAAAGGCATTGTGAAGAAATGCAAATGCCCTAAGACCCTGTCTAGAGTAGAAGAAACACATCCACACACACAGAAAAGACAAGACAGACCAACTGGTAGCTGATGGATCTGGGTTCAAACAGCTGTACAATGTGGCTAGATTTGTGGTCTTGGGTCAGCTGATTACCTCTCTGAGCCTCATCTTCATTTGTAAAATGTGGATAATCCCTACCTTGCAGTGCTGATATGGGGATTAGAAATAATATATGTAAAGTACTAAAATATAGTGGGCAATCAAAACTGGAAGCTTGGAAGCTATTATTATCATATTATTGGCATTTGTTACAGGTTTGATGATTGAATAATAGCTAAACTAGCTGACCTCTAAAATCCCTATCAACTCTAAAATTATGATGCTAAAAAATAGAATTAAAAGTTCACATACCAAATCCACTTAAGGATATTTTTAACTATTGTAATTGTGATGCAAATCTCTTACGCTTTTCAGAGTAAGTACTGATAATGAGACTCACAGAATATACATATACACTGTGGTGTACCGTGAAAACATTTATGATCAAATTTAGCAGGATAGGTGTCTACAGTTTGAGATCTCCCGGGGTTGTTGCTGCCAATTCTGTCATTACTACTTCACTTAACTTCTCCTTTCTAGAACACCTCTCTAGGCCAGACACCGGGAATGCATGTTTTACTGGGGTTCTATCGGGCATGATTATTCCCTCCATCTTCATAAAAGAGAACTGAAGCTTACTGGGATTAAGGATCGTTCCAAGGTCACACAGCTAGGAGGCACCAGGGAATGGACTTCAACTCTGACACTAAGCCCTCGTCTTTACCTGCTCTTCAATATCGCTGCAACTCAGACCAGCCCTAAAAGCAAAAGAGAAGAGATTCGAGAGACTTGCCAGGAAATGTACACAGAGGAAAGGAAGAACAAATGTCAGTCCCACCTATTGCATTTTTTGTTTGACTGTATTCTGTTGACTGCATTTTCGCCAAGTCTCTTGAACAGAAGATCAATGTAATATATATTAGTGTAGAAAGTGATAGAGTAGAGGCAATCCCTCTTCTAGGTATGTCTCCAAAAGAACTGAAAGCAGGGTCTCAAAGAGGTATTTGTACACCCATGTTCATTGACACGAGCTGGAGGATTCCACGTATGTGAGCTACCCAAAGGAGTCAAATTTACAGAAAAAGAGAGTAGAATGGTAGTTGCCAGGGGCTGCGGAAGGAGGAAATGGGCAGTTGATGTTTACTGGGAACAAGGTTTCAGTTTTACGTGGGTATCCACAATCATGTGAATATTAATACTACAGAATTATATACATTTGAAATGGTAAAGGTGGTAAATATTATGTGTTTTTAAACCACAATTTAAAAAAAGCAGATTATATATTTGTATTTATGTGTGTGTGTATATGTTTTTATACATATTTATGTATGTGTGTGTAGCCTTAAGAGTTAATGGTTTAAAAATTTCAAAACTCTAGGGGCACCTGGGTGGCTCACTCAGTTAAGCATCTGACTCTTGATTTCGGCTCGGGTCATGATTTCAGATTCTTGAGATGGAGCCCCATGTGCTCAGCAAGGAGTCTGCTTGAGATTCTCTCCCTCTGCCCTCTGCCCCCACCTCTGCTCATGTGAATGTGCTCTCTCTCCCTCAAATAAATCAACCTTTAAAAAATTTTCAAAACTCTATAAAATAATTATAAAAATTGATACCTGTGGGGCCAATAGCAGCTTCTGAATGTCTGGGGAACTGATCTCTTGGCCCAAACGCGATCCCCTGCCATAACAGTGCTCAACTGTTCTGTTTTAGCTTCTGAATCATCAGAAGCTGCTGTTGAGAGTCTACAAACCATCTGAGCCTCAAGCAGATATCCTCTCTTAAGGGAAATGAGAAATCTTCCCCTTCCCACCCTAAAGGTAGAAATGCCCCCAAGACAATTAAGTTCATTCCACAAATAGCTGTGTTGCTAATGATCAACTTGCCTCACCTTAATTTGCAGCTCCAATTTCCCTGTTTTCAAGTGATGTCTTTGAAGAAAGTACAGACTACTTTCCTGGCCTAGGGTGTTGGGAAAGTAAGCCTGTAGCTGTTACGGGAAGAACCACAGAATCTGCCACAGAATCTGCTTTCAGAGTGGTCCTGATCTCTGATCATTTTTGATATGACAGGCATATATAAAGAATCCTGACTCACTTTTCCCTCTTAACCAAAATTATTAAGACCACTTCTATGGCAAAATTTACTACAGATGAAAGTACTCTCCGGTGACTATGTTACCCAATTTCTCTAGCATATTGGGAAATGGCCCTCAATTTCCTGAGTAATAAATAGCAAATGAGCCTCTTCTGCACAAAATACAAATATCCTTCCAGTTTCTAAACATTTGGGTCTCCGTGTGATTTATGTGTCTACAAAGAGATTTCTTGTTCTCTGGTCATCCACATGGTTTCTGCCTTGGTTTACCTTCCCCTTCCACAACCCGTTGCTGAATCTCTTAGTTACAGTATTTCTTCTTCCCCCTACCCCCAACACAGGCATTTAGTTGACTGATTATAGAATCACAAGGTTGGTTATAATTCCGTTTCTCCATCTGACTTTGAACTTAAGTGTTCCAATTACTCTGCTTGATCCTAATAAGTCAGTAGCGTGCTAATGCTTGCCTTGATATTTCTGAAATATACAGGGTGTGATTAGCATGGGACTGCATCATTAGAAAGGAAAATGAAAGCGGGTGAGCAACATCATGGCTTGCATTTAAGCGAAGCTGCCTGTTCAGTGAACTTACAATATTACAATGATCCTAGGGACACTGTACGCTGTGACTAAATGTATATTGTATCTGCAAAATCCTCTGATGCTCCAGAACCTTCTGTCTTTTGCTACTACTAGAAAAGATCCTAGAAGGATAGGCCTGTTCCGAGACACGAAGTTCCAAAGTCTGTTTAGGCAGATATATCTGAAGACATACAGAATCCCTGAACCACAATAGGGCAGGAAAAAAAATAAAACTTAGAAAGGAAGGAAGGAGCAAAAGGAGGAAGGGAGGAAGGAAGGAAGGAAGGAAGGAAGGAAGGAAGGAAGGAAGGAAGGAAAGAAGGGAAAGAGGAAGGGAGGAAGGAAAATCTTTAGTCAATTCTGCTGGATTGCACTGACGTCCCCGGGCCATAAAGCAAGGAAGCTTTACGGTAAGCCTGCTGGAAGAAAAAAAAAAATACTGAGGCACACACACATTATCAAATGAGATGCTAAAAAACTGCATTAGCATCAATGGTGTTACTGGAGTCTATTTTAAAAATTTAACCCCTCTATATCTGTGTGTAACCAGTAATAGTGTAAACTTTTGGAAACTAGCGGGGAAAAAACAGAAAAGCTTTAAACTGGGAATGATATGTAGCCCAATCAATTGATAAATAAAAGGAAAAAAAAGACAGCACAACTGAAATTGATGCCAAAGATTTATAAGGTTGACTAAGTAAACAAAAATGGAATGGATTACCATGGAAATGCATGAATATTGAAACAGGCAAGATTTGAATAGACTAATGATATGCCTCACTTAGACTGACAGGTGTTGATAACAACTCTGACACTCAATCCACACCAACATCCACACTTCTAACATGTTTATTCCTAGAAAACAAGAGCCGATCTAAAGGTTCCTCTGGTAAGAGCTTATAAGAAAAATACATTTTCTAATCTTAAAGGGACTAACTCAATTCTCATCTACTTGAAAAACAAAAAAAGGTTTTATCTATTTGCTTTCTGGATATGAGGAGCTGCAGTTAGCAGAAGTCATTCTCTTGGGCTCTACTAGTCTTTGTTCCAATCAACCTTTCACAAAACTGAATTTTCGGTCTGGCTTATCTCCCAACACTGAGTACTTGAAGTATGACCACCACTCATTAGAAACATAATTAAAAAGACACAACACTAGATCCACCCCCCCCCCCAAGCACATACAGATGAAAACCAATAACCCTTCATCTATTTGTTACCATAGCTACCATAGGATTTTTTAAAAAAAATTTCAGTATAACTCTAGGTATTTCGTTTGTAGGCTGTTGCTTGCAAATGAAAGTTGGAGACCTATAAATTTCTGTTAACTGTGCAGATATGGGGAGACTGAGCAGAAGAAAATGTTTTTCTCTTAATCATGGACAAATATGGTTTATAAAATGCTTGCACAGAAAAGTTATTAAAATTCGTTAAATGCATCAGCCCATAAGCCAATCTAAATGTCATTAAATTCATATAGAGTTTGAGGACACATATGCTAGTAATTCCCTGATTTATAGTAGGATGATAAATCAAGTGCACTCAGAACAATGCATGGGACAGAGACTCTATTCATCAGTGGCACACAGTTCCATACCTGTATAAACACCCAGAAGATATGACTATTCCAATACATGCATACCAAGCAGCCTTAAAGTGTTCACCTGAGCATTACAGGGCAACTACCGAGCCAAGTGCAGGGATGAGCATTCCATAAAATTGTTCATCACCCCCCTAAGAGGGAAAAAGTTAGCTCTATGCTCGCCCAATGTAATTTTTCAAAAACATCAGGAATGAAGTGAGCTAATTAAATCTGCCATTCACCCCACACGGAAATAATTCCTTAAACATGCTCTCCCAGGGCTGGGCTGGACATGAGACCATATGGCAGGGGGAGGAACTCTGTAGGGACCAGACAGATGACTTTAAAGAGACCTAAGAAATGAGGCTCAATACAGCGGTAACCAGGACAGATCTGTCACTGCAAGAGGAGTCCGAATCCCGGCGAAGCCCAGCGTAGCTCGGCTGATGAGAGGATGGAGCCTGCATCACCGGAGCCTGACTGTCCCTGAGCTGACGAAGTGGAAGTTTGGCGGGCGGCAGCAGCAAGGCGTCCTCAACCGTCCGGCCCCTCCAGGCCCCTCCAGGCCCCTCCAGGCCCCTCCAGGCCCCTCCCGCGCCGAGGTCTTGCCTGATGCTGCGCGAATACCTGGTCCGCCGTCCGCCCGGGGCGCGCGCCGCGGGGCAGAGGGTTCGCAGAGCGGCAGGGACGGCCGAGGCGGCGGCTCCTGACCCATCAGCATCCCCAGGGGCCCGCGGGGGGACCAGCTAACTGGCCCCTTCGGGTTCCAGAGCCCAGGAACGACCACCGGCTGGTCGGCTGGCGGACCCGGGCACCCGGACTCGCGCTCGGCGCCCACCCCTCCTCCGAGGCGGCCGGCCGCAGGCAGGCAGCGCGTCCCCGCCCTCCCCAGCGAACGCGCAGCCGACCTGCCCCGGGAGCTGCCTCGGACCGGCCCCGGCCCCCGGCCCCCGCCCCGCTCCCCGGCCCGGGGCGAGCGCGCCTCTCCCTCGGGGCCCCGGGGCCGGCGCTGCCGGGCGCCCGCTCCCGCGCCGCGACCGCGGAGAAGCCTCGCGCTCCGGGCCGGCGCCAGGCCCCGGGGCCCCGGCCGTGGGCCCTCCGCCGCCGCGCACCCCCGGGTCGGCGCACGTCCACACTCCCCGCTGCGCGTCCCGGGGGCCACGTCCGCACACCAACAAGCCCCCCGCGCCCCAGCCGCACCCGGTCCCTCGCCATCCCCGTGGGCTCTCCCTTCCGCGCCCCCCAACGGCGCTGAGGCACGGGGCGGGGGGTCACCCCGGGGTCTGTGCGGGTTCCCCCCGCAGGGCTACGAGCTCCTCCGCCTCGAAAGTTACTTGGGATCGAGTGAGGGGACCCGCTCCCCGAATGCAGGGTCTGGGGACGGGAGGGGGCGAAACCTCGAGCCGGCTCCCGCCGCACAGAGGCGCGCGCCTCCCCGCAAGCGGCAGGGCGCGCGGCCGCCCCCGGGGTCCAGCCCTTCGGTGCCTCCTGGGGCCCCCGGCCGGGCGCGGGCCCTGGGCCACCCCGGGGAGGCGGCCTGGGGAGGAGCGCGCACCCTCGGGCCCAGCGCGCGGGCGCCCGGGCCGGGGTCGCAGTCGCCCCCAGCGCCCCCGGCCGCCGCGGTGCGGGCTCCGGGCAGACCCGGGCGCGCAGGGCCGGGGGCAGGAAGTTTTTCCCCCTTCACCCCAGAGCAGCGCAGGCGCAGCGGCCCCTGCGGCCGTGCAAGTGCAGACGCGGGAGGCTCCCGCCGCCGCCGCCGCCGCCGCCGCCGCCGCCGCCGCCGCCGCGGGAGCCGAGCCCCGCGTTCCGGGTTCTCGGGCCCCGCGCCCAAGCCCGGCCCGGCCCCGCGCATCCGCCAGGACCCGGGGCCCCGCGCCGCAGCCTTGGCGCCCTAGCCCGGCTCTTACCTGCGGCCGCGCCGCTCCGGCCCCGGCCCGACGCGCAGAGAGCCGGGGGTCGCGGGTGGGCGCAGGGGGGCTGATGGACGAGGGACGGCGCCGGCGGGTAGCGGTGGCCGGGGCCGCCCGGGTCCCGGCCGGGAGAACCGGATCCAGGTCCACCTCCGGGCGCCGCGGCTCTCCTCCGCCTCCTCCTCCTCCGCCGCCGCCGCCGCCGCCGCCGCCGCCGCCTCCCGGCAGCCCAGGGAGGGTGCCCGCGAGAGGAAGCCGGTGCTTCCGCCTGTCGGCCGGGGCGGCTGCGCGCGGCGCGGCTCTCACCGAGGCGGCGGCGGCGGCGGCGGCTCCGGCAGCATCGCCCCCGCCCTCTCCCCGCAGCCGCGGCGGCCGCGGGGCTGGGGCTGCTCCGGGCTCGGGCTCGGGCTCCGGGCGGGGGCTGCGCTCAGGCGCGGCGGCCGCGGGGGCTGCGGGCGGGCGCTGCGGGGCCGGGGCCGGGGCCGGGGCCGGGGCCGGGGCGGGAGCTGCAGCGGGGTCCGCGGCGGCGGGGACGGCGGCGGCGCGGGGGCTGGCGCGGCCGCGGCGCGGGGACCATGCTCCCTTCTGGCTCGCTCCGCTCCGGGGACCGTCTTCTTTAGCTGCGAGGGAGGCGGGCTCCGGCGCGCAGCCAGGGGCGGGCGGAGCCAATCACGGGCGCCCGAGTGGGCGGGGGCGGACGGCGGGGGAGGCGGGGCGCCCCCGGCAGGGCACCCGGCGCCGCTCCCCGGCCCGAGGGATCCCCTGCCCCGCGCGCGGCCCGGGCCGGAGCGCCGGCGGGTGTGTCTGTCGGTCCGTCCGCCGCCCCTCCCCCTCCCCCCCCCCCCCCCGCGGCGGCTCCCGGCTCGCCCCGCTCGGCGGCCGCGCCCGGTGGATGCGCGGCGCGTGGCCCCGGCTGCTCGGCCCCGGCCTCCCGGCCCCGCCGGCCCAGGGCTGGGGGACGCGGCCGAGGCGGGCTCCCCGGCTGCTCTCAACACCTGAGGAAACTGGCGGAAAAGTTTGAGAACGAAAAGTCCGATCGTCTTGCAGCTTCCGCCCTCCCTAGGACGCTCCAGCCGCGGCAGGGAGCAGGAATCGGAGTCTCCGGAGAACGGCGCCTCGCCCGGGCGCTCCGAGTCAGCCCCCCCCCCCCCCGGACTCGGCCCTCCCCGCGGCACGCGGGCTCTCCCGTGCACACCCGCCCACCCGAATCCACCCGACCTCTCCGTCGACTCAGCCCGCACACAGGCCACACCAGCCTTGCGTGTCTACACGGACACCCCCTCCCCAACACTGCACCCCCCCCCCGTGGCCTATACTCCCCTCGCCTCTCCGTCTACACTTGCCGGCTGCACAGACCCTACCAGCAACCCTAATTGGGAAGGTCTGGCTGGAGGCCCGTGGCAGCCCCCAGTGCGGGATTTTCCATGATGCCAGAACATTCCATCTCAGCACCAGTCTTCCCTGGTAACTCTTCCAGTTCTGGTGTTTACTCCCTGACCTCTCCTCCCCCCCCCCCCCCCCGTCTGGTTTTGCATTTCAGAGGAAATGTATCTCCTACCCCCAGCCTGAATGTAAAGGTTCGTGGGTTTCAACCTCCTCCCCTCGCCCCCACACCCCTCCGCCCCTCCCTGACCGAGCTGCCGAGGCCGGAGGCCCGGGGTAGCAACTGGGGAGGGGGTGCGGTAAAGTAGGGAGCTGCGGGCTGGAACCGAGAAGAGCTGGGCCGGGCCCCGCCCTCCTCCTCCCGGGCCGCGAGGGCAGCTGGAGCCCTCGGTCCGCAAATCCCCCGCGCTCGGCTCCCTCCTGTGATGTCTGAATCCAGGCCTCTGCTCTCCTTGGCTGTAAACTCGGTGCAGGGATTGTGTCTTCTTTAATATCTTGTAGGAAGCAGAGTACAGTGTGGCGGCTGATAAATAATAAATAATAATAATCTACTGAGGGTAGCAGGAGGACTTTCAGTGACAGGGAACGAGGACACCAGGGAAATGGCACATCGGTGAAAGAGTAACTGCATTTCCTGGAAAAAGAAAAAAAAAAATGGAATGAAGTTTTGGGTGTGTGAAGCCTGGGGAGAGGGGAGGAATCCACCCTGGATGGAGGGGGCAGCTGGGGGAAAGTGGTATGTCTTGGAGGGAGTGACACAGGGTGCCTGCAAGGGGAGGCAGTGGGGGAGTAGAGGCAGGAGAGCCCCCAGGGTCCTCAACAATACCTGAAGGGGAAGATAGGGCTTGAATGCTAAGTTGTTAAAATGGTGTATAAAAAGTGATGGAAGAGTACTGTGGATGGGAAAATGGAGAAAAGGGATTATTCAGGATTTTAAAAAGGTAGGCAACAGGTAACAACAGGTAACACCACAAGCAACTTGAGGCAAAGAGGAGGACAATTAAATACACAGGGTGAGTGGGTGTCCATTTGTGTCTAGGAAGCCACTCTCAGGATTGATCTACAGGGACCCCCCCCCCCCACCCTGGGTGCCATGTAAGCGTGTAAGAATCCACTCTGCTCTGTTCGTTCTGGGGCAGCACCATCCAGGACAGCTGCAGGCATCATGGAAGTGTAGCTAAGGTTTGCGGGGTCTGGGGTAGGTTAAGTTCTGGCAATTTGAGGCCAGATCATTTTGAATGAGCCTCAAATGAAAGAAGGAAAAACACACCGAGAACAAGCCGAGAATCCTTCCTCGGCTACATCTCTAAGTGAAGGTATGGGGATTCTCCCCGTTTCCCTATAGGCCTTATCAGAGGAGAGAAGCCTGGCTGTATTCCAGTCTACACTGAAGAAGACTTCCTTTGGCCTGTGTGCTGCCAAGGGTGCCAGTCTCAAAGTGTCGCAGTGCCTCCAGGGTTCAAGCTGGATAACAGCTCGCTGGGGGTGCCTGGCTTGCCAGTAGAGTGGAAAAAGCTGTGCAAATTAGAATCACAGAGGGCTTGTCTACCCTCTCTCCAACCCACCCATGTTCCATCCCCAGAGCCTGAATGCAAATAAGGATTTCCACGGTCTGAAGCCAAGATCTTCCTCTGCAGTGGGGCTCTGCCCTGCTGGAAGCTGTTAGGAGTTGGACATAGCTGCCTCTGAAGGATCTGCTCTCATCTAGACATGAGCTCCATTTCATCTGGAGCATTGTTGCCCTTGTCATCTGCCCCAATTCCCCCATGGGCCTTGGCGACCTACACTGGATCTGCTTTGTGTTGTATAAGGGAACTCCTCTCTTTCTCCACAGATCTTGCTGGTGTCTGCGATCCGTTCTGGGTTATTCACTGCCCTGCTCTCTAGTGTGTGGAAAATGTCCCACGGTTGGCAAGGATCGCTCTCATGGCAAGTGGGATTTGTTGGTGGTTGCACATAGGAACTTCTGCCCTCGTCCAGCATTTCTCCACAAAGCACAAGATGAGCACCATGAAATGTGCTTTTAAAGTCAGCCCTCTCGGGATCCCTGGGTGGCTCATGGGATCCCTGGGTGGCTCAGCGGTTTAGCGCCTGCCTTCGGCCCAGGGCGTGATCCTGGAGTCCCAGGATTGGGTCCCGTGTCGGGCTCCCTGCATGGAGCCTGCTTCTCCCTCTGCCTGTGTCTCTGCCTCTCTCTCTCTCTCTCTCTCTCTGTGTGTGTGTGTGTGTGTGTGTGTGTGTGTGTCTCATGAATAAATAATAATAATTAAAAAAAGGCAGCAAGGCAGCCCTCTCTGTCCTAATGTGAAGGAGTGGACTTGGTGGTGCACAGGGAAGTGCACTGGAATGTTCTAGAGCATTCATTCCCCTGCTATTTGTGTGATCAGACCAGGGCTTTGTGCTAGAAAGGCTACTACCGGTCACTAAACAGGCACCAGAGGAACCCACGTCGGGAGTGCCTGGAGTGCCCACTGTGGCTGAGATGGGCTTCTCTCCTTATGGACATTTGTAATAATAGCAACAACAAAACATCTTTGACTCAGTGGCTCCTACATGGCAAGCATTGTATCAGGTACTCTACCCATGACATCTTGTTAGTCATCACGGCAACCTGTGGAATTAGTGTTGCCAGCCCCAAAAGCTGAGTCATGGAGAGGGTAGGTGATCTCCTGAAATCACATATCCAGGACATAGCCACGCTGGAATTTGAGCCTGGTTGGTTGGTTCCAAAGCCTCTGTTCTTGTCACCACACTCAACACATGAACGCAATTTCTTTTGTCATTAGCCTGGTGATTTTTCCCTTCGAGTAGACACAGTGGATGCTGATTTTGCCTTTTTCGGCATCTGGTCCTGGACCCAGAACTGGAAATCAGTCTTGGGATACAGGGGACTGCTGAAGAAGAGGGAAAAACAGCTCTTTGATTACTGAACGTGCAGGTCACTTGGAAGAGTGGATGCCTCATCAGAAACCCTCAGGTCTGAGAGGACATCTGTTTCTGGGAGTGTAGTGGGTGTAAACAGAGCAGGAGCCAGCCCCTCTGCTGGTTGGGGTTTTGTATTTGCTGTTTTGTTTTTCTAACGTGATGCTCCACTAAAACCACCCTCATTTCCCATCAAAAGCATTAATAAATCTTCTATAAGTCGTTGCCCCAGTGGTTAATCAATCCACAAAAGTGTATTTAGCACCTACTGTGTGTCCAACATTTGAAGCCCATGGTGTTGATTAAAGCAGGAAGCAAGAAGTCACAGCTGCTGAATGTTCGCTGTAGCCACCCTGCTCTTTGATGCGTCACAAAGGCACATGCTCATCCTTCAGTCAGCCGTTTGCTGAGGACCTCCTGCACGCTGAGTGGGGCTCTGTGCTGGGCGCTCCAAAATATAGGGAAGGTATAAGATAGTTTGTTTCCCAAAAGGGGTCAAGGCAGCCAAACACAATACTTGGTTCTGGTTTTTGATAGAGTTTAAGGTAACAGTGGTTGTTACCAAGAAATAGAACTCAGGGCTCAGTTGAGGGGAAAAGACTCTGAGTGTTGTGGGGTCCAGGGGATGGTCTGGAGGAGCTGGGCTGGTCAGGATGGCTTCCTGGAGGAGGCCAGTCTCGGAGGGGACTTGTGGGGTGAGGAGGTTTTCATGGGAGGCTGAGGAGCCCAGACCAGCCAAGAGGGCAGAGGAGGTAAGATCCCCAGACTGGGGGACTTGCCGTCTGAATAGCTTCTGAAACATGACTCCTTAACAATCATTTCCTTCGGGTGGAAATGCAAGTGTATTTTCCTTCTCTGCCCAAATCAATGGACTATTAGATTCTAAGATTCGGAATAAAACCAGTGATCTGTCTCTCTCTCTCTCTCTCTTTTCATTCTCAATGGCAGGAATTCAGCACCTTTTTTTAGTACCCGTTTTTGCAGGTGGCAGAGCGCTAATTAGCCACTAACAATTTTCCTGGGTGGTTCCGACTCCAAAACTGACAGGAAACACTGCTTGGGCTTCTTAAGAGAAGAAGGATTCTACTCTCCCCATTGATAAGTGATTCTGCAAACACAGTGGTCAAAGAAATGGATTTAATAGTGGCTCCATACATATTTATTGAGTGGTGAATTGTTCACTTAACTTTTTCCATATTTGAGAAAGGGCCAGTGTTTCCCCACGGGAGAGTACAAAAAAGAAAACCCGAATGATTGGTAGGATAGGTTGTAAGGAGCATTTATTTTGTTTGAGTGTTGGAGGGTTCTTTCACTCGCTGAAGCAGGTTCACTAAAGGGAAAATTCAGGAGACTTTTGAGAGAGGGTGGAATTTTGGTAGCTCTTTGCGTACACATATTTTTGAGCTGTTTTTGAGAATAAAGAGGTAAAGGGCCTGCTTGCTCCCTGTTTGACTCCAGAATCCACTGGTGCCACTGTCTTTTATCTGCCTCTGACTTTTCAGTGGAACTTAGGACCAGGACCATGTCATTAGTGTGGTCACTTTGAAGCCCTGAGGCAGGACAGTGACCATCCAGGGCAGGTGACTGCCCTGCTTTGACTATCTCCAGGACACACCCTCGCGCTCTCTGCCCTCTGCCAGGACTCAGGCTGCCTGAGAGGGTGTCACAGTCCACACGGGCTGTGGGGGGAGCACAGATGGAGGCAGAGGGAGCACACTGCAGAGCCTTTGGCAGCAGAACCCATTTTCATCAGCTAATTAATGAATGTGGTCAGGTCCAGGGCTCTGTCCTTGGGAGTTACCATTTACTCTCACATCCCCAAAGCTGAGGCTGCCTGTCATGTTTATGAGCAAAAGGCCACCCCTTCTCCCTGGGGTGGGGTGGGGGTGGGGACAAATTCACTCTTCTTCCCAAAGACAGAGCTGTTGGGAATGATGCTCCACACACTATGGGAGTCTGAGATATTTGAGATATCTAATGTTTTCAGCCACTTTGGAATATGTGACTACGTTTTTCACCTTTGTGCTTATCTCTACTCGAATCTGTGAGGCTGTACACACTTCCTGTGAAGTGAGTCCGGGAAGAAGAATTCATGAGGCCTTGCCTGGTGGAAACATGATTGTCAACAGATTGGCTCCAGAGGCTCTGTCCTCAGGGAACCAGAGGCAAGAGGGCCTGAACTCAGGGGACCTACTGAATATTTACTAGGGGCCTTAAATATAACCCAGAGTCTGTGATAAAAATCACCATCTGGTCCAGGTGCATCTTGCTATAAGAAAATATTATATTTGAAAATTTAAAATGATATAACAGAAGGACTTGCCAGTTTGCATTACAAAAAGGATGCATGGGCTTCCCTAAGTGAATCTTTCCCCTTTGATATTTAATCTGTGGCTGATTTATTAGAAATTCCGTTCATACCCAACTGGTCAGAGACACATTCATTTATTTTTATTTATTTAAGACTTGTCACCTACTTGCTTTGAAGAGGTCTTGAGTAACTTACAGGTTAAACCACGGGGCAAAGGGAGACATTTAGGAAAGGCCTAGAACAGACAAAACCCAAAGGGAGGAGTTGGGGTTAGAGGCATCAAGCATGCAAGATGAATGGGTTCTACAATTAGGTTCTCTAAGGAAAAAAAGGGCACATGCGCTATGTTACCTGATTGTATAAAGGAAGGCACATTTGTATCAGGTAATAAAAGATGTTTTGAATAGAAACTACTTAAAAATCAGAGACTGTTATAAATTGAAGAATGTAGTATTGTTGAGATAAAAGGTTTCTCCTCTAGACTTTTGGAGACAAACGTGGAAAAGTATAACAGTACAGGCCTGTTATGTTAACATTTTTCACTACTTCTAAACCTTTGAAAAATATTTACCCGACGATTTCATTAAAAAAACATTTCAATCCTTTATAGATTTACTTATTGCCGATTCAGGAAAAGGACTGCAAATCAGACATGTTTCCTTTAGGTGGCTGTGGATTTTCCTGGAAAGCAACAAGTATCTTCTGGCTAACTCTAAACCTTTGATAATGTCAATGTAGCTTTAGGTCAATTTCAAAATTAGCCAGAGAGTTCTGGCTAATGTAAAATTTTACTAAAAACAGCTAGAACTTAGACACTAGAAGAGGCGGGTTAGAGAAACCTAGGAGGGCTTCAAGAGAGTCAGAACAATATCTGGGACCTGATATATTTACGTACCAATCTGCAACGAATCCTACTAAACTGAACTTAGGGTTTTAAAAGGCTTGCAGATATGGCCTCACCACCATAATCAAGGCTCTTTTTCCTGGGAATCAAGATCGACATGTGGTTGTAGACATGTACGCACTGTTCAAAAGCAACAGAGATGTTAGCTGGGGTGACAGTATATAAAATGATGACACACTGCTGACGAAAATATCACCAATATCTGGTATTAGTTTAGCACTCACTGTGTGCCAGATGCTGTTCTCAGCCTTTAACTTTCCTCTTAAAATTGTTTCTTATATTCTTTACACCAAAGGATGTGAAAATTGGTGGATCTTGAGTCTAAACATTTTAATGCAGACTCAGAGAGAGAGGGGCAGGTGCTCTATCTGCAGTAGGGGATCTGCATATCATCCATGACTAGATGGACGATACAGCTGGCTCATTCTGGACACACGTCTCAAAACTAGAATCAATGTTGGATGTTGTGTGGTGTCTCTTCACTACCTAAGCATATACCAGCTACTGGCCCTCGTAAGCTCTGGACATCCCCGGCTGTCTCTCATGTAGGTGAAGTCTGATCTAAAGGAGACTAGAAGATCAATTAAAATGAGAGAGAGAAGCCCAACTGTATCAGGTATCTATGGAAATACAAATTTCCCCCAAACTTAACAGCTTAAACAACATCCATTACCTCGCCCGGTGTCTGTGGGTCAGGGATCCAGGAGCAGTATAACTGGATGGTACTGGCTCAGGCTTTCTCATGAGGCCTCAGGAAGATGTCATTTGGAGCTACAGTTATCTCAAGGCTCTGCTTAGGCTGGAGGATATGCTTCCAAGCTCACAGGCATGGCTGTTGGCTGGGGGCCTCAGCTCCTCGCCATGTGGATCTCTTTATAGGGCTGCCTCAAGACATGGCAGCCAGTTTCTCCTTGAATAGCAAGTGATGAGAGAGAGAGAGAGAGAAAGGAAGGAAAGAAGGAAGGAAGGAAGGAAGGAAGGAAGGAAGGAAGGAAGGAAGAAAAGAAGGGAGAGAGAGTGTATGAGACAGCACAAGGCAGAAACCGTAATGTCTTTTTTTTTTTTTTACTGTAACGTCTTTTAAAACAATCTTGGATGAACAATAGAGACAAACAGAAGTTTAACGTAAGAAGGGACAAAGGCTGTGACTCCTGAGAGGTAGGATCACCAGGAGCCATCTTGGAGGCTGACTACCATAGCAATCATTTAAGCTTTCATGATTTCCATGGAGGGGATGAGTGGGGATGGCAGGATGTATTTTACTGGATTTCAGGAACTCAGGCTTCTGAGGGTCCCCACAAAATCAGGGGGCATGACATGAGACTCCAAAAGGGAAGATAGCTCAAGAATGCTTATTGATAGAATTCTTAATGTATAATTGCAAGTGTTCTTGAAGAGAAATGGTAAGGTGGGAACAGATGTTGATGAAAGCAGAGTGGCTGTTGGAAAGCTTACCTCCGAGTACAGCTGGCAAAGGAGAGAGGGGGCATCAGTGTAGTAGAGTCACGCAGACCTAGTTAAGTCTAATTACTGAGGGCAGCAAAATCGTAAGGATAACACAAAAAGCTTTTCTTATTTGACGTGAGCAGAAAATCAAGAAAGGACCTGACCGGGGATTGTGGGAAGCTGTCTAATACTAAAAATTTCTGTAAAGCAAACTCTTACTCACTGTCACTATGTACCAGGCAAAGTGCCAGGTGCTGAGGATACAAAGATAATTAAGAAAAGGTCGCTGCCTTCGAGGATCTCCCAGTCTAACAGGAAGACACACATATAAACAAACCCATTCAGCGGGATCAGTACTTTAATGAGATTCAGTACAGGTAGAGCAGGGACATTAGGAGAAATACTGCCAGTGCTACTTGGGGGCAGGCGGGTCAGGGAAGGCTGTACAGAAGAGATTACACTTGAGCTGAGTCTTGAAGGATGAGCAGGATTTTGCCAAATGAACAATAGGGGGAAGGGCAGGAAGGAGAACACAGAGGTGTGGGAGCAGGGCAGGCTGGGGAAGCTGCTGGTGCTTCATAAAACTAGAGCAGGGAGGAGAGTACAGATGAGGGTAAAGAGGCTCTGCACTGGGTGTGCACGGGGCAGTGTTGCTCTAAGTGGGGTCCTGTATCAGGATCACTTGGGAGGTTTGTGAAAATGCAGAGCCCCTCAAGCCCAATCCTATGTCCACACCAGCAGACTGTCCACCTTAATCATTTTCTCTGCTTCCTAGACTACATTTCCCAGCTTCCTTGCAGTCACAAACTACATTTCCCAGCCTCCTTTGCAGTTGGACTACATTTCCCAGCCTCCTTTGCATTGAGACTCTATTTCTCAGTCTTTACAGTTTGGTGCACTCATGTCAGTGGAATATGAATGGAAGTAATACGTGCCATTTCCAGACCTGACCCATTAAGATGTGCCCTGAATGTTCTCTGTTACCTTGTCCTCTTCTCCATGTGAGCACAGGGATCCTGGAAGTCACATGTTGAGGATGGTGGAGCAACTACCTTGAGGAATCCCTGGGTCTTTGCAGTACTGTTCAGAGAGGGCCACCCACTGAGGTGAAACAAGAGGATAAGAAATAAAATTCTATCATGTCCGAGCAGTTGTAAATTTGGGGGTTTGTTTGTTTTTGCAACAAGTGTTACACTTACTAATACAGCAATTGACTTGGCTTCTGAGACAAGAATTCTCTGGAGAATCTGCCTTTTGAACAAGTACTCCAGAGAAGTTTGAGAGTCACTGCTGTAGGGGCCAAGAGGAATCCACCACTCATGAGTGGTAGACTAAGTAATGTGATGATATTTGCATTTTAAAATGGCAGTGAGAGAGCAGAATTTTACCTCCTCCTTCTTTGCCAAGGCGAGCGATCTCCTGATGGGAAAGAAAAAGAAAACTGTGGTAAGAGAAAATTGAAGTTCAAGATGAGTAAAGAGATTATAACAAAGCACCAACCTGCTGTAAATGAGCTCAAGTCTCTTGGCCAGGACAAATGATACTCCTGGGAGTAGAGAACTCACCCACCAACGCTGTAGAGCCTCTGCTGATAATCTTTAAGAAACGTGGAGACTGGGAGAGAAAATGGAACAGGTGAGATGGGAAAACGTAGCTTTTCTTACTGGGGAGAGGGAATGATTCTGCAAGTTACAAAAGCGGGGATATCCTATCCACCTCATTCAGCTGATGATTTAAGCTTGATTTGTGATCACATGAAAAATGGGGACCTCTCAAGAAGCCAATGTGACTTCTTTAAGAGCAGGTCACAACAAGGTAACGATATTCCCAGTTTTGTGATAAGCTTGCTAGATTATCATGTCAAGGAATTGTGTTAGTTATGGCAGAAAGCAAAGCATACGTCAGCTCAGTATTTGTCAAGGAATCTCACGAGAAATCTTTGCACAAGACAAAGTAATTGTAACTTCAGACTGGTATGCATAGTAGGTGAACTTAAAATTGTTTTATAGCCATACCCAAAGATGCTGATTTACATTGGTGTGAAAGTAAATTTCTAGTGAAAGGCCACAGTCATGGTCTCATCTGATATTTTTACTAGTGATGCAGATGTAGATGACTTAGTGAATACTTTGCCGATCTTTAGATGACATGTAGAGAACACGTTAGTTGCATAACAAGGCCCCAAAATAGGCTTGAGTACCAAGATAAGAGATGAACCAGACAAATGGTAGGATTGAGCATGTGGGTTTAAACAGTCCTCTGCTCCAGTTTGGAGCTAAAAGATGCAGAAGCTGCATTTGAGAAAGAAATGAAGACATGTGGCAAGAAGCAGTGGTGTGGTTCACCTGCTTGCAGCCCAGAATGGACTCAGAATTCAGCCGCCACGCCTCTGGCATAGCTGAGACCTGTATGTGGAAGGGCAACAGGAGCAGAGGGGCCCAGGCAGATTTCACAGGGTCTGATGGGCAGATTTCAGGTCCATGTGAGAGTAAACTCCCTACAACCATCCCACAGCTGTCCCAAGGGACAGGCTGATGGGAGGTAGGAGCACCTGTCAATGGACATGACCAAGTGCAGAGAGAAAAGTCATTGGGACATCACGGAAGGCATGAAGGGTGTTTGCCTCCCTGCCCCCCAAATCATTGAAATCCCTCCAAATATTAGTAGCTGCTATTACGGGCTGTCATTTTTCAAGAACTTAAGATGTGCCAGGCCCAGTGCTAAGTGGGCTCAGAAGGCCTGTATGAGTTTCCTTTTGCTGCTGTAACAAATTACTATAAAATGAGTGGCTTAAAACAATACAAATGTATTCCCTCTCAGTTCTGGAGGTCAGAAATGAAGGTGTCTATAGGGTTATGTTCCTTCTGAAGGCTCCAGGGGAGAATCCTTCCTCTTGCCCTTTTTGGCTTCAAGAGTCTCTCTGCCTTCCTTGGCTTTTGGCTCTTTTCTGCATCTTCAAAGTCAGTGTAGCATCTTCAAATCTCTGTCTACCCTTCTATATATTTTTCTCTCTGCTCTGGTATCACATCTCTCCTAACCTTGATCCTCTTACCTCCCTCTCTGAAGGACCCTTGTGGTTACATTATATCGGGCTCATCCAGATGATCTAAATTCAACTCCCCATCTCCATGGCTTATTACATCTGTAAAGTTCCTTTTTGCCATGTAAGGTACCATATTCATGGGTTTGGGGGAGTGGGATGATGACATCTGGGGGAGATGGGGGTTTGTTATTCTATTGACTATAAGCCCTTTATATATTGTCTCATTTAATTTGATCCATCACTATCTTGATGATTTGGGCCTTATTTCCACTTAACAGATGGAGAATCAGGGCCGCAGGAAGGTTTACCAGCCACACTGTGCCATGGCAAAATAGGGTGGCTGGTATTCAAACTGGGTGCTGACTCTAAAAACAGGGATTTAACCACTCTGATGCTGCACTGCACATAGTATTATTACTCTTAGAGCCCGTAATTTTAAGCACAAATAATCACTTCTCTTTAATGGTGTTGTGTTAATTTAGTGACATTATTGCAGCTTGTTTTTCTAAAATGTCACAGAAGTCAGACATTTCCAGCTAGTATGAAATTTAACTGGTCTCTCTTACTTTCCCTTCAGCATCCCCAGCTCACCGCAATTCCTCCTGGATTTTGTCACCTTGGGCTTTCTCAGCTACAGGAGTTTGGAACAGTGTTATTTTCTGAATTCGGATCTGACAATCTTTGTAGACTAAAGGTTACACAGCTGCAAAAGTTTGTTTTTAACCCAAAGGAACAGCGTTGTCAGGGAGAGTGTAAAGAGATTCCCAGAAATGCAGGTTAAAAACCTAGTGATTCAGCAAAGTGGCAGGAGCAGCATTACGGCGGTGGCATTTAGGTCCCATGACAGGCATAAACGTGACAGCGTCTGGCTGAAGCCTGCTCCCCCCAAAACTGGAGCTCAGGCCCTGCAGAGGCAGGCAGTGGAGGAGTCTCCTGCTCAGGCCTTGTGTGCTGGAATGTTTTTTCCAGCATCTGAACGTCCATAGCCTTGTCTATAGTACTGTGAAGCTGAGAGAGAGACAAGCTGGTGCCCTATTTACAGATGAGACCTCGAGACTCAGAGCTGTGCTCCATCCAGGTCACCCAATAAACTCATGGCAGAGACTCAAAGTGGAGGGCCCTGGGTTCTCCTCCTAGCTCTGCCACTAGCTGCTGCTCTAGGACAATGAGTGTGGCAATGGGCATGTTATGTCTTTTCTCTGGTCATCCTTCCGGGATGCTCCCTGTTGACCATTAGGAACTCCACCTGTAGCCCAGTCCTGACTCCACCTGTAGCCCAGGTCTCACTGAGCACACCTGGGCTGGCCTGGGCCCTGGCTCAGAACTGGGTTGGGTGTTAGCTGAGTCCAGCCTCACTAGAGAGAAGCCTTGGGCACCTCTTGGGTGGGGATCCCTGATGACACCAGGAACTGTTTCTCAGCAAGAGAGTGCACAGGGTGCAGGAAGGGCATGGCTGGGAGTGGAGGTCGTGAACTGATGGGGATGCTGAGCAGTGGCTAGATGGCTGAAGAGGAGGGAAGGGCCTGGAGTCTGTGCAGTTCAGCGCTCCTACTCAACTGCTGGAACCCAGCTGGCTCTCCGGGCAGGTCATTTCTAGATTGTTCACATGGCAATGCCATGGCAACTTTCATCAAGCTTATGCTATAATAGTAGTATTGATCGGGCACCTTAAAGTCTAGAAGGAAAGGTTTTGGACAACTTGTTTATGCACTGGGCTGGAAAGGCAGAAAGTGCCCTTACTAAGTACCTATTTTGTGTCTGGCACGGGCTGACGTTTTCACTGACTTCAGTTGGTGAGGAATACAGCACAATTCCTGTCCTCAGAGAGGTCAAAGTCCACATGCCTGTGGGTGCTAACCTTTGCCAGACAACAGAAGGAATAAACAAGGTGGTAATTAATGAAGATAAAAGGAAGTAGCAGGAGTAGTAACCAAAGGACTAAA
Source organism: Vulpes lagopus (assembly GCF_018345385.1). Lineage (NCBI taxonomy): Eukaryota > Metazoa > Chordata > Mammalia > Carnivora > Canidae > Vulpes > Vulpes lagopus. Next base: position 115,783,081 of record NC_054828.1, read on the forward strand.
CAGAGTGGTAATTAATGAAGATAAGAGAAATTAGCAGGAGTAGCAGTGAGGAAGTGCTGAGTTTCAGAGTACCCAGGATTTGTTTTTCTGCCAGAACTCTGGCCTTAGGACAAGAGAGTGCTGCTTTTAGAACATTTCCGAATAGGAGGCTTGATTTCTTAAAACTAACGTTCTGCTGCTGACTTGTGTTCTTTGTTTACCTTGTGGTCCACTAGGGCTCTTCGATCTTCTTTTCTCCATCTTGCATCTACCTTTTATATAGCAGCATCTATCTTTTGTATAGTTTGCCATCTTTCCCTGGGCTGTTCCTTCTCAACACTCAATATTCCAATAACAAAAAGGTGGAAACAGAGGAAATAATTTTGTAAATGTTCAACTGATTTTATTTTTCCTTCCCCCCCAAACAGCTTTATTGAATTATAATTTATAGAACATAACATTTACCCATTTTAAGTATGCGATTCAATCAATTTTAGTAAATTTACAGAGATGTGCAACCACCACCACTGGCAATTTTAGAACATTTCCATCACCAGAGGGAATAGTTTAAGGGCACAATACAAGAAATATGGGTTTATTCAACCTGCTTGAACATGCATTTCTGAAATTATTGTGCTTAAAATCTGTCAGCAAATTTTGAGTTACTTCCTGGTATACTTTTGCAAAAAAAGCAAAATGAACTGGAAGGAAGAATTCCTGTGCCTGAAATCTTAAGAAACCATTATCCACTTTGCAGATCACTTCATTAATAAACAGATTATTACAAAAGTAATTATTTTAGAGATGGCAAGTACCATTAGTTAATACTTTGTTGTTGTCTACTGGGACTTATAAAAAGTCTTTTTAATTTGGTCTTCAAAAATCACTTACACCCACAAAACCACTTCAGTCAACAAAATAAATCTAGGTATGGGCAAACCTTAGTTACCATGGCAAAAACAGCTTTATCTTTTTACCTTTTTAATTTGTTTCCAGTGAGATTTTCTTTCCTCTCCAGTAATCTTTGTTTTGTGGAAAGACTTGTCTGGTGAGTCCCATCCCATTGCTTTGCAGAAGTGGCCACCCCTCTGGCATGAACGACACCATTCAGTCACCCAGTCCTTTGAGGGTGAAGAGTACACTGAATCATGAATGCTCAGATGGCTCCATTGTATGTACCCCATTTCTGAAAGCCCCAGTTAGAAAGTTCCGAATCAGTTGCTGGCTTCTCTGTTAGGTATGCCTTTCCTTTCATGGGCTGATCCCTCTGATCAGGGTTTATAGGATGGGATAACTCCTTTTCCTTTTTTTTTTTTAATTTTATTTCCTTTTCTTCTATTCTTATATTCTGTCGTCTTTAAGCTGTATATCCTTCAGCTATAGAAAATTGCTTATTCCCAAGCAGAAGAAGAAATCATTCTTCCAGTAAAGGTATAGGAAAAGTGTGCCTTAAGATGGAAGCTCTTAAAATGCTCTCAAGTTCCATTTGTAAGAGTATATTGGGGGTTAAATGTTATACTGCTGTCTGCTTTTTGTTAAAAAGAGACAAATGCCCAGAAACAAAATTACATCAGAGACTTACTTAGTATTTATTTGTAAGTTTAGAAAATGAAGTCATTATACATTCAGAGAAGTGCACAGTATTGAGGATGCCCCCTGACACATTTTTACGTAGTGAACATACTCTGATCAAGGTAGAGAACATTGCATATACTCCTAAAGCCTCCTGTATGCCCCACTCAGCCTTATCTCCACAGAGTAGTCAACATCTGTCTTCTATTGAAAATAGATTTGTGTTACCATATAAATGGAACCACACAGTTTACTAGATCCCTGCCCCACCCCCCCTTCTATGGTTTTGCTTTCCGAGGATTTACTTCTTTGGTTTCAGTTACCCCTGGTCAACTGGGGTCTGGAAGCAGATAATCCTTTTGACATATCGTTAGAAGGCCAATAATAGCTGAATGTTATGTCATAACCCCTACATCCCCGCCTCACTTCGTCTTATCACATAGTATTTTATCATCACAAAAAGAAAGGTGAGTACAATATAATTAGCTATGTTGTATTGTGTGAGAGATAGAAAGAGAAAGAGAGAGAGAGAGAGAGAGAGTCCATATTCCCATTACTTTTCATTATGTATGTATAGAAAAAAAACCATACTATATGTAGGTTTGGTACTGTCCATGGTTTCAGGCATCCACTGGGGATCTTGGAATATATCCTCTGCAGATAAAGGGGGACTACTGTATGTATATTTTTGTATGACTTTTTTTTCACTCAGCATTAGTGTCTGTGAAATTCATTCATGCTGTTGCCTATAGCAGTCGTTCAGTTTTTATACTGTTTGTTGCATTTAATATTCCATTGTATGACTATACTATGTCATAGTTAGCCTTTCTACTGTTGAGGGACACTTGGGTAGTTTCTAGTTTTTATCTAGTGGGGTAGTGTCCCTACGAACATTTTTTACACCTCTGTTTGTGCGCCTATGTAGGTATGTCTAATAGAGTAGAATTGCTAGGTCATGGGAGTGCAATGTTTAGTTTTAGTAGATAGGATAATTAAGACTTTTTAATTCTTCTGGAGTCAATACTTTCAGGTTGTGATTTTTTAAAAAAGAATTTGTCCATTTCATCTAAATTATCTAATTTATTGGCACAGGATTCTTCATAACATTTTCTCATTGCCCGTTTGATATCTGTATGAATTTCTAGTGATGACACCTTTTTTCATTAATGATCTTATTCATGCGTTCCTTTTTTTTCTTTGATCAATCTTTCTAGGAATTTGTAAATTTTATTAGTCTTTTTGAAGAACTAATTTTGGACTTAGTTGGTTTTTCTCTCTTCTATATTTTTTCTATTTCATTTTTGCTTACATCTTTACTATTTCTTTCCTTCTAGTTTATTTGCCTTAAATTTGGTGTTCTTTTCTAACTCCTTGAGGTAGTCATTAGATCATTGATTTTTTGCTATTCTTTTTTGCTAAAATATACATTTAAGGGTATAAATTATTCCCTTAAGCCTAGTTGAAGTGCTATGTTACACATTTCTGACATGTTGCTTCATCATTATTATCCAGTTCAGAGTATTTTCTAATTTCCATGGAGATTTCTAATTTCTGATTTGGTTCTTGAATCATGGGTTATTTTGAAGTGTTATTTAGTAACTTCTAAGCATTTGAGGATTTTAAAGTGTTTCATTGACCTCAAGGATTTTTTTCCTACTCTACTAAGAGGACATACTCCATTTAATTTAAATCCTTTGCAATCTATTGAAATCTGCATTATGATTTAGAATATGGTTTATTTTGTTAAATATCCCATGCACACTTGAAAATAATGTAATCCTGCTCTTGCTGGGTTAAGCATTCTGCATAGGCCAACAAGGTCAAGTTGGTTTCTCATGTTGTTGAAATCCCCTTTATCTTTACTGATTCATTGTCTGATTAGCCTATCATTTGCAGAAAATGGATATGAAATCTTCAACTATGCTACTGGATTTACTTATTTTTCCTTTTAGCTCTGTCTGTCTGTGCTCTGCATGTTTTGTTTTTAGATGCATACACGTTTTAGATTATTAAATCTTTCTGCTGAACCAAATATTTGTTGTGAAATGCTCCACTTTATTTTCCAGGAATACTTCTGGCCTTAAAGTCTTGCTTTGTCTGATAACAGTATAGATAAGCCAGCTTTCTTTTGGTTAGTGTTTCTGTGGCATATTTGACTTTCAACGTGTAGGTGTCCATCTGCCGTACACAACGTATTGTTGGGTCTTGCTATTTTGTGTTGTTTTTTCCAGTCTGACAGTCTTTTAATTTTAATTAGACAATTGAGTCCATTTTCAATCTAACAAATTCCTGATTTTTTTGTATTAGTTCTATCATCTTATTATCTGTTTTAAATTTGCTTGATCTGGTTTTTGTTCTTCTTTTCTTTCCCACTGCCTTCTTTTAATAAAGTGTTTTTCATTATTCTAATTCATTCCTCTATTAGTGTGTTAGTTATGAATTCTTTTATTATTTATTCAGTGTTACCCTAGGGCAGGGGTTGGCATACTTTTTTATCTGTGCAGAGACAGATAGTAAATATTTTAGGTATAGAGGGACATACACAGCCTCTGACTCCCTCTTCCCTCTGTCTCCTCTCCCTCCTCCTTCTTCAACTATTCTCTAAAAATGCAAAACCATTCTTAGGTCCCAAGCTATATAAAATAGGCTGTGGGCTGGATTTGATGTGGGTGTTAGTTTGTCAAACTCTGCGAAAGATATACCATATGCCTTCACAGGATCTACTCTCCAATTAATAATTTTACTACTTCCTGGATAATATATGGACCACACATCACCCTAATTCCATTTGCTCAATTCTTTTCTTCCTTTTATGCTATTTTGGTCATGTATTTTATGTCTCTATGTATTTGAAATCTCACAAGACATTATTATTTTTACTGCTTTAAATAGTTAATAGTCATTTTGATTTGCTCTTCTATTTGCCATCTGGTGCTCTTTCTGCATTACTCTTCTTCCAAGTAGGATCATTTTATCAGAGTTACTTTGTCTGGTATTTCTTTTAATGTGTATCTGTTGGCAATACATTTTCTAATTTTTTATTTGCTTGAAATTTTTTTTGTATTCATTTTTAAGGGTATTTCTGCTGGATGTAGAATTCTAGACTGGCAGTTTCTTCCCTCTGCCCTCAGCCTTTTAGCTCTGTCATTCTGTTGGCTTCTATTGTTTGTGTAGAGTGGGTCTTATTACTTCTGCTGAATTTTTTTCCCTCCTCTGTTATTTTAAGATTTTTCTTTTTATATTTTTTTCTGAAGTATAACGTGCCTTTGTGTACTTTGATTTTGTGTCTTTGGGTTTGTTGGTACTACTTGAATCTGTATACTCTCAGTCTTTATCTCTTTGAATACTGATTCTGGTCTGTTTCCTCTCTTCTAGGATTCAAATTCCACATATGTTGATTCTTTTTACTGTGTCTCTCATGTTATTTTACATTTTTTTATTTCTCTGTGTCTCATTTTGTGTAGATATGTATATGTGTGTTTAATCTTTTCTTCTTCTGTTTCAATTTGATGATTTTTCTACTGTCCTATTTTCCAATTTACTAATCCTCTTTTCTGTTGTGTCTAATCTGCTGTTAAACCTATCTATTACCTGTTTATTGAATCCTTAATTTTAGTTATCATATTTCTGAGTCCTGGAATTTTTGTTTACTTCTTTTAAGAAAGATTCCAGGTTTCTATCTTTCCATCTATTTGAGCATATTAATCTTAGGTTTATAGTCTTTGATAACCACAGTATGTAGGTTACTATATGTTTTTCTATAGTCTCTCTCTTTTTTAAAAAGTTTGGTTTTATTTCCTAGCATGTTGTGTAAGTTTTGACTGAATACTGGAAATTGGGAATGAAGAATTATTGAGGCTCTGAATAATTTTGCCTTCCTTTGGAGAGGATATATATATTTTTTTTCCTAGAAGGCAGTATACCTTGATCCTATCAGGAATTGAGATATTTTGAAGTAGGATTTTAGGCTTTGTGAGCGCTGGTCTCTGCCTGGCTTGTCTCATCTCTTAGGATATGATCCTTCATCTGTCTCAATAAAAGCCTAGGTTATTTACTGAAATTTCTCCTCCTTGATGGGCCCTGAACATCAATATTTTTTCTCCCTAGCATTTTGAGACTACTGAAACTCTGACTGGTTTTTCAACCTCTTAGAAGCTGTTTACTGCTTAGTTTCTTGGCCGCTTGCCTATCATGTGGAAAGCTTAGGAATGAAAAAATTCCTTGAGGGAAAATCAAGTGCAGAATGCCTGACTTATTTCTATTTAGGCTTTTTCTCCAGGATAAGAGTTCCTTATGTTCTGAGTAATTTGGTAGATTTGCACTTCAATTTTTGGCTTCTCAGACCACCTAGGCTACTACAGTTCTAGACCAATGTCTCTCCTCTATTTCATTGATACCTCTCGAGAACTGGAAAATGCCTAGAAGGGAAAACATGAAGGAAATTTAGATTTTACTCACTGTATTTCTCTTTTCTCCAGAATCTTGGCCTCTAAAGTCCCAGCTACTTTTACTCTCCAATGACTTTTAACAGCTACTTTATGCAATATATTTAACTTTTATAGTTGCTCTTGGCCAAAGTCTCCAGAGATTTGTTTGTTTGTTTATTCATTTTTGAGTTTTGAGTTTCATATTTTATTTATAGGTAAATGAAGAACATCTCCTGTAAATGCTAATTTGGGACAAGAAGAGCAGTATAAAGTAGTTGCTGGTTTCACAGTGATGTGTGAAAGGAGGCTATGCCACTGTTTGTTTGTTTGTTTTGAACAATGATTTTGCCATTAATAAGGGGAAAAAAGATGTGATTTCTTCACATTGCACATGTGAAAGAATTCAAAGTAAAAATGACTTTTCAAAACTCTACAGTCTCTAGTCAAATGTGTGTGGTAACCAGGATGTCACTTTTATGCAGTGACAGCCTCTGCTTCCCACAACCAATAGTCTCTGAGTTGTTGACCTAATACTCATCAAGGGTATCTGCTTAATTTGGAATGGAGAGACTCTCATCCTTCAGAGCTTGAACTTTCAGCTTCTCAGCTTCCATCTTGGTGTGCTGTTCTATGCTTTGTTTTTCTAGGATTCCTTCAACAGACACTTGGTGGGGTGTGTCACTGTCTTTTCCAATGATATTTCTTCTAGTAGGACCACATTTTCTCCTCTGTCCACAAAAATGCCTTGAGGAATATCACTGTATTTTTCGTCCACATGAATATGCTCCACAGCCTGATGTAGCACTAAATTAGCAACTTGATCAATGATTCTTATAAAACCGGTAAATGTCCTTCCAATTTGAATCAGGACCAAGTGCTTTTTATCTATGCCCTTGGTGAGGCTGGCCATGGTGGGCATATAGTTCATTCTGAGCTGAGATAGGGCTGCAGTGTATAGCAGTAGTGGGCCAGCATGACCAATACCTCTTTCCTTCCTCTGCAGTCGCTGCCTGGGCAGGACCCCAATAGGAACCAGGACCAGGAACAGTATGTCTGTCCCAGCTGTCAGCAGCCCAGATCTGCTGGAAACTCCTCTAGAGATTTATTTTTAAAAGTGGTTTCCAGGACATGTCCCAGGGCCATTGCACATTTAGCTCTGTCTCCTGCACCTTTTTGAGACATCCTCAACTGAGGGCTGCCAAGGTCTTCTGGCTTCTTCAACATCTTTGACAGTAAATTATTAAACTCTATTGAATATAATTTGTAAGTATTAACTATTTTGTGTTTTTTTTTAAAAGATTTTATTTGTTTGAGAGAGAGAGTGAGAGAGGAGCAGAGGGAGAGAGACTCCCAGACTCCCAGCTGAGCATGGAGCCCAAGGTGGATGCAGAGCCTTAGGCAGAGCTTGATCTCATGACCCTGAGACCACAACCTGAGCCGAAATCCGAAGCTGAACACTTAACCGACTGAGCCACCCAGGTGCCCCAAACTATTTTGTATTTTAAAATTAAGATTAATGTGCCAAGTATGATCATTCTCAATCAGATCACTCAGTTTACCTCAACACTGATTCTCTATGAAATAAAGTTTACCATCTTCCATTTTATATTGTTGTGAGGCATTTCATTTCAAACTTACACGCACATACTCACCATATATCATGCCTCTTTTGGCCCCTCTGGCAACCCTGACCTGAGCTGACATTCTGACTCTGTTGTTATGTTGCAATATTACCAGAGTGAAGCGTCCTTCAACCCCTGGCCTTCAATTATTTTATTTAGAATAGAGGTAGGGGCAGGGAATCAGGTAGGACCAGGTAGGCTCACAGGGTCCTTGCAGCTCTGGTGGTCAATGTGTCTTCTATGCTTTGGTTTGGGGAATCCTTTGTGAAATAGTTGGACACTTAGCTGATCAGAACAGTGGATCCTTAGACCACAGAGCTCACTCTCCTAAGTCAGTTAGTCACTTGGTTGAGGAGCCATTTTCTCTGGGGCCTGGGACCTGAATGGACAAGCTGAGGCCCTGGGCGGTGGGCTTTCCAGGGAGCCACACCTTGGTGTGAATGACCCAAAGAGAGAAAACATCTCACATTACACCCAGCACCCCTAGTGCTGCACTGTTCAACCATCTCATCCAGGAATTCCACATCCAGAGGTGATTGACTCTCAGGTTTGTTCCAAATGTCTCCCTCTTCTTCTTCCTGAATCTGCCATCTTGTAAGAAATATATAAAAAAGATCAACCTCTCCTTTGCCCAGAGATAGTTTTAACATCTTCAGTGTAGGATTAGTCCCTGTGCAGCCCCAGAGCCTGTTTCCTCCCTTCCTTGCCCAGAGTGGTATCAGTGGATGCTGACCCATGCTGGTTGCTTTTCCAGGCTCCCCTGCCAGAGAGCTCCTCTTGGGTTTGGTCAAAGAGAGGCACTGGAGGGAGAACGAAGGCAAAAAGAAGGGATAAGCTGGCACATTTCTCTTCCCTTCCCTTTGCCTTGAGTTGACTGAGTCCTTGGAAGACCCTGCAAATTCCATGGCCCCCGCATCTCAGCCATTAACTTCCTGTGGTTCGCAGCCTCTGCTGAGTGACCTCAGGCCCCCCTCAGGTCCTCTGTGGCTCTTCTCTGGATGGCAGTGGCTTCCTGTCGCACTCGTCTCTCGGGCACCTTACCATCCGCTGTTGTCTTTCCAGCCTCTTCTGTCATGTGGGACACCAGCAAGTGTTATGAAATACCTTGTGTACGAATACTTGGAGGGCTTGCCGTTTCTTGTTTACATCCCAACTAACTGAGTTGCTAAAAACCGTACTTCAAACGTCTTTTCCCTTCCTCTGTGTATAATATAAGCATCACCGAAAACACATTTGCCTTCATTTCCTTTAGCACCTCCTGAAGTAGACAGAATTCACTCGCTCTTTTATTCATTCAGTCAATAAATATTTGGTGAGGCACTGTTCCGTCCCCTCGCCAAGTACTGTGCGAAGGGATAGGGCAGTGAGGGAAACCGGTAATGTCGCTGACCTTGAAGAGCCCACAGCTTTGTGGCCGAGCCTCCAACCCTTAAAATAAAGGGTGTTGAGAATGAGTCACTATCGTCACACACAGCCTTAGGGGACAAACAGAACTGGCTTTATATCAGCCCTACCACTTGCTTCATATGACCTACTAGGTCATATGAATGTGGGCAAGGTTCTTTGTCATCCCATGCCTCGGTTTCCTCTTTTTAAAAGAGCACTCGGGATCCAGTTCATGCCTGCCTCAGTGTCTTTCCATGTTCAGTTGAGGATGCTGATGCTGCTAACTTAATAGGACTGCCCATGATTAAATGTGTTGCTATTAAAGAAAGAGACTGATGCCCCGGAAACAAACTTGCATCAAAGATTTATTTTTAAAAGCAGCTTCTAGGGGAGCACACATTCAGCACTGCTGAGATTCAGGTTGGAGAGGTGAGGTGAGACTAGAAATGTGACAAGACAGGGTAACATCCAAAGCTTGGATAGAGACAGCTGCTGGGAGGGGCACCCAACAAACTTAGATTGGCACCCACAATAGTTTCTGCTGATAGCCAATACGGTACCCACACTGGGCCTGCAAGTGGAAATGGGGCCCTTCTTTCCTCTTTGCTTGCCAAGATGTCACTCCCTCCAGGAGGGTCTCACTGACTTCCAGCCTGGGCTAGGTCTCCCAGTGACATGTCCTCTGTATTTTTCTTGTTATTATTGTGATGACAGCCATCATCGTCGTCGTCATCATCATCATCATCATCATCATCATCATATCATTGCTAATGCTTATAGAGCTGAGACCCCCAACCCCAACCAACCTGCCATGTTCTGAACATTATACTATGACTTCTCATGGCAGAGTATGAAAAGTAGCTCAGTCCTATGCTATCATTATTCAGGTGTGTGTGTGTGTGTGTGTGTGTGTGTGTGGTGTAAATCTGCACGTACCATAATAAAGTCAAGGCAGGACATTTCAAACCATTAAAGATTCAAAGTTAAGCTAGGCAGATTATGATTTTAGTATTAATTGTGTTGCAAATTATTGAACTGCAAGTTGCAATTTCATTTCCACATAAGTTAGAGGTCCACGTGTATTGGTTATCGACACAGTTCAGAGGCTCAGTTTTATCACTTAGTCTTCGTTCTCATTCTTGAGGCGGCATGTGGAAGTCTCATGGTGCAGTATCTGGTTCTGGACCCATTTTCCTGCCACCCTGTTGGCTCCCCTGCCTGACCATATTCTGGGTCCTTTTGTTGGCTCTATTACCACCACAGATCCAGATTTAAATGAATCATTTACTTACATTTCACTGAAAATTTTTAATCATCCTACCAACGATATTCTAATAGCATTAAATAACTGCAAAATCTAATAAAAATCAGTCTTAACTTCGTTGGAATCTCATTAAGAATAGGGCTGTTCCTGTTGCTAAATTGTTAGAGATTGTTTTATTTGATTTTGTTTTGTTTGCATTGTCCAAGAGAGCAGGGGGATAGATGGAATCATAAACTGTGGGTTCACACACTCAAAAATTCTTTTGTGCACTTTCTGGAGTTTACAAATGAAGAAACTATAGTCCAAACAAGGGAGGGGACTTTCCAAAAGTCCAGCCTGAAACTTGTGGCTATTAAGAACCAGAACTCGGGCCTCCTGCCCCTTGGGCTAGTGTCTCCCCTACAAGAGCTGGGCTTTGAGTCCAGGCACTGATTTATGGATTTGATGAGCGTATCGGCTCTTGAGCAATTACTACTAACTGATCAGCCAAGCACTCTTTCACTGAACAAGTCTGGAGCCCCGGGATGGACACCAGCAGGTTTAAGAGATGCAGAAGAAATGAGTGCTGCTCTCTGGAAGACTGAAAAAATCCTCCAGGGGTGAGGCTCACATGCCAACGATGAACTGTAGTCTCCTTAAACGCTGGCTTGTGGTTGCGCTGCTTGCCCTGTCTTTTCCACGTGAGTGCAAGGGTGACATCTCTTCCGGTCCCGTGCAGTCCCACAAGGCAGGTATTGACAGAGGCCTCCTATGGCCCGAGTACTGAGACAGGCAGGAGCTGTTTGTCCATTTTAACGAGCAACATCTCCAATAAAAGGACTCATTTGGTAGAATTGAGTGGTTCACAGGCAAAGAAATAAGGGAAGAGGCTCAGGCAGGAAGTCTTTTATGACTTATCAATGCACAAATACTGGCATCTCTCTTTCTTAAAAAGAAAAAACAAAACCCAGTGCTAATATTAATAATTATGCCAGCTTTTGTACAGCACTTTGCAGTTGACGACGTGCTTTTGAATGCATTATGTTATCTCATTGCATCAGTGGGAGACTGGGGAAGGGGAGAGCAAGGGGGTGGCACCTCCAGAGAATCCGCCTGACACAGTGGGTGGGCGCTACTGCTGAAGTCATCTTGAGGTGAGTGTCCCGTTGGAGATGACCCCCGAGTTGCTATTTTCCCATAGAAACTTAGGCAAGTTTCTCCAGATTACAAACTGGAGTCTGTTCTAGTTTTCACTTCTCCTTGAGCTCCTCGCTTGGCTGGTGCTGGACATCCTTCGTGGCCCTTGCAGGCTGCTCTGGGAAGGGCTGGGCCCCGTGCTTGTGCCCGTGGCTGCTGGTAGAGTCCTCCTTCCACACAGCGGGGCTCAAGCTAGGAAAAAGTGCTACCACAGATGGGACTTTGCCAGGTGGCACGGTCCTGAGATTTCTGCTGCCATGCATGCCCATCTGCAATAGGCCCTTTAGAGGCTGGAGGTGGCCAAGGGGCTGAAATGCCAAATAGTAGCACGTGCAGGAAAACGTAGCATTAACATTTTTTTTCCAGAACTAGTCTCATCTTCTTGCTTTCTGGTGGCAGAAAAAACAGCAATGGTAACAAAAACACAAATGCTACCACCAGCATGAAGGTAGCATAATTTCTCCTAGTCTAAAGGTGTCCCTTCTCTGCACCCCAGTAAGATAAATCAGCGCAAGTGCATAGTCTCCCTCAGGTATGTGACTTCCTCCCGATGGGCTCTTCTCCCCTTCCTCCTTTTGCTCACTTTCCTAGGAGGGTGCCTGGGCACAGGATGTCCTCACATCCCCGGCCTTGAGGGGCTTGCTGGTTCACCTGCTGACATGCTCGCCCACTTGTCTTGGGGCAGCCTCTGGCCTCACCTGCTCCTCTGCTGAGGTGCCCACTGCTGGGAGGGAGACTTGTCGCCTGTGCTCTTGGCTCAGCGAGAGCATGGCTGTGGACCCTGGGGCTTGGCTGGAGGAAGCTCCTCACTCCTGAGGTGAGGAGGAGGGAGTGCCATCTTGGGCCTCCTGGCCATGTCCTCAGCCACCTGAGGCTTACCGCCTGGTGCCGTGGTGAGCACCTTGCCCAAGGGTCAGCTTTCCCGTGGGCACTCTGGTTTTTCTGAGATACATCTGGGAAGTCGGGAGTAAGCTGCAGTGTGCTGGGATTTCCCTGCATACCTGGCAGGCTGACCCCACCAGCCTCTCGTCTGCCCACAGAAGTTTCCACCACTGGAGAGAGCCAGAAATTCGTGTCTGACCTCCTCACCACACTTCTCCCTCTCTCTTCCAGCCCCTCCACCAGCATTGGGTGACGTTTACTTCATTGTTCATATTTACTTCATTTTCAGCTTCTTTGTGTTGTACCCTGCTTCTCTGCTTGTGACCTTTTTTGATGCTTTTTTCCACCTTCTCTGGAAAACAGGCCTCATTGTCTAGCTGGGCAGGTGGGGTGCAGGGAAAAGAAAAAGAAAACTGGATTCATGGAATCACATTGGGAGCCATTCTCCCCCCAACTCCCCCCAAAAATCAGTGCCAGCATGTATTGACGAGCCCCTTGGACATAGTAATTCGGTCACTGTCTTTGGGTCAGGTCACTGCAGTCCCGGCCCTGCCGGCCAGGCCTCCTCGCCTCTGCATGTGGCCACCACTGCCTCCCCGCCAAGCCACTGTGTGACCCGCAAGCCTTCGGGCACTTTCCCACTCGCAGCTTTCCTTATGGGCCCCGCCCACCTAACACAGAAGGCTGCCAAAAACTGGGCTGGTGAGTACTCTGAATAGAATTTTGGCAAGTGGATAAGGTTTCACATTTACTAAATTTCTGACTCTCTCTTTACATGCACTCAAACTGGGAATCTGGAACGTGCCCCCTTTGGATGTATATATATATATTTTAAAATAAAATAACAGGTTTTTGTTATTTGGGGGGCAAACCTTTCACCAAACAGATAGAACCAGAGGTGGTCTGCAGCCTGCAATTTGTGCACCTCCTGTAATCTTGCAAAATAAGGACGAATCATGGGCAGTAAATGCCATGGCTTTATGAGTCAATTATCTTGGGAAATTGGAGTGGGGGAGGGGGCCTGGGCTTTATTTGGGGATAGAACCACGCAATTTGTTAAACTGCTCTCTCTTTCCCCCAGAAGGTCTACGTGTTTCGAAGCTTGGCAAAGGAGAACAAGGTTTGTGTTCTAACAAAACACATTACCACTTTAAGGCAGCCTGTCCGAGTGTTTGCAGTGTGGATGTGGAGTCAGGACAGGGTTCAGTTGGTCCCATTGAGGGGTTTCGGGTGGGATCACAGGGTGGGAAAAATGTATCTATATGGCTTTAGGTCAGATTGGATCCCCCTGGTGCCTACCTTATTGCTCTGCCTGCTGGATCCTCACCCTTCCATTCTGCGTCTTATCTACACCTGTCTCCCCGCTCTCCCTGCTGGAGTTTTGCTCAGGCCCATTCCCTGCTGGTGTGGTGCATCCTCTGTCCTCTTCTGGATCCTCCAGGACCCTTGCAGCTTGCCCTCTGTGGCTTGCCCTCACAGCCCTGCATAGCACTGTCTCCCTATGAACCCCTGCGACGTCAGATTCCGAATTACTTGGCCTTTCACATGAGCGGGCTGGCTTTGCTGTTAACTTTGCACCTGCCCTCGTTTTAGCCTTCTTTGCTCTTTGCTGCCCCTGAGACAAGGACCGGGTATTTGTTCCTCTCCTCGGTTCTGGTGTCATCCACCTTGGGTCTCGGCTCATCGTCATGATCAGTAACTGATAACTGGGTAATGATAACGTCTTTCTTTTCCTCCATAAACTAAACCCCAACTGACACTAGTTTGTTTATATCCGAATCACCCCCATCATCCAGAAATGATTGGACAAAGCTGTATGTGAACAAATTCTGTTAATTCCTTCTCTGTATCCTGTGTCTGCCGCCCACACTTTCCCCCAAGGCTGGGGCCCTGTGGCAGAGAGAAGAGGCTGAGTCATTGCGTTCGTCAACAGTGTGAGAGCTGGAATTGTCTTTGCCTCTGGAATGGAAGTCTTGAGAAGTTTTCCCTTTTCACCTCGGTTTTCTGGTAAAATCATGAAAACACTGTGATTGTGTCTCAGAGATCTAGAAATATACCACCTCTCCTCAACAGGCATTTTTTTTTAAGTAAATGCTGATTTTTTTTTTAAGAAGAATAAAACTTAGGAAGGCTTCCGAAGATTTTGCTTGGGCAAAGCCAGTGTCTTCCATTAGCAGAGTGATGATGCTGGTGGAGGTGGTGGTGATGTATGCTGGGGGTGAAATGTGGATGGTCAGAACTGGCCAAGCTTCTTCCTTCCCTTTGTAACTCAGTATGGACCCACGGAGCTCCAGTCTCCTGATTTCCTGAAGCCCAGAGAGGGTCAGTCTGGTCTGTGTTGCTGGCTGGTAATGGTTGAGTTGTCACATCATTTCTGCTGCAGTGGAATTTATTGATATGCAAACTGGCTGCTTGTTAGGAACATTTTCCCCCATGGTGGGGGCTAGCCCACTTGCTACCCTGAGTCTGGCCGGCAGCCCCTTTGCTCTCCTCTGGTCGCAGAGATAGGAACGGTTTGTGTTCTGCATATGCGCAGGTGGAAACACAGCCATGATTGACTGGAGAAAAGGTTGCTCCACCAAACCGTTTTATTTACATGGCACCAAATGTCCAGAATCATCTGCGAGTTCTTTTACTCCTCTATACCGACAGAATTGGCCTATTGTTTTGGCACCTGGTGGAGGCACAGGGATAAAGAAATGCTTCAGAAGCTTCAAAGATCTCCCCAGGTGATCTCATCCATACCCAGTGCCTTTAAATGCCACCTCTATTGTGCCAGTCCCTGTTTACATCTCTAGGAAGGACTGTCTCCTCTCTCCAGGTGGGTGTTACACAAGCATCTTAAACCATCCGTGTCTCTAACTGAGCTCTCGCTGTTCCCCCACATTCATTTCTTCTCCACTCTTTCCCACGTCAGAAATTGGCAGCGTCATTTACCTAGTTCCACAAACCAAATCTGGGAGCCATCTGTGATTCCTCCTCTTCTTTATGCCTTCATCAGCGAGGCCGGTTGATTCTACTTCCAGACTTTAAGTGAATCTCCTCCCTTCTCTCCAGTGTGACTCACGTCACCTAGTCTGTGGCAGGCATCCCTTCCCTCATGTCCACTAATGCCTCCTACCGGGGCTTCTTGCTTCTTCTCTTGCTCGCCAATCATTGTGCAAACAGCAGTCTTTTCAAAACTTAAGTTGGATCCCATCACTCTCTTTTCCAAAACTTTTCACTGAACCTGTTGCACTGAGAATAAAATCAGAACTCCTTATCTGTTTTTTAAAACCATTTATTTATTTATGAGAAAGAGAGAGAGAGAGAAGAGGGGGAGGGGCATAGGGAGAGGGGGAGAGAGAGAAGCAGATTCTGTGCCAAACAGGGAGCCCAACACAGGGATTGATCTCACAACCTTGAGATCATGACCTTAGCCAAAATCAAGGGTCGGATGCTTAAGTGACTGAGCCACCCAGGCACCCCCTTTGCCCCCCAGCCCCAGCTCCTTATCTTGATTAGTAAAGCAGTTCCTGATCCACCTTTGGTTAGCTCTACAATCCCTGTCTGGTGCTTCTTCTTTTTACCCCATGGTCCAGCTGTGATGGCTTCCCCCATTCCTGGATCACCTCTTTTTCACCCCAAAGCTCTTGCTCACACCATTCCCTCTACAGCAAACACCATCTTCTTTCTGACCACATGGCTGGCTACCTCTTAATGTCCAGCTGAAAAGGCCCCTGTGTCGGGAAGACTCTTCTGAGCAATCTAGGGGAGTATGTTCTCCAACCGCTTTGACCTTCTTGGTCATAGCTCCCTCCCAGTTTTATTCCAGCACTTCACCTTCTCTAATTGCTTAGTTTTCTGTTTATTTACTGTCTGGTTGCCTCCCTGGGCCATGAATTTGGGGAGGATAATGTCATATCTCTCTTGTTTACCACATACCGCAGGCCTGGTATAGTATTCAACTTGTAACAAGTATTTGTTGAAGAAATACCAAAGATCTACAAAGAGGGCTGGTGGTACTGCCTGGGTAACCCTGCTTTAGAGAGAGCGTGGGTATGGAAGTGCTGTGTAAACCAGAGACTGGTATGAATGACATCAATGGTCAACTGTATACAGTGGGAGAAACAAGAATAGGGGAAAAAAGACTCCTTGCTTGAAAACCAAAACCAACTCTGCTTTCCTAAGTCTAGAGTCAATTGGAGAGCTGTTTCCAACCCAGCAGTGAATGACTGTGGGGCAACTTCATGAAGTGTATTTTTTTACACTTCCTCTTTTGCCTTGGCTACTGAGAAGACTAAAGTTCAATTTGGGTTCCAACTGTCATGCAACAATTAGCTCAAACTTCTCTGTTAAAAACAGATAATGCTTTGTGAGAGTACCTAGCACCCTGCCTGGCACACAGAGGAAGCTCAAAATTCAACAGTGACGTCCATGTGAATAGTCTTGTTTTATTATATCTTTGCCATTTTTATTGTAAACGATCTCAAATCCTCTTTGGAAGCAGGGAAAGCATCAAGCGGTTTTATTTTTTATTGCTTTAAAACCAAAATTATTCAGAGTAGCTTAAAATGGAAGCAGATCAAATGTCCATCAACTGACAAATGGATAAATACAATGTTGTCTATCCATACCGTGAAGTATTATTAAGCAATAAAAACTAAGGAAGTGCTGATATGAGCTAGGACATGGATGAACCTGTGAAACACGGTGGTAAGTGAAAGAAGCCAGTCACTAAAGACCACATATTGTGCCGTTTCATTTATGTGAAGTGTCCAGGATAGGCAAATGTATGGGGACAGGAAGTAGATTAGTGGTTGTTAGGGCTGGGTGGTTGGAGGCAACCAAGAGTGGCTGCTCACGGGTGTGGAATAATGAAAATTTGGGGGTCGAAAAATGTTCTAAAATTGATGGTGGTGTCTATGACCAGCTCTTTGAATATAACAAAGACCATTGAATCTTACTTTAAATGGTGAATTGTATGGTATGTGAATTATATGTCAATAAAGCCGTTAAGATTACTTAAATTATAGTAAGAGCGACCCTGGCTCTTCGAGTGCAAGGCTGAGCAGGCCAATCAGAGCAGGTTCCTATCAAAGGGCAGCTTTGATTGGACCTAGATAATAGCTCTTCCCTCCTCCTCCTCCGTGCCTCCCCTCCGTCCTTCCCCCACTTGAATATTTTTAAGCATTCTTCTGGGGACCTTGACCCAGAGGCAAGTTGGACTTGCCCTTTATCCTCAAGGAGCTAGGTTTTGTTGGGAGCAGAGCAGGGTGGAATATGGAAAGATTTTGCAAAGTCAAGACCCAGCATATCTCGGGCACAGAGAGGGTATTGTGGGGATCTGGCAAGAGAAATCATCTCTGTGGAGAAACATCTTTTTTTTTAATTTAAATTTTTTACTTTTTTTTAAATTGGAGTTCAATTTGCCAACATATAGTATATCACCCAGTGCTCATCCCATCAAGTGCCCCCCTCAGTGCCCGTCACCCAGTCACCCCATCCCCCCGCCCACCTCCCTTTCCACCACCTCTTGTTCATTTCCCAGAGTTAGGAGTCTCTCATGATCTGTCGCCCTCTCTGACGTTTCCCACTCATTTTTTCTCCTTTCCCCTTTATTCCCTTTCACTACTTTTTATAATCCCCAAGTGAAGAAGAGCATATAATGTTTGTCTTCTCCGACTGACTTCACTCAGCATAATACCTTCCAGTTCCATCCACGTTGAAGCAAATGGTGGGTGTTTGTCGTTTCTAATAGCTGAGGAATATTCCATTGTATACATAGACCACATCTTCTTTATCCATCATCTTTCGATGGACACCAAGGCTCCTTCCACAGTTTGGCTATTGTGGACATTACTGCTAGAAACATCCGGGTGCAGGTGTCCCGCCGTTTCATTGCATTTGTATCTTTGGGGTAAATCCCCAGCAGTGCAATTGCCCGGTCGTAGGGCAGATCTATTTTTAACTCTTTGAGGTACCTCCACAGCTTTCCAGAGTGGCTGCACCAGTTCACATCCCCACCAACACTTCTTTTTGCCACAGGGAATACCGTTGTATGTCTTCATTCTTGTGCACGGTGCTGGGGACACAGAGATGAGTAAGAGAGCGTGTCCCCGAGGGGTGCGTGGGGCGGTGGCCCAGCAGGTAGGGTCACCATGGGAGGCCCCACCGGGGCTGTTCAGGGGCACCTGCCAGGCTTCCTGCGAAGGACGAGACCCCTTGGCTTGGTGGAGCAGCTCGGGGCCTGGGTTTTGCAGAGAGCTCAGGTTGGGGCGCACAGCCTCCCTGAACGGGCTCTGGCCCGCCGGCGGCCTGTCGTGACCCGGGGATGGGGCTGTGGGGGAGTGGCCTTGAGGCTGCACGGGCTCCCCCGGCCGGCAAGGTCCCTGGGGCACAGGTGACACGGGCTGGGCGCCGGGCGCGGCGCGGGCCGTTGGCCACTAGAGGGAGCGCCGCATCGTTTCCCTTCCGCGCGGGGCTCCGGGCGGGCGCCGGGGTGGGGCCAGGGCTTGGGGCTTCGGGGCTCCGGGGAAGCGCCTTTGCCCTTCTCCATTTAAAGATTCTCCAGAAGCAGCCGGACTCGAGAATCCTCAGCGCTGTGTGGCAGAGGTTTGCAGAGCCCTTCACTGGGGATGTAGCCTCGGGCCTCTTGCAAACCCTGGGCGGCTTGGGCAGGGATCCTGGTCCCCGGGAGAAGCTGTCCTTTGCTCCCAGCCCTTGAGCACCTGAGAAAAGCAGGGGGAGCCCGTTCTGCTTCCCTGTGAGGTGTCTGGGCTGGCCCTCAGAGCTGCAAAGGGGAGGCCCGTGGGTTCTGGCCAGTGGCTCCGCTCTGTGCCACCTGGAAAAGTAGTTTAGTGCCTGATGGGGAGGAAAAAGGATGGGGAATGAGGTGAGGCCAGGCTGGCAGGACTTGCAGCTGGTGTTAGAGCCCCGAGACAGAAGAGCTGGCTCCCAGTATCTCAAACATGGGGCTTGTGGAACTGGTAGGCACCGGGGAGACCCCAGTCTGGGCAAGAACAGCCCTGCCGTGGCTTTCTTGGCATGGCCCTTAGGTAAAGGGCAGCAGAAGATTGCTTGTGGATGCCCCTACACCCTGGCATGAGAAACTCCTACAGGTCTAGACGGGGCTGGCTTCCTACAGTGACTGGCTGATGGTTGCTACCTCTAAAAGTAGGGCTGGGACTGAATGAACAGGGTGCCCCAAGAATAAACCCTCATCCTTGGCCACCACTGACATGGTCTCTAAAATTTTGGACCACATCCTAAACCTCTTCTGACCCAAGCCCTGCTGAGGGTGCAGGAGTGCTTGGAGTCCATTTTCTCTCTCCTGCATGGATTCCTGGGTCATCCTTTGCAGTCCCTGGGCCCAGGCAGCAGGGGTGCAAGAGCACAAACCAGGGGGCTGTGTGCTGCAGGAAGCTGGTGTACCATCTGCAGCAGGAGCAGGTCAGAGCTGGCCTGCTGAGGCTCCTGTCACTGCTGTGGTTAATGCTGGTGATTACCATGGTTACCCGAGGCTGGAAGCTCTGACAGTCAAAGGCAGAGCAGGAGAAGGATGTCCTCTCCCTGCTCTGAGCCACATGGTTGCCTCTGCCTCTCTGGGAAGGAGTCTCCCAGCAAATATAAGAGCCCGAACCAAAGAAGTTCTGTGGTTCAGCTGATTTGTGCATCATCAGTCACCAGCACTGGGAGGCCCTGTCCTGAGCACATTCCCTGTGAGGGAGGCAAAGGAGGTGTCCTCAGTTTCTCATCTTAGGAGACCAAGTGCTCAGGGAGGTCAGAGTCAGAGGAAGGAAGCAGTTGGAGGGACGGGTGGAGAATTCAGCATAGGCTCTTGAGGATCCGGCGATGACCCTTGGGGCCTGTGCTTCCTGTGCCAGCCCGAGGCCGGGCTCGCACCCTGTCCAATGAGGGTGCTGGCCGGGGGAGTCAGGACACCTGCTCTGCCGGTGGTTGGGAGGGCCACCTCTTGCTGGGTCCTGCTTTCCCCATCTGCAAAATGGGGTTAATGATTACTAATCCCCACCTCCTCCAACTCTGTAGGGAGGATTTTTTTAAATGAACAATTTTTGTGCATTGAAATGAGACAACAGATTTCAAGTCTTTGGAGAAAAGTCCTTATTTATTATTATCATCAACTCATTGAGCGGAAATTCCATTTATCTCCTTTGCTGCCTCTCTAGTGCTGCATGAACTGAGAACCATATTACCTCAGTGAGATGGTGGGGCCTGCACAGCTGCCCGAATCCTGCCCCTGGGGGTTCCCAGGGGCCGAGAGAGGCCAGGTGGGGCTTCCTCTGAGCTTGGAGCAGACAGCAGGACCGGGAGCAGAGCTCAAACTCCAGGTCCATGTGCTCCATAAGAAGCTTGAAGGCTTTCAAGCAGGGTGCCTAGCCTGGGCTGTGAGCTGGGGAAAAGGAAGCAGGAGCAGTTGGGTGGAGGAGGCCTGCTTTGAAGCTCTTTTTCTTCGCTTCATTATCATTATATGTTCATTTTAAAAACGAGAAAATACAGATATGTAAAAAGAAAGAGAGCAAGAACGAAGAAAGAAAGTTAAATCATTTATGTTAAATTAATTAAATTCTGATACTTGGTTCTGGTAAAGTGTATCATGTTGAAGGTCTTTGCAAGCTTCTAAGGGAATGAATGAACTCAGATGACTGTACACTGCCTGATAGATACCTGCAGACTTTTTAAGAATAAAGATTTTTTTTTTTCAGAGATGTTTTAGGTTCACAGCAATATCAAGCGGAAGGTACAGAAGGGTCCGGTATACCTCCAGCGCCTACTCATAGCTTCCCCTGTTATCAACCTCCCCCGCTAGAGTGGCACATTTGTACCATCAATGAACCTCCTCCACTGACACATCATTATCACTCAAAGCCCGGGGATTACATTAGCATTCACTTTGCTGTTGTACAATCTATGGATTTGGACAAATGCATAATGACATGGATCCACCATTAGAGTATCATACAGAGTATTTTCACTGCCCTAAAAATTCTCTATGCTCCATCCATCAGACATTTCCTCCTCTGGATGTATGCACATCGAAACACTCCCTCCCCTGTTGTATTAATATATATGTTTTTCAAGATAGGATTATACCATCCACACTGATGGGAAACTTGCTTCCCGTCTGAAAAATGAAATGGGGATGAGAAGTATGGAACACTCCCTTCTTAATGATTTGGACCCGTCTGTTGAGGTCCCATTCGGACAAGGTCAACGAGGCTGAAATAAGGAAGGAGAAGGATAGGACGCTAGGAAGGAGAGCGTCCCTAGGAGACTGGGGCAGACAGAGGCACAGAAAGGCCAGGGGTGGGACAGAAAGTCCCTCGGAGATGTGGCTGTGCTGGGCCCCCAGGTGTGCTTCTTATCATCACTTCCTTCTCCAGAGTTCCTTGCTCCTTGAAGGAGATCACTCACCAGAAAAAAAGACCCCAGCTGGGGTGGGTATATATGTGTATGTTAGTCGGGGGGAGCCTCCCAGGGCTTTCTGCATTCCCAGCGGATTAGCAGGTGTCCCCTCGTGTGTCTGAGGACCTTCCTGCATGTGAGCTGGGGAGAGAGTTCCCGATAACTCTGAGTCTCTAACTGTCCGCAGCGCTCCCTCTGCCTGTCTTATCTGTGCTGACAGCTTCTCCTTTATCTCTGAGGGTCTGGATCCTGAGGCTCCTTGACCACGGCGCTGTGCTTGAAGGACTCTCTTACTCCCTCACTAGGCCTCTGGCCTCGCACATCCTATCTGCATGGTCCAGACCCACACGCGGCTCACGATGACGGCTGCGGGAGAAGGAGAAGCAGCGCTCTCCTCGCGGAGCACCAGCCGGCCAAGCAGGCGGTCACAATGCCATGAGCACAGAAGCCGGGCACCAGACCTTTTCCTCCCGGGTCAGACGGGACCCCGGGGGTGTCTGATTGCAGACAGGCTCCCGGCTCCCACTAGGACGCACGCCTTGCCTTTCCTCGGAGGGTGTGGCTTTGCACACCTGTTGTTCATCCCCCAGGATCTCTTCCCAGCCATCGAGGGGGCTGTTTAGGAAGATGAGCTGTTTGTTCCTGAATATCATGCCTCCTGAAGGCTCTGCTCTTAAAGTTTCTCTCTGAGATGGTATGCTTTTTTCTAGCTCAGGTGATGTGCCCGAGGGCTCTATCGCTCACCACGTTATTGTCACACTTCCTCCTGGCTTGGCCCGTGTTGGTGGCAGGGAGCTGCGAGGGAAAGCTGGCTCGTTGGCTTAAAGGCTGGATCAAGGGGCCTCCATTAGTGAAGAGAAACTCGGTCGGCACAAATGTAGAGGCCTCTGGTTAGGCCTTCCCTCTCCTAAGGACTGTGTGGCTACATGTACATGGATGGCTGGACACGCTACCCAGGGTACATGTTCCATCACACTCTTCTCTGCTCGAAGCATATCTTCCTGCTGCACTCCTAGTAAGCTTGTGTTCCTCTCCTCCTAACCAGAGCTGCTGGTCCTTCACCTTCAACCTGTGCCCCTTCTTCCCTGCTCACCATGCAACTGCCTCCGGCCTGCCCCTCCCTTCTGGGCCAACCCTCCCCTGCTTTAGGAACCCACCTCTTCAGAGAAGCTTTGAGGCCACTCTCTGAAGTGGCTTTCTCTTTTCCCTCCTCATGTTATCTATGCTTTTTAAAAAATAGTATGTATTTCAATTTTCTTATTTTTGGGTCTCTTTATTTACTTATTATCTGTCTCTTCAAGGAGTCTCCAGGAGAGCCAGGACCATGGATGTCAATTTTGTTTATCACGGTAGCCCCAGCACCTAGCAGGATACAAGGCATGTAATAAGTATTCCGTAAATAGTTGATTGATGAACGGTTTAGCAACACATGTAAGAATGTCTTGACTCTAGGTGACTTTAAGCTCAATCTGAGTAAGACATATGACCTGTCATTCTCTGGTTGATGCTTGCTTGGAACGAGGGAGAGGACTGCCCCACTCTGCTTACACAAATGTCGTTCTGGAGCTCTGAGCGCAGTGCTGAGTTTAGAAGCATAAGTAACATGTGAACAAAATGGCTCATCCCTGGAGGAAATTGTGACTTGGAACCATGGGCATTGAGGAAAATAAACTCAGGGCCTTTCATTGGGGGAAGGGAGGGCGTAGGGACACCTACAAGCTGTGCACAGGTATCCGAGGCATTGTCATACAGATGCATAGATGAGGGGACCCATCCTGTGTGCTTGGAGTGGACTGCCTTGAAGATGGGGATCTCTCCTCACTGGAGTTGTTACTAGAAGCTTCCCTTGGTGAGGATGTAGGACTAGATGACATGTACAGTTGCTTTAAATCTGAAAGTGTCCACCTATCTATCATGATTTTGAAATGTTTTTGTTGGGCTGCTCTAACCAGCCTGGGGCAGGGAGGAAAAGCAGACTATTCCTATTTCTTCTTGATTCCTGAAGTGGTTTCTGGCCCTCTAAGTCTGTGTGTATGTCTGTGTATATTTGTGCTGGATTGGATTCTTGTTGAACGAATATTCACTCAATATTCACTCTCTCTTCCTCCACAGGCTGGCATGTCCTTACCTGCCTCACTCACTTTGGGCATGGCCTTGTAACCAGGGCACAGAAGGGGGAGCATGCCAAGGCCCTGAATGTCTGTTTGCATTCTGGTGCTCCTGCCTCCTCCATGATGTAAGTATACCTTGGGTAGCCACAGTTCCAGGATGAAGAGACATGGGGAGAGCAGACCCAACCCAAGTGCAATTGAGTCCAGCCAACCTACAGACCCTCTACTGAAGAGAAATAACTGTCTACTGTAAGCCACTGAGATTTGGGGATTATTTGTTACACAGAATTATCACAGAAAACCTAACTAATGGGTGTTTGTGTTATTCTTTATAGGGAAGTACTCCAATACTCACCCCTTTTCACAGAGGACTTCAGGTCTGGAATCTGTGGTGCATCATTGAGGAATTAGGGTTTAGTAAACACTTTCCTTTCCCCTTTAGACTCCTTTCCCAGGCGTCTTCCTCATGTGTATATGTCCCATGTAAATAGGACAATTAACCACATTTACAAAATTCAACCTCCTTCTCCCCTGCAAGCCACCTCTGCTGGCTCTCAGAACTGTCTATCTCTGACAAGGGCTAATTCTGTTGTGGGAGGCCCTCAGCTTTACAGGGAAGATGGAGAGGATGAAGCTCAGAGAGACAGAGGGGCCTCTGAAGCTGCAGCAGCAGGAAAGAAGGAGCCACCAACAGGGCCCTCAGGAAAGATTGGAGGAGGCATGCAGCTGAGCACTCACACAACACGGGGATGTCGCAGACCCAAACCAAAATGTTCTCTGTGATGTCAGGTGAGCAGCAACCTAAGTGCCTCTACCTCCAACGTACAGAGCACAGACATGCTGAAAGTGGCTTTTAAAATGCCTTTGACTCTTATCTCTCTTGCATCATGCTCTGAAATGAAATCTCAAACACTTTAGTGGGGTTTGATGCAAAGAACAGTAAGCAGATAGAGGTTCAGGCAGAAACAGAACAGGAGTCAAAAACCCTGGAGAAAAGCATGAATGGGCTTGGAGAGGACAAATAAAATAGCAGAGACATTTATACGGGTCTCCCCTACCTCTCAGAACAAAACAATTATGAGATAAGAGAGGCATGGATGGGAGGAAATTCTTTCATTTTTCACATTGCAAGCTGGAGACATCCAATAGCCTGTTTATGAAGAACAATAAAGAAGATACATGAACTCAGTAAAGAGGTTGTTACAAATATATCGGGTGGTTTTGAAAGGCCAGGGTTTTCTCCCTGCTTTTGGATAAAGCTGTCAGCTAAGTATTAAAAGATTTTCTCTTTTTTTTTTTTTTTTTTTTTGCTTTTTGTTTTTTTGTTTTTTTTTTTTCAAAAAGCAATAACTGGCACCAGCAGTTTGTTACAATTGGCAGAAAGAGTTATCACTTTTATTTAGGATTTGGAAATGCAATCAAAGAAGGGCAGATTGGAGCTTGAATTAAATGAAGCTTAAACAGCAAAAAGAAAAATCTCTGCTGGTCTTTTAAACAAACAAACACAAAAATTACAGATCCTTGTTGTTAATTTGAGCTATAAAAAATTTGACACTCATACTTGGTATAATAGTGCCAAGCAGGATGGTTGCTACTTTTTTGTGTTAAGTACTGAATGTTCTGATCACTCTTAAAAGGAAAAACCTATTGTGTTTGGAAACTCTTTAGTGGGACCTGACTAGCTGATTGCATGGGAAATCACAGTGAAAACTCATTCTGTTGACTTTAGAGGAAATTATTTCTTCCTAGGATACTTTACATAGACTAAAAATTTGGGAGGATCAGTTCTGCTTAGCTACCTGTTTTCTCATTTGTTGTGTTTTGTAATTCCTGAATTCCAAATTACCTCCTGAGGCTGTGGAAACTATGACTTGCCCTCAAATAATTATTTCAATTTTTTTTTGATTCATCATGATCCAGGAAGTCTTCGTATTATCTAGTAACTTCCTTATCTAGATCACAGTTCCGAGAATCAGAAGTATCAAGTTCCCCTGAGAAGATAAAAGAGATGTCACTGTGGTTGCTCTACATCTCGAGCATTTTACCATAGGTCTCTGGACTCATTCAAGATTCTTAAATTGTAGCAAGAGCAGCAGGCTGGTTTTAAAACCCAGAGTGAATTAGAAGTGAAGAGAGGTCCTTCTACGGGCAGGGATCATGACTACCAGAGATGACAGTAGCCTGTCTGGTAATAAGAGACAGAAATAGTATAAAAGAGACACAAACCCACAGAACTCAGCAGTTTGGCTTGATTTAGAAAAGGGATAAATTCTCTCCCAAGTGTGATGGTCAATTTTATGTGTCAACTTGATAGAATATGGGATGCCCAGTTATTTGGTCATATATTATTCTGGATGTATTCTGGGCACGTGAGGGTTTTTGGATGAGATTAACATTTGAATCAGTAGACTGAGTAAAGCAGATTGCCTTCTTCAACATGGGTGGGCCTCATATAATCAGTTGAAGGCCTGAATAGGACAAAAAGCCTGACCTCCCCTTGAAGAAAGAGGAACTCTTTTCTTTCCGCTGTCTTTGAACTGGGACATTGGCCTTCTCCTATGTTTGGACTTGGACTCAGACGGGAACTTATACCATCTGTTCTCCTGGTTCTCCAGCTTTTGGGCTTGGAGTGGAACTACACCACTGGATATCCTGAGTCTCCAGCTTATCAACCTACAGATCTTGGGATTTAGCCTCTCTAACTTCATGAGCCAATTCCTTATAATTCCTTATAACACCTCACTCTCTCTCCTTTTTCTCTCTCTCTCTCATCCTGGTTCTGTCTGGAGAACCCAGACTAACACGCCAAGCCTTGCTTTGGTCCATGTGGACATGTGATTCAATGACAATGCCCACCCTGTGTTATCAAGGGAAGCTCCAGACCTTGTCCTACTTGCCACTCAAGTCTCAGATCAGCTGTGTCTGCCTCTGGACTCTGCCCAGCACTGAGACCCATGTCTACTCTGTTTGATCAAGTTCATACCTAATGGGTGGTTATGGATTTGATTGTCACTCCAGCTTCCAGAATATAAGTTCCAAGGGACTCTGAGCAGCTTGTTTTTTGCTGCCTTTCTGGCCCACACGCAGTGAGTTGTCTCCCACAAACACTGTGGAATAAATGAATGTTCTCTATACCCTCCCACAATGGTATTGAATAGAAATAGCTTAAGAATTTTTTAGTAGCTAATTTTATTTTTTTTAAAAGTGTTAATGTTTAGAGAGAAAATTCTCAGACTTTCTAAACTGCTTACCTTATCCCCCAGCACCCTTCTTCACCTGTCCCAATGCTACTTAGTACCGGTTGGTATGAAATGGTGCACATGGCACAGTCCATTATAGCGTGAGATGTAGTGCAAGGAAAGAATGCAAATGGAATCTGATTTTCTCAATGAAACAATGCTACAATAAGGGTTATATTCCTTATTCACAATTTTTATAGAAGCACTTGATATTTAAATCCTGAAGTATATGTTGGCTAGAAATCAGAGCTACACTTGAATTCTGTTTCTTCCAGAAGCTTTGGAGTATTGGGCAAGTCCCTTAACCTCTGTAGGTCTGTTTCCTCACTAAAGAGGGGGTCAATACCACCTTCACCTGGCAGCTGTGAGGGTTAAACTCAGTTATGTATGGAAAGTACCTTGTGTGTTACCTGGCACATAATAAGTGCTCAATACATTTTAATTCCCTTTCTCTCTTCTCCTTTCTCCAATTCCATCAAGTATTATGATAGATGTGTTTCCTGTTCAGTGTAAAGCTTCTTAAAGTGCATATAAATCAATTAAATAGCGCAATGCAGTAATTGATCATGTAACATTTGTTTAAGAGATCCTGGGGAGAGGGGGAGAAGATTAAGGGCTTGTGGAAACCTCTAGACAGACCCCAGAAGAGGGCTGCTCAGATGGGGGTCCTGTGACATGGTGTGGGCACTCATCGCTATAAATTCTGTGAGAAAGGACAGGGTGGGGTTCAGGGTTGTGACTTATGGCTAGGAGTATATGGGTCAGAGAGTGACCCTGAGTGATCCCTGAAGTAAAAGCAAAATGATCAGAGGAGTCACAGAAATGGCCATCTGACCGGTCTTCTAAGTGCAAGATTTGTGAGTCATGTCAATGAGTGTACAAGGTAAAGTGAAATTTCTCACCACTTGACTGCTGTGAAGAGAAAGGCGTGTTTGCGGGCACCTTTCCCCTCTGGCTGCTTCGAAGTATGAATGTGGGAGGGGAGGGTTGGGCAGGATCCTTGAAGGTTTATTTGGATGAGTTTAGGGGGTGCCATTACTGTGAGGGGGGAGTGGGGTGTGCCACAGGCAAATGAAAAGATGTTGAGGTCAATAAGGAATGCTCATTCTGTGGCCAGAGAATGGCCTCCAATGTGATTCAGGTGCTAGGAAATCCTGAAAAAACCCTACACCATCCTTTTCCCCTGGGGGAGGGCAGAGGGAATTCTGTTTGCCCAGGTATCACCTTGCTTCTTTGTGCCTTGAATGACCCAAGTTTTTTTTTTTTTTTTTTTAAGATTTTATTTATTTATTCATGAGAGAGAGAGAGAGAGAGAGAGAGGCAGAGACACAGGCAGAGGGAGAAGCAGGCTCAGGCAGGGAGCCCGACTCGGGACTTGATCCTAGATCTCCAGGATCACCACTTGACTGCTGTAGGCTGAAGGCGGCGCTAAACCTCTGAGCCATCCGGGCTGCCTGGTTGACCCAAGTTTTAGAGTGGAATCTGGAGGAGGCCTTTCCTCAGAAAAAGCCATCCCACAGTGTGAGGTTGTCATTACCATCCTTCCAGATCAGACTGGAAGACTCCCTGCATGAGGCATTGCTTGCCTGCACCCCCTGCTCTGCTCCCTCCAGGGATGAGGTAGGACTCTCTCCTTCTGTAGTGTGTGAATGTTGCAAGACAATTGTCCCCCCTCCCTTCCCCCACCCCCCATCCTTGCATTTTTGCACATGCTGGGAGCAGAGGCTCTGATGGCTTTTGTCTTGACTGTCCTCTGAGATATTTGTAGAGCAAACAGCCTTGGAAGATACAGACTATGTCTCCCTCTGGGGTCAAAAAGAGTAGCAGGTATTTTTACTGTCCAGTACAGTAAAAACAGACACCTGGTGGTGTCTCCCACCAGGATGAAAGTCAGGCAGCCTTATGCCCATTTTAAAAGGTTGGGTTTCTTAAGTTTGGACCCGTCTAGCTGTGAAGCAAACCCGACTGTGCGTGCGGCATTGGCCTGGGCCCCTCCACATCGCCCCCTCCGGGATCTGGGCAGGCACGAACAACCACAGCAAACCTGATGCTCATGCTGCTTGCTGAACCCTGAGGAATACAGTGCTTTGTTTCTGGCCCAGAGTCTCATACCTTCTACCAGCATCCAGAAAACTGTGACAGGCTGACTTGTTAGCATGCAAGTAGGATAAAACCTGGGACCCTCCAGAGCTCTTGATAGTGAATTTGTCACCAGTGACTGTCCAGGGCTGGGGGCGAGGCGGTGTCCACTCATAGGAGGCCAGTGCCATGCCTGATAATGATCTGGGCAGCAACTTTTTCAGACAGCTCTTGCTCTCTCTCTGCCTCTCTCCTGGCCTGCCCTGAACCTTCCCCATTAGGATTTTTTGCATCTTTGTGCCTGGTGAGATGGCAGGAGATTTTCCCTCTCCTTTCTCCCTGGGGAGAGATATCTGGGCTCCACCAAGCTCTGACATCCTCTGCTCTACAAGGAGCAGTTGGTGTTGAGGCTTCTGGCTTGACTCCTGCCCTCTTCTACCCTGCCCTTTCTCCTGCAGGTGTAGCCTGGTGCCTCTTCTTTTATCCAGGCCTCGATGGTCCACTTGTCCATATGACTGGCAACACCTCTTGTTTGGTAATTTCTGTTTTGGTAATTTCCCCACTGTCAGGGAGAGAAGAGTGTTCCAGGGATGCCGGCTTGGAGGGCAGACTTGCTGGACAAACCTGGGTGAGGTGTGCCCACAGTCTTCCCTGGGGTCTCTTCATGGCTTGCCTCGGGTTGCCGGAAGGTGAGTGCCTATCTTTGGTGTGAAGCCCTGGGAGCCTCTGCCAGGCAGGGCCTGGGTTCTACTATTCTGTGCACCTCCCTCTGGCTTCCCCCTTCACTACCTGGTACCTACCTCTGTGGGGACGCACAGTGGCTCAGCTGAACAGCTGGAATTGAACCCGATTCGAAGTCACTGTACCTCTCTCTCTTTTTTCTCTCTTTGTACCCTACATCTTCATTCTTCAAACTATGTCATGCTGTAGTACCTTTCTTAATTTGCTCTTCCTATCGAAAAATACTGCTCCTATAATCATGATCAAGCAATAGACCAATTAGCCTTGATGAGCATGTCCTGCCAAGGGTCCGGTCATGATTATGCTACATAGAACTCAGAGTCCACCTCTTAGGGGAAAATGGGGAGAAGGTGCAAGAAGCCACACACAATGACTCACAAGGTGCATGAGGGGAGTGCGGCAGAGAGATGAGCAGACTGGGGAGGGCAGGAGATGCTTCCTAGGAGAAGGAGGTTTATGTGGGGGTGCATCAAGCCCTCAGCATTCATCTGTAGCAGACTGGAAATCCCAGAATTTAGCACATTTACTTTTTAAGGGAGGCAAGACTTATGGTGGTTTTGCATAGATCTCCTTGCACCTTTTTCAGTGTCCAGAAAGATATTTTTGGGTGTTCCCCTCCCCTGAGTTCTTCCTTGGTCGTCCCAAAGGGCAGGCAATTGCATTGGCTCAGTTTTTTTTCCCCACAAAGAGCCATGCATTTCACTTGTTCTAGGTGATAGAAGATTCTCCCTCTTATTATGCTGAGTGAAATAAGTCAATTAGAGAAGGACGATCATCATATGGTTTCACTCATACATGGAATATAAGAAATAGTGAAAAGGATTAGAAGGGAAAGGAAGGGAACTGAATGGGAAAAATTAGAGAGGGAGACAAACCATGTGAGACACTTCTAATTCTGGGAAACAAAGGTTTGTGGAAGGGAAGGTGGTTGGGGGTTGGGGTAACTGGGTGACGGGCACTGAGGAGGGCCCTTGATGGGATGAGCACTGTGTGTGATACAATATGTTGGCAAATTGAACTTAAATAAAAACAAATGTAAAAAAAAAAGATTCTCCCTCTTTAATGGATGAATGGAATGGATTAAGGAATGTGAAGAATTCTGGAGGCTTTCGGTTTAGAGTATTCTTGGTTTCCTCTTAGCATTTATTCATTCAACCCTTCATCCATCCTTCCCGCCATCCACTGATTCATTTGTTCATTCATTCATTCAATTGACTCAGTGGGTATTATTTAATGAACTCTCTACTCTGTGCTGGACTCTTGGGCCAGGCCTTGTGCTGGGTGCTGGTAAATAGCAACAAACAAAACAGGCATGTCCCTACTCTTGAGGAACTTGCAAGCAAACGAGGGAGGCAAATAAGCAATAAATGCAAACTGTTATCATGCTCTGCAGGAAAAATGCAGGGTGCTCTGAGAGCAGAGAAATAAGATGGTCTGCCTGAAGTCGGGTGACCAGAAATGGCCTGGCTATGGAAGTGACATCCCTGCAGAGCCCTAAAGAGTGAGCCAAACCAGCTGGGTGATGAGAGGGAGAAAGCACGCTGGGCCGAATATAGCATGCTGGGTGCTAGCTATCATGCAAGGGTATGGGTCAGAGGAGCACGGTCAGTGGAGGAGAAGACACAGCAAAAACAAAACGTCAAACCAACTCACAAAACAATGAGTTCCTCAATCTCGGGAAGACCTGAGAAATAGGCTGATTGGGGTCGTCCTGGGTGATAGGCACAGTGAGTTTCTTGCCCTTTAGCTGGACCCAAACAGTGGCTCTCCTGGGGGACACTGAGCAGGGAGGGGGCCAGGGCTATGAGAAAGGGTGATAGAAAAAATCACAGGTGGTTTTCCAGGCCTCCAGGGAACGATGGAGTTCTCATCCCATCACCTCTTACCTTAGAATATACAGTTTTGCAAATGCTTGGTCAAACTGTAAACTCCCTGGACTCAGCTACCCCTGGCCAAGTCTTTGATTAAGATGGCACCTGCCTTGGACTTGAGTCTGAATCCTGGCTGCAGAGGTCAGAGGCCGGGACAGTTACGACAGGAGTCAGAGGGCAGAGGCACCTGTCATGCAGGTCATGGTACATGGTATGTAGCAGCTCTTTGCGCCGTGGCTGGGAGAAGCTCATTTAACATTTTCTAACATTTTCCCAAGTGAATGAGTGGTCTGTGGGTGCCACAAGAATGCTCATCTGTCAGTTTTGACAATGTAACAGAGTGTACATTATGCTAAAAATAGTCCGTACAGAAGATGAGGCTCCCGTGGCAGGCACCAATGAAATCCTAAGCTTGGGCCAGACCCTCTTCCCTCAGAGGTGATTGACAAAGTAATTTTCTGCTGTGCTCTCCCAAACCAGAGCGTACCAGGCACACCAGCAGCCTTGCAGCCTGATGAAATCACCTGGGCCCCGTCTCCAGGCCTCCTGCCCAGGATAGTCCACGGGCTCAGCGGTCATCTTCAGGATGGTAGAGTCCCGAAACAAGGGTGGCTTTGGTTCAGCATGGAGTTCGGGAACCGGGTGGCATCCAGTTCCTGGTTGATTATGACCCTCTCCTGTGCCTGGGGAGGGGAGACCAGAGGGGACACAGACAGGGGAAACTGGGCCCCTGAGTCCCCCTTCTGCTCCCGCCGTCAGGGCCGTGGTTGCCATAGCTGCCATTGGTTGAGGGCCTACTGTGTGTCTGAGTGCTTTATCCGGATGATCTCGGGTCCTGAGCCGAAGGTAGAACTTACACCAGAGGAGCTGAGCTTCTCCAAGACTCAGATGGGGATTAGCCGCCTCTGCATGCTTGCTGGGGCAGGGAGCCGAGAGGTCTGATCCTGTGAACTGTGGGCTGGGTGCCGATTTTTTTTCATAGCCTCAGAGTTGGGAGCCAGAGGAGGTGGTGGGGATGGTTTCCAGGGGGAGAGGGCAAACTGAAGAGCTCCAAACGGTTCTCGCACATTTTTTAAAAGGCCGATGAAGGCGCTTGCTTTTAAATTTAGCCACATCATCCCCAAGTCCCCGCAGTGTGTTTGGGATGTAGAAAGTGGGACAGAGAAGGTTGTGTTTCAGCTCATATGAGAGAAGACCAGCTCAGGCCAGCTGTCCTAGCCCTGCAGCTCCAGAGAATGCAGAGCAGCACACAGTAGGTGCTTATTTGTTATCTGTGGGATTAATTTGAGTCACTGGTTATTACTGGACACCTGCCCTCGTGTGTGTGTTCCTGCGGGAGGTAGCAGCTCTCCTGTTATCTCATGCGGGCACGCTGTCTGCAGAGTCTCCTGCGTTCCTGCTCGTGGGGGGCGTTTGTGACCCGGGATCAGCAGGCAGCTATCTTCAGAAGGGACCTGTCTAATTTACTCAGAGGCTATGACCACAGATCTGAGGCCCTTGAGCGCTGGGGACAGGCCAGGAGAGTGAGGCTGGGCCATATTGCCTAAAGATTTGCTCCTGCTCCGAGCATCTGTAGTTCAGGGTCTCAAGAGAGCCAGAGCTGCAGTATCTTCTTGATGTTGTTTTTGGACAAAAAAGGCAGAAGACAGGCCCTTTTGCTGGCTGTGGGGGGAAACCCAGGCTTGATTTTTCCCTCTTCCCCAGGAGCGAGCTTGTTTGAGGGAGCAGGAGGGCGAGGCTGGCTTCCTTCCGAGGCCAGATCGGCCTTCGCCCTGTGTTTGTCTGCTGGCCACAGATCACGGCCTGATTGGAACTGACTTTCCCCCAGGCGCTCGGTGCAGGCCTATTAGGCTGACAGTCTGTAATGTGCTGGGAGAGGCCGAGTTAGCGTGGCTCCCAGGTAGGCCTCTCTCTGCCTTCCTGGGCTGTATCACAGACGCTCCCTGCCACCTGCGTGTGCTGGGCCCTGTGCCAGGCTGAGTGGGGGCTGCCTGGAGGGCTGGACTGAGGCAGAGGGCTGCCCTCGATGACCTCAGAATCCAGAGAGGAAGCCTGGCATAGCTGACCCTAAGCAGGGGGCTCTCTGATGAATGGAAGTCCTTCTGCATATCACGGGGCAGCTGAGCTCTCTTAGTCCAGGCTACCTGCCCAGGCTAGCCTGGACAGCTCCCAGGTACCTTTTGCTTGCTCTGCTCAAGCTGTCAGTCAGCCTACATTAAGCACCACTGTGTGCACTCTTGCCAGACCCAGGACAAAGTGGGGACAAGCAGGGGGTCAGAAGCCCTGCATTCTAGATCTGGCCCTGCTGTCAACCGGCAATTTGGTCTCGAACTAGTCTTTCTGGGCCTCAAGTCCCCATCTGTAAATAAGAGGATTGGATAGTAAAATTTCTATGAGTTCTTCTGTCTTTGATGTTCTAGTTGATTCTTATTCCTCAGTTTTGTCCTGTTCCTGCTTCCAGAACCCAGGGTGGTATTGATCACACAGTTGTTGCTTGATAAATGCTCACTGGCTAGCATGATGCACTGCAGCCCAGATCTCTGAGTGCAATGGTCCCTCAGACTTATTTTCTGCCTCCTAGAGATCCAGGATGGTAGGGCACATTCTCTGCCCTGCTAGAAAATGGACCATGTCCATGTACGGGGCTTAATTACTTACTCACTTAAGGATGCCTACTGTGTCCATGGTCCTGGGCCAGTTGGGCAGTGGATGCAGGGCTGGAAGGGGCACCTTGCCATTCACTATCCCTGGGAAGCCCAGGAGGAAGGCTCAGCCCTTGGTTCTGTGGGACATTTATGTTCAGGAGACATTTATGTCCTGGGGCATCCTGATAGTACCCCATCTTCCAGAGCATATTTTCAAGGTCTTTGAGAGGGCTTCAGCCAGGAGGAGGTAATTGCAAGGGCTCCTGTTGCTTAAAGCAGCACCAGCATCACCTGGGAGCTTGCTAGAAATGCAGGATCTCCACCCCCCACTGTGGACTGAATCAGAATCCGCATTTTAACAAGACCTCAGGGGATTTGGATCCTCAGTAAAGTTGGGGATGCCCTGGCATAGACCATGCTCCCCAGGCATGAAGCCCAGGGCTCCAACAACCCCTCCATAGCCCGTGGTCCTTATTAGCTTTTTAGGTGTACACTTGCTCTCACTGAGCCCTGCAAGTGAGAGACTCCTGTCTGCGGCTCTTCTGAGAGTGCCAGGGCTGAGCACTGACTCCATTGGCATCTGTCTTTGCTGAGAACGGTTCACATGGAACCACCCCCCTTTTTGGACCCCCACACTCACTTATTTGCAGAAAGGCTTCTAGGATTTCAGGTTGAACAAATTTTAAAAATCCCTTAGGAAAAAAATCCCTTAGACTATGTCTGAAGAAATTCAGTTCAACCTTTCCCTAAACACACACACACACACACACACACACACACACACACACACTCACTAAGAGAGAGAAAAGAGAGGAGACAGAGAGAGAGAGACAGAGAGAGAGAGAGAAAAAGAAACAAGTAGGGAAGTCTTTAAAAAAAGAGGCTGCCAAAAAAAAGGGGGTTGCTTCTTTAATGGGTTCTTAACCAGCGTCTGTGATTGGGGTTTCCAGTGGAGTCTATGAGCCCCTGAATTAAAACATGGAATATGTGTTTATATGCATTTTCCTAGTGAGAAAGGGTCCATGTTTTTCCAGATTCTCCAGGGGGTCTATGGCCTAAAAAAGTCAAAGAACCCTTGGTCTTGGTCCAAGTGTGTTTCTTGGGATTTGTTTAACACCTTGCTGTTGGAGACAAATCAGGACCAGCTGAAGGGCTCTTTATGAAAACAGCGTCTGTGCTGCCAGTTAGACATGACTTTTCTTCCCTCTCCCTGCTCCTCTAAATTTCTCTTTGTTCTTCCTATTATCTCTATCAAGGGCTATTTTCAGGGCTGATTGGAAATGGAGAGTGGGTCTGGCAGCACAGCAACAGGAGAGCATGTTTGCTGGAAAAAGCATGGGCTCTAGTTGAGAGCAAAGGCAATTAGCCCTCAGAATTGGCCCACATTCCTTCCTTTCCTTCCTTTTTTTCTCTTTTTTTAAACAAGTAAACCAGTGAAGCCATTTCCAGAAAATGGCAAAGAGCAGATTCAGGCCTGCAATTTCCTCATCTCTGCCCAGATGGATGTTCTGGGACAGGTGCCATGTCACCGTGCTCTGGACTGGTCTGGGCATTCTGGTTTCAGGGTCTGATTTTCTCTTCATCCTCTAAGGGCTTTGCTGTGCTGTGGGTGGGGGATACTTCTGGGGGTAATTCTCCTTGTGGCTGTGAGGCCAGCCCCCTTGGGGAGATGTGAGCCCACCACTCTTAACCCTGTTTGCTCCCCAACTCCCTGCTCCTCTAACCCGTATGGGCTGCAGGAAAGACACTTCTGACATTGACACTGTAATCAGAATCATTTCCAAGGTCCCCCAGTCTGTTCCTGAGTGTGTGTGGCCTGACCTCTTTTTTTTTTTTTTAAGGTTTATTTATTTATTTGAGAAAGAGAGAGCAAGTGAGCAGGGGCAGGGCAGAGGGAGAGAGAGAGAGTCTCAAGCAGACTCTGCTCTGAGTGCTAAGCCTGACTTGGGGCTCGGTCTCATAGCCCCAATATCATGACCTGAGCTGAAATCAAGAGTTGGACGCCTAACCGGCTGAGCCACCCAGTTTTTGGTTGCAGATGGCTGGCTCCTTGCTCTTGAAGGCAGAAGTTGAATTTTCTATATTTGTGGCATGGCTCTTCTGAGAATGTGGCATTCATTCCTCCCCATCTTTTCCATGTCTTTGAATCTTCCTGGCCACATTCAATAATCAGCCCTTGCCAGGCCTTGCCCATTGCAAGTGGAGACTTGGCCGATACAGAGTCTCTGCTTCAGCCCATCAGGTTTACTTGCTACCCCCTGGCACTCCTCTGATCCCTATGTCTGCATCTTGGCCAACACATCTGCCACCTTCCTGACCTTTCTACTCAAATTCTAGCCCTTCCAAATCCCACTTCCACAGCAATGATAGCATTTCCCATCTGGGATGTATTTGCCCAACCTCCTGTCAGAACCAGATGCTTCTTTCACTTGCTTGAGGACCTTCCAGCCTCTGAAGCTCTCTGTGGGAGGGGACTCATTTACTTGACACAGTCTATTCCATACTGGGCGATTAGCAAGTGTCTTCATTTTGAGTTGAGGTCTGCCTCAGAATCTTCTCTGCACTGGCACATGTCCTCTGAGGCTGCATGGTGGGTAGAGGCACAGACTTTGGAATCAATAGAGTGGACTTTGAATTTCAGCCACCTTATTTTCTGGCTGTGTGACCTCAGGAAAAATCACTTAACCTTCCTAAGCATGAGTTTTCTCATGGCAAACAGGGCTAATAATAATACCTATTTCAGGGGTAGTTGTGAAGATTAAAGATCTTCGAGACACAGAGTGGGTGTGCATTCCAGGAATAGTAGCTCTTGTTACAATTTTACTTTCTGCTTCCCTTAAATGGCTGGTTTGGCCTTAAACTGCTCTGATTTCATCTCATTTTCAGATCTGTGTCTTGATCCAGTCAACTAGACCGAGCTCTTGGAGGATAGGGCAACATCTTTATCTCTATCTCTACTCCACTGGCAGGGGTGGGTGCACCATACATGCTTGTCAGGGGGTAGTTGACTGATTCAAACCAATAGGAAAACATCTGCTCTGTAGGTATTTGAATTAAACAAAAGTTGCACATAGTTCAGATTCAATGTTGACTAACCAAGCCTGGTGGATTTGCACTGAATGGGATAGTAATTAATCCCCAAATCACCTCTTCTCTCTGTACATGGCTCTGAAAGGGCACAGAAATAGAGCTCAAGGAGTGCCTGATTGGTTCAGTCAGTAGAGCTTAGGACTCTTGATCTCAGGGTGTGAGTTCGAGCTCCATGTTGGTCACAGAGCTTACTTCAAAAGAAATAGTTGTGAAAGAGTAGAGCTCAATCCCCTGAAGGAGGTGGGGACATTCCACATACCGTTTTAAAGAGCACTGCATCCAAAACTGAGGGATCCATCCCATGAGTTAGCCCGGCAGCAGGTGATGGCACTGCCAGTCTAAGAGCCAGGGGAGGACTTCGGGATGTAGCCAGCTCCCCCCACCCTGCTGAAGTGGGTTGGGAATGGGAAGTGCAGGGAGCGCTGTGGAGTTAATGGTGGGGGCAGGGTGAGTGGAGAGCATCGCCCACTGCAGCACCACCGGGCCATGTGGGATCTCATCAGAAACAGGTGCAGGGTGCCAAGGGCACCTCTAATCAGTGGTTAGAGGGTACCTGCTTCCGGCTCCTCTTCTGTGGCACCATGTTCACTGTGGAGCATCTCAATGGTGCCTTCCTGGGCTGCCGAGACACACAGAAATTGAAACTGCAGGGGGAAGCTGCCTGGACCACTGCTTCTTCCCCTTCGGTCTCCTGCTGCCTGTTTTTCTCCAGGCCCTGGGCTGGCTCAAACACTTGTGATGCCTGTGGGATCCTTTGGCCTGAGGTTTATTAGTGTGTGAACCTCTGGGAGTGAGCTTCCCGAGGGAGAGGAGACTGTGGTTTTACTTCCATGCTATCAAGGCGGACAGTGGGGAGGAAGAAAATGTGGGGATTAAGAACTGACTGCTTTAACGAAGAGAACGGATCTTTCTGAGTTTATGTGCCACCCAGGCCTCTTGCAGTGAGTAGGTTTGTATTCAAGGAAAACATTTTATTTTATTTTTTTATTTATTGCAAGGGAAATTGGATCAGGGGAACATTAAAAGTGGGAAGCGAAAGCAAAGCGGAAAGCAGAACTCACAGCAAGGCACAAGTTTGAGCAAGCACTGCTCACGAAGCAAGGAGGGAAGTAGCTCATTAGAATGTGGTTCGTCCCTGGGTTCCTGGATGCAAAGGCTCCGGCCTTCTTGTGGGACTGCCTGTAAAGGAAGGGAAACAGAGCTCAAATTGGGCAGTGGTCCCGAGGAACCGGCCGTGTTCTCTGGCCTCCCCTGTTACCTGCCTGCCTGGGAAGGGCTTGTTCTCCTGGATAGTTTTACTTCAGCGTGGCCTTATGGGGTGGGAGGCTGGGGAAGGCCCTTCTGCCCACCAAATAAAGAGCACCTATCAAGGGGAGGGGAGAGCCTCAGCCAGAGGTGCAACGTGGGCCCCACCCAATTTCTGCCCTCAGCCTCATTGCTTCAGCCACAGCTGCTCATCTTGTGTCAAGGGCAGCCTATTACAATGGAGCATGCTGGGGAAGCCTCCCCAGAGAGGGCCTGAAGCAATGGGAGGTTATTCTTTTTTTTTTTTTAAGATTTTATTTATTCATTCATGAGACAGAAAGAGAGAGAGAGAGAGAGAGAGAGAGGCAGAGACACAGGCAGAGGGATAAGCAAGCTCCATGCAGAAAGCCCAATGTGGGACTTGATCCTGGGACTCTGGGATCATGCCCTGAGTCAAAGATAGACACTCAACTGCTGAGCCACCCAGGCATCCCACAGGAGGTTATTAAGGACAAGGAGACTAAACATGCAAAAGCTCATGCTCTACAGACCACGTGGGGAAGACCTAGAGGACAGAGCCTCTGGAGTCTTGATGAGGGAGGAGAGGGCAGGAATGATGGTAAGGCGTAGCAGGCCATTTCTTTACTCTTGCTATATTCACCATAGAGTGAATGCTCCAAGGAGCTCTCAGGGATTGGGGCAGGCTGCAACAGGGAAGGGCCCTGGGGCTCTGAATTTTGCTGCTTCAGGAGAGTCACTTGGGAGAGCAGCAGACTGCACAAGGGGTCATTGAGAAACACATGTTTGTTGTGTTGAATCACTGGAATTTGGGGCTATTTGTTACCCTCATTGGTTTGTCTTGGCTAGCACAATGTTAACTCAGCTTCGGACTTCAGAGCGTCAGCCCAGCACTACAGACATGACTCGTTCATTCAACAAGCACTTTGGAGCGCCGAACATGTGCTGAGCAGGCAGGGCGGGTGGGCAGATAAGCCCAAGCAGACGGCGATAGAGAAAACTTCAGAGTAACAGAGGAAGGTCATGAGGATAAGAGCAAAGTCCTACCAAGTTGGGCTCAGGTTCCTGGTGAAAGACATTGACCTTGATTTGTTCATCTCCAGGGCCATACCTGTCTGCTGTGGGTGGCAGGGGCTGGCTGAGCAGTGTGATTCGTCTGGCCACCAGACTTCAGGCTTTAGCTGGTGTCTTTGGAGGATGTCACATCCTACAACTAGCAGGTCACCCTTGGCCCCTGGGGCCTGGATCACCCTGAGAGCCAGTCAAGAGAAAAGAGTACAGCTTTCCCCACTTTTGGAACGATAAATGCACTCTGTTCATCCCCGGCTTTACGCGGGCAAAGAGAAATATGCATTAAGGAAAGAGATAACACTATTCCCTCAGCATGTTTGGCTGAAAGTGGTGAGGACAGGCCAGGGAGCGTTTACGGTGGTCGACCAGGTGCCCGCGCAGAGGCCGTGATGGCTTCAGGCCACCGAGGTGCTGGCTCATCTCCCTCTGAGCTGCTCACCAGCTTCTCCCAGGGCCACCCCGGGGGCTGCAGCACATACATCTTTAATTTTTTCAATTAACAACAATAGAGAACAAATGGAGTGGAGTTTTAATTATTCATAATTCATTTAGGAATAAAATCTTTGTAAACTAAAGGAAAGGCCAGATTACCTGTTCTTAAAAGAAGAAGAGCAGTGAAAGGGGAGAGGAAATCGACTTATTGAGATGATTTTTCCCAAGCTTTTTCTTTGGTCCATGCAGTTAGAGACCAGAGAGGTAAATGGGCAAGAAGCACCTTCTGTACTGGGGGTTCAGAGGGCTGCCTTTGATCCCCATCCTGACCTGGTCACTGTGTGGCAGCTCACTTCTGTCCTTCCTGTTCATGTGAGCTGTCCCTGCCAAAAGGCCTGAACGGATCAGAGCCGTTGGTATAGAGTCATCGCAGATCCTACCTACTGACAAGCGTTGACCAAACACTTCCAAGGCGCGCATAGGCCTTGGGTTCCAAAGTGACACTGACACACAGGACTTATGGGAAAGTCACCCAATAAACATGTGCCTCTGTCCATACATGTATATCTACATGTTACATGCATACGCATGCACCCACCTGCAGTGGCTGTGTTCCTGGGGTTAGGAGTTGTTGGTTGGGCTGCCTGGGGTTGGGGAGATGCTGGAGGGAGGGTGGTGAGATGGAAAATGTAGCCAAGGACAGAGAACTGCCTTAGAGCAGGGTTTGGTGCCTGCTTGTCCCCTGGAGATTTCTGAAGTAGGGGGTTAAAAAGAGGGACTTGGGGGAGGGTCTTGGTAGAAGAGGATGAGATCAAGAGGGCTGTTTCCTGGCATCTTCTGAGGACAGTAAAGGAGATTGCTGTGATTCTCTGGGCAAGGGCATGGGGATTAGAACCCAGGGGCCCCTGGGGCTGCCCATGTGCCTGCTGTTGTGGCTCAGTGATGCCCTCTGAGGAGAAGTTGGGCTATGGACTGCTGATGGGGCCAAAGGGAGCTATCCTCAGTGATGGAGGGAGCTGTGTGCTCCAAAGAAGCCACAGGCACCATCCACCCAACACACATTAAAGCCATAACCAGTAGCCAATGAAGCCAGATGGTGCTGGGGTAAGACCAGGGACACCTCCTCACTGCCACAGGTGACCAGTCATGACAGAGCACATCTGACATCTCTCCCACCCCGCTCCCTGACTTCTATTTCCAGAAGAGAGCAGAGAGGAGGAGAGAGACAGGCCAGTGCCCTCTCTCCCCATCCAGGCAGCCTGCCTGCTCTGGGTGGAAGTCAGGTGTACCCTGTGGGCTAGACGAGACCTCCAATAACTAAGAAAGACCAGAGACCAGTGGGATCTGCTCAAGATGTCATTAAATGACAGGACAGAATTTTGACAGAGCATGGTCGAAAGCAGCAACGGGGAAAACAATACAGCACTTTCAGGATTTTCCGTCACTGACCTGAGACTGCTCGATAAACCCTGTACGAACCAGCCCGAGAGCCTTGGTGTAGCCTTGCCAGTTGTTCCCGGTGGGCATCTGTTCTCATTGGCTCTTTCTGGATCAGTCATTAAATATTCTGAATATTACCCCCATAGACAGGTGTAATCACAATGGCAGGAGACACTGAACAAGATAGTTACAATCTGAAATGACCACAGGTATAATAAAATCATCATAATTTTAGGAATGGGCAATAATTAGGCATCGACACAGCTCTAGACCTGGAAAGGCATGGGAAGGATCAGAGATTTGGTCAGTCTTGGATAGTTCTGGCTCAGACCCAGAGATGTGAAGCAGAAAGGCCCAGATTGGGGCTGGGACGGGTTGCACGGATGGGTCATGGCAGAGCAGCACGAACCAAACCTCAAATGAGAAGCCGCACAGGCACAGACGGTCTCAGACACAGAAACCAAACGCCCTAGACCTTCTCTGCCTGATGCTCTGGGGAGATGGCATCTCAGAGGGATGAGTCTTTTTATATTCTGGAAAATAACAAAAGAATCCCAGCACTTCAAAGATCTGCCTTTTGTTCCTGGCTCCCTGGGGTTCATCCCTTTGTGGGGAGGCCATCTAGTTTCGTGTTTCGTCCAGGAAATCTGGCCTGGAGATTTCAGAGGTACCTGGTCATGGGTAGCAGGCTCTCTGTGGAGGGTCAGGGGGCCAAGATATGATGTGGGAGAGGA
This sequence comes from Vulpes lagopus, assembly GCF_018345385.1. Classification (NCBI taxonomy): domain Eukaryota; kingdom Metazoa; phylum Chordata; class Mammalia; order Carnivora; family Canidae; genus Vulpes; species Vulpes lagopus. The sequence goes on from NC_054828.1 coordinate 115,825,510, forward strand.
TTTCAGCCTGTGGGTATCATCTGTCGTGTGTGAGTGAGCAGGCTCCTGGTGAGTGGGTGACACTCTCAGAGAGCCACGGTGCTCAAGTGGCTTTCTCTAAGCAGGCCCAGTCCCTGGTTTTGCCCCATCGGGGAACAGTGTCCTGCAGTGATGTCAGGGCTCCCCCAGGCCACCTGTTTGTCAACAGCAGTATGTGAGGAGTTCTTTCAATGACCATATTAATAGAGATGAGTCGAGAAGAGTGTAGTGAAAAGATCTAGAAAAACGGTTACCAGATGGGAAATACAAGCATGATCAGTACAACAAGTGATATTGTATTGGGTTTGGTGACTGATTTTTCTTATTCCTTCTCTCTCAGGTAATAACCTCTGCTCTGGTGCAGAGCAGAGGTTTTCATTCCTCCTGGGTGTTTTGTGCTGTTCTCATCAGATCCGCTCTGGATTTTCGAGTTTTGACCTGGAGAAAATTCTCTGTTCCTGCTTCTGCACTTGCTCAGAGGTCCTTTATGAACTAAATCTTTGTTATTATGTTGCTGAGAAGCTGTGCATCCCTTGAGTCTCCTCTGCACATGGATGTGACCTGCCCTCTTTGGTAACAGACGGTGGCTTCTCTGTCTGTTGGCTCGATATTGCAATGCCTCACACCTGAAGGCTCTGCGTTCACTGGATGAACGATTCCATTCTGATTAAAGTCCAAGCTTACAATATATTCCTCCTCCTGCAGACATCGTCGTGGTATCAGTTCTCGTGCACACCAGTGAATATCTTCATTAGCATGAAACACTCAAAGGGTTCCAGTTCAACCATTTTACTTCCAGTAATATCTGGAAGTAACCCACTGGGGTTGCTTGTGGATCTGTGACACCAGCTTCTCGGAACCTTGTGCCATTAGGTCATGGCCATGACTTGTAGTGAAATCCAGGGAAATGTGTGGAGATTTCTGATTTTCTGGTATATTGGTTAGCTCCTAATGATTTGCTAGGGATTCCCAGAGGGCTTTCTTTTCCCCCCAAAACTGGTTCTGTAAGTCTAAATGTTGCCCTTTGAATCCAAAGTTATTTTAGGGAACCAGAGAACCATTTATCCAGGACCGTTGTGTCTGGATGATTCTGAATGTCGGCGAGCCAGTGAATACCCTTGAGAGGGAGGGCTGCCACTGAAGGTGTGGCAGGGCACTGTGAGATTTCCTCAGGCAGTCCTGCTTAGAAAGAAGGAAGCCTTTGCTCGTGGCTGAGATCACCAAGGCCTTACCATTATTATCTGTGAACCGTGTCTGTGCATTGCTGGCATGACTGGGACATACACCTGGGATAACAAAAACCCAAACTGCAAAACCTTGGGTTACCTGTCCACCTTTGGCATTCCATCCCTTGCCCCTGCCACCGGGTCTGGCACAGAGCAAAGGCAAGGTAGGCAAGAGAGAGACACAGCAGTGCTCAGAGATCTTGCTTTCTTTTTGAATCTCTTGCCATGATCTCAATCTCCTGCTCTTCTTGGTTTCCAAGATGCTCCCTTGAGAGGTGCCCCAGGCTATGCAACATTATTTATTATATTGATCACCTATAACATCCCCAAAGGCTCGATGTAGAGGGAAGTGACTGGTCCTAATGGCCCAATTAGGTTTATTATCTTCTGGCTCTTGATGTAATGTTTCTGCTGCAGACTGCAGCAAGGGAAAGGAGCCTGGTGGGGGGAAGGAACCAGGATGGGGAACGTGGGGACCAGAGTTGTGGCTCTAGCTTTGTTGCCAGTTTACCGCATGACCCTGGGTAGGATTTTCCTCCGCCTTGGTCTTAGTGTCCTAATTCTAAAAATAATAAAGAACATTTATTGAGTCATGGGACGGTGGGCTAAATACATTATGTGAATTATCTCATTGAAATCTCCCCACAAACCTACGAAGTACATACTGTTACTATACCAAGGCGCTGATACCGAAGGTGAGAGAGATTATGTGACTTGCCTGAGTTCTTACTGCTGGGAAGCCATAGTCTAGGTTTGAACCTAAGATGTATGAGTGTAGAGCCACCTTCTAAGGCCCTCCACTCTCCTGCCTCTTCAGCTGCTCTTCGGGGGCCCTGCTAACCTGGTAAGAGAGGCAGCACTTGCTGCGAATCCTATTGCTAACCCAACAGCTCCTGCTTCTGCGTGAGGTCCGTGAACATTGCAAAGATCCGTCCTATCCTGGATCCTGTAATTGGGACTCCAGCTAGCCCTTGCAATGTGCTGCTGGAATTCAGAATCCATTTACATTTATATTATATTTGCATTTATAGACTTTACTAAATATAATATTTACATGTAGAAACATATTTTTATTTCTTGGTGAGACTCGTTCCCCCTCATTATGCTTCTTGTCTCCCTACCTTCTGCGTTCCAGGCTGCCCCGTAGTGGCAGCTGCCTTGAACCAGCCCCCAGAGAGCCTGGCTGGAGCTGAAAGTTGGTCCTGTTTGCAGCAGTGGTCACTTGACATAAAGAGATCAGTGTGTGTGTGGAAGATCACTCTGGAGGCAATGGAGAAGAAAGCAGGGAGATGTGTTTGCCATTTATTTTGGAGGTAGAACCTTAAAGATTTTAGTCAGAGACTTATTGACTGTCATGTGTGCTCAGCTCTATGCCTTGCTCATTGAAGATTTCACTTTACTTTGGATTCTGGGAGCCTACAGTTTTCCATCAGGGTCCTCTCTTTCCCTCTCTCCCACCCCATTTGTTGGCTTAAGCAGGAGAAGTCCAATCCAGGTGCATCAGGCCAGGGACACTGTTTGTGTTGGCATTCCTGGTGTGCTTTGTGTTTGCCCCTTTGCTGCATCCTGCTACAGTATTAATGCCTCTTGAATTCAGCATGCACGTTTATCCAAATAAGGGTGCCTTTTCAAACTGAAAGAGAATCCCAGAGTCCCTGGTGACTGGTGGTGGCTGTGACAGTCCCAGATCTGCAACCTGGGGCTCCCTGTAGGGAGAGGGTGGGCGCATTGTCCTGTGTCCCCTGGAGCCTGGAGGTGGGGGCGGGACCCAGGGCTGCCAGGTGTGCTCTAATGATTGTTTTCGCTGAAGAATTTTGGACTCCGCACTATACAATTTTCATCCTTTTTGCAAAATGGATGATAATTTGGGTCTGTCTTGACTGCCGGTTTTGCATTGCTAATATTGATGGGAGGAGGATTTTGCCCAAGTTCTCTTAAAATATGAGAATTTCAGTCCAAAATATGTGAATTTTTAATTGCAAGCCTGGCAGCCCTGGGTGGGTTTTGTGTGCAGCATCTGTTCCTTCCTCCGTGCTCCTCCTGCAGCCTCTGCCTCCCTTCTCTTTTCCTTTCAAGCCTTTTTTCCTGGGCTGGGGCTATCCCTGGGTTTTCCTGGCACCAGGGCCGGTGCAGGCCTTCCCTGGGCAGCAGACTCCCTTCCTGCCCCAGCGCGGGCCCCGCAGCCACGCATTGCCTCCGTCTCTACTACAAATGCTATTTTCCAGGGGGCTCTTAACCAAGTCGCGCACATTTGTCTGGGCTTGGAAGCCGGCATCCTGGGCGAGGTCCCGGCCCTCACACTGCCTGTGGTTCTGGGCGAAATCTCATTACTGTCAGTTGGGCCATTCTTCCCGCTTGAGAAACTAGGCGGTCGGCTGGCTCCGATGCCGTTTATTTGTCATGTTTGCATTGCAGGGGCAGCGACTGTTAAAAGAAACACCCTCTTCTCCTCTGATCCTGCCCACCCCGCTCGTGATCAAACACGGCATGTGCTGGTGCTGTCAGGAAGCCTGAGAATGTACGTTTTTCCTGAGCGCCTTAGCTTTACACAGCAACGTGGGCTGACATTTAAAATTAATCTACGCGGTAAAGTTATTAACGTTTGAATGTTAGCGCTGGAATATCCACGGTGACCTCTCCTCCCAGGCTGGTGTTTGTTTGATAAGGATTCCCAGCCCGTGTCAGAGCCGAGAGCAACACAGTCATACTTGCTTTTTATTAATTCTGATACTGGGTCTCACCTTGGGAGATCTCCAGGAGCTCTGTAGGAGCGCTCGGATTTCTCCAGGAGGGAGCCGGAGGAGCCAGTCTATGCCAGCTAGCCGTCCCCTCCCCAGACAGACATTGGACACCCAGAGAAGAAAGCAACGGGATTTTTGAGCCGCTCTGGGGCTTTTAGTTGAACACACAGGTTCTCAAAGTTCTAGGGCACGAGCTCTTACACACTCACTTCTAGATGTCCAGGAGAGTGTGCTATTGCATGTCACGGCAATTGACAATCAGCTGGCCAATGTCTATCCAACCGTGACCCGAGGAAAGGCTGGCTCAGCCTGTCCACTACGTGGTTTAAGGGGCGTAAGTTAGCCTCTGGGTGACTTACGGTTAATGGAGTTATGAAATAGACTTAGGGAGCGTGTCCACTAACTTTTCTGGCAGGCGAGAGAGTCAAGGCAGGAAAGGCATTCTAGAAGGTGGAACAGCATTAATAAAATGGTGCTGAGGGGGATCCCTGGGTGGCGCAGCGGTTTGGCGCCTGCCTTTGGCCCAGGGTGCGATCCTGGAGACCCGGGATCGAATCCCACGTCGGGCTCCCGGTGCATGAGCCTGCTTCTCCCTCTGCCTATGTCTCTGCCTCTCTCTCTCTCTCTGTGACTATCATAAGTAAATAAATAAAAAATAATAAAAGATTTAAAAAAAATAAATAAAATGGTGCTGAGAAGAAAGGGGCAAGTAGGGGATGTGATGTAGCTAGAACAGGGTTTCTGTACGGGAGCGTGATATCAGTAAAGGGAATCCTCACTGAAGCTGGGTCTGGAGGCTTGGCAGCGGGAGCTCTCACACGCTACCTGCCCTACCTCAATTGCAAATCCAACAGGAAGAGAGGGACCTCGCAAGTCCCTACTGCTTTAGCTACTACTTTGCTGTCACAGCAGGTGGAAGAAAGGTTTCCTCCTGCCCCAGCAACAGCCCAGCCAATGAGAGGCTGCCATAACCTAGCCAATGAAAAGCCAATGAAACTTTACTTTGAACTCCCAGTTTGCGCCAATGGGCTTTTAGTTTATAACAGCCCGCCCAGGGCGCTGCTCTACAAAAGAGCGCTCCTGTCCTGGGTTGGACACACCTGTCCAATGGTTTTTGGCATAGCTTCCTTATCTTGGGTTGTAATTCTCTGCTATTCCTGAATAAACCTGTTATTTTTAAATTATATATATATTTTTTGCTGGTGGAATAACTGGTGGTTTATTTTTTTAAGGTTAAGAGGAGCCGTTACAGGAGGAAAGTGGAGAGTTTTGCAAGAACCTGCTCTCAGGGAACCCTAAAGCCAGTCTAAGTGGAGAGTCTTTTTGAGGGGTTCTAAGCAAGCCGGTGTCATAGTCATGACTGCACTTGCCGAGGATTAATGTGGCAGCAGGTTGGAGGATCCGCTGGAGGGGGACACCGCACCCGCCAAGGCCAGCGACGTTCTTGCCATGAGTTTTCCGCCTCCCTCGTCTCTGCGCCTCTGCTGCTGTGTTTCTTCCTGCAGCGGCCACTTGGCCTCCTCCTCCTTCATCTGCACAGCCTGCCCCTTGGTGTTCCAGCGTGCTGGCCTCTGGGGACTATCCTTCTTAGTCGGCACTGCTTCTGGTGCTGCTGTCCCCGCCACAACGACAGGGCTGTGCTATCTGCACCTGTGAACCACCCTGGAAGGCTCAGAACTTGGTTCTACGGCCAACTTCCCCCGACTTCAGAGGATGCCTGGTCCCTGCTCCTTCTGCGTTCTTTGCACCATGCTTGCACTTGCCCCTTCTTCTTGGATCTCCAAACTTGTTAACATCGCCTGCATTTCTGCCACCATCCCTGGGTTCATAGTCTTTATGTCCCTTGCATGCCGTCCTTCCCTTTTACCTCTGCCTGTAGAAATCCGTCCGGGACCCCCATCATATTCACAAGTCAGCTGCTCTCCTCTGTGATCTCCATGACCTTTCACTTGCTGTGTTTCAGTTGGGTGGGGGGTGGCAGGGTATATGCCTCTCATCTCTCCAGGGTGCGTGTGGGTTAAGGCTCTGTGACTGTGTGGCCCTTCAGGGGACCTGGCTCTCCCCTGAATATAAGAGGTGGGTGTCACTGTAAATGGGGGTCATACCTTCTCCTGCTCATCATGATTCTATGAGGCAAGACCCTCAAAACAAATGAGACCCCTAGGTGGCTCTCGGCGTGACAGGCTGTTTCCCAGGAGGGAGCTGGCCAGGATGGGTGGGATTCCTGGGAGTGTGAACTTTGTGGCCTTGGATTTCCCAATCTCTCCCTCCATGTTTACCCACTTGATTCTCTCAGTGTGCAGTAGAGACTTTGTGAAGAAGTCATTTCAGCTGAACTTAAGGAGGTCGGGGCGGGGTGGTGGTGGTGTCTGCTGCTCGGGTGACACCAGAAGCTCCTGGGCTGGGTGCAGGGTGTCACCCGAGCAGCAGGGTGAGGCATCCCTGAGGCGGGCAGAGTTGGCAGGTGGCCCGGATCTCTGTCACCAGCCCTCTCCCAAGATCCCTTCTCAGAGAAGAACTTGCAAAGTGCCAGGTGTTGTTTTACTGAAAAAGGTGATTCCCTTACAGCAGAATCAATGTGGCTTCTTGAAGATCAGGAGCTGTGTCTATGTCATCTTACTTGAGCCCAGAGCCCAAGCACTGAGCCTCTCTCAGAGCTGGCTCAATAAATACCTTTTATTTTCTTCTCATCTTTCTTCCCTCGCCTCTTTCTCCCATCCACAGAAACACACTGATTGTGGGATGAATATAATTTATCAGTTTGAAAGTGAAGATGCAGGGAGAAATGAAAGTCTGTGCACTTCTGTTGTTGATGGTTCTGTGCTCGTGTGTGTTGATGTGCGAGTGTGTGCGTACTGGTATGTGAGCGTGTATCCATGTGCATTGTGTGTGAGTGTGCACGTGTGTATGTTGGTGTGTAGGAAGCAGGGAAACTAGAAAACAGGTGCCTGGGGGCAAGTTTCATGACCAGGTGGGGAGGAGCAGTGAGCGCCCGCCCTGGACAACAGCCATCTATCTTCACCGTCTAGTTTGTCTCTGTCCTTGAGACATTGTCCAGCCCTTGGCCAGAGTCTGCTTTTCTGGCCTGTGATCCTGATGCAGCTGAGGGGCTGCAGGCATGAGGAGGGGTTCATTTGGGAGGGAGCAGGTGCTTCCTCTCCCCATGTCCGCCAAATCTTTCTTCGTTAACCAGCACGTTTTGTTTCTATTCAACAACAGGCTGTCTCACCTGTGGCCCTGCCCTCCTCTTTGTGTCCGTCATAAAGACCCCAGCTGTGTGACCTCAAGTGTTTCCTGGAGGGAGCTGCTGCATTCTGCAGGTAAGGATGGTGGCTTCCACAACCCCTCCTCCCTGCTCAGCACTGAGCTGTGTAAATGCCAAGGCCCGCCCCTTAAAAAGAAAAGGTTCTAATAGGAAACGTTCCTATCCATTTCCATGCTGCTCTGGAAGACGTTCAATAAAAATAGCTTTAAGGCTTTAATACTTAACGCTTTAAGATTTCTCTTATAGTGCTGTGACCAAATTAAAAAAAATCCCATTTTGCATGAAGATAAAATGATCCAAGTTATTCTATAAAATATATAACAGTATGGTTATATATTTATTTGTATACATACATAGAAACACACAAAGAGTCACTGAGGTCCAGAATGTATGTACGTTGTGTTAGCCATCAGCAGGCTCAACAGATCCTAAAGCATGCGACCAGTAAGCAGAAGGCCTTGATTCCATCTTAGGCCCTGACAACAATCCAGTGACTGGTTCAGTTGTGAAGTTTCCTTTTAAAATGAGAGCTGTATTTTTTTTTTTTTTTACGGTGCTTATTTATATATTTATTTTGTTGTGGCACACTGGAGAATCAGGGGGGCCTTGTGAATCCATGCAAGCGTAGCCTGACATGGAGATATGTTAATTAGTTATTTAATATGGCTACAGTTATTTCCCAAGGAAAAAAAATCCACAAACACAACAAGTAATTGCTATTAATCTTAATTATTATAATAACCTTCCTATAAACAATAACTGTCTGGCTACCCTATCACGTGTTTATTTCATTACTGACAAGAGAGATCTTTAAAATCTCATGATAAATTAATGCTTTTACCATTAGCTTCAGTATGTTGGCCATGGGGAAGAAAAATGATTGCACAGTTTACAAAGCTGTTGAAAAAAATTCTTCCGCTCTAGCTCTAATATTCTAGATTTCTCATCCTAATATAATTCTTAATTTTTTATTTCCTTTTCTCCAAATCTCTTCCCAGTTTTGACTTTCTCTGTTTAAATGGCTTTTGTTTCCTAATTGCCCTGAGTGAATGCATGTGTCTGTTTTGTAATGATGTTTACAAGAATCCTCAAAGGATTCAGTGATTCATCTCTGATACAAATGTCAGTGTTGTTGATGGGTTATTTTTTTGCCTCAGGCCACAGTAGATCATGCTTAGCCTTGTCTGGAATAACTAAAGGATGTGTTTATTTAGCACCTCCGTAAATGAACAGAAAGGTTAAAACACCTGCCCAGAGATACCCAGTGAATCAGTCATGGAAACATGGCCACGGTGGACATATGTGTGGGTTGCCAAGTGTTGAATCCCAGACTATCACCACCACAACCTGTAGATAAGCAAAGCTGAGGCTGTTGCTTACCATGACAAGAGAGTGCCAGCTGTACAGAGTTTAGTTGCATCTTGCTGGGTTAAGAGCAGACTTGGAATATTTAATGAAACTTTCAAGTCTAGCTTAAGGTAGATCTTTAAATGCAGAAGCTTGGTTAGGATTAGGTAAGAATCATGATTTAATAGGTTAGGATTGGTGAACACACCAAGGTGAGGAGTTTGAAGAGAGGGATTCAAAGGGTCTTGGGGTATTTAACTGCCACTGATGCTTTCCATTCAAGAGCGGAGTCTTTCAGAAAGTTCCTGGTTTGAACGACTTTTACCTTCTGAGTAAGAATGTCCTGGAAAACTAAAGTCATCTTAAGCTAGATAGTGAATTGCATGGATGGTTTGATTTTGCTTTACTATGTAGGGTATTTATTTATTCATTTAGTGATTTTTTTACGCATCTTTAGTAATATCTCATGATGAGATGTTTGTTGACTTTGTACTTATATCACCAGGCTACTGGCTATTTTATATTAGCTGTGAGCTTAGCCCTGGCTGTTCCCTCCCCTACCCCAGAGATACTGAACACTTTGAAATGGAAACAAAATTGCAGCCCCTCTTGACCTTGAGCCATCCAGTCAGAGTTGACATTCCCAGAAATACTACCCTGTGCAAGAGAAAGCCAGAGGTACTCTAGGTGAAATTACTCATTGAGACCCTGTCTCCCTGGACTTGGAGAGACTCGTGGGGGATACTTGGGCTAGAGTATTTTTTAATTATTTTTATAAATTTATTTTTTATTGGTGTTCAATTTGCCAACATATAGAATAACACCCAGGGCTCATCCCGTCAAGTGCCTACCTCAGTGCCCATCACCGAGTCACCCCCAGCCCCTGCCCACCTCCCCTTCCATCACCCCTACCTCGTTCGTTTCCCAGAGTTAGGAGTCTTCCAACCTTTGAACCAGTGGTCTCAGTCAGTGTGCCTTGGTGCGCTAGAAAGACAATTGTGAACCCTTACAGGGAAGCAGCCAGCATAGTGAATAAGGTATAAAATTAACTTGTAACAACCCACTGTGGTGGGACACAGTGCAGAGAGAGAGTAGAACTTGATGCCAGAGTGATAGCATCCTAACACATCTGTGCCATAGAGTGATCACATGTACACTGCAAAAAGCAAGTAATTTGCCTCCTTTATATGTAAAAGAGCAAGTAAATTGATCTAGTCACGCAGTGACACAATGCTGAAATGAATAGTGTGACAATTTGCGTGGAACGTAGTCCCTTCAATTGCACGGGCAAAAATTCTGACATTTGAAAGTATGCTGTAAACACGAAAATTAGAGAATGCTGCTTCAAACAGTCTGTTAACATATTAGTTAGGTTAACCTAGTTCTTGACATATACTGTCCCACCTGCAATGGCTCAACACAATAAAGGTTTATTTCTCTCTCAAGCCACAGTCCACTTTGGGTGCTCCTGGTTGGCAGGTGATGTATCTCCAAATGGTGGTTCAGGGAGTCAGACATTGTCCATGTTTAGACTCCATCATTCCCTAAGACCTCAGAGTTCTGCTTCCAGCTGGCAGAAGGGGAAGAGGAAAGTGGAGATGAAAATACCTACTTCTGCGATGCCTGGGTGGCTCAGCGGTTGAGCGTCTGCCTTCAGCTCAGGGCATGATCCTGGGATCTGGGATCAAGTCCCACATCAGGCTCCTTGTGGGGAGTCTGCTTCTCCCTCTGCCTATGTCTCTGCCTCTCTCTGTCTCTCTCTCTCTGTCTCTCTCTCTCTGTCTTTCATAAATAAATAAAATCTTTTTTTACAAAAAGAAAATACCCACTTCTAAGAAACCCCAACCTGAAAGCAGTGTACATCTCTTCCATGCACATTCCTTTGGAAAGAGTGGGGACATATTTAAATGAAAGGGAGGGAGGTGCTGGGAAGTGCAGTCTGGGTCTTGACAGCCACCTCCCAGTGACATTCTTACAGTAGAAGGGGCAGCATGATCTAGTGGACAGGTAGTTTTCACTACCACAATCTGTCCCCCGGATGCTTGAAGTCTGTGCACACCCTTCTCATATTCTAACCACCCTCACTTCTCCCAATGCATCCAGCTCAAGTCCCTGGAATTTGAACAATTAAGCCTGTGTGTGGCTCATTGTGACCTAGAAACCAGTGGACCAAAAGACAAGGCGATCTGCCCCCCACCCCTCAGCGTAGACGGTGGAGCAGAGGCAGCATATGCACAGCAAATGTTACCATTCACAAGAGGGAGAGTGGAGGACACAGCACACGGTGGACCATTGTGGAAGGTCCTGGCCAGCTGTGGGGAAGTCCCTTGGTGAGCCCTTGTTCTACTTGCTCAAGGAGGAACTCTCTTGTCAACTCTTCCCGTGGCCCCCTCCATTCTCTGGAAGGTTTCTCTTTGCCCATCACCCTTTATCTGAGCACAGATGATGTGTTAACTGGGCAGTGTTCCTTCCTTGCTTCTTCCTGGTGCGAGCTGAGTGAGGGGATTGAGGATTCCTTAATAATCAATCACCAGCTTTTTCTTAAGGCCGGGATTATAGTTTTCTTGGTAATATAATTTTGTCAAAAACTCAACAGGCTTTTGATCTTCTTGCTTATTTACGGTTTCATGTGCTCATAACTTCACCCAAAGTTCCTTGCTAGATATAATTGTTAAGCCAGCCTTATTTATATGCACATTTTTCTTCGTGTTTCTGTCTCAGCATGATGGCAGCTACCTTGAGACCATCCAAAACAATAGGCGTGCGTGGGATGACAGCATCCTTAATTTATTCTTTGCCACAGGATTGAGTTCTCCTGCTTACCTGAGAGATTCTAATGGACCTTAGGGACTGATAGCTTGCTTTAGTCTTATATCAGCTATTGTTTGGGGTGATGCAGGTGGGCCCTGATTTCTGGGTTCTTACTATTCCTTTTAATTTTTTGTTTGCAAACCAGCCAATATTTTTCCTCAGCTCCTACCTTTTTGTTATCCTTTTTTAATGCAGGAAGGAGCAACCAACACACAGTAACATTGTGGCTCTTTCCAACCATTTCCCTTACGCCATAAACATAGTGGGCACTTGGTCTGCCTTCCAAGTAGGAAGGCAGCAATAAGTTTTGGGTGTTTTGCCATGCACACTGTGGGTTTCCATCTTTCCAGCCTCTAGGATCTATAGCTTTACTTCCTGCTGCCCCACCACTAGGGGGACAGCACATACTTTATATTTTTGTTACTGTGGCTCACCACTTGTTCTGCTCAGTTGGCCTTCTTTCTCTGTGTCACCATCCATTCTAGGCCACACTCTGTCTGAACCCAAGTTTTGGGGCTTGTTGTGGTCTTTCAAATGCTCTTGGCATTTTTGTGATGAGTTTCATTTGATTATTAGTCACAAATTATGGGTAATTTTTCAATTGATCTTTTCTGCTTACAAAGTGTGTCATTAATTAACACTATAGCTAAGCTGTGGCATTCTGAAAATGAATGGAGACAGACTCCGAGTGTGAGCTTCTCATGACGGCTCAATTCTGACTGGTTGAATTTCCATGGGGACGGATTGATTTTAACATCAGTAGGGGAAGCACATTCATAAGGGGACAGGTTGCAGCCACCGTTGGTGTAGTGAAATCAGGTGGTGCCCATTTTCTATGTCATGTAGTACACACTAGGATTAAAATGTTTTTCTAGCATTTTAATGTTAGAAAATAAATAACTGAGTATGTCCAGTTCAATGGAGAAAATTCCACTGAACATAAAACATTTATATTCTGTGTTTATTGTAGTCCAGCTTTTGGTAACTTGTATATATTGGAGATGTGTGGCATGATGTTTTGATATACATTGTGAACTGATTACCACAATTAAGCTAATTAACACATCCATCATCTTGCTTAGTTACCTTGTATGTGCATGTGGTGAGAAAACAAGATCTATTCTCTTAGCAAATGTCAAATATACAATACATATATATAATAATTGTATTATATTAACTCTAGTCACCAGAATGGACATTAGATCCCCAGAACTCAGTCATCTTAAGTTTGTAAACTTTGGCTGACATCTCCCCTTTATCCTCACCCCTCAATACCTGGCAACCACTGTTTTACTCTGTTTCTCTGAGTTCAGCTGTGTTCACATTTTATAGTTAGGCCAGGAAGATATTTAGTGAAATCTAGTTTTATGGTAGAACTTTGTGTGTTCCTGGAGTCCCACTTAGTTGAGCCAGCCAATGTGCAGAGACAGCTGGGGTAGAATTTTTGTCAGTGATTCATGGTACCCAGGTAAGTTGGAGAGACCTGTATTGGTCAGGATGGGCTGTGTTATGCTGCAGCCACGAGTACTACCCTCAACTCTCAGTGAGCTGACCTAGAAAAGGTAATTTTTCACTCACATCACTGTCTGACGTGGGTTGGGAGGCTAGACTGGCAGCTCTGCCTCAGGCAGTGACTGAGGTAGCTGGACTTCCTCCTTATCATGCTGCCAATTCCAGTGCATGGCCCCCCACTTACAGTGGAGAAGGAGAGGGCATGCACAATTGTTCTGGAGTTTTATGGCCAACACCGAAAATCTTAAACATAATTTCTGCTCACAACCCACATCACCTGGCCCCAATGTAACTGCATGGAAGTCTGGAAAATGTAGGCTTCCCATGGGTAGAGGAAAGGGAAATGAGATGAGCCCTAAGCCAGTTTCTGCTTTAGAATCATAATGGCATCCCTGTAAATGTAATGTGGGGAGAGGTAACAAGGCCAAGGGAACTGGGAGGGGGATGGACCATGTCATAAATGGACTGGCTGTAGGACTGACTTCATGTTGGATGTGGGAATTCCTGCTTTGTGCTGAGCTTCTGAGAGAAAGGTAGAGGGCTGATTTTGACTGGAGTGGGAAAGAGATACAAGAGTCTATTGCGTATAAACCCTTGCTCCTGTCTCTCCCCTGTCCCCAGTTTTAGTTTTATCCATCATGAAAAATTGGTCTTTCACATACTGACACCATTTTGAGCCTGCCAAATGGCGGCCCCACAGCCATGACAATATAGAGGTAGATAGGTTCTATTTGTTTGCCTATAGCAAGATTAAGATTTCCTCCACTTCCCTTAAACATATTCCTGTTTATTTTCTAAGGTGAGTGCATTGTGAATGCCTGTACAGAGTGTTCTCAAGTGGAAATGGGGCTATTGGTTATTAGTTGATGAACTTGAGTCCTTCTGGTAACTAAAAGGATATTTAGCCAATAAACACACGAAAAGATGCTCCACATCACTAGGGAAATCATTAGGGAAATGAAAATAAAAATTACAGTGAGATACCATGCTGTACACATTGGGATGGCTATTATAAAAATACATATATATAATATATATATATTTATATAAAACATATATATATATGAAAACAACAAGTGTTGGGGAAGATGTGGAAAAAATGGAATCCTTAGGTACTGCTGGTAGGAATGTAAAATGGTGTGGTCTCTATGGAAAATGGCATGAAAATTCCTCAAAAAATTAAAAATATAATTACCATATGATATAGCAATTCTACTTTTGAGTTTATACCCAAAAGAAATGAAAACAGGGACTCGAACAGATATTCATACACCTATGTTCGTAGCAGAAATTCACAATAGTTACAAGGAGGAAGTGACCTGCATATCCATTGCAGATCAAAGGATAAACAAAATGTGGCATATGCATACAATGCAATGTTATTCAGCCTTAACAATAAGGGCTATTCTTATTTTTTAAAGATTTTATTTATTATTTGGCAGAGAGAGAGAGAGAGAGAGAGAGAGAGAGAGTACACATAAGCAGAGGGAGGAGCAGAGGGAGAGGGAGAGAAAAAGGTTTCCCTCTGAGCAGGGAGCCTGATGTGGGGCTCTATCCCAGGACCCTGGGATCATGACCAGATGCTTAACCAACTGAACTATCCAGGCTCCCCAAAAAGGAGGAATGTCTGACACAGGATGTAGCGTGGATGAACTGTGAAGACATTGTGCTGAGTGAAATAAGCCAGTCATAAAAAGACAAATACTGTATGATACCACTGATATGAGGTGCTTAGAGCAGTCAAATTCATACAGAAAGTAGCATAGTGAGTGCCAGGGATGGGGGAGGGGGAATGGAGAGTTTAGTGTTAGTGGGATATAGGGTCTCAACTGAGGAAGATGAAAAAGTTCTGGAGATGGACAGTGGGATGATTCCACCCTAATATGAATGTCCTCAATCCTTTGAAGTGTACACTCAAAAATGGTAAATGTGATGTTATATGTATCTTACCACACTTAAAAGACATTTCCCTAATTTTCTATCATCTAAACATGTGTGGAGTCTGAGAGAGGAGTGGTTAGGTAGGTTCTGGATAAGGATGGCTTCTAGTGAAGCCATCCATTTTTGGTTGGTTCCCCCTCCACCCCCCTAAAGCTGGCCCACCTGTAAACAGAGCTCAGTCTGTTTCTGCTTCCATCTGAAGGGTGTAAGGGTCTCCTCCTATGGCTGTAGATGTGCGCTGGAGGGGAGGTACCGGTGCGGTAGTAGTGGGTGGCAGGTGCTTGAGCCATCTGCTCCTGCAGGCTTCCTTGTGCTCATGGCTGCTTGTGTTTCCAGATGTACCACTTAGATCTTACTGTGTGGATCGCTACTATGCCCATGTGACCTGCGGATCGGTTTATAGTGGGTGATTCCTCCTGCATGGTCTTCTGGAGGCCACAGGAGCAGATTTTCTGTCTCTGCTATGGCCCAGTGTCACTCCAGAAAGTACTTTTTGAGTGGTGTTTACTCCTCTGCTGCAGGTGGCATAGTCTTGCTCCAGAGCTCCAAGTAACTATGCTGGGACTCTTCTGTCAGAGTTTGCTGTAAATGTCACATGACATCTTTCCCCTTCCCTTGAACAGAGTGGTAAGTCAAGATAGATGAAGGTACATATCAGGGAAAAACAGGTAAAAAAGATGGGGGAGTGGCCTCTTGAGATCAGGACTGGTGGGGGGGGGGAGATGCAGAAGGAGATTGCTGTCTCCCTCTCAAGTGTTAGTTCTATGTGAGTTTTATTCATGTCATGTCTATATAGTATTTTGATACAAGTAAGCATTAGTTGAAAACAAATATAATCACCTCTTCTCTGTGATCTGGGCATCATTTACTCACGCACTCGTGCCAGCCTTTATTCATTTGTTCAGACATTCAATAAATATTTCTTGAGCTCCTTTCTCCTCTGGGCCAGACGTTGGGCTGGATACAGGGGATGGAAGGTGAAGGATCATGGTCTCTCACCTTCGTGCAGTTTGGGGCTTAACTGGAGTACAGACAACCTGGGATGATCAGTGCTGTATCCGATACAAGCACTGAGAACGGAGCGCCCAGTTCTGGGGAATCTTCCCTTGGTGGCTTCTGGAAGAGTGCTCCTACCCCCAGTCTTCATTGAGGCACCCCAGATATGACAGTCCTGTGGTGTTTTCCTGTCTGGTGTCTTGTGAATTGTCACTGGAGGAACTGAGCTGGGGGCCGCTCTGGGGCACTGCCCTCAGATGATCCAGATAGTTGCAGACTCTCGCTTGCTGTGTGTCCCAGGTGTGGGGTAAAGGGCCAGGTAGAGGAGGAAGAATGGACTGAGCCGAGAAGGAGGGACAGTGGGGGCAGGAGAGATGAGACTGAGGCCGCCACTGAGAGATTGCCGGGGAGAAAGAGAAGGACTTGTCTTTAGACATTGTTTTCAAGTACCGTTGAAGTGGTTTCTTCGTTTTTATTTTCCATCTTGATGGAAATTTTGTTATTTTTACGCTGTCACAGAACAAATGGAGCTGTGACTTGGAGATCACAATGTATATAGCTGTTTTGATGTACTTTTGACAGTTCTATCACATTTCTGACAGGCACTACTTTTTTCTCCCCTGGGATATCAGGAGTGGGGAGACGGGCTTCTCAGATGCTCTACTTAGGCTCAGGGTGACATCCATGCGTGAAGCCTTGTGGGGTCATGGGGGAGCTTCCAAGAAGCCAGTCCCAGATACTGGGGACCCCAGGAGTGAGGACACAGCTCCTGTGAAGGGGCAAGCAGGGAGTGAGCTCTCGGAGGAGGCAGAGGTGGGCTCTTGGGACGTGGAGTCGTCAGGATCAACCTCTTGGCAGAAACGCAAGTCACAGTCACCAGAGAAAGAGGGAATCCATGAGCCGAGTGAGGGGTGGCCATGGCAGGTCCTGTGTGGAGACATGAGAAGAACAAGTTGATGGTGGGTAGTGAGGTCAGGGGGCACCAGCACGCTCTGAAAAACTGCAGGTTAAGGCTGGAACCTCGGCTGTCTACATGGGCTGTCCTGAATATCCTGGGCCTGGTTTCCTGTGGAATGAGCACATGTGAGGCCTGGAGCAGGCAGGGAAGGGGGGGTTCCTCAGGCAGAAAGGCCCTCTTGACATGCCCACTAAGAAGCAGACTGCTGTGCCACATCTTTGAAGCTTCCCCGGTCACCTTGCACCAGTTCATTGGCCACTTTCTTCTTTGATTCCTCACTGAAGCCCACAAATGCTTCCACAACATGTTATTGTAAATAATAATAATTGCTGATAAAGTGCTCACTATGTGCCAACCTCTTCTGCCTTATTTAGCTCCCACAGCCATGCTATGAGGTCAGAACAGAGGCTTACAGAGGTCAGGTTCACTGTTTTATATTTGTTTCATTTGTGCCACTGGGAGCCCACGCAGGTGTCGGCCGTGTCTTTTTCACCTTTACATACTGGGGCATGAAGCCGCTTGCTTGTTCAGTGATTGAGTGTGAGAGCACGTGGACTGAAGTCAGGCACTAGCCCTTCTCTAGAGAAAACATTGTCCAACTTGGTTTCTACTGGTTTTACATCTCATATTCTATGTTCTGAATCATTCAAGCAGCCTCCTGACCTATGAATTGGCCCTGAGGTCTGGAGAGATCTTTCTAAATGCCAAGATGAAGTAGATTTTCCAGAACTCCTGGAAGGAGAGTCTGTCATCAACTGTTGACAAAAGTATTCAACCTAGAGGAAATCCCGGCCTCAGCTTGTCCATTCTCTGAGGTCTTTAGGGATGGGGTAAGGAATGGCTTCCAGGTCTAAAGAACCATTTCTAATGTTCATGATCATGGTATAAAGTTATCTTTATCTGTTCTTATGCTCTGTAGAATGGCCATGCTGTGGCTTGTAGAAACCCCTTTCATTTATTCAATACTAGCCTGGACACCCCATAAGTACCAAGCACTGTGGTTAAGGTTTACAGGGTTTACACAAGACAAGTCAATGCGGGACATGTGCTACGATACCCTCTTCTCCTAAGAGGAGGCATAGAATAACAGGACTCAGGAGCCAGGATGCTCGGGTTCAAGTCCTGCTTCCGACCTGTGCAGGCCATCTGGCCTTGGGAAAATTGCATCCTCTGTGCCTTGTCTCCATCAATACAGAGCCATTTTCATACCATATGGGGTTTTATTTATTTTTATTATTTATTTATTAATTATTTATTTTTTAAAAAGATTTTATTTATTTATTCATGAGAGACACAGAGACAGAGAAGCAGAGACACAGGCAGAAGGAGAAGCAGGCTTCATGCAGGGAGCCCGACATGGGACTCTATCCGGTCTCCAGGATCACGCCCTGGGCCGAAGGCAGATGCCCAACCGCTGAGCCACCCAGGCATCCCCCAAATGGCCAAATTTCTATTCCTCTTTTTTTTAAAAAAATATTTTATTTATTTATGATAGACATAGAGAGAGAGAGCCAGAGACACAGGCAGAAGGAGAAGCAGGCTCCATGCAGGGAGCCTGGTGTGGGACTTGATCCTGGGACTCCAGGATCACTCCCTGGGCTGAAGACAATCGCTCAACTGCTGAGCCACCCAGGCATCCTGCGTTTTAGTTTTTAAAAATTTTATTGAAATACAACATGCATATAGACATGTGTACAAATTCAAGTGTATGGCTGATTGGATTTTCAGAGTGAACACACTCAGAATGCCAGCACCCAAAATGTCTGCAGTGCCTCAGAAACCTCCCTCATGCCTCCTTAGAGCAGGAGAAGATTCACTACTCCCCACCCCAAGGATAGCCACAAACCTCACTTCTAACTCCATAGGGTAATGAGTTGTGCCCGTTTGTGAACTTTACACAGAATCATACGAAAGGTGGTCTTTGGTGGTTAGTGTCTTTTTCCCAACATCATGTTTGTGAGATTCCTCTATATTGTTATATGTGATTGTAGTTATTCATTTCCACTTAATTATTTAATAATTCCCATTTACAGGAAGGTTCCAGGACCACAGTGCTGCTATGGTCCATGTCCTCCGGTGCACGTATGCATACATTTCTGTTGGGTACATACCTAGGAGTGGAATGGCTGGGTCATAAAATATACGTGTGTTCAGCTTTAGTCGATATGCTGAACACTTTTCCGCGGCACTTGTACAACCAACAGTGAGGGAGATTCTCGGCTGCCCCATGTCCATATTAACACATGAGGTTTTCCTTTTCATTGTAGCCCTTCTGGGGGGTGCACGGTGGTGCTGTGTTGGAGGTACAGTTTGCACACCACGAGGTCATTTGGATAATTAGTTACACTGATGTATGAAAAGCAGCTAGTGCCTGCAGAGTGAGCCTGTGTCATCGTTTGTCCAAGCTCAGGCATCTTGGGAGGTGAGGGATGTCCCCAGGCGCCACCTCCCTTCAAGAAGTCACAGTACACTTTTCCTGACTCCCCTCTTTCAGCATAAGCTGTGGTGTCTGGGCTTTGAAGTTGTCAGTGATTGCAGCCAAGATTCTTGGAACTGAGTGATTGAGGAGTCCAGGATCCCTGGTGACTGAATGATGAGACAGACACTTTGCTTCCCAGAATCTCTTAATGACTGGTTCCCCCGGAGGGATTTCTCCTCTGACTACCTACCTGGCTCCCACTAAGAGATGGGCAGGGAAGTGCTGGACCAGGTGCTAAGTTATGATTTAGGGCTTTTCTTCCTAGGATGCCGCACACTCGAGTCAGCATTAGGTGCAGTCTGTACCATCCAGGTGTCTCCTGTTGCACAGGTATTGGGACTGGGCAGGGGCAGGTGAGGGCACCAGGCTTCTGTGGAGAAGGTCACTGTGGGAACTGTGATGACAGCCTGCTTCCCCAGAGTCCTCCTTTAGGTTTCAAAGACATCCTACACTCCTTTATCCCCACGTGCAGCCAGCGGCCAAGACTGGTCTGTATTATGTTCTAATTGTCTTACATCCATTCTTGCAGTCTCTGCCTTGTGCCTGGACCTTTGGAATAGCCACAAGCTGCTTCCAGAGAGCTCTCTCCAAGAGAACCTGACTGTATTAGTTTGCTAGGGCCACTATAACAAAGTACTCTGGCCTGGGGTCTCTCTGGAGGCCGGAAGTCTAAAATCAAGGGGTTGGCAAAGTTGGTGCCCTCTGAGGCCTCTCTCCTTGGCTTGTAGATGGCTGCCTGCTTTGTGAGTCCTTGTGTAGTTGTGCATAGGTGCCCTAATCTCTTCTTCTTATCAATATTAGCCATATTATGATTACAGCCCACTCATGTGACACCATTTGACCCTAATCACCTTTTTTGCAGACCTTATCTCCAAATACAGTCAATATTCTGAGGTGCTGGTGGTTAGCAGCACCAACATAGGAATTTAAGGCAAGGACACAAGCTTCAACCTGAAATGCTAAATGATACATTTTTCTACCTGTGACATGTCTCCCCAAACATGATTTTTGTTTTGCTCTCTTGCCTTTGCTCCTGTTGTTCTCCTGGTTGTAGGTAATTCCCTTTATCTCTATGTCCAGAGACCTGAGCTCTGTCCCCATGTCCACCAGGGAGCCTTTGGTCCTCACATACTGCTCTCCATGCACATCTGTCATGCTTTCCATCTGTTTCATGAGACTGAACACTTAATCCCAGTTTTCTTCTGTTCTTTCTTGTTTTATAGAGCATGTTGTGTCTATTCAACTTTACTCTGTGCTCCTTGAGGACCAAACTCATGTTTTTCATTTGCCTTTGCATCTATTTCATGTCAGGCATGCAGCTGGTGATAAATAATATTGTTGATTGGTTGAAAACTGCTTTCTGTGTGCTGTGAGAGGAGCTCCTTAAATGCTAAGCAAAATACCTCTTCCGTGGGGGTGGAAGGCTGCCGTCATCCTTGACTGGCTTTAGGAGCCTGTGGCAAAGTCATTTTCACTTTAAGAGGCAATGAATTCAGGGACCTGGGAAAAGTTTAAACACGAGTCTTAAATTATTTGCTTAGCTTTGATTTTTATTTTACAAGATTCTGGGCAGAGCTGGGAGCTATTTGCAGAAGGGGTGTGTAAGAGAAATGAAGAGAGAGTGGATTTACCTAGATGTTGCCTCATAGAAAAATATGTGTGCACTGGGCAGGGTCTTCTCTGGTTCAGAGGCATGAAAAACTCTGGGTTCTGACCCTGGGCTCACTGGAGGGAGATTTGATTTCTGTTCCTGCTTTTTTGTCCCTCTGCTGGGGATGCATTGAGCTAAGCCACTGTTGAGAATGGCCCCTCTGAGGAAGCAAAGGAAGATCAGCTATTTATAGGCTGAAGTCAGACGTGACCCACCTTTTCAGCCTGTAATTTACAGTATATGATGAGAAAATGAACTTCTATTGCCGCAGGAATGTGAAAGGACAGGAGACCGATTTTTCAGCAGCTTGGGGTTTGGCTTCTGTGCTTATGAAATGTCTGTGAAAATGGCCACTTCGCTTTGCCAGAAGACTGCTTTCCCTGGTCTCCAGTCACTAATGCAAAGGGTGCCCATGTCCTGTCTTTCCCAGGGACTGCGGGCACACTCACAGCTGTGTGGATGGTGGAGGGAGGGAGGTTTGTGTAAGAGGGAGGGGGAAAAAAGAGGGCCAGGAAGGAATAGCAGGAACACAATGGATTTAAGGCAGTGCTCTGGTTTTTACAAAGCAAGCCAGAGTAGTTCCAAGGAGTGGCTTCCCTGGGGGATGGCTTCGATTGACCTCTTAACCAGAACCTTGGCTATTGTTGGGCTATAGCTCCTGGCCTGAGTCAGAGCCCTTGAGGAAGCTAAGGATTGAGGATAGCTTTCCAGACCTCAACAGACTATTTCTGGAGCTATCTAAAAAACATGCAAAACTCACTGTGTCCTCAATCAAGTAATAAACTTTTATCAAATATCGATCAAAGCTAGGCACTGAGCTAGTTGTAAAGGGGAATTTACCCCACATGGACCCTGTTCTGAATTTAGGGGGGAGACTGTCACCATGTCAGGCCCCCTAACCCCTGTCCACACCCAAACACTGGCATTTAACACGGTTTCACTAAGGGAGCCTGTGGGCTGCACCGGTATCTTTGCTGGCTCCTGAACTAAACCCTTGACTCACTCCTAAACTTGCATTTCTGACATGAATCCATGGCATGAAATAAGATTGTTAGGGAGGTCTTATGGAATGGGATGAGAGAAGATGAAGACAGAACTCTGGGGGAATATCAGCAGATGAAGCTAAGCACACAAAGGCAATGATAAATGAGCAGAAAGAGAGGAACCTAGAATCTTGGAAGTGTGGTTATCAGACAGTTTTGAGGAGAGAGGAACCAATAGTTTTAAAAGTAGAAGAGTAAGCATTTGGCAAGTAGGTCTTAGGTGCTTCCTAGGGCTGTTGCTTGAGAAAAGTGTTAGGAGTGGAAGCAGTTGGTTGAAGAGTGAATAGGAAGTGAGGACACGTGGACAGAGGATGTAGCCAGAGAGTTGTCTTTATAGGTGTTCATTAGATCAAACTTTTAATTATGTTATTTAGATATTATATATCTTTGCTAATTTTTGTTCTCTTTAATGTATTCATTATTGAGAGAGGTGCTAAAATTTCCCATGGTCATTGCTGATTTGTCAACTTTACATGGTAGTTTTGACAACCTTTATATATTTTGCAATTGAATTCTTAAGTGTGAACAATGTTAGAACTGTGATCTCTTCCTGGAAAATCATTCTTTTTATCATTGGGTAGCAAACATCTTTGTCTCTAATAATGATTTTTCCCTGAAGCTCTCTTTTGTCAGGCTCACTTTGGTTGGTCTTTATCTGGTATATATATATTTTTCCATCTTCTTACATACAATAGCTGTCTTCTGTTTTGAACATGTTTCTTGTAAACAGCATATGACTAGATTTCTTTTTCCTATCCAGTCTGACAGTCTGGGCTTTAATGGATTGAGTTTCATCCACCTCATTTCTTGTGATTACTGATATATTTGGATACATTCTGTTTTTTTCTTTGCTCACATTTCTCCTCTCCTTTCTTGCCTTCTTTGGATAGATAGCATTTTCTTTATTATTCCTTATCCCTGCTACTTATTTGGAAGTTGTATTCTTTTTCTATTTTCCGATGGTCACTTTAGATATAATTTCATGTACTTTACCTAACATCAGAGTTCATCAATAGCTCAGTCATTCTCCTGAAAAATAGAAATAATTTAGAAAGTTTTAACTATGATTACAACCGTCCTTATAATAAATTTCTTTCATCCAGTATTTTTTGTTACATCTTGATTTTTATGGTCCTCAAATTAGTCATGATTTTAAAAATCATTTATGTTGTTGTTTACATTTATGCACGTGTTTACTCATTTCCCCGTTCCTTCTTACATCTCACTCCTCTGGCTTCTGTTTCCATTTCACTAATTTTCATCCTTTATATTTGGAGGAAGAAAATTATTCTTTCAGCAGGAATCTGTTAGTGGTAATTTTTTTTTGTCCTTACTCTTATTCTGCAGTGATAACTTAGCAGGGTATAGAAATCCAAGTGGACAGTTACCTTTTTTCTCAGCTTTTTGAAAATAATATTCTGTTGTCTTCTGTCTCCTTTTGGGACTATTGAGACATTTGCTGATAGTCTTTGCAGGTAATGTGTCCTTTTTATCTGGTGCAGTCTTTTTTTTTTTTTTTTCTCTATCTGGTACTGTCTTTGGTGACAATACAAACTGACCCTGGAATGTATTTGTTGTTTACTTTCCAAGAACATTACCCTGAATTTTATATGATTAGAAGTCTTTTGGACTTCTTATTGAATTATGGCACAGTTCTACTGGATAAGTAACACATAATTTTACTTGTGTATTTTTAGATAAATAAAAGTTGAGATTCTAGTATTTTATTTCCATTCCTTAATGAATCATCTTGTGAATACCTTGCAGTTTTTAAAAGTGGGGTGTGCACAGAATTATCTATTTTAAGAGGCTTGCTATCATCTCTTGAAGCTTGCCTGTGAGGAAAAGGATGTAGGGGGCAGTTTGTATACATTTAATTTTCTAAATGTAAGAGATAGGCTTGACAATTAGTGATCTGTGAAGAATGAACCAAAAGAGAGGAGAATCTGAAGAGATGAGGCAAGAAGGGAAAGCTGGTGAACAGGGATTGTGGAAAGCTTGAAAAGTGAGCAGAACTTTTCTTCCTCTGATATTGGGATTCTATATTTTCTGTCTTTGATTCTTAAGCTTTCAGATCTTTCTGCTGAAGGCAAAGTTCATGCAAGTCACTCTGAATGTCCCATGCTGTCCTTGACCCTGATCATGTTCTTCAATAACTTTTTTTTGCTTAATGAAAAAAGTCTAAGCTTCTAAAATGACATTCAAGGTCCTCTGAGATTTAGACTTTTCTTAAATTAGACCACTTCTTAAATGGTCTTATCTCTCATTTCTCCTTTTCACTTACTCTGCCTAGTGAGATTAGTCAGCTTGCTGCTTTTTGGACATGCTCTACATATCTCATCTCCTCAGTTTTGGTCCTGAGCCCTCTCACCTTGTCAGGCTAGTTCCTTCCCATTTTATCATCTATTCAGATATCTCTCTTTCAGTGTCCAACACATAGTGCTCCTATTCTGTGCTTCCCCTTCCTTAATTCTTCCACCTATGTCTCCATAGAGCCTTGGGCTCTTCCTCACTGCCTACCTTGTGTTGTTATTAAATACAAGTTTTTTTCTTTTTTCTTTTTTCTTTTCTTTTTTACCAGACTAAGAACTTATGAGGGCAGAAAACATGCCTAAGTTTCCCTCTCTAATTTTCAGTATACTTCATAATTAGAGATGCCCCCCAATAGTCATAAATGAATGTAAAAGGGATTTTTATTTACATCAGTATGAAAACTATTGCCAAGTATTATGAGATCTATCTGCTAGCTGGGTGGCCTTCAAGTTTTGTGGCAGATGGGACAACTGTAGAGTGTCTTTGAGCCAGAGGGCAGAAGTGGCCTTGTGTTGGGCTTCCCACTCAGCTCTTATATATGGAGGGGCCATATAACTCATTCTGCAAACTTGGGTAGCAGAGGACTGAGAGACTTTATTAGGATAACACGCTGTGGCTTCATAGCAAGGGAGAGGAGCCCCCCTCACTTTAGTAACTAGGGAGACATGACCCACCCCAAGGTCCACTCCTGCTTCAAGGTCTCTGGGAGGGTGAGTTTGGCTACTGCCCTTCTTTAAGGAATCTATAAACATGGAGGAGCAAGGAGTGGACTAGAGTGTCTCTAAGGGATGTTTTACTCTGATAGTATCTGGAGCCGCTCCAGACAAGACTTTCTTTGTCTTCTGTCTCCCTTTCTTCCTATTGCTTGATAGCTGGACTGCATTTGGTTCCTTTTGTGGTATTCAGAGAGGACCTGCCAATTAATCTGTCCACCTCATCCTAATTAAGAATGACCAAGAGGCTAGACATTCATGAGCCTATAATCAGTTCCTAGAGTTTCTCAAACTTCTCCAAAAGAGTGACACAAAAGCAGTGAGTAGAAGAGCCTGATATTGTTCCAGAATATGACAAAGATGAGGAGATACATTTATGATAAAGGCAAGAGCCTGTAAGGTCCAGGGCCTCACTGAACCTGAGGATGCCTTGTCATCTACTTGTAATTCAAAGCTGACAGCCGGGCAGGAACTTTCCAGGAATTTTTGTGAGATCTGACAGAGAGTCAAGACTGCAGGAAGGTGTCACAGACTCACACTTTGCCACATTAAAGACAACAAAGTAGCTTCTTCATTTTTCTCTCCAGGGCTCAGCATGGCCCGACCAATCAAGGGATTTGGCAGTATCAGCCACCAAAGACACTTCATTTTCTTGACAACCCCTATGGCATAGGGTGGGTTCTTGAGAAAAATCTGTGCTTTGCTTGGCTGACAATGCTGATGTCCTGAATGCTATCCTTCTCACCATGAATGCCCAAAGAAGCGGGTAGTGAACTTACCTGAATGTACTGAGACCACATCCTGGGGCTGCACCAGGGACTTGACATGCCAGCCGCTCAATATAGGAAGGTTCATGCTCACCCTCCTCCCCTGGGAGTTCACGATGAGAACGAAAGTGTGAAATACACTAAGCTTCTTGACACACAAATTAGAGGCTTTGTTCTAAGAACAGCAAAGTCACTGCCTGCAAGAGCAACTTCCAGCAGCTTCTCGGTGCCAAGAGTCTGCGTGTGAAGCAAACTGCCCACAGGGGGCAGAGGCATTGGATGGGGAAATTTTATATGATTAGTGGGGTGGAGTCAGACCCTCAGCAGTTCAACGCCCCGCCAGGCCCACTGAGCAGCCACCCCTTGGTTCAGAGCAAGGCTTTCCACAGCAGTTGTTTTCTCCTCTTTCTTTCGAATTGCAAAATGTGTCTGAATGATGGAAAGGATTGGGAGTAGTGGTTGTGGGCCTGGATTCTTTGATGCTTCAGCATGTTGTGGGTTCCACAGGGCAGGGATGGCCAGCCAGTCATTTTCTGGGACCCAGTCAGCAATCACTCACTTACCCTTCCGTGTGTGCCCCGCAGTCTCTGTGTTGTTTGCTATTACTGTACCAAGATGGTGCCTTCCCTCAAGGATGCCCTAAGTCTAGTGAGGGAGCCAGAGGTACACATGGATCTGAGGCAGAATGTGAACAGTGTAGTGCAGTGTGCTCAGTCTTTTCAACATATGTCTCCTGTGGAGAAACATAAATCTTGAAAATTCCTTTAAAGTTTGTGTTTCAAAAGCAATAGAGTGGGGTTTTTTTTTTTTTTTGGTTTCCAAATATGAAATTATAATATTGAATATATTTAAAAAAACTACACATGTCCTCCCTGAGATGTTTTTCAAAATTTTTTATTGAGGTGTAACATGCATATATAGTATATAGTATATGAATTTTTACATACATATGCATTGGTATGAATACCACTCAGATATATATGGAGTATTTCCAGCACTCCACAAGGCTCCTTCATGTCCCTTCCAAGTGTAATCCCCCACCCAACTCACCCAGAGATAACTACTATTGTAATTTCTATCAATGTAAATGAGTTTTGCCTTTTCCTGAACTTCATATAAATACAATTGTACATTTATAATTGGTGTCTGGTTCCTTCACTCATGTTCCATGTTGCATGAGCAGTAGTATATTCTTTTTCATTGCTGGGTACTATTCCATTACATGACCCCTACGTGATTTATGTATACATGCAACTCCTTTGAGACTCACCGGTGTGGTGTAAAAAGAGCCGTGTTTGCAGCCAGACATAGAAAGTCACAACTTCTTTTCCTTCTTTTCTGTGTGACTCAGAGCAAGTCACTTCAGTTGGTATCTTGGTTTTCTCACTTGTGGAATGGAGGGGGTCTCTGTACTTACAGTGTGAGGTCCCTGATACAGTACCTGGCACACAATAGGCATTCAGTAGCTGGCAATGAAGATTATGAAGAGATGAAAGAGTCATGTGTTTGTTGCCATGGGTGTGCAGAGGCTGAAAGCTCTCTTTACATGCAGGACGTCAGGTAAGTCTTAGTGAGGCTTGTGGAGTGGATTGCGCTGTAATCAAAGGTGCCCTGGGGGAAAGCATCCTGTGAGCAAAGACTCAGAGGTCTGAAAATGCAGGGCATGTTGGACAGGCAGTCCTGAGGAGATTACCAAGAGGGGTCGCTGTGGAGTCCTTACACCTGCGGGCCTTCTGTGGCAGCTAGGAAGGAAGAACCCACAAGTCCGCGGCACAAGACAGTACATAGGGCCAAAGGAGAACACTGCTGGCTTGAGCTGTTGGAGCCCAGAGGCAAAGAGGTTCTGGTACCAGGGGGTTCTAGAAAACTATCTGGGAGAAAGTGGGGAGAAAGCCAAGGCCATGCTGGAAGTAGGAACACTAGTGCAGATTTGGGGGATGACAAAATCCAACTCCTGATTCCTACCACTGCCACTCTGGCTACTGTGTTTTGAGCATTTACTGTGTGCCAGACACTGTTAAATAGAACATAGATGTTCTCATTTAATCTTCACATGGTTAAATGAAGTGGATCCAATTCTCTCCTCCATTTACAGATGAAGAGGCCAAGGTTTAGGGAAGTTAATTAACCAGGCTGAGATTCTATAGCCATTCCCCCAGGGTTTACTTTTCCTTTTGGAGAGGATGAGATCCAATACATTGCCTCACAACCCCTGGGCAGCTGAGCTAGCATCTCTGGTGGCAGCTATTTATCCCTTCTCAATTCCTCAGAACTGGGCAGCCTAATACTTGGATGGATATTTGGTTCCAATCAGGTGGCCCTAAAGGAATTGTGGGCTGGGGATACTCCTGAGATGTGTGTGAAAAATTTCCATGCTCTTGGTAGAGACTGGGAGTTGGGTCTTTATTTTGATCTCCTGGCTGCTGTGGTCTTTATTTTGATCTCCTGGCTGCTGTGGTCTGCTGAGAGAATTTGGGGCACTGTGTGTTATGGGCTGAATTGTTTCCCCCCCGGTTCATGTGTGGAAGCCCTAACCACCAGTACCTCAGAGTGTCACTATACTTGGAGACAGGGTCTTTTAGGAGGCAGTTAAGTTAAAATGACATTAGGGCAGCCCTAATCCTGTATGACACATGTCCTTATAAGAAGAGGAGGCTAGGGGGTACCTGGGTGGCTCAGTGGTTGAGCATCTGCCTTTGGCTCAGGTCGTGATCTGGGGTCCTGGGGTCGAGTCCCGCATCAGGCTCCCCACAGGGAGTCTGCTTCTCCCTCTGCCTGTGTCTCTGCCTCTCTCTTTGTGTCTGTCATGAATACATAAATAAAATATTTAAAAAAAGAAGAAGAAGAAAAGGAGCCTGGGACTCAGACACGCACAGAGGAAAGACCATACGAAGACCCAGGGTAGACAACCCAGATGGTAGACAACCATCTGCTAGCCAAGGAGAGAGGCCTTGGAAGAAACCAAACCTGCTGATAGCTGGATCTCAGATGTTCAGACTCTGTGACTATGAGAAGATAAATCTGTGTTGTGTAAGCCACAGTCCATGAGACTTTGTCGGTACAGCCCAGCAGATGAATAGGGGGTGTCATCAAGTTATCTGAAGCTCAGAGAGGCAAACTTAAGGTTTTAATAACAACAATCCAATGTTAATAATCATTGTCAATGTACACTGCATGGCCATTTTGTACTGAAAGGCCATTTTGTGCGTGACATCACATGGGTATAAACAGGACAACATGTTTCTTAATAAAGCAGGATTTTTTTTGGTAAAATCCCTACTGTGCAGGGGGAGTATTCAGCTAGTTCATCTATAGATGAGATAAATACAAAATAATTAACCTTAATTTTCTTGCCTATTTTCTGAGAAAGGCTTGTGTCCCTTAGGTGTCTGTGAGGGTGGGAGGTGGGGGGTGGTCTGCAGGAAGGAAGACCTATAAGAGGCCTCAGGTTCCTTTTCTCAAACATCCTTTGAAATGAGATGTGTCTAGACTCCAGGGGCAGCCAGAGCGCTCACAGAGGGGATATATCACAGAGATATATATCCCGGGACGGTCATAAAAGTCTCCGCTTGTGATGCGTTTGGGTGAGTTACAGAACCAATAGCTTTGATCAAGTGCCCAGCTGTACTCGATTAGCAGAAGGATAATGAGAAGGGAGCAGCAAGGGAGGGGCAGGGGAGGCGGGGGGCGGGGCTGGGGAGGTGCGGTGGGAGGAGCCTGTGATATTGACCTATTGGAGGCCATTCTATGAGCTTCCAGGGAGGGACCTGTCGGGGCAGGGTTGGGGGATTCTGGGGCCGCCTCTGAGTGGTAACGACCCCTCCTCTTGGTGCATTCCCTCCTTGCCAGGTGCTTTCACCTTGCGCATCCCAGTTCTTCCTTCCAGCAGCTCGTGATGGACAGAGGCAGGGAAATGGATGCTCCCTTTGGGGCTGGAAGTTGGGAAGGGGATGGGACTGGCAGCCCCAGAGGTGCGGAAGAGGAAAGGGCAGGGAGAGGCAGGCACCTGCTTGGATCCCTGTGGTGCCCGGGATGTGCATGCGGGATGCGGGTTCCGGCACTATCTTTTTTATCCCCCATTTGGCTTACCCTTGTTTCTCTATTTCTGTCTTCCCCTCTGGAGTCCTGCTCTGCTTGCCTTCCTGCCTTCTTTCATCACATTCTTGTTTCCAACGGCCTTTTCTTCCTCTCCAGTCTCTTTCTTGTAGAACTCCTTCCCCTTCCTCTTCCTTCTGTCCCTCTTTTCTTTCCCCCTTTCTTTTGGTTTTTTTCTCAGTAGTGTTAATAATAACTCTTAAAAACTAACCTTCATTGGAGTTTAGCATTCAGAGCACATCAGTCATGACCAGGCATCCTGGACATGCTGAAAAGTAGAGAAGAGCCAGTCTTCACAGAGTTGAGGGTCCAGAGTGAACACTGATGATTATTTATTTATTTATTTATTTTTAAAGATTTTTAAAATTTATTATTCATGAGAGACACAGAGAGAGAGGCAGAGACACAGGCAGAGGGAGAAGCAGGCTCCATGCAGGGAGCCTGGTGTGGGACTCGATCCCAAGACTCCAGGATCATGCCCGGGGCTGAAGGCAGGTGCTAAACCACTGAGCCACCCAGGGGTCCCAACATTGATGATTAAATAAGAAATTATTATAAGACAAAGTTAGGGTTTTAGAAGGTCCATTGAATAGCTCTCCTCTTCCTCACCCAAGAGCTGAGCCAACCAAGATACAAGATGACAGGGTAAGGCAGATGGCAAATCAAAGTGGCACTGGAATTCAGAGGAAGCTGTTATTGGGAATGTAGCTGATACCTTCAGGCAAATGGTCTGCCTGACACTGAATCTCAGAGTTTATCCGGCTGGTCCACCAGTCCTAGCAGCCTAGGCCAGGGCAAAGCTCCCATTTGTAGTAAGAGATCCTACATCCCAGTAAAAGCCCCAGGGGCCAAGCAAGCAGGCATGGAATGTGCTTCCTCCTTGCTCCCAAAGAGGAGGAGGGCTGGGTTCCTCAGGTCAGGTTCCCCTTCTTCCCCTTTGTAAGAGTCAGTATAAACTCAGCATGGATGAATGAGGGGGTAGAGAGAGAGGCTAGGAGTATGATGCTAGTGGAAGCTCACCTCCAACGGAGGAACACACCAAGACTGGAGAAGTAGCTCCCCACATCCTCTGCCCTGCACCAGCACTCACAGCAGGGATGTGTGTGTGTGTGTGTGTGTGTGTGTGTGTGTGTGTGTGAGGGTGTGGCAGTACATGGGAAGAACCTAACCTCACCTAATGTAGGAAGTGACATCTAATCTGAGACACACAGGATTGTTACTTACCTTGACGTGATACAGTGTCAGACAAAATTCAGAACAAAGTATGCAAATTTACTTCTCTCTCTCTAACCTTCTTCTTTATAAAACAAAACTCTGGGGAAGTGTCTTATTCAGTTATTCTGTCAACAAATATATATTTAATGTTTATTAAATGCAAGCTACTTTACCTGGCAGGAGAAATAGATTAATTGGATGTGGCTTCTGCCTTCCAGGAGCATTTGGACTATATGCTGAGTAAGACATCCTCATAGAAGGAGACACACAGCGCAGGGCTTGGAGCATTGGTTGCTTGTTGTTGAAACAAAGCAAGAGCTCTGAGTGTGCTACACAAGAGTTTTATGGGGCTCATTTGGGGAAAAAGAAAGTTCTCATTAAGGGGTGGAGGTGGTGTTTGAGCCATGCCTTGAATGTTGAGTAGGGTATAAACAGATTAGTCTTAAACTTCCTAGTAGAAAGAACAGCATCAGCAAAGCCATGGAGGCCATCAAAGGATGGTATTTGCAGGGATCAGTGAGTAGTCAGTGCATCTTCTATACTGTATAGGAAGGAAGAGGTTGGAAACATCAACTTTGAAGAAGTGGGACCCAGACTCTTGAAAGTCAGCAAAAGGGTCTGCCCACACCACACTTTGATCAACAGCGCTGATGAAGCTTGCTGAGTAGGAAGCATGACATGATTATATGGGTGTTTAGAACACTCATGCCCCTTGCAGTGCTCTTTGGGTAGGAGGGAACAGAACTCAGAGATGGTAGAGATATTGGAAAGGAATAGTCCAAGTTGGAAGTTCTGATTGTCAGCAGCAGAAATGAGGGTGGAGTATGTGGGCAGATTTGAGGGGTTGCCCGTTCTGTGGCTTCCCCAGCAGTGCCCCACTGTGCCCCAGCCTGTGAATACCTAAGGGGAAGAAGAAAGGAGGGCAGCTTACTCATGATTGGGACCGGTCGAGGTAGACTCAGAGGAAGCTCATATGTGTGTGGAGTACAGGCCCCAGTGAGAGAATACTGTAGGGTCCAATGGGACAGGCTCTCATGTCAGGTCCTATATCACTGGGGGATGGTGGTAGAGAGTAGACCCAGGAGATGGGCTGGGACTCAGTGAGGTCTGTGGGATTTTGTAGGAGCATAAGTGTTACATGTCCTAACTCTTGGGCTTTGTCTCATTATGTAAATTTTAGGGTCCACCAAAGGCAGAAATAATATGGAAAGCAAGACCCAAGAAAGATACTTAAAAAGAAACTCATGAAAAAGCTGGATCAGAGCAGCATTCTGAGCCCCGGGTACGGGTCTCTGCTGTAGGACGTTGTCACTTCCCTCCCGAGATGCTGGTGTTCCTCCATTATTGCTTGGACTTCATGACTTGCTCTCAGAAAGAGAAAGGAGCTTATTAAGTGAAGTGGCTGCCAAGTGTATTTTAAGATGAACAAAGCGTAGATCATTTTTTTTTCTCACCACATACCATACATAATTGTATGAAGGGCAGGATTTATTTGGTTTGTATTATGATTTTTTTCCCTCAAGCTTAATTACAGTGTTAAAAAGGCAACTACAACTTGAAAGAAACAAGCTCTACCGTCATGGAGACCAGCATGACCATTCTGAGTTTGAAACACAGTTTCTTTGTGAAGGGAATTAATTGTATATGAAACTTTGGGGCTTATGTAAAACACATTTTTATGAAAATAAACTTGAACAGTCATTAAAATGAATAGTTGTTTTAAATAAGACTCAAACTGCATGGTGGTGCCAAGGAATTTTAGATGCCTTCTTTATTGGCTTTGTTTTGGGTTCAACTCTGCATTTCTAAGACAATATCAGGACCCTGGAGGTAAGTCTTGGCTTGTAATTGGGAATCAAATGTATAATTCCAATGATAGATTATTAGAGGTGGTAAGAAAATGAAAAAGCTTGAATAGTATTTAGGTCTAAATTACTTCATGAATAAATAATTTTATGTTGGAAAATCCAACATGTTAGCAGGAAGTGTTGCCTGATAGTTTGGCTTCAGACCAAGGAACCAGTTAATGGAATACAGCCTTCCAGCTTTGGGACAGTTCTTGGGAAACCTGTAAATCAGGAATGTGAGTGATGACCTCCACTTTATCCTCTGCCAGCACTGACACAGGCTGTCTCTGGCTTGGAGATCTGTATGGTTCAGGGGCGAGTCTAGTGCTGAGCTCTCAGCAAGGTAGTCTACTTGAAACTCATATTTAAACAACTCCTCGGAGGAGTGGATGGGGGTTAGACACCTTCGTGCCTGGTATCCTACCCCTCTCTGCACCTCTCTACTCTTGTTGATAAGGTGGTTTTTGAGCAGCACTGCTCGGTAGTGGGAGCAACTCCTGTTCTGGGGCAGATGGGAAAGTGACATCCTTTTTAATTGGTGGGAACTTAGGCTTATGTCCCCAGTCCTTGGAAGAATGCCTCACTGTTTCCACACCCCAACCACCCACACACATGTGGTCCCTACCCCACTAAATCACTAGCATCTCTCCTCTCCTTAAGGGTGTGTTTTCCTCCAGGCACTGAGATTCTTGTGGTTATTTAGATAAAAAGTTGCATAAGGACAAAGAAGGGAAGATCTTAGAACTGTACATAAGGATGTACAGGCAGAGTGCCCTTATCTGGCTTTGTGTCAAGGTACATAGTTTAATTGATGGTCCGTTGACCTCAATTCTAGAACAGGTAATGACACCATTTTGCATTTCCTTTCGAGTTGTGAGTTCTCAGTGATGCAACATCTCATCCTGTATCAATACCCTTCTCTACCCACTTCTCTGATTTCCTTTTGGTAGTTTTTCCCTGGTTTGGAGAGACACCTAGGGGCAGTCTGAGGCCTCCAGACTAGTGGCAATTTGTGTAGTTAAGTGAGGGAGGTCATACCTGCCAAGCAACAGTAAGTTTCCAGGAAGGTGTGTCCTGCAGCTTCCAGGTGCCAGTCTGAGCTGCTCTAAAGAGGTCTTCCTGTCTTCTGCATGGTGTGCTGGATGTGTTATTACCATTACCGGCCTCTAGGCATATTCTGCTGACAGTTTTTCTCCCATCTATGCACCATGGTAAAGGTGTTTGTAGACTGGTGTGATGGTATCAGAAATATTGTTCCCTTGGCAACTACAGCCCAGGTCCCTTGGAATAATAAAGCTGCTTAGGTGGCTTTCCCTTATCCATAGATGTGGGGCAGACCTCCATATCCCTACAGTCATCTCAGAGAGTGAAGACCAGGCAGTTTCCACCATCTGCTGCATGGATAGGGACCCAGTACAAGGCAGGGGACATTTTGGGTGCTTGGAAGACTTGTGCAGTGATTTTTTTTTTCATGGTGGAAACACATTCAAAACTAGAAGTTCTGAAGTGCATTTTAGTCTGGCCCCCAAATGCATGACTGGAAACATGGAGACTTGACATTTCCCTTCCCTTTCAGTGGTATGGCTCAGTGAATCAATTCAAACCCATTAAGATTTCAGAATGACAGGAGGAGAAAATCCTTCTAGTGAACACTCTTAGGATACTGTGACCGAACACCATTTCCTTAGACCTGGACCGTTTTCTCATTTTGAAAATCCCATCAATTGCAATCCCCTCCTCAAGGCTGAGCATCTGGTTTTTACTTTCCTATTTCTTGGCACAAAGCCTACAGTAAAGGCTCGTGGATACATGAATTACATACTTGTTAGTAACACCATGTTGCCCCATGTTTAAAGAGGAAACATGGAAAGAGTTTTCAATTTTTCTGGGCTTATAAATTTAAAGAGATGATTATCCTTCAAAGGAGTGGTGGTAGCCACTAGGGTCAGGAAACTCGGCATGCTGACCTGGGCTCTGCTCCCAACTAGTCTTATGATCCTTGTTTGTAGGATTCTCAAGTGAAATTGTTTATGTGTATATACCTGTGTGTGTGTGTGTGTGTGTATGTGTGTGTGTGTGTGATGTCTTAAGCAAACTGGTTTTCTGTGGGAGCACAATTGAATTTTTAAAAATCTAAATTAAGCACATCTTCTCCAGGAGCACATCTGTTGCACAGAGTGAGGCCCATTCCATCAATACAGTTGCCTGCAGAGCAATGAAGTCATCCCCATCTAATTCCTGAAACCAGAAATGAGGATAACAGGCCAGTATTAAATATTAAAGTTTTTCACATTTTGCTGTTGTCTTCCAGAGAACGTAAAGAGCACTGACATATTTCTGGAGCTCAGGTGGATAGCTAATGGACTGGAGGAGCTTTCAACTCAACTGGAGCGATACATAAAGAGAAAACTTAATTACAGTTAGGATTCAGTGGGTTAACTGGGTAAGCAAGCAGTCTCCATATTTCATAGCATCTAAGACACTATTGATTTTAAGATGCACCATTATTTTACGTACCTCTGAGGAAAAAAGTACTGCCAATTAGACTATGACCACAATGCTTTATAGCTTCGAATTGTAATTCTGCCTTATGGAAAGAGCTCTTTAAGGTCGGTGTAGATACTTGTGCATACATTAAAATGAAAATACAAGCAAAATCTGTTGGTTGCAATATTCCTAAACTATCTTCACAAGATGAGTTCTTCTCATGGACTCTGACTTAGAGTTGCTGGTGTCTGTGGTTTTCCAGGCAACGCCTCCCTCTGTGACATTAAGAGTAGTGATTATGAGCATTTCTTCCCAGAGCACTCCACCATCGATCTGGAGTTTTCTTTCTAGACCCTGACACACATTCATAAGTTCTAGAGCTGGTGCTTTCTTGATCTTACCAGAAGATAAGAGTCCAGGACTCACTTTTTTCCCTCTCAAATGCTCCTTAAATGGCTTGTGGATTAAAAGATCAAAGTTTCTCATTATGTAATCTTTCAATCAGGACAACAAAGTGTGCTCATGTGTGGTCAGTGACAATGCTATAACTCATCTTGCTTGACAACAACTGTAAGATGCCACCACCAACACCACGAGGGCTACCCTGCTAAGCTGCCTCCTAGTTCCTATTTCCTTCTTCCCTAATCTCAGATAGCCATTATTTGTAGAGTCTCAGGTATAACTTATCCAATTCAGTGCATGGATGAGAGTGCCTGATGTTCTCAGTGGCCAAGCCATGTATGTTTATTACATGGGATTAAGAAGTTGAAGAGAGAGGGTGGGGCCAAGATTCTTGCTTTTGAGGATCAGTGACTACACTCACTAGTCACATGGAACTCAAGGAATGATCCAGCTCAGACAGCGCCTGCTCAGGAAGTCCAGCTCCAGTACCCTTGCTGTGATGACATAATTGCCCATACTGTTTCATGTTCCATGCTGTGTGGCATATCTCTGTGTATGTGGCCATTGTGATCTTGAGAGCAGCAACCGTATCTATTTATCTTTGTAACCCAGTGCATAGTGCAACACCTAGGCTTTTGTCGACTTGGGGTGAACATTTGCCAAAAGACTGATGATGGAAAGAATGGAGCAGGAAATGTTCAGGGGCAGGGAAATGTCAGCCAGATTTAGAGAAGATGGGGTCTTGCTGTTTGAGATGGAGGGTGTGTGACAGGAAACAGTGGAAAGTCGGAGCAGGAGGGTAGGCTGGCACTGGAGAGCTATCAGCAGGAGGAAGATAGTTTGGCTGCATGGAACCTGACAAAGACTATTTGAGAGCACCCGCGTGTAATCCAACACACATGTTGTGTTAAAATGACAGCACGTGTGGTGAAATTGGTCAGTATTAATAGGTATGAGATATTAACAGGTATTAAAAATACATATAGACTGATCCCTGTGCCTCTGAAAATCCAGGACAGGGGTGAGTATTAACCATTTATCAGGTGAGGTTGTTTAAGTAGAGAAACTGAAATTCATTAGTAAAGTAGTTATTTTTAAATAGTAACATTCATTCATTCATTCATTCATTTATTCATTCTATTAAGATTAATACGATAGCCACAGACCAAGCATTGAAGACACGTGGATGCATATGTAGGAGATTACATGTGTGGATATGTAACTTTGGATATGTAAATATATAAGGTATATGTAAAATAGGAAAATATTTGGGATCCTGTGTATTCTATTCAGACTGCTGTGGGGGGAGCAGAGGAGGGATTTTTATATGGATGAGTCAAAGGAAATTCCACGGGGCCAAGATGATTTTTAAGGTATTTATGATCATGACAGAGTTAATTGTCCTCTATGGAAGACTGGTATCTCCTGACAAAAAGGGTTCTGTGGCTAATGAATTTGAGAAAATGGAGCATACTTTGTCCCCATCTTGAATTCACAGTGTGTGTGAATGCATTAAAACTCCTTCATGATCAGCAATGAAAACAAACAACAAACAAAATGCCAGCTTATTTGGTTTAATTTACCATTTTTCCAAACTTAGTTGACCATGGCACCTTTCTGTGGTGGAACACCTATTAATATTTTAAATTTTAATACCTGATAATATCTCATACCTATTAATATCTATACATTATAGTGTAGGAAACATGACTGATGATAATTTGGATGGGGACTTATCTGAAGGCAATGAGCACTGGATATACTTTCCAATAATGATGAATTTCTACTGTTCTTAGAGTTCTCACAAATAATTGGTATTTGTTATATGTGAATGTATGTGTTCATAAGCATGGTTTGTGCCTTTTAGTGTCCAGAATTCTTTTAGCAAAGACCAAAAAATATATGGCTTCTGCCTCAAAAGCTGTGTAACTTTGTGCAGGTATGTACTATTGATAACAACTGTTAATTACACTAAAAATGCAAATAATGTTAATGAACTAATTTGGAGATTGGAAAAATGTGTACGCTTTAGACATTGTCCTTAGTATTTCTGAATAATAAGAGATTTTAAGACATTCTGATTAGTTGCAATGTTTTCTTGGACTTAGTTTGATATGTAATTTTGGTACGAATGCAGAAATCACTTGTCAAATTACCTGGAGATTTTTTTCATCTCGGTGGCTGAATATGGAAAGCTCAAAGCAAAAGGACCTCTATTGTTATAATGAAAAAGTTTAGTTTTAACTGAGCAATAGAAATAAATGTTCACCAATAAACTTATCCTGAAGAT
This sequence comes from Vulpes lagopus, assembly GCF_018345385.1. Classification (NCBI taxonomy): domain Eukaryota; kingdom Metazoa; phylum Chordata; class Mammalia; order Carnivora; family Canidae; genus Vulpes; species Vulpes lagopus. Next base: position 115,863,627 of record NC_054828.1, read on the forward strand.
TCTATTGTGTCCAGAAGGTTTAAAATGACTTGCTTTTTGGTCACCAGTGTCCAGGATTAGGCCATCCCTATCAAACGTGTCTACAAAGTGAAATCTCATATACCAAACCCGTATTTTCAATTTAATCAGATATATATTCTGATTCATAGACTCACAGGCAATGTTCAATTTATACTGATTGGTCGATTGATTGGCTGAGACAACTAAAATATGGCTCTGGTCATCCCTAGTCTTCCCAGTCCCCAGTCCCTTCCCTTTACTCTACAGATAGACCATAGCAGAGTTTAGCAAAAAGCATTGCAGCCCATGACCAGAAAAACATGATAAGTGGTTGCTTTGTGATCATTTGAGACGTGGCTTCAGGGCTGACATGACTTCTTTTGCGTGTATTTGGGTGAAGAGGAGGCTTTTGAGAAGTGTGTGTTAAATAAATGAATGAATGAATGAATGAATGCATGCATGCATGCCAGGTTGCCTTCAGCAATGTTCAGACTTGAGCTTTGTACACATCAGAGGGCAAATCTGTGGATTTCTGAGCAGGACAGTATTCTCCCCTTGACTTACACATTCGCCATAACGTGACCAGATGACACTCCGTGAGTCCCCGGCATAGCTAGACCTGCAAACATTTTCTCTCGCCCCCCTCCCCAAGTGTGTTCCTTTCACAACCCTGCAGCCGAGCCCACTCTGTCTGGAAGAGGTGCCAGGAGGGAGGAGTCAGGGAGCACGCCTTGAAAGGCATCTAAGGGTAATGAGAAAAACACATCTCGCTGCTCCTTCTGCCTGGACACAGTGCCTGTGTGAGCTTGTGGGAGAGGCTGAAAAGCACATTCTTTAAAATCCTGGCGCTTAAAAGGAATGCATCTTGTGCTGAAATGTCAGCTTGGCTCTGCCCTGACCGCAGGACAGTTCCTTTATTGCTGACTTTTTGACATGATAAAACCCAGCCCCTTCCCCTCCACTCTGGGGATGGTTCCTAGAACTGATGAAATTTCAACTGTATTGGATTTTTATCACAATTCAAGGATTTTACAAATTGCATTTCTATCCTTCCTTTTTGACTTCCTCCCCCACCACCCCTGTCTCAAAACCACATCTTATCCGGAACCAGCGGCATTAGATGTCCCAGTAAGCCTTTGCTCCGGACCCTGGGGTCAGATGAGTCACATCCATTTCTCTCCACCTTTTAAGAAGCCAATATGGGCCTCCACCTCTCTTGCCCGCAGCAGGTTGGGTCAGATTGTGGGTGGCCTGAGGATGAGCTCATCAGCTTGTCTCACTGCCCAGCTCACAGCTCCTCTTGCTGAACTGTCACTTGCTGAGTTAAATCTGAATTCCTCAAACATCATTCTTCAGCTATTTTCGTCTTTGGAGATTTTAAGCTTCTTTAAATGTATTCCAAGTTTGTTTGGAAATTTGGTTTCACTGACTTCTGACCTTACAACAGGCCCTCTGGGTTTAATTGCCTAACATTAGTTTAGAATTGACCAGACATTACTTCTTCCCTTTCCTTGCAGTTGGAAAAACACACTGTGACTCCCACAGACAAGGGGCCTCTAACTGGCTTTGTTCACCCCTGTCCTGGATTTTCAGAGGCAGACACAGTGATCAGTCTGGTGGCTTTCTGTTTCAATAGACAAACACTCATTGGATACCTACTTGTGAAAGACACTCAAGAGTGGTCTGATAAGACCACTGCAGAGAAAGTGGAGCCCCAATTTATATAAAAGCCTCTTTTGTTCATTCATTTGCCTGAGGGTTCTGTGTCCCAGCATAACAGTAGTCAGTCTGCGAGGGGTGAGGATTGCTGGTTTACCTTTTAGGGGTTTGGGGGGACTTAAGATGAGATAAGATGTACATACAGCAAAGTGATATCCCAGTAGGATGAAGATATCACAAGCAAAGTCTCTGGGTTCTCAGGAGGGAGAAGCAGGCATGGTTGGGAATGAAACAAGCATGGTTAAAAAAACAAAACAAAACAAAACAAAAAACAAAAAACAAAAAAACAAAACAAAAAAACCAAAACAAGCATGGTAAACTGTGTGTCTTGAGCACTGGTAAAGCTTCTGCAGGGCCTGAAAAGGGCCCAGAGAGGAGTCCTTCCCTATCTGCAGGGTTAAAGAACTCACAGTCAACATCTTGGGGAGAGGAGGCTCATGCAGCACACTGTGAATGCTTGTCCAGGGAGAGGCACATTCTTGAGACTGAGCCGCGGCTGGCTGTCAATGCCCAGTTAGTCCTTGTCATTTGTTCTCCTTACTGCATGGTGAGCAGATGGCCTGAAATTTACGGTCATTCTGGAGAGACTTGTGTCTCCATTTCCAGCTTCATTTCCATGTCCTGGCAGCCATGCCCAGGACAAGCTGGCAATGAATGACCTGAACTTTGGTGACCACTTCCCATCCTTGTACCTTACTCCAAACCAGAATCTAGCCATCTCTGCTATCCAGGTTCCTTAGTGGCTTTGATTTTCAATATAGTTACAAGTGTCTTGGGGCTTTCAGTGTAATGAAATGGCTTTTAAATAAGTGCAGAGACACTGGAGAAAAGGGCATGACAGATTTTCACCTTAGCTCGCTAGGCATTAACCACTAGTCCTCACCCGCCTGGCCACTGGAGTAATGCTGGAGGGTGGGGTGGCGACAGGACAAGAGGCACAGTCTGAAGGAGGAAGGAAAGAACTTTAGGAATCAGCATTGGGAGTGTTTTTTTTTTTTTTAATTGTTTTTTTCAGTCAGAATAGCTTTGTTGTCCCTATGTCTAGAAGCGGGCTGTCATATTTTCACTTCTTCCCACGAATGATCTGAGTAGGTGGGAAATTGCCAGGCTGGAGGGATATTTGTGTTATGTCCCTGTAAATGTCCTCTGAAAGTCCTTTTTCATGCCTTTGTCCTGTATATGCGTGCACACACAGAGATACAGGCATAGACACTTCTGGGACCCTCGAGAGGTAGATGGCCTGAGGATTGTGGTTGGCTATTTTGCAAGACCAGGTTTGTAAAACTAGTGCTATGTTGGAACAAAGCCCCGGCCTGGGAATGGGTAGGCTTCAGGTCTGGTTCTGGTTTTTATCCCAATGTGGCCCAGGCAAGTTATTTTCCCTTTGGCCTCTTATATCTCAATTGCACTGTTGGGTGTTAGACAATCTTTGGGGGCTCTCCATGATTCTAAGGATCTTCCTACCTATCTTATTTGCCTCTCTTAAGATGAGGCAGAGATCAGGTATTGGCCCTGACCAGATCCTTAGGTTCCACTGGGTGAGACATGGAGTAGAAGTGTCAGTATGATGAGTCATGTCTGGTAGGGGCTGTTGGGGCCAAAGCTGGCCATTGAGTCCAAATGTGTTGTCTGTTAGTTAGCTCCAAGGAAACCATGGGACAGCTGCAAATTGGCAATGGCACTTTGTGTTTTCAAAATACAAGTAAATCTCATACTTTCATTGTAGGTCTTCTGGGATTTGGCTCCAACCACTTCTTTACCTCCCCCAGCTTTATTGAAATATAATTTATTGAAATATAATATCATATTTTCATTGTAGGTCTTCTGGGATTTGGCTCCAACCACTTCTTTAACCCATCCCTCCCCCAGACATATGACATTGAGTAAGTTTATGGTATAAAAATGTGATGATTTTATATCTGTATATTTTGTCAAATGATTACCACAATAAGGTTAGTTAACACACCTGTCACCTCACATAGTTATCCACCCGACTTTTTTTGTGGTATGTTGCTATTAGCAAATTTCAGGTATAGTACAGTATTGTTAACTATAGTTACCATGCTGCATGTTAGATTCTTAGAACTTATTCATCTTACCATAGGAAGTTTGTACCCTTTGACCGACATCTCCCCATTTTTCCTATCCCCTAGCCTCTGGCCACCACCAATCCATTTTCTGTTTCTATAACTTAATTTTTAAAGACTTCACCTAGACCTGAGATCATCCAGTATTTATATGTCTTTGTGTGATTTATTTCACTTAGTGTAATGCCCTTAAGATCCATCTATACTGTTGCAAATGGTAGATTTTCCTACTTTTTAATGGCTGAATAATATTCCATTATATTAAATTCCATTTGCTAATATTTTGTTGAGAATTTTCTCATCTGTATTCATCAGGGATATTGACCTGCAGTTATCTTGTAATATCCTCATCAAGCTTTGTTAACAGGGTAATGGCCTTATAGAGTGAGTTTGGGAGTGTCCTTCCTTTCCAATTTTTTGAAAGCTTTTGAGAAAGATTGGCATTAATTTTCTTTAAATATATGGTAGAATTTGGGGATCCCTGGGTGGCTCAGCAGTTTGGCGTCTGCCTTCGGCCCAGAGTGTGATCCTGGAGTCCTGGAATCAGGTCCCATGTCGGGCTCCCTGCATGGAGCCTGCTTCTCCCTCTGCCTGTGTCTCTGCCTCTCTCTCTGTGTCTCTCATGAATAAATTAAAAAAAAAAAACCTTTAAATATACAGTAGAATTTATCAGTGAAACTATCTGGTCCTGAATTTCTCTTTGTTGGGATATTTTTGATTACTGATTCAATTACCTTACTTATTATTAGTCTGTTCAGATTTTATACTTCTTCATGAGTTAGTCTTGCTAAATTGTGTGTTTCTAGGAATTTATCCATTCTGTCTAGGTTGTCTAATTTGCTGCCATATAACTGTTTATAGTAGGCTCTTAGGATCCTTTGTATTTCTGTGTTATCAGTTATAATGACTCATCACTCATTTATTTACCTGAGCCCCCACTTTCTTTTTCTTGGTTAGCTTAGATAAAGGTTTGTCAATTTTGTTTATCCTTTCAAAAAAATCAGCTCTTGGTTTTGTTGATCTTTTCTATTGGTTTTCTGTACTCTGTTTGATTTGTTTCTGTTCTAATCTTTATTATTTCCTTCTACTAACTTCAGGCTTATTTTGTTTTTCTTTTTACAGTCCTTGAGGTGTAACATTAGGTTGTTTATTTGAGATATTTCTTTTTTCTTAATGTAGGCATTTATAGCTATAGACTTTCCTCTTAGAACTGCTATTGCTACATCCCCTAAGCTTTGGTATGTTGTATTTTCATTTTCATTTGTCTCAAGATATTTTCTGATTTCCCTTTTGATTTCTTCTTTTATCCTTTAGTTCTGCAGGAGTGTGTTGTTTAATGTCCATTGTTTGTGATTTTCCCAATTTTCCTCCTGTTATTGATTTCTAGTTTCATGCCGTGTGTTAAGAAAAGATACTTGACGTAATTTCTATCATCTTGAATTTGTCAGGACTTGTTTTGTCACTTAAAGCACATGATACCTCTTGGATAATGTTCTGTGTGCATGTGTGAAGAATGTGTTTTCTGTTGCTGTTGGATGGAATGTTCTATGTATGTCTGCTAAGTCCATTTGGTCTATAGTGTTGTTCAAATTCTCTCTTTCCTTATTAATTTTCTGTCTAGATGATCTATCTATTATTGTATGTAGGCACTAAAATCCCCTATTGTTATTGTATTTTTGTTTATTTCTCCTTTTAGTTCTGATAATATTTGCTTTAAATATTTAGGTATTCTGATGTTAGGTACATAAATATTTATAATTGTTATAATTTCTTGATGAATTTATCCCTTAGTCATTATACAATGAACTTGTCTTTTATGACCATTTTTAGCTTAAAGACTACTTTGTCTAAGTATAGCTACCTCTGCTCTTTAAATTTTTCTTGGTTACCATTTAAACTTGTAATGTATTTTTTTCTGTCCCTCAGTTTTAGCCTATGTGTGTCCTTAAAGTTAAAATGAGTCTGTTACAGGCAGCATATCGTTCGATCTTTCTTTTAAAAACCGATTTTTTTGTGTCTCTGGAGAATTTAATCTGTTTACATTTAAAGTAATTGTTGAAAGTAAGAACTTACTGTTACCATTTTATTAATTGTTTTCTCACTGGTTTGTTGTTCCTTTCTTTCTCTTTTGGGGTCTTCTTTTGTGATTTAATGACTTTTGTTGTGGTATACTTTGATACCTTTATCTCATTTTCCTATGTATCTTCTATGGCTTTGTCCTTTGTGTTTACCATGAGGCTTACATAAAATATCTTATGGTTATAACATCCTGTTTTAAGCTGATAACAACTTAACTTTGATAACATATGAAAACTATGCCTTTTCTTCTCACATATTAGGCTATTAATGTTATAACTTATATCTTTTTTATATTGTGTACCCAATAACAAATTATAGTTGTTTTCAATACATTTGTTTTTTAACTTTTAAAATTGCATTGAAAATGATTTACATACCACCATTATAATATTAGAGAGTCTGACTCTGACTACATATTTACCTTTATTGGTAAGTTTTATACAGTCATATGTTTTTACATTGGTAATTAGCATTCTTTCATTTCAGCTTGAAGAAATCCCTTTAGCATTTTTTTTTTTTTTTTGTAAGTCAAGTGTGGTGGTAATGAATTCCCTTAGCTTTTATTTGTTTGGGAAAGCCTTTATCACTCCTTCATTTCTGAAGGACAGCTCTGCTGGGTATAGTGTTCTTAGTTGATGGTTTTCTTCTTTTAGTATTTTTGATATATCATCCCTACCCTCTCCTGGCCCGCAAGGTTTCTGCTGAGCAATCTGCCTATAATCTTATTGGCTCTCTTGTATGTGAGAAGTCCCTTTTCTTTTGCTGTTTTCAAAACTCTTTCTTTGTGACTTAGGGCTGGTCCCCTAGATAAAGAGTAATGAAATATTTATCAGCACAGGCTCTGACCTGTCTGATGAGCGCCAGTCATAGCAACCAAGATGGTGGCATCGGTGTGTACTAGCTGAGCTAGGCCTGCTGTAGACCACCTATGACAGCAGGAATGTGATGGGACAGTGGCTTAAACAAGAAATTTATTATTTCAGATAAGAAGCCTGGAGGTTAGGTGGCTCCTAGTCGGTTACTTTAGTAACTCAGCTGCATAATGGAAGATTCAGGCTCTCTCTTTTCATCTTTTTTGCTCTACTATCTTCCAGAACTGGTATTGTCTTTAGGCTGTTTCCCCTTACAATAACTGATAGCTTCCTGATAATTCCTGAGACAAAACAAGAAAGGGTATAATCCTTTTTATCAGAAAGAATGATTTTTCCTGAGAAGCACCAGCAGGTATCTTTGTACATATCATTGCCCACACTTTGGTCATAGGTCAATCACTGGCAAGGAGAATGACATCTTCTTGATTGGCTTTTACTGATTGGCATTTACTCCAGTCAGAAGGGGAGCAGAAGACACAGAAACATCAGAGCCCTCCCAGCTCTGATGGGCTCTTAAGAAGGGGGAATTGGCCTCTGGGTAGCTAAACAAAGATATCTGCCATATGACCCTTCATAAAAGGGAGATAGACTCTGCCAGATTATCTTAAAAGATTCTGGACTTATTCAAATCTTATCTTAAAAACAAAACATCACAAAACAAATCATAGTCAGATGTAAATAAAACTGAAAATTATCCAAGTCCAGGCTAGCCTTTGGGTAGAAATCTTTGCATTTGTCATGGGGGTTGTCCAGCTCAGCACTTCTAAATCCTGAGAATTATTCAATAATTTGAGCCTTTAGGAAAACTGCTTATGATTTGAGACAAACAAGATAAACATACATTTCCTCACATAAAATCTATTTCTACTATCTATAAAAAGCATATGAACAAAATTCTCAGTGCTTGTGTATCTTATTTCTAATTACTTGCAGATCAGGTTTTTTCTTCTTTTTTTTTTCTTGTGGTTCTCATTGCCTGTTAGGAAAAAACTAAAAACCTCAGCAAGATATCCCAGACCCTCTGTGAGCAGGCTTGCTATTAACTCCCCAGCTCCACTACCTATGGCATCCTTATGAGTCCCTAACTTTGTAGCCACCCAGATATACTTGCAGTGTCTTAGAGATGCTCTTTTCCCTTTCTTTATTATTTTTATTTTTTGACCTTTCATTGTTGTCATTCTGGCAACCTCCGTTCATCCTTCAAGACCTAACTCAATTGTTGTTCTTATAATCACTATCTTTTCCAGGCTTTGCCAGGCAGTTCACGTGCGTCTGCTTGTGTGCAGCCCCAACGTTAAAGCAGCCTTTATCACATAGCTGTAGTTACCTATTCTACTGGGATGTGGGCTCCCTGAGCCAGAGGGGTCACTTTGCTACTCTCTGCCACCTGCTTCTGGCACAGACCCAACATATAATGTGAGTAACAGTGGTAAATAAGTGGTTTCACATGTAAGCTTATCGTTTTCTTAATAAATTAGAGATACCTTGATAGCTGTATTGCTTACTGCTCCCCTTCATGTCCAAATTGGAGTTATAATCTGATAATTTATGAATAGATTAGCTACTTAGAAATGGGCATGTTTCTGCATATTTACCCTGACGTATATGTACTAATGGCAACAAAAACCATTAGTGAATTCATTATTTTTGAATCCAAGTTGCACTTCTACTGCTAAGGTTAATTATTGATTTGTTTTATTCTATGATTAAAGCCATTAGCCACTATTAGCAAATGACGATGTTTATGCATGTTTGAGTATCAGCTGGGTTGCATTTCATAGCAGGGGCCCAAGCCAAATTAGCATTCTCTGGGACTGGCATCTAGAATGGTGATACAAAGGCTTGCTGAAGGTAACCAATGATTTTTCCTTGCAATAGAAGGATAAACAGAACCTGATTGCCTTCACTAATTACTCCTTCCGAGTGCAGACGTTGGCCAGAATTTAGTTTTAGTTGAATTTGCCCTCTGTCCCTTCTGATTTTGAACTATCAGAGACTGAGCAAGACCTCAAGAGTCTAAGAAGTACCCTGGCTCTCCTGCCTACAGATTCCACTTTTTAAATTTTCCTTTATGTGGGAGGTAGAATGGGCCCATTTGGTCCTTGAAATAGTGGGAATGGACTTTGCAGAGTCTGGCTTCACCTGGACACAGATTCTGCCTATGAGAGAAAGACCTTGCTTTTTGAAGTACTCTCTGGACAGGTCACAGCTGTGCACTACCTGGGGAAGTGTTGGCCTGAGTGTACCTGACACCAGAGAAATTGCGTGGCCAGAATTCTCCTACACTGAAGGCAAAGCAGGATGGGGAACATAGTTATGCCTGGCAAAGCATGGGAAACCATTTGGAAAATGGCCAGTGTCTGCTATAACCTCCTTGGCTTCTTTCTTGCTGAGGAAACTAAGCTGCATTGAGAGGTTTTTCATACCTAGGCCACTTTTTCAGCCCATCACCTGTTTCTTCGGTGTCATGAGGGAGTCACCTCCAAACTCATCCTTCCCTGAAGAGTCTTCAAGCTTTTACACCTTCAAGCTAGGCAAAGGCACAAAAAATAGTTTGAGGGCAGAGACAGCCAGAAACCTGAAGTCCTGGAGATCCCAACAGGGCATGGGGCACAAAGTAAACGTTTGCTGAGTGATGATTGGCGGGCTGAATGATTTTAGGTGAACCTAAGGTTCTTGTCATCTGACTGTGACATATATTCATTTTAGAAGACCCATCTCTTTACCCTTTGCACAAGCCTTCCTTATTGTTATCTGCAGTTCATCTTTCCCAGGGAGATGGTTCAATTAAGACAACTCAAAATGAGTCCATGATTCGAGGGTACAGTTGACTGCACTCTGATTAACTCCCTGTTCATCAGTCACAGAGATATATGATGGGAATTACCAGGGCAGGCAGAAAGGAGTCAGGCAGGCTAGTGGGGAAGGGAGGTAGCAGCTAGAAGATCAGAGTTTTGGGGTACAAAGAAGAAAAAAGTGAGAGGAGAAGGTGGGTTTCCCCCAGAAGAGGAGAAGCTTGGAAGATAGCATGAGACAGCACACAGTCTTTACAGAAGTGTAATTTTGATGCCATAGCATTCGAAAACCTGAGTCTGAAGTTGTATTGAAATTTCCTATGATCTGGAAAGGAAAATAAATGTTAGAGAGTGGGAAAAGCTCTGAGGTAGAGGTTAAACTGAGTGGATTTTGAGGCCTTGAAGTCCAATCTCACCTCAGCCCATGTGATGCCAGTACCTACTTGAAACCAGGAGTGATGGTGCTTCTTCTCACCCAGAGAGACTGCTTTTCCCCTGATTGGGGTTAGAATTGCTGGGAAGACCATATACTGCCTTGTGGTTTCATTACCAAGAATATGTGGAAAACGTTTAACCTCATAGCCACGTCCAGAATCCTCACTTGATGCCAGATCCCTGTATGTCCTGTCTACCAAACATCCCACCTAGATGTCTAATGAGCAGAACCCAGCAAAGATCAGCTCTTCCTCTCCTCTTCTTCCATACCTTCCACCCCTGTGGTCCCTAGCTCAGGGAATGACACCACTGTCCACACAGACTCTGGGAATGGGGACATCCTGTGCGACCCCCTCCTCTTGACTCCCATCTGTTATAGTCTCTTGTCTACCAGGCCCTGCAGTTCCACTCTCTTAACACCTCTCCAAACCCATAGCTACATTCCTCTTCAGGCTACCAGGATGTTCGATCTGGATTATTGCACCAGTTTCCCAGCTGGGCTTCTTGTCTCCAGTCTGGCCCAGCTGCAGTCCAGTGTCTGCACATATGACAAAGCAACCAATCTGGGGTGAAATTTGCTTTTGTCTTTGGTCTCTTCTTGTCTTCAGCACAGAGACCAGTCTTCTCAATCATTGCTTCTGACAGTGGCACATTTGTCCATCTTCATCTCTGGCTGGTCTTGCTTTTCACCCCCCAGCTCCGGCCGTGTGGAAGAGTTAGTTCCCAGAAGACATCATTTCTCCACCCCCCACCTCTACAGACTCCTCTGCCTGGAACCATTTCCCCCCACCCTAGTCCCATTTACCTACAAGCCTTGGTTCATTTCTCAGGAGGCAGGCTAGGCATGGCTTCCAGATCTTCTAACCTATGGCTCCTCTCTTCCACTTTCATGACACCACTTCCTCCTGCGTGAACTTCTCATGCCATACTGCTGGGCTTCATGCTCCTACAGTTAGAAGGAGCTCCACTATGCTCTCCAGAATGAGATTTCTGAAGCGTAGATATAATTCAGTCATTCCTCAACTTGAAACTTTTTAGGGTTTCCTCCTGACTTTTAGGAGAAATTTTTTAAAATTCCGAGCATCTTTTTTCATGGCTCTTTATAGTCTGTCCCATTTCCTCTCCAGTCTCATTCTGTCCCACTCCCCTTTCATTTTGGATACTGCGTGCTTCTGCAGTAGATCCCCAGATTCACCTTGCTTTCTCTTGCTCTGTCTCGAGACCTTTGCCCTTGCTGCTCCTGCTACTGGGAGGTTCCTCCCCTCCACTTCCCCTTTCTCCCAGCAGCCAGTTATAGTTCACACTTCAATTAGACCTCACCTCCTCTGTCAAATCTCCCTTAAGTCCCAAGAGTATCCTGTGGTTCTCTTCCCTGTCCCAGTGGGGGTGGGCTAGGGATTGCATCTGACTCATTCTTCTATCACAGAGTGTAATGTGGTGGTTGACACTGGGCCTGGCTCCATGGGTGTGTGAGTAGTGCAGCTGCCAAAGACCCTGTGCTCAGAAGAGCCCTGTGCTTGAGGTTTCATGTTCTATGTCAGGCAACTTGAATGTCTTAGTAATATCATCTTTGAACTTGTGTTTTGTAAGTGAAGTCCAGTGGAACAATGGAGCACTCATTGGAGGTCCCTCCCTTCCACTGCATCACCCAGGCATTGTCTCAGCTGCTCAGTTCCTGCCTCAACCCAGGAACATCTGCCACTGTCAGCCCCCATTGGGGACCTGGGAGAGGGTGTGAGTCACAAGACGGGCCCCTGTGATGGACTGCATTTGCCTCATGAGTATCGATAGGGCAAGCCCGTTCTAGTAGATCAAGTTTCCTCCCATATACTGTGTTGGCTTGAGACTCTGCTTAGCCTTGCTGAGCCTTTCTGGAATGGTGTTATGGTCTCTAGAGAGGTAGAAAGGAGGAATAAGTGGCACTTGTTTCCTGCTTTGGAACAAGTGGCCCTGCATTTACTATGTTTTCGTGTCACAAATGCCCTACAGATTGTAGTTTGCTGAAGACAAGCTATAGGTCTGGCACATGGTAGGTGCTCAGGGGTGGCTGGGTCTTAGTCTTCTTAAATATCTCTCTAATGCACCCACATCCCTTCCCTTCAGCTTCCCTGACCCTCATCCAGGTCCAAGTCGCTCCTTGAACTATTGCGTCAGCTCTTTGTTCATCCCTGTGTCCCAGGCACCTAGTGGAGGGTTTGTACAGAGCAGGAAGGACCTCAGTAGGCATATGATGCATACATGAAAGGATTAAATAAAGAGGAAAATACTCTTTAAAATAGCATGTTGTCAGTTCCGCAGGCTCAAGTGCTTTGTTAAAGTGCCTCCCAGGTATACCATTAATAAATGTCCCTGGGAATTGTTTATTCAATTTTGTACTCTGGCCTCTGCCAGGAGCTGGTCAGAGCCCTGGGCTGATCCGTGCAGATAGTTACTACCTTCCCCTTCACCTTCAGAGAGCCCAGCTTTAGGCAACAGATGGGAAACTACAGAGCCTTCCAAGATTGAAAGCTGTTTTTGAGGCATTTGAATGACCGGGGGGCAGAGTTTATAATCAGAAACCAAGACCTGTTAGATTCTCAGTGATCATGGGAGGCCACATCCAAATAGTAATAGCTCTGCTGAACGGGGGCAGGGATGTGGCCCCATAGCTTACATTCGAAGGGAAGGAGGGATTGAGAGAGTGGTGCTTGGGTTAGTCAGTGAGGCATTTTCTCTCTTCGTCTCTAGGAAGTTTGCTGTAGTGTATGAGAAAACTGCTCCTGAAGTTATGTAAGGTTGCCTGTGTTCTGGCTGGTTTAGTCTCTGCTACTCTGGATTCACTGATCCTCAGTGAAGACTAAAAGGTCCAGTGAGCTGAATCTGCTTTGCCTTTTCCTAATCTGAGTTCCCATCTAAGCAGGCACAGAATTTGTGCTCACCCATCACTGCCTTGGCCACATCCTCTAATGCTTCAGTGGCTCTTACATTGAGCAACAGTCAAGAAATTCATAGCTGCGATGCCAATAACAGCACACACTATTGTAGGTGCATTCTGCTGATAAAGTACCAAGAAGTACACGTAGTGGCCTTTATAATAACATTGGATGTTTTATTGGAGCAAGTATAATTTTCTGTGGTTCATGCAGTTCAGAACAAGGCAAGTTATGTCTGTCAAGTATTGTTTTGACAGTTGTCATTGCTAAAGAAGGCAAGCATGGTTGGGATGTGGAAGGTCTTTCAATGATGGGTGGTTCCGTTGGCACAGTGACATGATGAGAGGAATGAGCTCTGCTTCTTGGTGTTTGCAGCAGTCATAAACCAACAAGTAATAAAGGCATTGGCTTTTTTTTTTTTTTTTCCATCCACTTTCTTTACTAACAGGAGATAGAATTCAGATGCTATGGACAATTTGAAAGTTCTTTCTAAGGTCTTTATGGGATCTACCATTGCATTAATTTTAAGGTCATACTTCCTAAAGCCGTCTCCCAACCAACAACTAACCATAGCATGGGTGCTAAGGAAGAGTGATGTGGGACTGCTCCAAGTAACGAATTTGGCTTAAGTACTCCAAAACCCTGGCTGAATCTTTCTTGAAACTGTGCTGCAGTCCAAGATTCTTCCTCCCAGAATCCTCTTTCTTTTCTTCTTTCCTTTTAGAATTGTCAGAGCTCCATCATAATCAGAAGATGCACCTTTCGTTCTCCTGCTCTGTCATCCAATCTCTTTTATGTTTAATCCCCTTTTGATGTCTTCTTCTCAGGGCTCTAAGTGAATGTAGTCCTTTCCTCTATCTATCCATCTTCAGAGATAAGTAAACTCACAATACTTTTTGCTAATGGGGTTTGTTGATGCTAGGGATCAAGTTATTTATTTAAGAAGTAGTGGAGATCCTAATTGGTGAAAGGAGACTGGAAAGGTGCCTGGGATTTTGGTGTCTTTGAAAAATGTGGAACCTGGGCACCTGGGTGTCTCAGCCAGTTAAGCATCTCCCTTTAGGTCAGGTCATGAACCCAGGGTCCTGGGATGGAGCCCCCAGTTAGGCTCTCTGCTCAGTGGGGAGTCTGCTTCTCCCTCTCCTTCTGTTCCTCCTCCTGCTTGTGCTCAGTTTCTCATTCTCTCTCTCTCTCTCTCAAATACATAAATAAAATCTTAAAAAAAAAAGAAAAATCCAAAATGTGGAACGTGACACCGCCTCTTATGGAGGGCCCAGGGAAGGGAGGGTACAGAAGCCTTGATAGCAGCAGTGGAAGTTACCATGGCTGGTCTGTGTTCAATTAGTAACAATACAGTGAGGGTTAACTTTGAGCTCATGAAAGTGGTGGTGATCGACAGTAAGATCAGATTCATTGTCAATGACCAAAATTTCTCCATGCTCAGTGAAAATGAAAATATGACAGATCAAAATTTGTGGGATGCATCTAAAACAGTAGTTAGAGGGAAATGTATAGTACCAAGTGCTTGTATTGGAAAAGATAAAAAGCCTAAATTGATGATATAAACTGGGAATTGTCAAACTATGGCAGATGTGTAAAATTGAATCCACTACTTATTTTTGTAAATAATTGGAACACAGCCATGTTCATTCATTTATGCATTGTCTATGGCTGCTTTCATGCTACAACAGAGTTGATCAGTTGTAACAGAGATCATATGAATCTCAAAGACTAAAATAATTACTTTCCCTTATGAAAAAATTTTGCCACCCCTGTCCTAAGCTTCCACAGTAGAAACTAGAAAAAGAACAAATGAACACAAAGTAAGCAGAAAGAAGGAAATTATGAAGAGCAGAAACCAAGGAAATAGAAAAAACAAAAAATTAGCATAATCAATGAAATTAAAATATGGTCCTTTGAGAAGATCAATAAAATTGACAAACTTCAAGACACATAGAGCAGGAAAAAAAGAGAAAAAATACAAGTTGTTGGTATCAGAAGTGAGAGAGGAAACATCATAAAGATTATAGGAGCCATCCCAAGATGGGCCACCTCAGCATGAACATTGTTTTGAGTTAAAAGCAATCAACCCCAGAAAATTTAGCTGCCCTCAACTGCCAACTCATCTACATAACAGAGCAACTTTTGTTTTCCAAACATCCCTTTCCACCCTCCTGCTAGTAGTCTTCCCTTTTTTGTATCCTCTGAGTCTACCTCTTCTCCTTAGCTCTTAGGAGCCTCAGGTTGTCTGACTGACTTTGGAACTTCCATGTCTGTGTGGGTTCGCTGTACATATCCTATTAAATTAGATTTTCTCCTCTTGATCTGTCTCTTGTCAATCTGACTTTAAGTCCAGCTAGGATCAAGGATCTTGAAGGGCAGAGGAAATTCCTCCGCCCCAACAACATCCTACAAACTTCACAAGTAAATACAGAGGTATTATGAACATTTTTATGCCTATGAGTTTGACAATTTTAATAAAATGGATAGACTCCTCAAAAGACACAAAGTACTGAAGTTTATTCTAAAAGAAATAGATAACCTGAATAATATATTAAAAAATTGAATTTGTAGGTAAAAAAAAAATTCCCACAAATAAACTCTAGGTCCAAATGGCTTCATTCTTGAATCCTAGAAATATTTAAGGAAAAAATAAGAGCAATTCTGCAACTATTCCAGAAAATTGTGAAAATTAGTCAAACTGTATGCTTAAAATTTATGCATTTTGTTACATGTAAATTACACCTCAATTAAACCAGAGTATGGGAAGGACGCCTGGGTGGCTCAGCGGTTGAGTGTCTGTCTGCCTTTGGCTTAAGGTGTGATTTGGGGCTTGATCCCAGAGTCCCGGGATCAAGTCTCACGTTGGGCTCCGTGCAAGAAGCCTGCTTCTCCCTCTCCCTCTGCCTATGTCTCTGCCTCTCTCTCTGTGTCTCTCATGAATAAATAAGTGGAATCTTAAAAAAAAAAAAAAAAAAAAAAAAAAAAAAAAACAAGATAAGGGAGAAAAAAACTATAATTGTCTCTCCCTATCCCCTTTGACTGCCTCTGCCTTCAGAGATAGCTAGCATTAACCATATACCTCATATTCTTTATTTCCCTTATAGCACTTTTCCAATTTGTGAATATATATATATATATATATATACATATATATATATAGCTTCCATTTAAGTGGGGGGTTCAATGCTCATTACAGGTCCTTTGACCACAACTTCTTCATTTGTTCTTGAATGGCTAGATTTTGACGTCAAAATATTTTACTTAAGGGACTAATGAGTGCTGTTTTTCCTGAGTTCCTGCAAATCTGTGAATGCATGTCTGACACCTTTTTACCCGAACAACACCTTGTTGGGCCTACAACTTTTGGATCACACTTTTTTCCTTTAGAAACTCACATATATTGTTCCATCTTCCCCTCTGTATTTTAATGTTGCTGTAAAGAATTATGAGGCTAGTCTTATTCATTAGCCTTTTAGGTACTTTTGGTTGTTGTTGTTGTTTCTTCTTTTCAAATGCCTAAGGGATTCTCTCAATACTTTTTATGTTCAGTAATTTACCAGGATGGGTCTCGGTAGTGCTCATTCTGTCTCAGATTTCCTACAACATGGTCTACTTGGAATGGTCTTTCAGTTATGTAGATTCAGTTCTTCCTTCATTTAAGGAAAGATTTTTTCCTTATTATCTCTTGAATTCGTTTTCTATCATTTTATTGTGTCTCTACTTCAGAGATACCAGTTATCCTTTGTCCTTTGTTCCATTATCATCATTGGATGATATCTATTATCTTGCAATTATTTTAATGTAGTTATCTTAAGTACACATGGGCCAGCTCTCCGCCCCTCTCCCATAGCATTCTCTCTCCTGCCTCTGATGAGAGGCCTTGTTGATAGCATAGAATGACAGGATTTGGCCCAGGCATAACCATATTTGCAAGGGCATGTGTGGCCCCTGCCTTGTGGAGTCTGCTCAAGCTCCAAGGCTAGCCTTCCTGCAGCAACAGCCTCCCTGTGGGGTTGTCAGTATTTCTTCTGTCCCTCAGTCCTTCAGTTCATGTTCCATCCACCTTCACGCCAAACTCAGATCGCAGAAAAGGGTCCTAAATTGACCCCCAAGCCTCCTCTCCCAAGCTGGGTTTCTCATTCCCTAATCCCAGACCCTTCCCTGGGTTTACAGACAGCAGGGCACAATGTAGGGAGTTGAGGGGTCTTTCTGGCCACCCTGACTGCACCCATGTATTGGATGATCGAAAAGACGCGTCTGCCAGAGTCCCTCACAGCCTATGAGTGTCATATCTCCAGTCTCAACCCTGATTTCTGTGTCATGACTGTCTTTGTCATCCAGGGTGGGGGTGCTTCAGGAGTGCTGCTGTGTCTCCCACCTGCACACTCATGTTGGCTCCAGCTCTGAAGGGTGCCCAGCTCCTCACTCCTCAGGGTTCTTCCACTCAGGTAGCTCCTGCTGTGCAGAAGATTCCTTTCACTCTCAAATGAACTGTGTGTTTCCAGTTTATTGGAAACATCTAATATTTGTATGGAGCTTGATAAAGTGTTAAGTTCGGGGAGGAAACATTCAGGGATGAAGAGCTTTTCTGTTAGGGTGTAATTGCTTTTATCACTTTTAATGGAAAAAGTTAGCCTAGCTACGTGAAACGCACTCCCCCCCCCCCTTGATTTATTTTAAGGATCATTGAGATTTTAAAAATATCGCTCACAAAAGTTATTTCCAGTGTTGGTTGTATGCATCCAAAGGTAGTAAGATGGGTGGGCTTGGATTGTCATGTTTCTTTCTCTCCTTAGATGGAAATGCCATCTCTTGCAAAAAGCCTTAGCCCATATTGGACCAGTCTCCATCACTGGTTTTTTTTTTTTTTCTTTTTTTTTTTTTTTTGCTCGCAGCGAACTTGTTTCTTTCTGATTATACCCAAGTCCATTGGCCTTGTCAGGAAGACAGCTGTTTACGGGTCCATCTCTTCATCCACTTAGCTGATGATGCTGGACACGTGTGCTTAATTTCACATTCTTTACAGTGCCCAGAAATATGTAGGGCTCCGGGGAGGCTCCAGTGTTTGCTGAATGCTCTGTGGCTTTCTAATCATCAGGAGGGGAAAAAAGCCTTTTGAAATGCCTGGGCTGCCACGGACTGGTTACTGCAACCCACTTCTGGTTTTCTCTTTTCAAAAATGATGCTTTGTTTCTGACTAGTGGTTTCAAAACATAAAAATCTCAGCCAGCGTGGTCAGTCAATCTGACCTTCAGACTGAATATTTCCTCATTTGTATGGTTGACTTGTTTGAAACACAGTCCAAAAGGGAATGGAATGATGACTTTTAAGTGAGATTCCACTGATCCCAATTTGACAAAGTCTTTCAGCCCATTGAATGTCGGAGCCTGGATGTTAAGTGTCACTCAGAGGTAACTTGCAAGCAGATAGATTACTGTTGCTGGATAAACCGTAACTTTTCATTCCTAAACTGTGTCACTTTTAAATTCTCAACCCCAATGTCATCGCAATGTGCATTGCATTGAATAATAATTGTATTTCTCACAGGACACCACCAATTTTTTGTCTGACCTTTAAGAGGAAAAGCTTTTTAATTTTAATCAAAGTATTTCCTTTTGAACTTTAAGGAAAGGCTGCTGATTTACTTCTCTTAAGACCTTGACAAAGAGACATCTCTACTTGAGCCAAAGGTTGTTCACTGTTTACTAGAGTGGACCTCATTTTGGATACTAATGAAGTGGAAGCTAATGGGGACAAATTGATCTCTTTACAACATGTCCAGTGAAGACTGGCTAGCTGAAAATTTCATTATCAGCACTTGTAGGAAAACTATAAAAAAAAGTTAGCAAAAGTCAGTTTCATAAAGTTTCCTTTCAGGGTGAGGAGGATTCTTGGTTGTCATTTCATTGAAGAATCTGCTGTAGTTTCTATGATGCTGTAGCAAATAAAATGTGATTTGTGAAGTTATTCTCAACTCTGTTTGAAATGAGGGAGAACCTCATTCCGTTTTCTGAAACTGAAAAATAATTTAAGGAGCAGCATTAAGAATTGCTGTTCTAGCCATTACAACTATGATATAGTGTCACATTTATCGACATGGATAGATAGTCGTATTACGTTAGTATAAAACGTGGGTTACAAAATAGGATGTAAAAGATGAATCTATTTTTTAAAAAAAGTATATGTATTTGCATGGGAAGAGTCTAGAGATATACTTGCATAATCACAATGAGAAGTAAATAAGGAAAAAGGATAAACACATAAAAAAAATGAGCAAAGCATACAAACATATAACTCATAAAAAAGAAATGCAAATACACAGAAAAGTGAATATTTTATGCTTTATTTGTGATTACAGAAGGTAATTTAAGATAATAATGAGATACTTTTATTTTGATCAATTTGGCAAAAGTGTTTAAAATAAAGGAATCCTCAGTGTTAGGGACGGAGAAGACAAAAGGTATGCCATTATGTTCCTGATGGTGATTTATTTTAGCACAAATTTTAAAAAACATATATTGTTTACAACTTTATTGGGGTATAATTAGCACAAGAAACTGCACACTGTACACTGTGCATGGCGTCATAAAGGCATATACCACTTAAAGTGTACAATTTGATAACATCTAACATACATATACACTAATGAAACCATCACAACAGTCATGATACTGAACACGCCCAACTCCCCTCCAAGTTTTCTCCTGCCCCTGCATGTCCCAGCCCCATCCCAGGCATCCACTGATGTGTTCTCAGTCATTACAGATGATATTTTCTAGGATTTTATGCGAGTAGAGACATACTATATGTACCCTCTATTTTATCTGGCTTCTTTCATTCACTATAATTTATTTGAGATTTATTCATGTATCTGTAGTTCATTTTTTAAAATAGCTGAGTAGTATCATATTGTGTAAATATTACTACAACTTTTTTCAATTCTGTATATTAGGTATTGTTTTTGTCCCAGTTTTTAAGAATAGGAAACTGAGTTGATAGAGGTAAATTCATCCAAAGTAACCCAGATAATAAACAATGGAGACAAAATTTGAATCCAGACACTATTTTTTTAAGTAGGTTCCACACTGGGTAGAGCCCAGTGTGAGTCTTGAACTCATGATTCTAAGATTAAGACCTGAGTTGAGAGGGCCGCTTGGGTGGCTCAGCGGTTGAGCATCTGCCTTTGGCTCAGGGCATGATCCTGGGGTCCTGGGATGGAGTTCTGCATCAGGATCCCTCTAGGGAGCCTGCTTCTCCCCCTGCCTGTGTCTCTGCCTCTCTCTCTGTGTCTCTCATGAATAAATAAATAAAATCTTAAAAAAAAAAAAAAAAAGACCTGAGCTGAGATCAAGAGTCAGATGCTTTACCAACTGAGCCACCCAGGTGCCCTGTCACTCTTACTTTTTAGAATCCACATTCCCAAACTTCGAAATATTGTTTATATGATTTAGAAATATAAACAATAGGGGAATGAGTTCACTGTTTTACATTTCTGTAATCAAATTTATACAGTCACTTAAAAATGATCCTATAGGAGAATATTTGAAAAAAACTTTAAGGATATGTAATAACATAATACTGGTTATCCCAAGTGACGAAATCATAGATAATCTTAATTTTCTTGTTCTTTTTCCTCCCTTAGAATTTTCAGATTTTTGGACTTTGCTCATAGAGAAAATAAATACATAAAAAGGATGACAGCTCTGGGTGGTTCCATGTCCATTAGCCATGAATGAGTTCTAAAAAGTTGGGCTTTGGCCCACATTTCTGATGCTTGTAGGCTCCCTTTTCTTTTCCATTCTCATCTTTTCCCTTTTTCCAAATTTTACTCCATCCTTTGTAGCTCAGCTTCTGTTTAAGCTCTTCAGGAATATCTTCTGTGGTTACACCTACCACCATTTTCCCACAGCACGTAATAGCATGGAAGGGACAGTTTAACCAGTCTGATGATTGTCTCTCAGTGATGTTCCTCTCTTCCAAGTCTGGTTACAAACTCCTGGAGGGCAGTGCCACACTCTGCATGATCCTGTGTCCCCTTCTCTGGGCTGGGGTCATGGTGAGCACATCGTGATGAGAACACACCCTCTGAGCATATTAGGACCACACAGTGAAAACCTGCTTCCTTGGCTTTTGGCTCATTCCACTCTTTAGTAGCCCTCTGCAGTGCTGGTGATTGCGTGTGTGTGTGGGGGTCTTGTAACCCCTTTTTTACAAGGAAGTATACTGAAGCCTATATTGGGGAAGCAACCTCACTGAATACCACAACAAGTAACTAGCAGAAAAGGCATTAAAATACAGGTGTCCCAAGTGCCAACCATGGTTCTATCTGTGCTGTCACAGGCTGGGGGAATAGTAATGAAGCCCTAATTCCAAGTCTGAGTGCCCTCATCCCCCCTTCATTTTGTCTCATTTCAGCCTCTTGCCCTGGCTGCCTTTGGCTGCTTTCTCTGACTTGGAGGTACACACATGACCCTGGAGGCCATCAGTGCTTCCCCATGGATTATCTGCCCAGTGGTTTGGAAAACACCTGCTTTTGAAAAATAAACATTGCCTCTATTATTGGCTCATTCCCCCAGGCCCCAGGAAGTAAATTCTTAATTTCCCTCTCCCACTGCTTGGGTACTAATTTGAATGCCCTGGGCCTGTTTCTGTTGGTTTCCAAGCTGGAAGGGATGTGCAGCTCAAGTGTTTGCTTCCATGGGCCAAGTGAGGCACCTTTTCTTCTTCTTAATGAATAAAGTGTTTTTTCTATTGGAAATTTCTTCCTGGACTCCTCATTGTTAACCCCATACATGTCCACGTGGCACACATTGACCTTATTGAATTTATAGATTTTAGAGCTCTGAGTGGATGCTTTTCCGGATCCTAGGAGAAATTGGCCACTGGTTGGGGGAAGCGATGTATGCTCCTGACACTTTCCCCGGTAGATTGGGCAGGCTGGCAGCAGACAAAATAAGACACAGGGTCCTCAACCAAAGAGGTGGCTTTAGCCAGAGACAGTAGTTTTGATTCCAGGCCTAGTCTACTGCATACTCACTTACTTTCTTTTTCTGAACTCAGCAAGGGGAGACCACCTACCTACTCATTCACCTTTCTCCAGGAACTTCGGCCTCTGCTTTATCTTCCTGGTCTTCATAATTGCCAAGACCATGCTCAGAAGCCAAGACCCATGCTCAGAACCTCCTTATTCTGATCCATTCTGTTTTCTCCCATTTCTTTCCACCCCCAACATGGAGTCAACTCTCCTCTGTCTCTGTGTAGCCCATGGTTCTTCTGGCTCTCAAGATTTTGCTCCACTGTTCCTACTACTTCACAGATTCAAGTTCTGCTCTTTTATGGTGGCTTAGCTCAAATTCCTGTGTTCTCCAGGAAGCCTTCCTGATAATACTGCCCCATCAGTCTTTGCCCCTCCAGAGAACTCATTTGGGGATTGATTATATTTGGTTGTCATTACATTGCTTCCTTCTCTCTTTTCTTCATGGTTAGGCAACACACATCTAAGTAGACTGTGAACTACTTGAGTCAGGAATGCTCCTATGATGCACAGCATGGTACTCGTGATAATTACTCAATTGCTTGAAAATTTTAAGGTGTTGTGGAATCTCTTTCATTTAGTTATAGTGTCTCCTGACACTGCAGTAGTTCAGGTGAGAGATCATAAGAACTCTAGTCATGGGGCATAGAATAAGGTTTTCAAGGGTTAGCACAGATAGTGCTTAGAGTTCATGGCTATTGGGGAATAGAAGAGAGAAGATTCTAGAATTATCTAGATTTTGGCTCTAGCAACTAACTAGGAGCATAGTGAGGTCATAGAGATAGTGAATATAGGGACAGGAGTGTGTATGTGTTGCATAAATGTGTTTGTTCTGTGCACGTGTTATGTGTGCTTGTGCAGAAGGGATGGTGGAGATGATGCATTCCCTTTTGGATGTGTTACATTGGAGGCACATGCAGTCCAAACCCCCACCGTGGGCCAGAGCAGACATGGTTCAGACTGTAGCCAAGGGAGTTGTGGACAGACTTGGTCCTTAGGGATTCTCTGTGAGTTAGCCAGGAGGAAAAAGAGCCAGAGCAATGAGCCTAAGCCAAAGTCCTTAGTAATGCTGAGAGTCAAGTCAGGAAAATCAATGCAGTGTGAGTTCCCTGGCATGTCTCTGAATCCCCATGCAGGTCACCTTTGACAGGCTGGTCATGGGCTGCTGGCCTCTGATATATAAAAGGATGACTTTTTTCTCAAGACAATCAGCCACATTAGTTTTAATCTTATTAAAAGGTAAAATATACTTCAGAAAATTTGAATTTTACACTGTTTAAAGAACATGTACCATAAAAATGTGCTCAAGAACATTTTATTCTGATATGTTCTGTTTTGGATGAAATATAGTACTTTTGATGAAGAATTAGTTGAGATACCATTTCTTCTTTGAGTCTCATGATCAAAATTCAAACAGCTCAGCAATCATTCCTCTCACTTCAATCTAATTTCATATTGCAGATGACAATGTTATTTGGAGGGAAGGCAAAATGTATAACTCAAATTTAAATTTCATAGGGATGGAGGTTTTAAGATGAGAGGGGCATTGCCCCAGTCTGGGTCTGGAGGAGCTCACACTTTCTTGTGGGTTAGGCCCAGGCCTATGTGAGGGCAGAGGGACAGCATATGGGAGTTTAGCTGAATGACATTCCAGGTGGGGGTGCTGGTGCAATGTCACGGTACCATAGACACTGCCCATGGGACTCAGAGACTTCCATGTGTCAGAGTTTGAGTGTTTGAACTAAAAATGAAAACTGTTTTCACTCTTGGATTCTTCTGACACTCTGTAAATCACCATTCTGTAATTTTTAGCTTTGTGGGCAAACCCCCCTTGAGATGTGGGAACATGATCTTCAGTCATCCTTACAATCCTTTAAATCAAAAGGCACAAGGGTATTTATGTCCATCATATCTAGAAGAACATAAAGCTATGAATAAGCAATATGACCAGGCCCAGAGAACAGTAACCATATCCTGATTACATTACTCCAGGGAGTGTCATATGTTATATATAGAGAAAAAGCCAAGCCCTGGAGGGATGCCATTTTGCCCTTAACCAGAGACTTATTGGTGTCATGCAGCTTGATGTAGCTGTTCAGTTCTGCATGCCCAGAAACCCAATGTTGTCTTCATAGACAGAGGTGGCCAGATCCATCCCTTCAGAGATGAAGACACTAACCATGCCATTGTGAGCCTGATGTGTAAGTGGGCACAAGGTCATACATTTACCATCGCAGACTCCTAGATGATGATTAGGAAGCTTCATCTCATCACCCAGGGCAGTCCCATCTCTGGACAGAATTTCTGGAAGGATGGATTGTCACCTCAAACTGCTTGGTGACCCAGGAGTTAGAGCCAAGAGCCCTGGTGGAGTTTGATGAATCACTCCCAGCTCATGGAGGAGGCCAGCTCTCTGGTGGCCAAATGTCTCTGTCCCCAGTGCTGGGCATTTCTCTCAGGTACTGCTGGACATACATCCTGAATCTTCAAGCTGTTGTTTTATAGCCCTGGCTCCCTGAGGCTATATTGGTCATGCTGGTGGTCTTCAGCAACTCAGATCCTGGCTTCCTTTGTGGCTGGCTTAGCTCTTCCCTGTGAACCCAATTTACTAGTTTTATACCTGGAAGTTCCCTTTATTTATAAATCTAGGGATTATCTCAAATCTCTCCCCTTAAATTATGAAGATTATAAAAATCAGGACCATATGACATGGAAACTGTAGAACTTGGAAAAAATACAAAACAGATAATAATACCATGAGAAAGAAGGATACACAATTTTACTTGGACTCTTCTTGTGGCTGTGAAAAAAACACATGTGTATGTGGTTAAGAAAGACCAGAGATTATGGAGAAATGTAAATTTGATGTGATTAGATAGTGGGAGTTTGTGCATCATATTTCTCCTGACATATAAACATTTTCTCATCATAAATGACAAAAAGATACCTTGATCTTTGGACACACAAATTCCAATGGGCCCTGAGTGAGCAATTCATCTGCCTTGGTCAGCCTCTTGGATTCCAGCCTTTGTGATCAGAATCTCTACTTTTGGCCTGAATATACCCTCTACCTTGCCAGACCTCCTAGGAGTGTTGAGGGTTCTGGGGAGCTTGATTTGCAAACTCTAGCATGGGGGATTCTGAGGCTCTGAGATCAATAACTGAAGGACAGGTCAGGTTAATTTCTATAGTTTCTATTTCAGACAGATGCTCAAGCTTGAACTCCTCAAAAGGGAGGCCATGATAGGGAAATGACCAGGGAGTTTTTACCTCCCCAGTTACCATATCTATATCTATATCGATATAGACATAGATATGGTATATATATATACTATATATATGTATATACATATATATAGTAAGTTTATATATATATTTTTTATATAGATATATATAAAACTATATATATATATATTTTTTTCCTTTTTGTCCCACCCATAGTTTTTTTTTTTTTTTAATTTTTATTTATTTATGACAGCCACACAGAGAGAGAGAGAGGCAGAGACACAGGCAGAGGGAGAAGCAGGCTCCATGCACCGGGAGCCTGATGTGGGATTCGATCCCGGGTCTCCAGGATCGCGCCCTGGGCCAAAGGCAGGCGCCAAACCGCTGCGCCACCCAGGGATCCCCCACCCATAGTTTTTGAATCTCTCTCTCTCTCTTTTTCCTGATGGCCCCTCTGTTATTCATCTTTCTCTGCCTCTTACATTCCTCTCTTCCTTAAACAGAGAAAGCTTTTGTTTACTTACTTGGTCAAGTGAGATAAATGTTTTATAAAATGCAGAGGACTGCCTAACGTGGAGGGTTACTCATGCTTATTTTGCCAGCACCTATTTGGAAGGATCTAACAAAACCATTAATTTATAAGACAGTCAATGCCATAGAATTCTAACCTATGTATGCTCATCAAGGGAGGTGGGAAGTTAGTATATTTACAACATAACAGAATACAGACTCAGGGTTGAAAAATCACTTTGGCACATTAGAGCAAATTGATTAAGTAGGTGATTGGCACTGGAGAGGGGCGGAAGAACTCATGGTGACGTGTCTGGAGAGCAGGACTGGAGTATAAAGGTCTTACTGAGTAGAACTCTTGACTAGTACCTCATGCCTTAGTGTCTTCATTTGTTAAACGAGGGAGTTGACTGGGGAGATCTTCAAAGTCACTTCTAGGCATAATATTTGTGACACACAAAAACATAATTGAGGTCTCCTATTCTGATTTTTCATTCATGGTGGATTGCATGTTACTTTAGTGTAATGGCTACAGCTTAGAGTTAAAAATCCAGAGAGACTATTGTGTGGTGAGGTTTCTGAGATTTGTGATTTTGTTTTCATTGGAAGGTCTCGTTTGTAAATGAAAGCTAAGAAGGTACACTCTGGAGCAGGTGCCCATGGCATACGGAGAGCTTCATACTCCATGCCTGGTCAGCAGGTGGAACGATGTCCCAACATGAAAGATGGAAGAGGTCGAAGACAAGAACCTGCTGTGACAAATGCAGTCCGGGCTCAGGTTTCTGCCAGGTTTGGCCTCTCAGGATGCATACATGTCCTCAACCCATGAAACAATCACAGAAATCTAATCCTAGCCCTTTTCATGGGTCTGTGCATATAATATCTCCTCGCATAAAGACATACCCTAGAGAGAAAAACCAAGATGAAATCCTTTATTTTTTATGCATTGTGGGTCATCTGCTGAAGAAAGCCAAAGAAGTTATGGTGGTTAAACTTAAATTGTGGTTGGAAATGACCCACAGATCAGAACATTAACTGAAGATTCAAATCCCTATGTGTCCTGCTCTGGGAGCGGAATGGGACTTTGAGGGATATAGCTGCAGAGTGATGTGTTTTATTGCATCATTGTAAGGCCAAGTTTGTGGCTCATATTGAATGTTGTAAATAAAAAATGATATATAAGCTGATTCCATGTGTCCATAAAGTGTTGGGTAATATCAGTTATATATGTATACATGTATACACATATCAGTTATATATGTGTATATATTCATATATTCATGTATACACGTATACGCATATATACATGTATACACATATACATACTTACATGTATACATGTAAGTATAAATACAATAAAAATTTGAGGGATAAAACCTTCAAATAATAACAAAGTTAATTATTACTTAAGCTTTATATAAAGTTTACAAATTTCAGGGTGGCCCTCTTAACAGCTATCTTTGATAGTTGGAGGGTTGTATCATTGGCTAAACTGGCATATCCATTGCCCCAGGCTCATGTTTGCATATGGCACTGTGGAAGGGACAGGTGTGCCTGGAGCTGAGGTGGTCTACATAAGGCTCATCTTTCAGAAAGTAAGCTTGACTTGAGACACCAACAAAATACCTAGACCCAAGTCTAGGCATTGTTACTATCTGTTGGCAGCACTGCATTAAAAACAAGATTAAATTCCTTTCAAAGATTATTAGCTGAGAACCAGCTATGACAGCATCTATAGAAGGTCTTAAACAAATGCAGGTTGTAGCCTCTGCCCTAAGGAATTTAGTTTTTTGTGAATTCTGGAGGTTGTTTGTAATTACAAAAACATACTACGTTGTTTTAGTTAACAGACTGAGTAGAGGGATAAGTCCAGCTGATGGATCACTGGAGGAGGGAGAGGGAGAGAAAGATTGGGGAACAGATAATCAGGAAGCCCAGATCTGCTGCTAAGGGGAGGCTGGGGAATTCATCATAATTTTGAGGATTTTCCTAAAGTGGAATATTGAGAATCCAAGTTAAGGAAAGAAACAAAAATGATGTGGGAACACCAATACATTTCTAGGAAAATGGTTTCAAAAATGTTTGCAAAGTCAGTCCATTTCTAGACTTTAATCTGATTGTCCTTTGGGATAGAGATGGGCCACAGAGGTGGTAGGAGTTCGGTCTTGAGCCATTGTGGGGCGGGCCCCCCAGCCAAAGAGCCACTGACTGATAGTCAAGACCTCTGATCCCTTTCCATGGCTTTTGGAAAATGTCCACATTAGAAGATGTTATCATACCCAAAAATCTTTTAATCTTGTTATTATTTATTTCTCAAAAGCATTGGAAACAGAAGAGTCAAGACCATAAGCATTTACGGAATGTCCAGGAAAAATAAAGAGAAATATAAAATCCAAACATTTACAAAGCACTTACCACACCTGGTACCACATGTGATCTGATTCAGTCCTTGTAATTATGTATGTGGCATGTATGAGGTATGTATTACTCTCCCTGTTTTATAGATTAGTCATTAATTAGGACAGCAGCCAAAATGGAATGCATGGTTGAATAAGAAGAGAACCCAACTGTCAAACCTGGTGCCCTGGTTAATTGGTGGGTTGTTGATGGGTATTTTCTGGCTGGTGTGTCTTTGCTAAACTGTGCATTGACTTTGGTGCAGGAAAAAGTCTTTGGTAAAAATGAATTTATCTGAAATAAACACCACAATATTATGCTTTAAATCTCATGTATCAAAATTCAAACATAGAATACACATATAATTTTCCCCTTCTTTTTAGGTCTCTTTGATTTTAAAACTACTGTAACAATCACAGTCAATTTTAAAGTGTTGATGATAACAATACTGTCCTGAATTTTTATAGAGACTTTTTCTTGCAAGGACCTTGAAGTGCTAAAAATGTTGTCATCCATATAGGCAAACCTCGGGAATATCTAATTTAGCAAATGTCAGTGATAAATTCTTCTGGTGCCATTCTCCATGTCTTTGAATATATTAGAATGCCCCGGAAATAAGAATGTTTATTCCACAGCAATTGACTGGTAGTAATACGGTTAGTTGGTATAATTCCACTCGTATTTACTGTTTATCTTTTAAATAGCTGCTGAGATTAAAAAGAGATCCTTTACGATTTCTTTCTGTTTCTAAAGTGGTAGGTATTACCCACTTTGCGGTGCTTTCTTCAGGTGGTCTAAGGAAATACTGTCTTTACCAACTTCATCCTATGCTGCTGAGTGCCCTTTCACAAACACAACTGGATTTAAAATAAAAATTGAAATGCTAAAGGGAGCAGATCCCACGAGCCTCCCTTGGTCTGCTGAGCCCACTCACACATTAGCCAATCGGCCTGGTTGGAGACTCCTGGGAGGAGACTTAGCGTGTCCCATGTTTTGTTTTGTACAGATTATGAGGTCATTCTATTTCCCTGAATGATTGCAAGTAGTTCAGTCTTTGCTCTTTAATTTTCAATGACTTCATTAGTGACAACTAAACTTTGTTCACAATAGCAGCATTATGTTTAAGAGTCAATTAAATGCTGGGTGGTATTGTTATTTTTTTAAAAAAGATTTTATTTTTATTTATTTATTTATGAGAGACAGAGAGAGGCAGAGGCATAGGCAGAGGGAGAAGCAGGCTCCCTGCAGGGAGCCCGATGTGGGACTCAATCCCAGGACCCTAGGATCACACCCTGGGCTGAAGACAGATGTTCAACCCCTGAGTCACCCAGGCATCCCTGGGCAACATCATTAAATGGAAGAGTGCAGCTGGCAGCATCCATGGGGGCTTGCGAGCGAGCTTGCGGTGCCTTGGCTCCTTGGGGCTGTGGCCGGGCCTGGACTCAGATCCCCTTCCCCAGGGCCTCTCCAGCTCAGTTGCTCCTGTTGGCTGGGTTCCTCATCTTTCCCCATCCTTGCCATTGTGTTCACTCCCCACCCCAAGTCCTTCTTATAGATTAAAAGCCTCCCTATTCCTTAGGTTCCAACTCCAGTGCCTTTATCCACAGCTGTCTCCAATTCTCTGATCATTGCCCATCCCTAGTGATGACAGGAACCCTAGTTATAATTTGGAAATAGCTATTTGTTTCCATATCTGGGGGAGGGTCAGTTAAATCTTAGCACAGACAGGATATAAAGAGAGAGGCATGTCTGGATTTTTTTTTTC
Organism: Vulpes lagopus; assembly: GCF_018345385.1. Lineage (NCBI taxonomy): Eukaryota > Metazoa > Chordata > Mammalia > Carnivora > Canidae > Vulpes > Vulpes lagopus. The sequence continues at coordinate 115,893,460 of NC_054828.1, forward strand.
TTTCAGGTGTGCACTTTATTGAACTGGTCTCAAGTCAGTGTACAGGTAAGCCCTGGATGCCTCCATGCCTCAGCCCCACTCCCAGGGAGACCAAAAGCCTTCATAAATCTTTAACTGGGGGGACAAAAAACAGGGGCCGTGATGGCAGACCATTCAAAATAAAACAAAAAGAACAAGTATTAAGGCGAAGATTAAAAAAAATTTGGACTACATAATTTACACAAAAGCAATTCTATTACCCTCCCCTGTCTGTATTACATTTGAGGATGGGGCTTTGTGGCAGCAGTGCTTGAGACCATGAGGAGTGAGTGGAGAGAGGACTTATCTCAAGGAATTCAGCAGCCCTGGAACAGGGTGCAGGCCTGAGTTGTTCAGTGGGGTTGCCAGCCACTTGACAATAGCGGAATGTGGTCAGTGTGAGCCATTGAGCACCGGGCTGGGTGATGTCTCATACTTGTACTGATCTTCTAGTTGGCCCTATATTCATAATCCTTCAAGGGCGGGACCCCTGGCCCTGTGCAGCAGCCCCTGATCTGAATCAAGTGCCTTTTCCAGGCAGAGCTTGGACCTCTCGGGGACGTCATGGCTAAAAGTCACGGACAGATGGGATTATGTCCTCTCCTACCCAGAGGATTAAGGTGTCTACTTCATTTAGTATTCTAATGTGGACACTTTGGATGTAAATGATGATGCTGGGACCACAGGTGCAAGCCTGGACCAACCCAGGTGAACTAAGTGGGTAGTCTGATCCAGGAGCCACCTAGCAAGAGGGCAGTCTCCGTGATGCTCAGGGCTCTCTCTATTTCCCCTGTACTGGGTCCCTGCAAATTTATATGTCCCTCTGTGCAGAGGAGGAAATGTAGATTTGCAAGAGGTCCTGGGGTGGTTGACAGATACAGATGCAGCCGTGAGCTCACACACACATCCCACTTTACTGATGAGAAGGAGCCCCACTGGCAGCACCCTCAGCTCTGCTTCAGTGGGTCCTGTGCCCTGCTCATGCCCATGGGAGCTCAGGCCAGGCACCCCCAAGGACACGGCCCCTAGAAAAAGGCTCCGAGTCCTCAGAGACGTGCTGACTTCAAGAGCAGAGACTCTAAACTCATAAATGCAGCAGGAGATCTCTCTGCGGTCCACTTGCTGGGCTCACAGAATTGTCTCTGTGTCTAAAAGCAGCAAGCTGCCTCCCTGGGGGCTGTTGCCCTGTTTCCCCCTGAATTCCAACAAGGTGTAGGGTGTTCACGTCACCGGAGTCATCTTCCAAATGAACAAATTGTGTTTTCTCCTTCGTTGAACCTGATATTTGAGCCAATCTGTGCAGGCAATTTCCTCGTCTTTGTTTTGCTGACCCCAAGCGCTCTCCAGCCCGGCCGTAATCATCGGGCCTCTCCTGCCGCTGGGAGTCAGGTCCTGTTCTCCAGCAGTAAGGATTCTGCTGAATAGGAAGAGAAAAAGGTCCCAATGATTCCAGGCCTTTGTCTCCCTCTTAGATGTTGGTTATTTACAAAGTCTTCATTTCAGTGTCGAGTTAGAATTTCTGCGTGACACGTGGGAAAGCATGGCCCATTCTGCATCTTCACCCTTCCCCAAAAGAGAGCCAGGCTGCTCCCCCGAGGCGGCGCCCCCAGTCCACATTCACCTTGGGGTCTCATCCCTCATCACTACTTTCATCCTTTTCCCAACATTGTGTCTATGTCCTGGGCCTGTGAAAGGAGCAGGGAATCATCAAGCAGGTGCTTCGGCAGGGGTGCAGTGGGGGAAGAGAGGGGCCAAGCTTTCCCAGCTCCTTGTTCCTGCCTTTGGCTCTGTCTCCTCAGATACCTGTTTAGCAGCCATTCTCTTTTGTTGTCTATCCATCTGTCTTTTTGTATCCAACCCCCACATTCCACCAACCCCCCTTTTATTTATTTATATTTATTTTTAAAAAAGATTTATCCACTATTTGAGAGAGAGAGCGAGAGAGTGAGAGAGAGAGAGCGAGCTCGACCAAGCTGGGGGAAGGGGTAGGAGGGAGAGAGAGAATCCCAAGCAGGACCCCCACCCCCGACTCCCACCCTGCTGCTGAGTGTGGAGTCTGACTCCAGGCTCAATCCCATGGCCCTGAGATCATGACCTGAGCAGAAATCAAGAGTTGGATGCTCACCCAGGTGCCCCAAACCCACAACACTAATTAAGCATTTAGCAGTTGTGATGGGTGGGATTATGTACCCCTCTCCCTAATTGATATGTGGAAGTCCCAATCCCCAGTAGCTCAGAATATGACTGTTTTTGGAGAAAGAGCCTTTAAAGAGATAATTAGGGTAAAATGAGGCCATAGGAATGGGCCCAAACCCAATCTCAGTGGTGTCCCTCTAAGAAGAGGAGATTAGGACAGACATACACAGAAGGAAGACCAACGTGAAGATACAGCAATAAGATGGCCAGGGAGGAAGAAGGAAAGCCTCAGAAGAAAGCATCTCTGCTGATACCTTTATTTTAGACTTTCAGCCTCCAGAACTGTGAGAGCATAGATTTCTGTTGGGTCAGCCCCCAGTGTGTGGTATTTTGTTATGATAGCCTGAGGTGACACAGTGGTCTCTTGCAATGGGAACCCAGTGATGAGTAAAGAATCCTCCAGTTACTCAGAGCCTAGTGAGCAACCTGGAATTGTAAAGGAGTAGAGGCAGAAAGAGTATGTAGACGATTCCCTGGCTTGCTCTTCTTTCACCATATCTATCAGACAACATTTAAGGGGAGGAGGGATGTGCATAAGCAGAGTGGTGGCTGAAGGATGGATCCTAGCAGGACAGTGTGGCCTGTGACACATGATTATGACATGGGGATGCCATTTTAGTGGCTTCACAAGATAGAGCAGAAGAACAACAGAGCACACATGGGCCACGTCCAAGGACATACTAAGGGGGCTAAAGTTGTGAAGCAAAATTCATGATGATCCTAGTTGATGTGCATAGGTGCGTGAAGCTGGGTTATACGAACACTGGTTTATGTTTTTGACATTAATCAGCGAGTGTTCATTATCCAAAGAGCCTTATGCTTTGATAGGCTGATTCTGCTCTGGGGGAAGGTGGAAGAAGAAACCAAGGCCTGTCTTTGGCTTGAAAAGATCTGGTCCTGGCCTTAGGGACACTCCCAGTCACACGAGGGGAGACTTAGCCATGAGATGATGAGAAGAATGTTCTGGACAATGTGGAAGTGGCAGAGTGAGTGGTTCAGACCATGAGGTCAGAGCTGAGGAAGATCAATGTGGGCTAGAGCAGTTCATTTAAGTAGCAATTAGTTATAATTAATCAATTATGTAATTGAGTAGCACTTAATTATTTACTGCCTTGTTCAGTTTTCCAACTGCTTGCAAGTGTCGGCTTTGTTTCCCCAGCCAGGGCCGTAGCTCCCCAAGAATAGGGACAGGCTCATTTATTGGTGTCAGATGGGGCCAGGGTCAGATTCTCACATCTTAGGGCACTGAGCTGAGGAAAGAGAAACCAAGGGACAATTGCTTTGAGGTCAAAATTGCACGATTCTGCCAAGAAATGACTGTCAAGTGAATCAGCTTTCAAAATAAACAGAGAACAGTGAGGAACAAAGGCAACTCAGATGGGTGTGTGGCTTTTCAACTGAAATTGGGTAGCAGGAGTGGCAGGGGGAGGACAGGTCCCCTTGGGAATGAATGGTGATAGATAAGACTCATGACATCTGTGTACAGTGTATGAGGGTGTGTCCCCATAGCTTCCCTGTCATGGGGATATGGACCCTCCTGATGCTTTCTGAAGGGTCCTAGGCTGACCCTTTGGGCTAAAGCCCAGCAGGTCCAAATGAGGCTCTGAGTCAGCACCAAGGGCTGGAGAATGTCAGGTGAACTCAGGGGACTTGGCAAATTCAACCTCTGGGGCTTTTAGTGCTCTAATGGTATTATTCTTTGGGTTCAAGAGCTGCTTCTCGAAAGTCAGATAGACAGTCAAGGGTAATGCAATGAATGGCTTCTAAACAATGAGTATAGGGTATCCTAGGGTTTTAGGCTTATGGGAGGCACTGCTAAGCTCCAGCGGTATGGCCATCAAATGAGTCTGAAACTCCTGAAAGAACAGATCCCCACAGTTAAGGCTTAATGAGATCCTGAGCTTTGTGGGGAAGCCAAACAGGGCCACCGCCTAATTCTGGGTTTCCCTGGTTGGCTCAGGTCTGGCTCATTTGCAGAGAACGATGGTGCCTACTTGCCCTCCATGAGGTCAGTGGTATTATTACCTGTATTCACAAATGGGGCAGGACACCCCGAGACTTGCAGACTGATTGCTTTCATTAACTTTAATTGGATTCTTTCGCACTTGGAAAGAGAAGTGTAACCAGGGTTTAATTGGAAGAGCATCTCAGACCCAGGGTGACATAGGACTGTAAACATTAAAAGTGCTTCAGCTGTGTTGGTGGGAAGTGTCGAAGTCACTTATGTTGTTTGGAAGAAGAGCTTACAGATTTGGGGATAAATTCTGGGCATGTCAAATTTGGGGATTATTTTTGTGCCTGTTTAGAAAAAAAAAGTCGTGTGGAACCACATGTTTGTAGGTGAAATCATGGAGGAGACCAAACATATCCCAACTCTAGCACATGCCCAAGGAAGCCTGCGGAAGCTGGGGGACCCTCAGAGTTGGTCCATTCTCTGGGCTTGCCTGGGGCAGCGTGTGAAGTCTTTGCAGTTGTCCTACCTCCTACCGACCCTTCCCTCTGCTCCCTTTCTTTACGACCATCACATCTTCTGCGTAGGTCATTCCTCCCCCATTTTTCTGCATGGCGAACTCCCACCTGATGTTTAAGACCTGGCTTTTGTGTCACAGCTCAGAAGCTTTGGCCAACAGCTCTACAGGGCTTCATTCCCCCATGTGCCCACCACTTTGTCATACTCAGCAGCCCAGGTAAACAAAAAGAGGGGGAGGGAGAAAGAAGGGTCACAGATTTAGGATACCAAATGACAAGTTAAAACACAACTGTTTGGGGAGTAAATGGTCTTTTAAAGGAACTGATTGGGACTGTGGTGTTTAGTACGCATCTGTTGAACAAGTGAATAGGTGGACTGATTGATAAACCTAGAATTTGCTCAGCCTTCCCCCAGGTCAGACTGGGTCACTTTGTACAGGCTGGAGGCAGGTGGTGGAGAAGTCAGGCTGATGGTGGCTTGCAGCCCCTGAAGGGGCCCAAAGGATCCCAAAGAGTGGATTGTGCCTGCATCGCTGCCTCAGCCTCAAGTGCCCCTCTGTTGCAGGTCTAGCCCTGAGCGCTGTGCCCCGCACTGAGAGGGTACCAAGTGACATTTGCCCAACACGTCCTATCTGCTTCCTATATTCTTCCCCTGACTTCCCTTGTTTAGAACCGCATCTAGGTGCCTTCTTTACTCTGGGGTGACGAGGAGTATCTCCTCCTGGGCTATCTTGCCTTAAGTGTCAGGCAGAGGTGCTAATGGTAGCATTGCTGAGCCCTGTAAGGAGGTCACAGGGCCATTAAGTCATTTTGTGCATCATCTAGTCATTGCTTCTGGGTACAGGAGGTTCTGAGCTTCCTGTACACCCTGGATTAGATTTTCAAAGAAATGTCTCAAGCACGTTTTCCCACTTACCCCTCTAGGAACCTGCTTTAATCTCCCTGCTCTCTGGCGGCTGCCCACGACCTGTGGATGGCTAGTTGGCTGCAAGAGGGCTTGACACTCACCTTCCCGAGATGTGATGAGCTTTCCTTCTGGAGACCAGCGCTCACAAGTGCAAAGTGCGCACACAGGTCACTGGTGAGGAAGCTGCTTCCCCCTAAAGACTGTTCTTTGATTTTAAAAATAGTCTTTCCTAATTCACATGAAGAAATAAGACATCCTCTCAGAAATTTTTAAAAAGAATTTAACTGTTTCATCATTACTCAGAAGGGCAGCTCAGATAGCAGATCCTAGGTAAGATGTGAGGTCTGGCTTGCTGGGCCAGGGCAGAGTCAGCCTCGACTTGCCCAACTGGGTCCTACAGGCACAGGGACTGGCTTTCTTTGGTCATTTCGGGCTCACAGGTGGGGCACACTGGCCTCTGCCTTGGCCCTGGTCTAGGACATCCCAGCTGAGTGTGGAGAACTTTTAAAGGCAACTATGGATCCTGCATTGCTCAAAAGGGAGCCTGGGAGCCACATGTGGTGATTGGGCATATGAAAGGTGGCCAGTCCAAATTGAAGTGTGCTATACGTGTATAGTACGTATACACGCCAGATTCAACGACTTAGTATAAAAGAATGAGGATTGTCCCACTTCTTAATAAGTTTTTATGATGATTACATGTTGCAATGATAATATTTTGAATTTTTTTGTGTGAAACAAAATATGCTACTAAAATTAATTTTGTGTGGCTACTAAAAAAATCTAAAATTATATGTGGTTTGCATTCTTTTTCTATTGGGAAGTGCTGGTCTAAGTCCTTTAGGACCAGGAATAGTGGAGGGAGTTGGAAGACCTGGTGAGCATCAAATCTGAGAAACCGATGGGGCCAGGGACCTGAAGACATGCCACTTACCTTCTAGGGGTAGATGTCCTTTGTTAACTTGCCCTGAAGACAACGGAGGTAAGGTTTCCCCTGGAATATTGATTCCCTTTTCAGATCTGGAACTCATACAATACGTATAATATGAAGCACATTTCGGACAGAATTGGCTCTTCTTTTGACCCCGTTATGGGAGAGAACGATGTTGACCAGCTCTGCCCACTTGGGGCTTTGTTATTGTGACTCCATTTGCCAGTTGAGCTTCCTAATTGAGATAATCTATCCACAAAAATTCCCAAACCAGTTCTTCAACTCAAGCTGATTTATGACCACAAGTGACTAACTGAGGACACTATGAAATAAGTCTCGGTAGAGCTTACTAATCAGTGATCCTAAGCCTGAGTACATATATGTAACTCTATTCACTATACATTTTTGGGTCTGATTTAACTTTCAATTGTCTTTTGGTGTGGTATCAGTAAGTATCTTGGGAACATCTGACTAGGGGAAAACTCTCCCGTAGGGTTCCACTTTATTCTCTTGTCTTTTGCTGCCAGGGCTTTATTTCTATATAACGAGGACATCTTCTTCTGTGTTCTGTGCTCGTCTGTGCTACAAAAGTCATTTTAGACTTCTTGGCCTTATCAAATATGATTTCTCAGGGATATTCATATCTTTAAATATCTGTAAATATCATACACACGTAATTCATATGTATGTTTAAATCGAATATTTTATTATTACAAGGTTCACTCTATAAACTTGTTATAATCATATACAATTCTTTGTGTATTTATACTAACGATACACTGGTTTTAATAGGAGAATTAGAAATGGTTTCAATGTTTTTTGATAAAAGGGATGTTAAAACATGTATCACCAATTCTATGGAATATATCACATAACCATTAAAAAGTAATAATTTGTGCATTTACTTAGCATGTCATTATTAGTAGACTTGATATTGTTTCAGGCAGCCCTGTACTTTCTCGTCTTTCATCTGGTTCATCTTTATGCTTCTCTACTTGGGTTTTTCCCTTTTTTAAATAAGAATTGTATGTATTTAAGGTATACAACATGATGTTTTGATATACATATACATTGTGAAATAATGACTGAATCCAAGGTAGTTAATCTACCTGTCACTTCACATGGTTACCTTTGTGAGTATGTGTGGCGAGAACATTTAAGATTTACTCTTTTATCCTGTTTTAGACATACAATGTGATTAACTAGAGTCACCATGCTGTACATTAGATCTCTAGAACTTATTTATCCTACATAACTGAAACTTTGCAGCTTTGACCAACATCTCCCCATTTCACTTAACGCCTACCCCTTCCCTCTATCACCAGTCTATGCTCTGTTTCTATGAATTTTGCTTTTGGGATACCGTATGTGAGATTGTACAGCATTCTTCTTTCTGTGTCTGGCTTATTTCACTTAGTGTAATGTTCTAAGTGTTCTCCATGTTGTTGCAGATGACAGATTTCCTTCTTTTCAAAGACTGAATAATATCCCAGTGTGTGTGTGTGTGTGTGTGTGTGTGCACATCCCATAGTATGGTACAGCTCTCTCTCTCTCTCTCTATATATATATGTATATATGTACATATAGTATGGTGTATGTATATCCAGTATGGTCATAATACCTTTATCCATTTATCTATCTATGGACACTCACAATGTTCTGTATCTTGAGTATTGTGAATAATGCTGCAGTGAACATGGGGGTGCAGACATCTCTTTGAGATACTGATTTGATTTACTTTGGATATATACCCAGGAGCAGAATTGCTGGATCATATGCTAATTCTATTTTTAATTTTTTTGAGGAACCTCCATATTATTTTCCATAATGACTATACTAATTTACATTCCTGCCAACACTGAACAAGGGTTCCCTTTCCTCCACATCCTTGCCAATATTTGTTGTCTTTTGTCTTTTTGATTATAGCCATTCTGATAGGTATGAGGTGATTTCTTAATATGGTTTCGATTTGCATTTTCCCTGATAATTAGTAATGTTGAACATCTTTTCATATATCTGCTGTCCTTTTATAGGTCTTCTTTTGAGAAATGTCTATTCAAATAATTTGCCAATTTTTAATTGGGATGTATATATGTGTGTGTGTATATATACTTTTGAGTTGTGTGAATTCCTTATATGTTTTGGATATTAACCCTGTGGTATTGTGATTTATAAGAAATGTGTATTTGGTCTTTGTCAACAAGTTCTGGCCCACAGCTCCTCAAAGCCTTGGAATTCCTAAGTTTTGTGAGTGATAAAGATGTCTTCTGCTATGTTAATGAGGTGATTTTTGGAAAGAACCTATGAATTGGGGAGCCAACCATGTGATTAAAAGGTTAGAACTTTCAATCTCCACTCCCACCCCCAGACCTCCAGGAGGGAAGAGGACCTGGAGGTTGAATCAGTTGCCAATGGGTTAATCAGTCATGTCTATGTAGTGAAGCCTCCATAAAAACTCAAGAGGCCAGGGTTTAGGAGCTTCTGGGCTGGTCAACATGTGGAAATTCAGGGAAAGCAGTGTACCTGGAGAGGGTGTGGACGCTCCATGTCCTTTCCACATATATTGCTCTTTACATCTCTTACATCTGGCTATTCCTGAGTCATACCCTTTTATGATGAACTGATAATCTGGTAAGTAAAATGTTTCTCTGAGTTCTGTAAGCAACTCTACCAAATTAATCAAACCTAAGGCAGGGGTCTTGGGAACCTCTGATTTATAGCTTGTTGATCAGAAGTACGGGTAGCAACCTGGGTTTGCAACTGGCATCTGAAGTGGAAATGAGGGTAACTCTTGCAAGGGCTGAACTCTTCTCCTGTGAAATCTGATGTTATCTCTGGGTAAATAGTATTAGAATTGAGTGGAATTCTCCTTAGATACCCAGAGTTTTAAGCTAGGGGGAGTCATGAACACCGTAGTGTGGCTTAGGTTACTTTCCTTTGCTAAGGCAACCAGTAGAGGACCAAACACTAAATAGATAAAAGAACTGTTGGTATTGGTATGCAATTAAACACTAAACCATAAAATGGAAGATCCAACAAAATTCTTCTTTCCCCAGTGATGATTACTTGGATTTTTAAAAAAGATTTTATTTATTTATTCATGAAAGACATAGAGGGAGAGAGAGGGGGCAGAGACACAGGAATAGCGAGAAGCAGGCTTCATGCCGGGAGACCGATGCAGGACTCCATCCCAGGACTCCAGGATCAAGCCCTGGGCCAAAGGTAGGTGCTAAACCACTGAGCCACCCAGAGATCCCCTATTTGGATGTCTTTAAAAGTATTTCAAATATCAAATTGGTTCAAACATCTATTTTGGTGCTTCTGTTTTTCTGGTGTCCTGATGGTGTCCAGTGTCCTGGCCAGTGGGTGCTCTACTAGAGCTGTGGCCCTGAACTGGGAGAAAGGTATGAGGGAAAAAAATGGCCAGAGGAGACGATGAGAACTTTAGTTATAGCCCCTGGGTTGGGGTCATTGGCCTGCATTTCAGAACTTCTGGCGGGGCTCCAGTCCCTGAAAAGTCAGGGATCTGGGGAGGCAAATCCCTCAATTGGATGTTTTTTTTTCTATTCTGTGTCTAGTGACCTACATTAGAATACCTGTTACCAGTATAGTGCCCATAAAGAGGACAAGGACTTACAGTCTACCTTGTTTTAGAGTGCAGCAAAATAATACAATCTGTTGAAAGCCTGTGACAGAGTTGTCACTAGAACCCAAAGTCCTTGGGCTGGGTACATTTCCAAGAGCCCCTCTCAAGCTGTCATAGGTATAGGGAAAGCATATCCTGAGATGCTTCTTTACTCCATTTTTGCTGATTGAACTAATGAATACATGAATAATTTATGCATGATGGTTTTGAGCCATACAGCATCCTTCTCAACTACACATCGGGACAACACACCTTTTAATATTAGGCTAAATCTCTTGAAATAATAGTAGATACCAAATATTTATCTATTAGATTTTTAGAGCAGCATTCTTCATTCTAAAACCTCAGGGTGCATTCGAATAAAATTACAAATAATTAAAATCTTTTAAAAAATCATAAAAAACTTTAAAAGCAAAAATGATATTTTATGGTTAATAAAGCTAGAATGTAGGCATGATTATAATGCTATATAATCACGTATGTAATTATTACATAAATAATATATAATCATCCTAATAAACCATGCAATTTCAGCCACTCCTTCCCCTGAAGCTTCTCTATTTATAGGCCTGATGCAGTTGGCAGGGGGGAAAAGATAGATTTAGGGGCGGCTTGAGGATTAAGCACAGTGTGTAACTTGGAAGGGCCTTCGCCGTTTACTAATTTAAGAGGATCTGCATCTGAACTGAATGAGGAAAACCAGCTTTGGCTCAGAAGGGCCCTTAAGGGAATCACCTGGACCCAGAGAGCTGGTTCCTTCCTATCCCCCCTCCCACCTACTCTGATCTCCGACTCCCAACCACACACAAGAGTGCCCTTCCTCATCTCTGCCTTTTCACAGCCGATTAGTATCCCTGGAGACTCATTGCTATCCGCCCCATACCCTCCCAGCCCCTGTAGCAGTGCCAGTCTCTGCAAGGCAAGTGGGTCACACAGTCTGGGGATCTTTGGTCATTTGCCAGTTGTGTATGGATGCAGTTCTTGCTCCATTTAGCTTGAATTCCCCACAAGGCTGGGACAGTGATGGGCCCTCCTCTTCCCTGGATCTCACTCACCTCCTCTGTCCTGGTGGAAGAGGGCCAGTGGGCTAAGCCAGGTAGTAGTGCTCATCTTGGGGTGGAGACACACCTGCTTCAGACAGGTCACAAATTCCCTTGGGCAGTGATCTGACGCTTGATCAGAATCACCTGCAAGGCTGGTGAAACCCTGATTTCCTCACCTTCCTCCTCTCTCCACCCCCCAACCAGGATTTCTGATTCAGTGGGTCTGGGTCTTGATCATTTGCATTATTAACAACGTGCGAGGACTGCACTTTGAGAGTTGGTTTCAGGGAACATCATACAGGCCTGTCACAGTTCCAAGGCTGTGATGGATTCCCGTGTGACAGTGCTGGTTCTCTCTTAGAGTTGTGTATGTGTTACGGTTCACAAAATACTTTCTCATATATTCTTCTACAACCTTCCCAGGCAATAGACAAGGTAGGTATTATTGATTCTTGTCTAGCTGCAGAGAGGTGGGGTGGCTTGGTCAGGACCCCTGTTGACAAGCAGGGGAGCTCCGGCTCTCCCACATGGGCCCCTACCCCTCAACACTTCCTTTTTGGATGGGACTTGTTTTACTGGTTTGAATTTTCAGGGAGCTCTTTATCTAGTGATGTAGGCAGTGGAACAAAATGTTCACTAGCATCCAGGAGGGTTGATTGCTCCACGAGTCCTGCAGAATCCGTTATCACGGGCTCTTTTCTTTGATCGATAAAGCATACTCTTCTCACACTGGAAAGGAAACAGGCAATAATTTGCAAGATGACACACAGCCTGAGGTCTGGGCCCATCTCCGGGGCTGTTAGTAGCAGCTACATTGTCAGGAGAGAAAAGGCGCACTGAGTTTGGCCATTGCTCACTGCTCCCCATCCAGGTGGATCTATCCAATGACATTCCCCTGACCTCAGGTTCTAGAAAGCCTATAGCTGCTGTGCAAATCACTCACAGGAGCTGAGCAGCAGAAGGGTTTGCCTTTTGAATCTGTACAACCTGTGAGCATGTCTAGGAAGTAGAAGTTTCCCTTATCTCAAGGGCCGTAGGTAATGGTAGGGTACCTGATATGCACATTACCAACCTCACTGCTTATTTCCACCTGAATATCACATTCTGTCCTCAGATAAAACCTCTTTCGAACTACTGTTCATAAAATCTGTATCCATTTTCGTAGTGAGATAATCTATTTGTGATAGATTTTTCTGATCTTTTAGGACAGAAATGCCTTGTTTTGGCAGATTATTATCTAGGGATCCCTCGATTATAGCTGGTTCCACTATCCTCCCTCATTTTCTCGTGGAACACTCCGAACATCCAGTGCCAACAAAGCCTGTAGGTCATGGTCAGTTGCCTAAGTCTTGAGCTCCTAAAGTGACATTCAGAAAGAAAAGAATAGCTGAGATCTATATTTTATTTCATGGCTCTACTTTGTCTTATTTGGAAAACACTAGTAGTGAAAAGAAGAATTTCTCAGAGACATCTGTATTTTGGACAATGAGTCTTACTAAAAAAAACAACAACAAAAAACCCCCAACAAACAACAACAAAAAACCCCCAACAAACAACAACAACAACAAAAAGAAGCTAAGCAGCAGCTTCTAGGTAAAGAGAGCTTGGATTGAAAAGAATTTGAAACGCACGAGCCCAGTCTGAGACCTCCATTCTAGAGAGGACTGTGCATTCTTTCCCAGGCATTGATCATATCGAGGACTCAGTAGCTTTAATTGTCACCAACACACTGTTCCATCTTGCCTTTCATGGTACAATGGATCCTGAACTGTCCTGGCTTCGGTGATGTCTTTTTTCGGGCTTGTTTATCCTTGGGGCTCTGTGGGGAGCTGATGATCCTTTCACAAGATGCACATGCCTCCAGGACCGTGTTGCACAGGATGGACAATCGATGACCTTGTGGTCGCTGCTGTCCTGCAGAGGGCGAGACTGGGGCTATTCACAGCTTGGTAATTGGCCCCGATGCTGAGATCTTCATCCTGAGCAAATGCTGGCATCAGGGGGGCAGTTATAGATCAATGCAGGGGCGCTGAATACACAGGCCCCAGAAAAAAATACCAAAATCAAAAATGGATTTGTGTTTAGCGTGCATTGTATATCCTGGTCTGGTTATGAATAATTTAGCCTTCCCCAGGCTGAATAGACTATATTTAGCAAGCCTATTTTGCTTATAATACGTCCTATCCTTTTATGAAGAAGCATAAAGCATAAGAGAGCTGCTCTGAATTTGGGGTGATTTCATTTAGTGGGAGCAGGAGTGTGGAGGTGTTCTCACTGGCAGCACTGTGCTTATGCCATATGCCTGGGGCAGCCAAGGGCAGAGACCTCAGGGCACTGGAGCCGAGAAAGGCATCAGGATTGTATTTCCCTGATGGTGCGTGGGGTAGGGCTACTTCTCCTGTGACGTTGGTGACTCCTGGCCGGGTGACCTATCCATGAGAGGGGATGTGGCAGGGTTTTAGAGGTACTGAGTGGTTTCACTTCTCTCCTGTTTTGTTATAGTCACAGCAGAGTTGGATGACAACTCAAATCAGTGGTTTGAGGGGACTTTATAGACTCTGTGCGAAGTGGTACGCAGGATGCCCTCCCCACAGGGCATGGTACGGATTCCCAGAGCAGGAACAGTGGGGCTCCTTACCTCTTTCATGCCTTAAACAGTAAGGGTAGAGAGCAGTTTCTGGAACCCAGGCAACCCACACAGCAAGTATGGGCTGTCTGTTGAGCAGAAATTCAGGCTTTGGTTGGAGATGGCCTGTGGTGACTCCATGGGGAGGGTACCAGAAAGATAAATGCCTGAACTGAACTTTCTTCCTTTTTTCTCATCCCCTGTGGATGTTTATCTAGTGATTAACACTAGATAACTTTTTTTTTTCTTTTGGGGTTACCCAAAGAAAGCTCGGAGCAGGGGAGACCCTGATATAATAAACATAGGCCAGCCTCCCAGGGAGAGAAATGTGGAAGACAGATCTGGAAGTTACGAATGGAAGATGCCAGTGCATCCCATTACCCCTCTTGTAAGGATACTTCTGCATGTTGCACTGCACAACCTCTAGAAGGTACCTATTAACTTATAAACATCTAGCCTTGGGAAAGTGATAAACTTAGCCATTAGTAAACAGTCTGAGATGTCCATCAAATTGGTTGGCTATTAGCTACCTCAGGGGTGGCACACAGGATAGGACATTTTATTGGTAAGGTGGAAATAGTAGTAGTGAGAAGCTAAGAGTGAAGCTCAGGTGATTCAGTGAGAAACAGTCTGGGTGAGCTCTCCCCTGGGGGCCTTTGTGTGTGTAACTGTTCTGTATGCCAGGGGAGAGGCAGGTGAAGGTGGGCATGGATATGGAAAACAGAAGTCACTGGTTTTGTTTTGGGGCCTACCGGACCTTGAGGTCTTTGGGAGGCAGATACTCAACCCCATTCCTGATTGCCAGGGATATCCCAAGAATTCATCTGCAAGAATTTTTTTTTTTTTTTAGAATGTAAAACGTATTTTCCTGTAAATAGCAATTCTGTGAAAACTGATTATGATTCTCGACTGCTCCTCAAAAGGCTATTTAAATGCTGGGTGGTAAGTACAAGGGCGTTTGTTAAATTATTTTCCTTTTTCTCTTCCAGTATGTTTGAAATATTTCATAAGTAAAAATAAAATAGATTAAAAATTCAGTTTAATGCATAATGTTCTGACCTCCCCATGTCCTGGGAGGTGGGCCAATGGAGATGATGGAGAAGCCAAAGAAGGAAGAGGATCCTCTTTCCCTTATTTTTGGGGACAAAACTTTCAAACAAGGTACATAGGTACATATGTCCTTGACTTTCCTCCACGTTCCCTTCTGCACCTTCACGGAGCTCTTGCCTCAGCCAATGTGACAACTCCACACCCCAACTCAGCTCTTTGAACACTGTGCCTTCCTGTTCTCCCCTTTCAAAACCACCTTGTGGCTAATCTTGGGAAGTGGTTAAGGAAATTATCTGCTGATGCTCAATGACAATAATCATTTTATTTGCTCATGCTTCTGTGGATCAGGAATTTGGAGAAAGGATATGGGGACAGGTGACAGTATATGTGTGATCTGTGATGTCTGATTTTGACTGGAAAGGCTCACATGGCCAGGGGCTGGTTGGGGCAGCTCAATGGGATCATATATTTAGGATTCTGCTTCTGGCTGCTGGTTGGTTCTCTGGTTTTCCTCCGTGTGGCTTTTTCATGAGCCCAGCTTAGGCTTCTTCACAGCATGGTGGACTCAGAGTATTTTGATATTGTACATGGTATTCAACTTCTCCTGGAGTAAGTGGAAGCTGCTGGCTCTTTGAAAGACTAGACCAATTACTGTAGAGCCACTTTACCACATGCTGTATTGATAAAGCTGGCCCAGATTCAAGGGGAGGGGGAAAGAGTAGTACCTTTGATGAGTGATGTGACATGTGTGTAACAGCGGGGGAAGAAGTCAATGGTGGCCATTCTTGGAGACTGACTTTCCCACAAAGGAATCAAGCTGACTTAAATTTTTCCTGGGGTGAATGTCAATAGCCTTGTATGGTTTTAAAAAAATGGCTGCAAATTCTTTGATATTCGTTCCTAGAGAGATGGTCTTCTCTTGGATCTGGGTGGGCATGTGGTTGGTTAACTAAAAGAATGTGGTGGAAGTAAGTCTGGTGACTTTCAAGGCTAGATCAAAAGGGCCATGAAGCTTTTTCCTGGTTCTCTCAAGATGTTTGCTCAGGGGAAAGCCTGGTGCCCATGTAAATCTGATCATCCAGGTGGAGAGACCACATAAAGGGGCTCCAGTCTGCACTTCAGCTAAGCTGTCAGCCAAGAGCCAGCATCAACTACTCCCCATATGAGTGCACCATCTTGGACATCCAGTCCAGTCAAGTCTTAACCAGTTGTAGCCCCAGCTGACATCTCTCTACAACCCCAAACTTGAACATCCTGAGAGGCCATAAGTAAGAACCTCTCAGACAAGCCCTTCCCAAATCATTGACCCATAAAATGGTCTGTAAAATAAAAGAGGTATTTTAAGTTTGAGGGGATTTGTTATGCAGCAGTATTACCAGAACATCTCATAAAGCTTATGGAGATATCACCATTTAAGCTGTTTCCATGTGAGGAATGGAATTCAGCAGTGAGGTAAAAATATGGGCAATGAGGGAAAGATATGAGCTGGGATATAAAGTAGTCAGATTTGCTTTGGCCAAGAGTCTGGCTTCCCCACGTGGCTCCTGCTTTTCATAGATTCTTTGTTTCCTCCCATATGAATCCACAGATTGTCACAACCTCCAGGCAAGACAGCAGAAGCCATTTCTCTTTCTAAGCTCCCGGGCCCTCATCTGAAAACATGGCACAAATACTTCCCTGAGTTCCTGCAAGGCTTAGATGAGGTAACATTCAAGAAATCATCTAGCACATTGTCTGCTATATAATTATGCAAAAATTTACTGAACATGAATCTGACCAAATATTTACTGAGCAATTAGTTTGTGAAACCTTGTGTTAGGTGCCAGAATTCAGGAGGTTCTTGGAACAAGAGATTGCCTGTGTCTCTTGATTACTTTATGTCCAGTTTCTGTACATACAGGGTCTCTTCCCCCACCCCCCACCCTTCCACGCCAAGCTGAGGCTGAGAAAGGGGGCAGTCATGGCTCAAGGATGGAATTTCATTCCTGAATTGTGACTCCATCTGATCTCTCACTGTGAGATGTGCAGGGAGCCCAGGACCCAGAAGGGTGTGGGAGTTACATGTCAGGAAAAGTTTAACATTTAACATAGTAATTAGAAACAGGGGGGATGTGGCGTCAGATTGCTGGGATCCAATCCTAGATTTCCCATTTCAAAGCTAATGAAATAGTGATGATAATAATAGTAACTAACCTCATATGACTATTGTGAGTCTTGAAGCTGAGTGTCAGGCACGCTCTTATGTTTTGTCTAGACCAACCCAGCTCTGATGATAATGATGATACTGTTATATTATCATTGTCATTACATTTAACCTTGAAAACTCAGCACAGACGCCTATAGGCAAGTTCCGGGGATAGGCTGTTAAGGTCTTGAATGGGGGACATAGGCGTTGTGTCCTGTAGAGGAAAGGGGAATTTCTAGCTGGGGAATGACAGGATCAAGCTCCTTTTCCCTCCCTCTCCCCTGCCCCTTCTGCCCTTCCTTTCTCATTTCCTCTTCTCTCCCTTCCTTCAAAATGATGACAGTATGTTCAAGTTGTGCAAATCAAAGGAATAGATTAGAAACAGGAGACTAAATGTGCTCAGCAGACCCCGGAAATCTCCAGGGGATTGGAATCGATTACTCAGTGTGTAACATACAAAATGATCATTTTTCTGCATGTGGTGAACAATTGGAACGAAGTAACTCCCCTCTCCAATCCCACCAATCTGGTGGGTTTTTCCCAATGATGTTATGGAGTCATAGGAGTGAGCAAGCTCAAATTGGGCCACCTCCCAATGACCTGTTTTTCCTGGGAGTGTTGATTGCAGAGGAAGAACAGAATGCTTTCCAGTGCACTTAATGTGGAGAGGAGGTTATGCCTATCTTGGGAGGTGCCTGGACCTTGGGAAGTTTTTTGGATGAAAGGATTGATGCTTTATATTGAGAGTCACTGAGGCTTATAAAATATGTCCTGTTGCCTTTCGCCATGTGAGAAAAGACCTCTTTATGTGGGCTCTGTGGGAACCCCACATGGCCTCATTATCATCTGGGGTGATTTCCTGGTGTTGGACTTATCTAGGGGCCCCAAATTCCTTCAATACTTGACAACCTCCAAGTGTATGATGGGTGTAGGTTGGAGAATGAACGTCAGAGTTTTGTCTTGTAATTCTTTTTAGTTTCAGTCGAGACTGACCATAAGAACCTGGCTTTAATGAGTTGAAGTCACTATACAGAATGGAGTCACCAGTTTTGGTTGAGTTGCTGATCCATCCATCTGGAAGGATAAGATTCTGATTTCTACCTGCTGCTCATTTTCTTTCATCCTGAAGGTTGAGACCTACTTGAATAAAGGGATGAAGATGACATGAGTTGACAGGCTGTGTGATATCTTTGTGTTTATTAGGAAAAAAACCTACATACTTTCAGGACATGTATAGTGTATTAAACTAATGATTTAGGAGCAACGATGGCTTATATTTTAACCTCCTAATTGTTTTGTTGTTGGGGAGAATTTTGTATTACTCATTTGGCACATCCAGATGTGGCAATCTTGCATAAAAGGAAAATTCAGGATAATAGGCTGACCCAGTGCTTCAGAGAAGTGCATGAGCCTGGGAATCCTTTCTGATTTAGTAGTCTCTGATTAATAGGTTATAGTTTCTGGTTTATTAGATCTGAAGTAGGCCCCAAGAATTTGGATTTCTACTAAGTTCTGAAGTGGTGCTGATGCCCTTGCTCTGGGAACCACATTTTGAGATCCCCTTCTCTGGAGCATAATTCTCTGACCCAGAATTTCCCACTGCCAGGCCCCCGACTTGTTCATCAAAACCAAACATGCTTTCTTATTTAGTGGCGCAGTTTGGTCCCAAATATATGACTTTACTTTCTGGAAGAGGTTCTCTCTACCTCTTAGCAATTTCCTGTACTCTTGGAACCCACTGATAAATTTGGACAGAGTCTGCAGCACTTCGACCAGCAGCAGCCACCAGCATCAGAGTGGACTAGAACCTGTTCTCCTTTCCCAAACCCCTCATATTCTTCATAATTGTTTCTTAGACTCAAACATTTCCTGCTTGATTTAGCCTGGATATCTAATTTTTGTAGTGTGTAGAGAATATGCTCTGCCGATTTTTGTTACATAAGTGTAAATAAAACAAGACAAAATTTAGTGTATTAGGAATTATGCAGAGACAGGTTAGTACTTAGGCACCTTAGATCACATTTGTGTGCATACACACGCAGGATGTACAGGGGATGACACAAGCTTCCTTGGAGATGTCCCTGTGTCAGAATAAATGAGAAATGGGCTGTCCTGGCATTTACAGCTGAGCCCACGAAGTTAAGACTCACTGGAGTTTGGTTATTGGTGTTACTATGCTCCCTCTGGGCCATTAAGGAGTGAATTGGGGCACTAATTTTTAGAGACATTGGAATTTCAAGCTCCTTTGCAGTCTTGACAGTAGACCTGGCATGCTTTCAGATGTGGATGACTTTCTCATTGACACCTCGCAGGGCCATAGAACTTTTTTTTAAAAGGTTGAGCACCAAGTCACCACATCTCGTTAGTGACAGCAGTTGCTTTATCTGTGAGAATAACTGTCCTTCTTAGTTTCTCAATTTGTTACCTGTGCAGTGATTTATTACCTTCCAAAGCTGAAGTCATTGTATAATGATGCAAAAATAATGACAAGCCATTCTGATAAACTTTATTACCTGCAGCATCTTGTATTCCAACTGCATTCCAGGATGCTCTATAGGATTATAGAGCATACTCACATGGGTGACAGGTAGCCGAGAGGGTGGTGGCTTCTCAGGCCTGGGAGGAAAAGAGAGGAATAAATGGGCCCCGAACTTCCTGAACAGAAGCTAAGAAGAAATGGGCTGGGGTGAGTTGATTCCATTTGGGGCACACATGTCAAATGGAGTTACTATCATTTTTATCCCAAGAATGCTGTATTCAATTGACTACATTAAATTGGGAATACAGAATTGGCTTTAAAAAAATCTTTAATGAAATATATGTTCACAAGAATATATATGGTGTGCAGTTGAATTTCCATTTTTTCTTTAACCCCCACCTTTAGAGCCTCTCCTTTTTTAAAAGAGTTTATTTATTTATTCATGAGGGACACACACAGAGAGAGAAAGAGAGGCAGAGACACAGGCAGAGGGAGAAGCGGGCTCCATACAGGAAGCCCGATGTGGGACTCGATCCCGGGACTCCAGGATCACACCCTGGGCTGAAGGCAGGTGCTAAACCACCCAGAGATCCCCAAGAGCCTCTCCTTTTTATCAAATTATTAAGCTTTCAGCGTTTGCATGGGCTCAGATGATACCTTTACTTGAGCTTGGTTGTAAAGCACTGCACAATGTTCTAGTGCTAAAGGTTTAAAGGACTCGAGAAGACTGCATGAAGTAACTTTCAGATTTGAAGTTAAAAAATCTTTCATGTGGAATTGAGAACTAGGATACAATATTATAATCAAATATGGCTGATAAGAGGGTTCTTCCAGTAACCAGAGCTTACTTGATTTTGGCCTATGGTTGGGGGTTGATGGGAGTAGGTCACCCATTATTTTCCTGAATCAAGAGTAATGAGGACCCTTGTATAGCTGTGGAGTGGAGGCAAAGATAGGAGTCCTGTGCCACCTTCCATCTTCTTTATGAGGACATGTCATGACCTCAGATAATACCTCATTGTTTTTCTTATTAAGGAGTTATTTATTTTAGAGAGAGAATGTACACAAGTAGGGGGAGCAGCAGAAGGAGAGCAACTTCAAGCAGACTCCTCACTGAATGTGGAGCCTGATGTGGGGCTCAGTCTCATGACCCATGAGCTGAAACCAAGAGTTGGATTCTTAACTGATTGAGCCACATAAGCACCTTAATACCTCATTCTTTAATGATGGAATCTCTTGGGATTGTACCAGTGGTTCTGGTCCAGGCCTATATCCTGAGTGTGGGGCTCAGTGATAAGGACTGGGAGGGACTATACCAGAGTACAGATATTGCTGGTGCTGACCCATGTCAATTTTTCTCATCTTCACAGGCTCATAGTTGGACTACATTTCTCAACCCCTCTTGCAGCTAGATGGGACCGTGTGACTTATTCTGGCCAATGAAATGTAGGCGTTTCCAAGACTGGCACAGAATCTTCTATGTATGATCTTCCTTTCTCTCTATTTCCACCACCTACCATTGCACAAGACCAATGCAAGCAGATAGAATAACCAGATATGGGTGTGGCCTTGGAGGTTGAGTCACTGCATGGAGGAGAGACTCCTCTCATTTTAGTAGACTATGATGTGAATGAGAAATGCATCCTTTTTTGTGTCAAGATACTGAGATTTCAGAGTTAATTAGCTAATACAGTATAATCTATCCTATTGTGACTTCTTGGCTTTAAGAATCTGTGGAAAAGGTTAGTCCTAAGCCCACAGCTATGTCCTGACCTCCAGGAATTGGCCTAGGTCTTTCTAATTGACCAAGGTTATTTTCCTATTTTGAGTCTTCAAAACTGGGAAGCATTTAAATGTGAGAATCCGAATGGTGATTCTAACTGTGGAGAGGCCCAGAGGCATAGATGCTTTAAGGGAGACAGTAGTTTCAAGGCAAAGGTTAGAGCAGGCTTTCTCTTGGCTCTGTCAACAGTTGGGTTAGATAGTCCTTTGTTGTGGGAGCTGACCTGTGCATTTTAGTAAGCTTACATCCTTGGCTTCTCCCAACCAGGTACTAGTGATTGTATCCCCATAGTTGTGGCAACCAAAATATCTCAAGATGATGCTACATGTCCCTGTGGAGAAAAGTCACTCTTGTTAAGAACCACTGGGCTAGAGAAGGCACATCACTGGCCTGAGACATTAGGAGCTTGAGTTTCCTTCTAGTCTGTGGCCAAAGGAATGTTTTCTTATTTATTTTTCTGCTTCATGTCATGTGTTGTAATATTCCTTGCTTCCCAGTAATACATAAAGACCAAAGCTGGCTTTTGGCATTCAAGACTCCGTTGCCTCTACTGGTTTCCTTTCTTCTCCCATACCATATTAGTTATCTGTAGCTGCAAAACAAATTACCCCAGAGTGTAGTGGCTTTGAGCAACAATAATTGAGTATATCATAGTTCCTGTGGGCCAGGAATTCAGGATAAGCTTTGTTGGGTGGGTCTAGTTGAGGGTCTCTTATGTGGTAGCAGTCAGGGTGTTGGTGTGGGAATAGTCATCTGAAAATTTGAGTGGGGGTTGGGGGATTTGTTTCTAAGATAGCTCCCTCCCACAGTTGTTGGCAGGAGGCCTCCATTCCTCACCATGTAGGTTTTCCGTGGCTGCTTAACCATCATCACAACATGGCATATCACTTCCTGAGAGCAAGTGCTCTGAGAGGGTAAGAGAAAACCAGGAGGAAGCCTCAGTGTCCTTTATGACCTGGTCTCTAGGGTCATGCACCATCATTTCTACTTTATTCCTTTCATTAGAAGCAAGTCACCAAGTTCAGCCCATATTCAAGAGAAGGAGAATTGGTTTCCACTTCTTAAAAGAGAGGAGTATCCGGGAATTTGGGGCCATATTGGAAAGCCATCATATCCCCCAGCACAAGGCTCTGTCTTCTTATATACACTGGGCTGCTCACTGGGTTGAGGCCATATGAAACTTAGTCCTAGATTTTGAACACCCCTCACTTCTCCTACCCACAGTACCTTCCCTCCATCTTCTAGGCTCTCCAATTCCTACTGGATAGTGGACTCACCCAGGGCTCCCCTTTGGAAAAGCATCTGATAAGCTCATTCAGGGAAGTTGTAGAATAAAGAGGGTTTGGAGTTTGGCCCTTTTCAGAGGTAGCTGCCACTTTGTAGGAACTCCTACATTTTGTTGCCTTATGACCAAGTAAGTCATGCTAATGGTGGGATTTTAGGTCCTATGACAGGTGTGTGGAGGAGATTGAGAAAGGCTGTTTAGTGCTAGGCACTGGAGAGCTGAGTGCCACCTGCCTCTCAATCTTAGCCCTGTTCAAATTCCCAACTCCAGCTGAGCCCAATGACCACTCTTGAACCCAGACCAAGTAGCACAATGAGGAGGACAGATTCTGGAGCCAGGCTGCTTGGGTTTAGATCCCAGCTCCAAAACTGTGGCAGAGATTGCTGACCACCTGAGCCTTGTGTTTCCCTTTCATAGTATAGAATGGTGATCAGAAGTGGCCACTTAGCCTGGGTCAATATTTCTCAGTCTTTACTTGCATCGAGGTAGGTATATGTGACTGAGCTTGGGCCTCTGGAACGTGAGTGGAAGTGATATGCCCCTTCTGCGTACGGCCCATAAGCACCTTCCATGTTCCCCCACTTCTCATATGTTCTGGAGGTAGGTTCCCAGAATAACACTGGTGAGGATGACAGGCTACACCTGTCAGTGGGGTCCTGAATGACTGTGTGTGACTGAGCATCTGATCTTTCTACCAACAAAACTTTCCATGAGTAAGATAACAAGTTTCTATCATGTCATGCCTGTAAGATTGCAGGGTTTATTACAGCAGCTAGCATTACTTAATGAATGGAATTACTTTAACTGTATAATGTTGGGAAAATCAACCTTTCTTGCCTCAGTTTCTTTATCTATAGACTGGGTATCCTGGAAGTCATTATTTCATTATCTCATAGGGTTGAAATAATGGACAAATGAGATCAATCCACATAAAACACTTAGAACAGTGTCTGGCTCATAGAATGTGCTCGCTAAGCTTATCTATTCTTATTGCTAATTGGAATAAATAATTGCCATCTGCCTGAGCTCTGTTATGTGGAAAAGACTTTTGCTTCAGAATAATTTCCCCTTCTGATTTATGGAGACTTGCTGGGATCCATCTGGGATCCAGCTACAAGGCAAAGCTCTTGTGTATTCTGATTTAAGGAAAATCCAGGTGGGTAGTGGGGCTGGGCCTGCATAATGGTCCTCGGCTATCCATAGGCTTGAGGGTTGCTTCCGGCCATGGACATAGGCAGTGTCCCCACTATGCAAACATCTGATGGTCAGGCCGTGCCAAACCAAGGCACTGGGTGGACAGCTGGTCTCAGCGAGATGGGGGTGGGATTCTTCAGCTACGCAGTGTCCATGGAAGTCATGCAATGGCCTTGCCTTGGCGTTTTCAGGTTCCAGCATGACACTGTCACCATCCCAGCAGCTGGTCCTTGCTAAGCCCACTCCTAAAACCAAAGGAGTTAAGGGCTTCCTGGTTCCCCTTAAACAGCCCTCGTTCCTGCTTAGCCAAGCCCATTTCCCCACTTGCACAGAGAATGGCCATTTTTGTTTTAGTGGTGGAGCTGGGGGGCAGGGTGCTGGGCAGGAGGATTTCCCTTAGACTGCATCACCACCCGGTTCCTGCTCACCACTGGTTTCTGTTTGGATATGTTGGGCACTCGGCGGGGGGGTAGTTGTAGTAGCCCTAACAGTGTTATCGAGCTGGGAGATGCACTTGGGGAGGCGTTCACTGCCTCAACATTTTGGCTGCATCTGTGCAGGCTGGGGATTTACTGAGGTCAGCAATGGTTGGAGGATCAATAAAGCATTTCAGATAAAACTCCATTTTTGCCTCCAGCAAATTCCCTGCGTTACTTTGCCTTTGTAAACAGCATCTTAAGGAATGCTGATTGTAAATCATCGCTGGTGCACCTTTACGCCCCTCATACCCCGTGTTTTTTCTGATAATTTTATATGAGAGGCAAGAAGGGGTCTTCGTGCCAGTGAAGACACGGAAGCCCAGAGGACTCAGGTGACTTGCCCAAGGTCTTGGTGAATTAGTGTGGGGACAGATAGACTCCCAGGCTCTCGGCTTCTGGCCCAGGGCCTTTGCCCCTGCGTGGCATAGTCTCCAGTGCCTCTCACTTAACTCAAGGCTCAGAAGCTCTCCTGACCTGGCTCTCTGCCCCTGCGTGTCTGATGAGCGCTGACCAGTGGGCAGGCTGCAGGCAGCCACACGTTCAGGAACATTGTCCGGTCCGAGCTGGAGGCTTACCTCACCTGCTGGCCGGGCAGGCTGGCAGGAGATCGAGTTTGCCTCTGGACCTAATTACCCGAGAAGAAAAGAACAGCTCCCTGTCAATTCCTTGAACTACCCTTTAAGTAGCCTGCAGGGAGGTGTAAACTGAGGATGGGTCTTGCCCTAGCAGGGAAAAATCCAGATGTGGATGTACCAGGCGGCTGACCTGATGCTGGCTGGGTGGGTCTAGAATATTGGCTCTGCTGGGTTCTCATCAATCCAGAGAGAAGCACCTTCCGGCCTGTGGTTAGCATGGTGGACGTCAGTGTATATCCGGACAAGGGGATGGACCAGGGGTGGCCAAAGAGCACTGCTCATTCCTGAGCAAAGGGGCAGCATGGAAGGGAGCTAAAGCACGCATCATATCCTGGTAACTAGCCTGAAGAATGCAGGGCGTGGGGCTGAAGATCCCTCCAGGGTTCTTTTGTCCAACCCTCCAGACATCCCATTTCTGGAGAGCCAGCACATCCCTGCACCAAGCAAGGCTTTCCCTGAGGCACTGAGAGTGGATGGATGTGTCTAGGAATGGCTCCTCACCTGTGGAACGAGGGCTGGGATCCAGTTTTGTACCTGCAATGGCTCTGTCCCTTATCCCAAGGTACCAAGTCCTTCCAGGAGGAGAGAGTGCAGAGTTGGTTGGCGGCACACACAGGTGGCAGAGCAGGTCAGGAGCCCACACAGGGGTGGCCCTCCCTGCTGTGGCTAGAGAGCGCTGGCATGGAAGGTGGGCAGCCAGTAGCATCTTGATTAGTGGGGGCGAAGGGGCTGTCCTAATGTCACTTTGGGGTAAGTGTGTGGTAGCCAGCATCTAAGCTCCCAAGAGCCAACTATGAAATTTTTGGCAACTTGGTGAACTGATTGATATCTTCTTGATAGTGTCTAATTGGCCGTGGTGGGAATATTTACACCATGAAAATTGGCAATGGTCCCACCCGGTTGTTAAACATACACCCATACATCCGTACAGAGTTCCCCAGACGGTGGGGTTTTCTTAGCTTTCTGCTAGAAATGCCCAGAGTTTGCTACGACTGACATACTTCCTCTGGTGACTTCCAGGCAACCTCTCTCCTGAGGTGGCATGACCCAAGGTCCCTTCATCTCTCTGTTCCAGCAGGTGTGCAGCAGGTTGTGGTTCTCTCCTGCTGGGGAGGGATTCTGTGTCCCCTAGGCGAGGGAAGAGTCTGGTCTACCTTGAGGTGACACTGTGATTCCACAAGCTGAGCTGCTCTGACCTGCAGCCCCTCATGTTCCTCTTCCCTTCTGGGCCCTGTAGGCCATGCCAGCCATCCGCTCCTTCCTCCTCCCAGCTCTGAGGGTGGACTCTCTGTCGGGCCTGCAGATGCTGTAGAGGCGCGCATTACGCCGTGTCAGTCCCCAGCATTAGGTGGTTGCATCTCAGGTCTTCAGGGTTTTTTTTTTTTTTTTTTTTTTGTACCTTTAAGGGCTTAGCTGATCTAAGGGATAACTCCTAATTTCACTTCATCTTCCTGAGCCAGCTCCCATCTCTTGGTGCTCCCTGTGTGCAGGATCTATGACTTACCCTGTACTTTCTCAAGTGCTTTCCCCAAGCACTATGAAGCTGGCCTTGCTGCTAGCGCCGTGTCACTGGCAAGGAATGGCAACCAGCACCCCGATGTTTCTATCAGCAATGTCCACAATAGCCAAACTGTGGAAGGAGCCTCGGTGTCCATCGAAAGATGAATGGATAAAGAAGATGTGGTTTATGTATACAATGGAATATTACTCAGCAATTAGAAACGACAAATACCCACCATTTGCTTCAACGTGGATGGAACTGGAGGGTATTATGCTGAGTGAAATAAGTCAATCGGAGAAGGACAAACAGTGTATGTTCTCATTCATTTGGGGAATATGAATAATAGTGAAAGGGAATATAAAGGAAGGGAAAAGAAATGTTGGGAAATATCAGGAAGGGAGACAGAACATAAAGACTCCTAACTCGGGGAAACGAACTAGGGGTGGTGGAAGGGGAGGAGGGCGGGTGTTGGAGGGGAATGGGTGACGGGCACTGAGGTGGACACTTGACGGGATGAGCACTGGGTGTTTTTCTGTATGTTGGTAAATTAAACACCAATAAAAGTTAATTTAAAAAAAATAAATAAAAAAAAAAAAAAAAAAAAAAAAGGAATGGCAACCAGCTGTGCCAGCTATGAAATGAGGAAGTGGTAGGAGAGGGATCCAAATCAGATAGTTGGCTTCAAAGTCCCCATGCACAATGACTCTAATTCACTGTCCCTCTGTCACAGCAATGGTCAAGGACATGCTGCAAATGGTCAGGAGTGAGACATGGCCTTTGACCTGTGCAGCACCCACAGGTTCTGGAAGCCTTCAGTGGCCAGGACTGCTACAGTGTTGATACACGTTTTTCAGAGGTGGTTCACTGTGTTTGGCATGGATGTTGAGTTGGAAAATGTTTTTGAGAAACACTGCTTGCTTTTTGTACTGGTTTGCTGGGGCTGCTATAACAAGGGGCTCCAAACTGGGCGGTTTAGACAACTGAAATTTATTGTCTCACAGTTCTGGAGGCCAGAAGCCTGGGACCAAGGTTTTGGCAGGTTTGGGCCCTTCTGAGGGCTGTGAGGGAGAATCGGTTCCAGTCTCCTTTCTAGTTTCTGGTTTGCTGGTAATCTGTGGTGTCCTTGGCTTGTAAAGCATCAACTAGATCTTTGCCTTCATCGACACATGGCATCCTCCTGTGCATGTGTCTCTCTCTGTGTCCATATTCCCTATTTTGTAAGGACACAGTCATATTGGGTTAGGGCCCACCTTGATGGCCTCATCTTAACTAGGTATCTCTTTAGTGACCCTATTTCCAAATAAGGTCACATTCTGCTGTGGTGCCCTACTGGGGGTTAGGACTTCAGCTTATGAATTTAGAGGAGACACAGTTCAACCCATAACAAGTGTGTTCGTATTTGCTCTCAAGCTGAGAAAAACTATTTAAGGAAAATCTTTGTTCTTTCCATTTCTTGTCATAAAACATTTTTTGTGCTGAAACTTCTGATGAAAATGAAGTAGCCACAGTGTTCTCTCTCCTACACCAGTCCTTTCTCCGAAAGATATTTAAAGCACCTCCTTGGGCCATCTGGGAGTGTCTTCCTCGGCCCCCTAAGGACTTCTCCAGACCCTGTCCCTTGGATGTAGTGAAACTGCATGCAAGGGTAATGCTTTTCCTTCTCCAGATGTCTGAGCTATTTCCCTCTCAGACCCCATAGTTTTCTCTAATGGGCTTTATTTTGATTCTGATGTGAATATTCTGTGCCCCACCAGTGGAACATGCAGCAGGGATGAAAGGCTTTGGTTTACTCTGGCTGAGCTACTGGCCACTGCTGATTGGACTAGAAGCAGTGATTGGTTAGAAGCTCACCGAAAATGGCTGTTCCCACCAGTGGAATGAGCCCTCCTTCACAGACCTAGGTGGGATGTGGCTCCTGAAGGGAGGGAAGGTGAGCCTTGATTGTGAGCTGAGGACCTGGACGGGCCACAGGAGAGGTGGGGACTGGGGAGAGGGAGAAGCCACTTAGCCCTGGGATGCTGCTCCTGCGGTTCTCATTGGTGCTCTTTCAGAGGTGCACCGTTTAGGTCCTGGAGGACCTTCTGTGTCTCCCTGACCCACCGACTGACGCTGCTCTTTTAGTCATAGACTAATAAAAGTCTTAGGGGTCACATGATGACCCCCCAAGTTCAATCCATGACCCAAATATTTCTCACAGACTGGACATCTCCACATGACCATTTATTCACCCCTTTCTTTACTCAACCAAGGACAAGACTGACTGGAAGGGGGCAAGTGGGGGAGGGGAGTGTGTTCTGGGTATAGAGACAAAGGGCCAAAACATCAAGGGAGCTATGACTATGGCATGTGCCTGACATGAGTGAAGGTGGATCTGGCTGGAGGGTGAATGAAGGGGAGTGAGCATGAGAGAAGGGGAAACACTCGGCATCACATGAGTGAAGTCTGTGCTAAGCCTGGATGTATCCCGAGGGTACTGGGTGGTCCTGTGCGTGAGAACCATGAGAGGCACGAGTGACCACTCTGGAGGCTGGGGTGGGGGATGATGCTGATGCAGGTAACATCAGGGTCAGAGGATGCATAAGGGGCTCTTGTAATAATGCAAATATTCTCCTGCTCATGGGTCTGTGTTTACAGGCAGTAGGTGGAGTTGGAGCAGGCACTGCGCCTGGGGAGCTGCTGCTCTCAGCTGGCAGAGGTGCTTTCCCTTCTCTTCCCTGGGCTGCAGCAGCTCCAGCTCACAAGCTCTGTGCGTTTTTCTCATTCTGAAAAAATACTGGGAGAGCAGGAGGCTGTCAGCTGTGTTTCTTGCCTTACAAGGAGAGCTTTGTTTGAAGAAGTTTCTGAGTGCAAAAGCCAGATTGAATACAATGGAGACACAAAATGAAATTGCTCTTTACAGGAAATACAGGCGCAGTAAAGTGGAGATACACTTGTTTCAGTGCTGCGAATGTCCTGAGCATGTCTAAAGGCTACTGAGTAGGTTAAGCACAAGTGGGAGCCAGCCAAGGAAAGGACGAAGGCCAATCAGAGAGGTTGCTGGGGTGTGTATGTACATGTATGCACACTCACATGCACCCGCATATGTGGCTGGGAAGCATGGACTGGACAGACTCGAGGGAAGTGTTTTAAACCAATTAAAAAGCCCGACATGGGACAGAAGCTCTGCTAGAGTGAGAACCCCGGCCCCTTCCCTGCCCACCTGCATCTCTCTGCTCTGTCTCCCTTTGCTCACTGTTGCCTCCATCCAGAGAGTATGAGCACCTCCCCAATACTCCACATGAGACCATGGGAGAGAGGGGTGAGAAGCTGCACTCCACATACCATGTCTGCAAAGTGGGAGACTCAGTCCCTGAAGCAGGACTCTGTACTGGCCTCGGCTCCTTTCTGTGACCTGGTACTTGGTACTTTATGCCGCCAACAGTCAGTCACCAGCCAACAGGTGTTTATTAAGTGTCTACCATATTTCCACATTGCTGTAGGGTCTCAGCTTGCAATCAAGACTGGACCGACAAGCCTGCGGTTTGCAGGTCTTAAGTGTTTTTCTTTGACTTCACTGGTCTATTTATTTATTCATTCATTCATTCGTTTGTTTATGCCTCAAAGCCTTTAGATGGAGCAAGCACTTGCCAGCTAATCATAGTTGTCTCACACCCAGTGTTGGCTTTGCTTGCAGTTCATGTGAAGAGAAAAGATCCACACGCATGATAAAATTGTGTCTCTTCCGTTCAAGGTGTGAATCAAATTTTGGGCAGGGAGGGTCTGAGCCAGAAGGTACCTGTGAGTCTGAGGCGAATTTGCTCTCCAAAGTCAAAATGGATGAAATGCCATCGAATTTCTCTTGTGTCCAGCGTAGCTTCTGTGTACAAGAGCTTTGCTCTTTGGCTCCTTGACAAGTTGAGTTTGTAGGAAACACGTGGTAAGAATGCCTAAGAAGGTGCTTTTGAATGGATGTGCAGTGTTGGGTCCAAACTGGGATGAGGCAGGGGTGGGGACCAGTTACTCAGTCTGGACACTCATCTAAGATGATCTCATCCTTCCTGACTCATTGTTAGCACCACCCGACACTGACAACTGACCAGAGCTAGTGCTTTGAGCAGTTAGCTGGGTCTTACCCCTTCCCGCCTACGAGCCCTCATGGCCTTTTATTCATTTAGGCATCCATTCAATTCTTGTTTACGGAGGCTTGTGTGCCAGGCACTGTCCTGGATGCTGAGGATACAGCAGTGAACGCAGACACAAATTCTTGCATTCATAGAACTTACATTCTAATGTGTGGGTGGGGATAAAGGGGACAGATAATAATACAAATCAGTAAAGTCTGTGGTATGTTAGAAGGAGACGAACCAAATGCTATAGGGACTGGGTTAGGATAGCCAGTAAGGCAGGTGGGGGGATGACATGATGTTAAATAGAGTGGTCGGGGAGACCACTGGGGAGGACATTCGATGCAGGACCTGAAAGCACTGAGGGATAGAATGTGGCTATCACAGGCAAGAACATTCTAGGCAGAAAGACTGTTTGGGGCAAAGGCCCTGAGGCAGGAATAGGTCTGCTGTGTCTGAGAAACAGAGAGCAGGCCAGTGGGATGGTTACAGGGAAAGGGAAAGCAGTAGGGCAGGAAAGCCACTGGGGACAGAACATATAGGGTCTTGCAGGTGATCTTCTGTGGACTTTGGCATTCACTCTGACGAGGACAGGAGCCATTGCAGGGTTTTGAACGGCATCATGATCTGCTTACCTTTTATTAAGATCATTCTGGTAGACTGTGGGGAGCAGCAGTAGAAGCAGGGATTCAGTCTGGAGGCCACTGCAGTGGGCCAGGGAAGATGACAGTGGTTTGGACTAGAGTGATGTGGTGGCCATGATGAGAAGTGGCTGGATAATGATGGACTTGAAGGCAGAGGAACCATTTATCTCCTGGTCATTATGGTCTCTCTGGGGGAGGGGGACAGGATGGTTTGGGGATTTACTTTGTCCACCATGTGCCAAGCACAATCCCATGAGCTTCACAGACATGGTCATTTCACTTAGTCCTCTGGCATCCTGCTGAGGTAGATATGGTTTTCCCCCAATTCCCAGAAGAAGTTGAAACCTAAAGAGATGAATAATTGGCTCAAAGCTTATGGAGGGCAGGAGTGAGTGCCCCACTGCTACTAAACTCCTTATCCTCATCCAAATTGAAAAGGGTTTGGCAGTTTCTGGTTCCAGTGAAAGATGCTGAATGCTCTGCCTGGATGAGGTCAGCTGTGACTCAGCCATAAGTGTCTGAAGAATGGAGCCTTTAGGGAGCTCTGGAAGTCTCAGCATGTTCTCATGTCAGGTGGTTCCATGGATAGGGGAATGGGGGGCTTTCCTGTTCCTTTCTGCACCCCCTACCCAGCCCATGCTGCACCAAGCAGGCTCCTCTTGCTCTGCTTTAGTTTTAGCTGCCCCTGTGCTTCACTCTTTAGCCAAAGCTTGGACAGCATAAGATCAGATTCTATCCTTTCCTAAAATGTGTACTAAGCCCCAAAGAAATAGAAGGCCCAAATCTAAACTTGTGCATGTAACAGGAAGCTGAGTGGATTTTCCTGTTGACCCAGCATTGATGAGTGGGGCTCAAATGGAGGATAAAGAGATGCTAAGTGCTGTGCATGCTAGAGATAGCTGCTGACATCTGGGGCCAACACTAGTCCCACTGCCATCCACTCTGTCACAAGCCCCTCCTCGGTTTATATGTGAGAGAGGAAGTCATCATTGCACACGGTCATTGTGAGGCACATACCTTACCTTCCACTCCAGCCCCCCAGTCAAGTGAAGGGGATCAAGAGAATTGAGGATGCTTATAACAAGAAGATAAAGTTCATATTCTAACTCCAGATTAAGTGTCTGCTTAGACTGACAGCTCTGTGATCTGACCTTTCTCTTGGAAGAGCAGAAGAATAGAAAAACAGGGAGAGAGGGCAGTGTGAACACAGAGGTGAGCAAGGAAGAGTTTGTATGTCTATGTTTTGGGTGTTTCAAGAGGGCACGTGTTTTCCATGGGTCTAGCAGACAATGTGGTGATGGCTGGGCTTGCGTATCCTGCCTGTGATGCCTGTTGCCCAATGGGTGGTGGACTGTAGCAATGGTAGACCAGAATGTGCAGGGGCTCAGCATCTTAGTAAGTGCTACTACAGCAAAATTACCATACACCTGGGGGGCTCAAACAAGAAACATTTATTTCTCGTACCTCTGGAGGCTGGGAAGTCTAAGATCAAGTCTATCAGATCAAGCGCTTGATGAGGATCTGCTTCTAGGTTCAAAGATGGCAGTCTTCTGGCTGTGTCCTCAGATGGTGGGAGGGGTGGAGGAGGTTTCTGGGGCCTCTTTTGTAATGACACTAATCCTACTCTTTTTTTTTTTTTTTGACACTAATCCTTTCAAGGTGGCTCCACCCTCATGGCCTAATTACCTCCCAAGGGCTCTACCTCTTAATAGCTTGATGGTAGGAGGTAGGATTTCAATTCATAAGGAATTTGAGGGGTGAACACATTCAATCCATTTGCACAAAAAGAGATTGTGCAATCCTTATTGCAAGATGGACCTCCATCCTCCCATTTTAGGGAAGCTTGGAGGGAAGGGGGTGGCTCCAAAGAGGTCCACCTGTGCCCTGTTGAGAACCGCAAGCGAACATTGAGTTAGGTAGCTTTGCTTGCATTCTCTTTCCACTCTCCTCCCAGCCTGGCACCAGAGTAGCCAGTGACTCAAACCACCCCTGCACTGAGCTAGCCAGTCTGTGAGCACCAGTGGCACCTCCTGGGTTCCCTCAGTGAGTGCACTGCATTGAGCTCTTGCAGTTCCTCTGGCCAAAGGGCAGCATCCAGTGTCACCCATGTCACATAAACAAGGGGAAAAGGTCTTTGGAAACAGAGCACTGGCTGATTAAATTCATGGCAAAAGTATGTAAAACAAGGAGGAGACAAAAGGAAGACTTTCCTAAGCATCTTATAATTGGGAAAACCCCAAAGAGGCAGCAGGCAGCCACCATCTGGTATGAGCCTCATCCACACTGGAGAATGTTCTTGGCCAACTCTTTCTGATTGTGAATTTTATGGACTATTTGGAATAGTGACAGCCACAGGGGCTGCCTGAACTCTTAATCCTCACGAGTCACGAGGAGTGTTCCCAAATAGCTGGGAACTGGCTGATGAAGGGCATCTTCTTCATATGTAAGCCTTCTTATTAAAGCACTGAGGATTTTTCTTTTTTTAAAGAGGGAAGACATGTTCCTAATTCCCCAACTCCTGCTTTCTAACAGGATAACTAGCTTTTTCTTGGCATGTTTTGTATTTTGGCCACAGCATCTATACATATTTTTACATAGCTAAAATCATAGTGTTGATACAGCTTTGGTCTCTCCTTTAAAGGTAAGTATGGACTTCCAGTTACTCCTCTTCATAGCTACAGAATATTTTATTGTAACTGTCAGGGCAAGCCAAACTGTCCTCATATGGTTTTTTGTGTTTTTCAGATCATATATGTTACTGTAGTGAACATCTTCATTTGTGTAGTTGTTTTCTTATGGAGAATGTTCTGCAGATATATTCCCAAGGGTGGGATTTCAGAGCCAGACTGAGTGGCTGTTGTTGGCCGTGACCATGTTTTCCTGTCAGTGGTCCTGATGTGCACACTGCACGCTGTGTAATGGGTACTCCCTGCAGGTGCTGGTGGACTACCCCCTGAGGACAGCTCACAGGTAGAGCCACACTGCACAGGAGAAGGCCATGCTTGGCTATTTGCAGGCAACTTGTCCACCAGGATGAAGAGTCATGAAGGAATTGAGTTGGCTTTCAAAGTCTTATGCAGAAAGGGCATTTATTCATCTTTTATGCCTATTCATCTTTTAACTGATTATACCCATGATCAGTTATGGTTAAACTCTTGAGAGCCTACTTCTGTCTGCCACAGTAAGCCCTGCCACCTTTCAGGTAGGGTGGAGTGCAAGTCATTTGTTTACGTTAAATCTTGTTGAGGAAATGGTTCCTGTACCTAGACCTGTGTGGATAGGTCTCATGGGGAGGGGACAGGTGAAAAACACATGACTCTTGCTTAGATGAAGCTTTCTTTCACCCATTGCCATCCTCTGAGTGCTGCTCTATCGTAATGATAATCATCACCGGTCGCACTGGCACACTAATTCTGAACCAAGCACCACCTGCACCTGATCATCTCATTTCGTCTGCACAGCCATCCTCTGATCTAAGTTATGTGATTGTCCCTCTTTACAGAGAAGGAAATTGAGGCACTGAGGGCATATAGCTAACAAGAGGTCGTATTGGACCATGAGGTGGACAGTTGACTAAGACTCAGTCTCCAGCATATGTGTGTGTGAGTCTGTGTGTGACAAACACCAGGAAGTAGATAGGCCAAAACCTCCAGTGGCTCTGAGAGCTCTCAGAAGGACACCTACCCCATACTTGTTTGTGGGGGTACAGTCAAAGTTTCCAGAGGAGCAGATGACAAGCTATGTTTTTAAGTGGGAATAGAAGTTAGATAGGAGAAGGCTACCCTATGATTAAGGAAAGAAAAAATTTACTCAGAAAATACTAAATTATAATAGGGGTAAACTGTGGCCCTTGGGCCCTCTGGGGGAGTTGTTGAATCAAGGGGTGTGAGGGAAGAATAAAGCTGAGTCTCTAACTTCCCACTGGTGGCTGGGTCTGGAGCTCAGAGGCGGTCAACAATGGGTCACCCAGGCTGCCATAGCATGGCGGCTGTCAGGGAAGGTGTGATGATGTATATCTTGTTTTCTTCAACAAACATGTATTTTTAAAATTTGATTATGAGGGTTATACTATATATCCTTGATTCTAAGTCATCATTAATGTTAGGGACTGAATTGTTTGCCTCAGATTCATAGGCTGAAGCCTGAATCTCCCAATGTGACTGTATTTGGAGATAGGACATTTGAAGAGATAAGAGATTTGAAGGATGAATAAGGACATAAGAGTGGTCCCAAATCCAATATGATTGATATCCTTATAAGAAGAGGAAGAGTCACCAAGACCTCAATAGTACACAGAGGGAAGACCACATGAGGGCACAGCAAGAAGGCAACCGTCTACAAGCCAAGGAGAGTGGTCTTTGAAGAAGCTAAACTTGCCCCCACTTTGATCTTGGATTTCCAGCCTCCAGATCTGTGAGAAAATAAATTTCATTTGTTTAAACCACTCCATCTGTGATATTTTGGCAGCCAAGCACACCAATACAATTGATTTAAGAAACACCATCGGTTTAATCGTACTTTGTGGGGGAAGAAAAAAATCCCACTTCCTTACGTGTGTATATTGATTGCAAGGGTGTACCAAATTCCAAAAATGTTAAAATGTGAGAAACTGCGTGTAATTCCCAGATTTGAAATTAGTGGAGCGGAGGACATAAACATTTTTATGATTCTTGATATATATTACCAGAAATTGTAGGTAATACTATTATTCCCTCTCCTAATCTGGACACTGGATTTCAGATCTAATGAGAGCAGCAGATGTAAAACAAAATCATGATTTCTCTCTCTGGGATACAACAGACCAGTTAACTCAGTATAAACACAAGGGTATTTTTATCTTTTTGTGTTTGATTTGATTTTAAGCTAGAAAGTAACGGTTTTCTTTCAGGAACAGAACTGATACAGTGTGTAAGACATAATCTCATGTCCCAGAATTTGTGACAGCAGTGCAGTTGAGCTCTGGGCGAAATATGGGCTAGAGTCATATCATCCACACTCTTAAACAGGAGCCCCACTGTCACTACCAGGTCGGGCTCTACGGGGACAGGAGGTGTCTCATCCCTGACCCTCACTGGGGCTGGCTTGAGTAATGGAAGACTCCAACATTTATGACCCAAGACCCAGGCTGTTATCTGAATACCTGGGCCACACCTAACTCATTGCCTACACTGCCTCCAGCTCCATGAAATCAGCTAGAAAGTTGTGCAGAAGCCTCGCTTAGGAGAGACCTTCTTCGCTGTGGGTGGAGTCCGTGCCTTTGCTTCTCCTTTGGGATCCCATCCTTAAGGGCCCCCTTCACTGCCCCACTCAGGACAACATTGTGTTCTTAAAAGAATTAGTATGTGGCGAGTTTCTTGTTTCACAAGTGGTTTTAAGATAATGAGCCAAAACATAGGACTTTGTATTTTATTTGGACCATGCTTTGCGTTAACCTTGTTCTTGGTACAATATCTTTAATATAGATCTGCATGTCACATACATTGCAGTAACATTGTTTTCATATAACCATATTTGACACCCCATTTGACAATGTCAACATTCACAGTGGTTCCTCAATACGTTTGACAGTATCAGCCCTTAAAGTGTTTTCACAATACTTACATGTAAGCACATTTGACAGGATCAGCCATTGAAATGTTCCACAAACCACACATCCACAGTTTGGAATACCAGCAGCTACTGCATTCACCGTGCAGCTACTGCGTAGTGACTGCTCATTTATTCTACATGTTTTTTTCTTTTTCTTTTCCTTTTTTTTTTTTTTTTTTTTTGTGTGTGTGTGTGTGTAACTAATGAAACATCAGGCTTCATGATAGGCTCTTTTTGACATCAGGTTCAAAGATCATGAATATTTAACTGACATTTTCATAAAACTCTTAGCAAAATCAAGTAACTATTGACCAACATTTATTGAGCACTTACTATGTGTTGTACATTGATCCAAGTGGTTTTCGTGCAGCAACTCCCTTAATCCTTGCAACCACCTTATTGACATAAGGTAGCTTCTATCAATCCCATTTTACAGATGAGGAAACACAGTATAGACAAAACATAGCTAGAGAAAGGCTAAACTGGGACTTCTTTTTTTTTTTTGTATATTTTTTTTATTGGAGTTCAATTTGCCAACATATAGCATAACACCTAGTGCTCATCTGTCAAGTGCCCCCCTCACTGCCCATCACCCAGTCACCCCAAACCCCCCCGTCTGCCTCCCCTTCCACTACCCCTTGTTTGTTTCCCAGAGTTAGGAGTCTCTCATGTTTTGTCACCCTCACTGATATTTCCCACTCATTTTCTCTCCTTTCCCCTTCATTCCTAGAACTCTTGTGTTTTTTTTCCTCACTACGCACTGTACGTTACACTATAATTATTACAATAGTGTGTGAGCACATAGAGTAATGTGCTTTGGGGGCAAGCCATCTATTGTCTGGTGGTGTTGAAAGGAGCTCGCAGGAGAGGGTAATATTTGAAGGGACCTTAAAGGTTTAATAGGGGTTGGGTCAAATGGAGAAGCTGTAAGAGTGTGTGTAAATTCTAGGAGACACTTAAGAGGTACCACTGGACCAAATTTGGGATGGGGCTGAGAGGTAAAATGATAGAGACAAAATTGAGAAGGACTTTGAATATGTTAGGAGGAAAAACTTTTCCTCTACGCTTTTAGGTTCAGTACCTGGGAACTGCATATTACATTAAGAAAAGATTGAAGGGGGAAAGATGAATAATTTTTATCAATATTTATGTGCCTAGAAGTTCACAGAAAAGAAGTGAAACTTGAAGTGGTTAGATTTGGATGCCTATGTTCCATTTTAATATGGGAAAGAGGGGTTGGGCTCCAAGAACAATAGATTATGAAGAAGTAATTAGAACATATAAAAAGGAACTAATGAAAGGTTACGGTTATTTTAGTAAGGCCTGTTTATGCAAACCCATCTCAGTGTTGACTATCTCTGGTGACAAGAGTCGCTCTTCCCTTCCTGGTATTGGTGGAGGTAGTGGTGGGGGTGGGCTGTTAAACATTTTCATGAAGGGAAATATATGTCCTATTTATAAGTGAATAAGGGGAGGACAGAGAAATCTTCCTACATCTGTTCATTCTCAGTGGCCTTACATTCAAAATAATCCTTATGACAATGTGGTGTGTTCTGGGGCGGTGTCTTCTGATCCCCTTCAAATGTCATGCTAGGAAGTTTGGGCTTTATTTTATGGGCTGAGAGGTTTTAAGCTTTAAGTGGCCTGGTCAGATTTGTGTGCTTGAAAAGGCATTCTGGCTGCAGTGTGGGAAAGGTTTGGAAGGGGAGATGCTGGAAGCAGAGCGGCTTGTTCCACTATGCTCCACGCATGTGCAGAAGACAGAGGGAGAGCACTGCGTTGGGATTCCCTCTCTTCTTTGTGTCCTCCGGAGGAAAAGCTGAGATTTCAGTTTTCATCTCCCTGTGTGGCTACTGTTTGGAGGCCGCTTCATCTGTGCAGGGCTTATCACTGCTGCTTCCAAGACACAGAACCCCAGAGCCTCTTGAATTCTACAAAGGCCACCTGGGGAGCAGGAGCACACAGGTCACCCCAGACCTCTTGAAGGATCTCCTCAGAGGCTGCGCACGGGAAGTGATCTCTGTCTTGTGCACTGTTGCCTGGTCCTCAACATGTCTGTCTTGCTCAGTACTGCTGCCAACCTCCTTCACCTCTCCTTTGCAAACATTTAACTTTCGACATCAGCTGTTCCTAGGGGACATGCAGTGGGGGCTTCAGTTTTCTTTTTTTGTCTTAGAGTGTGGGGCAGCACCCATAAATACATGCACAGGGCCAGGAGGAAGGAGGGAATCCCCTTATTCCTCTCTCTCGGCACTGCCAGGCGGAGAGTAGCTCCCTGCCCACGCCTGCACAGCCCCAGGAAGCTGGCCCTTCCTCATCCACCCTTCCTGCTCCTGCTCGGTGCCTTCCCTCTCCTTTTCTTCCTCTTTGGGTTCCTGGGAGACTAAAAGACCAGTTGAGCTCTCCCAGCTGCGCCCCTCCCTGAGACAGTATCTTTCCAGAGCTGGTATCATAGCTTAATGATGTTCCTTCAATAAGGAGAAGGTAATTGATTGTTAAGTGAAAATATAAATTGTAATTGAATCCGTCACATTTCAGTTTTTCATTATCGTGTGACAAGTCTCTTAACGTCTTTGCAGGGACTGCAGGAATGGGGGAAGGATGGAGAGAGAGAAAGAGAGAGAACTGTTCTGTGTTTCCACATCCAGCGTAGTAGGTGGGCTTCGCTGGGACTCTTGCTCATGTGAGAATGTGTGTGGTGTGCACACACTCACTATACACAAGGTCTCATGAAGTGAGGGGAAACACTTCCAGGCCCTTGGCTGCAGTATGCAGGTCTGGTTGGAGCTTCAAGTTTGAGTTTCTAGCTCCCTTTTGGACATTTGGATTCTTTATTAAGCTCATATAAACTAGAGGCATCATGCCATGTGTGTTCACTGTTCTGATCTCATTGAATATTAAGTAGGAGGGATGACATGGTGATTAAGAAGAGGGCTCGTGCACCAGGCTGCTTGGGTTTAGTGCAGTCATTCTGCCTCTCACTCTGTAGGCTTCTAAGTTACTAACCTACCTATACCTCTGCTTTCCCATCTGTAAACTAGGTATAATTCCTGTTCAGTGCTTAGGACTATGGTGAGGCTTGCAGAGGGTTAAGCGAGGGAAAGCACTTTGAATAATACATGTAGTAAAGATCCAATAATTACTAGAGTACTATTTTTTCAGACTCACTGTTGTGTTAGTATAAGCCTGGATACTAGAGAACAGAACCCAGGGCCAAGCTCCTGAGGTGGTTTATTGGAAAGGGGGGAGGTTAGAACACTGCTCCCCAGGTAGCAGGAGTGAGGGAAAAGAGGAGGTAGGGCGTGGAAGGAAGGACAGTCTGTGATGGCGGGAGTTTTGTGAGGTTTTCAGTATGTCCCAGTTTCACAAGAACACAGCCCTTTGTCCCCACAGGGGCTATATGGAATGATGCGTCTCAGAACAATCCAGGGGGTCGCTGATGGAGTGGTAAGAGGAGGGGGCAGGGAAGGAAATGTATATGTTGGCCTTTCCTAGCTCCTGCCTCTGGCCAAAACTCACTCCACGGGACCTTGGGTCCCTAGAATTTCTGGACTGTGTTATCCAACCCTTCCTGACAGAGGCAGGGCAAGTCAGACCCGACTGCTGGATCTTTGGAGGATCCTGCCCCAGGGAATGAGCAGGAAGCCTTACCAGTGCCATATCTTCTCCCCAAATGTTCAGGGTATAGGGGAAATGGTGGCTGAGGTTCTCTGTTCACCTCATAGCTTAGGCCTGAGGGATATGTGGGGCCTAGTGTACCCTTGCAGATGTATAAAGTAGGCCCCAAATATTTTCCCCTGTGTCACATCAACTCATACACTTATATGAGTTTTTTTTTTCAAAATTTCATATGAGGAAACAAAGTTCTAAATTTTTCCCCAGACAGGTGCTAACTCATTCCTTTAAGAAATGTAAGCTCTATAAAAACAATATACATATGTGTGTATATGTGTGTATATATGTGTGTGTGTGTACATACTTTGAAACAATTTATAGTCCCATCTTGTAGTGAAGTACCTGCCACCTGCAGATATCAGTAAATGTGTTGAATATTATCTATCCATATTTTCATCTATTCATATCTTACATTTAATTCATACAAGATAAAATGCATAGATATTAAAGGGGGTTTAATTTGATGGGATTTGGCAATTGTGTATGCTCGTATGTCCATTTTTTAGCTTTCATTTCTCTGATCAAATTCCTCATCTTTTCACACATATTGTTGATGATTTCTTTTAAATCCTTTAACCTATTTAGCATAGATTTTCTTTCGTTCAGAGTCCCTGTATGATAAAGCCAACATCTGGGCCTTCTCTCTACAGTTTGATTCTTTTGCTTTTTTCTTCTTTAGGCCATGGGCCACATTTTCTTGCTTCTTTGTGTGTTACCTAATTTTTTAACTCTCTGCCAGGACATATGTATAGAGGGACAGAAGATAAAGAAGTAAGTAAGCTGCACATCTAGAAAAGGGGAAGCCCCTTCTGTGGGGCTGGTAGAGTCGGATGAGGAGAAAATCCACTATCCAGTTGAGCTGGGCCTGGCCTTGTGGCAGCTTTCGTTAGATTTAGTTCACTTCTGGCATTTGATGCTTTGAGGTGTGATCAAGGCTCTCCCTTCAGCAGGGCTGGGAATCTGAACAGAAGTGAGATTCAAAAAAAAAAAAACAAAAAAAAATTAAAGAAAAAAAAAAAAAAAGAAGTGAGATTCAAGAGCTCTCTTTAAACTTTACAGCTTTCTGAACAATAGGAGAATCTGTCCATTTTGTAGCCCACTGGCCCATTTTTTTGGTCATTTGAGAATTATTTTTTCTCCCAATCCTGCTGCTTTTCTGTTCCTTGGGAAGGTCCTTTCTATCCTGCTCCCCTGCTTTCAGGCTTTGGAGGGCTATTCCAGTGAGCCAAGTGAAGCTCCTCAGAGCCTTTGTAGGGATTGCTCTTGGCTCTCCTGGCTTCCCTAGTCTCAGCCTGCAGTGGCCTGCACTTGGGCACTGGATGTAGGTCCAGGATGTCTCAGAGAGATGTTCTCAGCTGTCTTGCTGGGCCTCTGCAATAGGTCTTGTCCTGTGCTTAAGGAAGGTCCCCTATGCTTTGGGAGGGGAGCTTTCTTTCTGGTCTCTGCCCTGCCCCTAGCCTTTAATATACTACTCCCATAAACTTGGTGAGGGCCTATGAGAAAGAAATGG
Source organism: Vulpes lagopus (assembly GCF_018345385.1). Taxonomy (NCBI): domain Eukaryota; kingdom Metazoa; phylum Chordata; class Mammalia; order Carnivora; family Canidae; genus Vulpes; species Vulpes lagopus. The sequence goes on from NC_054828.1 coordinate 115,935,408, forward strand.
CACATGGGTGCAGAGTGATCTTCTGGAAGGGATGCCATGGGCTTCCTATCTCACTAGCTCTTACACATGGCCATGAGAGACTTCTAAAATGTTTGGCTGCTTTCTCCTTACCTTTGTCTATATTGAATTCCTTCTTCTCCTACTATGCTGCCAAGGATGAGAGCAAATGTTGGGTCTCTATTCCCCAAGGAAGTGCTCATTGCTTTCTGGAATTTAATTCATGTAGATTAATTGACATCTTCAGCTCTCTGATGGGTTCAAAAACTACAGTTTTACAGCTTATCTGGCTTCTTCAACCTTTAGCACGGAAGTGACCCTCCTCTGTGATTTTCCGCATTCTAAACTCAATATCTGTGTTTTGTAGTGTGGCTTTCTAGAAGTCTTTGCTGTGGGAAATAGCAGGTTTCATCTCTGGACAGTGAAAGATTATTAAACTCCAGCCAATGGTTGTTTTGGTCTTCTGACATCCAAAGATCCATCCATATAGATGCAGACATCAACATTCTTAAATAAAGCTTTTCACTTTTTCAGGTCATTGCTTCTAGCATTTGGGAAGCAATATCGGGAAGCAATATTAATCTGAATAGACTGATTTTGGTTAGGGGGGTTTAATAAAACAAATATTTTCTTTCTGACTTTAAGCAATGGTTCAAACCAGGTCTGCAGCATGATGGAGACCAGGGCATCCCCTGTACATTTTTGTTAGAGCGAGACAGTCAGGGGAGGGAGACAAGTTTCACAAAATAGAGGGTCCTCTTCATTTTTCATTCTGTAATCAGGGATGACTAGTTTGAATGATCCCCAATATTTACCACCCATTTCATGTAAGAGCACCTTCTACTCTATTGGGGTCTCACTTCTTCTGGAGGCTCAATTTGCCTTTGTTTGGGTTTAGGGCTTTCTACTCCTGATCATGGTATATTAACATCCCATAATACCCTTTGGGAAGAGAGCTGAGAAATCACTAGACATTGACAGGGTACTTTGGAGGGCAGAAGGGCTCAGTAAATCAGGAGGAGGAGGTGAGTGTGTGCTTTGTCAAAAATCACAGCTACTGCAAGGAGTACTGCAGTTGCTGTAAATCCCTGGACTCTGTTATGTGGAAGCACCATGGGCATGGTTACAGTGCCAGAGCAAATGAGGCACTTTTCATAGTATAGTAATAATAATTTTAATTAATGATCAGCATATAGCTCCTCATGCTCACAGGCAATCATGCACCCCAGTGTACGTAGGAGGTGTGCATCTAGAGACAGGCAGGCAGGCTGGAGAGGACACTTCTTTATATTTTCCTGTTCCCTGGGTCATGGTGGCAAGGTCACCCCCTGTGCCTTGGGTTTGGCCTGTGGTGGTGAAGTGAGGAAGGCTAACTCCAGGGCTGATTTCTAGTGAAGGACTGAAATACTTTCTTTAGTAAGATGTCTAAACAGACCCATAAAATCTTAAAGAGGCAAGTTTCCCACAACCATATCATAAAATCATAGGAATAATTGTCTGGATCTGTGAGGACAACAACATCTCAATCTCATGATTGAGAAACTGGTGATATCGAGCATGAACTCTGACTCCTGGGTAATTGTGCCATTATGTATGGTAAGTGTTTATGTTACTGCAAGTAATCTTATAGATTTTTGATCTACTTCCACTGACTTTTTAGGTGGCACTGAGGAAACCATCCAGCATGGTTCTGTTTTCATAGGCATATTCTGCAGAGCTGTACATGTCGCCACTGGGCATCCAATACATAACCCAGACTTGGCAAGTTCAACATAGAACTCTTGATTCTTCCCTAAAACTGCTCATGCCTCAGCCTGCCTCATTTACCACTTAAAAGCCACAAATCTAAGCTCCATTTTTGATGTTATTTTTTTCTTTTATTCTCCTACATCCAAACCATTTGCAAATCCTCTTGTCTTTTCTTACAACACATACCTCAATCCATCTACCATGTCAATGCATATGTACGTGTATGAGATATGCTTGTGCATGTACATATATGTGTGCTTATGTATGCATATGTATGTATATACGGATGGATGGAGATATATTTTATGCGTCTCTTCCCACCCTCCCAACTCACATGTGAGTTGCATGAGAGCAAGTCCCTTGACTACCAGTGTTTTACCCCTAGTGCTTAGGACGCTCTGAATACCTGAATAAATCCTGAAAGAAAACATCTGGAATTGCAGTTGGGAATTAAGTGTCTTCTACACAGGGGATACCAAGCTCCACAGAGATAGGATCATTTACCTGATTTCATTGGAGAAACAAGTTCTGGGCCCAAAGATACTGGGGAGATGCCTGGTAATGATAAAAATCACAGATTTAAAGTTCTTTGGAACAAAGTTGCCCACCATCAGTCTGAAGTCCAGATCTGGCCTGCACAATGTTTAAAATTTTTTGAATTATTTGACAACATAAAACATAATAGATGTTCTGTGTCTCTTGAAAGTCTGGTTGTCTGGCAGCACAGGACTTGTAATCCTGTCTAGCGACACACTGGTAACAGTACTGAGCAGCGGCTGCCCTTAAGCCAGGACCCTGCTGTCTGGTTGGCCACAGAAGGTTCTTCCTCAGCCCATTTCACTCATTTGCATTACCTGCCTGGCCTCTGTAGGCCTCTGAGTTTGAGACCTGGGCCAATTTGGATTTCTACAGACCATCCTTATGAGCTGGCATGTGGCGAGGACGCTTCCCCAGCACCTTTCCCTTATCACCAGCCTAGGCTCGAGCTCCAGTTCTAAATAGCCTGTGGAGAATTGATGGCCAGTGTCTGGTCCCCTTTTGGGCCTGGTCATGTTATACCACAACCCAGTATATTCTTGGGTTATTTCCCAGGCAGGTTCCTAAGAGCTCGGTGAAGAGAGGGTGAATGCTAATGTCAACCATAGCCTTCATGCCTGAGGCAATGATTTAACATGTCAGTCCTGACGATTTGGCCTTTAGGGTCATCTGCCCAGGGCTACATTGACTACGTGGAAGAAATCATGGCCCAAGTGTCAAGCTTTTTGTTGTCAACCACAACCAGAACATTTTCTCCTCCACTTCCCTTGACCAAAGGATGCTAGTGTTAGGCAGGAAGGCCTCTGAAATCTACTTCTTCAGCCTCATCACACTTTTGTGCTTGGAAGCTGGGGGCCTTCCAGGAGAAGAAATAGCCAGCATGGGTCAGAATCAGGGCGTCACTCATCCTGTGTTCTTGTTCTTTCTTATATGTGGCCAATTTCCTGGATGTTTTTATATTTCTCAAGGGTGGCAGGAGGTCAGACTTCTGTGAGAAATTACTCCCTAAGATGAAGTTGTGAATCAGAATTTCTCTTAATGTTTCCACAACCATACAGCATAGCCATGGAGCCCAGGAGATTTCCCCTGGGTTGAAAATGCCTATTCATTTTGTTTTGTTGGTAGGTTATTTTTAAATCACAGAAGGAATATAAATAGACAACACCAACTAGCACATGCATGGCATAAAACTCGGGCTCAGACGGCAATCTCTACATCCTTCACTATGGTCATAGCCTGGCATCTCCTCATTTACCCGGTTGTTATTTTAGATCATTCCCATGATCTGTATGTTTAACTCTTGTCTGGGAGGCTCCAGTGATGAACAAAAGGCATTAGTGGCAGAGGATGTCACTTTCTATGTTTATAAGCAATTTACTAGTTTTCTCCGAAGAGCACAAGAGGGTTTCATGAAACGTCTGTTTTCAGAATCATTAACCATTGATTAAACTCTTGTTTAACTTTGGGAAAAGCCTGTTAAAAATGAATAAAGGGTGACTAACTGGTGACCACTGGGTGCTCATAGGACAGTCCAGCCCAGGTCTGGCTGTGATATATTCAGTTTCAGGTTCTTTGGAAGGCAGGGCTGGTTGGGAACCTTTTGCCTGTCCTGAGTATTTGGTTTCTGTGACAGCTGTGTGTTTTGCTGCCCAGGTTCATCCTTTATGTTGATTTCTATTAGTGAATTTATAAATACAGCCTGAAGAATGCTACTGTCCCTTAGCTCTTGAACCATCATTACGATCCAGAATGGCAAATCCTTTGTAGGAGTCACCTTGGTTCAGCTGGAAAAAAAAATTACTGATGTGCTTTGAAAAGGTAGAGAGAGTTAGAGTTTTTTTTTTTTTTTTTAAATATAGCTGAATAGGATTTTAAGAAAGCAGAATTATAATGTGGAGTGAAAAGAAAAGCGAGAGGTTGGGTCAGAAACTGGGTTATCAGTACAATGCAGAAAGGGAAAATAAATGCTAATAGACTACACATGTGCCCTTCCCGCTAGATTAGAGACCAGGAGGGCGACTGCTCAATGTGGCCCATTGTGCGGCCGAACAGAACACAGGTCTGGGCTATTATCCCCTCCACACCCCCTTGTGCCGCAGATGGTGGTTCTTGCTTCTCTTATCGGGCCTTGCATTCAGTCTCTGTAGCTTGATCTCTTCCTCACTCTTGTGCTCATGCAAAATGGATTGATCTACTGAAAGAGAGGGGCTGAGAGAGGGGCACGTGGGGACAGACAGCCTGGGGGGCCAGGTGCAGGGACAGCGGGCAGCGTGTGCGGCACAGGGACAGCCCTCAGCTGCCCAGAGAGTGGCCTCGCGCCTTTGTGCTCTGGAGTGCCAAAGCTCTCAGCTGTCCAACAAGCAGCCTGACCCCTTCTGTGGGGACATGGAGCTTCCAGGGGGGCCTTGCTTCCTCACTTGCTGCCCCCTTCCCAGGAGAGCCCAAGCTCTGCTTCTGAGCTGGCGGCTGCAGCTGCGAGTTCAGTGAAGGTGAGCTGGTGCCAGGGACAGAGAGCTTGTGGGAGGGATTCCTCCCAAGAGAGCCTGCCCGGAGGGATGGAAGGGGTTGCCCTCAGGGCCAGATCCAGAGCCCTGGGATGGCCTGGCCATCGCTGCTCTTCCTCATGTGCGTGAAGCCCTGTGAATGAGTTCACATCCAGGATCTCCCAGTTACCAGCTGGGGGACCTTGGAAAATGTACTCAGCCTCTCTGGGCTATAGTTTCTCCTCTATAAAATGGTACCTAATTCAGAGTTTTACTGTGAAGATGAAATGCATTAATTCATGGGAGGGGCTTAGAACAGTACCTTAGAAAGTGAGCTGTTATTATGACCATCCCCATCATTACATTATATCACCATTATATATCGCCATGAGAGTACCATGACGTATTATCGTTATTATATGTATGTTGTAATACATATGTTGCATGTGTACGTATGTATTTATATATGGAATCATGGTCTAATTGAAAAGACATGGGCTTTGGGGGCAGGCAGTTTGAGACTTCACTCTGACACTTAGCATGGGTGTGATCTTTGGTAAGTCACTTAGGCTCTTCCGGCCTCCTTGTCTGTGAAGTGGGGCTAAGCGGTGGGATTGGTGGGAGGATAATGAGATAATGACTATAAATTACCCAGGATAGAGGCTGGCACATTTAAGAAGCTTGATAAATGGAGCTTGTGTTATTTTAACTCACCTGTGCAGACATGTGTTGGATGCATCTGCCTGTGTGCTATTGGTGTCTGGGTGGCATGTTTCTGTTTTGTATGCATTTGTAGGATGACACATGTGTCTGTTGGCAGGTGCCTGTGGGCTGGAGGCCTGAGGCATAATTGGTTGGGTCCTCTTTATGGCTTCTGTGAACCTTCAAGCACAACTTATGTCTCTCCTGGAACTCAGCTGCCTGGTGCAGCTTAAAGCCCCAAAATGCAGTTTTCAGGGGTGAGCTTTGGTCAGGGAGTTAAGAGATAAGTTAATCCTGGCTCCTCACAAGCAGAAAATTGGGGACTGGGGCATGGCTTTTCCTCTCCATGTGCCTTAGTTTCATCAGGCAGCTGGACCAGATGAGTCCCAGATGCCACCTACCCCCATCTGTCACATGTTGATTTCTTGATTTCTAAATTCTTATGCATCTCTGGTCTCCCTTTTCTATACTTTCCTCGGCCCCCATTCCCCAAAGAGCCCTTCTTTTCCATTCCTCTAGAAGAGAAAGATACACTTTAAAAAACAATTTTTTAAAATTTATTTATTCATGAGAATACACAGAGAACAGAGAGAGAAGCAGAGACACAGGCAGAGGGAGAAGCAGGCTCCATGCAGGGAGCCCGATGTGGGACTCGACCCTGGGTCTCCAGGATCACACCCTGGGCTGCAGGTGGCGCTAAACCGCTGAGCCACAGGGGCTGCCTGAGAAAGATATACTTTTAGAAAAGAATGAATGATGTATGCCCTGGGGAATCATATCCGGATGAAGTGTCCTATCCTCTGAGCATCTCTTGCTCTGCCCTTGCAATGGAGGCTGGGATGGAGGCTAGAATGTCAGCGTGAACTTGGAGGCAAGTGTCTGATACAGCAGACAAGGCTTGAGAGAGGAAGACATTGGCAAGAACTAATATAACCAGATAGACAAGAATCTCAGGATTTCTTGGCTCCTTGTTTTCCTATACCTTCCCCTTTGTGGTAGGGATAAGATGTCTTTGAGTGTGGACTGGAGGAGGCCCTAAAGGGGGGGCTGAGCTTCCCCAGCTTGCATGAGCTGCCCCCCAATGGATGACACAGCCCTCTGGCACAGAGGTAGGGGGCCCATGCATTTGTGTGCCATGCCTGAAGGACGCAGGAAGCACCATTCATGTTCCTGGTCATCCCAAGTTTATATCACCATTATGACAATTTTCCAGCAGATGGCCATAAAGTGTCTTGAGAAAGCAAGGGCCATTTCTTTATAATTTAAACAAAGTCATCATATTGGCTAGTAGGGGGCTTGTGATTCAAGATCTCTTTGGCCACCTCCACCTGTTCTCCAGCCCTTCCTGTGTCCCCTTTCCAGGTCTGTGCTGAACATCCTTCATCCTCGCTCACCCACGCTCTTGGTTTAACCCTGAGATTTGCACTTAGTAATTGTAGGAATCAGGTCAAAATTAACAGCCATGGGGAGAGCATATAGCTACAGAAGCTTTAAAGCATGCCCATAGCTATTTTCCCCAGAGTCAGTCAGGGGCTGAGCTCCTTCCTTTACTGTTTTCATTTCTGACCTCTCCTTTTTCTGATTTCCTTAAGTTGAAGCTCCTTCCTGCCCGTCCAGTCTTGCTTGTTAAATATTCCTGGGGTTGAAGGACCTGTGTTTCTTCTCCCCATCCTCATAGGCAGTAGAATAACAGTAGCTCTTGCCCCTGACTGCAGAGGGGAGGCCCTCATAATGTGTAAGTCCTATTGTTGAGCCTACAAATCCAGACGTCTTGGATGAGATTTGCTGATGGCCAGAGGAGGTGCTGGTTTCTCTCTTCTCAGGATTTTGCTCATCCATCGAAGCTGTGATCCCAGGCAGTTCTTGGAAACAAAGCCATGCTGACCACAGGAAAGGCAATACTTTTAGAACAGGCATTTTTGAATATGGAGGGCATGAGGCTCCTGGGTTCCAGGGTGCCCTAGTTTATAGTCCCTTTAGGCTTCATGAGGAAGGTCATTTTTTGAAAAGAGCTTGGACTAGGAGGTAGGGAACTAGAGTCTGAGTTCCAGCTCTATTACTTTCTACCTCTGCTACTTTTGGTAGTGATATGAATTTTGGACCTCAATGTTCTTACCTGTAAAATTGATTTTATCTGGGATTTTTGCCTTTCATAGTCTTAGCTACACAGAGTCAACCAGAGTCTGGAAACAGATGATTCTCCTTCTGAAGTATCATCATTAAGTCAATAGTAGCTTGGTACTACATCACAGTGCTTACATCATTCCCCTCACTTCATCTCATCGTGTAGGCATTTTATCATCTCACATCATCACAAGAGGAAGGATGAGGACAGGGCCGCATATTCTGAGACGTAGAGATCCACATTCACATAACTTTTATTACAATATATTTTTATAATCTTTCTATTTTATTATCAATTTTTGTTGTTCATCTCTTGCTGTGCCTAATTTATAAATTAAACCTTATAATAGGTGTGTATATATGGGGAAAATATAGTACATATAGGGTTCAATACTACCTGTGGTTTTAGGCATCCACTGGGGATCTGGGAACATGTCCCCCGGGTAAGGGGAAACTACTGTAATAGTAGTTAGCTTGTCTATAGAACTGTATTTTCTGACATTGAGTTGGTAGAAAGCATGAAAAAGGGTTTGAGGACTGTGAAAATATTAGGGGAAAAGTATCCCTATTCACAGCAGGAATTCTTTTTTTTCTTTTTTAAAAAAATTATTTATTCATTCATTAGAGACAGAGAGAGAGGCAGAGACATAGGCAGAGGGAGAGGCAGGCTCCATGCAGAGAGCCCGATGTGGGACTCGATTCCTGGGATCGTGTGTGACTCTGGGATCATGCCCTGAGCTAAAGGCAGATGCTCAACCACTGAGCCACCCAGGTGCCCCTCATGGCAGGAATTCTTAATCTATCCCTGCCCCCGTTTCTCAGGCAGTAATACAATTTTGAGATCCCAGGAATGTTGTACTGACTGTCTCCACCAAGGGTAAATAAACGTTGTTATGTTTGATGACTTCTCTTAACACCCTTCTTTATTTTTCCAGCATCTGGTATTAAGTTGTTGCTAAACATCAAACTTGTTGGGAAGAAAGGTGATCAACACACGGTGGGGACGCCACTGGGGAAACCTGCCCTCCTCCTACCCCATTGGGATTAATTGGACCTACGCTTGACCAGTGGAGAGAGAAATCCAGTCTAAGGTGTAAGCTCCTGTGTTTCATGTTGTACCACTGCATCCAGGTAGCTCTGCCTTTCAAGTCTTCCATCCCTGAACTGGATAATCCTCACGTGCCAGGGCTCTGACTGAGGGATGTGATCTGTACACTGCCACCTGTGGATGTCCTCAGCCTTCTGCTCCAGTTAGGTTCCCAGGAGGGATGATTCCTTTTCCCATATCCAGAGCCCAACCCTGTTGAAGCTGAACATCTCACCTTGCCCTACCGTGGCTCTGCCGGGAAGGCTGCCTCTGAAGGGGGTGCCCCTTCACTTCCCTGCTGGGAAGAGCCAGGGTTCCAAACCCTTCAAATGAAGCCTCACTTGAGGGCAGTTCATGGATCTGCCTGAACCACTTCCTTTTGTTTTACAGAGTCACTTGCCAAAATGAAACTGACTCTGAGACAAAAATAAAATAAAATAAATAAATAAATAAATAAATAAATAAATAAATAAATAAAAAATTCCTCAGCATTTCAAATACATTGATACATAGGTAAAACAAATCAGTTTGACTTCTCTCTACACTTTCAACACTTTGTTTCTGAATAATAATAATAAAAAAAATCCCTGCAGCAAATACTATTTTGAGACTAATTTCGGGAGGCTCCTAGCAGACAAATCATTCTTTTTCTTGCTGTGATGTTCCTTTTAGTCTTAAATGAAAAGACTTAGGGAAGATGGAGGCTTTTATTTTTCAAACATTGAGCAGGTGTGTTGAGGAGGAAGCCCTGGAAGCTTTGGTGGCTGTGGAGAACAGAACCAGGGGAGACAGGCGGAGGGGCCAGATGGAGGTTTAGGCTGGCAAATAGAATACTCCAATTCTGGGATTCCCAACCAGCCTAGCTAGGTAATTGTGATTGAGCTTGAATCTGGTATAGAGCCTGGGAGTTGTGTTTTTTTTTTTTTTTTAAAGGCCCCATTCTATACCTAGGGAGTCAGAATTATCACAGGAGAAAAGTTTTTAAAAATTGTCTACAGTGATTCTGATGCAGGCAGTTCCCAGTGCCCAGAAAGGCCATTTCAAGATGCTCTATGAAGTTTTGGGGGCTCCCTTTTGGGATAGAGCCCCATGGACCAGGCCTGTGTACAGGTACGGCAGGCAGCTCCTTGCTAGGGGTGGGTGTGAAGCCGACTGGATGGTGTCTGAGACTTGCTCTGATTTTGCATCAGTACCTGGAGACATTGCCCTTGTCCCCCAGAGCTATCTGCCTGACATAAAGCCATGTTCAGATTCATGCCCAAGGTGAGTGGAAGACATGGTTGGAAGGAAAGAGGCCACAGAGGAGGTCATGATAGTGGTAGTGCAACTTCTTTAAACTCCTAGAGTAAACTATGGACTTTCCTACCTTTGCAGTTTTGTTTTACAAAATCTTTCTGCATCGCTTTTCACAATCCCCTCTGTGTATGCTTTTAACAATCCATGAAGACTCATCTCACATTCCATCCTCCCAGAAGCCTCCTATGCAAGCATGTCAGGTGTAGAGCTGAATGGTAGTAAGAATCAGAGGAGAATTAACAGCCAGCTCTGCACAGCTAAGCCTGAGGACAATGCTGGCCCCATGAGATGAGGAAGATGGGTCCTATCCTGGGATCTTGGATTTAGGGCAAGACCTCGTGGTACCTGGGCCCCTAGAAGCTTCCACGTCTAGTAGGCCCTGGTCAGGGCTGACAATGGCTGGCATATCTGTGGGAGTGAAGCACTAAGGCTCTGCCCACACCCTGAGGCAATGAGCTTAATTTATCCTCCAGTAATGCTACATGTTGTAAGAACAAACCAAAACAAACCTTAAATCCAAAGACCTAGGTTCGGGTCAAAGTTCTGTTCATTTTTAGCCATATGCCAGTGATTTTGTATAAATCAACATTTTTGGTTAGGTTTCTCAACTGTAATATTGGGATAATAATACATAATTGGGTTGTCAAAAGATTAAGTAGAATTATGTTCAGTGCTGTATAAATTATAAATGTTATAGAAATGTGAGCTATTACTGTTACCTAAAACTCTAGTTTCACAAGAATTAGGGAAAGCTCACATCAGAGTCAAAAGGATTTTGCAAAATTATTTAGACCTTTAATTTTCAGAAAAAAAAAATGTCTCTCTTCTTCGTTCTCTTCCTCCATGCAAGACACACATGGACTGGACACTTACTATGGGGCTTGGAACTGGGGGTGCCAAGAGGGACTAGGTTAGGTTTATGCCTTCATACAGCTCGTGGTGTAATGAGGGACAGAATTAATGAAGAAATAAATTATTCTAAATTGCGATATGTATCATGACAGAGTGGAATACCCTAGGTTCGGAGATTGGGCAAAGGAGGGAATGATTAAGGGTGAGGGCAGGAATCGCTTCTTAATAAAACCGATATTTTCACGGATCCTGAAGGAATCCTCCAGGAAGATAGGGAGGATTGGAGTGTCTAGTCTTTTGGATTGTACCCCGGACTTCCTAAATGATACATGGGAGACACTCTGGATTATGCTGTTTAATTCCTCAGATATTCTTTTCTTAAATAGAAAGTTTAACTTCCTGAACTAAAACTCTAAACTCTATCTCCATTTGTGTAGGCAGCAGCATGACTGTTCTGTTCTAGTCTTGGCGTCTGTCCCACATTTGTCTTGTTTAGGGGACAGCCAGAGAATGGGATGGAATTTACATGTACTACATAGAACTTCCCCTCCTCAGCTCACTTCCTGTACGATTCCTTTAGCCCCTTCTCCAGCAGCTACAGGCACCCTGAATGTTGTCCTCTGGTCCTTCAGGTCGGTAAGTTTATGGGGTTCCTACCAAGTTTTAGCCATTCTACTTGCTGTAAGAAGTCTGCCTTCAGGCAAAAAAAAAAAAAAAAAAAAAAAAAAAAAAAAAGTAAAAGTGGAGAGTTAACCCAGTGCTATTCCTTTCTTCCAAGTGTAGTCCTCCTTTATGTTTCTTCTTGTTCTTGATCCCCTCATGTAGCTGTCTTGAAAATCTTTTCTAGTTTATAGTTATTATCTGCAGGAGGGCCGGTTTAATACCTGGGCATCATACTTAAGGAGCAGACTGTTTAATTAGAGGGACAGGAATCAAACACAGGGAGAAATCAAAGAATGAGTCCAGAAACATGATATGGATGGGTACCTCATACATTTGTGTATTTATTTATCCAAAAAACAATTTTGAGCAACTGCGATGGGTCGGGCTCTTTTCAAGGCACAAGATAGCATAATGTTGGCTATAGATATACATCTTCTAGTCATTCAAGATAAGAGATTTTTGGAAAGTGTTGATTTAAGAAGAGATTTAAGAGGCAAAAAAAAAAAAAAAAAACTAGGATTCAGCTTCTCAAAGGGGAGATAAACGCGGTCTACATATTTGCTTTCCTGTACGGTTTTCATCAGCCACAGATGGCTATTGATCACTTGAAATGTGATTAGTCTGAAATGAGATGTGCTGTAAGTATAAAATACACATCAGATTTTATAGACTCAGTGTGAAAAAGGAATGTAAAATATCTCATTAATTTTTTTTATAATGTACTATTTTGGATATATCTGATTAGATAGATGATCACAATTAATTTCACCTGTTTCTTTTTCCTTTTTTAATGTGTGTGCAATTTCGACACCAATTTCAGTGTGTGTGGTTTTTCCACACCACCAAACAATTCTGTGACACCAGCTCGGTGTTCCTCATATTTAACCCAATTCTGACACTGTCTACTTAGGGATAGCATCAGATCGCACAGGTCAAGGGCTCAGTCCCACAAGACGGCCTCCACTTTGGATGTGGATCACAAGTGCAGCTCATCACCTGTGCTTCTGACTGCCTGGCCAGATCGGAGGTTCCCACCATTCCCTCCTTGGGTTTGATTAATTTTCTAGAGGGGATCACCAAACCCAGAGAAACATTTTCCTTGTTAGATTGCCAATTTACTACACAAGGCTGTAACTCAGGATCAGCCAGGTAGAAGAGGCACATAAGGCGAGGTATGTGGGAAAGGGCATGGAACTTTTGTGTCCTTTCTGAGAAAGGCACCACTCTCCCCAAATTTCCATGTGTTCTCCATGTGGACCCCTTCCTTTGGGTATTTAGGGAGACTGCATTACATAGGCGTGATCGATTAAATCATTGGCTATTGGCAATTGATTCTGTTGCTAGCCCTGACCCCCTCCCTGGAGGACGGGGCGGGGGGTGTGAGAAATTCCAACTGTCCATCACAGGATCACAGGGTGAGTTCCCCTGGCAACCAGCTTCCATCTTTAGGAGCAGTCTAAAAGTCACCTCATTAACATAAACTCCACTGTGGTTGAAAGGGCCTGGGGAATATCCAGACATCTTCATTGCTCTTATCATTTAGAAAATTGCAAGAGTTTTGTTGAATTATTTTTTTTTGTTAAGTTTTTGTTTAACTTCCAGTTAGCTAACATACAGCATAATATTAGTTTCAGATGTACAATATAGTTATTCAACATTTCTGTACCACAGCTGGTGAAAATTCCAAGAATTTTAGAAGCTGTATGCCAGAAATGAGATGAAGACCAAATATGCATTTCTTGTTTTAAATTACAGTATCACAGCATTCATACTAGAAAATGGAAAGTTACATATGTGGCTCACATTATTTTTCTATTGGACAGCAGTGGTCAAGACCAGGGTCAGCAAACATTTTTTTTTTTAAATTAAAGTATAATGAACATACAGTGTTATATTAGTTTCAGGTATACATTTCACTCGCCTCCCCTCTGGCAACCACTAGTTTGTATTTAAGAGTCTGCTTTTTTATTTGTCTCTTTTTTTCCTTTGTTCATTTGTTTCTTAAATTTCACCTATGCATGACGTCATATGGGATTATTTCTTTCTCCACCTGATTTATTTCACTTAGCATTGTACTTTCTAGGTCCATCTATGTTGTTGCAAATGGCAAGCTCTCTTTTTTTCTTGGTCAGCTGGTTAGGACCCCTGGGTGGCTCAGTTGTTGAGCATCTACCTTTGGCTCAGGACATGATCCTGGAGTCCCAGGATCGAATCCCACATCAGGCTCCCTATGGGGAGCCTGCTTTTCCCTCTGCCTATGTCTCTGCCTCTCTCTCTGTATCTCTCATGAATAAATTAAAAAAATATATTTTTTTTTAAAAAAGGATCAGCTGGTAAATATTTTAGACCTTGCAGGCCACATGGTGTCTGCTGTAACTACTCAGCCATTGTATTATAAAAGCAGCATAGCTAATCCATAAACAAATGAAAGTGGCTGTTTTAATAAAACTTTATTTATAGACACTGATATTTGAATATCTCATCATTTTAATCTCTCCCTCTAAAATCATTCTTTTGACTGTTTCCCCCCATCATTTAAAATTTAAAAGCCATTTTTAGTTTGCAGAACATAAAAAACAGGTGACATGCTAAACGTAACTTGTGGGCCATTGTCTGCCAAGTCATTCTGAAGGACCTGAGAAACAATTTGCTTTGAAAAGTATCATGTTAAACCAAACGTGTGGTAGAATGAATTACTATGTGCGGTTCTTCCGGTCTCTTGCATTGGAATTCCATAGTCACAACCTGTCCCATGTGACTTTGTGGTACCAGTTAGTAGAGTGGGTGCAGTGAAGGTCTTGATCATGGCACTTGCACTGGCTATTGGGATGAAGGTAAGAGTGGCAGTGTGCCAGTTCCAGATTAAGTCGTCAGAGGCTTGATGGGTTTCTGCCTGTCTTTATGAGATTTCTGTCATTACCACAAATGATGCCTCCTCTTCATTCCTGTTGCTGTTTCATCCTATCTCCCAGAATAAGTACTCATGGAATAGACCAGAGCACAGACATCAGTTGAGATACACCAGTCCTAGCCCGATGGGCAGCTTAAAACAGAGCCACCCAGACAAACCCAGGACAGATCAGCAAATTCACAACTGACCCACAAAAATATGAGAGAGGTAAATGTTTATTGTTGTGTTACTAAGATTCTGTGGTTATTCATTACACAGCATTTGCTGACCATTACAGATTCCGTCTTCATTTTCCTTTCATTGTATCTTATGTTATGTGGGCCCATCTTGTCCTAATCAGCAAAATCTAGGCTCTTCCCTGCCCATCAAGAGAGATGCCATGGCTGCTGCATTAGTTCTGCACTTGCTTCTAGGATTTCTCAGTTGAAGGTATTGTTTATTTCATGCTGACAATGGGAAAAAGACAGCCAGTTAATCTAGATGCAATTGAATTTAGAAATAACTCAAATCTAATTTTACTCACTTCTTCATTCCCAAGTTACTCTTTCTGCTTCCTTTGGTTGTATGTATTTCAAATCATTTCCCACTGTTTATTTCTAATTTCTACTTTATTTTAATTATTTAATAGGTGGCATCTGTGCAGCGCCTGTCATTCATCGAGCAGTTTGTTTTCTGCTTATGGAATCACAAAAATATTTAATCTACTGCTTCAGTGGTGTCACCATCACTCAGACTCTAGAACATGAGATCCTTCCTTCTCTGGGTGGAAGAATAAAATTCTTTAAGGTGACCATGGTCCTCTGAAAGCCCAGCACCCAAACTAAAACTGAGCCCCAGTGAAAGGCAAGGAAAGAGGCTTTCCCTTTGTCTCTGTTGGCTTTTGAGAAAATGTTATGTTTTCTTAAATGTCCCAGGTAACCCAACGTGGATGACCTGCTTAATGATTGGTATTAGGGACCAGTGCATATTTTCCCAAGTCACATAACCTTTTCTTTTAGGGGTGGGTGGGGTATGCTGGAGGGGGTGAGTCAAAATGCAGATATGTAGGATTTTATCTACCCATGCTGCAAGGACCTGGCTCTAGAAGCCAAGTGAGTTTTGAGGCATCACTAGTTTCCACAGAAAGGAAATGTTGGAGAAGATGGTGAAAGGCTCCCTGGAGTGTAATTAGCAGCATAATAATGATGACAAAAGTTATCAGCAGTGTTCTATCCATTTTGCAACTTTCAGAGGTTAGGACAAACCAATCCTGTAAGTTTCCTGCTGATGCCTTCCAATTTGGAGATTTCTGCTCCCTCATCCATAAAATGGGTTGTCCCCATTAAACAGCCTCTTACGGCTTTGCCATCCTAGGCATTGGATGAATTCCATGTTCTTCATCTAATTTGAGAAAATTTCAAATTTGAAAGAGATGCTATCACTTTTTCTCTTGTACTGCTACAAAGGGCTTATCATCCTGCCAGTCTTCGTATTTGTGCAAAGTCTATTGTGGTTTCTGAAATGACATTGCTAGAGGTCTGTTCTTTGGGAATAGGAGCTGAAGAAATGTCCCTTGGGCAGACATTAAGGCACCTTCGTGAGAATCCGTGTGTGAGGTTAGAGAGTCCATTAGCACCATGTGGGGGATATGACTGTGGGTAAGGGCAGACTTAACATTTGCAGGAAGGGTATGGTATCCAGGAAACAGTGGAATGGGCATATTTGCTTGCATTACAAAGGAAAGAAAAGCACAGTGAGGGGATTATAGGGAAGCTGTTTTAGGCCCTAGAAGGTTCCCTGGAGCCAAGCAGTGGGGTTTCCAGACAGACCAGAACAGTCTTCCCTGGAACAGATTGCAAGTGAGCTTGGAAGATGAAACACAGGAAGCAGCATGAACAAGCAAGAGAACCTCCTGCCTGGGCTCCCAGCCTCCACTCTGGGTCCTCAGCAATCTGTTCTGTTCACTGCAGAGCAGCCAATGTGAGCATTGGAGACTCACATTGGACTGTGACTTTCCTCAAAACTCTTCAATGGCTTCCTGTCACACTAACAGTGGCCTCAATACACTTAACATCCTTGATCGAACCCTGTCTCATTCCTGACCTCATTTCTTCTCTGCCTCCTTCTTGTGCACTGTTTTCCAGATGGATAGGCCTTAGTTTTATTCATCTAACACACTTTCTACCTTAGCCTTGGCACTAGGTGTTCCCTCCCACTGAAAGCTGCTGCTTTCAGATATTCACGTAGTTCATTTCTCCACTGAATCAAATCTCTCTCCAAATGTCCCCCTCTCAACTTTCTTTTACCACCCGAAATCAACATCCTCAGTCACTGTCCATCCATTGATACTACCTTATTTTCCTCTCTAGCGCTTATCACTACATTATATATGAATGGCTATAATTTCCTGTGTGTCTCATTAGAACAGATACTCTTTGAGGAGCGCCTGGAAGGTGCTCTGCCTTTGGCTCAGGTCATGATCTTGGGGTTCTGGGATCGAGCCCCGTGTTGGGCTCCTTGCTCAGTGGGGAGCCTGCTTCTTCCTCTCCTCCCTGCTCCTGCTTTCTCACTATCTCTGTCTCTCTCTCTCTCTCAAATAAATAAATAAAAATATTACAAAAAAAAAAAAAAAAGAACAGACTCTTTAAAAGGACAGGAACTTTGCTTCTTTTGTTTTCTATTGAGCCCCTAGTTTCAAGAACAATGCCTGGTTTATTGCAGATATTCCCAGATAAAGTATTGAATGAATAAACACACAAATAACTTCACTGTCTGGTTGTAAGGCAATAAAAGCTACAGGTGCTCAGGAGGACGTGGCCTGTTGAAATTTCATCCATCTTGTTGGACATTGGTACTAAGTAGGTACTAGTAGTTAGATGGAGATAGACGAGTGATAGAATCAGCAAACAGGCACTCTGTACTGACATTGTACAGAGGTAGATGGTATGAAAGGATGAATGGAAGAGGTCAGCTTAATAATATCGTTCCATTATCACATAAGGAAAGAAGCTCTAAGCCAACCAATGGAAATGATATTGACTTTCAGAGATGTTCCAGAAGTGAGCTGGGGAAGGAAGTGCTTCCTCTGTCTCCATAAGGTTTCAAGTAGGACCAGCATGGAAGCTTGTTAGAAATGTTGTTTCATTTTTTTTTTAGAAGGATTTATTTATTTCAGAACTAGATGAATCATGATGTTCCTCCACGATTCTCAGTTATTTCTAGTCTCTCTTTTTCATCTGAAAGCATCATAGTCTGAACTCATGTTGCTCCTTGTTCGCTGTTTCACTTTTTTAAATTGTAATTTTTCTGCTTTATCTTGTTTGTGTCTGGAAAAATCCTTCAGATAGCTAAAATCTAATGTTGGTGTCACCTGTAGGGCCAAGAAGGTAAGGTGATACGTGCTTCTTGGAAGATTGAACTTTATCCTTGAATGGGTGATTACATCTAGCAGGTGTAGTTGAGAGGGTTTCTGGAGGAAGCAAGTCTTGAACTGGACACTGACAGATGGGTAAATGTAGAGAGGAAAGGAGGAAATTTAAGTACCAAGGAGCCAGCAAAGGGCTCTGAACCCTGCAAGTGGTGGCAGCTCCCTCCTAGCTTTCCTATAATGGAAGAAAATCCTCTCTCTAGGGCCTTGTTAAGTGTAAGAAACAAGGAGCTAGGACAGCATGTCCCCTCTCTATAGCACTGGGCTTCCTATGAGCTCTGGCCCTTCACATGTGCAGCCACCTCATTCCTGGCACCACACTTCTGGGAATATGCTTGTAGAGAGCACTAATTCTTGCCTGAATTCTAATCTTTTAAGTCTCCAAAACCCTGCTTCCACCTACCTTGCCTACCTCCCTTTCGGCCTGAAGGAATAGGAAGGGAGAAAAAGACACAAACTTGACAAATTGGTATAAATTTGAACCTCAGCCAAGTTTCTTTAGATACACAACCAAAGTGAGCTAATAAGGTGGGGTCTTGAACACGTAATTGGGGTAAGTTGAAAGCATGTTACTGAAACCAAATGTTTAAAATAAAAATTGTAAAAGAAAATGACAAAACCCACAATAAACCCTAATTTGAATTTCTGTTTTCTTGCACCCATGACATCACATAACTGTATTTGGGGCTGAAGATGGACACTTATTCCACATCTTCCTTAGGGCAGAAAGTGATCTCAGAACTTTGGGTAAAAGAAGATGGTATTGATAAATGAGCACATGAACCAATGTGAAGAGGACACATTTCCAGGTACCAGGAGGTAGCCACAGCCTCTAGATGATCTAAGACTTTGTGAAAAGTCCCTCAAAGAGTATATATATAATTGAAACTTAATCATTTAATCTTGAGACCTGTGGAAGATGGAGAACAAATATCGACCCTTGCTCCCTAAAAGGCACAGACTTTAGCCTTATTGAAAGAACTAGAATTACAAAATTATCTCATCTCCGAAAAAAAAAATGATCCTTTACATCTTTGCCTTTTAAAAGAAAAGTGTAATCAGCAGGCTTGTTAGGCTGTTTAACAAGGTAAAGAATATTAAAATATTTGTCTTGGCTTCGACACTTTCTCAGTGCTATAAAAATCACAGAATAGAGCCTGTCAATCATTTATTTGGCTGCTTGAATGAATGAGCTTGATGGATGCAACAGTCTGTAACTAAACAAAATGCCTGCAAAATTTGGGTTCTTGTAGCTGATGGACTCTCCCAGAGTGGGTCCCAGAGCCTAAGTAGAGATAGTGCCCCCAGTGGGCATGCGGCTGGCACGAATGAAGCTGCTGGGGCTCCTTTGGAGGAGGATTGTCACCAATCTCTTCCTTGTGTGGCTATTGGGTGAAAACCCAACCTGGAGCTGCCAGTGCCATGGGGTTCGTGCCAAGAATCTCTTTGTCTTCTTGATCTGTAATGTTGTCATCTATTGGGTTCTTTAAGGGAGATTCCTATGAGTAGGAATCCTCCAGTCTTTGTGGTTCTGAAGAAGTTATGAACCCAGGAGTAGGGATGGATTCCAAATGCACCACTGCTAATAGCTGAGTTGGAGATCACAGGCATAGTTCTGTTAACGCGTGGACTGGTTAATTCTAAGCCCCAGAGTGGAGGCAGGCTCAGCCACCTACCCCATGTAGCTCTGAATGAGACAGGGCTTTTCACAGAGGGAGGGCCGCCCAGGCCAGAGTTTTGGGAAATCTCCTTGTCCTTGGACTGGCTAGTTCCCATAAATAATATAGTTAGAGTTCAGCTGAGCATCCTGAATGCTCGATTCACCAATCAAATGAGTGAGTGATGTGGTGTGGGAGATAGAGGCTAGAGTCTGTCTATGATAGAGTTCCTGCCACTTGCAAGGAAGCATCAGGAATGGAGACAAAGCTTCGTCTACCTCTAAGATCAGCTTGTGTAAGAAGGCTCCCTGGCTGGCAGGCCAAGTTCTCAGGCCCATCTGCTCAAGTGTGCTCTGTCTTCTCCGTTCTGTAGCCTCCCTGGTTCTTAGCACAGACATGGTTGTTCCAACTTTAACCTACTGTGTTCAAAATTAGTGCGATGCACCAAACGCAAATAGAGGGCCTTTGCAGTAGGGCGGCTCTTAGGGCCTCTCTCCGCTGTGTTTCCCAAGGCTTCTGTCATGCCATGGATTTATATTATCTCCCATTTATGGGAAGGCACTAGTCTTCTCAGGGACCTCCTGGAATTCTCTCTCCCACACTGTAATTCACACTGCATGCTATCACTGGACTAATTTTCTGAAAACACTACTCTTACTGAGTCAGTCAAACCCTTTGAGCCTCCATTTCCTCATTGCTAAAATGGATATGTTTATGTTTTCCCTGCTTGCCTACCTCATATCATTGCTAAAAGGATCAGATAAGATCCTGGAGGCAAAAGTGCCCTGTGAATTGAAAAGTGATGTGGATATGAAGGTGTGCCTTCCCGTGGTAGGACCTGTCATTTCTTCCTGTGGCCTATCAGATCAGGTTTGCGTTATTGGGCTTGGTGTTCAAGGCTTTATCATTGGGCATGTTCCAGATCTCTCCTCCCTCCAACTCTGGTTCACTTTCTCTTCTCCGCCTGTCCTTCTGGGAAGCCTTCCTGACTTCTCCTGCCCTTAGTAGTCTCCCTCTCATCTGAGCTTTTCAGGTTCTACAGTTGGAAGAAATTGGTCTCAACCATGGCTACGCATTAGAAATACTCAAAGCTTTTAAGTGACATTGTCCGCATCTCAACCTAGAACAACTGAGGGAAAATCTCTTGGGATGGGCCCAGGATAACTGTGTTTTCGAAAAGGTTTCCAGTGACTCTAAAGTATGACCAAGGTAAAGAACTCCTAGTTTATATCTTACACTCAGCATTGAATTGCTCTTGTTTCATCAGTACATTTTTCACCCAAATGCTCTGTGGATTCCTTGTAGTACAGGGGCCCTGTCCTATCTCTTCAACCCTCTCCTTCCTTCTGTGTCCTCCTTGTGTCTCCAGGACACTTCTGGTTTCTATGAGTTGTACTTAGTGAATTTGCTTCAGGACACATTTATCTGCTTACTCTTCCTGTCCCCCAAATCTGAACTCAGCAAGCATTAGTGAATAATGTGTGAAGGGCCATAGATTGAATCCAATCTTTGCTCACCGACAGCGTTCAGATTCATCATGTATGCTTGGTTGACAGATGAGCGGTATCACAAGTATCTTATTTGTATGAGGAACCCATCTACTTCTTGAGAGAGATCCATTTTTTGAGGTCATGGGAGTCAGGAATCAACAGAAGTAAGCATTTAGAACTAAACATCTAGAACCACCCTTAGAAGGCAATGGTGAAGCATTTTCATGCAAAAAAGAAAATCTCAAAGAAACATATGTTCAAGGCCTGGGTGCTTAAGACAAATGTCTTTTAGTGACATTTGCCATAGTTCACACTTCATTAAATAGTACACAGTGGCCTTCCTTTATGTCTGGTCTCACTATCCCAGCAGGATCCTATGTGGCGGTTTATCACATCCTTTTGGAGATTGGATGGTTCTAATCATGGAAGAGAGCAACACTTAGAACTCAAGAATGAAATTCTTATTTTCAACAGATGCATGCAGTTGTATATTTATTTATTTCCCTTACCATTCAGGCACATGCGCCTAGACAATCACTGTGCAAGTAAATGATTGCATGCCCACTCAAGTACACCTTTCCTGCAGAGGGGTTTTCTAATTATAATAATTCTTTCAAACTGATCCGCTCTGGGCAACTTTAGGTTAGCTGCAGTTTAAGTGGAATGCTTCATTTCATTTCTGTTTTTTTTTTCCTTTTATATGATGTTGGAATTTGTGACAAATTCTAAGCATTATACTAGGTCTTCTGCTTTTCTAGAGTTTTCTTGACTATGTGCTCTGCTTAGGTTCTCTTCAAGACACATCTGGTATTTATGGGTTGCACTCCACAATTTTGCTTCAGGAAACATCTATTCTTTGGTGCCTGTTTCATGAGAAACCATGCTTTGGTCTGTGGAAAACAAACAAACAAACAAACAAACAAACAAACAAACATGCTTGATTGTATTGTGCTGCTGCTGAACACTGAGTATCTTCTCACAGATACAAAAACTTTAGACTGTCTACTGTACTTCATTTCCAGCCTAACCTACTGACCATTTAAATCTCACTCCTAATCAGTCATTTGGCATAAACTCAATAGTATGCTTGGCTTGACAGGCCCATTGTTAACAGTGACTAAGGCACTTTATAAAGTCAATAGTGCCCATTGCAAATGTCTTACCTTTGTTCATACCTGGACGATTCTCTATCTACTGAATGCCTGATTCTTGAGGACACTGAATCTGTATCCAATAATGAATATTGCGCTATGGCATATAGTGGGATCATAGTTAAGTCCGACTGGTGTTCACCAATGGAATTCCGACATGTTGTATACTTGGTAGACTGGTGTGGTGGGCCAAACAGAAGTACTTCTTGGTTTACTAGTTGGCTCTCTGCTGGCTGACTGGCTGAAATGCTTTTTGGCTTGTCTTTCCCCCCAAGATTTATTCATCTCTTTTTCTTATCTCTTATTCCTGGAAGTCATCATGACCCTCCCTTGGGATCTCTGAGCACTTAGAGCTCTGAGAACTTTCCTCTTCATGCTCAGAAAAAGAAAATGTTGCTCGTGAGTGTTTCTTGGGCTTTCATCTGATTGTTGATCAAGCTGTGAGCTGACCTTCCTTATGATGGGAAGTTTAACACTAAGTAGGCCATTGAGTCACTTCTTTATAACAGATTCATCTGAAACAGTCACAGCAAACTGTTTAGATTACTTTGCAGTAGTTAACATGTTTAGTAAGACATATTCCAGGTACAGACTCTCAGTCTATTCATGACTCAAAGATTTTGGGCTCATAAAGTACATCCATACCTTCATTTGCCTTGACATCATTCATGTGTGTGTGTATATGTACGGTCTGCAGTAATTATGGTGTCTGCCACCTGCTACAGCTCACAAGGTAGCACAAGAGCATTTTTGCATTGGTGGGATGATTTCCAAAATTGACACTTATTTCAATAATTTCTCCTCCCCCTCTCTCAGGGTCAGTTGGCACATCTGTGAAGACTGTTACCCCTTGTGTCCTGGCACCGGAGGATATTGGTGGGGACACCCGGTTCCTTTCTGTTCAGCACAGAGGGAGAGGCACAAGGGTTGTGAGCTCAGCAGTGAACATCTGAGTCTCACGGAGACATTTCAGCAAGTATGCTGGGAGGGCATATGCTTGGAGTTATTTTTCCAGAGTTGGGAATAGAGCCAAATGTACTTTATTTCACTCATTCTTTTGTTCAACATGATTTAGGATGCTAATGTGTGTCTTTCCTTGTTTTGAGAGCTATGTGTGGGGTGGGGTAGAGAAGACAGATTTTTAGAAGATATCTCTGCCCTTGAGTCTGGGGAGACCCCCCACACAGATAACACACAACATACTCACATCCCCCTCCCCCAAGAGTGACCTGAGTGAGGAGAAGCAGCTCTGGATGCTCATTAGGTGGAGTGAGGGGGTTCCATTTTGACAGCTGCCCCCTGGATCCTGCCATGATCACTCTTCAGCTCTACGTTCATTCAGAGGCCTAACTAGTCTAGCTGCTGAGCAAAATCAGCACAAAGAAGGAAAAGGAATATTCTGTTTATGTTGAATACCAGGATCCTGGATGGAGAAAGCAGGGGTCCATCTGTTTTGCATCAGTGTTGCAAGACTCAGACATGCCTTTGTTGAATGCCTTTTGAATGTACCCTAGAGTTTCTGGGGCTCTGGCCCAGAAAAAGATGCATTTGCTGCAAAAGATGCATTTACTGCAAATAAATATTCTTGTCTGAAATGAAAGCAGTAGATGTGTTTACTCAGTGCTGAGTGGCTTCAGACCTTGGAAGGATCTGAAAGAGGTCCCGATTCTGCCCACAACTGTGCCTGGCAGGGATACGAACAGGTGTGGGGAGAGTTGTGAGGAAAGAGAGATTTACTCAGAGGACTGAGTAAAATCTATACCAGGTGGTCAGGCGAAAGAAACTTTGTTCAGGTGCTCTTTCCTGGGGCCCTCATCCTCCCCCAGAGGGTGGGAGGATACTTGGAAAATAGGAAAGAAGAGAGGCCAATGGCGTGGCTGCATTTTTGATGGATCCAAAGAAAGATGAGTGTTTCCCCCTTCCCCAAATGGGAGGTGGTTCTCTAGGGTATCCAGTTTGTGATCTTTTATTCATGCACACAATCTGTTTGGCTCTGTCTTTGGGAAATTACTTCTATTTAGTGCTCTTAATTGCTTAAATTGCTGTGGGTTTGCTGCATTTTAAAAAATTTGGTAAAAGACATGAGGAAAGATTGACAGTAAAATGTTTATCAGGTGAAGATCTTCACAGATTTGTGGACCCGGTTTCATTTTGTGAATACTGAATTTGGAGGCCCAGGAAATAGATAAGAAGTGGTTGATTTTTCACTTGTCCACAAATAGCAAGTGATAGAAATAATAACAATCATGGTTACAAATTTTTTGAACAGCCACGATATGTTAAGCACTCAGGATTTTACATCAAGTTCAACAGACAAAATGAAAGAATCTGTGATTTTGCTTCTGGCAACTCTGTAACTTCTAGGTCTTGATCTTTATGACTGCTCCCAGTGTTCTGCGAAGCCTATCCAGCCAAACTAGGGGAAGTTCCAGAAAGATCCTGCCCCCTCTCTCCTCTTGCTCTGAGGAGAACCCTGTAATGTCTTTCCATTTTTATTCATGGCCACACCTCAGGAGGGAACTGAAGAGGACAGCTCCTGGGGACCTCTTTCGAGTAAGCCAGCAGAACTGGCACTGGCCCTCAAACCCAAGAAAGTCAGACCTGCCTAATAGCTGAGAAGTGACCACAGCCGCCGCCACACGGATGCCTTTGAACCTTGGCTCTGTTTCCCAGCTGCGACTCTTGACTCTTTGTAACTGTGCATCTAAGGGTGTGTTCCCTTTTTTATTTACACTTGGTGTTACTTGATCTTGCTGACCTCTTCCAGACAACATCTGTTATTATTTGTTACAGCAAATCAGAAAAGTGACCTGCTCATTCATTCATAGAGTTTTATCAGTTGCCTGTGGTGGGTGCATCATTGCAGAAGGGCTTCAAGCAAATGTTCTGAGTGGAAATGTCCAAACTTCTTTAGCATTGGTGTTTGTTGGAGTAGGACTGAATGCTATCTGTCTGGGGTTCCCAGATCTGTGGACCATGTGATCGTGATTCTGTTCTCAATCTAATCAGTTGTTTACAGAGTACCCTTGATCTCTGGAGACATTCCACCCCTGAGGGGCATTTGGAAATAAATGAGGGGCCTTTGGTTGACCCCATGATGTGGGCAGGAGGGGTAGGGATGGGTCCTATATATAGGAATTGTCCTACATCCTACATGAATCTCCAGAGTTTCGATGGATATTGATGTATATGGAAAAACTCTTGTTAATTAGCTGAGCATAGATCTTAACTGTTCTACATTTAGCATAAAGTGTGTTTTGTGCACAATTCTGGTCTGCACTGACTTTCTCGGGGACTATTTCTACTGTGCAAATTGAGAAAAGATTGCATTTTATTGCAATTTCAGAATTGCAAGAATTTTACCAAGAAATTTACCAAGAATTGTTCATATCATTCTGATCATGGAAAATCATTATCACCAATGGCAACGCCTCTCATGGTATCAGAGTTGTGCTACAACATACCTGGAGCAATCTGTTCTCATAGCTGTCTCAGTCCTGGTGAGTCTATGTAAAGACACAAGCATCTGCCCACTTCTTTATTTCTCCTAGTTAGGGAATCTTCCTGTGTGTCTGCAGCTTGAAAACCATGTTATTTTGTATGTTGTTTTCCATCTATTTCGCCACTACATTGTAGTAAGTTCATTTTATTGGTGATTGTCTTTGCGTGTTTTAAAGAAATCTTTTCTCCTAAGAATGCAGGTCTCTTGTGAAATGAGGTAAGGTTGTACTTCGTTGTGCTCAGGACTTTACCAGTTTTTCACCATCTTGAAAAATGAGCTCACTGATAGGAACAGTCTCCAGTTATCTCAGTCATAAATAGAAGACACTTGAATCTGCCAGCATTTTTAGGTGTCACATTCATGATGATTCTTTCAGATACAGGAGTGAACATCTGATGACTTCATGTCTTCTAGTGTAATCATGATCACTTACGTATGTATTTTACTGTAAATTATTTCCTTTAATCTCTCCACTTATAGTCAGGACGATATATTTCCCTTTTTAAAAATTATATTGGTAGGATATATTATCCATGACTTTTGTTTCGGGATAGTAAAGGAGGAGCATGACTGGAAGCTGGTTATAAAAGGAACATTGGTTCTGACAGGGCTCTCTGAGGGGAGGCATTGAGGAAAAGCCTTGGTGTAGGCGTTCTCTGGAGTGAAGAAAGCACTAGTTCATCTGCTTTCGAGCCTTCATGGGTCAACGTGGGCATCCAGCTTTCTTTGTCACGTTATTTTTCCTTAGACACCCGCATGACTTGGCTCAAGGTCAATTAGGTAAATATCAGTTGAAAATTTATCTATTGATCGGTTGGTCTAAAATTCAACTTCCTACCAAGTGTTTTACTTTTCATTTGGGTGTTCTGTAACCTTTTTGCATTTTTTTTCTCCCTAAAACACACTACCACATTTGCCTTACCATTCTCTCTCTCTCCCCCCTCCCTCTCTCTATATATGCACATACACACTTCTTTTCTTTCTAATACATTTGAGATTATGTGTACAATGATACCCCTCTAAGCACTTTAGTATGCATTTCCTAAAAAACAAGGACATTCTCCTCTAAAGCCACACTACACCTTGCATGATCAGGAAGTTAACATTGATATCATACCACCACACACGTGTACTGCCATGGGTCCCATGTACAGACCTTGCACGTTTCAACACCGTTCTTTATAGGTGCAGTTCAGCAACACTCATTTCATTTAGTTGTCATGGCTCTCTAGTCTCCTTCAACCTGTAGCAGTTCCTCAATTTTCCTTGTCTTTATCACCTTGACAGTTTTTAAGAGGATAGATCAGTTACTTGGAAGACGGTTCCATAGATGGGTATTGTGCGATGATGCTTCCTCGGTAAATATAGAGAAATATAGGTTAGATGCACATTAGTACATCAGTTTGGCTTTGCAAAGCATTATTTCTTTAAAAAGTTTTATCCGTTGTTTTCAATAAACAGAGAAATAAACACATATAAACACATATGTAAAGGCGTAAATAATAATTATATATTAAAAGCAAAACTTTTGGAGCTCCTGGGTGGCTCAGTGGTTGAGCATCTGCCTTTGGCTTGGGTCATGATCCTGTGGTCCTGGGATCGAGTCCCGCCTCGGGCTCCCTGCATGGAGTGCATTACATCAGATCATGCATTTTGGGCAGCAGTGTCACAGAAGTGATGCTGTGCTCTTCCGGGTGTATAATTTTGGAAGGCACATGATGTCGGTGTCCCCATTACTGATAAAGACAAAACACTGAGCTTTGCCACTTATTTAAGATATGACTGTCAAATTATTCTATAGAATTGGCAGGTATTTTTAAAAGGTGGTTCTTTGAGACTATGTACATAAGCTTAACTCCTTAACTGAATTTTGCCCTGGCGCGTGAGTATCTTTTGGTGAATCTTACCTGAGTCAGTTCCCGAATGGCTGTTTTCTACGTGTACTTGGCAGTCTCCTGTCAGGTAGAACCTTTATGTATGTATGTGTGTACTCAAGGGTTTCTGTGTTATTCAGTGTGTTATAATCCCTTACCATCATCATTTATTTTGGTGCTCAAGTTGTCTTCCCTTTGGCCAGTGGGACAGCTGTCAAGCTGGATCCATATCTTTTGGGTATGTTCCCATCATTCTGGCACAAGATGGTCCAGGCTTGTATATTCTCTTCCCCAGCCCTAGAATCAGCCATTTTCCGCCCCCAGGAATTCCTGATTTCCTCTAAAAACTATGATCTGATACTGGATGTGCTATTGCTATTGGTGTCTCTTGCTTCCAGGCCTCTCAGACAGAGCTAGAATAGTTCGCTATCTAGCTAGCTAGCTGCATATCTATATCTGTTTCTCTCTAGATGTGTATTTTTATCTATCTACTAGGAACCGTAAGTCCACATTAGTATCCCTCTACCCAACATCATTTGGATTATTTGAACATTTTCCTTTCCATATTTGTACCCCTATTCTCAGTAGAGAGAAACCTGGTTTGAGTATCTTTATTTACTTATTTTCTCAGTCACCTTGTATGTAACTAATCTCTCAACCACAGGAGCCATCTCTTTGACTGATCATTGCAAACTCCCGCCGCTCCTCACATGCTGAGAGATTTCTCCCTCCTCCAGCCCCGGTTGATGCCATGTGAAGGTTTACCTATAGTGATATTTTTGAGGTTGTGTGGAAAAGAAAGGTTAGATTACCTGTAAATTTTATTTTAGGAAAATGGTGCAGTGTTGGAGGAGGTCGTCCAGAGGACATGTGAGCCCAATCTAGGCAATAGGAGGCTCCTTCCTCCCTCCCCTGTCTTGGAATGTACCTTCCATTGTTCCCATAGCCAGAGCACTGTCAAGGATGCAACCCCGAGAGAGCTTCAGATGGTTGAGACTATCTGAACAGTGTACCCAATGAACCCAATTAATGTCTGGGTTCGTTGGGTATAAACTTTGAAGATTCTGGCCTGCAGGCCTGGAGATCTCCTCCTATTATGGTGCCTAAGACAAACCTCTTAGGTAAATTCCTTTGGGTATTAAACCTGCTACCTACCAGTCTGGAGTAGCCTGCCTCTTTTTCTGCTCCCTCCTTGCCCTCCCAGGACGGGGACCAGCTTACAAACCAACAGGCAGTTTATCTTTATAATGATATATATTAAGACGTATTTATTTTTAATGATAACTCTTATCAATTTTCTTTTCTGTGCTCAAAATTGTTTCTCACATATCATATCTTCCATCTGGTTTCAATTTTCTGTCTGAAAAGTGACTTTATTTTGCCTTTTTCCTAGAATAAGAGTTAAGCTGGCTATAAACACTGCAAAGTGTTTCTACTTCTGTATTTTGAGTGTGTTACTCCTTTCTCTTCTGGGATCTAGTTTTGACTTTGGGAAGCCTGTTTTCAATCTACATGTGATAGCTTTCTTTTCAAATATAGGTTTTAAGATTCTTTGCATTACTTGTAATGTTCTGTAGTTGCACTACGCTTTGTCTAGGTATAGATTTATTTTTATTTCTCTCCTCCTGATATGTTGAAGGCACTTTATTCTCAAGATTTCTGTCTTTCTCAGGGCACCTGGGTGCTGCAGTCAGCTGAGCATCTGACTTTTGGTTTCAGCTCAGGTCACGACCCCGGGTCATGAGATGGAGACCTTCCTCAGCTCTGTGTTCAGCAGGGAGTCTGCTTTAAGATTCTCTCCCTCTGCCCCTCCCCTCACTCTCTCTCTCTCCCTTCCTCTGTCTCTCTCTAAAATCAATCAATCAATTAATCAATCTTTAGAAATAAGTTGTCTTTGTTTACTTCTGGAAAATTCTCAGTTTCCAGATATTATTTCTGTGCCATCACCTCCATTTCCTTCTTCTGGAGTGCTCATTCAACCTGTTTGTGCTTTCCTCTTTACTCCATCTTTCTTAAGGGATCTATCATATTTCTTCTCTTTTTCTCTCGGTGAATGCAGCCTCTGGGTGCACTTTCCTACACCACCTTTGCCTTTTCTATTTCGGTTTTACTTCTGTTTCAGAGCTAGAGTTTCTCTCATTTATCGATTTAAAAATCCTGTTTCTATCCATTACTATAATTTTCATTTTTAACACTTCTTACTGATTCATTTTCATATCATTTTCTTGTTTCACTTTTGCCTTTTCACCATAGAACAAGAGTTCATTGAAAGGCTGTTATTCTTTCATTAATCCACCTAAACATGCTTATTTCCACACTTCAATAAAGGGATATAGATTGATTTTGTGTTTCAATTGCTCATTTTGTTTGCTTGCCTTCCTAGAGTAATATTTCTTTACATGGTTTGGAATTTTGATTTATGGCTTCATTTTGAAGAAGGGGGATCTTATTGGTTCTTTGTTATTCTCTCTCTTTTCTCCTGCGAAGGCTCACTCCTATCTGAGTGGTTGTGTGGTTGCCATTACATAATCCCAATCGGTGATCCTGAACAGATCCTGCAGGGGTAGTAGTTTCCAGAGCGCAATTACGTAATCAGAGAAATCATTAACTCTGTTCCTCAACTATGTGGGTGCTTTGCTTTGTTCCTGACCTTGGGCTGGATTTGTATTTCTATGCCTCCTAGAGTACATGGGAGTTCTTTTCTGCTTCCTTTCTTAAATATTCTTTGTGTGTGTGTGTGGGGGGTGGGGGGGTTGGGAGGATCTACCTCCAAACTTTAAGCATTGAGCCTGTTTCTCACGTCCTGTTGTCCCAGAGAAATTGAACTCTGGGTCCCCGCAGTCTTTGTCTGGGACTGTGATTTCCCAGCTCTTTTTGTTTTGGATTTGCTGTTTTATTTCTGGTCCATTAAGATATTTACTTGTTTCTGAGCCCAGCTATATATTTTTTATTGTTTTAAACAGATCGTTGCTACATATTTGGAGCCAGACTGGTAATGTCAAAATGTAAATTTACTGAGCTATTTGGATTGAAAGTTTCTTGCTTCCATTAAGCAGAAGTAACATTCCAGGAGGATACTTTTTAACTTCAGAGAAGCTGCTGGCACATACTCTCAGGTCAGAGTATTGAGAGAGTTTCTCCCCATCCTTCACTGAGTAGAGATTCCCAATAAGCATCGCTAAGTTGGACCATGCCTATCTTTCAGTGCAGGGACTTTTCCATGGCAAGTGGCTGCCAACAGGTGCCTTTCATTGTGGTTCACATGTGTAAAAACCCCAGTTTATTTCTCTCTCGGTGGAACATAAAGGGCATACTTGACACATGTATTCTTACTTTTAGAAGGAAACTCAGAGATGTGTAAACCCAGCATCCCTCCCCATACATGCCATATGTTAGTAATTCTGCCATACATGTTAGTAATTCTAGGGAAGGCAATTGGATTTTTCAAAACCTATGCAATGGTTGCCCGAGGCAATCTTTATAGATCCTAAAGAGCAATATAACCCTTGCTGACATCTGCAGAGTTAGAAAGTTTTCTTACTATCAAGTCCAGATTGACCTCCTTGTAACTGCTACCATAATGATGCTCCTGGCGTGGGTGCTGTTCAGATATAGGAAGACATTCAGAGTTTTCTCCTTTGGGCTAAATTCTCCTATTTCCTTTAGCACTGTTGCCTATAATTCAGATACCTTATTATTCTGTTGCCATCTCATTGATAAGTGTTGTGTGCTTCTTGACCGTTTGACTGGCTTAAGTGCTTATGCAAAGGAATAGGCAATGCTATAATTTTTAAAGGATGAGAGCGGAGGGTCCCATTTGGTATCTTGTTTCCAGCTCCCCTTGGCTGTGAAGAGGATTCAGTTGGCTCCATGGCTGGCTTTAAGGGTTAGTTGGATGGTATGATTGCATTTGCTTATTGCCTGGGTCATGGAATCCATGCTTTCTCCAGGCATGTGTCCACAATCTTGAGCTTCTACTATGGATTGGCAAGCAATTCAAGTAGTTCTGCAACCCTGCCTTATTCCTTTTGAAGCCTGGGAATGGCTGCTGACAAACCACTTCTGTAGACAGGGTAATAATGTATTGATTGCTGAACAGGTGGTAGGGGTACAGTTTGATTTTTAGATATAATTCTATTTTTTGCCTTTTGGCTTGTTGCTGGGAGATGTTTATGCTGTAATCTTACTGTGGGATAATTTTGATTTCAATGTTTGCCAGTAGTTGTTTTTACTTCTATTGTGTTCCTTAAAAAAAAAGAAAGCAGACTGACTGACATGGTGTACTGGGACCATGTGATGATTAGGCTGAGAAAAACCGTGATGTGATTTGCTAAACTGGGGATATGCAAAGAATAGATTCTCACTCAGGTACTTAAGTGAATCTGTGTGCTGGATCTTTTAGGGAAATGTTACACAAAGCAAGCATACTTCATAGAATGCTATAACCCTGTGAGATACTTTTGTCAATAAGAGGCTCCATGATCATATTATTTGCAAGTGATGTATAATATGCCTCCTTCTTGGGGAAAACTTTTAATCTGACCATATGGAAGGCAGTGAGATTTTCAGCAGCAAAGTAATATTTTTTTCTTTTTGCAAAGTAATATTTTTAACTTTGTTTTTTTAACATTGACCATGCTTATTCAGCCTAGAAAACCCTGGAAAAGAAAACTAAGGTACCCATTAATATCTTGGGAAATCAGCATTCCATTGGACACATTCTGGGAAGTGCTTTACTAAGCTATGTGGTGTAGCTATGAATGTGTGTGCTCCATGTATGTATTCATGTATTGTATTCAGCATACCAAATGCCTATCCTGTGCCTCTTCTGTCCAAAAGACATTCTCCTGCCTCTTGTTGGGGAATTAATTGGACAATTTATCCCAAAGGGAATGGCACCAACTCCACAGAAATGTGATCTCTGAGTGAGATGGAGTTCAGTAGTTTTTTTTGGGAAATAGGGAATGACAGAGAGGGAAGGTCTAAAAATGAAGTGAGTTCATCATAATGCCCTCTGGTAGAACTTGAAGTGAAAATTTTGGTAGCTGGAGGCAGCCAATTGGGCAATGTCAAGGAAGAAAAATATTAATGAATGGAAGAAGGGTGGAGAGCAAGCATGTTCCACGTCTTGGCTGATGCACGGGGGAGATGAATTGACAAAGAAGAAAGAACATTGCCATAGAGGAACAAATTTAGAGGACAGCTAATGGAAGACAATCAATCCTCACTGCACGGTTTGAAATAGTTGTGAAAAGTGTTCAGGACCTCCTTAAAGACCTCCGGGGAGGACATGCTAGGATGTAAATAATTTTCATGAACCAGGGCCTCTTTGCCTGCTGTCAGACATGTTTGAGGTAATTCTTGGCCTGTGTGGAGACTATAGGGATGGAGAGTGGGGACAATTTGGGATAAGAACTTTGTGATTAAAAACGACAGAGAGAAGAATCCAGATCAAGTCAACTGCTAGGATCATAGTGACTGGGATCCAGGTGTTTCTGAAGGCTATACTTCTCCTCAGGTCTCATAAAAATTGGTTTCCCCTCCCTCCTTGAAGCAACACTGGGGTTGTCAATGAAGTTCTTAGCTGGAGGCTACCCAATCGCCATCCAGTCATTAGAAGATAAAAACTATTGATCATTATTTGTCTGCTGCTTGTTGGAACCAGCAGGCCTCCTGCTAATATCTTTATCCACTTCTTAGGCTGTCAGCCTATTGACTTAAAAAAAAAAAAAAAAAGAACAAAAAAACCAGCCCAGCTGATTGGATTGTGAAATGCTGAGGAAATTACTTTTAACCAAATGATGGGAAATTTGAGCATGGAACATCTGTAGCAGAGCATTCAGAACTTACGATGACCCTTTTTCAGTCTAATGAAGGTGGGGATGGGCTGGGGGCAGCGAGAGGTCTGTATTTTCTATTTACCTTATGATCTCATCACTTGAGAAAAGCCCAAAACACAAAGAAAGTCAGAATGAAGAAGCAAGTTTCAGTGAGTGACCCAGAACTGCCTACATGACCTCCTCAGCCTTGATTTACTCATCTGGGCAAGGAGTTACTTGACACTAGAGCTTGTCTTATCTTCTGAGGCTCTGGTAATGACAGGGCAGCACGTGGCTTCTCTGCCAAGGCTGCTGGACCCCTGGGGTATGCAAAGCACAGAGAGGACCAAAGCAGTCCTTGGTCCCTTGTTTTCTGCAGTGAGCACTGCACTGCAGCCACCTGCAGATAGTTCTTCCAGGCACACAGGACATTTCCTGGGGCATGCTCTGACAGCGGACCCTGGTAGAGACAAAGGCCAAAACACAGAAGACGCTCTTCTTTTAAAAAATTAATCACATGTCATTACAGAGTGAAGAGTAGCCTCATGAGGGAGATCTCTCAGTGGGAGATTCATCAACAAAATGAGCAGTGTTTTAACTGAGACTTCTTGGGCCCAGACCTATGCAGGTAGAGGAGGGACCCTGATGTCAGGGTTCCTGATCTCAAGATCACTGCTGGGGACAATGGTTGATGCTCTTTGATGGGTGCTGGTCACACTGTGTTTTTAACAACTTTATTGGAGTATAACTGACATATGATGAACTTCACATATTTGAAGTACACAATTTGATAAGGCTTGATGGATATGTACACTCATGAAACTATTCCTATAATCAAGACAATGAACTATCTATCATCCACAAAAGATCCTTGGAGCCTCTCTATAATCCCTCACTCCTGCCATTGTCTGCTCCTATTCCCTGGTAATTGGTGACCTGCTGCCACAATAAATTTGCATTTGTGAATATTTCATATAAATGGAATCTGATACTAAGTACTATTTGGGCTTTTCCTCACAAAGCATACTTATTTTGATATTCAGCCATGTTTTATGTGTATAACTAGTTAATTTCTTTTATTGCTAAGTAGTAGTAGTGTTCCATTGTATGGATAAACCATCATTTGTTTATATATTTACCAGTTGATGGGAATTTTGGTTTGTTTTTTTTTTTTTTTACAGTTTTTGCTCTTATAAATAAAGCTGTTATGAACATTTGTGGACAAATTTTGCTTGTACATATGATAGCATTGTTCAAGTATTCTATATTTTTTTCCCAATTACTTTTTGTAGTTGTTCTATCAATTTTTGGGAGATGAATGCTGACAACTCTGACTGTAATTGTGGATTTGTCTATTTCTTCTTGATGTTCTATCAGTTATTGTTTCATGTATTTTAAAGCTCTAAGTTGCATAAACATTTAGGATTGTTCTGTGACTCCGGTGAATTGACCCCTTTATCATTATGACATGACTTTAACTTTGATAGTATTCAGTGCTCTGAAATCTATTTCATATGTTGTTAATATAGCTATTCCAGATTTCTTTTCATTAATATTAGCATTTATATATACTCACATATGTGTAAATGTACATGTAATATATATTCCATTATCTTACATTTAACCATTTATGTTTTTTATACTTAAAATACTTTTTATAGGCACCATAAATTTGGTCTTAGATTTTTTTTCCAATCTGAAAATTTCTGCTTTATAAAATAGTTTTATTTTGAGATAATTGTAGATATAGACAAATCCTTTGCTCCCTTTGCTCAGTTTCCTTTGATAATATCTTGTAAACTATAGTATAATATTAAAATCAGGATACTGATGTTAATACAGTCCACCAGACTTGTTCAGATTTCCTGTTTTGCTTATACTTATTTGTCTGTGTGTGTGTGTGTTCCCCAATCAACACCAAGATTTTTCATGTTTCTCCTTCCTCTGCTCCACCCTACCCCTGTTTTTAATCCCTAACAACTACCAATCTGTCCTCCATTTCAGACATTCAGTCTTAACCATAAGTATGATGATGTTAGCTGTGGCTTTTTTTGGTAGATGCTCTTTACTAGGTTGAAGTTATTCC
Source organism: Vulpes lagopus (assembly GCF_018345385.1). Lineage (NCBI taxonomy): Eukaryota > Metazoa > Chordata > Mammalia > Carnivora > Canidae > Vulpes > Vulpes lagopus. The sequence goes on from NC_054828.1 coordinate 115,970,795, forward strand.
CCTTAATTCCTAGTTTGCTAAGAGTTTTTATTGTGAATAGATATTAGATTTTGTCAAACATTTTTTCTGCATCATTTGAAGTCCTATGACTTTTCTTCTTTAGCATGTTGATATAAATTATTGATTTTTCAATGTTGAGACAGCCTTGCATACTTGGAATAAAACCCATTTAGTCATGGGATGTAATTCTTTTTGTACATCATGAGTCAATTTGCTAATATTTTGTTGAGGATTTTTGTATCTAAATTCATGAAATATTGGTGTGTAGTTTTATTTTTTGTACTTTATTTGTCTGGTTTTGGTAATCTCTGCCTTTCAACTGGAGTGTTTAGATCATTTATATTTAATATGACTATTGATATGGGTAAGTTTGAATCTATCATCTGGCTATATGTTTTCTATTTGTTCCATCTATTATGGGTTCTCCTTTCCCTCTTTTTCTACCTTATTTTCAATTAATGGAGCACTTAACCTTTTTTTCTATTTAGTCTTCTTTGTTGGTTGACTTATAGCTATATCTCTTTGTCTTGTTTCTTTATAAATTATAGGATGCATCTTTATAAATTATATAAAGAAAATTTTCTTTATAAATTATAGAATACATCTTTAGGTTATCACTATCTACTTTCAAATAATATTATATTATCTCACATGTAATATAGTCAAGTCCAGGTCCCTTAAAAGGAGAATTATAGACCAATATCCCTGATGAACACATATGCAAAAATTCTCAACAAGATAGTAGCCAATAGGATCCAACAGTACATTAGGAAGATTATTCACCATGACCAAGTGAGATTTATCCCTGGGATGCAAGGTTGGCTCAACACTCATAAAACAATCAACATGATAGATTATATCAATAAGAGAAAAAACAGAACCATATCATCATCTTAATAGATGCAGAGAAAGCATTTGACAAAATAGAGCATCTATTCCTGATAAAAACTCTTCAGAGTGTAGGGATAGAGGGAACATTCCTCAGCATCTTAAAAGCCATCTACGAAAAGCCCACAGCAAATACATTCTCAACGGGGAAAAACTGAGAGCCTTTCCCCTAATATCAGGAATACGACAGAGATGTCCACTCTCACCACTGCTATTCAACATAGTACTAGAAGTCCTACCCTCAGCAATTAGACAACAAAAAGAAATAGAAAACATTCAATTTGGTAAATAAGTCAAACTCTCCCTCTTTGCAGATGACATGATACTATACATAGAAAACCCAAAGACTCCACCCCAAAATTGCAGAACTCATACAGAAATTCGGCAACATGGCAGGATACAAAATCAATGCCAAGAAAATCAGGGCATTTCTATACACTAATGAGACTGAAGAAAGTGAAATTAAGGATCCAATCCCATTTATAATTGCACACAAAAGCATAAGATACCTAGGAATAAACCTAACCAAAGAGGTAAAGGATCTAGACCCTAAGAACTACAGAACACTTCTGAAAGAAATTGAGAGGAGATGGAAAAATATTCCATGCTCATGGATTGGAAGAATTAATATTGTGAAATGTTTATGCTACCCAGGGCAATCTACACGTTCAATGCAATCCCTATCAAAATACCATGGATTTTCTTCAGAGAGTTGGAACAAAGAATCTTAAGATTTGTGTGGAATCAGAAAAAACCCCGAATAGCCAGGGGAATATTGAAAAAGAAAACCGGAGCCGGGAGCATCACAATGCTGGATTTCAGGTTGTACTACAAACCTGTGATCATCAAGACAGTGTGGTACTGGTACAAAAACAGACACATAGATCAATGGAACAGAATAGAGAATCCAGAAATGGTCCCTCAACTCTATGGTCAATGAATATTTGACAAAGCAGGAAAGACTATTCACTGGAAAAAGGACAGTCTCCAATGAATGGTGCTGGGAAAATTGGACATCCACATTCAGAAGAATGAAACTGGACCATTCTCTTTCACCATACACAAAGATAAACTCAAAATGGATGAAAGATCTAACTGTGAGATAAGAATCCATCAAAATCCTAGAGGAGAACACAGGCAGCACCATTTTTTAACTTGGCCACAGCAACTTCTTGCAAGATACATCTATGAAGGCAAGAGAAACAAAAGCAAAAATGAACTATTGGGACTTCATCAAGATAAAAAGCTTCTGCACAGCAAAAGAAACAGTCAACAGAACTAAAAGACAACCTACAGAATGGGAGAAGATATTTGCAAATGACATATCAGATAAAGGGCTAGTATCCAAAATCCATAAAGAACTTATTAAACTCAACAGCAAGGAAACAAACAATCCAATCATGAAACAGGCAAAAGATATGAACAGAAATTTCACCAAAGAAGACATAGACATGGCCAACATGCACATGAGAAAATGCTCCGCATCCCTTGCCATCAGGGAAATACAATACAAAACCACAATGAGATCCCACCTCACACCAGTGAGAATGGGGAAAATTAACAAGGCAGGAAACAACAGATGTTGGAGAGGATGTGGAGAAAGGGGAACCCTCCTGCACTGCTAGTGGGAATGTGAACTGGTGCAGCCACTCTAGAAAACTGTGTGGAGGTGCCTCAAAGCATTACAAATAGAGCTACCTTATGACCCAGCAATTGCACCGCCGGGGATTTACCCCAAAGATACTGATGCAGTGACAGACCGAGATACCTGCACCCCAAAGTTTCTAGCAGCAATGTCCACAATAGCCAAACTGTGGAAGGAGCCTCGGTGTCCATTGACAGATTAATGGATAAAGAAGATGTGGTCTATATACATGATGGAATATTACTCAGCTGTTAGAAACGACGAATACCCACCATTTGCTTCCACATGGATGGAACTAGAGGGTATTATGCTGAGTGAAGTAAGTCAGTCAGAGAAGGACAAACATTATATGGTCTCATACATTTGGGGAATATAAAAAATAGTGAAAGGGATTACAGGAGAAAAGAGGGAAAATGAGTGGGGAAATATCAGTGAGGGCGACAGAACATGAGACACACCTAACTCTGGGAAACGAACAAGGGGTAGTTGAAGGGGAGGTGGGCGGGGGGTGTCTGGTTCATGGGCACTGAGGTGGGCACTTGACGGGATGAGCACTGGTTGTTATATTATATGTTGGCAAATCGAACTCCAATAAAAAAATATACAAAAAAAAAAAAAAAGTCCAGGTCCCTTGGACTTTCAAGTCCACCTGCTTTGCTCAGGCTATGTATTGGTCTTGACTAGGTCCCTATCTTTAGGACATGATGTAACTGGGACATTCAGGAGGCTCTTCTCATTTGTTCTTCTGCTTTCAGGGACCACTGTCCTAATTCTCAGATGTACTAAGCCTTAAAAACCATTGCTTCATATGTGTTGCCTTTTTGTTTGCTCTGTTTTGTATGTTTCAGGTAGGAGGATAAATTTGGTTCTCTTACTCCATCATGGGCAGAAGAAGAAATTCCATACTGTTGTTTTGATGTGGATTCTGTAAACTTCATGTTAGAGTCAAAGTACTAATCCTTTCAATAGAGTCTCTGTTGTGGATCATAGAGAATGATCACAAAGAATGAAAGCATGTATTAGGTCTTTTCTTCCAGAAAGATCCATCCCACATGTTGGAACCTCATGGCATGGCAGATGTCTGTGTGTAATGGTAGAAAGAGGATGGTAGAAAGATTCTTCAGAAAGAAGAGGTGATTTGTGCAGAGGGCTTTTGTTATATGCGTATTTTTTCTCCATCTCACAGCTCTATGAATGAGACTAAATCTAGGACCATGAAATCCCTATTTCACATTTATCAAATAAACAACTCTACACCAAAGGCAAAGACAATTGGAAGAAAGGGCATCACGTGCTGAAAGAGCACATAGTCTTAGACTCTGGAGTGTCCTCAAGAATAGACCCCCGACTCTAAGAAAGTAAGATATAATCTTACTTACATCTTTATAATCATTTTCATTTTACATATTCTGACAATAATGAATATTAAAGGACTTACCCAGGGTCTTGTAAAGAGTAACCTCAGTTCTCTTTCCAAGTGTAACAGACACTTGATTTTGCAATGATTCTGTCTACAGTACTCCTTTCCTGCAGTATTCCTCTTTTTGCTGTCTCTGGGGTGGTTTCTTCCCCCCCGGCCCCCAGCTCTGCCTGTCTTCTGATTAGCTGGTGACATGTCCCCTAACAGCTTTCAGCATATTCTCCCTTTCTGGGTGAGGGCAAAACATACTTCCCTCTGAAGTTTCTCTGGGAAAGCTTTAGAGCTATACAATTAACAGTTTCCTCGTTCATTTCCGTCCCCTTGTGGTCCTGGCCTCTGACAGCGGATGGATGGCTGTATCATAACACTCCCTCCACATCATTTGTCACGTCTTGGCACTGTGACAACAGCTTCTCTGTTTCTAGAAGGCCAGGAGCTAGAATGTCAGGCGGGGAAACTAAATAACTTTTCACCCTTAGGACATAGTTCCTTCTTCAGAGAGCTGCAGGCCACTGAAAGCTGGTGTGAGGCCGTTGAGCTATTGAAGCATGGAGCATTTCTCCCCCCCTGGAACGTGACTGTGAAGGCTTTATTCTGACCGTGCCTGGTCCTAGAAAATTGTTTTGGAAAAATGACCTGGAAGCTTTGCAGACAGTGGGATCTGTCCTCTTCCCTAAAGCAATGAGCTATAGTGCTCTGGCATCTTTCAGCAAGGTGCTGTCTGCTAATGGGGAATTATGTAGAGCCAAGAGCAACTGTAATTAACAGTTTGGTTTGGAGAATAATAATAACCATAATGTTAACAGCAAACATCTTTATAAACATCTTTATAGGGATTGCTATGAGTCAGGCACTCTTCTAGGTTCCATAGGTATATTAGCTTATTGAATCTTTGCAACAACCATTCCAGGTAGGTACTATTATTATCTCTATGTTACAGATGAGAGAGCTTAGTGACTTATTGCACTGGGACATTTTTGCAAGTCGCTTAGCTAACAGGTGCAGAACATGGATTCAGACCCTGGCATTCTGACTCCAGAACCTGTGCTCTTAATCTCAATACCACATTGCCTCTGATTATGAATATAAAATTCCTCTTCCTTACCAAATCATAACATGGAGAGAAATGAGGCTTCAGATCAGAAAAGGTAGACTTTGGTAGCAGAATAAGGAGGAGAGGTACGTTTGTCTGTAGAATGAAATGCATGTTTAGTGGGTGGTGCAGAATTCATCCTACTCGGATTTCTCTAGCCTTCTCTATTTTTCTGCCCTCACTTGATTTAGGTTCACCCTACATCTAGTTCCGGCCAATGAAATTGGGGGCACAGGTAATATGGACTAAAGTGGCTAAGTAATCCTGTGATTTCCTCTGCTCCCTTTCCCCCATCTGCTGGCCTTTGAACAACCCTGAAGGGCAACCACAACTATGTGATAAGGCAGAACCAAAGGAAAGGAACAGCCTGGACCCCAGAACCACTGCTTGGAGGAGGGCTGCTTGGGAGATCTACCAACCCACATAGAACTTGGAGTGAGTGAGCAATAAACTGACATTGTGTTGTTAAGCCATTGAGATTTCAGGGATTATCCCTTACAGCAGCAAAGATGGACCTCTCCTGATTAACATAGGCTTGCATGTCCCAGCCACCTATGGCCTTTTCTGCTCGAAGGCCCTTTTCCCTTCAGAGCTTGAGAGACATTGCCTGAGCAGCTAGGGAGGAACCTTCTGCCAGCAACAGTTCAGTGTTTCTCCAGCTTTTGGTATCCCCTCTGCAGGAGATATGAGAGGCAGGGGAGATGTCTTAGTTTCCTAATATACAAAATGAGTGGAGGTCACTGAGTTATCTCTACGGGCTCTTGAACCTCCATAAATCAGTGATTTATAGTCATGTATCAGAACAATAAGAAGAGTTTTTTGGCTGAATTTCAGCTGATGCTCAAAATCCAATGAAAAGGTATGCCAAGTACCCTTACAACTTAAAGTGATATGCTGGCCATCTATAAAGGGCTCTAAAAAGAGGTGTCTCTTCTGTCAGCATTAGCTCATCACCCATCTCCAAGATATAAAGGAAAAGAGTAGAAGATAGGAGGAAAGGACAGGATGCCTTTGGGGAAAGTTGTTGGTACATAGTGATTTTTTTCTCCCACATATCCCAAGTAGGAAGGAGGGGTAGAGGCTTTTCCTTTAGTCAAGGAGGCTGCTCAGGAAGCTTTTCCTGTGTTCTCTGGCCTATGGCAGGGCCCAGCAAATGGACTCTTGGTTAGCCTGAGTGGAGAGAGCAGAGAGGAAAGAATCAGAATTACCTTGGGGATAGCTTGCCCTTCCAGGGTGTGAATTTCCTATGGAACAAAGGGAGTTCTGAGGAGGTCTACACAGGGTCCAGCTGCCGCAGGGACCCCATGGAGAGGTCAGGGGCCTAGGAATGGGGTAGACTACAAGATGCACATGACTTGAGGGTCACAGGAAGCATTGTTTATGCAAGAGATTGCGAGATTGGGGTCTCCAGAGAAGCACCCCATAAATAAAAGAATTTAGCTTGTGATGAAATTCCCTGTGTTCCAGGAGCACTGATGCTGGATTATATCTGCACCATTCCAGGAAGACTTTTCCTGCCCATTTCTTTCCCTCCTCTCCCTTGTACTCACAAGTAAGCACTGTATAGTGTGTGTGTGTGTGTGTATTTGTGTGTGTGTGTAGGAGGGTGTGGGGCAAAACAAAAGAGCCAAAGAACTAACTTCTCCCCCAGATGTCAAGGACCACCATTGGGCCTGACCAGTGCAATCGTAAACTGGAAGAGATTTTGGAATTTTAATATTACATAGAACTTGATTCCTTAATGTGCTCTGCAGAGGAGGTTATTTGCTTTTTATCTGAGCATGAACAGAAAATGTTATGAGATTTGTTGGCTATTCATTCAGGAGCAGGGAGGTATGATTCCACAAACAGGTTGAAAGGGGGCAGCTGCGACAGAGAAGTCAGTTCTTGTTGCTTGGGACCTGTCAAGTCTGGTTCGTTCATTAATCAGTCAAATGTACATAGTATCTCACTTTCTGAAATAGATTCATCTGCATTATCTTTTCAATACCTACCTGTCTATCACCTGGTTGGGTGTACATGACCTGTGCCTAACCCATGTATGCTCAGATATCATGTGGTATTTCCCTTGCTAGGCCTCAGATATGGGCACTACTCTGTGGGGACTGGTTCTGTGCAGCCTCTGGTGCTTACTGCTGCTCCTCTCACATTTGGACACTCCAGATCATGAGCAGTTCTAGGAGACACCTGGAAAGGCTCCTCAGCACCTTAGAAGCTTGCCCCACATGACTTCCCTGGGTATCTAGAGAAGAGAGAGTATAGTGCACCCAGAGGGTCAGCACTGTTCGGGGCAGAGGGACACTTCTGTATTTATAGTACTCCCCTAACACTTCCCATCTGCCCTTCACTGTTTCCCAGTCATGAGCCTCCTTTCTTTGTATTGCAAAGCCAGCCTTTTCACAATTCCTGTTTATATTCTGTATTTGCCCACCTCTGAGGCTTTGCTTGAGCCTGTCTCTGTGTTTTATTTATTTTTATTTTTTTACTTTTTAAAGATTTTATTTACTTATTCATGAGACACACACACACACACACACACACACACACACACACACACAGGCAGAGATATAGGCAGAGGGAGAAGCAAGCTCCGTGCTGGGAGCCCAATGCAGAGCTCAATACTAGGACGCCAGGATCACAACCTGAGTTGAAGGCAGATGCTCAACCACTGAGCCACCCAGGTGCCCCCAATCTCTGTGTTTTAAATGCCTTCCTTCTATCTCCATCGCCTATGTCTTGACTTTGTCCCAAGTCCTGTCAAATTCTTGTATCACCTACAACGACTGCCCCCCGCCCCGCCCCAGCAAGCAAGCCTCTCCTGATGCCTCATAGGAGAGTTGCTTCTGTCCTTAGGTCCATAGTGCGTTGTTATGTCTCTGTGTGGTCACCATAGTCATAGTGACCAGAACATGTCATTGGTGATGGCGTTGTCTCTCTTACTAGTTTATGAGTTCTCAGAATACAGGGACATAGTTCTACTCATTTCTGTATCATCCCCGGAACCCTGTGGGTACCCACTGAGTATCTGTTAAGTAGAATTAAATGGCAAATTACCAGTTGTGGGTGAATTGTAAAGGATGTGTGATCTGGCATGTCAAAAATATCTTTAAAAAATGTGGGGTACAAGCCCTAGCACATGTTTAGCTGCCCTGGAATATTTCATGACCTGAGTGGTCCAAAGAAAATCCAGGTGTTCAATTCTTTTAATTCATAGTCATGCCCTGTGAATCCTGTATGAACTTGGAAGCGTAAATATCTAAATCCTGATTGGGAAAAAATGGAAAAGTCAGTGATCTGGTTAATATCCTCTACAGCCACTTGTTTGCCAGGTAAAGAAAAAGTGAATTAATTGGGGAAATATAGGCCAGGTTGGGGAGGGTAGGGCCAGGTATTATAATTCTGGATCAGGGAGGGCCCTAAGCATCACAGAGGAGAGATTTTTGTAGTCTATGCTGGCTTGGGGCTATTCATAAGTGGTTCTCAGAAGGTTAGGTGGGTTTTGCCTCACACACAAATATGGCTGCTTAAGAATGTGTCAGGGAATGGTTTTGAGCCAAGTAATATTTAGGATGACCTAAGGGTCAAGGATGATGGTTTTTCCCTTTTTGTTGGGGTGTGGGATACTGAGTGGATCTCCTATTCACTACGAAGGGGTGATAAGTGTGAAGACAGCAGCACCCATTATAACATTAGCACCCAGTTGTGTTTGGCCCTCTCCTTGGGAGTGGGCGAGGCATTGCGGGCAGAGGGCTGGCCATCTGCCAGGGTACATGGCTTCTGTTTTAACAGGGTCAAGCTCTGCTATTTTGCTTGCCTACTGCTCCTGATCATTTTTCTCTTCTGCCTTTTATTTTTCCCCCAGACCTTTTGGTACCCAATGATTTTTGATTAATTTATTTACCATCGTTGGGTGATTGATGCTGTTTGGTGCTGGTACTTTGTAACTTTCCAATTCTTCTGGTTGTCAAAGTGACAGCCTGTTGATGATTAATTAAACCCCGTCCCTTGCTCTTTTCATTCTCCCTGAGCGCCAAGGCTCTTGGTTTTCAACAAATATAAATATTTCTAAATGCAGATTTAATGATTGAGAACACCCAATGAAATCCAGAAAGATATATGATACTTTCATTTTTCTTTACTTTCTTACTTAAATTTAATACATTGTGTTTTTTCTATCCCTGTTCTTTTTTTTTTTTTTTTTTTTTTAATTTTGGGAATCCTCTTGACTTTTTTGGGAATTCTCCAATCTGTTTTCCTGCTCTTCTGATATCTCCATCTATGCGTAATTCTCCTGTCTCACTTTCTCATCTTTGTCCATCTCCTTAGTTTGGATGAACTCACTTTCCTCTACATAATACATAAGCCTGAGATGGTAGGAAGAAAGGAAACTGGCATTTGTTAAATCCCTATTGTTTTCCTCAAATTCTGAGAGGCACTTTTCTATCAGGCTCATAAAATATTTATTGAGCACTTATTATGGGCCAGAAAACCCCCTAGAACCTCCATACTAGATAGTCTTCTTTATCTCTATTTTATAGAGAGGAAAGCTGAGGCTTTGGGACAATAATCAAGGTGCTTTAAGTCATACAAATAGGAATTGGCAGAGCAGAGATTTGAATGCAATCTTTCTGACTTTATCAACTTGTATAATTTTCGATGACACTATTCTGGATAGAGGAAGGATGTGTAGAGCCTCAGAGTTTGGAAGAGAACATGCACTTTATCTATACACATGGTTCTCAAACTTAGGTAATTAGAACTCTGCTTGATCAGCTACATAAAAATCACTTGGAAGGCTTATTAAAACACAAATTTCTGGGCCTTGCCACAATTGCTGAAGAAGTCTGGATTGGCCCAGACCTGTCTATTTTTAAAACACTGTCTATATGATTCTGAATCTCAGCCAGGTTAGTGAACTGGCGCTATCAGCCAACTACTACCTAGAGCAGGACTTTTCCTGACATTCTTCACTGAGGGATGAACATCCAGCCTCTGTGCAGGGCTCACTGCCCATGTAGTAACTTCCATGACTGAGCAGCTCTGAATACTTCTGGAAAATTCTTTTTCATGTTGATGTATCACCAGTTCTTCTGTGACCACAGTCTGTGACCCTTGCAACATAAATGAAAGTTATTAAGTGCTCACTGTGTGCCAATGACATGCTAAGTGCTTTAGTTCGCTTAAGCCACACAACTCTGTGACGTTGGCATTCTTTTTCTTCCTAGATTGCAGAGGAGACCATTTCATTCTGGAGGTACAAGTAATATGTTTATTCTATATATTGTAATCATCTCTCCAGATATTTGCAAATAACATCCTTCCCAATCTCCCCACATTTTCATAATTTAATATGACAAAAAATTCTCTGGGTACTGACTTTTTCCAAGGAAAGGTGCTAATATGACAAAAACTTTTTCCATCTGCCAAAAGAGGAGAGTCTTTTAGCTTAGGTTCTACAGTCTAGTGGGAAAGACCAGTGTGGACTGTAATGTAATTTTGTGTGTGGACCTTGCTTCTTTAAGTGGACAAAGGATCCTTGAGGGCAGAGCCTGTATTCTTCCCTTTTCTTCTCTACAATCAGAGGGTTGGATTTGTGATGGGGAATCAATAGAGATACATTGTCATGGATTGATTGAGAGGTTTTTTTTTTTTTTTTCTCTCCATGGTTCCTGAGTGAGTCAAGCAATTGAGCAGAGAGGAGAGTATGAGATTGTCTTGAATTTCTGAAACATACGCCTTTGAGATGGCTCATGAATTTCTTTGGAGTCCACATCTGTGGATGTGGGGAATGTCTCCCTTGGAGAAAATAGTTGTGATGGTTAATTTTTAAACTTGACTGGGCTGAGGGATGCTCAGATAGCTGGTAAAACATTATTTCGGGTATGTCTGTGAAGATGTTTCCAGAGGAGATTAGTATTTGAAACAGTAGATTGAGTAAAGGAGACCAACCCTCACCAGTGTGGGGCATCATCCAATACACTGGGGGCCCAAATGGAATAACAAGATGGAAGAAGGATGGATTTACTTTCTTTTCTTAAGCTGGGACATCCATCTTTTCCTGTTTTCAAACATCAGAGCTCCTGGTTCTCTGACCTTCAGACTCTGGAAGTTACATTAGTGGCCCATCTTCTGCCTCCCTTGCAAAGCTCCTCCCCCCAGCTTTTTCATGCTATCAGACTTGGATTGAATTATACCACTGGCTTTCTCAGTTCTCTAGCTTGCAGATGGCATATCATGCATATCTCAGCCTTCATAATCACGTGAGCCAATTCCTGTAATAAATCTTCCCTTACATATAGCTACATGTGTCCTATTGGTTCTGTTTCTCTAGAGCATTACAATAAAATAGCTGCCCACAATGTCCTAACCCAGTAGGTTAAAATGTAGGATTCATAACCAAAAACATATGGGTTTCCTATCTGTATTATTGACCTTCTCCATGATCTATCTTGGATCTATCCTTACTCTATGCCTTGACTTTTTCCATCTGCCAAATGGGAATACCAATTCCCTATTAGTTCTTAAGGATATGTAGAAGGAAAGTATTAGCTATTATTAATGTACTTCAAACTTCATGGTGGCACTAGCTGCATAAATACAGATCTTTCTTGTTTTAAACAAGTGATGCTAAACAAAACCAAAGAATATTAAATTATGAATTACAGAAGAGATAAATTATGGAGGTAGTTATTATTTAAATTGCAGAAATATTTCTCATTTTCAGCCCAGGGTTCCTTTACAAAGCAATCTGTCTTGTGCTTTTAAAAAGTAATTCAATTTACCAAAATTTGATTTGCATGCAACTTTTTAGAAACATTTATCATGTAAAGTGAGACATCATCTGACTAAATTAGAGAATTTACCAATATGTTTTGGCTTAAGATGAATATCACTTCCTCTAAGGATGTGAATATTGGCAAATTGAATTTCACTTCTCCCCTTCTCAAAGTGAGACTATCCAAGTCCAGTTTTGTAGCATCTGGTCTGAGCATTAGTAGTCATGGTGGAAATACTTGGCTTCGTGCTCTAGATCTGTCAATACATCACACATGTCTCCGGGAGGTCAACCTCAGGAGGCCTCAGTTTGCTCATCTGGAAAATGAGATTGTTGGAGTTGATGGTGCCTTCTAGCTTTTGGTTTATTGGTAGTGCTCAGTGATCACTGAGAGTACACAAAGGCAATACCTGGCATCCTGCCCATGTGTAATAAGTATTTCATTGATGGACGAATAAAGTCTTGACTTTCATTTCCTTCCAAGTGAATTCTGAAAATTCCAAAGTTCATTATAAAAACAAAATCAGTTCAGGGAAATCTCTTCCTTTACTCGTCACCGACTTGACCTCCTTTAGCGATTTCCACATCTTTAGGTGTGATGAGAAAAAGACATCAGCTCTGTGTGAGATCAGGATTTGCATTTCAAGTTGGTAGGTTGCAGGTGACAGTTGCAAGCGTGGAGAGTCAGAGATGAGGCGGCCCCTCACCTGTCCTCCTGTGCCGTCTGGCCGCACAGCCCTGCACCTGCCTTGGTGGTTCCTGCCTGTGTCCCACCACCAGCCAGCGGGTGTGCCTTCCTCCAAGGCCTGCATCATCAGAGGTGCTGAGGCTTCTCCAGCTTCTGGGTCCTGGCAGAGGTGTTGTTTCTTCTAAAAGTGGAGGGGAGAGAGTTGCTAAGGAACACCATTAATATGCTGACGGCACCGCAGTCTCCGAGAGTTTTGGCCTTGGACGTTTGACTCTAATCAGGAAATCATTTTTAGAAGGATTTGTCAGTGTAAGAAAACAAGCTCCTGAACTAAATTAGGATCTGGATGATTTTCCCCCTCCTCTTCCAATCTGCGGTGCGAGGCAGATTGCTGGGCCCTCACGGTTTGTGTGTGGTGCATTTGTTTCTGTTGCACATTTGAATCTGGAGCTCCCAAAGGCGTCTGTGTTTCTAAGGGCTGCGTTTTGGAGCAGTACCCTCGGAGGTTTGGGGCTCGGCTCTCCTTGCCTCACACTCGTTGGCTTTCTTGGCAAGGCGGCCCAGCTTCAGGACTCTTTAATCTGATTGTCTTTTTCTTTTCCGTTTCTTCCTCCCTGTAATGAATTCACCGCGTGTCTCTGGGAAATTAAGGTAATCCATTATACTCTTGTCTCCCCATGGTTGCTGCAGGGATAATAGTGTTTAACCCAGCTTCGCAGTATCCTGAGTGGCCTGTCAGGGTCTCTTCTTTAGAAGGACAACTTGAAAACATTTTAATAAATGCTCCTTAACTGTATGCTTTAAAAATACATGGGGCCAACCGGCAAACGGCTCAGGAGTAACTAGCCCAGCAAGCAAGACTGGCCATTCATCACTGTTCCTTCTGGTTTTCTCCTCTTCCTCTCTCCACGTCCTTCATTTCTCCAGGGGACGTGTTGTCTCTGTTCGGATTAGAATCTTTGTGGGAACCTACGGTTTTGGTTGTTATAAGACCAGTGCCTGCTGCCCGTGCAAATGCAGCCGTCTCCTACCTGGGAGAGCAGTCCAGCGTCTGACCATGCAGGGCTCCCTACAGGTGAGCTTAAGGACGGAGAAGTGAGTGCCCAGAGGGGGGCACTTGACAGGATCAGCACTGGGTGTCATACTATATGTTGGCAAATCGAACTCCAATAAAAAAAAAATACCGAAAAAAAAAAAAGTGAGTGCCCAGCTTGTGTGCTGCAGAGAGGACTGGGTGGGATGGCCTCACGTTCTTCATTATATGCCCATGGTTCTGTTTCTGATGCAGTCAGGGACCATCACACTTAGGGTCGCATGACAGGTGCCTGTTGGCCCGGTTTCCTCCCTCACTCTGGTGGAAATGTGTGTTCCTACAACCACAGGCCTGAGGCTTGGGCGTCATTCCTGGAGAGCAGGGTAAAAAGGGCCTCTTAACTTTATCTTCTTATCTGTTCCTCTCCTAAAATAAAGGTGGCTGCAGAGTGGGGAGGTGCCCATCAGCATGCAATGTGAGGCCACCCTGGGGATCAGAAGACAGAGGCAAGGCTGAGCCCTTTTATGTTTGCAAGGCTGGCTTTTTGAGGGGACATGGCAGCTCATTGTGCCCAGAGGCTTTAGATGTCCCTCCCATGTGCACCCAGAGTACCCGATATTCAACTGTTAATGAGTTCCATTCCTTGGGTTTGGGAGCTGTTTGGAGATTTTCAGAAATTATGTTAACTCTGAGAGGAATATTTATCTGGTACTTTCTGCTGATGCCATGTGCTTTTCTTCATTGGAAGGTCCTGTGCTGATAAATGCCCCTCAATCTCTCAGACAGAGATGTCCTAGATAAAAAGACCTTATCTGTATGAGGACCGGCTTAGATGAGCATCCAGGTAAATCTGAATGTTCTCATTTCCTCAACTTATGTTAAATGCATTGGGAAAAAAGTTTAGAGTTCTCCATGAAAAAGTATGTGATGCAGGAAATGGCCTTGTTCTATCTCAAAACAGCCCTTTGTGCAGGATCAACCAGCAGGTCAAGCCTGACCTTCTCAGGAAGCATACTCCTAGGCATACCTCCTACTCTCTGAGCTCCTGCGATATGTGCTTCAGAGATTCCACCAGCAAATGGGTTCTATAAACAGGCTTCTAAGCCATTAAACAAGGGCTTCTCTCAGCAACTCAGTGATATTAGGAACCTCAAGCTTGAATTTCTCCTGGAGTTGACCACAGAAGCTATCATGTCCAGTGGATTCCCTGTGTGTGTAATGTGTGTATTTAAGCAACCTTGCCTTCTGCCCCCACCAAATAATATCTTATGAGGCATTCCAAAATACTACACAGGTACAAAGGGTGGGGTGCATTCTTACTGGAGTGGGCAGGGAGGGAAGGACTAGAATATGATCAACTTGGTCCCTTTCCTGGTCCCATATCCCATGTGGCCCCCACCCCTCAGTGGCTTCCAAGGCACTTCTGTGGAATCCAGGGCTGTAACCACTGAGCATGCTTGACCCTTGCATTTTACAGATGAAGTCACTGAAGCTCGGAGAGATAGCTTAGCCTTGAGTTGCACCATGCACAAAGGAAATGTCTAATATAAAAACCAGACACACTAAAATTCTTATTACGATGAAGAAGAGTTAACACTACAACAGCTAGAAAAGTACTGTGGCCATGGGCTTTTGCCTTCCGTGGGAAGGAAGACAACTTTTGCTCTCCTCTCACTTTTTCCTGCATTTATGAGCCAGCCTGTTTCCTTCTGGGCCCACACTGCTGTGTACACGGCTAGTAGGGGCTGGGATGAGCCCACAGGAAGGGACTTTCCTTGTGTGCTAATGCAGGAAGGAATGTGGCATCGATCTATCTGCAATTATAAGCTCAATGTGTTTCCCTTGAATTTTTAGAAAAACCAAAGGTACTTTGCAAGTGCAATAGAGCTTCCAATTAGGCAGTTAAGTTCCCCATTTCTATTTCCCTAATGACTTGACTTTCTCTCTTGCTTTATGAAATGAAAATAGCTTTATTTGGGCACAAAGATGCAGCTGATTGCATGCTTAATATGCTTTTGCAACAAGTTCCTGCCTGTTCCTAGCATTTGCAATGGGCAGAATAATACATTTCTGTGCTTCTTTCTGCTATGTATCCATGGTCATTTACTATAGTCCCAAACCTATGGTAATTGAGGGTGGTGCAGTTGATAGACGTGTCCAGAAGACTGGTGTTTAAGCCTCCAGAAGGAAAAGTGCCCTTGAAGGGAGGGCACTGGCCCCAAGGCCCAGTTTGTCATGGGGGAGGGAAGCATGGAGTTGTGGACTTTAAGTGCTGACTGGTGGAAAGCAATGGTGGGGCTGGTAGGAATCATGCAGAAGATTTGAAGCCTAGACATGAAGGGCAAAGAAAAGGCACCAGAAGGACATCAGCTGAGTTTTAAAAAAGAAACAGTAGGGATGAAGAATTCAGCTCAGTGAAGATAAAGGGCTAGGGGTTTGGCAATTGCTTCTTCACTTGAAAGTAAGACTTGAAAATAAGAGATGTGCCCTCTTGCAACTTTGTCTGGTTGAACACTGCACAGAGGCAGACCCCAGGCTCCAGAAAGCCAAAGGACGTGCCTTCTTTGTCTTTCTGGTTTACAGAAAACATCGACTCAGCCATGGCCCTTAGAGTTGTTCAGTTATGTGTGCAGAATCTTTGAAAACCACTTCAGAAAATTCTTGGTGTTCTCTGTCCTCACTTTTACCCTTCCTCTGAGCTCAGTACCAGCCCAGAAGCCTTCTGAGGGCATCCAGCTGGTGCTCTGCAGATCCATTAGTGCTCTCCATCTGTGCCATGACTCATAGCACTGTCTCCCAGCTCATGCATACGACCATTCCTTTTCTTCCCCAGCCCCCATGCTGAATAGCTGGGTGCAGGTGGGATTCTCAGAAGGCATGTCACTTGACTCACAGGAAGTGGGATTGGAGCATAGCTAGGCTGGCTGCCTCAGGCTGGAAATTCCCCGGGTTTCCTCTTGCTCCAACCTGGCTGGGCCAGCATGTTTTTCATGTGGCCTGTTAGAGGCAGAGCCCTCCATGGAGAAGACCACAACCATGGCTCAGTTGTCTGGGGTGCTTTGCAGAGCACAGTGTAATCTGCCTCTGCATGGTCTTGTGGCTACTTTTGGCTTTCTTGTCTAAATTGCCTTGATCAGAGCTGAGATTATAGAGGAACTTGGTCATCGCTGCAAGGCAGCTGTGGCTACAAAATAGAAAAAGGAAAGAATATCTCACATGGGTCGGCTCCTCTTTTATTTCTGGGAATGCTCTGGGCCTTCCTTACAGTACATCACCTGCATAGCAGTGTTGGCTGGTCTGCAGAGGAGAAGACCTGCTTTCCAAGTCTGAAGGAGACCCTGAGGTCATTGTGTCCATTCCCCTGCCTTCAGGCAGGATTAGAGATAAGCTGCCCTGCCAGAGGATAATCTCTTCTACTTGTAAAAGCTTCCAGAGCAGACCTGAATCTCTCTCTAGACCATTCATTGCAACTTTTAACAACCTTCACCATCAGGAAATTCTATCCTAAATCCCTTATGCTGTGGATTAAGTTTTTTTCCTTGTTCCATCCTCAGTAGCCACTGCCCAGACTTATCCTGCACTGCCTGAGAGCTCTTCTGATACCTGAAGATTGTGTTAAATCCGGTCTGCCTGTCTTCCCCTGATGAATAATCCCAGCCTCCTTTTCTCCCAGGCTCTGCTGCCACCTGCTCCTCACCTTTGAGGCTGCCTTCTGACCTCTCTATAAGTGCCAGTGTCCCTGGTGGGAGCCCAGAATCAGACTTGGGAGTACAGTGTATTTCTGACCCATCTTAGGTTCTTTCTTGAACCCACAGCATGAGCATTACCTTCTTGCTCGGGCAGCCACATGGGCCTTATGTGTTGGTGACACTCTCACTCACAGGCTCACAGTCACCTTTTAACCTACTAGCATATCAGATCATTTTCCTTTATTCCCTTGGATGTTGAGGGCAAGATAAATCTCCCCCATCAGCAATATCACTGTATCATTTTATCTTCAACATTTTGTCTCCAACACTGACCACTACTTCCACTGGAAAATAAGGAGAATCCCTTCTTATTTGAAGGAGAATCCCTTCTTATTTGAATTCCGAGTGCCTGTGGCCCTTCTGAAAGGTTTTGGCAAAAGCAATGAGCAGAGATGGCCAGTTGATTGGATGTGGGTCCTCACACTGCTCTAACAATAACTAGCTCTCTTGGTCTGGTGGCCTTCTTCCTTCTCCTTCTCCACGCCCTCTTTGATCTTCTGGTCTTCACTGCTCGCTACCACCCTGCCCAGCATACTTAGCCCCATGACTACCCCAGGCCAGGCTAACTCCCAGTACCTACTTGCTGCTTGCGGCAGATCTCAATTCCAAGCCACCAAGAGGGTCCCAAAGAGTCTGCCCATCCAGAATGTACTCACTGTGCCCTGGGTAGAGACATAGTTAGTTGGGTGAGTTCGCCCTTTTCCCAAGAAAGGTGGGGATGAGGCAGAGGCTTGAGACACAGGCTTGGCAAACCACAAATAGCACATGGGATTTGGCCTGCTGTTCACAATAGGAGAGAGATGTCAAAAGGCAGCCCTCTGAAGAGGGCCACGTGTGTTAGGTAGGCATTCTGTGCGAGGACCTTGGGCTAGCAGTCAGAGAGGCTTCCTGGAGGAGGTGGGGTTGGCTGGCAGCTGGTACTTGGAAGGCAGGTGTTGCCTAGGCCTGTACAGACTCTGTAAGAGAAGTCTGTGAGAGCTGAGAGGTACTTGGTTGGCTCACAGCTACGGTTCTTCTCCCCTTCTCCAATCCTTCCAACTCTTTCTATCTCTAGCTTCCAGAAGATATCACTTTCCTCCTTTTATTCCATTCATAAGTGAAAAATACTTAATGAGCATCCTCTCCATGTTGGAACTATTCTAGGCCAGAGGCAGCTGATAACATGCTGCAGTACATGGGTGGACCATGACTGGTTCTGGTGTGTGCGTTCTGATTCTCTTGGTCCCTGGGCTGGACAGACACAGCATGGGCTGGTCAGGCTCCTGGGCCTTGGTCACCTCCAGTCAATGAGTAATTCTGTTGGTTTCCCACTTTGTGCTGTGCAATATTCTCATTTTCCCCACCTACTCTGCATGGTTGGGGGCACTGTCCTGGGCTTTGGGATGCATAGATAACAAGGCAAGTGAAGTTCTACTCTAGCAGGTGTGGCAGGTATTCTGTGACGGCCATCAAGATTCTTACCTCTGGTGTACATGCCTGGTAGAACCTTGTCCCCTTGAGTGTGGATGTAGATTGTGAATATGATGGGACTTTCAGTTTTGTGACTAGGTTGTATTTTATGGCACAGTTGATTTTAAAAGTGGTTGTTCTGGGTGTGTCTGACATAATTAGGTAATCCCTCCAAATGGACTTAGTTCTTCCTCGTGGGAGAGATTCAAAGTGTGATGGGGGCTGGATGTGATGAAGATTCTCTGTTTCTGGTTTTGAAGGTAGAAGGACCACATGACAAAGAAGGTGGGCGGTCCCTAGGATCTAAGGGCAGCCTCTAGGGACAGCCAGTTAGGAGATGGAAACCCTAGTCCCACACCTGCAGGGAGCAAATCCTGCCACTACCATAGGAGCCTGGAAGAGGACCTTAGGCTCCAGATGAGGATGCAGCCCAGCTGACATCTCTCGTGAGACCTTGCCAGAGAACTCAGTCACTTCTGATGCACAGAATAAGCAGCTGAGTTTGTGGTGATTTGAGATGCAGCAATAGAAAACTATTAATTAGGGGAATTCAGAAAAAAAAAATTGAACATGAAAGATTCAGATGGTGGTAAGGATTATGTAGAAGTCGACTAAAACCCAAGAATGTAATAGAGGATGCTATGGGGAGCCAAGGAGGCATACCCTTTGCTGAGGTGACGTGTAAGTGGAATGCTAAGAAGGACCCAACCTGGTGAATATCAGAGGACAAAGCCATCCAGGTGGAGGGAACAGCTAGGGCAAAGGCCCTGGGGATAAAAGACTGGTGTTTTCACGTACAAAAAAAAGAGATGTGTAGCTGAAGCCAGTCTACAGAGGCAGATACCAAATCATCCAGGGCTTTTGGAGATTGAACATGGCATTTGGATTTTATTTTCAATCTGAGTGAAACCGAGGAGGGTTTTAAGCATAGGAGTGACTTCTGCACTGAAAAAAAAAAAAAATGTCTTTATTTATTTATTTAGTTTAGAGAGAGAGAGTGCTAGTGAGCCATTGTGAGTAGGGGCAGGTGCAAAGGGAGAGGGAGAGAGAGAGAGAGAGAATCTCAAGCAGACTCTGCTAGACTCTGCTAGACTCTGCTGAGCAAGGAGCCCAACATGGGGCTTGATCCCATGACCCTGAGATCATGGCCTGAGCTGAAACCAAGAGTAGGACACTCAACCAACTGAGCCACAATCCATGCATGCGCCCCTCTTTATTTCTTTTTTTAACTCATTTCTGTTCTTCTGTCCTTACAGGAGGCTAAGGGCTGTTGGGGGCTGGCCCATGAATGAGTATCTGGGGTCTGGATAAACGTAAGGCAGGAGAGTGGGAACAGTCCCAGGGCCCAGCTCCCTGCTCCCTGCTCCCTTGGGCTGCAGTGGCTCACTCCCTGAGGCTGGCCGCTCTGTTGGGCATACTCCAGGGGAGGCCAACCCCTGGGCTTGGGGGGTTCTGGTCACAATGTTGGTGCTCCAGCCTTTACATCACAGTTTTCTCCCTCCCTAGACAGACTTGGGTGTGGAGATCACATGTTCTGTATCTGTGTTGCTGGTGCCACCTCATGCCACCTGTGCTCCAAGCATGGTAGGTACTTGATATATAATTGGCGACAGATGATGGCAAACGGTGTTAGAACTGACTGTGCACGGAAACTGCCATGTGTCGGTTTAGTTATTCGTGCATGCCTTTATTTACTCTGTGAACACTTACTGGGGAACTGCCTTATGCCTTGCTTTGTTCTAGGGGCTGTGGGTACCTTTATCAGATACCCAGCCTGTACCTGTTTTTTTTTAAGGAGCTTACATTCTTAGAGGAGAGATAGATTTTTTAAAAAGCACAAAAACAGGGAATCAAAGAGAACAATAACAAACGGAGGTAAGTGCTATGAAGGAAATCAACAGGGAAACTAAGTGCTTGGGCCTGGAGCCTCCCAGAAGGACTAACTCCAAGTTCTGAAGGTATAATTTAATGAACGAACAAATGCACGAATCAATAATTTTCCTGCCCCTGGATTTGCTGCAGTCTGCTCAATTTCTCTTCTCTGAGTCTGTTTCTCCTGGGAGGAGGACTGTGTGTTGGGGGTGTGGGCAGATACTCAGGAAAGGGTTTAAGGAGACAGTAGAAAGCTGCGATTCCTATTTTAGAGCCATCTAGCTGCAGTGGGAATGGGGTGGGCCCCTGGCTAGGCTAGGACAGAAGCTTTTTCAGTGCTGGAGGGTGTGATGGGGGGGGGGGTGTTCAGCTAATGCAGAGGAAGAGGTGTATCTGGAGACCTAGAAATAAGACTTGAAGGTTTATTGGTTAAGTGAGGAGGAGGTTAAAGGTCAAGGGGCAAAGACCATGTCCAGGTGTCTCTAGTTTGGACAAGGGGCTGGCTGGAAATGGTAATTTCTTAAAATGTGACATTGCAGATAAAGAGCAAGGTGTGGGGGAGAATTTCAGTTCTGGGTAAGCTTTATTCAAGGTCCCTGTCTGTGGGGAAGTTGACACACCTGTGGTGTGCTCAGGCCTGAGGCTTGGCTGGAGACCCAGGTGTGGGGGGTTGTGGGTACACGTGCTGGGAGCCAGGGAGCCAGAGGCTGAAGAACCAGACTTCAAGAGGCAGAGAGGAAGAGAAGCTGGCAAAGGAAAAAGTTAAATATTCAGAGAGGATTAATAGAGAGAAAAGAGACCTGGCTTAGGAGGTGGGGTGCAGACCCGAAGCACAGGAGGTGCCCTTCGTGGTGTCGGCCGGAGGGGATCCACCAGGTGTGTGTGTGGGGGAGGAAGGTGAGGGCGCCCATCTGGCGCTTTCTGTTCTCACTGCAGGCAGCAGGTGAGTACAAGTCCTGTGAGTCTTTCCAATTTTTTTTAAGGGGTAGAACTCTGGCACAGTAAGATTCTCCCAGGATGGAGCCTGCAGAGCTGAAGGGGTCGGAGGTGTGGGAGGGAAGGGCAGGCACCTGAAGGGGGTGTGCCAGGAGGCAAGGTGGGTGTGCCCCCTTCCACCTTTTTAGGAGGAGACAGGGGTGGAGATGTAGGGAGTGTGTGTGTCGTATGTCTATTTGTGGGGGCTGTGGATGTGCTGTGTGTGTATGCAAACAGGAGACTCAGGAGTTCGTCTGCTGTCTTGTACAGTTCTGTGAAGTGGGAGGATGAAGAAGGTGGTGGAAAACCAGGTGGGTGAGTGGTGGGTGTTCGGTGGAGGAGGAAGGGGTGAGCCGCTAGCATTGAGGGGTCTCGGTGCTTGGGTCGCACGCATAATTCTAGACCATATTGGGTGGTCTGATTGGGCCTGTAATTTGAAGTTGTTTTGAATCTGTAGCTGAACGGGTAAAGGTCAGATCTTCTGACCCCAGAGCATGTGCTTCCTTCTCAGCCTTCCAGAGGGGATCCAGGGGAGGTGGCAGTGGCAGAGGCAGTCTGAGTTGATGCTTTCCCGGGTGAAATGGGGGGAGGAGACCCACCCAGGAGTTTTTTTTTTTAAGATTTTATTTATTCATTCATGAGACACACACACACACACACACACACACAGAGAGACAGAGACACAGGTAGAGACGCAGGCTCCATGCAGGGAACCTGATGCGGGACTTGATTCCGGATCTCCAGGAATTAAGAAATGACGAATACCCACCTTAGGCCTTAGGCAGGCGCTAAACCACTGAGCCATCCAGGGATCCCCCCACCCAGGAATTTTTAAGATAAGCTTGTGTGACTCTTTCTTTTTGTCTCATTTTCATATTTCTGGTCTTACCACCTGTCCCTCCCTCCTCCCCAAATTTGTTCCATGAGTAATTAATGACTGGGACAGCAGGTTCTGCTCCTATAACTGGAAGTCTTATGTCTTGCTTGGGTTCAGGAGATAAGCTGCTCATCTTGGGTTTGAGACTATGGCTCCAGATGCTACTTCTGAATGTCTCTGTGTTATGGTGAGTGAATGGTCCATCTGCCATCATATTGTGGCTGTGGAGCCTGGGAGGTCGGCAGAAGTAGAAGCCTGGTGACACTGAGCTCTGGGTATCAGTGATGGGGGCAGGGTGGGAGGAATTTTAATGGGGGGGTCAGGGGCCAGAGTTAGTACAAAGCACTAGGTCCTGTGTTGTGGATGCATGCCGTGTCAGGTCAGGTCAGGTCCTCTTGATGCAGAACCTGAGACAAGATCCTTCAGAATGTGATTTATGGAGGAGGTGCTCTCGGGAGCAGGGGGTACAAGGAAAGCAGAATAGTGTAAGAAGGGTAAGGAAGGATGTGGCCTCAGCTGCATGCCAGCTCCCTTTGCCCCACAGCAACCTCTGGAATGTGAATTGTACCCCAATGTTGGACTTTCCTTGCCTATGCTTTCCTTGAAGTATGGAGGCAGTGGCCATTATTTCTCCTGGTGTCCCCACACAGACCAAGATAAGTCTAAGAGAACACCAACAGTTTCCATTATTACTTCCATTTACTTTGTTTCATATAGCAAAGTCATTCGTTCATTCATTCATTCACTCATTCACCAAATACATATTGTGACTGGCTCTTCCCTATACCTTGACATTTCTGGCTTTTCAGACACATTTTCCTTAAATACTGTACTAGTCACTGATAGCCAAAGAATTATATGCTCTCAAGAGCATCAAGAAACCTCTCTTTTCTTTAAGTATCTGTTGGCCTAGCTTATTGCTGTGTATCTTGGCTTTCCGCTCTATCTAAATAAGTTTACACATCTTGGGTGTGGAGAAGGAAGAGAACAGGAGAGCACTGCAGACTCAGGAAGGAGAAGAAGGATAGGATGAGGAAGTGCAAGGCCAAGGGTCTAGGGCAGGCTTCCCAGTCTTGCCAGCTATTGCTCATGGCCACACCTAGATGGGAAAAGAGACAGAAGAGCTTGCTTTTGTGGATGGAACCTACCTTTCTGGTATGGTTGATGGAGGATTCCTCCCAGGCCACCTTGGAAGTTTGTTGCTATGAAAGCTCCTACTTATCACTGAGAAGCTGAGGCTTTATGAACTCATCACTATAGTTTTAAAATTTTTTATTTTTTGCATATTTTTTTAAATTGGGGTTAAATTTGCCAACATATAACATAACACCAGTGCTCATCCCGTCAACTGCCCCCCTCAGTGCCCATCACCCAGTCACTCCATCCCCACACCCATCTCCCCTTCTGCTACCCCTTGTTCATTTCCCAGAGTTAGGAGTCTCTAATGTTCTGTCTCCCTCACTGATTTTTCCCACTTATTTTCTCTACTTTCCCCTATGATCCCTTTCACTATTTTTCATATTCCCCATATGAGTGAAACCATGTGATGAATGCCTTTCTCTGATTGACTTACTTCACTCAGCCTAATACCCTCCAGTTCCATCCACATTGAAGCAAATGGTGGGTATTCATCATTTCTAACAGCTGAGTAATATTCCAGTGTATACGTAGACCACATCTTCTTTATCCATTCATCTGTCGATGGACACCGAGGTTCCTTCCACAGTTTGGCTATTGTGGACATTGCTGCTAGAAACTTTGGGGTGCAGGTATCTCGGTCTTTCACTGCATCCGTATCTTTGGGGTAAATCCCCAGCAGTGCACTTGCTGGGTCATAGGGTACCTCTATTTTTAATGCTTTGAGGCACCTCCACACACTTTTCTAGAGTGGCTATTCCAGTTCACATTCCCACCAACAGTGCAGGAGGGTTCCCCTTTCTCCACATCCTTTCCAACATCTGTTGTTTCCTGTCTTGTTGATTTTCCCCATTCTCACTGGTGTGAGGTGGGATCTCATTGTGGTTTTGTATTGTATTTCCCTGATGGCAAGGGATACGGAGATTTTTTTCATGTGCATGTTGGCCATGTCTATGTCTTCTTTGGTAAAATTTCTGTTCATGTCTTTTTCCCATTTCATGATTGGATTGTAATACCTATTCTACTAAAGCTATTCTGAAGGATAGAAAGTTATAGAATACTTCCAAACTCATTTTATGAGACCAACATCACCTTAATTCCAAAACCAGACAAAGACCCCACAAAAAAGGAGAATTATAGACAAATATCCCCGATGAACACAAATGCAAAAATTCTCAACAAGATACTAGCCAATAGGATCCAACAGTACATTAAGAAGACGATTCATCATGACCAAGTGATATTTATCCCCAGGATGCAAGGTTGGTTCAACACTCATAAAACAATCAATGTGATAGATCATATCAACAAAAGAAAAATCAGGAACCATATGATCCTCTCAATAGATGCAGAGAAAGCATTTGACAAAATACAGCATCCATTCCTAATCAAAACTCTTCAGAGTGTAGGGATAGAGGGAACATTTCCTTAGCATCTTAAAAACCGTCTATGAAAAGCCCACAGCAAATATCATTCTCAGTAGGCAAAAACTGAGAGCCTTTCCCCTCAGATAAGGAACATGACAGGGATGTCCACTCTCACCACTGCTATTCAACATAGTACTAGAAGTCCTAGCCTCAGCAATCAGACAACAAAAAGAAATAAAAGGCATTTAAATTGGCAAAGAAGAAGTCAAACTCTCTCCACAGATGACATGATACTGTATGTAGAAAACTCAAAAGACTCCACCCCAAAAGTGCTAGAACTCATACAGCAATTTGACAACATGGCAGGATACAAAATCAATGCCAAGAAATCAGGGCATTTCTATACACTAACAATGAGACTGAAGAAAGAGAAATTAAGGAGCCAATCCCATTTATAATTGCACCCCAAAGCATAAGATATCTAGGAATAAACCTAACCAAAGAGGTAAAGGATCTATACCCTAAAAACTACAGAACACTTTTGAAAGAAATTGAGACAAGATGGAAAAATATTCCATGCTCATGGATTGGAAGAGTTAATATTGTGAAAATGTTTATGCTACTCAGGGCAATCTACATGTTCAATGCAATCCCTATCAAAATACCATGGACTTTCTTCAGAGAGTTAGAACAAAGAATCTTAAGATTTGTGTGGAATCAGAAAAAACCCCGAATAGCCAGGGGAATATTGAAAAAGAAAACCATAGCTGGAGGCATCACAATGCTGGATTTCAGGTTGTACAACAAAGCTGTGGTCATCAAGACAGTGTGGTACAGGCACAAAAACAGACACATAGATCGATGGAACAGAATAGAGGATTCAGAAATGGGCCCTCAACTCTATGGTCGACGAATATTCAACAAAGCAGGAAAGACTATCCACTGGAAAAAAGACAGTCTCTTCAAAAATGGTGCTGGGAAAATTGGACAGCCATGTGCAGAAGAATGAAACTAGACCATTCTCTTACACCACACACACAAAGAAACTCAAAATGGATGAAAGATCTAACTGTGAGACAAGAATCCATCAAAATCCTAGAGGGAAACACAGGCAACACCCTTTTTGAACTTGGCCACAGCAAGTTCTTGCAAGATACATCTATGAAGGCAAGGGGGGAAAAAATCAAAAATGAACTATTGGGACTTCATCAAGATAAGAAGCTTTTGCACAGCAAAAGAAACAGTCAACAGAACTAAAAGACAACCTACAGAATGGGAGAAGATATTTGCAAATGACGTATCAGATAAAGGGCTAGTATCCAAGATCTATAAAGAACTTATTAAACTCAACAGTAAGGAAACAAGCAATCCAATTATGAATGGGCAAAAGACATGAACAGAAATTTTACCAAAGAAGACATAGACATGGCCAACATGCACATGAAAAAAATCTCCGCATCCCTTGCCATCAGGGAAATACAATACAAAACCACAATGAGATCCCACCTCACACCAGTGAGAATGGGGAAAATCAACAAGACAGGAAACAACAGATGTTGGAAAGGATGTGGAGAAAGGGGAACCCTCCTGTACTGTTGGTGGGAATGTGAACTGGAATAGCCACTCTAGAAAAGTGTGTGGAGGTGCCTCAAAGCATTAAAAATAGAGGTACCCTATGACCCAGCAAGTGCACTGCTGGGGATTTACCCCAAAGATACGGATGCAGTGAAAGACCGAGATACCTGCACCCCAAAGTTTCTAGCAGCAATTTCCACAATAGCCAAACTGTAGAAGGAGCCTCGGTGTCCATCGACAGATGAATGGATAAAGAAGATGTGGTCTATGTATACACTGGAATATTACTCAGCTGTTAGAGATGACGAATACCCACCATTTGCTTCGATGTGGATGGACCTTGAGGGTATTATGATGAGTGAAGCAAGTCAATCAGAAAAGGACAATCATTATATGGTTTCACTCAAAGGGGAGTATAAAAAATAGTGAAAGGGTGACAAAACATCACTATACTTTGATGTCAAAGAGAGGTCACTGTCACTCATTTCCCCATTGTGGCACTATCTTTAAAATCAGTGTGCCTGGTAACTTGGTCTTGTAGTCCCATTCCAGGGCTGAGAGTCTCTGTCTCGTTGATTCCTGGCTTAACTGGTTGAGAACAATTAATCTGGCCTTGTGAGGACATATCTACTGGCAGGAAACTTATTATTATGGTCATTATTTTATCCACGGCTCGGATAAGGGATAATGGCATGCTGTTAAGGTTTTGGGGGATTGAAACAAGTGTGAGAGGATCCACAATTGTCTTGGAATCAAGACTTACTAATCTTGAAAGACTGGCTAAATGGATCAAAACCTGAAAGATAAAATACTGCATTTTTGGTTAAAAACTCAAAATTGCACAAACACAGATGAGTGGAAGCTGGTGTATGAGCAGTTCACATGGAAAGACTTAGGAGTTTTAGCTCAGGATATATTTATTTATAAGTTCAGTAAATATTAATTGGGTGCCAGGCACTGATCCAGGAGCTGGGGACACAGCAGTGAATAAAGTGACATCATCTTTATGCAGCTTGCATTCTAGTCCTGTAATGCAAAGCGATATATAGTACACACTATGCAAGACAAATAAGTAGGGTTTATGGTATGAGCTGGCTATGGGTGGTAAGAGCAAAGGCAATGGGAAATGTAATGGGGTGCTATTTTAAATGGGGGAGTCAGAGAAGATTGTATGAGGAGGTCACATTTGGCCCATTAGCTGTTTGATGTGGCTGCAAAAAAGCTACTGAAATCTGGGTTCTATGATGAATTAGTTCCACTAATTAGAATGACCTGCCTGGACGCCTCTACCCACCTAAGTTCACCTGACTCCCTCCAGCTGCAGGCTCGGCCCTGCAGGCCCAGCTGGGCCTTTCAGGAAATTACCAAGCCAACTTGCCTGACCTTGGCCTCATTTCAGGAAATCTGCATCTTCTCTACTCTTGTGAGCTATCACCGCCCCCACAACAAAGTCTGTCATGGATCACTTCCAACACTGCACCCCACTATCTGAGACAATGGTGCAGACAGTGGGGGCTAGCTGGATTGTCCCAAGCCCCCATACTGGGGCTGCCCCCTGTGCCCAGATGACCCTGACTTACCCAGCCTGAGCTATTGACTCCCTCACTGTTTCAAAGTGCTCTGCTGGCACTGGCTTCAGAATAAGATTCAAAGGGAACATTTTCTATTTTATTGATGTTCATCTTCCTAAGTTTGCACAGTGTGTGGCGTAAATGCTAATTTTTCTAGGTGGGAAAAAAAGTTTTCTCCCAAACTTCTTGCAATTTTATTAATAATGTAGCAAATGAGACAACATATTCTGAGGGCTGAGTCAATCCCGGGGAGGCAGCCTGGGCCTCCGAGCGGCCGTGTTCTTCCTCCCGCTGACTCCATCTCTCCCTCGGTCTCTCTCTCGGGTGGGTTGCTGAGGCACTGAAGAGCAGAGGGCAGGGGGAATTATGCATGAGCAGAGAGAGGAGACGCTGACCTTCTGTGTTTAAAGGTTAAGGTGATTTCTTGGGAAATGGAACCAACTCACTAATCAGAAGCTGTTCTGAATTTTTCTGCAAAAATTAGACCCTGTGACTCACTTCTCAAGCTCTGTTTGTGAGGATATCCATATCTATATATAAAACAACTAAGCCAAATTCAACCTAAATTTATTAAACACCTACTGTTTTCCCAGTCTTAGGAAGAGTTAGGCTAAAAGGGACACAAGGAAGTAAATCAAAACCCTTGGTCGTCTGTAACACATAAATAGACCTATGCAGTCATCTTTCATCTTCATGCTACTTAAAAGGAGCAAGATAGTTATTCTGGGGATTTAGTTAGCAAACACGATCAGGGCACATTCTACCCCTGCTTTTATGGTCATGTGTTGATGTTAAAGCAATGCTCAGGATGAAGGTCATTGGTGCCATGCGATCTTAGCCAGTAGGTCAAATTGAAGAGAGACACAGGAATGGCTTGGAACTCAAAAGTCACTACACTAGACACTTAAATACAAATAAGATACATCTGCTTTCTAAAAACCAAGCCCAATTAAGATAGAGACCTTTTATGTCTTGCTCTCTGCTATATTCCCAGAACCCACATCAGTGTCTGGCATTTAGTAGAAACATAATGATGTTTGATAAATGAATGAATGAGTTTATAGTAGAGAGGGAGGCAGACATGAATATAAGTGTCATACATGTCTTGCAGTTCTGTGTGTGTATATGTGTGTATGTGTGAGATTAGGGCACAGTGGGACTACTAAAGAGAAAGAAGTTGGTTTTCTCTATTAAGTGGGAACAAGGTATAAGAAAAGACTTCACAAGTATATCAACAAGAATGATTACTTTTAGACAATAGAAATTAACTCTCGAAGCACACAAATGAATTTATTAAAAAATAGGGACCTCACAGAATTTCTAGGAGTGCAGAAATATGAGGCTTGACACTGTGGGATCCAGGAATCATTCTCAAAGTTGTACAACAGAACTGTGTAGTCTAGAGGAGATTCATTGCCCCTTTGCTGGACATAGTCATGGTGGCTTTCATTCTTGACACCACAGTGCTGGGCCCTGGGCACTGACATAGAGCGTGGACATTGCTGTCCTCAGCCCCACCAGAATGAATTCTGTGCTGTGCATCCTTCATACTGCTGGCCATAGGTTCAGAATCTGACTTGGGTTCATCTGACTGGGGAAACTGAGGTCACATCAGGCATCCTGTACCCTAGCTGCAAGGGAAGCTGGGAAAGTGTGCATCTGGTTGGTGTTCTTACAAAGAATTCATGAGGTGAGGAGTTTGTGGAACATGGATGGGTGTTCAAAAGGTAAAGAAGAAAGATGCATGATTGTTACAGTAGCACAGATGGTTCTCGCTTGCCAGGGGATGAAGTTGGAGATGTCTTGGAGATAAATTATGCAGATTTTTGTATTATCTTGTTTAAAAGTTTGGATCCTTCCCCATAAACAGGTAAGAGGCACTAATGGGTTTTAGGCAGGGGTGTGACAGGGTCAGATTTACATTTTAGAAGGCTATCCCAGAAGGCAGGGTGGGGAAAGAGAAAGAGCAGGTGTGTGGGAAGAGGGATGGCAGGAGGTTCTGGTCAGAGCTGAGGAAGAAGAGGAGGCAGTGGAGATAGAAATGGTGAGGCAGGAAGTAGGAGGGACATTATGGAAAGGAGATGAATGGGGCTCTTGAAGGTGAAGCAGAAGCTCTCAAGGAAGACTTGTAGGTTTCTGGCCTGGGTGGACTGGTGAGTGAAGGGAAGGATGAGAGACTCCACTAGAGAGAGGTGAGAGCAAGGGCCCAGTAAAGAGCAAGAGACTAGAAACACCAGAGAGAGATTGCTCATGGGAGAGCGAGCGCTTAGAGAAATGCTTGAGCACAGAGCGAGTTGCCATCTTGAGTCTAGGGGGTTCACTTTTTCCTCAGAGGCCAGGGGAAGAAGGTGAAAGCTGGCTATATATATAGATACACTTTTAGATGTGGGTTCATGGTTTCAGGAAGTTGGGGGAGCTCATGTCTGAGGGATGTACATTTCCCCAGTTCCTTGCCCAGCCTTCCTACATCCTCTATGTGATTATCTCCCTTTTCCTCTTCATCTAGCTCAGAGGTCACCAAACATTGTCTTCAAGGGCCAGATAGTAAATAGCTTTTGCTTGGGGGACCATCAGGTCTCTGCTGGGACTCTAGGGTTGTGAAGCAAAAGCAGCCACAGATGATACATAGACAAAAGTGCCAATAAATTGTATTTATTAAAACTAGCACAACCATGGTTTACTGACCCCAATCTAGCTGATTCCTATTCATCCTGACCCTCCTAGTAGATGTTCTCATTTCCTTCATAGTACTCATCTCAATTCTAGTTATTTTTTGGTTGTGAGCTAAGCATCCCCTTTACTCAGTCTTAGATTTCAGTGGGGGAAGCTGTGCTTTCTTGTCCTCCTGGACCCCAGAGCAGCACACATAAGAACTAGCATGTCTCCTGTGCTTGTCATGCCAGGCACTGCTCTAAATCTTTACATGCATCAAATCACTCACATCATCTAGGAATTCCAATAGAGAGACTCTGCTCTTATTCTCATTTTACAGATAAGGAACCTGAGGCTGAATAACTTGCTTGAAGTCACACCATTGGAAAGTCGAGGGTCAAGATTTAGACAGTCTGGCTCCTCTTGCTAAGTTGCTGGCAAAAAGCAAAGCAAGTGAATTTGAAGTTGAGTTCTTCATCTGGTAGAAAAGGTGCTGGGTGAGGCAGGGTTCACCTGAGGAGGAGGAGGATGGAAACCTAGCAGGGTTGCTGTGAAGGCAAGTGGGAGCTGACTGTAGATAGGTAGTGGCTTTGCCCTGTGGTCCAAGTGAGGACAGAAGACTCATATGGGTGTCATTCTACAAGCTGTGGGCTGCTTTCAGGACAAGTGCAGTGGCCAGTCAAGGGAAGGAGCCAGCTGAGGTCTGGGTTATAGCAAGTTGGGGTTTGCCAGTAGGTTATCTGGGGTCAAAGCAGCAACCTCAAGGCAGTTGCAGCGTGGATCAGATTGCCCCAAAGGAAATACCTGGTTTTGGTGCTTACTAACCAATGTGTTATGTGGACACATGGCCTAACTTATATGGACCTTGATTTTCTTATATACAAAGTGAAGGTGGTAAGGCTGATACTACTGTGTTTTGGTGACAGTTAAGAGAAAATTCATCTGAAGGTGCTGTCAGGTGATAGGAGCTCAATGAATTGGCACTGCTTTCCCTTCTTCTTCTTCTTCCTTCTTCCTTCTTCCTTCTTCCTTCTTCCTTCTTCCTTCTTTCTTCTTTCTTCTTCTTCTTCTTCTTTTTTTTTTTTTTACTGCTTTCCCTTCTGATAACTTTTTGTCCATGAGGCTCCATGAGAGCAATATCTGGTCCAGGCTATTCAAGCCATGCCTTGAGAAGCTACACCTTCCTGTCCGACTGTGTGCTTATGTTTCCTCTCTTTCTGGTCCCAGCAAGTGTTCTCAGTTCTTACCAGCTAGCACCTAATATAGACTACTTCATAGCTATCATGTGCTCTGGACTGATTTTGATGTTGTACTGAGGTGTGTATTTGGGTGTGTGTCCAGAGAAGTGCACGCCATGTGCCCCTGTTTTATGTGGGAGGAGGGGGCACATACTCATATGTATGCATTTGCATATATGTACCTGTCACTCATATTACAACCTTCAATTCCCTGTGGTTAGAGCAAGTTTCTTTCGTGATGTTATTGGTAACAAAAAATACGAAGGCAACTAAAAACAAAAAGGTAGAGCAATGCTGATCAAGTCTTTGGAGAATAGGGATGATGGTGTATAACAAACCCAGGAACCAAATAGGTTGCAAAGAACTTAAAGGACAGATCACATCTGATAAGATCAATTTTAGCACGGGTAAAAGCAAAACAAAGCAAAATATTTTTATTATTATTTTTAGATTATTTATTTATTTATTCATTCATGATAGACATAGAGAGAGGCAGAGACACAGGCAGAGGGAGAAGCAGGCCCCATGCCGGGAGCCCGACACGGGACTCCATCCTGGGGCTCCAGGATTGCGCCCTGGGCCAAAGGCAGGCGCTAAACCGCTGAGCCACCCAGGGATCCCCATATTTTTATTATTTTTTTAAGATTCATATAACAAGTTGTGCAAATTCATGGTAGAAGGAAAAGTACCTAAATACATGATAACTGTTTGGGTGAAGAAGCCCTAGAAGTTTAGTTGACTAAAAACTCCTTATGGGTAAAAGACTGCCTTTGGACCATCCATTCCTCCTGAACCCTTCTATCCAAGCCAATATAGTGATACTGAAGTCATGGGATTCCTGACATGTTTCCTTCCTAAATCATTTTCCCTTGACTAACCATGAATCTGCAGACCCCAAGTAATGAAAATATTTTCTATAATGAAAGATTTCCAGACCCTGTGGAAGTCATGAAGTCTCAAAAGTAACAACGTGACCTTTGGCGGCATTGCTAAGGGTACATGCTTAGACCTTGGAATGATGCCTATCCTATTTGTAGTCTGTACTGGTCAAGCCACACTTGGAAAGTTGCACTCAATTCAGGGTGCCACGTGTATAGAGTGCATTGTGCAACTTGAGTGTATGGGAATGAGTCAGGGAAATCAAGAGGGTTCATGGTGCGACATAATTCTTTATGGATCTCTTGAGTTTCTACCTATCTTCTGAACAAGAGGCATTGACAGCTCGTCCATGCATGCTAGAGATAATTTAGAAAGGAATTTTCTTAGAGTGGAATAAAAAACTCCTGAGGTCCTTCTTGTAATGTACTTTTGAAAGTCAATGATATTCCTCATGTTTAGAAATTCATCAGCTAAGAGACATTATTTTGGATCTTTGGTCTCAGAGTGCTACCTCTTCAACTGAAAATGCTCCTGGAAACTGGGTGTTTTGTCATATATTCCATAACTTATATCAGGACTACTGGCTTGGACCAAAAGAGAGCACAGAGAAGGAGTGAGGGCAGTGTGGGCTGGTAGTACCAATAACTATTCTGTGAACAGGGCCTCAGATCTTTTCCTCTTCCAGTCTTTATAAAATTAACTTCTCCCTTCCCTCTAGCTCTTCACTGAGATTGGTTTGCCTTCCTATTTTATTATCATCAGCAAATAGTAACAGAGTATGTAATGTGTGATATTTGCAGAAGGAATTAATGAAATATAAAATGTAATCTTTGACTTTTATATAATTTAATTCTTTCATTCATTCCACGAACTATTATTGAGAACCTACACTGTGCTAAAATACAAAAATGAATAAACCATACTTCTTGCCTTAAATAATCCACAATTGATTTGGGAAGACAAGATCAAGACACAGGAAAAAATGTCAAAAAATGAGGCTATAGGATGAGTAGATGATGGGATACAAGTTCATGACTTCTGCATATTCGCAGACATTCTTTCCAGAACTCTAAAGAGAATCACACGCTTAGGACCCCTACCCCTTCTTCCCATGCAGTAAAAGAAGAAAGAAAGCCTCATGGGCTGGGGGAGGAAGGGCAGCTTTCTGGGGAGGGGCCAAAGAGCATGATGCTGGAGTAGCTTTGGAATGGGAAGGCGAAAAAAAAAAAAAAAGTAATGGGAAGGCAATTGATAAAAGAGGGTTTTAATAAATATTACTACAAACTATGCGTTGGAAGACCTTTTCATGCCCTTTGAGAGATGTGAGTAGAGAATAAAATTCCTTTTTAATTACTTTGGGCAGTTGAAATGTTCCTTCATGAAATCAGCCCCACTCTGAGACAAAACCTTCTGGTTACAAGTAATGTGAATAATGCTGAACCAGTATTGTTATGGAAGACTTCACTGTGGAGATACACTGGAGCTTGATTTCTGAGGCTGGGTTGGAAAAGGCAGACAGGTGGAGGGTAAAGAGAAGGCATCACATGGTAGAGGGCAGAGGGATGGTGTGTGGAAACAATAGTGAATGTGCTAGAGAGGAAAAGCTGAGTGCATCTCCAGAGGCCAGCGGAGAGGCCCAGGTAAAGAAGAGTTTAGGGGTACCAATCCAGTTCACTGGCTTCTCTGGGAGCTGTCTTCCATCCACCAAGACTTTCCTCTGTATTTCCTATAATTCATTGTCTACAGACATTCAGAGTCTATCCAGGGCATGCAGTAAGGGTGTGACCCCTCCTATCTCCCTTCTGATGAAATCCTACTGCTCTAAATTTCTCCATCTGTGGTCCTGGCTAAAAGAGTGCTTGCACCCTGTTTTCACTCATATGAGGCTTTGGGTTTCACATTCAGGGCCATTTCCTAGATGGCTAAGACAGGATTGCAGATACACAAATGAATAAAATATTTATGATGGACCTGAGAGGCTAGTTTAATCACCTACATCTCTTTTCCTCTTGTGTATTAATTAATCCTGATAAATCCCCCTACCTCTTTTTTTTTTTTTCCCCTGCTGCAACCAAATTGCTCAAGAAGGCACGTTTGTGGAAGACAGGCTGAGGGGGTATTTCAGGAGAATCTTCAAAGAATAAGCCCTAAATATTTCAGATGGAGCAATGCGTGTAGCAGATCTATCATCAGAGAATACAATTTTGTTGACTTCATGAGAAACATCCATTTTTATGGACCTTAAAACTGCCCTGAACTCACTCTGGTCTCTGTGACCTCCTCTGTTATGACAAATCCAGCAGGATGGGTCAGGTTGGAATCCATCAAAATGAAACCCTAAGCTCTACCATCAGTACCTACTAAGTCATAACCAAATTGTCTGGATATTTTATGCTAGAGGATGAAGAAAAAATGGGAAGAGGTGTCAGGAATTATGACCCCCTTTCAAACCTCTGGCAACTCCAATAAATCCTTTTCTGTAGTTAGACAATGAGTTTTACCCTGAAGATGAAGAAAACTCAATACCAGCATCATCTATCCACCACGGGGATGGGCTGCTGCTGCAGAATCCTAGAGAACTTTACCTCTGTCTGTCCTTCTCATTTACATTCACCTAATTTCCAGAGTAGCCTCTGATTTAGTTTTCTTACTCTTATTCAGCTCTTGTATAATGAATAAGATTTAATAATATGCATAATGCAACATAATTTCTGACATCCATTTCCAGGAATAAAAGACTCTGATTTAGGAGGCAATGTCTTAGTCTGTTTGGGCTGCTATAACAAAATACCACAGACTTGGTAGCTTATAAACAACATAAATTTGTTTCTTAGAGTTCTAGGGGCTGGGAGGTCCAAGATCAAGGCACCAGGGTGGCCTCATTTGGTAAAGGCCCTCCTCCCTGGGGCCTCTCACTGTGGTGCTTCCTCACTGTGTCTTCCCATGGTGGAAGGGGCTGGGGATTTCTCTGGAGTCTTTGATAAGGCACTAATCCCATCAATTAGTATTCTTCTCTCATGACTAAGAACTTCCAAAGGCCTCATCTCTTAATGTCGTCATCTTTGCGGGTTAAGATTTCAACATGGTTTTTGGTGGGACATAATCATTCAGACCATAAAAGGCAAATAATAGTGGTAGGAAGACATTGAGGGAGACAGTAACAACCCTCTAACTTCCAGGTTCTCCAACTATGGTGAAAGAGACCTGGGGGTCTGGCAAAGTACAGTGTGCATGTAAAAGGACATCTATTTCAGTCTATGTGTGGGCACATGATGGGAGAAGCGGCAGAGAGAAGCAGGGCCCACAGCACAGAGGACATTTTATGCCAGTAAATCTCAAGCTAGGCTGCTCATGAAAATCTCCTGAGATTTTAAGAAATACCATTGTCAAGTCCTATTTCAAACTGATGTATTTTTAATAATTTATGTCTTAGGGTGAATTAATTCAATTAGATTGCTTTCCCTCTAAACTTTGGTTGAGACAACTGAATAAATAGAAGTTTTGTTTGGGGGAGTTAATTAACCTTGAAGCATGGATTAATTAATTAATTAAGCAACCATTTGTGGGTTGTTTTTCTGGGCACTGTACAAGAATGAGATAGGGAAGTCTTTGCCCCTTTCTTTGAAGAGCTTACCACCAATAGAGAAGATATGCAAATAAACAGATATTTTACAATACTGCTCTTGCTCAGAAAGTTTTCTAGTCAGAGAGATCTCTGATTCCTTCCAGCATCTTGTGTTTTATATATTTTTATCTTTGGCTCTTACAAAGGCTGGAGAGAACCTGGAGATATATTTTGGAAGAGTCTGGTTTTTTTTTTTTTTTTTTTACTAGTTTCTTCTAACAGCTGACATGGGCTTGTCAGATGCATTTAAAGGGCTGCAGTAGAGGGGTACTAATTGTCACATGTATAACATTGTTTCTTTGGGAAAATGCATTTTGCATTAGGAAAGGAAATAAGGTGGAAACCAAAGACATTTAGATTCATATAAAAATGGGGGCATTATTGATGCTTTTCTTTTGCTTCATCTAGTAAATGGAATGACAAGGTACCAACGTGATGTGATTACTTGAATTTTCTGCTTACGGGCAAGGAAAGGAAAACTCTTATTATTTCAATTACCATTGGAAATATTTCAAGAATATGTTCATCTGCTTTTCTGCCTTGGTGATAGAGTATAATGGATATAATGGAATATTTGTTTCCCTGAACTTCAATAGCTTTGCATTTTGATGTTTTAATCACACATCTCCTTGTGTTATTTAATAATTATATCACTATGGATCTTATCTCCCTGTTATGGTATGAATGTTTGTGCCCTCCCCACATTCATGTTGAAATTTGGACCCCCAAAGGTAATGGCATTAGTAGGTGTGGCCTTTGATGGTAGTTTGGTCTAAGGTGGAGTCCTCATGAATGGGATTAGTGCTCTGAGGAAAGAGGTCCCACAGAGCTCCCAGCTCCTTTCACCATGTAGGATGTGATGGGACTCTGGAGAGGGCCCTCACCTGACCATGCTGGCATCATGATACTGGACTTTCAGCCTCCAGAACTGTGAGAAATAAATTTCTACTGGTTATAAGTCATCCAGTCTGTGGTATTTTGTTACAGTAACCTGAACAGACTAAGACAGCTGCTTTAGTGTCTGACAAGTAAGGTGCCATGGATGCTTGCCTGAAGGGTTGGAGATCAACAAAAGAGGGTAGATCTAATGCATTAAGAATAGAAGTGGCAACACATGAGAAATAGAAATTCCTTGTCAAGGCATGGGGCAAGCCCGTTTGAAGTAAGTTTATCAACTGATTAAATGTGTGTTTCTCTCCCATTTGAATCCTAGTCTCTGATATCTGAAGAGAAAGGAGCACCTGAGAGCTCCTTAATTTGATGGATGCATATTAGTGACCTTCGGAGACCAGTCATTGTGCAGTTATGACCCAGCTGGGAGGCGCCACTTCCTGTCTGGGGAGTAGTTCCCTTGCTTCAGCTCCCTCTCTTCCTGATGAGCACCAGTGCTGGCAAAGGTTGGACTTAGCACTAAGCCTAGACTTGGGAATGTGTAGAGAGGAAGATTTATTGTGGAAGAAATGTTTTTAATGTAAACTCAGTATTTTAGTTAAGCATTGTTTTTCTGCACAAGGCAAGACAATACTCATGTAACCAATATCCACAAGTGTAATGACTATACAACTAATCCATGCTAGAGGACACATTGTTCAAGGCTCAGAAAGTGTAAGCTATGTGTGGACTCAATGCACGCACAGACAATACATTTTCTCTCTAGGATGAGCACGGGTGAGTTATCTTTGGGGCATAGGCAAGAGTCACATTGTGGTCTGGCCTTTGCTTGCTAATGGGTTTGTCTTTCCTTGAAAGAAGGCTTTAGCTGTTCAGTTTAGTTTTGTTTATTTGAGATGTTGTGTTCGAACTTTGCCTGCATGCCTAGAGGCTAGAAGGCCGTGGAAAACTTGTGTATCTAACTCCAAAAGCACAATCACATCCACTCAGACATGGGCACCTAGGGAACATTTTTTTTACTCCAAGAAGCAGCTTAGGTTGGAAAAGAAAGCTTTTTCCAACTTTGAAAACATGAAAAAGAAAAAAAATGTTTAGAGATGAAAATTCATAAAACAAAATCATTTATCCAAAAACATAACAAAATTTCCAGCAGGATGTTATGGGTAAATTGACCTTTGTAGTAGTTTCATTTCAAATTTATGTGTCCCTTACAAAGTTGCCTCCTTGTTTTAGTTTTTGTTAAATCAAGAATATGGTTTATCCTCATATGATTTAAGTGATATTGATTGGAACTTTCAATTGTATTGAATGACTATTGTGGCAAACGGAGAGAGGGCATCAAGAAAATCTGTTGGTAGTACTCAAAAGGATTAGCTCTTCTGTCTCAACCACAGTGCCTAAAGAACAACATTCTAAGTTAATAATAATAAAAAAGATGCATTCTCTCCTAAGGTATTTCAAATAGTTTATAGTTTATGAGAATACAGATTACTCTGTAAAGGGATTGTCTAGTGACTGGAGTTTCACAGAAAGAAAAGCTAAAGTATAAAGAAAAATAGATTTGGGGTTTCATAATGTAGGAAATATGGGAAAGATTAAATCCAGTTTTTGAGAGGTCAAGCAAATCAACATATTTAGCATACGAAAGCAACCAGTGATAAAATATCTTATGTTTTATGGGTTTGGTACAATGCCCAGCAAACTAAATGTGCTTAATAAATTTTAAATGATATCAACAATATTCCCTTGTTGCTTATAGAGAGTTCATGTCCTCACTTTGGGAGGCTTTATTAACCCTTTAGGTATGGTTACTTGATTGAGGGGACAGGGTTCACTGAAAAGCAGCAGGGGTGGAAATGATGCCTCTCCCCACCATGAACAGATGTCTCACGTCTCATTGGGATAATCGATTCTAATATTATTAAGCACAAGCCTAATAAATCTGCCCTTGTATTTTTCTGATACAAATACAATATACCTACCACTGCTCAATATCTTTCATATGTGAGGTAATAAAACTGATCCAATATGAAATCTTGTACTTTACATGTAAATTGGATTGCTATGGGCCATTAGACTCTTTACATAAACAATATATTTTGTTTAAAAGAAAACTGTGCTCAGTTTCACATTCTGAAAGTTCATAATGTGCAAAACCACATTAGCAGAGTAAATGGTGTCGGGAAGGAATCTGGCATGGCCAACAGAGGCATAAAGGAGAATGGGGACTTCACTTACAGTAAAGCAACTTTCCTCTCATGGGTGGTCTGAACAAGATGGCTGCCAACAGGTGAACGCTCACTAGTACCGGTGTCGTTAAAAACCTTAATTCCAGAATCATTCTCTAAACCCAGGGCTGAGGCAGAGAAGCCTAACCAGAGCAGCAAATTATTTGCCTCTCCAAGAAGACAGCCATTGCTGCACAGAAAGGTGATGACATTTTGAGGCCAAGGCTGGCAATATAATATGATGTCACAGTATCCATTTTTGATATTAGATAATGGCCTTCATTCTGATAGGTCAGTATCTCATTCCTTGGCTTATTTATCTCCATTATGTACAAAATCTGCAAACCAGAACTCACAGACAAACCTTACCCAAGTGTACTGCAATATTTGCATCTTGGCCTCCTTTGCAACGCGGATCCTTGTGCTCTGCCACAGCTGTCAGAGTAATGGCTTTTTTTCCCTTTTTATCTGGGTTGGCTTTATTCCCAGATTCCAAATGAAAGAGACAGCATTTTACTTGACCACCCCATTCCAACCGTTAAATACTGTGCCTTCAGGCTCTGATGCTCTAATGGTCGATTAAAGTTGATAACAGTCTGTCCAATTTCCATTTTTTAACATTCAGCCTGCTGAAATTGTAATATTGTGAAAATCTGAAGTCTACAGGACCTGCCTGAGAATCTGTCTGGATGTCAACACATACTAATAAACAAGGGGGGAAAAGTAATGCCAACAGGTCTCAGTGTTTGCAGAATTTGGGTTAGCTATGTAGCCTGGCCAGTTTGTGTAGAGTAGGAGTGGACGATAGATCAACCAGTCTATCAAACAGGATATAGAGTAGAGCCACTCATGGGGTAGTTTATGGCTGCAGAAGGCAAACATCCTCAAAAATTCTTTAAGCCACCAAACCGCGTATACATTCCATTCCTACCTGCCTCACCAAGTGCTCTGCCCTTCTTGGTCTTATTAAAAGCCTTCCTTAACTTGTTTGGCAGACACATAACTCATAGTTCCTAGACTTTGTTGTTAGGGCTGAAGGGTCACAAAAGTACAAATCTAATTGAGGTATTTTCAGAAATCTGATTTCTCAGGGGATCAGAATAAAATAGTTTGAAATAATCTCTTTTTCAAACCAACATTGGTCTTTCTTGAGCCTTAGAAAAACAGGACTAAAACCAGGAATTCTGAGATAGATTTGTAGACCGGTAGAATTTTGAGATAAGTGTTTTGATACTAGTCTTCTAAGTGATGGAAAAAAAATGTCACAATGAGACATACTCCCTGTATGTGTAATATGCAGACTCTATTCAGTTCCTCTTGTTGGACTAGTCAGCTTGCCTTTCTTAGCCGCACTTGGTTTCTTTTCTGAACGTGAACGATCTCCCAGAGCTCTCATCTTTGGTAGGCTGGTCTCATTTTTTCCAATCAAATACTCGGCTCTAGGATGCTTTTTTCATGTTGGGGAAGCAATTGCCCATTTTCTGAGTCTTTGCTGCAAAAGTAAGTGCGGATGAGTCCTTCGGACTCGGAAATTTATCACTGTCGATAAATATGACATTTCCAGGAATGTGGTTTCAATCTCCTTTTTTTTCCTAAGCAGGCTGAAATGAAGACTGGAGAACTCAAAGGGTCAAATATATAGTTCCCCATGTTATTACCACATCATAGAGCCTGTGCTTACTTTTTTAGACAAATAACCCTTTTGTCTAAAAATATGGAAATCATTGCTTAAAAAAGGATTCATTCCAACCCTATCCAACAATTTGAACACTAACTCTTGTCCACTTTATCTCTGTCATGGTAGGGTGGGAAGAGGGCTTCTCTTCAAGGAAAGGGAACATTCATAGTTTTCTCATATGCAACAACATAAAAGAACATGTAGAAATTTAACATAAAAAATTGATGTGACTCCAGAATTTTTTTCTCCTGTTTTTGGGTGTGGTGGCATCAAGCCTGCCCCATAGCACATATGCAATGATGGCATTTATCTTTATTCTTTTTCTCCATATTACTGAGGATGTGGGTGCTTAATGTTTATTGCTGAAATGCTTTTGAATTCTGGGAAGCCCATGCTTCAGACAATGTGTGTGAATTAAAGGGGAGAGAAATACTCCATCTTCCAGGACTGTCTTCATTTCCCAGAATTAGCTATTGATGTTTGCCTGGTAGAAGCTTTCGGTCACAAACTTTCTGCTTCAAAAATCCATTTCTATTTACATGTTTGCCCCAGTCTCATCAATTTTCTTCTGCCTTTCCTGAAATCCATGAAAAATCCTTGCATGTTAAATGATGATGATGATGATGATGATGATGATGATGATGATGGCAGCAACTAACACATAGCACGTTATCATGTTTTCCAACTGGTTTACAAGGGTTTACTTATTTAATCCTCATGACAGTGTTGTAGATACCTCCTCATTAAACATGAAAAAGCCGAGGAATGGATTGGTTACATAACTTACCCAAGGTCATATAGCAAGTAAGAGATCATGTGAGAGTTCAACTCAGGACAAATGACTTGAGAGTTTTCTGCTTAATTTATCCTGTGGGTGAATATATTCATTTGCTTAGGTTGCTGTAACAAAGAACACAGCTTGGGTGGCTTAACAGAAATCAATTTTTTAAGGCAAGAGTTCCGAGATTCAGGTGGTAGATTTGGTTTCTTTTCTGTCCTTTGCTTATGGACTGCCACCTTCTTCCCGTATCCTCAAGTGATCTTTCCAATGTGCATGCTCATCTCTGGTATCTTATTGTCTGTCCAAATTTTCTTCTCTTATAATAACACCAGTCAACTGGTTTAGAGCCCACCCAAACTGTCTCTTCATTTTAAGTGAATCACCTCTTTAAAGGCTCTATCTCCAATTTAGACCATAACAGTGCACTTCCAAAGATGTGTT
This sequence comes from Vulpes lagopus, assembly GCF_018345385.1. Lineage (NCBI taxonomy): Eukaryota > Metazoa > Chordata > Mammalia > Carnivora > Canidae > Vulpes > Vulpes lagopus. The sequence goes on from NC_054828.1 coordinate 116,013,322, forward strand.
TCCCTGGCCTTTGAGTCTTCTGTCTTGCTTCATCATTGGGTATCTATTTTCCTCCCTCTATACTTGGCACTCTACTTTGATAGCATGTCCAGACCTTCTACCCAAAGAGGCACATACTCGGCAGACTTTGTCCCACCTGAAAATTATACTAAATCTCAGTTAAGAATCTATTTCCATTGTCTGCAATGTCTGGAATGAGGTGTTGCCTAGAGCCTGCTGTTGGCATTACTGAGTGATTCTTGGGTCTTCTTTGTACCTCTGAGTTGTGATATTTCCTCAGTTTCTGTTGGGCATGCTCAGTTGTGAGGTCTTAATCCTCAGTTTTCTGATTATCCCTCCACATTCCTTATAGGATGTGAGCCCTGGTTTTAGGATTAACTTTGTGTTCTGCTACTTTAAGGAGTTCAAAACCCCTCAGTCTACATTAATCTCTGAAGTGTCTTCCAAAGCTCTACAAGGTGATGCTTGATAATGCAAAGTGGGAAAGAACATTACAATAAAAGGTTGGAAGCAAATAGAAAATTAGAATAATAATTGGAAGAAAGCAAAAAAAGTCTGTTATACATATAATGTGTTATGGATTGTATAATTTATAGGAAAGTGCTTGAAAATACTTCAGTGCTCTCTGGTGGGAGGTGGCATTGTTATTATAATTGTTGTATTTGTTTTATTATTCTTAACCACAATTCTGGTTTCTGTCAAAGTTGAACATAGAAATGAATCAGTAGGTGGATTGGAAATCTGGAAGGCTAGGGTGCTGTGGAACACCTGTGAATGGGGAAACTGTCTTCTTGGGGCTCTTACCTGTCCAGTAAGCATCCTGAAGATCAAGGGAACATTCAGCCCAGCTTCCTAGAGGAGCAATTGGATGTTGAAGTAAAAGGTCTGTCTGTGCTGTAAATAGAAGGAAAGGGCCAATTCCCAAATCAAGACCAAGCAAGATTTGTTCAAACTGTGGGGAAATAATACAGGCCACCAAAACACAGAACAATTCCAACCTGGCAAAGGAGTTAGAATCAGAAACACTCTTGCAAATATAGCAGAGAAAGAGGCGAGGCTAGAGAAAAAATAGGCCAAGTAATAAGTGCGAAAGGGGATTGAAGCTAGTAATGACTCAAAAACGGCTGAGCTGCCAAACCTATTTAAAAATCCTCTTAAAAACAGAAGCAGAGAAGAAAAGGAACATGGACACAAGTGGCAAAGGGATGACCTTGAAGAATAATTAAACCAAAACCAAGTGAGGGGCTATTTTGCAGCTCAGAACATAGGAAAAGCAGTGTGACATGGCAGGATTCCGAAGGCATTAAGGGAGCCTGTGCTCCTAAGCTAATTAGTTCACACACTTACAGTTATTTTGGGGAAAAGTGATAGGGTCTAAAGATGCTAAGAAGAGAAGGGAATATAAAAGGTGATTTCAATCTTAAACCAAAACAGAAGTCTTATGGAAATGCAGTTCAGTACAGCTGATGTCAACATGCAATGGGGCCTGTGAAGGAGGGACCCCGGCATCCAGAGGGTAATGGGATCATTGGCAGGAACCATGATTGATTTTTTTTAAGAACAAAGCAGGCCCAACAATCGATTTTTTTCTTGTGCACAGGAATTGGCCCAATTTTAAAAGATAGCATAAATCTTTGAACTTTACTCATGCATTTGGCACCAGGGTTCATATTATTTATTTCAAACCTGGGGCAGGTTGGCTGTATGGGCCCTTGCCACATGGATTGAGAGTGGCCAGAAGACCAAGGCAAAGGAGGGGGCAGATGGCAGTTTATCCAGCTCGTAGTTGGGTGAGGAGTAAATCATTCAAGTTAATGAAGCCTTCAGGTGATTCTCAATTGAAGGATTCTCATATTTCCCTCAGAATGTGAAGTCTTACACAATAAGATTTGAAAATTGTAAGATGAGGTTTGGCTGAGGGCAAAACTGGATATGGTTTTAGTAATATAACTCAGTTTGAAAAGATTCTTGCCTTGGATGATTGACCAGACTATATGAATTCTCATGTTCATTACATTTTGGGTATTTTATAATTCTAAGAATAGTGGTAATTTTGAACATGAGAGAAAGCAGGCAGGCTGACAACCAGAGGTTCAGTTGGAATCCCAAGGAAAGACAGTTATCCCAGGGTAGTGAGGGTCACAGACCCTTCGATGTTGTTTCTTCATCTATGCTTTGCTTCATTCTAACATTGAATATGCTGTTTCTATTGCCCCAGCCTTTTTTGAACCTTGCACTTTTCATCCCATAACCTATAACTCATCTGATTCCTGAGTACCCCCATTGTTATTCCTAATTTGAGCCTAGGTATATTTTAGGTAGAATCCGTACTGTAAAAATGCAGAGTAGGCAAATGTCAAGGATATAGAGATCAAGAGGAATACATAATCTAGTACTTTTATGACTTAATTCAGAAATCCTTGTGGGCAAAGGTATATAAGTCTGTATGATTATGTATGGATAGAATGAAAAAAATAAAATTCAGGATATAATATCTTGAGATTCCTGCTTATAATGTTTAAAAATTACAATATGAATACGAAAAGGAAAAAAGATTTTTTGGGCAGTGAAAATACTCTGTATGATTTATAATGATGGATACATGTCATTACACATTTGTTTGGATCCATAGAACGTGCACCACCAAGAGTGAACCCTGTTGTAAGCTATGGACTCTTCATGACTATGATGTATCAATGAAGGTTCATTGATTCTCTGGCACATGGTTTTGATAGTGGGGGAGGCTGTGACATGTAGAGCCAGGGGTGTATGGGAAATCTCTGTACCTTCTCAATTTTACTGTGAATCTAAAACTTCTGTAAAAATAAAGCCTATTCAAAAAAAAGAAAAAGGAATCAACTTTGATAAAACGAAGGACAGGCTAATAGATCATATAGAAGGTCTTGGCTCATGATCCTCCTGAAAGTCCTCTCCTTATATGATTTAATTGCTCTTGAAGCCTCTAGCACAGGATCTTTTCCATTTTATAGATGAGACTATTGAAACACAAGTCAAGGGATTTCCAGTTTTAGCTTCTACATGTAAAGAGCTTGGAAGTAATCATTCCCATCCTTACAACAAGAAAAAAGCTGGAAAAAAATATCACTGACTTTTCTTAGAACATTAGAGAATGATGTTGTAGAGTAACCATCACTTCAAAATCTGGGGAGACAGATAAATACAGAAAAATCACACTGAAATATTCTTACCTGGAACAAAGGTAAAATAAAATTCTTTATATTTCTTATCCTTAATTGATCTAGAAGATAGCTGTTGAAGTAATTGTAGTAATAATTTATTTGTATAACTATGTGATTGTATGATTTGGCTTATGGATAAGTAAAATGAATAACAACATTCTCATAAGAGATAGAGAGCAGCATTTCTGATATTTATAAGGCACTTTTACTAAACATGAAGCAATGCAACTATTATTTGAGGGTGGGCCTAGATTAATTAAAAGTGTGTATTTCAAATTCTAGGACAAAGATTAAGTTTTTAAAAATAGTTGATATGCAAAGAGAGGAGAGAATATGAATTCATGTAAAATGCTCAGTTAAAACCAGAGAAAGCATAAAAGAGGTGTGAAAAATAAACAAGTGCAATGAATAAAAACAGATACAAATATAATAGATATTAATTGAACTATATCAATAATCACTTTAGTGTGAATGGTCTAATTATACTAAATAACAAATAGAAATTGCCAGAATGAGTAAAAAAAAAATAAGACCCAACTATATTTTGTCTACAAAACAGCCACTTTAAATGCAGTGACTCAGATATGTTAAAAGTAAAGAGATGGAGAACAATATACCATGCCAACATTAATCAAAAGCTAGCTGGAGTAGCTATATTAATTTCAGACAAACCAGACTTCAGAACAAGGAAAATTATTAGCAATGAAGAGGCACATTATATAATAATAAAGGGGTCAATTCTTTAAGAAGACATAACAATCCTTAATGTATATTTAACTAACCAAAGAGTGCCAAAATACATGAGGCAAGACTGACACAACTTCAAGGAGAAATGGGAAAATACATTACTATAGTTGGAGACTTGCAGTAATTGATAGACAAAGCAGGCTGAAAATCAGTTAGGCTCTAATCAACCTGAACAGCACTATCAATCAACTTGATCTAATTGACATTTATAGAATATTCCATCCCATAATGATAGAATGCATATTTTTTTTCAAGCTTACATGGATCATTCACCAAAATAGACTTCTTTCTGGTATGCAAAATACATCTTAGCAAATTTAAAATAATAGAAATCATATTATGTTCTTAGACCATAATGAAATTAAATTGGAGATCAATAACCAAAATAACTGGAAAATACTCAAATATTTGGATATGAAATAAAAACACTTCTAAATAACACATGAATGAAAGAAAAAGTCTCAGGAGAAATGAAACATTGTTTTGAACTCAATGAAAATGAAAATAAAATCAAAATTTGTAGGATGCAGTGAAGGCAGTGCTTAGAGGGAAATGTATAGCTTTAAGTGCATATATTAGAAAATAAAATCTTAAATAAATCTTAAATCACCTTAGAAAACTAGAGGAAAAAAAGCAATTTAAACCTAAAATAAGCATAAAAATAACTAATAAAAATAAGAGCAAATGTCAATACAATTGAAAATAGGAAAACAATAGCAAAAAAATCAATGAACCAAAAATTGGTTCTTTGAAATGTTAATAAATTGAATAACATCTAGTCATACTAACCAGGAAAAAAGAGAGAAGACACAAAATTTCCAAAATTAGAAATAAAAGTTATCACTACTGAGTTAATGGACATTAAAAGGATAATAAAGACATACCATGTGTAACTCTATGCTCACAACATTGATAATTTAGTTTAATTGGTCAATTCCTTGAAAGATACAAACTGCCAAACTCTTATGAGGATAGATTGTATGAACAGCCTTAAATTTCTTAGAGAAATTAAATCAATAATTAATAACTTAAGAAAAAAGTACCAGTTCTAGTTCCAGGTGCTTTCATTGGTAAATTGTGCCATGCATTTAAGGAAGACATGACACTACTTTTCAACAATCTTTTCCAGGAAAATAGAAACAGAAAGAATACTTCTTGACCATTTTATGATGCCAGCATTAATCTAATAACAAAACTAGATAAGGATATTATAAGAAAGGAAAGCTATATCAACATAGAAATAAAAGTCCTCAATAAAATTTTAGTTAATTGAATCAACATTGTATAAAAAGAGTTATACACCACAAGCAAATAGTATTTATTTCAGGTATGCAAGGCTAACTCAACATTAGAAAAATCAATCAATGTAATCCATCATGTTAACAGGTAAGGAAGAAAATCATATGATAGTATTGACTGTACAGAAAAAGCATTTGACAAAGCGTAACGCCAATTCATGTTAAAAACGCTCAACAAACTGGGATTAGAGGGGAATTTCCTCAATTTGATAAAGAATATTTATAAAAAACTGACAATTGACAGTATTATATTTAATGGTGAGAGAATTTCCCCCCAGGATCAGAACAAGTCAAGGATATCTCTCGTCACTCCTACTCAACATTATATGGAATCTAAACTAATACCATGAGACAAGAAAAGGAAATAAAGTTTTAAAGATTGGGCATGAAGAAATAAAATTGTCTTTGTTTAGAGATGACATGATTGTCTATACAGAAGTTCCAAAGAATCAAAAAGCTAATAAACAAGCCAAATCTCCTTAAACTAATGAGTATGGCAAGGTCATAGGACACAAGTTAATATATAAAAGTCAAACGTTTTCCTATATACCAATTCAACTTAACAAAATTGAAATTCAGATTAAAAATATAATTTACAATAACGGCCCAAAATGAAATGCTTAGGTATAAATCTAACAAGATATGTACAAGAACCATATAAAACTACAAAATTTGATATATGAAAAGATATTTTAGAAAAAAATAGAAAAGATATTCTGTGTTCATGACTTGGAAACGTGTCATGAGACATATTAAGGAGAGATCTGGGACCAAAGCCTCTGTTTTCAGATCCTCAAACTAAAAAAGAACTTTAATTTGAAGGCCTGAATTTTGATGTCTTCTTAATAAGAAGAATTTAAAAAAATTAGCCAAGTTGATTAACTGTCTAATTTGTTATCTTTGGTTTTAGAAGACAATGCATGTTCATAGTGATAAATTCGAATGGTATAAAAGATTAGGAAAAGTACGTTTTTCTTTATTCCAAGAAGCAATTATGGCTATCAATTTATGGTATAAGTTTCCAGAAATGCTCTAATCATACACTATTTTCAGGAGGTAAATCAGAACTTGTAGCTCAATATGTAAAGGAGAATGTTGACTATTCTATTTGTAAAATCTTCATAAACCATCATTTGTGGAAACTTTATCTTTCTAGTTTGCATTGTTTTAATTTTTTATGATGAATACTTACTGATATCATAGTTAACTAATAGATGCAAATTTTCTGGTTAACAAAACATTTCAGGTTTCTACTACCTTCTATTCCTTTTGGGCAAATAATTCAGGAACAGGGTCAGAGTTGGTGAGATATTTTCTGTTCTTTTTGAGCGTGCATTGAGTATGAGTATGTACGTAGAATTTGGAAAGGAGGAAAGATCTAGAAAAGATGAAAGCAGGAGAGTAGAAAAGCCTTTCTCTTTTTATGTGTCTCTAAGTCCTCCAGGACTGTTTAGGAGTGTGCAAAGGAGTGTTCCCAGGTTATAGGATCTTTCCTGTGGATATCACTATTCTGAAAACCCTTTAGCAGCAGCAATCACAGCCTTATACTGAAGCAGGCCTTTAAATCCTGGGTCTGTGGTTTAGAGGTATGAACCGTGCAATTTTTCCAGGGTCCAACTGTGGATAGGGAAGCTCTGTATCTTTACAAAGATCTCTCTGTCTCCCTATTTGAGTCTCTTAATCTTCTTTGTTAGCAAAGTCAGCATGAAGTGAGAAGGGGAATGTGCACAAAACACATTTATGCATTCATCATCATCATCATCAATAGTTGGCCCTTATTAACAACAGTTGTCTTCTTTTCCACATTTTGCATTTCTTGCAAGTTGTCACAAACATATCACACTTTGGAAAGCAAGTTGCATGCTATTTTAATGAACTTAGAAATTTGTGCAATAGGCAAGAGTTTGATATGCAAGAGTGAACACTTTGATGACACTGTGCATGACAGTTCTCTTGACCAATATCATATATGAAGACTTCTGGGCATCCCATGTGCTCTGAGATTAAAGCTAACAGGAATCCTCTCTCTGAGTCATAGCACAGGCATTAGAGTGGGGCCCTATGGTGAGGTTAGGGCTGAAACTTGGGTTTGGAGGAGAGAAGGACATGAGGATTTGGAGAAAAACTTAAAATTTAGGAAGGGAGGCAGAACATTTGAATAACCTTAAAAGCATTATTTTAGGAAAAATCAAATAATACATCAACATCAGGGAGTGCCTCAAATGGTATAGGAACCCGTATGGGTGCAGACGGAAGCGATGGGGGCGCAGTTGGAAGATACCACACTTGCACAGGGTGTCCAGGAGAACCTTTCAACTGTGAGTGGCAGGCTGTCTCTAATTCACCATCTGGAGGTTTCATGTAGCAAGGTCACATTCCCAAATGCTTTGCTTTTGGAGTCCAGCCAGATACAGCCACTAGCTTTGCTCAGAATTTACTGGATGCCCTGTCTGAGATCCTTTGGCTTAGTGACATTTCCCTGTAATGTGGCACGCGATGTCTGTATAGTCAAGTGCAGCCCACTGACATGAACTCCTGGGGGAATCTGGTGGTTCTGGTGTTTACCCCTTAATGACTTGAAAAATAGCATGTCTTTCTTTCTGGGCAATACTGGTTCTCATCTTTCCAGTGCTCTTGTGTTGGTGAAGATGATACAATTGTTATTTTTGGTTCTCATCATTTCTCAGTGGAGTCATTGTTGTGTTTTTGATGCCCTGTGAAGAACACCTTGGATTGCTCTGAAAAAGCATTAGCTGAGGCCAGTTGTCCATCAAATCTGCAGATGTGTACAAGGGCAGACTGGGTGAGTCAGATGCTTCCCATCACCAAATGAATCACTTGGAAACCTTATTAGGAACTTTCCAGTGACAGGCTCAAATATATTTACTTGACATTACTAGGTTCTTTTAACTTTAGCTTGCTCATCTCAGAAAGTAGGAGGGTGATGCTGGGTGCTGCCAGCTGTCTTTGTCTGCTCTGGGGAGCACATAGTCATGGAAATGTGAATTTGTTATTGATGCATTTGAATACTGTGAAGTTCAGAGTGGTAAGGGAGCTTGCTGGTATCTAAACCGTGCTGCAGCTTCCAAGTTTTAAGCAGCAACTTTCCACCTAAAACATGAGGCAAAAATCCACCATTCATCCAGGTCCTGCCCTGTGCCGGGCACAACGCTTTAACAGGCATTAACCCCCTCCTCTAAATCATTTCTTTAACTCTCACATTCAATGAGGCCCTATCTCATAGATTAGAAGACTGATGTAATGCTTGAAGAATGCTTACATAGTTAACTCACCCAGTGTCCCCTCACCAGATTGTGTCAGAACAGTGACAACACCATGCTGACTTTACTTTGTCACTTGTTGGAAGCTCTCAGGTGGTGGAGATTCAGCTCAAAGAACTCAACTCAGGGTCAAACTCAAGGAAGATGTGCTGGGAGTGGGATGCAGACTGCTTAAATTGCTGGTGAAGACGTTTGAGGACTAAAGAGAGAGGACTGATTCACTGTTCACCTCTCTGTCCTTCCTTGAAAAGAACACACAGATTTTACTAAATTCACTTACCACCCGCAGTCCCTCCAAAACATTTGTCATATCCAGTTTCCATTTTTATCTACTGGCCTAACTCATCTGTAAGCCCACATACAACCATTCTTTCTGTCTTTTTCAAATTGTACACTTGCATCTGCCTCCAAACTTATTTTCTTGTATGGTTTAGCTGTTTCTGCATGTTAAAAGATTACCCTGAGAATTTATTTTTTCCCATTCCAATGACATCAGTAAAGCTAAAGTATATTCAGTATCAAATACAAAGGTTAGCTTTATTCCTTCAATAATATCTTCACTCTTGCACTAATCTAACTTTGGTAAGGCAAGTTCAGCTCCATACCACTCTTTTTCGTGTAGCTGTCTGGGCTTCAGTTTTGATCTCTGTAAAATATAGTTACAAATCAGATGTATCCAACCACCTTAAGGCTGTTGTAAGGACAAAAATAGTTAATAGTGTTCTCCCAAAGAACTTAGAATGTATACAAATATAAGATCTTATCATGATTAAGTAGTGGCATTGACTTTCTCTTTTGGCCTTTTGCCATCTTCCCTCATACTTCAGTCTTCATGGTTCAGGTTCAGATGTGTGGCCATATGTTTCTGAAGACTTCCACTGTCATACCCCCATGTATTAGTCTGCTAGGGCTACCATAATAAGGTACCAACCACAGACTAGGTACCTCAGACAACAAGATTTTATATTCTCATAGTTCTGTAGGCTGGAAGTCCCAGATCAATGTATCAGCAGGATTGGTTTCTTCAGAACAAGCGATGGTGGAAAGGGAGGTGGGTGGGGGGTGGAGGTGACTGGGTGATGGGCACTGAGGGGGGCACTTGATGGGATGAGCACTGGGTGTTATGCTATATGTTGGCAAATTGAACTTCAATAAAAAAAAAAAAAGGATTGGTTTCTTCTGAGGGTCTCACTCCTTGACTTGTAGATGGATGCCTTCTCCTTGTGTCTTCACATGTGTCCTAATTTCCTCTTCCTATGAAGACACCAGTTGTATTGGATAAAGGCTTACCTAATAACTTCATTTAACCCGAATTACCTCATTAAAGACCCTATCTCCAAATACAGTCACATTATGAGATATTGGGGTTTAGAACTTCAACATATGAATTTTGGGTTAACAAAATTCAATCCATAATACCTTATTACTTTTTCCCTTTTCATTTCCCATCCTTCCAAGATGTCCTTCCTATGTGTTTTCATAGCATCCTTCATTTTTTCCTTATCATGGCACTTACCACTCTATAACTTCTTATTTGCTTATTTTTATTCCACAGTAGACTCTAATAAACTTGAATAGATCTCTGCTTTATTCTCTCTGTATCCCCAGTTCCTGGAGCAAATAGATTTCTAATTAATTTTTGAATATTTGTTGAATGATTGAGTTCATGTTACTACCTCTATGTGAAATTATACCAAATATTCCATATTTATAATGTTTCAGATAATTTACATCTTATTTTATGTAAACATCACAACAGCTCCATAAGATTGATACTTCTGTTAACATGCCTATTTTAGAGTTGAATTTGTGACACAAGAAGGTGAAGCAATTGACCTGAAGTCAAAAGGCAAGTAATACTAAGGAAGGTGGAATTTGAACTCATGAGGTATGACTTCAGAGCTCTCATGGTTAAATACAAGATTGAGATGTTTCTCGGTAGAACAACAGTATGGTTTACAATTAGCCCAGCTTCTGGCCTTATCTGAACTTAGCAGAACATCTGTTTAATCCATGTCTTACAGTAAAGAGTTTCTTATGGTTGTCTGAGAGTGGTAGAATGGAGGTAAAGGGAGAGGAAAAGAGGGATGGGCATGTTTAGATCATACACAGGGATTGCATTTGGAGCCAGGTCAGGGGGAAGAGAAACAGTGAAGGAGCTGGAAGGGGAGGTAGTCTAGATGAAAGAGGATTTGCTACAATTTTTATCATCCCATCTTACCTTAGAGACGAACAGCTTACAAGTCTCTACCGTATTCAAAGCACTCTCCCTTATATCATCTCAGATGATTTTCAAAATTGTCAACTGACATAAGCTGAGAAGGTATTATTATCTGTATTTGATTGATAAGGAAACAGATTGAAAGTGGTTAAGTACATTGCCTAACATTGCCAAAGCTTGTCACTGGAGGTCCCTGTGATTCAATTCTAAGCCTTCTGCTATTCTGTCTCAGGGACCGAGTTTAACAAGGGAAGGGAGTAAAGAGAGAGCTGCATTCAGGGGACCACCTTCAATCAAGAAGGAGAAAGAGCATCCTGAAGACTTTGGAGGAGAGGCTGCTAGAAAATATTGAGGAGGAACCAAGAAGGTGCTGGTGGAGGAAGTCAGAGGATCAGGGAAACTCAGAATTGAAGTCATCAAGTGAGATGACTTATGAATGCTTCTTACATGTGAATGCTCAGCAATTGACAATTGGGAATCACTGAGCAAGTTATAGAATGTGTTCTCAGTGGTGTGGCGAGGTCTGTGTCCAGATGAGCTCTACTCTCTGAGTGAAGTTTGTATTGTTTTTCCTCTAGAATTTCCACTAGCCAAATATTGCCAGTTTGCTAACTACTTTTTTGCTTTCATTTGTTTTAGTTTTATCTGCTTGCAGATGTACTACCCTGGAGCTTTCCTCAAGATGGGTCTTCTGTTGCAGGTTGTTTGCAACACCAAATTCCATGTTTGCTCCTGCCTCTCTTCCGCAGACCCAAGGTCCTTTTGTTGTGATGCAAGAAAGATTATTGTAGAACGGCTGCCTCTGAGATGTGGCATCTTAATATTTATCCTGACTTCTTTCCTTTAGTTCTTCCTTCCATGAGTTAGAAATAAAAATTAGATATGTTTTAGAAATATGTCTAGAATTAGAAATACAATGTTTTTTCCCTCAAGTTGTGAGGGTTCCCTGGCTTTCCTTTTACCCTCTGATTTGTTTCTGATTCTGTAAGTTGTGCTGTGGTGGTTGCTATCTGAGGTAGCCTAACTTGTAATGAGAATGTGATGCACCTAGCTGGAATAACAAGTTGGCAGTGAGGTCACTGAATCCAATACAGGTAAACAAAATGTTATTTGTCTGACTTTGAAGAATCCATAGGAATCTTTATTCCTGCCAGAACTAACCACTAAATTTTCTTATTTACCAGGATTAGAATACAATAGTTTAAAGAAGTGTTGTCCTAGTTAACTTAATAGATAGCTTTCTGGGAGAGTCATAGGGTGAAAGAATGTTTGGTTTGGATATGTCTATGTACTTTATCAGCATATTTTACTGTGGCCAGAAATCTAAAACTTTAATTTTGATACTGGAAGTCATTCAATTTTTGACAAAGTTGTTCAGCTCAGTACTAATGTACAGAGCCTTAAGCATTCATTGTTGTCTAGATTTTGTCCCTTGATGTGGAGAGCTTGAAGACTGTACACATCATATCTACATTCTGGGTCATGAATTTGGCCTTGGATGGACAGTGCTACCCTTCTCAAAATATAATTGATCCATTCCTGCTTCTGAAGCTTTGCTAATTGCTTTGTCCTCAAATGCTCACTCTCATTTTTTGTTCTGCCTTTGCAAATCCTACTTACTTTTTAAGTTTGATCCAAGTGCTACTTCCTCTCAGAAGCCTTCCATGATATGAAAGTCAGCTGTTCTCTGTATTCTGTTTGCTCTTGTCTCTAGCCATGGTCCAGCATATATTAATTTGTTTTCTGCATGTTTAATCTTTGCCACTAGATTGTAAGCTTTCCAAGGCCAATGCCCTTTTCAAGCTTTGCATGACCAGCATCTTTCCAGCACAGAGATTTGTTTATAGTAGGTGTGAAATAAATGTGTGATATTGGTTGATATATGAGTGTGCTCTCTAACACAAGACATATGGAGTTCGTTGGCTTGGTACTTGAGTGTCACCACCCTCACCCCCACCTCTTTCTCCAAGTTATCCTCTTGGCCTGGCCCAGCTGAAGCTGTGGAAAGTAGATAAATCACCCAGCTTCTAGATCAGACAGCTCAGAGACAAATGAACACAGCAGGTCGTTGCCACTATAATGATGCAGTGGCTGTGCTGTTTGCCAGTTTCTGGACAACAATAGATTGCCTTCCTTCTCTTAACTTTAATTCCATTTCTCATAAGCCTGAAATTGCACTTGCTATTTTCCAACTTCTTTTCCCCCCAACCCTGCCCTACTTCATGTCAGTGTTTCCTTAACTAACATTTTTATGGCTTGAAAATCAATTCTCTACCAGATATAAAGACATACTCTGTCTCTAGCCTTTGTTCTCAGCACCAGCCTCAGCACCCTCCATTAGCCCAGTGGCGTGGCTTCAGACCTACTTGAGAGTTTCTAATCTCTGATTCCTTTTTATTTGAACTCTGTGTAGATCTGGGCTGATGTTTATGAAATAGACTTTCTCATGCTGACTTTTCATTGATTCCCAGATAATGGAATCTTTGGAATTATAGAATTGAAAGGTATTAGCTTGAATAATTCTTGTTAATTGGAAGCCACACTTATTTCACCATTTTCAACTTGAAGATTTTGGAAGAAAGGAGAGACTTGTGGCTTGAGGTGTAGGGTTTGGAAAAGATTTACAAACTCTCAATGGCCAGGCTCAGAGAAGTATTCCAGATCCTTTACAATATAGATTCAGATTGCCCTTCTTCTTTCTTCTTTCTTCTTTCTTCTTTCTTCTTTCTTTCTTCTTTCTTTTCTTCTTATTTCTTCTTCTTTCTTCTGGTAGCCATGCTGACCTTCAAGTTCAGCACCATGGACAGAAGAGGCTAGCGCTGGGAATGGTGGGAGCAAAACAGACTAAGGAAGTTTAGTAAGATTCCTTAGGATCACTTTCATTCTCAGGGATAGCCTTATTTAAAGGCACATGGATTTTAGGTTGAGAAGCTGCATAAAGGATACCTTTGTTGCCGTAAGAGATTACCTAAACTGAAGGGTTCAGTAAAAGGCATGCACTTTGGAATCAAAATATCAAAACTTGAATTCTAACTTTTGTATCTATTAAGTGCATGACTTTGGGTCTGGTACTCCCTCTGAGAAGCAGTTTCTTTATGTGTAGTTTGGGAAACTACCACCCTTAGAAGATGTGGAATGTACTACTAAGGACTAGATTTGAATCCTGGCTCAGCTCTTTGCTAGCTGGAGCAAGTAACTTAAATTCATATAGTTTTCTTTTTTAAAATTCCCCTGGCTATTCGGGGTCTTTTCTGATTCCACACAAATCTTAAAATAATTTGTTCTAACTCTCTGAAGAAAGTCCATGGTATTTTGATAGGGATTGCATTAAACATGTAAATTGCCCTGGGTAACATTGACATTTTTACAATATTAATTTTGCCAATCCATGAGCATGGAATATTTTTCCATCTCTTTGTGTCTTCCTCAATTTCTTTCAGAAGTGTTCTATAGTTTTTAGGGTATAGATCCTTTACCTCTTTGGATAGGTTTATTCCTAGGTATCTTATGCTTTTGAGTGCAATTGTAAATGGGATTGACTCCTTAATTTCTCTTTCTTCAGTCTCATTGTTAGTGTATAGAAATGCCATTGATTTCTGGGCATTGATTTTGTATCCTGCCACACTACCAAATTGCTGTATGAGTTCTAGCAATCTTGGCGTGGAGGCTTTTGGGTTTTCTATGTAGAGTATCATGTCATCAGCGAAGAGGGAGAGTTTGACTTCTTCTTTGCCAATTTGAATGCCTTTAATGTCTTTTTGTTGTCTGATTGCTGAGGCGAGGACTTCCAGTACTATGTTGAATAGCAGTGGTGAGAGTGGACATCCCTGTCTTGTTCCTGATCTTAGGGGAAAGGCTCCTAGTGCTTCCCCATTGAGAATGATATTTGCTGTGGGCTTTTCGTAGATGGCTTTTAAGATGTCGAGGAAAGTTCCCTCTATCCCAACACTCTGAAGGGTTTTGATCAGGAATGGATCCTGTATTTTGTCAAATGCTTTCTCTACATCTAATGAGAGGATCATATGGTTCTTGGTTTTTCTCTTGCTGATATGATGAATCACACTGATGGTTTTACGAGTGTTGAACCAGCCTTGTGTCCCAGGAGATAAATCCTACTTGGTCATGGTGAATAATTTTCTTAATGTGTTGTTGGATCCTATTGGCTAGTATCTTGTTGAGAATTTTTGCATCCATGTTCATCAGGGATATTGGTCTGTAATTCTCCTTTTTGGTGGGGTCTTTGTCTGGTTTCGGAATTAAGGTGATGCTGGCCTCATAGAACGAATTTGGAAGTACTCCATCTCTTTCTATCTTTCCCAACAGCTTTAGTAGAATAGGTATGGTTTCTTCTTTAAACGTTTGATAGAATTCCCCTGGGAAGCCATCTGGCCCTGGACTTTTGTGTCTTGGAAGGTTTTTGATGACTGCTTCAATTTCCTCCCTGGTTATTGGCCTGTTCAGGTTTTCTATTTCTTCCTGCTCCAGTTTTGGTAGTTTGTGGCTTTCCAGGAATGCGTCCATTTCTTCTAGGTTTCCCAATTTATTGGCGTATAGCTGTTCATAATATGTTTTTAAAATCGTTTGTATTTCCTTGGTATTGGTAGTGATCTCTCCTTTCTCATTCATGATTTTATTAATTTGATAGCTGGGGGCATCACAATGCCAGATTTCAGGTTGTACTACAAAGCTGTGGTCATCAAGACAGTGTGGTACTGGCACAAAAACAGACACATAGATCAATGGAACAGAATAGAGAACCCAGAAGTGGACCCTGAAATGTATGGTCAACTAATATTCGATAAAGGAGGAAAGACTATCCATTGGAAGAAAGACAGTCTCTTCAATAAATGGTGTTGGGAAAATTGGACATCCACATGCAGAAGAATGAAACTGGACCACTCTCTTTCACCATACACAAAGATAAACTCAAAATGGATGAGAGATCTAAATGTGAGACAAGAGTCCATCAAAATCATAGAAGAGAACACAGGCAACACACTTTTTGAAGTTGGCCACAGTAACTTCTTGCAAGATACATCCACAAAGGCAAAAGAAACAAAAGCAAAAATGAACTATTGGGACTTCATCAAGATAAGAAGCTTTTGCACAGCAAAGGATACAGTCAACAAAACTAAAAGACAACCTACAGAATGGGAGAAGATATTTGCAAATGACATATCAGATAAAGGGCTACTTTCCAAAATCTATAAAGAACTTATTAAACTCAACACCAAAGAAACAAACAACCCAATCATGAAATGGGCAAAAGACATGAAGAGAAATCTCACAGAGGAAGACATGGACATGGCCAACATGCACATGAGAAAATGCTCCGCATCACTTGCCATCAGGGAAATACAAATCAAAACCACAATGAGATACCACCTCACACCAGTGAGAATGGGGAAAATTAACAAGGCAGGAAACAACAAATGTTGGAGAGGGTGCGGAGAAAAGGGAACCCTCTTACACTGTTGGTGGGAATGTGAACTGGTGCAGCCACTCTGGAAAACTGTGTGGAGGTTCCTCAAAGAGTTAAAAATAGACCTGCCCTACGACCCAGCAATTGCACTGTTGGGGATTTACCCCAAAGATTCAGATGCAATGAAACGCCAGGACACCTGCACCCCGATGTTTCTAGCAGCAATGTCCACAATAGCCAAACTGTGGAAGGAGCCTCGGTGTCCATCGAAAGATGAATGGATAAAGAAGATGTGGTTTATGTATACAATGGAATATTACTCAGCAATTAGAAACGACAAATACCCACCATTTGCTTCAACGTGGATGGAACTGGAGGGTATTATGCTGAGTGACATAAGTCAATTGGAGAAGGACAAACAGTGTATGTTCTCATTCATTTGGGGAATATAAAAAATAGTGAAAGGGAATATAAAGGAAGGGAAAAGAAATGTTGGGAAATATCAGGAAGGGAGACAGAACATAAAGACTCCTAACTCTGGGAAACGAACTAGGGGTGGTGGAAGGGGAGGAGGGCGGGTGTTGGAGGGGAATGGGTGACGGGCACTGAGGCAGACACTTGACGGGATGAGCACTGGGTGTTTCTCTGTATGTTGGTAAATTGAACACCAATAAAAATTAATTTAAAAAAATTCGTATAGGTATTTTCATATCTCTTAAGTGGGGATAAATACTGTACTTTTTTCATACTGTTGATGGGAACACTGAGTGAGATAATATGCATTAAATTGTTAAAAGTATACCTAGCATATAATACACTATTACTATTGTAATAATTATTTAATAAAATCATTATGCAAATTAGATGAGATAATATATGTAGATATTGACAAAGACTAGACATGCAATAAATTCTGGTTATGTTTTCTCCTTTTCCATTTTTTTTGTTTTCTCCTCTTTCTGCTAACATTTGAAACAACCCTGTAGTTCTTTTGAGTTAAGCATTGAGCTCTAAGCCTTGTAAGCACCCTTAGAAGGGGATGTATATTCAGATAAACGTGTATAAATTTGAATTTATTTATCACTTCCTGTGAGACAGAGAAGCATAAAAGTTTTGGATGCCAGAGCTGGAGAGTATGGGCCAGCAATGAAAGGTAAAAGTTTGCTATCTGGTTTTCTAGTTTGTTGAGGTTGAGTGTGACTTAGAGAACTGGATGATCAGAATCCTCTGCTTGATCCTGTGCAAAAGGTCCCCCATTCATACATTGTAGCTTCAGGAATTTTATGATTTTCTATGTGAGGCTATGAAATTTGGTCCAGAGTGAAAAGGAACTCAAATAATATGAATACAAATCCAGGAGCCCAGCCCACTGGTCTGTGAAAATTCTGCCTATAAACAGGGCAGAATTTTGTTTTATTCATTCATTCATTCATTCATTCATTCATTCATACCTTCATGCATTGGTACATTAACTCATCTATATTAAGTAAGCATTTACTGCGCATTTACTGTGTCTAGGCATAATGCTAGGGATTATAGCAGAGTAGGATCATTTAGACTGGAACCTGCCATCAGGATTACGGGAAATAAAACATATATGAAAATCATTAAATAAACGAGTCAATGAATATTAAGTACATAATGTTGTACCTGGCAAATAAAGGGATTTAATATTTATTAGCTGGTTTTATTATAAGTTACTATTTCTGCTACTCCTATTATTACTCAATAATAGAGTTTGTTGAGTCGCTGGATATGTTGTTTAGAGGAGGAGGGAGTGATTGGCAATCAGGAGTTGTAGGTGGTATTTTCAGAATAAAGGTAGCATTTGAGATGGGCCTTGAGGCATGGGTATAATTTGGTCATGGACAAATGGAGAGGAAGTCAGTCTTTAGTTGAAGATGGTGTGTGTGAACAAAAGATGTGGTGTGAACCAAAGAGTGGTAGGTGATCATAAGGAGTTGATTATTAGAGAAGAGCAAGTATTTTAAAGTGGCAGAAACATAATATATAAGAACTGAGAGATGCGACATGAAAGACAGGTTAGAGGTTGATCTGGGTGGCGTTGGACGCCAAACTGTAGACTTTGGGACTTAGAATGTGAGTGAAGTAGCAGTATCCAAAGTTTTGTTTTGTTTTCCTCCTGGAGGGTGACTGTTACATCTGTAACATGTTACATGTAACATCTGTTACTATGGTAGTCTTTTTTTAAAAAAATAATTAACAATAGTCAACAATAACACCATGGTTCCTATTCTATTTAATTAAATTTTCCTGTGACAATATTAGGTATACAAACTGACCCTACCTACTCAGCCCAATTTTATATAATAAATCTCTTGATTTGTGATTTTTATTAACATTAATTTCTTTCTAGGACCCAGTTACCAAACCTGGACTGAGGGCTTCAGGTCCTTAGCTATTAGGGTTTAGATGGCAGTGATATCCATGCTGAATTGATGCCAAGAGACTCTTGTTATTGTGGGATAAGTGATATTTCACTTCTGTTTTGTTCTCTTGTCTGAAAGCTATTATTACTGAACACACAGTCTTCACTATCTGATGCTAATGAAACAGGATTCTATACAGGTGAAGGGCTGAAAGGTGATGATGTCAAAGGAAGTGATACAGGAAGTGAGAAAGTTCCTTATTGCATTTCCTGTTCTTGTTTCTTTCTCTTTTTATCTTTCTTCTCTCCCTCTTTCCCCCTCCATCCTTCTCTGTATTTCTCTCAACATATGCATACATGCACGTAATGTGGACCTTCAGACTGCTCAGCAGAGAGAAGTTTATATGAAAGTTAACTTCAGTTTGCAATGGGTGTTTCATTTAGTCTCCTATAATTGACACAATGGCCTCTCATATCCTTTTATATAAACCAAAAATAGTCTTTCTGTTGGCTTTAGTTGTGTGGTGCTAGTGATTATGAGGCAGACATTAAAAGTGATTGTGATAGTGCAGCTCTCATTGACCTGAGCATATGGAAGGTGTATAGAAATGATTAAGATGAGTACATGTAAAGCACCAGCAGAGAATGGTTGGATTTAGGGAGGTGATTTGGCAAAGAATTGAGCCACTTCCAGGTATTCCAAAGCAGCCAACTTTATTAAAGATGAATGTGGATTGTCTTTTGTGAAATGTGGCAACCCAGAAATCCTCTCTCTTTGCAAAATAACAGTCTTATTTATTTAGTCAGTATTTGAACACTGACTATGTGCCAGGACAGTGCTGGGGTTTATAGAGAAAGCAGCAAATTAGACAGAAAGAAATTCTTATGCTCACTTTGTGAGACGGATGGAAGGGGCCATCTTAGAAGCTTGGTCTCTCCCAAGACTGCTCCTCACTTATCATCCTTCATAGGTTTTAGTGAAACACTCACCAAAGATAGGGGAGATGGGTTGGCTCTTGTTTTTCCTATAAGGGGCCAGAGTTCCAAATTCCAGTTTACTTGTTATATTTCAGCACATGACAGGGATGGAATCTTCTATTCAAGAATGGATATCTTGGGGGTATGTTCTTTTGTTTTTTGCCCATTTTAAGCGAAATGAGTACAATAGGAAACAAGAAGACTGAGAAGCCCAACTACCTCCCCCCACCCAAAAAAAAAAAAAGAAAGGACTCAGGAATGCTTCTAAGGGGCAGTGACTTGACGGACTTTTAGAGAATGTAACTTTCTTCCAAGTGTGGGATTATAGATAGGCAATATTGTATTGATTAATACTGGGTTGACCCTTGAGATTGCACAGAGAAGCCTGAGAAAATCACCTAGAAAGACAAGGATTGAGCCAAATTTGTTTGAGCTTTGAGAACTTTGTTTCTCCTGTACTTATTTCTTCCTTTTTGCTTCTGTTCCGGCATTGCTATTGGCATGGCTCTTGCTATCTTTCTGAGATCCTTTCACTGTCTTGTTTGCTACTAAATGCTGCCAGATCAAAGTGTTACCTGATCTCTGTACCTGGCACTCACCTGACACAGCCCAGTCTTTTTGCATCAGATGCAACACAAACACTTCTGTCTTTCCCAGAGACCATGCAACGGCTTGAGGCACAGAGGCTTCTGTGGGAAAGAAAGCTACATAGAGATGGGCCTGCTGGTCCTTTGTACACACCAAATTTGAAACGGGCTATCATTAACCAAATGGAGAGCAGCTGTGCTTACTGAAAAAGTATACTTCCTTAGATTTGGGGACATGTTAGAAATTCTTTAGCCATAATATCTGGCTCTCCAGGCCTCAGGATCCAGTAAAAAAAAAAATCTTAATGTTGTAGAAGGTCCCCTTCTCTTTGGACTAATATTTTCTGGGCTGGATCAGTGATGAGTCCTTAGGTTCCTTAGTTAGAGGATTATACCTTTGGGATTGATAGGGTTTTCCTGGTTAAAAGGCAAATTCCACTAGCAAGAGCTCATGTTAAACAGTTCCCAGCCAGTGAAACCTTCTCTAATGTGAACTAAAGGTGGGCAACTTCCTTTGGAAATTAAACACAGAGCTGTAAAAAGACCGTGGGAGGGGAAAAAAAAAAGGCCAGCGTGGCAGTTCCCTCACAGAGAGACTACCAGGGAGAAGTTCATATATGGAAGAGCAGAGATGCCAGAGACCAAGTTTGCATACCTCAAAATCAGTGTTGCCCCTGACTGAAATCAGATTTATTTTTCTTGTTCTTGCCTTGTGATCAAGGTTATGGTTAGACAGACCTGTCCTACCTTTTTTCTCTCTCCTCTCTCTTCCTGGGTTCTCTTCTTCCTCTACACCTTTGATTTTTATCTCTCCCTCTTCTTGTCCTTTTTCTCAATGGTCCAGGGTCCAAGTTGCCACCTAAAGCCCACAGTTCAGGTTGCCCTCATGCCTCCAGGAACCCGAGAAAGACTTGTGGAGAGGTGATCTCTGGAATGGTAGTGTGAGGAGCACTGACCCTGTATTTTTTCAAATTTATTTCCTAAAAAGATTATTTATTTATTTATTTATTTATTTATTTATTTATTCATTCATTCATTCATTCATTCATTCATTCATGACAGACACAGAGAAAGAGACAGAGAGAGAGAGAGAGAGAGAGGGAGGCAGAGACACAGGCAGAGGGAGAAGCAGGATCCATGCAGGGAGCCTGATGTGGGACTCGATCCTGGGTCTCCAGGACCACACCTCTGGCTGAAGGTGGTGCTAAACTGCTAGGCCAACGGGGCTGCCCTGACCCTCTCTTTAGTCGAAAACATAACTGGTGCAAATTATAGATATTTCTAAAAACATTCAAAGTCCTAGAAATTGTCTTCAGGGAATATAGAAGATGAAGAAATACTTATTAAAGAAGTTTTACTGAGTCTTGGTAAGAACAGGGGGAGTCTGGGGCATTTGCTTCACAATTTTCTCCTGATTTCCCACCCTCCCAGCTTACAGTGCTGCATATCCACTCTCAGAAAATGCAATCAAGAGCATCCATTTGGGGGATGTGATGTCTCCCAGGGAGGGGCAGACCATTAGCACCACTCATCCTAAACCCCCACTCCCATGTCTTTGTTTCAGAGATTCTATTCTAGGCATGAGTAATTGAGAGACATGGGGTTCTCTTCTTATTCCTCTCCCACTCTCCTTTGTTTGTGTGTGTATGTGTGTGTGTGTGTAAAAAATCCACCACCCCCCAAAAAAACCCCAAACACTACCTTGGGCATAGACATACAGGAAGAGGGGTTCCAATCACCTCAGCCTAGTTTGGTTTTGGGGCAAAGGCTCCATGCCAGGAGAGGCAAGCCACAAAGATGGGCGGTTGTTGCCCAACCCAAGGTAGCACTAATGAGGCTCAAGGAGTTGAGCTGTGACTCAGAGAAGTAGGCCACTGTCCAGCTGTGGAGCAGTGGTGCAGATTTGTTGCTCAAGAGGAGAGGTAGGCCATTAGAACAAAGAGCTCTAAAGCTCTCCCCAGATGCACTGACTTTATTTGTACCATAGTGTGAGGAAGTTGCAGCCTAGGAGTTCTCTTAGAGACAATGCAGATTTGATGATAAGCAATTAAGGGGAGATTGGTAGTTCCATTAGAGCAATAAGCTAAACCTTAGACCATCTGGAAATTTACCAGAGAGAACTATGGGAAAAGTCAGCTAAGAACCCTCCTGGGGTTGACACAAATCTTTAAGACTGGTCTTGAAGATTACCCCTGCAAAGACATTCAAATTTAATTGCAACAGACTGTAGAGTGATTTGTGCCTCAGGGGATTGTCAAAAATAATAATTAGCCAGCAATTAGTGGAAGCTGATAGCTAGGCATGATATTGATGGAGGCAGACAACAGAGATCAGGGGAGGAAATAAAGTGAGCCCTAGTAAAATTACTGCCATCCCAGAGTGACAATGTCTAGGGTCTTGGCTATACCTTTTGAGCAGTAACATCAGAGGATTTATTCTTAGGGGGAAGTAGACCACTAAAATAATTTACCCAACTTGCCAAACAAATATATAAGCAAACAACAACAATGAGGCCCCGAGGAAGGGAACAGTATATAGAGTTTCTACAATATATTATCTAAAATGTCCAGTTTTCAATAAAATATTATGATACATGCACATGAAGAAATAGAAGATGACCAATACGGGAAAAAATAAAGCTGTAGAAACTGCTGGTGTTGGGGCCAGATATCAGACTTTACAGAGACTTCAAAACAACATTTAAGTATATTCAGAGAACTATAGGAAACTATGCTTAAAGAAGTAAAGGAATGAGGAAGCATATAACAATAAAGTCTCATAAAATAGATAATAACAAGAAAGAGAGAGAAATGATGAAAAAGAACCAAATGGAGATTATGAAGGTGAAAAGCACAATAACTGAAATTAAAATTTTACTGGAGGAGTTTAGCAGCAGATTTGAGCTGACTGAAGAAAGAATCAGTGAACCTACAGATAGATTGATAGAGACTAGCAATCTAAGCTGAGAGAAAAAAATTAAAGAAAATGAATAGCCTCAGGGAAATATGGGACAAATATGTGTGATGAGATACCAGAAGGCGAGGAGGTGGAAGGAGCAGAAAAAAATATTTGAAGAAATCATGGATGAAAACTTCTGAAATTTGATGAATACCACTAATCTATACAACTATGAAGCCCAACAGATCCCAAATATGATAGATATCAAGAGATCAACACTTAGGCACAGCGTTGAAGAAATGCTTAAAGATAAAACCTTGGAAGCAGCAAGAGAAAATGACTCGTTGCATAAAAGGGGAACCCTTATTACCAACTAACATTTCATCAGAAACCATAAAGGCCAGGTAGCAGTGAGATGACATATTTAAGGTACTGAAACAACAGTAGCAGCACAACAAAAACCAAACCTGCCAACCAAGAATCTTATATGTAGCACAACAATCTTTTGAAGATAAAAGTTTATAAAAACCTTTATATAAACACAATCTGAGAGACTTCGTTGCTAGTAGAACTACAAGAAATACTAGAGTTCTCCAGGATAAAAACAAATGACTTCAGATAGTAATTTGAATCCACAAGAAAGACACAAAGAGTAAAGGTCATTACGTTGTTATGAAGGAAAGTATAGAGGTGTATTATTTCTTTTCTTAACTGATTTGGAGAGCAGCTGTATTAAACAATGTAATTGTATTGTTGGACCTTTAGCATAGATGGAGAAATGTAATATACTTGACAATACAAGTGCTCAGAGACAGGTGAGAGAAAAGCTGGGCTAGAGTAAGGAAATGATACTAGTTGGTAACTTGAATTCACAGGAATAAACAATCGGAAATGGCAAATGAGAAGGTTGATATAAAAATCCTATATATAACTTTTGACTCTCCCAAAACTTAACTACTGATAGTCTACTTTGGATTGGAAACCTCATGGATAGTATCAACAGTTGATTAGCATAAATATGTATTATTTATTACATTCTTACAATAAACTAAGCTAAACAAAAGAAAATGTTATTAAGAAAATCATAAGGAAGAGAAAATACATTTGTAGTTCTGTCCTGTATTTATCAAAAACTAACTCCACACATAAGTGAATCTGCACAGTTCAAACCTGTGTTGTTCAAGGGTCAACTATATAACAATAGTAGCATTAAATATGGATGGATTAAAATCCAAAAGGCAGAGATTGTCAGACAAGGTTAAAAAAATCATGATCCAACTGTGTGCTGTCTGTAAGAAATACATTTTAAATTCAAAGATACAAATGGATGAAAGTAAAAGGATAGAAAAAGATCTATCATGCAAACATCAACCACAAGAAATTGGGAGTGGCTATTACCACTATAGGACAAAAGAAACAAAAGGCAAAAAGAAAATGTTAAAAGAGAGAAAGAGAGATGTTTTATAGTCATACAAATAACAGTCTATCATGATACTATAACAAGTATCGTGTTTACACCTAACAATGGAGTCCACAAATACTATTAGAACTGCAGGGAGAAACACACAGTGCAAAAAAAATAGTTGGAGACTTAGTCTAGTTAGTCTAGACTTTGATTCTCTACTTTCAATAGTGGATAGAATAACTAGGCAGAGAACTAACAAGGAAATAGGGGACTTGAACACTATTGTAAACCACGCAGGCCTGACAGGCATCTGAAGAAACAGGAGCCAAATGTATATTCTAATCAGGTGCACCTGGCATGCGCTCCGGCTAGCCCATATGGTAGTCCATGAAAAAAAGCTTAGATAAAGGTCAAAGAATTAGAATCCTCCAGAGGATACTCTCTGATCATAACAGAATGAAATTACAAATAAATGACAAAAAAAGAAAAGAAAGAAGGAAAAAAAGAAAGAAAGAAAATTTAAAAATATATAGAAATTCAACAACCACCCCTACATGACCAGTGGGCCAGAGAAGAAATTGAAGGGGAATTAGAAAATACTTTGAGATGAGTGAAAATGAAGACACACATGCTAAAATCTTAGGCTGTGTTTAGAGGGAATTTGTAGTTCTAAATACCGATATTAACAAGAAAGAAGAAGGATCTCAAACCAATAGCCCAATCTTTCATCTTAAAATACTGGGGAAAAAAAGGAGCACACTAAATCTAAAGCAAATGGAAAGAAGGAAATAATAAGACTCAAGCAGAAATTAATAAAATATAGAATAAGGAAACGGAAAAAGACCAAGACCCAAAAACACAAAAGATTTGAGTTAGTAAAATCATAGAGTTATGGAGGTCCTGGTCAATGAAGTCACAAAGAATACACACATTGATTGAAAGGGAAGATACAAAACTGCTACTGTCTTTTTACAAAAACCACCGAAAAAGAAAAAAAGAAAAGAAAAGAAAAAAACCAACTATGAGAACCAATAAGAGAGTGCAGTTAGAAAGTAAGATGTCCTAAAAATGTAGTGTCCTGCTCTATTAGAAGTAAGAACTTAAAGACATAAAAGGATGTAAAGTACCATTTTCAATATTAACAGGACCTTCCAAGATGCACAGTTGTAAACTATAAATGGGCAAAAAAATCTTTTGAAGTACACGTAAGAAGACTTAATGAGTTCTCTCCAAATTAATCTATAAATGCATGATGTGGCA
This sequence comes from Vulpes lagopus, assembly GCF_018345385.1. NCBI lineage: Eukaryota > Metazoa > Chordata > Mammalia > Carnivora > Canidae > Vulpes > Vulpes lagopus. The sequence goes on from NC_054828.1 coordinate 116,039,008, forward strand.
TTCTCCCCAGACAGCTCAAGTGCCAGGCTGCAGGGAGGGGCTGACACTTGCAGACCTGGCTTCATTCCTGGGAGGGCCACACCATGTCATGGAGAAGGACAATGAAAAGAGATCGGTGGGGCAAGAGGCAGAGGCAGATAGATCCCTTCCAGATCTTTCAGTGTATAGAGGGCCCAGAGTAGTATACTGGGCTCCAGGAACCAGCAACAGTAACAGCAATCACCAGCAAGGAGAGACGGAGACAACCCCAGCATTTGAGTCCACCTCTGTCAGTGACTCTTGTTTGACTGTGGGTGACTTGCTTAATGTTGCCGGATTGCCAGGTACACAGCAAGGGTACTAATCTGGAGCATATATTCCTCAAAGGGTAGTCATGAGAATCCAGTAACATAATGGAAGTATTCTTTGAAAAATGTTAGAACACTGTGTGGCATCCGAGGTGACGTTCCAGCTGTCTTGCTAAGACCTACAAAGGGGCACTCAGGTTGTGGATATCAGAACCTGGTTTCCCATCTCTAATGTCACTCCTTTGTACCCCAGTGGAGGGCCTTTGTGGGGCTGAGGTTGAATTGGAATTAGTGCCCAATGGAAAAAGAATTTTAGTAAGTTGGGGAGCTGTACTTAAGTTCCAATTAGCACGGGACCCATGAAACACAGCCTCCGATTCTCCCCTCTGAGTGCAATCGACAGAGCTGCTGGGAAGCCCAGTTCCAGTAGGTGCAGGAAACATGCAACAAATTTGTGTCTGCAGCTGGCTGGGTGCTTAAGGGAGACAAGTGCATATGATAGGACTCAGCCCCACCAGGAACTCAGAATCCTCGTTTAAGGAGGGTCTGTGCAAGGTTTTTGAAAGGGACGGCCTCTGGCCAGCAGGGCTGAGAATGGGGAAGCCCTCTCTGAGGTGTAGTCTTTAGACACTTCAGATGATTTTCAGAAATGAGTAGCACTTCTCTTGGGATCACAATTACCAGGATTTCATAGTAACCATATCTTTCACCTAGAGGCTGGGACCCTTAAAGAAGAGAAGAAGCAAAGAAGAGGGTGAAGTCTGATGACGTATCTGTCTGATTGTCTTAGTTTATGTGTTAATTAGCTATTTATTGAGTGCCTAGTATTTTTTAAAATTTTAAAATGGCTTAATTTTTGAATCTCAGTTGCCACGTCTTTAAAAAAATTAGGGGAAAACCCCCAATATGCCTCGCTAGGTCAAACTTCCTTAGGAGAAGTGGGGAGTGATGTCATCTAAAGATGCACTAATTGAATTTCTTGTACTAACATTGGTCTTACCTTCTCTAGGAAGCATAGGAAGCATTCATGAGGCATTACTTACATGTCCCCATCCTCACTGGCTAATGGATTGGAATGACTCTAGATTGTCTGGAAGTGGAAGAGTGGTTGCCTGCTGGAGTTGACTGAATGTACACGTGAGAGAACTTGGGAATACCATGGTTACTGCAGCTTAGCTTGGGAAGGGTGGTCTGACTTCTTTGGTGGGAACTAAGGGCTTCCTTTGGCTCCTTGGAGGTTGCAAAAGCATACTGTAGGATTCTCAGTAGTATATATCCATTTCCTGGATAGAAACCTGGAGTTACTGAAGGCTGATTATCCTTTGCTACTGACATCCAGGCCTATGTACTAAACATTTGGCAGCTCATGAGAATCCTAGATAAGAAAGACTGTCATTAGGTTAGAGGGGGCGGGATCTTAGGGATAGACCCAAAGGGACATGTATTTGTTCTCATTTATCTGAACCTGTCTTTGTGCCAAGTAAATGTAAAATGTAGTGTAAAAAATATGTTTGGAGGAAATATCAGGAAACTATTTCTTGCGCAGGGGTGTGACTATCCCATCAAATAGCATTTGATAATTTGTTTGTCAATTAACCAAGTAGTAGGCAATGTGCATAGGGGAAGAAGGAGAAGACATGTGCCAGAGAAAACACATATTTTATCCCTGGAGGGGCAGCCTTCTGTCTTTTACTCTGTAGCAGAAGTATGCCTTTTCCACCCTTGCTTGGCCCTGGATTTAGAGCACATGGGGCACTGAGCTGCTAATGTCGCCCCACTCACCACTGCATACTTTTTCTAAAAGCCATTTCTCGTGCTCAGTGAGACATGGAGAAAGAGAGCTAAGAAGTGAGGTCTATTTTTGCTGTCGTCACCCTGAGTTGTGTTTAGGGTGGCATAGGGGAACCGAGTGTCAAGTGGCTGGGTTGAGGTGTTGTCAGTGCTGATCCTGAGTATAATTGGGCAGTAATTGTAGCCAGAATCTCCCAAGGGAAATCAGCTTGTGTGCATACACATATACTTGTTTCTCCAACTAAAATCCCAATTAAATTACATACAAACCAATTTTAGAAATGTTATCATCATTGGAATGGGGTGATCTAGATAGAAGGTGACATTCCCAAGATGCTAGGGTAAGAACGGGAAGGTATCAGGACTGCACAGATGTGGGGTGGGGGGCCTGACGGGACCAGGCAATTAGCTAAGTTTAGAGCATATGCTGATTGAGGTGGCTAGGCCTTTTCTATGATTTGATAGGACTGGCTTTTCTGTACACTCTTTCTGCAAGCAGCAGGCCTATAATTTGGGTATTATGGGCTGGTAAACAAAGTACCTGAGATGTGGCCCCCATGGTTCACGCAGCAGTTTATGTATGGGTATGGGTCAATGGAGAAGAAGATTCTTATGCTTTTTCAGTCAATTAGAACCTTTTTCCAGAGGAGATTAGAGTCACCAACATGACTGCAGTCTCCGGTCTCTCCTTTTACCTGAGCACGGAGGTCCAGGACAGCCAGGTGAAAAAGAAAGAGAGAAAGTGGTAGAGTCATTACATTCTCTAAATTGGCCAGTGAGGAAAACAATCTGCTCACGGCTAAGGTGGGAGAAGGCTGGGGACAGGCTGCCAAAAAGTCTATGGGTATGAACCTGGTTTGTAATTTGGAAGCTCTCCTCGAGGGACTGTTTTTGAAATAAAGATTTAGGATAAATTAAAAGGAAGTCCTCTGATGAACTCAGGATGTAAAAACTAGTTTAAACAATAAATACAAACTAGCCTGAATTAGAGAGGTACCAAGCACATCTTGGAATTTTATTTATTTAACAAGGCGCTCTTTAGGACTATTTACTAAAGCTTCTCAGGTTTAAAGCATGCTATTTAAAAAGTGGCATTTTTGTGAAGACTTTTTGAAGCATACACAAAGGTAGACAGACTCTTTTAGGGAGCCTCATGTACCCATCAACCAGTCCCCATAGTGATTTACCTAAGCCTCACCTGCTCCATCCACACCACAGGCACATCCTCCCACCCCCACCCCCCATATTGTTTTGAAGCAAATCTTGTAAATCACATCATTTCCTCAATAAATATTTCAGTATGCTTTTCTAAAAGACAAAGCATCACTCCTTTAATAAACAAGGTAAACCTCTTGCTCATCCATCTAGGCCTGGGGGGGAGACAAACCGTGTGGCAGGTGAGGTCATACTTAGGAGATCTTGGTTTCCCTTGGGTGATCCAGAGCCTGCTAGCCTCTTGAGTTCTCGACCTAGAAACTTAAACTTGTAGCAGAATGGAAAATGATGCAATGTGCAATAGCCCCGATGCCATCAGGGCCACACCTTAGTCTATAGGATGGTGCTTTTATCATCAGCCATGTTTCATCCAGGCTGTATTAACTGGGTCATTTAGCTCCAAGCCAACTTAGGTTACTAACTGCAGAGGAGAGAAGGAGAAATGAGAAGGTTTAGTATCAAGGGAAAAGAGAGAGGGTTTAATTTAAGACATACTTTTATTGTCTGAATCAGGGCAGGGTGGGCACAATTAGAGGTGGAATGCAATGCAATCTGCGCCATCAGACAGATGCTCTTCTGTGTTTCAGGAAGCAGACACAAGTGACAGAGCCTGGCTGCAGCTTTGTTCTGATGCTGGAGGGCATCTGGAGTGTGAGGATTAAGCTTAGATGTCAGCTTGACTGGCCTAAGGGATGCCCAGGGAGGTGGTCAAACATTATTTCTGGATATGTGTGTGAGAGAGTCTTTCTGGAAGAGATTACCATTTGATTCATTAGACCAAGTCAAGATGATCCAGTGGGAGTGGGGCATTATCCGATCCTTTGGGGGCCTGGATGGAACAGAAAGGTGAAGAAAGGGCTGATTCTCTCTCTCCAGCTGAGATGTCCATTTCCTCCTGCCATGAGACCTTGGAACTCCTGATTCTTCTAGCCTTTGGACTCAGATCGAATTTAACACAACCTTTCTTGATTGTCCAGTGTGCAGATGGCAGACTATGGCCCTTCCAGGCCTCCATAACCATGTAATCCTGTTCCTATCATAAATCTCCTCTCCTAAAGCTCTCTATACATTCTGTTGGTTCTGTTTCTCTGGAAAACCATTACCAATGCACTGAGTCCTGGATCCTTGCCTTCCCTCTCAGTGCCAAGTAAATGCTCAGTCCCTGGGGTCCACGGTCAGCCATACAGAGGGAAGTGTCAGGGGTGAGCCAGTCTTCAGCTTGTCTTCCCAAGATAGTGTGGGATGCATTAACAAGTGCTTATCCATGCTCTTTTTGTTTTTATTTTATTTTTATTGTTTTGCAGCATATACTCACAATAATACTGTGCGTGGACTGTTCTCATTCTCTATATCACAGTGAGTATGCTGCTGCAGCAGCAGGCTAGGAGGAGAGGGGCCTGGATGGAACAGGGACAATGCAATGTCCCTATGCAATCTAGGGACAAGCCATTAAAGCTGCCTCTTACTGGTGTAATAATTTCAGACATGTGATTCCTTCCTTAATTTCTGAGTTCCAACTATGAATCTCTTTCTGATAGGGTCATGAGGCAGCTCTATTGTAGATAAACCTCTATGTGGCTTCTAAGTGGGGCTAGCCCCACCATGAATCCATCCCTGGAAAAAGTGGGTGTGTCATATGCTAATTATGAGATTTAGGTATCAGCTGGATAGAAGAGACACAAAGGCCTCTATAGCTCTGGTTTCTGGGTGAGCTGGGATCTCACCCAGGGATAAGAACCACCACCATTTCCCAGACCTACAGGGAATTTGCCATCAGAAAGTTCTCCAAGCCACACAGAGAAGGAAAAATACAGAAGTCAGAAGACATGCATTTGAACCCTAGATCTAGCACTGATTAACTTGGGGACTCTTAATTTCTCACCTGTAGAAAGGGACAGCAGTAGTAATATTTTTGAGGTTGTCAATGTAAGTCAAATTAGATCATGTAATTTTAAGATCTTTACATGTTTCATTGCTGATACAGTTATTGAATATGACAGTGGTCTGCATCTCTCAGTGGCATGATGATACTATATCCAATAGTCAAAAAAAAAAAAAAAGAATATTCCACTCCTGCTGTTCATTAGCTGGTGTAATTTTAACAAAGATTAGCACCCTTTTCTTCCTCCCTCTCTAAAAAAAAATATATATATATATTTATTATATATATAATATATATATTATATATATAAAAGCATATATAAAAGCATCTCCTGATAGTTCTAGCAACGCCAAATGTTAAATTCATTCTCATTTTGATTTCCTGGCCCCAACCCAATTCTTCCTGAGTAGGCTGATTGCAGTTTTTCTTTCCCTGATTTTCTTTTCCTTGAGGACACAGAGTATTCACAAGGCACAACATTTTCCTTTAAAAAGACTTCCCCTAAAATCCACCTGTTATTAATGGATCTTCGGTCTCTCCTGGAAGACACTGACCCAAATACAGAATTGAAAAACTACATAGTCATGCAATGGCCTTTGCGTTTGTACCCGATTCTCCCTTCTTCTCTTTCTGTTGGCCTTGGGTTGGTAGCATGTATTTAAGAAGTCACATAACACTGTTCAGTAGTATTTGACACTGTATTTTTTTATATTTTCCTGCCAACTCGGTGGTGGGTTAGAAGCTCATTTATTAAACCCTCAACTATTTCATAGTAAATAGTTTCTTATAAATAGGCCTTATTTATTTGCTTATTCAGTAGCAATTGGTTGAGTGTCTACAGTGTGTCAAGCCCTTTGCTAGGCATTGTAGAGTAGAAAGTTGAGAAATTCAGGTTCCTGGTTTCAAGGAGCTTATATTAATGAAGCATATAGGAAAATAAGTAAAGAAATAAATGGTGAATTTTTCCTGGAAGGAAGGAGACATCTTCCTGGGTTGGCTCACTTTTTACTGTTCCACAGTATGTCTGCATGGACACTGTTTTCATGCCCCTGCCAGCTCCTATAGACCTCACTTCTGAGCTTGCTGGCCTACCATACAGCTCCCATGGAGGTGGGCATGACTGCTTCCCATCTTTTGATATTATACCTCTCATTTGCACTTTCCTTAGCATAGGAATTGTGTTTTATGCCCTTTGAGTGTCTATCCTGAGGGATTCCAAAGTATTTCCAGAGAAGGGAGGTGGAGTTTTACCCAATTGAACCCATCTCACCTCCTCCTGCTTCCTCCTTCTGTCTTCTCTCCAGCTGGCAAGGGGCTCAGAGTCTCACTGGTGCTAGAACTTGACAGAAGATGTGTGAAGACCTGGATCCAATGGGCCATTTTACCTCACAGCTCATCTCTATGCTTGACCAAGTTAAGCCACCCTGGGAGAGGGGAGGCCCCCAGGGCTGACAGTGTTCCTAGGGAACCAGAAATTACCAGAGCAAATTGTATGTTCTTAGCCCTGTCCTAGGCCTTGCTGGAATCTTCAGGTGGGGCTGGGGCTGGGTTGTGGCCTGTACAGATTTCATGTATCAGTGTATGGTTGAGTAGGACAAATTAACAGTGCTGAGATCACATGAGCCTCAGAGCCTAAAGAGGATCAGAGGTTGCCAGAGAGGTAGAGACTCTAGTCTTCTCATCAGAGAAAGATCTGGAAAGACTTTCTTTGTGGGGCAGGGATGTAGAACCAGGGGTCAAAACTTCTGAGGGATTTTGATGAGGCAGAGAGGAGTTTATGATGTCACTTTTGAATCCCTGGAGTCCCAAAGGTTTAGAGGTGATGTTTTGTAATATTAGTTGATCCATTTTTCTGGGTTGAGTTTAAGACTGGTGTGGATTCTAAAAAAAATCTCTTTGCGTTTTGCTGCTTAATTTTCTCATTGTATCTCTTTCTTTGCCCTAGACAGAGATGTTAGACTCTCCCTATGTCTAGATATCCTTTTAAAAAAAATTCTATAGGTGAACTTTATTTTTTAAAGATTATTTATTTGAGAGAATGAGAGAATGAATAGTGGGGAGGGGCAGAGGGAGAGAGAGAGAGAAAGAAGCAGACTCCCCACTAAGCTGGGAGCCTGACATGGGGCTCGATTCCCATCGCTTAAGCAACTGAGCTGCCCAGGTGCCCCTATAGATGATCTTTTAAAATGACTTCTCATAGCAGGCAGTTTATCTAGTCAAGTGTTGGGCAGAGTATATTCTGAACCAATGCTTAAACCAGTTGTCCTTGCGTGAATGATCCTCCATCTGGAGCTCAATCTGTATCTCTTACTGATCTGCCGACCTATATGTCCAGTTGTTTGCTGGATTTCTTCCTGGATTTCTCGTAGGCACCTCAAAGTTAACATCTCCAAAGTTTTTAGTTGTATGTGTCACCCTGCCTCCCGTAACACATATCCGACCTAGTCCTCCTTCCTCAAAACCACCATGACCAAAGTACTAGTCATCTCTGACTCTTCTCTTTGCCTTCCTCATCCTCTGCCTCGAGTTGGGGAGTCTCCATTCCATACCTGTAGCTACTACATCACTCTCGCTCCCCACCCCCTTGCTTCTCACTGTCACTGCAACTTTAGCCAAGACCCCTCAGCCTGTTGCTTAGATTACACAGTAGAATGGGGTTGGTAGCCTGCCCTGAAGTCAGTGCTTCCCCACCTGTGGGTTTGTTGCAGGATGGAAATAAAACCCGATAACGTGGCTCACAAAAGCCCTGTATTCTTGCCCCCCTCCTCCTCTCCAGGTCACTTCCTCATTCTCCCAGGAAACTCCTCATGACCTCGACCGCACCCATGTTTGTGCCTTCCTGTCTTTGCCCATAAATATGCTTGACTTCCTTCCTGTCCTCTTGTCTACATCTGGAAAACTTGGCACCTGGGACCTAATATCATCTGTTTGCTGAAGCCTCCTCTGACTGCTCCAGCAGGGTTCACCTCCTCACGTTGGTTTCTGTGCCACCTTGGCTTACTACATCTTTATAATTATATTTAAATTTGTGTAATGATGATCTGTCAGACTAAGAGGGAAGGGATTACTGTCTTATCCGTCACGGACACTTCATTGCCTGGCTGAATGCTCCGTGTTTGTTAATGGTTAAAATAGAAAGGATCTTAGATCTTAAAGAGTCTCTCCTAGTTTAATTCCTCTTAAATTCATTTATTTACTCATTCATTCATTCGCTCTTTGTGCAAACATTTACTGAGTACCTACTATGTGGGAACTCCCTCTGTCTCTCCAGGCAACAAAGCCTTGATTAAACAGACATAAAAGAGAAACAGCTGCCAGTCCTTCCTCCAGGAAGCTCTGCTCCACAGGCCTTCACTTAAGAATCCTGGAGCTTCAGTTTCCTTTCGTCAGCTTTTTCCTTAATGGCCAAACTCATGGTGGCAGTGACAATGGATTCTGCATTAGTATTAAAAATTTATTCAATAAATAATGGATTAGAACCTCTGTTTAATAATTATTAATGCACTGCAATTTCAGTTGCCCAAATCGCAAGATGTTTTAAACATAACTAATTGAAAACACAATTAACAGCAACTCGCCGAAATAAATCTGAAAGGCAAAACACCCTTGAAAGGCTCAGACTATAAGAGCAAGAACTCAGAAGCAGCCCCCCGCCCACATTGCCCTGCAGGGTTCATGCTGGCCTCTGGCAGAGACTCTGGGAAGGATGGTGGCGCCTGGCAGGGTTTGGGATGTGAAGGTTGGTTTGACAGCGGCTCTGCAGCTACCGAAACTTTAGGTGACCACTTCATTATGCCTGTGGGCGTGGGGAGTTTGCCTGAGTGTGATGCTGCACTCAGACACCTATGTCAGATGGGCTGGAGGTCGGGGCTGATTCAGTGACCTCGTTACATGCACACTCAGCAAAGCACAGGCCACTGCTGGGGTCTGAAGTGCCTGGGGCCCTGAGTCTGGTCACAGGATGCTAGGTTGGCAGACCTGTCGCTGAGAACCCTGGGCTCCCACATCTGAACCTATGTTCACCCTCCAGTCTTCCAGCCCTGGTGCTTCCCATGTTCTTTCTGGGGCTGGTTCTTCTTACCTGATTTATCTGAGTCTGTGGATCAGGGGCCTAAGACAATGGCCCCTTTGATTTTGTTGCTTCAGCAACTGTGAACAAAGAAAAAAATCTTTTGAGGAAGGTACAGGATGGGCCCTGCAGACTGGCTCTGGAATTCTAGGATTCCAGACGGGAGGAAGGTGTTGGCCTCTGGGCTGGGTTTAGCATGGATTTTTTTCCCCCTACTTTTCATCTTTTTACAACAGTTCCTACTCTATACTCTCCCAGGGAGGCTCTCTCCTCCCCTATTCACTTTAGGATTTGGGTATACTGGCCTCCTAGTTTCCATAAATCCTTCATAGGGTTCTTTTGATGGGTATTCAGTGAGACATTATAGGGGAATTAATCAGCAGCTGGGTTGGCCAGTGTAGCCACTCAGCCCATGGTAATTCCCTTCCACTCCGAGCAATGTCCCCTGCTCCTGCATGGTTTATCTATCCCCAGGATTCTGAGCACTGCTGTGGGCATGCTTTCAACAGAATAATACAGTTATTGGGCACATAGATGTTTTCCTGGAGAACAAGAGGTAACTAAGGAGAAAGCTGTCCATTCTCGGGGGGTTAGTCTGGAAAGCAACTTGACTGGACCTTAAGTTATGGATAACAGTAAGTGATGTGACTGGAGACGTAGGATGGTGATATGTTGCAAAGTACCTGGAGAGCCAGGCTAACGAATTTGACTTTCGTCTGAAGAGGGGCATTGACTTTCGTCTGAAGAGTTTTAAGCCAGAAAGTAGCATAGATTTTAGCTTAATCTGTGTACCAGAGAGGCATGATTCTTAAACATTAGTGTGCATCAGGAAGGCAGATTCAACCTCTAATTGCTGGATCCCACCTCCAGAATTTCTGATTCAGTGGTTCTGGGATGGAGCCTGAAAATTTGCATTTTTATCAGGCTTCCAGGTGATATTGATGCTGCTGGTCCAGGGACTATGTTTTGAAAACCAGTTGTGTGGAGGATGGTCTAGAAGTGGGTAGGCCTCCAGGCAGTGAGCTGTTTAGGAGACTGGTGCAATAACACAGCTGTAAGTCGATGTGAGTCTGATTTAAAGCAGGAGCTGTGGCTCTAGAAAGAGAGAGTGCAGAAGAGTCAGCAAGATTTCCTGGTCCAATGGGATGAGTGGGAAATGTAGGTGAACCTTCTAAGGTTTTTCTAACTGGGAGCCTGAAAGAATGATGGTGCTTCTTAGGGAAAGACCACAGAGCAGAGGCTTCTGGGTCACGATGGAGGACAGGCATTGGGTGCATGGCTGCAAATGGTTCCAGGTGGCTTCCTACCTGGGACCTTGAGTGGCAGTGGCTGTGGGAGCAATACATCCAAGAGGGGACCACAGGGCTAGAGCGAGTCCAGCAAGGGACCTGGGCATAAAATTTAAAGAGGTGTCACCTATTGTACAAGCTTTGCCTGACCCCCAAATCCAAGCCCCCATTAAATTTTATGCCCCAGCTATCTCACTGGACTTGCCTTGGCCCCAAGTTTTGGTGAAGCCCTTGCTGTTGCTTCAAGCTATTGCTTTAGGCCTGAAAGCAGCCTGGTGGGGTCAGCAGGTGGAAGGCAGGACTGTGGACCTCAGCTGTATACTGAATCTCGTTCGTCCATATTGGAAGCAAGTCATGTGCCTCAGTTGTCCTATTGCTAGAGGTACCTGTACACGTACATCTGATCGTGCCTTGTATGGATCCAAAATTTGTGTCCACAGGACCATTGAACCGAGCTGGTCACTGGAGGCTCAGATGTCTAGAAAGCCCCACAGATCTACAGCGCCTTCTGTGGACGATGTGGAGGCAATTCTAAGGCAGTAGCAATGCCTGGTATTACTTTACTGTACTGGCTGAGCCCATGAACAGAGACAGCTGTTCTGTAGAAGGGCAAAGATGGAGTTGGAACATCTTTCTTGAGCATACTTTTAAATATACTTTGTTGTTGTTGTCTGTTTGTTTTTGTTTCTGTTTTGTTTTAAGGACTTAATCTATGGAGCTCCATCAGGCAACCAAAGCAATCCAAGTTTAATCTCTAAGCATTCATGTCCCAAGTTCAGATTTTTCTTGCATCTTCTCAGCTGGTGCATTCCCCAACTTCTGAATTTCTAAAAATACCCAGCGTGGTTCCCTCTACAAAACACCAGCACCCTGCCAGCTGTTAAATAAATAAACTCAAAACAAAAATGCTGTAGTCGTGAAATAAGATATATTTAATTAAATAAAAAAGGAAAAGCAAGTGCTATTACAAGAACATAAAACTGTAAGGCATAAGATAAAAACTAAATTACTACAAGGCAGCTCGATCCAATCTAATCCTTAAAGATAAAGATGAAACCAGAAAATTGCATGTATTGAGAAATCAACATAAACCCTGAGCAAATATTAACTAGAGATCTATAAACTGGTTGATAATAAACAGTTCTATGAACATTAGGATTAGTAAGGGAATAGAAATGGAGTCACATTGGGGTGTGGGGGACTTGAGTGCATCTCTCCATCCTGCTCACAGCAAGCATTTGTGCAAGGATCTTGTTCAGGTGACTTTTCCATTAGCTAATTTCAGTAAATCTGAGAGGAAAAAAATCAAATGGTGTAGAGGTACCCGGGCAAATTTCTATCATCTTTTGAAAGGCACAGAGATGGATGTGATCTCATCTTACCAGGCTATAAAATGGAGCTTGCAGATAAAATGTTTGCCTTTTACCATGGGTTTCTAACTTCGCTGTTGACATGATTTTAACAATGTGTTTAAGCATGAAGAATGGTCCAATTACATGTTAAGTAGACTTTTTTTATAGTTCTAATAAAGGTTCATTTAGACGTTTATACTGACAACTCAGTTCTTTGGAAGGGCATTTTTCAAGTTGCCTGCTAAAAGAGAACGTTTTTTAGCCCTCCCCCACCAACCCCCCCACAAAAGAAGTGGAAGAGGAAGCAATGTGCTATTAGCTACGGAGTGTTACTCCAGCTTTCAGAGACGCCATTTGTAGAGAGGCCGGTTCTTCTGTTGAAGAAGCCAGCAGTGGCAGCTGAAAAAATCAAGCTAATTCACAGGTGAAGATGCCCTCTTTGTCACAGTTTCAGGCTCCCGGAGAAAGATGCTCTTTTGAGAGCATTCATGCATTTCACACCCCACACAGGGAGCTTCAGAATACAATCTGAATGGGAAGGACTCAGGAGAGTGAGGGGGCTGGCTCTGCCAGGCAGGGAATGCAATCCTCCACCAGATCAAGGTGCTGGGACAGCCCGGCTCTCTGAAGAAACCGGAAGGCCCTATGGGGACAGAGTTAGCTGTTCTTAGGCCCCTGGGGATGGAAGTGACCTGGGGGCTCTTAAAACATAGTTGTGATATTTTTTTTTTCCTCTAGCAAGACTCCAACTAAAGTGTTGCTGACAGAAAAAGATACCTATGTGCTCTTAGCTCTGGAAAAAGTCTCCACAGCTTCCTAGAGTGAGGGCCCAGCTCAAGTCTTACCATTAACTCATTGTCAATCATCGTAGGATCTCAGACTCTTGCTGCTAGCTTCTTCTGGAGAGGAACTGTATTTGTCTGTTAGGGCTGCTGTAACAAAGTACCAAGTGGCTTCAACAACGGAAACTTTTTCCCTCACTTTTCTGGAGGCTGGAAGCCCAAGATCAAGGTGTCAGCAGGTTGGTTTCTTTTGAGACCTCTCTCCTTAAGCTTGTAGGCAGCCATCTCCTCTGTGTGTCTTCTTATGATCTTCCCTTTGTGTCTCTATGACCAAATTTCCTCTCCTTATGAGGACACCAGTCATACGAGATAGGGGCCACTTTAATGATCTCATTTTAATGTAATTGCCTGTTTAAAAATTCTATCTTCAAATACAATCACATTCTGAGGTACTTGGGATAAGGACTCCAACACATAAATTTTGGGAGGACACAATTCAGCCCATTACACTACTGCATCTTTATCCTTTTTGTGAATCTGGGAGTACCAATACATTGACTTCTTACCTTTTCTCCAGAGGATTGCTCAATTCTTGGTAAGAGAGGCAACAAAAAATTAAACCTCATCTATTCCCCCATTCTATGAATAGAGACCAGGAGAGAAGCTGCCCTGCCTAGGAATTTCTGTTGTAAGGTAAGGAAAACTTTACTTTCAAAGCATCTGCAATTGTGATTTGCAGTCATGCCTGGGCCTCTCTCCAGACCTGGTCATTGAACTGAACATGGTTAGGTTCAGACATGGACAACTTTTCAAAGCTACTCTCCACCCCCCTCCCAAAGTAATGCTACCATGTAGCCAGGATTGACAAGCCAGTGTTTTCAGGGTCTCTGGGTACATGAATGTGACCCTCAAAGGCACATGGTTTCGTTTCATCAGTCATTTCTGTTGCATTGATGGACCCCTGGACATAGTCTGGAAGGGGAGAGAAGGCCAGTAGCTATTCTGTGTAATAATGCACAGGAATTTTCAGTGCTCAGGAAAAAACTCTTTATAGATGATGTAGTCTTCAGGAAAATGTTTCTCTTCTTAATGGGGATTCAGGCTGTGCTAAATCCTGTATCTGAGACTTATTGTATATTCTTGAGAAAAGAGAGAGAGAGAGAGACAGAGAGAGAGAGTGTGTGTGGGCGCATGCGTGTATGTGTGTGTCTGTGTGTGACTGAGAATATCCCAAGAACCATGAGGTGCCACAGCTTCCTCTGGGTCCCCATGAAGTGAACATGGAGAGTTGCCCTCCCCTACCCAAATGACTCACTTGAAAGTGCCCGTGGTGTTTTTCCAGATTCAGTTCACCAGGTAATGGAAAGAATAGTGTCTCAAGGCTTGCCCTGGTGAGCAGAAGGGAGATTAAAGCTGGCCTTCAGGGCTAAAATGTGGGGAGGGTCAAAACCTGAAGTACTGAGGGTCTCTTTCCAAAGACAGGATTGGCTGACCTGACACTGGAACATGAGGCCAGGAAGTATCTCTTGCAGAGAACTTATTATTTTTCTTGAATTTTAGGAAAATCCTATTGTATCTCATTTAAATTGTAGCACTGCCACATTGTCATTCCTCTCAGCAGGCAACCCTCATCCTCTCAGTTCATCGTGGAGGTGTATCATGTGGCAGGTCTTAACTGGCTGAAACAGGCAGGGTTTTTCAAAACTGCTAGTGTCTAGGCCCCAGCTAGACCAGTTTCATCAGTCTTAGGGTGGAGCACATGCCGTCAGACAGAGAACCCATGAAAGAGAGATGGATGATGGTCCTCAAGATCCAGGGAGTAAAGGGCCAAGCCCCAAGGCAACCCTGAGAGGAGCAGGATAAAGAGCAGGTGAGACAAGTCTGTGTCTCCAGATGAAAGGGAGCTGTGATGTGTTGGTGGGAGTGCCATCTGGACTCATCTGTATACTTGTTTTATGTTCTTCTCAAGAATATTGGAATATCTGCCAACAATGCTGGATACGTATGATGAAGCAGAAGTAGACAAGTAGTAAGGTGATAAAATTGTTTTCATGTATGACCCACATGTGTTCTACTTTAGCTCCCTTACTCCACTCTCAAGATCAATAGGGACTGCTTGGCTACAGTTCTTCACATAAGCAAATATATATTGAATATTAACTATGGGCTCAACACATGGGCTTCTGGGAAGTTTAAGTTGAGTCATGAGGATAAAGTATGTCTATATGAAAATATAAATTTCTGCATAAGTCTACATGCTTTGGGAACAGTCGGTGGCAGTAGTAGGCAAGCAGTTAGAGGAAGGGTTGCTCCTGGGGCCAGAAGGGGATTGGATCTGTGGAAAGCCAGAGACTTGAGCTACATCTTACAGGATGGGGATGTTTGTATGTCTGGGTAAAGCGGAAGAATGTCTGGGTGGAGGCAACCACATGGGGGGTGGACACAGTGCATATTATGGGAGGTGGGGAATCAGATCTATAATTCTGATTATAGGGTTTGCAATGGGGAAGATGTAGGAGACACTATAGATAAAGCAGGGCACTTTGGAGGTACTGGCTGGAAATGCAGAAGTATGGATTGAGTGGTGGCTGGGTAGATGGTTATTACCTGGCTACCTGGTCATGCTCCGCTGTACTGCCTCTCCTCCCACTTGTACAGTACTGTGACAGTTAAGACAGGGAAGCTACCAGAGACCTATCTCTCAGAGTTGATGAACACTAAGTAGACAAAGGTAGGGACGAGGCCATTGAGTAGAAATGAAGGGGAAGAGACAATTGTTTTATTTTAGTAATAAAAGAATGAAAAAGTAGATTAGATGTGGATGATTTCATGCTAGACTCAAAGGCTCCTTAAAGTATTCATGTCTCTTCAGTGGTCTCTGATTAAGACTATATGGCCATATTCCTAACCTACTTTATGGAGTCCTATTTTCCAAGTCATTAATTGTTTTCTCACATTCTTAGAGATCTTCAAGTTTTTTCTAATCCCTCCCAAATCCTGAACATTTCAGAGGTAGCCTGGAGAGGCTCAAAATGTCCTAGAGATGCTGAAAAACCTTCAAATACTTCATATGATGGAGGGTTTTTTTAAATTAATTTTTTTCTGTCATTCATTCCTGCATTGAACTCATATGTATATGAGTAGTGACCTTCCATGTGCAGGGGCCAGGAACTGACTGATCAGAAAATAAACTCCAACACTCACTTTGTAGAAAAGGAATGGGCTCTACAGGAATTACTATGAAGCACATTGTAAAATCAGGTATGTATTAGTAGGAAAAAAAGTAACTCTGGTTTATACAGAGTGTGATCCTAACTGAACTGACAAGCTTTTAAAAAAATCACCCCTTGTAGGAAAAATAACTGTGACACAAAATTGCGTCAATAAGGCTCTGTTAATCACAATTAGTCACAAAATTGAAACAAAAATTAAAATTCAGTTTAGGATAGAATTATGATGAGGTAGGGGCTTTCATAGACATCATTCAGTATGATGGTTTCCTGAGTGAATAACTTATCCGAAGGCATTTCTTTTTCCTGTGGCTTGAACTTGCCAGTCTCCTGCCCCGAGGACCCTGGAGGGGCTGTTAGAGGAGACTCAGAATAAGGGGAAGCAGCCTCTGGGGCTAGAGACCCCCGCACAGGTGCCAAGTTAGTGAGATGAGGATTGTGCCTCATGCAGATGCCCGTGCAAATCACAGCACACCCGACCTTACTATTCCTTTATATGATGTCCTGGGCCTCCTTGGAGCTGACAGGACATCACAGGGGGTCTGTGATGCTTGGTGAAGATGAGGAACCAAAGCAGAGGGGAGCAGAAGGAGACTCATCCTCTAGGTTTTTGTGTGTACAGATAAGGCACAGTTGTGATTATAAAAGTGACTGAATTTCTTTAGAACAGTGGGGTGGGAAGTAGTGAAGTTTATGAGTGAAGGAGCAGGGGCCCTCTGAGGAACAGAGGACAAGAAAGTCAGTACCCTCTAGGGTCACTAGCACCAAGTACTCTAAACAAAGATTTTGTGCTCTGAGGGTTGTGGTCAGCCTTGGCAGCCAGGAACAGTTGATCTCCTTGATGGGGCAGGTAAAGGCACCCTGATGTGGCCTTCAGGGTGTGGGGTGGAGGAGTGTGAGCCCACCTGGGGACACTGGCTGGGCCTGGACACTGCTGACCCTACTGACAGAGGAAAGGTGCTGATGGCAGGTGGTGGCTTCAGGTAACAGGAGAGGCTGCCTTGGCCCTTTTGTCTTCTGCCCAGGGTGCTAGAGCTGGCCCAGGTCCTTCAATTCTGTGGGGTGCCTGGAGAGGGTATGTGTGTGTGTAGGGTGGGCAGGACCTGGGATTAGAGGGCGTATATGAGAGTCTCCAGAAACCAGTCTATTTTCAGTATAAGGAGGGCAAATTAGAGAGACTGAACCCTTTGGTGGTTTGCTTTCCTTCTGACTCTGCCCTGGGCTGGAGGCCTAGGGGAAGGCCTGTGGCATCGACATGAGCAGTAAGAGCAAAAAGGTTGAAATGCCTATAATAGAGGTGTGTTCATTGTCTGGGGCAGCTAACAAAGTACCGCAAATTGGGCAGCTGAAACAACAGGCATTTACTGTCTCTTGGCTCTGATCAAGGTGTTGGGAAGGTTGGTTCTTTCTGAGGGCTGTGACAGGTGAGTCTGTTCTTTGACTCTCTCCCAGCCACTGGTGGGGGGTTGGCTGGCAACCCCTGGCATTCCTTGTAGATACATCTCCACATCTCTCCTTTCTTCTGCACATGCCATTCTCTCTGTGTGCATGTCTATCTCTGTGTCCACATTTCCCTATTTTATAGGGGCGTAGTCCTAGTGGATTAGGGGCCATTCAATGACCTCGTCTTACCTTGATCCTCTGCAAAGACCCTAATCCCAAATAAGGTTGCATTCATGAGTCCTGGGGGTTAGAACTCCATCATCTTTTTTTTTTTTTTTTTAAGATTTTATTGATTTATTCATGAGAGACACAGAGGCAGACACACAGGCAGAGGGAGAAACAGGCTCCTCACAGGGAGCCTGTCGTGGGACTTGATCCCAGAACTCCAGGGTCACACCCAAGCCGAAGGCAGACGCTCAACCACTGAGCCACCCAGGTGTTCCATGCATCATCTTTTTTGAGGACAGAATTCAGTCCATAATCATGGGCAAGGGACTATCAGACAAATGGGGAAGAACACGAGTTTTAGGAATAGGCTGCAGCCCTGCAGCATGTGAGTTCATTGGGTCATTCAACACTTGTGTTCTTAGCTGTCAAGTGAGGGTTTCCAGAGTGCTGCATCACAGAGTTGGTGTGAGGGTGATAGTGTATCTAAAGACCTCTTGATTTGTGAAGAGGATGTTCCTGTCGGTTATGGTCGTAATGTGCCATCCATATATTCTCTCACTGAAGAGGCCAGTCATATTCTTAGACCCTTTGTTTTCTCAACTGTGAAATGGGTTGAATAAATAATATGTTGATTTGGCCTGCAATCCCTATAGCATGACAGTCACAAAAAATGGGTAGCAATGTATGTATTGGCAGAAGGCCACATCTGGGTCTGGGGGAAGAGGGTGGGCAGGGAGTTAAGATCAACAGGAAGCCAAAGCCTAGGGGATTTGGTTAGGCCCGGGGGGGGGGGGGGGGGGAGATGGGAATGGAGGAGTTCAGGCAGGGCAGAGAGCAGCAGATGGTATGTGGTACAGCAGTGAGACAGAAGGTGTTCTAAAGCTTTGTTTTTAGTGGTATTCCAAATGATTTTAACATTCTGATTCCAAATAATTCTGACATGTGGGTGTTTCCCATACAACAAGCAAATTTCTGACACCAGCTGGGTGTTCTGTGATTCAACTTAATTCTGACAGTCTCCACTTGGAGATAGCATTAAGTCCCGTAAGGAAAGGGCTCGGTCCTATAAGACTGCCCCCCCGCCCCTGCCACCACCCCCCCTTGTTCAGATTCCAATTGTAAGCCCAAGTTGTTATCTGTGCTTCTGACTTATGGGTTATAAACTGGAGGTTCCCTCAACTCCCTTCTTGGGTTTAATTCATTTCCTAGAGTGGCTCACAGAACTCAGAGAAACATTTTACTTATTCAACTACCTTTTATTATAAAAGGAGATAGCTCAGGAACAGCCTAATGGAAGAGATGCACAGGGAATGTACCTCTCCAGGTGCACCATACTCCTCAGATCTCTGTATCTTCATCAACCCAGGAGCTCCTTGAATCTTATAGTTTTGGGAGTTTATGAAGGGTTCATTGCAAAGCATGACTGATCATAGCTCCATTTTTATTACTTCTTCTTTTTCAGGAGAATGGGCAAAATGGGGCTGGAACTTACAGGTTTCCACTCATGGGTTGGTCTGTCTGGTGACCAGCCTTGATCTTGGAGCTCACCCAGAGTCGCCTCAGGAGAACAAAAGACACTTCTATCATCCAGGCAATTACAAGGGTTTTGGGAGCTCTGTGCCCAGGAACGAGGGGTCCAGAGACCAGTATATTTTCTATTATCTCACAGATGGCTATTTGTAGACACTAGCCACAGTATACCTCAGAATCCTATTCTTGGGTCACACTGACTGTGACCTCTGAGATCCCATCCCAGAGGGATGACTAGTTTCTGGAAATATATGTAATACAGCTCTGCTACTTCTGAATTAGCTCTGCTACCAATTTTGGATTCCTCCCTTTGGTAGCTTTATAAATATAAATATATGCTTGCCTCTGGTCTTCTAGCCTAAATCAAGGGAGCCATTCCTTGGAAGCCACAGAGGCGACCAGACCCTCCACCATGATCTTGATGAACCATCATGGATGTTCTGGACAGTGCCCCTCCACGCTGCACTCAGCCTTCCCCACACCAGTGGCCTCTCCAGCAGGCAAGAGTTTGTGTTTCTGCACATACATGTTTTATTTTATTTTATTTTACTTTTTAAAAGATTTTATTTATTTATTCATGAGAGAGAGAGAGAGAAAGAGAGACAGAGACAGAGAGAGAGAGGCAGAGACACAGGCAGAGGGAGAAGCAGGCTCCATGCAGGGAGCCTGACGTGGGATTCAATCCCAGGCCCTGGGCTGAAGGCGGTGCTAAACTGCTGAGCCACCCAGGCTGCCCCATGTTTTATTTTTTAAAAATATTTTATTTATTTATTTTAGAGAGAGAGAGAGAGAGCATGAGCAGGGGGAGGAGCAGAGGGAGAAGGAGAAGCAGACTCCCTGCCAAGCAGGGAGCCCAAAGCAGGGCTCGATCCTAAGACTCCAGGATCACCTGAGCCAAAGGCAGAAACCCAACCGACTGAGCCACCCAGGCATCTCTGTGCGCATACGTGTTCACTAGGATGTTTTATCTTTTACCCTCAGGATCTTTCCCCTGAGCCCCTCTCTGAGTCTTGGTCTTCCATCCACATGGCTGTTCCTAGACTGACTTCTTATTCCTTAAAGGCTGTAGGCCCACACCTTTCACTGCAGCCTGAAAGGGGAGGCAGTTGGTTAACAAAGAAAGCCATGGCTGGTGATTTTTCTTTTTCTCCCTGCTCAGTTCTGAAGCTGAAAAAAATCATGGCATACTTCAAACTTGAGCAGTGGCTGTGAATGTATTCACTCTTGAATTCATCTGTGAGGTTATTATACGCAGCTTTGATGTTACAGCGAGACTACCTGGGTCGTTTTGTTCCAATTACTCAGTGCAGAGGAGGACTTCATGCCGCACGAAGGCGCCCCACTTTGATGTTTTGTCGAGGCTGAGGCTGCCCTTCTCGGGCTGAGGCATCGGGGGCGATGCTGGGCCGCTGGGGCACGCCCAAGTGGTGGGGCCCGAACCTGCAGCCGAGGAGCTGGGTGCCCTCCACACAGCGCTCCACCGGCTGGCCCCGAGCAGCTGCGGGGGGAGAAGCCTAGCGCGGGCCTATCAAGCACATTTGCCATTGCATCACAGAGGATCTGGAAATAACCTCATTTTCCTCAATTAGGAAGATGGAGATTGTAATGGCTGTACTTTGCTCTCCTCAGACGTCTTTCATCTCTGCATTGCAAAGTGCTCTGAAAGCATGATTAACGAAGCTTCCCAACTCCTCAGCCGGCCAGGCGCCCCACTGCCTGCTTCTGTCCAGGCTAAATGGTGGAGGCCAGCTTGCTGGGGGAGCTCAGGGTAAAGAGAGACCCTGCTGATCCCAGCACAGGGCAAGGATGGTTGCTGGGAACCCCGCAGGGTGGGGACAGGGGGAGGAAGAGCAGCATGGGGGTGGGAAGGCGGGGGCCTCGGAGCTAGCCCTGGCTGTCCTGCTCGCTGGACCCATTACCGCCACTGTCACCCACCCCCATCCAGGTCTCAGTGTCAGCCTGTGACAAATAGGGAGTGAGATCCGAAGATGAATTGGGTCCCTCCCGGCTCTGCCACTCTGGATCTGTGTGATGATGTATCTGAGCTACGGCCTTCCCAGGCCCACAGGTATCCTGCCTTGATGACATCCCTGCTCGGACCCGGGGTGCTCCCTGGCCCTGTGGAATGCCCCTGCCTCGCAGCCCCAGAGCTGTCCTCGTCATCTGTGCCCTCCATCACTCCCCCGCCTCATGTGCACGGGCACCCACGCTCACACCCAACACACCACTGCAGCAGATTGGTTCCAGGCTCGCCCGCCCAGGCCAGCTTGGCCTGGCTTCCACGCGCTGCCTTTAAGATGCCTTCTCCCACCCTGACCTCTTTCCTTTGCCGTTCATCTAAACACAAATACTGGCTCCTTTGGCATTTTTGCTGCACCGGATTCCTTTCCTGTCTCCATTCAGGTCGGACCTCTCCTCCAAGATCCTCTGGCTCCTGCAAAGCCTTGGGCTGTTAGCTTAGGCATCAGCCACCCACCCAGCTGACTGTGATTTAGAGCTTTTGTCACCTGCTTCTTGATTTTCTGTCTGTTTACCCCTCATTGCTACCAATATTCCTTCCTGTCTGTTGTAGTAATTCCTATTCCCTTCCCAACTGCTGTCCTCACATGCCATGGGCTAAGGACTAAACTTACGGAGCTGTTGAAACGGAGGTGTGACAGGAAGGCTGAGGCTTCCATGTCTCTGTGCAGATCCTGGTGCGTCTAACCTGTGTGCTCAGCTGCCTTTTTAGGACCTTTCTTTTCTCAGCTGTGCTCCAGATGGCTGAGGTTGGAGGATACTGGAGTTTTGGATGGATAAGACATAAGGGAACTGCAGAGACAGGTAGTACACACAGGAGGCTCCAGAGAAGGGAGGGCAGTGAAAGGCCCATTCCTTTCTACCTGAAGAGTAGTTGGGAAAAAAAAAAACCCAACAAAGAAAGCAATTAGACTTGCTCTTTATTATTGGTTGTCAGTAGATGCATCCAGATACTGCATTTTGAATAAAAAATTGTAATGTTAGACCAACGAAGTTTTCCACCAGTGTTCTGGAAATCCTAAGAGTTTCACAGGTGAAACATGCTTGGAGGATGGCGTCTCATTTGGAAGATGCTTATTCTTGCCTTAGACGTCGCACCCTGTCCTGTTTTCTAACTCCCCCATGGGAGGGCTCTGCCAGGGGGAGGTACTCGTGCTCAGTTTTGGGAGCTAAGGTAGGGTGCTCCATGCAGGAAGGCTGCCCCTGGCCGCCCCACTTGTAGGGTGCTCCGAGCAGCCCACAAAAGCAGTTCTGGGGGAGAAGCTCTATTTAGTTGTAGAGGCTTTCAAGTGTAAAAGCGCAGTAAAACTTAATTCTGTCTCTTTTCTGGAACAAACAAAAAGAAAACTGAAGTGGAAAGTGCAGAATGGGAAGCATAGGATAGCCATGAGGTTGGAGTTTTGAAATGGGGAAAAGTTTCTTTGAGTGTTCCACACGTGAAGCGTGTGGGGCAGACACCACTTGTCTGTTGGGCAATCGACTCTGGGCTTATGGGCCTTTCTGATGTGGGTGAGATGCTTCGAGTGGACCCGTTGTGTGAGCTTGTCTGGCCTCATCGCTGGTGCTCCCTTCAGTCTAGGGCCCCCCACCCCTCCCACCCCAAGTTGCTCACAGACAGGTTCGATGAGGCCGCCAACCTCCGGCTCGGTCCTGGAGGATCTGCTCCAAATACAGGCAGCTGCAGGGCCCTTCCTGGGGTCTCCAGGCCAGAGGACCAGTGTCTGCCACGCTCTCAAGTGCCTCTGCCCCTGGGCCTCCTTTGCCACCACCAACCTTAAATAGGCATCCCCAGGGGAGGCCCTCGAGGCATCATGCGTAGAGCTTGACTGGATCCTGACTCCTGACTTCTGCCATCACAGCCTGCCTTCTTCTCCTCTTCTGTTGGCTCAGCGGCCATCCTGCTGCCCTTTGACAGGTGACCAGAATCCTTGCTGCGTGGGTCATCATTGCCCAGGCCCACGGCTGCAGAGGGGCATGGCCCACGGCTGCATGTGTGGGGAGCAGATGCTCTGTAGAGAGGCCTGATGCTAGGAGACATCTGGGGGTCCAGCAGCATGCAGGAGAGGTCGGGCTGGGGAGTAGGAGACAGGAGAGGCAAAATACCCTGCCCGGGACTAGCTTCAGGGTCCCATTTGGACATGATTGCTAGAGGGTCTTTTCTGGATGCTACAATAACAGAAGGAGATCACGAATTTTCTGCATCATCTATTTAGGATACTTATCACTTTGATCTGTGCCTCAGGGTGTCCAGCTGCAGTGGCCCATCATTTCATGGGTACCCCTGAGGCTCACTCAGGCCCTGTCAGGAGGATCTGGGTGGCACAAATGGTCAGCTACCCTCCAGGGCGTGAGGTCCCCACCAGGGCATGGAGCTGCCCCTGGGATCGGCTGACCCCCGGGGCTGTTTCCACCCATACGCTGGCACCTAGATGGCACCCTGCGATGAGCTGCTGCCAGTAGGAATGCGAGTGGAACCATGAGTGTCACGTCTGAGCCAAAGCAGTGAAATCTCCCCATGTTTCAGTGGATGGGAGAAGCCAATGAAGACTTGGGGTGGGCAGAGCCATGAGCTTGAGGGAGCCTGGAGCCCCACATGAGCATGAGACCTGTGCCTGGTGGGGACCACCCGAGGTGGACTGTGACATGAATACACCATCCCTCTTCACTGTGAAGCCCCTGAGGACTCATTCATGTTTAGGGCTTCACTCACACCATAGCCTGAATTCCTATAACTAACACACATTGGTTTTGACAACCCATAGACTTTCTGGTCCTAACTGAGCGTTAGGTGTCAGTCTCCTTTTTCTTCTCCCTCCTCTCTGCCTTCAGGAGCGGCTACTGCTGAGTGGCAAGGTTTGCAGAGAGAGGACAAACAGGGTAAGAGGTGGGCTAGGGTTGTTATTGAAGGAATTTCTTCTCTGCACCCTGTGAGAATTTTTTTTTTTTTTTTTTTAGTGATTTCTGGGTCTCTGGAATTATGAAAGTAATGGAGTCATGAATATAATTACCTCTATTCTGTAATTACCCGGCAAATATCATATGAATACATAGGGGGTTTGAGTCAGCAGATCTGGCAGCTGCAGAGTTTGATTATGATGATTTAGCTGTTGGGAAATGCCAGGGATTAATTTCGGTCATCAGTGTAGGAACAACAAGGAGAAATGGCCCCAAATTAGGAAGGGACAAATGCAGGCTGTGTGGTAAGAACACTTGGGGACTGGGGGTCGTTGGACAAAGCCTCCTCCCCATCTCCTGCCCCCCCACCCCCATGTCAGTCCTGCAGGACGGGAGTACATACCGCTGTCGCCAGGTCACTGCTTCCTGAGACTCACACATGGGATCACAGAAGGTAACGGATGTGTTTGTCTGAACTCCCTGGCTTCCTTAGCAGGGTTTCTACCCACTGTGGCCACTGTGCCCCTGTGAGGGGGAATGGGCACAGCCATCCCTGTTTCACAGGTGGCAGCCTGAGCCCTGAAGGAGGGGACCCCTCAGTGTAGCACAGTGAATGAAAGCCCAGGTCCCCCCGTCCCTTCTCTTTTCTTGTACTTTCTTTGGTGAGGAATGTACCTCTAATTGTAGTGTTTTTCCAGTGGAGAAAGGTGATTTTGCTCATGACTGCTTTTTCAAATGGGTCCAGGAAAGTTTTGTGAAGAAAATGTGGGTACCTGTTGTGCAGATCAGACCCTGCTGTCCTGGGAAAGAGGTGGAGAAGACCCTCTGGCAGCTTCAGGACTCCTAACAGAGGCCGAGTATCCCTGTGGTCTTAAACTTTGCTGTGTAGCTGAGCTATGTTGTGTTTCCCTTCCTCATTTGGGGCCATTTTTCTTTGTTGTTTCTACACTGATAATCAAAATTAATCCCTGGTATTTCTCAACAGATAAATCATTATAATCAAACTCTGCAGTTTGATTTTACTCATGAGTTTCCTGGTCTCTTCTTTAGACAACACCCAATCACCATCACTAGAGTGGAGACAGTGGTGGTACCTGGGTGAGACCAGTGCTGCCCTGGCATTTTCCATTAGTTTAAATTGTTCTTTATTCCTTTTATTTTGGGATGCAGTGCTCACCACTCACTGTCCTGGGAAGTCCCTAGAGGCTGAATGATTCAGCTCCACATCTAGCTACACGGAAAAAACAGACCTTGGATGAGGGACAATCAGGGCTGTTTGGGTTAGGGCTGCAGTGTAGGGGTGTTTTGGGGCACAGAGGTGCAAACTCACAAACAAAATCTGTCCAGGCCTGGATCTGTTCCCTACTCCAGGTTGGAAGACATCAAAGTGATTTCTTATCTTTATCAATGGAATAACCAGATTTCCTTGACTTACTAAAGCCTGACAGGCTAGCTGTTGGTTTGAGGGTAGGGAGGGTAAGCAAACCAGGGGGAAGGGTGACTCATGATGGAAAGAAGTACAATGATCTGAGGTGCTCCTTATTCATGGCCATAAGTAACACCAGGGACCCAGGGTAAAGTTGTTCTGGGCAGCTTCTGCGTTTGTGGAGCTGTCCCCACCAGATGCAATTTCAGATTCATCTTTACCTTGTCAACATACATAAATCTGTCCCATATCTCTACCCCAAACACAGGCTGACCACAGATTCTTATCCAGGATTTTGTCAGAACTTTAAAAGGTGACTGACATTCCTTAAGGTTTGAATTTAGACCTAAATACTACTTTTGATAGAGTGTCCAACTATCTTTGTGATGCTGACTTGGACTCCTGACAATAACTTTAAACTCTAAATGGTGACCCCAAACCAGATCTCAGCAGCTTCCAATATATAAACTAACTCTAAGGTCTAAGTAGAAGTCTAGCCCTGACTGAAACATAGACACTAAGCTTCAATTGAAACAAGGTTCTCAATTTAACCTATAGCCTGATCCTTACACTCACCATGACCCAGACATTAACCATAGCTAAATCTCAGCACTGTAGATTCAAACTCTAATTTTTAGCCAGCCTTAAACCTAACCCAACCAAGAAATGTTTCTCAGGTCTGACTCTTGCGAGCTGGAATATGATACCCTCATATTACCCTATTATCTGTAGGGGAGGAAAATTTTCCTCTCACCCTCTTACATTCTCCAGCTAGGACTGAGAAACAAAACAAGAGAAAAACAATACAAACAAATAGACAAACAAACAAATGACAACAGGTTAGCTGGAGTAAAGGCACACAAATTTATCTGATGTTAAAAGTTTTATGTGACATAGGGGGACTTTATAGAAAGAAGACCGCACAAGGAGATAGCTAGCATTGTAGGCTTTTAGACTGTTTGAGAAAAAGAGGATATATTTAAAGAAAAGTGACAAGACAAAGGAAAGGGACTTTGAGCTCCTGAGGCAGATTGTAGGAAGGCAAATATGTGGGGAAAATAGTGGTGGATAAGAATGAGTTAGTAAGGTTCATTTGTGTAGACTTCTTTCTCAGTGCCATCTCCTCTCTGGTGATAAGGTTGTTAGTCCCTTCCTGGCACAAGAAGTGGTTTGGGGTGGGGTAGGGGGCACCCTCACAAGGGGAAGTTATGATCTATGTTTAGGCGTGAGCGGACTACAGAGAGCTCATCTTGTATTTGTGTTTTCTCAATTGCTTTCAGCTCAAAATAATCCTCATGCTAGACTAGTATATTTTGGGGTGCATATTTTGGTCTCCAACATACCCTCTCCCCACTTGCCCCTCCATTCCCATGTATGCTGCTGTGGGCGAGCTCTCAATTGTGATGACTCCTGTCTCCCAGGCAGGATTGTGAGTCTGGAGCTTTGAACTTGTCATTGCTTTTTTTTTTTTTTTTTTTGTCATTGCTTTTTGATTCCCAAGATGGAAGACACACTCATTTGACGATAGACAAATGCTATGCATTCGTATTAGTTGAGGTGAATGGTCTAAGGTGTCACCTTTTTGAGAATTGATTTGCATTAAAAATCTGTTACCAAATCCTGGGCTCTTGGGGTAAATAGAGAAAAATTTAAAGTAGTTATTTGTGATGGTAAAGGAAGGGGGGATAGAATGTAGCTTTTTGCTTCAGTTTATCATCTTTTTATGCCTCACTCTTCCAAAATAAGTAGGGATACAGTGAAGATTAAATGAGCTAATATATTAAAAAGTGTGCAGAGCACTTGATAGATGTTTATTATTATTTTTTATCATCATCATCATCATCATCGTTCAACTTCTTAAGCCCCGAATAGATCTGAAACCATTTAAATTTTCACAAAAATAATTTGAAAATGTGAACCTAACTTTTCACTGTCTTTTCAGCAAAAGCTACCATTTGGAGATATAAACATTTTTGGTAAGCATAACTTCTCTGAAGGCCACCTTCATAAAGTTACATAAATAACTTCCATGGAGCAGAGAGATCAGTGGGAGATGGTGAAAGAAGGCACGTGTGTGTGAAGCAGAAATTATCCTCGTTTAGTGTGACACAGGGAAAGAACACCACCTTTGAAAGTTCTATGAGTTTATTACAGCCATGCTCCATTGCCTACCCTACCAGTTATGGGCAATTCATTCGTTCACTCACCAACCAAATCATGCCCTTCTCTGAACAGAGTAGGCATCATTCCATCTCATGGAACTTTCAATGTAGTGACAGATACTAAACATGCAAACAAACACTATAATTATAATTGAGATAAAATTCAAGATTTAAAATGAAGTGTAAAGAGGGCAACAAGAGAAAAAGATTCTCAGTTTGAGGGGGTCGAGGAAGGGCCTTCTAGAGCTGAAGGGTGAGTAGGAGTCACTCAGTGGCAGGATGAGGGAGAGAGTTTGATTTGGGCAAGGTTGTCATCTGGAGGGGAATTAGACCTTTTTTCACAATAGTGTGTGGTGCCTGTGTGTCTTTGCAGCTGTTTCCATATTATGTTGAGATTATTTTAGTTACTGAACCCATTTCTCACTCTTGTTAGTTAATAACTTGATGAAGAAGCACATGCTATTGTCATATCACAAATGTATTTTTAATAGACTATTTTTTTAGAGAAGCTTTAGGTTCACAGCAAAATTGAGCAGAAGTTCTAGAGATTTCCCCTATACCCCCTGTCCCCTCCATATGCATAGCTTCTCTCACTGTCAAAATATTTCACTGCAGTGGTATGTCCCAAACGAATTTTTGCTGTAGTATTTTGATATAACTGGTTCCCTTTGCAATACTATGCATTTTATTTTATTCATAAAAAGCCATTCTGAGCAGGGCTCCATTGCCAGAGCAGTTCAGAGCACAGAAAGGGTTAAGATAATAGCCTGTAGAAGGAGCAGCCTGCTGTGAAGCCCTGAGAGTATAGCAGGAACAGGATCAGTCAGGAGGAGAGTGGTACCATGGGGCTGAAGAGGTCGGGGGAGGGGGGGCAGATATTGGAGTTTTAAGGGCCACATTGAAGAATTTAATTTTTCTTCACAGCAAATGGGAAGCATTGGAGAGTTTTTACGCAGAGATTGATGTCATTATTTGATGGATGTGAAAACAACATGAAAACATGAAAACACCCCCAGCCACCACCTCCAATAGCCTCTTCATCGGTGCATGTGAGAATTGGAATGTGGGGATGGTGGAGATAAATTAGGGAGAACTGTAGCCTGGAGTAGGGTGATAGCAGCTGGAATATGGGAAAGGGAACAGAGTTAAGATATATTCTGGAGGTGAAATTGGAAGTTCGTAGTAATGCATTTGACATGGGAGGTGAGAGAAAGAGAAGTGTCAAGGATGATTCCACGTTTTTTTTCCAGAAGTCACCTGCAGATAATGGTGCCATTGTCTGTGACAAGGAAGACTGAGAAGGAGCAAGTGGCAGGGAGGGCTCGGTTTCAGACATGTCAATTGAGATGCCTGGGAGACGTCCAAATGGATGTGTCAAGTAGGCGATTGGATAAATGAGTCTGGAGCTTAAATGAGATCTGAGTTGGAGATATGAATTTGGAGATGCCAATGTATAGATGACATTGAAAATCATGGAGATGAATGAGACTGCCTTAGGCAAGAGTGAGATGAGAAAAAGGCCAAGAACAGCTCTGTGGAGCTTTAGAACTTAGATGTGGTGTGATAATGGATCGTCATAGTGATAATACAAGGAGCTAGCTTTTATTGAAGGTTTTTCCACACCCTAGCATTGTTCTAAATGGGCTGCATGTATTCATTCCTTTATTTTCATGGCAACCCGATGAAGTAAACTGAGGTGTGAGAGACAAAGTATTTTGCTTAAGATCACAATTAGGCAGTGGAGGAGCTCGGAGTATGAACCCACCAATCTGGCTCCAGAACTTCTTCCCTAATTCCTCTGGAGCCTTACCCAGAATAGCCAGAGGTGTCAGAAGATGGCTGGAAAACCAGGAACGTGCTGTCCTAGAAGCTAAGAGTAGATGTGGGGGGCTGGTTCACCTAGTCAGATGCTGCTTACGTCCAGTAAGATGGGCTCCAAAGGTTAGCCAACGTGCCAACATGGAGGTTGTAGGCAACGTCAGAAAAGGCAATTATGGTGGAGCAGTAGGAAGATAAGAGTAGAAACTGGCTGGCTTGGCTTGTGGAGGGCTGAGGATGCAAAGGTGGCCTTGTTAGGAAACTGTCCCCTGAGGATAGAGTACTTACTTTGCAGGGTAGTTATAAGGTTTGGAGAAAGTGTATATAAAGCACATAGCACCATGCTTAGCACAATGTTATCAATTTTAATACAAGTCTGCGTAATGTTGGGATCCTAAAGGCCTGCAGTATTGATGTCACAGGAATGAGAATAGGAATGCCCAACATTTAGGCAACCTCAACCAGAATGCATGTGTGGGCCCGTGCGTGCGCGCGCGCACACACACACACACACACACACACACACGCAGGCACCATGACATGCTCAATGAGAACTGAGGATGAGGAAGACAAGTTCTGCCCCCTGGATGGTCTGACAGTCTGGTCCTAGATGAAAGGCATACCTGCAGGTAGATACCGAGGCTGCCTGTGACATGCCACCCCCCGTGAGTGTGCAGAGACGGAGGCTGAAGGGCTTCAGAGGAGAGAGATCTGGGCTCTGATGGGATGGCACCTTTCCCTGGAGGGGAGTCAGACTGTGTGGCCAGGATCCCTGTTTCTGCAGGGATCGTGTTCCTGCTATACTCTCAGAGCCAGGGACTGGGGCAGGGGCAGGGGCAGGGGCAGGGGCTTTGCCCTGAGCCTTGGTAGGTTCCAGGCAAAGCCATCAGTCACGCACATCCCATAGCAACAGCACTTCACATTTCCAAGTACCTCTCTCCACGGGGCTGAAAGCAATTTGTAAACAGAACAGAATGTATCTCATTACTCCTCACCACCCAGCCTCCCGTCCTGCTGTGACTGATGGCTCGGGCTCATGGGAAGGAGCCAGAAGACCCTGGTGTGATTGAAAACCAAGTCAGGAAGCTCCCCCAGAAGGAACTGGGAGTGCAGAGTCAGGAAACGGGGTGTGGGCGTGGGTTGTTCCTAGAGTTCCTCAAAGCTGCTCCTCACATCCTTCCCTAGAGGAGCTGGCAGCGAAAGCAAACCTCACTCGCCCTTGGATCCTTCACCTGCTTCTGCTCACTGGGGAAAGGTGGATCCAGCTCAGTCCCCGGTCCCAACCATCTGCCTTCAGAGGGGTCTCTGGCATTTTCCTTAACCCAAGGCTGTGTGACTCATGACAGGAAAGCGAGGCTTCTTTATATTTCCACAGTGGACAGCACTCCCTAGATCCTGCCACTTTGCTGGAACCTCTGACCTGTTCCCTGGACAGGAATTGGGGTGGGGAGACTGTGTAATAGAGAGGGGCCAAGGAGGTCATGGTGGGTGGGCTGCAAGACAGAGCTGAGGGTGCCTTCAGGACCTGGGGGCGGGCCACATGACACACAGACCCAGGTCTCCCAACTGCAAGGCCTGAACTAATTTGGGGTGCCGTGTGGCTTTCTGAGTCATTTGGAACTTGCTGTAGTTTTTCTGATATTAGCACAGCTGCAGTTTTTCTGATATTAGCACATTGCTCTTCAGTAAGTCTTCCTCACACAATTTATATAAAACCATCTGCAAATGTGTGGAGTGCCCTTGGTAATTCCTGCAGAATCTCTGGGTTTTGGGCGGAGTCTTTGGAGGGTTTAAATAAGGTGAGAAAGGGACAGATGAGCAGGACCTTGCAGATAAGCAAGAATGTCTATTGTGTGGAGTTGAAGGGAAACTATTTTCCTTTTTTGCTCACTATCCCATCTCCTAGTAGCCTGCCTAATCTCAGCCATCATTAAAGGCCCTGGCTAAGCTCTGTTATCTTCTAGAAAACTCTTTTTGATAATTTTTTTTGCAGTATTACTTCATTTTATTTATTTTTTTATTGAGGCAAAATTCACATAATGTAAAAACAATCATTTTCAAGTGAAAACTTCAGTGTCATTTAGTACACCCACAGTGTTGTGCCACTACACCCTCTGTTAGGTTCCAAAATATCATTATCATCCAAAATGAAGCCCTTTCTCCATTAAGCAGTTATTCTCTCCTGCCTCCCCATTCCTACGCTAGTTTGGCAACTTCCAGTCTGCTTTCTCTCTTATGGATTTACCTAACCCAGCTATTTTATATAAATAAAATCATATAATGTAGGACGTTTTGTGCCTGGCTACTTTCAGGCGGCGTAATGGTTTCTAGGTTAACCAATGGTGCAGCATGTATTGGTACTTTATTCCTTTTCATGGCAGGATAATATTCCATTGAATGTATATACTACAATTTGTTTATTCATCTGTTGATGGACAACTGGGTTATTTACATCTTTTGATGGTTATTAATAGTGCTGCTTCAAACACTTCTGTACCAATACTTGTTTTTTTAAAATTTTTATTTATTTATGACAGTCACAGAGAGAGAGAGAGAGGGGCAGAGACACAGGCAGAGGGAGAAGCAGGCTCCATGCACCGGGAGCCCGACGTGGGATTCGATCCCGGGTCTCCAGGATCGCGCCCTGGGCCAAAAGCAGGCGCCAAACCACTGCGCCACCCAGGGATCCCCAATACTTGTTTTAATACATTTTTTCCCCATTTCTTTTAGGTATATACCTAGGAGTGGAATTTCTGGATCATATGGGATTCTATGTTTGGATTTTTGAGGAACCAGCAAATTGCTTCTCACTGCAGCCATACCACTTTGCATTCCCACCAGCAAACCTTGATATTTCTATTTCATAGTAACTCTTCTGCAAAGGAAATTATGATATATTTTTTACCCATGTGAGATGTCTTCTGGGTTCTCTATCATTTCTATATTACCTTTTCACTTAATTTTAAGCTCTACAATCTCAAGGACAAATCTTTATTATTTATTCATTTGTTAATTCATGGATTCAATTAGTAGTTAGCATTATAGTTTAGTAGCTGTGGAATCAGTGGGTTCAAGTCGTGGAAGTGCGAGTTGCTAGGTGCACAATTTAGGGCAACTTATTTTACCTTTCTGCTTCTTAGCTTCTGCATTTGTAAAATGGGAATGATGTGAGTTGCATTAGTTCATATTGATGCTGTGATATTTAGCACATATGTGGTGGTTTAAACTAGCACACATTTATCATCTCATAGTTTTGGAGGTCAGAAGCCTGAAATGGGTCTCATAGTGTGAAAATCTAGTGTGGCAGGACTACGCTTCCTCTGGAGGCTCTAGAGGAGAGTCTGTTTCCTTACCTTCTTCAGCTTCTAGAGGGCACCTGCATTCCTTGGCTCATGGTCACCTTCCATCTTCAAGCCAGCAGCTGCATCACTCTGACCTCTACTTCTATCCCATCTCCTTCTCTGATTTTGATGCTTCTTCCTCCCTCTTATAAGGATCTTTGTGATTACATTAGCCTTACTGAGATAATCCAGGATAATCTCCCCATCTTTAACTAAATCACATCCACAAAGCCCATTTTGCCATGAAAGGTAACAACAGATTCTGGGGTTTAGGTTTTAGATATTTTTATAGGCCATTACTCTGCCTATCACAATCACATTGCTCCATATAATTATTTTGAGGATAAAATGAAATATTTCACTCCAAAGCACAGGTTCTCAGTGATGTTAGACATTATTGCTGCTCTTGCCAATGATGGCTGTGCCTATGGCTACTTCTGGCCAAATGCTGTTAGATTTAGTAGAGTGAACACAGGAAGCACTCTGTGAGTATTTAGGGACTGCATGTGTCTGACTCCTAGAATGGACTGCCTTTTCTCAGGAAGAACAAAGTCACGCATCACACTCTTCATTCAGAGTCCTCCTTGGGGTCCCACTTAGTTCAGACCCATCTTTGGAGATAACAAATCTGAGCCCTATAGCTCTGGTCTAGCCCAGAGGTCTTATATGTTTCTATTGTCTCTGAATTACAGAATTAAAAGTTCTAGGTCACAAAAGACACAGTCTATAAATGATTGTTATCCAGAATGCACAAAGAACTCTTAAAATTCAATGATAAGAAATAAAAGAACCTAGAGGCACCTGGATATCTCAATAGGTTAAGTGGCTACCTTTGGATCAGGCCATGATCTTGGGGTTCTGGGATCAAGACCCGTGTTGGGCTCCCTACTCAGCAGGAAATCTGTTTCTCCTTCTCTCTCTGCCCCTCCCCTCAGCTTGTGTGTGTGCATGTGCGTGTCTGTGTTTGTGCACGCTCTCTCAAATAAATAAAATATTAAAAAGGGAGATCAACTCAATTAAAAAATGGGCCAAGATTAAAAAAATATTTATTTATTTTGGAGAGAGAGAGAGAGAGAGAGAGAGAGATGGGGATGGGCAGGGAAAGGGAGAGGGAGAATCTCAAGCAGACTCCCTGCTGATCATGGAGCCCAACATAGGGCTTAATCCCACAACCCTGAGAACATGACTTGAGCTAAAACCATGAACTAGACACTCAACCAACTGAGCCATCCAGGCATCTCAAGGGTCAAAGACTTTAACAGACACTACTAAAGAAGATGCACAGATAGCAAATAAACATAGAAGAAGATACTCCACAACCTATATCATCAGGGAAATGCAGATTAAAACAACAGAGCTACCACTACCCACCTATTAGAATGGCCAAAATCCAGAACCCTGACAACACCAAATGCTGGTGAGGATATAGAGCAATGGGAACTCTCCTTCATTGCTGGTAGGAAAGCAAAATGGTACAGTCATTTTGGAAGATGTTTTATGGGTTTCTTACAAAACTAAACATACTCTTACCATAGGATCCAGCAATTATATACCTTGGTATTTACCCAAAGGAGGCAAAACTTGTGTCCTACAAAAAGCTCTACAGAGATATTCATAGCAGCTTTGCTCATAATTGCCAAAACTTGGAAGCAACCACAATGTCCTTCAGTAGGTGAGTTGATAAATTGTAGTACATCCAGATAATAGAATATTATTCAGCACTAAAAATAAATGAGCTATCAAGCCATTGAGGGACATAGAGGAATCTTAAATGCACTCGGTTAAATATCCCTAAGAGAAAGAAGCCAGTTGCATACTGTATAACTCCCAATTATGTGACTTTCTGGAAAAGGCAAAACTATGGAGACAGTTAAAAGATCTGTGGTTGCCAGGATTTGACAGGGGGAGGGATGAATAGGAGGAGCAGAGGATTTTTAGGGCAGTGAAATACTTTGTATGATATCGTAAGAGTAGATATATGTCATCATATATTTGTCCAAACCCACAGAATATACAGTACTAAGGGTCAACCCTCATGTAGACTACAGGTTTTGGGTGATGATATGTCAGTGAAGGTTCATCAATTGTAACAAATGTACCACTCTTATGGCAAGGCTCTGCATGTGTGGAGGTATATGGGAAATCTCTGTACCCTCCTTTCAAAAAGAAAACCCCCCAAATTCTAGGTCCCTGGGAAGTCATAGTGAAGCTTAGGAGCAAAAGGTTGGGAGATAATACATATGAAGGCAAGCAAAAGTGGAATCTCTACTGAACTATGAAAGCTTCTGAATTACTGTACCTGATGTACTTTTAATCCCAAAGAAGAGTATATAGGAGAGGTTCCTCTAGGCAATGGTAAAGGAAAGTCCCTAGAACCCTCTTATTTTGTCTTGCCTCAGAAGATGGGCCAGAAGATGAAGAAAAATGGGGATGAGGACCTTCAGATAATATGATACCTGCATGTAGTCACTTAGTCACTTGGGGAGATTTGGAGAAGATTTTGCTCTTGCTGTTGTCAGGCAGCCCTGCTAATTGCGTTCACTATAGTAGCCCCAGTTGGGAGATGTGCAGCTGCTCTCAGAGCTCATGGTAGGAGCAGAGATTCTTTCCCTATGTGTAATTTAGGGGCCTATGAATGGAGGCCAGGTCCCTGGATGAGGGGACTGTGGGTAAGGCTGGGGAACACAGGGTTTGGCTCTTATAAAGAAACTTCAGTTCCTAAATTTTTCCCTCTTGGCCTTGGTCACCCTATCTGAAGAAGGTGGGTGGATTAAAGATCTTGCACAAGTTCCTACAACCTGTGATCCTATAACTGTATAAAGAGTTGTGCCAAAGAATTTTAAAATAAATACTTCTCTGATGATGCATGTGAACATCATGTCAACAAAGTGTGACTCTTGGGTTTTGACTCAGTCCATGGAAATGTCTGTCTGGCTCATGTCCTGCCCACTTATGTTTACTCATCTGCAACACTTAGAGAAACTCTTGAGTCTCCCAAGCCCTGCCTTTTATCCATACCCTTGTTTTGCAGTGACGAGCAAACTCTCAGGGTTTTAAGAGGTGCCATAGTTCCTAGGAGGCAGGAGACAGAAATACACACTGAATGGCCATGGAATGTTCCCCAAGAAACATAGAAATAAAAGTGCTTTTGTGGCCATTGCAGTCATGGAAAAAGAAGACCAGAAACTGAAAGCCCTGAGGCTGAAGCAGGAATTAAATAGCTTCCCCCATGAGGAGCACCCCTTGGACCATAGAGAACATAGTACTGAAAGCCAGAGTGCCACGAGTTGACCCTAGACTTACATGGAAGAGTCAACCCTTAGGGCATCTTCTGGGACCTTGAACTTTGAACAGAAGATGAGTTCTAGAATGCAATGGATCTTTTTAGTAGTTAGAATGATATGACACTACAAGAAGGGAAAAGTGAAGACACGTATAGGCAAGAGAAATCTCCCACCAGGGCCCAGTGTGAAGAAAGGAGAAGTCAAAAGGGTAGAGAAACAGCAGAAGAGGCTGCATGAACAAAGGTCCAGGTACAAGAACAGACTCTCTGTGTTTGGGAAGCTACAAGAATCTGAATGTTTCTGGAACTTTGGGTGAAGGGAAGAGAATGACCAGCACTGGCTGAAAGGGTAGGGCAGGGGCAGGCCAGGGAAGGCCTTGTGGACCCGGCAAGGTATTTGAATTTGATCTTGTGAGGCTGTGGGGATGTGGAGCCTTGAAGGATATCAGGCTGGGGGACACATCCCAGTCCTTCGAAAGTTCATGAGCTGCAGAAGATGGGCTGGCCACCGAAGATGATAAGGATCCCTTGTTATCAGGTGCACACATTCTCTGTCTCCTTATTTCCATGGGAGCCTCAGGCTTTTCATTCAAGGAATTGTCACTTCAAGTGGAGAACAAGCAGAACAGCAAATTCTCAAGAGCCACCTGTGCTTTTCCCAAAGTGTTGTTTGCAGAGTGGGAGGAAAGGAACTTGACATGAGATATTTGGATTTTGGGGACAACCGGTATATTTTGCACATTGCTGCAGGGCATCAGGGTGTCCTCTTGATGCTCAATTACACCCTGCATCTTTTTGTGGAAAACACTGAGGACACAGCATGTTTGTGGCCAGCACATCTCCAGATACATCTGATGATGCCATTTCCCCTTCCCTAAATATTTTACCCTCAAAAGCAAAGTAGACTCCATTGCACGCTAAGCAAGGGCTTCTGCAAAAGCAAATAGAATGAAAGGGAGAAGAGGAAGCTCCTCTTTCTCAGTCTGTCTGGACAGAGGAAGCGTGGTTGTGACAGTCTGTAGCGTGGCTGGAGCCTCACATGTCAGAACTCATCCTGATCAGTGGCCGTGAGGGGAAGAGCACTTGTGTTGCAGGCAGGTGATCTGTTTTAGTCCAGTTTTCCCCCGAATAGCTGTGAGGCCTTGGGTGTCTCATTCCCTCTCTGGACATTGAACTAGATGTGCACTTCTTGCTCCAAAATGCTCCATGTGGTCACTGAAGGGTTCTTCCTCCAACTCTGAGTCCTTCCACCCATTTTATCTTAAACATTTTGTGATGGTCTTTATTATTTATAACCAGCTATTTCCAAAGAGGATTTGAGTCAGCTTATAATAAGAGATGTGGTCACAATGGAATCATTAAAAGGCAATTAATATCAAATGCCACTTGATAGGTAGTAGTGATGGGGTGAAAAATATACCAGAAGCCGATGATGAAAATAGCTTTCTCAAGTAAGTACTAAAGGAGTGCTCTGAGCTCCCTGGCTGCCAAAGAGAAGGAAAGCCCCCCCCCCTCGCCCCCCATGCTCAGAAAGAGCCTTCTGTAATCAGGCAGCTGGACGTGTGCTAGCACCAATGTAAGAGGTGCAGTGAATACTCGAATTTACACATCATCAGTAGCACTTCTATAAAGATGTAAGATACTCAGGATACTCTACATGTGGCTTTGCTTGTTTTCCCTCTCAGAGACTCCTATTTCCTTTGGCAGCAGCAAACAGATATGTCTCAGAATCTGATGAAGGCTGACAAATGTAAGGTT
Organism: Vulpes lagopus; assembly: GCF_018345385.1. NCBI lineage: Eukaryota > Metazoa > Chordata > Mammalia > Carnivora > Canidae > Vulpes > Vulpes lagopus. Next base: position 116,076,748 of record NC_054828.1, read on the forward strand.
TGCATTGAGCATTTTCTAGAAAGTGGTCGAAATAAGTAGGGCCTGTTCTTTGTGGAGGTGGATATGAAACTTGAGCCTTCCTTCCTGGGGAGCCAATGCCCTCGGTCTTGGAAAAATCCACATTGCATGTGGGATTTGAGCCTCTCCTGAGCCCTGACCCCGTGCCAAACAGCCGGCAGGCAATCCTTGCCTCCTGCCTAAGAGGCCACCTCAGGAGCCTTTCTAAGGAGCCAAGCACAGGGCTTTGAACAACTTTTTTCTCCTATTGATTTACAGAAACCTTTTGGGGGTTTGGGGAGTCTACCTTTCCCACTCTGAAGCAAGCTGAGAAAATGTCACGTACTGAGTGTCACGTACTGAGTAGATAGATACTCTGCACAGCAACCTGTTGGAACCAGAGAAAATAAAACCTTAGCTTGAAAATGAGCAAGTGTTACGTTCTGCAGTCGCCGCATTGGAAACACACATCTGTTGCCTGAACTGTGGCAGAGACAGAAAACCATCCTTCAAAACAGCTGTGATCCTGACTCTGCATAAATTCGGGAGCTGCTCTGGGAACCCAGGGCTCTGAGGCCTACCTTCTCTCCACTGCATATGCGAGTAACTCATGCTAAGGATAATATAAGATACGTGGGTGCTCAGACGTGTGGGGAACTTAACCCATAGCATAGCGGAAGCAGTATGTATGTCTGTGTTTAACTCAGGGCTGGGGAAAAAAAATGCTAAATTAAGGGCTCAAAGCATTGGCTCTACAACCATCCTCAATACCGTGTGACTTTTAAAGCTGAAAGTGTTTACTTCTAGTTAATCGGGCTGCACACAGGATGGAGGCTCAGCTGAGAGGTTCACATGACCCCACACTCAGCATAAAGATTGGTGGTGCTGGAGCTCTGGGCATCTCTAATTTGCAAAGCCTAAGAACTTGAATCTTGTTAACACCTTCCTTGCTATTCCTCTGACTTCCCCCAGTCTACTAAAGTCTCCCACCCGCATCACTAATTTCCCTTCTCTCTCTATGAACTCAAACGCACATTCTCATCTTGTTACCTCTTTGAGATTTCCCTTGACCACTCAAACCAGCAGTAATTATAGGATTGTAAACTCAGGGAAGATCAGGGTTGGCAGGGCTTTAGATAACACGTCACCTCCTCTCTCCTTCAAGGGGAGGGATTCCTTAGAAAGTGTCTTTCACTGGTGCTCCTCCAGTGTTCTGCTTGAACCCTGCCAGTGATGGCAAGCTCACTACGTCTTGTGTAGTGTACTACTTAAGAGCTTATACTCTGCATAGTATAAATAGTATAAATAGTTAAACCTAACTCTATTTGTTAGGTTCGAAATAAGCTCTGTCACTTACTGATTGGTTGTTCCAGGGCAGTTTTTGTAACCTCTCCGAATCTAAGCGTCTTACCTCTAAAATGAAGTTAATAATAGTGTCTACTCGATAGGATTGTTAAACTACCCTTGAGTTTTGACCAAGGTTGTATCTTCTAGAGACTAGGGTCTGCAAAAGATACTTTTAGGGAGATCGCCCCTTTTCATTTTTAAAAAAGTTAAGGTTTATAGATGTCGGAACTATATATGAAATAAAGCCAGCACATCTACATAGACGTTTACACAGACACATGTTCTAGCCTGGACGGCTGATACTGGGTTTATTAGTTTGCTAAGGCTGCCATAACAAAATACCACAAGCTGGGAGGCTTAAACAATAAAAATTTATTGTCTTGGCAGGGTTGCTTCCTCCTGAGGCCTGTGACGGCAGGATCTGTTCAAGGTCTTTCTCCTTGGCTTGCAGACAGCTGTATTCTCCTTGTCTCTTATCGTTGTCTTCCCTCTATGCGCATCTCTTTTGGTATCTAAATTTCTTCTCTCTATAAGGACAGCAGTCATGTTGGATTAGGGCCCACCCTAATAACCTCATTTTAATTTGATTACCTCTGAAAGACCCCATCTCCAAATAGCCTCACATTCTGAGGTGCTATTGGAGATTAGAACTCCAACATAACTTATTTTTTGGGGGCGGGGGCACAATTTGTGCCACAACTTTGAGTAATGGATAAGGCGCCAGGCTGAGCATCCAAGAGGCTTGGATTGGGTTCAGATTCTATCAGTGACTGGTCGCATGTTTCTGGCTGATTCTCTGGACCTGCATTTTTCCCACTGTGACGCGGGTAGGTTGACCTGCATGACCACTGAGTTCCTTCTAGCCTTAGAGTTCTATGGTTTGAGTGGCCCATTTGTTTTGACAGAGACTCAAAGGGAAGATGCTAAGTGTGGGGCTCAGATAGTAAGGGGACAGGTGTTTCTGAGTGGGGAGTCTTGTGCCATTGAGTTGCCCTCAGATCATACCAGATGGTTGTAAGAAATGGACAGCAGCTTTCCATGGTTCTAAAAGAATTCTTTCCTTCTCTAACATCCTGTTTACAATCCTGTTGCTTGAGGGAATGGCCCTATTTTAGCTACAGTGCTGTATTTTGAAGGTCTTAAAAGCTCCATAAAGCAATGATTTGGCATGAGGTAGCTGAGGAATTCAGTGACTTTAAGAGCGTATTTGTAGTATTTCATAAAAATAAATCAACTTTCACCTTTTATGGGAGTAAACATTTTCAATTGGGAGAGTGGTGGATTTTTTCCTCCTCTACTCTAATTCTTAGAATAGTCTTGCAAAAATGGCACCCAGGAGAGTCCTTTGCACATTTCTTCCTCTTGACATACTGTTGAAGTCATTGTTAGGAAGGTTTTATTTTTGTTAAGTGATGGTGTTTAAATGTTGGTCCATTTTAACAGAACACCAAAGCCATCAACATATAATTGGATTAATATTAATTCTCATTCCAATGAGAAAGGCATTTTGTAATCGCTTGTCATTTAACCCTGACAGCAACCTTTTCAGGAAAGAAGAGGACATATGACAGATCCCCGCATGCTGTAAGATGAACCATTTGTGATACCTCTCCATTCAGGGACAGAGTGGAAGAGTATGCCAAGACCCTCCCTCTCACAGCATGGTACTGAGCACACACCAGGATTTTCACAAAGGGAAAGGGAGATTGGTCCTTTTTGCTGGCTGTAAGAATCTAGACTTAAACCCACATAGGGAAAAGTTTAGGGTGGTTGATGTTTGTCAAATGTAACTAGGAGATCCCAATTCACAGCAGGTGTACCCTGGGTTAACTCTCATTTTGATGCATTTGATGATGCAGTGATGTATTTGTCAAAATTTTCTCTTGAAGAAAGTAACTACCTCTTGGGATTTGGAACAAGGCATCTTCCAATGAAGGAGAGCTTCTCCCAAAAATCCTTGCAGTGATCGAGGTGGGGAATGAGGGCCAAGGTCAGTTAGTGCTACCACTGCCATTTGGTCATAGTTTGTGAAAGGATACCATGGCTAGCTGTCTCCTCCCTCCTGAAGTGGAGCAGTGAGTACTGTGGAATCTGGGTACAGCAGGAACTTCTAGAAAAGAGCAGTTTTCACCATCCAGATTCTCATAGCCTGGCCTGGTTTTTGAGATGGTGAGAAATTTAGGCTGTATCCGGATATTTTACTTTGTTCCTTTGTGAAGAAGTTGCCAGTGGTATTGTCTTAACCCAGATCAAGGAAATCCTGGCATGCTTTTCTGCCAAGAGGGGACCAAGGAGCTCAGAGCTCAGACTGACTTTGAGGATCTAGGCCTCTGCTGTTAGAGCACCTGGTGAGCCTGGGTCAACATCCTAAATTCCAGGCCAAGTTAAGGCTGACTCATTCTGTCTCTCATTGCAGCTTGAAGAGCAATTGATGCATCACAGAAACCTCAGGAAAATATTTTGATCAGGGAAAATTGATTTTATATATTCTAATGTGAAATCTTTTAGTAAGGAAGCATTACAAGCATGGTTGTGAGAAGCTTTACAAATGACAAGATTCTTCTTTTTGTGTCTATAACCAGAGAAGTCCCAGGGATGGAGCTTAATTAAAAAATGCTCTCCCCCTTCCCTGGCCAAAAATGCTCCTGCTTGTGGGAGGGGCACTGGACTGGTAACATGACCATTTGTGACCAGTCTCCTTCAGAAGCAAGTGTGAGTTGGGCTTCAGAGCTATTCCCTGGATTTGGGTTGAGATCTGTCATTTCCATAGAGGTCTGGAATGGATTATCCTTCCAGTATTCTGCTTTCCATGTCTTTTTCTTTCCAAGAGAAGGGAAAGAAATGATGCCCAAGTCACTGCATCTGCCTCCCTCCCATGTTCTCACAGGGCCTGCCATTCATCAACATCTTTTGTGGCCCTTTCTCATTCACTGAATAAATATCTATTCCTCTTGGAAAGCAAGCAGCCATCTTAGCCATCAGTAGGTCCTCCCCTCAACCCTATCACCATTACTATCTCTCTTCTTTAGATACCACTTCCCCAGGCAGCAGATCTAGGAGGTTAGGATGATGTTTGGGACTTCAGCTCTTCGAAAGTTCTATCCTTACCCAAGCAAAAGCTGAATTTGCACCTAAGAACTTTCTTCTTGAGGGATCCAGTCCTCTGCCCCCACTTGCCTTTTGGGACGATGGGCACCATCCTGTCAGGGTCAATGGGAAAGAGCAAGCAAGGACACTCTCCAGCATGCTAAAGTTCAATTTGGGCATCCCGTGAGCATTCCCTGAGGGGCCAATGAGTGCCAGGCCATAGGCAGTGTGGCCATGAACCCACTGTGCTTCTTACTCTCAGGAGCTCAGCCTCTTGAAAAAGACAAGATACCCATGGGGAGAGCTGCCTTATCTGAGACCTGGGATTAACGTCTGCCACAATTACTTCACAGCAAGGAATCCATACCTGTTTTGATGAATAATTAAACAAATAAAATGCCAAAGGGCTGCTGGAAAGGAATGTCCGGGAGGGAAAGTGCTCTGAGATCTGGGGAAGTCAATGGAGAATTTCTGGAGATGGCCCGGGTAGCCCCACAGGCCTTTCAGGAGTTGACCAGATGGAGAAGAGCGACAGGGCCTTCCTGGCAAGAGAGTGGCCCCAAGGCTGGGAGGGACAGCGCAAAACAGAAGGGGGCTGAATATATACATACTTCTTTAAAAAACAGTCTTTTAAAGTTTTCCTTTCCTCGTTTTACTCTTACTAACCCATTTATGTGACTGCCCCCCACCTCAATTCTGATTTGCTCTTTGATATTATGTATTTTTTTTTTTATCCAGGCTGGGGAAGTGCTGCGTTTTAAAGCTTCTCTCGCCTGCCAAGTTGTGTTCCCAAGCCCTCTAAGCTCCACATGCCGCCAGAATAACTTTAGGATGAAGCTCATTAATAATGTGCATGCTAAATCACATCCTCTGTAGGAGGCCTAGAGAGGGGGGCTCTGCCCCTGTCATTGAGCTTTCAGAGATGGCAGCTCGCAAATAGGACACCCCGTCCCCATAGCCTGGAAGGCTGGAGCTGTCCACACAGGTGTCCTGGGGGGGACATTGCTTTGGTGAAATTTTTCCATCCAAGGTGGGTCCTCAAGTACAGCAGCTTAGTCACCTTAAATATAGCTGCTTTCTTGTTCAGCATCTTTGTTGCATCTCCGTGGATGATCTTAGTTGGGGGAAGGGGATTTCCAACGGCATGTCACTTAGCATGACTACGCCCATTAGTTATAATTAAACAGGCTGCTGCAATGATTGCAAATAAATTTAGCACCAAAAGGATTGTGCAGAGCCATAATAGCAGTCTTCAGACGACAAATCATCCAGGCTTTCCAGCAGGCTCTGGAGGGGCTCAGGGGACAGTTGTCTCCCTGGTGGATGACCGCACTTCTCAAGGGCAATGCTTCCTGGGAGCAGATGCAGCTCAGGTCTATTTCAGGCAACATTCTCAAGCTGTGGGACCCTGGGAGCATCTTGTTACTTTTCCTAACATTTGTGAACCATTTTCCCCCCTGCTTCATCCTGAATGCGTCTGCATCATCCATCTCTTGCTTCCTTCTAGGAGGCGAAGATGCCCGCTGTTCACAGCAGGTTTTCCCTGTGATCTGGCCACTCTCAGCGCCTATGCTCCTGCAGGATCTGGAGGAAGCCTGAGAACCCACGTGGACACCTCACCCCTTAAGCTGAAAGCCGTTTGGTGGTCTCCCTGAGACTAGCATCATCAGGTGAAGCCAAATCCCACCTTGTGCTCTTGTGGTTAACATATAGATATCAGTCTGGCTATTTCATGTTCCAAAAAGCTGTGCCCTTGTGCCTTTGGTATCCTTTTGCCCCCACACAGGCAGTGTTTCATTAGACTTCTTGAAATAGGGACGCAAAATATGAGGGAAGGAAAGGAGTATCCAAACCAGAACACCAAATAAATTGTGAGAGGAATAATGAATGACTAGCTGGCTCCCTGAGCAGGATGTAGGGAATCAAGAGGAAAGGCTATTATTTATAATAAAGGTGTGAGCTATTTATTATGCTAGCCTTTTGCATGAGGGCATCTGAGGGGAATGGTCAAGAGCACAGAGCACAACCGTAGTGCTGGATTGCCTGGTTTTGAATCTTGGCTTTGGTGCTAATTGGCTGAGGGACCTTAGGAAAATAGCTTAACTTCTCTGAGCCTCTCCATGTGTAAAATGGGGGATAATAGTATGTTCGCCTCATAGGATTGTTGTGATAGTTACATGAGACAATTTATGTGGCATGTACAGTGAAGGGTCTGTATCTTGTGAAGTTCTAGCAACTCAGTATTTTCCAGTACATAGTCATTATTACCTTCACAGTTCTGTCATCATCATACACTTATGTATTTGCCTAATACATAAAGAGTTTGCAAAAGTTTTTAAAAATCATGAATATAGCAGATATATTGAAAGGTTGCACAGAGCATAAACGTATAAATCAATAAATGATCATCAAATATCAAGAAACTAAACAGGGTGAGGACCTTGGAAACCCATCTTGTGCCCCACTCCCGCCTCTCTAGGGGAAACCTTATTCTCATTCTCATACTCTGTGTTTTACTTTGCCTGTGTCTGCTCATTGTCCATATGGGATCACAGGGTATACGTATTTGTGTGTGTCTGACTCCTATCATTCAGTGTTATGTGTGGAACAACAGCTCTGTTGTTACAAAGGGCTGGGTTCCTTCATTTTCATTGCAGTATGGTATTTCATTGCATGAAATCGGCACCATCATGCATTGATTCTGTGTTCATGGAGATTTAAGTTGTTTCCAGTGTGGGGCTATTATGAATAATGGTAGTATGAGCATTTTTGTACACACTTATTAAAACACGGAGTGTAATTGCTGGGTTGTATGATATATGAATATTCAGCTTTAGTAGGTCGTGTCAGACATGCTTTCTAATGGTTGCACCAACTTATAAGTCCCGACTATGCAAGTTCTTGTTGCTCTGCATCCTTGTCTACACTTAGTATTATCATTGCTTTCACTTAGCCATCCTGAGGATTGTGTAGTAACACTTTATTGTGATTTTAATTTACATTTCCCTGATCACTAATGGGATTAGGCATCTTTTCATATTGGCCATTTGGATCTCTTCTTTTGTGAATGCCTGTTCAAGTCTGATTTGTAGAAATCCTTTATCTGAACACAAGCCCAGGGATCCCTGGGTGGCGCAGCGGTTTGGCGCCTGCCTTTGGCCCAGGGCCCGCGATCCTGGAGACCCGGGATCGAATCCCACGTCGGGCTCCCGGTGCATGGAGCCTGCTTCTCCCTCTGCCTGTGTCTCTGCCTCTCTCTCTCTCTCTCTCTCTGTGACTATCATAAATAAATAAAAATTAAAAAAAAAATGTTTGAACACAAGCCCATTGTTGGTAGCATGTGTTGCAAATACATTTCTCATTCTGTATCAACTGGGTTTAAACTTTAGATTTATCTTCAGGAGTAATATTTGTGAAATTATGAGTATGATGTTTAGTTATTTTTTTTCTAAAATATGTATCTGTTTTGGATAAAAGTTTCCTCCTGTTCCAACTGAAATGGTTTCCTTTATCATTGCTGGTATGCCTTATCACCTTTTAGGAATCGCTCCATTATTTATTTAGTCTTCATAAAAAAAAGAAGGTTTTCTGTGTTACCATTGTTACCACTGTTTTCCAGGTTTCGCATTAGAGGCATTGAGAGGTTTCATAACCTCCTCAAAGACACACATCTAAGATGAAGACCCAGGTGGAGTTGGTTCCAGAATTCAGACTGTCTCCATTGTATCACTGGTCAGCAGGCTATTTGATCACCTTTTGTATATTCAAATTTTGAGAGATCCTCTGCATCCCTACAGAGCCTTATATGTAATAGATTCCTCAGCAACAATTTAAAGGATGGGTTGGTAGGTGGATAGACGGATGGATAATGGATGGATGGAATGATGGGTGACTTAGAAGGTCAGTGTTTTCACCAAGGCTCTCAGCCTAGGGAGAAGCCTATTCTCAGGCCAGGCCCTGGATGTCTGAAGCCTGGACCATGACCCTACAGCAACCCTGCAAGGGTCTTTCTCTCCTCAGTGGCCTTAGGGTGGAGCTGAGGTGAGGAATGACAGCCTTAGTCTTGCCTTTGTTGAGAATTCTTGCCTTATCTTCATCAGTGCAGTAGCTGTTTTAGAAACTCTTATTTGCAGACGAAGTGAACATTAGCAGTCAGCCTTCTCCCATGAATTGTTAAACCAGCTCTGTCTAAATGTCAGGACCAGGGTTGGGCTGTGGGTTCTCCTTTGAGGTGGCTTTCAGACCCTGGCATGGAGAACCATTCTCACTCTTTCTTCAGGCAGAGGACAGACGGACTCAAGGGTTAATCCCCATGTTCTCGAAGCCTACTATGTTTGATTTCACCTCACTTGTGCTTTTCTTTGCCACTGAAACAGGGCCTTACTCACTTGAACATTTGCTAGCTCTGTCCCAGGAGCTGATCGAGGTGTTTCTGTAGAAAGGCTGGTAAATTGGATTCTGTCTAAAGAACACTGATGAGGATCCCCACAGGGAAGGCTCCACTGGGGGCTGGGATGAGGTGATCTGAGTGTCACTGTTCCTGGCTATAAATTGTTCTTGAGTTATCTTTTGAAACTTTGTTCATAAGTAGCCACCAGCACATTTTCCCGTTCTGAGCGCTGGTGATGTGCTATTCTGGACTCTTTCTGAGCACTTGCCTGGGAAAGTGCTTGTTGTATTTAATAAATTGCATTGATTTATTGCCTTTATTGATCTGCTGGAGCACTCTGTATTATCAGAGGTGATAGCCTTCTTAGGAAAACATGGAAGGTCTCTTCATTAGCATCCATTTTTCTATGAGGCTTTGGAGGGTGAAATACCAAGATGCACAGTGTTCATTCTGGTGATATATTGAACACCATCAGAGTGAACAATGGCTTTGGCATAAATCAGGTGGAAGGAAGGAATTGAGACCATTTGCCATAGGCTTGCTAGAGATTTTGTGATGAAATGAGCAGGCTACTTTTCTTTCTTTCGGTGATGACAACTCCTCTCTTAATTTTCCACAGGGAAGTAGCAGCGGGCTGAAGTGGCTCCTTAGAGAGAAGCACACCCCCATAGCCATGTGAGTCTATGATGTTTGAACACATCCCACTTAAGGCTTGTGGGAGTGATGCCACTTTTGTGCCTCTGCTTGCTTCTACTGGTTGGTGCCCTGACCCTTACTGTGACAAGCTCTCTTTCTATCCCTCTATACTCTGTCCCAGATCCAGCTGCATCTGGGACTACCTCGGGGTCTTCCTGCATGCAATAGGCACTGAGTTTTAGGGAGAAGACTGGATTGACCTGAGAAAGATGCCGAGAACAAAAGGAGGCATTGCTCACTGACACTTCTGCCTCCTTCCACTATATTTGGCCAGCCAGCCTCCTTCCTGAGTCCTGCCTGAGGTCCTTCTTTTGCTCCTGAAGAAGCCTTGTAAAGTCTGGTACCTGCCTTCACCTCCTCACGGAAAATCCTGTGGGCTTAGGAGCCCCATATCTGGGTGCTTTAGATCCTGACCGCTGCAAATGCTCTGCCTTCCTTGTGGATGTGTTCATTGAGCACAAAAACTCCTTGGATCTTTCCCGCCTCTGCCCAGAAGCAGATGCCTCTCCTTGCACACTTATAAGAGAAGCGTGCTTTCTCTCAGGGGACCTCAGGCCAGCACTTGTGGGGACCAGGGACAGTTCTGAGTTTGAGTCTAGTCCCGAGCTGTGTGACCTTGGGCAGATTACTTAGTTTCTCTGAGCTTCAGGTCCCTTATTTGCATGATGTGGATAATAATGCCAAACTCAAAAGATTACTGCAAGGACTAAATGTTTGCCAAGTGCTTAGCGGTGTCTGACACATAATGCCTGTTCAAACAATGCCAGCTATCGTTATTAGCGAAGTTTCTCTAAATGCACATTAAGCAGGCAGCACTCAGAGCTGTAGCCAAATGTGTGTCGCGTTCTCTGGAGGCCCTGGGGGTACAATGGTGAGTGGGACTACCATGGCCCTGCCTGCAAGGAGCTTATTATTCAGCGGATGAGACTGGCAACAAAACAGACAATTAAAACACAGCATGAGAGGTTCTATGGCTGGGGTAGTGGTGAGTGGAGGAACATTACTAGTCATAGTAGGAGCATGGCGGGGGGGTGGGGGGAGATCCTCCAATCCAGCAGGCATCAGATCTAATGCCAGCTTGCCCCGGGCTGAGAAGAGCCTCGAGAAGCTGACTCAGACAGGGAGGGCTAAGGAGCAGGGGCAGCGCTGGAAGCCTTCTGTTTACAGGTGAACAATCTTTTGTGAAACCAACACTCCTATTCCCGCCCTGGCCAACCCCAGCAAAGAAAAGCCTTACAGGGCAGCCCCAGTGGCCCAGCGGTTTAGTGCCGCCTTTGGTCTCCGGTGATCCTGGAGACCTGGGATCGAGTCCCGCGTCAGGCTCCCTGCATGGAGCCTCCCTCTCCCTTGGCCTGTGTCTACCTCTCTCTTTCTCTCTCTTTTATAAATAAATAAAATCTTAAAAAAAAAAAAAAAAAGAAAAGCCTTCCACCTCTCTAATGTCACTGGGCCATTTAAAAATTGTATGTGATCAACCTGACTTCTCTTGGCAATTATTTGTGACACCTGCCCACTGTTCTTTCGCCCCTGCCGGAATGTGTGCTCCATAGACACAGGGCTCTGGGCTGTCCTATCCACTGTGCTCAGCACAGGGTATGGCAGTTTTGCATATTCAACAGTATTAATAAGCTACTTGAGATAGAGCAGAACCCTGAGATTTGCCACATGAGTCCCTTTCACAAATGCCCAAGGTCCTTGTATATCTCTGTCCCCTCCCCTCCTTCCCATGAGCTGGTGACTGGCTCACAGAGGGGAAGCCCTCTGCCCCAGCTGGAGCTTGAGCTGGGAGTCCTCTTCACCCTGGCCAAGCTGAGGCCAGCAGCCCCCTCCCAAAGCTGGTCCCAGAGAGTTTGCTCCTGCAGTGGGCTCTGTGTTCCTCAAGGCTCCCTGTGCTTCATATCTGATAATCAATGCTGCCCTTATCTTTAGAGGAAATGCTGCCCAGTGATATCACACACTGAATCGATTAAAAGCAGAACTTTGAACTCATCTGTTTGGAGAGGTCTCCTTAGAGAGGATCGCTCAGTCCTCCCACACCATGGCCCTACTGTCTGCCGGAAGCCCCACCTGTGGCTGGGGAGCAGCTCCCTTGGCAGGGCCCCAACAGCTCACTCCACATGCAGGGGCTCGGGCAGCAGCCATTTGATGTTTTCATCTACAGCGAAGTTACTGTCTCCCACCAACCCCTCCTCAACTTTTGTGTTTAGCTCTGTTCCAACAGAACAACCTCTTTCCCTGTTTTTGTTTTGATTAGTTTTTTTTTTAATCCAGAGTTCTCACCGTTGTATTTTCCCCGAGGAGAAAATCCCCACCAGATGGATGTTCATATTCATTTGGATCTTCCTAGCCCTCTCCTGGGTGGACTGGGATGTGCAGGTGCAAGAGCTGGTCTCTTAATTGAGAAAGGAGACTGGAAAAAAAGAGCTCAGGAGGTGTGATCAAAAAAGGTGGGTCTGTGCTATGGATTCAGTCCTGGAGGGAGACCCATGTGTCCCAGGAAGGCCAGGGCAGTCTCCATGGAGGGAGTGGGACTGGAGTTGGGTGTTGGGGGGGTGAAGGAAGGATTTGAAGAGGCAGGGGATGGGGTAAGCATGCTTGTCAGTGGGAAGGGGAGGAGCAGCTTGATAGAGCACAGAGCTGCGGGTGAGCATGTGTACCCAAGGAGAAGGAGGAAGCCCAGTTGGGGCAGCGTGGCCACGTGACAGACGGCCTGTGCCAAGTATGGAGGTTAATTTAAGCGTCATCCTTACTAGGCTGTGGTACCCAGTCTTCTGGTCGAATACCATCTAGATGCTGCTGTGAAGGTCTTTTATAGATGTGACTCATATTTAAAGCAGTAGAGTTTGAGTAAAGTGGATTACCCTCCATCATGTGGGTGGCCCCATCCAATCAGTTGAGGCATGAAAAGCAAAGGCTGAGGTTTTCCAAAGAAGAAGGGATCCTCTCAAGACTGCAACATAGGCACCTTGCCCGTGTTTCCAGCCCACTGCCCTGTGGAACTCAGATTCAAGACAGCAATGTGAACTTTTTTTTTTTTTTTTTTTCAATGTGAACTTTCAATTGCCAGCTTGCTGGTCCACCTTACAGATCTCAGCCTTGCCAACTCCCCCACCATTCCATGAACCAGTTCCTTAAAACAAGTCTCTCCTTCTTTCTATCTATGTACTTATATCCCATTGGTTCTGTTTCTCTGGAGAACCCGACCTACTACTCTGGAGAACCCTACAAAGTGGGGCTTTGCTGAGTGATTATACTCAGAAGGCAGCTTCTGAGAGCCAAACTTCCTTTGCAGGGTATTTGGAGACCAGACATTGAGTCAAATTCTGCAGCCAAGTTCATTGTCCATGAGACTCCCCAGAAGAGTCTATGTGAAGGGAAGCCCTGGGCCTCTTAAAATAGAACTTCCATGCAGACACAGAACAGGTGTGTTGGGTGGAGCCTGTCTCAGTCCCAGGTTTTCTTCACTTTGTGGGCAGAGGTGGTTCAGATGACAAGAAGTCCCTATACCAGTGGACATTTTTCTTATAAGAACCAATGCTCTTGCATTCTGTTGTGCAGCAGAAAGATTGCTTTTTTGGTAAGCAGGCTTGGCTTTTTTTTTTTTGAGCCAGTTGTGAGAAATATCTCTTTTGAAGGCTGCTGTGCAAGTGAGTCCCCACAGAAATGTGCCCGGGCTGTCAGGTGTGAGGAGAAATATCTTTAGTAAGAGTAGGTCATGGAATGAGACTTCCCCACTGCAGCGTAGATGGGCAGAGGGGGTTTCCACAAGGACAATTCTTAAGAATCTCTGTAAAAATGCATGAATCCATCTGTCTCCTCTCTCTTCCTTGGCTTCAGATGAGCTGAGCCATTTAAAAATTCCCCAACAAGGGACCCGAGGCACCAGGAGAAGTGATGAACAGATTTTCAATTTGGCCTCGATTTGCATGAAAGTTTTTCTTTCTTTCTTTCTTTTTTTTTTTTTTTTCCAATTGAGATAATCATCTGAACTAGAGCCTGGTGATGGGCTGTGGGTCTTCCTCCTAAGAGGAAGATTTTTGATAGGTCTGGACAGGCTGCTGGTGCTCCTGGGTCAAAGGCTCTAACCTCGGGTCAAAGGCTCTAACCTCAGCTTCTGGAGAGAAGGAAGAAATGGCAGAAGGGGAGGCAGAGAGAAAACAGACCATCGGAGCAGCACCCAGGGGTGGAGGGAGGGACTTTGCACCCCTGCCGGCCGTGCACACCCACCCTGGTCTCCCAGCTCTACTGCTCAGTGGCTCTCCCAGAGTGTCCTCCAGGGGGCGTCTCCTCTTCTACGGAGCTAACTGATTTCTTCCTACGAGGGAGGCTGCTTTGTAATTTTTCAAAGACAGGAGAGTGGGGACCTCAGACAGAGCCTGGGGGCTCTGCTGCCCTGGGAACTGGAACCTGGCCTTTCTGAGGGAATTGCAGAATTTTTATTGAGTGGCAGTGGTGGTAGTGGGCTTGGGAGGCATTCTGGCTGGAAGAGGAGGCCAGAGGACATATGTTGAGGCTCCTGATGTTAGTAATTTGAGTTGTCTTTGGTGGTGGCGGTGGTGGTGATGGTGGTGGTGGTGGTGGTGGTAGAGCATGAGTGCTTGGGAGGACTATATAATAATAACAATGCCTAACATCGATTGAGTGCTTATTTTTTTCCCAGGCACCAGCCTAAACCTTTACTCATATTTGGTCATTTGCTTGCCACAGCACACCTATAGGGTGCTCTTATCATTCTTGTTTTCAATGTTTTTTTTTATTTTTTTATTTTTATTTATGATAGTCACAGAGAGAGAGAGAGAGAGAGAGAGAGAGAGAGAGAGAGGCAGAGACACAGGCAGAGGGAGAAGCAGGCTCCATGCACCAGGAGCCCGATGTGGGATTCGATCCCGGGTCTCCAGGATCGCGCCTTGGGCCAAAGGCAGGCGCCAAACCGCTGCGCCACCCAGGGATCCCTCATTCTTGTTTTCAGATGGGGAGAGAAGTCAGGAACTTGCCTAGCTCCCTAGCCAGTAGGCGGCACAGCCAGGTGACATGCAGGGCGTCCGCTTTAGAGCCTGTGTTCCTCGGCTCTGTACACGCTCACACTCCCTCCTATCTGCCTCTTGGTCTTGACACCACGTCCTTTTCTGCAGCCTCACATGTGGGCCAGCCCCTGGGCAGTCCTTTGGATGCCAGCATAGACCTTCCTGGAGGCTACTGCAGCCTGTGTCAAGGATCTTCCGACTCAGACAGGAGCTTCCCTGGAGCCTTGTTCAGACCTTTCATCCTGCTGACATTCCCTCCAGCCTCCCTCTCTCGCCATGTCACATCCTCCCACTGCCTGGGAGGCCCCAGCTCTGGGCCTACCCACTCAGAGACTGTGTGGGAAGGGTTACCTCCGGGGACAGTGCTCTTTGGGGAGAAGTTTCAGTTTGGGCTAGCAGGTACATTGGATTCTCACAGTAGAAATACCAGGATAAGCTTCGAGCCTGGGGAAAACAAATCCAATCCTATAAATAGGATGTCTGTGCCCCACAGGAAGAACAGGACAGACAGACAAGTAGGAATGCTTCTCTCTACCCTCCCCTGTACCCTGGTGAGGGAAAATCCACCTGTGGCATCTGGGTCTTATTTGTGCTCCTGCAGGGCACAGGAAGAAAGGGCCAACAGCCTGGGTCTGGGCAGGAAAATATCAAACAAACAAAAACAGAGTGCAGAATAAATAATAATAAGAGAAAGGGTAGTATGGGGTGCCTGGGTGGCTCAGTCAGTTAGGCGTCTGTCTTCTGCTCAGGTCACCATTCCAGGGTCCTGGGACTGATCCCCGTGTCAGGCTCCCCACTCATCAGGGAGCTTGCTTTTTGTCTGTCTGGGCAAGAAGGGGGTCCAGTGGGTGTGAAGGTGACTGTGGTGGGGTGGCGGGGCAGGGGCAGGATACTGCACCTGGGAGCCGTTTCCTTCAGGAGAGAGAGAACGAAGCTTTCACCTGGTGCTGTGGCCGGGGTGGGTGTTTCACACACCACAAGAGCTCCTTGTGGTCCCTTGACACTGGGAAGAGGAGGGTGCTGTGTGTGCAACACCCACCCCTCAGCCCTGGGGCAGCCGGCTGCTGGGCGGCTGGAGCTCCAGGCCTCCCCAGCCGGCTGCCTCCTCTGCTCAGGAAGTAGCCTCTCCGTTTGTGCTGTGATGTCGGTGAAAAATGACCGAGAGACCCATAATTAAAGTGTTGACCGGAGAGAATTAAATTATAAAAATGCTAAGAGTGGCTCCTCATTAGAGCCTGCTGGGCCAGGGGGCTTGGGTGAGGGCCTGCGGGCGGTTCACAGGACAGGTCTGCGGGAGCTCCATGAGCAGGCGGCAGGAGGCCGCTGACCCCAGGGCGGCCCTTGACAGACCCCACGAACAGACATCGCCCAGCCCCCCAATTTTATAAGTGGAGAAACTAAGGAAGCAGACAGGAAAAATTGCACAGGCCAGGTTTCAGGTTTCAGGGGACCTGACAACTCCCCCCGCCCCCCTGCCCAAGCCAGGGATCTTTGCACCTCAGCTCAGCCTTCTCCAAGGGTTTCCCATGGAAAAGATCTATCCACACAGGGATGTTGCATGGCTGGTGCTTATGGTCACATTCATTCACTCATTCATTTCTTCAACAAGTATTTATAGAGTGCCTACCATTCTGGATGGGGGACAGTTGTGCACAAAAGCAGACGTCTCTCCCTTCATAGAGTTGCTTATTTGGAGGATGGGTTGAGACATAAATGAAACACACATTAAATAAATGAGCATTGTATCAGAAGGTGGTAAACAGAGAAAGATGCAGACAGGAGGGTGCAGGATCTGCTCTGAGGCCCCTTGAGCAATTGTAGGAGGGGTAGCAAGATGCCCCCTTGGCAACAGCCCCCTCAACAGCCTCCCCGCAGCAAGGGGCAGCCAGGAGGGTGGGAGGCAGCCAAAAGGCCGAGTTTTCCTGGGGCTAATGGGAGTGTTTTGGCTAGGGCATGGAAGATGTGGCCGCACAGGGAACTGGGGAAGGGCAAAGGGAGGGCACAAGTAGAGCTTTCCATTAGCAGGGCAGCAGAGCATGGGAGGGGAAGAATGAGGGATGACATGGCAGGTGCAGTTTAGGAACAGCCACGTGAAGACTGGGCTACGCAGGTTTTATCTTCCAAGTGTGGAGCTCCTTGTGGTTATAGCTAAGGGATGACACTGGGAAGGGGCCACTTGATAAAGGTCCCCCTGATAGGTGCTGGAGGATTGCACTGGAGCCCAAAGGTGTCTAATCTGAAGAATGTGGAGTGGAGGAGAGGATGGGTGTAAGAACCACAGGACTTCATGCCAGAGCTCGGTTTCCCTCAGTTGGAGGCTGATTTTCTGGGCTTAAATGGGGTCAGCAGCCTCCTGTGTCACTGCTCTGCCCAGTGTCATCTTTCCAGGATGGGGAGCGGAGACCTGATGGCCTAGGGATGTTCTCAGATGTTGAATCTCATGCTGCTAGTGCCATGCCCCACCCAGTATCTCCTCCCATTATCTGCCTTCCTTGAATCTGGCTTGGAGCTGGCCGGCCCACATCGGACAGACCCTGGGGGACAATCCCCAGGTAATCTGGGGTCAGTCAGGGCTGGTGGAGAGACACATGATCTGTTCCTGGAAGACCATCTGGGAAGGCGTTTGTGGGGGGCTTGGGCATACTGAGTCTAATTGCACAGCAGCTGAGATGCCTCAAGGTGGGTCTGGGTCCCTGGAAAACAAGACGTACAGCTTGGGTACCATTTTGAGGATCTGACTTGCCCGAGTCCCTTGGCTTGTTGCTGCCTGGACCTTTAGGGTGTTTGGGTGGACAGGGCCTAATCCCTAATCCAGTGCTCAGTGTACCTCTCACAAGACTCACTGTCTGCAGCCTGGGCCCAGAACTGGGACTGGGAGGGGCATCTTGCTGTGGTTCCAAGCTTCCTAATGCCCCTGCTAGGATCCCGACATGTATTCCCAAAGCAGCCTCTGGGCAGACCTGGCTAGGACGGGGGCTCTGGCGTCTAAGGACCCGGTGCCTGCTAGAGCCCTGGCTGCATTTCAGGGGTAGCTCCTGAGGCCTCTGAGCTCGCTCGGCCAAGAGAGCATGATGGGGGACCCAGGCTCATGTGCCATGGACAGAAGCCAGGTGGGCAGACCAGACGAAAGCCCGGAGGCTCAAGATGGGAAGGCATCTCCATTTAGCAGCAGAGCAGAGGCTAGAATCCTGGCACCACCTCTCGGCCCTCTGCCTCCCCCGTGACACCCTGGGACCCCAAATGGAGCTTAAGTGAGAGCTCTTAGAGGCCACTGCAGGACAACGGAGTCGGAGAGCCGCAGTGTGAGGCTGGTGCTCTGCCCCGAGTCAGCGAGGCGGCTGCGCTGTGCTGTGTTGGCTTCTCCACCCTCTCTGTGCAGACTGAGGTGGGTGTGTACTTCGTGCTTAATTATAGTGCTCATAACCGGAGAGGAGCTGCTTGGAAGCACATGTCATTTTGTTTGGGGATAATAGACACGAAGGCTGGAAAATATCTATTAGATCATCCCGTCCTGCCTCTGCCAGAACTGGTGTGACTGGTGTTGGATCGCCCGTGTTTTCCTCAGCCTGTGACTCAAGCAGGGGGGGCCACGGTAGGGCCCCTGGGACACGGTGGCCCCACTTGTTTTTCCGGAGGTCTGCCCTCATTTTCCTTGTCTGTCGACTTGTTTTTTCATCCACGGATCTGGCTCTGCAGGCCTTGCTCCCTCGTGTGCTGCCAGCAAGCATCGATTCCTCCAGGTCCTGTTTGGGGAGCCCCCGCTCTGTGGCAGGCCTGCCTGTGTTTAGTTCTGGAGGTTCAGACGATGATATCAACCCACTGTCCACAGTCGATTGAGAGAAGTGCCCATGAATAATTCCAGTTTACGACTAAGGTGTTCGAAGCACCATGCAGGGAATGGAAAGCACCAGGCAGGGAATGCTGACACAGGTTGAGGGAGGGGGAGGTCCCTTTGGGCTCCGCTTGTTGGGGTGGCTTCCTGGAGGAGGTGGCATTTGAGCTGAATGAGAACTCACTAGGTGGAAAAACAGGCCCCAGAGTAGGAACCTACAGCTTCCTCTCCCCCTGCCACCTGCCGGGGGTCTGCTTCAGAGACTTTGACACCACCTCGTCTTCTGGGCTGTAGCCTAAGTCCCTTTAAATCTGACCTTTGCCACCTCATCTCCATATCTCCTTCTTCTCCTTCCACCTCTGGCCCATTTTAGATGCAGTGGGCAGGCAGGTCAGGTCTGCGGTGGTGTTGGGAGTCGGGTGACCAGAAAGCTAGGGCCATAGCTGCCACCAACGTTCCACTTCCATCTGCAAAATGGTGGGGAGGGTTGAGGGTGATCTCTCAACCCTTTAAGTCTGATGGTCTAGGAACTTCTAAAGCTACGAACCACTTGGCTGAGCTGGAGTCTGGAGGTTGGTGCCTGGTGTCTGTTTCTTCCTCATCATGACTTCAGCGCCTGCCACTAGGCTGGCAACCCCCAGATTGGCATCTCCAGCTCAGATCCTCCGCTGAGCTAGTGAAATATGTAGAGGTGCCTTAAAATCAGCATGTCCAAAGAGGAAACACCACATCTCACACCCCTGATTCACTCAGCTGCCGGAATGCATGTGTATAACGTACACACTCACACACTTCCGATCTTGTTACTCTCCTGCTTACAACCACTCCACCAGGATAAAATCCCAGGAAAGCCAAGCTTGGGGGAGGCACAGGCATTTTGTGACCTGATCCCAGGATCATCTACTATCATTCCCCACCCCCCAGCGTCATACTCAAGCCAACCATAATTGCTGAACGCACCCTGACCTCTCACATCTCCGTGTCTCTTTGTGTGTTCTTTCTGTGATATAGAAGGTCACTCTCATCCCATGTTTTCTTGATGAACTTCTATGTATTCATCAAAACCCTGCTTCTGTATCCCCTCTGTGATGAAGCCTTCCCAGGTGCCGCCTTTTCCAGTTAATTAACCATTCCCACTCCTCTTCACCATCCTTGACCTTATGAATATTGTTTTTATTCAACAATATTGAATATTGTTTTTATAGCACTTACAAATTATCATCAGTTTATGGGTCTGTGGGCACCCCGTCTCCCACTCATCGTTGGCCCCAGCTTTCTCTAGCACGACGCCCACCATCTGTTAAGTGCTGAAGTTTTTATTTTATTTTTAAAGATTTCATTTATTTATTCATGACAGACACAGGGAGAGAAGCAGAGACACAGGCAGAGGGAGAAGCAGGCTCCCTGTGGGGAACCTGATGCGGGACTCGATCCCAGGACCCCGGGATCATGATCTCAGCCAAAGGCAGATAGTTAACCGCTGAGCCACCCAGATGTCCCCAAAGTTTTTATTTTCAAAACTGAGCTGAGCTGAGTCCCAGTTACTGACCCGTGAGCTTCACAGCATGCTGACATGTTGGCCTTGCCCAAAGTCAGGAGTACATTTCCAGAGGGCTGTGCAGTGGGCAGCAGCAGGGGGAGTCCATGTGCTTTCAGCTCGATGCCTGCCCCTGTGTTAGGTGTTTTCTGTTTTGCGGGCTCGAGTGAGCCCTTGAGCTGACCCAGAAGTTCTGAGCATTTATCACCCAGTATTGATGACCACGTATTTTGCCTCCCCTCTTTATGCCTAGAGATGAAGGAAGAAATACAAGCTCCTGTTACAAAGAGTATTTCCCTGGTTTATCAGCTCTCCCTTCTCAGCTCACGCTCAGAATGATTTCTTAGTTCTTAGCTTTTATTCGTCTGATCAAAGTGCCCGAGGCGGTGAGCACCAGGAGGCATGAGCATTTCTGGCTGAGTCTCATGCTTCCCCCATTCTGGGCTGTTTTAAGAACCTGTAGCCCAGAGTTCTCCAGGCAGATGGTGGGGCCTGGCTGTGGAAGGGTCTCCAAGGACCTATGGGTTGGGGCCACCCTGGGATATGGGGGGCAGCCGCCCTGCCTCCCCACCTGCAAGAGATCAAAGTCTCTTGCTCCTTGCCTTGTCCTCCTTTCCCATCCTGTTCACTCAATCGCCCTTTTCTCTCCAATGAATTAAAAGCAGAAAATCCATGAGCAGGATTTCTCTCTTCAAAGGATCAAATAACCTTTCTTTTTTTCCCCCCTTTTCAAAAATTTTCCCCCAAGCTGCAAAAGGAAAACATCCAAACAGACTTCGAGTTAAAGGTGAGAGAAAGAAAGAAAAGTTGCTGCAAAGTAATTTCAACTTGAGAAGTGGAGCAGTTGAAACTCAGAAAAAAAAACTGTACGCTCAGCAATATGGTCCTCTCCTACAAATTAATTAACCCACAGCACTTGTGTAATTAGCGCGAGGGGCAGGGAATTGCGGAGCTAACGATATCTCTCACCCAGTTTAGATTTATGTTCGCAAAAGGCTTTCCCCTTCCCTTCAAAAGAGGGATGAGGCAGTTGCCTGGTCAGTGTGGCATCAGCAGGTGCCCTGGCTGGAGGTGTGTTTGGGGCGGTCTTCTGGCTGCACCTTCTGACCCCCTCCTTGGTGCTCAGCACAGGTGGGCCCTCACAGAGTGGGGGTGGGGGCTGCTTGGCTCTGCCCCCTGAGAAATGGACTCTGAGGGGCTCCAGAAGCCAGATCTCCTGGCCTCTTGGTCCTTGCCCCCTCCCTTCTGTGCTGCATATGAATCTTTTGAGTTTTTTGCTGCTTTTGACAGGAGTGTGGGTGTTTATCACCTGGGGGACACAAGGCTCTAGATGCCTGGAGAGCAGTAGTTTCAGACCTTGGGGCCCATGTCATCCTGGAATCTTTGTGGGGAGCCGTGTTTTATAGGGCTCATGGGGGAGGGGCTTAAGCATCTCTCCCCTTTTCTTCCAATGACTCCTTTGGCATTTAGTGAGGCCTGTGGACTTGCTATGGATGAATGCCTGTGTCCCCCAAATCCATATGTTGAAGCCTTAACCCCCAACATAGTGGTATTTGCAGGCAGGTTTTTTTTTGGGGGGGGGGCAGTTTGGTCATGAGAGCAGAGCCCTCAGGTGTGGGATTATTGCGGAGAGGTAAGCGACAGATGGTCTGTCTGTCTTGTGAGGGTAGAACAAGGTGGTGGCTACCTGGGACAGTTCCCGAATCAGCCTGTACCTTGATCTTGGACTTCTCAGCCTCCAGAACTGGGAGAAAGAAATGTTTGTTGTCTAAGTAACCCCCTCTCGTTTTTGATATTTGTTTAGTATCCTCCCCCCACTCCAGCCAGAATTAAGACAGGACTTATTCTCAGAATAACATTTTTAAGTGCACAAAATTAAACATACAGGTTTACAAAGGAAACTGATAATATTGGCACACACTTATCAAAGAATAGATAAGCCAGATATGTGGTATAGTCTGATATGAGCTTCTTTATTTACTCATTAAAAAGCAAGTTCTACATATAATTCTAGTAACTGTCATACATCTGAAATAAATAATGTTTTGAGAAATCTGAAACAATCATACTAAAGTCTTTGATTTCCACTGTTGGTAAATCATAGGCATTGCTAAAACTACTGTGGTTTATTGCCCATGTTCATAATTGAAGGAAATGCTATAGTTTAGTTAGAGACTAGTGAAAATAAAGATAGACATTTGTTCTGTGTAAGTGCATTGGCCCTCTGAATTCTATCCATGGATCTTTGGCTATTTCCCTACTGGTGAATCAGTAGGTTTCTTGTGGCTCTAACTGAACAATTTGTGGCTTCTACTGAATCTTTCTCTGAGTTTCTCTACTTTGGGGGAGTGTTTGCCCCTCTCTGGGGACTGAAGGATTGATTTCTTGGAGCCATTGAGGGTTGCATTATTAAGGAATTAGAGGACCAGGAGGTTGGAAGTGATGAGAGAAACATCAGCATAAATACATGCAAGCTAAGAAGACACGTGAACAACTGTGAAAGGGTGCATGGGCATGGGCGGTACCGTGTTTCCCACAGGGGAGAGGCTGGGAGGGTGCCTTTGGGGTGAATTGGCCAAGTCACATGGCAAAGGCAAGGTCATGTGGGGCCAGGCAGGGTGCAAGGAATGGGGGTTGGGACATCTTGGCAGTTAAAGGTGACCATGCCCCTCTTTGGGCTATAGGGAAGTGGAGGCTCCTCCTGGTCAATCAGGGTAAGGATACATGTTGGTGTTGCAAGTCTGTTGATCCGCAGGTATACCTGTTCATATGAGTCGAGTTCCTGCTCTTCCAGGCTTCAACATTATCATGTGTACTTTGAACATTTTTACCCACTGGTCATTTAATTACCAAAAAGCCACTCCCAGTTTCTCTTAAGCAAAAGATTCAGGCTTCATGAAGAGACATCTGTGAGCATTGCTCCTTTGCCATCTATTTAGTGCCTGTGATTACTGAAATAATCTCTGAATAGGCAAATATTTTTATCTTTCTTAGTTGCTATTCAGAGGGCTGAGGGTGGGCAATTGAACTTCTCTGCTTGAGGAAGATAAGTTGCTCCAGGTAAGATTTAATTTTTACTAAAGAACAACCTGAAAATGACTTTTTTCCCTTAAGTTAGTATTTTTTTGTCCTTGAAAACAAAGCCCACACAATACAGGTGAATGATAGCTTAAAGTCTTTGTTCTCTAGGCTGAGTCTCAGAGCTGAGCGCATCAGACCGGGGGCTAAAACTTGTAGATAGAGGTATAGGAGCCTCAATTTCTCCCTCTTACTATGAATCTCAGGCTCTTCCAGAGCACTGGACCAAACCCTGATAACCAGGTTCCCATCTGGAGACTTGGTGGTGAGAAATTAGGTAACAATCCCTGTTGAATATTGGAAGTTATTAATGTGATACTTTATATTCTTTCTTTTATACTACATCTTCAAAATCCAGTATGAATTTTACATTTAAAGCACATCTCATGTCAGACTCACCTCATTGTGTTTTCTGGTTACACGTGGCCAGTGTCTGCCATATTGTATAGTGTTCCTCTCAGTCTTGTGCTTTCTCAGAAGTGGTGCTGCCCTCTGGCTCATCTGCCCATGGAATCAGAGGAACATTGGAGATTGGTCTGTAAGAACAATTGCTGTGTCCAAAGGCACACTGTCATGAGAGGGCATAGGAAGAAGCATGGTGGGTGAAATACAAATGAAGCCAATACTTCTCTCCAAGAAACAGCAACTTGAAGATTACCATTCCCTGGAAGAACTAGAGGATGCTCATCCTGGAGTTTGTGAGTCTTCTGAAACTGGGAACCTGAGTGTGCAGTAGGTGCCCAGAGGACAAGAAAGAGATTTGTGCATGAAGAGGAACCACATTAGTAAGGCCCAAGTGATGTAGGAAGAGAAGAAAAAAAGAAGTATCTCCAGCTTTCTCTAGTAGCTCCTGCATCATTGTTGCTTTTGTATTTTGTTGATTATTCTGTTATTTATCTGCTTGTATTCCATGGCATTCCTCAAGCTAACTAGACACTGTTTACAAAGATAGTTGGATGATAGCAAGATACATTAAAAAAAAAAACCTTCAGAAAATGAGGCAGAGAAGTAAGAATAGGAAAGATGAATGGCACCATGTGTGAGGCTGGTTCAAAAAATGCATCCTTTAATGTCTCCCATAGTTGCTAGAGATGACCTGTATTGATATGAGTCTAAGCTTGCCAACAGCCACGGCAAAGAAGGAAGCACAATGATACAGATCACAGCATAACCATATAAAAACAAAGCAGGCACTGGGGAAGACCATCATTCTGAGGATTTCTAGATTCTTCCTTGAAATGAAATGTCATCAGGCTTGGATGCCATCCTCAGCAGCATCCACGTACATTGGTGTGAAATCCTCCCCCACCTTCCTACTCACCTAGTGTTTCTCTCTTGTCTCTGTTGATACTGGAGGCACATCTCTTTGCTGTCCTAGAAGCTTTTTGGTGGGAATCCATACCATGCTCTCCAGAGACTCATCTTGTAGATAGACTGGCTTAATCTGGTCAAATCAAGGGTAATGCATTTCCATGACAGAGACAGCTTAGGGTTTACCACATCCTGTTTCCTACCCTCCTGGGCACACAAGTACTCTTCCCAGCTTCCTTTGCAACCAGGGGTGGCTTTGATGTTGAATGTGAGCAGAAATTGTGTGTCACTGCTTAGCTGAAGTGGTTGGGAAGTGGATGTGTTCTCTCTATGGCTCCTTTCCCCATCTGTTGGCTGGGAGGAAGCTCCAAGGACCCAGAGGAGGGCAGAGCCACATGAAGGAAGAAGTCTGGATGCTAAAGTCCTGGTAGAAGCACACCCGCCAGATTACCTTTGTTGGACTGTGATATGCACAAGGAACCAACTTCTATTGTGTCAAGCCACTGAGGATTTGGGATTTGTCTGATAGAGTAGCTTCTATTATCTTAACTAACACAATTCCCCCTTGAGAAATGCTCTCTAAACACAATTCCTCCCAACCAGGAGGAATTGTAACGTTTGAGTGACAACCAAGTTCAAGGCTATGTTCCCTGACAACTACCGGGAGTGCAAATATCTTCTGTTGCAGGGAAGTGGGTAGGTGTAACAGTCACCCAAGGTGGGAGGAAGATTAACACACTCTTGTCAAAATTGTGTCACCTTACAAGAACTCCTGCCTGAAAAGAAAGCTCTTGTATCTCCTTCTGGAGATAAGCCAGGGTGTACCTGTGGGGAAGGCCAAGATTCTCCTCAGAAAGTCATTTTAGGTCTGCCTTAACACATGGAAAAAATGGTAATCGAGGCCACACGGTTTCATACAGTGTAATCTGCTGTCGTAATTTTAAATGAATAAAAGAACTTAAAACAGCTGCAACCATATGACTGCTACAGCCCTTAAAAACAAAACAGGACTTGGACGTGAACTTGGCCAAGTCCCTTCTCACCCTGGGCTTTAGTTTCCAGGCATGACGGATGATAAATGGATGCGACGGGCCCAAGCTGCAATTTACAATCTATGTGTATGATGCCAAACAAAAACTCGCTAAAGCACTCATCTATAGCATGTCTACAGGAAATACAATTCTGTTCCTGTTGTTCTTACAAGGTGTAAGCACTGAGCACCAGCGAAGGTAACAGAACAGACATTGCCAGGTGTCCCGCCCACCACACAAAGTGAGAGGCCCGTAGTATTTATGGCTTAGGTCCTGGGGGCCCGAACCAGGAGGTAATGGTACCCCTGCTCCTCCCAGAGAAGCCCGGTGGGCACTGGGAGTGGTCACTTGCTGCTGGGTGACTATGCTTAGTGGTCACTTGCTGCTGGGTGACTATGTTGCCGTCAATTAGATGGTAAGGGAGACCCCAGGTTTGTGAGCTTTGCTGGTGTGCAGGGCTCTGTTGCTCCTGAGGGGAATTTGCTGTTGAGTCATTGGCAGAGCTTGGTGATCTGCCCGGGACTGAGCTCATAGGTTCTCCAGATTCAGTGAACAGACAAGAGCAGTGGTGAGGACAGAACCGAGTGCTGAGAGGGAGTTGGCCTCAGTACCGGACCTGTGCTCCTGCAGTATGGCCTGGGCCGTGATGTCCACCCAAGGGATATAGCGACCTTTAATTTAGGACTTCACCCCACCTGCCTGGGACTCGAATCCTTTGTCCCTTGATCAGGGAAAGCCAGACTCTGGCTAATGGATGAGAAATTCACAACGGAGCACCACAGATCTGACTTCAGCTCTAATGTGGGGTCTTAAGTCACCCTGGATTTGAGCTCCATGGTTTTCCTTCATCCAGGAAGGTTCTAGGGTAGAACAGGTATGAGCAGATGCTTCCCCACCATAGAGGTTGGGTGGCTGGGATGACTGCTGTCCTGGGGACATTGGATTACAGTTGAAAATGCCTTTTACCCCAACCCTTATGATCTGAGGGTGCTGTGTGTGTCAGCGCTTAATCGCTTCATGCCTCACTGACTATCCATCCTCCTCAGTGGGCAACAAACACTTTGAAAGAGGCCTGCATATCCAATTGTGCGCATGTTCTAGGAAGCCCCTGGGGCTGTACCTCTGAAACCTTAAATGTGCCTAAGAATCACCTGGGCATTTGTAAACATGCAGATTCTGAATCATCAGGGCTGGGACGGGGGAGGGGGGGCAGAAAGTATGCATTTCTAACCAACTTTCAGCTGCTGCTGCTCTGAGGACCACACTCAGCATAGGCGGGCCCAGTCTACATGTGTAGACTGACGTTTGAACGAGCGAGCAGTGCTTCCACACAGCTCACCAGGGCCTGCCACTGAGCCACAAGGGCCCATGATGAGAAGGGTGTCCATGAGAAGGCTGGAGCCTTTGTTGTATGCCCCTGGTAGGCTTTCTTCCACTTACCCTGGCTTTGTGCTCTGTGTCTACACATTTAGAGGGGTCTCATTGTAACTTGGGTGTGAGCCAGGTGTTTAGACCAGTCTGAGAATATAAGTCTGGCCAGGGGCGTAGGGGCTGGCATACATTCTTAGCCCTTTGCTCCCTACCCGACATCTCCAGTCAAAGCCCTGCTCGGCCTTGTTCTTCCCATCTTCCCTGGAGGCTGAGGAGGAAGATGCCTCCAATCTTGGAGGGGCTTGGCTCCTTGCATCCTGACACGGGAATGTTTTCTGTTTTATAGGAAGAAATGTGGCTTGGCTGGAGTCCCACGTTTCGTTCCAGCACATCCTTTTTACCAAAAGAGCCGTCCCTGGAGCTGCCAACAGTGTTTATGAGAGAGCCATCCAACACTTCTTTGGGTCTGGGAGCGTGGCCTGACCAAAGACTGGCCTTCCCCACCCAGCAAACATCCATCAGGAAACCTGGCGCTTGGTGTTGGTGTCTTTATTTTTACCCCAAAATGTTAAAAGATGTAAAGCCAGTTTCTTTCTTTTTCTTTTTTCTTTTTTTTTCCTTTTTCCAGCTGGGAGAACTCCTGTCAGTGGATGCAGTGTCCTTTCCAGATTCAATATTATGCAAACTGCATATCGGCAAATGGAGTAAACAAATATGTCCATGAAGCTTCCTGATGCAGAGAGAGATGGGGCTGCCCCAAAACATAGGCGTAGACCTGCCGATTGGCACGACAGCTGCTGGAGCTGCTGCTGTGCCAGCTCTGGCACCACCTCTCTCCTTCAGAATGTGTGGCCAGAGTCTGAGAGCTGGGGTGACACCTGGGTGTGACACTCAGCATCGGGGGACAGCTGGCAGTGACAGATGAGGGATGGTGGTAGGTCAGATTGGAGCCATCTGTAGCTCAGGGGCGGTGGGGGACCCAGTCAGGGTGTCAGAGTGAAGCTCACGACCCAGCCAGTCTTGTGCCCGCTCTATGCTCCCCCATCTTCAGCCCCACACCCAAGGGTGAGTGTTCTAAGTCCCCGGTGAGTTGCAAAATTTTTCCTTTTCAACCCATCTCCCCTGCCTGGCAATCGTGGACAGGAGGCATACCCCACGCTGAGTCTTTCACAGTGAGAACGTGGCCAAATCCCTTTCCCATCACGGGCGTTAGTTTCCTGGCACCTGGCGTGCAGAGTGTTCAAATGGGTGCAGTGGGCCAAAGGCTGGCTCAGCTCTGCAATTTCTACCAGCAAAGGGTGGGATGCTTCGTGTAACTCTGATCCCCAACATGTTCCCATTGCAGTAACCCTGTGAGATTAAGCACCTTTTAAATGTACCCTTCTAAGCAGATGAGGAGACAGATTTAAGGGGGTTAGAATGTTCTGTTAAGGGTGGGCGGAGAACAAGTGGAGAACCTAGCAGTTAGACCTGGGGCTCTCTTTTCAAAAACCTTATACTCTCCTTTTTTGCAAAATGGCATGATCCTTCCCCAAACCACCCCTGTATTCAGCAAGCAGGTAAACAAGCAAACAAAACAAAGGGACCAGGGATATCCAGAGTCCATCTTCAAAGCCTGAAATGAAATTTTTATCCAGGTACCATGTCTCCTGCCCTGGCTGGCGTGATAATTTTTCCTTGCAGCTCCTGTCCTTTGTCTGTGACAGGGTAGAGGGGGAAGGTAGTGAAGAATCTGCCCATCTGCCCCGTTTTTCTACGTGCTTATTTCTTTGGAAAAACAGAAATTGGCCCGTCTTCCGCTGGTTTGTGATGGGGCAAGAGTCCCTTCTCCCCATTAACTGCCTCATGGAACCTGGCTTTACGGAAGCAGCTGCTCTTGCAGACTGGGTTCAGTCATCACGGAAGATCCTTGAAGTCTCAGAAAAACTGAGAATGAATATTTGCAGCTCCGCTGTGTGGGCCCCCGATAAATAGGGCTACCTGCCCTCATTGAGGGGAGATGCATCCCGAGGTGGCAAGAGGAATGGCCCTGTATCCAGTTGCCCATCCCGAATGGTGTTCCTGGTGCCTGGGCTGCTGTATTGCTGAACAGATGGCAGTGTCACGGGCGTGCTTCTGGTGGAGAAGAGTGGGATGAGGCTGCATAAGCCCCTCGTGTTGACAGCTTTGGAACCTGCCTGCTCTCACAGGGAGGCATGGGGATGGGAGCTTAGCGGAGCCATGGGAGGAATAACCAAGGCCAAAGCTTCATGCTTTCAGCAGCCGCACATCTTTTTGTGGAGGCTGTTGATGAACTGGATATCTGTGATCCAATTTTTAGCACCTAGATATGTCTGATATTTTCAGTAGGTTTTTGATGATCAAATTATGGAAGTTTTCAGATCTCCCTGTTTTCTGGAATCTCATTGACTCAGTTCTTTCTGGTGGGAAATCAATCAACCAAAATATTCTTTGGCCAATCTCTGTGCCCGCTCACTGCTCAGATGCCCTTGCCAGTCAGATCTCCCTAAAATATCCCAGCTAATACAGTTTTGAGAATTTTCATCAGATTAGCTCCTTTAAAATATATGGTGTATGAGAGGGACTCTCACGACAGTTATACCAATGAATTTATAACCAAGGAACAATACTAATTGACAACGTGTACAGTGGGCAAACTTATTTTCCTCCTCACACTGCCCCAATTCTTGGTCTTTTGCACCTTTTAAGCCAAATAAAAGGCTTACTGTGGCAGGACGTGTGGTGAATGTGCTTGTACTATATGCTCACTTCGTAGTGACGGCTTTCCAACTGTGTTCCCATGTCAGTCCCATCCATTGGCTGGCTATGTGGCAAACTCCAGGGTGACCCTCCATGATCCCTATCTCCTGTTCATGTCCTGCATAATCCCCCTCCCCTGGAGTGTGGGAGGGAGCCCGTCCTGCTTCTAACAAGCTGAGTAAGTGATGGGATGCCACTCCTGGGATTATACTGCATTGTATGAGACTCTGTCTTGCTAGCAGATTCACTCTGGACACACTTGCTGCCTTGATGAAGTAAGAGGCCAAGTTGGGAAAGCCCATGTGAGCCTCTGCAAATGGCAGATGCCCCCTAGTTGCTGAGGGAGGCCTCCAGCCATTAGCTGAAAGATGCTGGGGGCCTCAGTCCTAAGTCCACAAAAAAATGAATTCTTGCAATAATTTGAATGAGCTTGGAGGTAGATTCTTCCCCAGTAGAGCCATTAGTCTGATGAGTCCAGTGACTTGCGGTGACAGAGGAAAGATGCGTCTGAGTAGAGACCAGTGTTCTCAGAGAATATCTTTGGTTCTTCCCTAAACCGTAGGCAGAGCAGAAACTAAAGCCATTTAAAACTATTTAATTATACAAACGTCTTACCTGTTATGTACTACTTACTCTGAAATATATGTTTTGTCAACACCGGGGATTTAATTTTCTACATACTCTCTAACTGGCTAATAATGCTGGCATGGAGAGCAGTCATTAATTTCTAAATAATTATTTTTAAAAATCTCTAATAGCTTCTCATCTCAATAGTCATCAAATCTCCAAGCAGTAGTAATGGCACCATCCTATTTCTTGTGGTTAAGGGCATGTTTCTTTTCTTTTCTTTTACCTTGTTACACAGTCTAGAAGAGCACTGTGCAAAGCAATAGAATGCTAGTTGCATATGTTTTTGAGATGCTGGATGAGTACTGGTAGTTACTTAAACTGGAGTATTAAAATGTGGCCGTATATCTGTGTGCTGGGGCTGCCATCATGGACTGGGTACATTAAATTACAGGAATTTATTTTCTCACAATTCTAAAGATTAGAAGTCTGAGTTCAAGGTGTTGACTGAGCTGCTTTCTTTGGAGGCATCTCTCCAGAGCTTGTAGATGCCCGTCTTCTCACTCTATCCTCACATGGTCTTCCCCATCTGCCTCTCTGTGTCCAAATTTCCTATTCTTATAAGGAAACCAGTCGTATTGGATCAGGGTCCACCCTACTGACCTCATTTTAACTTAATTACCTCTTTAAAGACCCTATGTCCAAATATAGTCAAATTCTGAAGTTCTGGGGGTTAGGACGTCACTACATGAATTTTGGGAGGACACATCAGTCCTTAAGGACGACCACATACTTTTATCACCACCGTGAAATAGTGAAAAATGTCATTTATCTAAGCTTTTTGCATCTATAGTCAAATGAAGTCAGACTTCAGTTTCCTTTGTAAGTGATCTTTCTTTGCCAAATTTTAGATCAGGGTTAACTTCACTTCTTAAAATAGTTGAGAAACTTTTTCATCTTTTCATATGCTCTGTGATAGTTTATATAGGCCCACAAAGCCTGTTCTGAAACCCTTGGGACCAGATATGCTTCAGAATTTGGAACCTTTGGATTTTTAGAAAGGTAATAATAAAGGATACATATTGAATATTACATATCTCACCCAGTGGGATCTGGGGCAGCAGTGCATAATAAAACACAATACTATTTCACAACATGACATGAAAACAATAATTGGAATAAAAATTATATATATATATATATATATCTCAAACCAGGTCAAATTTTACTGTTAAATGAATTCCAGTCAGGTTTTGTCTTCAAATATTTTGTGAAAAAAACTGTATTTGGGATTTCAGATTTATAAATAAGGGGACTGTTGGTCTCGGTACTAGTGAGATTGTCTTTCTCCTGATAACATGAAAGTTTCATCTGGGTATAGCTTGCTTAGGAATAAACAAACTATATACATATATATATATATATATATATATATATATATGTATTTGTGTGTATATATATATACACACATATTTATATATATTTATATATATAATTTATATATATATTTATATATATAATATATATATATATATACATATTTAGGTTGCAAGTTTGATCATTAAACTCCTTGGGTTTAGTTTGTGAATCCATTTTGTGATTTATAGATTTTTCTGGAAACTCTTTCTTCCAGTGATTTTCAAATTTACTAGAAGGGTTAAAATAGCACTCATTTAGGTTTCACAAAGTAAACTTCGCATTTGTGGTTAGACTACTTTTTTATTTCTAACCTTTTCTCCCCTTAATTATATCAAGTATATATTTTCCCATTTCCTTGAAAAGTCAACTCTTGGGATTCTTTATTTCTGGAGATTTCCTACAAGAGTGTTAAGTTGTAATATTATATTTCCTTTTAAAAGATTTTCTCATGCCATTGTGTTCTTTTTTCTGACTTTTGAGATAGATGCTAAATTTCTCTATTTCATTCCTTTTTGAAGCAACAAAATTGAGTCTCAGAATGTCTCTGAGGGCTGCTTCCATCTCATTCTGTAGTTTGATTCACTGTTTATAAATTACAGGCTTGATTAACTGTAAGGTCATTGGCTCTACCCTTTCCTGACCCCTTCTCTTCCCCAAAACTTCAAAACTTGCCCGCATCGATTCCTCTCTTCTTTTCTGTTTGTTCTCCTCTTCCTTTGATTGTAACCTTTTTTCAAAAAAAAAAAAACGAAAAAAAACCAAAATCTTATCTTCTCTTATTAAAAACCCAAAGAAGCAGAAGCTTTCCCTTGAAATCTGCCCTCTTTTACACTGAAATATCAAGAGATGTGGCATGCACTGATTGATTTAGGGGCTTTTGGAGATAGGACACTTTTGAGGATGATGGGGTCCAATGAATGACAATGACTGTGGGTGGCTGAGATGCAGAGGTCAATGAAGATGGATAAATGAAGGGACCGAGAGGCTAAGGTATTGGGGCAGGATCCTGGATTCATCCAGAACGATGGGACTCAGTCAGGGAAAAGCCTGTGGGTGCCATCATCCTTGATGAGCAAGTGGGAGAGAAGCAGAAGGTGGTGAATGGGCAGCAACAGGAGGAGGAGGCTCTGCATAATCATCAAGAGAGCGGGGGGGGGGGGATTTTGTTTTGGTTTGTCTTTTAGGAAAGCATGCTTTGTCTTAATTCTGCCTCATCTTTCTATTTTCTCTTATTCCTCCTTTTTTGGGTGGTGATGACGGTGATTTGTTTCTGCTTTTCTTCCTCCATGTAGTCTGCATCTTGATTTTCTTTTTGGTAGCTTCTGTGGAATATAAATCCCATTAAATTCTATTAATGGTTACATCCAATAAATATTTTAGCTTCTATATCGCTTGTTATCAATGCCAACGTTTTTACTAACTCTCTCTCCAGCCTTAGGTTAGGTCTGTGGAGTGCCTTGTGGGGACTTGGGAAGGAAGGTATTTTCTTTCTTTCACCTTGACTCCCATCCTTGGCTACATCACTTGCTGTGTCTACAATGACAGTGGATGTGCCTATAGGACCAGAGGCCAGAAATGACACTGACTTTCTTGGATTTTATATCTGACTATATCTGACTTTCTTGGATTTTAACCATGGCACATCTTTCCTGAGAAGCAGAGCCCTGTGGAAGTTCACTGACTCCCTTTTCCTGGGAAAATTTTTGTTTTTCTATAAGATCTATAAGACCTTTCCTAAGTAGCTTTGATCTTGGATATTTGGCTCATGAGGTTGTCAAGAATCAAATATTCGCCTAGGAACATTCCAGGGATTTCTCTGAGCTTTTCAATAAATGCATATTTTCTTACACTTTTCTTTGGGTTGGTATATGTTTGAGAAATTTCCTGGAAACTATCTGCAGATGTTCTGGGACGTTGGCAGTGCTCTGGGTGGGGACTTAGGAGAGATGGCTCTCTGGACATACCACAGAAGCGGTGGTGAGCACTCCTGTGTTGTCTCCATCCCAGTGGTACCCTCACTGGTTAAGGCCTCATAGGGGATATGGCAAATGTCTGGATACACCAGATGCCAAAGACACTTCAGATGCTTCCCTAGGATGCCATCCGGGTCTCCATCTGAGTGTGACTGTGTTAATGAACTCCTGTTGTTCAGGCTTGTAGGCTCCCTGGGTGTAAGATAGCACTAGATTCTTCTCTAAGGAAAGGACTTGGGCCATAGGACACAAACTTCAGTCAGACTTGGCTTGCAACACATGAGGGTTCAAGTTATTTTTAAGAGTTTAAGAAAATCTGTAGGTTTGGATCCATTGGAATTGATTTCCTAGTTTGGGATTCTTGTATTGTACTCTTTTTTCCAAAGTGTGTGTGTGTGTATTTCCTGTTCATGGATTCACTCAAGGTATCTAACTTTTGAGTTGGTGGCTGCATCTTTAGGTGTGGTCCATAGTTGAGAAGCATCACTTGGGAGCTTGCTTGACATACATATCCTCAGGCCTAGTCCACACCTCCTGAATCAGAAACTGTGCATAGGACCCAGCAAAGTGTATTCTAACAAGACTCAAGGGGCCTCTGGTACACATTAAGAGTGACAACCACTGTCTTAGCGATCATCCAGTCTTCCCTCCTCAATCTGAACATGAAGTATTCAGACTTCTTCAGAGCAGAATGACTTACCCAAAATCACATGTATGGCCAGTGGCAGACTGGGGGTTAGAACCTAGGCCTTACACATGAAAACAGCGGACACCATGTCTGAATATAGGAGGTATTCAATAAATTAATTTTGCTTCTTTGCTTCTGCCCCTCTCTGGGGGCAGCAGGGCACAATCACCTGGAAACACACTGCTGTCCCTCAATACTTTTCTTAATGAAACCCCCGGGAAGGTCCCAGGTATGTGCTGTTAACTCACGGTGGGTCCCGAGGCTGGGACCAGGTGGCCTGTGTCCCCATCGTGATGATGAAGAAATGAAGGGTTGGTCTGCCTCACCGAGGTCCTTTCCAGTTCTGACTTTCTGAGGCTCCATGGCAAGCTCTGACACACACGTTTCCGCGGGCGGCTATCAGCGGCCATCTGGCAATTAGCAGTCTCTGAGGCAGCTAATCCCACTCTGAGCTGGATTAAAGCTGAAGTTTAAAACATGGAGATAGGCAGGTGATTTATGTTTGAGTCTTTGGGTCCTGCTGTCCCTGGCAGCCTGGTGATGGAGGACAGAAAAGCTGATTTCCTCCCTTATCTATCTTGGGACGCTCAGCAGAGCTGGATCAGCTTTCCAGAGGGACATCCCGGGCTGAGAGATGTGCTGGGCTGCAGGGGGTGCGGGGCGGGCTCCAGGGGCCCAGCCCCAGCCATCTGGGGGCACGGCGAGGCTGGCCGGAGGAGAATGCAGGGAGCCAAGTTCTGTGTCCAGGGCTGCATTGCCAAAAGCAGGTGCAGTGAGGAACCGGGGGAATAAAGGGCCAGCACGGTTTGGACCATGGCTCCCAGATGCCACAAATGGCCCTGGGGTGGAAGCTGACAAGCCCTCCAGCTCCTCTGGGGTGTCCTCTCATTAGGCAACATGGTCAGAAACCACACTCGTGTGTTTGTTCATAGCCTGAGGAGATAATTAACTTATCTCCATGGAGGGACTTGATTACATTCCTAGCATGATCAGAATGTGAAGCCTGAACTTGGAAACGCTGGTGGTGGTGGGGAGGTATTTGCAATGGTTGGCTGAGGAGCCATTTGTTCAGAAATTGGGCGAGTAATCAGACAAATGCCTCTTTTCCTAATTGTTGATAAAAATCAGCTATTATGGCAGAGCCAGGGACTCACTCCTGAGACAACACATTACTTAAGGCGAGCATGCATCCGAATATGTTAGGATGATCTAAAAACATTTCACATAGCTGGAGTTTAAAAACAAGTTGTGCCCGTTGTGAATTTTGTATAGAGCTGGGCACAGGGGAGTGTGATTTATGGCCTGGGTTTCATGGCTGCCTTGTTACTACAGTCAGGAAGCACCTTGCCCAAATATTTACTCAGGTTAGATATATATTGAGAACCTACTGTGTGCAGCTCTGTGCCAGGTGCTGTGGGGCTGAAAAAGACTCTATCTTTAAGGAGTTCACTGCTTATCCTAAACTGAAGATTTTTTATGAAATATCCTTGATTCCTGAATTGTGCAGCTTATTTGGTGAGGGGCTGGGGATGTTCAATTGACGGAGGAGTCGGAGTGGACCAGAACCTCATAGCTAATGCTTCTCGAGGGCTCACCTGCTCTGGCACAGTGCTGAACAGGACGGCACTCACTTCTCCCACAGTTCTATGAAGTAGCTGCTAATATTATTCCTGTTTTATATATGAGAAAGCTGCCACAGTGAATGCTTAAGTGCCTCCACCGTGATGGGCAAGAAGCAGGCCCAGGAGGCACCCCGAGGTTGTGGGCTCTCATAGCCTGTGTTCCTGGTGCTGAGGCTACAGAGAGATTGGCTTCTGAAGGCTGCAATTCCCTGTCCCTCCACCTTGCCCACCTGCACAGACACCCATTAGCCACATTGGCCTCTTGTGTCAGATGAGCACACCCAGTTGCTTCCTGCCTTCCGGTTCTTATCCCTGCTTCAAATGCTTTTGTCATCTCCGCATATACTTTCTGTTCCTCATTATCTGGGCCTCCCATTAAATATCCCCTCCTTTGGCCATCCTGTCTAAAATCCTCTTTGCCTTCATTCTTGACTCTTATTCTGTTTTGTTTTTGTAGCATTTACTATTACCTGAAATGAAATTATTTGGATATTTCTTTACTTGTTTCTTGTCTGATTATCTTACCAGGTGAAAAGGTGATAAGGAACTTTTGGACCTTATGATTCTTAAAGCACTGTCTTGTTGGGTTTTCCAATAATTTGGTGGGATGTACAGTTTAGGTATTCTTATTCCCAGTTTTTGATAAGAATGCCAAAGGTCAGATAGCAGAATTGATTTATTCAAGGTCACATACTTAGTCTATGACAGAGATACAATTATACTATCCATGAGCCTCCTGATGCCTGGTCCAGTGCTCTTTTACCTGCACCAAGAAATACCCATTCTGTGTGACCAGCAATAATCAATCTCATTATTTTGGGGTCCTGGAAAGCATAAGCCACTGAGTTAGCCAATGACATTGACTTAATATTTCTCATGAGGTCTTTCATCATCCCCTCCTTCAACATGAAACAAAGAAAGCATAGATTATTTTATTAATTTTTATGACATTCTCAGTCCACAAAGTTTCAACTTGTTACAAAAATATGTAGTAAAACAAAATGCATAAATAAGAAATTAGAGCAAAAGAAGAAAGAAAAACTAGCTGGAAACATAAAGTGGACTAGAAGTGAATCCCCAAATGCAAGCTTAAAAGACCTATCACTGTGAATTGGACATACTTTAGGCTCTACATTTTCTAGCAGGTGTTGTCAAAAGAAAAAAAAAACTTGGCTGGTTACATAATTCAAAGTGTCTTTCCATGAAAACAGAACAACTACTCAAGAGAAAAATAGCTATTTCATTTTTTAAACTGGAGGTTAATTTCTCTTGAAAGGAAAGCATTGAGTACAGGGTTTCTCAATTTTTCTAAGCCTATGACCTTTTTGATAGCAATAAAAACTCCACCCTTCCATTGAGAATTATTGATGAACAGAAAATGGATTCTTTGTTCTATATAGTCCCATTAACTAGGACAATTTTGTTGGTCTTTTCATTCCATAGATTGTAGCAAAAATAAGTACTGCTTTATTTTCCAAGTCAAGAATTAACCCATCTGATCCCTCAGAGATAATGATATATCCTTTCCGTGGGGCATGGTGTCCCTGCCCCCATCACAAACATCATTGGCTTAGACAAGGGTAAACAATAGATGCTGAAATCAGTGTATGAAAATTTGATGAGGGATAGGATATTTAATCTCAAAATATCTCCACATATTTTTTTCACTCTAATTTTTTTTAAAAGTACCTCCACTTATTAATACAAAATGGAAAGCAC
Organism: Vulpes lagopus; assembly: GCF_018345385.1. Taxonomy (NCBI): domain Eukaryota; kingdom Metazoa; phylum Chordata; class Mammalia; order Carnivora; family Canidae; genus Vulpes; species Vulpes lagopus. The sequence continues at coordinate 116,114,197 of NC_054828.1, forward strand.
TAATTTTACAATGGTCACCAGTTTAACAGAATGATCAAGGTTAGTGATCAAGGTTATGGGGCAAATTGACATATGACTCCTGATATGATACGCTGAGAAAGTACATCACCTCTGTGGCATTCCTGCCAAAAATGTGTGATCCAAATATAATCATAAGGAAGCATCAGACAAAAGCAAGTCATTCTACAAAATAACTGGCTGGTACTCTTCAAAAAGCGAAGGTCAAGAAAACATGGAGAGTGACAGACTGTTCCAGATTAAGAGAGAAAAAAGACACAGGACAACTGGATGTAGCGTGTAATCCTGTGTTGGATCCTGGGCAAGAATTTGGTTTTGATTTTTCTTCCTTCTTTAGTTATCTCATTTTTAAAAAAACATAGGGGCTGTTGTTGGGGCAATTGCCAAATTTGAGTAAGATCTCTAAGATTAGGTAATATTAAATATGATTTTCCTGGTTTCGATAACTTATGTAAGAGAGTGCTGAAAAATAATACACACTGAAGTTTTAGGGGTAAATGGGTGTCAGAAGTCAACAACTTACTCTCCAGGGATCACACACACATGAAGAGAATGTGATAGAATATTAACCGTTGTAGAATTTGGAGGACCAGTATCTGGAATTCTTTTAATTAATCTTGCAGGTTTTCTGTAAATTTAAAACCAAATGCAACCTAACAGAGAATGCCAGATCTAATGAGCTGGTTTTAAGGGCTCCTGGGCTAGCCGGCTGCAACTCCACCTTTAAATGGGAGGAGCACCTGTTTACCTGAGAGTGAACCTCAATCAGATGTCAGGCAGCCTCTGGCAGCGTTCCCATTTCCAGGATACTTTGTTTTTAATTGACTTGTTTTGTAGACTCATCCTATCTCACTGGTGAGGTCCTGTCTTCAAATCTTATTGTGATAGAATTCCTTGTTAGCGGAAAGCAAAGACTGACATTCTAGGAAGTTTTTAAGTGTTTCTCACCTTAAAATATCCTAGTTAATTATCAGCACCTTCTCCTGCTTCCTTACCCGTGTTATTTATATCCCGCTGGGAAGATTGCCACCAGTGTCTTTCTGTTGCCTTCATCCACCTCTTTTTGATATATTTTCTTTTCCTCTGCTTTTTCCTTTCAGTTTTTGTATTTTATTTTATGCCGACAGTTTTATAAGGAATGATTTTAATAGGTACATGTTGTAAAATGGAAATATTTTACTGGGATATTACATAAAATACACAGGAGAAACTAGGGTATAAATTATATTTTTATCGTAAGATTTTACTGCAAATAAGTTCTCATATACAATCGTTTATTTATGATAAGAGCAAATTCTTTTTACTTAGAGCTGCTTTTGAATTTGGTGCTTCAGTAAGGAAGCTTATGTGTAGCTACATAAAAGAAGGTTCTATTTTGGTGAGAAATGAATCTCTTATTTCAGGAGTGTTATTTTTCCTGTTGACTTACAGAGATAGGGAAAAAGAGGAGGTGGTGGTTGCTGAGGGATGTGGGGAGGCATCAGTTTTTGATTATAAGAGAAGTCTGTGCTATTCCCTGACACTTGCAAAGGGGTGCATATTGCCAGCCCTCAACTGGATCTCCATGCCAAGTTAGCCCTGACCTACCCTCAATCTCCCCCCACCCAACCTACCCTGCCAAGCTCCAGCCTTTTCCTATACCTTAGCAAATTCTGCTCATGGAGTGAGACCTGGACACCTCCATGCGATGGGATTTCATGCTCATGGAAGCAAATGGGATTAAAGTGTATAAGTCTGATCTCTGGTTTCTAAACAATAACGCAGTGATCTGTGCGTCTCTGGGAGAGATTGACAAGATACCTTCCACAAAAGTGACCTTCTGCCACAAGCAAGATTATAAAATGATTCCAAATTTCCTGCTTGAAAGTTTTCCTTATTTGAAAATTATGCTTTTTTTTTATATTTCCCCTGAAACATATGAATAATTTTGACTGTTGGGGTCCCAGGTAATTGTCATTGGGTACCACAATGCACCCATCTTTTCTACCCCCCAGGGAAACAGGACAAAGGGTGAGATGCTTCATATATGACACTGGTTTTGTTCAGACCGGCTCCCCTCCATTGCAGACTCCTTCAGGTCTGCACCCAATCTGTTTTGAACTAGAGAGGCTCAGATTGCTTGGATAGCTAAGAAACCTCCTTATCACCAGTCACCCTTAGGCACAGGGCAAGAGCAGTACAGACACAGCCTAGCTATTTCTGGGCCCTGCATTTGATTGAGAATACAAGACCAAGGGAACTGTGTAGCCTGCCTCTGTTTCTTGCTGACATGCAATTTCGATCTCATTGAAATAGGAAATTAAATGAAATTCAGTCTTGCCCCTTGAGAGGAGGTATTCCTAATTTTGGCAGGCCATGAAAAATGTCCTATTGGAAACTCAAATGCAACAAAGAAGACACGCTTATTGAATGGTCTATTCACAAACATTTATGGTGTCCTCTTTATAGACTCATATTCCTTCCTGAAGAACCTCCTCCTCTTGATTTCCCATTTCTGTTAATGGTGCTAACGTTTTTCCCATTACTTGGGTGAAGTTAAGAAATTACACGTTCTGAAATGCAGAGTTTCGGGGAAGGGTTCTTAAGAAAACCAATGGGTTGATTTATTTGAATTTTAACTAGCCTCTTTTTTTTTTCTTTGCCAAATCAGAAATTATCCTCCCTCTTCCTTCTTTTTTTATATCTCTTCTCTTCCTTCTCTTACCTTTCTCCTCTCTTCTTCCAAAACATTCTTTGCATGAGGTGGAGAGTTCACTTAGAAATTCAGGGCCAGCATTTAATGAAATGGTTCTGAGAAGTTCTTAATTAATTAATTAATTATATTTAAAAATTTATTTATTTATTTAGGGATAGAGAGACTCTACAGCCTTGAGACTCCCTGCTGGGCATGAAGTCCCACACTGAGCTGGATCTCATGACCCTCAGATCATGACCTGAGCCAAAATCAGGAGTTGGATGCTCAACTGACTGAATCACCCAGGCATCCCAGTCCTGAGAAGTTCTGGTTTTATTTATTTTTCACACAGCTTAGGTTTTGTGCAAGTATCCTCTATATATGGCAATTCAGGAAAAAAGTAAACCAGCATTTCTTATTTTTACTTATCCATTTTTCTGATCTACTGCTGTGAATACAGATTCCACCAGGAATATTCAGTGACTATCTACTTAGGACATCTGGCTTCTGGGTTCCTCTAGTCAGTTGATATTTTGATGGTCTTAGGCACTCTGATGAAACAGCTTCTCTATGCACTTTAAGAATACTATGCAAAGGGAAAATCAATTTAAAAATTGCCATGATTTTGTTTCTCTAATAAATTGACCTTTGCTGTTGCCAAGTTCCCATGCGGTCTTTTTCCAACATGCACAGATAGTTTTAATTGGGTTGTAATCAAGGTATAGATACATTTTTACATTCTGCTTTTATTCTTTTTAAACACTTATCAATATTGCCACATAATTTTATTTTTGTAGCAATTACTGAGCACCTGTCATTTTTCAGCTACTGTGTTAGAAAAGAGAATGAGACCTTATGGTGGGTAGACAGCTGGAATCAAGTAGATCAGGGTTCAGTTCTTGGCTACACCATCTGCTCACTTGGTACCTTCGGCATAAACTTAACTCTTTTGAACCTCAGTTCTTCATCTTTTGAATTGTGAATAATTAACATACTTTATTAGAGTTGTGAGATTTTAATGGGATATAGATAAAATGCAAAAGCACGGCCCAATGGTTGGCATATTATAAGCATTAAGTCAATGGTGGTGACTGAAATGCTGATATGATTGACTAAGATGATGTGCCATGACCTCAAGGAGTTTGGTTGAGGGAGACATATGCAAAAACACATGCAGTAAGTACTGACAGGAGCTATGATAAACTTCTGTCATGGGTTTATTAGAAGCCCCAAGACAAGCATGGTTGATTCCACCTGACAACGGAAGTGTAAAAAAAAATCAAGAAAAAAATCTTTACACAGAGGCTTTAAGTAAACTCTATCTTGAAGGCAAACTGCCACTGGTTGCACATGTAAGGCCTCACTAATTCTAAGGATGCACGAGCAAAGCCCAGCTAATATTTTCATTTGGGTTGTGAAGGCTGAGAAGGATTTTGTCAAGTGGAGATGAAGGAAGAATATTCCAGGTAAAGAGTACAACATAAGCAGACACGGAGTTCTGGATGTTTATTTAGGAAATGAATATGTTTACATGCTCAGTGCAGTAGGAACAGAGGCCTCTACGTGGGGCCAGTGCAAGAAATGAGGTTGGAGAGGCAGGTGGAACAGTTTGCAGAAGCCCGAGGGGCTTCTCTAAGAATTTGGAATACCATCAGACAGGGCCATAGTAGGAATGCCATATTCATAAGACCCATCTGGTGGCATGGTGGAGCCTGAATTGGAGAAGACAAAACCAGAGATAAGGAACAAACTTACTGCAGTGGTCAAGACCAGAGGGGACAGGGCCCGAGCCAACTCTGTATAATATTCTAACATATTAATGTTCCATATAACATAACCATCTTCTTTCTCTTTGAACTTTTGCTGTTCTCAATATTACCATGGTTTGCATGTTTATAAAGATACTTCTTTCAAATATTTTCCTTAAGCGAAAGGGTGTAAACCTCTGTATGACACTTGATAATGATAGATAAATTTGTCTCAAAGAGGTTTTCTAAATTGTATTTTCAACAAGATACATCTGTGTGTGAGTTTTACAGCACCATTGGCAATGTTGGGTTCAACCATTCCTCTCTTTGTTGTTTTAGAAGGCATAAAACTGTTGTTTTAATTTGCCTTTCCTTGATATCTACGGAAATAAAATGTTTTTCCCATTTGTCTTCTAATTATGTGTCCTCACTTGTGAATTGTGTGTCCTGTCCTTTGCCCATTTGATAAGCAATTGTGTTAAATCCTTTTTTGGCTGGCCTCTCTTCTGGCAACTCTCCACATACGCATTTCCCCACAGGCTCTCTTTCTAATTTCTTTTCTCTTTGATCTATTGAAACCAAATCCTTTTTCTAACTCAATATTACAATAGACATAACAATTCTAATTGCTCTATTGATTCATGGCCACTGCAGTCATGGGCACATTAGGAAGAACAAGGCTTCTCTATCAGAGACCAGGGTTTGAAAGCCTGGCTTTGTGCTTTCTAGCTGTGTGGTTTGGTGCAAGCATCTTAATCTGTCTGAACTGGTTTGTTTATCTGGGAAATGGGTGTAGTAGTATATGTTAGGATCAGGTCGAGACTGTATTTGGTCATTGGTAGCACTCAAGTACAGTGACTTAAATTTGAAATAAGTGGTAGTCTATTCTTTCATGTTAAATAATTTTGAAGGACGGGAGCCCAGTGCTGGAATGGAATTCCATAAGCCCTTCTATTGCCTACAGTGTAGTTGTGGGATTGAGTAGCCTTCTTCCTTAAAGATCAGGAAAGCAATTGGTGGATAGTGTGGGACAGTGGCAAAGCTGAACCTATTCACTTACTCATTGAACAAATATTTATTAAGTACCTATAGAATGCAGAACTCCAAAATTTTCTCTAATGTGAAATATGCCTGCTAAGTCAAATAAGAGAATCTTGGTTATTACATTGATGCTACATCATGAAGAATGATTATCTCCTTCTTTAGGTAAAACCACACTTGGAATCTCTGGGTTCTGAGGTAACTCTGGCCTTCCACCTACTTGCCCAAGTATCCTTGCAGTAACCTCCCATCTCATAGAAGGCATCCATGTAAACCAAATGCAGGCTCATACATAGGCTTTCAGGATTTTTCAAAAGCAGAGTCCATATCCTTATCACCAGATCAAGTCAATGATGGATGTTTGCTTTCTGGGTCTATGTAATAGTCTGGCATGTTGGTTAGAAGAATCAATCTAGTGATTTTATGGTCATACTATTTATACAGATGCTTCTGGAGCATCATGAGACCATGTCACAGAAAGAAGGTCTCACAGATCCCCTGCCAGCTTAGAGAATAGAATTCTCTGGTTCCTTTCATATGGTTTATTATTATTATTACCAGTAGAATCATCGTAATTCTACTTCTGTCAAAATGTATTCATTACAAATGAAATTTCTGTTCAGATCTTGAAGCTCATGCCTAAAAGCAAAGATATTAGAATTAATGAGCATTTTTGCTGATGAAAAGAAAAATCACTGAAGGGTGATTGGACTTTAGCCTTTTAATGGGTTTGATATTCTTCTTTCATTAGGGTTGACAAGGGCATGTCTGGCTCCCTCACGCTGTTTGCTGTGGCTTAAGAATATACTTTATGTGACATGAAGCTAGCTTTTCTTTCATAATAAAATAGTCCAGTAATCATGAGTACATATAAACAAAGCTCCACTGAATGATGAGTCTGGCAGCAGGAGGGGGCCAATGTTGACCTTGTTAGTATGTGGTGAAAGGGCTTTGATTGGCTTATGAAAATGTCAGTGTAATTTGGTTTCAATTTTTTTTTTTCATGCTGTGGACACCAAGGATTTACTAAGAGCAAGCCCACTCATGGAACTGGTAAACTCTGAAGGACCTGCAGGTGAAGACAAGCATGACAAGGCTGGTAAGTAGAGGGCACAGAGTGACACATTTTACCTGTGGTTCAAATGCATGTGGATGTGACTGGAACATACTGTAATGGAGGGGTCAAGTGTCAACTCACAGGAAACACAATTAGAATCCTCTGGGGCCTTAGGAGTGTGGGGATTCTTATTGACTGGGTTGGGAAGAGTTTTCATACTGAGGACAGGCACTCTTTTTTTGTTTAATACCTCAAGGGATGAGATTATGGAAAATAGGAAGAAGAGGAATGGAAGTATCAAATCTAATAGGCTCTGTCTGTCCCCATTTTGTGAACATGCTGTTCAGATGGCTTCTCTGAACTGTTTTTATTCACACTCTAATACCAAGTGGGTGGGCTTTTCCCCCCACACCAACCAATTCTCCAACATCAACTGGGTAGACTACAACTCAGTTTAATCTGGCATGAAGTACTCAGAGTCAGTACAGAGTCCACTGGTTGGAGGCTCTGTCTCATGAGACTGCCTCCATGCCAACGGCACGTGTCAGATTGCCACCTGTGCTTCTGACCAACTGGCTATAAATTGGGGTTCCCATAACTCCATTTTCAGGTTTGACAGTTTGTCAAAACAGTCTATAAAACCAGGAAAAAGACTTTACTTGTGTTTACTAGTTTATTAGACAGGATATTATACAGAATACAAATGAACATCCAAGAGGGACATAGGGTGAGATCCAGAAGGGTCCTGAGTTCGGGAGCTCCTGACATGTGGAGTTGGGGTACACTACCCTCCCAGCACATGGATGCAGTCACTGCCTGGAAACTCTCTAAACCCTTGTTCAGGGGTTTTTATGGAGGTCACTTTATTTTATTTTTTTATTTTTTTAAAGATTTTATTTATTTATTCATGACAGACACACACACACACACACACACACACACACACACACACACACAGAGAGAGAGAGAGAGATAGAGAGAGGCAGAGACACAGGCAGAGGGAGAAGGAGGCTCCCTGCAGGGAGCCCAATGTGGGACTTGATCCCAGACCTCAAGATCATGCCCTGAGCCGCAGGCAGATGCTCAACCACTGAGCCACCCAGGCGTTCTTGGAGGTCACTTTAGAGGCATGATTGGTTAAGTCATTGGCCATTGCTGATTGAGTTCAGTCTCTGGCCCTTCTCCCCTCTCCAGAGGTTAGGGGATGGGACTGAAAGTTCCAAGTTTGTGATTAAGATTTTTTTTTTTTCTGCTGAGCAATCCCCAACATGAAGCCACCCAGGAGCCCCTAGGACCAGTTGTTTTCACCAGTAAACAAAAGGCACTCATCACTCTGGAGATTCCAAGGGTTCTAGGAGCTGTGTGCTGGGAACCTGGGACAAAGACCAAATATTTATTTTTTATTATATCACAGCCTCATTAACCAATGGAACAAAGAAAGTGGGGCCAAAATGGGTGGTCCCTTGGGGAAGACACCATCCGCAGCTGAATACAAGTCACAGACTGTGCCATGGTACTGGGGTGGGATAGTTACCTCTTGTCTCTGCCCTCTTTTTCAATACGTACCTAGCATCTATTATGTGCCAAAAATGTTTCTTGGGCAATGAGATGGATACATATTTCAACTAGACATTGTTCATACCACCAAGGAGCTCGAAATATTGGAGGAGATGGTATGCAAGCAACTGTACATAATACATGTGGGAAGCCATTTTCAGAGTCTTCCAGAAGTGCTCTGGGAACACAGAAGAGAAAGCAATTAATTCTGCTGGGAGATTTGGGTAAGTTGTCACAGGGGACATAACATTTTCAGTGGGGATGTGAAAAATGAGAATGATTTTACCAAGTGGAGATGGAGGAAGTATATTCCAGGTAGAGGATACAGCACAAGCAAAGACAGTGAGTTGTAGATGTTTATTCAGGAAACAGTGAACTGATCAGCATGGTTATAACAGAAAGTGTCTAACCAGGAGCAGTCATAACAGTGCAGATGAATCAAGCACTTATTATATGCTAGGGACTTTTTTTATGCATATGAGGTTATTTCATCCTGAAAACAATCCCATGAAGCAGTTACTAATATTATCTTCACTTTATACTAGAAGATATAGAGGAATAGAGAGGTTCAAAAAGTTTCCTAGGGTTGTAACCTATGGCCTGGAGCCAGGATTAGAGAGTAAACAGGCTCTAATTGACTAGAAAGACAGATTATAGGACTTTATATCTCAAGCCACAGGCTTATTCTTAATCTCTGTCCCTCCCAGAATCCTCTGATGCAGGGCAAACAATATGATCCGTTTGGATGCAGGAAGAATAATATTGAATTTTCTATTTGTTCTGTCTCATCTTTTTTATGATTATTTTAGTGCGTTTCCTAACATGTCCATAGTGTTAGTGCCTTAGAACATGTGTATCATTTACAAATAATAGGCATAGGTTTAAAGACCCATGGCCTAGGGCAGCAATTTTCATGTGGGTTTCCTGACCAGCAGCATCAGCCTCACCTGGCAACTGGTTAGAAATGCAAATTTTCAGGCCCTACCACAGACTTGCTGGATCAGATGCTGCTGGAGTGAGCCCAGCAATGTGTATTTTCACAAGTCACCTGAGTGAGACTCATTGATCTAGGCAATGCAACTGTTAAGATGGAATGAAAAAAATGAGATACCAGAAACATGGTATTCTTTAAAAGATCATTAAAATCGTCATGGCAAGAATTGAACAGCCTCTGGGTCAAACAGGAGAAGTGGATTTTAGACATATTTGGAGAGACAAGTGTGATTGAATTTGGGGGTGAGGGAGAGGGCATTAAATCCAGACATGGCACCTCGATTCTATACACAGCCCTGCTGTCTCTGTGTATGTCTTGGTCTTGGTGTGGGTCAGATCATCTGATGGCGAGAACTGATAATGAATGATCCTGTTTAATTCAAAGCATGTAAAGGTATTCAAGATGAACAGGCAGTTGGAAAGTTAGACTTTCCTACTCAGAAAAGACTTGAGATTTGGAAATACATATTTGAGAAAGAACGGCGTATATGTAGCAGTAGAAAACAGTGGACATGGATAAAAGGAAGAACTTCTATCTGACCTAAAATAATATTCGAGTTGGAATTATCTATGAAGAATGAGGGAGCGTACATAGATGGAATAGGGACCTAAAACCTAAAACAGAGGCTGATGCTCGGAGCAACTACTGTGGGAATTAGGAAGACGAAGCAGAGCATGAGAAAAAACTAATGTACTGGCCCGCTGGTCTCCCAGAGCACTTGGGCCCCATGGCAGGTTCTCAACACCTGCTAGGTAGCTGGACAATCTGGTGAGCTAAGTGCCTATAGTGTGGGCTTGAAATCGGGGGTTTCTAACCTTTTGGAGCCGTGGACCCCTTTGGTAGTCTAGGGAAGCTTATGAATCCTTTCTCAGAATAGTGTTTTCAAATATACAAATTAAAGCATGTAGCATTAAAAAGGAAGCCAATTATGATAAGATATTCTCCAAATATCAAAAGCAAATTTGGGTATATATTAGAATATATATTATAATAACATACATCTATCTATTAATATTTTATTTATTTATTTATTTATTTATTTATTTATTTATTTATTTATTTATTTATGAGAGCATGAGCGGGTGGGGGGGTTGGGGGGGGTGGAGAAGGGCAGAGAGAGAGGGAGAGAGAATCCCAGGATCCCAGGCAGCCTCTGTGCTGAGAGCGGAACCCAATGCAGGGCTCAAGTTCATGACCCTGAGATCATGACATGAGCTGAAATCGAGAGTCGGATGTTTAACCAACTGAGTCACCCAGGCACCCCTACATATATATCTTTATTAATGCATCAAATAATGAGTGGGATTAGCAACCATAAAGTCAAAATTGTGATGAGTATAAATGATAGTTTGAGATATCTGCAGCAACTGTTAAGGGATATGGAAATATTGGTGATTAACTGGTGACAAAAATCACAGATACTGTTAATACTTTTCTGTTTTGGTACGTTGCAGTTGTAATTGAAATTAATGATAAATTCAGTTTAAAGATCAAGGAAAATAAGTAATTTTTTTCCCACAAATGTACATAGACCCTCTGAATTTTATCTGTGGACTCCACCAGGGTACATAGGGGAGAAGTCCTGTACTAAATGAATAGACAGACATATATAGTCACCAAACCATTTGCAGATAGGAATTAATCTTCTGGACCAGTTTTCCTATGCCTCATTCAAGGGAAATTTTGTTTGAAAGCCTTATGTGTTTTTAGATATAAACTAACTTGGGTGCATTTAGCTAGCCCTTATGGAGGATCACTGAGGATAAATCACTTTGTTTTGCTCCAAAAACATTTTTCTTGGTAACCTATCTTTAGCTAGGATGTTGGTTAGTGTGTCTGGACAGAAATTCCCCAGTGTTTTCACTCTAGTTCTGATGTTTTAGTCAGAAGTAACAGAATTTCTAATTCTAATTTCTGACTATCCATAGATGCCTTCATAAGTAAGATTATGGCAGTTTGGTAAAAAGAGTTACTTTTTTTTTTTTTTTTGCTAATTTTGTGAAATTAGAAGAAACTTAGAGGTATGATTCAAATCTTACATTTTGCTGGTGAGGAAATTGAGACCCACAAGGAGAAAGAGACCTTTTTTTTTGCTATGTAACACATTTCCTTAAATTTAGCAGCTTAAATGAGAAATTATTTTATTTTTTCTCACAATTTTGTGGGCCAGAAATTTAGACAGCGCTTATTTAGCTGGGCAGTTTTTAAATTCTACATGGCACTGACGGAGGTCACTCTGTAATATTCAGTGGGTAAGTGGGCTGGTCCAGAGCGCCCAGGAGAGCTTCATGCTATGTCTGATCCTCAAGGCAGAGAGCTGGAGGACCATGCTAAGTCAGAATGTCCACTGGGATGCCTACCTGCGTGGTGGTCCATGGCTCCCAGGAAGTGTTGCAAGAGGCCCAGGTGAAAGCTGTAAGGTTTTTTATGATGGATTCTCAGAAACGCTAAGATGTCAATTCTGCTGCATTCTATGGTCAAAACAAGTCATCAAGGCCAGCTCAGATGATAAGGGATGAGTATGAGACCACATCCTTCAAGGAGAAGAGTATCAAACAAATTGTGAATGTCCTTTGTCTGTCACAAACTATTTGTGTTTCCCCTACTTGCTAATACCACCTCCCAAGACTCTCAAGATTTTCATTCCATTCTATCATCAGGCTTAGGCTGAGATCCAGGTTCTTGTTATATGAAAAAGTCTAGAGGTGCATCTGGGTGGCTCAGCTGGTTAAGCATCTGACTCTTGATCTCAGCTCAGGTCTTGATCTCAGGGTCATGAGTTCAAGTGCCACATTGGGCTCCATGCTGGGCCTGGAGCCTACTTTAGAAAAAGAAAAAAAAAGTCTAGAAACTAATGAGATGCCTTGGGGCTGGTTCTTTGAGTATGTCTTAATGTGAATATATGTTAAATAAAGAGACAAGTTATCTGTCCCTTTGCAGCCAAAAGACATTGGTGATACAAGGACAGTATAAATATAATAGATATTCTCATCCAAATGGAGGAAAATGGGAGGTACATTGCAGTCACTGGTCTAGAGATCCAGCTAATCACAAAATACAGCTGGGGGCATGTTGCCACTTCCTTGATGGGGCAAGTCTTCCTCCCTGGAAATGGTTCTCCTTGGATCTCATCTCTGTTTTCTGGGCTCTTGGTTTTACCTTGAGTAATCTTTTCTTTTATACAATAAATTGCCTATGTTTTCAGCTGAGTAGTTTTCTCAGGCTGCTTCCTCTGTGGGCACAGGGGTGTCTTTTCATTTTGGACATTGTATCTAGCCAACTGCTTTTGTAGAGAAATTCTCTTACAAACTTCAGTGTTTGCATGACTTTTTGGGAAGTTAATTCCATTAGATAAAAGTCTTCCAGATAAGCTCCCCTCTGGTTTGTTGTGACACAGGGTGCTGTGGGATGAGGCCTTCAAGATTCTTGAAGCCTTTTTTATTTAGATGGAGAATTTTATGGTATTTTAAGATTCTTAAAGGCAAAAAAAAAAAAAAAAAGATTCTTAAAGGCCTTTTTTTTTTTTAAGTGCTTCAATAGGTATATCCTTAAGTATCCTTAAGATTCTTAGAAGTCCTGCTAGGTGAACCCTTAAATCTTACTGAGCCTTTTTTCTTTTAAGATTTTATTTATTTATTTATTTATTTATTTATTTATTTATTTATTTATTTATTTATTTATTTATTTGAATGAGAGTATGAGCAGGGGGTGAGGCAGAGGGAGAAGCTGGCTCCCTGCTAAGCAGGGAGTCCTACACGGCGCTCCATCCCAGGACCCTGAGATCATGACCTGAATTGAAGGCAGAAGCTTACTGACTAAAGTACCCAGGTGTCCCAAATCCTACTCTGGGATTAATGAGTCTTAATAAAGATCTTATAGAAACATCTTTAGGATCTTTACCCTGTGATGATGATGATGATGATGATGATGATGATGATTTTACTTTGAGATTATTTCACCATCCAGAGATGCTGGGACTGGGAAACATTTTTGTTTTGGAACCAACAAGTCCTGGCTTCTTTATATCCCTTCTAAATTCTGCTTGAAACATAATGTTTTCTTGTCTCATCTCGTCCTTCACCATCAGTATTTTATCACATAGAGTCAAAAGAAACCAGTAGCTACTTGTGCTATGTGGTCTGGAAATCTCTTTAGCTAGATCTGAGGGTTCCTTAGATACCTTTTCTATTTGCTACGTTACTACAGGCAACAGTTTCACTAAACTTTTTACTTCTACATCTTTTCTTTAGCCTCCAGAAACGTTTTCCCACTGTCCTTTGATACTTGACCAATAGTTGCCCCCAGGCTCTTACCTTTCACTTACTTCTAGGCTCCAAAGCCAATACCACGTGCTTATGGTGCTTACGGTTATGTTACAATAGCATCCCACTTGTAGTACAAAATTCAGTTTCAGGCATTGTTATGTAATAACAAGTGACTCCAAACTTTTGTAGCCAAAGTGGCACTTATTTTATTATATGTTGTAGTGTTATGCTTCAAAAATTCAAGAAGACCTTCTCTGGGTGATTCTTTTGTTCAACATGTTGTCAGCTGGGTCATCCCACCCACAGTGTTTAGTTGGCAGAAGGGGTGGCCTGGAAGGGCTAAGAGAAACTTACTCAAGCTGGTTAGTGAAGTGGCTGAGACTAGAAACAGATCTTCCAGCTCCTACTGCAGAGAGTTTTTCTTCTACATTAGGTGGTCAAATCTGTCTTTGACTTTTATCTTATAGGGAGAGTTCTTAGGCTTGTGTTCAATCTTTTAGGAGGGAGAGAAAGAGGAGATTTCCTTCATGGATAGGGAATCATACTTGACATCCTTGAATGTATATGTAGATTCCATGGAATGTTCTGGACTACTATGCTTCATGGATGCTCCTTGCATGTTGGTAATACACTTGGGAATAATATGTAAATATGACAAATTATTTATTTTTTCTTATTTTGTCTTCATTGTCTTAGTCACAAGGCATTCAATTATAACTTATCTTTAATTCACTAAGTTCTTCTCTGTCTAACCCCCCTTTCTGATGACCAGGCAAGCTTCCTACATCCATGTTTCCTTAATGTTGTAACTGGGTCTGTCCAGTAAGGAACTATAATCCTTGCTTCTAGAAATAGGGTTTATAATCAGGATGTCAAGACTTTAGCATCAAGTCCTGTTCTGACCTTACACTGAGATTGGTAGCACTCCCAAGCCCTTCCTTCCTATTCAATTGACCAAGTCTATAGTCTTGCACCCAGAATCAGTTTTGCGTTTCACTTTTGGCTCATTTTGCCTCTGCCTATTTTTATGTGATTTGGGTCAATCTTATTCTCATTCCATCAGATAGAATATGGGGATTATTTTAAAATAGTGATAAAAGCACGTCAGAAATCTTAGAGCAGGAAGGATTAATGTGGATTTTGGGGGAAGAAAAGATCAGTTTACTTCTTTGCTAAAAAACACAATGAACAGGGAAAAAAATGAATCCGAAGAATAAAAAAGACACAGGACGTTATCTCAAGCAAAATGGACATGAAATACAAACTACAAAGCAAATGCTGTGCACAATTATTGACCAAAAAGGAGAGAGGTTAGATTTAGAAAACAAATATTTTTTCAGCACAGACACATATGAAGCCAGAAGGCATTTTAATGTTCTGGTTTTTTAAAATCATCTATGCCAGGAGAATTTATGATCAGAACATTTCTTCATGATTTTTAGAATTAATAATAAAAAATGGAGTGTGGCACATGAAATGAGGATTTTGTTTTCCACAATGCATTGGACAATAGACACCCAGAATGTCCTAATCAGCAGTGAAGAAACAGCTCCAGGAACACCTACATTAGTTTTCTATTTCTTTTTAAGGAACTAACACCTAAAGACCCATGAGCTCAGATAAGCTCAGATTAGTATGACCAATTTAAGAGTTTAATTGGTAAAGTTACACAATCTGATGCATAATAAGTTATTTATAAGAATTCTAGTTACTCCCAAAGTAGAGTATTTTTTTCCTCAGGAAAAATGGTTCTGTGAGGCCATATTATATAATTTGGTATATATGGATATCCCATACATATATCTATAACTAGAACTTCACATTGGAAGGGATAGACTGGAGATGTCAGACCAGTCTATTCAGACCAGTCTATTACTATTCAGATAGTAATCTAAAGAGTGCTTCATTTTTGTTTCGATTCAAATGTACAGAAAAGATCTTCAACTGACTCGATTATTATATTATCCTGTCTCATTTGAGAACTTGAGTTGTGGAATGAAATGCTGAGAGGACCCTTGCTGCACTGCTGATGATGTGGGATTCAGAGTGGTCAAGAAGCTTATCCAAAGTTACAGAACCAGCCAGAGTTGTGGCTTGAAAGAGTTGTGGAATGAAATGCTGAGAGGACCCTTGCTGCACTGCTGATGATGTGGGATTCAGAGTGGTCAAGAAGCTTATCCAAAGTTACAGAACCAGCCAGTGTTGGTGCCAGGACTGAATCTACTCTCTGCATTCATAAATTTGAATCTTCAAATCTGGACCTCTCTCCAGACATGTAAACATAGTATTCACTGTCTAAAAAATCTGATGTGTCTCTTCATTTTTTTTCTTTTAGTTTTGGATTTTTATTACTTCTCATTTATTCATTTGTTCATTCAGTCAGCAAATACTTGAGGTGCTACTATATGCTGGCCACGTTCCATGCTCTGAGTGATACAGCATGTATGGACTTTATATTCCACTTGGAAAGGTAGATAATAGTGGAAGAAAGAAAGGAAGGAAGGAAGGAACGGAGGGAGGGAGGAGGGAGAGAGGGAGGGGGGAGAGAGGGAGGAAAGGGGCCAAGGGTGCCAGGAGTAACAATTTCTGAATGGACAGAGGGACAGTTCTCTAATACAAGGTGACTTTGGAACAAAGATATGAGGGGGACAAGGAGCCAGACAGTGCAGGCTTCATGGATATACTACCACTGCAGTGATACAGGGCATTACATTTGGTCTAATGCTCTAGTCTCACCATCTTGAGATTCTTAATGATTTTTATCTTAACAAAATACATTTTCATTTTATACTGGGCCGAACTATGCAGCTGGTCCTGGACCAGGAATGAGCCATGTGATAATTAAGGACAGAGATCTGTAGGCAAAAGATACCAGTGAGCACACAGGGGCTACAATGAGTAAGGAGCAGAAGGTGAGTCAACTGGAGTGAGGTAGGAAAAAGAGAGTGGCAGGAGGAGGCATTGGTGAGGTGGGGGGCAGGTGCCATAGATGGGCCCTCATCGGGACTTGTCTGCCACTCTGAGATGGCAAAGCCATTGACCAGAACAGTGACATGATTTGACCTTCATTTAAAAACAATTATCCTGGATTTAAGCTACTTGGCTCTTATAAGAGTGCAGTGTAAGATTTACCTATTTCCTAAAATAGGCTAATAGCAATTTTACCAAAATTAGTTCCATAACTTATAAAGAAGCCTTTTTCGTTTTTTTTTAATTCAAAATGTTAAACAAACATGTTAAAAACTTCATGACTGTGACAAATTATCAACTCTCAATGGTTATACAGATTAAATCTTTTTAAAAATTTATTCCTTTCCTAGATGGTTTCAATTTTTAGATCCTTACAGCTATAATTCCTAACCACAAATATTCCTATCCACAGAAATACCCTTTTCTTTATCTAGTTTTACTAGGAGGACCACATATATCCTAGAGAATGTTTAATCTTCTGCTATAGTTCAATTCCCTCCCTTGAGAAAGAGAAGGAAAAAAAAAGATCGTGCTCCATTGTTGAATAGCACTACTATTTCATGAAAGAAGATGATTCTGCCAAATGTCCAAAGGAAAGAATCTTAATCAATTCTAATGCTGGTTGGAGCATTTCTTTTTGAAAAATTAAAAATTTTAAGTTTCAGAAATGAAATCTGAAGATTATAGTGTTAAATATATATAACTAAGAAAAAAGAGATTTGATATAAAGCATGAAAAAGAAAATTCGGAGTTGCCAAAGGATATTCTAGAGTGAAAGAGAAGCACTGGGTACCTGAAGTACATTATAGTTTTATATTTGTAGTTATGGGGTACCTTTGTAATGTGGGATCCAAGTATGCCTGTCAAAGTCAATGGGAAATTCTTAGGGGAAAAATAATGTTCCCTCATGGACATCCTGTGCATGTACAATCATTCCAGCAACATCACAAATGTTTTCACACTTTTTCTCTCGATTCATCCTCATCATTTCTGAAATGAGTAAAGTGGGTTTTGTTTTAACATGTAGATGAAGAAATGGAAAGTAAAGAATTTAAATAGTAAGCTCAAGATCAATAGCAAACTAATGACAATAGGAATCTAGACATCTTGACTCAGTTCACTGTTCATTCCATATCCTCATATGTGTTCCTTTCATGCTAAGGAAATGCAGTGGCAACCAGATGTCCTTAGGAAAAATAGGCCAAAATGTACCTGCTGTATAGCAGTCATTGATGGGGGCACAAGAAGTACAAAGAGCTAAGAAACACACACACACACACACACACACACACACACACACACTTTTCAAAAGGAATAGAAATTAGACTTCATAACAATTAAAAACTTGTACTTTGCAAAAGATACTGTGAAAAAAAGAAAAGACACACCATGGATTGAGAGAAAATACAAAAGTCTTGTAACCAGAATATATAAATTGCTTTGAAAATTCAATAATGAGAAAATATCTATCCCAATCAAACATGGAAAGTATTTGGATGGACACTTCATCAAATAATACAGATGGCCAATAAGACTATGCAATATTGCTCATCTTCATTAGTCATCAGAAAAATGCAAATTAAAATCACAATGAACTACTGCTACAAACCTAATACAAACGCTAAATATGTAAGAATGAATAAGCATATGAAGTAACTGAAAGTCTCATATATTGCTGGTGGGAATGCAAAATGCACAGCCATATAAGTCATTGTACAACCCAGAATTGCCACTCTTAGATATTTACCCAAGAGAAATGAAACTTATGGTCGCATAAAAACCTGTGCCTGGATGTTTATAACAGCTTTATTCACATTTTGCCTATACTGAAAACAACTCATATGTACTTTAGTAATAAATAGACCAACAAACTGTGGCAAATCCATGTAAAGGAATACTGTTTTGGCAATAAAAAGGAATAAAGGACTGATCTATGTAACACCCTGGATGAATCTCAAGTGCATTCTGATAAATGAGAGAAGCCAGACTCAAAGGACTGCATACTATATGATTCCATTGACTTGATATTCTGGAAAAGGCAAAACAGATCAGTGGTTGCCAAGGGTAGAAAATAGAGGGAGAAGTTAATTACCAAGGGGTATAAGGATATTTTTGAAGGTCATGGAATCGTTCTGCATCTTGATTCTCATGGCCATGATGTTATTTGTGACTGATATGTCAAACTCCTAGGACTGAACATCAAAAATGGTCAATGTTATTAAATGTAAATTATGTCATACTTTTTAAAAGAGTATAAATACATGAAATGTAGTTGAAACCAAAAGACACAATGTCTAGTTGATAGCAAAAGAAAAAAATAGGCCAGGCAATAAGGAAAACATAAATGGAGATGGTACAGAATGTCTCCTTGACAGCAAATTTAAATTAGCAGTTGAAATTTCCGATTACTTATCTTTGAAAGTGGAAATTAGAAGCCATCTGATTGAGATAGAGACTATGGTCAAGTTTAAAAACTATGTATTAATGATAAGCATAAGAATGAAATAGAGGCATGAGTGATGTAGACAGCTCTGTAGTATGATTTTAAAAATGAAATAATAACTAAGAAAGCCTTTACTTAACTGATTTATTCAGCCACACAGAAGTTATCTGAATAATCAAGCCTCCAGGGTATAAACCCCAATATCTTTACTCAGCAAAGGCAAATGAAAGACAAAAACATTACTGCTGAGGACCACTCTTCAATTGGTTAAAATGGATTGAAGGTCTGTGAGTCCCTAGTCCTATATGTAATTATTGATTATTTGCCCTAAGTATTTGATACTTAAGTATTCGACAGGATGCCAACATGGTAGGTTTGCCCTCAGAACCCTATCAGTCTTTTTTTGCATTTCAGTTCTGGTCGTTTTCATGATCCCGTTGTCCTAATGGAACAGCTTGATCATTTCATGGAATCTATTTCCTGGACTTAGTCTTTGATGCTCTTTTTTTTTTTTTTTTTGATGCTCTCTTATCAAAAATACAGAGACCTCAAGTTTTGTAAACACAGTCATGCTTTTCCACAAGGTAAAGAAGCATTGCTTTGTATTCAGGTAATCAGATTTAAAAAAATAAAAACAAGATAATCAAAGAAGTACAAACAAGTGTAACCTTGAAATACAATTTTCATATCTACTAAAAAAACAGTAAACAAACAAACAAAAATAATAGTTCTCAGTCTTGTTGATGATATAATGAAAGTGGTACACTTCTTTTTGTAAAAGAGGCCTTATAAGTTTCTAAAATTATTTAAAATGGAAGTACATCATAAGATCTTAAGAATGTACATTTTGATTAAGTAATTCTCCATTTAGGAATTTATCCAAAGGAGATCATTTGATGGGAACAGAATGATGCCTGACCCATATATCATCTCAGGATGAGTTAAAATAGCATTAAAATAGAAAGCTAATTAAATGTACACCATTAGGGGAATTCAATAGAAAAGAAAAGAAATTTAGAGGAATACAGGTGGCAGGTACCTCTTAGATTTAGTTTTAGCGACCTATAGTCAGCACCTATATGTGAGTCTCCTGCTTCCTCCCCATTCTGCCCCTACAATGGTGCCAAACGCCGTATAACAAACTACATATTTTGTTTATTTTCTTCATTAACTGTCTTCTTTAACTAGAACAAAAGCCATCCCATGAGTGCAGGGATATTTGCCTGTCTTCTTCACTGTTACATATTTTTTTCTTTGTGCCTAGAGCAATTCCTGGCACATAGCAGATACTAAATAAATATTCATTAAAAAAATAACAAGACATGAATGAAAAGACAGTCAGGACTCTTTTGTGGCCTGATTTTGATTCTGCTTCTGTTTTTGCTTCTTATTCAGCCATTTATTTATTTGTTCATTCAACAAATTTTTACTAGGCCCTCCTCCAAGCTAGGCATCATAATAGATGCTGGTTCATGGATCCTGGACAGTCGTGATCCTGCAGTAGCATGAAGCGCACTGTCTGATGGGAAGAATGGCCACTAGAACAGTGATCGTGAGGGAGATGGAGTGGAGAACTTTCTTCCTTAGGGATTAGTGATCATTAGGGATCAAAGCCTTGACTGATGAGGAGAAACTCACTAAGAAGGACTGTTCCAGGCCCGGAGGACACACGTGTGAAGGACCAGAGCCACAGAGCATGGTACTTCTGAGGACACAAGGAAGGTCAAGGTGGCTCTGGTTGGGGGTGTGACCATGGCAGGGAGCGCGGTGCTTGATGAGGGCATGGAGGGAGACAGACTGGAATCTGAGGCCCTGGAAAGCCCTCTTCAGGACTTTGGTCTTTGTCCCAAAGGTGTTAGGTGATACATTTGATGAAGTAGAAATTTGAAGAGGGAAATGAGCTGATCATATTTGATATTTGCAGAGATGGCTGCGGCTGCAGCATTGAGCATGGCAGGAGGCGTGTGACACTAGAGGTGGCTGGCCCCAAGGGTGGCACAGCATAAGCTGGCAGCCAGCAGTCCTGGGTCCCATCCCTGTTCTGCTCCCAGCTCTCCCACAAGTGAAGGAGCCCTCTGTGCCATCTTGTGGGGAGCTTATAAGACATAGAGGCTGTGGAGTGCGGTCAGTGTGACACGGGTTTTGTTTTCCTCATCTGACCCCGAAAAGGAGATCATTGAAATGAAAAGGAGGCCCACATTTTCTTAAGACTCAGGTGTAAGCTGAGAAATGTGCTTATTCTCACCAACAGCCCATCTGGAAGGAATGGGAAGGTAGTTAGAATTATTCTTTCGGTTCCTTTGATGAGTTATCACAATTGCATCAGCTTGGGGATGCAAAAGTGATCTAGGTTTCCCACTGCTTTTAACACATAGATTAATTTGGTGGCAGAAGCAGAGGGGATATGAAGAAGCTGATGCTTGCAGAATGCTTCCCTCTATCCCACTGGCACCTGGGCCCTGGCCTCAGACCCAAGGGAGGTGGTTGTCCTGTGGAGTGGCCCAAAACAGGGGTGATGCTGACTGCCGGCTCCCCGTTCTCCATCTCTAATCAGTGCCTAGCCTGCTGCGGCTTGGGGCTCAGGCTTTCAATTATTCAAGAATTGGGAAATATTTGTTGCCTGATGCAGGATTTGCTTTTGTTCAACAGAACAAAACCCTGGTGGGTGAGATTCAGCACCCAGGGCAGCCAGGTCTCCAGATGCGTGTGGATTACTGACAGAGGGGCAGTTGCTCTGGGAAGGGGTCTGGTTCAAACGGCATATAGAGTGGATGGCAGAAGGGAAAAAAAACTGCAGGCAGAGATGAAGAGAGAACATCCTGATTTTGCCTTCAATTTGTTCAGCTAGAAAACCAGAGTATGCTGAAATCACAGAAACCTGAGGCTGTGGTTGAGGGATGAGGCAGCTTTGCAGGAAGCAGCCCCAGGCCAGGTGGTGAGGGCTCTGGGTTCTAACCCAGAGGCTACTGCTTACCTGCCCTGTGTCTTCAGGGAAATCATCTCTCCTCTTTGGGCCTTGTCTTCTCACCTGTGAAATGAGGAAGGCGGATTGTATGATCTCTACGGTTCTATTACATCTCTGTCTTCCAGTTTCGGGGTGATTTTCAGGTCCCGGTGCCCGTTGTTACTAGATCCTCTGCATAGGATGGAACTGGTGTTGTTATGATCACTTTTGTTTATTGTCATCCATTCAATCTTTCATTCTTTCTTTCCCCAAATATTGAATACTTGCTTTGTCCCTAGGGGAAGTCCTTCAGGGATTCCCAGACTGCAAGTCTCACATGATGCAGCCCGATTATGAAGGCAAGTGCATCATTACTTCTACTTTTGTTCTCATGAGACTCTGAAGACTAGGTTAGTTCTAGAAGCCACAAGACCCATACACTTCTGCATTGATTCATTGAACAAACATTGCCTGAGCATAAACTTTAAGCTAGGTGGCATATAAGGGAAAATCAAAGATGAGTCAGGTAAACGACTTGCCCTCAAATTTACATGGTCTTGCTGATGAGGCTGATGTATCATGGGAAAACTGCAATGCAGGGATAAGTACAAGAAAAATTATATGTACAGGGAATTATGAGAGCATAGAGGAGCAGTATCATTGAACCCTGGAGAGCCCAGGAGCACCTCTCGGAGGGGCTGGAATCTGAGTTGAGAGTTGTTTTTAAATCATTGTATTACCTTATTTTTATTATGAAAGTTATATACATGCACATATATATATATGGCTATGTATAATATATATAATTATGGGATAATAGGTCATCTTAATTTTCTTCTTTGAAAGTTCTGAATTTTGTTTCACATATGCATATATGTATGTGTATATATATGTATGTATGTGTATATATATATATATATATGAAACAAAATTCAGAACATCCAACAGAAGAAAATTGATATTACCAGTTATCCTGTAATTCAGAGGTAATAACTAAAAAGTATTTAAAAAGACATGTAGCTTTGCTATATAGTTTTAGATTTTTTGATGTCTTTTCTTTCTTTTCATTTTTTTGACAAAAGAAATCACACTGGGAGTACTGCTTTGTAAGTTGCATTGTCATTGGATAATATATTATTGACTTTTTTACATCAATAAATGAAATTCTTCGTCATTATTTTTAAGAGCCATATATCATATTATATTGTACAGATGCCTTTTTATTCTTTTAACTAATAATCTATTGATAGATTTGGGTTATCCCAATTTTTCAGTATTATAAACAATATTGTGATAAACATGTTTCTCCTTAGGACAAATTCTTAGAAGCTGGATATCTAGGCCAAAGGATATTTTAAATATTGACACACATTTCCAGATTGTACTTTAATTCAAAAGCAGAAGTGGGGATGCCTGGGTTGCTCAGTGGTTGAGCGTCTGCCTTTGGCTCAAGGTGTGATCCTGGGGTCCTGGGATCAAGTCCCACATCAGGCTCCTTTCAAGAAGGCTGCTTCTCCCTTTGCCTATATCTCTGCCTCTCTCTCTGTGTGTCTCTCATGAATAAATAAATAAAATCTTAAAATATATATATAATAAAAGCAGAAGTGTGTGTGTATACTCACAAGTGCACATATCTTTGCTTTAGTTAACATTATTACTATATTCCAGATATTAGACTAAGAACTTTACACACAGTCTGATCTAATGAATGTAATATTTCAGCCCAAACAAACCACAGGTCCATAAACTTATTACAAAATATACTTCAAGAAAAATAATCCAGAAACACATTTGATTTGCCAACCCAAGAAACTAAGTGGTATTTGGATGCAGAAGGGTAAGAATATTAAGTCCAAAAGCAATAATTGAATCTTTGTGTTAGCTTTGTTAAGATGTCAGGCATTGGCCTGAGTCCATAATTTATAAGTTTAAATCTAAATGGGGAAATTACCCAAGGAAAGTCTGTGATTATGGCCATGATGACCATCTAACCCTGCAGTAATCCATACATTTTTAGTTCTCTGTACCAGCTGGTGTTACTAAGGTTTGTCTTAGAAATAGGGAGACCCAAGGGGGTACCTGGGAGGCTCAGTTGGTTAAGTGTCTGACTTTGGCTCAGGTCAGGGTCCTGGAATCAGGCCCCACATCTGGCTCCTGGCTCAGCAGGGAGTCTGCTTGCGTCTCTCTCTCTCTCTCTGCCCCTCTCCCTGCTTGTGCTCTTTCTCTCTCTCTCATATGAATAAATAAAATCCTAAAAAAAAAAAAAAAAGAAATAGGGAAACTCTGTCTTGATTTGTCTAGGACAGTCCTTTTGTCTTGAAATAAATATTGGTAGTTGCATTATTTTGTTCTCAGAAGTATCCCAGTTTGGACAATAATTTACTTTGAGGAAACTTGTTACAGATGCACAGGGTTTGCTGATGAGACAGAGATGAGTATGAGCAGTGGGATCTCCAATGGGTGCCCATTCCCTTATGCTCAAGGGCAGGTATCTCTGTCCCTAACTTTCTAAAGAAACTTACGGTTGCCTGTCATGCACCAGGGTATCTGGTCACCTCACTTATCCAGATAATAGCTGAGAATCAGAGAGAAAGCCAAGATATCTATGTAGTAAGAATTAGCAAACCCTGTACTAAAATTCTTGCCCTGGTCTATCGGAGAAATTCTTATGCAAAGCCTGTCTACTCTTCCTTTACACACAGATCCCCCAAAAGCTTGGGTATCTTATTTTCTCCCCACAGGTGATTAAAAGGATAGGTTAGAAGAGAGAACAAATGCCTAAGGCAATACTTCAGCATGAGCAGGAAGAGAGGTAAAGTGGCTTATATGAGAGAGAGAAGACAGGAGGCTTAAAAGGAAAGGCGAGGACGGCCATCGTGTCAGCGCGGCCACTGCAGTGAAGCCCAAGAGAATCAGCACAGCAGGGCAGCAGTGGGAGTTCATAATGATGACCTTGAATTATCAAGAAAGTGTTTTCTGCATTTAGTAGGCTGTATTTAAGAAGGTCGGGAAGCCTGAAACATTTTAGATGGGATTTCTATCCAAAATAGTTCATATTGTTGAAATTAGACTCATAAGAGGTAAGTCTTCAGCAATCTGAACACCTTGATTATGGAATGATTTAACCTTCTGAGAGTCCTGGGCAGCAGAAAAAAAATGTAATATGTAAGAAAAAGCATTTAAGTCATCTTTCCTGCCCTCAAAGACTTCAAATTCTTGTTGATAATGTAAGTTTTCACCCTTTCTAGATGTCTTTGCATTTTAAAAAGAACTTTAAAAGACTAAAATGCCTTATAATCTCAAGGGAGTCAAGTTCCTGTAATATAATTCCAGGCACTGAGAACATAGGAGGAAAGTTTTCAGGGCGAAAGGGTTTTTCTGGTTTTCCATGCAGAGCTCTTTTGCTTTGGTTCCTTGACAATAGTCCTATAAAAAGGCGTGGCCTTCTTAGCTGCTCATGCCCTTTGGAGCCATAAACTCCCACCTCTGAGGGACCCACTGGACCTGAATCAAGTCCATAGGACAAAGAGCAGAGAGTCAAACGTGCTCACAGCCAAGCAGAAGGCTAAGGGGTCCCCAGAGCAGCCGAGGGCACTGCTCAGAACTAATCAGAAACAAAATTATGGATCATTTAAGTGACAAGTGGTCCTAAGCTCTCAGAGTCCAGACCGTTGGGGTTCTGAGAATTCTGGCGGCAGGCCTCTGTTCATTAATTCCATCCATGGTGATGTTTAAAGTGTAATGAAAACTCAATGCAAAAAAATTAGAAGACTTGGAGCTTTTATAGTTATCCCCAGGACACACAGCCTGAAGACAGAGGATGGAGGGCACTGGAAAGATAGATGAATGAGATGACCTCCACTGCACTGTTGCTGTCCTCACTGGTGCCCTAATGGGAAACTCTGCCTGGACAGAAGCAGGCTCCCTGGCTGGATAAAAGCTGAAAGGAGGACCACCTGCCCTATTAGAGGGTCAATCCTCTTTTTTCTTACCTAAAGCCTCAGCTTGACAGAGTGACTCTGAGGTCTGGGACAGACACTTATATCTGCAGAACCGTGATGCATCCTTGCATCTCATTCCCCAAAGTAATTCTGGCCTTCCAGAGGCTCAGTGTCCCTTCCTAGAGTGTCACTAATCCAATTACTCTTTCTGTGGGAAGTAGAACCTGGGTTTCTGGTGTCCAGGCAGGAAAAAGAGCCATTCAGATCCAAACAGCTCTCTGTTGACATCACTTGTCATTTTGATGCCTTTAGAGTGCTGGTTTTTCATTCTTTCCTGATGCAGAAAGAAGGGCAGCATGGCCATAGACAGCTGACTCAGATATGCCCAGACCAAAGAAAACTCGTGCCCCAGACTTGGGTTTAAGCAGGGAGAGTAGCTGCTTCCTGTATGTGGATATCTCCTTTATTAAAAACAATATCTATTTTCTGTGGTTAATATGTATAATTCCATTATTAGAGGCTTATCCCCCTGTGGCCTGTGTAGGCCCACCTCATATACCTCATCAGTCATTATACCTTCCCTGTGCTGCAAGAAGATGTGTAGAGGGAGGGGCCCTAGGAATGATGGGGACCCAGGGCACCTGAGACTCGGGGAGGTATACGCTAGTACAAGAGGAATGCTGACAACAGCAAAGACACCTTTTACTTCTCCATCCCTGGTGCCTTTCCCTCACAGCTTCTGGTCCTTTGCCACACATTTTATGAGCTGAATGGTGTCCCCTCAAATTCATGTGTTGAAGTCCTAGCCCCAGTACCTCAGAGTGTGACTGTATGTGGAGACAGAGTCTTTAAAGAGGTAATTTAATTAAAATCAATTCATTAGGATGTACCTTAATCCAATCTGACTACAGTCCTTGTAAGAAGAGGAAATTAGGACACAGGTCTTAGATAGAGGGATAGAGGGAAGGTGATGAGAAGGCATAGGGAGAAAGGTGGCCATCTACAAGCCAGGGGAGAGGCCTTGGATGAAGCCAGCCCCGGCAACAGCTTGATCTCAGACTTCTAGACTCCAGAGCTTTGAGAAAACAAACTCTTGCTGTATAAGCTTCCCAGCCTGGGGTACTTTGTTATGGAGGCCTCGACAGACTAATGTACTGCATGATGCCACCTCTGCCTGGGTCACTCAGCAACCTAGCCCTACCGCCATCATGGGTTCCTGGAACACCGCTGCTGAGTTTGGCTCAGCTCTGCTGCCTGGCCACAAAGTACTACTTTAACATCTAGAGAAAATCATATCTGCTACTCAGAAAAGGCAAATTTAAAAGACTTTAGGTTTCATCTAGTTCAGGGATTCAAAAGTTGCTATGGATAGTAACAAGGAAGCTTGGGAGATCAAGAGGGGAGGGAGGCTGACCTTAGAGTAGAGGCTCCAAAAACAGATTTTGGTGTCTCCTAAAGAGGTGCTAACCACTCCTTAGGCCAGAGAAAACCCTTGGTGTAGACCTGGGATGTAGGGAGTTGTAGAGTCCCTAGAATGGACCGTGGCTGTTAGATCCCTCACCGAGTTCCAATGAGAAGCAGGGCCTACTACCCTCCAGGGAGAGCCCTGGCTGAGACCGCAAACCCTGGGGACAGACAGATAGACAGACAGACACATGCACAGTGGTAGAAGAATGCGGGTTGCTTGCCTGAACAAAAGGGTTTCCTGGGGTAGCAAGATGCTCTGAGTTGAAGGAGGGTTCAAAACAAGGACTGGGAGATAAGAGTCAGGGACAAATGAAGCCACCAGCTTCATTTTACTTCTCAAAGCAGGAATGTTGCAGTGAGCTAGTATAGCCAGCAATCAAAGAGGCCCCCGCCACCTGTCATATACGCCTATCCTTCTCAAGGTATGAGCCAGGACAGCCCAGCCCTCTGTGTAACTCATTTCCACATCATCCATACTTTCCAATAAGCTCTTACTCTTTTAGATTGCTTCCTGAAAGAGCCACATATTGAAAATCACCGGTCAGTCAGTTCTTTATTCCGTTAGTCACCAAACTGATTTTTTAAGCTCAAAACCAATAAAGCTGTGACGGCGAAGAGTGGATATGGATTTCTCATTCTCACACACTCATATATAATAATAATAAAACTTTATTAAACAAGAGACATGTTGTTTCAGAGAATTTTTCTTTCCCTTCTCCAGGGCCCCAAGGCTAAAATATACAATCTTATTAACTTCCTGGAAGAAATACTCCATTCCCTCGGCGCACATGCTGAGCATTCATCTTCTTGGACCTGGAAAATGAGACAGGTTCTTGACATGAAGGTGTGTGGGCCACAGTTGTATCCAGGGAAATCTAGGGGAGCGAGCATGATGAGGACACTCCCAAGGAATCTGCGTGGAGTCCAAGAAGCCCTCTGTAATAGATCCTCCTGCATGTCCCAGGCCGGGAAGAAAAGTAGAAAGAATTGGCACAACAGGGCTAATGCAGGGTCATGTGCAGATGTAGGGGAGCCTGGAGATAACATTTAGATCATACTCCCAGACAACAGATCCAGAGATCAAAGCTCAGACAGGCTGATATTCACCCAGAGGCACACACAGTGGATGGTAGAGGAGGAACCAGAGCACTGGCATTGTGTTCTGTCCTTGCCTTCCACCCCACAGCTCCAGAATTGATCTCAAATCAAGGAGATTCCACTGTGATTCCTACATGTCCTGTGAGATGGCCTCACACTCCTCAGGGAGGTCAAGGTTCATGTCCTGATCTCCTATCTCTGACTACAGCGAAAACAACAGCCACATAGCTCATATAGGCAGGAGAGTCTGCCAGAATCAGCCCAAATTGGTTGAATGAATGAACGACCTCAAACAGATGGTGAATGAGATTAGGACTCTGAAATCTAATTCATGGGACACCTGGGTGGCTCAGTGGTTGAACGTCTGCCTTCAGTTCATGTCTGGGTCCCCAGGTCCTGGGATCAAGTCCCAGATCAGGCTCCCTGTAGGGAGCCTACTTCTCCCTCTGCCTGTGTCTCTGCCTCTCTGTGTGTGTCTCTCATGAATAAATAAATAAAACCTTTTTTTTTTAAAGAAAGAAATCTAATTAATATCATCCAGCTGACCACTTAAATGTTTGGTCCAGGACTGACATTCTGAAAACCCTGAAGTAGCCTGATGGTGGGAGCTGTCACCCCATCTTCTGGGGTGGAAGACAAGGAAGCAGGCCTTCATCAAAGTTATCCAGGCCAGAATATTTGTCAGTTCCTAAGGAAGGACTGTCTCTGGACAGCCAAGGGTGTAGGATGAGATATTTGAAGAAGGAGGACGTGACCAAGGACAAGCTGAAGGGGTGATCCCTGGGAGGAGACATGCGGATCTTAGGTACTGACTGGGCTTTGAGGCGGAATTGCACAAGACAAGCGGTACCAGCTCCACACTGCTCTGCACAACGGAACTGGGATTCAGGCTGGTCCTCAGGAGTTGGGGCTGTTATGGACTGAATTGTATCTTTCCAAATTTTACCAGGTGAAGCTTTATCTCCCCATGTGACTGTTGTGGAGATAGGTCCTTTAAGGAGGGAATTAAGGCTCACTGAAGTCATTGGTGTGGGGTCCTAATCTGATAGGACTGGTGTCCTTATAAGAAAAACACCCAGAGCTCTTACCCTGCACGTGTACACAGAGGAGGCCATGTGATGACACAGTAAGAAGTCATCGTGAGCAAGTCGAGGAGACAAGCACAAGACACGAGACCTGCTGGCCCTTGATGTAGATCTTTTAGCCTCCAGAACTGTAAGAAAATACATTTCCGTCATTCAAGCATTCAAACCCCCCACACTGTCGGTGACATTTTGTTATGGCAGCTTGAGAAGACTAATACTGGGGCTGGTAGTCTCAAGGAGGGGAAGCGCAGAGGGAGTTGGGGCAAGACAAGAAACTGGGGGATTCATGTTCCTGGTGACAGCTCCGTGTGGGCAAGCAGTCTCTTTTTAAGTCTTGGCAGAATGCAACAGCCATGGGCTCTTCTGTGTTTATCCTTTCCTGGGGTCCTAAAAACAATCTGGGGTCTTTCTAGGAAAATGGGAAAAGGATCAAACGACCTCTGATGGCCACTGTAGCTCTAAGACTCTGACCACAACAGATGCAGAGGCTCATCACTGAAAACAATTTATTGGGATTTTTTTAAACTGCAAGTTTGGAAATCTTTTAACTCCCTATAAAAAGAGCAACAGTGGGCTAATTATAAATGAGTATTTATGTATACTTATTTCGGGTTATATATTCCAGATACTTTTCAGTGAAATCAAATGAAATGACTGTCAAATACACATGGAGTTCAGCAGAAGTTGTCTAGATATTTACACAGTCTAGGAGACACTGGGAACATATATAACAGCTGCAAATTGTCAGATTCTTCAGCTCTCCCTCGGCCCACCACTAGTGGAATTAATTTGTGGGTATCCTCCCAAGGTCCCTCTGACTCCCACTCAGGCAGTCTCCACACTCTGGCTGTGGACCCTGGGTCCAGCTTCCATCCTCAGCCTGTCTGCTGCATTCCTCTAGATCCCATTTCAGATCAAACACCAAATGTTGTCCAAGCAATTACTGTGCACTCAGCTCTGTGCTTTGCTGGACTGGGAGATAGCATTTGAAATGACCTCTGAGGTTACTTTCAGCCAGAGACAGGGAAGGCTGCAAGAATGTGCATCCTCAGGAAATTCAAGTATTGCTCCCTCCAGGAAGTCTCCCTGATTCTGCAAACAACTAAAGCGTAGCAAGCCCCATTAATTCTCTCTCCTCTTGCGCACAGAAATAGACTGTATTTTCCTACAGTTCTTTCATGGAAATGCAGTCCATGTGACAAAGGAACATGGGTGGGAGTGATGTATGTCACTTCCAAATTTGGCTCCCAGCTGCTCCCTTTTTTCCCTTGTCTGCCAATGTAAAATGCTCAGGTCCTAGGAGATTGTGGATTGGCCATATCCAAGAAGCCTGGATCCCTTAGTGACCACGTGGAGCAGAGCCCCCACCCAACACCGTGATAAGAGTGAGAAATAAGCCTGCACTGCACTCAGCCTCTAAGAGGTAGAGATGGTTTGTTGCAGCAATTGGCGTGTCCAGGCTCCTACACTGACCGACTCTCAAGTTGAAAATAATAGTCATTTGCTCTCTAATTGAACACGCCTTCAGATAGGGAGCTTGGGAATATGCATGAACAATTTTCTAATTTGGTAGGGCTATGAATGCAAACCATGGCCTGTCTGACTCCAGAAAGCATGCTCCTGACCCATTTCTCCTTTGTTGCTCTCTGGGCTGCAGTGGCAGCCACAGTCTTTGGAAGGCTGTAAAAGAAAACCTAACTCACAACATTCCTGAGCTGGATAGAATTTTGCAAATTGTGCATATGGACATTTTTTGTTGTTGTTGTAGTGTGTATTGTGTCTCTCTTTATTTCACAGGCATGTTCCTATCTTATTTCCCCACATATTTTCTCCCAAAAGAAGCTGAAGCAGATTTTGAGCTGGGTCTAGAACCATATCCTGGGGTAACCCTCGGGCTGAAGGCAGCAAGCTCGGAGAGTAGGCTTCTGCAGATGGCCACTGTGGCACTTTCCAAAACCTGCTGGGCTGCCGGGAGCCGGGCTGAGATGCAGAGAGGTCTGGTGTGGTGACTGAGTCTGGTATCCACAGGCACACAGTGGCAGAGATGTCATTAGGGCCCGGGGCAGGGCCCCACAACTCCTGAGATGCATTCTCCTGTTTAATCGGGAGGTTCACAGAGAAATTCATAGCATTCTCAATGGTTCCCTTGCTCTGCTGCCTCCCCAGTCTGGGCCTTGGCAGCACTTGCTTTGGTATAAATCACATTCCATCAGCGTAACTGCAGGGCTTCGGGGATCATTTTGGAATACTAGGATGTTAATGCATCGGGTTTTGTTCCAAGCAGTGAGCCACCTCCTGGGATTTGGGAATCTCTCTTTTAAATCCAGATAGCACTAATGAGCTAGTAAGGGCTCCTGACCTCCTTGACTCATTTCCTCACTCCTGTGGCTGCTCTGAGCATTGGAATTAGCCACATCTGCACTGCGTTGCAGCCGGCCGTGGGTCTGATATAGCCGCAGGCTTTCAATGCAACTGGTTCCACCTGGAGGCATTCAAACTGCAATTTCTTCTTTTTTCCCCCCCTAAATTATTGAGTACACCTAAACGTGCTTTTCACATACAGGCTCTGGGTAAATGTTTGTGGTTATTTTGATGGCAATTGCACTGGTGTCCTTATAACAGGGATGGGCTGGGAGCTGACCTTTAATTCTATATCCAAGCAAAAATTATGCTGGGATGTCGAGGAGATGGTCCTTGAAGGGATGAGTGATAAGGAAAGACACATACTGACAAGCAGTTAAATATCATTTATCCTTTAGCCAAGCCTGTCTCTTAGTGCCCCTGACTTACATTGAGCCACTTGGAAATGCCTCATTTAACACTTATTATATATCAGGAGCTGTGCTAAGTGGTTTACAAATATTTACCAATCGACTCTGCTACACCATTTTTTATGTTCGCTTTACAATAAGAAACCTAGGACACAACAGAGAAGTTAGGGAACTTGCCCAGAGTCAATAAGTGGTGCTGCCAGGATTCGAAGCTGCCGCCTCTGGCTCCAAAGACCACACACTTAATCACTGTGCCGTGTCTCTCCTCCACAGTATTTCTGCCTCTCAAGCTTGGCTCAGACTCTTCATATTATCTAGAATGTCCATTCCTTTGCTCTTCACACTTCTAAATTCTAGCTCATTGTTCAAGACCAACTTACAACCTAGCTCCTACAAGAAGCCTTCCTGAATTTATGTACCATGCTGCAGGTGACTGGCTCTGGACTCCAGTAGCACAGTAGTTCAGGGCATGGCATTGGGCATTACACTGTACAAACCTCAGTCAAACCCAGTCCTAGCTCTACAACCTTGCGTGAATTAATTAACTTCTATTAGCTAAGTTTTCTTCTCTGTAAAATGGAAATATATCTTGCACCTGCCCAACAGGGCTGTTGGGGGTGGGGGGTGGCTGTTAATTGGACTGGCATATCTACAATACCTAGAAGAGTGCTCACTCACCCTCCTATATATGCATTTTATTGGTAGTCTTGCTATTATTGTTGTCATCATTGCCCATTTGCTTTTCCTATTGTTCCTTCCTTGTCTGATTCTTCTCTCCTGTAAGATTATAGGATTATTTGACCCCTTGAAGACAAAGATGAGTTGTGTGTGTGTGCGTCTAATTCTCTGGCACTTAGATTAGTATCCTGCAAATAGTAAGCATTCATTTAATGGCAATAATTAATTAATGAGTTGGAGGTAGCTAATATTATATCCCTCGGCACAAGAATTCAAAAATCTCTTTCCTACTGAAATGCATATAAATATAAGTCACAGGTCTTCATTGATCTTGGAATGGCACATCTCAGGGGAAATTGAATGTTTCATAGTTCAAAGAAAATCCACTCCTAAATAAGTTAACAGATGCATTCATTAACTGAGGTGGTCCAGTTAAAATAGGGCACAAACTTGTTGGGATTTGAATATCAATAGTCTGTAGAGAAGCATCAGCTTCCAAGAATTTTTGACTCCTGATGTGATCTTCTTAACCTTTGCTTTCCAGTCGAGTCTTCAGAGAGGCTGCCGCTTATTTATGATGGAGATACTGCAGATATACCATGCTAGGTAATTGAGAAACCATTTGAAGACCGCTGTCTTATTATCTCTTGAAGCACGCAGCAAAGAACCACTTACAAAGCCTTCTCTATTATTTGACTATTTAGATCCTTAGGTTCATTGACTTCAGAATATTTTAAAGGAATCACTCTGAAGTCAATAAGGCTCCATGACTTGCAAGGAGTCAGGAAGCTCTGAAAGGCTCTAGGTCTGAGTTGAGTGACTCTGCAAGACAGAGCCATGTTGCTCCTGCTGAAAATAGGGACAAGAGTTTAACTCCACAAGGGTGGCCAGCTCAGCATAAGTCCCTGAGCTCAATGTCAAAGGGCAGGGTCTCCTGCAGTTTTTCTCTGAGCAACTTCACATTGTTCTGTCTTCACATTGTTTTGGGAAGTTGGCCTTTGGGACGGTGGCAGGTGAAGAGTTATGAAGAGTAGGATCTACTTTTCTCATAAATATGCTCTGGTTTCCCAGGGCCTTCTTCCTGGAGCACTGGCATCTTCTGCCATCCCCGAGGGCCTCAGAAGGCCTCTGGATAACTGAGATAAGGAAAATGAAGTACCAAGAAGTGGATATGAACCACTTTTTGTGAAGAGAGCTGGGTGGTTCTATTGCCTGACGCCCCCACTCCCCCTCCTCAAAGTGTTTCCTATCTGCTTTCATATAGGACTCCGTATAGCATTGCGATTTTTTTCTTCCTGTTTAGGGACAAGTGATGAGCTGCTACATCATCTCATACTTTCCTGGCTGCCCAGAATGAACATTGAATGGCATCCCACAGACTGCTTAGCTTTTCTTTGGTCTATTTGGAATGGCAGGTGTTGAAGAACAGAGATGACTGGATAGGTTCAGGGAAAAGGGAAGTGGTGAGTGTCAACCCCCAACCCCATCCCCAAGTGGTTTTGGTAGTAAGGCAACAGCCATCTTGGGGAGTCCTGTACATAACTTGTTAGTTGTTTCCCCAGTTCTCTGAAATAACACTTCCCATAACTCTTTTAATCATGCTCAACACTGTAAACAATTGTGAAGGACACCCATTTCCTTGTTACAGCTCAGCACCTTTTCCATAGCATTATACCTTTCTTCATCCTTTGTATTTCATTTAATATTTCATGCTCAGTGCAGATCATAGCCACTAATCACCTCTCAGCTTGTGGCCCTCATCTCCATGTCAACAACAGACTCTCGTATGGTTCTCATCTCACATTCAGATGATGGTGGTTCAACTGGACATTCTCCTCTCTGCTCCAGGCATCCTGATTTATTCTGTGCTCCCTGATGGATTAATCTTCAGTCACTACATTACTCGAGAAAATTCAGTGGCTCCCCACTGTCTACTAAAAGTTGAGCTTAGCCTATCTTTTAAGGCCCCTTTAGAATTTGGCTCTAATCTTTTTTTTTTCAGAAGTTCCGAATATATACTTCAAAATTCTCATCCCCAAATCTATACCAGTCCATGGCTCTTTACATTGTCATATTACATGTTCCTTATCAGAGTTGCCCAACACTCTCTTCTGTGCCTTCCCTGTCATCTAATTTATTCAGCAAAGAAAGAGTGCCTTCAATGCTTTCACTTTGGCTCTCTTAAAGACCTGGCTTGTCTTAACTACTTCGCATCTATTACCCTTATTTTCAGAAATCTAAGTATCTTCTGCCTACATTACTTGACCATTAGCTTGATGCCGTATGAAGTATAACATTAGCTCTGTCACTCCTACCCAGATTTCCGCCTCCATATTAGTAGTAACCCTATGTACCCTATCAGAACATAGGACCAGGATTATAAGTGCTCCATAAATATTCTAAATATAAATTATCTAGATTCCACTTTGAGAGCTGGGTGGTTGA
The DNA here is from genome assembly GCF_018345385.1 of Vulpes lagopus. Classification (NCBI taxonomy): domain Eukaryota; kingdom Metazoa; phylum Chordata; class Mammalia; order Carnivora; family Canidae; genus Vulpes; species Vulpes lagopus. Next base: position 116,149,393 of record NC_054828.1, read on the forward strand.
GGTACAGTTTTATGCAAAAGAAAAATAACATGTATTTTATAGTCAGTATTATTGTGTGTGTAGGGGTCATACCTGGATATACCACCTCCCAGTAGAATCTTTCTATACCTGAGATGACCCTGAGTGGAAGAAAGGCCCACCCCTGAGTTTCAGGAAGATAAATTGCTTTGTTCTCCTTCACCTTCTTTGCTTTACTATTTCCTCCACTTGGAATTCTCTACCTTTTATCCCCCTTGATATATTCTTTCCTGTCTTTTGATATTAACACAAAATATTATCATATTAGTGAAGTCTTTGCAGGCCTCAGCTCTCCATTGTCATTTTATGCTACTTAAAATAAAAAGACATAAACATAAAAGTTAACACAATTACCCAGCACAGATATGACCTGATTGTTTGGGAAATATAAATCTTACCCCATTTGTGGACTGTGGCCTGTCTTGAAGTAGGCATCACATTTGTCTACCATTTTATTGCACTTATCCCCATTATATCCCATATGATTCTTCAACGTGGGAGGCTCCATCTCTTCCAGATCATTTTACTATTACCATCACTGCAGGGAAGTAGAATGAGGAAATACTGAACAAATAGGGGGAAATTACAAAAGCTTAAAAATTTCAGTCATGTCCTCGATCTCATTTTTTGGCCTTTCTAACATGGCCACTGCCTGTGGGAGGCAATGTTAGTCAATGGCTATTTCAAATCCCCAACTCAGCCACCTGCTAACTAGGAGGGACTTGGGTAGCCTGTGTAACCTCTGCACTCTTTTTACCATCCACAAAAAGGGAACACCGAATCTGCCTCTCAGGGTAGTTGTGAGCATCTTGTGGGATGATGTAAGTGTGCTCCTAGCCAAGAGTGTGTGACATCATTGCGGCTCTATTGTTGTTAATGTCACTGAAGCAGCTCCTGTTGGAGTTCTTGCCAGCTGTGGTAGGTACTGGACACCGGTGTGACTGTTTCTTCCCAGGGGTGACACTCCCTGAAATCCTGCTCCCTCCTTCAGCCCCATTTCTGAAATTAGGGCAAAGGCAAACTGCCTGGAATTTCACTGAACTTCTAGGTGAGACTCAATGAACCAAGTCCAGAAAACTCAAGCCAAAGAGCACAGAGGTAGAAGACAAAACCAAAGTCTAATTCAGGGATAAATGCAAGTTGGTTTTCTTGGGAAGTCCTCTAGAAGGAGCTCAGATAATCACAGTTTAAATCAAATGAGCCATAGGTGAACAGCAGATAGAATTTCTTGATTCGCCTGAAAGCGTTCTGGGTGGGATCAGTATCATTCCGAATACATGTTGCTTATCTCTGTGGGTGCTTGGGCTCTCTTCCATGTGGCTCTGACTCTTGACTCCTCTTGCCCTCCTTAATAGCAGAACAGAAGCTCCAGCCTCCCCAGATATCAAAGATAAAGCGATAAACTCTTTTTAAATGAATAAATAAATGAGTGAATGAATGAATGTATACATGAATATAAGAAAGACAAGGCCCCTATGACAGCAGAAACTGTCTACAGACAGTAATCCCAAATCCAGACCTCCAGCCTTTCCTTGGAAGGACAATATATATGTAAATAGAGCCATCACGTTTAGAATGTCAGGCCTCAGAGGGTTCCTCTGGAGCTTACAAAGGCCACTTCACATTTCTTCATGAAATTACAAAACTTGACAGCTTTCTTAACACAGTGATGGTGAGGAATAAAAACTTCAAAAATTATGCTATTTGAAAAGTAAACTATTTACTGTTCAGAGGGAAAAAATCTGAACTTAACTACTTGGCAGCTATCAAAATGTAACCCTATGACACAACTGCGATTTAAAATGTAAATAGAGCTTCAGACATGCAGGGAAGGAACTAGCTAGCCCCACCCAAGACTAGTTACGTGGCATCTTGACCTGCAGGGACAGGACCAAGGCCCAGGCGCTCACCCATCACTGCCTGGACCAGAAGGACAACTGAACTTTGCAGGTTTAACTCTACCTGCACCTCTTCACTCCCAAGGATATGAAGGAAGCATCACAAATGAAGGCCTGGTGATCCAGTTTCCTGAAGAAAGTGTGCACTGAATGAAGTCTAGGTTAATAACCAAGGCAGATATTCTTAAAAAAAAAAAAAAGTATTTGACATTCAGGAACAGAAGGTGATGTGTAAAATGTATTGTGCCCCCGTGTATTTGTATTCTCAGCTGCATCGAGGTCTTGAGATGTACACGTGCTTGTACAAATGCTCTCACACTCTTGAGCTGTGTGCCTTGAAAATATATTCAATTCAATCGGCCTTACCTATTTCTCTTTAATTTTGTAAACTGGAGAAGAGCAGGCCAGACTCCTTGGTGTGCAATGGTCAACACAATCCTCACTGGCCTATTTGCCCCTCCTTAGCTGTGGGCATCTGCTGTCCCAGGGCCTGGCAAGTGTGAAGTGGGGTCGATGCCAGTGCCTGTGGAGCCAGAGCTGTTTACAGTTTCGACATGAGCTGGCACATGTGGCTTGGGTGGGGGTAGGGACAGATGACCTCTAAGTTCCCTTCTCATCTAAGACCCTGTGATGAACTTAGAAGACATGACCCTGATTTTCTGCAATAGTAAACTCTCACCCCACCTATCATTCTAAAGACTTTGTAGGTTTCCCTCACTTTTTCCAGGAGACTGATCCAAAATGTGCAGCCTGTAGACAGAAATGTGATCCATCAATTTTCTTCTTGCTTTTTATTTTTTAATTGCATCATAGTAGTAATATAATTATGTGAGAGCACATGACCAAATATGAAGCGCTTCATACACAAAAAGTCATAAACACTTTATAACTGCAGCCAAAACACTCAGAAGCTCTGGGCAGCCGTAAGCCAAGCTTAATTTTTAGAGGAATATCAAAGCCAAAGAAGCAAACCAAGGAGGTTGCCTATGGATGTAAAATTTTGGGCACAGTTCAGTTCAATTCCATTCAACAAATATATGTATCTACTAAGTAGGCACAGGGCACTGTGCCGGTTTCTGTTCCCTATGAAGAGAGTTTGCTTGTTTTTAGGGATTGGCACTACACAGATGGTTTCATAGAGATGGTGAGAGGTGGATCAGAGCAGGGGCACAAATAAACAGTTTTCCATTTAATAATCATAATTATAAAAACAACAATTAGAAAAAGCCACCATTTACCAGAGGTCTAATCCTATGCCAGGATTTATGGCACACCAAGCATTCTCTATGTGTACGAGTGAACGAGTGATCACATACATAACTCCTAGTCCTTACAGCAACCCAGCAAAGAGAGTTATTCTTATGTCCCATTTTCTGTATGAGAAAACCAAGTCATAGGGAGGGCACATCACTTGGCCAAGGTGACCCAGCTCTCAGATACTGAGCCAGAGTTTGAAAACATAATTGTCTGACTTCAAAGCCAGCATGCATCACACCTACATTAACCTACATCACCTTTCGCAATGGCCATTTCTACTTGGCAGAAGGGTGACAGAGGGCCTCAACCTGGCCTATGACTTTTGGTGAGAGTAGCTCACTGGTGCTCAGCCTCTCCTCTCAGACCCTCCTTCTTGCTGCCTAAGCCAGGCACCTCTCCTTGTTCTTCCAAATGGGCCAGCCGGTGGTCCGGGTGGGAAGTAGAGACGGCTTCCGTACCTGGCTTTGGGCCATGTGAAATCCTCTAACTAGTCCACGTAGCCCAAATCTTCCAGCCACCTTCATAATGTCTTCCTTTCTTCCATTTGAGTCCATTTGACTACAAATACAACCTTATTGACGTGGAGTCTCTCAGGAGCTCTGCTGAGTGGGGCCCATCTACCCCAAGCCTGGGTTCCTGGTCAGAGGGCAGAGCTTGCCTGGGAGTGAGTCTTTAAAAAGGCAGTTGGCTTGTTCCCTGAAGTAGGTCACATGTTCTCAGCCCTCTCGTCCTCCTCCTACTGTTGGAGTCACCCAAGGGGAAGCTCATGTGAAAACAGCATGTTACTCCCCATCAGCAGAGATACATCTTTGCCCCCCATGATGGGCTCTGCTGGTCCAGCAGCCACAGGCAAGCTGTGTTTTATTCGTGAACATCCTTCTTGTTTCAGCAGATAATGGACTCTAGTTAGGAGACAACACAGTAAACACAGCATAAACATTGGGGTGTACAGCTAGAATGAGTCTGCATATAAATAAGAGTGCTGGGAGCCAGGGAGGTAATAAGTCAGGAATGCAATGGAGAAAGGTTATTAAAAGCAGAGCTTGTAAAAATCTGCAACAAGGCTGAAAGCTTGGAGCATTTCTTGATTACAGAGAACTAAAGGCGGCGGCCTGTCTCATCTGTGCTCTGCCTAGCTGGGTGACTGGACTCCTCACTTAAAATCCTGCTGTTACTCACTTTGTTCAATCGTAAAGTTGGGATTTTATACATTGAAAACAAAAGAGAGTTGTCAGGGTGTTGTGAAGATTGTACATGAAAGCATTATGAAAAAAGCTGATGTTGCTGCATAAATGGAAAGTTATGTGATTCTTAATTTTGGAAAGTGGCTGAAATTACTCTTTTACACATCTGAGCCCTCTTCTTGGTTGAATATCAAGCAGAGTTTATCTTTTGTAACAGAAATCTCTCAGGGACATATCAGGCATAAAAGGAACCAAGAGTATTTTCTGTTGTGTTAGAGTCAAAACAGAAAGGTCCTTTTCATTAGCTTTGTCCTGGTCAGGATATGGTGGGCTATGCTGCAATAAGAAATAAATCCTGAAATCCCACTGGCTTAACAACAGTTAGAGAAAGAGGATGTTCCTATCTCTCTGACATGACACCCGGCATGTCTGTGGCATTTCTCTTACAATCAGTGAGTTCTGAGCTCTAGGCTCCTCCTCTCTCCTAGCTACACCATGACTTCTTGCATTGCCTCAGAGGGGGCAAGAAAAGCCTGGATCCTGTGAGATGCTTTTTAATAGTCAAGCCAGGAAGTGGTTTATCACTCCCACCCCTATTCTGTTATCCATAACCCAGTCATGTGGCCTCAGCCCAACTGTAAGGGGGGCTGTGATGTGTGGAGGAGCCTAGGGATGTCTTGGGTGAGTTCCCTGCCTGCTGCACCTTTCTTAAAGTGAGTATCTGGCTACCGGATATACGGGGATACCTTGTCGTCATGGAAGAGATAATGCTACTTTGATGCTGCTCCAATGACTTATAAGTCTCTGGCCAGGGTGGTGAACTTGTATATTTTTGGGGCAGAACAAGACTCCCAGAAGGACTTCCCAACCAGCTGTAGCCTCTGTATGACATTGTGATTTTGACTCTAGACACCAGTGCATCTGAACCCTGGTTTATTCAGGATAACACTTAAGTAATTTAACCATATTTTCAGGCTAATTGTTGCCATGCCATCTTAGCAGCTATGATATAATTGGGATAGCATTACCTTTTAGCCTTCTAATGCTGAGGCTAATAGCTTTGGTCAGGCATTTTACTATTGATTGGAACACTTTATTAAAAGACTAGAATTGTGCAAAAAAGAAAAACTTGTTAAATGCGATCATATACATCTTATAGCCTAACGCCTGGCATTTGCACAGTCTGAAGTCACCATAAATTGCTGATATTCATTACCATCTCCAAACTTTCTGAATTTTAAAGTGATTCAATGGTATCTTTTAGAGTTGCAGAAGCTATCTCAGCATTGAGATTATTTAGATTTAATTTAATTAAACAAGGTGCCATTAGACTGATGTGGCTCTGATGCTATGGCAGCCTGTGTAAGCAAACCAAAATCTAACCCTGTAAATGCATCAAGTTTACAAAAATGAAACCTATAGGCAATCAATCACAAACAGCAAATTAGACTTTAATCAATAGCCAATCAAAAATTTCCTTCCTTTGCTTTTGTCTTTTCTAGAATCTCACCCAGAACTCTTGTCTATGAGGGGGCTCCCAACTACTTTTGATTTGATGCTGCCCAATTTGAGTCAGTATTTGCTCAAATAAACACTTAAAATTCTGAATATGCCTCAGTTTATCTTTTAGCAGATTCCAATGTTATTTTTTCATTGGAACAGAATGGACATTTATAGAAAGCAATTGCTACCTTAAAATAGCACTTTGAATTTAAGTTAATTTTAAATACCTTTTCCAGATGGACAACCAACTGTTTTCATCAGTTTGGAACTTCCTAGCAGTAAAATGCTGGTGTGTAAAGGTTACTCTTTCATTTTATCTTCAACAATGCAGTCTGTTCTTAGACCCAGTCCATCCTCTCTCAGTTTGTGAGCTTGATGATTTGAATTCACCAATCCTAAACTCCATCTGTTTGTTGCCTGAAAACAGTTGAACAGATTTCAATAAATTTAGAAACTGTAAATAAATTGTTGAAGAAGCCTGAATGATGGGTAGGATTTCAACATTGAGGATGGACAGCCATTGTATTCATTTAAGGACTTACAGATGTGGATTTGCTCATGTAGTCATCGTCCACAAGGTGAGATAAGAATTTCTGACTGTCTCATACTCCAACTGGTGACATCATTTCCCTCCAAACTTTGCAGAAGAAAGTAAATCCAGATTGAATTTAAACTGCAGGACCTGTCCTTTCTGGTTTCCCTGGATGAAATTAATCATCCATACATTCTTTTTGCATTTCCTTCAGTTTTCCTGCAGAAGAAACAGATAATAAACAAAGGGAGAATGACAGCACAATATATAAAATATTTGTGTATTATTTTACTCTTTAAGGATTTGAATATATTCTAACAGCAGAAGTTATGGTGCTTTTAAAGGCATTGTTGAAACCCCAGTAATTCAAGGGAACACATGTTGTTATAAAACATAAGTCATGTAATAAGAGCCACCTCTTTTCTGCTAACTACTATTTACTGCAGGTATATTATATTTCAAGCATTGCTTAGCATTTTCCATATGGCATTCCATTAATATTTGCAAAGAATTTGTCAGTTATGCTTTCTGGTCCTCATTTAACAGATGAGAACAGCAAGTCTGGAAAAGGAAAAGTAACTTGCCAAAATTACAAGGCGGACAAGTAGAGCTGTGATTCTAATGCAGGTCTTTATCCTCTTCTTTTTGATTTCTTTTGTTTTTCATTGAAGGGGTTGGGTGGTGCCAGTGAAAGAAGATGCATCTTTCTTCAAGTCCTTTGTCGCTTCCCGAAAGTCTGTGTTGATTCGGTAAAAAAAGATGCTCAAGCTTTTGTTTCATAGATGTTCTTTGATATTCCTATTTCAGATAATTCTTTTAAAGGGGCAGCTAGGGCATGAGGACTAACTTCTTTCTCTAATCACATTACTCTGAGATGGATACAGGCATCTGAACATGATTAGAGTCCTTTTAACTATGTTTCTACCGTGAAATATGGATTCAAAATACATTTCAGGTCCCGTTTGTTTTCACATTGACAAATCTATTGTACCCTCCACTGATTACCTTTTTAAAAATTAAATACACTTAGTGACATGTAATTTACATAATTAAGATTTAGCTATTATAAGTGTCCAATTCAGTGGGTTCGGGTAAATATATACACCCTTGTAGCAACAAGAACAATAGAGGATAGAAATTTCTTTCATTTCAGAAAGTTCCTTTGTATTTGTTGTAGCTCATCCCTATGATCACATGAAGTACAATTTAGCGATGTTTTCTTTTATGGCTTGTGTTTTTTCTCTTCATTCTAAGAATTCTTTGCCTACTTGAATGTCACAAAGATTTTCCTCTATGCATTGTTCTAAAATTTGTTTTAGAACAAATTTAGAGTTTTAAGTTTTCACATTTAACCTATAATCATTTCAAGTTAATTTTTATGTATGGTATGAGGTTTTTCTATTTTAGAACAAATTTAGAGTTTTAAGTTTTCACATTTAAGCCTATAATCATTTCAAGTTAATTTTTATGTATGGTATGAGGTAATGGTCAGGCATTTTTTTTATACAGATACCCAATTTTCCAGCACTTTTTGTTGAAAAGATTATCTTTCCCCCATTGAATTAACTTGGACTCTGAAAAATCAATTGGTCATGTGTATAGGTCTATTTTCAGACCCAGAATACTTTTCCCATTGATCTATTTGTTTATCCTTGTGTCTTACTTGGACTTTATAGATCTTGAAATCAAGTTCTGCAATTCCTCCATTTTTTTTCTTTTCAAACCTGTTTTAGGTATTCTATATTTTTTTGTGTCTCCATATACATTTTGCAATCAGGTCACCTAAAAAAAAAAGCCCACTGAGAATTTGATCAGGAATGAGTTGAATCTATAGATTAATTAGAATCAACAAGTTGAGTCTTTTTAAGCCATGAACATGTAAAATCTATCCATTTATTTTAGTCATTAATTTTTCTCAGCAAAGTTTTACAGTACCAAATGAACAAAACTTGCACATATTTTGGTAGATTTATTCCTAAGTATTTAATTTTGGATGCTATTCTAAATGGTATTTTTAAAATTCAATTTTTAATTTTTTTCTTAGAATACTATTGATTTTGGTATCTTGTTTCCTGAATTGTTGTTCAACTCTTATTAGTTCTAAAGTTTTTCTCTAGAGTTAGAATTTTCTTCATATAAAATTATGTAATCTTTGAATAAAAACATATTTGTTCTTTCTCTTTCAATCTGTATACATTTTGTCTTTTTCTATCCTTATTGAACTAGCTTAGATCTTTAGTGCAATGCTGAATAGTTGTAGTGAGCGGAAACATCCTTGCGTTGTCTTTGTCCCTAATGGGAAATGGTTTAGTTTTTCCCATTAACTATTATGTTGGTTATAGATTTTTCATAGACACTCTACCAAGTTAAAAGAAGAAGATAGATGTTAAATTTTGTCAAATTATTTTGCTGCATCTATTAATAAGATAATATGCTTTTTTCTCCACTATTTTTTAATATGATAAACTATACTGATCGATTTTGAAATTTTAAGCAAATATTCTAATACTTGAATAAGTACCATGATATATTATTCCCTTTTATATATTTCTATATTTGATATGCTAATAATTTGTTAAGGAATTTTGCTTTTATATTCATGAAGGTTTTTAGTTTTCTTATACTATCTTCATCTAGTCTTAAGTATCAAGTTAATACCAATCTCCTAAAATAAATTGTGAAATAAGGGAGAAGTAAAACTTTCACTATTTGCAGGTGCCATGATACTACATATAGAAAACCCCAAAGGGGTGCCTGGGTGGTTCAGTCACTTAAGCATCTGAGTCTTGATTTTGGCTCAGGTCATGATCTCAGAGTTGTGAGATGAAGCCTCGCAGCAGTATCTGTACTCAGTGGGAAGTCTTCTTGAGATTCTCTCTCTCTCCCTTTGTCCCCCTCACATCCCACTTTCATTCTCTCAAATAAACAATAAATAAATCTTTTGAGAAAAAGAAAACTCCAGAGACTCCAACAAAAAAACTACTGATAAATGAATTCAGTAAGGTTGCAGGATATAAAAACAATATACAGAAATCTGTTGCATGTCTAGACACTAATAATGAAGCAGCAGAGAGAGACATTAAGAAAACAATCCCATTTACAATTGCACAAAAGATAACAAAATGCCTAGGAAAAAACTAAACCAAAGTGGTAAAAGTCTTGTACTCTAAAAGTTATGATGAATGATGAAAGAAATTGAAGATGATACAAAGAAATGGAAAGACATTCCATGCTTGTATTGGAAGAACAAATATTGTTTAAAATGTCTGTACTACCCAAAGCAATCTACAGATATAATGCAATCCCTATCAAAATACCATCAGTATTTCTTTACAGAACTAGAATAACCAATCCTAAAATTTGTATAGAACCACAAAAGAGGGGTACCTGGGTGGCTCAGTGGTTGCACATCTGCCTTTGGCTCAGGTCTTGATCCTGGGGTCCTGGGATTGAAACCTGCATCAGGCTTCCTGCAGGGAACCTGCTTTTCCTTCTGCCTATGTCTCTACTTCTCTTTCTGTGTCTCTCATGAATAAATAAATACAATATTAAAAAAATCCACAAAAGACCCTGAGTAGTCAAAGCAATCTTAAAAAAGAAAAGCAAAACTGAAGGTATTACAATTTCAGCCTTCAAGTTATATTACAAAGCTATAATGATCAAAATAGTATGGTCCTGGCACAAAAATAGTCACACAGGTCAATAGAACAGGATAGAAAGCCCAGAAATAAACCCACAATTATATGGTCAACCCTCAAGAAAAGAGGAAAGAATTTCCAATGGAAAAAAGGCAGTCTCTTTAACAAATGATATTGGGAAACTGGACAGTTACATGTAAAAGAATGAAACTGAACCACTTTCTTACACCACACACAAAAAATAAACTCAAAATGGATTAAGGACCTAAATGTGAGGCCTGCAACCATAACAATTCTAGAAGTGAGGACAGGCAGTAATTTCTCTGACATCAGTGATGATAATTTTTTTTAGATAATGTTTTCTGAGGAAAGGGAAACAAAATCAAAAAATAAACTATTAGGAATACATTAAAAAAAGTTTCTGCACAGCAAAGGAAACAACAAACAAAAATAAAAGACAACCTACTCAATGGGAGAGGATACTTGCAGTGACATATCTGATAAAGGGTTAGTATACAAAATCTCTTAAGAATTTATACAACTCAATACCAAAAAATGGAATGATACAATTTAAAAATGGGCAGAAGACATGAACAGACATTGCTCCAAAGAAGACATCCAGATGGCCAACAGACATGTAAAGATGCTCAACATCACTCACCATCAGGGAAAGGCAAATCAAAACCACAGTGAGACATCACCTCACATCTGTCAGGATGGCTGAAATCAAAAACTCAAGAAACAAGTATTGGTGAGGATGTGGAGAAGAAGGAACCCTTATGCACTGTTGGTGGGAATGCAAACTGGTGCAGCCTCTGTGGAAGAAAGTATGAAGTTTCCTCAAAAAATTAAACAATAGAAATACTATATGATTCAATATTTCTACTACTGGGTATTTACCCAAAGAATATGAAATACTAATTCAGAGAGATACCTGCACCCCATGGTTATTGCAGCATTATTTATAATAACCAAACTATGGAAGCACATCAGGTTTCTATCATAGATGAATGGATTAAGAAGTGATCTATCTATCTCTCTAAAAAAAGGAATGAAATATTTTCATTTCACAACAACTTGGATGGATCTAGAGAGTGGAATGCTAAGGGAAATAAGCCCAGAAGAAAAAGACAAACACCATATGATTTCATGCATATGTAGAGTTTAAGAAACAAAATAAATGAACAAAAAAACAAAAACAAAAACAGCTCAGACTCTCAAACATAGAGAACAAGCTGATGGCTACCAGAGGGGGGTTGGTAAAATAGGTGATGAGGATGAAGAATACACTTACTATGATGAGCGCTGAGTAATATATGGAACCTCTGAATCACTATATTGTACACCTGAAACTAATATACCACTGTACACAACCTACACTGGAATTAAAAAGAAAAAGAGAAAAACAAGAAAACAAAAATTGAAAACAAATGAGCTAGCTATAGGGAAGAGCAAAATATCATGAAAAAGAATTTCAAAATATTCTTATATTTCTGTTTAGAAAGGGTCTTGGTGTAGGAATAATATTATTTTTTTCTTAAATGTTTGATAGACTTCACCAGTGAAGACATCTGTACTTGGAATTTTCTTTATCAGAAGTTTTTATTTTTTATTTTTTTATTTTTTTAATTTTTTTTTAATTTTTTTTTTTATTATTTATTTATGATAGTCACAGAGAGAGAGAGAGGCAGAGACACAGGCAGAGGAAGAAGCAGGCTCCATCCACCGGGAGCCCGACGTGGGATTCGATCCCGGGTCTCCAGGATCGCGCCCTGGGCCAAAGGCAGGCGCCAAACCACTGCGCCACCCAGGGATCCCTATCAGAAGTTTTTTAATTAAAAGTTCTATCATTTTAATAGACCTATTGCCATTTAAATTATCTTTTTCTGCCCTTTTGGTAATTTTTTGTTTGTTAAAAAAGTTTCCCATTCTATTTAAGTTATTGAATCTATAGCCATATGATTGTTCTTAATATATATAATTATATATAGCTATATATATTATACATATATATATATATATATAGCTTTTAAATATCTATAAAATATACCAAATTCCAGCAGCATTTTGCCTAGTACTCACTCAAGTAAAATTTGCTAGAGGTTGTATTAACAACCTTTAGTGGCTCCCAAACATATATTGAGTCAAATCTAGGCTGTTAGATCTTGTGGCTCTGCAATCTCCATGCAGGATTCCCATACCCACTGCTAAATGAAGTTAGAGTTAAAATGTCTTGCAGGGCTTTCCCTTGCCTCAGTTGGGAAGTGAAACATGTCATTTCTACTCATAACATTTGGCCAGAAAGTCACTTGGCTTTGTCCAGGTACAAGAGAACTAGGAGATACAGGTTTCAGTGTAACCAGTAAGGAGAGGATTCAATATTGATGAGCATTAATGGTGCCTACTGAAGTCTGCCTGTGTCACTTGATACTATGCTTCTCTCCACTACTTAGAGCAATTCAGACCATGTCACATGTCTGTTGTCTCTCCAGCTGTTTAAGGGCTTTCATATCCATTATCTTAATATGTCTCCAAATCAATCTGTAAGTTATGCAGGGCAGGCTCTTTTAACCATATTACCTTGGGTGAAGTATGGTGAGTCCAGACACAGATCAGGGAGAGAAGCCAGGAAGGGTTTTACAGTTTTGTATATCTATAATTCCCCAGGGAGAATACAGTGTGCCATGCAGGATCACTCGGGGAAAGCATCAGGTTTGGTCACCAAGCAGAGAGAAGGAGGAGAACTATGGGTGAGCTCCTTGCAGTTTTTACAGGAAGGAAAGAGCAAAGCAAGGCAAGCAGGTTTAGGATGGTCTAATTTAAATACGTTTAGCAGGCTCTGGGTCATAAGAGCTATTAAAGGCCGTCTGTTACCTGGCCCTGGAATGCTTAGGATGAGTTATGAAGGCCAGGAGTATGAGCATTTGATAAGGGAAGAGGTTGGGGTGTAGACTCAATTGGCTTTTCAAGAAAGGAAACTGGCCTCTAGCTTGGGCCTCAAAACGGAGTCAAAATAGCATTTTAAAAACTATATTACCCAGGTATTACTTATTGTCCCCATTTTGCATTTAAGGTATTGAGTCACACTGAGGTTAGATCAATTACCCAAGATCATCTCATTATTTTCCAGAGGGCCCTAGACTTACAACACAAAAATCCAATTTTCTGATAGATAGGTTTTCAAGTCCATTGTCTTACACATCCAGAGAGGTTTATTAAATGCTTCCATGAATCACCCTACCCAGTCAGAAGCCTGGGTTCCCACTCTGTTGCCTCATTTAGGGGCCCTTTCTCTTCTCACAGAAGGTCATAGTGTCAGTGTCCCAGAGGGGCCACTGGACTCAGTTTCCAGTGAAGGCAGGGTCTTTTCATCAAGGGGAAGCACACAGAAGATAGCTGATACTGAAGCCAGGTGGCAGTCTTCTAGGGGGTGGCAATAATTAGAGCTGATGATTGAAACTTTTCCAAGACTGGATTTCCCTAGAACAAAGGTTAGCCTAAAACTTCAATGCCATCCTTTCCCTTTAAAGGGATGTATGCACAGAACCGTCACTTTTAACAGTGCTTTAGGATTCTCAAGCACTGAATGGCACTCCTCCCCTACCACCAATCTCCCAAACAGTTCTGTTCAAGGCTAGCCTACTGAATTAATCTTTCTGCTGAACAGAAACCAATCAGGAGTTGGCATGTTGTGGTGTTTAGGCCACATGAATATGAAGACCTATTTGCAAACACTATAGTAAAACTAAATTGAGTTAATTTCTATTTCTTGAGTTGAAACACTGAATTAAAAAACAATTTAAATGTCTTACTCTTTTAGAAAAAAAATCAATGCTTTAAAATTAATTTCATTTTTTAAACTTATTATTAACTCCATAAAGCCTTTTGGGCTTTTTAAGCTAATTGTCTTTGAACTCATTTTAAATTCAAAAGTTTTTATAATTTTGATAATATTTTAAACATTATCTTCACTATGTGGCAGTTCATGTTATAAGCTTAGAAGGGTACAGAAAAAGTTATCAAAATCCTTGTGCAAGAATGGCACAAATATTTTTGAAGCATTCCTATTAATTTTGTAGAACAGTAGGAATCATCCCATTTTGCTTAATTGAATCATATGTATATATATATATATATATATATATGTATGTATGCATAGAGTGAAAATTTATACATTCATAGAAAAATATCTGGAAGACTGTATACTAGAATGTTACCAGTAACATTCAACAACATTGGTTTGTTTGTTTTGAGAGAGAGAGAGAGCACACATGAGCAGGGCAGGGAGGGACAGAGAGAGGGAGAGAATCTTAAGCAGGCTTCATAGGTGGAGTCTGATGTGGGGCTTAACTTCATGATTCTGAGATCATGACCTGAGCCAAAACCAAGAGTTTGATGCTCAACTGATTGAGCTACCTAGGCGCCTGCCTCATCAATGTGGGTATTTTGCTACAATTTTTTTTTTTTTTTTTTTTGCTACAATTTTTATACTTTTATTTTAACTTGATTATTTCCAGCAAGTTTATAAGAACTTTCATAACTATAAAACAAGTAATTTAGAACACATTTTAGGCCATGAATCAAATAGGTTGTTTGAAGGTGGTCAGGTTTATTTTGCTCATGTGTGAACAGAGCCTCAGGCTCTTCTTCAAAGTTTGGCCACAGAACGCCTCGGTGGCTCAGTCAGTTGAGTGGCCAATTCTTGATTTTGAATCAGGTCATGATCTCAGAGTTGTGGGATTGAGCCCCATGTCAGGCTCTGTGCTCAGTGTGGAGTCTGCTTGGGATTCTTTCTCTTCCTCTCCCTTGCCCCTCCCCCCACTCACTCTAAGAAAGAAAGAAAAAAACAAACAAAATCTTAAAAAAAAAAATTTGGCCACATATTATGAACATCTTCCAAACTATTAGTCCTCCACAGCAATGATACATTAAATAGTTTCATAATATTTTGCTTTATAAGTATATAATCACTTATTTCTAATTTTTAAATTTTTAATTTCAATGGAAACACTTGCTCAGTGGGTATAGTACAGAAGTCAGGCAAAGCAAGAAGTAAAGGACTCTCTTCTTAGCCACTTTCCACCTCCTTCTCTACGTGAACACATTTGTAAATGTTTCATGTGCATTTTTCTGGACTGTTTATTACCTCCATGCAAATTCAGTCAGTACACGCTCCTTCACCATCCTACATGTTCTTTTCAGTATTTCAATTTCTAATTATCCCAGTGGTAATCTAGACTTGATTTACTAACTTCATATATCATTTGTTAATTTGCTCAGTATATGGGACATTATAGCATCCCTGCTACTTCCTTCTCCATTCAATCTTCAATCATCACATTTTAGTTTTAAGTCTATTGTTTAATTTTCTGGCTTTGAAATTATATTAAAATATCTATGTGTTGACTCATCTCCATGCAATTGCATTTACCTTGCTCCTTGAGGACGGGGGCTGGTCAAGGGCTAGATTCTATATGTTTTGGGTTCCGTAGAATCTGAATGGATTCCATGTGTTTTGCTTGGCATCTGCACATACATATCAGAATTCTAGCTCATTCAGTGACCCAACTCTTCCTTCTAGAGCAAAGAGCAGACCACATTATGACTGATTGAAAACCCACAGGGAAATGCAAGGCAGGGAAAACATGTCATTGGGCCTCCAGATTTGTCTTCCTCCACTGTCTTGAATACACTTGCATCAGACTCCTTTGTGTGTATGAGCACAAGGCTCATAAAGGCTTTAAGGCTATGACTAAAGAAAGTATTTATTTTCTTCTTTGGACACGCTCATGAGCAAGAAGGAGGATGAGGTCAGAAGATGTGCCACCAGATGCTCTTTGATATTCCCAAAATTAATAACTGTCTTCAAAGGGGTAAGGTTACCAAGCAAAGAGCTAGAGTTTTCTGGAAGTAGTTTCTAAGAGAAGCATGATTTCAGTGGCCCCATCTGTCAGCCTGGGATCACACACAGGCTTTGCAGACAGAGCAGAGTTTCCAATAACTCCTGCTACTTCCAGGCAGGAAGGCAGAAAGAATTTGAAGGAGCGGCAACCGCTGTGACAGAGAAGGAGCCATGCTGTTCACCTTTCTTTGCCTTTTAGAAATAATCCTCTTATCTGTACAGCACTTTTCAAGCCTTCCTCAAATGAACTGTCAGATGCTTACATAAGGTTTTCACATGAGTCAGGCCTAACTTACCCATTCTGCAGCCAGTAAGATCGAGGCTTGGGCCCCTCATGCTGCTTGTTCAGATCAGCAGGGACTCCTCCCACCTTGTTTCCACTGCACTCCAGCTCTGCCCTATTTTCTCACGGTCTCTGGTTTCCCACTATTGGCTGCACTTGTACTTTTTGGCAAAATTCTCTGAAATTTTTATGATTTTCTTTCCGATCCTTTATAGTTGTTTTTACCAGCTAATTTGCCTGCCTCTTTTTAAAATGTTGTTGCTGAAGTCACTCATCATGTCTTTCTAAGGCATTCCACTTGGTATACATAAAAACAACTCTGTTTGTGTTTACCTTTCATTGGTTTATGTGACAGTTAGTTAAATTACATTATTACGAGAGCATGTACCACTGGCATAAATAGTTTGGGGTACAATCACGACTGACATGGCTGAGCATCCAACTCAATTGGTGGAAATGACAGTGTTAGTATATATCAGAAATTAGCCAACTAGCTGAGAGCCTTCAGTGTGCTGTGCCATCACTCAATACGATTTACCCAAGACATGTAGAGGACTCATTAAGCAAGCAGTTGTTTAAGGGAGAGTAGTTTAGAGAGCTTGCACTTCCATGAATCCTATAAAGATTAGTCATTAGAGCTTTTTCCACATCATAGAGGACATTGCTCTCTAGCTTGCCTCCCTGGGACCTGAGTCTTGATTAGCCTAAGTGGCTAGAATCTCAGCAGATTCATTTTGGATGTGGAAGTCTGGAAGGAGGTGGGTTGGTTAAGACTACCCTGAAATTGTCTTCCCAATTTCAGGTTCAATGCCAGGATTAGCAAACTGTGAGCCCAGCATATCTCCAATTATACCTATTGTGTCAGAATCCTTCTCTCCCTTCCCTAAAGGTGTCCAAATCCAAATCCTTAGAGCCTATATTATATTACATGGAAAGGGAAATTAAGGTGGCAGATGGAACTAATGTTCCTAATCACCTTACATTAAAGTAGAGAATTACCTGGTAGGCCCAATGGAATCATAAAGGTCCCTAAAAGTGGAAGGCAGTGAGTTGGAAGATGTGCCCGTGGAGAAGCTCAGAGCAATTCAGTGTCAGAATTCAGCGTGCCACTGCTGGATTTGAGGTTGGAAGGGGCCATGAATCAAGGGCTGTGAGCACTCTCCAGAAGGTGGAAGAGGCAAGGTTCTCCCCTAGGGCCTTCATAAAGGAATGCAGCCCTGCCTGCATCAGGGTTTTAGCTTTGTGATCCATGCCTCAGACTTTTGACCTCCAAAACTGCAAGATAATAGGTTTGTGTTTCTTAAGTTTGTCATAATGTGTTCTAGCAACAATAGGCATCTAATGCACCTACCCTCTTACTTTTGTAACATCCTCCCTTTTCTTAATAAAGGAAAATCATTTAGAGGATTTCTTTAATGTAAGCTCTGAATTTTACAACCCCTTTCTACTCCCCAATGTATTTAAATGTGGTTTTAAAGCCGCTGCTTGTATCTAGAGGAATGTAAAACAAAGGGCCAAATCTCTTTACAACAAAATGTTTAAAATGCTTCAAATATCCAAGGAGAGCTTTTAAATAGCAGTTCTGTCATGGATGGAGAAAGAGCAAGGAGCATGGAGTGCTCTGCAATGTATCATGCTTGATAAGCCAAAGACCTGAGTGAGCAAGTGTCAGACCCCACCCCTTGTTGGTGGGAGGGCCACTCAGGGCAGCCAGTGCCCCTGCCCCAACCCCGCTGGACGGGTTCCCAGAGTGACCTTGTAAACACCAGTTGCTGCCAAGTTTATCTTGGCCAGTGTTGTCTATCAGCCCAGAACCTCTTACATTTAGACAAAGAGACCCCTGGGAGTTTCAAGGAGGAGAAATGCTGAAGGGAACATGCACTGCTAAGTCACTAGGGCTTTGTACAAATCACCCAAGGAAGCAGACCAGGGAGCAAGACATCCAGCGACAGGTGTGAGGCTTATTGCTACTGGAAGTTAGAGGACTGTGAGGAGGCAGAAAGTTCCCCAGCTCAGAGTCCAACACAGAGATAAGACCTCCTGCAGACAAGCATGTGTGGAGGATGGTGATGAAGTCATGAATGAGTGCTCCAGTGGTCACTGTTTTGGCATGCAAAGGAGAGCCTTTCACCCTCAGCTCAGGGGTCCAAGGGGTGGGGGGCTCTGAATGGAAAAAGAACAAAGTAAACAGGAGATTGGTGAGTTTCTATGAGGGAGGGGCAGGCAGACTGTGAGCAATTACAGTTGCTCATGTGACCCTGGGTCAGCAAGAATAACGTGGGAGATTCTGTTAGGGGACCCATCCTCAGTAAGAAGCTTGGGCAAGCAGACTCTTGGCAAATTGTGGCAGTTCCTTAATTGCAAACTAAGAAAATAGACCTGCTCTCTTAATAGAGATTCTCTGAGGCTTGTGAATATGGGGGTAACACACACAAGCATATATGAAATATTAAGGATTTAGAGATGAAAGAGAGGGTTACTCAGGACGGATGTGTAGCTTGGGATAAGGCATTTCACCTAAGACTTGATTCCCTTGTGTAAAATTGGGTCAAGGAGCCTCTCTCCTGTATCCTCAGACTTCAGAATAAAGTGGGATATACATAACCTATTTTGTAAATTTTGAAGTACTTTGTGTAAGTTGTGATTAATATTTTCATTGCTATTAATAGATTGACTTAAATTCATCAGAATTACCAAAGCTCTATAACAACTTTTCTGTCAGAGTATTTTTTGGGGGAAGAATGAGTTGATTCCATTTTGGCCTTTCCTTTTGCTATATCTTATCTGTCCTCCTCTTCACCAAATTCCATGTTTGTACTTTCTCAATGGCTGTTCACTCATATGTCCACATCACGCTGGCCTGTATATCCCTATAGATTCACTGAAATTGTTTTGGACAAGGTCACTAATGATCTTCTAATTGTCAGATTCCATAATAATAGTAACAATAATAATGAGGGTGATAGCTAATGCTTATTGAGGCTTAATTGTGTCAGGAATGCTCTAAGTAATTTGCATATATTAAATAATTTAAATTTGCACTACTTTGTGAAATAGGTACTGTTATTTTATTTTTTTTTTTTTAGGTACTGTTATTAATCAGATTTTAATAACAAGGGAACTGTGGGAGAGAAGTGTCCCTTCCATAGGTCATAGGATTGGAAAGTGGCAGAGCCAGGATGCAAACCCAAGCAATCATATTCCAACATCACACTTGTAACCATTACGTAATGCTATCTCCTCATTTGACTGCCCTCTGGTAGATGTGGATTTTCTTCCACTGACAAACTGATTGAGCATGGGGCTTTGAAAAGCAGAGTGGGTGGGTATGCTCAAGCAGGGGAGCTGACAATTAGATGTAGCTCCCCTTGACATGGAGAAATGTGTGGCATGATCCAGGGTTGGCAGCCTTTCTGAAAGTCCTTGGTCTGGGGCTCTGACTGGATATATGCAGAAGGACTTGCTGAAGAGGTTGGCACCAGAGAGCTAGGTGCCAGCTAGGTGTGGGGACAAGTGATCAGCAAAGAGGAGGGGTCAGTTTCTCTGGATCTAGGGCACAAGAAGGGTTATAAGGATGGTCCACGAGGACCATGGTGACTTTTAAAGCCTCTTCATGGCACTTTGGAGGCTTCAAGATCTTTAATTTCCTGGTGCATAAGTGTCCCTACCTTTTCATCAGGCTGTATGCCTAATATCCTTGGTGGTCCACACATCTTCTGGTTAAAATGGCCAATGGGTGATTCTAATAAAGCAGACAGTACCCCCCCCCCCGCCCCCCGCCAATATCCTTGTTAGCTTTCTCTTGGCCTCCCTAGGGTAGAGTGAAGCTGGACAGAAAGGGCAGAACTTACTGAAGTTTGCCCATGAACATGACTGTGTCCTACAGAGACGTGAGGAAAAAAAAAGAGGGAAGAAAAAGTCACATTCTGGAATGCTGTATTGAGAAAAAACCCTCAAAAATGAAATAAAGTTTTAATCAACTGGAATACAAATGTGTTAGCTTGCCTGTTCTGGGATAAGTTATTTTTTCAGATGTACATAAAGCAATTTAGGCACTCATAAATTTGACAAGTCAAGACACAGTCCCTTAAAAAGCAATATTGAGTAATTTGCTTGTTATTTTACGGAAACCACTTAGTAACCATATAAAGTAAGTGAGAGTAGGGAGTATAAATATTCCTAGCACTCCTAATCAATGAAGAGAATCCCTAAGAGAGCACTCTGAGCGTGTCCTGGAACAGCCTTGGGTACCATGTCTGAGGGTGCGTGTACATTTGCATGTGTGTGTGAATGCAGGCATGAATGAGGACAGCTTTGTTTGTGTAAAGACATTTTATTTTGTCGACAGAATGAAAATAAGTTGATCATGGCAATCTTGACTCTCCATGGCAAAGAAAGCTTTGATTGGTTTTTGTCTCCAGAATAGAACACATTGCGTCTCTGGAAATCTTAGAGCTACTTAAATAATTTATTCAGATGGGTACCAACCAGGACCGCTCCTATTTTGGGAGCCTCATTTCTTCCATGAATTTCCCACCTCCCCCTGAAATCCATACCCCTGTTGGAAACATCACTGAGATGCTCTGCTAGTCCTATAGAAGCCCTCCAATCTCTGTTCCCTGGGCAGAGTCTCTAATTACCTACCATTATCCTTTCTTACTCTCTCCCTCTTAATAATACAACATTACCCCCACCCTGAGTTTTAGCTGGGAACATGGCCCACATCCACCCAGTTAGAGGCTGATTACTCAGCCTCCCTACAGTCTAGCTGTGGCATGTAATTAAATTTTGGCCAAGAAAGTGATAATGGAAGTGATGTATGCAAACTTCCAGACTGAGTATAATGAAGCTATGTGTCTTTCACTCTTTCTTTTCCTCTCCCCTCTGGCTAGGAAATGGAAATTGAAACTGCTCCTTTGGACAGAGATAGAAGCTTCAAATTGAGGGTGGCACAGCTGCCCAACCTCTCTGGACTATTTGGTGGGAGAGAAATGAATTTCTATTTTATTTAAGCCTCTATATTTGGAGTCTCTTCATTAAAGCAATTTTACCGGTAACCTAAATAAGACATGGCCTAAAAGATCTTCATGTAGGGCCCATTTGTGGCCTGCAGTACTCTGGTTGATATCTTCACCTAAAGCGCAGATCTACTTCCTGATGACAAGACAGAGCTGCTGTGTGAGTATGTGAGGGCAGAGCTCATTGTGGTTTGTTTAAACCATTATTGCTTGGAAAGCTGAAGGAATGGAATTGATTGCAGTAGCTGGGAGAACACCCCCTAGAAATTCATAAACATCCATTTTATTGTTGCTGATTGTGTAACTTTTTATTTTGATATAATTTCAACCTCATACAAAACTTGTAGAAAAGTTGCAAGAATATTACAGGAACTTCTGTAAAACTCCCTTTCAAATTTTCCAGCTGTTTCTACTGTATCCATTTACCTTGTCATTCCCCTCCGTGTGTGTGTCTATCAATATAATATCTTTTAAAAATTACTTGAGAGTAAGGGGACTGCCTTTCATGATATTGCACATTTTGAAAAACACAGCCCAATTATTTGTAGAATGTTCCTCAATCATGATTCGATTTAGTTTGTGTATTTTGGGCAGAAATGTCATAGAAGCGATGTTGTGCCTTCTCAGTGCCTCCTATCAGGAGTCAAGTGATGCCCATTTGTCACTTTGATCACTGAGTTAGAGAGGTATTCACTAGATATTTCTATTGTAAAGTTCCCCCCCCCCTTTTTTTCTTTATTAGTAAATAAATGTGGGCAGCTACTTTGAAACCATGTAAATATCTTGTTACTCATCATACATTCATTACCAGTTTTAACATCCACTGATGATTTAATACCTAGGAATTTTAACATGGATTTACTTGGAGAAAGTATGTTGTCTCAAAAAGGGTTTAGGACTATCTAATGTGGAAAAAGAAAGGTCTGGAGTCTATTTTCAATCAGCTAACTCTAGACCTTGATTTCCTGTTATGCAAAACAGATGCATGGAGCGGTGGTGTTCTTGGATGAAATGGCTTCTATCTAGCTTTCTAAATTCAAGGATCTGGAGTTTGCAGACATAGGTGCTCTGACTTCCTGGGGAGACGAGTTCTTTGAGGTGCAAAACTTCATATGCTTTATAGTATCTTTAGCATCCCAGGCTGTTATTCACTCAAGTTTCAGAAGTTTTCTGCACTGGAGAAGTTTCTGCAGGCGTTCTGAAATTCTGAAAGGAGTGGCAAGAGCCAGACTGGGGGAAACAATCAGCATTCAAGGGGCCAGGATACCTATACTGGCACAGCAGGAAGACTCTGGAAGGGTCAGAATGAAAGTCCCGTTTGGCAGTGTTGCCAACTCTAATCTGCTTTGGGGCTGGCTTACCTCACATAGACATGAGTGGGAAGGCCCTTAGATCACCACTCACCTAAAGGCACCCTGAGAGAAGGACCTGTACCCAAAAGCCAGCACCCAACATTAGGTAGGCCCAGAGACAAGGCTCAGTGTTTATGAATGAGTAAGAGAAAGAACTCAGGAAGCTTCTAGCACCATCTGAGAAAGAATGACACTCTGGAAACTCAAGCTGTTTTCTGAAGCTTGGCTTCCTTATTGCTGACTTTTGATTTTCACAAATTTCTGCATTGCCCAATGGGGATGAACACTAAGATCACTCGGTTTATTAGCAGACAAAAAGGAAGAGAGAAGCAGCTTCAACCAGCATGGCTTGTGGTCAGGTTAATGCTTAAAATCAACAGGGAGCTGAGCTGGTTCTGGACGTCCAAGTCCTAGAAACACGCCCCCCCCCCCCAAAAAAAAAAAGAGAGAGAAGTTTTAAAGTATGGCTATTCATTCTTTGATACTATCCCATCATTGGGTGGGACCTAGATGTGTCCCCTTGAATTTAGGTGGCCCAAGCCCACTTTGGTCAATACAGTATAGCCACAGTGACATTATGTGGTTTGGTGCTAAAAGGCCAGGTAGCTTCTCCCCTTATTTTCAGGAAATCTTAATCTTGGAAACCCAAGATATCATGTAAGAAATTGGCTACCTTGGGACTGTCATGGTGTGAAGAAACCCAGTCCCTATAGAGAGATCGTATATCCATATAGTTGCTTTGGCTATAGTCAAAGCTTTAGCTTTTAGCTATAGTTGTTTAGTCCCAGCTAAGCCCAGCTTTTGGGTTATCTTGGCCCAGGTAGCAAACATATGAGTGAAGAAATCTCCACATGACTCTGGTCTTTGGTTATTTGAGAACTTCTCAGCTATTCGAATCTTCCTAGCTAAAATATCAAGTGTTGTGGATCAGAGACAACTGTACCCTTTCTGAATTCCTGATCCTCAAAATCTGTGAGTATATAACATGGATGTTATTTTATGTCATTTTAATTTGGGGTTGCCATGCAGCAGGAGGTAACGGGAGCATCAGCTCCCTTCTGAGTTGCCCTGAAGGGACTGTGTGACCTCAGGTGGGAGCCACTATGGATTCTAGCCTAATGCTTTATCTTTCTACTACTTGTCAACAAAATATATTTTATTTTAGTTTATTTTAAAAATATTTTATTTGTCTGACAGAGAGAGAGAGAGAGAGCTAGAGAGAGAGAGAGAGCGCACAAGCAGAGAGAGAGAGGCAGGCAGAGGGAGAGGAAGAAGCAGGCTCCTCACTGAGCAGGGAGCATGATATAGGGCTCAATCTCAGGACCCTGGGATCATGACCTGAGCTGATGGTAGATGCTTAACCAACTGAGCCATCCAGGTGCCCCAACAAAATATATTTTAAATCAAAATATTATGATATGCTGAATGTGCTATGTCTCTCCTGTGTGCTCTGGGGGAGGGAGGTTATGACTCTTGTGGGGTTTTTTTTTGTAATGTCAGCAGCCCTGACACTTTAGCCTCATTTACTTTCTAAAGCCAACAAAGAACCATGGCATGTTTATGGGATACAGATAACTTCCAAACTAAGTACTTTATAATAAGAAATGTCAGTTGTACTCTGCGTTTTCAGCTGTGAACCTGAAAAGGTGATGATGAAATGGATTCTATAGAGGGAACTGTATTTCTCTAGAGGCATAACTTACACATTTGGAGATGCATTCTGGAGTCTTCTGTCTCCTTGCCCTGACACTGAAGACTAAGTAAGTGGGGAGAGTGAGGGCTTGTGAGTAGTCCCTGTCTTGACTTGACAAATGCACTACAGTTGCTTTCTCTTGATGTATAATAGCCGCCAAACCCAAGAGGGGAGAAGAATCCTAAACACTCCTTCATCAATAAACCAGGAATTGTACTAGATTTTGATGGTGGAGCATTGAAGAAGGCAGGCACAGTTCCTGCCCTCATGAAGCTCACAATCAACCTATCAGGAAAGACAATGGATGGGAATTGTACAAGTTTGATGAATATGATAGCTTTGTGCTTCCCAAACTGTCTGTGACAAAGGACCTGTTCATTTTTCCTTTTTATCTATCTACCTACTTATCTGTACAGCGTTTTGACTTCCAATCTGTTATGAATAGGTGTGTCCTACTACACATGATGAATACAGGTGAGCAATACAATCTATGCAAATCTGACAACACTCAGACTATTCTGCAAACTGTTCAAAAAAGAGGAGTCTGTAGATTTCCTCCTTGAATGTTGTGGCACTGCCAAATTACTATGCAGATTTTGACACATTTACTTTTAATGTCTGTATTTACCTCATTGCAGGTCATTGACAAGTAGATTACACACTGGCTCTAGTTCACAGACCACTCTTTGAGTAGCATAACTACAGACAGGGAGCAGTTCAGGAGGGCATCATGCTGTCATTTGCCCTTCTTCACGCATTTCTCAACAAAACTTAGAAAATTGGAGGGAGCTTTCTCATAATGTGCAGACTGTCTTATGTTCCAACTTCTTATTTCTTGATTTTAGGCTGATCACAGGAGAATTGATGAGCAGAATCTGGGAGTCACCACCTCTCCTCTTAGAATCTACTAGTTGCTGCAAGGGGTTGCAGGTTCCTTTCACTTTGTTTCTAGGGTCATTTAGTTCAGGGCCTGGTGGGGAGGATGCAGACAGAGTTGACTTGAAGTATTGTAAGTTCTTACATACTTAGTGTTGATATCATCGTTCTCCAAGGTGCAGTATTCTTGGAAGGGTATAAGGAAGAAGTGACTCTTAAAATAGCTTTAAGTCACCCCCTTTATGAAATTCTCAGTGATATCATCTGCATTTTACAGGTAAAGAAAGAGTGTCATACTAATTAAGAAACTCTCTTGGGTGAACAGATAAGAAAAAGGATTCTAAAATTCTGAATAGATTTTTTTTTTCCCCAGGATTTTAAAAGCTAGAAAACAAAACCGCTTTCAAATTTTGGAGGAGGGTGGCTTTTTATGATCTAGAATTTCTTAATAAATATAACCATATATTTTATTTTATTTAAAAAAATATTTACTTATTTGAGGGAGAGAGAGTGAGCATGCACACAAGCAGGAGGAAAAGAGGGAGAGGGAAGGAGAATCTGAAGCACATTCTATGCTAAGCATGGAGCCCCATGTGAGACTTGATCTCAAGACCCTAAGATAATGACCTGAGCTGAAATCAAGAGTGAGATGCCCAACCAACTTCCAACCAAGGGCCCCTAACTATATATTTCAAAGACTATAAATATATATATTTTTATAAATGATTTCCTTTTGAAATTAAATAATCCAAAATGCAATGGATTATGTAACGTCTAGGTGTAATATTGCCCTCAAACCATAGTTGCCTTTGTGCAAAATGCGGAAAAAAGTGCATTCCATTCCAGACTCTATCTATGGACCTGACGTGAGAGGACTGGCCTTGGGAGCATTCAGGGGCAAGATCTCTAGGGAAGAAAATGTGGACTCTCTACTTCTCATGTCTAATTTGGCCACAGAGCAGAATTTTGCAAAATCAAAATGCAGGGAAATCAACTAATTGTTGACATCTTGCCAGCTGTGGAGTATATTCACTAAGGAATTAGAGCTGGCAAATAAAGTCCTGCTGCTTATGTCCAGATCTATTTGTCTGAAAAGAATCATTCCTACAAAAAAAAAAAAAAATCCAAAGAGCAAACAACAGCAACATCCAACAAACTGAACAAGAAATATAAAAGCCACCCAATAGTCATTTCTCCTGCTTTTCCTTCAAAATACCAGTGTTTATTTAATAGACCCACAGTCCTAGGATGGAAACAAACAGATCAATCACTAGAGTGTTCTATTGTGCCCATCATCCTGACGTCTGTTGATGGTATTTATCTGAGTTTGAAAGTCATCACACGGGCACAGGTGCAGCTGATGTGGCATGACATTGGTGTTATATAAAGGGCTGTGAGTGACAGCATGAAGGTAGAGGAAATTATGCTTGAGCGCTCCAGGCAGCCAGCCCACCTCACAGCCCTCCTGCCACCCTCTGCCTTACCAGAGTCACCTCCTGGTCACGGCCACCATGTCTCATCATTGACTTCAATAGCAGTTGGCACTCTGCTTGCCTCCTGTTCTGCCTGTGGCTCAGACTGAGAGGAATATCTAATGGGCCCATCTTTTTCTGCTGGGATGAGCTCATTTTCATGTCGCTCCCTAGCATGGAGCTGTGCTTATTTCTTAGACTAAAAATTTCCAGGGAAAGAGTCTGTTCATATCCAGAAGACGGAGGCTAGGGCTTGAGTTTTATAAGCTAAACAAAGCTCTCACACAAAGTAGAGACATAAGGACACTAAAGGGTGTGGGTCTTCAGCATTTTAAACATGGATTTGTGAATAGAGGAGAATAACTATCTACCATGAGGAGCCACATCAAGGTGTGTACTTTATGTAGCTTAAATAGATTAAATGTCACAGAAAGCTTGAGCTTGTCCAAGTATGCTGGTGGGCTGGTTGCTTGAGTTGAAAGCTACTCCTTAGGGATTTGGGCAAGATCATCATGGACAATGGGCATAGTCAGCAACATTTTGGTGATGAGCAAATAGTTGCCATTTTCCCCGGGTCTCAGAATTTGTATCAACATCATTTTTCTTATCTATAAAATGGGTTGGCTTTGATGCATATAAAGGCTCACTAGGTAACTCACTAGGTTTTGTGAACATGGTATGAGGTGGGTTGTATGTACACAAGCAGTTTGGGTGGGGGGTATGGATGGGGTTAGGTGTCCTGTAGGACCCTGAGAGGGGTACTGGAAATTTCATCTGGGCTGCTATATACATATTGTAAAGCTTGCCCACTGTCTGCCTTCAGGAAGACTTTTCTTGGGATCAAAACTCTTGATAGTTTTTAAAGTAGCATCATACATTCCTTCACTTAGTTATTCCCTCAATCATTGATTCTTGCATTATTTAATTCAGTAATTCAACAGATATTTACATGTGTAAATAGTTCGTTAACCCTTCTCACAGAGATATGTATGGGGCCCCCAGCTTAAGTTCTCTTGGAAGGTTTACCTATCCTGTTCATTCATTTGTTCATTTAATAACATTTTTACCCTCTGGAGTTTGCACCCTCCTACACAGCTCTTTAGAAGAACTCAAATTCTTTGCCTGGAATGTCTGGTGTACAGCTGGGATGATTCATGGCTGCTTAGGAGACACTTAAGCTGGAGGCTTTTTCCAGAGCCAGGCAGAAGGTTTGCCTCACAGGGTCCTCCAGAAGGATGGGTGTCTCTTTGCTTTGGAAGAGATACACTAGGAAAAAAGGGCAATGTTTCCTGCCTTAAAAGCCTCTCTCTAGGTATTTTGTAGGTCACGGCTATATATCTGTGAAAGCATGAAGCAGGAGAAGCAGAGTCATTGTGTCACTGAGTTAGCTTTACCATTGTTAATCACCCACCCTTATTATTGTCCACCTCATGTTATCAAATCCTACTTCCCTATTATTTTCCTGGTACTCAATTCTTTGGACTTCAGCTCACATTTGCCTCTCCCAGGAAACTCCCTGATTATGGCAGATTGATTATGTATGGCCCTTCTGAGCATCACCATCCTTTAGTATTTGTCTGCATATTTCATGGAGACTTCATAGGTCATAGAGGACATATTGTCTCTCTCTGTCTAGACTTTGGTCTCCTTGGAGAGCAAACATTAAGTGCTGTCCCTCTTTTTCTATTCTTGAACAGTGGACACATTGTTCCATGGCACTACTGACCCGATGATACTTCAGTGGGGCAGGTAGGTAGTTGGATTACACTCAGAGGTTACTTCAGGGGGCTTTCTGTACAGGTAAAACCTTAACCCCTGTGGCAGTAAGGCCCATCTTCTGCTGTTTCCATGCTATATGTTTCTTGTTACTGGTGCCCTGAGGGCTCCTGCCGTATCTCCCCAGATTTTCCTGTTGGTACTTTGCATATGTCAATGTGCCTGCAGACACTGCTCTGCTATGATGTCACAATTGCAACTTGATGAGAGCAATTTTCCTAAATGAAACAATCCTGGTGATTAGCTCTAGCTCTCTTCTGCCAGCCAGTACAGCTGGGATGGGCTGCAGTGTCTACACACACACATATGCACGCACACACAGAGCCTGAGGGTCCAGTTTCCTGGGTGCTCTAGGATCCACCAGAGCTCCCTTTGTAAGCCCTCCCTCCCTTCCTGAGTTAACAGCAGTGTCCCAGATACATGCATAACAGGTTTCCAATTTATTTCTTTTCAACAGCCCTTGGCAAACATTTCTTCCCCCCCTTTCTCTTTTTATTGCTTGCCTTTACTTTATCTGCTAAATCCCTGCTTGTGGGTCTCCAGCTGCCTTTATAGCACCTGGCCTTGTTAATATCTCTGTGTTGTTGCAGTTGCTGCCCTTGGGGTCTTAATGAGGAGCAGGTGGATATTATCAGGTCACTTTCAGGAAGGAGGATAGGAAGGGAACCTATTACCAACCAACACATTATATAGGTTATCTCATTTAAAACCATCCTTGTGCAGTAAACATTATTTCCCTTACTTTATGATGAGAAAAACTATCCCCAGGAAAGTCCCTAAATATCATTCTTTTGAAATTCCCTATAAGAGTCAATCTCTCTTGTGTTCAAGTTCTTTCAATGGAGTCCTAGGATCTAATGTCGAATAAAGATCACGTTCCTTAGCCTGGTATTCAAAATCCCTTATGGCCTGGCCCTCATCTACGTTTTCTGTCTCATTCCTCACTACTTAACATTCAGTCATAATCAAATTGACTTTTTTCACTCTTCTGCATAAGTACCGGACTCTTCTCCACCTCCATACCTTTGGTCCTACGATTCTCCCCTTTACAATGCTCTCCTCAAACTATTTTTCCCACATATACAGATTATGCTTAACATTTAAGAAGCAGCTCAAAAATCACAGGCTCCACGTAGACTTAACTAACTTCCCCAGTTGGAAGTAATTGTTCCCCACTCTACCAACCATGTCAACTAACCTGCATCTCTCCCCTACTAGTATTCCTTATCATGGGTCCGTCTGAAGCTGTGATCTCTTTGAAGGTGAGAATCACCCTCCGGTTTTAATTTATCATTTCACAATATGGCCAGGACAGTGCCTTTCTCAGAGTTGATGCATTAAAAGAATAGTGTTGAATTGATGATTTGGGGAAAGTCACTTCATTTTCTAACTACCATCTCCATCTGTGGTTAATAACTAGTACTAATTAAGATATTTCTGACTAAAACTTATAAAAAAAAATCAGTGCTAAGTGATTAGGTTCCGAAAATTTTGCTTAATGAGGCTAGTTCTTTCATACTTCCCAAATAGTTTATCTTCAGTGACTATCTTTGAATTTGGTTAAGTGGATATGGTTCTCCTTTAATGTAAATTTAAAGTTTCACAATAGTCAAAAATTCTTTCCTTCAGAATAGGACATATGCAAATCAGGTTTAAAGTAGGCTAATCCCTTTATCCATAGACAATTGGTTATGCAAAAATATACACATGAAATATGAAATACGCTTACTGGGGAACTTGTTTAGTATTAACTTACCTCTCTTGACCTCCATTTAACAATTCATTTAATCAACAAACATTTATATGTGTAGTCATATATCTTTCCTAAGTTTCAGACCTGCATATTCAATTAACAACAGCTCTGTTGGAACCCAGGAAACCTAAAATTGAATTTATAATCCATACCCCTGTCCAACCACGAAGTCAAGCCACATACGACCTGCCGAGATCATATAGCAATGCCCACCCATCTCCTTAGTGAATCTGGTAATTATCCTCTATATTTCCTCTTACCTCTTTTTCCTTAATCCTTCCCAACCAACCAAGTACTTAGTATTATTGATTATCCTGCAGAAGTATCTGTAATATATTGCTGTTTTTCTTTACCTCCACTGCTACTGTGTGTAGCTTTTTTGAATAAAAAACAAAGAAATGGCTAATTGGCCAGTATCTTCAACAATAAACAAAGTATTCAGTGTCTATGATGTCCCGACAACATACCAGGTCCTTTATGGATGCTATCTCATTTAACACTCACAAAAACCCCTTAAAAGGAAGTAATTTCAAACAAATTTCTTCTTAAAAGAGGAGATTAAGACTTACAAAGTTGGGCTGCCTAACGGTTCATGACTGGGTAGGTGGCAAAATGGGATTTAAAGTGAGTCTCTGAGACTCTGAAGCCTAATCTCTTTTGCTGTGCAATATTGCCTCTCAGGGAAGAAAATGATAGTTTTGATTAAAAACATTCATCAGTTTGTTCAGCAGGTCTTTTGAACATGCATATGTGCTTGGCTTTGTATCAGGCTGATGACACGGTGATACAGTCCTAGAGGGGCTTCCAGGGACATCAACAGTGGCTAGGCTGTGCTTCTGTTACAGATAAATGGAATGTCTTGGTCACTTTGAGAACGCCCATTGTCCTGCTCACTCACACCACTTGCCTACTGATAGGTGGCTCAGGGCTCTGCTTTGTGTCCTTCCTTTCCTCATCCCAAGGCCCAGAATGATGGAGCAGCTAAGTTCTAGGATATTGCTGGTTATCTTGACAATGGGCAAATAGAGTTTGGGGGAGCAAGTGCTACTCTTAACGCTTCTAACCATGAGTGTTGTCATCTGGTTTGAAGCACATTCTTCACTGGCCAAAGAGAGCCACAATTAGGAAAACAGGAAGGTACAGGGGAGGCAGTAAATACTGTTGAACAGGAACACAGTTTACCACAGGTAGAAAACACATAAATATGTAAAGGTAGTCACCCACATACTACTGGAAGAGGAAGCTTTAGTCTCCTTTCCCTTCTTAAATGTCCTGAAAAGGAAAACTTGCTAAAATGCCTGATAATTTTTCAAGGCATTAACTCCTGCTGCCCTGAGGTAATGAGACTGGGATAGAGCTTATCCTTAAGGAAAGAGCTAGCTTGTGTCCCTTTCATTATATTCCACAATATTTGATAGAAGTGGCAAACCAAGGTGGCACCTTCTTTGGTGCCCAGCCATCCCTTTTTTCTCCTTGGTCAGGTCTTCTTTATATGGCTGATAAGATGATTCTAGGTGGCTAAGTTTAGGCTTCACAGAGATGAGGGGGCACTGTGAGGCTTAAACCAAACTCACCCATTTTTGAGGGGAGCTCAGCACTGGACAGTGAGCCTGAATTCAGCCCTGGGACACTCTCTGAGCCAACAGTGGAATAATACTTTGTTACCCATATGGCTACAGTTTCTCGAGACTTGTCTCTGTCAGATTACCGTTGGGGAGAAGCCCTGATTAATAGGATTCATTTTTTTTTCTTTTTTGGACTCTTGCCTTAATACCATCCAATTCCCATCAGTATTCTAAAATGTGCCTATGGAAGCATGCACACATTTTATGGATACAGAGGAAAACAAAATGACCAATATATCTTTCAGGTATATAGGGAAGGGAAGGATGAGTTTCCTAGGTCCTGAAGAATGGGAAGAAGGAGCAGGGCAGAAGGAGCCATAAACATACAAGAATCAAGAAAGAGCATAGTATCCTAGGTGGATAACATGAGAAGATACTGGATTAATAACAAAAGCTTTTTGGTGGGATTTATCAAAAACAGAAGCTGGAAAACCGGACTATTAAAGGTGCTGGATGATAAAAATCTTAAATCATTTTTTCTTTTTCACTCCAAAATTTCTAGTACTTATTATGCTGTCTAGGATAGAATATTCAGGGAATGAATTAGTGAATGGAAGAATAACAAGTATCATGTGTATAGGTTATTTACTCCACATGGGCATGAGATCATTATAACTCTGCATGGACTCATTATAGTGAATTAGTATCGGTATGCCCATCATAAAGATAGGAAAACTGAGGCTTAGCAATATTAAGCTTTTGATGTATTATGCAGCTATTGAGATACCTTTGGCTGCAAGTAAGGGTATATTTGTGAGATAATAAATAAAAAATACATACATTGGTCTCTGCTCCAGTTCCTGACACAGAGCTCCAAAAACCCTGATAATTTTCTAAGTGATAAGAGCACCAGGGCCATCTTGTGTTGTGATATTTGGTCTTTGACTCTGGTTCCTGACACAGAGTTTCTGAATCCCTTGGAATTTTTGGTGGAATGGTAGTGATTTGGTTCTAATGAGATGACTCTCAGTGGGCTCCTATTTCAGGACTGCTCATGAGAAAGACCAAACCATGTTTAGAATCTTAGAATTTTCAGCATTCTCTGCCCTTGTCCAGAGAAGAGAGAAGGGCTAGAAATGGAGTTGGCAATTAATCATGCCACGTGAGGAATATTCCATAAAATCCCAATAGTAGGGAGGATTTGGAGAGCTCTCAGGTTGAAGTGTTTTTGTAAGTTCCATGAACCATTCTGTAAATCAGTCAAATGCAAGGAAAGGTCATTATAATCTCTGACCACAGCCAGGGGATAACCGGGGCTTGAACAGATATCTGTAGGGAGTGGCAGTTCTGTGGGACTGAGTCCTTAATGTGTAGGATCTGACATTGTTTCTAGATAAATAGTGTCAGAAAGTGCCAGATGCACTTGTCTAAAGAAGTCTCAAATAATGACAAAAAATGACATGTTTATTATTTCTTATGAAAAGAATTATGGTGGTATTCCATCCAGGGTTAATTTTTCAGCTCCCAGGCCCTTTCTACTCTTCCATTCTTGGCCCTTGCTTTTTCTCCCTGTGATTACAAAATGACTGCCACAGTTCCAGACATCACATGAACCATGATGATGTCAGCTGACAAAAAGGGAACCGTGATGATGTCTGCATGTCCTTCTTAGGAAAGAAATTCTTCTTAGCTAACTATCTTTAGAAAAATATCTCATTAGGCTCTTTGGTGTGGCCACAAGGGCATAATATATTTGTAAACAGCAAACCACAGAGCAATACATGGCTCTGTTTATGGTGCTAGGTAAAATCTGGGGTTGGTGGGAGCAGAGAAGTATGAGAGAGAAAGGGAAAAGAGATGAAAACAAAAAGAACAGTGAGCTGAGTGACATTACAGGGGATCTGGGAGGCTGAAGAAAGGTTTTGAGAGTTTAAGATGTTTTTAGTTTTGAAATTTAATGTCTTTATATTTCTGTCTTCTATAATCCCTCCATTTTCCTTACTATTCTCTAAAGACTGAAGCATATGTAAATTCTATCTGTTTGTTTTGGTGACAAAGTTGAGAAAGGGGACCACATTCCCTGGCCTTAGTTGGTTTAAAGCTCTGAATTTAGAATAATTCTGGGAAGATTTAGGATTCACTAGTTACAGGAACTTGAGGATATGCTCTGAAAGTCATCAGAAATCTTGAGGAAGACGTTGGAACTTCCATAGGCTATGAGATAGAGCCCTGGGATGATTTTATTTAATTTTCAGAAGACAGGAAGGCCTCATGACATGTGGGTCATATACAAAATGTTGCATTAAGTATTCCTAAATGTCAATCTTTGCTCATATTTCTGATAATTCCCTATGTATAAATTCCCATAAGAGCAATTACTGGTCTAGAGGTTGTGGACATATAGAAAGCCCTAAAAATGCATTGCCATTTGCTGTGACAGGGCTCACTTCCCCACGCCCTTGTCAACATGGCAAGGTATTGTGATGTTTCAGAAACTTTGAAGGTTTTAAGTGCCTGGGCACTGACCCTGAGAAAATGTCCATGTTTTCTTCTGCAAATCCCTGTCCACCTGCAGCCCCAACCAGTATCTCTTGTCTGGGGTTTTTTGATTATATCCCCTATCCAGAAGGGGCAGAAAATGTGTGAGTAGGAGGAAGGAGGGAGCATGGGACAAATGAAGGATCCAGGATAGTTTGTGTCTAAGAAGGATGAAAGTAGGGGATCCCTGGGTGGCTCAGCAGTTTAGTGCCCAGGGTGTAATCCTGGAGACCTGGGATCGAGTCCCACGTCGGGCTCCCTGCATGGAGCCTGCTTCTCCCTCTGCCTGTGTCTCTGCCTCTTTCTTTCTCTGTGTGCCTCTCATAAATAAACAAATAAAATCTTTTAAAAAAAGGAAGGATGAAAGTAGTAAATGGCTCAGTCTTAAAGGAAACTAGCCCGTTTTGTGAGAAATTGCATTTCTGAGAAGGATCTTTAAGGCTGAGATAGATATGTTAACCCCAAACTTGAGGTTAGATGCTGTCTCTAAAGGGTCTTCTAATTCCCTACCTCCAACCATCTCTAGTGTCTGCAAGCTACACGCATACTACAGTCCTGTGCCACTTTCTGAGGTTACAAAGCTATTGTTTTGTCCTGAAAATGCAGATTGCATGGTAAGATTTCATCAAAGCTCATTTCTCCTGAGTAGCTTTGAGGGTAGGACCCAGAGTGCCAAGGGGTAGGGTGAAGGACTCCTTTTTCACTGACTAGCACTCTTCCTTTTTAGAAGAAATTCATTTTTGCCTTTGGCCACTTGGATTAAAGACAGATCTACTCACAGGAAGCAGAATCCAGCACAGCACTAGAGGCCTGGGCTGTATTTTGGCTCCAGGGGAGAAACCTAATGAGGGATAACGCTGGGAAAAATTAACTGATCAGGTGGTATTTTATTTCTTTTCTACATCTGTTGCTGTATGAGTGCCGTGTGCATCTGGGGGACAGAGCAGGGCATGAGAAAAGCTGCTGGGCACCAGATAACTAGAGGTCCTTCTGCAGAGAATTTCCCTGTCTCCTGTGAGGCAGTCCTCAGAGGAAGTTCACCCAGCTTCAAAATCCAGTTTGTGAAAATTCACTTAAAGTTTGGGTGAGATCTGGGGATTATTCATTTTAGGATATACCACTACTGATATGTCGTCGTGTTTATAATCACCATCTTCTCCATTTCTCTTAGAAACATAGAAGCCCAGAGTTAATTTACAAACAACTGGCGCTTCTGTTCCTCAGTCCATGATGACGAAGTAGCGTGAGGGCAAGAAACTTCCTGTCCATTCACCTGCACAACCCTAGTGTTCTTACAAGGAACCAATGAATGAACACATGCACAGATGAATAGTGTAATAGCATTATTCAGGCAAGGTGTCTCTTTTGTTTCATTTAACTTTAATTGTTTTCCTTTTCAATTTTAGCTCTCCACTCCCCTTGCCTAGGCACGCTCTCCAGTGGATGTAATAAATGTCCTCCCAATTCAGATTCCATGTTGATTTATACATCTCTGGGGCCTTAAAAAAACTTTTGATATGTATATTTAATTCATATAAATAATATTGATTAAATGCCTCTCTTTTTACTTATTATCCTCGTGTTATTCTATCCAAAACTAGTTGATGATTTCTGACTGTTGCCAAGTATTTCACCATGAGCTTATACCATGTTTCCTGTAACTATTTTTTAGTCACGGGCATCTGGGTTACCCTCAGCTTCCTATTGTCACAAATAATGTGGCCATCCTCATAAATGTCCTTGTGGACCTATGAGAGGGTGACTCCCGGATATCCACTCAGGGATGGCATGACTTGGGGTCACAGTCTATGCATATGTTTAATTTCACTAAACTTTACTGGATTCTCTCCAGGAAGGCACCAGCAGTGCATGAATATTTCTATTTGCAACATTTCGTTTTTCCTACTTATCAATTTTTTGCTTTGCAAAGTGATACTCACTGATAACTAGTGGGTGTGAGCATCTATTATTAGCTCTTGGATCCCCTCTGAGGTGCCTATTCTTATCCTTTGTCTATATTGTATTGGATTTGTTATCTTTTCTAGATGATTTATAGAAATTCTTCATGTATCTAAATAGTAATTCTTTATTAATATCTTCTTCCAGGCTTTTCTTGTTATTGACTTTGCAGAGTGACATTTGAGGTACAGGAATCGTTTTTTGTTTAGATTTTCCCTTCATGGTTTATGTATTTTGAGTTTTGTTTAACAAAGCCTTTCTCACTATAAGGTAAATACCTGTCCAATCTTACGTAAATATATGTTCTACTACATTTCCTCTGTTAACTTAATACTATTGCCTTTCACAATGTTTTCTTAACCCCACATATATGTCTGAAAGTGGTATATGACAGACACAGCATCACAAACCAATGAAAAAATGAATAGATCATTTAGTAAGTGTTGGGAAGAGTTAGCTCGTTTTGATAAGAAAAGAAACTCCAAGTGTATTGAAGACCTGTCTCCTTTTCCGTGTATATTCTATCTTCTACTATTGGTTGTTCCATTTGCTGTCCTTTTTTATAGTGTATATTGTGTTCAGATATCTCACCTCTCTCTAGAGCTCACCTTATATACTCTAGGGACCTAGCTGCTTTGACTAGTAATGCCATCAGGATGGAGGCACAAACCTTAGGTCCTAGATTGTTCCTCGTGGCGTGTTTAGGAAGATGTGGAGGCATTGGTGTTGATATTTATGCTTAATCATCCCTTGTACTCTTTCCCAGAGAATTCCCCATGCTCCCTATTCCAGGGTATTCCCTGCCCACTGTGGTAATGTGTGGGCTGGTTAGGGAGATATAAGGAACTGCATTCCTGTGTTAAACCTTGTGTGAAAACAAGCCAGGAAATGATATGCTGGAACCACACTGGGGTTCAGAGTGGGATACCAGCTCTTTCTTCATTGAGTCCTGGCCTGCCCCATTGTAGGCCTCTGCCCAAATTCAACTACTAATCTTCTGTCTTCCTGGACACTTCACACACACTTTGCTTAGTTTTTAAGTACCCACCCCCCCTTAAATGTACAAGCTTCTTTTTTCTCTTCTGGTGTCCCCACCCCCCCTTAAATGTACAAGCTTCTTTTTTCTCTTCTGGTGTCTTCATAGTTGGTTGGGGAGGGTGCCAGCAGCCGGTATTTGTTGGCCACGAGGTTAAGAACTGGAAGCCTGTCAGAAACTATCTCACTGGGCATCTGATATTGGAGATTTGTGCATGTCAAGAATAACTGTACAATGCTTTATGAGATTTTACTATATTTGTTTTCTTCAGATTGCATTTGTCATCTTTTAAGTTAAAAAAAAACCTTCCGATATTTAGTCTTACTTGTTGGACACATGATTATAACAACAGGTTTGTTGAAAGTAATAATGTCAAACTGAAGAGTAATCTCTATGAAATTCTGTGTACTCATAATTAATCATTAATTTGGTCACTGAACATCTTTATAAGAGCAGTAGTTTCTCTTATTTTAAAATGTGGAAACTGCGGCAAAGCTGCAAGTCACATTCTCAAAACCATAATAGGTATTGGTGTGACTTCCTGAGACATAATTGTGGAGGTCTCTGTTAAAAACCTTGTATTTCAATAACATGCCACGGGGTCTCTTGCCTAAGTCTTGCAGCCACCCTGGTTCTATTTTTCAGGCTGATGGAAACTGTATTCGACATGGAGCTTTCAGTAGGAAGGATCAACCCATTGCCTGTATCATCCCCACTTAAGGTAAGTTGTGTGGGGAAAGAGCCTAGGAATGGAAACCCATAGACATGGCTCCCAGTCATGGAAGTCACTTTTAGCCAGTGGCCACCTGAATGCATGATTTTAGGCTAGTTTATTATCTTCTCTGGGACTTACATTTCTGATCTGCTAATGAGGAAGCTGACTTGATACATGTCCCTTGTCACTCATCTCTAAGGAGTTTGGGGAGTCTTTGATTGGGGGTGGAGGGTCAGGCAGTCCCTGTCTTCCATCCAGAAGAAATGAGTTTACTTCCCTTCCAGGAGATCTCAGCATCTGGCAGATGCTAAGGCTGGGATTCCTTTTGCAGTTGTGTGCCTAGCATGCGTTAGGAACAGTCTATCCCTAGGTTTCTCCAATTTCTGCCCCCATTGCTTTACCTCTCTTCTTTCCTGCCTTCACCCTTTGTAGCCACCATATAGTTTCCAGAAGCTGCTTTTGCACATGTGCAGCCTGGCACAGGGCCATGCCCACAGAAGTGCTGATGCAATATCAGCTTGCAGTGTGCTCATCTATCCCATTTTTACAACTTTAATCTATTATTATCAACTCTATCAACACCTGGGCAAGTTTTCTTCCTTAAAATCCAGGCAGATGTTAACCTTCTAATGTTCCTCTTGTTGCGGAAGGAGCTTGAATGGGATAGGAGGAGACTGGATAATATCCAACCATGGATGGAAGGAGGGGCAGAGAGCCTCTGATGTTGGTAGTCAGCAGGGAATAAGTGGAAATCTTAGCATTCCAGTTTTTTGAGTAATGGCTGAGCTCCTGTTGGGGCCCAGGTGACTGATCCCTGTCTGGAGGCAGCAGAGACGTAGAGGAGATCTTTAAAACTGCGCAGCAGACGGCCACTCCATGGGAGTATCCATTTTGACAAAATAGACTGTGGATTTGTCCGAAGAACTCAGGCAGCAGGGATTGTGGCCTCCTCCCTGGTCTCATGCTTGAAGACTTTTTCTCCCAGTAATGAGAGTGCCGAGCGAGCAGGCCTTTCCCCGACAGTGCTGGCAGCAGGACAACTTGTGCCCGGGATGGATTTTTCTTCATTGATTCTAATCTTCTTCCTGACTGTCTGTCTTGGCTGCTTTGACATATTGAACACTGAATAGTCCCTGAGTAATTCTTGAACATTTGGGGATCGTTTTTATTTTTACAAGACAGTAGAATCCAATGGAGTGATTTATACATGTACTAGAAGAAAATGAAGAAAAAAATAACAAAGTGGTTTCATTCTGGGAATAAACACGGACTCAATGACGATTAAAAACCACACCAAACAAAAGGTTCGCACCCAATTTTCAATAATTCCATAATTTTGTAAGGATACACAGAATCATGTAGAGATGAACAGTAACGGATAAAGGGCTTTCACAGCTGTGGCTTCAACCATGATTGATGAGAAAATGCTACTGAAGGAAGAAAAGGAAAATGAATATTTATTAATGGAATAAAGTGTCAGGGGCTTAAAATCTAAGGAGATCCATCATTTCATATTCAAGGTTGGATGCATTCAAAACAGAAGGTTCAATACACTGGCCCCATAGCTGAGCGGTAGACCAGAAAAATTCACAGGCACTGCCATCGTTTGGACCATGGGGGACTTCCTGGGGATGTTATTCCCATTTCAGCCCCCATTAACATCACCTGAACAGGGCAACATTACATGAGTTATCACTCCAAGAATGCTGTGACAACAATTGCCTTCACATTTTAGAACACCCAGAGCTATGTGGTCTGGTCATTCACCCAGAAATTAATATATCATGTCTGCATACTTTCTCTGTATATGGTAGTTATGGCCTCTGTGCTGACAGCTTGGAAATTATTGGTAAGATTTTTTTTTCTACCATGACTTCATCAGTTCTCCCTTGTACCTTATAAGGGCAATATTTAGCCAGCCAATAGTACCTCTTCAAATCTCCTTGCATATTTTCTCCCCATAGAAACTCTACCCTGTGCTTGTTCTCTTTAGGTTGGTCAATTAGTTAAAATTCAAAAAAAGGCTGTTTCCTTTTGGTGAAATGTTACTCACCTGACCTTAACATCTTTAAAAAAAAATTAAAATCGGAAATTCAAGGAAGGCATTGTGGATCTCTTTTGTGATGGTATTATTTCTCCATGTAAGCAGCTTGTTCGGACAATTAACAATAGTGATATTGTGCCTTGTTTTGACAGGGAAGGAGAAATTGATTGATGGCATTTAACTGCCTTAATTTAACTTAAGGTATTGAAGTTGTATTGGAGATTTTCAGTATATAGATTTCAGCAGGTGGGTATCCCCCAACCCTATCACCCCTATCCACATAACCATATGCACACAATGTCCTCAGCTCCCTAGACTTCTCTTGGGACCTATATTACTTTATTATAGAATATGGCAGTGGTGGCTTATTGGTCCTATAAATCCATCTACACTGAGCTTTTGAAATCACTGTCCTGATAGATAGTCTGAGTCTTTACACTGTCACACTTGTGTTATTTCTAAATATCACTTCTAGGTGGCAAATCTGGGACTGCAGGTGCTGGCTTATACTGGTTGGTTGTATATGTTATGCCAGAAGAAAAGTTGCTATTCTATTAGATAGTGTTTTTCAATTTATTTTAAACCGTTGATTCTACCAAATCCTTGGCAATAGATGTGAATGAGTTATCTCTATTGGCCATCTTTGGGAGAAGGCCAAGAGAGTATAAATTTTATTGTTATTTCTTTTAGGTCATGTATACTTCCCACCTCCCAAGACAGGGAAGTTTAGTCTGCAGAAAAGGGCCAGACTGGAAGTAGATCCCCAACAAATATTATTGGGTTAACTAATTAGTATGGTTTGTTATTTGGACAAAAAGCAATATTGGAGTTCTATTCTATCAGGGAAAAAAAAGATTCACATCTACTGATAATTATGTAGCAATGGCCAGAAGGTATGTGTTCAGGGAGGCTGCAAATCTCAAAGGATATAGTTGAAAAAGCCTCTGAGTTGAAAAAAAAAATGTTCTCTTCAGAGAGTTGTTTTGAGTGGCTACAAATAGGATATTGGGCAAATGAGCAAGAATGTTGAGCGATGAAGCTAGAAAAGAAAAGGTAGGGGCAAGACCCAGAATATTCTGGTAGTTTCTGGCTAAAGACTTCCAATTGGGTCCTATAAGAAATGAAGCATTAAGGATCTATGAGACCAAATTAAACAAACACTGCCTGATCAGATTTGCATTTTAGAAAGGTAACATTAATAATCATAGATGGAAGGTGGTGATAGTGGAGGAGGGAAAAATCGTAGAAGATTATTTCCATAAACTAAGGCAAAAGCCATATTGTTATGGACTTAGTTGTGTCTCAAAATTCTTATGTTGAAGCCCTATTGAAGTACCTCAGAATGTGTATTTGGAGATAGGGTCTTTATATAAATACTTAAGTTAAATGAGGCTGTTAGGATAGGTTCCATTCACTTTGACTGATACTTTTTTTTTTAAAGATTTATTTATTTATTCTTGAGAGACACACACACACAGAGGCAGAAACATAGGTAGAGGGAGAAGCATGCTCTTTGCAGGGAGCTCGATGTGGGACTCGATCCTGGATCCTGGGATCACACCCTGAACTGAAGGCAGACACTCAACCTCTGAGCCACCCAGGCATCCCTGACTGATGCTTTTAAAGAAGAAGTTAGGACACAAGAGACACACCAGGCAGGGCATGCCCAGAGGAAAGACCATGTGAGGGTAGCCATCTGCAAGTCAAGGAGAGAGACCTCAAGGGAATCCAAACCTGCTGACACCCTGATCTTGGACTTCCAGCCTCCAAAATTGTGAGAAAATAAAGTTCTATTGTTTAAGCTGCTTAGTCTTTGATATTTTGTTATGGCAGCTATATTAGTCGGAATTCTCTACAGAAGCAGAACCAACAGGATATATCTATTCACCTATCTACTGATTTATTTTAAGGAATTGGCTCATATAATTATGGAAGCTAAGGAGTCTTTGTAGCTGGCAAGATAGAGACCCAGGAGAGCCAATGGTGTAATTCCAGTTCGAGCCCAAAGACCTAAGAACCAGGAGAGCAGATGGTTCAAGTTCAAGTCCAATAGCCAGCAGATTTGAAACCCAAGAAGAGCCAGTGTGTTTCAGTTCAAGTTCAAAGGCAGGAAAAAACTGATGTCTCAGACGCTTGGATGGTTCAGTGGTTAACCGTCTGCTTGCAGCTGAGGTCGTGATCCCGGGGTCCAGGGTTGGAGTCCCTCATCGGGCTCCTTGCAGGGAGCCTGCTTCTCCCTCTATGTCTCTGACTCTTCCTCTGTGTCTCTCATGAATAAATAAATAAATAAATAAATCTTAAAAAACAAAACAAAACAACCCTGACATCTCACCTCGATCAGTTAGGCAGGAGGAGTTCAACCTTATTTGAGAAAAGGTCACCCTTCATCTCTATAAAGGCCTTGAACTGATTGGCTAAGGTCCACTCATATTGGGGAAGACCATCCACTTTACTCTGTCTGCTGCTTCAAATGTTAATCTCGTCCAAAACCAGCCTCCAGGACACACCCAGAATATGACTAAATATCTGGGCACCCCATGGCACAGTCAAGTTGACACATAAAATTAAACATCACAGCAGCCCCAGCAAACTAATACATGTAACCATGGTCAAGAGAATATGAAAGAGGAGATGGGGTTGAAAAATATTCCAAGTGAAATCATAAGGACTTGGTGACTGATCGGATGTGAGGAGTAAAGTCAGTAATGAGTCAGTATTCCGATCCCAGAGGATGGAGTGAGAGATGTGCAGGGAAAACACAACACAATGCACACCCACACATACACCCTCCTATCCACCAACCTCTATTAGATATGCATAAAATTAAGGGATAAATTGAGCTTTAATCACTTATCCAGACTTTGCCATTCTTCTTAGCTATTAGGGGCAAAGCTGTTTAACTGTAAGTGAGAATCCTTGCAAAT
The DNA here is from genome assembly GCF_018345385.1 of Vulpes lagopus. Classification (NCBI taxonomy): domain Eukaryota; kingdom Metazoa; phylum Chordata; class Mammalia; order Carnivora; family Canidae; genus Vulpes; species Vulpes lagopus. Next base: position 116,192,329 of record NC_054828.1, read on the forward strand.
TAACAATAAAGGTAGAGATGGTGTTAAACTCAAAAGAGAGACCTTGAGATCTTTAATCAGAACCTCTGAACTCATTTTCCATAGATATCTGCTGTTGTTGCGTATTTTTCCCCCACAAGCCCACATCCAATGGGAAGCACTGCCTTTGCTCGAGGGGAATGTGAGTATAAGTATCTGTGTGCTGCATACAGGAGAGAGTTCTGATCAGGTGGATAAACCATATGTAGAAGTGACTGCCAGTGCCCAGTTTTGGGAGGAGAGAGAAAATCTATAGGAAATGGCACATGAACATAAAAACACAAAAATCTGAGGCCATTTTGACCATGAAAAACTAGACACACATCCTCAGTGGTCCTGAGGTCATTCGTAACTGAGTCATCAGTAAAAGGCTATATATATGAAAGTCAGATCTAATTAGGCAAAGAAATAATGGGTAGGTTTTATAAATAATCAAAATACAAATGAGTTTTGCAGTAAAACTAAAATGTGATGTTACAGCCATTGGCAGGGGAGTAGAATGTTGGCTCCCGGAGTCCCCTCATGATTAGGCAAAAGGACCAGAGTGGAGGCAGTGAGTTAGGGAGAGACTTGAACGCGTGGCTCATCCTGGGGCCCAGACTTCCTTCTCCTGCACCTGCTACACAAGGTACTACTAAGGATGTCTGCCCTGAATGGTGCTGCCACCACTGATCATTGTTCTCTGCCATAAATTCCCAGCTCCACCCTCATGGTCTTTTGACTGGTGAAGGGATTTGATAAGCTTCAACAAACAGAAATGTATGGGAGAAATAAAACACATCCGGTCCTAAAAGGCTTTGCCTTTCCTTGTTATTTCGAAAGCTGCAACTTCATGTTCAGTCCGATTGTTCTTCAGGTGGTCTCTTGGGTGGAATGAATTGGTTGGCAATCTCTCCCCAAACAGGTGGATAACTTAGTGTCCAGAGACCATTGGCATTCTGCTTGCAAGGGACTGCTCCCTATTTGGTCCTTAATTTGTTAGTATAATTTCAAGTGAAAACTCACAAAGAATTGCATTACAAGCAAAGTTATTTTTTTGGTAGAACTCACATGTGATACAGAGTGGCTGGTTTTACATAACTTCTGACTCAGTCTTTTATGAAATAAATTTATGCTTGATTAAAGGTCTATGTGTGTGGGGAGAAGGAAGGAGCACTGAGGTAGGATAAGGGAGTGGTGAACAGGTATAAATTCAGGGTAAGTCATTTGCCCAGTTCATAGAAAAGGCACTAGTAATATTTGTAAGAATTATCTCATTATCATACATACATATGTACATACATGAAAGTATTTACCACGTGAATGAGCTTGGGAGCTGATCCTGTCTTGGTTGAACCTTTGGATAACTGCAGTCACTGTCTGTTGACCTTGATCGCAGAGTTGTGAGTTGGAAGATTTGGCTAAACCACACCTGGACTCCTGACCCAAAGATGCTGTGAGATAATAAATGGGTATTGTTTTAAGCTGCTAAGTTATGAGGTAATTGTCACATAGCAATAAACAACAAATATACCACCTAAGATTTTGGATAAGCATAACTTAGGTGAGGGCTAAGTCAATGATAGTGAAGATATTTCTGTTGATACTAAGCATATTCACCTTCAAAGTATCCTCCCCCATCTCCCACCCACACCTGCCACCTGCCCAGGAGTACACATGGCCACATGGCTCATGATAGGTTGCTATGCCAAATCTGTTTACTTAGAATGAAGAAGCAAAGTGATGGTTAAAATTTTTGTTTTTGAAGATCCTTTTGGTTATACATTCATTTTAAGCTTTTTTTCGTTTGTTTGTTTTGGTAAGAAATTAGGCCCAATCATCACTGCAAATGGTATCCAAAGCTGACAATGAATCAGTTAAGCCATATTTACTAGCCCATTTAGAGACACCAGGTCAAATAAACCATTAATATGAATGAGCCCTGCAATGATAGAAAAAAATACAAGTTAAATCATGACCGCTCCTGCTTAAAGAACCTCTTTTTTTTTTTTTTTTTTTGTTCACACATCCAAATATGATAAATACTTCTTGGCACTTTTCCTGCTTAAGGCTTAAGATGGTCAGCGATCCTGAGGCTGTGATAATAGTCACACTGTTTATTTATTACTCTTTAGACTCAGATGGCAGTTCCAGGCCTCAGAGCTCTAGAAAAATGAGTATGGACATCTGGCCAGAAAATGACTCTCGTGTCATTATAAAGCTGGCTAGTTCTGGCATCTGCCTTTTTTTCTTTTTCTTTTTTTTTCTTTTTCTCTTTCTTTCTTTCTTTTCTTTTTCTTTCTTTCTTTTTTTTTTTTTGTGAGCATAAATGATGTTCTTTTTCCTTCTAGGGGGTGAGAAGACTGACATCCTACTCCATATAGAAAACTTAGTCTAGAACATTGTTGTCCAATAGAAATATAATGCAAGCCACAAATGCTATCCCCGTATGTCATACTAAATTTTCTGGTAGCTACATTAAAAAAGTAAAAAGAAGCAGTTGAAATGAATATTAATAGTATATTTTACTTAACTGTACATATCCAATGTTTTATCACTTCAGCCTACAATCAATATAAAAAATCATTAATGGGGGATCCCTGGGTGGCGCAGCGGTTCCGCGCCTGCCTTTGGCCCAGGGCGTGATCCTGGAGACCCGGGATCGAGTCCCATATCGGGCTCCCGGTGCATGGAGCCTGCTTCTCCCTCTGCCTGTGTCTCTGCCTCTCTCTCTCTCTCTGTGACTATCATAAATAAATAATAATAAAAAAATATTTTTTTAAAAAATCATTAATGAGATAGTTTACATTCCTAAATCTTCAAAGTCCAGTGTGGACTTCTATTGTATTCACAGCACGTTTTAATTCACACTACAAATGTTGCAGATGCTCCACAATCACATATGGTTGATGGCTACTGTACTGGACCAGCCAGATCTAGAATGTGTGCAGAGCAGCCTATGCCTCTGGGCTGCTTAGAGCTTACCTGCATGCCATTCTTTGGTGTCCTAAGGAAATTTCATGTTCTTTCTGCCCCACAGCCTTCTTGCTCTGTGTCCTATGTCAGCTCTTTGAAAGTTTTGACTTTCTCATACTGTATAATTTGGCCACACTTGGGGATGATAATTCAACAGCGGCTTCTTGGGATGTTCCTCTAAAGCTCTCTTCTGAAACAGGAAACATAATAGGATATACGTTATGGCAACATTCAAACTGTTCATCAATTATCCATTACATCTGCCATCTCCCTTCTGCCAATCGAGGTAACTATGTTATTACAAAAAAAAAATCTTATTTTAATTATAATCCAATCAGAAGATGCATCCATTATGTAGAGTGCTTTGGCATGTTGTAAGGATTTAATTTTTACCCAGATAGCAGAGCAAATGCTGCAGAGACAAAAGGGTTTGTTCATGTCTTCATGAATTCAGTCATTAAAAAAATAGAGTGCACGCTATGTGGAGGCATGGTGTTCAGTGGGGGGCACAAGTTATACAGACCATGGCTCCAGCTCTCATGAAACTCACCCTAAAAGGGGAGAACAACGTGGACAGATGCCAGTGTGGCCGTGTGTTGCTGGGGGGGCTCTGACTGGGGGGACCAGGGAGATATTTTGGAGGAGGTGAAATTGCACTAAGTATGGAAAGCGTGGGTAGGATTTTGATGTGTCACCATGGATGAGAAAGGAGAGGCAGGGAGATTATTTCAAACAGAGACTGGCGTGATTCTGTGGTGCAGGGAGGTAAAACCACATGTTGAAAATATGCACAAGGATACATCTTTTTCACAGGTGAAATGGAGAGGGGGTCTGAGGACCCTGTGGTCAGTGAGTATGTACAACTAAATGTGCTGGATTGTGGTTGGATTTTTGTGCTGGATAGTAGACTGTATCTCATTTCTGGGCTGGGCGGAGCCATGGAAGATTCTAAGGGCTGTAAGAGGATCATAGCTGTGTTTTCGGGACAGACCTGACATGTGTGTGCATTTGTGTGCTGAAGTCTGGGGGAAAGTGGGGGGAGGGCTCTGAACACTTTGTCTCTCATGGGAACAAAACATATTAAAGTAATGGGTTTATGCATTTTTTGACCTTTAAAAAATGGTGTTTTCTGCAAACTTTCTCCTCCCCACCTTACCCTTGTTAAATATTTCATCTCAACTGGAAAATACCCACAACAATGATTTTTTTTATGGTTTTAGCCTTTCAGTAATAAACCAAAACAAACAGTAGGGAGCTTAAAAGGCCTTTCAGCTGAGAAAGATGAAAGCAGATGCCTCTGGTTTAGATTATTGTTAGAAAGTGCAAGGGTCCGTTTCTTCTGGAAATCCTGTGAGGAGGAGAGAGCAGGAGGAAGAGCTGCTGCCATGACCACCCTATCTCTGACCTGACATTTTGGTAGCATTTCTTACTTGCCCAGGGTTTATATGTGCACCCCAGAATCTCATTATCTGAAGCACAATCCTGCTTTCCCTCCCTGTAGCTAGAACCCACTTGTTTCTTGATGTGTAGGGAAAACCCCAGTGAGAACGATGTAGAAATTGGGACTCATTTTTCACAAAACTATTGAGAAAACAGAGATGTCTTTATGACTTAATGCCCTAGGTACAGCCACAAAGTTACCTTCAGGCTGGAGGGATGGTTTCTTACTGCAGCTCTTTGTCCAGACCATTGATCTAAGATGCTTCTTGTCACTATGACCTTGAATTGCTCAGGGGTCTCATTTATAGCAACAGGCAAGCACATACTCCTTGTCTGCTTACGCAATTCCGTCCCATGAGTCTTTGCTCCCTCCATTCCTCTCCTCCACCATAGCCTGCCCATTCATTTGTTTAGCCAAGATTTAATGAGAACCCACTGAGTGCAAGAGCTCAAGGATTCAGGGATGAATAAAACGTGGTCTTTCATGGGTTCCTGGGTAAGTACAAAGGTGTTAAAATAACTCATGGCAAGTGCCATGATTGGCAGCATATTCAAGGCTGCATGGGCGCTCAGCCTGGCCTGCAAGGTCAGGGAGGTCTCAGAAGAGAGGTTCTTCTCAATTAATAACCCAGGAGCTGACCCCCCACATTCAGCACATCTCCCCTGACTCGGTGTCTCCTTCCTCTGAGTATTGCCACTTGCCACATGCTTCTCAGTGTTACAGTTACATTTTAGACTCTTGCCTATCTCTTTTTTTGGAACAAACAAACAAAGTAATGTATTTATGTATATTTTGACTTTTTAAAGAAGAACAATTTTGACAAATTCCATATCGCTCGTCTTCATTAAATATTCTATATCACCTGAAGAGCACCTAATATCACTTTGTGGGGGTTCATTAAGACTGGGTCAGGTTAAATGAATTCATTTTTTCATTTAATAACCACATTTTAAGCACCTCTGCATCTTGTGATGTTTAAAGTGTGAACAAAGCAAATCATAATCATTGTAAAGCTTAAATGGTAGTGGTAGTATAAAACAGTAGATAAAAACAAAACAGCATAAAACCTGAAGAGAAGTACTATGAAACAAAATAATGAAAAATAAAGCTTTCAGGAGGTGGGCCTATGATATTTCTTCACTCACACTATACCCATTTTTGTCATTGTCTACATTGGTTACTTCCATGGTCTGTAGGGAAGATTTGGTGCTGATGGATGAAACACGTGCACTTATAGGAAGGGCTCTATTGGGGGTGGGTAGTGGTCACAGGCTCGGATCCGCTCACGGAGGCTTACTGAATTGACATCAACTCTCAAGGATGTTCTAAAGCAGGGATCTAGGCTCCAGAGCCCCGTGAGGGTTCCTGGGGGTATAAGCCACATTTTCTCAGGTCCCCTCTTCTTTCCCTACAATGTTCTAGGACATCCCCATGCTTGCCCTTCACTTTCCTTGTAGATACAGCACCCATGGGATGAGATTGGGCTTATTAGAGACTCCAACCAAAAAAAGTTAGCAAAATGAGTTTTAAATTCTGACAACTTTCTAAAGAATTGTAAAGGAAAAGTACAAACTAACTGCTTTGAAAGAGGGCATATTTGAGTTCCGGGAGAGAGGGACTTAGTGCAGGATGCTAAAGCAACACTCAGGCATCCTGGTGATGACCATATCCTGGTTTCAAATGGATTTCTCCCCCTTTCCCTAGGGGAAGCAGGGCAGGCAGGCAGAAAGGGCTGGACAGGAACCTTTACAGTGAGGACTGTTTGCCATTTGCTTGCTATAGTTGGTACGAAGGACCAGCAGGATAACATAACCATACTGAAGCAATATATAAGCCTGTGTATCTGGTGGGAGAATTTTTTTTCCAGTTTTATTAAGATATAATTGACAGATAGCATTGTATTAGTTTCAGGTGTACAACAGTGATTTAATATTTGTATATATCACAAAATGATCACCACAGTAAGTCTAGTTGATGTGGTCACCATACATAGTTACAGATAATTTTTTGGGGGATGAGAACTTTTAAGGTCTACTCTCTCAGCAACCTTCAAATATATGAAACAGTAAACTGTAGTTGCCATGCTGCATATTATATTCCCAGAACTTATTTATCTTAGAGCTGGAAGTTTGTACATTTGGCTATCTTCATCCATTTGAAGCTTATTTAAAATGAATCTCAAAATGTCCCTTGTCCCCTTTAATAGAGCTCAAAAGCATTAGCAGTAAGATATGAAGCTTGAGGAAATAGCAGAAATGAAGAGATATCCCCCAGCAGAGGCTGTAAGAGAGCAAGGCGCTGCCTATGGGTTTTTGGGACTGTTCTCAGGACCCCAGCCAGAGTCCTCCTGGACAAGGCCCAGATGGAGTGGCCTGACCAGCTGGCCCAGCAGTTAGCCTTTCTTGTGTGTTAGATGTGAGATGTGTGCAGTGAACCATCTGACAACCAACCAAGATGCTTTAATTGGTGCCTGCTGGGTGCCTTGCCCATGCAAGATTACCACAGGGCTAAATAGTTCAACGGCATAGACGAGGACACTACAGTGAATGCAGGTGATGCAGCCCAGAGAGCTTGCTGGTGGCTGTGCACCGGCAGCCAACCCTAGCCAGTGTTTCTCACCCTTTGGTATAAATAAACATTCCATAGGTTCTTGTTAGGACAGATTCCTGGATCCCTTGTTGGGAGATTCTGGCTTATTGGGGTTTGGTTGGAGTCTAGAAATCTAGATTTTTGGCAAAAACATTCTATTTTAGATGATACAAGTATGAGAAGCCCTGCCCTCATGCAGCTCAGCCCAATCTTATGATGATTTTTTTAATATACCAGGAACTTCATTTTTTTAAACCACTTTATTGAGATATGATTGACATGTGAAAAGCTGTGCATATTTCCCATATATAACTCCACGAGTTTGGGGATACATACGCACCTGTGAAGCCATCATCATAATCATGACCATAAACATATCATCACCTCTCAGAGTTCCCATCTACCCCTATTATTGTTATTAATTATTATTATGACTTTGTGATAAGAACATTTAGCATAAGATCTACTCTCTTGGCAAATTTTAAGTACAAGTGATATAGCATTGTTAGCTATGGCGCTGTGCTGCATAGGAAATCTTCAGAACTTACTTGTTTTACACAATTGTAACTTTGCACCCTAACTATGATCTCTTCATTTCAATCTCCTCCTGGCCTCTGGCAACTTCCATCCTACTTTCTCTGCTTCTATGAGTTTGATTATTTTAGATTCCACATATACTTGAGATCATACAGTATTTGTCGTTCTGTGTCTGGCTTATGTCATTCAGTATAATGCCTTCTAGGTTCATCCATGTTGTTGCAAACAGCAGGATTTTTTTTCTTTTCTGAGGCAGTCCGGTCTTGAGTGGTAGTACATGGTGTAGAGTCTCAGAAGCCGGGCTACTGGAGCCAGTTTTTTAGAGCCTAGCTTTTCTCTAGGCTAATTACCTCTGCCTCCTACCATGCCAAGGTAGCTCAAGGCATTGGGAGAAGGAGGCCTCTGGAAGGTGTTTTCTCCCACCCAATACAGAAAAGCAAAGGCCACTCAGAGGAGAAAGAGGATGTATTTACTGTAATATCACAGCCATTATTACTGCTACTACTAATATTTAAAATTGTGATTGTTTACTGAGAGCTACTGTGTGTCATACACTCATCTAAATTCTTTGCTCATTCCCTTATTTTATTCTGAAAACCAATCTCTGAGGTCTGTACTATTATTATCCTCGTTTTACAGGTGTGGAAACTGAGGGAAAGAGGTTTACGTAACTTGTCTGGGGTCACACAACTGGTAAGAAAAATTCATGGCCAAGGAATCCCAGTGTGAAGGCCTCCTAGAACACTGACATGGTGCAGGACTGGAATAAGAGAATAGTTTTCACTTCTGGGCTTTAGTTTTCTTGCCTATCAAATAAGGGTTTTGGATTATATGACTTATAAGCAGGGCTGGCTTTGTGGGTGTGTAACCTGTAGAGTTAAACAGGGCCCCAGGATCAGAAGGTCTCAGGCATGGTTCCATGATGTGCTGTTGCTGTCTTGAAATCGCTAATAATTTTTGAACAAGGAGCCCCATATTTTCATTATTCATAAGACCCCGCAAAATAGGAGGCAGATCTTGTCTCCCAAGGGTTCTTCTTTTCGTTACACTTTCCCAGCTTCTGGATAGATCCTTAACAATTCCCTCTGCATCACTGGCCATTGAAGTGCCAGTTGGCAGTGGCAAAGGGGCAGAGCGGACCTGGACCTTACAGTGAGAGGAGCTTCTGGGCTGGCGACATGTGCCTAGGACACGTCTGCAAATGCTGAGAAGCACCTGGTGGAGGAGAGCGCATGGAAAACGCTCAGTGGCTGGGGGTGCTATGCCATGTGCTACTGGCTCTTGAAAACAGTCACAGTGCCAGCCAACGTGGGGGCTTGTGAGCTTTATTGCTACGTTGCCGATCTATAGTACTTTAGCAATCCCTCCACGCAGAAGGTGGAGGGGGACTCAAGGAGAAGAGTTTTCCCTGAGCGGCTTTTTGGGCCTTTGCTGGCCGCCCCTTACCCATTCCTTGGCAGTGGTCCACCCCCACACTTATTCACCAGCAACCCTGCCCCCATCATTCCTGAGTCCCAGGAGTTTGTGTGTAATGCTTGGAACACGCTTTTCCAAATGCTGGTTCCTTCCTGACAATGTAGCGTTACTATACACGCAGTGCACAAATTTCATTACACTTGCTGCCTGAAAGGTTTGGCTCAGGAACAAGGGAAGGAAATGTTTATCGAGTGCTTATCATGTGACCTTCTTATTTTCTCTCAGTTCTTCCCTCAGTTCTTCCTCTGAGTAAAGTCCTAGTCCCACTTACGTTCTAAAAAAAAAAAAAATTAAAAGGGTGCTTAGCGGGGTTAATGACTTAGATTCTTATCAGCACTGAAACAAAAAATTCAGACACAGACAATCCATCCAAAGCATAGCATAAAAGGTTCATTCTTCACACCTTGGTGCTTATAGGCAGAACAATAAACTATGAGGGAGGCATCTGCGTGTTCCTGTGTGTGAGTGTGGGGTGTGTGGATGTGAATGGGGTATGTATGTATGTGTGCGCACGTGTATGTGTGAGTGTGGAGCATGTGTATGCATGTGTGTGTGTTGGGGGGATGTGTGTGCATGTGTATGCGTGAGGGTGGAGCTTGTGTATGCATGTGTGTGTGTTGGGGGGATGTATGTACATGTGTATGTGTGAGTGTGGGCTGTGTGTATATGCATGTCAGTGGTGTATATGTATGCATGTGCATGTATATGTGCAAGTGTGGGGTGTGTATGCCTGTGTGTGCATTTGTGTGCATGTGTAGGTGTGTGGGATGTGTGTGCATGTGTATGTGTGAGGGTGGGCTGTGTGTATATGTATGTCAATGGTGTATATGTATGCATGTGCATGTATATGTGCAAGTGTGGGGTGTGTATGTCTGTGTGTGCATGTGTGCACATGTGTAGGTGTGTGGGATGTGTGTGCATGTGTATGTGTGAATGTGAGGTGTGTGTGCATACGTACGTGTGAGGGCAAGGGATGCAGAGAAAGGTAGGACAAGTTCTCTTGCCCTAAATAGGCCTTCTTCTCACTCCATCCTTTTTCTCCCCTTCCAACTTCTAGATCTTTTACAAATTATATTTGAACAGTCCTCCTCATCAAAGCCTTGCCATTGCTTCCTCCTAGATACCTGCCCACCTTGGTTTAGGGCAGATGTCTGCCTTTGTGCCCTTGGGCACTCATCCCCAGCCTTTACCTGCTTATATCTCCCTGCATTGTGATTGTGTATGCACTCATATGGAGCCCCATCAGGTCTGATCTCCACCTGGGCTGGCAGTGGGACTATCTTGTTCTCTGTTGCAGCCCCGGCGAGGATTGATAAATATTTATTAAAAGAATGAATAGACAGCATGGAGAGGAGGCACAAATGGCAGTGATGAGCCCTGGCATCTCAGGTATAAAGACAGATGCCTGGCATGGGGCACAGTGGAGGCAGCTCCATCTGCAGGGCCTGGCCTGGAAAGGCTCCTCTAAGTCTTTATTTCTTGAGCACTCACCAGTGCTCCATGCAAAGGGCTTTGCTTGCATCATCCTTGTTCATCCTTATAGCAACTGGATAAAGTCGGCCCTGATTAAGGTTTAATGGGGAAGGCAACTGAACCTTGAGAGGTTGGTCAGACATAGAAGACAGAGAATCACTTCTCATTCATAGAGAACATATTGAACTCTGTTGAAATTTCTGAATTTCAGATGTGGAGACAGGTTGGGTGAGTGTGTCTATAGCTAGAGGAAAATGGACAGTTGTTGAGTGAAATGGGGTGATATGCTGAACTTTACCTGTGCTCCCAGGGACAGTGGCTGTTAGATAATCTCCTCACTCTTCTCTGTTCTAAGAAAAACTAACTACAAAACCCCTGTAATCTCAAATATTGCTGGATAGACCCATCTCCATTCTTCATGACTACCATAAGACTGACCTACAACTGCCTTGTTCACCTGCCTCTATAAAACTCTAGTCCTGTTCCTTTATCCTTGATTTGTTCCTCATTCATAAATGAGTTTCCTAAGGCAGTAGCCTAAATCACATCATCTCCTTAGTTGTCTGGTATATTCTGTCTTGCACCAGGGCTGCAGCTGACAAAAGATAGGGGGACCTGATCATGGGGGCTGTGTCAGCCATGGAAGGGGTGTCAACACGATCCTGCAGGCACAGGAAGTCAATGATGTGGCTGAAGGATTTTTTTAAAAGATTTTATTTATTTAAAAAAAAGATTTTATTTATTTATGAGAAAGAGAGAGAGAGAGAGAGAGAGGCAGAGACACAGGCAGAGGGAGAAGCAGGCTCCATGCATGGAGCCTGATGTGGGACTTGATCCCAGGACTCCAGGATCACGCGCTAGACGGAAGGCAGGTGCTAAACCGCTGAACCACCCAGGGATCCCCCAAGGGACTGAAGGATTTTTAACAGAGGACTGGCAAAGCCAGATACATGTTACAGAAAGGTCATTCTGATTTGTGTATGTGAGAAGGATTGGAGGGATAATTCCCTGAACACAAAGAAATTTCAGATTCTGATAAGAAAAGATGGGGCTCTGAGCTGGGGTAGGGTCAGTGGTGGGTATATCAAGGATGGTATCCTTTGGGACATACATAGTATCTGGATGTGAGGCCAGAGAAAGACACTGTCAGCTATCAGGAGAAAGGCTGTCTTCCTTCTGGATTGGTGAACAGCACAGAGGGCCACAGAGCCACAGGCAGGCCTACTGCATAGGGAAGGTGAAAGCAGGTTCTGATGGCACCATCAGAAACAGAACTCGGAAGCACATGCCTGCAGGGCTCCCCAAATGTCCTTATAAATGGATATTGAGGTGGGGGCTGCTGAAGACATATATACCCTACCTCTGTCTAATTTGGCTTAGTTTAGTAAAGTCTAATCTAGTTTAGCCTAATTTAGTCTATTTTTCCCCCAAACTACCATCCTACTTCTGTCAGAGAAGAGATCTCCTAGCATCATGATCTCAGCCTGAATCACTTCGTGGAGGGCTGCCAGGGAAATGGAAGAGGTGGACATCTAGGCGCTCAGACAGACGGCATTATTGCTCTCATTGGCTCCATCCTCTGCTCCATGGTTGGTTAGGAATAGTCGGGTCCATGGGAGATCTAGGTTCTGGGCCCGCTCAGCCTCTCATTTGAAAATCAACACTAAGGAAAGGTAGATATTTTATGGCAGCCAAGGGGAGAGTTGTTTCTGTGGTAGGTGCCACACTTGAAGGCAGTGGATGACTCAGGTGCTAATTCCTCAGGGAGGAAGACACCATTGTTATGTGTCTTCAGAAGCCTGTGCTCAGGCTGGAGCTGTGAATTGTAGACAGCCTGGTGAAACATTCTTCTCGGTTGTTCTCAAGATATCTGTGGGTTTTTTAAAGTGTTTTTCACACATTAATACCATTTTCAGGCTTTTTTTTTCCGGTCTTTGATTGCCTGAAAGCTTAATGTAGATGTAAGCACTTCCCTGGATTCTCAGTGAGAAATGTTACATTAACGTAATTACAGCAATGATGATTCATATTGTCCCAGTGTCATAAATCTGGGCCTACAGAAAACTCTTCACGTAGAGCTCTGACTTTGTCTCTTTGCTCAGAAAGTGACATCTGCCCTCTGTGCAATGGCTGCCTGGGGATGCATCGAGCCTGGGCTATCCCTGGGGACCCCCTTCCACATCAATGCCCTCAGGATGGCTCATATGCTGCGACCTTTCAAGGTGCTTCTGGGCCCCACTTCGGTCCTGGTATCTGGGCCAGAGAACCAACTGTTTGCTCTATATCACCACCTGGATTTTCCATAGAAAACCACAAGCCCCACATGTCTCAGTGTGGAAATAGTCATCTTTCCGACCCATCCATCCCCCTCCCGCCAGACTGCAGTTGTTCAACCATCAGAAGGGAAGCTTTGAGACAGATGTTGAGAGGAAATAATGCTAAACTTAAAGGATGAAGAAGTGTTAGCTAACTCTGAAGAATGTGGTTGGGCCTGAGGAACGGGTCAGAAGATGGGCAAAGACTTCTTCCTGTCTGCTGAGTGGATGGCCAGGCTAGGCTGCAGGATGGCTCCAGGCCGCCTCCTACTTGAACAGTGGATATATAGCCTTTAACACACTAGCACTGGGGTGTTACATGGGCTCCCATCACTCCCTGTCCCTGGTTCCCTTTACTCTCTTCAAATTCATTCTTAAATGGAAGTTTTAAAATAAAAATCTCAAAGTCCTGATGGTCCATTAACAAACTGCACAGTCTTTAAAATACTCTTCTATAAATAACCATAGAATGGCGACTTTCCTAAAGCAATACCTATGTCTCTGGCCTAGTCCCATAGACCAATAGCCCTCCTTTAGAGGGGTGGGGGCTTTTTGTAACTGTGAGATGCAGGGAAGAAAGGGATATTGCGAGGCTGGGGAGCAAGTGAGGTGATTCACAAAGGGATTGTTTTTATTTAGCAATTCTTCTTTCTTGCATGACTTTGGTTTGGGATTGAGGATCCATGTGTTGGTCCATGGTAGGGGGGCTGGCAGCAGCTACTCTAGGATTTATTTGCTGTTCAGTGAGGCCAGTGAGGACAGTAGCTCCTGCCATCTTAGAGGAGGTGAAACTTGCTTGGTGGGGATGGTGAGTGGGGGAATTTGGTAAGGGAGTTGAGATTTGTGTGTAAAAAAAGGATTGCTTCTTAAATGTGGATAAAACATATTTATGGTCAGTTTTCTGTTTTTTACATTTTCCCAAAGTGACTGTGATCAGTTGAATGATGACAAGTTTCCCATGCCATGTAAATATGTTCCCGTGGCTAGAGCTCAGTAAATGAGGTGTTCTTTCCTTTCATTTTTTTAAAAATAATTTTTTAAAGAATTTATTTATTTGACAGAGAGAGAAAGAGAGAGAATGAGCAGGGGGAGGGGCAGAGGGAGAAGGAGAAGCAGACTCCCTGCTGAGCAGGGAACCTGATGTGGGACTCCATCCCAGAAGCCTGGGGTCCAACTGAGCCACCCAGCCAACCAACTGAGTTCTTTCCTTTCATATGTTATAAATCTATACTAAAACCTCAGTGGCTAGTGGCCAGGAGATTGTGGGACAGAAGTAAAGGTGGTGGTAGAGGTGTGTGTGTGTGTGTGTGTGTGTGGGGGGGGGGGGGTTGGTTGGACATGCGTGTGTATCAGTGTAGAAATATGAGCTGTGTTTCTATGAGAGAATAATACATTTGCAAGGTGTTTTGCAAGTGAAGGCCCATTTCTTTATAAAAATAGAATTGCTTTTCTAAGACAGATGTGCTGAGTAAGTGGAAGGACGGCTCTGAGTTTTAGAAGGAGCTTTCCAGAAATTGGTGCAAGGAGCTTGCTAATGGTACTGGGAGATAGAAGGGGAGAGGCACAGGCCACGCTGTGTTTTGCATTTCAATCTCTGTGGATCCTCTCTCCCTGCCTATGCATATTTAAAATTCCTTTCAATATATAAATAGGATAATTCTCTCTCCTCATCCCCACCAGAGTTCATTTAACAGGCACAAAAAGAATTGCACATCCAGGCCTGTCTTTTCCTGCTTCCTGTTTTTACTATTTATTGGTTTTTCTCATCTTTTTCTCCCCTCCCACATAGCTCTCCTTAGATTAAACTGTGTTTCCAGATTGACTGGAGGGAGAAATGCAGCTCCTTATACACAAGGCTGAGCCCCAGGGAGGTGATCCTAGGCTTGCCCTGTTCAGACCTTCCCAAACTCCGCTTTGAATAGACAGCCCTGGGCCTTAGATACTCTATCGGCTTTTGCCCTTCCCTTAATGCCACCTTTTGCCTGTTTTGAAAACAATTACCCATTTTGCCTTATGAATGAGCCTGGGTACTTCCCAATGTCCCAGAAGCTCAAGTGAAAGACAGGATTCTTGATGGGGAAGGCTATAGGCAAGGATGTGAGTCAGGATCTGGGTAAAGGTGCCTGTGACAATAGCCAATCAAACTCTTATTCTTAGAAAAAAGCTCAAGGAAGCTCTGGTGGAGACTAATGGTCTTGCTTCATGTGGCTAATGTGAATAGTGCGGTCATTTTGGAAGAAGTTAGACCATGCATTCCAAACATTGAACAGATTTCAAAATACCAGTTAGTGAGGCCTCTAGGACGTGTGTTCTTAGAAAGAACACATCATTTTGCATTCAGTGGAGAGAACGCTGAATTGGGAATCAGGAGTCTTGAGTTCTAGGCCTGCCTCTGCTAGTGTGAAGCTCACATTCACTCCCCATCTCTGGATCTCACTTAATGCATCTGTGAAAGGAGAAAGGTGGTTTTATTCATTTGCAGTGACTTTTCCAATTACAACAAAATGATTGGCTTTTGTATAACCTTGGATCATATGTGGTGGCCAAAATATGTGTAGTGAGGCATAGAATGAAGCACTGACTGGTCTGGCATCTGTGATGTAGGGACGGTATTAAGGACAGGAGGAGCTTTTCTTTGAAGGTGCTCTGAGCTTGACTCTGGGACTCATTAGGATCACCTTGCATGGGTTGAGCTCCTATTGAATATCGGATAGAATCCAGAAGCGTGTGACCATGGGAAAATGTCACTGCTGTATGACTCAGCACAGAACCCAGGGAAACTTTATAGCAATTTCTGTCAATTAAAAGTAAGGTGACCTGCATATGTGACCTTGTAAGGTGACCTGCATATGTGACCTTGAAGAACTTTAAAGTAAGGCAGGTGGCATATTTTTTTCAGAATTACTCCAGGTTTCCTTTCTCTCTTTCTATCTATTGCTAATTAATACCGTTTGTAATTCCTTTTTAAAAAAATTGTTCAATTTATTTAAACTAAAATAAAAGTGGTTCACCCATTTCTTCTAACCCTCCCCGCCGCCTCTTCCCCTTATAACCACCAACCTGTTCTCTGTGTGTATGAACATTTTTTTTTTTATTCCACATATAAGAGAGATCATATGGTATTTGGTATTTGTCTTTTTCTGTCTGACTTATTTCACTTAGTAAGTTTCATCCATGTTGTCATCAATGGCAGGATTTCCTTCTTTTTTATGGCTGAATAAATTCCTTTGTATGTATGTACCATGATTTCTTTATCCTTTCATCGATCAATAGACACTTAGATTGTTCCCATATCTTGGCTATTGTCTGATGCTGCAGTGAACATGAGTGTGTGTGTGTGTAAATATATATATATATATATATTTATATATATATACATATATTTATTTATTTATGTATTTATTTATTTATTTTGCATTAGTGTTTTTTGTTTTCTTTGGATAAATACCCAGATGTTGGATTACTAGTTCATATAGTATTTCTATTTTTAAGTTTTTGAGGAAACTCCATCCTGTTTTCCACAATGGCCACACCATTTACATTCCTACCGACCATGCACGAGGGTCTCTCTTCCTCCACATCTTCATCAACACCTGCTATCTCCTGTCTTCTTGACAGTAGCCATTCTGACAAGTGTAAGGTGAAGAATAAGATATTTCCATGAGGTTAATTTGGGATATAGCCCACCTCTCACTCTAATCTGCCTCTGAGGTGGCTGTTGATTCAGATTGCTGCTGCCAAGATCAGGAGGCAGGAGGAGAGACTTCTGGGCCAGACAGAGTTGGGAACACAAATGCAGTACATGAAGATTGCAGCTGATGTCTCCACTTGGCAAACAGTCGGCATATTTGGTTTCCTGTTCATATACTCTGCTGTCAAATAATCTATTTTAGAAAACTGATCTCTGCAGGCCAGGCTGTCCTTGGAGGCCTGAAGCATGTGTGAGCAGCGTCAAGTTCTAGCCTCAAGAAAAAAACAAGGACTTTCCTTACAGGCCAAATCAAGGGTACTCTGCATTGCTCTGTGAAACACTGAGGGATAGCTGGGCACAAGCTCTGGGTTTCCACTCCTCACATGGCTCACTTGATTTGTAGGAGAACCACTGCTTCATGGTTCTCATTTAGGATCTGTGACCAGTAATTTTTTTTAAAAGATTTTATTTATTTATTGGAGAGAGAACAAGAGTGAGAGCAAGAGAACACGGAGAGAATGGGAGAAGCAGGCCTCCTGCTGAGCAGCGCCTGATGCTGTGCTTGGTCCCAGGACCCTGGGATCATGACCTGAGTCAAAGGCAGATACTTAACTGAGTTACCCAGGTGCCCCGACCTTACACATCCTAAACTGGATGAGGACTGCGTTCTCTACCCACGATTTGTTGGAGTTCAAACAAAACTTTGCCCAAAGTCATTATGTAGGCCCTTGATAGTTTCTTGTTCCTTTAATTTGCAAACACCTCAATGGTAGAAAATTTCCCAATAGCATGTATGTGCAGAATGGGTCGGAGCAGGGAGCACCACAGGAGACTACTGGGACACAGCCCTGAACATTCAGCAAGGCTCACACGTTGCTCATCGGTTCCAACACCTCCCCTTTCTGCATCTCAGCCTCAGCAAAGTTAGCGATAGCCAGAGGCCAGGTGCCTTCACGGTCTCTTTAGAATCTCCAAAATCATGAAAATGGTATCTGCAAATACCGAAAATCTCTTGAATAGCAAACATGGGGTTGATTCTGGTTGCTGATCTTTTGACAATCACACATTTTCTCTTTTTGTCTTTGTTGTTGTTGCTTGCTTGCTTGTTTTAGGAGCTACAGAGAGTAGTGAAAAGCATGGGCTCTCGAACTACACTGCATGGGATCTAATGCCAGCTCTGGCACTTCCTACCTGTGTAATCTTGGGCAAATTCCTTAGCCTTTCTGTGCCTCAGTTTCTGTATGTGTGAAATGTGGACAATAGTAGGGTTGTTGTAAGGATTAAATGAGTTCATGTACTAACAGCACTTAGGACTGTGCCTGACAGCAGAAGCACAGTATAAGTGTTAGCTCTTCTTATTGGAAGTCACCACTGCTGTTACAGTTGACATCTGGAAGGTGTGCTGAATAGCATGTCCTGCATGAAAATATGATAATGGCTCTTGTGTTTGCAACTAGTATCTATTAATTAAGAAACCGTCATTTGTGCTCTGTAATTATATTTATTAAACCCTAACTCCTATCATAACAATAATTAGTTCTTGCTAATTAAATTTATCAAATTCCCCCTGGATTCATATCTTAGGTAAATATTTAGTAGCCCTACACTAATTATTTTAATCAACATGGAGTGTATTTCAAATGACTACAAATAGTTCTAACTAATTAAACTGAGTACAAAATAATATCTTATGTAATAAATTTGCAGGTGCTAAAAAGAGTGGGAATGAGCCACAGGATAATGTCTCAGCGACCTAACCACCTGACTTAGTGATTACAGCATTTCCAAAGCTCAGCTAGGGGAAGTAGCCGGAGAAGGTTTATTGTTTCTGTCCTGATTTGTTTTTTGCTGCCAATGTTTTGCGGATGGAACAGGCTCTGTGTGTGATTCAAGAACATGCCATATGATTTAAAATTGGACCCGCTGACACTACTAATTAATGCGGAAGCAAGAAGCCAGCAGCTGCGGCAGTACGATGAAACCCTGCTTCAAAGAGCCTGCGAGAAGAAAGGCAGACTCTCTGACGTTCCTCATTCTGCAGGCCTGGTTTCCTCATCCTCAAACCATGCTCTCAGATCTACCTTATGCTGGGAAGTCCTCCAGCACATCCCCCACCTCCCCCTCTTCCCTGTCCCCCACCACGCCCCCGCTCCTAGCTCCTAGCTCCTTCATAACAAAGAAGATAAATCCTTGAATTACCGTTCGCTGATTGGCATCCTGTTGCTAGGAAACTGTGAAATGAATGTATCATATTTCATAATAAAAATGCCACTGACCTATCCTTGGAAAGACGTGTACAATGAGTTGAGGCACCTTGTGGAACAGGCCTGCACTGACCTCCCACCGGTCCTCTCCTCTGTGCCCTTGTGGGGTCATTGTGAGATGACTGGTTCTCCGTCATAGTGGTCACTCCCTGGCCACGCACAGGGCTGACTGTCATCTGACTTAGGGCTCTGTGCGAGGCTAAGGTTGAGAGAGTGGCCATCTATGGCCAGAATAGGGGGCCCAGTCCATAGTCAGGATTGGCAGGATATTCGGTTCACAACTGAGTTTTAATACTCAGTTTAGGATTGGGATTAGGGTTTAGGTTGTTGTGAAGTCCTATTAGGGAGAGAAAAGAAGGAAATGATCATTATAGTATTGGCAGTTGAATTATAATAAAAATGATTGACCCCAAGAATAAAAATGGTAAGTTCGAGTATCAAACAATCCATGTAGAAAACTAAATCTTTCAAAACTGTCTCCAGTTTTTTCTTGTAAGTGACAAGTGAATTATCATAAGCAGCCAGCAGTGGATGCTCAGGGCTTGGTGTTCGGGATTGCTCCAGGCTCTCCTGACCTTCCAGTTTCATCAACTGGCCTGTGAGGAGGGGGCTTCCTTGCAGCTTACATGTTACATTCTATTTTTGTGGAGAGGTGTCTTGAGTGGGCATGGGAGGGATCACGGGAGACACATCTGACAGTGGATCTGCACTTAGGCCTCTCGGAAAAGTGCACAGGCACATGAGAGTTATAGAAAATGCCCGCACTTTATCTCCCCCTCTCATTAAGCTGCCATCTACTTTCGGAGCCGATCTATCTCTTGGTTCTGAATACCACTTCCCCCACTTCTAGCTCTCCCTGGAGTATTTGTGATCTCATGCAGCCACCTTTATGATAGATGAATCATTCCTATGGCAACCGCAGTCATCATGAATCCTCTGAGTGAGCGAGCAGGAAAAAAAAGTGCTTTTGAGAGAACAGAGATCCTAGGGGGACCTGGAGTAGTAGGGAAACTGGAGACCATTGAACCAATAGAGGTGGGACCAGATTGTGTCAGAACTAGAAAGGATGAGATGACTGAGGCCCAGAAAAGGGGCTGGTTTTGCTCAGTATCACACAGCGCTAGAACCCAGGCCTCTTTTCTCCTTGCAACATGGTGTATAAGTAAACGAGTGAGCACACAGACTTGCCATGTGTCAACTGCAGGCAAATTGGTCATATAATAGAATCTTTATGTGTTGTTTATTTGAACCCACTGAACATGAAGTTTTGTTCAGAGAAGTCTAATGATTCAGGACCAAGACCTGATCTGGACCCAAGATATGTTATCACTGTAAATCTCATTTTCTTCCATTTCTTCTCCAAAGGAAGTGCTCCCTTGTGATGGTGGTAGGGTGGGGCCCCCAGCCAATGGAGGCAGCTCTGCAGATAGCAATGAGAAAGCATCTAAGAGAGAGCACTGGGGAACCTTGCTTTGTCATTGCTGTGGTTGGCAGATAGGATTTATTTCATAGAGTCTTATAGACGGGGCTTAGCATTGCTTTAATGGAGAGAAGATCTTCCTGAGCGGGGAACTGAGATCAAGTCATCTATTCACATGGCCTTTTCCCCCTGTAACTGCCACAAGGTCATCCATGTACCTGTTGCTTACCTGTTAGTTCTGAAGAGTCATCATCAATCTCAACTCTGTGCACAAAGATGCTCCCTCATCCCATTTTTGCCCAAATATGTCCAGAGAATGTTTCTTTTAAAGAATGAAATGCCTTATTTTATGCTTTGAACAATTTTTATCCTGGATTGTGACTGAAGAATAGGAAGAAAGCTTACATCTTCTGAAAGAATCCACTACAAAAGAAGATGATGTGCATGGAAGGGAGGCATTGCAGCTGTTTCATTTCCGTGCCTTGCACAGGAGTCTCCTGAGATGGCACCCTGAAGCCTGCCAATTGTTCTTTCTCTTTAATAGATTATCCAACAGAGATCCAAAGCCCTTGGCAGACTGGGCAGAGAACCACAATGTTTGAGCACATTACTGCTCATTCTGAGAAGAGTGGAGTACAAACTGTCATTTTTCAATCCAATGTCATATGGCTGCAGTCCTGCTAATGGCACCCAGTCCTTCTACAACACTAAATAGACAAGATATTTTTTCCGTCCTGAACTTTCATCAGAATTAAACATAACTATCCATACACATCTTCCCTTTCTTCTCTTGGCTCCCATAATGATATGCTTTTCCAGATTCTTCCTCTCTGTCAGCTTTATCTTCGTTCCTTTTGTTTGGTTTTCTCGATGCTTATTCCTAACCATTTTTCTTTTTCTATATTTATTTATTAAAAAAAATTCAATGACAATCTATGCCTGCATTGTCCAGTATGGTAACCACTAGCCAAATGTGGCTGCTGAGTATTTGGAATGTAGGTATCCGAATTAGGATGTGCTAGAAATATAAAACACACAACAGATTTCAACAAACAACAAACAACAGCAAAAATGTAGTTATCCCAATAGTTTTTATATTGATTATATGTTAACATTATAATGTTCTGAATATATTAGGTTAAATAAAGTATATTATTAAAACTAACTTTACATTTCTATTGGGAAATTCTGACCTTTGCAGTGAAAGTACCCAAACTTATCTCTAGCTCAGACCTCTCCTTTAAACTCCAAACAATAAAACTCATTAACAACTTAACATTTCTGTTATGTTATCTGTCAGGCAATTCAAAATCAGCATGTCCAAAATGAAATATGAGATGTTTTTTCCTAAATATAGTCCTATTTTAGTGACTGGTCCTACCATCATTATCATTTCCCTCTTCTCTTCTCCATGTGGCTTTCTTTTCCAGAATTGCAGAAATGTAAAATGTCCAGGTGGGAAGGCTGTGTACATAACCACTACCCTATACTTGTGCCTCCTTTGCAAGATCAAGTTTTTATGTGGTCATCTGTAGTGATATTGTATAATATATTTCAAGTTTGTGGCGTATTTCTTTATAAGCCAGCCTATTCCATTTTGGGGCCTTACTGAACTAGAATCTGACTTTTATTCATCTTTCAATCCTATCTCCTGAAGCCATATGACGTAAGTTTAATTTCTCTTCCACTTGTGAGAATATCCTGGTTGCACTGGCTTTACTTGAGTTATACGTTTCTTGTTCCATCGGCATGATTTAAAGTCTTCTCATTTATTCTGGCCACTTACATTTTGAACACAGTGTAGTTTGTCTACCTATAAAGAATGCAATTGTCAAATGTTCCACCAATTTTAACAAGCTAGTCAAAGACTAGAAAGAGACTCTTACTTTAGTTGCCTCAGAATCTGTACCTCTGCTGATACCAAGTGGTATCTTGGGAGTATATGCATTTATTTGGGTGATATCAAATACAGATATTGTTTGGTTTAGACCTGATTTTGTGTAATTCCATTGTGTCTGGGTTATGTAATGTAATTAAGCCAAGCCTCTTTCATCTTCTGCTTTTATAGGTTTGTATAATATATTTCAAATTTGTGGTTATACTTATAGTTTGGCCCATTGCACCAGGAAGCCATCTAGACACTATTGATTCTGCTTCTTTCACTCACTGATTTTTTTTTTAACTTAGATCAGTATAATAAAAAAAAATGATTAGTAAACGTATATTTTTATAGAAATAAGCAAAAATGTTAAAGGATAGGATGAAATTTAGGACTCTGATGTATACTATGAAAGTCTTCTATCCAAGTAATGTTATTCTGTTAATTAGTCATCCAGATTATAGGGCATGATCATTTAATCAGCTGTAAGTTTATGTAACAATGTGGTAAATTCTTTCGTATTATCACTTCAAATATTTTTTCTCTTCTGTTTTCTCCTGGGACTATAAATACATTTCCATTACTGTCCTGCTATTCGTGGATATTCTGTTCTGTTTTTTTTTTTTTTTATTTTCTCTCTCTCTCTCTCTCTCTCTTTTTTTCTCTTTCTGTGTTTATCTTTCTGGATCATTTCTATTGGCATTTCTATCTGGATCGTTTCTCCTTTTGGGCTCACTAATGTATTCCCATGCTGTTTTCACTCCACTGAAGGGCCCACTGAAAGAATTACTCATTTCTTTTTTTTTTTTTTTAATTTATTTATGATAGTCACAGAGAGAGAGAGAGAGAGAGGCAGAGACACAGGCAGAGGGAGAAGCAGGCTCCATGCACCAGAAGCCCGACGTGGGATTCGATCCCAGGTCTCCAGGATCACACCCTGGGCCAAAGGCAGGCGCCAAACTGCTGCGCCACCCAGGGATCCCGAATTACTCATTTCTGATCTAATTTTTATCTGTAGCATTTCCATTTGATTCTTATGGTTTCCTTCTTTCTGCTGACATTCTGTATTTGTTTGTACACATTGTCAACTTTTTCCATTAGACCAGAGGTTAGCAAAATTTGTTTTTGTAAGAGGCCAGGTAATAAATATTTTAGGCTTTGTGGGCTCTCTAGTCTCTCATTACTCAGTTCTGCCATTAGCCAGCAAAACTAACCATAAATGAATGAATGTGGCTGTGTACAATAAGTTTTATTTACAAAAACAAAAAGAAAGCTGCATTTATCTTGTAGGCTATAGTTTGCTGATCCCTGCTCTACATCCTTTAAAATATTAATTACAGTTATTTTAATATCGCTGTCTGATAGTTTTAGTAATCTCTAAGTCTCATTATACTGACTATTTTATCTCTTGACAATGAGTTCTTTCCTTTTTTTTGTTTGTCTCATAATTTGTAATTAAATGTCAGAGATGGTATATTGAAGAACAGAAGAGACTGAAGTAAATACTATGTACAAAAGGAAATGGACACATCTTCTGTGGTTGATAGAATCAATCTGGTAAATATTTCAACTGGATTTTTTTTTTTTTAGGTTTTAATTTTTGTAATTGCTATACCATGGTACTTTTGGTGTAACATAGCCCTCAAAATTCTCTAGTGTGGGTTGTTTTTACTTGTGTCTTATATACAGAATGGTGCTGAGGGCTTTTTCTTAGTGTTCTTGATATGCCCTTAGCTTTCAGTAGTGTTAATAAAAACACACAACAAGGGGGTGTTTCTCCTTCTCTTACCCAGATAGGAGAATTCTATTGCTTTTTACTTTGGGTTAGACCTATGGTATAGATGGGAGGAGGAGAGTTCCTTTATGTGACAATACTTGAATTAGGTCATATCTCAGTATCTCTGATTTCTTGTTTAAAGTGTGATGATGCAAATAAGTATTTTGACAAATTTTCACTTATAGCTACCTCATTGCCCTGAATTATCAGAGAAATAACTTTAAGAGAGCAAAAATAAGTAGTGATTTTAGACATGATTTCTTTTTAGGAGAGAAATGTTAGCTCCCAGTAATTGTTGTTTCCTCTACAGATTCTTTTGAATCACACATAATTGATTAAATAATATTTTATGGAATCTTGCCAGGGGTTGATATCAAGATAATTTGTCTCTGGATTCCAGTATCTCTCTCATTTCTCTTTACTCTGGAATAACATTTGCTTTTCTGTAATCACCTATGTCTTTCTCACATTTTCTGTGGTTTAAGTCACTAATATAATCTCATAATTGAAGGTCTTTTTCCTCTTAAATTTTCTTCACCTAATTTGGCCTAAGCTTCCTTCTTTTAATATGTATAGTATTTACTATATGGCTGCAAATCATTGTAATTTACACTATTACCATGGGTAACTACATCTTTTAATTTATTCATTCAACCAAAGTTTATTTAGTGTCTGATACATGACAAGTTTAAGTCTTAAAGCTTGAGAAACAAACTTGAACAAAATTTAGTCCCTGCCTTCAAGATGCTCCAAGTCTAGATGCCAAGGCAGCCATGTAACAAATGTTTAGGTAGGAGCATGAGATAAAAGCAATTATAGGGGAATGGCTGATAAACTGTAACTAGGGGTAGGGAAGGAGATTTGAGAAGGTTTCAGAGAGTTAGTGATATTCTCAAAAGTTATTTAAAAATATAGACTTTCCCTTGATAATGAGACAGAAATGACATTTCAGACAATGTAAAAACGTTCAGAACTGTGGAGGTTGAAAGCAACCTCATGCCTGCATTTGCATAAATTCCAGCAAAGGTAGAACATGGTGGCATGTCTTAACAAGAGATGGAACTGGAGGGAACTAGGGCCAGGCTGTGAAGGTCGTGCTTGCCTATTAGGAAATTTGGACTTATCCAGTAGGTGGCTAGGATTAATAGAAGGATTTTAGATAGAGGAATCACATGATCAGATTTACATTTCTAAGAGTGTACTTTGGCTGAGTGAATATAAAGAGTCAATGAAGTTTTATTGTTTAGGCTCTGCAGGCACATGCCTAGGGCCCATTAGCTTTACAATGGCCTTCAAATTGTTTGAGACATGGGGGAGAAGAAATATTAGCTTCATAATTGAAAAGCTGCCAAGTCAAAATAAAAATTATTTTAATTAAATGCCTATAAACCATGGAATTAGGTTAACTACTTAACTACAGCTCAACTAAACTCTAAGATAGTTTCATACAAATTAGAGAAGTGTTGTGTTGAATAAGCAGAACTTGTAACACAACAATATAACAACTTTGCTTTATTCTTTATCTGTCCTTTCAAATCCATTCTGTGGGGCTAGTTCTTTCCCTTCTCTTTAGGCAGAACATAAAGAAAGTTCTATGGCTTCTCAAGTCACTGTTTAGGAACTGGCATTCTTAATTCAGTCTAGTCCCCCAAACAATCTTAATTGTAGTTAGAATGCCCAGTCCCATGAGTAATCAAAGCTACGTATTTATTTAAAATTAATAGTTCTTTTCTCCTTTGCTTTGGGAATTTTTTTCCTACCCTGGGCAGGAAGAGGGATTTGGTTGGCTTTTTCAGAATTCAAGAGTTAAGTATTTTAATTTGCTTTCTCCACTCACTAATTGCCTTTCAATCTTCTACAGTTGAAACAGGGTGGAGGTAGTGTGAATGTTGTGTGGCAGGGGGTGGGGACTGTTTAAAAATGGAAATGGACAACATGTTCACAAGTTATGTAGGAAGTAAGTAAATATATAACTTGGCTACTTAGACTTGAGAGTGAGAGAAAATGAAGCATTTACAATGACTTCCTTTTGAATATAAAGGAATGCTTGTGTGACATACTGTGATGGTACCTCTAACTAGACCAGGCTCTGCATTTATTCATTCAAGAAACATTAACTGCCTACCTTATATTTAGATCCATTTGAATGAGACATTTCCAATCCTTGAACAGCTCACAGTCTGTTAGGGAGAGTAGTAAACCCATAACTCAAGTGTTCTGTGATGAGAACTATAACAACACTGTGCTTTGGAAATTATATGAACATAAAGGCATGTGCCATGCAGCTTAGAGCAGAATGGGAAGGGCTGGCCTCTGGAAATGTCAAATAGCCAAACTTATTTTGGGAAATATTGATTGTGGTGCCTGTGAAGAAGTAAAAAAGAGTATTGGTTATATATAGATCTAAGGCTAAGGAAAGGGTCTGATTTAATTCAGAAGTTTAGGAGTTATCAGCATAAATGTATAAGCAGAAGTGAAGGTATATTATCTAGGCAAAATATTACATCCCTGGCTAATATTAATGAAGGGCAAAATGGCATAGGGTATATCTAAGGGATAAATAGAAACTGGAGAAGGATGCTGAGGATAACTGTGCAGAGGACTAGGAAGAAGAAAACCCAAAGAGAGGAGACCTAGAGGCCAGTGGAGAACTCTTTAGGACTGAGAGAATAGTTATTACTGTAAATGCTGGAAAAAAAACTCAAGTGTTGTGTCAAGGAACCAGCATGGTTGCTGAATCAGATAGACCTGGATTTCCCCTAGCTTCGGCTTATAATCTGTAACTTTAAGTAGCTTGTCTAACCATTTAGCAGTAAACTGTGGGTATTTGGTGTTCCTTGGAACTCTTTGGAAAGATCTTCCATAGCGTGCAGGGTACCGATTCTTTCACAAGAGCCATGTTCATCATTTGTGCCAAAAGATGGCCAAAAGAGCAGTCCAGAGACACTTCTCCTTCCCTATCCTCTGCATCTTTCTTCTCAGCATCTTTTTCTACATTATCTGAGCCATTTAATTTCAGACTTCCTTTCAGTTTGAGTCCCTCCTGTCATGCTCCTCTCTCTAGCTTCCTGTTCTCCTGCAATTCAAGGCTCCTGGAATGCAGAGTGGTGTACAGATGTTTCCATCCTGTGAGTGCTTGCTGTTTCTCAGATGGTGTCTCTGAGCAGATGTTCTGGTGTGTACCTCCCTTTCTCTGCTGTTGTGTTTTCTATACAAACACCAGATTGCATTGCTGCCTCCTTCTTTCTGGAGAAAACCCAATTCACACTGGTGATGGAATAGGTTGTGCTTTCAGGCTGTTAGATATGGTCTAGGGTACAAAGGCTTTGCAGAGCAGAGTGTTGGGCCAAAAGGCTTAAGAAATGAAACTTTGTACTGTGACTTCATCTACTCTTGACCTGCTGCCCTCAGCGTTTCTTCCATTGAACTAGTGTTTTATAAGAACATCTCTTTTCTCTACTTCCTCTACTTCCTTAGTCTTGCCCTGTGTTCCCCCTGTGCCTCTCTAGGTCTTTTGTAATTGTGCATCCACACATAAGCCTTCCCAACACGCTGGGTTCTTTATCTTCTGGCAACATGTGGGGTTAGGAGATGGAGTCAAAGAGTCCATGGAATTATTGTCCTTTACAATAATAGATTTGAAGATCCTTGGTGAAAATAGGGAGGAGGCAAGGTTACCTGCTAGGCTAGGCTTGCAGGTGGGTGAACTGTCCCCCATGAGGGTCAGCCATGACATGTTGCTGTGGTCTGCCTCCCCTCTTTTCATTTTTTTCTTCATTTGTCAACTTGCTTTTGATTTTTTACTGAGAATTTAACTGCAGCTCGGGACCCAGGGATATGGAAGACAGTCCTTTGCCTTTAAAAAGGAGGCTCTTTTACCTTACCTCTTGATTTTCCTCTTAGGAATTCATGATTTGGTAAATGCTTTTCATTCTCATCTTTGTTCCGTTTATGGCAAGTAAGTACCTTTAGTCCTTCATGTAATAGAATGAATTATATTCACTTGTTACTGGCCCTCTCTCCTTATTGGAAATAGCAGTCTTGTTGAAGTTGCTTATGGTCCTATATGTATTAATTGGAATGTTAGGTAGAACCCTGGAGAGTTAGGAAAAGATCTTAGGGAGAGTGGTGATGGAGTCAGGGGAGCCAAAGCAGAGGAGGGGGCTGGATTGACTCACTAACCCAAATTTTGTCCATATCCAGGCATAATTAAAAGCCAGAGTAGAACTCAGATCTGATAGGTCTCAAATGCCACTGGTATGGAGTGCATTTTATAATCCAGATTTTCCTAAATTTACGTACCAGATCATGTTCTGAAAATTTGTATGTGAAATGCATTTATAGGAGCCAGCAATATATTTATTTATAAAATGAAGAATACACTGCAAGGAAAAAACTTGATCTTTAGAAGCAGACACACCTGAACCAAACCATGGCTTTACCACTTTATTCATTCATCTACTCGGCCATTCATTCATTCAAAAATATTTATCATGAGCATTCACTGTCCAAGGCATAATGCCAGGAATGAAGGAG
Organism: Vulpes lagopus; assembly: GCF_018345385.1. Taxonomy (NCBI): domain Eukaryota; kingdom Metazoa; phylum Chordata; class Mammalia; order Carnivora; family Canidae; genus Vulpes; species Vulpes lagopus. Next base: position 116,220,700 of record NC_054828.1, read on the forward strand.
AGAACACTGGTAAAATTTTCTGTGTCAACCTGGATAATTTAGTAACTTCTCTCAGCCTCAATTTCTCATCTATAAAATATAAATGATATTACTTACTGTGCGGGTTGTCATGAAAGTTGAAATAAGGATTCAGTTTCTGGCATACATCAATTTTTTTATATTGAGGATTATAATTAAGTAAGTAATATTTCATTTCACATATCACATGAGATTTTTTTAAGTGAAGCCTACCTATTTACAATGACATGCAATAATGTTATTCTCATTGTGGTTCCCTGAATAAACATTTCTCTCTCACTAATAGATTAAACTTCTACACACACAAGCTTATTGCAATGGAAATTTCAGAAATAAAATCAAGTTATAAATGTTACAACTATAACATTAGACATTGGAAATGGCTTTCTTCTCTACGAAGAGCTCCAAAAAGCACAGGATTGGTAGTGCCTGGGCCTAACTTAGTTTAAGCTTTGACACAATATAACCTGAGATTCCTTTGCATCTCTCTGGACTCCATATTCTTCATCTATGGAATAGTTTTAGTTACTTCCTTGCTTGCTTCGTAGTGATTTTGTAGAGATTAAATGTAATAAATGATATGAGAGTATTTTAATACTTTCACTATAATTTTTTTTGTTTTGTTTTCCTGTTTTCAAGGGCGGAATAACGAGGATGTCTTGCTCAGTTCTACGTCTTATTGCAAATTTTCCTATTTTTTACCTTTCATAAATTTGCAAATTTTTATTTCTATTCTGAATGATAAGCAATAGTGTCAGTGGATTCTGATTTGAGAAAAGCGGGTTTGCCAAAATTTAAATTTATGAACTAGATATATTTGAGGATAATGGTTCACATTAGGAAGTATTGTATTTTACCGAAAGGTTTTTCTTTGACTTTCTTAAACTAATAGGGGCCAGCAGCAGTGATTTAAAGGGTGCTTAATGTTTTAGAAATATAGCTATTATACAACTTGAAATATCTCTGCATAGTAATATCAGAGCACAGGTTAATATTAGGATTTTTGTTCTAAAACTTAGCATACATAGTGATAGGACTGAGAGTGCCTACAACTACACAAAACACTATTGAGCTTTTTTGCTATATGTTTAGTTTGGGACTTAGGTTTAGGAGTTGGCTTTGAATGAATTTTAAAGAAACCCTCATACTCAGAAGGTCTAGAAAGGAAATACATTGAAAAAAGTCTAAAATATAATCATTCAATCCACAAGTCCACCCTAAGTCTCTGTTGTGGGTACTTGGTCCTTTGCTGGGAGATGTGCAGTTGGGAAATCATTACTGAAGAAGTGACATTTGAATTATACCTTGAAAGTTGCATAGGTGTTTAGCAAGTGAAAAAGGGGTCTAAGGGAAAACAAGACAGAGATGACTATGTGACCATTTAGAAGAAGGATGATAGAACCCAGAAAGCAGGTTTGAGCGTAGGGAGCATATGGAAGAGTTCTGATGGAGGAGGCTGGAGACAAGGTCAGGACACAGGTTGGGGAAGGCCTCCTATGCCACATTGTAAAGTTGCTATAAATGCAGACAAAAGGGTGGTGAGTATTTGATAAAACAGCCCATAGGAAGCACATCAGTTATTCTCCTCTGGACATTTGCTCTATAAATTTTCTCACTGAGCTGAGGCAAGGGCTATTTTGTTATTATGCGGAGGGCATTATGGTTCTTTGCTAAAGATTGCATGCCTTAGCCGAGCATGCTGATGAGCTAAGGTTTACAGAGACACACTTCTGCCTGGCTAAGTCATGTTTAATGTGTTCCACACATTAATTTGCTATAGTAATAAACCATATGGATTATTATTATTTTTTCCTGAAGTGCTTGCTGTCTCTTTAGAAGTGTGTGTCATGTTTATGGAGTTATGAAAAGGTTATCACAGAATCATATAAACTGGGGTTGGGAAAGTGTATGATCTCTGAGAACAGGACAATAGCACAGGTAAAGTCAGTCAGCTCTGGGGGTCTCCTAAGAGAAGTGGGTATAGGGGTCAAGGAATGGGTTAGGAGAGAGGGCATAAGCTGATGGGGTTTTAGAGGGAAGTTGGTGATAGGGACAAGGAATGATAGGAAGTCCTAAAGCTTGATTCTGAGCTTGATTTTGGAAGTTCTTGGAAATAGAGTAAATTGTGAATTTCTGCAGTGCAGAAACTTCTTTGGTGGGAGCCATCTGGGGAGTGAGAGTCAGCCACAAGGCAAAGACAGGCATTAATCTATAAGGCCCCAAGGTCCTGAGCTTGCCTAAGATTGCAGAAATACAAAAGAAAAGTGCTTCGAGAAAAGTCAGAGATTGTCTGTTGCAGCAGTTGGAGGCAGAGTGAATGCGGAGAGCAGAGAAACATAGAATCCGGGAGGACGCCCAGGCTCCTTGGCCGTCAGGACCTAGCAGGGAATGGCACTGTTCAATGCTTTCTTGCTGTTAATCATTTTTCTCATTTTCCCTAGTTGTTAACCCTGGGACCATACTAATCAACTCCTCGTTTCCCTGCCTGTGGCTTACATGGTTCCTTGGTTATTACATCTGAGTTTAATCATTGTCCAAACTGAGCTCCATGTCTTCCTTGCAATTTCACCCCTGATTCAGTTTGTGTTTTGCCAGGAAATGTGTGGAAATGGAAAGGATCTATTTAGAGAGAGGAGAGTCAGCCAGAAAAGGGAGATGGGACTCTCTGGGATGTATGGAAGATTTTCCACCCTCTGGCCCCTAAGACAGTGTTGAAAATTTCAGAAAAAAACAAAACAAAACAAAACAACAACAACAAAAAACAAAACCCAAACCAGAAAAACAATGCCATTCATGACTTACTACATTTCCTCTTTTTCTCATTGCATAGAAAAGCAGAGAGGTGAACTGGAAAGCATGAAAGTGGTTAAATCAAAAGCATCGAAATGTAGTCAACTTGCCATTTAAGTAGGAATCATCTGGAAGTCATGTTTGGCTCTGCACAGCCTCCACTCTAGAAGTCTCTCACGTTTCAGAATCAGAGTGTGGAGGCAGAACTAAGTCGATCATGGGTTCTTCGATTACGAGGAAGTGTTAGTGCTGGCCACCATCAATTGATCCTGCAAGACATCAGAAATGTCATTTATCTCTCTCTAAGGTTGTCTGACTTGGGGATGGCAAAATTTAAAATCAGTTCCTTAGGGACTAGCTCTCAAAAACTTAAGGGGATTTATGAATAGATATGGGTACATTAATTTTTTTTTTCCAGAAAATGTTGTCAGATATTCTGATACTCTGAGGAATACCTCACTCTGGAGAATGGGGGATTTCCATCATGATACAAATATCCCATTATTTTTCCCATCTTTAAAACAAATAAACTTATACAACTTGACCTCCATTTTACACATCAGCAACCATCTCATTTCGTTTCTTTAAGAGCAAACCTTAAAAGAATCATCTCTGACATATATTACCCCAAATTTTTATCTTCCTGTTCTCTTTTGAGTCCACCCAAAGTAGGCTTCCACCTCCACCATTCCAATAAAAATGCTCTTGACAAGATCACCAAGAACCCCTGTTTGATAATGCCAATGATTACTTCCAGACCCTCATCCTTGTGGATGCTTTAGGAATATCTGATATAGTTGTTTATCTTTTCCTACTGGATCCTGGATAATGCCTTTTTCAATTTGGCTTCTAGGTGAAACATTCCCTGTGTTCCTCCATGTCACAGGCTGTTCCTTCCTGGGGTTCAATGTTGTTTCTTCTCGTTTTCCTGACTTCGTAATGGTGGAGTGTTGCACTTGGTCCTTTTTACTACTTTATCTGCACTTATTTATTCATGATTTCATTCAATCTTATGGTCTCACACACCAGCCACAAAATATGACTACCCAGTTTATTCTCAAATCCCAGACCTCCTCCCTGAATTTCATGTTTACTTATATCCAACTGACTGCTCAGTATTTCCACTTGGTTATTTGATAGAAATCTCATACTTAGTATGTTCTTGATCTTTTCCCTAAACCTGGCTCCTCCCAAAATCTTCCTCTTCTCAGTTGTCCTATGTCTGTATGACACAGAGCTTGTTGGCCTTCATCTCTCTTTTGTGGTCCTCAATCATCAACAAATCCTACTGACTCTACTTTTGAAATATACGCAGAAATAGATCACTTTTCTCACCATGTAACACTGTCATTCTGGTCCAAGCCATTATCTTGGGTCTGGATTGTTGTACTACTCTTTATTCTTTGAATAGGAGAAAATAGCCATGCCAAGGTGGGGTTAGAGGTAGAGACTAGAATCCACAAAATAATATAGGTTGCCAGTTCAGTGGTCTGATATTGATGTGAAAAGTGAGTGGATGCATTAGTGGGTTGGGGGCAATGCACACACAGAAGTCTATGCCAGTTAATTCCGTATACCTGTTCACCACAGATCCATCTTCCACCCTGTTGCGTTGTAATCTGTGCTCCAGAAACCTGTCCTCCAAGCACTACATCTCATAGGCTCTTTTGTCCTCTGCTAGGCTGTGTTCAGGCAATGGGTGACATGATGGATCTCTGAGGGCAAGAAAATAGAAAGTCAGAGTCCTGAGCCCTCAACCCCTACCACACGTATGGCAGTGGCTTTGTTCCAGTCATAGCACATATCAAATTGTTCCTACTGCATAGTTCCTGCTCTCCCTGAGCTTTGTGAACACCACTTCCTTCTCTTACTCTTTCAGGATCATGAGTGTTAACTGGGTATCTCACCATGTTTTGTCAGTTCCTTTAATTCTTTCCAAATCTCTTTAAATAATCCCTTTGTTGGGTTCCTTCAGGAACATTATTTTGAAGATGTTCTTCTGTTTCCTTCTGGAATCCTTCTTTTTTTCTTTTAAGATTTATTTATTTATTTATTTATTTATTTATTTATTTATTTGAGACACAGAGAGAGGCAGAGACACAGGCAGAGGGAGAGGCAGGCTCCATGCAGGGAGCCCGACAAGGGACTCAATCCAGGGTCTCCAGGATCACGCCCTGGGCTGAAGGTGGCGCTAAACCACTGAGCCACCTGGGCTGCCCTAGAATCCTTCTTAACATAGGTAGAACTATTCTTTTGGTATGGAAATAAATATTAAATTAATTACATCTTTTGAAAGTAAACAACTATTCCAAAACACATTACTCATAAAAATGCAGAGAATAAAAATAAAGGGATGAAAAATATTCATTCCTCACTACAAGGTCACTACATAGTCACTATTAACATTTTAGTGAATTGTAAAAAAATTTTACAATTTTTATTATATTTTTATTTATATAATTTTAGTCTCCCTGTGATGTTTTAAAACATTAATGTCTTTTTTTTTCCTCTTCTTTTCTTCTAAGATTTTATTTAAATTCAACTTAGTTAACATATACCAGTTTTGGTATAAAAGAAATGTAGAAACTTTGGAGAAAATACAGAGAACAAGAAAATAAAAAATTCTATCACTTAAAGATAAACTTGGAAAAATTAATTGTATTTTCTTAGAATCTTTATTTCTTGGCCGTCTAATATAGCTCCTCCTTTACAGAACATGGTGATTTTTAAAGCAGTGAAGGTAGATTAGTTACAATTCATAGAACAAAGGGGAAATGAGGAGCAGCTTGGAATAATATTGACCACTGGTTAGTTTTTATTGCTTTGTCTTAATAAAAGGAAAATTTACTAGAGCTATTAAGTTGGAGTTTAAATGATAAAAATCAGCTATTCAATTATCTTGATACGAAAGTTGCTTCTTTATGTGCTTTGTGCAACTTGCTTTTGTGGATGGGAGAGAAAGACTTTAGTAATTTTCTTGGTCCTAAACTAGAAACTGTAAATCCTGTAACCAGTGTTAGTGGTCTTTGTCATAGTGTAGACATCCTTTCTTTCTTTAAACAGATTTCCACATAATAGTGAGAGGAAGGATATGTCTTCAGAGAATTCCCCAGTTCTGGGAAAAGAAAGAAATTTGCTGAGGGGCAAAGCAGGGTCCATTTTGTACCTGGGATGCATAATCTAAATTTGGCACGTAAATAAACTGATTCTGAATTAGAGATCCAAATGAGAAAAGAAAGACCGTCAGATCCTTTTTCTTCATATCATAACTTTCCTTTAAATAAAAAAAAAGATTTCATTCATTTATTCATGGAGACACACAGAGAGAGACAGAGACCTAGGGAGAGGGAGAAGCAGGCTCCCTGTGGGCTGTGTCTCTGGGACCAAGCCCTGAGCCGAAGGCAGACGTTCAACCCCTGAGCCACCCAGGCGTCCCTCATAACTTTCCTAATTGAGCTCTATTCATTTTGGTTTTTGCTTGAGTCACTCAATCTGTCTTTACCAAATTGTTTCAACAGGGGTAGGTATAGCAGTGCTATATGTCCCAATCTCTTGAATTTTTAACTCCCTCTCTGTTCCTTTAAGACATGAACATCAATTTATTTGTGTATGTAATAATTAGGTTTCAACATTTTTTTCCTCAAAACTTTAGGTATTTTATATTTTTGATATAGCATAATTAATGGGTAAGAGGTCAGTATATTCCTGTCTTTTTGAAACATGAATTTTCCTGCAGATGTGCTTAATAATTATATATATTACATATATGTAATATATATATTTTTATATATGTATATATATTTATATATGTATATATGTAATATATATATATTTTAATGACAATTTAAGGTAATTTCCAGTAGATTACCAGGGATGGCATATTCATTGACTTTTTTTTAACCAAGCATGTAGTCTAAGCCCTGTTAATCAATATATATATCATGTATCTGTTTCAACTCTAGACTAAAGGAAAATTGCCTTAATTATGACTTCATTACAAAATGTTCCCTTTTTTTTAATTAGAAATATACATTTTGGTGAGGTTGATTATCTCTGTCTATTGTTTCCTCCATTGTTTTCCATCTCCTGTTTATTTTTCTCCTCACTCTCAGGAACTTCCCAGAGTTGTTCTAAATGTCTGATTTGGTTTTTCATAGAATCAAATCTGCTCTTACTGCCTTTGATTTGAATTTTGATTCTGCTCTTTTATTCCCATTTTATTTGTAACATTCCCTTTCTTCATCCATATCTTTTTGTACTTTATCTTTTAATTTTAGTCTGTGTTCTTATTTTTTTTCCCTGTTCACATTTCTTGTAGTATATTCAAGGAAATACTTATTTTGTCTAATTTTTACTTTTCAGAATAAAGTTTTGGCTACTGTTTCCATATTAATTTTTTTCATCTTTCATATTGATTTCTATATTCTTCATTGAATATCGGTTTTTGTTTCTGTTTTTTTTTTTTTTTTTTATGGAATCTTCTTCCTTGGTCTTTTATTCATTTTTAACTGTCTTTTCTTTTTTTTCTTCTTTAAAACATTTTTTTAGTGTTTTCAAAGAACCAATTTTGATATTGTTGAACTCTTTATGTTCATATGCTAATTTTTATTCATTCTATTCCTATTATTTTATTTCTTTTAAATTATTTGAGTTTATTATGTTGATTTTCTGTATTAAGATGGAGATTTTGACCATTCATTTTCAACCTTCCCTTGTTTCTAATATAAGTATATACATTTCCCTCTAAATACTGTGCAAGCTTTTCCTTTTATGTTTAATTTTCTTTTTATTTTAAACATCTATTTTTTTTTAAAAGATTTTATTTACTTATTTACTCATGAGAGACACACACACACAGAGGCAGAGACACAGGCAGAGGGAGAAACAGGTTCCATGCAGGGAGCCTGATGTGGGACTTGATCCCAGGACCCGGGGATCACGCCCTGAACCAAAGGCAAATGCTCAACCGCTGAGCCACCCAGGTGTCCCTAAACATCTAATTTCTATGTTTCATTATAATGGTTTTCTTTTTTTTTTTTTGCTGCACAAGTTATCACAAGTGTGTTTTATAGTTATCTTGTTGAAATTGAATCCTGACTTAGTCATATAGTGCTCAAGTCTGTATTCCTCAATTCAGTGATTATTCATTCAGGTTTACTGTGTCCAGTGCACCAGTTCAAATGTTAGGACTTCATCATTGTATAGACCAGACAAACTCCTAACTCTTTGGAGCTTATGTTCTAAAATGGGGAGAGAGACAGTGAATGTAATTAGTGAGTAGGAATTTTAGAAGGTGTTAAGAGCCACATAAACTTAAAAGCAGGGTAAAGGAGATTGGCCATGTTGTGTATGGGTGCACATGTGCATACATGTGTGTGTTGTATGAATTGTGGTGGGAAGAGCATGTGGTTTTTTTTTTTTTTTTTTTTTTTTAGCATGTGGTTTTAAATGGAGTAGTCAGAGAAAGCCTTCCCAACAGGGTAAGATTTGGGTATATATCTTGAAGGAGAAAAGGGATTCTTCTCTGGGGAAGAGCTTTCCAGTCAAAGGGTGCATTAAATTCAAAAGCTCTGGGGAAAGATCATGCCTGCATGTTTCAAAAGGCCAGTGTGACTGTAATAGACTGGCTGAGGGTACATGGTAGAAAAGGAGATAAAAGAGAATAGGAGTGAGGGCAGTTAGTGTCACTTGGACATTGGCAAAGAGACCCAAGATCTTGATTTATTTTTACCGATCTTCACGAAAAGACTTTTGTTTATACAAAAGATATTTTATTTTTCAGAATTTTTAAGAACAGAAATGGCTTTACCTTGACCTCTAGGAATAAGTAGATGAATCCAATCGATAGTACAGGATCTTTCAGGCTCTTGAGGAAACTGGCGACAATCAATCTGTGTTGAAGAAACTCAAGATTTTGCTCTCTTTTTATTTGATCTTTATACAGGAATCATTCACTCATTTAGTCAACAAATACTTTTTGGTTTTTTTTTTTTCAGAATTTTTTATATAAATGTTCTTTTGCTGACCTCTGGGAGATTTAGACAAATCAACATGCAGCTATTCCTTCTGGTCATTTTATCTTAGAAATTTGAAGGACTTCAATAGTTACCGTCATCACAACAGAGCGTTACCCAAATTCTGCCTGAATAATTCCATTCTTGTTTATAGCTGAATTCATTACTAAATACTTTAATTCTTGCCAATTTTATGTTGCAATCCATCAGATATTTGAAAATAGCTCCCAAATTCCCCTCAAATCACATCTTCCCTGGCCCTTGCATTCTAAATCTTTCTACCTCTCCTCATATTCCTCATATATCTGGTGTTTCAGACTCCCTGTCATTATGTTCACCCTCTTTTAGACAAGGATATTGTGATTCTTACAATTTCTAGGTAAGAAAAATCCCTGGTCTTGAGTTTGAATTTTTACTTCTCGGAAGTAAAACTTCAAAATTGGTTATGGACAAAAATGTGATGAAAGCAGATCAATTAGATCCCAGCATCGATGGCCATGTTAAGTACTTTGGCACTTTATGGAAAGAGTTTCCTTCTCTCAAAGAAAAGTTCTATAATAGATCTTCCTCAACCCTAGTGAAATTGATTAATTACTTCAACTTAATTGATTGTATGCAGTTTCTCAACCGTTTCAAGATCCTAGAAACCAAACTGAGCCATGAGTCAACATCTTTCTATTTGTTGCCATCTGTGTTTATAACTAGCATGACTCCTGGTTCCAAACAAGTGCCCAGTATGTTGCAAAAGCAGAGAGGCTAGGTATTTTCCAAGTTTAATTTCCTATTTGTGATATGAATGAAGTTAAGATGAACCTGATGAGGTGTAACATTTCCTGTTCTATTCTTGCCCTGGTGATGAACAGCACTTTCCCTGAGTGTCATGTGAATTTGTTCTGTTTTGTAAATACCCTCACTTGATTTATCAAAAAATTAAGTTGGCAGAAGATGCTCTCAAGCTATATATGAAGCATCTGTCCGTTCATCCAAACCTCTTCCCAATAAAGTTTATTTTATACTTGGGAAGATCTACAGGAGGTACTTCTTCCTTGGAATATCTCTTTAGACCTTTTGAAATCCCATCTATCATTCAAGGTTCAGCTAAAAATTATTTTAATATGAAATTTTCCTTAGCCCTCAGCCAGAGTAGCGTTTTCTTTCTTAGGTATCAAGATCTACTCCTAGTACCTCACCTGCAGATTCTATCCTACTTTGTTGGTGTCATTTGTGTACATCCACACAAATGTGTCTGATCCAGCTTCTGTTTGCAACTTCTACTGCATACTGAAGCTCCTGGTAGACACTTCTCTTTTCCTTTTTTACTCGACTGTCAGGAATCTTAATAGTGTTGCTCTGGTACTATATATCATCATATAAGTTATGATGAGAGGCCCTGCTTCTCGCTACAGAGACCTAAACATCTGGAAAATAGTCCTCTTTTGCTCCCAACATTGGGGCATGGGAACATAATTTAAATGAACTGATAGCATAGTCCTACCTAGGAATTCTAATTTAGAGCATGGGTGCCCAGCACAGGGGGCTTCTGAGAATTGGTGTTAGCCATGGTGGTGACAGGAGACATTGTTTGGTGGAGATTGTGGGTCTGGTCCAGGAGTCATCTCCTGTGTCTAATGGTAATACCAGTAATGTCCCATGCAGGCCATTCCTATACTGTGATCTTGCTTCTGATTCTGGTTCTTGCCCATTTTCTGTAGCTGGCTCTTTATTTACATGTTGAAATTGCTAACTACTTAGTACTCTTCTAATAAACCATAATTTTTGTTGTTTGCAACCAATAACCCTGATTACCGGAAGAAGAATCTTTGTTTTGTTCAGATTTGATTACCATGTGCCTAATAAATACATGATTTTCTGCATGATACAGAACATGTTAGATATGATGTCTATGGGAGCTCAGGGGAATCATAAGGCCAAATTAGCTCATTAATTAAACTATCATGTTAAATTTTAGAGTGTATGATTATGGGGAAAGCTTTAGAATAGTCTTTCTCCCTTTAGCCATCTTTTCAGTTCTGAATATAAAATCTCAGTATAGATTTTCAGCAGCCTGTGGGTTAACTTGTTGCCTTTTTAAGTTTTGTATGGGTTGTGATGTTCAGTTATGCTGGGAATTACAAGCCTGAGAAATTTCTTGGACATTTGGAGTCATTAATGGACTAAAAATACAGGAGGGGCATAACTGAGTGGATTGCTCACGTCTCCTGCTGTGTGGCCTGAGGTGTCTGCTTTGGAATTGCAAGTACCAGGAACCTAGGCAGAGGGGAGAAAAAGTGGCATGAAAGCAGTTTCTCCTTGTTATAGTTTTGCTAGGTCTTGATCTTGCCAAGGAATTTGTAAAGGTGTGAGATTTCCAAAATCTAAGAATGCAAATAAGGGGGGTTGGGGTGGGGGTGGAGAGAGCCCTGTCCTTCCTATATAACCAGACCTCAGTGCACAGATACTTCTTGGGTTTGGAAAATGGCCTGAGGTCCCCTGGTGACTCCATTGCTTTGTCACCTCCTGCTGGGGGTTCCCTGGCACTGGTGGAGCCATTGGCATGCGCATGTGTGCCACGTGGGCTGAGGCTCTCAGTCCCCTGGGGGGACTCCCCCTCTGACAGCGAGTGATGAGTTTCCTAACAGCCATGATGGCTGCAGCTCTGCCTGGAGGCTTGGCTCCTGCTCAGCAGCTGCCACACAGCCGTGCTGCTGGCCTTCCCCACAGCCTCAGGGGAGCCCCACTCCAGGTTTGTGCCACTTCACTGACTCCAGAAAGCTGTACATTTACACCACCGGGAGTGAGAGAAGTGTGTTTATCAGCCACCAGGCTTGGAATGAGAGTCTTCTCCTTGTGGGAATGCATCAGTCACTTCTCAGGACTGACCCTTTGTGGTAGTTCCTCTTGTAGATGATGTTTTGCTTTTCCTGATTGCAGAACAAAACGAAAGCTTTATAATTAAGTGTATGGTAAACGATGTGGCAATGGCCCTTTGGGGTCCTCTCCAAACAGCTAGGTGTGGGGGTGGCAGCTTTGGGAAAGATGAAGTAGATTGGGAATTTCTTCCAAATACCTGGTTACAGTTAGCTAAAAGGCTACTAGGGGATTTTTATATGACACTTGACCTCAAACGCTGCCTTAGGGTTCTGCTTAGGAAACTGCTGTAGCTCAGTTTATGCCAGACCATTTAAATGGAAAACCCACATGAAGCCTCTGGTGTTCCTTGTATCCAGTGTGCAAGGGAACCTAAGCACAGGGCTTGAATTCCAAATTTGGAACAAAGAGGCATTTGTTCTCCTTCCCGAGTGGCGATGAAGCATTTTCAAGAATGTTTGGAGACAAAATTATTTTGATTTAACTTAGGATAAGATCAATGAATTGTTTTTCAGAGAAAGATGAAAGGCCATCACTTCTTTACACACCCCCTCTATCTCCTTTGGAAATAGACAGCCAGTGAGAACATCATCCCATGTACTTATTAGCAGTACTTCCAGGGCTGTGCCTATTAAATGAATTGTTTTGAGGTCAACATGAAACGCCAACTGGAATGTAACAAAAAGATATCAAAATAGAACAGCCCTCTTTGTGATCATTAAGACAATGTTAAAAAGGGAGAAATCTATACTATTGACCCAACTTTGATATTTTCTGCTTTAGTTTAGGGTCATCACCACAAATCTCAGTTACTAAACTCATTACATGTTGTAGAGGCTTCCTAAGCTGTGTGATTAATAATCCTCCTCTGAATCAAGGCATCACAAATAGTGTGTTACTCTGCTGCATGAGAAATAGAGCCACCAGGGCCAACTAGTGTCATCTGTAGCTGAGGACTGTGATTTCTTCTGTATGAGCCTCTTCTGACTAATTTTCAGATCCTGAGTCCTTTATGACTTAACTTGTACAGAATGACAAACAGTGCTGACAGTGTTATGGGTCTTTGTTCCTTATTGGCTCTAGGTAGGTACCATCAAGAAGCCTTCTCATGAACAAAGGGGAATACTGAAGAGGTGCCAAGATAATAAGCAACTCTGTGTAGCTCATATGTCAACTCACATCCTCTTCATAAATATCTTTTTTCTTTCCATAAATATCTTAACCCAGTGGTTAAAACATCTAACTCATAATAACAAGAACAATAGTAGTAACCACTATTTTTTTGAGTACAGTTACATGATGATAATGCAGTGATTCACTTGCCCTGTGTATTGGAGTTTCCTCTTTGACAGTTGGATTCTGTTATTAGATCACAATATTCTAAGGCTTGTTTTGGTATCTTCTGAAGGAGTGGGACATCATGGATGGGATGGTTTTTTCAGCCAGGGAAACCAGACTTCATAAGGCAGACCCTGGATAGATCGGAGTGGCAAGACTTGTAGACTCTTTTACCACTTTATCCTCTCCATTCTGCTTTGAAAATGGGAAGATAGCTCTTTGATTTGGGTACTCTGCTCAGAGGTAGGATGGGAGCCAGGTTGTGGGGGCAGTGGAAGGCAAGCTGTGTCCTGTAAGTGGACTTTCAAAGTGTGTGCTTTGTGGGCTTTTGCTTTTCTTTTCTTTCTCTCAAAATTCGAGATTCATGGCTATATATATGTATGTGTGTGTGTGTGTGTGTGTGCATGTGTACACATGTATGTGTATTCACTATATGCAGTGAATCTTATAAACTGTCCTCAAATTATACAGTAGATTATTATACAAAAGATTTTGGCTCCCCTATTTCTTTCTTTACAGCAGAAACCATGCCTTTTTGAAGTCAGGATAATCATAGCAGCAGTTTCCGGCAAGAATACCAAACAAATGGTAATTTGGACTGCTGTTCTCTTTTGGAAATTATCTCTTTGAAACTCCTGGTCTTCATTTTATTAATGATAGAAAATAAATGAAATAGAAATATTCTCATATTACAGATGAAGAAACTGAAGCTTAAAGAGGGTGCCATTCTAGTAATAAAAGCAAAGGTGGAATTAAGACCTATGTTAGTCTGGTGACAAAGCCCATACTTCACATGATGATAATCTTTCATGGCTTAGAGGAGAGGCTCTAGATTGGCCCAGAGGAGAAATATATCTTTCCTCCTCACCTCATTATCCAACAGTTTCATACTATATACACATGTAAACTTCATAGAATAAATTATTCTCTATGGTCACCATGGCCAAGGCACTGACTGGGATGCTGCCAAACAGGGAGCCTTTTCTATATGACTTTAGACCAATGTATGTCCTAAGGCCCAAATCTCTGTAGCAATGACAATATTTCTTGGCAAGCTAGAGAAGTCATCCTTGTAATGTTTCCTGACTTAGAGTTGGTACTCAATGAATTTTTATTAAATTGAACAGAATGTTCCAGGTTTGGTGTAAACCTTAGGAAGCTTTTGCTTTTCTAAACACTTGCATATCTATTATCTCATGTGAGCTTCATTAAACATCTATGAAAATATCCCCACTCTGCAGAGCTGACAACCTAGTTACCAGAAGACTTGAGGCCATCCCAAGTTCACAGCATAAGTCAGTGTTAAGCTGTGGCTGGGAACGAAGTCTTGAAGTTTGTAGTGTAGTGTGCTTTCTTATTTCTTCCTGAATATTTCCAATTGCTCTTTAAGTATCTTAATTGAAGGGAGAAAGACAATATTTCACTAAATGCTTGAGTTCTTGTCCTCTTAAAAATAGGAGGATCTGATGGCAATGATGATGAGGGCAATGCCAAATAGTTCTGTGTTGAACAGTTGATGAATATCCTTGTGTTCTCGCCAGAACTCTTCTCATCCTTGATTTCCTCCAGTTGTCTGAGATCAGGGAGATCTTAGTCTATCCTGGAGCCTTGTAATCATGGGCTATGTGCACAGTTTTCATAGGATTTTATTCTGAAGATCCCAAATATGGCTAAGTCCCTAAACACAGATAGTGTTCTCTTTAGGACTGGGTATTTTTATGGCTTGAGGAAACAAGATTGGTTGCATTTTGTTGTTGTTGTAATTTTAGGTTTATTCAAAAATTGGCTTCTAGTGATGCAGGAAAATTATGGCTGGAGGTGATTACGTGCCTGGGAGTTATTACTCAGAAGACCTCAGGAGTCAGAATTTTTTATTGAGTTGGGGACTTTAAAGTTCAGATTCCACAATGTTTAAAGTCAACAAAACTACCCCCTAGAGTCTTTTTACTTAAAACATGGTTCTTAGACCAGTGGGATTGGCATAACCTGGGAATTTATTAAAAAATGTAGACTGGCATGCACCTCTTAGGACTGCTGAATCAAAATCCTCATTTTAGAAAGATCTATAGATGATTAACATGCATTTACGGGTTGAGAAACACTTTCTGTGATATTGTGATTTATCTTAAGAAATACATAATTGGTCTTGTCCCTAGTTTCTGGTGTGGAGATCCTAAAACCCTTGGAATTTCCTGTAAGGAAAGCAATGAAGATGTTTTAGGTTATGTTAATGAGGTGACTTTTGGAAAGCACCTGAAGAGGGGGCCTGGTTGCCAGGCGAGTCATTGGAGTGATTAAAGAGTGGAATTTTTAGTCATTCCTGGACCTCCTTGCAGGGCAGAGGGGCTGCAGGCTGAATCAGTTGCCAGTGGCCACTGATCATGCTTATACTGAAACCTCCATAAAAAGCTCAAATTAAGGGATTCTAGAGCTTCTGAGTTGGTGAATTAAGTGGAGGTGCTGGGAGAGCAGTGTCCTGGAGAGGGCATGAAAGCTCGGACCCCTTCCCACATAGCTCTTTTATCTGCATGTTCATCTATGCCCTTTGTCATATCCTTTTATAATAAATTAGTAAACATAAGTAACCTGGTTCTTAAACATAAATAACCTTTTATAATAAATTAGTAAACATAAGTAACCTGGTTACATTATAGTAACCTCTAGCAAATTAATCAAACCCTAGGAAGAGATCATGGGAACCTCTGATTTATAGTTGATAAGTCAAAATCACAGTGACAACCTGGACTCATGATTGGCATCTGAAATCGGAGGCAGTCTGGTGGAGCTGGGCCCTTAACCTGAGGAATCTGATGTCTCCTGGTAGACAGTGTCAGAATTGAGTTGAATTGTAGAAACCAGGTGGTGTCCATGAATTGGTGGTGTGGGGAAAACCTTCTACACATTGTAATTGAGGCCTGGAGTCATGCACTTCCCAAGATAGTCTTAAGGGATACCATATTAATCAGGGTTCTCCAGAGAAACAGCCGATTGGAGATACGTGTGTGTGTGTGTGTGTGTGTGTGTGTGTGTGTGTGTATGCACACAGAAATCATGTTTAGACAAATATCTGGGCACTCTGTGATTCAGTCAAGTTGATATATAATTAACCATTACAAGATACCAAGTCACCTGACCATACCTGCTTTGGATTAAGAGTTGTATTGTTCTAACAGAACAAGGAGAGTAAACCATAAGCCTCCATTTATTAAGATCCAAGGATATTGCTATGGGTATTGTATTGGGTATTAAAGTAGATTGGAGGCTATGTTAATTAGTCAACATAACATTGAAATTATAGTTCCAGCTATCCATGTGGTCCATAGACCAGTATCATTGGCAGCACATGGAGGAGAGCTTATTAGATGTGCAGAATCTCAAGCCTACCTCAGTCCAGTTATTGTAGAACCTGCCTTTTAACAAGATCCCCAGGATATACTTATATATATTAAAATGTGAGAAGAACTGCTGGGGTTGATCCAACCAGAAGTGCCTTATCTCTCTTAACTAAGTGAAGAAATTGTATTAGGGTTCCACCACAGGCTGTTTTGGGGAGGGATCATTCTGAGGGTGTTGTGCCTGAAGAAAAATAACCAGGCACCCTATAAAGCAGTGGGTTTTCAACCCTGGCTACACATTGGCATCACCTGGAGAGATTTAAAAGAAGCCTATGCCTGAGACACATTTCCTGATTCTGATTTTATTGGTCTTAGGTCTGGTCTGGTGTTGGAGATGTTTCCAACCTTTGCAGATGAGTATAATGCCACTCCTGTAAACGAGCATGGAAGCCCTTCTCCAATCCCACTTCAGTTCTGAGTCAGATCAGAAGTAAATCTTTTGATTTACTTTTTTTTTTGATTTACTTTTTTGTATTTTTATGAATTCTAAGGTAATTTTCAGGATGTAGAAGAAAATGTAGGGAGCTCGTGACAGTGAGGAAAGAAGGTCAAAGAACACAGTGAAGGAACAAGGCATACATGGAGAGGCTCAGGGAAGTAAAGCCTCATCTTGATTCTTCTCCATAACCAAGGGCTCACATCCCAAATGTGATTTTTTGCTTATTCCCAGTGACAGGAAATACCAGCTATGAAGTTAGATATCATAAAATTTCAAAGCTGAGCGGGACACCAGGAAACCAATTGGTGCCGTTCCTGTTTTAATTTGATACATATCTACTCTTTCTAGCTCTGAGTAATGATTCTTCCCTTAAAGGTCACAGAGATTTTACACATAAGAGACTCATTTGTTCTCACTCATGTTACTATTTTTTCTTCCTCCCTTCTGCCTTCCTTCTCCATTGAATACACAACTATTAAGTACCTTCTGTATGCATGGGCATAATTTGTCATTTTCCCTTTGATTATGCATACATTGCACATTTCTGAACCTTTCTTGTTTACTCAGATTCCTTTATATTTTTTATGTCTAAATTGTAACCCAGAACTTTAATGAAGTTCTAGAAAAGAGAAAAGGTGAGGGAAGTTTGACTTCCGTATCTAGGATGTTTGTATTTAGCTTGTGGACAGCTTAGAGCCCTTGCTTATTTTTTCCTTGTCCCAAAGCGCCCCACTATGATGTCACTTCATTGCGTCAGGATCAGTTCGAATTATATTCCTGTCTTGTGGGGGTATTAGCAAATCTGCCTAACTTAGTCCAGTCTGCAAATTTGATGAGCACATTGTCGATTCTTTCATCTCAGCCATCAATAAAGATATTGAATAGGCAATAAAGATATTGAATCCTGTCATACCCTGGGACAAAGGCATGGGTGTTTACAATAACACTTATGACCTAAGCAATCTGCTGTTTGAACTCATACTTTCTTCTCAGGATCAGGTATCAAGCTCTTGGGGATTGTACTTGCAGAGACAACTTTAAACATCACTAGAACCAGTGTCAACCAGTCCCCTGAGCTCTCTTTTGATATATCATGTACTTCCAACCACTCTCAATGGAGCCCACTGTCCTTCGTCTTCTTCCTCTTCAATTGACTGGGTCTTTGTCTATATCAGCAGCTTGGGCTCTGAACCGTGTTGGTATTTAAACATCTGTATCTTGTCTTTGATATCTTATGATTTCTAGACATGACCGTTTCCACCATAACTTTTCTGCCTTCCCAACTCACACTGCCCTTCATATTATAAAACTTAGTCCCTGCAGTTCACTTGAAAAGCTACACAGGATGCTGTTTTGATATTGGTAGGCATACTGAGATATCTGTCACTGACCTAGAAAGGAGTGGGATAAAAGGGATAAAAGGAATAATAATATTTAATTATTTTAAATGCTTGGAATCTGATTCCTTATACTTGTGGTGTGATAGCAGATTGAACGAACTTATTTTGAGTTTTATCATAACAGTTCTCTGATTGGAGTATTGAGAAGCTCGGAATATTTCTGAGGCAATGATTCTTCATTGTGAAATGTCAGGTGGTCAGCCGCCTGTGGCAAGGCCTCTTCTCAGGGCTTCCTCTTCGTTCAGCCTCAGATTATCCCTTGACTTAGAAATAAAATGCCAGTATAGTTAATAATGTAACTGGCGGAGAGACATAGAGTCATTTGTCTCTATAGAATGAAACAAAAGCCTGTATCAACCCAAACAAACAGATGACAGTCTTTCTGCAAAAGAACTTTTGCTCATCACAGTCCATCCAGGAAACTTTCAGTTTTTTTCTTTAATTTAAACCACCCGTTTGAAACACCAATCATAACTGGAAATAAAGACAAATGATGTGCATCCCTGTAGACTTTGAAATGGGCACCCTCCCTTTTCTCTGGTCCTGTATCTATACACACTCATTCTCCTAGGCTGGGCTATGAATTTTTTCACTGTTCTGCATGAAATGCTCATTCTAGCCTCCAAGACTTTTTACTGTTACTGTCACTACCTGGAAAGCAGCCTCCCACCCACACCTCTTTAACTGCCTCCCAGTTCCATGCTCTGGGTCATTGCTTCCTATGGTCATTGTCTCCTCAGGGAAAACATTCTTACTCTCCACAGCTTTCTTCTTATTTCTCTTCTTTGCCAGACACTTCGACATGGCGTGATGATCTTGCTGTAGCATTTGTTGTTTATTCATTCACTCACTCATCGGTAAAGTATGATTGAACATCTACTCTATGCCAAAGATTTTAATAGGATCCGGGGCACAATGGTGAGTGAACATAGTGGGCCCTGCCCTCACAGAATTTATAGTCTAGTGAAAGACATAGACATACATAGTTGCAAATAGTAGAAAATTAAAAATTACCATAATTTTCCCAAGGATAAATACAAGAGACTTTGAGATCTTATAGGATGTTTCCTCCTCACACAGTAATTTTTTTTTTTTTTAGTTGAAATTAAAAGGATAATCAGGAATTACTTAGGAAAAGGGTTGGAGAAAGGTAGAATATTCTTGTCATGAGGAACATAAAGATTCACAACTGAAACCAGAAGATCAATGTGATTTGAAGAGTAGGGCATGTATGCTATGAGACAGAGCTGCAGAGGTGCCAGGGCTCAGGCAGGTCATGTCTTACAGATCTTGTTAAGAATTGTGGTCTTTATTCTATGAGCAATAGGAAACCTATTAAAGGGTTTGTAGAAGGACAGGGCCCTGGGCTTAGGTTTGTTTTTGTTTTTGTTTTTGGTGCAGATTTCATTCTGGGGCTATCTGGGGAAAGAC
This sequence comes from Vulpes lagopus, assembly GCF_018345385.1. Lineage (NCBI taxonomy): Eukaryota > Metazoa > Chordata > Mammalia > Carnivora > Canidae > Vulpes > Vulpes lagopus. Next base: position 116,240,393 of record NC_054828.1, read on the forward strand.
TAGACATGAGAAAGTGTTTGGCGAAGACTTTGAGTGGGTCATTTAATAAGTTATTGCAAGAATCAGGGAAGAAATGTTGGCAGCTCTGCACAGGGTGATAACGGTAGAGATGAAGAAGGGTGGAATGACATAGAAGGTAAGATAAGTAAGCCTCTGTGATGGCTTCAGTGTGGAGGTTAAGGAGAGGGAGAAGCTAGGATAATTTTAAGGTTTCTGGGGGTACACAGGATTTGAAAGGTGAGATTATTCATGGAAGGAAGTAGAAGAGAACCATATTGGAGATGGGAGCTTATGGGTTTGGGTTTGATGCTGTTGAATTGAATATATTTGTCAGTCATACAAGTAGAGCTCAACATAGGAGTCAGGGGTTCCATGGAAAGATCCAAACTAGAGCTGTCAGTGTGGAAAGCTTCAAGTACTGCAGAAAGTACTTGAAGGTCTGGGTCTGGATACCAATGCCCAAGAGAATAGGGTCTCTGCCTGCAAGTCTAACTCAACATTGCCAGATTCTATTCTTTTCTTTTTTACTGAACTTCATTATCATGAGTATAAGCCTGGGCTCATTCGTTATGTTTAATTAATATTTACAAGACACTATGCAAGTCTATGACTACTTTTTACAATGTTTATTAGTTATTTTACAGTATTTTAGTTAATATTTACAAGACATGATGCACTATTCACGAGTGTATACTTAGTTTTCATAGCTTTTCTGTAATGTAGATATGGTTATTTCTATTTTAGAGATTAAGAAATTAAAACTCAGAGAGATTAAGCAAATAGTTAGCTCAGACAACAAGGAAGTGCCAAAGCTGGATTAGAAGCCAGTTTTTCTTTTCCCAAACATCCATCCTGAGCTCCTGCCTATAAAAGCCAACCAAAGGAAATCTTGGTAAATACTTGTTTGTTGATTGATTGATGCCAGATAAATTAAATGTCTGAGAATTAGTAAATGTTACTGATTTTCTATTTTTCTAATCACTAGCTGTGAAATAAGCTACATTCTTGGGTCCACCCAATACTAGCTCTTGTCTGTGGATTAGAAAAGTATACAGTGCATTTTCAGATATGGTTTGACCAATGTAAGCAAAGAAACAGGTAGTTCTGGAATCTAAAACTGTCTAAAAGAACACACAAACAACTATGCCCATTTCCAGCCTTCGTGAAACACTTGCAAATGTGTGATGCCAAGCATATTTAAAAATAAAATTGACATAAAAGGAACATTCTTTGGAAGTCATATGTTTATAGGGAGTAACATGGAGATAGGTAACTAACTATATTAATTGGCTCAAGTGCCATAACAAAATACCATAGATTGGGTGGCTTAAGGAACAGAATTTCATTTCTGAGAATTCTGAAGTCTGGAAACCTGAGATCAGGGTTCAATCATGGCCAGATTCTGATAAAGGCTCTTCTCTTGGCTTACAGACAGCTACCTTCTCACCATGTCTTTACTTGGCAGGAAGAGAGAGATTGAGAGAGATTGAGAGATAGAGTGAGAGAGAGAGAAAGAGAAGGAGGAGGAAAGAGGGTGGAAAGAAGGAGGGCTTTCTGGCTTTCTGGTGTCTTTCATCATAAGGACATTTAATCCCATCATGAGGGCCCTACTTTCATGACCTCATCTAAACCTAATTACTTCCCAAAGGCCTCATCTCTAAATATCATCCCACTGGGAGTTAGGGCTTCAAAATAAGCCTTTTGAAGGGACACAGTTCAGTTCATATCAGTGATAAACAGTCCCTGAAACAGGGGTTTCCCAGAACATGGACTCTTCCTGCTAAAATTGAAATAGTCCTGGCAAAGCAGAATACTTGGTCACCTTGCATAGAAGGGAAATAACTTTTATTTTTCCCAGTTATTCAGGAAAGGCTTCATGGAAGAAGTGGAATTTCAATGATTATATAAAGGATGGACAATAATCAAGAATGGTATTGAATTGGGAAGAGGATAATTGATACAAGTTGCCAGCCAGATTACTAGGAACATTAATCCCTGAGTCTATTAAGGGGAAGCTATTAGGATATCACCCCAGAGCAGCTATGTGTACTTTTCCCAAGGCCTCCCAGAGACAATGACTGAATTGTTATACCACGCTTTTCAGATATTCCAGGGGGGAATTTCTAACGTGGTGATTGGAGAACTGGTTTCACTGAAGACGAAAAATGAAATATTTTTTAACTTCTCTTTCTCCTCCTTTTCTCTGGACCAGTTCTATTTTAAAAAGAATATAAAACATTTTTTTTGCAAGAATGCTGTAAACCTACTACTCACCAGAAAAAACACCACATAATTACATAATTACTTAGTTATTTGATATTCTAAGAAATGAGTTATTTGCACACAAGTAAATGTGTTGTCCATCAAATCAGTTGGAAAGCCTTCAAGAACAGGACCCCTGCAGTCTCTAGATTTAAGGTCCTTGAGTTCTCATTCATCTCTAGTTTATCTTTAGTGCATGCATGGAGTAGGATTGAAAATAAACACTTGCCAAAAAGAATGGAAATGCTGCATATTCCATGAAAAGGCTTTTTGACAGGCACTGTATGCAAAAGTGCATCTAGGGAACCTGGCCATAAAGGATGTTACTATTTTGGCAGAAATGTATGTCCTACCTTACCTGTTCTTTTCCTTTATGCTTCCAGGCTAGACTGTATTATATTTCCTGATATAGAGTCTTATGATAATCAGGAAGCACTATGATCTATTGTCCCAAAGTTGAGTTTTGAGAGTCCAAACAGTTGTGTGAAAGAGATCCTTTGTTGTCAGTCACCAATGTCTTTTTTTTTAATGGTGGCCAAGTATAAGCATGGCTGTTACAGAGTCATAAAGGCCCTGTGTTTGTATGTCTTAACAAAGAGTTACAGATTTTTAACTCTACAGGAAACTCACAAGTCCTCGTGCAACACACTTATTTTTAGAATGATGAAAAACTAGTGCTTTCCTCCAAACTACACAGCTGGTTGGTTGTAAGACCAGTATTAAACACAAGTTCACTTGGATTTTTACCTAGGACCCTTTACACTCACACATCCATCACCGTATTTATGGGAAACCTTCATATGCCGCTCACCTCTTAAAGGGAAGATAGTTGGCTTAGTCAGTAGGATGGAGGAGGCTTTTGTTCACTAAAAATAGGGATGGGGTTGGAGGAGGGGATCTTCATCCCAAGCTTTAGGGGCATGAAAACAAGAGGAAGGCAAGGTCAGAACAGGGAGCCAATGGCCAGCCAGTAAGCCAGTTCTAATACTGCAGAGCTGAGGGTCCAGAGCCAAAAATCTGAGGTACCAGGGAGCAGTAATCAGATTAATAGATAATATACAAGACAGAAATAACCTGGGAGATTGCTTGGCAAACACTATTGCCTGAAGCCAGCTTTTTTTTTTTTAATTTTATTATTATTTTTTTTTTGTGCTGGCTGCTAGGCAGAGGATGAGTGGGCCAGCTCATTTAAAGGGCCAGCCTGGCACAGGCAGGAATCAAAGGAGAACACGCATCAGGTGCAGAAGAGTGTTGATTTTATTTTGCTTCCAGAATAAGAAGCAATTTGGTGAAGTAGAAAGGGAACATAGGCTCTGGAGTCAAATAGATCTGGGTGAAACTTCAGCTCCCTTACTTCTTTGATGTGTGGTGTGACTTCAGAGCAGATGATCGTGAGCCTCCTTCTCTCCTTTGTAAATGGGGGTTTCTGATACCCAGCTGGGTGAGCGTATGTAGTTAGAGAACTGAGCACAAAGCTAACACATGGAAGCATTTCAACTCAGCAAATGTGAGTTTTTCTTCACAAATATCTCCTCTTGCCTTCTCACCTTGCCATCCGTGTCCTGTCTTCCACCTACCATCTATGTCTGAAATACACAGTTCAAAAAGAACAGACGAAGGATGGAGCGGCACCTTGCTATGACTTTCAGTGAGTGAGCTGTCTGGGGGTGAAGGAATGGCAAAGGCACACGACTGTATTCACCTGCAGCAGGGCTCCACCTGTACATGTGTGTGAGTGTGTTCTGTGTAAGTATGTGTGCCCTTACTATGGCCCAGGGGTAGGTCTTAAAGAGAATTCTGTGTGGAGAATCTCAGCATGACCAAAAACTCATCAGAGGACACAGTGAGTCTGTGACCAGATTAGCCTTCCCAAACCTTCCTTCTTTCCTGCAGAAGGAGCCAAAGTGGAGTTCCAAGACTTCACAGATTCTTCTGAAGCCCCTTCACTCCCATGGCAGTCGTTGCCGGAATTCCTCTTCTCTTTCAGGTTGCACTAAGTTTTTCTCTGTCACCTGGACTTCCAAAATTTTTCCATGATTTGCTCATCCTAATTTAGTCAGTCAACCAGAATTGTGGAACACATGTTATAAACCCAGTATTGTATGAGACTTGCCATAAAAAAACCCCCAAAACCAACATTGTTCTAGTTTTCAGAGTTTGAAAGGAGAAACTCTGCAAGGAAAGTCAGATATTTCATAATTCGTTATAATAGCACTTAATTTGTAGGGCGGTTGTAACAAAATACCCCAAACCGAATGTCTTAAATAATAGGGATTTGTCATCTCACAGTATTGGAGGCCACAAGTCCTCGGTCAGGGTGTTAGCAGGGTTTTGCTCCCTCCGAGGGCACTAGGGAAAGATCTGTTCCAGGCACCTCTCCTAGCTCCTGCTCGTTGCTGGCAATCGGATGTTCTTGACTTTCTGCTATATCACTCTTATGTCTGCCTTCATCTTCACACGGCATTCTTCCTGGGTGTGCCCGAATTTTCTCTTCTTACAAGGACACCAACCATACTGAATCAGGGGCCCACCTGATTCCACTATGACTTCATCTCAACTAACTATATCTGCAATAAACTTTTGTCCAAATAAGATCACATTCTGAAGCATGGGTGGTGGTGGTTAGGACTTCAATTTATGAATTTTGGGGGACACAATTTAACCCATAACAGCACTTAATGAAAATTAAGATAGGAGAAGTCCAGGGTTCTGTGGAAAATTTGTTCCATCTACTTTCCTCAATCACGCAGATTCCACAGGGTCCTCCTCCTCCCCAAACTCCCGCTTGGCTCCTCTGCTCCACGGTGACATTTCCTCGTTAGCTCATAACCCTCCTTGGGCCTATGTCCTTTTTCCTCTACTAGATTCTAAATTCCTTAAATGTAGAGAATATGTCTTTTCCTTTCCCCTGTGACTGCCTCAGCAGTAATGAATCACCAATGCCAGAATGCTCAGTGGAGTTGGTGACTTGGTGACTTTCCAGCATAGAGCAGAGTGGTGCCAAACACCCCTCTTCTCTGTCCTCACCTCCACCCTCTCATTGGTCTATGTCTTGCAGCCCTGGGTCCTTTGGTCATAAAGCCAACAGGAAATATCTCAAAAAACATACACTCTTCCCGAACCCTGTTCTGTGGCAGGGGCACTGGCAGGGGTACTGGCAGGAGGCATCAGCAAACGTCTCAGCTCCTGGACCACTCCCTGTGCACAAAGCAAACTACATCATTCGTTAATGAAAAATGACAATATCATCAGAGATTCTAATAATATCCTTACAAATCACAGGGTGTACATACAGCACCCTTGCTTTTAGCAGGGGGATCAGATCCAGGAATATATTCACAGAGCTGTTAATGTTTTGACGTATAATGGAATGAGGAGGGGAAAAAAACATATGCATCTTCATTTGCATCCATAAAAAAGTCCAAGAAGATATATGTGCTTAATCTATAATATTCACCTATTGTATAGAATATTGAGCCTGATTACGAACTTATGCTTCTGTGACCTTTTTGAATAAATGATTGGATTTTGTGGACCTGAGGTTAGAGATCCTGGATGCTCCTAAGACAGCAAAGCAGATGGTGCATTAATAAAGGGGGTATTAGGAGGATCGGCTTCCCAATTCCAGTGTATTCATTAATACACTTTAGACAGTTTAATTGCTTCCTGAAACACTAATTGAAAGAGGTTCATTTGCAAATGCCTAGGTTCTAATAATATAAATCTGGCACGGTGCCACAGAAGCCCCTTAAATACTATTATAAGATGAATTGTGGCATTTAAATAAAGGCAGCTACATTTTTTAAATAAAATTGCTACAGTGAAATCTAATGTATAGATTTTTTTTTCAGAGTAGGAAAAAGCACAGTAGGTACTGAATCTTTCCAATATTGGAGTTTATGAAATACTTACCAACATCATGCTACTTGAGCCTTGGGATTGTGAACATCTGGTAGACTCTGTGACTTCAGCAGCACAAAAGCAGAATGTTCTCGTTTACATAAACTCATTTCCTGGAGGGATAGCTCTGGAATCTGTTATTTCAAGAGAATATGTGACTAAATGTTACACCTCTGAAAGAAGGATTTTCCCCTTCAAATCATGCTGCCTACTGACCTTCCTTAAATTGTATTTCATGCCTTTATAGGCATATTGATTCGCCACACACTTCCCCAGTATTTATTAACCAAAACTCTGAGCGGCTAGGCTAAGAATACATTAAGAGTTTGTTTCCAGGTGAAAAAAATTAATATGGATGGCTCACATCCTAGATTTTAGTAATTCTGTTTCTTGTGGTAGGGAAATTCTAAAATGAATGGACATGAATGTTGGCTGGATTGCTTATTGGCTGATGGAGCTATGGATAATCTATGAACCTTTACTAGGTAACAGAGTTCAGAAGTGTCAAATCTTCCACCAATGAGGGGGGCCTTTGATGTGAAGCAGGAGCAAGATACTTTACATGAATTGTCACTGAATTAACTTATAAGAGCTGAACTCAGTTTGGTGCCTAGGATTGTTCTGGAAATAGTGGAAGTCTTAGAGGAAAGATGAGTGAGACCCATGGACAAATGCAAGGCATGGCTTTGGTGTTTGAAGAGCTAGGGAGTTAAGGGTTCACCTGCTTAATTTTGAGCAGATAAATGGCATTAGAGAGGTGGGAGAAGGGCCTTCTGGAGACTTTGTGATAAGACCAAGGAGCTCTTTTGTGTCGGGAGCTACCGTACTTTTCAGGGGGAAGAGTTTTCCTCAAGAAAATGGGAAATGACTTGCTGCATTTGAATTTTTTCTCATTCCTGTTGATGACTGTACAGGTGTAAATCTTTGCTCAGTTTTCTACTTTGCGTCCTACTTGCGGCAAAGACTAGCTGGCTCCTGGTAGGTGTCTCTGTATTCAATGTACCTGATTCCTGCAATACATTGTACAGACTATGCTTTTAAGTTTATTTAAAGTTTAATTCCAGTTACATTTTAAAATTACATTTTTAGAGGCAAATGCAATTTTTTAATTTAAATTATTTTAAATATAAACAATAAAATGATCTTATCTCTCCCTTATCTCTTCACCCCTCAGCTCTAATATTCTTGACAGGTATTCTGATTTTAATCAGATATTGTATGTTGTACCTATCCTAGAAGCAGTTATTACAAAATAACCTATTTTATCCTGTCCTTATCTTGTCTTCTGTTTTCTTCTCCTTTTTTCTCGTGCCTTTATCCCAAGAAGTGATCACAAGTAGATACTTAGTAAAATTTGGTTGCATTGAACTGAACTGTTATGGAGATAAATATTCTTGAGAATAAACTGAAAGAAAATCAGCTATACTTCAACCTAGGCTAAAGAGGTACAAAGTCAAGGGGTCCCCATGTTTGATTTAGTTGCTGGATATGTGGAACTGTTGGTTTGACATCCTGCTAAAGGACAAACTTTGAGAGATGATTTAGCCCTCTAAAATAGATATATAAATATACTGTAATCATAATTAGGGCCAGAAGGAAAATAGGACTCTGCTGATCCATGAAAGCCAACATACCTTTTCTTTGGTATGTCTGAAAATCTTTACTTCACCCTGATTTCTTTCAATTTTGGTATGGCTCCTCATGGCCTATTTCATTGCATACCCACAGACCTCAGGCTAAGCTCAGAAAGAAGGCATGTCACCACCACCATGAACCACCTCCCTACTCATCCCTTTCTTTACTCCCTATTAAGAGAACTCTGAAAATCCCTGGTTATTCTCAGCCCCTCCCCACCTCCCGTCATACCCTCATCACATCAGCCACTATTTTTTGCCTGTCCTGTCTCCTCGGCCTCTGTTTGGCTTCTCTGTCTTCTACCTCATGTTCTCCTAATCCTTTCTTCACACTGGTTCCCAGATGAAATTCCTAAATGTGAAATCTGACCATGTCACTCTCTCCTGCTTAAAAATCTGCAGGATAAAATTAAAATGCTTTTGAAAAGGTATTCTTTCTTCAAAGCTGCCCAGATCTTTTTCAGCAGTGGAGTTCTGTTCCCTATTTGAGGTAAGGTTATTCCCTCCTTTAGGCCTCTATAGAGACTTTTGAGTTGCTCTTTATAATAGGATTCATAGAATATAATTACTTGTTTATTTCTCCATCTCCTTAATAGTCAGCCCTTGGAAGCAGAGCCTCGGTTTTGTTTTTCTTTTTTCTATCCTCATCATTTGCCAAAAGATGAGTGTGTATTAGGTGCTCCATAAATGACTATTGCCTGTAATTGAATATAACAGGAAGGCTATTTGATTTTTGGTGAGAAAAGAAACTTAACAGAGTAAGAACCATATGGAGTCAAAGATAGGTCACATTAGAAGGTATTATGCTCTATATTTGAGAGCTCCATCCATACAAGAATGTCTGTACTATAGAGATCAGACTATTGATAGCCAAGATCTGTATGATTTTGTGGCTCAGAACTTCATAGCTCCTCTGTGTAAAAAAATAGCTTTCTATATATATTTCTGCATGTATGCACATTGATATATGTCTCTGTGTTTTATTTTTTTTTTAATTTTTATTTATTTATGATAGTCAGAGGGAGAGAGGCAGAGACACAGGCAGAGGGAGAAGCAGGCTCCATGCACTGGGAGCCCAACATGGGATTCGATCCCTGGTCTCCAGGATCACGCCCTGGGCCAAAGGCAGGCGCCAAACCACTGCACCACCCAGGGATCCCTATGTCTCTGTGTTTTAAAGACTGAGAATGCATCTTGAAATGCTTAAACAGTGATACATTTTAATGAATATAAAAAGTTAGCCAGGTAGGTAACTTGATATCAAATGTACTTTTTACAACTTGCTAAATCCTATCCAGCCAGAGTTAAAAAAAAAAAAAAGTCTCAAATTATCTTTCTTAGGAAGATACCTTTGTAATATAAAGCAGTTCCATAAGTAATATATTATTTGCTAATGAGAAATTCACCTGATACTGTTTGAGGTAAGGATCCTGAGAGAAACGAATTTGGAGAACTGGATCCTACACCTTAGGGATAAAAATACAATTAGCTGATATTATGGTGTGGGGAGGAATATAGGGGGCTAAAGTCTTAGATTTTGAGCCAAGTTTTTTTTTTTTTAAGATTTTATTTATTTATTTGTGAGACACACACACACACACACACACAGAGGCAGAGACACAGGCAGAGGGAGAAACAGGCCCCACGCAGGGAGCCCAACATGGGACTCGATCCCTGGTCCCCAGGACCAGGCCCTGGGCCGAAGGTGGTGCTAAACTGCTGAGCCACTGGGACTACCCTGAGCCAAGTTTTGACTACCAGTATGTTGCTTTTATTTGATTTTGAAATATTATGAGATTGTCTCTTATAATTGGTAATTAGTGAAAGCAGATTCAAGTGATAAGAATGTATTTAAACAGGTGTAAGGACAAGGTAAAGGTGAGAGTGCTTTAGGGTTAGATACTTGAGGTATGGAAGTCCTGCATTTTCGTAGAGAACTAAGTGTCATCTTAAAGGGTTAACTACTGTGAATGTTACTAACTCGGGTCCTTGGGCTCTCCAAGTAATAAAATTTGCCTGAGGCCAAGTGGCATGCTTGAGTACAAGGGAGACAGCACAAAGGAAGGAGTCCTTGAAGCTAACTACATGAACAAAGGCTGGGGAAAGTTTCTAAAGAGGTTAAGGTGGAAAAGGAACAACACCTAACTAAGCATGAAGAGGTGGGGAGAGACACAGAAAGTTGGACGTGCAAGTGCAATAGACAGAACATGCTTGGTCAGGCATCACATGTCTCATTAGCATATTTCATCTCTACCCCTGGGTATGATTTTTAGCATTATAATGAGGGGAAAGTTTAGCAAAAGATCAGTGCCAGGGTGTACCTTGGAAAAGACTGATTTAATTCTGTCTACACCAGTCTTCACAGTCCAGTGCCCCCTTGGTAAGTGCCTTCCTTCTGAATCTCTGCAAGATATTCTAGTCAAGAGGTAGAGAGTTTCAGCTCTCAAGGAATGATGGGTTTTACAGTAAGAATTGAGGGGACCTGAGTCTAGTCCCTGCTCTGTCTCATAAACACCAAATAGCCACAGTTTCAACTGCACATAAAGCATTGATTTAAGGATTTTCATTAATGCTTGAATCATATCAAAAAAGACATTTGAGGTTGAGTCAAAAGTTATATCCACTAGAAAGGAATCAGAGAAAAAAAATGCCTATCCTTGTTAGTGATAATAATTCCTGAAACACTCTAATAGAAAAATTTAAAGTCAATTGCCTAGACTTAAATTAATTGTTGTAGGTATGACTAGTTAGTGTTAATCATAAGGAAATCATTTTTTAAATAATTTCATTTATTTATTCATGAGAGACACAGAGAGAGAGGCAGAGACATAGGCAGAGAGAGAAGAAGCAGGCTCCCTGTTGGGAGCCTGATGTGGAACTCGATCCAGGTCTACCCCAGAATCACAACCTGAGCCAAAGACAGACACTCAACCACTGAGCCAACTAGGTGCCCCCATAAGGAAACTATTAACCATTAATTAACTATTGATCCATTCATCCCCAAACAGAAACCAACTATTCCCTATTTCAATCTTTGTCTCTCATATACATGTATACATATAGTTTAGATCACTAAAATCTACAGTAAATAATTTGATCTCACCTTGTTTGCATTTTTCTTTGTACAAGTCTTAAAGGAATTAGTCTGAGAAATCTAATATCACAATGGAGAGTGAAAGGAGGCATGTTTAGACTAGAAATAAGATTATTTTTAAGGACTTGGACTGAATTATCTATGCGTGCAAGTAGGTACCTTTTTCATACTCATTAAGGCGAGTTCAAATAAATTCCTGCTAGGGGATACTTCTTAGGACTTGTCTCTACTTGAATATAGTGAAATCTCTCTTTTAAATAATTTCACACTGAACACTTAAGCTGGTTTTGTGACAGGGACTTTGTCAAATTTAAACTACCTAACTATCTCAATCCCCTTCCTGTTTTGGGGGCATTGCACTTTGATGAGTCTTAGTGGAGGGCCCACACTGGAATTTATAGGAAGCCAGAGGCTTCGTTTCCCCTTCCCATCACTGAAAAGGTAAATCTTACCTAGTAGGTTTTGCCAACTGGTTGTTCCTATCCCAAGACACAGAGATGTAAAAACTACTTGGAAATTACTTCCATGGTGGTGCCATCCAGTGTCAGCAAGAGCAGTATCAATCAGTGGGATCCTAACCATACTTTTCCTGTGACTTGATTTTGGTGCTGATTTCTGCTCTCTTCTTTCTGAATTTAGAAACTTTTTAAAAGATTATTTTAAAAATGATCTTGTGATATAGTTCATGTGTTTGTGTATCTGCTCTGTGAGGAAATTTAAAAAGTTATTTTCTCATGATCATTTTTGATCAACTTATATAATTTAGGTTCATTCTTCCACATGTGTGCTTTTTATCCCTTTATGTGATATGTGTTGAATAATACATGCATTCTTACATGTTCAATGTATTTTTAAATAAATGGATTTCTATTAAATTTTCCTTGGCAAAATTGTTGTATTTGACACTAACACACTAACTAACTTGACACTAACTTGAATATAATTGAATGGCTTTCAAGTAATCTCCAGATTTTACACTGGCCCCTTTCCCTTCTCACAACTAATGCCCTAAATCTGTGAGAGTTTACTAGAGTTAAACTTTATAAAAGAGTAGAGTTTGTTCTGTTTTATATTTTGGTGTGTTGAATTATCACTTGACATTATTATCTAATCTGGGTTATGTTTAAAAGTCAAAGTCATTAAATATTTTAAGCTTCCTTGGAGGTTTGTCTTTTCTTATTAGGGCTGGGGCATGGAGAAAAGATACATCTGAAAGAAATTGGTAATGAAGGTACCAAGTCTCACGTGTAAAAAAGGGTCAAGTTCTTATGTAAGACAGAAAAATTCAAGCTCCTATGAAGATGAACTAAAGAGAACTTGATTCCAAGTCTGAGACTTTCAAGGAGATTTAGAGGTCAACTTTTCCTCTTTCTACCTAAATGTGTAGATATGTCTTTAAAAAAATTAAAAAGCCCAAGAAAAATGTGAAGCTTGAGGAGGGTACTAGAAACAACTTAGCAACTTATAGGTCCTGACAGTGGTGTCATTGATAAATCTGCAAAGCCAAATCAGTTTTTTTTTTTTTTGAGTTTCTTTTTTTTTTTAATTAATTTTTATTGGTGTTCAATTTACCAACATACAGAAAACTTGTTATGTTGTAATAGAAATCCAGCTCTCTTTTCAGTGATCTGTCTTAGATGAACAGAAAAAAGGTCAGAACTGGGCTGATCAAAATCAATCAGGGTATAAGAAAATGTGCCTCCAGATTTGCCTGCTGGGGGCATTGTCTTAGATGACAAGTCAAGCCAGCCCTCCAAAAATGGTTCAGCTGTGAGGCAGGCTGGCCACCCAACAGCGTAGACAGATATAGTTCATGCGTTTGTGTATCTGCTCCATGAGGAAACGTGAAGACTTGTTTTCTCTTTTCGTTCTTTTCTTTCTCCCTTCCTTCCTACTTTCCTCCCTCCCTCTCTCCTGCCTCCTGGGATTTGGCTATACTTCATCCTTTTTTTTTTTTTTAATTCTAAAATATAGTCCTAAAGAAAATTTGGATGACAGTGGGCAAATCTGACTTTCTACATGGCTTCAAGTAACTGATATGACAGCTTTAGACAGACATGTTGATTAATAATTCTGTCCCTGGCAGTAAGTATCCCCACCAAGCCAGTTTCCATTTTATCATCGTGTAAATATGTAATCTGCATAAAATTAAAGCTGTTATGTACTTGAAACATTGTCTGCTCAAAGATGTTTATTCTGAAGAACAGCCATGGATGAGGTTGCTACCCTGCCTCTCTCTCTTTTCTTTATTCAGTTCTAATTTTTCCTCTCTCCACTTCAAAACTGTATTCCCTTGTCATTATTCCTTCTGAACCATTCTATTATCCATCTTAGGCATCTCTTTATAGAGCCAGAAATGATTTTGAGTGTGAACATTCGGTGTTCATGTCACCACCTCTGCTGAAAACCGAACTGTTAAATTATGAATTTGTGGTCTCGTTTCACACCATAGTAGCCCAGGCTAAAGCACTCCCATAAGAAATGTCAGTTTTCATCTAAATGCACTCAACAGTAAATGTCTTCTCCCTGGAGCATGCCCTATTTGTTGAAAAGAGACACAGAAATTTTAGAGTTCACATGTTGTACTGCAGGATCACACAGCTGGTTTAAAAATTAGTGCATTTGGAATAATGAATGGCTGACTGGAGGCATTCTGCTGTTAAGTATGGTCCAAAATGTTCTTGACAACTAGAATGTTAGAAAAAAATTTTTCTAACACTCTTAGTTGTCAGTGTTTTGGGAGACAGACTCAAATGTCCAAGCTCATGACATGTCTGAGCTAGTATATTGTGAAGATTAAATGAGTTAAAACATGAAGTGTCTGTAATTGTATATCATACCCAGTAAGTGTTTAATAAAATTGTCTGTTTTTATTGTTCTTTATCTTAGTCCAGTGACTCTTGTCTTGTCTTAGGGTATTTAGCAACTGACAGTATAAAAATTTACATTATGGTGATCCTGGAGGATGATGTAATTTCCTGAACTAAGTGATTTGTAGGGCTCCGAAAAAAGGATTGCTTAAAGAATAAATAACCTTATGAATTTAGGAAAGGTTTCTCTTAAGCCTTTCATTCATACAGACTGGTTCTTAGAGGGTAGACACAACTCCAGGCTTGAATAGAACCTGGACGGAAGCCTATTTAGGAGACATGGACCCAGGTTTGCAAAGTAGCTCATGCTCCAGTTAGAAATATCCAAGACCTGACCAGAGGGGAAATTCTTCTCTACTGGTGTAAACTTTCATGGAGACTCCCCAGTCTTGCAACTGGTGACTGAAAAAGAGTAAGAGAGACACACAAAGTGCTTTTCAGCAAGGAAATCTGTTATACTGGAAATGCAGGAAGAGACTATGGGACAAAGAGTAGATAAGGAGCCCTCTACCTGGTCCAGTCCCCACCTTCCTCCTACTCTGTAAAAGGTGGAATATTTTTGAGGTCTGTTAGTTTATCTGCCCAGTGAAACTGAGAATTCTGTGAGAAGAGGCACTGTGTCTTATATTCACACAGGACCCAGGACCAAGCACAGTGCCCGGCACAGGTAGGCACCTGCCAAGATGGAAACAATGGAGACTTAACTGTCAGCATTATTGCAGGGACAGCAGAAAGAAAGAACATAGGAGGAGATAGACGATCTGGGATCCTGATCCTATATCCACATTGTTAAGCTTAGACAAGTTTGCTTCATGTTTAAACCACTTCCACAACTAAGATCAAAGCTATAGAACTTTGTACATAGAAGGTTCTTAAAACCTTCTTGTGAAAGAATGAGTAAATGAAAGAAATATATTGAGTTGTTTAGAACTTTTCTTAGATTTTTTGTTTTGTTTTGTTTTTGTTTTGTTTCTCACCTGAAGTAAAACCCACATCGCCACCTAAATCCTTGGAAACATCTTCCATGACGCTTAGTACTTTGAGTCCCATTCCGTGTAGTGGATTAGAATGCAAGTGATTGAGGTTCAGACCCATATTTGTACGACCATGAGTGTTTTCATGGAGAATGATCCAGAGTGGGATAAAAAACAAACAAACAAACCTAAGTCATACTGGCCTCACTGGGACAGGATTGGAATTTCTGTGTAAATATCTGCTTTAGACTGTACTATATTCATATATTCATTTCTTCAAAATATTTATTGAGTGCCTATCCTGGACCAGCCATTGTCCTAGGTGCTAGGACATAGCAGTGAACAAACCTGAGTCCCTGCTCCTAGAGCTTATCTTCTAGGAAGGGGAAGAGAGCACTAACAAGTAAGCAAGCAAGTAGCTGTAATGTCAAGTAATAGTACTCTCCAAAACCACAGAACAGGGTACAGGGCAGAGGGTATGGGGCTCAGGGAAAGAGGTACTCCTCAATGGGAAGGCCTTTCGAGTAAATTGACAGGTGTTTAAGGACGAAAGGGAAGTGAGAAGCAAGTATTATGGGATTTCAGGTGTCCAGTGGAGGGAGCAGGTCAATTAAAAGAGGTTGGATATTCAAATAAAGATGTTGAATTTGCACTTCAGTAGCTAAATGTTGTAATCTGGGATTCAAGACTGGAGATATATATTTTGAAATTCAGCCAACAGGAGGCATTTAGAGTCATAAGACTAAGAGTGTCCTCAAGAAGAATGTGTAGATGGAAGTAGAAGGGTCCAGGGACTGAGCCCACAGGAGCTCCAGATTTGGTGGCTGGGAATGGGAGAAGAGAGGCCTAACAGACTCAAAAGGGGTAATTAGTGAGATAAGAAGTGAAGCAGGACTGAACAATGGCTCAGAAACCAAGGGAAAGATAAAAATATCTTAAAATAATTAAATATCTAATTAATACTAAATCAATTAAATGTAAGGTTAATAGCTAACATCGAATAGATTGATATCCAACATCTCTTATTTCTTGTATAACCACAGCTAAAAGGCTTTGTAATTTTCTATATATTATTAAGCTATAATTTCCAGCATTGGGAAAGTAATATTGGTGTCTCTGAGGCATTTCCATTGGTTTAACTGGAAACCAAATGTTTTTATCTGGAAATGACACAAGAATGGCTGAAAGTCTTTGAGCATTTAGCTTCATTTCCAGGGAGGCACGCCTAGTCCTTGACAAAGTTTGGATTGATTGATTGAATTCTCAAACATGCTTCAGTTTTAGCAGAGATTGAAAGAGTTGTCTTGCACCCACCATCTGGGACTGGTGTCCCAGATGGAGTGCAAGTAAGTTCTGATAACATTAGGTGCCTCCAACTGGGGCTGTTTCTGGAGGCAGTTCACAGGAGAGGATTCATGTCAGTTCAGGAAAACGTACAAATAAATAAGGAAAACAAACTCTGATCATGAGTGAGTTATCTGTTTGGGAAGAACATTCAGTAACTTGTTTGACTAATTGAGAACCTACTGTGTGTCACAAAGTATTGCCGACCAGTATTGTCAGATTGAAAAAGAACTAGAAGGGAAAATACAGTAAAGTGAAGTGAGGAAAACAGGATACAAAGTTCTTTTATTTATGAGGCATTAAGGGAAAAAAATTCATGTGTGAAAAAATTGGAAGAAAAGGAACTTAGGGAACTAGGAAATATTCTAATTTCTTCTCAATAATTTTCCATATTTTCCCGATTTTTCTCTTATGAGTATAACTGGCTTTTATACCAGGAAAGTAAACTTTTATAAGAAGAAACTGGAAACTTCACACATTTATTTTTGCTTTAACTTCCTATTGGGGCAAACAATAGTGCTTCTTCCTAGTTATCCTTTCATGGAATCTATACCCTATTTATGAAATTCAACTTCATCTATGCTAATGGCTGTGAAAATCAGGCAGCCACCCTACCTGCTATCACTGTGGATCGCCTGGGGTGCTGGCTTCTCAAGCTGCTGTTTTATTAATGATCTTGAAACTGAGATACTAAGAGATGAAGAAGTGTTAAAAAGACTTACTGATACGCTACCAACATTTGCCAAGAAAATGAAATCCACTAAGATGAGAAAGCGCTGGGGAGGCCAAGGAGAAGCCAACTGTTCCATGTTTTTAGCCCCTGACCTCTGCAGTAAGGATTTCTAAAAACCATCCCACCTCTGGCCACACTTGGGCTGTCCACCCTCTGTCTGCATGCCGACAGCAGTCCTCTGAGGCATAAGATTTTGCCCTTGACAAAGCTTGGATTGATTGATTTTATTTCCAAATGTGTTCCAATTGCAGCACAGTTACAGTTGGAGAGGGGGAAAAAAAGGCTTGAGGCCTCATCATACTCTCATTTTATTAATTTTTTTAATAAAGGAGAAGGATTATTCAATATATGATTATCCAGTGGCCCAGTTTGCATAAGTTAAATTACATATCATTAATATGTTAAGTTTTATAAAATTAAAAAACACTGTTAAATGATTCCAGGATCTTTTTTTTTCCTTTCAGGCTATATACAGGTATGGTTTCATTACTTGGTTTATTTAAACTGAAGAAGACAGTGTGTCTTCTGAGACTGTAATAGACACCAACTACACATTAAACACTGAAAATGGAATTGTGGTCAAGGTGGTCTGTGGTTGTGTTTCTGTAGAGAGCCATCGTCGGGGGTCACTTTGCAGAGAGATGCCTAGGCCTTTGGGATCCCCAAGACATACTTGGTAAAACAAGACTGTGAAGCAAGGTCATTGAAGCATCAAAAGAGTTCACTCCATTTTTAAAGTAGCTGATGCCTTATATGAGGAAATAATCAAAGTGGATAGCAAAGAGTTGAAAACTTATCTTATTGGGTGGACGGTATCAAAGCTGGGTTCCACTTACCCTAGTTTTGACAGAGCTGAAGGAATCGGAGGCATAGACCAGGAAAAATGTGCAGCAGAGAGAATAGGTGGTAGGCATTGTAATCTATTGAGTGCTAATTGATTGAGTGTAATCTATTGAACATATGGCCTGTGTTTTCGAAACTCTCTCTTATGTCTTGCCCACTGGTAGTTCCTTGAGTGGGTGGTCATTTCTCACCTCCAAAGATGAAGAAATGGAAGCTACCAAGGTGAATGTGCCCAACAAGATTTCTGACTGTCAGTCCGGAATTCACTTTAACACTACACTAATCCTGACTTTGAATTTATAAGTTCCATGTCCTTATATTGCCGGGTCCTTTATTCCTACTTTTTAAAACTTTCTTAGGGACTTCTAAAAACTTTTTTCTGTTGTCTCATCCTGAGCATCTGCAAACAATCAACACCTCTAAAATGAAATTCACCCAAAATAGCAGGGCCTTCTAGTACAATGAAACCCATAAAAGGCACACCTGGTATTCTTGAAAAATAAGTGCTGTTTTTGATGGATTTAAATTGGACTTCAATAATAGACATATTCAATCATGTTATATTTGACCTAAAAATCACCTCAAAGTTGTCAGATGTACCTTTGTGAAAACTTCCATCAGATAGTGTGTGCTGATGTGATTTACCGAAGGAGATTTGACATGAATGGCTAAGTTGTCAGAAGTAATGCAGTGATTTTTAAAAAGTATGTTCCCCCCCCACCACGTGGAAATGGTGAGCTTTATTAGCATAAGTGCCTGTGCTGAGACCATCAGGCTTTCTCCAAATGCCCAGCAGTCTAATTGGATGGCTTCTCATCCAGGACTGTTCAGACTCCTCATCACTTCCTACTCAAGAGCTCTGATTGATTGGACAGTGATGAGTTATAAGGATTTTCTCGGAATGTGTGTCCCTAGGCTTCCATACGTCAATAGCAGAAGGAACAGGGCCCGAAGAAGCCTGTGAGTTAGACTCCCAGCTTGTCTCTTGTTCCTGAGAATTATTCTCTCAGCTTCTCATAATGGGATAAGATGATTTTAGCATCTCCTTTGTTGCTTATCGACCTGCTCCATCTGCTGCTGTCCTTCAGTTTCCTAACTTAGAATCCTCTTCTCTGATTTTCCCACCAGAGGTCCTGCTTCCTTCTCTCACAGTAATTAGTTAGACTTTTCATTATTCATAATAAACTATCAAGGATATGCCAACACTGAAGTGGAGCCTGTTTTGCATTGATTCATTAAGCAAATACTTATTGAACCCGCACGAGGCACTGTTACAGGCATCGACGATAAATCAGTGAGGAAAAAGGCTCATGAAGCTTATGTTCCTGGAGTGGGATCAGATGACAAACAGATAACATGCTAGAAGGTCAGATTGTGATAGATGCTCTAGAGAAGAATAATATAGGGGTGAGGGGATGGAGGAGCTGGGAGGAGATGACATTTTATTTTGATGATCAAGGAAGATTTCACTTATGACACTTGAACAGAAACCTGAAGGAAGTGAGAGGAATTCATGTGGGTATCTGGGAAAGAGTCCCTGACCAAAGGACGGGCAGGTGCAAGGGGCCTGGGAACAGGAAGGAGGTTGCTATGGCCACAGGGGAATGGTCAAGGGAAAGCAAGGTTGGAGGGGAGGCCAGGCGGAAAGCTAGATCACTTTGGGTCTTGTAGACCACTACAAGGGCTTGGGCTTTTACTGCAGTGATAGATGATGCCTCAGGATGGGCTTTTAGATAAAAAGTGATGTAATCTGACTCTCATTTTAAAAGAATCACTGTAGATGCTGAGTTAAGGCATAGACAAGATGAGAGTAAATGGAAGAAGCCGGGTAACACTACACTAACAGAGGAGAAAGGTGATCATGGCCTTTTATCAGGTGGACATAACAAAGGTGGAGAAATCAGTTGCATGTGGGTCTATGTTAACAGTAATTCTCTTAGCAAAGCTTGAAATGTAGCAATTACAAATGTTTCACACTTCTCCAGCTCCCCAGATTCCTACATCCAGCAAGAACATTTTCAATCTTTTAGATGTCCCTGACTCTTCTATTTCAGGTCAGGAGCTACATGATACCATGAAGAAAAAGGAAATGAGCTTGTGATTGGTAGTCCTAAAGTGAATCCTGATGCAGGGAGTCATGACTATGGGATAATTACCTCCCTCAGTCCTCAGCTGCTTCATCTAGAACATGGAAATAAAAGCAGCATCCATCTCTTGGGTTTGCAGTGAAGATTAAATGACATGAATTTATGAAAAGTATGTAGTGCAGTAACTGGTATGTTGGCAGAGTTCAATTAACGCTAGCTATTGTTATCGAAATTACTTTTAATTATTGTTATATGCACATTCTTACCTCTAAGGCTTCAGTGAAGGCCTAACATGTTCTATTCTTCTTGGAGTCCTGAAGCTTCTTTATCAGCGTCTGAAGCAGTGCCCTTCTGCTACATTTCTGTCTCAAGCATGTTGCTTACAGCATCTACGAATGACAGCCTCTCTGTTCTTCTTCCTCTCCTGTACCTTGTGAATGCCCCCCCTTTCTTGATCCCCAGTTTTCACTTTAATGAAGGTTGCCTCTCTCTCTTTAATTTCCTGGGTATGTCTGGGAGCCTTTTCCTTACTCTTATTTCCTGGATTTCACACCCATGCTAACAAAACCCGACTCTGAGGAACACTCATTAGATCCCTGTATCTGTTTAGTTTGAGTAATATCTCTTTCCCAACCTTTACTCTTTCCAAGCTTCCCCTTCCTATTTATGTCTTTTCTTTTCAATCAATAATCAGTCTAGAGAGGCTACCAGAGCTTGCTGGTTGACCCGTCCAGGCCCTACTTGCTAAGCTACCAGTGCAGCTCCAGTTCTGTCCCGTTCTCTCAAGTTCTGGGTGCAGTTTCCCTTGGCTACTCCTTGGCTGTCTTGTATGGGTGAGTATTTTGAGGGTGGATGCCTGGGAGGAGAAGCATGTCTGGTGTGTCTTTGCCTGCCAGGTGTTTTCTTATACCAGTTAGAAGGTCCCTAAATCATAGGTGTGTCTTGGTGAGCCCCACCTTCTCCTTTGCTTGCTAACAGAATCAAATGTAAGGACTGTCTCTGGGCTTCACCCTTCATCCGAGTCCGATGGCCCCATTCCACATTTATGCTCCTTGGGGACCTAATTACTCTGATGGACTTGTGGTTCCATAAAGCTGGGGGTGATCCTTTTAAAGTTAGGCTTTATGAAGTGTGCTTTGAGCCTCCCCAGACTTTGGAATTCTTCCATGAAAATAACAACACAGTATTAACTTTTTTTTTATTTCACATTTTTGTGGTTTCCTGATGATGGCACTTGTATTCTAGATGCATTCCACAGAGGACTTAAGAGCACTAATGCACACTCAATTTTTATTAAAAAAGAAGATAAAAGAGGGTCCTCAGAGAAACAGGATGTCACTAAGAATTATTATGGAGTATAAAACTTTATTTTTAGGTCATGACATTAGCATCCTGAAAATCGCTATTTTTTTTTAAATTTAAAGCTTGCAGTTTTTTTTTTTTTTACTTTTTTTTCTGTAAACACACTAAAGCATTTAAATAGCACTTGCTTGTTTGTGATGTTCATTTATTCCCATTCCGTTGTTCAAATAATTTCTACAAACAGAAATCTTCATTGGAGAGAGACAAAAATAAATACACTTCCTCCCCTCAAGGAGTTTCCTCTCTGGTGGGTTAAAGACAGATTTAAAATAACTCATGATTATGTAGTTGAAATTATCATTATTCTATGGTTGAGCTAGGGCTCTTTAATAGATGATATCTAGACCAGTGGGAGAAGGGCTGAAGAAGCTTCTGGTGCATCTCTCTCTTTGCTGGCTGAGCAAACAGCTTAATCCTCAGCTTCTCCACCTGTCTTCTTCGGAGTGCCAATAAGTCCCCACCCATTCCCCCAACCTGGCTGACTGTGCTGGGCTGGGTTTGTGAACCGATTGCATATGTTACCAAGAAAATTATTGGGATGTCAAATGGTGGTGTCATCTTTCTGGCAACATATTCTTGAGCAGATTGTGATCCAGTGACCTACAGGCACATCATTCAAGATGCCAGTCCCACTGCTGGTCCATTCCCTACCTTTGCCTCCAGGCTGGAACCCCATCTGGCAAAGGAGAAGTACCAATAAACCCAGAATTCTATTTCTTTAGCCTTTTTCTAGATTGTCAGTCCCAATACCTGGTAAGGTGACACTTGACCCATATAGACTCATTGTCTCTTTGTCCCTTCTCCATCAGCTTTTCACATATCACACAAAAGCTTCTGTCTGCAACTGCAATAAACTCTGCACAGATTGAAAAGAGGGATGACAATTTTCTTAAAATATTTTGAATCATGATTTTAAAAATATTTTAAGCCACAAAATAAATAAATACTTAACATATGTTAAAATATCTGCTCAGAATGGTTCCTCTTTTTACTTCCCTCCTCTGGATATCAAATACTTTCCTGTCCTTTTCTCTTTTCTTGAGATAATTGTGTGTTTGTGTTCTTGTATTGCCCCAGGTTTTTCATGTCCCTTTGAAGTAGACTTAGTTTGATATTCTAGATGAATATTGTGTTTATTTAATTACATAAAAACATAATTCTTTTCAAGAGTCAACAAGCATGTTCAAGCTCCTCAAACCCTGCCTTACACACATCTAGTATGAAAGTCTAGCTTGTTTAATTTATTGATATGTAATCTTCCATTAATTCCCTCCACAAATTTATTATTGTATACTGAGTAAGGTATGTTGGTAAGCACTACAAGGCTAGAAAGATAATCAAACAGATCTTGTACTGTATGACAAGCATACAGTGCAAAAGTAAGTGTAATTTAAAGCTGAATATGGCAAATGTCCAAAGAGAGATATTTAGAAAGTAATATAGAGAAAAGTGGGGTAATTAATATTCCTTTCTTTATTTTAAAATAAGGGGAAACCCTTCCATTTTTCTTACCAATATTGTTGCTTGCCTGTAAAACTCATTTTTATAGTCATTTTTAACATAAACATTTTTAACATAAAACATTTTCACCTACATTTGAGCAGGGATACAATTTTAGAACCATTCTCTTAGGAACATTTTATTTACTAAGTAAAGAAAAGTTGTTCTCTTTTATGCTGTTAAACATCTTTTTTTTTTTTTTTATGCTGTTAAACATCTTGAATGTGGTCCCCTCCTCACAAGCAAAATAAGACACCAGGTTGATCCTCAAAGAGCTCATGTTGGAGCAGGGCCAGCAGAGAAGCATGCAACTAAAAGTTCAGTTCAGACCACAAATGGCCTCATGTTGGACAAATTACTTACCATCTCCTCTTTTTCTTATCTGCAAGTAGGGAAATAATGTCTTTCTCACGGAATTCTGCTGCTGTTCTTTTGAGATCGTGTGGTCAGTGAAACTAGCAAGCATTAAGAATTAGAGGCATCCATACCTGACGGCTACCTTAGGAAGCTGTGCCAACCTGTGGTTCATGATGTCTTATAAATTGTGAAAGTATTGTGAAAAATTTCGCAGACCTGTAGAGATTAAAAACACATCCTAAGGCACCTCCAGGGAAAATAAAACATTTTGGATGCTTAGGATTTTCTTAGTGGGAAATTGAAAATTTAAGGAACTCACATGTTTGCCACCTGCGAGGTCAGATTTTTAGCACTCTGTGTAATACATTCTGATGGCATTCATCTGAATTTGTATTGTTTCCTTTGTCTTTCACCTCTAAAAATCAGGGAGGCTTGCTTGTTTGATACTTAAATTCTGGTTCCCTCTGCAAGAGGCACCTTTGTCTAATTCTCTGTCTGGAAAACTTCTACTTCCTTGTTGCCTCTTTCTGATCTCTTCTCTCTCCTCCTCAAACATAAGCACTATTTCTCTGTGCTCATATCAAGCTCTGCATGTATCCCTGCTGTGGCACTACAGGAGTCAATTGTAATTGTTTTTGTATCTTCCTAATATGCACAAAATATATTGCTTAATACCTACAAGAATAACTGGTTCATAGAAACCATCCAATAAATATTGAAGTGGGGCACCTGAGTGATGCAGTTGGTTAAGTGACCGACTCTTGGTTTCAGCTCAGGTCATGATCTCAAGGTCATGAGATGAAGTCCCATGTCTGGCTCTGCAACTCCGTCTTCCTCTGTTCCTCCCCGCACCCAAAGAAAGAAAGAAAGAAATGTTGAAGCAACACAAGGAGAAAATGAGGGACAAAGGGACTAAGAAATAAAAGAAGAATAAAGAAAGAAAAAGGCAAGAAAATATTCTTTGGTCAAATTATGTCAAGTATGTTTTCCTACCTTTTCTTTTTTCTTTGATTTGAAACAGTACAGGAGTACAATGTGATCATTGTAAAATAGTCAAAAGCATTACAGAGTTAAAAATTAGAAAATGGAATCATGTTTTAGTTTTTTCACTAGATCGCATGCAGTAACTCTACTATTAATCTATTAATTTATTTTTGCAAAGCACCAAAATATTCTGTGGGTGGATCATAAATAAAATTTCCACTTGTCTGTCTATAGATATTAAAATAGTTCCCAATATTTTCATTTTTAAACATCATGCAAAAAATCTTTGCAGATAGGAATCAATATTTATGTAGAATTCTTAGAAACTGAAGAGATGGATCCAAACAAATGTGCTTTACTGTTTGATAGATCCTGCTAAATTGTCTTCCACAATCAGTGGGACATTTCCCCCCACTATTGGCGACTCTAGACATTTTTAATCCTCAACCTTTCCTTGAGGTCAATTTTATAGACAGAAAATATTATTTAATTTTTATTTTAATTTGCATGTACAAGATTAACTAGGGGGTAGAATATAATTTTTAAATGTATTTATCATTTCTTGGAATTACTTTGTGTCTGTCATTTATTCATAGTTATGCGGTATCAAAGATTTTACCTTTGTGTCTACCGTATATACAGTAAATACTTTCTCTCGGTCACTTACTAGGATTTTGTATAAAATTCTTATAAAGATCCACTGTGTAATGTAATCTAATTTCTTTATGGTTGTTGATCCATGTGTCATTTGCACAGTACTTCTGTGTCAACAAGAATTAGCCAGAGCCCTCCAATCCCCAGTGGTGCTGTAGAACAAGGATTTCACGCCACTTCAGTCCCAAAGGGAATCAGATCCTATATGTAAAGCAAGGCATTCCTCATGATGCTGAATATTTAATGAAATTGTGCTCTGGGTTGGACTGATATGATATGCATGTGCTGCTTCCTTCCTGGTGAACTCTTTAGTGTTCTGAAAAGCATGATAGTGATTCTGACATGCCCTTCATGGTTTAACAACTTCTTTCAAGAGAAACTGCACACCTGCAAATTGTGCTTGCATCTGATCTGGCATGATCAGAACCCTTATTATGCTGTAGCCGGTAGATTCTCTTAAGGGTAACGTATAGTGTTGAAGCTTTCCACTTTATTTTTGTTTCAGAATACTATATCAGAGGATATTTATTATATTTGCGAGTTCATTTTCCTTTTGCTCTTATTTGATTTGAGTGTCAGATGTAGAAATTTAGCCAATTCACATAACCGTTAAGGGAATGTATTAACTCATTACTAGCCGTGGAAGATTACCTCCATCTGCTTCCATACTACATCACTAAGCAGCGTTTTACTATAAAAAGTTTTACTGTATAAGAGTACATTTTAGGTAATATAATAAATATATTGTTATAACTCCCTTTACTAAAGAATTTCCTAGAACTCCTTAGAACCAGAAAAGAAGAAAACGCTTGTGTAGAAAAGCAATTCAAGTCTTTGTAAACCTCCGGAGCATCATTTATTTAGGACACACAAATATACTAATCTTGTATTGACATTGTCATCATATCAAGTTCAAATCATCTGTCTGCATTTTAAGACTAACATTGAGTTCTAGCATGTCAATCCTTACCTAATTCCTTTTGTTTTTTAAATCAAGGTATAATTTACATATAATACAATTTACTGTATTAAGGTACACAATTTGATTAGTTTTTATAGTACTATGTAGTCATGCAACTACTACCACAATCAAGATATATTTATGGATTATTTTTATCACTCCAAAATGTTTCTTTTTGTCCCTGCCTAGTTAAAAGCACTCACGCACAGGGCCCCAGGCAAGTACAATGTTTCTTGCTCCTATAGTTTTGGATTTTCTAGAGCTTCACAAAAATCAAATCAACAATAATAGTTTATACCCAGTATCTTGTACTCAATATAATGTTTTGCGATTCATCCAGGTTGTCACATGTATAAATATTACTGAGTAGTATTCAATTACATGTATGTAATATAATTTCTTTTATATATATAGACACATCTCTGGTAAATATATATATAAATATATACTTATATTTAAATATATTTATATATTTTTATAAATTATATTTTATAATATATTTATATATTTTATATATATTTAAATATATATTTATATTTACATATAAATATATATATTTGGTTATTGAGAAACAAACTACTGTGAACATTCTAGTAAAACTCTTTGTATGAGCACATGTATTTATTTATATGTTTAAATACCTACTGGCAAATCTGCTGAATCAAATGACAAAAGAGTCATATGGTAAAAGTATGTTTAAAGAGTTGAGAACCGCCAATTATTTTCCAAAGTGATTGTATAATTTGCACTTCCATCAGCAAAATATGAGAATTTTAGTTTCTCCAAATCTTCCCTAGCACCTGCTATTGTTAGTCTTTTTAATTTTAGCTACTTGGTGGATGTGTAGTGATATCTCATTGTGGTATTAAATTTGCATTTCCCTAGTGACGAATGATATTAAGCAATTTTTTTCATGTGCTTATTTATCATTCATATATCTTTGGTGATGCTTTTAATAATATTTTAACCATTTTTAAAAATTGAATTTTTGGATTTTTATTATTGACTTGAAACAAGTCTATATATATTTTTTATGCAATCTGATGTGAGGTAATGTTTTGAAGTATTTTTTCCTAATCCATGACGGATCTTTAATTTCTTAAAGTGTCTTTTTAAGAGCAAAGATTTTTAATTTTGATAAGGTCCAATTTATCAGTTTCTCTGGCTTGTGCCTTTTGTGTATCCTGCAAGAAATCTTTGTCTACCAATGTTACGAAGATTTTCTCCTTTGTGTTTTTTAGAATGTTGTATTTTTAGCTCTTACATTTAGGGCTATAATCCATTTCAGGCTAATGTCTATATAATATGTGAAATAAGAGCCAAGGTTTATCTTTTCTTTATCTAATTGTCTCAAAATTATTTTCCCCATATAATTACTATGGTACCTTTGTTAAAAATTTGTTGACATGTGTCATTCCATTTCTGGATTTTCTAGTTTCTTCCAGGGATTATATGCATATAATCACACTAGTACAACACTCTCTTGGTTATGTTAGCTTGTTAGCTTTATAGGAAGTTTTGAAATCAGGATGTGTAAGTCTTCCAACTTTGTTATTTTTCAGAATTATTTTGGCTACTGTAGGTTTTTGCATTTCTGTGAAAATATTAGAATCCACATGCCAATTTCCACACAAGAAAACAATCAGAATAAAAAAAAGAAAACCCAAAAAACTCTAGACCAATTTAGAGAGGGTCAACATCTAAAACATATTGAGCCATCTGATCTATGGACATGGTATATGTCTCCATTTTTTTGCAGTCTTTAATTTCTCTCAACAATGTTTTGTAGTTTTCAGTGTAGAGTTTTGCATGTTTTTGTTAAATTCAACAAATTTTGTTACATTTTTTTGGACACGAGTAAACTAGGGAACTTGGATGGGAGAGCATCCTGAGTTATCTTGGTGGGCCTACTGTGTTCATGAGGATCCTTTTAAGAGGAAAGAAGAGTGTTAGAGTCAAAAGAGATGTGGCAAACAGGAATGATGGGAAGAGTGGGGCCATGAGTGAAGAAATACCTTATCTACTCTTACACTCATCTTTTAATTTCTCATGAACAGTTATATGTCTTAGTTCTAAAAGTTACATTTGAAGATTTATTTGAAGGTTTAAGCTTTATAATTTCAATATCAACATTTGTTTTCTTGACCTTATAATACTGGTTTGTTGAACAATATTTATTTTTTAAAAGATTTTATTTATTTATTTTGAGAGAGAGGGAGACATTGTGAGTGGGCGAAGGGGCAGAGAGAGAGAGAGAGAGAGAGAGAATTCCAGGCAGGCTCCATGCTCAGCCTTCAGCACTGAGCCTGACATGGGGCTCAGTCCCATGACCCTCTGATCACGACCTGAGCCAAAATCAAGAGTTGGATACTTAACAGACTGAGCCATCTAGGCACCCCAGAATAATATGTACTTTAAAGTTCATATTTGATAACATCATAACCTAGATCGCCTATGGATCCATTTTATAATCTGTATGATTTTCCATGGGTCCTTCCTTTATGCATGGAAAGTTTTGATTGAATGTAAGACATTGTGTAAAAATGTTATAGCTCCTGGCTGACATTGTCTTCCTCTGGGGACCATTCTCTTTGTTTTCTGGTAGATAGCTATAATAAAAGGAGATTAAAGATAATCATAGCCTAAGCTCATTAAGGGCTGAGTTGCCAATGACATCAGGCTTAGACTAGAATAGATCATTTTAGTCCTTAGACACAGATCTCCAGAAGCACCAATTTGGAGCCTGGATTGTTTGCCAGGATCACTGCTCCCTGGGGAGCTCTAGTGTTTATCTTCTCAGCACCTCATGACTTGAACATTCTGCTCTGTTATGCAGGTATTTTTCTGCTTGGTTTCTTAGTCTCTCACTCTTCCCACCTTAAAGATTTGGCAAATGCTTCAAGAGTCTAATCTAGTGGTTCTTAATCAGCGTGATTTTTCTTCTCAGGAGACAATGGACAATACCTAAAGATATTTTTGTTTTTCACAACTCTGGGGGTAGGGGGCAGATTGCTACTGACATCTAGTGGGTAGAGGCCAAGGATTCTGCTAAACATTCTATATGTACTATAGGACAACCCTCGTGATAGAGAATTATCTGGCCTGACTTGTCAGTAGTGCGGAGGATGAGAAGCCTGGGTCTAAACCACTGGATATCAAGCTAGTAAGCCACTACCTCTCTTCTCTCATAGAATTTTCCTCCAGACTTGACTGTCTTGGCAGCTGCAAAACTCCATATTGAAAAAAAAATCCTCAGCCTCACAAGGTATTAAATATCTTTGCTAGTTTTCTGTCTTGTAGCAGTGAGGCTCTGCCAAGCATCTCAGCTTCACCTCCTGTGCCAAGAATAGGCAAATCCCTAAGGGTAAACATGGCTTACGGAAAATTGTGCTCACTTCAATGTGCCTTCTTTTCTCCTCAAGTCCAAGGTTGTGTCTGTTTATCCCCAATTGTTCTTGACCAGAGCACCAGCCTCTACAAGCTACCCTGTCATTGCTAGAGGCCATAGTATTCCTAGCTGATGAGAAAGCAAGAAGGGATAGACAGAAGTTCAGCTCAGAGAGATAAATGAAGAAAAGTGTTTCTTAGTTGATGGGAGACAGGAAGTAGGCTCAATGTCTTCTTCACAGCCAGTAAAAGGAAGCTGAGAAAATCTTTTGCAGAAGATCTGCTTGATCCGTGGCTTTAAAGGAAGATGTGGGCTAGAGAGGTAGGAGGGGAAAAAGAGGGAACCTCATGACAAGGAAAGCAGTAAAGCCATAAGCTGAATCTGTAATACTCTCAAGAATCACATCCCATTTAAAACCTGGTTCTGGAGACTGGCATGTGGCTGAGTCTGACTTTTTGCACTGAGAAGACTGAATACAGAGAGAAAGGGTCTCTGCACCTCAAATGAGGCTGAAATACAACTCTTCACTGCATGAAGAAGCCAAATGTTCAGAAGGAAGGCAGGCTAACAAAACTAGTCATTCTAATATCAGTCCATTCTTGTGAAATAAATTTTGTTATTTAAAACAATGCAAGTACATTTAGGACATCAAAAGATACAAAATTGGATACTAGCTGTTGAAAACAATGAGAAATGCTGACAAAAGACAATTTGAAAAAAAGGTAAAAGGGCCAGATTAAAATCTTAAGATTTATAAATATTGGTATTAAAGAACTTAATAGATTGCACGAAACATGGAATGGACCCAAAGGAAAAAGTAATTTGAAGATGATATGGAAGAAATTACCCAGAATCCAGTAGTCATGGGAAAAATAGTTAAAACTGGAAAATCATTAAGGGAATGAGTGTAGATTGACAAGCCCTACCATAAGTTTGACAGAAATTCTGGAATAAAAGAGGGATAGAGTGGTGGAGAATAATATATAAAGACATAATAGGTGAGAGTCCTTAGGGAATACACAACAAAAAATACACAACAAATGGCATGCAAGAAAAACAAAAACAAATCCACAATTTAATACAGAGAAATGAGATTGTAAAACATTAAAGAGAAAGAAGAAAAATCTTAAACATTAGTGTCTAGAGAGAAAAAACAAGTTATCTGCACATGAAGTGTATTATGACTGAGAACAGACCTATCACCCAGAAGAAAGTCCAAAAGACAAGAGAATCATCTATTCAAAATCCTGAGGGAGACTTACTGTTAGCCTAGACTTTTATACTCAGCTAAATCTTCATTCCTTTGTAGGGGTAAGAAAAAGGCATTTATTAGTCATACAAAGACTGTTGACCAGTTATAGAATAATACTACAAGATTTATTACAATATGCAGTGTAGGTAGTGGTGATGGGAACTCAGAGCATGGGCAAGAGGATAAAAGTGAGCACAGAGGAAATGAAAATATATCTGTAAATTAAAGAGCATTTTTGGTGTTTATATAGGTAAAACTAAACATACCAAAAGCAATAACATAATGGTGGTGCTATGCATTGTTTAAGGCATGCTAAGATTTTTGACAAGTTTTGCATTGGAGAAAACATTGAATAACTTTAGACTTTACCCAAATTTAGCTCCACATTTTTTAAATAATGTATTTGAATATTAAGAACATAATTTATAGCTTCAAATCAGTAGAGATAAATAGTCGATAAAAATCTTTGCCTAATAGAAATCAGGAAAAAGAAAAAAGAAAACAAAGAAATGGTAAACAACTCAATTTTAAAAGCCCCTATCATATATAAATTACTTCAGAAAATAAAAAAGAGGGATCCCTGGGTGGCGCAGCGGTTTGGCGCCTGCCTTTGGCCCAGGGCGCGATCCTGGGGACCCGGGATCGAATCCCACATCAGGCTCCCGGTGCATGGAACCTGCTTCTCCCTCCGCCTGTGTCTCTGCCTCTCTCTCTCTCTCTGTGACTATCATAAATAAATAAAAAATTAAAAAAAAAAAAAAGAAAATAAAAAAGAAAATCATCCAACTTATTCTATGAGACTTTTATAACTTTTATACCTTTACAAAAAAAGGCCAGTATAAGACAAAAAATGGGCCAATTACACTTTTGGTTACAAGTCCAAAGATCTGAAATGAATGCTGAGAAATAGAATTCAGTGGTGTTCTAAGCAATGACAGATTATGACAAAATAGATTTTATCAATAATTTGAGGCCGTCTTCATATTAGAAACTATATTAATAGCAAAAAAAAGAAAGGAAAAAAGGAAAGAATAAAAAGAAAAGAAAAGAAAAGAAAAGAAAAGAAAGAAAAGAAAAGAAAAGAAAAGAAGAGAAAAGAAAAGAATGGAAAACCAGAAACTTGAAAGTATCACTTATTGGCAAGCCAATGCAATTTCTTATGATAAAACTACCCTTACAATAAGACTGGAATAATTACTGCAAATAAGTCTTTTTTAATGAAAAAGCATGCTACACAGTCAAAAGTCACCAAGCATCAAAGAAAGAAACCATGAGAGTTTACCCTAGGCATGCAAAATTATTTTAATATTAGAAAATCAGTGCATGTAATTCATTACCATTCAAATTAAAGACAAAAATTATATTGACTCATGGGAAGCATATTACCGACTTTACACATGATTTTAAAAATAACTTAGGAAATTAGGAATAGAATTTATTGTTAAAAATTACAATAGACTCTAGTGTTAGATTGTTAGCTTTCAGATATCTACAAGAAACATAATGCTTAATGATGAAGTGTTGGAAGTTTTTTTCTTGGGATCATCGTACAGCAAGTCACCAGTTTCTCACTGGCATGTAGAGGGCATCCTTCTATAGTTTTCCCTAAGAAAAATGTGAAACACTGGTTGAGGGCAGCCCTGGTGGCATAGTAGTTTAGTGCCGCCTGCAGCCCAGGGTGTGATCCTGGAGACCTGGGATCGAGGCCCACGTCGGGCTCCCTGCATGGAGCCTGCTTCTCCCTCTGCCTGTGTCTCTGCCTCTCTCTCTGTCTCTGTCTCTCATGAATAAATAAATAAAATCTTAAAAAAAAAAAAAAAAAACAACACTGGTTGAATTGTGATAGTCCTCTGCTCAAATCCCTACAGCAGATCTCAGGTTCAGAGTGGGCCAGAGGTCCCTGCAGGATCTGGTTCTCTTACCTTCTCTCTGCTTTCCTGCCCTAATCATGTTTCAACCCCACTGTCCTCTCTGGCATTTCCTAAGCATGCCGGGCACACTCCTGCCTCATGGCCTTTCCCCACACTGTTTCCCCTGCCTGGAAAGCTCTTATCCCATCTTTCAGGTTTTCCCCACTTGTAGTCTTTCCCTAAGGGTCACCTTGACTCCCCTATGTAGTCTTGCAGCCCCTACCCCGAGGTCCCCCTTCTCTGATCTATGTGTTTCTGTCCCCTATAACTTACCATCATATTATATACAACCATGTTATACATTTTTTGTCAAATATACTATGTATTGTTTGTCTGCTTTTGCTACAACTTAAGTTTCACTGGGACTGGGATCACGTCTGTTTTTATACCAAAGGCCTAGGAATAGTACACCACATTCAGTAGGCAGTCAAGCAATATGTGTTAAATGATACAATGAGGAAATTTTGTGCCAAAGCTACATACATTTAGAAGTATTTTTTGGCATGAGAGACTCCTAACTCTGGGAAACGAACAAAGGGTAGTGGAAGGGGAGGCATGAGGGGGGATGGGGTGACTGGGTGGCAGGCACTGAGGAGGGCACTTGATGGGATCAGCTGGGTGTTATACTATATGTTGGCAAATCAAACTTCAACAAAAAAAAATTTAAGAAGGAAAAAAAAGTATGTTTTGGAAAAACATATATACATAAAGAGAGTCACCTTAGGTCTTTTGAATGAATTATCTGTATTCTAAAATGAGCACTTTGGGGCAGCCTGGGTGGCTGAGCAGTTTAACGCTGGCTTCGACCCAGGGCGTGATCCTGGAGACCTGGGATCGAGTCCCACATCGGACTCCCTGCATGGGGCCTGCTTCTCCTTCTGCCTATGTCTCTGCCTCTCTCTGTCTCTCTCTGTGTCTTTCATGAATAAATAAATAAAATCTTTAAATAAAATAAAATGAGCACTTTTATTTTATTTATTTATTTTAATAATAAATTTATTTTTTATTGGTGTTCAATTTGCCAACATACAGAATAACACCCAGTGCTCATCCCTTCAAGTGCCCCCGTCAGTGCCCACCACCCAGTCACCCCAACCCCCCCCACCCTCCTCCCCTTCCACCACCCCTAGTTGGTTTCCCAGAGTTAGGAGTCTTCATGTTCTATCTCCCTTTCTGATATTTCCTACCCATTTCTTCTTCCTTCCCCTCTATTTCCTTTCACTATTATTTATATTCCCCAAATGAATGAGAACATACACTGTTAGTCCTTCTCCGATTGACTCATTTCACTCAGCATAATACTCTCCAGTTCCATCCACGTCGAAGCAAATGGTGGGTGTTTGTCGTTTCTAAAGGCTGAGGAATATTCCATTGTATACATAAACCACATCTTCTTTATCCATTCATCTTTCAATGGACACCGAGGCTCTTTCCACAGTTTGGCTATTGTGGACATTGCTGCTAGAAACATCGGGCACTTTTAAATATACACATTAGTAGTCTTTATTTTATTCATTTAAATACTTGTTTTCTCTCCCCAGCAGGACTTCAAGATGCTTATAAGAAATACTGTGTCTGCTAATACTTTTATATGTTCCAAAGTGGTACGAGAGGCTGGTTAGAATGATGTCTGTCATATAGTAAGTCCCAGATGATTTTTTTTTCTTCTTTTCAGTTTGTGGAAGAATAAATATGAGTACTGGGGAAATAAATGAGAGTTACTTTAAATTAATTCTCCCACATACACCTTTTCTCAGACAAGCCCAACTACTGTGTCTGAAACATCCTGCTGTTTCAGGCATCTGTGTCTTTACACATGTTGGCCTACCAGGAAACTTTCCATGTTTCTGAATCCTGTCCTCCTTCTACGCTCACCCTAGTGCTTACCCGCACAAGCAGTCTGCCTGGCCATCCCTCTGTAATCTTTGTCCTAGCCCCTTCATGTGAAGTATAAAAGTGTCAACAAATACAAACAAAAAAAACAAATATAAAAATTTAACAAATGCTTTAGCAAGTGCTTATTAGATTTTCATTCTATATTCTGCATTATGCTAATAAGTTTATTTGTATCACCTAGTTTAATCCCTCTCAGTGATGCTCTGAGATTTTAGGTGTTATTTCCAATATTTACAAGTGAAAACACTGAAGTTCAGAGATGAAAGTTAACTTACCCAATTCTCAGATAGGAAGTGGTGGAATTGGAACGATACCATTTGACTTCTTCAAGCCAGAGAATTTTATGTTGAATTGTTGATGCAGGCAGGTTGAGTCTGAGAGCCCTGGGGAATGTCCCACAGGACCAGCCAAGAGGGTCCTTGACTTCATCCAAGGTAGAAATCAACTCTGAGCCAGAGAAAGTGGAAACAGTGTTTATTGAATAATGCAAGTGACAGGTAGAGAGTAGCAGATGGAGTGTCTGCGTGACTCGGAAAGAAATGAGAATGAGTCTTATTGTTGCTTGGGGCTAAGGTTTTTATTGGAAAGGGGTCTGGGATACATGTTCCTTTAGGAATCTAGAGGAGGGTCCAGTCAAAGGCAAGTGTCAGATGAACAAGAGGTGTTATTCCATAAATTACCAAGGGTAGGGGGGATGTTGTTGCCAGCATCAGTTGAGGTTTGTTTGAAGGTAATGGAACATGTTTAGGATCTGGCTCTTCTTGGATGTCATTAGGTGTTTGGGGCCTAGGACAAAACACAGAGAATGATGAACATAGCTTCTTTGGCTTATTCAGAGGCAAAATACAGAACATAAATAAATGGGGCCTCCCAGAAAAAGAGCAGAGATGGAGACTTTCTCAAATGGAGTCCTTTCAGCTTCTCTACTTCACTGTGATAGTTCATTAAACTGTCTGACTCTTCAACTATATTAGAGGTCTGTTTTGGAAGAAATGTTATCATTTAGGTTTCATACATGGAGTGCCAGAACAATTTCTGGTAAAAGGCATTAGGTAACTATAGGTTGAAAAAAATGGATGAATGAATAATCTATGGAGGAGGTGGCAAGAAATTGGGAAACGTATAGTAATTTGAAACCAATCTGGGAGAGCTTTTTATAATATTTAGTGAGTTTGAGCTTTATCCTATAAGTTTTTAGTTGCTAATACCACATTTGATATTGAAGAATTACATATTAGGATAAAACATTTTCAAAAGATGACCATGGCAGGCAAATTTTTAAGAGAGCAAACTAGAAGCAGAAAGAACTTCTAAGAGGCTATTTCAGTAAATGATAGCCAGAGCACTCACCAAAACAACAGGTCTGTCAACAAAGCACCTCAAACTCAGTAAGTTACAGCATGAGTCAGGAGTCTGGGCAAGACTTAGCTGGGTCCTCCACTCATGGTCTCGCAGGACTGTAGTCAAGGTGTTAGCTGTTAGCCAGGCTATGTCTTATCTGAAGCTCAGAGTTCACTTCCAAGCTCATGTGGTTGTTGGCAGAATTTAGATCAGAATTTAGACTAAGGTCCCCTTCTCTTGTGGGCTGTCACCTGGGGGCTATGCTCAGGTGCTTTCCAAGTGGCTTTCTCTTAGGCATTCTCATAACATGGCAGATCACTTCTTCAAACCCCTTAGGAGAATCTCTCAGTCTAGGTTGCTAAGGCTCCATCCTCTATAATATAACATAATCATGGGGGACTATCTCATCATCTTTGATATATTCTATCGTCTGGAAGTTGTCTCAATTCTCCCTGCATGCAAGAGGAGGGACCTGCCAAGATGTGTTATCTATTGTGATTCACTGTAGGGTACATTTACCACAGGATTTATTTTAAGCTCAGACATTGAGGTGCAAGGGTTGCCTACCTACCATACTGACATGCTAAGATTGTAGACTCCAAAGCCAGATGGATTGGCACTATGTAACCATAGGCAGGTAACCTAGCCTCTTTGTGTTTCAGTTTCCTCATCTGTAAATGAAGAACATAACACATCACAATGAAATGAGGAAGTGCATGTGAAGAACATAGAACTTACCAAGTGCTCATTGTACGTTTCTCAATATCACTATAGATTGATCAAGATGGCCCTAACATTCTCTTTATCTTGACTAAATGTTAGACTGGCCCCCGGTCTCTCTTTTCTTAGAGCACATATTTTAGAAAACTTATAGTTGTGAATTCTTTCTCTGCTCCTTTAAGATATAAGTCTTCTCCCAGCCTTTTGCCAGTTTTACCACCCAGGAATGTCTCAAGGACCTGGACGCCATCCCTTTGAAATGTAATTATTAAGAAAGATAGCACCCTTATCTTCCAGTCTCTGAAGGAAAGTAGGATTCTAATTCTGATAAGGTAGAATTAGCAAATACAGATTACTTAATCACATTGACCAATCTCTTGCCTAATGTGCTCCAGTACTTTTCTCCCAGCTCACCCCAGAGCTTAAAAACTTCCTATTGTTTAACACCAAAGAATTTTAAGTGGACTTGAATCTCTCTCCTATTGCAACAGTCTTTTTTTTTTTTTTAAGATTTTGTTTTTTTATTCATGAGAGACACAGAGAGAGAGGCAGAGACATAGACAGAGGGAGAGGCAGGCTCCTCACAGGGAGCCCAATGTGAGACTAGATCCCAGGACCCATCACACCTTGAACTGAAGGCAGACGCTCAACTGCTGAGCCACCCAGGCATATCATCCTATTGCAATAGTCTAAAATAAAGTATTCCTTGTCTGTTTAATGCTATCTGGTACATTTTTTTCTTTGGCTGTATCACAGTAATCCATAGGAGAACTCTCCTTTTCTGACCTCACTCATGGTTACCAGGTTTGAAATATGGCCAATGAGCAAAGAAGAGAATCTGATTTTTGGCATCATTCTACCTTTCCTTTTCTCTACCTGTTTCTCCTGAGGGACTGTTGCCCTGTTGGGTAATTAAGACTCTTCATGTAATGCCCACATTTCAGACCCATTTTTCCCCTTTGCTACTTGGTCCATATAATATCTGTCATATAATAAAGGATATTATACTAATTTTCTCAGAGGGGTAAATGTTAGATAATGGCTTCCTATTACCTTCGAAGAGAATTTCTACTTTAGCAAGGAGACTTTCTTCACTCAAAATAATTTTCCTGAATCATGGAACTTTATCATTAATTCCAACCTAGAGAAGAGGCATTAAAAGACACTGGCACTTTCTAAAAACTTACAATTAACTAAAAAAAATTGCAGCCTATTTAGCCTACAAGTTGGTCCTGGTTTGAAAAAAAAAAAAAAGGACAGGCTATACATTTATGCAGATAAGAAATGAATGAGCAGATCCACAGTGAAACAGAGAGAAAGTCAAATGTACATGGGTAAATAACTCATTAATTCTTTTCTGTGGTTTAGAAACAAATAGATAAAATGACATGTATCTTCAATTATTATTGTCAGAAGGCTTAAAAATAATTTAGTGTGTCTGATATCATATAAATGTCTCAGAAGCTTTATCTCTAGTGTATAAACACAAGTCTTACCAGTTTAATACATGTCTTTCCAGAGAGTTGCTCTCTCTCAGTGGCTAATCATAATTTCAGAGGACACTGATGTTCAAATAAATAAATCTCCTTAATTGAGGCAATATAGGACCATATATCAGAAACTTTGTGTGCATGTATGTGCGTGTGTATGTGTGTAAAAAGGTGGTATGTGGAAGAATAAGGTAAAAAACTGCTCTATTTGATCTGCTTTCTGATTTAGGAACTGTGTGTGTGTGTGTGTGTGTGTGTGTGTGTGTCTGTTGGGGCTTGTGCTCAGAATGCTTTATATCAAGGCAGAACTGCACCAGGTCTTCCAAACTCCAGAAGGAGGTATACAGAACCTACAGGAGGACATTCTGTTGACTGAGCAGAATGTTAATATTTCAGAATATGTTATCTGCATTTTTGGAGAAAATGTTGATTCAGTATGATTTCCAATTTTGGAAACTTAGTTTGTAGGACTTCCTATACTTGTATGATCCTGAATATTGACTCTTACCAGAAAATACTGGCCTCCTGGGGCTTATTTTTGAAAAACTAGAAATCTTACTTCTAGAATGAGGAGTCCAGTAAAACCAGCTATAGACATGTAAAGATTTCATCTTTGATTTTAATTTTTTAAAAAGTTTTAATAGAGTAAAAAGAAGTGGTGGCTTGCAAGCATGAAAATAAATTGGAAAAACAAAAATCCAAATAAGTCGTAAAACCCAGTTCTCTTCAAACTCAGAAAAGTGGTGTTTTCTTGATTTGCCTTCTATGTGGTGTCAGAGGATTTCTTGGTCATTCAGGTGACTGGTTCCTGCAACACCAGGCTCTTTCTGGCTGTTTTTGAGGCCTGGGATTTGGCCTGCAAAGATGGGTTGTGACCTAACCCCGTAGGTATCATGCACATTTCAGTACAATAGGACTTAAGAGTTCCAGAGAAAAGCTCCCCACTTGGTAAGGGCTTGTGCTATTCTGTCCAAGACGGAAGTGTGGGGAGAGAAGAGTTATGTTTCAGTGGCAGAGCAAGTTAAGTAGCGTGTTAGGCTCCGTTCCACTAAAGGAGACCTTGTGAGCAAATGCCAGCTCCTTAAATCTCCTTGCACTTTCATGCATGAGACGATGTCAGTGATAAATGACGTGGAAACTAAACCACCGTGAAGTACTTCAGACAGTCTCTCTAGAATTAAGCTGGTCACGTATAGATCTAGGAGTCAACCTTTTCAATCTGCAGGGAGCAGCCAAGATCATGACCTACAACCAAGGCAGGAGGGAAGGCTTAACTTGAATAAAGGGAAAAGTGCTGTGAGATAGGCAGCTTCTTACTTTATTAAACAGAGAAGCTGGGGCAGGAAATTAGATCCCGGGTTAGTGTGGACATAGGTTTTTGATACATTTCAAAAGGCCTGGACTTGACTTCCTGGAATTATTCACACACACAGACACACACACACACACACACACACACATACACATACACACACACTCACTCACATGCTCACACCCCACCTCCTTCTCATGGGATAGGACTGGTGGGGAGAGGCATGTACCAAGCACTGCTGGTCTTTGGCTTGCAGTGAGACCTTGAAGACTTTAAGCAGAGAATCTCCCTCTCAGTGTTGTCTGCCTTAGGGCTCTGCGCAAGAGCAGGTGTCCCCTTTATGCCCGTGTGGCCCCGTGGTGCTGGGGGCCAGAGGTGCACAGACAGTAAAGATGTGATACCTTGGCCGTTGAACAGGATTGTGTAAATTAATGATTTCCCAGATGTTCTTCCCCGGTCCTGCTCTCTGACACAGGAGTTAAACCATCAATTTTGCAGAGCCATCAGGGCTGTAGCTCTGAGTCAACCCAAGAGGGAGCACAGAGATAACACTCCTCCCCCCCTACGAAATCGGACACATGAGGCTGAGAGGAGAACAGGAGAAGAAACTGGAAGCAGTGGCACAGGGCTTAAAGGAACATGGGATGGTGATAAATGTGCAAATGTGTGCTTAGGAGAGAGAAAGGAAAGTGCACAACTGGGTGCCCTCCTTAAGCTCTCCTGGGACCGATGCAGAAGTGGTTTCAGTGAAAAGGCCTCCATGAATAAGGAAATCCTTTCTGCTTCAAATGGCTCCCAGTTTCTGATGGCATCTTTCTTTCAGTCTTGTAACATTCACATCTCTAACCAAAACTGATAGTATCTAAAGTAAAACATGAAGCACATTTCCTAAAACCTTTGAGAGAATCAGTATGTCAACTGTATACTCCCCGAGTGCACAGACTGCCATTTATAACCATAGGAGGATAAAAAACACTTGGTGCAGGGAAAAAAAAAACCCTGGACTAGCTGTGAAAATCCTGGTTCAATCACAGACCCTTTATTTCACCTCCATGTCCCGGTGAGCGAGAGGTTCCTGAATATTCTGTACTTCACTTGGAAAGAAAGTAGGGTTTGGAAGACATATAGGATATCCCTGTCTTACTTAAATATTAGATAAAAAGTAGCATGTAGACATGTCTTGTGGACCACAAAGCAAGTGATTACTATACATGTTAATTTTCTTT
The DNA here is from genome assembly GCF_018345385.1 of Vulpes lagopus. Taxonomy (NCBI): domain Eukaryota; kingdom Metazoa; phylum Chordata; class Mammalia; order Carnivora; family Canidae; genus Vulpes; species Vulpes lagopus. The sequence continues at coordinate 116,280,487 of NC_054828.1, forward strand.
GTTAGTCTCCCTTGTTCGTGTATGTGACAGGGAAATAATAACAAGAATAAATATTTGTGAAAAGTTATTGCCTGTTCCATGGCACTTTTCTTAGAGCAGTTGTCCACAGAGTATTCTGACATTCAGTTTTGATGTTTTACCATCAAAACAATAGAATCGTCCATAAATCTATAAAACACCACTCAGAGTTGAACCATCATAACATAACATTTAATTCCTTTTATATTAACTTTTTAGAAGTTTTGTTTATTTATTTATTTATTTGAGAGAGAGAGAGTGCATGGAAGCAGTGGGGAGGGAAGTTGGTGAGGGAAGAGTAGAGGGGGAGGGAGAGGGACAAGTAGACTCCACCCTGAGTATGGAGCATGGGGCTCAATCTCATGACCCTAAGATCATGACCTGAGCTGAAATCAAGAGTCAGACGTTTACCTGACTGAGCCAACCAGGTGCTCCTTTTCTATTAACTTTTAATTTTCACATATATTTTGACTGTAAAAAATGCCATCATAGGGCGCACATTATGTTGTATTTTATGAGTTAATGTCATATGGTAAAACATTCTAGGCATGGTCCTACACTTCTCTCTGGTCTTCAGAATTACCGCTTCATGGATGCCGGATGTTGCATCACATTGATGGATTCACACTTAATCAACCCTCTCTCACGAGTTGCTTATATTACTATCACTGTTTGGTCAGTGAAGCCTGACAAAGTGCTTTGTATCATGAAAGAAGATTCAAAATAGAGTAAGCATGGCTATCAGAAACATTTTAAGATGGAGTCGGAAGGCCATAAGGCAAATCAGACTATGCACATCCAAAACCAAAAAGAACTTTAGCAAACCCTGTTAGTTCAATAGCCAATCATGTATAGATGTTCAGCTTAAACTCACCAGCACCAAGCATAATTCATTCAAAAAAATGTGGGTAAGCCTGTGGTTTCTGCTTTTAAAACCCCCTGCCTCAAAAAAAAAAAAAAAAAAAAAAAAAAAAAAAAACCCTGCCTCTTGCCTATAACTTGGAGCACACTTTCAATTTGACTCAACTCTGTGTCTGCTGCACTGCAATCCCTAAAACCCCATATCAACACATCCATTAATTTGGCAGGTTGTAGTTTTGCCTTTCCTTGGTGGGCAGCATCCAAGGGCAAAAATGGGGCTATCAATTTTAGCAGCTCAGGAGCCTGCTGGTTGTGCATTTGGGTTCCCAAATTAAGGAGGGGGTGACCTGGCCTCATTTCAAGAGCTCAGCATTTGAGATTGAATAATGCAGAATCCATGAAGAAATTAGAAAGAAAATCAAATGCACTATGCATAAGACTTGAAACCTATACTCTCTTCATAAGAAGTCTAATATAGTTGAATGGCAAACTCCCCATAGCATCAATTTGATTTAACAAAATATATTAAGGAGCTACTATGTGGTGAAACTGTCATCTCTAGTGAGTGAGTAATGGTTAAGTTCAAAGACTCTGACCCAAAGGCCTGGGGTGACATCTCTGCTCTGTTACATAATGATTGAGTAAGTATAGCAGGCGACTTCATCTTTTTAAGATCCAGTTCTTCAGTTGAAAAAAATGGGAAAATGTGAAATAATACAAGTAAAATATTTAGTTCATCTCTAGCATGCAATCAATGTACCAAAGCATAGCTCTTGTTATGATTCTTAGGTATCTTTTAGGCTAAGCACTATAGGCAAATTATTCTGCTTCTCTAAGGCTTGATTTCCATACCTATAAAATGGAATTCATACTAAAATTTACCTTATGGTCTGTTATAAAGTTTAAAGGAAGTAATGCATACCAGTAACTCAGACCAGTGCCTAGCACATAGCAGTCCTTCAAAAAATGTGAGTTATTCTAATTTTTCTTTTAGTGATCAGAGCAGCTTGGGTGGACATGTATTGCCACCTCTCCTTGCACTGGTCCGGACATGAAATCCTTGAGGGATTAAGCAACCTAGGTCAGTGAGTTACCTATCTATTGTATGTAAGTGCCAGAGTTTAAATTAGCTCTTCTTGACTTCACAGCTTTCCAAACTCTGGGAGGATTCCAGATGAAGGAGACAAGGTTCTTGATGATCAGAATCCTCTAATCCCACCAAAGAAACTACCAAGCATGGCTATCCAGGATGGAGATAAGAGGTGCCTTGAGGACTGAAGTTGGTGTGGGAGCCTGTGCTGGGAGGACCAGAGCACAGTGAATCCTGCCTGGGGACGGGGCAAGGGTTGGGGGTGCTGGGGAGACTTGTCCTTCTGCTCCCTGAACTGATACCAATTGTGAATTCCAGGAGAGCAGTGTCGAAATGAACTTAATATTTCTCCAGATGAGAAAAAGCGCCCTTGGGGAAGAAAAACCTGGTTGGGCTTTGACATTCAATTTCCAAGCACTTTAGCTTCTAAGAGAACTCTAAGGACGCCTTCCTAACTCACTTTTCTGCTACATTTCCTTGGCCTCTCTTTTCCCTGCAGGCTGCTGCTCAGGTCACAGGCCATAGGTTCTTTCCCTGTGCTCTGGGCCCTCAAAGGCAGAATTTCTGACCTAGGCTTTTCTAGCACAAAGGCTGAAATAGAGGGTCGAAAAGTGGAAAAACAAAATGAATGAGGAAAAACCCACAGTCCTGTTTTCCTTTTCTATAATTCATTAGCAGCTAATTTAATGGAAATGTATTGCATTAAAAAAATTAAAATCCCAGTAAAGTCCTTGTAGTTTGGAATATGATTTTGTATTTTATGGAGAGTTAAAAAGGACCTTTTTGTTTGGATTAATATTTGGAGTGACATGTCTTTCAGCACTGGCTGTACTGGTGTGTTTGCCTAGAGGAGTCATTAGAACATTTCTGAGTAAGTTGTAGGTTGAGTAGGTGCTGGACAGTAACCCTCGTTGTTTCAGCAAATACCAGGGATGACTTGTTCAAGGTATCAGGGCAGAAATAGGCTGCTGTTACTCCTTTCACCCAGAGGGGTCTTATTCTCCATCCAGCCTTATGTAGAAGCAGCAGGCACTAGGTCGGAGCTGCTCTGCTTGGAAGCAAATGGGTCTGGCCCTTGGATGATGCCAGAAGGTTAAATGAAGCTCAGAATCCCAGTCCACACACATTTTTTTATTAGTACAAAGTTTCATCTGTGTAATGGCAGCAACTGTATTGCACTTGTCCCAAATGGCTGTGCCTCTCTTCGTTTGCCTCTGAACTCCCTGAAGTGAGATGTACTTTTGCACAGCATCTGGGTGGGAAGGCTGCTCAGTAGCAGTATGACAGAGTGAGTGGTAAAAGCAAGGATCCTGGTGGGAGGAAGCCTGGGTTTAATGCTGGTTCTGCTACTCACCCTGTAACATTGGCCAAATTACTTGACTTCTCTAAGGCATCAGCTTCTTCATCTATAAAATCAGGCTAATTTTTAGTGCTTATCTCAAAGGGCAGGTATTTGGTCAACTGAGGACCAGCTGCACTGAATCCATTGTGGACACCTTGAACCCCTTCACTAAGTAGGAACCATTATAGTTACTTTTACTATTGTTTTCATGTTTAAAACCCATAGAAAAGACCAGGGGAAATAGGCCTGTGTTACAACGAACATTCTGTTTTTGCTTTATTTCTTATTCTTCCTACTCTGAGTTTGGGTATCGGAGGTAATGATTCTTTGGATAGCGGGTTTCCAGCTTACCACATCTGACATGCTATATTTTTTCTTGCATATTTATTTATCATCTGTTTTCCTCTACTAGCATGCAGGGACTTTTGTCCTAGTCCTTGACTGCACAATGCCCAGCACATAGTAGTTACTTAGCAAATATTTGTTGAGTTAGTATTTTGATGTTGGAAAATATACCTGGAGTTTTATATTTTCTAGTTTCAGACATCACCAGAAACAGGTTCAAAAGTCCTTAGTCTAGGGTGAGTTAAATGTCCACTTAGTAGATATGGAACAGGAGCACATGGTTATACAGCTCTTGTGGAGATAGGATGGACGGAGATGGGACAGTTCCAGAACAAGAAGGCAATACTGGGCAGAAAAATATCATATGCTGAACAAAAATTATACAGTTCCTTCTCTAAGGAATTTACCTAGAGCAATTTCATCCTTTTCTCTCTAGTTTTGAATTTAGGAAGGCCAAGGCCATCTTGACCCAGAAAAGCCCTTTATGCATTTACCTGAAGGAAGATTACTTCCATCTTATCCTACAATCAGGCAGCAAGTATTTACTGAGTAATGAGTGCCTGCCAACAGCATGCAGTAAGTACCGTGATGTAGAGAGATAGACATGCAAAGTAGAGAAATAGATTTGGGAGTCATTTGCATCCTGGTGAGAGAGGAAGCACTGCAAGCAGATGAGCTCTCAGAGGAGACAGGTGGAGAGGGAAAGGAATAGAATCCACGGTCCCAGGAGGCACCTCCACAGACGGGAGGGAGGTTGGTGCTGATGTGCTAGTTGGAGCCGAGGGAGGACAAACTTCAAGGGCCCTGGTTCTCCATGGACCTGGGCCAGAGGAGGTGGCTATGGAAGGAGGGGCCCCTTCCACAAATACCACATGTGACAAAGATGGAAAAGCCTATAAATACGAGTACCCTGTGGACACAGGGTCTGTCTTAGTTGGTTTCTCAGTCTCTAGCACAGGCTGTTTCTTATACAACTGCAGGTGACACACTTGTTAATAAAAAGCTGAGTTCTTAATATACATATTGCAGCCTTTAGTGGTCATGAAGAAAAACCACCCATCTTTCTATCCTGCAAACTGAAAGGACAGATGGTCCAGTGCTGGTACTCTTTCTTGTCTCGTGTTGGTTACTGTTAGTTGTTTTAACAAGCCTCCATCAGCTCTCTTCCATGCGTTTGAGAGATCCATAAATGCGATAATCTCAGAAATACATGGTGTCCTTAGGGATATTCAAGCACACCGAATTCTAGCAGCATGCAAGCTAAATTGATAGACTTTTTAAAATGATTGACAATTACCAATAGCTGGAGGTTTTAAAACTTTTTTCATGTGCTCTGTGAATACACTGCTTTAACTTCCATTTCTTAGAGGGCTCATGATTCATCCACTGCAGAAGGAACAGTTTCAAAATTGTTCAATTGGAATTTGGTGAGCGAAATAACCCAGACCAGATCAGATACTTATTTGATAACTGAATCACAGTTGCTGACTTGGGTCACCTTCTGTGAGCCCTCCTCCCATGCCAAAGGCAAACGTGTTCATCCACTTAGCAGGTATCATGCCCCACATAATGGTAAGGGCACATCTTTTGCACTTAAGAAAGTATACAGCTAATAAGGGAAGATAAGATGAATACACAGATAACTATAATACAAGGCAACAGGCGTTTATCACCAAATGTCTGCATATTTCCCAACAGGATAAAATGTTTCTAAGTAAATGAATAAATGAAAGCATTAATTGGGAGAGTATATGTGAGTTCAGGACAGGGAGAAGGGATCTCATGAAGTGGTAGCATATTACTTCCTGTTGGGTATGGAATTTGACAGGAAGGAGAAGGTTTGGGCATGCAGAGATGAAGAGGGGAAAGAATAGCATATATCTGGGGGAAGAGCTTGGGTAGAAGCATTGAGACAGCAATCAGAGAAACTAGGGAGGCCATGCGGGCAGGTTTGCAGCAGATGGCAGGCAAGCTTGCTCAGAGGATATAAAGGATCTTGGAGAGTCATGATATTTATCATGACTAAACACAGTGTGCGAGGGGGCCTGATTCTCATTTATAAAATAGATAATGAGCTCTCTCTGGACACACTAAGTCTTACAGAGGTCAGGCTATCATACTACAGTAGTATCCCCTTCTCCACAGGGAATACATTGCCAGACCCCCGGAGATGCCTGAAACAGCAGATGGTATTGAACCCTCTACATACTATGTCTTTTCTTATACAAACATACCTGTGATGAAGTTTAATTTATAAATTAGGCACAGTAAGGAGTTAACAACAATAACTAATAATAAAATAGAACAATTTTTTAAAAAACTTGTATATGTATTTTTTTTATTGGAGTTCGATTTGCCAACATAGAGTCTAACACCCAGTGCTCATCCCGTCAAGTGCCCCCTCAGCGCCCATCACCCAGTCACCCCATCCCCCCACCCACCTCCTCTTCCACTACCCCTTGTTCGTTTCCCAGAGTTAGGAGTCTCTCATGTTTTGTCACCCTCTCTGATTTTTTCCCACTCATTTTCTCTCCTTTCCCCTATAATCTCTTTCACTATTTTTTTTATTCCCCATATGAGTGAAAGCATATAATGATTATCCTAACAATATATAGTACTAGAAGTTGTGTGAATGTGGTATCTATCTCTCTGGTTCTGTTAAAACATCTTACTGTACTACACTGACCCTTCTTGTGATGGTGTGAGATGACAAAATGCCTACATGATGAGATGAAGTGGGGTGAATGATGAAGGCAATGTGATATAGCCTTAGGAACTATTGACCCTGTGATGATATGTCAGGAGGAGGATCATCTGCTTCCAGGTTGTGGTTGATGGTGGGTAACTGAAAACACAGAAAGCAAAACCACAGATAAAGGTGGGGGGGACTACTGTATACATAAATCAATATATTATATAGGGCCTTCAACAAATTTTGTGCCCTTTACATCCGTAAAGTTAGTAAGATAATCTATAAACAACATTTAAAAATAATAAAGAAGGCAATGATGTATGTAATTATGTATATAGTATTTTGGAAATGCTCTAACAATTTATAAAATGTCTACTTTAAACAAAATGGTACAGTGGCCTATGCACAGTCTCACTGAAGCCTTTAGGTGTAAAGAGAATAACTGCTCTTTAAAAGACATTTCATATTTCCAAATACATCAGATATATGTAAGAGAAATCACTCTTGTTCTCATTTTTTTGTGAACAAATAGGATAAATATTGACAACTCCTTTCAAGCATATGGTGTCTGAACATTCTGCAGTGAAGGCTAACTTTGGAGGCCTGACTTTGCCCACCATGTTGTCATATTGTGATACCCTAGAACCTCTTTTCTTGCTGTGTGATAATTTGATTGAGGCTCAGATATTAGTCCTTGTTGGGAGAGAGGTGCAGAAATAGGGCTGGCTGATGGAGATGTTACATTTGAATATGCCAACATGTGAAACAGACAATTTTATTGGCTCATTTCATGATAGATCACCTCCTACATGTTGCAGCTTGGACCATGGGCTGGCTTTTGTAATATTTAATTACTTTATATTCTATTTTAAATAAATGGGGGTATAATAAGTAAATAAGTCTTTAAATATGATATACTAATGAGGTGTCAAATTAGATTAAATGAAAGCAGCTATCACTCCATATCTGAAACAAAGTCATGAATTTATTGCTTGCTAAGCAGGGGAGAGCTTCACGGTTGAGCTCATACTGAGCAGAGACCTGACCTTGTATAAGGATTCAGGAATTATGGAATTCAGGGATGGGTAGAATTTTAAAACTAAAAAGTATTTAGATATTGGGTAATCTTTAGCTGTGGAAACATAGTTACTTGAAAATTATTGTTACACATTGGCTGATTTTTCAGAAGCAATGCTACTGATGTGAAGTTGTCCTTGATCAATTAGGATGGATTTAAAATTGGTTCTGGTGATTACTTGCTGCTCTGGCTGAAGAAAAGAAAAAAAAAATCAGTCTTTTCCCATGAGGATAGGAACTTTTTATCACTAGAAACCATTGTTATCATCCTTCATGCCTAAAATTTCAAACTGTAGTCTGACCTTTTTTTTTTTCCATGTTGAGAAATATAGTGAGAAAGGGATAAAATTCTTTTTACAAGATAAAGTATGAAAAAATACTAAATATTAAAATGGGCTGTCAGAAGTGTTGACAGGTGAAGATAACAAGTGATATATGAATCGTTAACTTTTGAATTAAAATTTTATATCTCTGGTTATATTATAGTCCTGGAATGGTCTAAGTTTGACTATGTATTTGCATTGCCTTCCGTATTATCTAGAGCATATTCATTTACTTCAGATCCATGTCTTCCGTTGAAGAAAAATGAACATGATAAATTGAATTAGTTTGACATATTAGTTTGGAAAAAATAAAGGCATAAAAAAGGTGTCAGGTTTAAATTATTATTCTTTTTCTTTCCTCTTTGTAAAAGCTCTCTTTTCTGTGGGAACCTTACATTTCAGGACTCTAAAAATGAGGATGGTACAAAGGCCATTGGCTGAAAGAAGAGTGTGGAGCAGAAGAAATCGTTTGAGAGTAAGGAAAGAAGTTCTGCCAAAAAAGATTTTACTTTGTAAATTCAAGAGTCAGTCTGGGACTAAAAGTTCAGATTTTCTGTGTGTACCAAAATAAGCATATTCTCTTATGAGAAGATGGACCTCATCTCATGGTGTCTTATTTAAAGTACTACTAGAGAAATTTATCATATCATACCCTGAGACCATCCTTAGGACTATTAAAATATTCTTTTGTGTTTAAGCATCTAAGACTGAAAGGCCTATGTGACCCTCTGTGGAGCACCCCAGATTGGTTAGAAAGAAAGCAAAGCATGCCTGTCACCCATGTAAATGGATTCTGGTGAGAAGCATAAGAAGGGAATGGTTGGCAAAGGAAAAGGTCATGAGGAAGTCACCTGGGTCAGGAGGGTGTTAACACAATCATGAAAGAAGTTGGAAATGGGCCAGTAGAAGGGTATTTTACAGAAAAAGGGGTTATCAGCCCAAACAGAGCCAGAGAGTGAATGGGAAGGATCAAGAGCTGGGATGCTGAGAGCCATGCAGCAGGCACCATGTCTGAAGCATCTTATCCCTTCTGTTAATCCTAAGCAATGCAGCCAGGAAGAGGTGGACCGGGTGACAATGCAGCTGGGAGAGAGCAGACCCTCTCTTTACTGGAGACACACCTTTGAGCCCTTCAAAGCACTTATAATCACTCTACTAAAAGTTTTCCCACTTAATTACATCTGGTCCTCTATTGTCCTCTAATTGTTTCAGGTGTGTCTAAGTCAGGTTTCCCAGAAGGCAAACCTGTACTCTGCTCTCTTAGTTCTTCACAGTAAAGCTAACACATGGCTGAGAGCATAATTAAGCAAGCTCTCATTTCAGACTTGATTGGCTGACTGATTAAAATGGTAGTAAATAGCTCAGGTGATTATTTTGTCCATTGGTAAGAAGACTGGAAGACGTTCATTTCCTAACTGTTGCCAGATGGGTCTGAGAAAAGTTATGGCTGCCTTCCCAACTTGGGCCTTAGTTTGGCAATCTGTAAAATGTGGTGGATGAACTTTGGCAATGGTAGCTTTTCCCCAGAAGCCTGGGAGTTCCATGGACTGGGATTCCAACCTGCTTTCTGCAAAGTGTTGGTAGCACCCTGTGAAGTGATGCACATAGTTTTGTGCTTGGAATTTTAATGCCTGGGAAGAACCAGTATGAGTCATGCTTCTTTTCTTGCATTTAAATTCTTTTAAAAAGTGGTGAAATGGTGAAAGCATCTTGAGAAATGTTTTACTATTTTACTTTTGGTTCCCAAATTATGCACTGCCTGGATTTGTGTACCCCTCGATAACGAGGGAACATCACAGGCTAGAGGACAACAATAATTCCTGAATAGGGTGAGAAAGTCGTTTATCTTTCTGTTCCCACTCTGCCAGCAAGCATCTGAAAATCACTAACATTCCCATTTGAATAAATATTTTGGTAAGATATGTTCATTTGAATTTTTTACCCTCAATAACTTAGATTGTGATGGGAAGAAAGGAAAGAGATGAAATAGTTTTTATTAAGAATTTCAACTGCATTTCCGAAAGTGCTGTTAATACTAGAATATCTTTTTCTACTTGATAGTTTTCTTTTGCCTGAGCAGGTTTGACGCGAACAGTTAGAGGTATACTGCTCAATAGGGATGTGTGTATAGGGAATGTCAACAGAAAAAGATTGGAGATACTCCTTATCCTCCTCGCACATTTATCACCTGCTCTCTGCAGGTGTTGCCAATTAAGTTATAGCTTTTGCTACCCCAAAGCCTTTTTTTCTCTTTTGGATTTTGAAAGGCAGATACTGGAATATCTAAACTCAGTTGAATTCTGTGCCCCCTTGATACTAAATGCCCAACTTCTCCAATTAAGGCATTTAAGAGGCTGCTAATGATAACACATCTTGATGGCCCATATGGAAGATCAGGAGGAAAGACTAAGTTGGAGTAGAAAGTCTCCTCCAGATTGTGAACAGTGTTTAACCTAATAGCAGAAAAAGTGACATGTTGGAGGAAATCAACAAATAGTCACGAGGGCCTCCTGGAGTTTGTCTCATTTGCTGTGGGAAATAGAGAGCTGAACATGACAGGATACCTGCGCTGGGGAAGCTCACAGATTTGAGGAGACTGATTATATGTAACACAAGGTAAAACAACAATAACAATGAAAAATACCAGAAACCAACCAACCAACCAAACAAACCTAAAACCAAAACAACAACCTCTCCCCCCCCCAAAAAAAAAGAATCCCATAAAAAACATGGCCCAAAAGTAAGTCAAGCTCAGCTGGAATTCAGTTTCAAAGGAGGTAGATATATCACACAGCTATCTAGGGTTTGCTGCACTTGGCTTGAGAATGTAATAATGCAATAAAAATGTCCATACATTCAATTATTGTTACCGAATTGACAAAATTTCTTCTCTTTTGCTCTCAGGGGTCTGTTGTCCAGCTCATATTTTCCAGGTTCCTACTTCTTACTCACATAACTTCTTTTAGAAGCATGTGCCTTACCATTCTAATATTTTCTGCTGTCTGTGTATAAGCTGCTTGAACTCTAGATTTTATCTCTCCAAAATAAAACATATTCTAACTATCACCTCCCATGCCAGATAGTCTTTCTCTTCTTATGCTTCCCAAGATTACATCACATTTTTTGTCATACAGCATCACACTGTAGTCTTGCATTAGCTTATATACCGCTAAGGCCTATGCTTCATTTTCTACATGAGTGTTTATTAAGCCATATCTCAGGGGAATTGGAAAATTGAAATTTGGAAAGCTCTGCAGGATTAACTTTGATTTTTGTTAAAATTCAGGAAGGCTTTTTTTTTTTTTTTTTTTTTTTTGGACCTAGCATTTTAACTGACTACGTTTTTCTTAGATCTTAACAATACCATCCTATGTATTAATGACTCTTCTCAGCCTTTAGGAAACCATTTCTGAAATTCTTAAGAGTATCCATGCAGTTTTCAAAAATCTCATTCTCTACTGCTTGGGAAGATTGAGAAATTAGATTTACTCACTCTCGGGATCCCTGGGTGGCGCAGCGGTTTGGCGCCTGCCTTTGGCCCAGGGCGCGATCCTGGAGACCCGGGATCGAATCCCACGTCGGGCTCCCTGCATGGAGCCTGCTTCTCCCTCTGCCTGTGTCTCTGCCTCTCTCTCTCTCTCTCTCTCTGTGTGACTATCATAAATAAATAAAAATTTAAAAAAAATTATTTAGATTTACTCACTCTCTTTGCTCTAGGAAAAAGTTACATACTGCAAAAAGGCTACTTATTCTTTTTACCATGAACATGAACCAAATTTCCAAATGGTCTCTCATCTCTTCTATTTTTCCTTCTGGAGACTATGGCTTCTTTGATTTTAGTTTGGTTCCTAAAGAGTTTGCCTTATCATGGGTAAAGTGTTATCTGGTGCAGAAATAGCTTAAGTATTCAAAGTTGTAGTTTAACACATTTCTGAAAAGGAGTAATAAAATTACTGTCTCTCCCACTGTGCCTTCCAAAATGACTTAGGCTGCCTTATGCTAATATTAATGGGCTGCTTCGGGCTGGAGCAACATGCTGGAAAATTGTGGTCTGTGAAGCATTGCCCTTGATGCCATCCCATGCCAGGTCAGCAGGAGCTTCACAGTGTTTGGCTGGGTATAGCTCTCAAAGTTGAGAACTCTCCCTTCAGCCTCACTTCCAGGATAGCTCCCTATGTACAGTGATCATCTTCCACTTCATTTAAGACTCTTCTACAAAGGACAGCTCATGGTTTCAAAGGAAATATATTGTCATTGCTCTTCTTTTAAGCAGTACTTGCTTACTGGTTTGTTTGAATAAAATGACATTATTATTATATTTTAAGCACAATGAAATTTGAGAGGAGGACTGGCATATCAACCATAAAAGATACATTATTAGATGGCTATAAAATGTTCTGTAATATTAAAACATCAGATACAACTTGCACTCTGATAACACCATAAACACCCCCTCACATAAAACACTAAATTTACTACCAAAATGAAAAAGCAATTACTTAATGAGCCTTAGCTTAATAATAATGTAATCACTGAAAATGCACGTGCTAAATGCTCTACCTGCATTATCTCATAAAATCCTCATAATCTCACGAGGTTGGTGCCATGATCAAGGTTAGTTGTTCAGGCTCTGAGGATCGGGTACCTGGTTCAAATTCTGCTCCACTTCTTATCTGCTGTATTAAATTGGTGAAATTTCTGACCATCTTCTAGTCCTAGTTTTTCCATCTGTTAAATGTAGTTAATGATAATATGTATCTTATAGGGTTGGTTTAAGAATCAACATAAAAAACAGCTGTAAAGTATTCATCAAAGTGTCTGGAAAATGGCTTTAAATACAGCTAATGGTTACTGAGTACTTACTGTGTGCTAGCCACTGTCCTAAGAGCTTTATGGACAGCATTAATCTAATCCTCACAAAGACTATGATCGTCTTATTTTCCTATTAGGAAAATTAAGGTTAGTGAGATACAGTAACTACTCCAAGGGCAACAACTCACTGGGAAGTATGAATTAATAGCCAAACTTGAATCTAGATATATATGCACCTGGCTTATATTAAAGAATCAATAAACATTTATATTCATGGTTGTTGCTACTGTTAGCAGCTCAAATATAAGAGTAGAAACCTTTCTTTAACACGAGACAGAAGATGATTCAAAAATTGTTCACAGAACTAAATTTATGGACATAATCTAGTGAGCATGACTATTAGTATAATTAAACCACTTACTGAGCACTTAAAAGCTACATAATACCTTTGGCTTGTTTCTTCTAGAAAAAGCCCATAGAGTCTCTGTCACTGTGGTCTCTGTTTTATGAGGCAAAAAACCGATAGCAAACCTCAGGAGGGAAGTCAGACATGGAGTTTGTATTCTAAATCTCTCTTATCTGCATGATGTTTCCCTTGAAAATCATACACTCAATAAAGAGAAGACTATCCTGTAGAATGTGCGGATGGAAATATTTGATATATATGTTCAGCACAGTAGCCATTAGACACAAGTGACTATTAAATATATGAAATGAGGCTCCTAAAAATGAAGAACTAAAGTTTTAATTTAATTTAAATTAGTAACAGGTATTATAACCCCAGTTCTTTTCCCAAGGGGCAACTTTAAATCAGTCTATCTTCTTCTCAGATCACTGCCCCTTATGTTTTCCCCTATATCATTTTTTCTAGATCTGGAACTCAGGTTTAAAATCATATTATGCTGGAGCAGATGATTGAGAAGAAGCTTCCATCTAATAATAATGCAAAAATATATTCTTTCCTCACTCTCTACCAGATACAACATCCAAAGCTATATTCTATGTATTTAGTTCCTGCCTAGGTGGTTATCTTACAAATGATAGAGGCAAATCATACCATAGAATTGAGAATGAGCAACCTTAAAACAACACTGAGTGGTACAAGGTTTGCTACCTTTTTCTGAATCTTTACTTTTGGTGCGTGCTCCACATTATGGCATTTTGGTTTCATGCACTTGATGTCACATAGCCATCAGCATCCACTATTGACAAGCTGTCAACAACAGTTTGGAATTATCTACCAGTTGCATGTAATTTCTTGAAGACTGTGTTTCCAGAAACAAGGAACAAAGCATATGCCTTGGAACTTTGCAGATATAAAATATTTTTCTGCTTCTTAATTTGCAAAATCCCCATCCCAAATATGAATTAAGGGAGTATTAAAGGACAAAGCTGGAAGAGTTGAAGAAAAGAAATAAAATAACATATGCATCCTGAGATCAGTTATATTTTTGAATATGCTTTCTTTAGAAGTGATAGAAATGAATTCAATCAGATGAGGCTGTGAGGACTCTTTCAATTTGGCAGAGACTCAGCGTCCTATTACAGAACAGAATTTAGTGTTGACAGACAGTTTGGGGAGAAGAAGGAATGCATATCTTCTGTTCTTGACTTCTGGTCCACGGGAGTACTAGATTTTGTGCTCTCATCATTTACCTGCTGTCGTGAAAATTTCTTAGTCATCATTCCAACAGGACAACGTATTATGAAATTATTGCTTGTTTTAGAACAACATTATACCGTAACAAAAAGGAGCTTATCACCTCAAACATATTTTTCTGACCCTGAATTCCATTTCACAGAGTTCACCAAATGGAAATAGATAATTCTAGCTGCAGAATCATAAAGATTTGCATTTGAAACATAGTATACCGCTTCATAGATGTCTACTTTTTTTTTGTTCCATGGTAGGTGACTTTTAGAAACCTTGAACTTCCCGGTTATGTCTTAAAATATATTCTTGATTTGGGAGAAAAATAGGCAGAAGATGCATTATCAATAATAAGCCACAGGGTCAGAGGCCATCTCTGAGGCAACAATGGAAGATAAAAAATAATAATAATGGTCTTCTTTTGTCCCTCTGCCCCAGCTAACAGAGTGGCATAGGAAAAAAAAACCCTCACTTGAGAGTCAAAAGACCTCACTTGCTCAACCCTGCAAGTAATAATCTAGGTTACTTCTTTTTTTTTTTTTTTTTAAAAAAAACCCTCTTTTCATTTCTTTGTTTATAAAGAAGAAATGGTAAGTTTTCCTGCCTATCTCAATGCTATTTGTACATCAAATAAAATAATATTTGCGAAAACACTTTGGGAATTATGCTGATTTGAAAATACTCCGATTCGTCACAGATAGCACTCCAAATAGAAATTTTCAGCAGTCTGATATTTAGAAGGATGATATAGGGGCATGTAAGGAAAGGTTTTTTTTGTGGACCAATGGGGACAATGCTGGAGAAGAGGTTTCAGAGGGACAAAGGCATGCACAGGCTTTGTATTACACTTAATTATGGAATACAATAAAATTTTTCTGGGTCTGAGAAAGGGTCAGTTATCAGATATAGAATGAATTCCAGTAACAACTTCATTCCATAGATAACAAAGTCATGTGAATTCAGTTTGGAGATTGTTAAGCTTACGTAAACCAGGATGGTTTATATGCATTATATCTATAAGCATAAAATCTAAGCATAAAGTAAAATCCATATGTTAAATTAAAATCCATATGCTAGGTTGAAAGAATAGTTTTTCCAAAGGAAAGAAGAAGGTCTATAATGAAGTGCCCTGATTTTTCATGACGTGTCTTGTGCTTGGACTTATCTGCCCACATCTAGAAAAACATGATGTCGAGTTCCCGTGCACCAAGGTACAAGCCATTGTTGAGTTTTCCTGGAAAAATATGTCTATGTGTGCAGCAATAATAATAATGTAAGAAAAAAAAGATTGTAAAATGAAAGGACAGAGTTTCCTGTTTGTTATTTTTCAAAATAATGACTGTGGGTTCTCTCCCCACAGAAAAGATGCTATTTATTTTTTAATGATGAGCTGTTTCCCAGAGAAACAAAGTGGCATTCTGTCGACACCATATGGCGGCGGAAAAACAGATTCCACCGTGTTCCATTTGTTAGACTGTCTTCTGCATTTCTGTATCCATAATTTATGTGGGGGCCTCTGTGATTGCCAAAATATTCAAATGGATTTCTCTTAGCAGGGCAGCCTGCATGGGGGGAGAAAGGTTTTCAAAACAGCAGGACCTGAACAGTCTCCTGCTGCTCGGAGAAGAGAACACTTCCAACTTCTGTCCTTCTGGCGGCTTTCATTGTAATACTAATTTACATCCTCGGTTTAGGGACCATGTTTGCATTCAGAAAAAGCAGCTTATGTTCTTTTATGCTAATACAGTCATACTTGAATTATAACCCACACCCTTAAAGTCATATTACTCCTTCTGTTTCGGTGTAAGCATAGGACCTGGCCTTTAAGAAATTAATGGTAGCTGATACATAGCAGTGGCTGAATGAGACCATTTTGAACACATTGATTCTGCAGCTGGTTTCCAAAAAGACATCTGAAGTGGTTATAGATAACATTAAAAATAGTCATGAAAGACTTCCTTTGCTGTCTAAGCATATGATTACCATCTACATATTCAGAGGCTGTTTTTCAGTGGAAGTTCGAGTGGTATTCTCTGGTGTGTAAATAGAAACATGTCCCATACATGATACAGAATATAAAGAGAAGATTCGATGAGTCAGACTAATTGATATTTTGGCAAAATGGAATGTCTGAAAACAGTTCCATGTTCATGTGCATACAAGATAACAAGACTCTAAATTGTAAGTATTCTATTGCAAGTATATATGTATATATATTTTTTTACTTCAGAGAATCTCAGATATTCTTTCCGTAGACTTGGTCATTGCATGTACCATGGTAGTGCATCAGAGAAACATCACGTAATTTCATATGGAGAAAGAAAACACATGGGAGAAATACTGTTCAATTACAGATGGAAGGTATAGCAATAATGCAATAACAGTACTAGAAGTTTCTTTTCCTCAACGGCACAAGTATGACTAAAAGTACAGGCTGCCAAAAATAGGTGGGTCATATTTGGTGTTTGTAAATACAAATGGAAGGTTAAGGCTTTGGGTTATAAGGGGCAGAATTACAGGCCCAGAGACCTTGACTGATTTCCATCTCTTCAAAAATCAATTTGAAGAGACTCCTGGAAATCTATACTATTTTTCAGAATAGAGAGGAGGGGACACAGCTGAGTTCCTGTTGCTGGTACTTATTCTTCTCAGGAAGCAGAATTCCCATGGGCCCAATCTATTGGCCTTATTGGCATAAATACCTTAGCAACTTGCTCTCCCACTAGAGGGCCTCCTTATGGAGACTCAGAAGACCATCAACCACAAAGAACCCTCTCCCTGGAGTTCATGAAGACAGAATGGTCATTGGACTATCCAAATGAGGTAACTGGGGACACCTGTCTTTTATTCTTTATGTAAAATATGAAATCTCTTGCTTGGAGATGGGTCAAAATATCAGAGGCAGAGTTGCAAATAGTCTCAGGTGATTTCTCACATGACTAATGGCATACAGTCACTCTGACTTGGCTGTAACCCTGGTTGTGTTAGATAACACTCAGTCATTTCTCCAAATCCCAAAATACATTTTTGGTGCTATGTTGATACCTTCTTATTAGGACATTTTTAAGAATATCAATTCTCCCAGGAAAGCTTTTTGGAAGAGAAGGATTTCACTCATGTCCCACCCTTTTGTTAGAAATCAAATCTCATACTTTCTCCCTTTTCAATTAAAAAGTTATACATTCAATTAGACTACATCTGTGAACTTGCTTTATCAGTAATTAAGATGAACATTATGATATGGGTAATAAAAAGTAATAGGCTCCTTCAATCTCTTGGGTTTTTTGAAATACATTTTCTCAATGGAAATCAAATTATTTTATTGCATAGAAGTGATTCCTCTCTTCAATAAGGTGAAATGATGCATGAGCTGTTGCTTGTACAACTACTAAGTCAGAATCATTAAGAATGAAGTTTAGTAAATAAAGTTATTGGGTGGCTGCTTTTTCACAAAAGGTTTGGAATTGTATTAAATTAACAGGAAATAGATCTAGAGTTTTCTCTAACCTATCCTCAGTAGAGAGCAGAAATGAAATGGCCTTATTCAAGGACATCCATTTGAAATCCATAAATATTTTATAAGGATGGAATAAATTGCTTATTTTAAAACAGGTGCTATTGTAAAAATTATTTTGATTTTTCTTTTGCCTCAGGGCCCTTGAACAAAATAACAATATATCATGTACATAGTGCTTAGACATTAGGTTATGTCTGTGTTTTCCATAATTGGCTCAGGTGGAGGGAAGCTCACACTAAGGGTTCCTCTGCTGTCTCCCCAGTGTCTTTCCATAAGGAAAATCATGACTTAAATAGGACCTGCATCTCATTGCTCATTCTGCAAATTGTCAACTAAAATGGTACCATTTCCTTCAAGATAATGACAATAGATTGAAATGTGTTCTGCCAACTTATTTGATAGATAATTTCTATCTTGCATCAACACATTCAGATGTTCCCTATATTTTGTGGGTGGTTTTACATTTAAATAAAAGCAGAAACATTTTATTAAGACAGAGTATTTTTCTTTTTTATTTTTGATTTTGACCTTATTTTTCTTTTGGATTGTAGGTTCTCTCTAAGTAAGGCATATATTATGGAAGTTTGTGATGGAAAAATCTGTTCCTTCAAAGAAATAATGTAAGGAAAGATGGAGCCATTTCCCCACCATCTATTTACTTCTCGTTGTATTTCTGAGAGGGGAGAAGAAACTGAGTTGAGCCATCCAAATTATACTTCTCTCTCCTATAAGACTAATGATCTTGGCAGCAAGCTTTTGCAGGCTGAAGTCAGGATCTGATGTGTGATTGGGTCTGGAATCAGTGAGTGGACAAAGACATAATTCATTGCATGAGGATTATTAAAATGTTGTGATAAAGATTAGATCATTTTCTGGCCATGATCAGGTGGTCAATATGGAATTGTGAAACACTGTAAAATGGACTAATTTTTCTGAATATACAAATCTTGAAAATGAAGATATGCATATCTCAAGGGGAAGTTGCCCGTTCAGAAGCCAAATGACTAGAAACCAAGAGAATTGCCAATAACATGATGATGGCCATCAAAAGAAAATGGTCTCCCTGCTTGCATTGTTTTTAAGAGAATTTTCCCCTGATTGATACAAGGAATTCCTTAACCCTAGAGGAACCAATGATAGGCCAGGCCGATCCAGTCAGATTCTTCCTTTTGAAAATTTGAACTAGGAGACAGAATTTATGCAAGTTTGTGTCTGAGTCAAGGTAAGATAATTGTGATACCCAAAGAAAGGTTCCAAGACTGCCCCTGCTGAAGCCACGAGACTTTATGTAGCTGTGCAAATGGCCACATGCTGTAGATTGTGTGGCCCTGATTCCGAATTTTTCTCTCTCCAAGTCCTTTGCCATATAACTTTGCAACTCCTTTTAGGAAAAGTGCAGAGTATATTTCCCTTTCCTTTGATGTTGTTTGGCTATTTGACTTGCTTTGACCAAAAGAATGGGGTAGAACTGATGGTATTCCAGTTCTGAGGTGAGGCTTTAAGTGGCCTCATGTCTTCCCACTCACCCTGGTGTACCTTTTCTTTAGCAAGAAGAAGAGAATGTCCCAGCTTATTTTCTCATTAAAGGTGTAAGAAAGACACCTGGAGCAGAGCTACCAAGATCAACAGATACACTGGCATGAGAAATAGTCACTCCAGTCACTGTGACTTGAAGCAGAGCTGACTTGTAGAACCCAACTTGGAGCATTCAAACATCACCAACCCATAGGCTCCTAAGCAACTTAATAATACTGTTTAAATCATTGAGTTTTATAGTCATTTGTTGTGTAGCAATAGCTAATCACTAGATAACAAGTCATTAGTTCTGATCACCATTTTCTTGGATGCCGTGAGATCTGGTTCCTTCTACTACAGCATTTTTATGGAGCTACTTTGAGTGGATTTCTATTCCCTGAAAACATATTTTCTGCTTTGGGCAATCACAAAAGGACCTTTAGCCAAGTCTGTAGCAAAGAGGTATCTACTGCTTGGATCTGATGGCCTAACACTGAGAGATGCCGCAGAGAATGAGCAGCTTCTCCCTCAATTTCCAAATTCTCTTATGCCAATTGTCTTTAAGTAAGAAAAGTTGGAAAAAAGGAACAAAAAGCTGGGATCAAAACCATGTCTCTTAGTGAAGGATTTGCAGTAATGGAAGTCATACAGGTAATAGATAGGTTCAAAAGCCAATCTGGAACATGTCCTTCCCAGTATCAAGGGAATTTGGAAGCCAAATGCATAATTAGAAATTTCTTTGTGAACATGGAAATAGAATAATAGAAAGTCTACCGCAGGATTTAAATATTTAAAGATATCAAACCTGATTCACCAGCTCCATAATACCTGCAGTGGGGCCCAGTGTGCCTGAATCACTGGAGAGAACCCTGCATATCAGATGGCATTGCCAATGCCTATGCATATAACTAAAGTTACCTTCCTGCCTTAATGTTCTTCAGCCATGTTAATATCTTGAAGTTAGCATTCTACCCTGAAACCATCTTACTCTTTAGCATGACCTGTGTATGTCTCTTCTGATTGAATACATGTTGATCAAATTTGATCAAATTTCATACTCAAAGAGAGTTTATAATTTTTCTCTTTAAAGCATATCTGGAAAGCATACTTCTATTGGCCCCAGAAAGTCTAGAGTGAAGCTATGATCAATTTTTATATAAATAACATTTATTGTTGAACTGCTCTGAAGATAACAATTTTATCTAATATTTCTTGCAAAATGTGGGGATTATTTTATCTCATAAGCAACCTAATATCTTGCTTTTTTTTTTTCTTTTTCCTTCATGGTATTCTGAGTGTGGTAATAGAGTTGAAAGTGTTATTATGTAGAGGAATTCTGACCTCCTCCTTCGGGGCTGAGAGATCACACAGAGAGCAGGATGCACGGGGCCAGCGATCTGTTCTTGGTGGAGCTAATTGATAAGGAACATATTTTATGAATGAAGTTACAAGATAAAAACTGAGACTAATGAAATACCCCAATGACTCCAAAGTAATTAAGGAAGGCATTCCATACACTACCTCTAATTAGACACTGAGGCTGAGAATTCACAATTGACTTGATATTCTCCAGTGGTGCTGACCCCTTGTTTAATATGACAGCAACTGAGAATATTCATAACCAAGGAAAGTAAAACCTTCCTTCTAAGGTGACAATGGGCCATTTAAGTGAGGCTCGGGTGAGTACTAGGCAATGACAGACATAGAAATTTAACACAGTCTCTATGTTTTTCAAAAGATTACTTGATCCAAACAAGTTTAAGAGATATTTTTTTAAAATAATTTTTATAAAACAACTCTTTTCAGATTTTAGAAAAAATGATTAAAAATAAGGTCACATAATGTGACCTATTAAAAATGTGTTTACCTGTTTCCTCTCATCAGGCTTTTCTTCAGTTCTTCAATCTAGTCTTAGAGTTTCCTATAATCATTCTTCCTATAAAATATAATATTCTAAATTTGTGTCAGATCTTACCCATCGCATAGTGCTTGTTCCTCACTTCTCATTTCTCTTTCAAAAGATTGTCCTTTAAATTACTCTCACTGATGGGTGTTAAGGAGGGCACGTGATGTTATGAGCACTGGGTGTTATATGCAACTGATAAATTATTGAACACCACATCTGAAACAAATGATGTACTATATGTTGGCTAATTGAATTTAAATAAAAAATAAATAAATAAATAAATAAATAAATAAATAAATAAATAAATAAAAATAAATTACCCCTAGAGATCTTCCTGTTCTCAAAGATGTGGTGAAACTATTAGAAGCCAAAGAATAGATTTTTTTTTTATTTTTAATTAATTTTTATTGGTGTTCAATTTACCAACACACAGAAAAACACCCAGTGCTCATCCTGTCAAGTGTCCACCTCAGTGCCCGTCACCCATTCCCCTCCAACACCCGCCCTCCTCCCCTTCCACCACCCCTAGTTTGTTTCCCCGAGTTAGGAGTCTTTATGTTCTGTCTCCCTTCCTGATATTTCCCAACATTTCTTTTCCCTTCCTTTATATTCCCTATCACTATTATTTATATTCCCCAAATGAATGAGAACATACACTGTTTGTCCTTCTCCGATTGACTTATTTCACTCAGCATAATACCCTCCAGTTCCATCCACGTTGAAGCAAATGGTGGGTATTTGTCGTTTCTAATTGCTGAGTAATATTCCATTGTATACACAAACCACATCTTCTTTATCCATTCATCTTTCGATGGACACCGAGGCTCCTTCCACAGTTTGGCTATTGTGGCCATTGCTGATAGAAACATCAGGGTGCAGGTGTCCCGACGTTTCATTGCATCTGAATCTTTGGGGTAAATCCCCAACAGTGCAATTGCTGGGTCGTAGGGCAGGTCTATTTTTAACTCTTTGAGGAACCTCCACACAGTTTTCCAGAGTGGCTGCACCAGTTCACATTCCCACCAACAGTGTAAGATGGTTCCCTTTTCTCCGCATCCTCTCCAACATTTGTTGTTTCCTGCCTTGTTAATTTTCCCCATTCTCACTGGTGTGAGGTGGTATCTCATTGTGGTTTTGATTTGTATTTCCCTGATGGCAAGTGATGCAGAGCATTTTCTCATGTGCTTGTTGGCCATGTCCATGTCTTCCTCTGTGAGATTTCTCTTCATGTCTTTTGCCCATTTCATGATTGGATTGTTTGTTTCTTTGCTGTTGAGTTTAATAAGTTCTTTATAGATTTTGGAAACTAGCCCTTTATCTGATATGTCATTTGCAAATATCTTCTCCCATTCTGTAGGTTGTCTTTTAGTTTTGTTGACTGTATCCTTTGCTGTGCAAAAGCTTCTTATCCTGATGAAGTCCCAAGAGTTCATACTTGCTTTTGTTTCCTTTGCCTTTGTGGATGTATCTTGCAAGAAGTTACTGTGGCCAAGTTCAAAAAGGGTGTTGCCTGTGTTCTCCTCTAGGATTTTGATGGAATCTTGTCTCACATTTAGATCTCTCATCCATTTTGAGTTTATCTTTGTGTATGGTGAAAGAGAGTGGTCCAGTTTCATTCTTCTGCATGTGGATGTCCAATTTTCCCAGCACCATTTATTGAAGAGACTGTCTTTCTTCCAGTGGATAGTCTTTCCTCCTTTATCGAATATTAGATGACCGTACATTTCAGGGTCCACTTCTGGGTTCTCTATTCTGTTCCATTGATCTATGTGTCTGTTTTTGTGCCAGCACCACACTGTCTTGATGACCACAGCTTTGTAGTACAACCTGAAATCTGGCATTGTGATGCCCCCAGCTATGGTTTTCTTTTTTAAAATTCCCCTGGCTATTCGGGGTCTTTTCTGATTCCACACAAATCTTCAAATAATTTGTTCTAACTCTCTGAAGAAAGTCCATGGTATTTTGATAGGGATTGCATTAAACGTATAAATTGCCCTAGGTAACATTGACATTTTTACAATATTAATTCTGCCAATCCATGAGCATGGAATATTTTTCCATCTCTTTGTGTCTTCCTCAATTTCTTTCAGAAGTGTTCTATAGTTTTTAGGGTATAGATCTTTTACCTCTTTGGTTAGGTTTATGCCTAGGTATCTTATGCTTTTGGGTGCAATTGTAAATGGGATTGACTCCTTAATTTCTCTTTCTTCAGTCTCATTGTTAGTGTATAGAAATGCCATTGATTTCTGGGCATTGATTTTGTATCCTGCCACGCTACCAAATTGCTGTATGAGTTCTAGCAATCTGGGGGTGGAGGCTTTTGGGTTTTCTATGTAGAGTATCATGTCATCGGCGAAGAGGGAGAGTTTGACTTCTTCTTTGCCAATTTGAATGCCTTTAATGTCTTTTTGTTGTCTGATTGCTGAGGCGAGGACTTCCAGAACTATGTTGAACAGCAGTGGTGAGAGTGGACATCCCTGTCTTGTTCCTGATCTTAGGGGAAAGGCTCCCAGTGCTTCCCCATTGAGAATGATATTTGCTGTGGGCTTTTCGTAGATGGCTTTTAAGATGTCGAGGAAAGTTCCCTCTATCCCAACACTCTGAAGGGTTTTGATCAGGAATGGATGCTGTATTTTGTCAAATGCTTTCTCTGCATCTAACGAGAGGATCATATGGTTCTTGGTTTTTCTCTTGCTGATATGATGAATCACATTGATGGTTTTACGAGTGTTGAACCAGCCTTGTGTCCCAGGGATAAATCCTACTTGGTCATGGTGAATAATTTTCTTAATGTGTTGTTGGATCCTATTGGCTAGTATCTTGTTGAGAATTTTTGCATCCATGTTCATCAGGGATATTGGTCTGTAATTCTCCTTTTTGGTGGGGTCTTTGGTTTCGGAATTAAGGTGATGCTGGCCTCATAGAACGAATTTGGAAGTACTCCATCTCTTTCTATCTTTCCAAACAGCTTTAGTAGAATAGGTATGATTTCTTCTTTAATCGTTTGATAGAATTCCCCTGGGAAGCCATCTGGCCGTGGACTCTTGTGTCTTGGGAGGTTTTTGATGACTGCTTCAATTTCCTTCCTGGTTATTGGCCTGTTCAGGTTTTCTATTTCTTCCTGCTCCAATTTTGGTAGTTTGTGGCTTTCCAGGAATGCGTCCATTTCTTCTAGATTGCCTAATTTATTGGCATACAGCTGTTCATAATATGTTTTTAAAATCGTTTGTATACTCGGGTTTCTCTTCAGATCGTATAAATCTTTCGCCTTTTAAAATCGTTTGTATTTCCTTGGTGTTGGTAGTGATCTCTCCTTTCTCATTCATGATTTTATTAATTTGAGTCTTCTCTCTCTTCTTTTTAATAAGGTTGGCTAATGGTTTATCTATCTTATTAATTCTTTCAAAGAACCAACTCCTGGTTCTGTTGATCTGTTCCATAGTTCTTTTGGTCTCGATATCATTGAGTTCTGCTCGAATTTTAATTAACTCTCTTCTTCTGCTGGGGGTGGGGTCTATTTGTTGCTTTTTCTCTAGTTCCTTTATGTGTAAGGTGAGCTTTTGAATTTGAGATCTTTCCAGTTTTTGAATGGATGCTTGTATTGCGATGTATTTCCCCCTCAGGACTGCTTTTGCTGCATCCCAAAGATTTTGAACGGTTGTATCTTCATTCTCATTAGTTTCCATGAATCTTTTTAATTCTTCCTTAATTTCCTGGTTGACCTTTTCATCTTTTAGCAGGATGGTCCTTAACCTCCACGTGTTTGTGGTCCTTCCATACTTCTTGTTGTGATTAAGTTCTAATTTCAAGGCATTATGGTCTGAGAATATACAGGGGACTATCCCGATCTTTTGGTATCGGTTCAGACCCGATTTGTGACCCAGTATGTGGTCTATTCTTGAGAAAGTTCCATGTGCACTTGAGAAGAATGTGTATTCAGTTGAGTTTGGATGTAGAGTTCTGTAGATATCTGTGAAATCCATCTGGTCCAGTGTATCATTTAAAGCTCTCGTTTCTTTGGAGATGTTGTGCTTAGAAGACCTATCCAGGGTAGAAAGAGCTAGATTGAAGTCACCAAGTATAAGTGTATTATTATCAAGGTATTTCTTGAGTTTGGTTATTAATTGGTTTAAATATTTGGCAGCTCCCACATTCGGGGCATATATATTGAGGGTTGTTAAGTCCTCTTGTTGGATAGATCCTTTGAGTATGAGATAGTGTCCCTCTTCATCTCTCACTATAGTCTTCGGGGTAAATTTTAATTTATCTGATATAAGGATGGCAACCCCTGCTTTCTTTTGAGGACCATTTGAATGGTAAATGGTTCTCCAACCTTTTATTTTCAGGTTGTAGGTGTCCTTCTGTCTAAAATGAGTCTCTTGTAGACAGCAAATAGATGGGTCCTGCTTTTTTATCCAGTCTGAAACCCTGTGCCTTTTGATGGGGTCATTAAGCCCGTTCACGTTCAGAGTTACTATTGATAGATATGAGTTTAGTGTCATCATATCTATTCAGTCCTTGTTCTTGTGGATTGTTCCACTGAACTTCTTCTTAAAGGGGAATTTTAAGAGTCCCCCTTAAAATTTCTTGCAGAGCTGGTTTGGAGGTTACATATTCTTTCAGTTCCTGCCTGTCTTGGAAGCTCTTTATCTCTCCTTCCATTTTGAATGAAAGCCTTGCTGGATAAAGTATTCTTGGTTGCATGTTCTTTTCATTTAGGACCCTGAATATATCCTGCCAGCCCTTTCTGGCCTGCCAGGTCTCTGTGGAGAGGTCTGCTGTTACCCTAATATTCCTCCCCATAAAAGTCAGGGACTTTTTGTCTCTTGCTGCTTTAAGGATCTTCTCCTTATCTTTGGAATTTTCAAGCTTCACTATTAAATGTCGAGGTGTTGAACGGTTTTTGTTGATTTTAGGGGAGGATCTCTCTATTTCCTGGATCTGAATGCCTGTTTCCCTTCCCAGATTAGGAAAGTTTTCAGCTAGGATTTGTTCAAATACATATTCTGGCCCTCTGTCCCTTTCGGCGCCCTCAGGAACCCCAATTAAACGTAGGTTTTTCTTCCTCAGGCTGTCATTTATTTCCCTTAATCTATCCTCATGATCTTTTAATTGCTTGTCTCTTTTTTCCTCAGTTTCCCTCTTTGCCATCAACTTGTCTTCTATGTCACTCACTCGTTCTTCCACCTCGTTAACCCTCGTCGTTAGGACTTCTAGCTTGGATTGCATCTCATTTAATTGATTTTTAATTTCTGCCTGATTGGATCTAAATTCTGCACTCATGAAGTCTCTTGAGTCCTTTATGGTTTTTTCTAGAGCCACCAGTAGCTGTAAAATAGTGCTTCTGAATTGGCTTTCTGACATTGAATTGTAATCCATATTTTGTAACTCTGTGGGAGAGAGGGCTGTTTCTGATTCTTTTTTTTGAGGTGAGGTTTTCCTTCTAGGCATTTTGCTCAGTGCAGAGTAGCCAAAAACAAGTTGTATTGGGAAAAG
This sequence comes from Vulpes lagopus, assembly GCF_018345385.1. NCBI lineage: Eukaryota > Metazoa > Chordata > Mammalia > Carnivora > Canidae > Vulpes > Vulpes lagopus. The sequence goes on from NC_054828.1 coordinate 116,307,132, forward strand.
GAGAAAAAGAGAGAGAAGGAAAGAAAAGAGAAAAAGAAAAAAGAGAAAGAAGAAAAAAAGGGGGAAAAAGAGAAGAAAAAGAAAGAAAGGAGAAAAAATGAAAAAAGAAGGGGGGAGGATAGGGTGGGGTAAGCAATCAGAAATCAAGAAGAAAGAAAGAAAAAAAAAGCACAAAACAAAAACAAAAAACAAAAACAAAAACAAAAACCACGGGGGAGTATCTTCCGATTCTGTATACTTTAAGTCCCTTGACTTCCCTTGGAACTGGTCCGTCTCGCTGGTCTTCTGGGGGAGGGGCCTGCTGTGCTGATTCTCAGGTGTTAGCACTTGGGGGAGCTGCTCTGCCCCTGCCTGGTGCAGGGCTCGGTGGGGGTTGTTGACCCCGTGAGGCCCCGGGAGGAAGCCACAGTGGCGGGGGCAGCTCTGGGACCCTGGAGTCAGCTCCCGCAGTAGCTCCGGGGCTCTCCGTCTGCAGGGCCTGGGGGCTCCGGGGCGGGGCCGCTGATCTGCTCAGCTCCAGGCAGGAGCGTCCTCGCTGTCCTGGGCCCTCCCGGCCTCTGCCTGTCCCGGGGGAGGCCGGATCCTGGGCTGTGTCCCCGGCCCTGTGCTCCGGGGCCTGCGCTGTTGGATTCGCGCTCCCGCCCCGCAGCCCCCTCTGCGGAGCCGCCGCCCGAGCCCCTCCGAGCTGTTCCCGGGGCCGCGCCGCCCCCTCCGCGGAGCCGCCGCCCGAGCCCCTCCGAGCTGCTCCGGGTCCCGCCGAGCGCTGCAGCCCTTAGGGAGCTCGGCGCACTCTCCGGGGCTCAGTTCCTCTGTTACTGTCCCAGGGAGCCCGAGGGCATCCCCACCTTTCTGGGGATCCTGCTCCAATTCCCGGGGAGCCCCTTTCCGCGGGGAAGGTCGGTGCAGCTCCTGCTCCTCCGGGACGGGGCTCTCCTGTCCTGGGGACACTCGCCCCGGCCTCAGCCCGGCTCCTCGCGGGGCCCCTCCCCCTTGGAGGCCTTTTGTGTCTTTATTTCTTTTTCCCCGTCTTCCTACCTTGATAGAAGCGCGAACTCTTCTCACTGTAGCGTTCCAGCTGGTCTCTCTTTAAATCTCAGGCCGAATTCGTAGATTTTCAGGATGATTGGATGGTTTTCTAGGTAATTTGTTGAGGACAGGTGACTTGGAGACCCTACTCTTCCGTCATCTTGCCCCCTATCCAAAGAATAGATTTTAAGTCAATAGGTATTTATTAATTTGAGTATGTGATGTGTTACAACATATGAGAAAGCAGAAGAAAATTTAACCAGGTACCCACAATTTAGAATATTACAGTCTATTCTCAGAAATGAAACACACATACAAGACAGAGAAACTAACAGCATATGACGGAATATAATTATATGTGGAACTGTGCACCAGACTTTGTTTTGCAGGTGTTTAAATGAGAGGAAAGGAACAAGGGCTAAAATACCTGGTAAGGTTTCTGAGTGGGAGGAGGAACTCAGAGGGCAGGCAGAAGGTACTGATTTGGACAAGTAGAATGGGAAGTAGTGGGCAGCAAGTTGGGCGAATGTGCCAGAGAGAGCTTTCTCATGGGGTGTTCATGACAAAGGGAGAAAGGGATTATTGTTGCTTGTGGGTTTGTCGCCATCACTGGATCTCATGAAAACCAAGCCAAAATCATATATAATTATTTTACTTGCAATAAATCAGAACTGTTTGCCAGCTTATGAATAATTAGAGAGGGTAGGATGGAATACTTTCAAATCATTTTTAATCCTTCTTTAAATATTATTTATTTATTCATGAGTGACACAGAGAGGTGGAGACATAGGCAGAGGGAGAAGCAGGCTCCCTGTGGGGAGCCCTAAGCGGGACTCAATCCCAGGATCCAGGGATCACACTCTGAGCTGAAGGCAGACGCTCAACTGCTGAGCCACCCAGGAGTCCCAAAATCCTTCTTTATTTAAAAAATCTTCCCTAGAGGTTCCTGGGTGGCTCAGTTAGTTAAGTATCTGTCTTCGGCTCAGGTCATGATTCCAGGTCCCACATTCGCTCCCTGCTCAGTGAGGAGTCTGCTTCTCCCTCTCCCTTTTCCCTTGCCCCCTGCTTGTGCACTCTCTCTTTCTTTTTCATGTTCTCTCTCTCAAATAAATACATAAAATCTTTAAAAAAATAAAAATAAATTTAAAATCTCCCCTAAAGAGTAATAGAATCTTAGAGCAGACATAAATTGTGAGGGTTACCTACTTAAAGATTCCTCTCAATGCAGAAACTTCTTCTGAACCACTGATGAGATGCTTGGGATCGATGAGCCCCTAATATGCTATGTAAGATTTTTTCAATATACATATTTTTGCATAGAGAAGTTTTATAGTTCTGTTGTATTTCAAAGGGCATTTGAAGCTCGTGCACTTGTGATGAGCACCCGGTATTGTATGGAAGTGTTGAATCATTAGATTGTTGAATCATTACATCTGAAACTAATATTACACTGTATGTTAACTGGAATTTAAATACAAAGCTAAAAAAAGAAAAACCCCTCGAGTCTTAGAAACCAGTGGTCTATAGCATCTTGGCCAGGTGGTCAACAAGAGATAATGACAAAGCTCACCACCATCAATTTAGCCAACTGTAATTTCAGCAGCTCTGCCTGTCCCTAAGTTGCCCTGAGCCAGTCTCCCAGCCAGAGGTGGCATTTTGGCCCTAGTTATTGGGTACATATCTGAATCCAGGAGGGATGATTTAATTAGTATCCAGTCAAGATGAGACCCCAGTACACAATGCTCAGGTGTCTCTATCCACAGCATCAAGAACTAATGCATAGTCCTCTGTCTGAAGGATATGAAGATTGAGTTATTTGCTTTTAACTCCCTCATAAAATGAAATTAAAATAAAGAATCAGACCTAGGAGAGCGACTTAACTCACAGAGCCTGGGATATATGCACAGCCTTGGAATGGTGATCAGCAGACAGACCCGTTTCCACTCATCCTCTTTGCTTCACTGAGTAGATTTGGGAGGCATTTTTACTTTAGGTTCATAAGTTTCCTCCCTAATGAGGAGAAGCTGTTTAAAATGACGTGCTGATTTAGAGTTTTCTCTGACTTTCTTTTTTAACATGATATATTAGAATCCCCTTTCTACTCACATCTTTCAGAAGTGGTGCCAATAATGTGGGGGACAATAAATTATTCAAAGTGGGGGAGCCATATAACAAACAGGAAGCCAGCAGTTTATTAAAGATAGCTGCACACAAATGCGCATTTGCCAGCAATGTCGACAACAAATCAGAAATGATATATGACCTTTCTCACACGCCTGCAACATTTAATATCTTTGAAACACATTAAAGATGTCAAATGTTTAGACCACAATCTGAGAAGCAGTGAAAATATAGTATCAGTGTTTGCAAACAGGCTTAGAGCTGGGTCACAATTCCCTATGCCTGTCTTTTCCTAAAGGGTAAACATCTTTCACATATTTGTTTGCTAGTGTACTTTGCTTTGCAAAATAGTTCTGATCCTGAGGTGGTGTTTGTTAATCCAATCCCACTTTACCATAAACTAGAATTATCATTTCAGAGGCAGTTATACTTCATTTATGTTCAATTTCCGACTCGGGTAGGCTCCCATAATTCACATTTGTTTATCCTCCTCCCCCTGCCCTGTGTTTAATATTGAATGATTTATAAGGCATCTACTTTAAAGCATTGAAGAAACTTTCCTTTTAAGCTGATAATAGTGAATACCTTTTGGAAGTAAAATATTATTTTATTAATACTTTTGCTTTATAAGTTGGATTTTGGTTTGTGTCACTTTCAAAATTAATTTTATTATAAAATATAAATGTAGAATAACTAAATAGTATAAGGAACCCCACGTGCCCATCACCCAGCCTCAACAATTATCAACTCATGATCAGTTATGGTTTAACTGTACCCTCACAATATTTATTTTAATTTGAAACAAATATTAAACACAGAATCGTATCATTTAACTTGTAAATATGGGATGACTGGGTGGCTCAGTGGTCGAGCATCTGCCTTTGGCTCAGGGTGTGATCCTGGAAGCTAGGATCGAGTCCCGCATCGAGCTGCCTGAATGGAGCCTGCTTCTCCGTCTGCCTGTGTCCTACCTCTCTCTCTCTCTCTCTCTCTCTGTCTCTCATGAATAAATAAATAAAATCTTAAAAAAAATAACTTGTAAATATTTTCGTGATATATCTCTGAAATAAAAAAAGATCAGTTCTTCCTCTATCTCTTTTATTTTTCCATGCACTTTATTTGTGCAAAAACCTGAAATGTTTGTCCTCTAGAATTTCCAAAAGTCCGTGTTTTGCTGTTTGAATCCATGTTTTAAAATGTATTTCTGTCCCATATTTCTTGTTAATTGACAGGTATGTAAGCTTGATTAGATTGATCCTTTTTTTTTTTTTTTTTTGGACAACACTTCTCCATAGGTAATGCTACACGCTTCCATCAACACCAAATGTCTGCTTATCTTCCTGTGATGTTAGCAGCCGTTGCTCTATCTGTAATTACAGATAGTATGGAAATCTTACAACTGTATACTTCCATTTCTCCTTTCCTGTCCTTTTGTGTTCTTGTTTTCAAATATTTAATATTTTACTTCTACTCTAAAATATATTACTTTTGCTTTAAATAGTTATTTTATTTTATTTTTTAAAGATTTCATTTGTGTATTAGAGAGAGTGTGCACATTTGGGCCCACAAGCAGGAGGAGGGGCAGAGGGAGAATCAGGATTTCTACTGAGCAGAGAGCCCTACTTGGGGCTCATCCCAGGACCCTGGGGCCATGACCCCAGCTGAAGGCTAACTCTTTACTGACTGAGCTACCCAGGTGCCCCTAAATAGTCAGTTGATCTCACTGAAATTCCTCTAATATTCCTTGTAGCATGAGTCTTCTGGTGGTGAATTTTTTTTTAGGTTTTATATGTCTGAAGATTTTTATTTAATTTTTTATTTTTTTTAAAGAAATTTCTTGGGTATAGAATTCTTCGTTTACAATATATTATTTTAGACATTATTAAAGATTTTGTTCTGATTTTGCTCACTTGAAATGGTTTCTGAAGATACCTCTGATCTCACTTTTACCTTTGGTACTTTGTACTTATTAAGACATTTTTAACCTGGCTGCTCTTAAGATTTAATTCTTTATTTCTGGCTTGAAGCAATTTGATGATGATGTGACTTGATATCATCATGAGTCTTATGCTTATGGTTCCTTGAGCTTAGATTTTTTGGATTTATAGTTTCATCAAATTTGGAAAACTGGCTGCTGAAGTTCCTTGATTACTTATTGCAGCTATGTTAATGTTTTCCAGACTTTTCCCTTTGTGTTTTACTTTTGGTAGTTTTTGTTGCCATGTTTCCAGTTTCACTAATCTATTGCTTTGCAATTTCTGATTTTCTTTTAATACTTTTTAGTATATTTTTATATTTAATTCACTTTTATGTGAAGAACTTTCTTTGGCATTTTTTTGTGTGTGAGTCTGATGGTAAAGAATTCTGTGTCTGAGAATGTCTTTTTCCTTTTCATTAAAAAAATCTTTTTATTTAGAAATAATTTCATACTTTTAGGAAATTTATAAGAATATTAACAGAATAATTATCACTTTTTGTTGCCATTTTGCCAAATTACTTTATCATTTGTGCTCTTTCTTTTCCCTTTATTCTTAAATTTTTCAGTGTGTGTTTCCTAAGATGAAAGATATTCCCTTTTATAACCAAGGAACAGTTACCTATTGTGGGAAATTGAACACTGATACAACCCTTTAATGTACTGTCCAAGTTCCAACTGCTTTTAAAGCATTTTCTGCCAAAAGAGGATCTAGTCAGGGTGCCAGGATTAGATTTGATGTTCATGTCTCTTGAGTATTCTTTAATATGAAATGTTTCTTGGCCATTTTTGTGTCTCAGTGTGTATGTTTTTAAGACATTAATGATTTTGGGGACTATCGTATTCTCCACTTTGGGTTTGGATGCTATCTTATCATGATTGTGTTTAGTTTATGCATTCCAAGCCACGGTATTACATAAGAGATGTATCATTTTCAGAATATCATGTCTGAGGCATATGGTGGCCATTTGTCCTCTCTCTGGTGGTGTTACTTTTGATCTACCAGCTCAGGTGTAGTTTGATTCTTCCAGTGCATAACTTCTATTTTTTCTCTTATAACTAATAGGAAAACCATAGCCCTGAAAATATCCTGATGATCCTAATATCTCATATTAGGTTTAGAATCACTTGATGATTCTTGCCTGAATTGACCTTTACTTTGACAACTGGACATTAGTTATTTTCCAACTTGAGTACATTTTATATATTTACCTATCAACCCTCTACATTGTATTATAAATGAGTTCCCTCTATTCTTTTCCTCCCTCCGTCCCTCCCTTCCATCCTTCTTTTATTTCTTTTCTTCCTGCCTTCCTAATTCATTACTACAAGAAATTTTTGGGTTCCTATTTCTTTCTTCCAATATTTTATAATTTAATACTGACTTATTTGGGGCTCACATTGTTCCAAATTTGGTTAGGAGAACGCTTTTCAGTCTATCTCCTTTATCTGTGTTATTTTGCCTTCACTTTATACATTTTTTCACTGAACTTGGAATTCTGTTTTGAAAGTTTTTATTGTTTTAGTGCCTTATAAATGTTGTTATACTCTTTGACCTCTACTGTATCTTATGAGAAGTTTTCCATTCATAATGCTATTCTCCTGTAAGAAGAAGTGCAACTTTTCTCTAGCTGCTTTCATAATATTTTATCTTTTGTTTTTAGCTTTTTGACTATGATATTCTTAGGTATAGTTTTCTTTGTGATTATCCTTCTTTGGGTTTGTTATAATTATTAGATTTGGAAGTTGAGGTTTTCTACACCATTGGGAAATTTTCAGTTACTACTATTATTTTTCTACCCAATCTCTTTGTCTCCTAAGATTCTAATAACATGTATCTTAGATAACTTGATACTGTCTTACAGGTTGCTAAGGATGTGTTAATATTTTCTTACTTGATTCTTTAAATTAGCTAATTTCTATTAATATCTTTTTAACTTTCTTGATTCTTAATTCTTTAGTCACCAATCACTCTTAATGCCATCTCGTGAAATTATTTATTTCAGTTATTATTCTTTGCATTCTAAAATTTCCATTTGGGTTTTCTTTTATAGTCCCCAAATATCAGTGTATTTATTATCGTGACCATATTTTCATTTAGGCCTCTGAACATATTTATAAAAATGGCTTTAAAGTCCTTTTCTGCTGATTTCAACATGTGGAATCTTTCAGGATAAATTGCTACTGTTGGCTTTTTCTACCAATTTGGGTCATATTTTCTTGTTTCCTAACATGTCTAATAATTTTTTATACCATACTGGATATTATGTGTGATTTATTGTGCAGACCTTGGATTCTATCATCATCCTCTGAAGAGGACACTGAAGAGTGTCTAATTTTGTTCTAGCTGGCAGTTAACTAGACTCAAACTCCAAACTCTGTTCCATGTGATGGGTAGCATCCAGAATCTCTGCTTAGTTCATTCAGTATCCTACCTCTTGCTTTCCTTGGGTCCATGGCATTTCCCAAAATATGCACAGTTAGGGATCAACAAAGGATTTGGGTAGAGTTTATATACAAGGATTGAGGCTCCTTTGCTTTATTGTGGCTCTTTTCTCTTTCCTCACTTTTGAAGTACTTTGGAAGCCCTAACTCATTCTAAGATGTCTCAAGTTAGTAACACTTTAACTTTCTGCCTGAGTTCCTGCCAACCTATGCTACACTTCGTGGGAAGATCTTCCAGGAGAAGAGCCATTAAACGTAAACCTTACCCCGGTTAGTTCTCTTACAAGTGACAGTCTCTGCCTGAGAGACTTTGGCTGTTTTATTTTCGTGTACTTTGTATTTTGTGGGGAATTTGTGATCATTTTGCATGGATGGATTAGTCCAATGCAGGCTACTTTACCATTAAAAGAACTCTTACTTATCTTTTCAACCCACCCTAGTCAGGCTACTGCCACCTCCAGTGTACTAACACTGCTCTAAACAAGGTCATGGCATTTTCCACATTGACAAAATTAATGGTCATTTCTAGTCCTTTTGTTACTCAATGTATGTGTGGCATTTGACCATCACATTTCTTTTCTCTCTCTCAACTTCACTAGATGTTAGGACACAATAATCTAGTCTACTTCTGTTTCACTGATTGCTGCTTGGTGTCCTTCTCTTTACTTAACTCATATTATTACCTTAACATTTTGGAAGGCATCAGAGTTCAGACCTGCAGTTCCTTTGGTTCTCTATCCACAGCACTTCCAAGTTGACCTCATGTAGTACCATGGTTATAAATACTATGTAACATTTTCTTTTTTCTCTGACTGGATCTCTCCCCTGAATTCCAACATCAAAATCTATCTTCTTGAAATTGTTCCTTTGTGGTTTGTTAGGTGACTTAGACTCATCCCGTCTACATCGTAATATGTAAAATATTAAGTAAGAGTAAAATATTCTCTTCAGTTAAAATTAACTTTATTCATGCTGTTGCTTTGTCTTAATGCATAGATGATTGTAATTCTTTTTTTTATGTGTGTAATTCTCTTTTTTTTAATTCGAGTTCTACATCAAGTGCACTTGAGAATTGTCTCTGCTTTACCTTCAGAATATGTTCAGACTCTGACCACTGTGTGCCACCTTCTATCTTACCAACCTCATTTAAAATATTATTAGCTTTCACTTGAATTACTTTGAGTACTTTCTTCTTCTGTCCTTGACCTGTTCTATTCTTAGAGTACGTTATTCACCTAGTAGCCAGAGTAATATTTGTATTTATTTATTTATTATTTATTTATTTATTATTTATTTATTTTCAATTAATTAACATATAGTGTATTATTAGTCAGAGGTAGAGTTCAGTGATTCATCAGTTGTATATTACGCCCAGTGCTAATTACATCACATGCCCTCCTTAATGCCATCATCCTGTTATTACCCTATCCCCCCACCTCCCTCCTCTGCAGCTAAACCTCAATTTGTTTCCTATGGTTAAGAATCTCTTATGGTTTGTCTCCATCTTTGACTACATCTTGTTTTATTTTTCCCTCACTTCCTCTATGCTCCTTTGTATTGTTTCTTAAATCCCACATATGAATGAAATCATATGATAATTGTCTTTCTCTATTGACTTACTTTGCTTAGTATAATACCCTCTAGTTCCATCCACATCATTGCAAATGGCAAGATTTTACTTTTTTGATAGCTGAGTAATATTCCATTATATATATTGTACCGTGTCTTCTTTATCCATTCATCTGTCAATGGACATCTGGGCTTTTTCTATAGTTTGTCTATTGTGGACATTGCTACTATGAACATTGGAGTGCAGGTGCCCCTTTGGATCACTAAATTTGTATATTTGGGGTAAATACCCAGTAATACAATTGCTGGGTCATGGGATAGTTCTATTTTCAACTTTCTGAGGAAGCTCCATACTGTTTTCCAGAGTGGCTATACCAGCTTGCATTCTCACCAGCAATATAAGAGGGTTCTCCTTTCTCCACATCCTCACCAACATTTGTTGTTTCCTGACTTCTTAATTTTAGCCATTCTGACTGGTATAAGGTGATATTTCATTGTGGTTTTGATTTGTATTTCTCTGGTACCGAGTGATGCTGAGAATTTTTTCACATGTTTGTTGGCCATTTGTATGTCTTCTTTGGATTAATGTCTGTTCATCTCTTCTGCTCGTTTCTTGACTATTGTTCAACATACTACTAGAAGTCCTAGCCCCAGCAATCATAGAACAAAAAGAAATAAGAGTCATTTGAATAGGCAAAGAAGAAGCCAAGCTCTCCACTCTTTGCAGATGACATAATCCTCTATGTGGAAAACCCAAAGACTCTATTCCAAAATTGCTAGAGCTCATACAAGAATTCAGCAAAGTGGCAGGATACAAAATCAATGCTCAGAAATCAGTTGCATTTCTATATACTAACAATGAGATGGAAGAAAGAGAAATTAAGGAATCAATCCCATTTACAATTGCACCAAAACCCATAAGATCCTTAGGAATAAACCTAACCAAAGAGATAAAGGATCTGTACTCTGAAAACTATAAAACTCTCATGAAAGAAATTGAGGAAGTCACAAATAAATGGAAAAATTTTCTATGCTCATGGATTAGAAGAACAAAATTGTTAAATTGTCTATGCATCCCAGAGCAATTTATACATTCAATGCAAGCCTTATCAAAATACCATCAATATTTTCCACAAAGCTGGAACAAATAATACTAAAGTTTGTATAGAATCAGAAAAGATCCCAAATAGCCAAAGGAATGTTGAAAAAGGAAACTGAAACTAGAGGCATCACAATTCCAGACTTCAAGTTGCATTACAAAACTGTGATCATCAATACAGTATTGTCCTGGCACAGAAACGGACACATAGATCAATGGAACAGAATGGAGAACCCAGAAATGGACCTTCAACTCTATGGTCAACTAATCTTTGACAAAGCATGAGAGGATAACCAATGAGAAAAATGAAAGTCTCTTCAGCAAATAGTATTGGGAAAATTGTATAGCCACATGCAGAAGATGGAACTGGACAATTTTCTTACACCATACACAAATATAAACTCAAAATGGACAAAACACCTGAATGTGAAATAGGAATCAATCAAAATCCTAGAAGGGAACACAAGAAGCAACCTCTTTGATATTGGCTATAGCAACTTCTGGCTAGACATGTCTCCAAAAGCAAGGGAAACAAAGTAAAAAATGAGCTATTGGGACTTCATCAAGATAAAAAGCTTTTGTATAACAAAGTAAACAGTTGACAAAACCAAAAGACAACCTACAGAATGTAGAAGATATTTGCAAATGACATATCAGATAAAGGGTTAGTATTCAAAATCTATAAAGAACTTGCCAAACTCAGCACCCAGAGAACAGAGGAATATTCATACTATTTATACAACCTAACTTATTTATGTCACCAGTTTGCTTCAAACTTCCAGTGGCTAGCATCTCTATCTCACCCAGAATGAAACCTAAAGTCTTTCCCATTACCAACAAGTACCTTTGTGATTTTCTCTCCCTGACCATCTCTCTGATCTCATACCCAACTTCTTTATACCACATTCCTTGTGCTGCAGCTACCCTGGTTTCCTTGCTGGACCTTTGCACTTGGTCTCCCCTCTGATTTGAACACTCATTCCCTAACATCTGAGTGATTTGTTTCCTCATTCATTGAGATGTCTGCTTATATGTTACCCTATTAGGGAGGACTTCCCTGTTCTTCCTATTTAAAATAGCACCACTACCTTCACTATTCTTTTTTCCCTTACCTTGTTTTATAAAGATTCGTATCATTGATATTGGCAATGATTTCTTAGATATGACACCAAAAGTACAAGCAACAAAAGCAAAAATAGACCAGTGGATCTATATCACACTAAAAAGTCTGCACAGAAAAAAGAAACAATCAACAGAGTGAAAATGCACCTAGAGAATAAGGAAAGTGTTGGCAAGCCAAAATCTGATAAGAGGCTAATATCCAAAATATATAAGGAAGTCCTACAACCCAAAAGCAAAATCCTCAAATAACCCAGTTGAAAAATGGACAAAGGATTTGGATGGATGTTTTTCCAAAGAAGATATACAAGTGGTTGACAGATATGAGAAAAAATGCTCAACATCACCAGTGAGCAGGGAAAAGCACATCAAAATCACAGTAAGAAATCACCTCACACTTGTAAGGATGACTATTATCAAAATTACAAAATATAACAAGTGTTGGTGAGAATATAGAGAAATTACAACTTGTACACTATTGGCGGGGATGTAAATTGTTGCATAGAAACGTAGAAACAGTATGGCGGTTCCTCAAAAAACTTAAGGTAGAACTACCATATGACCCAGCAATATCACTTCTGGGTATACATTCAAAAGAATTGAAATCAGGGTCTTGAAGAGATGTCTGCACCCCCATGTTCATTACAGCATGATTCACAGTACCCAAGATTTGGAAACAACCTAGATGTCCTTCAATGGAAGAGTGGATTTTTAAAAAAGTGATGTATACACACAATGGAGTATTATTCAGCCTTTACAAGAAGGAAATCCTGCCATATATGACAAAAAGATGAACCTGGAGGACATTACACTAAGTGAGATAAGACAGTCATAGGAGGACTAATACTACATGATTCTACTTCTATGAGGTATCAAAATAAATCCATAGAAATAGAGGGATTAATGGTAGTTGCCAGAGACTGGAGGGAGGCAGAAATGATGAGTTATTATTCATGAGTATGGTTTTAGTTATATAAGATGAATCAACTCTAGAGATGTGTTGTACAACATAGTGCCCAAACTTAATAAAAATATTTTTATTGAGCTCTTGAGATATGTTGTTTGTTTAATGTCTGTCTTTCCAGAAACAAAAAAAAAAATGTAAGCTCCCTAATCACAGACATTAGGTCTTTTATGTTCATTGCTATACATTCAATAGTTCAATCAGTGCCTCTACCATAGTGGGTGTTCAATAACATTTGTGGAATGGATGAATATAGTGAAAGGGGGCATAGTGCACTTTAGGAAATGAAAGAGGTCTGGTAACAGATATTGATGTTAGGGGAACTAGTGAGTTAGGCAGCAGCCAGACTGTACAGAATTTTGTAGACCATAAGGATTTTTTAAAAGCACTATGTGTAGTCACTGGAGTATTTTAAGCAGATAGACTGATGTGATCTGATTTAAGTTTTGAAAAAAGTCACTCTGATCTGCAAAGTGTATGATCACTAGGGAAATTGTTCTCAGCCCCAGACTAATTAAATCAGACCCTCTTGTGTTGGACCCCAGGTCTCAGTGGTGCTAAAGTCTTTCAGGTGATTCCAATGCACAGCCAAGATTGGAAACTAGCAGGTTTGGGTAAGGTTCCCGAGAAAGCTGGATGAACAAGATTCAAAACACAGGTGGAGAGATTTCTGGTTTCAACCTAGTTTCATTAAGAGTTTGGAGTCATTCCTCTTGTTCTTAAAATGAGAAAAAGCTATACAAGTTGAAATCAATGAATCAATGACTTTCTTGCATCAATAAGAGAACTAATGTTTTGGGGAAACCACTTCCCTGAAATCTGAAGAGTCAGATGCATCTGGAGAGATACCTCAGCTGAGATCCGCTTACCTGAAGGAGAAGCCACTGGGAGTGTAAACTGGTAGGAACATGTAAATAGTAATTTTGACAAATTGTCTATGTCTGGACTAGCATGAGAGTGAGAAGCTTCTGTCATAAGGAGCTTCATAGTCTTCCAGGATTTTCCTTCAGGAAGCCTATCAGTTTTTCATGGGTGGATCTGAGAAAGCTCCTTACAGTCAGTAAGGCAAGGATGGGGGAAGGAAGAGTAGTCATGGTACATTTTCCCAAGAAAAGGTCTAATCTCTAGGGTGGAAGACTTTACCAGAGGGCAATTCTGAAATCTTATCCCGGCTTGGAGAAGGGAACTCTGCCCCTCTGCCCTACTTCAACCTTCCTATCTCACCCTAAAAATAAATAAATAAATAAAAAGTCCGGTCAGCAGGGGAATGGGTTTCAAGGAATTAGACTGGGATCCTTGGAGCTAGGAAAGAGACTAAGGGATGTAGGGACAAAATTCCACTCCTGGAGGAGGGACAGACATTTTCTGAACTCCACATCCAGACTCACTAAAGACTGGGCCTCAGAAGGCTATAGGACACCCCCTTCTCCATACCTTACTACCGACTGACAAACTTTCAGTAATAATGACAGTGAAGGCACCTGGATAGCTTAGTCAGTTAAGTGTGCAACTCTTGATTCAGCTCAGGTCATGATCTCGGGGTCATGGGATTGAGCCCCGCATCAGGCTCTGCACTCAGCATGGAGCTTGCTTGTTCTTATCCTCTGCTCCTTTCCCTGTTTTCTCTCTCTCTCTCTTTCTCTCTCTCTCGTTCTCTCTCTAACTAACCAAATAAAATGTTTGAAAAAAAAAACAGATGAGAGGGAACACATTATCATGAACTACTTATTGAGTACCTATTATGTTTTGAATTCTCTTCTATACCAGATATCTTATATAACTTCAATGTCCCTTTCAGTAAGTTTTTTTTAAACGTCCATTTTATATTTAAGGAAGTGGAAGCCCAGAGAAATAATTAAATACACAGAACTGGTAAGAGATACATATCCCATAACAACTCATGTCACTTTTTTTAACTTCATTCTCCAATCCATTGCTTGTTCTACTACACTGTGTTGTTTAACATCATTTCAAAACGTGGCAAAATTTAGAAGTAGCAGAAAGAACAGAAATGGGTCCTGAAATGGAGGAAAAGCTTTTATGGGACAATTATTACAGATATTTTACTTGGGTGTTTTCTATCTAAATAATATTTAAATCTAGATGTTTTCTATATATATGGGGATGAGACTATTTGCAAAGCCAATTGTCAAGGAATTCCTATACTTTATGTTCTACCAGAATTAACTGGTGTTGTGGTTATTCACACCAATGTCTGGAGCATCATTGAGGTGCCAGAATAATAAGTATTATGCAACAAAATTTTGATTTTAAGACTCACGTTTCGTCTTCAAATTTTAGCAGCTTGAAAGCTGAGATGCATCTTATTATGTCAAGAGAAACTTTCCAGTGGCCAAGCAAAGGAGTAAGGTTTGGTGACATTTTTTGTTTTTATTGCCTAAGTTAATAAAAGCTTAGTCCATTTTGGAGGTAACTCTTTACCTAATTTGCACCTTAGTTAAATAATTTGCATGGCAACATAATATTCCATTGGTTTAAATGTAAATTTGGATCCTTAATGATTGCTTTTAATACCTTTAAAAGATTATATTACAAAAAAACTGAAAATAAAGTTATTGTGACTATGGAATATTTCTTACCAAATTCCAGAAAGTGCAATTAAGGGCAATGAAAATTGCTAACTCTTTTAGAATAGATCATGTAATTTGGAAAGCTTGAGAGAAAGATTTGACCAAGTGCATTGAGAAGGACTCTGACATAGGACCTGAACTACTATTTTGTTGAAAGTTTCCAGCCAGCTTGTAAACAAAGCTGTTTAGCTCCCAGCACTATAAAACAAATTAAGAAAACTAGATAAACAAACCAAACAAATCATTGACCAGATAGTCAATGCATAAGTAAGTAAATGCTTAAATGTATGCTGTCAATTGTAGAGGAGCTAAAATGGCCCCAATGGAAAGAGAATTTATGAGTTGGGGAGTGAGGAAGAGATAGAGATAGAACTCCCACCAGGGATACTCAAAAATAATATAAGATTTCATTAATGCTACACAAATGTCATACAAAAGAGGTTCCAGAGAAGTCTTTTTATGTTATGGGTACTAATTTATGTAGGATTTGAAAAAGGAAAAGTTATGCATAATAGTAATCAGGGGGGATCTCTCAGGAACAGGAAAAGTATTGAAAGATGGTATGAATCTGAAGATGTTGAAGAGTTAGGGATGGGGACTACTTGTTACATGAACCTTTCTGTTCCACACAACGGGTGCCCATGACAGTGTCTTCCACACAGTGGCAGTAAAGAAGTGTTTGAATAGCTTGAAAAACTGAAGGATGACACCTCTTAATGGATATAGAATGTTTAGGGTCATGGAAGAGCATTAAAAAAAGCCTGACAAAGACCTTCTCACTCTTCCCACATCCACTCCAGATACATTCTCGGAATCAGCACCATCCTATTTTTAAACATTTCATTTGTCAGCTTTTTATTATTAAAAAAAATGTCCAATTTGCTTAAAGCACCTCAGGCAAAGTATGATCAAATTCATGGATGACAGTGACATTGAATAAGAATGGACAGGGACAGAAAAACAAGAGCCCATTAAAATGGACCTATGGATAAAGAAGACTCTCAGCTCTATACCACATCCAGGGTTAGTGAAATAAAACCAGAAACAATCATAGACTGATTCAGTATCAACCTCAGAGGCCATGCTTTTACAGCCTAAGGGACTGAATTGTGCTAAGACTAGACCATGAATTCCCAGGGCATTTTCTGAATAATCATCTTATGTCCACATGGTATCTCAGCTTAAACTATTTCCCTCAAGAATGTGTCAGGAAAGGAATGGTCCTTGACATTCTTTTGTGGAAATGTTACCTCAAGCACACATAGATTTAGATGATTTTAAATCGGGGTTGTTTGTATTCTGAGAGTGAGTACAGCTGTGACATATATGATAATTGGGAAATGAAGAAAACAAAAGAGATCCCACATGGTTTCCTATAGCATGTAACAAGTATTTGTCTATTACATGAGCCAGCTATCTGAGCATGACAAATTCTTTCAATATGGTAGCCATAAAATGAAGTAGTAACAAGGAGCCAGGACACAGTCTGATATGCTGTGAAATTGGGAAACCAAGTCCAGGGAAATCCAGAAATGTTAGGTTAAAAATCCTGTTTCTACAAGTGAGTTGTCACATCTAAGCAAGGTTGATATTTCTTTAGTTCTTTAAGATTGAGGTTATTGGAGGGGTGACTGGGGAGAAGGCAAGGCAAATAAGCTAGCAGTATAGAAGGTAATTCTAGCTGGAATTCTTGAGGGCTTTTTAAGATTCATAGGCCTGTCCCTATGGGTGTACCTATCTCCTTAAAGATTTTAGTTTTTTTTTTAAAAAAAAATATTCATGGGAGACACAGAGACAGAGGCAGAGACACAGGCAGAGGGAAAAGCAGGATCCCTGTGGGGAGCCCAATGCAGGACTTGATCCCAGGATCCTGAGATTATGACCTGAGCCAAAGGCAGACGCTCAACCACTGAGCCACCCTGGTGCCCTGGTGTACCTATCTTCTTGAAGAAACACCAAACAGTTGGGAGGCCCCAGAGACCATAGGTCATAATTAAGCCTTTTGGCAGTCTGGATGAAAAAGTAGAAGGCAGGAAATGATGAAAGCCACAGAAGGGGATGCCGCACCTGATAGGGAACCGAAAGAGGAGACCAAATGGTAGAGACACCACCATTTACAAGTTTCTGCCAGGCATTTCAAACAAAGGGTTCTAGAGCAGTTGGACATTTATTGGGTGGGGGATGTGGTGGAGAGACAAAAAGGAAAAAAATAAAAGACCCTTGATCTAAATTTTACACCTTAAAAAAATTAACTCAAAATGGATCATGGACCTAAATGTAAAATGGAAAGTTATAAGACTTTTAGAAATAGAAAATATTTGGACTCTAGAGCTGGGCAAAAAAACTCAGACAGGCACCAAAACACAGACCATAAAAGGAAAAATTGATAAATTAGGCGTTAACTAAAATTAAAAGTTTTTCTCTGTAAAGACCATGTCAACAGCATGAAAAGATAGGCTACAGTCTGCAAAAAAAAATTTACAAATCACATATCCAATAAAGAATTCATATTTAGAATATATAAGTAAATCTAAAAGCTAATCAGTGGGGATCCCTGGGTGGCTCAGAGGTTTAGCATCTGCCTTCGGCCCAGGGCATGATCCTGGAGTCCCGGGATCGAGTTCCACATCGGGCTCCCTGCATGGAGCCTGCTTCTCCCTCTGCCTGTGTCTCTGCCTCTCTCTCTCTCTCTCTCTCTCTCTCTCTCTCTGTCTCTCATTAATAAACAAATAAAATCTTTAAAAGTTTTTTAAAAAATAAATAAAAGCTAATCAGTTAAGAAAAACCCCAAACATTTCAATTATAATATGGGCAAATGGCATGAACAGACATTTTATCAAAGTGAGTAAGAAGTAACAAGCACATGAAAAGTTATTCACCAACATTTGTCATGAGGGAAATATAAATTAAAACCACAGTGCAATATAATATACTAGGTACCTATTAGAATAGCCAATATTTAAAAAAAATATATAGTGACAACATCAAATTCTTGCAAGGATATAGAGAAATTGGTTCACCCATAATTGCTAGTGTCAGTATATAAAATATTACAACCATACAGGAAGACAGTTTGGCAATTTTTTATAAAACCAAACATGCAAATATCATACAGCTTAGAAATTACACTTGCGGGCGGTTGTCCCAGAGAAATTAAAACTTACACTCACATCTGTACATGGATGCACATTTGTAATAGTCAAAACTTGGAAATGACCCAAAAGTCCTTCACCAGATGAATGATTACACAAATTATGGCACATTCATGCTATGGAATACATCTCAGCAATAAAAAGGAACAAAATATTGATTCATGCAAAAACTTGGATGAGTTTCCAGAGAATTATCCTTTGCAAAACAAAAAAAAAAAATCCCGAAGATTGCATACTGTATAATTTTATTTATATAACACTCTTGAAAGTATAAAATTGTAAGAATGGGGAATAGATTAATGGTTGTCAGAGATTAGAGATAAAGATTGGGAGAGGGTGGGGAAGTAGTATGTATGGCTATTAAAGAGCAATAAAAGGATTCTTGTGGTTGTAGAAATGTTCATCTTGAGTGTATCAATGTCAACATCATCGTTGTGATGTTGTACTCTAGTTTTGCAAGAGCTGTGTAAAGAATCAAGAGAGCTGTCTAGTATTTTTTAAAACTGCATGTAGATCTATTATTATCACAACATAAAAGTTCAATTTAATCAACGTATCATATCCTTTCAAAAGTCCACATCATATATAAGTTAGCGAGATATAGTGATACAGAGAGAAATGGATCTGAGGAGGTAGTTGGACTTTATTTTCTAGTTACAGAATGACTCCAAAGTATTTTAAGCAGAGGAATACTGTGGTCAGATTTTCAAAAATTCTGATATGGTTAACATACAATGTTCTATTAGTTTCAGCCTTATAATATAGTAATTCAACAATTCTATACATCACTCGGTACTTGTCATAAGTATACCCTTTAATTCGCATCACCTATTTCACCCCCACCTCCCCTCTGGTAACTATCAGTCTGTTCTGTATAGTTAGGAGTCTGTTTCTTAGTTTCTCTTTTTCATTTGTTCATTTTGTTTCTTAAATTCTACATATGAGTGAAATCAGATGATATTTGTCTTTCACTGAGTTATGTCCATATTGTTGCAAATGACAAGATTTCATTCTTTTTGATAGTTGAATAATATTTCATTGTATGTATATGCCACATTTTCTTTATCTATTTGTCAATTGATGGATACTTGGGCTACATTCATAATTTGGCTATTGTAAATAATACTGTAATAAATATCAGGGTACATGTATTTGTGTTTTAGAAAAGTCATGGTTTTTCTATGTGATGTGGATTTGAAGTGGTGGGGTCTTTAGGGCTTGGGTGGGGACATCTGAGAGAGAGACACCTGATAGAGAGTGATGGTTACCAAATGGGAGAAACAAAAGGGACTAGTCTACAAGGCAGGAACATCATGGGTGGTGAGGTGGGAAAACAGGAACACACAGGTGGTGGATCAATAGTGTGTTATGGCTGGAGTGATTTGAGGCAAGTCTTAGAGAAAGAAGAGCAGGAATCAAGAACTATCTCCAGTCTTCAGTCACTAGAGGCATGGTGGAGCTTTCACTGATGAGGCTTCAGGAAAGCAATTGTTAGGGGTGGGGAGCTGTAGGAAGCAGGGTCTAGTTGAGTTATCTACTGCTCAGTCATTTCACAACCCCTATGCCCCCCCATTATGTTTTCTCTTGGGGAAATTGTAGTCCGGAATTAGTGAAGTCATGGGTCTAGCATATATACCTTAACTTTCTAATTCCATGAATTTGAATTCTCAAAAGAAATATCATACTAATTGTCCAGAAATTCCATCATCCCAAGAAGAGATCTATTTTCCACCATTTGTGAAATTAGATGTAAGCAACCATCCCTAACCACATGACTGCTCTCTAAATTTTAGGAAGCAGTTGAGAGCACCATATTCATTGTGAGTCCACTCAACTAGCAAAGGACTCTGCCCTGAGGAGGTGTTCAGGGTGGATGTGGTGAGGAATAGGTCCACCTCCATTACGAAGCTCTGACTCAAACAGGATCCATCCAGATTGTGGCATCCCATGCAGCCTTGTGTATGGACTGCTCATTGGAGACAGGGACTAGAGAGCTTAAATAGAAGAGTGTGTGCATACAAAAGCAGCAGACCTTTGCCAGTCCTTCAAACCAGAGTCCTATGGCCCAGGAATGATTCCAAGGGTTTCTGAGAAACTACAAGGTGCTCTTCTGGGGTTTCTCTGCTAGGGAGGGAGAATTCTGCATACCCTACCCATCTCAACAGACTACCCTTGAAATGATGCTGTTAGAAGAAGGGAGATTGATCTGTGGCTTCCTTTTTTAGAAGCCCTCAGTCCTATCTCCTGAAAAATGGTGGGGCTCTGCTAGTGCCAGCCGTGGCATCAGTGCCCCAGAGCACCTGGCCTCCTGGTCAGTTCTCCCTGGAGCCTGTTGGCTTAGCACATGGACTTGACATAAATTACCTTTTTGCTGAGTGAGAATGGGTGTGGGTGGGATGCGTTCTGCTCATGATGGGCACTCACCTCCAGCCACAAGCCGTTTTTATCTGTGCTTCCATGTGAGGAGAGAAGCGATACCATAAAAACAACAACAACAACAAAAAAAAACCAAAAACCACAAGCCACCCAAGTTGTCATGTGAACATTTCCTTGCACAGCAGAGACCTAAGGGAGTAATTAAATTTCGCTGATGCCCTATCATCTTTAAGGTTGGGTTTTATCCTTACATAAACACCGAATTACCCTGTAGTGTTTATTTAACAAAATACCCAGAAGATCCTAAACGTGCTTTCACGGAAGACTTCTTTCCCTTTCTCTACATCTGTCTCACTGCTTCACGAGGTCCACTCAAGGCATTCAGCCTAACCCTGGGAAGTGCTTCCTGATGGTGAGAGCAGTGCTAAGTTTGGCCATGGGAAATGAAGCTCTTTCCAGGGAAATCCTATTTTTGTTTTCATGTCTGCTCGAATAGACATGCATAAGAAATTAAATCTGGCCAGGAGGTTGATGCTGGAACTTGTGGGGGATAGGGGCATATGGGAGGGTCAGGGGTAGAGAGAAAAGCCTGGCTAGGATGTAGCCCCCAAGGTGATCAGAGGAGGTCTGGGAACTTGCCAAAGAAGATCAGTGTGGCATTAGCAGCAGAAGAGATGCTCCAGCAGCTGATGAAATATGATCTTAAGGGAAAGCTCAAATCCAGTTATTAGTGCAGGGAAAGAACCAGCCTGGGCCAGAGAAGTGATTTGAAGTAGAGGGACATAAATAGAAACTGTGATTAGATAATGCCAGTCACTTACTTGCTGCCCAGAGATATCGTGAGGGAGAGCTAAGCCACATGCTAGGCTCCTGACAGACACACCAGGTTCGGCATTGTTGCCATTACATACAACATAGAAAGAAAAGCTCGTGTGCACCGACCAGTCCATCTGTGCATTGGCAGATGGGATGGGAGCTGCCTGAGTGAAGAGCGCAGTATGATTGAGTGTGGATATGAATGAACTTAGGATAGTTCAAATACAATTGCATTAATGTAGCCGTCTTCAGATTTTTAACTGAATGAATAGTTTCTGAATTGATTTTATTGTTTAAATTCACACTAGTTAATGGCTTTTCAAAATAAAATTGACTTTGGCTGACTTAAACATCAATAGAAGATTTTAAAAAATGAATTCGATTGTATTTTAAGCTCCAAATCAAGATTTCTATAAAATTGGACATGTCCCGTTTCCCCCGTTGTAAACTGGCTTATTTCTGAACGTGTAATAAGCAAAAGCCAACCGAATTACAAGTAGATTCAGACAAACCTTAGCTCAAACTTCAGGTAAATCCTCTCTTCTCCAGGAATCATTGGGTAAGCTGCTTAATTCCTCAGTTTTCTCAATAGAAAAAGAAGGAGATAATATTATTTACCTTGCAAGACTATTGTGAAGATAATGATTAAGTGTCTAATATAGTGCTCAGCTGATTGTAGACATTCAGCAAAGATTTGTACACCATTGCGTTTGTTTTGCATATAGTCCTTACATGTGTATATGTACAATGTTGGAAAAGACCTGGATAAGAGGACCACGGCATTCTGGTTGTATCCAGGTGTGGGAAATGGCACAGAGTAAATAATGGGCATGATATATCTGGACATGATCCAGATATATCATGGGCATGATATTTCTAGGACATTAATCTTATCAGCAGCAAAACTAGTAAAAAGTTAGATCATGGAGAGTCTTAGAGATAAAGAGTTTAGATTTAATTATTTAGGCCAGGGGTTGACAAACATTTTCTGTACAAAGCCAGATAGTAAATATTTTCAGCATTTTGGAGAACAGTCTGTGTTACAAATACTCAACTCTGCCATGATAGCATGAAACACCACAGACGATATGTCAATGAATGACTCTTCCTGTGTTCCAATAAAACTTTCTTTGCAGAAATAGGAAGTTGGCCCAATTTGGGCAGAGGTCTGTAGTTTGGCAACCTCTGATCTAGGTGACAAGAAGTAAATCCAGCATCCTATCTTATAATTTCTTCATTTAGAAATACACAGCTATTTGGCCTTTCAAATTAATTGGATTACAGCTAACCCCAGACTATGTTCATTCATGAAGTCATTTCATACATTTTGGAGTGTCTACTATCATTAGCAATTTTTTCTTGGTGCTGTAGAAATAGCTATGAGCAAAACTCAAAGACAAGGGGCAGCCCGGGTGGTTCAGTGGTATAGCGCCGCCTTCAGCCCAGGGCCTGATCCTGGAGACCTGGGATCGAGTCCCATGTCAGGCTCCCTGCATGGAGCCTCCTTCTCCCTCTGCCTGGGTCTCTGCCTCTCATGAATAAATAAATAAAATCTTAAAAAAAAAAAACAACTCACAGAGAAATGTTCCTGGCTTTAAGGAGTTCATGTTCTTTCTGGTGGGATAACAGAACTATATCTGTCACTACCTTCTTGTAGAAATCCTGCTCTACATAAGCCATATGTATCAGTGTTTGCGGTGCTGCTCATCGATGTTCTGTGCCGATTCTCCCTATATTACCAGATAAAGGGACATTCTCGCTTACTGTATCTAGATACCAGCAAGACGTTTGACGAAGTCCCCCCGATATTACAGTGGACTCAGTGGAGAAATGTGAGCTTGGATGATAATGTAGCTCAGTGAACTAGAACCCGGATGAAAGACAGTACTCAATGAATACGGATTGATTGATCACCATCAACCTAGAGAGCAATCTCCAGTGACCTAGGGGGCCATGTCCTTGTCTCTGCCCCAACTCTTCCATCAATGACTTAGGTGAAAACATGGAAAGTGTGGTGATCAAATTTGCAGAAGACATAAAGCAAAGAGGGAGACAGCTGACAGGGCCAAGATCCAAAATGATTTAGACAGGCCGGAACAATGGCCTGAATCTAACAAGATGAAATTTAATAGGGATAAATGGAAGGTCCTGCACTTGAGTTCACAAGTCAAATCATACACGAGAAGGGGGGCAATACATGGGATAAAAGCCTTAGCGGTTTCACTGACAGCGGGCTCAGTGGGAGCCTACAGTGCGAGGTGCATGTCAACAATGCCTGGGCAGTCCAAAGGCATTGCGATGAGGGCAGAGTCCAGGGCGAGGGAGGTGGCAGGGCTCTAGCACTGGGTAAAATCAGATCTCATGCGTGTGTGGTCCTGAGTGTCAGGTGTTCAGAGGGACGTGGATAGACTCTGTCCTTGTCAAAAGAGAAGACTCCATGAGTAAGGAGGAAACCCAAGAACATGGAGATGGATTAAGAAAATAGGGTTATAAGTGCTTAAAGCTGATTTAGGGATTCCACAGAGCAAGTTCTGGGGGGAAATGGCAAATTCACCCTTGTTGAAATGTTTCCACTTCTCTTATAGCAAACCTCCTCTCTGCTCTGAAGATCAAAGGAGAGTGGATATTTTAACGCAGCACCCTCTGGGCAAAAGGCCCTCAAGGGAACTGGGGGAGCTTATGTTAAAACCGATTTGTTTCAGTGAGGTTCCTTATCAGTTTCATGCCTTTGTAATCCAGGAGCCGTTTTTGCAAATCTGCATCAAATCACCCCAGCATGAGTTAGGTGGGCAGAAAGGTATGCCTTCTGGCCTGCTGAGAAGCTTAGTACTGAGGGTCATATGTGTGCTTTTTAAGGAACAGATCCCATGTGTACCCCTAGAGAAATGTCAGGGAATCAGGGGCTCAAAGAATGGAGAATTTAATTTTTCTGATTAATTCTGAAAATATGTTTTCATGCAACATTGTTGTTGATGCAAATCATTCTGAAACAATGATCTGTTTACTTTCTTGCCTTGGTGGAGGGAGGAAAGGAAGGGAGTAGAGGTGATCTCTAAAATATTCTCCTATTTTTTAAGATAAAACCCGAATGTGGCCTGTCCAGTCTGATCTGGCCCCTACTTACCTCTTTCACATCATAGGTATCTGTTCTGTCAGTGACCCTGACCTCTCAGCTACTCCCAACACAGCATACCTGTGCTGTCTCTTAGGTTTGCAACAATTTGTCTCCCCACCCTATCTAACATCCTTCAGTTCTTACCAGAAAAGCTTAGAAATCACAATTTCTGAAGAAACTTCCCTGATTCCCAGAGTCTGGGCCCCATTTAATGTTGTCTGAGCACACTCTGTCCTTGCTAGAGTGTCATGCTTATTCCACACCATGGTAACTGACTGGCAATTGTACCTGTCTTCTTTATGAGCCTGAAGAGGACAGAAACCATGACTGATCTATTCATTGTTATATTTCCAGCATTTAGCATGCCTGACATGGAACGTGTGTTCAATAGATTTGTTAAATTGAATTAATTCATTGGCTGTATTAAGAACTGTAGGGATATCATCTCAGGCATCTATAACAATGTACTAAAGCAAAAATGGCACTAACGCCATAGTAGTGACAAGAGCCATCTGTCCAGTGTGCTTTTATGATAGAATGAAGAAGCTGAGATCTAGTAAAGGAGACTGACTTGCCCAAGGCCACATAGCCATCGAGCAGTTAAGCCAACACTAGACCCCATTTATCTTGTCCAGAAGCTCTTTTCTGCTTCACCATAACTGCCACTGCCAGACTGTGAAGTCACAAATCTGCTCTAGCAAAATCAGTGTAAGAGGAATATATTATCTCTGAATCCAGTGAAGGCTGGAGAACCAGATTTGGAAAAAGACCAGGAACTAAGAATGGCGAAGCATTTCGAAGGACAGACTGGAGCAGATCCCAGTCTGAAACAAGTCATGCTTTGGAATTATCTGGTTCAGATGCTGCCCTGGCACTGGACACTTAACACCACTGACCCTGGACCTCAGATTCCTCTTCATGGACTCACAGTCCTGGTACCACTCTATTCTCTTACGGAATAATTTCTTGACTATCCCTGCATTTAAATTTTTGTAGTTTTAAGATCCAAAATCCCAAGCAGGAACATTCGACTGGCTGAAGTGAAGTAGTAGGCCTAGGACTCAGATGCCGGGAGGAGGGAGGTGGAGAGTACCTAGGCCCACCCTGACTTCTGCTATGTGAGGCTGGTGTGACCAGGACTCACTCAGTCTAGCAAAGGTGTCCAGGTCCAGGGAGCCATCAAACACACAAACAAAACCCTACCAAGTCACTGCTCATTACATAATTTCTGTCTTTGGTACCTTCATCTGTGGTTCATACAAAGCAGGTCTCCACCTGACACTGAGCATAATGACCTGAGAGAAAGTACAGCCTTCATTCTCACTTCTTTGTTTTGAAACAAAAATCTGTAACTGTCCCTTTCTTTGCTCATGTCTCCATTTTCCCATCTGTGAAGTGTGTGCAGTGTTGGGTTGACTTCTCAGAGGACTGTCCTTACTCTAATGCCCAATGATTGTTTTATAGACCCCCTCCCCATGATATGCTGGTACCTTTCTGTGGAAAAGTGTGTTAACTTTGCCACTCAGTAAAGGGAATGTGGTGATGGCTGAATCTGGCTTGCTGTTGGAGACTCTTGTTGAGTTTCTGTCAGCATTCTGGATACCCATCTTTTATAGAACTTCAGATGAATGGAGATGACTAGGAGATTGGCTGAATGCACAGATCCCAGCACATAGTAAGGAAGCTCTGTTTCTAGGTAATATTCTCAGAGTGATTATCAATTTTGCTTATAGGACTATGGGAGTGATCTCCAAAATGGACTGGCTTTGCACATGAAATAGGAAGTGGGCTTAGAAAATGTTTAGCCTCAAGAATTGTACTTCCCAGCTAGGAGCTGAGGCAAGCTTGGGTTGGTCTGGCACCTTTACCCAGTGTCCTCTTGACTGAGAAATGGCCCTTTAAATCCACTTAGCACATGGCAACATTGCAGCTTTACAATGACTTCCAAAACTCCATAGAAAGCAAAATCTCAACATGACAGCCAGAAAGCAAATTGTTAGTAACTTCTGCTAAAGCCTGATGCTCCTCCGTAGCCTTGTTGGAACATAAGTATTCATCCAGGCATAGTATCTCTTTGACCTGTTAAATGATTTAAAACCTACTAACAAACCAAATGGCAACCCAGGAAAATTCTCCTCTTTGAGACAATGTGGAGCCATTATTCATTTAATAGTATAAACATTACTCTCTATCCCAGGGTTACTAACTTCTGAGCCTTTAATGGACTTCACATTGTACTTAGGGGATTAACAGAGAAGTTTGTAATTGATTCTCTTTGTTGAAGGAAATAAAGAAGACAAGTATTTACCTGGTCATGGGTTATATTACCGATGGAATGCAAAAAGGCTATCAATGTTTAAAACTAGAGAATTGTTTATTTCCCCTTTCTAAGGCACATATTGTAGTTAATACTTAAAGACCAAATCAGCCAGTGTGTGTTTCTTTAAGAGAATCCCAGGTTCCAAATCACAGTTCTTTAAATTAATCTACTTTAACATATTCATTGTACTTTATTGTGTACCTATTATGTGCCAAACATTTTATAACCTCTAAGGAGAAAATGTATGTGGTGTTGAACGGCACAAAGGTGATTCCAACCAGTCAATGGGGTACCAAGGAAGAGCCAACACTGAATTAATAATCATACAAATAAACATAAAATTTGTAAGTTGTTATAAATGCCACAATTTAAAAAATGAGTTATGGAAGAGAGAAATTGGAGGTGGGGGAAGAGACGGGAGAAGAGGGTGATAGGATTAACTTATCTGAGGAGAAAGTGGTTGAGTTACTATTGTTGACTGTGTAATTAGGCTCCTGATATATACTTCTGACTCCTGAGCAATGATTACTTGGTACCCCCATTGTGATTTCTCAGGACTCAAGCATGTCAGCCAGAGCTGAATCAGGAGAACAGAACCATCACAACTATTATGGGAGTAAGGTATTTTGTATGGAAATTAGAGCTTACATAGAAGTCTGAGGAACTGAGAGGTATAAATTTTAGAGGGTGTAAGTCCAGATCAAACAGCGATTGTCTGAAGCACTGGTGCAGTTGGGAAAATCAGAGTTTGTGGGACTCTGTGGAGCATCATGCTACATCTGCCTATTGAAGCAGAACCACAAAAAGGAAGCATGTAGGGAGCCTGTAGTAGCAGTTATCTCTATAGAACCTGCTGTTGCTGCTGCTGCTGCTGCTGTGGCATCCCCTGCCCCCATGGGAACCCTACTTCTGTGAGTTTGCAGCCATGCAATGGTGCTGGGCTTATGGCTCCCATTGACCAATAGGAGGCAGGGTCAGAGATTGGGTAGACAAGCTGCAACTAGGGTGGGAGGTGAGCAAGGATAAGCATAGTCCTGCTGGAAACCCCTGCGTCTCTTCATCACTCTGACCTCCATGATATTCCAAGGTAATTTTGACATCACTTCCATTTTCTAAATCTAGGGTGAAAAACTTCCTGGTTTGTGTAAAACTTCCCCAGTTTTATTGCTGAATGCTCTGTATGCCTGGCAAACCTTCCTTCCTAGGCAGGCTGCAGTGGTTCAGCCCCCTAAAATCTCATGTGAACTTATCTCATTCACCCACTCTAACCCAAAACCACATAGGGATTCAAGGAAACATAATTCCTAGGCTTAGACAGGTGCCACTTACCAAGTTGACCCAGGCAATCTAGCATACTAGAAGTAACCCATTTCAAACATTTGTGATGGACAATAACCAAACTATACTGTTTTAATCAGTATGGTTCCATGCATTTGATGTCCCCTTAAGGATTATGACATAGGTTTAACTTAAATTTTAAATAATAATACTTTGATGAAAGAAGGGATTTTACAACAATCCCTGAAATGAAATTTAAATGTTTTGTGGGTTGTCCTCTATTTGGATTACTTTTAGTATCACCCTAGCCAGTTAGCTTGGGTAAGTGGAAATCAGAGTGCTCCAAGTATGTCCCCTCTCCTGGCTCTAGAACAGAGAATTGGTCCTATAGTTATGAGTATGCAGGATGGAATGAAATCTTAAATCTTAAATCTTTCTGGTAGAGAGTTTGCCAGGTGTGAAATGAGAAGATGGTGGAGCACAGTAAGGTTACATTATGATAAATTTATTGCTTGGTCTTCCCAACAGATCATTGTTGATTGCAGGGTAACTAGGGTATGTGTCGAGCATTGTAGGAGTGTAAACATTGGAAGCCAGAATGAGGAGTGTTGCAGATAAAGGTAAAGGAAAAAAAGTTAGTGAGAAAAGGCAACTATATGATTTGAAAAGAGAGGAGATTCATGCTGTCAGAACAATTCAATAATGTCTGAAGAGGGCTTGGATTTATTGGCAACGAAGCAGGCAAGCTTAGGGCCATTCGTTCGGGCTCAGCCCTTATAAATGATTTGGAGGACTTTGTAGTGTGGTAAGTAAGCATAATGGTTTTTGTATTGAACTGTGGGACCCTCAGCCAACTTGAAAGAACCAAGATTCTCTAGAATTCAATTTACTTTGCATTAACGGGAGATCTGATCCTCATCTGCTCTAACTGCTTCTTTTATCTAAGCTGCTAAAGAGTCACATGGTTTAGGAAGAAAATTAAGAGATTTCACATTTGTTGCTCTAAGCAAAATCATTTTGTTATCTACTTTAATGAGAGTGTGGATGAGTTTTCCTGTTTTAATAATCACTGTGTCTTAAACTTCTCTTCCATGAAGGCAATATCAACAAAAACTCTCTAGAGACTTTATCTTTATACAATTAGTTTTCCTCTCTCTACCGTCTGAAGTCCTTAAAATTATTTTTAAAATAGTAGGAGGCATGTCCTTTCTTTGAGCCCTCTGGGTACATACAAGAAAAATGGACGTTACAATATTGCTTTGAAGAAACAATTGGCAAAAGGTAAGGTCGCTATCTTTATCTCAATTCACATTTGCGTGTACTCAGATTTTGTTTATTTTATTTTGTTTTGTTTTATTTTGTCTTCTTTAATCTTCTGTCTTTCTTTCCATACATTAAAGACTTCTATGGATTTCGGTGGGTCCTGAAGTCACTGTGGAGTGAATTCCTTGCACTCACATCTGTTGGTAATTCTAAGAACCAGGAAAATTCATTCCAAAGTATTATGAATCTCATCTTTTTGGTAAATCTATCTTGCATGTTTGAAGAAAGACTGGTCCTCATTTTTGTAGTTTCTCATTTTGCACCCTAAGAATCTAACCATCCCCATCAAGTGGTACTTTATCAAAGTCTTCCAGACTGGAAATAGGCAACCTTGTCTCCGACTTAAGTTTAACACTACATCTATCCTTAGTGCATTTATGTATATATTATTTATATTTGCTCTACTCTTGAAGTATTTGAAAGAACTCACAGTGAATGAGAGGTTTAAAGTAACTTTTGAAATAGGGAAAAGAATGAGAAGGAGAAATGGCACACTAAGCACAAATTAACAATGAGCTATTTGGCACTGTAACAGAAAGAACCAGAAGATTTGCACTGTTTTGCTTGTCTGGGTACAAGAGATACAATGTCTAGAGCAGAGAAACACTTCTCCTGGAAATAAATATGAGAAGGTAATGTTTGTGTCCTCACATTATGGTAAAAGGATACACTGTCTTCAGTGATGACTTTGCAGGTTATACTAACATGTCTTTTGTGGCAAAGTTTTATTTTATTTTTTTATTTTTTTAATTTTTTTTAAGATTTTATTTATTTATTCATGATAGAGAGAGAGAGAGAGAGAGAGAGAGAGAGGCAGAGACATAGGCAGAGGGAGAAGCAGGCTCCATGTAGGGAGCTCGATGTAGGATTCAATCCTGGGTCTCCAGGATCACGCCCTGGGCCAAAGGCAGGCGCTAAACCGCTGTGCCACCCAGGGATCCCATGTGGCAAAGTTTTATTGAAACTAGACAAAAAACCATAGTATTTAACAATGGTTAGTAAAGAGATTTTCATATGAGTCTAGTCTAACAGGATCCAGGTAAGTTGATTTCAAGTCATGTACTGATTAAAGGACCAAATCAAGAGTGCCAGGAAGGACATCTCATAGGCGACAGACATGCAACTGGTGGCATTTAGGCCACTACAGTTCATTGAACATCTGATACAGTTTTATATTTGGCATTTTTAAAGGGAAATTGTCACTGGTGTTTTGTAATAAGTTGACATTTTCTGTATAATATTAACCATGAAGATATTTTACAATCTTTAAAAAGTGTTACTCATTTTTATATTAAAAATTACTGGGGAATTCTTTGAGACGTTGTATTGCTCAGTACTTGGAACTCTTTCTAATTCTTTTTCTTTTCTCTTTGTAAACTCTAAAGAGCCAGCCTGTTGTCTTCAACTCTTGCCATGTACTCCATCCATTGGGATTCTTTTCCTTTTACATCTGACTTCAGAAAAAAAAGATACTTTCCAAATATTCTAATTTCCCTGCAGCTTCCTTAGCAGCCAAACATCTCTGAAAAACAAAACAAAACAAAAACAGTGTAAAGCATCTTGCATTGCCACACCTAACCCCTGGGGTAAGGCTTCAACACCCCTCTTCCCCAAACACTAAACTTTACGGAGTTGTATTGGTAAATGTAATCCAAGTGTCATAATTTCTTCCATTGGCAATGCCTCTGAAGAGTGCACATATTCCTTAAATATTTTTCAGCTTTTAACATTGTGGGCTAGTCCCTTTGCTATAAATTCCTAGCTTTTGAAGTGTTTGCTCTGATTAAACTACAAGTCTCTCCTTTGTGCAACTATCCATCTTAATTTTGGGTATTTCCATTTCCAGTGTTCCAGTCCCTATTCCCTATCCCACCTCCTCTCTGTATCTATAGTCCCTCTGGGTGATATCACTCACTCCTATGACTCCAACAACATTGGACCCGTTTATTCCAGCTCCTTATTCTGTATCTCCTGGACATATTTCTTGTTTAGCTCAAATTTCATTTATCCTTCTACTTCATACCTTTAAGTTGATAACCCTCAGGTACAAACCTGAACTTGCCATATTCACCCTCGAATCCTACCCATTGCCTTTTTTTTCTCTTAGGAGTAGCACCATTTTCTGTTACCCAAGATAGAAAATTCAAAATTATGCTACACTTGTTTCTTCCCTTTATTCTGATATTTAATGGCTTGAAATACTGAAACTCCAGATTTCCCTGAACCTTATGGCATATATTAGCAGAATCTGGGAATGGATCTTATGGGTGCTAGCTGAGGTAGTGGACAATATGAGACTGCAAAAGGAAGACTTTGCTGATATGCTTGTCATTCTATACCGTGGTTCTTAAGATTGGTCCTCATATAAGCAGAACCAGCCTTACCTGGGAAGTTGTTAGAAATATACATTCTTAGGTCCCATACAGACCTGCATCCGAAACTCTAGGGATGATTCCCAGAAATTTACAATTTA
Source organism: Vulpes lagopus (assembly GCF_018345385.1). NCBI lineage: Eukaryota > Metazoa > Chordata > Mammalia > Carnivora > Canidae > Vulpes > Vulpes lagopus. Next base: position 116,338,894 of record NC_054828.1, read on the forward strand.
AAAAAAAAAAAACCTCTCCAGGTGACTATAATGGACACTAAAGCTTGAGAACCACTGCTCAACTGTGATTCATAATTGAATGCTATGGCAGAGGCACTTGTAACTGTCCTATAAACTGGTGAAAACTGGCAAAAATAATGGTCCTCATTAAATTAATGAGATGCAAAAACTGTGTAGGCAGATGTTAAGGAAGGGGTCAAAATACTAGAAGAAGTGAACATGCTAAAAGGAATTTATTATATAAGACTCAGGAACACACTAGAGGGCTGCATTCCTAAGTGATACCAGAGGGCATCACCTTCACTAAGATGACAAGAAATGTGCTGGTGAGAGGGGGCAGCAGCAACTCCAAGAGGTTCAGTATTGTTTTCTGTAGCCTAATCTGACTCTGAGATCCCTGAAGTCAATAAATATCATAGAATTTTGAATATATTGAGGCCAGTTAACCATTGAGCAGTTAACCATTAGAGGCAAGGTGGAATAAAATGCTGTAATAGACATCAGGGTCAGGATTACACCCAGAAGTCCTGGGCTGCAAGAGTATATGGCAATAACAAATAATCCATGTGGTTGTTGGAAGCAAGATAAAATGATGGTCAGCCAACCAACAAAAAACAATGTGTGTGTGTGTGTGTGTGTGTGTGTGTGCATGCATGAACACATGCAAAGGAAATATGTGTGTGAATGGATGAGCAGAATGCTGATGTCACTTGCTCCAGTGATAAATCATGATTCCTTAAATAGTTGTTTTTTAAAAAAAATTTATTAAAGTTAGATTTGCCAACATAGCGTTTAATACCCATTGCTCATCCCATCAAGTGCCCTCCTCAGTGTCCACCACCCAGTTACCCCATTCCCCTGCCTACCTCTCCTTCCGCAACCGTTTGTTTCCCAGAGTTAGGAGTCTCTCACGGTTTGTATCCCTCTCTAATTTTTCCCACTCAGTTCCCCTCCTTTCCCTTATAATCCCTTTTGCTATTTCTTTTTTTTTTAATTTTTTTTAAATTTTTATTTATTTATGATAGTCACAGAGAGATAGAGAGAGAGGCAGAGACACAGGCAGAGGGAGAAGCAGGCTCCATGCACCGGGAGCCTGACGTGGGATTCGATCCCGGGTCTCCAGGATCGCGCCCTGGGCCAAAGGCAGGCGCCAAACCGCTGCGCCACCCAGGGATCCCCGCTTTTGCTATTTCTTATATTCCCCGTTTGAATGAAACCATATGATAATTGTCCTTCTCTGATTGACTTACTTCACTCAGCATAATACCCTCCAGTTCCACATTGAAGCAAATGGTGGGTATTTGTCCTTTCTAATGGCTGAGTAATACTCCATTGTATACATAGACCACATATTCTTTAGCCATTCATCTGTCAGAGGACATCGTGGCTCCTTCCATAATTTAGCTATTGTGGACATTGCTGCTATAAAGATTGGGGTGCAGGTTTCTTGGCTTTTCACTGCATCTGTATCTTTGGGGTAAATCCCCAGTAGCACAATTGCTGGATCATAGGGTAGCTCTATTTTCTACTCTTTGAAGAACCTCCACACTGTTTTCCAGAGTGGCTGTACTAGTTCACATTCCCACCAACAGTGCAAGAGTGTTCCCCCTTCTCCACATTCTCTCCAACATTTGTTGTTTCTGTCTTAAATAGTTTTTCTATCTCACTTAGCTCTCAGAATTAAAGTCCATTAATTAAGGAAAAGGTCAGATCTTTCTGAGGAAGGATGCTGCAATGATACGGCAAGTGTATATAATAATGATTCATTTAGTTCTTTCCCAAAGTGACACAGCTATGTACATGCTTAACTGTGTACATGCTTGTATACTGGAAAGAGAATCCCCATTTTTGGTCTATTGGATATCAGGTCTGAGCTGACACTTAACCCAAGAGCTCCACAGCAGGGTTACCACCCTTCTGTTAGAATAGGGACTTAAGGAAACAAGGTGATAAATGGAGTTCTGGCCAAGGTTTAACTCACAATGGGTCCAATGAATCCCCAGATCTACCCAATGGATATTTTTCTTAGAAGCTGACAAAAGTCTCACCAGAGTTCCTTGACTTTCAGAATAAGAGAAATTAGGAAAGGTCAAGTTAAAGACTAAAACTGTCTACTTTGTCTAACATATCAGCCCCTGCTCCAGCCAAGATTGTAAAGCACAAGCAATACCATATCCCAAATGGAATGGAAGAGATTAGTGCCATTCTCGAAGCCTGGAATATGTAGGGTGTTGGCCTGCCTGACATCTACATTTAACCAGGAACGGAAGCCACTCTGATCCTACCCTTCCCTCTCTGCTGAGCAAAATTGGAGTTGTTGTTGCTGGACCAGTATTGCTGCCAAGAATGAAAGCTCACTGTTTCTCTTCCTTAGGCCCCCTGTTCAAGAGTCATAGTCCCTTGTGAGTATTCCTAATTGTTCTGCCACAGCCATATTCTCCTGCTCTGGTTGCTTGGGGTCTGGGTAGTGACAGGTTCAGTGGAGAAGGAGGGAGAAGAAGAAAATTAGCTACCACAGCCATGGTGGATAGAACACACAAGATAGGGAGATGGAGGATCTGGGATGGAAATGAAAGAGTAGGCAGGGACCTGGTCATGTAGGACTTTAGTTCTGGTTAGGATTTTAACTCTATTGTAAGACCTACTGCAAAACTATTGAGAGATAATAAAAGTGGATATGACATAGCAAGTTCTGCCTTTTACAGAGATTGCTTGAAATACTTTGTGTAGAATGGGTTAGAGTGGCATGAACAGATGTGGAGAGATTCCCACATATAGATTTTTTTGCATGAGTCTTAGCAGGATGTGATAGTGGCTCAGGATAGAAAAAGAAACGGAAATGCTTGGTAGTTTTATAATATATTTAAACTATTTGATTTAGTCTTCTTTAGGATCTATTTGGATATCAGCTGTAGGGCTAAGAGTTGTTAAGGATCCAGTAGTGTACCAAGGATGGGGCTATGGAAACCATCTCTCCAGGGTTTAGGTAATAGGGAGGAGTACTGTCTGTAGAGCATTTAAAATATAAATACAACCCACTAAAAGTGATCTGTTCCTTGTTATCATTTGGCTCCAGAAAATTTTTAATTAAAAACATTTTAGGTAATAATTTATAAATAAAATTAACTCATTTTAAGTGTTCCATGCCTTTTGACAAATGCATTATACTTGTATAATGACCACTATAATATATTTAATATATAATTTATATATATATAATTTCACACATGTGTTATATATATGTAACTATCTCATAGAGCTTTTTTTTTTTTTTAATTTTTTTTTATTTATTTATGATAGGCACACAGTGAGAGAGAGGCAGAGACACAGGCAGAGGGAGAAGCAGGCTCCATGCACCGGGAGCCTGACGTGGGATTCGATCCCGGATCTCCAGGATCGCGCCCTGGGCCAAAGGCAGGCGCCAAACCGCTGCGCCACCCAGGGATCCCTCATAGAGCTTTATATTTGTTTTGTTTGATGTACAATTCTGTGAATTGTTAGACCCATATTAAGTCAGGGACCATTGCCATAATCAGGATACAAATAGTTCCATCATATCAAAAATCAATGTTAATGATAAAACATTTTATTCCAGAAAAATCTTTTCACGGTCTAAGTCCTAGATTCACTGGACAATTTTTTTGTTGGTTTAAAGATTTATTTATTTATTTATTTATTTATTTATTTATTTATTTATTTAATTCATGAGAGACACAGAGGGAGAGGCAGAGACACAGGCAGAGGGAGAAGCAGGCTCCATGCAGGAGCCTGATGTGGGACTCGATCCCCCATTGCCAGGATCACGCCCTGAGCTGAAGGCAGACACTAAACCACTGAGCCACCCAGACATCCCTATCTTAGCCATTCCTGCAGTTACTGTTGAATTAATAATAATGCATATGTAACTTTAAATTAGCACATGTTTATAATTTGTCCTTTATAGTCTGTCTATGAGGAGGTTAATTTGGAATTCTCCCAGTTACAAGTCTGGCTCCTGCCCTCACATGTATAAACACAATTATATGAGTTCATTTGGCAGGAAGTTCCTAAAGGTTCAGGATCCTTTTTGTTCATTTTGGGCTCGTTTTGTATTTCCATTCCCGACCATACTGCATATGCCTGCCTTTAAACAATGAATGTGAAATAAAGAATGAGAGCGCAGTGATTGTAAAGATGAAGAAAAAAGAACTTGAATTATTTCAATTCTGTCATTCTAAGTGACCACTTGGAGTTTTCATTTGTGTTTAAAATTTTTTGACTGTGGACCAATTGAAATCTGCTAGTACAGATTCTGAAGAAACAGTGACACAGGCAGGACTATACTTTCTGTGTATGTAAAATGCGAATTTTTTGTAAATCTCCACCAGATCTACCCTTCAAGACTTCTCTCAACTTATTTATATATCTGTTGTTTCATGCCAAAGAAAAGTTTGAAAATTAAAATTAATAAAAAGTTCCTTGACTGTGAAGAAAGATGGACAAATCTGCTGTACTGTCTATTAAGCATGAATACATGAAAATCAATTTTGACTTTGACAAATCTGCTGAACTTAAGGCTCAGCAAGAGAATCTACATTATTATTCATTGCTGCAACCACCAATATGTAGGTAGAGTTTTCCCCATTTTTATAAAAAATAAATTAAGGTACTTTAAATGTATGAAGCAATTATTTTTTTCCTTTTTTTACTATAAATGTAATTTAATTTTAATCATCTACATTATTTAATTTCTAGCATGACTGTGTATTTGCAAAGTTCAACAAAAACAGTTTTCACTGGCTGCGTTTCTGTTGTAATCTTGATTACTATTTATTCCATTTCTTGATTATTCCTGGAAATAATTTTGTTGAGTTGAGAAAGGTGGTGTTATTCCAGGTGTCAAATATCCTGGATACGGTGCCACAAAAGCTCATTTCTAGTTTTATAAGGTGAACACCTTGTTGGAGGAGGATGCCATTTACTGAGGTGAGGACACTGAAAGGGAAGCAAGCTTGGGTGAGATGCCCATATTGTTGGGACATATTGAGTTTGAGGTGTTATAGAAAGATCCATTAGAAGGTATCATGCGGGCAGATGGATACAAGACCTCGAAGCTCAGAAGACAGGCTTGGGCCTGGTGTATACACTTGTTAATCATCCAAGCACAGAAGGAAATGGAAACGATGGGCAAGGATAGGATTGACTAGAGAGAACAAACTGCATGAGAATTTAAAATGGCAAGGACTGGTTCCTGAGGGAAATCGACATCCAAAAGTGGATAAAGATGGGCCAGCAAAAGACACTGGGGAGACATGACCAGAAAGTAGGAGGAAAAAGAGGCAAAATGAGGTGTCAAAGAAGCCAATGAGTAGGTCATGGGTAGACCATAGTCAGAGTTGCTAAGGGATTGAGTAAGATGAGAATAAAGATAGTATACTCAGGACAAAAGGAAATGGCACTTTCTGTTGACCATGTGAGAGAAGATTCTAAGGGTGTTATGGATGGAGGCAACCTTTTAGAAAGCTGAGGGGAGAATAGAAATTAAGGAATTTGAGGAAATAAAGATTACTCTTTCAAGAATGTTGTCTGTGACTGGGAGAAGAGAGCTCCTCTAGCAGTACCTGGAGTTGCTGATAGGAGGGCCCCGGGGAGAGGGAAGGCAAAGAGAAGACATATGGAGGAGGGAACAGTTCAACATTCCTTTGGTGAAAAGAACCCCAGTAGAACTAGAGGATTACTCACTGAAAGGGTAATAGGAGGAAGAAAGAAAAGATATGTGAAGATGCAGATAATATCAGTTAAATGAATTACTTAAAATATATCTAACCATGGAAGTTTTTCTCTTGATGCAGTAAAATGTGGTTTGATGGTCATCACCATTTTACCAAAGTTTTCCATGTGGTCCTAAATTTAGAAGTCTGAATGCTTAGGAAAGCCAATGACATCATTGATATTGTAGCTTTGATTAATCTTTTCAAGTCATATTAGCCAAAGGTGCTATACAGATCTATTGCTGGGTCATATGACAAGCATCCAAGCCAATGTTTTCCTAAATGATGCCAAAATATCTCATTTTTCCATTATTTTTGCTCTATGCCTGTAATGTAGAAAACTTCCATAACTGAATGAAATTACTGATTTTTTAATTTATTAAGCTCTTACTGTTTACCTGTTATTGTGTCCAAGAACATAATTTTATGCGTTATTCATGCTAAGTGATACTCTATTTTTAAATGCCACATTACTATTTGCAACATCCAAGAACTAAACATCTAGGATACAGATATGGATTTATTAATCTTCTGTTAAATCTTAGCAAGACTTAGAGCAGTTCATCTGAACATATCATACAGTATTATGTCATTGTTTGATATAGCATATCATATATTAAATCACATTGTTTCAGTATATATGATTGTGATCACGTATCTAAAGCTATAGTAGACTGCAAGTAGACTTACTTTCTTCTTTTTTTTTCTCATACCAGTGTTTGTTCATTCTCTCTCTCTTTGTTTCTTTCAATTTCAGTATTAAGATACAGTGACATATTAGTTTTGGGTGTACAGTATAGTGATTTAATAGTTCCATGTATTACTCAGGGCTAATCATGATAAGTGTTCTTTAATCCCCTTCATCTATTTCACCCATCCCCCACCTACCTCCCATCTGGTAACCATCAGTTTGTTTTCTCTAGTTAAGAGTCTGTTTCTTTGTCTCTCCCTCCTTTTTATCCCCCTCTGCTCATTTGTTTTGTTTGTTAAATTACACATATTAATGAAGTCGTGTCTTTCTCTGACTGACTTATTTTGCTTAGCATTATACCCACTAGCTCCATCCCCATTGTTGCAAATGGCAAGATTTCATTCTTTTTATGGCTGAATGATATTCTATGACATATACATCCCACATCTTTATCCATCCATCTATTGATTATGTGCTTCCACAGTTAGGCTATCGTAAATAATTCTGCTATAAACATAGGAGTACAGGTATCCCCTTGAGTTAGCGTTTTTATGTTCTTTGGGTACACCTGATGGTGTGCTTGCTGGATCATAGGGTTCTATTTTTAACTTTTTGAGGAAACTCCATACTGTTTTCCACAGTGGCTACACCAGTTTGCCTTCCCACCAACAGTGCAAGAGGATTCCTTTCTGTCCACGTTCTCACCAATACTTGTTTCTTATGTTTTTGATTTTAGTCATTCTCACAGGTGTGGTGTGATATCACATTGTAGTTTTGACCTGCATTTCCCTGATGATGAGTGATGCTGAACATCTTCACATGTCTGTTGGCCATCTTGCTATCTCCTTTGGAGAGATGTCTTTTCATAACTTCTCCCATTTTTTAATTGGATAATCTGTTTTTCTGGGTGTTGAGTTATATATAGACTGCAGGTCTTCCTCTTGAATCTGTGGGCTCTTTCTCACTGGATACATCTCCCAACATTCCTCTATTCATTCTCAACTTTCCTTTTTGCTGGCTAGACATGGCAGCCACTATGCAAACCTTAGACACACCTGATGAATTGAGAGGATTGTCCCAGTAATACCTGAATCACCTCATAGAGCAGACTGCCTGTCAATACTGATTATTTTATGAAAGTGAAATAAACTTGTTTGAGTCACTTAGTTTTGAGATAGTTTATTTAGTTTTTAAACTTGACCCTTACTAAAATAAAAATTAGTACCTCAAATTAGGGTTCTGATATAACAAAAACCTAAAACATGTGTTGTGGACACAGAAATTAGGTATTGGCGGTGAAGAAACAGATGTTACAGGCTGGACGTTGCTGATACTTATTATGTCATAGCACGCTTCTTGATAAAATTGCCATTCATGCCAACTTAGAAAGCCAACCATGTGCCTGTAGAGATGATAACTGTAAGGGAAGCAGTTGGGTAGAGCTATTATGTTTTGGCATATTGACTACTCCTTTCTGCCTTCAGTAAGGCATAACAAGAAAAATAAAAATGCAAACAGAAATGGGGAAGTTGTAAACAGTGTTTGAAAATGGAAGTGCTTCCGTATCATAAAGAACAAGAAGTGTGATTATTTGAGTAAAGCCTTTCACAAAGCCCTGCTATTAAGACTTCCAGCCAAATTAAAGGATATAGCCTTGTGCCAGAAAGCCAGATTAATAGTGGTATCTCAGACCTTTTGGTTCACATTTCTGTAAGTTATCCTCATTAAAACAAGAGAGAAAGAGATGGGCTCAACACTGATGCTGACATATAAGACAGATTTTAGAAGATGTCCAGAGAAGAACTTGGGTGAGGTTACTTGAACATGAAACTGACCGATATCAAATAGATCAGAAAGCTACTAAATTTTTGAGGGAATTTTAGGTCACAGGATTGGCTTACAAAAGCTTCCAAGGTTTTCAAAACTGTGTTAGTGAAAAGCCTGCTTAGGGAACTATGTATTTCCCAAGGAGAGAATACCCATTTCAACACCCAATGGGTCCCTCCAACACCCATTTTGGATGTCTTGTGAGAACACAGACCAGAAAGAACCTCCCAGAGGGCATGGCTAAGCAGCTGGAGGTCAATGGACAAGACAATTCATCCCAGAACCAGAGATAATGTCTAACCTACTAACTTACTCCACCTCCCAGGACAGGGAGCCTTTTCAGTTCCTACCCAGCAGTAATTTATTCATTCCTATAACCAGTGACTGCATGTGTCTGCAATTGTTTCCTTTTCTGAATGGGAGATTTTATTGGGGTTATTCTTTTGTTATTCCATAATTGTGTATTGTAGAGGGAGAGGGAGCAAATTATCTTTTAGATCACGATAAGGGATACAATAAGGTTATATACAATAAGGGATATCTCCAGACCTGATGAAGAGGACTGAACTTCACCTAAAGATCTAGGATTTTGAAATAGAGGCAATAACTGGAGGGGACCTTGTCTCCTTCGAGGCAATGAGTCTATGTTTGGGGAGGAGGGTACAGATTATTGCACGGCTGGCCAAATGACAGGCTGTAGCAGACTGCGGGTTGAAATCATGTGCTGTCCTGTTCTTTATTCCTTGTTCCATGGGCACCAGCAAGAAATTACATTTTCCAGGTGTTTTTTTTTTTTTTTTTTTGCAAGGTATGGCAATGTGACTAAGTTCTCACTAATGGGGTGTGAGGATAAATACTATATGTAACATCTGGGTTACTTTCTTAAAGGCCATTGTCCTGGATTTTCTATCACCTTTCCTTCCTTTTAATTGGAAATGAGATGACCAGAATAAATATGGAAACCCACAGTTAAGAATAGTAGAGCTGCTTTACTAGTCTTGGTGCCTGGATGATGTAATAGAGCAGAGACAAAGAGCCAACTTACCTGTTCTGGATAGTTAAAAGAGAGAGAGAGAAAGAGAAAGAGAAAGAGAAACTGCTTCATTTGAGCCAATAATTTTGGAATCTCTTTATATAACATTTAAAATGTAAAAGCAGCTTAGCTTTTATTGTAATTCAAATGAACATTTCACAAGTCTCCATAATCAATGTCATATCATTTTAAAGAAGTGAATCTGCCAAGGACTATATCCAAAGAGGCAAGAGGCAAAGGGAGTCTGCTTAAGTGTATATCCAAAGAGGAAAGATAAAAATTAGGCACAGATATAAAATGTTTTATAAGGAGATAATGCATAATTATGTAGCCATATATATAGCTGCATAATTGTGATATTGTTTAGTTATTCATGAATAGAATCTGAGATACATATAATTAGTGAGTAGCTTACTGTGAAAGAAGTAATTTTTTAATTTTATATTTTAATATGACTGTCTGATATCTGGGCACTGAGAGCAATTGGGATTTCCAAAATACTTCCTTTGGGAATGCTAAAAAATGTGGAATAAAAAGATAAATTCCTAGATCAAATAAGTTTGGGGAACGCTACATAACCCAAGCAGAATAGACATCTTTAAGGGAGGGTTTTTATGGTTTTATATATGCTAATCAACATTGTGTGTCTCTAAGAGACAACTCCTTTCCCACAGAATATGTAATGGGATCAATATTCTGCATAATATAGGCTGTGCAATGCTGCTTTGAGCCAAATAATGAATCCATGCTGCTTCACTGGGTGAAGCATACTCTGGCTTGCAATGAGCTAAAAGTACCCATCATGCTAATCCTGCCCTCTTCTCAGGGCTGTGCTCACTCCCTGACCTGAAAGCCAGCCAAGCTCTGTCAGACTGCCAACACTGGCAGAAGCTGAGATACCTTCTATGAGCCATCTATGACTATGGACCACATCTTCCTGGTAAAAGGAAATGTCTCACCAGTGTGGTTTAGACGCCTCCCCACACACATGCCTTGTGGAATTTCAGCTGGCGTGGGACACTTCAAGTAAAAATGACAAGTTTACTAAATTCAAGGGGCTCTGCTATTTACATTAATTCAGACTTTATGAGCATGTCTTCAAAATGTGGACAGTCCTGGCTTCTTTTAAGAGGAACCATCGGTTTTGGTGCTGGTCTTTTTCTTTTATCTTAGATTTCTGTGACAAAACTGTAGCTGAACTGGAAAACAAAGTGACCTTCTGAAAGAATAAGAGTGTGCTAGGGATAAGTACTCTTCAGAGCATTAACCTTTTCGGGGTACTGTGAGAAAGTTGACTTCACTTTAGAAGTTTCAGAGTTTCTGTAAGGAAAACATAACTTCTTAAATCATGAATGAAATTTGAAGACAAAATCTCCTGAGGGAGAGGAGGATAGAAAGGTGCCCAGAGTCTTCAGTACAAAAGAAAAAGGAAAGAGAAGAGATGCAGGAAGAAGCTGCACAAGATTACCGATGATGAGAAACCCAGGAATGAACAATGGAGCTCAGACTCTTCTTCCGGCTACTTTTGGCTCAGAACCTCTTCATGAAATGTACTAGCACCATATCGAAATAGGAAAGACAGCAAGGGCAGAAGGAATCCCAGTAGAACTTCCAACGGAAACTCTCAAAGGAAACTTCTGTTGCATCTCCTTCTGTTGCATCTCACCCCCTGATATTTTTACAATGCCCTACACTCTGCAAATATACAAGCTATTGTTTAGATCCTGTGTTTGGAGTCAGACGTGATGTGCATCCTCATTTGCCACCTAATTCTGGGAATGTGGGCAAAGGACTTCTCAGATTCCTCACCTGTGAAATAGGATATTGTTTGCATTACCAACATTTTCATAAAGATAGCATGAGGGTAAAATTAAGAAATGCACATAAAACACTTAACGCATAATGATCATTGAATGTTAACTGTTAGGGCAGCCACAGTGGCACAGTGGTTTAGCGCTGCCTGCAGCACGAGGTGTGATCCTGAAGACCCGAGATCGAGTCCCATGTCGGGCTCTGCCTCTCTCTCTCTCTCTCTCTCTCTCTCTGAATAAATAAATAATAAAAAAAATCTGAATGTTAACTGTTTATGTTGTATTTACAAATATTTGCATCCTTATCACAGTTTCTTCAGAATACCCCTGTGGTACCACTACTTCCTCAATTTAGGTAACTACACAGGTGATCTAAAAGGTTAACCTGATCAAAGTCATACAACTTCCAAAGAGAACTCAAATGTGGGCTTCCTAATGATGGGTTCAATGTTTGTACTAGATATTGTCAAAACAAGGCCGTGACTGAATTCATAGGTGTAGGGAAATGCAATCCTACCCAACGCCTAGAAGGAGGAGGATCATTTTTGGGAACAGCTTTCATAATGCTTATGATATGCAGCAACCTTATTTTACCTTCATATATCAAGATTACTCAACCCAGCCATGCTTCCATTTTTTCTTTCTTATTCATTGAATGCTTTGAGAATCTATTCTTTTTCTTTCTTTTTTTTTTATAATTTTTATTTATTTATGATAGTCACACAGAGAGAGAGAGAGAGAGAGAGAGAGAGAGAGAGAGAGAGAGAGAGGCAGAGACACAGGCAGAGGGAGAAGCAGGCTCCATGCACCGGGAGCCTGATGTGGGATTCGATCCCGGGTCTCCGGGATCGTGCCCTGGGCCAAAGGCAAGCGCCAAACCACTGCGCCACCCAGGGATCCCGAATGCTTTGAGAATCTAAATAAGTAAGATGATATGCCCAATTTCTATGCCCTGGAAAAATCATTGTTCCCCCTTGCAAAAGCATTCCTCTCGTAGGTACTAAGTTCTCTAAAACGGAAGCACCTAGAATGATTAAATGAAAAGTAAAAATATTGTACCTGATTGCTAGGTGCAGTAATGACAGGTGTCACATTTCTATCCCTGGTTCTCAGACTTTTGCGTTCATCCCTCGGGAGAAACAGCACCACTAAAAAAAAAAAAGAATCCTATAGGAGAAAGAGACCCTTTTACAGGTTGATGTCCTTCGGCTGATAATGTAACTGAGTGTTCAACTGGCCATCCCACTGTTTTTTAAGTCCAATTTCTAGTGCAGGATGGGACACATAGCAGACCCAGTGAATGCCAGGAGCTCTAACCTGTCACCTTACTTTGCCATCCATAGAATGGAATTCTTTGTCAGAGATACTGTAATACAAAGAAAAGGGAATATTTTTAGATGGTCAAGTCTCCTGGGAGACAGACTTGGAGACAGCAGGTTTTGTGCAGTAGTTTTCTTGAAGCGTGTTCTCCAGAACACTTGTGAGGAGTGAAGGAGGAGGATTACACAAAGGGAAAAATTCAACTAAGATGCAGTTGTAAGAGGACCCAGCCTGTTCTTCAGGGAGCTACAGAGTTAGGATAGCCTTTCCCAGAGACAAGAGAGTGTTTGGGCCTTTGTATCCCTGCCTCAACCTGTTATTGAGGTGCCACTAGGGTAGAGATATGAGCTTGGACAAGATAGATCTTTTGGCTAGGAGCAATTTCCGGAAAGATTGTTAGCTGTGAACTGACCCTCTCAGCCACTAGGGGAAGGAGGAGGCCTCAATCAGCTTATCACAGCATTCATTGTGGGCATTCAATAAGATCTCACATTGGTTTTGTGGAGGAGAAACAGGACAGGAGAGAAAGCAAATGCAATCCAGAAGAAGCAGAGCCTATTCAGGTGAAGTTAAATTATATATAAGTAAATCTTATTAAATAGTAATTAAGTAATAAGTAAATAAGTAATAGTAATAAATAAATCTTATTTGAGTGAAGACAAATCCCACTCCCATGATAGGAGAATGCCATATGATCACCCTGCCCTTTGATGGTGGGTGATCTCTGCAGGTATGTTTATCATTTGTAAATTTGGGTGCTCAGGTGGACAGGAGCCATTCTAGCCAAGATGAAGGCAAGTCCACATTGTTCATTACATGTATGACAACTACTCTGGCCACTATGGATAGTCAGTTAAGATGATTCTATGTTTTATTCCTTAACTTATCAATGTATTATGCACTAATATGCTTATATGCATTGATAAATTTTTCTGGTGCTGTACCAGCCTTACATCCTTAAGAAAATCTTTCCTTGGGCAAGATTAAATCTAGACACGTTACTAGATTTGATTTGCCAATATTGTATTAGGATTTTTCCATCTATGTTCATAAGTATGATAGGTCTATAATTATCTAGTTCTCTACTTATCTAATTTTGGTGTCAAGATTAAATCAGTCTCATAAAAGAAGCTGGGTAATTTTTTTTAACCTTTTTCCATTCTTTGAAACTGGTTTGAAGATTATTTCTTCATTGAGGTTTAGAGAAAATTTACCAGTGAAATTCTTTTGACTATCTGATCACTTTTTCTTCTACTCCCTCCTCCCTTCAATTTCCTCTGCTGCCGTGTCACTGTACCTGGAACATACCAGAAATCTGTTTGCATGCACATTCTACTCTCTTTCTTCTGCTTGGAATGTTCTCCTCCCAAATATCAACATGACTGATTTCCTAACTCCTAAACCTGCCTTCTCAGGGATCCAGACCTTGACCTTCAGCTTAAAATAGCAGGCACAATAATGTCTGTCTCAAATGACCAGCAACCCACAGAGAGTCACCGCAAGTGACCTAGTGGTTTCTCCAGAAAGCTGATTTACCTTTTGAGGCAGTAATGGATGAGGAAGCAAAGGGAGGCCAGGGCTTTGTTTCCTCATCCAAAACAAAACAACAACTATTGGAGCTCAGTTACTTTCTCTAGCACTTTTTATGTCATGTTTTCTCAGAGAGAGTTTCTTTCACTATTGGGTAATTATTGAACTGGGTTAAAAATCCATTTATTTAAGACAGGAAAAAAATATCAGGCAAGCCACTCCATCATACCCAGCTTGCTTCTTTCCACACCATCCTGTACTTCTATCTCCCTTACCCTGTTCTGTTTTTTTTCCCAGTCTTTATCACCTTCTAACACAGAATTATTATTATTTGTATAGTTCTTTTGCTTTCTTCCCTCACTAGAATTCAACTCCACAAAGACAATATTTTTGGTTGTTTTGTTTTGTTCATTGATGAGCCCAAGTACTTAGAATGGTGCCTACACATAGTAAGGTCTCAATAAATATTTGTGGAATGAATGTTTTGTTGAATAGGTATACTAGTGCCCTTGGGGAAACAGAGGATGGACTTTTTATAACCACCAGTCTAATTTCTTAACTGGTTTTGCTTTTTGAAAATGATGGGGAAAATATTCTCTTCAGTAAATGATGTTTGGAAAATTGGTTATCCATGGGCAAAAAATGAAATTGACCCTTGTCTTATAGCATATGCAAAAATTAACTCCAAGTGGATTAAAGACTTAAATGTAATACATGAAACTATAAAACTCTTATGGAAAAAAAAAACACATGGAAAAAGCTTATTAACATTGGTCTTGGCAATGATTCTTTTGGGTGTGATACCAAAAGCACAGGCAGCAAAGCAACAATAAATAAGTGGGATTTCATCAAACTAAAATCTTCCATAGCAAAGGAAAAAAAAATCAACCAAATGAAAAGGTGACCTACGGAATGTGAGAAAATATTTGCAAACCACATATCTGTAAAGGGGTTAATGTCCATAATATGTAAGGAACTCATAAAACTCAATATCAATCAATCAAATAAGATAACCCAACAAAGAATTTGATGGCATTTTTCCAAAGGAGACCTACAAATGCCCAACAAGTATATGAAAAATGCTCGATATCACCAATCATCAGAGAAATGCAAACAAAACCACACTGGACTGTCACCTCACACCAGTTAGGATGGTTGTGATAAAAAAGATAAGCAATAACAAGTGTTGATAAGGCCTTGGAGAAAAAGAAACCCTTAAGCACTGTTGGCAGAAATGTAATTTGTTATAACCATTATGAAAAAAAGTATGGAGTATCCTCTAAAGGAACTACCACAGTATCTCAGACATACTGAGTCCCATGTTCATTACAGTATTACAATAGCCAAGACATGGAAAACTCTAAGTGTCTGTAGATGGATGAATGGGTAAATAAAATGTGATATATATGTATATATGTCACATTTATGATATATATATATCACATTTTATTTATATAAATGTTTCTTAAGTACACACACACACACACACACACAAACACACAATTGAATATTATCCAAAAACAAAAAAGGAAATCCTGTCATTTGTGACAAAGATGAATCTAGAGGATATTATGCTAAGTGAAATAAGCCAGTCACAGAGAGACAAATACTGTATAATCTCCTTTATATGTGGAATCTGAAGAAGTTGAACCCATAGAACCAGAAAGTACAAAAATGGTGCCAGGGGTGTGAGGGAGTGAGGGGGGTGAAGGAAATGAAGAGATGTTGGTCAAGCTCTCAGTTTTAAGATGAATAACTTTTGGGGATTCAACATACAGCACGGTGATTATAATTCATAATACTGTTTTGTATACTTGAAATTTGCTAAGGTAGTAGATCTTAAGTGTTCTTACCACACACACACACACACACACACACACACAAACACACACACACACACACACAAACATGATGAACATGCAAAGTGATGGATGTGTTAATTAACTTGGTGTTGGTAATCATTTTACAACGTATACTTCTGTTAAATCGCCACGTGGTATACCTTAAAAAAATAAAGCTTATTAGCATCCTAGAAAAAGGAATTAGGTTTTGTTTTCCTTCATAAGTCAATCCTGGTGATTTATACTTTTCCATGATTGTCACTCTTCTAAATTGTGAAATTTATTGGCCATTGTTGTTCAAACTAATTTCATGAGACTTTGAAAAGATCTTATATACAGTACTATCTTGCTCTTTTTCATTTCTGATTTGTCACTTCCACCCTTTCTTTGATTACCTTTATTCAGGATAGTCTTTCTTGTGACTATTTTCAAAGAATCGGGTTTAAATTTGCTGATTATCTCCAGTCTTCTCTATAGTTATTAAATCATGCTTTTGTCCATGTTATTTCCTTTCTCCTTCATTCTTTTGGTTACTATTTTTCTAGCTTCTTGAATTGAATACTTAACTCATTTATTTTTAATAGCCCCTTTTAAAAAGTGCTTTTAATACTATAATGGATCTCTAGTTCCCCTTATGCTACATCCCACAAGTGTTGGTATGTAGTTCATTTATTGTCATTGCTTCCTATAAATATTTTATAACTCCCGTTGTGTTTTCCTCTTAAATCCATTAGTTATTCGGAAGTATAGAAGGTTTGAGAGGTGCTATCACTTATTACTGATTCCTCATTTTTTGTGTTGTGGACAGAAGTCATATAGTGTATCGTATCAATTATCTGAAATGTTTCAAGATCATTTTATGGTCTAGTACTTATCAAATTTTGAATATATCTTTGTATATTAAATTTCTTTATAAATCAATATTACTAATCCTGTTGTTCTTTTTCTTTATTCCTGGCCTTTTTGGTAGAAAACCTTCTAATAGA
Organism: Vulpes lagopus; assembly: GCF_018345385.1. NCBI lineage: Eukaryota > Metazoa > Chordata > Mammalia > Carnivora > Canidae > Vulpes > Vulpes lagopus. The sequence continues at coordinate 116,355,683 of NC_054828.1, forward strand.
AATGTAGAAAATCTGCTACAATATTTTTTGTCAATTTCATTTTTTAATTCTGTTAGTGTTTGCCTACTAAATATTTAGAAGATGCTTCAAAGAGCACCTACGTTCTTTATGGTTAAATACTTTTGTGTCTTTCACTTATGAATTAGTTTTCTATCTCATCTCTATTAATGTTTTCCTTAAATTCTCTTTGATAAAAATATTACCATAGAAGTCTTATTTTGGTCAGCAGTTTTCAATGTATTTATTTCTATTCATTTACTTTTAATCTTTTTATTTTACAAGAATGTTGGTGTCATGGTATTGCCTTAAATAACCTACAAACAATTGTTTTATTTATTGCCATTAAATATATATTTCCATTTATTTTTATCATTCCTTTTATATTATTTCTTTTTTGTTACCCATACTTTTTACTTTATTTTTTGTTTCTTTTCCAATTTAAATATATTGCTAAGTTTTCCAAACTTTTCATATTATCTTTAAGTGTCTAATATACATTCCTAACTATAACACTTTAAAAATGATATCTAAGTATATATTGTATCTCTATCCTCCTCCAAACAAGGCAAAAACTTAGTACATTTTACTTACTGAATACCTCTCATCGTTCTTATCATTGCAATGCAGAATATTACAATATTCAATTATTATCATAAAGTACTATTACGTTTACCCTCAAATATTAATTAGGATTACTTATGTATTTTCCTGATTTCTGTGCTAGTCATTATTTCTTTTATCCTACTCTACGTCTGTGTTTGTTTTTTCCTTTATTTAAAAGCATCAATTAAATGTAGTTTCTGTGAGATTCTGTGGTTGGAAAATTTTCTTTTATATTCATATGGGTCAGCAAGTTTTTATTTAATTTCAACCTTTAAATAAATGTTTGGCTATACATGAGATTTTAGATTAATTATTATTTTTCTTCAAGTTACTTCTTTCAGATGACCTTGTATGCTGGAAACTAGGGTGGCTGAAGTCTACTGTCACTTTGTCTTTCCATTGAGTTAAAACATTGTTCTCTTTAATGCCTATTAATATTTTCTCTTTATCCTGGAGCTTCTGAAATTTCATTAGGAAATGTTTAGGTATGTATTTTTATTCATCCTTAGAGTTTCCATTATCAATCTGATTTTGCATGTTTAATTTTTCATTAGAGCTCTTAACAATCACAGTTATTTGAGATTCCTTGTCTGATAATTCCCAAACTTTGTGTTATATCTGATTCTGATGTTTACTTTATCTTTTCAGGCTGTGCGTGTGCATGCATGTGTGCACAAACGTGTATGTATGCTTGTGTGTTGTATGTGTCCTTCTACAAGCTTTGTAATATTTTGCTGAAAGCCAAACATGATGTACTGGGTAATGGGAACTGAGCTATAAGCAGGTAGTGTAAGATTTTAATCTGGCCAGGAGCTGGCTTGTTTTGTGTTTGCTATGGTTATAGGTGCCAGAAGTCCAAATTACTTTGATGTCCTTGTTTTTTAATCTCCTTTCTTGACTTTTGAATTTTCTGAGTACTTCTTAAGTAGAATCTGTGTCTTGTAGCACTTTCGATAATAATCCACTGTTACTATTCTGAAGCCCTCTTGTTGTGGTAAGTTGAGGCGGGCAGCATTAAATGATTAAATCTCAGCCTCCTTTTTTTTAAAAAAAATATTTATTCATGAGAGACACACAGAGAGAGGCAGAGACATAGGCAGAGGGAGAAGCAGGCTCCCTATGGGGAGCCCGATGTGGGACTCCATCCCAGGATCCTCGGATCACGACCTAAGCCAAAGGCAGATGCTCAACCACCAAGCCACCCAGGTGCGCCTAAATCTCAGTCTTCTAATTAGCCTTTGAACTTGGGCTATGATCGCCACAGGTGTTTCTTAGTTCCCCCTCATAGGTAACACAGGAAGAGTGGAAGGAGTTACAGTAGTAGAGATGACCTTCCCAGAGGTTGGTTATGGCTCTGGTAAAAAGTTATTTGTTCTGATAGTCATTTTACCACAAATATGGCAGCCATTTTTCTGTAGAATGCTATTTTTTTTTCCCTTTTTTTTTTTTTAATTTTTTTTTTTTTTTTTTATTTATGACAGTCACAGAGAGAGAGAGAGAGGCAGAGACACAGGCAGAGGGAGAAGCAGGCTCCATGCACCGGGAGCCCGACGTGGGACTCGATCCCGGGTCTCCAGGATCGCGCCCTGGGCCAAAGGCAGGCGCCAAACCGCTGCGCCACCCAGGGATCCCCATAGAATGCTATTGGTATATTTCACAGTGATTAATTTTCTTCTCCACCTGACACAGCCAACAGGGAACCTTTCTAGGCTCTCTACCATGAGTACCTGGTAGGTCTCCTAGAGATAAAGGAAGGTCATGAAACTATGAAGGACCCCCTTAGATTGGACTCTCCAGAGTTTCTCTCTCTCTCTCTCTCTCTCTTTCTCTCTCTCTCTCTCACACACACACACACACACACATCTACATTCAGTCTTCAGCAATTCTTCAATATTTCCACTTATATATTCCTTACAGTCTATAGCTCCAGTGGCTTCTGCTCCAGGTAAGCGTATCTCAGTTGCAATGACTCCTAGTTGTTCTCTCTCTACAGATTTCAGGGTAGAGGTTTGCCCTGGAACCTCAATTGATGGCTATAAGAAAAATATTGATTTTCTGTTGGTTCTGGTTTTTTGTTGTCATAAGGATGGCAATGATAACTACTAAGTTCTTTATATGTCAGCACTGAAAATTTTAAGTCATTTTAAAGTTTATTATTCTACAAAGTATGTGATCACAGGCTGTGTGAATGGGTGTGTGTGTGTGTGTGTGTGTGTGTGTGTGTGTGTGTATAATATGTAACTTATAGGGAGTGAAAACCCTGCCCAGGCATGGATTCTAAGCAGTAAGTCCAGCTCGGATTCTTCCTTGTAAGGGACTCATTTGTTCCCTTTACCTGATTGGAACTCTGTCCAGGTCTTCCAGATTTCAGACTTGACAACTGTCAGAGAAATAGCTTTGGCATGTGATTTATTGAACTCTCTCTGGTCTATGTGATTGTTTAACTTGTTTTGAAGTAGAGCTATTTAAAAAATATATTTATCTTATATCACTGTTAGACATGGATAATTTAAAAACCTAAACCTATTGGAATCAGAATCCTGAAGTTTATTTTAATCTTAACTTTGCCTTTGGGATGGTTTTGATGTAAATCATCATACACATAATCACATTTAGCCCCTGCTATACCATAATTTTCCATGTGGATAAAAGTGTCTCTACATTATGGAAATTTTTTTTTAAATAACTGTAACAATCTACACAAAGGGACCTTCCTCATTTAAGAGGTTATATCATGTTGCCTTGTAAACTACCTTTAAATTACTATGTCACCAGAAATCTAACCTTCTAAATATAGTATCTGACAGTATTCCTATGCCATTTGAAATTATGATGGTGTAAAAAATATACCTAGAATTAGCCGTTAAGTTTTTTAAATGCCGAATTTATTGTGTGACAATCTCTGTTGAAAATGAAAGCAAAAACAGTGATGTTTATATATGTTCAAATGGTTCATAAATAACTTACAGTATTTTTCAAATCTTTTGGATTTAGGACATATATCTGATTAGAAAACACAGAATTTGTTTAGTATAAAGTTAATATAGAGTTAAGAGTCTTTAAATATCTAGTAGAGTTTTTAATTTTCTAGCTAGCATATGTATCTTCATTACTGGATTCATAGGTCAAAGGATGGGGTAGGAGGATCCAAACTTGGAAGCTTTGAAAAATTTTTAAGAATAATTCTTCTGTAAGTATTTCTACAAGGAGATAAAGTATCTTAGTGGTTAAAATGATCACATGCTTAAAATAATAGTTGATACTTATAAAATGTCTTTTCTTTACATATGAATTATAACTAAAAGAAATGGTTGCTTTATGTTATAGAGAGAAAATCTTAGAAATAGAAATGTTTCATTTGGCTGCATTGGTGACAGACCCAAAAATGAGTGTTGAAGCTGGTATAAGAGTCTGGCTTTGGCAAGAATCCTCTCCTTTCCCATTTTAGGTCGATCTCTGCCTCTAGAAACTGACTAAACCCTCCTCTGGTCCTCCTGGGGTTACCAGCCTATGACTTCCACCCCATATGTTTTCTGCCCCGAGTAGTGTTTTTTTTTTTTTTTTTTTTTTTTTCTGAGTAGTGTTTTTTACCAGAATCATGAAAAATTCACTAACGAAAGCAAAAATTAGGAAAGGCATATTTTATTTTAATTCTTTCAACCCTCTAAACTATCCAGTGGATTTCTGCCCTGGATGCAATACGGGGCATTGGATAAGTCATGCTCTTGCTAGACCATAAACTCCACGTGGGGACATGTGATCTCGGACTTCTTGCTGTCTTTCCTTGTTTGCTCCCAGAAGCTGCTCAACAGTTAAGGCTGACAGACAGACTTGAATTCCACCCTAAAGCTTAAGAAGTCCTCTTTGGGCAACTCTGCTGTCACTTGGCTATTTCAGGGGAAGGAAAGGGACAAAGAAAAGTGCTCTTTTGCCAAATGCATTGTTCCAGCTTGAGAAGGCTAGAGGAAGTGAAAAGGATGCTTTGCTCCCTAAGTGCCTGCCTTTCAGCACAAAGCAAACTGCTGCTATTTTCTTTATAAGCCACTTTAGTAAAGATACATAATAGACATTATATATAATGCACGTAAAAAGTCAGAAAACCGAAAAGTTCTCTGACAGTAACACCTTACAACTTGATGCTAAAGAAAATATCCTTATAAGAGGAACATGGTGTCTTTGGTAGAAATTGCTCCCTCGTTCCCGAAGTTGAACTGGCAGGCGTAGCATTTCATTCCATCTCATATAGTGACTGATTGCTCAGGGCATCATAGTCCTTTAAAAGTCATGCCTTTACTGCTTCTCAGTAATTGCATTCTGTGTGTGCAATGATCTGAAAGCTATTTGAAGGAAGAGAGCATAAGATTACATATATGTTAGAAAAAGGTGCCAAACCTCTGCCTCATTTCCTGATATTTGATGATTCCAATGATGCTGACTTAGTAATAACAGAGCCACATTGCTTATTTGTAGGGCTCTGGCTTGCGATTTATAGGGACTTTTATTTAAAAAGAAAAATAAACCTATTTAAATCTTTCATTCATGGTTAATTAGGTGATTGAAAGGGTCAATCGATGATTTACCAAATAAATTTCTAAACCACTGCAGTGTTTCTTGCAAAACATCCAGCAGTCAATAAATGAATTAAAGAAGAAGACATTTAATGCTGAACAGAGCATGCATTAAAATACAATAATCCGGGAAAATGCTCCTTATACATGAGGAGCAAATAGGCAGTTCATAAGAGCCAAGGTTAAAAGTCCATAGGAAGAGAGGCAACAGAGAGATGTAGAGGCCATACCAATAGGAGTACAGATCCAATTAATTTATTGACATAATTAGCACATAGTTATTAATAACATTGCAGAAGCAGTTGGCAAGTGTGTACATATACACCATTTGAATGAATTCAAAAGAACCCTGTACTTATCATAATTAAATTATTAGTTCTGGGAAAGTGACACAGACTATGGAGGCCATAGCAGCAGGCCAAAAGTTATGCATCCAATTTATTTTGTCACTAAAATAAAATGTCTAGAAATGTTGTATCGTATCAAGCTGAATCTATAGAGCAGAAATTATTATGACTATCAGGATGGAGTGGTCCACTTGTAACTTCACCATTTGTGAAACCATGGTGGACCGGATCGCCTCATGGTTTTTTTAAAAAAAGAAACAGGGAAACATAAAAATAAAATGTTGTAAATGAAATAAGTCTCTTGGCCAAGCAAATTCTCCACTTTTATATCTTTGCTTCTGGATAAACATGTAAAAAGGAGAGCTAAAAGAATTGAGTTTTAGATTTTCTAATGACTACACAGAATTAAATGCAAAGTGCAGAGAATAATCCCAACTATAGTTAAAATTATAGATTTCTTAAAACTTTTTCACCTCTTTCCTTTAATTATGTTTTTAATGCTATTTGCTTTAATCCTGCACTGCTTTTGTTCACCTGGAGAGAAGGATGCAGACTTTAATCAGCGAGACGGATTTCATCCTAACATAGCTGTTGCATATTGGACTTGCTAAAGTCAATGAAACTTGTAAGTAAACAAACCCAAAAATTAAGAAAGAAAAAAAAATTCATTAGGGAAAAATTCAGACTCTGGCAATTTTAACAACAAAAACAAAAATGGAAACATGCATTAAAAGACAAACTCTTCAGCATATGCTTCCTGCAGAGGGAAGTGCATCTTGGAACATTCTGGATGATACAGATTTGGATCTGCATATAACTGGGTAACACTGTAAGTGGGGGGTGAGTGTTGAGGTGGGAGTGTTAGGTGTGGATGGGAGTTTTCAAATCATGGCTGTGGTTGTCTGGAAATCAGACTTATGTATTTGAATACTATTAGTCTTGCAGACTATCTATGGGATCAGGAAATTAAGAACTGACTTTCTTGAGGTGGTTCCTCCTTGATTCTTAGTCTCTCTGGTCTCTGAATATCTGATAAAAACTATGTTACTCATAGCAGAATTGATACATTTGTGCACAAATACACAATAAGAAAACAAGCTTTAGTATTACTAATAATCACGAGCATTTATTGTGTGCTTACCATTTTCCCAACATTTTTCTGAGCACTCTACCCATTTAACCCATTTAATTCCCCCTCAACAGCATTATTATTATTACTTTTTTTTTTTTTTTTACAAATGAGAAAACTGAAGGAGAAATTAAGCTAATTATCCAAGTTAAAATAGCTGCAAATGGTGAAGCTGAGATGTAAGCCTTCTGGCTCTTGTCTGTGCTCCTGGCTACTTTGCCACAATGCTTCTCCAATGATCTTGGAGACAAAATACCCCAGTGTGGACAGAGGAGTGGTCACTGCCCCTTCTCCTAACCAATGATTCAGTTCTATAGAGAGCCTGATGAGTGAGGCCGTTGTAAGTACTGGTCAACTGTGGAGTAAAGGGGAGTATGGCCCGTAGGACCATACAAATTCCTCTGTCATACACTATCTTTCCACAATAGTTTCACTGGCTTATTCTCTTGAATCTGTGACCACAAAACCTAGATGCATTGGTTACCTCTGGCCACCGATGCACTCCTAACGGCCTCACTGATGTTTGCTTCTATCCAACCACACCGTCAAATTGTTTTTCCACATTTTTTTGACACTATGGCCACTGTGAGGAAAATGCAAGTACCCATCTTGAATTTTGTGTCTTCAAGAGATGAGTTCTATAGGTCACCTCTCAAAGGTATTAAAGGGCATTATCTGATAATTATCTAATACTAATAGTAAATACAAGGAAATAGTACATGCCTGTCCTTAATGGGGACTCAGAGCTCTGTAATCATCACAGGTCTTTGCTGTGTACCCTGGTCAGCCAAGCTCTACATCAGTGCAAGTCTGAATTTTGGGTCTTGAGAGCTGACCAGTAGCAATAAGGCCTTCCTGTCTTTCGCTCAACGTGATTATACCTGGGCCAGGGCTGGCAGGAGACAGTGAAATGAACATACTGTTCTTTTACAAATAGTCTAGGATCCTTTCCTTTCTTCCTTACCTACAAGGCAATCTCTATTGTATTAAAATCTCTGTATGTATTTCTAGAATAGAGATTGTAAAATTGGATTTTCATTTATTGATTGATTTTCGTATTGATGTATAATTATTCTGCATTGAAAAGCAGACATTTTAAGTGTGCAATTTGTTCAGCTTTGACAAATTCATACACCTGTGTACCCACACCCCATCAATATATTGAACATTTAGGTTCCCCTTCTCAGATAATCCTTAACTCTTCCCCATAGGACACAACTATCATTCTGATTTCTTTCACCTTAAACTAGTTATGCCTGTTCTGGAACTTTATATAGATTAAATCACATATGGATTCTATTGTTCACCATAGTGTTTTTTTAGATTAATTCACAGTTGTTGATAAATTTGTCTTTATTTATTTGTTGATAGATAAAAACAAATTTATCAGTTGTTTGTCCCATCCTACTGCTGAATAATATTTCATTGTATGAATATACCACAGTTTGTTGATGGACATATGGATTGTTTCCAACTTTTCGCTGTTATGAATCAAGTAACTAAAAACATACAAGAATTTGGGGTCATGTGTATTCATTTCTATGAGTGAGATTGATGAGCTATATGGCGTTTGTTTTTGAAGGGTAGGTAGAACTTGTAAAGGTAGAAGGTGTAAGATATTCCAGGACAGGAGTATGATTTGAGTATATGTATACAGTGGCACTAAAGTGTCATCATGTGACAGAAGCATGGCTCACAACGGAGGAAGAGGCACAACTGCCTGGGTGTGGCTAATTGCCCCTTTGTATCTGTTTCCTTGAGTAAAGGGTAGAAAAAAATAAAATGCCAGCCCCTAGACCTTCTGGAACACTAGAAGACCTGAACACACTGCAAAATATCTTGGTGGTTGAGTAGACCCATGAAATAAAATAGGAGCTGCATTTGGCTGCTGAAAAATGCATACATGTTTTAAGGACTCTTTGTATACATTATTAGGTAGTGTTCCAGAAAGCTAACCTAATTTATACTCCTGTGGGCAGCAAATAGGGGATGGTCTGTTCCTCCAGACCTTGTGAGCACTGAGTAATATTTGCTGTTCATCACATACAAAAATTACTCGAATTCTCACTTTGTTTTTGTTTTTTTTTCAACACACAAAGTGGTTCTGTTCTATTTTGCTTTATTTTTAGTGGGTAGTTGGATGAATTTTTTTTCATTATTTTTTTTTCTCCAGTGCTAGGAGATCATTACATTCTCTAGGAGGTTAGGGTCGCTTTATTGATTTCAAATTCATCTCAAAAGTGTTTTGATGTCACATCTTACTCCTTGGCCATTCATGATTCTGCTCTGGCATTCATATCTTACAGGAACTCAGCCTTGGTAACCCTTTGTTGACGCTAGAAGTCCTGAAGAGTCCCAAACCTCAGTGTCCAGACCTCAGGTTCTCAGTCAAAGAACAAGTTCTTAGTGTTACTATGTTGACTAACTCTCTGCTCTTTAGGAATTGATTCCTGATGTCACAGCAAAATCTAACAACATCAGAGGTAGAAAGTAGCTTTCCTGAAAACTAGCAAAAAAGAGGATTGGATTTAAGTGTTCAAAATTAAGGTTTGAGGATGTACTACAAGACTTCTAGTCAGTAGTTAGAGCCTGTGTATTAATTTCCTCAGGCTGCTGTAACCAAGCACTGAAACTGAGTGACTTAGAACAGCAATTTATTGTGTCATGGTTCTAGAGCCTAGAAGTCGGAAATCAAAGTGTCCAAAGGGCCACGCACCCTCTGAAGCCTGTAGGGGAATCTTTTCTTTCCTCTTCATTGTTTCTGGTGGGTGGTCCGTAATCCTTGGTGTTCCTGGCTTGTAGCTGCAACACACCAATCTGTGGTTTTGCCATCACATGCCTTGTCCCCATGTTTCTGTTTCTTTATGTGCCCATTTTCTTATAGGGGAACCAGTCATAATGGATTGGACCACCTTTGTTCCAGTACTGCTTCATTGCAACTAAACATCTGCAATGACCTATTTTGAAATGAAGTCATATTTTGAGGTCCTAGGGGTTATGACTTTAATTCAATTCAACCCATAGCATTGATACACTGAGTGGAATACAGGCCATACGGAAAATGGACTGCTTCTCAGGTAATGTTTACAAATAAGGATGCTGATATAGTCAGGGAGATCTCCTGGGAAGAAGAAGGAAGGGATTATTCAGGCAGACTGTCTCTATAGCTTTGGAGAAATAGCAGATCTGAAGTTAATTCCTGATTATCAGCCATGAATCTCTCATCATTTTTTTTTCACTCTAAACACTTGCTTCTAATTATGCCCCTTTGATGTTTGCACCTTTCAAATATCTTGAAACTAAGTTCATTTCCATTTCTCACACTTTCAACATTGTTAACACAAGCTGAACAAAATTTCCTTCTTCGAGGCTTTTCTGGTTAGTCAGATCCTCCAGCACCCCGATAATTGTAAGCTGCTCTTTTCTTCAGTTTTCTCCTCAGCTGGCAGTTTTCCTAGCACTAAAAATCTCACCATGTACCTCACATAGTGGGAATGAAGATGTGGCCACCTGTATTATCTGTGAAGGGACTTCTGACACATTTAATTTTATCTGAGAGCCCAGTGGTCGCATCAGCAACCTGGTGTTCAACTGCTGCAGGAACCTGAATCTTGTCTTCATAGCTCTTACTTGCATTGAACACTTTGTCTTTCCACCTCTTTCACAAACATAACGTAGAAAGAAGCCCATGGTTTTTGCACCTTTAAATAAGCTTTTTGGTGATTAAAACCCTAGGGTGTTGAGTTAGTGTAAATGTTAAAAATATGTACCTAGAGTCCAGTAAGAGCTTTCTTTCTATGTATTTTTTAAAAGGAGTTTCAGAGTTGTGAATAATGCTGGATTGAAAACTCTGGGAAGCCAAGGTCCTCTGATTATAGCTCCTGCAGTGATATTGTACCTTTTTTCCAAACTTTGCTGCATTAATGCTTCCCCGTCATTTCTAAGAAAGAGACTAAAGCTTAGTTCTCCTACAGGCCTTGGAAATTCTAGAAATTTACTAGACAGTGACTATTAAAAAAATATTAGTATATACTAAGCACAGTTTTTATTCTGATGCTTTGACTTCTTAGAATCTTGCTGATACTAGAAGGGACTGGCTTCCATTTCAAAGTTAGCTCATTCCTAGAGATAGCAATCATCTTGCCCTCCAGGAAGTGTGCCTTTCATATACAAACCAACCAATCCAGAATTCATACTTCCTTTATCATGCTCTTACCCTAGGAGCCACTATATCCTGCCCTAATCACCCCAGAGGCTGACCTGCCCTGCTGGAGCCTGCTGAAATTATTCAAACTAGCCCATCCTAAACCTGTGTAACCTGCTTACCCTGCCTGCCCATTTCTACCTATGGAAAACCACTACAAAGCCTCTTTCCTATATTTTCCTCTTGCTACTTCTGCCTTCTGACCAACCCTGGTGCCCTGCATGGCATGCTGTACCTCCTGTTTCTAGGATCTATGAGTGAAAAATTTATTCCTCCATGTACATGTCTGAATGTGTTACCATACTTGATTAAAATAAATCCCAAGTGCATTTTAAATCAGAATATGTAAAGTTTCACTCAAAAGTAGCTCTGATCCAATCAGTTCTGTGGTATCTTTCATTGATTATAGCTAAGTCAAGGATTTGGTCAAGGATGACTTTGACCCGGCTTAGTCAAAAGAAGAAAGAGACCCAGTATGTATTCTAAGCCTGTGTCTGCAACAGGAAATGACCGAGGGTTATTGTGGTGCTGTTCTAAAGGGGGCAATGTGGCACGCAGAAAGGCCTTTCTGAAATGGATGGTCTAGGTCTATTTCTCCAGCTGCTATAGCTTCTTTTAACACCATTTCCTTTTATTTTGCTCTCCCTTGAAAATATTCACTCCAGGGCTGAGTGAGGCCAGCTAGGTACCAAGGACACACACTTTAAAGAGGTGCCCACTGTCAGGATTGTTTAGGGCAGAGTGAGTGCTTCTCCAAATTTTGCACCCTGGCTATCTTCACTCTTGATTCTCACAACCACAAGAATCTAAGTCTCAAATATCTGGGCTTTGATTTTGCTGTGTGCTTTTATGCTTAGATAAATCATCATGTCTCATGGTCATCAGAATTATTCAGAATTAAATTGAAACTGGGCACAATTTTTACCCTCTCATACATCTTAGGCTAAAATTAATGACAAGTACTGGATACGTTGTTCATTGAAATAGAGTCAGCGGGGTTACTTGTCTAAAATGAATTTTGTGATCATGGGAGCAAAAGCTAGAAGTTTCCTGGCATTAGTCTTAGTGGAATGAATTTTTTGAGTAATAAAATCATACATGGTAAAGAGAGAGGTGGTCACTCTTCTTTTGTGTTACTGCAGCACATGGTTCATCCCTCTGTTATACATCGTTTTATATGGTACTCGAATTGTTGTGTCTTTTTTTTTTTTAACTTGATGGACTGTTAAGGGTGGAAACCATTCTTAGTCTTCTCTGTTTTCACAGTATCTAGGACATATCAGACACTAAAAAAATACATTCAGGGAAAATTATTTATTGAATAAAGCTATTTTTAAAGCATTTTAGAATTATCTATTTGCCCTGTAAGTATATAATTCTGTGAGACCGGTGACTACTTTCTATCCATCAATAAGGGCACTACTTACAGGTCCATAGTGTAAGACTCACCCTTCCAATGAAACTACGAAGTCCTGAAAGACAAAAATACATATTTTCTGCTTTGCATATATTTCCCAAATCATCTAACAAAGAGGTGTGAATTTATTGATTTTTACTTCACCTGGGTGAGGAGAAAAGAGCGATCTACAAAGCTTTCAATTTGTGAATATTTAATTTAAAATTATTGTGTGTTTCACATTTCTTATGGTGGATATTAACTGAAAACTTTGGGTACCTCCCAATTTCCATTTTTAAACTAAATTGCAATCTTTGGGAGTCGTTGCTTTGCCATTATGCACATATCTTTTGTGTTGTATTTTTAAATTAAGTAAAAAAAAAAAATATATATATATATAGTAGGGTAAATGACATAGTCCTAGGATTTCAATGTGGTACTTGAACAAAAGCTGTGATATTCACAAGATGCAATGGAGCGTGTGTCTACTTATCTGGCTGTGCAAACTTATGAGCCTGATAACAATGGCAATGAAGCATTTTTTTGCATGAGTGACTCTTCAGGGGTTCTAATAGCCATGGAAGGACACTTGAACTCGGAGACCACAGTTTTTGCATAGAATAAAACTGCATACTGTTAGCTTCTCTACTCATCTGAATTCTAACCTGAATAGAGCCTTGTCCCCTTACCCAGCTTGGGCTGGACTCTGAATCTTGCTCTTTTCTTCATTATATCACCCACCCTTGCCTCACTTACCTGTGTATACTTATTTGTATTAAATTTTAAATATAATCTACTCTTGCATCTCCTATCCTCCTGCTTGCCTCGATGTTCTAGCCAGACAGAGCAGTGAAATGGCTCTTTCCTTGTCAACGTCACCTGACAGGTTCCTTTAGATCCAGGATAAATGCTCCTCCTCACTAATTCTAACTAACCCACAAACTGGAGAGGTTGTCTAGACCCTCTGGATGTTGTGTGCTTTGTGTAATACTGCTGCTATGTTGTTCCCCATGCTCTGAGATGCTGAGGGTCTTCTGCATTCAGGGCTGAGTCTTATATTTGTTTTCCCAGGAGTATGCAACAAAGTGCTGAGACAAATGTGTAGGCATTGATTTGAAAAGGGTTGCTCTGTTTTTAATTCTGTTGAGTTTGCCCTGAGCCAAATAAAGTGCTATGGTCTCAATTACAGTTTGTGGGCTTCACCTAGCCAACATTTTGCCCACATGTGTCACATAAAGAGCTGTACAGTGTGGACCATAAGGATGGACTTTGGAATTGTCCAGCCTGAGTACACACCAGGCTCCCTCGTTGAGTGCCTTTGGGCAAGAGACTTAATCTCTTTCAACTTCAGTTTCCTGACCCACAGAGTCTGGAGAACAATAGTATTTATCCACTATTATTCTTTATGTTGCCTATTCCCTTGGTATTTTAAGGTGAAAAAATACTAATTATGGAAAATCATTACACTCAAACGTATACTTTCTCCCTTGCATTTCCAACATAGATATCACTGTTTCTCCATCTGGGGATTCATTCTGTGTATTTCAGGATGTAAGTCAATTTATTTCTGGACTCACAGTGTCATGACTCCAATTTAAAAGAAAAAAACTTCTACTTTCTTTATTGTACGGACTTTATAACTAGGATCCTCCCTTTTTCTTCCTGGTCTTTCTGCATTCTCTGGTACTCTGCCCACTCCTTACAGAATCTCTTTGTTGATGCCAGGTCCTTCTCTGAGTAAGGAGATCCTATTAGGATGGTTGAACCTTATCATTCATGCTGGGCCCAACTAAAATGTAAACGGAAACAGAGATTATGAGGTTTCACCTGGACAAGGAATCGGTGGTGTTACTCCAGGCAGAAAGAGCAGAGAGAAAAAAAAAAAAAAAAGAGCAGAGAGAATGAATTTTAAGGGTGTGGGGGGCAGTATCCCTCAAGACATTATCCATAGTTCAGTTTGACTTCTGCCTACTTTCATTTCCTTGTGGCAGCTTCTTTGGGACTCTCACTTTGTTAGCTCTCTCTATCTGATATATTTCTCATGTTTTTCAAAGGAGAAAGACATGCCTCCTAATTTGGGAATGTAGCATAGTAGTTGAGACCATATGCTTTGGAGCCAAATGCTAACTATGCCAACTTACTTGTGGGGTGATCTTAGATAAACTTACTTAACCACTTTGTACCACAATTTTCCAATCTTTAATATGGAGAGGAAAATAATGGTACCAGCTATATGATATGAGAGTTAGAGTATGCAAAGCATTTAAAACTACCTGGGAGGTAACAAGTGTCACTTTGCTATTATTACCACCTGAGCTCACATGTCTACCAAGGCAAGGCACCAAGTGAGTGGGCAGGTCTGTTTTCTGCCCTTTAAATTTTAGCTTCAAGCCTGACTATCTTTCCCTAGAATTAAGTCAGACCATCCCAGGCATCTGTCCTGAAGTCTGTCTTTCATTTAATTACATGTCTTGTTGATTTCCCTCAATTGATTTCTTGACTCCCATTCATGTACCTCTTGCCCTTGGCTCACAGCATCTTCCATTCAAACACTTGCTAATTAATCTTGGATATTCCTTAGCCTCTCCTTACCTCTCAACCTAGATCAGCCTGTGATGAGAAAGGAGGGTTTGATGCAAATTGCAACTGACAAGGTGTACCGAAGTGGACATTTATTGACTCCCACAAACCGTGCACACTCATTCAAATAATTACCATTCATAGTCCACACACACGGGTGGCCAAATCTCACAGGTGAGGTGAGGAAGGGAGGGCTTTAGTTTGATGGGGAGCTTTTCCTCTGAAATATTCTGTTGCTGTCCTTCCATTTTAGTAATCTTATTCCCATGATGGCAGCTTACCATTTTTCCAAGTATAAAAAAAATGTTTGCTCAAAATGTACCTTCAGACATCTAATCTGGGTCAAGTCTAGTTGCCTCCAGTGGGACAATGGTCACTGTATGCATCCACACTCAAAAGGGCAGAACCAGGGGCACCCTGGATGGCTCAGTGGTTGAGCATCTGCCTTTGGCTCAGGTCGTGATCCCGGGATCCTGGGATCGAGTCTGCATCAGACTCCTTGCAGGGAGCCTGCTTCTCCCTCTTCCTATGTCTCTGCCTCTCTCTGTGTGTCTCTCATGAATAGATAAATAAAATCTTTAAAAAAAAAAAAAAAAGAAGGGCAGAGCCAGTGCTCTGTCTTTTGCAGGGATTCTGGGAATACTGGCTGGATTCAGGAAAGAAATGGAGGTGCTTTGTAGGCCTGAGATATTAGTCCATATTCAATCCATTAAGTAGTGTCCAGGAATGATGCCAGAGCTAAGAATCAGCTGGTGCAAAGTGACCAAGAAGAGAGAGAAAGGGAGAGAGACTGAGTGGATGATACAAATGAGAATAGGTAGTTTCAGAAGGGTAGGTAGAAGGACCAGCTACAGTGACCTCAGGTTCTAGAACCTATAAAGTGTTTTGGTAACCTCAACTTCAGGGTGCAAAGAAAGTTGATAAGGACACTGAGCTACTTCTTTGTCTTCTCTTGGTCTTCCAAGGTCTTCTCTGGGTCTCTGTGTGATATAAATGACTTCACCATGTATACTTTTAGATTTTTTTCAGTAAAATGAGTAAACCTTTTTTTCTAAAAGGCTAATGTGTTTTTTGATAGATTTGAATCCTTGCTTTACCCATTGATTATTTTCTATTTTCTCTCTTGCTCACAGAACACTGACACACTACATGTGATCGAGGCATACGGGAGCCCAGTGCTATGGGAGACTATGGCCAGGCCTCTTACAGGAATTACCTTCTATCAGGGTCACTTTAAGCCCAGATGGTGTCTTTGTGCATATTAGAAAGAGGGAAGACACAGCTGTGCAGGGCAAGCCTGGCCTGGGGAGAGCACAGATAGGCTATTACCCTCTTCAGCCATCAGCTGGACATGCTGTAGGGCCTAACCCACACAACTACAGTGGAAGCCCTGACTATTTGATATTTTATTTATTTATTTATTTATTTATTTATTTATTTATTTATTTATTTATTATTTGATATTCTGTAAGCTGATGTCCCCGCTCTCCAACCAAATGGGATAAGAGGCAGCCACACTACTGCACTGGCTTCTCTGATGGTGCCCCATTCCTCCTTCCAGGTAGGTAGCACTGATCTATGAAATCTGAACAGGACTTGGTGCTGAGTGACCAGAGCAAAGGGGAACTGCTTCCACCCTTGGGGGCTTTGAGCCTCGCTATCTGTCCTGGCTAGAAAGTACACTGAATGTAGGGGGGAAAAATAGGCAGAGTCTGAGTAGTCCATCTTGCCCATTTCTAAACCTAGATCAGCCCGTTGTTCCCCCTTAGCTCCGGTGCTCATTACCCATCTATCTTGACTTATTCATTTCCCCCTTGATTTGCCTCCTCCTGAGCTCATGGTTACCTCCCAGACCAACTGCTCATTTCGTACTGAACAGTGCTGAGGTCCAAGCTTTCTGCAGCTCTACCACTAAAGAGCAAATGATATGTGGGATAAACGACTTGCCATCTCTGGACTCATTTTTTCTCATCTGTACAATGGAATAGCTTGAAGATCCACAGAACTTAGCAGAGTGAGAAAGCAGTGAAAACTTGTAAAGGGGAATACAAACTACAGACAGACGAAATCAGGAAGAGTTAATTTAGCCACACGGTAAAATAGAACAATTTACTCACCCATTTTTCTATCATTCCTAGACACAGTTTGGACATCTATTAAGTACTGAAGAAATATATCATTTTCAACTGTCTGAATCCATATGCAGTTGATTTCAAAGCTTAATTGTATTTGAATGAGGAATCAATACATATAACTGCACTAGCATTACTGTGCTGAAAATCTGTGCATGTTTCTGATGCTTTCATAATATATTTCAATTTTCCCATTATTTTTCCATTATGATCCCATATTTTTGAAAGGATTCTTTGAGCATTGTAAAGTAGCACAAATCCCAAATGAATGGTAACGACTATTTGTTTCGATTTCAAGCTGCATTTATTAGAATGTTCTGCAAGCTCCTCCTGGTTCCAGGCTGTATCCCTAACAGAGACACTAAACAATCTAAAAAATATCTATTTCCTCACGTTTCTTCCTGGATTAAGAAGGTTGTCCCTCTTTCCTCACCTGTATTATTATGAGTGACAGCTAGAGTCCTTCATGGTTTGACTCCAGCCTTTCTTTCCATACTTGTCTCACACACTGTTTTTCAGCCAGGCTGAGCACTTCACAATCCCACATGGGAGGATGGAATCTTTGATCATTCTGATTTCACCCAGAATGTCTATATTTCAGCTTTTCCATAACCAATTTGACCCACTGGACAGAGTTCAACTGAAACCCAAGCTCCTACTCAGGCTTTGGGGCCTGCTGGTTCTTCTGGCCCTAGTTCCTCCCTCTTTGATAAAACCTGACCCCTGGAACACAGTGCCTGGGAAGTCTTTTCATTTCTTGGACTACATTGCATTTAGGTCAGTAGTGTCTTCAATGCCAAACTCAAGTCCAGATGGATCCCCAGTCATGCTGTATTTCTGCACTCTCCTCCTCCCCCTCACTCCTCCCCCTACCCTAACCCTGATTCTTCATTTCCTAGCTAGTTAGTGTAACTCCCCTGTGGTCAGGATCAAGCCCACCAATACAGTGCAAATTTGCCAGGTGTTGGTCCTGACAGGTTCAAGAGCAATAGAAAACACAGTGCAGATATGAGACAGCAAAGGTCTATGTGTCAATGAGGGAAATAGAAAATAAAGCCAAATGCTGAAAAACAGTGTTAGCAAAACTGCAGGTAAACTTCAGGCATCATGGCTCTGCATTGGTTTGTTAAAAAACAAAACAAAACGAACCCAAGAGATGCATTGAAAGACTCCAGTGTATCCACTGTAAGTTATCTAACACATGAGTAAACTGCATTCTAGGCAGAAAATTTGACCTTACCAGAACATATAATCCAGGTTGGTAAGATCTCAAAATATTTACAAGTTTTATTCAACCTGAATCTGCTTGGTACCCATTAACGTCAGATTTGAAACCCAGAAAGTGTATAAGTTCTCTTTTTGTTGGATGTTTAGTGTGAATGTCTATCCAGCATCCTTTTCCTCTATAAAAGAATCCATATTTTCTTTGCGGAGTTATTTCTCCTGATTTTCTGATCATGCTATTGTGGAATATGCCTTACCCGCCTGGCTGTAGGGTGGGCCTGTGACCCACCAATGTATTCCAATTCTTCTGAGCACAGTGACTGGCTAAGTAAAGGCAAGGAATCCTCCTCATTAGCCAAAGGAGACTCAATGTCAGAATATGTATTTGAACATTTTGGAGAGATACATTTGACTTGTATCCCTGAGGTTCCTATTCAAGAAACAGAACCAGGAGGATGGATGGATGGATAGATTTCGAGAAATTGGCCTATGTGGCTGTGGGAAATGATAAATCTAAAATCTATAGAGTAGGGGGCAAACTGGAAACCCTCAGGAATAGGCTGCTGCTTCAGTCTAGAGGAGAATTTCTTCTGTGTCAAGGAAATCTTCCTTTTGTATTTAAGGTCCTTCAACTGCTTAGATGAGGCTCACCCAGATTACTGAAGATAATGTCCTTTAAAATGTCCTTTTGATTTCCTTTTAAGGTCAACTTATTATAGATATTAAACACATCTGCACTGAGCTTGCTTATTAGGTGTCAACTGTTTAGACATTTCCAGACTTCTTCAAAGAAAAGAAAATGGATAGATGCCTTTTTATATAACCATTCAATGACAAGACTTCATGTTATAATTTCAAATCAAATGTAGATACCCTATAGCCAGATTATCTTAAAATCTGTTTTTTAAAAAAATATGGGGTTTCCAGTGACTTGTGTAGAATTCTCTAAAAGGGACTTCCGGTCATCCAAGCATTTTCATACAGGGTGCTGCCTAGAGTATGCCAGCCCCAGCAAATATTATTACTTTTGCAAAATGCTTGTCTATATAAACAAGTTGCATCACCCCAAATCAGCATGTCAGCTCCATTCTTTTAGGTCAGTCTTTCATGAATCTGTGAAAGAAATACTAAGCCCACAAATGAGAACAATTATTTTAATAAGTCAGCTTCCTTAGACTGAGATCCAGCCATGGCATGACCCCGTATTCTACAATCCCTAAGCACATCTGTGCAACTGGTTGACCCTGCAGTGTAGGGGTATGTACAATGAGAGATGTTAGAATGCTCCAAAGGAGAGAAACAGACTGGGGCTCATGTGGGTCCCAGTCAGGGCTCAGGGTACTCTACTCCAGGGCACTGCCAATTCCAGCTAGTCCCAGCCACCAAAGTGTGGACCGGAGTTGAAATTGGAAAATTTTAAGAGAGGAGCTTCAAAGCACCAGTCCCCCTGAAGCAAGGGCCATGCTTACCTAGGTCTAAGGGGAATACTATTCTGATGTCCACATTTTTCTCTTCTGTCATTTCACATGATGATCAGAGCCAGAGCTCATTTCTTTCTTACTTTAATTCTGGTCTCTCCCAGAATAGTAAATCTATTTTTGCGAATTGTGTATTTTTGAAAAGCACCCTCCATCTCCCAACACCACTATCCCTCAACACACACACACACACACACACACACACACACACACACACCCTAAATAGCATTCTTGTTAGAATAACTAAATTCAGAGCTGAATCGAGAGGATTATGTACCGTGCTCATCCTATATTCTCCTCTTACAGTAATTGATATAACATCAGTGAGACTTTGCTGGCAAAATTGATTCAAATCAAACCAGAAAAATTCAGCCTCAAAAACTGAAAATGAGGTAAAAGATGGTAAGCAAAGATAATAATATGTGGCAATGTCTTCAAATTACTCATATTTTAGGCTTTATACAATTTGAAGTTGCAAAAATGTGTTTAACAAGGGTGGACTCTTTTTTAAAGTGTAATGTCTTCATTAATGATCAGAAAGCAGCACAAAGCACAATAATGCCTTTTTCAGTGATGTTAAATTGAAGGCATTAAAAACATTTGGGAAGACATATAAATAATACAAATAGAGCTATCGAGGTTATAAATATGGATAGAAGGGAGAACAAAGATATTTCAGAAACAGTTGTGTCTACAGGAAAATATAATTGAAAACCGAGGAGTCCTCAGATAGATATGGATTCTATGATGTCTCTTCTAGCTAGCGTCCTATGTGATTTGGGGTCAGTGATATATGATATTCCAGGTGGATTGTCACAGGTAATAATGCTGGCATCAGTCAATTAATAAAATTGTAACTTTGAAATTTTTAAAACATTTTCATAATGTGGCCATATAGCAATCTTTATGAAATAAATTTTTCTTTCTCATTGGATTGAGAATATTTTAAGACTGCCACATGCACGACCCCTGGGGGCTCCATGTGTGTGATCTCTTCATAGTCTGTGCCAATCATGCCCCTGGAAGTAAGTAGTGGACAGCCTGTGTGACTTTACACCACTGCCCTGATTTTTATTCCAGGGCACTCCCCAATGTGCAGTGATATTTGCATGATAATACAGTATCTAGAATGTACAAAATGTCCATTGGGTTATGTCAAACAATCATTTACTATGAATGATATAAATATTCAAATACTTAGCATTAAGCAGACCATAATCTGTATGATTTAATGATTTACTGATTATTTTTCTGGATGAATTGAGTAATATAGATATCTCCCATATTATTCCCTGCAGGTTTTATTGCCTTGTAGATTTTTTAAAGGTGATTTCTTATATATTTAATTAGGTTTCACATTTCTGTTAACTTCTAATCAGTTTACAGGATAAAATGCATCCATTGGTTCCTCTGGAAGGAGGAGGTCTCATGGTAAGCCGTGTCAGGTTAATGTCTCTCAGACTCGTTATTGGAGCTGGTGCAAATTCTCCTTGCAGGAGCTACCGAGTTTGTAAATTTGGACAAAACAAAACACCCACTCGTTTTAAGCAAGTATAGAGCATTTATCTCTTCCTATGAGGATTCTTTTATTGTATATCCACTTTTGCATTATTTTTAAACTAGATTTCCAATAATCATTCTTAAGAAACTTCTGTTTTCACATATATTAATACAATTACTAATTAAACATAGAGTATTTTCCTCTGCATTATATTTTTTCTATTCTGATAGAGTCCTGAGGTTAGTTCATGGAGACTTAGATGAAAATATCCCTAGAATCTGGAAACAGAAGGATTTAACTAATGAAATTCACACATTGTGAACAGGCTTGACCAACGGTATTGTCTAGAAGCATATGAGGGAAGCAGCAAGGATTGAACTGCCTGAAGTTTAGAAAATTAATTAGAATTATCTGTTTCTCTCTCTTTTATTTACTCCAAGGGGAAGGAGCCTGCATGAGTGTCTGATTCTACAGCCAGCTGTTTTTGATCCCACAGTGGAGATGGATCCATTAGGTACTCTGTCCAATGCCAATGTCATCAAAATTAAGCCATTTGTTTCTCTTACCAAAGTCTGGGCATATCCTGACTTCTCACATTCCTATTTAGGACAGTGAGAGTGTATACTGACAGATCAATGAGAACATTCTGACTTGCTTAGAGTTTACTTTCTCATTAATTAATGATAATGGCATCAGTGTACTATATCAGTTTGTTATGGTTTTAGTTAATTGACTCATGTCTTTAAGTTCAACCTTCTCTAACTTCTTGGATAAGATGTGGTTTCTGGATTCAATGCTGGAGATCAGACACTTGGCTGCAGGGCTCTGACAGTATAATTGTGCCCCATACTTGTCCCATGCAGGCCATCCAAGAGCCTGCTTGGATAGTCAGTGATCTGTCTGTTTGTTTGTTTCCTTCAAGTATAATTAACATAGTGTTATATATTAGTTTCAGGTATAAATATAACGATTGAACAATTCTTTACACTACTAGGTGTTCATCACAATAAATGTATTCAATCCCCTTCATCTATTTCACCCATACCATACCCACTTCTCCTCTGGCAACCACCAGTTTATTCTCTATATTTGAGTCTGTTTTATTGTTTGTTTTTTTTACTGTGTTCATTTGTCAAAAACTTAAAAATAGAACCACTATATGATATAGTAATTCCACTACTGGGTATTTACCACAAGAAAGCAAAACTCTAATTCAAAAAATGTTTTCTAATTCAAAAAAACACCCCTATGTTTATTGCAGCATAGTTTACAATAGCAAAGATATGGAAGCAACCCAAGTGTCCATCCATAGAGGAGTGGATAAAGAAGATGTGTATGTATGTGTGTGTGTGTGTGAGTGTGTGTGTGTAAGTGTGTATAAAATGGAATGCTACTCAGCCATAAAAAAGAATGAAGTCTTGCCATTCGCAACAATATGATGGGTCTAGAAGGTATCATGCAAATTGAAATAACTCAAAGACAAACACCATATAATTTCACTCATGTGTAGAATTTAAGAAACAAAACAAATGAACAGTAATCTCTCTAATTCCTCTCTGATCCTTCAATCTTACTACAGAAAAAGAAGGTGTGTGTGTGTGTGTGTGTGTGTGTGTGTGTGTGTTGGAAGAGGTCACCCAGGGGACATGGCTACTGGTTGACCACTGGACCTGGGCAGGGGGAGGCTTCTTCCTTCCTCCTTGTGCTTGGAATGCATGTCTTACCCACCATTTCCACACTAGGGGCTGTTTCAAAGCTGTAGCCTTGAGAGAATAAGGTGTTGTTGATCATCTGGACTAAAGTGACTGAATCCAGTTAAGGCCTCTTTATAAACCTCAAGGATTCTCTTGGGGAGGCACAGAAATTTACTTATTTTACAGTCATCCAAGATGAATCTCATATGTAAGTTCTCTTGGTTATTAAGTTTGCCACCTACCAATCTGGAGTGGTCTGTCTCTTTCTTTGATCTCTCCCTGACAGATGGACTATTTTAAAGGAATTAACCCTATGCCTTGGGCAATGGATTGCTAAGGGACAAATAATCATGAATAAGCTCTTGTGGGTTCAGGATACATGTTAAGACATTTTGGTTTCTGTGCAAGAGCCTGAGGCAGTCCTCACTGTTTTCCATGTATTGGTTCTTACCATACTGGCTATTAGCCTTTTACCCTGTGGCTATTGGAAACTGATGCGCTAGCCTGGGTACAAACCCTCATGACTATTCCTCCAGTAGATTGGGTGTATGGGTAAGCTGCTACGGTAGCAGTGGGATGGGATGGTGGGATAACATATTGCCAAGGATGCTGAAATGCCTTTGAAATACAGTGATTTGGTTAATGCAATAATAGTACATCCTGTGTTTTCTAAACAACACTCAAGGAGACTGCTGAAGGAATCTGGGGCCATCCACCAGAGTTCTCAACAGGTAAGGGATTGGCAAATTGGTTATATTGGCTTCTTGCCTCCAAATGAGGGTTCTAAATATGCCTCAGTTTATATGAACACTGTGTCTGGCTCAATCCAAACTTTTTCCTGTTGTGGTGCAAACCAGGCCGCCACTAATAGGGGATTAGAGAAGCTAAGTGTCGTGGACAGATACCCTCATAGCATAGACAGTGATAGGAGTTTACACTTCAAAGCTCATGATGTGCAAGACTAGACAAAAGAACATGACATTGAATGAAGGAAGGTTCCATCTCTATGACCTACAAGTAGCAAGATTAGTAGAAATAAAGAATGAAATATTAAAACGGCAGATTAAATTATTAACAGGAAAAACCACCTTGGCTGAGTGGACTAAAATACTGTCCTAGGCTTCAATACATTTGAATGATCAATTGGTAGGGCCTATAGCTCCATATGCCAGACTGCCGAGACATCCAACACCATTAGGGTG
Organism: Vulpes lagopus; assembly: GCF_018345385.1. NCBI lineage: Eukaryota > Metazoa > Chordata > Mammalia > Carnivora > Canidae > Vulpes > Vulpes lagopus. The sequence goes on from NC_054828.1 coordinate 116,379,741, forward strand.
TAGAAATTGCTGCAAACAGCCCGGGCCCTAGTCTCACTGTGGATCAGTGTGCCATGTTGCTGAGAACACCAAGCCCACTACATACCTGGGAAAAGCATTATCTACTGGAATTTGCAATAAAATATCCCGCCAGGATGGAATTATTTCATGCTCCTGGGTGAGGGTGAACTGCTAGGCCTCCTTTGGGATCTGTTGTCATATTGAAACACACTGTACTTAAAATGGGACAAGCTCCATTAAAAGAAGGGAGAAGGTGGTTGGGGGGCAGTCCTGGTCTGGCATATCCTGCTCCCAGTCCATCTCTTCATGGCTCACAGTGCTGCCTCCCTAGGCCAATGTGTGGTGTGCATGACCAGGACAAATTCCTAAAGCTGCCAATCTCCCTCTTCTTAAGGCCAGGTAAGCATAATCTTTATTCCACTGGTATGATTATTTGGTTGCTATCTTTGTTCCCTCTGCTGGCCTGGAGGACATTATGGTTCACATGGAAGACCTTACTAAATTCACTCAGCAAGGCTTACATGGTAGCTAACAAAGCATATCTTCACTGAACGTTGAAGTGCTCTAATGAGAAAAGCAGTCCTCCAAAATAGGATGGCCTTGGACATTAGTAGTGCCTCCCAAAGAGGCACCTGGGCCATTATCTATACCGAACGTTGTGTGTTCACACCTGATGAGTCTGCTAATGTATCTTTATTAAATCACACGAGGACACAGGTGAATGCCCTGAATGGTCCTACCACCCCCAGCCTAGGGGATTTAATAAGTCAGTGATGTGGATCATGGGGCTCTTGATGGAAAAAAATTGTCACTTATTTTGGGGATCATTATCTTGTGTTCTCTCTTGCATGTGTCTATACTGTTGTTGTGGCATCTGTCTCCAATGCAGCCATATAGCTGGCAAAGGAAGAGCTCCAGGGTAGTGGAAACCCTTGCTGATGCTCAAGGCACGTTTTGGAGGGGGCAGGGCCTTTAAGATTGTAAGAGCAGGTCAGGAGGTGTGGAGGGTTGGAGGAGGGCATTGAGAGGATATGACCTCCATTTGACCTGCAAGCTGGATCCAGCTAATTGGAGGTTCCTTTCACCTGTCCTTGGAATCTACCTTCCACCCACCACTCTCACATGATAAGCCAGTGTCAAGATAGTGGCCTTGAGAGAGTGAGGTGTTGTTAAGGTGATAGGGGTGGGATATAAGATGAAACCCAGTTAAGGTCACTATATAAACTTCCAAAATTCTGGTGGGTAGGAGCTTGTCCTGTGGCACCCGAAAAGCCTGATAGGTAAGTTCACTTGTTTATTAAATCTTCCACCTACCAATCTGGAGTGGCCTGTCTTTGTCTTCAATCTCTCCTTGCCCCTCCCTGTACACGGGCTAGTCTGCAAACTGACTGTGAGTGTGTGTGTGTCTTTGGTAGGGGGAAAAACCCCCATTCCTTTCCAACTGAGTCTTCAACCTATTTGAGATAGGATAGTGTTTATTATTAAAAGTAGGTGTTTTTTTTTTCCCAGCAAATTTTGATTCAACATGTTTATATTGATAAAGTTATTTAGTAACAGATTCCAAAATATTTGCATAGCTATTTAATAAAAAAAGGTCTTATTGTGCTGACTGTGATTCTGTACTTCACAACAATCTCTGTGTAATTCTGGAATTACTTTATGAGCTCTTTCAGACATGATGGATTGGCTATTGTGGAGGAATGGCATATGGTACCGGCGAATTATCCTTCTTTTACACTCACTGCATTTATAAAACCTGTTCAATACAGCTCAATCTCTTAATACATCTCCCTCTCTCTCTCATCTATATACATACACACATACATATATGTATAAACTTTTTATTGAAAAATCAGATACATGAAGGGTAATGCACCAAATTTACAGCTCAAAGACTTTATAAAAGCTAAAGCTCATAGAACCACCACCTGCATCAAAAAACAAAATACTGCTGGCAACCTGGAGGCTTTCCATGTGCTCATCTACCCTCGCCAAAGTTAATCACTATCTTAATTTATATCACATTGATTTTGGCCATTTTTGAAATTTATAGAAATGGAGTCATCCAGTATGTGTTATTTTGTAACTGTGTTCCTGCTCTCAGCATTTTGTTCTTGAAATTCATTCATGTTGTTGCACACTGCAATTGTTTATTCTTATCATGTACTTTCCAATTTTGTGAATCTACTACAATATATCTATTCTGTTGATGAACATGGGGGTTGTTTTCCATATTTAACTATTAGGAATAGTGCTGGAGTGTCTGGTGTACATCTGTTAGGGCCTGAAAGGGCACATTTTGGTTGGGTGTCTACCTCAGAATGGAATTGATGTATCCTAGGATAAAATTGTACTAAGCTTTATGAGAAAGTATCGAAGATTGCTACAGTGGCTTACAAATTTACATTCCCACTAGATTGAATGAGAGTTTTAGTTGCTTCATATCCTCATCCTCTGTAGCACTAGATTATTTTCAGGTTTTTGAAACTCTAGCCATTATGATTTTTGCCTAAAGGTATTGAATCCTGCTATTATTTTGTAGTTATCTAATGGTTAATGAAGTTAAACACCTTCTCACATGTCTATTGGACCATTTAGATTGTGTAAATGTGTGTGTATGTGTGTGTGTGTATGTGTATGTGTGAAATACCCATTTGGGGCTTTTGCCCACATTTCTGTTGTGTTGGGTGTCTTTCATTTTATTGACTTGTAGAAATTCTTCATATATTCTGGAGTCCTTTATTGAATATCTGCATTGCAAATAGTTTTTCTCAATCCATGGTTTGTGCCTTTTAATGAAGAGATGTTTCTGATTTTACAGTAGTCAAATCCTTTCTTCTAAGGGTTAGTGCTTTTTGTTTCCTATTGAAAGAGTTTGCTTTGTAAATGGTGGCATTTGAAACATTTTATTTCTATGTAGTTGTTTTGTTTTATAGAAAGATAATTAGTTTTTATATAATAACTTAAAAAGCGAACTTGTCAAATTCAACTCTTTTAATAGTTTGACTAGATTATTTTAGATTTCTTTATGTACTCTCTGTCATTTTCAAATTAATGATTGTTTTTATAACTTTCTCTCCAAACCTCACATTTTTTATATATTCTTGCCCCATTGCACTAGACAAAACCTCCAGCATGCTATTGACTAGAAATGGATATGGCTGACTTCCTTGGTCTATTCCTAATTTTAGAGTAAAACATTTAGGCTTCTTGCTCTAGGCTTTTTTTTTTCCCCCCCACATATATGTGTAGATGTAAGGCAGGGGTGGAGACAATGGCAGAGGGAGAGGCAGAGAGAGAATCTTACGCAAGCTGTATGCCCAGTCTGGACCAGGCCACTGGGCTAGATCTTATGACCCTGAGATCATGACCTGAGCCGAAATCAAAAGTCACTTACCTGACTGAGCCACCCAGGTGTCTCACTCCAGGTCTTTTTACAGTTACTAGTATATAACACCAAATTTTGTCCTTCATTCTTACTTGCTATCATTTTTTTTCCAGTTGTATTGAGATACAATTGATATATAATATTTCATTAATTTAAGGTATACAATATCATGATTGAATATATATATATTGCAAAATGCTGATCACAATTAAGTCGAGATAATATCTATCATTTCACCTACTTAATTTTTTTTTGTGATGAGAACTTTTTCTTTTAATTTTTATTTATTCATAAGAGACACAGAGGGAGAGGCAGAGACATAGGCAGAAGGAGAAGCAGGCTCTCTCCAGGGAGCCTGATGTGGGACTCGATCCCAGGACCCCAGGATCACAACCTGAGCCAAAAGCAGGTACTCAACCACTGAGCCACCCAGGTGCCCCCATGATAAGAACTTTTAAGATCTGTTATTTGAGCAACCTTCAAATATACAAGATAGTGTTGTTAACTATAGTCACCATGCTATATATTACATATCTGAGATTTATTTACTATATGTAGAAAAGAATATAATATTTTTGTAGCTGATATATATATGTATATAATATCTTATTACATCTTCTTTATCCATTCATCTATTGACAGGTACTTAGGTTGTTTCTATACCCTGGCTGTTGTGAATAATGCTGCAATGAACATGTCCGTATATCAGTTTGATTTTCTGTTTTCATTTCCTTTGGGTATATATCCAGAATTGCTATATCATATGTTAGATCTTTTTCTAGCATTTTGAGGAAGTTTTCTTTTTGTTTATGTCAACTTTGCTTCTTTTATTTTCAGCCATTTTATTTTTATATTTGTGTGTTTTGTAAACTAGTTAAGTTTTATTTTATTAATTTTGACAAACTTTGTCTTTCAATCAAACATTTAAAAAATTACCTTTAATGTGTTAATATATTTTAGTGATTTTGGTTTATATATTCCAACTTACTATTTACTTTCTATTTTTACAACTCATTTCATATTCCTTTTTTCTTCCTTCCTGATTTCTTGAACTCTCTTGGATTAGTCACTCTAAAAACGTACTTATTCTAATTTTTCTGTGGTCTTTATTATTCTCTTAAGCGTGTCCTTTTGGAAACCAATATGCATTCTTGGTTTATTGCCTTAGTCAATTCAAGCTGCTTTCACAAAGTACCATAGATTGGATGGCTTTTAAACAAAGAAATTTATTTCTTACAGTTCTGAAGGTTGGAAGTCTGAGATCAGTGTACCAACATGGTCAGTTATGGTGAGAGCCCTCTTCTGGGCCCTTGAGACCTATTAATTCCTCAAAACTCTACCTCTTAATACCATCACATTGGGAGTTAGTATTTCAACATAGGACCTTGCAGGAGAACAAAAACACTCAGTGTGATATCATATTTTACCATTTCCCAGATATATCAAAGCAAACTTTATGAAATAGTCACAATAATTATAGAGATTATACATGAATGGACATGCTCAAATTGTAGTCTGGCAAGGAACTTGTTCAAGTTCTTTCCTGAAAAAAAAAATTTTTGAGCACCTACTCTGTATTATCCACTATGCTAGTGGTATAAAATGAATCAATTTTCCAATATTTCTTTGGTTCTTTCATGTTTTGGGCATTGGTGCTAAAGATACCAAGATAAGGAAAACTTGACATGATCCCTTTGCCTCACACCCATAATATAAAGTCTAGTGAGAAGTGGACAAAAGTATAATAAAAAAGTATGTAAATGCTTTTAGTAATGAAAGAAATACCAATAATATATTAGATGTTATTATATCCACTTTACTGATAAGGATACTGAAAAAAGATAGGTTTGAATGTTTTGCCAAAAGTCACATGGCTGGGAAATAGCATAGAAAAAGAGCTTTGGGAATGGAAGGGAGTTAAGCCACTCATTCTACCTAGAATAACTGGGGAAAGCTTCATGAGGGAGGAAGTCATCAGAACTTGGCAGACATGGTTGGGCTGGCATTCAGGGAACATAGTCTGTGAAATGTCACCACTGCGCACGTGTGGGCATGTGTGTGACAGTAAGGCAAGTTCAGAGAAAGATGAAGAGTCTGGTATGTTGGGATCTTGGGGTTTTAAAGGCAAGTTGTTGAAAAAAAAAAAAAAGGTTTTTGAAGAAAAAAAAAATACAGTATTTAAACTATTCCGATCAGCATTGGTAATCTGTCTCTCCTACCTTCTGTTAGTCATAATACCTGATACTTCCAGAGGACTTATTGTGTGCCAGGGAGTGCAGTAAGCACTTTTCATGTTTTAAGTCATTTTAGACCAGAAGAAATCTTATTAAGTATAAACTAGAAAAGAAGCAACAGCTGAGGTGCAGAGAGGATGAGTAACTTAGTCAAGATCACACCTCTAATTGGTGGAGGTATTAAGATTGGATGTAGCTTTGCTCTTCATTTCTATGCATACCAAGTCTGTGTTCTCTGTCTCTTACAGTCTGGCATTGTTAGGTACATTATACAAATAGATATATATTATTATACATATGTAATATTTTAATATACTTAATTTTAGGTAAACCATATACTATATTAGGTATATACTACATATTAAAATAATCAGCGTTTTTAGGTATATAATATACGTGAAAAAATAATCAGCATTAATAAGTATATTATATACCACCCAGCTGAAATGTAGACACCTCAGGGATAGAGACTCTTGTCTATACTGCACTGTCATCCTTTCAGTGATTTTTAGAGAGCTAGGTCATTACGTAGTTGGTACTTGTGGAATCTTTGAAGGATCATATATTGAAGAATGGTAGATGTCTGATACATTGGCAAATTACAATGTGTCTACACACATATACATTATGATTTGTATATATTTTTAATATTAATATAATACTAAAATATTAGCTAAATTAATATTAATTGTATATATATTGAATATATATTTAATATTATTATATACTTTATATTTACATATTAAAATGGATATATAATTAGGATTGGTTTTGTATATAATACATATATACATATATATATATATAAAACCAATCCTAAATATATGTTCATTTTCCTTTGATTAGTGTCTTATATCATTAAGAAATGAGTAAAGATTTCAGATTAATTGATTCTCAGTAAAGAACTTACTTTCTAAGGTCTGGTAGAAATTATAACAATAAACTAAAAATAGAAAATCCTAATTTATGAATATTTAAGAAACATATTTATTTTGTATTGATATATAACCTAATTGTCCCCCCAAATAATTTTACTATGGCTTAGAACATATGTAGTATATGCTATATATATGATATATGGTGTAGTGTGTAAATATGTGTGTGTGTACAATAACCATAGGTCCTATTTTGTACTCGAACCCAAGCTTGACTTTGCCTAAGTGCTGGATTGAGTGAGGGTAAGGGTTTTTGGTTTCCAGCTTTTCAGGAATAAAGTCACCTCCCTGATTGTCAGGGTCTCCCACAATGCTGCCTTATTGTCTTATCTGGTCTTGCTCTTTCCCCACACAGGCAGGGATTTTTGCCCTCTACTTCACACCTCAACCAACCAATATTAGACACAGTAGTGTGCCAGGGAACACTAGCTGGCCAACCATTTTCACCATGAAGTAGACAGGGAGCTAAGAGACCTGGGTCAATACTTTGTTTTGTGACCCAGAACAAATGAAATTTCTTCTGCATGGGTCTTACTTTTCTTGTCTGTAGAAGGAGGAGTTTATACCAAATGTCTTTTAACATTTAAGTTTTTCTGAGAAGGGAAATGAGTACTGTGAATTAATTTCTTGTTAAAAAAACAATTTTGCCTTTATAAATCAGACACATTATAAATATTAACAGTAAGACACATCTGGGTGGTGTTGGAGACAGTTCTCCATGGGTATAGGACCCTGGTGGGCATGGTTGAGATTTGCCATTGGCCTCATCCTGGTGCCTGGAGTCCTCCGGATGTAGCCTTAATTATATGCTGTGTGAGTTAAATTGAAGGATTTGGCTCCTAGTTCTGTCAGTCAGATTATTCAGAGTGGTTGGCAGTAGCATATTCATGGAAAATTCACATGTGCTAAGATGGTATAGAAAAGAGGGCTGGATGTTAGAGGAGATATTTCTCTGGGTCTTTCTCATGTTTCTTCTGCATGTCTTATAAGAGAAGAATGATGTTGTCTGTAGTTTTGGACCAAATGTTCAAGAATATACAGCAGAAGCATGGAAGGTGGAAATAATGCTTCCCTCCAGAGCACAGGGCAGGCATGCGTACTGCCCAGGACAGAAGGCTTAGGTTTCCTGTGACATGACCTGTAGTGCATGCAGGTCTCATTTGGCTTCCTAAGGAATAGGAGCTTAGATAGCTAGTGCACACACACACACACACACACACACACACACACACACACTGCTGATCCTCTGGCTACTGTTACTGCTCTGAATAATAAATTGTCTCTCATCTCTGAATCAAGAGTTTTGTGCCAGCATCCATGAGACTGTTGCAAACTGACTTGCTAGCTTGGAGCAGGATAACATGTTAGACCCTTTACAGTTCTTGAGAAATAGAATTTTAGAATTTCTTTCTACGTCCCTTTTGATCTGTCTTTCCCCATTCCTTTCTGGAACTGAGACCCACAAAAAATTTGTATAACAGGGCCAAGGTATCACAACTAATTGGTAACAAACCAGAGACTAGTCGAGATTTAATGACCCTTTCGTCCTGGACTTCTTTCACTAAAATGTTTTAAATCTAAGCAGGTACTGAAAACACCCATGCTGTGTAACAGTTAAAACTTTTAATAATTTCTGTGCATCTTACCTGCTGGTTAAAAGTCTCTAGAACTGTGCAATTAATTAAATGTGAATTTAATAGATACTTTGGTAAGGTACATATATATTTAAAGAAAAACACTTCTAAAGAAAAAGATGAAACAGTGCACTAAACCCACTCATGATCTAAGTAAAAAAGCAACGTCTTGGTTAAAACAGAGCTTGTGTTACAGTACGGAAGTGAAGTGACAAATGGCACAGCTAAATCTTTGCTAGCGTTCATTTGTTCTTTTGGCAATTTTGCACAGACTTGATAAGTGGTTAGTAAAATGTTTATGCATCCAGTATGAATAATCTCAAGGCTTCTTATAGAATTTCCCTAAGTTTTGTGCTGTTAAGAGGCTTCAGTTTCTGATTGAAGTCAGAAACGTATCTGCTTATAACTAGTAAGAGAATCAATTAAGAAGTTAAGCGGACTAGAAACATCTATTGTAGTATCTGAGACTGGATAGTAAGTGACACACTCTTATCAGAATAGAAATGACACCAGAGATAAGAGACTGGGTCCACCACCTCTCTACCCACTCCCCATTCTCACATACACCCGGTGGGTGTAAATGAGAGTCTTTATTTTTTTTTTTGTATTTTCCCTGTGTATGGGTTTTCCCCCTCAAAGAGTCTTCGTTCACTCATGTGACAGTTTTGCAGTAAAAGGAAGATCTTCTTAACACCCGCCCATTTCATTCTCCCAAACCCCAAAACAAATTTCACTCTTCAGGTTTGCGGATACCTGACATTCTGCCTTTTATGGTTTATGCAAATATGCGCATTGTCTCTATAAAATCCAAATGCATATTCTTATCCCCCAGGAAAATTTCAGTTTCTCCATCTGCAGTTGTTCCAAGTTTATTGTTTTTTAATCAACTGTATTTGAATAACTGTCTGTTTCTAATTTGATAACATACACATTTACATGATGTTACAGTTAAAGGATTTCCTTTGTTTTAAATTAATTTGGGGGTGCTGAGCTCACTAGTGCCCTTGGTCCTTGGGTTCATTGCTGGCACTGGGGCCAAGCCATCATGGTGAATTACTTCAGATGGCATATGACCAGTGGATTCATAGACTCTCCCCTGTGGGATTTGTCTTTGGATGTTATCTAGCAAGAAAAAATGATGAAAAGCTAATTGCCTTCTGGAAAAGAGTATGTTACTTTAAGGGGAATTGAAACCCAGTGATGACGTTTACTGTAAAGACTGTGAATTACAGAATATTCACATTTTGTAAATTATGAGAGAAATAAAAATATGTTAATTGTTTTTAAAAAGATTAATTAAATGAATATTAACTCATTTTGGACTATTGCCCAATAAGGATTTAGGATCTTAGAGTTCTCTTTCTCTGTCTCTATGTGTGTACACACACACACACACACACACACACACACACACACACACACACACCTTTCCTCCCTCACCCCTTACAATCTGGAAATTGCCCCTCCCCGACCTAGTAGAGGTCTGGACACTTATTTTCTGGAGAGATTAAACCAAAAGAAGGTGATTGAGGTACCAAACACATGTGAAAGTAGAGAGCCAACACAAAGATAAGGGAATTAAGTAAAAGCCTACACTACACCAAATAATGAGGCCCATGCGGGGTGGTTATTCTACCTCCCATATTTTATTGGAATTTGGGAATTTCCAGTAATGGAAAGGTCAGCTGGTAATATTTACTTTTTTAACAAAAAGCTTTTATTTATTTATTTGAGAGAGAGAGAGAGAGAGAGAGAGAGAGAGAGAGAGACAGCGTGAGCAGAGGGGAGGTGGAGAAGCAGGCTCCTTGAAGGGAGCCCAGAGCCAGTTGTCAGGGGCTCAACCCCAGAATCCTGGGGTCATAATCTGAGCCCAAGGCAGATGCTTAACTGACTGAGCCACTCAGGCTCCCAACTGGTAGTATTTACTAATAAAACTTATGATCAGACTGAACTGATACTTGTTAAAACCACCATCTACTGGAAAAAATACTTACTGGTTTTATGCTAGATTATTAGATTAGAATATTTAAAAATATTTAATAATATGTCAATTGGGGACATATGGAAATGAAAAAAGGGTTTGTCATTGAGAAAGACTTAGCCTGATTAAAGGTAGGAAATATGCTCTAGCTACATACTTATGGAGTGCTCTTTATGTGTTTGTTTGATCTACAATAGTTAGAAGAACATATATATCCTAGATAAATTGGACTCTGGAGCCAGACTGGCTAAACTCAACTCTTTGCTCCAACATTTATTTGCCAATTTATCTCTCACTAATTTTCCCTGATAGGAATTGGGGGCTCAGGGGGCTAAGAATAGCATCTGTCTCAGAGGATTGCTATAATTATTTAAAATAAAATATATAAAGCACTTGGGATAGTTCCTGGTACAGAAAAATACTTAGTAGAAATTGACTATGTTTCTATTAATGAATATACAAAGAATTATTAAGACACAGTGGATTCTGAAATGCATATCTGGTCACTTTAAGAATTTATTGAAAACCACAACGAATGTGTTAGCTATTGGAATATTTTCTCTTTTATCCCTGTCTGGATTCATCTTCCCAGATCTGATGACTGTCTCATCATAATTGATGCTTTCTCTTCTTATTTGAGGCCTAGGATGTATTAAAATGTCTGTTTCTTATTTCAGGACTCTATGAATAAACCTTAGTTTATGTGTGTTTTCTCAGCATATGAGAGGCAGTGATGTTGGTTAAACACATAGCCTTTGGAGTTAGGTGACCTAGATTTAACCTCTTATAAGCTCTATGACCATGGACATATTCTTTAAGCCTTTGAATCTAGTCTTCTGACCTGTGAAATGGAATTATAATAGTACCTAATTCATACTTTTGATGAGAAGATTAAATAAAATGGTACATTTAAAGCCCTCTGCCCAGAACTACCTAGTCCAGCCAGCTGAGAAAATGACCTTGGTCAGCCTTAAGAGACCAATTTGGTATATACTGATTACCAGATGATTAATGCTTCTTTGGGAGGGGACAGAGATATTGACAGAAAATTTAATATTTAAATTGTAACTTTGTGGAAAAGTAAGTCTTTTACCAGACAAAAGAGGGGAAGGGAGGTTAAAAATTCTTGGAAATTGCAGGTGCCAAGAGATAATAAAAAAGCGTGGATTTAATTGTCCATTGTGGCAGGAGGCTGGGTACAGGCTAATGCTTCAAATAGCATCTGGGTTCAAGGGGGAGCCAAAGGAGCAGAGAATATATCTTCTTTGTGTGTTTGCCAATTAGAGTACTTATGTTTCTAACAAAAATAGTGAGTATTATGAGAAGAAAGAATAAATACTATTATCTGCCTTTTCTTTTTAGGGAATTGCTTACCTGATACAATGATACTGGAATGAGATCTGTTTGGAAGCTAAAGCTTGATTTGTTTGGGGAATGTAGATAGATTTTTCAGTCAAGGCAGAAATCATGACCACATTTATGTTTGTTATCAGTAAGAATGAAGCAAAGATTGTAGCTTTAGTAGTGTTTTTCTTTGTCATTATTTTCTTTGCTCCTGGAAGCCCCAGCCTCAGGGCTGTCTGACATGCAGGATTCCCTCCTTTCCCTGAAAAGGTCTCATTGTCCTAGATGATTTTCTTGAGACTTCATCTTTTCTCTTTCAAAACTCTACTGAAGGTTATACTCTCAGCTAGCTGTCACAAAGGAGAAGATCTAATAAATTATTTTGCCATAAAATATGAGTGATCAATAACTTCAAAGCTATGACCACAAGTCTCCGCCCCCACGCAAGCATAGCAGATCTTATATTTTATTCATAGCCTTAATTAATGATATTATTAATGATAATATGACAGATGAGTTCCATATTGCAAGGGGAATCTCTAGAGATAGTCCACCTGGGCCAATTTTGCCACTGTTCTGAGAAAGGGAGCCCAGCCTGCAGTTATAATGTCGCTTCCCTGCCAGGAGCACTGTCACAGAATCTCTCGTTTGTAGAATTTCAAGGACCAAAATGAAAGTCTAGCTACCCTCTCTCAGTTCTCAAAGCACTAATTGCATTATTTTGTTCAGAAATGGTGTTCAAACAAGCATAAGAGCTAAATATTTGGACATCAGTGAACAATTCTCTTTTGCTTTGAGTACTGGTCAGCCCTGTAGACAGCAGCTTCTGAGCACCAATGGGATGAAAAGATTTCTGTTGCACAAATGAAGCATTTATCATTTTCAAGGCACTCTATTTTAAATGGTTATTGATATAAGCCAATTTTCCTTGAAAGATATAAAACCCAAGAAATCTAGGGGTAGTTTGTGCATGATTCTCAGATTGTTGCATAAATCATGAACTGTCTGGCACTATTTCTTTACAACAGTAACTGAATTTTACTATTGACAATGGATACCTGCCTGCTTCTTTTAAGCCATTCTAATTTTGGCTTTTTTTCACAGGGTATCGATAATTAATTGCATCAACTCTACTGTTTTAATAAAACTGGTCATCCACAAAGCAAATATGTATTGCTTAATTTTCAGTTTGAGAGTTGATAACCACTGAAAATTAATCATCCATAGAAAGGGAACGGAGCAGCACTTCTAATCTCTGGAAAGATTGCCAGTCTATTAGAGTTATGTGCTATAATCAATTCACTTATAACTGTATAATTTATAAGCTCCAAATTAGATCAGCTATCTATTAGACCTAATAAAAATGGAAATGTATTAATCAGATTAGAAAAATATAAAAGAAAATTAGCAAGGAATCGGATGTGATACTCCTCGAAGAAAGAATAATGACAACTTTTGATGTGAAACTGAGTGGGTTAAACTGGCTTGCTTACCCTGTGTACAGCAATGTGCTTTTATTGATCTCTATCGTTGGTATACAAAACTGTAAAAGAAGGCCCTTCTTGGGAATTATATGGAAGCCAATACGTATGAACAAAAGTTCTTTACATCCTCTGTTACTTCCAAGAAGAAATAACATTTATCAAGCACTTATTACATGCCAGGTGTGGGACTAGGCCTAGCAGACACAGGCATGCACTTTCAGATTAATATTCTTGTTGAGCTCATTTTCTAAGTTATAGACCTCATTAACTATTTTTTGGTTTCTAGATCCAGGTCAAAGAAACACTGATTAAGTTTGTACTAATGTTTCAAAACCATGAATCTTTTGCATTTGGTAATGTTTTAGTACTAATTACAAAATCTAGTTTCACTTTTATGCCAGGTTCCTTCCTTTCCTCATTTTGCTCCTCTACTCAGCAGCTTAAATTGGGCCAGGCTCACACTGAATCAACAGAAGTAACAACCACTTGGGCCAAGAGCCATAGACTAACAGTAACAGTGAGAAAAGTGAACTGTAGAAATGAAATCACTTCCATAAAAATATTCTGTTAAGAATAAGATTTTCATGGCTTTTAAACATCCCTAGTTTTCTTCCAAGTGAAAGAGTTTCCAACTTGAAAGAAACTGAAACAAACAAGTAACATAATGCCTCTGATATGTTAAGTCACCCTTACTTATACATTAGAAACTTTATAGCACTTAGGGTAATAAAAGCACTCAGAAGAGTTTTCATTAGTCACCTACCTGTTGGTTTTGCTTTTAAAATGTGGATATTCTTCTCCATCTACCTCCAGAAGATACTGAGCACATGCCTGCAAAATATCAGTTATGTATGTACGTATGTAACATCTGTATCACCCAGTTATCATGGAGTGAATTTGCATGTGACTGAGAGATATATAACACACTATGTTAACTAACTGGAATTAAAATAAAAACTTGAAAAAAAGTAAATTTGGTGTACAATATAGTGACTCAACACTTCCATACATCACCCTGTGCACTTCACGGCAAGTATACTACTTCATCCCTGTCATCACCTGTTTACATCCCTCACCTGATTCCCCTCTGGTACCCATCAGTTTGTTCTCTGTAGTTAAATCTGGTTTCTGCTTTGTCTTTCTCTCTCACTGCGTCTCTTTTTATCCCCCTTGCTTGTTTGTTTGTTTTTTAAATTCCACTTACGAATGAAATCATATGTATGGTATTTGTATACCACTAGTTTTAAATCTATGCTGCAAAGAAGTAATGAACACCAGGACTTCAGCTTTCCCTGACTACTCTGTCAGTATACAACATTCCTTTTTACATTTTTTTTCTTTATGTTTGTTTATCTAGTGTTATGAATTTTCTCAATATTGTAGTATAGTATCCAGTAATTTCATCCATTTATGTGGAGTACATGTATACATTTATATGAAACTCATTCTACATTATCTATTTTAAAATAGTTTTTTTAAATTTTGATCATGTTTTATTTGCAGTCACTTTAATTTGGAAATATTTTTGAAAGAATTCAGAATAACAATATATCTCTGGGTTTATCCTAGGTATTTAAAACTCAATAAATTTCTCTTAAACCATCAATTTCCAGAAAAATAGAAAAGCAGAAGACTCTTCCCAAATCAATTTTTGAGGTCAGTATCATCCTGAAAACATAAACTGATAAAGGCAGTATAAGAAAAAAAATAGAATAACATGCCTCATGAAAACACAAGCAAAAATCCTCAACAAAATATTAGCAAATCAAATCCAGCAATATATGAACATAAGGCAGTGACCAAATGGAGCTTATCTGTTAATTCAAGGTTGATACAACATTTGAAAGTCAATCAATGATATTTACCATTTCAACAAATTAAAAAAAAAAAACCTCATATGATCATTCTTGATAGATGCAGAAAGAGCACTTGAAAACTAAAAGCATCCACTTATAATAAAACTTTCAGCAAACTAGAAACAGAAAGAAACTCCTTCAACCTGATAAAGGAATCTACAAAACCCCCTATCTAACCACTCACTTAAGCAGTCAAAAATGAATGCTCTACTCCTAGGAGGGAAAAGGCCAAGGATGTCTGCTCTCACCAGTTCTAATCAACATCATGCTGGATGTACTGGCCAGTGTAAAAAGACAGGAAGCATAAATAAAAGGCATCCAGATTGTAAAAGGAGTAATGAAATTCTACTTATAAGTGATATGATTGCTTACACTGAAAATTCTGAAGATTCTACAAAAAAGCTATTAGAACTAATGGCTGACTTGAGCAAGGTTTCTGACTACAAAAGTAATATTAAAAGAACAAATTATATTTTTATATATTTGTAATAAACACCTTAAAATAGAAATTAAGCAATTGAAAAAGAAAGAAGTCAAAGAAATATGAATATATGGGTAACTATATCTTGTTGATGGTTTGGAAGATTCAATATTGCTAAAGATTCAATTCTCCACAATATATAGATTCAATATAATCCTATAAAAATTCCAGTAGGATATTTTAAGAGGTATTTTAAGAATTGACAAAAGATACTTTAAGTATTGACAAACTAACTCTAAAATGAAATTTGTGTACACAGAAATGCAACAGAGAATATTGAAAATAACTTTGGAAAAGAGAAAAACGTTGAAGGAATCACACTCCCAAATTTTAATATTTGCTATAGATAATATGGTATTGGTGATAAGTTAGACACATAAATCATTGATATAGAATAAAGGGTCCAGAGACAGATCTACATGTATATATGAACAACTAGCTTCTGGGATTAATTGAAGGCAATTCAATGCAGAAATAGCAGTGTTTTACATAAATGTTCAGGAACTGTTGACATCTATAAGCAAAAAATTAATCCTGACACTGTCACACCAAGTATATAAATTAACACAAAATACATTCTAGCCTTATGTAATACCCAAATTATAAAATGTCTAGAAGAAATAGGAAGAGAATCTTTGTAAACTTGGGTTAGACACAAGTTGCTTATGTATGACACACACACAAAAAAACATAAGAAATAGGCTTCATTTAAAATTAAAACAAAGGAGCCTCGGTGTCCATCGAAAGATGAATGGATAAAGAAGATGTGGTTTATGTATACAATGGAATATTCTTCAGCCATTAGAAACGACAAATACCCACCATTTGCTTGGAGGTGGATGGAACTGGAGGGTATTATGCTGAGTGAAATAAGTCAATCGGAGAAGGGCAAACATTGTATGTTCTCATTCATTTGGGGAATATAAATAATAGTGAAAGGGAATATAAGGGAAGGGAGAAGAAATGTGTGGGATATATCAGAAAGGGAGACAGAACATAAAGACTCCTAACTCTGGGAAACGAACTAGGGGTGGTGGAAGGGGAGGAGGGCGGGGGGTGGGGGTGAATGGGTGACGGGCACGGAGGGGGGCTCTTGACGGGATGAGCACTGGGTGTTATTCTATATGTTGGCAAATTGAGCACCAATAAAAAATAAATTTATTTAAAAAATTTCCGTTCTTTAAAAGATAGTATTAGGAAAATGGAAAGACAAGTTATTGATTGGGAAAATATTTGCCAAACTCACATCTGCTAAATGATTTCTATCCAGAATTTACAAAAAATATTCAATACTCAATAATAAGATGAGACGCAATTCAATAAAACATCATCAGGGTGCCTTGGTGGCTCAGCTGTTGGGTGCCTGCCTTCGGCTCAGGTCGTGATCCTGGGATCAGGGATCGAGTCCTGTATCAGGCTCCCTGTGAAGAGCCTGCTTTTCCCTCTACCTATGTCTCTGCCTCTCTCTCTGTCTGTGTGTCTTATGAATAAATAAATAATTAAAAATTAAAACATAATGGACAAGGTATTTGAATGGGCACTGAACCAAAGATTAATATACAATTGTCAATACGAGATGCTTAATACAAATACTGAATATTATTTGTCAGTTGGGAAATGCATATTAAACCAAAATGAGATATCCCACTACATTTTGATTAAAACGTCCAGGAAGATGAGAAAGAAAACAGAATCCCACCTGATATCCAATAGCCATACAATCCAGTAATCCCACTCCTAAGTATTTACCCAAGATAAATTAAAACTTATGTTCAGACACATATACATATATATATTTGGTGGCCTTACTCATAATCAACTTAACCTGTAAATCACACAAATCTTCATTTGTCAGATGGATAAACACACTGTGATATGTCCATACAAATGAATAATACTGCAACAAGAAGGATAAATCTCAAATGAACTATGCTAGGTGCATAGTGCACTATACTACATATTTTATTATTCTGTTGTGATATTCTGCAAACCAGTGAGTGTGCATGTGAGACTCAGAGAGGAAGGGAAGAGATGCCTACATCCTATAGAATTTTCTTGGCCAGTGGACTTGCTCCATATCCTGATTTCAGTGGAGAATCTAGGAGTATGCATTTACCAAAACTCAGAACTGTATGCTTTAATTATGTCTCACTAAAATGAAATACATGATAGAACTTAAATCAGGATAAATAAACTTAAATGATAATGAGTTCCAAAAGCAGGTCATATATTTTGATTTTTTTAAAGAAAATAATAGATTTAAAATGCATTTATTAGAGATTAAATGTGCAGTACTTTTTTAAAAGATTTTATTTATTTTTTCATGAGAGACACAGAGAGAGAGAGAGGTAGAGACACAGGCAGAGGGAGAAGCAGGCTCCATGCAAGGAGCTCAACGTGGGACTCGATCCGGGGTCTCCAGGAGCACACCCTACAGCACTAAACCACTGCACCACCAGGGCTGCCCAATGCACAGTATTTTTACAACAAGATGGGTTATTCAGATTTCAGAAAAACTCCTCTTTTTTGTTAGAGTTTAGCAGCAAGATGTCAAGGTTTAACTTATTTCACGTTTGTCCCGTCTCACATTGAACACTACTTTTAAATACTCTGGAGTACCACATAGACACAAAACTGTTTCCTCTCTTCCATTTACTCCTCATACTACTTTAACGAGCTTCCACTATTCCATTTCCCTTAGCACTGCTCTCACTTTTACCTTGGACCTCTCAGATGTTTAATACAATGGGATCATTTCACAAGTTTCATCATAAGATACCTCAAGGCCTTCAGTACTATGGACCTTTTTATCCTACACAGGAAAGCATTTTTCATTTCTTGAGTTTTCCCATATCCTCTACTGATTCCTATTCAAACTCTTTGGCTACTCCTCTATTCTTTCAATGGCTTCTTTTCCTTTGTGGATTAAATTAAATTTTGCTATTCTCCATTCTTACTCTCTTTTCAATGGATGCATTCATTCTTCGTGGATAAGCTCATTTCCTCCCATGCTTTAAACAACTCTCAGTATACTTCTGACTCCACAAGCCATGGTTGCACCCCAATAGCAGTATGTTGAGTTGCAGACTTGCATTACTTTCAACTGTCTCATCTCCATCATCCTCAGCTCAGTGAATGGCTGCATTTTCTCTTCACTCAAAGATGTCATCTCTGCAAACATGTTCATCAGTGTTTCTAAATCTCTAATAGTATTCCAAAAGTCTTCTGTTATCCTTCAAATTAAGGATGATCAAGTTAGACATTTGGCCACATATTTTGAAGGATGGATCCTTGGGATTCACAATGTAATTTAATCAGTGTTGTGTCCAATAATTGAGCCAGAGGAAAAGGGTCCATGTATACTTCAAATAAGATCTTGATCTCCTTTTCTCTTTCTTTTTTTCATTCTCTCTTCTGGTATTTTTTATTTCCCTTGGCCAGTAAAGTGACCTGGATATGCCTCCTCTTGGTTGGAAGTTACCACCATATTAGATAATCTGGGATATCTGGGATTTCATAAATTTAGACATTAGGAACCTTTTATACTCTTACTTTGGCTCTTATATTCTTTTTCTTTGTCTTTTTCTCTGGATTTCTTAATAAGATTCAGTGGAGGTTTGAAAGAACAAGAAATCTATAGTGTAAAAATATATAAGCATTTGAGCATCAGAGAGGGAGAGAGATGCTCATATAGGTTATTAATGGGAAAAGAGATTCATTTGTGGGGTAGGGATATGCATCTCTATGATTTTAAGCTAACTAGAAGATTAGGGAGGTTTTAAATGTATAAGATTTTGGTTTGGGGATTTCCAGTGTCAGAGAGTAACACAGAAAAATAGACTAGCTGCCCTACATTCTGCTTTTATTTAGCTTGTGCTAAACTGTTTTCCCATATTGATGAATATTTTCATTCCCCTTAATGAAAGTTGATAAGTTCTAAAACTATAGAAAAATACACATAATAAAATATCAGATACAAAAAAACCAGACAGCCAGAATAAAGAAATGCTAATATTTTATTGCTTCTCCTTCAGGTTTCTTTTTATTTTTAAATAAAAGGTATACTGTATAACATTATGGGAGATGGTTAAGCCCTTTTTGTTCACCATTGCAATGACATTATCTCTTTTTTTCCCAGAGATAAACGCTCTCCCCAATATGATGTGCATCATTCCTGTTCATACTTTTAGTATTTTGTCATTTTTATATCCAAGAGCAAAGCATTGCTTTGCATTGTTTTAAAAATCTATATTAATGCTGTCATAGTGTATATATTATTCCGGAATATCTTTTTACTCAGTATTGTTTTTGAGATCTATTCATGTTCACATGCATTAACTGGTTTTTATTGCTGTATGAATTGTGTGAATGAACAATAATTTATTATTCATTCCCTTAACTAAGGACACTGCTTCAATGGATATTTTCATGCATATTTTCTGTGGTGAATATGTGCAAGAGTTTCTCCTGGGCATATATTTAAAGTCAGCATTGCTGAGTCACAGATTATATATCTAAATATCCAGAGATTGACAACTTGCCCTCTAAAATGTCTTACCATTTTGCTCTCTCACCAGCCAATCACTGAGAGTTTTAGTTTCCTTTGTCTTTGTCAAATCTTGGCAATATCGGAATTTTGAGTTTTTAAATTTAATTAGTATTAAATAACATATAGATAATTTTCCTTGATAATTAAAGAAGATGAGTGTTCCTTCATATATTTGTTGGTGTTTATTTTTTGATGGATTGCCTATTTAACAAGATAAACATTATTATGGAAAACATATATACTGAGATGTGTGTCCACATAGCTTAAATATGATGACTGAGAACCAAGGCCACCTGTGTCAGCATGTCAGCATGATTTATTCCAGGAAATTCTTGCCCAAGAAGATGAGACTATAAACCAGTAAGTATTCTCACTATTTGCTTCAGGAAATTCTTGCATACCAATAGGTCTGGACAAAGAGTTTGCTCATCTGGCCAAATGGTCATCCCATAAGATATTAGATTGTTCACCTGAGTAAACAACTAGCTTATCAAACAACAGTTCATTTATCTCGATTCATTTCAAGATCATTACCTCTTTCTGTCCAGCACAATTTTGTCACAAACTTCTCTCAAAATAAGGCAATTCTGTACTTTGAAAGAATTACCGTATCATTTGAACCCAAACTCAACAACCTATAAATGTCCTTCTTTGATATCCTTTTTCTGAGTCACTACTATGACTCTATCATGGTATTCTCCTTTGTCATAATAAGTCTGATAAATTTAGCCTCATTTACCAACTTCAATTTAGGTAAATCAAAAGGGTTATTGATGATCTTTGGGGCATCAACAATTCACGGCACAGAAGTAGGATAAATAACACCATGATTTCTCCTCCCTTTATATCTGTCACCCAACTTAAATAATAAGCAATCTTGTTTCATCTATATCCCTACCCACTTCCTTCTTTATGTACAGATATTTTGAATTAATCCTTGACATCATATTATTTCAGTCCACTTGTTAATTAGATTGCATGTTTTCTTATTTACAAATCAAATATATTGTGGACATTCATACTGTTCCTATTTATGTACTGCAGATATCTTCTCCAATTCTGTTGTTTGGCTTTTATTTGTGATTCATTAATATACAGAAGGTATTTATTTCTTAAGAAGTTCATAATGTATCTTACAAACCTAGTTCTTAAATATATGTTGAAATTAGTTGTGTATAGAATTAGGTATCTAAGTTAGTATTTTCCGTATGAAAATGGTCCCTGCTATAGTTGTGAATACTGGTTTCCTTTCACCTTGATTTATAATGCTATCTTTGTCACTTACAACGTTCCCATGTATGAGTCTAAATCTTATTTCCATATTCAGTTCCATTGATCTCTTTCTCTATCCTTATATGAAAACTGTATGATTTTATTTTTTTTAATAATAAATTTATTTTTATTGGTGTTCAATTTGACAACATACGGAATAACACCCAGTGCTCATCCCATCAAGTGCAACTCTGTACTAATTCTAGATATTCAGTATGACATACATCAACCAATATATTGTTATTTTTATAATCAGAAAAAATTTAGATGTTCTTGAATCTAAACTTAACCACATTTAAATTAAAATAAGTTTGTCTTAAGTCTTTTAAATTTTGTTTGAGATTTTTCTCTGAAATTATATTAATTTTCTAGCTCTATTTCTGCACAAATGACACATAAACATTGTGAACATTCACAACTGTGCATATAGGATATCTATTCAGATTTTCTTTCATGAACATTTAACTGCATTTTGTGCTTTTCTTCAAAAAGTTTTTGTATGTCTTTCCTCAAGGTTTAGTTGTAGGTGTTCTGTAGATTTTCTTTTTTTTTTTTTTTTCTGTAGATTTTCTAAATAAGCTTTTTATTTTAGAACAGTTTTAAATTTGCAAAAAAAAAATTGCAAAATTAGTACAGAGAATTTCTATGTATCCCACACTCAATTTCCCCTATGGTTAACAACTTACATTAGTATGGGTACATTTGTCACAATTAATGAACCAATATTAATATATTATTGTTAATTAAAATGTGTATTATATTCAGATTTCCTTAATTTTTTTTTTCATTGATTTCCTTTTTCATTTCTAGAATCTTATCTAGGATATCACATTGTATGTATGTATGTATTATGTATTTATTTATTTATTTATATTTTTAAAAAATTTTATTTATTCATGAGAGACAGAGGGGCAGAGACACAGGCAGAGGAAGAAGCAGGCCCCTGCGGGGAGCCCGGTGCAGGAGTTTGATCCAAGGACCCCGGGATCATTCCCTGAGCCAAGGGCAGACGTTCAACCACTGAGCCACCCAGGCATCCCTCACATTGCATTTAGTTAACATGTTTCCTTGAGCTCCTCTTGACTGACAATGTTTTGGGCTTTCTTTTGTTTTTCTTTTTTTTTTTTTTTATAATCTCGACAGTTTTGAGGGGTACTGATGAGGCATTTTATAAGTATTCATCAATTGGAACTTATGTAATATTTCTCCTCATCATAGACTAGAATTATGGATTTTGGGGGGAGGAAGACCAGAGAGGTAAAGTGTCATTTTTATCACAGAATTTCAAGGGTACGCATTAGCAACATAACTTATGGTTGTTGATGTTGACCTTGATCACCTTGCTTGATATAGTGCTTGTCAGAGATCTGCTGTGTAATATTACTTTTTCTTCCTCTTTCCATATTTTATTCTTTTGAAGGGTCATTGTGTACAGTGCACAATAAAGGATTGGTGAGTTGTGTTCCACCTACTTGAGGGAGGAGTACCTGCATACATTTATTTGGATTACTTCTATATGGATGCTTTGCCTATTCTCCCACATATATTTATTGATTTTTTTTTATTGAAGTGTAATTGACATATAACATATTAGTTTCAGGTGAAAGATTATCTCTATAAAATTAGATTGCTTGTTCAATTGGTTTTCAAAAATTCTATATATTATTAGATTTTATTTGCATAATCAGTCCATTTTTGGAAGATATAATTCAAATTTCCTTTTTTGATTACTATTCTTTTTTTATTTTTATAATTTATGCATCTATAGGCCATTGCAGTTCACAATGATTTTCTTCTTAGTGAATATACTTTTAGAATGCATAGTTTTTGTCTTTTTAACCATTAATGTTTTTATCTTAGATTTTTTTTCATATATGGATACTATTATAAAAGCTTCCTTTTTAGTAAGACTGCCCTTTTATGTATTTTTGTGTCTCCTACAATGAAATTTTGGGTTCATTTTCCTCTAAAGTTAACTCTTGAAGTAGTTTATCTGAATGGAAAATATTTATTTGTTTTTACTGGGAGAAAGTAAGTAAGTAGGTATGTATTTTCCTTACATTTGCAAGATTGCTACTATGTTTGAACCTTTTGTGACTATGTGGCCTTATTTTATGTTTTTCCATTGGAACATCCTTAAAATTAGACTGTTTCTTACAATTGATGTTTTTCTTATGTTCTGCCTTCTGGGGATTGATTTTGTCTTTATTTCATTTGTTTATGCCTTTAATATTGATTGATTTTTATTATTCATTTTCCTTTTACTTGTCTGGAAAGCATAGATTTTATTTCTATTTTAATGCTTAACATTTGTTATATGATTGTTAAGTTCTTTGTATGTCTTATGGATAAGGCAATAAAATAATAGAATGGTGTGAAAAAGGCGATTGTAAATGTTTAAAAAAATGAGGTGAAAAGAAACTCCATTTTAGAACCAATAAATAAAATAAAAACCACAAGCAAAGGATAGACACAACTGAAATGTGAATCTATATTTTTAATAAAAAGAATGCAGAACACAAAGGCAAAGGAGTCAAGATAATTAGAAATAAGATAACAGCAAGAGAGGACAGAAGTTTGCAATTAAAAACAAGGACAATTGATTTTTTTAAAAAATAGAGAATACAACAAATGCAAACAAAACAAAAAATAGAGTATAATTTCATGAAATGAGTAAGGAATTGAATATAGGCATAAATGGCATTGTTTTTGTGTTCATAGAATGCACTGTTTAAAGAGAAGATTAATAGAACCATAATGAGAAATTAAGCACATAATTACAAGAGGGCAAATTTCTGTTAATAAGATATAATAATGTCTATGTAATGGGGTAGCTCCTCCAACACTGAAATTGAGGGAAGAACTTCCTAAGATCTTAACAATGAATAAATATTAATGTACTGAAACAGGAGGATAAGAGCACCCAAGAAGTAATAATAGCACATGGGAAGACTTGAGTTGAGAAAATATATAGCATGTTTTAGGAACTAAAAAGACATGCATTGTAATGAGATGAATTGTGTCTCCCCTACCCTTGACCCCCAAATTCCAATGTTGAAGCCCTAATGGCCAGGGCCTCAGAATGTGACTGTATTGGGAGATAATTAAGTTAAAGTGAGGCCATTAGGTTAGGCCCTAATCCAATCTATTTCATGTCCTTACATTAAGAGAAAATTTGGACTGAGAAAGATACATCAGGGATATGCATGCACAGAGGAAAACCAGGACGAGGGCACAGCGAGGATACAGCTATGTGCAAGCCAAGGAGAGAGTCCCCAGGAGAAATCAAATCTGGCAACACCTTGACCTTGGACTTCCAGCCTCCAGAACTATGATGAAATAAATGTCTGTTATTTAAGCCAGCCAGGCTATGGTATTTTGTTGTGGCAGTGCTGGAAACTAACATAAAACCAAAGCTAGATCCTGCAGATTTTATAAACCATGCAAAGAGTCATCTTTATTTTAATTAGAATGGGAAGCAATTGAAGAGTTTGAATCAGTGCCATGACATACTCAGATCTTCATTTTTCAATGATCAGCCTAGTTGCTTTATGGGAAATGGCTTGGAGAGAGGCCAGGCTGGATAGAAGGGTTTTTTGGTAGTCCACTGATGAACTGAAGATTTCTGGGGACTGAATGTTTGTGCCCCGTCCCCAATTTGTATGTTGAACCTCTATTCTCTAATGTGATGGTAGTTGGATATGGGGCCTTTGGAGAGTAATTAGGTTGTGATGGTGGAGCTCTCATGAAGGGATTAGCATAGATAGAGACATGAGAGAACTTGCTTCCTCTCAGACTCCATCATGTTGAGGAGACAGCAGGAAGGTGGCTGTCTATAATCCAGGAGGACAGTCCTTACCAGAACCTAACTGGCTGGCACTTTGACCTTGGACTTCCCAGACTCCAGAGCGATGAGAAATAAATGTCTGTTGTTTCAGCTAACTCAGTCGGTGGTATTTGTCAGAGTAGCCTGAGCTGACTAAAATAAAGGTAATCTGTACTGTGCTTTCACATCCTAATCTGCTACTATTCCATGTATACTTAATATGCCATATTTCTACATTCTCATGGAAATGTCCCTGCTTTCATTAAGGCATCTAAAACATTGCACGATAATTTAGCTCTTTACAAATATGTATTTATCTTCATTAAATACTGTGCTCTCTCTCCTGATGGGAATGTTATCTGATTTATCTTAATTTTTAGAGCAGTGTAGGCATCTGAAGGTATTCAACAAGTCTGAGTTACCTTTCCAGAAACTTCTATAATGTGACAGATTTTTATTCTGAACTCCTCTTGATTCCATTGTCATCCATGTAGTTTGCTGTTTGTCTGGTGATGACCTATAGAAATGTAGAAACATCCATCTGACCGCCATAGAGAAGTCAGAATTACCACCTTCTTTGATTCTCCATAAAACCGTCTTATATTTTGTGTTGATTTATCCATTTAATGTGCTCTTTCTATCTCTCTAGGTAGAACTGTGTGTTTTCTTTCTTCTGGCTCTACTTGGAAAGTTGGTCAGCGTCTTTGCCGATATCTTGTATTTGAGGCTTTGTACCACAGGTCGTGATTGATTTACCACATGTGAGTATTTGCATTTCCTATTCATCCTTTGATGTTTCTTTGTTTTTCTTTGTAGCTGAGTTTGCTCTAATGCAAGTAGGATTAACATCTTCAAACACTTGTATCTAAATCTCCTGAGGTTCTCCTGATCCTTTACTGGAAACTTTCTTCACTGAGGTACACTTGCCTTTCATGCACACAGATTTGTTAGATGAAGAAAGGTGTTGGGTAATATGGAGACTCTCATTCTTGTTTGTCATCAGATATCCTCAGAAAAGATAAACAACTATTTAGCCTCCCTAAGGTGACATTTGTGTTTCCCTGTCTTATAATAGTTGACACTGAAATAAATTCTGTGAGCCATTCAGATTTGGTGGAAATTTTTTATTGTATGCTGCTGATTGAAAAAGACCCCATATCTATACTATATATCTGGATGGATTGTGTTTCCTGAAAAAAAAAATTAGGAAAAAAGAGCAAGTGAAGCTTCAATTTGGCAAATTTCAGTCATTCATTTATGTACTTACATGTTTTTGGTATATACTATGTGCTAAAAATGTCCTAGTTACTTGGATTATGGCATTAATAAGACAGTGTCTGTCTGCGGAGATATATTCAGTATAGTGAGGGAGATAGAATTATTAAAATAACAGTAATATGTTGATTGATGTCATATCCATGCTTGGGGTATGCATATGGAGCTGTCAATGTGATCCCAGGTCCCACTTTTTTCTTTATGCTGAACTAATCTAGAATATGTCAGAAGTCTGGCTTAGGATCACTCTTGGTTCTCTTTGGAACTGGAAACAAAAGATCTTTGGTCTGACCTAGCATTAATCATTTTGAAAAGTGATGAAGTAAAAGTTTATGTATCACACTCAGGATAATGAACAGAAGTGGAGAAGAAATTAGAAAGTAGAAGTGTCTCAGTGTTAATTTTATCACCCACCCACCCACCTCCAAGAGAAGTGAATATATTTCAAAACTGGAAGACTAGTGCTGTACCCAAAGGTCGTAGTGGGAAACCTAGTGATTCTCATTTTAGCATTTAAGACTAACTGGCATATGTTCCTGGCAATCTCATTGCATAAATTAGATTTTAAATAAGTGAAGTAGGAAACATTCTCAGAAAATGAGGACATTCAAATTTAGAATTTCAAAATTGAGCATCATTTTTTGACCCCTAAATAAGTTGCCTGTTTATAGAGTATGCCTTAATGTATCAGCATATAAACTGAGGAATAAGGGGTTGGAAAAACTATCTCAGGTTGTACAGTGGAGGCAAGAGAAAATAGAGGAGCACACATAAGGAAGAGTCAATGGGGAGTTAGACGTGGTGTGGGAATTTGGAGCGAAAGTAATGAATTCTTGGTAGCTTGTGGCATTCAAGCACAAAGCAATGGCAATGTAATTTCTGTGGGCTGCAAGGAGACATGATAAAGCCAATGTGAGCTGATTAAAGAAATACCTGAGCCTGTGAACAAATGTAATTGGAGGACTGGCTCTGACTCTTGTTACCTCTTCCCAGAGAGGTAAAAGATCTATGTCATAGGTACTCAGTCAATAATACTATTAAAAGCTGATAAATGTTGAGCTCTGACTATGAGCTAGGACTGTTCTAAGTACCAACATATATTGTCATTTAATATTTTCCAACAACTCCAAGGAGTGGGGGCTGTCATCCCCACTTTTAAATGAAGAAACAGAGAGGATGAATAACTGTCTTAAAGTCATACAGCTGGAGAGTGGACAAACCAAGTTTTAGCCCAAGGAAGCCCAGCTCCAGGGCTCACTATGAGATTTTTAACCATGTGAAAGAATCTGGTGATGGTTGGGTGTTAAACCGTTTTCATGGAACTCAGAATGCCAAGGAAATTACTAAGTTAGATTTTGGCTTACTTTTGGGAGACTATGCTTACATAAAAATCCCAGAAAGCCCTAGACGGAACTGGATCCATTGCCTCTCTGCTCCGAATTCATTTTTTGGTACCTGCTCTGTATGCTTGATTAAACATTTCTCCATAATAATGAGCACAGTGTGAAGCTTCGTCAGGAGAGAGCACTGAGGTACATTGCATGAGAAGAGGACTTCTCTTCATGGTTTTGGTTGTTGTGTTTGCTTCTGTTTGTTCCTGTGCATGTCTGGTCTGTGGTGTGAGTGTACTGGGTCATCCAGTAGTGCTCTGCCCTGGCAATTCCTGGAGAGAACAGTACCTCAGATACCTCACAGCCGTAGCCCGGGCCAGGAACCACTTTGATGTAGTTCTCTTGACATGAACACCATGCACACCAAACCTGCAGTCATCCATGCCCTAAATCCCTGAGCCTATCCACTCACCAATGTTGGCTCACTTGTGAGTTGGAGGGTTTTTCCTACCTGTTTAGCAGCTGTGGACAAGCATTAGCCTAGGCTAGCCAGTGAACTTGTCCACCATCCTGTAGTCTGCAACTCATGAAATTAGGCCTTCCTCAATGAGGTCTGAACTTCATTGTTGGAGAGACATCCCCCTCCAATTTTTTCTGCTTTCGTACCCTCACCATCAGCCCTAGAGTACGTGTCTGAGTTCTTTCTACATTTTTACTGATCCTTTGGTCATAGCTTAATAAATTCTTTGTATCAAGCTTCCCCTTTTTTAAAATTATCATGTGGTTTCTGTTTCCTGATTGGATGCAGACTGAAAAAGCCAAGCAGCCTGAGTACTCTGGAGTCCTATGATACATATGAAGTACATATGGAGGAGCACATTTCTCACTTGGTGTGGGAAATGGTGGAGGACACTCTATCAAATTGTATGTGTATGTGTGTGAGCACATGCGTGCACTCACGTGCGTGTGTGTCTGTGTACATTTTGAAGTTGGGAGTATAGCTTATACTTCTTGGATATTCTGATGATGAATCTCTATCCCAGGAAGAGGAGAATGAGGAACTGAGTACACATTAGGCAATATTTCCTACTTAAATGCCAGATTGAGCAACTCACGGACACAGAGTGAATCTGAAACCTTCCTTGAAAGATTCAAGTCCATAAATCAATGACTAGATTACACTTTGTGATGCCTTTTGAAATTTACAAGAAAGATAATGTGTGTAACATTCTTCAAAAATTGACTAATTCAAGTATAATTCAGAACAATTTACTAATGTGTAGTGATTTATACAGAGACTTCGTTTTGCTTAAGAATTTCCAAATGGAATGCATGAGAGAGAATAGCTAAATTGAAATGGCTCTTACAAGTTATGAAAAAGATGGGATATCTTTTGAAAAATTCTATCACAAGGGCATTCAGAGTGGGCACACACTGACCTTACAGTGTCACAACGTCCAGCCCATGTGAACTGTGATTGGTCCTGTGCATCTTCTGCAGCCCCTCTCCCCCCCCCATCTGAAATGTGACCCTTAGCATGAATAATGCTTGTGATAGGATCAGCAGAACAAACAGCAGTTTTTATGTAATTAGAATGGTCATGGGGTAGGTGGTGTGTCCATAAATAGCACTCATCATCACAGTGTTCTAGTTTTATCTACTCTCATACACTCATTCCATGTGCACTGGATTATAATGAATAAATTCCAGACTTCGTATTAGGTTGAATTGTGAAATTGCTGATATTTCAGATTTTTCTGACCGAGAGAGATCAGCTTTATACCATCAACATAATGTTACTTTACATGGCAGTGCTTTAGTACCTATTTCAAAAATATAAGAGATATTTTAAGATATGGTCAAAATGCTATTATCACACCAAAAAATATGACAGTTCCTTAATATCATCAAATTTCTAATTGAATATCTTTTAACAGTTGTTTAGTCTGCAATTATCTTCTCTTGTCTGGACCTAGTCAAATTTTGATAGCAGGGTTAGGTTGCCTTCATGAAGTGAGTTGTCAAGTATTGTCTCCATTTCTGTTTTATGAAAGAGTTTTGTGTAAGCTTGGTAGCATTTGTAGTTTAAATGGTGATCAATTTTACTAGTGAAGCCACATGGACCTGGAGTTAGTTTTCTTTTTGGGAAAGGTTTGAATTACAAATTTAATTTTTTTCAAAAGATACCAACTAATAATATTTTCTATTTCTACCTGTGGCCAAATTGGTAAATTGCGTTTTTTGAGGAATTTTCCCATTTCAGATTATTGATTTTATTGGTAGAAAGCTGCTCATAATATTCGCTTTTTATCATTTTTAGATGTATAAAATCATCAGTGGTTATTGTTGTTGTCGATTGTAATGTAATTCTGTTGTCAGAGAACATACTCTGAATGACTTCAGTCCTTTAAAAGTAATGATTATAGCCTGGCATATGATCTTTCTTGATGCACTATCCATATCAACTTTAATAGGATGTATTTAAAGTTGTCAGAGGCAGTGTTGCATAAATATTAATTAAGCCAAAATAACTTCTATTGATATTCAAATATTCTTCATTCTTATTGAACTCTTTTTTTTTTTTTTGTCAACTTGTCTATCAATTACTGACAAAGGAGTGTTGAAATCTATAACTAAGTCCATTTCTCTTTTTAGGATTTTTTTCCTTTTAATTTTATCGTTATGTATTTTGAAAATCCACCATTAGATGCATATTTATTCAGTATTCAGATATTGTCTTGAAAAACTACCCTTCTATGCTTACAAAATGCCTCTCTTCAAGTGATACCTCTTGTCTTCAAGTCTTAGGTTATTAAAGCCTCTCCACTTTCTTAAGCTTGATGGTTGAACTTTAAATTTTCCATTCTTTTGCTTCTACTGATAGGTATCTTTATTTTTAATAAATTTAGATATAGTTGATCTGGAATTTTTTTAAAAGATTTTCTTCTCTATTAGATTTTTGCTTTAATTTTGTAATAAGTTTTAGTAATTGCTCAAGTTATTATAAGTACTTCGTCTATAATGTAAGAACTTTATAAAAATATAAATCAGTGTTGGGGGTGTGCCTGGGTGGCTCAGTCAGTTAAGTGCCTGCCTTTGGCTCAAGACATAATCCCAGGATCTTAGGATGGAGCCCCCCATAGGGCTTCCCGCTCAGTGAGGAGCCTGCTTTTTCCTCTCCCTTTACCCTTCCCCCTGCTCATCCTCTCTTTCTCTCTCTAGCTCTCTCTCTGTCTCTCAAGTAAATAAATAAAACCTTAAAATATAAATCAGTGTATCTCTCATAGAATCAATGTGTCCTTCCTTTTTAGTGCTAATTTACTTCTATATATTTACATATACATGTATTTAAACCCCAATATACGGAACTATTATTCTTTTCTTTAAATAATGCTTTTAAAAAGAATTTAAGGAATGAAAAAAATCGACTTAAGCTTGGACTGATTCTAGCACTCTTTGTTTCTTCCTTTAGATCTAATTTTCCATCTGGTATCATTTCCTTTCAACCCATAAACCTTTCTTCTCATCTCTAATTAGGTTCTTTTAGCTACAAATTCTTCCAGTTTTCATTCATCTGAAAACACCTTTATTTTAAAATGATTTTTGAAGGATATTTTTATTGGGTATAGAATTCTAAGATGTTATCTAAGATGTTGTTTATTCAATATTTTAAAGATTTTGTTCCATCAGATTTTTTTTTCCTGTTGTTTCTGGTGGGAAGTGAGCCATCATTCTTATTCTTGTTTCTTTGGGTGCTTTTATGATTTTCTTGATGTCCCCCTGGTTTTGTTTGTTTGTTTGTTTGTTTTTGGGTTTTTGTTTTTGTTTGGAGTTTGAGTATAATATACCTAAGTGGGGTTTTCATTTTTATCTGTTTGTAGTTTGCTGGGCATCTTGGATCTATTGGTTGTTGTCTTTAATCAAGTGTGAGAAAATTTCAACCGATATTCTCTCCAAGTATTTTTCTGCCCCTTTTTCTTTTTTCTTTTCTTTTGAGGCTCCAATTTTGTGTACAGGATGTTTTTTCCTCTTGAATATAGTTTACATTTCCCTGATGTTTGGTACACACAGTAATCATTGATTCTATAGATACTATAGCTGAAGTATAGATATTCTGGATTCTGTTAACTTCTAAATGTTGTTTTATTTTTTCAGGCAGTTAAATTACTGGTAGGTCATCTTGATACTAGGAAAGCTTAGATATAGCTCTGTTATTTCAATTTTGTCTATGATCCTAGGGTAAGGCCCTTCCTGAGTCCTAAACATATTCTTACTTTTATGGCATTGCCCTTCTAAAATTTTAAAAGTAACTCTCAGTTGTTTGTCAATACCTTTTAACATTGCAAGACTTGATCCCTGAAGTTATCCTCTCCGACACTGAGTAGCTGTTGAAAATCTCTGCTCAACTCCTTAACCTTCCAACCTTTCCAATTCTTCCAGTTTGAAACTTGGTTTCTACTCTTGCTCTTTGCATATCCAGATCAGAAGTTGATCGATATTTATATGAAGAATTTGGGGTTCCTTTTCTTTACTTTGGGTTTCTCTCTTCGATTTCATATCTCTTTGGCAGTTCTGAGCTCTTCTCTTATTCTTCACCAGATGAGACTATGACTTTTTGCCTGAGGTCTGTCCACCATGCACTGTAAACAAGAAAATTCCCTCCAGAGAAGAACTGGTTTAATATGGATCTCACCTAATTTGTTTCATTGCTTTCAAAGGTCACACCTCCTCTAATTTCTGCCTGCTTTTGCTTGCTCTCCGATGACTTCAACATTGTTTTCTTTTTGATCTTGATGAGAGTTTTTGTTCCAAGGCTTAGACTGATACAAGCTAGTCCATATTTATTGGAAGTGATACTCCCTAATCATCTGCTTTAGTCTTTTATTTGAACCATGGTGACATTCTCCTATCTGATCTCTGTGTTTATAATCCTTGCACTCCTCCCTACATGCATTTGTATATAGGACATTCAGAGTAGTTTTTCTGAAATAAGAGCAAGAACAGTTTTGATTTTTTTCCCTGCCCCTGTGTTAACTATCCCAGAGCTTCCTTTTGTTTCCAACTTAAAGTATATACCACTTTTCTAGGTACAAAAATACCTAAAATTTTTAATAATTTAAAAGTGCTCCATATGGGTGCACTAGATAAATCTGTATCAAGTTGACCTATCCAACCACATTTCCTGATTATGCCTTCCACTTCAGTCTCTATATTTCTGACTCCCTGAAAACCTCATTTCCCCCAAATATGGCATGCATGTATAGAACCATTCTTTTTCCTCATCGTTACCTATTCCTGTATTAGTTTCCAAAGGCTGCCATAACAAAACGAACTGAGTGCCTTAAAAAAAATCCACAAAATTATCAGCTCAGTTCTTGAGGCTAGAAATCTAAAATCAAGGTGTCAACAGGATCATATTCTTCCTGAAAGCTCCAAGGGAGGATCCTAGATGGATTTATCGCTTTAGTATTTGCCACTATCACTTCAATGCCATCTTAGCATTCTCCCTCTGTGTTTAACTTTTTCTCTTTTTGTAAAGACAGCAATTTTTACTTTGGGTCCCATCCTAATGTAGAATGAACTCATCTTAACTTCATTATATTAGCAACACCCTGGTTTTTTAAAGATTTTTAAAAATTTATTTATTCATGAAAGACACATAGAGAGAGGCAGAGACATAGGCAGACTCCTCGCGGGGAACCTGATGTGGGACTTGATCCTGAGAATCTGGGACCACACCCTAAGCCAAAGGCAGATGCTCAATCACTGAGCATCCTGCAACCCTGTTTTTAAATAAAGCCACATTCCCAGGGTCCTTGCAGATATAAATTTCAGGGCAGAATGGAACATCTTAACTTTATTTGCCCTATTCCAGTCAAACAACTCTCCTCTTTGAGTACTTTTCTGATATTTTCATAAAATATTTCTCCCTCCATTGAGCAGTGCTATGTCTACCACATATAGCATGGATTTGTTTTCTTGCCTGCCTCCTCCAACAATTTTGAGTCTTTGGAGAAAGATTAGTTTATTATTTATCTTTGCTTCTCTAGAGCCTTCTTCAATGTCTACCTTAGAGTAAATGCTTAATGAATGTTTGATAAATAATGATTTTTAAGGGAACAAAGGGCCTGTCTACTTTTCCATTCTTTAAATCCCTCAAGCATTATTAGCTTTCATTCTATTGGCCCATCCCTGTTGGCCACAATTTTATTTTCACCAAGATGAAAAGAAATTGAAGCCATATTCTTAGTAAATTAGAAACATAAACTTTGGTATCAGTGCGAACTCTCTGAGTCTGAAAAAAAATAGAAACATAATGTAAATCTAAAAATGTTACTGAGAATGTTAGTAATGATATTGACTTAATTCTGCTCACTAGGGGAGGACCATGACTGAACTCAATGTGTTGAAAAGTTCAGAGACATTAATCTTCTTATCTGTGCCCCAGAACTCCCCCTGCAAAGACAAATGAGCAAGCATTGATGAATGCTGGTTCATTAGGAGAATTTAAAAATGCAATTTGTCTTCATGAAAAGGAAGTATTTTTACATTTTCCATTTTACAATGAATCAGTGAAAAGAATTTTTCAACCATTACCCTTTGACTTAGAATGGCCTTTGTGAGCAACATCTCAGTGCAGTAATAGACTTACTTTGGAGGAAATCTTGACAAAAAGATACTTCCTGGAAAAACAGTATCTATAATATACAGGCTCTTTGAGGCTCCTTCATAACAATATTTTTAGGGTTTTAAATGCTCCCTTTTGTTTAACCTTCTAAGAGACAAGAAAAAGTAAAAGCTAAAAATAATAAAAAGCAAACATAACACCAAAAACAGCATACCTTTAAAAGGAAGTTTTCAGATTTATGCAAGAGTAAATATATTGTCATCCCAGTCATATTTTTTCCATATCCACATAAGATGTTAAAACATTTTGTCCCTAGTGATTAGCATGAAAATCTGAAAGGTCTCTACTGACCCAAACATAAATATATCATGATTACTCTGCTCTAAGAGGGATGTAGAATTTAAACAAACAAACAAAACCTTAATACTGCACAGTATTTTTTAGTTAACAACTAAATAAGTAGAAAATGAAATTATTCAGAAATTCTCATCATCTGGTATCTGATTAATGAAGGCATTGGAGATGACAGTATCCATTCAAGTGATTATTTTTTAGCATTTTAGCATCTAACTTTCTTGTTCCAATTGTAAAATATATTTTACTGTCTTTCAAAATTAGCCACAAGTTTGGGGGGCATCAGGCATATTCTCTTGTGTATTGTCTTTTTTTTTTTTTTCACTTGAGTCTATCTGTAGCAAATTTGTTACCAGTAGTCTTTTCAGTCTTTAGTGACCATAAGAATCACCTGGTGAACTTTTAAAAATTCTGCCCCAACTAGGGGTTCCTTTCCAGGAACATTGCATTGAGGCCTGGAATTTGCCTAAAAAGACAGGTGATTTTAATGCGGGTGGTTTAGGGACAATATTTTGAGAAAGTTTGATTATCTTTTCTCCACTAAGTATGTTTTCTGTATGTAGATCACCCTTTCCTCATTTCACAGGAACACATGGAGTTTTGTTGTTGCATCAGTGAGTTTCTCTTATATCTTTTTAACTTTACATGTACTGAGAAATTTTTTTGGAAACCACCAGCTGGCTCCACATGTCACCTCCTTTACCTAGAGCTTCCATTTTTTTAGACTTGTTCACAATTGACTACTTCATTTCCTTCGACCTTGAGAATCAATTTTGTACAGCCTCAAAATCCTTTTTCCCTGGGTCCTTGGCCTCTACAAAATTCATCTCCTCAACTCAAGTGCCCACCATCTGGAAAAAAATCCTGCTTACATTTCTCCACCTCATCAGCTCTCCATATGGCTTTGAAACTCAGTTAAAAACACATTGCCTTCTTCTGTGCTAAGGATCTCTTGATTTTCACCTATCTTTGAGTTATAATGTATTTTTATCTCAACATCTGCTAACCTTGAAGACCATCTTTTAAAAAGATGGTTTAACTCTTGGTGGGTGGTATAGATTTTATGATTGATTGCAAGGTTTGAAATACTAATCATGTCAGAGAAAGACAAGCTCTCTCTCCTTTGCAGAGTAACTGCATCTATAACAGGCATGTTTGTCTTGTCATTGACCCAAAACTACACTTTTACTTTTGGTCAGTAAAACATCTTCTAGAGCCATCTAGGTGTATAAACTGATTTCAGGATGATGACACATTATTTTTCTTCCTTTCCTTCTTTTCATGGGAGACCCTTCTGGAAGAAGATCTCCACTCAGCATCTTAAGGAGTGTGAAATGTGATATGATCAGGAAGGAAATGGAAATAAATTACAAATTTGTATGAAAAATGAAAAGTCATGAAATATTTCACCAAAAAGTGATTCAAGGCCTAGGAAGCAAAAAATGTGAGAAAAAGACATTGGGAGCAATGATGCATGAAATGTGTAAAACCACAGAGGAAATGCCTGACAAGATAGGTAGTAACAAAGAGAACAACATATCAAAGACTGGGAAGGAACAGCCCTTGAGGAAAGATAAGAGGGATGAGGGGAAGGAGTTACTGTGTGTCTGGGAAGGTGTTTAATATACTCAGCTGGGTAACGCCCTAAGGGAAAAGATCACAGAATTTATCTGAAAATACTCTGTCATTATGGACTAACATTACCATCAGAAGAAGACTATTGGTGGGATTACTTAGAAAGCTTTCTTTTCTTGGAGTTGTAACTTTTTCCACCAAGATATTGATCAGGAAACCCTAAGAAATTGAATTAAAGCCAACAGTGTAATAATCATTTGGGGAGTGCATATTCTGTGGACCATAGCTATTGAAATATTTTACTAGCTTTCCATTCTTAAGGGCTCAGAGGGAAAGAAAATGCTACCGGCATAGACCCTGGTGGTGTTCCCTCTGAACCAGGTGGGAAGGAGATGGTGAATTCTGAAGCAATTCACATTTATAGTGAAATCCTATTGCGACAGGCTGCCTGAAGCCTTTCATTTCAGTTAATCTTTGAGTTCTGCCCTGATCCTATTGCTGCTGCTGCTGTTTCCAAATTTCCCAGTGCATTGAGGCTCTTCTCACTCAACTCTGCCTTCTCGTGTTTTCCATAATGGATGTTGGTGTGTGGTTGGAGGTAGAGCCAACTCATCCACTGGGACAGATGTGTGACTCCATCACACGGTGGAACACTTTTCTCCCCGCCACTTAGCCTGCCTGCCTTGTGTGTGAAGACAGGTCTTCACAGGAATAGCAGCTCCTGAAGGGAATTAAATCACCTCACCATCTTTACCAGGAAAGAATGAGCAGAGACAATGTGCATCCCAGGCAGGGTCAGAGCCTTAGCAGCTAGGAGGACAGAATATCTTAAGCCCTCTCTTAAGTCCCTGTAGTGGGAACCAGTTCCTAGATACGCTACATTTCTTTCCCTGTTGGTCGACTGTCTCAAAGCATCCATATTAGTGTTCTGATTTTGAAAGCTAGAAAATCCTTTGACCTGTAGCCCTGGTTAATTTTTTTCTTTCATTTAAATCAAAACTGACAGGAAGAAGAATAGACTAAAAGAGTTATTTTCTTTTGCTGCTTAATGGGATATGAAGCCTCAGCTTAAGACTGAAAATAAAACTTTCCACTTGGGTAAACATAATTTTCTCCCCTTTCCCCCAGAAATAATCCCATTCATTTACAAGGATATAGTAATTTAGTATAAAATAATTCCCCTTCAACATCTTCTGTTGTAATTACTTGGCTATCTCCTTACTTCCCTTCTTCTGTGAATTTTGGACCATTCAGAGACTGAGCTGGCAGTGTAACCATGTAGGAGGCTGAAGGGATGGGCACAGAGCCCCACCATGCCCAAGGAAGCCACAGACTTAATACCACCCTGCTCAGATATCCCTGTAGGGTTGATACCAGACCCAAAGATGGAGGAACCCTGGAACATCCCCCTCCAAGCCATGGGAATTTGTGCTTTTTCTGGGGGAAGACTGGGAGTGCATCTCTGATGTTTGGAGACAGTGATGTGCATATCCAGGGGAATCTTCGGCCAGTCCAGTGAAGAGCAAAAGCTATCAGTGCAGCTGTAGGGGAGCTTCATATGCAGATAACTTTGGAAATGCTTTATCTCAAGCTCGTTGTCTTTTTTTTCCTTCATGTGCACCAGATTTTGCTCAAATAATAAGGAGAAGAGGCAAAGAATTTATCATTTAAAATTATCTGCAAGTCCCTTATGGGGCTCAATTAGTCTTGGGTTTTGTCATTCTTAACATTCACTAAGCTGCAGTTTTTCTTTTGAGAGCTTATTCTGCATATATTAATGTGCATTAAAATGTAACAAAAAGTTTGGGATGGGGTTGAAAACACCACATATATATAGGTATATCAAGATTTCATTTCTCTTTTGTAGAAGAAACTCAAAGTTTCCTACAGCTTGTTTAATATTGAAACTTAATGAGTCTACCTAGTGCTATTACTGAGAAAGTAATGCTAGGCTTTGCTAAGGAAGGGGCCAGACCCCAGGGCATTGGAAGAGAACAGCTAACCAGACTTTAATATAGAAAAATAGATAAATAGGGTGATAATTCAATTGGAAGGCAATGTACCTATCGTGCACCAGGAGAAAGCACAGCTGGAGGATTTGAAAGTGATTTGGAAGCAAAAACCTCTCATTGAATTACAGACAAAAAAATCAAGTTAGGGGTTGGCAGTGGAGTGAGAGCTGGTTGTGAGGTTGTAGAAAAGAGACTGCCAGCTCTTCTGTTGTAAGCCAGAATTCCTCAGAGAGGCCAGCTTACTCAAAAGTTTGCTTTGGGTTAAATCTAAGCCAGCATTCTCCTAACACACACACACACACACACACACACACACACACACACACAATTGTCTTGATTTACCTGATAGCCACATCTCTGGGGTTTGGCCGTGAGGCTGTCACTGAAACTTGTGTCGTTCAGAAGCCACTGATGGATGGTAGTTTAACCTGGCAGGCATGTGATGTCACAGAGCAACCAGCTAAGGGGAAATAGCTTTCAAAAAGGACATTATAGTTTACAGTAAGTTCATACTGGCATAGATTTAAAAAGTTAGTGGAAA
This sequence comes from Vulpes lagopus, assembly GCF_018345385.1. Taxonomy (NCBI): domain Eukaryota; kingdom Metazoa; phylum Chordata; class Mammalia; order Carnivora; family Canidae; genus Vulpes; species Vulpes lagopus. Next base: position 116,418,441 of record NC_054828.1, read on the forward strand.
AAATATTTGTAGGACGATTTAGTCATTGTCTGGAGGCTGATTTAGGACCTGTGGAAGAGGGGATCCCTGGGTGGTGCAGTGGTTTGGTGCCTGCCTTTGGCCCAGGGCGCGATCCTGGAGACCCGGGATCGAATCCCATGTCGGGCTCCCGGTGCATGGAGCCTGCTTCTCCCTCTGCCTGTGTCTCTGCCTCTCTCTCTCTCTCTCTCTCTGTGTGTGTGTGTGACTATCATAAATAAAAAAAATAAAAATTAAAAATTAAAAAAAAAAAGGACCTGTGGAAGAAATCCTTAATTTTGGATTATCTACATGGCACCAATGGATTTCCTGGTTGTGTACTTTAGGTCAGATGAATGTTTATTCTCTGCTCCTGTTACAGAGAGATCAAATGTGAGGTAGACCCACATCTTTCCTTCAGGAGCTTACAGTCTAGAAGCAGGGGGAAAATAATAAAAGTATTAACCCTAATTCAGTGAGACAAAAATCAGGGTCAAAAGAGACACAATGACAAATTGCTGAGAGTTTGGAGGAGTGAGATGTCAATGTTTTATTGCTGAGAATGTCAGATTCTTCAATAGAATTGTTTGACTTCTATACTCTTTGTAGATAGTAAACTATAGATTTCCCAGAAATTATTTTTGAAGGAATACAGAGATGAGTTTTCTAGATTATTTATATTTGTCTCATTTTTCAAAGGCAATTCTTCCTCATTTTTCTTCCACTAGCACGGCCTGTTCACCTTCCATTGCTGATAATTGGAAAGTTATCTGTATAGAAATGAATGTGTAGCCCTTGTGTCTCCTGAGAAGAAGGGTGGAGTTCAGCTTTTACATCCCCACTTCTCAGTTGGTCAGTACCTGGGAATGCAGAACGCTGGCTCAGTCTTTGCTTTTTAAAGACTTTGATTGCAAGTGGGAGAGCTTTGGTAATATTGGAAAGGAATCTCCTGGTCCATGTTTAATCAGCAATGTGGTGGCTCTGGATATCAATTCATGACTTGGTGCTCTACCCAGTAGACCAAAGCCACACTGCTTTAAGCTTCTCCAAACTTGCAGGACACTGTTTCTGGTACTCACATTCCCAACTTTATGTCCTTCCTTGATTTATAATTACTTTTCTGCATACATTCTATCCTCTGATAGCTCCTTAAGAACAGGATATATGCCTAGGTTTTCACAGTATCCTTAGGAATTCCTAAAACAATGAAGGGGCTTAATTATGTTCTGGAATAGTGGAGTAGGTGATGAAAGAATATAGTTTTATTCATGGGTATATTTAGACTTTTCTGTAGACTTTGAACCTTATTTCATAATTGTTCAAAAAATAACTATTTTTGACAATCAGGGTCACGTTATTTCAATTCTCTGAGACTCAGTTTTTTCACCTAAAAATGGATGGTTAAGACCTCAGATGTGGAGATGTTCTCCAACTGCCCAGTACTGACATTTTAGGACTTCGCAGGTCACCCTTAATTAAAGTGCTTAAGTGAATGTTGAAATACAGATAACTTCTCTGGCAAAAGGCTGTATGTAGTAGCTCTCTTCTGCCTTGAGTGTGTGATCACTTAAAGATAAACAAGAACTGTCCAGGGACACCTTGGTGGCTCAGTTGGTTAAAGTGTCTGACTCATGATTTTGGCTTAGGTCATGATCTCAGGGTCCTGGGAATGAGACCCATGTCGGCCTCCATCTGTCCATGTTCAGTTGGGAGTCTGCTTGAGAGTTTCCTCTCTCCCTCTTCCCTTTCCCCTCCTCCTATTCATGTGTGCATGCTCTTTCTCTCTCTCAAATAAATAAATAAATCTTAAAAGAAAAAAAAAAAAGTACTTTCCAAAGTCGTGTGGGAGTGTATACTTTAAAGAAATCAGTTTTCAGATTTATGTATCATCTTTACTGAAATTGATCTTTGTGAAGATTCCTTTGCACCACCATTCTTTTATGCTCACCTATGTCTTTACAATTTTCTTGTTCATATTTAATGAAAATCAATTTCTCACCCATAGCAACTCTTACCATGCTTTGTTGCCCTGAGGAGGTAAAAATTTCTGAGGCGTCCAGCAAGGGGCCAGAAGGAAATGTGTTGCTTCAAAGAGGAGTCCTGAGAAAGCAAAGCGAGATTGTAGGGCCCAACCTCATCCTCATTGACAAACTCCTGGCAATGCTCTGTGCCTTACCTACCTGTTAACCTGTATTTGAATTCGAACTCAGGAGAGAGATGCTTGCCATTAAATAATTTATTGTTTATTTGAACTCAAAAAAGTTGAAGTCAGGCTTTTTCTGACAAAAAAATTTCTTATTTGACTGATTAAGTGGATGCAAAAATTTGTTTTGCACATTAGGTCATGTGAAAGATTGTATACATCAGTTGAGTAAGATAATCCTTCAGTTCCAAAGTTTTAACAAGTAGCATATATTTAAAGCACATTCAGAACATATACTAGGCTAGAAATTATAGACTTTGTGATCATACATTGTGAAAAAATGTGGGTGTCCATTTAACATCATGGAAGATGGGTTTTCCAACATTCTAGTTGGTGGCTCTAGGAAGAAAAAGTTTCAAATTCAGAGAAATGTAGATAGCATTAGTTCCACTTTTTGTGGGTAATCATAAACTAATGGGAAAGCATGTTCCATGTGGACTTACCTAGAGCAGATTTTAGAGGGAATCCTCTGGGGAGTAGGTTATACCAACACCAGGCCCACTGACAAGTGATCTCTAAAGTCTGCTCTAATAGCCTGTGCACATGTGCAGGCAGATAGGTTCCTCTCTATATCTAGGATCTCAATCCCAAATTAGCGCTCTATACTCACCATCCATTCTGCTTTCCTGATCTCCTGTTCTCTACACTAATGTTTTCTTTCCTGATCTCCTGTTCTTTAATGTTTTAAACCATTTCGACTTCTTCCAAACCTATAGTTTCACCTCCTCTTCCATTTGCTCTCAACAAATGACCTTGCTTCTCACTTCACAAAGAAGATAAAGGTGATCCAAGAGATGAATCTCTCACCTTGCGCTACTTGCACTGCTGGGGATTTACTCCAAAGATACAGATGCAGTGACAGATTGAGATACCTGCACCCCAACGTTTATAGCAGCAGTGTCCACAATAGCCAAACTGTGGAAGGAGCCTCGGCATCCATTGACAGATGAATGGATAAAGAAGATGTGGTCTATGTATACAATGGAGTATTACTCAGCCATTAGAAACGACAAATATCCACCATTTGCTTCGACATGGATGGACCTGGAGGGTATTATGCTGAGTGAAATAAATCAATCGGAGAAGGACAAAATTATATGGTCTCATTCATTTGGGGAATATAAAAAATAGTGAAAGGGAATAAATGGGAAAAAGGAGAGAAAATGAGTGACAATGTCAGTGAGGATGACAGAACATGAGAGACACCTAACTCTGGCAAATGAACAAGGGGTAGTGGAAAGGGAGGTGGGCAGAGGTTTGGGGTGACTGGGTGATGGGCACTGAGGGGGGCACTTGATGGGATGAGCACTGGGTGATATGCTATATGTTGGCAAATTGAAATCCAATTAAAAGAAAGAGAAAGAACAAAAGAAAGAAAAAGAAAGAAAGACAGAAAGAAGAAGAAAGAAAGAAAGAAAGAAAGAAAGAAAGAAAGAAAGAAAGAAAGAAAAATTTCTTTCCACCTCACAGCTAATCACTGAAGGGTTGTTAACTTGCAACTTACATGCATCTCTAACTTTCACTCATGTATTAGCCTGCTTCACTCTGGCTCCCATCCCTGTCTCTGCAGAGAAAATGTTTTTGCTAAGGTTCCCATGGTCCTACATGATACTAAATTCAATAAGAATGCCTTACTCCCTAACCTGCTAGATACCCCAGGAGTATCTGGTTCTATTGGCAGTTCCCCTTTTCTTTAAATCTGTGTGTTTTGCTCTTGACTTCCATCATGCCATATTCACAGGCTTTCCTTATATCTCCCTCCTTTCTACTTAGGAATCCAGAAACACTTAGTACTAGACCCAAGGATACCTGACTTGGGTTGTGTAGCATTTTCCCACAGTGAGCCCTCCTTTCTTTAACATTCTATACGCTATTGTCTTAAATAATATCACTCATTCTCGTGGTTTCAATCGCCATTTATGTACAACTGCCCCAAAATTTTAACTTCTAAGCTTCAAACTCATGCATCCTCTTGCTGATGTGGCATCTCCTACTAGATCTCTCAAAGGCATCTCAAACTTATGTCCAAAACTGATATAAAAAACTTATATTTTTGCCTCCAAATCTGGCCATTCTTATAGCAAATGGCACAAATACATCTCCATTTAAAGAAAGCAGAAATCAAGTACTCTCTTGGTTTCTGTCTTACTTTCAACCTTCAGATATAAATCATTGATAAGATTTGAACTACCCAATGTCTCGTGCATCCATCTGTAGCTTATTTCACCATCCCAGTCTAAGCATAATTTTCTGTAAAATACTTATGTCTGTGTTAAGTAAAAATGATAGCATTATCTTCTGGAGTTTCCACCGCATGGATGGCTAATAACTATGACAACTCTTGCATATGGGAAATAAATACAACAAAGTTCAAATTTTCTACATTTTTAAAGTAATGCAATATTAACTCTAAATATACTTTAAAAGATTAAGGATATATATTTTAATCTGTAGAGCAACTGTTAAAAAACTAGTGTTAAGTATAGGTAAATAAAAATCCATTGCTACAGTAAAATGGGATTATAAAAGATATTTAAAAGGAAAAAGGTGAAAAGGAGGACCAGTGGAACAAAAACTACAGGGAGCAAACAAAAACCAAATAACAAAATGAGAACTCTGAATCCATTGGTACCAATAATTGCATGAAGTATTAATGGCACAAATGCTCCAGTTAATTAAAAGGCAGAAATTGTAGATATATATTAATCAACAAGCAAACAAATAGCATTTACATATATCCTTTGGCACATAGTAGGTGTTGAATAAACATTAATTCTTTTTCTTACATAATGGGCTCAGTTTAGGCTCAAGAAGTCTAAAAAGAATGATGAGCAGTTTTATTAGAGTTAATTCAAATCCATCAAAACAGAGTAATATAAAGTACATATGATCAAAATATGTTTAGTGCTGGCATAATATAGATGAAGGTTTTACTGGTACTGTTTCCTAGGGAAAAGGCTTCAACCTTTACCTTGAGATACTAGAATTGGGGGAAAGTGTTATTGAGCAGCGATTTTCCGTTTTTTATTAAAAAATAGATTTTATTCTTTCTTTCTTTCTTTCTTTCTTTCTTTCTTTCTTTCTTTCTTTCTTTCTTTCTTTCTTTCTTTCTTTCTTAGAGAAAGAGTGAGAGTTGAGTACATGAGTGAGGGGGAGGGGAAAAGGGAGAGGGAGAAGCAGACTACCTGCTGAGTAGGGAGCCAGATTGGGGGCTTGATCCCAGGATCCTTGGAGCTAATCTTAACCCAAGTGTATTATTATTATTTTTAAATTTAATTTAATTATTTTATTTATTTTACTTATTTTATTTTATTTTATTTTATTTTATTTTATTTTATTTTATTTTATTTTATTTTATTTTTTAGTGAGAGTGTGCATGAGGGTGAAAGCAGGGGAAGGGAAAGAAGGAGAGAGAGAGAGAATTCCAAGCTTGCTCCGTGCTGGGTGTGGGGCTGGGTCTCACAACCCTGAGATCATGACCTATGCTGAAATTAAGAGTCAGACACCCAACCACCTGAGCCACCCAGGTGCCCCTGAACCCAAGTGCATTATTTTGGGATGCTTTTTCTTTCAGGCAAAATAACCACTAGTTACTTCAGTACAGCTGCTAACATCACAAAACACTATTAGCACAACCACCTTACATTTAATGAGTTTTATACACATTGTATTGTGCGTAATCTTAACTACAGCTCCTAGAAGTTCATAGGGTATTCTTTGACTTGCACTTGGAGTCCTTTAATTGTTTTCTTCTAGTTTATACAGCTGTTACATAGCACACACAAGTTGGTTTCTGCCTAAAGCCTAGCTTCTTAAATTATATTACCTGCAAAATGGGTTATACTTGGGGTACCTGGGTGGCTTAGTCAGTTAAGCATCTGCCTTCAGGTCAGGTCGTGATCTCAGAGTCCTGGGACTGAGGTCCAAGTCTGCTTTTCCCTCCCCCTCTGCCCCCCCTCTCTCTAATAAATAAAATAAAATCTTTAAAAAATAGGTTATACATTCCCTAAATGGTTTTTAAAAATTTAAGCTTTGTAGGATCTCCAAAAACTGGATCATATTTTAAAGCAATTTTAAATGAATTTGCCATCATTTTGGAGGGTCACCATGGGATTTTAAATAGCAAAATCAAAGCTCAGCGTTTCATCTGAGCTCTGAAGTGAACTTACAGGAAATACATGGAGGGAAATGACACGTGTGTCCTAAAATATGGAGAAAACATCAATGTTCAATTAGGTAGTAACTAAACAATTCAACATGTAAAGCTGAATTTAATGCCTATTTCTCCTTCAGAAAATTTTATGAATAAGAATTTCACAGTCAACTCTGAAATTTAAGGGAACATTCCTGCACTGGATACATATTATTATTTGTTGATCTTGAGGTCACTTTTCTAATTTCATGGAAATTAAGTGTCTGTGAATCAATCGTCCAAAGTGGAAAATTTCTTCTACTTTGATGATGATGATATATTGCAATGATAAACATTTCTTATTTACTGAGCAATTATTATGTGCCAGTCACTCTGTTAAGTGCTTCCCATACATTATTTAATTTGAAATTCATGAATTTTCAATGAGATAGATATTGTTACCCACATTTTATAGATAATGAAAATTAAACTAGTAGAGATGAAATGACTTATAAGTCACACAGTATGTGGTGAAATGCAATGACAATGTAGGCTGCTTGACTATGAAAGGCTTGGTGTTGAATTATTGGTCGAGATTCGAAAGTTTCTTTCACAAAATCACATACAGAATCCCATTCTCCTTTTCCCATGATCTTCAATGGGCTAGTAGGGTTACTTTGACTTGAAAGCTTGGAAAGTATATCAGAATCAGGAGAAGATTTGGAATGAGTAGCTTAGCTCACTTGTACAACAAACCTTGAGAAGAATGGGTCATCATTCAATGGGTTTATTTTGCTGTGCTTCTTTTCACCCACACAGTGGTGCATCAAAACTTGAACAGGGCTACGAGGCAAGGTGGTCACTGACAAAGCCTCAGACTCACATGTTAGGTCTTTCCATGTTAGAAAACTAATAACATTTTCTTGGTCCTCATCATGATTATTGCACCTCCTGACCAGATAGGATTTGGGCAAGTCATTTCTTACAGCATCTATTTCCTTATCTAGAAAATGGAGGCTGATAACGAGTTTCCTTTTAGGGGCATTATTTTGATAAAGGATAGAATTCATTTAAAGTAATTAGTATGATGTCAAGTACATAATAAGCATGCAAAATACATGTTATCTATTATCAAATCATTATTATTTTCATCATTTTTTGCCATTTGCTTTGGGATGCCCTCCATGTTATAAATGTCATAAATAGAACTTGGGAATCTGTGACAATTTTGGAAAATTGTTAAATAATTTGGGGAAGTCTATATCCTCCCTGGAGACTTGAGAACACTTTGCATTTGGCTCTGCTGTGTGATATGCCTTTGATATCTTCACATGAATTGTTTTGAAAAAGCAAGACACTAAAAGCATGGATGGTTTCATGGAAAAGATAAGTAAATACTATCTAAGGTGGTAATGTATCCTGTTTCTTTGCACATTGCTTCCTGGAAATGTTTCTTGAAAGAGACTCAGGGAATTATCTGGGATTTATTTTATTAGAATATCTGGTATAAGTGGGCCATAGTGAATGATGTTGTTGAGAAACAGTGGTGACTCTCCAATGAGTCATATTACTGATATGTACTTTGTGACTAGCATGGAGAACAGGAGACCTTGGAGGCATGGTCTACTGCATACAGCAGTACATAGTACAAAGAAGCAGGCCGAACATTCCACAGCAAAATACCTTTCCATCCTTGCTGCAGGAATTCAGAAGTGGCTGGAGTGTTTTAGAACGATACAATGCTTAGCATTTGGGGGGTTCTGACTACTATTAGGAAACATAATTCTTTTAAGTGAAGAGCTATAAGTTAGTAGAAAGCAGCAATTTCTTTAGCTTCTCAAAAAATAATATGGGTGTTGTGTGTGTGTTTATGTGGAGGAGGCTTCAATTTAGGACACAGACACTGATAACTTTATTAAATATTGATTTTTGAAAAAAAAATATATATATTCACTAACCCATGAGCCAGAGAAGATCAGAGTTGGTGATAAAAATAATTATTACTAGTATTTCAGTTTTATTGCAAAGAAAATGAGTTGGCATAATCTACGTATATAACTATATATAAAAATAACCCCTATCCATAGCCCACTTGGAAAGTGGATTACACTCTTTCTGTTGTGACAACAAGGCCTACTTCAGAGTGGAAAAATATTTGTTTCTTTTGTGGCTGTTGGGGCCAGCAAAGCCAGGATTTCTGGACCTATAACAGACTTTTAAAAACTATTAACCCAGACTCAGAGACAAAGGTACAGAATTTGTGGCAAGCAGGGCCTGGGAAAACTCTCTGGAGAGGAAAGGGCCACTTGAACAAAGACCAGGAATAAGCAGTGGCCTTGCTAACTCAATACAACATTTATTTGGTATCAGGAGTGTTTCAGACTCTGGGTCCTGAGACCTTCAATGTCAGTTACCTCTGTAGATGAGGTGTAATGAGAAAATACTGATTCATGCAAGAAATGTTTCCTAAACTCAAAGATGCAATGTAAGCATGGGAAGGGTCTGTTTCTGGACTTTGGAAGAAGCTTCCTTGAGAATGATGAGCTTCTTGTCACTACCAGTATTCAGGCAGAAGCTCAATAAGCACCTCCCTGCTATTATGCTGTTGGTTAGGTATTGAGTCAGGCCAGACACCTCCAAAGCAATAAGAATTCTATAGTCTTCTATGGGCTCATATCTACTTTGTATACTATATGCTTTAGGAATGTAATGAGAACAGTACCTGTGTTGTTGCTGATGACAACAATGCTAGGTACCATTTACTGAAGTTGAATGTCTGCTGGGCACTGTGATAAAATTTAGCAATCAGTACATGCAATCCTTACCACCACCTTAAGATATTGCTATTACCTCCATTTTATGGGTAAGGAAACTGAGGCTTAGATTAAGACTTGGTTTCTGTGTTTAAATATTTAGTGAGATAGGACTCATAAATGCAAATAATTACTGAAAACCTTAGTCTGCTGACATGTGACAGTGTGAGAGCTGTTATAAGACAGTACACATGATGTGCATGCCAAATGTTCATCAGCCAGACATGGCCGGGGGCTGAGAAGAAGCTTTATGGTGGAGGTGGGAACACATTACTTAAGAGGATGGTCTATTTGGTCAAGTAAGTGGAAAGTTTATGCTTAGTTTGAAATAAAATCTTAAAAAAAATGAATGTGCTAGCTGGAAATTTTACTGTGGTGTCAATAACTTCCCATGCTATAGCTATCAAATTGGCTTTGCACTCTGGATAAATATCTTCCCCATTTTATTTGGCTTTAAACCTGAGTTACAGGAGACACAAATCACTATAAGTAGGAATACCCAAATTAAATGAGGGTTCAGTTTTGAGTCTATCTGCCTCGGTGTTTTTAAGCCACACATTTTAAAATCCCTTTAGATGACGTTGGTGGGATTCTAAGTAAATCCAGATAAAGAAAACAGATATTTCTTAAACCTTTCTGAACTCTTAACCTTGTTAAACTGTGCTGTGAGACAGGAGATACTGACAACTTTGGAAGTGTTTTGTGCACATGCACCTGTATATACAGTCATTTTTTTCTGACTTTTCCTGAGATAATGTGCAAGGTATGTTGGAAGATGTGGATTTCAGTAGGGACTTTGCCACTGTGACCTTCTCATTAACTTGAACATTCCCATCTGTGAAATGTGGCCTTTGTACAAGATACTACAATGGGATCATTGTGTTACAAGATCCCTTGATTTTGTGTTTTTTCACATAAGAAAAAAAAATAGAAGAAACTGGAAGTCATCCTTGAGTACAATCATCTCCCAAGCTACTTTATGGAGCGATTTTGGAGGTCGTGTCAAGTATTCATTTAAAGAAGGAACAATTCTAGTGCAAATTAAACCAAATACTCAGTCATTGGCATCTTCAAGGAGAAGGAAGTTTACATAACCTCAATTAAAAACAAATATCACTATAAATCGTTTTTTCCGCTTCTTGAACTTCATATAAATGCTTGTTTGAAATATTTCCTATTTTGTGCCTGACTTCTTTCGCTCAACACAATATTTTTGAGGTTAATTCATGTCATCGCATGTATCAGCAATTAAGATTTTGCATTTTGTTATATGTAAGCTATACCTCAGTAAAAGAAAAATAAGGAATGAAAAAAAATATTTTAAAAGGAATAAACAAATAAAATAGTCAGCTCCTGGGTCTTGGGTTCAGGCTGAGATTAGAAGAGATTATATTATGGGATGGGAGAGATCAATTGGGAAAAATTTTTCTGCATCAGCAGGTTACTCATCTCAATGTTGGGCGCTTCCTTTCGTGTAATCAGAAGTGAAAGAAAACTATTTAGGTTTGTAATATATCAGTTTTCCCCATTGTGATCCCACTTAACACAATGTTAAAAACCCGGCTGTCTTGCAACATGGAGACGGTGCTTCTCACCAGCAGTAGCAAGGCATTTGTGTGGATCTGCTCTTCTAGCAGGAGGTGGGACATGACTAGACACAAGCATGAAGTCTAGACTCCAAGCCTGGCATTTCAAGCTGTTCAGAGCCAGGCCCTGATTCAGACTGATGTGTTCCCACTCTGTTCTGATTTTGGATGGCTTACAAAGGAGCCAGACAGCTCATCATCATGGCACCCCAGAGCTAAATTTAAGGTGGTAGGTTTTCCAGAGTGGTAATTCATTCAAGTCAGCTAGCATTTATATAGTGGTTATTGCATGCCCATCTGTTTTTAGGTAGATATAAATCATGGTGTGATCTTTTAAACTCTCCTTTTTGTTCTCTTATTTCCTATCATCATTGCTGATATAAGCACCATTTGATATATCATAGACTTAGAAATACTAAGCTTGTCTCTGAAAAGTGAGTGCATCTTCCAATTTTTACCTTATTCCTGTCAGGCTCTTTCCCTGAAATATCTTCACTCATCCACCCACTCATTCATTCATTCATTCATTCACTTACTCATTCATTAAACCAATATACAGTTCACCTGGTGAACTGTATATCACATGGTGATACATGATAAAACAAAAATGCAAAATTTCCTGTCTTTTTTGCCACAAGTGTACCCGTTATCCATTGTTCAAGAATCCACTTAATTCCCACGTCCTCCAGGAGTTCTCCACTCTCCTGAGTTTCTGCAGGCCTTGGCCTCAACATCATCCATAGATACTGCTTGTTTATACCTGCCTTGCAACTTTTCTTATACAAGGTTAGATTTTTTTAAAATTATTTATTTGTTCATGAGAGACACAGAGAGAGAGGCAGAGACATAGGTAGAGGGACAAGCAGGCTCCATGCAGGGAGCCTGATGTGGGGCTCCATCCTGGAACACCAGGATCACACCCTGAGCCAAAGGCAGATGCTCAACCTCTGAGCCACCCAGGCATCCCACAAGGTTAGATTGCTATCAATTCTTGGAATGCAGATATCTCCATCTCCCAGCAGCATTATTGCCTCCAAGGGGTTGTGGGTTGTAGATCACTGGATTCCTGACTATTTCTGCCTCAATACATTGTACATGGTAGGTGGCAAGTGGACAAGAGAATGGACATTTGCTCTCTAGCAATTGTATGATGGAATGGACCTTGCTGTCCAAGCTGAGCTCCATCGTCTCTTAAAATCTGGGAATCACTCTAATATAATTCCATTTAAAACATTCTATTAATTTGAATCTGAAGATGCTTCAGTACTACCTCAGGAGCTGGTGTATTTCTGTCACTCAAAATTTATTCAAGTTTACTACTTTCTCATGAAGATCCATGGGTATTATATATATGCAAAGAACAAGTTTGCTAAAGGACCTCCAAAGTACTCATAGGCTGGGGTGAAGTGAGGGAGCTCCCTTACTGGAGTGGGAATATTCAAACAGACAATAGAGAATATTGAGTTGCCTGAAGTGGTTCTAACCAGAGGGGACATCATGAGCTTGGTCTTATTTCTGGTCTTACTGTCTTTCTCCTTATATATGACCCCTAAAGAAAGAGTATGGCTTGGCAGCGGTAACATGAAGGACTGCTCTCTGGATAAGTATATTGAACATCAGAGAGTTGAGGAGAAATCCTGAATTATAAGAGTTGCCTTGGTTCTTGAGTTCTATCCAATTTTCCCCCAGTCAATAAGCCCTTAATTGATCTACTCTTCATCCTACTTAGAGCAGGTCATCTTTAGAAGGGACTGCCCTAGGGTCATGAGGTTCTTGTGAATACAGCTGTTCAAGCAGAGGCCATTATAAGCACCTCTGGGGGATATGCTGCGGAAGGGGACCTAGCTAGATTGAACGCCCTCTTTCTATCCTCCTTCAGTATACATGCATTTCCTCTGATGTTATGTGGGAGGAACTCTACTGCAAGGAGGGAGGGAAGGATCCAGTGAGGGGCTGCAGGTGGTCTTCTTAAGCCCCAGTAATGCACAGTGAGAATTCTGGGGTGAGCTTTTCAAGGATAACCAGTGCACCCAAGTGCAACACTGCTTGCAGCCTTGAGCATTTCCACTTAACACTTTCATCTCCATTCCCATTCCCCACAAAGTGAACTCAAACTGCTTACCACCTACATATCCTTCCAGCTCCTGTGAGGTTGAATGTGTTAATGGTTATAAAGTGCTTTGACCTTCTCTCTTGGAAAGTACTGCAGGAGTAAAAAAATATTATTATTATCATTTCACAGACATTTTGCAGTTCCCACTGGTTAGTTTCATTCTCTCCTTCAATCTTGAATGCATTAAAATGGCTAAATAAAAAGTATTTTGAGTAAATAAAGATACCCATGATTTTTAAAAGTTCTTTATTATATATTTTGATATGCATCATCACCTTCTCTGACTTTCCACATAAAGTGCTATGGCTAAACAGCCCTGTAATGATATTGCTACTTGGCTATAATTTAGAATGCTATAAAGATTATTTAGCACAAAGAAGTATTTCCAGTTAAAATTTAGCAACTCCTTTCAAATAGATTTACATTAAATCTTAGACTGAATTTTAGAAACATTGAACAGAGCAAAAATAAAATCTAGTTCATGTTCTCATAAAATATCTGCTCTTCTCCTGGCTCTTTACTCTGTGTGTGTGTGTGTGTGTGTGTGTGTGTGTGTGAGAGAGAGAGAGAGAGAGAGAGAGAGAGAGAGAGAGAGATTCCCTCTCTGGTTGAAATCAACCTACCTAGCTTTACTTTTTTTCTCCCATCTCTTCTTCCCTTCATCCCTCCCTCGTTCCTCCCTATATCTCTTCTTTTTTGCTTCCCAAAAAACAAAAACAAAAATGAAAACAAAACCCTGTAAATTGAATAAAGCACTTCTTTAGCATCTGGCATATTGTAAAGCCTAGATAAATATTCGGTCTTGTTGTTATATAGTAGATACTGCTTAAGTTCTTGAGAAGACAAAAGAGATTGAGTTCCTCTAGAATTATGCCATCTAGAGAAATAAGAGATGCAGACATATAAGCATGTAAATAACAGCATATTGTTATAGTCCTAAAATGGGGAATACAAAAAATGTTGTGAGACTTAATAATTTCTTAAGGAGTCAGTAAACCAGAACAGCTAATTGCACAGACTTTGGAGCAAGGCCACCTGAGATAAAATGTCAGTTTTTCTGCTTACTTTCTATGTAATATTAAACAAGTTGACAATCTCTCTGTGTTTCAGTTTTCTCTTCCATAAAAAGAAGATACTAATGCCTTCCTCATGTGGTTGTTTTAAATCTTAAAGGAGTTAATATATGTACAGAGCCTAGGCTCATCCCTGAAATGTAAAAAACATTCAATACATGTGATCTATCATTTTTACTGGGAATAGGAAAAGATCTCATACACATACACACGCACACACACATACACCTTCATTCAAACTTTTCAAATTATCATCTTATTTCTTTCATGTCTTTCATAGCTACATAAAATCAATAAGTTTTTACATTTTATTTTCTAGACTCTCCTTTTACCCCTTTAATCTCACATTTTTATTTAATTCCATCAGCATAGTATTAATGGAAGTGCTTAAATCCTTCTGAATTCTGGTAGTTGTGTGGTACAAAGATTACAGGCATGCTTAAGACAGCCACAGCTAAAGACTGACCCACGGACTCCTGCTACTTATGCTTTCCAAGTACATCATTTTATTATGACAATCCTGTTGTCTCTTCAACTCACTCCGTGTGGGCTTTCCTTCTCATCACTGAACTTAACACCAACTACCTTCCTCTTGCTAAGTCCAGTGTCCAGTTCCCCATTTTCCTCCTCCTTCAACCCTCTGTCCCCAGTCATTATGGAACCAAAGTTTTACATAAGGTGGGAGGCTTCCTTTTGACAGCTTCCTCATCTTCATCATGTATTCTTCTTGAGTTCATTTCAAATCTTTCAATAGCAGCTGACCCTCTTCCATTTCTACTGCCTTTCTCTGACACTCATGGAGGAGACTCCATGTAAGTCTATTTGTGTTGATTTAGTGCCTTTCTCTGACACTCATGGAGGAGATTCCATGTAAGTCTATTTGTGTTGATTTAGTGCACTCTCTAGGGGGCACTTGGAATTTAAAAGTCTAGAGAGAGAATACATAACACAAGGAGATACACTATAATGCTAAAATTCCAGGGTCTGAAGTAGAATAAGGAGAAATCTCTAAGCACAGATACTGTCCTGTGTTCATTAAAGTAGACTCAATAAACCACCACGTGACCAGTGGTATAAAAATCCAAGCTCTGTTAAATTCCTACCAACCAGGCTGGAGATTAGCCTCCACACTGAGTTTGTCTATTCAGATTGAATGAGAGAGGAAATTCAAGAGACTGGAGAAATAGCCAGAAAATGAGGTGATGGGGAAAACAGGAGCTATCACCTGGTCCTACACCCCACTCTCTCTCTCTCTCTCTGACATTGCACTGTTGGTGTCATCGCCCAAATGTCAGATTCCTTTAAAAAAATCTTATGCCTGTATTAATAAACAATGTGCTGTCAGTTAATTGTTATTAATCTAAGAAAATATCAAGGACAATTAGAGATTTTGAAGTGAAGAGGAAACTTAAATATTATTCAAGAAGCAGTGAGCTTACAACTGAATCTATTCACAAAATTAACTGATAGACTCAGTGTTTTTAAAATATTGTATGTAATATATTAAAACATCAGAATTAATTAAATTACAATTTCATAATGATGAGTAAAGAATGTGTGTGTGTGTGTGTGTGTGTGTGTGTGTGTGTGTGTGAATCTCAGTGCGACACAAAGTTTTCTGGGGTAGTTTATATTAGCAGTCACCATGGGCAGCCCCAAGTTTCATTAGAGGAGATATATAACTCAAAGACACAAATCAGTGGCTGCAATAGTCAAAGCTCACTGCATATCCATTGTGATATGGTTACAACAAGCATTTTAGATTCTGGCATATTCTGAAAAGAAAATTATGGTAACATGGTGCTGCTGCCAATTATCTGAATATGACTGACAGTGCAACCACGTATAAAGTCTAGCTTGTGATTTCCCTTCGACTGCCGGTTATTGAACTATAGGGGGTTGAGTTCCCAATCAGATTTTCTTGTTTCCCAGACTCAGCCTGAGTGAAGCTGCACTTTCCTTACTTTAAGTTCATCATCCTAGGGCCACAGGGCATTTTTACCAGACACACACCGGCCTTTATTTCTGATTTGGTAACTACAAGGAGGCAGAGAACTCTGGGTGAAACACCTCACAAATTGTGGTGAGCAATTGTCTCATGACTCACCAACCTTTGAGACCTATGTTTACTGAAGGTTGTTATGTTGGACTCCTCAGATAGGCCTTCCTTACGTTTTTTTTTTTTTCTTTTTGGTGGTGGGGGGGTGCTTCCTTACTTTATATTCAATCCAACACCTTGGTCATTCCATTGTCGCAAGTGCTGGTAGCATTGCATTTTCTGGGATGTCACTTGTACTTGCTACTTCACTCTGCCAAAAATTCATCTTGTGCAACCACACATGGGGAGCATGTCACTCTTTAGGGGTGTCATTTCAATCCATCATCAAATCCTGCTAGCTATATCTGTAAAATATATACATAAATGACCACCTTTCACACCACCTCTGTCACTACTATTTGAGCCCAAACCACCATCATCTCTGGCTTGACATTACAATAACCTTCTAAACCTTAGATCTTCCTTTTAGATGCTTACTTCCTTGAAATTCATTCTCTATAATGCATCCAGCGTGATCTTTCTGAAACTTAAGTTAGAGCATATTACTAATCTCTTAAAAGTCTTTTAATGGTTTTCTATTTCAAAGTATGGAGTCATGGCCCTTACTAGCAGGAGAACCACCCACATTGTCCTGTGTGAGCTGGCCACCTGCTCTGTCAACATTTCCCCTCTTTGGGCCTGCTCCTTCCCAAGCCACATAGATTTCCTCACATTTTCTCAAATTCACCAAGCATGTTCAGAGCCTAGGGCTTAATTTGAACTTTCTGATTCTCCAGGCGGGGAAGATTTTCTCTGAGTTATCCACATGGCTGTTACTTATTTCTTGCAGATTTCCCTCAAATATCACCTCCTCTGAAAAGCCTGTCTGTGATAACGTTCTTCGTGTGTGCATGGTCTCTCCCTTTGCCTGTTTAATTTCTCTTCCCAGACTAAACAGTGCTCAAATATTGTTCCTTTTTTGTTTATTGTTTATCTCCCCTCACTAGGATTGGGCACCACCAGCACATGGCCTGAGCCTGGTTTGTTTGCTATCAGATCCACTCATCTAGAATGGTGTCTGTGACACAAAGTAGCATTCAGCAAAGAAATGGTTGAGTAAATGTCTGTGGTTCATAGTACAGTCTTCCTTGTTTTCTTTATGGCTCTGGACTTGGCCATTTCAGCGCCTCCCGCTGATGAGTGAGCTGTTACATCAGGCTTCCCAATTGGACCTTCACCCTCCCAGGAGTTCAAGTTTGATATTTGTGTAACTCATATTTGATAATTCTGTTATTCCAGCTTGTGACAATGCTCACCTGGAAATAAACTTTTCTTTCTGGAATGTTTTGGAATTATGGTAGAGAATTGGGAAGAAGAAATAACTTCTAGTGCCCTTCATGTGTGTGTGTGTGTGTGTGTGTGTGTGTGTCAATCTCAGTGTGACACAAAGTTTTCTGGGGTATTAGATATATTATCAGGGCATTACCTAAGCCACTTGATTCAAGACCTTTCTTTAGCAGATGAGATTGTGGCCCACAGAAGTGAAGCACTTTTCTTATCACATGGCAAGTCACATTTGGAGGTAGAACTCAAATACTGTGCATCTTCCCTTTACTGTCCTGTCCTTAGAATTGATTCCTGAGATCATCTGCCCATGGTCTCTTTGTGTGGGAGGGCCACTGGAAGGGACCATCCTATATTCAGACATTGTGCTTTTAAGGGACAAAATAGGATGAGATGCATGCTCTTTTCTATGGATCATGCTCCAGGGCCTCTAGTTTCCTTATTCTCTATTTTGTCTTAGAACCGTAAATCATTTCTCTCCTGCCACTGGTTATTCTGGGCACCATTTAATTCATCTATAACTTGTCTAGGTTACACATAAAATTATGAATTCTGACCACCTAGCTCAGGGAATTCAAGGTAACAGTGTAACTGTATACCTACTGTGTGCTTCATACTCATTCCCCCTAATTGCAGACGGAGTTCGAATTAAAAGTTGTGTTCGTGGAGCCACATATTCCTATACTGAAACATTTTCTTCCTGCCAAAGCCAAATGTTAAATACATTTCTTCTCAGCTGAAGTTTTAGAAAGCAAAATTGCATGGTTTGAGAGTGAAAAATCAAAGTATCATTTTAGGATATGTCAGGTACAATTCTAAATCTGTGTGCAAGGGTTGGAGATTTGCTAAGTACAGATCCAGGCTGGTATTAAAATTAGCATTCCTGTAGAATACAGAGGAGCAGGCAATGCTAGCTTAGCTGTACCTCCGAGAGCTGCATAGGCTTGCTTGTTCATCTGACTTTTGTGTTTACCTGAATATTTAGGCAAGCTTTGCCAGCATAGGGTTATCTACTGGCTTAGTTACTTTTCAGCAACTATAAGGATGTAAGTTTGAATGTACTTCTCACTTCATAGTTTAGGTGAGCTGAGTAGATTCTGATTAATGCACAAAACTCAGAAGTCACACCTTATTTTCATAATTCACATCCAAATGGACCCTTGCCTGTGACAGAGTTCTCTGTGATCACCTGACTCAGTGATTATTTAGCCTTGCACTGAAATTCCTGAAGGAGGCATCATTAGGCGTTTTGTTTCAAGACAATAATAACTGTCATATGAGGCCACCATGGCTTCCAGTAACCTTACCTCACTCACCGCTGAGCCTGTTATTATACCTTCTTCACAAACATAATGCCTTTTTTGTGCAAAAGTGAAAAAATCAGCACAAAAAAATAAATCTCTTATTGGGGTTTCAAAGGAGTGGATTTTCTGTATCTATGAAATGTATGAAGTAGAAATAGATGAAAGGAGACACAATCAGAAATGAAATATCCTCATGATTAATCAAAGACATAATCCCATCATTGAAAAATGACTCAATGTTTAAGTTTTTTCTCTATTTCTTGGCATCAGAATTCTGCAAGTCTCTGAACTCTTAATATTAGAAGTGTAACTAAGGAAAATTTTCACTCCATAATTTTTTTTAACGAAATGGAATATCATACACTAAAGCATAAAATGATTTCTTCTTATTGCCTATTAATGAAAGCCCAAACTCTGGGCTTGGGCTCAGAAGCCCTCTGGCTAGAACTCCTACCTAGCCAACCTCAACTCACTAAATTCTTAGCAGAGACTGTCTGTTCCAGTCATATTCATTGCAAGCTTCTCCTCCATCTTAAACACCTTCTTTCCACCTCTCTCTCATTCTGTCTCTCCGTCTCTCTCTCTTTCTGAGCATCTTGGCCATCAAGAACCTATTGAAGTCCATAAACTACTGTCAGCTACTCATAATGCTTGGATATGGAAATAGATATTAAATGGAATTCAGTTCCTATCTTCAAGGAACCTTTCCTTCCTGCCCAAGCTCAGATTTGTCTCTACTTTTCCTAAGCTGTACTAGTGCCTATAAACTCCCACAGCTGTCCCTGCCAGCCCAATGTAGCATTATAGGCTATTCTGAAGTGCTAATAGACTGTAAATTCCTCAAGAACTCTGAACATGGCTTATACTTCCTTACCATTCCCCAGGGTGCCTAAGTATGAAGTACAAGGCTTAGCCATTGTTTTATGATTTGATATTTTCAGAAAGAACTCTATTGTTTATGAAAAAGGACATAGTCTCATCTTTAAGCATGACCAGGTGAGGTTCAGGTAATTACCACTGGCAAGAGGTTTCTTAATGAAAATGTCAAGTGGCCTGGAGACACTATACTCCACATTCAGCACCTCTCAAGTGGTTTTCCTTACCTACAATTAGCATTTATATTCTGGATACTTCTTTAGCATCTGTAAAAATCCTAAAATATTTTCTTCGTATGGAGTGCTCAAAAGCACCTGCAATGAGAAGCACCTCCGTGGCTCAGTGGATTAAGCATCTGACTCTTGATTTTGCCTCCGGTCATGAACTCAGGGTCCTGGGATCAAGCCTGTGGGCCCCACACTCTGCTGGAGGATTTCTCTCCCCCTCCTTCTGCCCTTTCCCCCACTCATGCTCTCATGCTCTCTCTCTTGCTTTCTCTCTTTTCCAAATAAATACATAAATCTTTTTAAAAAGCCCACCTGCAACGAGACTTAACAGCAGTAGGAATCTGTAGTCCCAGTGTGTGAGATCATCTGGTAAAGCACGTGCCAGGAACAAAAAAAAAAACCTGAGTTGTTTAAAATGTCTTTGTATATCATCATTATGAAACAGTACTTTTGTACCATACTTTGATATATGATACATTTCACATTTCCTGTTTTGTTGTCTTTCAGCTTATTTTATTTCTTTTCACTCACTCTTCATATCTAGATTTTTCAAAGATGAAGAAACAGAGGCTTAGAGATGGTGCTGGTGCTGGTGAGCTATCCCAGATGCACGGAACACATCTGTGGCAGAAACTCAATTAAGGTTGCTTGTTCTTTCTAGAACTGCAGCTCACGTGTCCCATAATTCCATAATACAAATCTTAGAGGGCTTTATTCGTTACAGGAGAAAGTAAAGCTGAGAATTCTTAAAACTACTTTTCTCAGATAGTCCAAATCCACATGAGACCAATATTTTCGGACTCTCTTTTAGTATACGATTCCCTTTTAACATATATCACTATACCTTACGTACCTACACAGCAAAGGAACAGTACATTTTTGCTTAGTAAGCAATTGAGAGAGTGTGTAAGCTAAGTAAATATTGTATCGAGGCAGGGAAACAAAAGAGAATCTGCAAGCTTCTGGCTGGTAAATTTCCCTTTATAAAGAATTTGTTTCAAACCTTGGAGAAAATGGCCCCATCTTTCACATTATGTGAATATTGTGACTCTGTGTTCTTTACCAGGTCGTTAGTCTAGGGTGACACGAATTCTGTTGCAAGCTGTTGCAAGCTTTTTAGAGTCAATTGAGCCTCTCTTAGAGACTGATGCCTTAACATAAAGGCCTGAAAATTTTTAATTTTTGTGAAATGCCAATCATCTCTTTTATAGATAGGTGGGCTGGATTGTTCCTTCAATGATCCCAGTGAACCATATCCTCTGATATCTGTACTCTTGTGTGGTCTCTTTTGTTGAATCTGGGCCATGACCTACTTTAAAGATTAAAATATGGCAAGAATCATGCTATGCCTAATAAAATAAAATTAAAAATTGAAAGGTTAAAAAAATTTTAAAAAATCAGACTATGCATATTTCAGGCCTACACCCTAAGACATGGATATATTCATCTTTGTGGTCTGGGGTTATCCAGCCTCCACATAAGACATTCAATGGCCCTATGACCACCGTGCAATGAGAAGCCAGACCCAGCGGTGTAGCCAGGCTGTGAAGAGAACTGAGGCGCCCATCAATAAGCTCAGCTGAGCTCACACCTGATAGTCCTCATCAAATTGTTGCACATGTATGTGAGGTGACCTAAGAAGCAGCGTCTTCGTCCTTAGTCACAACACTCACTCTTGCTAATGCCTCTTCACATAGAGATGCACCGCCCTTGCCAAGTTCTGCCCAAATGGTAGAATCATAGCAAATAAATACAATTGTTGTCCTTGAAATCTATTAAGATTTTGAGATAGTTTGTTATGAGCAGTGTATAACCAAAACAACAAATAACCAGGAAACCGAGAGCTACCAGAAGGAGCTAAATAGGTAGCCTTGCTTTGAAAAAAAAAAAAAAAAAGCATTAACTAGAAAAAGCTGCTGTTCTGCACTATAGCAAATGCCTGGCCTGTTCCATCTGTTTGCCCTAGAAGACCGTATCTCTGTTCTCTCTTTCATTCCTCTCTCTGACCCCCTGAACACTTGAGCCCTGTCCCACTTTCCCCGATGTTGTTACCACCTCAGGTCACATAGAACGAAACACCTATTATTACAACACAAGAAAATAATAAAAAATTACCAAAACGACAGCAGCCAAAAACTGGTGTAAAGTTTTTATTTACAAATGGGCAAGAGGAATGATTTCCAATTAATTCCACTAATTGTTGCCAGCATTTAAGAATAAGATTTGTTTCTATTTTATTGACTGTTTTTGTCATCCTGCTAATTAGTCTTATCTGAAGCCACCATATTTTAAATGAAACCATTTGATCTGTATTTACTATCTACACCAGCAGAAGTTCTAGTCCTTTAGCTCATATTCTTGAAAGGATTTGAAAGTCTGTATTAATTAATGAAGTTGGCACCCTGAGCTACAAATCATGGCAATTTTTACTTTTCTCTGCCACAGTCTATTTTGCTTTCGAATGTTTTTCTAGTAAACAAACTTTCTGGCTTCCCAGAATGACTTTCTGTCTTTTCTAGAACAACTCATTACCATGAACTCCAAGCAATGGCTTACAATTTCATAGATAGTAAAATGCACAAGAAAATGTCCCAGGTCACATCAACCTGTTTATCATTATGGTTGTTACAAAGTGTTTATATGTCAGTTTTTTTGTTTTGTGGTTTTATACTAATATGAATAGTGCTGATAATTGCTCATTTATTTTTATTCTTTAGTAAAATATTTTCTTTCTACCTTTCCCCAAATTACAAAAAATCAATTAGTAGCATATTTTAGCATGTTTCTAGTTATGTGCTTGATGCAAACATGCCCATGGGATAAGAATTTAGACTTTTTTTTTCATTGTTAGGCATTTCTGATATATGATAATGTAATCATAATTATTAAATAACTAAAAATAAGTCATAAGCAATAACAATCCTATTTATGTTTATTTTGCAGATTATGAAAAGTCATTCTGGTGTGATGACAGGGGGACCGCAGTTGAAAATAAAACTGTTTATGTCTGTCATTAACAATTACATCTATTAATGTTTCTCATCCTCAGTTTCCCTGCCTGTAAGGAGCAGATAATAATCACTGACCGCATGGAAGTCTTCTGGCCATAAAATGAGACCACAGGGGGAAAGCGCTTAGTATAGGCACCTTTTTTTTTTTTTAATTTTTTTTTTTTATTTATTCATGATAGTCACAGAGAGAGAGAGAGGCAGAGACACAGGCGGAGGGAGAAGCAGGCTCCATGCACCGGGAGCCCGATGTGGGACTCGATCCCGGGTCTCCAGGATCGCGCCCTGGGCCAAAGGCAGGCGCCAAACCGCTGCGCCACCCAGGGATCCCTAGTGTAGTCACCTTAAGCAGAATAGTCCCTCAGAAAATGTTTGCTCTCTGAATCTGAATGGTCTTGAATACTGGTATTTATTTAGTTAATAAGAAGGAGGCTTTTTAATAAATAGCTACTCTACTACAAACGTTTGGCTCTTCCATTGGTTCCTGGATAATTTTATTGCACTTTACTTCTTTGTGCCATCTGGATGATAAAATAATCTCTCCTTGTCAGATTCATGAGCATGTGGGCACAGGTTATCTGGACATGTTGAGAATTGAGAGAATGTACCTGTAGATTTCATACCCAACGTAGCTTCCTGATATGGTGAATTACTCAGATGACGGATGCACTTATTTTCATTCAATTTAACAAAAAGTGGGTGATTGTTACTCGTGCTGGGCACTGGAAATACAAAGCTGACTCAGACACACAACTTTTTTTCCAGCAGGCCTCAGAATTTATTTATGGAGACAAATATATATCTGACTGATCATGAAATACTTTACAATGAAATAAGAGTTAAATGTAAAGAAAAAGTTCTATGGATAATAAATAGTAGTAACTGATTGTAAGGAGATCTGGAAAGGCTTCAGGAAAAAGTAAACTATTGGTAATGGCTTCAGTGATGAAAGTCTCTCAGGACCGATCATAGTCTGTATTCTTCTGTGCTAGTTATTTTAGGTTTCCTCCAAGACCTGCACTCCACCCTCCTCTGTCTGTTCTGTGCTGAGGATTTCTGGCCAGAAAAGACTACATCAACTGGCTCCATTGGTCTCTGGCTTCAGGTTGGCATTAACCAATGGGGAGCACCAGTAGAAGACAGGGAGGAGGGTGAAGGGTGGAGTAGAGAGTATTCATCCTCCTTCTTCCCTCCCTATAAGCTTGTAGTAGGTGGTTGAACTCTCAGATTCAGTCTCAGGCCTTTGCTCCTGCCAAGCAGCCCTTCCACCTCTGGCTTGCCACTAATTCTCTCTCCTATGCCCTTCAGTCTGGGATACTTGGATTATGCTCTGTCATTTCTTAACACCCTGGATTCGCCTTTATGAATAAACCTTTTATTAAACTTGACTCAGATTATCCTAATTTTGTTTTACTTTCTAATTCCTACTGAGAGACCTTGACTAGAATACTTTCTTTCATGAAATTTTGTTGACTTTTACTGTTTGACTTTCCAAGACACCATGCTATGACCATTTTCCTATTTGGCTCATGCTGCCTCACTGCTGGTAGCACCTGCCCATTCTTCTCAGGATGATTTCCACTCATCCTTCAGGACTCTTAGTTCAAGAAGTATCCTTTGGGTTCCTATTATGGACTCAGTTTCTTTCCTTTACTTTGCACAGTGTCATTCACATATATGAGCCATAGCCCTTGCCACATGAGTATTTAAACTAGTACTTCCCATTAAAATGTGAGTTCCTCAAAGGTAGACGTCCCATCTTTTCCATCTTCATATAACCGTGGTTTCCATAGTTCTCATAATGCTACTTATCACACTGGAATGGTTTGGTGTTTTATTCAGTGATCAGTAAAAATCTTAGTTTTTCTTGTTCGCCTGATTAATTTGAAACAATCTTGGACTTGGTATGTGAATGTTCACAGCAAGTGATGGGTTCCTTTAGATGAAAACTTTCTTCTGGGTTCAACTAGCCTGGTAGGTGTTTTCTGTGATCTTGGTTAGCCTGACAATGCACATTCCATAATACAGAAGAGGGTGTTTGGTTCTTTGTGCTATTATATATCAGAATCTATGGATTTCCTCACAGTCCTTCTTCCTCTTACTTGAAGTTGTTAACACACTGTACATATAGTCGTGTAGGATTCACATGACACACTTATGTCATTCATATGCATAACATACTTCACGGGCTGCAGCATAGTGTGAATTTTGCTAAATTTCACATTTTGTCCTACTCGATAACGTAGTCCATCATTAAACTGAAAGATATTGGTGTAATAGAACTGGACTAGCCTTGGCCCTATTCTAATTCATTTTATAAAGAAAACCTAAGACAGAATTTAGCACAATAGCTAAGTTTTTTGTTTTGTCTTTATAAAAATTACTTAGGGATATGACATAATTATGCAAATGGGTAAGCCCTTCCTAGGTCCTTAGAGGGTGGCATCTCTGTTCAGCTTTATCTATCTTTAATGTCTTGAAAAGATGGAATGGCATGCCATTTTTTGTGTTTTCATAAAAGATATGACTAAGCAAGATACAAGAAGAAGGTAGCAGAATCCCTCTTTTCTCCATTTCCCATTCCTTGTTCTCCCTCTCTGCCTCCATGGGAGGAGAAATTGAAAGAATAGAAACTGAACACTTTGGATGGTTTCAGTGGAAAACTTTTGCTTATTCAGAGGACAAATAGTGGTGGGTTCCAGAATCTCTGTAGATTGCACTTCAAAATTACTCCAGAAATGGTGCCACCATGGTTTCTTGTTCTCTGTCTATATCTCTCTGGTGGACTTTCAGAGAGCCCAGTGACATAGTTTCTAAGCCCAGGATCTTTTGTAGTAAAACCACAGGTGAAAATTCCATCAATTTCTTGTTGCCTTGTTTTCGAGAACAAACTGGTTTGATGTTTTTTCTTCTTCGATTTTTCCAGGACATCACACTCAATTCTCAACTGTCCTGTTTTTGAAGAAAGATAAGACTTTGGTTTTGATTGAATTTTCCTTGAGATCAGTTATTTCCAAGTCCAGTTTATTAAAGGACTAACGTGGCATCAGTTCTGAATTCTCTGAGGTCATACTCAAGTTCAGCTTTGAATTACAGAAGTTTTTTTTTTTTCTTCCCAGAGTGTGAATCTTGAGTTATATTTGTTTCCTGTTCAGAGGGAGAGAGGATAAGTAAGAGGCAAAGTGGGAAGATTATGCTTCCTTATTTTTGGTATTTAATGCCTTTTCCTTAAGTAGGCACAGATGTTGATGCAAATCTATTGAAATATATACTTGTTAAGCTTAATGCTATGTTTCTTTGTTTTTGTTACTTATATGTTACTGATTTCCGTAGTTTGTTTAGAATAAATATTTGGAATGTGAGATTCTTAGAAAAATATCATTTCTCTTCATTTAAGGACTTGAAAGATGAGACAAGAAGAAAATGTGATTTTTGTGTCCCTCTCCCCCCAAAAATGCGTGGCTCCTTGCCTTTAGTGTCTCATAGCGTTATAGATGAGAATTCTGTATACTGTACTTTCTTGGAGAGCATTCCGTGTAGGTAGATACTGGAAAGGAAAGGAGTTACAGACTATAGGCTAGCCAGCCTGTGTACACCTATGTCAATGATACAACATTGTAGGTGGCATGTCTGTGTAGATGTAACACTTATTTAAATGGAAAACCTATTAGGTTGGCACACATTTTTGTGGATGGTACAATAGAATGGATGGTACATATTTGTCCATCTAGGAGATATCTGTATAGAAAGAATTTTTGTGTAAATAACGCATGAGGGAAAAAATTAGGAAATTTTTTGGGTTTGTTTGGCCAATTGGTCCATACTTTCCTAAAATGTATAGTGTGTACATTTTCAAAAATGTGCACCATTTAGGACTCTCAAACTTTAGACTATATTTCCTCTTCTTTTATCACCTTCATCCCAAAAAACTGTCAGGATCTTAGGGTGAGAAGCCATGATCCAATCATATGCAAAAAACTGGAAGATTCTTAAAAATCTTAATTTCAAATTTCTGCTCAGAAATTCTCAGCTTATCTACTTGTTTGGTTGCATGAAGTCTAGTATTTTTATTTTTATTTTTATTTATTTTTTTTAAGTCTAGTATTTTTAATACAGAATTCAAGGCCCACCATAACTGGGTCTTAACACCCTTCTACAACTGTATCTTCATCATCTTCACAGGCATAAAGCAAATCTGTCAAGTATGGTTTTCACTATTACCGTACTGTGCTCAAATCTGACTCACTTTGTATTTTTTCTCAGGTTATTCTCCTTACTCAGAGTTTTAATTTTTCTATTATTCCAGAATCTGTTCATCATTCTTTTCTAGTTAGGAACTTCTCTCATCTGAGATTTCACTGGACAAATCAAGATCCAGTGTTTTTTTGTTTTGTTTTGTTTTGTTTTGTTTTTTAATTTCTCTAAGCTTCTACATGATTCTACATACACATATATTTTTTTTTGATGTGGAGTTTTTCTGTTCCAAATAACTCAATGTTGCCTTATGGGTATGATTCTCTTCTCTCCCACCAGTGATCCTTCCCTCTTCTGCCTGCGTCAGTGGTTCACTTTGTTGGTTATAGAGACAACGTCTGCTATTTTTCTTTCCCAGATTTCAAGAGATGAATGTCTATGACAGGCTAGGTTTCTCCTTTGCCTTTTTTCCAAGGTCTTACTGGTAGGATTTTGGTCTTCCTAAATGCTGGCATCTTTAGTTTGTGAGTTTTCTGAAAGCTGGGTCTTTTTAAATTCCTCCTTAGTTTCTCAAACTGTGAGTTCTTTATAGTGAGGTCTGGATCTTCTGCTTCTCTGTTTGAACACTTCAGGAAGCCATCTATGCCTGCATCAGCCCCCTTTGCTCTCTGTTCCTAAAGTTCTACAGCATTTAATGTTTTAAGTCACATACTTCCATCAGAACCATGGAACAGATTGTGTGTGCACAGATGGAAAATACATGTATTTGGAGAGGCGGGTGTTAAGGTACAGAGGTCATTTGGTATCCCTCCTATTTTAAGAACTAGAAGAAACACTGTGGCTGCTCAGTCAATGTGTATTGATGATTCATTTAAGAAATGATAATTCTGCTTTACTGATTATATTCTGTCTCCTTCCTCCTACAGGCTGTTCCCAGCCATTCAATGATTCAAGTTTCAAACTTTTTGTCATGTCTCTGAGCTACTCCTTACCTGTCTCCTTAGTTTTTTATGTCCTTGAAAGTTCTCCTCCAACCTTAGCATTTTATACCTTGTGCATGACTCGCTGTCTGATGATATCTGCATTTTCTTTGATTCTTCTCATTTGGTCTGAAATCCCACACCCTGTTTAAATGGAACTTTGTGATTACCTCTGAAGCCCTTCCCAGCCCCTTGTCCTAATACCTTAAATACTAATTTGCAGACTTTAGTCTATTTTGGTGACTTATTAGATTTTTCTTTTAGCTTTCCTCCAGGGGACATCAATTTCAAACCCTCACAAGCACAGGTGCAACTTCTGCTCTTATAATTCCCACCCACACTCCTAACTCCACTCTATCTCCTGATAACACCATATTAAGTCACTAATGGCTAGAGTTTGAAAGATTGAATGTTAAAAGCATAATTAGAGACTTAAGGGAAACAAATTGTACCCATAAAATTTAGAATTAATTTCAGGAAAATAGGGCAATTGAAGCACCTAGTGCAATTTGAAATGACTTTTCTAAATGAGTGACTGTGCCAGAAATCAGCCCCCTCCTAACTTCTGTTTCCTTCTTATTTCCTTCTAAGAATAAGGGCAGGTCAGTGGGGGAGGTTTGGCAAACAGCAATGTACATTTCCTGTCAGAATATCAAAGGCAAAGAGCTCACCTTAAAGTTAAACTTTCTCTCTTTAGTGGAAATGGAAAATGGGAGAAGGTGTGTGGGTGAGACCAATCATTGCCCTTGGGCAAGCTTGAGAAATTGCAAGACCAGAACCTACACATTCAAAGAGGCAGTACATCTGAGACCAGGCTAATCCAATCAGTCAGTAATTTCTCATTTCTTATATCCAATAGTAGGTAGCAGCACCATTGCAGTTTACACACAGTCATGTTATATACTTCCAGTCTCCTCCAGTCTCAATGCCTTTTTAAAAATATTTTATTTATTTATTCATGAGAGACACACACAGAGAGAGAGGCAGATACACAGGCAGAGGGAGACGCAGGCTCCATGCAGGGAGCCCAATGTGGGACTCGATCCCGGGTCTTCAGGATCACACCCTGGGCTGAAGATGGCACTAAACTGCTGAGCCACCAGGGCTGCACCACCCCCTCCCCAGTGCCTTTGCGTAAGCAATTGTCCCCTTATGGGAATGTTGGGCAGCTTAACTCAGCTGGTCTAAAACCATCCACATTTACACCACCTCTCCTTACACAGCCAGGAAGCCAGCTCTGACAATCACAGGTCTCCCCTGTCTCTCCCTTCTCAAGTCCACACAGAGACTAAAACAAATAATAGCAGTCCACGGAAGGCCCTGTGTAAGCCACTGTGGGTGCAAAGGAGAAAACATATGATCCGACTTTATAGAAGCTCATAGTCTAGTGTGGGAAGCTGCCACACAACTGGCAATCATAAAGCATAGAGGATGCGTGATAGCCGTGCTCTTCCTCCTCTTAGCTATATGGTTACAGAGAGGTCATTTCTCTGGTTTTCAGCTCTTTCACTTTTAAAATGATAAAATTAACAATTATTTTGTAGGGTGGTTTTATATATTAAGTGAATGTAAAATGCATGGTAAAGATCTGATCTATAGTGGGCGCTAAATAATTATCTCCTAGTTGGTATTCAGGTAGAAAATGGTCAAAGAGACTCCACTTATAGGTTTGGTTGCAGTTTAAGGCTGTTAGTAACTCCAGGTCAGCCTTGTCAGCCATGAGATGTTTATTACTCTCAAGAAAGCAAGATTGAGATTTCAATGAAGCAAGCCATCTTCAACCTTAGTCTGGAAACCCATGACTCTAGATGGTAGCTCAGGATTTTTCCTTGGTTAGAAAATTAAGACAGCAAGCCCATGGGATCTGTGTTATCTCAGGTCGGTGAGACTGGCAGTGAATCTTTGGAAAATGTGAATGAAAAGAAGACAAGCTCAGGAAACCACAAAGTTTCCTAAAAGATTAACCATACAAATTTCTGCTCTGGGGGACTTACTAGAGAACATTTTTCTAAAATGTCTAATTCCCTGGGGTCTCCAGCTGTCTCTCTTATGTTGTTACTGAAGCAAAAAGAAGAGAACAAGAGAAATCTCTAAAATCCAAATAAAAATACAGATTTAAAGCAAGCAAAAAAGAGGTTTTTTTGACAAACCCTTTTACTTCCCTGGTAATTATTTCCATGTACGGTGTATGAGTTTCAAATCACATGGCTGTCTGGTATGAAAATGGAAACCTTGCGCTTTTATTTATTCAATTCATTTAGTGTTTTATAAGGAACCCGAGTTCCTTATGCTTGAAAGTAAAAATCATAGCTTAAGGGCTAGGCACACTGAGAGGTAGGATCAGCTTTATCAAATGCTGAGAACTTGTCATGGTTTGTGGACTATAAATGAAGGTTCACATCACTCCCAGCTTGCCCGTGCAGAGTCCTCAGCAGGCATATGGCATGTATTCCCTTCTTATAGCTCCTGGAGACCTTTAGCAGTTTGTTTCTAATTTGTATTTGATCATATTAGGACTAATGTCACTGGGTCATAAACTGGAGAATGCCAGAGCTAGAAGTTCCCTGTGACCAATTACCATCCATCCTTTGTGTCTATAGGCAAGGAAACAAATCTAGAGGAATGAAGTAACATCTGAGATGACTTTAGCTAGTTTCAGACTAAACCCAGCGTGAAACATGGGCTATTGCCTGTGAGTCCAGTGGTCTCTTAAAATATGGACAGAAGTGCTGGAATTGTCAAAGATGAGAGGACACTGTTCTTGCCACAAAGTAGTTGCCTCTTCATTCAGTAAAGCAGCTGTAGGTGGGTAATGATGATGAAAATGCTGCATTATTGTCTATGTTGTATATAACTGTAAGGGACATATTGAGCATTTACAACGAGTGAAGGTATTAAGACACTGTAGTGGGTTAAATAAGGGGACAAATGAAAAAGAATATGCCTCCTGCCCTCTGATAGCTCCAGTGTAGATGGGGGAATGTACCTCTGACTCTTTATACCAGGGAAAGAGTGACATCTGCTCAATGTTAAAGTATATGATGGGAATGATTGGGCACTGTGCAATCTAAGAATTCGCAAAGAGGATGGGAAAACAATATTACAGATATAAAGATCATGCAATGGAAGGGAGTCTGGGGAGGCTTCTCGGAGGAGATGGCATTTTCTGTGGAATTTGCGTAGAGACAGGACTTTGGTAAATATGGAAAGAGAAATTTTTCCTTTGACTGGAAAAATTGGTAAATATCCTCTCTCCATATTATCTGGGTACTAATGGCATACAGAAAGAGGTATACACGACTTATTGAGGGAAACATCTAGAGTGTAGAGGGGCTGGTGCCTTAGGGGAATGCAATAGAGAGTACAGCAGTATAGCCAATACCCAAGCTGGGATACAGTTGTGATAGAGTAAGATGATGCTTAAAAAGTCTGACAGGGGCCAGCTCATAGGACATGCTGTATTTGTTTTCTTTTACATTAACAGCAAATAAAACCCTAAGGCCTCAGAAGGGAGAAATGAACAGATAGGGTTTTGATCTAAGAAATATTCCATCCCAATAGGACCACAGCATGACCCTCTTGGGCCCTAGGCACTTTTGCCTTCATGGATATCTTCATCTGTTAAAAATAATGTTTTTAAATTAATAAATTTATATTTTATGACTGCATTGATAAAAGGGTGAACATATTAATTTTATACATTAGGATTTTTCTATAACCTAAAAGTTCATTTTCAAAAATTCTGATTTCAAAGGAAATTAAACCATTTCCATGCACCCCTAAAATTAGTGTTAACCCTAAGCATTTTACCTGTGTGTCTTTGGATAGATTGGCCCTGACTCTAAAATCAACCTTTGAATTGCTTTAAGGGGCAAGTATGGAAACAGAGACTAAGGAAGAGGTTGTTTGTTTGTTTGTTTTTAAGATTTTATTTATTTATTCATGAGAGACAGAGAGAGAGAGGCAGAGACACAGGCAGAGGGAGAAGCAGGCTTCATGCAGGGAGCCTAATGTGGGACTCGATCCCGGGACTCCAGGATCACACCCTGGGCCAAAGGCAGGTGCTAAACTTCTGAGCCACCCAGGGGATCCCCCGGGAGAGGTTTTATTAATGGTCTAAATGAGAGCTGTGTCTAACAGTCACAAGTTGTAATGCATGTAGGAACAAAATATTGAGAAAATTTTCTGAATTAGTCTTTCACAAAAACAGAATGAGAATCCAAATATAATATATCAAAATAAGAATACCTAATGATTTTAATCATCATGAGGCTAAGAATGTCTGCAAAAGAACTGTATGTTATCATCCAAGTTAATATGAATTTTGTGGCTTATATTATACTGAGTATCATTTATTATATAAGATTTTAATGCTTTTCTGTTTCTCCTACGAAAACCTCTACCACCTATAAGTATTCAAGTGTGTGCACACAACCGTGTTCATTTTCAATTACTGGGTTGTTCTAAGATGTACCTAGATCAAGGTCGTCTATTTGACCTCCCAAGGTGCTTTATCTGATTCACTGGGGGCTCAGAGTTACCGGCTAAGACAGTTATTTCTTCTGATCTGTGGTAAAATCCCCTGCGTATTGCTATAGGAAGCTCTCTCAGTCTGGCCTCTTTTTTGTTCCCTTGTGAAATATATGATTTAGTGTAGAAGCCCCACAGACCCTAGGCTTCGCAGCTTCCCTGGTGATGGGTGCTTTGTTGGATAGTGATATGTTCACTTTGTTTAGGGAGGCTCTCTTCTCTCATATCACCAGGGCATATCTTCTATTGCCAGTTTTTAAGCTTTGACTGTGTGGCCTCATGGAGTAATTCATTGCTGCCATCTACATTTATTTTTTACTCATTTCTACCTACCGAGTTAAAAAAGACTCCTAATCCCCCCAAAAAATCGAATAAAACTACAGCTTTCTAAATAACATTTAGCTACAAGTGGAGGAAAGTATTTTTTATTTTTTTAAATAGAGGAAATTATTAATTCATTTTTGACAAGTTCTCTGCCCTTGTAAAACTCAGTTGCATTAGAAGAAGAGACCCAAAGCAAGTCTTAACAAATTTAAGGAGTTTGGAGATTAAAATCATATCAAATATGTTACTAGATAGACATCAGTAACAGTAGGAAAATTGGCAAATTTACAAATATGTGCCAACTAAGCACATATCCTGAATAACCCATGAGTCAAAGAAGAAATCAAAAGTGAAGTAAAGAATAAGTTGGAACAAAGGAAAATGGAAACACACATGGCAAAACTTATGGGAAGAAGCAAAAACAGTTCTAAGGGGAAACGTAATAGTGATAAATGCCTATATCAAGAAAAAAAGAGCTCAAATAAACAATCTAACTTAATACCTCAAGGACTAGAAAAAAGAACAAATTAAGCACAAAATTAGCAGAAGAAAGGAAATAATATTAGAGCGGAAATAAAGAGACTCAGAAATATAATGAAAATATCAATGAAGCTGAGAATTTTTTTCAAAAAGATAAAAAAATTGGCCAAGCTTTAGCTTCACAAATCCAAAAAAAGGATATTAAACTTAAATAAATAAAATTATAATTGAAAGAGGACACATAATTGATACCATAGAAACCAAAGGATCCTGCAATGCCACGAACAATTGGACAACAACAAATTGGATAACCTAGGAGAAATGGATAAATTCCTAGAAACATACAACCTACCAATACTGAATAATGAAGAAATAGAAAATCTGAACAGAAAAATAACAAATAATGACATTTAATAAGTATTCAAAATCTCCCAACCA
The DNA here is from genome assembly GCF_018345385.1 of Vulpes lagopus. Taxonomy (NCBI): domain Eukaryota; kingdom Metazoa; phylum Chordata; class Mammalia; order Carnivora; family Canidae; genus Vulpes; species Vulpes lagopus. Next base: position 116,452,101 of record NC_054828.1, read on the forward strand.
AGAAAGACCCAGGACCAGATGGCTTCTCTACTGAATTTTACCAAACATTTAAGGAAGAATTAGTGCCAATCATTTCAAACTCTTCCAAAAATTCAAAGAGGGGGAGTACTCTTGAACTTATTAAATGAGGCCAACATTATGCTGACACATTATCAAGAAAAGAAAATTATCAGGCTAATATCCCTGATGAATATAGATGCAAAAATCTTCAACAAACACTTGCAAACAGAATTTATCATTTATTTATTTATTTATTTATTTATTTATTTATTTATTTCAAACTGAATTTAACAGCACAGTAAAAGAATCATACACCATGATCGTTGGATTATTCCTGGGATGCAAGGATGGTTTAACATACACAAATCAATAAATTTGATACATCACATTAACAGAATGAAGAATAAAAATCATATGATTATCTCAATAGATACATAAAATGCATTTGAGAAAATTCAACATCCACTTATGACAAAAAGTCTTAACAAATTAGATTTAAAAGGAATGTATTTCAGTGTAATAAAGTCCATATATAAGAATCCCACAGCTAATTTCATACTTAACAATGAAAAGCTGAATGCTTTCCTCCTAAGATCAGGAAAAAAACAAGGATGCCTACTCCTGCTTCTTCTATTCAGTATAGTGTTGGAAGTTTTAGCCAGAGCCATTAGGCAAGAAAAAGAAATAAAAGTTATCCAAGTCTGAAAGGGAGAAGTAGAATTTTATCCATTTGCAAATGAAATGAAACCCTAAAAGACTCCACCAAAAAACTTAGAACACATAAATTTAGTAAAGTTTCAGGATGCACAATCAATATACAAAAATCAGTGAAGTTTCTATGCACTAACAAGAAATTACCTGAAAAAGAAATTAATAAAACAATCCCATTTACAATAGCAACAAAAAGAGTAAATAGTAATACTTCAACCAAAGAGGCGAATGATTGAATATTATAAAACATTGACAAAGAAGTAGAAGAAGATGCAAATAATGGAAAGATATCCCTGTTCATGAGTTGGAAGAATATATATTGTTAAAATGTTTATACTAGGGTGCCTGGATGTCATAGGTGGTTAAATTTCTGATTCTTAATTTCAGCTCAGTTGTGATCTCAGGGTCATGATATCAAGCTCTGCATTGAGTTCTGTGCTCAGTCCAGAGTTTGCCTGGGTTTTCTCTCCCTCTCCCTCTGGCTACCCCTATCGCAGCTTTCTTCCTAAAATAAATAAATAAAACTTCTAAAAAATGTTTATACCACCTAGAGTGATCAATAGATTCAATGCAATTTCTATCAAAATTCCAATGGCATTTTTGACACAAATGGAAGAAAAATCCTAAAATTCATATGGAACCACAAAAGCCTCAAATAGCCAAAACAATCCTGAGAAAGAAGAACAATAGAGATATCATACTTGCTGATTTTAAAATATATTACATAGACCAATGGAATAGAATAGAGAGCCCAGAAATAAATCCACAGATTATGGTCAACTGATTTTTGACAATGGTGCCAAGAACATAAAATGGAGAAGGCTAGTCTCTTCACTAAATGGTGTCAAGAAAACTGGATATCTATACGCAGAAGAATGAACTGGATCCTTATATCACATTATAAACAAAAATCAACTGAAAATGAATTAAAGATTTAAATATAAAACCTGAAACTAAAACTACTAGAAGATAGCAGAGAGGTAAAGCTTCTTGACATTGGTCTGGGAAATTATTTTTTTTAATATTACCCTAAAAGCACAGATAGCAAAAGCAAAAATATACAAATTTTATTGGATAAAACTAGAAAGATATTTTTTTACAATTTTATTTAGTTACTTATTTTAGAGACAGAGTGAGGAGAGGGGCAGAAAGGGAGGGAGAGGAAGAGGGAAAGAATCCCAAGCAGACTCTGTGCTGAGCTTGTTGCTGACATGGGGCTCCATCTCATGACCTAGACATGATCATGACCTGACACAAAACCAAGAGTCAGAGACTCAACCAACTGAGCCACTCAGGCACCCCAAAACTAAAAAGCTTCTGCACAACAAAGACACAATTACTAGAGTGCAGAGATAACCTATGCAATGAGAGAAAATACTTGCAAGCCATGCATATAAGGGGTTAATATCCAAAATATATTAGAAACTCAAAAAACTCAGGACAAAAATCAGTAAATAAATATCCTGATTTTAAAATGGGCAAAGTATAGGGTGCTTGGGTGGCTCATTTGGTTAAGGGTCTGACTCTTGGTTTTCAGCTCAGGTCATGATGTCAGGGTTGTCAGATCCAGCCCAGGGTGGGGCTCCCTGCTCAGCAGGGAGTCTGCTTGAGGTTCTCTCTCTCCCTTTCCCTATGCTCCGCACCACCCCCCCTTCATGCTCTCTCTCTCTCTCAAATAAATCTTTTTTAAAAAGAGGGCGAAGAACTTTAAGTGGACATTTCTCAAAAGATATACAGATAGATTTAAAAAAATGTTCACAGAACTGATTGTCAGAGAAGTGCAACTCAAACCAAGGAGATACCACTTCAAACCTATAGAATGGCTATTAACAAAAGAGCAAGATTGCCAGAGTTGGTGATGATGTGGGGAAAAGGGACCCCTTGTACACTGTTGATACATTGTTGAATGTAAATTGTTATATCCATATGCAAACCAATATGGACATGCCTAAAAAATTAAAAGTAGAACTACCATATGATTCAGTAATCCCACTTCTGGGTATATAGTCAAAGGATATCAGATTCATTTTTTTTTTTTTTTTGGAAATCAGATTCTTAAACAGATATCCATACTCCCATGTTTGCTATAGCATTATTCACAATGGCCAAGACATGGAAACAACCTAATTTTCTGTCCATCGATGAACAGATAAAGAAAATGTTATATATATATATATATATATATCTGTATGTATATAATATGTATGTTATATATACATACATATATATACACATATACATGTGCATATATAAAGGAATATTATGTTTTATATAATATGATATATACATTATATTATATAACAATATCAATATACATATATAACATTTATATATAAAGGAACATTACATATGTAGTGTATACATCTATCTATCTATCTATATATATGAAGGAACATTGATATATATCACATTGTATATATTCAAAGGAACATTATTCTGCTTTAAAAAAAGAAGGAAATCTTGCCATTTGTCACCACACTGATGAAACTGGAGGATATACTAATTGAAATAAGCCAAATACTGGAGGTAAATACTATGTGATCTCACTAATATGTGGAATTTTTAAAACTCAAAATCATTAAAGTAGAGAGTAGAATTGTTGTTGCCAGGTACTGAGGGGTGGGAGAAATTGGGAAATGTTGGCCCAAGGGCACAAAATCTTAGTGATATAGAATGATAAGCTTCAGAGAGCTAATGTGCAGCATGGTGACTACAGTTAATTATACTGTATTATATACTTGAAATTTGCAGAGAGTAAATCTTAAGTATTCTCACCATACACACACACAAAAAGGTAACTGTGAGGTGATGTATATGTTAATTAGCTTGACTGTGGTAATCATTTCACAAACATCACTTTGTACACCTTAAAAATATACATTTTAAATATGTAAAAATAGAAATTTTTGTCAATTATACCTCAACAAAGCTGAGGATATAAAAGGAAGGATGAGGCTGTAATTTAGCTCTAAAATAAAACATGTATACTACCAAAAATACAGTCAATGAAAAAAAAGAATTTTAAACATTGATATATATCACATTGTATATATTCAAAGGAACATTATTCTGCTTTAAAAAAAGAAGGAAATCTTGCCATTTGTCACCACACTGATGAAACTGGAGGATATACTAATTGAAATAAGCCAAATACTGGAGGTAAATACTATGTGATCTCACTAATATGTGGAATTTTTAAAACTCAAAATCATTAAAGTAGAGAGTAGAATTGTTGTTGCCAGGTACTGAGGGGTGGGAGAAATTGGGAAATGTTGGCCCAAGGGCACAAAATCTTAGTGATATAGAATGATAAGCTTCAGAGAGCTAATGTGCAGCATGGTGACTACAGTTAATTATACTGTATTATATACTTGAAATTTGCAGAGAGTAAATCTTAAGTATTCTCACCATACACACACACAAAAAGGTAACTGTGAGGTGATGTATATGTTAATTAGCTTGACTGTGGTAATCATTTCACAAACATCACTTTGTACACCTTAAAAATATACATTTTAAATATGTAAAAATAGAAATTTTTGTCAATTATACCTCAACAAAGCTGAGGATATAAAAGGAAGGATGAGGCTGTAATTTAGCTCTAAAATAAAACATGTATACTACCAAAAATACAGTCAATGAAAAAAAAGAATTTATACGTGTTATCCTTTAAAATATTCTTTTTCTTCTTTAAAATATTCTAAAATGTAGTTTACATAATAGTCTATTTGGACAGGAATGCATGTAGAGAATTTTGAAGTGAACTAATGTACATATAGGGCATCAGCTAAATTCTTTTTTTCTGATTGACAGTACAGTTAAGATGATGAGATCTCTGATTTGGGGGGATTGTTGCTTTTTTGACTTCTTTCATTAGTCCTAAGGCTTTAGCAATCTTTCAGCCAAAGGAATTTCCTCATAGTACCTTGCAAACACCATGGTTTTTTCAACTTCTGCAATCTTATCTTTGTGGCTCTTCATATTTTGAAGGTCTTACAACTTCTTCTCTGTCTCTCCAGAAACCTGTGCAAAGGTTTCAGAGACCCATGCAAAGATTTCCTCATCCCTGCTTCATTCTCTGGACATTCCAACCTATAACTCAGACTGTTTTCCTTCTCTTGGGCACTCATTCAAGAATTTGCAGACAGACACTCATCTGACATCTCTTATGTTGATCTCTTTGTCTTGAGGGGTGTACTCCATGAAATCCTTGACATCTTAACTTAATTCTAAGATCCTGAGGGCAAGGCTGTGCCTTTTACTTCCCAGAACCCCCTTCTGTGCTGGTTACAGAGAGGGCCATAATGAAATTAGGGATGACAATAATGTCTGGTCCACTGAGCTTTAGTAAATTTCAGTGAGGTGGGTATTAGCCATTGTTTGGGTAAAACCACTGAGTGGTGTTTTCCCATGATGGCAGGTGCTCAGTACAGATGCTGACATGATGAGTCCTTAGGTAGGGTGCAATAATGTGGCATAGTAGAAATAACATAGATTTTTCTATGAAGAACCAGATTCAAATCCCAGCTCCACTATTCATAAATTTTGGATAAGTCTCTTAAATCCTGTCTGTTTCTTTATTTGTAAAACAGAAATAGGTCCAAGCATGCAATAAAGATCAATGTCATGTAAGTAAATCCTATAGTAGGTGTTCAGAGTATTGTAGGTGTGGTAATGACCTGCCAGGTACACACCAATTGCTCAGTAAGGCCTGTCTGTCCCTTAACCCGAGAAAGACTCCGTCACCGATTACCTGAAGTGTCAGGGTCTTGCATAACTTACCTGGTTCTGACTAGCCAGGCCTACCTCAGGTTTTTAAAGGATTTATGGACTTGCTATGTACAGACTAAGATTCTGCTTACAGTTCTGTTCTAGCAACCATCCCCTAAAGGACCATGACATATCCCCCTCAGCTCTGCCACCTCCTTACCTCTTACCTAGAGGCTCCTTTCTGTTCCCCGACTTTTGCAGAGAGAATGGTTAATGAAGAGGAAGCCTCAGATCCTGTGTCATTGTTCTTTGGTTTTATATTTTGTTTTGTTTTGTTTTGCCTCATTTTTACACTTGAAAACAAGCAGAGGGCCTAGGTTTTCTCCAGGCATCATGGAATGAGCAGGATTTAATTACTGCTGAAGGGCTGGTACAAAAGGTTATCCAACAGTGTGCGATCTTATTTGGCACTGAACTTTGAAGCTGAGAATTATGGATTGTGGAGCAAGATACAACCGTCTGCTGCTGTCTCAGAGCCGGGAATATAGAATTTAGAGGAAACTGGGTTAGAGCTGATGGGACCTCTCAGGGAGGTCAGAAAGAAACTAACTAGCCATCCATAAAGCTGTCGGAGCAGTTATTTGAAGGAAAAGGCCGAGGCTTCTCTTCCGTGTTTCTAAAAACTTCAAATAAAAATAGACAATTCTGCATTGACATAGATATGAAATGGGCAGCAATTGAGGGCATCAAACTCAGAAATGAAACTGAGGTAACCTGTCATCGCTCTGAGAAAAAAAAAAAAAAACTGTGAAATTGGTAGCCACGGCCCAAGCTGGGGGAGATGCTGAATGAGGGAAGAATTTTTCTTTCAGACTTATCTAAAGCCACAAGAGAAATGGGATGACCAGGGAGTGAAGGAAAGGAAAGGAGTCCTGACACCACTGTTACAAATGCAGGGCAAAGCCTGAAGCCAAGTGTCCATCATTCCTTCAGTTTTACCTTGAAGAGGCAGAGCTGGGCTGCCTGCTGACATTGGAGAATTGCACCTCTCATGTTCCTTTGTTAACTGTCAGACTGTTTGGCATTTTGTGATATGGCATCCGAAAGCCTAGGCGGGGCCTCGATAAAACTGGGAAGTGTGCATATAGATCCTTCACTCTGGGTGAGCATTATTCTCGAATCTTCTGCTCTTCCTAGGTATCCAATCTATTTAATATCCCTGCAAGTCTACATTAGGCTATGAGGCAAGCTGTTAATTGTCTAACCTACTTCAAGTCTGCAAAGTTTCATACCTCTAGCATCTATTCAGTAAATAGAATAGTGGTAGATAAAGCAAGGTAGTTGAACTACATAGATCCTCTGACATCTTGAGTTTTGCTACTAGCCAATTGACCTTGGGAAGGTTACTCAAAAACACAGCTTACTGTCTCTTCTCCAACTGTCATCTGTATCCACTGTAGTGCTCCAATGGGATTATCAGGCTTGCCCCAGCCTCTTAGTCTAGTTTATAAGTACTTTTTATGGCAGGAATCTCACTTTCCCTAGAGTACCTCACATCTTTGAACAGATCTGACTATTACAAAGATTTCCCTCCTAATACAGTATAAAGTTTGCAAATTTACTGATTCATCAGGCCCATACAAAGGGTTGCTGTTAGTTTCATCAAATTGTAACATTTTCTTGGATGCTCATTTTTAACAAAAACATATCCATTTGGCTACAAGGATGACCTTTTCTGCCTCCTTACCCCTCTATGCTGGAAGTCTTCATTTCCTGATGCCTGCTGCTAATATAGGACACATGTTGAAATGTTTATGCTAATTAGGCTTTGATTGGAATCTCAGAAACAAGTTAAAATGACAAGTTTTATCCCATTGATGAATTAATTAATGAAATCGCTGTTACGCTGTTGAAATCAGTTCTCTGATTTTTCCAAAAGACAGGAGGATTTTCTACTCTAAAACCCAGTAGTTTTCATGCAGAAAGGCATGAAGGAGTTACATGTTTTGAGGTGGAAGTGCTGAGGGATGAAAAGGGATCATTCTTTTGGTGAATAAGTGCCTGGCAATGGTAGATTTTAAGAGTAGACATTCATTCATGTGACTGTATGTATGAATGAGAAGGAGGTATTGAAATAGTAGGTAGAGGGATTAGTGGCCTATATCTGTGATTCTAACAAGCTGAAATTTCCCCAACTGAATCCTAGTTGGAAAATTCAGTTCTTAGTATATACGATGTCTCAGTATATATTATGGTTCTCCAGAGAAACAGTACCAATAGGATATATATTTATATAAAAAATATATACTTATATATTCTATTGAGGAACTGGCTTGCATAAATATGGAGGTTGGGGAGTGACATGAATGATCTGCCTTCTGCAAACTAGAGACTCAGGAATCTGGTGGTGCAATTCTAGTTGAAGTCTGAAGGTCTGAGAACAAGGAGAACTTGTTATAAATCTCAGTTCAAGGAGAGAAGACAGATATCCCAGCCCAAGCAGGCAGGCAGGAAGCAAAAAAAAGGAAAATTCTTCCTTTCTCTGCTTTTTTTGTTCTATTCAGGTCCTCAAGGGATGGGATGCTATTGCACACTGGGAAGGGTAATTTACTTTATGGAGCCTACTCATTCAAATGATAACCTCATCCAGAAACACCATTACGGATGCACCCAGAAATAATACTTAATCTGAATGCCTGTTGGCCCTACCAAATTGACCCGTACAATAAGCTATCACGAAGTGTGTCCTGAATAACATGCTGGTGAGGCCAGTCATTGTTCATAATGAAACTAGGCCCTGAAAAAAGCCCATTTTTTAAAAATACCTTAAAATAATTAATATGCATGTGTGTGTATATATGTGGGTATGTGTATAATATATATGTGTGTGTATATATACAAATATATATTCTCAAGAAAATAAATATGAAATATCTTAGCTATCCAGAGGATTAGACTTTTCATTTGAATCATTTGGCCATCAGAAACTAAAAGCTCATCCTATGATGAACAATGGGTACATTGATACCGTAGAGTAACCTAGTTATTTTAATAACCTCACCTTGCAGAGCATCCTAAAAAAGCCAACGGGGTTATCCCAGATCACACATTCTGCTTCATGGTGAAATGACACAAAATCCATATTTTTTCATCTGGTTTAGGCTCTTTCTACTGTTCTGATTATGTGAAACAATGCATTGTAATGTCAGAAAAAATAATCATTTAAGGAAATTGAAGTCCAAAGACAAAACCTGAATTGCCTGAGGCCACCCAATAGATTATGATAGACACAGACTATATGTCAGGGCATTTACCAAAACCACAATGAGTAAATTCAGACTTAGTTTATGTTGGCCTATCTAGTCTCTGAGTTAGTGTTTAAAGTGAGTTTTAAAGTAAATGTCCCCAACACATGTCAGTATGTTTGTATGCTCACAAGTCATGCATTTTACCTTGGCCAACCAGGCTGAAGAAACACACTTTTGTCCTCAATGACTATGATTTAGATAGAACTTGTATTTAAGTAGTAATTCCTGGTGTTGTAAGTCCTGAGATTGCAAAATTCTTTAACAGATTCATTAATGTTCCTTCTTCACAGGGAAAATAACCAGAGCTTAATACAGTTTAATTCCAATGAGCATGTAATTTGGATTTAGGATATGCATGTCATTATGCTTGGTGCTGGCTAAAATACAAAGAGGAGTCAGTTCTGGACCTTGCATTCTATCGGCTGACTGTGTATTTAAGGGAGGAAATGTGTCAAAAAAGAAAAAAAAAAGTAATTTTGATACAAAGCAGAACGAATGATGTTCTCCAGTAAAAGGTACATATAGTAGGCAGTGGGACTTGCTAATTAAGAACAATTTAATGGGCCAGCGGTATCTGAAAAGTTGCATGAAACAACTTGTATTTAAGAAAGCTTAAAAAATTTGTAAGATTTTTGATTGGAGAAAAGGGAAAGGCAGCCATTTTCAGCCATAGGAACAGCGTGGAAAAGGGTGTATGTGCAAGAAGAGGAAAGGCATGTATAGGTGAATTAGAAGTAACTAGTCAAGACTAGGACACTGTTTTTAAGATCACACAGATACATTCAGCCATACTTACTTATGTATTCTAGATTTAAGCTTATGATCTACTTGAATTGCCAACATGTACATATGGAGGTCAGATAATGACACATTCTTTGTGTTGAGCAATTATTATTTAGGATTGAGAATGAGCTCGGCATGCATTTAGTCATGTCTCCTCCCTTGTCCTAAGATGACACAATGGTAGCCTGTGGCTACAGCACGATGGTGGTGAATGTAAGAAAGGCTCACATTGCTTCTGCAACATGTTTTCAGGTAGCCATGCTAGCTTCATTGTATTAAAGGGATGGATAAATTTAGCCTAGACCTATAATTTAAATGACTGGCAATTCACTAACTATTTAAGCGCATTTGGCAGAAAACATATTTATTTTCTGGCTTTAAACTGCAATAGAGTCTTTATAATTCACACCAGATTTGGAACCTGTTCAAAATCACTTAGTTAAATTAATGAGATATTACCTACTACTGTTTTTCAATAGCTTCAGTCATGCTATCCAGTGGAATTTGTGTTTTTGGAGACCCTGTTAATTCCAAATCCAACTCAGGGACGTGTTCATTTAATTGGTAAGAACGGCACATGATTGACTCAAGCAATTTCTTCTGAGAACTCTACATAATGCACACTTGGTATATTTGTTGTAAGTTGGTGTTGTGTGTAGTTGGTAGGTGCCAGGATTTATCTGCCCATTCACCTCTTCTCAGCTTGCTTACCATACTATCCACCTACCTTACATACTTTTCTTTTGGACATGAACAGAAATAGGACCTCAATAGAGATTGGCTAAATGTGATCTTACTTTAATGAGAATAGTCATATTATTAGTGTCCAATGGGTTTTCATTGCTATGGGATAAATATTTTACGTGCCCTTCTCATAATATTGCAGAATTCCTTTCTAAGCAGGTTAGCAATTGAATCACACTCAGCTATACTTCTAGATTCCAGATAGACGAAGTTTGGTTTCCCAAGACAAGCACTTACAACTTACAACTGTAACCATATTCCACTCGATATTTTTTTTTCAAGACTTCATTTATTTATTTGAGAGAGAGAGCGAGCCAACACCAGCACAAGGGTGGGGGGAGAGCAGAGGGAAGAGAAGTAGACTCCCCACTGAGCAGTGAACCCAACATGGTGCTGAATCCCAGGACCCCAGGATCATGACCTGAGCTGAAGGCAGATTATTAACAGGCCATCCAGGAGCCCCTCCACTCAATATTTTATTTATTTATTATTTTATTTATTTATTCATGATAGACAGAGAGAGAGAGAGAGAGAGAGAGGCAGAGACACAGGCAGAGGGAAAAACAGGCTCCATGCTGGGAGCCCAACGCGGGACTTGATCCCAGGACTCCAGGATCTCACCCTGGGCCAATGGCAGGTGCTAAACTGCTGAGCCACCCAGGGATCCCCCAATATTTTTATATGTAAATATTCCTCACATGCCATTCAAAAAAAATAAATAGAATGATATAATAAGGAAATATAATACCAGATCTGCAATAGTCATCATTCCTTGTAAAGCATTCTTCTTGTATTAGAAAGAAATAGATGATAACTATAAAGATGACATCTTAGATTAGGTTTCCCTACTCCACTCTGTCCTATAATATCAGAAAGTATCCATACAAAAATTTGTCAAATTAAATGATAACTTTCTTGCTCACAGCTGAAGACCAACTCTAAGTTTGAAATAGTATGATTGGTTGTAAGAACAAGTATTATTTTGTTTTTGCTGAGATCTCTAATATTGGGAAAAGATTTTCATCCCTGGAAAGCCCTTTGATGATAATAACAAACTTACTTTTACATCCTGCATCCAGAAAGAGAATATTATGATTCAGAAGAAAGAGGAATGAAGAGGGTGGGTCAATCAGTGTAATTTGTTGAGGGGTAAGATCATAGATTCATGTAGAAGTAAAATCCTAAATCTACCATGTCTCACTCCTCAAACCCTGTCAAAGGCTTTGGCCCAGCAGGTATTCATGGAAACATCATGGGGTTCATTTAGAGTTCAAGGCCTAGATTTCCTTAGCTGCATTTCCAGCTTTGAGCCTGCTGGCTGCTGGAAGAGGAGAGTGGAAGATAGGAGCATATGCTGCTCTGCACAGGTCCCACTGGGTATAACAGAACAGAAGCACAACCCCCAGATCTCAGTTAATGAATGAATAGTTTCTGCAAGGTCCCAAAGGGGTGGTGAGAGAAAGGGGGGCTTGTACTAGGAATGGAGATCTTTGATTCAAGGTTGGATAAAAGACCATCATTTTCTATATAAGTTCCCCCCTCACACCCCTACGGATTCCATAACAATATTTCTAATTTAAATCTAGTGCAGTAAGACAGAAAGATTTTTGTAATCATTAGGAAGAAAATTTGAATTAAGCTTTTTTTATTCTATTTTCTTTTGCTCTTGAAACCAAACTTCTGCCCAATTTGTCAATTCCAAAGAAAAAGACAACTAATCCCTCTAAGAGAAATCATCAGGATTTCTTAAGCATAAAAATGAATAAGAGAGGGGGGAAAAGGATTTCTGCATGAAAGTTAATTTTATGATATTGCAGCATAAATTGTGACCTGGCAGTTCCTTCTGCAGTTTAATAGAACTGGCAGCAGGCACCATGACTTAAGCAGACTCTGTATAATGAGAAGCAAAGACAAATCGGTGTGAAGGACAAGGAGAAGGGCATAACTGCTTCCTCCTGGAAGATTAAAAATAGTAAAATATTGCAACCAGAATTTATCTAAAAGGAGATACTATCTCAGAAAGAGAAAAAAAAATAAAAAGATTTTAAGAGACCGCCATAGCCCAGTGTCTGATGAACAGAGCCAGAGAGCCTGGTGCTGACATTTGAAAGAAGTCTGTGAGGGTTGACCATTCTCCTAAAGACCTGGTGGCAGGTAATTTCTGACATTATAATTTTGAAATGGGACAATTTTCTAAAGCATAATTAGAGTAAAATGAGTATATTACTCCTTCTGCCCAGTGAAATGCAGGTGAGAGGCTTGGGTGTATGAAATAAATGAGAGAATTTATTGTTACAGGACAAGAGTCAGTCTGTACTGTCAACCAGGCGGGTGACTTCTTCAGAGTGCTGTCCTGAGGAGCCCAAGCACGTGTGACAGGCCTGCTCTGAGCTCCATATCCACAGGAGCTATATCAGAGCAATTTCCAAAATTACACAGGGCATGCAGCTTCTAAATCTCCTAGCAGAACAGCCATATTATCCTGAGGACTTGCAATAACAGGAATTATATGCAATTTTCTGATAATGACTCCATTAATGTGAGTCACTGCTGACAATACAATTTGTTAAACATTGCTGGATTCTTAAATCTTACATTCTGTCACTCTGAAATCCATCTTTACCAGCACTACCATGATTACAGTGGTTGTCATTGTCATCATCATCATCATCAGCAGCAGCAGCAGCATCAGAATAGCTATGGACATGTTTGGGTTCACCAATATTACCTTTTCTTAATTTCAGTACACTTCATTCATTCATTCATTCATTCATTCATTCATTCACTCATTTTAGGGGCAGAAGGCAATGGATAGAGAGAATCTTAAGCAGGCTCCATGTCCAATGCAGAGCCCAACGCAGGGCCATCTCCCAATCCTGACATCTTGACCTGAGCAGAAATCAAGAGTCAGCCACTTAACTGACTGAGCCACCCATGTCCCCCTCACTTGCATTTTAAAAGGCGGGGAAGACATATCTTTATCTGTTCAGGTATCAGTTTTGTAGTCGATGTGTTTGATTCCTTCTTTGGGAGACTAGGATCCCAAATTAATTAAATCTGGACCAGATATAGCTTAACTTTAAATTGTCCTTTATATCAAGGGAAACTGCCTTGGCAATCAGGGGCTTCAAACGAGTGCCTGTAAATATCCATTATTGTACATTCTAATATACCTGGACGTAGAATAGAACCTACAGCTCATGGTCTATCTGATTTACTAATTGGGAGCAGCAAGTGCACCTAGTGTTTTGAACCTGAATTAATTAACCAAAACTGATTAAATTGTCTTTGAGCTATTCAAGGGAGTGACACCAAAGGCAGAATTGAATGAGGAAAGGACTATTTAACTTTTTTTAATCACAAAGGTCAGCTTTTTTATGTAGCAGATCATTAGAAAGTCTTCAAAGGTGGAAAGAAACTAACAAAACAGCCTAAGCTTCCCACACAAATATGTAATCTGCTTTTCCTTCAACCAGCTTTCTTTCCTGTGATGAGGGCTTCTCCCAGGACACATGCCTTTGTCTAAAGAATTACATTTTTACTTACCAAATTTGGTCATTCAATAGCGTTTTCTGTTCTGTACATGAAACTACCTCTTCAGCCTTACTCCCTCATTAATTCTGAAGCCACCACCAACTAATGGCCTTTATGACAGTCCTGTATTACTGCTCTTGTCCTCTTCTGTGGCAATACTGCCTCTACTTCCTCTTCCTTCCAACTCAAGGTGAAGAGTAAATCAAACTAACACAAGAAAGTATTTTTACTTCATTAACTCCTTGGAAAGAAAATGCCATAGTTCTCTCATTGCCTAGTGAACACAATTATAACCTCCTTCTCTAGCTTCCAGGGCTTGCTGGAAGCTGGATTCAGACACACAACACATCACGTTGATGGGAACATGCTCGCTTTGCTCAGATTAGACCAGGCCCTTCCTGTCCCTCTGTCACTTTTGATCTCTTATCTGTTTCTTCATTACCCCACCCCCGACTCCCAGCAAATAAAACACACATACACACACAGACAGAATGTTACATTCCTACCTTTGTTGGCAAGAAACAACTGATACTTTGGAGAGATAAAGAAGGAGGAACAAGGGAATGAAGGAGATGAATCTTTCCTTGTTTCTTAAGGAGTTTGCTTCTTTTTTGTTCTAAAACACCGTATTGTCTTTCTCATAAATACCTGAATGACAGTGTTAGGTATTCACACAAATGTGTTTGGGAAATTAAATTTAAAATTGTGTCTTTTTTTTGGTTTGTTTTTTGAGAATTAGTTTGAGAAATGGCCCTTAAAGGAATATCTCTGGATGTTTTATGAAACTTCACCCTCTTGGATTGTGGTGAATGCAAGCTGGTACAGCCACCCTGGAAAACAGTAAGGAGGTTTCTCAAGAAGTTAAAGTAGAGCTATCCCATGACCCAGCAATTGCACTACTAAGTATTTACCTCAAAGATACAAATGTAGTGATCCAAAAGGGTACCCACATCTAAATGTTCATGGCAGCAATGTCCACAGTAACTAAACTGTGGAAAGTGCTGAGATGTCCATCGACAGGTGAATGGATAAAGATGTGGGACATATATACAGTGGAACACTACTCAGCCATTAGAAAAAATGAATACTTCATATTAACATCGACGTAGATGGAACTGGAGGGTGTTATGCTGAGTGAAATAAGTCAGTTGGAGAAAGAAAATTATTATATGGTTTCACTCATATATGGAACATAAGAAATCATGCAGAGGATCATAGGGGAAAGGAGGGAAAATTGAATGGGAGGTCATCAAAAAGGAAGAAAAACCACAAGAGACTCTTAACTCTGGGAAACAAACTGAGGGTTGCTGGAGGGGAGGTGGGCGGGAGATAGGGTAATTGGGTGACAGGTGTTAAGGAGGGCACATGATGTGATGAACCCTGGGTGTTATACGCAACTGATAAATTATTGAACATTATATCTGAAATTCATGATGTACTGTAAGTTGGCTCATTGAATTTAAATAATAAAAACTTTGACAGAAAACATCCATTATATTCTTCAATAATATTCATATTTGTTAAAAACCTGACCTGCTGGAGTGCCTGGTGGCTCAGTTGGTTAAGCTTCTGCCTTTGGCTCAGGTCATGATCCCAGGGGTCATGGGATCAGGCCCCACATCAGGTTCTCTAGAAGCAGGGACCCTGCTTCTCCTTCTCCCTCTGCCACTTCTCCTGCTTTTGCCCCTCCCATCAAATAAATAAATAAAATCTAAAAACAAACAAACATACAAACAAAACCTGACCTACTAAGTGTATCCTTTATTTTTTTGTCTCTTTTAATGACTTTATCATATTATTTAACATATTAAATTTGTCTTTTGTTTCAGTGGCTAGAAAGTTTAGCTCAAATTTTATTCTCATTCTCAGTAGCTTCTGCCCCACAATTTTTAAAACAATTATCTCCGAAATCAACCCCATTTCTTTCATTACCTAGCTCTTATTATTATAACCTAGTTTAAACATTTTGCATTGTGTGTACCCTTGTAATCCATCTGAGGTTGTTTCCTGGAGTCTCTATGAGGGATCTAAATGATAAATAAAGCCACACACTGATGTTTGTTTTCTTCTTGATTGCAGACCATTGTTGTTGTTGTGACTTCTCTTGAAAAACCCAGTGTGATCTCCCTGAAAAACAATTAAAATAATGAAGGTTTCTTTAAGAAGCAGGTGCTCTGGTTCCCAAGACCTCTCACTTCCTGAAGACTTCGCCTTCTTTGGTTGCCCCCCTCTCCCTTGTGGCACCAGCCTTTCTCCCTTTCTTAGATCTTTTCCATCAGAGTACAAACATGCCCTCACACCCCCCCATGAAACACTCCTGCTAGACAGTACTCCCAGTCCTGCTACTACCCAATTGCTCCTGATTCCCTTCCATGGCCATGGTGGCTTTTATTGCATGTTCTGGGTCCTCTTCTTCATTCCCAGCACTATCACCTCTTCCTAATCTGGCTTCCACTCCATCTCCACAGAATGGTTCTAGTGCAATAACTAGTGATATCCACACTAAGGGAGTTCTTTCCTGTCTTCACCTTACTCAACTTCTCATTGTTTATTTGCTCTTGAAATATTTGCCTCTCCTAGTTCTTTGGAAGAAATCTTCCTCTGAGTTTCTTACTACCTCACTGGACATTCCTCTGGGCCTCTTTTCCTGGCTCTTCCTGCTATGTCTCTAAATGTTG
The DNA here is from genome assembly GCF_018345385.1 of Vulpes lagopus. Lineage (NCBI taxonomy): Eukaryota > Metazoa > Chordata > Mammalia > Carnivora > Canidae > Vulpes > Vulpes lagopus. The sequence continues at coordinate 116,468,569 of NC_054828.1, forward strand.
GGTTTTTTGGATTTCAGTCCTGAATCCACTTATCTTCATTCTCTGCATCTTCTTCTTTAATCATTTAAATAATTGTCATGTACATATTTACCATTTATACTGATGATTAAAATGTATATGTCCACCTCAGATTGTAAGTCTCAGCTTCCTGCATATATATTTAACCGTCTTTTTAAAAATGTCCCTCTCCTAGTTGTCTCATAAATATCTCAAAGTTAACATGCTCACAATAAAATCATTCATTATTGAACATCTTGATGGCAGTCTCCTTTACCATTTTATTCATTTCCATAAACAGTACCAACTTGCAACCAGATACCCAAGCCATACTACTGTAAGTCTAGCTTGATCTTTTCTTTTCCCTCATCGTCTATATTTAGTCCATCAATAAGTCCTACTAATTACCTTTAAAATATGTCTTGACTCTATTCACAGCTCTGTATTTTCACTGTCAATTTGTTTAGCATTATTAAACCCAAGATGTATGATTTACTTTTTTTCTTCTCTGCACCTACCTGTAGTCTTACACCATCCCTTGAGTGGAATAGAACCAGTTTCTTGTTTTATTGCTTCAACTACCTCCCTCCCTTACCATCCATTGTTCTGTGGAAAATGGATGCACAGAAACCTGTGCATACCTTTCTATGTCTGCAATTCTATGGGCTCCCTATAGCACCTAAGATAAAAACAAAATGCTCTTCTATACCTCAGGAGACTATGATCTGACCCCTGCCTTTGCTCCAACCTCATCTAGTGCCCATCCTCCTCTCTCTACTGATTACTAGGAAGTCATTCATTCAGTATCTAAAACATGTTACAACTTTTCTTATTCAAAGTTTTTGCAAGTGCAAAGATTATTTTACCTGCTTCTGGCTTCCTTCTCTCTACTGTCCATATTTGGAAGCTTTCTTGCCCGTTAGAAGTAATCTTAAATATCACTTCATCCAAGCGGTCTTCCATGCCTACCTTACAGAAAATGAATTATTTTCATTAACAGCCTCTCAGCCTCATTTTTTTTTCTGTTGTCTGTGCTACTTTTTACAAGCTCTATTATTTTCATTTCTCTGTTTATGTATATTTTTGTCTGTCTCCTTGAATTGAATGTGAGCTCCAAGAGCTTAGAAATAGTGCCTAGCTTATACCTCCATGTTTGCATGACAATTCTCCATTAGTATCAGGGAATGAATGGGTGAGTGGATGGAGTGGGTATTTTAATTACAGGACAAGTTTTCTTCCTCATCATATTGCTGCTCCAACTTGTACTTCCCATTCTCCCAAAGGAAATCATGGTTAAGACTTTGCTATGTGTCCTTTCATGTTTCTACTTGAGTCATTATTTTCAGAGTCATGTCTTTATGGAATCCTGTATTCTTCCTCTCCATTAATCCACGTCCTCTTCATTATTCAATAATTACTTCAATTCTTAACTCTCCTTGGAGACTTCTTGATTCATTCTATCCTATTTGCATCCTTCTTGTTTTGAATTCCTATCTCCTGATTAAAGTATCACATACTGGCTCACTGAACAAATAACCCCCAGCTCCTGATTACCTATGTACCCATAGCCCTGTGTTAGCAATTTGATTACATTATTTTGTATAGTTTTCTCAAAATTCCTTGGAGATCCCACCCATTTTATAGATGCAAATATTGAGACTGAGCACAATAATCCAAAGCTGGAAAAAAACCCATGTATGTCTGTTAATATGTTAATGGAAAAACAAAGTATGTTATTTTCATACAATGGAATACTACTGAACAATATATTGGAAAGAAATAATGATGCACACAATAATATTGATGAGTTTCAAAAATCAGTATGCTGAGTAAAAGAAGCCTGGGGCCAAAAAATGTGTATCATAAGAGTGTGTTTATTAAAAATTCTTGAAAATACTGATTAATCTATAGGTATTGAAAGTAGGCTAGTGGTTGTTTACAGTCAGGGAGAAGGATGGATTGAAAGAAGGAAGGAAATTTTGGGGAGAGATGGGAATGTTCCATATCTTGGTTGTGACTTGTGTTTCATTGGTATATGATTCACTGGTTGCTAAAGTGCATATACCTGTTAAAACTTATCAAAGTTTACCCTTGCAATGGATGTAGTCTACTCTATAAATTGTATGTCAATAGAGTTGTTTAAAAGAAACCTTGAAACTTTGAGAATCGGAATAAATTGATTAAAGTTTCATAGCTTCATATCAGACTTGGAACCACAAAGTTCATACTCTTAGCTGCTCTGGATTACCACCTTGAAATTATTTATTATTATGTGGTATAATTACATTTTTACTTGAAAATTTCCTTTACTCTTTGACATAAGAAAATATAAACTAAACTATAAACTTATTTAAAGCAATATGAACATAGATCACATTCACATTCTGAGGCAGCCTACATTATGCTAACTGCATGGTAGATGCATGTGTGTAATATGAATTAGCTAACTGATTTCTAAACCACATATTTAACTATCTTATTGATGAGTTATTGGATTGCTTTTGCTGAATATGGACATTATAATATCTCCTGTTCCACATGTGACCTCTATTAAATATTGATCTGATTTCCTTCCTCTTGAATCTGGGCAGATTTGTGACAGTTTCAACCAAAAGAGTACCATAGATGATGCTATGTGACTTCTAAGGCTTCCTCATAAGAGATGATGTAGTTTCTTCCTTGTCTCCTGAAATATTTACACCTGGAGTTTCAATCTGCCAGAGAAGAAGTCCCTCATACTGAGGTTCCTTGATTATAAAGAAGGCAAATCATACGGAGAGGCACAAGGAGGTCATGTTTAGGCCTATTGATTGGCATTCCAGTTATTCAAGTCATCTGAGCCAAGGCATCAGCCATGTGAATAAACAAGTCTTGAGGTGATTCTGGTCCCTAGCGGTTACATTACTCCACTTCTGTGTTTTCCCATCAGAGGCCCTAGACGTGATGGAGTGCAGATCAATCATTCTCATAGAGGTCTGTCCTAATTCCTGTCCTACAAAACCTGTGCCTGTAAAAAACAATTATTTTAACAGCTAAGTTAACTACTATAAACTTAGAACATAAACTTAGTGCCACAAGTGGAGTTCTGCTATTATAAAAATTTAAAATGTATGGGTTTGGCTTTGGACCAGGGCACCTGGTATAAACAGAAAGGTTTTTTAATGCTAGTTATGCAAGTTAGTATATTAGTTAAACAAGGAGGAACTTAAGTAGACTTTTCATAAAATCTAGCGGAGCTGCAGAAAAATTGGAAGTCAAGGCTGTCAGGACAGGAAGGAAATTGTTATTGGAAGGTGGAAAAATAAAAGGACCCTTGTTATGTAGTGGCAGAAATTTTGTAAAACTATCATCTGCATTGATGTGAAAAATATAATATTTATCTGTATTAACTGATGGATTTGGCTAAAGAAATTTTCAGGCGGTTTTTGAAAGTACTGCTTTCTTTTAGCTGTGTATAAGAAGATACAGAGAGAGAATGAAGTGAGGAAAGAAAAGAAACATGATATTTTTGAACAAAGTTTAAAGGAAATATAAAGGAGCTAGGACATGCTGGGCTCAAAAACAGAACTATTTTTCACCTCCTGTCTCACTCACAGCAAGTTTTTTTTAATAGACTTTATTTTTAAAGCAGTTTTAAGATCACAGCAAAATTGAGTGGAAAATACAGGTATTTTCCATATACCCCTCACATGCATATCTTTCTCCATATCAGCATCCATGACCCCTCACATGCATATCTTTCTCCATATCAGCATCCACCACTACAGTCATATTTCTGTTACAATTGATGAATCTATATTGACACATCACTCAGAGTGTGAATATCACTCAGAGTCCATAGTTTGCATGAGGTTTTACTCTTGGTCTTGTACATCTTATGGATTTGGAAAAATGTATGTTGATTTATGTCCATCATGGTATCAGACATAGTAGCTTTTCAAATTGCTAAAGTTTTTAATTGCTATTAGTACTGAGTGGTGACTTCCCAGATCATGTATGTGAGAGCAGAAACAGGACATCCCTGGAGTCCAAAAGTTTTGGTTTATTTTCAAAGTAAGTAAGGACCTCAGGGAAAAGTAAAACTGAAAGGCTATCTGAAATATGTCTTAGGATAAAGGTGAAGCAAAGGTGTAACTGCAAAACTCCAGAAAGATTTAAGAAGATGCTTTATAAACACTTTCAATTGCATAAAGCGTCTTCTGAGGACTTTAGGACATCTCTAGCTTAGCCTCTCTTATAATAATAAACTCCTAAAGAACCATAAAGTTATTATACCACAACAACCCAAGATGAAAAAAGGACTTATCTTTAAGAGAATTGTGGATATGAGTTTTGTTTGTTGGAGTGGATTAGAAATTGATACACAGAAAATCCACAACGTTTTTAAGGGTGTTTTTGATCAATGTGGAGCAGAAGGGACAAAGACAGTACAAGATGAAAAAGAAGACTGCAGACACCACCCCTTTCAAATCTTCACAAGCAGGAAGCAGGCAGAGAAATCTACTTGATTATAAATATAGGCTATGTCTTATGATAAAAGAAATGTTGACCCAGAGGATAAAACCGAGAATCCAAGATTTAGAACTAAGCCAGAGCAAATAACTTCCTGGAAAGAGAACTACACCTTGGTCAAGAAACTGGGCAATATGTGCCCAGCTGAATTTCAGAATTACTTCGAACAAGTGACTCCCATTGAGTGTCTATAGTAATTACCCAGGTCTGCCCCACCATTGTATTTTGAGTGTGGATGTATAGGATCTTTTTTGTTTATGGTTCTTCAGATTGACAATACCAAAGGTACCATATCCAAAATGCCTATTGCATCAAGGCCTCAGTTAAATGATAATATCCTAGAATTTGTAATGGGATGAGAATTGGGGGTCTTAGAGGGGGTGTGAGAGATAAAGCCATACATTAATTAAAGTGGTGAAAATAGATTCTGTGCATTCACTACCAACACTGGGAAAGAGTGGTGAGTGAGCTTCATGATCATTATCATCATCCTATAATTATTTACTGTGTGAGTGAATAACTCACCTTTACTTAATATGCACTTGTGTGCCAAGTCTTGTGAGGAGACTTGCATCATACACCTAAACTGGCAATTATTGAAGTTAGGATTCTATTACATGGAGACTAGAAGACTGAGGCCCTATCTTCCTGATGATTACATTTCAAAGGACCGGTTTTCAGATTCTTGAGAAAGACACTAGTGAGTTGTAGGAGAAACATATATATATCTCTAAGGAAGCGAGGAAGGATTTACAATTATAAACCCTTTATAAGAGATTGGGGCCTATCTTCAGGTATTTGCTAGATTCTCCTGGCAGCCTTGAGGTATCTCAGGTCAGCATTTTAATGGAGTGCTGGGGTCATCCTGGGGACACAGCCTTATGATTTTAGAAGCCATGCTAAAGTTTGGTCCTCATTTAATGCACAGGTCTGAATGAAGTCATGCTGTGCTGAGAGTTCTCCGGTTCTCAGGGGGTGAGTGTATTTTGTATGTTAGAGGATTATAAATAATTTATAGCCAGAAATCAGACCAGCAATTTTAAAACATAGCCTACAAATTCTCTGATACTCTACTATCAGTAAGGGGCTTTAATTACCCTTCTTTTGAATCTGGGACAGCTTCTGATTGATGGATAGATAGGATATTGCAGAAGTGATGCTACGCACTTCCAAGTCCAAGTCATAAAAATCTCTGTTCACTGGAGCAGCCAAACTTAGAGACCTGGTCGTCCATGTTAGAAGAATATGGACAATTATTTCCAGAAGAATGGAAGGTTGAGTAGATTAGAAGACTATAGGATGATTACTAAGTACCATTAATGGACCAGTTGTAGTACAGGTCATTCAACTAATATTGGTAGAGTGCATGAAAGCAGATTGAATAAATGAATTAATGAATGGATCTCTTAATAGTGGATAATGCTATGTCTGAATCGGAACAACATTAGAATTAAAATAAAAGTAATTAACCACAAATTCCTGCACACTAAATTTAGAACACAAGTTAATGGATTCTTATGTAGTGGTCATGTTAGGAACTCTAAAGTTATTTGAAAGTTTTCTAGGAAAAGGAAAAAAAGCCAATTTGTCATGAATAAAATAGAACGGTTTTGATTCATGATCATTATCATCATCCTATAATTACTTACTGTGTGAGTGAATAACTCACCTTTACTTAATATGCACTTGTGTGCCAAGTCTTGTGAGGAGACTTGCATCATACACCTAAATGGCAAGTATTATTAAAATCCCATTACACAGATAGAAAGTGTATTAATTTGCCCAAGGAAAGGCCTGGGGTTTGAGACAGGTTTTAGTAGGTCTTTAATATGACTTTGAGAAAGTATTTTCTTTCAAAACATTCCACATTCTATTTTTTAAGTATAACAGATATTTTAACAACTGAATGAATTAACCTTGGAAACTTACATCCTAAAAGACAGTTAATTAAACTTTTCTCAGAAAGCCAAACAGCCGATTCTCCCTCAACACCTTCATGTCTTTGCCCCAAATGTCACCTTCTGATAGGATCTTCCTGGAATACTCCATTTGAATTGTATCCTACATTCTTGGCATTTTTGTTCTCCCATAACCCGATCTAATTTTTTCCATAGCACGGATCACTTTTTAACATAGTATACCATTTACTTATATTTATTGCATGTCTCCCAGCCCTAGAACATAAAGTTCACAAGATCAGGTGTTTATATCTATTTTATTGATGACATGAACTTCATTTTAGAATAATGCCTGAGACGTAGCAGGTATTTAGTACAGATTTGCTGGAAGGATCAATGTGTGCATGTTACACCATGTGCTGTGTGATGATCAGAAGGACAAAATCCCTGCTTGAGAGGATTTACCCAGCAGCAGGAGAAAATGATGGAAATTTTGCCTTATGTTTCAGTGGGTTAATTCAGCTTAGCCAACTCTTTCTTCCTTATTTAGGGGCTAGTACTTCTTGATTCCTTCATCTGTTCTTTGTCTGGCTTTTCTCTACTTGGTGCAGTTTTTCACTCTTATCTCCTCCATAATATCTTTTAAAAATATTAAGTAATTACATTTGAAAGGAAAATCACTCTTTCAATGAAACCAAAGTATAGAACATGGTACCTCTCAGGATCTTTTCTCTCTGCACTTTTGCAAATCCTTCATTTATCTTGTAACATTTGCCTTGTAATGTCTAGAATGGCTTACATCCACATTCACCAGAGCCATTCCTTCCCTTCTTCATACTTACCCACCTTCACGTTTCATCAGACCTTAATGGATCTGTGTTGACTCCTAGGACATTTGTGTGTCCATGACTCCCATATTCACTATTATAGTCATGTGTAGTGAGTGGTACTATTTACAACTCTTAGATATTACTTTCAAGCAGCAATAAACAGTGTAAATAATCCAGGAAGCAAGATATGTCTGGTTTACCCCAAATATATAAATGCTTATTTCCTCTTGGAACAATCTGATAATATGAACATTTCAGAGTATGGTACAAGAGAATATCCACTTGGGAAAATAAAATTGGATATGGAGGTCGGTTAGACTGCGGACATTTTAAGAACAACAAGTAAAGCTTTCAGTATAAATTATGACCTCAATTTCTGTAAGGCCTTCAGAAATATAAAAACTGATAAAAGTAAAGAGTTTTGTTAGTCAACCAGAATGCCACTGGCATGGGTGCTTTCTCAGCCATGCACATATTTTTGCAGACACGTGGGCATGTACCATTACAAAGGAAAACACAGCACATATACACATATGATGATGAGATTATGGAAGAGATCTTTATTAGAGTTTGTAAAAACCTCTTTAGTGAGGAGAGTTTAAAACTGTGAGAGAAAGAAATAGATGACTCAGATCCTGGAGAGTGTTTTGGTTGAAAGAAAACTTTCAAATAACTTCAGAGTTCCTAACAGTTCCACAATAAGAATTTAACTCTTAGTTAATTATATCAGATTGCATTAATATATTTCTATTTTAGTTATTATTTATCTTACATTATCTAGTTTTGATTCTTTTTTTAGTTTTTATTTATTTATTTGAGATAGAGTGAAAGCATAAGGAGGGGGGAAGAAGAAGAGGGAGGAGTAGGTTCTCCCTCTCCAACACCCACAACCCCATGTAGAGCTCCATTCCAGGACCCTGGGATCATGACCTGAGTAGACGGTAGACGCTTAACTGACTAAGCTACCCAGGTCCCTGTCCAGTTTTGATTCTAATTTCTTTCACTGTCATACTATTTTATGTTTATGACATACACTTTATTTTTTATAGTACATTCTAGTATTTATTATATTTGTACAACATGCTTAAAGATGACTTTCTCTTCTTTCACTTTCACATTATCCTCTGATTATCTTTTCTGAATAAAAATTAAATTTGGTTTATCCACTCATGAAAAACAAAACTAAAACAAACAAGTAAAAATACCTAGAGGATTTTAATGGGACAGTGCTCAATTTTTAAAATACTTTAAATACAAGCAATAAATTAGAGAAATCTCTAATCTACTACTATGTTAATGATAAACAAACTTAACTGAGAAAAATATATTCCAGTACAAAATCATTGGGTAAGATTTAACTGCTATTGACAACAAAAATGAATCTTAAAAATATATACTACTTATATTAAATAATGATGTATATTAAATCATGAATCAATTTTATTTTACCAATAGAATAGACTCCTTGGCATTCCTTTTAAAAATAGATACATACAAATCATCTCTAATCTCACCATCCTTATTTAATTATTTTACAAATTTTAATTGTTGAAAACTAATAGAGATAAATATTGAAAGAAGATTTAAATAGTACGATATGTACAATGACTATAAAAGAATAACTTAGAGTATATGGATTTTTAAGGGGTTTAGTATATCAAGAAGTTTATAAGACACAAAGCAATAAATACTCTGCTTTAAAAAAAAAAGGAGTTTGCTATTTCACTGACATAGCAACAGAATTGTAAAACACATGACAGTAGCCTTAATAAGATGCACATAACAACTATATAAATGCCACAGGAAAGTGGAGCTGCAAGTAACCAAAGACCTACATACGTGGAAGAGTCATGTTATTTAATGTAAAAAGGAAGTATATAATATCTTTGTATTTTGCCTGGAAACCTTTATGCAAATGAGCCAGACATTTGTCTGGCTTATGTGACTTAAGTCACATAATTATGATTATTAATTTTATACTTTTTGTTCTCTCTCCCTTTCTTAAGAATACATATTATTCACAAGTCAGATATCACATTTGTCTCTCTATGACTTAATGTTTGGCATTTTTCTTTCTTTATGCTTTCCATTGTTTTTCTGCATTTCTTATTGTACTTTTTGATGCTTCCAGTGATTATCCTAATTGTTCTATTGCTATTTTTTATTTGTAGAAATGCACTGCTTTCTTATGTTGAATAGTGTCAATGCCCTCTTTTTTTAAAAAAAAATATATTTCAGATGATCTTGAAAGTCTTTTTTGTATATAGTATGGAAAATCTTTTCAAGTGAAGTTTAACTCTGATATGTTCTTGAATTATTGTTCTTTTGGCTACAAAATGTTTTCTCATTCCCAAATTGATATTTGCTTTAAGTTTTAATTTGCACATATATCTTTAGGTATACAGACAGTCCCTAACTTGTGACAGTTCAACTGATGATTTTTTGACTTTACGATGGTGTGAAAGTGATATACATTCAGTAGAAACTGTACTTTGAATTTTGAACTTGGATCTTTTCCCAGGCTGGTGATATGTGGTGTGATCCTCTCCCATGATGCAGCAGCCACAGCTCCCTGTGAGGCACATGTTCATGTGGATGAACAACCTATGCCCTTCACAATCATTCTGTACCCATGCAAATATTCTGACCTTCACTTTTGGCATAGTATTCAAAAATTACATGAGATAGTCAATTCTTTATCATAAATTAGGCTTTGTGTTATATGACTATGTCCAACTGTAGGCCAATAGAAGAGTTCTGAGCATGCGTGAGGTGGGCTAGGCTGAGCTGTGATGTTAGGTAGCTAGGATGTATATTTAATACATTTCGACTTACAATATTTTTAACTTACAATGGATTTATCGGGGCATAACCCTAATGTAAATTGAGGCAGATCTGTACTGTTATTTTCTAATGTGTTGTTTGTTTGTATCAGGTGATACTGATGTGTGTACAGCTCAATAATAGGCTGCTGATGTTTCAGAAATCCATTATTAATCTTTTCCAGATTTTCGTAAGCCTTCCTCTAACTGAGACAGCATCACGTTAGTAGGGAATTCAAGTTCACTGCTGAGAATATCACTCAGGCTACAGCCGCTGTACCTCTAAATGATAAATTCACTGGTGGGTTCATCAAGAGATGGCTGGACAATCGATGCACAGTGAAGCTCGCAGCTAAAAAAGTAGGCTATACATAATTCATTAACCATATATACTTTAAAAAATTATGCACGCTAAAATTCAAGAATATTTGAATGATAATGCTTGCAAATTCAATGACAATCGTTTTGTTAAAAAAATAAGACTGAAGTCACATAAGAGAGGAAAAATAAGAGATAGAAAAGAAAGATTAAAAACAAGTTTTAGAGAGGCCTAACAAAACTAAGCAGAATGTACACATAAAAGCAAAACACAAAATCAGTTATCAGATCTGATGAATATAAAAATAGAAATCTCAGATTTGAAAAACAAATATGGCTTTGAATGCAGGAACGGTGCCAGGAGAATACTAGCATGCCAATTAAGAAAACAATGTGTTTCTGGAATGTGACCAAAATAAGATACCAAACCCAAATGGATTTAAAGAAGAGGTAAGAGATGGTAATGTTGTCCTGCATCATCATAGCATTCTGAAATTATGATTTCTGGGTAATATTTTTAAGGGAAATAAGCAATAATTAGTGGGTAGTATATAAACGTATACTAACAAGGAATCCTAATTAGGACATGCTATTTAATTTCAACAAAATTATTATCATTTTTGCCCTAATGAATTACTGTACTCAGCCCAGATGGTTCCCTCAGAAATAGAAGGAAACAGATACAGAAGAATAAAATAAATACGCTTTTATAGACATCAATTCACTAACCTAAGTAAAAGTGAATGCATATACAAATGAAACGATACTAAGAATTCCAATCTGCTTTTTAGGAACAATTGTAGGAATATATCATAATTAGATTATGTTAACTTCAATCTTTTATAAATCTTTTTTTAATCTCAATATCATTTTTAAAAATTCTATTACAAAAGCCGAGGATCTTGAGCCTGGCATACTGGGCTAGCCTAATACGTTAAATGGATAGTCTTAATGCTTCAACCAGAAACAACCAGCAAAGCATCTGCATCACTCCTCAAGACAGTGTTTCCATTAATAATAATAATTCCAGGTTTGCCTGAGGGCAGTTTCCTGAGGCATACATTTTAGATCCTCTCCAGATATTTAATACATTTTAAAGATGGGAGAAAAGTAGAAGGTGGATCATTACATTCACAGAATCCACAGAAATCCAAAGGTCATCAGATCTGGTTTCTTCTGCTTTGACTTGAGTTGCTGTGATTGTAGAGAAAGTATCTTCTCCTTGCATTTCACTCCATAGCTCGGCTTGGTGCGTAGGCTATGCAAAATGGTGCATGTGTCCTACATGTATACTGAATTAACTAGATACTTTGGAATCTATATTTTATACTTCTGTAAGTTTTGTAGTAGACTCAAAGTAAATAAAATACCAAGAGTTCTAGCACTTGGTTCCAAGCCCTGAAATAAAATGCAAAAAATGACCCACTAAATTGGTTGAACAAAAATGGCTTAGAACATTGGTACATGAACTATACTGACATATAAAAATATTACATGTTACATGAAAAACATAGATCCCAAATAGCCCAGGTCCACTCAGTATAACTTCTAAATTATTTACATAAGTATATTAATAAAGGCCAGAATAGAGAATCAAGAGAAGAGGAAAGAATCACTCTTTGGGAAACTACTATGCACCAAGCACTTTATATATATTATGGTATTAATAGTTTAGAATCAGGAAGGCCTGGGTTTGAGCTTGGCTCTGCCATTACTAGCTAAATGATCTAAGGAAATTTACTTCATCTCTCTAAATTTCTTCATCTATAATATTATTTTTAGATTTTGAATATTGACTAGATTTCAGGTCCTAAGAATGCATCAGTGAAGACGACTAACACAATTATACCCCGATTCAGTTTACAGTCTAATGAATAGCAAAACATATAAATATGTTTGTGGCACACCTGTCATATGCCAAATAAAATTCTAGGCAGTGATGAAACAGCAATGAACAAGAAAGAAAAGGCCCACGCTCTCACAGAGTTTACATTCTAGTGGGGGAGAAGAACTTTTTCTTTATTTCTTTTCATATCATCGTTACCTAAACATTCACAGGATTATTACCACTACCCTTTTCAATTCTCTAGGAGTTTTTGTTTGTTTGTTTGTTTGTTTGTTGTTTTTTATAATCACTTATTCTAATCTCTGTAAGGGCCTCCAAGTGTCTGAAACAGGAGAAAGATTCCCTGGAAATGGTGATTATGCCCAGTTGTCCTTGGCCTGTGGAAACATTTTGTCACAATCTGTTTTATTCACTTGTGAACTCAATAATAAAGTCTACGCCACACGATAATATAGAAGAAAAATGCCCTTCAGTTGAGCAGCAGTATACCATCTGGAGCATGCAATGCATGGAATTAAGGGTTTTGTGGAGTTTGTAGAACATAGTTATGGCAATGAATATTTTTCTCTTTTTTCAGTGCATACTCAGTTATCGAAATCTTAAATCATTTAATGATTGGTTGCTACAAGTAGCACCAATTCAGATTCCTGGATGTCATTTGAAGTAGCACAGAACAAGTTCTAGCACAGATACAGTGGGATATTAGTAAATGGAGTTCAGGTGTCCCTAGGGTCCCCGGTGTCTAATATATTCCTTACCATGCGTGCATTCAGCTAAATGTTTGTGAAGGCCTTCTTGAAGTATAATGGGGACAATAAGCAAGGACAGGGACAGTGATTATAATGCAGTACTGGTCAAAGTCCCACAGGGGGAAAAGATCAAAGTAAACATAATTTCTGGGGCACAAAGGCCCATTGCCTTCCAAATACCTCTTCCACCTTCTTGCTCATGTTTTAAATTCCAGAGGTTCAACAACTCTAACTAATCTTGACTGAACATGACCTGGAATTGTAATATTTTTTTTCACAGAATAGCTTTGGCTTTCTACACAATTCCCCTGGCATCCAACTTAGAACCTGTTCCTAGTGTTAACTTTACTCCTTTCATTTGGGTACTGTCGGCTGATACTGTGCTTCATTCCTATTTGTACAGGCTACTCTACCTTGCCTGAGTGGATGACCTCCTTATTTTTATCTATGTGCTTTTTTCCTTACAAAATTGGCTCCTAGATATAAACCTTAATTTTAATAAATTATTTAATACTTCTTAATTCTCAGTTTTCAAAAAAAAAAAAACCCAATATACAGCCACATACTCATTCCTCTGAACTACTTAGTTTAGTGCTAAGAGATTGGGGTTAATCATCTTAGGTAATAGTTTCAAATTTTATTGGGTTCTATAACTGTAATTGAACTGTCTGATTTTTATTCGGCTGATATGTGTTTCTTATGTTTTGCTTTAAATAAGACATGAGATTTGCAGTGCTTTTAGGGGAGAAGAAACAAATAAAATGATAATTTTTAGTTTGTAATTGGTTTGAAGTTTTCAGCACTTAATTTCAACAGAACACTGACTTTGTTGGGGCCTCTCTTGGATTTTATAACTCTTATTAGAGCACAACATTGGAGTTCTCAAGGTGGCATATCATGCACTGCACAGTGTGGACAGTTTCAATCAGATCTTTTTTTCTGAAGGAGACAGGGAAAGATAAATATAAGGGTACTAAGTCCTTACAGGGTGAGAGAGAAGCATTTTAAGGAGAGAAGGAAGCGCAGACTCCTGTAGTTGAGAAAGCCAGAGGAAGGACAGGTCCTAGGCTTCCGCTGTCTGTGGAGAGGGCCAGGACATATCAAGACTGTGATATCTCATGCTGTTCCTTCTCTTGAAAGTTCCTCTCCTTTCCTTCCTCTTGACTCATTCCTCTTTATTCTTAAAGATCTGGTTGAGATGTGGCATCTTATTTCAAATTCTCCTTGACTTCCTTTTTTCCTCCAAATAGACTCCATCCTTCAACTGAATGCATTGAATACAACTGAATGCAGTACAATATTGTCAGTACTCACTGCCACAGAGATAATGCTGTGCTTTATTCAGCTGTATATGTCTTTACTTCTCCAACTGAAGGAAAGTAGGGATAAAACTAACATCCCTGAACACTCATTAACTGTCAGGCACCATAACAGTCACGCATTGCATATTGCCCTTGCAAAAGCCTTGTAAGTGAAGCACTTCCATTATATTTTTTACAGCCCTGCACTTCCTTTATAATAATTTACAAAATATGTTTATTTGGGAGATTATTTTAAATCTTTATCTTCTCTGCTAAGCTCCAGGAGAACATGCACTGTGTTTTGCTTACCTCCTCAGTATCCAGCACAGGGCTAGTACCTAATAACCAATCAATAAATATCTGTTGAGTGAATGAATAGATCAATAAAAAAGTATTTTATGCCTATTTTATAAGTGAGGAAACTCAGTCTCAATAAAAGTAAATAACTCAAGGTCACTTAGCAAGTAGGGGCAGCATTGTGACCAGACTGACAACTATTGATTACCATTCCAGTCAAATTCCAGCCAGACATCATGGCACTTAACAATCACAGGATGAGGGATGGTCATGAAGTTCCTGAAACAGAACAGGGTCAAGGTAAATACTTGTCATCTGTTTCACTTCACAATAGGAAGACATCACTTCATCATTCATTTCTTCATTCAGCAACTATTTATTGTGCACATAGCTGCCTATTTCTCTCGATCCTGTTTCCAACTGCTGCTGTTGGTCTAGTGATTTGGCATCATTCCTAATGACAACAGGCATCTCTTTAAATTTGCTGTATCAGAAAATGTTAATTCCCTCTCAATATCCCTTCTCCCAATTTTACATGAAATGCAACACTGACTTTTCTTAGCTGCCTACATGTAAACCAAAACTGCTTTTACTGAAAACCTCCTTGGAAGTAGGTGTGACTTTGAGACCAATTTTTGTGAATAAGATGTAAGTAGAAGTGTCACAGGGGACTTCCAGGAAATCCCCTTAGAGGATAGTGGGGGGTGGCATGCTTTTCTTTCTCTGTTCATTCATGCTGATGTGAATGTGGTTTTGAGCTCCAGCATTTATCTTGAAACATGAGGACAATGTCTTAGCTTGATGTAACACTAGAAGTAGCCTGAGTCCATAGTAATAATTATATTAACTCTGGCTATCTGGCTCTGAGTTTCTTTCAGTAAAGAGAAAAGTAATTGCTGTTTTTCATAAGCCATTGTTTTCTGGAGGGGTCTTTTTTAAAAAAAGATTTTATTTATTCATTCATGAGAGACATAGAGAGAGAGGGGGGGGCAGACACAGGTAGAGGGAGAAGCAGGCTCCATGCAGGGAGGCTGACATGGGACTTGATCCCCGATCTTCCAAGATACCACCCTGGGCCGAAGGCGGCACTAAACCGCTGAGCCACCAGGGCTGCCCTGGAGGGGTCCTTTTTTTTTTTTTAACTTGTAGCCAAATGTAATTCTGATAGCCATTCTAAAAGAAATAAAGATGATTAAACATTAGCAAGTCTTCTGGTTTTAGGAGACATCAAAAGAGAAATCACATATGACAATAAAATCAGTCTTTCAAATGGGTGAGTGATTTTAAGGCAAGTTTTGCTATAAATGAGACATAATTCATAAAATAAAAAGCCGATGATAAAAGTATTCACCAAGGCATGTTTGAAGTATGGGAGATTTTCATTTCCATTTAAGACCATTTATTCCATCTTTTAGTGTAATATGAATTTTGTGTTATGAAAATGCTCTCATAACTAAATAGGCAAAGAATAAAGAAAAAGAAAATTAAAAACAAACAAAATTAAAAGTATAGGAAATCATGTTAGATGATTCTCAAGCAATATGAAGTGAAATATTTTCTTTAAATGTAAAAGAGAATTGTTGCATCCAATTTTAAAGAATAATGGCATGTGATTATAAATGCTCTCCTGCACAAGGTAAGCATGTTGTTTTGAAGAGATCAAGGGGAATGAACAGTTGGATCATATCTATATTTTCCATTATCATTACTTCCAAATTAAAAGGTGCAGATACTTGAGCCTATACTAGATGACCCCACATCACAACTCTCTATAAGGCAGGCCTTGAATACTGGCTGCTGGGAACAGGTTTGAACACTCAGCGCTAGTTGTGTCAGCCCCATCTTTTTTTTTTTTTTTTTTTTAATCTACGATAATAGTCACACACACACACACACACACACACACAGAGAGGCAGAGACACAGGCAGAGGGAGAAGCAGGCTCCATGCACCGGAGCCCAAAGTGGGACTCGATCCCAGGTCTCCAGGATCGCGCCCAGGCCAAAGGCAGGCACCAAACCGCTGCGCCACCCAGGGATCCCCAGCCCCATCTTTTGAAGGCAAATTGCACTGACGCTAAACCCAAAGTGGTGATATCTAAAAGAAACAGATTTTCTGATTCTGCTGAGTTTAGGTTGTCCACATTCTCTAGGTTTCAAAAACTATCTGGGGATCCCTGGGTGGCGCAGCGGTTTGGCGCCTGCCTTTGGCCCAGGGCGCGATCCTGGAGACCCGGGATCGAATCCCACATCAGACTCCCGGCGCATGGAGCCTGCTTCTCCCTCCGCCTGTGTCTCTGCCTCTCTCTTTCTCTCTGTATGACTATCATAAATAAATAAAAAAAAAATTAAAAAAAAAAAAAAAACTATCTGCCTGTTCCCTTTCAGCTGTCCAGAGGACTCCTTTTGCTACGGTCAGGGTAGTTAAAAGAAAGTGTGAGCTCTGTTCTTATTCCTCTAACCTTTGTTCGGTTTTTTCCCATAATTGACACCACATGTTTACCATGCCTATTTTTGTCAAACGTAAGGCTGTAAGTATTGAATGTATTTAGAAGTGCTCTTAAGATTAAGGCACTCACAGAGTGCTCAGAAAGGTAGATTTCAGATATTATTGTAGCACATGGTAAAGGAGTAAGATTTAAATAAACCCCTCTAGTGTGCCTTGTAAAAAAAAAAAAAATGTGGCTACCCTGACCACATTCATCTTATGCAGTGTCTTCCTTAAAGAGCAAGTGAGTATGCAACTCCTTCATGCTCACCTGACTGTCACCTGACTTCACATCCACTTGGATAGTTCAGAATATATGTGACAGCTAAGCTTGAAAGTTTTCCTTTAGCTCAATTGCTTTCCTGTAGGGATTGTTCTTAAAAATGAAGAATGTAGGTTGATTCTTAGAAAGTGTTTATTGAGGGCCTACTGTGTGCCAGGTGCTATACTAGGACTGGTTGGCATCAGGTCTATATAATCTAAGTAATCCAAAGAGGCAACTCAATTCTGTCTTAAAAACCAGTTGGGGGCAGCCTGGGTGGCTCAGCAGTTTAGCACCAACTTTAGCCCAGGGTGTGATCCTGGAGACCTGGGATGGAGTCCCATGTCGGGCTCCCTGCAAGGAGCCTGCTTCTCCCTCTGCCTGTGTCTCTGCCTTCCTCTCTCTCTGTGTGTGTCTCTCATGAATAAATAAATAAAATCTTAAAAAAAAAAAAACAGTTGGCCCAATATTTAACCACCTTCTATGTTTTTTTTTTTTATTATCTTAGGCTCGCTTGCCCTATTTTATAGATGAGAAAATATTTGTCAGTCCGTAACATTTCCAGAGAATATCTTTATGAAAAAGAAAGAGAAATCTCCTTTATTAATAACAAATGGCAATGGGGAGAAAGAAAAAAGGTGTCAATATCAGGAATCAATGCCTTAGATCACCCCACCTGTAGAGGAGACCTCAGTGACTAGATGTGGAACCTGGGACCAAGACTAACACTGGTTCTGGTCACCAGTTACCTTGGTCTGGGTCTAAGAGTGGTCCTCATGGAAGTAAGGGATTCTCTTACTACCTGAGACCAAGAGCTTTTGTTTCTATTCCACTACAAGTTTTAAATATTAAAGAAAGAATAAAAGGATTAAATTTAAAGTCTTCTCAGCTGAAAAAAAAGAAAAGGTATTTTTTCCACTTTTTTGAGTATAATGCTACTATTTTCAAAATGCTAATTTGCTTTTTCATAGTATACTTAGTAATTAGTGAACAAAACCATAATGTACTGTGGGTATGATTTGTAAAGGCTTAAATGACAGACTCTAAGTAGGATAATTTCAGTCCTGATGTGTTGTTAAGTAACAATATATTCTAAATGAGTAAACTTGAAATAACTAAGCCATTGGGGACTATTGGCCACCTGATAATTAAACTTGATCTAACATGGACATCAAAACCAATTATATGTACTAAACAGAAAGAGACAGGTCAACTCCTCAGAGAGATGAAATGAACTTGGACAGATGGACAGAATGCAAATCATGACGGGTTTCTTAATGAAAAAGCAATGAAATGCAATTTAAAGCCCTATGAAAAATCTGGATAGCTATTCCTAGTGTACAAATTGCTGAAAAACAATTATGTTGAAACAAGATGGATTGCCATATTTCCAACAACCAGGAAAAACATTTCTCTAGAGAATTTAGATTTTCTAGTTTCTTAGGCAATGAGGTTAAGGGGAAAATTACTTTAATGCTATATTCATATGAGGTTGCCAGGGGTGCTATAACAAAGTACTGCAGACTGGGAGCCTTCTCAACAGACATTTCCTCACAGTTGGGGAGACTGGAAGTCCAGAACCAAGGTGTTGGCGGGGTTGGTTTCTTGTGGGGCCCTTCTCCTTGGCTTATACATGGCTGTCTTCTTCCTGGGTCCTTCCTGGGTCCTCACATGACCTTCTCTCTGTTGGGTCCCTGGTGTCTTTTCCTTTCTTCTGAGGACACTAGTCATATTGGATTAAGACTTGATGCTTGTTACTTCATTTTTACTTTAATTACTTTTTTTTTTTTTTTTTACTTTAATTACTTTTGAAAGATACTTTTCAAATACCATCACATTCTGAGGTACTGGGTGTTAAAACTTCAACAGGAATTTTGAAGGGACACAATTCAGCCCCTAACAATATTCAATGCACAAATTATGTATAGTTTAGAGAATAAAATATCAAAATATCGAACTGGATTAAGGGGAAATAAATTGAGTATGTTGGCAGAGGGAGGTCCTGATCTACTGCCAGGGTGATCAACCATCCTACTGTGCCTGCTTTCAGCACTGAAAGTCCTACATCTTGGGAAAGTCTTGAAACCGGAATGGTTGGTCACCAGGGTCATGTGTTGAGCACACCAGCCACTGTTAAGGGTAGGGACGTGCTTAGTGACTTAGGGATGTGCTTAGGGACTTAAGGAAGCATTGTGCTATGCTATATAAGATCATTCTTATATTAATTTTAATTTTTACCAGGAATACAAATTATGCTCAAGTAGGCAGACCTCCATATGATAATGGAGGAGAATCCAGGAAGGCCTCCAGTCATTGGGAAGGTAAGACATCAATTTGTTGTAAGAGGGACAAGTTCTTAGTAGCCAGCAGTAGTAGCCTCCTGAGCTAGCCATTCACAGACACACAGATTCCCTGATCATCTGTCTCCAACTTCTGCTTATGTCTGACTAGAACAGTGGAGATGGGACCAACAAATTTTCTTTTAGACTCTCCTGCTTAACCAAATATTGATATTGTGAGGAAGCAATTTTTCCATCATTTAAGAATAAAGATATAGTAGCAAGCTACAATTGAAGTAGGGGAAAATATTCCAGAATTTAAAGCAGTGCAGATAAATTACATGTGTGTGCAAAATAGTTTTAATAATCGTAGTATCTCAACGAGTTTCAGACATCATTTGCTTGAATCCTGATTGCTCTCTCCTTGACAATGGATAAACTGAGGCTCAGAGATAGGAAGTTATTTCTCCTAGGATACAATCTAACTTGATTCAGTTAAAGAATGATTCATGACCACCAATGAATTAGCTGTTTCTATCACCCAAGTGTGGGTGATTTGAGAAGACCTTATGAGAAGACCTTAATAATGGTTTCTTCAGAACATTCTCCCTGGGCTTCTTTTTCTTTTTTTTTCTTAAAATAGCATATGAGTTTTTTAAAATAGATAGTTGTTTTTTTAAAATATCTATTTATTTATTTATTTATTTATTTATTTATTTATTTATTTATTTATTTATTTGAGAAAGAGAGAGAGAACATGAGCAGTGGGGAGTGGCAGAGGGAGAGGGAGAGAGAAAATCTCCAGCAGACTCCCCCATTGAGCATGGAGCCTAAAGTGAGGCTTGATCCCATGATCCTGAGACTGTGATCTGAGCTGAAACTAAGAGTCAGATGCATAACTGATGAGCTACCCAGGCATCCCAGCATACGATTTTTTTTAAATGCATTTTTTAAATGCAAAAAACTATGCACCTTGGCAAAACTATTAAATAAGTGTAAGCAAAAGAAACTTTTAAAAACATTGTAAATCCACTCACTTATCAGAAATAATCACAGAGGGATACCCGAGTGACTCAGTAGTTGAGCATCTGCCTTCAGCTCAGGGCATGATCCCAGATTCCCTGGATCAAGTCCCACATCAAAATCCCCAGGCAGTCTGCTTCTCCCTCTGCCTACCTCTCTGCCTCTCTGCATCTCTCATGAATGAATGAATGAATGAATGAATGAATGAATAAAATAATTATAGAATTATTTCCTTCCATTATGATTTAAGTTTGGTGCATATGAGGGGTGTGTGTGTGTGTGTGTGTGTGTATTAGTGTCTGTGTGTTGGTGTGATTATGTTGATGTGTGTATGCATAAATAAATTTATGCTTTCACCTGTATATGTCATACAAATTGAGAGCAATTTATTCTTGACATATATTAGCTGTATCTTTAAGGCTGAAATATATATCATGAGCATAATTCCAAGCCATTAAATACTTTTTCTATAATACTATTTTTAATACTACACATTATTCCACTGTAGGATAGGCCAACATTTATCCAACCACCATGATGTTACCATGGAAGATTTAATTTGTTTGCTTTTTCCTCTTTTCTTTATAAGCAATGTTGTTAGAAAATCCCTTGTGATGGTATTTGTAAATTATTACTTAGATCTCTACCACTAGTCATTTGAAGTGAAAAACTGATCATCAGAAAGCTATACATTCTTAGTCCTTTTTTTTTTAAGATTTAATTTATTCATTCATGACAGAAATAGAGAAAGAGGCAAAGATACAGGCAGAGGGAGAAGTAGACTCCCTGCAGGGAGCCTGATGCAGGACTGGATCCTAGGACCCTGAGATCACAACCTGAGCCAAAGGCAGACACTCCCCACTGAGCTACCCAGGTGTCTCTCTTAGTCCTTTTTAAAATGTATCTCATATGGGGCACTGAAGAAGGTTGTTCCAATTTATATACCTTCAGTGCTATGGAAGCATTTCTGTTTTCCTCCAAACCTTGACAACACTGGCAGTTAGCTTTTCTTTGTCTTTGACAGCTTGATAGAGAAAAATAGTGTATTACGGTTTTAATTTGCATTCATTTTATTATGATTGCACTTGTGCAGTTTTTACAGGTTTATAAGTCTTTTGTGAAATGCCTGTTTCTATTTTTTAAAATTTTTAATCTTTTTGGGTTATTTATGTTTTTCTTAACATTTAGCAATAGATCTTTATAATAGTATAAGAGTGTAGTAACATAACAACGCCTTGGATTGAATATATGATGTTTTTATATGGAAAATAATATTTTTCTTTCAATTATCTGTTTTTTAATTTAAAGAAGTTTTTAAAAGTGTTATGTTATTATCACTCTATATATTCTCTATCAAGAATATTATAGAAATACTTAAACTATACTAGTAAATGCATTTTATTGTTTGATTTATGCATTTTTGCATTTATATGTTACTCCATCTAGAAATCTGCGTGTAAGTAGGTACAGGGTGGGGATGTTATTTTATTTCTTTTTCTAAATATTGGCTATTTATGTCGATAATAATCATTGAAAAATCTACCTTTCTCTTATTTGAAATGGTTCCTTACAATATTGCTTTAGTTACTAAAAACACTTACAATGCATTTTAACATATGCTACTACAAATTTCAGTGTCCTACATGGACTTTTCTTTCTAGAAATGATTTTGGCTATTGTTTCATGTTCATTGATTCACTTCATTATACCCAATACTAGATTAAGCAGATTTTTAAATAAATTTGATTAATAGGAAAAAATAAGGTGGGGAGAAGTAAGATCATTCTGAAGTTTAACCTTTGTATAAGGACATCGTATAGCTTCCATTTGGAAAATATTTGTGTGTGTGTGTGCCCTGTATGTGTGCCTCTGTGTGCATGTGTGGGTATGTGTGTGTATTCCTCAGTAAGCTGCTGAAGGTTTTCATTGTTGGGTAAGCAACTTATATGGCTAAGCAATATGATACAGTGATTTCAACTATTTTTCAATTATCTTACATTGACTAGGTCACCAATCATACCTATAAATACTTAAATTTGGTCTTAATATTTTTTATATTATTTCTTTTCTTCACCTGGGAAATTCATAAAGTTATAGAATAAAAATACATTGGAAAACACCTTTGTTTTGTTGTAGCCTTTAATGTATCTGAGTACCTCTCTTCCAATATTTGCTGTTGGTATTAGTTATATATTCTTTATCATATTAATGATCTTCTGTCCTTATTTTATTAAGAGAAATTTTTAAAATTGAGGATGAGCTTTGAGTTTCATTAAATAGTTTTTAGTCTTCTTCAAGGTGATATTATAGTTCTTCTTAATTAAGGTAATAAAATACATTATTTTTTAAAATAATTTTGTACCATTCATTTTTGCTTGGAAGAAGTTTTATATAGCATGGATTATGTGCCATAAAATTTTATTTATAAAATTAAAGTTATATCTGTATTATATTTATGTACCTCTCTATCAAGTAATTATATTATTTCATGTACACATATACACACACATATTCAGGCTTTGGGAAATTGATTGGGATATTTTCATAAAACCTAACTATTTTAATTATCATCAAAATTATCTGTTTCTTGAAAACTTAGTAGAACATGCTTATAATACTATCAACCAAATCAGTGTCTATTTGATTGACAGTTCTTGTACATGTTTTTTTCATATCAGGCACAGTAGGCTAATGAATTCAAATGGCTTAACACAATAAACATTTAGTGATCATTTCAGTCACTGTAATACAGGATGTTAGGGTTGGTTCATTCACAGTCCCATGTTCCTTCCATTCTGTGGTTTTGCCATCCGGTGTGTCCTCGGAGTTACTAAGTTAAGCTAGCTCCTAGGGAGACAGACACCTGCCTGTGGGAGGTTATTATGGTCCATACTGTAAGTGATTCACACCCTCTCTGCTCTTTTCTGCATGAGCAGAAAAAAGAGGATAGATATTTATAAACATTAATGTTCTCTGTCAAATAAATTAATTTTAATCATTTATATTTTTCAGGAAATAGTGTAATTCTTTAACATGTTTAGAAGTATCAGCAGATAGTTGTATGAATTATCTTTCATTTGCTATTTTTTTGTCTATGGTTTATGTTCCTTAGTCCCATCTTTTCTTACTTCCCACTTGTTTTCCTTCTTTCCTTCTATGTGTGCTTCTCCCTCCATGTTCCCTTGTTCCCTCTCTCCTGATCTGTCTTCTTCCTTTTTTTTTCCCTCCCAATATTTATTAAGTATATAATATGTCCATGCCTAAGAAAACAACAAGCTTGGCTTATCACTCCTGCCTACACATCTTCTAGCACTGTGCCTCCCTCAATTTAGATATTCACTAAGTTGTTGAATTGGACTTAAGTTGAGTCACCCATATTCTGGATTGCTCTTACCATCTCACAATTGTTTGTCGACCTCCAGTAATATCCCCAATAGCCTGCACACACTGCCAGATTCACACCCCTACAGCATAGTCTGATCAACTCTATCCTCCTGTACCGCTCCCCCTTGCCTCTCATATTAGGTAGATGCATCCATGCTCCTCACCTGCACAAGGGCTCCCCATTCTGAGGTGGTAGCTTTGTTTCTCATTACTCATGCATACTTGCTTTGTGTTTTAACCAACTACAGACCTCATCTTAATACTTATATTTGTGCTTTTTTTTTTTCAAATTTACAATATGCTGTCATCTTCCTCAAGGGAGTTGCTAAGGTAGTTTCTTCTCCTGATATGTCATTGTGTTTCAGACTCTGCCTCTTATTGGTTTGTTCATTCTTTAAGAACTTACTATATCTTCCCTGAAGCCCACAACTAAATAGGCTATCCTTCCTCTTTTTCTCAAAATGGCACATAGCACATTAGAGGGGATTCTAATCAGGGAAGAAATTTATACTAATATCCTCTGAGCCCTGGTCATTCAGAGGAAAAGCATACATTTTGCTAGCTTTCTCTGCTATTTTTCTGCCCTTTATATGTCTAGAATAAGCCTAAAGACCAAACCAAAGCATCTATTTGAAGAATAGACTAGAATCTCTGATGAGACTGGTGGAGAGGTGGTTTTGCCAGACCCAAGGATGAAGCTGAGTATTTAGGAGAGGTACTAAAAATAAAAACATAGGCTCTCATAATTCTAGGAATTCTGACTCTTCATTCCAAATAAAAAGGAGAGAGTTTAAACCAACTTTTTGAGAAAGGGCTCTACTTAACCCAGTAGAAATTTATGATGAGAAAGGCAGCATGGTCACAGACCTCCTTCCTAAATTAAACGGTAATGTCCATTTCTAATAAAAAAAAAGGTTTATATTTTATTTATACTTGGTATTTCAGTAGATCTAACATAATTTCCAATTTAGATATGGAAAATTCAAAATGTGCAGAAATTATAGCTTAATGCCCGGGGTAAGAAGGAAAGGAATTCACCTTTTTACAATTCAATCAAATGCAGAATAGGAGCAGTTAATAATTGTAGAATATGAATAATCAGATAAGACATTTTCTAGTGAAAACTCATAAATTTTATTTTGGGAGTACATTAAAATTCAGTTAAATTTTAAAATCATAGCATATCTTGAGTCACTGTTGAATAGTTGCTGTATCTATAGAAATCTATTTTAGAAATATGCAAGTACAAATTATAGAATGTCAGCATGCAATTTGATTTTATGTGCTTTTCTACTAATATAAATAATGAAGCATGCTGAGAGCATTCAGATACATTCAGCTGAGTATAATTAAAATACTGAGGTGTAACATGTTAAAAAAAAAGAAACAAATTAAGTACTAAAATGAAGTAGGTAGAAATACCAGCAATTCAAAGCGATAACTATGTTGTGATTACAGTATTGTGAATAGACTAAATCTAATATTTTGGTTTAAATGAAATCAGTGATAGCTGGAAAGTTAATAGAAGCAATGCCTTTATATTTTCTGTGAATAATGGAGAGGCTTCATTTCAGGAGCACACATTTTTTTTTTTGCCATCTCTGGAAATAAGTCTCCATGGTACTCTGAATAAACATTCTCGCCCAAATGGAACAAACTCTCTGATGAAATTGGCCACTGGGGCCTACAACAAATAATTAAAATGGGATTTGGGAATCAGTTGGTTTTTTGTGTTCCATACTCCCCATTGGGTTAGCTGAATGAGGGCAAATCAGCTTCTTCAGACCATGTGAAAAACACAATTGAACTTCCTGCTGGTCACCACTAATTACACTGTGATTGTGACTGCCCACTCCAGGCTGAAAGCAAACTTTTAGGTTTTTGTTGTTGAGGCCCACCAAAGGACCAACTGTTTGTTTGTGCTTGCCCAGGCCAGTTCAGACTAAGAGGTACTGATATTATTAAAAGAAAGAGTGTTTGGTTAACTTTGTTCTATTCTGTCACATGAACCCACTTCAGTCCGCCTCTGTGACAACCTCCTCGGGTTCCTGAATAACCTACTTTGTGCTTTCCTATCCCCAGCTTCATCCTGAACTCCTAGTAGTTGATTGAGATCTATGAGAACTGATAGATAAAAAATTGGGAAAATAGGGTTTCATTTTATACCTACCAGCAAAATACCAAATGTTTAGAGTTTGGAAAAGAAAGTACTAGAGCCAAGTGGGTTAATCCTCTCATGTGAGCAGAATCTACTTTCCACTGAACATCAAATATGGGGCTACAATTGCAAAGTTGGAGCTAAAATCTTAGTAGTGTAAATAGAAGACTCTGCATTTTGGCCTTGTAAGGTCCACTTATCCCTGGATCCAAACCCTTTCTCTTCTTTGGGTAATCCTCAGTTTTTCTGAATCATGTCCTTAAGTACCTTCCTGAGAAAAGGTAAATGGGAAGCAGACACCTTAGCCCTTAAATACATCCCGTATTAGAGATAAATAATGCATTCCCCTGTTTCTCTAGAAACATTGATTGGATTTGTCTATGGACTGATATTTAACTACCACTTGTGTTAAACTTCCTTGACTATACCTATCTTCTTGGAACTTCCGTTGCAAGTCATTTGTACACAAAACAAAGAATTATATAAAACACAATTTAACAAAATGCTACACGTAGAGGAGGAAAACATGGATTTTGTCAATTATGAACTGTATGACATTCTTTTTTTTTTTAAAAAGATTTTATTTATTTATTCATGAGAGACACAGAGAGAGAGAGAGAGGGAGGCAGAGACACAAGCAGAGGGAGAAGCAGGCTCCATGCAGGGAGCCTGACATGGGACTTGATCCCGTGTCTCCAGGATCACACCTCGGGCCTAAAGCGGCACTAAACTGCTGGGCCACTGGGGCTGCCCACTGTATGACATTATATAGGGCTTCTCATCTGTGCGAACCTGTGTTTCCCCATCTGTATATAGATATAGCTGTAGATGATCTAGAAATTTTTCATGATAGCTGCACAAAATGCATGTCAAATACTGGCACTATGCCTGGTACAGACAGAGTAGGTAGTCAATAAATGACAGTATTTTGCTACTGTGACTTGAGGTTAATGAAGGGGGCATCCAACTTCCCTTAATATCATAAAGTTTTCACTATTTATCTAGCTTCTTTTGGTTAAATGGAAACTATGCATGATTTTTAAAAAACTCGACTATCTTGTTAAATTTAAAATTTAAAACTAAGCTTCCCTGGATGGATAATTTGGAAAACACTGCATACTGAGAAGTCTTGAAATAATCGTGTTTACCTTTGTTTACTCAGTGCTTCCCAAACATATTGACAAAGGAGCACGTGTGTGTGTGTGTGTGTGCGTGCGCGCGCACAACACCTATTAACACACTTCATAGGGGATTTTAAATCTAGTGATACATCACACATGTAGAATCATTGGGGTTCATATGTAATAGAAGCCTAATAATGAATGGTTGAATTCGTGCATGAAAGAAAGATGCTTTCGTTACCCTCTATCTAGGATGCTGATGCAGAATGGCTTCTGTACTTCAACCATGGAGATCTTACCTATGCTCCTTCCCAGATTAAGTGCCATACATTTGCCTTCAGAGAAAGGAATTTCTCTTCCTCTGCATTACAGAATATACTATCAGTCCCCTGTCATTTAGTATTTGTTTTGTAATTGTCTGTATGTATGAGTCATGATAATGGCAGCTCCATGGAATAGAGGGCTACCTTTGTCATTGGTTTTATCTCATTCAAACAAAACCTGGCACAGATCTGGCCGTGGAAGATTTGGACCTTTTTATCTTGTTCTATATGCACTGTACTTTCTTCTTAGCATCCATGGACTTACTGCCCAAAAAAGACACTAAAAGACCCCTCACATCAGTAGAAGAACAAAACAGTGAGTGAAATTACCCAATTTCTGCAGAGCTCATAAACATCCTGAATGTAGGTCACACTCACTGCCTGATGTGCTGTGTGTGTCATGTTCCAACAAAGCAGCTGCTGCGAGTAGCCAAACTCCCGGAAAGGAGCACAGGCCCAAAAAGAGCAGCCATTTGGAAACACATTTTCATTGACAATTTGGGGAAGTTGGGCATTCACTTAAGAAAAAGCCATAATTCTGTAAGAAATGAGCAATTTATGCACATTATAATCAAATTTATTTTTATATCCAGCTACTCCTACATGTGGCATAATTCAGTCTGGGAAATCATGCTAATTAGTTAGAAATCCATTACACTGTAAGTCTTGTAGCATATGCAAATGCTGTTTCAAGTGTTCTCACCTCCATAATACATGTGCTTTTATTAGAATGCATTCCCGATGTGGGCAGTTTGTTGGTGAACCAGGCTCTAAAGTGCATTGGAGGGGAAAACACTCTTACAATACCAACTGATAGCATAAGTTTTCATGCAATTTTTAATGCATTATGCCTTAAAATATAAGGACAATTCCACTTGTCAGAATAGTGTCCAGAGCAGTAAACTCTCCAAATAAAATAATAACAATGATAGTAATGTGCTAAGTTCTAATGGTCAATAAGATATGCATCTTTGCTGAACTCAACACTTGGGCATGCTCTTCACAGACAGTGAAGAAGGGGAGTGACACCCCCCCCCCCTTGACTAACAGTACAAAGATAGAGTTCCACAGGCAAAGACACTGCCTGTGTGTCACACTTGTCAAGTCACTAAACTTTTAGATGCTACTCTTCTTCCACTGTAACTAGAAACAATATAACCCACTCTGTCTTCCTCACAGAGCTGTTGTGAATTTAAACTAAGATCAAGATGCAGTTTTTAATTAAAAAATGGCTCCAGTGGGTTACTCTTGGATTATTAAAAATATCCTAGCTCCATTAAAAAGTAAAGCTAATCATAAAATCTCTATAAGGACATCATAAACTGTACGCTAATTATATTTTAAGATAACTGATCAATAACAGAGTATGATTGAGGAACTCTACCGGTCAAACAACTCCCTTAAAAAAGATTATCTGATGAGTTAGGGCTTTGGAATCCAGAAGCTAACAGGCTGGAAGGATGAATTTGGTGAAATTCACATTTTAGAGCCATATTAACAACAATAACCAAAAAGCATTCAAAAGAAATAAAGAAATACACCCTTCTTTTACCTCTTCAAATACTACTGTGCCTCCACTGTCCCTTGCAGTTCTCCCATCTCCCCGGAAGCTCAGCCCCAGAGATTGGCACCACACCACCATGCAGCAGAAGTCATAAAACAGAAACTCAGATTGATCCTTACCTTTTCTATCTGCCTTTCTGTCTAGTCTAGCATAACATCCCATTAATTCTGTATCGTAAACATCTTTAAAATCTATCCCCTCTCCTGTGCTGTTTTTTTAAAAAGTAGGTTCCATGCCCAATGTGGAGCCCAAAGTGGGGCTTGAATTCATGACCATGAGATCAAAACCTGAGCTGAGATCAAGAGCCAGATGCTCAACTGACTGAGCCAGCCAGGTGCCCCTCCAGGGCCCTTTTATGCTTTCTTAGGCAATGGTCCTATTTCCTCTGGAAAGTCTTCAAGAAGTCTTTTATCACTTCCTAATGGTTTCTGCTTCCAGGATAGTTCCACTCACAACCAGTGCCATCAATGCCATCAATGGTTTTCTAAAATGCAATTTAATTTTAAATTACTTGTAAATTTTAAGTGTTTTAAATGGCTCCAAAGAGCCTCTAGATAAAGTACTCATGTAACTAGTTCCTATATGCTTCTCTAGCTCTTTCTCTTTCTGCACAGGCTTCAGGTATGATGCCATAATATCTCCCCTGGATTTACCAAAGTGTCCATGCTCTCTTACACTCTAAGGCTTTTGTGTAACAATTCTGACTATAATGATTTCAGTTATCTCTTAACAGGTCATCTTCTTCTGTTTCTTTCAGCTCAGCTAAAATGTTCATTATTCTGAGTAGCAAGTCCTTTTCTCACCAATACCTAGTTGACCTCTTTCGGTATACTGGGCTCAGTCTTTCCCGAAAGTCAAGCCTTTAGGGAAGATCTTTCACTACCATTCTGTTCCCAGAGCTGCTTATGAGTAGATGTTTATTTTCGTGATGAAAATTTATTTTCTGGACCAAAATGAATGAATAAAGAAAACAATCTCAATTAAATAACAAATTTAAATCCTTTTCATAATGCTCCATAAGCCTGCTCAAGAAGCTCAGTGATGTCAATGGGAACTTTCAGAAAATAATAACACCAGTTCTTTAGAAAACATTGCAAATTCACTTGTACAGTGAGAAAGACCTCTGAAAAAAAAAAGCTCAGATGTTATCTCTGTTAACTGGGGTCTGAGTCCCAGTCTATGGAAACAACATATAAGAGAAAAAAAGGAATCCCTCATTATGCCTCCTTGCCTTACAGATGAGCTGTCAATTCTAGGATTTTATTAATAAAATAATTAAGATTTAAAGTATTAGAAGTATCCTGATCCAATTGAGGAGTATATAATAAGTAGTTATTTCTTTCCATTTTCATAATCTTTGACCTTTGAGAATATATGCAATCTGAACATTGCAAAGAACTTGTCCTGCAGGAGTTAATTAAGCCTTGCAAAGTCCATTAGAGATAAGCATTTTCTGGCCTCATGTCTTGGTTTTCACTGTTGAGTCCTGAGAGTTTGTATACTCTTGCTGTCAGATCCTCAGGGTTTGTCCTGGCTTTGGGTGAGAGAAACAAAACAAATGAAAACACTGTTGCCCACATAAATCCAGATTTTCTTAGTTAATTGAGCCCAACTCTGACCAACAACTTTTGTTTCTTTCAGTTAATTTAATCAAGAAGAATTATGGGTGACCATAGCTGATGACCCATGATATGCACAATGTAAATGTGCGTATGATTACAGCTCAGTTAATAATAATTGCTAAAGAAGCAATCAGCATCAGAGCCCACCAGTTAGGATTCTTTTATATAGGTGACCATGTACATGAAAGTTAGCCATTTATTTTGTGTTTCAAGACTTCAGCAAAGGGTCATTCAAATACTCAGAGTATTCCCTTATTTGCTGAATAGATCCTGAAATCCCTTTATTGAGGGGAAGAATGAGAGAGACTCCTCCTTCAGTGCAGATCATAAGCAGGAACTTGCTCAAGAGAACTCACCAACTTCACTTACTACGTTAATGGTGCTCCTTTCCGAGAGTAACTTTTGGTATGACCAGGGTTCAGGAGTCTGAGGAATATGGGGAATGTCAGAAAGAGTCAAGGCTCAGAAAGGAGATCCTGTAGCTGACAACCAGGCTGACAATCTCCTGATTGTGTTCCTTCAAGTTTTGGAATATGGAATCTAGCTATAAACCAACATGCATTTACCTTATCTGTAGGGCAACCAGGTCCACACTATACTCAAGTCTGAGCAAGGTGCAGAGAGAGATGTGAAAAAGAATGTATGATGCACATGCCCTCTGTTTTGTGAGGCTTGCAGTCTTTCTGAGTACATACCACTCTGGACAGTAAGACAGCACTGAAAAACCTAAACAGTGTGTTCTTTATTTTCCTATTTATTTATTTGACACATATTCATTGAGACTCTTTTGAGTAGGAAGTACTTTACTGGAACCTAATGCAGGAAGTGGAGGCAGATGCAAATAAAACATGGTCTTTTTTAAATGAATGTTCAGTTTAGAAGGGAGGTAACTGGGAACATTTGCACCAAAAGGCAGGGATTTGGAGAGCTGTTGGTTAGGAAAGGAAGCCAGGAATAAGATCAGTCTAACATATGTGGAAGATAAGCTTCTAAATCTTGCCACTTTCATGCTGACCACTTGAGTTGGACCATTGTGGTATGAGATCGAGAAGGGAGGCAACAATTTTCCAGAAAAAACAGTAATGTCTTTTTTCTTTCCCCTGCAGTGACCCATGGAAGTTTTACAATTCTGGTTTTGATATTTTTCTTTTGATTGCTGAGTGGTCAGTGTTTTTTTGTTTGTTTGTTTGTTTTTTTTTTTTTTTTGGTTGTTGTTGTTGTTGTTTCTTTGTTTGTTGTTTTATTGATGGCTTCCTTCAGGTACTGACTCTTTTCCATCATGGTTTCCCATGGAAAGATCAAAAACTTTGGGACATGTGTTTGAAATCATGCTTTGCCACTTAGCATGGAAGTGTGGACAAATTAAACTCTCAGAGTCTTAGTTGATTACTCTGAAAATGAAAAATGTATGAATGTATGTGGTGTGTGTGTGTATACATGTGTTTTTAGGCTTTGAGAGCATTTAATGAACTATTACATTGTTTAAAACATAGTAATGTCCTTGGTACATAATCTGAGATGTGAAAATTGTAGGTATATCTGAATCTTACCATCAAAGTCATTGTAATCTACTTGGGACAACAAGATGATTACTTAAAAACATAGGGAGAGAATGAAGGGCTGGAGAGCATCAGGGCTCATTCTCAAGAGTGATGATTATGGATGGTCAGCACAGTATTATCACAAAGAGATTGGCCTCTGTCAAGATAATGGCAGAAGCAAAGGCAGGGAAACCTCTATGGCTATGGTGCCCATCCATACAGGCAGATTCTAGAATCTTAGAATAAGGCTTTTTTTTCCAGCATGGTCCCCCTTTTTTTGTGTGTGTACTTGATTTAGATTTTAGATAATTCCAAGGTAGTTCAGAAAAAAAGCCTTTTCCTACTCTGTATATGCAACCCCTTGACACAACTTAGGTGGCCTGAACCATTGAAAATGTGTACCAAGCTTTTAATAACAAACACTTCTACACAAAGATGCTGGTGGAAAATAAAATAAGTGCCAACAGATTCTAAACAAAAGTGTTTTCAGCACCTGCGGCTACTTTAAAGCTCAACACATAAACAGTATTACAAATTATCGTTATCTCTTTTTCCCTTGTCCTCCTCCTCTGTTCTCTCTCCTTTTCCTCCCTCCCTTCTCTTTTTCCCATTAGTAAAAGTGTATTTAAAGTCTATGTAAATTCCAAAAAAGGAAACATCTGTTATCAGATATATTCCATATTGTTTGGGCACACCATAAACAAAGCCAAATATATAAATATATTACTTCATGAAACAAATCCATTAATAAGAGCCATTTGCATGTTAGAGCTACCCTTATATTTGCAAGGGAGAGCCTATGAGATTGCCCATAATAGGAAGTTTCCCTAGCAAATATAAAATGTGAGTTCCTTTTCAGTAATTTCTATGTATCTTTTTAGGAAGACATCTGTTGTGTGAAAAAAAGACACACCTGCATATACAATTTCAAATGCCAAGGTAATAAATACTTATGGATTACTGATGAAAGAGAAAATATATTCTAGGCCACCATATTTCCAGTTTTTCATTCTTGTTATCAGAGGAATTTTTAATTAAGTGCCTTACATTCAGTATCACTTCACAAGTCACTTTCCTATTGTTTTAGCAAGCAGGACACCTTTCCAGTTTTTAGCTCAGAAGTGAGTGATTCAATATGACTTGTACTCACCAGAACTGTACATTTTCATAAAACTATTATTCAAATGCCTTGAACAAAGATTCCTAATCTTTAACAAATGGCATACACCTAACTGCCATTTTTGACATCTTAAGGAATTAATCAAGGTTTCATCTAAAGATGCATAGGTAGAATGGCTTTTTAAAGTTTCCTTTTTAGTCAGAAGTAAATTGCTGACTCTTCACTTCTAACTTCTAAGAAAATTTGCAAACTGAACAGTAAGTGCATGCCTTAAAGTCTAAAGACTTATCTTGGAATATGAAATGGTTGCAGAAGAAAAAAGTAATTACTTCGTGCAGATAACTCCATTGGATAATCCTAGGTGGTTGATCTGGAGTTATGCTAAGATAGAAGAATTGGGCTCTGTTAGGGAAATTATAAAATGAATTTAAGAAGAAATAATAAGAAAGGCTATTTTGGAGTTTAAAAATAATGAGTTTGATCTGAACGTAAAGTTTTGGATGTTAGAACTTGAATCCTTGAGGCATGGATCAAGTCAATTAAAATTTGCATATGATGGAGTAATCTTGGGTAAAGATGAAGGAATCAGATTTCTCTTTTGGGACAGACAGCATAACATCTCTGAATCCCCATGATGACTATTTCATTTACTTTTATGTCTGGGTCTTCCGGGTTATGTTTCTGGGTACCTGGAGCACTCGTTCCTATCCTCTTCACATGCCTGATTCCTTTAAGTGACAAGGAATACATCTCTGCCTCCTGTCATCTCCAACCATGATTAGGTCAGAGTCTATGTAATAGGCCCCAGGATATTCCATATTTCCCATTCTCAGCACTTTATTCACTTAAAATTACATAAGAACTTATTTGTAATTAATGCCACTGTTTTGAATATCTACTTTTACTGCTGACAAGGGCTGTACTTGTCAGGTACATCAGGATAAATTCAGTGCCTAGCACAGGGTACCTTATGGAGACGTTTGAAACTGAAATTTTTTGCTCTTTGACCAACTGGAGGGAAGTCAAAATTAGTTACACACACATACTTATTTAAAGAGGGTATTTTTCAAGGTCAGTAATCTCTTGGCCTCTTACCAGTCTTATAGGGAAACATTGGCAGTGACAGCCATTTAAACCATCACAGAGAAAGCATATGTAAATAATAAGGTCACAGCTATCCAGGCTTTGGGGTTAAAAATAAAATCAGGTGCATTCACACTAAAACTTCGTTCCATCCACCACTGAGTTGATCCATTAGGAGGCACTTTCCCCAGGCCTGCTGATTTGATGTGGGAAGCCATTCCACTTGAGTAGCTTTCCCTTAGGAGGGCCACATGCAGTAGACACAGTGCCCAGAGAGAATACTTGAGTACTTGCTCTGGTGTGAAATTGCCCTTTCTTGGCCTTTGGCTTGTCTTTTGCTATGCATGAAGCTGCATTTTAAAGTTATAACCAAGAGATAATGTTCCCTAGATAGCAGCATAATCTGGGGATCACCTTTCCTAATGGTGTTGCCCAACTACTCTTAAAAAAAGTCAGCAACCCATGTGACAGAATTTCCTCATTTGCTAGAATGTTTTTCCTTTGCTATACTTTAGTAAATCTAAAGAACCACAGTTCTTTTCTGATTCATCCTTGGTTTAGATCTGCTTTAAAAAAAATGAGTATTTTTTTAAGATTTATGATTCCCTTATTAATCAATTTGAGCTTTCCCTTCCTTAGACTCCCCTCAGCTAAGCTGTCAATCTCAGACTCTGTGAATGACTCTGTTTTAGAAAGAAAAAAATAGATGCATGGGTTCATTTCATAAATTATTCCAGAAGAGTGCCATCCTTTACTTTTATTTCAAATAGCATTTAAGTTTTGCAGCTTTGCACAGACTTCTTCAAGGCTGTTTCTTTTACTGAAGATGATGCAATTATTAGCTT
Organism: Vulpes lagopus; assembly: GCF_018345385.1. Lineage (NCBI taxonomy): Eukaryota > Metazoa > Chordata > Mammalia > Carnivora > Canidae > Vulpes > Vulpes lagopus. The sequence goes on from NC_054828.1 coordinate 116,503,950, forward strand.
AAAACTCCAGTGATCTCTTCTTAAAACATGGCAGAAGGACATTGTCAAGAAGGGTACATTTGGCTGAATCTGATCATCTAATTTTCCTGCCATTCAGAATCAAGCTTATTCACCAGTCCATAATGCTCAACATTTGCTCCCATTCTCCAGCCAAAGGAAATAAGTGCTATAACTTGAAAAGAAAATGATTGACATTTATTGATGAATTTCTGTCTCTTTGGTAGGTTTGGGATAATTTCTGAAGGTTGTCTGGGAATAACCAAATTTTTCTAATGTCTCAGTACAAGGATTTGCCCTATGACATTTTTATAAGCCATGCTCAGGATGTATATGAAATGCAGCCAATGACCTTTTACCTGTATAGTTTTAGGGATGAAAAAGACTTTGAGAAATCATTTCCCTATTTTTCTTCCTTTAAGTATGCCTACTCCAGATGATATAATCAATCATGATCTGAAAAAAGTATAAAGAAGGAAGATGTGACCATCCTGGTTAAGCCTAGTAGTTCTGTTTTACTGTAACATTTTAAGTTTGCATTCTCTATGACAGTTTCGCAGTCCTCCTGGCTCACAGATCAAAACATGAGAGCCAAAAGCCTTCCTTTAAAAGACCATGAAACAACTAAAAAGGAAAAGACAGTATAAAACAAAATACCACAATAAATTATTTGAGAATTAATCTAACAAAGCAAGAAAATCTTTATTGAAGATTATTTTATAGAAGGACCATTTTAAATTAATTAAAGAAGATAACAGAAAACCTAAATTAATAATGAGGTATATATGTTTGTGGGTGGAAAATTTAACTTTGTAAGATGTCATTATCCTGTGTTCTATAAGTTCTATGCAACTTTAATCAGATATCTGTCAAGATTTGGGAGGAATATTATAAGAAGATTCTAAGATGTACATGAGATAAATAAAGTTCATCAAATAGCTAAATTTGGGGGAAAAACAGTAATCTCAGTTTTTAGGACCTATGATATAGGCATCCTGATAAAAAAAAATGAATAGTATTGACACAGGATGAAGTAGATCAATTGCACACATTAGAGACCCAAAAAGAGACTTACATAAATGTAGAAACTAGTTGTACAGGATGATATCACAAAGGAGTGAAGAAATTATGACTTATTTAATAGTGCTGTTTGAAAAAAATAGCACCGAAAAATTGGCTTAGTATATAGTAAAAATTCACAATATAGTAAGACTATTTGGAACCCAAAAAGGAAAAACTCCTATTTTTCTGTCTACTCACATAACACTCTACTTCTCTTCTAATCCTTCTCAGAGTACTTCTGATACTTCTGATCACCAAATGTGTCAGGATTTTCTCCCATCAAGCAATTTCCTGACAACAAATGGATGTCCTAATATAACTCAATTCTGACACTGTCTACCTGGACATGGAAGATTGCCCTACCACCCTCAGATGCCAGTCTCAAGTCCAGGTTTTTGTCTGTACTTCTGACCAACTGGCTATAAATTAGAGATTCTTACAACCCCTCCTTCTAGCCATTTGCTAGAACAACTCGCAGAACTCAGGAAAACAGCTTATTTACTATTTTACTGCTTTATTATAAAAAGACATAGGAACAGCAAAATGGAAGAGATGCATGGGGCAAGATATGTGGGAAGGGGCACAGAGCTTCTATGCTCTCCCCAGGGGTACCATCCTCCCAGAGCTACGAGTGTTCACCAACCCAGAAGCTCACCCTACCCTATCCTTTTTGGATTTTTATGGCGGCTTCATGACATAGGCATGATTGACTAAATCATTGGCCGTTAGTGATTAACTCACTTCCAGCACCTCTCCCTAACCCAATGATAGAGGGTTATGATGGAAAGTTCCAACCCTTTAATTGCATGATTTTTCCCCCTTGTGAGTAGCCCTCATCCTTAGGGATTTTCCAAAAATCACCTTTTTAACATAAACACAAGTATGATTGAAAGGAGTTTGTTATGAGTAACAAAAGGAACTTTTATCACCCTTGCCACTCAGGAAATTCCAAGAGTTTAAGGAGCTCTGTGTTAGGAGCAAAGATGAAGGCCAAATACATAGATAATATAAATTAGAATATCACAAAACCCTATAGGAAGACATATACAAACAAAATTAAATGTAAAAGAAAAAACTAGGATGCTAATGAAAGTGTAGGAGAATATTTCTAGGTCTTTGGATGGGACAAAAATTCGAAAGATCTAAAGAAATACTAAAAAAGAATGTTGTATATACATCAAAAAGATCAATGAACAATACCAAAGAAAAAGTAATAGAATTATGACAACCGAGTGATGATACTTGCAGAGTGTAAACCTGGCAATGTATTATAATATAGAAAAGGAAAGAACAACAGTAAATAAACAAGAAAAAGGCAAATTCACCAGTGGAAAAAACTGACCAAAGAATATGGAAAAGCAATTCTATATGAATAGAGAGAAAAATCCAATAACTAATAAGATCATGAGATAATGAGCATCCCCTAAGTAACCAGAGGAATGTAGATTAAGATAAGGAGACATTACTTTGCGTACTTCCAAATGGTAAAAATCGAAGCTTTCTAATATTAAGGGCATAAGATCATGTGGAATTTCCATGCAATATTGGTAAGAGTATGTACTGGTATAGTCATCCTGGCAGTTTGTTGAAATTGAGTATGCATGTACCCGGGGGTGCTCAGGAAGACTGCAGAGAAAGTCTAAAATCCACAGCAAGATATTTTGTAGGAAATGGTTGGAAGCATGACTATTGATATGTAAAATATGCAATATGCATGCCCCAGAATAATGTATCAGTCCCCAGGAACATATTTACATAAACCAACATGGATAGCTCCCAAGAACATAGAAGTTACTTTTTAAAAAGAGGGAAAAAGAAAAAACAGCAGGGGAATTGTATCACAATACCACTTTGTATTTTAAAAAGTCACACTATTTTATATGTATTTACAATGTTTTTATTTTAAAATAATACAAATATACAGAACAACATAACATCAATTTGTGCATACTCATAATAAAATTGATATTTTATAATTCCCTTTGATTGGTTCTAAAGTAAAATCACAGATTCACATTTTTCAAAGAGATATCTATATCTAAATAACTATATGGAGGGCAGACATTAAAGACATGGTATGGGCAGCCCGGGTGGCTCAGCGATTTAGCGCCTCCTTCAGCCCAGGGAGTGATCCTGGAGTCCCTGGATCGAGTCCCACGTCTCCCTGTATGGAGCCTGGTTCTTCCTCGGCCTGTGTCTCTGCCTCTCTCTCTCCCTCTCTCTCTCTGTCGCTCATGCATGAATAAATAAATAAATAAATAAATAAATAAATAAATAAATAAATAAAATATTTAAAAAAAATAAATACATGGTATATGAGAGGGAGTCTTAAGGATTTGGAGAGTGGAATGATTTGATAAAAGGTAAAAATAATAAAAACACAGTAAAAGCAGTGATCTTACTTGGGCTGCTAATTATAGTGTGCTGTTGACGAATGGGTATAAACAGCTTAGTTCTGTGAATCCGAGGTCCAGAAAGAGGAACAAAGAAATAAAGAACTGTGTCTATGTCTGTGCGTGTGTGCGTGTAAAAGTATGCATGTGTTTATTTTACGTCATGCCATTTCTACGGCTATCTCAACTTTCTCCAGAGTCTCTAAGTTTCTCTTCTCTTCCTACCTATACAGCGTGGAATAGGACCCTTCAGTTGGTTTCTGAAAAAGCATGGCCTGGAACTTACCTCCTTCCCACCAATTTATCACCTGATTGAAATCTTGCCTGCCTTTCTGAAGTTGGCCCTGAAATGTTATCTCATCACTACAGTTCCAAGCCACATTTTTGACCTGGATCTTTTCCATTCCTGATTTCATCTTCTTGGCCTTTCTCATTCATCTGCAACACAGATACGGACACCTTTACTTCTCTTATCATCCTTTTTGTTCCTCTCTGCTATGTAAGCTCTGATCCTGCTTTTCTGTAATTCAGGATTATATGGCCCATAAGATCAAAGGACATCTCACAGTTTCTCGAAGAGCATGTCGTTTACTCATGAAAGATGTGTGCCTTCCTTAGTATCTTGCCCCTTGTCCCTGTGGCCTCCACAGACACACATAGCCATATTTTCTAAATAATCAGAGACCTCCCCTCCATAAGGCCAGATCAACATGAACTACGTGGAGGAAGACATTTCACATGTGGTGACAATAAGCTTTAGGAAGGGAATGAGGGGATCCCTGGGTGGCACAGTGGTTTAGCGCCTGCCTTTGGCCCAGGGAGCGATCCTGGAGACCCGGAATCAAATCCCACGTTGGGCTCCCGGTGCATGGAGCCTGCTTCTCCCTCTGTCTGTGTCTCTGCCTCTCTCTCTCTCTCTCTGTGACTATCATAAATAAATAAATAAATAAAAATTTAAAAAAATTAAAAAAAAAAAAAGGAAGGGAATGAAATTTGATAGAAGATAGAAGACATGTATGTTTGCCACAACATTCCCGCACAGACAAGGGGAGAGCATTCTAGTGAGATTTCCAGAAAGGAAGTTAGTTACTTAAGGGAAATTAATACTTTTAAGGCTTTTAAAATAGATACTGACCGATGTCTTTCCAGTAGGGTTTTTAAGTAATTTATGTTCACATTTAAGTTGCTATAAATGTGCCTCTTTGACCTTAAACCAACTGGCATTGTTTTGTGTGTATTACACTTAAATCATTGCTAATTTGTTGGAATTAATAAACGCCATTATACCATTGGCTTGTTTATTTATTTGGTCATTCATGAGAGTAAACATTTTTCTTTCATTTTTTTAAATATTTTTCTTTCAATGTGCTTGTTAAAATGTTCTATTTCCATCTTGAGGAATTATCCTTTTCATATCCATTGCTCTTTAATTTACTGGAGTCTTTATATACTTATTTTTCCTTTTTAGAATTTAGTTCTTTATTGCATCTGGAGTGTGTTTTGAGATATGGTTTAAAAGTAGGATCTATATTTTTAAAAATAAATTTTTTAGTACCTCAGCTCTATTTATTATTCTTATCCTTCTAGACTGATTGAGGATGACTCATTTATTACATATAAATTTATTTCATATATCTTCAGATTGGCTTATTACTTGCATGAAACAGTATTCTTCTGCTGAGAAGCAGAACACTCCTTTTTTGATGGTGTCTATTTAAAGCTAATAATGGAAAATATAATCATATCTGAAAATATTATGAAACTGGTCTTTAATTTTCAAAACTGTGCTCTATTTCTGTCTTCTTGCTTTTTTCATGCACAGTAAGTAATTGAAGAAATATTCTGCCTATTGATTTAAAAACTTGGCAGAAAACTTTAATATATTTCAGAAGAAAGTGAAGCAAAATAAATAAGTTATGACCACCCTGGTAGTGTGGTAGTGTGTTAAAGCAAAGGGTATATTAATCAAATTCAAAAATAAGTTTAAATTTTTAGTGTTGATTAACAGCAATCTGGACTTTCTGGATGAGGATACTTGATACTTATTTTCATTCATTCATTCACTCACTAATTTAATAAGTATGACCCCTTAGGCTTATGATGGCTATAAAATATGGAATGGTTAGTATATTCTCCTTCTTTGAGTTTTCCTTTTTTTTTTTTTTTTTTTTTGTCGTTGTTGTTGCTGGTTCATTGATTGATCTTTCATTAACTAGATACCCAAAAAAGAAAGACTGACTAAATGTAATGAAACATGTTCAACCATATAAAGAAATACCTTGGGAAGTAAGGTAACCATTGCAAAAGCTTGAAGAGATTGCCAGTGAATACCGACCTAAGAACTGCAAACAGTAATCTTTAATGAGCAGTGCAGAATGGTGGAGATGGCACAGGACTGGGAATAGGCAAATGGCATACTCATGTTCAATATAGGGAGAAGGTGGAATAGGAAATTAAACAGGAGCTTTATGCCCACTTTTAGCATTATAATAAAACTGTAAAACAAAGGCCTGTGCACCCCCAAAAGGGAAAATACAGTAAAATAGTAGCTCTAGGAGCTAAAATGGGCTCAATAAGTAGTCATATACAAACTAGTATTTTTGGGATCCCTGGGTGGCTCAGCGGTTTGGCGCCTGCCTTTGGCCCAGGGCGCGATCCTGGAGACCCGGGATCAAATCCCATGTCGGGCTCCCGGTGCATGGAGCCTGCTTCTCCCTCTGCCTGTGTCTCTGCCCTCTGCTTCTCTCTCTCTCTCTTTCTCTGACTATAATAAATAAAAAATAAAAAATAAAAAAATAAAAAAACAACAAAAAAAACAAACTAGTCTTTTTTTTAAAGATTAATTTATTCCAGAAAGAAAGAGAGTGTGCATGCATGAATGGAGAGAGGGCAAAGGGAAAGAATACTCCACTCAGCTCCATGCTGAGCATGGAGCCCTTTGTGGGGTTCAATCTTATGACCCATGAGCTCATGACCTGAGCCGAAACCAACAGTTGGATGCTCAACTGCCTGAGCCTCCTAGGCACCCCTAGAGTCTTTTTTTTTAAATTTAACGTAACAGTGATAAGGCCGGCAATGCCAGAAAAATGCAACAGACATAACTTAAGTGTTTTTATATTCTTGTGGATAAAGTGAAGATATGTAGGATGGGTACCAGGAAAATAAAGAGAAGTATTAGCTAGTAGGAGGTCTATTTGTAAAGAGTTTGAAAGAATTGAATCTGGAGAGATTGCTGAAGGCCAAAAGGGTACTGCCCAATGCATTTTCCATTTTAGCATTTATATCAGTAACTCAAATGCCAATAGTAACTCGAAAGATAATAGACTTTTAAAATTGTTGGATAATATTGTGTCTATTGTCAGATATGTTGATTATCTAAATATTTACTGAAAAATATATAAACAGACTAGAGAGAACCAAATGTAAAGATCTGAGATTATTAAGAATAAATGAACAAATCCAAATTTAGATCTAAAAAAAAATTGCACAAATACAGGATAGGGGAGACTATATTAGTTGCAGATTACTATATAACAAATTAGCCTAAAGGTAGCAGCTTGAAACATGAAAATTTATTTTCCTGCATAGTTCCTGAAAGTAGAAAGCCAGCAGAGGCTTAGGTGGTTCTGGTTTAGGGTCTTTCAGGAGGTTATATCCAAGGCTTACATGAGGCTGGAGATTTTGCTTCCAAGATGACTCATTCATGTTGCTGTTGGTAGAGGGACCTCAACAATTTGAGTCTCACCCTAAGGGTGGTATGTCCTTGTGACCACCTTCCCAAGTACAAGGGAATAAAGAGAAAGCAAGGTAGACATCAAAATGTATTTTATAACCAAACCTCAGAAATTATATACCACGACTTGTGTTATACTGTACAAGTCGCATAGACCAGCCTCGATACAGTGTGGCAGGGGACTACAAGAGGTCTTGAATGCCAGAAGGCAAGGATGAGGATGTTTTTTTTTTTAGTTCATAAGCAGTGTAAATCATTGGTATGATGTAGCTGCCAAAAAAGTTTATGTGATATTAGGTGTTATCATGTACATATAAGAGCTCACATACACACACTATCTTCTCTGTATCTGTCAAAATATACCTCTGATTGTTTTATCACTTTAGATCTCCATATTTTATGAAAAATAGGTATAAATTAGAATATATTCATAAGAAAAGTGAAAGAAATATGAATGCACAAAATATGAAATGGAACAAAGTCAATATATTCTCAGCCTGTGTAAAAGAACCTGTACAGGGGATTTGAAGGCAATAATCAAAGAACTGATGGGGAGAAAGGATTAGATTTGCTTTGCGTGTTTACAAGGGATGGGAATATTCATTAATAGGTAGAACACTTCGGAAAGGCAAACATCAAGTGAATAAGGCAAAACCTGTGTTATAAAATCTGTATAAAAATGAAGAACTACTGAATTTATTATCACTATTTCTACTCAAGGAAAAATAGGAATAACACTTGCTTAAGATACCAATAAGTATGTTTGAGAGGGGTTTAAGCACTGAATGAATTATTCATTTCTTTCATCATTGTTTCAGAAGAGAGTAAATGAGCACCCACTCTAGGTTGAGGGTTGTTTTTAAGGCCTACATTGAGAGATTGGTGAATGAGCAGGCAAGATCTTGCTCTTACCAGGTTTTTGTCGGATTGTGGAAGATGTACAGTAAACAGCAAAACAAACAAAACTATAAGTTTATTTCCCTGAGATAAAACAAGCTCAGGTAATAGACTGTGAAGAGGTATTTATGGACAGGTGTATGAGCTAGAGTGGTCAGGGACACTCTCTCTGGGGATGAAATCTTTAAACCAAGAATCTGAGTGGCATAAGGATTCAGCTCTATGAGGATGTGCGGTGAAAGAGTTTCTGGCAAAGGGAACCATAAACTGAAGACCCATTAACTCAGCTAAGTATAGCATATTTTATATGCAGGAAGGTAGCCCCTCTGTCTAGACCATCACTAGTGATGGGGAAAGTGGGAAGAGACCAAGTAAAAGAGGTAATAACATCAGCTTCAAAGTATATGGATTGTAGATAATAGTAATGAATGTAGATGTTATTTTGGCATGCTCAAGAACATATACAGGTTTTAAGCAGAAGCTTAGGATATAGTCTCTTTTGCAATTTATAAAATTATTTTGTTTGCTTTGTGTATAAAATGGCCGAACTAAAAAAAAAATAAAATAAAAAATGGCCGAACTAAGGATAACCATTAGGTGTAAATAGGGAAAGGAATCAAAAGCTATTTTCTAGGTTGGGAGAGAAGAGAAGCTGTCAAATTATTTACTGCCACATCCTCTTGGCCAGATATAGGCTGGTTCCTAGAAATACAGAGGCAAAAAATAAAATTTGTACATTCAAAGAGCATACTACTTATTGAGGAGGTTAGGCACGCACAGTTGTGATACCTCTATGGTGGCTGATGTGAGATAGATACAATGTTGTCAGAGCAGGAACAAAGACTGTGTGAATGAGATGGTACCAAACAAGATTCATTGGCTTGAAAACTCCACAGATAACCCCTGAGATCCTTTCCAAATATGGGATTCTATGATTCTACTGAAGCTCTCAAAAAACTATCTTTTATCTGGTTCTGACTGTGACAGATTAAGGTTGTGGGATCTATGTTCTGCATGGCCATGAAGAATGGGGAATTTCACATATTGTTGGATACTTGAGGAATGATTCGTTCTCTCCTTACCCATGGGCCCTGAGAGTCTAGTGCTAAAGCTGACAGAGCCCACTGTAAGACTACTTAGAGACAGGTGTATGAGAGAGCCAAATATGAGGCCAAGACTCCTGAATCTTTACTGATCTAGTTCCCTAAACTTCTTTGAGCTCATTTCTTTCTTACCTGAAAATAAATACAAATCTAAGAATCTAACGCTGGTTCTGTCCAAGCCACAATGGTGTTGGGATGATCAAGTTGTCATCATTGCAGAAAGACTTGGAAACTCATTTGAAGTCTATGGAAAACTAAATACCTACCTAAGAAAATAGAAAAATGAATGGCTATCTGAGAGTCCTTGTTTTTATTTAATGCTCAGTTAGAATAGGCCCGAGTTCTAGCTAGACATCATATTGGGCTGGCCCCACACAAAGAATGACCTCTCATTAGGGTGGTTTTTTTTTCCAGTGCCCACAGGCAAGCACAAGTCTCCCCGAGGGAGTGGAAAGGATAAATGGAGCATGAAGTTGGAGTTAGTCTTCCTAGCACAGATCACTAGTATTTCCTATTTGCAAAGAATTTGAAATCATTTATGTTAATTTCATGCCCATGCTTGTGATGGGAGTGCACTGCTAGACTCATTTTATAGATCAGAAACCCAAAGACAGCAAATCTAGTAGCTTCCACTTGGTTTCACAGTGAATAATCACAAAGCTGAAGAAAGGACTCCTAGATCAGTCTGTGGTTATAGTACCTGGGATCAAAGGCGTCGGACAAAGTGAATTCAATACTCTCTTTTAACCACTTGTGAGTGCTTTCAGCAGTGTAAGGCTTTCTAACCATTGAATGGATTCTAATGGGAATGAAGGAATAGGAATCTATTTTTTTCTTCTTCTTGGGGCTTGCTTCCACCATTCCTTTTATTCAGGGAAGGTTTCTTAGAAGAAGCTCTACCACAATATGTCAGTTTGGAATTTAAAAAAAAAAAGAGTTTAGGCAGATAAATAGCAGATGAGAAACGAGCGTGTGGCAAACGTTTCACTTCACTTTTGGAAGAAGAAAATGTGAGTTGTGTTAACTACACTAGAGCCTTGTTTCTAACTGCAGTATCTTCTGATTTCTGGTGCCCAAAATATGAGTAGAAGTATTAGAATGCCCAGTCAGGGTGGCTTTATAGAGTCGGCTATGCTCTGCCATAGGTTATTGTAGGGAAGACTCAAACCATGTAAAAGAAGACGTTTGGGAAATGGAAGTCCAAATGGTTGGAATTATTCATTTTTCTAGATTGAATAGGGTTTTGGCAAGTTTTTCCAAAATCCTATTTTAGATTTTATCAAAAGCTTTCAAGTTATTCCTGAAACACCAGAAGAGCCAAAATTATCTAAAGAGAAGTTCCTACTCTATTCACCAATTCTTGTATGATTATTCAATTCTGCTTTCCTTAAAGCACTTGCATGAAGAATGGGAATACTTTCTAAATGTGAAAAATATGTAGAGGTAATGCCACCTGAAAGCTCTGTACACAGCATGTGGGCAAACAAGCTATGGACCTATGGACTGTGTAGACATGAGTTAGCACAGTAGCCCAGGACAGCCTATCCTTGGAAAGGCGTGCTTACAAGGCTGTTCCTTGACTAGTGTTTGGGAATTTGGCCAGCAAATATACCTATAGTGACATAAAACTTCCCTTAAATCATAAGAGTGGCTCACTGTGCTGAAACCATATAAACAATTGGTTTGTGTTCGGGAGTTTGGAATTTTTGTACATGCTAGGCAAGAAGGTGCCCATGTGATCGTCCTCCGATATATATACCTTGGACATTAAGTCTTTAAAGTATGTCCCTGGTGGATAAAAAGTTCTCAGGTGTTGCCACGTCCTGGGATAGTTTGTTAAGTCTTGTGTGACCCTGTGAGGAGATAAATCTTGGAAGTTCATACCTGGTTTCCTCCAGATATCACCCTTTGTGTCTTTTTCTTTTTTTTTTTTTTTTTTGCATTTGGTTTGCTATCAATCTTAGTCCTAAATATAGCTCTGTAAGAATTCTGTGAGTACTTCTAGCAAATCACAAACCAGCAAATCTGGGCTGGTCTTAGAGATCTCTAATACAGAACTCCTCTTAACATCTAAGGACGAGGCCACTCATTTTTTTTTTTCTTAAGACTACTTTCCTTACCATGTGCAAATTTTAGTTTAGATAAATTTAAAAGAAATACTAGGGCTGCAAATATCAGTGTCCATTTAGATATTTTCTCAAATTTCTAGATTCATCTGTGTTTTTCTCCTCTAATTTCTTTTTTTAAAGATTTTATTTATTTATTCATGAGAGACACACAGAGAGAGAGAGGCAGAGGCATAGGCAGAGGGAGAAGCAGGCTCCCCACAGGAGCCCAATGTGGGACTTGATCCCAGGACCCTGGGATCATGCCCTGAGCCTAAGGTAGATATTCAACCACTGAGCCACCCAGGTGCCCCTTTCTCCTCTAATTTCCCCACCTCAACAGCAGCATACATTTTGTCTTTCATGATAACCAGCTATAGAAGTTGCAAAATCCCATGAAAATATGTACAGAGAGAAACGAATAGAAAGCATTTCTCATATTCTTATAGTATTTTCAGCTCAGTTGGGAGTATAACACTGTAAAGTTTTGCAAGGATGCCTGCTATCCTGAGATATGAGGCCAGATTGGTTGATTAGAGAGGTTTGAGTCTCAGGGTGCTGGAAACATGTTTCTAAACCTTTCCCCATTTTCTTTGGGTTTGAAAAAAAATGAATGTGAATTATAGAGGTTTGAATCTGACTATGGGGTCAGGAAAGCATTCACAGAAATGAGTCTCAAACACACACAAAGGACATGCACATTTGTAAAACTTTTACAAACCCAGGGTTTTGTTCCTGGAAGTATCATGAGTCCCAGCTCTGCATAGCAGGGGCTGTGATATAAGAGATCCTAGGCCAATATTTATTTGTCCTTCTTCCAACTCGAAATTTTCAGGTACCCACTGTCATTTGAAATGTTGTCTTTGTGCTGGAGAAAATGAAGTGAAGCTAATGGCATCCTATGTGTAGGCAAAGCAAAGTGATATCTATGCATGCAAAGGGTGTGTGGAAGTGAGATATTAAGACCAGACACCTTCTTGAAAGCTGTGACTTTATGGGAGAAGTGATGTGGTGCCTCTTGGTTCTCTTACAGAAACAGAGAGCCTTCACATTCCATGTGAGAGTGGTCCTGCTCATCTGGTGTCAATGCATCCAGTACAGGACCATGAGACTTAAGCAGACTTTGCCCCCAAAGCAACAAATTGTACTTGCAACCATTTGCTAGCACTGAATGAAGATTGTTATCCTGTGCAATTCCATCTAGTTGTGAAAAATAAAATAACCAGCTTCTTCTTTTTAGAGAAATGAGAATATTTGTCCAAAAGTGATCTTCTGTGATCTGTTTAGAAATCTTATCAACAGCTCTGATAGTTATGTGAAATGATATCGCTGAGTGGACCACTGCACCAATAGGAATAATTATTTTTTTTCTATTAGCTCCTGTAATGAGCAGCTTTCTCCAGAAACGAAAAGAGTATATTAAACTCCATACTGCCCTGGAATTTTAAAAAGCTAAATATGACTTCATTTATACTAAAAGTCTTTAATTTTCACTGGTGATAAAAACAGAATCAATGGATTTCAGTACCAAAAAAAAAAAAAAAACGAAAAAATGTTTTCTTTCCAGCCATTATAATTCCCACCCAGGGTATAATGGTATTGAACTCTGCTAGGTAATCAAGAATATTAAATCTGTTTGTATTGTTTCCTTTAAGATTTAAATTTCTGTTTATTTAAAAACAGTTCTTGTCAGGTTATTTGCATAAAATATGGAGACTAGATATGAAATGCTGCAATATAGTTTTCTAACATTTCAACAGTTTACTTAGCTTATCTTTAATGCCTCATTACAAATCTCATCAAGGCTAATTTATTGGGTGTCTTAATAGCTTTATTTTTGTAAATATGATGGATTGCAAAAGCATTTGTGTATTTCAGTTATTTCCAGTTTTCCTTCCTTAATATGTTACACTCAAAATTGACATCTTTGAGGTGACTTGCACATTCAGATGTTGAAAAGGAAATTAGTGGATCCTCATGGAGGATCAAGATTGATCTTGTTCATATTTCTCACCTGTTTTTCTCTTCCCTCTGGCTTCCTGTATTTAACTTAAGCATCCACATATAGATGCCTCTTGGATGTAATGCAGATAGGAGCTTTGGGAATATGCCTTGAATAGAGTACACTAAGTGAGAAGTTTTAGCTCATTAACTCATTTATCATGGAGAAGTTATCCAAATAATCCTTTTGTGGGAAGTTCTTCTAATTTAGCCAGGTTTAGACCTGTATGAGGCAATTTTGCCCCACCAAACTTCTCCTGCTTTAAAATGCAATTCACAAGTATGCCATGGAGGTTTGTCTTTGAGAAAGTGTGAAGCTACCCAATGAGAGAGGAAGGACGACCCGGTTTATCCTCCCAGTCCGTTTGAGAAGATGCATGAGGACATGGCAATATATTGCATGGAAAAACATTTCATATGCCTGACAGTGTTAGCCAAAGTAAGTGTGCTAAACAAAATAACTTCCTGGAAACTGCTATCTTTCTTTTGACAAATGTTGCATAGTAGAACTAAAAAAATCTAGGTCCCGAATAAATCCAATTGTCATTGACTATGGGAGTGCTAGTTTTGGAAAGAGATGACATTTATGATACCTTCACTAAACATTATGAAAACCTTTAAGCTTCAGATCCAAACTATGACCTTCGAGCAATGTCCTACTTCCTTAATAGTATGTTAAATGTCAGTTAAATCATTCTGATGGTGAATCTTTGGAAAACTCTATCATAATAATCAAACAGTCAAGTAATCTTAACCAGGCCCCACAAAAAAAAGGATGGAAAATAATAAGAAGTGAAGGGTAAAAGAGGTAATAACGTCAGAAAAGAGAGCCCAGTAAGGAATGAGGGTAGACGTTAATTGCTAAGAATCCCACATGTTTGTGTACCTAAGTCTTTGTGCAGAAGGCTAGAGCATCTTTATGAATATAGAGTGTGAACAATTGAAATAAGACCATTGAAATAATCACTATTTATAGCAACACCTTGTGAAAGTCATATGGTTACCAGCTGCAGTGCCACCAAATAGCTCTTCTTTTCAGAAATTATGAAATAATTTCAAATTAAATCCTAAAGATTGTGTCTAAATAGTCATCAGACATTTGATAAACATTTAGTTCTCCCATTTTTGCGAGAGGAGCTATGGAAATAAAGATGCATATAGTTGGATCCCCTTTCTTGGAAAGTGTAGAGGTTAGTTGAGAAACTGACAATTAGGTATAATGTTATATTAGTGTTTCCAGCATACGACATTGTGATTCAACAATTCTATCTACCACTCTGTGTTCACCATGATAAATGTAGTCAATAGTATTATTGACAGTGTTCTCTATGCTGTAGTCTTCATCTCTGTGACTCATTTATTTTATAATTGGAAGTTTGTTCCTTTTAATTCCCTTCAACTGTTTCCTCCATACTGTCAACTCTTCTTCTATCAACTATCAGTTCTCTCCATTTATTAGTTTGTTTCTGGGTTTTTGTTTATTTGTTCAGTTATTATGTGTTTTAGATTCAATATATAAGTGAAATCATACAGTCTCTGACTTTGTCTGTTTTATTTCACCTAACATACTACAGTCTAGATCTACTCATGTTGTCATAATGGTAATATTTCATTCCTTTTTATGGCTAAGTAATAATGTGCCTCTCTATCTACACACAGTACATCTTTTTTATCCATTCATCTACTATGGACAGTTGGGTTAATTTCATATCTTGACTATTGTGAATAATGCTGCAGTAAACATAGGGGTTCATAACTTTTCAAATTGGTGTTTCTGTTCTCATGTAAATACCCAGTACGGTAATTATGGCAGCATATGGCATTTCTGTTTTTAATTTTTTGAGGAACCTTTATACTGTTTTCCATAAGGACTGTGCCAATGTACATCCCCAATAAAAATGCATGAGGTTTCTTTTTTCTCCACGTCCTCATTGACACTTGTTATTTCTTGCCAGAGAAGTCATTTTCAAGATGGTTAAGGATAGTGTTTTTGTCAGTATCTACCAATAATTATTGATAGTAGTACAGATATGAACCTGGAAAAGACAAAGACTGGAAGTTGAGAGAACATTTAGGATCTTAGACGGCAGATCAGATGAGTATTATCCAGGAAAGAATGGATTAGAACTTAGGCCATGTCAAGAATAGTGGGAATAAGAAGCAAAAAACAAAACAAAACAAAAAACAACAACAACAACAACAACAAAACAAAACAAAACAAAACACTGAAGACAAGGATAAAGTAACATTGAGGAGGTTAAATGAATAAAACATTAATTTCCATATACTTTGCCAATTACACAGTGCCTGGCATGCAGTAAGTAGGTGGTCCAAAAATATTTATTAAATAAAGGAACAAATAGGGCATGTAATATATATGTTAGTGTTAACATTGCAGTTGTCATTCCTACCTGGCCATCCCCAAATCAGTCATCCGTACTAGATGGCATCATAATTACCCACCTTCCTAACTCTGATTATAACACATTAATCAACTCATGCTTTGTCATGACTGGTATCTGAGAATATTTTTATTGCATATCCCAAGTATTTGATCATAGCAAATACATTGTATTTACTTCCTTTAATCAAAAGAAAATACTTTCCATTTAAAAGAATATGATAGATTATTAGCAGGAATTGTGTTCACACTGATAATCATTTAAAATTTTTATCTAATCTCTGAGAAAAGAGTCTAGTAAATATGGGGCAATAAAAAAATTCTACCTCTATCATTCATGTGCTGTGTGATAGCTAAATCTCTGTGCCTTAATTCTATTATCTTTAAAATAGACATAATTATACTTATTTTGCAGGATTTGGGGGAAAATTAACAGTTTTCTTATTTATAAAGTGCTTAGCAAGTGCCTAAAAGAGAGTAGAGGTTCAAGAAATTAAAATGTTATTTCATTTAAAGTCACCAACTAGCAGTGATGACTAAATGATTTGTGGTGCCATATTCCTTTCAGTTATCAAGAAAATTTCCCCATTGGAATCTGATAAACTCTCAAGTTTCCCACATAGACAGAAATGTAACAGTGACTGGTAAAACATTCTTTAGAGGAACTAGGAACTTCAGCAGTCTCAGCGACTTCCTTGACTATTGACACTTTCTTTGGAAAATAGAGGCTTTCCGGAAGAGTAAAACATATGGACCAAGTATAAACTTTCATTCATGCAGAATGAGTGCAATAAACAGCACATTATCTATCCTCTTATTTAGTCCTTCAATAGTCATTCACTAAGCTTCTATCAGGTATCACACACTATTATAGCTACTCATTTTACATAGGTTATTGAGTCACATCTTTCATCCTCAAATAATTCACAATCTAATAAGGAGCACTGTACATAAACAGATGGTTATGTTACAGAAAAATTAGAATTTTGTACAAAACTAGTGGAAGCACAAAGTACTCTCTGGTCTATTCTGACAATGGAGTTTGAAATTTTCAAGCCATCGGTCATCCTTAAGGATCTAGTTCTCAGAAAAGGAGTCGGAAGTGTGAGTGGCCAATAATAGCTGTTAGCATAAAAGCAGTCTTTGATGTCCTGTTTATTTTTGAAAACACTTGTCACTTTCTACTTGTGTCATGCCACATTCTCCCAAATATACATGATTGTATGGCTACAGAACCCTCTACTTTGCCACTTACAGGTGATCCTTAGGTAGAAGAAGAGGCATCGAGGGCCCAGCCCCCTTTCCTAGCCTTTTGTATTTGTACCATTCACCTGCCTCTTTCTGTATGGGGCATCCTTTCTGTGCTCATGCCCCACTAATACAGGCTTTCCAAATTCCTTTGATCTAATGCTTAAAGAGCAATTTGTGACTCATTCCTGAATCAATTTTTATGTGTGTTTCTATAGGGTATATAAACATGGAACCCTACAGAAGGCAGGCATTAGATGGAAGATGGGGATAATTTTTGTCCTTCATTAGGAAATGGGAGATAGACAGGGAGATGCTTTTATCACCCACGAGGTGAGCTGGACATTTAAAAAAATATAAAACATTTTTAAATAGTGAAAGTATGACTTCTTCCTTGATGATTTGGATGCCTTTTATTTCTTTTTGTGGTCTGATTTCTGAGGCTAAGGCTTCCAGTACTATGTTAAGTAGTAATGGTTACACTGGACATCCCTGTTTTATCCCTAACTGTAGAGGAAAAGTTCTCAGTTTTTCTTCTTTGAGGATGATATTAGTAGCTGAGGGTCTTTTGTATGTAGCCTTTATGATGTTGAGGTATGTTCCATTTATATCTACTTTGTTGGTTTTTTTTTTTTATCAAGAATGGATGCTATATTTTGTCAAATGTTTTTTCTGTACCGCTGGATTTAGTTTGATAGTATCTTGTTGAGAATTTTTGCATCTATGTTCATCAGGGATGTGGGCCTGTACTCTCCTTTTTAGTGGGGTCTTTGGTTTTGGAATCCAGGTAATGCTGGCCTCATGGAAGGAATTTGGAAGTTTTCTTTCCATTTCTATTTTTTTGGAACAATTTGAGAAGAATAGATATCAATTCCTCTTTAAATACCTGGTAATATTCCTCTGGGAAGTAACCTGGCCCTGGACTTTTGTTTGTTGGGAGATTTTTGATTACTGATTCAATTTCTTTGCTAGCCATGGGTCTGTTCAAATTTTCTATTTCTTCCTGTTTCAGCTTTGCTAGTTTGTATGTTGCTAGGAATTTGTCCATTTCTTACAGATTGCCTAGTTTGTTGGCATATATTTTTTCATAATCTTGAATAATTATTTTGTATTTCTGTGGTATTGGTTGTGATTTATCCTCTTTCATTCATGATTTTATTCATTTGGGTCCTTTTTCTTTTTTCTTTTTGATAAGTCTGACTGGGATTTATCAATTTTATTAATTCTTTCAAAGAATCAGCTCCTAATAATGTTGATCTATTCTACTGTTTTTTGTTTGTTTTTTTCTATATCATTTATTTCTGCTCTAATCTTTATTATTTCCCTTCTTTTTATATGGATTTAGGCTTTACCTGCTGTTCATTTTGTGATCCTTTAGGTGTAAGGTTAAGGTTGTGTATTCAAGACTTTTCTTGCTTCTAGAGGTAGGTTTGCATTGTAATATGCTTCGCTCTTAGAACTGCCTTTGCTACATCCCAAAGGTTTTAGAGTGTCATATTTTCATTTTCATTTGCTTCCATGTAATTTTTAATTTATTCTTTAACTTCCTGGTAAACTCAGTCATTCCTTATTAGGATGTTCTTTACCCTCCATGCATTTGTGGTCTTTTCAAATTTTTTCTTGAGTTTGACTTCATTTCATAGTATTGTGGTCTGAAAATATGCATGGTATGATCTCAATCTCTTTGTACTTGTGAGGGCTGATTTGTGACCCAGTATGTGATCTATTCTGGAGAATGATCATCTGCACTTGAAGAGAATGTGTATTCTGCTGCTTTAGGATTAAAAGTCTTAGCTTTAGCAATCAGAGAACAAAAAGAAATTTTTTTAAAACAGCCAAATTGGCAGGTTGGTGCGGGTTGGGGAAGAAGTCAAACTTTCACTATTTGCAGATGACATGATGTCAAAAACCTGAAAGACTACATCAAAAATTGCTAGAACTAATACATGAATTTAGCAGTTACAGGATGTAAAGTCAACATACAGAAATCTGTTGCATTCTATGCACCAATAATGAAGCAACAGAAAAATAAATCAATGAATTGATGCTATTTACAGTTGCCCCTAAAGCCATAAGATAACTAGGAAAAAAACTAACTAAAGAAGCAAAAGATCTGGGCTCTGAAAACAATATAACCTTATGAAAAAAATTTAAGGGGACATAATGAAATGGAAAAATATTCCATGCTCATGGATTGGAAGAATAAACATGGTTTAAATACCTATACCACTCAAAGCAATCTACATATTTAATGCAATCTCTATGAAAATATCACCAGCATTTTTCACAGAGCTAGACCAAATAATTCTAAAACTTATATGGAACCATAAAGGACCCTGAAAAGCCAAAGCAATCTTGAAAAAGAAAAAGCAAAACTGACGGCATCACAATATTTCAGATATCAAGCTCTATTACAAAGCTGTAGTCATCAAAACAGTATGGTACTGGCACAAAAACAGACATATAGATCAATGGAACAGAATAGAAAATGTAGAAATGGACCCACAACTCTGACAAAGCAGGAAAAAATACTCAACAGAAAAAAGACAGTTTCTTCGACAAATGGTGATGAGAAAACTGGACAACATGCAGAAGAATGAAACTGAACCACTTTCTTATACCATACAAAAAAATACATTTAAAATGAATGAAAGACCTAAATGTGAGATAGGAATCCATCAAAAACCTTGAAGAGGTAACAGGCAGTAACCACTTTGACCTCAGCTATAGCAACTCCTTCTATATATGTCTCTAGAGGCAAGGGAAACAAAAGCCAAATGAACTATTGGAACTTCATTAAGATAAACAGTTTCTGCACAGCAAATGAAACAATCAATAAAACTAAAAGGCATATAGCTGCTCATAATACGTTTTTAAAATCGTTTGTATTTCATTGGTATTGGTTGTGATCTCTCCTCTTTTATTCATGATTTTATTAATTTGAGTTTTTCTTGTTTCTTTTTAATAAGGCTGGCTAGTGGTTTATCTATCTTATTAATTATTTCAAAGAACCAACTCCTGGTTTTGTTGATCTTTTCTACAGTTCTGGACTCTATTTCATTGAGTTCTGCTTGAATCTTTATTATCTTCCTCCTTGTGCCTGGTGTAGGTTTTACTTGCTGTTCTTTCTCCAATTCAAATTAATAAAATCACAAATGAAAGAGGAGAGAGCACAACCAATATCAAGGAAATACAAACTATTTTAAAAACATTATGAGCAGCTATATGCCAACAAATTAGTCAATCTAGAAGAAATGCATGCATTTCTAGAAAACCACAAAAACTAAATGGCAGCCTACAGAATGAAAGAAGATATTTTCAAATGACATATCTGATAGAGTTAGTGTCTAAAATCTATAAAGAACTTCTAAAACTCAACACCCAAACAACAAATAATCCACTTAAGAAATGGGCAGGAGACATGAATAGACATTTTCCAAAGACGATATCCAGATGGCTAACAGACACATGAAAAGATGCTAAACATCACTCATCACCAGGGAAATACAAATCACATGTGGAATTTAAGAAACAAAACAGATGAACATATGGGAAAGGAAAGAGAGAGGGAAATAAGCCATAGGAGACTCTTAACAACAGAGAACAAACCGAGGGTTGATAGGGGGATGTGGGTGGGGCTTGGGCTAGATGGATGATGGGTATCAAGGAGGGCACTTTATGATGAGCACTAGGTGTTGCAAGTGAGTGATGGACACTGAATTCTGTTCTGGAAACCAACATTGCACTGTATGTTAATTAACTAGAATGCACATAAAATTTTGGAAAAAAAACCCGTATATAAAACAAAGGTATACTATTTTTGTTTGAGCATGTAGGTCCCAAAATCAAACGAAGAAAAAGGAAGGCAATTTCATTTCATTATGTTTCTTGTGAGCTAATTTTCTCAGGATAGTACCATGGACAGGGCTGAGGTGAGCAATGTTGCTGTAGGAAGCTCTGTAATACTCTTGTGAAATAAATGGGTTCATAACATGCTAGATCCAAATAGGAAATGACAGGAGAAGAGGAGCTGAACTCTAAAAACATGGACCTTTTTTGATCTGCCATCTCTACTGTTTTTTAATATATACGTTTCCTTAAGTTTTGACTTACCTCTTCTTTGCTATGGTTTCCAGTCAAATGCTAACTCTAAGACCAGAAGGCAAGTTTAGTACATTTTTGTACCTAATTGCTCCCTCTCATTCACCCCTACTGATATTATCATACTGAAGTAGGACTTAAAGATTGGTTGATTTATTGATTGATTGATTGATTGATTTTAGAAGGTGGGGGGCAGGTAAGAGAGAGAGAGAAATAAAATCCTAAGCAGATCCTGGAGCTTGTGGGTTGGGGCTTTACCATGGGGCTTGATCCAAGAACATTGAGATCATGATCTAAGCTGAAACCAAGAGTCAGACACTGAGTCATCCAGGTTCCCCACAATGCAGTAGGATTTATAATTCAACCTTTATGAAGGCAGGAAATATTGGACTTGAAGAGACTAGTGTCAGGGAATTGAGAGCTCTGCACAGGTGAGGAGGGAGGGCTCTGGCAGGTGAAACAGGTAGTCAGGAGACGATCTAAGAGGAAACTAGTAGGAAGGGTAAAGGAAGAGAAGTTAAAAGTGAAAGGAGGCTGGCTAAGAGCTGGAGACAGTGGCCCAGACAAATTGGAGCCTGAGAGGTCACTTGGAGGTGGTGGTTAATATATATGGTGCATAGTATCATAGGGGGTGGGATCCAAATGGGAAGAATGCAAATGGGAAGAATGTAGTTAATATATATGGGATCCAAATGGGAAGGATGCAAATGGGAAGAATGTAGTGCTTACTGAAGAGACCTGATCTAAGGGTAGGAGCAGGGTGTGGGGGCCATTCTGCAAAAGGATTGGTAAGAGCAAAGCCAGTTTCTATAGTTCGAATGATGAGTGTAGGAAGTGGGAGAGAGAACAGAGGCAGAGGGACCCACATTATTGAAAGTGGAACAGAAAAAGATGAGAAGACCTTAGCCTCCAATGAATAGTGAAAAGCTTTCTTCCTGGGACTGAAGTCTAAGTTCAGAGCTAAAACTGTTGTCAGGCTGACTTGGTGTTAGACTGTACAGATTCTAAATAGGGAACTCCTCAGTTCTCCCAGCCACAGAGCAGGATTGGTTCTCAGGCCTAGGGAAGGTTTAACATGCCTATGGGAACTAATGGTACCAATATGTGATTGAAAAGATGTTAGGTGGTTCTCTATAATAAAGTCCTGATACACATCTAGTAAGGATGATGGCAAAGGTAATCTTGACTCTCTGACAAAGATGTCTGATTTAGCCTGCTCAGAGGAGACCCATGCAGGGAAACTAATAATGAGGCAGTTTTACACTTTAGCTCTAGTGAAAATCAGTGCAGGATGAATCCCAGACACAATCAGAGAGTCTAGGAGCTCCAAGGCATTTTGCCTCCAAATATTTATTTTCAGTTTGGGCAAGTGGTCCATGTGAAATAAAAGCTAATTCCACTCTGCCAACACTCTGTAGACTTCAACATTTTAATTTTAACCATTCAACTTATGTTCTCTTCCTTTTTCCTTATATTATTCTTATTTTAAAATTAAAATTAATTTCCTGGTTAAAGTTAGTCTTGGACTAAATCCTAGAATTTTCAACACTCCATATTCAGAGGTATATTGGCTCTAGCTCAGCTGTTTTTCTGAGAGTACCTGACTGTGTTGACAAGAATATTTGGAGAAACTGCCCAGCCTGCTTGAGTGTAATTGGCTAATATATTTCAGAGCTCTGTTTAATAGATATTACACAGGGGACTGAATTTTCTGCTGTTTTCTTCAATTTGTGACTTAGCAGTCATAACTAAAGTGCCTGCCTCTCTCTTTGACTCTCTCCTACTTTTTATTCTTCTTTTATATGAGATCTAGTAAAGAACAGGACTGGAGGTACCTACACCCTCCTTTTAAAGTTCTACAAAGAAAGGATGAATACTCTAGTTCTTAACATTTCCCAAATCCCCTTCCCCACCCCTACTGCCCCAGCCCCCCAGATTCTTTACTCTGGGAGTATAGACCTGAGCTCTAGTCCTGACTCTGCTTTCAATATAAAATGGAATATTGAGCGAACTATTACCTCCTAAAAGCCATTTCAGTATAGAAGAGAGGAGGAAAAAAGGAATGGGAGGATCAGAATTGATTCAATTAAAATGCTTCTAGTAGATAGATGATTGAGTTATCTGTAAAGCAAATGCTAGTTCAAATGTTATTTTAATTTATATTTATTGACTGTTTATGGCAGTTCTGTGCTACACTCCTTATATATGTTATCTAATTTTAATCTTTACAGTATCCCTATGAAGTTGATACTTGTATCTTCATGTTAAGATTGAGGAAATAAAAAGAATAAGTAATGGCCCAAGGTCATCATAACAGAACCAGGTATTGAAGCTGGATCTAACTCCAATGTTATGTTCTTCACTCTGTGTTATACCTCCAATTGGCTTAGGTATTAAACTGCTTTTTGCTTCCTACTTTCCTTCAGATAGAAAAAGAAACATTATGTCATTACATAGGCAATACCTAGAGATTGTCATGGTGGGCCAGGAGAAAGGAAACTGGTGAAGGAAGGGAAGGAGGTAGAAAAAAAGTCAATGTGGTTGGAAGTTGTGATTCCGAAGGAGGAATCCGAGAAAACCATTGCTTGGTGAGTCTGGTCATGTAGTAGGATTTATTAATTAGAATGCAGCAAGATGGTGGGAGAGGCAGAGCTGCTGGAATGAGCCTACAGATGACATCTTGGCTCTTACCTATTTAGCTGGTATGACCGGACATTCATCAACAGTTCCAGACACAGAGAGTACAGTACAATCTCATGAAAGAAGAATGATAAGAAGATACATTGGCTAACTACTGCTGAAATTTGCTAAGATTCTAGGCCCAAAGAGACTCTGAATTATGAGGCATGAAACCAAGGTTGACTAACATGGTAGATGACAAGTTGAAAGATGTGATCATAACTCCCCTAAATTCACTATTAACAGGCATTACACTAAAATAACTCTTATTCTCATCAGTTTGTGAGCTGGGGCTAGTGATGAGCTATTTGCCTCATCTAGTTTAGTTCAAAAAGACAGTTTCTGTAAGTTTTGGCAGTTTATATCTTTTAAAGAATTGGCCAATTTCATCTAAGTTACCAAATATATGGGCATAGAATCATTCATAGTGGTCCTTTTTATCTTTTTAATGAATAGGATCAATATTGATGTTCCTTATTTTATTTCTCATGTTGGTAAGTTGAATCTTCTCTATCAGTACTCTACTTTGAAAGGCAGACAGAAGCCAAGGCTGATGCATTGCTACAGCTATTTGATGGGCTAAGGTAGGCATAGGTTAAGGGTATTGTGTTTTCAGTACAGACTGCACATAATTTGCAATGTGAAGAAAGAAAAGAAATGGAGTCCAACCAGAGGTAGGTGGTGGTGGAAAACAAGGGAGTGTGAGATTTAAAAAATATAGGTGGGTGCCTCAAAGCTCTAAGTAGGAAGTACCATCCACAATCCAAGAATTCAGGCTAGTTTTGGGCTAGTACTGAGTAACCCTAAGAGCCTCTAAGGAATCTCTAGCTTTTCTTTCTTAAGGTGATAGAATAATACTTTTTTAATGTAGAACTCTATGGTTATATTACCAACCACTTTGGGGAAAAACACTTGGAGATAGGCATCATGTACTTTCAGTAAAAAATGTTGAAAAGTCCAGCAAGAGCTCATTTTATACTGAATTTCATGGCAGAGGAAGAACTTATTTGAAGACTTTATTTGATCTTTGGAAAGGACTACAAGTTTGAGAAATATTTGAGTTACAGATAAATTGACTAAGGTCCAGAAGGGTTAAGTGAAATGCCTAGTAAGAGGATAAGCTAGGCTTAAGACTTGTTTCCAAACCCGAATTCCAGTATTCTTTCTAGAGCAAACACAGTTCATCCTCAAATTTGCATTCTTGAGCACACATTTTTGCTTCCATCAAATACACATACATGAATTCTTGCTGAACCATCCAATTATCTAATCTACTCCCTTTACTCAGGATAAAGGCATGCTGGCAGAGGCTACAAAGGACTGTTCAATGCTCATGCCAATCATACTATAGGAACTCTAGGTGCCTCAAACCTCCAAGTGACAATCTCTAATACAGCACCTTTCAAACCCACCAGAGAAATGATGTGTTAAGGATGCAAACCTGAGTGACAACCTGGAATTAAAGTTAACATTCAGTGACTATATATATTACAATAACTTGGGACTTTAAAAGTACATATTTGTCTGTTGTGTCTGTCATGTTAATAACCAATTTTGTCCAAAGGACTACCACTTACCTTTTTACCAAACACTCAATGCAATGAATTCCTTATTTTTTTGTGATATTTGTTTAATCTTAGTGTTTTGTTTACCATATGTTAAAATTATAATGTTCTATGACTGACTAGATGGTTTAAAGAAAAACTTTCAAATTCAAATTATATAGGAATAATATAAGTAAATATTTCCATATAATACCTACATGTATATGAGTTTATATATGCATTTTTATATTATACATATTGGAATTTTATATATATTTTTATTTGGGGAATTATTATTGAGAATCCTCTATGTGCCAGGCATTATTATAGACACTGAAGAGATAGCAATAAATAGGACCAAGTATCGTATCTCAGGAAGTTACATTCTAAAGAAAGGGAAGAGAGAAAGAGAAGGAAGGAAGGAGGGAAGGAAGGAAGGAAGGAAGGAAGGAAGGAAGGAAGGAAGAAAGAAAGAAAGAAAGAAAGAAAGAAAGAAAGAGAGGGAGAGAGGGAAAGAATGAAAGAGAAAGCAAGCAAGAATACAAGGCAGAAGCAAGCAAGCAAGAAAGAAAAAAATGACAAAAAACAAAACAAGACAAAAGACCAAAACCAAAACAACCCAAACTTACAAGATATTTTAATATAATGATGTATAGTCTGGAAAAAAATCAAAGCTTATCTAGAAGTACAAAAATTTAGATGGACAAGAAAGCATCTTCTAGTAGGTCACATCTAAATATATATTTTTCAATGCACTGTTGATCTGGTAGAAAAGTAAAGAAATGAAATATAAGAAAGCCTAAATCAGGAGGAGAAAGCAAAGACTGGTAATCCTCTGGAGGATTCTGTTCATTCTTGATGACTTAACACATGGAACATTGGGACAACTACATGAATCTAGGTGCATTGAAGGCCAACAGTCTCGGTGACAAAATATGAAGCACAAATGCACCCTACAGTAAAAGATATGTGAACTTGTACCCCTTTGGCACACTATATCTGAGTGATTACATTTTTTAAAGAAAAGAAAAAAAATATATAATGAGAATTCTAGGCCAAAAATCTTCTCTTTGAAATCTTGAGGCTTAGAATTAACATTCTTCCTGTGCCTCCCAACCCACTTCCCAAAGAAAATGTAATCTAAAGTGACTCTAAATGGTAGTGCTTTAGGAATTCATAAGAAGCAAATTATTATCTTTGCTAGAACAACATATTTTAAACTTAGATCTCATCTCAATAAACTCTTAGGATTCCAAAGGATATGTGTTCACACTGAAAAGTTGTTAAACAAATTGTGACACTATTATGAGTAATTAATAGAAATAGCTAATTGAACAGTAAGGATATTAAACACTGCCAGTTTGGAGATTATCAATAGTTTGATTTTTTAAAAAAATAGGATCCATGCCCAGTGTGGAGCGAATGCAAGGCTTGAACTCACGACCCTGAGATCAAGACCTGAACTAAGGTCAAGAGTTGGATGCTTAACAGTCTGAGCCCTCCAGGCAGCCTGGTAGATTTGATGTTTTTAAATAAATAGAGGTTATTGAAAATATGATGAATGGGCAGATATTATTAAAATCAGCATAGAATATTTGCAAAAGAACTGGTTATAATTGTAAAACACAATGATAAGAATAAGAAATTTAATGAATGGCTAAGTATTCAATTAGACAGAGCTGAAGAGGGAATTAGCAAACTGGATATTAAATCTTACAATACAGAATGAGAAAGAGGCATAGAATGAAGAGGAGATAAAAAATTGATAAAGAAGATGTGGTCTATGTATACAATGGAATATTACTCAGCCATTAGAAATGACAAATACCCACTATTTGCTTCAATGTGGATGGAACTAGAGGGTATTATGCTGAGTGAAATAAGTCATTTGGAGAAGGACAAACATTATATGGTCTCATTCATTTGGGGAATATAAATAATAGTGAAAGGGAATAGAAGGGAAGGGAGAAGAAATGGGTAGGAAATATCAGAAAGGGAGACAGAACATGAAGACTCCTAACTCTGGGAAACGAACTAGGGGTGGTGGAAGGGGAGGAGGGCAGGGGGTGGGGGTGAATGGGTGGCAGGCACTGAGGGGGACACTTGACAGGATGAGCACTGGGTGTTATTCTGTATGTTGGCAAATTGAACACCAATAAAAAATAAATTTATTATTAAAAAAATAAAAAAAAAATTGAAAGAGAAGTTAAGGACATAGAAGATCAAGAGAGTGACTTCTAGCTTTATTTTGATGGTTAGAGTACAGTCCGAGCTGCTAGGATCAAGAGACTATCACACAGTGGCTTAAGTAAAATTGAGTTTTGTCTCCCTCTCACAAATACTTGGAAATAAGTGGTTGAGAAGTGGAACAGAGCAGGGCACCTGGGTGGCTCAGTCACTCGGGCATCTGCCTTCAACTCAGGTCATGATCCTAGAGTCCCAGGATCCAGCCCCATGTCAAACTCCCTGTTCAGTGAGGGAGGGGTGATGTCTGCTTCTCACTCTACCCCTGCCCTTCCCCCTGCCCCTTCTCACTCTTGCTCACTCTCTCTCAAATAAATAAAAAAAAAATCTTAAAAAAAGAAGTGGAAAGGAGATTCTGTTATTATCAATATATGTTTCCAAGTTTATTTGAGTACCACTAGGAATATGTGGGAATGTGAAATTCCAGGGCAAGCATCTTGTCTCTAAGAAAGTGACATAGAATTTTCCCACAACACCTTCACTTTCAGCCAAGTGGTCAGAACTCAGAACTCCATTGCATGGATGTATTGAGCTGCATTTTTAATCCCAGAAATGGCATATCAGATTTCCCTCTAGTTTCTGGTCATAGTCTCATCTGCTACCAGCTGTAGAAACTTTCTGTTTTTGAAAGGCTTGTGAGTTTGTATTATATCCATTCACATAATTTCCCTATCTTAAATTCAGCCATGTCATATGACATGATATAAATATGGGAGTGCTATTTTCTCACATTTACAAGTTCTGGGGTTAGGGTGTGGAACGCAAGGGCCATTTTTAGATTTCTGTGTACCATATAAAGTAAGCATACCTTTAAGGAGGAAAACATTTTAAAAATAATGGTAGTGGGGTAAATTAACAAAAGAGCAAGACAAAGATATAATGGAGAAAGGACCAAAAAAAGACAAAATGTTTCTTGGAATAGACAAATAAAATGGACAATTAAATATTCCAGGTAAAGAAGAGTGAAAAACCTAAGTAACAATATTAGGCATGAAAATGGGCCATAACCATAGTTGGGGCACAGATTAAAGTAATGATATGCTAATAAATTCAAAGGATATCTGCAGGGAATTAATTCCTAGAAAAATATAAGTAACAAAAATAGATTTAAGAAGAAATAGAAAATATCAATAGTCTTAACCTCATTAAGAAAATTATATTAAATCTTTCCTGAAAGAAAAGTCTAATGGTTTTATAGGCTAATTCTACCAAATTTAAAATTATGAAACACGTAATTCCAATCTCACATAAACCTTTTCAGAAAATTGAAATTGAAATAATTTTCTCCAATTCACATAATAGTGTAACATAACTTTGACACTAAAAGCTAACAAAAGCACCATAAAACAGGAACCAACAGGATAATCATCGTGATAATTATAGAAGCAACTTTCTTAAACAATATACTAAAAATAGAACATTTATGTGTATCAGAATATACATTACTGCAATGTTGAGTTTATTCTAGAATAACATACTTCTTTTTTAACTTTGGAAAACCTTGTAATATGATTTAACATATTTACTTTTTGAATGAGAAAAATCATATACAACTCTCCACTCATTTCCTGATTTCTTGAACCATCTAATAAGTACTGCATATTATCCTTAGTGCTGGGGAAACACTAGCAAACAAAATAAATACAAATCCTGCTACAGTAGAGTGGGAGAGATCAATGTTCTAGAGAGGGAAGACCAGTGATGTGTGGGTAAATTACAAACTCTGGTTTGTACTATTTGCTGATTTCTGTGGTAAATACTCTTATAATGGCCAATTTCAAACTACCAAATGATACAGAGTTAGCAAGGGATGTCTTTAGTCAGCTTTCTCGAACTGATACAAGCAATTGCAAAACACCACTGGGAAGACAAAATAAAATAATTCCGCAAGCTACATATTAGATTGGGAGTTAAGAAATGTTATAAAGGCTAATGAACAGGGTAGATGAGATTTTAGGTGCTAGAGGAGAGGTTTGTCTTAATTTTCACTTTTCAAAAATTTGTTCAGCCTCAATGACAGGGCGACTTTTGAGTAAAAACTTGTAGGAGATGAGGAATCTTGCTCTGTGATCAATC
Organism: Vulpes lagopus; assembly: GCF_018345385.1. NCBI lineage: Eukaryota > Metazoa > Chordata > Mammalia > Carnivora > Canidae > Vulpes > Vulpes lagopus. Next base: position 116,533,534 of record NC_054828.1, read on the forward strand.
TAGAATAAATGTAGTCAGGATGGAATGTGCTAGCCTTCTCAGGAAAGTGTGACTGGAGTGGACTTGGGAGGAAAGCTTGTAGCAGAAATGAATCCAGAGAGAGCAGGATGAGCTCTCAGAGGGCTCATTAGGCCATGGTCAAGGCTTTTACGATATGAAATGAGGCATCATTGGAGGATTTTGACAACTGGGTGACACAATGTGACTTACTGTTAAAAAGATCGTGGAGGTAACTGTATTGATAATAGGTCTGGGGAAAGTGGGGGTGAACACAGGAACAAGTTAATGAATGATGCAGCAGTCCAGGCAAGAGGTGGTGCAACTTAGGTCATGCAACAAGAAAGAATTGGCCAGATTCTGGGAATACATGAGTTTGCATAGAACACATGAAGAAAAGGAGCAAATGAAGAAAAAGGTGTAGGCTGACACAGATTGGTCCTTGATATAATCCATTTTTAAGGGGTTAGGAATGAGAGAAAAAGCGGTCACTGATGCAGAAAAAAAAAAAAAAAAAAGCAGAGTTTAGTAATGTAGAAGCCAAGAGTGGGTGTTTGAAGGATAGAGGGATCAACTCTGCCCAAATCATTCTTAGTCAAATTTACCAAGATCGGGGTCATAGATGATGATCTTTGCAATAACACTTTTAGTAGAAAGGTGGAATTGAATGCCTGAATGGGGTGGGTTTAAGAGAGAATAGGATAATAGGTATTAAAACAGTAAGTCCAAAAACTCTTTCAAAGAATTTTGTTAAAAAAAGAGCAGAGAAATGAGTATGGCTGAAGGGGTATAAGTGTTCAAGAGAAGGAATCTAATTTATTTCTTTTAAGGATAAAGTATGCCCCAATGCTGATGAGAATAGCTCTTAAGGAAAAAGAAAAAAAATGAATTAATGGAAACAGAAGAATCACTGGTATACTGTCAAATAAAAGAAAGTGGTGGATATTGTGTACACAAATATAGGACAACACATAAAATCTCTAATATAGTAGGCAAAGAAGCTCATTGGATCCCTTTTACCAAATGCTGGTATAGAGAATAGATTTGGTGGAAGAAATCTATAGCAATTGAATTCTGATAGAAGTAGTAGTATTTTAGGGATCCCTGGGTGGCGCAGCGGTTTGGCGCCTGCCTTTGGCCCAGGGCGCGATCCTGGAGACCCGGGATCGAATCCCACGTCGGGCTCCCGGGGCATGGAGCCTGCTTCTCCTCCCTCTGCCTGTGTCTCTGCCTCTCTCTCTCTCTCTGTGACTATCATAAATAAAATAAAATAAAAATTCTTTAAAAAAAAAAAAAAAAAAAAAAAAAAAAAAAAGAAGTAGTAGTATTTTACACTTTTCTCTGTAAAATAGTAAAATATTCATTTATTCATTTAGAGTATGAATACACAATGTTATTTAACATGGGTGTACAAGATACTGACTTGATAAGTTCATACATTATTCTGTTCACCTCAAGTACTGCCACCATCTGTCCCATTACATCACTATTACAACATCATTGACTGTATTCTTTATGCTCTGCATTTTGTTCCCATAAACTACTCATTCCGTAACTAGAGTCCTATATCTTCTCTATCCTTTTTATTCATTTTGTCCAACCCTCCATCCCCTCCCCTCTGGCAACCATCAGTTCTATATATTCATAGTTCTGATTCTGCATTTTGTTCATTAATTTTTTTAGATTCCATTTATAAGTGGAATCATATGGTATTTGTCTTTCTCAATCTGACTTATTTCACTTAGCATAACACCCTCTGGCATTAGAAAGTTGTCCAGTTTAGTTCTTTTACATGTAGCTGTGCAGTTTTCCCAGCATCATTTATTGAAAAAAATGTCTTTTCTCCATTGCATATTCTTGCTTCCTTTGTCATAGATTAAAATCAATCAATCAATCATGGATTTATGTCTGGGATCTCTCTTCTATTCCATTGATCAAGGTGTCTGTTCTTATGCCAGTACCATACAGTTTTGTTTTGATTACAACAGCTTCAAAGTATATCTTGAAATCTGGAATTGTGATACCTCTAGCTATGCTCTTCTTTCTTATTATTGCTCTGGCTCTGTAAGTTATTCTCTGGTTCTGTACAAATTTTGATATTATTTTTTCTAGTTTTATGTTTACTGTTGGTATTTTGATACAGATTGCTTTGAATCTATATATAGCTTTGGGTAATATAGACATTTTGACAGTATCTTTACACTTATTTGTGCCATCCTCAATTTTTTTCATCAGTGTTTTATAGTTTTCAGAGTACAGATCTTTCACTTCTTTGGTTAGATTTATTTCTAGATTTTTATTATCTCTGGTGCAATTATAAGTGATTGTTTTTTTTTTAAATTTCTCTGTCCACAACTTCACTATTAATGTATAAAAACACTACTAACACCTTGGTATTGATATTGCATCCTGCTACTTTATTGAATTTTTTGAATTATTTTAGTAGTTTTTTTGTGAGGTCTTTAGGATTTTCTATATATGGTATCCTATCATCTGCAGATAGTGACAGTTTAACTTCTTATTTACCAATATTGGATGACTCTTTTTTTTTTTTTTCATTTCTAGTTCCTATAGCTAGGAGTTCCATTACTATGTTGAATAAAAGCGATGAGAATGGACATCCTAGTCTTGTTCCTGACTAAAAAGCTCTCAGTTTTTCATCAGTGAGTATGATATTAGCTGTGAGTTTTTCACATACAGCATTTATTATGTTGAGGTATGTTCCCTCTAACCCTATTTTGTTGAACGTTTTTATCTCTTGAATGGATGTTGAATCTCGTTAAATCCTTTTTCTGCACCTATTGAGATGATTGTGAGATTTTTATCCTCCATTTCATTGATGTGGTATATGACATTGTTTGATTTGCAAATATTGAACCATCTTTGCATCCTGGAAGTATATACCACTTGATAATGGTAAATGCTATTTGTAATGTATTTTTGTATGCCAATATTTTGTTGAGGACTTTTGCATCTATGTTCATCAGGAAAATTGACTTGTAGTTTTCTTTTTTGTGGTTTCTTTGGTTTGGGTATCAGGGTAATACTGGCCTCATAGAATGGATTTGGAAGCTTTCCTTCTTCTATTCAGAAATAGTTTGAGGAAGATAGGGATTAACTTTTCTCTAAATGTTTAGTAGAATTTACTTGTGAATCCATCTAGTTCTTGGCTTTTACTTTATTTTTTAGAAGTTTATTGATTATCAATTCAACTTTGTTACTTCTAATCATTAGGCTGTTCAGATGGTCTATTTCCTTCTGGTTCAGTTTTGGAAGAATGTATTTCTAGAAATGTATCCAATTTTTCTAGCTTGTCCACTTGTTGGCATAAAATTATTCATAGCATTCTCTTATAATCCTTTGTAGTTCTGTGGTATCCATTGTTACTTCTCTCTCATTCCTGATTTTATTAATTTGAGTTCTTTCTCTTTTTTTTTCTTGATGAGTCCGGCTAAGAGTTTGTCAATTTTGTTGATCTTTTCAAAGAACTAGGTCTTAGTTTCATAGATTTTTTTCTTCTATTTTTTAAGTCCTTATGTCACTTATTTCTTCTCTGATCTTTATTATTCCTTTCCTTCTACTACCTTGAGCTTTTTTTTTTACTAGTTCCTTTAGGCATAAAGTTAGATTTTTTTTATTTGATTTTTTCCCTCTGTTTCTTGAGGTAGGCCTATATTGCTATATACTTCCCTCTTCATTTTCATTTGTCTTCATGTATTTTTTAATGTGTTTTTTATTTCTTCACTGACCCATTGGTTTTTTAGTATCATGTTGTTTAGTCTCCACATTGTTTGTGTTTTTTCCAGTTTTCCTCTTGTGATTTATGTTGAGTTTCATATTGTTACAGTTTGAAAACAAGCATGGTATGATTTTAGTCTTCTTAAATTTCCTGAGGGTTGTTTTATGGCCTACTATGTGATCTATTCTGGAGAATCTTCCATGTGCACTTGAAAAAAAAACGTGTATTGTGTTGGGTTTGGTTGGAATGTTCTGTTTATATCTCATGTCCATCTGGTCCAGTGTGTCATTCAAAGATATTGCTCCTTATTGGTTTTCTGTCTGAATGATCTATTTCTGTAAGTGCAGTGGTAAAGTCTCCTACTATCATTATTGTATTGCTATCAATTTCTCTCCTTATATGTGTTAATATTTGCTTTATGTATTTAGGTGCTCCAATGTTGGGTGTATGGATATTTGTAATTGTTATTTCCTCTTGTTGGATTGATCATCATCATTATGTAACGCCCTTCTTTGTCTCTTGTTACAGTCTTTGTTTTAAACTCTATTTTGTCAGATATATTATTCTGCCCTGGCTTCTTTTATTCTCACTTCTTTAGGTCTGTGGTGAATCTTCTATAGGGAGCACATAGATGGATCTTGATTTTGTTTTGTCTTGTTTGCCATTCTACCACTCTACGTCTTTTGATTGAAGCATTTAGACCATTTGTATTTAAGGTAATTATTGATAGACGTGTACTTATTTACATTAAATAATGTTTTTTAGTTATTTTGTAAATCTCTTTTTTCCCCTTTCCTCTTCTCTTGCTCTCTTTCTTTGTGGTCAGTGAATATAGTATTTGTATGGCCTTCTTCCTCTTTATTTTCTGTGTTTTTATCATGGGTTTTGGTTTTGTGATTAACATGAAATTCATATATAACATCTTTAATAAATAACAGTACATATTAATTTGATGGTATTTAAGTTTAAACATGTTTTTAAAAAAAAAAACAGAGAAACAAAAATAAAGATTCTTTCTTTTTCCCTTTCTCTTACCTTTTTTACTCCCTTCTCCACATTTTATGAATGTGTTGTCATATTTTGCATCTTTTTATTTATATTTTTCTTATATCTAATTATGACCATTTATTTTCCGCTTAAAATAGTCCTTTTTGGTTTAGTGGTGATAAACTCCTTTATTTGTCTAGGAAACGCTTTATCTCTTCTTCAAATCTGAATTATAACTTTGTCAGGTGGAGTACATTTAGTCATAGATTTGTTTTTTCCTTTTAAAACTTTGAATATACCATGTCTCTCATGTCTAGCTTGCAAAGTTTCTGCTGAAAAATCAGATGATAGCCTTATAAGTTTACCTTTGTAGGTATTTTTTTGTTTGTTTTTATCTTGCTGCTTTTAAGATTTTCACTTTGCAATTTTACTTATGTGCTGCGGTGTGGGTTCATATTATTTGGAACTCTCTGTGCATCTTGGACTTGGATGTCTACTTCCGTTCCTAGATTAGGGAAGTTTTAAGTTATTATTTTTTCAGATAAGGTTTCTACACCTTTATATTTCTTCCTTTTTTAATTTATTTATTTATTTATTTATGAGAGACACAGAGAGAGGCAGAGACAAAGCAGAGGGAGAAGCAGGCTCCCTGCAGGGAGCCTGATGCAGGACTTGATCCCAGGACCCTGGGATCATGATCTGAGCCAAAACAAATGCTCAACCACTGAGTCACCCAGGTGTCCCTATATCTCTCTTCTTCTGGAACCCTATAATGCAAATGTTTGCTCACTTGATGTTGTCCAGGGGAACTCTTAATTCACCTTCTCTTTTAAAAATGATTTTCTCTGTTTGGTATTTATCCTGTGTGCTTTCCATTATCCTGTCTTCCAGATTGCTGATATGTTCTGCATTGTCTAATCTACTGGCAATTCCCTCTGGTACTGTTTTTTCCAGTCATTGAATTCTTCAATATTGATTGGTTTTTAATATTTTCTATGTCTTTATTGAAAGAACTTGCTGATTTCTTTCATTCTTTTCTCTAGTCCAGTGAGTAGCTTCATGATCATTACTTTAAATTCTTTATCAGGCATATTGCTTTTCTCATTTTCTTTTAGTTCCTTTTCTGAGGTTTCTTTTTGTTCTTTCTTTTGGAGCATATTCCTCTATCTCCCCATTTTGCTTGACTTTCTGTGTTTGTCTCTGTGGATTAAGCAAAACAGCTACTTTTCCTAAGGTTGAAGGAGTGGTCTTGTATATTGTGTTCCTTATGCAAACTATGTGTGCTTGGTAACTTTTGCAGGCTCGTTGGAGCTGTGGCGCTATATGTTGGCTACTGTTAAAGCATGGCATGTCTCCATCTCTCTTGCTGTTCTTTTGCCCTTTTCTCTATTTTTGGTTGTTCAGTAGCTGTTCAGTCAGTGCTCAGTTCTTCTTCAGGAGGAATGGTTCTATTAATAAGTGTAATTTGGTGTGTTCTGTGGAGGAGGTGAGTTCAGAATCTTCCTATGTTGCCATCTTGAGCCGGAACCAGAAAGTAAGACATTTAAACCAGATAGACAACTAGATAGGAAAACTGAACAGAAAAGGATTCCCAGAAGTATATCTACACATATATGGACTCTTAACATGGGAAAAGGTAGCACTGAAAATCTTTAATCACTGCCTTGTGGTAACAAGAGCTACGTACTAATTCCACAGAGGAAAATAGTCATGCCTATGGAATACATTAGGGGAATCAATTGGTACACATTTTGGGGTGAATTTCTTTTTTCTTTTCTTTTCTTTTCTTTTTTTCTTTTCTTTTCTTTTCTTTCTTTTTTTCTTTTTTGTTTTGTTTTGTTTTGTTTTGAGCGAGCAGAGGGAGGGACAGAAGAACAAGAAGAGAGAGAAAACCTTAAGCAGACTCCACTTCTAGTCTGGAGCCCAATGCAGAGCTCAATCTTAAGACCCTTAGATCATGACCTGAGCTGAAATCAAGAGTTGATCTTGACTGACTGAGTCACACATGGGCCCCTGATTTCATTTTGATTTTAATTAGTATATGTGCATATTCTATATTCCAACAGTTCCAACTTATTATACATGGCATGGAGAATTCTTTTTAATAGATATGACCAAATTGTTACATAGCATGGTTTTTCAAACTTACAAAAACTGTAAACAACTCTAATATCCATAAGTGGTAAAATATGAAACTGATTTGTGCTATAAATTACAGATAGACACATGAAAATGAATTTCACAAACATAATATTGAGTAAAAATTTTTTAAAAATTGCTTATCATATGAGTTCATATGGTATAAATATATTTACATATAGTTTAAAAATTTTTAAAGTTGGTAAAATTAAATAAAATACATATTTTAGGGATATGCTTATATGTGGTAAAACTATGTAAACTAATACAAATTTGATTATTTGGATAGTGGTTATATCTGGGAGGGAGAGAAATATGGTAAAGGAGGGGCATGTAGAATTCTTCCAAGGTATTAATTTACTCTCTAACATATTTGATGATTTGTGTTTATTATATTATTATTTTAAAAAATATTGAACAAGCATGCTAAATGTATTCTGTTGAAGGCTGGCATTATTTTTTACTCTTAGGTCTGGTTTTCCTGTATCAATTTCCCATTTGTTTCACCTTTAATGTAAGCAGCTAATACTGTATTCATTCATTCAGAATCTATAGGCACTGGGTCTATAGATATCACAAATCAGAAAGAAACCACATCTAATGTCTGTGTAAAGAAAGGATGTTAGTATGTGTATGAAAAACTTTCCATTTATGCTGCCAACATAAAGAAATATAACCTGTTATTTAGGGACACTTGAATTTGGTTAAGGGATCTATACCTTGAGAAAAGAGGGAAAATTGAGTTTTTTGCTGGAAGTGGATCCATGACAAGGCAAGAAGGCTTGAAGATACTGTGTGCCTCTGATCTTCAGGAGAAGTGGCTCTGTGCCTTTTGATCACTCACAGGAAAAAATATTATATGGGTATTAAAACATCCTTGAAAGAGAACATGCAGGAATTGTTAAAATATATTTATAGAGACTCCATCCACCCTTATATCTTGGTCATGGTGGAAGTTTGAGCTAATTTCATATAATAGGCCCCAGCCCAAGAGTTTTCTGTATTTGTTTTTAAGTTCTGTTTTATTGATTTGCTTAATGTTTTTCTTGTTTCTGTTTTTTAAACAAGCTATTTTTTTCTACTTTCTCAGAAATCTTTGTGAATTCCTATTCTTCTTTATTGAGGTCATGGTGCTCAAAAGTAAGGAGTCATAATCCTTTATAGGTCCTGGCCATAATTAAATGCAGATAGACAATTATATCGAATTTATGGCATTTAGTTTATCCTCACCAAGTAAATTAGATTATATAATGCTATCTGGCAACCTAAAATAGCAAATGTGTTGCTGTTCCCTCATCCCAGACATCCACATCTCCTCTCATCAAATGCTTAATTTGGTACCCCTGGAGCAGCTTCTCAATTAGCAAAGAGATTTTACTTTATTGAATAGTATAACAAAAGAAAATATGACTTTGAGATTGAAGATCCAGTTCTATTGTCGCTTCTTATTAAATTTATGAACAAATCACCTCTTGCCAAGCTTTAGAGACATACATAACTCAGCTAAATTGGAGACCAAGCTTATCATTCCAGGTCATCAAACTATTTGCCAGAATGTGATCAATAGACATGATCTGGATACCATCAGGAGACACGAAGATCCCAAAGAGAATGATCCTGAAAGCTACAGTCTAAAAGTGAAGCCAACAACTGAGAATTAGTAGACATAGCCTAGGTATGGGGAGGCTTTTATGTAGTGAAATTTAGAGCAGAGTTCAACTCATTCTACCACATGACTTATATCTTGCCCAGGTCTGTTTGAAATGTGTCATCCGCTCAAGTCCTAAAGCATTTTTACCCTTAGAATTTTAAAGATTTCAATTGGACACTGAAAGTAAACAGGTTGAGTTGGCATAGATTTGCTTTTACAGTCCTTCTTACTCAGGCATTCTGTGATATGCAAATGACTTTTACTAAAAATCTTTGCACACCTGGATAAGCACATTGCAAATCCTGATTGCTTATGGAAAAAAAAAAAAAAACCTTCTGGATGAGCTCATGAAAGGACAGATCAATTTTTTTGGGAAAATTCAATCTTCCCTACTGATCATTGAAAAATCTTATTAATGATACCTTCAAAATTCCACGTTGACCAATATTCTGGAGATTAGGAGGCAAGGCTATAATTTTTACCTCATATGCATGGCCTTGAGACAATTTCTTTATTTCCCCTAAGCTTCTGCTTTCTCCTGTGTAGAAAATATTATTTCTCTTTCATAGATATTTTATATAAATTAACTATTAAATGTATAATGTCTAGTAAAATTCCTGGCAAGTTATAAATGTCCTTTAAAGGGGATTATTTTATCATCATCAAGTTACAGTCATTTTGTAAATCTATCAATTAATTTGCAAATATTTTTTGATGTCTAAAAAGGTACTGCCCTGGATTCCAGAGATAGCAGGAAAAAACTTTTGCACAAAGTCTGTACTACAGTGAGCTTCTGATCTAACTGGGGTAACAAATCACACAGACATGTGTAAGTAGAACTGAAGGGATAGAAGCCAGAAGAATAGGATAGGAAGTTGAGGTCAACCTATTTCAATCATATCAGGCAACAAGGTTGGAAAGCATTCCCTAAAGACTGGATCTCATATGAGGTAGGTCCTGAGGTCTCGAGTTCACTGGCAGATGAGACTGTTAAGAAATGTTGGCATATTTAGGTGAAGAGACAATGGGAAAACCTGTGGGTGGAGAAACAATGGAACACCATCCTCTGTCATGGTTTTTTTGTATTCATTAATTTGGTAGACACCCTGCTTTGTAAGCTAGGTATATTTGGTCATCTTTGTCCCTGGTTCTGATTGCTGGTACACATCTGAAACCTTTGGAATATCACTGAGAGTATTGAGTGTCTTTTGTATGCAAATTAGATGACTGGTAGCTGGGGCCCTTAAATAGCTTTAGGATGGGCTCTGGTCATCAGAAAGAAGAAAAGATTGAAATTTTCAGTCCTACCTCCAGACCTCTAGGTGGGGAGAGGGGCTAAATATTGAGTTCAGTCACCAATAGACTATAATTTCATCAGTCATGCCTACATTAAAACTATTAAAACTCCTAAAGGACAGAGTTCTGAGAACTTCTGGGTTGGTGAACACATTGAATTACTGAAGCATGGTGTATGGAATTGCTACTTACCTGCCTCGCCATACCTCATTCTATATAGCTCTTCCATTTGGCTGTTCTGAATGGAATTGCACTATTTATAAATAAATCAATAATTTTTAGTAAGGTGCTTTTCTGAGTTGTGGGAATTGTTCTATCAAATTACCAAACCTGAAGAAAGGACTTGGGAATCTTTCTTGAACTTATAATTGGCCAGTCAGAAGAACAGGAAAGAATACCTGGGACTTTTAACTGGAATCTGCAGTGAGGAAATTACATGGAACTGAGCCCCTTTAACTTGTGGAATCTGGTGCTGACTCCAGGTATGTAATGTCAGAATTGAATTGAATTGTAGGAAACACAGCTGGTGTCTGGAGAGTTGAAGAATTAGTTGTTGGTGTCAGAAAACAGTGAGGACTACTCTGTTCATTCATTTGGCAGACACTGTGCTTTTTAAGTTGCATCATTTTCCTAGTGGAAAATAGGGTTATAACAGTAGCTCCCAGATAAAGATGTGTCTCAGTATAATTTCAGCCACAAATGGAGAGAACCAACCTCGTAGAAGGTTGGATTATGGGATCTGTGTGCCTAATTAAAAAGGTATTCGAAGAGATCCAGAAAGCTTCTTCCCAATAGAACCCAGGCTGGAAGTAAGGGAATATCTGGAGGTGGCTTGACTGCATAAAGCACATTGTGGCAACAAAGCTAACAACTTCATTCTTTGGAATGTACCTAGTCTGAAAATTGAACTATCTCTTCAGCATGGGATTATATTTTAACAGCCAAGGGGCTCCAAATTAATATTTGTGGAAAAGCCTCAGGAAATAGGCCATGTTATCTGGTTGGTGGCCTGCAAGTGATCCCTGCATGCTGGCTGGGATGTGTAAATCTGAAGATGAACATTGTTTCTGATCTTAGCCATATCTATTTCATGACCTAGACAGCTAGATGCTACCTACTGGCATGTTAGCAGAAAAATTACACATATATATTTTTTCCAGAGCTTTGTCAGTAGATATGTATTACCTGAAAGAGAGGAGAGAGGTGTCCATGCTTGCAGAGGGTTGAAGGAGGCAAAGAGGGAGGGATGGAGCCAGGGAATGAAAAGGAGGAGGAGAAGAGCTGCGGGAGAGAACACATTTATTCTAAAACCAATTTACTCAGCCAGTCATTTTCAGTATTCTTCTTGCTATTACTGAGGCAGAGGAAGAAATATGATGCTGGAAGAGAAGACTCTTTATCTCTCTCCCTCAGCCAAACCTCCTGCTGATAGACTCTGCCCAAGAACCATTTTTCTCTTGCAATTGTCTGTGACAGTTTATGTGAGTGACCATAGCATTGAGTGCCTAAGCAGAGGAGATGGGCAGAAGATCTCCCACTCTTGCCTATATCCTGTCCCCTTTCATACCTGCTGACATTTTCAGATAACAAGGGTAAAGTCAGGACTCCCCTGACAGACTGTGATGCCATTTCCATAGAAGATAATTATGTTCAGGGAATGACTGGGCTCCATAGCCACTGTTACAGAGTTTTGGTGGGTATCATCATTATTAGTGTTATCTTCACATGGACTCTGCCCTCTGAGGATGCCATATGCTATACAAACATATTTAAAATAAACATTCTGCTCTTGCTTATAAATTCAGGCCTATGTTTTATAGCACATAGCAGGTGAGTATTGTGATTATTTTGTTTGTGTTAGACAAACAAATGTGGAATCAGAAGTTGAGGTTCAGGTCTAGGTCACTAGGCCCCTTTAACAGATTCTCTAGTTTATCTGCCATTGGCTGAACAAGGATCTACCTTAATATCAAAATCTTCTATCCATGGTTTGTATAGTAGCTTCTTAAGGACCCTGCTCTCCAAGCTACAAGGAAATATACCATGTCCTCCATTCTCTCGAGTTCTTAATCAAAAGACTGTCTCTCTTAATTAATTTTTCAGTGATACAAAAACCTGTGTCTCCATTCCATTCACTTATGGATGCGATTTAAAAAAAAAAAACAGAAACAAAAACAACTGGCATCTTATTTCTCAGTCATTTTGGAGATAGAGTGAGGAACACAGGAATACTGTTTTTCAGAATAGTATAAGAACCATGTGAATAAAGAGAAAGGTGACAAGTGTGAAATGTTACTTGTGTAACAATTTTGAAAGTGATTAGCAAATTTGGGTGATGATAATGCTTGAGAGTAATGCTCTTTTAATCACTCTCTATAAATAGAGTATCTGCAAGAAGTAGTGGATAGAGCTGAGACAGTTGAAGACAAGTGATTGGACATTTCACTTCCACTCTGATAGCTGACATTATACTTTTTAAAAATATTGATCTTGCATATATTGTTTTATATTAAAAAAGATTTAGAAAATAAAAAACCAAGCCACAGACTAGGAAAAATATTTTCCAAAGCTACATCTGCTAAAGGACTATTATCCAAAATATACAAAGAACTTCTCAAAAATCAATAAGAACACAATAAATGGGCCAAAGAAACTTAAAATATATTTCACCAAAGGTATACAGATGGCAGATAAACATATGAAAAGATGCTCCACATCAGATGTCATTAGAGAAATGCAAATTAAAACAATGAGATACCATTACAGACCTATCAAAGTGGCCACAATCCAGAACACTGACAATACCAAATGCTGGCAAGGAAATGAAACATCAGGAACTCTCTCTTTTTTTTAATATTTTTTTAAAATTTTTATTTATTTATGATAGTCACAGAGAGAGAGAGAGAGAGAGAGAGAGAGAGAGGCAGAGACATAGGCAGAGGGAGAAGCAGGCTCCATGCACCGGGAGCCCAACGTGGGATTCGATCCCAGGTCTCCAGGATCGCACCCTGAGCCAAAGGCAGGCACTTAACCGCTGCACCACCCAGGGATCCCATCATCAGGAACTCTCATTCACTGATATTGGGAGTGCAAAATGGTACAGCCACTTTCAAAGACAATTTGGTGGTTCCTTACAAAACTAACTATACTCTTACCATAGGATTAAACAGCTATTATTATTGGTAATGCTCAAAGCAGTTGAAAACTCATATCTACACAAAAATCTACATATGAATATTGATAGCACCTTTATTCTTTATTGTCAAAACTTGGAAGAAACAAGATGTCCTTGAGTAGGTGAATGGATGATGAAACAGTAGTATATCCAACCAATGGAGTATTTTTTAGCACTAGAAAGGATTAAACCATGAAAAGGCACAGAAGATACTTAATTTTGTGTTCTTAAGTGAGAGAAGCCAATCTGAAAAGGCTACATATTGGATAATCCCAGCCATGTGACCTTGTGGAGAAGGCAAAACTATGGAACCACAAAAACATCAGTGGTTGCCAGGATTGGGAGGGGATGTGAATAGGCAGAGCACAGAGGCCTTTTAGAACAATGAAAATATTGTATATGATATTGTACTAGTGGATACATGTCATAATACATTTGTCTAATCCCATAGAATGTACAATATGAAGAATAAGCCCTAATGTAAATTTTTGATTCTGGGTGATAATAATGCCAAGTGAAGTTCATCAGTTGTGACAAATGTACTATTCTGGTTGAAGATGTTTACAATGGAGAGGCTATGCATGTGTCTGGGTAGGGAGTATATAGGAAATATCTGTACCTTCTGCTCAATTTTGCTGTGAACCTAAAACTGCTATAAAAATAGTCTATTAAGAAAAGAGTACAATTATTAAAAGCATAAAATAAACATTTTGAAACTACTTTTTGGAACAATTACTAGTATTTTACAAGACAGTAACAGTAGCTCTCTTAAGAGCTTATTAGTAGTGGTTGGCACATAGTAGGTGTTGAATCAATTTATTGAGAGAGCATGTGTATATATGCATGAGTGTCTGCTCACTCATGCACACACACCAGTCAATAACTCAAAAACACTTTTAGTCCTACAACCCAAGGAGCACTCTAATTTAATCCAAGTTGGCCCTACTACACCAGATGAAGCAATTCCATCTTGGGAGGTTTTCCTAGAAGTTTTGTATTTTAATGATCATCTCTGTATTTTGTTTTGTTTTTAAGCTAGCCAGTAGTTTTGTAATCGGATTTTGGTTTAGAGATTTTTCTTTTAAAAATCCACTGACTATTTCTGTATCCCTTGAAAGTTGACAGCAGAACTGGCAAAATGTCAAGAACGATTCACAAAAATGCCAATACAGGATATTCTTCAGCAGAAGGAATACATCTTTGGAAGATTCTCTGCCTGAGTTAATTAGTGCTCTTTCTGAAAACTCTCACAGAAATATCTTAGAACTGCTTTTATTAGTGGCTTTATCTGTAGCATACAAGTCATGACCAAGCTTTTAGTTTGGCCTTAATACAGTGATATCTGTTCTGACAATCCCTGTTCTTTGATTGGAAAAGGGATTTCAAGAAGACTCATTATTAACTCTTGTTATGAGAAATTGGCTCCCCAGCATGGAGTTTAGTATTTGAAATGATTTTTTTCTAGTCCGAGAATATTGTTAGAATTGAAAGAAATGCTCTGAATTTGATGGAGTCAGATGAGGTATCAGCCCAGGATTCTACTCTGTGGAAGTCCTGGATATTGGTCTTTCCCTCTCGTCCACTCCCCCAAACCTCCTTACATAAGGAAATCCTTTTAATCAAGGTAAATTCTCTTCTCTGTCAAAATGCATCAGTAGGCACCCTGAAGGTTGAGTGGGGCTGATGGATTCTGAAATATCACTCCTGAACAAATGTCCTTTTATAGCTGCTGATCTCTTTCCCTCTTTGCCTGTCCTCGTTCTAGATTCCTTGATACATGTGGTAGGTGAGATAAGATGGGGAACATTTTATTCTTGAGGAGCTATACTTATTCTGCAATCATATACTGTGTTTAAAGCCATTTCATCAAGGCATGTCAAACTAAAAATAGCTTCTCCATATCGTTCTTTCTGTTCTTTTCTCCTTGCCCTGAGAGACACAATCATTTTACTTTATAAGCAATTGTCCTTGCATTTATTATGTATCTGTTTGCAGGTAATTGCAGGTAAAAAAGTCTGACAGAAATAACAAGTGACAGGTCATAAGAAAAAGAGACATGGGAGTAATTAGAACAACATAGACATGTGGTAGAATTTTTGGTAAAAAAACACCAAGCGATGCTTTATGTGTAGTATTAAGTCAAAGGTGTGGGAAGAGGGAGAAGGAATGTTTCCATATTGTCATTTACAATGATTAACCTGGGGGCGCTTAGGTGGCTCAGTTAGTTAAGTGTCTGCCTTTGGCTCTGGTCATGATCTCAGGGTCCTGGAACTGAGTCCTGCAACAGGCTTTCTGCTCAGTGGGGAGTCTGCTTCTCCCTCTCCCTCTACCCCTGCTCTCTTTCTCTCTCTTTTGCATGTGTTGTAATAAATAAATAGAATCTTTAAAAAATTTACAATAATTACCCTGAATCATTAAGTAATGACTAAATTACATTTAAAAATAATTGTAGAGCTTATTTATGTGATGCTTCTTATTTCTCAAAAAATATTCTCAAACATCATTTCCTTTGAAGTAGGGTAATGTCAGAAGGAAAGGCAGTTTAAAAAAAAAACTATCTCCATTTTATTTGTAAAAACTGTGGGCTAAAGAAGTGAAATGGCTTTAAAATGTACCACAGTAACAGAAAACTCAGAACCATAATCTGCTGATTTTAACTTTCCCTGTTCACCATCTCTGATGCAAACTCACAGAAAGCCTTCTGCCTCGTTAACAGATAATGGTTCATTTACTCCTGAGTTATTAGGCCCATCTTTCACCCCAGCTCAAAGGAGGCATCAAAGAACTGGAGAACATATGTATAGCAAGGCAGGATCAAGCTGCTAAGTCAGAGAATGGATGGAAATGAAGAGATGCAGCATTGCAGTATAAGATTTAAGTTTCTATCATCAGAAAATGTTTGAAAAGAGAATAACCAAATCATTAATGTGATGAATTAATAGTTTGAACATATATTGAGCACATATGATGATTCCAGAAGCAATACTATGTGTTTAGCATATAAGGATGATACATAGTCCCTTTGGGAGAAACACACTTAAACAAGTATGGAAAAACCACACAGATGAGTCTTCTGGTTAAAAACGACAATTTGAGTCCTATGTATTTAATTTAATTCTCTTCCCTCCCAAATTTGCATTTATATAAACATATGTACATATGTGCATATTTATGTATGAATGCATATAAATATGTATGTATGTGTGTGTCTATATGTATATATGTCTACATGCATATGCACACACATAGATCAGAAGTTTAAATCAGCATAGATAGAAAGTGAATGATGTACAAAATGTCATGTTGATAGCATCAAATTGAAGGCTGGACTGACAAACCCAATATCCAACAATTGAAGCCATATTAGAAAGGGTTATGAATATATAATCTTTTAATTAGGAGGAAGGGAAAATTTTAGAACAATATATAAACTAATCACATGTGACCAGCCACAATTTGTATATGTCTATAAATTATATTCCTAAGATTATTCATAATGTTAGAGTTTTATCCCAACTACCATCATTATCCACCCTTTCCTGTCATCTTTATTCTTTTTTTTTTAAATAAATTAATTTTTATTGGTGTTCAATTTACCAACATACAGAAAAACACCCAGTGCTCATCCCATCAAGTGTCCCCCTCAGTGCCCGTCACCCATTCCCCCCCCCACCCTCCGCCCTCCTCCCCTTCCACCACCCCTAGTTCGTTTCCCAGAGTTAGGAGTCTTTATGTTCTGTCTCCCTTCCTGATATTTCCCACACATTTATTCTCCCTTCCCTTATATTCCCTTTCACTATTGTTTATATTCCCCAAATGAATGAGAACATACACTGTTTGTCCTGTGGCACCATCCACCTCAGCCTAGGTGGGCTTAACCATAGGGCTTGTGACCAGTGGAATGTATTCAGTGTTCGTAACTTTGGTCTTAAGAATTGTTTCTGCTCTGGCTCACCTGTGGTCCTATGATCCTCCGTGGGGAGCTCATGGGTCAGATATCTACTGTCCCTGAAAGAGAAGATGTTTGGCACAATCTAAATCTGACCTGCTCCCAAGCCCATTCTGTCCCAGCAAAGTCATAGCCTACCCAGAAAGGTAAGAAAACTAAGTGCTTGCTATTTTAATCTATTAAGTTATTGAGGTTGCTTGTCACACAAAATTATTGTAGCAATAATTTCCTGATGTACCATGGGTTCTCACTTTGTATACATGGCATGGGGCACATGGCATTCAAAGAAGGGGCATTAATGAAGAAGATCTGTTAATAAGTAAAATCATATCCATTAGGAAAAGGGAAGAAGAGCCCAGCTAACTTTGGTACATCACAACTATCTTGAGAGGGGAAATTCCAACTATTTTGCCAGTAGCAGCAATGTTTGTTACCATATACTGCTCTTTCCAGTAGTAATGAAAAGGTATGCCAGTAAGAGAGGAGCACCCATTAGGTTAGGCAGAAAGGGTTGAAAAAGAGTCGGGGGAAGTGGGGGGAAATTTTCATTTTTGGAAATGTAAAGGTGCACAGAGCCTCCTCTGGAGATATGCCAGATAAAGAGGAGGCTTTGCAACCACCTTACAACTTGAATATTTGCACCACCTAATAAACAAGGACCAGGTGCTTACTAAGGTTGAGCTGCTACATGAAACACAAATGATGACAGCCCTGAACATAGAGGACTAAATTTATGTCAGAAGAGAAAAACTTTCACATGGAACAAATTTCTGTAGTTATAACTCCCTTCTTACTCCTCATTTACAACTGGCATCCTTATCTGGCAAAATAGAAGTGCAGAAAATAGCACAGAGCAACACAGTCATCTTCAGTGGTTTGCTGAGGAAATGGCTCTTTTTTTTTTTTTTTTGGTGGTTGTGTGTGTGTGTGTGTGTGTGTGTGTGTGTGTGTGTATGACTGCCTCTGGCCAAAGGACCCTGGAGTGTTAGTCTGAACCTGGTGATCTCAAGGATTTTCCTGATGTCCATACAGAAGTCATTCACATTGTGAGATTCTGGCTTCCTTCATGATTACCCAGGTCCTCCCCATCCCTCTGATCCCTGTCCCTGTGTTTCAGAGAACTGGAGGATTGCCTTCCATGTATTGAATCTTAGGCTAGTAAGTAATTTTTCTATCTAGCAATCCAAACCTATATTATATCTTGGAAAAATGTTCTCACAATATTGAATATGTGAATGGCATCCTTCCCTGTTTGGTCACACTGATACAGTTTTCTAAAATATACATATTTTTATATAACATTGTAAATATAAATGAAAATTTAGCATGGTGCAGTCAAATATATGGGCTCTGTTTACCATCTTGAATAGAAACTTGGAAGCATTTCCAGAATCTAATGAACAAAATTGACAATGGATTATATATGGAAGAGATTTGGAGGTTTTGTTTTATTTGGGAGCCCGAGAGATGAAATTATGAAATATAAGGAACTATGTGGAATATATGAAATATAAGAAAAGTACATGTAGAGGGAATTGAATACAATTCTTTATGTACTAACATTTAATGTTAGTACATTAAATATACTAGACTAGATAGACTAGATCATGGAAAAGACAACTCAAGAAAACTTAGAAGAAATTTTCAAGGTTGTAAGGGGAAACTCAAGGTATTGTATGGTCTTAGAAACAAGAGTTCAAAAAATGAGAGGGTAGCCAAAAGTGACAAGCGCTATTGGAAAATGGGTATGAGAGGATAGAACTGTCCATCAGATTGGAAGGTTGAGTAGTCCTGGTGAGCTTGAGGAGATCAGTATCAGGAAAGGGTGTGGGCTAGATTGCAGTGTGAGGAGTGAATGGAATAGGATGGAGTGGAGACTATAACACTCAACAGCCCTTTTGGGAATGTTGTTAGCCCCCCCATATCTCTCTCCTATGTTCTAATGATTCGTCACTTGATTATCTTCCCCATAAGGCAGTAAGATCTTGAAGGTAGGTGCTATGTCTTTAATTTTTGTATCACCAGCATCTAGCACAGAGCCTGGTACATAGAAGTATTCATTAATGTTCCTAAATGAGTGAATTACCAGCTTTGGTGGCCAGTAAGCACCATGTTGACAGATATTTATACCATCTTTGGCAAAGGAGCCAGGGAAAGCATGATCCCCCTGGAGAGAGTTCTCTAAAAGCCTTAGCAAAGCTTTTCTGTGCAACCTGGAATAGATGGATTGCCGAAGCTACAGTCTGCAGAAACTGCAAGGGTAATTTTAGGTCATCAAGATGTCATTTCCCTAAATGGAATAACTAGTCTCTTGCTGGTTGGAAATCAAGTGTATTCTTGTCAGAGAGCTTTCGGTGAGGATACTGGTGATGGCCTTGCTGGTTTGAACTGAAGCTTTTAGCCCTCATTCTATAAGCATTAGATTTGGATCCACATTTAAAATGGAAAATGCTATTTAAAAATATCTGATAGCCCATTAAAGTTCATCGTTCTGTCATCTTACCATCTCCTCTCAAAAGAAGTGCTGGGCTGTGCTCCTCTCTGCTGGAAGCAGCTTTTACAGTGACACAGCACACAAAGGCTGATTGTCTCTTCTTGAAGGGGTACGATCTTCCTATCTCTGGATAGGTCACTTTTTAGAAAGCATTGTTCCAATTCAGCTAATTTCAGTCTGATCATTTTCTTCTGTTCAGTCTTCTAAAAAAGCATCCATTTTGCAACTCTAAATTCCATTCTGATTTTTCTTAGATTTCATCTCTCGTGAAGTTTTTTTTTTTTTTTGCCTTTTTGCCTTTTCCAACCAATACCAATGTAGTCCTATACCCAGATACATATATTTGAATATATATTTATTTGTCTATATGTATATTGCAAGAATTTTTATACATGCATGTATTTTATCATTAAGGAGATTAAAAGGAATAGATGGGTTCATTTGTCTATAAATAGTGGAATGCTAGCCACTTGTCTGTGATACCCCAAAGAAAAGTAGATTCATTGTTTACCCCCTTATCTTTTCCTGTTTGGAATGAACAGAGAAAAAGATATTATCTCTATTTAAGGCTTCTTCTAGGTCTGACTATTTGCTAATATCCCTTTTGTTTCAGTCTGACAGGAAGGTCCAGACTGATATTGTGGATAATAAGCTCAAGGACAGAGACATACTTAAGATGGTGACACCCTGGATTGAAATAAACTCTTTCTCTCCTCCTCTTCTTCCTCACTCTCATCTGTTCCAACCTCTATTCCATCCAAGATGTTTAAGTGTCTGGTCCATTATATACACTCAAAATTGCCACTGAGACATCTTTTTCTGTTCAAGTCATCACCCCTTCCTCCATTTTGTTTCCCTGACCATTATATCCATAGCAATCTCTCTTCACTCTGAAATTACACAGCATTATTTAGCCATGTCTCTGTGTTCTTCATATGCAATGTTGATATTTTATTTTTTTAATAGCATATAGCTGCATTCTAATCTTTTTAGGGTCAGGGTACTAATTATTTTCAGCTTTGTTTCTCCTTTAGTCTTAGAGAACAACTAGACATAGTAGGTGTTCAATCAGCATATTTGTTGGTTCACTGACTAGATCACCTTTTAAAATTCTATTTTTAAATGTCTGATTGTGGTTTTCAATTTTATGTAACCTTTAGTTAAATGACTCTTCTCCTAGGCAACCAGTGTGGGCTGATCCCTTAGGACCCTGCTCAAGAACAAATTTATTTTATTTCAAAATGGCAGACAATATTTGGTTGTAAATTTGATAATCATTAAGATAACATATAGCTGCCTATCTGAAGGTCTCAAAATAATCCAAATATTTGTAGAGTGATTAATGATTTCATAGAATATCTCACTCATAAGATCTTATTTTGTTTTACAATTATTTACAGCAAGTACGTAAGCCAAATTTTACTCCATATTAGAGAAAGGTGAAATGTCTTAACTTGCTGAATGTCACAAAGCCAGCAAATAGCAAAATGGAACTGGAAACCTAGTTTTCTACTTCTAGGACTAGTGCAGTTTTGTTTGTTTGTATTTGATTGTTTCTCTTCTACCAAAGTATTCCCTTGGATATTTAAAAATTTTGTGTGCTCCTTCACTTGTTTCACTGGAAATTAGAGCATTTATATTGTTTTTATTTAGTTTTGCACTCTATTGTGGTAACTCTGTCTTCTGTGGCTATATAAAAGGTTTTCCAGAATTAATGTTTTTTTTTTAGCAAATTTGTAGCATGGTATTTTAAACAGAGTCCTTCAAATGAAATTTTAAAAGGTTGGCATGTTAGGGCTGACCTTTACACAGAGTGAATCCAACTTGACATTTCCCATGCTTTAAGATGAGACTTCTCCATGATTGCTTCCTCTCCCCACCCTGCCTGCCTTAATTATTCCTGATCTCTTATACTAAAGCTTTGCTTAAGTGAACTCCACTGTACCTACCCGTGGCCTCCCAGAAGAGCAGGTCAAAAGCAATTACCATTACAAAGTGATTGGCTTTTTCTTAGTGGAACCAGAACTTATAGAAAAGTACTTTTACTGCCTTTCTGTGGCTGAGTCAGTGCAGAAAGGCTCCCCTGCAGAGCCTGGCACATCATCCCACACAAAACAAGCTCCCTAAATATAACGTCATGGTTATCAGCTGAGTCCTTAAATTCTCCTGGTTAAAGAAAGACACTAAGTATCAAAAGTAGATTAAGAGTATATCTCTGTCCTGGGTTGACCAGCGTCTCCTGTATGTCTAAACAGAACTTGGAACAGACTTTTTTTTTTTTTTTTTACAAATAGGGTCTTTGCAAATATAATTGGTTATGATGAGGCCATACTGTTTTAGAGTGAACCCCACATCCAATATATCTTGCCTCCTTATAAGAAGAGAATAGAACACACAGAGACACTGGCATGGAAGAAAAGTGGCAGACATTGGAGAGATACAGCTACAAAGCAAGAAACACCCAGGATTTTAGGCAATACCAGAGGCTAAGACAAAGTCATGGAATAGATCCTTCCTTTGAACCTTCAGAGTACGACTCTGCTGACACCTTGATATTGGACTTCTAGCCTCCAGAACCATGAGAGCATATACTTCTGTTGTTTTAAGCTACTGGATTTGTGATGATTTGTTATGGCATCCCTAGAAAACTAATTTAAGCTTCCACCCTTGCAACACAGTGTTTTCTTTGTGGGGACAGCATACCTACAAAACCCAGTGCTAGACAATGGCCACCTTGGTAGTTCAAGTGTGGCTTAGTCAGTTCAGGGAGGGGAGTAGAGTGAACTAGTATGATCAATGTAGTGATCATGGAGAGGTATGAGTTGAGATGGACTTTGAATATTAAGCGGAATACAGAAAATTATAAGGTGTGCAGGTGAGAGACATTCTAGGGAGATAACTGTTACACTTTATACTGAATTTAGGAGAGTAGGTAGGAATAATGGAGAGCCCTACACTAAGAATAGGTTGCAAGTTCTTGGATTGTATCCTTTAGAGGGACTGGGGGCATTCAAGGTTGCAAAACTGAGGCAATACACTCATCATTCTCTCACTGATTATTTATAAAGTTACTTGTCATTCCATTTCCAATATATTAAAAACTGTATAAAAATGAAAAATAAAAAAAAATAATTTAAAAAAACTGTAGGGAAGTCTATATGACTTAGAGGAAAGACAAAGAGGCCCCAGATTTGATTTTTCCTGGTATGTTGTTATGAATGAATCACTGTCAGTTCTTCTCAGTTGGCTTTAATTTGGCATAGTCAATGAGAGCCTACTGTCCTGTGATCCTGTGAAACTGTGTCTCTGAGCCTGGCATGCCATGAGATAGTCATTGAGAGATTGATTATTCAGGCCTTTTCACTAGAAGGAGTGTTTTCTTGGGAGACTATACCTGGTGGGACTTCTAGGCCAGGTATACATGTGAGTTCTGCTGCTGCACCCTCTCTTGGTTGAGAATCAAGACCTGTCATGTGCACTTGTAGTGTGTGCATGTTTACATCTCCTTCCAGAAAGTGAGCCAAGCCCAACAAGGCTTTCTTAAACTTAAGGACGTTTTCTCAAGTTTTTCTCAAAACCATGTTACAGTGGTATTGCCTTTGGTAACAATCGAGCAAACTGTGGATTAGAAAAGCTTTTACTGGGCAGCCCTGATGGTGCAGCAGTTTAGTGCTGCCTGCAGTCCAGGGTGTGATCCTGGAGACTGGGGATCAAGTCCCACGTTGGGCTCCCTGCATGGAGATTGCTTCTCCCTCTGCCTGTGTCTCTGCCTCTCTCTCTCTCTCTCTCTCTCTCTCTCTTTGTGTGTGTTTGTCTCTCATGAATAAATAAATAAAATCTTAAAAAAAAGAAAAAAGAAAAGCTTTTATTTGTAGACTATGACCACTCAGAAGGCATTTACCTCAGAAATACCTGAGTACAACACAATAGATTCAGTCATAAAAATAATGGAAAGTGAGATTTCATGATAGTGTTTACTTTTTGCACTTTGATTCTGATAGTTAACTGGCATATTTGCCATTGATAATGAGATATATATATTTTTTGATAATGAGATATTTTAAATGTTCAGGAGTTTCTTTCTCTTTTAAACATTTATTTCATGTTCAATAAGTATATAATAATATCAAAAGATCCAGAAGTAGATTATATGAGATAAATAATATTCACAATGTCAGACATTGAATGAATGAATGAATGAATGAATGAATGAAGTTATACATCTGATTTCACATATACTTCTGGCCACACATGTTTTCTAAATATATTTTAAAATATATTTTTTAAAGATTTTATTTATTTATTCATGAGAGACACAAAGAACGAGAGAGGCAGAGACATAGGCAGAGTGAGAAGCAGGCTCCATGCAGGAAGCCGGATATAGGACTCCATCCCAGGACTCCAGGGTCATGCCCTGAGCCAAAGGTAGACACTCAATCGCTGAACCACCCAGGTGTCCCAAAATAAGTGTTTTCATAAGGCATTTTACTAGACGAAATAGGAATGTGTTCATTTTTGACATAAAGTTGAATAAAGAGTTACATAAAAATGCTGCACTGTTGGGGATTTACCCCCAAAGATACAGATGCAATGAAACACCGGGACACCTGCACCCTGATGTTTCTAGCAGCAATGTCCACAATAGCCAAACTGTGGAAGGAGCCTCAGTGTCCATCGAA
Source organism: Vulpes lagopus (assembly GCF_018345385.1). Taxonomy (NCBI): domain Eukaryota; kingdom Metazoa; phylum Chordata; class Mammalia; order Carnivora; family Canidae; genus Vulpes; species Vulpes lagopus. Next base: position 116,557,640 of record NC_054828.1, read on the forward strand.
AGATGAATGGATAAAGAAGATGTGGTCTATGTATACACTGGAATATTCCTCAGCCATTAGAAACGACAAATACCCACCATTTGCTTCAACGTGGATGGAACTGGAGGGTATTATGCTGAGTGAAATAAGTCAATCGGAGAAAGACAAACATTATATGTTCTCATTCATTTGGGGATATATGGGAATATATCCCATATATTGAAAGGGAATATAAAAAAAAATAAAAATAAATAAAAAAAAAAGAAAGGGAATATAAGGGAAGGGAGAAGAAATGTGTGGGAAATATCAGAAAGGGAGACAGAACATAAAGACTCCTAACTCTGGGAAATGAACTAGGGGTGGTGGAAGGGGAGGAGGGCGAGAGGTGGGGGTGACTGGGTGATGGGCACTGAGGGAGGCACTTGACGGGATGAGCACTGGGTGTTATTCTGTATGTTGGTAAATTGAACACCAATAAAAAGTAAATTTATTATAAAAAATGCTGCATAAGAGGGCAGCCCCAGTGGCGCAGCAGTTTAGTGCTGCCTGCAGCCCAGGGCATGATCCTGGAGACCTAGGATCGAGTCCCACGTCGGGCTCCCTGCATGGAGCCTGCTTCTCCCTTTGCCTGTGTCTCTGCCTCTCTCTCTCTCTCTCTCTCTCTCGCTCTGTATCTCATGAGTAAATAAAATAAAATCTTTTTAAAAAAATGCATAAGAAGTTCCTTCTCCTGGGACACCTGGGTGGCTCAGTGGTTGAGCATCTACCTTTTGCTCAGGTCCTGATCCCACGGTCCTGGGATCGAGTCCCACATTAGGCTCCCTGTGTGGAGCTTGCTTCTCCCTCTGCCTGTGTCTTTCCCTCTCTCTCTGTATCTCTCATGAATAAATAAATAAAATCTTTTAAAAAAAGAAATTCCTTCTCCTAACTGAAAATCTCATGGGTAGGTGGGTTCTAGTATATTAAAAATTACTATGTAATAGGATATGTAACAGATTACTCTATCTGAGGCACAATCTGAGGGCCAAGGGTAGAGACCGATAAGCACCATTTCTTCCCTTAGGAGCTCACATGTTGATTTTATTAGAGAAAGCTGAATTGGATTCTATGGTAAAAGAAGGATAGAATGGCAAGTGGGCCCAAAGAAAGGAGCCCCCTAATACTGGATCACACAAAGAATCTGGTAGAAGTTACTAAACAAAGATCCAATTATCTAACTGGAGTTCAAAATGGAAAAAATGACAGGCCCAGACACTGTCACTAGCATGGGGCCTAAAATTAGGGATGGAATGATGCCAAGTTCTCAGTATTGGTCTGGGTACCTTTAATTACTTTCAGGAGTGAAATGAACCCCATGTGACTTCTGTGATACTGGCTGTGTGAAAATAAGGCCAGTAGAGGCTCAGATAACTATGATCCTTAAAAAAAAAAAAAGATTTATTTATTTGAAGGGAGAGGGATAGAGGGAGAAGGAGAGACAGAATCCGAAGCCAACTTCCTGCTGAGCAGGGAACCCAACACAGGGCTCAATCTCACAACCCCAAGCTCATGACCTAAGCTGAAACCAAGAGTCAGACACTCAACCGCCTGAGTCACCCAGGCACCCCAAGGCATAATCATTTGATACTGTTTAAAATGTTGCAAGGAAGGTCTTGGGATAATAATCTTGGATCTGCCTCTGACACTAATTGTATTTTGTAAAGCTTTTTCTACATTGCACCTGTTACCACTCCCCAGCCTAAATTCCCAAGAATATTTCATTCCCCCTCCTGGTGAAAGTTAATAAACAAGATGGTAGTGTTCCCACTTTGATAGAAAAGGAGAAATATGAATTGATTGGGAATATTTTCTCTGGAAAGAAGAAGCTCTATAAAGGAAAGACCTAACAGAAGGGGTGGTTGTGATTGTCTTAGAAAGAAAGTTATTATACTGTATAATTGCTTAAAGGATATAGTCTCAAGGGTCAAAAGGCAGTGGTCGATTGACTCCAACCTTGCAGTGCTGGAAAAGCATTCTCTGGGCCTCTAAGCTTAGTCAACACTCACACACTTCCAGGATTATCTGTTTGATTTTCACTGCCAATTTAGGACTTCTTTTAAAAATGATTATTTCTGGATCATTTAATCCCTATTGTTAATGCACGACCTCCCCATTCCCATATTTCAATTAGATGTTGTAGACAATGTTGCAGAGGTGTGCACACCATTGTAGAACCAGAAGAAGAGGCCATAACTCTGCAGAGAAGAATGATGTTTGCTTAAAAAGCATAAAGCACTGTTAAGCCAAAATAAATGAACAATAAGTATGTGACAAGGAGTTAAATTACATACAGTGACTTGATCACCACATGATCTTATACAATGTTAAGGAGTCTGGAGTAAACAGCTGTACACTGTGTGTCTACACAGTTGTGAGTGTGTATGGGCCCCCTAGAGTTTTAGGAATGAAAGCACCGTGCATTCAAAATAGCACAAAGTAAATACACAGGAAATGCTGCGCTTTAGTCCCCCAAATTTCCACACCAGTCCTTTCCATTCATTATCGAGACCTTCCCAAGGTAACTTCAATGTCAACCCACAGGTCTTTGCAAATCAGAGTCAGTTGCTAGAATTTCTAGGGAGAGCTGAATGGGGCCAGCATTCTGCTCTGGCACGTTCTACAAGTAGGTGAGCAGGAAGCCAGCTGAAAGAGAATACTGTAGGGTGTACTCTGTTGGATGGGGCTATAAGAGATTAACAAGAACCTGATAGTGAGTTCAGGCCATCCCTCTGGTTTTACCCTGAACAATACGCCTTCATCATGGGTGCCCCACAGACCTATACAATCCATATAAATATGCATTACAATTCAATCACAAAGAGAGTATCTCCCTAGACACCAAACAGAACACAACTCCTAGGGTGAGCCCATTTGGCTTTCTCCTTCCTAGATCGAGGTTCAGGCCTCAAATCACACCTTTAAGTCAACTTGTGAGATCACTGTATCTAGCACTTGTTTTAGTTCTTTTGGGGCTGCTGTAATACCCAGACTAGGTGGCTTATAAGCAACGGAAATTTATTTCTCATGGTGCTAGTGCCTGAGAAGTCAAAGACCAAGATGCTGATAGCTCAATCAAGTCCAAGATCAATGTCTGGTGAGGAACTACTTTCTGGTTCATAGATGATAATTTCTCACTGTGTCCTCCCATGGTAAAAGGGGCTGGGGAGCTTTGCAAGATCTCTCTTATAAGGGCACTAATAACCTGATCATCCCTCAAGGGCCCCACTATTTATTTATTTATTTATTTATTTATTTATTTATTTATTTATTATTTATTTATTTATTTTTTGGGGGGGGTGGTAGGGGCAGAGAGAGGGGATCTTCAACCAGATTCCCTGCTGAGCGCAGAGTCAGATGCAAGGCTCAATTTCACAACCCATCAGATCGTGACCTGGACCAAATAAGTTGGGTGCTCAACTGAGCCATCCAGGTACCCCACGGCCCACCTTTTAATACCATCTCCTTGAGAATTAGAATTTCAACCTATGAATTTGGAGGGACATAGACAGACCACAGAAGCACTTTCTGAAGTCACTTTATTTTACTCTAAATGTATCCCATGAGTACAATGAGTATAGCTTTTCCTTTCTCATCTCAAAAACTCCTCTGCTTAACTTGAGGTCTTGATGTTTTTTCTAGTGTCTGCATATATTAAAAATATATCCAGCCCCTTTAAATTGCACTTTTGAGGTATTGCAACAGACTAACCCCAAATCACTTCCAGGTTTTAGGCTTTCCACTGAACTTTTAAAGAGATGCTATTTTAAAAAGAAAGCCTTCTCTCCATCATCTGAGAATGAATGGAAATAGCAGAGAAAGAGAAGTTTTTATAAACATAAAAAAAGTAAATGCAAAGAAAGTTCTTTGTTGTTCTATACTTCAGAGTAACCTGGCATTACTCTTACCCTGAGCATGGAAGACTAATCTCACAGAACTTTTATTGCCCCAGGCTTTAGGACCATGGTTGTAGAGGTCAAATGATTTCTGAGGTTCTATAATAATTTTCAAAACCTTCATATTCCCTATCATTTGTAGAGCTGCAGAATATCAATGAGGGACTTTGTTATGTCTTTGAATAAGTTTCCTACCTCTTTACCACTGGAGCAATGGGTATCTGCCTAGGCTTTGAGCTCTATGAAAGAGACCATCATTTCCTAATCCACTCCATCTTTATATTCCCAATTCCAGAAGAGTGCCTAGGATTATTTTATAAATAGCAAATATTTTTTAGCAATTGGAAAAATGAAACAATTATGGAAATGGATACCAGCTGTAAAAAAAAAAGCAAGTATAGACATTCTAGGATAGTAAAACCAAATAGGATTAGAGAAGGTGGCCATTTTAGAAAAGCAGATTTTGTGATCAAGAATAGGGAGTTCCCTATTTTTTGGAATTGTTTTAAATTTCTTGTAATAGAAAACATCTCTCCTAGTATAATACTGTCACTTTGTGTCACTCTGTGTGTGTCAAGCCTCTCTTAGTTGAAACTTCCTTCAAAGAGCCTAAAGGAGGAAATTGCTACATTTTTGTCCTTTTTAAAATATATCTTGGGATCCCTGGGTTGCGCAGCAGTTTGGCGCCTGCCTTTGGCCTAGGGCATGATCCTGGAGTCCCGGGATCGAATCCCACATCGGGCTCCCGGTGCATGGATCCTACTTCTCCCTCTGCCTGTGTCTCTGCCTCTCTCTCTCTCTCTCTCTCTGTGACTATCATAAATAATATATATACATACATATATATATATATATAGTCGTAGGAATATTGTTTTTTTTATACTTGGTGTTTATGACATATTCCTGTGTGTCATCAAGAAGAGTCATTGTTTAATGTGTAGTCTGATCATTAATAAGAATGTTGATGAAACTCAGCTGGTGGTTGAACTGTAGTTCTCAATCTTAAGTTGTTCATATTCCTGAAGCTCTGTCTGGAGAGACCATGGGGAGTGCAGGGATGTAGTGGACTCATATCTGCAGTGAATCATGGACTAGTTTGTTGTTGCTGTTGTTAATGGCCAAGCTAAGAATTGAATTTGGCAGGCTGTGGATGTAAACACACTATCCATGGTCAACTTCATGATTTGGCCACAACTAAAGCCTTTTAATAGTTAGATTTTACCGATTTTTTATTTTACCTATTATGGAGGAGGGGTGGATAAGAAAATGTGTTTACCTGAATTATCTCACTTTATTCTAATGCTACCACATTATATATAAAATATATTATTATTACTATCATCCAACTTTATTTTTTAGATTTTATTTATTTATTCATGAGAGACACAAAAAGAGAGAGAGGCAGCGACACAGACAGAGGGAGAAGCAGGCTCCATTCAGGGGGGCCTGATGTGGGACTCGATCCCGGGACTCCAGGATCATGCTCTGGGCTGAAGGCAGGTGTAAATTGCTGAGCCACCCAGGGATCCCCTTATTATCTCAACTTTAAAGAGGTGAAAACTGATCCAATTATCAGTTTTATCTAATTCAGATAACTGATTATCTGACTCTATTCAAATGCCACCACATTATATATATATTTATATATAATAATATATATTATATATAATATGTTAATAATATATATTATTTATATGTTTGTTTATATGTTTATATGTTATAAATATATATATATATTTATATGTTATTATTATCTCAACTTTAAAGAGGTGAAAACTGATCCAAGATCACGGTGTGATAACAATTAATTAACAATTAATTCCCTTTTTTCTTTCTCTCCCTCTCTTTCCTTCCTCTACCCATCCTTCTATTTTTACTCTTCATTTTAACTCTCTCCCTTTACTTTTCTCTGACTTGCTGTACCTCTCAACTCTTCATCTCTCTCTCTTTTTGTGCTATTCTTTATCACTCTATTTCCCTCTTATTGTTTTTCTCTGTATCTCTCATTATTTTCCTCTCATTCTTATCATCTCATTATTTTCTTATAAAGGAATACCTGAAATGGGAACCCAAAACAGAAGGGATCTCTCTTGTCTCTGCCTCATTTCTTGGTAAGAGAGTAGTAGACTTTTTAAAAAATATTTTATTTATTTATTTAAGAGGGAGGGAGAGAGAGAGAGAGCACACAAGCAAGGGTAGCAGCAGAGGGAGAAGAAGAAGCAGGCTCCCCACTGAGCAAGGGGCCTGAAGTGGGGGCTGATCCGAGGACCCTGGGATCATGGCCAGTATCAAAGGCAGATGCCTAATCAACTGAGCCACCCAGTTCCTCTGAGAGAAGCAGATTTTGGACTTTTCCTAAAAACTGCTTTTACCCTTAGAGGAGAAGAGGCCTTGAGTTTAGGAAATAAAAGCATTGTCATATTTTAGTGTGAATCATTGTTTGTAACTGCCTTTAACTATCACCTTTTTTGGGATGCCTGGATGGCTCAGCGGTTAAGCGTCTGCCTTTGGCTCAGGGTGTGATCCTGGAGTCCTGGGATCACGTCTCACATCAGGGAGTCTGCTTCTCCCTCTGTCTGTGTCTCTGCCATTCTCTCTCTCTCTCATGAATAAATAAAATATCTATTTAAAATATTTTATTTATTTATTCATGAGAGATACACAGAGAGAGGCAGAGAGACAGGCAGAGGGAGAAGCAGTCTCCCTGAAGGGAGCCCAATGTGGAACTCAATCCTGGAACCCAGGATCACACCCTGAGCCAAAGGCAGATGCTCAACCACTGAGCCACTCAGGCATCCCAAATAAAATCCTTAAAAAAAAAAAAAAACCCACAAAAAACTGTCACCTTTTTCTTGGCATTATACTTCCCAAGAAGCTTCCCTGTAAGCCATGGAGAGGTAGTTTGGATGGTGTGACCCATACTTAGAATATCAAGAGACCTGGATGTGATTTGGTGTCCAGGATTTTCAGTTGCCAAACTGTGCTCTAGTCAGAAGACCTGGGCTTGGGGACTGTTTTACTTGGTCTCCTCTCTGGGTCTGCATTCTTCTGTAACCTAGACATGATCTCTCCTCTGCCTGCTTCACTGATGTGTTCTGAGGACCAGATAAATAGGGCAGAAAAAGCATTAATTATAAAAGAAAAATATGATCATGGAGTTATATTACACTTGACATAACAACAAAAGAAGTCATTAAGAGAGAGAAAAAGCAACCCTCAATGGGGAGAACTTATTGACTGCACTCCTATCCAACAAGGACTCTTATCTAGCGTATATAGAGTACTCCTAAAAATCAATAAGAAAAAAGAAAAACAACGCAGTAGAAAAAGAGGCAAAATGTGAACATAACTCCTCAAAGAAGGATGTCCAAATGACCAGTGAAAAATGAAAAGGTGCTAAACACTATTAATTATTTGGCACTTCACAATATCCAAATGATAAATAAATGTATGAAAAAGTGATCAGTTGGGTCATGTGATCAGTTGGGTCATTTAATCAAAATGTGATACCACTATATTCTCATGAAAATTGCTAAAATAATAAAAACAACAATAATAATGCCATAAAAACCGCATGTTGATGAGTATGCAGGGCCACTGGGATACTCAGCATACAATAATGGTGATGGTGTACATTTCTACAACCACTTTAAGATACGATGTGGTGGTGTCTACCACAGTTGAACATATGTATACTCTAGACCTCAACAAATCCACTTCTGAAATTTTCATACAGAAATTCACTTGTATATTCACCAAAATACATGGACAAAAATGTTTGCAGCAGAACTATTCATAATGCTATAAATAAGTAATTACCCAAATTTTCACCAACAGAGGAATATATAAATTGTGGCTCATTTACAAAATGGGATGCTATCCAGTAGTGACACTGAATGAAATACAACTCCATGCAACCATATGGGTGACTCTCAAATGTAATGTTGACTGAAAGAAGAAAGACATAAAAGAATTAATATCATGTGATTTCAGTTATATAAAACTCCAGAGCAGGCAAATTAATTGTTGCTAATAGAACACAGGATAATTTTCTACTACCTCCTTGGGTGGAGGGTAGTGATGGTTGAAGGGCCATGAGGGAGATTTCTATTGTACTAATATTCCTTTTCTTTAGCTGCATAGCTGGTTACAAAGGTGTAAAATTCTGAAAATTCAGCTGGCTTAACACTTATGATGTAAGCACTATTCTGTATATCTATTATACTCAATACAAAGGTTAAAGATATTATCCTGTAAGTTATCTTCAGATTCAGAAATGATGAAAAATTCTTCCAGTAGAAACGCATTCTATTTGTCAGAAATTCTACGCATAGGAAAGAGAAATTATGACCTGTTTCTAGTCAAGGGACAAGTTTAGACTAAGAAAAAAATTGATTTAGATTTGAATTCAATGGAGAAGAATCAAGGAATTAAAGAAAGGAGAATATTTATGGTATAATCCTGGATTTATGTGTAAACAAGGCTGACTAGAAATTGGAAAAAAAAAAAAAGTGGCTGGCGTGAAGTCCTGGTAGAGCTCCAGTTTAAAGAGTTTGTTCTGAATTCTGAGATATTGAAAGTGTTTGATTTCTTACCGCAGAATAAAAAAACAGGTAGAATGACAGAAGGACTGGAGGTGGGTTCTGAAGTCCAACGTGGAATGAAGGGGACAGGTGAGATGAAAGAAGGAACAGTTAGGCACAACAAATAAAGTCTTTGGTCACGAAGTTACTGAGACCTGTAAATTCTTTTTTATTTAACTAGATTATCATGTGTTGTGACCGAAATTAAAGTCAACATCTGTTCTAAGGATTCTCACAGAACTGGAACTTCATTAGGAGTTTTTGTATTTGTCCACATATACCATATATATTTACAGTGAGTAATCTCAACTATCCTCACATTAATATGTGGGAAACTATAATTTTTTGTTTTTAAAGCATCGTTAGAAAACCTGGCGATCTTCTCTTCCTTCTCAGCCAAAGCGGAGTAGTAGATTGCGCTCCATTTATGAACCGGCAGTACGTTAACTTGCAGCGTGGGTAGGATTACCATAAATTAAGGCAAAACTACAACGCTAAGCAAAAGAACAGAATGTGTTTGGCAATGGGCTATCCTTGACTTTGTAATCATTTGTTTTAGTTCTAATCTGCACACTCCAGTAATCTGCCAGCCAAAGAGCCTTGTGAATTAGCAAGGTTTAGCTGTTTATAAAACACATGCATAAATATATGCGGGGGCTGTGTTTGCATACAGGGTGTGCGCTTCTGTGTGCAGATGCATCTGTGTGGGAATGGGCACAACTCTGGATGTCGTAGGGGAAATGTGAATTGTGTGGGTCTGTGTCTCTATGTGTTGAGTGGGTATGTATGTCAATGTGTGAAGAGAAGTTGGAGTTGTCACGTACACAGTTGTGCTGGCAAGAATTTTCTCGTGAGGGACTGACACAGCCAGAGGTTTGTAAAGTTGCTCTCTAGTCTACTCAACCACAATCAGTATCATGGAGCAGATGGGGATCTTCGAGATGTTCTAATGGAAGAGATCACAGCGAGAAGAGATGGCATGCTCAGAGTCACATGCGTAATAGAGAACTCCTTTAAAAAAAAAAGATTTTATTTATTTATTCATGAGAGACACAGAGAGAGAAAGAGAGAGAGGCAGAGACACAGGCAGGGGGAGAAGCAGGCTCCATGCAGGGAGCCCGACGTGGGACTCGATCCCAGGACTCCAGGATCATGTTGTGGGCCAAAGGCAGGCACCAAACCACTGAACCACCCAGGGATCCCCCTAGAGAACTACCCCTGAAAATAAGTGCAGAATGAAGGATATTCTAAGTCCATTGAGTAACATTGGGTCTGAGAGTTGTAATCAGAATCAGAAGTCAACATTTGGAAGGTAGGCAGCTCCACTTTCAGTGACATTTTTCAGTGTCACTTTCTTTATTTGCTTTGGTGTGGTAAAATGGTGGCCATTGTCCCACTTGCTGGAGCTTCTGGAGACTAAAGACTGAAAAATAGGGAGAATGTAAGAAGATATTTAAGTGTGTTTATTTAACAGATCTTGGTAATTACAGGGTGTGCACATACCAGGGTACCTTGTGCGTATCCATGGCTTTAAGTATACAGAAACTAGGTAGTGACAGTGTACTCTGAGGTCAATCAGTGGCCGTCTTTCTCATGCTTACTTAGGTATTAAATTCTCTTAATAAGAAGAAACAGCTTTTTCTTTTCCACATGACAAGGGTCAGCAATTGATCTCCCTAGGAAGCGTGGAGTCATCTGGAGGGGTAACAAACTGATTAGAAACCTTCCCCAAAACAGGGCTGAAAACTGGACAAACAATAGAGTGTGAAGATACCAGGAATAGAGGAAGTATAAAAAAAGAGAAGGGCTCATGAGCTAAGTTTCACTGGGGCAGAATTTGCTGAGCATTGGCAGTCTGTGTGGGGTGTGTGTGTGTGTGTGTGTGTGTGTTGGGCATGTACACACATGAACACATATTGAATATATAAATTACCAGCACATTTTCTCTGTTGTGAAGTATTTAAGTGCCAAGATATAGGTAGTTCTTGGAAGTACTTACAGAGCATATGCTGTGCTATTCCACCATCTGTAGCCTAGGACTTTGGACCAGATTCTGTTGCTTTGCTTTGGGGCAAGGAGGAAGGAAATGAGCATATTTCTCTCTCATTTGTGACTCCTCTACCCAACCAAATGGGTCTTGTGACTCTAGTTCATGCCTCTCCTTGGGGTGCACTTGAAACTGGATCTTTCAAGTTAAGAAACAACCCTGTTCTCACTTAAAGGAAAATGTTGCCCTTGCAGACAACACTGTGGAAGCAATTGTATGCAACAGCTTGTTTGTCCAAATTCTTCAAATACACCAGGTTTTTATTCTTCCCTCAGGACTTTATGAATTTCACTTTCAACTGCAATTGCCTTCCTTGCCTTGATGATGTAGTCTAGCTAAGACTAATCTGATCACTGTCTACCCATAGCTTTTGCAACAAAATCTAAACTCTTAATTTAGCTACGTAAAACTGTTCATGGCCAGATTCTGTCTACCTTTGCTGACTCATGTCTCGCTACCATTGTCTGTTCTGTTGTCCCTACCACTTAGATTTATGTGAGGTTACACCAATTTGCCACTCTCTAGGATGCCAGGGGTGTTATTTCTCCTGCCTGGAGGGATGAGGGGCAGTAGCCATCCCTTCCACAACCCCTGCTCCACCAAGCCTTCCATTTCTGATGCCACCACACCAGGCTCTTACAACACTGTGAGTGTTCAAGTTCTCCTGGCTGAGCCATAGAAGGAGAAATCTTTCCATTTGTCCTTTAGAGATAAGGAGACTTTTTTTTTTAAATGAGAACAGCGAGGGAAAAAATAGAAAGAAAAAAAAAGCATGCGACAAAACATAGATTTTATTAAATCATACAAAATGGGTTCCTTATTAAAATATCTTGCCCCAAAGGACTTAGCTATCCCAGTTTTCTCCAATCCTGCCTTGGCTGAACCAGGCAATAAACAGATTTCTTGAGACCTTGGCCAGTATTCTGACACTGTCTTGGGAGGTTTTCTCCTTCACTCCAGGGGACATTGCTGATTCATATTGCTTCGTTCTGGAAATTTGGAAAGAGCAATCAGATGTTACACTGCATGATTTTTCATCTCCATGCTCACACAGAGGGCTGCAATGAGGGCATTGAGTGAGGTGACCTCCAGGATTAGCCCTCCCTGGGTCTCTCTCCCTAGCATCCTCCCTTGCAGCCCTAGCTGAATTTTTAGACTTTGCAGCTAAAACTTGCTTTTCACTCATCCTCAGGGTGATTCTGGCATGACCAAACCTGGAGTAGAGGAAGCACACTTCGTAATTAATTACGATCTGGGACCTCTTAATGACGCAGCTTGTCCGATGGCAGCAGTGATGTGAATGGAGACTTGAAGCACCACTTGTGGGGTGATAAGCTCCATTCTGCTCTTGGCTGTCTCTTGGTTGCCATGGTAACATCCTTGCTCTAGGGCTCTGTGACTATGTGAAGGGTTGCAAGGATGAATTTATGGCAGCCTTTTGGGAGTCAGTCCTGAGGCTGAAGGACCACTCCCCACCTCCCCCCCACCCCCCGCCCCAGGGACAGTGCTTTCTCTGTTCTATTGGTAAAAAAAAAAAAGAAAAAAAAAAAAAAGGAGAATGTGGCATTGCCATTTTGAGGCTGTTGGTTTGTATGGTTCAAAAGCATACTTGAATGCTGGGTTGTGAGGACTTGGAAAGCTGAAGAGCAGAACAGGGGTTCTTGGCTGCTGAGGACTGGCATTAGTGGCAGTGAGGAGTGAGTTCCGGCCTCAGATGGTAAATGACTTGGGAAGCTTTGATGCACTGAGGCATTGTCTGGAATGCTGGGTGATGGAGCAGTGCTGGCTTTTTAACTCATGTTTGCTCTGTGCTGGTGGTTCTCAGGATGGGTCCTGTCCTGTGCTCACTTTCATATGTTTATATGAACTCTGTTTCTTTTTCTAGACCATAGGAATCCCCACTGCATTCCAATTACCAGCAAGGCCATGATTTCTAAGCTGACGTTTTTTGGTTTAGCTTTTTCGAAGTATAAGTGACAAATTAAAATTATATATGTTTAAGATGTACAGCCTGATATCTTGACGCACATACATGTTGTGAGATGAAGTCTGTGGGAAGGCATGCTGAGGATGAGTAATTTGCCTGGGTATGGGGTGGCCTCTGAATCTTGCTCCCACTCATTGTGCCCACTCTCCTAATGCAGGATGTCTGTACTTAAAAATATTTAGATAGACAACAGTTTATTTACCTGATTCCTGTTAGCGCATTGTAAGAATTTGGAAAAATATCTTAAGTTTTTTGAAATGAGAGGTGGTATCCAACAAAGGGGACTCAAGCGAAGGATGGTATTGGAACAGGTTTTTGAGGAGAATGACAGCTGCTACTTGGAGGACATTAGTTTCACTGAATACAGTGAGATAAGGAGGGAATGAGGTCAGTATTTGGACAGAGATGAATTGCTCCACACACAGCAAGGAGAAGAATTAGAAATTCAAAGACATTCTAGAATGGCAAGAATTGGATAGTAATCTAGATGATAGAAACAGTAATGTGTGATAGATGATAATCCCACTCAATGCTTCCTTAAGATTAGTACTATGTTGTCTTATTAATCAATCTTCGGCATGTTACTCAGTGTACTTTTCATAAGCCAAGATAGTAATAATTACACCTTCTAAATCTGTATAATGTGAAGTAGTTTCCTTGCATTATTTCACTTACACTTTCACAGGTCAAGATGGTTTTGTCTGTTTTCTAGATGAGAACACATTGGGTATGTTTTCTAGATAAAGACACCTAATTTTATCAAGTATTATTTCCCAGTAAAGTGATCTGTTTACATGGGAAGTCTCAGACATAAAAATTACATTAAATTTACATATAATTTATTTATTCAGCGACATATATTCCTTCTTAAAAGAATAAAAGCGCCTAAGCCTAAGATAGCACATAAAGATTCAGGTGATAGGGCTGTTTAATCATGGAAGTCAAGAATCACCTTCCATATAAGGATCAGCTTTGACTCTAGGGTGGAATTTATTGGTGTATCCCTGTTCTTCTTCTGCATTCAAACACTGTGAATCCTATCTTCTTTATCACTGTCAGTCCTAGTCTGGAATTCTTATTCTGGTCCCTTCAAGTCTCAATCAGTATTTTCTCGTCCTATAATTAGGGAAAGGTGATGTGTAGTTCCTACTCTCAGAGATAAGGTCCTCGATATCATAGATTATTTTGTTACTCTTTTCAGAGTACCTATTGCTTTTTAGAAAGGAGTTTTGGGGGAAATTATACTGGAGGCAGCTTGCTGCTGAGAGAATATGAGTCAAATTTTAGACTTCCCCACTTACAGTTCAGTGACTGGGTGGTCACTGCACCCAAGAAGCTTGCCTTAAGCAGTGCCATTAGGTTTTAGACATCATTTTAGAACAACCTTGCTTGCTGGAAGTTTTGTATTCACAGACAAACTTACCTTTGGGTTCTCCAAATAGGTTCCACATAGGGGATTTCAAAGAATCTCTCAAGGACCACAAGAACTCAAATGACTTCAGAGTCTTTTATGAAGAGGGCAAGTGATAGTAAGGGCAATGACTGTGGCACATTTTCACATAAATTTATATATAAATATATATTATACACATAAATACATGCATATATGAAACACTGCACCTTCTAAACTAACAACTCTATAGCCGTAAGAAGTCCAAAGGCCTTGTATCTAAAAACCTCTGAATATTATTGGACTAGAGAATTAATGTCAAAGTTGAAAAAGAAAAAAATCAGAAAGGGCCACAGATGAAGAGTTTAGCTTTGATTCTTTAGTCTGCAATAAATCGTATAGATGTATAGATGTATGCTCAGTACGTTCTGGTAAAGGTTCATCAGCCCACTGAGACCCCGGTGGGAACCTTGAATCATATACTATCCAAGCCAAGGATCAGAATTGGGCATCCCAGGAAGACATATTTCTGTCGCTGAGCCTCTGGTCACCAGGAAGGGAAGTGGCCTTGGACAATGACATTGATAATAGAAGGTCAGAGTAGAATCAATTCCTTACCAGTTACTTGGTATAGCAATAATTCCGACTTTAGATCAGACTATTAAAAGAATGGCTTGGGGTAAAATATGTTTTGTGTCTGAAGATTGTCAGACTGAGTCTTCAATGTGTTGATGAAACAAGTCATTTTTGAACCATTGGATTTTTCTTTTTCACATTTAGATTCATACCTTCAATATGGTACATTATAGCTTCAACCCAACTGCTATCAGATTCTGCATTGGGAATTTGGTTGAGATAAGAGGTTATCAAGTAAACAATTAGAATCATGAGGGAGTAGAGGAGGTGTTCTTCTAGTGGTGTTGCTTCAGGGAATATGTTTGTTAGCACTTGGCTTTGTTGAAATGTGCACATTATATTTGGGAGATCTTGAGAGGCTTTTTAAAGTTTAATTGCTGCAAATCTCTTGTTATCATGCTTTCCTGTGAGATTTACACAGCCCTAAATGCTTTCCAGTATGAAAATTATTCTTTCCCATATTATTTTGCCTGGAAAAGTAGAGTGTGATGAGCTATAGGGAAGAATAGCCTTCATTCTCTAGAGTCAGTAAAAGTGTGTGTTAGTTTGCTCCAACTACCATAATGACTTACCACAGACTAGGGAGCTTAAACAACAGACCATTATTTTCTCACAGTTCTGGAGGATGGAACTTTGGGTCCAAAGTATTGGCAGTCATGGTCTCTTCCAAGACCTTTGTCCTTGGCTTGCAGATGCCTGCCTTTCCCTGTGACTCACATGGTCTTTATTCTGTGTGTACACATCCCTGGTATCTCTTTGCATGTCCCGATTTGCTTTCCTTGTAATGACACTAGGCAGTTGGATTAGGGGCCAACCTAAAGGCTTTGTTTTAACTTGATCCCCTGTTTAAAGGTCTTATCTCAAAACACAGTCATATTCTGAGGTCCCGTGGTTTAGGACTTCAACAATATATATTTTTAAAAGATTTTATATATTTATTTGAGGGAGAGAGAGAGTTTGTGGATAACAGCAGCGGGAAGGGGGAGGGAAGAGAGAGAAGCAGATTCCCCGCTGAACAGGGAGTCAGATGTGGGGGGCTAGGTCCCAGGACCCTGAGATCATGACCCATGCAGAAGGCAGATGCTTAATTGACTGAGCCACCTAGGCACCTCCAACAAAAGAATTGCAAGGGGATGCAGCTCAGCCCATTAAAAGGCATAATTGCTTTCAGGGTTGAACCAAATGATGAGTAAGTTCTCTTTTTAGATATATAAGTGTAGGATTCTCTGATTCTTGAACTTGCTTTATTTATGACTTCTGAAAACTTCAACCTTCATAGAAAGTTGATTTTCTGTCTCTTTCTTGCACTGTGTTGGCCAGATAGACCAGCTTCCCCCAAAGAATCAAGCTCAGACATGACCTTCTGTGCTTTTTTTTAAGATTTTATTTTTAAGTAATCTTTATACTCAACATGGGGCTCAAACAAAGATCAGGAGTAACATGTTCTACTGACTGAGTAAGCAAGGAGACACGATGATCTAAGTGTCTCCCCACTCTCAACACAATCCCCATTCACAACCTGGTCAAATTCTTCTTTCTTAATCAGAAAAACTATCAAATATGGACATACAAGTTGCTAAGGAGAAAGGAGGGGCTGCTAAATATTGTTTCCTTTAAGGGAACAATGTCTGTTGACACATCCTCATGAGAAACAATGACAAGAACAGAAGTAAATAGAGATTTAAGAGAAAATTCTGGGGTGAAATTCTATGGATTTGAAATTCTGTGGATTTTGTACCTATTAAATATGGTACAGGGAAAATAGAGACATCTAGAATGTCTCTATGAATTCTGGCTTTTCTGATTCTATGGAGGGCGGAGCCATTAAGCAAGATCACTAGTAAAGGAGTGGAGTTATTTTAAAAGTTATTTTTAAAAGTACACACACACACACACACACACACATATATTTCCTCACCAACACTTTTTAAAAATATATTTTATTTATTTATTCATGAGAGACAAAGAGAGAGGCAGAGACCTAGGCAGAGGGAGAAGCAGGTTCCTCTGGGGAGCCTGATGCAGGACTCAATCCCAGGACCTCAGGATCATGACCTGAGCCAAAGGCAGATGCTCAACCACTGAGATACCCAGGTGTACCCACCAACACATTTTAAAATGTGCCAGCTAAGCAGAACTTCTGCTTTCTTTCAAGGAAGCCTAGTCACAGAACTGAACTTACTGAATGGTTAGCAGAATTATGTCCCTAGACTAAGGTGCCTAAGAGCATTTCTGTTTTAAGTGGAAAATGGGTAAGAACAAGAACTGGACCATCTGTAAACACATGGCATTTATATCTTAGACAAAATAATCCGTGTTGAAAAAAAATCACATACCCAATGATCCAGCATATAGAATTAAATAATATATGTATTAAATCAAAGGACTGCCAATCTGCAATTCTTTAGTTCTTTTGAAGAATTCCTTTTTTATCAAAAGGGTAATGCTCACTACTCCTCAGTAACTAATTAACAATAAATAATGTGTGGAAAAGGTTGAGAAATAAAACATTCATAGCAAGCATTTCATTATGCGATTAAAGATCATTAGATGTATTAACTGCTTTACTAATGAATGCATTGTTAATTACTTGTTAGCATTTTGTCCAGGCACATTACTTAGAATACTGCTGACTCTTGTGAGGGGATATGTTGGCAGTAAAAAGTGGAAATACTGGGTAACTTTTAGAGAAATCGCAAACCTATCAAGTTCCCCTAACCTAAATGATATCAGTATTCCTTTCTAAATGATTATGCAAAACCATCAATGGAAGTTGACTATTGATAATTAGATGCAGTAGAAGCAGAAGGTGTGTTGATTTTCTCTGGCCAAAAAAGATGAATGTCTTCTTCATATGTGTTGTGCTTTACTGCTAACCAAACTTTACCCCTATTCTTTATTCTGAAAGATGGAGTTCAAAGGCTGTTGATACTAGGTTTCAATATTGTCAAATCCACAAGTAGACCACTCAGAGATAGTATAAGCTTAAGTGTGGAATAACACATCTCCTCCAACATGTATAGAACATTTGTTTTGTTCAAGAGTCTAAGAAATTTTCATTGTTGAAACATGATGACGTTGATAACTACAGAAGATGCCTAACCAACCTTCATATAACCAACTCATCAGAATAATTTTGTTCAGAACTCTATTTGTAAATATACTGAGCAGTGTCCAGGCAAGGCAATCTTATCTTGTAGCCCACAGGCTCCGCACCCCTGTTCCTGTGCCTATCTGTTCCTGCCACTGGTGCTAAGCTTATCACGAGTCAGTAAATATATTTATGCCAGTTGCCCTTGCCATTGTAATTGCATAACTCAATTAAATATTATGTAAGTCAATGAGCCATGAGTGCAATGAAAAAACATGTTTCAGATTGTTTTTCTGTGAAGATGAGGTGCTCAAAATTGTTATAAAATTAGATGTGGTTAGACAATTATAAAGGTAGAAGAAATTCTGTTAAAATTCTAGAATTCCGGGCTCTGATATGCTCTTAAGAAACTTTGCATTCTCAATCTCACTTGAAGATACCAAAAGAATGGAATTGTAGACCATGCATCATAAACGTGGCTTTTGTAAGAAAACAGTGGAATTCTAATAAAAGGACCTGAACACAAAGAAAAAGCCTTGGCCCTACAACATAAGCACAGCTAATGAAAGTATACTTATATATGTTAAGTGAAAACAAGATGTTTAAGCAAGGAACGTATTTTATAATGATTCTCTGCTTTACAAATATTTTTTACAGATTTTTTTGGATTAATTGACCAGTTACTGACTCTTAATATACTAGATAGGAGAGCTTTGATTGTATACGGTGAGTGAAGAAAGCAGTGTAAAATATGATTGTAATATAATCTAACTTCCAAAACTATATGTGTAAGGGTAGATATCTGTAGAGAAAGTTTGATGAGAATATTAATATTTAATGTTGAGTATTTATGCCAGGTTTTTATTTTCTTTGTTATATTTTTCTGTATTGAAATTTCTTGTAATTCATTCCCATTACTTTTATATTGAGATGACAAACCACTAAATATTTCTTTTAAGGTTTTATTTTTAAGTAATCTCGATACCTGATTTGGGGCTCCCAACTCACAACCCCAGGATTAAGAGTTGCAAGCTTTACCAACTGAGCCAACCAGGAACCCCAACCACTAAATGCTTTTTTAATGCACTATGTTTTTTGCTCCTCTCTCTCCATTCTCATATCTCTTCATATCTAAGCCAAAGTGAGACTGGTCTGGGCTTCTTCCAAGATGACACAAAGGGACTTCAGTGCAGAAAGACCCCTTTTAATTTGTCTTCATTAACATGGTCCCAGGGACAATTTAGAAGTAGTTTATGTGTGTTCTGGAGATAAAAGTGCTCCCTTTTCTTTGTTTTAGTGAGCCATGAGCACCATGATTTAGCTGAATAGTTGAGGGGCTGTAGAAAATTGAAACATTCTGAGTCTCAGCAACATTTATAAACATTTCAAATAGGTAATAGTTTACATACTTTATCTCCTTGCACCCATGTTGTGAAAAATTATTTATTTTAGTTGAACCTGTACTGTAAATTGCACATGTGGGTGGGGTTTTTTTTGTGATTGTTGAATAAATAGGGGGAGAAATGACTTGTTTACATCAGGAGGACTAAGCAGATATAAGGTAAACACCTATCACTAAAGCTGAAAACTCAGAGGAAAGAAGAAAAAACTCTAGAAGGGTATTAAAAGAGGGTAACACAGAGGCTTTGTTACACTGGGCCCATGACTCTTGCACCATAAAGCACACAGGGAACCAACGCACGGAAGGCAGTATGCAAGGCATCCAAAGCTCTGCCCAGAGTGTTCCAAGAGTTTGCCAGTCACTGGTACATAACAGATGGATATGTGGTTATTTTCAGAATGTTTTGTCTGATTATGTTTACATCTGAATTTATTATTTCAGTTAGATAAAGTTTAGTTTAATCTTACTTGTTCTGTCATGTGTTGGCATTTTTCTTTTGTAGGGCTCTGGTAACATTTTTTTTCTATGATCCAATATCATGTCTTTGAGTCAGATTGTCTTATAATCACTGAACATATAGATCAGAGAAAGCAAGAAGAGCAAGATCAGGAGTCTAGATTACCTCACAGTAGTTCAATCTGTGCTCCTTGGGTATGCTAACGCCATCCATGGGACTCCTCACCACTTTGGTGTGGGCTTCAGTCTGTGCAACAGTAGGTTCTGTATGAGAAAAAAAGTGGTACTTAAATGTATTGAGCATATATGAATCCCTAATTTACATATGTTCTCTTAGCATAATCCGCACAATTGAGAAAATTGAGGCTGTGCGAATTTAAAAAATCAATTGTCTTGTAATCACACAGCTTAGAAGGTTGATAGCCAGGGTTTGAACTTAGTACTGTTGTGGAGGTTCTAAGAGACTAGTTGCACCTTTGAGGGGGTTGCTGCATCTATCTGGACCTATCCCTTCTTCATACATAGCTGGATTGTTCACAAAGGGTGGGGAGAGGACAAAACGGTCAATCATATACACCACCCCTCAACTTGGTATCTCACTCTCCATCTACCCCCTTTCTTGGGTTTTTGATGCTACAATATTAGCTCTCCTCATTTATAGCAAACTATGAAATATATTGTCTGGTAGTATTTTTTGGCATTTTTTTGTTTTTCTGTTTAAAAAAATAACAAGATATAATTTATGTACATATTTGTACAGAATGTACATATTTTGGGTATACAATTCAATGAGCTTTGATAAATTTCATAACCATTTAAACACTATGCTAACAAACATATAAAACATTTCCATTGCTTCCAAATACTCTTTCATGCCACTTTGTAGCCAATCCCCACACTCCAGTCTCAAAACTTCTTTCTGATGTCTAGCACCATGAAATGGTTTTGCCTAGTGTAAACTTCATTTAAATCAGAATTGTAGAGTGTGTAATTTTTGGTCTGATTTATTTGACTCAATACAATATCTATGAGACTCAAGCATGGTGTTTCATGTCTCATTTTCATTGCTCACTAGTTTCCTACTGTACAAATATATATCAATTTGTTTATCCATTTTCCTATCAATGAACATTTAGTTTTCCTAGTTTAGGGCCATTATGCATAAAGCCACCATGAACATCCACATAGAAGTTTTTTTGTGGACATGTGATTTCATTTCTCTTAGGTAAATACTTAAGGATTAAATTAGGTCATGGGGAATGCATATTGTAAAACTTACAAGAAACTGTGCTGTTTTCCCACATGATTGTACTATTTTATATCCCCACAAGCAATGCATGAAGGTTCCAGTGCCAGATTCCACATCCTTGCCGACACTCAATTTTAGAAATTGCTTTCAATTGTAGATGTTCTACAACATCTACATTGGGCACAAAGAGGTATCTGATTATGGTTTGAATTAACATTTCCCTGATGTCTTACGAAGTCCAGGCACTGTTCATTTGTGTATTGGCCATTAATATATCTTTTTGTTGTTAAAATGTCTGTTTAAGACTTATCCTAATACAAATTTTAAAAAGTTGTCACTGTTTTCAGAGTTCTTTATATATTTGGGATTCAAGTCCTTTGTCATGTATGTGTACTGTGATTATTTTCACCTAGTTTGTAGTTTGTTGACTTTGACCTTTTTCTCTTTAATAGCCCCCTCCAGCCCCATCATTGTGATGCCCACACACAGTGAGCATTCTCAACTCACACAACTCCTTCCTCCCCTGAGTGCTCCCTGAATAATGCATTGGGATTGCTAGTAACACTCAAGAGAGAAGTACTTGTTCCAGAGAGCATCTGGTGGCCACAAAGTCATGAGCCCTCCTCTTGCACCTCTTTTTCCTCCCCACCAGGAATCTGACATGGTCTTAAAATTAAATATGGCTTAAATATTTCAGATCCCTCACTTCTTTCTCCCTTTACTTTATGATTTGCTTCCAAATGTCAATGATAAAATGGTTCCTATCTTGAAGATTTTGTGATAATCTTTGATTTTTTAATAACTACTTCTGCCAATCTGATGACTAATACCACTACCGGAATGCATAGTACATTTCAGTTCATTTATGCTGCATACCTATAATAAGCAGAGATGAAGCCATGGAATTCAGGAACAATAACTTCAAATATAGGAAATGATTTGTCTGGTGAGTAATATCAGATTTGGCTATATTTTCCAAGGTGGTATGAATGGTACTATAAGTAAAAATTGCATTTTTAGCAGGAGGTTGAGGATTTTTTTGGATGCCTGAGGAAAATGAAATTGTCAGTTTGAAGTAATATAAACAGTTTGAAGTTGAATGATCTATACGCCTTTCACCAATAGCAAATAGCTTCTGGTAGAGGATATGGTACGAAGTAAAATGTAGAATATAGTGTCATTTTTATTGCAATTCAGAAGCAATGGCGAAAACATTCTGGTGTGCTGGAAACTGTTTCAATCTGTCCTAGGGTTTTCTGAGTTTCTTTGCTCTATGTCCCCTCCACTTATCCACAGGTAAATTGGATCAGTTCCCACATGGACAGCAAGACTTACAAGACTAGTCTTAGTGATGGGGCAAGAATCCCCAAATGGATCCAGGTCACATGGACCAGGCTTTGGATGTCAATGGAGAAAGGCTAAACTTAGTATCTTTTGGGGTTCTGTCCTCATTGGGACTCAGTGAGTACAGAATATATGGAGATTTCAGTAGAGGTTCTGTATGGGCTATCAAGCTGAACTGGAAAAAATAGGGAATTTCCAAATTTATCATAGGAAACTCTGAATTCAGTGGAAGGATCTGAGATAAAGATTGGTCCCTAATTCATAAAACATATTGCATGGAATTAAAACCTCTTGAGTCAAGGGGTATCACTGTTCCTTCTATGTGTGAATAAATGGATCCATAGTATATGGAAAGACAAGAATCATTTTATAAAAGATGCAATATTCCATACTGGACTAGATTTTAGCTTAAGAAATTGTAAAGCCTTGGGATGCTGTGAAAATAAAAATTATTAGTTCTGATTGTTATACTCCATATACAAAAGGGCTAGAGGATCATGCAACAAGCAGTGATGGATCATGACAACATTAGAAGTGCAAAATTTCAGCTTTCACCTGAACCCAGAGTATTAATGCTTGTGTTTACAGTGGACTTGCATCTGCATGAAGGATGGCCTTGTTTCAGCAATCCTGACACCTATGGCTGCAGTTGGGCTGCATCTATTATATAGCCTACATTTCTTTCTTGACTGATGCCTTCAATCCTTTTGTCACTGAGACAGAAGAATGTCACATTAACCTTCTGTTTCACTATGATAACTGTGTTTTGTTCAGAATTCAGCACAGTTACATAAAACCAATAGTCTATCCACAGGTTTTGGGGGGGGGGGTCATTAGTAGCTTTGGCTGCCATAATTATTGAATGATCCATCATCTTGAAAGCCTTATCCTCATGGTTCTCCTTTTATGTAAATCTTCAGCTGCAAGATATGCCTTTCCTGAATTGTAGAAACCAGTCTTATGGCAGTAGCTGTCCTGTCACCCTCTGTAGAGAAGGGACAATCCAAATGTGATATAGCACATTGGAAATGACAGCCAAAAAGTGGTATCATCTGTGCCACAAAAACAAAACAAAACAAAACAAAAATCAGAAAAGCAGGTAAAAGCAGAGATTTCCCCACCCTAGGTACACAAGAAACTTAGTAAACAGTCATGGGTCAGGGATAGTAAGTCATCTTGATAGAAACCTGCTAATAACCTGATTACCTCACCCATCTCGCAGAGAGACATCTGTGGAGTCCAGTGGGGGTTGGTCCTCTGGGTTCTTGTAGCCAGAAGATCAGCTAAAAAGAATCTATAGTTTCTACAGGATGGCTCTAACAATTATTTAAACCAAACATTCATGGACAAGGGGGTGGGAGGATTAAAATATTTTAACAGTAGGTAAATGTACTGCCTGAGTTTACAAGTAGAATCTCAGACCTTCAGAAGTTTAAAATAAATGTCCTTGAATTTAGAGTTAGTATGCCTTCTCAAAGAAGAAGTTAATTATGTCTCTAAGAACAAAGATTTATCTCATCAGAAACACTGCAATATTTCTCACAACTTGTAGCTGTTTTGTCAATTATAATGGAAAGAAAATGTTATTATAACCTTTTATTTAAAGTAAAGCACATCTTTTTAATGATTAAGCTTTCTGGAATTTAAAAAAAGTATTATTTTTTTATTTTCACTAACTCAGAATGTCAAAAGTAATGAATTATAACTAAGGATGCCAATCTGTGAAAACCTGTTTGTTACAACCTGTTTAGTCATAGACAGGCAGGCCTGGCCGGGCAAGCCTGGGGATGGTGCTGCTGGACAGGCTGAGAAGCAGCTCCATCTGGAAGAGGTGAACTCAGGGAAGGTGGGCAGAGGGAAGCAAGGAAAGAGGCACAGAAGAAAAACTAGCTCTGGAGCTAGTCTGGAACTAACCAGATCACACTGGTATCTCTGTCTCCTCAAGGTACCAGGCCAGTCCTGATTTTCCACTTCCTTTCCATTGAACAAATGTGTATGCATGTCAGAATCTATGCTGGGTGCTTGAGATACAAGCCATCAGTTAAACATGGTATTTTTGTTCTCCAGTTGCTCAGAGCATTTAAGGATTACAAACTTATTAACTAAATATTATCACTTTTATTCTTCCTGAGGTATTATTTAATTTTTAAGTTTGTTATCTTTTCTTTGCATAGGTAATAGATGCTTATTGGAGAAAATTTTGTAAAATTCAGAAAAAATATTCTTGTTTTTTTTTATTGTAATATTTCCTTTTATAGGCAGAATTTATTGATATGTACTCAGTGGTGGTTTTCTCCTTACATCTTACTTAATGAGAGATCTTTAGAAATTTTTCCTTCTGCATCTAGGCAGAAATAAGCCTCTGTTTTGGATGAGGCTTTCTTGCTCAGAGATACAATAGGGGCTGACCCAAGTTGTAGACCACAGGCAAATTGTCAATACCTGGCCAATAATTACTGAGTAGACCACAGGATCAAATCATGATCATAGAGGGAATAACATGTATTATGCAAGATGTAGTAAGGAGGATAGAAGTCACTGCAGATACTTCAAGCAGGAAAGATTTAATATAGGAAATTATCTACTTAGAAAACTTTGCAGGAAAGCTAGGGAGCCATGAACCAAGGTCAGTTCAAGCATTTGGCTCTGTGGTAGGACATATAAGACTTATAGGGATTTCCACACATGATCTCAAAGACCCACAGCTCCAGAGGGGGTGAATTATAGGAGACCCAGAATGCTCTGTGAACCCCACTTCTGCCTTTTGCCCTTTCACCTATTTGGAGAATGGAAGAATGAGAAGGGTGGCTTCTCTTTCTCTTCTGTTTTTTTTTTTTTTTTTTTTTAGGTGAGTTTCATTGGTGAACTCTAAATTTGAACCTGTGAACCTGGGAAAGGTACTTTCTAGACATTGCTTGTACAGCTTACAGCTCTGTGTGTGTGTGTGTGTGTGTGTTTATTTTTTTTTCTGGGGCATATGCTGAATACCAATAGACAATCTCTAGAATATAATAAAAATATAAATAGTAAAACTAACAGGTACAAAGCATCATCTTGTTCTAATCCTCATACTAGGGATTTTACATGTATTCTCATGGGAGCTAGGAGAAGGAGTCATTAATATTTTCTTTGTTTTACAGGTCAAATTTACTGAATTTTAAAAATATTAAGGAAATTTATCAAACCCCCCCCCCCCCCCCCCCCCCCCCGCCCCATCACCATGTAGCAGAACTGGCATGCAAATTCAGGCCTATTTTATTCCCAGGCATGGACTCTACCTAACATGGTATCTGGCTTCTACTGTTTGATCAGCTAATGACACAGAGAGATACTTACTTCTGAATAATTAGATACATTCTGTATTCATTCTCTTGCCATAAAGCAGAAGTCAAAAATGACAATTCAGAGAGTTCATCAGTTTCCCAGATCTTCACACCTGCCTCTTTTATCTAGCCATTTTTATTCCCTCAAAACTTTATCTGTGCTTTGGTTAGTAGAAATTCCCCCAGGGTTTTGGCTGAGCATTGAGAAATTTCAGGTTTCTAGTGCTGTTTCCACTTGGTAAGGCTTGTGTATGTGTTTTCATAAATGTTACATCAGGGCCACAGCTGAGAGGCATTCACAGATCTTTTCAATAAAATATATGTCCATTAATAGAGATATGCCTTCAGGGCTACAGAGAAGGAAGGAATATGCATTGTATATATTTTTATTGTGCTAACAGAGTATTTAAAAAAATATCCCGTATCCTGATGTTTTTATTCAAATCACATGGTCACTATAAGCATGGACAGTAGAAAGAAGATGTTTAGCTATAGAGGTGATAAATATTAGCACTGATTAGATGCTTCCTAAACATCCGGACTACCTAAATTATCTGGGCTTGGTTTTTCTAAATTAGGTGAAACCAGCTTTTCATACTTGAGATTGTAGCTAAAGAACAAAATGGAATAAAATAATCACAAGAATTATGTACAGTTATTAGGGTTTTAAGAACTGTATTTTTTTGCTTATATTATCTCATTTGATCATTTTAATCAACCTAAAAGTAGTTAGAACATATAATATATCCTTATTTACAAATGAAGAATCTCTGGTTCAAAAGGATTAAAAGTAACATCATGTTTTCAGTTAATGCCTGCCTAAATTTATCTCCTGTGAAGTTGGCATTGTGTGAAAATGAAGCCTGTTGCATCCCCCACTCTCAAGCGTTTAACTTGGGGATGCATAGCTGATACACAGGATCTGTGAAATGCCAATTAAATACAGAATATGGTGTGGCAAGCTAGATATGTAGAGTGTCCAAACGAGTCGTGCAAATATCTAGTGCTCAATGTGCTTGGAAAAGGGACAGAGGCATGCAGAAAAGCATTGTCAAGAAAGTTCCCTTGGGGCTCTGGGCAGTGGATAGGAAGCAGATAAATGAGATGTTGGCCAGAAACCTGTCATGAGTATATTGCCAAGGCAGGAGACAAGAACTTTCCTTAAACCTCTGCTATACTCTAGAAATCATACTAGTCATGATATACATTAGTTTTCCATTTAAAACCCATCAGAGACCCGTGAATTAGGTAAAATTGTCCCTTTTAAACACACACACACACACGCACACACACATACATGGAAATCAAGAACATGAAGTTGAAGTTACTATTTCAAAATCACAAATTTTTATGTAGTGAGGACAATATTTGAATACAGTCTGTCTGACTTTTAAGTCCAAAATTGGGACTTCCTCTTACACCAAACTAGAAAGCAATGACTACGTTTTATCATTTTAGTTACCCACTCATCTCTTTTTTTTTTTTAAGATTTATTTATTTATTTGAGAAAGAGCATGAGAGAGTGGTAGAGAGAGGGAGTGGAAGAGAATCTCAGGCAGACTCCTCACTGAGTGTAGAGCCTGATGTGGGGCTCGATCCCTCAGCCCTGAGATCATGACCTGAGCTGAAAACAAGAGTCGGCTGCTTAACCTACTGAGCCACCAGGTGGCCCAGTTACCCACTCATTTCTTCAGCATATGTTTAGGAAGCAATTATTATGTTCAAAAGAAGAATCTTGCCTTTTAGAATCTTAGGTGAATGAGAAGACCCAGAAAATGATAGCTGGATAGTGATGTAGTGCTTTTTATGTCACTGACCAGGTAAGTTGCCAGTATACTAATATTCCATTTGGGAATCTTCTATTTTAGTGCTGTCTTCATAGGGTTTAATCAGGGGATTTCCACAAAGATTATGACTTTTTTTTTTTTTTTTTTTTTTTTACTTAGAGGCACATTAGACAACATACCAAAATCACTAGAACCTTCTGCTCCTCTGTGTGATCAAAGATATTTTTGAATACTTTATAATGGGAATCTGCTTTTCCCTTTCAGGTCTAGAGTCCCAAATCACAGGGCAGTGGTGGTTGAAATGACTTGGACATGAATTTAAGGTATAAAGTACCATCTGTTTTAAGCAGTTAGGATAAAGATAATGTGAGAGACAGTTTCCAAGATAGATGGTTATTGGAAAACAACATTTGGTTGAGGAATTACTAAAACAGCACACCCGGGTCATTTTCAATCCACCCAGCATTCTATGACAGAAGGAGAACAAAATGGTGTGACAACAAAAATGGTGCCATTTTCCCGCCCGGTGGTATAGCTCAGGAAGTGAGGTCTGTTGCGTTATATCAAGAGGAGACATCACAAGGCAATCCACAAGCATACTCTGAGAGTCTTCGGTAAATAAGACTAAGAGCCTGTCAGAATGCAGCTTTCTGCCTTCTGTAGCCCTGAGCCTCTGACCTCCAGCAGCATGAAATCAGCTTTCAAGGTGTTGCAACTGGACTTCAGGGATGGAGTTTCTGCATTTTACAAGACAGTGTCCACAAACATCTTCAGTAGAAGATCAAATAACTGAGGATAGCCAGTGTCCTAAGTAATACTTATCTGAGCCGTGTTAGTCAACCATTGCTCTGTATTTGTGTTTTCTCATTTCAGCCATTTTACTCTTGCCTTTTTTTTTTTTTTTTGAATTACAGAGATGTAAGAAGATTTTATTTTTTTGTTAGGCTGTTCCTCTTCTATTCATCCCCTCTGGTATTAAATTATGTGTGTGATTCTCTCTCTGAATTCCCTGGCATTGGTTGACCTCTGTTTAAAATACAGAGACCCAAAGTAAAATGGTCCTGCAGATCCGACACATCAGGCATGTAGAGGCCTTTTTCTCTTTCGCCTAGGTTAGATGAGAGCTTTTTGTCCACAGCCCAAGTGATTCCTGCATGTCTGCTCCCATGTCCTCTTGGCAATGTCTTTATGATGAAGCGTCCACTTTCACCAAACCCTCGTGGTCCCTGCTGCTCTGCTTCCCATTAACCGTGTGTGTTTCTGCTTGTTTGTCTCCAGATGTATTCGTTAGCATTTTTCCAGTTGAATCTCATCCTGCTATTTCTTGCTCATATTGCTAACCTCTCCAGGGGCCCATATGCTTCCACAGCTCCTGTGCCAAAATCACAGAGCATCTTAATACAAACCTTCCTTCAACGTCTTCACACCAGCCAAAACCACAGGCTCAATGGACTGCTAGTCTGATTTGCAACCAGCTCCGCTGCAGCGTAATACAACGGGCGTCGGGTTTGGAGCTGAAACATAACCATGCTATTTCCTAGTTCTGTGACCTTAGGCAAGGTGGTTCCACCAATGAACCTCAGTTTCACTCATGCCCATTCTAAAAATGGTAACCCTCTTACATAATCAGAATATGAGATGATGGGTGGCAAGTACTTCCTATATTCCTTGGCACACTAGGGACATCTTTCTGTCTCCAGGGACAGCAAAGAAGAGCTGAGATTTTTGGTGAGCACCCAAGAAAAAGGAGGTTGTGGCACAATAGTCAGACAAGGCTAGGGCATTAGTGACATGACTGCCTTGAAAAAATAAACTGTGAGGGCAAATTGGTATAAAAAATTGATAGGCCAAAAAAAAAAATGATAGGCACAAGAAACTGACATTTGGGCCAAGGTCCTCCTCCTAATTCATTGGGTTTTTGCTTCTTGTGGATAGACTTCTAGTTCCCTGAAGACACTGTGCTTGTCCACACCTTCATGCCTAAATAGCATTATCTTTCTATAGAATGCCTGTACTTTCCCACATTTTTTCTCATCTAATTTCTATTCAGCCTTCAAGAGTCAGGCCAAGCATCTCTTCCTGCAGGAAGATGCCTTAACCTCCCTAGGCTGAATTAAACACTTAGACTTCTGCACTTCTATATTAACCTCTGCAAATCTCTCAAAGCACAAATCACATTACTGTCTGTTCACTTCTTGCAAGACAAGGGCTACATTCTACTTTTCTCTGTATTCCCAGAACCAGAATTTTGTTTGATATATTAAACAAATGCTAATGAAGGCATGTGTGAATAAATGAGTGAATGAATGAATGAATAAATGAACACAGTAATTTAAAAAAATCCATCATTTTCATTCAACTTTGGCTAATAGCAATCCAGAAAAATGATTTTCAGACTTGGTCTTAGGATCAGAGAAAGAGTAAACTCCATTGAAATGTCCTGCACAATGGCTGTCCACCCCACTGCCATCAGAAACAGCACTTGCTATGCCCTCTTTCTACTGCTAGGAACAGAAGAAATCGGACTATTCTTCCTTAGAAGCTGATTTTTTACTGTTTAATAAGAACAGGTCAGAAATTGAGGAAGCTAAACAGCAAGACTAGCTCTGCTTGCCCTAGTCATGTACAAAAGGGAATTCAGTCAATTAGTACAGGGGGAGTTCAGAATGGGCTCACAGCTCCAGGAACGTATAGATTGTGTCTTTCCATGTTTGGATACACAATGTTAAGCTTATTTATCCTTGGAAATCTTTCTAATATCTAACCCTTTCTTTGGAATGCTTTTTTCCAGATCATCTCAGGGTTAAGAGTGGGCTTCTTTGACCATCTTTTATAATGTGGCTCCCCATCTCTTCACTCTGTATAAGAGTATCAGTGTTCATTTTCTTCCTGTCATTTATAACTTTATAAACTTACCTTGTTTACTTACCTATGTCTTTTAACATTACTCTATGAACCTTATCCCAAGATTCTAGGTCCCATGAGGACAGGGATTTTTTTTTTTTACTTAGTAAGTAGTTAATAAATATTTGAAGATTTACTGATTCATTTCTCATGCTGCAACATTCTTCCTCTTCTTTTGCTTATTCATTTAATAATTAAGCACTGACTGTGTGCCAGGCATTGATGTAGTAGTGGGGGGGGGGGTGATGTGGTTAATTTGAGGGAAATTAACTTAGAGGGCTTATAATGGAGAAGGGTCATCTTTAAAAATCAATTATCTCTGAAATTGTAAGATAGGACAATAACATAAAGTAATGTATGAGAAGTATGCATTTTCCAGAAGTCCTTAGATTTCAACAGATGGGGATATAATAAGGTAAGAGCAAAGCTAACTATGTAGAGACATTTCTACCCAACATAATCCCTGGTTTGCAGGTGAGAGGTTCCCTGCACAACCCATGTACCTATTTGTCTAGACTACCCCCTAACCCCTGACATATATTTAATCTGAACTAGATGATAAACTCATGGGAAAGATCAGAATCTCAAGTTATGGATTCTTAACACCCTTAAACTTGTAGGTATTGGATTTTTGGGCAATGAGAAGCTAATAGCCATTTACTACAATTGACAGTTTTTGCTCTTTTAAATTACATGAATTTAGAATGTAACCATGGATAAAATAGGAAATCAAACACTAATTATCCATCTCATATGTGCTTTCCAAAAAGGCTTTTTTCCCTCTGGAGGCTAGGAAAAATACAAATGAAATTTTGAAGTCAGTATCTTGAGGAAGACATAGCATTCTGTCTTGGAATGGAATCTTAAGGCAGGAGGCCATAAATATGAATGAAGAATATAAGAATCAGAATGAATACACTCAAAGTTGGGTGATGTTCCATTGTCAGAAGCTACTTGAACATCTGAGATGTGGAACATAGAGAGTGACAATCAGGCAATGATATGCAGAGCTCTGGGCAAATAAGGAAAGGGGAATGGGTCCTTCACTTCTGGGTGATCTCAATGATCAGAGAAGTGGATCTATAGATCCTGAGGTGAAAGGTAAACCATCAGTGACAAGCATCATGAGTTACATAAACAATTTAGGGCCTACCTTTTTATGAATTTCATTTTATTTTTCTATATATTCATAATTATAGACATACACTACTCACACACACTCTCTCCCTCTCTGCTTAAAATAAAGTAACCACACCTTAATGAGATTCTTTTTAAAATACAAATAAAGCCAAAATTATTTACAACATTTATAGGATTCTGATACAGGTTCCAGTTACAAGGCCAGCCAATGTGGTGAGGGGATTGTATTTATTTATTTATTTATTTATTTATTTATTTATTTATTTGGTGAGGGGATTTTAATGTCAACTTATTTTATCTTTCAATGTCTCAACTTCTCCCTTTCTCATCATAATGCAACCATTATGAGATCAGTACAGGGAGGGACATATCCAGAAGCAGAGAAACTCTCCACTCAGAAAGTCTACTCTTAAAGCTGCCAAGACAGGATATTATCCCTAGATTTGGGCTACTATATGCCTACTTGAGGTAGCAGGAAGACTCATCCCCATATGGGGTGGAGGGTGATGGACAATGGTAAGGGTTTCCTCAGCCAGTTCTTCCTTTGTTCCTAACTGCTGGCTACCTCCTCCTTACTATACTTCGCTATCCATTCCCTGCCACTCTTGTCAGGCTTGGCCCTAGTGTTTCTTAACCCAGAACCTTAGCAGGATAGAAGAAATAATCTTCTGTAGAAAATAAGGAGAGAGACCAGTGACTGCACTTTACAAAGCACTTCATTCACTCAGCTGATACTCACGAAGTACCTATTTCGTGTTAAGTATTGTGACAGTCTCAATGATAAGGGTTGCTTAGGCTCTGACCTTCAGGACTCAGTCTAGGGAAAGATATAGAAAAATTATTGGCCAACCAAAATGAAATATGATTATACTGATATTAAATCTGTCTCTGAATTAGATTCATGCAAGATAATTCGTATAAATCCAGATTTCTTGCCCCCCTACCCATTTTTTAAAACTAGATCTCTCAGGATGGAACCTAGAATTCTGCATTTAAAAATGTGAAACCTTTTTCAGGTGATTCTGATGGCCTAGTTCACGGACTTCCTTTGGGAAACACCACTGTAATAAATGTATGCATCATGGACAGTAGGTAAACAAAAAGGTGGTGTTTTCTCAGTCTCCTGTTTCCTCAAAGGTTCTCCTTCAACCATCTTTGACTTTATAGGTTTCACACTTTCTATGTTTAGGGAAATTGTTTTACTTTTATTTGCTATCACTAACAGAATGCCTCAAAAGGGTGGCCTTTTGTCTGTGTAATATTAGAAAAAAATTACACTATGTACTACACATCTGTAGAAAAGTCTTCGACTTTTATGTACTACGGATTTCAGCTCATGTTTTGAGCTTAATAGCAATGTGCTTTAACACCTGGTCTGTGATATATTTTGGAATGCATTCAGGAGCCTGCTACTTCCTATGCATAATTTAAAAATATAGGCACCATGTGTCGTTTAATGGAGGAGAAACCACCAACTGCAAACTGACCTTGCTTGCTCTTCCATTCAAGTGCTCTGCTAAGTTAATTGTCAGTAAGAACAAAATAACATTTTATGAGAAACCATTCCCTGTGATCAACCCCAAGTCCCCATCTCATCCCCTGCTAATTGACTTGACCAAGACCTTTTTGATGAATACATTGTGTAAAACTGGCAAGGAATTTTCTGTCTGAAGCTCTGTTGACTCTCAAATCTAACGTTTTAGCAGAAAGAAAATTGATTTTGTTACTCTTTTTTTTTTATGCCAAGAAGCATTTAATATAGGTAGAACCAAAACTGCTCTGAATACCCTGGTTTGTACTTCTTTGCACTTTATTTGGAGACAGTCCATGATCTAGGTGGGTCCTATTTTTCCATCTCTAAAGTAAGGAGGGCTGCATTCATATACTTAGAAGAAATTTTGAAAAATAGGAAAAGGAAAATGACTACAAATCTGATTCTGACAGCATTATCACCATCACTACCACTATAATTTGCCCCACCTAATAGTTTAGAAATTGTGTATCTGGCCATATGGGAATCAATACATTTCTTTTAAGATGTTATGTTATGATAAGTCTCTGAAGGGGTAAGGTTTATGTCCTACTTCTTTCTTGTTTTTCCCCTGCATAACCTAGAGCCTATATCTACTTAACAAGTATGTAGCATCCACTTAATAAGTCTTACTGATATTGTTTGCTTGGTTATGGTCTTATGGTTCAAAATCTTAACTTTGAAAGGTGCCATTCCATAGTTCACAAAGTCTACCCTCATGCAATACCTCGCCACCCCAGGAGCTCTCCTATGGAAGGAGATGTGCCGTGATAGTAATAATATTACCATAGTGATACTATAAATATACTATCCTATAAATACTAATACTATTTATTGACTGTACCAGGCATTGTACCTAAGAAGCAGATGCTAATTGCCCCTAATTTTACATATGATGAAATTGCAGCATTATAGTAACCATGACTTGCCCAAGATAAGGTTGCAAAGTCAGGAAATCTAATGCCAGAACTGCCATCCTAATCACTACCCTCTCTGAAGCGCAGGTACCATGTTGCCCAGTCACCTCTCCAATACTTTGCAAGCTCTAATTAAATAGTATAGTTCTGAATTCATTAGTTTTATGTATTGAGTCTTCACAGGCCATTTAAAATAAAACTATTGGTGAATAAACCACTCTTGTACATAACAGAGAAAAATATCCTGTGATGTGTTCATAAAATGTCTTTTCTAGAGCCTTTCTTATGCTTCAGGTAACATTATAAAAACTAGTATTTTAATTAAAAAATGATATCATTTAGAGGAAAATGCAAAGAAATGCCAATACCTGGACATAAATGAGTTTCATTCATCATTTATTGTAAACTAAGCTTTGTGTAAGGTACTAGGTTTAGACTGAGCTACCTGTGCTTAACATTCTTTGTGGCTGAATGTATTGATGTTCTAAGTTAACTAAGCTACAATGATGAGGCTGTCATTTTTATTGAATGTAAGACAATGTAGATCACAAGATGTATCGTTATTTTATGTACCATTAAGAAGAAAAAAATACAATTGTTAACTGTATGATGACATGCAACAAATGCAAGATGAATTTCATTTCAGACATCTTAAAAGGTGAAAATATGCATTTAGCAATTAATTTAATGTAATTACCTTCAATTCTCTTGTGAGGTTGCTAGTCTTAAACTTTTATCTTAGAAGAGTAATAATTCAACCTCTGTAGATACAGTTGTGGTTAAGAAAATGAACTCTGGATTTGAACTTCATAGGTTAGAATCCTGACTCCACCTCACATGGCTTATTTTTGTGATTTATTTTCATTGTTTATAAGTAGCAATGAATAATATTATCTACCTCATAGCATGGTGAAAATGACACGGGTAATTTACATAAAATTATTTAGCACATAATGAGATTGCTCAGTGCAAAATAGATTTAAGTATTTGTAGTTTACAATTACATATGAAAATAGTAAAGATTATGAACATTTTCTTCAAAGGTAAAAAAAAAAATGACCAAAGACTTTGAAGTTCCTTCTATCAAAAGGATCTCTTCATTTCTCTACTCTTTGAATATGAGCTTGGCCATATGAATTTCCTTAGCCAATGGGAAACCAGCAAATATAATACAAGCAGAAAGGCACCTGTGTGGTGTTGTCACTTAAGCATCCAATTCTTGATTTCCAATTGGGTCATGAACTCAGGGTCATGGGATCAAGCCCAGCTTCTGGCTCTGTGCTCAGCACGGAATCTACTTGAGATTCCCTCTCCCTTTCTTTCTCCCCCTCCCCCTGCTCATGCTCATTCTCTCTCCTTTCTCTCTCTCTCTAAAAATAAATCAATAAAATCTTTTAAAAATAATACAAGAGGAAACTTGAAAAGTGTTATTTTCCACTATAATGTGAATTACTTATTGGATGATGAGAGACATGTAGGCATCATTCCAGCTGACAGCCAACCATCAGACACATAAGGGAAGTATTACCCCCATATTCACAGCTTGCCAAATACCAGAAATGTGTGTGAGGCCATCTAAGACCAAGGAGCCCTCATCTGAACTGTTGTCTGACTGTAACTGGGTAAATCAGCCCAGAAAAGCATAGCAGGAGGACTGCCCAACCGAACTGAGCCCATGCTGTTGATCCACATAATTGCCACCTCTTAACAATTGCTATTCTAAGCCACTAAGTGTTAAAATAGTTGTTATGCATCACCTAACTGATACAACTGCAAAAGCAAATATTTCCCTGTGACAGTTTTTTACGGTTTCTTTTTTACAACGTGAAAAAAAGTCCTATTGACCTTATTGGTCTAATTTTTATTTTTAAATGAAGGTCAACATGTGTAAAATCCTACTTTTAGTCTACTAAATACTTTATCAAGATCTGAGAAGCCTTCAAGCTTTTTCATTATTTTTTGTGGTGGAAACAAATTTCAATTCCTTTGGAGTTATAATTTTTAATTTTGAAGCATTCAATAGTAAAGAGATATTTCAAATAGAGGTATACAGTAGTTTCTCCACATTTCTGATTTGGAGTGTTATGAAAAATAGTAATAAAAACATGGGGCATGTAAGGAAGCATCATGTTGACAGTTCACAACTTAAAAATGTCTATGAAAGCCTGTTTATTTAAGTTTTTTTTTTAAGCAATAACATACTATTTAAGCCTGGCCACAATTAAAAATAAATCCATGGGAGAACCTTGGGCATGCAGGAATAATGCAAAATCCCTGATGGTGTCAAAGAACAGCAAAATGAATGTGCTATAAACACAGACCCCAGAAGAAGTGTATTTAAAATGCTAAAGGTAAAATCTCAGAAGATACTACCCTTCTAGCACCAACGTAAACATCTCAATCTTTCATACCATTGAGAAGTCAAATCAGTCTTTTTCTGAAAGTCCTCAAAGTCCATGGAGGGCTGAAGAATTGTGTGCTGCCTTTTTAGGCAGGCCAGCCTTAGTGAAGTTACAAAATTATATTCATTAAAAACATTTTTAAAGAGTATTAAAACCCCCTGGCCTCACAATGAACAGGACTGAACAATGACAAAGTAGCAATATTGTCTGATTTGCTGTATACTTGCTATTGAAAAAAATTCTATGAGATTCATTTTAAAAAATGTATGTCAGCATTTGAAACATTTCATTAATACAGAAAACTATTCCCTGAAATTGGAGACAGCTTCAGAAGTGTCTGCCTTGGTGTTGGTTTTATTTCCTACAGAGTTGACTGCAATGTTCATTTTATTTAAAAAGATAAAAGATATTTATGTGGAATTATTCTTATAATTGTGGAATTATTATAAAATTGTTATTACTAGACATACTAGTAGCACTAGTAGCCTGTGAAATTATCATGTAAACATGAGTTGCTTTCTCCACTACAGAGTTTCTTCATGGAGGGTCAAATCTATGCCTAATATACTTTGGACTCCCCCAGTCCATGTCTTTTGGTACCATCCTTGTCCTGTTGCAGGTGCAGAGTAAAGCTGTTTCTGATAGACAAGTTTTTTAATATGTTTGCATATGTGCTTTTACAGCATATGTTCCTTTCTTCTTTTCCATCTTCATGGCCAGTATAGTGCTGAACATAAAGAAGGTGCTTAATGTAATACACTAGCTTTGAGGAGAATACATTCTCTGAGGATGATAATGCCAGCTAAGAAATTTTTTTATTTTTATTCTGAACATTCTAGATTTTAATGCATGTACTGAATCAAAAAGAATACTTCCTTCTGGCACCAATGACTTAATTGGAAATTATTAATACTCCTTTAATAAAAAAAACTAATTTGAAGAACTCTGGGAAAACTAGGAGACACAAATTAGGAATTCTCTCATAATTCTCTTTGCCTTCTCACGTTGTCAAATGAAAATTAGCAAGGAATTTTCAGACCCAAACTTTATGATTATTGAATGATTAAGGAAAGGACATATCTGAAAGTCTATGAGGTTCTTTCAAGAACCTTCTCACTACTTGTTTGTTTGTTCTTACCACAGCAAAGAAAGTCATTTTTTCATGTTTTGCACCAAAAAAATAGGTTAGTGATAAGACAGTTGCCATCACACTTATACATGTTTTTGTAATATGTCATTAAATATTTATATACCCTTCTCTTCTACCCATCACTGAGTTATTCTAGGATGTATACTTCTACCTTTTATCTTTTATGACTGGCATAGTACCAGTAGCATAATGCTTCAGTTATCTATTGCTGCAAATTTGGAGCCTAAAAATAACAGCAGTTTCTTTGTTTTTCATGATTCTGTGAGTTGATGGGCCTCTGCATTCTGTTGGGAGCTGAGCTGTGGCTGAAAAGTCCAAGATGGCCTCATTCACATGTTTGTCTAGCAGTGTTGGCTTCTGGCCGGGCAGCTCAGTTATCCTCCACATGGTCTCTCTTCTTCCATTAGTGTAGACCAGTTTTCCTAATGTATGGTGACTAGATTCCAAGAGAATAAAGCTCAAGCTGCCAGGCTTCTTCAAGTTGGGCCCAGAACTGGCACAGTGTCCCATCTGCTGCGTTCTATTACTCAAAAAAAGTCACAAACCCAGATCAGATTCAAGTGGAAGTGAAACAGAACCCATCTCTGGAAGGGAGGAGGAGCAAACCAATTCCTGGGTGGGAAGAGTTGTTGGTAATCATCTCTGAAGGCAATCTTAGTTTTTTTTTTAGCTCCTAGTAAATATTTGTGGAATTAACAACTGAGCAGTAGGAAAACCCAGTCAGGATGACAATCAGAATTGAGAAACATCAAATACTGGAGAGAGAACATACATATTTTTGTTTTCTCCTCTTTCCCTGTTCTCCTCCACCTCTCTCTTTTTTTTTTTCACTTATTCGTAAGTTCTGAATAATAAATCTGCATTTGCCTGAAAAAGAATGAAGTGACTGACATTTCAGATAGAGGAAATTCCCTATTCAAAGAGCTAGGGTGATGAGATTACATAATGGGTCTGAAGAACAGCAAGTAATTGGACGTGGCTAATAAAATGAGATGTTTGTAGAGGAGTGAAGGGGCATGAAGATGAAAATGTATGAGGAGTTTGTATATTATAGAAGATTAGCATCTGTTCTTTAAGCAATGTAGAATTTAAGGATTAGAAATAGGATAACATCATGAACATCATGGTGAGTTTTCCTAGTATGTGTCTAAAATGGATTATTTATGGACTCTATTGAAAACAAAAGTCATACATGCTTTATTCTTTGCTAGGTCTTCTATTCTTAAAACTCTGCCATAGTGTACCTACCATATGCTAGGTAATGTTAAATTAACTTAAGAAGAAGGTTGAATACTTGATTATTAAGTGAATGAAGCTATCATGTGCCAAATTGTTCAGAAAAAAACTAAGTATGAGGGAGCTCATGCACAAGATTTTTTGCCATTAACTGGAGCCCTAGGTGATGAACTTTGCATACAGGCTTTGAAAGTCCTGATGAAGATGAACGGATCAATGTGAGATCTTGTTCAACTAACCCTTTCAAAAGGAAAGCTTTGCATAGATCACATCACTTTATTTATTTTATACCCAAGACATATTCTAAGTAGATATTTCCTGTTATTTATATGATTAAATGTAAGTTACCTCTATTATTTTAACTCATTATTTTACAATAACATAAATATTTTAGTTTTGTCATTTTACTTGTTCTCTTTATCTCTTTGAATTTTGGTCTACCTGGAATAAAGACTCATTATATACTTTGCCTACACCATGTTATGATTGGTCTGGAGGGAATAATGGTTAACAGTTACCTTTTCAGTTAAAATTTTCTAGGTACATAAAATTTTTTGTACATAATTTGATTATAATATTGATACCCACTGCAAGTATGTGAGATAGGTTGTTTGGGTATTAGAATCTCTTTTACAAATCCAAAAGGACAAAAGTGTGCCATTTTGATTGTTTTAGTAACTGATGGTAGAGAACCTATGCATTTATTCTGATTTCGGAGAAATTGCTCCCAATGAACCATATAAGTAGAAGCAAATAAAAGATGGACTCAATGAAATTTGGAAGAGACTGGAACTACTTCTTGTATCTGACATCTGGGTTCTTTGCTCTGTGACCTGTGGCTTATCGATTTCATGTTTCTCAGTAATTGCTTATTTAATGCCTCAAGCTGAATACCTCCTGGGTGACCAAGACCAAGAACAAGTACACATTTCTCCTTCAGATCACCTGACCATTAGGGCTACAGGCCAAGTCCAAATTTACATCATTCTGTAATATACAGGAGTACCCAGTTACCATGCTTCAGCATACACAGGGCTCCAGGGACATGCCTGTGGCTCTGCCTTCAGGTTCCCCAACAGCCTTTGGACAAAAGTTGGAGAGCAGACTGTGGATTTTTATAAAGTCTTCCATATGCATTTGGAGCCTGTTATTCTATAAACTGAAAACAAATTCCACTAAGTATTTAAAAAATGAAAATTTGGCTCAAATTTCCTTAAAGACGGTCACTAACCTTGATTAATAGAATGGTTACATTTATGGAAGTGGTGGTTAGAAGATAAGTTGATGATTTTTTTCAAAAATTCTCTCTTCTAAAAAGGGAATGCTTTGTAAATGAGAAATGAGCAGGTACCTTCCTGAGTTTCATCAAGGATGTATGGAAAGAATAAGCTCAATCATTCTTGCTTACATCTCTTTCTTCCTCCTCTGCTTACCCTAGTGTGTTCACTTTCACATTTCCCACAGCCTTATTTATTCTTTTATTTTAATCATATGGAAGGACCCAGGATGCTTTTTAATTCAATATATTCAGACACAAATTCATTCTGGAGATACTGCTGGGTAGCATTGGAATGCATTAATTCTGGTATTAAACTGTCTTCCCTCTGTCTTTCTAGTATCAAGAATTATATTGTGAATGAATTCATGATCACATTTTTAAAGATGTTACTTGGGAGGCTGATCAAGTTACTTGTAGCTGTCTGAGTATCCAATGTTGTATTTTTAATGTCCTACTATGGGCCATCTAGATGTGAAATTACAGGCTCTCATACACACATATTCACACACCAACACATACACATTCCTTTACAAACTGGCCACTACTCACCCTGATTTCTCATTCACAAGTAATGCTATGTGATGTCCATGTGGATTGCTTATTTCTACTGCTCAGGTTTCCACTGAGAGAGTTTTTTCCTTACACTTCAAGCTTCTTGCTCTATTCCCTCACTCCTTTCTAGGAAAAAAGGAGTGTATTCTAACTGATGCTACAGGGAGTAGAAACTAAGGATGTGAAACGGGATGCTCCCCCTTTTCTCTTTGGGATATCTTGCTTGCAGAGAGCTTACTCTTTGGTCTGTCCTTGGGCGTGTGGTGTGCTGACCTGCAGGTGAGGCCCATGGGTTCCGAGCATTGCTTGCAATGTGATAAGTAAATTCAAGGATGTAGTATCCCTAAGTCCATGTAGTTAATAGTCTTAAATCCTTATCCTGCAAGCCAGCCTTTGAAAGCCATGTATGTGATATATTTATCTCTATCTTCCTGATTCATTTCTCTTTCAATGTGATCAGAACTGGGATAGAGAAGCAAAGGTGCAATTGATTAGTCCCCTTGAACTCTAACATCTATGACTGAAATTTTTTTATCTATAGCTCGTTGTCAGGCTCCTCTGAATGTCCTTCCATGTGATGAGAATGATATCGTGATATCCTCTTTTGCTTCAGTTAGTAAGCCCATATTAATTCCCTCCATAGAACTAGAAAGAAAAGTACTTTGCCTAAGACATGTATGGTGAAAAAAAAAAAGACATGTATGGTGCTGAATAATATAACCATAACTGCTGACAAATATGAACAGGACTGTGGAAGCCCAGAGGCATGCAATTTATTTGGAACTTTCCTATAAGACACTGTTTTTTCTTGGATGAAGGAGAGGTACCAGAGTAGCATGTGATCATTTTTAATTTTTTTTTCTTTCATCAAAAGAATCCCTTTGAAGATTTATTTTAGTCCAATTCGTAGAAGAGATAAAAATGATGCCATCATAGACAAAATGGGGTGAAAGTCCACAGTTAGATACTACCTCCTTTTCCATTATGATGCCTCAATAATACCCTTAGAATATATGGCTGGAACTCATTTTTAAGACCAGAGAAGAAAGATCACTGCACTGGAAGTCAAGCACATGAGAATTTATGTCCATAAACACCTAAGTGAACAAAGAACATTTGAACTGGTCCATTTATTTTTTCATCTCCTGTTGGAGACAACTGGTCTCTTAAAATGCCTCTGGCTTATAGAATTAAAGATAATATTTTTAAAACTAGAAGATGACCCAGTTTCTGAATTCCTATGGTATCACATTTCAACATTCCATTCTTTAATTTTCTACAGTGTCTAGACTAGTACACCTAGCGCAGAGCTGATAGTGCATGTTTCATGACTAAATGAGTGAATGAATGAGTAAATAGAAAAAGTTGGGGGATTCCTGGGTAGCTCAGCGGTTTAGCACCTGCCTTTGGCCCAGGGCATGATCCTAGAGTCCTGGGATTGAGTCCTACATAGGGCTCCCTGCATGGAGTCTGCTTCTCCCTCTGCCTGTGTCTCTGCCTCTCTCTCTCTCTCTCTGTCTCTCTGTCTCTCTGTCTCTCTCTCTCATTAATAAAAAAAAAATAAATTCTTAAAAAAAAAAAGAAAAGAGTTGATAGCTGTCCTTAGGAGAAGCAGAATGCAGGAACCAAGCATGTACTATGTAATAAAGAATCTCATTCAGAAAGTTCTCTATTGACTTTTCAAAGATCAGAAATCTATAGACCTAAAATTACCTTCTCCATTTTCAAAGGTACATTTTCACAGAGAAGTCCCTGTCTGTTGAAACATACCTCTCACCTGCTGAAAACACCTGTTCCTGATATATTTTGCTTCTTTATTCTGCCAATGCATTGTGAAGAGATTACCCATAGGCTTCTAGAGCAAAAACAACAACAACAACAACAACAACAACAACAACAACAACAACAAAGCATTGTTTCATTTAGTGGCAAGACTGAATCTTGATGAGAAAAATTATTTTTCACGTGTATCTAAGTTTCTAATTTCAACCACCCTTTTATCTTTTCCTGTAGAAAATAAACACTAGGACTTTAAAAAAGAAAAGTATTGTCTCCTCACCCTCATCCCTGACACCTTGTACCTCTAAACCATAACTATTGACATTTATAGGAAGACTGTGAATGAGAGGTTAGTATCATTCTTTTATATCTGTGGATCCCAAAATGTTTGCTAAAGTGCTCCAGAGCACTGTGGCAAATTCATAGGAGGCTTTTAGGATAATTTAAATGTTTGGGTGAAACAAAACCTTTGTTGGACATTGCCTAAACTACTACCTAAACGTAATTCACAGTTTCAATATTAGATTAAGCTACTTTCCTTCAGATGGTGTCATATCTTTACATGACTGGACTCCAGAGGATTGCTATAAAAATAAAGTTCATAGGGTTCATTTCTTCTAGGAGTTGTACCAGGGATTGAGCCTGAATTGCTCTTTCTCATGAACTGGTGAGTTAGTATTTCCTATGTGACATCTAGTTACTGTCATTCATAACCACAGGAAAGAAGAGTTGCAGAGAAGACTTAATAAGGAGAAAATTGATGCTCAGATATCTAGAAATTAAAGAGTGTGTGCCACAGCCAGTGGCTCTATTACCAAAGGGAGAGGTTATAGGTAAAATATATAGGAAAAATTGTGCAGAACATTGTGTGAATCCTGCATGAGCTACAGTAGTGCTTCAGAATTCACCGGGAAAATGCAACACAGAGATTGGGAAAGGACATAAAACACAGTGTGCCTCCTGCAGAGTGAGGCTTCAGAGGCGCATCCTGATGTTGGGTATGTCAATGGCTTGCAGGTTTGGCACACTGGGTGGAAAGCAGAAGGCACCATGGAGGGCACCTCTCTTTGTTCATGAGGAAGAAATTCCTTAGTTGGTTGGTAAACAGTGAACATGTGAGGAAAGCAGAATCAGAAGGAGTAAAAAGAACATATTAGAGACTCTACCTGGGGACTCCCAGAAACATCTGAGGAGACTTCATGGAAGGGGGTGCTGTTACATCAGCAAGTTAGGGTGATTAATATGTTAATATGAACACCATTGTGGGGCAGCCCCAGTGGCTCAGTGGTTTAGCGTCGCCTTCAGCCCAGGGCATGATCCTGGAGACCCGAGATCGAGTCCCACATCGGGCTCCCTGCATGGAGCCTGCTTCTCCCTCTGCCTGTCTCTGCCTCTCTCTCTGTGTGTCTATGAATAAATGGATAAAATATTTTAAAAAATATGAACACAATTATGTCCACAAACTGCTGGGTATGGAATTTTTCTTTTTGCACATTCCCAATAGAATTTATTTCTTCCTCCACTGTGCCTTGGCTTTTTCCCGTTATCTGTAGAGGATAGAAAATTAAAAATGGCCATATGGCCATTTCACTTCTGTTTCCATATGCTTTTCTCCCTGACTATACTATAAGCTCTTTGAGGGCAGGCACCATGATCTTGCCTGTACTTTTTATTCCCTCACTGAATACAGTGGAGGAAAAAGAGTAGATGCTCATTAATGCTAATTAACTAGAATTGAATTGCATTGCGTCTGCAACCTTAGAGAAGACTAGATGACTGAAGTATTATTTTCTAATTTGCAACTAAGAGGCAACTAGCAAGCTTCCTCATAATCAAAGAAGTGATAACTATCAAAGCACTATTAATCAAAATGTGTTTTATTTCCTACCAGGCTTTACTCATTAGGAAAATGAGGGAGGGGATTTATGTGCAGGCATAAATCAAAGTTTGTGATGCTAAAAGAGTTGTGTGCTGCTAGAACCAGACAAATGACCCCCAGCTTAAAAGAAACAACATTTAAACCTCCCTATGCATAGAACTCTCTCCAAGAACATTGCAGCTTTCTGTAACTATGGGAATGTTGAAACAAGATTTAATATTGAAGGAGAGAGATTTACTTATACATTGAAGCATTGTTTGTATCTTTTCTATGTAATTCCAAAATTATTTGGGTTTTCTTTTACACCATGTTATTGAAGTGTCCCTACAATTTATACACATCAATAATAGAACTAGAAATCGTGATGGAAATAAAAATAAATAAAAATTACTTTCTTTCTATTGATAGTTATGAAAAAATGAATATTCTTGTTAACTAAATGTTCACCATATTCCAGGAAGGAGCTAGGGCATCACAATATGGAAAGACAGGCAAAAATCTGCCCATGCTGGGGAACTAGGTGTAAGTCTCAGTTATCACT
Source organism: Vulpes lagopus (assembly GCF_018345385.1). Classification (NCBI taxonomy): domain Eukaryota; kingdom Metazoa; phylum Chordata; class Mammalia; order Carnivora; family Canidae; genus Vulpes; species Vulpes lagopus. The sequence goes on from NC_054828.1 coordinate 116,602,156, forward strand.
GGATGCCATGATCGTATTGTCTGCAACAGTGAACATAGTCCTGCCTCTGGTTTTACAACTATAGATAGAAAGGTTACTGGCTGGTACATCCCTTACTTGAGACAAAAGTGAAGGTAATCAATAGAAATGTAGGGAGAAAATTTGATATGGCCTATATGATCTCTGGGCTTCAGTTTTTGGATTCTTGCCCTATAAAACAGAAGAGAAAGGAGAGTTTTGTAGATGCCTTAGATAGAATAGATAATTCTTAAGGATTCATTTGGTGATAGCCTTAAACCCCACTAAAATGTCCTTTATACTCTCAGATGTTCTGGAGGCTCATGAGTTTCATCCTAGGTTCATTTAAAAATGCTCTTGAGTTCCAGCCTTGTAACAGTATATTGTTACTATACCACTTTTTGTTTGCTCCTTATACACATAACTCATTTGCTTCTTACAAAAAATATTATGAAATCAATAACATTTTCCCATTATCTCACAAGAAACCTAAGCTTAGGGAGTTTAAGAAATTTTTCCAATCCTTCATGTGGCTATATGACATAGCTGGATCTTGAACCCATATCAACGAATGAGATTGATTCACCACTAATTATATTGCAACAACCTCACAGAAACAGAACATGGCTTGTAAAAAATCAACTAATTTAAGTCATCAATAAGTGATGATAGAGTCCTTTCTAGATGGATTTACAACTTTCTGTGCTAATTTCTATAATTCAAATGTTCGATATAGATTTCTACCTCCGGGCTAGACAAAGATGTATTCTCTTATTCCAAGAAGGTCTTAGGGGAAGAAACATTTCTGAGTTCCCAGCCATGAAATACCATGAGAAGTGCTATAAAGAGACATAAACACAACGACAAGAGAGGTTCAAAAAATGAGAGATTAGCTCTGAGTTAGAATATCTACTAATTTTACTTTAACACAGGACCTGGGTGGAACAAGAGACCTTGAGAGAGAGAGATGGAAACGCTAGATCTTATAGGCAAAAGGGTAGCATAAACAAACGTGTGAAAGCAGTGAATGAAGACCTCGTTTCAGCATAAGATATTTTAGGTAGAGTTGGGACAGGATATAAAGAAAGGGAGGTGTAAGATAAGGCTAGGATCTTAATAGATGTAAAACAAGTTGTTTGATATAATTTCTCCTTTCCATTTAACATATTCCTGGAATTTCTAACATTAAGATTTAATTACCATACTTGAGAGAGATTTTGATCAAAAAGGAGTGCATCTAGATTTAAAAACTTTTAAAAATGTTTGGAGACTAATGTCCAGCATATTAAAGGTAATAAGTAAATATTTCTTAAATGATTGAGTAATCACACCATTAGTGGCTATCTAGAATTTGTGATGAGTTTTCAAAATCACTGATTTTTTTATTGTATAGGCAATATGAATTAAATTGTAATGAGTTTTAATTTAAACTTGTTCCAAATGTGAATTTTTTTCCATAATAAAGTATGTTCTAATTATTACCAGAGTAGTTCATATTTGGTAATGGCTGGCATTGCTGTTGGGTAGTCCATTAAATCATGAAGTGATTGATTTTCTTTTCCTTTTCTACTTTCAAGGGGATTATTTCTACCAAATATAATTGCCCTTTAGTGAACAGTGTTAGTTTGATGTACTGTGAACTTCCTTGGGGATGATCAGCCTCTGTGAATAGTAGCATTAATCTAATACAGAAACATTAGTGGCTTGTAAGGATTAATTCTATTTTAAGAACCTTTTACAAACCTTGAGTGTACACATGCTCCATAATAACTTGTTCCCAATTTCTCAACTGTCACATCTTTAATTTGGTTATTCACATTGTTTCTTCACAGTTGTTGATTCAAAAATCTGCTATACATCCTTTACATAACATTTTCAACCACTTCTTTCTTTCTGAGAATAAAAAATGGATGACAGAAATGCCATTGGTGTTTAAAGCACATGCATCAAAGGTAGAATGGGTCTTTCGATCTTCCTTCATACTGTAGCGAATAAATAGCCCAGGTTTTTCCTGATTAAGTTCTGTTTCTTCTATGTTGTCAGCAGAAATTTAGGTTTAAATTTTGCATTCAAATTTCTAAAACAATTATCACTTCACCTGGGCCTTCCAACAAGTTAATCAGTGGTTGAACTGAGATCATCATCACCTCATCAAGCAATTGCACAGAGTATCTGCTAATTCAGTTCCAGTCAATTAATCCTCAGTGGAATGAAGCTGCAGAGCAGATGGAGATGGAGGGAGTTTCTCCTATCCAACTCATCATTGGTCCTAACTCATCAAGGAACCAGTAAGCTTTCTTTCTGGAACTTACAGTTGATGCACAAAGGCCATATCATTTTCCTATTTAGCATGATGGATTATAAGATTCTCTGGGAAAATATTTGCATTGTGTAATGATCATAGGCAGGAAATGTTTTTCTTTAGAGAGGGCTATTCAACAGCAGATAAGGGATGCCTGCCTGTTTCTGGCAAGAGAATTAAAAATAAATAAATAAAAGGGAAGCATAGTCTAATATTATGCCTGGGATTAATTCTAATTGATCCCAGAGAATTTAGAACCTAAGTCTGGAGAGGTTAACATATGAAGTAAAGCTCCTTAAAAATAAATGACTTTTCTATTGACAGTTTGATGGCTATGACATCTCTGGGCATAATAGCCTTTTTATCCTGAAAGATCCCCAAATTGGGGGAGGACAGAGCTGAGCTTTGGCTTATTATCATTTGTCACACCTCAGTTCCTGTGGGTGACAGTATTGTTTACTAGCATACTAGATGGGTCTAAGCACTTAAGAGAGTATACATGTCATCTGGACATAGGAAAGCTTACTTTATAACCTCCCACTGGTAAATGTTTTCTGGCTGAAGCCCAACATAGGCTAATAGGAACATGGTAAATTAATGAACCATTTATTCTTTTTTTAAGAATAATTATCTATGTTCTCAAGTAAATCTTTTATCTGAAAGGCTATAGCTTTTGAGGTAGGAAGCATCCACAATTTGAGAAATTGAGGGAAATGAGCCTGCCGATGTATCACTGTGGCTGGATCCAATTACTCACTTTTTCACCTCTACGACTCTTCAATAATTTTGACTAAACATATTTCATGAGGATAATGCTGTGAAAAAACAAAGCTTGAATGAGAGAATTCCTTTATGCAAAAAGGTTTAAGGCCATCATTCAATGAGCTATGATGGCTGGTTTAATGTTACAGGGGGAAAAAGAAGAATAAAGAATTTAAGCTCCAGCAAATTAAGCACCATGCCATTTCTCAGACACTTTTTTTTTTTTTTTTTTTGGCTAGCATAGGGCCAAGCATACATCAGACATTTGCCCAAAAGCTAAAAGGATAATGGTAATGCCAGAGTCATGAGTCTGAGCTTTTCTGTGCAGTGATCCCATACTTCTCTCGTAGTCATGTAGGTGAACTGTAGATGTTTCAGGATAATAATGCCTTTGTTTTAGTCAGTAAATCCTTTCTTAGCAAGCCATTGGTTAAGGTTGGGGTGGGGGTAAATGCTCAGTAGTTAATTTGAAGAACTGTAAATATTTGGAGCAAGCCAGAAAAATGGTGTAACTTTGTGTATGTTGCTAATTTCTAAGTCTTGCTTTTAATTGCTCTAGAAGGACATTTTGAAAGTTAACAGACATCATGCAGAATCCTCTAAGTGATTCAATTTTTTTAAAAGGCAAATCTGTTAAAAAAAAAAACTATCTGATTAATATTCTGCTTTGTAACTTACATAATCCATATTCAATTGCTTAATGAGTTTTTGATTGTCACAATGTTCCTTGTATGTACTTGAAGGTGAATTGAAAACAAAAGTAGTGGAAAACTATACTGAATACTCAAATGCTATAGAAAAGCCATTCAATTAATAATCAATATTTGATATTTGAGATATATATTTGTATATATTTAATTATTAAAATAATATTAAGCTTGAAGTCAGATTCAAGGAAAAGTATATAACATGGGATTTAAAAATTGTGTATTTATATAAACTAGCAGATCCAGACTGGGAAGAAACAATGCATTGATTGTCTATATACAATTATAAGTAATGTGGTAGAGATTTTCTCCCAAATCCCTAACATGATAACATATCCTTAAATAATATGACCTGATTTTTAGAAGAATTACAAGCATGGTCATCTGTCATGACAAAGAAAATCAAGAATCCTCAAATAGATCATTCATAACGTCATCGTACATACCATTGTTTAATCACTTAATACATTATATTATGATTATATATTTTCATGTTTCTATTTCTTATAAGACATTTGGGTCTTATCATTTTAGTTTTGTAGATTCAACTCCTTACACGGGTGCTATAAAAGAAAGAAGTATTTATTTGATAATTTATTAGATATTAATAACATATTAATTTGCAGAACTTGCCTTATTCTTTGGTTAGTACTACAAAAAAAAAAAAAAAGAAAATCAGAACATTTCATTATTTTGAAAAAGAGCGAGACCAACGTTACAAAATTTATTTTTGTCTAACATTCCACAGCATTAAAATAAGCAAACATTGAGTTTCACCAAATATCAGCTAGGGATTTATTTCACAGTGACTTGTTCTGGAAAAAAAGATGCATTCAAAATTCATATGTTCTATACAAGCCATTCTGGGATGGCAGACTAGTTGCTTTAAATATATATATATATATGTATCTCCAGACCCTGTGACCCTATGAATTATGGCTTAGATGAGGGAGGGTTCACAAACAATATTCAAAGCAGCTCTGGAGGCCACAGAGTCTATGTAAGCCACGAAGAGAAGCTGAAAAGTGAAGTGTCACGATAAACTAAGGAATTAAATGATAAAAACAAACATTAAAACTGGGCAGGGTTCCTGGCTGGATCAGTTGGTAAAGCATCTAAATCTTGATTTCGAGGTTGTGAGTTTGAGCCCCATGTCAAGTTTAGAGATGACTTAAAAATAAAAAATCTTGAACAAACTGATCAATATCTAGTTTTTTAAACTTATAGGAAGTAGTAGAATGTAATAATTTGGATTTTGCTTGTGCTATTTTTTCCCCCACTATGCTTAATATAATTACTCATTTGTTCTTTGGGTGAAGTGGATTAATCCACTTATTTGGTTCTGAAGTAAAATTTTAGTCCTGCACTTGTTTTGAGAGAATAAAAATGACCATACAGTAAAAAATGTTTGCTTGGTGTAACATTTTCCACAAAAAAAAAAAAAAAGTCCATCTCTACTACACTATGATGAAGAACTGAGAGTTACATACTTGAGCAAGGTATATACTTGGACAAGAACAACCTTGGGGGAAAAAAAGTGTTCTTTTGAGTATGACATGCTTATAGGATGTCCTTATAACTAGTCAGGAAACGAAGTCTGAATTTTATTTGCATAGATGAATGTTAGCTTTGCCATCTGGTCATCTTATTGGTTAAAGACAAAGATATCTAGAGCTCAGGATAGGATATTGAATTGATCTTGACTGGATAGTTATTGAGTTTCTAAATATTTTCTAGAATACTTGTTTTTAGTTATTCTATTTTAAATATTATTTTATTTTAAATTACCTCAAAACATTTTTAAAATATCCACAGTATATATTATGTCCATACAACGCTCATATTTGTTTATGTGACAAGATATATGTACCTAGCTATGCAATTTTTTTTGTATGAATACCTACTCATGAAATTTTGAGACTTCAATAAACTTTTTGAAAGGAAAGAGATAGTGGATCTTGAAACATGGTTAGGATTTGGATATACACATATTTATTCAGAATTTTATGAGAGATTGGCTGGATCCTCTCTTATTCATGGCAGAGCAAACTAGTCTGGATGACTGTGTAGTAGAGGTATAATAAAATAGAAATAAGGAAAAACATTTTTAAGATTATTTATTTATGGAATCTCTATACCCAACATGGGGCTTGAGCTCTTGACCCCAAGATCAAGAGTGGCATTCTCTATTGACTAGCCAGCCAGGCTCCCCAAAATAAAGAAAATTTAAATACAGGCTCAAATAAATGGGCTTTAAAACTAGATGTTCTTTGGTATCTTCTTTTGAGGTCTTTCTCAGCTTGTTGATTTACCGAGATGTTTTAAGCATGATCAAAAAATTAAAATAATCACTATAGATAAAGTAACCAGAATTTGGAATTTAATTATTCTTTCGTATTATTTTTACATTGTTCCTTTTATATTTGCTATCTAAGATTTTGTCATAAGCTTCTTTTTGATCCTGATGGATAAGTCAATGATCTACCATTTGATTCCCATTTATTTAAGGCTATTTCTTAAAGATGATGTTTAAAATATGGTATACATATAATTTACTCTGATTCCTACTTGAGGAGTTCTCTTGCTAACTTAATAGCCTTTACTGAACCCAGAGAAAATTGCTAGTTCAGTGATTGCCGGGTCTTAATTAATTACAAACTGCTTTGCATTACCTGTGACCTATGGATTTATAGTTAGAGAGGAAGCATCTTGCAAAGGATCTTTGGGGCAGAAAGATATGGAAATAAAAATCCATCTCTCTGTTTTGCCTTTGTAAAGAGTGGATATTGTCAATGTAATTATGTCTGTGTGTTAGTAAGGAAGCTTTTTTCTCTGCTTCTCAAATTAACATGTGGAAAGTCTTCAATTAGACTAACTGTCCTGGCTTTTCTCTCCATCCTCCATCCCTATAAGAGGAGGAATATGTTACCAGACTGATGAATTTAAAAGGATAAATTCACCAGGCTCAGCTCAGCCCATTTGTTTCTCTTCTCTTGGATCTTTTTGCTGTGGAAGATACATTATGATCTGCTGTTACATTCCAGTAAAGGGACTCTGGCAATACTAAATACTGGATTCTGGGGAAATAACTTGGCTTTGGTTAAATCCTTTAGTTAGGATTGGTCTGTTTGCTATGCATGCTAAACTGAAATTCTTTATATTCTTTCATGATAAAGGCACATAAGAGACTTGGTATTGTTGAACCAATGCAACTTATATGTGCCTGAAAGAACATTTTTCTTTACTGGAGTCTGGAATTTGTCCAGTTTTGCCAATAAGGGATGAATAAGTCTGTTTAATATTAATACAGTGAATGTTAACCAACTCTTTTATTGGCAGATCTAAAGTTATATTATAGAGCTTTTTTTCTACCATTAACGCAGCTAATGTTTTCTTTTCCATTTTTCTGTCTTATATGTTGCACAGTTGGTTCCAATCTTAGGAAATAAAGAAACGGGTAATGTTTACCAATCCTGTAAAGCCCAAGTCATATGCCTATCTAACGATAGGTAGCAATCAATTTTAACACCTCCTATCAAACCTATTTCAGGTATGAACATAAGCACATTAAGGGTACTTTCTACGTGACCAAAAATTCTGGCCCCTTTACAATAGTTGTAAAAACAAAAAACAAAAAACACTGTAGTTAATCTTAATCCCTACACTGAGCTTCTATTGAGACATCTTATCTTTGATCAAAGTTAAGTGTATCTAGGAATTTCTTTCTGATATGGATCACAGATACTGTGAGAACTTATGGTATATTGTATTATTATTCCCAAATGTTTACTGCCATTCTCTATCACATTTGTCATTTCAGGGCTCCACCCTTTGGGAGGAATGTAAACCCCACCTTCCACTGGTGTTCAGCTTGGCCCACTGACTTGTTTTGTCCAATGGAATGCCAGCAGAAGTAAGGTAGGCCATGTATGAGAGTTTAAAAAGCCGTCCTTGAATACATCATTGCTTCTTTCCCATGCTTTGAAGTATGCATGTCTCAGATGTGGGCTGGCCACTACTTCAGCCTGGATCTCAGCTAATAAAGGTAAGAAATAAACCCTTGTACTCATAAACCACTGAGATTAATTGCTTCTGTACATGACACAGCCTGTCACATGGTGGGTAATATGATACAGATTCAGCAGTAATCATCTACACACATATTTTATCATTTCTCATTCTTGTTATCATTATATATATAATATATATCATTATATATATCATATTATCATTTATATCATATATCGCATTATATATACATATGACCATATGTATATATATGATCCCTTATCCTTTTCTCCTCCCTATTTTATTCTTCCTTTAGATTTCTGATTTTCTGCTCATTTGTGTCTGTTTGTTGGTTTGACCTCCTCAACCCACTTCTTTTTTAAAAAGGCTCTGTCAGAAATCTGGTCTTAGCCAGAGTTGAAAAAAAATCAATTTTCCTAAATTGACTCACCTGGGTGGGGTTTATATCCAACTTATTTTATTTTTGAAAAGGTCTATGAGAAACTTTTGACATTGAACATTTTGAAAAATCTTACTTATAAACATTCTTTGGTCTCTTAGCATTGTCATACCATGGAAAAGAAGAAGGAGGACATGCATAAGATTTATATAGCTGACAGAGATTTCTATGTACTGTGTGCACTACATTTATATTTTCAGCTTAAATCATTGAGTGATTATTTTCTGAAAGAATTTCGTCTTTCTTGGGGGAGGTTGAAAATCATGTCTACTCGATGATTTATTAAGTGAATAAGTAAGTGAAAATGAACAGACTGGTACTGATTTTTACCATAGGCAGCAAATTATGAATAATGATTCTTCCATGCTTGAACTCCTTTGCAGTGATTCTGCAAATAATTCTAGTTTTCTCAGGTTGTTTCAGCCAAATGGATTTGCATAGGCAGGAGAGGCTGAAAGACAGCAGGTTAGGCTTGAAGCACTATGTCGGGGGGCACGTTAGAATTTTATTAGAAATATGGGCTTTTGTGCCATTCAGTGCCCTGCGTTTATCACTGTCATATGCTTGCAGCTCTGTAACTGAAGGGAAGACTAGAAAACATTTAGAATAGGGTGATAGATAAACAATATATGGGTTAAAGAACTTTTAAAATGTACTTAAAATACTAAAGGTCTCATAATTAAACTGAAGAGCTTTAAGAAATCTGTGGAATCTGTCACTGCCTACCTTTATAAATAAATACTGTTAACTGGCATTCTTTGAGAAGAAAACTGCTTCTTTTTTCCAAGGTAGTATTTTTAATATATAAGACTGAACCAAAAGTCATTTCCTTTTTTTTAGGTCAAAAGTAGTTGAAATTTGGCAATTTCATATTGTTCAAGCAAATAACTTAAAATTTGCAATCTAAGTGCACCCCATGACAAAATGTCCATTTCTCAGTGTGCACATTTGAATCAACATGCAGAATGTGCATTTGTAGATTTATAACGATCAATTTATATTATAACATAAATATTTTATACCATAAGTATTTTGCTCCTACTCTAGGAGGATCTCTAGAATACAAGATTTTTATTGATATGTCATAATTTATTAAATTATCTTAATATTGAGCACATAGTTGAGTAGCAAATTTTGTTTGCTTTTGCTTCAATAGATTATAGTAAAATACCCTTCTCCCAGTATATACCATGTGTACATACTACATATGTTGCATGCTTTTCTTTTTCAAATATGTCTATGGTTTCTTTATTTTATACCATTTTGCTTTCCTAAAGTATGAATTTAAAGTAGGATTGTAAATAGTTAATTTATCATCTTTAATTCCATTACATAATTATAATATCCTTATCTTCATATGTCAATGTATGTATAAATATTATCTCACTTGCTAGAATTTGAATTTACTACATTTCTAGTGAAATCTAATGTTTTAGGGGGTAAATTATCTATTAATGTTTTGGGGTCATTTTTTCTCTTGCAGGCTTTCATGTTTTCCATGCCTTAATAATTTTCTCATAGATACATGCAGAGATGTTTGATAAATGTGAGAAGGCGGGGAGCAAGGGAAGTCAATGTGCAAGGAGAAGCAAAGGTGACCCAGAGAGAACATGACTGGGAAGGAGGAGGAAATCTGTCAGAGCAGTGCAAATGTAATATGAAGCCTCAACAATGCAGAGTCAGGATAAAGTGGGGAGATGTGTCTGATCTCTTCGATTTTTTCTTGTCCCTAAAACTCCCATCCCCTCACCCTGCCATTCCCTGAATCTGTACCTTTGTAAAGTGAAGGCTGCATTAGAAAGGTGAAAGACAGTTTCATTATGCTGTGAACCTCAATGGGAAGAGGCAGTAGGCAGGATTGTGGTCTGGAGTGTGTGATGACAGGATGTGTGCTCTGGAGGCACAGGTCCTCAAAAGGGGACCCCACATGAGCTGGACTAAAGCAAAAGGCAGTGGTGCCTTGGAGGCAGGACACAGCTTCTAGTGTATCTGAGTTCCTTTGAAATCCCATGTGGGGACACAGATGAGAACTCAAAAGGAAAAAGCAGAGGTTCCTCCCCAAATATACTTAAGCTTTTAATCTGTTCATATTTCTTATTTGTAGGGAATCTGATTTAGAAAAACAATTATTTCTTGGCATTTAGTGAAATCTCAAAATATTCCTTTATGTTTTACATTTTCACCTGGGAGATTTAAATGTTCTTTTATTCAAATCTTTAAAAACAGCTTTAAAACTTAGTATTTTTCTCTTTTCTTAATAATTTAATTTTTTATGAAATATGTCACTCATGTAGAAAGTTTATAAAATGCATATGTAAAGCTTCAAGAATAATAAGTTGATTACTCAGGTAGTTAAAAACTAGCTTAATGAAAAGAATATTACCAGACTTAGAGACGGTGAGAGTGGCCCCCACAGATTGCATACCCCTCTATCCCCCTGGGGAAACACTGTTCTGGATTCTGTGTTCATCACCCTCACAGTTTTATTAAAGATAGTCTATTTTCTTTTTATTAAAGATAGTCTATCTTCTACCCATGCACACCTCAAGAATATATGGTAGGAATGTTTCTTTGATTTGTCTCTGCTGCAAAATTATGCTTCAATTTCTCATCCAAGTGGTTACAAGTTTCTGAGTAGTGGAAGCATAGTTCACATTTTTATTCCTATAAGGACATCTTAGAATTTATATTTACATTTTATGATTGATAGACATTTAGGTTTTCTTATTTTTTTAAAGATTTATTTATTTATCTTGAGAGAGAGGAGATAAGGGATGGAGGTGAGGAGTAGAGGGATAGGGAGAAAGAGAATCTCAAGCAGACTCCCCACTCCAAGCTCAGTGGGAAATCTGATGCAAGGCTCAATCCTATGACCCTGAGATCATGACATGAGCAAAAATCAAGAGTCAGACACCTAACTGACTGTGCCACCCAGGAGCCCCTGGCTTTTTGTATTCCCTTGAGTGAGTCTATTTAACATAAGAGTTTAATAATTTGTCTCTTATATGAGACACATATATCTTTCCTATTGTAGAGCTTGCCATTTACTCACTTTATGAAAACAGAACTTCATGAATCTGTGATATTTTCTTTTCATGTTCAAACTTTTTATATGTTGCTTAAAAAATTTTTCTAGGGGCAGCCCTGGTGGCGCAGCAGTTAGCGCCGCCAGCAGCCCAGGGTGTGATCCTGCATGAAGCCTGCTTCTCCCTCTGCCTGTGTCTCTGCCCACCCCTCTTTGTCTCTCATGAATAAATAAATAAAATATTTTTTTAAAAGGATAAATTTTTCTATCATGAGATCATGAAAAAGTCTCTGTTGTTTCCTAAAAGTTTTATTGTTTTTTCCATTTAAGTTTTTAACCCACTCAGAATCGATTTTTGTAGGGTATGAGAGAGGGATAGAAATTAATTATTTTGCATGATAACCAATTATTTAAGCACAGCTAGGTAGATCGTTCTTTTTCACTGATGTGATGGTCCAGTTCAGTTGTAAACCACATTTGCATACGTGTATGAATTTTAATGACTATAGTTTACAATAAATCTTGCTAACTGTTAGGGGAATCACCCATCTTGTTCTCCTCTAAAAGGACCTCGCTCTTTTTCATCTCTGGTGTTTTCATATAAATTTTAGAATCACTTTGTCATTTCCATGAACAATTCTGTAAAGATTTGGTTTGGAATTTCATTGAAGTTAAAAGTATATGGAAAACATTTACATCCTTGGGATATTCCCTCCTCTTGTCTTACAATATATCACTTACTTTATTTAGATATCCTTTAATACCTTCAAAAGAGTTTTTAATTGTTTCCTTAAAGAATTGATACTTCCGCTACCATTATTTCTAAACACTTTGTTTTTCCATCATAAATAGCAGTCCTTTCACCTTTTAGTCCTTAAAGTCTTTCTGACGTTTTGCCTTCATTCTATCTCCCATCCAAGTTATCACTTGTAATCACATTTATTAGTTTTGACAATTTTTGACCTTATAATCATACTTATGCTGTACACTCTTTTGTGTCTGACTTATTTTTTTCAAAAGTATATTGGTGATAGTGAGATTAATACTAAATAATGTATAAAGTGTATTATTCCATTCTAGCAATGAATTGATCTTTATTGATAGACATTTGATGTATTTCCAGCTTTGTGTATTAGTTAAAATGACACATACAATATTACATACTTATAATAAATATACTTATGAATAATTTGATGAACATGAGTATGCATTCCTGTTGGGTGTACATATACATATAAGTGAAAGTATGGTGTCATAGCCTATGAATATGTTCAGCTTTTATAAATATCAGTTTTTCAAAGTGGTTGAAAAATTTTAAAATTATCCTTCCATAGTAATATATAAGAGTTTCAGTTTCTCATTATTTCTACCTCCTTGTGTAATAGGCTTTTTGATTTAATTTTTATTTTTTCTGGTGGGTATTTAGTAGTTGTCTCTCATTATGGTTTCAGATCATATTCCTCTGATGTCTAGCGAGATTGGACACTTTTATATAATGTCTATTGGCCATTTGATTTCTTCTCTTGCAAAATGCCTGGCTATGTCTTTTGATACTTTTTAAAAGCACAAATTGGAGTACCACTTATTTTCACTTTGAAATGTATAAGAATTTTTCATATATATTTGATAACAGTTTTCTATCATATGCAATTTAAATATTGTCTCCCACTTGCCATTTGCCTTTCACATTGTTGATGGTGTCTGTTGATAAACATAAGTTCTTAACTTTGATTTTTTTCTTCATATATTTCCTCTTTACTATTGTCTTCTTCTAGAGATTATGTCAGGCATTTCTTATACTTAATTCTGAATATCTTTTTTTATATCTTAGCTTTATCAGGTTGCATTATATATAACTTCATCAAATGTGTTTTTCATTTTACTAATTCTCTCTTCAGCTATACAAACTCATAGTTTTGTTTTGTTTTGTTTTTTTACTTCTTGATGAAGATTTGCCCTCTACATCTAAACTCAAAGGAAATAAAATTTCCTTGCTGTTCTCTAATGTGTAGTAGGTTTAGAATTTGTTTATTCTTGCGATATAGGTGTGCATTATAAACTCAAATTTATGTGAAACTTTCCTGATACTTCATCTTGGATACTTTTAAGACTTAAGGCTTATTTTATATCCCATAAATTTGTGTGGCTATAAATTTGAAAGCTCAAGAATTCCAGGGATTATTAAAAATCTTCAAGGTGGATACAAAATCAATGCCCAGAAGTCAGTGGCATTTCTATACACTAACAATGAGACTGAAGAAAGAGAAATTAAAGAGTTAATCTCATTTACAATTGCACCAAAAAGCATAAGATACCTAGGAATAAACCTAACCAAAGGATCTATACCCTAAAAACTACAAAACACTTCTGAAAGAGATTTAGGAAGACATAAAGAGATGGAAAAAATATTCCATGCTCATGGATTGGAAGAATTAATATTGTGAAAATGTCAATGCTACTGAGGGCAATTTACACATTTAATGCAATCCCTATCAAAATACCATGGACTTTCTTCAGAGCGTTGGAACAAATTGTCTTAAGACTTGTGTGGAATCAGAAAAGACTCTGAATATCCAGGGATATATTAAAAAGGAAAACCATAGCTGGGGGCATCACAATGCCAGATTTCAGGTTGTACTACAAAGCTGTAGTACAGGGAAGCTGTAGCCATCAGGGATATACAGATCAAAACCACAATGAGATACCACCTCACACCAGTGAGAATGGGGAAAATTAACAAGGCAGGAAACAACAAATGTTGGAGAGGATGTGGAAAAAGGGGAACCCCTTGCACTGTTGGTGGGAATGTGAACTGATACAGCCTCTCTGGAAAACTGTGTGGAGGTTCGTCAAAGAGTTAAAAATAGATCTGCCCTATGACCCAGCAATTGCACTGCTGGGGATTTACTCCAAAGATACAGATGCAGTGAAACCCCAGGACTCCTGCACCGCGATGTTTCTAGCAGCAATGTCCACAATAGCCAAACTGTGGAAGGAGCCTCAGTGTCCATGAAAGATGAATGGATAAAGAAGATGTGGTATATGTATAAAATGGAATATTACTCAGCAATTAGAAACGACAAATACCCCCCATTTGCTTCGACGTGGATCGAACTGGAGGGTATTATGCTGAGTGAAGTAAGTCAATCGGAGAAGGAAAAACATTATATGGTCTCATTCGTTTGGGGAATATAAAAAATAGTGAATGGGAATAAAGAGGAAAGGAGAAAAAGAGAGTGGGAAATATCAGAAAGGGAGACAGAACATGAGAGACTCCTAACTCTGGGAAACGAACAAGGGGTGGTTGAAAGGGACATGGGCAGGGGGTGGGGGGATAGGGATGACTGGGTGATGGGCACTGAGGGGGGCATTTGATGGGATGAGCACTGGGTGTTATGCTATATGTTGGCAAATTGAACTCCAATAAAAAAAAAATCTTCAAGGTAAAATCTATTTTGGGATGCCACTTATGAATGAAAGTCTGGCTTTTACTTTGATTTTGATTTTGGCCTCTGCAGGTAGCTTCAATTTTCCAGATCAGCAATGTGTTCTTAATGATTGATTTTCTTTTAATCAGCACTTTTATTTTATCTGTTATTTAATTTGTAGGAAGAAAGGCCATTGAGGGTATCTGGTCTGCCATACAGCTAGAAAAGAGAAGTCTAATTATCTTGATCACAAAAACTCATGCACATCAAAATAAGTGTATTTTATGCCTTATTTTGAGAAAGAATGATTTTTTGTTGTTGTATCCATTGCTTTCATTAAATAAAGTTACTGAGGATTTGTCCTGTATTTAACTCAACTATCTTTCCAAGTATAGTATTTTTAATGAAATTTATTTCAACTTATTTTTAACTATAGTGTTATGTTATTCATAAGTATTAACTTTTGCTGATTTTCAATAGCATTTTCATAAAATTATGCCTATAACATTAAATAATTTAAACTTTTATGTTTTGTCAACTTAAAGTTGGTTTTTCATTTGTATACTTTTGAATTATTTTTTTAAGATTTATTTATTTATTCATAAGAGACACAGACTGAGAGAGGCAGAGACATAGGCAGAGAGAGAAGTGGGCTCCTCGCTGGGAGCCCAATGTGGAACTTGATCCTCGATCCCAGGATCATGACCTGAGCTGGAGACAGGGGCCCAAACACTGAGCCACCCAGGCATCCCTTGAATTATTTTTATATAAGCTCTCATAATATTTGTATACTGTTTGCTTATTAGAATACTTGTTTGGTTTTGTAAAGTTTCATCTTGTATCTATTGAAGTAAAGGCTCTCACTCTTAACATCTTCCAATGAGTCCCATTTAGAAGATTATTCCTAGAGTACACAAATATACACTAATGGTTCTTGAAATAAAGTAAGTGAGCAAAGGAAAAGAGTTCTCAAAGCCAAATTTGGAATAATTTTAACAACAAGATAAATGAAGTAGCACTAGGTTATTACCCAAAATATAAAATATATACCCATGAATCCATATTGATATAAATATGGATAAATAATGCTTGAATAAACTTATACATGGAAAAGAGACAAATTTCCCAAGCAGAAGAATTCCAAATAAATCAAAAAGATACTCTAAAAGAAAGGGAGCTCAACTCCTGACCTTTTAAATTTGGGCTTTGCATAGTGACTTCCTTCCAAAGAGTAGAGTATGAGAAGGGGAAAAAGTGTAACTTTGCAATATAGAAATCTGACAAACATTACTTCAAGAAATAGATGATCAAGGTCAACATTAACCATCATAAATCATGTTAATACAATGTATCCTTGACATGATATTATGACAATGACATTTTACCTCTATTATATTCCTCCCTAAAATCCATAACCTCTGTCTCACCAGAAGAAAAATATATCACAAATAGCAGTAGTGGGGCATCCCCCAATATCTCTAACCAGCACTCCTCAAACTCCAAGTCATTGAAAACAAGGAAACTTTGAGAAACTTTCATAATGACCCTTAAGAGACATGAAAACTCAATATAATGTGGATAGAATCCTAGAACAGAAAAATGAGATTAGGTAAAAATAAGAAAATCTGAATAAACTATGGACTCTAGTTAATAATAATATGTTATGATTGGTTCATTAATTGTAATGAATGTGACCTGCTTGTGGAAGATGTTAATTGTGGATGTGGGACATATGGGGACCATCTGTACTACCTTCTTGATTTTTCTATAATTCTAAAACCATTCTAAAAAAGAAAGGCTATTAATAAAATAAATAAAGCCAGGGAAATGTGTAAAGCTGAGGTGCTTTCAGGGAAGTTGCTCTCAATTCAATTCTGAATATTCCTTGATCCAGATATATTGCCATTCAATGTATTTAACATCTTGAATGCAGTGACACTCCCGAATTATCAATGATTGCCTATAAGTTACTTTGGAACCATTGCATCCAAATGAGTGAGCCTTGTCCAATTTGTAGTACAAGTGAACATCTTTTTTAAAAAAGGAGCTAGGTAATTGAAATAATAATTATCCATCATCATTTATTATAGCCTGTGATGGGAGCTAGTGCTCCAACCTAGTACACTTAGCAGAAACATGAACTTTTATAAATATTGAATGATAATTAATCAAATTGAAATACTTTGCTCCAAGACATAAACCTTAATTCTTTAGAAAATTAATTGAATTTAAAGTAATATTTTTGTAGGTTTGGGTAACTATTCATTAATACCGGGGGACATTTACAATTGCAAGACTTTAAGAACATTTAATAGAAATACAGACTCATAGAACTAGAAGGGAGATCATCTGCTTCTAGTCTCTCATTTACTCTACTAAGGAGAGAGATCAAATGATCTGGTCAAGACTGCTGCATTGTTTGTCACAGAGTGCTTGGAATTTATTTCATTTTTCCACTGAAGCTTAGAACTTGAACCAAGGGATTTGGATTTGGGTCCTGAATGTGTCCTTCAAAGGCTGTATGAAAATAAGCTGGTTCTTTGACTTTTATTTTTCTAAATATTATTTTTCTTTATTATGAAATGAGGTTAAAGATAATGATATAGTAATCATTCTCTGAGTACTTCATAATGCTCTTTAAGGTTTCAATGGCAGCTTGTCCTGGAAGGAAAATTTAAAGCTCTAAAGTAAAATACAACTTGTTAATATTGTTCTTATTTTTTAAAATTTTATCTACTGTCTTTAACCTCTGATTTTCCTTTTCTAGATGGATACATTAGTAGCCAAGCCAAGAAGCCCAGTCTTACAGAGCTGTTGAAATTTTACATATACTTAGGTATGGACAGATTGTACACTTTTCATCAATTTCTGTATATCTTTCTCTATTTCTCCCTCCCTGTCTCTCTTTCTTTATTTGCCTGTAGCCTGTTGGGTACTTTAAATTGGTTTGCTAGGCTTTATAGTACTAAGAGTAGGAGACAGTGTTCCTCTGCAGCCTTAGATTGTCTTCATCCTTTTTCCTTCTTATATTCTCTTTTCCAGGGATTTCTACAAGGATACTTCTGCCCAGTTTTCCTTCTACTTCTTTGAACACCCCTTGGCGATGTTTCCTTCCTCCTGTGCCTTAGACAGTAATGTAACTCTGAATTCTAGAGTTAGCATCCTTGTCTTTTCATTACACATATTTTTCTTGGATAACTTCATTTAACTTCCCATGACCCCAAGTTTACAGTATGCATCAGTGAACTTCATATTTCCTCCTCTAGCTCAGACCATTCTCTTGAGTCTCAGACTTTTATAAAGCTAACTATCTACAGATACTTCTCCCAGAAAATTTAATAGTCACATTGAATTCAAAATATCCAAAGGTAAAACCATAGCCCCAACCCTCCTCTAATTTTTCCATAACCTTTTCTCAACTTTCAACTCATATCAATCTATTGTACGCTTCAGAATTCCAGAAGTTATCTGAAGCATTTCTTCTCTTAACATTCTCATTTCTAATTGTGAAAAAAATATCCTGTTGAGTTTATTTCCCAATAATTAACTAAATATGTCCCCTTTTCAGCATTTCCACTTTCTCTGTTTTGGCTAAGGTTTCCATGATCTCTCCTCTATACCCTCACAATAGTCTCTTAGCTAAGGTACTTGGGATTCAGGTAACTAAATCCTCTTTTTTTTAAATATTTTTTTTAAAGATTTTATTTATTTATTAATTAGAGAGAGAGAGGCAGAGGGAGAAGCAGGCTTCTTGCTGAAAGCCTGATGTGGCACTTGATCCCGGGTCTCCAGGATCATGCCCTGGGCTGAAGGCGATGCTAAGCCACTGAGACACCCAGCCTTCCCTAAATCCTCTATTTAATTCACATTTCCTCAGGTTTATAAGTTACATGTATGCCATGTGATTTTACTGTTTAAAACTGTTTGGTGGTTTCCTGTTGATAACATACACATTGAAGACCAAATTTCTTAGAAAGTAATGAAGGATCTTTGTGAGCTGAGGATCTTTCCAACTTCATCTTAGTTCTCCACATAATATGCTTAAAGTCCCAAATGAAATGCCTTACAATTTTTTATTTACTCATTTGAGAGATAGAGGTGCATATGAGTGGGGGGAAGGGCAAAGGGAGAGGGAGAAGGAGAGAATCTCAAGCAAACTTCCCACTGAGTGCAGAGCCCAAGGGGATCCATCCCACAATCCCAAGACCATGGGCACAAGCCAAAACCAAGAGCCAGGTGCTCAATACACTAAGCCATCCAGGAGCCCCAACTGAATGCCTTTCAATGAGTGTTCACTTTATGTAGGATGTGTTATATGTAGTTAGTCTATTGTGTTCAAGATCCAAGTCAAATGTTACTTCTTATAATTCTTCAGACAAGGTATAGCAATCCATGTCTTTAACAATTTTTCATGGCAATGAAATTGGTTAAGTATATACTTTTATGGTTAGGCTACAATGTACCATATTGTTCTATAAGATAGAATAGTATCCAGTCCTGGGTATTCATTTGACAAAGTTAAATTAGAAGTATAAAGTGGTAGAAGATTCCCTTTGGTGTATATCACATGAATGATTCTAACGTAATTAATAAATATCTAAATTGGTGGAAACTGGTACTTTATCATTTGAGTATGATCAACTGCCATTGGTTTTCAACACTGAAGTGAAAGGGATAAATCAGTATAGGAGTCCTTGGCCCAAACTCCCTTCCAATAAAAAGGATTTTTTAATTTGATAATTAATTGAAATATTCTGCTCTGGAAATATTTATTGAAGTGTTGCTTATGCATTTTTCCTATCATGTCTTCTCAGGAAAACTTCTGGTCACTAGTGTTGCCACAAGAAAGTTGTTGTTAAGGTTGGGTCTGCTAATGAACTCTGTAAACACATTCAGCATCTGGCAGACATTCCAAGGTGAAAGCCAAGCAGATGGCTAATTTAATATAATCTAAGTGACTTTGGATCAGATAAAGCAATTGAATTAACAGCACTTTAACTCCGCATACATCAGTTCCCAGCCATTCCTACCATTTCATTCCAATAGGCATTTCTTCAGGATGAAAATCAATGCTAATTGAAAGCTCATATGGTGATGTTTATGCCTGTAAAATGTGTGGTTAAATAGCATATTAAAAACATGTGGGCATGAATATTAGGATTGGGAAATGGGTTTAATATAGAATAAATCATAATGCCCTTAGAGTTGCTCTATGGATTTTAAATCACAAATTGTATCTTATCCATTGTGCCTACTGTATTAATCTCAATTTCTTCCAGACTCTTTCCATTAGATCCACTGGGATTTATGGTTGATTCATAGTGACTTTCAACAACTTTCTATCCTGTGGGATAGGGCTCTCTCTCTGTATGTGTGTGTGTGTGTGTGTTGATAGATATTTTATTTTGTTATTCCATATTATATGTGTTTTTAATATATTCACTGCACTTGGCAAAGTATATTTTAATCTTATTTTATAAAGAGAGATTCATGTGCAGCACCAAGTTGTAAATAATTAGTTTCAGGTCACTTAGCCAGGAGGTAGCAGAGTATTCTCACAATTGGTGACTTTTAGCTATAGTGATGGACACAGTAATTAGAAAGACCAGGGTTCAAATTCTAGTTCTGTGACTAACCACCTGGGTAACAGACCAACACTGTGTTTATTGAGAGGACAGCATGGCATGGTGCTTGTAACTCATGGAACACGTATATCAGGTATTTGATAGATATAAATCATTATTGTCAATACCTTCCCATGTTTTCACCTTTAGCATGATGGCCATAGCCATCCTTTAATCAATGTATTTAATAAGCACTCATGTACTGTTTGCAGAGAGCTACGCTAAGTATTAATAATGGAAGAGTAATATAAGGGAGGGAAGATAATAAAGTAAAGTGAACAAAGATGTAGACTTTGAAGTCAAAGTGCATGGGTACGAATTCTGGCATTACCACTAACTGGCCCTTTCCCTTCAAGCAAAGCACTAACCCTCCCTCTACTTTAGTCCTTCCATGTTAAGTTGGAATTAATACCAGTACTTACTTCATGGGTGGTTCCTTTAACATGTTTATAGATGTCTAGGCTTTGAACATTGTTTGGAATACAGTAAACATTACAGAAGTGATAGGAAAATACTAAAATATAAGTTGCATGAGGAAGGAGATTAGTTTACTCTTTTGTTTACTACTTCAGAAAGTTACAAATATGTGTTTAATAAATGGAAAGCAAATTCCTTTTGTTCAAGAGACATAGTAAAGACTTTTAGAATCACACAGATCACAATCAAAGTATCTTTTTGTGTATGCTAAATAAGTTATGCTTACACATGACTCCTGCCCTCTTAGAGGGATTTGTGAGAAGCAAGAAAAACATTAATAAAATATGTGTGATGACTTCACAATTAATTATTGTACTGAAGGCATAGACTTTTGTCTTTGGATAATTCAATGAGAAAAAAGAGAGTTCTGCCTTAGAGTCTGATGAAACCTCATTGATGCCATGATCTCTCTGATTAGGGATGATGCCATTTTACACTCACAGCTCAAGAGTATCGTCGGTTTAAAACCATGCCTTTCTCTACATTGCCCAGCACTCTCCAGTTCAGCACATCTTCTCCCATCACTGGTATCTCACATCAAAATGAGCTAAAGGACACTTTATACGGAAATATAGGGGAGCAACCTACAAATATGATCCTGACTTTCAATTCACAGGTAATTTTATTACTTTCTTGTAGGACATTGACATCTTGTGATATGTAATACTCAAATAAACATTACTTTTCACATGGAAAGTTTCCAAGATAAGGAGCTATTTACCATTGAACTGCTCTTGATGATACTTTGGCTCTGTATGTACACACACACACACACACACACAGTATCCTTTAAGTGTATTTCAAACAGGAGAGATGATTGCAATAGAACTTGGCTGTCCCATATACCCCCACAAGCATATAAGCTATGAGAAAGATCACTTTCAGTTTTCACCTGGAACTGCCAGATTAGTAGCTTCTAGTTTTAAATAGCAGACTCTTATGCTCTCTTCTCTGTGTGTCTCTCTGGGACTCTCCGAGAAGATACAAGAGAAGTCCCTTTATTTATTCCTAGGTGTGGTGCGTACTTTTACTGCTGTCTTCTCCCCTATAACTCTCCCTCACTAGAGACATCTGTCTGCAAGTCACCCACGTGATTATCCTACTCCTAACTTAAGGCCCTTGGCTTATCTGCTTTATTTTCCAACTTTCTGTCTAATGGAGAAAATGCCCTTTGCAAATCTCTTGTTTTGAAATATGGATCTCAGGCAGAGTATATTAGACCTCTAGATGATACAATATTTTGTTCATTATTACACCAGCTTCTCTCTCCCAAACTTAATACTCACTCTCTCTTGGGCTTTTGTTGCTTTGTTTAAATTTGGGTTCCACCAACTGTTTTATTCCTTTTCTGTGTCTTTCCAAACTCCAATTGAAAATAAGTTTCAAATTTTTCCTCCACAGTAGCTCCAGAACCATGAAAAGCAGGGGATGTGACAGGACACCTGTAAATGTCACAGGCTATTTTACCATGGTTATCCACTGGGAGACATAAGTGACTCTATGGGCCACACGCTAGCTAAGTCCATGGTGAGTGTACAGAGACATGTTACTACAATCACAGAACACAGCACATCACTGCAAGCTATGTTGAGCAAGTAAAAACCATTATTTCAAAAATAAATAAATAAAAATAAAACAAATTGGGAAGATGAAAGAAAGACAAGGGGTTTGAACCATATACAGCAGGCCCTTCCTTTTAAGTTGAATGTCCAATTTAGCTCATCCCAATTTTAATTGAGCATTTCCTTTTATAAGCATTCACAAAGCAAAAGACATATTACCGTGTCTGAACAAATGTGTAAGCAAATAGTATGAGGGAACCTGGGTGGCTCAGCAGTTGGGCGTCTGGCTTTGGCTCAGGGTATAATCCCAGAGTCCTGGGATTGGGTCCTCGCATCGGGCTCTCTGTATGGAGCCTGCTTCTCCCTCTGCCTGTGTCTCTGCTTCTCTCTCTGTGTCTCTCATGAATAAATAAATAAAATCAAAAAAAAAAAAAAAGAAAAAAATAGTATGAGCAATAACGGTGTACGTGAGTCATGTGACTGAATCTAGTTTTAGATCCTATTTAGGTCAAGTCAACAACTTCTTGCTTGTAGTTTGACATGGCTAAAGGCCTCAACACTGTCTGGTTCCTCCCTACCTCTCCTGGTCAATTATCCACAGTGCTCATACCAACTCTCTCAGTTCCATCGATACTTGCCATCATTTCATTTCTCAAACGTGTGATACGCTTTCCCATCCCACAGCCTTAGCATACGCTATTCCCTTCCAGACCTGAGTTCCATCATTGTTTCCTTGGGGAAATGCTGCAAGACCCACTGGCTATACCACAACTCCTCATCAAATGCTCTCAAAGAACTAACACATGTCAACTGTATTACATGTCACTTTTGCCACTTTATATTTATCTTGAGCTAACTTGACTAAATATCTCTGTCCACCTCTAGCCTGGAAGGTTCATCAAAGTAGGAACTCCATCTGTTTTGCTCACTGTCTGTTCCTTTAGCCCTGACCCAAGGATCTGACACATAGTGGCTCATTTAATATTTGTTGAACAGATTACTGATTTAGATTTGGCCTCTTTTTTTCTTCTTCATTTTGTAATATTTTTCAGCTTTGCCTCTGGCCAAGCACTTTCATGCTTTAGTACGTGTATTTTTTCATGTACTTCTGTTATTACTTTGAGAGTTATTTCCTGATTAATTAAAGCATTGATTCTGGAAATTCCTTAATTGGAGAATGGAGAGGATCTTGATGAACAAAGAAAGGATCAGATCAGATTTTGCAAGAAGGTTTAGAATTGATCTTTGTTAATCAGGAATGAGAAATAGCCATATGGTGAACAAAGAGAGGAGAGAGAAAGAGTATGAGAGAGAGAGAGAGAGAGAGAGAGAGAAAGAGAATGTACAAGCCAGGGGCCTGTTCCCACTGCTATGTGTCCTAGGAGGAGTGGATGTGAGTATTTGGGATTAAATAAGCTTGTTCTTGGCCCAAAACTTAAAGTACCTGTCACTGCAGCTGGCCATGATGAATTAAGTGGAACCTGTTCTAAACAGGCCACCCTGCATATTAAACTTCTCAAATACACTAACAAAGCACTTTTGGAAGTATTCTAACTAGGTCAGCAATACATTTGCCATATATCACACGAATAATTCTAATGTAATTCATAAGTATCTAGGCTTATGGAAATTGATGTTTTCTGTAAATATTGGAGTGTGAACAACTCTCACTGCCAGTCAAAACAGAATTAAATTTCAGGCTGGGCTATATCAAGGGAAATAATAGAGATTCATAGATTATAGGGTGAGAGGGGTCAAGTGCTACGTATTATCTGGCATAAACAGAAACTTCCAGACTTATAGCTTTTTTTTTCATAGAGTTATAGACAATCTGCTCTCCCTTTGAACTATGTTCCTGAAGGCACCTCAGTGAGATTTTCTGGAGTAAATGATTCTATTGCCTGCTTGAGCTTATTTGAAAGGATTCATCCTAATGCATCCTCTGAGCTTCTCTTTCAAATCACTGGCCCTCTTGACTGCCTTGATTAACTTTTCCAGACTAATATCAGTATGATATCTTCAGAAGCCTCAATAACTTTAATAAGAAATCATCCAAAAATTTTCACTGAATTGTTAACAGTGGTTAACTCAGGATAGTAACATTACACACACGTACACATATCTATTTTCCAAACTTTCTATAATTAGTATGTATTGATTTTATAATGTGTCACTCAATTATTTATTCAGCCAATATTGATTGAGTGCCTACTGTGTACTCTTCAGTCTTCTAGCTGATAGAGATACAGAGGAAATAATGATTGAAATAAATCACCAGAGCGTCATGTGGGAAGGTGTCAGTAAGAGCCATGCTAACTCCTGCCATTACATTCTACACAATACCTTCCAGAACCAAAAGAGCAGTCTGTGGCAGGAGCTCCTCTGGTCCAAAACTTGGGAAGGAAAAGGCGTAGCTGAGAGGAGAGGAGGTTCTACTCTTTAGTTAAAGTCCCGAGTTTTTATTTCAGAATCAAGTTAAAATTACTTCCTGAAGGTGAACTAATTTTCTTTTCTACGTTTCTGGAGTTTCCTGTGGAGTGAAGCATTTAGTGACCTAATTCTTGGTAAGATTTTGTAATCTAGAGGAATGAAAATTAAAAGAAGAGATGTGTGCTCAGGAAAGAAAGGAAGAAGAAGTCAAAAAGGATGGTTGATCACCACAGATTCTAGCAAGAAAAAAACAAAACAAAAAAATCTGTTAACTTGCTACTATATTGATTTTGTATCCAACTGTTTTTTGGGGAGTTGTTGACATAAAAAGTTATATGATAAAAGTATTCAAATTTACTATCCCAGATTCTCTAAATATCTAATAGGCAAGAATTAGATCTTTTAAATTTTAGATTTAGTTAAATATTTATTTGGTGTCAACCGTGTGCTCAGCAATAGACAAAATGCCTAACCTGCCCATAGAAGCTATTCAGTTGCTTAATTTTTTTTTATATGTGACAGGTAGCTAAGGCATAACATATAGATGTCAGCTGCCATTCTCATGGCTTGCCCCAGGCACCTGTCACTTCAAGAAGCTTTGAGAGGAGACCTGGATTTCCTGCCCAAGGCTTCAGAAGGAACATATGGCTCCAGGAAGGCTGTCAAAGATGATTCTCTTGCTGACCCTACCCTTGATGGACAGCTCTGTCTTTGAGCTGCCTGTCTCAATAGGAGGTTAGCCTGGTTTGTACCATAGGACCCTTCCTATGACTTATCTTGAGCTAGCCTGGTCTCTGGGAAGATGCCACCCTCCCCTCCCCCCCACACACACATTTAGTTCCAGAATTCCCTGTACATATTCAGGAAGTGGGACACATTTTGGGATCTCTGTGTATGCTTTTTTGTCAACCATAAATAGTCACTGTGGCTCATCTATCATGGATGGGCAACAGAGAGAAACTGGAGAATATGTAGGAAGACTCTTATTAGATGTATATCTCTACTTTCTTTTAATACAGCCTTTTCTTGATACACTCAACATAATGGAATTTACCATCACAGAAATTAGGTGAGCATGCAAGTATGGGTCCACCTTGAGCTCTTCTTTTTCTCTAGGTCTTTTTTCTAGCAGGACAGCTTCCTCAACTGTGGTGCAAACCTCTATTAAGCACATCATACCCACTGTGTTACAAACAAACAAACAAAGCAAGGCACTTGCTAAGGGAGTCTTCTTCTGCCTCCTCTGGCTAGTCTCCATACACAGGGAAAGCAGTCTTTTAAAAATGCAAATGAGATTGTGACAATAAACATTTTTCTTCTTTAATCTTCATTTTTAAAAAATATTTTATATATTTATTCATGAAAGAGAGAGAGAGAGAGAGAGAGAGAGAGAGAGAGGCAGAGACACAGGCAGAGGGAGAAGCAGGCTCCAAGCAGTGAGCCCGATGTTGGACTCAATCCCGGGACTCCAGGACCGCGCCCTGAGTCAAAGGCAGACACTCAACCACTGAGCCACCCGGGCATCCCTAAATCTTCATTTTCAACATTTTTAAGTGGCTTCTCATCACCCTCAGAATAAAATCTTGATTAAGACCTGGACATCCGTGAACTTTCTGGCTTTATTGTGTGCCCTCCACCTCTTGCATTCTTGGCTTTGTCCATGTAAGTTTTCTCTTAGGACACCTAAAACTGCCACTTAATTTATATTTCCTTTGTGCTTTTGCACATAAGATTCAATTTGTCTAGAGAGAACCCTTTCCCTAAGACTCACTGCCCCATCTTCTAACACATGTTAATGTCTCAGCTTACATACCATTTCCTGTCTTCAAGGCCATGCTAAGTCTTCATGGTCAACATGCCTATATATCCCAGCACATTGTCCACAAGCACCAATGATGCTAACCAGCCTTGCCCAATGTTGATCTTTCTTGCTGATTTAGATATTCAGTACAGATAAGAACACTTTCTTTATATCTACATATTTGACAAGAAATAATCATGGATTGAGTGAATTGAAAGCCTAGAGTTTTCTCTTGCTCTAGAGTCTTTATCTTTCTGGGAAAGAAAGCAAACACAAACATTTTAAATGTGTGCCATACCTGACAGGAAGAAAAACATATTATGGACCAAAAGCTTGTATTTACATTATGGATTGAACCGTGTAACTTTTAATACCATCTTTGTGGTATTTTTTGGCCCTTAAATAGGTTCATCTCCAGCTACATAACACAAGTCAGAAGGGAAGTATGGTTCAGGAAATGGAATTCTGTTTCACATATTCTCCACAAAACTTAATTCAAACTGGCCCTTGAATCTTTGACTAGGCATTAATGTCAGAAACATAAATAAATAAACACATACATATATACATACATAAATAATTGAAATTCACAGATGTCTACAAGGTACCCATGATTCTCCCCCACTTAAGACACAAGGACAACAAGAAAGTACTTCATCAGCAATTTATCAGTAAGTGTCTTGCAACTTTCCCAAATTTTCTCCATCTGAGCAATCAGGAGCATAATTGAACACAATGAGGTGTTGAAAGCTTTTTCAAAGTAATACAGAACAAGATTAACTATTCAGTTATCCTTTACAAATCTAGAATATCACTTCTCTTGTTTCATAACCTTACCTTACAGAAAATTGTTATGACTCTTTTGAACTCTTTAGTAGTTACTACCCCATCATTATTGGCTGTCATTCCACCCATTTTTCAGATGAAAAGACTAAAGTAAAGAACAATTTATTCTTCACAGGGCAGCAACAATATAAGTTATCATGATGTGAAAAATAACAGTGATCACATATTTACATCATTTTATATAAAACAGAATAACTATGACAAGTATTTTCACTGTACATATCAAAGCAACATCAGACAGTGCTACAGGAGACATAAAATCATACGAAGCAGATATAGTAATTTAAAAACATAGCAGACTGGGTTATTTATTATGGGGGAAAATATGTCCTTTATGACTCACTAGTTTCTGGGTCATTGCTGAGTGACAGTCCAGGATGGTTTGTGTATTTAGCATAATGACCCAGAGTCATCTAATCAATTTGAGTTATTTTTATATCCTTAGGTTCAGGAGTCAGAGAATTGTGTCATGCATTTTTTAAAGATTTCTAGCTTAGAATTGAGGTATAAAAGTTTATTATGGATACTTTGTGCAGTCAATAAACAACATGATTTCAGTGGTAAAATTCAGGCTGTTTTGACTCAGAAGCCCTGACAAGAGGAGCTGCTCCCCTGGGGGCCCCCAGCATCTTGCAAACACTTGTCAGATTCTACTGTAATTGGTTGTACATCTGTCTTCTCAATTAGGCTCTTAGCCCCAAAGAGGAAGAATTGAATTTTCTTCTGTATAACACACAGCACCTGGAGCATAGTAGGCAATCCATAAGTGTTTCCTAGAGGAAGGAGACCCACTTGGAATAGTCTGTGTCAGTCTGCATTGGCTGATTGGAGAGCGGCCAAGAAACTCTGAACTTCCAGATTCTTCAAATCAAGTCAGGGAGGAAAACTCAACTCTTTTTTTTAACCAAATATGGGCATGTTTATAGTTAGGTCAATATGTATGTAAGGCATTGATGATCAATCATCAGAAATTTAGATTGTTAAGAAAAATGACTCAAAACATGGAAAGGATTACAGAAAGTCTTTTCAAATTGTCCAGCTATACATTATCTCACAGCCCTGCCAAGGGATTATCCAATTCTCTTGTCTTGTATATTCCCTTTGATTTGCTATTTATTATCATTTAGAATAGTTTGCAACTTTGTAAGGATACTTGTTTCCCTGCAGAAAATGGACAGCAATGTAGATTCTAATCCTGTAGCAATGGGAATTAATTGCAAGTGATTTTTGACTAAAGATTACAGAATTACTTGTTCTTGATGAACTTTAACTTATTTTGCACATGGACTAGCAATCTTTCTCAAACTGTTTTCCTTTTAGCCACTAAAATATCTCTATATCTCAATGCTTTTGAACCAGCTTCAGTGTCCTGGTGATTTCATCAGCAGTAAACTAAATAATCTTTGACATGTGCTTACTTTATATTTGCATATAGTTTATTATTTTAGCTTTTTCAAAATTACACTTTGACAAAGTAAGATCCATATCTAGTTTGTATAACCCATGTTTTAAAGGTACTAAAAAACACAGAAATAAGCATCCAGATCCCCCCACATTACATTTTGTATTATATTTCATTTTTAAAAAGATTTTATTTATTTATTCATTGAAAGAGGCAGAGACATAGGCAGAGGGAGAGGAGCCCAGTGTGGGATTCGATACCAGGACCCCAAGATCATGATCTGAGCAAAAGGCAGATGCTCAACCACTGAGCCACCAAAGTGCTCCTGTATTATATTTAATTAAAAAAATTTTTTTTCAGGAAGAGAGAGTGTGAGTGGAGGTGGGGAGGGGCAAACAGAGATGGGGAGAGAGAATCTTAAGCAGGCTCCACATTTGGCGCAGAGCTAAACATGGGGTTTGATCTTACAACCCTGAGATCCTGACTTGAGCTGAAGTTAAGAGTCAGATGCTTAATTGACTGAACCACCCAGGCACCCCTACATTTAATTTTTTAAATATTGATGTGAGAAACCAAATGTGTGTGTGTGTGCACGCGTGTGTGTATGTGCAGGTGCTAATCGTAGATTACAGGTTGGATTTTGCATGCAATTATTTTTTTAAGGAAAAACAAGATGGCACAAGTGAAGAAAATAGATTTTGACAATGAGCACACCAGTGGGAAAGTGATACATTTGTCAATATGGAGTGCAGGAAACAAAAATACCAGCAGGCCAGGAAATATGCCAGTAAGGGAGTCTGGGCAAAGGGGAGGTGTTGGGTGGGAAACTGACAATGTTGAAGCATTCTATTCCAAAGATCCTTGGAAAATAAAAATTAAAATAAAAATAACAACAGCATGGTTACATAGGGAGTTTTTAAAAGATTTTATCTATTTATTCATGAGAGACACAGAGAGAGAGAGAGAGAGAGAGAGAGGGGCAGAGACACAGGCAGAGGGAGAAGCAGGCTCCATGTAGGGAGCTCGATGCGGGACTTGATCCCAGGACTCCAGGATTGTGTGCTGGGCTGAAGGCCAGCACCAAAGCGCTGATCCACCCAGGGATTCCCACATAGGTATTTTTTAATGAAATATTTGGTTCAAACTCCATTTTAAAATAGGTTATTGAGGGGAAATTCAGGGACTGATGTTAAAACAGCAATGCCAGTTAAAGCATGGCATATTTTTTATTCAATGCATATGTAAATATATGGTATGTGAGATATATATGATATACATGTATACACATATGTGTTATATGTATGTATATATACCTACATATACGTACATATATATATGTATGGGGTTTCTACTATTTGCCAAACTTTACAAAGCACATGACAGATATTTTTTTAAATGTAGGTCATGGACTTTTTTCTCAGTAATGTGAAATTTATTGGGAATATAAGGCAT
Source organism: Vulpes lagopus (assembly GCF_018345385.1). NCBI lineage: Eukaryota > Metazoa > Chordata > Mammalia > Carnivora > Canidae > Vulpes > Vulpes lagopus. The sequence continues at coordinate 116,632,439 of NC_054828.1, forward strand.
AGAAATGCAAAACAGTGGAAGTGGGAGGAGAAATTAGATACGGATATCAGAGGTTGTGGGGAAAGCAGACTATAAGAACAGCTTCTTCTTGAGTAGCAAATAGTTATGATCATTTCTAAACCCTTCTTGATATTTGTCTTCAATCTTCAGCTTAGGGAAATTCTTATGAACAGATAAAATAACTGAGTAAGTTAATATCATTTTATTAGGAAATGGAACCCTTTCAAGTGAATATAGGCATCATCGACCTGGACTTTGCATGAGGCCCTCGATCATGCGTCCACAGCACTTGGCTCAGATATGGCTGTGGGCAGTGTCTACTCCTCTGTACATCTCAGGGAGAAGCCAGGGAACGTGTCCTCGGGCAGGTCTAGTCTTCATTTCTCCTTTCAGTTCTCTGAGCGGATAAAGGGGAGGTAGATCTGTAAATCTCCGAATTTGTTACATTTCCCTTTATTGCACAGATACCCTTAGAACAAAATTTGGTTAGGGAGGGGGTTATGGAAAAAAAAAAAAGAATCTCCTCCAGCCTCATTGTTGGGAATATTTAAAATGCTCTATAATTTTTCCAGCTATATATTGCTCTAGTATTTATCCATATGTGAGCATGCTTCTACAGAATTTTATCTGTAGTATTGCAATAGTTATTTTTCCTGTTCATTTAATGTTCTTTCATAAATATTCTCCTTGTAATTATATGTTCATAATTATTTTATATTGCTGCATAAGATTTAGACTTGTATACTTCACTTAGATGTTTATCTAGTTGTAGGCATTTATTTAAATATTAGTTTTCTATTTTAAATAATTCTGCCTTAAATATGTTTGTGAATGTCTCCATGTTTTCATCATATGAATGATTATAAACTCTAAATCCTAAAATAAATATTTTTAATATATTAACTACTCTAAAATCAGGGTATGTTTTACAATCTATATGTATTTAACATGGTTATTAAATATTATTAACAAGCTGTATTAAATTCATGGCATGTCCGAGATTCACTATTAGTTTGGAATCTAGAAGTTTAAGTATTTCCTTAGTGTAAATTACTAAATTGGTGATAATAAACATATAGGAGGATATGAATGTGATAAAAATAAATTGTAAGATCTAAGATAGAATACAAAAAAAAGAAAGTTTTGAAATGCTCAGTATTATATACATGAAACACATTTTATGAAAATAAAATATCAATGAATTACAAAATATTTAAGTATTAAGTTTATAGAAGTTGTAAATGCCATTGCACTTACAACAGAAATGCAAAAATAGATATTAAGAATGAAAATAGAAACTAAAGTAGGGAGAAACTATCATAAGTAATTGTATAAAATATATTTTTAAAGATTTCACATTTAGCTAGGTAAGTCAAGAACAAATATCAGGAAATTACAAATAATATTCAGAAATAGAAAAAAAAGACAAATACTAAGAGGTATAGAAGATTATATATGTATCTACAGAATCTTAAAGGAATCATTCAGAAAATCTAAGTCAAATGCAGATTTCTAGAAAAAACATGTTAATAAAGGTTACCAAGAAAACACATAGAACATAAAGGATGCATTAAAAAAACCTAAACAGACTGATATCCATATGAAGTTTTGAAAAGGTAGTCAAAGAATCATTTCTAGTTAAAATTGAAGGGTTCAGATATGTTTCTAGATAAATTATGTTAAATATCTAAATAATTTTTATATTCTTTATAAGCAATTTGTGACATTGAGAAGAAATCTATGTATGTATTTATCTATCTATGTATTTAATGTCATTTTTAAAATATCATTTTGAAAAAGGTGCCTGGGTAGCTCAGTCAGTTCAGCTCCAACTTGATTCTGGCTCAGATTGTGATCTTGAGGTCATGAGACTGGCCTGCATTGGGCTATTTGCTCAGTGGGGAGTCTGCCTGGGAATTCTCTCTCTCCCTCTCCCTATGTTCTTTCCACTCTCTTTCAGAAATAAATAAGTCTTTAAAAAATAAAATGTCATTTTAAGAAAATGAAAAGTAAGCATGTGCTAAAAACTATAAGTCAATTCATTTAGGAATGCCAATGCAAATTCCAAATAAAATAAATATTAGTAGTTCAACCTATACATAAACTTAAAATACATGGCTTCTCGATTCAGTAAATTATTTGAGCATTTGCTACATGTGAATTACTGTCCTAACACTCCTAAAAATGGCATAAATGAAGTAGATGCATAATAGACAAGGTCTTTAGAGAACTAACACTCCCTAGGGAGAAATAGACAGTAGCCAAATAAATGTTTACCAGTTACTTAGAGATTTTTGACCTATGCTGTAGAGTAACTATAAACAAAGATGAGATAGAAAGTAGTTGAGGACATCACTTCAAATAAATTGGTAGTAGGTGCATGTGTAAGTAGATGGCATTTGTCCTCAAGAGAGTTTCATTTTAGAATAAAATTATTTGATAAAAGTCAACATTCATTTCTTGTAAAAGTGTTAGCAAAATTGAAGTCAGTGGACAGTTCCTTGACTCTCTCTCATCCTCTTCCTCCCTTCTTTCACCACCCCCCAAAAACAATATTTTCCCCCACCTAATAAAATAAATAAGTAATCCCATTAAACCAAGAGGAAGACAATGGGCTCGTTATTACCAGTATTATTTAAATTTGTTCCGGTAATGCTAAAAAATGTAATTAGATAAAACCACAATGTAAGATATACAAATGCTGCTAAAGAGGTAAAGTTGTCATATTTGTATATTGCATATTATATGGTTATTTATAAAGAGACTGGAAGAAAATGAGCTTAAAAAGATTAGATATAATAAGGTAATATAGCAAAGCAGGTGAAAACAAAAAATCAATTTAAAAGAACCAATAGCTTACCAATGTATATTGTATGATAAAATCTAATTACATAGTATAACAAGGGAAAAAAATCCCTTCACAGTAAAAGTAAAATAAAAACCAACCTTTTAGGGATATATTTATCAAAAATAAATAGGTTTTTATATAAAATGAATTCTAAAGAGTCTTCTGAGGACATAAAAGAATTAAAGGAACCACAAACATTGTAGAACATCAATAAAGAATAAAGATAGTCATTTTAAAAAATACATAAATAAATTCATTGTGATTCATTCAAAGTATCAACCATCTATTTCTTAATATAATGATATGGAAAGTTCATCTTGAAGAATGAAAGTGCATAACAAAAAAATTTTAAATATATAATAAAACTTACCATGACTTTGTAATACATTTTGATACCTTGCAGCATTAATTTTCCCACCTCCCACTTCCCATTTTACATCCTTTCCAGATTTGTCCTGGCTAGCCTCACTGGCTGCTTCTTATTCTAGATGAACATCAGTATCAGGTTGTTGGTACTAAACCAGAGATACTTACATCACTGAGCAGAAATGAGCACCGATTCACCCTCTGTAGCAATTGACTATACGTTATACTTTGTATTTCAGGTAAGTGAACAACAATGTTAACTTAATTCATGCTATAGGGATAACTGGCTAAATTTTTGAAACCTAAAAAGTGAATTAACATTTATCATCATAACAAAATATTGAAAATACATAAAATGCTTATATGTAAAGAAGAAAACTCTACAAGTGCTTGAAAAAAGTGTAAGTGCATTACTCTTAAAATATATATATTTTTAATGCTGAAGACCTTTCTAAACATAATATGTTACCCAGAAATTACAAAAGAAGGATTAAAATGCTTCATTGTCTTAAACCTATCAGAGTGGTCAGAAATATCCTAACTGTGGTTAAAAGACCAATGGTAAATTGATAACAACCATTTGTAATTTATGACAGAAAATGGCTAATTTTCTTCACACAAATTAGTCCAACGAATGCATGGACAAAGTACTTAAAGAAATCCATGTGACAAGCAAAGAGACAAAAACACATAACTTCAGTTTTCATTAAAGAAATGAAAATGAAATGAAATATTCATTTTACCTATCATAGTGCCCTGTCCTCTTCCTGCTTTTGAAGAAAGTCTGACAAGAGCATTTGTATGCCAAGAGAGAGCAAACAAGGAATAACACATGGGGCTGGTGTGTTTCTGTGCAGAAAGGGTTAATATAACCCACCTGAGACCGATGTTCTTAGAAAGGTCTGCCTGCAAAGAAGGCAGCTGGGGACTTCAATTTCCACAGTTTTTCCACTTTTTCCTAATTGGTAAGAATGATAACTGTGCCTAGACTGTTTATACAATATTATGGTTTCTGCCGAACACTTCCTTTCCTTCTGGAATTTTGATAAATGCCAGATAGAAGATGCCTACATGGGGCCCCAGGGTGGCTCAGTTGGTGAAGGGTCTGCCCTTGACTCAGGTCATGACACCAGGATCCTGGAATGGAGTCCAGCATTGGGCAGAGTGGGAGACTGCTTCTTCCTCTTTCTGTCTCCTCCCCTGCTCATGTTCTGTCTCTGTCTAAATCTTAAAAGATTTAGACTATTTTATTTTATCTAAATAAAATCTTAAAAGAAAAAAAAAGGTGTTACAGGAAGAGCCTCCCCTGGAAACCTCCAGCACTGCAACCCTAATGGACTGGAGAGAGAAATCACACACATGTTGTGGCCTTTTCATTGTTGGAGGGAGAGGGCTCTGTGTGGCTCCTTGTGAGATGGAGAGTGTCTAAGAAGACTACACGTGGGCTCCTCCAGACTCTGCTGCCTGTTTTACCTTTGTGATCTAGCTGTGTGCCCTTACTGTGTCGCTGTGATAAACCCCAGCCATGATATGCTGAGTCCTGTGAGTCCTTTCAGTGACTCTCTGAACTAGCTCCTCAGTTTCCCATTTGTGCCTCCTTGATGGAAAATGTTTGGCAAGTACTGTCAAATATGCATAATCTTTGTCTCAACAATTCCATTCAAAATACACTTTTATAGTTGAAAACCACGGGAAGATATGATGGGGCAAATTCCAAACTTAATTCCAGTATAAGAGAATGTTGCATTAAATACGGTAATCCTAGGCAGCCCTGGTGGCTCAGCGGTTTAGCGCCGCCTGCAGCCCAGGGCCTGATCCTGGAGACCCGGGATAGAGTCCCGCGTTGGGCTCCCTGCGTGGAGCCTGCTTCTCCCTCTGCCTGTCTCTGCCTTTCTATCTCTCTGTCTCTGTGTGTCTCAAATAAATAAATAAATAAATAAATAAATAAATAAATAAATAAATAGATAGATAAATAAATAAATAAATAAATAAATAAATAAATAAGGTAATCCTGGAAGTGTAATTGCTAGGTGAATGTATAACCCTGTAACCATGGCTCTTGAAACATAGTGCTAGATTTGTTTTCCAGAAGGGTTGCATCATAATGCATACAGATGCTACGTTTATTACCATGTTAGCTTATCACAACCTGTACTTCATTGGTTTCCATCATACATGTATTGTTCCTTTATTTTTTTATTTTTATTTTATTTATTTATTTATTTATGATAGTCACAGAGAGAGAGAGAGGCAGAAACACAGGCGGAGGGAGAAGCAGGCTCCATGCACCGGGAGCCTGATGTGGGATTCGATCCCGGGTCTCCAGGATCGCGCCCTGGGCCAAAGGCAGGCGCCAAACCGCTGCGCCACCCAGGGATCCCCTGTATTGTTCTTTTAATAAAAATGTAAAATTCTTTATTTAAATGGATGTTTCTTTTCTGAGTTGAATATTGTTTTATTTGTTGTATTTTGTTTTTTCTGAGTTTCCTAATTCTGTCCATGGTTCTAAAAGTGTTAAAATGGGGATCCCTGGGTGGCTCAGCGGTTTGGCGCCTGCCTTTGGCCCAGGGCGCGATCCTGGAGTCCCGGGATGGAGTCCCGCGTCAGGCTCCCTGCATGGAGCCTGCTTCTCCCTCCTCCTGTGTCTCTGCCTCTCTCTCTCTCTCTCTCTCTCTCTCTCTCTCTCATAAAATAAATAAATAAATAAATCTTTAACAAAATAAAAATAAAAGTGTTAAAATTCATTTCAAATTATAAAGACAAATATTTGAGTACTACATCAGTATTTTCCTTACTGATTTCAATTATCATTGAAAAATTTAAAATCAGCAATTTGACGATATAAAAATTATGACACTAATGTGTTTGTATATAATTCTCATTAGTTTAGAGATAATTTCTGTTATTTACTTTTTGCTTTAAAATATCGAAGTATGGGATCCCTGGGTGGTGCAGCGGTTTGGCGCCTGCCTTTGGCCCAGGGCGCGATCCTGGAGACCCGGGATCGAGTCCCACGTCGGGCTCCCGGTGCATGGAGCCTGCTTCTCCCTCTGCCTGTGTCTCTGCCTCTCTCTCTATCTCTGTGACTATCATAAATAAATAAAAATTAAAAAAAAATTAAAATATCGAAGTATACTCTAATTTGATATACTACGTATAATTTTCCTATCCATAGGTCTTTGGATGACTTATCATAAATTTAAGTATTATATAGTCTATAATCTTTCTGAAAATTTATTAGGAGGTGTATGTATATATGTGTGTGTATATAAAGAGAGGGAGAGGTAAATATGTAATAAACATGTGATATATAAATACATAATATATATTATGTATAATATATTATGTATTCTATATTTTTCTTCTGCACTCTTAATTACTATTGCTTAATGATTTATTAACTTAAATTTTATTTATGTAAAACAGTCTGTGCATATTGTGGACTAATTAAAAAAATAAAGACAAGGAAAAGCCATTAAGTATCATCCTTAATCTAACAATTGACAGTTAATCATTAGTCACACTTTGTGCATAGCTTCTAGAATGTTTCCTATGCTAATATGTACTCATACCGTGTATAATGATTTTTATCCTGTTGTTCATTGGTTTGTTTCTGCTTGATAATCTACCATGACCTTATTTTCATGTTATTATTTTTCTATTACCTAACCTTTAATTACTAAATAGATTTCCATAAAAAGATCTGGCATGACTATTTAACCACTTCCATGTTTTAGGAAATATATGTTATTTTCAATTTTTTATCAAGTGTGAGCAGATGACTATTATTGTAAATTAATATTTTCACACATGCTTAATCACTTCCTTAGGATAAATTCCTAGTTGCAAAATTATTGGATCAAATGTTATGATTATTATAATAATCTTTGATACATATCATAATATGGCCTCCCAGAAAGATTTTACCCTTTCACAATCTCACCAGAAAGGTATGTGGGGCAAGATACATGTTTGTTTACATATTTTCCAGTATTAGATATTAATCTAATCCTTTAGAGGAAAGTGTCTTCTCATTAATTAACATATTTATTTTATATGAACTTTCCATAAGTGTATTGGCTATTTGTACTTTTCACCTTTAAAGTTTTGGGGTTGGTTATTCTTTTTCTTTTTTAGATAGTTCTGAAGTTAGCTTAATTTTCTTTGAGATGCAAGTACATGAATCAGTAAGGAGTAAAATAGACCCCTACCTGGCTGATGAAATAATGGAATTAAACCTCTATTTCTCTATTGCTTGTGTATGGTAGAAAAGTGACAAAATTAGGTTTATCTTTAATTTTGTGATGCTTGTTTTTATTTCAGCCTCCACTGTGTATGTGAGGTGTGTATGTGTTTCAGTTGTGTTTTCTGTGTAATTGATCCTGATACCATTTACTAAATGTTATATTAGTTCACTGGAGACAGTTTAAAATTGTTTTCCATTTGAGCTCAGACTGAAAGAAAAGAAAATCCATTCATTTATTTGTTGCTGACTTTGTTTATTTGATCTTCACTCTAGCTTTCTGATCTTTCAATGAGCCAATAAAAACATGTTTCTTCAAAAAAAGAACTTTTTATTAGTCAGCTTAAATTTAGTTATTGTGCAGTGAGACACAACCCCAAAGTCTCAGTAGCTTTCACATAGTAAAGGTTTATTTCTCACCCATGCTGAAAAATATTGTGGATTAGCTGCTGCTCTATTCCATGTTACCTTTACTAAGGGTTCAAGCTGTCAGAACAACCTCTAAGACATCACCAGTCTCCTTCCAGATGGAAAAAAGTGCATGGCAAGTCATGCATTGGATTTTAAAGCTTCTTCCTGGAGGTGAAACACATTATTCAATTCACAGTTCATTGGGCAAAGAAGTTATATGGCCAGACCTGATGTTAAAGGAGCCAGAAAATATAATTCTCCTCCCAGAAAGATAACAGCCAAATATTTTGAACAAAAATGCTATCACCTTATCTGTTCAAGTTGTTTGCTAATATTTGGCTCTAGAATTATAAAGCTATGCCAGTGTAAAGCCCCTTGTGCATCAATTAGCTCAAGAAATTGTACCCCAGTGCAGCCCTGAGTGATTTAAAGCAAGGGCCTGCAAACTTTTCCATAAAGAGCCAGATAGTAATTTTTTTTTTCTGGGCCATACAGTCTGTTGCAATACGTGGAACTTCTCAAGTCTGCTAATATAGCCAGGAAAGTGCCATAGTTATTGCAGAAACAAATATGTATGTCTGTGATTTAATAAAACTTTATTCAAAAATAGGCTATGTATGGGCTGGATTCGTCTGGATGGTCATTATTTGCCAATCCCTTAGATAAACCAGTTCTTACCTGGTTAGTGTAGAAATTCAGAACATCTTGTTGGAATCTGGAGTTTTATCTATTCTTACTAAAAGAAGTTCTACTAACAGATAGAAACTGTGAAATTTTGTTTATGATAGGTCCTGCTCCAGTCTAAGGCAGGCCATATTTATTTTAATAGCTGTTGATTCTGTGAAAAATATTCCAAAATAGAGACATAATTTGAAACATCATTTTCAATACACTTGCTTTCTTTAAAAAGGCTTAAAAAAGAAAGCTCTATGAAATTTGCTCAGCTAATAGGGACATGCAAAAAACCGGGAAATATTGTAAGGGACATGGATTAAGAAAAGGATGAGAAATTCTGATTTAATTGTTATAACAGAAATAAAGAGAATAGTTTATTCAAAAGGGTAGGCACATCACCGTCTTCTTGGAAATGGCATATTACTATTTAGTATCTAAATAGATACAACATAGATATAATCAAAATCTAGCCACACAGTGTGTGTGTGTGTATGTGTGTGTGTATATATATATGTATACACATATATGAAACTATAGTCACAAAAATAATGAGATCACAAAATATAGCCAAGGATGGTGATGTCTATGTCTTTTAAACCTTCAGAGGAGTTATTATAGATAAACATAAAAATAGAACTATCTAATATAGTTGACAAATTAAAACATCATTCTATTGGTTTGAGACTTGCTGAAAATATTTAACAAAATTATATTGCTCAATTTTGTTTGTAGAATAGGTATGAAGTTTTCAAATTTCTTTCCCCAAAAATGCAGGCTTAAATACAAAGAAATGTTAATTGATGCATTGAACTTTTGAAGCAACTATTTAACATTTTCAATAAAAAGAAGCCTACCTCTCATCCCAGGTGGTAGCTTTACTAAGGACATACATTATAATTATGCTTCTGTGTTCACTTTCTCCTAATAACAGAGACCGGGGAAGCCTGCTTTCTACATCTGGATTTCAAGTCATCATTCAGACAAAGCTTCATTAAATCCCACCAAACACTAAAGGTCACTGCGGTTTCATATGTTTGTGTTATAGCAACCAAATGTTGCAAAAACTCTATCAGCAGCCAGCAAAATTCCAAAATACCGGAAAATGGCAAGAGTAAGATGAGGACATAGGTGATAAGTTCATCTGTTCAACAAATAGAAACATAGATGAATAGAATATAGTTCTTTTCCTCAAGGAAATCATTCTACGTAGAAGAGTAAAACTAAATTGACAATTAGAATATTTCATGTAAATGCAAAGTTGATTTCCATTAAAGAGCTGGCCCGGAAAATCTTTTTCCTATTTCAAATATATAGAAATGTCATTTAAAATATAACAACTGCAAATGTAAATATTTTGCGGAGTTTAAGATACAAACAAGGAAAAAAAAGGCTCCAAATACAGAGGGAATTCAAAATTGGAACAGTGAATGGAACCTGAAGCCCAGGGCACACAGGCCTTACTGGCTGGGGCTTGGGACTCTGCTAGCCATTGGCAGAGCAAGACACCATGTTGAGGATTAGAAATGAGTTATTGGGTAAAACCAGGATTCATAAAGTCTGACCTATTCATAAAATGGAAACTATTTAAATTATTAATAACCCAGGAAAATAGCACAAAAACTTTCAGCCTGCCTGAGGGCATGTACAGAAACAATGATCTGAAAATAATTATAAACTCAGGTCTTTTCATCTTTTATGAAGTCTGAACTCATACTCTATAATCTACACCTCCAGCTAATCAAAGGAAAATACTTATTAGAAGCACATATTTCTGAAGAGATATTCTCACAATCCAGGAAAAAGAGAACTTCTACTGAATGTGGCTTCTTGTGAGATGAACTTATTCTAAAAATTACAAACTATGTATGAGAGTCAGCAAGCATATCAAATATAAAAAAAAAACTGGAGATAATAAACTAACTTAAAGAATTTAAGTGGATTTTGAAATTTTCATACAAAGTAAAATAATACTGTAAGAACAAACTATGATAAAGGTAAAGACAAGTTGAAAAGCAACTAAATAGTCTAAAAAACAAAACACACGATTGTTAAAATAAAAAAAAAAAATCCCTCTTTGGATCAGATGATAAGTAGATTGGATATAGTTAAAGAGTGACTATATTAATTGGAAGACAGAATGTAGGAAGTTGTCTGGGATAATGTATAATAGACCCTCATAATATAGAGGAAAAATAATTAACCAAGCCAAACTTTACTTAAGAATGAGGGTGAAATGAGGGAATTTCCTAGCAAAGGTTGAGGGAATTTCCTTCTGGCAGATTGATAATAACTACTAAGGATATGTTTCAACAAGAAGGATATTGAAGCCAAAAGAAAGGAGTAAGATAAAAGAAACAGCAATTGTGGATCAATTTAAATAAGCATTGAGTGTAAATAAGAGGACTGACTCAGTTGGAGAGTGAAGAAACTAGTAGATCTGAAATACTGAACAAAAATAGGAAAAGTCAAAAAAAATAGGAAAAGTGAGACTTAGGGAAGATTGTTCTGAAAGAATTCCAATGTTCTTATACACAAATTCTTAATATTTATGTTAAATGTTGAGTGCTACTAAAACAAAACACAGAATATGTACATCTTTCCAACAGATAGAGGAAACAAAATATACAAAAACAAAACAAAACCAAACAAAACAAAACAAAACAGGGTATTATACTGGGTGGGATAAACCAGACTGAAAAAAACAAATACTACTTGATTTCACTCATATGTAGAATCTTAAAAAAGACAAAAACAAAGAATCAAACAAAAGGCAAAATCAGGCCTATAAATACAGAGAACAAACTGATGGTGGTCAGAGGGGAGAGTGGGTGGATGGGCAAAATGGGTGGAGAGGAGTGGAAGGTACAGCCTTCCAGTTGTTGAATGAATAAGGCAGAGGAATAAACGGCACCGCATAGGAAATATAGTCAACGATATTGTAATAGCATTGTATGGTGACAGATGGTGACTACACTGTGGTGAACACAGCATAATGCATAAACCTGTTGAATCACTATGTTGTACACCTGAGACTAACGTAACAGTGTGCATCAACTATACTCCAGTTAAAACCAAAACAGCAATAACAAAAACAACAAAAAACCCCAAACACTTGGTCAATCCAATTAAGGGCAGAAAATAAGAAAAACACAATGAACAGTTAAAGGAAGACATACAATAAGATGATATAAATCATGTACCTAATGTACAATAGAATGTGATTATATTAAACTCGTCTATTTCATTGTGATGTAAGGAATTGGAAAAATAGAATAAATTCAGCCATGTGCTAGTCAAAAGAGCTATGCACAGAGCAAAAATAATTTTGAAAGACTATTATAAAGCAATGAAAATGAGAATGTGTAGTATTAGATTAGTTCAAATGTTACATTACTGTTACATTACTGTTTGAAATAAATTTTTTTCATGAAGTGTGTTTCAGTGGGGCATTTGATAAACATTTATATATATTTTGTTTTGATTTTTTAATTATATTCTCCACTATGTTTTTCTAACCAATTATTTCTTGTACACATGAATATAATTACTTTTATGTATTTATTTTGTAATCATTTATATTCCTAAACCTTGTTAATCATCTAATCTATACAGAATTGTACATTAGCTTCTTTTTTCCAAGTGATGGAAAAAAGATAATTTTGTCATATTTCAATGGCTAGACTTCCAGAGAAATACTAAATTACATGGTGAAGGCTGGTATATGTGTTTTGCCCCCGATTTCAATTGGAATTCTTCTAATATTTCAGTATTAGATATACTATTATTTGTTAGTAAGATATAGTAAGATATTTGTTAGTAAGATATTTTTTTATCATATTAAGGCAGATTCTTTATTTCTTAGTTTATATAGTTTTTTGTTAGGTGAATAATTTTATTATAGTTCATCATAACTAATAATATGGTCAGATAAGTTTTCTTTTTTTCCCTACTGATAAGAATATTAACAGTTTCTTGTTATCAACCATTCCTGCATTTTTAGGATGAACCCTAATTGGTTATAAAGTGTATTTTTTTGTTAGAGTGATTATTTGGGTGGTATTTCATTTGGAATTATTGGATCTATTTTTTTTAAAGATTTGTTTATTTATTTATTCATGAGAGACAGAGAGAGAGAGAGAGAGAGGCAGAGACACAGGCAGAGGGAGAAGTAGGCTCCATGCAGGGAGCCCCACATGGGACTCGATCCGGGTCTCCAGGATCAGGCCCTGGGCTGAAGGTGGCCCTAAACCACTGAGCCACCAGGGCTGCCCTGGATCTATGTTTTTAAGTGAGATTATTCTGCAGTTTTCTTGAAAATTGTATTTTATTTTGAAAAAATCCTTTAACATTTCTAAATTCAATAAAGAAGGAGCTGAGTTTGTTTTATTTCTCTTTCCCTTAATATGTAACATTTATGCTTAGCACAGTGCTGGGCACATAGCAGAAAATCAATAAATATTTGTTAAATAAATAAGGCAAACTGACTTTTATCAGCAGTCTTCTACTGAAACTAAGCTTTTTAAAAATATTTTATTCTCTTCAGGCTTTCCTTTCCCAGGTTCTTCACTAGCAAGGTAATTGTCAAAGATCTCTTGTCCTGAAGAAAATCACATTAGGGCATCTGGGTGGCTCAGTGGTTGAGTGTCTGCCTTTGGCTCCAGTCGTGATCCTGGGGTCCTGGGATCAAGTCCTACATCGGGCTCCTTGCAGGGACCTGCATCTCTTTTCTGCCTATATCTCTGCCTCTCTTGCTGTCTCTCATGAATAAATAAATAAAATCTTTTAAAAAAAGGAAAATCACACTAAATTCTTTATAACTCATTTAAAAGTCTAAGGAAAGAGTCTTCTTTGACTATTTTTAAAAATAATAATTGAGGAGAAGTTTATCTGTTTAATAATTCCTAGTTATGCTTGCGGGCTTTTGGAGATGGGAGGAATGAAATCTCTAATATTTTGAAGAGTAAAATTTTATTTCAAGATGTTCCCTTGTTTCTCAGAAGCACTTTGATAGTAACTGTCTTAATTCTCTGCAAATGGCAATAACCTCTAAGTATTCTATTGGATCATAGGGAATAACAAGAAATAAATTGATCCCCTTTTGCAGGCAGTTTAATTCTTGGTTCCCTGGCCTGTCTAGCTGGAGTACTGGGGGACAGGGAGGGTGCTTTAAGACAGTCTGATGAACATGCACTTCTGGATCATACTTAATAAAATCTTAGTCTGAATTGTTTGTGTGGAGCTACTGGAATTATTTGTCAGCACCTTGGCCAGCGATTATTCTAGGCCAATAAGAGCAAGGCCTGGATTCGCTCTCTTACATTTCATGTGGCATTCATTGTTCCTTTTCTCTCTTTATCCTCCTCATAGGGCTACCACTTTCTCTGACTCTTGCAGATGCTTTTGCCATTATGTGAAAATTTTTGAACCAGAAAATAGAAGTTACTGAATCTCTCTAAATTCAGCTTCTCCGATTATAAGCTGCAAGAGAAAATCCCTAACTCAGTAGGTTGCTATAGGAGTGTGAGTGTTCAGTCTTATGAAGAATGCCGTATGGTTGCTAGCATACAGTAGGGTCTAAAAAGAGATAAATGGCTGTTAGTTTCCACCAGTGTCTCCTGGTTATATAATGCTTTAAATATGGTTTCTCTTTTATTCTTTAATTATTTGTAATATGTAATACAAAATCCCAATATTATCTGTTGGGAAAGGCAGTCTTGTGTGTGCTGTCTTTCATCCCCATTCAGCTGAATAAGAATGAGCCTGGGGCCTGAAACACTCCTTTGCCAAGAGATAAAGAGCCCCCACAGCCTTGTGCTGAGCTTATCACCTTGTGGGGGGCTATTTTTCCCTGTTTCAAACTCAATGTGCGCTCCTTAATTCTGTTTAGTGTGTGTGTCATTAAGCACTTGACCAACCCCATTACTGTATCTGAGGTACAAGAGGGTAGCATGCAAGCCAACAGCCCTGTGTTGGCTTCCAGGACTGACTGCTGGCCATGGGGTCCAGCACCCCCTATTAAAACTGATCTTCCCTGTCTCTTCTCCATGTGAGCAAAGCATTGTTCTATTCATTGCTTGACTGCACTGTGCTTTCCTTGATGACTCCAATACCAAGATGCAGTGGGCAGAAGTGTATATTCCTTGTGGTCTTGGCAGTAAGCAACAGATGCCATTTGCTGAATAGTTTTATAACAATTCCAGAGAATTGCTATAGAGGTAGAATAAAATATGAAAGTCTCCTTATTAATTCTTACTTTTTCTCCTGTATCTTACCCAGAGATAACTGTCGTTAAAGACTTAATGTCTTAATGACTTAATATTCACTTATTAATGACTTAATAACACTAGTCATTTTTAATGATTTTAATGTGTATATGTATATATGCACATGTATGGTATCATCAGATAATCACATATCATAATTTTTGTGACTTTTCTTAATAATATAATCTTAAAGATCTTGCTGTTCTTTCTTTAGAATGCTCATAGAATACCGCGGTATGGCTATATTATAATAATATAATTATTATAATTTTTTCTCTATCCTTTGAGGAGTGTTTGAATTTTACCCTTTTAATTCTGAAAAATATAGCCAAATTTTCTTCCAAAAACAATTAAATAAATTTACACTTTTCCCATTGATGTACGTAAATATCTGCTTTGTGAATGAGCAAATAATTTATTTCACTTAGCATAATCCCCTGCAGATTCATCCATGTCACAAAGAACAGGATTTCCTTCTTTTTTGAATTTATATTTTACTTTTACATTTACAATAACACTCCTTTGCTTACATGTTCTTTATCCATTCATCCGTCAAAGAACATTTAGGTTGTTTCCCAAATTGGCTATTGTGAATAATGTTGCAAGGAACATGGGTGTGCAGATATCTCTTTAAGATACTAATTTCAATTTCTTAAAATACATATCCAGGAGTGGGATTGCTGGATCATATGGTGGTTCGATTTTTAATTTTGAGGCACTGCCATACTGTTTTCCATAATGGCTTTGCCATTTTACATTCCCATTGATAGTGTATGAGTTTCCTTTTCTGCAAATCCTTGCCAACATTTGTCTTTTTGATAATAGTCATCCTAACAGATTTGCATTTGAAAAGGATGCTCTTCTGTAGGTTGGGGAATCTAGAGGTATAAGAATGAAAACATAAAGATCAAGTTTTTGTTTTCCTCAAAGAGATGACCAGTTCTCTCAAAACGATATTAAATAATCTTTTTCTCACAAAGTTGAGGAGGTAAAATGTAATAGATCTGAAGCTGATTCTATTGATACTCCTCTTCATTTCTTTTTGTATGTTGGACTATTCTAGTTACCATATGGTTTGAATTGGGCCAAGTTTTACCTCATTATTCTTCTCTTTACACTTCTTTACTGTTGTGCATTTTCTTCCTTATCAATTGTAGAATCAGCATGAAAACATACATTTTCAAAATGTATTGAGATTTATTTATAGATGAATATGGAAGAAATATTACATATTTGTAATATTGAGTCTTTCTAAGGAGGGCACTTTAGGTCTTTTAAAAATGTCTGTATCACTGTAAGCAGAAATCTAGTACACTTCTTGTTAATGTGTTCTTAGGAATTTAATGGCTTTTGGAACATTTGTGAGTGGATTTTTTAAAGTACATTTTTGGGGTGTCTGGGTGGCTCAGTCAGCTAAGCTTCTGATTTCAGCTCAGGTCATGATCTCAGGGTTCCGGGATCCAGCCCTGCATAGTGTGGTGACAGGCTTTCTGCTCAGTGGAGAGTCTGCTTGTCTCTCTCCTTCTCCCTCTGCCCCTCCTCCCACTCATGCTGTCTCTCTCTCAAACAAATACAATTTTTAAAAAAATATTTATTCATGAAAAACAGAGAGAGAGAGAGGCAGAGACACAGGCAGAGAGAGAAGCAGGCTCCATGCAGGGAGCCCGATGTGGGACTCGGTCCTGGGACTCCAGGATCACGCCGTGGGCCAAAGGCAGGCACTCAACTGCTGAGCCACCTAGGTGTCCCTAAAGTCTTTAACATGAAAATTACATTTTAAAAATTTTTACCAGGTTAATTGTGTGTTTTATAAAAATGTTTATCTTGTATTCAGATGCTTAATTCTGTTGTACTACCTTTAATAGTTTATTGGTCAATTCTTTATAATTTTCTTTAGAATTTTCTAGGTAAATACTTGTGTTACTTTCAATGAGTGACTACTTTGAATATTACTTTCCAATATTTCTAGCTCCCATTTTATTTTATTTTAACATATTTGTTAGGACCCTCAATAAAATGTTAAAAAAATGTTAAAAAGAAAGTTGGCATTGAACATCTTCAAGATGCTTTCATCACTAATATAGTGAGACACATGTTTTATCATCAAAGGCATTTTTAACCCATCATTTAGGGACTACTTACCAATTATTTCGTTTAATCTTCATAACAACCTAATATTACTGTAATCTTAGCACACCACTTTTTGTACGAGGAGACTGAGCAACTTGCCTGGGGTACATAATAGAAAATTGAATACATAACTTAGAAGACTAACTTTAGAGTGTATGCACTTGGAAAATCTTTTCAGGTTAAGAAAGTTTTCTTCTCTTAGTGTACCGAGGGTTTTATCAAGTATGAATGTTGAGTTTTATCAGCACTCTACTGAGATAATCATATAGTTGTTCACCTTTAATCTTTTAATATACTGAATTACATTAATAGATTTCCTGATGGTAATCCATTCATGCATTGCATTCCTGGGGTATACCCTAGCTGGTAATGACACACTGGTGTATTTGATTTGCTAATATTTTATCTATGATATTTCATCTAAATTTATAAGTGGAATTGACATTTTTATTTCATTTTACTAGCCAAGATAAATATTAGGATTAGGATAGGCTTTTAAAATGAAATAGAGGGATCCCTGGGTGGCGCAGCGGTTTGGCGCCTGCCTTTGGCCCGGGGCGCGATCCTGGAGACCCGGGATCGAATCCCACGTCGGGCTCCCGGTGCATGGAGCCTGCTTCTCCCTCTGCCTATGTCTCTGCTTCTCTCTCTCTCACTGTGTGCCTATCATAAATAAATAAAATTAAAAAAAAAAAATTAAAAAAAAAAATAAAATAAAATGAAATAGAAAGATTTCCATGTTTTCTAATAACAAAATAGTAATATTAATCATCAAAAAATGTAGCTAAAATTTTTGATAATATTTTAAAGCTTTCCACATATAACCTCACTGAATTCTTACAATAAGCCCTATGTCATAATAATATAATTATCCACTTACTAAGAGATAACAACAGCTAGAATGTTGAGTAACTTGAGAAGGGCCACACAATTATGGCACAGTCATGATTACAACAACTGAATTTTTATGTCTGCAATGTCTTTATTTCTATGACATGCTTTCAAAAGGTAGTTTAGCTGATTAAAGAATTTAAACTTGATAGTTTCTCCCTCGGCACTTTGAGGATATTATTCCTCTAGGTAGTAGCATCTACTATGCTGATGCTAAGTCAAACTCCTGGCAATCTGACTGTTGGACTTTGAAGATCTGTTTTCTCTCTCTTGAAGTTACTAACTGTTTCTGCTTATAAAGTGACTTTTTCTTATCGTTTTTACAATAGGCCGATGAGTGTGGACTGGGGTGGGTACTTGGGTGTTTTAATCAAAGGATTTGGTATTCAATATTTTAATTTATTCATTTAATAAATATATATTGGACACTTCTTGTGTTCCAGATACTGTTCTAGGTGTGGCATATAAGCTAGTGAATAAATAAGAGAGAAAATCCTACCCTTACAGAGATTATTGTCTAATCTGAAGAGTTAGGCAAAGGATAAAATAAATAAGTAAATAAAAGAGCATGTTGTACAGTCATAGTTCTATGGGGGAAAATAAAACAGAAAGGGAGATGTGGAAATTCAGGTTTGGGACTAGAAATTTTAATAGACATGATCTTCACTGGGAAGGTGGTGTTTGAGAGAGTGAACAATGTGTATGTGATATA
Organism: Vulpes lagopus; assembly: GCF_018345385.1. Lineage (NCBI taxonomy): Eukaryota > Metazoa > Chordata > Mammalia > Carnivora > Canidae > Vulpes > Vulpes lagopus. Next base: position 116,650,978 of record NC_054828.1, read on the forward strand.
AGGAAGACACCATAGTTGCAGAGAAGTCAACAAGTGGGATAGAGATAAGAGATGCAATAAGAGAGTTATCATAGGTCTAATGGTATAGAACTTTCTAGGCCATTTAAAAAGAGCTCAATTTTAATCTGTGTGAGATGGTCAACCACCAGTGCTTTTAGCAGAAGAGTTTCCCAACTGGATTTGTGTTTTCACAGGATCATTCTGACTACTCTATTGTAAATAGATTATAAAAAGGCAAGGGCAGAAAGATGGATGCCTGAAAAACCAGTCATCAAGTTATTGTATTATTTTTAAGATTATAAGAGCATAGAACAGGTGGTAGTAGTGGAGGTTATAAGAAGTAGTACTATTCTGTACATATTTTGAGAGTAGAGCCAAGTGAATTTGTAGGTGAATTAGAAGTGGGTTAAAAGAAGAAAGGAGAAATCAAGGAAAATTTTTTGTCTTAATCACAGGAATGATTGAGATACCATAAGTGGTCTAGAAAAGACTGGGAGAAGCAAGATTGAGGGGAAATAATAAGAAACCAGTCTGGGATCTATTACATTTGAGATAGTTATTAGAACTCCATAATGAGTAGGCAGTTGGAAATCTGAGTCTGTGGTTTTAAAGAGAAGTCTGATCTGAAATACAATTTTTAGACTGTCCAATTTACACATGGTATTTAAAGACAAGCAGTTGAAAAATCTCCAAAAGAGAAACTGGATGTAAACAGAGAAGAGATTAGAAGGAAGGGATTTTTTAAAACTCAAAAAAACAAAGATTGAGACCTGCAGCACTCCAACACAAACAGTGAAAAGCTTATTAGTTTCTTTCAGCAAAGGAACCTGAAAATGGTGAATCAATAAGGTAGGAGGAAAATCAGAAGTGTGTGATGTCTGAGAAATTAATTGAAAACATTTCAGAAGCATAGTGCAAATGGTACTAATATGTCAAACTTACAGTGGAGTTTTAGGGAAGGTCTAGTTCAAGTTGGTTTAAGAGAGAATCAGAAGGACAGGACAGGGAGACAGTAAAATAGACATATAGACAGTGGTTTCAAGGACTTTTGCTTTAAAATAAAGAAGAAATATACACTGCCAGCTGGAGGTAGAATTGAAGACAGCAGTGGGTATTTTTTTATGAGAGGAGAAATGAAAAGAGCAATTTCATATGTTGATAGAAATAATTCAGTAAATAGGGGGAGGCTGATAATACAAAGAAGGTAGGAAAAGTTGCTGCTGTGATGTCCTTGATTACATCTCGAGGGGCTGAGAGCAGATACACAAGAGAAAGGCTTGATCTCAGCTAGGCATAGGGAGTTCATCTGTAGTTGCAGGAAATAACGCAGCATACCTGGCTGCAGATGTTGGTAACTGCATATGTGGCAACTTGTGAAAGTTATCTTTTAATTGCTTCAGGTTGTCAATGAAGTAGGGAATAAGGTCTTTAAGGAAAATCAAGGATAGTGGCGGAGGTATTATAGGGCTGACAAAAAAAGAATATGACTGAAGTAGCCTTTTAGGAGATTGGAAGAGTCAAAGCACTAGGGAGATATATTATGATTAATATATATAAAGAGCTCTTATAGATGAACAAGAAACGGATGAACATGCCAATAAACCTTGAGAGAGAAGGTACATCCATAATTCATACACACGTACATACAGATACATATGGCTAATTATCATTAACCTCAATCGTAGTGTAGGAAAGGAAAAACTAACACATTGGCTGGTATCACTGGAGGGACATTCTTTCTAGAGAGAAATTTGTTTTTTTGTTTTTTAATTTCAAGTTGTTATTTAAATTCTAGTTAGTTAACATATACAGTAAAATTGGTTTCAGCAGTAGGATTTAGTGATTCATCACTTACAAAGAACACCCAGTGCTCATCACAAGTACCCTCCTTAATGCCCATCCCCCATTTAATCCATCCCCTCCCCACCTCCCTCCAGCAACCCTCAGGTTGTTCTCTATAGTTAAGAGAGCAATTTGTAAAAGAAATCATTTGTTTCAACAATATGCTTATCCTTTCACTTGCCTTAAGGAATTTTTCCTCCAACGAAATAATTGATTATGCTTGAAACTTATTTAATCCTATATTGTTTATCTCTACTATTTCTGAACATTCGTGGGGGAAAGTAAATGTTGAAAGAAGGAAAGCAGATAGGTAAATTGCTGTGCAAGGCAATTCAATTATATTCAACTAGTAAAATGTCATTAATTGTAGATGAATATTTAATTAAAAAGTTTATGAGACACATAAATGAATTCATGATGCTAATTATGGTAGTGTCTTCTTTTGAAATTGTGATGCATATATTTCTATTATGAAAACATGAGATTGGCTCTATGTGATTTTGTTTTTTGTTTTGTTTTGTTTTGTTTTCGTATATGATTTAGGTATTGGCTTGTCTTTATTTGTTATTTTAATTCCATGGAAGTTTTTCTTGATTTTTTTTTTTGTTGTTGTTGTTGTTTTTAATGATAATTTGTAAATTGGTGATTCCACTGTCATCTTTCTGGGAAGCTCAATTCAATGATTGTTTCTGCTACATCTGTGGCCTGATCTGACTTTCATTTTAAAAAGATTATTCAAGTACCACAAGTGATATGGTTTAGATAAAGAGAAATTGGGCACATGGAGAACACTTAGAGCCCTCTGTAGGAATCCCTGAGGGAGGTAATGAGGATCAGGGATGTGAGCAGTGGGAACAGAGAATAGGGAAAAGCATAGTGGTTCTAGATGGGCTGTATGAAGGAAAAGCCCATGACATTCACATGGAAAACCACAGACCAAGGTGAACATTCAGAGAAATCTACAAATGTGGCATAAGCATGAAGCAGAACCAATTTCTTCCCTACTAAAAACACCAATCTCTGCTTATACCTCAGCTTTACTATTACAATTTAAAATTATAGGATTATTTTTGTCTTCAGTTACTCCGTCTGTGTTTAATTATACACCACTGTGATGATAGGAAAATAGCAGCTATTTTGAGGACACTGTACCTTTTCAGGCTCTGTATCCCCTCTCCATGTGATACTGGAGTTAAAAAGAAGAAAATGAAACAGAAGAGGCGCAGGTGGTTGTGTTTATGGGCTTCAGGGAGATATGATTACCTCACTCGGCTGATTGCTACCTGAAGGAAGTCAGATTACAATTAAGACTGTCAGGTAAAGCACACAATTAAAGTTCATTGCAAATGCTGTCGACAAACTGGTATTAGCTGGGAAATGCACTCTGGCAAACAGATGTACCTTGGAAAATAGAAAGGGAATGTTTCCTTCTAGAACAAATCTACTTTATCAAATCTGACAACTTTCACTTGAGCTCTGGGTCCTGCGCTAAAAGGAGCTTCTCATTTGATTTAAGCAATTGGCACCTAACATGCAGGTTGAAAATGAGTTGACTCATTAACTTATTTTGCTTAGTAGGAAAGGTAAAGGTGAGAGAAAACATCCTTACTTTGCTACATTTTGCTTTTTGCTCTCCAGATTTGCTTAAAATCTAGAAATATTGCATTCTACTATGTTTATTAAGAGGTGAGGTTGTGGTTCTAGAATTGGAATATTCTTATCACAAAATGTTGGAGAAAATCATACCTATCTGTTTTTAAAAATTGGCTTTTAGTCATTCTAATGATGTGGCTATACCTGGCCCATGCATTATCAATCTCTTTAAGTATCTACTTGCATTTATATGACACTAATAAGAAAGAGTTCCTATAGACAAATAGCAATTCTGCTATTTGACTTTACCCCATAAGTAACTATATATATCATCTCCTCTTAATAAAGTGGAGTATTCCCTCAGCTTGCACACATCACAGACATTACTGCTAATGGAAGTTATGCATGGAGACTGAGTCGAAACTACCGCCCCTACTCTCAAGCTTCCACTCTGTGATTTCCTATAGAAATGGTATTTTTCATCTAGTCAGTAATGGGGCAGTTGCTCTGGGGAATGGCCATGACAGAGAAATTCAAATCTAGGGGAAAGGGTTTGCTTTTCTCCATAATACTAGGAACCATGGTCTAGATCAAACCTCTTTCTGTGAGAAGCTGCTTCTGACCACCATGAGAATCTCAGGAAAACACCCAAATTAGAAATGTAGAAAGTAAAGAAACACATAGTATTCTGGTTTAGGATGAGAAGAGTTTTATGGTATAACCACTGTCTTCTCTTTCTCATGGCACATGGCTCCCTTGGGAAAATTAACCTCTCCAAGACCTGGTAGTAAGCCCTCAAGGAATGAGGGTGTTCATCCTCCTTTCCTCAGAATCTTTGGGGTCCTGAGTGCACAGCCATTGGTCCCATGCTCAGTCTTTCTAGAAGACCCCTTCACTACTAACATAAGCTGTAGTGTCTATGGAACAGCCAGTACAAGGCCTGAGTCATGTCTAGCTCTGCTATTGGCCACTAGAGGCAGTAACCCAGTGTGTTTGTTCTGTGGAATTCAGAAGGTGCATTGACCTACTATATTCCTTCTAAAACATGTTTTGTTTTGTTTTTTTAAACTGCAGGGTTTTTTTTTAAGATTTATTTATTTATTTATTTATTTATTTATTTATTTATTTATGATAGACATAGAGAGAGAGAGGCAGAGACACAGGAGGAGGAAGAAGCAGGCTCCATGCCAGGAGCCCGATGTGGGACTCGATCCCGGGACTCCAGGATCACCCCCTAGGCCAAAGGCAGGCGCTAAACTGCTGAGCCACCCAGGGATCCCTAAAACATGTTTTTAATTGGAGTAACCATTACTTACAATAAGGTCTGAAAAATGCACGAAGCTTAAGTGAACAACCTGATATATTTTGGTCTATTTCTACATACCTGTCCATTCCTGTAAGCACCATCAGCTCATTTTAACAAACTTTATTTCCACTTCTTTTAGTAAAATATCCAAGAATACCTCAGCTTCTACTTCCTTCAGCATATAAAAACATTATATTCCTACCTGCTCTCTTTTGAGGTGCTTTGGAATTATTGTTGCCCTCAGATGTGCCCCACTTTTAGACTTCTGCTACCTGACAGGGAAGTTTGGCTATGGAAATGTAAAAAAAAAAAAAAAAAAAAAAAAGCCACACCAAAAAACCAAAACTTTTCCTAATCACCAAGCATTTATGTAGCAGTAGTAAAGACATTGTGATACACTCCAAAACATGAGGGATAATACCTGCTTGTAATGTGTTCATGGTAGTCAAGGCAAGGGAAAATACAATGACACTAACACTGAACCTGTGCCTGTTCTGGACCAAAGGTTATGCTGGGTGGTTTACAGAGGTCTAACCTTTAACCTTGCAAGTATTTTCTGCAGAAAACCACACTTAATACTCTCCTGCATCTCCATCATTTTCTTACTCTTCTAAACCCCTTTGTAGTGACTATCTTGCCACAGAACTATTCTTTGTAGGTATTGCCTTGTCCCTAGCCCTTATTTCTCTCTCTCTCTCTCTCTCTCTTGTTTACACTCTCCCTTCATCTCTCTCTTTCTTCCAGTCTCTCTCTCCCCTCCCCCTCTCTCTGGCCCTTCTTTCAGCCTTGCATTCCTCTTTGACATTCATGAGCTTCCTTTTTTGTTTTCTTATCTTCTTTTCATCTCTATCCTCTCCACTGCACTCTGATATCTCAGATTGATAAAAATCCATCTGTGATGGATTCCTGAGAACACTAGTCCTCAATCTTGAATGTCTGGCCAGCTCATAAAGTGTTTTCTTCAGTCATCTCCCACTGGTACAGGGAGACTCAGGTTCCAAAACTAACAGTTCTTTCGTGGAAAGGAGCATATGTTGCTTTACAAATTTGGCCACTGGTCCTAGCTGAGTCATTTCCCACCCTTTTTAAATGCCTGATTTCTCCACTTGATTCCAGTTTCTCTCTCTCTATCTCTCTCTCAATGGTTGTAGGCATCCTTCACATTCTGAGCCAATATCCACATTAATTTTTCCTATTATGTTAATTATCATAATTCCTTAACATCCTGTTCAAAGCAATTCAAAACAATGAAGTAACATCTTACTTGAATGGAATTACTAATGTTTCTCAGGAGCTCTTTCATTTCATTCTCATTCTACACTGTAATCTAGGCAAGGTGGACATTTATTATTTTCATATTTCAGAATATTGAGGAAAGGGACACAAGAGAACTAAATAACATGCTGTGGGTCACTTAGCCCAGCCTGCAATGATATCTATGCTGGTTTTGCATCTTCTCTCTCCTCTACTACAATATAAACCTCAGAAGACACAGGAATATATCTCTGTAGTCCACTTTTTTATTCTCAATGCTTATCTCATGCCAAGCCCTAAGAAAGTAATAGTGGCTTGTAGATTTGAACCTGGAGCTCCAGTCTAAAATTGTGCCATCGTGGGCAGCTGGCATGCTGATACTGCTCATCTTTGAGATTTCAGTTTCTATTTCCCTTCATCTGAATTTGTCCCTTATGACCTGTAAGCCTTTTGTTGATGTGCAGCTTTTCCATGTTGTAGCTGTCTCCAGTAATACTCCTAGAGTTATTGATACTTTACCTGTTTTGCTGCTAGGTCCCTTAGACATACTATCTCTTAAATATCCAGGTTTTCTTCAGCTAATCTTCATAAGCCTGGGGAAACCAGTACTCTATAGCCTGAATATGGCCACATGGTAGAGACTCTTTCACCTTATGCTCAGTAGTATGGTTACTGGGGTGAAGAGACTTGGGAGACTATCCCTAGGGTCCTTTCTGATTCCTTTTATTCCTGGTTCTTCTGCTATATCTCTGTTCCTAGTCTCTGAGACCCCATGTGTCTTAATTCTCCAGGGCTGTCATTCCCTTAACCCATATTCAATATACACGAAAACAATAATGGAAACAATGGCCCCCAAGAAATAACAATTCTTATTTTTTTATTATGTTTTCAAATTATGATGTGACTATGCGAATAAATTGTCCTGAATAAGTTCTTTTCTGAAAGCGTTTTTAAATGAATCATATTGCTCTCTTTCTTTCTTCCTCCAGCCTCACTTGGGATTAATCAAATCAATCATCACCATATTAAATTCATCCATAATGTCAGTAGAGTTTTATCATGTTCCAAAATTTCCGACGTCTGCAATTATCAGGCACCTAAGAAACAAATCAGCCCTTTGAAGAGCCCCATTTTTGTATGATGTTCAGCTAACGAATAGGACAAGTACCTTTGGCTTTAGGATAAAAGTCAGGCTTCCCACCAGAGTAGACTTGACTGAGCATTGCATACAACTTCAGTTAAACTCTAACTTGCAATATGATGGTAAAATGAGATTCAGTTAGAGTGAATTTTTTGAAGAACAATCATTTTGAAAGAGCAAAACACCTGTACTGATGTTTTAGAGCTGGAAGTCCCTCCGCCCCTCCCCTACAGGCATACATGCTCTGGACTCCTGGAGATGATTGTCAATGGTTTTATTAGTGCTGTTGTATCATGGACTTGCCAACTCAACCAAGCACTAGACTTAGTGCTATGAAAACGAGGAATTCAAAATTTTAAGGATACGTGTTTTACTTAAAAAATAAATAGGTGGAGAAGGAGAAAATTATGGAATCCAGGTTCAGTTTGAGGTTAGCTCTAGGTTGGGGGTCTCTGATAAGTCCATTCATGTGCTGAATATCTCACCCCTGGTTTTACCAGTGCTTTGGATTCAGGCAGACATCCATGTGAATCTTGGTTCTTCTGGTTGTTGGCTGTGTAAACTTGTTTGTGTTTCTCATTCTTTCTGAACCTCTGTTTTCTTGTCCATGAAATAGGGATAGGAATACCTCCCTTGTGGTCCTGCTCAGAGGATTAATTGGAATAATGTATATATGACACTTTACACACTGCCTTCAATGAATAAAACATAGCAAATACATTGGTTATTATTATTATTTTTTGTTCTTGTTGGTACTATTACAACCTTTATTGCTTTATTCATTCAACAAATATTTGTTGTTCCAGGCACCTTGTGAAATGCTATGAATAGAGACACAAATAATAACCAATCAGTGCCCTTCATGAGCTCATGCTCTGGTAGGAAACACAGGTAAGGAAATCCTGCAATTGTAGTTCAGTAACCTAAGTGTGACGATGGGGGGAAAATAGAAACTGGAACTTCTGTGTCCCCACAACATTGCACTTGCTGCAGGGAGGAAGTTTTCCCTCTATTTAGCACCATGCCAGGAACACAGAGGTTTGCTTTCACTTGCACCTGCTGGCCCAAGCTGTACTTGAACCGCAACAGTGGGGGCTAGCAATGCAACCCACACACATTGTTTGCTGGGCACAGGGTCAGGTTTTCCTCTCAGAATCCATATTTTCTCTCTGTGCTTACTTCTTAACCAGTTGTGAAGAAGCACCAGTCCCCTGGGAAACTTTTATCAATATGCTGGTGGTGTCCATCTCTAAAACGAGGAGAAACTGGAAACCCAAAAGATCTTCTAACAATGTGTCTCCAGTTCTTTTATCTCTATAGTTATATCTGAGGCTAACCATAGCTCTCTTAAGAAACTGAGACTCAGAGGAGAAAGTTATTTGCCCTAGATGAGACAGCTAGTTTGGGCAGAGCCAAGACTTGGACCTAGGCCTCCTAACTCCTGGTATACAGCTCCTTCTATCTGCCAAATCTGTCTGAGCAGTGTGACAGAGCAGCACTGTAGGGGAGGAATCACGAAAATCAGTGTCATAGCAACTCTTAATAACAGCATCTAAGTATTACCAAGTGCCTATTTTGTATCAGGTACTGTTCAGAGATTTTGTATAGTGCTAATTTATTTGGGTCTTATAACAACACTAAGACCTAGATCCTTGTATTCATATTTTATAAATAGAGTAATAGAGCTATTAAGTAGTTGTCCAAGATCACATGCTAGTAGCCGGCAGGGAAAGGCTTTGAGCAGCCTGTCTGACTCTCTGAATGCCTCTCTGTACTGTTCTCCCTTGGTACTATTTTCTAAATGACCACCGCCAGCTCAAACTTGTGTTAGGCACACCAGGGTCAAAGGCATCATGTGACTCCTGGTCACAGGGTTTAATCATCACCTTCATAGTGGAAAGTATTACTGACAAAATCAGAGCAGAGTCCCATTAGACCTTGAACTGCAAGAGCTGGTCTTTAAAAATATCAGCCTTTTTGTTAAAAATAAGGAAATAGGTTGGAAGCCTTGATTAGTAAGCTGACTAGACCCTGATTGTTTTCATTCTTTTAAGCATTTACTCAGTTTATACTTGAAAGTATTTTATGGGGCAGCCCCGGTGGCCCAGTGGTTTAGTGCTGCCTTTGGCACAGGGCATGATCCTGGAGACCCAGGATCGAGTCCCACCTCAGGCTCCCGGCATGGAGCCCGCTTTTCCCTCTGCCTATGTCTCTGCCTCTGTGTCTCTCATGAATAAATACATAAAACCTTTAGGGAAAAAAAAGTATCTTATGAGGCAGGCACTGTCCAATGCACTGGGAGAGAGTTGGAGGGGACCAGACATACCCTGGCACAGTGAGTAAAGAAATAGCACTATAGAGTCTTGCCTTTCCGAAATGCAGGGAATCCTGATATCTATGTTTGCCCTCACTTATTTTTTTTTCTTCCTGAAATGTACACCTTCCTCTTCTGGCAAACTCCAATTTGTCCTTCAAGACCAAAACAAAATATTACCTTGTCATTTCAGCTTTCCCTACATTTATGGGGAAATTATTCACTGTTGTCTCTGTGTTCCCAAACCACTTTCTATATGCAAATCTTATAGCACCTGTTGCATTGTATTTTAGTGATGAATTTGTGACCCCTTCCCAAATCCCAGCTGAAATCTTATGTTGTCATCATCATATTTCTAATACCCAGAATGGAGCTTGAATCATAATGGGGTTTTAGTGAATGCTTATATTCTGTGTATTAGTCCTATCATTTCTTTGATTCTTACCATTCTCATTATTCTTTTTTTTTTTTTTTTTTTGTCTCCTGGGTCCTGACTGTAGATACCTTGCTGTATCTTGCTCCTTGTATTTCCTTACTAAAGTGTGAGTGCAATGCTAGGAAGATGGAAGTTAGCATCTAAGTGCCAAGAGGTGAGTGAGGGATGATATGTATATTTTCAAGTTTAATTTTTCAGACTCTTGGGTCTTTAGAAGGTGGAAGTACTAGTATGCCTCCAGCTTATTCAAAGCTTGTGTCAACAAAGATCCCAATGGGGGTCCAATACTGCAGAGAGGATTCTGACATCCAGTCTTAGAAACCATGTGTCTGGCCTCATTTGTGTATACCCAGATAGTTCTGTGTCCTTGGAAGTCTTTTGACACTTCTCTGGTTGCACTATCTCTAGGTGAGCCATTCTTGAATTATCCAGGGTTTGGTAAGGATACAGCGTATATTCATTCTTTTATATTCTATGAAAACAATTTCCTGAGTATCTCCTAAGTGCCTGGCACTATCCTACACATCTGTAATGCATGAGTGAACAAAAGCAATAAAAAATTGCCAACCACATAGAGTTTACATAGTGAGGGGACATACACTAAATAATACATGGAATAAATAAATGTATTTTATAAGATGTTAGAAAAAGGATCAGGGTAAAGAGGAAGGAAAGAGTTCAGGGATAACTAGCAAGGTGAGGAAATAACGATTTTAATTCTAACGGTTAAGGTAGGTCTTCTTGTGAAGATAACATTTAAGCCAAGACTTGACGGAGGTGAGGGGTTTAGCCCATGGACATTTTTGGGGAAAGAATATCAGAACAGAAGAAACTGCCAGTGAAAAGGTAATTCATTCATTCTTTCTTTCTTTCTTTCTTTCTTTCTTTCTTTCTTTCTTTTCCTTCTCTTTCTTTCTAATGGTGTAACAGATTTTTATAATTGTGTGCCTGCCCCTATGTCTCCCTCTGAGATTTCTCCAACATTTTGAAATATAAGTTAAATTAACAGGTTTTAAATGGTAGAGTCTGTCATGATTGATAGTAAAACCCCACAAGGATGAATACTACTGCCACAAATGAGGCTTAGTCCATTTGATGGTTACAGATTTGAACACATCAGAAGTCAGAAATTGTCACAGTTATTAACACATTCCAGCCTTAGGGAAAGAGGTTTCCATGCAGAGATCTGTTCAGGCTTGCCTCCTTCCAACTGCCTTGGGTAAAAGCCCTTTGGACCCCAGATATGTAAGGGAACAGGGAGGTCAAAGGGCAGGTGGTGGGTCCCTGAGCCTGATTTATTCCTTTTACTACCCATGAGGTAGCCTGATCTTATTCTGGAGTCAGTTTTACAGTAAGAGGCAATACTGCCAGGGTTTCCCAAGAGGATTCAGTCACCCTCATGTTGTACATTGTTGTGTCTGTGTCTACTCTGCTTGCCATGTCTCTGAGTCCTGGCCTATGGTATGAGGGTGAGTGGGAGAAAAGGAGCTGCAGTTACAGCAATGAGCAAATACAATCTCTGTTCAGAGTGAGTTAACAAAATACTATGGAAATAAGAATCAGTCATGTAAAGGTAGTCAACAACTGAAACTCCAAATGAAGATTCTATAAGTCACTGATATAAGAGCTCACAAAAGAAAGAAATCTTCATGGATCTAAGGCATCAAAGAGGGCATCCTGGGAGAGGTGAGGACCTGAATAACACGTGGAGAGTAAGGGGCTGTTGAAGGAAGATACTTCCAGGCTAGATTCAGTGACTGGCAGTGTAGGAACCTGCATGAGAATTAGAGGTTGGCAATGGAAGAAGCTATGAGATCATTTAAAAGCTCCCAAAGTGCCTAATAAGTCTCCTGGTCCCACTCTGCATCTGCTATGCAATAATTGTTGTAATAAGAATCATTAGCAACAAAAACTGAGGTGCAGTCTGGTAACAGAGATTGGAATTTGTCTTTAGAGCACCTGGTTAAATCCTGGAACCATCAATTCAATACCAGCTAACAGGACCAGGGATTCAGTTTTCTTACTTATAAAATTAGGACTACTCACAGAATTTTCAGTCAGTTGGAACAATTGTTGTGGATTCCTTATAAAGTATTAATGAGGTACATATGCCTGCTCCTAAATTAGCACTATCTTGATTATGTCACATGGGTTGTTGCCTTCCAGAAACTTCTAATTTAACCTTGAGATAGCTGATAATTTGATAAAGCAAATAGACAACAACAAAAATGTAAGTGAGGTCAAGTATTAAGCTAGAATGAGATCAGATTGAATTGACGAAATCTTACTTGCAAAGCATGGTAGGGCCTTTTTCTCTGGTACAGTTTCTAAACAGTTTTTGTGTTCTCCACAAGAGTACTTCAAGCTATCCTTCTGGTTTACTTGGAAGTCTGCTGCAGGAAAATAGATGTCTGTGGCTCACCTCTGCATGTCCTTTAGAAAGAAGGGAATAGTTAAGAGTTCCCATATAGTTAATAGTCTAAATAAGGACATTTTTTAGAGTGAAAAATATTGGAACTGGAATTATCCTAGGAAAACTGGGTTATTTGGTCACCCAGAGTACAGTTCCTTTGCTTTGATGAGTATAGTAATCTCAGGGGCTCTGAAATGCACCCCAGAATTACAGAGCATTGTGTTTATAGAATTGTTGCCACAGATCATAACTACCATTATTCTGGCTCTGATGAGGTCATCTCTGGGGAGAGACAGGAATGCATGTGGCATATTCAAGGTTAGGGCTATAATCAATATCTCTCTACTGATTCTGCATGAACAGGCAAATATCCAAGGATTTCTAAGATAATACTCTGGAAGATTTATATTTTCAGTCTCTACTACATTTAGTTGCCAATCCTGTGTGTATATTGTGCTATGTAAAGACTTTCTGCTTTGTTGGCATCTAAACTGCCTTTGAATCTTGTGGGTTGCCACTTTCTTAATTTACCTCTCCATCCTGTTCATAGAATCAATGAGTGAGGTAAAAAAGGAAGGTGGATCTGTATCCATTTTAAAAGCAGAGAAGCTGGGGTTTCAAGTTCACACAAAGGTTCAGATTCTTGTTAGCAGTCATGACTTCCAAATATTATCTCTCCCTCGAAGATTCCCTTGTCCAAGGATTGACTTGTTTTTTTGTGTGGACCTATTATACATTGGGTATGCCTTCCTTTTGGTAGTTAATGTTTGTTACTGTGAATTCTTCTAGATAATTAACCTCTAGAAAGCAGAGACTTTCTGTAAATTAGCTCATATTAAATCATTCTGCATACTCCTGTTTTCTGTATTTGTTTAATGAGAGTGTCTCAACAAGCATTGTGCCTGGAATTACTTTAGTCTCATGGCTGGTGATAATACTCCAGGTTCTGAGGTCCCTTTGGAGATAAAGAACATCAAGAACCTGGTGCAAAACAGTAGATGTAGATTTAGATAGGAAGAGTTCCAAATGCTGATGCTGCTGAATCAATAATTAGCTGAAACCCGTAAGAATGGATAGATGTGTAGCTTCTTCTCTCATAATGCCAATAAAAACCTCTGGCATGCAGGAAGCACTTAATCAGCTCTGCTCAATTAATTAATGGATACATTCTATAGTAAGAGAAGAGAACTGAAGTGTCGTGGACTTTCAAGCCATCTCCACTGTATCCACTTATTGAGGTCAATTCTCTCCTCACTGGAAGACACTCTGATGAGGCAAGATGATGACCTGTCAGGGATGATGGGAGAAGGTGAAACCAGATGACAAATGAGGCTCCCTTGGGATGAGAAAATGTATGATTTAGGTACTATTTTTATTTTTTAAATTTCTGGCTTTTAAAACTTTGTCTTATGAAGACAACTAAAGTATCTTGACTCAGAGACATTTACCTGAAGGTTTTTCATTTTCAGTAACTTCCTAATTCATGTCATTGCTTATATTATGCTGTCAAACCTGGACTGTAATCACTGAATAATGATGGTGGAGATAGATAGAGGAACATTGTTGGTGGAGGAAAGATGGATCTAAACTTTTTTTCTTCTGAGAAGTCTTTATCTTCCTCAACACTACCTTTTTGGGGTTAGTGGGAGGGGTATAATATTTTGATATTGCCAATCGTCTGTTCTAGATCGTTTGTCTGTTAGTGACAAATATAGAACAACCATCATAAATTAACAAAATTTGGTATGCCAGATAAGAGGTAAGATACATGATTTATCCCTTTCTATTTTACCCTTGTTAAAACTATTGTGACTAATCTCAAAGTCTGAGGGCTAGTTTTCTTCAAAGGCCCAAAACTAGCACAGTTGCTGAATGAGGGAGAAAAGAGAGAATCATGATGTAATACCCTACCATTCAAAACATTCTGCTTTCAGGAGCCTAGAACTGAGATGGGAGAGATGAAGTGTTTGACACTTCTCTCCAAGTTTACTCACATCATATGACTGCTATTATTGTTATTGTAATCATGTGCCAACATGATCCAGTGTTTTTTTTTTTTTTTTCCTGCTCTACACTAGATAGTCATTGGACCCGAAGCTTCTGCCTCATTCTTTAAAACTGAAGATCATATCAAAATGTACAAAATCACAGGTATGTGAGGAGAAATATCTAAAGGCAATGTCTCTTATAAAATAATCATTTTCATAAACCTAACTTAATCATATCTGTAAAAGACTAGAACCCTGGATTCCTATTATAAATGCCAAATTATAAACATGTCATTGATTTAGAGTAGAGGCCGCAATGGAGATCCTGGAAGCAGCCTAAGAGCACCAGATAGTTGGTAGGGGTTTGGAGAAGGAAAGAAGGGCAGGTAGTAGCACAGAAGGTGTTTCTTTTTATCTCGGCCAAGTCTCTGTCATTTCCCCACCCAGGGTTTCACCACCACTTATAAAAGATTCTTTCCCCTTCAGGGAAGGGCAGAGACCATCAGGGAAGGGCAGAGATTTGTGGAGTTAGTAGCCACTTAGATAATAACTTCTTCATCATTTTTTTTAAAGATTTTATTCATTTATTTGAGAAAGAAAAAAAGGGAGAGCACAGAGGGAGAGTGAGAGAAGCAGACTCCCCACTGAGCAGAGCCAGACATAGGGCTTGATCCCAGTACCCTGAGATCATAACCTGAGCCAAAGGCAGATGCTTAACCAAGTGAGCCACACAGGCACCCTGGATTAAAACTTCTTCTCTTCAGCTAAGTCAGTATTCATTCTTCCAACCTCTGCAAAAATGCAGAAAGTTTTACACCTGGTTGCATTCTCTTTTATTCACTTTGTCTTCCTAAGATAATACAGTTTTTTAAATGTCTGTTGTAACTTTAATGGACTCACAGAGAGAAAGGAGATAAACAATGGTAAAATGAAAGTTATTATTTGGGCCTTCTTATTTTTAATATATCCTGCTTAGTGTTGAGGTAAAGATGAACAAGTTAAAGCGTTTATCATGGTGTTAGTGCATAAGAGATACTCTAATGATATCACCATCATTATTATTATCCTCCTTACTTGTATAGCCCTTCTATCATATATTCAATGTGTCTCTGATTTTTGCTCTGCCCTGTGGCCTCATACCTTTGTGCCCTGACATTATAGGCAGTTCATCTATTGGATCATAATACTTAGTTGTAAAGCCTAGCTTACCCTTGGAATTTATGTCTTGGCTTTTCCCTTTTTAAAACAATGACACCAGACAAGTCGTCTCCCTAATCATTGACAATTCTCCCAGGTTCCTAGAACCCATACCTGGAACCAGTGCACTGATTCCAACTGGCTTGGGAGTAAATGTCTTTTCCAAAGAAGCTAGCAATCCAGCATAAAGAAAGATAAGAACAAATAAGTTGCAATAAATCATACAATGCAAACTCTACAAGAAAAGCATGCACACATTATAGTGAAAATCCAAAGAAGGTAGCAATTAACTGCATGGAAAACTTAACCTAGAGAAGATTATTTCTTGAATTGCAAGTGTCTTCCCCCAAGATTATTCTTTGTCTTTCACCCCACGGTCTAATCTTTTTCTAAAGTCTCTCTCTTTTTTTTTTTTTTTTTTTTTTTACTTACTGCCTACTTCTCCCCATTAACACTGTCCTTATCCCAGGCCTGACCTTCATCACATTCCTAGAGCATGATACTCTTTGCCAAATGGGACTGCTTATAACTATTGTCTCCTAGTCTAACATACCCTACATATTGCTATCAAGTTAAGCAACCTTCAATACTATTTAGATCATGATACCCTATGATTGGAAAGGTAGAATTTGTCCTGATTCCATTACCATGAAAGAGACTTCTAGTATGTTTCTAATATCTTCCTAACCTGAATGCTCTCATTTGCTACTAAATGTTCATTCCTGTATTCATTTATTAATTCATTTGTTAAATCAGTTAGCAGTCAACATATATTTAATAGTTGCCTTCTACTCATGAAACCAGTGCCATACCCAAATTTAGGCATTCAAGTTCATGCTGCTCCTTCCTTCCTTCCTCTTTCCCTTCTCTCCCTCCCTCTCTTTCTCATGTGTGCTTATTTTTCTCTCTTCCTCTGTGTGTATGTGTGTGTGTGTGTCTGTCTCTTTCTCTACTTCTGTGTAATGAGAATACTTCCTTTCCATTTTGCTGCCCACTTTGCCCAGACACATGGCATCCATACCTAGGTGTTCCCTGGTCTCTTCTGGCCGGCACAAAGGCAGTAAGCAGGTGGGTGTGTGAAATATGATGAGCCAAAAGATTCATTCCTTTATTTTCTTCTAACTGCTTCAGCCTTCATAAAATCCAGTTCTATAGGTTATTGATTTTCACAAAAAGAAGAAAAACGAGTGGGGGTGGAAAATTATGATGTTATGTCCTAAATGAATTTTTCACAGAAAAAGAAGAAGAAGAAGAAAAACAACAACTATTCTCTGTCTTGGACAGTTGGTCAGAAATGAGGTTTCGGGTATGGAATAGGAAAGGCAGGAGTCTGTCTGTCCCCAGGGGAGAACAAGCATTGATCTCTTGGGTGATTGCCCTGACTACCTCTGAAGCTGAGAATTAGGTTCAATATGTTAGTGCTAACATTTAAGTCCTTTCAAATCTCCAGGGGCAGAATCTGCTTTCTTTCCCTCTACTTCATTTATGGTTAGGTGAAAACTGACTTAACTCTTTAGTTTCCAGGTATGCTCTTTATGCAGAAAACTAGGTGTCAGGAAATCCATGAAAGCTTTGATGGGATGTTTTAATTATTGTTTCATGAGCAATATTGAAAACTGAAATAAATAAAGCCAAGTCTCTACCTCTGTAATAATTCACTTTCTAGCTAAGACAGCAGTAACAGACCCATTTCTTTTGCTCATCATCTATGAAGAACACTCAGCAGCACGGTGTTATAAAAAGCCATACATCAGAATCACTTAGGGAGATTTTTAAATGTGCATTTGCAGATGCAGCTTCAGACCTGCAATATGAATCTCCAAGTGTGAGGCCTGAGAATCTGTATTTTAGCTTTCTTATAGTTCACATTAATTGGCTCCTAGATATAAAACGACAAAGGCAATGAAGGCAGGGGCGGGACACCAAACTCCATGGAGAAAACTGCTACAGATCAAAAATTTAAAGCTGCTTTGCCTAATTTCATGAATATAGCACCAAAGAAAGAGCATAATAAGAGGAAAATGTTCAACTGCAGACTTCGAGCAACATAAAGATGTCCCCCAAAAGCATATTTAACAATCTATTGATCAGTGTTATGAGATCTAGGGTCAGGCAAGGGGTAAGGAAGAGGTGGAAAACAGTCCTGTGGAAAAATTCCTCAATGTCTCTCAGTAGTCAGCAGGGAAGGCTTGAGAAGAAGCATACCTACCAGCTATTTCTATCACCTAAAATGCAACTTGTTCTCTTAGAAGAAAATCTGGTGAGGGAGTGCATTAAACAGAGATTTTGTAAGCTAAAGGACTTTGATTTGAGCCACATGAAGCTAGTACATACAGGAACCTGGGTAATATGTGCCCTTGAGGCAAAAGATAAATCAGATTTGGCCTGAGGACGTTTGGAACAACAAGGTCATATAGAGGCTGATAAATACACCAAATTGTTCCCCTCCAGCTTTCTGCACAGGATGTTCCAGCAAAAGCCAGAGTTACTCAAGAAAGAATAATTTCAAGAGAAATAATTAGAAATAAGCCAAGAGGAAACCTATGAATGAAAACCAGTAAGCCATATTTTAGCCAAGTTAATGAGTACCAAGGGAAAAAGAAGAATCACAAGCCACTGACACTGTGATGGGTGGGGTGGGAACATCTGATTTCTGTATAGAGAGCAAAGAGGTCAAAGGAAAAAGTCTTCAGCCTCCATATCCATAAAAGGGGAATTCATTTATTCACTCATTAATTTATTCAACTACTATCAATTGAATATATACTATGTGCCAGTCACTACTGGAGGATTTGGGGATATAGTGCTTCACAACAGAGATATGTCCCAGCTCTCAGAGAGCCAATATTCTAATGGAGGAAAGAAACAATACAAAAGGTAAACAAGAAAAAGTGTTTTGGAGTCAAAATAACCTGGTTTCAAAGCTCAGCTCTGCTACTCACCATCTGTATTGTACTTAACTTTGTTGTGACTATTTTCTTCTCTACAAAATTGATAGGAATGCCATCCTTGAAAGGTTTTGATGAGGATAAGAGAAAATTTGCGCTGCTGACTAGTATCTGGAATATAATAAGCATTTTATAAATGTGTTGGATGAAAAATTGGCAACATGTAGGAGCCAGTTAAAAGAGAGAGAATGAAATTCAAAGCACAGTAGAAGAATGTACTCTTAAGGAAGTAAAAAAAAAAAAAACTGACTGATGCACATACACACACACACACACACACACCTCTATATACACATAAATATGAATTAATATATCTATGTCTATAGGAAAGGCAGAGAGCCACAAAGGGACAGAGAGAGGCAGAGAAAGAAGATACATGGTTGAAGATATAGGTGAGGTGATTTGGTGAGTTTGGAACAGAGAGATGAGGAACTGGTGGTTTCCATTTCATCCATAATATGGAAGGTGAGGAAGGAAGAGCTAAAATGTTTAAGGAGGGTAATTATGTTGAGGAGAATAGTTGTGTAAAAGAATTCATGGTAAAATGGCATAGTGAGTTGAACAGAGTTTCACTTTTGCAGGCTCAGAATCCTAATTTCATCATATGGGAAGAATTCTATCTTTCAAAGATATCTATAAGAAGTTGTTGGAGACATAGGTACCTATCAATATGTACCAAGAAATCAGATGGTCACAGAGAAGTCAGACTCATGGGCATAACCAATCTTTTACAATCTGAAGGCCTATGTGGGAAGCCAGATGGCGATCATGGGACTATCATAGTGTCTTACAGAATCTCAGAACACATCTGGCTAAGGTAGCTCAAGGAACACTCTTTGCACTTTTAGGGAAGGTTTTGTCAGTGGGACTGGAGCATTCTCTCCCCCACCTCATCTAAATGAATACTAGCAACATTGATTTCTCTGACTGTCCTGCTAAGCTTTCATGGAACCAACACTCGCTCTGGCCAACATAATCTTTCCTAGATATGTTAATACATTCAGTTAGTCTTATGATACCATTCAGTTGACCTGGAAACCTTTCATTTTCTTTAAAGTAGCTTTGTGTAACTTTATTTTCTTATTTATCTCTTGATTTATTAACTTAGAATCAAGTACTACAGGAAGAGTTTTACTGTTTTCTAAAGTAATGGGATGACAGAGCCCCCACTTTTTTTGAACCCCAGGAAGAAGATAGATTCTTCATTCACTAAGGAGTGCCATCAGGGAGAATTTCTAGGCCACACGATTAATAATTAGAAAAAATAAAAAGTGGGCACAGAATCTTCCAGAAAGTCTGTAATGTCTTACTGTTTGGAATCCTAAATTGAAGTAAGCTGGGGGAAAGCCAATGGTAGGTTAAGGCTGTATTCATTCAGAAAGACTCACTCTCCTGCTTACTGTGGTTAAGATTTAGCCTATTAACCTAAAAAGGCTCCTCCCACCACCCACCAATCTGTATTGTGGTATCCTTTATAATTTGCTCTTTAGTAATAATTCTAAGGTTTTCCTGATAGCATGACTAAGGGCTTTTTCCATCCAAGATTTGAGGGTAGGATTTTTGGTTCCCAAGATGCACCAATTTAACAGTCACTGTCATTTCCCTATTTGTGAACTTTCATTCTTCCTTACTTTTCAGTTCATAGTGTAATGAATAATCTATGTGGCTTATCACCAGTGATGCACAAGAGTGCAGTTGGGAATAATCAGTGCTAAGTACCCTAATGGAGAGGGTACTCACTCTACAGAATTCTAGGTACCAGTAAATGTTCAATCATACCAAAACCCATAAATATGCTCACAAAAGAGAATAGAATCCAGAGTGGTCTCTCCATTACAACTTCAGAGGGTCATTATAGATCCTGGTTCCTTAGAGAGCTATGCTCCAATTTAGGAAGAATTACCTTAAATTTCCAGAGAAGCTACTTTTCTATTTGAAATCGTATGTCCCCGATGTGGCTAATAATTGTGTGTATAATTAGAAAAGAAGCTCTGAGTCCCACCTAGATCCTTCCCAGATGTTAACTCTTAGTAACATACGCTATTTGCATGATGATGGCTCACATCATGAGATTTATTTTTTTAAAGATTTTATTTATTTATTCATGAGAGACACAGAGAGAGGGGAAGAGACATAGGCAGAGGGAGAAGCAGGCTCCATGCAGGGAGCCTGATGTGGGACTTGATCCCCGGATTCTGGGATCATGCCCTGAGCTGAAGGCAGACGCTCAACTGCTGAGCTACCCAGTTGTCCCTCTTGCTTTTCTTTCTTTCTTTTCTTTCTTTCTTCTTTCTTTCTTTCTTTCTTTCTTTCTTTCTTTCTTTCTTTCTTTCTTTCTTTCTTTCTTTCTTCTTTCTTTCTTTCTTTCTTTCTTTCCTTCTTTCTTCTTTCTTTCTTTCTTTCTTTCTTTCTTCTTTCTTTCTTTCTTTCTTTCTTTCTTTCTTTCTTTCTTTCTTCTTTCTTTCTTTCTTTCTTTCTTTCTTCTTTCTTTCTTTTTCTTTCTTTCTTTCTTCTTCTTTCTCTCCTTCTTTTCTTCTCATGCAAATCCCTCCTTCCTGTTCTTTCTCCTCTATGAAGTGCTTCCTTTTTTATCCATCATGGCTCATGGGTAAAGTGAGTATAAGGGAGAATGATTCATGTGTTAGGATGATGAGTTCCCACTGAGTATCCCACTGAGAGCTGCTAATCAATCAAAACCAAACCTCTGTTAGGGTTTACTGCATTAAGGGAAAACACCATCTTGACAGAGCCTCAGTAGTGCCTGAACTGAGGAACCAGAATTTGAGTATTTACAAGGATTTCGGGCCTGAGTTTAAGTGGTTAAAGGCAGATCTTAAAAGGTAGGAATTGACAGGGATTGGGTATACTTTGTAATGTAATTGGTTAGAATGGTAGACATAGCAGAGTGAAAGTCTTGAAGTGAGTCTTGATATGTAAACTGTGGTTAATAAGTAAGCTGTTACCTAGGTGTCTCTTATAAACTGACCTGTGGAAGTTCCTGAAGCAAGCTGTGAAACTATTTATCAGATTATAGCTTATGTTTTCTGGGCAAAGCTTTCTTGGAACAAATGACCAAATTATTTTTAGATCAGAGGCCTATACTCTTATCTAAGTTATTGTAACACAGATGGCCTCAATTCTAATGAACTAGTTGACAAGACAAGATATCACTGATAACACATGATGAGTCTTTGAGGGTTGGATATAACTCACCAGTGCAGAAGGAAACATCTTTCAAAAAAGGTGACAATAAATCCTGATGCAACTTTAGCTAGGACTTAGAGAATGGATAGGATGTGTTTAGAGGAAAGGGTGGAGTATTTCACCTGGGGTTAATGATATCAGGAAATATATGGAGGTGACAATTATGTTCATGCATTCATGGAATTCTGATGTGATGTATCTGTATGAAGCAGAGGTTAAATTTGGAGAGGTATGCTAAATAAAGCTGAGTCATGATAAATCATATTACGAAAGGCCCAGAATTCTAGATAAGTTGGTTTGAATTGGTTAAGGTTATCATGGAGGAAGCCCATGTGTCAAGCCCATGTGTCATGGGCTTCCCTGTAGTCTTTTTGGCCATTTGAGACCACGTGGTAACTTTAAAGAGAAGGCCAGTCTGTTGACAATTATTGAAGATTTTGCTATCCACATGAGACCAATGAATCCAGTAAGAAATAGACAACAGAACACCTCAAACTTCCTTCAAACATGTATTTATTTATAATTTACATAATTCCCACAATATAAAATCATCATTTTAATGATTTTAAGATATATAATTCAGTGGCATTTATTATACTTATGTTGTAAAACTATCATGTCTAGTTTCAAAATATTTCATCACCTCAAAAGGAAACTCTTTTCCCAATCCCCCCTTTCCTTAGCTCTTGGAAACCACTAATCTGCTTTCTCTCTCTATGGACTTGCATAGTCTGAAAATTGCATATAAATGGTATCATACAATATGTGACCTTTTGTGTCTTCTTTTCCCCCTTTAGCATATTTTCACATTTCATCTATATCGTTATATGTATCAGCACTGCATTCTCTTTCAGAAATGAATAGTATTCCATTGTATGGATATACCACTTTTGTTTATCCATTCATCAGCTGATAGACACTTGAGTTGTTTCCAGTTTTTGCTATCTTGAATATTGCTGACATGAAAACTTGTGAAAATGTATACTTTTCTCCAAGTATTCTACAGTTTATGAAAGCTGCACTCCTTCATAATTTTAGGATATTTCTAACCTAACATTATAGCCATCTACATCCTTTAACAAAGACCCTGAATGCATATGGTATCAGGATATACATAAAAAGAATTAAGACACATTTGCCAAATTAACCTTGGTTCTAG
Source organism: Vulpes lagopus (assembly GCF_018345385.1). Taxonomy (NCBI): domain Eukaryota; kingdom Metazoa; phylum Chordata; class Mammalia; order Carnivora; family Canidae; genus Vulpes; species Vulpes lagopus. Next base: position 116,673,773 of record NC_054828.1, read on the forward strand.
TAGATCATCTCCTGTTTTTCCCTTGAAAGTTCTTGGAATCTTTTTATTATTAATATCTACTCTAAAGCACTAAATAATCTAGACATATTAATGCTTGATGATTTCTTAGCCATAGAAGGCTGTCAAACTTACAAAAATCTTACATGTCAAGGGAGAAGATGAAAAAAACAGGGGTTCCCTGGGTAGCTCATCGGGTTAGCACCTGCCTTCAGCCCAGGATGTGATCCTGGAGTCCTGGGATCGAGTCCCACATCGGGCTCCTTGCATGGTGTTTGCTTCTCCCTCTGGCTTGTTCTCCCTCTCTCTGTCTCTCTCTCTCTCTCTCTCTCTCTGTGTGTGTCTCATGAATAAATAAATAAAATCTTAAAAAAAGAAAAAACATCAATAGTATAATTAATGGATTATCAAAAGGTGACCCTGTTAACTAGCTACCTAATGGCAAGTTAAAGTTTACACTTACATTACAGAATGGTGCAAAGTTGCGATTTGCCTCGTCTGGGAAGTTCTGACTCTGGAACAATGAATGTGAATGGGAGTGTCTAAGAGAAAATGATCTGAATCTATTCTGAGAGAACTGTTGGAGCTGATGGAAGGTTTGGAGTATGAGAGCAATATGATAAGGATGATATTTTGATATCATTGAATGATATTTTGAAAGATGACTGATGTGCAACAGGATGGATTCATGAGTCAATTCTTAAAAAGTGTTTAAAAGACTACCCGGCATGGGGCTCCTGAGTAGCTCATTTTGAGCATCTGACTCTTGATTTCAACTCAGGTCATGATCTCAGGCAAGGAGTCTGCTTGAGATTCTCTCTCTTTCCCTATCCCTACCAGCCTCATACTCTGTCTCTCTAAAGTAAATAAATCTTAAAAAAAAAAAAAGACTACCTGGCAGACAGCATTAATAATAGAAATAACAATAACAATAATAATAATATTGATAATTTGGAGAAAGAGGACAGACGAGGCAGGGAGAACATTCAGGATGTCATGAAATAACACAAAGGCACTGATGCTTGTCCAAGGGTGTAGGTAACGAGGAAAAGTCAACCCAGTGCTAAAGCAAGATAAATTAGAAAGTCAGATAAAACACTGTGCCACTTTTTCTTTGCTCACCACAGCATTTATTAGCCATAGGCCTGGTTATTCAACATGTGACACAGCGGGAGCAATTGTTTCATATGGGAGCTTGTCAGAAATGCAGATTCTCAGGCTCCACCCCAGTTGTTCTGAATCTGAATCTGCATTTTAATAACTTATCTAGATGATTCTGTGCCTCTGATTAATGAAGGAAAATTCAAGTGTTTCCTGGGTGCAAAACGTATTTTCATTTATAAAAAGTTCATGGTCTTTATTTGTTTGCCCTCTTTGATGCCTATGTCCACAACCATTGACATTTCCCAACGTCAGAAAAGATAACCTCTTCACTCCTTCTTTTAATATGAGTATTTAAAAGACAAATTACAACCCTACTTAATACCCTTCAAATTCTAAACTTCTTGTACTTATTTACTCATTTATTCTATTAGTTTAATCAGAACAGTTTCCATACAGATCTGTTGTTCAATGTTTTTACTCTTAAGACATTTTGAGAATTTGATAAAGTCTATGGAATTCCTTCACAGAAAAATGTACATAAATACATGCAAGGATTTTTTCCCCACACAACTTATTTTTGCATTGTAAATGTATTTCCTTCACATGTATTGACTATAAAAATCTTCATAAATATTATACCTCTTGTTTTTCATGCAAAAATAAATATCTTCTTCTTGGAAAAGGGCAAATAAACCCAAACCATACAAAATAAACAGAATATAAAACACTTTATAACTGAAAAGTAAATTCCAATGAGATGCCAACTTTGACATTCAACTGATTCTAACTTTCTGTTTTGAATCCAACAAGTGCCGAAAGCTCTTGACTTACAAAGGTAAGGATAAGCAGAGAGTATCAGAGTTCCCATGGCTCACATTGCAGATGAAAGTAGGCTGTCTTCAAGGAATAAGAGAATTCTTTAAAACCCTTCATGTTGAATCTATGTCCCAGTATTTTCTTTTCTTTGTCCTCAAGTCAACAGGACAATCTTAGGCAAAGCCTGAAACACTGATGTTATCTAAATAAGTGTGAGACAGGTTATGAATTTATTACTTCTCTGAATCTACCTAACTTTTGAAATTATTGAAAAGAACCAACCTCCAAAAGAAATTCTGTAGTTTCTTTGAAGGTATAACTGACTTCCAATTGCTGAAAAGCATACACACACACACACACACACACACACACACTTCTCTCGCCTTGGCTATAGCCAATGGAAGTGGTTCTTTTATAGCAACACAATCTTTCCTTCCAGAGCGGAAACTTACTTTAACCAAGAAAGATTATAGTTTTGTTTTGGATTTTATTCTCCATACCCCTACACCAGTGGGAGTCATAACAATGATTTCTAGGTTATATATTAAAATATTTGTTTTATTGATAAGGTCAAATACATGCAGCACATAAGTGAATGATTAAAGAAATTCTTCCCAAATTGCCTTTAGAGGCAGTCAGAGGATTTTTTTAGAGGCAATTATAGACAGATTTATTTTTCTCTCTTTCTCTCTCACCAAAATGAAAGGAAAGAGGGAGGGAGGGAGGAAGAAAGAAAGAAAAAAGAAGTCTATTCAAGTGTTTTAAGAATTCCCCAGTAAGCCAAATGATTTCTGTACAATACTAATATTCACATTTTACTCTAATTTCTTGAAAATTGTCTTAAATAGTAACGTTTCAAAGTCAGGCTGATAAAGATAACAGTTTGCATGACAATAAGCCAAGATTTCTTTAAATTAAATTATGTGATTCTAGAAAGCAATGAATAACAGTAACTTTGCTTCAGCAAAACACCAAAATCACTTATGTTATACTCACATATTACTGTCTTTCCTAAAAACACATGGCCATCTAAAGTATCTTGGCCTGATTCGAAAGAATCCGCTTGGTAGGAAGAAATGCCACATGGTATTTCATCGGCTGATAGAGGAAGTCAGGAAGTCTCTTCTTTCTTAACTCAGAGATAAGGGCCTCCTTCAGCACATATGAGTTATCACATCCCTCATAACTCCCTCTGTCTCCTCCCATTCACCCCATTTCCAAACCCTGCCCTTGTAGAATGAATGAAGAAAAAGCCTTTCATGCTATTTTGTTTGGTTCCTTTATCTCACACTTTAATAATTCAAATTTGACCTTGAGATTCAAAGAAATAAATTTCTTAAAGTTTACATATAGGTGGGGCTGGGTCTCATCCAAATAATCATATAAGAGGCACACTAAAGCAACTTTGTGAGACAAAGGAAGGAAAGACAAAGGAAGGTCACATGGAGCTGTCATTGACCACCTAAAAAAAACCTAGAGAGAGAAAGTGGAAGGTATGAGACTTCTTCTCTGTTGAGTTCTTGATATCCTTATAATAATAGCAGCTGCTCTGACCTATTCCTTGTGGAGTAATAAGACTTTATATTCATGGAATTTTCCTTGTCAAAGAAACCTTTTCCTTGCTATCAGCCACTTTGAATCTCTAATGTGGTTACTAATAGAAAGTCATCCATGATTTATTGAGTCTATTTAATTGATTTTATTTTAGTGTATGATTTTTGAATGATTACCGTATGCCAGATGCTGCACGAGTCAAGGAACAAACATTCCTTAATACTTACAAAAATTTTTGACATAGGTTCAATGTTATCCCCATTTCATAAATGAAGAAACCGAAGATCAGAAAAATTAAGTAGTGTGCAGGCAGAGATAGGATTGTGTTTTAGATTTATTTTACTTCATAATCATCAGTCCTAACTGCTGTACTTCACTACCTCCCATGAAAACATGTGTTCATCTGGCAGACAAAATTCAGGAGCTAGTTGCATGCACCAGAGAAATCCATGAAACTCATTCAATATGTTTTTGAAAAAAAAAATTTCTACAGACGTCCCAAATGTATGCTCTCCCTAAGATATCCTTGGACTTTTAAATATTGTTTAAAACTTGAACAAACATGCAGATGTGAGAAGCCACTAAGTCACACATCATTGCCTATAATTTAAAATATCTGTGCTTGTGACTTCCAGTTTAGAGTTAACACCGTTTGTTTTTCATGTACACGATATGTCATTATGTATGACTCTTCCCTCCTGGTTGATAATCGAAGAAACCTCTCAGTAAGCCTCACTTTTAGCTGCTCTGGTGGTAAGGGCGATTTAAGAGATCCTCCAGAGCACTTTCCCCCAAACTGAATGTCATGAATGCCGTATAGTCTATATTGTAAGCCAAACGCATGCTCCATGTGTGATGCCAATTTATCCAGCTTTGGGGGTTAAAGTAGTATTAGGCAAAAATAATTTTATGTGCCTTGCTACTAAGTGCTCTCTACATATTTAAAAACAGCAATTGTAAGAACCAAAATACCACTGCCCTGACGTCTTCACAAAAGAGTCCAGGCTCTGTGTGGGCTTCTGCTCTGTAAGACTAGTTATCCCAATAAGGCCCTATTACTGTTCAATGGGCAGAAATCAGACAGTCTGAAAGTAATTTTAGTAAATGAATCTTCTCATACAGAGGGAAATCCCTCCCCTCCTATAGCATAAATACTTCATTAAGGGACATGTCTTCTGCCTTCCCAACAAGGAGACTCAGGTAGTACAATTTCCTGGAGTACACATTTGATATGTTTCTTTTCTAACCTAAATCATAGAAACTTGCCTTGATGAAGGAAGATTTTTTTTCTTTTTTTCTCCAAAGGGTTTGCCTGTCAAAACTGTTTTACCACTTTATAATTTTTCATTGCTTCAATAAGTTCCTCATGCCCCCTAGGGAAAGTCCAGCCAAGCTTGTTTGCTGACGTCAGAGACTTCAATACAAATGTTCCCTTTTGTCCACAGGAAAAATAATGGATGTGGGGAGCCACAGCTACATCCAGGCATTAAGTCTGTTTACCAAAGACGGTCATTATTCTGTAATTCTCTCTGCTAATTTTGTGTGGGAACAAAGCCTTTTGGCTCCCTGATGCTAATGAGCTTAGGGCATTTCTCTTGTTTCAGTTCCAAGGCAGGGATTTTTCTTATTTTCCTTTCCTGTCACCTTCAGGTGAGCTAATCAGCAATGAGCAGCCACTGCTTTTGGAGCCGGAGAGTTTCCAGCTTCCCTCCTTCATACTTCCATCTTTAGCCAGGTCCCTTTTCTTTCCCAAGTCATTTTTGGCGCATATATCCTTTGTGTTTGGCCTCCCATGTGGATGCCTGATAGCTTTCCTCCTGAAAACTGCTCTGTGGGGATTTCTTTTTGTTTTCTGAACATGACTTTTAATTACACTTGGATTATTTGGCCATCAGCTGCTAGGTAAAGCCTGAGTTAGTGCCATCTAACACCATTAGGGTAGAGAATGGCTACTAGCCAGAAAGGTGGCCTTTGCTCTTTATTCTGAAATGGGCCATCTGTGGAAGAACAGGGGCTATGGAGATATTCCCTTATATACTTGATCCAAGCTCCGCACGTAGCTTATGAGTCCTACCTGATAGGCTTGGCAAGGAAAGACTTTAGCATATTAAAATTCTTTACTATGTTCTCACTCCTCACTATACTATCTACAGTTTTCTAATACCTCAATGGGAAATATGGAGCTCTGGTTACAATTGGCATCTTATATTCTGGATAAATATTTGATTAATGGAGAAATTGTGCTTTATTCATTGACGTCTGGGTATGGTATGGCCTTAAATGACTCTCCCAAATTGATTATATGAGTTCATTGATTGTGTGCAGTGGGATCTTGTCTCAATCATCTTAGAAGAGTCTTTGAATTTCCATTTCTTCTTAGAGTTCTTACATTCTAGCACACTAGCTTGATAACCATAGACATTTAGAAGAAGTTTGCTAACAAATCACTGATAAAGCTCATTAATAGCAATGCAAGGCTAAGAATGTTTGTAGGAAGCTCACTTTTAAAGATCACAGTCTTCAGAAGATAATTCTTTTAAAAAATGAATTATATAGTCTAGAAACATTTATAATAACTTTTTTACTTTATCTCTCATTTGGAAAAACTAAAAATAGTCTTGTTCCTTGGTGGAGAATTACAAAGGAAATTATCAAATGATCAAAACCTGCTATTTCATGTAACTTTTAAAATTATGGTCAAAACATCTTATTTGACAAGACATATTTTGGTGTTTGTTTGTTGCTGTTGTTGTTTTGAAGTACCTTTCCATCATTTAGAACCAGGTCTTAGTGCGTCATTTACTTGTTTTATAGAAACATTTACTTCTAGTTCCTATTAAAATAAATTGTAGAAGAGGAAAAATATATGCAAATGTAGCCAGATTTTTAAAATCCCTTAGCATGCATTTTGTAAATTTATCATAAATTCCTATCCATTCAATTGTATAAGATGACAATTTATTTCCCTGGTAGTTCAAAAGATACGTCAGGTCCCCTTAGGTAATCCATACTCACCAAACAAAAGCAGTACAGTGTCACAATCCTGGAATAGATAGCACAGATAACAAGGAGAGGTAAAGGCAAACACATTTCTTTGATTTCCCTGTGGACACTTCTGGTCATGGTATTTAAGAGGAGCAACCCAATGGAAAATGTTTTTCTTGCAAAACTCAAATATCTAATACTAACATTTACCTGGACCTGGATTCACCTTTGCAAGCTGTAACTGACTGATCTTATAAACTTGAAACATACCCAGTAAGTTCAAGGTGACGTCTGTCTGCACACTCCTTCTCTCTCTGTCTCTCTAGGTAGTCTGTGTCAAGATCTTTTGTTATGTGGAAACTAACATGCCAAAGAAGCCAAGAGAATTGTTCATGTAGCACTAGTATTTTGGCTAGAACAGAAAAGAAGCTTTAGATTGAATTTTTAAAATATTCATTTGATCACTGGCATTAATGCAACTAAAATGGAGACTAAACTTGTCATTATAACTCTTTCTTGTACAATGAGCTAAGCTGTTCTTTTTTTGCTAGATCATTTCACAAACTAGTATTGGCTTCCCACCATGTATTAGGAGCCGGTTGAAAAAAAAAACTAGATAAAATATATTCTCTGCTCTCAAGGTGTACACTGTCTGATGAGGGGGACAAACAAATATTTCCAAAACATTGTGGAAATGAATAGATAGCTCTATGTTGAAAGCACCACGGGAATGGAGAGAATAGAAGAAATGCAATGAAACCAGATGTCAGTATCAATCAAGACTGATTTTCTAATTATTTTCTAGGAAATAAATGCTCACTTTAACTTCAAAGAATAAGGAGGAATAAGTCATGTTCAGTTTGCTTATATGCAGTGGGTATGGGAATGGTCAAAGAAACAGAGAAAAGATCAGGAGAAAGACAAAACCTAAAATGACATGATGTATTAAGCAGCAAACAAACAGATTGGTGTTGCTGGAGTATAAACTATATAATAGTAAGTTCTGAATGATGTTGCTAGATAGATAAAACCAGCAATAGAGAGTTTTGTATATATAAACACTGTAAATGTTATCCTGAAGGTTACAGTAAGGAAAAGCCTTCAAATAAGGGATTGAATCATCAAATTTGTGTTTTAGGATTAATTCTTCAGTGGTTATGTGGAGAGTGGTTGGGGGATGCAAGAAGATCAAATCAGGTAAGGACACTTAGGAGGTCCCAAATCCAGGCATGATGAAGAGGGTGTACCTAAACTAGAGAAAAGGTAGAGAGATGGAGAGAGGAAATGAAGAGCTATTTAGAAACCAAAACCAACAGAAAATAGTACTTTGATAAAGGTATAAAAGAGAATGCAGAGGGAAGTTTTGATCTTATGTGTTTAGCTTGAGGACTAAATAGATCTCAGTGATACAAATAGAGAATCGACAGTTTGCTTACGTCAGGTGCCTCAGTTTTATACCTCTGCTGAAATAACTGGCATTTAGTAGATGAAATACTTTCTCAAAAGGTGATAGTTGAGTGAGGCCTTCAAAAGTGAATATTGTTTTAATTGATGGAGACCAGAAATTATTTAGACTAGTGGAATTAAACTAGGTAAACTGGAGATTAGAACCTAATCTCCATTCAATTGTATAAGATGACTACTGAGTAGTAATGATGAGAGAAGACAGCAGTGCTGATCTTGAAGAAAGACCCATATAATGGCAAGTGATTTATAATCTATAAGTAAGAAAGTGGTTGTTTATTTAGGTTTTCATTATTTTTCCTAATCAATAGGGGCAAGATATCGTGAAAGAAGTAGTTTAGGGAAGCTATCTTGTGCAATATCTAAGATGAGAGGACAGAGGCTGCTGTCAAGCAATAAAAATATGATACATTGAGATAGTGGGACAAGGGGGGCTTAGTTTTGGGGGGTGGTAATAGAAATGATGGGCAGGCAGAGCTGGTGGTTGAATAGAATTGGTTTCTTTGAGAGAGGAAGTCAAAGAGAGAAATAGAGAGAGAGAGAGAGAGAGTGAGAGCTATTTCTTCTATTTTGGTGGTATTGTGCAAGCTTTTAGCAATCCCATCATAAGGCCCAAGGGTGAACCATATGTTAACTACATTTCCACAACAGAAACATCAATTGCTCTCTGGCAGCGAAGACTGGCTACTCAGATTTGTAAGATGCTTGAACACTCGTAACAGGACATCACCTGGAAGACACAGAGCTAGCCAAAAATACCTTTCTATGCCAGTTTCATCTTTTTATTCTAGTTTTCTTAATTGTGAAAACAATACTATAATATCAATAAGGGGGATTTTGAAGAAGAAAAACAATTCTCTTAAAATTTTATTTCCCTTATAAAAATTATCTTTCACATTATCTTCCAGTTAATTTTTCTGTCCAAATACTTTTTTGTGAAGTTTTATATTACACACACGATTCTTTTGTTCCCTTTTCCATTGATACATGTATTCTACATATTGCCATTTCTATCACCTGCATACCATGAATCACTTCTACATTGAAATGCCTATAGCCATTTTTTTCTGAATGAAGATATTCTGAAAAATATTTCAGTTGTATACTGAAATGCCTACATCATGAGCTATTAAATGTATAATAGTAAACATCTTTATAAGCTTGTAGCTCCCTTTTTTTTTCTTTTTAGGACATTTGTCCAATAGAAATAAAATGTAAAACACAAAGGCAAGCTGCACACACAACTTTAAATTTCCCAATAGCCACATTAAAAAGGTAAAAAGAGACAGGGGATATTAAATCTAATAATAAATTTTATTTGAACCAATATCTTAAAAATATTTCATTTCCACATATGTCTAAATTAAAATTACTAAGAATATCTCCTATATTCTGTTTTTTAAAAATTGTCTACAAAATCAGGTGTGTATTTTATTTTTCTTATTTTTTAAAAATTTTTTTCAGTGTGTATTTTATTTCTATACGATAGCACATCTCAGTCTGACTAGCCAAATATCAGGCACTCATTGTGGTTTATGGCTACTGTGTCGAACAGCATGTTTTTAACATGTTCCCTAAAGAGAATTTCATAGTCATAGAACCAAAGGTTCAAAAAGTTGAACTAAAATAAGACTTTTGCTTCATATAGTTATTCATTTTTCCTAGTAAATCTATCAACTTAAGCATTATGTTTATTTTAATTGACTAACTCAATATTTCCTATATATTGATCCTGAGCCAGATGTTACAGAAAAAGTCCTAGAGACGAAAATGTTGCCATTCAACTCCAATATGAAATCATACAGAAAGGAAGGTTGAGATGCCACAGCTTTACTTCAGAACCAAACACAACCAAGTGTTATGTTGTAAAAGTAAAATAAACATATAAATACACTTGCAAATTTTAAAATTTGGTCACATAAACAAACTGACTCAAGAAATACATTCAGCATTGTTTAAAGTTTCTTATAAAAATCTATCCTCCTAATAATTATATGCCATTATCATAATAAAAAAAAGTCTATACAAACATAATCAGAGAAAAACTGTTCAGTATGGCCCATCCAAATAATTCCAGTCCACCCTAAATGAAACATGTGTCTTCATCCTACCCCTACAGATGGCTGGTGTCTATAATTCCCTCAGCAGCAAATACCACTTTGCCCAGGTAGATGTTTTCAAACAGCACATATCTGGGGCTGTTCCACTCCACAGGCGTGAATTGCCAATCCTATCATAGCAGCTTCCGCGTGAATTTTCAGCTGTAATTGTTCACATTCTTGCAGTACTTATGCTACGAGGGCAACAGCATCAACAAACAGAAGCATTTGCAGTTTCTCTCCATCTACTGGGAAGCCGCCTTCCTAATCAATTCTCCTCAGCAAATGCTCCAGGACAGTGGAAAATTCCTTGGGCGAGAGATAATACCACCCAAGGGAAAATGCATTTATAATTGATGTGGTAAAAAGCTGTCAGACAGACATGGGTTTTCTCAACCATTTTTGTAAACACTGTTAGCAGCACTTCCTACAACAGCAGAAGTCTACAATCTCTCTACCTCTGGGTAGAAAATTGTCTGCAGCAAGGAAGAGCCCACATGCCACATCTTGTGCTGCTGCCTATCAGAGTCTCCCCCAAATTGAATAAGTACTGTAGATACTCATGGCTCACATTTATCCAGCCATACGTTTATTTTTAAAGTATGCTTTTAAATGAAATGGTTGATTTACTATTGAGTGCATTGCCAAGGATGGGAAAGAAAGAGAAAAATGGCAAGGAGCTCTATCCAAAACTGAGGTTTCTTTCTTAAATGGTCTTACAAGTTATCAGGAAAAGGACATGCTTTGTCATATTTTTGGGTTATAAAAGATTTCAGAGATCTGTGCCTTACATAAAGCCGGGTATATTCTGCAAGTGTCAGGGTTTTATAGTGCTAACAAGTTTAAATTATTTCAGCTATTGGATGTTAAAATTCCAACTGTATATATGGAGTCATACTCTATTCTTACCTCTCTTGTGTCTGCTTTCAGGGTACCTTAAAAAAGAAAACAAATAAATTTTTATTATATCTGCATAATATCAAAAGTCAGCCAAAATAACGTACATATTACAGAACTAGGAAAAGCTTAAGTAGAATTCAAGGTGTTTTTCACCTTTCCAAGGACATTGAATTTTGAATTACTGTGTAATTCTGCACCTGTGAGTACAATAATTCAAAAAACATGCAACATTGTGAGTCATATTTGGAGTTTGAATCCTAGTTTTCCACTCACATTTTGAGTCTGAGAAAAAAAAATTAATTAGTCTGATCCTCTACTCTCCACCTGATAAATGGGACTAATAATATCTACCTTTAAAGGATATGGAGAAAGTTAACAATAATTTGTAGGTAAAGTGCTTCAAATATAGTAGCATTTAATATGCAATGAGATTAAAATAATATTGAATTTATGGTTAATTTCTGACTTGCTCTAGGATTTGAGTATCCCATCAACTATATTGACTTCATGGGAGTCTCCTTTCCAAAGTTCCTTTTGTAATTAAAATTCAATCTCACTATTGGTTTTAGTTTGGGCAATGGACTGGCTTCAGTCTTGGGAGTGTCCAGTTGGGGTTTTGATTTTATACTATAGTTCTTTATTACTCCCTTGTCTTATGCTTTTAATTGTGTGCTATCCTTAGTTTATCTTAAATCCATGTGTCTATCTCTACTGTTTAAATGCAAAACAGGCAATAGTAGAACCCAGAAGATCATATGAAAACCATGGCCAAAAGACATGAAGAGAAATCTCACAGAGGAATACATAGACATGGCCAACAAGCACATGAGAAAATGCTCCGCATCACTTTCCATCAGGGAAATACAAATCAAAACCACAATGAGATACCACCTCACACCAGTGAGAATGGGGAAAATTAACAAGGCAGGAAACCACAAATGTTGGAGAGGATGAGGAGAAAGGGGAACCCTCTTGCAGTGTTGGTGGGAAAGTGAACTGGTGCAGCCACTCTGGAAAACTGTATAGAGGTTCCTCAAAGAGTTAAAAATAGACCTGCCCTACCACCCAGCAATTGCACTGTTGGGGATTTACCCCAAAGATACGGATGCAATGAAACGCTGGGACACCTGCATCCCGATGTTTCTAGCAGCAATGTCCACAATAGCCAAACTGTGGAAGGAGCCTCGGTGTCCATCGAAAGATGATGGATAAAGAAGATGTGGTCTATGTATACAATGGAATATTACTCAGCAATTAGAAACGACAAATACCCACCAATTGCTTCAACGTGGATGGAACTGGAGGGTATTATGCTGAGTGAAATGAGTCAATTGGAAAAGGACAAACAGGGATCCCTGGGTGGCGCAGCGGTTTGGCGGTGCAATCCTGGAGACCGGGGATCAAATCCCACGTCGGGCTCCCGGTGCATGGAGCCTGCTTCTCCCTCTGCCTGTGTCTCTGCCTCTCTCTCTCTCTCTCTCTCTCTCTCTCTCTGTATGACTATCATAAATAAATAAAAATTAAAAAAAAAGGACAAACATATTAATTTGGGGAATATAAATAATAGTGAAAGGGAATAGAGGGGAAGAGAGAAGAAATGGGTAGGAAATATCAGAAAGGGAGACAGAACATAAAGACTCCTAACTCTGGGAAACGAACTAGGGGTGGTGGAAGGGGAGGAGGGTGGGGGGTGGGGGTGAGTGGGTGACGGGCACTGAGGGGGGCACTTGACGGGATGAGCACTGGGTGTTATTCTGTATGTTGGCAAATTGAACACTAATAAAAAATAAATGTATTATTTAATAAAAAAAAAAGAAAACCATGGCTAAATGCAATGCTTTCTCATAGTTCACTTTCCCCACACCCTTTCTGAAATTGATCTGATGATATTTAGCTCCTGGCAAAAAAGAAACCTTTGCTCTTGGTTTCAGCCAATGAGAAGAAATTGAAAGCCTATATTCATGTTAAGACCATTCATCTGGCTAAATTTGGAGACCCAAAGACAGTGTAGGGTAGTCACAGGAGCACAGATTGTAGATCCAGACAGCTCAGATTTGAATCCTAGCATGGCTACTCACTAGCTGTATGATCTCGAGCAAGTAACTTAATATCATCATGCCTCAGTTACCTTACTTGTAAAAGTTGGTGTCCAGGAAGTAAGATATGTGCTCAAAAGGGACAATTTAACAGAGTTTAAATGGAGGAATATTTACAAAGCCACGAGAAGACTTAAGGAAAACTAACAATAATACACTCTGACAATAGAAATATCTTACCCTTCCCAGGTCTGAAGGGGCCAAGGAGAGAATGGTTAATGGAATCTTAGGAGAGTTATTGCTTATAGAGGTGGGCCAGCTGTGGAGGTTATGAGCTTGGTGGAGACAAGTATCTATTGTCAGAATGCAGCCTGGCATAAAAGAAACTGATGGAGTAAAAATATTGACCTTTCTCTCCTCCTACTTTCTCACATATTGCTGGTATCTCTCATGGCTAGATTTAGGACAAACCAGAGGGCAAGGAGCCTGAAGCAGATGAAGAATGAAGGAGACGTGACATAGGGTGGTGAAGGGAGACTATTCAGTGGAGTAATAGTATCTATTTCATGACCTTTGTATACAAGTTAAATGAGTTAACATCTATCAAGCACTAGGAATTATACCCAATACACAGTTGGCATTATATAAGGGTTTTTTAACACAACATTTACTATTAACTTTAGTATTACCAATAACTTCCTAAGTGATCAGATCTAAAGATAGCTCAAGATTCTATAAGAATAGGAATGTCTCATCTTCAGAAAAATTTAAAATCTTTATTATGAAATTTAGGAACAAGTTGCTAGTCTCTGAGATACCAGAATGTGTGAGTAAACCTCAGAAAGGAAAAGCATGCCCATTAGCATGCCCATATCTCAGCCAGGATTACATTAGCTATTTTAGCTTGATTTTTCTTTGTTTAATAACAGGTACTCACCCTAAAGGATGAAACTATAGTCAGGATGGGTGAAAGAAGAACAGGATGGAAATGCAGAAGTTACTGGACTGAGTTCCTCAGCTTAAAAGGAGAGCAGGGTCCTGGAGGAGATTGGTCAACTTTGCTTAACATGACATTAGCAAGAGGTTTGAGTGCAAGCATACCTAGACTATTGATTCAGTTTTCATTAGGTAACTACATGCCCGCAATAAGCTACATGGGTCAAATATACATAAGATACCCCCAACACAGCCCCAGATCATCAGGTGTCATTATTTTGTTGGGGAGCAAACACAGAAAACTAACCATGCTAGAAAGACATAAAAAGACTCCTAATTATTGCTAACGAGAATAAGTGCTGGAGGATTTTGGCACCTGGACAATCTCCTTAGAGTAATGGGGTTAAAGGCTTAATGGAAGAATAGAAAATATAGTCTTGGGCACAGCTTTTATTACAGGATGATCTGTTTAGACAGGAACGAGATGGAAAGGACATTTATGACAATGATGGAGTTGAAAGGTAAAGGGCTGCTATTTGTGGATACTGGAAAATATGCACAAAGAAGTACATATTGCAGGGCAAGGCAAATTAGACCAGTCCAACATGAATGTCTGGAAAGAAGACATGACGAAGTCTGAAGAGATAACACGGATCCAGAGAATGCAATATTTTTAGTACAGAGCCAAGAATTTTGTCATGTCCTATTTTCTATTCAGCTAAAGATGTAGCTCGAGGAGTTGATTTCCCTTTTGGCTTTTAGATGTGGATACAAACACATTAGCTCTGGACTACCTATATCTGAATCAATGACTAACACAGAGAAATCCATGCATGCTAACTGGTTCATATACACTATGTATTTTCTGACTTGTTGTTTGGAATTTATTGATCCCTCTCAACTTTCTATCTACTCTGTGATAGACAGAGAAGTCAATGTAACTATATTAGAATTGATCTTGTATTCAAAAAGCTAACTTAGAGCCAATACTAATGGATTGGGGATATAGAACTGAAGCTGGACATGAGTGCCTGTCAGTCCTGCATTGGGAATGACATTGTTTGGTGTGATGAAGTACAAGACAAGAGAAGGCTGCAATCTTGTAGTCAGTCTGCTTGGTTAATACAGCACTTAGAACCTTTCAAATCAATAAACGTGGATGAGTGCTTATGCCTCGCTTTTCTCTTCCTGGTAGTTGGAACCAACTCAAATAATAGTATGAAACAGCAAAACAAAACATTCCAGTACCATTTTTTCCAGTGGGAGATTATGTCAAACCTACTACCTTCCTGTGCTTAGGAGTTATAGGGTACAGCATAGCTCATACTGGGATAGAAACAGACCTTGAAGAAGACAGACATTATTACAAGACAAAAAAAACCAAGAGAAAAATAAGAAAAGAAAAGAAAAAGCATCACAAAATAGAAAATCTGAATGGATATAAACATGTAAAGAGTCGCCAAACAGGATTAATAACCAGGGGTTGTTGAGTTACCATTCTATAACCGCAAAATGAATAACAATTGAAGTCTGAGAATTCCAGGTGTTGATGAGGTTTTGAAGCGGTGAAAACCATCATACACTGGAACAGGGGGTATAAATTAGTACGTTTTGAAAAACGGTGTGTTTTTACCAAACACCATTGAAGATGGGTGAATGCTATAACCCACAAATTTGATTCCTGGACATATATCCTAGAAAAAGTAATGCATTTGTTTTGTCTATTAGCAATAAAATAGGTAAAACAATTTTATTATATCCATATATCATAATAAATACTACACAGCAGTAGAACTGAATGGGCCAAAGCTACATAAATTAAAATAGGTGAATCTCAAAAATACAATGTCTATTGAAAAAGTAAGTCAAAGATATTTAGAGAGTGTGTTCCCACTTAAATACAAATTAGTATGATGAATTGGAGTAAACAGCAATACTGTTTGGGGATATACATGAGGAGAGGCACCTGGGTGGCTCATTAGGTTAAGACTTGATTTCAGCTCAGGTCATGATCTCAGGGTTCTATGCTCAGAGGAGAGTCTGCTTCTCTCCTTTTCCCTCTCCCTTAGCCCCTCCCTCTGCCCACACTACTCTCTCTCTCTCTAATAAATAAGTAAATTTTAAAAAATATATGATTAAACTATTTTTAAAAAGCAATGGGATGATTAATACAAAACTCAAAGTAGGGGGATAAAGGAGAGAGAGATGCAATCAATGAGGGGCATGCGTGGAGTATATTAAGTTCCACTAATGTTCTGTATCTAAAGTTGGGCAGTAGGTAAATGATATTCCTTTTCACACTAAAGTGTAAATGCATTCTCCTCTCTCTCAGTGTCTTTCTCTACACATACGTACATTCATACATACAAATATATGTATATGCAAAGGTAAATACATATAATCACTTTTCTATGGAAGATATATTTAATAATAGAAAGACTCTTACATTCATTACCTGAATCTAGACCATGGCCAGTTTGGGTTTGGATTTTGCCCACTTGAGGAGACGTACTTGCTTTAATTCCATTGGTATAAGTTGTCTACTTCCCACACAGAACAAACTGGAAAGCAAGGTTTGCCTCTAGTTGTCTTCCTATTCTCCTCTCTTTATCACATAAAATCTTGAGCTTTCCATTTCCTCTGGTTTTTGAACTCACTTCAATCAGATTTTTGTCCCCATATCACCACTGAAACTTTTTTTTCATAATACCAATCAAGTCCATCAGCAACATGAATCATTATTTCTTAGTCCTGGTCTTATTTGATGTATCCATTTTAGGCGGTACACTAATAACCTCATCTTTTTTGAAGCAAGATGAACACCCTGACCTCTGGACAGCTCTCAGTAATCATAATTTTCTGATCTATATTCTCAGTCTCCTTGGCCAATTTCTCTTCAATTTGAAACTTCTTAATTTTGGAATGCCCCAGGTTTGGTCCTGAATTTCTTCTACATCTACACTCATTTTGGATGAATTCTCCACCAGTACCATTGTTTTAAATAACCATCTACATTCTGAAGGCTCTAAAGTCTTCTTTCCAGTCCAGAACACCAGACTTATAATCAAGTGCCTACTCACTGTATCCACTTTTCAATGCCATTCATGCCAGCGTGCTCTTCTTCCTGGGTCCCCATCAGGACACGGTGCTACCATTAACTCAACTGTTAAAGCCAGAAACTGGATATTCCTTGATGCCTTTTTTTTCACTCTTCCAGTATTCAATCCATCCTGTTGGCCTTAACTTCAAGATCTATCCCCAAGCTGATCATTTTTCACCATACCCAAGTTTCCACATCTCTTGCTTGGACTATTACAGTAGTCTCTTATGTCCCTAATTCTATACTTTCTTCCTTCAGTCTATTTTTTCACAAAACAACTGGAATGAATCCTCTAAAGGACAAATCAAATGATATCAAATTTATAAAACAAAACAAAACAAAACAAAACAAAAAACCTTCCTAAGGCTTTTCATCATATATTGATTCAAATTTAAGGTCCTTAACTTAAACTAAGTGCTTCTGTATTTGACCCTCTGGCTAACTCTCCAGCCTCATCACCACTCTTCTCTATCTCACTACACTCTAGCTTCATTGACTTTTTCCTCTTCCTCCATTGCAGGAAACATAATCCTGTATTAAAATTTTATACTTACTAATACTTTTACCTTTAATAATCTTCCCCTAGATATGTGCAAGACCATCTTCTTCTCATAGGTCTGATTTCTTCCTAAATGTTACATAGGCTTTCCTTGACCACCGTGTCTAACAAAATGCCTGTGAAACTCTATCCTTCCACTCTGCTTATTTTTTTCTTTAAGGAATTTACCATTACCTGACATAACACTAACTCTGTTTTTTGTTTCTTATTATCTGCCTCCTTCTAGAATAAATACTTCATGGATACATACTATTTTTGTTCATTGCTACATGTTCAATACTTAGAATGATGCTTACCATATCATAGGCCTCAATAAATATTTAATTGAATGAATGAATCTCTGGATGAAGTGAGTATATAGTTTAAAATTTCATTCCCAATTTGTACTATGATTTTTTTCTTCTTAGCCATTCTGAGAGGAGGCTCATCAGTTGCTTATAATATCTAGGTAACTTTTGTGTATTCTTGGCAAATATTAGTGGACAATTCTCTGGATAAACAATTCTAATAAATTCATGCTTAAGTGCTAAAATTATATTTGTTTCGTCCTTTGTATGTCTTGTATTCTTAAATGTGAACTAAATTAATGGCAAGAATTTGATCAGAACAGACTGAGTGGATTCTGACTCACCACTTGCCACATGATTGGTTATGCGTCCCTCTCCTACAGTCACTATGAGAGTGTGATATACACCGTGATATGCAATATAATCTTGGGCTCCACTATGACCCATCTATGGCCCAAGATTACATATCATGCTGACTTTTTGCCTGAAATTACTTTGATGACTAATGATTTGATAGAGTGTAGATGTAATTCAATTAGCTTTTTGATAGTTTATTCGAAATGATTTAAAATCTTGTTGAAGTTTTGGCAAGTCAACCCATTGCTGACTCTTTCAGAGTCTTTATTATCTCTATGAGATAATAAAATTATTCAGCAAAATTAAATTGCCACGAAGTAAAGCTAGGTTTCCACAAGCTTATCTAATAACTATTAAAGTACTGAATACTGTAATGAATTTAAAACATATAAAATCACATTTAATTGTCTGGCAGCCTCTGTAAGAAACCAACATTTCAGATATTCTCTGAGATTAATCTTCCTTTCATTCAGTTATTAGGGCCAATGTTGGAACTGCTTGATGCTGTGCATGATGACTGAATCTCTCCTCCTTAATCCTCATGGTCCTTCCTTTTATTCTGGTAATGAAGGACCTCTGTAATCTTGCCAAATGGCTCTTTTCAAGATTTACCTGCCTTTATCTTCTATACAGATCCTTTGCTCCCACTTAAGTGATCCCATGGTCTTCTACACAGGATTGCTCAGTTTGTCTTTAAAGTCTTCAATTAAAAAAAAAAAAAAAAAAAAAGTCTTCAATAATGATATTCCCAACTGATCTGGCTATATATTGTTTCCCTTTTACACAAACACACACACACACGTGCACGCGCACACACACACATACACAAATACACGCCTGTGGTTTAAGGTAAACCTAATCAAGGCCTCCTCCATGGAACCTTGCCTGCTCCTCAGCAGGAAGGAATTCCTTCATTCTCTGAAATCTTAGAGCCTGTTTATGCGTGAGCACCTATATATTTGACAGCTGATCAAACATATTATTACTTTGTAATGTTAATTCTCTCTACACACACAAATGTGCCTATGTTCTTGTGTGTATAAACTCCTAGAAGACATTTGAATTTTCTTGTTAACAAGGGCTATCTTTTAATTCCACAAAGTATTCATATAATTCATCTTCACAGGTTTTTGAACCTTTTTTTTTTTTTAAGCTTTCCAACATGCCTTTGCAACTTAAGAGACTGTTGTCTGTATTTCACTTTGGAAATGAGGTATTCCAAGCTTATTGCTCCTCATTATCTTTGTGGTCTATGGCGGCTGACAAAGAGACCCTGTACTTGCTACATACAGCTTTTGATGACTTTGATGCATCCAGGGTGGGGCTCCGTTAGTTCAGGACACTCCCAGTTGCTTTGGTGGCAGATGGCACCACGCTTTCATTCCTTACATATCTGCCAAAATATTTAGAGGAGATGAAAACAGGAAGGCTAGGGATGATTAACTATCTAGTGGTATTAAAAACAAATAAACAAAAAATATAAGATGTGGCAATCCCCCAAGTGGAATTGCTACAGAAAGAATGGTGTCAGTGGATTATCCAACAAGCAGGAGAATCTGCTAACCTTCCAGCCCTGATTAATAACACAGTCCCCAGGACACGTCTGCTTTCCTCACATCTGTCAGGATTCTGGGTTCACAAAGCATTTTTCCATGATCTCAAATTCTGTCACAGCAGCCTTATGAGTAAGAAAAAGTAGAAATCGTCCCAATTTTTATATTATCCCTATCAAACAATGTTTTCTGATTCAAAAATCCCTTTCCCCATCAGAAATGGTTTTTTCTCCTCCTTTGAAATCTTTTCTTATGAAGTCCTACAAGCCAGGAGTATGCCCATTGTGGCTTCTGAAAGCCTTCAACTGATTGGCTTGCCTCTCAGACCTTCTCCTGCTGTGTGCTTCTTTTCAGCACCAAATAAGTGTCAGACAATTAGAGATGGGACTGGAGATGTGTAAATTGTACTGTCGCCAGCAACAAATTAGTAATTTTGTGATAATACACTGTCCTTGTAACATGGTTAGAGTTAGCACAGTTACCTGCCTCTATTTGTGCTAAAAGGCCATGGGTAAGATTGATGAAGATCCTGTGTGGTAATTCATTTTCCTTCTTGACACTCTCCCTCACCACCCCCCTCCCAAGAAATGAGATGTTAACCAGCCTCTGGGAGTTGAATGAACAAAGCCTCTAACCTGGCTTTCCCAAACTCATCGTGCTTTCCTTGTAGTCCTTACCTGGAAGGTATTGTACCACCCGTGTTGAATGGGTGCAGGCAAGAAAGCTCATGATGCAGTGGAGGGAGTTAACATCCCACATCTTTTGATCTAGGCTTCTTTTATTCCATGATACTGGGGCCTTAGTGGGAACAGATAGTGGGTTCAGAAATCGCAGTTACTGCTTAAACTTGAAAGCTTATAAATATGAATGGAGGGTATCCTGGTCTTTGTCCTTCCTTAATAGGTAGATATGGGAATAAGTCCTCCACAGAGTTGCTGTTTCCAGGCCTTGGCGCTTCCCAGCCTTGACCTTTCTGCAGGGGGAATTTGTGCATTTCTGAAAGGTCCTCCCATTGATGGATAGGTGCCTGCTCACTTGCCTTGTTAGCACTCTGATTGCTCTTCTAAGGAACAAGAGAACAGAAGTGGAACCATTTACTCTAGAAAGTCCTGGTTAAACTGTGCCTGGTGCTCTGTTACAATTTAGGAATGAGGCAGTCTTATCAGTGGGATTGGTCATGGTGCTATTATAATATTGTGATTTATAAGGAATACATTCAGACGACCAAACTTATTTCTCATATATATTTGGTCTTTGTCCACAGTTTCTGGCTCACAGCTCCCAAACCCTTGTAATTTCTGAAGTGTTAAGGTCAATAAAGGTATCTTTTGCTGCGTTAATGAAGGTGAGATTTTTATCTTGTCCTAGGCAGGGAGAGTGGGGGGCTTGTTGCCAGGAGGAAATCATGTGATTAGAGCATTGGAACTTTCAGTCTCCCCTCCCAACCCCAGGCTCACTGGGAGGAGGAGAGGAGCTGGAGGCTGAATCAGCCAATGGCCAATGATTTAGTTAATCATGACCATACAATGAAACCTTTATAAAACCCAAAAAAGAGAGCTTCAGATGGTGAACACATGGAGATGCAGGGAGAAGGGCATGCCTGGAAAGGGTATGAAAGTTACTTGCCCTTTCCCCTACCTTGCCCTGTATATCTCTTTACGTGACTATTGATTCATAACCTTTATCATATCCTTTAATAAACTGGTAAATATAAGTGTTTCCCTAAGTTCTGTGGGCCACTCTAACAAATTAATGGAACCCAAAAGGTGTCGGTCATTAGAACTTACAACCTGCGAAGCGGAGGTAACAGCTTAAGCTTGTAACTAGCATCCAGAGAATGGGATAGGTGGGCATTCTTACAGGACTAAATCCCTAACCTATAGAATCTGATACTAGCTCCAGGTAGATAGTATTGAGTTGAATTGTTGGACACCCAGCTGGAGTCTGCAAATTAATTGTGTGTGGGAGGGAATGGTGCCCCTATTGAAAACGGTCCTGGGAGCCATCAACACACTATTTGCTACCTACGTATAATTTTCTGTACCTTTGTGGCAATGATTTGCCCATTATCATGATAAATTTACCACACACTAACTCCACCACAATTCCCACAGAAAAGTAAAGGTTCAAGAATAGTCCAGGGAATTTTAAATAGGAAAGGAGAATGAATCTTGCTGTTTTTTAAAATTAGGATATTACGTAGTTATACTAATGTGTGGCAATAATGTAGCAGTAACCAATATCTAAGGAGAAGGGAAAAGAGAGTCAGGAGACTGACCCAGACATCTATAGGGAAATGGAATATGATTGGTGTAGTTACAAATCAGTTGGGAAGTGAACTGGTAAAATAAAAGTTTATGAACTAAGTAGAACTGGGAAGGAAACCTCAATCTCATATTCTCAATTCAAAACTCCTAGCAGATATCAAAAATAAGACTACTTTTCTTCCTTCCCTCCCTTCCTTACTCCTTTGCTCCCTCTTCTTTCCCTCTTTCCCTCCTTCCTTCCTTCCCTCTCTCCCGCCTTCCCCCTCCCTCCCTCAGGTTTTTTCTTTTCTTCTTTTTTTTCCCTCTTTGTCTATATCTTTTTTTTCTGTTTCTCTCTCTTCCTTTCCCCTCTTCTCTCTCCCTCTCTCTGTATCATATATATGTATTATGCATGCATGTATGTACCTATCCATCTGAAGAAATTTAGAAAGCATAATATTGAAGAATATAAGCAAGTTATAAAAGAATATTTAAAATATGCACTAAGTATATACATATTTAAAACATATGCTAAAAGCCCTTGATATCTAATTAATAAAGTGTGTGTTTATGTATATATAGGTGAAGAAAATGGAAAAAATCAAGCAGAATAAGCAACATACTAACAGGAAAGATACCCGTATATTTCATAATAGGGTGCACCTCGAGGGAGTCAGGGCAGAAATGGAGCAATGGATGTGGGACAAGGGATGATACTTATTCCTTAGGAAAAGTTATAGTGGATATAACACAAAAAGTTCACATTTCCTCTCTGAGCATTCGGTATATGACATATGTAATAAATATTTTTTCTCTATTTCAATAACGAAAGAAAAATGTCTCTGCTGACCTGCCGGCTTACTAGAATATATATTCTGAGTATTGTCCTCTAATTGGCAGAGCTGGGTTTATACACACACACATACACACACACACATACAACCAGCCAGATTTAGGAGTATTTTCAAAGTCCACAGAATTCGGAAAAATAATCTGCTTTTACTCTAACTTTCCTAGTCACTTTGTCTTCAGAAGGAACAGAGAGGGAACTTATTGGGAGGAAAGTAAAGTGGCATTCATATATATTTCTCCTCTACTTTAAAAAAATCTCTAATAAATCTTTGATAAATTCTATACCATCTCAGCTTTTTGATAAGGATATGGAAAAGTATTTAGATTTGCTTCACATTGAAGAAGAAAGGAAAGCTTTAGATCAAGCCTGATGAAAGCAGTGTGTGTGTGTGTGTGTGTGTGTGTGTGTGTGTGTGATGTGGCAGCTGGGATGGTGATGGTGGTGGATTGATGAGTGATGATAGTGATCAGAGGAGGAAGACTTGGTGGGAAAGCAGCAAGAATCCTCTAGATTTTTTCCTATAGCTACTTTATCTGTTCAAGCCACGAAACCTTTTCAAGCTTTAAGCCAAGCCAGAGACATTAACCCAATCTCTCAAGTATTCAGTGGTGTTTATGTTGTTCATAGAAGGGGTGCAGCAGACGGAGTTTTGCTGAAAGAATAGTTATCAGAATTTTTGATAAATGGAGGGCAACATAGCAGGAGGGAAGTCTTTGTTGCTGAGTGTCCAGGAGAGGGGAGGGGAAAGCAAATATATTCTCCTGGATATGTGGAGGCAAAATGCCCAGTGTTCTAGAGACCAATTTCACTGACTTTCTCAACTTTAGCAAAGCCATTCATTTTCCTCTAAGTAAGAACCATTGTCATTTTCTGCATTGCAGGATAATTAACTAACATGGATAAAGAGCTATTGAAATGTTGAGTGTCATTACCCCGATGACTCATTTTTTAGAGTAGCTTTGGAACATGATTGGCGAAGTT
The DNA here is from genome assembly GCF_018345385.1 of Vulpes lagopus. NCBI lineage: Eukaryota > Metazoa > Chordata > Mammalia > Carnivora > Canidae > Vulpes > Vulpes lagopus. The sequence continues at coordinate 116,697,600 of NC_054828.1, forward strand.
TGTGAGTCATGGTAGGGAAAGTTTCCAGAGTAATAAAGCCCTAGATTTCTAACTATGCCGAACTCAGGGTGCAGGGCAGAAATAAAACTTAAGGGTGACAAGTTTGAAGCTTTTGTCACCTTGTCTGAAGATATTAAGCTGCCTGTGGAGAAGCGCTGAAAATTCTAGGTGCTTCCTAAGATCGGCTGTTACCCCAACTAATGAAGCAGCTTCAGATCTAATCATCAGCAAATGATCTCACTCCATCACTTTTTTCCCCCAATAGGTGTGATGTGAATCATTTGACCATCAAAAATGAAATTTAGATATAAATACTCTGTTATTATTAAGTATTAACTATGGAAGTTAACACTTATTTAGCGTAAAGTATGGAAAGGTCAGTGGTCTTAACCTTCAAAATATTGATTTTACTTGTACAGAAGAAACTATTTCTCTTAGAAAAGGACAATAGCACAATTTAACCAAGCATTTATATTTGATTTTTTAAAATGATGCCTGTGTTTTAATACAGACTAAGAGTATCAGAGAAGGATCTGCAGATAATGGACAACGCCCACATATGGGTAAGGAGATAAAAAGCAATTATACATTTCAGAAGTAGAAGCCCGTGATATAACATAAATAGTGAAAGCTTCCTTTCCCTCCATTTTCTTTATTTTCTCCACTCATGTTATTTTAGGAACTGCAGGGAATATGTAGTTGGATCATAAATGCTGTTCAAAGATCATATGGTTAATGTTGCAATTTTTTAAATATAGAAATGGCTTCGGGCTGGCTCTAATTGAGCAGTCTCTGTAAAACATTCTAAACCACAGAGAACTTATGCAGAGAAGGAGTTTTTAATTTATTTGTATGGCCTCTTTGGAGTGGAGGCGGAGGCATTAACAACTTAGAATGGCATTTTTTTTTTTTTGTAAAATCAACATAAATATGGGCAGTTGGATTAGAGGATTAATGGCGCCCTCATTGCCTGATCTTTTTTTTTTTTTTAATACTCTTTTCAGACAGCATATTGTCCATAAGGGTTTCTGATTATCTTTCCTGTTACGCTTAGCGAGAACTTTGAAAAACTATGAAATTGGACTCAGTAGGTGTTAAAAAAGTTTATTAAATGCTGATGGGAATCTGTCTAATTCTGGAGATTTTCCAGTTCTAAGGAAATTGCCTTATTTGCAGCATTTCCATTCCATTGTTAAGTGATTGTGTTTGTATCTTTTAAGTATATGTCACTTGATAGGGAAAAAAATCAGAAAGACAAGTTATGACAAAGAATTATTACTGCCTTTCTCTGTTGCTTATTCCTTTGTTTGTGCATGTGCTATTTACCAGAGGACTGGACTCCTTTATAGGTCTCTGGATTAGTCATTAACACCTTCATGTGGGGGCGAGATACATGGGCATCCTGTGGGGAAGATAACGAGTTTGGGATTTTATTGCAGGGACTGCATTCCAGTTCCCAATTTTTTCTATAGGTCACTCATATTGCAAGTAATTCTTGAGCAAACCATTCCCCATCTGTTCAGATCTTGTTATAACAAAATCAGCCATGACAGATTATGGTACATAAAACAGAATAAACTTTGCCCAGCTGGATGTACAAAGTAAGGAGAGGAAGGATATACAGGGCCCTCTGGCTACAGAAAACTGCAATCAGGAGAACATTCTCCATCAGAAAGGGTGAAAGGTGTGAAAATGTTATGGGGAGAGAAAAGAAGGGTTGCCTTTTTGGAAAACCACTTCTCACTGCTAATGAGTGATGAGTGTCAACAGGCAAATTAGAGCTTTTTCTTCTTTTAAATTTTATTTTATTTTTTTGTGGTAAGGACACTTAACATGAGACCTACTCTCCTAATACATTTTAAGTGTATAATATAGAATCGTTGACTATAGATCCATTGTGGTACAATAGATCTCTAGGTCCTATTCATCCTGTTTAACCGAAACTTTATGCCCATTAATTAGTGACTGCTCATTTCCCTTCCCCTACCCCCAGCCCCTGGCAACCCACTATTTAACTCTTTGATTGTACGATTTTGACTATTTTAGACACCTCATATTTAAGTGGAATCATGTAGTATTTGCCTTTCTGTGGCTGGCTTATTTCACTGAGCATGCTGTTCTCAAGTTTTATCCATGTTGTTGTGTAAGATTGGGTTTCTTTTTTGTTTAAGGTTGAATAGTATTCCATTGTGTATCTATACCACATTTTCTTTATCCATTCATCTGTTGATGAGCATTTAGATTATTGCCATAGTCACTCCATGTTTTGACTATCATACTTAATGCTGCCGTGAACGTTGGAATGCTAGTATTCCTTTGAGATCCTGATTTCAGTTCTTTTGGGTAAATATCCAGAAGTGGGATTTTTGGATCATATGGTAGTTCTAGTTTAATTTCTGAAGAACCTCTGTACTGTTTCCTGTAGTGGCTACACTACTTCACATTCCTAGCAACAGCGTGCAAGGGTTCCAATTTCTCTACATCTTCACCTAGGCCGCTTGTCTTTTGTTTTTTGTTAATTACTTTGTCTTGCTATTCATGTCCCCAGGACCAGCCCTTTGCTCCCTCACCTCAAAAATGTGTGCATGGAGCCTGATTTCCTCAGTGGGTATATCCCATTTTAGGGAACACACACGAGGCGCTCTGGCTGTAGTCACTAGCAATGACTGAGAATTCCATCATCATGAGTTGAAAAATCTCTCTAAGGTATTCTAATGAAAAAGTCATTTTGTTCATGACTGATCTAAGAATCCCAGACTCTGCCTCTGAAGATCTGCTTTCAACTTTAAGGCAGCCATGGGTTCACTTTTGTGGGGACTATTCTGGAGAGTAGGCTTCTTTATAATACTTTGCTCTGAATTTTTCACCTTTAATGTGAAAGGAACAGCATAAGTTATGGAAGTCAAACTAAAGGTGGCATTTCTGATGTCCATGTTCTTTTTTTTAAAGATTTTATTTATTTATTCATGAGAGATACAGAGAGAGAGAGGCAGAGACACAGGCAGAGGGAGAAGCAGGTTCCACGCAGGGAGCCTGATGTGGGACTCGATCCCGGGACTCCAGGATCACACCCTGGGCCGGAGGCAGGCACTAAACCACTGAGCCACCCAGGGATTCCCAGATGTCTATGTTATTGAAGAAATTCTGTGCAGGCCACCCATAGGCCTCCCATGTCTCCCAAGTGCCCTTTTTCGGAGATAAGCTGTAGCATCTGTTTGCTGATGGTGTGACACAACCACTATTTCTTTCTAGTCCTAAAGTAGTGGGGCCATTGGGTCTTTTTACATTGCTTTGGCAAGAAAAGCAAGAGCTCCACTTTTCATTCCTTTCTCACTTGGTGGGCGTTGTTGATTCATAGACCTTCTTTAGAGAAGTCCACTGACCCACTGCCTTCCTTCTCGCCCAAACTTTCCTACCTGTCACCAGGTTCATTCTTTAGTGTTCTTCAGAACCAGTCAAGTCAGTTGCTCCTTAAATCGAAAAACAAAAGAGCAAATAAATCAAAACTGCAACAATCAGTCAGGTGCTCTGGCCTTTCCTCTTCTTTGCTTTCTTCAACTCACTGTCAGCTTCGTAGATGGGGAAAGGCCAATTATTTGCTATTGTGTTTTCATAGTTATAGAGGTTATTGCTATGTGGTCCTTAGGTAGTTCTTTGAAGTGATCTAGAATATTTCTTTTGAGAGGTGTGTTATGCCTGACCAATAAGATAGGCTTTCAGGGGGCAAATGGGTGGCTCAGTTAAGTGTCTGCCTTCAGCTCAGGTCATGATCTCTATGTCTTGGGAAGGAGCCTGAGTAGAATTCCTTGCTCAGCAGGGAGTCGGCTTCTCCCTCTGTCTGCCCAATTCCCTGTTCTCTCTTGCTCTTTCAAGTGAATAAATAAAATCTTTAAAAAAAATTATTGGAGTTCAATTTGCCAACATATAGCATAACACCAGTCTCATCCTGCCAAGTGCCCCCCTCAGTGCCCATCACCCAGTCACCCCAACCCCCCGCCCACCTCCCCTTCCACTACCCCTTGTTCATTTCCCAGAGTTAGGTGTCTCTGATGTTTTGTCACCCTCTCTGATATTTCCACTCATTTTCTCTCCTTTCCCTTTATTCCCTTTCACTATTTTTTATATTCCCCAAATGAATGAGACCAGACAATGTTTGTCCTTCTCCGATTGACTTACTTCACTCAGCATAATACCCTCCAGTTCCATCCACATTGAAGCAAATCGTGGGAATTTGTCGTTTCTAATGGCTGAGGAATATTCCATTGTATACACAGACCACATCTTCTTTATCCATTCATCTGTCGATGGACACCGAGGCTCCTTCCACAGTTTGGCTATTGGGGACGTTGCTGCTAGAAACATCGGGGTGCAGGTGTCCCGGCATTTCACTGCATCTATATCTTTGGGGTAAATCCCCAGCAGTGCAATTGCTGGGTCGTAGGGCAGGTCTATTTTTAACTCTTTGACAAACCTCCACAGTTTTCCAGAGTGGCTGTAACAGTTCACATTCCCACCAACAGTGTAAGAGGGTTCCCTTTTCTCCGCATCCTCTCCAACATTTGTGGTTTCCTGCCTTGTTAATTTTCCCCATTCTCACTGGTGTGAGGTGGTATCTCATTGTGGTTTTGATTTGTATTTCCCTGATGGCAAGTGATGCAGAGCATTTTCTCATGTGCGTGTTGGCCATGTCCGTGTCTTCCTCTGTGAGATTTCTCTTCATGTCTTTTGCCCATTTCATGATCGGATTGTTTGTTTCTTTGCTGTTGAGTTTAATAAGTTCTTTATAGATCTTGGAAACTAGCCCTTTATCTGATATGTCATTTGCAAATATCTTCTCCCATTCTATAGGTTGTCTTTTAGTTTTGTTGACTGTTTTTTTTTTTCCATGCAGAAGCTTTTTATCTTGATGAAGTCCCAATAATTCATTTTTGCTTTTGTTTCTCTTGCCTTCATGGATGTATCTTGCAAGAAGTTGTTGTGGCCAGATTCAAAAAGGGTGTTGCCTGTGTTCTCCTCTAAAATTTTGATGGAATCTTGTCTCACATTTAGATCTTTCATCCATTTTGAGTTTATCTTTGTGTGTGTGGTGTAAGAGAGTGGTCTAGTTTCATTCTTCTGCATGTGGATGTCTAATTTTCCCAGCACCGTTTATTGAAGAGACTGTCTTTTTTCCAGTGGGTAGTCTTTCCGGATTTGTCGAATATTAGTTGACCATAAGTTGAGGATCCACTTCTGGGTTCTCTATTCTGTTCCATCGATCTATGTGTCTGTTTTTGTGCCAGTACCACATTGTCTTGATGACCACAGCTTTGTAGTACAACCTGAAATCTGGCATTGTGATGCCCCCAGATATGGTTTTCTTTTTTAAAATTCCTCTGTCTATTCGGGGTCTTTTCTGATTCCACACAAATCTTAAGATGATTTGTTCCAACTCTCTGAAGAAAGTCCATAGTATTTTGATAGGGATTGCATTAAACGTGTAAATTGCCCTTGGCAACATTGACATTTTCACAATATTAATTCTGCCAATCCATGAGCATGGAATATTTTTCCATCTCTTTGTGTCTTCCTCAATTTCTTTCAGAAATGTTCTGTAGTTTTTAGGGTATAGATCCTTAACCTCCTTGGTTAGGTTTATTCCTAGGTATCTTATGCTTTTGGGTGCAATTGTAAATGGGACTGACTCCTTAATTTCTCTTTCTTCAGTCTCATTGTTAGCGTATAGAGAGGCCACTGATTTCTGGGCATTGATGTTGTATCCTGCCATACTGCCGAATTGCTGTATGAGTTCTGGCAATCTTGGGGTGGAGTCTTTTGGGTTTTCTATGTACAGTATAATGTCATCTGTGAAGAGGGAGAGTTTGACTTCTTCTTTGCCGATTTGAATGCCTTTTATTTCTTTTTGTTTTCTGATTGCTGACGCTAGGACTTCTAGTACTGTGTTGAATAACAGTGGTGAGAGTGGACATCCCTGTCTTGTTTCTGATCTTAGGGGAAAGGCTCCTGGTTCCCCATTGAGAATGATATTTGCTGTGGGCTTTTCATAGATGGCTTTTAAGATGCTGAGGAATGTTCCCTCTATCCCTACACTCTCAAGAGTTTTGATCAGGAATGGATGCTATATTTTGTCAAATGCTTTCTCTGCATCTATTGAGAGGATCATATGGTTCTTGTTTTTTCTCTTGCTGATATGATCAATCACTTTGATTGCTTTATGAGTGTTGACCAGCCTTGCATCCTGGGGATAAATCCCACTTGGTCATGGTGAATAATCTTCTTAATGTATTTTTGGATCCTATTGGCTAGTATCTTGTTGAGAATTTTTGCATCTGTGTTCATCAGGGATATTGGTCTATAATTCTCCTTTTTGGTGGGGTCTTTGGTTTTGGAACTAAGGTGATGCTAGCCTCATAGAACGAGTTTGGCAGTACTCCATCTCTTTCTATCTTTCCTAACAGCTTTAGTAGAATAGGTATGGTTTCTTCTTTAAACATTTGATAGAATTCCCCTGGGAAGCCATCTGGCCCTGGACTTTTGTGTCTTGGGAGGTTTTTGATGACTGCTTCAAATTCCTCCCTGGTTATCGGCCTGTTCAGTTTTTCTATTTCTTCCTGTTCCAGTTTTAGTAGTTTGTGGTTTTCCAGAAATCTGTCCATTTCTTCTAGATTGCCTAATTTATTATTTATTATAAATAAAGCTGCTCATAATAAGCTGCTCATAATAAGTTTTTAAAATCGTTTGTATTTTCTTGGTATTGGTGGTAATCTCTCCTTTCTCATTCATGATTTTATTTTATTTTTTTAAAGATTTTATTTATTATTCATGAAAGACACACAGAGAGAGGCAGAGACATAGGCAGAGGGAGAAGCAGGCTCCATGCAGGGAGCCTGACATGGGACTCGATCTCGGGACTCCAGGATCACACCCTGGGCTGAAGGCGAGGCTAAACTACTGAGCAACCTGGGCTGCCCTCATTCATGATTTAATTAATTTGAGTCTTTTCTCTCTTCTTTTTAATAAGGCTGGCTAATGGTTTATCTTATTAATTCTTTCAAAGAACCAACTCCTGGTTTTGTTGATCTGTTCCACGGTTCTTCTGGTCTCTATTTCATTGATTTCTGCTTGAATATTTATTAATTCTCTTCTTCTGCTGGGTGTGGGATCTATTTGCTGTTTTTTCTCCAGCTCCTTTAGGTGCAAGGCTAGCTTTTGTATTTGAGTTATTTCCAGTTTTTGGATGGATGCTTATATTGTGATGTATTTCCCCCTCAGGACTGCTTTTGCTGTATCCCAAAGATTTTGAATGGTTGTATCTTCATTGTCATTAATTTCCATGAATCTTTTTAATTCTTCCCTAATTTTCTGGTTGACCCTTTCATCTTTTAGCAGGATGGTCCTTAACCTCCAGGTGTTTGAAATCCTTCCAAACTTCTTCTTGTGATTTAGTTCTAGTTTCAAAGCATTATGGTCTGAAAACATGCAGGGTATGATCCCAATCTTTTGGTATCAGTTAAGACTTGATTTATAACCCAGTATGTGGTCTATTCTGGAGAAAGTTCCATGTGCACTTGAGAAGAATGTGTATTCAGTTGCATTTGGATGTAAAGTTCCGTAAATACCTGTGAAATCCATCTGGTCCAGTTTATCATTTAAAGCTCTTATTTCTTTGGAGATGTTGTGCTTAGAACATCTGTCAATTATAGAAAGAGCAATTTCAAGTCACCAAGTATAAGTGTATTATTATCTAAGTGTGTCTTAACTTTGGTTATTAATTGATTGACATACTTGGCAACTCCCACATTCAGGGCATAAATATGCATGATTGTTAGGTCCTTTTGTTGGATAGATCCTTTAAGTATGATATAGTGTCCCTCTTCATATCTTACTACAGTCTTTGGGATAAACTTTAATTTATTTGATATAAGGATGGCTAACCCTGCTTTCTTTTGAGGACCATTTGAATGGTACATGGTTCCCCAACCTGTTATTTTCAGGCTGTAGGTGTCCTTATGTCTAAAATGAGTCTCTTGTAGACAGCAAATAGATGGGCCCTGCTTTTTTATCCAGTCAGAAACCCTGCATCTTTTGATGAGGTCATTAAGCCCATTCACATTCAGAGTTACTATTGAAAGATATGAATTTAGAATCTTTAAAAAAAAATAGACAGGCTTTCAGGATTCTAGCCAAAAGAAAATGTGCTAATAACATTCTTTAATACATTGGTTATGTACATTATTTTTACACAATGATACACATATACATCTCATGAACAGAAATGTGCATGTGAAATGTATATTTGCTATTTATTTATTTATTTATTTATTTATTTATTTATTTAAATTTCCCTATTTACTTACTGCTCCTGATCTTAGGACATTTATCTAACGGGATTAAAATCCTTAAAGTTATAAATATTTATACATTATTTACAAATATTTATTACCTTAAATATTTAATTTAATGTTTTTATTTTTTTCTGTTTTGTTTTAAATTTTTAGGTAATAAATATTTCATTGTTAATATGCCAATCTATTGATCCTTTATTTTTTCTTTGAAAATGTAGTCACATTATTATGAAAATATATGAAAATAAATGTACGATATATTCATTTGTTTATTTAGTTATTTTAAGGTTTTAAATTTTAATTCTAGTTTAATTAACTTACTGTGTTATGTTAGTTTCAATTACACAACAATGCTATGTATTACTCAGTGCTCATCATGATAGTGTACTCTTTAATCCCCTTCACATGGGGTGGCTGGGTCACTCAGTGGGTTAAGCATCCAACTGTTGATTTTGGCTCAAATCATGATCTCAAGGTTGTGAGATTGAACCCTGCATTAGGCTTCATGCTGGGTGTAGAACCTGCTTAAGATTCTCTCTCTCCCTCACCCTCTGGACTACCCCTCATCTTTCTTCTCCTCTCTCAAAAAGAAAAAAAAAGTGCCCTTCACCTATATCACCCATTCCCTTATTATTTTTAAACATAGATTATCCTGCTCCATCCAAATATATTGACTTTTGAAAATATTTTCTATAATTTTCATAATTGAAAATTAATCTGAATACCAATATAGAATTTTTTCTTGATACGTTTTTTGAGATTTTATGTAAGATTTGATGGCTTACTCAAAAAACCAGACAATTTTCTAGTATCATTTAACAAATTATCTTTCTCTTTTCCAGTGATTTATAATTTCTTCTCTGTGGATATGAAGTTCTTAGATAAAGTAAGGCATACACAGAAGTGCACTATTCTGGCACACTCACTACTCTTCTGTAAACATTCATTAATGGATAAAGTAATACATGGGAATTCCTGGACTAATATCTTTCCATCTACTTCAAAATGATCTTCTAGCTGTGACCAATTCAAACTATGTTTTAATATCTGAAAGTAGAAGTTGCTTATGATAATAACTTCATAAAATGACTTATATACCAGTGACCACTGGTTATTCATTCAAGGGAACATGAGAATTACTTTAAGATTAACACTGAATTGCTACTGGGATTTTGACTTTTATTAGGTTAAACCAATTAATTAGCACATTTTTCCAAGATGTCATTCTGCACAACACTGTGTCATAGGTTAATAAGGTGCTACCAGAGACATGTATTCAATAAGTCCTGGTTAAACAAAGCTGCATATACTGTAGATTTACATATGGTGGATTATCTGAGAACTACCAACATTTGAATTCCTGTATGATTATCCAGTAAAGAAAGAGAATAAGTAGCATTTCCCAAACTTCTTTGTTATGAAATGTGGGCATATATGTGCGTTGTCTTGTGTGTATATATATTTCATCCATACTGACATACTTAAATTGATGTCCTTGGCATTGGCATTTGGAAACACTGACATAAATAGATTTGCAAGAAAATGCCATTTTTATAAGACCCAGCCTTCTTAGTCAGGGACGTAATAGTTCTCCATTCCTTTTATTTTTTTAATGTCTCAACAAAGTTTTATTTTATGTTTGGTTCCCATAAATTTTCTTTAAAGCATTTCAACATATTATTTGAATCTGTTATTATGAATAATTTTTCTAATGTATTTTCCAAATGACTATTGTTAGTATATAGAAATATTTTCTAATTAAGTTTGTGTTTATTTTATTTAACTTTCTTATTAATTTTCATGGATTTTAAGCGGATAGTCCAATGTTTTCTCAGCAGAAAACTATAAAATGTAAAATAATTGTTTTTATTAATTTCTCTTTATATTTTTGCTTTAAATAGGAGTTCTAAAATTATGTTATGTAATAATATTTTGAAGCAGTATAGTGTAGTATAAAAGAGGTAGAATAGAAGCACAAAATAAGCATTTAATAAATGTTAATTCAGTTTATTCCTACTTTAATAGATACACTCGTAGTCTTCCACCATTATGATAGGATCGTTTTTATTTCTTAATTTGATGAGTATAGCTGAATTTGTTGTATATACTCATTCAGAATTTTGTACAGATACTTTATTCTTATATTTTTCAGAGGTGTTATTTTTACTCAGTCAGAATACTCTGTAGAATTTATTAGGTTAAATGACTTTATAGTGTCCTAGAAATACAGAAATAAAAAAAGTTTAAAATCTATACCCAAAGTAGCATACATTTGAATGAAAGAAAAATGGATAAAAATAAAATTAAAAAGTCAAATTCAAAGAACACGATATAGATGGAAAAGGGTAATAATGTTCATGATATATCTAACCAGATTTCACAGGTGACAATGGGGAAGAGACAATAGCTGAGAAAAAGGCCTGAAATATTGAGAGATATTGAAGAAACTCGATAACCCTAGGAAGATTAATGTGCTTAAAATAGTCATTTCAACATTCTTGTCTCCTGAAACCAATATTTAGATTATCTGTTCATCTTCCACTATGTGTCTTTTGCTTGATTTTCAGATCCTTTTTCCTGGCTTTCCATCTTTCATGACTTTTTATTATACCAAGAACCACAGAGACTGTGAATGATGTTATTTTCCCAGACAGACTGTCCACTCTGTGCTCTAAGTAGAGGGTGGTGAGCAAGTAATCATCACAGCTAGGGATTAGAATGTTCCATGTTGGGCTTCAGTATTAGTAACAATGTCCATCTTGAATTCATCTGTTTCTAGAATGTGGGGTTTTGAATTTAGCTTCAGAAGAATGAGAGATTCACTTATACCCTTTAGTTCTAATCTTAGCTCTTTAATTTCTTTTCCAAAGTCTTCAGAAAAGACTAGTCATAGCTTGAGTACTTTTGATTGAACTTTATTTTCAAAATAGTGTATGAGAACATGAGGCATTTTTTTCTGCCTTTTACAAGTTTCTGGTCTAGCTCCCTAAATTCGCATGCCACCTAGAACTTAACAAATGCTCTGTAGGGAAACCAGCTGTGTTTTTGTGTCCTCCCCACCAACCCCCCCCCCCCCCCCAGTCTGTTTCATCAGCCTGTGCAAACTTCAAAAACTTCACTGTTTTCTATTTCCTTCAGCAGAATCCTTCTGCCCAGGTAAAGTCTGATCATTGGTTAATGTCTAGAATGGACAAATGCCTTCAGGAGAGAATAATAGGCAGTAAATATTAACTCACTGAAAATCCCACTCTTTTCTTTCTGGGATTTTAATTTATCTAGTCTTCATTACTTTCACAACCCTCTTCTGTCTTTTAAAATATAATATTTGTACAACATGTATTTTTTAGTTGTTATGAACATCGTTGACCTGGTGTGATCTACTGCATTCTATCCAAAAATAATAATTAAAAAGAAACCACACCTAGACACATTGTACTGAAATAATAGCAAACCAACAGTGTTAAATGGGAATAGAGATGGAAGAAGAGCTTGTGCCTACTAATTTACTCTGCAACCAAGTGGGACACATTCAAATTGAGTAGACACCCAATTTCTTGAAAAGCTTTTCAAAGTCAATTGGCATAAAGGAAATGCAATGAGAATATATGGACAAGTAAAAAACTAGACACAGAAGGATGATGAATTTTAGAAAATAACATACAGGAAAACATTAGGAAAAATTCTCAAGTAACAGGTTCTAAAAACTTTGCTGGGTTTTAGGCATCTTCCTACCATGGAAGACCCTAAAATAAGCAAGTTGTGACCTCATGTCTAAAGTTGCTATACCACTGACAGGTGATTGAAGCAAGTCTAGTTGTAAGAATAGGTGTTAAAGGCACAAGCCATGTTTCTAGGACTGTTACATAGATCAGAGTGGAATCAGGATACAACTGACTTCATCCTGAATGTTCTGAATCCCTTAGCTGAAATTCTGCAAAGTCAAATTCTCTTGTCTAAGGGTACGATTATTCTTAGAGCCTGAAACAGACCTGAGAGGAAAAACATGGACCTGGGCACCACGCTTTGCTTTTCTTCCTAACTCTGCCTTGATGTGCTTTCCTACAACTTACCCTTGATCAGTTGTCTTTTGACCCTTCTCTGTCACTTGTCTTATTACTTACTAGTGTGTTTTAAAGTGTTACAACTTAGAAAGAAGCCAACCCTGAATAGCATTTCCCTTGGTCAAAAACTTTCTCTGGCAAAGAGAAAAGACTGTAAAGATCAAAATAAATGGAAATCAATACAATGAAGACATTGAAATTCCAGCCCATTTGCCACTGTCACCTGCACAGGGCAGACGGCCTGGTAGCAAGGAGGAAGCAAGAATTGTTGAAAACAAGTTAGAAACAATAAAGTTTGCCAACTCAGGGGTCCTCTGTGGATTTGAGTGGTCCCTGCTATGGCTGTAGGGCCCTTTCTCAATGCTGAACATTATGAGTGCATGGGGTCTTAATAGAACTTGGGTTCACTTGGATGCCTGCTTCCCTCTCATACTCCTGCAGAGGTGAAGAATGAGGGAGAAGCTCCTAAGCTCTCTCACTGACACAGACAATCAGAGCCCTGAGAAGCAGTCAGAGAGGGACAGACAGGGCCCCAAGAAAATAGCCTGACAATTTTTTAGAAAGTATGGCTAGGATCAAGTGACTAAAATTCAAGAATAACTAGACATACTTTGAGTGGAATGAGAGAGATGATTAATCTGCCAAGAATGCTACTACATTAGGGGAGGGTTGGATTACAAGCATTGAAATAAGATAGGGTTTTGTTTTGTTTTGTTTTGCTTTGTTTTGTTTTGTTTTGTTAATAGGATAGGGTTCTGGAGAGTGAATTGAAGGTGAAGGTAACCAGATGTTTCCTGGTTTATAGTTAGGAAATGTTTATTATGCTAATCTTTGAAGGCACAATTTATAGTCAGAGGTGCTACATTTTCACCCTTTCTGGTGTTAGGATAATTACCAACTGGTATTCTTCTTCAGGAAAAAAACCCAAACCATTTGGTTAATTCCTCTAGGTTAACTTCCCCTGTAACCAGCAATCCTACACTGAATTTAGGCATTCTGGAGATATTGGGAATATGGGGGCCAACATTTTGCAAGACAACAATTAGATGGAGGGTGCTTGCTTTACGTGGGGCATTGACCATACATTATTTTCTTTTACATCCAGCCTTTTTTATTCATTCATATTCCTGGCTGGATAGTATCAGAAATTAAGTTTACAAACCAGGTAAACATTAATTATTAAAGTTGATATATATCAAGAAGTTCATCTTGATCGTTTCATAAAATCTTTGGAGGTAAATAGAATTTCCATAGTACCAAGCACTGCCATCACTAATCAAGAAATTTCTATCTTTTCAGTCATGTTTTTTGTTTCGTTTTACTTTGTCTGTAGCTCAGTTTATTTAATAATCAAAAGTAATGGCTACAGATCAATTTCTTCATCTATAAGATGAGGTCATAACTCAGAAGATATTAAATAATTAAATAAAAGTAATGCACATACAATTTTTGGAGTAGTATACTATAATCTCATAAATGTAAAATGATATTATTTGTGTATCTATTAACTTTATTCCATAAAAAAAAAACTGCTTCAAAACCCCGTGTATTAAAACCACCATGTATTTAACAGTTGTTTGGATTGGTTGCTTAGTATTCCTGGTCTGGAGTAATCCAGTTGGTCTTTTCTGGATACTTCTAAAGTCAGCTGTCAGGTCACCAAATCACATCATGGCTTGGCTACTGGCTGGATGATCTAGGATGGCCTCACTCACATACATGGCTAGTAACAGGCTGATGGGGCAACAGGGTAACTGAAATATGTCTCTGATAATCCAAGAGGCCAGACCAGACTGCTTCACATACAGTTTGAGGTTTTCAAGAGCAACAGGAGTAAGGAGCCTCTCTATTAAAGCCATTTCTAAGTCTCTGAGGGCTCTGATGGTTGAATTAACCAAAGGATATCAAGAATATCGCTTACCAAGCAAAGACTCAATGATTAGAGAAACTCATTTTGACTCATTAAAAAAAATACTTATTTATTTGAGAGAGAGAGAGAGAGATAGTGAGTGCACAAGCCTGGGAAGAGGCAGAGGAAGAGGGAAAAGCAGGCTCCCTGCTGAGCAGGAAGCCCAATGTGGGGCTCAATCTAAGGAACCTGGGATCATGACCTGAGCCAAAGGCAGATGCTTAACCACTGAGCCATCCAGGTGCCCTTATTTTGCCTCTTGATAGGTGTTGCTGCAGAGTTATTTTTCAAAGGGACACACATACAGGGATGGAGAAATTTTGTGGCCAGTTTTGCAACCTACCATTATTGCTTTTGCAGTCAGACTATTATTATTATTACTATTATTATTATTATCCAAATAAGAATATCTGAACACCTGGCCATTTAACTTCCCCGTGTCGCTCCTCTCACCAGCTTCCATTACCATAGATAAAAAGCCCTCTAAACTCTTTATGCTAACATTCGGAGGATCCTCTGGGATTTGAGTCCATGTACCTTTCTAGTCTCATACCCTCCTCACCATATATTGGATAGGCTTCACTCATTCTGAACTACTTGCTAGTGTCCCAATACTATACTTTGAAACTGTGTACTTTTTATATATCACCTGCTACTCAATGACCACCTAAGAAACTCTCATTCAGATCTCAAATTTTGCTCAAATTTTAATTCCTCCATAGCAGTTTTCCTGACCCCTTTTTTTTCTCAACCCACAGAGTAAGTTTCTCCTTGTTTAATAAGACCTTTATTTCATTTTAATGAAAATGCCCACATAACTGCAAATATTGTGTAACTATAAGCGGGGACCTCCATCTTCTCTATGTCTGAGATTTTATCATTTGCCAAAGTATCTAGAATCTAACAGGTTCTCCATGAATGCTTGGGGGAATGAGAAAACAAATAACAGAGTGACATAAATAACATGTCTTTAAATGTCCCCTAGAATCAGGATTGAAGAAACCACCATTATGCATCCTATAGTATATGAAAGACCTAAATATCCAGGTCATATTTGTGTGGCCAGATTTCCTTAGCCTCAGATAACCTGCTCTTTACTCATCCAAATTTATTTCATAACAAAGGAAACTTTCCCTCCTTTCACTCTCAGTGAGAATAAATGCTTTGTCTAAAGTAGACCATTCCCTGCTATGAATTGATAGGATAGGGTCAAGCATTTTCCAGATCCTGAAACTAAGTTTTGTGTGCAAGTGCATAAATGCTGTTACTAATGTATCTAGAGAGTAGAATGTAGTCAGTCCGTGCCAGGGGACAGACTGCTCTATGAGAAGGATTTATGATCTGTCAGGTGAGAACTTTTATGGTGCTGTGCTAAGAGACAAAGAAATTTTAGGAGCTGCTAAAAGCAACACAAAATATGCTTTCAAGCTTAATGAGGAGAGGCGATAAAATCGGGTTGGCATCTATGGCTGGCTCCATGTGTTAGAGAAAAGCTGAAATGTTCTTAGTGTTACATATTTTGATTTTGCTAAATTTGTTTTGGGCAGAATGGATATTTATGTCCCTGCACGATGAGCAGCAATTTCAATGTCTATCAATATAATAGAGTTTTATTTGAAAATTGTGCCCCACGAACAGTTTTTATGTGAGTTTGTCATAATTTTTTTCCCACAAAAGCTTTTTTTTTAAGGAAAAGTAGATAATAAATCCATTTTTCATTGTCTTGGCTAAAGAAAATAGCCATACACTGGCTGAATATCATTTTTATTTCACTGATTGAAAAACATTCCCACAGGAATGGGTTTAAATAGGTAAAGTGTTCAGATTGGCAATATTTCTAAACTTTTTCTCTATAGTCCTTTGATCTAACCACTAACCAGTAGTTTCTAGAATATAATAAACTTCAGGATGGACAGGAGTAACAGACAGACTCAAACAGACCACAATCATAAAAGTTAAAATAGAAAAGCACTGTTTTTAACATTTTAATCTGAACCAATATATTAAGGATAGAGATCAAAGCAGTTTAAATGATAGATTAAGGTTCAAATAGCTCAAATATATGTTGAGCATAAGGGGTGAATTCTTTCCACACTTTGGGGCTGTTTGATGTCTGAATTAAAAGTTGACAAAGCCATATTTCTAGTTATTCTAATCAGGCTGCATAGTATACTCTCAGCTTCACTATAAACTAGTGGAAGAAATAATTGATTCGGTAGAATTCACTTCAATATCATTTGCAATGTTAAAGGCACCCAAACAACCACTGAGCTTTTACCATAATACCACAGGTATGCATAAAAATTTGTGTTTATTGATCTAGGGAGCAATGAAAAGTATCAATAGCTCACAAAAATTACATTTCTTTTCTTTTATGACAAAAAGAAGAGGCATGATTAATGTTTTCCAGATCTTGATGCCATATATAAAAGTTTATATATATATATATATATATATATATATATATATATATATATAATTTTCAAAGATAAATGTGAAGTGTTGTATTCATCCATTCATACAGCCATCTGAAAAAGCACTTACTTGTTTGTTTAAGTTGTCCTGCAATAATGCATGTTGGTATATGAAAACTGCTTAGAACTATAGGGTGACTGTTAAACAGGTAGCTAAATCCTAAACCAGGAATCCTGACTGTCCCCTTGAATCGAAAAGTCTTCAAGTGTAAGCATTCTTGTTTCATTAGCTGGTGACCATCCAAGTGGTGCAGATGGAAATGCTTCAACTCCTTGGATTAATGGGTGCAGTAGATTGCAGAGATTTTGATTCAGTGTATCTGCAGTGTTGTGAGGGAGTACAAAATTTCTCACTTTTTATATTATCACAGGTGGAAACTGAAATTTGGTCCATAAGTACTTTGAGAATCATTGCTCCAAGCTTTAAATGAGGAAGTATATGGGTTCCTGGGTCAGAGGTTTTTCCTATAGCCTGATGAATTGTTGCGCATTTGGAATAAGAGAAGGTGAGTGGTAGAGAAATAAAGATAGAGGGAGAAAGAGAGAGAGAAAGCAATCATAGGAGCTGCACAACTATGTTTGTGTCAGAACTCCACCACAGATTAGCTCTGTGACCTTAGGCAAATAAACTAATCTCCTTGAATATCAAATTTCTTGGCACAACAGAGCTAATAACAATACTTACAAGGTTGTTTTGCTGATTAAATTAATTGACAGAAAGAAAAAGAATATTTTAAAAAGTGTCTGCCACATAATAAATTCATAGTACAGCTCTTCCTTGACTTATGAAGAGGTTTTGTCCAGAAAAATCCCTCATAAATTGAAAATATCATAAATTGAATATGAATTTCATATACTTAACCTACCAAACATCATCATAGCTTAGCTTTGCCTATCTCACATACACTCAGAAATCCCATTAGCTTTTGTCGGCCAAATCATCTAATACAAAACCTATTTTATACTAAAGTGTTGATTATCTCATGTAATTTATTGAAGACTGTACGGAAAATGAGGAACAGAATGGTTGTATGGGTGCAGAAGTGTTGTTGTCAGTGTGTTGGTTATTCACTCTAAGGATCATGTGGTTGACTGGGTGCTGTGCTTTCTGACGCTGACCAGCATGATGAGAGAGCGTCATCCACATATCACCAGCCAAGAGAAAAGATCCAAATTCAAAATTCGATGCATAGTTTCTACCAAATGCATATTGCTTTCACACCATAGTAAAGTTGAAAAATTATAAATTCAACCATTATAAATCAGGGACCATCTATGATATAGAAATTAACTAAATTAAGGTATAAATGTAGGGAGAAGTACTAGAAGATTTCTAGTGAACTCCTTTATTTTGTGGACAATGAATTTACTTAGAAAATAAGAAAGTAAGAAGACAACAGAAAGGCTTTCCCATGACCTGAAAAAAGAATCAATGTGTGGGAGAAGATTAGAGAAAGTCATAAAGGATTCACCATCATGCAAGATTGACTATCTTGATCCTTTTTTGTGTTCTCCTCTGCAAATCCATGGGTAGACACCTGCCCTTTGGAGAGCATATTCAAGGGAGCACCCCTTCAATATCTAGCAATTATTTTCCAAATGGACATGGTCTTGTAGGAAGTTGAAGTAATTGAGAGATGGAGCTATAGTGTGTGTATTTTTTATAGGCTGTGATCCTGAGTCTGACATCTAGCTCTGGTTATATCAAACAGTAGAAGAAAGGGATTATGAACTGAAATTCAACAAAAGCAATATAGATGTGTTTCTCCTCAGTGAGGAAGATTCTCTCTCTAAGATTATATAGGGATATACTTTGAAAAATGCATTGGCAGATACAAAGGGATTTGCACTGAGAAAACAGACAGTATATTGTTTTTTAAACAATCTTTCACTGAAACAATACTTATTCTTAAACAAAAAAAAATGATGTGCTGCAGTAGCAGAGATATAATCATGCATTTTCCAATACTGAGAAATTATACAATTGATAACCTTTGAGCGTGTGTCAGGTCTTTTGAAAAACCTCACTATATAGCCATCTATGAAGATTATACTGGATATTTGATTTGTATCCCATATTGTTCATTAAACATGGCCTCATGGCTAGGCTTCTGTGTCTTTAAAATTAGTTGAAAACCTAATTTATATTGATGCCCTCTAATGGGTATGGAAGCCTTATGATTTTGGAAAAGTATATTGTTTCTAATTCTTCTCTAATACAAATAATTATTTGTGTAATAAATTGTTCTAGAAAATGCAATTCCAATTTATCAAGTTATAGCTCAAGGGAAAGTCCATTTTTTCTGCACCCTTGTTAACACTGAGTATAGATGAATTTTTTAAATTTGTAAATTAGCTAGTTAAATAAAAAGACTCTCATTATTGTTTTGTTCTGAATCCATTGTTTACTAGAGAAGTAAACTTAGTTTTAGCCAATCAAGGGTATAGAATTTGGAAATGAAAATTTGATGCCAACTTTTATGATCTGCCTTGGATTCTTGACTTCTATCCCTGCTGGTTGGGATTAAAAATGAGCCTGTCACCATCTGTCCGTGTCTGCCCCATTTCTGTTTCTCGGAGTCATGCATGGGCGCAATCACACAGACACCCCTTGATTCCACACATAATCAAGAGGAAAATTTAAAACCCCAGGAAAAAAGCTTTTCACAGAACAGGAATTGCGTCCTCGATCTTTACATGCTAGAAACAGTCTTCAATTTTCTCCATGGAGATCTGTTTTATGTGTTATTTTGGTTTGCTTCTAACCCTGTTTTCTACTGCAAAAAGGCAATTTCTATTACTGGACTCTTGATTCGATGTGCAGTTAAATGCTACATCACAGCTGAGTTTCGATATTTCACAGTGGATAGGAAAAGTATTAACAAAGTTTGTGTTTTCCTCCGCATGTAATAACCACTAATTCACGGGAGTTAGGGGTTTCAGTGGGCTGACTCTGTACTTCCATAACAGTAGATTTTCTACCTTTTTCATCAGAATTTCACCCAAATATAGTGTTTGTCAGAAAACCCTCTGGTTTGACTATTTGACAGAATGTCAATCTCTTAGTCATTTAACTCAAGTACTTCAAACTTCTGACCCCTTTGGCCAAAAAAACCACTCAAGGACAAGAGTCAATTCCTGGCTCAGTCTGTTATTAACAAAGTTTTACGTTTCATCATGCAGTTGTGCTACCATTGTCTGTTCTCTGTGTTAGGTAGTTTTTATTTTAAAAAAGTCACTTATATGGGCCAGTAAAATCCAACTGGTATCTGTAAATTTGTCTCAAAGATGGTGGTAGAAGAATTCACTCTCTGGAAGCTATCAGTTTCTTTCTGGTCAAGAAACTTCATTTTATATATTCAAACTTAGGAGTACTAAGTGACCTTAAATATCAACATACATTCTGAATGATACAAATCAGTGAAAGATGTGGACTATTAGGGGCGTCTGGGTGGCTCACTGGTTGAGCATCTGCCTTTGGCTCTGGTCGAGGTCCTGGGGTGCTGTGATTGAGTCTCACATTAGGCTCTCTGCAGGCAGCCTGCTTCTCCCTCTGCCTATATCTCTGCCTCTCTATGTCTCTCATGATAAATAAATAAAATCTTTTTAAAAATATAAGAAGATGTGGACTGTCAGTTGAAGTCCAAGAGCAGAGAATGAACTCAAAAATGAGAAAACAGAACCTGAGATGAAATGGATAAATGAAGGAGCAAGTATTTCCTTAGCAACATTCCTAAGGGAAATGTTTTAATGTTGTTGTTATGTTTGATTTGTACTATTTTCTCACTGATTTCTCTTTACATTCTATAGTCTCCAAAACTACACTAAATTTTTCTAGGGCGGTTTGGATCCTGATAGATTTGAATTGTAAACCAAGATTCACCAATTAGTAGCTGTGTGACATCAACAAATATATTTAACATTTTTCTATTAATCTCAGTTTCCCCATGAACTAAAAAATATATAATAACATTGCTATGGGTATTAAATGCCTACTGTACAGCTTGGAACTAATGAACATTAATATATGGTTGCTGTTTTAAAATATTATTATTTTGAATCTCTACAACCTCAAAATTAGGTTGGCCATAAGATCAGTATTTAATTGGGGGGGGGGGGAGTCTGAAATGAACTGGAATATTTTAATCTGTCTTATTAATGTATTTATCCTTTAAATACCCATGCCTTCATATTTGAAAGATTTGTTTGAAATATATCATAAAAACAGAAATGATAGGAGAGAGAAAAACAAGTGATATCATTTTGAAAATAGTGGTTGGCACACAGGTGGCATTAAATAAATATTTGCTGAATGAATAAACTTATATGTATATTCCAAGCTACTCAGCTCAGTAGAGGAAATTATGTATTTTAATCATGAGTCTCAAGTATGGTAGAGAGGTGAGGAATGCAAGGGATTTCAAGTTACCAGATAAGTGCTAGAAATTTTAGATGCAGAGCATCTAACAAATTATAAGTTTGTTTTACTGAAAAATTAGTCTCCCTAAAGGGGAACCTTAAACAAAGCTCTATTTCTGTCAAACAAGGAAGATTTATGGATTAAAAGCCAAAGTACCTTGGAAGAGAGCATAATGTTAAAAACTTATGATAGCTGGGAAAAGAGGACTGTATTTGGGAAGTCTAAGATATTAAGAACCAAGAGAAAAAAATTCACAATACAAGGTTTTAGATGGGGAGGTGATTCAGTCTTGCATGGAATATTATGAAAATGAATTCTAAGTCTACAATGGTAAATGCTCTAGATGAGCAATGCAGTGAAAATTCCTCAGCATCCCTATAAAGATGCCAAGGATCTCAGAGACGGAATCAGATTTTGAAAGGTACATAAGAAATGATGGTGTGAGAAAAGCACACAACAAAGATCATTCACAACGATGTGCCAGTTCTTTTTCCTCCTTAATAAGTTAACTATTAAGAATTACCTGGATTTCCTAACTTTGACTTTGTCTATTTTGATCCTGCTACCACTCCCACCCTTCCATTGGCACTGTCTCATTTACAAACATTAATCAAAAAGAAAAAAAATCAGTCCTTGACTTGCTTGTCCTTGCATCTTTAACTGTTTTATGGTTTCTCCTCAGTCTTCAGTGCCAATTCTTGACATTAATTTCTTTAGCAAGTCTTGAAATGTTGGTATTTCTCAATGCTTTGTCCTAGGCCTTCTATCTTCCCTTTCTTTTGCAACAAACTTTTCATGAGCCCATTTATTTCTATTTTCTACTTGTTAATTTAATATAGGTCTGCTTCTTAAATTCATGTTTGCAACTCAGTTTTCCCTTCTTAGATGCTACTTGGCAGCTCCATTCAAATTCAACAAATTCTGCAGATCCAAAATTGAATTCATGACTCCAATGGTCTTTTAATGGCTGAAGCTCATTCTCTTCTCTGTATTCACAACTATCTACTCAGTCATGCAAACTAGAAACATTTGAGCTATTCTTGACCACTCACAGTGATTATCACCAGATATTTCCCTTCTGAATATGTCTTAATTAAGGCCAAGTCTCCTCAGGTTACTGATCACCCTATTCCTAAACTATCATCCCTCACTTGAACTAAATTGAGAGCCTGAAAAATCTATATTCTGTCTTTATAGTTGAATAATTTGAAGGCATTGCTTCCAGGGTTGCTACTGAACAACTGATGTCATTCTGTCTCTTGATTGTTTTTCTGTAATATATTCTTTCCCTTCTCTGGAAGCTTTGAAGGTCTTCTATTCATTACTGGTGTTTTGAAATTTCATAATGAAATATCTTTGTGTCAGGTCTCGATTTATTTTGCCGGGAATTCAATGGTTCCTTTTAATTCAAAGATAACTTTCAGATATGGGACAATTTCTTAAATTATTTCATGTGTAATGTTCTTTGGTCAAAATCCTCTAACCATAAATAAATAAAATCTTAAAAAAAATCCTCTAACCAAAGACAATCAGCACACATCTGTAATTGAAAAAGTTGGTTTTATTGACTTTTGTCAGTGTTGGAGTACATATACCATGATGAAACATGGGGCATCTCAGGAGTAGGGTATAATAAAGGATAAATTATAGATTTTTGTCTTGTGGCAAGAGAGTCTGGGGAAGGCAAAATGAGATGGATTCTGCTCTAGGGTGCTGTCAGGAAGTAGGGATAATTTTTTGGGGGGGGTTTCCTAATCATTCTCATCTCAGATGAAGCCTTGCTCAAATGCAATTGATGAAGAACCAGCAATTTTTATTAGTTAGGAAAAGAAGTTGTTTGGGTATTTTTGTGGTTTAGACAATGTTCTCATTTCTGTCTGTGCTTATCATGCTTATGGAGTAGTCTTGTCTTTTTCTTGCTCCATCATGGTCAGAGTAGTCTATTCTTATGTTAAATTTTTGTGAAATTATTTATGTTCAATAGGAGAGCAACAAAGCCTAGCCTACCCTGAGCATTTGAACACCTCCTCCCAGTACCACCGTCCAGCTCTCAGCTGCTTTTCTCTTTCTCACTACTATTTTTTCTTCTATGCGGAATTTATATTGTTTTGTTGTTGAACAAGGTGGGCTAACCCTTTAATTATCATTCACTTTTGTTTTCTCTTTGCTACTTTCCATCTTTGTCTATTTTTGTTTTCTTTCTGGGAGATTTCCTAAATTTAACTTGCATCTTTTCCAGTGAATTTAATCTTTAAGAGTTCTTTGTGGATCTCCAGACATTTCTTTTCATGGCATTCTGTTCTTGTTCATGCATGGAATAGCTTATTTTATTGCCATAAAGAAAGGAGAATTTTAAAAAGGCTGTGCCTTTGTTTTGCTTTATTTTTGTTTTAAGTTTTCTCTCTCTGCATTTTTATCTTTATTCATACATCCTATTCTCTAGTTAATTCTTCCCTCTTCTATTGATTCTTGTTTCTTTTTTCATCTTTAACAGTGAAACACTAGAAAGCTCTATACATGGGAGTGTTTTTCATATTTGTAGACTTCACAGTAGGGTGATATAGTTGGTCTGTTTTATTGGAGCATCTACAACTGTTGCTATCTATAACTCTAGTTAGTTAGTTTAGTTATTTAATTTTGTCTGAATCTAAACATTATATCTGTCTAGGAATCCACCTATGGCTGATAGGGATTAAGGGGAAGCAAATCAGGCAGGAAGCTTCAGGTTTCATACTCATTATGTGCGTTTTCATTATTTCCCCTTTTGAGTACAGCATCCCTGCCTTATGCTGGTCAAAGTGTTCCAAATCCATAATCACATGATAGAAAGAGTAGGAGAAGTTTCCCATTATTACCTAGTCAGTTAGGTGGGAGAGTTTCTTAGAAAATCTAGTTTCTTCTCATAGATTTTCAGCCAATTCTCCTGAGCTTCACTTGGACCTCGCTTTTAGAAATTACTGAACTTCTAATGTGTTTTCTTTTTTTCTGGCATGTGTCCACATTCATTTGATTGTTTTTATTCTCATTGCTAGCTTATATATTTATTTTCTGTGTACACTGAGTTACTACTTGTTCATCTATTCTCTACCTTATAATTTTTTTGTGATTCCTTAATTTTCCTTTTGCTTTGTCACTGAGGACTTGAGGGTTACCAAAAGGAATCAAGGGAGCTCAAGTCTCTGTATTTAACTAGAAGTTTCAGTTTCTACTTTAGAAATAAGAAAAAATTAGATTCTGAAATTTGAGATGGTTATGGCATGGACACTGAACTAGAATCTAAAATGAGATATTAAAAAGAAAATCTATGCAATTGTTGTATATTACATAATTGCATATAATTATATATATTATATATTAAATGATTATATTATTATGTAAATATAATGGATAGTGGGGAGTAATGTGGAAAAAAGAATTGACCATGAGTTGATAATCCCATAACCAGATAGCTTAATGCTCTATTCTCGACACAATATCCCAAACGTATATACTAAAGCACTAGGACAAATGAAAGTATTACACTTATTAGAGTGTAAATATAACACAGGACTTAGGTCAAAAAAGGAAGATAATGGAATCCATAGATTATAATTATTCTGTCTTGGCTCAATCAAAGAAAGTTTTAATAAAGATTTTTAAAGTTTGTTAGTATTCTAATGAACCTGTCATCTTTCTTTGTGTTTGCCCTGGATCTGTGTCTTATTTGAGCAAGTGACCTTGTACTATGGAGCTCCACATTTCCCTCAGCACTTAGCACAGAGCCAACCATGTAAAATATCCTCACAAAGACTTATTAAATTAATTTTCTTAAATCCCTTCTGGACTGCCCATTTGCCTTCATTAATTATGTTAGACCAAGAGGAGATGACCTCTACTTGCTGTCATGATTGAATTACATCTTAGACTTGTGGGTTCTTTGAACAATAAAATTTTTGAGGGGAAGAGATATACTACAAGCAGTAGAGCATATTCATTTCACATATGAGCATACATTCTTCCTCTTGCATGGATTTTTCTACCTCCCTCTCCCAAACACATATATGCATTCATGTCTTCCTTACACACTTTCTCTCACAATTATTTCTAGCTGCAAAAGAATGGACTTGGAATAAGAATGGAGATATGCCTTCTCTTTTGTCTTTTCAGCTGGTAAACTACAAATAAACATCAGTCTTAACTATTGTAATGCAAAATACAAATATGTCAAGCTATTTTTTTAAATGATAGATTTTCATTTTTTAATTACACCAAGTATTTCTTTTGAGATTTAAGAGATTTTAAGCTTTATGAGCATTAATACCTTTGTGATTGTGATTTGCTTGCCCCTAATTAAAAAGAATCAGGAGCATAGTTGGGAGAGAATATTGATGCACTAGGAAAAATTATGAAGAATACAGCTAATTTTTTTTCCTTTTGTGTCAAAGATCAAAAACCTAGCACGTGGCAGAAATGAGGCAAATCTGTTATGATGGGATAATTGTGACTGTAGCCTCTGTTCCATCATTCATTAACAACAGTATAAATATGAATCCTGGATTTTGCTAATCTGATGGTCTTGGCTCTGTTTTCAATAAACAGTATAAATTATTTCCCGAAGAGCTGTGGAGAAAAGTGTGAGATATTATTGCAAAATCCAACATTCTCATAAATCTTACAGAATTTCTGTCTGGCCCAGGAGACACTAACTACCAATGTGTCTTCAGGAGCCTAGGGGAAGACATCAGACAGGCTCTCTCACACTCAGTACCCTCATCCCCAGTTCTAGTTGCACCTGGATGAAAGAGAGTCTGCCAGAATTTCTTTAGCAGGCTTCTGGCTGTCAAAACAAACTAAAGCCTCATGGGGATGCTCACACTTGCCTGCTGAGGAGAAAACACTGTGTTAAGTGTTTTACACACATTATCCTATTATATCCTTACAAAGCCTTTTGAGTAGAGTCTCCATTAAACAAATGAGGTTGTTAATACTGTATGTCTTTTCAATGGAAAAGCTGGGATTTGAGCCTCTATGGCTTGGTACTGAAGAAGGAAGTGTAATATACCACTTTTCAAAAATGGTCTGTTGTTAACATGAACCCTAGGACCCTCCTCATTCCATTCCATTCCTTTGATGCTTGAGATTACCTGGTGAATGAATTAAGGTATTTCAAGTGATGTAAAGAAAGTCTTTCTAGCCCACTGTGTCCTAAGAATGCTGCTGTTACATGATAATATTGGCAGTTAATTAAAATATTATTACTGCTGGACTGCAGGTTCCATGAGAGTGGAATATCTGTCTGTTTAGGTCAATGATGTATCTCAGTTCCTAGAAGAGCCTTTGACAAAAAGAAGAAACTCAAGAAATAACTGTGGATGAATGAATTTTCCAGGTTGAGATGACTTCCAATGCCAACTTCAGACTGCTCACTATTATTTTTGTTTTGCTTCAGAAAAGAAAGGTTGCACTTTGGAGAAATAAATGAACCTTTTAGAATTCACTGAGAAAAAAAATAATAGAAGTTCCTACAAGCCACAACTAAATAGATATAAAGTCTCCAGCTGCTCTTTCAGAGTGGTTCACCACTGGTTATAAACCATAGGCATTTCTGCTTCCAATCCACTAAAAGCATTCATTTTTCTTCAGAATAAGTTTTAGTCCATTAATCACACTCCTACCAGCAATGGTTGGTGCACACATGGTAGGAAGGAAAGGTTGCCTTGGTCTAAACAACCAGAATGCTAACTCTGCCCAAAGAAACAACTTTCTTTTCAGAGAACTAGTTTGCTTGTTTGATTATTCCTCTAGTAAGTAAGTAATTTCTCTCTAGTAAGGAGGAAATTCAAAGAGATACCTGACTTGCACGGGGTCCAGTAGCTGCTTTCCTTGTGTATGTGCATTTAAAACCAAGAGATAGGAGAACAGATTTTTTAAAATGATAGAAAGGCATAAAGGGAGAGGACAGAGATGTGTGCCAGAAAAACAGAGAGCAAAATACAGACGCTAGGAAGCATGGGGTTGACAAGAGAGGGAATTGCATTATATTGCATAGGAAATGAGTCTGAAAGTTGACTATTAGAATGTGATGAAAAATATTACGTCCGTTGAGAGAAACAATGTTGTGAGCTAATGAGTTCTTCCATATTTTCTATTATCCACATCTGAATTGCACAGCCATCTGCCAACACCTGGTCACAGCTGACCCCCCTGAAGGCATAGTATCTAGGAGGACATAAGCAAAAGCAAATATCAAAATTTTGAATGTGTTAACTCCTAATTTGTATTTTTCACTGATCCCCGTGTATGAAAGAGAGACTATTCACCAGTGCATGGTGTTACTCTAGCAAAGGAAAGATTGCAGTCTTTTCTTCTAACTATAGCATCCAGGCTTTGCAATAAAATAGGTATTTTGATCATTTATATAATCATTATTTTTAAGGGAGCAATTCAATCCCCAAATTAAAGAGCTGATGTATGTAAACAGATAGGATGCTCCCTTAACACTCTCATTGAGAAGTTACTTTTTAATTGCTTTGCTTATAATTTCAACTTCAAAGCCAGTAATAGCTTTCGAATTAATAGCTCATAGCCCATTTGATACACTGATATTTAATTAATGAGTTCATAACTCAAGCAGCACATTGCCTTTCTGACAGCTCCTCCAGGTTGTTAGATTCCATATTGCTGACTTTGGTCTGCCATCCATTCTTAGAGAGGTCATTTCGCCTATGTGATCCTTTCCAACTGAATGGTGGAAAAGAATGGGTTCAATCAGAGGGAAAGGTGTCCCTATCCTGTTCGGTGGAATAGCTAAGCTTTGTTAGGCCTCTGGGGATAGCTGGAATTTTGTATTGTTTTTTCTTTCAACTTTAGGATTATTCACACTGATGTTTTCCACAGTACCACTAAGTAAATAGTTGTACCTCTATAGGGTACCTCCTCTAATGGAAAAGTAGATAAATGGGTCCATATCTCTGCCTTTTTCTTTCAAGAAACCTCCCCAAACCATCCCATAGCCCACCATATGCTTCCCTCCTCAGGACTTGCCTTGTCACTTTGCAGGAGTTGACAAACAGTGGCATTGGAGTTAAAAATGTGTTTTACATTTTTAGAGGATTGTGACCAAAAGCAAAAAAGAGAGAAAGAAAGAAGGAAAATGATGAAAATTATGCAAGCCTTTACAGAAAAAAGTTTGCTGACCCCTGAAGGATAATTTACACTTGCCATCAGCTTCTATAATTGAAATCTTTTTTCACTGGGCATGACTTGGCCAGTTTTCCTTCCCAATTCACAAAACACATTTTCTCCTGGTATTGATGACAATGATGAGGCCTGTCCACAAAAGGCACTCCTCCTAACAGGCTCTTCCTGCTGAGGAGGCAGACAGCCCCTCACAGGTCTACTTGGCATTCTTTGTCCCTCCTTTTAGGTGAACTAGCACCACCTACTATTATGGCCTCTCACAGAGTTTCCAAGTAAAATAAAAATCTCTATTATCCATTATTGGATATCCCTCTATAAAATTCCTCCTGAATGTCTTCAGTTATGACTACCAGCATTGAGACCACCATTTGAAATCAGCTTTGTTGACTTTTAAATTTTGGCCTTTCAGTAGTCTCTATTAATAAGCAGTGACTGAGAACATTCACATGTATACTTGTAAATGGCCCATGTCACCCACTGGTGGTTGGTTGGTTGCCAGCTGAGCGCCAGAGCCAGAGAGAGTATGACACAAGACAAGTGCTGAGAGAGGGACAAAGGACCACACCTTGGTGTGTATCAGCCAATTCCCCTTGTTGAGAATTAATTTATCCAGAACCTTTCCAAGAGCAAGTCTTCACAGGAGAAAAGAAAGAACGATACCAAAGGAATAGAGGAAAAGAAACAAATGCAAGTACGTCTACTTGAAGTTTAAAGTTTAACTGAGGACTGGCCCAGCCAGAACATTATAGATTGCCATGAAGTTAGAAATAATTAATGATAATTGAAATAGCTGTGAGTTATTAGTAGTATTTGGATTATTAAGATAAAGATAATTATAATAAAATTAGGTACTACAAATAGTGATTGCAGTAATGATTTTAACTTTAATGATTGCTTTAAAAGTGTGCTAGAAATAGATTTTCCATAAATGGACTAATAATAATAATGATAATAATAATACCTACCATTTATCGAGGGCAACTATGCTATGTTCTGCATATACATTATCTTAACCGATTAAAAATGTGTTGATGATGTGGATTCATGAGAAGAGGGTATGAATTTTGTGGGAGTATATGTCTAGAAAGTTACCAGAGAAAAGAATTAGCTGAAGAAAGGTTTCTTTAGAATTCTACATATAAGGACTTTCCATTATAACAATAGCACTTCTGAGGTGCATCTTCCCAAGATCAGCAAGGAGAGAATATTTGAAATTGACTCTGAGCACTCTCCATGGACTGCTGTGCAGGAGGCTCATTCCACATGCATGAATAGGAGGCTCTGGCAGTAAAAGCAACCTTGGGAGGAACCCTTACTCAGAACTACCCACCAAAACTACAGCAAAAGACATTTCTGCTTGGCCTGAGTCTGGAATATGTCATCTGTTATCAGATCCTGAAAATGTTGAGCATTTGTGCAAAAGGAGTTCAGGTATGTGCAATTATATATAAAAGTTTGTGATAAACATGATAAATAAACTGGAATATCCTTTATATATTGATTAGTTTTGAACTTGTCTCTAAAGATATTGCATCAAAAAGAGATGAACAAACAATAATAAAAGGTGTTATTTTGTGAATGTTTACAATGTGCAAAGTACCGGACAAGCATTTGGTGTGTGCTATATAGCTTTTGAGTGAGTTGGTAATATGAAATTCAGTTGTAAGGAACTGAAGCTTAAAGAGATTTCTTAATTGCGTCCATGCCATGCAAACAATATGTAGTGTAGCCAAGATTTAGGTGCATATTTATAGGATCTTTTAGCCAGTAAGCCATTAGTTGTTCAATTTGGGGGTTTGATGTAGTGTGTGTGTGTGTGTGTGTGTGTGTGTGTATGTGTGTGAGTGTGTGTGTGCCTTTGTATTAGAGCCCAGGAGAATAGGGGCCTCTCCTTTCACAGCACTGAGCAGTGTTATGCATTTAATTAGCACGTGCTTAGATGATGTTGATAACATGCAGTATTTTCCTCTTTCCTCCTCTGAGATATCACCATGGATCAGCCTCCTTCTTTTTTGTACTACTGGGAAACTAGCCTTAAGGTTTATTGGGAAAGGAAAATCATTCATCTGATTTCAGTTTCTTGTTCTGCTTTTGTTTCCTCTTTTTGTATGTGAACACAGCAAGCTGCTCTAGAATTTAGAAGATTCCAAAGCCCTCCTGTCTATTGAGTTAAAATCCTTCCCCTCTGTTTAGTCTGTGAACTAATGTCTTTTTCTAATCAGAAACCTTCTAAAAAGCTAATGCATAAAGAAGTGTTTATGTAATTGTAGAACCACTACTTATTTTTTATGCCACTCAGATTCTGTTCAGCACACAAGGGTTGGGAATTGGGTAAAAACTCTAAAAGTCATTATATACATTAATACAAAACCTAACCATTAAAACAAAGAGGGGTTATTTCTTGAGCCCTCTGAAGGTAATTTTCAAAATGCCTTTGTCCCTCCACAGAGAAACATTTGTAAGCATCAAGCTCCTTCCTTGGCACAAATTTAGACAAGATGGCCCATTGTGTGGACACATTAGTTGGAACAAAGTCACAATGAAGCCCAAATGAAGTTCTAAGCAAAGCAAAGATCACTGGAAACTTCTATTACTTGTAATGATCTTTTGGAATGTATAGTACCTTTTTTTTTTTTTTTTTTTTTTTTTTTTTTGGTTTATGGGATGGTAGCTTGCAGTTGGCAAAGCAAATCAAAGGAACACCCAAAGTTAAATGTGTGAATAAAATACAAGAAAAACATAGTAATGACTAATAAGATGTAAATGCCAAGAAATTTTCTTGTCTTTTAAATTAGACATCTGTGCCCTATTTTTACATGCTCATCACCATAAGCGCTTTAGCATGTTTTCCCCAATCTGTCAGCACAGACATATTCAGAAGGCCTTGGAGCTTTAACACCTTCACTGCTACAGAAATGCCCTGGCAGCCACTCTCACGGAACATCTGCTGAAAGCAAGAGATGTGTGATGCGGACCCCGCCCTTGAGTGCTTTGTTAGAGGGGTTGGCACAGTGCCTCTTCTCTAATGAAAGAAAGAACTGTGTTTCTCGGTTGCATCTGTAGGAAGATCAGCTTGAGGGACACCACATCTCCCTGACAGGCCTCCTTGTCATATGGATTCACCAGTTCAGAACTTGGCCTTGTGTCTGCACAGGAGGAGATGAGCAGATGAAGGGCTGTCTCAAAACCGAGCTGCCTCAAGCCCACACATGTTCACACAGCTTGCATGAGTGTGGGCTGGTCCTATCTGCAAAGAAACAGTTGCTCTGGAGTGCTCACATCTGACCAGAGAAGGTGCCTGCACTTGGCTTCATAGCACCAGAAAGATGAGAACCAGGGACTGGGTAACCTGCTTTGTCCACTAGTGGGGAGCCTTATTTGAAGGCAGAGGGTCTTTAGAGGACCTTGAGATCTCTGACACTTCCAAAGCTACTAGTTCATCTTCCAGGTATCTCAGAACCCGCCTCTCTCTACCATACCCTGGAAAAATCTGTATTTGAACAGTGTGAGATGGGCTTAAAAATCAAATCCCTTGTTGTGGTACACATACAATGAGGTAGAAATGTCTGATAAGTTTGTGGAGGCCGAGAAAATTAAGGCCATTCCACTTTAAGTTCAGCGTTAGCACAAGTACAGCCATCCCAGGCCCCTGTGAATAAGAGCTGAAATTTACATTACTTCAGTTACAGGGAAAAACACAGTTTACAGCTTAATGCCCTAGAAAGCCCCATATTAGAATGAAAACAGAGCCCAAGCCAGGGGCAGGAAGCCCCATATTAGAATGAGAACAGGGCCCAAGCCAGTGGCAAGAAGCCCCTATTAGAATAAGAACAGAGCTCAATGCCCTTGAAAGCCCCATGTCAGAATGTAAACAGAACTTGAGAAAGTCCTCTACCCCTTCTGGAGGTCCCCTAGAACAGCCCATAAAACTAAGCTGAATCCCACCACAGGGTCCAAGTCCCTGCTCCCCTGTGTTGGGTATAGTTGGACCCAAGCTCGAGCTTGTAAATAAACCCTCGTGTGTTTACATCGGGGTCGGCTCCTTGGTGGTTTCTCGGATTCGCAATCTTGGGCACAACAAATTGTTTCAGAGAGAAAGATGAGAACATTGACTGGCCAAAAGGCTGTATGAAGAGTTAGGAGAAGAAAGGCAGAAACCTCAAAAAAGACAAAGTCAAGGACACCAAAACCTATTTGTGGTTACATTATTAAAGCTCAAGGCCAAATGCATTTTCTATTTTAAAATGTACTTGTTCCTTTGTTGAGCATTATATTCACCAACTTGTTAATTTAACCAAGAATCCTGTGAAATTCTTTCCATTTTATAGATGAAGAAAGTAAAGCTCCAGAAAGATCAGTGATGGGCACAATGTTAGCTAGGAGAGGTGCATGGATTAAAATAGAAAGAAAATGGAACTTGGAATCAGATAGGCCTGAGATGTGAATCCCAGTTTCAGAAATGATGAGTATTTGACATGAGTAAGGTGCTTCAGCAATCTGTGCGTCTGTACTTTAAGGGTGAGAATATCTTTTCATGACACTAAAAGGTTAATTGACTTGCCTAAGTTTACAGAAATGGTGAAGAGTCAGCACGTAAAGCACAAACTACAATTCTCAACACATGCGAGTTGGTGAATAAATGTTTGCTAGTATTAGAAGTGGCAGAGCCTGGATTTAAATCTCTCAGGTTTATGTGTTTTATGTCCTGTCACCTGTTATACTATCATATTCACAAAGGATGATTGCACAGGAACAAGGAACATTTTGCCATTTATGCTTTTTTTTTAGGCACAACTGTGGCCAATGACAATGTCAAGATAGATCCAGGGAAAATTATTCATATTGATCATCACCTTCTGTTTAGGAGATAAAAGCAATTTCTGGAAATGAATCTCAGCATAACTTAGGAGAATAAAGACGCATTTCCATATACACAAGGTTTAGTCTGTTGATCTGTGCTTCCTGGAGCACCTCATTCACTCACCCTCTCTGGCAGCTTTCCCTCAGCCCAGCCCACTGATTTCAGCTTCTTCTGAGGTCTTAACGTCTTTGATACAAATGTTCATTCATTTATTCTTTCAAAAATATTGAAATATAGCCCCAAAATATTGGGCTTCTGTTTTATGTCAGGCACCATTTGGAATGCTGAAGATAGAGCAGTGAACAAAATAGACAAGGCCTCTGCTTTCATGGACCACACATTCTGGTGTATGGACGGGGGATGACAAACACACAACTAATAAGTAGATAGCGTATTAGTCTCCTGTGGCTTCTGTGACAAATTACCACATGCTAGATGGCTTGAAACGACAAGAATGCATTCTATCACAGTTCTAGAGGCCAGAAATCTGGAATCAATATTACTGAGATGAAATCAAGGTATTAGCAGGACAAACTCCCTACAGATTCTCAAAGGGAGATTACGTTCTTTGCCTCTTCCAGCTGCTGGTGACTGCTGACATCCTTTGGCGTGTGGCCACTTTAGTCTCTGCCTTCTCCCTTCTGTGTGTGTGTGTTTCTGCACAGGGAGAGAAGGGCCAAGAATGCCTCTTATGAAGCTGAACCAAGAAAAGCTTTTCTCACTACTCTTTGCCTGTCAACTTCTCACTTCTTTTCTTAGAAAAACACAAAATAATTCATCTCTGATCTGTCCTTTCTTATTTCCACATTGACCCTTTCTTTCCTCCTTTAGCCTAGTATTTAGTTCTTGTCACCAGAAGTCCAAAGTCAGCCTCCTGAGGGCAAGGTTCTATGCCTTTTCCTTGTCTTCTTGCTCTCTGGAATATTCTAGAATATGCATATAAAAGCTCCTCTTTGAAACATTCTATTTTTCAGATTTTGGTAATGCTGCACCCTCCTGGATTTTACTTCTTTCTACTTCACTGCCAGCAACTTCTAATTCCAAGTGCTTAACCCTCTGCCAGGTTAGGTGTCTAAATGTTGTGCTGCATTGCTAGCTTTCTAAAAGTCTCTTTTCTTGTTAAACTATCCTGTTTGAGCAATCATATCCCATCCCACAAGTACAACTATAACCCATAAGCTGAAACATTTATGGAAGACTACTAGTTGTTCTTCCACAAATCTGTTTGCTCCAACCTCCCCAGTGATAGGATTTTAGCTGGATATCCCAGGCTCTCTTACAGTTAGGTGGAGGCAAATCAGTAAGTTTTCATCAATGAAATGTTAAAGAGGGAGTCAGTGCAACATTCATGTCGGTTTTTTTTTTCTTGGTAATTTTTTTTTTTTCATTTCCTCTGTTCTTCCCTTTCTACTAGTTTGGGAATGGCTCCAATGATAGTAGCCAGCATAGACCTAGAAAGGGGAGTCACGTGTCAAAGAGAGTAGTCTACAGAAAATAGTCTCTCCAGATCCTTTCTAAGAGGTCTTTAAAATTTTTGAGTCTCCCTTCCAGTACTTTTACTTTCAACTCTGCATCTGGAAATTTCTGCAAATAATTTACTTTGTTCACTGGAGTTGCTTTGGCTGCAAACACTTGTAGAAAGAAAAATATGTCTGGGAATTTAGGTACAACCTATACCTAAGATGTTAGTAGCCAATGATGACATCTAAGTCCTAGGTTGAAATAAACATTGAAGCAAAATGTCCACACCTAAAGAACGTTTTCCTGCAGGATAAAACTACTGGTCTAATAAAAATAGACTTTGCCTAAAATTGTACCAATTTTTGTCTTTCCCCTTTCCTGTCATGCCTTACCTGTTCACTTGCAGATTTCTCTTGGAAGTATTTCCTTAATAAAGCACTTGCATATAAATTCAATCTGAGGATGTGCTTCTGTGCAACCCGATTTAAAGCACTGCTCATATCCTAACTCAGGATGTTGGCCTATCTCCTACTCAATCAGACAACAAATAGCAGGTCAAAAAAGAATTTCTTTATATAAAAATGAACAAATACATATACCATCATCATGTGAATAAAAACCACAGGGAACTTAGAACAATCAAAACTAAAGATACCCAACATATATACTCTCAGTGTAAAATAAAATAAAAATAACTTGAAAATAAACCTTGCTGAAATCAAGAATAATATCCTATCACCAATCTTGGTGTGAATAAAAGCTTAAAAAATCAGGAGACAATAACAAAATTGAAAGCACATAGGGTTTGCAGTCAGAATTTGTACTATGCAGGTAGACCTAAAACTTAGAAAGAGAATTTAAAGAAATCCTAAGTTGATAGTGTTCTTAGCTGCCTGAAAGAAGAAAACACAAATACCCTCTGGAGAAAAGTACCATCAAGCTAGGCCTCAAAGAATTTCCACAGAAAAACTTCTAAGGAATATGAGCTGACTGTCAAAATTAACATAACAAGCAAAGAAAAAAAAAGGTATCATGAGAGAGAGTCAGCAGAAATATAGATAACAAAGAAACTCACAATTTTTCTTAGATTTTTCAAAGCCAGATA
This sequence comes from Vulpes lagopus, assembly GCF_018345385.1. Classification (NCBI taxonomy): domain Eukaryota; kingdom Metazoa; phylum Chordata; class Mammalia; order Carnivora; family Canidae; genus Vulpes; species Vulpes lagopus. The sequence goes on from NC_054828.1 coordinate 116,733,415, forward strand.
TTGAGTATAAAACAAATGTATGTAGCTCAATAAATTTTTAAAAAGTGAGAGATATTATTGAGAAGAGAAATATAAAAAGCAACTGCTATAATCTGATTCTGTCCTCCCAGATTCACAAGTTAGAACCTTAACACCCAACATATCAGTGTTAGAAGGTGGGACCTCTAGAAGAGGTTATGACGGTGGAGGGTGTGTTCATAAAAGAGACTCTACAGATCTACCTACCCCTTCTACCATGTGAAGAAATCTGCAAACTGGAAGATGGCCACTGCTTCGTCATACTGGAACTGTGATCTTGGACTTCCAGCATCTAGAACTGTGAAAAAATGAGTTGCCTAGTGTGTGGTATGCTGTCAAGAAGCATAAATGGACTAAGATAGAAACTAAGTTGAAAATAATCAAGCAGAACTTCTAGATATAAAATATGAATATTAAGGAAGGACAGAAGAAACAATTAGGACTGAAATATATATCCAGAATAGATCACACAGAAACAGAGACAGGGAATGTGAGAGAATAAGAGAAATTGAAGCTAGAATACATAACCTAACATTTTTCTAATTAGAGTTCTGGAAGAGAGAATAAATGATGACTTAAATATTTTCCACTAACCATAAATCCCCAGATTCAGTAAGCCCAATTAAACCTAGGCAGGGGAACACCTAGGTGGCTCAGTGGTTGAGCATCTGCTCCAGCTCATGTCCTGGACCCAGGGTCCTGGAATCAAATCCCACATCAGGCTCCTTGCAGGAAGTCTGCTTCTCTCTCTGTCAATGTCTCTGCATCTCTTTCTATGTCTCTCATGAATAAATAAATAAAATCTTAAAAAAAAAAAAAAACAAAAGGAAACCTAGGCAAGTCAAAAAAAAGTGTCCACACCTGGACTTAAAAATAATAAGACTGAAGAACACTAAAGAAAAAAAAAAAAAAAAGAAGAAGAAGAAAAAAAAGCAAGGTACCTGGATATCATCAGTGAGTTGAGAGAAAATAACTGTTAATCTTGAGTTTCATACCCAGCAAAATTATTTTAAGTTACTATTAAAATTAAGTTCTGTACCTGGGAAATTTATATTTTCAAAAACAAAGGAAAGTTAAAAACATTTTTTTCCCATCAAGAACAGAGAGTTTTAACCTACATACACACACACACACACACACACACACACACACACACACAGTCTTAGCGTTCACTAAAGGAAATTTTCATGAAGGTAAGATGAAAGAACTAAGGTACAGGAGAAATAATAAGCAATGAAAATGGTGAATGTAAATAAATGTAAGACAACAATTTCCTACAGAAAGAGTAATTCTGTATTATAGGATTAAAGTAGGATAAAATAAAAATAGAAACAATGACATAGAAGTTGAGATGTGAGTGATTGATAATATAAATATCTATGTATAGTTTGGGAGGAGAGAAAAAGTAGGTTTTCCCCCCTTTTTTTAATAAGAAAACATTGACTTCTCTTGGGTACCAATCAAAGAAAACAGCATATAATTTCTAAATTGATACAGTTGAAAACAAAATGAGATATACAATAAAAAAGCAGGCCAAAAAAAGAGAAATACAAAAGTTTGTATAAATGAAACCATTAAAATGCTTTTAAAATGTACACAAATATATTGGAAATTACAATAATATAATCTGATTAAATACTCCAGCTAAGTGATAAAGATTGTTAAATATTGTTAAATTGGATATAAACAAAAACTCACATATAACTGTATGCCATTTGTAAGAGATGTATCTAAAATATATAAGACAAATAATTAACATATATAAAAAGGTCACTATCCACTAATAAAATATTCAAATCACCAGGAAAACATGGTAATACTCAACTTAGGTTATATAATAACTGACTAAACATATATAAGCCATTATACTAGGAGAGTTAGATATACTTCTTTCTGTAATTCATAAATTATATAGGAGAAGTAGGTGAATAATTTTATAGGAGAATTGAATTGCAAAATTAGTTACATTGATCCAATTAACATTCATGGAATGTTGCACCCATGAAATGATTAATACATATTATTATCAAGTACTCAGAGAACATTTATGAAAATTAATCACATATTGGAACATGAAGCAAATTTAAAGACACATTTAAAAAATGGTTTTATTCAAACCGTATTCTGTGATCTTAATGAATGTAAGTTAGAACTCAGCAATAAATATGTTGCTAGAAACATTCTTACATTTTAGAAATTAAAAATCTAATTTTTTAACACACATAAAAATGAAATCATTATGGAATTTAGAATAAGCTTAGAACTAAATGATGCATATGCTACATATCAAAATTGTTGAAATAGTTACAGTGGAACTTGGATGGAAATTTGTAGCCTTAAATATTTTTTTAAAAGTCTGCAAATGAATGATCTAAGCACCCAAATTGAGATTTTGTTTTTTTGTCTTGGGAGTGGGGGGATGAAAGTGAGAGGAAGAATCTACAGAAAAATAAAACAAAAGAAAATGATGAACACAAGTAAGAGCAAAAGAGCATGATAAACTTGTAGCAAGACTTATCAAGAATAAAAGAAAATGGTAAAAAAATCAATATTAAGGAGACATAACTATAGTTAGTGCAGATTTTAAAAAATTAATGAATGGACATGATGAACAACTTTAATAATATGAGAACTTTGGTGAAATGGACAAATATCTAAGAAACCATAACCTATCAAATCTATCTCAACAAGAAATATAAAATGGAAGAACAGTTCTAAAACCACTAAAAAATGATCGGTGGTTTACTTTTTTTTTTCATAGAGAAAGCATCAGACAGAATGCTTTATGGCATATTGTATCAAACACTGAAAGAATAAGTAAATCAAATGTTACAAAATGAATATAGAAAGAGTGTGAGTGGTCTGCAACACATTTTATGAAGTCCACATAATCTTGATTTCAAAACCTAACAAAGATAAGTGACAAAGATAACCTAACAAAGAATTTGGCTAGTACAGAATGTACTAGCTAAATTCACTTGTAAATATAGATGCTAACACTCTAATTAAAATAATCAAAACTGGGATCCCTGGGTGGCTCAGCAGTTTAGCGCCACCTTCAGCCCAGGGCATGATCCTGGAGTCCCAGGATCAAGTCCCACATCAGGCTCCCTGCATGGAGCCTGCTTCTCCCTCTGCCTGTGTCTCTGCCTCTCTCTCTCTGTGTGTGTGACTATCATAGATTAATATATATATATATATATATATATATATAAAATCAGAACTGTCTGTAGTGAAAAAAATAACATAATAGACCATGAATGCATTGGATTTTCTTAGAAATATAATATTGGAATTTTATTTTATTTTATTTTCATTTATTTATTCATGAGAGAGAGAGACACAGGCAGAGGGAGAAGCAGGCTCCATGCAAGGAGCCCAACCTGGGACTCAATCCTCAGTCTCCAGGATCAGGCCCTGGGCTGAAGGCAGCGCTAAACTGCTGAGCCACCCCGGCTGCCCTAATATTGGAATTTTAGATTGAGATTTAGTTTTAGTTTTAGATTTAGATATAATGTTTGGATTGGTATTTAGGTTAGGAAATCTATGAAATAATTCAGTGAAGGTACAAAAGCCATACATTAAGTCAACAATTTCAGGAATGGCTTAGACAAAATTTAATATCTATTCATGATGGGAAAAATATCAGCAAAATAAAAGTAAAAGTAATAAAACAACCTTTCTTAATATAATAAAGGATATATTTAAATCCCTAAACAAATATTCTTAATGGAGGAATATTGAAAGCAATTTGTTCAAGATCAGGGCAAAGAAGAGAGAGAGTCCCATGTTATCCCCACTTCTAGCTCATGCTATATTGGTAATTTTAGCCAGGCCTATAAAACATAACAAAATTTTTGGTGAATGAGTTAATTGACTGGTAAGGCTTGAAATGAATTAAAATTGTGTATTTGCAGATGATTTATCTATGAAAAATCTAATAAAAATAAAGTGAATTAATAGAATTGATTAAATTATTTACTAAGGCTGCTATACAGGGTCAATATTTGAAAAAAATCAATTAACATTTTATAGAATACAAATCAATATATAAGATAAATTGTGTTGTATTTTAATAAATGAAAAATAAAAATACTCGAATGTAATTAAAGAGTTTTAAGAAATCTACAAAAAAATGTAAATTTGTATTAGATTTGTTAAAAGCTAATTAAAATAGTGAAATATCTCATTTTATGGATAAAATGAATCAATACCCAAATGATGTCAATTCTTCCCCTATAAATGATCTATAATCCAGCACAATTATAATAAAAATTCCAAGTGATTATTTTGTTGAATGTGATAAGCTGAATCTTAAGTTTATGGCAGAATAGAGGGCCAAAATTATTTAGAATAAATAAGAACAAGAGGGGGATATTTTATATATTTAGGATTTATATATTTAGGATTAATGGCATCTGCTACCATTTCTAAGGCATGTGCCTCCTCTATTGCTTATTCGGAAAAGGCGTGAGAACTTGGCTCTGGAAGGAGGGCTCCAAGTACAAGTCTTTCATCAGGACCACTCAGGAGGTCTTCCAGGAAAAAAGTTACCTTGCCTTTTGTAGAGTATTCCTTGCCCAATTCTTCCAGCAGACAGCAAATACTGTCATTATGTTGTCTATGTATGTCATTATGAGTTCATTGTGTACTTATTAGAAGACCATAGTCTGTAACAGGCCAGAAAACTGTGCTCTAGAGGAATAACTAACACTGAAAAACTACAAAAAGTATAGGTTCTCAGGCCTTTAGAGTCAGGATTTTTTTTTTTTTTTTAATTTTTTTTTTTTATTTATGATAGTCACAGAGAGAGAGAGAGAGAGGCAGAGACACAGGTGGAGGGAGAAGCAGGCTCCATGCACCGGGAGCCTGATGTGGGATTCGATCCCGGGTCTCCAGGATCGCGCCCTGGGCCAAAGGCAGGCGCCAAACCGCTGCGCCACCCAGGGATCCCCTAGATTCAGGATTATTTATACCACTGATATTCTTCATTCTTCACCTTAAAAGTTTTAAAGGGCAGATTTTAAGATTTCTTGGTCTCCATAACTATGTGAAGTATTTCCTATAATAAATTTTCTTGGGATCCCTGGGTGGCGCAGCGGTTTAGCGCCTGCCTTTGGTCTAGGGCACGATCCTGGAGACCTAGGATCGAATCCCACGTCAGGCTCCTGGTGCATGGTGCCTGCTTCTCCCTCTGCCTGTGTCTCTGCCTCTCTCTCTCTCACTGTGTGCCTATCATAAATAATAAATAAATAAATAAATAAATAAATAAATAAATAAATAATAATTAAATAAAAATGTATAAATTTTCTTGAATACAATTCCTTATATATCCCATTGGTTTTGTTTCTCTGGAAAAATCTAACACATCCAAAGGATGCCATATATTGGTATATGCTCTAGGCACTTGAAAACAATTTGTATTCTGCTATTGTTAGGTGGAGTATTGTATAAATGTTGATTATATCCTGTTGGTTGATGGTATGCTGAGTTCTTCTGTATCATTGCTGATTTTCTGTCTCATTATTTTACTAGTTGTTAACAGAGGTGTGTTCAAGTCTCCAACTCTAATTGAAGATTTATCTATTTTTCCTTTTATCAGTTTTTGTTTTACATATTTTGCAGCTTTTTTGTTACATGCATTCACATTTAGGATCGCTGTATCTTTTTTGTGGATTGACATTCTTATCATTATAAAATTTCTCCCTTTGTCCATGATAATTTACTTTACTCTGGATTCTACTGTATCTGATATTAATTTAGCCACTCCTGTTTTCCTTTGAGTAATATTAGCATGACACATCTTTTGTTGTCTTTTTACTTTCAACTTGCCAATTTTCTTATATTTGAAGTTTCTTTGTAGGTAATATATTGGATTGGTTCCCGTCTTTGTTTTTGTTTTTGTTTTTACAATCTACTTTGCTAATCTCTTTTAATTGGTATGTTTAGACAACTTATATTTAATGTGATTATTGATCTGTAAGGACTTAATTTGTTTTTTTAATTTTTTTTTCTGTTTTTCCTCTTTGTTTTTGTCCAGTTTTTCTGTCTTCCTATGGGTTATTTGAACTTTTTTTAAAGAATTCCATCTTTATTTATCTACACTGTTTTTTTTTATTATATCTCTTTCTATAGCCTTTTTAGTAGTTGCTCTGTGTATTACATTATACATATATAACTTATTGCAGTCTAACTTTTTGTTGACTCCCACTGGTGTTTGCAAGTTATTGGTTTCTTCAGTTCCATGTCTGGGCTATATGAGTGAAAGGAAAATCCAGGAAATTTACCACTTCTTTGCATCTTGAGGTGTCTAAGTAGTCTGCATTTCTTTAACCTATGTTTTCAGGTTGTTTTTATTTATTTTTTATTTTATTTTATTTTTTTTTTAATTTTTATTTATTTATGATAGTCACAGAGAGAGAGAGAGAGGCAGAGACATAGGCAGAGAGAGAAGCAGGCTCCATGCACCGGGAGCCCGACGTGGGATTCGATCCCAGGTCTCCAGGATCGCGCCCTGGGCCAAAGGCAGGCGCCAAACCACTGCGCCACCCAGGGATCCCCTCAGGTTGTTTTTATATTTGTTGTATATACGATGTTCACAGTTTGTACCTTTTGACTACCTTCACCTATTTTATCCCTTCCATTTTCAAAGCTAACGATTATAGCACTCTGACCACTGCTTCTATCGTTGCATTTTCTTCTCTGAATCTTACTCCCCTATCTCCCTCTTTCACTTACAGGAATCATTTTGATTACATTGGTCCCACCTAGGTAATCCAGAATAATAGTCCCATCTCAAGATGAGTAGTTAATCATAGCTATAAAATCCCTTTGCTATAAGAAGGTAACATATTCACAGATTCTGGAAATTAGGACATGGACCTCTCTGAGAGGTCCTCTTTCAGTCTATTGCTGAAAGCTCTGTTTGGAAGAGCTCTTTCCTCTCACTTTTAAACTATAGATACATGTAATGAATTTTGAATCAAATAAATTGGGGACTTTTCCCAAATAACTCTAAATAAAAATTTTAAGGTTTTTTTGTGTTTTTTTTTTAAACAGATTTAACAAAATACTTACTATGTTAATTCCAATGGCTTAAGGTCTTCTTAAAGGAATATCAAATGCATCATTTCCTGGAGATACATAGTTATTTTTTTAACTTGTAGGATTTGTTTTTGTACAGAATCCATTAATATGACTTTTTTTCTTTTCTCAAACATCATGGAAAAGACTGTCTTGGACTGGTTATGTAATAGTTTGCTATATGTATCCAGTACACAACCCCTTTCTTGAGATTTACCTGGCATGTTATGAATTCTTGCTCTAGCAAATGCTTCAAATCACTAGTTTGCCACATTACCTGGAAAAAAAACCTCATTTATTACAAAATGGGCATAAAGAGTTGACTACTACATTGATCTCAGGAATCAGAGATCTTGATATATACTTGCTTCAAAGGTGACAAGAACATATTTGTTAATTTGTCTACTTGTCATTTATTAGCATTCATTGAGAGTTCACTATATTCCATACTGAAAACTAAGCATGCACTTTGCAAGGATTTAAAAAAAAACATATGGGCTTTGCTCCTCAGGAGCAGAGTTAAGTAGAATTGGGAAGTGAATCCAAAGAATAGACTCAGCCTATTTGGAAAAGAAGATAGGAGGAAACTCAGAAAAGCTTCCATGAGTTGGTCTTATTCTTAAAGAATTGAAGTGAGATGCTAACTAGCAGAGCTGTTACAAAGGGAGAAGTTGACCAAGTGATTAGTTACCTAACAGGAGAGAATAGGAAAATGATCCAAAGACAGATGACATCTGCAAAGTCAAGACATTTCAGAAGTAAGTTTTGAAGAGCTCTAAGAGATTTAATGATTTGGAGTGGGGATGTGAGACAAGGAGTGGCAGGAGATGAGACTACAGAAGTATTTAGGGCTGGATCAGAGAAAATAAAGTTTTAATTACTATATTCCATATAGAAAACATAGACTCATCAAAGCTTTTTTGAGCTTTCCAAACTGCACATTATTGTTCCTTGAGCCAATTAGACCTGAGGTGAGTGATCTATAGGGCTCAATTTACCCAACAATCATTTATGTTCATAAACATTGTCCTAGAATAATCATCAATAGTACCCAATTTAACTCTCAAAAATGTCTGGGTTTCACTTATAAATTATACAATAACCCTTAGACAATTGCATTATTTACTGAAGAAACATAAAAGCATTACATAATTAATGGTGTCTCATTTTATTTTTTTTATAATCCCTGCCATCTGAGACTGAACTTCTGAAAACAAAATTGGATTGATCCTTATAAAATGAGGTTGGACAACTTACTATACCTCTCTACCCACATTTGGGAAATGACTGTAATAATACTCATGGTACTATTGTAAGGATTAGATGCACAAAACATTTATAGTGGTATTTGCCATAAAGTAAGCACTATATATGATTTTCTATTATTTCTAAGTGGTTTGCTTGTCCTAAATTCTAATATTGACTTTAGCTGCTGTGTAACACCCAGAGAGTCCATTAGGGGTCAGCTCCTTCAGAAGGTCACAGCTCACCCTGCTAAAACTGAAAACAAATTTGTCATCAATACCATTATACTTGACCCAGTTTATCTCCTCCAGTGTCATATCCCCCACAAGTTTGTGAGCTCCCCAAAGGCAGGGCAAAAATATACTGCTTACTCAAATTTACATCCTTAAGGCCTTAAATAACTCAGCCTGGAAAATAACCAATGCTAAATGGATGTTTTTGAAAGACATGAATGAATGAATGAATGAATGAATGAGTTGATATTGTTATTTTTTTGTGGTAAAGAGAAGTTCCTGGAGGATTATCTATAATCTGGGTTCTCTGTGATTTTTCTGACATGCTAGAGAACCAGAATAATACCTCATATGGCTTTTAGTAAATTGCCTTAGGTCAGTGGTCTTAATCACAGGCTGTTTTGCCACCCATGTGACGTTGGCAATGTCTGGAGAGTTTTGGTTGTCACATTTGGAGGAGTATTACTGGCATCTAGTGGGTACAAGCCAGGGATGTTACTTAGCATTCTACAATGTACAAGGTAGCTTCCAAAGAATTATTTGGCCCCAAATGTCAGTGTGCTGAGGTTGAGAAACCTGATTGAATCATGGATATAGCACATAATTTGTGTGGCCTTGCCACATCTTTTTGATACTCTTTTGATTTCAGTTCCCTACTTTAAACCCATATGATACTTCTGACCTTCTGTTTATTTATTTGTTTGTTTACCTCAGGAATTTATTTCCCAAAGACTTGGGAACTTGGGTAGCCCAAATTATGTGTACTGGGCAAACTGGAAGTGGGAGGAAATTAGTGGCCCTTCAGGACAATATTACACAATGTGGGACAGAAGTTAGAGGATAAATGGCTAAGCCTCCAGATAGTTCAGAAGGCAATTTTTTACTTCCTTCTTCATGGTTGTTCAGATGCTTCCTTGTGGGATTGAGACCCAGTTGACCCAAGTGGTAATCTGTACACTTGATTGGATTTTTCTTCTTCCCATTCTTGTTCCCCTTGCTCCATTATTCCCACTCCCAGATAAACTACTTGTATTCAGGTCCCTGCCTTGGTTCTGCTTTTTGATGAACCCAAACATAGACAATGGATCTTCCACTAAAAAGCAGTAAACTAATAGTTCCCAGCATTAATGGGGCAGGAGTATGAAAATTCAGCTATTCCAAATCCACTATTTAATATACTAGAAATATAATAGTGAAATGAAATAGTCAAACTAAACAGGTTACTGTGGGTCAGTTTCATTGATGTCAGTCATTTATCTGACTGAAGCACAAGAAACGAAGGTTTATGTGCCCTGAGTAGTGAGGCAGTGCTAGAATAATTACTAATTTAGAAGTAGTATCTGCCATTCTTGCTTACTCCTTATCTTACTTTCCTTTGACCTGAGGAGAGTGTGAGATACGGGGCAAAGAAAAAGACCTAGCTATTATAATAATCAGGAAAGAGGAGATGAGACAATTGGTATTCATTTACAGTATTTTCTCCTGTGCAGATGTCATGGATGCTTTTTGAATCACTTCACAAATTTATAGAGTCTGTCATTCAGTGGAAAGCATTAATGAAACCCTATTGAAGGCATTATATTGTGAAGAAGGACACAAAGAAATGAGGAAGACATGTAAGTCTTCTAGATTGAGGCAGAATCCACACAAGTCTCATAGTATAAATTTATGCATAATTTTCCTGAAGGTTGGTAAGAGTTGCCTTAGCAGGTAGTGTTAGCTGGGGACCTTGCAATATTGTGATCCTGACAACCAAAAGCTTTCAGGGTTCAATGCAATCAGTCATATGAGTGCCTACATGCAATATTATTCTGCCTGGAATTCTTCATGCATTATATATAGGTTAAAAGAGGTTGCCATAAATAGTAGGTTCATAGAAAGGACAGATTGAACATTTGAACTCTGCAAAAGAAAAAAACAAGTGAGAGAGAGAGAAGGACCATTTTTCACTTTCTTCCTGGACTCCCCATCACCCCTCTAATGTGGGAGACTGCAGAAGCAACATTAGTTCAGCATTAAAATCCAATAAGCCTTTTTCTTGATTCAAGTCTGACAGTTTCCCTGCATGGCAGAGAAGCCACAAGGCTGAATGAATGAGTTTCTAAACAAATTGGGTCAGATGTTGCTTTTGCTTGACTTACTTGAGATTGATTGGTAATTAAGTGATTTAAAATTGGTACTTTCCGAGTGGAGCAAAGTTGGAGCACAGCTTTTCAGGTTTTTTGAGACCTTCAGAGGATTGGGGATAAGCAAATGATAGTAAAGAGACATGTTTTTGAAGGGCCTTGGTGTCAAAAGCAGAATGGGATGTGGTTTACCTTTTTGAACATGCATCAAGCATGGGGCAGATATATTTAATGATGGAAAATCCATCATTGGAATTATAGGGGGTAACAAGTGCTTTCTCTTCTGGAGAATGCAGAAAAGTAAGTGTGCATTGACCCTCCTCCTCAAATCTAAACTGGTGATTTATGGACTGACCATCATATATGGGATGGAATTGATTCTTGTTGCCTAGATGTTTGGGAGTGTAGAGAATAAAGTAGAGGAAGATGAATTCCAGGAAGAAGCCCAAGGTGGAGTCCTGGGTAGGCAGGTAATCTCAAGGTGAGACTAAATAGATTGTGGAGCAGGACTTGATAGAGTACAACTAAGCATTACTAAAAATCAAAGTTAAAGTCACTCCTTTTGTATTTCTGTAAAAATGTAGAAATTTGTGCATAGTTATCTTGTATTAAATATAATGGAAATTATAAATATTATGAAATATGAGCTTATTTGTTTATCTCAATCCCTAACATATGTACTCTGCTAATTCTACTGTGTCTATTCCAAGGTGACAGGTGTTATTTATTTTTATTTCTCTAGAATGTGATGCAAGCTTCTATAGAATTTGATGCAAGCTTAAATCTTCAATAATATTTAGGGCCAATCAGAAGACATTGTTATTGTTGTTTGTTTGGGGGGAGCAAGGGCATAGAGAATTTTATCTGCTTTTATATTTTGAGTTCCCCGGAAATGTCAAAAGAACTTCTAATGCATACATTAATCTAGTGAAATTTTCTGGAGAATAAATAGTTGCAAGATGCTGAAGAAAATAAGACAGTCAATCAATTAGACAGAAATCCTATCTTTAAAATCTTATATATCCTACAGGTAATAAGATGATACTGACTCTGTATAGTAAAACATCATAGGGTGAAAAATTACAAATTAATCATTAGTTGGATTAAGTAGAGACTTTTAAAGGGGGAAACATCAGGGAAAGCCCTGGGGAATAGACACAATTTGACCTGAAATTGGATGGTTGGTTTGAATAAATTGAATTATAAGTTTGTATAAGTTGAATGTACTATATGAAGTTTTTTTTTTTTTTAAGGAAAGCACTATGTGGGGAAGAGTAGGGATATATCCACAGAGCATCAGGTGACTTGATACTATGTACAGACTGTGAAGGAAAATAATGAATAAGGTGGGAGAGATTGTCCATGATTTAGATGATCAGGGGCATTAAGTGGAAGTTTGAGAATCTGAGGCTCTGTTCAGTGATCAACGGAGACCTACTGAGGATTGATGAACTCAGTTATGCCCAAGGTAGATCAATTTCAATCATGGTATTTAGGATGGATTCAACTAGGGAGATTGGAGTTAGGCAGTCTGAATTAGCGTTGAAAGTATGCTGGAGGAGAAGTACAATGTACACAAGGCATTGGCTCAGTAGTGGAGGAGAAAAGATGAGAGAGCAGGTGGGGTTTCAGACATGCTGAATTCAAGTACCACAACCTAGTACTTCAGTGAAGAGGACCTGATTTTCAGATCCTTTGTTTATGCATCATTGTACCAAAGATACTATATGTAATGATACTTTTTTAAAAGTGCATTTCTTAATTTCACTAAACTCTATATTAACCTTAAGGATTACTTTCAAGCTCTAAACAAATATTTTTCAAGCTGGACTATACATTTAAATCTCCTGAGGTGTTCTTAAAACTGAGAAAGCCTGGGGAACCACTCTGTACTTGTTTAGGACAGGGCCCAGGAATCTGTATTTGCAGTGTTCCAGAGCCCATTCAGATGCATATCCTAGCAAAATTGGACAATAGTGCTCACTTTGTGAGTTTACCCTCCCATGTGATAGGCAGTCTTATATTATCTGCTGCATGTGTCTGCAATTAATGTAATCACAGATACTTAAGTTGGGCAATTCATGGAACATTTTAAAATTTTATGAAATCCTTAAAAGAGTTTATGGTTATGCACTCTGAGAAGCTTTTTTCCCTTTCTTTACTAGTTGATGACTAGCATTACTATTGAAAATTCATTACTAAGTGCTTATTTTTGAGTTATTATTTTAAAATCGCACTATCATTTGATAGGCTGGAGCTAGAAAACGTTTCTAAGTGTCCACCCAAAGCTGTTTTTTTTGGTTTCCAGTGTATATATTTCAGTGTTCTAAGAAGGTGAGCAGAGAGCACTCTGAAAAGGCTATCATACTATGTGAATGGAATTTCAGTCAATTGTGTCTAAAATATTAAATTTTAAATATAATCTAAAAAATTATTTATTCTGAAGAAAAAAAATTCAAAAAATCTACAATCAACCATTTTTATATTTCTGTGATATTTAGGTTATTTCATTTTGCCTCCTGATTCCTTTCATGTATGTACATTTTTGCATAGTTATTATGTAAGATCTTCAATAAAATTTCCTTCTTTTTCATAAACTAGATTAGTTTCATTATATCCTTAGGATTTTTCAGCATTTGATTTTACAATAGCATTTTAATGAGTGTGTAATAGTTCATCAAATGGATACATTGTAATTAACAGACCATGTCCCTCCCCCCCCCCCAGTAGAAACTTGGGTTGTTGTTTTCACTGATAAACAATGCTGATGTGAACATATCTATTTTCCTTTCATTTAACATATTTATTAAACAATGATTTATAGTATTTACAGTTGGGGAGATTTAGATCTAAATAAACTACTGTCTAGCTTCATGGAGCTGACAATCTCATAGGAAATTATGTGAACCATATTATAACATCACAACAGATGAATATACAACTATGTAAACACAATGGAGGAAAACATAATCATTATATATGGACCAAGGTCAGTTGATAGGATGAAATAACACTTGCATTCAGGCCTAAAGGCTAAAGAACGGTTTATTAGGAAGACAAGGTAGGGAGGGAACCCATTCTGAAGAAATTAAACAAGACTTTTGTGGAAGTTGGAAGCTTATGGAAAGGAATAGTAGCTAAGTTGGAAGAAGCATGTTGTTTGGTATCCTGGTAATTTAGAATGTTAGATAATGCATGTAATTAGAATGATAGATAATGCATGTGGAAAAAGAGGAAAGATTTTAATCTTCCATATTTTTTTTCCTTATAGTAAAGGCAGGTAGTAATATTATGGGGTCAAAAGAAAGTACAATTTTTATAGGTATAGAAATTATTGCTAAGTACTTTGCAAAAGGTGCATTAACACACAAGATTTACTAGCACATCATAGGTGTTACAAATATAATTAGCAATTTAGGTGTACTGTATAATGATTTGGTTAACGTTACATGGTTAACTTTTTTATTGTGAAATGCATTGTATACACTGAAAAGTACATACCATCTATAGCAGAGTAAAATAATAAGAATTGAGCACACATGTATCCAACACTGAACTTAATAAATAAAAGTCTTCCAAGGAAAAAAAAACGAAAAAAAAATAAAAAATAAAAAATAAATAAAAGTCTTCCAATGAATTAAAAGCCCTACCATCTTATCTCATCCTCTTTACTGCTCCCCCACAGGAATAACAACTCCTTTAAATGCACTAATTTTTTATCTTTCTATAGAGTTCTAATATGTATGTATATAATTCTAAATAATATTTGTGAAATTTTCTTCATTTTAATCTTTGCATACATAGAATCATTCCCTTTGACCAGCTATTTTGGTTAAACATTTTATTCTTGAGATCCATGTTGTGACTGCTTTGCTATAATTCATTTATTTTCACTGCTTTATAGTGCCATATGCATATAATACATAGCGCCATTTATTTATTTACTGGTGTTTCTTGTCTTCTGTTGAATTTTTGCATCATTATTACTGTTTTGAACATTTTGTACCTGACTCTTGGTGGCCAATCTCCCTGAGATATATATGTAGGTATGAAAAGGCCAGGTGTAGGTATGTGCATTCAACAGCTTTACTAGGTGATGTCAAACCTTTCCCAATGTAACTGTGACAATGGACACTCCCACCACCAAGAGTGAAAGTTGCATTGTTCTATCACTACATTTTCATTTGGGTTAGTCTAGTGCATATTCAATAGTGTGTCATTGTGATTTCATTTTGAATTTCCTTGATTTTGATTAGTATTGAACAGCATCAGTGTTTTTAAACAATTTATGTTTCTCATCCTAGTCACTACTACCCCATTGTACCCTTTGCCATTTTTTTCTATCAGAATTTTTGAGTTTTAGAAAAATGTACTTCATATTTAATTGGCTTATTATGTTTCAAGTTCTTCTCTCAGTTTGTTGCTTGTCATTTTTCTTTATATGTTTCCAATTGGCATTAGAAAAAGAACTTTGTGCAATCATCTTCTGTGAGACACAAGGATGCACAGTGCTTCAGAATTGAGATAGCAAAATAGATTTATATAGGGAGAGAAGAGCAGGCCCTGATCA
Organism: Vulpes lagopus; assembly: GCF_018345385.1. Taxonomy (NCBI): domain Eukaryota; kingdom Metazoa; phylum Chordata; class Mammalia; order Carnivora; family Canidae; genus Vulpes; species Vulpes lagopus. The sequence goes on from NC_054828.1 coordinate 116,748,690, forward strand.
CTTTGTTTGAACTCTGAGCCAAGGCATGCCTAAATATTGTCCCTGAAATATACAGATTCTAGTAGATTCCATTTTTTATTAATGCCCGCCCAGGTTAGGTTTTCTTTTAATTGCAACATATATTGTTTATAATGGACAGTGATATCTATTAGCTAGGATTTTACTTACACTACTTCATGTCACGAAGTTCAAATTACTATACAGTTGTTAAATAAAAGCCCAACTAACTTTCATTTGTCTTATTTCAAAATCTGGTGATTTTTCTCTGCACAATCCCTCAGGATTCTTCATTATTTTTCCAAGCATGTTTCTTACTTGCCTTGAATGTAGGCAACTCTTGAATGTAGGTCTTTGTGAACCAGAACAAACTTCTCCCTTAGGGATTCAGAGAGGTAAAAAAAAAAAAAAATGCATTTCACATTTCTGCTCTGAAGGACGTTTTCTTCAAGATGAATTGGTAACCTTCAAATATTGGATGACTGACTTTTCCGGCCTAATTTAGAAAAGAATGACTTCAAATCCTATGAAAAAGACATCGCCTACCAAAAGACCCCTCTAGTGGGCCAGTCTCTCCCCTTGGACCCTGGATCTCAATCCTCCTCGCCTTGTCAAGGGCTTTGTTCCTTTATTTATTTCTCCTCTTCTGTTCCAGCAGTCTCTGTTGTATTGTTTTCTTATTTCTATAAACAAAGAAACATGCTTTAGAATCTCTCATTAAGAAAAAAACAAAAACTAACAAGCAAAACAAAACAAAGTCTCCTTTCTCCTCCTGTCCCTCTGGCTACATTCCTACTTCTTTCCTCTCCCTTTGGAGCAATACTTTTCACAATAGTTTTCTATGCAGGATATTCCCAGTTCCTTCCCTGTCAACCAAATCCTCATCACTCCACTGAAGTGTACTTGTCCATGGTCACTTTTCTGTCCTTGTCCAACCCAAACTCTTCAGTTTCTCCTTGATGAAGGATGTTCCTCTCTTGACCAACAAGACACCATACCTTCTTCCCTGCTTTCATTTGACTATCTTCCTTGACTCATTTCTCCTTTTTGACTATTTGCCTACTAGAAGAACTGCGTCACAAAGTGATATAGAGCCTTATTTTTCTTTACTTTTACCCCTAAGGTGATCCATTCTTTACTATACCTTTGACAACCACAAGATTCTTATCTCCAGCTAGATTGCTACACTGAAAATATAGGTTACAGACTTGTCTACAGCATGTCTACATTTAGATGTTTCAAGGACATTTCAAATTTAACATGAGCAAAGCTTCTCATTTTGAAACTTTTCCAAAAAACACCTTTTCCCTTATTCTTCCTCATCTCTTTTAAGAGTGCAGATACTACTCACTTGATCAAATCACAAACCTAAAACACATCCTTGAGTCTTCTCTTTACCTCATTCACAAAATCAAACTTATTGACAAGTCATGAGTATCTCCACCAAATATGCCTTGCACATGCCCTTTCCTCTTGACAAGTACTTTTATGATCATATTCTCAGAAATAATCATATCTCATCAATACAGTTTCTACAGCTTCCTAATTGATCTTTCATATTTACTCCACTCTGTTTCATTTTCTTCAAAACAATCAGACTGATATTTTTCTAACATGAGTAAAACTATATCATTTCCCAATTTGAAAACTATCAGTCATTCCCCACTCATTTTAGAACAAAGCTCAAACTCCTTTCTTTGGCCTACTTGACCCTGCCTGATCTTGCCCCGATCTCTATCTATTCTTACTTTTCCCTCTTTTGGTCATGTCCTTTCTGACTTCAGAGACTGGATTTTCCATATGTTTTGCCTGGATTCTAGTACCATTGTACCATATTTCATTCTTACAAGGCCAGCTCTTTCTCATCCTTCAGGTTTCATCAAAACCGACAACCACTTCATCTCAAGTCGTTTACCTGAACATGTGATTTTTTTCCATCACCTGACTTTCCTGTATTAATGATAGCACTTGCCACAAGTCTAGAATTATTCATACATTTGCCTAGCTCACTGTAGACATTTAAGAAATATTTATTGAATGAATTAATAGCAATGATTTGCTAGAATTAAAAAAAAAGACGTATATGTGGAAATTATCAGTCTCACATCGGCATGAATTTCTTCACAAAGCTGTGGTTCTTTCCATTGATACTGCTTACCCAGTCTATAGATCATAACCTGAAGGAGTGCTGTAAGGTGCTTGTCTCTGTTTTGTAGGAGGTTGGACTAATTTGCCAATAAAGTTAAAGTTTGGAGGAACTAAGCTACATAATTAAAATACTAACAAAAATGTTTAAGTGACAAAATCGTATGGCTCAAAAAGTAGATAAGCAAGAAAGGTAAACAAATAAGGAAAATTTTACTTGACAATAATTTTTTAAAGATTTTATTTATTTATTCATGAGAGACACAGAGAGAAAGAGAGGCAGAGACACAGGCAGAGGGAGAAGCACGCTCCATGCAGGGAGCCTGATATGGGACTTGATCCCGGGACCCCAGCATCATGCCCTCAGCCAAAGGCAGGCACTCTACTTCTGAGCCACCCAGGCATCCCTACTTGACAATAATTTTTATACTTGCTGTAACCTGCCAAATCTCATTTGATTCTCTAGAAACCAGCTGCTACAAAGGTGGTCCCAGTGCCAGGTACCCCAAGCCAGAGGTCATATATTGGCATTCCCCAGTCAAGAGGCTAACTGGCAACTACAAACATCCAGGTTTATCTTCCTGAACTTTTCTATTCTTTCGACATTTTCCCTTAGAAAGTTTTGCAAATATATTTCAGAGTCTGGCTGCAATTTTCTTGACATCTGGCTCTTATTTAAGCTTTTTACATTTGTGTATCATTTTTCTTTTTAATTTAGTCCAATTTCTCAAACAAGAAAGTGAACTTCAAAATTACAAAACATGATGATCTGATAAGAGAAAATTAAAGTGTTTATGATTTTGAGGTTATTTTAGGTCTACATCTGGAGCAGGTCTAGAAATGTGTATAGTTACAAGCTAATTTAAAGAATGTTGGAAGGTGGTGAAAAACATTCCTTGAATTACCAAACTTGGATTCTTATTTTGTTAACTACAATGACACTCACCTAATTAAGTGGCTGAATGGGCCAAGGTTCCATGATGCCATTCCCATCTTCATGGGTAAACACAAATTTGGAGAATTGCCATACAGGAATCACAAGAATTCATTACAAAGAAACAAACTAGGACATTATTAGCCAAGCCATGTATTGATATAAAACAAGTAAAAGGCTCATGCCTAGGGCGAATTATGCACAGACAATAGCTGAGAAACATAAATATCTGAAGTTGTTCATTGTACCAGGAAGTTCCAAGTTTGTGAACTAAGTTATTTATTCTAGTTTTTCAAGTCCACTGCCAGACAATGAGAAGCTCAAGGAATATGGCTTATTCATATTTACATCATAGATATATGACAAAGCTTTTTGGCATACAGTAGCAATTTTGAAATTAATGAAATATTATTTGTCCAACCTTCATTTTTTTTGTTAAATAATAAAATTTTAGAGTCACTACTTTTACCATGAATAATAATGGCTATCATTTCTGCTGTTTGGTTTTGGATTGTGTCCTTTTAGGAGAGGCTATATGAAATTCTATAAAGAAGTGAGCATATATTTTTTAAAGATTTTATTTATTTATTCATGAGACACACACACACACACACACACACACACACACACAGAGGCAGAGACTCAGGCAGAGGGAGAAGCAGGCCTCCTTCAAGGAGCCCAATGTGGGACTTGATCTCAGGTCCTGGGATCATGCCCTGAGCCAAAGGCAGACATTCAACCGCCGAACCACCCAGGTGTCCCAAAGTGAGCATATATTTGACAAACCTTTTCCTTGCCCTAAATGTACTTGTATTTATATTGTAAATATGTTAATTTCTACTTCTATTTGTTTGTTTGGTTTAGGAATTGACAGTATGATAAAAATATAGTATACATAAAGGTAAACATAGATCTGTTTTTTTAAATGTTATTATAAATTTCAGATAATGGTGTATCTCAAGAAATTTCTGATGATAAAGCTTTAAGCAGATATTAAACTTCCAACTAATCTAAAATTTAGGAGTGTCTTTTACTTGTGTTATTAACCTCATAAATTATGTTAGAGTTCGGGATAAAAAAACTCAACAAAATTATCCCAAATTTTGACTCTTTAGGTAGGAAGAAGAAATAACAGCCACAATGAAACTGTTTTTAACTAACTATAGATATACATCAAGAAGTTAAACAATGATTTAGTGATCTTTAAAGATGCTACACGGCAAGTAGGCAACAAGGCAAAGAGCAACAAGGCAAATTCCTGTTAAAAGTTAAGTTGCCACTTAAGGACTACACTTCCTCATATAGTATTTTTGTTGTTGTTACTTTGCTTTTTACTTTTTCTATAATGGGACACTATTCTCTGTTCATGCTTATCGCTGAAACAAAGGAAGATGAGAAGGCTTCTAACTTTAAGGAGGGAATTGGGAGAAATTTGTTATTTAGATCAGGGAGATATAATCAGATTTAAATTATTGAGTAATAGATAACAGCTAAGATTTACTGTAAGGTATTGCAAATTATCACCAGGTGTTTCTACTTTTAAAGTTGTTTTAGATTTCATCTTAAAGGTGATATGCAAATGTTAGGGATTTATTATTATTGCTATTAACATAATAGAGATATTGGTGCAGACTAATTTAAATGCATGCTATTTAATGACCTCACAGATATTTCTGCTCATTAGAAACCTAACTGCCCCCAGCCAGCATGAACAGTGTCGCTCTTCATCCAGTGGCAATGAATAGAACAATTAACACAGTTCTGAAAATGACACAGATTTTAGGAAGCTGATTTTATTCAAGAAAGGATAGGAAATGTCTGTCATTGTGAACAATGCTTTGATTAAGGAATCTGTTGTATTTTTATTATTTAAAATAAAGATATTTAAAGTTATCAACTCAGAAAAATTTTTATTTGTAACAGAAGATATTATAGGTAGTAGATTCTAAGGAAGAGGTCATAAGAAACCATTATTAGCTCTAAATGATTTGTCACTGCACCTCTGTGCATCTGATACAACATACAAGTTCTGCCCAGCTATAGATTATGCATGTGTTTTGGACTCATCCTTAAGGATTCTGATCCAACAGTTCCAGGTAAAATCTGAAAATTTATGCAAGTATTTTATGGGCTTCCAGTCTGGTTCTTGAAGGAAAACATATTGAGAAGCATACATTTAAATACCCTCCCCACTAGCAGAGACCGGAGTTGCCTCTGTAAGATCTTTCTCTTACGGTACTGAATTATCGCCTTATCCCACATGTTCATCTTTACACTCTGAAATCTTTGCAGATCACCTTCACAAGCAAACACTTCTTCCCAGTGCTCACTACCTGTCCCTTTTTGCCCTAGCACATAGAGCTATAATTATTTTACTTTATATTGTTCTCAACTAGTTTGTAAGCATTTTAAGGTCAAGGACTGGAACTTTTTTTCTTTTTTTAAATTCTTGGTACAAAGGATACTGTCTAGTATGCACTCTCTCTATATTTATATGTATATATTAAATGTACGTACTGAAATGAATGGATAAAAACAACTAATCATCTAGGATTATCTTTATAAACATAGCTCTGGCTTTCAAAGAATATGAAACACATGGAAAACATCATTTTGTAGGATCTGTGTTCTTCCTTTGTGTCCTATTTCATCATCATTTTGCATCCTCTGCATAATTTTTAAGAACATAAGTTCTTGGCAGATTTCCTGGTTTATAACTTAAGTAACAAGTGTCTGAGAGTCCAGAGTCATTAGTATCTATTGTGTATATCTATATTTAGTATCATAAAATCTAATGGAATCCCAAATTACTGATCATAAGAAATGGCTGATTTTTAAATACTGAAAGTAAAACATCACGCTAAGTGCTTTAATTATTTTTTTCCTTGAAACGGATGGTTTTATTATATCTGACACTATTAAGAAAAATGAATTCTTTGGGGAACTAAAATCTGAAAAAGCTGCACATTTTAAGTGCTTTCTCTTTGGGTGAAGATTTATTTTACTTTAATGTGGGACCACTTAGTGAGTGAGGAGGTTGTAAAAGACTTTTGTGTGCACATTAAAATTTTACATGCTCTGTGTTCTTAATATTTTACAATGTATATCATTATATATTTCCTGAAAAAGCAGAGGATCCCTTGAAATGGAAATGATAATACTTAAAATTGCTATTTGTGTGTACCTACTATGTGAAAAACACTACATGCCTGCCCTGCTTTATGTAATATATTTGAAAGGGTTCAGTGGGATATGGCTTTTCTTGGTGGGTGAATGTTTTATTGAACAAGAGACTTAAAAGTTTGAATAGATCCTCTAAATGGCACCTACTTGAGTTCTTTAATTACTACTCTTTAAGAGGATATACTTGTATTCATCTGATTTAAGAAAGACCAGTGATCGTGAGAAATATGCTTGATTAAACATATAAAGTGACAATGGGACATAACTTTTGAAATTGGAACTACTTTGAAAAATCTGAGGAGAGTGGTCACTACCAACTAGTCGTCTGAGTTTCCTCTTGATATTAAGAAGCTATGTGCCGACGTAATCCCATGTCCATTGTTGGCTTGAAACATATTGCCTCTTCAACTGGAAATACCTAGGCAAAACTAAAAATGCTATTAGTCTGTAGTAGATGTAATCGCAGCCTGGTTTAAGGAAACTTTTCCGAGGGAGACGTTCTTGTCATGGAAATACATGGTAGGCTGAGTGAATGCAGGTTTGAGGCCAGATTTCATACTTAATATACTAGATGACTTTGTATTTCTATTTTTCCTTGTGAATCTAAGGCAGAGGATCCATTTTTAAGTACATCAAATATGATAAATTTTGCGATAATTTCTCTTGCATTCAGAATGCATTTGGCTTTATCTTGTATCACTTGAGTTAATATAATCCCAAGATGCAGCATCTCTCAAAACTTCACCTACACATTTCTTTCCCAGTTTGAAAACAAAGGAGTTTCTGCTCCACAATTTTCTCTTTTCTTGTTACTCAAAATGAGTAACTATTGCCAGTAGCTACTGAAAAAAAATAAAAAGATTTGGATGAAAGATTGTATTTGTAAAAATGTGACTAAAAGGATACATGCTGAATTGTACATTGCTATTAAAGGCATATTCCAGTAGAGCATTAAATTCTAGGAAAAGGATTTTCTGTAGAAAGTGTGTATTTTGGAATAGAACCTTAGATTCAAATACTATTCTTGCATTCATAGCTAGAAGACTTGGGAAGGTCTACTTCTCTGAGATTCAATTTCCTAATTTGTGATATTTGTAAAATAAAATTATACCTACCTCAAGTAGTAAAATAAAATTATATCTACTCAAGTAGTTGCTATATATATAAAATGAGTCCAGAGATTTAAGCACATACTCCAGTGTCTGGCATATATTAGCAACCTCAGATGTGTTAGTTTGCATTTCTTCCAGCCTGGACTGAGCATCTTACTGGTACTGGCATTGAGAAAAAAAAAAAAAAAAACGACCACAAAGTCAACATTTAATCAAATATACACAATACACCTCTATGCTTTAAAGCTTTCACAAGTGTATATAATCAGTTAAACAGAGCAACACAGTAACCAGTCACACAACAGATGCATTTCATTCAGTATATTTTCATCGTGGCGTGAACATAATGTAAAGTCCCCTCATCGCCTCCTTTACCAATGTTCTGTTTGCCTGTGCGTGTTTTCATGGCAGCAGCAAAATAGTATGGAACATCTTCATTAGAATTCTGGAATTCAGAAAGATTTTTTTAAAAGAAACATATACATGTGCTTTAAATGTGCGTGTGTGTGTGTGTGTGTGTATATATATATATATATATACATATATATATATAATTTATATAATTTTTGAGAAAGAGGATGTATGAGTGTGGTAGGGCGGGGATGAATAGAGGGAGAAAGAGAAAGAATCCCAAGCAGGCTCCACGCCCAGTGCAGAACCCAATGCGGGCCTCAATCTCACAACCCTGAGATCATGACCTGAGCTGAAGTCAAATAGGATACTTAACTGACTGAGCCACCAAGGCACCCCAAATGTATGTATATGTTTTAAAGAGACTGTTGCTTGAGTATGTTTGAGAAAATTATTGAGGAAATATTATATCATACTTAATATTATAAAGATAATGTGATCTATACCTATATATCCATCCACCAGTCTTTGTCTGATTCTTTGTTGAGATCTAAATCTCAGGTTTTGTTGGTCTCAAATCAAAACATCTATGTGAAAAAAAAAAAAATCTATGTGTTATAGAAATCTCAAGCAAGAAATTTTTCAGAAAACACACTCAGAATGGGTGAAGGACATGTAACTGTGAAAAAATACAAACCCATCTTCTAGGTATTCCCCACTGTCCAGAGCTCACATAGAGGATGAGATGATACTGAGGATGAGTTCAATGTGCTGAAAAAGTGAAGGGTTCTAATCTCTATATACATTTAGGGACTGGGTTCTGTTTCTTACCAAGCATGAGATTATTTGGCTTCTGTTTCTTGGTTGGCACTGAAAATTAGACCAGATTATCTCTACATGGTTCTTATTTTCCATAGATTCTTTGGTTTTTGTTTTTTTTCCCTCTGTATTACTCAGAAATTGTGCTCATGACTGAGTACCTTTCTTTATCTATCTCAATTTTAGAATATATTTTATCTATCATGTCTATATGTCTTGAATGAAGGGTTAGATTTTATATTGCTTACAATTTCCATTTTGCAATTTTCTTTTTTTATTTTAAAAGACAAAATTCCTGAACCATTATTAATGTGTATTATTTCCTAGTTATAAATATAATGTGTTAGTTATAAAAAATTGTGAATTATATTTTATTAACATCCTTCCTAGAAAAATAAGATACTTTGAATGGCATAAAAATGTAGTGCTATGATGCCAGCAGTAATCTTTCAACCAAATAATGCAAAGACATTTAAAAAGCAATTGTATATTAACTATTTTCCTCCATTCTTTTAATCAATCTGGGCACGTCTTGAGTTTGTTCTGATGGTCACTGGTGCCTCATATTCCATTATTCAGGCCAATTTTGTAGTAATATTGACTGACAAATTACACATTTTGATATGTTATTAATATTTACAGAGCACCCATCCCAGGTTTATCACTAATGTCACCTTGAGTGGAAGAATGATGCTCAAACATTATTTAAATTTATGGCAACAAGCAAAAGCAATTATTATTATTATTATTTTTAGTTTAGAAATTGATGCAAAGAGTTCATCTCAAATGGCTATTGCATAGAATATTCATAACCCTGGATTGCTGTCACCTTTTCTGTGAAGAAAAGGAGTTTAAGAAAGGTAGTAACCACAACTACAGTTGAAGCAGGAGCCCTAGGAGAAAATACTACTCATTCTAGTCTTGCTTTTCTGGAAATACACTTGTATTTCCAAGATTCTTAAAAGACAGAGGGAGAGGAACCTTGCTTTCTAAGTTGCCCCAAACCTGGGAACATAGTGGTGGAGGCTGGCCTTCTTTGCAGAAAGACGAAGACAAAGGACACTGAATTTTCCAATGAGCTATAGCAACTGTAGTTGGGAAAAATGGGGAAAATAAAACATGGGCCCTCTTTCTTCTTTCTGAGAATTTCAGCTGTGCACATTGCCATACAGCCAAGGACTATATTTCACAAACTCCATTGCAGATAAGTGTGGCCGTATAATTAAATTCTGGTCAATGCAAAATGAGAGCAAGTGCTTCATTTTGATTAAGTCATGTCCTTATGAAGGAAAAGTATGCCCTCCTCTTACAGTTTTTCCCTTCTTGCCAGCAACATGCTTTCATTATGGTGGGACCTGGATCTGTCATCCTGGACTATGAGATAGACGTTTTAAAGTCCACAGAAAAACAAGGTAGAAATAGCTTGAATCTCTTACAACACAGAGCCATGGCACCAGCCTTGTTGTGACAACCTGGGCTTTTTAATATTAGAGATAATGAAACATCTGTCTTGTTTGAGCCACTATATATTGGAACCACTGTGTTATAGTACCACTCCCTGTGTCCTAATTAATATGCATCACAGACTAGAATAAAACTAGTCTGCAAAAATTAGTATCAGCTATAAAATTTATAATATATAAAACACTTGAAATCAATGAAAAAAGATATCCTACTGTTGAAAAATGTACAAATATTACAAACAGGCAGCTCATAAGAAAGGAACCCTGAAAAGCAACTAAACATATGAAAAGTCATTCAACATCCTTAATAACTGGGATTGTAAATTAAAACAACAGTGATGGTTTACCAGTAGTCAAATTTTCAATCAATAACATTTTTGAAAATAGCAAGTTTTTGGAAGGGAAATTGGTACTTTCATAAATCGTTTTGGGGAGTATAAATTGTTGCAACCACTTTGGAGAGCAATTTTGCACTGTCTAGTAACATTAAAAATGTACATGTTCCATGTCTCAGTAATTTCCATTTTTGAATAAGTATATTCCCTACTGCATCCTTTATAGTAGTAAAAAAACCCTGGAAATAACTTAAATACCAACTGGACATAAACAAATATTACAATGTGGTCTATGTATAGTATGGAATAGACCCAAACACACATACATACATAGTGAAACCATGAAACTGAGAGATAAAAGCAAGCTGATATGGATAAACAGGTACAGTAATAAGTAGTGCTACTTATTACACATTTTAAAGCACATATACAAGATAGGCCATATTATATGTACAAGAAGAGTAGAAAGATATTAAATCTATGGTATCTGCTACCTCTGAGAAGAAGCATAGGTAATGGAATTGGCCAGAAGAGGAAAAACACAACTATCTCTAAAGATTTATTTTTAATTAAATACATGACAAAAATTAAAAAAATAAAGACAAAATGTAAACAGCCACCAATTTAGGGTGTTGGAAACATGAGGTTTTTTATAGTATTATTTCTAGTTTTCTGACTTTTTTCCTCTAAAAATAGCACTGAAAAAAATTTGATAAATATTACAAAACGATTGTTAGAGGCTCCCACATTCTCTTTTGGAAAATTATAAAGCACTTTGATTAACATGAAAATTAGAGACACTGTCCTGTGAGATTTATACACATTGAGGTAGATCGAATTTTCTAGAACCAAGTTATTCAAAGTTCCAAACACTCATATTCTAGTTTCTGCCTCCATGCCCAGAAGAGACCTTTCAACATGTGAACAGACTCAGCTTATGATTTTTGTGTGTGTGCCCAAGACATTCCAAAATATTTTCCATATTCTTTAGGTTTCCCTACTGGAAACTTTACCATACTTTTTTTTTTTTTAAGATTTTATTTATTTATTCATGAGAGACACAGAGAGGCAGAGACATAGGCAGAGGGAGAAGCAGGCTTCCTGCGGAGGGCCTGATGCAGGACTCCATCCCAGGACCCTGGGATCACACCCTGAGCCAAAGGCAGATGTTCAACCACTGAGCCACCCAGATGCCCCTCTACCATACTTTTAAAATTTGACTCCCTCCTGGAAGTGAAAAAGGTCTTGTCTGACTACCCAGTATAATGAGACACAGTGATCCACTGAAATGATTTTGCTTGCAGAAGGGCCTCAAAATTATGCTTTGTATAAGAAATGCCTTATAAAGAACAATTAATTTAAAAGTGGTGATTAAAGACATCCTGGATATGTGTGTGTGTGTGTGTGTGTGTGTTTATGTGTAATTTAGAGGTAGTAAAAAAATTGTGGGGAAGTTCCCTGCAGAGAGGATGTTTACACTTCTTTTAGGGACCCAAAGCAGAGACTTAGGAATATTTAGAGCACCAAGTAGCACCTGGTGCTATCCTTGGTCGAGCCCTCAAAGTCAGGAGGGGTGGGAGATAGACAGGACCTCCGATAGGATTTAAAAACTGATCTGGAGACAAAGCAAGACAGAGCTCTCCACAGACAAGAGAGCTGCCCATTACATTAAGGAGGTTCCAGAGTAGAAACCAAGCAGATAAGAGAGACAGGATGTATGCTGAAGAGCAGTGAAGGTCAAGTTTGTCTGCGTAAAGCTGGCTCTGGTCATCCAAGGTCATGGAAGCCGGGTTAAAACTGGAGTTCAGTCTAAGATCAAGGACCCTGGAAATCTCCAAGCCTGGGAGTGAAGATAGTCACATAAGGGTCTTGGGAGCCAAACTGAAAACCTTTGATGACTGGATACTGATGATTTTCTGCTTTGGGTCCCAGTTAGAACTGGAAACTTCTGGTTAAAGGATAAACGTCAGACCTGTAACAGCCATGAGAGTCTAGCAAGAATTCCTCAGAAAGAAACCGAGTTCAAGAAAAACAGATTCAATAACTTCAGTTGCCACTGTGAATGTCAATTTAGCACCCCAGTTTTCTTTTCCTGACAACGGACCTGGTTAAGTAGTACATGTGGAGCTTCTGCTACCTGTCAGACACAAGCATGTGCCACTTGACTACTCACAACAACACAAGTGAGCGCTGTTACTGCCGTGTAAAGGAGGAAGCGTAGACACAGAGACTGCCAGCCATTTCCCAAGGTCACACAGTAGACACGAGTTCAAGCCTGGATTAAAACTTGGGTTTGGAAGGCTTTGAATTCTGTGTTCTTTCCATTGCTACTACCTTCCAGAAAGCCAAGTGCTATTGTGCCAAATATACCACAGCTAAAATAGGATTCCAGCCACAAATTCTGGTTTCCAGATCCTTGTGTTAGCCACTTGCTAGACTGCTCTGCTCTTTTTGTGAAGGAAGCCTCAAGACAGTGATTTAGAAGATGAAATGGGTAGTACTTGGGGGGTGGGAGAAAGAAAGCACAATTTGACCAAAGACAAGCATAGCTGTATCTGGAAATAAATGCTCTGCTTCACTACCTCCTGACTCTGTGAGGATATTCCCCTGGGAGCACAGAGGGGGTTATTACATGCAGTACTTAGATTATCAGTAAGTGCTGGGTACAGCTCTGTGGTGGGCGTCTCTCTGAATTGCTGAAGCAAGAGATAAGCTTGAGGCTCATTCAATTGTGAAATTGGTTAAAGGGGAGAAAACAAATATCACCCCCCCACACACATACATACTCAATGCCAACCATCTTCGTAGGAAAAAGTGATTCTCCCGATATTGAGATTAACCATTTTGTCACTGCCACGGGCTTCTCCCTGTGTGTTTTTGAGAAATACATAAACGACTTTTGGGGAGATCAAGATACTTCTAAAAGTAAATGGTTACTGGAGAGCCAAAAAAAAAGGAATTATAAATAAATGATAATTGAGAATTTAAGATTTAATTTTTTTTTTTTTTAATTTGAGAGAGAGAGAGGGTAGGGAGAAGTAAGAGGGGGAAGGAGCAAAGAGAAAGGGAGAAGCAGACTTCCTGCTCAGTAGGGAGCCTGATGCAGGACTTAATCCCAGGACCCTGGGATCATAATCTGAGCCAAAGGCCTATGCTTAACCCTCGGAGCCACCCAGGGGCCCCTTTAATTGAGAATCTAAATAAAGTCTACAGTTTACCTGAAAACAATGTACTGATGTCCATTTCATCATTTTGACAATGTATCATGGTTGTGAAAGATGTTATTGTTTAAAAAACATAATCAAGGTCATTTGGATAGATGGAGTCTATCTTTTGTAAGATTTTCTAATTATAGAGGTCAGAGGTCATGTTTGGAAAATGCATTCTTTATACCTGAAGAGGTAACGCTTGGGCTAGAATGGATGTACTATTTTCCCAGGACGTCTCCATACATTTCCACTTGTTTCCTGTTGTAGGGTCTCATGCAATAGGAAACTGTTGCACCAGCAGCACAGAACACCAAGTTCAACGTACTGATGCCTCAGAAGCTTCCTGAGCCTACCTAAGCCTTGGGCATTGCACTACTGACTGTGATTGTCAGGAAACATATGTATATATACTTTTATTCTAAAATGTTCTTGGGCTTTCTTGAATGGGATAACATTCATAGTTCCATACTAATTTTCTTTTTTTTTAAATTTATTTTTAATTTTTTTAATTTATTTATAATAGTCACAGAGAGAGAGAGAGGCAGAGACACAGGCAGAGGGAGAAGCAGGCTCCATGCACTGGGAGCCTGACGTGGGACTCGATCCCGGGTCTCCAGGATCGCGCCCTGGGGCAAAGGCAGGCGCCAAACTGCTGCACCACCCAGGGATCCCAATAGTTCCATACTAATTTTCTAACAGTTAAGTCTGCATATTACTTTCCAGATAATTGACTTTTTCTTTGTTAGAGTTACTATTTGCTAGAGTTTATTATTATTTAGAGTTATTATTTGTTTGAGTTTGACTCTGCTTTTAAGAAAGGAACTAGTTAGAGGTGTCTGACTGGCTCAGTGGGTTAGGCATCCACCTCTTGGGTTTGGCTCAAGTCATGATCTAATGGGTCCTGAAATGGAGACTTGCTTCAGGCTCTGCACTCAGCAGGGAGTCTGCTCCAGAGTCTCTCTTCCTCTACCCCTCCTCCCTACTCACAGGTGCTCTCCCCGCCCCCCCATTCTCCATCTTTCTCTCAAATAAATATAAATAGTTTGTTTTTTTTTTTAAATAAAGAGGGACTAGTTAAAGAGTTTTGGAAGAAAGAAGAGGATGCTAATGAGGGTGAGGTAACTCTGGACTCAGTAGGGCTTTCTAAGCATACCTAATTTCCTTGGTTTCCTGAAACAATTGGCATTAGAAAGTGGACCAGAGATTTCAACTTGCTCCAACAGTCCTGATTTCCATTTGTTATCCCAGTGACCTCTTTCATCTACTAAAGCGCACCACTTGGGGTGATTAACCAGATTGTCACCTAATTAGATTGAATAATAGCACTTCTTCATTTTGCCAATAATGAAACAGTGATTCAGTAGGATTAAAAGACTTACATGAGGCCACCCAGATATCTTAGCACTGAAGCCAGGTCTTCGAATCATGTCTGTAACTGGCTAGGTCACTTAATAGTGAATGAGGATAGGTGATAGGTGTCAGCTTTCAGGGGGACATTTTTTGAAAACCCAAACATGAGCTGTTCATTTTGGCTTAACACTCAACCAAGGAAACCAGAGCACCTCTGGATCAAAACTAAAGGTACCCTTTCTGTGATCTGTGTCACCAGGGAAGCCTGCCAATCAGTGATGTCACAGAAGCATCTGAATGAGAAGCACTTGCCATATGCTAACTTGGTGCTTATAAACTATTTTAATAATATAAATTATATTTAACTTACAAGGGACTTTACCACATGGGAGTAGAGGGAACTAGCTATTCATAATAGTGAATTAATTGGGAATTGCTTCCTCAAAAGCAGCTGTGTTTGCAGCTACAGAATACCTCCTCCCCTCCGTTCTCCTCCTTGGCTGCCGTGATAGGAGTTGAGGAGAATAATGCGCAGTAAGTGTTCGCAGACACAAAGCAATCTAGTCCTAGGGCTGGATGGGTTCCAGTTCTTAGGAACTATCCACAGCAAAGCTGCAGCATTAAATATGACAAAGCTCCTCCGCATACAGCAGCCGTGAGAGCAGAGGGCCCTCCGCAGCCAACCTTTAGATGAACTTAATTACAATCGGCAAGAGAAAAATGCTAGGCCTTCTCTACAACATAATGGAGTTGCTCTAATTTGTTTACCAGTGGTGCCCAGCAAGGGCCTTCTCCTCACAGAAGGCTTTGGTGTGCAGAGATGAATCCAGGCAACCACATTTTAGAGAATCTGGCAGATTAGGCTGTGAGGTGTGCACATTACAAATGGAGCAAGAGTCCTGGAAGACAAATTCCTTGTGCAGTCTGCTGTCACTTTGGGGGTTATTGTCTAACTAGATGTTCTGAATTTATTCAGCCCTACTTATGAAACCATTTAAAATCATTGATGGCAACAAGCAACAAAATTTTCTGATTATTAGGGTCTTGTAGAGATTTTGAATGACAGATAAGTAATTTTCAAGCACACAGAATTGACATTTCTTACTTAACAACTTAGATTTCGTTTTTCTTTTTAAACTAGGAGAGTGGAAATTTTTTTTCCTGCTTAACATCTACTGCTCTGAAATCAAATTCTAATATAACTTAAATATACATTAATAAAGAAGAAAGTGATTGGAAAATCTAAAATTATTTCCAAAATTCATAGACTCTATTTCCCCATTCTTGTCTCCTTAGGTTATATCACACACATGCACGCATGCAGGCACACACGTTTTATACTAAACTCTGGTTGCAAATGCAAGATGAATATTAGGATAGATTTTACGTATTTTTCTTTGCTCCCCTTGCAACTTGGCTGAAAAAGAGTGCACCGCTGTCACTGTAAAGTTTACTGATATTATGGTAGAGGCTAGGTAACTGAATGCAGAAATAAATGCTTCTGGGATCCTTGGGTGGCTCAGCGGTTTAGCGCCTGCCTTTGGCCCAGGGCCGGATCCTGGAGTCCCGGGATCGAGTCCCACATCGGGGTCCCAGCATGGAGCCTGCTTCTCCCTCCTCCTGTGTCTTTGCCTCTCTCTTCTCTCTCTCTCTCTCTCTCTCTCTCTCTCTGTCTATAGTGAATAAATAAATAAATAAATATTAAAAAAAAAAAAGAAATGCTTCTCCATCTGGCAAATGACAGAAGTGTTCCACAGTATGTATTTTGTAAGCAAAGGTACCATACTATGAGCCTTTTTTACTGGTGAATTTTGGCTGCTTTGATGGTTCGGTTTAGCCACCTATACTCTAGGATAGTGTTGCTCAAACTGTCTGTAGTGAAAAACTTTTTTTTTTTTTAATTTTCAGTCCCTTATGCACAGATAAAATAAAATCAAATTGCAAGGGTAAGATTACTTAAGAAATATAACATGTAAAGTACAAAATACAAGTCCAATATTTTAATTATTATATTCAACATACATTAACATTACTTCGTCAAATTGCTATAGAAGTTTCTAAATGTTTACTCTCAATTTCTGTATTTACGAATCACAAACTGACATCTTTGCATAGACCATAATTTGATTAGCAGTGCTCTAAGGCATACTGAGTTTAATATTCTCATCTTTCCATGCTATAGACCAGGGGTTGGCAAACTTTTTCTGACAAGGTCCAGATAGTAAATAGCACTGGCTTTGTAGGCCATATGGTCCGTGTTGCAGCTACTCAACCCTGCAACTGTGGCATGAAAGCAGCCATGGACAGTATGTCAACCAATGAGCATGGCGATGTTCCAATAAAACCTTATTTACAAAAGTAGGCTACTGGTCAGATTTGGCCTATGGGCTACAGTTTGCTGACTCCTGCTTTAGAGAATCTGAACTATATTCCCACATACCCTAAATATTTTATTTGTGTTTTCAAAAGACATTTTAAAACAGGGTTTTAAACTCACAGCTGTTGCTGTACATTTAAAACATATTTCGCTTTAGTTTTCACACCTTTTGGAAATGCTACCAATAAAAAGAACTTATAATATTTTATATTAAAATTTTCTGGAGGGGGAGAAAACACCACGACAAGGTAGCAGAGAAAGAACCCCAAATCAGCTTCATATATAGATGTAAACCATTCTTGCCTAAGGCAGCTGGGAGTTTTTACTATTAGCAGCTGTGGGCTGAGAGGGCTGGGGGAGAAAGGTCTCTGAATCTTACATCAAAATCACACAATCTCTTTCATTCGGGTCTGTTTTGTGAGGTTTTTTTTTTTTTTCATTCTGGCCTGTTTTCAAGTGAAATCTTCTATGTAGGAGGGATTGTGGCCCTCTGTGAGATCTACTTTCCTATTTCCCCTAGAAAGTGGCAAGCATTTACTTCCCCCCACAAACTCTTACCATTTATTGAAATGTACAGGGCTGTCAGTTTATATGTTCCTTTATGTTCATAGAATGAGCTCTTGGGGACAGATTCAAGTCTCTCCAAAGGCTCTTTGTTATTCCCAATGTCTAGCATAGAAACACATAGAAACGTGTGTTTCCCTATGAAACACATGGAGAGAGATATTATATAGATTTTACATAATATTAATAATATATATCATTTATATACAAAATGTATACATGTAAAATATATATTAAAATATTGAGTAGTGTATATTATTATATATTATAAAATTATATATCTTATACTTTTTATAATATAAAATTATAAAATTATAAAATTATATATGTGATCATATATAATATATATGGACATATACACACACAAAATACCTATACATACATCTGTATGTACATGCGTGTGTGTACTTTTATGTGTCAGTCTTTAATATGTGAAGGGAATAACTTGAAGTGAATCACACCCAAGATAGTTGCAAAATACAGCTGAGATTATATATAAGGAAGTGTTTGGAATCTATGAGTAATTATGCAAATGTGCTGCTGGGGTAGTTTTTTGTTAGTTCAGCTCTGAATTCTTCTTCCCTCCCATCCCTCCACTTTTGTATTACTTTCTAAAGAATTTTGGTATGAGCCTCCTTACTGTATTATCTGCGATGGCTCCTTATTCCATTGTCCATCCACCCTATGCTCTATTCTAATATTCAAGGCTAGTTCCAACTTTCCCTTCAAGACATAAATCCTAGGGTGCCTGGGTGGCTCAGTTGGTTAAGCATCTGGCTCTTGGTTTCAGCTTAGGTCATGATCTCCGTATTGTGAGATCGAGCCCCGCATCAGGCTCTGCACTGGACAGGGAGCCTGTTTGAGACTCTCTGTCTACCTCTACCCTTCTTTCCCACTCTTGCTTTCTCTTTCTCTCCCTCTCTTAAAAGCAAAACGAAACAAAAATCCTACTCCTCTCTCAGGTGCCCTCGTTTATTAATAGTACCGTTAACATTTTCCCCAAATCCACCCAACTTTTCCCTATTTTTTTTTTCATCTCTGCTTAGGTGATTACCTCCACCTGCCAAGATCTTATACATGTCTATGGCTGGAGGTGAGACCTGTGTGTCAAGCCTCTCAGAATCACCTCTTCTGTGAGTTTTCCCTGGACCTTACAACTGAAAGATTTTCTTCACAGTTTCTTCCATAGTCCCTCTTAAAGAACACATCACTTTCCACCATTTGAAACTGTGGGGTATACATATACTACTCTCTGTATCTGAAAATGAACATTACAATGTCAGCAACCTTGCCCGTTCACCCTGAGTCGTCTTTACTTCTGATCCCTTAGTATGTTTTGCCTAACTGAAGAAAGAGGAAAATGTCAAATTTGAAATGAGACGTATTGACTGTCTTGTCAAAAATCTCTCCTCCCTTTCCTACTCATCCCTACCTACAATCCCCTACCACCCAGGTGAGTCAACTCTACCTCCTGCTATCAGTGTCCTGTTGTCTGAATGAATTAGTCCCTTTGCTGAAGTGGTGGCTTTACAGCATCCTTCTCTGAATCCAACAGGCACTCTGGCCAATTAGCCTTTTGGAAAATCGGAAGATTTGGGAAGGTTTGTATTTGTAGAAACCCAGCCAGAGCCTGTGTTCTTTCCTACCTCTATTCCTGGTCTGGAAGATACAACCAGTGGAGCTTTTTTAAAAAAAATATATATATATATATTTATTTATTCATGAGAGAGAGAGAGAGAGAGAGAGAGAGAGAGGCAGGCAGAGACACAGGCAGAGGGAGAAGCTGGCTCCATGCAGGGAGCCTGATGGGTGACTTGATCCCAGGACTCCAGGATCATGCCCTGGGCCAAAGGCAGGCGCTAAACTGCTGAGCCACCCAGGGATCCCCACCAGTGGAGCTTTTTAAAAAGACTTTCTGAGTCTTTTTTGATACTTCTCTCTATGCAGTATCATTCACTCCCAGGACATGGTAGCTGAAGTCCTGTGATTAATTCTTACTGTTGCCCAAAGGGTGAATGGATAGGTGAGGACTGGTCTGGCAGTGCAGCCACAACATAGCTAATGAACACAGCAGTCACTTTGTATTGTGGTGGGGAGCCTTGGAGTCTTCTGGGGACGATGGTTTCTATTTCTTCAACCCCCAAACCACCTGCACAATACCTATGCACACATGGGGAAGCTTGGTATTTATTTAGTCTCACCTTGTCGTCTCTCGGACTAAATCAAGGTCAGCTCACCTACTACAAAGCGTCTCAATTCAACAATCCAGGATTTTGTTTAGGAGCAGAATAGTAAAACAAGATACTGAGGAAATAAGTCTTAGGAAATAGAACACAAATTCTCAGATTGGTCAGGCAATATCCCTTCTCAGAATTTCTTGATGACACATGGCTTTGGAGGAAATAAATAATTTTTGAGTATATCCACAATAATTTCTGTTAATTTCTCTCATTATACATGTTAGAATAGGCTAGTTTGGGTGCTGAAAACAAATTCAGTTGCTTATTCATTATTACTTTTTTATTACTTAGAAACATATAAATCAATAAGAAGAGTTAGGTATAATATTTGTAAATCAGTTTTACTACCAACCCCCAGGGACTTTTACTTTTAGAAACTGAGGTTTGCAGGTTAGCATTGTTGAGGGAGGGGGCACTTCAGACAGTCTGAGAAGTTGAGAGCTGAGGAGGAGTACCTGCTAAAAACTCTGTCCTTCTGGAAAATGTGAAGTCTAGAAGAAAAAGAAAGAGCAAGGGTGGGCTGAATCTGAGAAGAGAACAGATGGGCTATGGTTATGCCTGCCAGAGGCATGGGCAGAAAGAAATGAAAAACTGTTTCTCTTTTCCTTCCCTTCTAAACAGAGAACATGTACGCCAGAGCTCCTTGTGGGTTGGGGCAGATGGGATGCTTAGAGAAAAAAAGTCTGCCAATGCCTTCCTCAGAAGAAGAGGAGGCTAGCCCATGAGCCTCAGTTCCTCAGAAACCAGTCTGGCCTTTGCTCTGTATGTTGGCAAGGAAAACTTATCAGGAAACAAAGCTATTAAGAGTCTGCAAATAGTACACATAGCAGGTCCCATTCTTTAAGAATTATTCCTGATTTGGAAAGATTTATTTGTTTCAATACTTTATTATAGGTAACACTTTATAGTTTTCACTCATGGATACTGTATTGTTATGCTATATAGCCTTACAGCAGGAGTCTGTCTCAATCCCTGGTACACCAGCTTCACTGTGAACTTGTTGCAAATTCGTGGGCACCACCAGACCAACTGAATCAGAAATTTTAGGGGTGGAGTTCAGTAATGTGAATTTTGTGCAGGATGAAGAGACTGAAGGTTGAGAACCTCTGTAATTGAGTTTAGGGATAGTTGCTCTAAGTGAATATCTTGGATCACTCCTTTACCAGCGTTGTGACTTTGGGCTGATTTCTCACATACTCCAAAGCCTATATCTTGGGTTGTTGAGAGAGTCGAAGGTATGACCCATGTGTCATTCCTTAAACAACTGAAAGGTAAAAAATAAAACAAAACAAAAAACCAGATATCTGTTTATAAGAGAGAGACAGACAGACAGACAGACAACACAGATAGATTCCAGAGCAGCCACTCAAGTCTCTTTAGGAGAGAAAAGCAATAATCGATTTGTTCCACCATATTTCCCAGCCTCTTCTGAAGCTAGTTTGAGGCCTGGTAACTGTTAACTAGTTCTGGAGGATGGCCTATAAGAAGTGATGTGTGTCACTATCAGCCAGAGGCATTAGAACCAGGGTCCTTCCTCCATCTTTTTGCTCTCCTGCCATGAAGCACACTTCCTGTTCTACCAGACTCTCTGTGAGCCAGGAATAAATTTTTGTTGTGTTCAGCTACTGAGATTCCAGGAGTGATATGTTGTGGCAGGTTGCATAAATTATCCGGGTCAGCAGTGTAGAAGGGAAAGCAATGAGAAAGAGTAAGATTGACAGCAAAATGTCAGAGAGAGGGTAACACTGGTTCAAAGAGAAAGAATGATATTGTCTCCTGATGATAGGAAGCAGACACAGGGCCATGTCTTTATTTCCATAAGTCCTGGGAAGAAGACAGAGATCTCTAAGACTATCACTAAAGGGAGGACAGATAAATTTCTAGAACATTATTGTCTAATCAATGGCTTGTGAACATGACCAATTCAGGCAGGTATTCTCATTCTGTGGTTGTAGAGTCAGAAGAGGATGGAGTGGCTTGAGCTTGCTTCTCATAAAAACCTACAGATTCTATCTGTTAAAAATAAACACTATGCCAAGCCCCCTAATGGCTTTCCTGCCTGCATTTGCATATTATCAACCCATTCTCTGTAATGTATTCCTTTTCTCTTATACCAAAAAAAAAAGGGTCAGGAATCCATTTATGATCCGGTTCCCTTCCATTTGCCCCTTCCAGCTCTATCTCTTGACATTTCTCTGAATTCCTTCTTAGTTTAAGTTTCAGTCATACTGGACCACTGGTGTTTTATGAATGCATCCTGCCCTTTCAACATTTCTCTCTCTCTCTCTCTCTCTCTCTCTCTCTCTCTATATATATATATATATATATATATATATATATATATATATATATATATATATATCTTTTGCAAAGTTTGACTTTTAGGGGCCAGATTATGATACTGCTTCTTTCATAAAGTCTTCTCTCACTCCCTAATATTAAGTAAGTTGTTGAACTTATGTGACTTCTCAAGGTATATGTTTAATGCACTTCATTGAGGAGGGTAAATAGAATGACAGCCTCTCCTACACCTAAGGACAGAGAGCTCAGGTCAGTTGGAGGAATCTTTCTATTCAGAAATCTCTATCTTTTTTCACTTAAAGATTTTATTTATTTATTTATTTATTTATTTATTTATTTATTTATTTATTTGAAAGAGAGAGAGGGAGAGAGCACAAGCAGGAAGAGCAGCAGAGGGAGACGGAGAAGCAGGCCTGGGAGGGAGACCAATGCAAGGCTCAATTCCAGGACTCCAGGATGCCCAGGACCCCAGGATTGTGAACTGAGCTGAAAGCCGATGCTTAGCCAACTGAGCCACCCAGGTGCCCATTCAGAAATCCCTTGATGAACACTTTTAGTTAGAATTACAGGGATGCCTGGGTGGCTCAGTGGTTGGGCATCTGCCTTCAGCTCAGGGCATTATCCTGGAGTCCCGGGATTGAGTCCCATATCAGACTCCCTGCATGGAGCCTGCTTCTCCCTCTGTTGATGTCTCTGCCCACCCCACCCCCTCTCTTTGTGTCTCTCATGAATAAATAAATAAAATCTTAAAAAAAAAAAAAAAGAATAACACAAGATATTTGGATGACCATTGTCCTGGACATAAGAAGCCAAAGGAATCTTTATTGCCTTGAAACTGTAGTTTGCAAAACTGATCTCTGGGGAAGACATGGAGACATTAAGAACCCCTTTCTCCTGCTTTTTCTTACAACCTTTACTTTTGTGTTTCTGTCTGGGATTATTTTATTAAGGTCTGACACAAGATCAGAATTTATTTTAATTGGGGTATTTTAATTGAGGTAGTTTATTTAGTCTTTAAGTTTCTGAATATTTATTTGTTTCTGCTTAAATTTAAAATATACTTTTGCTATATATAGAATTCTAGATTGATAGCCATTTTTTCCAGAATTAAAAAAAAATCATTTGTCTTCTGTCTTCCATAATTTTTGTTGAGACATTATTCTTAGTGTTGTGATTTTGAAGGTAATTGTCTCTCCAAATTTTGCCATCTTAGGCTTATTTTCTTTTCTGTGGATTTCAACAGTTTTGCTTTATTCGTGTGCTGGTAGGATTTTCTTTGTATTTATTCTGCTTGGGGTATGCACAACTTCATGAAACATGATGTGTGTATTGATGTCTTTATCAATTGTCTACCTAACATTTCTTATTTGTTCAAACATTCCTTCCTCCCCTTCTCTCCACTCTCTCTTTCTGTGATTCCAATTATACACTTTTTTTTTCTTATAATGAAGAAATTGTAGGTGACCCATATCATATTATCTTTCTCAGGAGAATGTTCACCATTTTTCTTATTATGCAGGCAGAGTGAGAACCTATTCACATAAATTCTTAGGGACTGAGTTGACTTGAGGCAGGGTTACGTTTTAGGTGAATTTTCTATTTCTGACTCATTGCTTCTCTCAGGGCATATATCAATAGGAATTATAAATAAGAGCCTATGGTGTTCATTGGAACCTCTTCCTCCTCTGGGTCCTGAGCTCTAGTCCTTGGTCCCTGAGCACCAAAGACTGCCAGATACTCTTCACTTTTTGGAGATTTTTGTTTGCTTGTTTTGTTTTTTTTTTTTCTTTTCTTAGCTTATTAATCTCTTTCAGTGTGCAACTTAAAAATTTAGCAAATATTTCATTGTAGAACTCAATGATATTCCCTTCCTTATTTATGAAGTTTTTAGCTATTCAAATCTCTAGGTTTTAATTTGCATCATTTGTTCATTTTGGTTTTTCTCATGAATTCCTTGAAAGTTCCAGTTTAATTCATTTTTCTCTACTTTGTAGTATCAGATCCTTTGCTTGGGCTCTTTGTAGGTGTTCAGCCTCTTGCCTACTGCCCAGAATCTGCAAAAGCCTCAAGGTGAAAAGCAGCTACAGAATGTTGACTCCTTTTAAGTTTCCTCTCCTATTAGGTCCTGCTCTCATAATTCTTGGATTCCACACAAAGCCTATAATGTCTTCAAACAGCTTTCATTTCCTATTTTATCTGGTTTTCCTATTTGGTCCTGGTTATCATATTATTTAGCCACAAACTATGCACCCTCATCCACCATCTTACCTGGAAGAGGCAGTGCCCTCCTCAATGCCTTGAAGTTTTTAGTGAATTTATGCATCAGATTATATTCTTGATGATCAATTGGATATCACAGTCTATGTATTATGCATCCTTATAATTTCCATGTTTATATAGTATTATTTCCATTTCTCATTAACTTTCAGGAATTATTTTCTAAGTAGGTCCCATGCCCAACATGGGGCTTGAACTCACAACTCTGATATTAATAGTCAAATGCTCCACCAACTAAGCCAGCCAGGCACCCCAGGGATTATTTATATATATATATTTTAGGTGTTAATCATCTGCCCATAAGAAATATTTCAAAGAGCCAATCATGGGATGCCTGGGTGTCTCAGCGGTTAAGCGCCTGCCTTCAGCTGGGGGTGATCTTGAAGTCCCAGGATCAAGTCCTGGGATCGAGTCCCGCATCGGGCTCCCTGCATGGAGCCTGCTTCTCCCGCTGCCTGTGTCTCTTCCTCTCTCTCTCTCTCTCTGTCTCTCATAAAGAAATAAAAATCTTTTTTTAAAAAAAGAGCTAATCATAAACTCTCACATCTCTGCTTATACCATATAATATCTTCCAATGAACAGAATTTTTTTTAATACAGGGAATTTCATTATTTCTCTCTCGTGTTCTGCTTTTTTATTTTTGTTTTTGTTTTTGTTTTTTTTTGCTTTTTTATTTTTGTTAAAGAAATTCTTCCCTATTCTAAGGGCCTCCTTTGGCATCCTTCTATGTTCTCTATTATTAACTTCATTATTTTACATTTCCCATTTACAAAGGCAAAAGGGAATAGCCATAGAAACTGAGACTCAAATCTTGGTTTCTAATATTTTTCTGCAATAAAAGGAACCAAGTTTCCTTGGAGAGATGATTGATTCTATGACTAGGACTCCAAATACACAAAATAAGCTGGGATATCTTCCATTGTCATAATGTAAGGAAATGCACACACATATACACACACAAAGGTGGATGACAGTACAATCCTCATTAGAAACAATACAAGTGGGAAGAGAGTGGGAAAAATATTTAAAGTATTGAAAGAAAAAATCCTGCCATCCTAGATTTTATACCCATTGAAAATATTTTTTTTCAAAAGTTGAAATGAAATAAATAATTCTACACAAATACAAAGAGAAAAAATTCATTAGCAGCAAGACCTGCATGATAAGAAATGTTAAAGGAGGTCTTTGTGTCAGAGGAAAGTAA
Organism: Vulpes lagopus; assembly: GCF_018345385.1. Taxonomy (NCBI): domain Eukaryota; kingdom Metazoa; phylum Chordata; class Mammalia; order Carnivora; family Canidae; genus Vulpes; species Vulpes lagopus. Next base: position 116,774,551 of record NC_054828.1, read on the forward strand.
CACTAGAAGGATATATGGACATCAATAATATCAAGGAACAGAAATATTCAATATAGTAAGTATATGAACAACCATATAAGACTTTTTTTCATTATTTAAAGATCTTTAAAAGATAACTGACTGCTTAAAAATAATAGCAATGTAGTTGGGATTTATCATACATTTATATGGAAAAGTTATGGCAACACTATCTCAAATGTTTGGAGGGACAAAATGGAAGTAGGATATCATAATATTCTTATATGTGAAATAATGTAACAGCAGTTGAAAGTAGACTTTGATAAATTAAAGATATATATATATATATATATATATATATATATATTATAAACCTGAAAATCACCACTAAAATAACAAAGAATTATAGCTGAGAAGCTAGCAAAGGGTGTTAAATGGAATAATTTTAAAATCTATTAATATAAAATAAAGCAAAAAAAGGAAAAATGGGAAAAAAATTAGAAAAAACGAAAAACAAATGCCAAGATGATAAAGATAAACCTAACTACATGAATTATCACATTATATATAAGTGGTCTAAACACCCCAAGTGCAGCAGTTCTCATTTTTTATTAAAAAAATATATAAGACTCACCTATACGCTGCATTGCAAATAGAATATTTTTTTTTTTTTTTAAATCTTTATTTATTTATGATAGTCACAGAAAGATAGAGAGAGGCAGAGACACAGGCAGAGGGAGAAGCAGGCTCCATGCACTGGGAGCCCGATGTGGGATTCGATCCCGGGTCTCCAGGATCGCGCCCTGGGCCAAAGGCAGGCGCCAAACCGCTACGCCACCCAGGGATCCCCGCAAATAGAATATTTTAAAAATATAGTCACTGCTAGGCAAAAAAGTGAAAGAAAAGAAAAGATATATTTTGCTCACATGAATCAAAAAAAGTTTTGTGGCTATATTAATATCAGACAAGGTATAATTCAGAGAAAAGAATATTATCTTAGATGTAGAATGTTATTTCATATTGATAAAGGAGTCAATTCATCCAAGGGATATAACATTCCTAAAAGTTTATGTATTAGTAACATATTCAAAATACATGAGGCAAAAATTAGTGTAAGTGCAAGGAGAAAGATATAAAATCAAATTAGAGCCAGAGATTTTGATAACCTCCTCTCTCCATAGCTGACAGAACTAGTAGATACAAAATCATAAAGGATGGGCAGCCTGGGTGGCTCAGCGGTTTAGTGCTGCCTGCAGCCCAGGGCCTGATCCTGGAGACCTGGGGTCGAGTCTCACATCAGGCTCCCTGCACGGATCCTGCTTCTCCTTTTGCCTGTGTCTTGCCATTCTCTCTCTCTTTCTCTCTCTCTTTCTCTGTCTCATAAATAAATAAATAAAATATTTTTTAAAAAATCATAAAGGACATACAAGACTTAACAATATCTACCAACTTACCTATGGACGTTTATAGAACACTCCAACCAACAACAGACTACACATTATTTTCAAGAGCACATGAAATATTTACCAAAATAGACCACATTCCAGGCCATAAAAATACCTCAATAAATTTAAAAGGATTCAAGTCATACAAAGTATGTTCTTGTGCCACAATGGATTTCAATTAGAAATCAATAACAGAAAGCTCTCCAGAAAATCCCTAGGTATTTGAAAACAGTTCTAAATAATCCAGGAACCAAAGGAGAAGAGGGAAATTACAAATGTTTTGAACCAAAAGAAAGAAAATCACAACATCAAAAATCATGGGATGTCATTAAAGGAGAATTTAGCGGGAAATTTATAGCACAAAAGCATTTATTAGAAAAGATGAATGGTCTTAAATCAATGACCTCAGCTTCTAATTTATGAAGCAAAATAAGAAGAGCAAATTAAACCCAAAGTAAGCAGAATAAAGGAAATAATAAAGACAGAGTTGAAATCACCCGAAAAATGTTTTAAAAATAGAGACAATTAAATCAAAGTCTGGTTCTTTCAGAAGATCAATAAACTTGATAAAACTTTAGACAGGCTAATAAAGAAAAAGAGAGTAGATACAAATTACCAATATCAGGACTGACAGTCGATGTCACTATATATCCTAAGAGATATTGAGAGGATAATATGAGAACATTATGAACAAATTTGGTAATAAATTTGGCAACTTAGATGAAATGAACAACCTCTTTGAAAGACATAAACTATCAAAGTTCACTCAAAGACAAAATAGATGATCTGAATAGACCTATCATCTATTAAATAAACTGAATTTATGCTTAAAACCTTTCTGTAAAGAAAACTCTAGGCCCAGATGTTTTCACTTGTAAATTTTACCAAGTAATTAAGGAAGAAATGAAATCAGTTATACACAAAGTGATCTAGAAAACTGAAAGGGTGAGAATATTCCCAAATTTGTGTATGAGACCAGAATTATTCTGATACCAATGCAAGACAAAGACATGATAATAACCACAGCAAACACTTGAGTATAATATCCCTCATAAATATTGATTTAAAATTTTTATTAAATCATATCCAACAGTATATAAAAAGGATAATAGATCATGATCAGCTCTGGTGTTTATCTCAGAAATACAATGTCAGTTTAGCACCCAAGGTCCATTGATGCATTTAATATATTGATAGACTAAGAAAGAAAATATGTGATCATATTAAGTAGAGGCAGAAAAGCATTTGATAAAATTCAACATCTATTTGTGATAAAATTCTCAGCAAACTAGGAATAGCAAGACACTTTCCCAAACTGATAAAGGAAATTGATGAATAACCTATACCTCATACCTAATGTAATCAAAACTCGTACAGACATATTGGAAGACAGTTTGGTGGTTCCTTATAAAAGTAAACATAATCTTACTGTAAGATCTAGCCATCACGCTCCTTGGTATTGACCCAAATTAGTTGAAAAGCGATGTACACACAAATCCTGCACAAGGATGTTTATAGCAGCTTTATCCATAATTGCCAAAACTTGGAAACAACCAAGATGTCTTTCGGTAGGTGAATGGATCAAAAACTGTGGTACATCCATACATTGGAATATTATTTAGCTCTAAAAGATATGAATGATGAAGGAATGAAAAGATATGGAGGAAACCTAAAAGCATCTTCCCAAGAGAAAGAAGCCAGTCTGAAAAGGCTACATATTATATATATGATTCTATCTATAAAATGCTCTGCAAAAGGCAAAACAATGTCTCCATTAAAAAGATCAGTGGTAGGTGATAAGGAAGAGAATGACAAATAGAGCACAGAGGCTTTTTAGGGCAGTACTCTATATTATGTCATAATGATGGATACATGTCATTATACATTTGTCCAAACTCATAGAATATACAACATAAAGAATGAAACACACACACACACACACACACACACACACACACACACACACACCCCAAATACATAGTTGTTTCATCAAATAAATGCTTTGTAAGACAAAACTTGGGGAAATCTTAAGGGAATAGATTCAGGTCTATAAATTGTTTTTTTTTCTGATAGTTTGTGAAGTGTCTTGCAGCTGAATAATTCTGAGAATCATTCAGAAGATGGAAAATTTTAAAGAAGGGCATGGATGCTTATTTTTTTAAATAAATGTTAGGAAGTAACAGTGGGCAAAAAAATAATGTAGTGATATGTAAAAATGGCACACAGCCTAACTGAGTCACCAAGCCACCCTCCTCACACAAGATTCATTAGTCTCCGCATCAGTTTTGCTACTGAGTACCTTTATAGAAATGCATGCAATGTAATGGAAATGTACCTGTACCTTATTATACAAGTCTTCCGAATATAAATAATGCAAGAGGCCTGTTCTTTGCAAAAAGATGTTGTGTTAGAAAATGAAAACTGTAAACAGATTTCTAGTGATAGGTATTGTATATGCTCCAGACAGCATCAAGCTTTAATGCATGTGCTAGTTTTAAGTGTGATATGCACACACACACACACACACACAGTCCTTTAACTGTACTGGATTTGGATTTGGTTTTGTTTTGTTTTCCTTTTTCCCCCTTTTTTCTTTTCTATTCCTCAGTGAATCTGTACAGAATCTGTAATGTGAGTGTTCTTTGTTCATGATATTGTATACAAGGTTCCTCTGAAAATTAATAAGGCTGTCTCCAACTCACAGCCCTATTTGCATACTTCTCCCCTACCAGTTAGCTTTTGATTTTCCCCTGTATCTCTTTATCTTCAGGCTATAGCTGAATGGTTCCTCTGCCAAATTCCAAAACAGCCTTTCATATGGATCCCACATAATACTCTTCTTCAATTCTGGACCATGTATTTGGGGTATTTACTCCTACAAGGTTCATATGATTATTTTATAGTTCTTTTCCTTTAAAGAGTAAAATATATATGTGTCAAATTAATTTGATAAGGCACTGCTAATGGGTTAATAAAAACAGAATTCTATAATGATAATTAGGATTATAACCAAGAGCTTTCCAGTAAAGCTACGTGCAACTAACCCTTTAAGAGTATAATATTAAGCCAGATCTAATTTAGTAGAGTGTACAATTAATAAGTCTTGGTCTCTTTTTTTTTCCTTGCTACTGGGATCATCTCTGAGAAGAACTCAGTGAGAGGAACACTTATCTGCTCCTTTGAGGCCTGAGGTAACTAAAGTCTTTGATAAAAGGACAAACAGACCTGCTGAAGATGGGTTTCCAACATTTTCTCTTCTTGGAATAACTCATTTCCCAAGAGGGTTTTGTTATACATCATTAGTTAATAGTGTTTACAGGACCATTATTTAGCCACTCATGATTTTGAAGTTGAGATTAGTAGCCCGTTTTATTTGCAAAATGTAAATAATTCCCCTCAGAGAGGGTATATTCAGCTCTTAAAAATTCATGGCCTTTGGCCTCTCCCAAGATTCTGAAAATTTTCTCCTCCCCATGAAATCTCATCCTTTCTTTATAATTGCTAAGGCATCCTAGGATGGGCAATATGCATGTATCTGTCTTTCTAGTCAGAAGAATAAGAAAGCTCACATACTTTACTCTCTTAGATTAAATTGATTATACTTTGGATGCCAGGGCAAAGTCAATGGAGAGTCATTAAGAAAGCTATAATTAAAACTTTGAATTGTCTCAGAAGGTAAATTGGAAAAAAATGTAAATATTTCCATTTTAAAGCTCCTACTGGGCATTTCTTGTTGGAGAAGAGTGGTGAAGGCAACAAGGATGCTTTTGTAACAGGTTATTCCTCACGGGTCAATAGGCACAGAAGTGCCCTGTACAAGCAGTGTCAAACAGAGGACAGCTGCCCTACTTTGTACAAATTGCACACCTGTGTAAAGTATCACCTCTGCCATGGCTTAGAGTAACTGAACAGACTTGGTGGCAGTTAAGAAAACTTTTATCTTCCCCTAGGTGGATTTTTACTTTTTTGTCTCAGAAAATGAAAGGTTTGACTTTGGAAGTAGAATCTGTGTTTGACTCAATAGTTAACCATTTGGATGATCAAGACGAGTGAGCAATCATATCTGCACTTCACACTAATGGGGAGATATCACAGGGGCCAGAAAGGAGCTGAACGCAAGGTTTGTCCTAGCTTGTTCTCAAGCCATCCTCCCCTTTCCTACATGTGCTGTGGTGTTATTATAGTATAAATTACTTGTGCTTTGGAAAACATACTGAAGCAAATCGGTATATAGATTTTCTCTGTGAGGGGAGAATTGAATGGATTTTAAAGTCAGATAAGCCCACTCAGATAAACAACTTGGGTTTTTCTAAAAGGAGGAGGGATTCTCATTGTTAAGGTGGGAACAGGAGACTAGGCAGGTAATGGACTCCAGATGGGGGAGTAAGCCGGGAACTGGAGTATGTCCAAGACAATGAAACGTACCCTTTTTGTGCTGACTTCTTGCCCTCTTTGGACTAGAAGGTTAGTTATATGCAAAATGCAGTTTTTACTCTGAAATATTCCTTAATACATTGCAAATTCCTTTTGTTACCCAAGCTCCTCAGTAAAACCTGTATTTCCTTAGAAAGCTGTAATTTTATTGTGGGGAATTAAACACTGGGCACTTAAAGAGCATACAGTCTGGCCCCATATTCTTCCTGCCTGACTTTGAAGTCTGTGAGGAAAGACCACTATCTTGTAGAGGAAGAGTGTAGTATGGAAGCTTTAGGTGGTACCAATATTAGTAACCCCAAGGAAACTGGGAAAAACAAGAGTTCAGAAGCACACAACAAGATGATTATTAGCCCAGGGACACAATTCAGCGGCTGAAGGAAACAATCTCCTCTTTCTCAAACACCTCACAGGAAATTTACCCTTAAAACCAAGATTAAATTTTCCTATACACTTAAAAATTTGACACAATAGTTAGCCCTCTATTAAATACATTTTATAGATATGATGAACTCTCATACAGCCTTTGAGAAACACTGAGATATGCAAGGTGATTTTTCCTTCTTAAAATGTCCCAAGACTATAGTGCTTTTGGGATCTGCTTTGACTTTCCCTGTTGGCTCTGTCTGTTTTATCAACCCTCAGACTCACTTTTTCCCAAACAACAGGCCTGTCCCTACAGATTTATTCCTTTCTATCTAATCTATTGGCTCTAATCAGGCATGAAGTAGAAGGCAAGGATAGTGAACTAGAATAAGAGAAAAAGATATCATAAATTGTGCCTGAAAGCATTGTTTTTGAGTAAAAAGCAGATTAGGTTTTAGGTTAGGTATCAGCTTCTCTGGGGAGGGACCTCCCTGGAGGTACTCCTGGGAGCCCACTCAGCACTTCCTATGTGGTTTTCTCACATCCCTCAACAGAGTGTACTGTGTCCATGTGTTTTCTTATCAATCTCTGTCCCTAGACTCTATATTCCTTGAATTCTGGGATTGAGCCTATTTCAATGATTATTTAACCTCATCCTCATCACTTATCAAAAAGCCTGGCAAAGTGTAGATTTTCAAAGATGCTTTTAGACTCAAAAATGAATGAAACATAATACAGCATTTAAAAAATTGTGTTCTCCAGCTTGCTCCTATCTCCATTCCCCATGTCCATAAGCAGTCTCTACCCCAACACCCCTCACCAAATTACTTAAACTAGGGTAATCAATCCTGTATATCAGAATCAATGAGAACACTCTATGAAGTTCTCATGTCTGAAACCCACGAAGAGCAGCAATGCGATAACCTGTGAATACTTTTATGAATGTATGCATTTGTTAATGTTTTAATGCTATAAGGCAATTTAAAATGTGTAGACAGAATTGAGAATTGCTGGGCTAGTCTATTTCTTTTTACTGGTTTCCATGCTCATGACCATGTATTTCGTCGGTACCATATTCATCATTTTGTTTCTTTTCTCAATTTATTTGAATTTTTTTACTGTTCTTTTTAATTTTTTTTTATGTTTGATCATTTTTTTTAAGTTCTCAGTGAGTACAAGTGAAAATTTGGTTAAATATAGAATTATTGGGTACAAACATTTTTCCTCTTCAGCAATTATTGGAAGTCCCATTAACTTCTAGCATTTACAGATATCAAGGAAAAATTTTATTATCAGAGTAGTTCCTACATTTCCATATGTAACTCCTTTAGCTCTATACATACAATATCCCCTTGAATATCTTTGCAAATAGGAATTAGATAATTTGTAAACTTTTAAAAAAAGATTTTATTTATTTATTCACGAGAGACACACAGAGAGAGGCAGAGACATAGAGGGAGAAGCTGGCTCCCTGCAGGGAACCTGATGTGGGACTCCATCCTAGGACCTCGGGATCACTATCTGAGCCAAAGGCAGACACTCAACCACTGAGTCACCCAGGTGTCCCTAAACTTTTTTGGTAGAATAACTTTGCTTCTTGGGATACCTGGGTGGCTCAGCCATTGAGCGTCTACCTTTGGCTCAGGGCATGATCCTGGGGTTCTGAGATGGAGTCCCGGATCAGGCTCCCCGCAGGGAGCCTGCTTCCATCTCTGCCTATGTCTCTGCCTCTCTCTGTGTGTCTCTTGTGAATAAATAAATAAATAAATCTTTTTAAAAAAAAGAATAACTTTGCTTCCATTTTAACTCTGTGAAGAAATGGCATTTGATTCCTTCTTTCATATTGGTTGCCTTCTTTGAAATTGTCAAGTGTTTTCATGTGTCCGGCAGTCTTTCTCAGATGGGACTATTTGTCCAACATTTGGATTAAGGATGGTTTCCATCAGAAGTTTTGTGAGTTCCTATCCAGCCTCCTAGGCCCCAGTGAAGAGACAGATGCTCAAACCAACTAAGCTTTTTTTTTTCTTTTCTTTTTTTATAAATATGAGTTCCAGGTGCTCACTGAGTTGAGGAAATAAGCTACAGCTGGAGGCTGCCTGACCAGCGAATCACTGCTGGGCCAGAGATTGTCTCCCCATGTGCCAGGAGACTAAGTCACTATTTCAGAAGCTGCCTATGGTCTGCACCTGTGGCCCCAAGAGGAGCTGGGATTCATAGGAGCACACTGCTCTTTTGTTTGGAAAACACCTTCATGGACATTTTGCCAAGCAACCAGGTTTCTCTTGGTAGGAGAAATGACAACAAAAGGAAGTGAGTCGGTCTGTGTAGCAGATTAACAGGAGCTGGAGTTGTTTTCTGGAAAACTGAAAAAGGAGGCCAGGAAAGAAAGAAAGGGCTTGGGAAAAAAGGGCCCTCGGTCTGCCTGGATAACTAGGAAATTCCAGAGAGTTATGCCTGACATTTAATAGTAAGTTGTTCACTGTTCTTTGCTCTGCTTTAGAACTCTTTAGTCATACCCAAATCTTTGGAAAAATACATTACAAAAAAAAATGGGCTTGTGTTGCTGGTGCTTTAAGGAATAAATAAATAAAATCTTAAAAAAAAAGGAATATAGATGGAAAGATTGTGTTGGGTTGAAGTGCCCTTCAGAGGGCCTGTGGAGTAAGAGTTGAGGAAATAAATGTTTCCCCATTCCTAAGTATCTTCTGAAATATTGGGATAGATCCTGGACTTTTTGTGGTACTAAAAGCAGACTGGAGTCATTTTTATTTCCATTAAAGAACACATTCTGGGGCACCTAGGTGGCTAGTGATTGAGCATCTGCATTTGAGGGCATGATCCCAGGTTCCTGGGATTGAGTTCCACATTGGGCTTCCTGCGTGGAGCCTGCTTCTCCCTCTACCTATGTCTCTGCCTCTCTGTGTGTGTGTCTCTCATGAATAAACAAATAAAATCTTAAAAAAAAACATTCTGGAGGAATTGGAGGCAAAAGACTATGCTTGCTTTTAGAAGTGGAAATGAATCAGCTCTTGAACTTTCCTGAGTACGCCAAACAACTATCATTATGCTCTTCACCCAGGGTGTGGTTAGGGCAAAGGGTACATTAGGACTAAGTCTTCAATCACTGAATCCTAGGACTCAAGACTGAAGACTGTAATTCAATTGATAATTCCCAAATCCCTGCTTCCTTCAGCCCCAGCTTTCTGATTTAGGTAGTATATGCATGATTCCTCTGACGGCTCCATTCCCTCTCCCCAGATAGATCTTTTTATTCAGATATTTAAGTTTTACAATGTTCTTCATAAACTTTTCTCTGCTATAGGTTATTATATGTCTTAAAGAATTATCTTTTCTATGGATAGGACTCTTCCATAGCCATGATTTTATTTTATGCTTTGCATTCTTGTGAATCTAAGAGGGCAACTGGATAACCCACTATGTTGCTTATCTAATCAGTTTACTTCATGTTTTCATGGGAGAAATTTCAAAACTCTATGTATTTAAACAATTTTCTCTTAAAGGTAAACAGGAAATGGTACAACTATTGTACTATTGAATTAGCTTATCATCCCTAATGCCTTGGAATAGAAATTAGAAATTTTAAGGTACTGATGAATTTACTCTGGGAAGAGATTGGTGAATGTATTTGTTTCCTATTGCTGCTGTAACAATTACTACAAAGTTAGAATATTGCCTTACTGTTCTGGAGGTGAGAAATCTAATGGATCCACAGGGCTGTGTACCTTCTGCAGGTTCTTGGGGAGAATCCACTACCTTCGCTTTTCCAGTTTTTAAATGTTTTCAGCATCTTCTTGGCTTGTAGCACCTCCTATCTTCAAAGACAGTATCCTAGCATTTTGAAATCTCTGTCTCTATTTTTCTCTCTCTTTCACTGGCCTCTACTTTTGTTATCACATCTTCTCTGTGACCTCCCCATCTTGTTCTCATGTCACCTGAGTACATTATGCCCACCTGTATAATACAGGATAATCTTCTCAGCTCAACATCCTTAACTTAATCACATTTGCACTTTTGCCTTGTAGGGCAACATAGTCACAGATTCTAGGGATAGAGAGTGAACATGGAATTAGGTTACCTACAGTTGTCCCAAATGATAACCTGAGAAGATAAGGAATCGTTTCATCAAAAACATTGTGCTTGCTCTTACCTCCAGCATTCAAAGACCCAATGTTTTCTATGTAGAAATTTTTTTTACCATATCCTCATTTGTCTACTCATCCTTCAAATCTAAAAGTTAATTAATGTTGAAGCATTGTCAGATGGAGTTTTGCAGGCCTGATGATTTTGGGTAGCACTTTGTATATTAGTACCTCATCGTCTCTGGAGTTGCTTGCTGAGTAATTTTAGATGACTACTAACCTCATAATTAGATAAATAATTGATATGGTTCAATTACCTGCTACTTTACAACTTTATTAATATTCGTGTTGGAGCTGTAGATGTCTTTTTGCCCTTTACCTGCCTGGGAGAAAACCTAACCCTCTACGGATTTGGTGAGACGTGCTAGAGAACCCTTGCTAGAATCCAAGATATGTAAATTAGCCATCTTGTTCCCAAGCAATAGCAGCTGTAGTTTTTAACTATTAATGAGATGGTCAGTATTTGCTGTAGGAGAGTGAAACCAAGTGAATGGGTTTGGTGTTCATGTCATTTAGAATCAACTTATTATTCAAGGATTATTAACCAAAGTAGCTGAGTTGCCCAGAGGTGGCCAGAAGACTGCTGGCTTTGGTGGTTTGTGTCTCTAGGCTATGCATGGGGATGTGTTGTTGCAATCTTTTTAGGGGTTGGCCTCTTGCAAGCTAGACTGTAGTCAGTAAGGAATAATAACTCGATGAAATATCAGTTGAAATAATAAACGATAACAATTTGCAAATACAAAAAACACTTTTTATTATTGCCTATAATTAACTGGAGAAACATCCTAGAAATGTCAAAATTCAGAAAATTTTATATATAGCTGAATTAAGTACTAAAAAGCAGTAAAAGGGAAATGGGTAAAAAAGGTGAAAAGGTACAACCTTCCAGTTATAAGATAAATAAGTCCTGGAGAGGAAATGTATAGCGTGGTGACTAAAGTTAGAAATACTGTATTGTATTTTTGAAAGATGCTGAGAGATCTTAAAAATTCTCACAAGAAAGAAATTGTAACTGTATGTGATAATCACTTCACAATAGATGCATGTATCAAATCATTATGTTGTGTATATAAAGCTAATACAATATTATATGTCAACTATATGTCAATAAACACAATTAACACATCAGTGCTGAGAGGAAAAGTAAACATCTTCTAATTTCTTTTAAGGGCACTATCTTAGAATTCCACTTTATTAATCATAATTTTTATACCTTTAAAACTTTCATCTATATGATACATCATAATCTTATTTTAAGGGAGAAAACATAATTTGTATTTTATCTGGTTTACCCTGTAAGAGTCTATGTGTTTAATAACCACATTCAAATTATCTTATTCTCTGACATAATATACATTTAATTTTAAAAGAAATTTATGAGGTAACTATCACAAGCAAAAAAAAGAATCATTGGTACTGTGCTACAAAAGATTGGAAAAAGAAATCAGCATTTGCTTTGAATATTTCTTAATGAATTAGTTTCATGGGCTTAGCACAGAAGTATATAAGAAATTAAGTATTTACTCTGTTGACTCAAATTATATTAGTTCAGAAAGATCTAATTAGATGATTAGTGATTTAGATTATAAAGCTCCAAATGGTAGATAGACTTTATTTCTCTAGAACTTTAAGCTGTTTTTAGGCAGATGTTTTCAAATGATCAAGATACATGCCATGGTTCTATGTAGACCAATATAAGTTTGTTTTATGCTATCAGTGACTTCTTTGTGCTTTACATGAATGAAGAACTATGGTAGTCTCTGCCAAGGTTTGCAATTAAATAGCAAAACTAGACAGAAGTAGTGGTGTACAGAATGTCCAGGAAATAGGAAGAATTAACAGGGAGAAATTTTTCATCAACTGTTATCATGGGCTTTTATTTCCTGCTGAAGATGGCATTCCTTAAACCTGACATTCAATTAAGATGATATAGCAAAATGAGGTATGTTATCTTCGGAGTCTGAACATTTGCTGTAAATGTTGGTTTGACAAATAATTGTGGAGAAGATCAATACTCCCTGATTAGAAACAAGTTGGTCTGTCCAGGGAGACATGGACATGCTAAAGGTGGGCTTGTTAACAAAGGCCACTCATCATAGGGCTGTGATGCTCCATTGGTTGGAGACATTTAAGATCATTTGGAGCAAAGATTCTCCCTGCCTACTCACTCTGCTGCCATTTTAACTTTTAATTAATCAGCAGATTCCTGATTAGTCAGAAACTTGAACTCTTTATAAGAATGAGGATAAATAATCAGTGGTTAGTGACCGTGTTAAATGACTGGCTTATTAATACCTTAGGCAAGTGGGGTGAGGAAGAGACCAACTGAATTTAGCTGTGATACCTGGTTGCTCAGTGAAGACATGAAACCACTGAAATGATGACTTTGCTGGAGGTGGGAGGTGGGTAGAAGCTAAATCTACCAATACCAGTAACTCACACATACAAATTCTTTCCTACCCCCTTCCTATTCTTAGGATATTTAGGAAATTTCCCTAGTCTCACCTGTAGAAATACCTAACATTTTGAAAGTGCTCATCTCTCTTTTTTTTAAGTGGGTTCCACATGGGCCTTGAACTCATGACCCTGAGATCAAGACCTGAGCTGAAATCAAGAGACAGACACTTAACTGACTGAGCCACCCCAAAGTGTTCATCTTTTTAAGCAGATTAAGAATCAAGTCATCAGGGACACCTGGGTGGCTCAGTGGTTGAGCATCTGCCTTCAGCTCAGGGGGTGATCCCAGAGCTCCAGGATCAAGTCCCATATCAGACTCCCTGCATGGAGCCTGCTTCTCTCTCTGCCTGTGTCTCTGCCTCTCTCTCCTTGTCTTTCATGTAATGCTATTCTAGCAATAAGAACCATAATGCTTATTTTTCCTCAAGGAAGTAATTTTAAAGTAAATTTAAAACTGCTCAAATCCAGTACAGATTGCATATCCAATGAGTAAAAATGATTAGAAATAAAGGACTAATCTTGTAATAGAAATGTGACATTCTTGGTAGCAAACCAGGAAGTATGAAACTCTCCCTCCCACATTGTGACAGAGACTGAGGAGGAAAACCGCACTCTGCGAACTCCAAAAATATACTTTCAAAGTTTAAATGAAGTCTTTGGGAATATAACAGGAGGCCTTGAACTAAGTTTGAGGTGGATGCTATAGAGAACTGAACTGAATAGCTTTGCTTACAAAAATGAAAGTACTTTGGCTTGGTTTTGTCTTTTCTTTGTTTTTAGAGGAATAGAGAAGAGAGAGCCAGTAGGGAAAAAAAGGAGAGGAGAGACTGAGCAAGTCACTTAGCTGTGTGGAAAAAAATGCTCTTAAGGACAGGAGAGACATTCATTGTCTCAGGTGAAGCCTCTGGAGTTGTTAAACATAAGCCTGCTTTGTCTCCTCAAGGCAAAATGAGTTCCCTGGCCAATAAAGTTAAATTTTGGCATGGGGCATGGTGGCTAGGATAAACAATAGACCAGTAGGTAGGTTCATAACCGGTAAAATAGGTACTCATGAAAAGTGCTATAATGATCTACACATGGAATTTTGATAGCTACTATCAGATGGTACCCTTCTTATACTGGGTGGTCTGGATAATCCTGCCTGAGAAGGAAGGTCTCAGGTCTACAAAACACTAAGGTAATGGAGTTCCAGGATGAGTCGATAATAAGCACAAAGACCCCAAGCGACATGAAGGAGATCTTGTGTTTAAGGAGAAGTAGGGGGCCAATATGAAGGCAGGAAATTGATGCAAGGAGAGAATATAACAAAATGAGGTTTAAAATTTTTATGTGTTTAATATTTTTAAATTATGATGTGGAAAACGGTTTGGAGAGGGGCAGACGAACCCCCCTAACATCAGGATTAATCTTTCATTAGGATACCATTCAAAGTCAACATGCAGGTGTCTAGCAGTATACATCTTTATTAATCATAGAGGAAGCATTCAATCAATTTCTTCAATCAATGATCAAATAAAAGGACAGATGAAAAAATAAACTCTATATAAACAATTTAGCTTGACTGTGGTTTCCAAACCAAAACAAATTTACCATGTGTTTTCTCATAAAAATCTAAAATAGGTTTGTGGCAGGTAGAAATTATGAATAGGAGATCTTATTAGTAGGAGCAGCCCTCATGATGAACTGTCAGAATTAATGGAGATAGTTAGTCATCTTTGATTTTGCTTTAGGTGAGACAATCTCTGTTAGGCAATATGGATTGTGCCACTTGAATAAAACTGTAGTTTTACGAATAGCTTCTTCCTAAATTTGGGGGGTTCTTCAATGCTAATCTCAAATACAAAACAAATCTGAATCACAGTCTCAGAGAGGTTAAAGGTTCCAGTGGGGGAACACTCTATTTTGTCATTGTGTCATCTGGAATTATTTTATGCATCTCAGTGCAAAGTAAAAATGTAAAGGGATCATCACTTAGTAATAAACTGTAGACTTCTAGACAAACATTTTAACTGATTTACATCTGTTTTTCCTCTAGGATAGCTATAGTATTTGATATATCTGTTCTCCAACTGATCAGTGATAGCTGGGGGAACATTTCTTTAGCTGTATGCAAATTGACCATGAAATGCAGAAAGCCAGGCTATATGCCTGTGGAAGGAGATCTGTTATGAATACCAGCCATAGAAATACTGAGCCATTCACCAAACAAAGAGCACACCGAAGACCTCAGGAGTAATTAATTGGTCGAGTCACATGGTAGTGTCAGGACATATACTTAAAAGAACCCTGAGCACTCCTGGGATGTTCAATAATTGACCAAAAGTAGTGTTATCAGAGACAAATCAGAAATCAATAATTTCTTCATTGTTTGGATACATAGAGACAGCTCCATTT
Organism: Vulpes lagopus; assembly: GCF_018345385.1. NCBI lineage: Eukaryota > Metazoa > Chordata > Mammalia > Carnivora > Canidae > Vulpes > Vulpes lagopus. Next base: position 116,789,765 of record NC_054828.1, read on the forward strand.
AAAGTATTTGTCTTGCCAAATTTCTGAGAGAGGGAAAATATGGAATTTAAGTTGCTGTTGACTAAAGGAGGTAAAAATCAAGAAAAATTATTTCTCTCTATTGAGGGAAACAGGATTTAAACCATCTTATTTTGGGTCACTACTATATTTCACTTCATGACATCTAAGCAAAGGGAGAGATGTAAGAATAGAGAAATCTAATTACCCTGTGATCCATATGAAGATAAGAAAATATGTAAGGTTACTGAGGAATGGGGCATTTGTATCAAAAGCTTTGACAAGTTTGAGAAAAACTTGAATCTCCATTCCTACTTTCTGTCCAAGGGGTCAGGAACTCCCTCAGGAACCAGACAGATGGGGTTTAAATCTGAGCTCTGGGTTCCATTACTAATCCTGTTTGATGTTGTGCTAGATACTTACTTTTTACATTAGTGTCCTTATGTATAAAAGATATCAATTATTATCTTCAGAAATATTAAAATGATTAAGTGACGTAATGTTAGTATTAGTAGCTATATGAGTGTTCAAAAATGGAATTAGTTATAATACTAGTATCAAAAACCACATTTCTTTCATAAACATAAGAATGAATAATTATAGAAAAAAATGAACAGGAATGTAGTAGAAGAAAGCATAAATATGTCAGAACAACACTATATGCATGCAAAACATCGGAGATGTTTATGGATAAAATCAGGATTTGGGATATAATTTTGGCAGTAATAACTCAGGCATCCCCTGTACTTATATTGCTGAAACACATTGGCTCTTGCCTGGGAGTGATAACAGTGGAGGACAAAAAAAGATTCTATGGGGCCAGAACATGCTACTGCTGCAGAATTACCTCATCTTCAGTACCCTTGAACCTTAAGAACCCAATGTTGGGAAATTAACAGCTGCACCTTGGGGAAGCAAGTGCTTGTCAGGATTAGACATCAAGAACTCCAAACTACAGTGGGCAGATTTCATGCCAATGTAGAGAAAGATTGCATCTGTGGTATTTCATTGAACCAATTCATGTAGACTAGTAAATATGAAAGCAGTTACCAAATTAACTGGACTGAATGATTCTGATTATTAAGGGGAAATAGATTTGCTGCAGTATAGTGAGAGGCAGGAGAAGTATATCTGAACAAGAAAGCCTGGGGGCAGGGGAGTGGTTTCTTAGGACACTTCAGAAACTCCATACAAGGACTCATTCTTCAGGCATGACAGTTTGAGCTGTGCAAGACATACAAGACCCTCAACAATTGGTGTGCCAGGTGAGGGTAAAGGAATTTGGGAATGTAATGTGAAAGATGGAAATTAGAAATACCTACCATGGAGAATTAATAGGAAAAGGAAGTTATCTGAGATGTAACCTGCTTCTAAAAAGATAAGTGACTTTTGGAAATAATTAACAACTGCATGAATTAAAGTTAATAGAGAATGAATTCTAGAGAGAAAATTAGAGCTAATTGTCAAGTCCTTTACTGTGTACCAGGCATTGTACTAAATGATTCTCAAGCATAATTTCATTTAAGCCTCATAACAACTATATAAATGCTATTATTACTGCCATTTTACAGATGCAGAAACTAACGTTCCCAGGTGTTAGGTACTGTAGTATTTAATACAGGTGGTAGACCCTGGATTGGAACCCCAAAGGCTTACCTTTAGATCTCTCTCATTAATGATTACCCTGTGTTGCCTCTCAATGATCTGCAGGGCATATTTTCTGAACAGGTAACTAAAGAACTTGCTAGCTAGAATGGTACCTGAGGTTTGATTTCTCCTATAGTTCTCTGCATATGGGGGGAATTGGAAATTGTCTGGAGATACTTTTTAGTGTCATGATTGGGGACAGGAGGTGTGCTAGCCGACATTTAGTAGTTAGAGGCCAGAGTTGGTACTATATATTCTGCAATGTGAAGCATATTGCCCACAACAAACAATTACCTGACTGAAAATGTCAAGAGTGTCAAGATTGAGAAGCCCTGACTTAATCAAACATTTCCTAAATTGTCCTATGGAATTTCTGTATACTGTGAAAAACAGCCTTGTGGATTAAAAAAAAAAATAAATCTTGCAACATGTTATATATTACTTTTTGAATAATCTCTATGAAGATTGTATGTTAAATCTTATTTTAACATAATTTAAAATTCTGAAAAGGCCTCCAGCAAAGACACCTGTTTACCTTTTACTCCATAGAGAGATGCATAGTTTGGATTACAGATGGGGTGATGCTTATGCCAGTCATGAGTGACTTCACCAAAGTTTGGAAGAAAGAGCCAAAATTAAAATGCTATTCTCTTGACATCAAATTTAGAAGCTGAGTTATTTGTCTCTTGTAAAGTATACATTACCCTTAAAGATTTGAATATTTAAATTAAAAATGGGCCAATAAAATAAACCACAGATTATAAATCTTATTTCATCCAATTGACAGAGATCAAATAAACTTCATATGTATACAAGGTTTTATTAACTATATCAGCACATTTGTCTGATTTGAAGGCAGAAGATGAACTGTATAGATGACTATGCACCTATATAGAGGTTCTATTCACTAATAGCCTATCTTTCATCACTGAGTATAACAAATAGAGTTAGTTGGGCCAAGGGTTAATGGCAGGTGATGGGTTGACCTTACAAGGCTATTTCTGCTTGCCAGTCTTGTCTTTGATTATTAAGCTATATGCCGGGACACCTGCCTGGTTGGTTCCATGGTTAAGTGCATCTGCCTTCAGCTCAGGGCATGATCCTGGACTCCCTGGATCGAGTCCTGCATTGGGCTCCCTGAATAGAGCCTGCTTCTCTCTCTGCCTGTGTCTCTGCCTCTCTCTTTCTGTGTGTCTCATGAATAAATAAATAAAACCTTTAAAAAAATAATAAGCTATATTCCTGCTTGGCTTTGCTTTCTTTGGAGAACTGACTATATACACTATTTCAGTTCTTTCTTTACATACTACCGCTGCCCAACATTGCATGTCCCACATGCATGTCCACTATGCAGTGTTCTCTTGTTCCTTTGCAGGATTCTTAGAAGAGTAGAAGGTAACACAAAACTATTTAGCAATGCTCTTGAAATGAAAGATACAGATAAACCATTTTTCAATGAAGTCTAAACGGAACTCATTAGGGAAAACATAAGCCTTAGAATGGTATTTCTCACTATGCTCCAGATTGAATTGGAAGAGAAGTGTCTGCCATGTGGATTTCTGACTGACTCCTTTTCTGCACAGCCTAATGGATGGCTTGGCATACCTCTGGGTTCCTTCAGACTTGGGCACAAGTGCTTTTTCCTTTGTCATAATGAGATTTAATCAAGCAAGCCAAAACCATTGCTGCAAGTTAAACACTCCCCAGGGAGGGGGAACCAATGACTGGGGGAGTAATGAACCTCTATTTAACTTTCAGATTTTGTTAATAACAGTTTGACTTGTACTGGTTGGAGCTAATTAGTTGCTGCAGCTTCTCCATTAGTGGCTTATAAAATGGGGCTTACCTTGCTCATGTTAAGCAATTTTCTCAGTGTGGGTCATTTTAGAGAAAACAGAAGGAAACTAAGTGTCTTAAACATGCATGATTATTGCATTTTGTTGTGGTTTCCTTTCATATGGAGTTTCAAGAATGTCTACAGATCCAATTCTGACAACTTCAGAAGCAAGTACTAAGATCAAATAACAGGGGTTTATTTGAGGATCAGCCCAATTAGTTATGAGGCATTAAGGAATGGAGTTTTGGTAGCAGTGTGAAAAGTAGGGTGCTGTTGATATTGAGTAATAAGTTGAAGCTTCTACTTAGAATGAAAGGTATTCACTGTATCCTTAAGCTTATGATGTTTGGCATTGTTCCCAAAGCAGACTGCCTTCACCATTCATATTCTCTCCTAGAATGGTATTCTCAAGTAAAACCAGAAAAAGAGTTTGCTTACAACATAGCATTTAAAAGACACTGAAAAGGGGATCACACAATATCAGGGCTAGGAGAAGGGAAACGTTGGTCATGACCCCACACCGTGGTAGTTTTAGAAGGAGATGTTTATGATAATTATGGAACATGCCTTGAGACCAGATATTTTAAATCCCAATGTAATCATCTAAACCCCAATGTTACTAGATTGCAAGCCGAATTTGGAGGTGGAGGCCATCCAAACTAGGAGTCGTGGACAGGAGGGCAGCTTAGCACACTCTGTGGATCACTGGACTTTAAGTTATCTTTTTTTAACCCAAGGTCCCCCCTTTAACCTGGGCTGATCTTGAAAACTCAGATCTCTCAGCCGAAGTTTTGTGTTCTATGCGGTCCTTACCACATGTCTTTGTGTCTCATGTCTCATCTTCTCAATTTCAAAATATTTGGAATCTGATCTTTATGGTAGTTGGGATTCTATAATGAATAGAATTAACAGGCTGTTAGTATGTATCAGCTAGATAGCTTGATTTGATTTCCTAATAGGAAGTGCTCTAGGCTATTTTAAGTCCTGGGCATCTGATGATGCAGGAAAAATTGAGGAAGGAAAGGTAGGAAGGACTTGGGTCTTCATTTAGAAAGAGCATAATTAGATTCACAGTACCATATACTAAGCTTAGTAATATACCAACATTGGATTTAAGCCATTCACACAGCATAAGCAGGTAAAGTTGAGTAAACTTGGTCCTGATGTTGAATACTTGAATACTGCATCCATTCCTGAAGTCTATAAAACTATCATTTTTGCAGGTGTCACATCTTAAAATCCAAAATGTGACACATTCAACTGTTATTACAAATTTTCAATTAAACAAGATATACCCAAGGGTTATAACCTCTCCATCTCTGGTGCCAGAATGCAGATGTTCTTAACAAACAGAATGAAAAATTAATTTGGTGACATACATAATGAGATGCACTTTTAGTTCTGGTTGTTCATGTAACATTAACGAAATGGGTTAATCCTTCAAGTGACACAAATCCCTCTGCATGTTCATCAGTATGTCTAATAGTTAATAATCCAATGCTTACCCATCTAATACATGATGTGACCTAAAAATAATAGTCCTCAGTCCTTAGGGAAGCTGGTGCCTTGTAACAGGTTTAGTCTAGGAACTCTCTTTGAAGAAAAAAAAGACACCACACATTGTTTTTAGGTGCTGAGGATACTAAACCTATATTCTAAAGAAACATATGGATCCTTTTTGTGAGTATTAAAGGATTTGTATTCCATATAAATGCTCCAGTGACGTAACATTAATCATACTAAAGTATATTTTTTCAAGTAGAAGATTTTGGAACCCAGAGGAATAGAATTATGTCTTCATTTACATTGTACTACCCATTCTTCTCTCTATGTGGGTGCCAGAGGTGGACCATTTCTTCTCTAAGGTTAAATGCTACTCAGCTTTGGCACAGATTGTGCTTGTGTTCTGGTTGGTTTACGTATCCTAGCTTTCCATTTGGTACATAAAATAATGTAGCAAAGAGGAGTACAGAATGAAATGATTTTATGAAATGTAAGAGGAAGTGAGGGAGGCTTTGGGAAAGATAATCATCAAAACCCTTTATGAATCCATGGTTACTTGAGTTTTCTTGAGGATTATAGAAGGCATATTTGTGAGAAGACCAGAAATGGAAGGAGACATTGCAATAAATGGAAACCAACAGTCTCCATTAAAGTCTCTTTAGTCAGTTGAAAAATGTGTGCTTCATTTAGGTGCCACAAGCACTGGGATATTAGTATAGTTTAAGATTTTGTAAACTAACCGTACATTGCCCTCAGGACTGGAAGAGGCCACTACTGGGAAAGATTCTGGTATTGACAAAGTTTTAATATTCTCTACTGCTGAATCTTTATCCTTTGAGGGTTTATTAGAACCAGCCCTGACTCATTTAGGTTTCATTGTGGCAAATAAATGAGGCAATGAGGTCAGCATACATAAAATTTTAATGTATTTCATTAACCTAGTAGTTTATTAATTATAGAATTAATATATGCCTTTGGGTAAAAAATAATCCACTCATCAAAGAAAAATAAAAATAAATTAAAAGTTTCCTTCCCACACTCAAAAAACAGTCTCATGCCTGAGAAACAAGTGGTGTTAACGGCTTTTTGTTTTTCTTTTGATGTGGTGATCTTTTTTCTTTATTTTTTTCTTTTTTAAATTTTTTCTTTTTTTAATTCTTAATTTTTTAATTTATTATTATTATTTTTTATATTTTTTTATTATATTTTTAAATTTATTTTTTATTGGTGTTCAATTTGCCAACATACAGAATAACACCCAGTGCTCATCCCGTCAAGTGCTCCCCTCAGTGCCCGTCACCCATTCACCCCCACCCCCTGCCCACCTCCCCTTCTACCACCCCTAGTTCGTTTCCCAGAGTTAGGAGTCTTTATGTTCTGTCTCCCTTTCTGATATTTCCCACACATTTCTTTTCCCTTCCCTTATATTCCCTTTCACTATTATTTATATTCCCCAAATGAATGAGAACATATAATGTTTGTCCTTCTCCGATTTACTTACTTCACTCAGCATAATGCCCTCCAGTTCCATCCACGTTGAAGCAAATGGTGGGTATTTGTCATTTCTAATGGCTGAGTAATATTCCATTGTATACATAAACCACATCTTCTTTATCCACTCATCTTTCAATGGACACTGAGGCTCCTTCCACAGTTTGGCTATTGTGGCCATTGCTGCTATAAACATCGGGGTGCAGGTGTCCTGGTGTTTCATTGCATCTGTATCTTTGGGGTAAATCCCCAACAGTGCAATGGAATCAGAAAAGACCCCAAATAGCCAGGGGAATTTTAAAAAAGAAAAGCATATTTGGGGGCATCACAATGCCAGATTTCAGGTTGCACTACAAAGCTGTGGTCATCAAGACAGTGTGGTACTGGCACAAAAACAGACACATAGATCAATGGGACAGAATAGAGAACCCAGAAGTGGACCCTCAACTTTATGGTCAACTAATATTTGATAAAGGAGGAAAGACTATCCACTGGAAGAAAGACAGTCTCTTCAATAAATGGTACTGGGTAAACTGGACATCCACATGCAGAAGAATGAAACTGGACCACTCTCTTTCACCATACACAAAGATAAACTCAAAATGGATGAAAGATCTAAATGTGAGACAAGATTCCATCAAAATCCTAGAGGAGAACACAGGCAACACCCTTTTTGAACTTGGCCACAGTAATTTCTTGCAAGATACATCCAAGAAGGCAAAAGAAACAAAAGCAAAAATGAACTATTGGGACTTCATCAAGATAAGAAGCTTTTGCACAGCAAAGGATACAGTCAACAAAACTAAAAGACAACCTACAGAATGGGAGAGGATATTTGCAAATGACATATCAGATAAAGGGCCAGTTTCCAAGATCTATAAAGAACTTCTTAAACTCAACACCAAAGAAACAAACAATCCAATCATGAAATGGGCAAAAGACATGAAGAGAAATCTCACAGAAGAAGACATAGACATGGCCAACATGCACATGAGAAAATGCTCTGCATCACTTGCCATCAGGGAAATACAAATCAAAACCACAATGAGATACCACTTCACACCAGTGAGAATGGGGAAAATTAACAAGGCAGGAAACCACAAATGTTGGAGAGGATGAGGAGAAAAGGGAACCCTCTTACACTGTTGGTGGGAATGTGAACTGGTGCAGCCACTCTGGAAAACTGTGTGGAGGTTCCTCAAAGAATTAAAAACAGACCTGCCCTACGATCTTTTTTCTTTAAACTGTGAACTTATAAATCTGTTTAGTGACATATTGTCAATACATAGAATTTTTTAAATGACCATGAAAATTGGAGATGCATAACATTTATACCATTAAACTACCCTGCCCAACTTTATAGCCTAATTGTTAGAACATATATGGAATGAGAAAGTATTTCATTTCTTTTGACTGATGTCACTAGTTGAAATAGTTTTAAATTATTATTTCCTGATATATCAATTTTAGAAAGAATCTGTTGCTCTCCGCTTAATGAAAGATGTAGAATTAGGGCACTTACTGTACCTTACTAACATTCCCATTGATTCTTTTCCATTATTATTATTTCTTTTTGGTCATTTTGTTATTTTACATCAAGGATTATAACATCACATTATCTCTTGTATCTATAATTGAATTTTTTATTGCATCTGTAGTTTGTTTTTAGAACATGATATCAATATAAAACTTCAAGCACAATTCACTAGAGAACTAAATAGAATGAGTGTATCTTTAGAGAAGAAAATGCAATCTAATGTCATTAAAAGTTATTGTTTAAAGAAGAATCTATCCAGTGTCAATAATTGACGAACTCTCATTTCTGGATCAGACTCAGTTGCCAATCTTTCTTTTAATCATGTAAACAGACTTATTTTGCATTTGTCCTCAATATTTCACAGCTATTAATATTTGACTATATCTACACATCTATGAAAAGTATTTTTCATCAAAATTTTGAAGATACAATTTTTCTGTAGTTCCAATATTCCTGATATGAAGTCTGATAGTCTGGAATAAGTAACTTGTTTTACTTTTGAGACACTTTATAATCTACTCTTTTTTCTTGGAATTTTGGAAAAATCATGAATGAATGTCCAGGTCTAATGGTATATTTTGTCTTTTTTTTTTTTTTTAGTTTTTCAATTCCAGTTAATATACAATGTAATATTAGTTTCAGGTGTAGAATTTAGTGATTCCTCACCTATATACAACACCAAGTGCTTATCACAAGTGCCCTCCTTAATCTCATCATCCATTTATCCCATCCCCACCCACTTCCAGCAGCAACCTTCAGTTTATTCTCTACAGATAAGAGTCTGTTTCCTGGTTTGCTCCCCCACCCCTTCTTTCTCTCTGTCTCTGTCTCCCTCTCTCTCTCTGACACTAATTCTATTTCAGAAAACACAGACATTTAATATCTGACAATGTTTTCCCCTAGATCCATTGTTTCTTTATTTCCTCCCTTCCATTATTTCTGCTTTTTCATTCTGGAACTTTTATTTGGAATAAGTTGAAAATTTATAACTAATTTCTCAGTATATTTACTGTGCATTCTTCTTCCATTGCTTTGCTTGTTTCTCTATATTTTAAACACTTATTTCAACTATACTTGCAGATAACCATTTGCTTTTTTATTCATGTCCATTTTGTAAGTCAGACAATCTACTCTAAAAATTTAAGCAATTTATCAAGTATGTATTTTACAATTAGTATATAACACATCATATAATTATTTTATATAGAATAATGTAAAAGAACATATACATTTTTAGTGTCAAATTAATGTGTTTAAAACAGTCTGGTCCTGTTTTACTGCTATGTCTGTTTACTGGCTTATCTATTTTCCTCAGACAAGAGGTCCTTATTATTCTTGTTGGCATTCTCTTTCAAATTTATTCCTTTTTTTTCTCAGGTGCTTATTAATTTCTAGATCTTTGAATATCTGTGAACAAAGAGTTATGCTAGACAGAGATTACAAAGAAAAAATGCAATGATGGTGGGTGCCCATCTTCTGCATAAACTGGAATGGTTTCTGTTTTTGAACTGAAATCCAATATGAAAATACACTTTTCTTTTTTGTCCTACAGATTTTCTTTGGTATTAACAAATGTAGGAATTTCCAACTAGACAATTACATCATCACTGTAAGTATAATATACAAAAATTCCTTTCGAGGAAAAAGAAATCTCATTTAGATATAAAATCCACGTCTGTCAATATTATTTTTAGTTTGGAGTAGCTATAACTCATAAAATATCAGATAAAAATAGGAAATTATACTTCATAGTCGATATTATTTTAGTGTGCTTCATGTTCAAAAAATTTTATCAATATGTTTGGGTATCTAATCCCACTGATACGAACATTATGTGAAAAGACACATTTATCTAGATCTGAGAGTACAGCACCAAGTCTAATCACTTATTTATTTAACTATTGTTTACTCCATTTCTACTGTATACCAAGCATGCCACTGCAATTTGGGTTTACAGTGGTAAACAAAACACAGTGAGTTTCTTTACATGGTAGATGAAGATGATATAAAACAGATATATAACCAGTAAGTTATAGATGTAATATATGATGGAAAATTATAAGATTCTAAAAGGAAATATTAGTAATCAAATATCCTTTAAAGAAGTGATATTTAAACAATAAAATTAGGAGGAGGAGAAGAGAAGGGACTCTGATAATAGAGTGTGGTCATGTGAACATTTCAGAAAGATGAAATAGAAGATAGAAAAGCCTGGTACAGGACCAGACAAGTATATTATTAATCAAAGGACAATGTCATTTGGAAGGAAGAAAATTTTGCAAGTCAAGTTTGGAGAGCAAAAGAGAGACCACAGCATGCAGGACTTATCCTAAGGAAAATTAGAAGTTATTGGGTTATTTTGGATATTAGAAGTTACTGGATTATTTAAAGTGTGTGGGTAGAGTGATCAAATTTGCAATTTAAAAATCAATTCACTTCCTTGCAGATGGTAAATAAATCAATGGAATAGCATTGAGAATCCAAAAATAAACCTATACATCTATGATCAATTGATTCTCAACAGGGTACAAGACACTTCATTGGAGAAAGAATAGTTTTTCAATAAAGCATATAGGCAACTTTAATCCATATTTAATCTAGATGTCATGCTACATTGAAAGATTAACTCAAAATGGGTCAAACCTAAATGTGAGAGAAATAACTATTAAAGTCTTAAAAGTAAACATACGCCTGTGACATTGAATTATTGAATAGCTTCTCAAATCTGACACCAAAAATGTAAGTCACCAAAGAAAAATGTTAGGGAAATTAGATTTCATCAACATTAATTTTTTTTAATATTAGAAGACACTATCAAGGAAGGGAAAAGACAACCCACAAAATAAGATATGGTATTTGCAAGTCACATTTCTGATTTAGGTCCAGTATTCAGAATATAAAAAGAACTCTTATAGCTCAACAATAAAAGATAAATGATCCAATTTTAAAAATGAGCAAAGGAAAAAAAATGAGCAAAGGATTTGAAAAGATTTTTCTTCAAAGGAGACAACCAATAAGCAAGCACAGGGAAAGAACAACATTAATCATCAGGAAAACTCAAATCAAACCCACAGTAAGTCACTACTTCATACCCATAGGATAGCTGTAATCAATAGATGAATAACAGCAAGTGTTGGTGAGGATATAGTGAAATTGGAAGGCTTGCGTAATGTTAGTGGCAACCTAAAATGGTCCAGCCACATTGGAAAGTTTGGCAGTTCTTCCAAAATTTAAACATGGAGTCAATGTATGACCCAGCAATTCCCTCCAAAATTGAAGACCTATATCCACACAAATTTTGTACAGAGATATTCATAAGCAGCATTATTCTAATAGTCCAGATATGAAAACAATCCAAATGTTCATCAGGTTGATGAATGGATAAACAAAATATGGGATATCCATACAGACATGATTCCATTTACATGAAATGTCCAGAGTAGACAAATCCATAGAGATAGGAAGTAGTTTAGTAGTTGCCAGGGGCTGGGGGAAAGGGAGAATGGGAGTGACTACTAACGGATGCTACTAATGTTTCTTTTGGGTCTTGAAAATATTTTGGAATGTGTACACAAACTTTACCAAAAACTTCTTAATTGTACGCTTTAAAAGGCTAGATTTTGGGATCCCTGGGTGGCGCAGCGGTTTGGCGCCTGCCTTTGGCCCAGGGCGTGATCCTGGAGACCCGGGATCGAATCCCACATCGGGCTCCCGGTGCATGGAGCCTGCTTCTCCCTCTGCCTGTGTCTCTGCCTCTCTCTCTATCTCTCTGTGACTATCGTAAATAAATAAAAATTAAAAAATAAAAAATAAAATAAAATAAATAAAATAAAAGGCTAGATTTTGGGTTTATGTGTATTTGTTTTCTAGGGATGTCATAACAAATTACCACAACTTGAAACAGCAGAGATGATTTTTTTTTTTCCTAGTTCTGGAGGCTGGAAGCCTAAAATCAAAGTGCTGGCAGGGCCATACTTTCTCTTAAGTCTCAAGGGAAGAATCTTCCTTAGCCTTTTGCAGCTTCCTTTGGGCATGGTTCTTCCTCATAGTCTGTGGCAGCATTGTTCCAACCCCTGTGTGTTTGTGTGTGTGACCACTCTCTCCTTCTCCCTATTATAAAGGTATCAGTTCCTGGATTTAGGGTCCACCCTCAGGCTAGAATTATTTTATTCTGAGATACTAGTTCAAATCTGCCATATTTCCAAAGGAAAGTGAGGTTCAAGTGGACATGAATTTAGGTGGATACAATTCAACCACTAGAGTATATAAATTATATCTCAATTTAAAAAATATATATAGTAAGGACTACAACATTTAAATATCAAATGCCTAGTTCAGGTCTTACATTCTTATCAAAACCTTCCTTAATTACCCAAGATGAGGAAACAGTGTCCATTAAATTTCATATTCTCAGTGCCTTAAGGAAACAAAAAAGCACTCGTATTTAGGCAATAATGATTAGGTGAGTGACTGCACTGGCCAGAAATATGAACAAAGTAGATTTAATTTCAACAGTTATAGACCTAATAGTTTTGACCATGTCTTAAACCAAAAAGCAATGTAACCATGTTTCAAAGATTAATATGTTTTTCTTTCATATGTAATATTTTATGTTTTATGTTACATGGTTATATACATATTCATTCAGTTATATGGTCTTTTCCCTGTGGCCAAATTGGCATATATATATAAAATCATTATTTGAGCACCATTGTGCCAGAAACTGTATCAAGCTTGTGTTGGTTCACTTAATTTCTTACGGCAATCTTATAAAATGTGCACTTTATATTATCTTAATTTTATGGATGAAAAATAGGAGAGACTAGCTAAACAACTATCTTATGGTCACACAACTATTAAATGAGTTTCCGAATTTATTTTCCACGGACGTGGATTTCAACTTGATGTATCTTTATTGTTCATCCACAACATGCAAGTTTTTTATCTGATTGAAGAGTAATTAATTTTCCTAAAGGAAAACTGCTTTTTCTGGTACTACATAGTCCCCTTTTAACATGACAAATTTCAGGATCTAATTGTATTGTATTGCCATTTGGTTATGCTTTTTACATTGCAATTCACATTTTAATGTGTTTTCATTTGATTCCCACAGCAACACTGAAACAGAGTTTAATAGGAATTATTATTCCCATTCTGCAAATGAAGAAAAGAAGGTTCATGTAGAGGTTATTCAGCTAGCCCATGGGCTTGCATTTACTATGAAGCTGACTCAATTGGCTTCAAGGCCAGTTGTATAATCCACAATATTATGTCTATCTATGTTTCTAATGTTTCATTAAGGCTGTGAATAATTCATACAAGTAAACTTTATTAATAATGATTTCTCCACTTTGTCAGATAATGAAACACTATAAAGTTCTCTATTTTTATCTCACATGAATTGTTCAACTCTGAGCTGTCCTCACAAATTTCATTGTCCATCATTACAGTGCTGCCCTAGATCTCAGGGGAGAGAAACTTTCCATCCTTTCAAGAACCCAAGGGTAAAAGGGACTAGAGGATACAATGCCCAAACAATTATAAATGGAGACCTAAGGTATACTGATTGGACACACACTAAAAGGGGGTGACAGACTTAATGTGTTAGCAAAACAGAGACAAGAATTGAATTTATTTCATGCCATTCTGCTTCAGCTCTGAATAGAGTCAAAGCTAAGATGTCAGTGTTGGCAGTAAGAAAGAGAAGGCTGGTGAGCTGGCATGTAAAATTAAGGAAAAGGAAGAGATCCTGGTAAGCATGAAATTTACAACTCTAAAGGGTTCAATGGAGCTCCCTCCCTTGGGCAATTAATGAAGGTTCCACACAAACATGCCTTGGCAGATGGGTGGCTCTGAACTCCGCCTTTCCTGAGACTGATCAATAATTGTAGAAACTTCAGCTGATTTGGGAGTAGGGGCCCTTGGGAAGACTGACTGAATAGAAAGTGTGGATTTCTGAGATGTAATTTCGGAACAGATTCGGCAGTTTAAAATGCACAGTTCAAAAGAGTCTTAGAGAAAATGGCCTTTCACTAATGGGAGACTGTGAAAAGCAAGTACGTAGAACTGAGATTTTGAAATATTTACCTTGAGGATCAGGCTGCAATAGTCCCTCTGACTACAAGGAGTTTGGGTCTGAACTTTAAAGCTTTTTGGGCAGCTTTAAGCTTGCCCTGAGGCAGAGGCAGTCTCCCCAGTACACCATAAAATATCTCTTTGGTTTTACTAATAAAAAATAATGAGTTTCCAAATTTTCCTTTTCAGTCTCTGTTTAATTGCCTAGAAACATGCTGTACCTCGGGGCTCCACCCACCGCGGGTAAGGTCTTATTTTCCTACAATCGTGAAAAAATCTGTTTAATTTTCCATTACGCTCATGGAATTTGTCAATAAATTTTAATTATCTTAACAGACTCTTTAAGTATTGACATTATCTAAAAAATACAATTTTGGTTTAAAAACAATCAAAATAAATTTCGACAAGCTGTATTTGTTAACTTTTCTTAAAAGGGAAACTTATGATTGGGTTTTTGAGTTTGTCCAGAAATCTCACCGTACATTTCCCCAATCCTTGCATGTACACATGGACTGGGAGGATTGATCATCCACTACATTGTTTCCAGCTAGGTGCGGAGAACCTTGGGAGCAATTAGGTTTGTATTAAGTAGGGGGTCCCTGGGTGGCTTAGTGGTTTAGCACCCGCCTTCAGCCCAGGGCGTGATGATCCTGGAGTCCCAGGATCGAGTCCCGCATCAGGCTCCCTGCATGGAGCCTGCTTCTCCTTCTGCCTGTGTCTCTGCTTCTCTCTCTCTCTCTCTCTCTCATAAATAAATAAAATCTTATAAAAAAAAAAGTTTGTATAAAGTAAATGAATAAATGAAGCAAGATCCCATTTAATCTACCACGATTTTCAAAGATGGGCTTTCAGAAAGGCTTTGAATTCTGCTAATGCATTCAGGACACCAAACACTACACCATCAGGAGAAATCCTGTCTTTGCTTCTCATTAGGCATAATATCACTGAGAAATTTATGGAGTTTAAGGTCCTAATTAGGCGCACAAAAAGAGTAGATCTTTCACAAATTTCAAAATGATTCTGAAAAATCAGATGACATTAGCCACATATTGCTGCCAGGAGTTTTAAGCTCAGAGAGGGCAAGAGAATTCCCCAGGTTCCTTCAGCCAGAAGGTAGCTGAGCCTGTATGGCTGTCCACTTCCTCGCTCCATGATACTGTAAAGCGTCCATTCTTTCCAGCAGGCTGGGCTCTCTGTTCCCTCAATTACCATTTTATAAGGTTGGAGAAATATCTTGTTTTTTTTGTTTCTATATTTTGGATTCCAGGATAAACGTTTTACCATATCAAAGCCAAATTCCCACCGGTGTTACTCCCTGTAGCCTCTTCACAAAACAATGCACTGGACATGCTATCCCTGGCCCTTTCTCTCGCTTTTGTATTCTAGCAGTTGGATGAATCTGTGTTCAGGCTCCTTGTAAACATAAGAAAACCCTGCCCTTTCATTTGGACAGTGCCTCAGAACAAGTGATTTTTGTGACAGGGTTTATGATTTTGGTCTGGTGAATGAATAAAATTGAAGACTTAGAGGATTTGGCTGTTCTTAGGTCTTAAATGTAAAATGTTTCTAAAGCCAGTGTTCCTGCCTCACAAATGATAGTCGAAGTGTGCAGCACTGTGATACCAAAGCTTAATGTGGCCAGACCTTGAACTTTCTGTCTCCATCTGACTTTCTAACATTTAGCGGCTGGAATACAAAACGGTCTGCGGAGGCTGTGCCTCCCGGGTGTCGGCAAGAGCAAATGCTGAAGGACTTTCAACTCAGTGGGCTTCACACAAACTATACCCCAGAGAGAAAATCTAAGCAGTGCTTCCGGCAGGTGCATGATGTGGTTCAGAAGCAGAAAACATTTGATTCATGAGCAGGAGGCACTAAAATAGAGGTTGGGGAAGAAAGAAGGGATCAAGCAGCGATGGAAGCAATAGTGCGTCTGAGTTTGAACGTTTGCACTGGTTCACCCACCATCTCTCCCCCGTGCTTTAAGGTTCTCAACGGATCAGAAGGAGCAGGGGAGGCAGAGGGTGTGGTGTGGAGCAAACCAATCCCAAAACATCCTGGAGAGAGAAGGAGGCAATCCTCCTTCCAAGGAGGGGAGAAGAAGACTTGCCTCCCACAGAGGAAGAGCCTTCCAGGACCTTGTGATTAGCTCAAAGGGCAAAAGGCATTAAGTGGATATTTTCTGATTTCCTCGCAGAACAGTAGAAGAAATTGGTGGTGGTAGTGTAAGTGTTGCTGGTGCCCAGCTCCTCCTCCTCGCCCGCTCCTTCTTCTGTATCATCTTTTCCCTTCTTTCTTAAAGCACACACAAACTTTGTTGTTCTCAAACAGGCTTAGCAGAATTTGTAACAAAGTTGGTTGTTTGAGTTTTTTGGGGTTTGTTCTTATTTAACACACTGTGCAGGTAAAAGTTTGTGTGCTGCTCTCTAACAAACCAATTTTGTTAAGCGACTTTTAGGACTGGGCTGTTTGCAGGTTTGGGGTGGATTTTCATGGATTTAGGGACAGCCCGGTGGTTTGCGTTTACTTACCAGAGGACCTTGAACGCCCTTTTCGGGACAAAATCCTTGTATGTGAACACTCTGTGATCAGATGCTTTTCATTATCTGCCCATTTAATCATCGTATAACGAAGGCTATGGCTGGAATCTAGGGATTTGAATGGCAGCCAGCACAGGACCTGTGGCAATGAAAATGGAATTCCAGAAAGTCAACAAACAGTCAGGTGTGCCAAGCACTCTGCTTAGCTCTCAGGGAGTAGTTGGGAATACAGAAATGGATTTAGCCTCGTGTTTACTCTTGTTGGCTACCTTATTTTATTCCATTTGTTTATATGGTGATGTTAGCCCCCAAATATAACTTCTTTAAGGAAAAGTCAGATTGAGCAGAATGAACTATGATGCAGTGTGAGCGTTTGTTTTGATCCTTGTTAACCCAGATCTTCCCAAAGGTGGTGTAAATGGTGTTGAAGTTGCTAGCCATATTGATCCTGTCAGCCCCTATGGAGGCCGGGACAAGCCCTGAGGCAGCCAGAGCCCCTGGGCTTGTCACCTCTGGCTTCAAACAGTCTCATCAAATTACTACAGTGTGCTGTACAAATATTATTATATTCTGAGTATACCGATGTCGTGAAGGCCCATGCTACCTTCTAAACTCTAGACATTTGATGTCAACAGACATGCAAAAGAATAAACAAAATAGTGGAAGCCTTTCCCTTCTAATCCCACAAGACTGTATTCACACTGCTCCAGAGGCGAATTTTGTCAAAAAGTGTCCTGAAACTCTATCTAGATTATTGTTCCATGTTGGAATCAATAGAGGCAGCCCTTTACAACTTAATTTTTTTCCCATAAAAGATTATCTGTTTGAGAATTATTCTTCTTGATAATATGTATGTAGATGACTCAACCATTAGAACGCTGCAAGTTATACAGCTACCTCTGTCTCTCCATTTTATTTCACTACGATGGTCATTTAGACTCAAATTTTTCACCGTAAATGACAGTGCTGCTATGAATATCTGTATGCAAATATGCTGAAAATACTTCAGGGAAATGGTGCCCACGTGGGGGGCATACTCCTCCTAGGGTGTGCTTGGAAATGCGCATGTGTAGCTAGTTCATGGGGATGTCTGGAGGACACTACTGGCAATTGATTCTGGGGGTGCTGGGGATGCTTCACATTCTAAGATAAGTATCTGGCATCATAAACAATTAGCCATCCATCCGAATCACTAATACTTCCCCTCTGGATAAATAGCGTACTGGGTTGTGTGCTTAAAAGTGAAATTGCTGCATGTGGTAGATTTAGTAGATTCGTGATCGATGTGCATGTGAAACTTCTCCTTGTTTCCCTGACCTATTGCAAAACTTGGAAAGTTAGAAGCTCCTTGCGCCTGCAGTTGCAGATTTGCCGTAGCTTTCCCAGTCAGATGTTCACATGGAGACCTGGAAGGGAAACAACAAGGTGAAGGTGGGCTGCTCTGCTGACAAACAGGCACAGAGCGAGGCCATTTAGTCACGTAGTTATTTATCTTGCCAGCAGCCAATGCTGTCCCACTGTCAAGAGCCAGCATACAGGGAACATTTTTTTTTGTTTTTATTTTCCCTGTGAGCCAGCAGATGTGTTGTGGCCCTGGAGCTGACAATTGTGACAGCTTCCTGACCCTGGGGTAACAGCTATGTCTGGGTACATCCCATCCCGGCTCCCCAGGGTCCCCTTGTGGCAGGGATATAGCAGCATCCCAGGTGTGTCAGAGAGGGCTGCTGGGGAGACATTCCCAAAGGCCCTATGTTGGCCTATCCCTTTAGCCTTTCTGAGAATTGCATGCACCCCCACGCTCCTGTTTTGAATTACTTTAAGCTTCAGACATCTAGATTTGTTTTCACCATATTCACCTGAACCATGGCTGAAGCACTAGGCTTTAGGAATTAGATATCTTTACTAGATTCTGCTATATTGTCTTTCAAAATAATGGATCAATTTACACCAACACATTTATGAGTTCCTGTTTCCTCACCCTCTCCACAACATTTAGATTGTCACTTGTCGAATTATTACTTCTCCTCCTCCTCTTTCTTGTGCTTATCATTATCACTTGTCCATCTGATGACTGTACAGTAGCAAACTGATATCTCTATTTAAGTGCCCTAATTATTTGTAAACTGCACAGTTTTTTCATGTTTACTGTGTGCTTTCCTTTTTTTTAAATAATGCCTGATGATCTCTTAAATCTATCATCTATTGATTTATAATCCCCCCCCCCCTTTTTTAAGTACTTATTTGAGAGAGAGAGCAAGGGAATGGGAGGATCAGAGGGAGATAGAGAATACTAAGGAGACTCCATGCTGAGCACAGAACCCAACATGGGACTCAATCTCAAGACCCTGAGATCAGGACCGGAGCTGAAACCATGAGTTGCACACTTAACCAACTATGCCACCCAGGTGCCCCATGGTTTGTTTATAATTTTCTGTGTCAATATGTAGAAGTTCCTAGTGTCACTGCCATTCCCAGTCATTGGCTGGAAGCAGCTCAGTGGGGGCTTGATTGCGGGAAAACTCAGCAATGGATTCCAAAGCTCAGCAGCTGAGGCCCTGGTCAGCCCTGCTCTGTGTGGTAAGAGGTCAGTGAGGCACATTCTTACAGCTACCACACTCCTCCCTGTATTGTTCAGATTTCCTTCTTCATATAGGTCTGAGGAGCAGCTTCTCTGCATGTTCCCTTCCCTTCTCTTCCTGGGGGGAAAATGAGAAGAACAGGGTTAATGGGATAACCTAGAGGCCCCATTGCTGCAGATGATCCCAAACTGTAACTCATGCTCCACTCTCCATTCTGAAACTCCTCCACCCTCAGCTGCCCAACTCATCAGGTCTTGGTGGCTTGCCTGGTGGTATGATCCAAACCTTCGCTTCTGGAAATCCAAAGCTTTCATAGTCATTTCCTTTTCAGTTCTGGATTACTGCACATAGTCCTATACACTTAATTGTAGGAGGAGAATACCAGGAGGTGTCCAAGCTCCAGAGGTATTTCTCCTTGCCCCACATGATATAAAAGGAGCCTTATCTTATCCTGATGATCAAGGCCAATTACTCCTACAAATATAGTGATTCCTTTATTTCTAGCTTTTCCCTGGACACAGAGTCCAAAGTGCCCTGGTAGGTGGTATAATTATAGTTCAGTAGGATTCTTAGCTGTGTATCTTAGCAAGAATGTGCACCTTTGGGGACCAGGATCTCTAACCCTAAAGGGCCTAGAGTTATAGGAACAGAAATCATAAGGTCCCTCAATGAATAATTTGGAGCAATGGTAAATGGGGCCGTCCATGCTTCTACCCCTTGGTTTCTGAACACATGTATCTTTCCTACTGGGGACACACCACTAGACATTTGACAAATGCTTTGTGCTGTGAAGAGTCGTGCTTACTCCTTTCAGACAGTTCACTCTGAGCTGGCATTTTAGTTTCACCTTTAGGAGGTCATTCTTATGTTCTGTAAAAGGCCAGAAGCCTCCTGATGGCATAGTATATAATATAACCAATGAGGTTCATAGGCATTGGCCACTCTAGCACCTTCTTCATCCATCACTTAACATCAGTCTCCAATCTGATGGGATGCTCTATGTAGAGAAGTTCATGCCTAGGATCAGGCATTCTGTTAGCCCCCAGATAGTGCTGGCTATAACTGTTGTTAGGTGGGCAGGAGAAGAACGCCCATATTCACAATTTATTTATCATCCCTGTGAGGTTGAACAGATGGTCTTTTCAGGATAGGAGGAACTCAACGTAATCAACTTGTCACAGCTTAGCCAGTTCGTATCCTCGAGGAATGGTGCTATATTGGATATTCAATTGTTGATCTCTGTTACTGATAAATTGGGAATTCAGAGGTATCAATAGATCTGCCTTGATAAGTGGGAGTCTGTGCTATTGGGCCCACTTAAAGCCTCTGGGTCTGCCACCATGACCACTCCACTTATGTGCTCATCATACTAGTTGTGGATGGCCGATGACAAAGGACAGCTAAGGATAACTGGCTCAGTCACATTGTCTATTGTTGTTCAGGCAAGTGCCTCTCCTATACTTTGTGTTCTCCTATGGGAGTTAACAAAAGAATTACATTTTGTGCCTACGTCTCTATGACCTCCATATGCCTTTACCCAGAAGATGTCTCCAATATTCCAGTTCTTTTCCTCCAAAGTCCCTGACTGTCACTTTGGGTCATTTCTCCTTCCACAAAAAAAGGTAAGTAGGTTAACCGCTCATAGTTTAGCCCATTTTGGAAATTATCCCTTTTGGCCATCTTTCCTGACCACCCCTGAATATCGATCTGCAGTCATTGCTTATTTTCAGTTTGTACTCATAAACCAACTCAAACTATTCATAAAACTAAGCCCAATTACTTCCTTCCTCCTTCAGCTGGTTGCATAGGAACCCCATGTGGTCATTGGTACAAGTTGATAGAGGGGCACTGGTGCAATTGTTCAGATGATAAAAGGTCTAGAGTATGTTCATGGGTGTAACTTGTGCCCTCCGGCCCTGCTCAGATTCATTCCCAAGTGCACATTTCCATTATATTATGAACAGCTGCTTCTAGGCCTACCACTTGGTGGGCCTGACAAAACCCAGCTCATAATGGGAAATTCCAAAGGCATTGTCACTTTGTGTCCTATGTTCAAGTGCTCCATCAGTAAGATAGCAAAAGATATATATTTCTTAAAGGACTAGAAATTCTCTTGTAGATAGCATGGCCCCAGAATCCCTGGGACCCACATTGTGATTCTGCAACAGATCTTAACATAAGGTCCATATTGCATCCTTCTTCTCACTGACACTTCTAATACCAAAGTTTTTGCTGCATTGTGGGGCCCAGCTGGCAGCACTGATCACACTATGGTTTGGACCTGCTATAGGGTCCTTTCCTATGCCAAAACCCAACAGTCTTTAATGTTTCCTGGTAATTATTCTTAGGAAAGAATGTGTTACCTGTAGACCCAAAAGGGTCTAGCAGGCATGTGTTTCCTTCCTTGTGATGGAAGATGCAAGCTGCAGCAATTTGTGTTTTACTTTGAAAGGAATATCATGACACTCTCCTAACAGTAGAATCCCCCACATTCCACTAAAGTGTCCAGCCCCTGAATCTTTGCAGGGTTTATTTCTCCTTTTTTGGGATGCACATATCTTACCAAGTCCTATAGAAGACTAGCCACTTCTTTCTCACCTTGCCAACTCAGCATGATGTTTTGGTGTCGTGGAACATTGCAGCATTCTTTGAGATGTCCAGGTGGCCCAGATCTTTTAGGATTCCTGACAGAGGATGAGAGACTTAACATAGTCCTGAGGCATGATCATGAATAAATATTGTTGTCTGTCCTACATGAATGCAAACTATTTCTGATTTTGTTTTCTAATTTGAATGGAAAAGAACACATTTGCCAACCAGTGGCCACATCCCATGTACCTGAGACCTTATCAATCTGTTGTAGCAACAATAACACACTGAGTGCCACAGCTGTTGCTGGGCTTAGTGCTTGATTAAGTCTGGCTTGGAATACATTCTCCAGGAGCCGTCCAGTTTCTGAAGGAGCCAGATTTTTGAATTAAATAAAGATAGGAGAAGGACCACCACACTTGACTCTTTTAGGTATTTAAAGATTGAACTCATCTCTACCATCCCCTCCAGAATATAATATAATTTTAAAAACTAATTTATTGATGTGAAATTCACAAAACAAAATTTATTATTTAAAAATGAACAACTAACTGGCATTTAGTACAATATTGTACTGGATGTTACAGCATTATGCAGTCATTATCTCATCTAGTTCCCAAACATTTCCATCACTCCAAAGTAAAACCCCTTACATATTAAGGAGTTTCTCCCCATATCCCCCACCCCCCCTCCAGCTTGTGGCAAGCAATAATCTGTATTCTTTCTTCATGGCTTTATCTATAATGAATATATTTTTTAAAGATTTTTTTTATTTATTCATGAGACACAGAGAGAGAGAGAGAGAGAGAAAGAGAGGCAGAGACACAGGCAGAGGGAGAAGCAGGCTCCATGCAGGGAGCCTGATGTGGGACTTGTTCCCCGGTCCCCAGGATCACATCCTGGACTGAAGGTGGCACTAAACCACTGAGTCCCACCCCCCCACCCCCCGCCCCACTGCCTTGTAATGAATATCAATACGAATAAAATCATACAGTATGTGACCTTATATGTTGAAAGTTCATCCATGCTCTCATATGTATCAGTACTTCATTTCTTTTTATGGCTAAAAAACATTCCATTTTGTGTATATAACAATTTCTTTATCCTTTCCTCCACTTTTGACCTTTGGGATTGTTTTCACCTTTTGGCTTCATTATTGTGAATAGTGCTACATCATGAACGTGCATGTATGTATATTTGTTTGAGCTCCTATTTTCAATTATTTTGGGTATACACCTAGAAGTAGAATTATAGGGGTCATATAGTAATTCTATCTTCAACTTTTTGAAGAACCAACAACCTCTTTTCAGCAATAGTCAAACCATTTTGCATTCTACCAGCAATGAATAATGGTTTCATTTTCTCCATTTCCTCCAATTGCCAATATTTACTTTCCTTTTTTTTTTTTTTTTTGATTCCAGCCATTCTAGTAGGAAGAAAATGGTATCTCATTGTGGTTTTGATTTACATTTTCATAATGACTACTGATGTTGAGTATCTTTTCATGTGTTTATTGCCTTTGTGTATCTTCTTTGGAGAAGTGTCAATTCTGGTACTCAGCCCATTTTTTAGAACTTTTTTGTCTCTCTTGTTTAGTTGTAAGAGTGTTTTATGATCCTGGATATTAGATCTTCATCAGATATATGATTTGCCAACATTTTCTCCCATTCTAAAAGTTGTCTTTTCACTCTCTGGATGTTTTCTGGTGCTCAAATATTTTTTCTTTAATTTTATTAAGGTGTGATTTATCCATTTCTTTCTCTTTTTTTGTGTGTGCATGCTTTAGAGTCATGTCTGACCAGATCATTATTATTTTTGTGTTAACTTCAGCACTCACCATAATGACTTTCACATAACTGGCCTGTTCTGTATTTCTACAATTTTTTAAATGTTTTATTATTTTTAAAGATTTCATTTATTTATTCATGAGAGACAGAGAGAGAGAGAGAGAGGCAGAGACACAGGCAGAGGGAGAAGCAGGCTCTCTGCAAGGGTCCTGATGCAGGACTCGATCCCGGACCTAGGATCACACCCTGAGCCAAAAGCAGATGCTCAACTGCTAAACCACCCAGGCATCCCTACAAAATTTGTTTATAACTGAATTTTGTTCTGTCCTAATATGGTATGGGCTCAATCTAATGATCATTAGCATGTTTGAGCATCCTTTAAGTGACTTTCTTTATTCTTTAATATTAAAAGTGATCTGAGTACTTTCAAAGGGATATGTGTAAGTTTTCAAGGTATCCAATTTACTAGAAGCTTAAAATATTGGGACTAGAAATATATTTGAGATCTCATATCCCAACTTCTACCAATGCAGGGATTCCCTTTGATTCTGTTCCTCATGGGTGACCATCACACTTGAATTCTTCCAGTGACAAGGAGACTCATGCCTCAGAAGGGTCATGTTGTGTAACTGAACAGCATTAATTGTTATAAAACTTTTCAAAAATGATATAAACTCAAGGGTGCCTAGATCACACAGTTGGCTAAGTGTCTGACTCTTGGTTTTCACCTAGGTCATGATCTCAGAGTCCTGAGATCAAGCTGAGCACAGAGCCTGCTTAAGACACTTTGTCCCTCTGCCTGTCCCCCACCCCAATCTCCCACTCTCTCTTTCTCAAATAAATACATCTTTTCAAAAAAGATATAAACTCTAACATATTTCAACATTATTCCATTTGACCTACTTTTACTATCCAAAGCTACACAATATGAAGGTATATTTTTAAGGTAGTGTGTCAGATATGCAAAATTATACAGTGTCTTTCTTATGTATTCAAGCTAAACAGTTACCATACCAATAGCTCTTAGTTATTTCTAATTTGGATTCTAGATATTTCATCTTCCAGATTACTGTCCTCTAATAAAATTTCATTTTGTCTCAATGTTCTTCAAGTGTAGGAGTCAGAATAAAACAAAATGCTCAACTATGATCAAAGGCAAGAGATGTAATTATTTGTACATCATGATTTTATTAATGAAACTCTTGTTGCTAACTTCCTTATTAGTGAGCCTCATTTAGATGAAGCCTGTTTTATGTACTGTCATTTATTTTTGCCCTAGTGACAATACCAACTCCCAAGGAGAGCTCTATGTCTCTGCATGTGAATTAAGGTGTTTTTCCCCCATTCTGAAGTATATTATCAGGGCCTCCAGGACCACACAAGGAAGGTTTACAATACCTTACAAGGAAAATGTACTATTTTAACATCAGACTACCTGAAACATATTGTATCTTGGCTGTAAAATGGATATTATTTGTGTGTCAGTTTCTGATTTATTCTTTTAGAATATATTGGCTTATGCCTACTCTGCATCTAACAAAGAGGATGAATTATCTCTCCTCATAGTCTTATATTTTCCTCTATCTAGACTTTCTTTGTAGCAGTATAGTGTGTGTGTGTGTGTGTGTGTGTGTGTGTGCATGCGCGCATGTGTGAGAGAATGTGTTAATGTGTGGAGAAGAATATCATTTCTACATGTAGTCACAAACAGCAATAAAATGAGACTACATGGAGTTTCATCCAAACAGGCATCAAATTTTATTCTCTTGGTTCCTAACTGTATTTCTGGGTTTTTTTTTAAGATTTTTTAAAAGATTTTATTTTACCTAACTATATTTCTTTTAAAATCTGAGTGATGATATTTTTTCCCATTTTTTAAAATGCAAAAAAATATGCAAACATAAAATTTATCATCTTAACAACTTTTAAGCATGCAATTCAGTGTATCATATATGTGCATAGTGTGTAACCCTCACCACCACCCATCCCTAGAACTCTCTCCATCTTGTAAAGCTGCAATTCTGTTCCCGTTAAACAATAAACTCCCTCCATTGTTTCTCCCCAGTCCCTGAGAAACAACATTCTACATTCTCTCTCTGATATGGCTGCTCTGATGACCTCATGTGTGATAGAAAGAGAGAGAGAGAAAGAGAGGGAGGGAGACTGGTTTATTTCACTTAGCATAATGTTCTTAAAGCTCATCCATGTTGTAGCATATGTCAGAGTTTTCTTCCTTTTTGAGGCTAAATAATACTCCCTTGTTTGTATATGCTACATTTTACTTATCTATTCACCTGTCAATAGAAACTTGGATTGTTTCCATGTTGTAACTATTATAAATAGTGCTGCTACAAACATGAGTGTACAAATCCTATTTTCAATTTTTTAGAGTATATAGATGGAAATGGAATTGGAGGATCATATCATAATTATATTTTTAATTTTTTGAAGAACTGTCATACTTTGTTTTCCATAGCAACTGCACCACTTTGCATTCCCCTCAACAGTATGCAAGGGTTCCAATTTCTCTCCACATTTTCACCACCACTTGTTTGTTTCTGTATTATTTTTTAATAATAGTCATCCTAATGGATGTGAGAGAGTATCTCATTGTAGTTTTTTTAATATATATATTTTTAAATTTTTTAAATTTTTATTTATTTATGATAGTCACAGAGAGAGAGAGAGAGAGAGAGAGAGAGAGAGGCAGAGACACAGGCAGAGGGAGAAGCAGGCTCCATGCACCGGGAGCCCGATGTGGGATTCGATCCGGGGTCTCCAGGATCGCGCCCTGGGCCAAAGGCAGGTGCCAAACTGCTGCGCCACCCAGGGATCCCCTCATTGTAGTTTTGATTTGCATTTCCCTAATGATGAAGCGATTGTTTTTTAAGCTTATTTTCGATGAGGCTTGAGGCTTAACAGGTGTGATGTCTGTCAAAGTCATAACTGGTAGTATTGTTAGAATGTGAACTCATAGGAAAAGTTGGCAGTCACTGCAATGATCCATTGGTCAGCTTTGGTGGATTAATATTCCAAGAATTCTCAGTTGCAGGAACAATTGCCTCTGGTTTCTGTCCTTATCTACAAAAGACTTGAAGGGACTTACTCCAATCTCTGGTGAGAATATTCAGAATGAATCAGCATTTGAGTAATGTATATCATTATCAGTATAAAATAATAAAGAATAGACAGAAAATCAGCTTAGGGCAGTGTAAAGCTAATTTTCTGTATGAGTGTGATAAGAAGCAGAGGAAATTCTTCCTGTGTGATATATCAAGGTGATAATGTGCCCCATTAGGACAATTTGTTTTATATTTCTTAAAATAGATATGACTGAGAAAATGACAGATGGAGGTCAGGAAAAAATTCATGAAGTCCTTCACCTTATATTCATAAATCAATGACTTGGTCCCAGAGAGGTGGCTAAAAATATATTTCTCTTTCAGATGAAGGAGATTAGGTTGTGAAAAGAAGAATGTGATAGCTGAAATGACTGAGAACATCACCTCCGTCATTCACACTCTACTATAGCATTATGAGGAACACAAGGAACATGATTTTCTTTTCTTTCACTTTCCAGTAGCACAGAGATCTTTCCCTCTGTTTCCCTGTCTCCTCTTCACTTCCCTTCTCTTCCCCTGTCCTCCTCCCCCAAACCCTCTTTCTTTCTCTCACATGCAGGTACAGCTTTCCATTTAATAGATGAAAACCATATGGGTTTATAGTCAGAAAAATAATTGGGTTCAGCCAAATGTTTGGTCTCTGGCAGGGAATAGTTAAGAAATAACTTAAATGAAATTGCACCAAGTATTTTCATGGGGGAAGAATTTGAAAAAAAAAAATACCCAGAAGAGATTATGTTGAAACAATAGTAATGCCTGAAAAAATAGGCTTTAGATGTTTTTCACTCTTAGAAGGCAATACCAGCATCAACTCCCAGAAGAGATCAGTATGTGAAATGACAATCTTGGGTTGAGAATAAAATCTGTAAAGTTCAATGTGAAATACTGATTTTTTAAAATAATTCCTTTTGAAATATCTGTAATCTTTTAAACTTATAATCAGGTACAACCTAAACTATAATGAAGGTACTTAACATGTCAGGAAACAAGGAGAAAGAGTCAAATGGCAAGGTAGTGTTATGAATTTCTAGTGAGATTTGCACTCTTGCTTCTGTTTTTTATTGCATTCCATAAGCGTCACAGAAAAAAAAATCCTTTAAAGAAATACATTCTACAGCTTATCACTCATGTTGGAGAAAACTCGTTTAATGCTTTTGTTGGCCATGATACTGAAAATAAGTCTTGATTGAAGCAAGCACAGTCATATATTGAAGTACACAAATAGACGCATTTGCTTGGTTTATTCTCCAGCCTTGCTGCACGAATGCAAATGAGCTTTTCCAAGCCCAGTTTCAAGCTGTCAAGTGACAAGGGAGGGGGGACAGGAAAAAAAAAATCAATTGAGTTAACCTAGCACAGAAGTCTACAGATTAATTATGTTTTAAAAAGCTGAAAACAATGTGTTTTTTGTTGGCAACTTGAAAGATTGGTGCCTGAAATACTCCTTAATATTATGTAAACAAATGGAGCTTAATCAATTGCAAGGACAGCAGTCACCATACCCATAAAGGGTATAGAGTAAGGTTGTTATTTTCTTTTCAAATAAATGAATAGGGCACAGAAGACAGGAGTTCTTTTGCAGCTGCAGACTGAATTTATATATTGCTTACAGGATGGTGACAGATTGGCATTGTGACTTCAAATGCCAAGTAGGTATCAGTGTGCTTATTCTTTCTGTGGGGACTCCAGAATCCTAGGGGCTCAAGGGCAGTTAAACAGACAGATTCTCATTTTATCCCTAGCATTTTGTAGTAGAGACATGACCTCCAATGCTTATAAGGCTGTGGAACATCCTCATTACTGTTTTTGGTTCACTTGGATGGATTAAAACCACTTTACTACAGGATTGTTATTCAGCCATCAATTCAGTTAATCAAAAAATATCATTACTTTGGTTCTTGACCCAACTCTGACTTCAATGTTGGGAAATTTACTTACCGTTTAGCTATTTGATGTTGAATGAGAATCCAAGGATGGTTAGCTCTGTATACTTGAATAAGCAGAGAGGTAAAGTTGAGCTCTGACCAATTTAATGGAGGAGCCCTAAACTAACCGTATGGAACTTTGGGAAGTGCAGACTACAGGCCAAGTAGCAAAGGCTGTGCTTTGGAAGATAGAGGGACTCTGAAAATGCCTTTGAGGTCTACCTAGGACATGCAAGCATTAAAGGCTTTTTAGTAATTAAAAAAATACTTGATAATGAAATCCAGAGGAAAGTAAAATGATTTGGTATGGTTTGGAATGGCCCATGTTCACCAATTGGCAGCAAGAAGTTAAGGTGACTAGAAGGAGATGGGGATAAAAGAGGACAAGTTAATTTGCTTGAAACTGAAGGAAGATAACTTCAGTTTTTACAATTTTAGATGAGATCAGAGATGTTGCAGAGATAAGATGCAGGTTTTGTGGAGAAGCACTAAAGATAACTTTCTGAGATTATTTTTACCTTTATGAAATGAAAAATTAGAAGAGAGAATTTGGCAATGCATTGGAAATAGAGGATACTTCGAAGACATTTTCCTGCTTTCAGTTGGAATTCATATGAGTATGTTTAGATTACAGCTGAATATAGAACATTGGCTACAATCTGCAACAGGAAATAGCAAAGAGCATATTATTAATTAGGACTCTTGTTTTTGCCCAGTGTTTTCCACTTATTTCATTAACAATGTATCTATTACCTTAAACCCCCTACTGATCAAGAATAAGCAAAATTATATATTTTGTTGCATTAACTCATAATTACCTAGCACGTTCATGCTGTATAATCTCAGGTTTCACTTTATTAGTAAATATGCTTTATAATTGTGCAGCCCACACAGCTTCAATTGAAAGGTTTGAATGTGTTTTCCTTCCTGCTTTTATTATATTGACTTTGGTTAATAGCCTTATGCATTTGTTGAATAGGGTCTTAATGCAGATACTTTTTAATTCTTTTTTATCAGATCCGTCCTCATATCCCTATCCTGTAAGGAGTAAACATACCATAAAGAAAAGTCACTGAAAAATATGTGCCCATTAAATTCTGTTGATGAGTACACAAAATGCCTGAGTAACTAAACAATATACAGATATGAAAAATCCCTGTAGTCTTATAATACACACACACAAACATATATATGTATATATGTGTGTGCATGCACACACATATATACAGAGAGACAAGCATACATTTAGATGTGAAGGTTGACATCCTAAAAATAAATTTTCATTCTCACAGTAAGCCAAGTTACAGTACTTTGTTAAGCAAAAGCATTAAATTATTCTCATTTTATGCATTGCCATCTGGCATACTTGTACTTTTTTTGTGAATCACAGAAAAAGCAATTCAAAACCAGACATTAAATAGACTCATAAGTAATTATCGACATATTAAGTAGTTTCTGAAGACAGGTTTGAACACATACATTCCAACAGGATTTTCTTAGGTTGATAGCCATAAGCGTGTTCATTGAGAAAAAATATTTTATAATATTATTGTAAGATAACTTGGCAAACTGTTTCTATGTACATCTGCTTGAATATTCTTAAAACATGCTACATTACAAAAGTAGTTCTGTGATTCATACTCATCCCCTTTTCTGTGACATTTTTCAACATTTTATTAATGGGGAAGGAATCCTCATAATGAAAAAAAAAAAAAAAAGCCTTCATCCTGAAAACACCCAGATTGTTCTGTCATATACATCTTAGGATTCTGCACATTTGGAGGGAGAGTGGGTGGAGTTAATCTACTTTTTTTGTGGAACAGGGCTCATGTCAAAGGGACCACTCAAATGCTCTCCCAATTGCTTGTGAAAATAACATAATGATGTCATGGGAAAACTTATTCCATGTTTTGTATAGTCTTGATCTTAAGAAATATTCCTTTATATTGAACCAAAACAGATGCCCCTGCTAGCACTACTACTCTGCAGGAGACTGTCATGCCACATGGAAGCCATTTGTAATTCTGGTCACACTAGTTTACAGGTTGTTGAGCCTCTTGAAATGTGGTCTTTGGAAACAAGCACAGTATTCCAAATATGGGGTCCAAGAAAGAGAGGTTCTCACTTTCAGTTTTCCTAATAGAAATATTAAAATTATTCACAGACTGCATTTGTCTTGTCTGGAGATACTGCAAACTGTTGCCTAAAATTGATCTTGACTCATTAAGATCATGAATATTTATTAAATGTTTTTTGTCTTCTCATATAGGTGTATCTAAACACAGACATTTGTATTCAACTCTATTAGATCCCATTCTATTAATTGTTTCTGATTTTAACCATTAGGAAATCTTCTTTTAACAACCTCTTTATGTTTCTGACCATAAAAATAAAACATCTTTTAGGACAGAAACAGTGAAAAAGATTGGACAAAATGGACAAATATTAGAAGCAGGGCAAAAAATATATATAAAATGCCTAAAGCATCACCATTACGTGTAATAATTTTATATACTGCCTTTTTTCCACTTAAAATTACTTTATGGGGTGGCTCAGCAGGTTAGCAACTGCCTTTAGCCTAGGGCATGATCCTGGCATCCTGGGATCAAGTCCCGCAACGGGCTCCCTGCATGGAGCCTGCTTCTCCCTCTGCCTGTGTCTCTGCCTCTCTCTCTCTCTCTCTCTCTCTCTCTCTCGTGTGTGTCTCATGAATAAATGGATGAAATCTTTAAAAAAATTACTTTATGGATATTTTATTTCACTATTCAATATTCTTTTGAAATCTGATTTCTAGGAAGAACTGAGTAATATTTGACAAAATGGGTATATTTAGTTAAATAGTAGATGGTTATTAAGTGTGTGTCTGTCAATTTTTTTTTCTATTGAAAATAATACTACTAAACACATACTTAAAATTTTGTATGCATTTCTCAATAACTTTAGAATAAATTACTGGATATAGACTCCTTAGATTAAAATTGTGGGTATTTAGAGGCAATCTTACTGCATATTGCCAAACTAAAATTCATTCTCAAGGTGAATTTTATTTTCTAATATATAAACCCAAATAATATATATGTGTATATATAGTATTTATAACATATATGTACATATAACCTATAATTTTATATGTGCATATATACACATGTGTAGATAAGTTTTTGTGTATATACATATATGTGCACTTGTATATGTGTGTGTATAAAGATAGATATAAGAGTAAGTAGAAAGGAGAGAACCTGGAAAGATTCTATCAGGTATTATTATGACCAATCTTATAGCTGACTCTTAACCATGGGGTTGAATTTGTTGCGTCAGGGTTTAAGTGTTCATTGTGCTATCAGACTAGTCCAGAAATTTATACCCTATGTGTGGGATACAAAAGTACTATGATGGACCTGACTTGTTTTTTACCTTCCCTGTTTCTTTGACAAACATTTTGGTAACAATGGAACAATGAAAGTCTAAAATTTTAGTAGGGTATTACCATTGCATGAAAAGATTCATATGTGAAATTCATCCAGAAGTAACAATAAAACTTCAACCTTTAATGGGCTCTGATAAAAATTATTGCTGTTATTTTCTGATAAAACAAATTCTTTGGTTGTTGCAAAGGTTTACTTATAAGCATTGATGGACTGTGCTGGATTAGGCACTATAGTTCATTTAGAGTAATAAAAGAATGTTCCTTTTATTCTGAAGATCTTACTCTAAATGGGGATACTGAAAAGTAAACAATGATCTATGCAGTGATATAGATATGCACAGACGTCTGTGTGAGATTCCCTGTGACACTCACTGCTGGCTTTAATCTTCCACTTTAGCATGCTCTTTCTTCCCTCCTCCCTATCTCTGTTCTGTAGTGACTAAAATAGTGTAATGGGACATAAAAGGATAATGGGTGGGCAAACAATGGACAAAGATATCTAATTAAACAGAAGTACACCCTACCCAAGACCCTGTCTTCAAAGAAAATTAAATTTCCTTTAGGCAAGAGCAGTCCAAGAACTTGCAAGCACTTTGCTAATGGCATATCCTGGCACTTGCTTACAACCCTATATACCTGTTCTCTGCTTGCCATTAAGCAGAGAAAGAGGGATATTCTGTGGGGCGGCAGGGGTACCAGACCAGTTCTGATCCCTAAATAAACTGATGTATCTCTGCATTGGCACCACTCATTGCTGATTTACCTGTGAGAATGCCTTTGTTGCACAGTCACTGATGTTTACACATCTAAAATGTGTAAGAGCCAAGAATGCCCACAAGAGATCAGTATCCAGCTCTGCAAGTTAGAGGAGCCACAGGCTTCAGTCTCCACCAAAAAAACTCCTAATATTATTATTTACAAGTCCCACCTTATTGTTTCTATAAAATTGGGAACTATCACTCCTTCTCTGTAGCCTACAGATTGGTAACACAGATTGAGAATTCAAACTATTGTCTGGACATCTGTGAGGGACTAAATGCAGAAAAAGGCTGCAGATGACAATAGTGTTGACCTTCACACCAATAACAAAGGAGATTAGGAAGTAACACAGTTGGGAGTAAAGGATCTGCTATCAGGAGTGGGTGTGAGAAAACCTAGCTACATGGTGAAGAACCAAAGGACCATGGCAATCTAAGTATTTCCTTAGCCACATCACCAATGACTAGTTCACTATGAAGTCTGCACTACACCTTTAGGTTGTGAAGAGAAAAGAACTCTAAAGCAATAGGTGTACATGAGAGGGTAAAGGTGATGGTGGTGAATAGGGTTCTAACAGAGCTTCCTTGCAACTTCTGGGAAGCATCAGCAAACAGGTCTTCATCCAAATCCTCGTAATAGACGAAGTGACTAAGAACTGAATCCTCTAACAGTCAATGAGAACCATTTAAGGAAATAATAGTACATGAAGGAAAGTAAAACAAAAAGTATCCTGAGAGGCAGAAAGAAAGCCACAACACGTGATGTCCTAGAATTCAGGGAAAGAGCATTTTTAAAAACACTGAGTGATTAAAAATATCAAATATTAAGAAGACTCAGAAAAGAGAAGTGATCCTAGCAACAAAGAGTTGATAGATGATCACAGAGAAGGCAAAGCCAGATTGTTGTAAGTTGATGAACAAATAGGAGATGTGAAAATTAGAGACAGTAAGAATAGACAGTTATTCCAGGATTGCTACATGGAATTTGATGAGGATGAGAGAGACCTGAAGATGTTTAAATGATTATGGGATGCAGTCAATATACGATAGCAAATATTCCCTCTCTCTGTGGTATCATACATGTCAGTCTAAATTCAAGCCCTTCCGTTCTCAAGCAGCATGATTTTGGACATTTCTCTAAGTTGTCTTCTCTTCACCTGTGAATGTGGGTCCACATCCTCTCAACCAATGTCAGCTAATTGTTTTCTTTGAAGTCACTGCAGAAAGAGGGAAAAATCAATGTAGCCAGGTCTCTTATGAGGTAGCAGGCTATAGATTTGAGAACTCTGGCAAATGAATTAATCTTTCAAAGGGGGAAGGTCTCTCTTAAGCTGTGGTATGTGTAAAAGATAAAAATAAGTGTTCAGGCACATTTACCGTTATGGGTTTGACATTAACAGATTTCTAATTTTAATGGCACTTGTTTGTTCTGAAATAAGAGAATTATCAGCTCCAAGTAGGAAGATGAAGATTTAAAATAGCTAGCAGAGTGATGGTGAGAGAAAGTTTATTGAGACTACAGGGTTGTCAGACTCTGTTGGTGCCCATTTGGTGCCAGAGAAAATCACACTTAAAGAAACAGCACTTTGTGAGGTCCATTTTTCTCTGAACAGTGTCCCTACTCACATTTGGTTAGGGAAGTATCATTGAAATCTACACGGAGAAGGTAGTGGGTCGGAGTGAAATAGGGTATAAATAGATCATGGAAAGTAGAAAGGATATAAGTGTGGAGATCATGGTCAGATAAAAAGCAAGTTGGAATAAAACTAATTTTATTAGTTGGAGAGCTAGGAGGGTGGAAAAACAGGTGTGAAAACAAAACCCAAACAAAGCTAGGGTGTTTATAAGCAGAACTTTTCTAGGAATTACAGATCAGGTATGTATCTGTGTGAGTATATATTTCAGAAGGTTTGAGTCAAAGGTGAGGTCACTCATTTTATCCTTGTTGTCCTTACATAACCATTAATGATTCCTCTTTCATTTTTTTTCCATAATCAAACATTTAATAAATTATTTGTAAATTAATAAATACACTAAACCTGAAAAATGTGAAAATGAAGACTATGTTAGTGATCCATAGGTGTGCCGAAGACTCCAACTGCACATAGATATGAATGTTTTATAAATACCATAATCACTACAGACATACACCCTAGATACACATTGTTGATAATCTCATTTATGCCACTGACTATTGTCAAAAAAGATGAGTTCTACTTAGTTCTAGTTGATGTGTTATAAATCCTAAATTAATGAAGTTTTGCTGTATTTGAGGACTACTCTTTGGCTGATGTACTAATCCCTTTGTTTCTTGCTTACATATGCATCCATGAGTAAGCATGTGTGTGTGTTCGTGTGCGTGTGTGTGTGTGTTTTCTGAAGTTTATAACAACAATACACTGTTAGTGACTGGCACACAAAGTTGTGCAAAATGACTCCTCAGCTGTATTCTAAACTTGCAATTCAGTTGACTTTATTGCCCTCACCCAAGTCTGCACAACTATCACACACAAAAGAAAGGCATCAAGACCCTAAATCAAACTAGTTATTCACAGTATTTTGCTTCAAATAAGATTCATATTTAAACATGAATCAGGGATCCCTGGGTGGCGCAGCGGTTTGGCGCCTGCCTTTGGCCCAGGGCGCGATCCTGGAGACCCGGGATCGAATCCCACATCAGGCTCCCGGTGCATGGAGCCTGCTTCTCCCTCTGCCTGTGTCTCTGCCTCTCTCTCTCTCTCTCTCTCTGACTATCATAAATAAATAAATAAAATTTAAAAAAAAAAAACATGAATCAAGAAATTAATATACATGGTATGAGAGATATTTTAGAATCCTATGTTTTGACCCTTTCTTGAAGAAATGTGACACAGAATTTCTGGATAATTTAGAAAAAAAGTTATAACCTTTCTAGCTAGTTTAAAAATGAACATTTTTTTTCTATCAGATTTCTAAATTTATCTTTCTGAATTCATTGGTTTCTAGAACTTTCCATAAACAGTGTTCTGAAATCTAGGAAACTACTGGACACTATGTAAGCCAGACCAAGAATATACTTCAAAGTGTCTTAGATTTGTGTATCAATTTAGGAGAAACAATTGGTTTTGCCAAATCCTGAAATCAGGTGCTGGGAAGAGTATGATATCCCAATCTATATCCCCCTGGGACCACTATGGAGCCTTAAAAAGTTCTGTCTAATGGATAAATGATGCCTATTACCAAAGACTTCTTAAGTGACAACATCTTAACCACTAATCCCTTATATACCAAAGCGGCTGGAGAAGAAGTACACTTTAATTACACGGCACCAAATATAACTACCAATTTATTTTTTATCTGGAAAAAGTATTTTAAGAGGCTCTGAAAGAGGAGAGAAACTAAGAATTGCAAGATTAAAGGGTATTTAAATTTTTAATATTAAATCTTTCACACAAACTTTTTTCTTCTTACATGAAAAGTACTAAATAAGTTACATTTAAATGCCCTACTTATGTAAAAATAAAATTAAGTACTTCGCATTTTAGAGAAACTGGATAAGATTTAAAATATAAGGAACAGGAGTAAAGGATGAGCAGTATATCCAATCCAAATTACATCAAAACCCAAATGTAAAATATAAACAGAACTTACATTTTTCCTAAAAGGAAGTAAATATTCAGCACCAACCCCAGTAGATAAATTACACTGATGAGAAGAAATAGAGATGAACTAAGATTCTTGCTTTGACATATGTAAAAACAGGATGCCTTTCATGTTCATCTAAATGTTTAGGGATATACTGTTAGAAATGTATATTTCTACTTTAATGGACAGGTCAACTAAGAGAGATATCACAGTCATTTGAATTAGTTGTCTTCATACTGGGTAGGGCTTGCTTCTCTCTCCTTTTAAGCTTTATCAAGGTATAATAGATATAAACTACAAAAAATTACATTATTGTGTTATTGTATACATTTTGATGAGTTTGGACATAGGCATACACCTATGATATCAACACAATCAAGATCCTAAACATATCAATCTCCTCAATTTCCTTGTGTTCTTTTGTGTGTGTTTGAGTGTGTAAGAACACTTGATGCGACATCAATCTCCAATGTATTTTAAGTACCTAATTCTGTGTTAACTGTATGCACTATGTTGTACAACAGATCTCCAGGACTTACTCATCTTGCATATTTTTAAAGCTTCTTTGCACATGTAAAACATGCCATAAGATGTCCTATATTGCAATGGACAATGTGATTATTTTTAGGTCAACCTTGGCAAACCACATGAGAATCAGTGGCATTAAGGACAAAACTAGGTTCCATATTTTCTTCTTTGTCTCATGTTTTTTTAACACTCAAACTCCTTGACATCTTCTTGGCTGCTATGTGATGCAATTAGAAGTTGATGTCTGAGAATAGTGCTTAGAACTGGGAGGTTTGTGTGATCATCATTTTCTTCACCATATGACTTTTTAGAATCATCTGTAGTTCTTTGTGGGTTTGTTTGTTTGCTTTGTTTGTTTGTTTGTTTCTACAATCAGAACATCAAAGCCCTCTTCTACTTGTGTTGACTTTTCTAGATTGGCTTTTACAGATATTTTCTCTTTCTCTTTATGAAGCCAGTTCTCACCAATTGCCCACCATCTGTTGCAGTGGGGTGGAAGGGGAGGATTCATTTCATTTCATAAATTATACTTCCAGTAGTCTGCTGAGAAAGTTTCAGAATCTTCTTCAAGTGAATCTATATCACTCTCTCCTGCATGATTTGCCTCGATATACTTCATCATCTTCCTCTGAGAGTTATTCTTCTTCACTAAGACTATAATCTTCTGAATCAAACTCAACTTCAAATTCTACAGCAAAGTAATCTAAACCTGAATCTTGATCCCACCATCCGAATGTTCACTTACACCAGCATCAAGGTCTGGATTTGCTGGAGTCTCTGGATTCCCTGCTACTGCTTCTTCACAATATATCTCCCTTATTATACATAAAGTGAAGCTTTCATCAAAGAAAAAGAAATACTATCAGATTTCTGGTGCTTTCTTTTTCATTCATCAGGTAATTCATCTGAATTTTCATCTAGTCAGAAGTCATCTCTTCTTCTTTTGAATTCACCAGAATACTCTTTTATCCCAGGCTTGTGTGTGTGTGTGAGGACAGTAGGTCCAGAGGAGGAGGCCCCTGGCAGTGAAAGCAGCAAGACCTTGATCAGAAGAGTGAGGGCTGCCCACCAGCTGGGCTTCTTGCTCTATCTTTCTCCCCATCACTGAGGCTTCTGAGGTGCCCTAGTGCACCTCCAGGGCATTTATTTATGCCTGTGCCCCAAGGCCATGTAGTCCCACCAGGTTCCCCTTTCATTTTCAAAATTTCCCAGTTTTGGACACAAATTCGGTTTTCATCTTATATAAAAATCACTGGAAAGTAGAAGCCGAGGGAACACAAGGGCAGGATGGGTGCTTGAAGGATCATCCAAATGGGTGCAGAATTCATGGCCCAGCAACGAGTGGAAAATAGAGGGCTCAAGTAAGGATATTTATAAATGACTACATGTTATTAAAACATATTTTTATTTTTTTCATATTGAAAAAAATAATTAAATGAATGCTAAAAACTCAAATGTGAGTCCCCACACATTATAGACAGCAATTCAGTAGAACATCTGGGAACCTATATGCAGCAAGCATCTAATATTCACAGTGGTGAATGATTCCATGTGATGCTCCTCTGATTTAATTACCTTCAGAAGTCCAAGTTTGATTCCTTCCAAAATGTAGCATCTTTTGCAAGCCTAACAAGTTAAAAGTTTGAGCTGGAGAATAGAGCCATTACAAAATAAAAGTAATCAAACAACTCTTACAGATCTCCTAAAGCAATGATTCACACAGGATTTCACACAAAACTCCCATTAATGCTAATGAAATTGGGTAAGTTACAGGCTGAAACTCTCCCATACATTGATAGGTGAATAGTTCCCTGAGGTACTAACTTAGATGAGGGAACTTAATTTTCTCTCCACTAATCCTCTCTGGATGAAAAATAAGAAACAATGCTTCACAAGTTAGGTTTCTTTTTAAAGTAGATGGCACAAATTCAGAATCATTGGCGTGAATTTATCAAAAGCCACATTAGGACATCAACTAGCTCATTTTCAACCAATCAAACCATCTTCCATTCAGATGGATACCATTTGGTCTAAGTCTCAAGGAGTCAGTCTTGTTTGTGGCTCTGAAAATAACTCATTAAACCCATTCCATCTTGCTTCTTCAAGATTCTAGAAAAAGGAACTGTGCAATTATGTGAGGGAACTAGTTGAAAAGAAATAGAAATTCCTGATTGCCTTAGTATGAACTGACGAGTTCAGTTGCTGATTTAATTAGCTGCCTAGGGAAAGAAAGATCATGAAATGTTGAGTTAGAAACAATATAAGATCATTCAAAGACATACAAGTGATAGTACAGGTATAATTAAGCTTCTGGGGCAGAAGTGGTTGTGTGTGTGTGTGTGTGTGTGTGTGTGTGTGTGTGGTTCAGAGGTAGACACTTTTCACTAGCATGTGAGTGTTTTTGCTTAATAATAATCATTAGGATAATATCAATTTGGTTGTGTACAACTCTTGACCTATTCATCTCATTCATTACAACTTCCCAGGACATAGGCAGGGCTGTTGTTACTGTATTATTTTATAACAGACTGAGTAAGGCTCAATTTAGTAAATTACCTCATAGAAGAAAAGTGGTAGGTCCTCAAAAACACATATTGAGTCAAACAAATATAAATAAAATAAGTATGCTGATTTTGATGAGAGTTATGTCATAGAAAGTAAAGATTCTTAAAATCTCATTTAGTTTCCCCTTCTCTTTTCTACAACTAATGCAACTGAGCCTTAAAATGGAAATTTTCTAGACACCATTATCTAGGATCTTAATGTTGGAAGAAATTTTGGGGTACGTGTGTGGCTCAGTCAGCTGAGTGCCTGACTCTTGATTTCAGCTCAGTTCATGATCTCAGGGTTATGAGATCAAGCCCCACATGGGGCTCTGCACTCAGTTGAGGAGTCTGCTTGAGATTCTCTCTCTCCCTCACATGTGTGCTCACTCTCTCTCAAATAAATAAATCTTAAAAAAAGAAAGAAATCTAGTTTGTTGCCTTTTGATTAGTCATATCTAGAAAGTTTGTTGAAAAGAGATAAATCCCCACATACCAAAATATGTCTTTGATTTAATTATTTATGAGTACATAAATAGTTGTTACCATGTATTGCCTAGAGAAAAGTATCCGGTGCTTCTTATTTTGACTAAGACCCAAACTACATTGAATTTAAGCATCAGCAGACATATTTTGGTGAACCATATGGCTTTAAATAAATAAAATAAAATTTGCTGATTTATTAGACCTTAAGAATCAGTGACACTATACATGGTATTTTAAAAATGACTAGTCTAAAATCCATAGTTATGGCTGGATAATTTTTAGTAATTGATAAAACAAGTAAGGTGAAAATCAGTGAGCAAATATAAGACCTGAACAACACTATCAACTAATTTACCTTCATAGAGCAAAGGGAGAAACCCAACTGAATTCCTTTTTTTTTAATTGCACACACACTATTTACTAATATAGACCACAGAATCACAAAAAATTCTAGAATGAACATTGCACAATGTTCAGGCTACAATGGAAGAAAACTAGAAATCAATAGAAAATAATTGAAAAATACTCAAATACTTGGAAATTTAACAATACACTTCTGAATAAACTATATGTCAAAAAGAAAACAAAAATGGAATTAGGAAATATTCTGAATTAAATTAAAATGAATACATATCAACGTTTATGTGTTACAGCTTAAGAAGTGTTTAAAAAGCTATAGCATTAGATAAGTCTGGCTAAGCATTTATCAAACTAGTAATTCTTTCAAAGAATCAGCTCCTAGTTTTTTGGATGTATTCTACTGGGCTTTGTGTGTGTGTGTGTGTGTGTGTGTGTGTGTGTATTTGATTTGTATATCATTGATTTCTGCTCTAGTCTTTATTATTTCTCTTGTCCTCCTGGATTTAGGCTTTATTTGCTGTTCTTTTTCCAGTTTCTTCAGGTGTAAGGTTAGGTTGTATATTTGAGACTTTCTTTTTTTGCTTCTTGGGGAAGGCCTATATTGCTATGTATTTCATTCTTAAGACCATCTTTGCTGTATCCCAAAGGTTTTGAATTGTCTTGTTTTCATTGTCATTTGCTTCCATGTATTTTTAAATTCTTCTTTAATTTCCTGGTTGACCCATTCATTCTTTAGTAATTGTTCTTTAATCTCTATTTGTAATCCTTCCAAATTTTTTCTTGTGGTTGACCTCAAGTTTCATAGCATTGTGGTGTGAAATATGCATGGTATGATCTCAATCTTTTTGCACCAGTTGAGACCTGATTTGTGGCACAGTATGTGATCTGTTCTGGAGAATGTTCCATATGCACTCAAATAGGATATGTATTTTGCTGCTATAAGATGAAATGTTCTGAATATATCTTTTGACTCTATCTGGCACAGTGTGTCATTCAAAGCCCTAGTTTCCTTGTTGATCTGCTTAATCTGTCCATTGCTGTGAGTGGAGTGTTAAAGTCTCCTACTGTTATTGCATTATTATAATAAGTTTCTTTAAGTTTTTTACTAGTTGATTCATATATTTGACTGCCCCTAGGTTATAGGCATAAATATTTACAATTGTTAGATCTTCTTGTTGGATAGACCCCTTCATTATGGTACAGGATCTTTCTTCATCTCTTATTACAATCTTTGGTTTAAAATATAGTCAAGTTAGTCTAATCAAGTTTGTCTTGCAGTACCTGGATGGCTCAGTTGGTTAAACATCTGCCTTTGGCACAGCTCATGATCTCAGGGTCCTGGGATCTAGCTCATGTTGGGGTTGATGCTCAGTGGGGAGTCTTGGGGAGTCATCTTCTTCCTCTCCCTCTGTACTTACCCTCTGTTCATTTTTCTCTTGCTCTGCTCTTTCTCTCAAATAACTCTTTAAAAAATGAGGAAAATGAAAAATAAAATAAAATCTAGTCTGTCTCATATAAGGATGGCTACTCCAGCAACCCTACTATTCATCCATAGATGAATGGATAAAGAAGAGTGGTCTATGTGTACAATGGAATATTACTCACCCATCAAAAAGAATGAAATCTTTCCATTTGCAGTGATGTGTATAGAACCAGAGCAAAATAAGTCCATCAGAGAAAGACAAATACCATGTAATTTCATCATATGTGGAATTTAAGAAACAAAAGAGATTAACACAGAGGAAGGGAAAGAAAAATAAAATAAGACAAAAACAGAGAGAAAGGAAAACCATAAAAGATTCATTCCTAACTAGGAAATAGACTGAAGGCTGCTGGAGTAGGGGCATGCGGTAATTGAATGATGGGTGTTAAGAGGGCACTTGATGTAATGAGCACTGAGTGTCTTATGCAACTAATAAAACACTAGAGTCTACTCAGGAAACTAGTAATATACTCTATGTTAACTAAACTGAATTTAAATTAAAAAAAATTAAAAAACCATTTTCCCACAAATGGAAAAAAGGGGGCATATTAAATGTGAAAGAAAACGAAAAAAAAAAAAAGAAAATAGGTAGAAATAATCAGTGAAATTAAAAATGTAAAAGAAAATCAATAACACCAAAACCAGTCCTTTGAAAATATCAATAATAAAACTGATAAAACTCTGGCTAAAATGAGGCTGCTGTTGGCTCAGTTGGTTAAGCATCTGCCTTCTACTCATGTCATGAACTTGGGGTCCTGCAATTGAGCATCAGGCTACCTGCTTAGTGGGGAGTCTGCTGCTGTTTCTTCTTCCTCTGCCCCACCTCCCTTCTTGTGTGCATGCATACTTTCTTTTTCAAACAAACAAACAAACAAATAATAAATAAAATCTTAAAAAAAGAAAAACAAACTCTGGCCAAACTGATTAAGAAAAAAAAAGCAAAGACATAAATTATCAATATTAAGAACAGAAGAGGGAACATTACCTCAGGTACTACAGACATTCAAAGTATAAAGGAACATTATAAACAACATTATGACTATAAATTTGATAAATTACTTGAGAGAAACAGCTAAAAAAGGAGAATTTTATTATAAATAAGTTATAAATTAATAGTCCTCATTAAAAAAATAAATAGATTGACTTAGGAAAGGAAACAAAATGTACCACTGTGATAAATAATAACACCAATGTGTTTATTTAATTGTTTTGTTTTTATGCCTCAGCCTGACATTTTTTGGCAACATTAAAATCTATAGGGGTACTTAAGATTTAATCTCTTACTATCTGAGAAGGACACATTTATTTCCATACTCCTTCCTCCCCCATTCTTCTTCTTTAACAGATTTTGTCTTTAAGACAATGCACTTCCACTTTTGAACAGTTTCTAGTACAAGAGAAGCTCTTAGATATAAGAAATAGACCTAATAGTCATTTTCCTCACCTAGAATGTGGTGAGTTCATTGGGCTACCTTATTTAAGTTTTTTCTTAATTTGAACTTATGGAATTTTACTAAATTGTATCAAACTAGTATCTACATGGACTGACATTTTTTTAGAGATCTGAAATTATCACATTACATTTTGTACCTCATCACAGTTGTGTGCTTTGTGTGCTGGTAGTCAATCACTAATAAAAAGTAAAAATGCTTTCTAACATGAACATTAAGTATTCATTAAGTTATTAATTCTCCAATAGATCCAGGAGGAGAAAAAATAGATCAAGATAGTTTTTATTAGTCAGAGAGATAATAACATGATAGCTATAATTTATCGAACACTTGTATGTGCCAGTGTGCTCTGCAATTTTCATTCATTACTTAAATTAATCCTCATAACATCATTAAGACATGAGAATAATTCTTATTGTATCACAAGGATCTGATACTAAAGACTAAGAAATAATCTGCCAAATAAATTAGTGAAACTTAAGGGGGAAAAAAATCACCAGAGTTGAAAGTAGCTGTTGGGAAATTTATACATTCAAACCTGTATATAGGTGGGAGCTTAAATTAGTAAAACCATTTTTTATTAAGTGATTTCTAATATCTATCAAGAATCATAGAGGTGTTTTCATTTTGTTAGACTATCTGCAGGCCTAGGAACATACTCTAAAAGAATGACTCAGGCTATAGGAAAAAAAACAAAAACAAAAACAAAATCTAGAATTAATGGTATTAATTCAAGCAATAGCCACAATATTATATTATCTACTTAGCAATATTTAACAATATTTATTCAGAAATTTATAATATTTAATAATATGTAATATTTAATAATAATCAGGTAAAACATAGTCACCTGATTGTATGTTAAATGCAACATGGTATAAACATACATGTATATAAAATGAATGCATAACAGTTCTATGCATACATGTTCCTTGATTAAAACTATGTTGAGGGGCAGCCCAGGTGGCTCAGCGGTTTAGCATCACCTTCAGTCTAGGGCCTGATCCTGGCGACCCAGGATCGAGTCCCACGTCGTGCTCCCTGCATGGAGCCTGCTTCTCCCTCTGCCTGTGTCTCTGCCTCTCTCTCTTTCTCCCTCTTTCTGTGTCTCTCATGAATAAGTAAATAAAATCTTTAAAGTAATAAAAAACTATGTTCAAAGCATGATGCACAGACTAGCCTACAATTGGCTAAGAGTTTGATTTCTAGTATTTCCTACCACTTAAGTTATATTTCTGCAACAGTGAATTTCTTATAGTATCCCAAATGAAACTGTGGCATGTGCCTTGACTCATGGTATTTCTTTTTCCTAAAATGACCTTCCTATGCTTCCTGTCTTGAGTTAGCCCAATTTATCCCTTAAGATAAAACTGGGGAATACCCTTTCCTCAGGATCTTTTTCTGCCTCTTTTCATGAACACCTAAGGTTCCCCTAATCATTTTATCCCAGAGTCTTAGGCATTACTCTCTAAAATAGTCTCTTCATAGGCTTTGTAGGAGACTGCCATCTCCCTTGGGATCCCTTTTAAGCTCAAACACTATTGCATTTCTTCTTTATATTCCCAGGGTC
Source organism: Vulpes lagopus (assembly GCF_018345385.1). NCBI lineage: Eukaryota > Metazoa > Chordata > Mammalia > Carnivora > Canidae > Vulpes > Vulpes lagopus. The sequence continues at coordinate 116,834,621 of NC_054828.1, forward strand.
TAACAAGTTCTGAGTGTGCAGGAGCACCATAAGCCTCTCAAAAACAGCAATGTAGGATTTGAAATGAAAGTGGTGTTTCTATTAAGGTAGTATGATTATATTAAGAAAATATAGTTCTCTTTTTTTCTTTTTTTTAAAGATTCTATTTATTTATTCATGAGAGACACACAGAGAGAAGCCGGGACATAGGCAAAGGGAGAAGCAGGCTCCTCATAGGAAGCCCAATGGGGGACTTGATCCCAGACCCTGGAACCATGCCCTGAGCTGAAGGCAGAGCAGACGCTCAACTGATGGGTCACCCAGGTGTCCAGGTTCTCTCTCTCTCTTTTTTTTTCAATTTCTCATAATTTTATACTGTGGTTATACTGTTTTTATAATGTTCTAAATATATGCATTTAAATGAAGCAAATACATACTAATGTCTGTCTATATTTGTAGCAGTACCACCACCCTTCAACCAGAAAATTTTAGAAATACCTAGAGAAATAGTTATATTTCATGACAAACTTTAAATGTTTATTTGAAATCTGGGGTTAAAGTTGAAGAAAAGCCACATTAAAAAAGCAATGTTGCATGCCCATAGAAGTCAATTCTATATGTGGTTGAAAAGTGTAGTAAAGCATGAAAACTGCAAATAATTTAGTCAAAGTATTGTCACAAAACATTGTGTATATAGCTGACAATAAACTCACTTAGCTAATAAAGCAAGCAAGGTATCCTTAAAAAAATAAAACAAAAGAAGGAAATAATAAGGGATGACATTATGCAATTATATATAGATATTCATATTCATTCCAAATATTTAGCATAATCATGCAATTTGTGTGCATCCTGTCCCCACCATAGATATACAACACTACTTGGAATCCCTGCAGTTGTGATTTCTGGGAAGTGAGGGAATAATAACAGTTAGGAAATTATTTTAAATTTCCTGCAGACACTTATTAAAACAAGCTTCTTAGGTTTGCTGCCCATCAACAGAGCCAGATGAATAGATGTTTTTTATCTTGAGTGGAGATCTGATTTAGGGAATGTATACCGACTAATTGATTGTTGGGCATTAAAACCAGAACAAAACATCAAAACCCGTGCAGGAATATTGAGCTTCTCTGGGGTGGTATTTCTCTTTCAAAATACCAACAATAGGATACCATCTGACACATTAAAAGTTCTGGAGGCCAAAAAGTTTATTTAAGGAACACTATTATGACACCCTAAATAAAGGAATCTCTAAGAAGAGAGCACTGAAAAAACAAGCCAATATATAGATAGAGAGAGAACAAAGGGAAATAACTAAGTTAAAGCACAGACAGGATAACTAAGCCTAGAACAGAACATCTTTGATCCTAAACACATATCCAGAAACCATCAAAGGCAAATGTTACAGGTAAAAGCAATAAAAAGGACTACCTCAAGAGGGAAGAAAAAGGCACATATTTAGATGCACTGTTAGAAGAGAAACGAAACCAGGCAAGCAGTGAAAGATCTGAAAATTGAAAGGGAAAATCAAATCAGTGGCTTTTCTGCCTCATCCATCTGCCGGCGCCGAGACAGCACACTTTGGAGTCCAATAGAGTGAAAACAAGATCGGGCAACTTCAGCAGAAACACATCCTCTCCATTTTTAAAATAATGAAAACAGTAACAGAGGCATGACCAGGAACCAAATGGAAGAAACGCCCGGGAAATTGCACAGGGGACAGTCAGAGAGGCAGTGAAAGGGAGTTTATTCATTGGAAGGAAAATTCAGCATGGCTGGACCAGGCCACATGGATCAATGGCCTGGAAGAAATGGGTTGAGAAAAATGTGAATTGGCTAATGATCACATTTGGTCAAGCAAGAAAAAGGGTTCTGGGGTTGCTTGGGAAGAAGTAGATCGAGTTTTTGAAGTGATGTAATGAGACTGTTTAAATTCTCAATCATGTCACTCAGAGCCCTCACCATCTACTCACAGGATTCCCCTTACAGCACCTCCTCTCTGACTCCTTGGCATGGCCTTCTGTCATTGTCACAGCTGCCTCTGAGAATAAATCCAGACCCTCTACTGTAGTTTAAAAGGACCTATGTCATCTGGACCATGCCTTCGTGCCAGCCTCTGTCCTGTCATTCTACCTGGTGTTGACTACACTCCAGCCAATCTAGTTCCACCAAAACTTGAAGTTCATCCATCAAATCCATGTTTCTATACATATTAGTCCCACTGAAAAAAGCTGTCTCCAGTTCTGCTCATATGGATATCACGATACCAGAGACGTTCCCCTAACTATACTGCCTTCCCTTCATTATCACATCACACTTTTAATCTCTTTATAAAATGTATTGATGGGATCCCTGGGTGGCGCAGTGGTTTAGTGCCTGCCTTTGGCCCAGGGCGCGATCCTGGAGACCCGGGATCGAATCCCACATCAGGCTCCCGGTGCATGGAGCCTGCTTCTCCCTCTGCCTGTGTCTCTGCCTCTCTCTCTCTGTGTGTGTGACTATCATAAATAAATACAAATTGAAAAAAAATTTATAAAATGTATTGATGTTTGAAATAAGAAATGCATAATTACTTGGTTACTTGAATTTTTTTTTCTTTTTTTAATGAACTCCCACAAGAATATAAACTCCAAGAAAGTAGAAAATCTGGTTTGTTCACTGCTCAATCCTAAGCAAGTAGAACAGTGACTACTATAGAGTAGGCATTCAATCGGTGATTCCTTAATTAAGGAGTTGATTGGCAGAACAGGGGTCACTCCAACCTTGAAGCAAGGATGAGGAAGAATAGATACAGAGTGAGGCTCACGTTGTTTCAAGAAAGGTGCTAAATATGTCATATATGTTATTTCATTGGCTCTTCCATAAAATCTAAGCTATAGTTATTATTTTACAGAAAACAGTTGAGGCTAAAAACAATGAAATAATCAATCGTGTAACTATTAAGAGAAAGAGCTTGGTTTCAAAGTGGATTCTGAATTCCATGTTCTACCCATTTCAACCACAATGACCCTTCTTTCTTCTGATCATGTCCTTTCCTCATTAGCTTACTTTGCAACATCTTCCACGAAGCAGACTATAATAAACATCTGTCTGATGTTTATAATAAACATCCACTGAGGGACATCCTGTTCTAATCAATTAGACTCTTCGAAAAAAAAATGCATTGACTCCAGATACTGGCTATCACTTTTATGTATCTATTCTATTCCTCTGACTAAGCAACAAAGGCTTTCAGGGCAATATTGTTGGCTATTTCTTCTTTGCCTGCCCTGTGTTACCTCTGGCTCTATTCTACCCCCTGCCCTTCCATGACCCCATTACCCCTATACCCTGCCCCCAAGCCCTTGCCTTCTCTTATCCCCTGCCCTCCTATGCCTCCTTGTGTCCTTTATCCCCTCCTCTGACTAGGAGCATAATTCTCTATACCTCAAGAAAGATAAGCTCAATAATAAGTCTACATTAAAACAGAAGAAATTACAGTAAATAAACTTCCTTATTCCAGATTCATGTTCATCATTTGTATGATAATGGCTGGAAAAATGAATAGGGCTACAAAAGTATTGAGAGTAAGTGACATCCTCAATTGCTTCATTTGTCCTCACTTGGTGACACAGTCTTCTTCATGGTTCTAAGGTCATCTCCCATTGAGAAACAATTTGCCTTGTAGTTACAAGCATGTGTCTCAGAGAAACACAGACCAGAGTTCACATTCTGACTCTTCCTAATTTATCTCTCTGTTTTACCTGTTTACTTGTCCAGTGTTAATATGCATAATACTGATAATTTATAAATATGATGGACACCACTAGTTCTCACTGATAACTGGATCTCTGTTCCTTGTCAAACTAGAAAGGACTGAGATTGTAAAGCAAACCAAAAGTTTATTTGGGGTATTGAAGAATTAGAATCCAGAAGACAAAGACACAGGAGGAAACTGAAATGTGTTCCAAGGCAGAAAAAAGAAAAAGGTTGATAAAGGCAAAAGCTGCAGGCTTATGTAAGTTGTTTTGAAAGAATTATGATTGGCATAGGCAAAAATAATTAACAGTTTGGATAGGATAAGTCACTATGCCAACTGGTAGGTTGGAGTTCAGTGAAATAAGCCTCAGTCTGAGAATTGCATCGGGATGTGGCAGTTTATGGTTGGCATAGTCTAAATGTTCATGTTTTACCAGGTGTGGACATGCATGAGACTAAGCCCCCTGTTGGCCTCCTAGCTCTATTTTAGAGTCCCTTGACATTCTTCAGTTCCTAACTTCATTTCAGGTGTTTCTGTTCACACCATCTTATGCACTTTTAGGGAGTCTGAGGTTCCTATCCCTTGCAGTTGGGTGGGGCCCTGTGAGAACCAATGAAACATAAGCAAAAACAATATATGTTATTGGCTGATGCCATGAAGAGCTCCATGAGGGTCTCTAATCTCTTCTTCCTCTGCCACAACAATGGCAGATAAAGCTTGGTGCTCACATGGCAGAACCAAAAGACAGAAGCTGCATGGGTTACTGAGTTTGGGTATAGTGATGAAGTGGCTTGCAGTATTCTTCAGATTTTCAGTATACTTCATATAAATAGGTTTGGTAGCAGGTAGTGGTGAAATACTTGTGTTAAGTCAATTAAATCAGTTCTGTTGTTGTTGTTATCACAGTATATTCTGATACACATGTACAAGAAAGTTAACTCATCAGGTCTGAATTCCTTAAACCATGCACATTCCCAGAAGAATAGCCTTGAGTGGCCCTTGGAGGGCTACTGGGAATTGAATGCTTGTAATGTCCCACTGATAAGAGTGTGTTGCATGCTTGGAGTTTTGAAGGAAACAATATGCAGTTTGTTTAGATAGTTTATGCAAACAATGTGATTTATGGTGGATACCTGCTCAGTTTTTGGAATTCTGCAGTTTTGGTAACTGCAGTCAGTCATGAAGGTATTCTATACTTTATGTGTGATTCTCATTAAAAACTCTTAGGTTCAAGCAAACTTTCCTGGTAGACAGCACTTCATACATGTAGCAACAGCTTATAGCAGAAAGTATTAAGTGTTTCCTGGTTGATTCCATTCCATTCAAGAGAAAACTCTTAAAGTTTGCCCCTAGTTTCCTCCAGACTTTGCCTGATGTACCTATTTTGTTGATTCTGATTTGTATCTTTTCACAGTAATAAACCATAACCATGAGTATAATGAGTTATGGGTTCCATTAGTCCTTTTAGTGAACACTAGACCTGGGAATGATCTTGAGAACAACCAAGAAACTCCCCTAATACAGAAAATTAGTACTGGAGGTGAGATGTTCTCATAACAAAAACCTCAAATGTGGCATTGCTGTTATAGGTATCTGGAAATATGGTGATTTATAATAAGTGATAGAACATTTGTCATATATGACAGAGTGGTAAAATTGTTGCCTGGTGTAATTTTGAAAGTTAAATAATGTAGACAATGAACTTGTCTTCTTAACCTGAATGTCTAGAGCAAAAAGCTGGGAAAGAGTATTTTAATAGTGTATTTTGGATGAAGTTGGCCACATTATATAGGACATTTCAGGAAACTGATCAGTTCAGGAAAGAATTGGCTATATAGAATGGTGGAATTAGAAACATTCTGGATTTTCCAATATTGGTGAGATGACTGCTTTTGATTTCAAACTATAAGTGATGAACATTACAGTGGCTTTGAAAATTAAAAAAAAAAAAACCTATAAAACTCAGCTATGCAACAATAATAAAAGTCTCCCCACATTTTGGTAAAGTTTCTCAAAAGACTGAAGTGCTTTGAAACAAATCAGATTAGGGTTCAATGCCCAATAAATTAACATCAATTTTTAAAATAGCTAGAGATAAATATCAGATTTATGATGTAGATTTTTTATCTACCATTCAAAACAGACTCAATAAGTTGATAGAGAAAAGTAAGGGAACAAAAAAAATCAATAAAATTAGAGAAAAAACCTGGAATTGAATATCTGTAAAGGATATTTTTAAAGCAACTGTGGTTTTGGTTACTGGTACAAGGATCTGAATGGATCTCAATATACAAAAGCCCTGCTCTGTGTGTGTGTGTGTGTGTGTGTGTGTGTGCATGTGTGCAAGTATGAGTGTATCTGTGTGCTTATACAGTATCGTGTTGCTAGAGAAACTGGTAGCCTTGATGGAGAAAGCCTATGATTCTGAGACTTAAAAATGACCTTTGCATTTATCAAAAACAATGATTATGTTCAGCAACTCCTGGAATCACATCTAACAATTCCTGGAACAATCCATTTAACTCAGGAGTATAAAGACAATAGAAATAAATGAAACATTACAGATTGATATCAGAGCAGGGTTTGAATCCAAGTTCCATTATGGACTAGCCATGGAACACTGGGCAATTTAAACAGGAATAATTATAATGCCATTTCAAAAGGCTATTGTGAGGATTAAATGCATGCAATTGCTTGGTATAATTTCTATCACATAGAAAGCATCCAATAATGTTAACATTCATTGACAAAATGATCCTTGGGCCCCCATGCTTCCACAGGCAGGTAGTGTATTGAGAAACTGTTATAGTCTCTATGAAAATCTTATTCCTCCAGGTCCACTTCAGATATAGATGTGAGATAAGGCAAAAATGCTTTTAGAAAATGGAACTAGGAGGCTGCTAAGGACACTGGAAAGGGAACTTCTGGGAGAGCAGGATAAGAATATCATCAAGGAATATTCTCTACCTTCAAGATAGGTTCACACAACGTTTGCCCATTGGGATTTCAGAATTTATAAGGACTGATGACTCATGTGTCTTTCATCTTTCCTTTCAGAATGAGAATATTTATTACAATTATCTTAGCCATATTCTACTGTTATATACTAAATGTGCGTGGGAAGGATTGTAGGGTAGCATTGATAGGTTTCCTGTCTAAGAGGAACCATATAGAGATCTGATGGAGAGAACATTATTGCACAACACTTAGAGTTTAGAGCTATTTTTGGACAAAATTAGTAGTCTTGGTAGCCCAAGAGTCTTCCTTGGCAAGGGGGTATATATTTTGGAGGGAAATTAAACTTAACATATTAGAACTGGAAGAGCAAATCATAGTAAAATTTACCATTACTCATCAGTATCAAGTTCTCTTTTCCTGCCTTGACTTACAGGAACTGCACTTCTTAACCTCCTTTCAGTGAGGTAAGGCCACATGACTGGTTCTGGCTAATAAAATGAATCACTTTCAAGCAGAGGCAGTGAAGATCCCCCAAGGATTTTTTTTTTATCTCATTATCCTACAACTGCAGCTATTATGTAGGAGTCCTTTTGTTGTGATGGATGGCCAAGACCCAGGAGGGCATAGGCTAGATAGATGAGAAATGCCACTGAGTTTCCTAAACCCACGGTGAACTTTTTATAAATAAAAAAAATTAGTCTTGTTTTGTGAAGCCCAAATGATTTGTGGTTATATGTTAAAGCAGCATATCCTAGCTCATGCTAACTAAAATAAGAACACTGCTGAAAATCTGTGACTTGAAGTTGTTTTCAATATTTCTAACTATGAATTTATATTTTTTCTTTAGTGAAGATATATGTCGTTTATTGTCAATTTGTCCTCCAAAGGCCAGTGTAGCTGCAGCATATTAAACATTAAAAGAGTGGTACAAGAGAGGTTCTAATTTAGGAAGTTTAGATTATAGAGCATTTTTTTTCAGTTATAGCAACATGGATTTTTTAAAGCAATATAAAGACATTGAAAAATATTAAGCAGAAGAGTGACATGATGTACATTTTATAAATATTCTGGGCCATATAAAGTTTAAAAACAGAAACAGAGGTAACAGTTTTATTTGATATTGTAGTTCTTCTAGAAAAAAAAGATGATTTAAACTGGAGTGGTCACAGTACAGTTTATGAGGTAAGACTGGACTGGACTCCACATGTATTTTGTAGATAGAAGTAATAGGACTTGCTCATTAGTGTAAAAGAAATGCACTAAAAACATATTTCTCTTGAAGGGAATATAATTTTTAGAGGAGTCAAGAGACTATACAAACTCTTCTGTATTTGCAAAGCTAGAAATTTGCTAAGATCTTGGGATTTATCCCTTGTAAATGTCAAGGGTCTTATGATATCTGCTTATTGTAGAAACTTGAAAAATACAGATGTACCCAAATGTCATTGAGAAGTGGGTATAAATTACGTCTATGTCACAATTCCATTTTTTTCTAAGCACTTCCAATTTCATCTTCTACTACATTTTCTTCCCCAGCACAGACAGAAACATAGACCTCCAAGTAGCCCCTGACCCAGGGCCCATTATCTCTGGGAACATCCAAATGGGTGCTTCCCACATCTCTTCAAAGATTCCTGTAGCTCTTCATCCTCTCTTATTTTGCCCCCACCTGTGAAATTATAGCCCCCACTGCCAACACACACATATACAAAATCTTCAGTCTCATGGCTGATGCTTCTCTAAATTTTGTCAAATAAGCACTAACATCCACAACAAGAGTTTTTTAAATGATAATTTAAATTTTCCATAGGATAAACATGTTTTTTGACTTTCTGCCACTTACATCTCATCTAAACTCTCAAGAGAGCAATCCATTTATAACTGGACCCTTACTACCCCATTTATGTTGTTACATCTAAACCCTATGGATTATATTTTTCCTTTATTTCTGTTCTTACTGCAATAATCAAGCCCACCATCATCTCTTTCTGAGACTACTCAAGCAGCCTCCTAACAGACATTTCTCCATTCAGTTTTGTTTACAACCAGTCAGCACTCCAGAATAAACCCACTGAAATGCTGACCTCTATCCCACAACTAGCTCCATTAAAATCTTCCTACACTGTGGATAGATCCTACGTTTCTCTATATGCTTCTAGGAACATTTAGGACTTGCCACTGCATACTTCTAAAGACTCACCTTTTTATTCTTTTCCCCTAAAACATACACCTGACAGTCTAATCTGAATACTATTCAGTTCCTTGAATGTGGCAGAGGTCTCTCATTTCAGGGCCTTCATATGTCCTGATCTTTCTTGTCTGCACATATTATAGCTCACATTTCTTTAGTATCTGAATCGTAATAGTTCTTCCTATATAAGTCTTTTGACTTTTTCCTAAGCTAGATCCTATGTTCCTAATATGTAGTTTCCAAATACCTTGCATTGCCCCATTGTACTATTTATCACATTTGCATTGTTATTGCTCTTTTTATCACCTGTAGACAATATTTGACTCCATGAAAACAGGGCATCTCCATTGCCTAGCACATAGTAGGCACTTAAGACAATTGCTTACTGAAATTAAATCATATTGCTAGATTCTTGTGCACTGACTCCTCACTTGCCAATTGTAAACAAGCCAGTAAGTTACTAAATATGTATGTTTTATGGAGAAGGCAAAATTATCTACCTTAGATACTAGTGGAGTATGTGTCCCCTCACCAAATTTCTCTGCTACACTGGGGAGCACATTGAAAACAACAACAACAACAACTATAAAAAGGGGTTAGAGGGGCGCCTGCATGGCTCAGTCAGTTAAGTGTCTGACTTGGCTCTGGTAGTGATCTCAGGGTTCTGGGATGGAGCTCTGCATCTGGCTCCCTGCTCAGCAGGGAGTCTGATTATCCCTCTGCCCCTCCTCCCATTCCTTCATTCTCCCTCTCTCAAATGAATAAAATCTTTAAAAAATAAGAAATAAAAAAGAAGAAAGAGCCCTAATATCTAATTAATTTGTTTGCTTGTAGTCCCCTGTACATATCTGGTAAATAGATTGAAAGCATAATTAGTTGGAGAGATCAATAGATGATACAGATCTAATTGACTAGATAAATGATAGTTATATTTGAAAGCATGACTGCATGTACAGTTTTTTTTTTATTTTTGTTTTTTGAACTTATTTTGTATTTTTTTGTTTTTCTTAACATCCGGTGAGCCTTTGCCATTTAATTAAAAATTGTTCTTAATGCCCAGATGATATTCAAATATATATGATGCACATTATTTATTTAGACTTTACATTCAGTAACATATATTATTTTCATTTTTCTCATATAAATAATCCCCTAGCAAATATTTCTGTCAAAATCTTTCCCTGAATCTGGATTTAATATTAATCTTTCACACTTTTATGCTTCTTTGCTCTGGTGCTTCATCTTTCTATGGGAACTTAGAAATCTTTTGGTGGATCTACACTGAGACCAGTTGTCAGAAGCCAATGCTCCCCTTAGCCAATTCGTCTCAGCAATGTCCTCCAGGGTGGTGTAGTAGCATCCGAGCTATTGAGTAAGACATCAATTAAGTGGAATTGTGTGAACTTGAAAATTCACTTAGATACCTTGAATCTTGGTTTCCTCATTTGTACGATGATAATCATCCTACTGTCTATCATACTCCTGCATAGCTATTATGTTTTAATTATTTGCCTCTATGTTTTATTGACCATTAAGGGAAGAAATACAAGTAAATTCACTTTAAATAATAATATTGCATGTATAAAAGTTATTGACAAGTTTTATTTTATTTTAAATGATTTTCATGCCCTTTGTATCAGTTGGGTTAAGTTCAGATGCTTGATTCATATACTGTGTGTTTGGATTGCATCCAAGGTCTGAGGCTTGGCATATAGGGGTCTTCTTAGCTTTACTCCAAGTTACAACTACAAACTCCTTTCGTGTTTATTTTTCTGCACCAGATGTACTTTCCTTCCCATGTTATATAAAACCTCAAGGTCCTTACAGCACATGGTGTCTTTCTACAAGCTTGTTCTACTTGGAATGTCATCTACTATTCCTTCTCCCCAGCTGGCAGATTGACACAAATCAAAGATTGAAAGGGATTGGCAAGTCATTTTCAAACAAGTTTATAAAGATACTGTGTGTACTGAGTGTACCATATATGTGACTTTTTGGAGTATATGTGTGTGTGAGTAAGCATGCATGCAAGTGTCTGTGTGTGTGCATGGATGCTTCATAACTGTGTGACAGAACATATATTTAGGATTAAAATAAAATGTGCTCTTTGCCCAGAGTTTCTAGTGTCAAACCTTTCAGCAGGTGAATTTCTAGTTAATGCAAAAATAAGGATGGGCCTGTGGTTCTCCTTAGGCTTTTACTCAGAAGGCAAATGGGTGATGGGTTACCTGAAGGCTACCTCACCTGCCCTGCCTATTGCTATGTAAAGCTGTCAGCTTCTATCAGGAGATGACCTCACACAGGAAGGTGCGGATGCTTCACTGTATTAGTTATAACAGTACATTGGAGAGGGAGAACAGACATGCATTATTGTAAGGAAAATTAACAACCAGGCGTCTAGAAGAGAAAGAATTGAAAATGACAGGCCAGTTTTAAGAGGCCTTTTGTTTGGGCTTACATTTTTCACCTAGAAATGGACACAATTACTGAAAATTAGAAATGAAGCTGGGCTTTATACAATGAAATGAGATAATTTCACAGCCAAAACAAGTGGGCTTACGTTGAAAGGAAAGCCATTAAAATATACCTAAGCAGTAAGTTAATGGGGGAGAAATTCAATTTGAAAATGAGAGAACATTTTCAGATAGAAAGGGCAGGCAGTGGAACAGTGTGCTTAATGAGGTACAGTAGATATATTCAAGTTTAATCTAGATAATTTTAGATAATTACAGAAAAAGCTTAGACCAGGATTTTTTTCTTACTTTTCACCCCACTGTTTGATGCCAAGTATTGGACTGGACTAGGGGAAAAAATACACTATCATCCTATTATCATTGTCCTGTATAAGTTCTATTTTCAAAAACTAAAAGTTCAAGGAATTTTTCTCCAGGTGATCAGATGTCAGCCCCATGAAAGAACTTTAATGCTCAGACAGGACCTTCTGTATTTTCATTGCTTCTGATCCTATACTTCTGTCCAGAGAGCAAGCTCCCCTTGGTGGTACTCCTTCTCTCTTCACATCACAGATTATAAGTCTAGACTAGGAAGTAATGTGCTGATGAGTAGACACTCTCTGATAGTCAAAGGCCACCTCTAGGGTGTTGATGGGATTTCCCAAGACTAAAAACCTCTCAAAGTTATGTTCTTTCTTTGTGGTGGTATTTGCCCTCATGTGATATCCTTTTAATAATTTTCTTCAAATCTTTACTCAGGAGGCATCTGCATGGTTCAGTCGATTAAGTATCTGCCTTTGGCTCAGGTCATGATGCCAGGATGCTTCTCCCTCTCCTTCTGCCTGCCACTCCCCCTGCTTCTATGTACTCAAATATCTCTGTCAAATAAACAAATAGAATCTTTAAAAAACACAGACAAATCTTTATTCAGGTTTTACATTTTGCTGCAGGTATTTGGTGAATGTTCATTAGCTCTTTGACAAGGTTGTAAGAGTATTTTTCTCCTCAGTACTAGGGCTGTATTGATTTATCATAATGAGGGGATATACCATGACATAGCTATGGGGCCAAAACCAGAAATGAGTACTTTACAGAAGGGAAGCAAGTCTCAACTTCCCTGTCTGCTAAGGCTTCAAACCTGTTGGCACATACTTTATGTCATCAGGCAGACATCTGGTGGGCATCTCAGGTTCATGACTTCTACTTATTTTTGCTCAGCACTGCTCATATTTCTGATGAAGGACTGTATGAACTAGGCTACTTGGGTTCTGCTAAGAAGCGCCTTATCAGCCTGTATGCTAGAGTATTCTACTCCATAGGGAACATTTAGTGAAATTGTTACGGATGCAGATTTAGGAGTGATATAAACCTGGCTTCAAATTCCTATTTAGCCATTTATTTCCTGAGTGTTCAGGTACTAGTTGCCTTATTTCTCCGTAGCACTTCATTTTCTTATCTTTTAAAACAAATGTAATAATGTAAACCAATTCTCAGGCTGTTAGGAAGAATAAACGCAAGAGTGTATGAACTGCTTTTAGGTATAGAGCATCACCCAGTTTAATTTTAACTGATAACTAGTAGATGACTTTGTGTCTCTGAGACTAAAGTGATACTACTACTATTATTATCATCTCAGATCAGAAATATTTAGGGAACCTAGTATTGTACATTCAAGTTTAGTCCAGCTCCAAAAATACATCTGGGGTATATATCAACATACCTAAGGTGATAACTCAATAGCTCATTGCTATTATCTCAGCATAAATATTACCTTTCTTGAGATATAGAATCAATTTCTGAGTGTGGCCACTGAAATGACAAGCCCCATATCTGGCATTTAAGTTAAGGCTCACATTCTAGAAAAATTCAGAAACAAAAACCAACTGGAAGTGACTCTCAAGGCACTAAACTAAGCCATAAATCCATTGAAGACCACCATGTACACCATGTGAATATGTTAATAATTTCTTAGGTGAAAACAACCATGCCATCTTTCTTTGTTATAACATAAAGGGGTAATTGGCAATACCAAACCAATTCTCATATATGTTAATAATTAAAACTAATTATAAATTATTACCAATTATAATTACTAATTATTATTACTGTTCCAACAGTGTGATAAGTTATTCTAGTTCTTCGCCATTAGAGATATATGTCTATAATAGTTTTTCCTTCAATTCCTCTTATTTTTGGAAAGTCAATATAAATGCTGCTGGGATCTCAGAAATTACTATCTGCTGGTCAAAATGCAGAAAATTGCTACTAAGTTTAGCTTATATAAATTCTATACCACACCTTTTATCCAAAAAAAAAAAAAAAATCTACATTCTCAGTGTTGTTGTTCCCTTGATGCTTACTTGTTTGTAAATGGAGATTTACCCAATAATGGGCAAGATAATGTAGGTTAAAGTTCTTTTTGCCTACTGATACTCCATTGGGAAACTTCAGGAGCAGCAGCGATCTGCAACTAGCTTTTACAGGTAAAAAGTATGACTTTATCTCTTAACAGATCAAGAAAATTCAGAAGAGAATCAGGCAAGAAGACAATGCTCTGGATCAAATGAACAGAACAGTAGGATCAGATGACAATAGATCTTCTTATTACATTTGGATTTTCTGGTCTTACATTTTGGCGAATGAAGACCCAAGTGAATTTTCTTTGATACAGAAATCTTGAGGACACAGTGGAGCTTAATGTGAAAATGCTTTCTATTGGTCAAATGCCTTTCTTTGAAAAACATGGTGGAAAATATGGCTAAGTATGCTTACAAGTTCTAGAAGTGGAACAGCCCCACTCTACCCCACTCCCATCCTGGTATTTCCATCAATATAAAGGAATCCCCACCAGCATAATACTCAGGGCGATTCTTTGGCCCTTCCATAAATTATCCCTCATGAGGAGAAACAGATTTATATTACTATCAAATTTGAAAGAGGGAATACAATGGGGTGCCTACGTGGTTCAGTAGGTGAAGCATCCAACTCTTGGATTCAGCTCAGGTCATGATCTTGGAGTCATGGAATTGAGCCCTTATCAGGTTCTGCCTTCAGCAGAGAGTCTGCTTGGGATTCTCTCCCTCACTCTCCCTCTGCTTCTCCCTCTACTCATGCTTGCATGCTCTCTCTCTCTCTCTGTAAAATAATAATAATAAAAAAGAAAGAATACAGTGTGTACGGACCACCTCTTTTCTCTCTCCTATCTGTGGGAAGTTGGCAATTGCTCTACTTTGTCTTGAGGTTTACAGTCATGGATCCTGCTTCCTTCAGTGGTAAGTTCTATGAGTTTATTGTATTCTCAGATCCCCACATCAGATTTGAAAGCTTTGTGTGTGGAGAAATCCTAAGAAATCAAGGCACATGGTATCTTGTCTCCAGGATTTCCTTTAAGACTCATTAATACCCAGTTTCAAATATGCTTGGTAGCCTCTGTTTTGTTTCTCAGTCAGATCTTTAGGTTACTAAGAGATTTTTTTTAAAGCTTTGAGATTGTAACTACTATCTTTAACTAGAACTGAGACAAAACCAATTAAAAATATCAACATACTCTTAAAATTAAACTCTTTATTAGTTGATAACTATGCTTGTGGAAATTCAAATGGTAGTCCTATGTACTAAAATATGATAAACTTAATTAATGAGCAGACAAATAGAAATGGAGGCTCCAGCCAGGTTCAAATGTATAACCTTCCTGGGATAGAAGTAGAAAAGAGCTAATCAGAGATACTTGAACTACCTCTTCAATTATTATTATTCAAGAAAGCTTATACTTTAGGTGACCTAATCTTGAGAATTAGCAGGTTATAGAAAAAGTGTTGGGTGTAGGAAACTGGTAGAGAAACTGAAGAATTCACTTTATGTGAATAGGAAATGGTGTTTTAAGAAAAATCTCTTTGAAAATGACTGAGTAGAATCTAGGAGAACAAGCTAAAAGAGAAAAGATATATACTTCAAAGAATTCAAGGTTTCAGAGACTGTGATTCAAATGAAAGGAAAGAAATATACTTGGGATATGATATACCAAGATTTAACTACTTTTAAGGTTTTGGCTAGACAAAGGGGAAATACATTGATTGATAACCAGGCTAGAAAACATGACCATGGATTGGGAAACCTAATGGAATATAGTGAAGATAAGAGCTCAGACAGCCATAATCCCCCTGGAATGGAGCTAGGACTCAAAAACTATGGACAAATGGCATTTCAATGCCATCTAAAAGCTAGTGGGAAACTGTCTTATTTGAAGATTGTGATGATCATAACAATAGCTTATAAACTATTTCCACAAATGTAATAGGGTGTAACTATCAGTACTGGTATAAAATGCTCAAATTATGGTTGATTGAGTTTTAAGGTAAATTGATTATTATAAGTAGAAACACAAATGTTAACTATTCTTTCAAGGAATATGTTGTGGAAATTATGTAAAATAAACAATCTAAGGCAAGATAAATGAACAATATAAATGAGGGGAAGACAGGCAGATCTCAAAGGTAGAATCCAGACCTGGACTAGATTTGTGGTTGAAAGAGGAATTACTTAGATATGAACAGCCTACTCAGAAGAATGAAAGCAGATATGTTTTAAGAGAATTGGAAATGAAAAGAAACACATTTATTTTCTTTAAAAAAATTTAGGGGTGCGTGGGTGGCTCAGTGGTTGAGTATCTGCCTTTTGGTCAGGACATGCTCCCAGGGTCTGGGAATAGAGTCCTGCATTGGGCTTCCTGCAAGGAGTCTGGTTCTCTCTCTGCCTGTGTCTATGCCTCTCTCTGTGTGTCTCTCATGAATAAATAAATAAAACCTTTAAATAAAATATTACAATTTATTGATTTGAGAGCAAGAGACGTGGAGATCATGACCTGAGCCAAAGGAAGGCAGATGCTTAACCATCTGAGCCACCCAGGTACCTCATACACATTTCTTACTATCGAGGATCCCAGTGGGGCCTGGGCATACATTATTTTTTTAAAAAATGGAAAAGACCATTCCACAGAGAAAATTAAGTGCAACTGTCTTCCCTCAAATCTAAACAATTAACACATTTATACATCCAAGGAATATTGTGAGGGCAACATGCAAGTTGGAAAAACAGAATTAGGTTGATAGATGTTTAGGGATATCAGGAAATCGAAAACACCCATATATGACTTAGATGTTTAGGGATATCGGGAAATTGGAGACACCCATATATGACTGAATAAGGTCAAGCACTATTTGGAGAGCAAATAACTGGAGTTGCCCATATTATAAATCACTGTATTTTGCCAGTAGGATTGCTTATCATCAGTATAAACACTCCCACTGTCAGGATAAAACAGCATTGGTAGAAATGTTTTAGACTCAAATATCTGATACTCAGAGTATCAAAAGATAACTTGAAATTAGGAAAAAAAAAAAAAACAAACCCAGTCACTCCCAATAATAGTAGGATCAATGATAGGGAGGCTCATTACTCTCCATTCTGATACTTGGCTAGGGCCAGAGTATGGGCAACTGAAGGAATCCTCAGAAATCAACTTTTGATATTGTGTATTCATTTAGCAGGATTACATCTTCCCTCCTGGAGAAGGAGAACTTGAGAAAATGTCCTTCTTTTTCTTTTTTTCCTCCTCATCTCCCTGGTCTTCCTTCTTTACATCTCTTTTTAAGGGAACACATAATTGTGTCACTTCTTGCTTTCAAGAAGAAATATAATGTAAGAAATGGGAACAGGGAATTTCGTTTAATTTTAATATTTTCTTTTTTAGATTGACTAGAAAATCACATATTTTAATTTATTTTGGGGGCTTTGTATATTATTTTATTCTGAAAAATATAACAGTGGAAAGTGATTTGTATTCAAATTGAGCCTTAACTTTATTGGAATTTACATCAACCATGATGTTGTCATTTGGTCCTATTGTGGAATCAATGATAGACTGCTTTGGACAAATTAGCTTGAAATACTTTGGGATGGAAAATTAGAAAATTCTGACATGAGATGCAGTATGGATCTAGAACAGATTTGGTAAATGTGCTTTTGTTATCTATTTTAGACTTTTGGGTTGCAAAATCTCTGTTATCTACTAAGTATTTCCAGGAAGATAATTAAGGAGAATAGTTGGTTCTATTGGAAAAGTGGCCTTGATGAGTAGAGCAGTAATGTTGATCCTCTCCATGGTGGAAGAATAACCATATTTTTGGTTGACCGTAAGCTTAGCAGCTAGGCCCAGAGACAGAAAGACATAGAATATTTGAAGGATACTTCCTCTCAAGCTGATATTTCTTACATATGGTTAAAAACCTGTTATTGTAGCAATTCTCGGCTTTACTATCTCCAAACACAGATGGAATAAATCATTATATTGGTGAGTTTTAGAGAGGAACTAGATTCAGGTAGCCAGCCCCTTTTATCCTCTTACTGAGGGACATGCTGACTAGAGAATATACTTGCATCTCATTGCTTTTGGTTGTGCATACAGCACAGAGAAAGTGGAGTCTTTTTCATGAAGATAGGAGTGGGGATGCAGTTCTTGGGAAAACATTCAATTTAGGGAATTGTCAATAGCAAGACGTTATAGAAAGTCACGTTCTTCTTGAAGAGCATCTCTGCTCATGTTGGAACTTCATGAGGAACTATGCCTAATTAACAAAATGATGATGTAATGGGAAAGCATTGGTGACTGACTGATATAGGTGCTACTAACTCCATAGCTTTAAAGGCAATACTAAAGTCAGGAGCTCAAACAGAAACACAGATGACATCTCAGTGCTGGGGCCGGCATTCAAAAATCTTTAAAATGATCCAACAGGACTGAGGCGATAGTTATAAGTGCTGAGTGTAATGGTGGGCATGTTAAATATATGGCCAAGTGATTTTAAGCATTCTATCTTAGAAACATATTCCATCCTTAAGAAATCCGACTTAAAGAAAATAGACTAAGCAAAAAGCCCAGGGTCCCTTCACTGGCATGTTCTATGAAAGTCAGGCAAGTGAGGCTGCCATCAGAACTCATTCTTGAAGCTTATGAGTCTCTAGTCAGAGTCTATGAGTAGTATTAACTTACTGAAATGACCACTATTTTCAGAGGAATATGATTTTAATGTACTTACTAGTTGTCTTTTCATCATATCAAAAAGTGGTACCATCTATAGAGACCTGAGCAGTCATTCAAAGTACTTGGATCAGAGCCAAGACAAAGCAAATTATATATGTGTGATTTTATGTTACTAAGTAATCAATATGATAGAATTAGTCATGGGGCATCTGGGTGGCTTATTTGGTTAAGCATCTGCATTATGCTCAGGTCATAATCTCAGGGTCCTGGGGTAAAGCCCAGGCATGGGGCTCCCTACTCAGTGGGGAGTCTTCTTCTACCTCTCTCTCTGTCCCTCCTCCCACTTATATGTCCTTTCTCTCTCTTTCTTTCTGTCAAATAAATAAAATCTTTTTTAAAAAAAAGGAATTAGTTATGATTACAAATTTTTAAAGGCCTTTAGACAATGCGGTGATATAGAAGTTTGACTTCTGATAGTATAAAAATTATCTGCTTTGCTTAATTCAGTAAAATCTATACATATTTTACAGATGTTTTTATATTTAAAAAATACATTAGCTTATATTTAATAAATTACCACAACAGATTGTATTTTTATAATAAATCAATAATAAATTCACATTGAAGACAACATGAGAAACTGAAAATATTTGATTCTATAGCCAGCCAGTTTAGCAGCTTTCTTTAGTAACTTATTCAAAAAGTGACAACTAAAAGATTAATTTGCAAGCTGTTTTTTTCAATCTCTAAATGATTTCTAAGTTTATAATTAATGAGCCTAAAGAAATAACCTTTTTTTCCAGTATCAGTAGATGTGTAAAACATTAAAACATCAATCATTTAATTTATCATGTTTTCACTTTATGTTTCATAGATCACTGATGAGATTCTCTAACTTAATTTTTAGCAAATATGTATCAAATTATGCCCAGAATAAATTCCAGAACTTATAGAAGAATATGTGTCAATGTCATAACTTCCTCATCCATATCTGATTGTTCTCCATCCTTAACAATATCCAATTCATTTTTCCTAAGGAAATCCATTCCCAGGAGAGGTCAGAACTTGACCTCTATGACAAACTTGATAGTGGAGTGCGATATCTTTCACATTTGCATTTTGTTATTAACAACCAATTCATTTCAACACCTATACTTTACAGATTAATAAATGAAAAGGCTTTGATTAATAATTAATGACATTTTCTTTATTTGCTGAAGACTAAAATTCAGTGAGATGGGATTTTTTTCTTAATCTTTTTAACAATATATAGCAAAATTCTCTGAGTTCCATTATATTGTACTCCTATGATATTCTAGGGCTACATATGTCTTATAGTCAAAATATTTTGAATAAGTTAATCAAAATTATCCAATTTTTATTAAGCCACCACTTCACAAAACAGTGTAAGATATAGAAATGGAAACTATGTGGGATTCTTTTTTCCCCCCTCAGGTATTTCTTCAAGTAATATATCCTGATTTACTATATTCCTTCCATTAATTTATATGTTCAAGAAACAGTTACTGAGCTCTTACCATGTGTCAGCATCACTCCAGGATCTGAAGATTGAGCAGTATTGAAAATTCTGTTTTTGTCCCTTGTGCTCCTCAAATCCAGAAGACAGACAGGAAATAAGCAATAGATCATTTAGTTTGAAATAACTTAAACAAATAATGTTCTTTAAAATGAAATATATCTGAAATTACATTTATTTGTATGGTTTTTGTGTTTGTAAGTTCTGAATATGTATCTAACGGATGGATCAAAACCTGTTTTTCTTTTTTTTTTTTCTTTCTTTTTTTTTTTCAAGACTTTATTCATCCATGAGAGACACAGAGAGACAGGCAAGATATAGGCAGATGGAGAAGCAGGCCCCATGGAGGGAGCCCAACGTGGGACCCATCCCAGGACTCCAGGGCCACGCCCGGGCCCGTGCTCAAACACTGAGCCACCCAGTTGTCCCAAAACCTGTTTTTCTCAGTAGTAAAGCAATGGAAATAATTATTTAGCTTTCCAAGAAGACTACCCCAAAGGAGGAAGACTTTATAAGCTTCTTAAAGACAGTGATGACATTTGTGTGGTTCATCAGGTATTCTGAGAACACAATAAAAGATTTTAGTACATAAAGTAAAAATTAAATATTCTTTTGTGATTTAAAAAGTCCCATTGTTACATAAAATCTGTGCAAATTAGTATTTTAATTCTTGCTGACATTCTTATTGCCATCTCCTTGCTCATTCATTTCCCAGATCTTCTGGAAGATAATAATCGTATCGTATCATTATTTGTTTCCTAAAAGCCTCAAAATGTCTTCCCTTTCTCTATTTATAGCTGGTATCTTTCTTTCCTAGTTCACAGAGAAAACAAAATGCCTTCAAAAAGGCATTTCACAAGTCTCTGTTTTTACATCTGGCCACCTATCTACAGCTATGTTTTAATGATCTTTCTTCTCTGGTGTTACAAATAAATTCCTTCTGCTACTAACAGAAGTTCATCAACTTCCACGTGAGATTTCATGACTTTTCCTCATTCTAGGATACTGATTCAGGGTCTGCTTTCTCTTGTACCATTAAACTTTCTCTTATTACTGTGCATCTCCCATCAGCACACACACATCCTATTCTCTTTATCCTATTTCTCTCTTGCTTTGCTTTTTTCTTTCCTTTTGAGCAAAACTCTTCACAAGTGTTGTCATCACTACTATTTATTTCTCCCCTCCCTGCATTCAGGATTTCACCTCCATATATCAGTCTTCCAAAAATATTCTTTTCAAAGTCACCAATGGCCTCTGCATTTCTAAATCAATAATTGGTTCTTGTGTCTTGTCTTACCTGGCCTATCAAAAACATCTAACAATTCATTACTATTTCCTCCTATAAACATGCTTTTCTCTGATTAATTTCTTAGTAACTACATCTTTTGTTTTCCTTCCCACCTCACTACCACTCCTTGGTTTCCTTGACTGGTTCTTCCCACATCCACAAACATTTAAACTTCAGTGGTCAGTTGTCTCATCATCTTTTTTTATTCTGCATTTACTTCCTTGGTAATCATTTCCAGTTACATAATTTTGAATACCTTTTCTTCACTGATGATCCCCAAGTATATTTCACTAGTCTGAACCTTATCACTGAATTCCAGACTTTTCTACACAACTGCCTACTTGATGTTACCACTTGGATTTATAATTGGCATTTCAAATTAACATGGCAAGAAATTGAATTATGAAGCTATCCATCCTCTCTGCTGTGAAATTTAAAGCTTTTATGCAGCCTTTCTTCTGGTTATTTGGTGACAACCTTATCTATTCATTTGTTCAGACCAAACCTTGGAATAATTCTTCACTCCACCCTTCTCCCTTCCATACCTTTATTCTACCCTCTTCTTCCTCACTGCATATGTTCCAACAGCAAATCAGTTATTTCTCCTTTCAAAATATATCCAAAATTTGACTCTTTCCTGACATCCTAACTACCCACCTTAACAAGCTACTATCATCTTTCCCTTGATAATGTCAAACTGCCAGTGTAGTACAATTCCACAAGCAATGTGTTCTACATTCCCACCACATTTGGTAGTGTCAGTCTTTTGTAGTAGATATGCAGTGACATTTTATTTTGAATTAATTTGCATTTTCCTGATTACTAATGAGTCTTCACACGTTTTCTTATTAGCCATTTGGTTATCTTCTTCTGTGGAGTTTTATTTTAAACTTTTTGCTAATACTTATTTGAAGACTTCTTTTAATATTTTCTGGACATAAAACTTTGTTGATAATGTGAGTTGTAAATATCTCCTACTCAGTGGCTTGATTTTTTTGTTCTCTTTATTGTAGCTTTTGGTGAAGGTAAGTTTTTGCTTTGGGTAGTCAAATTAATCTTTCTTTTATAGTTAGTGGTTTTCAATTTCATTCATTTTATTTTCCTACCCCAAGAGTATGATGGTATTCTCCTATATGATCTTCTGAAACTTGTGATTTTCACATATAGATATATAATCTACCAGAGTTTGATTTTGTGTGGACTCTGACAAAGAGACCAAACAGTAGTTGTTGTTGTTGTTGTTGTTGTTGTTGTATGGATATCCAGTCTCCCTTTGGAGTAATTTCCCTCTTGGGCTCTCTGTTCATTCTACTAAAATAGGCAGGTGAAAAACCTGTAAGTCATAAATGAAAATATGATAAATTTGACTTGGTATTATTAAAATAGCTACAGCATTACAGGTTTCATCCTGATATATATATATATCTCAAAACCAAGGTCAAAAGATAAGCAACAAACTGAGGAAAATATGCTTGCTGTATATTTTCTTGACCACAGGTTAAGTTTATTAAGATAAATAACATTTCTTTGAATCTGTATGAAAATGATGAGCAACACAACAAAAAAAAGAAAGAAAAAGAAGAAAGAAAGAAAGAAAGAAAGAAAGAAAGAAAGAAAGAAAGAGGAAAAGAGGAATAGAAAGTTTACCAGGAAATCAATGAAAAACAGTACATGAACATATAAAAACTTTTATTTTCTCTATTATTAAAAAATAAAATTTAGAACAATGAAATGCAATTTTATTGCTATCAGAATGGCAAAGGTTATTTATATATTAAAGTATTCTGTTACTGAGGATGAATGAAAACTGGTACTTTCACATTCTATTGGTGGGAGTGGAAATGTGTGATAATTTTTAAGATGTACATCTATACTGACTTATATATTCCACTTGTACATGTACTCATCAACTCATTTTATCCTCACAAAGCCCTATGAAGCTAGTACAATTATAATCACATTTTACTCATGAAGAAACTGAAACAAAAGTAAAGTAACTTTCCCAACATCAAAGCTAGTTTAAAAAGAAGAGGAAGAAGAAAAGAAAAGGGGGAGGGTGTCTGGGTGGTTCAGTCATTAAGCATTAAATGTCTGCCTTTGGCTTAGGTCATGATCCCAGGGTCCTGGGATGAAGCACTGAGTGGGGCTCCTTGCTCAGTGGGGAGTCTGCTTCTCCTTTTCCTTCTGCCATTGCTCCCCATGCTTGGTTCTCTCTGTCAACTAAATTAAAAAAAAAAAAAAAATAGGTCCAGTTTTATTCTAGGTAGTCTAACTCTGGACTCCAGGCTCTTAACCAAATTTTATTCCCTTACATGGATGTGTGAAAATTTTCATTATAGCAGCATTATCAACATTATAGCATTATGTTAGACATAGCATAAATAGCATAATATAGAGATTTAGTTACAATTTATTTTAAAGTATCTTGATGCAATGTAATACAAAGCAGTCATTAAAAAAAAATGCTATAAACCTTTAAGTACTAAGTGCTTAAGTAACAGGTACATAAGAACTCCCATATCACTTGTTAGCTTTTTGGTATGTCTTGGAAATCTGGAGTTAGAGGCAGATTTATTTTTCGTTATACTCTTGTCTGGTTTTAGCATTTTTACTATAGGCATTTGATGCAATTATGTATATATTTTTCAAGAAATAAGCAGTATAGTAATTCAAAACCTGATTCAGTAATGAGAAAATGTGATAAAAACAAATGATCAACTATGTCTGGACCATGTCCACCCTAAGGCCTGCACTAGACCTGCATGCTTTGTAAAGAAAGCTTTTCACTCATCTTTGCCTATGATCAATGTGGAATCCTAGGAACTTTGCCTAGAGCAGATTTGATATTAGAAATAGGGCTAAATGGAATTTAGCCCTTCAGTTAGTTATTAAGAGAAAAATATAAATGTAATTGTATCCACGACGTTTGGGAGGCAATTTGTGAAGTGATCCAAAGCTGTGGAGCTTCCTGCTGGGCTCCGTCATGCCTTCCAAGAACCCTAATAGTTCATTCCTCAGAAGGAATGTCAAGCTGCTAGTGCTGTCAACAGAGCAGATGCTCTGCTGACGTCTTTGGGGAACAGTGTCAAGTGACTGGAAAATGGATGCCAAAGATGAAATGAAAATTCTTATCCTCATCTCTAAATTTCATGTGCCCTATGACCTGGTGTCTGCTTATCTACCCTAGGCCTCAGTGTTAGTAGCATCCCAGCCAGGGAGACTCAAACATCTTACTACTGGAACACCAGAGGACTTAGTTTTCTCTCTTACTCTTTCACAAGATGTTCTCTTAAAGAATAGAATGTGTCTATTTAATTTGCTTTGTGAAAGTCTCTCCTCTTATTTGACAACTTCTACTTGGGAAATATTCTCTTTCCTTCAATGCATGCCTTAAAACTATTCTGTCCTTGCATCTGTTGTCTTATTTTTCAGTTTTTCTAATACTTACAATTTTTTTCCTAGAAAGCTTTTATTAAGATCCAAAGTATGCAGTAAAAATACAGAAATTTAACTTTTTCCCCCATGCTCTCTCATGCATTACTTTATTTGAATTAAAAAAAAAATCACAAGGGATCCCTGGGTGGCGCAGCGGTTTGGCGCCTGCCTTTGGCCCAGGGCGCGATCCTGGAGACCCGGGATCGAATCCCACGTCGGGCTCCCGGTGCATGGAGCCTGCTTCTCCCTCTGCCTGTGTCTCTGCCTCTCTCTCTCACTGTGTGCCTATCATAAATAAATAAATTAATTAATTTAAAAAAAAAAGAAAAAACCTTTAAAAAAAATCACAATGTTTTTTACCTTATAGAGAAAGAAAGTAAAATACATTAATTCAAAAAATCAGTCCAAAGTGTCACAACTTTGGACTGATTGGAGATGAAGATGGGCTGAGAGCTCTAGCTGGCTGTACTTTCCCATATGCTAAAGGCTCTGCTAGGTTCTCTATGATTGGTGTCTTCATCCTCATTAGAAAGTATAGTTTAGGTATGGGCAGCCCAGGTGGCTCAGCGGTTTAGTGTGGCCTTCAGCCCAGGGTATAATCCTGGAGACCCAGGATCAAGTCCCACGTCAGGCTCCCTGCATGGAGCCTGCTTCTCCCTCTGCCTGTGTCTGTTTCTCTCTCTCTCTCTGTCTCTCTCTCTCTCTTTCTGTCTCTCATGAATAAATAAAATCTTAAAAAAGAAGAAATTTGGTTTAGGTTTAAAAATTCAAAAAAACTGAAGTTATCAATGTAGTGCTTTCATACTGCAGAAAATGTGTAGAATTCTGGACTATAGAAAGATAATGGAATGGAAAGAGGAGGGAAGAGAATCATGAAGAAGAAGGGGAAAGAGAAGAATAGGAGGAAGAGGACCAGGAAGAAAGAGGAAACAAGAAAATTTTTAAAACTTATCAATCAAAGACAAACACTATTAACGTCTTCACTCTTATAGACATGCATTCTGCTTTGTTTTGTAAATTATTATGATCATATCATCTAAATCTTGATATTGTCACTTGGTAAAATCAGTTTTATAAGCTGATAGATAACTCTTAAATTTTCATTTTACATCTATATTCTTTTAAATAGATATCCCCATTTCTCTGTACAGGAGATTTATGATTAGCTTTCCCTTTGCTATTATAAATTCATAAAGAGAGTAAGTAATAAATGGTAGTTTTGGCCAGTGATAGAGGAGGAAAACCAACAGTATGATTCCTCAAAGTCAATTGAAGAAAGTATATCAAGAAGAAAAATAATTAGTAGTGCAAATACATCTGACAGGTGCTGACAGATAGTGACATTGTTTACTTTATAACTAGACAAACTTGTCTTTATCATGAACACAAATCACCAAAAGTCTCCCTAATATTGGCAGGAGAAAAAGACACAGACCTATGATAAAATTTCATAGTCACCATCACACACTTATATGTTTCTAATACCAGAAAATAGGCCTAGTGTCTACTTTCCATATCAAAGTTCATAGTTCTCAGAACATTTATTTCACATAAATTTTTATTGGAGCACAGGGGGAAAAAAGGACAGAACTGAAAATCATTTGGATTTCTATTTGTACAGCATGATTGATTGATATGTCACTCATTCATTGACATGTAATTCAATATAATTTTCCCTGGCAGCCACTAATTCCCTTTCTATCTCCTTGGATTTTGCCTATTCTAAACATTTCGTATAAATGAAGTCATATGATATGTGGCCTTTTACATCTGGCTTTGTTGATTTAGCATATTTTCAAGGTTTGTCCATGTTGTAGCATGTATCAATACTTCATTCTTTTTTAATGGCTGAATCATGTTCCATTATATTTACTCATCAGTTGATAGAATTTTGAATTGTTTCCAATATTTTGCTGTTGTAAGTAGGGTCATGATAAATATATGTGTTAATTTTTTGTATGTGATTATATGTTTTTATTTATCTTGGGTGTAGAATTAGGATTGGTGGAAATGGTGGACCATATGGCGACTCTATGTTTAACTTTTAGAAGGATAGTCACATTTATTTCCAAAGTGGCTATACCATTGTATGTTTCTGCCAGTCTTGTATGAAGATTCCAGCTTCTTTATTCCCTCAATACTTGTTACTGTCTGTGCTTTTTATTTTAGTCATCCTGACGGTGACAACTGGTTTTGACTTGTATTATCTTAACAATAAATGATATTGAGTAGCTTTTTTCATGCTTAATAGTATATATATGTATATATATATGTACATATATACTATTATATATTATAATGCTATAGTATTATATATTTATATAGATATAATATAGATATAATATATATATATATATATATAATATCTTCCCTTTATACTAGACTTTATCAGATACATGATTGGCAAATACTTTCTCTCATCCTATAGGTTGCCCCTCTATTTTCTTGATAGCATTCTTTGAAATACAAAGAGTTCTAATTT
Source organism: Vulpes lagopus (assembly GCF_018345385.1). NCBI lineage: Eukaryota > Metazoa > Chordata > Mammalia > Carnivora > Canidae > Vulpes > Vulpes lagopus. Next base: position 116,861,722 of record NC_054828.1, read on the forward strand.
TGAAAAAAATCTAATTTATTTATCTTTTCTTTGGTTGCTTTTATGTTAGATGTCATAGCTAAGAAACAATTGTCCAACCCAAGGTCACAAAAATTTTCACCTCTTTTGTTCTAATAATTTTCTAGTTTTAGTTCATCCAACTGTTTCTTCAAGCCACTTTGAATTAATTTTTGTATAGTGTATGAAGTAGGATTCCAATTCCATCCTTTTGCATGTAAATATCCAGTTATCCCACCACCAATTTTTTAAAAAGATATTTCTCCCTATTGAATTGTCTTGGCATTCTTGTCAAAATCAATTGACCACAAATATATAGATTCATTTCTGGACTTCCAATTTTATCTGTATGTTTGATCTATATGCTCATCCTTAAGCTAGTATTACACTGCCTGATTACTATAGCTTTGTGAAGCTTTGCAACTAGTTTTGAAGTAAGGAATTATGAATCTTTCAATTCTGTTCTTTTAAAGATTGTTTTAACTATTAGTATTTGACTTTGTCAGCTCAAGAATAAAGACACATTGAAAGTATGACAATTGAGTCCCTTGAATTTTCATGTGAATTTTTGGATTAGCCTGAAAATTTCTGGAAAATCTCTAGCTGGGAAAATCTAATAAGAATTGGATATTCAATGTAGATCAATATGGGGAATATTGACATCTAACCCATGAACACAAGGTGTCTTTTCATTTACTCAGGACTTTGATTTCTTTCAACAAGTTTTGTAGTTTTCAGTGTAGTAGTCTTACATTGTTTTGTTAAGTGTACTCCTACATATGCTGGGTTTTTGGTACTATTGTAAATGAACTTATTTTCTTAATTTCATCTTGAACTGTTCTTTGCTACTGTGTAGAAATAAAATTGGCTCTTACAACAATGATTAATTACCAGAAACTAAGCAAAATTTCCCCTTATTCCTCAATTTTAAACTAAAAGTTCCATTTGCTTGAATATATATATATATATATATATATATATATATATATATAATCTTTGCTTAATTTCCTTCTAAAATGAAAATTCCTACCTAATATTATTGAATATTTGGCTCAATTGCTCACTAGAAAAGTGTTTATTTTACTTCACCTTCTGAATGATGGCAGAAAGATTAATCTTGTGTTATGAAAGAAATCTTCAATTTCAAATAAAGATTTGCTATTTTCTCTTGGCCACTTGTTTCTCATTTGAGGCCAATTCATATCCTAATTCCTACAGCTGCTGGAAACATTCACAGAGATGGAGATGAGAGATGGTTTGGACTAGGCTATGTGCGTGTGTGCATAGGCAAATCTATGATGATCTTCTATTTGAATATTAATAACAATTGTCAACCTGAAATGCTAACAGAATTTTTCCAGTAACTACTAGGAATATGGCTGACTTTGAGAAAAGAAAGACATTCCCTGTATCAATTTTTTGTTGAGAAAGTTTATTTAAGTAGTGCCAAGGTGAATAAATAAAGAATGCATCTCTTTTAACTCTAATACACAGCAACTCATTAATTTTTATGGATTACTGAGGGATGTTAAAATAAAATTTGTTTTCCTCTTCTAAGAAGCTACTGGAATTATTCTTTCTCAGCCTGCTTTTCTTATTCGTGTGTGTAGAGCATGATGGACTATTGAATCCTGACAACCTGTTGGATGAGATCCAACAATAACCAGTCAGATCAATGCAACCCAGACTGCCCTCATGGGACATGACAAGAAATTCGGCTGTTGTTTAGGATGCAATTACCTTGCTGGTTGCTGTAGAGAATGACCTCCTTTACTCTGGTATTTATTGAATCCAGACCTAATGTCTGGTCTCATTTCAAAGTCCCTGTCTGCAATGCCTATCCCAAGGCCAAGTACAGTAGACAGTGAACCACCATAGCTGCCAAGATTCAGTAGTTTGAAAAGTGTCTTTGCCAGGAGATTATCATGCCTGTTCCCGTTAGAATCAACATTGCTTTTTCTGGCTCATTTAATGTAAAATGCAATTCAGCTTCAAAGATAAGTACTTAATTCACAAATGGTTGACAGCAGTAGGATTATAGTGTAGGCTCTGAACTTAAAAATAGTTTGGGTCTGATTACAAGTATTTCTGTCCTACGAAAAATTTAACAGCATAGGAACTGAATAGAGGATATTAGTATTTGACTTTATCAGCTCAAGAATAAAGACACATTGAAAGTATGACAATTGAGTAATGGGATTTGGAACTAAACCCATGATCTTCTATTTCAGATTAAGAAACATTTTGAAGAAGTAATGTATAGGTTTCATTAAAATTTATGCTATGATTTATTTTATTAACTTCTACAGTGATTTATTAGATGTAATTGCAAAGAAGAGACAGTTCAGTTTTTCCCTATTTGGCTAGAAGTTAAGTACTCTTGAGTCTAAACTTGGGGGACATGTCCTTATTAAAATGGAACTCATAATTAACATTTCTGTGCATTTTCTATAATCCAAACATTCAAGAGGGAACATTTAAATGCCTAGCAATTAAAATGAAAACATTTTACTTTTACTGGCAGCCTTTTAACTTTTCAGTTCATCATATTTATAGTTATCATTATTAGACATCTGGAAAAATATAGTTATGCTTGCTATTTATATTACCAACTAAAGACTTTGAATCACTTTGTAGACATGATCTCATTAACGCTCTCTACATCTCTGTGAGGTAAGTGCAATTATCTTCATTTTATTGAGTTTAAATTACTTTCTAAGGTGTCAAAGAAAATTGTGGCAGGATATGGAGAAAAAAAACAAGGTCTCTTAGTGTCCACTCTAATGGTAAATCCTGTTCAATAAAATCAGAAAGAAATGAATCTAGTTTTAAGTGCATGAGGCTTAATTTTCTACAAATAGTCATTTGATGTAGCTATATGAGACATAACATTTTGTAGTTTTGCCATTTCCAGTATAATTTATCAGCATGACCCATATTCTAATGCATTTGACAAACCAATATTTTATGCAATGACACTTTCCTAAGTTTTTCAGAAGAAAGTTTTATAAAGAAGTGGAACTGAAACTTTCTCTGAATGTTGATTTTACTTATTAAAGAAATTGTCATTTCCTTTCTAATTGTTCCTACTTTTTAAAATCTTCACCATCCACGGCCACATTTGTCATCTAGGCTTGGCTTTTAGGTAGTTGTTTAAAATGAATTCCTCTTTATATTTTGGGTAAAGCATAAGAGCTTGCCAGTGTTCATCTTGTTGGTTTACTGAATTGTTATGGAATTGTTTTCTCTTACTCTAAATGCTTCCCACTTTTAGACTTTTATCAATGCTAAACATTTAGGCTAGCGTTTTCTGCTCCAATGTTGCTTCCAAAAATAATAACAGACATTGTAGCCAATTATATGTTGTTTCTTTTACACTATAAACATTAGCCCTCACATATATGGTCAGTTGACTTTCAACAAGGGTACTGAGACCATTTAATGTGACAGAATAGTCCCTTCAACAAATGATATTGGCCAAACTGGGTATTCATATGCAGAAAAATGAATTTGGATCCTTACTTGGCGCAACATGGGAAAAGTAACTTGAAATGAATTGAAGACTTTCAAAAGATTATAGAGGAAAATACAGAGGAAAATTTCATGATCTTCCACTTGGTAGTGGTTTCTTAAATAAGACACCAAAAACTTAGATAACAAAAGAAAAACGATGAATAAATTGATCTTCATCAAAATTAAACATGTTTGTCTATTAAAAAGCATTATCAACATAGTGGAAAGACTACAGAATGGAAGAAAATAAATCATATTTGGTAAAGGTTTAAGATCCATATTATATCAAGTACTACTATGACCCCAAAATCAAAAGACAACCCAATTAAAAAGGGAAAAAACTTAAACTGATATTTCTCCAAAGAAGGTATTCAAGTGGAAAAGTACATAAAAAAGATACTCAACATCATTAGTTATTAGGAAATGCAAATACAAACCACAATGAGGTACCACTTCACATCTACTAGGATGACAATAACAACAACAACAATGGAAGCTGCGGACAAATTGGAATTCTCCTGGGTGTGTGTGTGGGAAAGTAAACTGGGATAGCTACTATGGAAAAATCAGTTCCTCAAAAAACTAAACATAGAGTCACCATATGACTCAATAATTGCAGTTCTAGGTTATATTCCTTAAATAATTGGGAAAAGGACTCAAAAGCTTGTACTCCAGTGTTCATGGAAACATTATTCACAGTAGCCAAAAGGTGGAAATAATTCAAATGTCCATCAATAGATAAATCAAAGTAAATGGCTTATAACACCACAAATGTGGTATTATATAACAGAACAAAATAGATTAGTTTTCAGTCATAAAAATGACTACTATAACATGGAAGCATGCTATAACATGGATGAAGTTAAAAACATGCTAAATGAAATAAGCCAGATAAAAGGACAAATATTTTATGATTCTACTTATATAAAATATGTAAAATTCACAAATTTATGGAGACAGAAAGTGGATTACAGGTTATCAGGGGACAAAGGGAGGGAAGAATGGGGAGTCATTGATTAATGAGTATAGGGTAGTTTTGGAAATGGTGTTTTGACTGATTTTGGAAATAGTCATATGATGGCTGCACAACATTGTGAATGTAATTAATGCCAATGAATTGTATACTTATAAATGGTTAAAAGAGGAAATTTTATGATATATATATTTTACCCTCCCCCCCAAAATAATAAAACTTACCCTTAGCTGTCAACCTAAGCTACACAAGGTCTATTCAAGTGAACAACAAATACTTAGTTGTTCTAAAATGGAAAGCTCTTGACTTGCTTTTATAGTTAAAATAATACAGAAAGGGTTGAAAATTTCTCTCTTATTTCAACCCCCTTTAATAAACTTTTAATAGTTTCAGAAAACAAACATTCTGTTAGTGTATTTGGAATCTCTTCAGCCAAATGTGTGTTGTATATCAGTAGAAATAGTTACATTTCATTTTAAATGAAAATCTGAAGTTCTAGGAATAATGTACATAGATTTTAATATATACATTTGGGGTAACTGTATTGGTTGCCCAGAGAGCCTATTAAATTCTTTGTTGAATCTATTCAGATTAGGTAAAGATGTATTATGGCTATATTAACAGTATTTATTATATGATATATATTCAGATTAGGTAAAGATGTATTATGGCTATGTTAACAGTATTTAGTATATGATATACATCCACAAAAGGCATACTTTCCAGCTTGCAAGGCAAAAGGCTACTGCACAAATACAAATTTAAGAAAACCTTCTCCTATTAAAACATGATGTTCATAGTAAAACATCTTCACGATGAAAAATAAAACAACTATGTAAATTTATATATGATTTGATTATAAAAACAAGCATTTGGCTATCAGTAGGGGAAAGTCCTGCTTTTTTTTTTTCCAAATAAATAATTAGCAAATACCTAGCATAGTTTATTTTGAACATTTTTTATGGCTAATTGGCATAAAATTAAATATTCCAAAACTCCCATATGTGTGTGTCTATATAGATAGATAGATGATAGATGATAGATAAATAGATGATAGATGATAGATAGGTAGATAGATAGATAGATGATACACACCAAGGGACAGTTTTCAGAAAACAATTACTAATACTTCTTTATGTGAAGTACTCACATGGATATATCTTTCATGATCTATTTCTCTCTGCTTTATTTTAAAAAATGATGTCACAGCTTTGAGCCATTAATGGGTCATGACTAACAGCAAGAAAACACTGAAAAAGTGAATTTCTGAAAAGAATTCATGGCATGAAGGTCAATAGGAGGTGTATTTAATGGGTAGCTGTACTTTTTCATTCCTGTTGTTAGATGACAACCCGAACTATAATGATCAACTGAGCTGTTCTTTGTATCTATATGGTTTTTTTTGCCAAGGAAAGATGAGCTTAGATTCCTAGAAACATTTCCATTATTGTGGAAAGTAAAAGTATTGTTCTAACTGGCATTTTAATTAAATAAAGGAAAATGTTTTTTTAAGAAAATACCTTGAAAAGTACTATGGTGAGGCCTGGATATTGTTAGCTGGCACTGAAAGCTTCAAAGAAAGAATAAAACTCCTCCCTCCCTCTGTCCTTTCCCTTTGTCTGTCTCTCCTTTACTTCTTCCACAGAGATAAACTATTAAAGCAGTTCCTCTTTCTCTTGCCTTGCCACGATGTCTAGGACTTCCAGTCAGTATTAGACAAAAGATCATGGGAGCTGACATTTTTGCCTACTTTCCAATCTTGCCAAGTATCCTCAAGTAGTGTTCTTTATCAGATTGAGAAGTTTTCTTCTACTCCTAGTTACTGAGAGCTCTTATTTGAATGGACATTAGGATCCAGTAAGAGCTTTCTCACTAGGGATCCCTGGGTGACTCAGCAGTTTAGTGCCTGCTTTCGTGCCCAGGGTGTGATCCTGGAGACCAGGGATCCAGTCCTGCATCCGGCTCCCTGCATGGAGTCTGCTTCACCCTCTACCTGTGTCTCTGCCTCTCTCTCTCTGTCTCATGTATAAAATATTTTAAAAAGAGCTTTCTCACTATATTCATATCATTATGTGATTGTTTCTGTTTCTTTTTTTTTTTTTTTTAAGTTGAATTTTTTATTTTTTTTTATTTTTTATTTATTTATGATAGTCACAGAGAGAGAGAGAGAGGCAGAGACACAGGCGGAGGGAGAAGCAGGCTCCATGCACCGGGAGCCTGATGTGGGATTCGATCCCGGGTCTCCAGGATCGTGCCCTGGGCCAAAGGCAGGCGCCAAACCGCTGCGCCACCCAGGGATCCCATTGTTTCTGTTTCTATGTGTATGATAGATTAGGTATACTAATCAGTCAAACCAATCTTGTTTACATGATATGAATCTATCTTGTTTGTAATATCTACCTGCCTACCTATCACTCTATATTTTGCTATATTGTTTACTAAAATCCATTAAGAGTTTCTACATCTATGTTCATGAGAGATATTGGTCTGTACTTTTCTGCTCTTTTAGTGTCTTGTCTGATTTTGATTATCACAGTAATACTGGCCTCATAAAATGAATTGAGATGTGTTTCCTCCTTTTCTATTTGCTGGAAGATTTCTTTCTTTCTTTTTTTCAGAATAGGTTTTATTTTTCTTTATATCTTTAGTAGGATTCACCAGTGAAGCCTATTGTACCTAAAATATTTTTCATTTAAAAGTTTTAAATTGTGAATTCAATTTATTTAACAGATGTCATTCTATTTAGTTTATTCTATATTGAGTGGGCTTTGGTAGTTGTTTTTTTTAAAGAATTTTTTATTTATTCATTTAAGAGAGAGAGCAAGGGATCCCTGGGTAGCTCAGTGGTTTAGTGCCTGCTTTCTGCCCAGGGTGTGATCCTGGAGTCCCGGGATTGAGTCCCATATTGGGCTTCCTGCATGGAGCCTGCTTCTCCCTCTGACTGTGTCTCTGCCTCTCTCTCTCTCTCTCTCTCTGTCTCTCATGAATAAATAAATAAAATCTTTAAAAAATAAAAAGAAAAAAAGAAAAAAAGAGAGAGAGAGAGAGAGAGCAAGAGGATTAACAGGGGTAACGGGCAGAAGAAGAAGCAGACTCCATGCTGAGCAGGGATCCCGGTGTGGGGCTCCATCCCAGGATCCTGGTCATGACCTAAGCCAAAGGCAGATGCTTAACTCACTGAGGCACCTAGGTACCACCGGTAGTTTGTCTTTCGAGGAATTAGTTCATTTTAACTAAATTGAAAACATTTATTCAAAAATTGTTTATAATATTCTCTTATTCTTTTAAAACTTAAATAAACTTTCTAATGGCTTTATTTTTTTAAAACCAATGGCTTTATATTTAGTGAAAAGTTGCAAAGACAAAACAGGTAGTTCCTATATATCACATACCATTTCTCCTATTAATATCTTACATTATTATTGTATATTTGTCACAACTAATGAACCAATTGTGATACATTATTATTAACTAAAATCCATACTTTGAGTTCCACTAGTTTTGATGCCAGCAGGCTGGCCTGAAGACCCAGAAGGGGCCCCACAACATCAGACAAAAGAGTCTCTGGCTGTGTCCAGGAGAGAAATCAAACATGAATCAGTAGGAGGTGAAAGCAGAGTTTATTGAAGGTATAAAAAGAGTGCAGGTACAGACAGCATGTCTGGGAGACTCAGAAAGGAAAGGATAGAGCCTCTTCTTTGCTTGGGGTCTGGAAGTTTTTATTAAGGATTGTGGTCTGGTATATGTGTTGTCCTCTTAAGCATCCAGGAACAGGTTAGAACAAAGATAAGGGCCCAAGTGTTATTCTTTGGAGCTAGGGGTCTTGGTGTTGAGAGGTCTAGTTCCTGTGGTCTCAAATACACAAGTGATGGCTTTGTTTGATCATTTTCACCTCATCCTTCCTTAGATGTTATCTATCCTAAATAAATCGTTCAGACACCTGGGTGGCTCAGTGGTTGAGCATCTACTTTTGTCTCAGGTCATGATCCCAAGGTCCCGGGATCCAGCCCCTTATCTGTGGAGGCCAAGAAAAATTAAGGCCTTTCCACCTCAAGTTTAGCATTAGCACAAGTACAGCCATCTTAGGCCCCTGTGAATAAGAGCTGAACTTTACAGGAAAAACTGCAGAATGTCCTCGGCAGGGAATCCCATATCAGAAACACAAAGCCCAAGCCAGTGGCAGAAAGTCCCATATTAGAATGAGAACAGAGCTCAATGCCCTTGAAAGCCCCATATCAGAATGTAAACAGAACTTGAGAAATTCCTCCACCCCTTCTGAAAATCCCCTAGACCAGCCCATAAAAAAAACCCAGCTGTAACCCACTTCAGGGTCCAAGTCCCTGCTCTGCTGTGTCCAGTATACTTGGACCCAAGCTCGAGCTTGCAAATAAACCCTCGTGTGCTTGCATTGGTGTTGGCTCCTTGGTGGTTTCTCGGATTTGCAATCCGAGAAATATAAAGCACAAGATTATCAAGCTCCCTGCAGAGAGCCTGCTTCTTTCTCTGCATATGTCTCTGCCTCTCTCTGTGTCTCTCATGAATAAATAAATAAAATCTTAAAAAAAAAAGAAATCATTAACTTCTTGTCCTTTAGAAGTAGGAACATATGCTGTTTACATTATGAGGCATGTGTAAAGTGGGGGTGCAGGTCCTAGCAAGAATAGAAACAGGAAAAGGAGCAAAAAGCAAGTTTTTATGGAATCCTTTGGGTTCTCTGTGTCAGCTTTACCCTAATATTTTCTTTCTATTCCAGGATCTCATCTAGGATACCACATTACTTTTAGTTATCAGGCGTCTTTAGGTTTCTCTAGACTGTAATAGTTATCAGTCTTTGGTTTTGGTGACCTTGACATTTTTGAGGAGTATTGTTCAGGTGTTTTATAAAATATTCCTCGATTTGGGTTTGTGTAGTGTTTTTCTCATGGTAAAATTGTGGTTATTAAATTTTGGGAGGACAATGGAGATTAATAATCATTCGCATCATATTTTATCAAAGGTACAGGCTATCATCAGAATTTGTCAGATGAAATACAAAGCATGTTTACATTTATTTATGTGTCTCATATATTTAGCTCAATTACATCATACTCTTCTGTGTAATTTTCCTGTGCATGTTATTTTTTTTTTTAATAATTTCTTTTATTTTTTTTAATTTATGATAGGCACACAGTGAGAGAGAGAGAGAGGCAGAGACACAGGCAGAGGGAGAAGCAGGCTCCATGCACCAGGAGCCCGACGTGGGATTCGATCCCGGGTCTCCAGGATCGCACCCTGGGCCAAAGGCAGGAGCCAAACCGCTGCGCCACCCAGGGATCCCTCCTGTGCATGTTATATTTACTGTGGTTCTTTTTGCAGTCTTTCTGTCTCCCTGTTGATTTTGATTTTCTCTTGATTTTCTCCATCTCAGTCTTGTGGGCAATATTCTCTTGCTTTCTTGCATTCTCTTTAAAACAAAACAAAACACAAAAAAACCCACAAAACCCAAAATTTCATATTTAGGACATTTTGTATATATGAATAGTTACCTTTCATTAGAATACTGTTTGAAATGGCCTTAGCCCCCTCTTTCCTTGTGTATGCTTTTCCTACTTTATTTGCCTGCTTCAATTTTAACTATTTCATTTTTACCTGTGTGCAATCATGAACTTATTTTAGTTTCTCCTATCTTGCTGGAGTCCCTTCCTGCTTAAAAAAAAAAAATCTATATTTCTGTAACTGAACTAATGCGAGTTGGCTTCTTGGTGAGTAACAGATAGAGACTACATCAGGTGGAGTTGTCACATAAAGGAAACTTTATTTACAGCAAATAAGGAGATCCTGAGGAATAATTTCCAAAGCTGTGACTCTCCAAGTGGAGGTGAATCGGTTCTCTTTATTTAAGGTTAGGATGAATATTCAGAAAGGGGAGCTTTGTCTTTGCAAGTAAAGGTGAGCATAAGGTCCCTTAGGAAACATGCCTTATACCTGCATAACACAATGTGTTATGTTAATGAAACTTGTGCTCCCCCCCAGGGTGGAGACTTTAACATTATAATGAAGAGAGAGAACTGTGGAATAAAAGGAAAAGGTTTTGGACAAATTCCCAGGACAGGTATAAACTGGATGGAGTCTTGGACCCTTCATCACAGCCAAGGAATGAAAGGCCTTGCTACTTTTAAAATAGCACTGAGAGTCTTAGCACTGATTTATGGTCTGTGATTTGGGTAGGCTATTTCCAGGCCTGATAGAGAGGATTAATTTTTGCACTCCCATTGCTCCCTTGGAATCCTTAACACTGAGGATTTTGCATTTCTTTGTAATTCTCACACCTCTGGGGAAGTTGTACCAGAAGGGCAAGTAGAGATCCTAAGGCCTATATAGATCAGGGAAAATGGCTGGTGGCCTAAGGACCTCATTTTCTTGTTCTGGGGATCCCTGATTCTGCTTATATTTCTACTGTGGGAATGTAGAATATCCTTTACTCTTCATCCCCATTTTTGTTTTTAATCTTTTATCCACAATTAAAGACATTTCGTTGCTGAACATTAGATCCTCTGCGGGGTCCAAAGTCATCTCAGTTGAATGAAATTTATTCTCCAGTGGATTCCTGGGAAAGTCTCCTGAGTCCAGTCGTCTGAGTTCTTCATTTCTGCTGAGTGGATATCTTGTTGACAGCTTTGACTGGTTTGAAAATCTTAGGTTAGCACTTAGTGTTCTTAAAGTTTTGTTTTTGTTTTGTTTTTAATTTTGCTCCATTCGTTTCTTTATGTGCTGTTGCCTAGAAGTTTGATGTCAACTTGATTGTCTTTTCTTTGTAAGTGATTTGTTGTTTTTTATTTATTTATTTTATTTTATTTTTGCCTGGTGGTTCAAATGACTTGTTTTTGTTTTGTTTTGTTTTTTTCTCCTATCTTTACAGTCCAGTAATTTTACTAGGATGTATTTTGGGGTTGAATGTTCTGTCAATTTATTTTCTTCACTAATGGGCCCTTAAAGTGTATAGATTCAGACCCTTAATTTTTACAGAGTTTTCTTGGATTATAACTTTTTAAATATCAAGTTTCAGTGTTTTATTTTTCTGCTATAACAAATCTAGTTACACATATGTAACCTTTCTTTGCCTCTTTTCTATATATATATATAACTTTCTATCTGATGCATTTTACCTCTTTTATGATTTTATTTTTATTCTCTGGGTTCTTTTCATGCCATTTCTCAATGCCTCAGTGTATTTTCCACTAAATCTACTTTTCCTTAGAAGTTACGTTGCAATTTATGTTTTCTACTCAGTTAATTTTTTTTTTTCCTTTTCTCCTTTTCTTTGGAGTGTGCAAAGATTTCATTTCACATCTTCTTGGCTTTTTCACCCCATTTTCCTTCCCATTAATTAATTGGTTTATTATTTATTTTTTAAATCTCTGATTTAGAACTCTCATATCTCAAATGCTTGTTTTAAGTTATTTTCCTTGGGTATTGCTTTAAGTTTTTGCTGATGTATTTTTTATGTATTTGTGTTTTGTTTTGTTTTGTTTTTGTTTTCTGCTGTTTTATTTTTGCTTAGGAGTATATTTTCTCCAGCTGAACTGTTTTCTCATTTTCTGTTTTCTTCTTGAAGTAGCTGTGTAGGGGTGTCACTTTCCAGTTTTGTTCATTTTTAAACGTCTTCTATTTTTTGAAAATATCAATAGAGAATGTCTCTGGCAGCTGGGTAAGGGACCTGGTACTATTAAGTGTCTCTTACCTTGAGAGTATCCTTGTCTGCTGGTAAAGTGAAACAGTTTCTTCATTGCTTGGCACATTTCATTGGAATGATTAATACTGATGTGCATTCTGATTGTTTTTTTTTTTTTACTTTTTCCTTAATTTCCACTATTTCCTTCTTTTTTTTTTTTTTTTTTTTTTTACTTCCATACTCTGCCTCTAACTGGTATCTTCTGTTTGCAAGTTCCTTTACTTTTTTACTGGCAGCAATACTTCTCAAGACTGACAACTTTTGATTCTTCAGCAGCTAACATTCTGATCAATGCAGTAGTAATCATCAGCATTATAGTATTTAACCAATTTCTATAAACTGTATAGTTCATCCAAATAAGTGCATACTCTATACATATATCAAAAATAATGTATTCTATTACAATGATCCAATTTCAAGAAGATTGATATATTTATTCAAGCAATATACGGTGGCAACCAACCAGCACTAATAAGAGATAACAAGTAAAACGAATCCCCAGACTTACATTCTAAAAGATCCAAATATTAGCCCAATGGCTGTAGTGTCATAATATTTGTTTTGGAGGCCAGATTTATAGTTATTTGCCTTAGTTCACACATCAGTTGTGGAGAAACAAAGAAGTATTTTGCTGTTAAGCTGAGAACTAAGAGCTAGATAGAATGCCATAGCCAAGAAAAAACAATTGGTTCTTGTACTCAACAATATTCAGAATGAGTGTTAGTTTTCTATTATTTGTATTTGATTCTGTAATTGCAGCACAATTGAAATAGTTGAAGAACAAATTAGTTTTCCCTAGTTGGTGTCATAGCTAGAGAAAATGGATCTAGATAATAGTTTGAAGAAAGTGTTCTCCATAAAACCCAAATGATGAATCAATTGCTCCATGTGTTGTTGGTTGTTCACTAATATTTTCAAATGCCTATGCTTCTAACATTCTTGACTTCCATTACTAAATTTTTTTGGCACCTTCTCACAGTGCCCTACAGATAGAGATGTGCTGGGTATATTTACCTTCATATTTTGTTTCTGTTTTCGTAAAAAACATTAGTCAATTTGACTCAGTCCTAACCTTAGAAATTTAGTTCTATATAAACAGAGCAATCATAAAAATATCAAGTCAATAGTATCCATAGTCTTCTAAGTTCCAATGCATCCAGAAATATACCTTAATATTTTGAGCCTGGGTGAGTCACTTATCATATATTATAATATTTCAGAGGTGTATTAAAAATAATGCTGAACCAAGCAAAGATTGTGAAAATTCCCCATTTCTAGCCATCTGTGAATTCTTCACAACTCTTTGAAGAAATTTTAGTATGACATTATTTTTTTGTCTATACTAAGACAGTATTAATCTCAAGGTACCTCAAAAAGTATGGACTTACTCATGCTCTCTCCATTGTTAGTAATGATGTTTCTTTTTCTTTATCTCATCATTTTTTCAGGGTAAACTCTTAGATTCAGCTTCAATTTCTTCTGTATGCAAAAAATGGTCCCAGTCTCTGTGATTTAACACTTAACATTGTTGTTTAGCAAATAATAGTCATTTAATAAATATTGACCTAAACTTGTAACACTTTTATTCTCCTGCAAAACACAACTACAAAGAGATAAAAGTTACAGCTTGGGAAATATAGTCAATGATATTGTAATAATGTTGTATGATGACAAGTGGTAGCTAACTTATGATAGTGAGCAATGAGTAATGTGCAGAACTGTCAAGTCACTGTGTTGTGTACCTGAAACCAGTGTATCATTGTAAGACAACTGTACTTCAATTTTTTTTTGAAAATACAAACAAAAAATACGTTTATAAAATGGCATATTACCCATGTATCCTCATTCAGAACAAATATTAATACTTTATATTTACTTCAGAGTTTTGTTTCCTAAAAAGAGAATGAACAGAGCACAGTTAGAATTAAAACCTCCTGAGTTCTCACCCAGGGGAAGAGCCATTATCTTTCTCAGATGTGACCATTATTGTGAATTTGGTGAGTATTCTCCCTTCCATATTCTTATGTTCTGCATATTTTTAAATAAACACTATATAGCATTTTTTACTATTTTTTTAGCTTAGCAAAATACTAAAGGCACATATAATGATAAATTATTTGTTCTATGACATTTTCATAACTTTATATTATTTTAAGATTATGTTAAGATTGATTAATCTAGCTAACTATATAAAATGTACCTATTTTGGGGCAGCCTGGGTGGCTCAGCAGTTTAGTGCCTCCTTCAGCCCAGGGCCTGATCCTGGAGACCTGGGATTGAGTCCCACATCGGGCTTCCTGCATGGAGCCTGCTTCTCCCTCTGCCTGTGTCTCTGCCTCTCTCTCTCTCTCTCTCTCTCTCTCTGTGTGTGTGTCTGATGAATAAATAAATAAAATCTTAAGAAAAAATCTGCCTATTTTGTTGCTATAATCATCTAGCATAATTTTTATGTTCTTGTATCTTGACTGAATTTTGGTAGACTTAATAAATTTTTCTTATTACTAAAAATTGAACTATGGTTCTCATTAAACACATCTCCATATACAAATGTACAACATTTTCTATAAGGAACTTACATATAACTTAGTTAAATCTCTTTTAAATAGATGACATAACAGAGTATGTGCATTTTCAATTATAATATTTTTCCAACTACAATAGTTTTTTCCCGTTTTGCATTCCAAACATTTTATAACCTTGAACAGCACTAGTACCTGTGTATAAGAGTTTTTCTTTACCTTCATCACTGCCTATAAAAATTACTTTGGATTTCTCTTTTTTTTTCTTTTGCCAAACATATGCATTTGATATAGAATCTACTTCCTTAAAATTCTATTTCTCTGGCTATTTTATATATACTTAATTGTCTCTTTTTAAAAAATCACCTCTTTCATTATTGATTTGTAGAAATTTATTTATTCTTTCAAAAAAATGTATTCAAGTAAAGCATTGAGTGCCATCTACATTCAAGGCACCCTTCTAGGTTATAAGATTATAGCAGCAAACAAGATGAAGCCCTTGTCCTCTCAGGGTTCATATTCTAGTGGAGAAGCAGAGAATAATAGGATGAAGAGGTGAAACTTGGAGTGAAGGTCTAGAAATGTTTTTAGAAAGAATATTCCAGAGAAAGGAAGCATTGAGTGTAAAGGATTTTAAGTGGGCGCATGTTTGGCTCTCCAGGAACAGCACAGTTGCTAAGCCAACTGCAGAGCAGTGATAATGGATGAGTCACTGAAGGTGAAGTTGGAAAGAGAGCTGGAATTGGATCATGTAGAGTTAAGTTGGACATGGTAATGACATTGAACTTTACATGTGTTGACAAATTATTAATGATTCTCAAGGAGTAAGATATGATCTATTCACATTTTAACAAATGATCTAGATCAGTGATTTTAAAGGCAGATGTTTGGAGACATTTGGCATTTAAATGAGACATTTGGCAATGTCTGGATATTTTTTTTTTTCTTAAACAATTCGATAGTTGCTAGTGTCCTCTAGTTGGTAGAGTTAAAGGATGCTACCAAATATCCTAAAGCTCATAGAAAAGCCAGTCCCCTAAAATAATAAATATAAATAAATAAATAAATAAATAAATAAATAAATAAATAAATAAATGTCAGTCCCTTCCCAACAAATGATAATCAGACCCAAAATGTTAATAATGTCAGAATTGAGTACTCTGGTCTAATCATCTATCAATACAAAGTCAGTGTATTTAGAGTATTGTGTATTAGGGTAAGCAGTTACTCATTTGCTGGTATTTTTAATTTTTCATTAGCTGATCTCTAGGATTTTTTTTCATATAAAGTTAAAATGCAACTTATTTGAGGAAAAAGTTACATGGCAATTTTAGAGTAATTGACAATTTTGTGACATTACGTTTTTTCCATACAAAATATGGAGTACAAGTGCCATTTATTTCTTCATTTTATTTTTTCTCATACATATGTGTGTATGCATAATATATATGTATATATATTTGTGTATGTGTAATTTTTATACAAATTCATTAGTATAATACATACTTTTTTATAACCTCTATTATAGAACTTGACATATTTTATGATACTTCTTTAGTTATACATTCATTTCCCCTGCCAGACTGTAAATATAATGAACTCAGGTGTTATATTATATTAAATCTCAGTGATGGGGATTCAAGATATGTTTATTAGATATTTGTTAAGAATTTTGATATATTCAAATAACAATAGATGAAGTGTTTTCCAATTAATTTTTTTCCATAGCAATTATGATTGTGTTTCAGAGAATAATATCAAATGGGTGTAAGAACTGGAATAACAAGGTAGGATGTCTGAAGGGTGATTTGATTAAGACAAAGGGTATTGATGATTAAGTATAAGAAGTAGATGAGAAGACCCATTGCCATATTCCTGACTCAAGGCATCTAGAATTTACACCCTGCCTTGACAGACAGTATTTTAATTTCAGTTTGTAGTATTAACTTTGGCATCTAGCCTTAATGTCTATTTTAAGGTAGAGCTCACATTATCTAAAATGTGCAGTCTTACCCATTGCTGCATGGCCTCTTGGCTTCCTGAATAAGCAGTGTTTGGAGTAGCCAGTGACACTGCTCTTTTGTAATTACAGCATTAGTGATTCATGATTCACCTTGTCAGGTTCTTTTTGGTTATCTGTGTAAAAAACGAAAGTGTGGTTTTATTAGTCCTTCTAGAGTATTTTCCTCTTTTCTTCTATCTACTTATCTTTTCACTTTCCATTTTATTTTTCTCATTCATCCTTTTTTTTTTTTAGTATAATTGGTACACAATGTTACATTAATTTCAGATGTACCACCACTCAGGTTCCTGTAGAGGATAACTTAGTTCAGAAGGACCAGGATGCACTGAAAACCACAAGAACTCCTAGAAATGGAGAGGTACCACCCAGTCCACAGCTGTGAAGATCCATTCACAAAAGTCACATGAAGGGGGATCCCTGGGTGGCTCAGCGGTTTAGCACCTGCCTTCGGCGTGATCCTGGAGTCCCGGGATCCAGTCCCACCTCAGGCTCCTTGCATGGAGCCTGCTTCTCCCCCTGCCTGTGTCTCTGTCTCTGTCTCTCTGTCCCTCTGTCTCTTACTGTCTCTCGCTCTCTCTGTGTCTCTCATGAATAAATAATTAAAATCTTAAAAAAAAGAAAGTCACATCAAGTGACTCTTTGAACCTTTGGCTATGCCTTTATTTCCTTTAAAAAAAGGTGGGGGAGACTACATACAGGCTTATAAACTATAAAAACAAATATATTTTGACAATAAATATACAACAAAGAATGGAGGAATATAGAAGTTATTATCTCAATAAAATCTGTTAGAATGGGGATTGATGGGATGCTTCTAGTACTCAGTAGTCCATAGAAATCCCAAAATCTCAGTGGGCAGATTTCCCAGGTACTATTACCTTCAAGTTAGGAAAGGTTCTTTGATTAAGCTCTGATTCTGTTTCTTCAGAGAGATGTCCCAGTGTATTTTTTTCTATACCTCTTGACTCTGCTCTTCTGTTGTGCAACATTCTTACTTTGTCTTCATCCTACTGGACACTGCTGAAAAGTCAGTGGAGAAAATTTTCTTACTGATGGCTGAGCAATTTTCTTAGCCTGCTTCTTGTCTGTCAGAAGTTGAACAATCAGAGATATTTAATGACTTGAATGGTCTAGAACATTTTAGATCAGATTGGCAGTACATTTGCAAATACACTTTTTTCAAAAAACTTTCTAAGTTTTCTATGATTTGATACTAATTAACACTATATACTAAAGCTATACCAATAGTTCTTTTTGAGATATTTTTCTCTTTTTAGTTTAATGATGACCTATTTGAGTTAATTAAATGGGCTACCCATGTCATATTCTTGTCTTGGCAATAGCAAAGCCCCATAAAAGAAGCACATTTATGCAAGATTATTTAAAACCTATGTTTAGATCATGCCCACTAACATCATAGTCACCAAAGCAAGTTACATGTCTATGCATAATATCAGAAAAGCACAGAAATATATTCTTCCCATATGGGTCCAAGGGAGGTCGTGAATATTTGCTGAACACTAATTTAATATACTATACCTACCATAAGAGTGGTAAGCAGGGTATTTTCAGGGTTCCAGAGCCAAAAAGTAGAGCAAATATCTAGTCACTACAGTGATTAATTGAATTAAGGCTGAACAAATCCTACATTCAGTGATGTCACAGTTAGAGACAGAGACTAATTGCACTATGAAGTTCAAGAATTAGTAATTCTTATTGGCAGTGCAGTAGATACAATGGAAAGAATGGAGTAAAACCAGATTTGGATCAAATAGACTATGTGGCTTTTTACAAGTTATGAACCAGTCTGTGCCTAGTTTCTGTTCAATTAAAAAGGAATAATTATGGTCTAGTTTATAGATAAGAGAATATCTATGTATTACAGAATATACAGAAATATATACATATATATATATTTAGAGAGAGAGAAAGAGAGGGAATGCTGTATTTTTTATCCTTATTTAAATGTTACATCCCTCCAATTTCTACTTTTAGCACATAGCATATCTGCATTTGTTTTCTTTTTAGCTGACAAAGAAGATTCAATTTCAAAGAGAATTTCTGTTAACCCCAGTAGAGGCAGTGAAGTATACAGTTGCAGTAGTAAGAGAAAAGAAAAATCTTATAAATGAAAGTCTTATATAATTAGAAATAATTATTTAATGTGATGGTAGATAAAATTGAGTACATTCTGGGTTGTGATTGGGGAAATACCTTAAGCTCTACTATGCATATTCAATCTACATCTACAGTGAATATTTATACCAACTTTAATTATCACACTGGAGATTTATAAATCAGGTTTCAGATGATATTCTTTCTCTAAGGGAAAAAAAAGATAAATTCATTAAATTCTGTGATGAAGACAGAACTATAGACCATTTTTCATGCAAAAGGCATAAAATCTTATTAGATCAATCTTCATAATGCTTGTAAAAAACAATTCACTACGTTTTTGTGTTAAAAGGATAATTTAGGCATAGGCCTAAATAACCCCTTCTTGCTGTAAATGCATACAATGCTATATAAAATGTATAAATGCACACATACACATTAAACTATGTATTGTCACTTAAAGAGAAAAGTGGAAAGGAAGCACCTACTGGTAAGTGGAATATGAGGCTGCATTGCCCTAGGGATCTGATATCATTATTAGGGGCTGGAGATTTCAAAGAGCATCAGCATTAGCTCCATGTATGTAGAGGATTGGAAACTCTGGACCCATGTTCACTTCTTATAGTAAAGCTTGAGGTGAGCTTCAGGGCCCCCAAGCAATAGGTAATATCAGTAATGTTTCCAGGAAAACCTTTCTTGGTGCTGTGTGAATAATTTCTCTGAGACATCACAGAATCTCTAGTAACTAAAGACTTAAAAATACGTTTTAGGAAAAAAAATATGTTTTAGGTTAAGTTCTTCACAAGGCTTTTCATTACAGCAATCAGGAAACCATTCATAGGATAGTCTTTTATATGTAAGAGATTTGCAACAAATCCCAATCATTTAAGATTATACAGAACATATATTTGACCAGAATTAAAAACAAAATAAAACAAAACAATGGCCAACCAAAAAGAAAAAAAAAAGAAAGCAAAATAACCAATCAAGCAAATAAACAACAGAAATTATGTGTGTGTATGTGAATATAACAAAACAAGTTCCTAAGTAGTTCCTGGGATAAAATAAAAACCAAAGTGAAAACCGAAATGTTTGTATTGTTTTTGTTGTTGTTGTTTTTAATTCTTAGCTTATTCAGATTCAATAGATTGGTAATTCGAAGCAAAATCATGCCTTAACTAGACTCTTAATACTGTATGAATATTTGAAAATGAATTAGCTACTCATTATACCTAAAAAAGAAAAAAAATCAACAGACTCAATTTTAAGAAAGCAAAAGAAAGGAAATAAAAATGTTACTGACATAGAATAGAAATAGATGTAGAAATCAATATTGAATATTGAGATAGTATTGAAAGGTCCAAAAATAAATCCATGCATATGTCAATTGATTTTTCAAGAGTGTGCTGAAATAGTTAAATGAGGGGAACAACAAAGTCTTCTCAACACGTAGTACTGAGCCAACTGGATATCCACATGCAATAAATTGAGTTTGAACTCGTATCTTAAGTCATACACAAAGATAAACTTAAAAAGGATGAAGGACCTAAATGTAAATACAAAACAATAAAACACTCCAAGAAAATAAGTATAATCTTTATAACTTTGGATTAGGGTAAGTTTCTTAAGATATGGCACTATAGTCACAAGTATAATTAAAAAAAAAAGATAAACTGAATTGAAAAAAAAATGTCAAAATTGGAAATTTTGTGCTTCAAAAGACACAATCAACAAAGAGAAAAAAGACAACCAACAAAATGTGAAAAATATATTTAGAAACCAGATATATATTAAGAAATTTGTGTCTGGAATATAGAAATAGCTCTTAGCTCAACAATTGATAATTTTTTAAAAGATTTTATGTACTTATTTTATTTTTTTATGTGTACTTATTTTAGAGATAGTGTGTGAGTTGGGAGAGGGAAGGGAGTGAATCTCAAACAGTCTCCCCACTGAGCAGGAGGACCAATGCCAGGCTCGATCCCTTGACTGTGAGATCATGACCTAAACTGACACCAAGAGGCAGACATTTTACCGATTGAGCCATCCAGATGTTCTTTAGCTCAACAACTTAGAAAAAAATAACTCGGGATGCCTGGGTGGCTCAGTGGTTGGGTGTCTGCCTTCAGCTCAGAGTGTGATCCTGGAATCCTAGGATCGAGTCCCACATTGGGCTCCCTGTGTGGAGCCTGCTTCTCTCTCTGCTTGTGTCTCTGCCTCTCTCTCTCTGTGTGCCTCTTATGAATAAACAAATAAAATCTTAAAAAAAAAAGAAAAAAATAAATAACTCAAAAATAGGCAAAGGATTTTATGACACATTTCTCAAAGAATATATTCAAATGGTTAAAAAGCATGTGAAAAGATTCACAATATCATTTTCTTTTTATGGCTTATGTTTTGGTATCTAAAAAGCTCTTTGTCTAATTCAAGGTCAATAATTTTTTTCTCACATTTTCTTTTATAGTATTCTCTACATTAAGACAATGATTTACTTTGAGTTAATATTTGTATATGGTGTGAGGCAAGGGATTAAGTGTGTGTGTGTGTGTGTGTGTCCCTGTGAATATACAATTGTCCCAGCATCATTTAGGAAAAAGACTATTCTTTCTCATTGAGTTGTCTTGGCACATTTGTTAAAATTTTATCAAATAAAAATTAAATTTAAGAGTATATTTGTGGACTATCAATTCAGCTCCATTAATCTATATGCCCCTCCATATGCCAATACTACATAATCTTAATTACTGTGATTTGATAATATGCTTTGTAATCAAGTAACCTGTCTTCTAACATTTTTATTCTCTTTCTAGATTTTTTTGACTACCTTGGGTCCTTTGCATTTCCATATAAAGTTTAAGATCAGATTGTCAATTACTGCAGAAAATCCTACTAAGGTTTACATAGGAGTTTCATGAAATCTATAAATCAATGACAGAATTGCTATTATTATATAATATTAAATTTAAGAGTCATGACTATGAGAAGTACACTTAATTTCTCTCAGCAATGTTTTATAGTTTTCAGTATACAACACTCATACTTCCATTATTTAATTTCCAAATATTTAATTTTATAACATTGTTAATATAATAGTTTTCTTAGTTTCATCTTCAGATTCTTTGAGACTAGAGTTTCAATTAGTTTGAAACATAAGTGAGACTTTCAATTTTCTAGAACAATAAATTTAATATAGTTTATTCAAAAATAATATATAATTTGTATTTTATGAATTTATTTTGTTATTTTAAGGCCTTATATATAGATAGATAGATATTAAACGTAATTAGACCTATTGATTTGGAGTTGTACTATGTGGGTGAATACTCTTTCAGTGAATGTGTTTTTAATTCTTCTTTCCTACTTTCATGTAACTTTAGTTTTCATCCTGTTTTTCCTTCTTGTTTCTATTCAATATTATAAAAGTGTATTTCTGTAGAGAAAAGATGAATAGTTTTGATGAGGTTCCAGCTTATACTTTCTTGTTTTACATGAATGTCACTGTATATATGCCATTGGTTCAACTATCATAGATTGTCATATACTTTTGTTTTTTTGTTTTTTTTTTTAATTTTTTTTTTATTTATTTATGATAGATATCAGAGAGAGAGAGAGAGGCAGAGACACAGGCAGAGGGAGAAGCAGGCTCCATGCACCGGGAGCCCGACGTGGGATTCGATACCGGGTCTCCAGGATCGCGCCCTGGGCCAAAGGCAGGCCAAACCGCTGCGCCACCCAGGGATCCCTGTCATATACTTTTGATTACTAATCCACTCAAGTAGAAACAATTCCAACTGTCCTAAGCACTTTTCCATGTTTCTACATGAAACTTACTTTAGGACTATTATGGGAGAACAGTTCCTCTTCCATTTGATTTTTTTTTTTTTTAAGAGAAAGAAAGAAAGAAAAACCTGCAAATTTAATAGGTACAGAACTATTTGTAAATGGGACTACCAGATAAAATGTACTGCAGGACACTTTTAAGAAGTCCCAGAAAATTCTCCAGCATAAAATCAAATTATAGCTGCTCTGGAAGTCAGTAGACTTATATTCTGTATAATTCAAGAAATAACCAAAGAATTAGCTATGGTCTCAGAATCCCTACAAGCAAAAAAACTCCAAGACTTAGGCAGAATAATTGGAGCAGAGCTCATAAAAGTCCAATTTAATACTTGTAAACTGTGAGCTAAACTTTCCCCAAATCTTCTTAAAACCAAAATGAAGAAAAGTCTTGGCCAATAGCAATCAGAATAAAATGAGAAAAGTACTGGGGAAAAAAATACATATCTTCACACCCATCCTTGTAATATGTTAAGCTAAAGGAAGAAAATAAAATCTAATGTTCAAGAATAGATATTTGTCATAAATATAGGGAGCAATTAACAAGTAGTTATACCTTGTGTAGTGCCTAACCTAAACATAACACTTTGGATCAATCTGTAGCCAAATTTTTATTATAATAGATTTATGCTCTGCTTTCTTTATGGTCCCCACTGATAAGCATATACAATACTTAACTTGTTTTCATCTGGAAAAACCAATTTACTTGGAAAATTATGCTTTGGCAATGAGTTTCTAGATACAACACCAAAACCATGTTTCTTTCAAATAATTGATAGATTTGACTTGATTTAAATTACAAACGTTTGGTCTGTAGAAGACACCATTCCAAAAATGAAAGACAAGCCACAAATTGTGAGATTATGTTTTCAAAGCACATATCTGATAAAGGTCTTGTATTCAAAATATACAAAGAAATCTTAAAACAAAAAGAAAACAACTCAGTTAAGCAATGAGTGAAACATCTGTCCAGGTACCTTACCAAAAAGATGTGCAAATGGCATATAATTATATGAAAAGATTATATAATTGCTCATTATGGAATTCAAATTGAGATATCAATGAGATACTTATTATAATAAGTAAAGAAAAAAAGGCAATAGTATTTTTTGGCATGAATGCAAAACAATAACAACATTCATGATTGCTGGTGGTAATGTAAAATAAGAAAGTCTCCTTGGAAAGTACTTTGACAGTTTTTTTTTAAAAAAGGTAAACATAGAGGACGCCTGGGTGGCTCAGTGGTTGAGTGTCTGCCTTTGGCTCAGGTCATGATCCCAGAGTCCTGGGATCAAGTCTTGGGATCAAGTCCCACATGAGGTTCCCCGCAGGGAGTCTGCTTCTCCCTCTCCCTGTGTCTTTGCCTCTCTCTGTGTGTCTCTCATGAATAAATAAATAAATAATATACATATTTTTTTAGAAAGGTAAGCATAGGGTCATCATAAGATACAACAATCCTGGCATTAGACATTTACCTTTTTTTTTTTTTTTGAGTTGAACACTCATGTCCACACAAAAACCTACTTGAAAATGTTTGTTGTAGTTTATTCATGATTGTCCAAAGCTGGAAGCAAACAAGGTACTCTTCAATAAGTAAGTGGATAAACTGAGGTATCCACTCAATGAAATATTATACTATGATTTTATTTTTTTTATTTTTTTTATACTATGATTTTAAAAATAAGAACTATCAAGCTGTAAAAAGACACGGATGAATCTTAAATGGATATTGTTAAGTGAAGAAGCCAGTATTAAAAGGCTACATCTTGTATGATTCCATTTATATGACATTCTGCAAATGGCAGATCTATAATGCAGGTAAAAGTCAGTGATTTTAGGGCTTTAAGGTTTGGAGGAGAAGGTTAAATTGATGAAACACAGGGGATTATTTTAGGGCAGTGGTATTCGTTTGAATGATACTATAATGTTGGATATATGTCACTATGTATTTCACAGCCCATAGAAATTTACAGCAGAAAGAGTGAAACAATGCATGCAAATTGAAAAGAAAATATATTTATGCAGTCAGAGGATCCTAAGGTAGAATGCTAAATGTGACAAAACTATGTACTTGCATTACAAATTTATGAAAGAACCTTTTTGGAGAACATAGAGGAAGTAAGCACTGACCTAAGTAATTCAGAAATGAGTTGATAAGACTACAGGGAAAAGAAACTGTGATAAGTACTACATTCTAGTTTATATTCTTTTTTCAATGGGGCACAGGTTAACACTTCCAATACTGCTGTACATGTATACTGGATTTGAACAATTAAATAAATGGAGAAGTTTGGAGCCAAGTTTCTCACTGTTGGAATTGGAGGTTAAAAATAATCAATGAATAAAGGCTAAAATAATCCATGTGATAATAATGGATTTGAGCTGAAGACATCAATGTGAACTCATGGTTAGTAGATGGTGACACTAGGATTGTTTATGGTTTTGTGTCTATACAAAAATTAGTTTATACATATATATGTATTTGTTCTCTGAGCTGAGCATGCCTAGGGACAGTGACACCCCAGTGCCCATTAGCATACCAAGGGCCTAGATCTTGGGTTATTTTTTTCTTAAAGATTACTTATTATTTATTTATTTGTTTGTTTGTTTGTTTGTTTATTCATGGGAGAGAGAGAGAGAGAGAGAGATAGGAAGAGACATAGGTAGAGGGAGAAGCAGGCTCTATGCAGGAAGCCTGATGTGGGACTGAATCCTGGGACCCCAGGATCACTCCCTGAGCCAAAGGCAGACATTCAAACTTTGAGCCACCCAGGTATTTCTAGATCTTGGGTTCTAATGCTATTCTCCGATAAAAGGAACCAAGGCTTCTTGGAGAAATGGCTGATGCTAGGACTTAGACAAGATAGATAGATTAACAGATAGATATAGACATAGATATACAATGATATGTGGAGATATATATTTGTCTCTATCTACCTACCTATCTTTCTATTTATCTAAGTCTCTAGTGTCTTCTAGCATCAGAAAACAACACAATGATAGGAGCATGTAAAAGGATCATAGAGTCAACCGAAAGAGCTCTCAATGACCAATACTGGAAAATTATTTTCCTAGTTTTATTGTTGTTGCTTGATAAATTCTGAAGTTCCTCTAAGAAAACAACCAGTTGAGAAATTCTGGGTCAACATGGTAAATTTTACATGCCATGTTGTGTCAGTGTGTCAAGTCAGATACACTAAAGAGAATGAGTGAAGGTATAGCATAACAAGATGCTAACCAATTTCTGGAAACATATACATACATCAGGATGAGGATAGTTTTATATGCACTCCACAAAGTGTTTAGTTTGTCTGGAGAGGATGGATGTGAGGACTGGAAATAGTCTCTGGAAACCTAAGGGAGGTATTGGTGGTGTACCCATCCATTTGGAGACAGCATGGCTACATACGCTTTAGTTAGGAATATATATTTGATTCTAAATGGCATAAAATCAGTTCCTGCTCTTTCTTAATATGGAATGGCGGTCATTTTATAAGAAATCAGTTTGTACAGGATCCAAACTGGGATAGACAGTATAAATAGCTATTTTCAATGAGATTGTTTTTTTTTTTTTTCCTCCCTTAGGATAAATCACAAGCACAACAATCCCATCATTCTAAGGCTGGTTTTTCAATAGTTACACTCTATTTTAGGTGTGTGTTTTTTCTTTTGATATCTTAGAGTCTTATATTTTAAAAGTTAAAATAGGTTTTCAAGATTGATTGGAGGGGAACGAAAAGTAAAATATAGCCTGAAACCAAACATTTACACTTTTAAGTTATTCTTGTTTTCTTGATTTTTTTTCTTTAAAGGTGAATGGAATTGTCACTACAGAACTATATTTTTTATTTGTCTCTGGAATGAACCTTGGTAATTCCACAAAGGCTACTGAGAGCTTTTAAAGAACAAGAGAACCGCCTGCCTCCAGGGACTTGTCAGCACTTAGTATTGCTTGTTTTCTGTTCCCTTTGTTTTCAGTAAGAAACAAACTTTAGAATTTAAACAAGAAATACAGTCCTCATTAAGTATGAGCCTGTGTGGGAACAGAAGTAGCTAGAGACCTTCCACGGGATTTTAACCAGTAAAGAATAGTGCTGAAGATTATAAATGCCAAGACTGGGTGCTCTGACTCTTGAGAGTATTGTATACTCCCAGAAACATTTATAGATGTGTTAGAAATGGAGGTAAATCTGGAAAATTAGAGTCCTGTTTATTTTTCCATGCCTGTTCATTGCCCTAAAAGATATACGTGAAGTTAAGTAAAAGCCATGTTTTCCGGAGTCTTCTCCCAGTTACCTTCTGCAGAAGGTGAGTGGGCTTTAGTAAGCATGCCCAAATCCTAAGAATGTTTTCTTTGCAGTCCATTATATTTATGTAGTATATTTGAATTAGTACATTTGAATAGTATACTTTCACTATATGAATTTCTTTCTTTATTCTAAAAAACCCTTCCCTTGGGGCATCTTGGTGGCTCAGTCAGTTGAGTATCTGCCTTTGGCTCAGGTCATGATCTCAGGGTCCTGGGATAGTTTGGTGTCCAGCTACCTGCTCAGCTGGGAGTCTGCTTCTCCCTCTCCTTCTGCAGCCCCACCCTACCATGTGCTCTCTTTCTCTTTTAAATAAATAAATAAAATCTTTAAAAAAAAAACTCTTAAAAAAAAAAAAACTCTTTTTCTTTTATTACCCATATCTTGAATTTTAACCCTTGTCTTCATTTTTAAGTTCTAATATACCACAACCCCACCACCCATTAATCCACTGAAACTAATACCTTAAATATTAAGTATATTGGCTTCTTTTCAAATGTTCCTACTTGACATCTCTAGAATATGCTGCCTGTGTTCTGAATCTCTGTGTTAGCCTGGAATTCTCACTGTGTTCCAGAACCTCATTTCACAACCCATGAGTGTCTGTTCTGGGATGTCCCATAGGCCCTTCACGTGCAAAACCAAAATTGTCATCTTTCATCACAACCTACTGCTTTTATCTCTAGAGGGATAATGCAGTTATTCCACTAGAAATCATGGCATCCTCTTAGTCTTTACCCTTTATTCTAATTTTACATTTAATAGGCTACTGAGTCCTGTTAAATTCTACCATTGGTAGATTTATCCAGTAAGTTCTCCATTAATCATCCCTGTGGACCCTTCTCTCCTTCTCTTAGAGTTTCCTGGTTGATTCTTTTAATGCATTTTTTTTCTAAAGTGAAATGTATCATGTATTTCTGATTCTTGATAGTCTTTATCTCCTCGGTGATCACAGGACAAAGCACACACTCTTAGTTTCATGGACTCCATATATTTACAATGAAGTCCCTGGGTACCTTTAGCCTGGTCTCCATGGACTCCAGACTTCACCCTCTAAATGTCCCTTATACAGTCTAATGGTTTTGATACTGTTCCAGAATGTATTTTAGAATATTATTCTCCTCAGTTTGAAAAAAAAATGGTTCTCATTTCAAAGACCAATTTAAAGTACCATTTAGTTGGTAAAGTTTTATACTAATATACCCCTCATTACCACCACCCCCTCCAATAAATTTAATCATGTACTTCATGTGCTTTAAAAACATTTTGTACCCACCCCCATTTCAATCAATCCTTTCCATAGCACTGGGAATTCTATTTCCATATATCCCAGATCTGTAACTAGCACTAGGACCTTTCTCCTAGTAATTGGGGGAAAATGAGGTTAAAAACACCCACATGTTATTAATCTTTATATTCCCAGCATCTAGCAACTTTCTGGTAACTTATAGGCACTGAAATACATCTGAAAAACAAATAGACATGCACCTCATTAGAAGCTCCACCAAGGAGACAAGGTGAATCACATCTAGCCTACCACTAACTTCTAGATGGTCAGATTCTTGAAAACATGATATTTTACAAAGCCCAAAGAATATGACCCAGGCTGCAGTGAAAATCTCATATTTCAACTGGACTCTTCCTCAGAGTTTGGAAATTAGCTTTTCCCATTTTTCCTCATTTTTTTAATAGCTGCCAAGCCATCAGCTAAAAAGGACAATCTGTCTCTGTACATAAGAGAAATCAGAGTTTGAAATAGAAAAAAATATAAGTTGCAAAGCTATGTTTTACCTGAGATTGAAGAAAATTATATTAAGTACTACTACTATAGTATTGTTATATCATGTAAATTGTATATTATGTTATAGTTTCTACCTTTTTCTTTTGTATTCTTTTCTACTTTCCCCTTCTACCTAATTGCCTTCTTGTTTTTCCTCTAGCCGCCCACAGAGTAGGGGGTGGGGTGCTCATCTACCGTGTATCCTGTGGTTCTCTAGATGGTCCTTCTATCCCTCTGTTGTGCAGTGTTCAATGAGCCCTCAATTTTTCTTCAGGAGGAATTGTTCTATACGTAGGTGTAGATTCACTGTGTCCATTAGAGGAGGTAACTTCAGGGTCTTCCTATATCACCATTTCGGAACCCTTCTGTTCTACTTCTTGTTACTGAGGAAATAAAACTGCAAGACAATAAGCAAGTGATGTTGTTCTATGTAAAAAAGAGATAAAATTATCAAAATTAAATAGTTACATTGTTAAATGTTTATCCTGTACCAGACTCTAAATACTTTTCTTGTGCAGTACTTTATAAATGTATAAACATATTTAATATTTAGACTAACTCTAATGGATAAGCACTATTATTATTTCCAGGTCACAAGTAAGCAACTGAGTCATGGGAAGATGAACAATATACTCAATGTCAAAGAACTAGTTACAGCACTGAGATTCCAACCCAGGCAGTTTGCTCCATGGGATATGTCTTTAACCACTCTACTATACCACTTCCTTATTAGAAAAAAAGTGATTCAGGAGATTGAATTAAATATTGAAGTTAGAACCTGTAGGTATCCATATATAGGTATTTGATTACACAGGATGCATCAAAGGTGAGGATATAAATAACATGGAACTATTTAAAGATACTTCCCATTTATACAAATCACTTAGAGGAAACTATAATTATTCTAGAGATAACCACTTATTAATATAGACAACTTAATCATAGCTGTTGACCCATGCGTTGTTTTTGAAAAGGACAGCAGGTTTAATTTATTAAAATTCACCGTGTAATGACCCAGAACCACATTGTAACAACAGGTGATTTAACCTGTATAAAAATAAACCCAATGGTATTAATGAATCAAGGAATCTCAAGGCCTTGGTGTGAGGTGGTGCTCAGAACAAAAGGTCCTTTCATAGTCATGCTTTACACGCTGTGATTTTTCAGTCTAATTTTATGTGATACAAAGGATTTGTTCAAGGACCAAATTCATCCTTTGTATGTTTTGTAAATCTTATTAATTACATGTTACTTTCTTTGTGGTGATGGGCAATTTTGTTTTGTTTTGTTTTGTTTCTTCTTTCCCCAGACAAATTCATCCTAATAAGATGCTTCTGTATTTGTATAGTTTAAATACCACACTAAACTTCAGTGTCCTTGATTTTGCTTCTCGTATTTTGTCATCCTTGTCAACTGCAGGCAGATAACTCTCTTTATGGATTAGCTGTAACTCTACAAATGTGAGCTCACTTCAGCACATTAAAATCCCTTTCCCTTAGACCCTCTCTCTACTTTTCTCTGTGGCTTTCTTATTGCCCTGAAATCTCATGTGCACCTGAAATTACTCTTCTTGCTTTTTCATGGCCTTGATCACATACAAAGGGATCTTGATTGTGTTCCCAGGGTTCTGTCCAGAGCCTTCTCCCCATTCTATGCTGCACTGGGTGATTATATCCAGGCCCATGGTCCAACACTCATAAATATACCTATTGTTTATAACAATAGATTTTTAGATCCATCCTATATGAAAAAATAAAAAAAATAAAAAAGACACTGGACACTCCTACCTTGGGAAAACTCACACTCCAGTGGGAAAGAAACAAAGAGAAAACTATAACTGAGAGATATAGGAAAGCACAGAAGAGGGGCATCCAACACAGTCTGGAGTGTCAGAAAGATTCCAGGAGGCTGATATATTGAGGATGAGTAATAGGAGCCAGCCAAGGAAATAGACAAATGGTGCAAAATCACTAAAGGCAACAGAGTGGAACTGCGTGAAGCTTAGTCTGCCAGCAGCATAGTGAGTAAGATGATAATGCAGAGAAATGTGGTTTCAGAGGTAAGCAGGGCCAGATTCTAAAAGGCTTACCTTTTGAATTCTGT
Organism: Vulpes lagopus; assembly: GCF_018345385.1. Taxonomy (NCBI): domain Eukaryota; kingdom Metazoa; phylum Chordata; class Mammalia; order Carnivora; family Canidae; genus Vulpes; species Vulpes lagopus. Next base: position 116,892,600 of record NC_054828.1, read on the forward strand.
TGGATACATGCTTTAGAAATAGAACTCTTAGTGTGGCATTGAGATTAGATTTTAAAGTAGCAAGACAGGAGTCAAGACCAGATGTGAGTTTATTGCAGTAGTTCACATGACAGAGATGGATTGAATTGGGGTAGTTAGCTATTGTGTTAGAGGTAAGTAAGCAGAATCAAGAAATAATTTAAAAGGTAAAACTGACATACTTTGCAGTTGGACACCAGGTATATGGAAAAGGAGATCTCAATGATGACATAAAATGATACGGCTTGAGTAATGAGATAGATTACCTATGCGAATGTAGGATCTTGGGTTAGAGATGGAAATTAGGATTATATTTGTAATATTCTAAATTGGGGTTTCTATGCAACATGTAGATGGAGATGCCCAATAGAAACTTAGCAATTTGGGTCTAGAGCTCAGGATGGATATATGGGCTCGCTATTTGGCTTTAGATTTAGAGAGGAGCTAATAGCATATAAAAAATCAGTGGCTGATTCTGCATAGGGGTCTTCCCAAACTGGAAAGAAAAAGCAAGGATATGGATGTATTTGTTGTTAATGAGCACACTAGAAGTTGAAACAGATCATATCTTACTTAGTTCTTCATGATACAGAAACTAATGATACCTACTAGATGTGAAGTGGATGAGACTGAATGGTGGCTTGAAGACTGTTCGATTTTGGACTGGTCATAAAGATAATGGAGAATGAATTGAGTAAAAGCAAGTCAGAGAGTTGCTAGATGATATAGAGAGCTGTGCTTAGTGTGAAGAATAGAAAGTCATTGCGGTGCTTGTGGGGTAACAGTGATGTGGTTTGTGGTCATGGCCCCGAGAAGAGATAGATGTTACCAGCATCAATGGGCTTATTCATAAGCACACCGATAACATAAACCCAGTTTTCTGATAACTTCTTGTAATATGTGCTAACTCCGAAGTCCCTAAAATAATCCCATATAGTAATACCACTTCATTTTGAGTTTAAAGATGAAAAAAGTATTTAGGGAGAATAAGTGATTTGCTCAGGAAAACCCAGAAAGTCAATGGTGAAACCATTAAATGTGGACAAATAATCTGTTTCTTAGTTTGATAAACTTGCTTTCCTCATAAAGTGACTTAATTGTGTGAGTGGCAATGGCCACCAATCTCTAGTCAGAGCCAGTCTCTGATCTGACTGGTGATGCCTGCCTAGAGGCACTGGAGGGATTTCTGCCCAGAGCTGAGTTGGATAAGCATCTTCTCAAATTGAAATTTGAAATTCCGACTATCCCTCTTTTTTTTTTTTTTTTTAATTTTTATTTTATTTATTTATGATAGGCACACAGTGAGAGAGAGAGAGAGGCAGAGACACAGCCAGAGGGAGAAGCAGGCTCCATGGACCGGGAGCCCGACGTGGGATTCGATCCCGAGTCTCCAGGATCGTGCCCTGGGCCAAAGGCAGGCGCCAAACCACTGCGCCACCCAGGGATCCCCGACTATCCCTCTTTTAAATGCCAATGACAGTGTCCTTTTTTACATTTAATTTCATGATGTAAAATTTCAGAGGTGTCTGAAATTTTAAGTAACTTAATTGCCTTCTTCACTTGCTGCTAAGATAAAATATGAGTTTGTTTAGTGTGGTTGTGTGTGTGTGTGCACAGAGCCAGAGATTTGACTTTTGGTCTTTATTGCATTTCTTAAACCAGCTACACTTGGCAATTCATTTACATCAATAATTGAAAAGTCATAAGTCTCCTCTTGTCTTAAACTCCTTGCTATGCACACTAATGATATGCATGATTGGCTATTGCCATAAAAATGCACCATAAATTTTTTAAAGATAATTCAACTACAGAGAATGAATCAATATGAACTATAGTGATAACATATGAGACAATCTCTATTGCCACTTCAAAGCAGTTAGTGCTCCTTTGGATGAGAACCTATCATTGCTTCCTGTTGGGGTCTTTAGGCAGTGGTTTAGGATTTTCCTCTTTCAAAACTTGCCATAGGTACTGTGTTCTCTTCAGCCCAGTTTTGTGTATCATACATCCCTAATGCTTCTGCTTTTGTTCTGTGCTTTCTGGTTTCTACCATTCTTCAGTGCCCTGTAAGTAGAAAAGACCTGTTGTGTATGTGATAGACTGTATTCATTCATTCATTCATTTCACAGATGGTCATTGTCCTTAAACTGAGAGTAGCATATATGTGAGATTATCATCCATTAGAAGGCACAAATTGCAATAGAAATCCAAAATAAAACCAACTCTGAGGCTGGTCAATACTCCAACAGAGGTGCAGTGTCTACACCAAATGAGAAAATTCTGGGTGCTAAGCATGTGATGATTTTGCTTATTTTTTTATAGAAAGCTAGACAATTCTATTTCCAGGTAATTCATAAGCCTGGAGAGCCACCCTGGGGAAAAGGGTCAAAGGACAGAAAATCCTCTTCTAGAATTGTCTCTCCTAAGTCAGCAACAATAGGGTTGTTCATGGAGACTAAGCTTCACACTTCAACATTTTAAGTGAGAAAGAGTTATGGTCCATACTTAACCACTTTCTCTATGTAGGTGTTTTTATAGAATATCCTATCATCAGATGGGAATGTAATTCTGTTTGGGCAACAAAGATTTCCAGATTCCTCTCCATTTTGCCTTATAAGATAGTCTTCTGTCGAAATGCACATTTGTAGCATGTACAAACATATATGCAACAACACATACTTTGGGACTCAGTTTTGAGGTATGTGATTCATTCTCTGGAGCTACTTTGCATGTATTTGCAGAGAACTAGGCCCAAAAATTTGTTGTTGGAGTGGGAAGTTTCTAAAGCCTCAAAGTGATTTATTTTTGAATCTCAGGAGCTAAAATCCAGTTTATTATATTTTTGTTACCTAAAACCATAATCATTAATTAAAGAGATACCTTGCTTATTGTTTTTAAATTTTCCTTCTGTTCTGCTTATAATCCTTTCCCTCATTAGTAGATATCCATTCTAAGATATGTATAACTATATATATTAGGTAGTATTGTTTGCCATGGATAACTTTAAACTGCATACATATTATGGTGCCTTACTCTCATTATATTTCTTACATTATTCTTTAAAGGTGGATTTTTGAATCTACTTATATTGCAGTGTATTATGACTAGTTTTTTGTTTCTGTAATATATTTCACTGGATCCACAATATATTGCTTATCCATTCCCCTGCTAAGTATCCCTCAACTTTTTGCTTACAATAACATATGCATCCATACATGCCCATTGCAATCAGTTCCTTTGATTGATCCCTTTATAGAGCTCTTCTGAGATGTGTGTGACAAGGAATGGAAGTGGTTAATCATAAGGCATAGCCTTGCTTAATTACATGATGTATCTTCTGAATACTCTCCACAATGGCTGAGGACTGACATGATCAATGTGCCTGAATTCTTGTCTGGCCACATCTTCACCAGTGTCTAGCATCATGTGCCTTTCCAAATTCAAAAACATTTTATGTCTGAGTGTTGCCAAGTAGAGCATTATTGTTGGATTTTCTTTTGTCTCATTTCAACTTAATCTGAACAATTCTTGAGAGAACTTTCAGATATTTTAGCATACACCCATGTGGCTTCTTTTTTGCTCATTTTTCTGTTGGATTTCAAACCTATATTTTTAGCGTTAGGAAAATATTTAGGAGAGGCATATTTAGGAAAGGCATACCAAAATAATGGTAAAAAATTGGGATTCTGGAATCAGATAGGGTCCTGGATTCCTGGATTCACTATTTACAAGCTACATGACATGATGCAAATTGTTTAAGCTTCTATTCTTTCTTCTGTGTGAAGTGGATAAGGTCTTAGCAATGTAGGAATCAATGTAGGCATCTATTAACTGTTACTGCTGCATGGCCCATAAGGACCATTCAAAATGTTAACTGATGTTACTTATGGTAAAGAAGGCCTCATATTCTCTATCTTCTTCCCTCCCTAACTTACGGAAAATTTTTGCCAGAATGGCCAAGGTAAATAGTGTTAGACTACTATCTTTATATTTTTTGTTACTGTTACTTTATTTTCCTTTTTTTGACAAAGTAATATTGTGCTGAGGTATAATTTAAGTATAATAAAATGCACAGATCTTAAATGTTCATTTCTGTTCATTTTGACAGATTCATACATGGATGTAACAACCACTCAAAACATTTCAAACATTTCCATCATCTCAGATAGTTTCTTTATGCTTCCTTCTGGTCAACCATCTTCGTATCTACACCTCTGACACAATTGTTTTTTTGATTACCACATGGCAGTCCTGCCTGTTCTTGGGCTTCACATAAATCTTTTTGTGCTCTGTTGTGTTTGGCTTCCCTGGCTCAGCACAATGCTTTCTAATCCACTGTGTCATTACAATTATCAGTAGTCACTCCTTTTCATCACTGACTCGTACTCTATGATATGCAGGTACTGCAAGAAGTTTATAAACTCTCCTATCGGTAGACACTAGGTTATGTCCAGTCTGGGGGTATTATGAATAAGACTGCTAATGAAGATTCTTTATTAGAAGCTCTGTGCATGTGTCTGTCTACCCATGATTTAATCTATTTTGGAAAAATAGTAAGGGATAGACTAACTAGGCTTAGGGTAGATGTATGTCTAATTTTATTTTAAGAAGCTACTAAATAGTACTTCAAAATTATTATACCATTTTACATTCCTAGCAAAATAATAGAGTGAGGGTACCAGCTCATCCAGTCCTGATACCTGCCCCTTGGGACATAGGACAGGTCAAGCCAATCCCTACACTCTGGCCATTGATTATATGATTATACCATTTTACTTTCTAGCAAAGTGATAGAGCTCCAGCTGTTCCACATACTTGCCAACAATTGATATTGCCTATATATATATTTTTTTTTTACTTTAGCCAACCTACTGAGTATGAAGATGTTCTGTGGTTATAATCCCATTCATTGATGACTAATTCCCTATTTGTCATTATTGGCCATTCCTCCTGCAGCATTGGTCCAGGGAATCTTTCCTGACTTCCTTCCAAGTTTACTCTGACCCCTTCACCAGCCCTCCCTCCTCAACTGTCTGTCATCCCTGAAGTGGGACTCTGCTGGGTGGGGGAGTGATAGTGCAAGGGTAGGGCTGGTGGAGGGCCACATGTCTTTATTTGTGGAGTATCTATTCAAATCTTGTTATGTATTTTTATTTGCATTATGTTGTCATCTCTGTTGTTGATTTGTAGGATTTCTTTATATATTCGTTATACAAAGTCCATCTATATCTATACCCATGTGTATAATATTATCTTTTTAATAAGAAGAAAATCTAATTTCAATGAAATTCTATTTCTCTTTTCTTTCTTTTTTGCTTTGTGCTTTTGGGGTTTATTTTCTATTTAAGATATCTTATTTCAATGTCATGAAAACATTCTTTGGAATTCTTTTATAAGATTTATTTTTCTAGCATTTATGTTTCAGGTATTTGGATCTATGATTCATCTTTTTTTTTTGTTTGGAGTGGAGTTAGAGGGTCACACATTTTTCTTTAAACATGTAATTCCAGTTGTTTTAACACTTCTTTTTTATTTCAACACTTTTTCTTCCTATTTAATTGACTTGGCTTTGGTAAAAAATCAATGGACTGAATATTTATGAGTGTTTGTGAACTCTCTACTCTGTTTCATCAATCTTAAGCCAATGCCACACCTTTTTGTCAAGGATTTGTATAAATCTGAAATCAGGTAGTATTAATCCTTTAATTTTCTCCAAGATATTTTAGCTATTTTAGACAATACACATTTCCATGTAAATTTTATGATCAGTTTGTCAATTTCTTCAACAACAAATGCTTGGTGGGGTTTTCATTGCCATGAATTGTTACTATAGAAATTTAATGAGAATTGCCATCTGAACAATATTCAACCTTCTAATCCATAAACATGATATAAATCCCTAGTAATGTAAGTCTTTAATTTCCCTCATCAGTGTTTGGTCATTTTCAATATAGAGGTTTTGCACATCTTTCACTGGTTTATTCCTAGGGCTACGGTGTTTTTTGATAATTTTATAAATAGTAGCCTAACATAATCTTTCAGTTGTTTGTTATTATGTGAGCTATCGATGTTATGTAATCTATTTATCAGTATTTTAAATTAATTTTTATGTTAATTCCAGTAAATTCGCATTGTGTTATATTATTTTTAGGTGTACAACATCATGATTCAACACTTCCATGCAACACCTAGTACTCATCACAGCAAATACACTTTTTAATCCCCATCACCTATTTTACCCCTTTCCATAGCCATCAGTTTGTTCCTATAGTTAAGAGTCTGTTTCTTGGTTTACCTCCCGCTCTTTTTTCTCCCTGCTTTGTTTCTTAAATTCCACATACGAGTGATATCATATAGTATTTGTCTTTCTCAGACTGACTTATTTTTAGAATTTCTATTCAGTATTGAAATTATGCTGGCCCCCTAAGACTAATTGGGAATTGTTCCCATCTATTTCCTGAAAGAACTACTGTAGGATTGGTATTATTTTTCCTTAAATGTTTAATAAAATTCATGAGTAAAGCCATGCAGGCCTGGAGATTTCTATATGGGGATGTTTATGATTATGATTTAATTATTTTAATAGCTATAGAGCTATTATAGTTTTTAAGTTCTACTTGTATGACTTGTTTTTGAAGAAATTCATTAATTTTATATAAAGTGTTGAAATTATTGCCATAAAGTTGTTTATAATATCTCCGTATTATCATGTTAGTCTTTGTAAGATCTGTAATAATGTTTCCATTGTGCATTTCTAATATTAATAATTTGAATTTTGTCTTCTGTTCCTTGATTAGTCATCATGGGCTTTATCAATTTTATTAACTTTTTCCCAAAGAAACAGCTTTAAATTCACGGATTTCCATTTTGTTTCTCCATTTTCTGTTCAATTTATTTTTGCTTTTATTCTTAGTACCTTTTTATCCTTAGTTTTCACTTACTGTACTCTTGCTACTTTTACATACTGGAATATTATTCATTTAACATTTTTCTAGCATGGGCATTTAAAGCTATAAAACTCAATATAATTAACATTTAGCTGCATTTCATATATTTTGATAGTCTGTGTTTTCATTATCATTTAGCTTGAAATACTCTCTATTTTCCCTTGTGATGTATATTTTATTCATGAATTATTTGAAATGGCATAGGTTTTATTTGTAATACTTGGAAATTTTCTTCATGATACTGATTTTTAACTGAGTACCATCGTAGGGAGAAAATATGTTCTGATTATAGTTACATAATATTTATTATGGTTGTTCTATTTTTTGTCTTAATGTTACATGTTCCTTTAAAATTAATATGTATTTTTCAGTATGAGATTGTAACATTCTGTAAATGCCAATTCAGTCAAGTTAGTTGAGAGCCATTTATTGTTTTGAGGGTTTTTCCTACATCCTCTATACTTTCTGACATTTGGTATAAATGTTCTGTGAATTATTGAAATTGTAGACTTATCTGTATTCCCTATATAAAATCTCTTTATATTTCCCTTTAGTTCTGTCCATTTTTTGCCTGTGTATTTTTAGTAAATATTGAGGTGATATCCATATAACAAAATTGATCATTGTAAAGTGAACAATTGAGGAGCATTTAGTACATTCATAATGTTGTTCAACTACCACTTTTATCTAGTTTTAGAATATTTCCATCACTTGCCCACTTAGCAGTTTCTCCCCATCCTTCCTTGTCATGGTCCCTGGCAACCACAAATCTGTGTTCTATCTCTGGGTTTATCTTCTTTGGATAGTTAATATAAATAGAGTCATACAATATTTTTCTTTTTTTGTTTGGATTTTTAAATTTAGCTTAAAGATTTTGAGATACCTCCATGTAGTAGCATGTATCAGTACTTCATTCTTCTTTCTAGTTAAGTCATGTCTATATATATATATGACACAATTCTTTTATCTACTAATCCATTAGTCAACATATGAGCTGTTCACACCTCTTGGCTATCACGAATAGCATGCTACAAATGTACATGTATATGAACTTTTATAAAGATTTGTTTTTAATTTTAGGAGGTATTTACCTAGGAGTGGAACTGTGGGATTATATGATAATTCTATATTTAACTTTTTAAGGAACTACCAAATGTTTTTCTACAGTAGCTGAGCCTTTTTGCATTCCTGCCAGCAGTGTAAAAGTGATCCAATTTCTCACGTCCTTGCCAATACTTGTTATTTTCTATCTTTTTATTATTACTATCCTTGTGTGTACGAAGTGGTACCCCACTGTGGTTTTTATTTGCATTTCCCTGATGACTAATGATGTTGAGCTTCTCTTCATGTATTTCCTGGGCCTTTGAATATCTTCTTTGGAAAAAAGTCAGTTCAGGTCCTTTGCCAATTTTGAAATTATGTTGTTTGTCTTTTTGTTATTGGGTTATAAGATATATCCTAAGTAACAGGCCCTTATCAAATATATGATTTGCAAATATTTTTGTAGGTTATTTAAGTTTTTCATTCTCTAGGTTGCCTTTTCAATTTTTTGATTAATTCTTTTAAAAATTTTTTAAAAAAATATTTTATTTATTTATTCCTGAGAGACACAGAGAGAGGCAGAGACATAGCCAGAAGGAGAAGCAGGCTCCATGCAGGAAGCCCGATGTGGGATTTGATCCCAGGAACAGGATCACGCCCTGGGCCAAAGGCAAACGCTCAACCACTGAGCCACTCAGGCATCCCTGATTAATTCCTTTTAAAGCATAAGCATTTTTAATTTTGATGAAGTCTTATTTATCTATTTTTTTCTCTTATATATGTTTTTTTGTGTTCTAAGAATTCAATGTCAAATCTAAGGTCATGAAAATTTACCTCCAATATCTTCCATTGGTTTCATGGTTTTAGTCAATGCAATAAGGTTATAATCCATTTAGAACTACTTTGTATACATGGTATGAGCAGTCCAACTTCATTCTTTATATATATATATATATATATATATATATATATATATATATATATATTTGGTTGTCCCAGCACCATCTGTTGAAGACATCCTCATTGAAAATCATTTGATAGTAGGTATATCAGCATACTTATGGACTAAATTCTATTCCATTGGTCTCTCTTTCTATCTTTATGCCAGAACTGCACTGTTTTTGTTTGTTTTGCTACTGCTGCTTTATAGTAGGTTTTAAAATCAGGAACTATGAATTAGCCAGTTTTGTTCTTTTTCAATATTGATTTAGCTATTCAAGATCCCTTTAGTTCTGTATGAATTTGAGGACCAGCTTTTTCATTTCATCAAAAAAATACCATTGGAATTTTTATATTCTTGCATTGAATCTGTTAATCATCTTGGATAATATTAAAATCTTAACAATACTGAATCTTCTATTTCATGAATATGAGATGTCATTCAATTTTTTTAGGTAGTCTTTAATTTCTTCTTTTAATGTTTTATAATTTTCAGCATGCAAGTCTTTCACCCCCTTAGTTAAATTTACCCCTATATATTTTATACTTTTAGATCTACTGTAAATAGAATTAGTTTCTTAATTTCCTTTTGGGATTCTTTAGTTTTGATGTATAGAAATATGAGTGTAGAATATGTGTTCTAGTTTCAAATGGCAGTGCCAGGAAATGTTGATTAACAAGTAGCCTTGTTTTTGATTTGCTGATTGTAGAACTGTGGATAGCTCACAGTGATTCCTAAGCCCCTCAAATTTGGTGAGATACAACCTTCAAATTCTATTCCCCTGAGGGTCTTGTTAAGGTTTGGTTTTAGTGTTCTTTTGTTTGTTCATTTTGGGTTTGTTTTTTATTTTTAGTGTTCATTACAGTGGGTATAGAATGAGTCTTACTCTAAGGGGTGACCTCTATTCCTCAGGAGCAGCCTGTTATTTTAACTGGCTGCTAGGGCTATTCAGAACTTGTTAATGAGATCTCTCTACTCTGGCACAGCCAGGACTCCAACATCCTTCACCTTTCTTTTCTCTCAGTAGTGCTCAACCCTTGGTATCTCTGTTCCATTCTCAAGCTCGTAGTGGCTGCTCTCCAGATGGTCTTAGTTGGTCTCTTCCTGAACACCTATGGCCTGTCTGTTAACCTCAGACTTACAGAGATTTCTGAATCCATTCTCTTCACAGCCTCCATTCACCAGTATTCTACTCCACAGATTTGATGCATTTCAACAGCTTCAGATTTGGATTTCTTCTTAATTTCAATAGGACAGTTCTGCTCTACTGAATTACATCAGTTCTTGCCCAAATAGGGATACTGTCCCCATCCTGGTGATCAAAAAGCTCAACTTAGGAGTTCCTTTTCTCATAGGTTCGTCTTGTACTACCTGTTTTCCACTTCCTGAAAAATAGCTGACAAGTATAACCATTTTTACAGTTGTTGTGGTAGGAAAGATAGTCTGGTAAAAGTCATTTCACCGTGACCAGAAGTGGAAACTCCACTGTAATTATTTTAGTTTCCCTGTCTGTTCATCTCATCTAGGCCATATCTTGAGTGCTTTTTCCTCCTGACCATCAGGTGCATTCCCTTGCTTCATCATGTGCCTTGATATTTTTGATTGAATGTCAGTCTTTGTGTAGAAGAATAGTAGAGATTGAGATAAACAAATTCTAACTCCAAAAGAGGGCATGCCACTTCTTCTGTTAAGATCTATTTAAGATTATATATTAATATATATTGGAGGTGAAGGTCTGAGTGAGTTTAATTTTTTGGTGACTTAGATCTGGGCGTTATTGTAGGTTTAATTGATTTAATTAATCTCTAATTTCAAAATAGTGAGGGCCATATCAGGATTTTTCCTTGGGAATGGCTTGGGATATGAACACTAGAGGTATTCCAAATATCTTTTTGTGCTTTACAGACAAGTGTCCAGCTTTCTGAATGCAGGAGATCTCTTTTAGATTGGTGAAGCTTTTAGATTGGTGAAGAATTCTCTTTTTATCTAATTCCTACCCATCTCCTACTTCCTTCACCTCCAGAGATTTCTCTTCTCTTTGCTGCCTCATTCCAATTTTCAGCATATAGCTGCAGTATTCTTTTTTTTTTTTTTTTTTTTTTTAGCTGCAGTATTCTTGTTTAAAAGGGATTTCTCTCAGCTTTCCTACCCTGCATGTGACCTTTGGTATATTACCCCTTTGCATTTGGTATGGAAATGAGTTTTTGTGTGGGTGTAGGTTCAGTCTGTGGCTAGGACTACTTAGAATTCTCATCCATTTGTCAGGCCCCACATGTATTTCATACATTTGTAGAAATTAGTCTTTTTCTTTAACATCTCAGCCTATGGCAAGTTTGTTCTCTTTGTGCCTCTTTGTTAGGGATTGTAGCAGTCATGGGTCTTTTTTCTACTAGCAAGTGCTCATGACTATTAAAAGTTCAGTTTGTTTTAGGTTGTTTAGGCTATTCAGTGGGTTCCCAAAGAGTTACCGTGTTCTCATTATAAGGTAGAAGCAATGTTCTCTTGAAAATATCCCGTCTGTGCTTTTGGTTTTGTACATTTATTTCTAAAATCAGGCTTCCCCAAAAAAGCCCAAACTGAGATCTACCATACTTTGAGTCTTTAGATAATCACAAATTAGAGTTCACAAATGCAGTACGCATAAGACAAAATTCTAAGAATGATCTAGTTAGTACTTAGGGGTTTGAGAAGTTTAAATACTATATAAATATACCTTAGAAGCCTAGAAACCATGTATAACTGTTCTCCTTCTGGGCTATAAGCCCTCAGAATTCTCCCTTCTGACTACTTAATCTACTGACTGCATAAATAAACTTCTATACTTCACTGTTCCTATATGACAACTTCCTAGGATAGCCCCTTGCCTCTCTTGAATGAGGAAGAAAGGGTGAGGAAATGAGGAAGACTCCAAATGGGAGAACTCTATAGAAGGAAAGGTGAAGGGATAAGAAAGAGGCAGATAAGGGGAGAGGCAGTGTGGGGCTGGAACATAGGGAATAGTATAGGCAGGGAGGCTCTGGGGAGAACTGAGGAAGGCTTCCTAACAGAGCAGAGAGCTGATGGCTAGAACCCAGTAACTCAGTTCCCATGAGTCTTCAGCATCATTTGTGGAGAAAGTGAGCAAAGGAGGAGAGAAGGCTGGCCTGTTCCTGTGAGTTATTTCTGGATGCATTATTCATATTTGATAAATCATTTAGAGGCAGCTACTTTATTAGCTTATAAAGCACATTATATGGTTTTAAATTGTTAATACAGGCTGTTGTGATGCATATTGTACCTCAGAAAAGCTATGCATCACTTTAATTCATAGCCTCATTATAAAGCTTGTTACAAAGTGCTGCATTATTGCATGAAGGATAGTGTAGTAACATTTCTGCAAGAAACCTGAATGTTTTATTTACATCATTGGTGGCTTGGTATAACCTATAAGAAATGACTTGGAATAGGGAACCAGATTGGATTATGAGTTTTGAAGACAGATACCTAATATCTGCCTCCTCCAGACTTATCTTAATCCAGACTTTGCACCTGGTTCAAGGCTGCATAATAAGTATCCAGAAAACTCTTGCTTAAGTGATCACTTCCTTGGAAGGGTTGGTTTGTCCACTTCTCTCAGACCCCCAGAAACATTGGTGAAAACCTGAGCCTTGAATTTGCTTTTCATTTATTCATTTAAGAGACAATGATCTCTGTGCATTTACTAGGTACTTTGGTAGACATTAGACATAAATAGTTAAGAATATTGCCTTATTCCCTGATTTCATGAAGTTTGCCAGTGCTTCCATTAAGAAGGAGAGGAGGGTCGATTTGTGCTGGAGTACTGAAATTGAGTTACAATCTACACCTACAATTTGTGGGTGACAAGAGTAGTATGCTAGTGTACAACAAAATTTTTAGAAGTCTAAGTGATCAATAGATCTTCATTCAAACTGAAATTCAGACTACCTCCTCCAGGAATCCCACCTTGATAAAAGTGTCAAACAAATCTAAGTTGGAATCCTACTTCACTTACTGGTTGTTTGTCTTGGGTAGGTCACTTAGGCTCATTGGTACTCAGCGTTCTTATCTGTAAAATGAGAATAATTGTTGTCTTATCTCACTGACTTGCTATGAATATTAACTAAATGACTTAGCTGAGAGTTTGAGACATTTCAAGTGCTCAATAAATTGTTGGTGTGTCAATCATTCAGCAATTTAAAGCAGGAGGTACAAATTCTCCTCAAACTCACCTGAAACATTCCTAGGTACACACCCTAGCATTCACAATTATAAAGTATTACAGATAAGATTATATTTTAGGTTAGTGTTAAAGCCTCTAAAAATTAAAGGCTCTTTTTAGATCATGTATAATCTAATTCAGTATCTGTGCCTTGGCATCTTTCTCCCTTGTGAATTGCTACTCTGTGCATGGCTCTCTAGAATTTAAAGGTGGACACTGCCTCTCATTTGTAACCAATGGAAACACTAGTTAGCTCATGATGAGGGTTCATATTGAAAAACAATTGGGAATGATGTAGGCTGGAGGAGGAAAAGTCATGAAGACATTAAACATTAGTTCAAAGGATGCAGGGTTGAAGAGAAGATAGTAGGCAGCCAATGCCACTCCCCAAAAATTTAGAAAAAAGATTATATCATTAGAGCTTGACTTTTGGGAGTCATGTGGATCAGTATGTGGTTTTGGCTTGGGGGGGTGCTAAATTAGGGAAAACCAAGTATTGACCAATTTGGATGGTAGAGCAGTCTTAGCATCTTCCAGATTCTGTAGTTACTACCTTCCCCAATTTTCCTGACATCTCAACCACCAATTCATGTGGGGCAGCCAAGTCCTGTGTTGTTATAGTCTTCCCTCCATAGCACAGAGAAAAATAATGCCACCTACAATTCTCATTAAGAAATAAGTGCATTTGTAAGTTTCTTGAGGATCTCTAGGAAGACCAGAGTTAAGAAAACTTTGAAAAGGAAAGAAAATTAATACCTGAGTGATACTATTATACTAAAATTTGGAATCGGAAAATGCCTTCTTCGTATATAATGAAAATGTGCAGTAACATTTGCCTTTATGTTTATTGCTGGCGTATGGAATGATTGGATGTGGATGTCTGTGCCCCCAAATCACCTGCATGCTACAACTTAAGTCTTACTAGAAATAATTTTTTATGATTTATGAAACACTTTTTTGAATGTCAAAAACAGAAAAAAAGACGAGACTCACATGTTTGAGAGTTAATGAAGCTCAGTGTTAGCTAGTCATTTACATTAAAACTAAGCGTAGAGGAGGAAGGAGAATCTGTGCAAATACTTTTTTTAGATGATATCTGTCCTAACAGGTGAATATCCAGACCAAATAAACTTCTTATCTGGCATGCTTTGATTTCGGAATCCATTAACTAGAGTAAGAGAGAGAAGTGCCAACATCTCAAAGATCCTCCAGAAAATGAGTTGCTAACATTGGCTGACTTCCTTCTAACTTTTCACTTACAAAACCAGTACTTCTACATGCTTTCACTCTAATTTCAAAACTTTGGCATTTTTATTAAAGTAAGTAGCGGATGAATGATGAATTCCATTCACATTTACTCGGTGTTAGATATGGCAAGTGAACAGAAAACCTACAGTCTTAATTGAAATACAGGAGCTCATGAGTCCATACAGTAATCGAGACACAATCAACACAGTATCTGTCCAAATGATGTGCTCAGGAATGGATTCTTCTCTCTCTTTTCTCCTCTCTCTCTCAATCTCTCTCTCTCTCTCTCTTTCATTTAAAATTGAAATACTTAGATAGAGAATACCTTCAGTCATTTCCAAAGCTATATTTACCAAGTTCAATGAAGTTTCCCAGGAGTCACCAAAAAATGGTTCCCATGAGGTAGCTGGATGCTATTAGAGGAATAGGATCTCCTTCAGATTTTGAACTGTAGACAGTTTATCAGTCCCCTCTTTGCCTTTTCCTAGCCCTCAAGAACTGTAGGACTTGACTGCTGTTTTCTGCTCTCTTTTTGGGGTACTTCTTCCTCCCCAAAAGAGGAACACAGCAGAATAGTTTCCTAGATACACCTTTTGTTTCAAAAAAAAAAAAATTACACAAGCTCCTTTTACATTTTCTGAGGTGTTTACTGCTAGTAAAAACAAAGAAACAGGGGGGTTAAGAAGAAGCATAAGACACACATGCACATGCAAACACACACACACACACACACACACACACACACACATACACAAAATATCCTTTGCATTTATGTGGATTTTTACACCGTGTAGACTCACTCTATAGACAAGATCTCATTGGGAAGGGGCAACAATATATCTTTACACTCTTTCCTACTTTATGAAGCTATGAAGGATATGGAGGTCCAAAGGATTTGAGTGGATTTACTCTGTAGCTAGTAATGGTGAAACTGGATCTACTATCAATGTAATGAGGGTCTTGTCTTCATGGCTCCTTCTATCAAAACATGAAGAATATTTAAAAGTGCCAGTAAGAGTTTCTCTAGAATTTGCTAAAATGTTAGTGGAATAAAGCTGGTTTTTATGTAATTGTTATCATTTTGAAGTATTTACCATTTGCTAAATAATACATGTGTATGCATGGACAAATGCATGGACATTTGATCCTAACAACAAACTTACAAGGGAGGAATTTTCTTCCTTATTTTATAGACCGGAATCTTGCTTTATTCTCTGTATTTCTGAATCATGTACTTAGTCCTTTCATTTCCCTCATGCCCCATTACATACTTTCTCCTCACAGACCATTCCATAGGATGGTCAGACATGATCATATTCCTGCTCTTCCAGGCATGGGTTTTTCCAACATCACTAAGGGATGCAGGGAAGTACAGGCTGGAGGATGGGAGGTAGCTTCTCTTCTCATTCCTCACTGCCTGCCCCCATCTGTCTCTTCGAATCCCATCCTCTAAATGCCATCTGATTATCTTAGACAGTAGTCACTGTCTTCTTGTACATGGCTCAGCCCATCATGCAAAGTTTCACTGGTTGTACACTGCAACTCCAGGGGGTGCCATTACTTTTATAGTAGCTGAAAGGTATTTTCTGGAAGCCGACAGTAAAGGGTCTGGAGGAACATATGGCTTTTTATCCTTACAAATGCATCATTTGAGCTCTACGGTGACCATGGTTTGGTGGTGCAGTCTGGCTGTACAGTTATCTGGCTGTGCTCCCTGCATATCCAAAGTCTTTTCCAATTATCTGAATGGCACATAGTTCTTTTTCTGGATAGAAGGTTCACAATGTGATTGTTCCAGGTTATAGGTATATATTTCTGTCTACACATAACTAGATGCAGCATTTTAGTCAAGTCTAAACAAGCACCCTATTGTCAACAGAACAGATTGCTTTACATTTGTAATCTGTACAATTGCCACATTTCCTTTGCATTAAAAATAAAAGCTTGTAGCATGATAACTAAATTGTGCAAAGTATGTTTATTAACTCCTTTTCAAAAAAGAAATTTCCTTTTTCTTTGACTACAGGCCACTGGTAATATATTTTTCAAATCTTTTCCCTGCTCTTTTGATAATTGACTATTTAAAATTTTTATATTATTCTCTGGGAACATGAGCTGCTACATGTCTTTATATGAATATTCTGAAGTAGAGTAACCACATCTCTTTATTGGACATGCAGAGTGCTTCCATTTCATTTTGCTATTATAAATATTGTGAGCATCTTTTTGCACATCTAAAGGATTTTTTTTCCTTTAAGATAAATTCTGAGAAATGGAATCATTTGGTAAAACAGCAGAAATATGTTTAACGATCTTGAAACACAGAACCAAATTGATTTACAAGGAACTCTGTTATTTTATTCTCCTAATAGAAGCATTTGAAAAAGCCTGCCTCATTGCATCATCACTAACCCTGAAACAATTTGATAGCAAATAGAATACCCATTTTTATATGCTTTTCTTTCTTATTTTATAGAAATGTTAAATATTCTCTCACATGTTTATTAGCTATATTATTTATATTTCTTCTTTTTAAAACATTTGTCCTTGTTCGTAGTCCATTTGTCTCTTATTGTGTTAGCGCTTTCCTTATTTATTTTCAGAGGCACATTACTCATTATTGGCATTATTTATTTGTTTATCATATATTTAAAATATATTTCTGAGTTGAGAAAGTTAATCCTTTATTTTTTTTTTAGCTAAGAGGATCTGCTACCCTGAAGTCACCACAGAGGTCAATGAAATACTATATGGTTTTAGAATGGTATATATTTCCTGTTTAAATAATGTCTTAAATTATCTGTATTTCATATATTTATGTGACATGTATCTCTGTGGTATGGTATCACTCAGTTATCCAAATGGTCAATTTTTTCCTCTACTTTTACTAAATATCCAACTTTTCCCCATTTGTTTGTGGCTTTCCTCAGTTCCTGGGGAATCAGCTTGAATGATGCCCATTGCTGACTCTGCTCATACCACTCCAGCTCATCCTCAAAGGAGTATACCTTTCTTCCCTTTGATTTGACCTAATCATCTTAATAATCTTCTGAAGTTTTTTAACAGATATTTTAAATATCCTGTGTACCTAAAGTCAAAATATTAATACCCTGTTGGATGTTTAATATTTAAAAAAATTCATTGGATAACTTTGCACATCTTGTCTGTTTTCTTACAAAAAAATAAAACTACAAAATACCTGATAAGATTGCTGAACTGGTAATAATATACAGGTAAACTAAGAAAATATGATAAAGTAATAGCCATCTGCATCTCCGTCAGAAGGAAATATAAAGGGAGAACTTTTTGGTAATTGGAAAAATTTGGAGTTATGTTGTTATGTTACCTGAAAGCACTGAGTTCTCTAAGTTGTCTGATATTCCCTTAGGAGGTAAACTCCATAACCACAAATATGAAAAAGGGTAGATTTTGAGGCTTTGTGGAGGATGGATAAGCATTAGGAGAATGGAAATCTTTAGGAGAATTGAACAAGGAAAAAGAAGGCTGTAGTCAAGGTGGCTGTAAATCAGGTAAGAGTATATGTGAGTATATTTCAAATACTGTTTTATTTCATCTATTGGCTCAAAGGTGAATCTTAGCTGTTGTTTTGGCATTTAGCTATCTACATTTTAGCTGTTTTGAGAAATCTATATATTTTCACATATCTCTTTTTAATATTTTATTTAAAGAGTCTGAAATTCTGTTCTTTAAAGGTATTAGAACTGCTTCCCCTGACCAATTAGTGGTCCTTATCACAGATTTAGGGACTCTCAGATAAAGAAAGCCCTTTAGTCAATACACAAGTGTTTAACTTATTATGGGAGTTGGTATCGTGTGGATATATGGAATTTAGACTCTAGCATCAGAAAATAAGTGTTATAGGTATTCTTCTACTACCTACTTACTAGACAACTCTCTATGCTTCAGGTGCATTCTTCATAAAATAGAAGAGTAATCATTGTAACTACTGTTTTGAATATGGAGGGGGAAGGCAGGTTAGGGGAGAATTCAATGATAACCGTTGTACATTTTTTTTTTGTTTGCATGTTTTTGTTGTTGTTGTTTTTTAAACCCTTGTACAGTTCTTATTCTGGTATTGAGCATGTAGCAAATACCATACATTAGCTGCATAATTGTAGCGTCTCACCCTCTGGGGAATGTGACATGTTGTCTAACTGAGATGTGGAAGAAAAGGAAAGTTATAGCACCTCACTGGAACAGCATTTTATCACAGCGAGAAGAAAAGTTTGCAGATAAGTTCTTTGAGAGCTAAGATTGTTCAGAGCTCCTGATGTTTGGAATACAGTCCCTAGACTTTAGCAGATGAATAATTAATATTTGTTAAACTGGGAATCAAATCCACTTTGTTTTGACCTTGCTAAATAATCATCTCTAAGGTCTTCATTGGATCTACTATGAAGGCAGTCAGGACTGTTTTTAAGCTAGCTCTCATGGATCTCATTTTCTTTATGGGTATTAATGTAGGGAAGGAGAAAATACCCTTTCTGTAAGCTCCATACCAGTTCTGTGCTGCTGAAATTCTCAGACTCTCTCCCTAGTCTGCTATGACAGAATCTTGCTCTCTGAAAATACAAAAGGCACCAAAGCTGGGTTGGGTGCAAGATGGAATAAATCTGGAGGTGCAGAGCTGTACTGTCTTGCCCTAGGTCTTGAAGCCCTAATGCGCATCCTGTTTTGCCTCCTTTCCCTTCCAATTAACTGGAGTTCTGCTGCATTCCAACTGCAAGATAAACAAGGCATTTATCCCAGTCAATTTTAACAACCTTCCCTTTGTACATTTGCATATAGCTTAACTTTCATACAACCGTGGGAAGCTCATAAAATCTCAGCCTGTGCTGACCATAAAAAAAAAAAAGGCATTTTTGTATATTGTTGAGTTTGTATACTTCCTTGAGGCACTGGAGGAACTGCAGGAGCCTTTAAAACTAATTAACAGCCCCCTGTTGGGGACATGGCACTTTGCAGTGATTTATCCTAGGTGGGAGTGCAGACCTGTGCTAAGAGAACTTCCAAAGCAGTGTGCAGATCTGAGGGGATCTGTGAAGTGGTGTTATTTACCACACACCTCTCACTACCCATTTTTTTGGTGGAGTGGAATAGAAATATTTAATACATTCCCATCTTAACAGGAGAGGTAACAACAGGTAATTCTTTACTACCATGCCACTGCCACGATGATAGCCTCCCAGAACTTAAGATGCGTCTCCCCTCCTCCAACAAATGTTACTGTGTGTTTTAGAATGTCAGGTAAAGGCGCTGTTCCTGTACAGCCTGCAGTACTTCTGATGTGTTTTAAAATGTGTGACTCTAGAAGCTGGTGTAGTTATTGCTGCCATAATGCTTTGGGGTTTCAACAATTTCCCTTTCTACCAGTAGCAGAATGATCCAATGCTACCAGATACTAGATTTTTAAAACACCTTTACCCTCAGGTTATTTTCTAGCTGCGGAAGCAGACTCATTTTCAACAGTGAATTTCCCCCCAGAAGTCCCTGAAGTGGAGTCATTAAGGACAGAGATGAGGGCAGGGCAACGTGGTTGCTTCCATTCCCACTGACTCCCTCCCCAGGTTCCCTTCTCTCACAAAGGGGTTTATTAATTGACCAACAGGTAGGCTTGAGATGAAGCAAGAAAAAAATGAAAACTAAAAATAAACTTAATATAGAAGAAAACCCATATAAGCATTCCAGAGAAGAGGATCCAGAGTAACTGAGAGAATCATGGGTCCACCTACATCATGTGCTAGCTGAGTAGCCATCAGGAGTTACTACAGCTTTCCGATCCTCAGTTTCTTCGTTAACAAAATTATAATTAAATGAGACAATCTTCTTTTAAGTCTTAGTATAGTCAGCATCCCATGGGAAGGTTGAAAATGGATTTAGAAATAAAAATAGCTTTGAGTGTAGAATTTCTGGCATCAGAGAATTTCACCACGTTTGAACTATCTCTGGGCCCTATTCTTACCATGATGGGTCTGCTTGGTGTCTGAATGAGAAAAACAAGTAAGTAGGCTTTCACTTTGTCCCTCATCTCCAATGTCTTGTCACATGTTCTTCTTCTTACCTAGGCTCTCAGGGCATCTCCACCCTTGGCTCCCTGTCTACATATGCCCTCTAAAAGGCCACAGGAACTCAATCAGCCTTTTTGACACATTCCTAAATGTTTCCATAATTATTTCAGTCTTGAGTCTTGAATTGTAAACCTTCATAGCCAAGAGAGTGGCAAGATCCTGTGTGTACTTGCTATGGCCATTTGAACATACAGATACTTCAACTAGAAATACCATCTTGAACTGTAAGAGGATAGAGTGAGATTTATTCCTATCTTTAGAAGAACATTATATATTTTAGTATTTCCATTCTTTGTTTAGTCTGAAGGATATGAAGGAAGAAGGAAGAGAGAGAGCATGCACAGAACTCAAGCACAGAGAGGCATAATATGGACACATTCTACTAAACAAACAAAACCAACTTTTAATTCAGTTACATTTGGATATAGCAGATTTTTTACTGAAATAAAGCCATTGAGGAATATGATAACATTTAGTAAAAACTCATGAATGAATGAGAGGCATTGAAAAAGGAAAAAAAATTAACAACAGAAAATGCCACCTTTTATTTATATAGCACTCTGTATATTTTAAGGACTTTTTAAGACAAATAAAAAACTGAATTTCACATTACTCGTGAAAAGAAAGCAGGGAGGGTATTTTTATCTCAAATTATGGATAAAGAAATGGCTTCAGGATCCAAGGTTATGCAAAAAATAAAAAGTTCCCCTCTGTGACAATTATACTTATGGAAAAAAAAAGGTCAACAAAGTCTAGAAGGTTGGTATGTTTTTTTTCTATATTGGGAGATCCAAAATTCAATCCAGAAAAATAAGATAGGGTAAAGGAAGTCAGTGGAAGAAGAGAAAAAAATTTTCCTTTTTTCTTGAAATGAATTAAATGCAACTGCAGTTATCAGAACCTGAATATGCAAAATCTGAAATTAGTCAGTACTAGAAACGCACAGTACCAATTTGGATTTATAAGACTTAAACAGTGAAACCTGTTTTTGTGCTTTTAGATTAATGAACCAAATTCGTTCTCATAAGTTTAAAATAATTGAATAGATTCAGGTTTATAGATGTGGAATGATATGGTGATATTCTTTATATACTTTTAGGGGAAAAATGAAATGAAATATAACTTTGTTTCTGTTTAAAATACATATGTTTTCTTATATTTAACATTCAACAATCGAAAAAAGTCTGAAATAGCAACATGAACATTTTTCAGCTTACTGAAGTATAATTGACAAAATTATAAGATATTTAAAGTGTACAATGTGCTGATTTGATATATGTAAACATTGTGAAAAGAGCACAAACATTTAATAGCAGCTATCTTGGAGTGGAGGGATGATGAGTGTGGTTTTCTCACGTTTACCTTTGTGTGTGTGTGTGTGTGTGTGTGTGTGTGTGTGTAAGAACATTTAAATTCTACTTCCTCAGCAAATTTCAATTACACAATACAGTGTTATCAATTTTAGTCACCATGTTATACATTAGATCCTCAGATTTTATTCATAATGCAACCTTTTACCAACCTCTGTCTACTTCCCCTACTCAAAGCTTCTGACAGCTACTTTTCTACCCTTTGTTTCTATGAGTTTGACTACGGCTTAGATTACATATGTATATAATACCTTAGTGTTTGTCTTTCTTGGTCTGGCTTATTTCACTTAGCATAATACTCTCCAGTTTCATATATGTGATTACAAATAACACAATGCCATTCTTTTTCAAGGCTGAGTAATATTTCATTATATATATATGATATGTCATATATATATATATATATCATTATTTGTTCCCTTCACTAAAAATAATGTTAACCTCAAATATTTTACCACCCAGAGAGAAGAATGCCTTTTACTGATCATTTTATTCTGAAGGTGATAATATAGAGCCAGTGGTATGATTTTGGGGCAGAAGTCACAACAACATTCAAATCATGCAGAATCATACCAGAAGAAAAGCACTGTGCACTTCACTGGTTATGAGAATTCCTTTTGTAGGTATGCAAAACTCCTTTTTCCTTTTCCTTTGTAACAAATTGCTGAGAACTGATCCTGAAAAACTGAAGTTTTGTTGGAAATTAGGAGAGAAAGAAGGAATACCTTTGGAACCAGAATTCCAAATCCTCCCTCAGATTCAAACCTCAGCCCTCCCACCTACTAATTTTGTGCTTCAGGCAAGTTTTTCAACATTTCTGTACTTTAAGTTACAGGATTGTAGTACCTATATCCTAGGGCTCAGTGAACAGTACATGAGATATAGCAGAGTACCTTAGCATGAATAAATAAATGCTCAATTTCATTATCAATTGGCAGGTCTGATGACTTGCTTGAAAGCCCAAGACAATGGCAGTTCTGAGGAGAACAGAGAAAGATATCACATTAATAATTAATAAGATGTGCTTGACGGCAAGTAAAAGAGGCTTTAAACGATGTTGGTATTTAATACCTCATTTATTACACAATCCAGTGATAGCGTTTCTAGTGTCGGTCTCAGCAGCTTATGATGACACCAATGACTCAAGGGTTCAGTTATCCTCAAATGCTACTTTGTCTGTGCATGATACATATTGCAGCTCTAGCCAGAAAGCATATGGTGGAAATGAAATTATCTGCAAGGAAAATTTTTTCTAGGAACAGTACCCCATCCTTCTTCACCCCAAAGATTTTACTTTATGCCTCATTGCTCAGAAATGGGATGCGCAGCCACCCATAACTGTGGAAAAATCTAGAAAGCAAAAAATATGTAAAAGAGAACTATAATGCATTATTCATTCTCTTGAACTGGGCACATAGTTGTCTGAACAGAGTAGAGAGGGGTCTTGACACGGATGGAACTGGAGAGTATTATGCTGAGTGAAGTAAGTCAATTGGAGAAGGCCAATCATCATATGATTTCACTCATATGGGGAATATAAGAAATAGTGAAAGGGACCATAAAGGAAAGGAGGGGAACTGAGTGGGAAAAATTAGAGAGGGAGACAAACCATGAGAGACTCCTAACTCTGTGAAATGAACAAAGAGTAGTGGAAGGGGAGGTGGGTGGGAGGATGGGGTAACTGGGTAACAGGCACTGAGGAGGGCACTTGATGGGATGAGCACTGGGTATTATACTATATATTGGCATATTGAACTTCAATAAAAACAACCAAAAAAAGAGGGGTCTTGAGCATCGATAGAGGAGGATGTGTGGGACACTTTGGATATACAGTGATTATCATGGAAAGACTTAATTGGACCTGAAATCTCGGTACCACTATGGTAGGCATTTTAGGCACCATTGACCCAAAAGCTTGGCATTCAGTGGTGGACATGTCAGGTGAATGTCACGTCATTAACACTGGCATATTTTGCCTTTCTTTTTTGGAAAAATTAATGCAAATGTCACTTTACAATATAGCTTAACTTTTGTAACTGGTTGTAAATTCTGGGCAAGGTAGACTTTTAGGTGGCATGGAGAAGTACCTACAATTAAATAAGTGCTTTTAATAATAGTGCCACAAATGTGACAATCAGTTTATCTCAGAGGATTTTACAAAGAACTTGGAGGTTTGAGTGGGTTTTTTTTTTTTTTTTTTTGCTTACATAGGTTTTGCAGTGAAGACTAAACTTTCTTAATTGATTTTATTACTTGTTTCACCAAAATCTCATTTTTGCAGTGCTTTGCACATTACCACATAGCTTCACAGCCTGAAATCATCCCTGATTTAGATTTATGGGAAGAGTTTGCATATTTTACAAACATGGATTTTCTTCTAGTTCTAACAAAGTGCATTTATTTTGTGTACAAACAAATAATATATCTATTTTGGAATACTTTTATTTAAATCCTTATGATTTATGGGCACTTGGTTTGGTTGCCCATGTAGCATTTTATCTGGCCCTTTCTAGAACCCTAAGTCTTTAATTGAGCATGGCTATACTGCAGAAGGTCGTTGATCACTAATTTTTGGCTTCGGCATTATCTCTATTGGGGGAAAGGGAGGGGGGTGGATAAGGTTCTATTTAGTTTTTGTTTGCTTTTATTATTTCCTTCAACTCTCTGGCTGGTTATTGCATTCCTGTATCATTTTGAAATTTATAGTCTATTTAATAGCATTTTTATTTTTTATGATTATGTCAGTCTTACCCATAAGAGGGTCTTAGGGAATATGTTTTGAGTTTCTTTCAATAGCAACCACATCTAGAAACTACCTAACTGAATTATGAGTTTTATTTTTTTACCAGAGGGAGCTATGAAACAGAAATGATTTTAGATGTAGATTATAATAATAATTTGGAGGCATCTTTATGATGTGTGAGTTTCATATGACTCTCAAGCCTAGTGCTCCTTTGATTATTACTGTTCTAATAGAGCACTGGAAAACTTCTAAATGTACCCAGTAACAATCTCCACTTCAGGGGTAGGTGCAAGGAAGCGGGATATGCTTAATACTGAATCATTCACCAAAATGTCAAGAACAGTTTGTTCAAACTATCCCAACGGACAGCACAAATTGGTGTTTCTTCCTCAGAGATTAGGTGTTTACAAGGACTATAACGTTAAACTATCATTAGTGGGAAGGAAAAAGGTAATTTATAGGAAGGCTACAGGGATGTTTCAGGGAAGCACAAAGTCCTCTTATTCAAGACCAGATCAAGAAACTATTAAATTATCTAGAAGAAGATCCCTCCCATCTGTCCCTCTCACCTACAGAAATGTGATAGTAGGTCATCCTCATAGATGTATGATGTATGATGGTAGATTAAGAGGATAGTCATAATTAGGAGTAACATTATAGAATGTATACCATGTCCCAGGCCTGCTTCCAAGTGCTCTACTTATATTGTCTTGTTGGATCATCACAGTGACCCTACGAAAGATTAAATTAATCAGAGAGAAGTTAAGTAACTAGCTTAAGGTGTCATAAACTGGTAAATAATAAAAAGTAGAGACCTGATTTGATGCCAGCTACCCAGCTTCAGACATGAGTTCTATTTTTCTCCTCTCTCTATTGACCTTTCTTTTCTATTTTTCTGCTTCAGCCTGTGAAAGACTGCCCAGCCCCAATATTATGCATTTTTCTGGTTCAGATGTTTGATAGAGATAGATTAGATTCTCTGGGTTCTAATTCTGAATTTCTGAAAAACACAGTCTGGATGAACAGCTCAATTGACTGTGGAGAGGGTGATGGAGTCATATGGTTTGGACCTAGATGCCTGTTTTCACTGTGAGTGGTTAGGACAGATCTTGTAGAGGGGATATGGCCGATTAGTCTCCTGCAAAAGCTGTCTTTTTAATTTATAACCAGTAATATAAATATCCACATCTTAGGAACTCATTCACATGATCTCCAGTACTTCTGTATATATCGTCAATTATTAATTTTAAATCAATTTAATTTATACTTCCTTGAGAACAATTTCTGAAAGATGAAATAGTGGTGATGTATATACTTTCTAGAATCATTTTATTTCTGCCTTTTTTTGCATCCACTGCTATCCAGATTAAATTCAGAAACCAAATAAACACAGTGTAGATCTATCAGTCTAAAATTACCCTTTAAGATAATAGCTAAAATTAATTACCTTATTTAATCTTCACAATAAATCTATGAGGCAGATTCAATACTATTCCCATTTTAACAATGAAAAAACTGAATCAAAAAGGTTTAAATGAATAATGCAGTTCACACAATTAGAAAGTGACAAAATCCAGGTCCAAAACCAGTCTAAGCACAGGAACTGTGCTGAACTTTAAACAATTATACAAATTAACACATGTGCTTGTTTTTACTTATTTCAGCCAGTTTTCAGGGAGTGGGGGAGGCAGGCTCCCATCTAAAAATATCATAGGAATCTCAGACATAAAAGTTGTTCATAGAGCAAGATCTTACCATGTGTATCTGCATCTGCTCACTCTTAGAAGTACTTGCTATGAACCTTTACAACTTCATGCACATCTGGCACTACTTGCCTCATCTCAGGGAACCTTTGGGAGCTGGAAGCAGTTTGCTTTTGTGGCTGAGATGGGAGATGGGGATCTGGATTCAGGCCACTGAGATTGCAATGCTAAGTACATTTCTTTAATCTGTGTAAATTTGAGCAAAGAACCAAACCATTCTACACTTCATTTTTAAAATCTGGGTGTTGATGCCTACCTCCCAATTTCTGTGAAGATTAAATGAGGCATGATACCCATTTAGTTAATTTTGCTGCTAATTTTAGAGCATCCTCAGCGCTTAGTTTCAACTGCCTCCCATCTCTTCCATTTCTCCATCTAGCAGTATTTAACACCATGGTCCTCACTGGCCCTTGCACATTTTAGCTTTAGAACTACTTTAATTGTGTGGCTCTTCAGTCTGCTGTCCTGTATATCTTCTGCTGTCAAATTGTAGCTTCTGTAGTAAGTGAGTGAAACTCAAGAACTTGTAAATCTCCCTGAATTCTCTGCATAGGAAGGCTCAAGAGGCAATACTGTGGTATTTTCACTGGTCTTTGGATTTGCAAAAGGCCAAGGAAATCATCATCCACTGGAAATAGCTTCCAAGGAGAATCCAGCAGAATAGAGAGATGTTAGGCCATCCTTGGCTTTTTTGAGAGAAATATGAAATATATTCAGCCATCACTGATTTTTCATGGGTGGAATATTTAGGAAATATGACATTTTATGTTCTAAAATCATATTTTATGATCAGCAGAATCTGAAGCCTTAATACTGCATTAATAATAATATAGATCTAATTTCTATTGCTCTTAGTTTCTGTAGAATACTCTTATATAAATTTTTCCATCAGCCCTTATAAAAATGAATGAAGTATTTGTTATGATCCCTATTTTATAGGTGAGAGAATTGGTTTCCAGAAAGATTAATGGCTTCTCACTTCATTGTTCAGACCAAGGGCTCTCATGCCTTGCAGCATATGGCTTGACAGCATTAAGTTTGGAATCAAAGGAACTGGTTTTCATCTGAACTTGCAGGGTAGCAAAAATAAAGATAGTAACGCCTCCTTCATAAATGGGAAATGTGTTTGGCTGCAAGTACCAGAAAGCCAATTTACAGAGATGTAACCAAGCTGGGGCATATAGATCTCTCACAAAAAGAGATGTGGGCCTAGTCAACTGCCAGTACTGATTTCCTCCTTTGACAGTGTTGTTGACAACCAATCTGCAGTTGCCTTGGCTTTTCCCTATGCCCCACCTCTTCCAGAGCTTCAGACATGCTGCCTGTGTCTAGGGTAGAAATAAGAAGGATTAAATATTCGGTCTCTGTTTCCTTTCATAGACAAAGCAAAAGCTTTGCTTTCTGTAACCTCCCCATGGACTTTGCTGCTTTGCCACAGTATGAACTGTTAAACATGACCACCACCTGCTGCAAGTGTCTCTGGGAAAAAGAATGCTGACCTTGGGGCTGGCAGTGCTGCTGGCCAACTAGAATTGGGTCATTGTTAGTAAAAAATAGGGGGTGGATCTTAGCAGGGCCAGCAAGTGTGTCTATCTCACATAGCTTTTAGAGATATTTAGTGTACATTGTTTTGTTATAGAATAGATATGTAATAAGCAGTATTATATGTAATAGCATCTGTAAGATTAATAATTAATGATATGATGACAGCTCTTTTTTTTCTTTTCCATAGACAAAAAGCCCTTTTTTTGTTGTTGTTGTTGTTTTTTTTAATTAATTTTTATTGGTGTTCAATTTACCAACATACAGAAAAACACCCAGTGCTCATCCCGTCAAGTGTCCACCTCAGTGCCCGTCACCCATTCCCCTCCAACACCCGCCCTCCTCCCCCCATCCACCACCCCTAGTTCGTTTCCCAGAGGTAGGAGTCTTTATGTTCTGTCTCCCTTCCTGATATTTCCCAACATTTCTTCTCCCTTCCTTTATATTCCCTTTCACTATTATTTATATTCCCCAAATGAATGAGAACATACACTGAAAAAGCCCTTTTGAAAGAAAAATGGTAGTTACTAATAATTGTCAAAGTCAAATGTTACCTTATATTTTTATTGTGTTGAAGTCTTAATATCTTTCAACTTGTTTTAGCTTCATAATATTCCTCCAAATAATGGTCTAAACTATATTATTATATTTACAGACAGGAAAACTGATCTCCATAGAAGTGAAGGGAATTGCTTAAATTAACAGCAGGGCATGGTTTTTACTTCAAATCTTGCAGTTGGATCTGAATATCATGTACTCAAGAGCCACTCCTTCCTCCAGACTGATACAAGGAGGGTCATAATGATAAGTAACAGTCATTTTATTGTTGATTCATTGCTGAAAAATTAAAAATAGTAATATTCTCTAGTAGTAGGAGCCCTTGCAAGTTAAAAAGTAATTCACTATTTGACATTCAAAAAACACGAAGTAGACATTTGATTTGTATATCTGCTCTCTATAGGCAGGTAAGTTTGTGACCTCTAATTAACTTCTAGAGAAGCCATTTCCTGGAACTAGTCACTGGAGCAGATGATACAGTATTTTTCCTTTTTCATTTCTGAGATTTCTGTGGGATCTTTGTACATTCACAATATGAAAGGAAACTGATTATTTTCAAGTGAGATGGGAAAAATGTACTTGCCTTTAGTCTGTTTGGCAGTGATTGGTGTACACTAACTGCATTCAGTAAGGACTGGATATACATTTGACATTGTAGGCCTTGTCTGAAACAGAACAGTGAAGTTGAATGAGGCAGCTAAAAATAAGGCAATGGGCCATGGATGTAGATTGTTGTATGAAATAGGCCAATTCCACACAGGCTCATCTGCCACCAAAGCTCAGATTTAGGCCAATTGAGGACCACCGCTTGACAGAGAACTCCATACTTACTCACCATTAATAGTAAAGGAAGCCTTCTTAAAGGAGTTGACTTATCACTTGTCCCCCCCCCCCACATAAATATAATTAACTATGAAAGGTGGTGATGGCAGCAGAACATCTGTCTTTAGCTTTCAGATTTTTCACAGTCTGTTGATTAGGTTATGTTTTGTATTATTCCAATGTCCACAGCTGTCAAGTGAAATGGGAACAGGCCTGCCCGAATCAGGGAGCCGAGGTCTGCAGCGGCTTTTCACGTTCCACGTGGTAATAGCCGGTGACAGCTTCTACTCTGAACAAATTGTTTTCCGTTGGTTGATGGGTCTCAGCTGTTCTAACCTGGGAAGTGATGAGTTTTGCTTTCATTTGGAAAGTAAGATCTGTTCAAATAGAGTTGCTGGCTTCTTTGGGTGTTATTGTTTGTTTGATTTTTTTTTTTTTTTTGAGCTACGCGTGTATGCACATGCAGTGGTGCCTTTGGTCCCTTTTGACTGCAAGTTCCAAATTTACCAAAGCAGAATATGTGGAGGCTTCCAATGTCTGTGCTGTTCTTGGTGCATAGGAAGGAGTGATCAACACAAGGGCAGAGGAGCGTTTTGGACAGTCTCACTCCCACCAAACTGACACTGATTTCCCATCTTGACTCAAGAGCATTTGTTCCCGGGCTGATACCTTTTCCTCGTGAGTGAGGTTCGTGCACACCAATATCCTTGGTAATGCCAAACAGTGGAATGCTAATTAAAATAATAGGATGGGGAAACATAGAGGGTCTTCCTTCAGAGTTGTCGATCTACTGACTCATTTTATTGCTGTAAGTGTGAGCAAAGAGCATGGGAGTTGAATGTGTTTAAAATGGAAAAGTTGAGAAGAGTTTCCTCAGTACCTTCATGTTCCCTTCCCTTTCTACATATCAGAACATGGCCTTAGAAAAGGATCTAAACATACTTTGTCCCAAAGGTATAAATAGTAAATGATTGCTTGGTAACTTGCACTTTAATAAGAAACAATGAAAGGTATCTATTGCTATTCAATACAGCTTTCTGTGATGGTAGAAATGTCCCATAGGAATGTGGGTGGTATGCCAGAGGGACTCAACTTTTATTTTTATTTCATTTCAGTTAACTTTAAAGAGCCACATGTGTCTAGTGCCTACCATATTGGAAGTGTGGAAATAGGCCATTAATGATGAGCTTTAAAGCCTTCAGCTATTTCAAATGAAGTATGTTTTTTTTACAAGGGTTTAATTATCCTGGCATTACTGAAATGGTACCATTGCCACCTGAAAGAGTAGCACTGACCATTTCTAGTGTCTAGCACAGCAGTATTGAATCATAGGCAACACACACACACACAAAAAAAATAATAAAAAAAATAAATCATAGGCAACAGTAAGAATGAAGAATGAATGTATGAGTATAGTGTCTTAGATTTCCGGTGTTACTTTCCTTTCTTAACTTGATGATTATATTTAAAATAAAATGTCTATATACAACTAGCAAAGAGTAAACACTCTATTAAAGGCAGCTATCTTCCTTTTTGCTATCATCATAATTATATGACATTTCTAGATACTCTAATTGCACATGTGGTATCAGTTAGAATGGTCATTGAGTCATAGATGAGTCCCATAAGTGATTCTGCGCTTAATGTCACCAATGACAAAAATATCACAAAATTATTGTTCTAAAGATTTAAGGTTCCCAAAGAGAGCACTAAAAACATCACATCCCAAACAGAAGAGCTTTTGTCATATGTGATTCTATTCTCAACTCAAAATCAGCAATGCTGCTTAAGAATATAGTTACCAATATCACAGAATTTTGAAATTTAAAAAAATCTTATACCTCATTGTCTAAGTAACTACTACATAGTGATTTTCGTGAGGGTGAGGAAAGGGAAAGTGTCTGTAAACTATATTGAATTGTTAATTAAGAGTGGATTGAATCTACCATCATTTCCACTGAGTGCAGTTATAACTTTCTGCCGTTCATTCTCCCTGAAATGTATTTCCTAGTGTTCCCACCCATAGGACTTGTCAGCCACTGCTCCAGGCACTGAGATTGGTAGAAACTTATCTACTGGTTATATTAACATGAGAAAAAAAATTCTACCACAAGGCACTTAGCTGTCAGCCATATGATCTGAAGTAAATTCAATGAAATTGATTTGTTTTAATTCTTCAGTATTTCTAATTGGCCCCGAGCTGATTGCCAGTTAGTGTTTATAACATTAAATTCAGCTTAACCATTTGATTGTCAGTCTTTGCATTATCATGGACTCTGTAATTTCAGGCTTTTCAATTTGACACTAACTCCTCAATTTGACCATATTAATATTTATTTTCTATTTTTCTGTGACATACAGAATGGTTCTGATGATGCATAATATATTCATTGGGCCTTTAATAGATTAGCAAAGCAGATGAATGCCTGGAGAAGGGATCAAGGTGATGAATTTTTTTGGTCCTGTAGCAAAGAAGACTTGCAGATATGGTCTGCTGTGCACTAAGATGAAAGTAAGAAATCAAAATAGACATCATAAGATATGTGAGGCTTGGAAAACCCAGGAGTAAGAGTGTAGACTGGTCATTGGGCAGGAGTATTGGTGAGCAAAAGGCCAGTGTTGAAGGCTGAGCCTTGAGAAATGTCAAATATTTGAGTAGGGTGAGAAAAACATGGCAGGCCCAAGAAACTGTTTGGGATAAAAAATAGAGATGAAGCAGAGTAAAAAGATGAGCTTGAGTCCTCTGCTAGAGAGCCAAGCTTTGTCTCTGTAAACCCAGGCACAGCATCTGAGACTGGATAAGTAGGACACCGGATTCAGTTTATTTTGTGCATTTTTTTCCTTTGATAAAAATATAAATCTCTATTCACTCATTTCCTTCATTTACATTCACATTGATCTGTTAAGACAAGCAGTTGAGATGGGGATAATTTTCCAGTTGAGCATGTGTCAGCATGATACTAAAAAATGTAGTTGGTGCACTGTACTCACCCCCCAAAAAAAGTTGTATATATTTCCTTTTAAGTAAACAGGCCATGAGAGAGGAGATGTTAATAAGTAATAAGGAAGGAAGGGATAATAAACCTTGAAAAAAAGTTAAAGCACAGGCTAGATCAGCAGCATTTCATTGAGTAAAATGATGGTCCCTCTTCCTTTTTCTGCTGTAGGTTATAAGGAAAGGAAAATCACATTGACTTGGTTCTGAAATTCTTTACTGGGAAACCTGCTCATCTGAGGCCATACCTTTGCCTGTAGTGAGTTTTTACAAACAAATAAATTATAATCAGAAATTAAAGGAGGGCGGATTAGGGTTGGTTATGAAATAAATTATAATCAGAAGTTAAATGAGTGCAGGCCAGAGATCAAGGTTTGAATAATGGGACCTTAAGGAGCCAGAAGCTGCCAAATATCACCACCACAATTTCATGCTTTGAGGGGTCAATTGAGTTGATGGAAAAACCAGGTAGCAAGGGCATATAAAATTCTGCATAAAACATTCTGTGATGAACATTCTCTGCTACAGATCTTCACTGTGTACAGGAAGCAGAATCTTATGCATGCTCTCAGAAAAAGCATAGAAGTTTCAAAGAAAGATCATTACGCCATAAAAAACACTTTCTTTAAAAAATATATATGTATGTACATGTGTATGTTTCCTTTGAGATAGTATCTTTTGTGCTGTTATATAATATGCTTTTCTCACTTGTATATTTCCCATATAAATATTGAAATCTAAATTCATATTAATAGTTTTATTTGGTTCCTATCCAGAAAAAAATGCTGTTTGGTTTATATCAGCCAGTTAATTTTATTGATCTCATGATATCTGATAGATCACCATTGGAGCTAAAGATATAGTGACCCAAGATTATCTCAAAGAAGCAAACTTCCACAAAGGTTTAATGGGCATCAATATATAGCTTTTCTCTATTCTGCTCGAACTCAATATTGTGACGTTCAGAGGCTATAATAAACAGGGATAAATATTAACAATATAGGTTGGAGGAGGGAAAAATCTAGGTTTCATAGGTTTTTATTTGAAAATTGTATTGAGGGATCCCTGGGTGGCGCAGCGGTTTGGCGCCTGCCTTTGGCCCAGGGCGCGATCCTGGAGACCCGGGATCGAATCCCACATCGGGCTCCCGGTGCATGGAGCCTGCTTCTCCCTCTGCCTGTGTCTCTGCCTCTCTCTCTCTCTCTCTCTCTGTGACTATCATAAATAAATAATAATAATAAAAAAAAAGAAAATTGTATTGAGATAATTATAGATTTAGATTCAAGTGAAACAAAAGCAATACATTTGTACACTTTTCTTAGTTTCCCCCAAAGGAACCATTTTTCAAAACTATAGTAGAATATCACAACCAGAATATTGACATAAATACAATTCACTGATCATACATAACCTTCCCATTTTACTTTTACTGGTGTGTCTTGTATGAATACACAAGATACAAGAATACACAATTAAATTTTTTACTAATGCATATTTAGTAAAGTATTTTTACTCCTTGATCATATTTTTCTAAGTTTGAATATTTAATGCATTTTGCATTTTTTTGGTGTCTGATATAGTTTAGGGCTTTTTTTTTTAATATGAGTATAGTTCAAATGCAATGTTACATTAGTTTCAGATTTAGTTCTTTTATTTTCTAGGTGTTGAGCCTTTTTTTAAAAAAATACCCTTTCCCTTTGGATTTGAAAGACTTACTTGATCATATACTATGAATGTAATATATTATTTCCCCTGATTTTTCCAACATGTAGCACGGATGCTTCTGCCTTTTCTTGGCTTTATCCCACATCCTTTAGTTACTGGAGCTTTAAAATATATTTTACATTATAGGAGAGAAAATCTACTCCCATTACTTTGTTTAAAATAAAAACTTATTTGCAATCCTTAGACATTCTTCCATATAAATAATTCATATAATTTAGTATTTGCTTTCATTTTTTAAGGAAATTATATCAGTATAAAATTGGTTTGTATTATGTTTGTAAATTAATACTTGGAATTTTCTTTCTTCTTACAAATTTTACCATATAAATTCTTGCCATTGAACTTAATGTTTAGATCTTTATTTTTTGTCCAAGTCTTTTTCATGGACCTCAGCAAAATTATTCAGTTTGCCTCAGGTTCTGCACATTTCCCAAGAGCCTCAGAGAAGTTTTCCTAGCTCTTAGATTGAATCATTAAACATGAGTGCTTCAGTGCATTTCTCTTCTTCTGACAGGGTGGCCACAACTGTTGGAGTGTTACCAGTAAGTAAAAGGAAGATGAGTAACATGACTGTTTCTCTCTGATGGAAACTCAAGGTCTTATTTGGACTGAGACTCAAAGGTGTTACTCAATGGGGACAGGATTGATTCCTGAGTAGGCTCAATGATCTCAGAAGAGTCCACAGCTTTCAGTATGGGTTTATACATCTCCCTAGTTGTGTTCTCTGTGCAATCTCATTTCCCTTAACTCCATCTATGCCCTCAGAATACAGAAAAGACAGTGAACATGCTATGTCACTCTTAAATGGCAGCTCAGAGAAGTAAGCAAATGCTTCACATTAGGCAGGAAAGAGTCAAAGATAATTCAAGTAGACCATATCAGAGAAAAGAGAGGATTTGGGAATAGGTTGCTTGGAGTAAAAACAGCATTTCTCCACTGCTTCTGCTACCCAAGTGTGACCATAGGACTAAATTTTGACCAATGGGATGTGAGCAAGAAGAATGCGTACGAATTACAGGAAATATTGTCAGAGGAACATCGTTTGCTCATTTTCTGCATTTCTCCTTATGGTGCTTAGAATACTGACATAGTGGCTTCCTCCAGATTTTTTTAGTATGAGAGGAAAATAAACTATTATCTTGTTAACTCACTGTTATTTTGGGTTTTACTGATAATTGCAGCTGAACTTGATTTTAACAAATATAGGATGTGTCTTTTGCAGAAGAATTCATACATAACAGCTACTGCCACAACATATCCTCAACAAATTACTGAACTTCATGAATGGAGAAAGGAATGTTCAGTCATCCAAGCAGAAAAACAACTCTCAAAGTGAAAAAAAAAATAATCAGATTCACTTTCTGATTCTTTACAACAGCGTTGAATTTTTACCAAAAAAGCCTAGGTCTACAAGTTCAGCTCGCAATAGTACGTGACCAAACTGTCATAACAATCTGAGATATGTCTCATATCCAAGTGTCAGATAAAGACATCCTCAAACAGGGATGAACTCGGGAACTTGGGGAACTTCTGTACCTGTGAGACAGTCTTGAGGAGAATTCTTTTAAAGGAAGAAAGACAGAAAAATTAAAACAAAAAACAAAAAACAAGAAATCTATGACCATGAAGTCTATCCAGAATCATGAATAGGGGCACCATGCTAAAAAGGGCTGGTGCTGAGTATCGGTTTTATTTAAATATTACACTACAAAAAAATGACATTGGAAGAAATGCCATTCTCAATCTTAGGCATAATGATTGAATAACAAAACTCCCATAGTGAGAACGAGGAAAGCGGGAGAAATGATAAAGTAGAGCTCTTCTTTTTGTTCCAGACTTATATATTATGTCTTCTTGATGTTATCTTGGGCATATTAAAGTCAATATATATAAAACCAGATATGTTGTCTTTCTCCCCTAATATGGGCCCTTTGCACTGTTCCATATCAGTGAATAATCACATCATTTATCCACAAACTTGTCTGAAAGACTCCAGTGGTCACTTTTCATAAGGAGCCAAGTCTTCTTGGTGCACAGGCACATGAATGCTTTCCCCTCTGTCTCTTTCTGTCTCTTACCTTACCACCCTTCTCCTTCCCTCCCTCAGATGCAGACCTGCAGTAAAGTATCCTTTCACTTCTACTTCCTGGGACATGATCATGGGGCCAGAACCCCTACAGATACCTTCCTTGAGTAGATAAATTCAATTCAGATTTTAAAGCTATGTCCCCAATATAATTTTACCAAAATAGGCACTGTATTGTGCCTCATCTGTATTCTTAAGTTCTCAGCGTAGTTCAGAAGCAAGTGAGAGGCTTATAATTAATCTCTGCCCCCTCAAATCACATCATTATCTATTGTTTCTGCCTGTGTGGGTGAAGGACATTTTACCAACTCTCTGTAATTTAAGACTTTGATAACCTTTCTAAATCATTTAAGTGTTTCTCTGGTATGGAGTATATGAGGTTTTGATTTGTGGTCTAAATGATATTGTTTATTCCTATTGGTATCATAGTCAATTTATATATGGGGTGACTGGGTGACGGGCACTGAGGGGGGCTCTTGATGGGATGAGCATTGGGTGTTATGCTATATGTTGGCAAATCGAACTCCAATAAAAAATATACAAAAAATGTATGTATGTACATATATGACAGGTATGTTTAGTTTTAGATTTTTTGTGACATGTCCCTATGCTTTATAATCTTTACATGGTGATTTTCTTTGTTATATTCTGTGCATATGTTCTGATAATTTTGAAGGTTGTACCTTTTCTTCTAAGGTGTTTCTAAAGGTAACTATAACTTTATGTAATATTTTATGTAATATAATTAGCACTTTAAAAAAAGATTTTATTTATTTATTTGAGAGAGAGGGAACACAAGCAGGGGGAACAGCAGAAGAAGAGGGATAACCTGCTAAGCAGGGACCCCAACATGGGACTCTATCCTAGGACCCTAAGATCATGCACTGACCCAAAGGCAGACACTTAACCAACTGAGCCACTCAGGTGCTTCTAATTAGTACTTTTTAAAAGTAATATCTACTTAGCAATAATAGCATTATAATTTTACTCTCTCTTCATGTTTCTTTTCTTGACCTCCTATGTTTCACTGACCTTTGGTTACAAAAGATGAAGAAAATAGTATCTATGTTATTTTTCCTGCCATTTGTCTGGTTATAGCATTCAGTGTTTATGACTCAATCTAAAACTAAAGCTTATGACTAAATTTAAGCATAATCCCAACATTTCTTCTACTTCATTTGCACAGTCAAATGAAGTCCATGCACGTATCTATAGACTTAATTTTTAGTAGTTTAGTGATTAAAAAAAAATACAAAGGACCATGACAGAACCATCTTAAAGTTATCATTGAGATACTTGGGCAGCTCATGAAAAGTATTAAAGTAGCAATTTTAATAACCACCATAATATAACGAATGTATTTTTTAATTCCCCTCTGCTCCTATTTGGTTTCTGAATTGGTCAGTGTCTATAGATGGAAGAGATTCATTACTAACATGCAGAATTCAATAGAGAACATAAAATATACAAAATGGTGGCTAAAATAATGGCTAAGAGTTGTGGGATCAATGGCCTACTTTGAAGCCTAACTTTACCACCTACTATTTGAGAAAAGTACTAATATTTCCTGAAAATGGAGATTAGAAATGAGACCACAAGTTAAATGAGGATTATAAAAAATAAAGCATGTAGAAAAATGTCATCACATAGTATGTACTCAACAAACACTGACCATTATGGTGTTATGCATCTTCTTAATGTTTGCTGGTCTGCTAGATGAAAAATGGTAGCTAGTTGTTGTTTGAATTTGCAGCTTCCAGATCAATAATAAATTAAACATCTTTTTTAAAACATGTTTATTAGCCATTTGTATGCCTTCTATGAGTTGCTTGTTAATGCTGTTTGCCCATTTTTCTCCTGGGTTATTTGTCTTTCTTGAATAAATTTGTTGGAGTTTTTTTTTTTTTTTTTTTTACATTAGACACAGTAACATTTTGTATTATATTTTTTTTTCTGCAAACTTTACTTTTAGCCTTGGGTTTATGCTTTTAAAGCATTTTTAAAAGTGATATACATTTAGAAAAAGGTGCATCTCCATGAACTTTCATAATCTGAACACATGTATATTCAGCTAGCACCTAAATCATAGAAAAAAAAAATAATCCAGCGGCTCAGAAACCCTCTTCTTGGTCCATCCTTGGCAGTATCACATCCAAGTGTAACTATTATCTTCACTTCTGACAACGTAGATTAATGTGTTTTCATGTTTTTGTACTTTAAATGAATTTAAATCATATGGAATTGAACTCTTTTGTGTCTGGCTTCTGAAATTTGTAATTTAATTTTGTTTAATTATGGCACCTTTCATTTTAGTAGGGTTTTTTTTATGTGTAATTATGTTTAATAATTTAATCCCATAAAAACTCATCGAAGTGAAAAAAAGAAAATACTTTTACATATAGTTACAGAAAAGTTTGGACTAGAAAATTTTAGTATAACGTGAATTTCTTTAGTAATTTCATCTTCTAATGTTTCTCAGAAAAGAGAATGAAAACATTTTAATCATTGGGATTCTAATTTTCAACAATATCTCATCTAATCTTCATTATGTAGTTTTTAAAGATTTCTATAGTCTAGCTCACCTGACCTTTGCATCTATATTATGTGCTAC
This sequence comes from Vulpes lagopus, assembly GCF_018345385.1. Classification (NCBI taxonomy): domain Eukaryota; kingdom Metazoa; phylum Chordata; class Mammalia; order Carnivora; family Canidae; genus Vulpes; species Vulpes lagopus. The sequence goes on from NC_054828.1 coordinate 116,931,317, forward strand.
TCTCTGAAGCAGTCTATAAAGGCAGAGCTGTCATTATCTTCCAAACCTAAGGTCTCTTTGCATCTTTCATTGTGTCTGGAGTTTCCCATTTGGTGACCCTTGGCTATTCAGATACACGTTATCTCCGATACCTAACTCTACAGTCACAGTGTCTTGAGGCCAATGCATATTTATTGAGTAACTCCAGTGTTTCATTGAAGTCCTGAGGTTAAAAAAAATGTGATGGGAAGTCATTGTTATTAATGTGATCACAATCCAGTAGGAGAAACATTATTTAAATGTATAATTATAATCAAGTAAGTTTGGAAATACGGACAAGTCATAAAATTTGTATAAGGGAAAGAGTGGTTCACTTTGCATACATCAAAACTCATTGAAATTAAGAAGTGAAAGCTTGACAGAGTGATATATGATGAGTGTTAGGAACAAAGCCTATGAGTTCTCAGACACGACAAAGTGTTTTAAGAAAATGGAGCAGATTGTGGAAACTCACTGAAGATAGAAGCATTCTAGCAGTTAGGTGTGGAAATCCCTGCATCCTAATGAAGAAGACAGAAATTGGTCCCTATTTGGAAAATAACTCACAAAGCATGAAGCAAGATTAGGCAGTGGGGCATTTATTAAGAGGTAAGGTTAAAGAGGTAGATTGTGTCCATATTATGAAGGGATATGTCACATAGCATCCATAGAAAGGGGTATGAATTTTCTCCTATTTTTAGTGAGGAGCTTAAAGAATGTAAGGGATGACTCTATTTTATGTAGATCACTCTGCACTTATGACAGGTGCAAAGTGACAGGGCTAGAGGAATAGCTGTGTCACTAACTGATGATGCATCCGAACTTCTCTCTTACTAGAACCATCAGTCATCTTGCTATCTGCCACCTAACTCCTGGCAGCCCAGGCTGGGGCGGGGGGGTGGGCGGGAGGCGGGTAACCATGGTCTGCACTCTCTATTTGTGTGCCTAGGTGACTGGTAACTTTTGAAGAAAATACCACCATGTCTGTATATGACAACTAAATCTGTGTCCACTATTACAAGAGTCTCAGTATCACTCAGCAATCATTTCAGTTTTCTTCCTGGGAAGGATTGCTCTTATTCTTCTCAGTTACTCTTTTAAAACTCAGATCTTGTCTTAAAACTGTTATCTGACTACATAAATTTTATCCTCAGCGAACAAATTTGCCTTTTATTTCTTGAAGAATATTGAAGACTTCATGAACAATTTTTCTAAAAACTTTTTTCTCTCCCCCCACCAAGAAAAAAACTTCTGCTTATTACTGCTAGGTATTACTAAAGGATGCAAAAATACTGATTCAAAGGGGCACATGCATTTATAGTGTTTATAGTAGCATTATCAACAATAGCCAAATTATGGAAAGAGCCCAAATGTCTCTTGACTATAGAAGGGTTAAAGAAAATGTCACACACACACACACACACACACACACACACACACACACTAGAATGTTATTACTCAGGCATCAAAAAAGAATGACATCTTGCCATTTGCAATGATGTGGATGGAACTAGAGTGTATGATTATGCTAAGCGAAATAAGTCAGTGAGAGAAAGACAAATACCATATGATCTCACTCATATGTGGGATTTAAGAAAACAGATGAACATATGGGAAGGAAAAAGAAAAAAAAAAGAGGGAGGCAAGCCATAAGAGACTCTTAACTACTGAGAGCAAACTGAGATTTGATGGAAGAGAGGTGAGTAGTAGGGGATGGGCTAAATGAGTGATGCGTATTAAGAAGAGCACTTAATGTGATGAACACTGGGTGATATATACAAGGGATGAATCACTAAATTCTACTCTTGAAACCATTATTACCCTACATGTTAACTAACTGGAATTTAAAAACTTGAAACAGGGACATCTGGGTGGTTCAGCAGTTGAGCGTCTACCTTTGGCTCAGGGTGTGATCCAGGGGTCCAGCATCAGGTTCCTTGTAGGGAGCCTGCTTCTCCCTCTGTCTATGTCTCTCTCTCTTTCTCTCTCTCTCTCTGTGTGTCTCTCTCACTTTTTCTCTCTCTCTCTCATGATTAAACAAACAAAATATTTTTAAAAATAAAAATAAAAACTAGAAACCAGCCAACAAACTAGATATATTGCTTATTTATGGCTATATTTAGCTCTTTCCCCTGGAGGGTCAGGGACAAGATTGCCCTTCTCCTGTGTGAAAAAATTCCATCCAGTTTTACCTGTAACTCCATATCCCTGTATTTCCCCACATTGACTCATGTTCTCTGTTAGAACTTCAATTTCTCATGTCCATTTTATTCAATTTAGCTTATATTATTCAAGACCCCATCCTAAATTTAAACCTAGCAACACTGATGTGTTTCTTTGCTAGACTTAGCATTACTGCTTTATGTAAGGAAGAAGCAGTGAGCTACTTCTCTCAGTGGAAGAGACTCTCTTCTATGTGTCTTTTGCTCCTAGTACACTTGGAGGCCACCATAGAAGTGTAAGTCTTCAGTTCACGTGCCATGCATGGTAAAAGTTCCATGTGAGGACTATCACCTGGTGATCTGTTTACAAGCCTATGATTAATTTCCCATAAGTTATCAGTTAAACATTTCCCCATCACTGTGTTATAGCTAAATCTTGACTTCCACCCCTGCCACTTGGAGCCCAAGAGTACAGATGGGATAACATTAAATGGCCCTATTCACTTATTCCTGTGAACAACTTTTTCTTTGCTTGTGAGACTCGTGGGTCAATTAACCCTTTTCTTTCTCAAGCCGAGCTGTTTGCACTTGGTTTCTCCTTGATTACAACTGCTAAGTATTTCCTAGCTTTTGTATGATTTTGGTCAACTAATCCAAATATGTTTCCTGGAAACCTTTGTGCCATGTACTGGTCTTGATTCTGAAAATATAAATATGAATAAGACAACTCTCCTGAACTCACAGGTCTTACATTAGGAAGAGTAGATGGTAGTGAGTAGCATGCAAACAGACAATACATAGTTTTTGTAAATAAATAAATGCACAAATTGATTTTTTAAAAGGAGTGAAGGTTAGGTAGGAGTAGTTAGAATCATTTTGCTTTCTTCATTTCATACTGCCTGAATGGAGTTTTCACACTTCTGTGCTTTCAGTCTTTGCATTTTTGTGAGTATGTTCTGCAGACCTCAGCACAGGTCTCATTTATACAGCCAAGATTTTGCAGAATAATGTGGTCATCTTTGACTTTGAGAAAATGTCTCTTAGATCATTGAGGGTCTGTGCTACAGAGGGTGTTGTTTTGTTTTCATATCGATTTGTCTATATTTCAAAATATTGAAACTCTATCTCATTCCATTAAGCTAAATTGGGATGAAAGCCCTTTCTCATGTGATAACCTCTCCACTCAGTTCTTGGCATGAACTTTTGGTTTCCTACTTGTGCTCAGTATTGGAGGAACATCATCCTTGCATCAAGTGTAATTTTTTTAAGATTTTATTTATTCATGAGAGACACAAAGAGAAAAGCAGAGACATAGGCAGAGGGAGAAGAAAGCTTTCTATGGGGAGCCTGTTGTAGGACTCGATCCCGGGACCCTGGGATCACGATCTGAGCCAAAGGCAGATGCTCAACCACTGAGCCACCCAGGTAACCTACAGTGTACTGTTGAACAAGGTCTGTGATAGATGGGGCAAAGGATTTTTTTTTAATGGGAAGGACTCTACACTGGAAGAAAGCAACATGCTAATTCGGCAAATTCAGAAATCAGTCAAATCAATTAGGCAGCAAGATGAGGACCAGTCTCTAGCTTGTTCACCCATAGCTTGTCTTCCTACCATCTGTGTTAGCCTCCTATGTTTCTGTCATTGGGAAAGATTTAAGTGGCTTCGGGAAGCTGTGTTTTCATCTTTTATTTTGCTAACAGTGAATGAAAGGGCTTTGGCAAAGAAGTGAGAATGATAATAGTATACTCAGGTAGATTTCAGCCTTCTATCCAACATGAGCCAGGTCTACACAATGGAAGAAGAAAACTCTTAAGCATATCATATTTGCAACCCAAAAACTGAACATTAAAATAACACGATGACCATTTCTTTCTGGCCTTTAATGAGCCACTGCTGTGACAGGTTTTGTCATTTCCTCCTAAGGCTCACAATAGGCACTGAGTGGTCAGCAAAAGATTAATAAGACACGGAATGAAAAATTGAGTGTTTATCTACAGCCCCATATCCAAGCTTATGTTCAGGAGTAGGTGGAATAAAAAAAAATAGATCATAATGAAGGCATATTTCACAAATATCAAGTCTTCCCTGGGCTTCTTTCTCAGTGCATATGGTGAGTTATGGTCAATCTTGTTCTAGATATTGGCACAAAGGGCCCTCTGAAGGAGTAAAACTTCTTCTTCTTCCACTGTCAGAGCACTTATGTCATTTACTACTGACTGTTGATATTCAGGCCTGTTTTTACACATGATAGTTTTTGTGTCAACTTGACTCATCATAGGGTACCAAGATATTTGCTTAAGCATTACTCTGAGTATGTGTGTGAGGATGTCTCTGGATGAAGTCAATATTTGAATCTATATACTGAGAAAAGCAGATTGCTCTCCCAATGTGGGTGGACCTCATCCAGTTAGTTGAAGACCTGGATAGAACAGACAGTGGAATAGCTGAACCTCCCATAAGTTAGAGGAAATTCCTCCTGACTTACTGCCTTGAGCTGGGACATAAATTCTTTCTTGCCTTTGAAGATGAACTGAAACACTGGCTCTCTCTGGCTCTCCAGGATGCTGAATCAATCAGTCTCTCTTTCTCAACAATTGAATTTGTTTCTCTAGAGATCCCTGACTAGTGTAATACCCATGTGATCCTGTCCTAGGGCTGGTGTATGTATTTTGAAGGGAAGGACAATGAACATGAGGAGACTAAGGAACATTTCTGAGTTTTTAGAAGGCTCATCCTTCCCTCTGCTTCTTCGTTGGTTCTCCTCTTCCCTGAAAAAGGGCCTTTGTAAGAAATAGCATCTTACTTTCAGGAGTTAATAAGCCAATGAGGTATGGGAATTGTACACAATTGACTCCAAGTATTAAATAAAATTCTTAAGAAACTCCCTCAGCCAGTGTGCTTGCCAGTGAATCTAGATCATTCCCAGTTTTCATTAAGTGAAACATTCCCAACTTCAGCAAAGCTCTTCTTCTCTAATGTAAGTAGATATCTGACTCTGACTCAAATAGCTTTCATGCTGCATATTATTTCCAGTGATATAGGCAACAATTCCAGAAAACAGCAGGATAGTTGTTTGCTAAAAAGAAGTGTAGGAAGAAGGAAGAATACTTAAGAAAGTGTACTTAGATTGTATTCCTCTTTATTCCATGTATTTCAACATGATGACAAAACCCTAACAAACACCTAACACTGGTGTTTCAGGAGCTCAGAGCGAATTCAGACTTGGTCTTCCTGAATATCTCAGAATCTCACATCATTTATTTCCATAAACAAGAATCTGTAATTCAAAATAATTTACATGTATTGATAAAAGTCACTGTGGATAGACATTTCATTTTTTTCCTAATAAAGTTGTCTTCCTAGAATATCTAAATTTAATAAAATTATAATTTTTCAAACACTAGAAAAAGGGAGTGAGTACTTTACCAGTTGTTTCTTAATCACTTTTCACAATGAAGAGGAAAGATGAACAATTTTTTTTTTTTTTGCAGATGAAAAAAAATGAGGCTTAGAGTGTTAAAATGAACTACCCAACTGGGTGCCTGGGTGGCTCAATTGATTAGGTGTCTGACTCCCAATTTCCACTCAGGTCTTGAGATCGAGCCCAGTGTTGGACTCCTTGGTGCTCATCACAGAATCGGCTTGAGATACTTTCCCCTCCCTTCTCCCTTCCCCTCTGCTCTTCCCCGCACCTCTCTCTCTCTCTCTCTCTCTCTCTCTCTCTGAAACATATATATCATCTATCTATCTATCTATCTATCTATCTATCTATCATCTATCTATCTATCTATCTATCTATCTATCTATCTATCCTCTAAAAGGTTTACCCAGTGTTACCCAGTTGGTAAGTGGAAGCACTAGAATTTAATTTTAAATTTGCTAGGCTTTGGGACATGATTCTTGGTATCCAACTATGGATCCTGAAGTCACACTCACATCACAGTGGACATCTAAGGAAAGGGTGAAGTGGTAGACAAATCAAGATGAAAAAAAAGTCCAGCTGTCTTTTCATTCAAACATTTATTCACCAGTTTGTCCATTTATCATGCATATTTAACCTCCCTTTGTACCAGTCATTGAGGAGGATGTCACAGTTACATATATTAATCATAGTCTATGATGTCAAATAACTCACAGTTGTATCAGTTGTATCCTTTGAATTGGAAGCATTTTGTTTTTACAGTTGTCTCTCCTTTACCTCCTCATCTTCACTGCCATTCCTGTCCTTTGCTTACTCACATGCCTTGTCCCTAATGCTTAATCTCCAGGTAGTGCTCAACCCTCATCTTTTTCAGAAAACCTGCCCTGAGTACACTAATCCTCCTCAGATACTTAACATGAGATGCAGCCCAGTAATTAATTGCTCCCTAAATATTCTCTCTGATGTTTCCAAAAGGACTGTCAGCTTATGGACAACAAGATCCGTGGATGAGACATTTTCCCCCTTATCAAAAAACATAATACTGGACCCATAACAGCTGTTAAATAAATTCAGTATAATTTTTAGCTAGGTATATTTCTTGAAATTCAGCCATACATTACTAGGGCATCACTTAAGTTGCTCAGCCCTTTGTTTAAACATTGAAATGACTGGCATCCTCTCAGTTATCTAGGTCCTTCCTTAACTCCTGGTACATATTCAATCTCCAATCTTGTCCAACTTCTCCCAGTTCCAAGGAGAAGGATTCCATTAATTTGCAACCACATTTGTTCTTCATAATAGCAGGAATGAACTCCTGAAGTCCCATTGGAAAAGCAGGTAGCTGATTATCTAAATGGTTCTCATGCACAGCGACATAATTTTTCATCTGGGTTTTAAAAATTGCAAAACATGATACTCCAAACACAAAACTGCTGATGTACATTTTTTGTTTAATTTTGCCAAATGCACTGGGATCAAATCTGGAAGAGAATTCTTCTTTTTTCTATCAGCCAAGATTTTCTTTCATTGCTAGCGCTCTGGAACCTTGTACCTTGTTGAGATTTGATGGTGACCTCACAGGTATCTTATTAATAATAAACCAGAGGGGCTCAGCAGAGCTTGGGTTTGGTGTAATAAATCATACTGTAAGTAAGTGCCGTGTTTGCAGTTTTGGAATTTAGAGGAATATAATAACTGAGATTGAGGGTCTGGCAGGTGGTAAAAGTGACTAGGGGTGGGGACTGGCCTTTTATGGATCTGACATGTGCTTATGGTTATTAATTACTTTTGAATTTTACATTGCTAATTGCCAGTATTCTTTCCAGTTACATTGTAAGTGAATTTTTAAAAAATGAAGCCTCAAATATCAGGTCCAGATATTATATTGTGCCTCTACCTAAGGAAGTATATACAGTTTAGTTTACTTGAAATCCTAGATAATAAGATAACTAATGATATCCAAAGCAGCAAATACATAGTATGGGAAATGCCAGGAGGTTATAAAAGAGAAATAAGATCTCAAAAAGTTAACATGTGGATTTTTGCTAATCAGTGAACCAGTATACATTCAGTTGTTCTGTTTAGCAGAAAAATCCTTTCAGTCACTAAGGAAGAGCACTGCTAGTGTATTTCCAAGTTCATGTGTTTTTAAAACACGGTCTATTTTCCATACATTTTTGTGCCCACACTGTGCTAGATGATGAAGGTGAATCTGTTAAAAGCATGTCTTCAGTCATATGAACATTGCTATGTGAGCACTTTAGCATAGTTCAGTGTTTCCTAAAAACTTGGATATGGACATCGTGGACAGTCTGAGGAAAATGTGAACTTCTTTCTCATGCACATGTATACAACATAGATACACTAGAACTTGTCAACAAATTGGGGAATACAGGTAGGGGATCCTTGGGTATCTGTTTTGATGGATCCCAGAATAGGAATGCCTGGTGCAGGGTGTGCTGACTGATGACCCAACTATATCACCACTCCACTATGGTAATGGATTGTCATAATAATGATCCCTGGTTACTGTGAAAGATTACACCATGTCTTTTGTCCTTTCTTAAGAAGGCAGGTAGTTGGGCAACTCATTTGTTGCTTAGAATTTTCAAATAAAGTAGCTGTTCCTTAATTAAGCTTTACAGAGCAAACTGTAATGGCGAAATGCTGTTTATTATAATGACAGTTTACTCTTTGACAATAATTGCTAAATAAGGAATAAATGGAAAAAAGACCTGCCCAGGGTTACCTTCTGCACATGGGAGACTTATTATGGGGAATGAGATGTATGTATTATGGGGAATGAGATGATAGATAAATAAGTAAGGAGCTGTTGTACAATCCCACTACCTCCTCTCAAGAAGTTAGAATGTCCTGCATGAGTAGGCCTGCACACATTTCTCAGAAAAGCCAAATTGCCCCACAACTGTACCATTAACATCTTGAAACATCATGCTTTTCCAGTATCCCCTTCCTCATCACACTGGCTACCTGAGACCTCATTGTCATCAAAGAGGAATTTGATTGGAAGCCTGAATTTCACATAATCATAAATCTCTATAAAGATGAGAAAATAGAGGCTCCAAGAAAGAAAGGGAATGATTCTTCTAAATCTCCACTAAGCAAGAGATTGGAAATGAAGGCCAATTCAGTGCTCTCTCAGAATTGGGCTCCATGCAACCACTGGGAGTACAGTTCCTTGGGATTTAGCAAACCCGTGGTAACTGCTTTCAGGCAGAAAGCAGCCTGGAAACAACATTATTGACCTCTGTTAGAGAGAAGCCTGCTCACAGATCTAACAAAAGTTCATGTCTAATGGATGTGTTCTTCAGTGCCTCTCTGTAAGGCAAGATGCCTTTAACAGCATCTTTGAAATTATAGTACTTTGTTCTAGTTTCACAGTAAATGCTCCGATGGCTATGTGGGCTCTCTTGGGTTTCTTCTTTCTTTGCTGTGCTGTGAAAACACACACTGCATATACATTGTTATTATCATTGTTGCTAAGAAGTAAGAGAGCATGAGTTTCTACCCCATCATCTGTGCAGAGCAGAGGCAGTGAATCCTACTGGAGCGTAATAACAATCTATAAGTAAACCAGTCATGGTAAAATCTATCAAAAATGTGGCAATTTACGAAAATATGTCCCTCAAGCACACCAAAGTTGTCATCAAAGTGAGTTAGCTGCCAATTAACTTCTACATCTTGCACAAAGGGCACAGAATTCTAGTGTAAAAATGAAACCAGTTAATGCATATCTACTGTCTATGAACAAATAAATCAGAAACAAAAAATGAACATGCTACTTGGTGCTTTTCAATGTATATTACTATCTTATGGAATGGTGCTGTTTAGACTTCTGATTTAGGGAAATTATTTTCAAAGGAGACAATGATAAAGATATTTTTGCCTACAGATTTGAGTTTCAAATTTCAGCTGGTGAGCACTTAATTGATCATCAAATACATTTTAGGCACTAGGTCACACAAAGCAGGATAATTTGTTGAAAACTCATAGAGCTGCTATTCATTCTTGTCATAGATTACAGTCAGTATGTTAATAGTTTCAACAAATCATTCACTTTTCACACTGAGCATTCAGTTAATTCACTTTTGCAAAATTCACCTATACCCCAAATAGAAGTATGTAGAGGATGCTACATGTGCCTGAGAGAGAGAATGAAATGTTCAGGAAAGGAGGAGATATTTGTATTGGCCCTTGAGGGATACTTAGGTTTCTATCATTTCCAGCCAACCTATTAGTGTGTTCTTGTTCTGCTTCACTTATTCAGCTGAATTCCCTCAAAAACAAAGAACTAAACAAAAATAACAGCTACCATGCCTGTAATCTACCTCCCAACCCTGAGCTTACTCACTCTGAAGAGTTTCTGCAACACTTGTCTGTGGCACAGAAAGTTGCACATTTTTCCAGCATTCCACTATCCTGGTATCATGGGGAGTCTCTTGATGCTTTATGACTGACTCTAATACAAGACTTTCACATCATACTTCAGAGCTCATAAGCAAAGTATGTAATCATGGAGAGTACAGAGTAATTTTCCCCTGCCCATATTCATTCACCCAGCCCTCAGCCAACCACTTACTCATTCATCTTGATGGTGACACTATGTATGATGGGCTCTTCCTGGAAAGCCTCTATGCACACCTGCACATTTGCTACCTGGCTCACCATCAAACCTTCCCTGATCCTCTGTGCCTTTCAAGATAATGCTTTCACCTAAAATCTCATCATTCATCAGTTCTACTTCTTTTATGCTTTGATCATTTTCTTCAGTCACATAATTCAATAAATATATATTGAGCCTACTGTATTCTAGGTATTGTGGAAGCTTTGAAACAGCACTGACTCAAAAACAAAAATGTTTGCCCTATTTGAGTGTACAGTGTATTATGGGGAATGAGATGATAGATAAATAAGTAGCATATATTGTAATAAGTGCTCTGGAGAAGACCAGATTACAACAAAGAGAAGGAATGCTTGAGTCTTGAACAGTAGTAAAAAGGATGATCAGGGAGGCTTCATGGAGAAGGGAATATTTGAGCAAAAATCTAAAGGGGTATAATTAGACAAGCATTTATCAAGCAGCTGTTGTTTTACTACTCCCTAAGATTGTAAAATAAATAGATAGATCAGTCTCTTGTCTCTATATTATTTCAATACTATATTAGGCATTAAACAGCTTGAGACCTATTCATTATTTTTATTTTTCATATCCAATACAGAATCAGATACTTAGTGCTTATAAAAAGAATGGATGAATACTTGAAGGCATGAGCAAATAAATGTTGATCTATCTTTTCTAAACTTTTATTTTTTTATTTATTTATTATAGTCACAGAGAGAGAGAGAGGCAGAGACATAGGCAGAGGGAGAGAAGCAGGCTCCATGCACCGGGAGCCTGACGTGGGATTCGATCCCGGTTCTCCAGGATCGCGCCCTGGGCCAAAGGCAGGCGCCAAATCGCTGCGCCACCCAGGGATCCCTCTTTTTTAAACTTTTAAAATCTTAGTTTGCACCTCCACCCCCCCAAAAAATGCTATGGAAGAGGCAGTAAGGTAAATTCAATATTTCATGAGTTCCTCCATATTTCCCAGCTCCCTTTGCAGTTAGCAGGGACAGACGACTAGTTTTATCCAATAAAACACAAGCAGAAGTGAAATGTATCATTCCTAAGCCAAGGCATTTAGGAGACAATGCATGGCCCTCCAACACCCTCTTCCCTCTACTCTGGAGATCTTAAAGGCTACATGTTGAAATGAGATTACCAAAACAAGAATATCATAGCTCATTAGATGGAGAAGGGTCTTATTAGCTTGCAGCAGATTTTAAGGGAGAGAAGTAAATTATTTTTTGCTAAGTCACTAAGATGTTATAAATTTTTTGCTACCATGACACTGTCTAGTTTGTTCTTATCAAGTGAGTTTGAGCATATCATCGTTGGGAATATGTCATCAGTCTTTTAGGCATCACTGAAAATATAGCAGAAATAGGAATGAGTGCACTGAGAGGTCTCAGTAATTATATTTAAACATTTTAGTTAGCTGAAAAGTCATGATATTGGTGTCAGATCAGTTCGAGGAAAGTAAAAGGCTTTTCTGAAGATATCCATATTGCATCTGGAGATCCTATAATAAGAAGGCCCTCAACTAAATTTCTTTGAACTTTTAGTTGCTCTTCTATTCACCCTGAGTTGTGTTCACCCTGAGTTGTATGGGAGAGGGGTTAAAAAATAGTATCTTTGGCTTTTTAAAAATCTTTAACTGCTCCTAAGGAAATGAGAGACATGAAGTACAGAGACTCTTACTGCCTTGGAAATGCTCATGTTGAGTATATATACTGCAACTGACAGTTTATTCTCAAGATTTTCACTAGACTACCTTGCTCTCCTATGAACTCCTGGGTATTGGGAACTTTAATCTGTTACATTCCTCACATTACTGAGCAAGAGAAGGATCAATAAAATATTGATAACTGTATTTGGTTGGTTAGTTCATTAGTTGGTTGCTTATTCGGGTAATTGAAAAGCAGTGAAATGATGAATGAGAGAAAAGAAAGAAAAAAAAGAAAGAAAAAGAAAGAAAGAAAGAAAGAAAGAAAGAAAGAAAGAAAGAAAGAAGGAAAAGAAAAGAAAGAGAAAGAAAGAAACAGACCAGACTGGTGAGAACACAAACTTACTTTCAAATTACTTAGATATTTGAGTCTGAATCTGACCTTCTTAAATCTGAGATTTATCACTCACTTTTTTACCTTTCTCTGGTCTAGATACTGAAGACCAAACTATCAGTAGGCATACTCATTTGCAAACAAAATAAACTAACTCTGGATGATTTAAACAGAAAAGTCAGGTGAGTGGACAGCCAAGATCAGGGATATAAAGCCAAGAACATGCTCAAATCATCTAAAGACCTGATATGTGAGGTCACCAAGACCAGACACCACACTGGGCACTAAGTGCTACAATTTACACCACCAATACTCCTAGCCTTGGCCACTGGGAGGCACAACCAGCATTATTGTCACTGATGCCTAGGCTATTCTCTCTGTAATCTCTTCCTCTCAAAATGGCTAAGTATCTCTTGTATGTTCTTGATAGTCAATCTTCTAAGTATACCATATGCTGTATTCATTTGTTCACCTCAAATTCATTTTGCAACCCAAAACAATTGGCTTCTTGCTTCATCACTCCACTGATGCTGCCCTTTGGCTAAGATCTCAGTGATGTTCTAATTAGTAAATGCAATGACCACTTTGTCCAACTAAATTCTGATAGATTTAATATTCTTGATAACTCCCTTTGTCATCAGCACCTGTTTTCCTGCCCATGCTTTAAAATGCTAATATTCCAAGGATTTAGTCTGCAACCCACAGATCTACTCACTAGGAACTTCCCAGGGATCTCATCCATTCTTGTGATTTTAACTACCACCTACATGGTGATGACACCAATATCAGTATTGTCTTCTGAGCTTCAGACTTGGATATGGAGTTGCTGCTAAACATCTCTAATTGGGTATCTCACAGGAACTTTAGGATTACTGTATCTTCAATTTAGCTTACCATGCATCCCCCAAAGTGATTTTATTTTTATGTTCCTTGACCCAATGAATGATACTTTCCTAGCTTCTCAACCAATGAGCAACCTGGTTGTCATCCTTTTGCATTTTGCTCACCCCCATACTACTAAATCAGACAGTCTCATGTGCTATAGTTTTGTATTCTTTTGAGCCTGTTTGGTGAAAACGAATAACCTCTTAGTTCAGGCTTTCACCATAATTGTCAATAATTTGCGACATAGTCCTTGCTGGGTGGGACACATAATGCTGAATGGAGTGCCACTTGCTATTCTTCTAAAGTGAAATCTTTTTTTTTTTTTAAGATTTTATTTTATTTATTCATGAGAGACATGAGAGAGAGAGAGCGAGGCAGAGACATGGGCAGAAGGAGAAGCAGGCTCCACGTAGGCAGCCTGACGTGGGATTTGATCCCAGGTCTCCAGGATCACATCCCGGGCGGTACTAAACCGCTGGACCACCAGGCCTTCCCTGGAATCTTATTTTAAAGAGGTAATACGTTGAGATCTTTGCCTCTATGAAACTTATTCTCTGTAACTCCCGATTTGGTCTTGAAATTAGGCACTCTATGCTTATTAATTTTCACTGAAACAAGTTATACCTCTCAGATCATTTATATATCTGGCAAGTGATGTTTGAGCATATAAGAAATATAAGATAGTTCCCGCCATCAGACAATTTACTATCAATAGAACCAGGGACAGATACATGTAACTATTTACATATGATAAAGGCCATAGATGAGCTATAAACCCAATATGGGAGTTCAGAAAAGGAAACCCACCAGCACATTAGGATCAGAGGAAGCAGTGCTGTGAAAGTGTCATTCAAATGGGGTCTAGAAGCTTTTTATCTTGATTAAGTTCCAATAATTCATTTTTGCTTTTGTTTCCCTTCCCTTCATAGATGTATCTTGCAAGAAGTTGCTGAGGCCAAGTTCCAAAAGGGTTCAAAAAAGGTGTTGCCTGTGTTCTCCTCTAGGATTTTGATGGATTCTTGTCTCACATTTAGATCTTTCATCCATTTTGAGTTTATCTTTGTGTATTGTGTAAGAGAATGGTCTAGTTTCATTCTTTTGCATGTGGATGTCCAATTTCCCGGCACCATTTATTGAAGAGACTGTCCTTTTTCCAGTGGATAGTCTTTCCTGCTTTGTCGAATATTAGTTTACCATAGAGTTGAGGGTCCATTTCTGGATTCTCTATTCTGTTCCATTGATCCATGTGTCTGTTTTTGTGCCCGTACCACACTGTCTTGTTGATCACAGCTTTGTAGTACAACCTGAAATCTGGCATTGTGATGTCCCCGGCTCTGTTTCTCTTTTTTTCATATTGCCCTGGCTATTTGGGGTCTTTTCTGATTCCACACAAATCTTAAGGTTATTTGTTCCAACGCTCTGAAGAAAGTCCATGGTATTCTGATAGGGATTGCATTAAATGTGTAAATAGCCCTGGGTAGCATTGACATTTTCACAATATTAATTCTGCCAATCCATGAGCATGGAATATTTTTCCATCTCTTTGTGTCTTCCTCAATTTCTTTCAGAAATGTTCTGTAGTTTTTAGGGTATAGATCCTTTACCTCTTTGGTTAGGGTTATTCCTAGGTACCGTATGCTTTTGGGTGCAATTGTAAATGGGATTGACTCCTTAATTTCTCTTTCTTCAGTCTCATTGTTAGTGTATAGAAATGCCACTGATTTCTGGGCATTGATGTTGTATCCTGCCATACTGCCGAATTACTGTATGAGTTCTAGAAATCTTGGGGTGGAGTCTTCTGGGTTTTCTATGTACAGTATCATGTCATCTGCAAAGAGGGAGAGTTTGACTTCTTCTTTGACAGTCTGAATGCCTTTTATTTCTTTTTGTTGCCTGATTGCTGAGGCTAGGACTTCTAGTACTATGTTGAATAGCAGTTGTGAGAGTGGACATCTCTGTCATCTCCCTGATCTTAGGGGAAAGGCTCCCAGTGTTTCCCCATTGAGAATGATATTTTCTGTGGGCTTTTCATAGATGGCTTTTAAGATGCTGAGGAATGTTCCCTCTATCTCTACACATTGGAGAGTTGAGCCTTGGTGTCCATTGAAAGATGAATGGATAAAGTAGATGTGGTATATGTATACAATGGAATATTACTCAGCCATTAGAAATGACAAATATCCACCATTTGCTTCAACATGGATGGAACAGGAGGATATTATGCTGAGTGAAATAAGGGGTAGTGGAAGAGGAGGTGGATGGGGGGATGAGGTGACTGGGTGACAGACACTGAGAGGAGCACTTGATGGGCTTAGCACTGGGTGTTATGCTATATGTTGGCAAATCAAACTCCAAAAAAAAAATTTACAAAAAACAAACAAACAAACAAACAAAAATAGTGCCTAGGAATATAGCATTGGGTGGTTCAGTGGGAAACAGGCAAGCTTGTACGGAATAAGCTTAGCAAAGTTTTTGAAGTTTGTCTTGAACTTCAGCCCTGTCCATTAGCTGAGGGTCTTAGAATCCATCCTCATCAAGACTATGAATTTCCAGTGATATTGGTCATTCCTCCTCCACGCTCAGTTCCTCTGTCCTCCCAGGAACACCTACAAATCCTATTTACTATCTATACAAGTCAACAATCCTGTCTCAGGTATGAAGTGCAATCACATGCATACACCAAGATTTGGCATTTGTTATTATAAATGCTAGAGTATATAACTTACTGCTCTTTTCTGTAGTGAAAGTGTCTTTGTAAATAAGAATATATTTAGTTTTTAGTCCAATAATATATTTTTATGGAGTTATGTAGAAAAGTTAAAAAAGAAATGTACATAGTTTTCAGAAATGGTCTAGTTTTTAAACTGTTTTTCCAGCCACTTTTGCTTCTTAGTACAAAGATGGGGAGGGTCTTTGGGAGGAGGCAATCTGAAACCAGCCCTGGCCAGGCTGTAGTTGATTCTCAGTATATCTGGTGAATGAATAAATGTGTGTCTTCAGTATTTTCCAGAGACTCAGAAGTAAGTTCGCCTGGGTGAAAAAGCAAGTGGGAACAGGAACTGGAATTAGTGGGTCAGTTTCTGGGATCTTGGGAAGAGAAGATGGATAAGAAATAGTATCCCCTTGTGAAGTGGAAGAGCGAGGTTCTTGTCTCATGGAGTTGAGGAATTAATCTCACAGACAAAGGAGAGTGAGTAAAGCAATAAAAGTTTATTAAGCAAGTATATAGAAAAAGTTGTCAAGAGTGAGAGGGGTCCTAACAGGGTTGCCACTGGGGGCATATAAGGGTTGGTCTTTTATTGAAAGCCAACCAGGGAACCTAAATCCTTTTAACATCTCTACTGATAGCACCATTGAGTAAGGACTAGCAATAACACCTTCAATGGCTTACTTCCTTTATAAGGTCTGATAATTCTTTGTTGGTCTCAAGTAGCTGTTTTATAATAAGATCCCACCTCTGAAACCTAGGACAAGATGGTCTGGGTTTGTCTCTTTATCTCTGGTTTCCTCTCACTTCCATATTTTTGGTATTTTTGTGAGCCTAATCCCATTGCCCTCCACCTATATTTCCTTATCTAGCTCCACTTGTCCCTTACTCACTTGAAATCATCTTGTGAACAGAAATAGCTTTGGGGAAGAAATAACTCAAGGCTACTAGATGGTCTATAGATCTTGACTTGGGCTTCCATCTACCTCTAAACTCTTCAATGTCTTAGGGGAAAAGAACGTGGGAAATTTGCATTTGTTTTATTTTGAATTAGGTTAACTGAAAACAAAAGCAATCTACAATCATAGACTTGGATATTTTTTTGCTGCCTCTTCTGCTCACATAATCTCCCTGTACCATATGAGCCGTGTTCCCATGGAAGGTCGGAAGTGGTGGCTGAACTGACAGAACCAGTTAAAGCAAGAGAACATCCAAAGTGAAGGGGTGGGCAGACAGTCTCCCTCCTGCCCAGTCTCATGCATATGTCCGTATGACAGGGTGTTGCAAACTTGACCAAGAGGGAAGGTTGACCATAAATAAAGACATTTATGTGTGTATTTTACACTGGATCTCATGCCAGTGTAGCCTTGTTCAATGATAGTGATCAAGACCTTCTCTAGGAGTGCTGAAGTGACTGGGCATCAAACCACTCAGCTGTGGGTTAGCCCTAACAGATTCATGCTGCTGGGCCCTGGCCTCCAGGTCAGAAGCTCTCCAAAGCAACACTGACTCCATTCCATTTTCTGACAGCTCCAAGGCATCCCAGCTGTGCCTGTGATTGATTTCAACTGGGCTCTCCAGCCACATTCATTTCGGCCAAAAGCTGATGTTCTTGTTTACCATCCTGTGTTAAATCCTCAGCACCAGAGAAGGTGGTGAATACTCTAACTGAATGCAGGAAATTAGTTGAATTTTTAAATTAAAGTCGTTTGGCAAAATGGATGCTGAGGAAGACCATCCCTAAAATAATAAAAACTAGATAATCTTACCTGTGATAAGTTTGCCCCAGGGCCAGTTCTCTGAAATGTTACTGTTTAACAAACAAACTAGTCCTGTGTCAAGTGAGTGAGAGGGCTTTGATCTAAGTGTAAAATCTCTTTTTCCCTTTTATGGAAGCTATGTCATAGCATCTGTTACAATCTGGCAGGCCTTTGTTTGTATGTAAAATATATCTATATTGAATATTTAATTTTGCCAGTAAGTATTATCTATTTATTTTTATGGTAAAGATGCAACAGTATTTTTCAGCTTTATTGAGATATGATTGACATAAAATTGTAACATTTAAAATGCATATCATGATGATTTGATATACATAAACATTTTGAAGTTTCTTAACCTATTCATCACCTCACATATTTATCTTTTTTTTAAAGAACATTTTAGTTTTAGGCTCTTAATATGTCAATTACATAATATAGTATTATCAACTATAATCATCAAGTCATACATTAGATGCTCTGACCGTATTCATCTTATAACTGAAAGTTTGGACCCTTTAACCAGCCTCTCCCAAATCCCCTACCTCCAGCCCCTAGCAACCAACCTGTCTGGTCTCCATCTGGTTTATTTCACTTAGCATAATGCCCTCAAGGCCCATCCATGTTGTTGCAAATGGCAGGATTTCTTTCTTTCTTGTTGCTGTATAATATTCCATTGTATGTATAATTCCTTTATCCATTCATCCACGGATGGGCACTTAAGTTGTCTTCCTATCTTGGTTATTGTGACTAATGGTGCAATGAACATGGGGGTGCAGAAATCTCTTTAATATTCTGTTTCCCTATCCTTTGAATATATATATATACCCAGAAGCAGGATTGATGGAGCACATGGTAGTTATATGTCTAATTTTCTGAGGAATCTCTATACTGTTCTCCATAATGGCTGTACAAAGAAAGTTATTTTTAACTAGGTTTCTCTTTGACTAGTTCAAGGGAATCCTCAAAACATCTGCTAGACCATTAGAGAAGCAGAGCAGAGGGGCTGAGCATTGGGCTTGAGCTCTGCCTCCACTATTGACTGGCAATGAGAGCTTGGTCAAAGGACTCATGTATTCATATATCAAAATTATTATAATAACAACATGTATTACTTACAATAATTCACACTATTATGTATATGCAATGAGACAGTCATGGGAAGCACTTTTAAAATACTTTTTTTGCAGATATTAAATCCTCACATTAAAAAAAAACTATTATTACAGTAGCATTTTTAGATAAAACATTTGGCTACAAAATACCTGAGGGCTTCCTTTGTTCAATATTCAGAACAGAGTAATATGTAAATAGAAGCAGGTTAAAGGAATTTGATGTTGATGGACTAGAGAAAATAATCATTTAAGCATTTTTTGGGTGATTGGATAAAAGGAATCCAAATTCTTTTAAGATTCTATTCAGTAAGAGTTGGGTGTGGGAGAAGGGGGCTTTTTTTTATACCAGCCTCAGCATATCCATAAAGAGCTTTTGAGGTCAGCAAAGAAGGAATGCAAGAGTTTTTTCTTTAAAAAAAATATTTTGTTTATTTGAGAGAGAGAGAGGGCACAAGGCGGGGGCAGACAGAGGGAGAGAGAGAAGCACACTCCCTGCTGAGCAGAGAGTCCAACATGAGCTTGATCCCAGGACACTGAGATCAGGATCTGAGCAGAAGGCCGATGCTTAACTAACTGAGCCACCCAGGTGCCCTCAGGAGGGTGTTTGTTTGTTTGTTTGTTTGTTTTGGCTTGAACTTTAATCTCTGGCAAACTGTGGACTTCCACATCACTGTTGTTATCCAACCAGATGGCAGTGGTCTTGAGGATAGGAGTCATCTCATCTTTTCTGAAGCAAAACAGTAGAGGGCACAAGGTAGGTGTTTGATTAACACCCCGCTGATGGATTCTCTTGCTTCATTTCAGTTCCATCCCCAAACGGAATGTAAAACGCTATTTGATGCCTGAAACATAGCAACACTAAATATTTTTATAGATTCAGTACCATGGATTTTGTGATATGAGGACCCAGTAAATTGCTCTAAGGATACACTGCCATGCAGGGCAGTGCCTCCGACCTGTTTTGCCTTGCTCGCATAAGCACAGACCCATCCTCCAGCATCTGCGTTTATTAAAGATGGAAGAAATACCTCTTAGTGCTTGTACCCAGACCTAAAAGTGCTGCTGCACTGCACAATAACAGTCTAGTGTTCCTTATCCCTCTTCTTCTATTAATAATGCATTAAACCTCAGTTATAAAAAAAAAAACTCAGAGAAAAAAGAAAAAGAAAAGATAATGATTTCTTGACAGATCTTGAATGAAAGGCTTTAGCACAGCTTTAACTGAGCTTGACACACTATTTTTTAATGTGCACGTCCCTTCTCATTCCCAATCCCTTCATACTTAATTGAGAAGTCCCACTTAGGGATGAAGCAAAGAGTTTAATGAACCTCCTCCCTAAAATCATTAATTCAAAATATCTGATGTTGATTATGCATTTTTTGGTGATAAGTACTCTCCCTGGTGATGTCTGCATAGAAATGGGCTGAATAACCATGTTTTGTGAATAGAACCCACACTGTTCAAATTGGAATGTTTTATTAATCACAGTTCTTAAAAGATATTGAACATTGGAGGGGGTAGATCAGGAAATAAATAATACATACTCTTGAAATGGCCCTGAGATGAGTAGCTGTTCTCTTTATAAATATTACAAACCTCACATAATCCCTTAGGTAAAGACACAATATTCAACACACATAATGATAAACAACAAAAAAACCCAGCATTTTAATTTGAACCAGAGTAGCCCTGGTTGTGGTTTGCTCATCCTGTTAATATTCCCGTAGGTCTTATTAACTAGGCTATTAGTAGCCCCAAATAATAGATGATTATCCTGAGATACAACAATCGACCCACATAGTAATACATTTGGTCACTGTCAGTGATTAAATGATATAAAATGGAAGAGATAAAGAGATAATCCATATGCAGGGAAGATGAGGATATCATTTTCTGATCATGTCTAGTATCAAATCAATGTTGGACATACATGTTTTTATAGCTTCTTTAATCATTTACCTATAAAAACAGAATCTTGGAGTTGCTGAAATTGAGAAAATATTTTTTTATTTCCCCGAGTTAGGAGTCTTTATGTTCTGTCTCCCTTCCTGATATTTCCCAACATTTCTTCTCCCTTCCTTTATATTCCCTTTCACCATTATTCATATTCCTCAAATGAATGAGAACATACACTGTGTGTCCCTCTCCGATTGACTTATTTCACTCAGCATAATACCCTCCAGTTCCATCCACGTTGAAGCAAATGGTGGGTATTTGTCGTTTCTAATTGCTGAGTAATATTCCATTGTATACATAAACCACATCTTCTTTATCCATTCATCTTTCGATGGACACCGAGGCTCCTTCCACAGTTTGGCTATTGTGGCCATTGCTGATAGAAACATCGGGGTGCAGGTGTCCCGATGTTTCATTGCATCTGAATCTTTGGGGTAAATCCCCAACAGTGCAATTGCTGGGTCATAGGGCAGGTCTATTTTTAACTACAGAATGGGAGAAGATATTTGCAAATGACATATCAGATAAAGGGCTAGTTTCCAAAATCTATAAAGAATTATTCTTTAGTAAGAATTATTATGGCATACATTAGCGCTGTGAAACTAATTGCTCTAATTAGCAACTGCTATCAGTGACAAACTAACACAGAGTATTCTGTTTTCCACAACTGTCATTAATGATTTGTCTTTTTAAGGAAAAAAGGAAGAAAGCAAAAGAAAAGGGTTTTTTTTTTTTTTTTTTTTTTTAGAAAAGGGGTTTTCAAGTAGCCATTGGTTTCTCTTGGACCAGATCGATTCATGTTCCTTTTTTCCTGGCTTTTGGCCCCAGCTCCTGAGATCAGGTGTTGGTACTAGGGTGGGTACGTCAAGTCCCTGGAACCCTTTCTGTCCAGTGGTTCATATATTTTTGGTTTCTATTTTCACACTGATCTCCCATAATCTTTATAGATAATTATCTGTTGACATATTTTAGGCTTGTCCTTTCCAGTAGCATGAGGCTGGCAACTATGCCTAATTCATCTCTGCATGACCAATATTTGAGCCTGGGATCATGTCTTATTACAGTGTCTTTATACAATAGTACATTCACAAAAAAGACAAGCTGGTTGGTTGGTATTTGAATGACAAATCAATTTAGGATAAGCAAGTCTTTCCTCTGAAAAATCAGAAAAAAAAGCATATCTGCTTATATTATCCTTAAGTAGAAATGATGTATCATATATTTGCAATTCCTGATCTTGTTCAGATTGTAATAACAACAGATAGCTCTTCAGGTTTCTCTTTACAGAGAATCATACTTATGGGAAGATAGATTCTGCTTTATTTTACCAAAAATTTTTGAGGACCTACTACGATCAGGTGATGGGAGGATGCAAACATATGTAAGATAAGGCATTCCTGAAGGTACACTTTGGAGAACACAGATATACATATATGATGGAAATAAAATAGATATGATAGAATGAAAAGAATTTTAAATAAACACAAAATAGGGTTGCTGTTGTCTGAAATTTAAGGTTGTTACACACACACCTGTTGAACTCACAGGCTCCTTGAGTACAAGATGTATGTTGTTGTTGTTGTTGTTGTTTTATGTCTCAATTCCCAGGAAGTCCTACAAAGATAATCATATTATCAGACATTTATCTAAAAAGGATACTCTCTAGAAATTTCTCTTCTTTTCTGATATTCTTTGTTGTAGTTCTACAAGCTAGTAACCAACTCATATTGTAAGATTAACAGATTTATATCTGTATTTTTCTTCTCATTGTGTGACTGGTACCTCAGTGGGAATAACACATACAGGTCAAGAGGCAGATGTTCTCTTACAAATTGCTCAGCTTGTTCAAAAGGAACAAGGTGTTTGGCAAAGGAAGAAGTCAATTTAATAATAATTTATCTAATAATGCTCTGAATATTTTATCTTCAAATGCTTTATTTTCAAATAAATTAAGAGTTCTACAAAGGTAAAAATATAGTCATAAATTGAATGAGGGACTGGATGTTTTATGTAAGAGCCAACAACAACAGGCATGAAATAATTACAAAAATGACATGAACTTTGATTAATTTGCTGCCAAATTTGCATATCTGTCTTGTTCTTTTATTGGGGCATGGAAGAGAGGGTTGTGTGTTGGAAAGGTGAGGTTGCAAATGCAGTTGCAAATGCAGTAAAGGTAGTATTGCAAACATCACAAATCAAAGAGGTGTTTTTTTATTTTTTTCTGAAACTGGTCACTCTTTGGTGTTTGGTAAGGTTAATCTTACAGTATTATTTCCAAGCACTTCATGTTGAGTTCTGGATTTGAGTTGGTTGAAATACTTCTCTCATCCCATGTATTAGAGTGAGCAAACCCTACCCAGGAACTGGACTAGAAGAACTAAAGAAACTCTGCCCGCAGTGTGGCAGAAGCTTCTGGAAGGTACCCTGTTTTACAGTAAGTTAAAATGCATGGTGGTAACTGACAACCTAGCAAATCCCCACATGATTTGCTCTTTTATAGAGTGAGTGCTCCCTGAGAATGAGAAAGCTTATCCCCAAATCTTTTGTTAAACTCTTCTTGGGTTGTGCTTAAAGAGCATGAGCTGGTGTCTATTGGGTTTTTTAGTTTGTGTATTGTGCTGAGAACATAGGAGATCTGGGTAAGCCACCTCCTCCTCCTGCATTAGAGCACATAACTTTCTGTAGACATCAATAACATGCACACCTTCTCCCACTGCCTCACAAAGCCCTTTACATCTTCATGAAAAGTCTTCATCGGAGCCCCCATAGTGAAGAAGTCAAGGAATAGAACCCTGAGTTTGTTTTGATTCATGAATCCAAATGTCCACAGCACTTCAAATAAACCTGTCTTTGCTGACTGCTGCAGTGCAGTCAGGACGGTGATCATGAAAAAGTTGCCAAACCTGCCTGTGCCTCAGTTTACCTGAGTTTACAGGTAAACCTCAGTTTATAGTGCCTTATCTGTAAAATGGTGCCAGTGATGTACCAACCTTAGGAAACTGTTGTGAAGATTAAATGAATGAACATATGGTAAGAGCCTTGAACATTCTCTGATAAATAGGAAGCATCCGACACATCTAAGGCATGTTGCTGATACTCTTTCCTGGGTCCTCTGTATATAGTTCCTTGGAGATCCACTGTATCACTGTAGGAATGGGGACTGAGAAATCCTTGCATCCTTGGATTCCTGATCCAGGAGGTTGACAAGCCCTTTCTTATCTCTCCTTCAGTAAAAGGCATCACATTTTTCTCCAGTCATTCATGTAATGGAGGGCACTGAACCCATATTCTCCAGGCCACACTGATCTACTCTCCCCTGTTCCCCAACACAGGTACCCTGCACAGTACGCCATATCACCTCTTACAGGATTCTTGTGCTTCTGCCCTGCCATCCTACCTAGACTGGGAGGTCCTGCCAGTCCTTGGTATTTTATAACTTTGCAATTCTTTAATGTTATAGTTCACACGTGCAGAGTATATGGAGGCTTGTTAAGGCAGTATCTAGTGGGAAATACATTTGTGTGTGTGAGGGAGCACTACTGGGGGGTGCATATTACTCTTCTTACCATGTGGGCACCAGAATTCGATGGTAATTACACATTGTACCCTCCTTGCCCTAAAACCCGTATTTAGCAATCCCTGAAGGGGCTCTCAGAACTGTACATAAAGGCAAGAAAGATTAAGTAACAATGGCTAAACCCAGTTGATAGAAATAACTCTGTGTAGTTTTCTAACTTAGCATAATTACGTATTTAGCAAACTATAAATTGATGTTGGAAGTGTGCAGAGATGTTTCTTTCATTGTTAAAGCACTGCAGAGGCTTTCAAACTACTTTATGCTATTCTATTTTTAATAAATTATTTTTTTTTACCTACATGCTTCTTTCTTCTAACAAAATCTTATGCTGAGAACCAAGTACATAAACAAAAGAGAGAGAGAGAGAGAGAAGTATGTGGGGAAGTGCAAGTGGTAGAGAGCTGTTCTGTCTAAAGAGGGAGGGTGGGTGCATGAATGGCAGTCCTAAAATACCCCTAGTCATCTCCTAGGCACCATCCATGGATATTTAGGGAAAAGTAGAACCTACTGGCTTTAAAGAGAATGATCTGTGGAATGGAATGAGGCTTGGCTCTGTAACTTACATGTAAGAAAATTGTGGAATGATTAAGTCATGGGAATAAAAGGCACAGCATGAGAAATACAATCAATGATACTGTAGTAGAGTTGTGTAGTGACAGATGGTAGCCAGACTTAT
This sequence comes from Vulpes lagopus, assembly GCF_018345385.1. Classification (NCBI taxonomy): domain Eukaryota; kingdom Metazoa; phylum Chordata; class Mammalia; order Carnivora; family Canidae; genus Vulpes; species Vulpes lagopus. The sequence continues at coordinate 116,956,281 of NC_054828.1, forward strand.
AGTGAGTACAGCAGAACATATAAACTTGTGTAATCACATATTGTACACCTGAAACTAATGTAACATGGTGTGTCAAATATACTAAAAAGAAAGAAAGAAAGAAAAAGAAAGGAAAGAAAGAAAGAAAGAAAGAAAGAAAGAAAGAAAGAAAGAAAGAAAGAAAAGAAAAGAAAATTATTGGAAAGTCTTCAGATGTCTATGAGCTACAAGATAAAGATAATAGTCAATATATTACCTTCAAGTGTTAGAAGAATCAACCAATAAGTGGTACAGGATACAGCACGTCATCCTATGAGGTAGAGACTATTATTCCTTTCTGTGTTTCACCTCATGGGAAGCCATGTGCCAGACTGGGTTGAAATCTATAACATGACTGTCACAGGCCCTAGTGGAGAAGATAGAAAGAGATCCATCACCACTTCACATGTTGCTTATTGTCCCTAATGCCCCACCTGCTTTACCCCAGTAAGTCCACCAAGTGCAGACAAAGAAATCTATCAAGCAAAGATATGCCCCCTGGTTGGTGTTCACTGCTCTAGCATAAGCCTCACCTCCTGAAGGTGCTGCCAAAGTAATGTGGCACATCTGTACCTCTGCTCACTCATTATTTTTTTAAGTCTTCACTTTCAGATTTCCTTGAAAATACTCCTACATTGATGATGAAAGCCCACTACAAATGGACTTCAATATAAGAGAAACCTTTCACTACTCAGTCAAAGGGAGGCAGACGGTTTCTCATTACTACTTATGGCTGGAGTTCCACGGAAGAGTTGTCTAAATTGGTTAACAGTCATTATTCACATGACTTGACAATCCAAGTGGCCCAGGGAGTCTTGATCATGCTTGGAGACACCCAGGAAGGTCAGAGACCTGCATTCATCATCATTGCTGCCTCTAGACCCCACATGTCCTGCTGATTTCAGGGAATGAATAACACAGTGTTCCCCAGTTGTGCTCAGACAGGAATCAGGTCAAGGTTTCTTGCACTTTAAAGTGCCCTAACAGTGAATGACACAAGCTCTCAACAGCCACACCCAGTTCCCCCCTCCTGTGTACACACAGACAGCTGGATGGATCTGAATGACTTCTGGCATGAGGTGATATACTCAATACTGGAAACACAGTCACTGTTAGGATATGGTCTGTATCACTGTTTAATAATCTTTTATAAATAGAACACACTAATAGTTTTTATGCTCAATACTGTAGAGTATATGGGGCTTGAGCAGGGTACAGAGCAAAGCTCACTTAGGACTTAAGAATGGAACCACTTTAAATATAACTCTTAAGTGTGCATTGCCTGTATTTAGAAATGCTTCAATGAGGTTTCCTTTCCACTTTCTCAAATGGTTCGTTGGGAGGGAATTTGAGGAGGTCTACAAATTGCAATCTGCCTTCTTTCCTATTTTCTTTTAAATTCCAAAGTGGAAGTTTTGCACCTTTGGGCATGTTGGTAACCTTGGGGCTCTGCCAGGGGGAAAAGAGAGAGTTCAGCTCAGAGTTGTACCCTGGCAACCCAGAGCAGTTTGCAGAGATGCAAGAGTGGGCAGAAAGTCATCCTGGGCCCCACAGTCCATTCTATTTCCATGGGCCTTTCTTTTCTGACTGCAATTTTCACCTCATCCAGGTGTGAAAACCTTTCCTGGGGAGAGGAAGATGCGAGCTCCTCTATCAGCAGCAGGTTGAAGTCACTGTCCTCCTTGTTACCGAGGAAGTGGGTCTGTGGCTTGGCCTCTGATTTTGCTCAGACACTTGAACTATTCATACTCTATTAGACACATATGAAGGAAGGAAATTGGACTTTCTCAGGTTGCAGATGTATCAGCAGGGATGTAGGACTGAAAATTAATTCCCTGACACAGACTGATGAAGACAGCAGTTTCCTGAAATACTGAGATACATTTTATATTTTTTATAACACATGATCTCAATGTTACATATTTTCATATTTTCCCTAGTTCAAAGTGATATTGATATTTTGACAACCGGACCTGGAATATTCTGTTTTCACCACAAAAAAAACACCTTTTTTGTTAATTAGTCAAGATGTTATGAAGTTGGTCAGTGTGTCAAGCAATAAAAATACTTTAATGAAATCTATGGATCTTTTAAGGAACACAGAATGTCACTTAACTATAAAGTGTTAGATGAACTGATGCCTTTTTTAGATCTAGAATTTAGCTATAACTGAAAATTAAAAGTCCCTTCTCTTAGTGTTTTTATGTATTTTTAAAAACTATTTTTTACATGTGATTTTTCCCTTCCCTCCTTTTATAGTAATAGTGTAACTATTGCTTATCCCTTAAGATTCATTCAAGATGCATTTGGTGAGTACCATTCTTAAGTCAACCTTGCTTATTTTTAAATCTGATCTTGTTTTTCTTTTTTATTCTTACTGTGGTAAAGTCTCATGAAATCTCTGGTCATTAAGTTTTCCATGTCACTATGATCCATGGCTTCAAGAGTAAGTCCCTTTATTTTTCTGATCCCTTGTCCACTTACTTGAAATAAAGTAGTATCTGCTTGATCTCACGTCTCATTGTTTTGATGAACAAATTGCTGGTGTATGTTAGAGAACTTCAAAACCTATGAAATTTTATACAAATTTGTAAGACTGTTGCTATTACTATGTTATATGCGCCCACATGGTGCTTAGTAGCAGAAGCAGTAATCTAATGAAGATGATTAAAATCTGTAACAGGGAATAGCATTCAGAAGATGCTCAATGTATTGACTGAAAGAAAGACTGACTGAAGGATTTAATAAAAGTTGGCAGGATTCAAGCGAATCAAGCCCAATAATTGGGATCTTTTTATGCTACAAACACTTGACATCAGAGAGGACTTTTAGAAACCATAAACCATGTTGGAGAAAAAAGGCAGAAACAAAGAATCAACAAGACACAAAGGTTGCAGACATCCTCCAAATGCATCCAAGAACAACTTCCCTTCAGCTCCAGCAGCTGCCTGTGGCAGGGCTGAAGTCAGAGATGAAAAGCAGTAGTTCTTTAAAATACTGAGTAATTTGGTGATGTGAGGCTAGTAGTCACCTATAAGCCAGATCTCTGTGTCTCTCCAGGTTTTAAACAAATTGCTTTGTACAATGAGTCATGACAGGGATTTGGGCAGATCAGCCAAACTTACTATAAATGTATGAAGCTGCTCATTGTACCTCCAGTAATGGCTTTTCAGAACTGACTTTGGGGTATGTGAGTGTGTTTGTGCATGTGCACATGCACACACATACATTGTCTTCTGAAAACCAAAGCAATTATAACCACAGGCTACTGTTTCCTTCTTTTTTTTTTTAAGATTTTATTTTATTTATTCATGAGAGATACAGAGGCAGAGACAGGCAGAGGGAGAAGCAGGCTCCATGAAGGGAGCCCAACGCAAGACTGGATCCCAGGACTCCAGGATCTCGCCCTGGGCCAAAGGCAGCGCCAAACCGCTGAGCCACCCGAACTGCCCTACGCTTTTCTGAAAGCAATTCTCTCTACAACCAAATTCATTTTACTTAAGATAAAATCTGGAATGGCGATTAAACAAAGCACACTGCAGTGGTTGGAACAGTGACCGGTTACTTACATTGTTCTTATTGGTGGATAAAATGTGGAGAGAAAACATGGATAAATGAAACACCAGTGACAAAGAAGAGAGGAAGTAACTGAAACAATTCTGACTTTAGACTGTGTCATTTCTGGGTTGAAAGGATCACTGGGAAAACCAATAGGTAAAGGAGGTGGATGGTTGTAGGGGAATCTAGAAAAAAAGGTCCTCCTTTGAGATATTTTCGGATACTAAGGTACTCACTCATTTATTAGAATATGGAGACTTGCAGTGCAGTAGCCAAAGACAGCTTTCAGAGTTCATGACCCTTCAAGATTCAGTATACATTTACCTGGATCTTTGAGTTTGCTAGTGAGGGTGTGGCGCTTGTCTCCCTCTCTGTCCTATAGGAAGTTCTCAAAGCAATCTCTTGCATAGAGGCAACTCCTTAATTGTTATTCTCCTTCTCTGTTTAACCTGTTGATATGAAAATAGATATATAAAAACAGTTTTATAGTCTATCCAAATGTGGAGTAAGCTTTCTTGAATCTGCCTTTCCCCGTTTTGTACTGGGCATGGGATATCATACTCGGAGATGAATGTAGAATAACAATATAAAAATTAATTCCATGTCTTGAGCTTGAGGAATTAATGTTGTGTTGAGACCTGCGTATATATGGTAAAAATAAAATAAAAAAGGAAAGCTACAGTATCTATTACAGATATAGTGCACTCTAAGTTACCTAAGGGTTCGTAAGGCTTAGAGTCAGGTATGTGAGGGGAAGCCTGATGGTAGAGACTTCAATTCAGTAAACATGTATCAAATACCTCTCATGTCTCTTCCTAAATACTTAGGACATCAAAATGAGCCCATTGCAGCCCTTGTTTTCTGCTTGCTTATAAATTTTTTAAAAGGATTGGACAAATAGAAAATGAAAGTGAGTAGGAAGGCTATTTTGTTTGTTTGTTTTTATGGGGGGATTGGAAATGAAGTTGACCCCAGAAAAAGCCATGCTGCAACATTTTAGCTCTAGTACCATTGCTTTCCTAAATGAAAGGTCCAAATAGCCCAGTATTTTCCATACTGAAAGTTAGGAAAGAGATGGGCTAGGTCAGCTCAATCTGATAACTGACTTGGTTTTCTCTCCATGTGCTCATTTTTTTTTTTTTTTTTTTTGACATCTCACTCTTATGGGTTAGAACATTCTGGAATGCAGTTTCACCACAATGGTCTTTCTATTATTACTCAAAGGACCTTTTGCTCAGAGAGGGCAGGAATTGGGAAGGACAAGTTTGGAAATCTTACTGGTATGAGAACCAAGACCTGCGATTTCTCTTCATTTTCTTCTCCTTGACATGCCAACAAAGTATTATTAAGCACTATTTCTCAGAGAAGTGAGAAATCATGCTTGGCTTGTATATCAGGAAAGACTTCACAGAGTAGTTGGAATTTGAAAAGAAATCTAAATACAGCTTAAGATTTTCATGGGAGACAGAGTGGAGAGAAGACATTTAACTTGCAGAGAAAATGAATGGAGATACAAAGATAAAATAATGTGAAACATTATAGGGATAGTGTGTGATTTTGTGGGAGCTTAACTATGTATTGATGAAAAAAATGAAGTAAATTCTGGAATGTAGGTGTCAACCATGTGTTGCACAATTTTAAATGCTAAAATGTGTGTAAAATCCAGTAGACAGGGAGAGAGTCATGGAGGTTTTGTTGAAGTTAGTAATGTGGTTGAAGTTTATCTTCACAAAATTAGTATGACTGTCATATGTGAGTTATCTAGACTAAGGCAAGTAGGTATTAGAGAAACCAATTAATGAGCTATTAAAAGAGCCAAAGCAAAATATAATAAAAATCTAATTAATTCGATGGCAATGGGCAGGGAGAGGAGTGGGTAAATGAGATGAATATCATGAAGGTAGAATTATGCATGACTTGGCATGTGGATTTAGAATATAGTGAATGGCTCCAATGAATATAAAGAAAAATGGAAGGGTAAGTCAATATGACTCCAGAAACTGGCTGTTTAGGAACAAGGGAGTGCCATTATTGGAAACTAGATAATCAGGAGGAGAAGCTGGTTGTTCCAAACGATGGATACACAGCCCTACGGAGGACTAGATGTTTTTAGGAACATGGGTGTACTCCTTGCGAGGCCCTATTTTAGAGTGATCAATTTGGTGGGAGTGAGAGGATGGACTGAAAGAGGTAAATGCTATGAATAGCAGTTGGTTTATCATTATTAGAAGCTTCAAAAGAACCATCACAAAATGGCAGGATACATAGCTAGGAAATAGTGGGCATCACAATAAAAAATGATGATTTGTGAGTCTGTAACTACACAGACTTTATGTCTAGCAAATGGTTATGCCCACTGATTTTTAAGAAATATTTTCAGGGGCATAGAACCCACATAATTTACATATGGAAGGCAGTTTTCACCAAAAGGAAAAAAAAAAAAAAAGCAGTCCTTACTAATCCTTCTGGAAGGCACACACATATCCACAGGAGAGGAGGGGAGAACTCCATGTATTTTCATTGAGGGCCCCCCATAGTCAAAGGATAAAGACAAGAAAGACACATATTGATAAAGAAATTTTAATAACTGGAAGGAAAGGATAACACTTTTCAGCTTACAGAACTTGAGTACAATTACCTGACATCTATTTTTTAAGAAAGAGAAGGAAATTTAATTGAATGCACAGTTAGACATCTATCAAAATGAATTTTCTTTAAAAACCTCATATAACAATATCCCATTTCTCTCTCAGCATAATGATTTCTTACCAACAAAGCCTGTCAGTGTTTCCTAGAAGCAATATTGAAGTGACTTCTTGCTGGAAATTCAGCAAATGAACTTTTTCTGCTCCTAGAATCTCTGTCCTCATTAGGCTAGTTAGAAATTCGCCCGGGGCTCCCAGCCCTTCTTCTCTCTGACGGATGCTAAGTGTAGAGGAGCTAATGGACACTTTAACTGTTAGGGGGCTTTCGATTCAATCCCTTGCAGCCTGGCAGCTCATTCCAAGTCCTTGCAGAGGAGCTGCAATCATATGCTCAAATATGATGGTTAAATATGGGCTGGAAGGGAAATAGCATTTTTACCCCTCTTCACTAGAGATACTTGTTAAAAACAGGCAGCCATTCCTGAAGTTTTCCAACTGGCTGGAACCCTTACCCATTCAAGAGTTACCTCCCATTGGATGTCCCTGTAGCAATTTGCTCCTTGTAAGGAGAAAAGGGGGAAAGAAGGCCTTTCTCTAGTCCCATCAATGTTGACACGGCCTCCTCCTATGGGCCATAATGTCATATATCTCTTCTTTAAAATACCATCTAGTAGCAATTGTTAATAGAACAAAAACACTCTTAAAACAGTTTGAATTTCAAGTAAAGGAAAACTGACAAGTACCCTGTGAACCTGAATCATGTTTCCAGATAAATGTGTATTATCTGAATAATTAGTAGTTTTTCCAGTCACCTTATCTTTCTCTGACCACCCCTCCACACCCTTCTTGCCCCAATATCAGCACCCATAAATGGTCCGTGATTGTTCTCTGGTTGTCTGTGTCCCCTGCTTCAGCATTTAGTTGGAAGGATTTTAAGCGTTTGTTTCTTTCCTTCCACTTCTTAGTTCTCCCCCAACAAGCCTGGCACTGAAACTCCATTTTGCAATTCTTGATTGGATTCTTAATCTACAGGTTAAATTTGGTTTGGGGAACATTGTCTTGATGTTTCAGATGGTTTAGATTCAATAATCCACAAATGTCTAGACATTCAAATGAGGTCAGGAAAAAAAATCTATTCTTTGAAATTTATTTAGCAATTTCAGACATCGATTTGGAAAATGTGTCTTCCGCAGGCAACTGAAAGAGAAATTTGTACTGGTTCTAAATATGAATCAAAGTGGCAAGACCCAGACTGTCTTATCTTTCTAAATGTAAGCCTTTTGGAATCTATAAAGATGCTCCTGTGAATTTGGCTGGTGCTGAAGTGTCAAGGCACAATTTATCCAAAATGACTGCCATTGCTAGGAGTACAGAGCTGAATGTAAAGAGGCACTGTCTTGCCGAAGCATTGGAGTTCAAAATTCAATATTGATAGGATTGTTTTCTCCAGAATGTTACCTCATGATTTTTTCAAGTCTATTGACTATTTTTTTTCTTGGAAAAAAATGATATATTTTGTCTGGTGGCTACAGAACTTGATATAAGATCTAGCTCATGTGTCTCCCAAGACTGTATAAAAACTAAAGACTTTTGAATCTGTGGTAATCTATATGCTGCTGCTCTGGCAATAGCATGTCTCATTGTTAACTCTGATGGCATGACCTAACATAATATGACACACACTAGAAGAAGTAATGTGACAAGTGGATCACGCAGGCAATGCTGCACATGAAAAATATGACATCTTATCTGAAACCAATCCTGCTTTTAGCAAAGATACTACCTCAAAGGGCACATCACTTTTGTCCACATCCTTCAAGCTTTTTGATAATATGAGATCCATGTAAAGACCACATTGGCTATGGGAACAGAAGTAAGCAGTCTTCTGGCAATGACAAAAGTCAATCTTTGTGAGCTCATGTGCTCCAGCAATCAGAGGAGATATAATTAGGCAGTGAGCATAAAGAGGGGCCCCCTCCTCTCCTATACTACCAGGTCTCTAAGACTGAGATATACAACAAAACAGTCAAGTTATTCCTGAGGAGGATAAGTTGAGATAAAGGCTATTTCTAGTTGAGGAAGCATTAATCTGTTCTCCAAAGATTTCATTGCAGAGTTCCAGAACGTGGTCCTAGTTCGTTTCCTCATTCAATTTATATAATTCATGTATAGATTACATGCATCAGCCAAGGTCCAATCAGAAAGATAGAAACCACTTTAAGATTTTCAAACAGAAGGAAATTAAGTATAGGAGCATATTTACAAATTGTTGAAAAGGGCTATAGGGAAATATAGAAAATACTGGTTGCTACCCAGAGATTAGAAAGCAGAGGAAGTCACTACTTCCTCCTCCCAGGGCTAGAGAAAGAAAAGTGAGAAAGTGGAGGTGATTCCTTACCCCAAGCCCCACATACTTTTGGAGTCCACGTTTTCCCTTTATCTGATACTTCTGTTACTAGGACTCAACCCCAGAATCCAACCGATAAAGGAGTCCAACAGATGTAGTTTCTAGGCTTCCAACCCCATAATACAGAACAGAGGATATTAGTCAGGTGTGGTGGAGGGTGGAGTGGGGCTTAGTATATGAATACAATATTTGCCGTATTATGCTTTAGTTATTGTTAAGAAAGGTAAACAGAGCAAGGAGATGTATACATAGAGACACAACAAATTGTGAATGCACTGTAGGTGAGTAAGGTAAATGCTCATTTATTCTCAGCTATCTTCATACATCTGGAACTAGACAGTAATACCTGATATGCATTTGCATTTAGTGGGATACAGAGGTTGCAGCATTATCTAAAGATACGATATGCTTAGCTACAGTGCACATCAAATGCTTTAATATGGCTTATACTTTAATCCTATTTGCCAAAGGTTTGCAAATCATTTTAGCACTATAGTTCTCAAAGTTTGGATTTGAAATAGTGGGTTAGAACTTATGTTTTATTATTTACTGTCTTATCAACTGAAGCATAATGAATATTGGTTATTTAACTTAAAGATTGACCCTGATGCCCATGGAAGAGAGACACATATTTAATATGTTACTATAAATCTTATAGAACACCACTTTTTTCTTTTTAGAGCAGCAAAGAATAGGAAAGAAACAAATTATGGAAAATTGAAGAATTTACATTTAAGTCTCAAAAAGAATTTCCTTTTTTTTTTTTTTTTACATGGCACAGAAATGCCTCATTATATTGATCATCAATGGGAAGTGAGGTGTTCCACTTAGCTGGTTTCTTCACATAAACAAAGACTACGTTTTTAATTTATTTTTAATCATTGGAATATTTTTAGAGTTTATTGTTTTCCTGCATACAAAATTAATACCTGATGCAGCGGTTTGATCAAGATTGCCAACTTAGGCCATTTTTCTACTTCCATTCCTGAAGTGAAAGTGAACTAAGAGGACAGAATAATATTAAGAAATATTACTTCTGTATCGCCACTAAAAAATACGGAAGGATTCAAAGCATAAACCTTCTTCATTTCAAAGTGCAAGGTAGTATTATCTTTATTCTGAAGATAACAGAACTTTTTTTTCCCTTTAAAGCAGTGCCACAGTTTTAAGTATTTTGTCAATGATCAAACAGCATGTAAAGTGGTGCATCCAGGATTTAATCCAAGTCTGTTTGTTACTAAAGGCCATGCTCTTTACTTCTCCTTAAATTTATTATCCTAGCTTAAGTCATCAAGTATGATTTAAACTAGGGCTTAAAAAGTGGAAAGAATTTTAACACTCAGAATGACAGAGGTAGGAATACTAAAAGGTGAGAAAAGTTGGAAAACAATTCAAAAGCAAGAAATCACATAACATTTGGAAAGGTATCTACTTTCCCTGGAGTATATGTGGAGCAATAGTGGCAAATAAGCAGAAGATAATGTACCTCAAACTATTATACCCCAAACTAATGAAGGTAGACATGTCTTATGTAGGAGTTGAATGTCATTAAAGCTGACATATCTTTGTAGTCTAGCAATATATGATTGGAATGAAAGTCATTATAAAAGTGGCAAGGCCCATTAAGAGAATTTTTTGATTGGAGGTGTGTTGTATGGGAAATAAAATCAGGCTTCATTCTGGGGGAATTTTTGAGGAACTAGATAAATGCAACATGAAGGTATATATATGGCTGACTTAAATAACACTCATATTACTAATATTATCACATCACATTAATCTAAGAAGTAAGTACACTCTTATTTTCAGAGTAAAATGTAAATCTTTGATATGTTGAGAATGAGGATTACAGGTTACCCAGTAAATTATGTTCAATAAACAATCTGGATTTAGATCCATCAGATAGCTGAGGGCTGGATTTTGGAGTATTTTATAGATAAGTGGTCATGTATCCAGTACAAAGTAACTGCTCAGGTATTAATCAAACTGAATTGAATTGCATTGAACTAAATGAATTGAACAGGATCATCAAGTACAACAGAAAAAAAGTAGTCAAACAATTAGCAGGAAACTGACATAGTTAACTTGCAATGTTACAGAACTACAGGAGGAACAATAAGGTATTACATGGGGATAAGGCAACTCTGTTGGAATTGGAAAGGCATCTCTGGAAATGGCGATAAATTAGTCAGAATGGTAGCCATAGTTCAAGGAATCCTGGAATGTGTGAGTGATTTTGCTTTAAAAACATATTTATTGAGAGTCTACTATAGTAAATACAACAAATAAAATAGTGTGATACTTTCACATGGATGTAGGTGCTTCCAGTTCATAAGGTGGGCAACTCTGCCAGGTGCTAATGTACTACTGAAGTGAATCCAATGGAGAAATTGCCCTTGAGGAGCTCACATTTGTCTTTGAGAGATGGAACAAGTACAAGAGTAGCAAAGTAAAAGTGTCTCAAGAGAAGATAACAATTTTCCCTTTACCCCAGATATTCCTATTCTAGCAACATCTGGTCTTTGTCATCAATTTCTGATGAATTAATGAGAACATAAAATACACTCTTCCTTTGTTAGACTGTAAGCTCTATGAGGTCAGAGACTGTGCCTCCCTTGTTCATGCTGCTTCCTTGGCATCTAGAACATAATTTGGCCCAAGAGTTGCTCAATAAAACATTTAAAAAAAAAAAAAGAATGGATGGATTGATGGATGGATGGATGGATGGATGGATGGATAGATGGATGGAAAGGTGAATGCATTAGTAGATACTAGACCATTGTTCATATGTGAGTACTGTTTCACATCAGTGTATTTCTTTTTTAATTGTATTTACCCATTCATATATTTCTATTATTTCAATATTTATTTTGAAAATACGAAAGGTAGTGAAGTACTCAGCAGCTCTCCTGTTTGAAATCTGCCACATCGCATCTGTCAACCTTGTGTCCTTGATTTGTTCCTTCAACAACTTTGGCAGCAGCCAAAGTACCTTAAAAATACAATAAAAGATAGTTAGATTCTTTTGAAAGATAGAAAATGCAATTTTCTTCACTTTCTCAAAATGATATAGCTTTTGAAAATATTAGACTTTTGACCAACTTCTGAATTCAGAGCTAAAGAGTTGCCTTTCAATTACTTCCCATATGAACATAATGTGATTTGATATTGTCACCTGGTTTGGATAAATGGGAAGTTATTTGCAGTTACTGTGAGAGGTACTGAAGGACTCCTTTTGGAGAGTTGATCAGATTTTGCTAGACTTTGAAGTCCTTGGGGTCCCTGCAACCACCCAAGTACATCAAATTATTTGAGGGAGATGAGAAAACTTGTTTTGATTAAACTGAGACCATTCTCCAACTTTCTAAGCCCTCAGACAAGTTAGGAACTAATGCACACTGCACATGTCTCTTTCTGAAATGTTCTCCACCTTAGCTTTTATATGAGACTAAAATCACAGCTCTAAAATACATGAAGAAATCTGGGGATTCTGTAGAAACAGGAGTGGTGTGATATAAATATCAGGAAGGCATCTTATTTCATAAATGTTCCGGTGAATTTCTGCTATTTTGTGAAGCTGGGCTCTGCATTTCTCTCAAAATCAGTCAGGAAGCCTTTTGAGATGACTTCATTAGAAACTAATATGCCTGCAGACCAAAGAGGCCATACCCCCATAGATCAGATTATATGTTTAAGGATTGTTGTCCTTTAAAATTATATTATAAATACATGGCTAAATGTGTGCGTATTTAGCACTGGTGTTAGGTGTTAATCGGCTTCGTGTGAGAAGGGACATTGAGCTCATTCTCGGGAAATTTTGTGTAGGAATGCCAGATAGTCCTCTATCTAGAGAAGTGCATGGTAAAGAAAGGGCAGAAAACATGATATATCGTGACATGTCAGACTTTTTTTTTTTTTTTCTAACCATTTCCATGCACTGGAGAAAGGAGAGAAAAGAAAGATTTTTGCAGTAAGCATGTGAGTGTTGAAGGCCAAGTGTATTCTAAATAAATAGAAAAAAATGGCCAGTGTACTCTGGTGATAGAAATAGTACTGGGGAAGAGATCTAAGAAGAGTGAGAAGGGAGAAGGCAGTGAAGCCACATCTGACAGTTCTGTCCAGGAGAATTGCCACAGGAGAAGCAGAGGCATCTGGTTATGTCCATACTCACAGAATTTTCTGTTTACTTTTTATAAAACAGATGGTTTTCTGCTAAGTGAAAATGCTTAGGCTTGATCTCTACACATTCAGAAGCTACTTTATGTCCTTGATATGGAAGAGAATTATGATAAAAGGTTTGAAATTAAATCTGCAATACTTACTGTTGACACCTTTTTTTTTTTTTTTAGCATATAGCTCATGCCAGGCACCATTCCTTTATACTTATGAACTAATGTAAACCTCAGAACAATTTGATGAGATTGCTATTGTAATAGTTTTTGTTTTACAGATGAATAAACTAAGAATCAGAAAAGGTAAATAATTTGCCCAAGAATACCCAGGGAATAAAAGGCAGTGTTGGGAATCAAGCCTGGACATTTGTACTCAAGAGTCTGCTAAATCACTGTGCTATGATTTCAGTGTGTTCAATATATCTGTCTCATATCTTTAATGACAATGAAGTTTAATGACAATGAAGTTTTTATAACAAAATAACTCCTAATAGTTTCATATTATTGTTTGTTAGGAATATGTAATGTTATTTACTCAGTTCTTTCTTTGGTCAACAGTTAGATTGTTTTCCATTTTTGAAAATGCTATGATAAACAAAGCTGTATGAATTTTTATCTTTGCAAATACACCTCCAGGAAAACTCAGTTCCTAGCAGTGAAATGACTGGATCAAAGGATATGCATATTTTTAAGGATTTTGACATATGCTATCATAAATCATTCTCTAGAAAGATTGTCCCAAATTGCATTGTACCATCAGAGACTGAGATGATCAATATCCCTAAACCTTCATCAGAAATGATCATCTTTTCTTTATCTCCGATAGTTGCTAATCTCTGTATAACTCAATGTAGTTTCATTTTGAATTTCTGATTGCTAATCAATAAAAGTTGAATATTTTCATGTGTAATGTTAATTATATCTCCTTTTTTAGGAATTAAGTGCTCTCACTGTTGTTTAATTTATTTACGATAATATTTTATAAAGTACAGTTATCATCTCTATATTTGAAAATATTGCCCAAGAGATTTAATTTTATACTTTTTAGATATAAAGAAGCTTTTTGAAAATTCACATGGTCAAATGCAACAATATTTTTCTTTAGTCTTAGCACTTATTTAGATGGTTAGAAAACCTTTCTCTAATCTCAATAGTATATAATTGCTCTCATTTTGTATTGTTCTTTACAGAGTTTAAAAAAAGAACAACTAAAAAAAAATAAAAAAAAAAAAGAACAACTATGTGATTTATTTTGATGAATGAGCTGAAGTAGGCAGCTTGCTTTTTGTTTGTTCTCAAATAATTAGCACTTGTCCTGTTTATCAAGTGACTTTTTAGCCACTAGTCATTATGATCACAATTTTTATTCATACTATTAACCTGAATTATTATATTATTAACATATAATATTAATGTATTGAGTAATGTTGAAACATACTTCATTAATTTAGCTGCTAATATGAATCAATTCTTTTCTTTGAGATATTTATCTTAATTATCATGGTGTTTTTATTTGGCTACTAGAAAATATCTTGTTTTTAATTGTACAAATAATACAGACTTATTGCAGAAACAAATCACACAGTAGAAGAAAAAAGACAGGCAATACTTCCTATTAGGTTTTTACATTAGATCCTTCCATCTCTGTTGGCTGTTGTTTTTGACAGACATCTTTCAAGATACTGTACATCTGATTTACAATCTATTTTTAAATTCAATCATAGCGTTTTTTTTTTTTTTCTCTACCTAAATAAACGTCTTAAAACATCAAGTATAATGACTAAATAGTTTGGCACACACACAAGTGTGCTGCAGTTTATTCAACCAATCATAGATTTTCTTACATTTTGTCATTTTCCAGTGTTGCTTTCATGAACAGTAATATAGCTTTCATGTGTTTAAATCTTTGGGGAAAGATATGCTTGATTGTAAGAAGGTAAAGCATAATTTTTCTTGGGAGTTCTAACAGTTTTCCCTTTCATCCTGCATAACATACCTCAACAAGAGTCCTTTTCTTAAAACACTGTTTTAAATAGAGGAATAGTTTATTTTCATCGAGGTGCATACATTTGAAACGTCCTGCTTTTGAGATCCTATTTACATACAAGACTGTGTAACCACCATACAAGAGGCTCTATCCTGCCTCTGCCACTCAGGACCCTGATTTGTCTCTCAGCTTCCCTGCCTGCCTCCCAATTGTCCTTAGTTGGAAGCCTGGAGTTCTGGGGCTAAAGGATGTCTGTGCTGCCCTCACCCCCATTATTTGAGGAAAGAGGACCTTCTAGCACTACTTTTCTTCCTGCCCCCTACCTTTTGAATACTCCTCAAGTGCTTCATGGAGGGACATAGGGATATGTTGGCAAGGTGGTGGATTCCTGCTTGGTGGCTTGCCATTTGTGGATTCTACATTGTCACACCATTTCAGCTCACAGCCTGATGGATAGCCCGATGGTCTATCCCCTTTCTTCCTAATTGGATAAATTTGACATGTAACATTGTGTAAACTTAAGTTGCACACAGTGTTATTTTATTTTATTTTATTTTATTTATTTTATTTTATTTTATTTTATTTTATTTATTTTATTTTATTTTAATTTATTTATGATAGTCACACACAGAGAGAGAGAGAGGCAGAGACACAGGCAGAGGGAGAAGCAAGCTCCATGCACCAGGAGCCCGACGTGGGACCCGATCCCGGGTCTCCAGGATCGCGCCCTGGGCCAAAGGCAGGCACCAAACCACTGCACCACCCAGGGATCCCCAGTGTTATTTTAATACATTTATATATTTCAATACGGTTGTCATTGTAATAATATTTATCACATTATGTACTTATTGTATAATATTGTCTATGTTAAATAAACTGTATGTTAAATGCCATGGCTATTTGAACACTTTAAATAAATTTGTATTTTTTTAAAGATTTTATTTATTTATTCATGAAAGACACAGAAAAAGAGTCAGAGACACAGGCAGAGGGAGGAGAAGCAGGCTCCATGCAAGGAGCCTGATGTGGGACTCAATCCCAGGAATCTGGGATCAGGCTCTGAGCCAAAGGCAGATGCTCAAACACTGAGCCATCCAGGCATCTCATAAATTTGTATTTTTAAACACAATTAATCTTATCCTACCACCCACCCTTGTCCCCTGGTAACCACCATTGTACTGTTTTTTTTTTTTTTTACGTGTTTAATTTTGTAAGATTGCACATTAAGTGATATATAGTACTGTTCTTCTCTGTCTAGCTTATTTTGCATAGCTTAATGTGCTCAAGGTCCATCAATGTTGATGCAAATGGCAAGATATTCTCCTTTCTCATGACTTAATAATATCCCATTGTGTATATATACCATATCACTTTTATCCATTCATCCATTGATGGGCATTTGGGTTGTTTCCATATGTTGGCTATTGTGAATAATGCTATAATAAACATGGGGCTGCATATATCATGTCTTGTCAAATTCCTATTTTCATTTCTTTTGGCTATATTCCCAGAAATATAATTGTTGGATTGTATGGTAGGTCTATTTTTAATTTTGTTGAGGAACCCTCCCATTGTTTTCCATAGTAGTTGGACTAATTTACATTCCCATCAACAGTGTATAAGGGCTCCTTTTTTTTTTTTTTTTTTTTTTTTTACCACTTTCTTGCCAGCACTTCTTGTATCTTGTCTTCTTGATGATAAGCCATTCTTTTTTAAGTAAACTCTATGCCCAACATAGGGCTTGAACCCTAGCTTGAGCTAGGCAAGAGCTCCTTGATGATAGCCATTCTAACAGATACAAGCTGATATTATATTGTGATTTTTATTTGCATTTCTCTAATGAATATTGATGCATAGCATCTTCTCATGTGACTGTTGGCCATTCTGATGTTCTGATTTATCCCTCCTTAGAAGATTCCTCACCTTTCTGTATTGGCAAAGATAAAAGAAATGGTCTCTTCCTTCCTATAAGAAAGCCACTCTGTTGTTTAGTTCATTTCAGTTTATTTGTGTCCTCAATCTTCAAATGCTTTTCAAAAACCATGGTATTATAACTTCTTGGACTTGTTTTGGTATTTGGTGTATGCTCTATTGTTTCTTGTAAATTTTCTACATCAGAACCTAGTGCAGGACTCGTAATGTTTTTAATCTCGAAATATAGATCCTTAACTATATCTATCTATCATCTGTCATACACACACACACACACACACACACACACATAGAGATATACACCAATACCAAAATATGAAATACATATATATATATACATATATATATACCTGTAACTATGGGTATAGCTTATTTCTCATTTATAATGCTAGGAACAGTATATTCTCTGATTTCACTGATGATGCTTGCTGTGATTTGTTCTGTTATATGGCTCTTTTAAAAATTTTAGTTGTTGAGTAAATCAATTATACTATGTTTCTTTCTCTAATTGTATTATTTTTATATCTTAAATTCATTTCTTCTTGTGTCATAATGTTTACTGTGTTACTCTTTTCTAATTGTAATTAACTTAAACATTTTATAAGCTTAAATAAGAGTATGTGAATCTATAAAATTTCCTCTAGTTATATCTTTTTTAAATGTCATAAGTTTTGGTAAAGGCTTCTTACATCTCTTAGTGATAAATAGATTTTTATCACTGTTTTACTCACTTTTTGATGAAATAATTACTTATCAGAGTGGTTTTTTCATTTCCTAGTTAACAGCACTAATTACCGTTAGTGCTTCATTGCATGTAAAGTATTTACAGCTTATAGTTTCATTTTTCTTTACTGAGTAGAATATGACCAGTGTTATTCCTATTCTGAAGACAACTGAAAAGCATGTTTAATTTTGTTTATAAAACATAGATTTTGAACATTTACCAATTAAATCAAGTCTGGTAATTGATTTAAATCCCCTCCATTTTTATTCCTACATGCCACATTTCTCAATGAAAGGAAGTTATAAACATAACTTGATAACCAGATGATTTGGAAAGCAGAGGAAATGGGAGTGGAGCTAACATTCAAACACCTGCCAAAAAATAAGATAAAGTCCTAAACAAGAGGTAGTATCAGTAGAAAGGTGACTCAAGTAATAGATAAATCATCAAATCCAAAAGATAAAATATTGATCTTATATTGATATGCACTTTACCTTTTCAAAGTTATTTTGTATGCGTTTTCTCCTATTTGTAACAACTAAATGTTTGTTTAATGCAGTTTCTTTATTTTTAAAGATTTATTTATTTATTTTATTGTTTTAGAGAGTGAACAGGGATAGGGGCAGAGAGAAAGGGAGAAGGAGTCTTAAGCAGACTCCATGCCAAGCATAGAGCCCAATATAAAGCATGATCCCATAACCCTGAGATCATGACCTGAGATGAAACCAAGAGCAGGATGCTTAACCATTTGCACCATCTAGGCACCCCAGGTTAATATAATTTCTAATTCATAGATATGGAAATTTACAGAAATTAATCAGTTTTCCTGACATCACACTACTTTTAAGTGGCAGAGCCAAGGACTCACCAAATTTTTTCTAACCATTGTTTTTATACAACATTGGAATTGTCTGTATACATAGTTTAAAAGGTCTTGCTACTAAATGAATTGGAAAAAAAATTAAAAAGTATAGAAGGCTAGAGGTTAGGTTAATTCAGCAGCTCATCAGACGTCCAGGTTATCTCCAATTTTTCTCCTATTCATTCCCAATAAAGTTAGTTTCTGTTCTTAGACTTATACCCCTACATCCTCAAGACAGCTATAATGACTACAAACATCACATTCTCATATTATAACATCCAAAGAACCCCCTTTCCACAATAAAAGCTGTCTCCCTTCCTTGTGTCACCTTTTAAGAGTGAGGAAATCTTCTTAGAATACTCCTCAGGGGGTTGAATTGTGTTGCATGACCAATCCTAACTAATTATGGGCAAGGAAAATGAAATTACTGTTATTAATTTATACTTATCAAGATTTAGACCTTGGGACACGAGAGGTTAATTGACTTCTGATCCTAAAAAAAGAAACAGAAAAAGAAAAAAAAAGTACAAAGTTTTATTGTCAAGACTAAGGCAGAGGAGTGGCTTTGGGTAGATGACAAACAGTGTCTGGTACAGATATAAAGATGGGAGATAAGATGAGAGGATGAGCCAAAAAACTATCATGGACCACACATCCTGGGAAATGGGAAAATAGATTATTATTGAGAGAAATATGAAAAGAACAAAGAGATGTCAGTCTTGACAGAAAGATGATAGCTTTGGTTTGGCACAAGTTGGTCAGAGGTGGTATTTTCAAAAGGAATTGCAGGCACATAGTTAGAAAGATTTGAAGCACACAACAGCAGTCAGAGGACGATTTTGAATCTTGAAAACTTCTTTAGAGATACGTTTGTCAATGCCATGGAAGTAAGATTGCTGAGAATGACACTGAAAAGAACAAAGACTGAGCATTAGGATTCATCCCTAATTGAGACTATAAAGACTGAATAAATGAAGAAGGTACAGGTGGAAACAGAGTAGATATTATTTTTAAAAAGCCAATGTCCCTCTACTGCAAACATAGACTACCAGACTCATCATTGAATTATTAACATCCTCCATCGTTTTGCTTCTCTATAAGCAAATATTTTAAAATTTTTAGGTGTTCCATCTAGTGGCTGTACATCATTTATTTAATCATTCCTCTGTTTTGGGATATTTACTTACTTAGAGTTATGTTTTTTTACATCAGCTCCTTTAATCTAGTTTCAGTTTTCTACCTCAGAGTCTGAGCCAAGAGGTATATAGTCCCAGAGCAAGAAAATAAAGATATTTTTAGCAAGACAATTGCCTTGAAAACAATGATTAAGATAGAGAAAAACTGCTTGAAATTCCTTTGGTATATGATGAAATAAGCTTGATCTACTGAGACCATATATTCTCTCAGTTCAGAGTGATACATTTACAGTCACTAAAGCTTAGCCACAAGGTTGGATTCAGGAAGAAGGAGAATGTGATGTAAAGAAAGTAAAAATAAAATCCTATCCTTCTTGTCCTGAAGTATTGTGCAAAGACAAGAAGACAATGGAAGAAAAAGTAGTTGGATCCGATGGGTTTCCCAATATTCTTTATCAGACTTAAACCCACAGAGGTAAAAATGAGACATATTGATTGAAAAAATGGGGGGTCAGGAGGCAACTCTTCTTCATTTGGTGCTGTACAAATATAAGGAAACCCTGAATAAATAATGGATAAAATTTCTACTCAGAAAGGATTCTGATTTGCTTTCCTAAGCTTCCCATAATCCCTGTGTGGCCTGGACACTGTAGCAGGGGTATGGTGACCCTATAATATAGGCTGAAGATGAACTAATAATGTTGTAGGTTGTATGACAGAGGAAGTGACATAGAATTAGGAATATCTAGAACCTGAGCTAGATTGAACAACAATGGAGTTAGGAAAGAGATCAGTAGGCTTTAATTGAAATGCTAAGAAACTGATTTACATTTTATCAATTAAGGATATTAGTAATAAATGCCAAGGAATATTATGATAGCTATCTCCAAAGTGGCCACTATCTATTTCTTTTCTCCTTTTATATGCAATAATATTATTCTGTTAAGAAGTAGAGTATATGACTGTTCCCTTTGAATCTAGATTTTCCTTAGGGACTTGTTTCACCAATAGAATGTGATAAAAGTAATGTTCTAGAACTTCTGAGGCTACATCATTAGAGGCTTTGAAGCTTCCACCTAGGTCTCGGAACTTCAGGTACCATATTAGGAGAAGTACAAGGCACATAGCAAAGGTCACCTGTTGGCTTTCCATCTGACAGCCTAAGGTGAGCCTCATCCATGGACAGAATCAACTGTCAGCCATGTGAATTAGCCATTTTGGATATACAGTCCAGATGAGACTTTAGGTAGTTTCAGCACTGTAGCTGCAATCCTGAGTGATCTGGAGACAGAAATATCCAGCTAAGTCCAATCTACCCATAAAACTATGAAAGATACTCTCAATTTCCAATTTTCAGAGTGGTTTGTAACACTGCAAAAGATGACCAGGGCAGATGAGATCAGTCCAAACACCCCAACAGAGGCCTCTGCAGCCAAGTTCAAACCGGATCTGGGGGATGGCATTTTGGTATGAGGACTCTTTCACTACATACACAAGAGGTCATGAAGCCTTTTTCCTAAATGCATTTTTGAGTAGAGCGGATTAGTGGATAAGCATAAGAAAAACTGAACATTTTTTCCCAAATAGTAACCATTACTTGAAATAATTTTGAGGGGATCCCTGGGTGGCTTAGCGGTTTATCACCTGCCTTTGGCCCAGGATAGAATCCCACATTGGGCTCCCTGCATGGAGCCTGCTTCTCCCTCCTCCTGTCTCTCTCTCTCTCTCTCTCTCTCTCTCTCTCTCTCTGTGTGTGTGTATGTGTGTCTCATGAATAATTAAATAAAATCTTTGAAAAAAAGAATTTTGAAATTACCATATAAGGCTAATTAAGATTATATACAGTAAGTGGAAGCCTATGAGGAAGATGAGATCATGTACAGGCAAATAAAGAAAATGTATTTTATATAGGTTGCACTGCAGTCAAATAGAACAGGAATCAGTCCATTGCAACCTGTTTTTGTAAATAAAGTTGTACTGGAACACAGCCATGTCCATTTGTTTACATATTTTCTGGAACTGTCTTAGTGCTATTAACAGTCGCAGCAGAAACTGGCCTGCAAAGCCTAAAGTATTTACTCTCTGGCACTTTAAAGGAAAAGTGTACTGACCTCTATTTTTTTCAAAGATTCTTTACCTCTGACCTCTATATAATGAAAATTGGAACTGTGGTTCCCACATAGATTTTAAATATTTTTTGCAATTACATTTTCAGGATAAATTCCTAGAAGGAGAAGTGCTAGGCCACAGAGTTTGTGCAACAAATAATATCTTTCATATATTTTGGTTCCAATTTATCCCCAGAAAAACAGTGTCAGTTTACATATAATCAGCTCAATACAAGATGGCTAAGATCTCTATATCCTCACCATCTCCTAAAATTTAACTTTTCAGTCATATAAAAAAGGGGGGGAGGAGGCAGAGATAAAGCTCTTGTATGCAAATCTTTACCATTTTTTTAAAGGTTTTATTTATTTCTTAATGAGAGAGAGAGAGAGAGAGAGAGAGAGGCAGAGACACAGGCAGAGGGAGAAGCAGGTTCCATGCTGGGAGCCTGACATGGGACTCCATCCTGGGTCTCCAGGATCAGGCCCTGGGCTGAAGGTGGCGCTAACTGCTGAGCCACCCAGGCTGCCCATCTTTACCATTTTTAAGGATACTTCCTACAAGTAAAATTACAGGGTCAAGGGATAGTGTATTAAAAGTGTACTGAGTCTCTTATCAGTTATTGCCAAATTAATTTCTAGAAGAGTTATAATGTATGAAATTGACATATTTCACTTTACAAATAAATATATTAAATGGACAAATATATTTACAAATATATATATTTACAAATAAATATATTAAATTTAAATATAAATATATTTCATGTAGTTGTGTTAACTCAATAGTGGTGGTGCAGACAGGAAACAGTCTTACTTTTCTCTAAAGATTATTCCCAACGATGCTGTGGAAGTATCTTTACCTACTGTCAAATATATATCCAATAATATTTGGGGGAGGTTTGGCCACTACCCTATCACTTAGTCATGTTTTCATGTTCTTGTGTTAAGTAAATTGTTCAGGTATTATGCAAAAACTCTATGCCATATTTGTTTTTATTCACCCTTTATTCTTCAATAAATTTGAATATTTCCCAAAAGGTTATTAATAATTTTCATTTATATAAAAGGTCTCTAAGAGTTTTTTGGCCAGCTTGTTTTGATTTCCTAATTGTGTTTATAATAACACAATTCATTTTTTAAAATATGCATATGAGTCAGTTGCTGGACTTCTATTTCATTTCTGTGTTGATCTACTTCTGTACTAGTACTAATCAGAAATAGGTATTATAGATTATGATATGTTTTGGCATCTGGTAAGGCTTAGATACATGTATTATTCCTTTTCAAGTTTCGGGTTGTTCATATACCTTTTCTTTTTCAGATTATTTTAGAAACACCCTGTCAAAGTCCATAAAAATCTTATTGAGATTTGCATGGAGATTGACTTGGTATGTTTGCAATTTCATCTAATTTTCTACTGAGATGTTTGCCACAAAAAATTATTTTGAATTGATTATAATTAATTATTACTATTTGTGAGAATTATAGCTACCTTTTAATTTTTAAAAGTTGTTTTGGCATAAAGATTGTTTTTATCTTGATTTGTTCATTATATTGATCTTTTAAATTGTGTATTTTCCCTTTGTTGACATATTTTATTTTCTTGACATATTTCAAATGGAAAATACCTATTTTGTAAGTGTTTAAATAAAAGTTATCTTCAGAGAATGAAAAATGGTTTGTTTCCTATAATGTAAATATAAACTATAATAAAATATTAATTAAAAATATAAAAACCATAATACAACTTGTTGAGATTTTTTTAAAATAGTGAGGCTAGTTTGGGTGTAAATAAAGCCTTTATTTTGAGGAATTCTAAGAGTGCATATAAATAATTTTGATAGGAAAAATTTTAGGTCCAGACTTCATGGCACTCAGCTCTCATTAGTATCTGACGCTAGGTGGGAGGGTGGGTGGGACTCATGGATTCCATGGTGTTTCTGATTCATTTATATATCAACCCAGTTGTATCCAGGAGAATGGCAGCAGGCTTTCATTCTTGGTCCTACTATGAGGGTTTTTTTTTTTTTTTTGTCTGTAGGTTATGTCTAAAGATCCTGGCCTTTTTTAAGTATCAGTTGCCATACATTTCTCTCTATGTCAGATCTTTCTATGGCCCCTTTAGTTAACATGGTTATCTTACTATATAAAAATTACTTTAATTTGGGATGTAGGTCATCTCTGTTGCCTCTTCTTAATCTGAATATAGACTGTGTGTGTCATTTCAGAAGCCAGGAGGAATGGGGCAGTCTAACAATAGGATCCTCTGAAACTCAGAGTAGATACTGAGCACTACTAATGGAAATACAATGGCGGTAACAGGCCCCTCAGTAGGCCTCTAGGGATTAACCTATCAACCAGCAAATCCTCATTTTAATGGAACAACCAGGGAAGCTGATATCAAGATTCCTAAAAACTTCTGTGAAGACAACTATAAGCTAATATTCGCCTTTATATTAAACAGAATACAGCGAAGCAAAATGCAATAAGCTCTGCAGCTTGAGATGCAAGGGCCTATGCCCATCAACCAAAGCAATTTTGTTGCTCTTTTTACTCTCATTCTTCTCTGATCCCTACCATGGATGAAAGGTAGCCATATTTTTACTATTTTTAATTTATTTTTAAATTAGGCCTTTAATCCATTTTGAGCTTATTTTCTGTATGGGGTTAGACAGTGGTCCAGTTTCATTCTTTTACATGTAGCTGTCCAGCTTTCTCAGCACCATTTATTGAAGAAACTGTTTTTCTTCATTGAATAGTCTTGTCTCCTTTGTCATAAATTAATTGACTATATAATCATAGGTTTATTTCCTGGCTCTATTCTATTTCATTGATCTGTGTGTCTATTTTTGTTCCAGTACCATACTGTTTTATTACAGATCTGCAGTATATCTTGAAATCTAGTATTGTGATACCTTCAGCTTCATTCTTCATTCTCAGGACTGCTTTGGTTATTTGGGGTCTTCTGTGGTTTTTTTTGCAAATTTTAGTATTTGTTCTACTCTTGTGAAAAATGCTCTTGGTATTTTGAAAGGGATTATATTGACTCTGTAGGTTAGCAACCTGCATACAATAATACATTAAAAAAGAATATTCACCAGGATCAGTTGGGATTTATTCTGGGGATACAAGGATGGTTCAATATTCACAAATCAATCAATGTCATATACCACATTAGGGATAACAAAGGATATACACCACAAAAAGGATAAAAATCATATAATCATCTCAATAAATGCAGAATTGCATATGCCAAGAGTCAACATCCATTCATGATAAAAACTCTCAAAAAGTGGGGTTTGGGGAAAATACCTCAATATAACAAAGACCATGTATGAAAAACCCACTGCTAACATCATACTCAATGGTGAAAAACTGAGAGCTTTCCCTCTAAGGTCAGGAAAGGCAGCTATCTTTGATGATGATCTTGGAACCATCCTATAGTCCCCAAATGTAAGAACATTTTTTGCCCAAGATGCCAGAATTATTTGGCTTTCTGTTATAATGGTTATATGCCAATCCACGTAGCCTCTGAGTATTAAAAATGCTTATTGGAGAAAATGGGGCCTCAGAACTTTCCAACTCTGGCTCCAAGCTGTAAGTTTAATGCTCTTATTTTGGAAATATCAGAATCTGAGCAGACTCTCCCACAGGGCCCTGGCCTACACTCACGCATTCACGTTGACACCACCTTGCTCTGATTTCTCCCACCACAGCTTTCTTCTCTAGCTGTTGTTCTAACTAATTTTTCAGTTTGCCTGTGTTCTTAATTCCCTTAGCTTTTCTTCAGATTTGGATTCCAAATTATTTTGGCTCTAGTTTTGCTGTCTTCCCAGGTAAAGCACACCACTATGATTATCATCTTTTTTAACTTTTTTAACTTTTAGCTTTAAGCACACCACTATGAATAGATGCTCATGAACTCAATAGTGGTGGTGCAGACATGAAACAGTCTTACTTTTCTCTAAAGATTATTCCCAACGATGCTGTGGAAGTATCTTCACTTACTGGCAAATATATATCCTAATAATATTTGGGGGAGGTTTGGCCACTACCCTATCACTTAGTCAAAGTCAGTCCCCTTCAGTTTAAACCTAAAACCACATGTCTGTATCAAAGCTGGTTCTTTTCCATTGTTAGCCACCATTGTGATTCAGAAGCTTTGAAGTGAGGAGACGTTGTGGACCAACTCTGACATACAACCATTTAATAATATTTATTGAGTAATTATTGTCTGAAAGGATCGGATCTAAGCAATTAGAATTCATGCTTAGAGTAGAGCCTGCTAATAAATTGTGAGGTTCAGTGCAAAATGAAAATGTAGGGCTCTGGCCAGGGTTTCTTGGTCTCATGAGTCCACTGCACCAACTCATCACAGATAGGTAGACCAAGGGCTTTAAAATTCTTCTTAGAGGGGCATCCGGGTGGCTAAGTCAGTTAAGTATCTGGCTCTTGATTTTGGCTCAGATTATGATCTCAGAGTTGTGAGACAGAGCCCTGCATCAGGTTCCATGCTGGGTGTGGAGCCTGGTTAAGATTTTTTTCTTCCTCTGCTCCTCCCTTCCTCTCTTAAAAAAAATATATGCTTAGAAATGTTTTCAGTACTTGGACTAGTTGGTGAGTAAGACCTAGACCCCATCAACTGCTTTACCTAGAGATTCTGCTAGTCTTGCATCTGAACCTTGCTGATACCCAGGCCCCTATCAGGCTGGAGAGCAATAGTGGAACATAGGTCTCTATGCCACCACCACTCACCAAGGGTACAGGAAGGCCAGGCAGTGCCAAAGATGCCAGAGACCAGGAAACTGGCAACCTAAAACTTACACTCTGGAGGTAGTAGGTAACAGGAGTTAGGACAGCACATTAGGTTAAGAATATAACCGCCCCCCCCCCCCCAAAAAAAGAACATAAACCCTGTAGCCAGACTGATCTGGAATTGGAATGTGAGCCTGTGAGCCCTTACATTACCAAAAGTAGTCATGGAGGGATCCCTGGGTGGCGCAGCGGTTTGGCGCCTGCCTTTGGCCCAGGGCGCGATCCTGGAGACCCGGGATCGAATCCCACGTCAGGCTCCCGGTGCAAGGAGCCTGCTTCTCCCTCTGCCTGTGTCTCTGCCTCTCTCTCTCTCTGTGACTATCATAAATAAATAAAAATTTAAAAAAAAAGTAGTCATGGATAAGTCACAGAACCCTCCTCAGTGTAACAAAAGAATAAAAATAATATTACCAAATAATAATAAGTTTGTTGTGAGAACAAAATGACTCATATAAAAAGGACTTAGTACAGCACCTAGAATGGAATAGATGCTATATAAAGGTTATTGCCTTATGATTATTACCTTTATTATTATTTGTTGCCTACCATATATCGCCTTGTATCGTAGTGATTTGTCAACATTTAATTATCTTAGGCTTCTTGAAGGAAGAAATCATGTCTCATTTTCACTTCAATAATTATAACAAATCCATCTGTTCAACACATGTTTATTGGGGACTACACAAGACACTGGAGAAACAATGATGAGCAAGATTGGCATTGTGTCTATTGCATGGAGCTTACAATCCAGAAGAAGTTTGCTTAAACAAGTAACTAAAATCAGTATTAATAATTATAGTAGGAAACACACATGCTGTGAGGACACAGCAATGGAATCCAGCCAAGGGATTACTATCAACTTTTTTTTTATTACTATCTAATTTGAGACTCTATTTATTTACTAAAAAATATTGTTGAATGGATGTATACCAGAGTCAGGCCACAACCTCTTCCTATTGCAGAGCTCCTGAGTAATAACTGTGACTAGCAATGGAAAGGAGACAGTTTTTATGTAGATATGCACCTCAGGATTCATATAAAAAGTGATATTTAGGGAAGCCTGGGTGGCTCAGTGGTTGAGCATCTGCCTTCGACTTGGGTCATAATCCCGAGGTGCTGGGATTGAGTTCTGCATTGGGCTCCCCATGGGGAGCCTGTTTCTTCCTCTGCCTATGTCTCTGTCTCTCCATGTGTCTCTCAGAATAGATAAAATCTTTAAAAAAGTGATATTTACACCAAAATGAGTAGAATTTGGAAAGGCAAATAGCAGAATGGAGTAGAGATTGACTTAGGAGAGAATAGTCCAGGAAGAGAGAAGAGTTAGTTTTACAGGTGAGGGGAAGCATGGCACATTGGGTAAGGCAGCCATCTTTAATGACAATCTTGGCACAATATTGTAGTCCCTAAATATAAAAACAACTTTGTAATACCATGCAATTGAGAGTCAGGTCGAGAGCAACCCTGGAGTGCCTGGGTGACTCAATCAAGTGTCTGAGTCTTGATTTTGGCTCAGGTCATGATTTCAGGGTTGTGAAATTGAGCCCCATGTCAGGCTCTGTGCTGGGCATGGAGCCTGCTTAATATTTTTCTCTCCTTCTCCCTTTTCTGCTTACTAATCCCCCACTACTCATCGGCATGCGTGCACTCTGTCTCTCAAAAAACATGCGTGCACTCTGTCTCTCAAAAAAAAGGAACATTATGAGACATTTCAGTAGATTTAGACTATAACCTAAAGAAACTATTGAGTGATTCAATGAAGAAATAAAAGAATCATATTTGCATCATAAAAGGATCATTCTGTCCTGTTAGATAAAGAAATGTATTGAAGAGATGCAGGACTATAGGTAGAGACAAGGACTAAGAAACAGTATTATTAATCTAGTCAGTAGAATTGGACTATAAGGATAATTATAGCTAGAATGAGAAAGAAGGGATTGGTTAAAGTTAAGTAGTGGAATCGATAGGAATTCTTGATTACCTGGATTTGATTACTGAGGGAAAGACCCTAGGATTACACCTGGGTTTCTGTTGGCGATGCCAATTACTGAAATAAGCACAAAGAGAGGAAGGTTTGGGGTGGAGAATGAGTTCAGAGTAAAGGGAAATGGTTCTGTTACCTCCAAGTGGTAATGTCCAGTAGGGAATTAGTGTAAAAACTTAACAGTGTACAACCATCTCATGTACATATCATCTGATTTCCAGAGTCCTTGGAAGTAGGACTGACATGACATTTTAGGAATTAAACTGAAATCTATACAGGTGAGATAGTCATCCACATTCACCCAGAAAGTAAAGAGGTTGGGCAGAAAAGAAGCTTTGCCCTCTTATTTCTTGTCTAATGCTCTTTGCTCTGTGGCTTATGATCTCCTAGAAGGCACTATGCAAGAGCTCACAGAATGGGTGAATTTTAATTCTTTGTATAGAATACAATGGACTATTTTACCACATTTATTGTACAAGGTTATTTGTAGATATTGAAGGATGAAGTGAGCAGACCATGAAAAATGAGAAAAATTATAAAGGACCTGAAAATAAAACTTCTACTTCATTGGAAAGGCACCTCCATTATTTGGCTTTCAGCACATTTAATTCTTTATTTTAAGAATGTGTGTCAGTGCAAAATGATCTCAAATTGCATTTCTTTCTCCATGCTGTTGATGGAATGCTGCTTTTTAAAGTGCTGATTACAAATTAATCAACATTACGTAAAATAAATTGTGGGAGGTGGTCAAAGAGAATCAGAAATAATATCTCCTGAATGGTTGCCCTTAGTATCATCACAGAAATGACATCTCATATAAGGTTAGCACAGAAGCACATTTACAGAATAAATTATAAACAAGATTAAATGGAATAACAGTGAAGAAAAATAGGGAGGCTTATGACACAAGGAAGAGAAAAAATGTTGGAAGAGAAGTGAAAAATTATAAATGGTGGCACATAAACATTGCAGTTTAGGCAGGGAAACTATTTGAATATAGAGGAACAAGATTGGAAGATAGATGGAGAAATAAATCCCAGGCAAGGACAGGAGAGAGCTATGTGATTGAAAAGTGTCAGTCTGAGTTCCTTCTGGAAGAAGTTGGTCTCTCCCAAGACCTGACATTGTGCTGAAGTGGCCCCAGCCAGAGCAGGTGTGACAGCTCTTGTTTCCATTGTCCCTGGTACCATCTTCCAAACCTTGTTAACTGCATGTCTAAAAGAATATTTTCTCCTTTAAGACATAAAGAGAGTTGCAACTCTATAAATTTTAACTTAAACAAAAGTCTTGTTTGTATTTCTTGTCAGTCTTTAGACTATGATCTAGATTAATCTAAGGTCCAATTACTAGAATTCAGATGTGTGTTCTGAATGAGTGAAGTATCAATCATAGTACTGCTGTTGGCTTTATCTATGTGATTAGCTTTGAAAATAGCTCCTTAATAGGTCCCTGAAAGGAAAAAGAAGGAAGGCTTTTTCCACCTTAAAAGTGGCAAACCTTGGCTCTAGCTAATCACAAAGACTCCAACGATGTTGTCATCATCCTTTCAAAAGGAAGGAACAGAATGTTCTCCAAAACCTGAGCATACATTTTCCACAGAGCCCTTTAAGATTCTGAGCCCCGTATACTAGTCACTTTCCCCTTGTGGGGATCTAGATGTAGTAGAAGGACATCAAGTCCAGGAAATAGATGACAAGAGATATTTTAATCTGTGGCTGAAAAATTCTGATTCTAGTGAGCTCCTTGATTTCACGTTGATAAAATACAAAGTGAGCTGTGAGTGCAGTGCAAATAAAGACAAATAAGTGCAAATTCACAAATGCTTATCACTTTAAAATGGTTCTCAAACTTAACTGTACTTCAGAATAATCTGGAAAGTTTGTTGAAACATTGCTGGGCCCCACCTCCAAAGGGTCTTAATCAGCAGGTTTAAGGTAAGGCCTGAAAACGTGTATTTCTAACAAATTCCAAGGTGATGCCGACGCCGCCAGTCCAGGACCACCCTTAAGAACCACTCCTCAGTATCATACAGTGATTAGTGGCAGTGCCAGGACTGAAGCTGGGTTAACCTCACAGCCAGCATGCCCCTTCCCCCTGCATGCTATATGGTCTGTGCATTCATCAATCTATGCGCTTATTGGTTCCAGCAAGTCCTGGTTTGGATTAATTAAGCTATTATTCAACAAGACAGAGGAGGTCCTGTGACCTCTAGCCAGTTCTGTCTGCTTTGTTTTCAGCATCACAATCTCCAAATAAACCACATACACATGCACACTATTTAAAATAGCTAAGTTCTTCCAGTGGATTACTCTTAAACTCCCTGACCTATAGGGTCAGATAAGTTCAAAGGTACAGAGTAACAGAGTATGGTCTACCCCTTTAGGTACTCTTGATCTACCCACTGAAACCCATACTCAGGAACATGTGAAAAGCAAGCAGTCATCACACATGGTCATTTCCATGATACCCTGAGTGTGCATATCTATCTGCCCTGTTACTCTGCATTCTCATCTTTCATATTGTTAGCTCCCTTTAATTTCCATATTTTTGCTGCCCTCATATATGCTCATTCTTGTATGTAACCTATTCAGAAAGTGGTTCTTTTGCTTTTTATTTTTTGAGTTAACTTCTTTTTCAAACAAGATTTTGACGTTTACCTTCTGGAGCCACCCACTCCCATGTGGGTAACAAAACTAACAACAGACAAGGTGCTGCTGGCCATGCACCTGTCACACCTGTTCTGCTGATGGGTGCTGGTTATAGAGGAGGGTCAGAGAGAAACAGCACATTGTACCTACAGACAAGACCCTGGAGCTAAAAGATAAGACTCCTTTAGGAATACAGCTTCAACTCTGTTGCTTTCACTGTTGTTACCAAATTGAAACCAAACAAAATATCCAGGTAAATCTAAATTTTTGAAGCCACTCTGTATCTACCTCTTGCAGGATGCTTTCTAAAGCATCACAGCCTCAATATCTGCCATCTGAATTTCTGATAAAGACTGTAATATCTGTGAAGTTTGAGCTCTCGCCAAGCCCTGACCGAAGTACTTCACTTGTATTATGTCATTTAAGAACCACGTGCCTTTATCAGAGAAGTACTGTTTTTTTTTTTTTCCACATTTCACATGTGAGGAAATTAAGACTTGGTTGTTAAGTAACATGTCCAAAGTTACACTTGTAATCAGGGTCACAGCTAGTATTTCAGCCTCATCAGTCGGATGCCAGACATCACACGAAGATGGGTGTGATGTCTGCTTTCCTGTGGCACAGACAGCCAATCACATGGCACTTTCACAGTTATTGTTTGACAGTTTTGAGATGAATATCTTATGAACAAATGTACCTCAATTCAACATAGACATGTGGTGCACCAATTGGGTTTCCAGCCAGCTGTGTGCAAGGATCCCTTGCAATGTGGAGGTGGGAAAAAGGAACCATTGCATTTGGTTCCTACCTAAGGAAACTTTATATATGCAAATAAGCTGTGGAGAATTGGATGGAAGAACATATGGCTAAGAGGCCAAATGTGTGAAAAGCAAACTATAAAATATGTATTTTAGCTAAAACTGAAGACTAAAAAAAGAGACTAAGTAGGCTAAATAGTATAAAGGAGTATCTTCCAAAATCAGGGGCAGAACTGCCCCCAGCTCAAATGGTGACAGACTGGCTGCCTAATGTCCTAGGGACTTAGGCATGTATCTGTTGCGCTGGGGGTATTTACAATGCCCTCTCATTTTAATATTTATTTAGAAGTTAATTACTGTCACTGTCAGCTCTTTTATCTCAACAACATTTCAGAGAAATGTATTCAGGCATTATGTGACTTGTAAGTAAGATTAACAAGAAAGTTCAGAGAAGTGTAATAATCAAGGGATTTGGCTGTTAATAAAGAACTTAATGAAAAACAAATGAGTTAACACCACATTGAATTTGAATTTGGCTAAAGCAAATTCTAGAATTACATACAGTACACTTTCTTAAGCATATGTCATTGTACACTTAGAATCAAAATTAACGATCAATGACCACATTCGTGTGCAAGTGGGCAACGACAATACCAACTTTGAGGATTATTTTACATTCAAAACCCAGGGCTTTGCCTCTATCACTTAAACCTTTAAATAAACACAAATGTGCTTTCAGGTGGGTTTCACTGGATGTATTGTCTGCATCATGCCCTCATGCACACATACACACACACACACACAGACATGCTGACACACTACTGATGAGTTGATAGAGTGTATTACTCCTGTTCTACAGATGGCTAAAGGGATTAAGCAAATATCGTTGCTGTAGCATGAGGCTGAGCCTTTGTATTCATTTATAAAGTTAGGGAAGTCACTGAAGAGAAAGAAAAATCATGCAACTGGAATGGAGAAGAAAAGCTCCAATTATAGTTCCAGAATTGGGCTGCCACCTTTACTGTTAACAGAGTGTGCACGTTTCTCAGAAGTGACACCTGCATTGTCTATTGGGAAACATTGAATCCCTGAAGTTGTATTAAGGAGGCTGGTGAGCATACAATTGAATGGAAATGATGTCAGTTCTTTCTCCGATAGAAGAAGCTGCACTAATTTAAATAGGAACATATCAGAGGGTTCTCTGGACCCCTCTTAATTTGATTTCAGTTGCAATGTACCATTCTGCCCCCACAGAATACCTGGAAATTGCACAAACATATGACTATTTGAATGTAGGCATTGCTCTGATGTTCCCGCTGCCCTTTGTATACGCCTCTATCCACGATTTGATTAGTTTGTGTTAGCTAGAAGGCCATGTTTTATTTAACGTAGCATGGCCCATGACCAAAGTGTGCTGTAGGCAGATGGTCGGCACCTGAGGAGTATTTTTTGACATGAATGGCAGTACACTTACAAAAACACCTCTTTTTCTCAGGGTCACATCCAACAGCTTCACCTATGATAGACCACAGCTGAGCGCTTGAGAGGCCAACTCCAAACAGTTAGACTGGAAGTGACGATGAGGCCAGTGATTAAAATCTGCGTCTTACCAGGAGGATATTCTCTTGAGCACTTCATATAATATCCAACTTCCTATCCTTATTTTTGTCCCTAGTAATCGTTGCAGTGCCTTGAACATAGTTGGTTGTCCATATATGAATGTTGTGCCAAGAAAGTGTTTTTTGTGTGTTGAGAGATTTCAACCGGAAAATGTTGAATGTGCTTAATGTTTGGGCACTTAAAAAACATAAGTTCTGGTAATCTGATAAAACAGTTCATGGTAGCAGCTGATTCTCTTGTGATTAAAAAAAAATGAAGTGTTTTCATATTGACTACTTCCAGACAGCATCATTTTTTTTTTTTTTTTTTTTTTGTCCACATCAGGAGAAGTCCTGGGTTGCTCAGCCTGCTGCTAAGTTTGCTATGAGAATATAAAGTCAAGACAGATGCAGATGCTAACAGGATGCTGACACCTTTTCAGATAACTGGCTTCATCTGTCTGCCTGTTTATGGGGAGAACTGATTATCAGTCATGTGCAAATGCAGGGGAACCGATCTGATCTCTGCGCTGTTTTACACCAAAGGCAGAGCCATCTCTCTATCCCACATTCACTCAGCGAGGCAGGAAATATAATTAAGCTTTCATGCATATTCCCACAGTACCTTGCATAGTCATTCAATCATTAGAGGAAAAAAAAAAAATGAGTCCGTGTCAGCAATGCTTGCTTGTTTGGAGACACTACCTAAAACTTAAGAGCTCTGAGAGGCAGAAGAGGGACTGTGAGGCGTGGGTATGGAGGGTGGGTTTCTCAGGGAAGTAAAAGGGAAGCCAAAGCAATTGTGGGCAGTTTTGGCAATAGACACAAAGTATATTTAGTCAGTTAACACATACTCCAAGAGTTTTTTTTAATAAAAAAATTAATGTCAACATTGAACTGCTTAAAAGAGTACAAAGTCCTTGGCCACGGTCAGGTGGTCAGTATTTCTAGGGTATAGTAATCGCTAGTTAGCTGGACCTAGAGTGTCAAGGGACTTCATGATCGTTTGTAGAAGCTGTTCACACAAAGAAATGTTACTGTAGCAATGATCATAAGACCTGATTTGAATTCTAGGTTTGTTAATTATTGTGTGAACTTAAGCAAATTATTTAACCACTAGAGCATCAATTTCCTCATCCATAAAATGCATGTGCTTATACCTAATCATAGTATTATTGTGTGGATCAAATCAAACAATGTATTATATTCCAAGCAACCCATAGACTGCCTAGAACTCTGTAAGCTGTGGTTGGTTTTATTAACCTTTCGTCGACATTCCCAGAATGTGTTCCATGAAACACTAGTTATACCAAATGTAAATATATACAGAAATACATTTAGAAAGCACTACATACTAGATCCTCTTTTTGATAGTTATAGTCCATGCTAGAATTTTAAAGGCTCTGAAAAGGCCTGAGGTTAAAGCAACAACAACAACAAAAAACACCTATGTGCCTAACCCAGCATTTCCCAAATGTATTTGACAATGGGTCCTGTGTTTCACATATTTAATTCTTACTAATATGTCTAATTAGTCACTAATTGTGGCTCCTTTGTCACAAGAATGTGCCACAGATTATATTTTGGGGAAAAGTCACCTTTATCCAAATTCTTCAGTTTCCAAGTCTCTAAAGTTCCTGAATAAATTTTTACCCTATACAAGTTTCCCCTGCTCTCTGAAAGTAGAGCATTCCTGTGAAATCTTTCATAAGCCATAATGGTAAAAACAAAGGAGCAACTGTCATTAAATTTTATGGACATTTTTTTGAGCATTCTCAAACCCAAAAAATAACCTTTCTTGGGTTTTTCAGATATCTTAGGACACATCTTGCTAAGAGAATCACAAAATAAATTGAGATAAAACACACATGCTCACAGACAGTTCAGAGCCTTGGCAGCTTGAAACTGAGATGCTGAGTGTGATTCCAGAGGAAAGAGCTGGGTGGTGCCACTGTCACTGCTCGTGCTACGAGCTGCCTCTATAACAGCTTGCTACTAAACAAATGCTGAACACTATTTTCACTTTTAGCCTTTTTTCGTAAAAGGAAAAAGCACATTTGAATTTCTTTCAGTTAGCAAAAACAGGTATCGATGTTAAATCTTTCATAAAAGTAAAGTGGTGTAACATGAACTTTCAGGTATTGGCCCTTACCCCAGGGCACTTCATATCATATTGCATTGGAAGACAAAATATTCTATAACTGAGATTCAAATTTGGCTTCATACTGCAATCAGCTAGAGTGTTTTAAAAATTACTGATGCTTGGGTCCCCTCCCTAGAGATTCTCAAATAATTGGTATACATGGTGGCCTAGGAACACTGTTTGAAACACAATAGGTGATTCCAAATGCAGCCAATTTTAAGAACTAGTACAGAAAAAAAATCCCAGGGCTATTATTTCTAATGCAGTTGACATATTTTTCACTCAAATTTGAGGGAAAGACTGCAATGTTTCTGACAAAGCTCAAGAGTATGGTAAATATCCAGTGATTATGAACACTATCACTCATCCTATAATTAATTCAGTTAACAGGCATACTCTGGTCACAAAGGCAATAGCCATGTTCAACAGGTTTTGTTCAACCTTTACTTCTGGCTACTGCAGTTCTCAAAGCTCTTTTGTTTCTCTAAACTACTACTCATCTGATTGTCTTTTACCATGCAAAATAGCATACACAGTGTCCTGCCCAGTTAATTACTTTTTGGTATGTGTCTAGCTCACTCTTCCCTCCAAGCTGAGACCACGCACTTTAAACGTAGACAACAACTATGAAGCAAGAATACAGAGATAGCATCACACAAGAAACAAGAACTTCGGAGGAAGACAGACATGAACGTAAACACTGATTCTCCTTCTTATCAACGGTGTGATCTTAGACATTTTCTTCAATTTCTCTGAGCTCAATTTCTTTATCTATAAAATAGGGCTGATAATACTGACCTGGAAGAGTTGTTATGAAGAGCCTGTGGGACACGGTCCTCAAAGTTCATATACCAGGGCATATCCCATGAGAGATAACCAAACAAAGGAAGCTCTTATTACTATCCATGTTGACCATCTTGAGACCTCAATTGATTGCACCCATATGTGTAGTGAGCAGGCGTGTTGACTCTTCAGAAGGAAATCTTGCAAAATTCTTATCTTTGGGTCCAAGGACTTCTGGCATTTTATGCAGAGTGATTTCCCTTGAATTCATTATTTTCTGGCTATTAAAAAAAAAAAGAACTGAAGGGGGAATTAATATGGTCACATTAATGCATGAATTTGGGGAGGGAATATATTACCACTCTGGATAAGTAATGTCCTTAAATAGAAAAAAAAAAAAAAAAAAAACCTTGATGAAATCTTATTTCTGTTGGACTTGAAAGTATTTCCAGTAAATACCATGAGAGGCCAAGAGAGAGAAAAAATGAAAAAGATTGGAATATAATATAACAAACACATTAGCAAGTTATTATCCATGCTAATGAAATCTGTAAAGAAACCACCTTTCATAACACAGGGAGACCCCAGAGCTTGTGGAGGTATGTGTGGTTACAGTATGGCCTTAGAGGTTTAGGGCTTTGGCTGCATATCTGCGCCAGACCCAAGAACATAGTCATTGGATATATTGAGTTAGTCATTACTTTCTCTTCTATCAGCAGCTCACTGACATCAACAAACATGCTCCATTTCTGTTTTGGTTGGGCCTTATTGACTTATTCCTGGACTAGCTATATAGCACTTGCTTCCTAGAATGGAATCAAAGTTGGGTGTAAAGTAGTGGCCTTATGGCCTTAGCTTTGCCTGTTCTCAGTGTAGCCACACAAAGTTCAGAGCAAAGGTTATCACAGAGGGAAGCAGAATGGGAAAAGAATGCAGGAAGTCACCAAATAATCTCCTGTCACAGGTCTGGGGTGCTGTGCCTGCATCTTTGATTGCCTGATGAGTTGCTCTCTGATTTTCTGTGGCCTTTATCTGGGGCCTGTGACTCTTTCCCAAAGATACCCAGGCAGAGAGGAGAATACGATCAGAGCCTTGGCACAACCAGCAGATAGGGTTTAGAAATGGTGATGTACCTTTCAAGAGGGTATCCAGGATCTGCAGGTATACGGAGCCCTGAGAGGACTCGTCACTCAATTCCCACTGTATAATGGATACCCTAGTCATTATGGAATATGCCAAATTCACATGTCCGGAAAGAAAAAAAACAAAACAAAACAGTGTTAATTCTTTCATAGCACAATGCCTGGAAAATATTCAGAACTCAATAATATTAGCTATTATTACTATGAAACAAAGGGAAGGAAGTATAACATCTGGTGATACAAAAGGGTCTTGTAAGGTAAGAAATGGTCAAAGGCTTTAACAGCATGGAGGTCATGGTAACCTGATAAGAGCACTTCTGACAAAATACACTAAGTAGTGAATGGAAGGGAAAGAAACTAGATGGAAAGTAGAACACCTTTTTAAGAAATTTGCATGAGGGCAGCCCGGGTGGCTCCACAGTTTAGCACTGCCTTCAGCCCAGGGTGCAATCCTGGAGACCTGGGATCGAGTCCCACGTCAGGCTCCCTGCATGGAGCCTGCTTCTCCCTCTGCCTGTGTCTCTGCCTCTCTCTCTCTCTCTCTCTCTCTCTCTCACACACAAATAAATAAATCTTTTTTTTTTTTTTAAGACATTAGCATGAGAAGGATCTGCCAAAGACTAGGCTGCAGCTAGAGAGGGAACACTGGGTCAGTAAAATCATTTTTGTCTTTTTAAAATTTTTCTCATCTAGGATATGGAGCTTGTGGTAATGCTGAAGTAAGCATAATTTCCAGCATCAACCTCACACCTCCCCTACTTTATGATCTGCTGGAGGTCTTTGAGGCATCCATGGCTTTCCTGGTATCTAGGTACCCTCCAAAAGCAAGACCTTCTGGAACAACTGGGTATTTATATCTAAATTGCTAGCCCATGGGAAATATGTAAGAAGGGTCAGAATGATGTGTTTTTTTTTTTTTCTTTTTGTTCTTTATGCATAGTTGTGACCTGAAGTTGAAATAATAGAAGCCTTTTCTTTCTTGAGTCATGACTCATTCACTCCTCTTTCTGGGAACCCAGAGGGACTAGATAGATCCCTCAACAGAGGCCTTATGGACTGAGCCTGAAGAAAGCACTCGAGCTGCTTGTAGGGCAGCTGTTCGAAGGGTGAGCAAAGACTGCTGTCTGTCTAAGAGGGTTTGAGCGCCCTGCCCTGGAGAATGACAACCCTGTAGTCTTCTACTAGAATTGCCCTTTTGGGGGCTGTCTGATCTTTGTTTGAAGTCTTCAGTCTTCTTAAAAAGATTCCTAAGAGAAGCGCTTGGGTGGCTCAGTTGGTTAAGCCTCTGACTTTGATTTTGGCTCATGATCTCAGGGTCTTGACCTCAAGCCCTGCATGGAGCCCCAGGGCACCATGGAGCCCCAGGGCAGCATTGATTCCTGTGCTCAGCAAGGAGTCTGCTAAAGTTTCTCACTCTCCCTCTACCTCCCCATGCTCATGCTCTCTCTCACTCTAAAATAAATAAATAAATCTTAAAAAAAGAAAGAAAGAAGGATTTCTAAGAGCTTTAAAAGCTTGGGTACAAAAGCATTATGGAATCAAACCATTTACTTTCTTTCTGTTGTACTTTTTGTCTATTCTTTAAGGAGTATTACAAATGGACAGTTGGTTGTAAAAATCAGCCTTTGGTCATTCCCCCTTCCTGAAGTCCCTTAAATGCATTCATACAGTGATTTCCCTTAGAGTTTACTTCCTAAACTTCTCTCATTCAAGTGTGTTAGTGATTCTTTTCCCCTCTTCTTGGTCACATCTGCAATGTTTTTTTTTTTTTTCTTTTTTTGTGCAATATTTTCTTATTGACAAAATAGCTTTTGAGAGACACTGAACAGTTGGGCTCAAGACTGTGTATGTGAATCCTTGTACTCTATGATTATCCAAACCTGGCTGGTTGGCACAACTAGCAGTGCTCATTATCTAAATGATATATCTTTGTTTTGAGAAGATAACATGACTGAGACTTTGGAAACTTTCCAGATGTTGATTAAAAAATTAACTCTATGCAAAGTTTATTCATTTTTAAAATTAAGATGGTATGTCCTTTTAAACTCTGCTAGCTCTCTATTGCCTTTAGGATAAATTCTAAGCCCTTTGGCATAACAAAAAAAGTACCTTACAATTAAGCCCTGACTTACTTTTCTAGCATCATCTTTTGAGCTTTTCTGAATCTGTGTACTAAGCTACAGTCATACATATTTTCCTCGCATTTGCAAATGCTATTTCCCTGCCTAGATGTCTCTAGTTCCACACCTAAGTCTAATTGGAAATTATTCCTGATAATTTTATATCTAATTCAAATATTAACTCTTTTGTAAAATTTCTGGCAAATCCCTACATAGAAATTTCATTTATATATACCTGTACTGCAAACGTATTACATTAATTTTAATTGGTTGGTTTCACTCACTGTGGGCATCTTACATTAATATCTGATTCCAAATGTCTCACTGAATTTCTTGTAAATAGTAGTTAATAAATGAAATGTTTAAATTATTTATTGCTTACTCAAAATAAATTGCTCATATTATTTCCAAACCTTATTAAAAATGCTATAGTCACCAGTCCTTGACCAGCTGGTTGTTCCTGACATCCTCCCAAAGGAATATCATTCCCTTAAGTTAGGTCTTTGACTTCTATTAAAGAATGTCCATTGGCTTCAGAGAAATCAGAATGTGAATGGTTAGCTGTTGGTTTCTTGGAAGGCTAGGTGATCCCAAATGATAATGTGGGTAAAGAAAACCAACTTAGTGCTTATCTGTCTCATCTTATTCTTGCTAAATATGGAAAGAATCAAAGAATGGGTAAGCAGCCAAGCAATGATCTGGAATCCATACAGGACTAAAATGTAGGCCATCTAATCAACATTTCTAGGATTATGGAAAATAAGATTAGATTAAAATATTCGAGTCCTATTTTTGGTTATGCCATCAATAAACCGGGTAATTTAAAACAAGGCCCTTTATATTCTGAGTTTTGGTTGCTCTATCTGCAAAATGAGCAAAACTACTCCTGTACTATAAAAGTGTTATGAAGATTAAATGTGATAAAGGAGAGGCATGGAACACTGCATAAATCACCTCACAATATGTATTATAATTTTTATTACAAAATTAATTCTAGTTAATGCCTTTGTGGCAGATAAAGAACCCTGTAGGTCACAGCTGTGATTGACTCTCATAGCTTTGCTTCCTCCATAATGGCAGAATTTTCTCATGGAGTAATCACTGGCAGCTTGTCAGGAATATGCCTTTTTGTCCCTCCCCTGTACTATGCACCACTCAAAGGAAAGGTATCTAAATGACTGGATTTCAGGTATCGGAGGGAGAAGAGAATGAAAGGTCTAGAGTGCAGTAGTAGAGTGCTTTTCAGGGAGATCATTATCCACAATGGTCTCATATGATCCCAGAAAGAAGTCACCCTTTCTAGGGTATGTCTGCACGAGGCTATGCCTCACACGCCCAACCAAGCCTTCTCTCTAACCACCAGGACTGCTGAAATTTTCCCTTAGCCTCTCTGTAGCTGATAAATACTTGTACAAAAATGGCAACAAGGGTAGGATGCAGGTAGTTTCACAGCTTTCTCTGTTTTGTAGTAAGGGTGGTGGCGAAGAATACTTTGTAGAGGAGAATTTAATATGTGTCCATGCACAAAACCTAGATTTCAAATATATTTGTATAACCCATGCCTTGATATGGGTTATATCATTGATATATAATGTGTGTATTGATATCTGTATCTACATAGGTAGTATATACTATCATCTATCTATCTATCATCTATCTATCTATCCATCCACAATGAAAATACGTGGACAACATTGTATTTGCCTTGGCAATCATGATCAGACTGGCCAACTCCTATGTACCCTATGATTGTAGCCTTTAATCACCTCTTGTCCAGGTTGCTAATATTGCATATATGTTGTGTGTGTGTGTGTGTGTGTGTGTGTGTGGATTAGGTAACACTTCGAAAGACACTGTATGATGAAAAGAGACATTGCTTGGTGGATACCTTGTTATCCTCTTATTAATAAGATGCCCAAAGCTCAGATTAACTCCCTAAGACTTTGAAGATTGCCTCAATAGGCTTTTCTGAAAATCAGAGCATTGTAACCACTAGCTACCCTTTAGCCACCCATATTGAAATTTGGATATAAAAGTGATCCCATTTTCTTGCCCTGTTTTATTTCCCCTTGTGGCTCTATTATCACCAAGGGGCACTCGGATTTATCTACCTTAATAGCATATTGCATTGTTTTCCATAGGACTAGAGATAAATGGATTTGTAAAGAGAAATGGAATTCGGTTTTTCTCCTTTTGGTAACGTAGTAGGAATTCCAAAATTATTACTTGGGAGATTTTCCTCACTGTGACTAGATTATTGTCTGTGCTACATTTTAATTTCTTCTGCCCATATCAACATTTTTAAAAACATTAAAAAAAACATTTTAAAAAGATATGACTACTTAAAGACACATTGTGCTTCACTCTCTCTGGATATGAAGAAAAAGAGGTGAACAAGTTTCTGTTAATTAAAAGTGTGTGCTGGAGGGAGTGAGACCCTTGCGGGTCATTCTTTTGGTTGTTAATTTTGTGGTTAGTAAGCTGTGCCCTGTAGCACCTTGTGTCTGATTCACTATCACTCTGGACATTTAAATGCTAATTATCATGGTTTTAAAAATTATTGTATGTGACTTTTCCATATTTGGTTCCCTGGACATGATAAGCCATTGTTAAGCTCATGTTCATGAAGATATCATAGCTCCTATTTCTTTCCTGATGAGAGGGCACATACTTCATGCAGAAGTATAAAGAACTGATAGTGTTTTCCAATTTGCTGGGTTATTAGAGGAAGAAGCTACATAATAAGGAGATGGAGGGAATAGAAACTTTTGTGCAACAGAGCAGGGAAAGATGGGCCCGAAGTGGGGAAAAGGAGGCCCTACAAGAGCCACAGAGGCTAGTGTTTTAGATTCTGCTAAATAAAAAAAAAATAAAATAAAATAAAAAAAAATAAATAAATAAAAAAATAAAAAAAAATAAATAAATAAAAAATAAAAAAAAGATTCTGCTAACACAGCTGGGCATGTAAAGGCAGACAATTGGCTAGAAAGCTAGCTGGCTCAACAAAGTGTGCTCACACAAAATTACCTTCTTGACAATGAACCTTACTAGACTTCCCCCAACTTTGTGTGTGTGTGTGTGTGTGTGTGTGTATTTCATGACTTATTAAATAGATTAGCTACATTGATTTTTACTTTGAGATTTCCAGGCAATCACACAATACTTGAATTTTTCAATCATGTTGCTACATTATATGTTAATAAAAGCCAATAGCAAACATTTAAAAAGTTTTCCTAGATTAGGGCCCTTCCAGGAATCAATAATCTCATTGACACGGTTCAAAAAGCTATCAATTCTATGAGGACCACTAATGGCTGAAGAAAGCATGCATGTAAACACCACCAGAAAAAATCAATGTTCTTTCCAAGTCATCGATAATTCTTGATGGAAATTGGAATTTTAAAAAATGTAACATGTGTCTTACACCTTAAGCATTTGAGAAGGATCCATATCAAGCTATCTAGTGTCCTGGTGTCCAGGACAAGGTAACTATGGGTTAGATCTTATTGATCTGATAACTTATGCATAGACAATACTTTACAGGTTCTAATATTACAGTGTCGTATATATCACTCATTTGATAGCCAGAGCAACACTGTGAAGTGGAGAAGAAGGTATTCTCCTCTCACTGTTGTAAGACTTCTTAAGTCTCAGAATAAGAGAAGTTGTACATTGGCTGAGACACTTAGGGGATAGCTGGGAGTAAAGGTCTTCTGATTCCTATGTTTTTGCCCTTGGCGGTGATGGTTGCCCACACTACTGTGACTGGGCATGTCATAATTACTTCTTATTTACCAATTCTCAGTAGGTTACAGATAAGCAGTTTCCAGGGAAACCTGAAAACTAGTAAAGGATCTGGAAGGGTCAAATACACAGTGTACCTCACTGTGTATTAACATAAGAGTATTCATTGAAGGTTAAGAACTATACTTTTTCATACCCTACTATTGTCTCAGTGGTTACTGGAGTATCTCTACTTTCTCAAGTGGAAAGTATTGGGCATTTCTTCCCATGCATTCCCATTTTAGAGGA
Source organism: Vulpes lagopus (assembly GCF_018345385.1). Taxonomy (NCBI): domain Eukaryota; kingdom Metazoa; phylum Chordata; class Mammalia; order Carnivora; family Canidae; genus Vulpes; species Vulpes lagopus. The sequence goes on from NC_054828.1 coordinate 116,999,850, forward strand.
GATCATGATCAACAGAGAGGTCCTTAGTGAGATAGCCATAGCCAGCTACTAACCCCAAGACTGCTTCTTCTAGCAATGAAGAAATCTTTTATCCTCTAACAGTGTAACTTCTCTGTAGTGGATTCTGTCTTTGGTTGAATATTTTCACAATACAAATTTTTATTAAAATGAAAAGAAATGTTTACAAATGAAATGAAGCATCACCCTCAAAGAAACAGAAGTAATAGGTGAAAGAAATGATCCTAGGAACTCCTCAATGTAATAATGAATTCAACATTCTTCAATCAAATTTAAAATTTAATTATAGGTAATTGTTCTGTTTTTAATGAAGTACTTTTGACATAATGCTCCATTATTATATAATTAGATAATTAACCCCATTAATCACCTTACAACTTATTTTCCTCTATGTTTTCTTTAAATATTTATATACTATGCCCATTTTTACAGCCACAAAGCTCACCATAATCAAGAATGTGAGTCAGGGAGAGCAATAAAAGAACTTGGTGAAAGATAGTTACTGTGATTTCCCCAAGTGTACCTCCCATGCTCCTTGATTTATCAAAAAATTAAATGTTTGCAAAATCTTTGATATTCTCAAGCCTATCACAGGCATTCAACATTTCATCTACCATTTGCTGACCATCTAATATGTGTCATTCATGCATGTCACTAGTCTTGGATTTGAAGGAAAGAGATAATAAGAGATGACTAAGGTGTAATCTTTAACCTAAAGGAGTTCATAATTTATTGATGGAGAACTTTTGAAGGATGTTCATGGCTCCTTCTCTTAAGAAGTTCACAGTGTAAAATAGGAAATCTGTCACAGATAGGAGAAACATATTAGATTTAGTGCCCTCAAAATGGCAGGAGAGTTTTTCTAGCTGCATCCAATCTTCTTCTGGTGACCTTGACCTGGTTATGTTTACATACTGAGTTAACTCTGCACACACATGGGTCCTTACAGGTCTGCAGTAGACAGCTCAGGTCCCTGTTTACATTCTTGCCTCTTTGTTGATATACTAGCATGGCATGGTACTCATTTTCCATGTTCGTATGTCATTAAAGAATTATGTTTAAACTGCACTTACTTGGACCAGGGACAGTGCCTAACCCAGCTCTGCAGTCTTCCGCTGTATAATCTTAGGCAGGTTACTTAACCTTGTCATGCCTCAGTTTCCTCACCTGTAGAATAGGATATTCATAGAGTAGTGAGAATTTTAGAAGTTAACAAATATAAATCACATCACTTTCTAGCACACAGTAAAAATGCAAAATGATAAGTATTATTTCTATTCTATTTTTTATTAGCATTAGCAAGGGATGCAATGAAAACAGACTCTATCAATATCTTCTTTCCTTTCATAAACTCACATTGGAATATCCATGAATTATTTTCATGGGAGTGGTTAGGGGATTGTGTGTATTATGAATCTTCTTTTTTTTTGGAGGCAAAAAAAAAAGAGAGAGAGAGAAAGATTGAATTGACTATTGTCTTAAAGTATCTTTTCCATTTCTTTGATCGTCTTAATGGTTATTTCCATGGGTATTGCACTAGTGAGCATTCTCATGGCTAAAAGAAGAAAAATAAAATGGAAAGGATGAGCCAAAAGATAGGAAAGTAACCTTCTCTTATTGCTGACTTAACTAGAATTTTATTGTTTAACTGCTTTAATTCTATTTACATGTGGTTACCCTAGATTCTGTACAATTTATTTATTGTCATTGTAGAGGACTCTTTCAAATTTGGTAAGCCACCTGAAACCTGGATATTGAAAATATCTTATGGAGGAACTATCTGCTTTGGGAGAAAGCTCCTGAAGAAAGCCTTTAGGAATCTCAACATTAGTTGAGAAATCAAGTGATTAAATATTGTAGTAACAAATGTTGTCTCTTGGAACTGTTCCAGAGTTTTTTTTTCTCTTTTTCATAATTAGAAAGAAAAAAAATCATACACTCAAAGGAATACTATAATGGACACCCTAATAGAGTATACTATGGGCTTTGTGCTGGTTGTCCATTATGCACTGAACTGACTATGGAACTCATGGGCGCATGGTAAAGGCAGGTTTCACTGAGAAAAATGGCATCGCCCCTCAGGTTGGCCTTCTCCTCACACACCAGTGGGAACTGCTGCTCGCAGAAGAAAATACAGCCAATCAGAAATGAGAAGGAGAACCCGATATTTCACTAGGATACTGAGAGATGGGGCAAAAACTGACCCAGGGATTTTTGCTTATCTTGTCTCTAAAAATATTAAATTTCTTCAAAGTTGAGGTTCACATATTCTTTCTTTTCTCCAAGCACCTAGCTCACTGGTTATGCTCAGCAAAGAATTGTTACTTTGTTGATTGGTCATGGGTGGAAACTAAGAAAACAGGTGCTGAAATTTAATGATGAATATGGGGCAAGAGATCTGGAAAGTTCTATACTTTCATGATGTGACTTAATCCTCACAGCCAACAGTACCAGTAGACCTAAGGTCAACAGGACCAGTTCCAAATTGCAGATGAGTAAACTAAGGCTCAGATAGGCTAGATAAATTTTCCATAATCAAAACTATGTTTCTATCTCAGTTCCATCTTTGCACGTTACCTGGAAAAAGAGGTTTACACTACAAAGTAATGATACCTTTTGCTTCTTTACTATTTTTTTCCCTTAAAGTTAACTATTAATGTCAGAGCCCTATTTCTTTTGCATATAATTATTCATTAATGTAGCAGAATTTTTTGAGCATTATAAGAAGGAAGAGCTACAATCTGACTTAAGAATAAAAAAGCCAGGAAAATACCCCAAGACAAAAAATACAAATAGTATTTTGAAGATATTCTTCCAGCAAATAGCTTAACCAAAATGAATCCATCTTTAAATCCAGCTGCTGGGGATACTAAATTACATTCAGTTAACTGCATGATACCAACTGATTCCTAAGCACTTCAGTTGTGCTCTTTTTAAATTGCGTAATAACTCCAGGGACTTCTTGGGGGATGGGGAAAATGGGAGTGGATATTGATTAAAAGAAAGCCTTATAACTCATCAGATGAATGAATGTAGAGCAGTTGGAAGAAACTGAGACCTCTTTTTCATAGGCATTTATAATCTAACCTGATGGGAGACACCAAGGGCTCAGAAGCAAGACGAATCTCTATGAACTTCAGTTTCCCAACCTGTAAAATAGGAAAGCAAACACCTGCCCCCACCCCCACACCTTAGCAAAAGGAGAAAGGTTGTATGATAGTCACATGTTGGAGCTCAGCAGCTCCAGGTTCTCTTTTTCTCGCCTCCTAATCTCATCCCTGTGCCTTTGTTGAGGTGCTGTTTGAAAGGCAATGTTGTTTGCGAAGGCTGCTCTGTCAAATAGCCCTTTTCTTCTTCTCTACTCCATGAAAGAGTGAAACAAGGCTCTTTAAATCCACAATTCCTGGGACGTCTGATGCTCAACAGTTCAGCAGTTGAGCATCTGCCTTTAGCTAGGGCGTGATCCTGGCATCCTGGAATCGAGTCCCACATTGGGCTCCCTGCATGGAGCCTGCTTCTCCTTTGTCTTATGTCTCTGCCTCTCTCTCTCTCTCTGTGTCTCTCATGAATAAATAAATAAAATAAAATAAAATCCACAATTTCTACCAATGTCAAAAAGAACTTTTCACAAGTGGATAGAGTTTCAGGTACTGTGAAGGGCAGATGGGCCAGAACTGTTCAGTAGAACTCCATGGGGGCTGGGGAGTTGTGAGGCTATACCTAGATTTTATTAATTAATTAATTAATTAATTAATTAATTTATTTATTTATTTTTAAAGATTTTATTCACTTATTCATGAGAGACATACAGAGAGAGCAAGAGGGAAAAGCAGGCTCCTCACAGGTAGCTTGATGTGGAACTCCATCACAGGACCCTGGGATCATGACCTAAGCCAAAGGCAGACACTCAACCACTGAGCCACCCAGGCATCCCTATACCTAGAGTTTAATAAGGAAGTCTAAATGTCTGACAGTCCTGTCCTGGCTAAGTCGAGTGTAAGCCAGACAGCCTTGAAGGGAAACCCTTATATTATACCAGTTAGTTGATGAGCAAGGAAAAGTCAGTGATGGCAAAGGCCAATTTCTCTGCATGGAATGGATTCAAATATACAGAAAGTACCAGGTCAAAGGTGAAAAGTGGTGCTTGTTCATTCCTCTGATAGAAGAAGGATCATAAGGGAGGAGGAGTTACACTTTGCAAGAACTGAAAAGAGAGAGGACTCAGAAGACATATCAACCAGCCCCAGCGAAAGGGCAACTATACTGTACTAGACTACTATGACTACAGAAAGTTTCAGGCTGATGGGATAACTTTATTCTGATGGGAAAAATAAAAATTGTTTCCTCTAGTTCTGGCAGCCCAGCAAGGAAAAAGAGGTATTAGCAGAAGTCTGAGCCTTCGGGGGTCTGGCCCACATCCCAGCCATATCCTGAGAAAATGGCAGGACTTCCAAAAATTCTTGTGGCAGGCATTCGCATTTCCTGTCCTAAATGGTTAGGCCATCTGGAATGTCTATTATGGAAGCATTAAACTTATGGAACTGTCCTCACGGGCTCTCAAAACCACTTCAAGTATTCCACAGAATAAAAATAAGTTGAATAAACACAAACTATGCAGATTACCAACTCTTCTAGAGGAGGAGGCACAAATGTACCAAAGTCATATGGAATTATAAAAAAATAAAAACTAAGAACTTTTAAAGTGCATTTTGTTGAGTGATTTCAAAGGGTAAATTTAAGATATAGAACTGAATCTAAGGTCAGGACATTCTGGCCATGGTCTTCTGGACTTCTGACAGCTACCTAACATCTGTATGCTAACGGTCTCCACACAGGCAAGACAAGACCCACCTCCCAGAAAGCAGCCGAAGTGCTTTAACAATGGAGAGGCAGGCATATCATCTGTCTATAAACAAGACAGCATTACTCTTCTTTAGATGTCACTGCCACTTTAGAATGTGCATGTAAAGGAATTGACAAGTAAAAATACAGAACAGGAAATCTAGTCATGGTGCAAACATGCCCACACATAATATAAAAGTTTTCTGTGCCTGTTTAGCAAATTTACCACAAACTTAGCAACTTTAAACAATACCATTTACTATCTCCCAATTACATAGGTCAGAAGTACAAGCAGGCCTCACTGAGTTCTCTGCTTTCAGGCCAGAAGACTAAAATCACAGTATCTTCTAGGCTGGGCTCTAACCTGGAGGCATTGGGGAAGGGTCCAGTTCTGGGCTCATTCTGGCTGCTGGAAGAATTCAGTTCTATGTGGTTGTAGGACTGAGATCTCCATTCTCTCGTTGATTGTCAACTGACTCAGCTCCTTAAGGCTACCTGCATTCATTCTCACGTAGCCTTCCCTGTCTTCAAACAAGTAAGGCCACTGATTCCTTACAATTTCTCCATTACTCCCACCTGGATAATCTCCCTGTTTCCATATGTGGAACATATTCACAGGAATAATGCCAGGAGGCAATGATCATGGAGATCATCTTAAAATTCTGCCTACCATACATAGTTTATGACTCATTCTAGAGACAGAAACAACTCTGTGCTTTCCTACCAAATGATGACTTTGGTTAAGAACATCAGAGAGGAAGCAGCCTGCATTTTTGTGTGGAATGTATAATCACAGATAGTCTGATATATGGTGGTAGATGTGACTGTTGATTTCATATGACTACTGCTTAGTATTCTTTAAAATGACCTTGGGCATTGACCCTTGGTCATGACCTCTGCCCATATAGTTCCTTGACTTACAATCTTATCCCATCCCCCATCACAGAAGTCTCAGGCCTGAAGCTTGAAGAAACCTCAACCTCTGGCCGTAGGGCTCTTCTGAATACAGTCAGTTGTTGATGTTGCTCTGTCCACATTGATTTCCTTATATAAACCTTTTTCTCCTCCAGTCTACTCTGAATACCTCAAGGGCAGTTAGAGTGCCCAAGGGGATTCTACTCACCTGTGAATCCCCTGGTAAATCGTTTCTGAGACGTGACCCAGAACAGGTGCGCAACAAATGATTGTAAAATTGAGATAGGTAGTGCCATTCCCCTGTACTGTGTTATGTATAGGCAGTAAATTATATGCCCAACAGTTTTGCATGCTGTTATGTTAGCAAAACAGATTAAGGTTTTAAGTCCCACAATAGCCAATCAATATATATTGCAACACAGAATCCATACACTTCTAAATGAGTTTGTACAGTTCAGTTACTTTCTTTCCCCATTCAGGTAATACAATTCTCATATTTAATCTGTCGTCTGATATGTGAGCTCTCAGAAGCCAGGGGATTATCTTCTTTGCTCCTGCAAATGATATCAGAATTAGCTACAGTGAATATGTCAGTGCCACTTCTGCTACAGGTAACCACATGATGTGGGGAGTAGGCAGCCATGGTCAATGAAGTAGCTCTTCTCCACTCAGATTATTCCAAAAACAAATCGTCAACCCGTAACAACGCCATTTCAACCCAATGAACATAGGAAGTTCAGGGCCACCAATTAAAATGTGAATAAATAAAGAAAAATATTTAAAAAAATAAAAAATAAAATATGATGTGGAAATCTAATAGGTATAGCCAGGTCTATGACAAACGACTGCATAGGGAACATACCTACAGGCCTTCACTGCTGGATGGCACTAGATGTGCAGACACTTCCACCCAGAATATGGCATTTAACTGCTGCCCATAAAGGATAAGAAACCACTTCTTAGATAAGCAGGGTCAGAGTGGGAACATAAGTATGCATCATTGGGGCTGCTCTGAGGAACCCCTGATTGCAGAAACGGAATGTCTCCAGTGAAATGCAATTAAATGCTGTCCAGAGGCTAACACAGACCCAGGGACTTTTGTGGAAGGAATAAAAGATGATTGGAGAGCTGCCAAGTGAAAGAAGGGGTAGGGAAAAACTATTGTAACTTTGAATCATAAATGATCTGTCAATGGAGGGTCCCTGAGACAGGCTCAAATGACCTGCCTCTTTGCACTTCCAATAGATTAACAATGAACAGATGTCCCAAGGAATGAGGGACCGTGTCAGATTTGGATACTTAAACATCAGCAAGGTCACTGAGGACAAGTTAGTAATTTAACATTTTTGTATAGGTGCTTTCTATATGTTGGTTAGGCAGTAGAATATGCTAGGCTGTAAATGTAAAAACCAATAGATGAGCTGTATATAAACTGATGCTATAGAGAAAAACTAGAAAATGAAGATGGCTATGAAGGTGATGTCTTTATTGTTTACCATCATTATAGGTTACCATATATTCTATTCTAAGAATAATCCCTGGCTTTAAGCTTAAAAAATTATAGACTGAGTAAATGGTCTTCTTAGTACATCAGCATAAGCTCCTTTACATAGGGCTCAAAAGCTGTTCAGAAAACATTGCAAGTGTATTTTTCAATGAATAAGTACATCATTGAAGTAGTTCTGAATAGACCAAACTTTATAATATTTTGGTTAAAGTGGTTTTTTTCCCCCCCAGGGAGCCCTCTTGTGGGTAACAAGCATATTACTGAAACACAGATTATCAGTGACTTGGTTGAAATTGAGTTGGGAAGAATGCTTCATGTTTCATTCATGATAAGCCTGAATATGTATTCACTTTTCTGCCCCCACATTGTTTCTCCATTTATAGCTTCCCAAATTTAATTTTAGAATCCTTGACTTCTAAGTTTTCAGAGAACTTAAAGGTCATCTGGTCTGGTGGCTCCCAAACTGATTGATCATCATTATCATCCAGGGAGTATTTGAAAAGTATATACCCTTGGGTTATACTCAAAGATATTCTGGGTAGGTATGTCTGGAAAGGGGCTACCAATCACTAGTGTTTTAAATATCCTCTGGTGATTCTGATTCTGAATCAAACTTAACAATGCAACTATCCAGCTCCCCTTGTGATTATACTTGCTGCAACACAAAGCGTATTCATTCTGAAAGTTATTCATTTTCTCAGCATGTCAACTGTGCATCTGACAGGGATAAGGTCCTGCTTAACTTCCTGTCCCCCAAGAACCTAGTGTAAGAATGAGTAAAGGGTACATAATAAGTTCTTATTAAATTGAGTTAGGTAATTCCAATCTACTAATCAATATTGCTAATCATATTAAGGCCATAGTCTCATTGGCTTTGTACATTGGAAAACCTTAAACAAAGAGATCTCAGTATAAAGTAACCAATCAGTAGAATGACCTCACAGAATCGAGGAGCATTCAAACAAGTATCATGCATATTTGTAGTCTTTATGTTGAATGGTGGGAATAAAGTTGATATTTGTTTTCCCTCACTTCTATTTTAAAAGAATCTGCTGTTATATTTCAGTTCCAGTTAATAAAGTTTTTCAGCCCTTCTCACCATTCAATGTAATGTACTTGTATGACTGCAGTAATGGGAAAAAGACAATCATGGATACTCTCATTTATATGCACAATTTTGAATTCCAAGAAAATAGGAAGCAAGTTACCATGCATTTACCTTTACAAATGCTGGGATGAGGCAAGATTGGATATAAGCAATTGGATCTGACGATAATATATTCCATTTGCAATTGTTAGAGATTTATGCAAGATAGCAGGTAACACCTTCCTTTTGAATTTCAAATGCTGTATAACCTTTTGAAGATAACAAGGGATATTCATCCGAAATAATGGTAGGAAATTTATAACAGAGACCACATAATTAGTTGTTATTTTTTGCAAGTATCATATACTCTGATAGGAACATGGTTAGGGAAAAATATATATATACTCCTTAATAAAAAATCAGCCTAGCTTCTCTCCTTTCCTTCTCCTCTTCTCTCTCTTCCCTCTCCTCTCATCGCCTCCTCTCCCCTCCCCTCCTCTACTTCCCTGTACTTCAGTTGAACAGCTTGGTACATAGAGTATCCAACAATTTAGAAGAATATAAATTAAATGTAAAAGCATTCTGAAATGCTTATGAGCTCTATTGGATTCTCAGGCTTATTTCTAAGTGTATCCTTAACAAAATAGAAAATTATATGGTTCTAGGTTAAATTCCTCATCACAATAGGTATCCATCGTCCCAAACCTAGCAATTCAATGTAAGAAGGAAAAAAAACACGAATTTAATTATCTTAGAGTGGCCATTCTTTACATGATATTTTCCAGCAGAATTCAATACTTCACCTTCAATATCAGAGTAAAGCTACATCAAAGCAGCCTTATTCCAACATGAGTAACTGAACAGGTGTTCCCTTAGAACCATGGCCTGGCAATTCTGTTCATTTAGGCTAATGTTTTAAGCTGATATTTCCAGATATGACCATTAACTGGTTGAGATAGCTCATGCAGAGCAACCTACTGCACTGAGTCTTCATATATCTCTAGGAAGTTCTCCAATGTGCAGCGGCTACTCGTAAGTGATCGTATGCATCTCTGCCATTTCAACTTCGTCTGGTATTCAGAGAGAGAGAGAGAAAGAATCTTTTATCTCATTTCACCAAGCTCTTAATCTTCGTCAAGTGAGGTAGAATGATTCTCATTTTGCTCCCTAGAAGACCCTTTCAATTCCAAGCGTGGTTTTAAAGGCACTTCTTTTGTACCAGACCTCTTGATGCAATTTCAGAGGGAAACTCCTTGACTCCTTGGCTATTCCTCTGTCACCTTCCTCCTACTTGTATACAGCCAGAGAAAACATATTCCTAAACATAGTACCAGCTGGATAGTCATTTACTCCTCTTTACATTCATCCAGTGACTTCTAAGTCCTGCTCTGTCAAATATTAAATGAGGGATGTCCTCCTCCCTCCCCACAACACAAAACACCCTCCTTCTTCGCCAAGACAAAAAAAAAAAAGGTAATGTGTTAATAGTAATATAAGTTTTCATAAAGTAACAGCAACAAAAAATACTGTAGACAATAAAGTCTATGGGAATTCAGCATATTACATGGTTACATGGTTACATTTTCCAGAATAGCTAAGGGAAGCCCTAGGGAGAAAGAGATGTGAGAACTTAGAGGATCATGAATTTCCAGAGTAGAAAGAATATATTTTGTCTGTGGAACACACTGCCCTCTCAAGCAGGAGGAGGTCCAATCTGGATGCCACTCTTTAAAGGGGAGATCCCTAGGCTGCTCAATATTTTCATATACATAGTTGTTGGCTGGCTATATTCAATCTTATGTCTGTCCTTAAATTAGAACTTAAATGTCAACTTAAGACAACAAAACTTTAGTTGAAAATGGTTGGGCACAAACTACTAAATGCAAATTATATACTGTTTGCCAAACACATGACTTGGGAGCATACAGACAATTTCACATTACAAGTGATATCCAGAAATATCTGCATTATGATTCTTGTGTTAACTATAATACCAATGTTCCATAATTAAGTGATTTAGGTCTGGACTTCTTTTTCCTAGCCCTGATTCTGTAATTCTCTAGTTGGAAGATCACTTCTTTTTATCAGAGTTCTTCCTTTCCTTCTTCTCCTTCTCCTTCCCATCTCCTTTTCTCTTTCTTTGTTATAGAGCATTGATACTATAAAACTCAGTGTTTAAAATAAAGACCCTTTTAGTTTCCATAAAAGACCCCACTGACAATATTTCAATTCTGGCCATTTCTGATGTTATTTGCTATTGTGTATAAGAGAGAAAACTCAGTCAAGGCCTAACGCTTCCAGTGCAAACATTCTGCTAATGCTCTCCACAAATTGCTTGTACATGGGTTTTTACAAAATGTTTTCTGTTGCAATAGTAGGAAAGGTATTGAAAAACTTCCTGGCTTTAGGTAGAACAAAATATCTTTTATTCTGAGACCCAGGGGAAGGTTTGTTTTTCTCTCTGTAATAATTGGGCTCTTAAAGTTTGCAAGGACGAATCCTCCCTGGTTACATTAGTAAGGGGGTTCCTGCATGGATACCAAGGAATAGCTCATATCATGAGACTTAAAAAGAATCATTTAGGGTACCAAGCGAGAAATTGCGTGCACTGAGTGTTTTATCATGAGTCATTTAACAGGCACACCTTCAAAGAGAGAGGTTCTTTATGGATCAGTCACTCTTTAGTATGAAGCACCCCACTGAACAGAAGTTTTCACCAGAACCCTTTTTTGTATTAATCCAAGAACTTATTACGTGCCTGACACTTTCCTAGGTAGTGAGGTGTCATTGTTTTTTAAATAACACCCCACCTTCTTTGAGCTTACATTGTAGTAGTCTTTCATTTAAAAGAAATGAGCCTTTTGTTTTGTTTTATTTTGCAGCTACTCCAAACACAATTGACTTTGGCTCAGGCAGTAATAACCAGAGTAGCACAACTGGTTCCACTTGACCCCAATGGTGGTAGCCATTATAATGTTATACAGACAAGGCCTCCAAGAAATCTTATTATTTTTTTTATTGGATGGTATTTTAGCTTTATGAACTCCATAAGCATTGCTCCAGGGACACATTATACTTTGAAACTCTTTTCTCTATGGTCTTTCCTGCCCTCAGCCTTAAATGACCCTCTGAGAGGAGTTGGAAGTAAGCCTGGGTCTTTTCTGAAAAATAGTAGTTTTGTTTCTTATGTATTTTATCCCCATGTTTGCATTGGTCACAAATATCAGGTAATGTAAAATACATATAGTAAAGATACAAAATAAGCAATGATTGAATCATGAAAAGCATGACTAATATGGTTTTACTGAAAATAAAAGAATTATTCTGACACACGGACACATCCCTTTTCGATTCAGAAAACAAATTTCTGTGCATTTAATTTTACTTCGTAATAGATCTGTGAGACTGATTCTGGCAGCATTACTGCTCCCATTTTACAGATGAATAAACAAGGCCTCATATTGTGGATACAGGAGAGTTAGAATTTAAGTACTTTCCTGGCTAGAAGCCCAGTCCTATTTCCATGTTACATGCTGCCATCCCTAAAACTGCTAATTTGATTCCGCAAATATTTATTAAACGCATGATTGAGTTTTATTTCCCCCATGCTTGCTACTTGATTGACTAGTGGTTAGAACTGATTGGTATAAGTAGCAGATTCTACAAGGCAGCTTTCATAAAGGGGCATTTTTGTGCATGATTTTAAGTGATGATGTTTAAACAGCAGGCTTGCCAACATACTCAACACTCAGAGATTAGAACCCCATAATAAATTTACACCCAGAGTTACTTGAACAAATCATTTGATTAGTACAGATATAATTTCAATGCTTAGAACAAGTAGAAGTGACTTAGGTGAAGGACCCAGGCGCCTGGAGCCTGGGTATATAGGTAATAGGAACCGTGTGTGTCGGAAAACTCTAATCTTCCTGTTTTGCCTATCCTCTCAGATCCCAGAATTCTGTTTGTGGCACCTTTTGGCTCACTCACCTTTCCGATGATCTATAGCATGTAGTAGGAGACATTCATTTTGCTTTTTTTTTAAATCAAATTGCATTTTTCATGATTTATGAATACATAGTACATCTTATGCACAATATGATTAGGGGTAAAGAGTATTTTCCTACTTCTTGAGGTACCCTCCCCTTAGCTTTTAGCACAGTAGTGGTACTCGCTACATTTGGAGAATAAAATTAAAACATCATCAAGCAACAGAAAGGCCCATTATGGAAGTAATATAAAAACGCCAAAATCCTAGTTCTCAATTCACTTCTTTGCCACTGGAGTCTATTAATTTGGCTGATTAGATTCTAAACATGTGCACCCATGTTTCTAAGGAAAAAAAACATGGAAAGAATTTGTAGTCCTTTTAAAGAAAACATTCTACTTATTGATTCACTAAAATACTCCTTTTCCCAGAACACTTTCCCATGTTTGTTCTAAGGGAGAAACGTGGTACAAAGTCTTCAGGCAGAAATTAAAGAGAGAAATATGCTTCCACTGGGATCCATTGACTATACATTTGAATAATTCTGAAATGGAAAGAAAAGTGTTCATTATTATCTTAATTCTCAAGTGTTATGTTTCTTCCCCTTCAGGGTTATAATAGAAGCAGTTTCTTATGGGTCATGAAACGGTAGCCTGAGTCTCAGGAATAGGCTTCCACAGGGTCAAGGCTGGATGTCCTTGAAGTGGAATTAGAGAAATTTTACACTTGGCATTCAAAAGAAAATCTAGGCAAGCCTATGGAGGTGGATATTACATGAGGAGTATCTACTGGGCATTTTCTGTGTGTTAGGCGCAGTCCCAATTGCTGCATATCCATTATTATACACAGCCTACAAAAGTCCATTGCAAATTAGTTATTGTGTTCCTATTTTACAATTGAAGAAAATCCATTTTGAGGATTCTGGGTATTGGGGCATGAGTATGGTCGCTCATTATAAATTGCACTTCTACAAACTGTCGTAACACAAACTTCCCTGTCAGCCTGACCAAACTGAACAAGGGTTTTATACATCGCTTATGTGCTTATTTCCTATCAGAAGTGCTTTAACTCCAGCAGAGGTGGAGTTCTTCATGCCTTATTGTGATGGAATATAGTCAGAACCATGATGTTCCTGATTTTAGTCATTTTTAAGTTTTTTTAAAATATTTTATTTATTTATTCATGAGAGACACACAGAGAAAGTCAGAGACACAGGCAGAGGGAGAAGCAGGCTCCATGCAGGGAGCCCGACGTGGGACTCGATCCCGGGTCTCCAGGATCACACCCTGGGCTGAAGGTGGCGCTAAACAGCTGAGCCACCAGGGCTGCCCAGTAATTTTTAAATTTTGATATATTTTCTAACTCATAGAAAAGTTACAAAAATAGCATAAGGAACGTATGTATAATTCTTACTCTGATTTCTCATTCAGAGTTTTCTTTTTTCTTTCAGTTTTTATTTAAATTCCATTTGGTTAACAAATAGTGTTATATTAGTTTCAAGTGTACAATAGAGTGATTAGGCACTTCCATACATCATCCAGTGCTCATCACAAATGGACTCCTTAATTTCCATCAACTATTTCACCCAGGCCCCCACAAACCTCCCTTCTGGTAATCATCAGTTTATCCTTTATAGTTAACAGTCTGTTTCTTGGTTTGTGTTTCTTTTTTCCCCATTGCTCATTTGTTTTGGTTTTTAAATTCCACATATGAGTGAAATCATATGGCATTTGTCTTTGCCTGACAGACTTATTTCACTTAGCGTAATACTCTCTCGCTCTATCCATGTCATCACAACCGCAAATTCATTTTCTATGGCTAAGTAATATCCATCTTCTTTATCCATTCATCAGTTGATAGACACAGGATGATTCCAAAATTTGGCTATTCTATGAACATCAGGTGCATGTATCCCTTTGAGTCAGTATTTTTGTATCCTTTGGGTAAATACCTAAGTAGTACAATTACTAGATCTCAGGGTATTTCTAGTTTCAACTTTTTGAGGAACCTCCATACCGTTTTCTAGAGTAGGTGTACAAGTTTGTATTCCTGTCAACAGTGAGACAGGGTTCCATTTTCTCTGCATCTTCTCCAAAACATATTGTTTCTTGTATTGTTGATTTTAGGCATTCTGACAGGTTTGAGGTGATATCTCACTGTAGTTTTGATTTGCATTGCCCTAAAGATCACTGACGTTGAACATCTTTTCATGTGTCTATTGGCCATCTGGATGTCTTCTTTGGAAAAATGTCTATTCATGTTTTCTGCCCATTTTTATTTTATTAATTAATTAATTAATTTTAAAAATATTTTATTTATTTATCCATGAGAGACACACAGAGAGAGGCAAAGACATAGGCAGAGGGAGAAGCGGGCTCCAAGCAGGGAGCCGGATGTGGGACTCGATCCTGGGACTCAGGGATCACATGGCTGAGCCACCCAGGCATCCCTCTGCCCATTTTTAAATTGGATTATTCATTTTTGGTACGTTGAGTTTTATAAATTCTTTTTATATATTGGATACTAATCCTTTATTGGATATGTCATTTGTAAATATCTTCTCCCGTTCTGTAGGCTGTTTGTTGTCTGGTGGTAGTGGTGTTTTTTGTTTTGTTTTGGTTTGGTTTTTTGTTTGATTTTTGTTTTTTTTCCTGTGCAGAAGATTTTCATCTTCAGGAAGCCCTGATAGTTTATTATTTTGGCTTCTGTTTCTCTTGCCTCAGGAGAGATATCTAGTAAGAAACGGCTAAGGCTGATATTAGAGAGGTTGCTGCTTGGGCTCTCTTCTTGGATAGTTATGGTTTCAAGTCTTACATTTAAGTTTAATTCATTTTGAACTTATTTTTATATGCTGTAAGGAAGTGGCCCACTTTTATTATTTTGCATGTTGCTATACAGTTTTCCCAGCACCATTTTTTGAAGATATTGTCTTTTTCCCATTGAATACTCTTTCCTGCTTTGTCAAAGATTAATTGGCCATTTAATTCTGGGCTCCTTACTGGTTTTTCTATTCTGTTCCATTGTTCTATGTGTCTGTTTTTGTGCCAGTACCATACTGTTTTGTAATATACAGCTTTGTAATATAACTTGAAGTCTGGAATTGTGATCCTTCCAGCTTTGCTTTTCTTTTTCAAGGTTACTTTGGCCACTTGGGGGTCTTTAGTGGTTCCATACAAATTTTAGGATAGCTCTGTGAAAAATGCTGTTGGCATTATGATAGGGATTGCATTAACTGTAGGTTTCTTTGTGTAGTATAGATATTTTAATAATATTTGTTCTTCCAATTCATGGGCATGGAATTTCTTTCCATTTCTTTGTGTCATCTTCAGTTTCTTTTGTCAGTGTTTTACGGTTTTCAGAGTACAGATCCTTCACCTCTTTGGTTAGATTTAATCCCAGGTATCTCATTGGTTTCGGTACAACTGTAAATGGGATTGAGTCCTTAATTCCTCTTTCTACTCTTTCATCATTGTTGCATAGAAATGCTACATATTTTTGTATATTGACTCTGTATCCTGTGATTTAACTGATTTCCTTTATCAGTTCTAGCAGTTTTTTGGTGAATTTTTTTGGGTTTTGTATATATAGTATCATATCATCAGTAAATAGTGAAAATTTTACTTCTTCCTTGCCAATTTGTTGTCTTTTTGCTGTCTGATGGCTGTGGCTAGGACTTCCAGTACTGTGTTAAATAATAATAGTGAGACTGGACATCTTTTTTTTTTTTTTGATGATTTTATTTATTATTCATGAGACACACACACACACACAGAGAGAGAGAGAGAGAGAGAGAGAGAGATGCAGAGACACAGGCAGAGGGAGAAGCAGGCTCCATGCAGGGAGCCTGACGTGGGACTGGATCCTGGGTCTCCAGGATAATGCCTTGCGTCAAAGGCAGGCACTAAACTCCTGAGCCACCCAGGGATCCCCAAGATTGGACATCTTTGTCTTGTTCCTGACTTAGAGGAAAACCTCTAGTTTTTCCTATTGAAATGTATATATATATATATATATATATATATATATACACACACACACACAGGTATTTATATATTTTTATATATATATATATATATATAGCCTTTATTATGTTGAAGTATGTTCCCTCTAAGCCTACTTTGTTGAGTGTTTTTATCATGAATGGATGTTTTACTTTTTCAAATGCTTGTTCTGCATCTATTAAACTGATCATATGGTTCTTGTGCTTTATTTTACTAATGTGATGTATCATGTTGATTGACTTGTGAAAACTGAACCATATTTGCAACCCAGGAATAAATCCCACTTGACTGTGGTAATAAGTTCTTTAATGCATTGTCAGATTCAGTTTGCTAGCATTTTGTTGAGAAATTTTGCATCCATGTTCATCAGGGATATTGGCATGTGAGTTCTCTTTCTTTGCAGTGTCTTTACCTGGCTTCATTATCAGCCTCACATAGAATGACTTTGGAAGTTTTCCTTCTTTTTCTATTTTTTGAAATAGTTTGAGAAGAATAAACAGTAACTTTTCTTTAAATGTTTGGTAGAATTTGCCAATGAAGCCATTTGGCCCTGGATTTTTGTTTGCTAGATGTTTTTTGATTACTGATTCAATTTCTTTACTGGTTATCAATCTGTCCAAGTTTTCAATTTCTTACTGCTTTAGTTTTGGTAAGTTATCTGTTCCTAGGAATTTATCCATTTCTTCCAGGTTGTACCATTTGTCAGAATATCGTTTTTCAATCTATTCTCTTATAATTTTTTGTATTTCTGTGCTGTTTGTTGTTATTTTTCTTCCCTCATTTGTGATTATATTTATTTGGGTCCTTTCTCTTTTATTTTTTATAAGTCTGGCTAGAGGTTTATCTATTTTATTAATTTTTTCCAAAGAATCAACCCTCGATTTCATTGATCTGTTCTGTTGTTATTTAGTTTCTGTGTCATTTATTTCTGCTCTAATATCTATGACTTCCTTCCTTCTGCTGGTTTTAGCCTTCACTTGTTCTTTTTCTAGTTCTAGTTAGAATACGAGTTTGAAATTTTTCTTATTTCTTGAGACAGGCCTGTTTTGTAATATACATCCCTATTAAGACCACTTTTGCTGCATCCCAAAAGTTTTGGACGATTATGTTTTCATTTCCATGTCTTTTCATGTATTTTTAAATTTCTTCTTTGACTTCCTGGATGACCCACATATTATTTAGTAGCATGTTGTTTTACCTCCACATATTTGTGGTATATCCAAATTTTTTCTTGTGGTTCATTTCTGGTTTCATGGCACTGTGATGAGGAAAGAAGCATCATATGACTCAACCTTTTTGTCTTGTTGAGGCCTGTCTGTAACCTAATATGTGATCTATTCTGGAGAATGTTCCACATGCACTTGAAAGAATGTGTATTCTGCTGTTTTAAGTTGGAATGTTCTAAATATGTTAACTCCAACTGGTCTACTGTGTCATTCAAGGACACTGTTTCCTTCTTTATTTCCTGTTTAGATGATCTGTCCATTTATATAAGTGGGTGCCAAAGTCCCCTACTATTATTGTTATTATCAATTAGTTTTTAATTAATTATTTTTGATATTTTGGTGCTATCATGTTGGGTGCATAAATATTTACAAGTGTTATATCTTCTTGTTGGATTGTCCCCTTTATGATTACATAATGCCCTTCTTTGTCTCTTTTTATAGTCCATTTTAAAGTTTAGTTTGTCTGATATAAATATTACTGCTGTGGCTTTCTTTTTGACATCCACTTGCATCATAAGTGTTTCTCCACCCCTTCACTTTTGATACCCAGGTGTCTTCAGGTCCAAAATGAATTGCTTGTAGGCAGCATATAGATGGTTTTGTTTTTTTCTTCTTCTTTTTTAATCCATTCTGTCACCCTACATCTTTTGAAGGAGCATTTACTCCATTTACGTTTAAAGTAATTATTGATAGATATGTATTTATTGCCTACTTGGTTTACTTGGTTTGTGGTTGTTTCTGGAGATTTTTCTCTCGCCTTTTCTTGTCTTTGTTACTTTTGGTCTCTCCTTTATACTCAAATGTTCCCTTTTAATACTTCTTGAAGGGCTTATTAAGTGGTCATGAATTCCTTTAGTTTCGTTTTTCTGGGAAACTTTTTATCTCTTCTTCTATGCTGAATGATAGCCCTGCTGGATAGAATATTCTTGGCTGCAGATTTTTCCCATTCAGCATGTTGAATATAATCATGTCACTTTCTTCTGGGTTGCCAAGTTTCTGTTGAGAAAATCTCCAGCTAGCCTTATGGGTTTTCCCTTATAAGTTAAGAACTTCTTTTGCCTTGCTTCTTTTAAGGTTTTATTTAAAATCACTATACCTTGCAAATTTAGTTACAATATTCTTGGTGTTGGCCTGCTTTTGTTAATTTTGATGGGAGTTCCTTGTACTTCCTGGATCTAGATGTCTGTTTCTCCAGTTTAGGGAAATTTTCTGCCATATTTCTTAAAATAAATTTTCTGCACCCTTTCTCTCTCATCTTCTGTGACTCCTTTAATATGAAGGTTATTATGTTGGAGTCACAGAGATCTCTAAGTCTATTCTTGTGTTGCATATTTTCCTTTCTCTTTTTTGTTCAGCTTCATTATTTTCTATTGTTTTGTCTTCTAGGTCGCCAAATTGATCCTCTGGTTCTTCCAGCCTCTGCTCATTGCATCAAGCCTGTTTTCAATCTTGTTTTTTGTTGTTGTTGTTGTTTGTTTGTTTGTTTGTTTTGTTTTTGCATTCTTCATCTCTGGTTTTTTGAAATTCTTCTTTCTCCATGGTAAGGGTCTCACTGATGTCTTCTATTCTTTCCTCAAGTCCAGTGAGTATCCTTATGATTATTGTTTTAAATTCTCCATTAGGCATATCCCTTATATCTCCTTTGCTTAGATATCTGGACTTGGCTTTATTTTGTTTTTTCATTTGTGATAAATTCCTTTGTCTTGATATTTTGTCTAAGTTTCTGCCTTCTGCTGCGTGTTAGAAAAGCCAGTTTTGGGGGGCACCTGGGTGCCTCAGTTGGGTAAGCATCTGCCTTTGGCTCAGGTCATGATCTCAGGGTCCTGGAATCAAGCTCTGTTCAGGCTCCCTGCTCAGTGGGAAGTCTGGTTCTGTCTCCCCTTGTTCATGTGCTCTCTGACCCTTTCTCTCTCAAATAAATAAATAAACAAATCTTTTTTAAAAAAGAAGAAGCAAAGCCAGTTATGTCTCCTGCTCCTGAAATTTATAGCCTTATAAAGAAGAGGATAAGTGGTACCCAGGGCCTGGCACTTCAGGAAGTGTCTCTGCTGTATGCTACATGCATTCTGGTGTTGTATTTTGGCTGGTTTATCCTTTAGGCCAGTTGTCTGCAGAGGTTCTCCTTGCATGCTAGGCTGTTTTTGGTTCCTTGCCTGAAGGTGATAAGTTTTAAGTAGATGTGCTCTGGTCTGCTTATGAAATGAGATCTGACACCAACTCCAACAGAACTGAAACCCCACAGAACACAAATTCATATGTGGGAATTTGTGCTGGTATTCGGGGGGAGGAGCTTGCCATACTGGGACTGAGGCAAGCTTTATTGAAAAAAGCAGTCCCACCAGAAGACAGGGGACCAGCACTTGGTGTAAGCAGGTTTGGTAGCCAGTGTCCATGCTGTGCTACTTCCCATAGGTGTCTCTGTGTTTATGATAAGGCTCAGGAGACAGAAATGGTGCCAGCCAGCTCTCTTGTTCCAGGTGAGGTGTTTCCATGAATGCTGCCTCTCAGGGATGTGCTCTGAGAAGAGTGAATAATCTACCCTCTATGTGCCCCAGGCATTCTTCAGATAACTATTTCCACAGTGTCTGCCTCCAAGTTGCTTGTCTGCCTTCTCTTCAGGAGCAGTGCAGTGCCCTCCAGGCTCTATCCTAGCCCAGTTAAAGAAAGGCAAAAAGAAAATTCAGCCCCTCTTGTTGACAATGATCTTGGGGAAATGCTCTCCACGTGCATTCCCTGGTGTGTTCCCTTCTTTCTCACCCTTTCCAGAGACCATGGCTCCCTCCTCTCTGCAGCACCTGATCCATTGAGCCCCTAAACCACATCTCCACACTTCCTACCTACTTCAGTGTGGCCTCTTCTTTCCTTTAGCTGTGGAGTTTGTTCTGTCAGTCTTCAGATTGATTTCTGGGGTATTTAGGATGATTTGATAGTTATCTAGTTGTGTTTGTGGGACAAGACTAGCCTAAGGTCTTCCTCTGCCACCACCATCTTCCTCTAGTCTTTCATTTGTATTCTGACCCATTTGTTTTATCATTTTTTTCTCCTTCTGTCCCATGTATTACATTATGTGAATCTATGCATATTCCTTTTCTGACTCATTTGAACGTAAGTTCAAGAACTTCATAACCATTTGTTCCTATATACTTTAGGGTGCATATTTTTTTAAAGATTTTATTTATTCATGAGAGATGCAGAGAGAGAGAGGCAGAGACACAGACAGAGTGAGAAGCAGGCTCCATGCAGGGACCCAGATGTGGGACTCAATTCTGGGACTCCAGGATCACGCCCTGGGCCGAAGGCAGACACTCAGTCAACTGCTGAGCCACCCAGGCGTCCCTAAGGTGTATTTTCTAAGAGCAAATTAAAAATTATCTCTCAATTACTCTTAAATAATCATAGTACAGGTAGCAAAATCATAAGATTAAGAATTAATGCAATACTATTTTCTGACTTCTAGCCCACATTTAAATATCATCGGTTTTCCATGACTCTCCTTTTAATTCTTTTTCCCAGGTCAAGGTCAAATCCAAAATCATATATGCTTTTAGTTGTTTTGCTTCTTTGCTCTCCTTTAATTGGGAATAGTTACTCAATCCTCCCTCCCTTATTTATTTATTTATTTATTTATTTATTTATTATTTATGTTTTTCTTTCTTTAACTGGGCAGTTTTGAAACACACATGTCGATTGTTTTTTAGAATTGCCCTTGATTTTAGTTGTCTGATATTTCCTCTTATTTGGATTCAAGTTACACATTTTAGCAGATGTATTATATGTTCAATTTTATTTCTCTCTCAGTGTGTCATTGCAAGAGACACATGCTATTGATTCATCCCTGTATTGATATATTGATGGTATTAGCTTTGAATCACTTGGTCAAATTGTTGGCCTTCCCTGTAAGATTAGATTTTCCCTTTGCAATTAATGTAGTTTATAAAGATATACTAAGTAATTTATGGTTGAAATGATGTAACTACTCTTTCATCAAACTTTCACTTGTTAATTTTAGCATTCATTACTAATTTTTTACCTCCATTACTTCTCCTATAAGGTAGAATTCCACATAAGGGAGACTTTCCCCTTCTTCATTTATTTATGTGTTTATTCATTTATTTATATCATTCTATGGACCCATGAATTCTTGTTTTATTTATTAGATTATAATCCATTCATTACTATCATTATTTATTTTGAGGCTCAAACTGTCCTAGATTTGATCAATGCAAGTCCATATAAGCTGGCTGCTGTGTCCTTTTCATATGGCTTGTGGTTCCTAGAACATCCATCACTTTCTGGTTCAAGTTATTCTTTGGTACTATCTTTTAAAGTCTGTGTCGACTTTTTCTAATTATCCTAAATTTACTTTCTCTTTATTGCTCTTTTGTCTCAGTTTACTTCTTGTGGGCACTTTGGAAACACACTGTACCCCCTAGACTGGTCTTTCTCTCAGTGATTGAGGGTAAGCATGTTCCTAGTTCCCTGGATCATGCGAAATGGCAGACTAGTTCCATAATCAAGTCTTCTCTTTTCTGCATGTACTCTAAAAATGTGAATATCAGCATTTGGATAGTCTTTAAATCTCTAATTTGCATCCTTGCCTCTATAACCTCTCCTTGTGGCAGATGTAGTGCTATGTGGCTCAGAAATTATTCGTTATGAGTTAGTTAAAAGGCCTGCTGAACAGAGATTCTGTACCTTCACCAGCAATATGAATACCACAAATACAAACGGTAACTTAGCAGGTTCAGACCATACCATGTGAAAATGGGAGTGCCAAGGAGAAGGTCTCAAGAACTCCCACATACCATTGACTGATTAAGTGGAAATGAGTAAAGTATATCCTGATACTTGATACCTGTTACTTAGTAGCTGTGATTTTGGAAATTCATTCATAATTTCTGATTTTCAATTTCTTCATCTGCAAAAAATGGAAGACGTGACACTTGCTCTTTTGAATTTGAAGAGGTTTTTAACAGAATGCAACTGTAAATATAATATCTTGCTAAAACACAAACTAGTTTATTGAGTTTATTTTGATATTTACTTTGTAAATTTTACTTTATTTGATATTTACTTTGTCAAGCTCAATGCACTATATAGAGTACATTCTGTTCTGGGGCCAGAACAGAAACTCAGTCTTTACTCTGCTTCCTTACAATTCATCCAGAAGTAACAAAACAGAGGATCATAGAGGAAGAGAGGAAAAAATAAAACAAGATAAAATTAGAGAGGTAGACAAACCATAACAGACTGTTAATCATAGGCAACAAACTGAGGGTTGCTGGAGGGAAGGTGGGTGGGGGGATGGGATAACTGAGTGATGGACATTAAAGAGGGCACTTGATGTAATGAGCACTGAGTGTTATATAAAACTGATGAATCCCTGCCCTCTGTCTCTGAAACCAATAATACAGTATATGTTAATTAATTGAATTTAAATAAAATTTAAAAATTAATTTAAAAAAATAGAAGCAATGTTTCCACTATGAGAGGAGTTGATTGGCATTGTTTTTCATAGGCCAATAAGAAGGAAACATATTGAGTAGTATAAGTTGATCGCAGATGCCTTAGAAACCCCTGCCATTCATCTTCTCTAGGGCACATGGTACCTTTAAAGTTCTCTTTGGCCAGGATGAAAGGGGTAGTTTTACTGAGTCATTGTGGCAGGGCATGTAACCTAGGGAGAAATAAACTTCCTAAGTTCACTTTCCTTAAGGGAAATGGAGCATAAATGGAGCATCATGGAGTGTGAAAAACACTAGGGTATTGCTCCATATTGGTTCATAAGCACAGAAAAATGTTTCCCAGAAGACAAACAGACAAAATCCACTATCCTGCCAAGTACCTTGGCTCTGATTTATGCCTTATTTTAATGATATCCTTTCTTACAACTCCCTCCTTAAAATTGAAATAGCTTTGCTTTTGGATATTGTGGCATCACGTTAATTGATTATGAAATGTTGATTATATAGCAATGGGAAGATCCATAACAAATGAATTGTACCATGCCTGATAAATATTTACTGCTACTGTAACCAACTAGCTCAATGCATGCCATATAGCAGATGCTCAATAGATGCTGGATTCTTTTATCTCCTTGAACACATCTAGTTTTACATATGTGCTTTGCCTAACATAATGTTTTCCAAATTCTGAAAAAATAAAATCAGCGGAATCAATTTTATCATGATATAGTAACACTTTTTCTGAACTGATCATGTTATTGTGAATTAAGAATCAGAATTCTGAAAATTATTTTCCATAGCCAAGTATTTAGTGCAAAGTTCATCTAGAGGTATGTTCAAGGATTCATGTTATCTGACCTCAATTCTAAATGGCAAAAGTAAAACTCAACTGTAATTTGTTTGCTACATACCCAAAGTTAATGAGAACAATGACCCAAAGAAGTATCTAAGACAAGCACTATGCCAATAGCAAAGTTCCAGGGCAATATGCCTCCCCTTAACTAGACCAGTTTCAAGCCACAAAGAGCCATACATTAACTATTTAAGATCATAAACTATTCAAACATCATTTTTTTAACCTCAAACATCATTAATCTCCATTTCCCCCACTCAAAGAATGCATTTCAAAAGAGTGGTTTTAATAAGAAATCTCACATTTGTCTATATATAATGTAGCAAAATATATTTTGATAAATATTTAATTATTAAGTTATATTTATTACAGTAAATTGATCACATAAAGAAATAATGTTCACAGTTTTGAAATGTCAAGTAGAAGATTTCCCACAAATATACCTGCTCCTTAAGCATACAATCTTCAACTTTATTACTGTCTCTCATGAGTCAAAATAAACATACAAACAAAAGTGCTAAAATCTTCATAGGGAGTGACATATAACAGAATGTAATATAAGATACAATGAATGATTTGTCAACAGTATACTTATAACTCTTTAATAATGCTTCTACAGAGAGCTAAATCTTTTTCATAATCTGTAAGTCAAAGCCTATATTAGTAAAAGTCAAACCAATGTATCAATATAAAATTAAAGGAACTAAGTTAGGTCAGTTTTATTGTCATTATATCGTCAGGACTTCATAACATAGAAAGTGAGATAACATCTTACAAAGCAGAATCAAATTAGACTTTTGTTTTATTACCAGCTCTGTTTTAAGATTTCAAATCTTACAGCTAATTCACTGCAACTGATTTTTATACAAAAATATCTATTTTTAGATCTTCCCACCAAACCACATTGAAACTTCATACTGGGTAAATGATTATTAAAATATGATATATATACATGTATAATTTTTAAAGTATAACCTAAATTTACTAATTTTGATATAGTTGCTAATGGTAACGTGTTTTGTCTGTGCTTACCATTCTGCCATTTAAATTAAGAAAGCATATGCTGCTCTCATTAGGAAAGTTGGCATGAATATAATTTGTATGGCCTTACCCAAGGCTTTTAGTTGGAAAGGGTAAATGTCTTTAGGCAGTCTTTGGATTAAAATAAAAAAAAAATAAGCTCCCCCAAATGCCTCAAAGCTGGATCAGTGGCAAGTCAGTCTTGATGAGCTTTCATAAAGCTGGGCTTTTATTCTTGGCAACAGGAGGAAGGCCTTACTGGACTTATCTTTTTCATTTAAAAATACAAACAACAGGCTATAGCAACCAAAGCCATTTCCAGTAAGCACTGCTATGATTTAATAATTGAAGGCTAAACACTATCAAATTGAACTATTTTTTGCTATTCCCTCCACAAAATATAATTGAGCTTTAAGGCTTAACATTGACAAAACAGACCCATGAAATACATAAAATTCCTGAGAATAAATTGTACAAGAGAGATAAGAAAAACACATTCTACTTAGGGGCCAAGATGATTCATGAGTAATG
Organism: Vulpes lagopus; assembly: GCF_018345385.1. Taxonomy (NCBI): domain Eukaryota; kingdom Metazoa; phylum Chordata; class Mammalia; order Carnivora; family Canidae; genus Vulpes; species Vulpes lagopus. Next base: position 117,025,303 of record NC_054828.1, read on the forward strand.
GACATTTGGGACTTGCAATACCTTTGAATCACGTAGTTAAGGATGCATAATCTCTTGATGGTGTCTTTGCTTCTATCTTGCTTTTGCATACAGGTCTATTATTCACATAGAAGCCAGAGAAACCCCTTTAAGACAAAAATCAGTGCATGTCTGTCTTCTGCTCAGGGATTTTCGATGAGTTGTTTTCTTTTTGTGGGAAACATTTCCAAAGATACCAATATGGTTTACCATTTTATGTCATTTGGGTCTCTACTCAGATGTCACATCCTCAAAATGTTCCCTAAATACCCTAAGAGCAAATGTTATTCTCTGTTTCCTCTGCTTTATTTTTCTTAACACTTTTCAGAGACAGATACTTTAGTGTTCATTTGTTTATCTGTAAAGTAACATGAACAATCACCACTGTACCTCTAAAACTCAGAACAGAGTCTAACACATTCTGGACAATGATAAATATTTGTTGAATAAATGAAGGAAGATATTCTAAAAATAGACCAGTCCAAAAACATAAAACTCACTAAGAAGGTGCACTGAACAAAGAAAGAGTAGCTACACAGTAGCCAAGACTTAGCCGGAGTCAAAGAAATAGTCTAAACATCTCTAAAGTTGAAATGGTAAGGTGAATGTTTCAGTTTGAGGAGACAATTAGAGAATGTTTCCAGTTTATTAGAGCAATCCAAACTACTAAGGAAATGAGAAAATTTTCAAATATTCCTTTCCCTAGTCATCATTTTTGTAAGATTTTTTTTTGAAAATAGTATAAGTATATGAAGACTAGAGTATCTCACAAAATAATAAATTTTGCAAAGGTTTACATATATATACATATATATAGTCTCCTACTTGCCATTTCTGAACCAATCTTCATCTTTATGGTAGAAGTAAATTTGTCAGCATGGAGTCTCTTCTCCAAAGATCTACATATATTTTGACCATGATTTCTTTTTTTTTTTTTTTTTGACCATGATTTCTTAAGGCAGAAAGAAAGTCTTTCTCCTGTGCCAAAAAATTTCATGTCATAATTGCACAGTGATCTCCTTAAGGAAAGGAGTTGTTTCATTCTTCTCTGTATATCCTTTAATTATAGCACAGTGCATCATATCGAAACTGTGGTCAAGAAATATGAACTTTTGATGTTGCTGGATGAATGATTCAAGACTTCGGTGCAAGGCATATATGTTAGCAGTTCCTGAGTTTGGAAGAGAAGAGATAAGGAAAATCTTGAAAAAGACTTTCTTACCAAATCACTGGAGGACAATGGAAACTAACTGGGCCAAAGAACGTTGACTCTAGAAATGTAGCAAGGTGGGCAAGCCAAGGTTGTGAAAATTCATTAAATTCAGGTACTTCTTGCAGATCAATATTAATGCCTGCTAAACTGGAGGCTGTAGTCTCGAGGACCAGGTTAATTTTTTTTTAAGGAAGCCAAAGGAAACTTCCTTATATAAAGAATATAAATTGTACAGTGATGAGAAATAAAGTCAGAACCAGGAAAGTTACAGATAGTGTCAGGTCTAAGGACGAGGCAGTCCTATGTTTAGAAGAAATGAGAGATTCGGGACAGGCTTGACGTGAGTCAATTACTACTAAATGATAGTAAGAGTCTGAAGTAAAGAGTAGTCCAGACTGCTTCAAAGGTCCTGGTGCATGGTGGATTTAGCCACAGTCCAGAAGTTAGTAGCTGTTTGAACTACAGGGTGGGAACAACATAGTCAAAGTATAGACTATAAGTCTCATAGCTCTAGTCACTTGCATCTGATACTCCATTAATGAGCAGCAGGCAAGGATACTTAGGAAAGAGTTTAGATCTGAGTATAAAGAGTAGGCAACAATATCTGGACACACAGGGTGGGTGTTAGGAAAATTTCTATTAAAAAACAATGCAAATTGGGTGCCTGGGTAGCTCAGTCAGTTGAGTCTAGACTCTTGGTTTCAGCTCAAGTCATGATCTCCTAGGTGGTGAGACTAAGCACCCATACCCCTCTTGGACTCTGTGCTCAGTGGGAGTGTATTTGAGATTCTATCCATCTGCCCCTCCCCCCCATGTGTGAAACGAGCACTTGCTAGCTCTCAAATAAATAAATACAAATCTATATAAAAAAAAAAAAAACAATGAAAATCCTGGTAAAACTATAGAGCAGAGCCACCCAATAGTCCTTTCACAATGGTGTATTCATGGCCACTAGCCATGTGGTTATTGAGTACTTGAATTGTGGCTAGTGTGACTGAAAACTAAACTTTTAATTATAATTATAATTTTAATTTAAATGACTGTGTATAGCTAGTGGCTACCATATTGGACACCATCAGGTCTAGGGTTTAACTGACAGCATGGAGACTCAGAAGCAGTGGTATGCCAAGATGAGGTAGAAATAGAAACGAAGCATTACAGGATTGCTTAAGAGTGTGTTTTAATTTTCAGCAATACATATGTGTTTATTCACATTAGTCCTATTTCACATCTAGACTGTTCTAGGAACTTGGAAGGAACTAAGTCTTTAGGACATTATTGTATCATTGGCTTTTTGGAAATCTGGGGAAAGGAAGGAGGGGGACGTGGTAGGCTTCAGTATACTTAATTGTAAACTCTTTGAAGTCAGAAGCTGGTTTTGCTGCTGGGGTTTTTTTGTTTGTTTGTTTGTTTGTTTACTGCTGTATCCTCAGTACCTAGAAAGTAGGTATTTAATATATATTTACTTCAATAATAAAACAGAACATAGTGTCTGATACTCCTTGCATCAATGAATTGGTAGAGATGGATTCTGGGAATCTATGGAGACTTTCTGTTGGCTCTATAAAAAAAACTTAGATGACAAAAACAGGCATCAATTTCTCCTTTGGATAAATTTATTCCTGGTTATTATGGCATTTTACTATTATTATTACTAGGAAGAAAGAATAATCATTGCTATTGCCACTTACAGCATGAGGGAGATTTGACAATCTTGACAACATTGGTGAAGGAGGGACTTCAAACAGGGCTTGCTTCTGAAGGAATGATGTGCTCTCTTACCTATTTCACAGAGGTGTTGTGAGAATTTATAAATATTTGGTCATTAAATGCTCATAAAAATGCCTGTTAAACGCCTCCGGAGTCTGTCACAGAAGATGCTTGTTTGAATGTTTAGTGGATGCAGCGCTGTCAGTGAAAAGGCAGACACTCACTGAGGAAAGGGCATTCGTAGTTTTTTGTTTATTTTAATGCTTGTTTTTCTGACTATGAAACAGGGGATTCTCACTAAAAAGAAAAAAAAAACGTGTAAAAGCTGAAAAGGTTAATGAAAAGAATGAGCAAAACTTCAATTATATATTTTGAATTTTATATATCTATGTATTTACATTTCTCCATAATATTCATCTCCTTAATATTCCATATAATTCCATTTCCATAATATTCATATATATGTATATATGGAGAGAGAGAGAGAAGGAACTAAGTCTCCTTATATATATTCCTATATATATATATTCATACACATACTCGCACACTTTGAATATTTTGTACTATTTTCTACAAGTTTTTTTCTTAATGTGTGTGTTAAATAAAATGCTTAACAGTTTTGTATTCTACTTTTCCTCTTATGATGATGAAGGTGGACAGTCATCTACAGCATGAATTTTAGTGTTTATCAGTCCCTCATGCAGATATTCTGTAGTTTTTATTAGAAATTTTTTTTCATTTTTTTACACTATGATAAATTTTGATGCAATAATCATTATTTTGCACAAACTCTTGTCTATATATGTATACCTTTCTCTCTCCCTATGTTTCTGCCTCTCTCTGTTTTACATAGATTACCAAAAGCGATATTGTTAAAGGATAACTATCCATTAAGGTTCTTGGCAAATTTTGAAAATTATTTTATATAGTAAAGTAACCCAAATTTACACTCCCATTAGGAGTGTATGAAACTGCTCATAAAATTCATTCTCTCTACTATTGAATTTTATTAAAAAAATCTATTTTAATATGGTGAATGAAAAAATCCATATTACTTTAATTTGCAATACTGATTATTTGTGAGGCTGGTCTTTTCTTTTCTTTTTTTTTTTTTTTTTTGAGGCTGGTCTTTTCAACACAATTTCTGGCCTCTGTAAATTGTTCATGTTGAGTGGTCACTTTTAAAATTTTTATTTTAATTCCACTTAGTTAACATAGTCTTATCAGTTTCAGATGTACAATAAAGTGATTGAACAACTCCATACATCATCTAGTGTTAATCACTACAAGTGCACTCCTTAATCCTCATCACCTATTTAACCCATACCCCCACCCACTTCACCTCTGGTTGCCATCAGTTCTCTGTCTTTTTCTTGGTTTGTCTCTTTCTTATTTTCCCAATGCTCATTTGTTTTGTTTCTTATTCCATATACGAGTGAAATCATGGCATTCATCTTCCTCTGACTGACCTACTTTGCTTAGCATTATACTCTCTAGCTCCATCCAGGTTGTTACAAATGTCAAGATTTCTTTCTTTTCCATGCCTGAATAACATTCCTTTGGGTCTATATATGCACCACATATCCTTATCCATTCATCAACTGATAGACACTTGGGCTGCTTCCATAATTTGGCTATTGTAAATTATGGTGCATTAAACGTAGCGGTGCATATATCCCTTTCAATTAGTGTTTTTGTTTTCTTTGGGTAAATATCCAGTAGTGCAATTGCTGGATCTCAGGGTGGTTCTATTTTTTTAAGTTTTTGAGGAACATCTGTACCTCTAAAACACAGTAGCTGCCCATTTGCATTCTCACCAACAGTGCATGAGGATTCCTTTTTCTCCGCATACTTGTCAACACCTGTTGTTTCTTATATTGTTGACTTTAGCCATTCTAACAGGTGTGAGGTCATGTCTTATTGCAGCTAAGGAATGATGAGCATCTTTTCATGTGTCTGTTGATGTTCTGTGTCTTTGGAGAAATGTCTGTTCACATCTTCTGCCCATTTTTAATTGGATTATTCAATTTGGGGGTGTTGAGTTTTATAAGTTCTTTATATATTTTGGAAACTAACCCTTTATCAGATATGTCATTTGCAAATATCTTCTCCCATTAGGTAGATTGCCTTTTAGTTTTGCTGACTCTTTCCTTTACTGTCCGGAAGGTTTTAATTTTGATGTAGTCCCAATTGTTTATCTTTTGTTTTTGTTTCCTTGACTGAGGAGTTAGTTGTAGAAAAAAGGTGCCATAGCTAACATCAGAGAAGTTACTACCTGTGTGTCCTTCTAGGATTTTTATGGTTTCTAGCTCTCACATTTAGGTCTTTAATCTATTTTGAATTTATTTTTGTGTATGGTGTAAAAAAGTGGTCCAGTTTCATTCATGAGAAAATACTATCTTTCTCCCATTGATGTTCTTTCCTGCTTTGTCGAAAATTAATTGACCATATAATTGTGGGTTCATTTCTAGGTTTTCTATTCAGTGTCATTGATCAATGTGTCTATTTTTGTGCCACTACCCTACTGTTTGATCACTATAGCTTTGTAATATAACTTGAAGTCCAGAATTGTGATCCTGCCAGCTTTGCTTTTCTTTTTCAACGTTCCTTTGGCTATTTGGGGTCTTTTCTGGTTCCATACAAATTTTAGAATTGTTTGTTCTAGTTCTGTGAAAAATACTGTTGGTGTTTTGATAGGGATTGCATTAAATATGTATATTGCTTTGGGTAGTATAGATTTTTTTTTTTTTTTTTTTTTTTTTTTAGTATAGATATTTTAACAATATCTGTTATTCCAATCCTTGGGATGGAATGTTCTTTCATTTCTTTGTGTCATCTTCAATTTCTTTCATCGGTATTTTATAGTTTGTAGCGTATGAGACTTTTACCTCTTGGTTAGGTTTATTCCTAGGTATCTTATTATTTTTGGTGCAATTGTATGTGAGATAGATTCCTCGATTTCTCTTTCTGCTGACCCATTATTGGTGTATAGAAATGCAAGAGATTTCTGTATGCTGATTTGATATCTTGAAACTTTACTGAATTCATTTATCAGTTCTAACAGATTTTTGGTGAACTCTTCAGTTTTTCTATATTTAGTATCATGTCATCTGCAATTAGTAGGAGTTTTCCTTCTTCCTTACTAATCTGGATACATTTTATTTCTTTTTTGTGTTCTGATTGCTTCAGCTAGGACTTCTAGCCCTATGCTGAATAAAAGTGGTGAAAGTGGACATCCTTGACCTTGACCATTCCTGATCTTAGGGTAAATGCTCTCAGTTTTTCTCTATTAAGGCTGATGTCAACTGTGGGTTTTTCATATCTGGTCTTTATTATGTTGAGGTATATTCCCTCTAAACCTACTTTGTTGAGGATTTTTATCATGAATATATGCTGCATTTTTTCAAATGCTTTTTCTGTATCTATTAAATGATTATATGGCTGTTATTATTTCTCTTACTCATGTGATATATCACTTTGAATTTTGAAATTTCAACTATGCTTGCAACCCAGGAATAAATCCCATGTGACTATGGTGAATGAGTTTTTTTTTTTTTTTTTTGAGGTGAATGAGTTTTTAAATGTATTGTTGGATTCTGTTTGCTAGTATTTTGCTGAGAAGTTTTGCATCTATGTTCATCAGAGATACTAGCGTGTAGTACTATTTCTTTGTGGTATCTTTTGGTTTTTAAGATTTTTAATTTATTTATTCGACAGTGAGAGCACACAAGCAGATGGGAAGGACAGGGGGAGAGGGAGAAACAGGCCCCCCTTGGTGAGCAGGGAGCCTCACACTGGGCTTGATCCCAGGACCCCGGCATCATGACCTAAGCCAGAGGCAAACTTAACAGACTGAGCCACCCAGGTGCCCCTCTTTGTGGTATCTTTACCTGGCTTCAATGTCAGGGTAATGCTGGTTTCATAGAATGACTTTGGAAATCTCCTTCCTTTTCTAATTTTTTGGAATAGTTTGAAAAGAATAGGCATTAACTTTCCTTTAAATGTTTGAAAGACTTCACTAGTGAAGCAATCTGATCCTGGACTTTTGTTTGTTGGGAGTTGTTTGTTTTGCTTTGTTTTTTTATTACTGATTCCATTTCTTTGATGGTTATTGCCATATTCATATTTTCAATTTCTTCTTGTTTCAGTTTTGTTAGATTATGTTTCTAGGAATTTACCCATTTCTTCTAGATTGGCCAATTTGTTGGCATATAGTTTTTCATATTATTCCTTCATATTGTTACTTTTGGTTTCTCCTTTCTACTCTATAATTGTTTGTATTTCTCTGTTGCTTATTATTTCTCCTCTTTCATTTGTGATTTTATTTACTTGTGTCCTTTTTTTTTAAGATTTTATTTATTTATTCATGAGAGACACACACATAGAGAGGTAGAGATACAGGCTGAGGGAGAAGCAGGTTCCCTGTGGGGAGCCCAATGTGGGACTCGATCCGGGGTCTCCAGGATCACGCCCTGGACTGAAGGCAGCCGAGACTGCACCAGACTGCCCTATATATTTTATTTCTGCTCTAATCTTTTTTATTTTCTTCCTTCTGCTGGCTTTAGTCTACATTTGTTGTTGTTTTTCCATCTTCTTTGGTGTATGTCTAGGTTTTTTTTATCTGAGATTGTTCTTCCTTCTTGACATAAGCCTGTATTGCTATAATCTTCCCTCTTAGAATGGCTTTCGCTGCATCTCAAAGGTTTTGAATCATTGTGTTTTAATTTTCATTTGTTTCCATGTGCTTTTTAATTTCTTTGTTGGATTTCTTGATTGACCTATTCATTGTTTAGTAGCATGTAATTCAACCTCCATTTATTCGTGGTCTTTCTAGATTTCTTCTTTTGGTTGACTTCTAGTTTTCTAGTTTCATAATATTGTGATCAGAAAAGATAGATGGTTTGGAAATAAAAAGAAATAAAAGATGCATGCTATGGTTTTCATCTTCTTAAATTTGTTGAGGCTTGTTTTGTGGCATAATATGTGATCTATTCTGGAGAATGTTCTGTGTGCACTTGAAAAGACTATGTATTCTGCTGTTTTAGGTTGGAATGTTCTGAATATATAGGTTAAATCCACCTGGTCCAGTGTATCATTTAAGACCACTGTTTCCTATTTGGATTATCTATCTATCCATTGATATAAGTGGGTATCAAAGTCCCCTACTAGTACTGTGCTATTATCAATTCATTTTTAATTAATTGTTTATATATTTTGGTGCTATCATGTTTGGTGCATAAATATTTATTATAAGTGTAATATCTTCTTGTTGGATTGTCCCCTTTATGAGAAAATGCCCTTCGTTGTCTCTTTTTATAGTCCATTTTAAAGTCTAGTTTGTCTGATATAAATATTATTACTCTGGCATTCTTTTGACATCCACTTGCATGATAAGTGTTTCTCCACCCCTTTACTTTTGATACTCAGGTGTCCTCATGTCCAAAATTAGTTACTTGTAGACAGCATATAGATGAGTCTTATTTTTCTATGTTTTTGTTTGTTTGTTTATTTGTTTTATCCAGTCTCTCACCCTATGTCTTTTGAAGGAATATTTAGTCCATTTACATTCAAAGTAATTACTGATAAGCATGTATTTATTGCCATTTTATTACTTGTTTTATGGTTGTTTCTGAAGATTTCTCTGATCCTTTCTTGTCTTTTTTTTTCACGGTTTACTGGTTTGCTTTAGTGATATACTTGAATTCATTCTCTTTATTCTTTGCATATTTATTAAAGGTGTTTGTGATTATTATTAAGGTTTTTTTATAACGTTTTGCACATCTAGCAGTTTATATTAAGTTGATGGTCATTTAAGTTTGAACCCATTCTTTATTCTTCTCCTATGTTTTAAGTATATGGTGCTATATTCTACATCCTTTTATTTTGTGAATTCCTTGGCTAACTTTTTTTTATTACAGACTTATTCATTTTTACCTCTTTATGTTGCCTTCCTTCATATTGTTACTTTTGGTTTCTCCTTTCTACTCAGTTAGGCCCCTTTAATATTTCTTGCAGGACTAATTTAGTGGTCATGAACTTCTTTACTTTTGTTTGCCTAAGAAAGTCTTCATCATTCCTATTCTAAATGATAACCTTGTGGATAGAGTATTTTTGGCTGTAGTTTTTTTCCCATTGAGCACTTTGTGTATATCATTCTTCTCTCTTCTGGCTTAGACAGGTTCTGCTGAAAATTCCCCTGATGGCCTTATGTGGTTTCCATTACATGTTACTTTTTAAAATTGTTTTATTTTTTTTTGGTCTTGCTGCTTTTAAGATTTTTTTTTGCCAATTTAATTACAACGTATCTTGTTGTGTATCTGCCTTTGTTGATTTTGTCAGTGTTTTTTTTGTGTCTCTTAGATATGGATATCTGTTTCCTTCTCTAGATTAGAGAAGTTTTCAGCTATTATTTCTTTGAATAAATTTTCTGCCCCCTTTCTCTCTCTTCTTCTTTTGTGACTCCTATAATGTGAATGTTATTACATTCCATAAAGTCACTGAGTTCCCTATGTCTATTCTCATTTTGCATAATTCCCTTTTCTTTCTTGTTCAGCTTGATTAGTTTCCATTGTTCTGTCTTCTAGTTCATTAATGTATTCTCCTTTTTCCAGACTGCTGTTGACTGCATCAAGCATGTTTAATCTCAGTTATTGCATTCTTCATCTCTGATTGGTTCTTTTTATCTCTATGTTAAGGGTCTTGCTGACCTCTTCCACTATTTCCCAAGTCCAGTAAATATCCTTAGGATCACTGTTTTAAATACTCCATCAGGTATGTTACTTATATCTGTTTATCTTAGATATCTGGCTGTGGCCTTGTCCTGTTTGTTTATTTGTTTGTTTGTTTTTTTCATTTGAAACAAATTTCTCTGCCTTCTCATTTTGTTTAAGTATATGTGCCTCTTTCTGTATTTTAGGAAAGTCAGCTATATCTCCTGTTCTTGGGGCTAACGACCTTATGAATAAATTGTCTTATAATGCCCTGCCATGTAGTGTCCTGTTCTCCAGGACCTGGAACTTTTAGGGTTGTCTCTAATGCATGCGGGTTTGTGTTCTGCTGTTTTGTCCTGGGAGTGCTCATTTCTATATTGTGTTTTTTTAAAAAATTGTTTGAGATTTACAAAGTGGGGTAGCCTGGGTGGCTCAGCAGTTTAGTGCCTGCTTCAGCCCAGGGCCTGATCCTGGAGACCTGATATTGAGTCCCACGTCAGGCTCCCTGCTTGGAGACTGCTTCTCCCTCTGCCTGTGTCTCTGCCTCTCTCTTTTGCTCTGTGTCTCTCATGAATAAATAAATAAAATCTTTTTTTTTAAGAATTATTTACAAAGTGGAAATAGTATGTTGCAATAATGTCTTAGTTTACTATTTGTTTAATCTATAATTCTTCATGCATGTGTAATAAATCCAAGAGAGCAACCATAGCATTAAATACAATTTTTCTAAGGGGTATCTGAATGTCTCAGTCAGTTAGGCATCCAACTCTTGATTGTGGCTTGGGTTGTGTTCTTGGGGTCATGAGATTGAGCCCTACATTGGACTCTGTGCTCAGCATGGAATTGGTTTGTCCCTCTCCAACTGCTCCTCTCTCCCACTCCTCAAGTAAATAAATACATAAAATATTAAAAAATTAAATAATAAAATTTTTAAAAAAGATTTTTCTAGGAATAGCTCCTGCTTTGCATTCTTAACGAGGGGAAACAGGATAATATGCATATAACAATGCATGCCCTACTTTTCAGACCACAATATCCTGTGTACCCTCAATCCAATTGCAAATGATATAATCTCTACTTCCTCACCCTTCCTCTGCCTCTTCTCTCTTTTTCTCTTTCTCATCTTTCTTCCTTCCTTATGTGTGTATGAGATGGTGGTAGGAATAACCATAATAATATTTGATAGATGATAAATAAGAATAGCTATTAAATACTAATTATATATGTAATCTTGGGCTAACTCTGCCATGTGTACTGCTTCAAGCATCACAGTTCTTTGAAATAGGTACTGTTACTATCCCCATTTTGCAGATGATAAAATAAATACTTAGCCTAAAAGTGCCTAAGCTAGTAAGTAGTGGAGCTAAGGTATAATTCAGGTTCTGCTGACCTCAGATACTACCCACCACATTATTCTGCACAATGATTTGTAGTGTTTTGTTTTTTGTTTGTTTGTTTGTTTGGTTGGTTTTTTTTTTTTTTTTTTTGTCTAGGAAATAGTCACCATGATGTGAAGATGTGATGGAGATGAGGAGGAGTAGCTGCTTAGTTTTCTACTTAAATAATGTTCTCTGACCTCAAGCAAGGATGAGACACTGCAATGAGTCAAAAGCTTTTGCTACCATTTTCCTGGCTAGATGAATGTTTTAGTTCATGTGGCAGACCATTTTCCCAAGTTAAATTTATGGTCTCATGTAATTGCATATTTTGGCCCAAGTTCTCTTTTGTCCCCAAATCCCAGGAGCTTATAAGTTTTTTCTAAATTATATAATTCTGTTGTAATTTTTACGGGATCTTGGAAGAGATTCTATTAGTCATTGATAGCATGAATATTAAGATTTTAACTAGAAATCTATTCATTAAGTGTTTTTATATTAATATTTTTGAGTACTAACAAAAATATTAGTAGTTCATCAAATACATATATGTATTATATTTATGTATTAAATTAACAAGATTAACTTTAAAAATTAAACATGTTATTTTAATTAAATATCAAATGGATTTTAAAAAGGGCCTAGAACAATGTCAGAGTACTTCTCAGAAATATAGCTGGGAAATTCTGGTTTCCTAGACTTTTACATTGTCATAGGGCAGCCTTTATATCCTACTTTGGCTCAAGAGTTATAAATACACATGGGAAACTGAATGAAGATTTTCAATTTCTCATCCTCTGACTGACATTTTTATTTGAAAATGTCTCTTATTTTTAACAAGATACTCAACTTGCAAAAATAATTCTTCAAGTTGTATCCATACAATAGACTTACATTTTCCAGAGAATAAAATACTTCACTGAATAGTCATAAAAAAGGCACCCTGTGTTGTAGTGGGATAAATAAATTGAATCCTAATCATGTAAAGCCAGTTTTTCATTCCATGGCCCAAGGTTAAAGTCAGTGCATAGCTCTGCACCTGAGCTACCTACCAAGACAGATACAACATCAGAAACTCATGCTCATTCCCTGTCTACACACACACAGCCAGAAATGGTGTTTAATTCCATTTAGTCTCCAGGATATCAAGTATCCAGTACTTCTTTGTTTTGGCTAATGAAACCTTGATTTTGCTTGGAATAGCAACATGTCCAGCTCAGACTATAGACCAGAATTAATCTAAAGTAATCTTAAAGGGCCAGTTGGCACATGATCATATGACACTGACCAATGAGATCAATGGAGAACTCACTAGAATTCATTTCTGGGAAAAATGTCCCTTTCCAAATCCTGACAGAAGAGGACAGATACTATGAATATAGTTGGGTGCCCTCTCTCCCCTCCTTTTTCATGAGGTCTGGCACTTGCACAGCTATCTTGTATCTATGAGGAAACAAACAAACAATAAAAGAGGATAAGAGCTGTCACTGAGGATGATGGAATGGAAGGATAGGACAAGACATGCTACTACCCTGAGCAGCTAAGCAAATGCCAGCATCTCACATTCAAATCTCTTGTCACGTAGGAATAACAAAGCCCTGAGTTCAAGGCCTGTAAGTCAGATTCCTATTGTGGCAAAACAAATTCCGAACTGGAAGCTTTCCAAAGATTTCTTCTCTATCTTACTTTTAAATCTTGGGAATGACCTCTACATAAGAGCAGAGTAATAAAAATGGAGGAAATTTGAAGACACTTGTAGTTATTTTCTAGGCCATGGAAACTTTATGAGAAAAGTTTATCCTTCCTCACTCTCATAATCAATATTCTTTAGAATATGCAGTTGACTCTCATTGTTCACTATAGCTATAGTCTATAAAATTCCCCAGGAACACTGAATTAGTGAATACTGAACCGGTGCCCCTAAAGGAAATGGAAAGATGTAGATATAGGTATCTCATGTATTATAGTCTTAAATTGATTCTGGTGGATTCTATTTTCTTTATTTTACAAAAGAATAAATGAAGTTTAGACATTTTAAGTGACTTGCCTGGGACTGCTTCACTAACGAGAAGCAGTGACAGATTCAAACCCCATCAATTGGACCCACAGCTTGCACCACAGTGCAGTGCCCCTGACCTGCTCTATCCTCTGGTCATCTCTAAAGCTGAAACAAGAGTCATAGTGTTGCCTTGATGGATCTCAGCTAAGAACATAGGGGAGGGGAGCTAAGTGACTCACATTTTTCACTATTCTATCTGCAAATGACTGCAAACCATGACGTATTGATTTGGGGGTTACAGATAATATTTTTGTTTTGTTTTGTTTCAAAGTTTTATTGTAGGCTTTGCTGCTAGATACAAAATAAAAGGCATGCAACTGTCACAAGTAGAGCAGTACATACAAAGCCTAAGCTATAAAAGCCATTTCAAAATATGAACTTGCGTTTTGGAATATATTGTGTCAGAGGTTGCCCACATCAGCAGCTTCTGTACAAAATAGTAACACTTCCCTTATAAAGCAAACCAAACCCATCCATTACCTTGTAACTACTCTACCACGTCTGGTCTCTACCACCCAGATTAGTCACAACTCACTTCTGTCCCTTCATAAAAACTGGGAGGTAGGTAACCTAGAAGGTCCATCCTACACAATCACCATGCAGTCAGCCTGGATCCAGTGCTGGCTACCTGTGCCCCACAAGCACACATCCCTGTCAACAGTCTTACCTATAGCCCTTAAACAAATATGAACATGAATACTCACCAGACTCCAAAGAATCTGCATACCCTCTCAGTTTGCTTGGTGATGGGCATTCCATTTTAGCAAGTGGATGAACTGCAAATACAGGACCCCTGAATAATGAGAATCCATGTAACTGTATTTTTGTTCTTTTCTCATTACAATTTACTTTTCTCAGTAAAAAGTAAAATCTTGTTATACCCATTTTGAATACCTCTGCTGATAGCTTTTGCTATCAAAGTATAAGCTCATTTCCGATCTTTGCTTCTCTTCATGGTTTTTTGCATTTCCTTTAGCCTCTGTGCATGGGCACATGAACAAAGGTGCTCAAACACATACAGCCATATAATAGCCACGCTATATTGTGTTCTCCAATGCATACAAGTGCTATTCAGTTATTCACTGGCCCAATTCACAAAACAGCAAGCATATGGGAGTCAGTATCTCCTAAACCAAAATTGAGTAAAAATGAAACATCACCGACTGAGGTAAAGGAGTAAATAGGGAATAACTGTAAATGGGTGTAAGGATTCTTTCTGGGGTTATGGAAATGCTCCAAAATTAGATTGTAGAGTGAAGTTGCACCACTTTGTAAATATATTAAACATTATTGAGTTGTACACTTTAGATAGGAGGACTGTGCTATGTAAATTATGCCTCAATGAATCTGTTAATAAAAACAAAGTGATGCATCAGCTATACATGCACAGGCCTGCAGAACAATGGGGGACATAATGTCACTGCTCAGGAATTTACACTCACTGGGGATTTTCTATGTACAGTTGCCACGTTCTTGGGAGGCTTTATTATTCACCTGTCACAAGAAAGCTGCAAAACTCCATGTGCTTCCATGGGTTGGAAATGTCTATTAACTTGTCAATAAATGAAAAAGGTGAAGGGTTTTCATCTCTGCAGATGAATTGGAACAGGTGCAACGTGTCTCCAAGATCGCTAATTAAAACTACTCAGGACTTGTATTTATTTTACATGAAAAAGAGTTTTACATGTGTTTGAAAACTGTATGGAAATATAGCTTTTAAAAATTTGACTATAGAGTCAAGCTTTATTTCTGCTTTATATCACTTCATGAATGGAACCCTCGCTAGGGCATTTCTCATTTTTAGATAAATGCACTGGTTTTATATTCCACATACCAATGTAGCAAATCTAAGCTGTATTTATTAGCAAGAGGATTTTAGTCAGTGTGGGCATAAATATATGCTTTCAATTCGTACCATTTGTATTTGACTCCATAGAATGACACTAATATATTTTTATACACAATCTTTGGAGAGTCTGAGACTCTTGCCCTTCCAAATTGTGCATATTTCTTTGTTTATAGCTCAAGGAAAGAGACATACAGTGCATGGGAAAAGAAAAGAACTAGATGGATATATATTATAAATTTTTGAAAAAAGTCTGAATCTAAGTATAAGAAAACCTGTATTTGAGGAACTTATGAAATTTTAAACAAGTCACTAAGCCTATCTGTTCCTTAGATACTTAATCTCTTAAGGCCTAGCTCAAATGTCACTTCATTCACAAAGCTTTTGGAGATCTCTTTAGCTGGAATCAATATTTTCTTCTTCTATCCTCCCATAGAACTGTGCACCTTGAGTATATTATATAGCATAGAGGAAGAGGTGGGGAGCAGGCAGCAAGTTGAGAGACAGTGTAGTTTGGATTCTGCAACCAGGGTCAGAGTATCTGAGATGAAAGCGGAGCCTTATCCCTTACTAGCTATGTAACCTTGGAGAAGATTCTTTAGATTTCTTGTCTACCAAATTAGAGCTATAATGGTACTTGCCTCAGCCAGTTTTGTTGGAAGGGTTAAGTGGGAGAAGCCAAGGAAAATGCCTTGAATTATGCCTGGGATAATGTAATTGATCCATAAACAATGGTGTTGATATTAGTTATCAGGAAGGCATTGTAACATAGTAAAAGAAAGAAGAAAGAAAAAGAAAGAAAGAAGAAAAAAAGAAAGAAAGAAAGAAAGAAAGAAAGAAAGAAAGAAAAGAAAAGAAAAGAAAGAAAAGAAAAGAAAGAAAAGAAAAAAAAGAAAAGAAAAGAAAAGAAAAGAGAAATTTAAAAAGGGAAATTGGATTAAGTCCTGACTCAACAAGTTGCTAGCCATGTGATCTAGGAAAATCAGTTAACTTTGTGTTAATTCCCTCATCAATAACGTTTTATATATAAAGATGAAAAGGATCCAAAACAGTGGAGTGTGTGAACATGTTTTACAAGTGATATAGCGCTGTTCAAGTATTAGACATTATTTGGAGGAAATTGGGTATTAAAAAATCTGTGGTCAATTAGACCTGGACTTAAATTTAGGAATCATCCTTCACTAACCTTCTTAGTAAATTACTTGTCTTTGTGCATCAGTTTGTTAATGTCCATGACAAATGGATTGTTACTGAAAACATTAAATTACATGATATTTTAGGTACTGAACCCATGGCATATGTAGCAGGAATCAAATTGCATAATGTCATTCGTTAACACAATTTGTTTTGTTATTTATGCATATGTCTGTCTGGTTTCCTGGACTCAAAAACTATACAGTGCTCTGTTTTGCACATTCCAAAGGCCCTTGAACAAACCCATACAACAAGGAAGATTTCAGCCACATCTTGAGTTGCTGGACAAAACAGCTTTTACCCTCCAGGCTTTAGATAGAAAACCAAAAGATTCTGGGATAGGTTTCCCTTGTCATTCCTCAGGTTTTGAAAAGAAAATGAAATGAATCAACAAATAAAAAAGTATTCTGACCATTTCCAAGGCCATTAATATAAAGATATTTTATTGTACAATGGCTGTTCCAATGTCAGGACCCTCCATACTTGCCTGTTATCTGGCTTGCCCTGCGTTTTTCTTTAGCCTGACCACCAATGAGTGAATAGAATCTCCTGGCATTGTGTGAGTCATGGCAGGAATGAGCAGTCAGCCTCCTTATTTATGTTGAAGAAAGCGGATCATCTTTAAGAAATGTACTATTACTTCAGTGTAACCACCAGTCTACCAGCTAGAGGTGGTCTTGAACTTATCATTATTAGTACTGATCCCTTTTCTTGTCCTTAGCCCAAGTTATTGAGAAGCAGTGAAAGGCACAAGGCCAAGCCTTGTCTGAAATGGTTCCTCCCTGGCCAGATAGATTCTGGCTGGGGCCTGTCTGTAGTTAGCAGGCTTATGAAACAGTGTAAAATGTGGAAAAGAAGATCACGGGCTTATAATTTGGTTTTGGGTAGAAGAATAAGAATAAAGATGCAAATCATATGTCAAAAAGAAAAATATTTAGTTTTTATACATAATTTCCTTGATACTAGGCAGCAACTGATAATCTTGAATTTATAGTGGAATATTCCTGAGCTCAACACAAAGTAACCACTGGTGGCTTTCTCTTGGTAGCTCTGCAAAACCAAAGATCATTTCTTTTTATTCGAATTTATTTATTTATTTATTTGTTTATTTATTTATTTATTTATTTATTTATTTATTTATTTATTTGATGGAGCAAAAGCATGAACAGGGGGAGTAGCAAACAGAGGAAGAAGGAGAAGCAGGCTCCCTGCTGAGCAAGGAACAGGACACAGGACTCCATCTCAGGATCCTGGGATCATGACCTGAGCTGAAGGCAGTCACTTAACCAACAGAGCCACCCAGGTGCCCCCCCAAAGATCATTTCTGTCTGCCTCTCTGGCCTCTCTTCCAAGGTTACTCTTTTTCCTAAACCCTTTACCATGTCACATCTTACAGCCCCCAACAGTCAGCTAAAATTTTAAACAAATGGAAGACTCAGTAAACAGTAGCAGAAACAATTCAATGGCAGTGTCTCTCTGTGCCGCTTGCTGATGTTCACAGAATGAACAATGAAGTAAGAGTCAAAAAAAAAAAAAGTAAGGAAAAAAAAACAAAAACAAGGGAAAGGACAAGAAAAGCTGCCACATTTAGTAACATGTAATAATCATGCAATCAATTCAGACTCAACTGGTCAACCCACATCTTTCCGGAAGAAGAGACCTGGACCATTTTCAAGTTCTGTTTATGTGCCCACAGGAAGCAGGGTTATAAATATCCCCTGATGTACCATTTGAGCAGCTGGCCAGTCCCAGGGAGTTTCAACATTAAACATTAATTTCCCCACCTTCTGGCTCTTCCTATTCTGTGTCCTCTCCTTGTTCTCCCTCTCAAGGCAGAATGAAACTAGGTTCTGAGTTGCACTGTGGAAAGACAAAAGAGTTTCTGCAGCTTGTAGTTTATTCTATCTGGGGAAGCAGCACAGACTTCAGGTGCTCGGGGAAGCCATCTGTAGCTCTTGAGGCGACAGAACTAGGCTGAGAATGAATGCTTTCTGGCTTCTCTGCCTCCAGCTGGAAAGACCACTGAGGAAGCCCATCTCGCAGCACTGCCTGCAGAATTGTCTTTATCCATCCCATCTGCTGTTTCCCAGTGATGGAGAGCTGCCTAAAATGTCCCAGAAACTGAGGGAAGGGCTGCCAGGGTTCCCTACAGAGAGGCATTGCAGGCTGTATTTTCCAGGTAAATCATGGAATGCTGGTATGTATGTACCTGCCATGCATGCTCAGGGTACCTAAGCCTGAGCCTGGGGCAGAGGTTCAGATACAGGTCTGAGCATCTCAGGTGGAAAGGGAGGGATCCTTTCAGGTGTACCAGGAGAAGAGAAGTGGAAACACATGAGGCTGCTTTTGAAGTATGCAAACCATAGACCAAATTCTACTCGGTGAAATCACAAAACAAACCACAGCAACTTTTAGCTACAAATGTGGATGTAATCTGACTGAGATGAAATAGAAATCTCAAAGGTATACACAAAGGAAAGCCTAATAATGTCATGGGGAATGTGAAAAAGGAATGAAGAGGAGCTGAGGAGAGAGAAAGGAAAGTGAGCAAGGAAGGGAGGGAGATGTACTTATCCTGTGCAACTCAATCTCTGGGGAACAGGGACCTTCATCTCCTTGCCCACTGCTTATCAAGGCACATGAGAGAAGCAAAGCACAGTCTGCTCTTTGTGTGGTTTTTCATCATTTTTTTTCAGTGTGTTCTGATTGAACCAAAGCCTCCATGTGGCACGCTAACAATACCCTTTACCCTCCTTTTATCCAGCCTGTTCTCCAGACTTGTCATTATTTCTCAGGCCCCACGTGTTGGGTCCCTTTCATCTTTTCTCAGAAATGATTACCTTCAGACCTGTTTGTGAAAAGCTATGACATAGCACATAAAACCCAAGACCTTTCAAACAGACCACCTTGAAAAATCCTTGTTAGTACGACACAGGGACCTTCTGGATTAATATTTGCTGTATATCATTATCACAAGATGAGTAGTAAGGTACCTCCAGGCACATTTACTTGTAAGACCTTGGGAAAGAAGAATCTGAGATGCGAATCCAGTTTATGCTTCTGTAGAGAATAAATATTTCTCTTTTTGGTAAATTTATATATAACCTACTTCTAATAACAACTTGGATGTCTTACAAAAAAGACCTTGTTAAAGAATAGGCATAGATAGTTAGAATAACAAAAATGGAGAAGGATATTAATATACCAAAAATATGACCTAATATATTAACAAAGCATTGCATTTAGCTTCCTGGAAGCCAAAGCAAAAGAAATTTATATATAAACTTATATATTATTTATATATAACTATATAAAAATGTTTACAAATAAATTTATAAAATGATGTATATACTATATATGTGATATCTGATTATTTATAGTTGAGAAACAAAATCATAATAGTTAATTAAAGGGGACAAATATTTCTGGAAGTAAATTCTAAAATATGTTTCAATATATTTAGATACCTTTAGTTAGATAAATTAGCATATGAGGTAAATAAAGTCATGGGAATACTTGTGTGTGTGTGGCTTTGAAAACCATCTTGGACTTCAAATTTATTCCTCATACATTTGTGCGTATGTGTAAAGGCTCTTAAAACACAGTGTTATCAAGCTGGAAATGTTCTATTTCAGAATTAGCATGGAGGATCTTTTAAATGTGCCCATTCTTCCCATCTCCCAGAAAATTCTGATTTGAAGGATGTAACAGTAAGGTATTTGTTCTTAGGAATGTTATTGAATTAGCAGGGAGAAGTGGAAAGAAAGTAACAGCCACTGGAGACAGCCTTGCTGTTCTTTAAACTAGGCTGGTGTAATCTGTAGGATATGTCTGATTTTAGCTTTCTTAGGATACTTTCAAATATAACTCATATCCTGGATTTGTTCTGTCCCATTAAGGTATCTTAGTTTCTACCTCATTGTCCCAATTACTAAAAACTTTATTTTTTCTGAGCTATGCATTGCTAGTTTGACTCAAAATGTTATTCTAAAGAATCAAAGAGTAGAAGAAGAGGTTTCTTTCTTTAAATGGTCTTTGACATAAGTCCTCTTCATTATCAATTCTTGAGTGGGATATTTGTCAATGCTTCATCCATGGCATCACTATGAGCTTTCAGTAAAGTTCTACAAACCTAATCTCGGAGCATGAAACCCATTAACAAAGGATGCGACTATAGGCAATGAGGCTAAAATTTAATAATGACGGTCATTTATAGATGTCTACTAATATCTATGAATATATAATTTCACCAACAAACCCTATGAGACCAGTATTGCTACCTTGTTTTCGGATGAGTAAACTAAGTGATTTTCCCATGTATCATGCACCAAATAGATGATAGAGGACATTCTGGGCAGAGCCATAGATCTCAGCAATTATTAGGCTGAACTTGCGCTACCTTATGTATCCCTATTTGTCATGGTCTTATTTACACACCAGATAGAACCTATTTTGAAAAGCACTTTAAAGCCAGGTCAAGGCTTTAAAATCTGTGCCCATATTCCAAGGATATCCCCACTGATTATCAATGAAAGGCAGGGCCCCGTTCATTGAATTAATTTCTCAACTTGAGGGTATCTGTAGTTATACTGTAGCTTTGCTGCTAGAGAAGCATAGATCCTGGAGTCACACTGTCCATGTTCAAATCCTGCCCTGACACTTTTTAGCTTTGTGACTCCACTCAAGTTAGTGTCTCTATGCCTCAGTTTTCTTTCTAATAATATGACAGTAACTATGGTGCTTATCTTAGAGGTTTCTTGTGGAGATTGAATGTGTTTTTATAGGTACTTTATTTATAAAATATCCAGCACAGAGTATGCATTCAATAAGCACTGTTTTTAGTATTTTTTTCTATTGACATTAATCTATTTGTCAATTTATTTGGACATCACACTAGCCATGTTTTTTTTTCTGAAGAACATGCTTTTTAGTGTGGACCTGTGAGTTCAGTGATACTTGAGGTAGCATCAAAGCCCTACCAGGGCTCACAAAATGCAAACCTTTACCAAGCTACAAAGGAAAACACTATCTCTGTATTTCTCCTCCAAGCGTTGCTGCGCCTTCTGTCTCATAAGTCATAGCATCTGAACGAGGGAAACTTTCTCCCTGGCTCAGTCTCTCTTCCTTTCTCTTACTCTCTCAAACAAACACACAGAATTTCTTACAAGATATTTTTCTTTCTATATCACATTCTCCTTTTTTATGTTTCCCAATTTTAAATTTAAAAGACTACCTATGCTGGGAATTGTTCAGTGATGTTGATTTATGAAACTTATGCAAAAAAGGACAGTCTTACCGATGCACATATCTATTTGGCAAGGCAGCAGTGATTTATAAAAAGACAGGCTGGTGACACTCACATAAAGGCAGCTTTCATGTGGCAAGTGTAAAGGCAAAAAGAAAACCTGTTACCAATTGAATGACAAAATCTTTTGCTATTTTAAGAGGAGAGTAATTGCCACCAGAGCTTCAACTTGAAGTCCACCTGTGGAGAAGGTGCCATCTAAGTTGGGGCACCCAAGGGGAGCTTGTTTTAACTGTCCTTAATCTCTGAAGCTCAGTATCAGGTTAGGTTGGCTGGTTTTTGTTGAATCACTGTTTATAGGTCTGCCAGCCATGAGCTTCTCACAACCTGACTGAAGCTCTATACATTTTATAGTTTTTTTTTTTTTCATCTAGGCGACACAGTAGAGAAACGCTATGTAATATCAAGCATCTTTTATTTATCTTAGAAGAATATGTTTCAAATTTTGTAAGATGTGCCCTATGAAAACTAGACTTGGGAAATTAGATTTCACTCATTAGGTTTTCTGGACTATTTTCCAGTGTACTAATCTCAATCTTTATTGGTCTTCTTCCTGAGAATCAGTGTTGTGCAGCACAAACAGGAGTCCAGCTTTATCTCCAGACCTTTCCCTGGCAATGAACAACATATCAGACAGAATGGCTGTGGTGAATTGTCAAATCCTTTCAATGACTGCAGAACATCCCACACATTGAATGGAAGTGGCTGCATGAATGCTTCTACCTGTCACATCAGTTAAAAGTTCACTCTTGCATTCTTCCCACCTGTATGTGTCAAGATAGGCTTGGTGCCATAGATTGAATGTTTAGGTCCTCCCATAATATGTTGGTTAACCACAGTTGCAACAATTTCCATCAACAAAGGTTATTTCCTGCTCAGGCTGCATGTTTGTAATGGGTCAGGTGAAGCTCAGTTCTATATCATCTTCACTCTCAGGGCCATGTTAATAGAAACACCTCTATCTTGAATTTTTCCAGTCTTGTAGTAGAAGGAAAAGGAATCATACTAAAAAACTATGAAAATAGCTACTCAGAAGTGACACACATTTCTGTTCAAATTTCTTTAGCTGAAGCAAGGCATATAGTCAATATGTACCAGTCAGTAATCCTCCCTTAAGGAGGGAGCACCATTGGGATGGAAAATGGAATCTTTTCTATGACAGAGAACTAACATGATCCCTCAGGTTATGATGAGAACACAAAGAAGCAGGAGTAAAATGGCCACTGCAACATCCTAAAACTGGTCCTTAGGGTAACATGTGTCTGTGTAGTGGACTGTTTAGGGAAAACTATTTTGTGATGAACATCAACCCTGGACATTTCTAGAAAGGAGGAAAGCATATTTAGCATAAGTTCATTATGTGCACAGGTTAAGAATTTTAGCAGTTCAGGAAAGAAATAATGACTGGTTTAAACTGTTAGACTCTGTGAGAATCTTCCCAGAATAGTTTTTGCAGAGGAAAATGGGCATCAACAAAATCAGAGCCTGGGCTCTGCTTGAAATCAACTCTTTGCTATCCTGATGATCAGTAATGTCAAAGATGACATCCCTCCCCTCTTGAGAAGGAAATTGCCCTGTATGGTCAGCAATAGATAGGACTGTGCAAGGAACTGACTGAGGGAAATGTTTTACTACAATAAGAAGCACCAGACATTTCCACAATGAATGGAAATTCCCTTTCCTTCCAAAAAGGAAAGCTGCAGCTGAGAGTAGGTGAATGTGAATCGCAGAGAGAGAACAGAGAACACTAAGAAATGGAAAAATAAAGGAAACTGAGAAGCTTAGGTTGGCAGTAGGAGCAAATTCTAGGTGGGGTGAGGGCCTCAGACAGAATAAAACTGGACAAGAACTGGAAGATGATAAGGCATAAGATGAAGGAGAATATATTCTTTACTCAAAAAGCTTGGCAATACTAAATATACTAAAAAAGGGGGAGGATTGTGAGTAGTAGTGAGAATAGCAGGTTCACTTTCTCAAGTCAATAAAATCTTCAAATCCTTCTATGGCAGACTCTGTGCCAGGTCCTGAGAATGGAAAGTCGAATAATGCACAGACCCTGACCTCCAGAAGCTTATATCCTAATATGGGTGATGGTCAATAAATAGAAAAATTCAATATTATGATTAAGTACAAACAGAATTAAATTCAAGATGGTATTAGAACACAGGAGGATGGCATCTAGGTAAACAGAGACAGGCGTAATAGAGGAAGATGAAGAAAGATTTCCTGGGATGGTAGTACTTGACTATCATATTGGAAGATAAATAAGACTTAACTATAAAGGGGACAATTAGAAAATTTGCACCTCTTTGCATAGCAAGGAGCAGGTGCAAGCGCATAGAGATATCAGAGCCATTGAATAGAAGGCTACATTCAGGGAACTCAGTACAAGATGTGTGGCTGAAGGTCAGGGGATGAGTGGAGAGCACTCAAATGTGAATCACAGGCCAGGGTCCTTGTGTTAGCTCTGCCACTAATAAGCTGAAAGTTGAGCCAAGATTCAACTTCTCAGCCTCAGTTTTATTTATGGGAAAAAAGGAAGGTAGTGGTGTCTAAGATCCCCTCAAAACCCAATATTATAAAAGGTCAAAGCCAAGAATTTTCAGTGAAAGGCTAGACATCTGCAGTACTTTATTAATTAGCTGTTAGAGCAAAGGCAGTAAAGAGGAAAAATACTAAGTTCTGAAGAAGGAAGCTCAAAAGTTGTTCAGGGCATTTATTTTTTAACTCCAACTTCCCACATGCAGCATCCTTTCTACTCCCTTCCTGAAAAGATTATGTTTGGGAGCTCATTACGACTAGGGGCACCATTTTTTTAGTGACAGGCCACTCTAATGTCTGGAAATGCCCCTTAGACTGTGCTGAAAGATTATAGATGAGGCATGGCAGTCACTGCAACATCTCCAAATTCCCCCACAGGTGCTTGAGAAATGTCTCCATGTGAAGGATTGATTGCAAAGAATAGGAGCACTGAACATTTCCACCAGAAGAAGGAAAGTGGAGCAAGAGTGAGCAAACATGGATTGCAGAAGTAGAAAAAGAAAGGAAGTTGAGAATCTGAGGTTGAAGAAAGAAGAGGGGACATCGATTAAGGTAAAGATAGCAGAGAATAAAGCTAGAGAACGGTGGATGAAAAGGAACCAAGGTGAAGGAGAATGTATTTTTCACCCATAAAGTTCAGTAATGCTTTTAGAATTGCAAATATGCATTTAAATTTAATAATACAATTATGGTATATTAAATGTCAAATGACTGTTACAGAAAAGCACTTAAAATTAATACATATGCATGAGATAAATCCTGTCTAGTTGTCAAGGTCTGAATTCAAAGTTACATAAGCCAGGTTTTTGCACTGAATTTTCTTACAGCTTAAGGTTGCAAAGATCTATGAATTTCATTGGTATTTAACAAAGAAGCCTGAGCAAAGCTTAGTTAGAACCAAGAGAAAAGATGAGTGTCCAGACAGTGAAGAGCCAAGCCCATATGCTATTCAAATCAAAGTAAAATTGAAGGTCATGATAGTCTTCATCATTCTTGTCATTATCATCACCATCATTATTGACAAATGGTTATTGAAGTCCCTAAGTATAGCTCTGTATTACCAACATGTCCTCCTTTCTTTCCTTCCTTCCTTAAAATAAATACTATGTTAACTATATAAGTATATATAAGTAAAATTTATAAATATATAATAATATATAATTTATAAATATATAAATTTTTATAAATGTGTATTTTATATATTGAATATTATATATTATAACATGTTGTGATTATATATATATAGACATATATATATGTGTGTACATATATATTTAGTTTGTTAGTTTCAGTCCTAAAGATATGTAATAAATTGTATTCAGGAAAGAGTGAAAGTTTTTTGTCACCATCAATATCCCTCCACCAATTCTACATTTCAGATGTAACTACTTTGTGACTTTTGATTATTTTTCTTCAATGAAATCTTTTTCAATAAATTTGTGGAATACTTCTAGAGACCCACAATTTTGTTAAGAAGCTAACAATGGACAGTGGGTAGGCACAACAAGCACGGTTCACACACGTGTATGCTGTGGACAGTGGGGTTCTGTGAGAGGGTCACCATATTCCTATGACTGGAGATTCTTGGAGAACATCTCTCCTGAGATTATTATTTTTTTTTTTGAAGTTTCTCAGTTCCTTACCTTACTGGTTGCCAACATGGGGCTGCTCTCATTCCCTGAATGATACCTATATTCTTGATACATGATTCCCTTTATCTCCTTATCTAAGGTAAACTGTGCCATGTACACAAGGAGAGTGAGCAGAATGTCTGGAGGTTACCTCAGAATTCTGCCTACCATAAAACTTGTTTTGGACGACTGAGTGGCTCAATGGTTAAGTGTCTGCCTTTGGCTCAGGGCATGATTCTGGAGACCCAGGATCGAGTCTCACATCAGGTTCCCTGCATTAAGCCTGTTTCTCCCTCTGTCTGTGTCTCTTCCTCTCTCTCTCCTCTCTCTTTCTGCCTGTCTCTCATAAATACATAAATAAAATCTTAGAAAAAAAAACATGTTCTTTGGACTTTGGAACCAATACAAAATAAAATATAGGAGGTGACTATGAAACTGATGAAGCTGATTACAAAATGTGATCTTTGAACTGTGACAGAATGGACCTACAGATATTCCCTCACCAGATTAAACCCCGTTATTTTTCCCTGACAACATATACAATTTCAGGCCTCCCCAGAACAGGAAGACACTAATTTAATGAACATATCTCACGGCAGAAGAATAAGCCAGAATGCACCTTCTCCATAACCAGGCAAATCTGAGAGTCAGAAACCAAAAAAACAAAACAAAAATGAGAGGACTGAATCATTCTGATCCCTGAAATAGTTCACGTATTCCTCCATGTTCTCCCTTTCAGCATAATTGAGCAGAGCAAGAGGATAGAATCAGAAAATGGAAGAAGTATGAATTGCCAAGTCCAATGACCCACAGTGGACTTTTTTGTGAGTTAAGATTAAACTATTTTTTTGCATGCAACCACTAAGATTCGAGGTAGTTCATTATAGTATCTAACAATGAGTTATCTGACAAATGGCCAAAAGATTCTTTATAAATTAGCATACTTTGGCAGTCTTTTTTTTATTTTTTTTTTAATTTTTATTTATTTATGATAGTCACAGAGAGAGAGAGAGAGAGAGAGGCAGAGACACAGGCGGAGGAAGAAGCAGGCTCCATGCACCGAGAGCCGGAGGTGGGATTCGATCCCAGGTCTCCAGGATCGCGGCCCTGGGCCAAAGGCAGGCGCCAAACCGCTGCGCCACCCAGGGATCCCATAGTTTGGCAGTCTTATCTCCAGTCATACACTCCATATGCCTTCACATCTTTATTCCATTGCTAGTGTTGTTACCTTAATCATTGCTTGAAAAATATTCAGCCGATGACAACTGGAATATTGTTTCTCCCCATTCTCCTTATTATCTCTTTCTGCATCTATAATTCAGAGTCAAAATTCAGTACCATTGTAATAGCATCGTATGGTGATACATGGTAGCTACACTTGGAGAGAGCATAGCATAATTAATAGAGTTGCCAAATCACTATGTTATATGCCTGAAACTACTGTAACCTTCTGTATCAACTGTATTTCAATTTTTAAATGCAATACCTGGGGCACCTGGGTGGCCCAGTTGATTAAGCATCTGACTCTGGATTTTGGCTCAGGTCATGATGTCAGATTTGTAGGATTGAGCCCCATATTGGGCTCCATGCCCTGGGTGTGGAGCCTGCTTGAGATTTTTCTCTCCCTCTCCTCTGCCTCTTCTCTCTCTCTCTCTTTCTCTCTCTTTCTCTTAAAAAAAAAATGCATTATCATTATTAAAAATCCAACTTTTAAAAATAACCTGACCCAAAATATTAATGCTTCCAAGTATTAATATATACCATAAATCTATTAATTAAAATATATGAGAAAAGGGTAAATAAAAAGAATATCATCTTTAACATCTAAATATATATCAAAATTAATGTTCATGTCTTTTACCCATTTCATAATTGGATTGTTTGTTTCTTAGGTATTGAGTTAATAAGTCCTTTATAGATCTTGGATACTAGTCCTTTATCTAATATGTCATTTGCAAATATCTTCTCCCATTCTGTAGGTTGTTTTTTAGTTTTGTTGACTGTTTTTTTTTTTTTTTCTGTGCAGAAGCTTTTTATCTTGATGAAGTCCCAATAATTCATTTTTACTTTTGTTTCCCTTCCCTTCATAGATATATCTTGCAAGAAATTGCTGAGGCCAAGTTCAAAAAGCATGTTGCCTGTGTTCTTCTCTAGGATTTTGATTAATTATTGTCTCACATATAGATCCTTTATCCATTTTGAGTTTATCTTTATGTATAGTGAGAGAATGGTCTAATTTCATTCTTCTGCACATGGCTGTCCAATTTTCCCAGCACCATCTATTGAAGAGACTATCCTTTTTCCCGTGGATAGTCTTTCCTGCTTTGTCAAATATTAGTTGACCATAGAGTTGAGGGCCCAATTCTGGGTTCTCTATTCTGTTCCATTGATCTATGTATCTGTTTTTGTGCCAGTACCGTGTTTTCTTGATGATCACAGCTTTGTAGTATAACTTGAAATCCAGCATTGTGAT
Organism: Vulpes lagopus; assembly: GCF_018345385.1. NCBI lineage: Eukaryota > Metazoa > Chordata > Mammalia > Carnivora > Canidae > Vulpes > Vulpes lagopus. Next base: position 117,053,379 of record NC_054828.1, read on the forward strand.
GCCTCCAGCTTAGTTTTCTTTTTCAATATTCCCCTTGCTATTCGGGGTCTTTTCTGATTCCACACAAATCTTAATATTATTTCACCAAAGAAGACATATACATGGTCAACAAGCACATGAGGAAATGCTCTGCATCACTTGCCATCAAGGAAATACAAATCAAAACCACAGTGAGATACCACCTCACACCAGTGAAAATGGTGAAAATTAACAAGACAGAAAACAACAAATGTTGGAGAGGATGTGGAGAAAGGGGAACCTCTTGCACTATTGGTGGGAATGTGAGCTGGTACAGCCACTCTGGAAAACTGTGTGAAAGTTCCTCAAAGAGTTAAAAATAGAGCTACCCTACGACCCAGCAACTGCACTACTGGGGATTTACCCCAAAGATATAGATACAGTGAAAAGCCGAGACACCTGCACCCCAATGTTTATAGCAGCAACGTCCACAATAGCCAAACTGTGGAAGGAGCCTCGATGTCCATCAAAAGATAAATAGATAAAGAAGCTGTGGTCTGTCTATACAATGGAATATTACTCAGCCATTAGAAACGACCAATACCCATCATTTGCTTCGAAATGGATGGAACTGGAGGGTATTATACTGAGTGAAGTAAGTTAATTGGAGAAGGACAATCATTATATTGTTTCACTCATATGAGGAATATAAGAAATAGTGAAAAGGATTATAAGGGAAAGGAAGGAAAATGAGTGGGAAAAATTAGAGAGGGTGACAAAACATGAGAGACTCCTAACTCTGGGAAACGAACAGGGGAAGCAGAAGGAGAGGTGGGCAGAGGGATGGTGTGACTGGGGGTGATGGGTGCTGAGGAGGCACTAGGCAGGATGACCACTGGGTGTTATACTATATGTTGGCAAATTGAACTTCAATTTAAAAATATATATTAAATAAATACATAAATAAAAAAATTAAGTATATGGCAATAATAAAGGATTTCAAATCAATGAGTAAAAATAATACAGTTAAAACATTATGTTGGGGACACCTGGGTGGTTCAGCAGTTTAGCAACTGCCTTTAGCCCTGGGTGTATTCCTGGAGACCCAGGATCGAGTCCACATTGGGCTCCCTGCACAGAGCCTGCTTCTCTCTTTGCCTATGTCTCTACTTCTCTCTCTCTCTCTCTGTGTGTCTCTCATGAATAAGTAAATAAATAAAATGTTAAAAAAAATTATGTTGGAATAAATAGCCATTTGTGTAGGGAGAGAGAGATATAGATCATTTTCATAATTACAACTAGGTATTTATATATAAGATTTAAACATAAAATTACCAAGAGTAAATAGGTGCCTGACTTAGTTAAGCGTTAGCATAGAGAAGATTTTTCTAAGCATAATTCTAACACATAATAGAGAAATGATAGTTCACAAAGAATTCATGAATCATTAGAAAAAACTAAATATCTAATAGCAAAATATTCAAGACACAAGAAGAGCAATTCACAGATTAGAATAGTTCAAAACGTGAAAATATTTTCTTCATTTAATCTGAATTTAAACTTCATGAAGCCAGGATTCTTTTCAAGTCTGTTCATCAAGATATCCTAACAACTTAGTTAGTCTCTGGTAAGGATTAATTTGGTAAATAAATGACTGTATGAGTGAATGTATGAATCCATCAATAATTAAATAAGTATCAGTCTGTGGTCTTTTTTGCTTATTAACTTCACTAAAACATCTGTTGGTATACAATGTCAACCTAGTTAAGCTTTCTGAATAAGAATTTCCAATACCCTTTTACAGGTAAGGGTCATATAAGAAACAGCTAACAGAATAAATAATCTAAAAACATAAATACTTGTTTTATGAGCTTGGGTAAATATGAAAAATCATGATTTAAAGACATCTATGTATGGTATGTGAAAGCAACAAAACTAGATGAACTAAAATTTCAGAATGGAAACTATCTTGAAATAAGCTGTTACCAGTTGCCATTCATTTTGTTCCTAGGAGCATTTATTAAATTCAGGCATGTATTGAGCCAAGAAAAGGGATAATACTATGAGAAAGAGTAATTAGCAAAGCTTTTAGTGGTGGTACTGAAATAGGAAACTATACTGGATATTACTCTGGCCCTAGCTGTCCTTTTCTTATGTAATTTCAATTATAGCTGTATTGCAAAAGCAAAATCTAAAGCTATATCATTTGAGAATTTTCCAAAAATACCGAAAGACATCAACCCAGAGATTCAATAAGCTCTGAGAAACCCAAGCAGAATAAATGAAAACAAAAACAAAAACAAAAAACAAAAAATCCCCCACATGTTGGCACACTATAGTAAAGCTTCTAGAAACCAAAGACAAAATCATGCCAAATGTTCAGATCTATACTCTCTGAAAAAGGCAACAGTTGAAACTACCCAACTAACCTCAAGCAGCATAATGAAATATTGTAAAGCAATGAGAGTGAACTATACACAATAATATTGATATAACCTATAAAGTGTTCAATAAAAGTATATGGTCACAAAGGAATATATATAATCCCATTTAGACATACTATAAAATTATGAAAACTAATTAAGCACAGGTTTTACTCTCAGAGAAGTAGGGACTAGATGGCTAGCTGGTGTACTGCTAATGTTTTTAATCTCATCCTGTTGATACAGTGTGTTTATCTCAGAAAACTCAGACTATACATCTGTGATATATACACATTTCTGTATGCATATTATCCTTACATAAAATGCTTTAAGATAATTATAATTCTGGGAACTGAAAAAGTCCAATTTTTGACCATAGGAATAGATAACAGAATTGGAATAGAGGTAAAGTTCATTAGAGTTGAGAATTTCAAGAATATAAGCAGCCAAATGTTGGATACACTGTTTAAATGGACATTGGCTGTCCTCCACATTAAGGCAGAACTTGAGAAAGCCTGTAAGCCAGCTGTAAAAATGAATAGAGTGGAATTAAGAGGTTGGAAGGCAATATTCCTGAGAATATTCATAAGGTAGCTTCTGGCAAAGAGTAAGCTTTGAACAGGACAGTGAAAAGTAAAGATTTGGAATTAGAATTATGGAAAAAAAGAGAGCCCATGACAAATGTGTTGTGGGAAATAAGGATCCCTCACTTTAGAAGAATGCAGGTCAAACAAAAGACTACGGATGGAGCAATAAATGGGCTCCAGAGAGAGTGCTAGAAAGATTTGAGAGAGAGAAGAGTAAAAAAGTAGTATGTAGGATTAAAGTAGAGAGACAAAAAACAGAAAAAAAATGAATATATGAAAGATCCAAAATATTAGATGTTACCAAGGATAATGAGCTTCTGAAGATATCTCAAGTCATGTGAGTAGACTTCTAACCTTGATTATTCAGTTTGTGGCATATACTTTTCAAAGTACTTGGAGATATTGACACATGCTGATGCAGGTATGCATGGGAAATGAGAGGGCAAGGTTGTGCCTTCTCTTCATACTATTGCTCCAAATTTAAAATTTAAAAGACGGACACCTGGGTGGTTCATGTGGAGCCCGGGTGTCACCTGTGGATCCTACTACAAACAAAAAACAACAAAATGAAAACAAAACAAAACAAAACAAAACAAAAAACAACCTTAAAAGACTTCAGTAACTTTGATCTGGTATGGTAGATGCATTGGAGATAACTTATGCCAAGCATGCTTACAAAATAAGAACTCTTCTATAACACCCTTGAAAAAGATTCCTCTACTCTCTCCTTTAATACTCCAAGCAATGGAGAATTGACTGCTTCATGCGATTTTTCTCTTCAATTTTAAATAATTCCAATTATTAGAAAGTTGTTTCTGGGGCTCAGTCAGTTCAGTGTCCAACTTTTGTTTTTGGCTCAGGTTATGATTTTAGGGTTGTGGGATTGAGCCCATGTCAGGCTCTGGAGTCTGCTTGTCCCTCTCCCTCTGCTCAACCCCCTGCTCTCTCTCTCTCTCTCTTAAATAAATGAATAAACAAACAAACAAAATCTTTAAAAAAAGAAAACTCTTCCTAATCTTGATTCCACATCTGCTTCCATGTAATTCCCATATATTATTCTTAGTTCTGCCTACTGGAGCCAAACAGAGCAAGCCTGCTTCCTGTTTCACATGACAGCACATCAAATATTTATTGACAGTTTGCATGTCACCAGTGTTTTCTCCAGGCCAAACTCCCTTAGGTCCTAGCTGTCTTAGAATCAATGGACTATGGCAACACAAATGATGTATCCTTCATTTCCAAACTACTAACACCTGTTTCAGATACTAAATGGTAGCAAAATAAAGAAAATTGTGGTCAGCATTTACACTTGGGGTTCCACTGGCATACTATATATTGAAAATCAAATGATTCGTCTTCAAAGTTATACCATTGTACAGTGGCTTCCAATACCCCCATTGGATGCCTGAAACTGGATAGTACTGAATCCTACATATAGCATGCTTTTTCTGTACTTGCATACTTATGATAAAGTTTAATTTATAAGTTAGGCATATTAAGAGATCAGTAACAGCAGCTAATTATAAAATAAAACAATTATAACAATATACTGTAATAAAATTTATGTAAACATGGTCTCTTTCTCTCTCAAAATATTTTATGGTACTGTACGTACCCTCCTGATGATGATGATGATGATGATGATGATGATGTGCGATGATAAAATGCCTTATGAGGATATAAAGTAAGGTGATGGACATAGGCACTGTAATAAAGCATTAGACTACTACTGACTTCCTGATAGGACAGAGCAAGGATCAGCTGAATCAAGACTGCAGTTGACCAAGGTAACTGAAACTGTGGTAAGCATAGTGTGGTTAAGTGGGGACTCTATTGATAAATACATGCTCCACTTCTATAATGCAAACATAAAATACACTATATATTGGCACTAAGGAATCACAATTATAGTTTCATGGTTGATAAGTACCAGTTATAAAACACTGATTTTATGAGAATTGCGGGTCAAATGAACTGAACCATGAAATAGCAAATGTGTCTAAAGATAATATTCTGTCATAAAGTTAAGTTATATTTGTATTCCAAAATCTTACTTTTGAAAACTTGGGAATAAAGAATTGCTTTAGGAGGTTCAAAGATTCCAAATTTCTCCAATTAATTTCTACTTGTTTCAGAAGTAGCCTCTAGACTCACTTGAAGCAAGAAAGGCATGGAAAATTTATTTTTTTTCTCTCTAGTGAGATGGACTATCCACGTAGTCCTGTGGATATGGCAATTATTGACTGTGGCTCTTTTTTGCTTGCATTTCTAGCATGATTCACCATATACTGTAACTTTTCCACAAACAACCTCCAAACTAAAAGAACCTTCTCTGAGCAAAATGCTTAGATGTTAGAGTGAATTCTGCAGCTGTATATGCCACCATGCCTTCTTTAAAAAGCTTCCAATGTGGTTGAGGAAATAAGACTGAAACTTCAGTGTAATTAGCATAGAGTGATCAATTGTAGCAACTGTGAAGGCATGGATGATGATGATGATGATATATATATATAGATCTATCTATCTATCTATCTATCTATCTATCTATCTATCTAATATTATATCATATATATCATAACAGAGCTGCATGTGAATCCTGCCTTATCATATATTAGTAGCATGGCCTTTGATTGATCACTAAACGATTAAGCCAATATTGGGAGGATAATAGGGACTTTTATATTATAGTACTAAATAGCATCTTATCTAATCTTCTAAGTCTCAAAATGACATTATACCTGATTTCTCCCTCACTATTGAAAGTGGTTTTCATCTAGGTGTCCATAACATCATATTCTTCTGGTCTTCTACTCCACTGGCTGCCCCACTGTCTATTTTATTATCTTTTTCCCTCTCCTCCAGAATTCTCAAAGTTGAACTGCTTCAAGAGTTGGTCCTATAACACCTTACCTTTCCTGTGTGCTTTTTTCTATTTGTAATCTCATATAGTACCAAAGAATTAAATATCATGTATATGTCAGTGATCTCCAAAATCATATCTCTGGACCTCATCTCCTAAGTTGCAAACTCATAGCATTTATTAAAAATGTTAAGAATGTAATTAGATCTAGAGTTTATGTCTAATAAGTATCTTTGACTAAACATGTCCAACTGATAAAACTGGATTTCCCCACCTTAGAAATCTGTTCTTCCCTTACTCTTCCACTCTTAATAAATATAATCCTGTCCACAGAGTTCCTAAAGCCAAAGATAAGGCATAACCCTCAAATAATGTTTTCTTCCTTTGAAGGATATCTATCAGAAGTCCAAACTATCAGAAAGTCAAGTTGACTCAATTTCGAAAACATCTCCTAGATAAGTCCTTCCACTTTGAATTTAATTGCCCAAGTCCTGGCCCATCTTATCTTACCTTGACTAGATCTTCTAACTAGCCCCTACCCCTACTCTTGCTCCACACACAACAGAAAGGGTAATTTTTAAAAATATTATAGCTACCATCAGTCTCCTCATCTACCTAAACACACACACACACACACACACACACACACACACACATTGTAAAAGCTGTGGTCCAAGATGTCAATGTAGGAAGACCCTGAAATCACCTCTTCCATTGAACACACCAAATTATACCTATTAATAGAACAATTCCTCCTGAAGAACTAAGGACTGAATGAAAAGCTACTGAATAACCAATGATAGAACACCAAGAGAGACAGAGACACAGTAACAAAGTGATCTCCTACCCTACTCACCAGACACTACCAACAGCAGTGGGGAAAGATACCACTGAGGGACCAGGAACAAATTCTTCTGTTCTTGGGAACATAAAAAATGTGGTTTAAAAGAGCAATTACCATAAAAAAGAGACAACACTAGAAATCTGCAAATCACTGAAGGAGCTGTGGGAATACTGCCCAGGTCAGAGGCACTGGAAAACAGCTCAGTTTACATTCCCACTCCACCTTAAAAGCCTAGACTGGAGCAGAGTCTGGATACCATAATGGGTCAATCAACTCATTATCAATCAACTCATTACTGTAAACTTGTGGCCCCAGTGAGCCCACAATCCATAAGCCACCACCAGCCCACATTGCACTGGGACACAGAAATCAGCCACGGTTTAAAATGGCTAGAAGCTAAATGGCTGGAACACTCTCTCCCCATCCACCAGACCAGACTGGAATGGGGTCTGGCTCACAGTGAACTTGCAACCTCAGTGAGCCAGGGGTCCTCAAGCCCATACCAGCTTCTGTGGTGCTGATGCACAGAAAGTAAGCAGTGAGCTTTTTATGAATTTTGTTTTTGTGTTTTTAATTAAAATTTTATTGTATCTTTTTTATTTTTCTAATTTATCTAGTTTTGGTTTAATTTTTGTTCTCTTTAGTATTGTTCTTTTCTGTTTTCCTTTTTTCTTTGCTCTTTTTAATTTCTTCCTTCTCTTCTCGTTTTCTATTTTATTATTTTCTTCTTTATGTAAAAGGCAGCAATTTAAAAGAGTAACTACAATATACAGTCATAATTCCAGGCAACCAACAAAAATCACCAAGCATACACAATCTACATAAGAGATACTATACACAAGACCACTCCTTCAAGTTTAAGAGAAGTAGCCATCCTACTAATCCAAAGAAACGAACACATAAATTCAAATAAAAGGGGAGACAAGAATATGTTCCAAAATAAAAAACAAGAAAAATAACTCAGAAAAATAATGAAATGTCACAGAGACAAGCAATATGCCTAATAAAGAATTCAAAATAATGATCATAAAGATATCAGGCTGGAGAAAAGAGTAAAAAATCTCAGTGAGACTTTCAATAGACAGAAAATATTAAAAAGAACCAGTTAGAGTTGAGGAATTCAATAATTAAAATAAAAAAAAAATAGGAGAGGGAATCAATAGCAGACTAGGGGATACAGAATAAAATGTCAACAATCTGAAAGACAGGGTAATGGGAAGCACACAAGAGGAATAGCAAAAAGAAAAAGGATTAAAAATGAGGCTAGATTAAGAGATCTCTTAGATAATATTAAATGAACAAACACATTATAAGAGCAAAATAAATGTACAGCAAATTTATTTGAAGAAATGATAACTGAAAACTTCCCTAATCTAGGGAAGAAAAATCTAAGTCCATGAAGCATAGAGAGTTAAAAAAAAAAAAAAAAAAAAAGAGAAATCCAAGGAGATCCACAACACAGCAAATAAAAACTAAAATGTCAAAGGTAAAGATAAAGAGAGAATCATTAATCAGCAAGAGAAACAAAAAGTTACCTACAAAGGAAAACTTATAAGGCTGTGAGTTGATTTTTCAGTAGAAATTTTGCAGGCTGGAAGAAAGTGGCATGATCTTTTCAAAGTGCTGAAAGGAAAAACCTACAACTAACAATATGCCACTCAGCAAGAGTATCATTCAGGTTTGAAGTGAGATAAAGAGTTTCTCAGACAAACAAAAGATAAAGGACTTTATCACCACTAAACAACCCTTAAGGCAAAGGCATTTTTAATAAATGCTATGAGTTTGCAACTTAGGAGATGAGGTCCAGATTTGACCACATGTCAAATGAAAAGAAATGTCCATAATTAGAGATAAGAAAATTATGAATAAAAGGATATAAAATATGACAGCATATACGTAAAATGTGGAGAAAGGAATAAAAAGGAAAGACAAAGGGAAAATGTGCTTTTTTCTTTTTTAGAATTTGTTTGAATTTAAATGACCATCAAATTAATATAGACTGCTATCTACTTAGAATGTTATAGATGAACCTCATGGCAACCACAAACCCAAAACCTATGATAGACACACAAAAAAATAAAGAAAAAGAAATCCAAACATAATGCTATAGAAAGTCATCACAGACACACACACACAAACACACACACACACACACACACATACACACAAGGGCACAAGAAAAAAAGAAAGAAACAAAAAAGAACAAGAAAAAGCAACTGGAAAATAAATTTTAAAATAGTATATACCTATCAATAATTGTTGTAAATCGAAATGGCCCAGGTGCTCTAATTAAAAGATGTAGGGTGGCAGAATGGCAAAAAAAAAAAAAAAAAAAAAAAGAGAGAGAGAGAATTATCTGTATGCTCCCTGTAAGTGATTCACCTCAGATCTAAAGACAAATACAAGGCAGTCCAGGTGGCTCAGGGGTTTAGCACCGCCTTCAGCTCAGGGCCTGGCCCTAGAGACCTGGGATTGGAGGCTCCCTGCATGGAGCCTGCTTCTCCCTCTGCCTGTGTCTCTGCCTCCCTCTGTCTCTGTGTCTCTCATGAATAAATAAATAAAAATTTTTAATAAAAAAAACAAAGACATACAGACTGAAAGTGAAGGGATGGAAAAACATTGATGATACAAATGGAAACAAAGAAACAAAAATGTCTAGGTAGCAATATTTATATCAGACAAAATAGACTTTAAAAAAAAGATGGTAACAGGAGACAAACAAGGGCATTATATAATAATAAAGTGATCAATTCAATGAAAGGGATTAATAATTATAAATATCAATGCACCCAACACTGGAGTACCTAAACACATAAATCAAATATTAATGGACATAAAGAGAGAAACTGGTGGTAATACAATAATAGAAGGGGCCTTTAATATCCACTTGCATCAATAGATAAATCATCCAGACAGAAAATCAATAAGAATACAATGTCTTTGAATGACACATTGGACCAAATGGATCTAGCAGATATATACAGGATATCCCACCCAAAAACAACATTATTTTCAAGTGTACATGGAACATTCTCCAGAATAGATCAATCACATATTAGACCATAAACAAACCTTAATAAATTTAAGAAGACTGAAAGCATACTATGCATATTTTTCTGATCAGAATGGTATAAAACTTGGAATAGATCACAAGAAAAAAATAGAAAAACCACAATCACATAGAGACTAAACAGTTGATACTAAACAACTGATGAGGGAGTGAAGCAATCAAAGAAGAAATTTTAAAATACATGGTGAGAAATGAAAATGAAAGTACAACAGTCCAGTCTTTGGAACAGAATGAAAGCAGTTCTAGAGGAAGCATACACACTACAGGCCTGCCTAAAGAAATAAGCAAAAGCTCAAATAAGCAATCTAACCTTACACCTAAAGGACCTAGAAAGAGAAAAACAAACAAAACCCAACGTGAGAAGTAAAAAAGGAAATAATAAAATCAAAACAGAAATAAATGACATAGAAACTAATAAAAATAGAGAAAACCAATGAAACCACAGAACCCCATTGCATTTCAATACACTATTAAAGAGATAAAAATCATATGACCATCTCAGTAGATGGAGAAAGGGCATTTTACAAGATTCAACATCCTTTCATGATAAAAACTTTCAACAGAGTCGAGTTAGAGGGAGCAGAGTTCAACATAATAAAGGCCATAGGTGGAAAAACTTGCAGGTAACAGCATACTCAATGGTGAAAAACAAAAATTTTTCTCTATGATCAGGAACAAGACAAGGATGTCCACTCTTGCCACTTTAATACAGTACTCAACGTCCAGGCCACAATACTCAGACAAGACAAAGAATAAGAGATATTCATATTGGCAAAGAGGTTAATGTATCAGTAATTACAGACATGATACCATACACAAAACCCTAAAGACTCCATAAAAAAAAAAAAAACTACTAGAAGTAATAAATGAATTCAGTAAAGTGGCAGGATACAAAATTAATACCCAGAATTGGTAATGTTTCTGTAACACTAATAACGAAGTAGCCAAAAAAAAATTTATAAAAACACCATTTAATTACGTACCCCAAAGAATAAAATACCTAGGAATAAATTTAACCAAGAGGGTAAAAGACCTGGACTCTGAAAACTATAGAACACTGATGAAAGAAACTGAAGATTGACATGAAGAAGTGGAAAGATACTTCATGCTCATGGATTGGAAGAACAAACATTGTTAAAATATTTGTATTACCCAATACTATCTACAGATTTAATGTGATCCCTATGAAAATACCAAAAGCTTTTTTAAAAAAAACTAGAAAAATAATCTAAAATATGCATCAAACCACAAAAGACCCCAAATAGCCAAAGCAATCTTGAAAAAGAAAAGCAAACTTGTGAGGTATCACAATACAGAATTTCAAGATATACTACAAAGCTGTAGTAATCAAAACAGTATGGTATTGGTACAAAACAGGCAGAATAAGAGAAAAAAATATGAATATATGGTTAATTAATCTATGACAAAAGAGACAAGAATATAAAATTTGGAAGTCACTTTAGTAAATGAGAAAGTTGGACAGCTACATGTAAAAGAATGAAACTGGGCCACTTCTTACACCATGATACAAAAGTAAGCTCAAAATGAAGTAAGGTCTGGGCAGCCTGGGTGGCTCAGCAGTTTAGCACCGCCTTCAGACCAGGGCATGATCCTGGAGACCCTGGATGGAGTCCAGCTCCCTGCATGGAGCCTGCTTCTCCCTCTACTTGTGTCTCTGCCTCTCACTCTGTCTCTCTGTGTCTCTCATGAAAAAAGAAATTAAATATTTTTTTAAAAATGAAGTAAGGTCCTAAATGTGAGATGTGAAATCATAAAATCCTAAAAGATAGCATTGGCAGCGATTGCTCTGATTGGCTGTAGCAACATTTTTCTAGATACATTTCTTATGAAAAAGGTAACAAAAACAAAAACAAAAAATTATTGGGACTACATCAACATAAAAGCTTTTACCCATAACGGAAACCATCAACAAAACAAAAAGACATCCTCCTGAATGGGACAAAATACTTGCAAATGATTATGTCTGACAAGGGGTTAGTATACAAAATATTTAAAGAAATTACATAACATCAAAAAATCAAACAATCCAAATAAAAAATGGGAAGAGGCCTTCAGCTGACACTTTTTCCAAAGAAAAGAAGGGGTACATAAGAAAATTTTTAACATCACTCTTCATCAGGGAAATGCAAATCAAAACCATAAATGAGGTATCACCTCTAGAATGACAAGAAACAATAAGCGTTGGTGAAGATTTGGAAAGAAAGGAATTCTTGTGCACTGTTGATGAGAATATAATTTAGTATAGCTACTGTGGAATACAGTAGGGAGATTTCTCAAAAATTTAAAAATAGAAATACCATATGATCCAATAATTCCACTATTGGGTATTTACCTAGGGAAAATGAAAACACTAACTCAGAAAGATATATGCACCCCTATCTTTATTGCAGAATTATTTATAATAGCCAAGTCACAGAAGCAATCTACATGCCAGTCAACAGGATAAGGAAAAAGAGGTATATATACACAATGGAGTATTACACAGCCACAAAAATGAGATCATGCCAGTCGAGACAATGTGTACGGACCTGCAGGGTATTACGCTATAATAAATATATCAGACTTAGAAAGCCAAATACTATATGATTCCATTAATAAATGAATATTTAAAAATGAATAAACAAACACAAAGTAGAATCAGAACTACACATGCAGTGAACAAACTGATGCTTGTCAGAGGGGACACAGATGGGGGACTGGGAAAAAGAGTTGGAGAGAGGGAGATAGAGGCCTCCATTATAGAATGAATAAGTCGTGGGTATGAAAAGCAGAGCATAAGTAATATAGTCAACGGTATTTTAATAACAATGCAATGGAACAGATGGTAGCTGTACTTGCAGGGAACATAGCATAATACATAAATATGTCAAGTCACTAAGTTGTACACCTGAAACTAATGTAATATTATGTGTGAAGTATACTCAAAAAATGAATAGGCAAATAAAAAGCAGAATCAGATCTGTAAATATAGGGAACAAACCGATGGTTGTATATAATGTAACACTGTGTATCACCTATACTCAAATTAAAGATCATATATCATAATCTTTTAAATGAAAAAAACCACTCTGAGGGTTCAACAGCCTATGCAAAACAATTGAAACTCTTCATACGTATGAGGCCCTACATGATCTGATTTGGCTATTTCTCAGACATCATTGCCTATAACTCTCCCTTCTCTTGCTGTGTTCCAGTCATACTAGCCTCTTTCAACATGGTGATAGCTCCTTTAGTCTTGGAACCTTTATAATAGCTGTTCCCTCTGCCTACAACTGTGTTCCACATCTCTTCATGCCTGGGTCCTTCTTGTCATCCATGTCTCCTTTTCTAAGAAAACTTCCTTGAGTGTAAAATAAACATGACAGCCTTGAGAATTCTCTCAGACCCTCGTCCATAGGGAGCACAGCTAACCCAACTATTGTATTTTGGTATTCATCACGGTCTTTGTGCCAAAGTCATGCCTTCTCCAAATAATGACTGAGTTTGGCGGAGATACTAAGGCACACCCATTGCTAGGAGACATGGGACTCCCCTGATAGCCATATTTAGCTTGAAGGCTCACAAATGGCTTTACCAAACCTTAGACTGTACAACAATCTATGACACATTCACCCAAACTTCCTTCCTCCCTCCTTTACTTAGAGTCACACTTGCATCAAGGTAGTCAGTTCCCCTTAGCTTCCCTCATCTCCCTCCATATTTTCCCTGACATAAGCATTTCCACTAGTAAAAATCTTGCATGTTTAAACCCTTCTCTCTGTGCCTGTTTTTCCAAAAACCCCAATTAAAACCCCAACAAAAAAATTTGATTCTTAGGCATTAATGAGTTTTAAAATCTGCATATTGTAATTTAAAATTGTTTTATTGTTTCATTATTCAGTCCACATACAACATTGTCCCCATTTTATGCATTAGGAGCTGAGGCTTGGAAAGAATAAATGACTTATGCTAAGGATCATAATAAGCAAGTGTAAAAATAGAATTTGCCTTCTAACTCTAAACACTTTTTGCCGTATCTATTGTATGCCCTCCTGTGTACCAAGGAGGGCTTCAGAGATGCCTGTAAAGACTGCAGTCTCCACCGGATCTGCATCCAAATTATGCTCTGAGGGTTTGTACTTTGGTTGTGACTGACCCTAGGGTTATGCATTTAGTTGGGAGGACAGAATGCTTAGCATTTTTATTATACATGACATTCTTCTTCGGCAGTAACACAGGCACTCTTTACATTATGCAAATGTATTTTCTTCTGGCGTCTCATTATTTTAGTGAATGAAGTCTATGAAGGGTCAACGTCTTTGTCAGCAATGGGGTGGTTGCTGGAAGTGTGATGGGACAGAAGTTGCAGCCCGTTAGCACTCATTGTCAGCAGTAAGCTGTGATCCTACCTCTATTGCCCTACCCGAGCCATTTAACTCTCCCTTCACACCAACCTAGAAGAAAGAATTTCTTTTCCTTCTGATATTTGAAAGCCAGATCCACTTACTTGTCCAAATGCCCAGCAGAATGGCTGCTGGCTGTTTGGAAGGGTTACTTTATCAAAACTTTACTGTAAAGACTTTCTACTCCTTCACTCAACTATCATTCCTGCGCTAACACTCCTGCTTCTTGCTTCTCAAGAAGATTTAACAAACCTCAGAGAGGCCAGGGTGTCCAGCCACCAACTTGAAAATCCTGAAATATTCAAAGTAACAGGAATTCTAGTAGTATAGTTCTTCTCTGTGAGATTTGGATGGCATGCCATCATCATTTCCTTTGGAAAAGTCCTAATCTGCCAACATAACACTCATATAAAATTTGCACCATTTCTTCCAATACAAGTTTTCTTCTGAATTTTATATTTAGGTGTATTTTAATTTGATATATAGGCACAGCAGGAAGCTATTTGTTGAAATAAAAACATGTAAGGAGAGAAAAAGAGGTTTGCTGTCAGGATCATAGGAAAAGTGCTATATATTTAAAGGATGAATACATCACGAGTTTCTAAAATAATGAGACTGATTTTCAAATATAGTTTATATATACCTCCTTAAGACTGAATCATTTTTTAAAAAATTTGCATCAACACTACTAATTTTATTATGTTTATCAAAGTTAGAGGACACACTGTAATTTTTATATAAAATTTGGTTAGAATGAAATGTCACTATTCTAAATTTTTTTTAAAATGGAGTTTTCTGATGGCAATTTTATATGGTAATCCATTCACTCATATAGTATTATCTTTTTGCAGAAAAAAATGAAATGAAAAGAGGATAATTAAGTTTTCCAAGGTCATACAACTGGTTAGTGACTGAAAAAGGATTAGAATCCAGATTTGCTATCACATAATTACTCTTATGTCTGTCCTCATCTTGCAAATATCTGAACACCATGGTATAGTGTAATTGGTTCTTAACAATAGTCCATATATGATACACAAAGGTAAGATGACTTTATCTTGGAAGTGTTGTGGTTTTGTATTACTAGAAGTATCCAAATAACAGTTGGGAACCAGATGTCAGAAAGTTTAGGGAGATTTCTAATCCTGGTTTGGAGAAAGTAGGACTTGAGTTGAACTTTGAAGAATGGAGTGAGATCCAGGACAACCAAGAGAAGACAAGGGATTTAAAGAATAGTCCCAGAAAAGAAGAGTGTGAGAAGTTGGGGGTAGTAGCTATATTGCTATGAATAGAAGAGAGGCTGAAACAGGCTGGGGAAATCAGGCGGACCAAATGTGTGGCTCTTTGAAGCTTACTGGAGAGGAGATGCTAGTTAAGTGTGTTGGACTCAAGTGGGAGCTGGCCTAGATAAATGGCCAAGGCACAAAGTGGTTGGCAATGAGAGAGAGATCTTGGAATTTTTCAGAATCTGAATTTCTGTCCAGCCTTGTATTCTGACATAAACTTGCAGTCAAGTTTATATGGTCTTGCTGTACTCAAATGTGGATGCATGTGGCTTCTAAATGAAGTTTGTAGTCACATATTACAAGGGAAGGTGGTTTCTCTGAGAGTCAAAAGCACTGAGCAGTAAAACAAAATGCAGACTCAGGAACCACAGACTTGACATCCCCGAACTGCTCTGGAATTGATAGAAGTAGCATAGCATGGACTAGTGCAAGAAGGAAGCTGAGAACCATGGAAACAATCAAGGCAACTCCTAGCAAGGAGAAGAAACAGTGAAAGGTTTGCAGAGAGGGAACTTGAGAGGTCCAATGATACAGAGAAGTAAAAAGAAGAGTATGTAAAAGAAAAAATCATTTCCTCTTCTTTCTCCCCATGCCTCTACTTCCCACTTCCATGTAAAAGACATCAGCACGTGCTCAAGTACCATCACTCATTACAAATGCCTTTAAAGTGGATGGGGACCCAAGTGAAACATGTGTCTCAGAAGCAGATGCAACTTCACAGAAGTTCAAGATCCCACAAATGACAATACAGACTGTTAATAGCATAAAACATGTAGACAAACATCAAAACTGAGAGGGAAAAAAAACCCTGTTTTCATATTTAGCAAAAAAAAAAAAAAAGTAGGCCAATAACTTAGGTATTTAAATTGATGCATGAACCCCACAGGGCAGGAGGAAATCCAATGTACTCCAGAACCAAATTACAAGGTAGAAAAGTTCAATTCACATAAATACATGGATTAACTGATCTGAGAACTGGGTTCAGTTGTCACCTTTGGGAAAATAAAATCTGTCATATTAATAACAAGAGTATTAACATGATCCTCCTATTCAAATGCTAATCACAATAAGGGCTTTTCTACGTGTTATCAAGCAAAATAAAACATTTTTCAAATATAAAGATTCTGCAAACTTCATAATACCTCCAGAGCCTTATTAAAAGTGTTCACACATATAAGTAAAATTAAATTCCAGCCTAATCACCTCAGGCAGATATCTTTCCATGTGAGGTGTCTTGCCCCCAGAGTCGCATCTGAACAACCATACGCAGGGGATTTCACAGTGATTTATCTCTTATGGTATTACATATATTGAATTCAGATTATTTATGTTGCAAAACTAGTAGTTTAATGATCTGGAGGCCATGTCCACAATCTCAGCGCCTAATCACTTTGGCCAGGGTGGAAGAGTACTGATATTTAAAAACAAAAAACAAAAACACAAAAACCCAGAAAACCTCCTAGAATGAGACTTATTTCTAGAAGGTAAGGCTGCCAAGGCCTTATACCTAAGAAGGAATTACAGCTTATATTCAGAGCACCATAGCCCTGATTCTTCAGGTAGTTTGGAAATAAATGACAACCTCATTAGGCTCAGAAGCTTACAATCCTATGCCCTCTGCACTCAAGTAACAAAGTTAAAGCCTCAATCGCAGAAAGTTCTTTACAGAGTTCATTCAACTATCTAGTATAGTGATGAGCATCACATGGCATTTAGCAAAGACCTACGGATTTATTCTCATTGTATAAAGTGTATTAGGAGAGTGAACACTCAGCTGCAGAAACTCTGCAATTTAACACAATAGAAGCATATCCCCACTCATCTCAGTCCCTTTGCTTTTGCCAGGCAAGATGTGGTTCTTTTCAACTTGTGTCACCATCATATTTGAGGACCTTTTCTCACTCCTTCACTGGATTATTTACATTCACTCAGCCAACTAGTAAAGAGACTAAGTACGGAAAATAAGGGACAAGAGAAAACAGATTGATAATACAGTCCCTACTGCATAAACTGCCTAATTTGTGTTTAAATTCAAAAGGAAGAATTTCAAAGGAGAACATGAGAATGATAGAATAAGTGACAAAATCCTGTAGGTAGGGGTGCCTAGATGGCTCAGTTAGTTAAGCACCTACTTTCAGCTCAGGTCATGATCCTGGGGTGCTGGGATCCCTGTTGGGCTCCCTTCTCCGCGGGAAGCCTGTTTCTCCCTCTCACTCTTCCTCTTCCCTCTTTCTCTTTCTGTCTCTCAAATAAAATAAAGTTAAAAAATAAAATAAAATAAAATAAAATAAAATAAAATAAAATAAAATAAAATACAAATAAAAATAAAAAATCCCCTAGGTAAATTATAGCTTCAACAAAGAAAATTCAAAGAACAAAAGGTTACGCCCCATGCATCCATTCCTTCAGTCAGCCAGTGACATACTTTGTCCAGTTGGTCTTTTTCACATCCTCAGAGCTGACTTTGAGTCTCTGCAATCACCCTCACACGAAGAGCATGCAGGATACTGGAACAGTGTGTTGGGAAGGGGAGACGATAAGTAGAGGAACACAATGTGGTGAGAGCAAGAATAGAGACATATTAAAAGGTGTTACCTTCTCTGGATTCTTCTTTGTATCTGCTCAGTCTCAAGTTCTTTGTGACAACAACACATTTGCCTTTGAAATGCCATTTCTTGGAAATGGTGTGAGGAACATGTAGTATCTGTGTTAGAGAAAATAAAATAGGAAAAATACTTAAAATATACTGAATAAAAATTAAACATTAATGCCTAGTCTATAACAAAACCATAAAGGTATTTATTCCCTCTAACCTAATCACTGTTTTAATGAGAATTTATCTTAAAGAAATCATTAAACAGAAGCAAATTGTTTTATAAATCAACAAGTCTGTTGAAGAGTAAGTTATAATAGTTTAAAAATAGAAGAAGGAATAGCCAAAACACCTAATATTTAACTTACATTTACTTGATGGGATATGATAGACTCATTAAAATCATACTATTTTGCCACATCAAAATGCTTATGTCCCTGTTTTAATAGAAGCAGACAATGAAATGTTTCTTTAATATAGACTATAATACACATAAAAAATGAAAGTAATTGCTTTACTGGGATGATGAAATGACAGGTAATTTATTAATTCAAACATTATCTTTAATATTGCTACATCACCTTCTCAGTAATTAAAACATTTATACCATCTGCATGTGGGAGGAGAAACATACAATTTATTATTCATTCTGGAAAAATTGTGTTTTCATAAATTACTAGGATTTGTCATCTAGTACTTTTTATTTGGGTTGCACGTCCCCGTCTTCCCCAACTATATTGCTTTCTTCTTCGCAGTATCCTCTTCCAAATCCTTTCTCCTACTCTCTTCAAGCACATTTTCTCCAGAATTATAACATTCCTTTTGGCCCCCAGAGGGCTGAATTCTTAAGTAATGGGGAAAGCCTGCAGCCACGTCCATTTCCAGCAGTAATGATTTGCCATATCTTTCCTAAAATCCAGAAAATCCCTAAACTCTGGGGTACACAAAATTGTATTTTCTCTGAGTCATACTTGAGGCAGGAGGTAAACAATAGTTTGAAGACACAATAAATGCCCTCTAGGGTTGTAGGGTTGAGATTTAAATAAGATAATATATGTAAATTCTCAGATTAGGAAAGATTGGCTCTGTAGTAAATTGTTTCGAGGAAGACATAGACATGGCCAACATGCACATGAGAAAATGCTCTGCATCACTTGCCATCAGGGAAATACAAATCAAAGCCACAATGAGATACCACCTCACACCAGTGAGAATGGGAAAAATTAACAAGGCAGGAAACCACAAATGTTGGAGAGGATGTGGAGAAAAGGGAACCCTC
The DNA here is from genome assembly GCF_018345385.1 of Vulpes lagopus. NCBI lineage: Eukaryota > Metazoa > Chordata > Mammalia > Carnivora > Canidae > Vulpes > Vulpes lagopus. Next base: position 117,072,682 of record NC_054828.1, read on the forward strand.
TTACACTGTTGGTGGGAATGTGAAATGGTGCAGCCACCCTGGAAAACTGTGTGGAGATTCCTCAAAGAGTTAAATATAGACCTTCCCTGCGACCCAGCAATTGCACTGCTGGGGATTTACCCCAAAGATACAGATGCAATAAAATGCCGGGACACCTGCACCCCGATGTTTCTAGCAGCAATGGCCACAATAGCCAAACTGTGGAAGGAGCCTCAGTGTCCATCGAAAGATGAATGGATAAAGAAGATGTGGTCTATGTATACACTGGAATATTACTCAGCCATTAGAAATGACAAATACCCACCATTTGCTTCAACGTGGATGGAACTGGAGGGTATTATGCTGAGTGAAATAAGTCAATCGGAGAAGGACAAACATTATATGGTCTCATTCATTTGGGGAATATAAATAATAGTGAAAGGGAATATAAGGGAAGGGAGAAGAAGTGTGTGGGAAATATCAGAAAGGGAGACAGAACATAAAGACTCCTAACTCTGGGAAACGAACTAGGGGTGGTGAAAGGGGAGGAGGGCGGGGGGTGGGGGTGAATGGGTGACGGGCACTGAGGGGGGCACTTGACGGGATGAGCACTGGGTGTTATTCTGTATGTTGGCAAATTGAACACCAATAAAAATAAATTTATTATAAAAAAATTGTTTCAGGTTAAATTCTGATGGTTCATCTTATTTTGATACTGGGCAATTTATTTAAAATTTCTATGCCTCAGTTATTCCATCATGTGAAGGAGGAGAAAAGGAGGAGGAGGAGAGCTGCTATCACAAAGAGGCAGTGTAAGGATTAAATGAGATAATGAATGCACTTGCTTAGAACTGTCTTGGCATATTGTGTATACTCAGATGGGTTAGCTATTTTCTCAGTAGTAGTTAGGAAGGTGGAAAGAGATTGGGTTTTCATTTAAATATAGGTGAATTATGTAGATCTGACCAGGTGTAAAATTCCCCAACTTTCTACCCTTCTTTTTATAAGTGTCATCTGCTTCTCAGATGACAGGTATTCTTTTTCTTACTTCACCTGTGTTCTTGTCCCCATCTCTTCAGATCTTGAATATTACCCATAATTTTTATTTTATCTTTCCTTTATCTTCAACCAGTCCAATTTTGATTATCTTTCTACCTAAGTTTGGAAATATATTCAAAACTTTTACATTCTCTGAAAAAAAAATCTTTCCCAGATCATTTTTAAACCGACTTTTTCTTTCTCCTTTGAATTTTAATCTAAATTTCCAGTTAAAGCCATCTCTTCTGTTATACCTACTTTTAAATCTACCCTAAATGTTTCTGGCCAGACCATTCCATTGAAATTGCTCTAACTAAAGTCTTCAGTGAACTTCCTCTCAGCGAAGAATGTATTTCATTACTTATTAGATTTCTCTGATAAATCTAATATAATTTTATGATTTATATATGTTGTTTATTTTTTTAGTCTTTTGTTATTATCTGTACCTCCTTGGCTTCTATAGTTTTATTCATATCTTTCTATCTGCATTCACTACTCTACTACCTTTTCTTTTCTAGATTCCTGCTCCATCAACCATCAAGACCTCTGCATCCCCCAAATTCTGCCATATGAGTACTGCTCATCTCTCTCACAAGAAATGTTCAGTAGTCAACCTCAAGTGATCCTTGGTTTTACCTATGATGTTGAAATTAATAACTTCCAAATCTGTACTTCTATCTGTGACCAGTATCTTGAGCATATCAGACTTAGAGTAAAATAACACCCAGGCTGATATTGATGCTTAATAAGTACTTGTGAAAAAACAGATCAACAATGCCTATAGGTCACAGAATTTCAATGTCCCAGACCTGCTTCAAAAGCTAAAACGAACCTATGTAGAAATTCCACCTATGGAGCAAAACCTTCTCTGTATTACTAATTTCTGTGAATGGCTACAACATATAGCCATTTACTCAAATCAGGGATGTGAAAGTCATCAAAACTTCAATCTATCCTCTTCCCATATCATTATCCTTCAATCTATTACCAAATATTGTTGATTTAACATCCTGGTATTTCCCAAATCTATTCTCTCCCTTCTGTTTTACTCTGCTGCTCTAGTTGATTTCATCAATTCCTGCCTAAAATACTGCAGTAAGGAGGCAACTAATCAGTCTTGCCTGAAACTTTGGACTATCTTAAATCCACTCCAACACCCAAAAAATTTACCTAAAATATAGCAAATAACTGTACCACTCATTTATTTCTTTGCAGACCTTCACTGGCTTTTGATTGCTTACAGGATTATATACCAAATTTTCAGCATACCATGACCCTTCTATCATGTTTGCTCTTGCACTCATCTTGCTATGAACTTTGTCATTTTCAATACTTATTTTCATAGTACGACATACTAGAAAATGAAAAATCTCAATATGATAATATTCAGGCACTCACAAAAGCAAACACAAACAAGACTCAGAACTTTCCTTCAACAATAGTCTCAAATAATTAAAAAGATAGTTTTTGGGTTATGACATCATAGGCAAAAGTTACTTAAACACACAAGAAAAGAAGGTTTCTTGAACAAGAGTAGACAGAAACAACAGATCATAGAATAAGATGTCCAAACACTTCAATTGTGGAATTAGGAGACACTGAATATAAAATAACTATGTTAATATATTAAAAGGGAAACTTTAAATGTAAGAAAATATAAAATACCAGACTTATTTGGAAAAAAGCCAAATGGGTCTTGTGGAAATAGAAAGCATAGTGTTAAAAAAAAAGAAAGAAAGAAAGCATAGTGTTATAAGTTTTGAAAATTCTGTAATGGAAGGTTTAAAGGTAAGTAGACATGATTGAAGAAGTAACTGATGAATTAGTCTAGAAGGTAGCTTAGAAAGATGGGAAATGTGAGAAAGAAGTTATGAGACAAAGTGAGAATATCTTTAATAAATACAATCTGATTCTGGACTGAGAATAGATAAGAAATGAATAGGTTTCATATTTTGGGAGATGATTAACAAAATTTTTCTAGAACTATTAACAGCTATAAATCAATAGCTTCAGGAAAACCACACACCTATTTTACATTTTAGCTAACTATTACATATCAGAAACAAGGAGATAACGCTAGAAATAGCCATAGTTAAAAATAAATATTACTTACAGAGGAACAATTACTGGAATGGCAACTGCTTTCTGAGCTGCAACAATGAAAACTGGAATATGGTGTAATAAAATATTCATTGTCTAATAGCAATAACTGTCAATGTAGAGTTGTATTCACTGTGAATGTATCTTTCAAGAATGAGGTGTAATAAATAAATATAGTTTTGGGGGGATCCCTGGGTGGATCAGCGGTTTCGCGCCTGCCTTTGGCCCAGGGTGCAATCCTGGGGTCCTGGGATCCAGTCCCACATCGGGCTCCCAGCGTGGAGCCTGCTTCTCCCTCTGCCTGTGTCTCTGCCTCTGTGTGCGTGTGTGTGTGTGTGTGTGTCTATCATAAATAAATAAAAATAAATCTTTAAAATAAATAAATAAATAAATAAATAAATAAATAAATAAATAAATAAATATAGTTTTTGACAAGCAGAAAGTGTGAATTTGCTACCAGCAGAGATTTTCACATACTACTGGTAGGAATGAAAATTGATATGACCAATTTAGAAAACAGTTTGGGATTACCCAGTTCAGTACACTTGGACATGTACATACCCTCACACCAAAATTCTACTCCTCCACATGCTCCATAGAAAAAACTGTCCTATATGTTCACCAAGAAAAAAAATACTATAATGTTCATAGTGGACATAATGTTAATAAGATATTAAAATGGGTAATTATCATTATGATATATTAATATAATATGACAAATGGATAAATCACAAAGTGAAGAAAGGCAGAGAATATATGTAGCATGATCCATTTATATAAATTTGCAAACACATGGAAAGCTAAACAATAATTATTTAGAGTCAGAAATATACGGTTAAAAGAAGAAAAAGAAAGAAGAATAAAGAAAATAAAGAATCTGGTAAGTGCAAAAAAGGACAGTATTACCTGAGTAGGATAGAAAGCAGTGAAATGGGAAGGAGTATACCATGGGCTTCAAGAGTCACAATCATTTTTAAATGGAGCAGAGGATGCAAAAGTACTCATTGTATTGTTATGCTTTATACCTTACCTATATTTTTAATAAATATGAATATATTCATATATATGTATATATTATTTATATTTATAAGCTACATATTTATATTTATATATTATACTTACATATATTTATATTTATATATAAATACCCAACATTTAATTTGAAAAGTTAAGGTGAAGGAAAGGCATCCACTTCACACTCTGAGTTTTCTTTGATTGCCTATACACAAGCTTACCCTGCTTGGAATACCGCTCTTTCCTGTTTTTGCCTGGCTAATACTTGTACTAATCTTTACACTCAAAACCTTTTTACCAAACTCATGGTGGAAAAAAAATTAAAAAAATAAAAATTAAAAAAAAAAACAAACTCATGTTGGATCTAAGGACTGCTTTCCTCTCCCCTCCCCCTAAATACATGTATATACACCTCCCTTTGTTTTCTGAGTGTAAAGCAATCTTTTTCATGCTTTACATAATATGCTGAAGACACTTTACTTCCCTTCCCCTAACACATTGCAAATTCCTTTAATTGGGCATTTTCTCTTATTTTGCATGCCCAATGTCTAGCTCATAGTAGCTGGTCAATGAAAATTACATGGATTGTCACTTGGAAGCAGATTTATGTCCCTATATCCAAAGTCATTCTGGAGAAGGTATAAACTGAAGAAGATCTGAAAGAAAAAGAAGAGGAGAATGAGGAATTTAAAGGCTGAAATGACTGGGAATTCCATCAGGATTATAAATTATTCTGGTGTTGCTTCTATAGTTATGGCCAGAAGTTCTTACTACTCCATTAATATGCATTTACATATCTGCTTCCAAGTCTTGCTTCAATCCTTCTTTCTTTTGGTATGTGGAATTCCTCTCTTTGCTCATCCACTCAGGTATTTAAAAACTTTATCCTAGAAAGACAACTTTTCTCATTCATCTCCAGTGCTTATGAATCATTTAATCAAATTATAAATCATTGATAGAGCTGGTGACTAGCTGGTCATTTTATGTTTTCATGATTCCTGTCCTATAACCTTTGAAAGATAAATAGTCTTATGACATAAGCAAGCCATTTGGCGCCTGGCTTCTGTAAGAATTTATTTTCCAAGGAAAATGTTTGTCACATAAGAAAATACATCAAGAATAACTTTATCTGTGGAAGAGGGACAAACAAAGGTCCAAGATTTCTAGAACCAGTTCTCATGGAAACTAATATCCTTGTTTGTCAGTATTAGCAATAGACATTTCCACAATGATGTTCTCCAATATTCCCTCAGAGCCAAACAGAGAGGTTTTATTGAGCATCTTATATGCATTCAACTAGAAGAAACTAAGGAACTAGTGCTTTGTCTTAAACCTTATGATGTAAAAATTATTTTATGAAAAAACAGTAAAACATTTATATGGCAGTAAGTAATATAAAGAAGCTATTCCATTCAATTACAAATATTACTGATCATCTATGCTGTATATATAACATTCTTCTAGGCATGGGACAGAACTAAGAATGAATTATGTTGTGAAAACTATTCTTCCAGATATTTTGAATAGCTATTAAGGCTTCTCTATTCTCACTGCCTCTAAGAACCTATAATGGTGCTTTAAAGAGGTTCCATGCTCAATCAAGATACATTTTTGAGGATCATGGCAACTATGTATATGAAGGAGAAGCTGGTGGATAGTTTGTGGTATTAGAATACTTCAGTGGTCTTGGAACTGCATAGAGGAAACACATGGCTTCATGTATATTTTATGTGTATTTATTTTAAGTGGATTCTGACTATTTCCTCTATGATGGTACTGTCCACTCTCTATGCAACTCAGACTTCTTCCATTAGCCTGAACTTCAGGGTTGCTGAATATGTTACTGGTCTGGATAAGCATGAAGTTGTCTATTAGTCAAAATGGTCCTATGAACATTCATCCATTGTCCACCACCAACCATGTCTGGGATACTATCTAAAGAATCGCCTGAGAACTTAAGGGACAAATGCAGAAAAAACAGAAGGGTGAAGAGTAGGATGACTTTCCTCTGGCTTTCTCAAAACACCGAAGATTTGGAGGAACATATAAATGGGATCCTTGTCTCCACCATCTTTACTAAGAAAATCCAGGTTCCTATTTCCTTCCTGTCTGAAGACTTATGTAGCTTATGGGTCCCCTTACTGTCAGCCATTTCAGTTTCCCAATACAATGGTCAATTCTCTTTTATAATAACTATTTCCTTTATTATAAAACTGGTTTATTATATCATCAAAGATCTTGCTTCTCAGAAAGTTATTGTCTTCATTTAACGTTTGTATTTTGGCTTCATGCTCTCTTCCATCAGTTATGGAAAAATAAACAAAGGGCCAGGTATCTTTGGATATGTACCACATGGGCCAGGCAAGAGCTAGCAGCTTATAGACATGATCTAATATAATCCTCATAACACTGAATCAGATATTATTATTATTTTTATTTGCAGACAAGGGATCTACATTTCAAAGAGATTAAGTGAATTTTCCAAACAATTCTGAATTAAACCAACCATTCAAACTTTCAAACAAATTGTATTAAATCCAACTCTGTGTTGTTTACACTAAACCTACCCAAACTCCCTGTTTCTCAAGGAAAGAGAAAACAGTACCAGTCTTAAGTAAGGGAGATTCAATGCTCTTAAAGAAAGCTCACAGAATTTTATTGTGAGAATTTTGCTTGCGAATGTTTTATATTCCCTATGAATATATAAATATAAATATTTCATAGAAAAAAAGTGTGTTTGTGCATACATGTGCTATATCCAAGTTCACTACAAATTATTGACAGTTTTATACTATAAAGAATTTGAAAATATTTGTTTGTTTTTTTTTTGCAGATTTTAAGATTTTCATTGTTCTTACATTCTTAGGAATTAAGAAAAAAGAGAACGATGTCTGCAGTGTTCATTTCTTTAGTAATCCTCAAAAGAAACATAAAATGTGACCTATACTTCCTTAGCCAAAACTAAATATAAAATCTGCCACCCTGAGCTGAATAGTCCTTATGCTAACTCTTGGAAAGGAATGGCCTGTTTCTTCTCAATTCCATCTGGATCTTTCTATTCAGCTGAGATTAATGGATTCAGCTAATGAGTCACCCTGTCAGTGTCTAGTTGTTTAGCACTGGAGTTAAAAAAAAATAAAGAAAACTTCCACTTCCCCTGATAGCAATTAAATTTCTTAGCTGAAGAAAACATTTAAGAAAAATATATAAAGTTATGAAAAATAGAAGATTTACCTCTTTCCAAATAACAGTAGGTGTATTCTATGAGGCATAATTCCAAAATGGCCACATTTGGCACATTTGGTTGGGTTCAGATTCAACAGGGTATCTACAAATTGGATTTGGCATTTACTACAGCAGTTGAATGAGATATTATGACCTTTCCTTTATATACTTGGCTGTCCATTGTATTGCATATGATTAATGTGTGTGAGTGTGTATATGCGGATGTTTGAATTTACCAACTCTGCTTATTTCCTTTTGGAACACAATGGATGATGATCACAAAATGATTACTTATAGACTACAAGAAATTAGAACCCCTAAAGTACAGGAATCCCAACTTTATGCCCTTCTTTTTCCTGTAATTAGCTTCTGGAAGAACTAGACTTACAGTGAAAGAAAAGGAGGAACAGAACGTTTCTGAGTGCCTCTGACTCACAGGAATATCTTATTTATGTTGGTTGTAATTATGTTATTACAGGTGATGAACCAGAGAGAAATAAGGAAAACAAACAATATTTCAGGATAGTGTAATGGTGAGGACAGGTGATGATCCAGAAATAGGATATCTTGGGGAAAAAGATCACAATGAAGCACTGAGACAAACTGGAGACAAATGTGGCAGAGATAAAAGAAAGTTGTGTTTTACAAAACTTCAGGTATCTGGAAATAAAATTCCAGTTTACAGCCTTTGAGAATGCATGGTGTAACAAGATGGGAAGCCCAGGACATTAATCTGACGCACTTTCAAGAACATTCAAGACTAAAAGTCTCAGCAGTTTTAATAAATGTCACATGTGTTAGGTTAAGATGTTCAGAGTCAGTTTTTGGAAGTACTGAATGTTTAAAATATAATAGCTTGCATATCCTAAAGTAGAATTACAGATGATGAACCTGGGATACACTCAACAGAAGAATGGGGTTATGTCATTAACAGCACACTCATGCCTTAGAGGTGGCCCTGGAAAGACTATTTCCAACAAAAGAAACATATTTCCTAAGAACCGAATCAGCTCCAGGAAGGCTGAACTAACACTGACATGGAAAGAAAGACACCGTGACAATTGTTTTCCATAGACTTGAAAATGCAGAAAAGCCTTGGATGTTTAATACTTCAAGGCATTCCTCTGGTAGTGGGAATTGCAAAGGATGACTTAAAAAAAATGATGTTTTTTACAAGCCTTATATCAGGAAAAGTATAATCTTATAGACAAAAGATATTAAAAATCGATGTGATATTTACCTATTCAGACAGTTGAATGACCCATTTGATCATAATGTATTATTCACTTTATATATTGTTGAATCCAGTATGCTAAATTCTTGTTTAGGATATCTGCATCTATATCATAAAGAATATTGAAGGTTTCTTATATTTCTTTTTTATTATTTTATTTTTTCATTATGATAATTATGCTCTTTAATCCCCACCACCTATTTTACCCATCTCTCCACCAACCTCCCCTCTGATAGCCATCAATGTGTTCTCTATAGTTAAGTGTCTGTTTCTTGGTTTGTCTCTCTTTATTTTTCCTTTTAGCATTTGTTTTGTTTTTCAGTTCCACATATAAGTTAAATTGTATGGTATTTGTCTTTCTCTGATTTATTTGCTTAACATTATACTCTGTAGCTCTATCCATGTTGTTGCAAATGGGAAGGTTTCATTCTTTTTATGACTGAATAATATATTCCATGTTATATATGTGTGTGTGTATACACTACATCTTCTTTATCCATTTATCTATCGATGGACACTTGGGCTGTTTCAATAACTTGACTATTGTATAAAATGCTAATATAAACATAGAGGTGCATGTATCCCTTTGAGTTACTTTTTTTTTTTTTGTATTACTAGGTAAATACCTAGTAGTGCAATAGTTGGATCTTGGGGTAGTTCTATTTTTAACTTTTTGAGGAACCTCCATACTGTTTTCCAGAGTGGCGGCACCAGTTTACATTCCCACCAACAGTTAAAGAGGGATCCCTATTCTCCATATTCTGGCCAACACCTGTTGTTTCTTGTATTGTTGATGTTAACTATTCTGACAGATGTGAGATGATAACTCATTGTTGTTTTGATTTGCATTTCCCTGATGATAAATTATTGTTGAGCATCTTTTCATGAGTCTGTTGGGCAACTGAATGTCTTCTTTAGAGAAATGTCATGTCTTCTACCTATTTTTAAATTGGATTATTTGTTTTGGTTTTTTTTATGTTTTTTTTTGGGGGGGGGATGTTGAGTTGTATCGGTTCTTTATATATTTTGAATACTGACCATTTATTGGATATGTCATTTGCAAATATCTCCTCTTATTCAGTAGTTTGACTTTTAGTTTTGTTGATTATTTCATTAATCATGTAGAAGCTTTTTATTTTGATGTAGTCCCAATAGTTTGCTTTTGCTTTGATTTCCCTGCCTCAAGAATCATATCTAGAAAAATTTTGCTGCAGCCTGAAGGTTTATTTTATTGTAATATCTTTGTCTAGTTTTTTCATAAGTAGATTTCACCAATGAATCCATCTGGGTGTAGAATTTTTGATGTGGGAAGATTTTTCACTAGAAATCACACTACTGTGGTATAATGCTACTACATTTCTTTTTAAATTAGTTTTTCTAGTTTGAATCTTCAAAGAACTTGTCCATTTCTTCTAAGTTGTAGAGATCAGCATAGAGTTGTTCAAAATATTAACATTTTAATATGTGTAGAATGTATACCAATGTCACCTTTGTCAATTCCAACACTGACAGTTTTGTATCTTTCATTCATTTTTCTGATTAGTCAGGTTAAAGATTTGTCAACTTCTTAAAATCTTTTCAAAAACCAAAAAAGATCATTTGGTTTTAAAGTCTTTTTCTCTATTTTTTCCTGATTTCTACTATACTTATTTCTGCTCTTATAGTTATTGTTTCTTTTCTTTTACTTATTTTGTACTTAATTTGCTCTTCATTTTCTAGTTTTTTAAGGTGACTTGAGGTTATTGGCCTGATATAATTGTTGTTTCCAATACAGGCATTAACGTGACGTTTCCCTCTAGGTATTGTTTTAGCTTTATCCAATGAATTTTGATATATTGTGTTTTCATTTGTATCCAGGACAAAATTTTAATTTCTCTTTTGCTTCTTTTTTTGACATGGGTTATACAGAAGCATGGTATTCAGTTTCCAAATATTTGGAAACTTTCCAGAGATGCCTATTTTTTATTTTTAATTTAGTTCCTTTGCAGTCAAAGATCATATTAAAAAAAAATTAGAGATCTATTTCAAGTCCTAATGTGTTTTCTCCTGGTAAATGTCCCATGTGCACTTGAAAAAAAATGTGTATTTTCCTATTGTCAGGTGGGGTGTTCTACTGATATCAAAATTTCAGGTTGGTTCACTTGTGATAGTTAATTTTATGCATCAACTTGATTGGGCTAAAATGATGCCCAGAAAGCTTATAAAACATTATTTCGGGTGTGTCTGTGAGGATATTTCTAGAAGAGGTTAATATTTAAATCAGTAGACTGAGGAAAGATCACCTTCACCAATATAGGTGAGCATCACCCAATCTGTCAAAGGTTTGAATAAAACAAAAATGTGGAGGAGGGACAAATTTGCTCCCTGTTTGAGCACCTAATTCTACCCTTGGACATCAGCATTTGTAGTTCTTGGACCTTTGGACTCAAACTAGAGCTTATACCATTAGTTCCCTGGTTCTCAGGCCTTTGGGTTGGACTAAAACTGCTCCACCAGCTTTTCTAGGCTTCCATCTTGAAGATGGTAGATCACGGGACTTGTCAGCCTCCAAAATCATGAGCCAACCCCTCATAAGTCTCTTTCTATATATCTCTTCATAGATATTCTACTGGTTCTATTTCTCTAAAGAATCTAAACTAACACAATTGTGTGTAATTTTCTTTTTACTTCCTCTATCTACTATTGAGGTAGGAATATTGAAGTATCTGAATATAATTGTTACTTGTCTATTTCTTTTTCACTTATATCAAGTTTGCATGTGTATTCTGAAATTCTTTTATTTGGTATGTAAATGTTTGGGATTGTAATGACCTCTTGATGAATTAACTTTTTTATTCATTTTTTATGAAGTAAGCTTATTTATTTTTTATGAAGTAAGCTTCTGTTTTCCTAATAATATATTGTTTCTCTGTAACCAACTTCATGGGACCTTAATATAGGCACTATAGCTTTATTTACATTAATGTCAGTATTGCTATACCTTTTTCTTTCCTTTTATTTTCAACTTATTTATGTTATTATATTTAAAGTGCATTTCTTTTAGGTCTTGCTTTCTGGTTCAAACTGATAATGTATGCTTTTTATTGAGATTTTTTTTAAATACTTATTTATTTAGAGAGAGTGAGCATGAGTGGGAGAGACAAAGGGAGAGGAGAAAGAATCTTTAGCAGACTCCACACTGAGCATGGAGCCTGATGTGGGGCTTAATCTCATGACCCTGACATCACAACCTGAGCCCAAGAGTTGGATGCTTAACCAACTGCTCCACCCAGGCACCCCTTATTGGGATTATTTTTAAACCATTTACATTCAATATGAATTTGAAATGGTGAGGTTTATGTCCAGTGCTTTGAAAACCATTGTTTCAACATTTTATCTGTCTTTTGAATATTTGGAGGATAAATTCAGTTACTCTTGTTCCATGTTGACCAGTTGTGGAAATTGTTTTCTTTTGGAATATTGGAATTTAAATCCATGTTTACACTTTTATCTCATACTCTATGTTATTAATGCATTAAGAGCAGAAAATGCTTTATTCATCTTTATTGAACTTTTGAAATTATTGGTATTTTACAGCTAGAATCTAACATGTTTGGCTACCTTTGCATCAAATAATGGAATGAATACATCCATTCATTCTTCACTGAGGAGTATCAGTTGCAAATGGGTTCTTTATCTTAAGGTTAATTTCTCACTACAAGACCATAAACACCATCTTGACCTGTCTAAATTAATCGGAATTTTAAAAACACTAACACTAATTTTAAAATCATTTTCAATGGGACACCTGATGGCTCAGTTGGTTGAGTGTCTGCCTTAGGCTCAGGTCATGATCCTGGGGTCCTGGGATCAAGTCACATATCAGGCCCCCCCTGAGGAGCCTACTTCTCCCTCTGCCTATGTCTCTGCTTCTCTCTGTGTGCCTCTCATGAATAAATAAATAAATAAATAAATAAATAAATAAATAAAGTATTTTTAAAAATCATCTTCAAAGATTTAAAGAGCAATTGGCTCAAATTACTATTTTCTGAATTCAGGTATTAAGATTAGTCAAACTTGATCAATATTAATGCTATAAATGTGCTTATTTCTTTTTTAACTTACTTTTTTGTGCTCATTGTAGTAGGACAAATATATAAGATACTTGGGTTTACTTATTAAGCCACAAAACAAATGTTTCTGTAAATTTGGACTGATACTAACTAGATATTTTAAGTGGAATATAAAAGCAGGCACATCTTATATTTTGAAGAAGTTGAAGAAAATATATCCTTAAAGAATGCTTTTTCCAAAAGAAAAAAAGGAATATGACTTTCGCTCCTTACAAAAGTTTGAGAATTTGAGTGAAAGATGAAAAATGATTCTTTCTCTATATAGTGAAACCACAGGCAAAACAGAATAGTTTTGGGATCTTAGGAGCTGTAGAGTGAAAAATTGGTGCCTGGAAGTAGATAATTCTATTCAGGTTGTACAGCTAAAGAAACTTAGAAGAAACTTTTTATTTTTTGGATATATATATATATATATATATATATATATATATATACACACACACATCTTGACCTGTCTAAATTAATCAGAATTTTAAAAACACTAACACTAATTTTAAAATCATCTTCGAATATATATATGTATATATATATATATATATATTTGAAGTAGTATAAGCTGGCCAACATATAGTTAAGCTGGTCTAATTCAAAGTATGTGAAAAGCAAAATTATAATTGGACATCTTTTATCACAAATGACTTAAAAATAAGATTGGATTCCATAGAATATGAATCATCTGCATACTTATATATTCTGTTACATCAACTTGGTGAGCTATTGCCACTGCTGCTCTAGCATGTAATTTATTAATAGTAATATTAAGCAATATTCCCTTGATTTCCATAACTGTAGTTTCCCAGGACAGTGTGATGCCACAAATAAGCTAGAATAATGGTTGTTGTTATTTGTATTCATCATTTTGGAAGCTGCTCCCAGAATAGAACTACTAGTAATAGTTATCATGTCCGATTTTATGTTCAAAAGATTATGCTTTAAAAAATGTTCACCCTATTATGAACCATAGTTTGTTGTTCTCCTAACAGCAACACTGAAGTTTACCTAAACCAGGTGGGTGTTTAAGGGACTCTTTCCAAAGCCTTAAAATTACCAATGGTACACTTAATAATTTCCCTGGAGTGAAGTTGCACTGCAAGGTACACTGTCCCAACCAGCCATACAGGCAGGTGAGATAGTTTATATGCATAAGAACTCACAGTCCCAGAGTTTCCTCCTCTAAAGGATGTTTTTCAAGTTTTCCTTTAATCACATCATTCTGCTCTCTTCAATTTAAAGGTCTTGGCCTCCTACCACAGGATAATAGCATGTTGAGTAGAGAAATGACATTGGTAGAGCAGCTCTTGTATGAGGAAGACCTGAAGGACTATTGGAAGAAGGGTAGTTTACAAATGTCAAAGATGATTATTCCCCAGGACATAAAATAAAGGTAAATAGAGAGCATAAATCTTGTCTTTCTACACTGAAGGTTTTATTGTGTTTCCCCCTAGTTATTGAAAATCCAATTTTCATTGTAATCCCATTGGGAGTGTGACTCATACTAATTTTTGAGCTTGAAGAATTATCAGGGAACAAAATCATTGTATTGCTTTTGGACTCAAATGCAAATCTAGTATAAATATGAAATAGGCATTTCTGTACATTGAAAAAGTGTGTTTCTTTTCAGCTCAAAATAAAAAAAAAAAAAAAGCTACAAGAGACATATTTCTCTCCAAACATTAAGAAACAACTGAGCTAAGTTGCAAAATACCTTCTCTTCCTGGGTTGCCAGAACATGAAAAATTGCCGAGTTTCTAGGCCTTGAGCCAACCTTATTCAGGACTCAGGAAAGAAAAAGAAAAAAGTCTGGATAAATTCTCAATGTAAACTGCTATGGGATCATGCTACCGCATAAGTCTGAAGAGAGGATATACCTGTACCTCTGTCTCGCCTTTCTGTTATTCCATCCTCAGTAAAAGACAAACCAATTTAAAATACTACCACCAGCCTTTTCACTCAGCTTATTCAAGTCATCTGTATAGACTGCAACCACACATTGTGTCTACACACATTGCCTAAGTATTTCCAAAGAAAGTAATCAGTTTTATCAATTAAAATAAAAAAATAGATATTAGTCACATGGCATGATTGAATTGATAAGGTCTAAAATTGACAAATTATTCCACAACAGCCCTGGTTCCAGATATCTTTCATCAGTTGAAATAATCCCCCAAATTTAAAATATTCAAAAGAATCAACCAGAGGGCTCTAGCTGACATGTTCATGGAGATCTCTGAGCCAATCCTCCCCAGCCCAAGTGGTTCCCCTTTCCTGAACAGTTGCTAAGACCCATCAGAACTTCTATGGCTTCACCTGGCTCAAAGTACAAACCTCTAGCATAAGGTCACTCAACTCCGATGCAGGCAACTTGTACTTCAAACCAATAACCATCACTAAGATAAGCTATGTGTTGAAGTGGAACAAGATTAATGGAAGAGATATTAAGATTTAAGTATGTGTTAAAGAGTCTAAAAGAAGCCAAATGAAGCCAACTCTGATATCTTCTCGATGTCTGTCTAATAATGACTAAATAAAATAGAAAACCCCTCCTTGTAGTCATGATCATCTCACTCTTCATCAGTTCTTGAGGCTACTGTACATGACTCTCCTTCTGAACTTCCAAGGAAATGGAACTTCTCACCTCAATATGCCAGAGACCCCCCAAATCAAAAGGTTACTGTTTCTTCCCAGACTTACACTTTCTACCTTATGCTTGAATCTCTAATGATTCTTGAGCCCATCTGATTCTACAACCATCTTCCTAGGTTCTTATCTCTTATCCAGGGTAAATATGAAGCTCAAGAAGACCCCTGTTAGAATTGAAGCAGACCCTTGTTTGACCCAGGTCATGGGCACATTCTGGTTTGCTCTTCAAGATTAATCTAACTTAGATATTTTAGATAGAAGAGCTCTGATCCATACTGGCCAGCTACTCAACCCAGCTGAAGTCTCTCCATGAATCACAAGGTCTCCTTATAGCAGAAAACTTTCCCCTGTCTTCCACTCTATATTTCCAGAGGCCACGAGAGATGCCATGACCCTAGACAAGTGACAACCTCTTTTATAATGGCAAACTTAGAGTGGCCCTAGAATACATATTAGACTCTAGGAATATTGGTTGCTATGTAACACTCATGCCAGTATTTTACAAAATAATCCATCTAACTTATGTAATAGAATATTCAGAGAACAAAAAGAAAGTAAATCTTTTTCCCAATAGGGTAGATATTTTGCTATAAAAAGATTTAGGTTTTTAGTTTTCAAAGATAAAAAAGAAATGACTAGAGGCTGTGCACGTGTCCGGGTAGGGAGCATATGGGAAATCTCTGTACCTTCTACTCAATACTGCTCTAAGAAATAAAGTCTATTTAAAAAAAAAAAAAAAGGAATTAGTTCTAAAATAAATATAAACATCTGGAATAAAAGAAATTTTAAAAGTAACTCTTAGCCTTTTTTTCCCTTCAACACTATTCTGATTTTACATTTTTTCTATTTTTAAAAATTGTGATAAATATATGTAATGTAAAATTTACCATTTTTACCATTTTAAGTGCACAGTTCTGTGGCATTAAGTCAATTTACATTATTGTGCAATCATTATTGTTATTCACCTCTAGAACCTTTAAATATCCCCCCAATAAAACTCTATCTTTATGGATTTGACTACTTTCTAGGTACTTCATATATGTAGACTCATACAATATTTTTTGTGACTTTTTTCATGTAGCATACATAGAACATAGAGGTTCTATATTGTTATATGTGCCAGAATTTCCTTCCTCTTTAATTAAAGGCTGCATAATATTCTGTTTATGTACATATCACATTTTATTTACCTATTCTTTCATTAATGAATGCTTGGAGTATTTTATTCTGTCTTTTAGCCATATAGAATTTTGAAGTCATAAACAATAAAGATGAGAGCTTTATATCATCACCATTTCCTTTAAAAAAATTTAAGCAAATGACATTTGAGGCATGAAACACATCTTGACAAGAAAAAAATAGAAAGAAAAAAAAGAAAAATTAAGTGGCCATATCTTATCAGCATGAAAAGGCTTAATTATTTGCTCAAAAATCAAAGTAGAGGACATATGAGTTACAGATTCTAGGCAGTTACTATGTGACTATTGTAAATTTAATGGAGCTTTATACAGTGTGTTTATTATAATAATAGGTGATATTATGCCCACATTTTTCACCTTCTCTAACTGCTCTTCTTGTTTTTATTTCTCTGTTTCACTTAGGATGACTGCCCTCTCCTCCATGCATTTTTTTCAAATACTTCAAATCCTATCTCTTGCAGAAAGCGTGACAGCTACAATTATCCACCCACCCTGATCTTGCCTTGATTCTACACACGTATGTTGATTTTTACATGTGACAAATTTTGTCTGGTAATCAGGGCTAAGAGCTGGAATTTATTTGACTTCCTTTTGCATGTCTAAATACATTGAGAAACATCAATTTACCACACACATATTTGTTAATGACCTCATGTGTCCTAGTCCCTTTGGGTCTCTGCTATAATGTCTCACATAGAACTGGCCAAAGAATTGGTGTTCATTCTTAATGATGGTTAATGGCATATTTGTTCAGTGTATGTTCATATACCTCCTCTCCACTAAACAAACAGCACATTCTACTGTCAACTGGGTATAAAATCTAGTACAGGGGGTGCTCCACTCAGTTAAGCATCTGCTTTTGGCTCATGATCCCAGGGTCCTGAGATCAAGCCCCACATCAGGCTCCTTTCTCATCAGAGAGTCTGTTTCTCCCTCTCCCTCTGCCCATATGTCCACTTGTGCTCTCTCTCTCAAATAAATAAATAAAATCTTTAAAAAATAAACAAAAACCTAGTGGGTTATTCATGTTATAACAACAGAATGATTGAGCTGAAGAAACTATGTTCATTACATAAGTAACTCAGCACAAACGTAGGTATCAGAATCTAAAAATTACTACAAACAATTAGAAAGCATATGGTTAGTGACTCACAGCAGTTTGATATTTGGTCAGAGCTTGAACTACAGAAAAGGACTCTCAAATCTGATTCCTTTTGTGATGGCCATCACAATCTTTATCATCCAGCAGTAAATACACCAAGCTAAGGGTAAATAATACTAGTACTCTTCTTTATAGAAAAGGCTGTATACACCTGACCCCAAGGTCTATGTATATGGAATGGGATAAAAACCATAAATATCTAAGTTTCCACTCACATTTGACCATACATATGCCTCTCAGAGAAACTCCAGGTTTCTGGCTATTTCTTCCAGGTCCCTCTGCAGACAGGAGAGCAGGATGTGCTACTAGAAGTCAGAACATCTGGGTTGACTTTACACCTGCCACACTCAAACCATAAGAATGAATTCAGGTCATTTTCTTCTCCAAGAATTTGTTTCCTTTTGAATATAAGTTCAGTAAATCTTTTTTTTTAACTTTTGTGAAGAGTTATGGAATATTAAATGCGATAATACATGTGAATCATTTTTGTAACTGTGAATGGCTATATATACCCAAGCAAAATTGATTTACATATTGTCTATGAGGCAAAAACTTAAAGCATGGAAATAGTGGAGACAATATTACAGATTTTAAATGTTTTTTTCCTTTCTTTTTTTTTCCATTCCACCAAGATTTGATTTCCTATTCTTCCCTAAACAATCCCAAAGAAAAAAATTTCTAGATCACTAGGATGGTTAAAGGCACAAATCATGGCAGGAAGCACACAGAAATCCTGGATATTTGAAGTGCAGGTGCATCTTGATAGTAACTTGTGCAGATTCAGATTTGTCTCTGTGGATAAGTGTAACCAGTATGCAATGACAGATATTTATTGAACATATACAGATGCTAGGCCCCGTAAGTATAATGATAGAAAATATTTAGTAAGCCTTAATTTGTATCAGATACTGCTCTAATAACTTCATGTATACTATCTTATTTAAGAATCGCAGCAATTTTAGTAGTGGCTATTGCTATCCTGTTTTACATACAAGGATACTGAAGCACAGAGAAGTCAAAAAACTTGTCCAAGGTCCCTAAACCAGTATGTAGAAGAGCCCTTGTTAGAAACCATACTAAGCATTTTTCTGTTCCTAAGATAACAACAAGGCAAAGCAAAAGTCTGGCTAAGTGAGGAATGCAAAAAATCTTTATGAAACAGCAGCTGCTGAGTATTTCCATCTTTCTTCTAAACCCTAAATATAGGCAGTTACAATCAGGAGAAAGAAATTCTTAGAAAACTTCTAGAGTTTCCAAGGAGAAGGAAAGACTGGTAGTGACACAGCAAATGGGTATGTCAAGGCTGTTCAACACTAAATTCACTGGAAGGAGCAAAAGCCTTTATCCCTTGGTAAACATGACTAGCTAAGATAAACGAGCTTAAAGAGAAACAAAAGAAGCTATTTGAGTATAGCCTTTATTTTTCTTTTAAAGATTTTATTTATTTATTCACGAGAGACACAGAGAGAGAGAGGTAGAGATAAAGGCAAATGGAGAAGCAGGCTCACTGTAGGGAGCCCAATGCAGGACCCAATCCCAGGATCCCAGGATTAGGACCCTAGCCAAAGGCAGATGCTCAGCCACTGAGCTACCCAGGAGACCCTGAGTACAGCCTTTGAAATAAGATGTCAGCACACAGAATAATGTATATCCTGTGATTCAGAATAAATGGAATATAGAGATCAATGTTTAAAAACAAACATTATAAATATCTTAAAAGAGCTAGGAGAGGATATATTGATGATATTGAGCAGCAATACACAATTATCAAGAAGAAGAAAATAGATTTACTGGATATAAAAATATAAATACATTTTCCAAAATCACAAGCTACAAATTAAATTAGTCAACAGAAAGATCAGATCCAGGGACTTATTTAGAAGGTCCTAGAAAGCCATAAAGTAATGCAAAATATAAAAGAAAAGTTAATAAGCATAGATGATAAAAATACAATGGCCATTTATAGCAGTTTCAAAAAGAAAGAAAACAAAGATGTTAAAATAGATAAAATAATATTCCACCAGGATTTAAAAATGTGAACACTTAAGATAAAGGACCTTGGAATGTACAAAATAGTGCAGATAGAAAACTCCCCATGTATATATGTAATTTAAGAAAATTTAACAAAATATTCAAAGAATATTCAAAGAATGAAGTTATTTTAAAGGGAAAAGTTTCAGATTGATACCAATTTTTTCACTGTCAAAACTGGGAGCAAGTGCCAGTAGGCTACCATTTTCAAAGTGTTGAAGACCTTTAAAACTATCTATCAATTGTTTTATTTATTTATTTATTTATTTATTTATTTATTTATTTATTTATTTTATTTTAGAGTATATATGATTCCTTAAATAATAAAACTCCTATTTGAAAGAAAGAAAATGAACTCTAGACAATGATTTGTGAAATTTGGGAAATAAGTGTACTCAAATAACTTAGTAAAGTTTAAGTTTGTCTGAAAGTAAAGAGAATAATGAAAACTTAGGAGAGGTGGTGACTAAACCAGAAGGGAGTTTACAAACACCATGTGGAGAGATATCCACTGGGTCTCCATTTTTCTTGAACATTTCTGGGTAGTGATTTACAATCTAAAGCAAAAGACTCCTCTCTGTACTTCTTTCCTCCAACTATTTAAAGACAAAAATCTGTCCAGAAGTGTGGCCTGGAGCTGGGAGCCAAAAGGAATACTCAAAAGAAGACCAAGGATATATTGCCTTTCTATTGCTCCACAAACAACTACTACAAATTTAGAGGTTTAAAACAGCACACATTAATTATTTCCCAGTTTCTGTACAAGTGTAGACACAGCTTAATCGGATCCTCTGCTTTCAAGTCTCATCAGGCAGTAAAACAAAGTTAAGTGAGGTTGTAGTCTCATCGATTGCTTGATGGGAAGAGATGCACTCCCAAGTTCTCTCAGGTTGTTAGCACAATTCATCTTCTGAAGTTGTGGAACTCAGGTTCCTATTTTCTTTTTTTTTCTTTGTATTTTTTTTTTGTATTTTTTTTTATTGGAGGTCAATTTGCCAACATATAGTATAACACCCAGTGCTCATCCGTCAAGTACTTCCCTCAGTGCCCATCACCCAGTCACTCCATCCCCCATCCACTTTCTCTTCCACTACCCCTTGTTTGTTTCCCAGAGTTAGGAGTCTCTCATGTTTTGTCACCCTCTCTGATTTATCCCACTTATTTTCTCTCCTTTCCCCTATAATCCCATTCATTCTTTTTTATATTCCCCATATGAGTGAAACCATATAATGTTTGTCCTTCTCTGATTGACCTACTTCACTCAGCATGATACCCTCCAGTTCCATCCATGTCAAAGCAAATGGTGGGTACTTGTTGTTTCTAGTGGCTAAGTAATATTCCATTGTATATATATATGCCACATCTTCTTTACCCATTCATCTTTCGATGGACACTGAGGCTCCCACCAAAAAAAAAGACATATACATGGCCAACAAGCACATGAGAAAATGCTTCAAATCACTTGCCAACAGGGAAATACACATCAAAACCACAATGAGATACCACCTCACACCAGTGAGAATGGGGAAAATCAACAAGACAGGAGACAACAAATGTTGGAGAGGATGTGGAGAAAGGGGAACCCTCTTGCACTGTCGGTAGGAATGTGAACTGGTACAACCACTCTGGAAAACTGTGTGGAGTTTCCTCAAAGAGTTAAAAATGGAGCTACCCTATGACCCAGAAATTGCACCTCTGGGTATTTACTTCAAAGATACAGATGCAGTGAAAAGCCGAGACACCTGCACCCCAATGTTTATAGCAGCAATGACCACAATAGCCAAACTGAGTTTCCCATTTTCTTGCTGGTTGTCAACAAGTACTAACTTCCATTACTAGAGACACCTGTGATTCCCTGTCATGTGACTTTTTCCACAGGCAAGTCACAACATATCCACTTTCTTCTTCAAGGCCAGCAAGAATATGTCTCCCTCCCATCTACAAAGGTGAAGTCACATATAACAAAACAATCATGAGAAAACATTACATCATGTTTACCAAGATCTGTTGCTTAGAAGCAAGTCACAGGCACTGCTGGCACTGAAGAGGAGGGGATTATACAAGGACATGATCTATAGTAGGTAACTTAAAGGTGTGTCTACCACAGGTGCCTAGGGTTTCCCACCTTGTATGTCTTCCTCCTCTTAGACTGCCAAGGTAGGCTCAACTTTGAGCCTGTCCATTACCATAAAAGATAAAATTCAGGAAAACATGAACTGGCATGCCAAAATTTCAATTTCTGTACCTACAGAGTACAATACTGTATAAGAAAGACTACAAACCAAACAGCATACACTACATAAAACAGAATTATTGAAATAGATGGCCTACAAATACAAAATAAGCACACTAAATATTCTCTAAGATAAGAGGGAGTATACTGATAATATAGAGCAGAGGCAAGAAGTCATAAAAAATTGGAACTATTAAGTTGGCAGGATATAGAAGCTAAAAGTTTTTAAATGGTCTAATTAGTATGAGTACAACTGAAGAGTGAACGAGCAAGCTGAAAGATCAAACTGAGGAACCCTCCCAGATGACACCAAAAGAGGAAAAAAAGAAATAGAAAATGTAAGGGAAAAGATAGGGAATACAGAGGTTAGAAGCAGGAGTGCCAATAGCTATAATTGTTTTGGAAGAACAAAAAATAAGAAAGAGGACGAAGAAGATATTTGCAAAAAGTATGAAAATAAATCTCCTAGAATTAAAACCTTAATAAGAAACCTCAGGATGGAAGGGTCCATATTGTGCCAAATGGGATAGGTAAGGAGATATCCATACCTGTACATATTAAAAGCACCCAACAAACATGGACACTATCCAGAAAAAATGTAGGTTCCCTATAATGAAACTGAATGAGACTGACATCAGGGCTTAGAATTCTTTGTTTAGCAAAATTACCATTAAAGTATGAGGGTGAAAAAAATATCTTCAGGCACATGGGTCTCAGAAGATTCAACATACAAAAAATTTCTTTGGAAAACACTCTTGGAAGAAGCATTCAAATAAGAAAAAAATATATACCCAGGGAATTCTGCAACCCATATGAGAAGTAAGGATGATTAACTATTTTAGCACAGATTATAGTTTATCTCTTATAGATAAAAAAGGAAAGCAGTACTCTGTATTGTTCAGTAAACTTAGAACGAAATGAAGAGGGAGATAAAGCGGGAGAAAAGACCAAAACATACTAAGAATGCCATAATTTCATTTGTTTGGGGGAAACATGCAGAAAATAATTAATTTTACAAATAAATATGGATACAAACATAAGGATTCTTTATTGAAAGATAAGGAATATAAAAACAAAGAAGCACCTTCAATTTCAAAACCAGCAGAAGAAAATCTAACATGACAAATGTTGACCAAAGTAAACAAAAAGAAAGGACATTAAAGGGAAAATATTAAATAAGATCACAGAAACAATTCCCCATATAATTATGAAATAAGACTAAACTCACCAATAAAAGAGAATAATTCAGACTGAAAACAGAAAAAGTTCCAACAATATATCACCTATAATATTTGGAAATAAATAAGAGTTGAAAGTAAAAAATAGGTGAGAGATATGTCATACAAATATTAACCAAAAGAAATCGGGGGAAGTATTTTCAATATCTAGCAAAATATAGTTGCAAACAAAGAAAATCACAAGAGATGAAAGGGGATCATTATATTAGCAAAAAGTGCAATTGAACAAGATCATAAAACCATCATAAGGAGCTATCACTACAACAATAAAATCACAAAATATATAAAGCCAAAATGGGAAAAACTACAGAGAAATAAATAAATTATCAATTGTTGCTAGAGATTTTATTACACTTCTCTCAGAAATGGATACATAAGGCAAAATAAATAGAAACATGGAAAGTAGGGATAAATGAACTTCTGTTCATTGAAGGACACCCTTAATACAAATAACACAGAAATATAATAGTAGGGACAAGGCATAAAACAGTACCTATAAAGTCAGGACATCAAAATAAATGTGAGCAAAAATATTAATAGGTAATAGAAGAAAACAAAATTTACTAATAAGTGCAAGAAGAAACTGTCAGACTCACTAGAAAGTAGAGACATGCAAATGAAATTATGATATACTATTATACATCACAAATAAGGGATAAACAATTTTTTTTTTAATGACTAGCACCTATTAGGAAAGATGTGTACACTTGTGTACCAGAGATGGCAATGCAACGTCCAAAAGAAACACAGGCTCCTTTAGTGCTAACACTAGTATCCAATGAGGGTGCAATCTCAGATGGGAGACATGCTAGCAGAAACACAATAATTGCATAATTCTCAATATCTGTCCATCGTAGGTGATCTCAGCTGGCATTCAGAGTGTGCTTTAATTTAAATCTAGAAATAACAAGAGAAAAGACAAAAATCCCACTCCCTACAGGAGGAAGGTAGAGATAGGCCTTACCTAATTCATTCCATGGCTATCCCAGATGCCCAGAATATCTTGAGGACCTCAGAACCCTTCTTCCTGGGACACTTTACTCTCCAGTGCTGCCCAGTAATGTCCTAGATATGAGTGGCTTAACCTCATGCTTTATTTCCTGAGAGTAAACCCTGAATATGGTGGGTTCTCCCTTCCTAAGCCACAAACAATGGACTCCAGATAAACCAACATACGTCATCTAACTGGATATAACAAATTAACAATAATCTCTTATTGCAAATTAGTTTCCAATTAAACATAATATGATAATTCTGATCCGTTAGCAATTATCAATTTTCGATTACTAAATGCTAATATATCATAATGATCAGTTAAACTTGATTCTTAAAAGAAGTTCAGGAAGTATCTCCTCATCGAATGCCTTGCCAACTCAGTAATAACCACCCAGCAATTTCTGTGGATTAGCACTGCACGGTGATCTTCACCCAGGCATAAATTCTTTTTTGGCATATCCATGATACTTTGTGATCAGTTTTGTCAGATAAAATATAAGACATCTAGTTAAATTTGAATTTGAGATAAAAAAACTTCTTTTTTTACTATAAGTATGTCCCAAATATTACATATACTAAATCTGGCAACTGCTTCTGATTTCACATTTGCCTGACCTCTAAATGGCAGGGCTGCTAATATTTAGTATCCTCTTGTTTTTATTCACTTTTGTCAGAACGGAGTCTCATTCTTCTGGTAATTTCTCACTGCCAATAAAGCAAAATCTGCTGCCTAAAGAAAAGGGGAAAAAAACATGAATTTTCCATTTAATAATAATAAAATATGACATAGGTATTATTATCTCCAATGTACGAAGAGGACAACTGAGGTTCATATGTTCAAAACTGCTCTTGGGATCACATAGATATCCAGTTGAGTCAATCCCAGGATGTGGAGTAGTCTGAGTCCAGTCATTTCCTTTTCCACTTAACCATATTATTAAGAAAAATAAAGGAAAAATTCAAAGACTTGGCAGTGCATTGGGGTGGGTGAGTGGAGCAATACTTTTTCACTGATTGAGGAGTTTTGACCAAAGTGGGATAGTATCCAAAATATGTAAAGCACTTATAAAACTCAACATCCAAAAAACACAAATAATCCACTTTCAAAATGGGCAGAAGACTTGAACAGACATTTCTCCAAAGGAGTTACAGATGGCTAACAGACACATGAAAAGATGCTCAACATCAGTGATCATCAGGGAAATGCAAATCAAAACTACAATGAGATATCACCTCATATCTGTCAGAATGGCTAAAATTAACAACATAAAAAACAACAAGTGTTGGCAAGGTTGTGGAGAAAGGGGATTCCTCTTCTGCTGTTGGTGGGAATGCAAACTGGTGTAGCCATTCTGGAGAACCCTGTGGAGGTTCCTCAAAATGTTAAAAATAGAACTACCCTGAGATCCAGCAGTTGCATTACTAGGAATTTACCTAAAGAATACAAAAATACTAATTTGGAGGGATATATGCATCCTGGTTTTTATAGCATTATCTACAATAGCCAAATCATGGAAAGAGCCCAAATGTCTATCAACTGATGAATGGGTTAAGGAGATGCAGTGTAGGGCAGCCTGGGTGGCTCAGCGGTTTAGCGCCACCTTCAGCCCAGGGCATGATCCTGGAGACCCCAGGATCGAGTCCCATGTCGGGCTCCCTGCGTGGAGCCTGCTTCTCCCTCTGCCTGTGTGTCTGCTTCTCTCTCTCTCTCTCTCTCTCTCTCTCTCTGTATCTCTCACGAATAAATAAATAAAATCTTATAAAAAAAGAAGATGTGGTGTATATATGCAATGGAATATTCCTCAGCCATAAAAAAATAATGGAATCTTGCCATTTGCAATGATGTGGATGGAGCTACAAAGTAATAGGTTAAGCAAAATGTCAGAGAAAGATAAATGCCATATGATTTCACTCACAGGTGGAATTTAAGAAAGAAAATAAACGAGGATAGGGAAAAGAAGAGAGAGAGGCAGATCAAGAAACATACTCTTAACTATGGATAACTGATGGTTACCAGAGGGGAGGAGGGTGGTGGATGGGTTAAATAGATAATGGGGTTAAGTAGTGCACTTATTGTGATGTCACGTGTGTTGTATTTAATATTGAATCACTCTGTTGTATACCTGAAACTAATATTACACTGTATGTTAACTAACTGGAATTTATTTATTTATTTATTTATTTATTTATTTATTTATTTATTTTTAAAGATTTTATTTATTCATTTGACAGAGAGAGATAACACAAGCAGAGTGGCAGGCAGAGGGAGAGGAAGAAGCAGATGTGAGGCTCTATCTCACTGAGATCTTCCCTGAGATCATGACTTGAGCTGAATGAAGGCAGTTGCTTAACCAACTGAGCCACTCATGTGCCCCAACTAACTGGAATTTAAGTAAAAACTTAAAAAATGAGTGGGAAAAATCAGTGAAGGTGACAGAACATGAGAGACTCCTAACTCTGGGAAGTGAACAAGGGGTAGTGGAAGGGGAGGTGGGTGGGGGGTATGGGGTGACAGGGTGATGGGCACTGAGAGGGGCACTTGATGGGATGAGCACTGGGTATTATGGTATATGTTGGCAAATCGAACTCCAATTAAAAAAATATACAAAAAAAAAAAAAAAGCCTTAAACAAAGGGGCAGCCCAGGTGGCTCAGTGGTTTAGCGCTGCCTTCAGTCTAGGGCCTGATCCTGGGGCTCCAGGATCGAGTCCCACATCAGGCTTCCTGCATGGAACCTGCTTCTCCCTTTGCCTATGTCTCTGCCTCTCTCTAAATAAATAAATAAATAAACAAACAAACAAACAAATAAATAAAATCTTAAAAAAAAAAACTTAAAAAAACAAAATCAAAAAAGAACTCCAGTTATTGATGTTGGGATCTCAGGCTGCCTTAGAGCAATAGTGCCTGGACCTCTGTAAATCTCAGAGCTCAGCTCACTGTGCTGTTTCTTCTAAGTCATCCACCGGAAACCCAACAGTGAAGAACCATCTTGGACATGCAGGGAGAAGATAAACCTAAAGCAGTGACTTGAAATCACATTTACTTGTCCCTATCCCAGAGCCCCCACATAAGTCATCTTACATCTTCCTGCTTTAGTCACCATATATGGAACAAAACAAAGCTCAAATTATAAATCCTAATTCCAGGAACCATTTACAAAATCCAGTGCCCTTTCCTTCACCTGTCTTCCTTCACTGAGAAGATACACTCTCCTACATTTAGGAAAATCATCCAAATTATATGAGCTAATTATCCATGTCGTTTCTCTCTCTGTCTCTCTCTTTTTTCTTTTTTCTAAATTATGGTCATGTTTAAGAGACTCCAATTGCCTTTTTTAAACAGAAGATTGAACCACCTATTGGAATAAAAGAGAATGTGCTAATTAGAGTTCAAATCAAACAATAGGACATGGTTTAAATTTATACTTATAAAACAATTTATCCTCACCTTTGCACCCCTAACTCTATGGACTCAAAACAGAAGAATGACCCAAAGTCACCCTGAATCTGTCCATCCTTACAACCTGACAATGATTGCTTTTTTTTGGTTTGTTTTGTTTGTCTCTTTCAACCAGAAGTAACTTCTCCTAACTGTGAGATTATGCAGCTCTGTTTGGAAAGCTTTTGTGAGTCCCTGTAGTATAATGACTTTCCTTTAGAGAGCATGTAATTTTAGGTTCTTGCATAACAGCACAGATTTTTATGGTATTACTAAACTTTGTAATTTTATTTCCCTCTGACAATTAAGTGCACATTGATGTTATGGAATTTTTTCCTCCTTCCATCACAGTTGGATGAAATTGGAAAGGCAGGCTGTGCTGTGTTGGGAGTGCTCATGTCTAGAAGTGTAAACGTTTTGTGATTCCCTTGTTGAAGATCCATTTCACACATAGGCAAATCCATCACATCGCTACTGTTTGCTTTCAGTTACAAACAAGCTGTAACCCAAAATACACAATGCACCAACCAAAAACAATCAATGTGCCATTTATGCACTCCCTTTGTTTAGGAAATAGTTTAACAGTTTACAGTACATTAACTCAGATGTTTAAACTAACCTTTCTGCAGAAAGTGAGCATCTTCCAAATAAATGCATTTTTTCCCCTCTGGAATTCATCATTTCTCATCACTAGCCATACCACTTTCTTGTCTGTTGCACTCAGACCTGGGCAACAACACCTGTCTTCTATAGAGACCCTCACGGCTTCCCTTTGCTATGTAAATGAGGCACATCACCTGTGCAGATCCAGGCAGCTGAATGCAGATGACTGTGAACTGAGAAACCCCATTTGGACATGTGTGAGTCACTCTGTCCCTTGGAGGCCAGGTGAAGGTTTCTCTACCACAAAAATGAGTATTCAATATCCATTAGGCATATGACAATTGGGACCTGGGTCCCTCTAAATTGAATTTTGTAATTTATCCAAGAATCTCTAAGAATGATAATGCTGTCTCTTAATTTTCATCTGTTGGCTTTAGTCCATTCCCTGATGATTAGAGTTTTGCAAGCTTGCTTGGACTTAATGATGCTTCTCCTAGAAAGGTTTATATGATCAATAATAGTATGATCCCAAGACAAGGTGGATAGAAACTCTGAATTCAGTCTGTCTCAGCCTCTACTCTATGGTCAGGTGCAAGCATTTCCTACCAGAAATCACTTCCTGTAGTTGGCCGATCTCACCTACTTCTACTCTGTCCTCAGATATGTGAAAGGAAGGCACTAGACAAATGTTTATGATCTTCACTTCAAGTAATAGCTTAACCTTAAAATCTGCCAGTGGTGCTTGCTCCTTCCTAACACTTAGATAAACTCTTATGGACTACGTGTTTGCACCTCCCCTGCCCCCAATTCATATGTTGAAACCCTAACCCCTAATTTGTCTGTATTTGGTGATGGAATCTCTAAGGAAGTAGTTATCATTGTGTGTGTGTGTGTATGTGGTGAGAGCACCTGAAATCTACTCTCTTAGCAAGTTTACAATATACAATATGGTATTAAATATAGTCATCATGCTGTATGTCAAAACATCATATTGTACTCCTTAAATATATATAAATGTTATTTAAATTTTCTTAAGAAAATCTCTGAAATTGTTTTTGATTGAAAAAAAAAGAATTAAGGTTAAAAGAGGTCACAAGAGTGGCTTGATCCTGTAGGGTTGGCATCCTTATAGGTAAATACCCCCAGCACACATGCACAAAGGGAAGGCCATCTGAGGACACAGTGAGAAGGCAGCCATATACAAACCAAGAAGAGAGCTCTCACCAGAAACCAACAGGCTGGCACTCTGATCTTTGAATCTGCCTCCAGAACTGTGAGGAAATAAATTTCTGTTGTTTAAGCCCTCTAGTCTATGATATTTGTTATGGCAGCCTGACAGTGTGTGTATAAGTTATCTTAGAAGCTCTGTTAATATTTTTGGAGTTTTCACCAAAGAAGTTGTAGGTGAACTCGGACTCATTTTCCATACACAAAACACCATCTCCAAAATTATACAATTGAGAAATTAGTACATGTAGTTGTATGGTCCTGGATTTAGTAGCCTGGACAAATAACTATGGATTTATTCACTCTAAACTTTGAAGCTTGTTTCTATGAGCTATCCTGAATAAGCCTAAAATAGTCAAAAAAGGAAAAAAAAAGAATTATTTCCCCATTAGTGGTCTCTCTACTATGTCCAGAACCAGTATCTCAGAGCTCATAGATTATGCTAAGGTAAGATTATGATGGCAGTCTGTTCATCCTTAACTCACTTTAATACTTATTTTTCTCATTAGTCAAACCCACCAATCACCCATTACTTTTTCTAATAGAAGTTTTTTCCAGATTCGGGAACCTCACCTGTTAGGCTTATTAAACTGCAAAGTTTAGTGGCTGTGCTTGCCTAAGTATGAACACACAGAATAGTGCAGGCCCCACACATTGCCATATGAAGATGACCCTTCTGTGACCACTCTGTCCAGTCATTCAAGATATTCTGCAGCAACACTGACTCACATAGGTTTAATAAACCATTAGGTCCAAGAAAATAACCAGGAAACTGTGCCTGGTGTATCAATGTAGATGGCAAACCTACAACTTTCTGTGTGTGTGTGTGTGTGTGTGTGTGTGTGTGTGTGTGTGTGTGTGATGGGTTAGGAAGCTTTCATTAAAATTGTTATTTTTAAGCATGCATTAAACATCCTATGTAATGAAAATTGTACAGATTTGAAGATCCAAAATGGATTTAAGTGAGCCATGCACACTTCAGGAGCTCAGTCAGCATTAGATTTCTTCCTTCTCACAGGTGTCTCATTCCAGCTGGTTCCCATTACCCTTCACTCCTCTTTCCTTTCCAGGTTCAGTGCTCTGGGGTACTCCCTGTATAATGAGTATTTTAATTGAGAATAGGGATAAATAAATGTGGGGGAGAGGGTGAATTTACCCTCCTCTTTGACTGAGGTACCTGTTCAGTGAATGTTTATTCAGTAAGAATCCAGTGATCCTGAGCAGAAAAATTTTTAACCCTGTGATATGACTTGCTTTTTCTCCATTTGGTGACTACAGATTATGATTAATGACTCTCTCCCCAGTTATCTGGCCCAAATCCCCTTTAGACTCTCCTCTGGGACTATGTAGTGAGACTAGAAATGCATTTCTCTTCCCCAAATTCCATCTCCCATTCCTGGAGGGACTCTGGAGCTCCCTGTTGAACAGGGCTGACAGGGGAGCCTGCATATACGCTCGCCAAATTCAAAGCAGGATTTATGAATCCTGACCAGGATTTTCATGCTGTCTATACTACCGTGAAATTATCTGCTGATTCTATTTAGTGAACAAGGTAGCAGGTTGAAGCCTGCCATTCCCAAGCCCAGCAGAGAGATTATGTGGTCACAATGCTAATGTGATAATACAGAGTCTAATGAACAGGACTTCTGTTGGGGAGGTGGCTTATCCAACCCATAATCACTTTTCTAGCGCCTAAATAGGAGGCAAATGAAAGAAGGTATGTTTGTGCACTATTTCTCCACTTATTACTTATGCATAGTATATATTATTCAAAATAAACAATTATTCCTAAGAAAACAAAACTATTTGCATTTCCCAGGAGAGAATTTGCCCCTTTGAGGAAGTTAGTGTCAGAGAATAAAAAACAATTGCCTACAACAGAAATAGTACCATATTCTTTCTGCAGCAGAAAATCCAAATGCTTTATCCTGGCAAGCCCAGCCTTCCACATCTTGGCCTTGTCCATTTTAATTTATTTCACTTCATAAAAGCCCAACATGGTCCTTCCTCTTGAGTTGGCCTTACTTCTTGCTCTAAATAGAGACCAATATTGTAAGTACCAATGTTTAAAAAGTTATGTGTGGGAGAACTTCCAATGTTCACTTCCTTTGGTGAAATATATACAGTGAGCATCACACTATGAGGATGATTCTTCTGCATAAATTATTTCATTAGGACTCTACCCACAATGGTTTTTCCTTGATTTATAGAGCAGTGGTTTTCAAATTTTCATAAGCAATCAGAGTTCCTTAAGAAGCTCATTAAAACAGAGATTGCTGGAACCCATTCCCAAAGTTTCTTATCTAGTAGGCCTAAGTTGGAAACCAATAATTTGTATTTATAAAAAATTTCCAGGTGGTTCCTGTGCTGCTAATCCAGGTACCAACTTTGATGACCATTGTCCTAAAGTTGTGCTGTCCAACTCCATATAGTCAAAGGAACCTTGAAAAAGAAGAACAAAAGTGGGAGTATCACAATCTCAGATTTCAAAATATCTAACAAAGCTGTAGTAATCAAAACATTATGGCACTGGCACAAAAACAGACTTATAAATCAGAGAAACAGAAGAGATAATGCAGAAATAAACCCACAATTACATTGTCAATTCATCTTTGACATAGGCAAAAATATGCAATGGGAAAAAGATAATCTCTTCAACAAATAGTGTTGGGAAACTTGACAGTTATATGCAAAAGAATAAAACCGGACCACTTTCTTACATTATGTACAAAAATAAACTCAAATGGATTAGGGACCTAAATATGAGACCTGAATCCATAAAAATGCTGGAAGAGAACACAGACAGAAATTTCTCTGACATTTGGCCAGAGCAACATTTTTCCAGGTATGTCTCTTGAGGCAAGAGAAATCAAAGAAAAAATAAACTATTGAGACTACATCAAAATAAAAAGCTTATGCATAATAAAGGAAACCATCAACAAAACTAAAAGACAACTACTGAGTTGGAGAAGATATTTGTTAATGACATATCCAATAAGGGTTAGTATTCAAAATATATAAAGAACTGATACAACTCAACACCTGAAATGCAAACAATCTGATTAAAAATGGGCGGAAGACATAAACAGACATTTTTCCAAAGAAGATATACAGTTGTCCAACAAACATGTGAAAAGCTGCTCAACATCACTCATTATCAGGGAATTTCAAATCAAACCACGTGAGATATTATCTCATATCTTTCAGAATGGCTAAAATAAAAAAAAAAAACACAAGAAATAACAAGTGTTGGGGGAGGATGTAGAGAAAGAAGAACCCCTGTGCACTGTTGGGAATGCCACTGGTGCAGCTGCTGTGGAAAATAATATGGAGGTTCCTCAAAAAGTTAAAAATAGAATTACCATGTAATACAAAAATTCTATCACTGGGTGTTTAGCCAAGGAATATGAAAACACTAATTCAAAAAGATATATACACCCCTATGTTTATTGGCAACATAGCCAAACTACGAAAACAGCTCAGGTTTCCATTAATAGATGAATGGATAAAGAAGTCAGGGTATATTTATATAAAATGGAGTATTATTTGGCCATAAAAAGAATGAAATCTTGCCATTTGCAACAATGTGGATGGATCTAGAGAGTACTATGCTAAGCGAAATAAGTCAGTTCAGAGAAAGACAAATACTATAAGATTTCACTCATATGTGGAATTTAGGAAACAAAACAAACAGGCAGCCTGGGTGGCTCAATCAGTTAAGTGTCCAACTCTGGATTTTGTCTCAGGTCATGATCTCAGGGTCATGAGATCCAGCCCTGTGTTGGGCTCCACTCTGGGCATGGAACCTGCTAAAGATTCTCTCTCTCCATCTCCCTCTGCACACTCACCCTTAAAAAAAATGAACAAAGAAAAAAGGAGACAATTCATGAAACACTCTTAAGCATAGAGAACAGTGATGGTTACCAGAGTGATGGTAACCAGAGTTACCACTGAGTGGCAGGATGGGTGAAACAGGTAAAGGGGATTAAGAGTACACTCATCATGCTGGTCAGTGAGTAA
The DNA here is from genome assembly GCF_018345385.1 of Vulpes lagopus. NCBI lineage: Eukaryota > Metazoa > Chordata > Mammalia > Carnivora > Canidae > Vulpes > Vulpes lagopus. Next base: position 117,106,170 of record NC_054828.1, read on the forward strand.
TATATGGAATTGCTGAATCATTATACTGTACACCTGAAACGTAACACTGTATGTTAACTATACAGGAGTTAAAATTTTTAAAAAGTTGTGCTCTCCAATAAGACAGCCATTAGCCATGTGTGGCTATTGAGTACCTGAAATGTGGCTGGTCTGAATTGAGATGTGCCATAATTATAATACACTTTGGATTCTAAGGCTTTGTACATAAATAGAATGTAAAATACCATACTAATAATTTGTACAGAATTATATGATAAAATTATGGTATTTTATTATTTTAGGTTAAATATAGCATTATTAAACTTAATTTCACTTGTTTTATTTTTTAATATGGCTACTATAAAGTTTAAAATCATATACATGGCTCACATTATATTTCTAGCTACAGCACTGTTCCAGAGGATCATACGTGGGCTAAAGATGGGATACTGGTAATATGAAATCGAATGCTGAATATAGATTCAAAGTGGAAACCAAATTCAATTACCTGAGTATGAATTGACTCTTCCTAGATCTTAGGGAAGCCTATATCAGAGCTATGAAGTAGCTAAGATGATCCAATTCAGAGAAAAGGGATCGGTCAAGAGGAGAGAAACTTAAAGAACAATTTAGGTCGGGATCCCCGGGTGGTGCAGCGCCTGCCTTTGGCCCAGGGCGCGATCCTGGAGACCCAGGATCGAATCCCACGTCGGGCTCCTGGTGCATGGAGCCTGCTTCTTCCTCTGCCTATGTCTCTGCCTCTCTCTCTCCCTGTGACTATCATAAATAAATTTAAAAAAAATTAAAAAAAAATTAAAAAAAGAACAATTTAGGTCAAAGTATCTAATAGAATCAAACTTCATAGAGACTCAAAACATGGTTTTCCATTTGCCCAGTCTTACCGGCGATGAAAGAAACGCAGCTCTTATTATCCACTGAATTTGACTTCTATGTGTACAAATTGATTCTTCAGGGAGATTGCTAGCTTCACAAGGACAAAAACGAAGTCTTTTATTTTACATTATTTTGAATACTGAGAATTGCATCAATCTATGTTATATAAATAAGTGTAATGACTGAATGAATAAAGATATCTTAAATATAGTACATCCCTAAACCAAGAATAAAATCATGCTCGTATTTTATGGGACTAACGTCAAGTCCAGGGAAACATTTCTCAACTGGTATTGAATAGTTTATAAGTAATCTGTAGTTGTAGCAGTTTAGGAAAGTATATATATCACTCCTTGAATATTTACAGCAACAACAAAATACGTTAAATACAAAATTGCACTGAGACGTTTTGCAATTAATAAACATTTGATTTTATTTTACCTGGCATTTTATATAATCATGAGATTATTTTTGCTCATAATCTCTATTAACTTCTCATGAAGTTGAACTTAACACTTAAGGCTTTATAGAACTCACTTCTGGAAGTTCTAGTCCAGTGGCAAGAAGTTTCTTACTCATGATTACCCTTATGGGCCAGGAGAAAAGAAGCAGAAAGGCTGCCTCCCTGGTGAACTGTGTAGATAAATCCTTCCTAATACTCTCTTTACCTTCGACTCTCCCAGTCTGTAGAGGTAGGAAAGAATTCTATCATTTTATAAAGCTCCATCTAATCCTTTCTGGAATCAACAAAACCAAGTACTAGGTGAGATCTCTGCATGGTAAACTCCTCTCTAGATCTTTCCATTTTGGGCCCATTTCACTTTCTGGGGTTTCTCTGCATTGGACTTGTACCTTACCACGACTGGAAAAGAATGGCCTCAACATGCTATTTTGGAGGGCTGACCACCAAGTACAAGATAGATCTCAGCCAATAGCTGATAGACCCAGGCAGCAGTCAGGCCAGGAGAGGAAGAGAAAGAGAAAAGGAGAAGGAAAGGAGAGCATGGCTATGTTCAGGGGTCAGGGGCCCTGTTTCCAACAACTCCCTCTCAAATATCTTTAAAGGTGCTTGAAAACAACTCTAATAACGTTATTTTTCATAAAATCCAGATGGTTACCTTTGGACAAAAAGGATATGGACTTTCATCACAGCAGAAGCTGAAGTAATTTGGAAGGTAAATATTTAAAATAAAAAGATGTTTGCCTTAGCTCCAAATCACATACAACAATCATTCTCTCTTATAAATTGATTTGGGATTCTCTATGACAGCATTTTTACTCTAGCTGGACTTTATCCCCCAAACTCCAATCTGCCCTGTAGATGACAGAGCAGGACTAAATTATTTTTCCCCCTGAACACTATCTAAGGTTGTGTTGCTTGCTTATGTGTATGCATATGATGCAGCTGCACCCCTTAGGGAGGGGTTATATAAGTAAAAGGCAGTGTTGGAATTTCTTTGTTTTATTATTCTGCATTGTTATTCCCAAGCCTAAGCAAAGAGTTTTCTCTGCTGATGCAGAACCGGAATGCGCTGTTCTTACAAAGTCATTTGGCAAAGATATGCTTCAGTAGGAGGGTCAAGAAACTATCCATATCACATTCTGGTGTTGGAGAATCCAGCTAAAGCTAAATCGCTCTTCCTTAATTTCATAAATATTCATTTTATAGGGAGGAATTTATCCAAGTCAAACTATGTTACTCTTGTAAGTGACAAAGGACAGGGGATAAGCAGGGTTGGCTCCCTCAAATCCCAAGGTTCCTACCCTGTCAAGTGATGGCATGACATTTCACTGATGTAGTTTTTCCTTTCTGCTTGGCTGTATGGTAGGTAGCTAAGAGAAACCGATTCATTTAACATAAAATATTAGCAATCATCAGGCTTTTTTTTTCCTCTACGTGATTAAAGCACCGTGGAAATAAATGAGGTTCCTTAAGTGAGGTGTGAGTGTGCTGGCCCCAAGAAAAACCCTAGGCATGGAAGTGGGGAGAAAATTTCAAGTAGACATGGAAAATTTCTCTCATTACTTTACTTATAAGAATCTTAATTAGTCCCAAAGGTTTTTCTCACTCATTTTAAAGCAAACTCAGGTAGATCAGACAATGAAATATGTGTCAATCAATCTCTTCGAGAGTCAGCCACCCTCACACAATCTGACCCTCTATACTAGGATTTGTGAGTTGGGTAGGATTTTGTTCCATTTGAAATAGCAGATATGTCTGTGGAATTGTGCAGATAAATGGGCTTTTCTAATTTAGTTCATCTTGGTAAATTAATAAAAAATTCCTGCCAATCAAGCATGTGCATGTTTGCAGGAATATTATCAGTAGGTAATGGAGATAATTAATACTTCATGACATCAAGGTCTGAAATTAAAATCAAATCTGAGACTTAACTGCGATTATTAAATCTGAGGAAAATTATCTTTCAGATGACAAGTGTCACAACCTTCGGCACCTGAATTAATAACAGGGAGCGAGCCTCCAAAAACACACTGCACACTTCTTTTTTTCTGTGTTGCAATAATTACCACTTTGTGACATCAAGGACCTATATGTCTGGCTCAAGATAATATTGCACATCAGTGAAGTGTATTGAAGTAGAAAACACAAATTTCAGACAATGTATCTAGTAGCAAAATATAACTGAAAGGAGTAAAGGATGGGGAGGTGAGAGACACTGGCTATAGTGCTGACTTTTTGAGACCTGGGTTCCAGCCCAGAATCATGCTGATATTTCTCCCTTTGACTCTAGTTAAGCAAATCATTTCACCTCAGCTGATTCTTGGTTCTTTCATCACGTGAAGCTAATTTTTGCTCCATTGAAAAGATGGATCAAATAGGAGCATTTTTGAAATAATTATTTGTTTTCTTTTATCCATTCATCTTTGCAATTTGCACTGAGCACCAGCCAATATGTGAGATATTTGGGAAATTAGAAATTAGAAAAGATAAGACACGGCTCCTGATCTCAAAGGACTTCATGACTTGGTGAGAGAATTATCTATGCGCCGTATACCAAGACCGAGAGAGGCTTGGAGTCCTTGAGACGTGTGTCTCATGGGGCAGCACTGAGGGTGGGTTGCTGGAAGGGAGACCCGGAGCAGGGAGGATGGGCTGAATCTTGGGGGACACGCATCTTTTAACAGAAAGATGAATGTTCAAGGGAACAGGATAACTGTTCATAAATTATTTTTCCCACAATACTATGTTGGAGTGGTTGATTCTCAGGGATTAGTTACATACTAAAGTGTGACTCTTATAGGTACATGCTGCAAACAAAACGTTGTTTCTCAAATCACATCTGCATTCTGGAAGTGGAGTGTTATGGTTTCTAATAAGGAAAAAAAATAATAACTTGCCTGAGGATAGCCAACTAGAAAGGATTGGAGCTAGGATTTGAACCATGTGGCTTAATTTGTATATGTAAGATCTAATTTTGTTGCCATCGTTGAGATCCAGGAATCACTGGGGTAAGGCCAGCAAAGACCCTTTCTTACAGGGGCAGGACCCAATAGAACAATTGTATTGAGGACCCATCCCAGGCCCAGAGAGGAAGCCCAATGCCTGGCAGGGAGTGTAGTCATGGAGAACAAGCTGGTTTGCAGGAGTGAAGAAAGGCTAAAGGGGTGGGGAGAGGGATGGGGCTGCCCAGGGCTCACTAAACCTCAGAATGAAGGCTGAAGAGTAACTCCTGACACTTTATTGGGGCCTCTGAGCTGGCTTTGGCCCTGGCTTCCTCTGCCAGGACTGACCCAGGGAAGGCTATAGCTTCTTACAACTGAGAGAGGGAAAGGAGAGGCAGGTCCTAACAACACCCAGGGATGACAGAGGGGGAGTAAGAATCCTGTGTTCATCTGGACCTGGCAAAACTCTCCCCGCCAAGGGCTAGATGTAAGATCTACAACTGTCCCTGCTGCGCTTTTGAACTATACCTTCCCTTCTGTACAAGCTGAGCTGAGACTAGGGGGTCTGTACCCACGCTGGTGGCTAAAACATGAGGAATCTCCCATCCTGTTGTGTACATAACCACAGTGTAAGCTCCAACCTCCCTGCCACCCTAGCCCCCACTCCATGATTTTTCAGTGCTCCTCTCAGGAGACCTTCAGGCCTCTCTCCAACACGAGGGCCACCGTCTGTCCTGTGGCTAGGCCCTGTGCTATACTACACACTTTTAAATATTAAATGTTGACACTAGTCTAAGAACAGTGCCACTCCCCCATACCCTGGGGGACATGGTCCCCCCCTGCCCCTGGTCCCACTTATTGCTCAGATGTGAAATCTCCTCTTAGCTCAGATGTGACTGATTAGAAACTGCTGGAAAACACAAGACTTAAACTCAATGATGGCCTAGCATGTGTCCTTCTCCAGTGTACACCCAGCGCACACTGCTGTTTCTTATTCTCTTATCTGATTAAAATCCTTTATATATTATTTTGTAGCTGAGACATGGGATATTCAAATTGTGTTAAGACAAAGGGTCTGCTAACATACAATTTCCTCTTTCCTCTACCCATCAGAACTTGCCATTCGTTATCTCACTTCTTCTGAGCCTGTCAGATGCCGGAAGTCTAATTTGGGACACCAATTATCACTTTGGAAGTGACAGTTGCCGGAGGGGTTGTACAGTCCCATGACTGATCACAAAGGTTAGTCAGAAAGACCAGGGCTGGAGTCCTATGTCAGCTACTTAAAAGATTAATGACTTTGTATAAGTGACTGCATCTTTTCATGTCTCAGTTTTTCAACTATATATGTAACGGAGACATTACGAGGACCTAACATAGAAGGTTGTTGTGTGGGTTAAATGTGATCAAAGACATTAAATGTTTAGAATGCTTTAGTGTAAAATAAGTGCTTAATAAATGCTGGCTGTCGTTGTTGCCTATTAACACCTTTGCAGTATATTGTGCTCTGACCCTCAGAGAATAAGTGTGTTCAGTCCTAATGTGAATCCTTAAAACTCAGACATAATGCTTTGGAATATCACAGGAATGTCATAAACCATGGGAGACTGCTGACAGGGATTTGAGGCGGGGATGCTTTCCCTGCTGTCAGCCACCTTCCCATAGTGAGGATGTGGCGAAGTGTTTCCACAGACATTACAAAAGCACTGAGATCCACTCTCAAACTGGGTCTCATGAGAGCCCTGCAAAATGGGGGTTTGGAATTTACTTGTAAAGAGACAAACATATGCTGCAGTTGAGAGGTAGCTGAATTTCCAGGCCATATCTAGTCTTCTGGGAATTTGGTGTATATTAGCATAACTACAAAAATCATTTTTTAAGCAACCCTTCAATGGCCAGAGTTGCAGTGGACTCCCTGTTAACACAGGAAGCCCTGGTGTGCTGTGAGTCAGCTTTGTGTGATCCAGAGAGAAGGATTTGGAGAAGCTTACCCCCTCCACCCCCACCCCCTGCCTTGGAACAATGTTTATTCCCTGTTTTATCCTCCAAGTGAAGGCATATGTTTCTTCGATTTGTTGTTTGCAGCAAGGTGCAGCTTAGAGGGGAGTGTGGATGCGCTTGTGTTTGCCATGAAATTAAATAAAAGCAATGATACATAGCCAATGTGCACCCATAAATTTCAAGAAGGAAAATTCCAATGTGGCATGAGGATAGAAGTAGCTGATATATTAGAAGAGAACGACACTGAATCTTGTGCAAAACGAGAGAAATATAATTTCCCTGCATTATCTTGTCCCTTTCTTAATTGCCTACCAAGATGCATTCATCAACTAGCTTCCCTAGGCTCGAGCTTACAACTTGCATGCATTTTTATATAAAACCAGCTTGTGTTTTAAGTATAAAACACACTGCTTGTGCTATCACACCAGACACAGCAAATGGATAAAAATCTTCACTTGTCAGTTTCTAGATACAACGCACTTTGCATTTCAAGACTGGGAAATAGGCTGCAAACACCGAGCACTGACAGTAAATATGGGGCTTTGGAGGATCGGCTGGACCATATTTGCTGGGGAGGAGGCTCACACCACTACCTGGGGCTTTATACAGCCTTGGAGTTGATAGAGGGAAAGGATGGCTAGCCATCCAACTACTTCCCATCCCAGTGGCAGGCTCAGTACTGCCTTCCACACTTGGAGTTAGTTGCTGAGAGATAGACTCAAGCTCCATCCAACCTTAAAAGTCTGAAAGGAAGGCAAATTTGGCGAATATGGGCTCAACAGCAGGTCAGGACTTGATGTAGAAGAGACCATGAAAAAAAGAAAATTAAAAAAAAAAAGAAGAGACCATGAAGACCACACAAAGGGGGCACATTAAAAACCGTAACATCTCTTCCTGACAATAAGGCCCTCTGGTACATATATCAAAATTACAGAACATAGAAGCTGATGATGGCCCCAAATAAGAATCCCAATAGGAGGAAGAATGCTATCAACCTTAATTCCCATGATCCCTGAGGTTGCAGAAGCCACACTACCATCTGCATGTGCTTTAAAGGGCCCTATTCCATCTCCTGCCAGCCACCTCACCATGCAAATGGTGTACAGTAAGAACTTGGCAGATACAGCTGGAGACATATGGAAGCAATTCCTAGTTCTGACACTAACTGTGTGATTTTTGGCAAATTATATTATCTCTCTGAGCCTCAGTTTCTTAATTTGTAATTTGGGGATAATAATAACATCAACCTCATAGAGTTATTGTGATTTTTAAATTAGATATTGCATGTTAACAGCTTAGCATAGTAAGTGTTTATAGTAGCTATATAATAAGTGCTAAGTAAATGTTAAGTATTATTATCGGCTTTGACTGATATTACACAAAAGCAGTGTGTTTGCATAGAATTGCAGGGGACTTTGTTTAATAGTTTAGGTTTTTGAGGTTAAGGAAAAGTCTATGATTTTACCCAGAGCCACACAACTAGTCAAAACATATTTTTCATTATTGTTTTGGGGTTTTCAGTATATGGATCTCACACATATTTTGTTAGATTTATACCTGCTTCATTTTTTTTTTTTTTTTTGGTGTTGTTGTAAACGACTTTTTTTTTTTTAAATTCAAATTTCAATGGCTCATTGTTAGTATAGAAAACTACAATTGATTTTTGTGATATTTGTATGCTGTGACCTTGTAAATCTCATGTATTAGTGCTAGGAAGGTTTTTATCAATTTTTGGGCATTTTTATGTCTTCTATGAATGGATAGAATTTTATAATTTTGTTTTTCTTAGGTGCATGTTTTTATTTTTCTTTCTTTATTACACTGGCTAGAGCTTCCAGTACAGCATTGAATGGATTAGTGAAAGAAGAAATTTTTGGCTTGATCCTTATATTAGGAGAAAAACATTCACTCTTTCACACTATATATGATGCTAACTATAGGCTTTTGGTAGATGCCATTTTATCAAATCAGAAATTCCTCTTCTATTTCTGGCACGTCTGAAGTTCTTTTTTTTTTTTTTTATCATTAATAGGGATGTTAAACTTAAAAATAAAAAAAATGGGCAGCCCGGGTGGCTCAGCAGTTTAGTGCTGCCTTCAGCCCAGGGCCTGATCCTGAAGACCCGGGATTGAATCCCACATTGGGATCCCTGCATGGAGCCTGCTTCTCCCTCTGCCTGTGTCTCTGCCTCTCTCTCTCTCTCATGAATAAATAAATAAAATCTTTAAAAATAAATAAATAAAATAAAATAAATTAAAAAAACATTTTTGGGGTGGCTAGGTGGTCAGTTGGTTGAGCCTCCAACTATTGATTTCAGCTCAGGACATGATCTCAGAGTCCTGGGATCAGGCCCTGCATTGGACTCTATGATCAGTGAGGAGTCGGCTTGAGATTTTTTTCTCTCCTTCTCCCTCTGGCCCTCCTCTTGCTCTTTCTCTCTCTAAAATAAATAAATAAATAAATCTTTAAAAAAAGTTTTTGCATCTATTGAAATGATCACATGATTCTTCTTTATTTTGTTAATATAAATTTTGTTGATTTTTTCAGAAGTTTTTAAAATAAAATTAGAAGAATCATAACTTAAGTGGAATTATTTTTATTTTTCCAAGGATAGACATTTTGATTTAGGGAACTTTAGCAGAGAAACTGGAAAATAGCTGTTTACATCAGAGTTAAATTTAATTAGTGGATATTTCCTGTAAGTCCAGAGGGTAGGACATCTGCTTCTGAGTTCAGAGAGTGCTTGTGGATTTATCCAGGGTGTTCCATGTGAAACTGGCTTATGCCATTATTTTTAAAAATAAACTCATTTTAGCATGTTATTTTCCCTAAGCTGAAAATCAAGCACTATTTAATTCAGCTCAAAGAGTGAAATGTGCTCTAATAAGCCCTTACCAGAAGATCCATATAGAAACCAGCCAGGTCTGTCATAGCTGAGGGCTGGGGAAGGTGCAGAGGTGGCTGAGCCAGCATGGACAGGCCACAGCAAGTACCATAACACCTGCCCTAACGGTCCCAAGACAGAGATGATAAAAGATAAAATGAATTAATACCCAGGCATTGCTTCCAGAGCTTTCCAGCCTCCAATTAAAATTTTATGTGTGGGAGTTTGAATGGGTGCTTTAAGAAAATACTGATTCATTTGGGTCCTGATTTTTTTTTTTATAAAGAAATAGGTCTTTTGTCTCCTGAACAGCACCTGCTCCTTTCTAAATAACGTCATGCCAAACTTACAGTTTGCTTTCATCATTCAAATCCGATCTGTCCTAGACTCTAAAGAGTCTTTTGGTACTATTGTTCTTGGTTCCTTTCCCCATTGTCCTTTTCATCTCACATCCCTCTAGCAATAGCTATTCCATGAAAAGGAGAAAAAAAAAAAGCATTACCTAAACCGTTTTAACAAATAAGTGCAACATCTTTCCCCATTTATTTTCCTCCCTTGCAGTCTGGTGCAGAGAAGAACCCTCACAGCCCTGGACTGTAGCAGATATTCTGGTTCGCATGTTCCATATGAAGGAAGCCATGTATTAAATTGGGATGAGCCCTTGCATTTCATCACAGAAAGTGAGTGTTGGCTTGAAATGGAGGATCAGCTCATGTGGGATGAGATGATGGCTGGGATCATCAACTGCTGCTCCTGGGCAAAGGACCGAATTATTAAAACTGTTGTTTATGGCCCTTATCATTTACAAACAGGTGAACAGAGAAAAAAGACTTTCAATTTCCCTAAATTAATTTGCAGTGGAGGGTTCTCTTGTGTTAAAAAGATAAGAAACTTGTATGGAATTACAGAACAAGAAGTTTACAGCTGTCTAAAGGAACTGCAAAACTAAGGTTATCTAGCAAATGTGGGTAAAATGACATTTGTCAGAATGACTGTTACTCTTTATGACACATTTGAGAAATTGAAATGGCTTTGAGACAAATAATGTCCCAATTCGTGATCCTATCACCCTGGAAAAACTACCTGGATAAGTTCAGTAAAGTTGGCTCCAAGATAGTTAATTGTGGGCCAAACAGGTAGTCAGGACGTTGATGCACTGGGAAATTAAAAGAGTATTTTAATTTCAAGAAGTCCTTCCCCAAAGCCAGTGTCATTGGCTAAGTAAAGGGCTCCTCAGCATTTCAAAGTGAAGAGGTATCAGCTATTTTTCTCTTCTACTTATTGGTGCTACATCCACATATATTCACTTCCATATTAATGTTTACATACCTTCTCCAACATTTATATATATATATATACATATATATATATATATAATATACTCACAAATATATATATACTCACAACACCTTTTGTATCTGTATAATAACGATATTACAAAATTTATAATACTAATAACTTGTTACAATGTCCACATAACTTACCAAGCATCGTATATACATTAGGTCATTTCCACCTCACAAAAATCCTACTTGATACAACTATAAGAACCACACCGATCCTACTGATGAGAAAGTTGAATTTTAGGGGTTGGGTAACTTGCTCAAGTTCCCATCAATAGCAAAGAAAGGACCCTAAAGTATAACTTCTAGGACTCCAAAACCCATGCATTCAAACAGTCCACTACCTGACACATAACTCATTCAACAACTATTTAGCGTCAAGTATGATGCTATATGCCTTCCTAAGTATCTTGCACTTCCACTCATATACACAGTCCTCTCCGCACTCCCTGCTTTGAAATTTAGTACCACTCCTGCATTATCAGTAATATTGGAGTATTTTTCTTATAAGAATTCTCCTGGTTTTTGTCTTTCATTATTTAGGATAGTGTCTCTTTTTCCCTCCTCTATGTATTCATCAATTATGCCATGACAAATTATACTGAGACAAATTTAAATTTCATCTCAATGTCAGGTTTTTCCTCACCCTCCCCAATGTATAGAAATTCTTCCCACATTGGAGATTATGCTATTTTACTTCACAATCATCAGTTTGAACCATATATCTTTTTTGTCCATTTTGGTTTTAATACATGTAGAATACATTTTAATGTCTTTCTTGAACACAAAACTGGGCACCTCATGTAAGCCTGGTGAATTTCTATTGAATCATCCGATGATTAAACAAATACCCCAAAGATTACATGCTCAAAACAGCAATGACAAGAACTGCAAATAAAACACAATAACAATTTTTAAAAGCAAGTCTTGATGCCTTTTGGGAAAATGATACCATATATCAAAGCTAAAGGAATGGTTCCTACAAGAAGACAGAGAATCAGGAAAGGTCCAGGGCAGAGTAAAGTCAATAATTCCTCTTTTACGTTAGGGAAAGTTCCTCTAACTGGAGGCTATATAGCTTGAGCTTAGAAAAAGGCCACTTAGAGTTTTACAGAAAGTGAAGTGAAACAGCTGTACTTCATGTCAGCCATCTTCTCGGGGCTCAGAAAAGTCTAGAACGTGACCTGAGGATCACAATTCATTCTCTCACGACAGTGTGGGGACAGATCTCTCTGGATGAGATGTTCAAGATTTGTTTGTGCAGGACACAAGATTGATGTCCATTACTTTCCTTCAACCATTTTACTCTCATTATCCACAACAAGGGCTTAGGTTAGCGAGGATTAAAGAACAAATTATTCTAAAGCAAGGAGCTCTAGCCTCAAGACATACACATAGAGAGAAACTGGTTTAAAAAAATAAACAATGTAGGATTAAATTATGAACTTGTTCACTGAACAGTAACATGGCAATTTGCTAAGGTAATTATTACCATTAATTCGAGAGCCAATAATTATCATAGCAGTTCTACCATTTCATCTCTCATTTATTCTGAAATCCTAGAAGCAGATTTTTGTTTTTGTTTTTATTTTTCAAATACCTGGTTTGCTTGGCTAGTCTAAAAGCCTCCATTCTAATGACTTTTATAATCTTAGGCATTTTTTTTTTTTTTGGTGGGAATCGCAAACTTTTCAGAAAGCCGTCTTATGTTAGTGAAACAATGCACTGAGATCCAAAAGGTAATTAATCTTGGTCACTCTTCCTTCTATAGAGCACTCCAGCCTGGAGGTTAATAGAAAAGAAGGCAGTGGCTACCATTTTGGATCTCATTCTGTTTCAATTTTCTGGTCACAAACACCATGATTTTTCTATCCAAAAGGGGTGAACAGGAGCATATAACTCTCCCCTTGACGCCTTTCCCTCAGGCCCTTCAGTCTTTGGAGTGCAGGACTTAGTGCTGGTTTAATTGAACTGCTGTGCTTGGCTTCTCCTCTGAAAGAGAGAGATATATAGTCCCTCTGGTGACATGTTGCGACAAATTCCAAACTTAGCTGGATTTAACTCTGTGAATTAAAAATACTGCTTGAGATTGGGAGCCACATGAAAAGAGTAACTCCAGATACTGGCATGTAAACAAACACTTTACAAAGGGGGTGCAAAAGTTCTGGCTTCTCTTCCGCTTAACTACCATAAACTTGCATTGCTCAATTTTCTTTTTTACACCATAATAATGGCTATTTTGGGGTGTGGGTGATCACAGTGTACCTTGGTGGAGCACTTAATAAATCTGTATTCGAGGCAGTAAAATACCAATAACCTTGCCTTAGAGAGGATATTAGCTTCATAGTTTTGAAAGAAGACAATTATCGACACTATTGGATTTGCTCAGAATAGGTAAGAATAGGCTCATTTAAATCCAAATAACCTAATTACACTGATGTTTTGAGAAGAAGAGCTAGAATCAAAGATTTACAGAATCTAGGAACTGTAGAGTATCATCATCAGAATAATCTATGCAGCCACTTGAATATAAAAATGAAAAAAAAAAAAAAAACAGAAAAAACTGAAGCCCAGAGAGTTTGAAGTGACTTTATCTATTGCTCAGCTAGTTGGGGGAAGGATGGAGGCAAATATTCAGAGGCTTTTAGGTCTTCTGTGTCCTAAGACTTTTTCTCTCCTCTACATAACACTGCCTCAAGGCACTTAGGGAAGCCTGAAGCCTATTTCCTAGCTATATTTTACAGGAAAAGGGGAGGTAGATAAGGCTTTAAAAAGCTCTAGGAATATAAAATGCTTGAGTTGGATGACAAACAGCAGCCAAATAAACATCTACATGTTCCTTCCCATATTTGGTCTCAGAATCTAGCCTTCCCATCTTACCCTTGGGATGGGCTAATAATGGAACCAGGTAGGGCAGGGAATTCTTGATCAGGGTAGGACTTGTAAGTAGCTGGGCCTTAGTAGCAGGTGTTGGGCCTTTAATTCATTATTGCTTTTCCAGACCTAGGACTGAAGTACTAGCAGGGAGGAGACTGCAAGGCAGAACCTTAATCCAATATTTTACCTAGCTAGTTCATAGCAATGAAATCCAACCACTTATTAAATCCCCTAATGTTTGTCATGCCCTGTGCTGGGTGACAGATGCACAGAGATGAACGGGCCACATTCCCCACCCACGAGAAAGAGACAGATATGTGCAGGGAGAACTTCAGAGCAATGTGGTACGTGATAGACGCAGCATGTGTTTCTGGGGCTATCTCATTCCTGACTGTGACTAAACATCCCAGATAAGGGAATGAAGTGATCTCAGAGCCTGTGTGTAGAAAGAACCTGTGTCCAAGGATAAGTGAATATAGCTGAGGAGAAGGGACTGGATTATAGGAGGTCAAATGATCTTTCTTTCAAAAACACAAGGAAAGCAATAGGAGGCAGCTCCCGGGCCATGATCATCTTCCAGTATGAGTGTGGTTTATGGCCTAGGAATTAGCTGCCAGGCAACATGGCTCTACCATCCCCCCAAATCTACAGCTGATGTAAAATAGCTGAGATGTGGCACAGGATACTAAGGCCCTTCTCCATAGGGAAGGACCAAACCTGAGACAGGATCCCAGTGTACAGAGAGCAGCAGAAACATCAATAAAAATCTGTTGGATATCCAACAGATTTGCTTCATTGTTTACGTTTTCAGCTCAAGTTTAAAACAGGCATGATGGCTGCAAAGGAGGGGAGCTCAATTTTATAGACACCTGCTTCTGTTATGAGCTGCTACTCTGCTTTTACCTGGGTCCTCTCTTCACCAGTCACACCCTTGTCCCACAGGTACCTTCCCTTCATGCTCTGTATGTTAAATCACTATGAGTCAAGACCCTTTAGGGGTAAAGCAGTTGAAGATGGTAAATGAACCTGACTCTGCTTTTTTGAACCTGGCCAGACTCTTCCTTGGAGCCTTCATTCCTTTCTGATATCCCCTGAGGACGTGGTAGATGGAGTAAGATCACTTCCAGGCAAGCTGTAAAGAAATATTGATTCAAAGACAGCATCCAACTTTAAGATTATAAAATGTAAGGAAGCAGTCTAACATCAGTGCTGCATGGGAGTGGGAGGGAAGAGAAAAGAGGCAGTAAACATGCAATGTGTCCTGAAGCTGTTTTGTGTCTTCTGCACAGTCAAGCAGACAAAACAAAGGAGAGGCTGAATCCTTCCTCCTGTGCCTTGGGCTCCACAGAGAGCATAAGATCATCATCATTATCCTGCTCTACCTCAGTGAAGAGTCCCTGAAACAGAAGGGATAACTGATACTGGAAGCAGTCTCCCCTGCTCAGGGAGTTTTGTGTCTCAGAATGCACCTTGCTGATGAATGTCTGCTGTCTGGAGATTCTGGACCTGTACAATTACTGGCCTGGCACATTGCAGCAAGACTAGCTGCCTGGCTAGGTACAAAATGGCTAAGGGACACAGATAATTCAGGTATTTTTCTCCAGTGAAATCCTTCCGGTGACATCCTGAAGTCATAATACATGCACAAAGATATTGATGTCTTTCGCACCTGAATGCTGGCACCTTTCTTTGACACAAAATAGATTTAACCTAAGTCCAGAGACACCCAGTGCACTAACAGGCAAATGTTGGTGGAATGACCTTTGGAAAGCATAATTCTTAGGGCCTCTGCCACTGGTTTATTTAGCATACTTTCCAAGAAATGTGAGCTGTGACTTTACTTTTCATGTGGTGCTGTCCATGCACACTCTAATACACAGGGGTTCCGTATGTTAAATATCCACTTAGCACTTTTCTCCTTGACAGTGTCCTGCCTCCTACCATACTTACCATGCCCATTTCCTAACATATGCCCTTCCCAATTTTCCTGCCTGATTCCTCTCTGCTCTTTCCCTCACCTCCTATTCCTGCCATTCCAGAATATTCTCTACCCACTTCTAGCTCCATCATTTTGTTCACCCTGCTTCTCTCATGTCTAATGCTTTGCCTACTCTAAATGCCCAGAAAAATTATTTCTTTTTTGAAATATCCCCTACTGCTATCAGATAAATGTCATTTCTCTTAGTCTCAAGCTCTGGACCTCTGGAGTTCTAGAGGTACACTACAGATCATGCATATCTCTCAATTCCACATTCAGTTAAATTAAGGTTGGAAGCTTGAGAGCAACCTTGGTGGTGGGAATATAGTATTTACAACATAGAAATTGGCAAATACTACATACCACAGCTTTCTGCTACCCTAACACCAGCCCATTTAAGAATAGCAAGTGGTACAGGAAATTACATACAGGTGGAACTCAATAAATTTTTACTAGATTTTCACATGCTAAAGATATTTTTTTTATTTCCACCATACAAGATATTTTTGTTTGTTTTTTGAAGAGTACACTATTTAACCATTGTAGTCAAAAGAACTTGGTAAAATTATGAAGAGCATATTTGTGAGAATGTTACTTTGCTTACAAATTGAATACATTAATTTAATCGGAACCAAAGCATTATTGTTCTCTGCAAAGCCAGCAGACTTCCTGCTCTCCTCCAGCTGACAGGTTTCTCATGTGAGGATAAAAGTCTCTCCTGCCCAGAACAGACTTCTGAAAACAAATGTTGGAGCCACAAAATAACTGTGGCTTTTTATCTTTCCTTCATTTTTCCCCCAGAGCAAGAATAGCCTTAAAAGGAATTTCTGATCCAAGATACCCATTTTCTTGGACTATAATCTTAGTCCACATGTCATCTAGCTAGGCCCTTCTTTTTGATGAGAAAACCCCCAGAGGTGGAAGAAATGGTCTGGA
Organism: Vulpes lagopus; assembly: GCF_018345385.1. NCBI lineage: Eukaryota > Metazoa > Chordata > Mammalia > Carnivora > Canidae > Vulpes > Vulpes lagopus. The sequence continues at coordinate 117,122,467 of NC_054828.1, forward strand.
TGCAAACTAAAGGCAGAGGATATATGACTCAAATATATCATGACTCTTTAGAGTCTTAATTAAGAAAGTGAAAGAGGTAGACATATGACATTAATTTCTGGTTTTAAATATCCCCCAGTCTCTTATGTTTGAAGAGAGCCCTATTATTAAGTATCCATGCATTCAAGCATACAAAGATCTGTCTCATTTAGGTAACAAAGGATATGAGGCAGCTTACAGATTCAGTAGAATTCTAGTGAACCAGATGCAGAAAACAGGCAGGAATCAAGAAAACAAGGTGACAAAACACAGCCTAGGTCATGCCCCTGACAACTCATGTGTTAGAATCTCAACACATCTATTATCTGTGGATAATTCCTCAACTGCGTTTTGGGGGTTTGAGTTTCTATTCCCTGATTTGAAACCCTGGGCAGGAGTATTAGCTTAGTTGAGCCTAGATTACATGTTCCCGTGTTAGCTTACTGATTGAACTCTTTAGACTCCTATAATGGGAAACAGGCACTGCCTCCCATAAGAATTTCACTCTAAGGGATGGCTTAAAATAAAGAATGTGTGGAGCTAAAACAGAAAATGAGAACTATACATAGAAATGCAAAAAGAAAGAAGATAGGGAGGGACAAAGCAAGACAACTCCTGATCTGCTGGTGTAGCTGTCTTTCCAGGGAAAAAGAAGTCCTGAAAGTCATCTAGTTTCGATATTGCCATTAAGGTATATTTTGAAGATATAAGTATTGAAATACTACATAATCGATTTTATAAATAATCCCCTTCCCTCACCTATCTATCAAATCAGGTAAAGTGTTTGGGCCAGTATGTATTTACAAAATGGGAAAAGAAAAACAAACAAACATTTGAAACAAGAGATGACCGATTTAGTCCTGAAAAACCTAAGCTAACTCTTGTTTTACTTATTCAATAAAAACAATTCATTAACTCTACATTGATTTTTTCCGTTACATCACCAAAGAGCAGTGATTCCATTTTAAAGTTGTAGAAAGTCAATTTGATATTCAGAAAGCCACTAGAGTCATCACTGTTGGTTGCCTGCCTAGTACTGTGCATGCTTTTCGATTCTAAAAGAAAACCCTTTTGTTTCATAACCATCTTTACTTAATACAGCATGTCTCAACTTCACAATGACCATCCCATTCCCCTTGCCAGGGAATGGCTTACTGGGGGTATATGACCCAACCCTGATCATTGAAATTTGAAGGGGAGCCAATGAAGTTTCTCTGAGAAGATAAAAAAGAGACATGTTGCTCCCTTCACTCCCTGGATGTTATTAGGACCACATGGGATGCCTGAAATTGCTCCAGTCCCCATGCTACTTAAGGGTTGAGGCTATTACTTGGGGAAATAACCAAATGAAACACAAAGATTCAGGGCCAAATACGTGACACACCTTGCACAGAACCTGCCTACATTTGGATTTCTTGTTACTTGAGAACATGGTTTTCCTCTTTGTGAAAGCCAATTTAAGTTAGGATTTCTTGTTAATTGCCATCAAATGTGTCCTGATGTTGTTAGGTGGAACAATGAGTCTTATTTTTTTGGAGAAACTGAAGGCTACACTGATCACAGTGTCTATTAAGAGGCAGAGCAAGGCAGGAGCAGAAAGACAATTGTTTTTTCTTTTAGAAAGAAGGTAATAGTATACCCTTACAAAAACATCATCCTAAACTCAATGTTAAGAGCCAAACTGGATGCTCTTTCCTGCCTTTCACAAAAACATGTCCATATTATGGTCTAATGATCACATGCACTGATGTAACATTTAAAGTGAAGTCATCTCTAAGTACTGTGAAGCTTACTGAATTTGTCATGTATCTAGCAATACAAGTAGTAATGCAGGCCTGGGAAATGGCATTCTATTAAGGGTGTATGCTTTAGAGAAAGAATAAATGGACTCAGTTATTGGTTTCATAGGAAGCAGGTCAACTTAGAAAGGGTTAATGCAATATGGTTACCATCCGTTGCCTGATAACCATATGTCTTATGTGATTCATAATGCACCAGAATTGTGTAATCTTTAAACAACTCCACGACTTAGGTTTTATTAAACCCATTTCTCTAGGAAAGAAACTAGGTTTCAAAGAGGTCAACTAAATTGTCCAAGATCACACAGCCAGTAATTAACATATTAGAATATGAATCCAGCATGCCTGACTTAAAAAGATAAAGATATTTATCTTTTTCTACATCTTGTTGCTGTGTTAATAAGCCTGGATTAAAAAATAATACTGAGAAAGGCTTCATTTAGTCATCTTTTCCTTTTCTTTCTTTTTAAATTGTTTTCTGTTATCATCTTCCTTTTTTTCTTTCAATTTTCTTCTTTCTTCATAACATATTTAGAGCAACCATGAAAGATACAAAGCTAACTCAGGACAGGTCCTACTCTTGCTGTCTTTAAAAAAGCTAATCCATACATACCTATAAGTCAAAGTGGAAATTAATAAACAATGTAAGAAAGATGAAAGAAGGATGCTAGAAGTTTGGAGAAAAATGAATGATTTCATAACAACAAAAAATCTGTACAAGAAGAATGCAGATAAGTGGTTCTCTATAAAGACAAGCAATCTAAATGCATATTATACTCAGGCATCAGTGAGGTCTTGACTTTTGGTAATGATAAAATCTTGGGAGACAATATGCAGAGATAAACATGTTTCAGGTTCTGAAAACAGTCAGTTGTTCTGGCACATATAACAGTATCTTAAATTCTACTTCAATTGCCCCAAGATGTATCGATATGGATTCACATGGGTTGATGGACTAGAGGTGTGGCCTGTCCCTCCATTACACTGGGGGTATCTTCTCACATCAAGAATTCAGAATCCTCAGCTGATCGTTCATACATGCTCCTTAGGCCAGGTGTAGGTAACAGGATGCCACTGAGTAGATATAAGGATCTTCAAAGGTTCCTTCTATCTGTATTCCTATAGGAGAACATATTTTGCATGGATATTTTCTTCTTTGGGATCAATACACAGTGATTGAGAGAGTGAAATATTTGTCAAGGTTTTAGTATGTTAGGGAGCTAGAGGGGGTGAGTAATATTATATCCATGTTAATAATTCTTCTACAGGCAGGAAGGTAATTTATTATACTCCATTACTGAGATTGGGAGATAGGGTGAGAAAACTTAAACATTTCAGTCAAGATAACCTTCCCTTACCCCTGAAAAGTAAGTCCTCATTTATCTTCCTTCCACCCAGATAGCTCTGACTAAATACTATTATGTGAAAAAAGAGTGTAGTAGATTTTAAATAGGAGGGGATAATACTATGTTTAATATGGCTATATATCATCTGTGCTTTCACAGAACTCCTGGAACAACTATTTGTTCACTCAAAACTATGTTTGAAAACATCTTTTTGCTGCTTTCCCTATTTCTTATCACATGATACCAACAGACTTAGGTGATTCATGAGTTTTACAAATATATGGATTCCCTAAAGTGACTGTTTTCATGTTTTCTAGGACTGTCATACAGACATAGACCAGTTGAGATGATTTTATAATCTATACTTAAAACAGAGGAACAGGTTATAAACATTCCAATCCACAAATTTAATAAGCAAATAATGTAAATAATAAGAAAATTTCCAGACTCCCTACTCAATTCAATTCAAAAAACATTTAGCACAATTTAGGAACAGGCTTTCCAGGGAAGTAGAGGCAAAGAGTTCTAGAACATAGTTCTTCCAGGAAGTTACAGTTCTGTGGAATAGGCCAGACCTGAATGACTATGTGAGGCAGAATAAGGTCAGCTGTGTGACAGGTATGGATAAGTGCCATGTGAGATAGAAGAGATGGGGGTCATGTGTAACTAGAGAATCAGGAAAGGCTTCAAAAACAGTTGATGTCTCAGCTGCACTCTGGAGAGAAGGACGGAAAGAACTTCCATACATAAAGATGGGGAGGAGTAAATGAGTAATGGCCGTAGATGACCTTAGCCTGTCTATGTGGAAATAATGTAGTAATGAAAAGATCAAGAATTGGCATCAGACAAAAATAGACTCACATCCTGGCTAACAATCTAACTAAATCCCATCTAACAATCCCATCTAACAATATAACTAAATAAAGCCTACTTAATTTCTTAGGTCTCATTTTTTCCCTATGTGAAATTAGAATTTTTACCTTATAAAACTCATCTTAATTGGTTTGTTTTGAATATTATATGATGTATGCAAGTGTGTAGCCCAGGGTCTGGACTATGGGACATATTCTATTATTTCTTCCCCTCTAGTCTCATCCACTTTTCTCTACTTAACAAACCCAATCCATCACTTCTAGGAAGACATACAGCCTGTATCCATTCATTCATTCCATAAGTGTTTCCTGAGCACTATTTCATTTACCTTCTTCTCCTAATACCTATCACACTTATTTTCAGTGTAACAATTACTTTGAGAGCAAAGAAGCATTCATACTTTCTGTGCTACCCAGTCTGAGAATCTCTGTTTTCCTGAGTCAGGATTAATTGGTGAACTATAGAAGTGGCAAATGTGAGTGACTGCCATGTGTAAATAAGAATCAAGACAGGAAGCTCACTTTGGGATCAGTGGCTACCCTCTGTCCCTCTTTAGCACAATCGGCCTAAAAGATTCCTGACTTAGCCAGCTCTGTACTTATATAGAAAATAACCCTCACTGTGGGATTTAATTCCCCATTTTTTATTTGTCACTTGAAAATACTGGCCTGTTCCATCTCTGGTTCCAGAATGAACATACCTTGGCACAGTGTGAGAGTGTCATCAGGTGCTCACAGCCCAGTAAGGCCATTTGGAACAAAAGAAGAAATATAAATAAAAGAAATCAAGTGCATTAACAACTTGCTTTTTTCCATATGTTAACATAATTGCAGCTTCCCTTCTTTCCAGGATGGCCTTCAGACTCTAAAATGCAATATCTTACTGTTGGTGGTTTATTTCTTATTTCTTATTTTGTTTTCTTTTTTTTTTGTTTTCAGTATGTGCTACAAAGAAAGGAGAAAGTTGAGTTATTTTCACTACACAAAATAAGAAAGTAACACAGTTGAAGTGTCAGGGAGTCTGTGAAAGTTTCTGATAAAACCATTGCTGAGGACAGCCCGGGTGGCTCAGCGGTTTAGCGCCATCTTCAATCCAGGGTGTGATCCTGGGGACTGGGGATCAAGTCCCACGTCAGGCTCCCTGCATGGAGCCTGCTTCTCCCTCTGCCTGTGTCTCTGCCTCTCTCTCTCTCTCTTTCTCTCTTTGTGTGTCTCTCATGAATAAATAAATAAAATCTTAAAAAAAAAAAAAACTGCTGAGAAGTCCCTGGAAGAAATTTTACCCTATGTGCGAAACAAACAGGTCCTGATCCTATTTACCTCGGTCAGGTTTCTTGGGATCAATCTTGAAAATCATACTTGGAGATCATCATAAATAGTTTTATTTTTGCTGGGTTTTTTTTTTCTTTTACATTGCTATCCTTTTTTTCCCCCCACTCCAATTCTGTATTTGATGGTTTCTCTAGGGCAAGAAAGAGAAAGACAAGAATCCCCACAATTACAGAATCAGGAATGAGAAGACATACAATATATGCCACTAGGATAGAGCCCACTTAATGGGAAGACCAATGGACCCTTTACTATTTAGTCATTATGTTTGCTACAGCCTTTAGAGAGGTACATTTAAAAGCAAATGAATACCCACAGTCTTACAGAAATAAACAACTGATAAATATTAAAGGGATTTGATACGTCCAGCAGAGCTATTTCCTTTGTATTATTTTCCCACCCTCCCTCCCTACCTAGTTAAGTCACTTAGAGGATGCATTTAAGAAAAAGAAATCTCAAATATTTTTCTTTGTCTTCCCTTCAGTGTCTCCTAAATTCTTCCATGTGGATTCATAATGTATTATAAAATATTTTTCTTTAAAAGTTCAGATATTCTTGAAGAAGAAAGAAAGTCTGAGTATAAATTTAAGTCAGCAGATTATTTTTCTCCTTCTTTTACCATGTGGTCAGAAGTTTTGAATGGCTGGAGGAAAGAGTACTATGGCATGTGGGTTATTTTGAGCACTTTGGACTTGGATATGACACTGGAGTCTAGGATTTTATCCAAGAAAAAGAGAATGAAAGAAAGGAGAAAGAAAAGAAAGAGAGAGAGAAAGAGAAAGAGAGAGAAAACTCTGCCAGTGATAAACTAGGGCCAGATAATAAAGAGGGAACATAAAGGAATTCAAGAAGTACCAAAAGCCAACATCTCAGTCTATCAGACACTAGATATTCAATACAGTAAAAACACTTTCAGAGGGTGGCAACTTTCTAATCACCATGTTTCTTTAGGATAATGTTGTTTATTATTAACAAAGGAAGTGTCTGGAAACACGTTCTGGCCAAGAAGATTCTTGGCTACAGCAAACCTTTCCAGATTTATCATTTGATTTGTTGCTGTTGCAGTTTGCTTTTTTAATTATTGTGATGTGCTCAGTTTGAAAGTGTTTTTATTTTCACACCAGAGATATATCCAAAGATCTCTGGAGTAGACTTTTCCTCAAAATTCTACTCATCAGCATTGGGTTGTGATATGGGAAGTACTACCATCCACCCAGGTTTGGACACAGTTCTGAGTTACCATGTGTTCCCAGTCTTCAGGTCATAGGGCTCGACTGCACATTTCCCTACTCTGTGTCTGGTTCCTTCTCCTTGCCCCATATGACTTTCATTTCATTTCTGCTTTTGTTTCTGGCATGATGTTACTTAGCATGTCTCCTGTAAATAAAGATTTGGCATGTTACAGGCTTTTTTTTTTTTTTCACACTGCTGCACTCAATGAGAACTTTCTGTTGGTTCTTTTTCCAGTCAGAATGTCTTAAAGATTGCAGGTTAATTCTTCCTTGTTAGATGCTTTATTCAAGAGCATCCTGATTCTGGAAGATTCAGCTTTCAGTAGTTATTTTTAGTACTCAATTGATTCAAGCATATTCCAAATTCTGAGGAAAAAAAAATCACTTCAACCAAGAGATCCTATCAATCACAGCGTGGTTTGCATGCTTATTTAGCTGGTTAGTAATTAAAGGCAGCTAAAAATACCAGGCATGCATGAATGGTGTGATTTTTATATCTTAGCTCCTTTCCAGAGAAGACACAAGTTCCATCAATCAAACAGTTGGTAGCTGAAGTCATTATCACTGAAATTAAGGCAATTATATACAAATGAATATTAATGAAGTATCTAGTCAAAATTAGGGTCAGTTCTTAACACGTAAAAAGAAATTGTAGAGAATCTAGGTTCACTGTTAATCCATTATAAAATAACTTAAGGACACACCTTCCATATTAAACTGCCACTACTGTTAAGAGGGGCCCATCACATTTGTTTTATCTCTTATTTCAGAGACAAATGATTTTACATCCATATCGTAGCCTTTAAGATTTCAAAATGGCCTGTAAATATACATTTAATATAATCACATGGCGTCTTAATAAGAAAAAGGCACATTGGCTACAGACATTATGATTTTATAACTTAAAAAAAATCTGTATGACATTCATTGCAACTTACATCAGTCTTTATTTATTAAATAAGGAGACTATATACCAGATGATCTACCAGGATTTTTCAGTCCTACAATCTATTGTTACAGGATTCCAATGTGGAATGAGAGCATATCACTTTAAGAACTTTGGAAAACTTAATGCTGATAGGCAGTTTACAATTTGATCCTTTAGAATGCTATGAATAGGAAAGAAATTGTGAGAATGTAAGAGGACTGAATTTTCTAGATATTCTTGCAGACATTGAAGGGCCCCCAAATGGGACATTCTTTTTTTTAAACTTTAATTATTTGAGAGAGAGAAAGACAGTGTAACTGGGGGGGGGGGGGGGGGGGCAGAGGGAGAAGGAGAAGCAGACTCTCCACTGAGCAGGGAGCCAGATGATGTGAGGCTTGATCCCAGGACCCAGGGATCATGACCTGGGCTGATGGAACTTAACTGACTGAGCCACCCAGGTGTCCCCTAAATGGGACATTCTTAACTAAAAGCTGGTAGAAGCCCCTCAATAACCAGATATATGCCTCCAAGTATGGCAATTACATCTCATAACTCCAGGGATGCTATATACATGAGGATCTATATAAGCAGTTCTCCTGGGGTAGTGCAGTGTACAAACTGTGCAGCTATAGATGCTAGCCCTGTATAGCAAGTGATTTTGCACCACTTTGTTTTTCTTATCTTCATCCTACCTATTTGAAATACACAAGGAAACAAAAGAAAGAAAGAAATAGAACACTGTTCTGGGACTGACTATTGGAAATAGAAAAATTTGGACTCAACAGGTCTTTGTGTTAGTCATGTCTCAGCCAGAAGAATCCATGATCAGAGCCTTTCAGATGATCCCTAAAAGGAGCCAAGACCTAAAGAACCACTCCAATTTCAAAATACGTAGACCTTGGAAAACCAGAAAATAAGAATGAGAATAAGAAGGCAGTAGGCTAAGTGAGCTAGAAGGATCCTAAAAGGATGGATCTGGAAGACAACAGGGGAAAGCAAAAATGGTTGGTAGAGAGAGAAAAAAGACAGGACAGTTGTATAGGAAGATACAATCATTCTGACTGAATCCCATTGGCTCTACTCTACTCAGTTGCTTGAGAGAGGGGATCACTGTAGAATAGTAAGGCCTCAAATAAAAGTCCATGGCCTGGGGTGTTTGAAAAATTGCCACACAGAGAAGCAGGAATACAAAGTAGATATTCTCTTATTCCTTAGAACCCTGTGCAACACTACAGAATGATTTATCTTTCTGAAGCAGTACTCAATATGGGATAGAGTACTACAGTTCATCTGGTTAAGAACATATAGCTTCATACTAAGATCAGGTGCAACTCACCACTCTGTCTCAGCATTTACCTGGAAGTCCTTGGAAGTGCAATAAGGCAGGAAGAGGAAATAGAAGATAAATAGATTGAGAAGGAAGATGCAAATTTGTCTTTGTTTGTAGATGACATCATCATCTATGTAGAAAATCCAAATGAGGGCAGCCCCAGTGGTGCAGCTGTTTAGCACCACCTGCAGCCCAGGGCGTGATCCTGGAGACCCTGGATCGAGTCCCATGTCAGGCTCTCTGCATGGAGCCTGCTTCTCCCTCTGCCTGTGTCTCTGCCTCTCTCTCTCTCTCTCTCTCTGAATAAATAAATAAAATCTTAAAAAAAAAAAAAAAGAAAGAAAATCCAAATGAATCTGCAAAAGAGTTCCTGGAATTAATAAGCAATATAGCAAGGTTCAGGACACAAGGTTATTATACAAAAGTCAACTGTTTTCCTATATACCAACAAAAGATATTGGAATTTGAAATAAAAATTACAATACCATTTAAATTTGCATCCCCCAAACTAAATACTTAGGTATAAATCTGACAAAATATGTACAAAAATTGTTTGAAAAAAATACAAGGGCAGCCCCAGTGGCTCAGCAGTTTAGCGCCACCTTCAGCCCAAGGCATGATCCTGGAGACCCTGGATTGAGTCCCATGTCAGGCTCTTGGCATGGAGCCTGCTTCTCCCTCTGCCTGTGTCTCTGCCTCTCTCTTTCTGTGTGTGTGTGTGTGTGTCTCTCATGAATAAATAAATAAAATATTTTAAAAAATACAAAATTCTGGTGAAATAAATCAAAGAAGAACTTAATAAATGGAGAAGTATCCATGTTCATGGATAGGAAGATGCAATATCTTCAAGATGCAGTTATTTCCAACTTGATGTATAGATTCGATGAAATCCTAATCAATATCTCTGAAAGCTAACTTATGGATATCAACAATATAATTTTATTTATTTTTTAAAGATTTATTTATTTGAGAAAAAGAGAGAGGGAAGAAGGAGAGATCAAAATCTCAAGCACACTCCTCACTGAGCATGGAGACAGACATGGGTCTTGATCTCATGATCCTAAGATCATATCTGAGCCAAAATCAAGTTAGAATCTTAACTGACTGAGTCGTCCAGGCATCCTTCAAGAAACTTACTTTAAAGTTTTTACAGAGAGACAAAAGACCCAGAAAATCTAACACAATATTAAAAGATAAAAACAAAATTGGAGGACTGACACACCTAGCTTCCAGAATTACTATAAAACTACCTAATCAAAAGAGTATATAGTATTGGAGAAAGAATACACAAACAGATCAATGGAATGGAACAGAGAGCCCAGAAGTAGACCCCCATAAGTATAACCTTTGACAAAGGAGCAAATACAATACAATGAAACAAATATAGTATCTTCAACAAATGGTGCTGAAACAACTGGACATTCACATGCAAAAAAAATGCATCTAGACACAGACTTTACTTACTCTGTTCATGAAAATTAACTTAAAAATGGATCACTGACATAAATGTAAAATGCAAAAGTATAAAACTCCTTGTAGGTGATATAGGAGAAGAGCTAAGTGGCCTTAGGTACAATGATGCTTTTTTAGGTATAACATCAAAGACAAAATCCATGAAAGAAATCATTGATAATCTGCACTGCATTAGAGTTAAAAACTTCAGCTTTGCAAAAGGCAGTATCAAGAGAATCAAAAGACAGGATACAAACTTGGAGAAAATATTTGCAAAAGACACATCTGATAAAGAAATGTTACTCTATACACACACACACACACACACACACACACATATATATTCTTAAAACTCAACAGTAAGAGAACAAACTTGATTTAAAAAGAGGCCAAAGACTTTAATAGACACATTAGCACAGAAGATATGGAGATGGCAACTAAGCATTTAAAAGGATGCCCCATCATATGTCATCAGGAAATTTCAAATTAAAACAACAATAAGATTCCACCACACACCTATTAGAATTACCAAAATTTGGAACACTGACAGTGTGAAATGTTGGCGAGAATGCAAAGCAGTAGGACTGCCATTTATTGCTGATGTCAATACAAAATGGTACAGCTACTTTGGAAGACAGTGTGGTGGTTTCTTACAAAACTAAATGTACTCTTACCATATGATCCAGCAACTGGGCCCCTTGGTGTTTACCCAAAGGAGCTGAAAACTTATGTCCACACAAAAACCCGCACATGGATATTTATAGCAGTTTTATTCATAATTGTCAAAACTTGGAAGCAACAAAGATGTCCTTTAGTAGGTGAATGGATATATAAACATCTGGACAATGAAATATTATTCAGTGCTAAAAAGAAATGAGCTATCAAGCCATGAAAAGACAGGAAACTTAAATACATGTAACTAAGTGAAAGAAGCCAATCTTAAAAGCCTGCATTCTGTATGATTCCAACCATATGACATTCTGGAAAATGCAAAACTATGAAGACAATAAAAAGATACGTGGTTGCAGGTCTGGGGAGGGAGGAAGAGGAGGAGAGGAGACAAATAAATAGAACAGAGAGGATTTTTAGGCAGGGAAAACAGTCTATATGATATTATAATGATAAATACATGCCATTATACACTTCTTCAAACCCACAACGTATACAGCACTGAGAATGAACCCTAAAGTAAATAATGTACTTTAAATGATGATTGGTTCATCATTGGTTAAAAAAAAAATCTATCATTCTGGTGAGTGATGTTGATAATGGGGAAGGATATGCAAGTATGACAGCAGGGAGTATATGGAAAATCTTTGCTCTCAACTTTGTGGTAAACCTAAAACATCCCCCAAAATTAAAGTCTTTAGGGCACCTGGGTGGTTCAGTGGTTGAGCATCTGCCTTTGGCTCAGGACCTGATCCCTGGGTCCCCTGCTGGATCCTGCTTCTCTCTCTGCCTCTGTTTCTGTCTCTCTCTGTGTCTCTCATGAGTAAATAAATAAAATCTTTTTTTTTTAAAGTAAAGTCTTAAAAAATCATGTATATAGGTATATTCACAGTGTAATTGAAACCACCCTTTAATAGAAACTGTCAAAAATACTCTAGAGAGATAGAAAACATGTATATATACACATATACACACACTTCTCCCCCAAGATTTTTAGTATGCAGCTAGGATTGAAACTACTGCAGTAAACTGTAGGTTGCCAGTGGGTAATTGTTGTATCCTATTATTTCCCTAACTCACACATTTTGAATTCTAGATAAATGCCTGTTTTAAAATAAAAAGTTTGTTTTCTAAAAAAAATCAGTGCAGTAAACAATCAATGGAACAATCTCATAAATAAGCCACATCCACAGTATTTGTAGTCAGTACTATGATAGAGCTATTTTCAGGGCACTATAAAGTTCACAGGAAGGTCACTACAACCACACTAGTTTTCATGGTGATCCTAATACAGACCCCATGCACATTTCCTACCTGTGCATTGAGAGCCTAGTCAGGGAGGGTAGATGCCAACAAAATTAACAAGTGTATGTACTTGGCTATGGGATCAGCACAAACCTCAGAACCTGCATTCTTCTCACTCCTCTTCCAAATAGCTCCCTTAAGGAAAAGTTCGGTTAATTCAGCAGTATACCTCATTCCGAATATTTTAAAATATACTCTTCAGGAACTAAGCCACAAATGCATGCACAAGTGATAGTAAAAGAGATTCGCCCTCAAGTGTCTTAATATCACGTTAAGAATGAATCCCAATTGCACTCAGAAAATCCTGTATGTCTCCAAATTCTAAATTCCAAGAGTAATTTGCTGTTCTGCTGATAGCATCCACAATAAGCTTTCCTAAGTCATTTATTATAGAGACAGTCCTTCTTAGCATGTAGAGTGATACGGCAAAGGAAGTTATCATTAGGCAGTTTTCATTTTAATTACACTATTGTGAAACAACAGGCTAAATATAAAATTTACATGACTCTGAGGATGCTAATTCCTCCCACTTATCTAGCTTTTATTCATTTATTGTATTCTTTCAATTTTAAATAATGAATTATTTCAAAAATGTAGAAAATCATAGGAAATTCTATCATAGCCGTTTGTGCATTCAACACCAAGATGAAAAAGACATTTACATTCTTCTAAATGGCTTTAGCTCTCCTTGTTTTTAAAAAAATCAAGATAACTGTACAGATTCAGCAAAATACCTACCTCTCTCTTCCCTTCCCTTCTTTCTTCTCTTGAGATAGTCTCCTACGACTGAGATGTGTATCATTCACTGTTTTGTACTTCTACTATACCCATATTTTCACCATCTGTGAATTGTGTTTCTTGTGGTTCATACAAATATAAGTCATGCATTTTAATGACATTGTTCAACATATGAACAAATCAGTTTATTCATTTATTTTATTATGAACCAGTTGGGTTGTTTCCATTTTTTTTTTTTTTACTATTGCCAACATTTTTGCAGTATTGCAACTATTGCAACAAATATGTTGCACATGTTTGAGAATTTCTCTGGAGAATAAATACACTTATGGAGTAGTTGGGACTGCTGGGGTATCAGGTATATACATTTTTACTAGAACTGCCAATTTATTCTCCAAGTGAATGTGTCAATTTATTCCCACATTAACTATGCATAAAGTTGCCTACTTCTACATATTTTTTCCAAAATTCTGTTTTATCAGATTTGTAAATTTCTACAAATTTGATGCACATATTATGTTGATCTTAGGTAGCATTTATTGCTCTTGTTCAAATATCTAGTTTATTATATTTACATTTGAACAGGTTATTTTAAGATGCAAAATTTATTTTATACATAAACATATAAGAAGACATATATGTTTGTATATGTGTGCTTTCGTGCAGAATCTATTCCATCTTATTTTGTGCTTCTCGTTTACCATGATTTCTCTTTGCTTCAATTTTGCCTGAATTTCTTCTTTCCATTGGATTATATTTTCTTAGTCTCTTTTTACCCATCTATTAATTTAAATATTTATTTATTGATTTTAGAGAGTGAGAGAGTGAGTGAGTGGGGGGAGGGAGACAGAGTGAGACACTCCCTAAGCAGACTCCCCACTGAGTGCATAGCTGGACAGGGGCTCCATCCCAAGACCCATGAAATCATGACTTAACGCTAAACCAAGAGTCAGATGCTTAACTGACTGAGCCGCTCAGGTACCCTTCCCATCCATTAATTAAAGTTATATCTCTTCTCATTTTTTGTTCTATAGCATACATAATTGTCAAAATCTAAAGTTTTTTTTGAACTTTATTTATTTATCCATGAGAGACACACAGAGAGAGAGAGGCAGAGACACAGGCAGAGGGAGAAGCAGGCTCCACGCCGGAAGCCCGATGTGGGACTGGATCCCAGGTCTCCAGGATCAGGCCCTGGGCTGAAGGCGGCGCTAAACCGCTGAGCCACCCAGGCTGCCCATCAAAATCTAAAGTTAATCACATTATTATTCTCCTCCTGTATGATGCAGACCTCAGGATGGTTTAAGTAGCCAACTTCCTTCTGGCTTCCTTGCAATTATTTTCTGATAATACAATTTGTCTGTTTTTATGTCATAAATTCAGTTAATTTTACATTTATTTTTAATGAATGCATATATATTAATGGAATGTTTACTAATTTGTCATTCCCCATCCTTTTTTTTGCATTCCATTTTATCCATCTCTTTTTCTAAATTATTATTTCTAAAGTGCATTCATTTAGTAATGTTTCCATAAGACTTTGTGAATAAGAAATTCTCAGACTTTACTTCTCTGGAAATGTATATTTACCTCCTTCACTTTATCTAATCCCATGTTCTTTTTGTGTTTTTGTTAAAGTTTATTGTAATTTCAAGTATTCAATATTTTCTCTTCTGTCTTTGAGGGCATTAATGATAGTTTCTTTCTCTTTTCTTTTTTTTCTACTCCTTCCATAGTCTGTTTCCTCTAAGTTGCTTGTTTCTGTTTGTTTTGGTAACAATACTCCTTGTGGAGGATCCCCTCAGTGTCTAGCAGTTCTCCATTCTCATAACTAAGAGGATAGAAAGGTGGAACACTGTACAACTGATCAGCAGCACTGATGTGGGAAGACAGGATGTTGACTTCAGTTTTACATTGGATTATCTGGGTGACCACTGTCTAGCCTCCTACTGCTTCCCACAGTTTTTCAGACCTTTCTCCTTGAGTTAACTAGGTGGTCTGTGGGAAAACTCCCAATCTTAAATGGTTCTGGGAGCCTTGTTGGGAGAAAGGGGTGGGGGACTCAGGTGCAGCATTCATTATGCACATCTCCTTTTTATCTCATGGCTAGGCCTTAATTCTCCCATTTCAGAGACCATCCATTTTACCATTCCTAGAGAATAAAACCTCCAGACTTCCTTGGAGGTGGGATGGGTTAGTTCCCAAAGTCATGAAATGAGGGAGGACATCTACATTCTCAAACATATTATCCCCAATTTTTTTTTTTACCTTCCTCATTCATTTTCAGTTGCAGAAGTTTGTGGTGCTTGTTTGTCCTATTCTTGTGCAGGTTGCTGGGTTTTTTTTTTTCCTTTCCACTTTATACAGAGTAAGATCTATAAGGGTCACTGGGTCTATGAGGGAGTCATATATACACTACTTATCACAAATCTAAGACTTATCAACCTTCCCATTAAAAGGCTTCAAAAGCCACACTTAACACTTGCTCTCAGCCTCATAGCTGCTCCCTTCCATCCCTTGCCCTGGGTGGCCATAGACAGAATGGGGCTAGGTGGACAAAGCATCAGCTCGTGTGCTCATTGCTCTTAATTTCAGTTTCCTCTTTATTTCTGGATGAAATTCTCAGGCATTTAATTTCCTTAAGAATCCATCTATGTATTTAAAATCTATTAATAGCCTTTTTGTTAAACTTTATCTAACTTAAAAAAAAATGTTTATTCTAGTGGTGCCCAAGTGGCTCAAACAGTAAGCATCTGACTTTGGTTAAAGTCAGGCTCTCGGAGTCCTAGGATCAAGCCCCACATTGAGCTCCCCACACGGCAGGGACTCTGCTTCTCCCTTTCCCTCTTCCTCTGCCCCTCCCCCTGCTTCTGTGCTTGCCCATTCACTCTCTCAAATAAATAAATCTTTTAAATTTAAAATAAATAAATAAAAATAAATAAAAATGTTTGCTCTAGGTGAATTCCAGTTAGTTTTATCTTATCATTTTCCAAGAATTACACCTATCCATTTACCTAATACAATTGCAACCACTTATTGAGTATGACTGTTGGAAAGGGACTAATCATTATGCTATTCCTACATATTAGGCACCATTGTCTAAATTTCACAGATGTGGAAACAGAAATGGATGGAGGGCAAATTATTCTCTGAAGAACACCCAATTAATTGGCAGAACTGGGATTTAAAACCAGGTTTGTCCATCTCATAAGCCCATGAATAGTAAACCAACCAATCCCCCTTGAGCATTAATACAGTCCAGAGAGATGTGCTGGGAGCCTCTAGGGGAAGGGCATGCAAAACCACATTTGTGTGTGTGTGTGTGCGCGCGTGTGTGCGTGTGTCCATGTGTGCATGTGTCTGCTTATGTATAGAGGCACAGGTGTGGGCAGGGAGTATTTACAACACAGAGCTATCATGCTACTTGGTCCAGGCAGTGCCACTTTTCACTGATTTGCCTTCTTTCTCTGTGCTCATTCAATAGCATCTAATAAACACCTTATTTCTCTTCTTACTGATTTTCTATTTATTCTGTACTTTCTGCTGAAAATGCCTATTGTATTCTGGCAGATGAATGTCACAGCATGCATCCTGCTTTGTAACACTAGGGATCATGAATAAGAATTTTACTTTGAAGTAAAAAAAGTAATGGAGACATGGAAGACGAGGAGGCGGTGCAGAGACAACACAGAACATAAATGTGTGTGACTCTGTAAACTTCAAAAGGAAGGCACGATATGTGTAATATTGCACTTTTGTTGAAGAAATTGTTAAAAGTGCAAAGAAAGAAACATCATTATAAATTTGCTCTTATTTCAAGAACCTATCATAGTAGATACAGAGTAGTCACTTAATAAATATTTATTAAGCTGGAAGGGTTATAAATTGGGGAACCTTTAATTCATGCTAACATTATATATTTTATCACATTTCCAATTGAGCTAGTAGTGTGGTCTTGTTTTAGTCTTTATTTTTAATGAATCATTGAGATCACTTCTCCAAGATATCCTGATTCACTTTTACCCTCAAATGGAATAATCAAAGCTATCTCTTAATATTAGGATCTGTATCCTATGCTTCTGGTGAACTTATCATTGTGTCCAGCTTGGTGACTTGGGCACAGTAGGTCCACAGTATGTACATCACTACAGAGGAAGATTCTTCTCTCTTTGGAAAAATAGAATGCACACTTAGTGGCATTGGGACAGAATCAGAGCACATAGCTGGTATGAGGAAGTGCTAGATGAATCTACAGTATATGGTTCCTCCCCAGGCTCAAAGAAGGATGATTAGAAACACCTAAGAGTAAGGTTCTCTACATAACTGTTTTTGCTCATTTTTCACATTTCAGTTATATGTCACCTCCCATGGTAATTTTAACTAAAATAGGATCCCTTTTCTTCTTCTTTTTTCTCCTAGTAACTTTCTTTACACATGCTTAGAACTTATTGGAATTTGTATATATATTTAGTCATCCTTCTAGTTGATTTCTGTCTTTCCTTCTAGACTTTAAGCAGCCTGAAGCCAGGTGCCAAGTCTTTCATTAATCTCCAAAATGAGCAGAGACCCAGTGTTTATTTAATGAATATTGACTTCAGTGAAGTCATTCTCTTTCTCCTTTCTCTTCTTTCATCCAGAAATGAGAACTGTTATTCAGAGCATAGAGTAGCCACTCAACTTGCCACTACTTCATTTCCATACTCAGTACAAGCTTATAAGCTGAACATCTCAAGAATCGTGCTTCAGAGAGTTAGAGTCTCTGCAGTTAAAAATGTTCTTTCCATGTAAAATCCTCCTGTGCTCTCTCTACTGCTCAGCAGCAGTTGAGAAGCAAGTCACTTGTGCAAACTCTGAAAGACTATTGATAAAAGCAAAAAGATGACATTTGCTTCTGGCAGTTGTACTCAAAGGTATGTGCCTGAAAGTCAGAGAAAGATATCATGAGCCATAGGAAGTATGAGAGATCTCTGAAGAGAAGGTAGGAAAAGGATGTTCACATGGTAGGGGCACTTTTCTACTGTGCTTGGCAGAAAGAGCAGCTCAGAAACTGAGTGAGTGGGGTTTAATAGGTAAGGCCAGGAGACAGACCGCAGCAAACAGACTCCCATTTCTTATTCATCACGACCTTGAGCCTTATTGGAACTTTTGCGTGAATTACAGTCTTGTAAATAGAACTAAGGCCAGGGTTCACTGCAAACACTTGCACTGATACAACCCATCATGTAAACCAAGAGGGAGTCAAACAGAAGTGAATGGAGAAACCTGATCAAACATGTACCTCGTTTGACAAGAGACACATAAAAATAGATAAATAAAATATTTCTAGGGAAGATATTGGTTGGAGGAATGGAAGGAGTTTGCCCTAAATTTTGATACATTTTAACTGAGATTTCATGGAAAAAATCACCTGAGCAATCAACTGATTCCCAGTCACTGTTTTAATGCAGCCATTTATAGTGCTTCATGCTGCTTCATTGCCCAGGTAATTACTTTTCATCAACCTAAAATTCTCCAGTACTTTCAGCTGGAAAAGGTAGTCCTCATTTACCCACATTGAAATCAGTTGCAAATGTTATTGACCCAAGTCTACTGTCATCTTTCATTTAAATGCAGGTGTACACGTAAGGGAGTCATTATTTATGGTTGTTTTTGCGGATACTTAAAAATAGTGCTTGGCCATTAGGATGGACAAATGTATATAAAGAATAAATGGATATACATATAGCAGAATGTATTTTAAATGGGTAAGTAAATGAATGAGTGTTGTGTACCAAGAATAACTTCATTTATTATATCCATTCATTAATTCAGCAGACATTGTAAGTAAAACATTCTTCTTCTTATTTTTAACTGCAAATGGGCAAGTTTTCAGCCAGGGTTTAATTAGAGAAGCAGAATCCCTTGCAGTGATTTAGACGAAGGAGTTGATTAAAGGGAGTTGATCACACAATTGTAGCTGTTAAACAATAGGTAAATAGTCTAAGTATTATTTCTGCTTTTGCACGTGGTGCCAGAGGCTAAAGTCTATATGGCAGGAAGTTGGAAAGGAAGGATGGATATGAAGCTCTGGAGAGAAAGGATGAACAGGAACCATGTGATGACCTAGAACCTTTGATGATGAACTGAAACCCTTATCAAATTCTCACTGCCTCCAACCATTCACATTTGATGATGCAGGTAATTACAGAAGATGGTACCCCTCTTCCTCCATCTAAACATACATTTGACTCAGGATCTGTAGAAACTGAAGAAGGTGACTTGTGGTTGCTGGAGGCTGCATGCCTGGCTCTTAACTCTTGTTAGAGTTAAGGAGTTACAGCAGAGTTACAGCAAACCTGTAACGTGTTAACTTCAACAGCACCTGAACCTACACCCATGTTCTGAACGTAAAAAAGGCTTGCAGAAATCTCTCATGTGGTTAGTTCTATCCCAGACCACACACTAAGAATTCTTTTTTTTAATATTTTTTTAAATTTCTATTTATTTATGATAGTCACAGAGAGAGAGAGAGAGGCAGAGACACAGGCAGAGGGAGAAGCAGGCTCCATGCACCGGGAGCCTGATGTGGGATTCGATCCCGGGTCTCCAGGATCACGCCCTGGGCCAAAGGCAGGCGCCAAACCGCTGCGCCACCCAGGGATCCCCACACTAAGAATTCTGCTAAATGAAATGATGACACTCAGGGGAGGCCTAATGAGAGGACAGAGAGCTTGGGAGTTAACTCTTGGTGAGTACTGAGATCCTGACTTCTATTCATCTCAGCCACAGATGTTCACTTTTTTTATTTTGTTAGCCAGTAAAACTATTTGTGTGCTTAAGCCAGATCACCTTGAATTTCTTCTATTTGAAAGTTAAAGAGATTTGATCAATGCCTGTATTGCATGATAAGTTGGAGTTACTAGGTATGGAATGTAACTGGAGGACTGTAATTCAACTGTGAAAAACAGAGTCTAATATATTTACAAACACAAAACAATGGATTAATGAATGATGAGAGATTCAAAAATAAGAAACATTATGGTATATTTATGTGGAAAGTGCAAGGTGGGAATTACTATTGACTTTTTCCAAAAAAAATTCTATTTGCATGAAAGAGCTTCCAAATGAGTTTGGCTTCACTCTAGTTCCAAAACAGACTTTATGGCATAATTCTCTTGTCACTTGTTATCATCATGGTGATGTTTTCTTCCAGAAATCATTTTTTGTTTTTTTTTTTCTTTTAAATCTGCTTTCCAACAGCTTCTTTTTTTTTTGTATATTTTTAATTGGAATTCTATTTGCCAACATATAGTATAACATCCAGTGCTCATCCCATCAAGTGTCCCCTCAGTGCCCATCACTCAGTCACCCCATCCCCCTGCCCAGCTCCCCTCCACTACCCCCGTTCATTTCCCAGATTTAGGAGTCTCTCATGCTTTGTCACGATCTCTGATTTTTCCCCATTCATTTTCTCTCCTTTCCCCTATAATCCCTTTCACTATTTTAAATTTATAACAGTACAATGACCAAGGCTATCCACTTCCAGTTTCTGCATTTGCTTTCCTTTAAATGCTCAGCAAAGTACTGGCATCAAAATGGACCAATAATTATAATTAAGATAAAATTAATTTAATTAAATAATTCGGCATTTAAAGTTGAGTCCTCTTGTGATGTCAGTTCTAAGACGACAAGATTTCTAGAAGGCTAAGGGGAAAAAACGAAGTCCCAGAGATTACTGAGTTCTTACATTTATTTTCCTGAATTTAATTTCTCCCTTCATACATGCTAGTGTTATGTCAGAATTCCCAATGTTTCACAATGAAATCGTCTAGAGACACACTTGCTAGCAGTGCTAACCACTTATGTCTTACTCTGGTAATTCATTAGAGAAAAGAAAGATCTCTCATATACTTCCTTAAAAGTTTTAAAAAGAAAAAAAAATTCTCATCACCCCATAGCAGGTGCCGCACACCCCCTGATTCCAGTTTGGCTGACTAGGGAACACATTTAATTACTTTGCAATCTTGTCTTTCGAAGAAAAGAAAAAGCAAGTGGCATTGAATAGGGAGATCAGTGAAGAGATTTTAACAGAAAGTGCAAAATAACCGTCTGTGGTTGGAAATGCAGGTGTGCAGTAGCCCGGGGCCAGCAGAGCTTTCCTCACAGAGCTTTAGAAACATTGCTCCACATGTGAAGAAGTCCAGGAAAATCACAATTTTTCATCTACACCACATATATGGCTCTTCACTATGACTTTCTTGTGTGATTGTTTAATTTTCTCTAACATATCAGTATATCAGATGCATATACTGGAGACATTATTTACAGTGGTCTAAGCAGGTTGAAGCTTATTTCTTTACATAACAAGTCGTCTCTGGTAAGGGGTCAAGGGCATTTGTTTATAAGGACAACATTTTCAGAACTGGCACTCCTGTGATTTTCTTGACATTGTTTTCACTATTGACACATTAAAGTTGCAAGATGGTTGCTACAACCTCAAAACGTATGCTCGTGTCAGAACAGAGAGGGGCTGGGGGAAGTCATACTGAATGCATTCATTCACATTGATTCTTAAAAGCAAGCATCTCTGCAAAGCATGTAGCAGATTTCATTTCTATCTCAATGGAAAGATTATGTCACATGCCAGCACATATGGCACAGGAGGCTGGGGTTCTTCTGTCAGTAAGAAAGAAGGCATAAATGGATACTAGGCGGGCAACCAATGGCTTTGGCTATATTTGCCAAAGGGTTATGGGTTCTTTGAAAGCAGGAACTAAGGTCTTTACTTCTTTCACACTATCTTTTTGCTTTATAAAGTTTCTCATATTATCATTTCCTTTCCCTGGCCGTAATTGTGAAGGAATTGGCCTTAGACACCTGATGACTCATTTAGATAAAAAACGAATCAACATTAGACATAAAGGCACTCATACAAATGACTCCTTAATGTTTAAATTGACAGGTTAATATAGACATTGCCCAGTATAAGATTAGTCAAGTAAGCTGGGAAACTGAAAGAAAAACAAATAAAAAAGCAACAGCAACAACAACAGAAGGCCCAAATCTAAGCAAAACTTGGAGAAAAAAAAAGATTTTATCAGCAGCCAGACAGGGAAAACAAATCTTATGAAGAAAAAGAAAAAATCTATTGGTATAGATGATGTTAAAGACAATGGAAAAATATCAAGAAATTTTTGAGGGAATAAGAAAAGTAGAGTTCTACAGATGCTCTTTTTCTTGACACTGATAAAGAAATCTAAGCTCAAGTCTGCGTGTTTAAAATATAAAATATGCTACTGCCATAATCAAAATGTGCTAAACAATTTTCAAGTTAGAAGGAAAAAATAAGGAAGAACAAAAATTTAAACAACAGTAAATAGACAATAAAATAAACTTCTAAAAAAGCAAAGAAACAGACAGCAAAGTGCAGGTTAGGATTGGATTTCTGATTCCCATTAGTTGTTTCTGTCAAGAACATGTAGTAAATTTGGACAAAATAGAAAAAAAATATTTGAAATACATGAAAGTCATGAAGCTATCAGCACTTGAGGGTGCAGGAGAGAAAAGGAGAGAGAAAGAGGTAACATGCTGTAAGCCACTTTTCTCCTAGGCTTTTTTCTAATTCTTCAGGGCAAGAGGATGGCAAAACAGTCAGAGGGTCACAGCTAAGAGACTCATATTTACCTGATTTACAGAGCAGGAGAGATCATCCCTGGAAGAGCCGGGGCCACCAAAGAAGGCAGGATAGAAGAGGCCAAGATTCCAGAGGAAAAGGAAGTGAAGAGAAAGTAGCCCAACCCTGAGGTTCTCCTTCAGGAGGCATTTGCTAAATTTTAAACCTGTGCAGAGTAGAAGGCTTGCCAAGAATAGAGGCACTAACAAACATTCTAGTCTCTCAATTGGGATCTTTCTAGAGCTACATCCTAGCAGCATCCTAGAAGCATGTAAAGTTTGTAAATTTCCTACTTTTTGTTAATGGTTTATGAATAATTTACCAAAAAAAGCCCCACAAATATACACCATATACACTTATCAAAATAAATGAAAACAGGTTGATTCCTTATAATGAAGACCAAAACTAAGATTGGTTTAAAATAATTCAACTTAATCAAAATAAATAAATAAATAAATAAATAAATAAATAAATAAATAATTCAACTTACAGCTTTTATAAAAGTCACACCCAAATCAAAATAACAAAAAAGGATAATGATTCAGAAAGGAGCAAATAGTGGGGAAATACCTATACGTAGGCATTTCTATATAAAACAGAGAGAATCATCTTAATATTGAAAGTAAAATCTTGCAAAAGACATTAACTCTGAAAAAAGGAAATTATTTAATATAAGGGACAATTCACTATGAAGATACATTTGTCATGGTTCTGTGTCCCAAGTTCATTAATTCCAAAGTATATAAGAAAAAAGCTTAGGAATATAACCAGCAAGAAGAAAAAAAATAGGAGACTGACATAAATTGCTATATATATTTTTAAGATTTATTTATTTCAGATAGAGAGTTACAGAGAGAGAGAGAGAGAGCATGCGCACAAGCAGAGGGAGGAGCGGAGAGACAAGGAAAAACCGACTTGGAGCTGAGCACAGAGCTGGACATGGGGCTAGAGCCCACAGCCCTGAAATCATGACCCCAGCTGAAGTCAGATGCTTAACAAACTGAGTTGCTCAGGCGTCCTCTATATTGCTATATTTTTTACAGCTCAATTAGAACAAAATGATAGCTACAGTATTAGGATAATATAATTAATATATTAAACCTAGTAGATGATATTGAAATGTGTCCCTAGCATTCTCTAACATTGTTCCAATACATTTATTTACAAAAGATCACAATGAGAATCATAAATCCTCTATTCACAATGTAATAAAACCAGAAATGTATTACAAAATGATAAAGAAAACTAATCTAATCACTTAGAAATAAAAACAAAACCTCTGCTAAATAATCTTTGGATCCGAAGCTTAATCAAAGCTTCTATGACAAGTTATTAAAATTAACTACAATAAGATTTTATGTAGCATGGTAATCTCACTGTAGCTATTTAGTCATTTATAGGCGTGGTTGAGACTTTAAAAAGAACAAAATTCATTTCTTAATTATATTTTTCATTAAATAAGAAATAATGAAACCAAATGAAATAAATATCCCACATCAGAAACTAGAAAACTTGCAACACAACAAAAAAATTTTTTTTAAGATTTTATTTATTTATTCATGAGAGACAGAGAGAGAGAGAGAGGCAGAGACACAGGCAGAGGGAGAAGCAGGCTCTATGCAAGAAGCTCGACGTGGGACTTGATCCTGGGACCCCAGGATCACACCCTGGGCTGAAGGCAGCACTAAGCCACTGAGCCACCCGGCTGCCCACAACACAACAAATCTAATAAATTATAAGTATTAAATCAGAACACAGAAAAAGTTATAAACACATCTGAGGGCTTTTAAAATTAAAAAAAAACATTAATGTGTTTGCAACATATCAAGTCAATTAATAAAAGATGAGAAAAGGAAAATACAACTATGCTACAAGACAAAGGCCAAAAGGCTTAAAAATATGGTTATGTAAGAGACAACCAAATAATGCTGCTTTTTCTCAGAATGCAGACTTGTTAAGAGCTCCTCTTTTTTTCCTTCAATCTAATCAAACTGTGCCATACAGAGTGGACTTTTTTTTTTTTTTTTTTTTTTTACCTACTAGGAGATCATCCCCTTCTTATTTACAGGGCTGTGGCAAGATTTTCCCTACTGTTATTTTAATAATTTCATCAAAGACAGTTTTTTTATTTTGTTCTGTTTGTTGTTATCATTGCAAGTCCTTTTACCCCTTCTCTTTATTCCTTTCCGAAGGAAGATGAAATACAAGGGGGAATGACAATGTGAAGCCAACATGCTACTTTATTTTTTTTATTTTTATTTTTTTAAATTTTTATTTATTTATGATAGTCACAGAGAGAGAGAGAGAGAGAGAGAGAGAGGCAGAGACATAGGCAGAGGGAGAAGCAGGCTCCATACACCGGGAGCCCGACATGGGATCCGATCCCGGGTCTCCAGGATCGCGCCCTGGGCCAAAGGCAGGCACCAAACCGCTGCACCACCCAGGGATCCCAACATGTTATTTTATTAATCAGGGTTACTTTATTATTAGCTAGACATGTGCCTTGTACAATACAGGACTTTCTGAGATATATCTGGAGTATTACTGGCTTCATCCAAGGCCTGGTAAAGGTTTTGCCCAAAGGTTCCTCCCTATCTGATCATTGTCCATGTTCTGGTGAGCAAAAATCCCAACACCTCATGCATGAGGGATAAACAAAAACCACAAGTAAGCAATCTAACCAAATCTTGAAACTTGAGCAGAACCACTTATAGAAGACCCCTTTAACACATGTTGATCTTCCTATTAGCAAATAGAACTTCACCAGCATCCTGAAGTCTCAACAATCTGATGAGCAACTCCAAGTGGAGAGGTAGGATGATGAGAGAGGAAGAACACTGCTTCCAGTGACCCAATGATTTTCCCCCAGGTAAGTATTGCCCAGGGCAGAAAGGGTTACAGTAAATAGGCTCAGTAATATATGCACATCTTGCCTCAGTGTCAAGGGACTCTAAGAACAGGAACGAACCACAGGTCCTAGCGTGGTTAAAGATATAGCTTTAGATTTTCCCATGCTCCTCCTGATGATTTATAGATATGCATAATCAACCTGCTTTGGCTAACATATGTAAATAGTTCCTAATGATTGCTTAAGTAACAATGACTCTGCCAGGAGAGCACTTTATAAAAGCAAATTTCCTTTGAATAGAAAGTGCCTTGAGAACAATATTTTTCTGAGCCTTGATACAGAGTAGTGAGTTGAGCCCACTGTATTTTTTTTATATAATTGTGAAAAACAATTAGTTCTTTTCAGTAAATGAAAAGGCATCCACAAAGGAAATTCTTTAGAAAATAGTTCATCAACCAAAGCCTAAGGGAACTGAAGGGAAAACAACTGTTGTAGAGGATTTAGAAACATTTTTTTTTTCTGTCTCCAATTAGAAAAACAATATATTTAACCCTTGGTCTTTACTGTTGAGTGAGATCATTGGTTTTCTTCTCCATTCTATTCCCCAAAGATTTTCTGGGACACTGAGTGCTGAAATTATGAAGATGAATGAAAACCCTGAAGTTTGTCAGAGACAGATCTATAAGCATGTGTAATTCATCTTGTGGTTTCTTCTACTGAGACTTTATTGCAGGGATTTAAAAATATCAGTGAGAATTCTGGCATGTGGAGTCATCAACCAGAAATAACTTTGCATCAAATCCCAAAATGGTCTTTCTGATTGGCAGGCATGCACAGGCTGAGAAGTAGCATTTCCTTTTTCTTAGACTTGCTCTGCCCTTTATATAAAGGAGGCAGAAGTTCTAACTAAAACTCTTGAAAGTAATAGATCTTAATGTGGATTCAATTCCATATCAGTGGCAGACTCCTGCACTATAGATAACAGGTAAGTTATAAACGACTCCCTGGCTGTCTACAGTAGCTAAACTTAGAATATAAAATTTTAGGACTAAATGGAACTTTAGGAACTATCCCACTTATGCTTTAACTCTCTCATTTTGCAAAGAAAGAAAACTAACTTAACTTAGATGTTTTGACAAAGGCCAAAAAAATTAAATAGAATTCTTGACTCACAAAAGTTATCTGCCTGGGGGACCAATATTTTTATCAAGTTCAATATGAATCCTTTACTTAGTAAATACATCACAATGCTTTGATTATTGCTAAAAAAAATAAAAATATTTCATAATCTCTGCAACATGGGAAGAGTACCACAAAACATAAAAAAACATCTTGTCTCAATTGTCAGAAGGAGGTGGGAGACTCACTGTGGAAATATCTGACTGGTCAGCCTAGCTTCAAAGTAATGAAGAGCAAGATGGCAGTGATCTTTGGTGAAAAATATGGGAAGAAAACATCAGATCATACTAAATTTGTGTTTTTGTTATTCAGACAAAGATTGTTAAAGTAGGTATATCTTGCTTTTAGAAAGCTATTGAAAGTTTCTATTTCCATTATATTTTCTTTTAATAGTATGACAAAATGTAAGCCAGAGCACATATTCATTTGTGAACTGGTTTTATAATTGCTTAAACAACAAGGTGAAGGTGGTTTCACTTACTGGCTTCTTGTCAGCTTGGACAAAACTTCCAGTGGTCCCCCTCAGGCTTTCTCCCTTGGGTCTATTTGGTTCAATACTCTCAGTCCCTTAACTGATAGAAGAAGAAGAAGAAGAAGAAGAAGAAGAAGAAGAAGAAGAAGAAGAAGAAGAAGAAGAAGAAGAAGAAGAAGAAGAAGAACAACAACAACAACAACAACAACAACAACAACAACAACAACATATGCTTGTTACATGGAGCCCTTGATAGCTGGAGGGGAGCACTTAGTATTGTTGATGTCAAAATCAGAGTTCAAAATTATCTTGAAAATTTGTAATGTTCTAAGCCAATAAAATGAAATCTGACACATAAATGCATAAAGTTCCATATTTAGGATCAAAAATCCATTTGCATCAGTACAGAATGAAAGAGATCATAGGTTTCTGAGAGTTTTATTTTTAAAATAGGCTCTATATGAGCCTGTGATCTCATGTAGCTAATATATTCTAACACTGAATTTACATGAATTTATAGATGGCAGTTTACAGAGTCATAGGGAGTCTGAAGGTTAACCGTGCATTGAGATTTGAGAGTTTTTTCAGTTCAGATAGATATCACATTTTCAGAGGATGGTTGGTCAGTTTAAGAGGATGGTCAATTAGAGAGGGAAAGAAGTAGACAGATTACAGGGAAGCTAATAATGTCAGATACCAGAGACTCATATGAACAAACTGTAGTTGAATGAACTGATCATTCATCAAAAACGCTTTCACACGTTAAGTACTGATCAGTGTGTAAGATCATGGAGATAGAGAGCCTTATTTCTACCCTTGAAGAACTCACAGTCGCATGAGGAAGAAAGACAAGTATTTCTAACATGTGTGGAAAGGAAGAGTCTATAGAGCACAGAGAGTAGCACAGAGAATGGAGTGTTTCTTCATGGGGACGGCAGCAAAACAGGGTGTCAGGATTGTTTAAAATTGGGACTATTTTCCATTTGAAAAAGAAGGCTAAGGAAGAAAACTAATTGAATCTAATAGTGCTTGAGGCATCCTGCAAATATGCTATATTCATTTTACTTCTGTATCTTTGTTCATTCTGTTGCCCCTTCTGGAAGATCCGCCTCTCCTAAATTCTACCGACACTTCAAGACTTGGTTACAAACCAGTCTTTCCCATCATGCCACCACAGGATTATATCTGCTGATCCTGAGAGCAAGTATTCCCATTATACTTGTTACGCCACGTGTAACATTATCATACTCTGCTATCATAAGCAATTCACCAGATCCTTAGAGCAGAAAAGAAACATCTTTTCCAGTCCTTGACTGCTTTGTACCAGGTTGGCACACAAAGGCTCAATAAATGCCTTGGAGTTAGACAATTAGCTCACTTTCTTTAATAAAGATCAATTCTAGACCTCTGACCAGTGAGCTAAAGTCCCAGGTTCCTTCCTTTGTGCATTGTTTCTCCACCTAAGAAAGCAGAATTCGTCTTTCCAACATTAACCCTATGGGGGTGGAGGGAGAATGCATCGTACATCCCTGATGGGTCCAGCCTGGTGAGGTTGTCAGGTGACGTAAAGCTCCCTATTCCAAAAGGTGGTGCTAGATCCAGACCAATTTCTTTCCTAGTTGTAGTGATTTTGTCCATAAAGTTTCAAGCCACAAGGAAAAGTGATATCTTTGTGCCCTGTATCCTAAAACTTGTGAAGGTATCTTGCTTTTTATCTTTCTGATTTTTTTCATCTATTATAAAGCTACTTAACGTCTCAGACATGGGCAGTGTTTCTTTGGGCTCAGTTGCATACATCCCAGTGGCTTCTTCCCTTCTGAAAACCAGTCTTTTCTGTCAAACATGCCTTCATCTTGTTACAAAATAGGGCTCATGAATTCGGCCCTGCTCAGGGAACAATCAGCATGCTGGTGATTGCTTTGAAAGCAGTATTATACTAATACAGGATCTCATTAGAACCCCTTTCCTGGGATCTGGGGGTTTCTTCCAAATCCAAATGGAGATTGTGGTGTTCATTATGTGTTCAAAAGCACTGCTTCTCTGTGCCATCAAATGGCCTGAGGAGAGAAAATCTTTTGACCTTTGTAATTGCTACAATATTATGTAGGGTTCTTCCTCCATTGAACAGAGCAATAAATATTGCATAGCTGTGCTTCTTTTTCCCTCCTAAATGCAATTATAATGGAGAAAAAAAATATCCTGAAGACATGTGGGTGGCGCCATACCATCCAGTCCCTGGGAGGGACATTTGTGGGGGGACTGCGCTGCAGGTGGCAAAACTCTGCGCCCATTTCGGATAATTTCCAATAACTGGCTCAGTGCCTAGGGTTGCAGAATTAGCTCATCCAGGGCTTCAGCTCCTGGTTTCAGACTCATTAAGAGTGTCTTGTCAGGGTAGGTATGTGATCAGTTTCTGGACTGCAAACTAAGCCCAATAAATTGCTGAACTCGGCTTAAAAAGTTAATTACCAAATCTGGTGCATGTGGTGCAGAAAAAGGACAGAAACTACAAATTAATGTGCAGACAAGCAGTTTTTTTTTAAAAAAAATTAACTTCAGAAATGTAAATATTCTACTGCTACTACTTGGGCCTGAGCATAATCTCAATTCACTTCCAAGTTCTCATTTCTTTGTTACTTGCCAGCCTGTTTCGTTTTCCTGTTCTCACACAGGTTTGTGCAGGGATGCACTCTGAAACTTGTCAAGGTATCCTGACAGATCAAGCACAATGCACAAGGCATGAGCAGCTTCTCCAGACGCATTAAAAATGTCCAAGTCAAACTAAATATGATGTGGGTTTTTATTTTTTTTATTTTTATTTTTATTTTTTTTATTTTTTTTTTTTTTATGATGTGGGTTTTTAGTAGAAATGTATATTGGGTGCCAGTTCATAAGTTTTCCTGAAGGGTCACCATTTTTATGAAGGAAATTCCTTAGTGTATTTAAGAATTTTCTTTTTCAAACTAGCCATATAAAAAGTAATTGCTGTGGTGTCCACAACAGGCCAATTCCTGTATCTGTGCCTGGCACTTTGGGAGCTGCCATAGGAGGCAATGGAACCACTGGAATAGACGTCAACACTGGCGGCAAATCAGGAGAATGGCTGATCCAACCACCCCCCATTCTCTTTCACCATGCCACGGGTTTGATGGAGTAGAGGGAGGAAGTGGGCCTTGATCTTCTCTCTGTTTCTTTCTTCTTCATCCCCTTGGGTTGAACATAAATATGGTTCTTTTAACCAGATATGTTTGAACAACCCTTGCTTTCCTGGACCAGGTTGAAATATACCTAAGGAAGCAAAGTGGAGCCAAAGGTGCTATAGAGTATAAACTCTATAAAAGTGGAGAACTATCTTTCCATTCTTGATTCCTATGGTGCTTGAGACAGTGTCTGTCATCCAAAATTAAGACTGGTGGTTAGTTCTTGTTGGAATGAAGGAAAAGTGAAGAAAGGAAACAGAACCCATTCACATGTGTTTAAAAGAGAAACAATGCTCAAAGACTTTCATGTGAATGTGGTAATGCCTTCAGAGAAAGACGTCTTGCAAATTGCTTCAGGATCACCAAGGATGGAGCACCTGCAGGACACAGTAACATTTCAATAAATATTGAAGCAATAGTTTGCAGGGTTTTGCATTCTGGAGCTGTTGTTTCACATAGATCATTTTCCAAAAAGTTATGCCTTTCCTCATTTCTCCAGCCAAAAAGAAATAGCATTCCCAGAGGTAAGCACTCTGGAGCACTCGGGAGCAAGGTGCTATGACTCATGGTGTAATCCCTTAAACAGTTCTGTTCCACTAATATATTGCACATAAATATAGTTATACCAATTTATAAGATGCAGAAATTGAGGCTCATGAAATGTAGGTCATTTCCCAAATGCATGTAATTCTAAGTAGAGGAACTAAGGCTTCAAATCTAATTACAACTTAAATACCATGCCCATGATCCATCCACATTGCCATGCCATACAACTGGAGAACGGGAAGAAAAAGTGTATACATTTAATCTCCCACCTCCTAAATCTTCAAGTGCTATATTCATTTCTTAGGTGCTTTTTTATTAATACTCCATAATGAATTTTATTTGCTTTATTAAAAATTGGGAAAGAAAAGGAAAGCCTAGAAAATCCAGAGAGCCATTCAACACCACCTCCTCCTGTGCCCTCCAATTTATTCTGCAAAAACTTTGCAGTTGGCTAATGGTTACAACATCAACAAAATAACTTCTTTCACTTTCCTCATTAAACTAAAGGAAAAAAAAAATCAACTGATGCACTGCATCCTTGTTGACTGGTGGCTCATTACAGAGGCTAATAAGAGAAAATACATTCTCATATACTGATCATTGGAGCTCAGAGAATTTGAGGAGAGCCACCTGCTGAGTAAGTATCCATTTTCAGTTCCGACTTTGTATGTATTAGTCTGGTCAATTTCCCCGAGCTGGCCTGATTAGGAAAGTTTTATTTAAACAAATGGAGATGAGACCTGAAGTTAGTGGAGAAAAACAGAGGCTGCGCCTAACCATTCAGCCAGTTTTCGCCCTTGGCCAGATGTGCTGACCACTTGATAGACTTCTGTGGCAGAGACCATGGTGCATTTATCAAAGCCTAAGGCTTTTTCTTCTTGTACCAGCTAGACCGCATCTCTCAGCCTCCCCTGCAACCAGCTCCCAGATTCTATTTTCTGTTCAACTGAGGGGAACGAGATCCCAGCAAGAACACACCTCCAAATGTACCTGCACAGTTTCTCTCCCACCCACCCCACCCTTTGTTTCCCTCCTAAATGTTTTGGCTCCTGGTGACTTATAAACCATATATCAAATATAGTAGATATTTTTTTATACTGGGTTCCTGAATGACTACATGGACATCAGTGCCTCACATTGCCAGTCATTGACTGGACTTTAAATGCATAAGAAGTAAGTTTACATGTGTTAAGCTCCTCAAATTTTAAGAACTATCTGATACTATATGTTATGGACTAAATGTGTGTCCCCCCCAGAGTTCCCATGTTGAAACCCTATCTCTCCCTGACCCACCAAAACACACATAGAAGATGTGCTGGAATTAAAATGAAGGGCCTTTGGGAGGTAATGAGGATTAGTCATGAGGGTGAGCACTCAGGAATGACATTCCCTGAGGGTGGGGGCGCTTGACCAGGAGGGACCAGGGGTGTGCCCATGGCCTGCTCCATTCCTCAGTCTGAACAGTTCAGCTACAGTCAGACTTTGGACAGGGGGTTTCTGTTGAAAACAAAACAAAACAAAACAGATAAAATAAAAGCGATTTTCATTTGGGAGGCAAAGAGTGAATTACCAACAGGGAATTGGGCCTTGGGCCTATGCCATTTCTGTTGTAGTTTGGGGCAGTGCAGGAGACCTGTGTGGGTGTGAACCAAGGCACCACCGCCACTCCCCACAATAAAGTATCTGCACTTCACTCAGTGCTACCCAAGCCCTCCTTTCTTCCTTCTACCCAACCTGGGCAGTAGGACGAAGGGCCACAATTGCTGGGTGTTTATATAGAGAGTAGGTTGATTTTATTTTACATGCTTTTGAGTTAATGTTGGAAAACTAATCACAAGCAGTTTCTAAACCAAAAATGACATGTTGTAAAAGGACAATAAGCGTTGGGTCAAAATGGAGCCTGAAAAAACAAAAAACCAAACAAAACAAAACAAAACAAAAGGACTTACCTGAGTCACACCAGAACCTGCTTCCCCTCTCTGCTCTCTGCTGTGTAAAACTACAAGAAGTCTGAAATCTTCAACACTGAAGTAGACTCTTGCCAGAACATGACCCATGCAGGCACTTTGATTTCATACTTCAGCCTCCAGAAATAGGAGAAATACATTTTTGCTGTTTATAATCTACCCAGTCTAAGGTATTTTTATTATAGTGGCCCAGCTTACTAAGACCACAGACAGTGCTAATTTAACTAACATATATCTCTTAATATATTTAGCTATACGTGATATGTATAAATTTTTCTTCTTAGAAAAAGACTTTAAAAATCAAATGTCACATTTTAACACATTGAAATCCAGAAATGAATATATCAAACTGCACATCTATTTAACTATATAGTTATAGATGTCAATATAGACATGGATACGGTGTAGATATAGAAGTAGGTTCAGGTGTAGATATAAATATAGACATGTCCCCTAACAAAGATAAAGTGATATTTGTATACAAGTTTGGCACAAAGCTCATCACATAAGAAGTTTCAATGAAGATCTGTGAACTTGAAACAAACTGAAAGTAATCTAATTGAATACAGTTGCCTGGAAAGTTTATTTGTGAATCATTTAAGAACACATCAATAAGAACTTTGAGACACAGCCTGATTTATAAACAAGAGGAACACAAAAAAAAGAGACTAAGCAAGATAAATAGGGGAAGAGAAAGAGGGTCACTCCATAGTTACATTTGTAAAATTCTCCAGGAAATATTTATCTTAAAAACCTAAGTATAAAAGTCTTAGGTTCAAGTAGGATGAATCAAGAAGAAAAATTCAGAACTTGATAAGAAGTGTCATAGTAGATTCTAACTCTTGTAGAAAATAAGCCCCTCAAGAACCAGAATATGTTCAATATAAGAAAACGTTTTGAGGGATGACCATGAATAAGTCATTCTGCAAAATTAAAATATGAATAATACCTAGAGAGTGACAGGAGAGCTTTACAATCCAATGGAAGGACAGGCTTAAGTAAGAAAATTTCAACATTATTTCTAAGTACAACAGAGGTGCACATAGGATAAAATAGAAATTTAGGGAGATCATGGAAAGATTATTTTTTAAGATTTTATTTATTTATTCATGAGAGGCACAGAGAAAGAGAGAGAGGCAGAGACACAGGCAAAGAGAGAAGCAGGCTTCACACAGAGAGCCTGATGTGGGACTCGATCCCGGGTCTCCAGGACCAGGCCCTGGGCCAAAGGCAGGTGCCAAACTGCCGAGCCCACCCGGGCTGCCCTCATGGAAAGATTATTAAGCAAAATTACAATGCAGCTATCTCTGGAAAAACAAGAAAGTTCTGGATAATCATAAACCAGAAGCAGACAATCATAGGAAAACAATAGACTTGACACATTTCTCTACAGTTTCATCCTGTTCCAAACCCCTTCTATGTCAGGAAAGCTGCATGAATAAATGTTTTATCATCATTATTTAGAACACATCTATTAAAAGGCTGAAAATATTTAAAAAGCCTTAATTAGATTAAGGATGAGGAATTCCTGGAAGATTCAAAAAAAAAGCAGATGATAACAGATCGATAGGGAAATATGATAGAAAATTACAGCCCATAATACATGCAGAAACTCTGCTCCAGGCAAGTTCCTTGGGTCCACTACAGCATCAATGACCTCCAGGCCCTTCCTGTATTCCTTCTCTGCTAAAACCTTCCATGTCAAGGTTGCAGAAAGTTTCTTGCAACTGTCAACACTATTTCTGGATTTAAAATCTCCCAGGTAGGGGGATCCCTGGGTGGCGCAGCGGTTTGGCGCCTGCCTTTGGCCCAGGGCGCGATCCTGGAGACCCGGGATCGAATCCCATGTCGGGCTCCCGGTGCATGGAGCCTGCTTCTCTCTCTGCCTGTATCTCTGCCTCTCTCTCTCTCTCTGTGACTATCATAAATAAATAAAAAATTAAAATAAATAAATAAATAAATAAAATCTCCCAGGTAGGAAAAAAGGGAGCAGTAAAGGAAGGAGCTGCTTCTTGTACATCTCTTTCTTTTATAATGGAACAAGGAGAAAAATCTTTCCCAGAGATCTCAGCACACATGCCAACCTCTTAGTTCTGATTTTCTTTGTAGCCACATTTGGGCTACATGATGTTCACCTCTTGACCAACCATAGACAAAGACAACAAAGCCTGCTATGATTAGGTAAACTAATCATTATTCAAACTTTGGGGATGATGCATAATATCTCCCCCAAAGTCGTCCTTTTAGTAAGGAATAAAGGAAACAATCTGATGGGTGAATAACTGCCTTTGTCAGGTAGAGGGAACTCAGATTAGGGTTCAAGTGACATAAGGAGCTGGAAATGACCCTGTAATAGCTGTTAGGATGATTGTTACTAGAACTATATTGAAAAATAAAACAGGTCTATTTGTCCTTTCTGTCTCTCCAGCTCATGCTTCACAGTGTTTATTGCTTGCCTGGAAACTAAATAAAGCAGTGAGTATGAGCAGTTGGGCTAGTGGAGCCCTGGATGGCTTCCTGATCCAAGAAGCAGCACAGGAGAACCCTCACACTGGATTGCAAATTGTCCGCAAATACCACTCACCAGCGTATCCTTCTCCCTATCAAACACAACGAGAGGTAAATTCCCACAGGCAGAGCTTCCATTCACAAGGAGGCCATCAGAGATCTTCAAAAAGTGTAGTTATAAAACCTTGGAAAGGGGACACGTAGGTGGCTCAGTCAGTTAAGCATCTGCCTTCATCTCAGGTCATGATCTTAGGGTCCTGGGATCAAGCCCCACAGCTGACTCCTTGCTCAGTGGCGAGTCTGCTTCTCTCTCTCTCTTCCTCTTCCCTTGTGATCTCTTGCTCTTGCTCTCCTCAAATAACTAAATAAAATCTTTAAAAAAAAAAAAAGCCCTGGAAGAAAGGCACTAAACTAAATTCAATGAACTAAAAAACATATTGAAAAGTGTAAGCATAGGATAAACACGAAAGAAGAGAATTTGATGTCTTTAGAGAACTTGAAACAATTACCACACTCATAAAAAGAGAACAGGTTGCTAAAAAACAAACAAACAATGAACCAATTAGAGAGCCTGAACAATAAAAGTACAGTCCCAAGTAAGGGCAAGACAAATTTAAATGAAGAGGCTTAATTCTCTGTTGAAAATAAAGGTATGGAATTCCCTCCTCCCTTTTCTTACCGCATTTTCTTTGGAAAATTTGTAATTCCAAGTCTTTTTTCTATGTCTTTGGAATGTATAACAATCTTTTTTAAAGGCTAAATGAGGCTCTTGCCAGCTTTACAACCCAAGATTGTCTTTATCAAGGACCTGAGCATCATCTCTCTGAAAAGTAATCATCCAGAAAGAAAGTAGCCCTATCTCCTAGATTCTGGGGTGAAGGGAGGAGCTTAACCTAAGAGGACCAAAGCCCTCCAAATTGTAAAACCACTTCCTGTTATAAAAATATGAAAAATTTCTTTTTCGTCTGGATAAAGTCAATTAGCTAACACAGATGGTCACCCCAGCGAATTTAGGATGATTTATGTGTGACAAGCAGTGCTGCCAGTCTTCCTGCTTCAGGACCAGTGAGTGTTTACCCTGAGAAGCTGTGTATAAGGGGTTGTATCTGCTAGGCTACAGAAAAAGTATGACTTCTTTCTGTCTTTGCAAAGTCTTAGCAGATTGCTTGTGATACATACCCCATACTGGTTTAATGCTTTACTTAATAATAAAATTATTCTCTTTCTCTTCTATTTTGGTACAGAAGTATTCTGGGGTAATAGGAAGTTTTGTTTTTAATTATATCCCCCCAAATATCTAAGGAACACATTGTAGAATGAGAAGAATGAACCTACAAGTGCCCCTAGAAGGCAGCATATTAAACAATAGATGACAAAAAAATTAAGTGACATAGGGGATAGATCCAGAAATTCTATAATATATTTACTAGGATTTCCAGAAGAAAACTAATATAATTGAGGTGAGATGTAATAGAGCAAAAAGAAAAAAAAAAAGGCTCTTCAATATTGTAGGGAAGATATTTAGGTCTTCAAATTGAAAACAAACAGAACAAAACAAAATGTGTTTCAAGGAAGATAAGTAGAAAAAATAAATAAAAGACCATACTTCAACATTCCCAAGTGAACTTTGAGAACTTCAATAAAATGAAAAAGCACAAAATGTGTTCAGAGAAAAAAGTGCATTTGAGTAAAAAGAATAAAACAAATTATTAACATTATAAATACTGGAAGATAACTGAGTCATCTCTGTAAAGATGTAAAATAAAATGATCTCAACCCTGAAGTTTTGTACCTAGGCAAACAGCATTTATGAAAGAACCAAACCTAGAAATTTTCACATGGGCCTGGTCATACATAGCTCTTACCTACACACGAGCTCTAAAAAACTTACCTGGGTATATATTCCATAAAAATTAAAACATATCCAATAGTGAGAAAATATGGGGTATAAGAGCAAAGACACTAGTAAACAATAAAGCTTGGTGATATATAATATAAAAAATTAATCTTGAAATAAAATATCAAATCATCTCAATATAGAAAGTGATCGAGGAAAGAGAAGAGAGGTGAGTATAAGCATGTTAGCCTCTTTTCTAACCTAGGGAAAATATAACTAAAAATTAAACCTCTAATAAAAAATGGAAGCTTGAAAATATATGTTAAAATCTATATAGTAACCACTAGAGGGATAATTACCATGGAGAACTGTTATGATGCCAAGGAGAGAGAATAAAGCAATAAAACAAGTCCATCTGAAAAATACAGAAAAGAGGAAAAAAAGAAATTAACAAAAACAAAAGAGTAAACTGAAATAAAATAAAGAATTAGATGGTAAACATAAACTGTGTTCACTGTAAGTTTAAATAGATTAAATTCACTATTAGAGACCCTCAAATCAAATAACAAAGTAGTATATTTTAATTACCAGAACAACACTCTAAAACTATATAGC
Organism: Vulpes lagopus; assembly: GCF_018345385.1. Taxonomy (NCBI): domain Eukaryota; kingdom Metazoa; phylum Chordata; class Mammalia; order Carnivora; family Canidae; genus Vulpes; species Vulpes lagopus. The sequence goes on from NC_054828.1 coordinate 117,160,309, forward strand.
ATTGAGCATATAGAAATAAGCAAATGCTGAAAAAAATAGTGAGACAGCTGTATCAGGAAAAGACTAATGGTAAGAAAAATGTAAAGAGATATCACTATAAAAAAATAAAATTCAAGTGAAAAGTAATGAACAATAAAATTTTAATTCATTCAAAAAGGATAAAGCTGAATAGACAAATAACTATTTAAAATGTGGGAAAATGTCAATAACATGTCTCTCAAAAGTCAACTAAGCATCCTTTGACTGCTGTGTTCCAAATTTTCAGGAAATAGTTTATTCCTATGTAATACAAATTGTTCCAGATTCTAGTCCCGATCATCCAGTTATTTTACTGTGCGACTATTGATGGAAAGGCTCTAAAAAATTAGAAAACCTATGATTTAACAAGACAAAGGTAGCACCAAATGTTAAAACTATAACGTTATAAAAAATATAGATGAAAAACGTTAAATAAAATAATAGTAGAGTTTAGGGTAAAATAAAAGTATGAAATAATATAACACAAAGAATAATACATTGAGATCAAATGGACTCAACCCAGAAATGTAAGTATTGGTCAACATTACGATAAAAAAAAAAAAAAAAAAAAAAAACCTGGGGAAGTAGTCAGTGCACAGAACAGGCTGACAAGAGAAAGAACAGACAACAAAGGAGCAAGCCTAGGAGTTTACAGGATATCCAGAGTCCAAGTGAAGACTTGCCTTTGAGAAGGGAAGAAAGCTCATCCTCTGAGAGTATAAGGAAAGAAGTGGCTGTCATGGGAGTACAGATAAATTAAAACACAAAAAAAAAAAAAAAAAATAAAAATAAAAAAAATAAAAAAATAAAAAAATAAAAAAAAAAAAAAAATTAAAACACAAAGCAGAAAAGCTGAAAGTTGAGGGTGATCAAGCAAAAGCTCCCCAATTCTCCTTCAAAATTAAATAGAGATTTTGCATCGCAAATTCTGGGTTTGTGGTTTGTGTATGGGGGTCTCAAGAAGAATGATAGAAAGTTGTCAGGGCAAGTGGGAAAGGATGCTAATCGACATCAAGTAAAGGGATAGTCAGTATCACTGAGGTTAAAGGTGAAAGTGGAGGAACTTAGTAACATGATTATTATTGTTATTAATCAGAAGAGATGCAATAATTGCTATTTTTAAGACTACCTGTAATTCATATGATGAATACTATTGTGAAGTAGGGGCACCTGGGTGGCTCAATTGGTCCAGAGCATCAGACTCTTGACCTTGGCTCCAGTCATGATCTCAGGATTCTGGGATTGAGCCCAGCTTCAGGCTCCCCACTCAATGGGGAGTCTACTTGTCTCCCTCTCTCTCTACTCCTTCTCCCTGTGCATGATACCTCTTTCTTTCTCTCTCTCTGTCTAATAAATAAATAAATATTTTAAAAATATTACTGAAAAGTAGAAGTGAAAGAAGTTTTCTTTGGCTTCCTTTCATTTAGGAAAAATATTTTAATCCTGCCTTTAAAATTTCCTAAGGCTAAGCCAAAGAAGACAGAAGATGCTCAATAAACCAGTTCCAAAGTGAAAAGCTATGGACTTGGGTTAGTCTAGAGCTGAAGACCCTGGAATTTGGCAAAGAGAGACCAAGAAGGGAGTTGCAGTCTAAGGATGGGGCATGTTTAAGGAAATCTCTACTTCTCACGTCAGGAATTACAGAAGTCCCTGTGAAGAGGAGTGGATGATGAAATGTAGGGGCTGTCATATCCAAAAGCTATTTTTTTTAAGATTTCCTTTTCTGCATTCTAATTTCATTATTTTATCTTAACACCTTAGAAATTAAACATAACAACCTTTATCTTGAATAATAGATAATGCCTTGAAAGGAAATTGTCATACCTCTCTCCAAGTGCTGGGGCAAAGTGGACCTAAAAACGTTCAGAAACCACTAGGGGTGATTAGAAGAGAAGATAGAGCACTGGGCAAGAGGACAAAGTGATAGAAAATACTGTGCACATGTTAGCTCCCCATCAAGGGTACATAGAAATCCTAACTAAGGAAAGGATATACAATAATTATAATAATATAGTAACTGTCTGGTCATGCAGAATGGAGGATTCAATTTTTAAATAGATTTTTAGATAAAACAGTGATTCCAAAATGGAAACCCTGAAAGCTTTTCTGTTGTCTTTATTAGGAATGATACTAAAACAAGGCATGACCTGAATTCAAAGAACATGTGTATTCTGTGGCTTACCATCCACGGGAACATGCAGATGTGATGTTAGGAAAAGGACAGCAGTTAATGAAGTCTCAATTGAAAGCATGTTTGGGGACACTGAGTTATTTGTGTCACTCCCAGGGAAGAACACGGCAGGAGGGAAGGAGATGCTTCATCTCTACCTGCATAGACCCTTCCTTCGATTCATAACAGATTCTGCCTCATCTGAGAAAAAAAACATAATTTATTTTCCCAAATGATGACTTCTTTGAATGCTAGGTCTGTGAACCCAATATATCAATTATAATATAGACACTTGGACACTTCTGTACATTTTCCTTAGAATAAGACCTGGGTTTCTGGGAAGTCCCAGAGTCTGCAATATAAAAGATTCCATTCTCTGATCCCCAAAAGTATTGATCTAAGGAAGAGAAGGGATCCTGGATAAATTTTTCTAGTGCACTTTCACCCCTGCAAGTCAGCTGGGGTCTACCTGGGTCTACAATTCAAGCAGCAGGGCCCTTAGAGCATTATCTTTTCTTTGATCCTCGCAATGCCATGTGGATTGATTTTAAGGCATGCCTATTCTTCAAAAGGCTTGATCTCTAGCTTAAGAATGTGAGTTAAGTAGGGATTTTATAGGAATTTTTTGGCTTTAGGAAATAAAACTTAAGAGACCCCCTGCCTTTTATAGTCTTCTGTAAATCACCATCTCTAATTGTTTCTCCCCTTCAAAGCAGATTCCCATACACTTCATAATGTATTAATAAAGTCTCCAACAGGCATGTGTCTAATTACCCTCCATCTTCCGGTACAGATCAGAGTGAAATGAGTCATATTTATTGTCAGTTTGTCTCTGAGAGATGACAGTTTCTATCAAATCACTATGTGTCAAAAATGGAAGGATGTGCCAAGGTGGAAATGCAATTCCACGGTTCCCAAAGGTGGATGGGATCCCTGCTCCACATGTGACTCCAGTGTGTCTGCTGCTTACAGACAGGGATCTGGCCTTCTCAGCCAGCCAGCCTCTTTGTCACATCCTACCTACCAGCTGATGCAGCCTTACTGCATTCGCCCAAAACCGCATGCTGTCATTGTTCAGAGGCCTGTTGGCTTATTCCCTACTTGCCCTCTCTTATCCAGTCCCTGCCAACTCGGAGCTTCCGGATCCACTACTCAATTTTGATATACTTGTGGGCCTTCTGGGCTTTTAGTCCACTTAGCATCTGAGGGATAACTTTCCCTATTGAACTCCAGCTTGAACTTGGCCCAGCCTCTTCTTCCTACCCTACCTTAGCTGTGACATTGTCGGAAATGAAACCCTGGCTCCAGCAGTTTTGTGTACAGCCAGGGCCACATCCTCACACTCCCCTGTGATGGAATTCAGAGTTAGTCTTCAATATGCAAACACAAGGCCAGAAAAAACAACCTGCTAAAAGGGGAATTAGGGAGTTAGTTTCTTCCTGTTCAGTTTTACTTCCAATGTTATTTGTCAGTACATCACTGTGACCCACTCTCAGGAAGCTGAATTACAGACACCTCTTCTACTGTAGAATGCCATTCTCTGTCCTCTGGGATGTCCGCTCTAGTCATATATTAAAAAAAAAAAAATCACTCTACCTGATTGAATCTCCCATCCAACCTGGATTCCATCTCTCCCCTATCATTTGGCAGTCCCCTAATTCTGCTTTTCAATACATACCATCAAAACAGAAAGGGCAGTTGCTAAAAACAGAATGATCTACCAAGATAGGATAAAGAGAGAGCAATGATACCATTTGCACTTGAACTCTCCCGACCTTTTGGAAAATGGGGGAGGGGCTATGAAACATTTGCTCCACTAATCTCTTCCTCTCTCATTCCCTGAATTCACAAGTGTTCCAGTTTACTCCCTCTGTTGGAACCACAACTATCCCCAAGATAGCAAATTTCAAGTAAGAAAAGCATCATAAATGAGATCTATTGTGACTAAGCAGCCACCTTCAATCTATCTGAGACACCATAGGGACTTCTAGATTGCATTTTAGAGGGTAATACCAGCATTTAGCATATAAAATATGCAATTTGACCAAAGACTCAATGGTTTGAAATTCAGCAAATTGCAGGTTAAGTTTTAGTGTGTTCAGGCTGCTATAACAGAATACCAAAGACTGAGTGGCTAATAAACAGATACTTATTCCTTACAGTTCTGGAGGCTTGGAAGTTCAAGATCAAGGTACCTACAGAGTGAATGTCTAGTGAGGGCTCGCTTCCTTGTCCACAGATGGCCTCCTTTTAGCTATAATCATTAGAGGATTAGGAAGGGGCTAGGGACCTCCCTGGAATATCTTTTAAAAGGGCACTAATCCTTATCCTTTATAAGGGCTCTGCCCTCATGACCCAATAACTCTCAAAGGCCCCACCTTCAAACACTATCACAGCATCACAACAGGGGTTAGGTTTCACCATATGAATTTTGGGGTGAGGAGGGCTGGAAAAATACATTCATTCATTCTATAGCAGCTGAAGACCTATCCTTAAAGTCAGAGTTAATTCCTTCCTAGTGGAGAGAGGGGATGCTCCTCTATTACACACATTTTAAATCATTCTGTATAATTCATATCAAGACACATAAATTAGGAGTGCTTAATAGATCACTGTTCCTTGCAATGACTGAGATATGTTTTCTGGCTGTTAATGTTTAGTATACTTCTTATTTCTGTTTTTTTTTTTTTTTTTTTTTTTTTTTGAGAGAGAGAGAGAGCATAAGCGTGAGTGCATGCAGCCATGTATGTAAGCAGAAGGAGAGGAAAAGAGAAAACCCCAAACAGGCTCCACGCCCAGAGGTGAGCCCAATGTGGAACTCAATATCACAATCCTGAGATCATGACCTGAACCAAAATCATAAGTCAGACGCTTAATTGTCAGAGTGACCCAGGCACTCCAAATTTCTGGATTTTTATTTTTATCACCTTTCTTTCTTCACAAGTTAATTTTCCCAGAACCTTTCAGTCCCCAGAAAATAGTATCACAATCCATCTCCAAGGTTAGCAGTTATGAATTAACATTCTCTGCTTACCCCACACCTAACTTCCCAGATAGCCCAATTTGGCCAATAGAACTGGAAGCTTGAGGCACTGCCAGTGCCTCATCACTTAGAGAAAGAGTGTGCTGTTCCTGACATTCAGCACAAGATGAGGGGCTATTTCCTTCTGGCCTAAAATTATGGACAGTACTGATGGCACTAAGAAAAAGGTGAAAAAATATCACAGGGTATTTTTATTCTTTGTACTGCACTTGATTTTTCTAAAACGTTACTAGATTGTCCAAATGTGTGGCTCTCGTGTGCTCAGCATTCCGAACTCACGGCTGTGGATAATGGAGCTGAAATGACGTAAGGCAAAATACAGTTTAAACGTCAAACTTTTGCCATGTGCCTTAGAGCCAGCCAGGTGCCATTTGAATCGTTTATAGAACATCTTATTGTCTGCTGCCTAAATCCGGTCATATAAAAGTAATAGGGTATTGTTTTTTGCCCTTTGTGTTGTGAGGTTATCTAATTTCCATTCCCAGATGCGCATCAAGCCTGCTCTTTTTTTGTCTTTAAAATAAATCTCTTGCCTAAAGCTAAATATACAATACTTTGAACATGACAATGAAGCTATTTTTAATTTGTCCTTTCGTTTTAATTATGCTCTTGGTATTATTTAGTCAGTGCAATTTGCAACATTCTTGCTGCCACCTACAGGCAACCCTGTGCACCATCTAGGCTGTTGGGGGTAGGTGTAGCATTACCTGCTTATCTCAAATTAGAGATCTTGCTGTATTGCTAACCATTATTTGTCAGCATGGATAAGAGTGTGTTCAAAATGTTTTTTAAACAATACCTACATCTTTATTTATTCCATGGAAATAAGAGTATCTGCAAGATCCTCATAAAATCAGTAAATAGGACAATCTCTGCAAACATAAAGAATTCACTTGGGACAATACAGGAGAAATTCTACACAAATGTGTTCTTAATCGTTTCCATAAGTAATAAAATCAGCATGTTTATGAAAAACCTAAATACATAATTGATCAAAGCAATTTTCACAGTTTAAAATTTATTAGCAATGGAAATAGCTGATGTGAAAAGGAAGGTTAAGAGGAAAGAAAAGCTAAGTCTATTAAAAAGTCATTCTCTCTCATCTTGACAACTATTGCTAAGTGCACTAAGCTGACTCTGAAATAAGCGCAAAGAAGAGTTAAAACAGAGAAAGAGCAGCTCTTAAGAGGTCATTAAACACACACAGAAAGGAAAGAATGATAAAGTTTGTGATAGAATCCTGGAACCTCTTATGAATCTTCATCCTCTGTGAGGCAGGAAGACCCAGGCACTTGTGGGACTGAAAGAATATTCTCTCTTTGGGAAGCTGGGCTCAAAGGGGAGAGGTGGTTATGCCTGCCTGTGGTCTTTAAGTAATTCTTTGGGGATCACTCATCAATCCCCTTAAACTTTCTCTTTCTTACTGCAATATACATGTCTGTTAGAGTAAAAGTCATTATTCATAATGTGATATGGAGTTGCATGCCACTTTCTCAGTCTTTAAGAATTGCATCCCCTGGCCCTTAAAACCCCAGAATTTTTAAACTCCTTCACAGTGTATATACTGACATTTGAGAGTAGGAGAGGGAACCTGTATTTCTGTGGATAATCCATTTAACCTCTCTGTGTAATCTTTGATTTATTTATTGAAGAAACTTTCATTCATGAAGTACCTACTATATTCCAGGCTATGTGTTTGATACTAAGGATTTGGATTTAGCCTTTGCTTCAAGAATGCTTCCTCAGAGGGGTGATAGAAGCAAGTGTTCAGCAAAGGGCAAGTTGCCCCAATATGTGCCACTTTGGCATGCAGATTATTTCAAGATGAAAAAAATCAGGACCCAGAGACTCAGCAAGCACTTCGACCTTTCCCTAACTGCCTAAACAGAATTTCAATAGAAAACCTGCTCCAGGAAGAGAGCTATCTCCATAAATAACCACATTATAATAGGAACTAGGGGTAGTAGGCAGGGAGGAATTTAGCAAAATATGTGTGTTAAAATTCCTCTCTATGCCCCATTGTTTCTGTATGGCCTAGCAGACATGTGTTTATCAAACATTCTTTCTTATTTTTTTAATCTTCCCTCGAATCGTTTTCCTTCCCTTTGAATCCTTAGATCCCTACCCTCTTCTCCTTCGTTCATGATGACATATATAACTCATTTTGCCTGATTGTCTGTGTGGATCCCTTGTATATAGGAAAGTAGATCTGATTTTTTTTTTCTGTTGATCTGACTCATATCAATTTAACTCTTATGTTAGCTGGAATAAGCTTGAAGATAAAGTTTTTTGTTTTGTTATTTTTTTCCCTCCCTAGCAATGACACAAGGAAATGCAATTGAGTATGAGGACTATTATACAGGCAGGCACTGGTGCAACGACAGTGCAAAAGAAGGTCACCCTTCTGCAGGGAAAAGTCCTGGAAGGCAAAGGGATATGGAAAAAGGATAAATATATTAAGAAGAAAAGACAGCATAGCTTTGGCCATTCCCTTTCAGTTCTTCCTTTCCACTCCTTTTATTTCTTGCCAAGAGAAGGCTTTTTAAAATATAGTAAAAATCTCAGCAGTATTAAAAAAAAATCTTAGCAATAGAGTCTTGACAGTATCAAGTAGAATCCCAGGCCAGCACTGTGTTTGCCACACAGATTCCCATTAATAATTCATTCTCAATGTTCTCCCCAGTCCCATCACCTAAAATGCAAATAATCCAGAAATGTATAGCACACTAACCTTCTCAATCACACTTTCCTGCATAAGAGCAAGAAGAAAAAAGGCAACTTGATCAGCCTCATAGATTTGTGAAGTGAACTTTATGTGACTGGACATCACCATTATATGATCCCTCTCATTCTTGTTTGAATACTAGATCCTGTTGGATTTTCTTTGTTTTCCAACTTTTCCCCACTGACATTTAAACAAAAAATTATCAATGTTGAAATTAAGTATAAACTACTATTATATCATTTCAGTTTTGGAAAACTAAAGTTCTTTCACATAATAAAATAAGAGAAATAATGGAAAGCATTTTATTCCAATCGTCATTTTCTTAGAAATTTCTGTATACCTAAAACTAAATGAGATACTGTAATAAGTATAATCTTTGGACACATTTCTTCTCCATAAGGAGTGTTCAAGTTTATAGAGAGAAAGAAAAAAAAAAAATATATATATATCACTACATATAAAAGCAGATAGGTTTCGCACTGGGAAATTCTGAAATCCTTGAAGCCTATCATTAATATCTTTAAATTCTCTTTTTGTAATATTTCCTAATTTTCTCAAGTTATTTTCTCTCTCTTCACCATGCATGATAATCTCCAGACCACCAAATAACAATGCTGCTCAAACTCCCAGTCTCTCTTAGCGTGAAGGAGGACATGAATCAATTTGATGGAAGCTTTAATATGCTATATTCCCTAGCATTGTATGAGTTTCAATAATGAACCAACCAGAGAAAACACTGTTTACACCAATGGAATAATTGCTCCTAGTGGAATTTCAGACACCATACACAAACACATGCACAGAAGAAGACCTTTAGCAATCCTAAAATCACTAGGGCAATGTCCCACTGGCTAATCCATATATGCATAATGCCTGCTCTGAAATCACAGAATAAAATGGTAGAATTTACAATGTAGATTACAAAGCAAAGAAGATGAGGGAATAATTATATCAGTGTATCAGTCTGGAAAAACTTCCTGAAAAAGAGAGATTTGAATAGTTCTTTAAGAAGGGAGATGAGGGGCACCTGGCTCAGTGGTTGAAGGTCTACCTTTGGCTCAGGTTGTGATCCCAGGGTCCTGCGATAGAGTCCTGAATCAGGCTCCCTGCAGGTAGCCTGCTTCTCCTTCTGCCTGTGTCTCTGCCTCTCTCTGTGTATCTCTCATGAAAAAATAAATACAATCTTAAAAAAAAAAAAAGAAGGGAATATTCTAGAAAAAAAAAAAAAGAAGGGAGAAGACTTTGACAATCAGAAAGGAAGGAGCTGGGAAGGGAAAGGACATCCAGGTAGAGGAACAGCAGACACAAAGAATAAGCATGGCAGGTATGGGAGACAATTTGCTTTTAAAGACCCATTTTAAAAACCATTAAGACATTCTAAGCTAATCAGTAACTTTTGTTAGATCTAAATGACTCTGAGATAACCTCATGTCTATTGACTACTTTTCTGATAGAAGTGAAAAACAACTCATTTTCCCATGTTAAAAATCCATATAATGTACAAAATAGAAATGCTTCTGATATTTGACCATTTTCCTAATTGTCTTCAAATACAGTATTTGATGTACTATAATAAAGTTTAAAGACGGGACTTATTTTTGGATTATTAAAGTCTAATCCCAAAGCAGGATTTTAATTAAGAACAAGAACTGGAGAGTGTTTAAAATGAATTCTGGTGAGTTCTTCCACAGACAAGAGAAAACAGATATGCAATATTTTGACCTTTTCCTAAAATTCCCCAGATCTCTGACTTAGATCGGTCTATTCTTGATTAGATTCTGAGAATTCTCAACCAAGCATATTTCTTCAGAAATGATATTTACAGTTGACAGAAAGGATAGATAATATTAAAGATGTAAAAGTTCTGCTGTTCTTTTTCTAAAATTCTAGACAGATGGTTAGTTTCTTTTCATACTTTCTTTTGCATGAAGTATGTAGGCTATGAATTTTCCTCTGAGCTCTGATTTAACTCTGTCCCATTGGTTCTATATTGCTGCTTTCTGGAAATTCTGAAATTTAGGGTTTTTGTTTCATCTTTAACGCAAGAGTATCTGAGAAAGATTTTGTTTAATTCTAAGTACTTTTTAAATACCTTGTTATCATATCTACTTTATTGTACAAGAATATCTTTTAGATGTAGAAAGGCTTTCTTTACAGTCTAGAATATAGTTTTAAATTGTCATGCAGGCATGTGCTTTATTTTCTTTCTTTCTTTCTTTCTTTCTTTCTTTCTTTCTTTCTTTCTTCTTTCTTTTTTCTTCTTTCTTCTTTCTTTCTTCTTTTTCTTTTTTTCTTTCTGAGAGCTTTTGAGCAGCAGGTGTGGGGGGACAGAGGAAAACAGAGAATCTTAAGCAGGCTCCACAACCAGCAAGCAGAGCCTGATGCTGGGCTTCATCTAATGACCCTGAGATTATGACTTGAGCTAAAATCAAGAACCAGCTGCTTAGCCAACTGAGCTACCCAGGCACCCCAAGCATGTGCTTAATTTTTAAAGTAATGAGTACCATATACATTTTCTTGGTAACATTGTTAAGGAGTACCATACTCTTAGTGTGTTTTGTCCTTTTGCTATATCTAATATTGAAATTAGAGGCTAGAAGTCTTTGATTATTCTTAAGCCTATTTTATTATCTCCCATAATTTCTGATTTATGAAAATTACTGCTGTGCTATTTGGTACATGGGGATTTATGACTTATTTTTATTGTGAATTATACTAATTAATATTATAAACTGTTTTTCTTTGGGACGCCTGGGTGGCTCAGTGGTTGAGCATCTGCCTTTGGCTCAGGTCATGATCTCTGGGTCCTGGGATTGAGTCCCACATTGGGCTCCCCACAGGGAGTATGCTTCTCCTTCTACCTCTATCTCTACCTCTCTCTGTTGCTCTGAATAAATAAATCTAAAAATAATAATAATAAATAAATAAATAAACCATTCTTCTTTGTGTCAGATCATGTTTTTTGACCTAAATTGTGCCTTATCTGAAGGTAACACCAAGACTTCCACTTTCTCTGTATTTATGCTAATGTGAAATAGCTTTACTCTACTTACCTTTTTTGGGGGTGGTGTTCTTCTAAGTCACCTTGTTTTAAGTGTGTCACATACAAATTAGAGTAGGGTTTTGCTTTGTAATTCTATATACAAACCCTTTACCTTTAAATAAGTGAGTTAAATTCATTTATACTTATTGATATAACAGGCATGGTTCTTTTAAATATATATTCTTTTGTTATATTAGCTTTTGTTTATGTTTATTTATGAAGCTTTTTTTGTATTTTATGTCATTATGATATTTGTAAAGTTTACTATTTTAAATTATAGTGCTTATATTTTGCTTGCATCTTTATGTAATACTTTTTGCCCTTCTTTTTAAACAGCATCATCTCTTAAAATATTAAGATATATAACCTCTTAATTAAAATATTCCCTGAATAAAATCTATTGTAATATTTAAAGTTGAAGAAAAAATGATTGTGTTTAAATATTTTGGCTCACTCTTCTGGAATATATTAATAAGTGTTGCTTCATTGTTTCCTATCAGTGAATTTTACTGTCAAGAAGTCTGTTAAAAATCTTATTTTCTTTCCCTTAAAACAATAGTGGCATACATTTTTGTCTGACCACATTTTGAGGTGAAAGAGGCCATTATTTATATAGATTTATGTTTATGGAACAATAAGCAAAAATTTGGATTATTCAAGGGTAACTGGGGCATATGATTTTGTCATCTATAAATGGCTCGATTTTTTTGGCTTGGGAGCCTAAAATAGCCTTTATTTTTTTCATCATCTTATCTATAATATTCTTTTCCTTACCTATATTATATTGATCTTTCCTCTAAGTAAAGATATTTTTCTTTCATTCACCTAAATCATGTTTCAGTGTTGACAATTCTTTTTTTAATTCAGGTATAGTTAACAGTGTTATATCAGTTTCAGATGTATAATATAATGATTAAACAATTCTATGCATTACTCAGTGCAGTGATGACAATTTTTAAACAAGCTTCTCTCAGTGACTTCTCAATATGGATAATTTTTCACATATTTCAGAAAAATTTTCTTTACTTATACTTTTAAATATGTTTCTTGCTTTTCTTAATTCTCCTTTGCTTATATTTTGTATAGATTACTTGGCCCTCTAATTTCTCTATTTGTCATTCACTTTGTTCCATTTTTAAAATTTCTATCTTTAGTGTTTATGTGATATATTGACATTTAATGATTCCTGATTGGTCATGCTTCCTGACATCCATACCCTTTTGTAATCCTCTCCTATACTGACTCTTGACTTAAGCTATGTGTGTTGCTCTGGCCAGCACATCAGCAAATGTAACAAATGAGGAAGTTTGATAAATATTTGCACATGGGGACTTCCCCTCTTCACTATGTGAAGAAGCCTAGTTTAAACTTCTTGAGAATGAAAAACCACATACAGACAAAGGCTTAGCCATTCCAGATTAACATAGCTTTCAGTCAACTCAATAGTGAAATTCAGACGTGTGAATAAAGGCAAAACTAGCACAAGCGTGTTGTGTTATTGGATACATCTGACTCACAGAATCATGAGAAACATGAAATCATTGTTTTAAGTTACAAAATTGTGCAGGGTTTATGTATGATTGGATAACTGATAGAGAAATTGTGGCCTAGAAGTGTGATGTGGATATAATAAAACCCCAAATATGTGGCACTGGCTTTAGAATGGAGCAGCAGATGGAGGCTTGAGAAGTATAAGGAGTCTGCTGGCAAGGCCTGAAGGAATGGCAATGAAATGTTGGCAAAGACTTGAAATGAGGTGAGAAAATCATTAGCGGCAGGAAAAAATGGTCACCCGTCTTCTATAATAGCAAAATATTTGACAAACCTGTTAAGTGCTGGTACATAGAAGATAGAATCATACCTGATGAACTAGTGGTTCTGGCTAAGGAGACCTCTTAGCAGAATGAGGAAAAAGCCAGTTGGCTTCTCTTAGGTGCATATGGTATGACAGTGGAAGAGAGAGATAAGTTAAGGAGAGAACTATTTAGTTTCCAAGAAGAAACTAGACATGAAGAAAAGACAGAACTTCCTAGTTTGGAAAATAAAACAGCTTAACATTTTCAGACTTTTCAGATGGCAACTCTCAGTATAATAAATGGCCTCTGGATAAAGACCAAATCAAGGATATGGATGTAAAACCCTTTTCTTAGACCTCAGAAAGATTGAAAGTGATTTTTAGTAGATGCTCTCAGCTGAAGAGGAGGGCTTTTCTACAAACATTATCCCACAGCATTCTATTGTGGTTATACTGTTCCTGTCTCATGACTTGATGTTGGGTCTGTGGAGAAAAGTAGGGCAGGTAAGATGTCTTGTTCTTGAGTCTCTGGAATAACAGGAGCTATATCCAAGGAGCTACATCTGAGGAAGCCTTTCTCATATCCAGAACTAATACACAAAAGCATGGCATTTGGGCATCGATACACTTGAACATGAATCATCATGGCCAGGTAGTTGAATGCTTTATGTTGTTACATCAGTAGCCCTCAGTGAATCACAGTTCCCTCTATTCTCCTGTGTCGGCTTCTCCTACCTTGACTCTGAGCTTGGCATGTGACTTTCATTTATGCTTTTGTTTTGTCTAGTTTTGCCACTGGGATACCAGAAAAATATATGACATAAGTACATAATTAATAAGTACTTGGCATATTTGGACTTTCTCTTATTGAATGTTACATAACATTTACCATTCTAAGAGGCCTAGTCTAGACTCACTGAAGGTGAAAACTACACTAAGCGAGTATCCCAACTGAACTAGCCATCCCAGTTGATTCCTGACCCCCAAGAGAGCCTGCAAGCTGATTGTCGCTATAGAAATAGCCGATGCAAGACCAGCAGAACAGCTCAGCCAGCCCACAGCATTGTAACAGATAGTCATTATTTTGGATCCTTAAGATTTGAGATGATTTAGTATACAATAATAAATAACAGAATTTCTTTTCAATTTTCCATTGACTCTCTTTGACTCCTTGAAATTTAGTCTTCATTTCTTGAAGTTTGTCTTTTCTTCTGTTTTTAGTATTAATTTCATCTCTCTTGCTATTCTTTTATCTTAGGACTTCCTTCTTTTCTCTGAGTTCTTTATTTCATTTTTTTTCAATTTTTTTATTTAAATACAATTTAGTTAGCATAGAGTGCATTATTAGTTTTAGCGACAGAATTTAGTGATTCATCAGTTGCATATAACAGCCATTCCTAATTATATCAAGTGCCCTCCTTAATTCCCATCACCAAATTACCCCATTTCCCCACTCACCTCCCCCCCAGTAACTCTGTTTCCTATGGTTAAGAGTCTCATATGGTTTGCCTCCCTCTTTGTATTTATCTTAGTTTAGTTTTCTTTCCTTTCCTCTAGGTTCACTTGTTTTGTTTCTTAGATTCCCCATAGGAGTGAAATCAGATGGAAATTGTCTTTCTCTGACTGACATATCATATTTGTCTTTGACTGACTTATATCACTTAGCATAGTACCCTCTAGCTCCATCCATGTCATTGCAAATGGCAAGATTACATTCTTTTTGATGGCTGAATAATATTCCAGTGTGTGTGTGTGTGTGCGTGGTATCATATCATCTCTATCCATTCATCTGGTAAGGGCAACTGGACTATTTCCATGTTTTGACTATTGTGCACATTGCTGCTATAAACATTATGGTGCATGTGACCATTTGAATCACTATGTTTGTATCCTTTAGATTAGTACCTAGTAGTGCAAATGCTGGGTCATAGGGTAGTTCTATTTTTAACTTTTTGAAGAACCTCCGTACTGTTTCCCAGAGTGGCTGCCCCTCATGAGTTCTTTAATTCTGATGAATAACTTCCTTCATAGAAGCCATGGCTTCATTGGCTTCATCGGATACGTTTAAACTTCTAATTGGAACATTGAATAACAAATTTCTTTCTGCTTTCTGGATACATTTTACTCTTTTTATTTGTTTTGTTTTGTTTTGCTTTTAAGTAGGCTCCATGCCTAGTGTGGAGCCCAGTGCAGGGCTTAAACTCACAACTCAGAGATCAAGACCTGATCTGAGATTGAGAGTCAGACATTTAAGCTACTGAGCCACCCAGGCGCCCCAGCTACATTCTACTCTTGCCTTTTGTTTTCTTTTTGAACTTGTAATGATATTTTGCACATTTCTTCCTGTAACATATTTGTATAACTGTTAAATTGGTGCCTTTAGTTTGAAACATCAAGTAGGATTTTCACTGAACTAGCTATTTTTAATCGATGAAGGATAATTCAGAGAAGGGAAAGGTTATCAGTATTGGCTGCTATGACAATAACATATTTTTAATGAAAAAAATGAATGTATAGTTACCTCTTATTTGCAGCTTAAAATATAACTTTCTTAGGACGTCTACCATCCATCCTATGATTTACTCATTCTTGTTGGTTCTGACATAATTTGCAGTCACTAAAGGGCAAGTGATCCACTCATTCGTTATACTTGATATGGTATGAGACCTTCCCCTTTCTGTAGCAGTTAAATCTGGTTTATTCGATCTCAGCTTTTCTCAAAGTAGATTCTGCTTAGGATGGGCACTCTTTCTAGAAATGAGTAATTTCTGGAGATTTCTGAAACCTATCCTCAAAATATCTTCTCTATTCTTTCTGTTCTTCAAGTGCTTCAGCATCTCCCCTTTGTTCAAGATTTGTAGGCTTTGGTTCTTTGGGTCTCAGTGCACTTAAAACTATCTAACAATAACTAGGCATTGACAATTTTTTTAAACATTTATTTATTTATTTTAGACAGAGAACATGTGCACAAGCTTTTTTTTTTTTTCCAAGATAACAAATTCTTTTATTTGCCACTGAAGAGCAATGCAGGTATCCAGAGATAGGATATTATTCTCTAATCTGACCTCCTTGCTGGGGTAATGCCACAAAGGCTTCATTGTTCAGTGGCTGTAGGCACACTAGCCTCTCAAAGAAAAATAGAGTTTTTCTACAAAAGACTTATGTGAGGTTGACTGGGGAAAAGACAACTGGAATAGAAACAGAAGATGGCAATAAATACATAATTACTAATGATTACTTTGAAAGTAAATGGACTAAATGCTCCAATCAAAAGAAATAGAATGACAGAATGGACATAAAAACCAAGACCCATCTACATTCTGCCTACAAGAGACTCATTTAAGACCTAAAGACACCTGAAGATTGAAAGTGAGGGGATGGAGAAACATCTATTATCAAATGGATGTCAAGAGAAAGCTAAAATACCAATACTTCTATCAGACAAAATTGGCTTTAAAACAAAGACTGTGGGCACCTGGGTGGCCCAGTGGTTGAACCTCTGCCTTTGGCTCAGGTTGTTATCCCAGGGTCCTGGGATCAAGTCCCACATAAGTTTCCCCACAGGGAGCCTGCTTCTCCCTCTGCTTATGTCTCTGCCTCTCTCTGTGTGTCTCTCATGAATAAATAAATAAAATCTTTAAAAAAATGAAAAATAAACAAAGACTATAACAAGAGAGAAAGGACACTATATAATAATAATAAAGGGGACAATCCTACAAGAAGCTATAATAATTGTAAATACTTATGCACCTAACATGGGAACACCCAAATCATAAAACAGTTAGTAAAAAACATAAGGGAACAAATAAATAATAACACAATAATAGTAGCAGACTTTAATAACCCATTTACATAAATGGACAGATTATCTAAACAAAAAATTAACAAGGGAACCACTTTGAATCACAGTGGATGAATGGATTTAACAGCTCTTTTCAGAGAGCTTTTCCAATCTAAAAGAGAAGAATACATATTCTTTTCAAGGGCACATGGAACATTCTCTAAAACAGATCATATATTAGGCCACAAGACAAGCCTCGATAATTTAAAAAGAATGAAGTAATATCCTGCATCTTTTCTGACCAAAATTCTATGAAAATACAACCCAACCACATGAAAAAAATCTGGAAACACTATAACTACATGGAGGTTAAGTAACATGCTACTAAATAATAAATGGGTCAACCATGAAATCATAGAAGAAATTTAAAAAGTGGGGATCCCTGGGTGGCTCAGCAGTTTGGTGCGTGCCTTTGGCCCAGGGCACGATCCTGGAGTCCTGGAATTGAGTCCAACGTCCGGCTTCCAGCATGGAGCCTGCTTCTCCCTCTGCCTGTGTCTCTGCCTCTCTCTCTCAAATAAATAAATAAATAAATAAATAAATAAATAAATAAATAAATAAATCTTAAAGAAAAGAAATTTAAAAAGTACATGGAAACAACTGTAAATGAAAACATAATGGTTCAAAACCTTTGGGATAGAACAAAAGAAGTCCTCAGAGGAAAGTTTATTGCAGCTGAAGCAGAGGAAAGTTATTGCAGTTTCTTGAGGCCTACCTCAAGAAACAAGAAAAATCTCAAAAAATCAACCTAACCTTATGCCTAAAGGAGCTGAAAAAAGAACAATAAGCAAAACTAGAACCAGCAGAAGAAAGGAAATAATAAATATTACAGCAGAAATAAATGATATAGAAACTGAAAATACAATAGAACAGATCAATGAAGTCAGGAGCTGATTCTTTGAAAAAGATCAGTAAAATTGATAAACTTCTAGCCAGACTTACAAAGAAAAAAAGAGAAAAGACTAAAATAAATAATATTGCAAATAAGAGAGAAGAAATAATAATAAACAGCACAGAAATAAAATTTTGAGATAATATTATGAAAAACTATATGCCAACCCATGGTACAACTTGGAAGAAATGCATAAATTTCTAGAAACACATAAGCTACCAAAACTAAAACAGGAAAAAATAGGAAAGTTGAACATACTGATAACCAGCAAAGAAAACCCTGAATCAGTCATTAAAAATGAAAACAAAAAACAAAACAGATGACTAGACACACACACACACACACACACACACACACACACACACAAATTCCCCAAATCCAAAATCCAAGACCTGATGGCTTTACAGGTGAATTCCAGAAAACATTAAAGAAGAGTTAATACCTATTCTTCTCAAACTAGTACAAAAAGTAGAAAACTTAGGAAAACTTCCAAATTCATTCTTTGAGGCATTACTCTGATACCAAAACCAGATAAAGATATCAAAGAGAGAGAGAGAGAAAGAACTACAGGCAAATATCCCTGATTAACATAGCTGCAAAAAATCCTCAACAAAATACTGGCAAACAAATCTGGCAATATATTTAAAACCATCATTCAACACAATCAAATGGGATTTATACCTGGCTTGCAAAGGTGGTTCCAATTGATGTGATACATCACATCAATAAGAGAAAGGTTAGCAACCATGTGATCATTTCAACAGACAAAGAAAAAGCGTTTGACAACGTACAACACCCATCCATTATAAAACCCCTTAACAAAGTAGGTTTGGAGGGAACATACCTCAACATAATAAAGATCTTACATGAAAAACCTACAGTGAACATCCTACTCAATTGGGAAAAACTGAGAGCCTTTCCTCTAATGACAGGGACACGACAAGGATATCCACTTTCCACTTTAATTCAACATTGTACTGGAAGTTCTAACCACAGCAATCAGACAACAAAAAGAAATAAAAGGCATCCAAATCCATAAGGAAGAAGTAAAACTTTCACTACCTGATGATAACATGATACTACACACAGAAAAACTGAAGGATTCTACAAAAAAAAAAAAAAAAAAAAGCAAATAACAAACTAACAAAACCCCTGCTAGAACTGATAAACACATTCAGTGAGGTCACAGGACATAAAATCAATCAACCAAAATCTGTTGCATTTCTATACACCAACAGTGAAGGGGCAGAAAGAGAAATTAAGAGAACAATTCCATTTACAATTTGCACCAAAAATAAGATAGCTAAAAATAAACCTAACCAAAAAGATGAAAGATGTATACTCTGAAAATTAAAAACACTGATGAAAGAAACTGAAGGCAACACAAAGAAATGGAAACACATTCCATGCTTATGGATTAAAAGAACATGCACTGCTAAAATGTCTATACTATTCGAACCAATCTACACATTTAATACACTGCTTATCAAAATACCAAAAGCACTCTACACAGGCCTAGAAAAAAACAATCCTAAAATTTGGACAGAACCACAAAAGACCCTGAACTGCTAAAGCAACCTTGAAAAGGAAAATCAAAGCTTGAAGGCATCACAATTCTGGACTTCGAGTTATATTACAAAGCTGTAGTGATCAAAACAATATAGTACTGGTGAAAAAATAGACACATAGATCAATGAAGTTGAATAGAAAACCCAGAAATAAAACCACCATTATATGGTCAATTAATCCTTGACAAAGCAGGAAAGAGTATCCAGTGGGAAAAAAGACAATTTTTTTTAACAAATGATGTTGGGGAAACTGGACAGCAACATGAAAAAGAGTGAAGTCAGACCACTTTCCTATACCACACACAAAAGTAAATGCAAAATGGATGAAAGACCTAAATGTGAGACCTGAAACCAGAAACATCCTAGAAGAGAGCACAGGCAATAATTTCTCAGATATCATCAACTCTTTTCTAGATTACGTCTCCCAAGGAAAGGGAGACAAAAGCAAAAATAAACTACTGGGAATTCATGAAAATAAAAGGATTCTGCTCAGCAAAGGAATCTAGCAACAAAATTAAAAGGTAACCTATGGAATTGGAAAAGGTATTTGCACATGAATATCTAATAAAGGGCTAGAACCCGAAATATATAAAGAACTTCTAAACTTCAACACCCAAAAAAACAAATAGCCCAACTAAAAATGAGCAGAAGGCATAAAGCAGACATTTCTACCAAGAAGACATACAGTTGGCCAACAGACACAAGAAAAGATGCTTCTCAGAGAAATGTAAATCAAAGAAAGCTACAAAGAGATATCACCTCACACCTGTCAGAATGGCTAAATTCAAAAACACAAGAAACAAGTTTTGGCAAAAACGTGAAAAGGAACTCTCAAGCATTGTTGGTGGGAATGCAAGTTTATGCAGCCACCCTGGAAAACAATATGGAGTTTCTTCAAAATGTTAAAACTAGATCTACCCAATGATCCAGCAACTGCACTACTGGGTATTTACCCAAAGAATACAAAAACACTAATTCAGAGGGATAGATGCATTGCTGTGTTTATCGCAGCATTGTTTACAATAGCCAAACTATGGAAATAGCCTGAGAGTTCCTCAATTGACAAATGGATAAAGAAGATATGATGTGTGTGTGTGTGTGTGTGTGTGTGTGTGTGTAATTATAATGGCCTATTATTCAGCCTTAAAAAAAGGAATGGAATCTTCCCATTTGCAAGAACATGGATAGAGCTAGAGAATATAATGCTAAGTGAAAAGAGTCAGTCAGGGAAAGATAAATATCATGATTTTGCTCATATGTGGAATTTGAGAAACAAAACAAGCAAGCAGAGGTGATGAGAGTGAGAGAGACAAACCAAGAAACAGACTCTTAACTATAGAGAACAAACTGATGGGTGTGGGTGTAGGAAGGGTGATTGAAGTATGAGATGGGTGATAGGGATTGAGGAGCGCACTTGCCATGATGAACACCAGGTGATTTTTTTTTTTTTTTAACACCAGGTGATTAAAAAAAAAAAAAACTAAAAGAGTGAAGCTTTCTTGAAAACTGCATAGGTTATTGAGACCTTTGAAGTATGGAAAATATAACCTGCCAACCAAAGTTCTACTGGCAGAAAAACTGCACTGCATTGGGCATATAAAGAACAACTTTAATTTTTGATAGCAGTACAGTACTATTGCACTGATGAAGTAGGGAGCTACATAAATCACCTTTGTGCATTGCTTCCTAAATCGGCAATCAGTGTCTGAAAAATCTCTTCCATATCCTGGAAGAATTAGCACCTAAGGCCATGAAGGTTGATTAACTTTATTAGATCCAGGGCCTTAAATTACTGCCAAAAAGCTTTTATGGAAAAAAAAAAAAGTCAAAACCTAATTTTAAGTTAGTCTTTTTTACATAGAATTTTATTGTTTTTTTTTTGTTTTTTTTTTTTAGAAAAGATATTTAGAGTACCTCACTGAATTTTAGGAAAATTTTTTCACTTTTTTTTGAGAGTAAAGTAAAAGCCCATTCTCAGAACATTTATCAGAGAAAGATTTATTCATAGAATCCTTGGAAGATATTTTTGGCTATATGAATGAAGCAAATCTTCTGAATCAAGGCCTTGGATTAACTATTTAAAACGGCACTAAAACTCTGTGAGCAATTTTGGATAAACTGCCATTTTAGAAGAGGAGTTTGGATGCAAACATCTTTGCAAACTTTCAAATATTGGAGGAAGAACTTCAGAAGACTGGAGTCTCAAGTAACTGAGGATGCCAACTTTTCTGCAGTCAAAAACCTGCATAAATATTTCATAATTGTTAATGTCAACTCTGCTCAGAAAACTTTAATTCCCTTTTATGATCAGGTATGGCAAGATTTTACACTATTACTATTTTTAAAATATTTAACTCTTTTGCATTTAACACTTTAGAACTTTAGGAAATTATTTTGTTCTATTACATGAGACCATCTAATTTTCTTCTACAGAGTGCATGTTCTCATTTCTTGAACACTCTCTTTTCTCTTTGTTTTCAGATGCTTATTTTAAACATCATATGCCAAATCACTACAAGGTAAGACGTGTCTATTAAATATTTTTTGATGTGAAAGAACAGAAGGAAAGAAAAAAGGATGAAAAGAGAGGAGAAAGGAAGGATGAAGATGAACTCTAAGCACTGTGCTTAAAGTAATTTCACATAAACTATATATGAATTATCTTTAACTCAATGCCATACAAATTTTAATGAATACATTTTACATATTAGGAAAATAATGTTCAGAAAAGTTAGTAGCCAATACTTTTGGCAGAGATATGGAGAGAGACTGGCACAATAATTGATTATGAATAACTAAACCAAGTGGTGGGAAATTGGCTATAATCTAGCCTATAGATATATGTATTTCCTGAGTTTTAAAATGCACCTTGGAATTTTATAGAAATGAGGATTTAATTAATGTGAGCTTTTGTTAACTCAAGTATGTACATAGTGGCAAGTCCATTGTTAACATTATATTAAACTATTCCAACTTAGTCATTACTAATCCTGGCCCTTGTTACCACCAGTGTTTTATTGGTTGTACTCTTACAAAGACCCCAGGTCCACACATGCTCATTGCATCTATATATCTTTTATTAAAGATGTGTAACATTCTGAGGATTAGATTGAAGAATGATCATTTTTTGATGCTATGATATTATCCCAATCTTTCAAATAAATATAGTCATGCTGATGGCATATATTTAAAGCTAGTCAAAGTGATATTTTAGAAGTTGTATTTTATTTGAAATAAAGTAAAATTTGTTGTTGAAAAGTTATAGCTGTAAAACTTTTGAATTGAATTTCCCGTATTTCTCCAATGGCTCCTCATTTAATGTCAGCTATAATCTTTCCTCAATCTGCTATATTCCTCAAAGATAGATTCAAATAGTCCTCTAGTAAAAGTGTTTCCCGGATTTGTCCAGCAGAGTTTGGCAATCCCTGAGCTCTCTCACAGCACTTTGTTCATTCCATTATTATCACTTAGTACAGTGAAGAGTGACTATTTATTACCACCTGTGTCTTCACCAGTAGACTGTGGGTACCTTGATTCAGTAGCTATGGGTTATATCTCCACCTCTCAGCCTAAAAGCAGTGTCTAATCCAGTATAAGGCTTATCATTATAAGAAAAATGTTTTTTTAAAAAATAATAAAACTAAACAAAAACTATTACTAACATTTTAATATATAGCATTTTATATTTAGTCTTTCATATGTATTAATATAGGAAATATTAATGTTATTTAATTTATGTTTTAATATAAATACATTTTAATATTTAATTTTAGATTTTAATATTTAGTATTTCATATATATTCAGTCTGTATATATATATATATATATACACACACACTTGATCTTAGCAAAAGGCCAAGAAGCGATATATATATATTTATATATATATATATATATACCTATATGTGTAAAATATCAAAATAGTGTTTTAAAATATATAGTCTAATATATTTTTTTTTTTTTATTTTTTTTAGTCTAATATATTTTTTAAACAACAGTATACTGTAAAGATATTTCACATGAATTATTCAACAACACAATTATTTTTACTTGTCATTATGGACATTTCAAACACATACCAAAATAAACACATAATCAATCTCTATATGGCTACCACCTAACTCAATAATTATCGATATTTGGTGATTTTTAAAAATATATATCTCGATCCACTTTCCTACTCCTACTCTGGGGTATTTAAAAGCAAAGCCCAGATATCCTATTATTTCATTAGCAAGCACTTCAAGATATACATCTAAAAGATGAACATTTAAAAAAAACACAATGCTATTATCACCCCAAGTTGTTTTAAAGATTTATTTATTTATTTTGGAGAGAGAGAGCATGAGCAGGAGGGGCAGAGAGAGAGAGGGAGAGAGAATCTCAAACAGACTCCATGCTGTGCATGGAGCCCCTTGAAGCCCCACACAGGGCTCAATCCCATATCCCTGAGATCATGACCTGAGCTGAAACCAAGAGTCAGATGCTCAACCAACTATGCCACCCAGGTGACCCAGTCTCAAGTTATTTTAAATAATTCTTAATATAATCAAGTATCCAATCTGTGTATACATTTTCCTGATTGTCTCATAAGTGGTTGTTTTATACCTGGTTTACTAAATCAGTGTCCAAAGTCTTCATATTGAATTTGGTTGATTTGTTTCTTAAGTCTCTTATAATCATGCTATCTCATTTTATTTTCTCCTTGTCATTATTTTATAGCAACATTTCAAAGGCTTCATCCTATTCTACACTATGGCTACAACACAATTGATTCAAAAGTTTTATATTATTGAGCATTTAGCTTATTTCTAATTTTTTTTCTCCTATTAAACAATGTTCCAATGAATATGCATATAGATAAATCTTCAAGCACACCTAGAATTATCCTATTAGGATTAATTCTTAGAAGTGGAATGCCTCATGGGTTTTTTTTTAAGCTTTTGATACAGCTTGTCAAATTACTCTTCAAAATGATTGAGCTAATTTACACTCTTACCAGCAGTATAAGCATATCTGTGCCCCCACACCCTCATCAACACTGCATAATATCTTAATTTAAAATATTTGCCGATTTGATAGACCAGAAAGATCTTGCTGTCTCAATTTGCATTTTTTGAGTTAATAGTAAGAGAAAGTGCCCCAAATCCTTGAATCCTTATTCAGTGCTTACTGTGGCCACAAAGCCCCTTTCTGGCAAGGCCACAAAGGAGATATATGTGTTTAAGGTACAAAGTCAAGAAAATGCGGATTTTTATTGCTAGACTCATGCAGAAATTCTGGCCCTGGTGAGTATGAACTGCAAGAATTTTTTTTTCCTAGTCTTGAGGTAAGTTTAAGTGCTTTTAAAAATGTAGTATTTCCCTTCTTTGCCTTCACTAGAAGGATGATACTTCCCAGTTGGGATGCAGCTCCAGACCCACTCTACTATGTCAGGCACACAATTCCAAAAGTGCGTGGTCCCTACCGTTCTTTTAGCTTCTTAATCACACACATACATAATAACTCCTTATATCATGGCTAAGCTATATTACTGTCCAGCATCAATGCTCCTTCTTTTCTTGAGAGGTAAGGGGTAAAGCAGGGTGGTACACATGGAGTAGCAATGAACTAGCTCCCCTTAGAATATGAGATGTACAGCTAAAGTAAAGTTAAATTTTTTTCTCTAACATTTTTGGTCATTAAAGTATGTCTTTTGTGAATCATGTATTCATTTTCCCTGCCAATCAATGAGTGATGAACAAATGAAAAAAATGAATAATCACACTTTAGGTATAACCATTCAACTAGTTACAAATCAACCAAATTGCACTGTCTTTTAGTTCATATTTCATTTTCTTGACAATTTCTATTGCAGGAACTATCTAGTCTGGTAGACATCTATTTTAAAGCAGAGTGTTATGTTTAACTTCTTTCTCAGAATTCTTCAAAGTAACTTAAATAGTTAAGGTCTTATCTCTATATAGCCTTTAAATGAGGTCAGTCAAGATCCCACTGGTCTAAAAACCAATGGATCAAAGATCACAGAATTACTGATCATGAGTTTGCTTTCTTCACTGTAGTGTCAAGAGGAGGATCCCTCCTTTCTGAGAATAATCTAACCTGTGCTCTGCATTTTTATTCAGTTTCTTTCTCATCATCAGGCCCTTTCGCCACCAATCTTTCCTCTCTTAAGTCACCAACTCTACTCTGAGAACTATGGTAACAAATCCCTTTACCCTACCTTTTCACAACAGATTTAATATGAAATTGTTTTTTGGTTCTTACAGTGCTTAGCTTCTGCATAGAGGATCAGTGCCCTTGAGAAAATATAAATTTGGAAATCAACTGGCAATTGATGTCTTTATAAATTTCATATTGTATACTGTAAACAGAAGACAGAGAGACAGAGAGACAGAGAGAGAGAGAGAGAGATGATTCTCCATGGCCTGTAGAAGACATTTTTTTTTAGAAGACATTTCCTAAATGGTGCTCCATGGAATCGCAAAACCCTTAAATTGTTAGTATGCTCAGATTTTTTTTTTTTTTGCAAATACATTTTAGAAATGTATTTTGCATTTATTTAAGATTCATGATGCACATAAATAGTAGCATATTAAATGCTCTGAGGAATTTTGCATTAAAGAAACCTTACTTATCTCTTTTAATCAAAAGTGTATTTGACCATAGAAGCAGAGTTTTAGTTTAGTTTATTTTTTAGTTTATTTATTTATTTATTTAGTTTATTTAGTTTATTTATTTATTTAGTTTATTTTTTAGTGAAGCATCCATTAATATTTTTTTCAGAATTGTTTGGGATGCACACAAAAAACACAAGTGATAACACACAGGTGAAAGCATTTGGGATGGCATATCAGAGAATGCTAGACTCTACGTAACTTTTTGGTCCCCTTTCTTTACCTTCCTATTGCTCTCTCCCAATCTCTCCACTTTCAATGCAGATATATCAGCTTCCTTAATATCAAAAGTCCTATGCCTCCTTGAACACAAAATGTTTTAAAGTATTACCAAGTCTTTTCACATGCTATTGTTTGCTATCTCTAAAACATTCTTTTGCAATTTTACCTGCAAATTCCCACACACTCCTTAACACACAGTTCATATGATAGCTATAGAGCAAGACCAGTCAAGATTCCAAGTTTTACGCCCTGTTCTTCTTGGCTACTCCAGGATTTTTTTCCTTTTATACTATTCCATCCATACTATACTACCCATATATTTGTCTGTTTCCCTCTTTAGACCATTTTCTCCTTTAGGTCAGGTACCATATCTTAGTCGTTATTTTATATTTACTGACCAACACAGTGTCTAACACATAAAAGTTATTTTATGTCTATTTTAGAAGTTAACCAATTTTGCTTATCCAACAAAGTTCTTTTGAGTTCTAAGTAGCATAAATATCATGTATCCTGTTCTGACTGTGCATCTCCTGCAATATATTAAGACTGCATTGTGCTGCCCTAACAGAAAACAGACACGAAGTATTTGATTGTTCCCTATCAAAATGATAAAAAAAAAAAAAAAGTCTGTTTGCCCAAATGCCTGGGTCATTGTTAATTTGGCTGTGATGGAACCATGGAAACATGAACTCTCAGAATTAGAAGAACCATTCATGTCATCTAGTTCTGCAACCCTTGTCTCTTCATTTACTGTGGAACTTGTCTGGAGTTTTCTATCTTTTAAAGAAAATATTTTAAAATGGAAATTTTATTGTGCAATTTTTACACTCATTGAAGAGCATAAAAAGATCTATAAAAAGAAACTACCCATCTGGAATAAATTCATGAGCCTCAAGGTCTCTTAAGGAGAGACTTCATTCATACTTTCTAGAAATTATTCTCTATCCTCATGAAGAACAGAGGTGAGCTCCCTCATGGGCAGTAAGTACAGGCTTATGTGGAGGATACTATCAGATACTACCAGCATCTACACTAGTTTATACTTCTTCTGTCCTTAAATTGTTTCTTAAAGATTCCAGGAGTATCATTCACCTGGCATCATGATTTTACATAGAAGACACAAATGGATACTACACACCCATGAACAAAGAAGGAAATTATTCAATATGCTAACTTTTAGTCACCTTGTTATTAAAGGCTAGTATATCTGACAAGTCACAAGAAAATCAGCAGTCTTTGTTAAACCGTTTGAAAAATGTACTCCTCAACTATCACTGTCAACTAAGACTTTCAGAAACCTGAATCCCACTCAAAAAAACTTCATTTTTAATACTCCTATATCATCTCTTGTGTGAATCATTTGTATTATGTCTGGCTGGAATCAGCAACAAGAATTTCAGGAAGCTAGAGCCAGTGACACTCACTCTGTAAAATTATTGGGCATCATACAGTTATATAATTTCAATTTAATTGTTTCATTTAGGACAATTCTAGCAGCCAATCCCCACTGTTGATTTGTATCTAATCATTCACTTATCTAGTACTTCATTCAATCAATTATGTAATAAATACAGGTATTGAATACTGTTATGGACATCATGGTGTATAAAGTACATGAAGCTTATCAATCTTCAGGAGCTTGAGGTTTTGCACAGACTGAGTGCATACCTGAGAAAGAAAATGCTTTATAGACATTTTCAAAAACAGAAAAAGCATTATGGGGACGTCTGGGTGGCTCAGCAGTTGAGTATCTGCTTTCCACCCAGGGTGTGATCCTAGAGTCCTGGGATTGAGTCCCACATCAAGCTCCCTGTGTGGAGCCTGCTTCTCTCTGCCTATGTCTTTGCCTCTCTCTCTGTGTGTGTCTCTCATGAATAAATAAATAAAATCTTAAAAAAAAGAAAAAGCATTAGGCTTAGAGGAATTTAGTGAAATTACTCCCCTGAGTATACATGTAAAGTACAAACATTGGGTTAACTGTATGTATATCTTTTCTGTCCACTATGGTAACCATTAGCCATAGGTGGCTATTAAATATGTGAAATGTGATTATTCTTCATGATGATATGTTGCCTATATACAATACTCACTGATATTTGAAGACTTAGTGTGAAAAATAATGTAAAATTTCATTTATAAATCTATCTTGATTACCTGTGGAAATTATAAGATTTAGCATATATTGGATTAAATATCAAATTGCTAAAATTAATTTCATTTACTTCTCTTTACCTTTTTCATGTATGCGGGTACCAGGAAACTTAAAATTATACACACATCTTACATTATATTTTTATTGGCTGCTAGTGGTAGAGATGATTTGTAGGCATATACTCTGCAGGTTGGCACATGGGCACCTATTCTTACTACTTCCTTATACCGAGAGGGCTAAAATTAACAATCATTTTTTCCCAAATCCCTTGCAGCTATGGTTTTAGAGACAATTTATTCTCATTAATTACAAATATGGCATAAGGCTTGACCTAGGGGCTAAGAAGAGATACAGATCATTTTGCTGGTTCAGACCAGGAGAGAAGTGGCAGGATTCTGAAAGAACAGCTGCATCAGTGGATTTCCAGTTCAACAAGGAGATTTCCTGATTGTGGCAGAAAAATCAACTCCCCTTGATGGTTCATTTGTACCGTATAACTTCAGAAGTCAATCCTAGGATGTCCTTTTTAGCTTTGTCAACAAGTATACAAGCTACTTAAGAATCTATATTAACTCTACTTCTTCTTTAATTAGCTAATGTTGATTCCGTTCTGCATTCAAACACTTCTCAATTCGGGGTTGGTGGAATAGGTATTACTAATTTAGCATAAGTTAGAGCACATATACATACAAGTCTCTTGTTAATATCTTTTCCTCTGTTGTCTTCTCAAAGTATATATGCAGAGTAGGAGAGCACTTAATAACTATTGAATGCATTTATATAAAATAAATATAGTGAAACAAATGACAAGTCATATAATTTTAATACAATCTGTTTATCATCTAATGTTTAAGTAATGTTATAAGGCCCAAAGAATTTCAAAAATCACACTATTTTCTATAATGGGTATGCCAAGATTTTGTTCTTTGTAAGTCGGTCATCAGCTGGGCTTTGAGTGTCCTTCCTTATGTCAGAAGTGTATCTTTTTTTGTTTCCATCCCAAGGACTACACACACTGCTTTTGATATGACAGAACTAATTCAAACATTTTAGAAATTGCAGCAGATAAGGACATGCCCCTGATTTGTCCACCTAAGAGCTTAGGATCTTGGTTTAGCATTAAGTTCATGGCTTGGCATTTTACCAAGAAAATCAAGAAATCATCTGTGAAAGCTCCAAAAAGTTCACATCAAGGTCAGAGAAAGCTAAGTTTGGCCATGATCAAGCATCTGTAAGGTGGAACAAAGGTCAAATGCATTGAGGATTGGGCTGACCTTGCTGTCCCCACTAGCCAAAGTCCCCAGAAGTCACAACTGCCTTGGGACCCCTAGTGCTGCAGGTCAGAGGAAGCACCAGAGCATGCCACAGTTTTAAAAAAACAATTAAAAGATTTTCTGGTTTAATTTTCCCAGATAATTAACTCTAGAGGATGCCTTTGAATTTTCTATCCTTTACCAGTATGCAAATTTTTAGCTTTCTAAATCTGTGGTGATCATACTAATAACTACTGAGCAAACAGAAGAGATGCTTCTAGAACCATTTGCAGTCTCTGTCTGGCCACTCATTTGCATAACTCTTCCATTTTTAGCTATTATTCTCATTTTAGTGTCACTGCCCAACTCTCCACATGCACACCACCTATTATCACTGAAGCAGAAAGAGTGAGCTGAAGAAATTAAAAAAAAAATCAATGTGTAGAATTTTTTTGCTTCTAAGTAATAAGACCTTATAAAGTGGAAGAGAAACAGAGGGAAGACCCAGAAGGATGCAGTATTAAGTGAGAGACTCTTGGTATAAGTGTCTATGTGTGCTCATGCGTGTTTGTGTTTTAGGATCAGAGATAAAAGAGCAAGTGAGATAAATAAATAGAGAATAAAGAAGGCCCTGAGGAATAGAGATTGACCACACTAGTTCATGTCCTCGCCATGCTATTACAAGATTCTGCTTTAATTCAGAGAAATAGAACTTTATAAAATGGACTTTCAAAAAAAAAAAAAAGCCATTTCTATCATCAGATACCTAACACAGCCCTCAGGCATGATTAATGCTCCAGTGGACCTGATCCAAAGTGAAATCATTACAGCCTATGCAGTTCATGCCTTCGAATGATTCATTCCTACAGGAAATTGAAGAATAAAGAGAATTGTATAAGTACAATGATCAACCCAAAAGAGAAATTGGAAATTTTTAAATTCATTTTTGGCTCCCAGGTGGAGGACATCCATAGACCTCTGTGCCAGGTTTAATGAATCTGAGTCTTGTTAATGCAGAGCAATACTTCTTTCTGATCCCGTGGATCTAGTCCCTACTTGGGTTCAATGATGCCATGGGAAAGCACTTCAGTATTACCAACAACCTGCAGAGGCACAATAGCTATGCCAGTAAAATCCTTAAAGACCTCTTACCTTACTGCCGTTAATCACCCTGAAGAGCTGAAAAGTATTTTCCTTTTTCAGTGCACATTTTGAGAATATAACATTTTTCCTTTGCTTCCTTTTGGCCCTCCAATCACACTTTGTGTCCCTCTTTCATGCATCCTGGAATTTCCTCCTTCAAGCTCCAAAAAGTCAGTATACCAGGAAAAATATCCAGATCATTTTCAAATATCTACCAATTAGGATGATCCCATCCAATCCCTAACGACTGAATCTTTTCACCCCTTTGCAAACCAAGACTCCGTTTATCATTGCAGTGCCTTAAGACTGATACTATAAGGAAAGCAATGTTCTGAAATCTCCTTAGAATAGGGCTGATTTTTAAGGAAATTGGCTCTGTCACTGGAAGTTCTCAGAGACTTGAACATTTTCTATTACGAATGCTATAAAAGGGATTCTTATCCTTGGTGGGAGGTTAGACCAGACCCCTAAGGTCCTTTCAATCTCTGAAATTGGAAGTTATGAGTAACCTGTGGACCACTCAACTCTCCTTGTGTAATACATGTTTTTAAAGAGAAGGTTGAGGTGATGAATATAGAGTTAGGTTCCAGGGGCCCATTCCTAGCTCAGAAACTGTTGGAGGCAAGACAGATCCTGTTTCCATTGCTATTTCCACACCTGACTTAACACAAGCCCCAGGAAGACAATAATATATCATCTTTTTTCTCAGTCAGGGTCAGATAAAGTCTATAAAGTTCAACAAAAAGCGACTGTGACCCTTATTTTTCTCTTCTCAATGTACTACCAAAGTCTCTGGGATTTTGACTCAATTACAATGTAATTTAGGGTGAGCAGAATAAGACTGTTGTTGGTTCTGAAATTGGAATAGAGTTGTTTTCTAAGACATTAGCAATTGTAGACAGTTAGGCCATTTTGGTTTTAACATCTCTACCTCCCCAGCTTCACTTGTGAGTTGAATTTGCTCTATTGTGGGATCAACAGTTGTGGCAGCTGTGGGCAAATCACAGCTGCTAAACATCCAACTGGATGAATCAGGGACTGAGTGTGGCATAATGAAGTCAGTGCTTAACAGCTGTGGGCACAGCAGATGTTCTTAAGGTGGACTTGAAGGAGGGAGAAGAGATATGGTAGAGAAGTTACTGAAAAATGAATAAGCCTTTACATAATTAAGCCAGCAAGATTTTCTTTTTCAGAAAACATGTAACTTGCTCTCCTCTTCCAGCCTAGGTACTTGAGACCTCATATCCATTATTATCCAAGCCCATTTCTTTAACAAGATGAGAAGTGACATATCTCGCAGTTTGGCTCACGATCACTCAACCCTGTACTGCAGACAATTCTTTGCGTTTTCCGAGCATAATTATTTCCTGCGGAGGGACAAAGAAAAGCAGCTTTCAAAAAAAAAAAAACAAAAACTCCGCCAGAGCTCAAGCCTGGATAGGGTATGCTCTGGAGTGGGTGTTACTAGTGTTCTCCAATGTGATCTGACATAAAAATAATCTCACATGGGCCTGACTTTCTATACCTACCTCCATGATGCATTTTAGTTCACATGGTTTGAGATGTGAAAACTTGAGTCAAGAGAATAGAAGGCCCAACAGATATTGATTCCCATGTTCTGTCTTTATCAGCAAAATTCTCCATAGAAAGATATGTGTAAAGATACAGAATATTTAAAGGTGTGTTAGGTGCTCCCAGAAAGTGACCAGGGAAGCCAGAGAAGGAGATGTAGTAGAACACTAAGTATGATGTTAACAAATTGAATAAACATGTGAAGACTTGTCAATGTTTTTTTACAGAATTTGTCTGAAGAGCTCTAGTGGAAACCCCCTACATGAGGCAAATCAATTGGTGTCAAATGCATAATGATATCAGTGTTTATCAATTATCACCAAATGATTAGTAAAAACTATTCTACTGGGGGAATGTAAGGGGAAACAAAGTCAACCTGTTTCTTTGGGAATAGAACCCCATTTATGTGCCCACTAGGCTGATGCATCTATAATGTTGGCTTTCCTTTTGGCTTACACCTGCAGGATGTCTCCACATGGTCTACATCATTACCTCATTTCTC
Source organism: Vulpes lagopus (assembly GCF_018345385.1). Taxonomy (NCBI): domain Eukaryota; kingdom Metazoa; phylum Chordata; class Mammalia; order Carnivora; family Canidae; genus Vulpes; species Vulpes lagopus. The sequence continues at coordinate 117,192,925 of NC_054828.1, forward strand.
CTCTCTTCCATCTCCAACATGATCAGCATGCTTTACTCATCTAACCATGTACCAAGGAACAGGGCAAGGGCAAATGTAGAGGCCACCACCTCTGGAAGGTAGGATTGGCAAGAGGTGGTACATTTGCATATGGACAAAGGAATGCTAAATTTTTAAATATGTGTACCTTGTAGAACTACTTCTTCCTATATGAGGAAGCAAGAATCATAAAACATAGAGGAATTTTCAGAATCACAAATAATACATTAAGTCGCTTAAAGTTTGGATAAGATTCTCAAACAGAATGGAAATATTCTGGTGGATTAACAGTGTGTAAAATGGCCAATTTCACACCTTCCAGTGATCCCACTAAGTCCGTACTCTATCCCTGCAGTGTATACCTTACTGGGATCTAAGACATTGTCTCTAACAGTTTAACAAATGGTACTATAGTAAACACTAAAAGAAAAAAGATTACCTACTTAAAATAAATGTAGAGACAGTGCTCTGTTGTCATCTACACTCCAAAACAAAAGTTGGCATTAAGCCTTTTTCTTCTTTTATATTTAAGGACATTTAGGATTAAATTCAGAGTCACTTTCAGAAAACACAGACTCTATTTCAAAGATACCGTACTGCCAGTAATTCTACTAAATGTGACCTTGTAAATATCTGCAAACTTCTGCAAAATTACTATACCTAAAATCCCCGAAATCCAGTATGCTTTTTCAGAGATTAAAAACACTTGAAGTACTATAGTCCTAGCAAAACACATCAGAGTGGAAGAGCATCACCCAAAGCTACTCTGGTCATGGTCGGATTGTCACCCAAATTAGTATTCATGAGGGTCTCTCTGACAAATGGAGTTATTATCCACAGATGCTGTAAACATAAATCAGGAGGATATCATCAATAATGTTGTATTCTCTTTGTCCTCATCGTGTTTACAGATCTCGCTTTGAACAGCACATAAATACTTAGAGCATATTGTGGGAAACATGCCACTCATCTTATTAGCTTTCTCTGGCTCCAAGCTCTGATGCTGATCATCCCCTGACAGTGTTTGCCAACAACAAAAGAAGCCTATTGATCACATTGCTTCTCCCTTTGGCAGCCTTTCTGCCCACGATTACCTTGCATCACTTGCCTTAAGTCAAATGTCACAGAACAACTTACAAGGGATGTATCTATCTGGTCGAGCAAAATGTATTACTATGAGTTTAATTGGAGGAAAATCCTTTGGTATTATGAACTGTTTACAATTTAAAATTTTACTTCTTGGCATTAATGAACAGTCAAAACCAAAGCTTACTTTGTGAGATCCAAATCCATAAAATTGTACTCATTTGCAATTTATTTTCTGAACAGTTTGTGGAGTCCCAAATATCTTGGAAGCTGACCCATCAATCATTCTGAGTCACTCCATGTATGAACGGTTTACTCTGTTGGCATTTTCTTTCTATAACAGAGGATCTCTATTGAAATTTCCTGGTAATTTTTCATCTGTAGAATAGTCTTCATTTGTCTTTTTACTTTGGTTCCAGGTAGATATTATGAAAGGATACATTATTTTTTGTTTAAATTGAAAAGAAAGCCTCACAGATTGAGAATTTAGGGATATAACTAGGATATACATGCTCTGTGTGAAAAATAGAAAGATTTTTGTGGGATTATTTGCCAGGGGAAAAATAATAGTTGTGCTGAAATGCCATAGAGAACAGGTGCTCACATGTAAAGACAGTCATTTCTGATCATAACTGGCCTTCTTGACATTTGGAGTCTCTACCCTATTACCTATAATTTCTCAGGTTTGTGTTAGATTCTCCAGAGAGTCTAGACGTCTGTCTCATCAAATCGGGAGCAATTTTACCTCGCTGAAGTATATCCTGTGCTTTGGCTGGTGTATCTTCAAGCCCATATCCACTAACATGTACTTTGAAGGATGCAAGAAGTCAGTCCCCTTTATGCAATTATCTGATCCTTGTTTCTGTCCCTGGGTAAATCTGGAAACTTCAACTGCGCTGTTTTCTACCTTTGCTGACTTGACTCTACTACCTAGCACAATGCTAATCCAATTATCTGCTACTTGAATTTCCTGATTTCTCTGCCTTTCCTTCCAGCTCCTGACCTGTCAGATTCATAACCTTTTTTTCTTTTTTTTTTCTTTTTAAGATTTTATTTATTTACTCATGAGAGACAGAGAGAGACAGAGAGAGGGAGAGAGAGAGAGAGAGAGAGAGAGAGAGAGAGAGGCAGAGACACAGGCAGAGGGAGAAGCAGGCTCCATGCAGGGAGCCCGACATGGGACTCAATCCCGGGACTCCAGTATTAGGCCCTGGGCTGAAGGCAGCGCTAAGCCGCTGAGCCACCCGGGCTGCCCCTCACAACCTCTTCTTAATCGTATCTGCAGGACTAGGAAATTATGTATGTTTAACCAACTGATGGTGTCCACTGCCACCTACTCACCTCCATGTAATGGTGTCTCTGAAAAAAATGGGTTTCAGAGTATGAAACCAAGAGAATTCTTCACGCAAGCATGGATTTTGGTTAAGAAGAGGAATAGAAGAGTTTATATTCCTATGTGCCATGTTTCATGAAAAGGCTAAGTCACCTCAGAGTTATAAATATGCCTGAAATGGAAAGCATTAAAAGAAATTTCTGCATAAACTGCCAAGCACAAACTAAAGGAAACATTTCATTTAAGTAAGGATGCCTTCATCTGTCCTGCAAGCTACTGAAACTCTATGCTTTACACTAAAAAAGTGCACTGGTGCCAGTCAAGAAAAGACATTTTTTTCTAAGTCTTTATGTCATTCACTAAGTGATTATCATATACCTATTTCCTTCATATTTTCATACTCATGGCTCATATTTTTTTCCTTTGTAGTTTTAAATAACTTTCCACTCATTTCTCATGGAACTGCGTTCTTTAGTCTCCTTCTCTTCCAAGAAGTCCTTTCTAAACTACCCACATGTCAGCCAGTTAAAACATCAATCATTTTTCAACTGGGGTCTCCTCGGCATGTCTGGACTGGATTCTTGAACCACTACATTTATATTGGCTTTGCCCATCAAGATCTAGGTCTATATGATTCATTGATTGAATCATTCATTAATTTATTCATTCATTCAGAAAATAATTGAAAGATAAGCATGAGCTGGACTATATACCTAGAATCTTTTAGTCAGCAACAAAAAATAATCAAGGCTAGCATAATCCCTAGAATTATCATGGATTTTTTTTCTTTTTCTTTTATAAACATTAATGAGCTAAACAACCCCAGGGCTTTAGACCCTGAGGGTGAAAGAGGATCAAGATTCTAGCATCAACCGTAAAAATAATGTATGCTATACTGGCCCCTGCAACACTCAGCTTCTTCATCTACCTCTTTTCCTTTCCTGAGGATATTTGGTGAATAATTGAAATAATTGCAAAGAAACATATTGAAAGGCTCTTTGTAAATTCAGGGTATTATTGTCACTATAATTAGGCCATGCACACTATATGGAAATCTTGATTAGAGTACTGCTTTTTCAAAAGCTAATTAGCTAGCACAACAATATGTTTCCTAGATGTGTTTTCAGAGAACTGTCTTATATTTTCTTTTCACTCTTGTCCCCAGAGCAAAAGAACTCAAGTGTCCTCCAAGGAAGACTCGAGACCTGAAGGGTAAAATATGCTGACTGAGACCGATGAGGAGACCTTTCCCCATAATAACTTGCAGAGGCAAACAGATGACAAGGCTTTGGGAAGCTGTTCTCTCTCCTGGGATTATGTCAGAGGCAGACAACCATAAAACTCTACAGTTTCATCAGTAGAGTGACTTTTGAAATCTTCCCTAAGATACCTCTCTCATTCTGCTCAAATGCCTTCAGCTTTCCCTGATCTTGTAAAAAGTATGTGCCCACATTGCACTTATTTGACTTATGCTGTTATTTGTTGAGTATGCCTATCTCTCCCTTTTTTTTTTTTTTTTTTTGCCTATCTCTCCTATACTAGATCAGAATCTCATCTTCTAATCTCGCTGAAAGAAAGGATAGGATGCATCTTCCTTTGTCCTTAAGTACTAGTCCATAAACTATCTTGATCTCAGACTACCATGAGTCTATGACTTTCTCCTAAGTGAAATGCATATATACGTGAATTTTTCATAAAATTTCAGGAAATTTATGAACTCTTTCCATTCTTCAAAACACATATACTTGTTCCACAAGAATCCTTGCATTTTTTCTGCCCCTTTCCCCAAAAATGGTCTTGAGCTTCTAACATGAGCTGACCAATCAAAGGCAACCATGGTCCTACATCTGAGTTTTGACCAGGTAAAACGAAATCTAATCATTTTTGAATCTCTTGGGGAAATGATCAGCCCTGTCTTTAAATTGCATGTATTTACTCCTGAAATTCACAAGGGAAGAAAACATGAGTAGCTCTAGCAACACAGGGGGCCACGTGAACCTCACAGATGTATGGAGAGAAATTCTAGGAGGGAAAATATTTTGGACTCTTGCCTCAGGTGAAATAATTTCTACAGGAAGTTCTCCCTGGTGGTTTGAATTAATCTTTTGCTGTTGCCACCAAAAATGCACTTGTCATAGACATCTTCACCATAAATGTGAAATGGCTCTCAACTGATATTAAAAGTGGGGAATGATATCAAAATCACTCAAGAGGTTCTTACAAAATTACACATACCCCACTCCCCTCCCCCACCAGAAAGGCACATTCAAGGAATGGGGTTGCTGTGTTGAAAGAAGTAACTTCTGGAGCATCTGTGCCACCTCTCCAGATGAATGGGTGATTATAACTAAAATAACATCACAAACTTATAAAAACATGTATTGAGAACTTAATACATAGGCAAGATATTATTCTAAGCTCTTTATTATCATGCTTAATATTTATAATAATCCTGTAATATAGACATAACTATTTATGTAGATTGCAATAAAGGAAATGGAAGCACAGAGTTCACAAAGTTGCATACCCAGAATTCCTCTACTATCTGCTTCCCTGGACTATGATATCCCTATCCCCATTCTCAACCAAGTGAGAACTGCTATGATAGAATCTTAGCAGCAAAGGCAGGATAGTATCCATTTGTCCCGAAGAAGCAGCCCCATCTTCTGAATCCCCCAATTATTTTTCACCCTCCCTCCCTGCTCTGCCACTTCCTCTAACTTTGCCCATGATTAGAAAACACAGATCCTCATTAAAGTCCATCTCTCCATCCTATTGGCACAAATTAAAACTAGCAGTGGCCCGTGCAGTGAACTCAGTGGGTTCCCAGCTAATCATTTTTACAAATTGAAAAATAGACTTTTTCTTCATAAGCACCATCTGTACCTTCAGGACATTCTTATTAACACTTTCTCTCCTGGGCCATGCTTTCCATTGAAAATAACTGAAAGCAAAGGTCACAGAGCTTCTCATTTTTCTATCCTCTGTGATTTTTCTAAAGGGCTCCAGGCAGTCAGTAGCTTATCTGGCCATTATAGCAAAGTGGAGAAGTCTTTAAAACATCTGCTACTGTTTCCATATTATAGATGAGACTACAAAGGCTCAGAAACTTGAAAATGATATGCCCATTCACTGAGCAAAAGTTTTGGGCGGCTTACTATATAACAGGTATTTTCCTAAGTTCTTCAGATACAGCAGTGAGCAAAAGAGTGAAGACACCCCAATCTCATGGAGAATACATTATAGTAAAAAAAAAGGCAAACAATATATCATATTTAACGTACACCAAGCACTGTTCTGAGATTTTGCACAATATGTACATGCATGTTCGCTCAATAGCTTTATCAGGTGGTTATTGCTATCATCTCTGTTTGGCAGTGGAAGAACCTAAGAAAAAAAACTTAAGTACCTTTTCTGGATCATATGGCTAATAAGAAGCAAAGCCAGCCTTCAAGCCCAAGAGCCTGGTACCAGAGTTAATGCTCTGACCTACCGTTTCATCCCTTTATCATGTGGCTAGCTAGTGGAGAGATATCCAGGACACATCATGTGGCTTTGGGTCTAGCCTTCCAGCACAGGATTAACTTTCTGGAAGAAAAGACTTATCGAACTTCATGAATAGCCTCTAAAGGGGTTTTGTCTACTTTCCATTTTCCCATTTGGGTAGTGGCCAACTGTACTAGGATTCTGCACACATTCAGACCTGGCTCAAATCCAGTCTCCCCAATGCAGCAGCTGTGTGGCCTGTGCAAGCCCAAACCCTCCAAGCTATCAAAAATGAAGTACCTACATCATAAGTTTGTAGGTATTTTCATAATTATCATATTAAGTTGATAGGTCTTTAATCTTCTCTTATGACTTCTTATCTGCCTCTCCTCTTGTTTGAGAGAAGCGGGAACCACAAGGAAACAGTCGATCTTATAACTTCATAGGGATTCAGCCTCTAGACAGTACACCAGGGAATTCCAAAAGTGGTCCTGAGGGAACACATGGATCATCTGGAAGTCTGAAATCCCTTCCGAGCAGCTTTGCCACTGCTGAGAGTTTTAACTGCTCCCTCAGCAACTTTTACCACGTCTTTAAACCATGAGCAAAATCAGTTGGCTAGAGTTTGATTAAATTAGTTGATACAGTAAAACTTTTTCTGAGACATCGTGCTAAAGACATAAAGTTGAAAAATGATGGTGATGAAGAAAATTGATGGTGATGAAGATGGTGATGATAGCCATGATTTTTGGAGCACTTACTGCATACCAGGGGCACAATAGGCACTTCACATTCACTATGTCATTAAATGACAATATATTCCTGCAATATTGTCATCATAATTTTATGAATGAGGAAAATGAAGCTTAAGAGTGAAAAATCCTATGTCCAAGATCACATAGTAAGAAGTAGAACAAGTAGGGTCAAGGCCCAGGGTTGTTAAACTATAGAGCCTCTTTGGGTTTTTCTTGGTTGGGACTTGGTTCCTGATCCTCCAGAGCTCCTCACAGAGATGGACTTGGGGACATTCCCCTGCCTCTTGAAGCCAGTGCAGTTATCACTGGTGCCCAGAGTGTGTTCAAGAGCTATCGACTCCAAGCATGCAGGTCCTCTGTCTGCTGCCTGGAGTGCTAGGGAATTCACCACTCCAGAAGCGATCCTTAGTCACTGAGGGATGGGAATCAATAGATGTGCACCTCGGTCCCCCTGCTCTTTGGTAAGAGGATCTTCCGAGAGATGAAACCCTCACTGGTAACTGCACTTTTTCCTGGAGAGTTACCCTTCCCTGTCACCTTTACCCCTCTCTCATCTATGTTTCCTAAGATCACCTCCTAAATAAACTACCTGTACCCAAGTCTTTGTCTCAGTATCTGCTTTTGAGGGAACACAACCTACGACAGGGTGAGTAAGAGCTCTAATTAAAGACGGCACCATTTCTTCTGGAAAAATTAGTAGAAGAGTCCTTGCAACTAGCACATATTAACTTACTTTTTTTTTTTTTAACTTATGTCCTTATTACATATTGACTCTGGCTGATTAAACAGCCAAATGTCAATCTAGTTGCTGGTGGCACCAAGCTTAGTGCTGTCAGCAGGCAGTGAAAGAAATGTCAGACCCAGGGCCTGTCCGGGGGAGGTTTATAGTCCACAGGGAGGAAAGGGTGACTCTTATGCTGCAATTAGAGAATAAAATAAGACAGTGCATAATCAGGTGCAAGTCTGAGAGACAGCTGCTTTGTGTGCTTTAAAACCGTGGAGGCAGTGGGGAGGGTAGAAGTACTAAATAATGCAGATCTCTCCAGCTGTGCCATGGGGGGGTGGTTTCCAGTGCTCTGTGGTTTACAAGATGTAAATTGCCTCTGCTCTTTGGTTTCCATCAACTCCAGTCACAGCAAGTTAAGCTCAGCATATAGAAGAATGGGACACCAGGAGAAGATTAACGAAGCACACCAAGTAAGAGTTTCAAATACACTCGAACTCTCCTTCCACAGGAGGTGGCTGGAGTTCTGGAACAGGCAAGAGGCATTTCCCCCAAGGCAGCCTTAAGCGGTGGGGCCACAAGCCACATACCACACACGGAGCTGTGTGCATAGCTGAAACTGGGGAAATCCTACACTTTGCTCATCCCAGATTTCGCAGTTGAGTTACACAGGATGTGAATTTTGTCTTTGACAAATTTCTATAAATGGGATTTATATTGAAAGCACAGCAATGAACAATGGGGAAATTGATATTTGGTTTAGGTTACATGAGCCATAGATTGGTTGTGATTCTGGCTCTGTGGGCAAAAGGACTGGGCAGTGCCAGCTATGTAAGCCTGAGTCTGATGTGTGAAGTTTTTAGGTTAGCTTTGATCCAGAGCTCTTCAAGCAACTTCTAGTAAGATTCAGATACCAAGCGAAATTCTTCATGTTATTATTCCCTTCTAACCTTCATGACAGATTGATCAAATAATACTCTATCCATTTCTTAAATGAGGAAACTAGTGCTCAGAATGGTTATTTGGCTCAGAAGAGCTAGCCAAGATTTCAAGTAGATCTGACTCCAAAGCCTTGTTCCTAACCAATTTCTATTCATATTCATCAAATAAAGAACATTGGGCATTTGTGTACATGTAGGTTTGTGCCGGTATAGGTAGGTGCATTGCATGTAAAATGCATTCCACATGCACGTATATCCATGTGCTTATCATAATTAATACATTTGGCTGATAAAAGAAAAAGTTAGCTTTCCAACAGGCAAACCCGCACACTTGCTTTTCAAATGTCTTTTCTTGTTCAAAGCATGAGACACAATTATCCTGTTTCATGTTTGAGAAGTGAATGAATGAAGGATTTAGAGTTATGCTATCCTATTCTTTCTAAGGCCTTTTCATTTCTATTAACCAAAATGCCATACTTTTTTCAAAGCAATACCATCCATGAGCAAATGTGCTTGAGATTCTCCTGTTGTGTGTATGTGGGTTTGTTGGTCTGTTTGTTTTGGCAAGTGCAACATTTCCATGTAGCTACTGAATAAGAAAAGGGGATAATATTTCATAAAATTAATGAAGCTTTATTTGTGGATTCACTAAGTTTTCTTTCCTGCTACAGACATCATCTCTTATAAGAATGTTCATTTATTTTGGATTGCCATTTTTAAAGCAATTTTACATAGATTTTTCTAGAATAGTTATGTAAAGTTGGCAGGGCATTTTAATGCCCATGTATGGCTTAGCAAATTGAGAGTTAAAAGACGTACCATTCTTCTGAATGCTGGTTAGCCAGTAATGGAGTAGGTCTTTGCTTGAAAATATGTGCATGTGCGTATGCTCAGTCAGATAACACATTTACTGAGCACTCACAATGTACCAGATGATGTGAAGAGATGTGTGATTTACGGACTCTGCACTGAAATTAAGGAGAAACACATATAAACAGTCAGTTTTTTTCAGTCACAGGTATTATCATAGAGATGTAAATAAATATGATAAGACCATGGGCAGGGGGCGAATAAAGTGTCCATATGTGAGAAATCAGATCAATCTTCTCAGGGCTATTTAGTTAGGCTTGGAAGAAGAAATAAAAAATGGACAGGTAGAGAAATTGCGAAGAAAGGAATCAATGCAAAGGATACCACTTGAGGACAGTGAAGATGTTACGGAAGTGGTGTGTTAGGAAAGCTACAGGATGGATGGAGTCCGGAGTCCAGAGTGCCAGAAGGACATAGCGAGGAGAGAGATGGAGACCAAAGTGGCAGCAAGGTCACCTAGCACCCTTCAGAAGCATGTCAAAGAGTGTGGGCTTTACTTAATGGGAATTGGAGAGGCTTTACAGTTTCCAAGTGAAGGGGAAAGAATGATTTCTGTGAGAGAAGTAGGGAAGGAATTGGAATAAGTTGATGGAGCGAGAAAGCATAGTCTCCTCTGTGAATCATTCCCTGACACCCTGAGGGAGGGTAGTTGCCTTTTCCCCATGATCAATAGTACCTTCCCATGTGTCTATAACCGCACTCAGTATACCATGTTTTACTTTACCTATAAACTGTATTTGTCTCTATTTGTCTCCCCTCTTCCTCTATCCCACACAAATCAGGCTATGCACAACTGGAAACTGTAACTGCCATTTTGTACGTAGTTAATCTTTATATCCTAAGCACTCAGCATATTGATGGCTCACAGTAGGTACACAAATAAGGCCTATTGGATTTCATTGAATGGAATCCATAGGAAAGGAGACAAGGACAGATGAAAATATTGATGGCTTTTAGGTAGAATGAAAGTAGTTAAGAAATTTCATGTCTGAAGATCATTATTTTCTCAGTGTGATAGGAAGAAAAGCCATCTATTGTCAAGGAAGAGAACATAAATTATGCTGACTTCCTAAGGAAATCAGTAAAGGTTTTGCTCTGGAGGATGAAAAAAAAAATCTAAAGTAGAAATGTGTGTGCACGGGGGAAACACTTAAAACTGTACTGTGTGTCCAGATGAGAATAGAAACATTGTTGTAGAATAGAGCATTTAAGTTTGGTTCCAGAAAAGGAAGATGGTTTTATGACCTCAAGTTAGGATCTACCACCTGGTTCTTTGATTTAAGTGGTCAAAGGAGCTGGGGATGTCAAAGAAAGTAAAATATCACAGATGGGCAGGGTAGAAAAGCAAGAAAATATGTCACTGAGAAATTTTAAGGGATTGACTCTGAAAAATGAAGAAGGTAAAAACCAAGTTCAGTGGACAAAGTAGAAAGACTTTTAAGACTATTGAGAAGGGAAATACATGGTAGCAAGGGAGCACTCAGTTTTCATTTCAACTCCACCATCATATATTACCCGTGACCTGACCTGAATTTACTGACCACTCAAAAACTTGATTTCCACACTAGAACACAGGTATCATCACATGGTTTGGAAACTGAGATGTTTCCTGTGCTTCAAGGCCATAACTGAGAACCACAATATCCCACAAGTTAAGTTCAGAGAAATACCAGAAGTTGGGATTATCCGTCTCCAGGCCAGAAGTACCATTTCTAGAACTAGCAGATACCAACAACCCCATAATTAAGTAGTCCTGAAGGAAGGATATCCCAGTATTCAGGAAGAGAGATGTACGATTGTTAACAGTACTGACTCCATCTCTGTTCCTCCATCTTGCTCATATTTGCTCAGTGACAAACACATAGTTGGGGCTATGTGTTCTGGGTCCCACAGAGATTAATATACATAACCTTAGAAATTCCTGCAAGGGCCAGGATGTAAGGAGGCTTCTTTTTGACTCCCATGAATCTGTTAAAGGTAACAAAATCTTTCCTCTTCCCGATGCACAGGTGGTAGGTACCATAAGATATGATTATAGGTTAGCTGCCAATTAGGTGCATGCAAGCCCTCTGAGGTGTGTGTGAACCCTTTGATCTCACTACAATGTTCTTCTGCATGTCCTCTTGCTCTATAAAATCTGTGGACTATGGTCCAGATTTTGTGGAGAATAACTATGCACCTGCAGTGGATCTTCATTGCCTGATCCCCCATCAATAAGTTACCCTGAATAAATCTCTGTGTAGACTATATGGAGTGGCCTCCTTCATTTTCCAGTCTCAAAGTCCCTTCTCAGTTTTGGGGATGCTTTACTGTGTCTCCCCCCCATCTTCTAACAGGAGACTATCATTCCCTCCCATAGATATTCTCTGCTTGCACATTACGCTGTCTCCCCACCCTTCTCAATCCTGATCTAGGCCCTATAAGGGTGACCTCTGTGAACTGGAACTCCAAGATCTCTAGCCCTCTGGCAGCTTCTGGTTGGCCTCAGCTATTGGGAGACACCAATGGGAAAATGAAGGGCAAAGAGATATTTTACAGGGTATTTATCCCCTTGGCTGACTTCCTGTCAGAAAGCAAGTTGCTCATGGCAATGTTTCTAAGACCAGAACCCTGGCAGCCAAAACCTCTCATAGTTACAACTCTCTTTATTCACATCCCTGCTGGGTAAGGAGACTCTAATGAACAATATTTAATATTTATTTTTTGATCAGTTGGCTATCTTGCACATTCTTAAAAGGCATCATTTTGAATTTCTCACTGCTCAAGGCACAAAGGCCAAAGAAGATTTCATACAACTTTAATGGATGTATTCTCCATCAGTTGTCTCAATGTGTATGGTGTGTGTGTTTGTGTGTGTGTGTGTGTGTGTGCGTGCGCGCGCACGCCTGCATGCACTGATGTATTGTATTTTGTTAAACTAAATCATGGATTTTTTTCCAAGACTTTTTCTTCTCTTAAGATGGAAATATAGCTAAAAACAAAAGTCAAACCACTGAACTTGAACATCTGTTTCCTTGAATTCTGGTTAATTGAAATTGACAAAAATACACATGCTGAGAGAGCAAAATAAAACATTTCCCATGGAAATTCTGCCTAACAGAAAAGCAGCCTTGCAGGACCTGGAGAATATCAAGCATTGAGTTTTCCTTGATTCTAAGGCACATTTTAGAGAAGAAAAATCCCCATGCTTCTGAGCCACTGTTGATGCAATTAGGAGGGCCTTTCTCCCGATGAGCACTGCAACTGCAGCTAGCTTTGTCTGATGTCACCTTTGTTCAAAGTGCAGCTGGGGAAAGTAGGCCCAGTGTGTCCTCTGCAGCTAATATCACAGTGGCCATAATTCGTGGTGCTGGAAAACACACAGAAAGCCTAAACAAAATTTGTCACCTCCAAATGTCTTTTTCTTATTCACATTCACTCAGGTTAGCTTCTCACAGTTCTCTACTTGCTCAGGATGACAATGGCAGGGCAGCCATTAATTAGTTATTAATAAAAAGCATTTTTAAACCTTCACCATGAATATCAAATATTCTACACTTCTATACAGAGAGCCAAGTTCCTCCCCGAAAACAGGCAGTGGCTAAGTTAGGCTTTGCTCAACTTTTGTTTTTGAAGAAGTGAATAATAATTATGATTATTTTTATTCTAATAATCTTTTGATAAGGCTATTTTTCTAATTATATAATACACAATACACTTGTGTGGAAAAAATTGGCTTAGATGATCTCTAAGCATTCAATATAATCCTATCCCAACCGTACACAAACCACATGAAAAAGTGGTAAATGTACCTCTAAAATAAAGGACTAAATCACTGCAATTAATAAACTGGAAGGTTTCAGAACTTCCTAAGAAACAGATGATAAGTAGAACTGGATCAATGTAAAAGCAAGCCAAGAAGAAAATATGTCCAAAACACACAGATGAAGACTGCTGCAGAGCCGGGGCAGCTCTAGGGGAACTTCAAAGCCCAGACTTAACAAAATCAAGGAGGGGGAGAGAGAGCTGGGCCTTTAACAAGTGGTCTGTGGGAGAACGCCACAGAATAGCTAAATGGTTTTTTCTGGAGTGAGACCAGCAGAGGGATGAGGAGGGATTTTCATCTTCACCAGGGCAAGAAGAATGATACTTCAGGAAAAGGACATTTCCTCTGGTACCTCCTAATCTCTAGGAGGGATGTTGGGACACCCAGTAGTTAGGTATCCTATCCACTACCTCTGGCAAGTTCTTCCTTTCCATGGAATTACTGAAGGCAGACCATATTGAACAAAGTTATCGCCCATTCAAACATATAAGCAAAGGTGAAAAAACAACCAATATTGCCAAAAACATGATGAACAATATTACCCAACCTCACTAGCAGTTATAAACCTAAAGAAATTAATAGAACAAAGAGAAGTTCTTTTCCACCTTATGAGAGTAATTATTGTATTAAAAAAATATTTTGGGATGCCTGGGTGGCTTAGCAGTTTAGCACCTACCTTTGGCCCAGGGTGTAGTCCTGGAGTCCCAAGATTGAGTCCCGTATCAGGCTTCCCACATGGAGCCTGTTTCTCCCTCTGCCTCTCTCTGTCTTTGCGCCTCTCATGAATAAATAAATAAAATATTTTAAAAAATAAAAATAAAAATAAATATTTTAAGGGGCATCTGGTGGCTTGGTCATTTAAGCATCCAACTCTTGATCTCTGCTCAGGTCTTGGTCTCAGGGACCTGAATTCAAGCCCTGAATTGGGCTCCACACTGGGCATGGAACCAAAAAAAAAAAAAAAAAAAAAGGAAGAAAGAAAGAAAAAAAGAAATTGCTTTTGTTTCAATAGTAAAAAACAAAACTATGCATTCTTGAGCCTCCAACTTGATATACCTTTATACTAAAATAAATCAAAACCCATTTAAATGGAAAGAATTACTTTAATAGTTCATATTAATTATTGTTTTGCAATACAATAATACATTTCTTTGTAACAAGTTTTGCTTTATAATTTGGCTGATTACTTATTCTCATAAACTCTTGTAGATACTACTAGAAAATGTACACATAAGAAATGCTCACAAACAGCACTGGACCAAAGATCAAGGAAATTGGTCTTTAATTTAAAGAATGGATTGATTTTAAAAGGACAGAATGAGTCAATGGACATAATGTAAATGAAACAACACTTTCAAGCATGTTTTTTCTTATAATGGTCATATGGCATGAAATTTTTACTGCTACAGATTGTGAAACTTTGAGTATTCAAAGTTTTCAAGAACACAATATAACACACAACAACTATAAAACTGGGACTTTTAAAGTGATCTGTTTATAAAGTATATAAGATTCAAATTTAGAATAATTTATATTGGCTGAGTTTTGAGAATTCCTTATACTCAAATGGACTCCTGTTGGGGTACAATGTATATGACTGCCATAATCAGAGTCATAGCACCTAGCCTGGGAAGCAGAATATATACAGATACGAAGACAATTAGTGACAGGGAAGATAGAGTCAAGGTATTCTCTGAGACTCTCCAGTTCTGCATAAAAGGGAGAACAGAAAGTCTGGCAATAAAATTAAGAGACAGAGACAAGAGCTCCAGAAACTCATCTAGAGAGAACAAGGTGGAAAACATGGAAATATCAGCAAATAAGTGGAAAAAATACACAAATCTTCTGATTCAAAGGCCAAACACAAATTTTGGATAGATCATAGGTAGACAATCCAATGTCTGAAAATAATGGCTTAGAGAAAGAAAGGCCAAGCAAAGGATGAGGGGGCAAAAGGATGATGAGATAGAGTTAAAATAAAGTTCAATGAGGAAAATGGCTCTAAACTAGACAAAGTGAAAAATACAAATTGATCCACTCAAAAACCTATAATATTTTAAAATACTTTTCACCTTAGTACATTGCTTTGAAATATCTAAAACAAGTCTCATAAAAAATACAAGAAAAAATTGAAAAATCCATAACTGTTGTAGGAGAATTTAATGAAATCTTTCTGTATTGATAAAACAAACAGATAAGTAAAAGTAAATAAGGGTATCAAGGATTAAATAAAATAGTCCTGCAAAGAAAAAGTCCTTCCATATGAAACAAAACACCATACCCTACAAATGAAAGAAAATAAACCTTTCTTAAGAGCTCAATAAATTACAACCATATTCTCAAACTGCAAAACAGTAAAAAAAAAAAAAAAAAAAAAAAAAAAACAGAAACTAGACATGAATTAGACAAACTATAGAACCTGGATAGCTTGGAAAGTTTTATATTTTTGTTTAAATAACTATTGGGTTGAAAAGGCAATCTAATCAGCAATCTGGTTTGTAAGGAAGAGCTTGGAAACTATATTTGCAAAGTACCTTACATAAGAAGAAAGAAAAATCTTTGTCCATATTATTATTATTTTTTTTTTGAGAGAGAGAGAGCAAATGCATGCCCACATGAGCACGGAAGGGGCAGAGGGAGAGAGAGAATCTTAAACAGGCTCCAAACCCACCACAGCGGAGTTCAATGCAGGGCTTAATCTCATGACCCTGAAATCATGGCCTGAGCCAAAACCAAGAGTCAGATGTTTAACTGACTGAGCCACCCAGGCATCCTGCTGTCCATATTAAAGAATAAATTTAGAGAAACTGATGGGGCCTATAGAAATCTAAATTTCTTCCCCTCTCACACTTTTCTTCATACTTCCCTTCAAAGAAAAAAAGCAAAACATAAAAAAACTTATGGTAATGAGGTAATCTAACTGACCCACTATGGAGAAAGAAATATGGTCAAGTATTGTAGATGGGACTTTACACTCGTAGATCTTTTTGAAGAGCAACTTTTCAGTATCTGTAGCGATTTGAAATGTGCATACTTTTTGATCTAACAGCCAACTTAGACTAACCCAAAGCAATCCTCACACGTGTAAAATATTATGCTGTTAAGAATGTTTTTCCTAGCAGCACTTGCATTATCAAATGATAGGAAGCAAAATAACTGTAAATTAAGAGAGTTAAATAGATGACATTTCACCCATTATATGGGATATGAGGCGGATTTTACTCTCTTTTGGTTATTTTAATTTTTGTTTAGTTAATAATGAAGTATAACTATATATACCAACATGGAAATAAATCCAAGACATATTATCAAGCAAAAAAAATACAAGTTATCTAATAATACATATGAGCTCACTTACTTTAAAAAAATGTGCATTTGTGTATGTGTGTAGAAACATTCACAGATATGAAGAAAAACCTAAGGTAAATATATGATAAACTTATTGAAGGTATAGAAAAAACTACGACAATGTATAATGAATTATTAAAATTTGTACTTCTAGGCATGTGCACCTTTAGGGAAGTCTTAGGGAATACTTTCATCTCTTAATTCTAAATATGTAAGTAGTGCCTAGATCTTAAGCAGTGAAAATAAATTAACATATTTTCTCTGAATAAAAACAATAAAACTACTGCATTACTTAGAACGTTTAGAAAAAACAAAATAGTAAAAAAAAAGCAGAAAAAAAATCACTCAAAATTTGACAAAATTCACCCATATAAACCATATTATACATTACACAGATTCCTGTATTTGGAAATATCTATTTGTATAGATTCTCCTTCATCTTCCATGGGTAATGTCAGAGTCCTAAATAGTGACAACTGATACTCAGAGTAAGGATGATAATAACCCACAGGAGCACTAGGCAGAAAAGAAACACTCAATTTTTTCATTACACTCTACTGAATAAAGCACAGAAGTAAATTAAGACATTTTAAAAGGTTTTTTCTATGAAAGTTGATATGTACAGATTATAATATTAGTACCCTTCTAGTCTCAAGAAAAACCCACAGAAAAATCCCCCCAAACCTTCAAAATACCATTAATTCTTTCCACTTCTGCAGCAAACTTTTTCTACGTTTTATACTTAATAAATGGCTCAACCAGTTCAGTATTGATTCTCATTCATTCAATAATGAATATACTTTCTTTCACATTCTATTTCCAATTCAGATTCCCTGGCTCTCATTTGAAAATACATCCTGAATGGTTTTTTTTTTTTAAGATTTTATTTATTTATTTGAAAGAGTGAGAGAGCAAGAGAGAGAGAGCACAGGGTGGGGGGAGAAGGAGGGGGAGAGGCACAGGGAGAAGTAGACTCCCCACCACCAAGTAGAGAGCGGGATGTGAGTGTCAATGCCAGCACTCCAGGATCACGATCTGAACCAAAGGCAGATGCTTAACCAACTGAGCCATCCAGCTGCCCCATCCTGGGTTGATTCTTTTTCATTACCTCCACCACACCACACCACCCCACCCCCAGCTTCAGATGTCTCTGTAAGATTTCAGCCATAGTCTTTCCACTCCCATTTTTCCCACCAGTCTTCTCCACAAAAGACCCAGTGTTATCTTCTAAAATTTAAATGCTTAAAATATAATTTGTATAATTTACTCCCTGGTCAAAAATAAATATGCTCAATGATATGAAGAAGAAAGGTAAAAGAAATGTAAAAATAAATGAATAAATAAACTTCCTTACTACTTGTCCATTGACAAGTATTTGAGACAGGCAGATTGACCTTCCTCCAGGAACTCAACTGCCTCAGTGTGAATACTTTGCTAAAAGCAAAAGGCAACTTTAGCCTGACATAACCCTGATCTCTAGGATCCTGTAAGTCTTCTTTAATATATAAAAACCCCTTTATGAGGTTACTGGGTGATAGGAATTAATGGCACTTGATGAATGAGCACTGGGTGTTATATGCAACTGATAAACTAATAATACACTATGAAACTGATAATACACTATGTATTAATGAACTGAATTACATATTTAAAAATCCCCTTGGAGGGGAGCCTGGATGATGCAGTTGAATAAGCCTGCTTTTGGCTCATGTCATGATCCTGGGGTCCTGGGATCAAGCCCCACACCAGGTTCCCTGCTCAGTGAGGGGCCTGCTTTTCCCTCTCCCTCTACTTATATTGTCTCTCTCTCTCTCTCTCTCTCTTAGAATTTAAAAATATATATTTTAAAAATCCCTTTGGAAACTTCCTTTACCTCTACCCTCCCGAGACCCAAGATATATGTTAGCAATCATCCACCAAGCACATGGTCCATTTATATATATCTAAAGGGTCTCATGAGTAATGCTTTACTAGACAGTAGTAAATGACCTTATCCTAACTAACAATAGGTAATCCCCCAAGGTCCTAGAAACTCACTTACAAATTCCTTAGAGACTTAGACTATCCCTAACCCCTCACAACTTAAAAATATCTAATCAGCCACCCATCATAACCCCAGTGCAGCTCTTTCTGCTCATGAATCCTATCCCTCTGCTTTAATAAAACCACCTCTTTTGCACCAAAGACATCTCAAGAATTCTTTCTTGACCATTTGCTCCTGAACCCCAAAACTTCACATCACTCAGAAAAATAAAAATAAAAAACCAAATCCATACTCCTTACCATGACCTGCATGATTGAGTCCCTGCCTTGCTCTCCCTTGCTTACACAGTTCTGCCTTAACAGGTCATCCTGCTGCTCCTCCACACAGCAGGCTTCCTCCCCCCTGAGGGTCTTGGTTCTTGATATTCCACCTGGGAAGATCAATTCCATTTCTAAATAAGGTCATTGGGTCATTCTGTTCAAATGTCACTTCCTTAGAGACTCACTCTGGCTGTCCTGTCTAAAATGGCACCCACGATAGTGCCTGCCCTTAACCTACTTAGTTATCCTTGGAGCATATCACTACCTGATAGTAAGTGAAGTAAGTATGTGCTGTTTGTCAATCTCCCTGACTAAAAGGTAGGCTCCGTCACACTAGGATTTCATCTCGTTCACTTCAGCAGCTCTTGTGTCAAAAAGACTGACAGGCACATACAACATAATCCTGGTGTTCAATGAAAATTATGCAGATGGAGGAGAAAGATGCAGAGAGTGGATATTAGAGAATTGCCTGGAAGTTACCAGGTGAGCCTGGATTATGGTGATGGTGCTGAAGATATCTCAACTTGACAGATATCTCGGGGGTGAAATCATCAGATCAGGTGACACTGCATAAGGAGTAGGGAGTGTGAGCAAAGGGATGGTATCAAGAATGGGGTATAACTGGATACTGTGCCATTGACGGGGATGGAGAACATTGACAGGTGCCCAGAACAGGGATGTGGGAGACACACAGAGAGTCATGGTTCCTGATGTGTTCAACTTGGCACGTGTTGTTTGGAGGCGACTCTGGCAAGTGATTTCTGGTCTGGAGAGAACGGTGTGCTCACTTCAGGCTTGTGTTTCTGCGGTCATCTCATCAAACGTCCTGCTAGCAGGCGTAGTATTGGAATCTGAATGCGGGCCTCTCTTTTCATCAATCAGCTGTGCTGCTGTCAGATTTTATCTCGAGTTGAACACTTTGGAGTCTTTAACTGAAATTGGATGAAAGGTAAGTCAGGCATGACCTGCTGCTGCCATAATAACCGAAGTCATATTTTGTTGACCCAATTTGAAAGCTTTTTTCTTTCCTAGAAGTGTTTAAAGTTTTGTGTTTATTTTCAGAACTCTGCCTATGTTTATTTGTGTCACCCTGTTTTATGTTTTCCAGGTGGGTCTCTTCTAGTCTGGTTTTATGACTTTTTTCTTTCCTTTGGCTGTCTTTTGCCACATTGACTATTTTTGGTTACTTTTTAAAACCATCAATGGAGACTTGGGGTGCAGACAAACTTGTAGTTTTCCTAGTGACTAGTTTCAGATTTTTTTAAAAAACTAAATTGATCTCATATATATTATTCTTCAAATCAAGGATTAAACAATAACTTGTAACTCCCTCTAGGGAAGATTAGAAATTTAGAGTGTGACATTTGATTTCTCCACTCAGCAAGTTCCATCCTCATGACCCAATCACTCAGGCTGCAAATATGGAGACATCGCTGGGCCCTCCTCCCTCTCTCTTCTCCATCAGAATTTTCAAATTACCCAATTCTACCTATTTTTCTTTCTAAATATCCCTGGCATTCATCCTGATTTCCCTTGTAACTACTTTCTTCTCATTCTTCCAGGTGTTTCTTCTCACATCCTCTTAACTCTCACTTCCCACTTTCCTGGCCCTGAACTTCTCCAGCCCATACTCTGGACTTCTTTAATGTAGAAACAAGAAACTGTGTATATTTTCCCATATGAATTTTACATATTTCTATTTTATTTGCCCATATTGTCCTTTTGAAACCCTGAATAAATATCCTTTCCATTTCCTTGTATCTGGTGCTTGAACATAGTTAATATTTTATATTTTATGCTCTCTTAGAAGTTGGCTCCAATAGAACAACCATGGACACTACCAACCAACCATTTGTCTTGCTTTGATGCTACAATGATCTGCATCATTATTGTCTATTGATAAATTTCCCATACTTTAAATAACTATTTTTTTTTGGTTTTTTTTTTTACCTATGGATATTTACCCCCTTGAGAGAGAGAGAGAGAGAGAGAGCGAGAGAGAGAGAGAGAGACTATATTTTGCCATCTCTTTTTATCAAAGTGGTAAATAACATAGCCACCAAAACTAGGTGCCCAATACATATTCCTGAATGTAATTCCTGTTTGCTTCAAAATATGGCCAGAGCTTTTTATCTGACAACTTCAAATGTGTTGTTGTTGCTATTGTTACATCGTAGGAAAGTGTTCTGTTATTTTTGTGGGGGTTTTGTTTTGTTTCATTTCAGCTTCATTTGCTCTGGTTTCCTCTCTAGAAAACCCTACTCTTTATCAGTTAGCTATCTGCTCTCTGCATATTCATTCCTGTGACCTTTACATTCTGATTTTTATTATTCAAAACTAATTTAATCTTGTGCAGTGGAAGTTCTTCATTTATTGTCTCCTGTGAGGATTTTAATTTGGCTTTTTTTTTAATTGTATCTCTATAGCATACAATGCTTAAGAACACTTGCTCTGAAGATAGTCTAGTTTGATGGCAGAGAGATCAGGTGTGTGTGACCTCCTGCAAGTAATTTCTTCTCAGCTTCAGTTATCTGTAAAATGATACTTATAGCAGGACCTACCTACCTCACGCAGTTGTTGTAGCAGTTAAATGTAACAGCATATAGAAAGCACTTGGAGCTGGGCACATTAAAATATGCAGAAGGGAACATGCTTTCCCCACCACTGATGTTTCCTTCTCACTAGAAGAGCATCCAACAGGGGAATATTCCCATCTCTCTCTTCCCCATCTTGTTTCCTCCCTTCAAGTTACCTGAAGATTTGGTGGGGAAGAAATCACCAGCCTCCCTTTCTCTCTTCCTTTGGGAATCTTCCTGTTTACTTGAAGAGAGAAGCCTGTGTTCTTGATGGCTATCGGCTAAACTTTAAGTTTTTAATAATTGTGTGTAGTTTCCTTACTGTTCTTAAGCTGTTTATTTATTTATTTTAAATCAGTGGCTCAATCTCAGGTGGAAAAGAGGAGTGTTATTTCTTGGGCTATGTTAAATCCCCAGTATTTGGTTCATTAGGCTGGAGATCTTGAGGGGGAAAAAGACTTAAAATGAAATCAGGAGAATCAGAGTAATACCTGGAGCTTGAGCTGTATGGTACCAAAGGGTGTCTGGTGGCTGCCAGCCTGGAAAGCACTGTACTAGATGATGCCCACCAGGGATTTTCCCTTTGTTTGCTATGAAAACTTTGTATTTGATGATTCTACCGGGAAACCATGAGTGTTTCTCTATAAGAGAGTTTAATGTTTTAAGAGTAAACTAAGAGTTCCAAGTTGGGAAGAAACCATTTATTGTTTTATGTGAACATAACCCTACTTTCCATTTTGTGTTCAAATATTTGTTATCTTTATTGTGATGCTTATAGTTCTTGCTAACATTTGAATAACAATAACTAAAGATTACATCTCTTATAGCATACAATGCTTTCTTATTCTTCAGGCCTGCCTAACTTACAGTGGAGAGAATATCTCTGAGTTTGAGCTAATCATTGATGTTTTATGCCTTCCCAACTTGCTGGGGAATAGCTTAACCCATGGAGAATGTCAGATGCTCGATGGAAAAGCCTCTGCAGACTTGGTTTTCATGTAGCTCATCAATTTAGGAAGGTTTGTTTTGTTTGTTTGTTTGTTTGTTTGTTTGTTTGTTTGTTTTAAGCAGTATGATGTGGTTTTAAGACTTTTTTCCCTCTTTTTGTTGATGCAACTCACATAACATAAAATTTACTGTGTTCGACTAAATGTTTTTCAGCATATTCACAAAGTTGTACAGCCACTACAACTATGAGTCTAGAACATCTCCAATGCCCTCCAAATAAGCCTCATATCCATCCACAGCCACTGTTTCCTTCTGTTCCTAGCCCTGGCAACCACTTTCTATCTCTATGCAGTTCCGTGTTTTGGACATTTATTATAAAAGGAATCATGATATGCTATATGTTGGCAAATTGAACTCCAATAAAAAAATAAAATAAAATGGGGCAGCCCTGGTGGCCCAGCAGTTTAGCACTGCCGTCAGCCCCGGGCCTGGTCCTGGAGACCCGGGATTGAGTCCCATGTCAGGCTCCCTGTGTGGAGCCTGCTTCTCCCTCTGCCTGTGTCTCTGCATTATCTGTGTGTGTGTGTGTGTGTGTGTCTCTCATGAATAAATAAATAAAATCTTTAAAAATAATAAAATTAAAATAAAATAAAATAAAATAAAATAAAAATAAATTAAATAAATGGAATCATACAATATGTGGCCTCTGTGTCTGGCTTCTTTCATTTAGCGTAGTATTTTTAAGGCTCATCCATGTGGCATCATAAATTTGTATTTCATCCCTTTTTGAGGCTGAATAATATTGAAGTTTGAGATATACCACATTTTGTCTCCCATTCATCAACTGATGGACAAGCTGCCTACTTGAAGAGACTACCTATTTTTGATTGCTCCCTACCATGCAGTAATCTCAGTGTTTACAGATCTTACAGATCTTACAGATCTTACTGCACTGCACTGTTGGTTAGGTGAGTCTCTCTAATTCTGAAACTCAGTGTTAGTAAGAGCATGTCCTTGCCTCTAAATGAAAGCTACAGTCTCTGTTATCACGTTTATTTGTAAGAACAGTGATATTTTGACCTCCCAACTGTATTAACATATGTATTTTTTTAAGTTAACAATTGGTTCCAAACCTAGTGGAAAGGAAGGGTGTTATATATTGGCTCATCCTGAGCTCCTGATAGTAATCAATTTAAGCAGTGAGCATGATCCTCAGTGTCATTATGTTATTCTTATCATTGCTGAGGCTGTCATTGTCATCATCTCAGCTGGACACTTGCATTTCAGCCTGTTTGGTTCTTACAAAGTCACACTTGGGTTTCAGAATGTTCTTATGTTTCTCAGATATTCCCATAGATTAGTTTCAAGAATAATGGTTTTCAGGGATCCCTGGGTGGCGCAGCGGTTTGGCACCTGCCTTTGGCCCAGGGCGCGATCCTGGAGACCCGGGATCGAATCCCACATCAGGCTTCCGGTGCATGGAGCTTGCTTCTCCCTCCGCCTGTGTCTCTGCCTCTCTCTCTCTCTCTGTGACTATCATTAAAAAAAAAAAAAAAAAAAGAATAATGGTTTTCTCTTTTTACAGTAATCCATATGGCACCCTTTTATCTTCTGCATTCTCATGTTATTTTCAATTTCAATTAGATATTCTCTCTCTCTCTCTCTCTCTCTATATATATATATATATATATATATATGTATATATATATATATTCAAGTACGCAGTATATATAATTATATATATATATAAAGTGGATATATATATATACTGATATATCTATACTGATATATACTGATATATATATACTGATATATGGATATATATATATATAAAGTGGATATATATATATTATATATCTTGATAATATAATCAAGTACGCAGAATATATATATATATATCCATTCATCAACTGATGGACAAGCTGCGTACTTGAATATATATATATATATATATATATATATATATAGAGAGAGAGAGAGAGAGAGAGAATGTATACATATATACATATATCTGTGCGACCATTATTACCCATTTCCAGAACTCTATTCATCTTGTAAAACAGATACTCTGTCCCCATTAAACAGTAACCTCCATAAATAATAACCTCCCAGCTCAGTAACCACTATTTTACTTTCTATGTACTTTCTTTTTCATTTCTTTTTCTTTTTTATTAATTTCTTCTTCTTCTCCCTACCCCAGCCTCTTTCTGGTAACCACCATTCTTCTCTGTTACTATGGGTTGTTTTTTTGTTTTGTTTTGTTTTATTTTTTTAAGATTCCACATATAAATGAGATCATACAGTATTTCTTGATCTGTTTGGCTTATTTCACTCAGCATTACAACCTCCAGGTTCATCTATATTGCTGCAAATGGCAGGATTTCCTTTTTTTTTTTTTTTAAGGCTGATATCTATTTTACATTTTTTTATATTTGTTGATGAACACAGACTGTTTCCAATCTTGGCTATTGTGAATAATACTGCAATAAAAATGAACTATAGGTATCTCTTTGAGACATTAATTTTATTTCCTTTGGATATATATCCACAAGTAAGACTGCTGGATTATATGGTAGTTCTCTTTTAAATCTTTTGAGGAGCCTCCATATTATTTTCCACAATGGCTGTACATTAACACAATGTACAAACATTATCTTTGCTCCATTTCCTTGCCAACACCTGTTATCTTTTGACTCTTTAATAATAGCCATTCTAATGGGTGTGAAGTGATATCTCATTGTGGTTTTGATTTGCATTTCCCTGATGGTTAATGATATTAAGTATCTTTTTAGTGCTTTGTTTTTTAATTGATTTTTTGTTATTAATTTTAAGAGTTCCTGTATATATTCCGACATATGGTTTGCAAATATTTTCTACCACATTTTCTTTTCACTTTATTGTGTCCTTTCTTCTGTAGAAACTTTTTAGTTTGATACAGTCCACTTCTTTATTTTTGCTTCTGTAGCCTTTGCTTTCAGTGTCAAATCCAAAAAAATCACTGCCAAGAGCAACTTCTAGGAGCTTTTCCCCCTATGTTTTCTTCTAGGAATTTATATTTTAGGTGGTACGCCTAAGTTTTTAATCAATTTTGAGTTGATTTAGGGTGTGATGCAAGATAAGGGTCCAATTTCATTATTTTTCATATGGATGTCCAGTCTAAAATTAGTGTGGAACCATAAAAGATCCCAAGTAGCTAAAGCAATCTTGAAAAAGAACAAAACTGGAAGTATCATACTTCCTGATTTCACACTATATTACAAAGCTAAAGTACTCAGAACAACATGGTACTGACATAAAAAAAACAAATATATAGATGATTGGAACAGAATAGAGAGCCCAGAAATAAACCCATGCACATACAATGCAGTCAGTGAGATATCGCCTCTGTTTTCTTTTAAGAGTTTTACAGTTCAGGTCTTATGTTTAAGTCTTTAATCCATTTTGAATCAATTTTTGTGCATGCTGAAAGATAAGGATCCAATTCCACTATTTTGCATATATATATTTTTTTTATTTTTAATAATCTGAAGAAAATATGATAACATGCTAAAATATTAGTTAATTCTGGCAAGTGCATATGTGGATGTTGTCATATATTACTCTCTGAATCTTTTTTATATACAAAAAGACATTACTTTCTTAACCTTGTAGAAATTCAAGATAATTTCCATTATATAAAACATCTTTTTATATAATTAGAACAGGATGATCAAATTAAGGCCAGAAAAGAGGATGGCATAGAGACGAGAAATATATGTAGGAGATTAAGTAGAAAGGAGACAGAATATTGTGTATTACCCTTGATTATATGTGAAGGGATGGATCCAAGAAATTGCAGATACTGGAGATCCACTGTAATGATTAGAAATGAAGAGAAAAAAATGTAACAGATGCAGGCAGACATATACATGTGGCTTATTTATGACGCAAAGATTCCTATCCAATGGTTTCTAATGTTTTATTATCCACATGAAGCATAGATTGACTACTGAGATTGAGAAGAGTAACAGAATGTGGAGTTTGAGGTATTTCGAGATTTTGTGTAGGAAATGGGAGTGAGGCCTCAAGGGGTATATATAGCAATGGTCGTACTGTATTTTTTATGTAAATACAATTAGCCAACATATAATACATCATTAGTTTCAGATATGGAGTTTAGTAATTCATCAGTTACAGTATAACACCCAGTGCTCATTACATCACATTTTCTCCTTAATGTTCATCACCCAGTTACCCTGTCCCCTCAGTCCCCTCCCCTACAGCAACCTTCAGTTTCTTTCCTATAGTTAAGAGTCTCTCCTGATTTGTCTCCCTCTCTGATTTCTTCCCATTGTGTTTCCCCTCACTTCTCCTATAATCTTCCTTCTTATATTCCTTATATGAGTGAAACCATATAATAATTGTCTTTCTCTGATTGGCTTATTTTACTCAGCATAATACCCTCCAGTTCCATCAACATCAATGTAAATGATAAGATTACTAAGGGAAAATAGTATAAATATAGGAAAGATTGGGTTTAACAGTATTAATGGGGGTGACTGTCTATTGTTAGAGGTTCTAATAGGGGTGCAATTGGTCAAGCACTTACTAGCAGTTCAGGTATAGATGGAGAACCACACAATCCCATAGTTAGTTAGATTCAACCACAATGAGATTCTATTAAGTGTATATGATAAAGATAATCACAACTTAGTTTAGCATATTGTCAAGAGAGTGGTTAAGTAAAAGAGCAGAGATACTAATTTGGAAAGAGAGGAAAATAAGATAAAGGAGAATCCAGGAAAACAAAAGTAAAAATTCGAATAAAACAAGAAATAATTAAAAATATATAAATAAATATAAAAATATTTTCACAGTCCTTCTACCCGAGAATAACTACCATTGACATTTTGGTGTATTTCCTCTGAGCCTTTAAAAAATACACAGATGTAGGGGAGCGTGAGTGGCTCAAGGGGTTAAGCATCCAACTCTTGATTTCAACTGAGATCATGATCTAATGGTTATGGGATCCAGCCCCCCATCAGGTTGCATTCTCAGCAGGGAGTCTGCTTTGGATTCTCTCTCTCCTCTCCTTCTCCTTCTGCCCCTTCCACCTCTCTTTATCTCTCTCTCCCCAAAATAAAGAAATAAATCTTTATTTAAATGGATACAGATATAAATAGACATATATATATGTGTGTGTATATAATGTATACAACATGTTTATATAGTGTATACAATATATATACAAATACATAGATACACACATACATACCATATACATGTTCATTTTGTAAGGAAAAATCTATTACACTCTGGTAAGGGTTTTATGTTTCTTTAAATGTATGTGACTATCTTTCTGATCAACAAATATTAATCTAGCATTGATTTAGTGGATAAATAATATTTCTTTTTCTGGAAAATAATTTAACTTATTTTCAAGTGTATGGCATTGATATTGTTAAACAATTATTTGCTATCATAAATACTATTGTAATAATCAAGACTGAGATTAAGTTTTTTATATATCTTAATTACATTCTCAGAATAAGTCCCTGAATATAGAATTGTATCAAAGAGCTAGTAAATTTTAGCTATGAATTATACTCTAGGAGATTTTCACTAATATGTTTTCATACAGTATACAACATGAGAAAGTCTATTTCTTTGCATGCATATCTATACCTATCAATCTACATGCATATAACTATTTTCCTCTCTATGTCTATATATTTGATAAATGATCTTTAAAACTTCCCTAGGACTCTCTAGGAGAGAAGGTTTTATAACACCACCAAGTACAGGAGATGGGATCCAGAAGTGACTTTTTTATAATTATTCAGGGACTGTTAAGGGCAGATACAGATACAATGAACCCTAAACTCACACTTAATTCAGTTTCATAAATTCCAGTTTATTAAACATTCTGAGATAAGACACAGAAAAGAACAATCAGCTCAAATTCTCTCTCTTGGTTCAATTCTTTATCTTTTAGACTGTTGAAATATTCTTTCTGCTACACAAGTCAATCATTTTGTAGTTATTCTTCCTCCTGGCTGTCAATATCCAACCAACTTTCCTGAGTACACAAGCCATTCATGTCACAAAAATCTATTGGGCTGACCATGTAACAAACACTTTGCAAGTCTAGGGAAATAAAAAGATACTCAATTATACAAAAATGGAGAGATTTCTCTCTTTTAGATATTCCTATAGTATTTATTATCCTCACCACTATGAACCTTAAAACACACAAGCTGTAATAGGTAGATTAGGTTTCTCAGGAAACAAACTCTGAGTTGGAGATTTGTATATAAATGGCTTATTGGGAAGGGCTCTGAGGAACAACAAATGCAATCAAATGATGAAAGCAGAATTGGGTACAGAAAAATGTAGACTGGTGATGCATTGCAACATAAATTGAGGCAGTCCCATGGCAAGCTCTTCAATTAGAATGGTCCTTCAGAGACATCCCTCATTTAGACAAGGGAGCTGGGCCTTTGTACTTCCTGCCCCATCAACCAGTCATTGGATGTGTACTGCCTGTGGGGAAGGGGGGTTACCATAGGTGAAGCAACTACTTCTGGCCGAGGAAAGTTCTTGGGGAATACTAATTTGTGAACAACCAGAGGAACAACAGATTCCTACAGAGGAATCAGTAATAAAGATGCAGAATCTAAGAGGCATGCTACAACATTCACTACACAGCCCAAGCTAACTTGTACTACTGAGCCGAGTTCAACTTCCTGTATTCACATCAAGAACTTGCTTATATATGAGTCTTACATCTCCAAATAACTTGCAAACTCCTGGGGATCAGAAAGGGTATATGAAATGCTTTCTGTTTACACATAGATCTAGCATAATGCTTTGTAAGTATTATGCTCACTAATACCTGTTGTTTAAGTTTAGAAAAATCCTACCTCTTACTCCTACAAAACACTGCCTGTCCCTGTCCCTGTATTTGCTTTCTCCCCTATAGCCATCACCTTAGTTTAATAGCCATTCATAATCTGTTGCCTGCTTTGTTGTTTAATTTTATAAGCAGTTCTTACAATTTACCTCTTCAATAAAATTTCTTACATTTAGCAGGAAGATGGGGGCTTATGTCCTTAAAGTTAACTGGGCAGGGTGGTGAACTTTGAGCACAATATCTTAGAGTGGAGTCATGTATTAATTATCCATTTCTTCTTTTGTATAACCTGCATATTTATTAGGCTTGGCTTTATGCATTTAATGGCAGAAGCTATGTCTGCCTAACCTAAGTCCAAGTATGTGGACCTCTGGATGAGTAGTTTGTATCATGCTTCAGATGAAGTCTCAAGTAAAAGCTGAGAGATACTGGGTGAAGTTGCAGCAGCAGGCATTTGAGGCAACAGCCATACAAGGATTCTGGTCCAACTCTGATTCAAGAGATATGGCCCTAGGGATCAGCCCTACTGCTTTTCTGAAGTTCTTTTCTCAGTGGAAATCTAGTTCTTCTTCACCAATGGAATCTCAGCTTCTACTTCTTGGTTCATCTTTATTCTCCAAAGACAAGAAGACGAAATAAGAAAATAGGAATCCATCAATAGGAAAGACAAATCTTAGAAGAGAGGTATATGCATGGCCATTCAGGGAGGTACACAAGTCAGAGTACATGTGGAATCTAATTCATACCTTGACTTGAATCTACATGTAGAAATTCAAATTGGACCCATTTCTCCCTGCTCCAAGTACTTTTACTTTTGGAGACACAATATATGAATTTTCCATCCTCAGTTTCATCAAATAGAATATGATTAAATTCGTTTTCTTTTGTTGCTTCTGTCTTTATCTTTCTCTTATTAGATCTCTTCCCCTTCTTTCCCTCTAATCTACATGGTCAGATACCATCTTGTGATGCCTGTTATAAGCCAGATATCATGACAATTATTTTACATTCAACACTGTATTCAACTACTGTACAGTAATTGAGACTTTGAGATTTTTCTCAAATTTGAGTAATTGAGATTTTTCATATCTTGCCAAAGGTTATACTGCTAGCAAGTGAAAAAAAACTAATAGTATGGAATAGTTCCTACTTTTCCAAAATACCCCATGCTATCTATCCACAAATACTTGGAAGGAAAATTCCTGATTGTTGGGCTCAAAAGTAAATAAATAAAACCTTTACCAAGTCTACTTTGGTGTACTAGACAGCTCCTCCTAATTTCTGGCAACTGTTTGCTCTACCAGAGCAGATGCCAGCCAAGAGCATCTCCTTAGGTTGGCAGGTGAGGAAAGGGAAATTCAGTCAAGAAAAAAGCAATGTAACAACGCAGGACTCAAATTATACCTTACAGACATGATCCGTTATTAGTATCTGTCCCAGACAATGTTGACTTTTACAAAGTATCACAAGGTTGTGATCGCTAATACACAAAGCTCCATGAAATGGGATGACTAATCAATAAACATAAGCATGAGATGGAATGAAATATATGTTAAGAAATATATACTGTATTAATTTAGCATAGACAGTAACATATTCTGTAGACCTTCTTGCACAATGTAGTGACACACCACTGCGTTATTAATGCTTTGGAAAAATTTATTTATTCTATTCCATTAGTGTATTTTAACAAACATTGCTTTGGGACAGTATGCCTGCCAATTTATGTTTATGAGACTGTCAACATAATTTACATGCAGACAAAAATATGATACAATATTGCCAATGCAGAATTGGCTTGTCAAATGATATTGTCACGAAAAAATGAAACAGTACCCCAGCTGAGGAACTGAGCATATTCATCACTGTTGGCTGCACAGAATTTGAGGTGACACGCTGAAATACATTTAATGCCTTTTTTTTCATGCATCAAATGAATAAAAAGTGAATGAATGAGGTACTTCTGACTGCCATATACCATGCAAAAGCAAATAGATTTCTTGTTTCCCAAGGAAAAAAAAAATAGAATAAAAAGAATACATGGGTTTTCTGAAAATTTTGAAGGATTATATTTATTATTCATCTAGAAAACTGAGGACGCTACAAAAATCATGAACAGTCTAGGTGTTCAACCACAGTGATGTAGTGATTGAAATTGTAATGGCAGCAGATTCTGTCAATTTAGAGTTCCTGGCTCACCCAGGATGAAGAGCTGAGGCAGTATGGAACGACAGTAATATGGCCCAGGAAGTGATGATAAAAAATTCAAGAGGCTTTAATAAGACTACTTCCTTTAGAAGTGAAGGACTAGAATTGTGGGTTTGCCTTTTCTGCACTTGAAAAACTCTAGCTCCAAAGCCATCTTTTCAGGACCCTGGTAGTTTCCAGTACTGGTTTTATCTGAACATATCTGAGCTTCAGTGGTATGTGTGTAAATATTTCAGTCAAATATTTTCTAATTCTGTATGCTAATAGTTTGCAAGTTCAAAGGATTTCATTGGCCAAAGATACACAGCTTGCCCCCAGAAAGGACAGCAGGGATAATCACAGACCTTTGCAAGTCTGGAAGAAATTGCTCTCTGGGAGTTGTCTTCACCTGCTGATGAAAGCTCCTCCAGGTTGGAGGCTTTAGTTGTTCTGGCCCTTGAAGGTGATACTAATATACCCGTGGCTTGTCTGCTGTTGCCAGCTTGGTATAAGAGGAGTGAGTCTCTACTCATAGGAATTCCTAAAGTAAGTGAATATGGCTCCAGTAAATGTCTCTGGTTATAACTTTCATGCTTAGACCTTGTATTTTCAAGGGGAGAAGAAAAAATGTCTTGTTTAGGAACTAGTGAAAATAGCTCATGTTCACGATCTACAGGCTGTTGGGTCAACAGCACAATTAGGACATTGAGTTATCCTCTGAAACTTTTTGTTAACCAAAATGAAACAGAAATCACAAAATGAGACTCCGGTGGACTTTGTGTAGCAGTAGGGGAAATGCACACTCCAGTCTGAAGCCCTGACTCTCCATATACTCTCTGATCTTGTCCTCGGTGTCTTTATATAGGAAACAAGAATTATATTTACCTCACAGCTTCATTGTGAGAATTAAATGGAAAACTGTTGAACCACATGAACTGCCTGATAGCCATTTTTGATGTACCAAAAAATATATGGTTCACCAGCCACAATCCCAGACATGCAATAAGTGCATATGAGATGTTCGTTGACCTAAATATATTAAAAGTTGAAGACATTATGCAACTAAAAAGATAGTAAATTACTATTTTTATTACTAGTAGTACTACTACTACTGCTATTATTACTATTCCTCTCTTTAGCTGCTGTTCTCCATCAATGATACCTGAAATGGAATCTGTGAAATGTAATATGCCAAATATGTTAGTACCACAATAAAGCATGTGATTAAACATAAGATAGTTTATCTTAAAATGTATTTAAATTGAGGTAACATGTATATAGAACTTTAGCTATTTATCTTTATGGGCTATGGAAACATCAATCCTATTAGAAAATGTTTTCCCTGAAATTGGCCTTTAATCCAAGACCCTGAAAACTCTGTTTAAGCTAATGTCTCCTGTTAGATAGCATAGAACCTGCCATTTTCCATTTTATACCCTCATCGCCAGCACTGTCAAAGCAGCAGCTGGCTCCTGCAATTCAAACCAGAATGTCAGTGAACATCCTAATTAATGGCTGGGCAGAAGAAATGATGACAAGAGGGTGTAGATGGCCAGCACACCAAGAGGGGTTAAGGGACAGATACAGCTTCTGATAACTCCTAGGCCCAGATGCATATACAATTCACTAGTAAAGAGGGAGAGAAAGGGGTAGAATATGAAGAAGAAAATTAATACAGGAAAGAGACACTGAGACAGAATTAGGTCGAGGAACGGACAATATGTAATGAGAAAAGGCTGTAGAAAAATAGGATGACGCATCATGAGGGGTAGCTCACACCTGCTGGGTCTGAGAGAAGGAAGTGTTTGCATTAAGCACCAATTGGAATGAATTACAGGACACCTTTCACTGGTCAGAAAAATTTCTTCCTGACCCCAGCTGGTGATCAGATGGTGTCCTGGAGAATGAGGATGAATAGCTCTTGTCAATTTGATCTTCAATTAGAAATTACCATTGCTATCCTATGAAATCATTAAATATATCTTAAAGAAATTGTATTAAAGAAATTTACCTTAATAATAACTTATTGCCAAATGAAGATAAGAGAGTTTGTGGGGAAAGAGAATTTAAACAAACAAATCTCTTCCTTCTAAGTCCTTGACAACATAAAGGATTAAAACATATTTTATCCTTATATAATTACATGGACTGATGTACATATTGGTCAAAGCCACTAATAAATTTGACAAATTATTGAATCTGGATTTTTTTAGCTAAAATCCAAAAAAATTCTGATGACATATGCCAAGTATATTTGCACCTGAATCAGAATATTTATAGGCTCTGAAAAGGCTGTTGGAAAGTGAAATCATACATAAGTTGGGTTGGGATAATTTTAGAGTCAGAGACTAATGAAAGAGCCAAATCAACTACCTAAAATAATCTGAACTTTTTAAAAGCCAAGCAAATATGTCAAGACTGAAAAATGCCTCTGAGTGAAAGGACCTTTATACAGCCTTCACTGTATCAGTCAATGTGCTCAGATTATGGCTTCCTACATCATCCAGAACTGTGGCCTTTGGCTCTACCACAGAAAGTGGCATCACAGATGAGACAAACATTTGATCACAAATGTACCCAGCACTCCACAAATGACAGGAATAAATACCATCCTTTCCAAAGGATGGTAGTTGGCTCACATGAGAGTTTTATTTGGTACATAAACCAAAGCTGGTTGATGTATGTAGGTATCTTGTACTTCAAACTCATGCTATAAAATTCTTTAAAAATAAATTTATATGGGAAAAAGTGAAAATATTAAAGAAGGAAAAATATTAAATTTATAAGATTCATGTGAATATTCAAAATGTGTCAAAACTGTGACATTGGTCCTCAAATGATTAGTTTGCAAAACACTAGCTTACTTGAAGGCATAGGTGGCCGTTGGCCAAATCCCCAGATGGTGCAAGGCTAAGATGGACGGAGCCAAAGTTTGATGAGAGAACCTTGATAGAAGTGGGAGATACTGAGCCTAAACTAATATAAATAAATTAAAGTAGAAGAAATGTACATTCTTATATTTTAGGTGAAAAACATCAGAACGAGCATAGGAGATGTGGGACATCACCTCTGCTGATTATGTGGGAATAACTTGTTTTATTAATAATATAAAAGTTCTGTGCTTGTGTTTGGCCTCATAGTATATGAATTGCATTCACATATCTTTTTTTCTTTCAGCCTAGATAAGCACAGCTGCAAATGAGTCAAGAATTTCCTAAAAGTCTAATTTAATTTGAGATGTAAATAGAAGAATATAGTAGAAGTGGAGGGCAGTGTTAATCATATTCCAGAAAGGGAGGGGAATAGAAAAATAAAATCCTATCACTTTAAATCATGTTTTTCATATTACAGTTAAGATGAAATGAAATGTCTTAATCTTCTGCCCTTTTACACCATAATTTTGTGCTTTCCTACACTCCTATTCCCCTTTGTCAATAATCTGGGAACTTACAACTTTATTCTTAATGTAATTAATATGAGAATAGTCATTTTTTAAAAATTTTACATTGTTTTAAAACTAGAGTGAGAGAATATTTATTTTGACTTTTTACCTCTTTATGTCATAACAGCTATATTATTGACCTTTTGATTTTTCCCCCCTTCTTCCTTTATCTCCCTATCAGAATACTATAACTTCAGGAGTTTGAGGGTGTGTGTGTGTGTGTGTGTGTGTGTGTGTGTGTGTGTATGTTGAGTATACTTAGTTGGTAAAGGATCTGAGCCTTTGCAAAGTTGAAAATGTTTTTTCTATTTTTTACATTAAAAAAACACAAGTAAGCTGCATAAAATATTCTTACATCACAAAAAAATCTCTTCAAAATCCTATAAATTTTCATCTATTATCTTCTGACAGTTGGTGTTGTAGGGTAAAAAAATGGAAGGTACTTGAAACTGGTTTATCTTTAAAACACCATGTTCTACTTTTACTTTTTTCCCCTTATTGAATGCTTGCAACATACAATATCTATTTATATTTATTGCAATTCAGATTTTTGTTATTATCTGTGAGGGTATTTTCCTTATACCTTCATGATATAGATACATCATGCCTGACATAGGGTGAGATGTTTCCTTCCACATATAGATATTTCTTCAGGTGAAAGGAATATATTTCCGTTTGATTTTTTCCTTCTGTTACATCTTTGGATGTTGATTAGTTGTCTCTTGTGTTGTTTATTCTCTGTCTACTATATTTATATGTTTTTATTATTCTTACATTTATTTACTTATCCTATTGTTCCACATGTGGAGAGATCTTCTCAAATTTGTTATATATACCACAGTAAAATTATTGTAGAATCATACCTACTTCTTATGATCTCATCACCCCTTGTACTCTTAACCCTCTTGCAATTCTTCATCTCATCTCTCTCTTTTCATCTACCTTGCTATTTCTCCAAAAAATCATCTTATTCTTTATCATTTTTGTTTCCATTTTATAATGTAAAATCTTTCTTTCACTCTAAGGAGAATGCAAACTTTGCCTTTAAATTTTCTCCTGGAAGTTTAGAACACATTATTTCTAGAAATCTTCCTCTAGTCTCCCATCAGTCTGTAGTATTTCTTCAATGCTCACAAGACCACACGAAGAATCTCCCTCCTCACCATTCCTTTATTTCTCATCCTTAAACTAGGCATGATTATTTCAATCATTATTTGTCAACAGACAGTGTGTGCAGTTTGTTTCCTTTCACCAAAGTTTATTCTCTATACCCATCCTATTCTCTATCAAGGAACTACCATCCTTGCAGCGGTATTTTAAAAAACAAATAGACAAACAAAACTAAGGAGTCAAATTTGGTACTTCCTTCTCTCATAGTTGCTCTGTTCTAGTGCATTAACAAGTGCTATGGGTTTGACGTTGTAAGCAGATCACGAGTATGTTCACCTCTCCACTTCTGTGCTGTCATATTCCTAGCCCAAGGCACCATGATCTCTGGCTTGGACAGTATAGATGGTGTCCTAACTGGTTTTCCCACAACTACTTTTCTCTTGCCCAGAGTGATCTTTTAAATGCAAGTGAACCTGTGACTTCTCAGGTGAAAATTCTTCAGTGACTTCCCATTGCTCTTAGTATGAAAAATCAATGAACTTCACATTACCTACAAGATTCTACATATCCTGGCACTTGCTCAGCTCACCAGACTTGTCTGCTACTCTTTCTGACTGATATTTCCTTTCAGGTTCCTAAACAGAGCCTTTTCCCTTTTGTCATAGGATCTTTGCATTTGTTGTTTCTTCTACCAGAAAGGCTCCCACTCTGTCCCCATCCCACAGGAAATATCCAGTTAATACTTAACACAAATTTTAATCTTTAGCTCAAATTATATCATTTGGTAAAACATTCCTTGACATTTAAGATAAGAATTAGTCCTCTGTTACGTATCCTGAGGTTAGACTCTCATTTTCCTTTATGGTACATTTAACCATGTATAAACTAAATTGTACCATTATTTGAATATAGATTTCTTGCATCTAACGGAAATCTACATCACATGGTAACTGTGTCTGTTTTTATCAACACTTGTTGAATTGATAATTGAATCTGTGTCCTCTTCTCAGCTCTATAGTTGAAAAGCAGGTTGAGCTGCATAACTCTGACCCAATCCAACATTCCAAGCAGGCTTTTGGTTAATTCTTTCATGCTGTACTGTAAAAGCATCTGGTCTATGAAAAACTACAATTCCAAGCATGCACCAGAAATAAGATTTTTGGCCTTACCTATAACAGTTTATGTCAAAGGGCTCTACAGTTTACTGCTCCAAACCCCCCAATTTACTCAAGATCCAAATAGGTTCTGGTTACTCTAGACTCATCAAAAGCCACCTTCTTGAAATGGATAAACTAGTTTCTTCAATGCTGTATATCATCATCTCCTTGTTTTACTTTCTTCTTAATTAACACAATTTTCTGAATTCCTTATTATTTGGTTGAGTCTCCACAAGAGTCTTGAACACGGAAAGCCTACCCTGTCTTATTTCCAATCACAAAAGACAACTGGATAGGATCACATTAAAATGAGAGGTAAAGTATAGAGCCATCTCATCATTATCAGCAAAGACTGTCTTAATTCAGAGCTGCTTAGCCCCTTCTTTGTTCTTGGACACTAATCACCAAAGAAAAGTGCTTTTCCAATGTAATCATAACCACCTTCCACAGACCACAGGTCCTACTTAAAACACTCCTGAGGTTGTGTCCTCAGTGTAAGTGAAATAGTCAGAGGGAAAGTTGCTTTGATCTGTTCATATTTTCTTCCTTGCTAGGCCCCAGGGAAGCCAGCAGAGCAGAAGGCTAGGTGATAGCAGGTCAGGGAGAGCTTGTGGCTGTAGTTTAGGCAGCATGTTGTGGAAAGGAACTGCAGCCACAGGTACCATAGCTCTCCAGAGGTTTTCTCATAAACATCCCTGGGAAAGAAGTTATGGAATGAAGGAAGGAAGATATTATAGATAAGAGCCTTTAGGGAAGCAATAGGATCAGCCTCTGCTCAGAAAACAGCACTTCAGTGGACATTATCCCTTCCTTCTCCTACCACAACTGCCTATCCCATGTTCCGAGCCTTGAAGCCTTGAGTCCATGTCTCATGCGACTAAGAATGAGTGGCACCTCTATAGGCACTGGCCTTGCCTTTCATATTCAAACTGTTCTAGGGCCAGCTGCTTCCACAGAAAGCCTGAGCCATAAATACACTCAGAGAGCAGCAATGATCTGGCAGACATGAAACATATGCTCAAAACCATTGAGTGGGGGCCTGGTCAAATACCTCTTCTTGCTCAAATGAATTAGGAATCTTGATTATGAATCACATTTTTCCTGCTTCATTTATCCCAGGTGATGGTTTGGTCTGAGAACCTAATCTAAGAAAAATTCTATTTTGAGACTGTTGCAAAAGTGTGGTTTCTCTCCATTGTTTTAGAACAAAAATTGGCAGTCTTTCTTCCCTCTATTTTTCCCCCTTTCCTTACCTCTTGTTACTTTTGGTACCCTAGAAAGATTATTTTGTCCAAAGAGACATGTAATATTCCAGATGTATTGCACTGAGTGTGTGTGCAGCACAAATCAACTTGCCTTGAGCTTCTCTGATATATAGCCAGTGTTTTAATGTTCCCATTTATACCGATCTGTAATACATCTTCATAGTGTTGGCTTAATCACAAATGACAAGGGTGGAAAATGTAATAAAGACAGGGGCACATTAATCCACTTTGTATGAAAATGTGGAAAGGTAATCCAATTTTGAACTGCTTGCTCTTAAAAAATATAAAAGTTTGTAAGATTTCTGTATCTTAGTTGGGGAGAAGGCAGTCAATCCTAACGAGCAGTATTTCAGGGTAATGAGGCCTAGGTGCCTTGAGTGTGTGCACGGCGGTGGTGGGCCCAAACTGAGAAAGGACCCCCAGGTGAAAGAGAAAGGAGGCTCTGGGGACCAAGCTGCTTGATGATCTGGAAGCCTGTTTGTCAGGAGATCAACATGCAGACAGCATCCAGGTAAGTTTATTCTGTGTGGGCCTCAGAGAGATTTCAGGGCTAGGAATGCTATTGTTCCTCTCCACTGCATAATCCCTAAGGCTAGTTCATTTGAAAGGTAATTCTGACTCTGCTCCCTAAAGACAAGCCAGAGTTAATTTTGAAAAAAAAAAAACAAATCCATTGAAGGGAGGTAGCTATAGCTGAAGTGCATGTTTCCAAACAGGGGAGATGGTGTGAGGGATAGAGTGGTCATAAAGATATCAGATTTGTCCTAAACCACAATTGATGTCATTCTGATAATTGTGCATGTCTGTACTTAGGGTGTGGTGGTGTTCATCAAATGCATGGACATAGCCGCATGTTTAGTGCTCACATGTGCCAGAAGTATAGTGGAAGAAACATGAACTGCGGACTTGGAGGGCATAGAGTTTTAATCTAATCTTCTATTTGCTCTATGATATATTGAGCAAGTGGTTTAACTCTCTTAAATCTCAATTTCCTTATCAGTACATAGATCATAGATTGAGCTATTTACCTCACAGGACTGTTAGATAAGACCCAGTAATTCTACTCCCATGTATTTACTCAAGATAAATGAAAACAAAACTCATACAAAAGATGCATAAAGAATATGACTCAACCATCAAAAAGAATGAAATCTTGCCATTTGCAATGATGTGGGATGGAACTAGAGAGTATGGGCTAAGCAAAATAAGTCAAGCAGAGAAAGACAAATACTATATGATTTCACTCCTAAGTAGCATTTAAGAAACAAAACAGATGAACATAGGGGAAGGGAAGGAAAAATAAGACAAGATGAAAATAGGAATAAGCTATAAGAGACTCTTAATAATAGGAAACAAACTGAGGGCTGCTGAAGGGGAATAGGGTGATGGGATGGGGCAACTGGGTGATGGACATTAAGGAGACCACTCTATGTCATGAGCACTGGGTGTTATATGCAACTGAGAATCACTAAATTCTACCTCTCAAACTAATAATACACAATATGTTAATTAAATTGAATTTAAATTTAAAATTTTTTTAAAGTTGCGTAAAAACCTATAAATGAATATTCACAGCAGCACTGTATATAATAAGCAAAAGGTGGAAACAACCCAGATTTCCATGGATAAACAAAGTGTGGTATATCCATACAATGGAATATTAATCTGCCATAAAGAGTAATGAAGCACTGATGTGACAATGTGAGTGAACCTTAAAAACTTTATATTAAATAAGTCAGTCACAAAAGAAAACATATAATTCCTTTCATATGAAATGTCAAGAAAGGATAATATAAAGAGACAGACGGTAAATTGGTGGTTGCTTTGGGCTGGTGAAAAGGGGAACAGAGAGGTAATTGCTAAAGAGGACAGAATTCCTTTCTGAGGAGATAAAAATGTTCTACAATTGACTGTGGTGATGGTTGCACTTATCTGTTAATATACTTAAACCACTGAATTGGGGATCCCCGGGTGGCTCGGCGGTTTAGGGCTGCCTTCAGCCCAGGGAGTGATCCTGGAGTCCCGGGATCGAGTCCCATGTCGGGCTCCCTATATGGAGCCTGCTTCTCCCTCTGCCTGTGTCTCTGCCTCTCTCTCTCTCTCTCTCTCTCTCTCTCTGTGTCTCTTGTGAATAAATGAATAAAATCTTAAAAAAAAAACCACTGAATTATATACCTTAAATAGGTAAAGTATATGGGATATGAATTATATCTTAATAAAGCCATTTTTAAAAAGAAATAAAAGAGGTAATATATGAAAAAAATATTCCTAAAGTAGGCATGTGATAAGAACTAAATAAATAATAACTGATGTTATTACTGACCATTATGATTACCCCAATATATACACAGTTACATAGTGTTAAATATATAGAAAGTTCAGAGTACATTATGCCTGCTTTGCATTTACGGTTTGCAGACCTGACCAAAAGGAGTATACTCTGGAAATCAATACAGAACTGGTAGTAACTTACATAGCCTTAAAAACACAACACAAGTTCACTCAGCCTTCCCTCCACGACCAACTGGCCTCATTCCAGAGGTAGCACCTTCCTTCCCAAGCCCACATCTCTGTCCCTGGGGCAATGGGGCCGAGTGGCTGACTCAGTGCCTTTAACTGGGGTGGCCCAGCATCCTATGAAAGAGACCAACTAAGTAAATCAAATCAGCTCTGATCCTGAAGAACCTAGGCAGGTGGTAAAGAGCCTCCTTTATAGAACATAACACCAGGGAGTAGATCTTATCACTTCTGAGAAACGACTACATCTGAAGAGACACATGGCCCAAGTACTACCAAAATGACTAGAGCAGAGGACTTAACCTCTACTGTCATATTACATGCACAACATCATGAGATCGACTTGTAGTCAGTGATCAGTGTCCCACTGTGGTGGAATGGGATTGTGTCAACTTAGCTAAGTGAAAACTATGGTCCCCTGCAGAGTTCTGGGTTAGTGTGGGCCACATACAATACTTTTCAGAAGATTCAGAGAGCTAATGTGAAACAGCAGCCATATTTTTAATAATGATGACTTCTTGAATTGATTCTAGGTTGTTTGGAATTGATTCTCTGACCTGTATTGAAAGTGAAGGGTGTTTCTGAGCATCTTACCATACAATGGTAAGAGAGACTCTCTAATAGTTCATGTCATGCATTAATCCAACAATTATTTAATTAGTCATCTGCATACACATTTAATTAAAAGCCCATAGAAGGTGACCAAGTATTTGCTATCATAGAATACTGTAGGAAAAAAAAGTTGTATAATATGGTTGGTTGGTTATGTCTAAGTGCACCAGAGAAACTGGAGAAATAAAATTTGGTGGGGAACTTTAAATTTCCAACTAAAGTTCTGTGTCTTACACATCTGCCTTACAGTAATCCCAAGTGAGCTGCACCCTTGTATAATATCCTTCCTTTGACTGCTAGTAGAACCTGTGACTTACTTCTAGCCAATAGAACATGGGAAATGTATAGATCCTACTGTAAAGCAATTATGTTATGTTAATAAGCAATTATGTTAATAGCAATTATGTTATGTCCCTCATAACAGACAATAGAGAAATCCTTTTGCTGATTTGAATAAACAAGCCATTATGAGTTCTGCAGTTCTGTGGAAGAAACATCTTCTGCCGACAAACTCATGAGCTTGGAGAAGGACCTAGGCCTTAGCTGAGCCTACAGTTCCAACCAGTATGTTGACTACAGCTCTGTGCAACTCTGAACAAAGGACCCAGCGAAGCTGTATCTGAAATCTTGGCACATGGAATCTGTGAAATATAATAAAACAGAGGTTGTTTTAAGCTGCTAAATTTGTGGTAGTTTGTTATGCAGCAATAGAAAACCAATAAGCAAAGGACTTAGAAGTTTCTATGACTGCTTTAAAGAAAACCTTTGTATCTTAGAGCCACAAGCTCAAGATTTTTAAAAAACAAACCCAAAGTCTAATCCTGCAGATGGTTGAGTTGTAATTAAAACTGAATGCTCAATTTTGTAAGCTCTTACAATAAAGTTAAGATATTGACTAGAAATAAAGGAAACTCTGAAAATTGCGGTGGGGGTAGATGAAGTGATTTCAGTGAAGCTGGTGACCATTTGTCAAACAGCCTGAGGTGGTTTGCACTGATAGTGGTCTCTCCTGTAATACAGTTGCCCTACAAAGGGCTGATGATTGTCTTAAGGATATATCTTCACCATAATTTGGTACTGCTTCAGCTATAACCAGATTTAAATCCTAGGAGGTGACTCATAGTGAAGTATAAAGTATGATCTGTGAAGAGTGAAATACACACCCAAATAATTGCCTGATTTTTACAACTTATCAACCAAATCCACATGTGATGGAATGAGTCTTAAGACTGTGGGGTAATAATGGGAGGAATACTATTTTGGGTTGAGCCAAATTTATTGATATGGGCTTACTAAAGAGATTCTGGATTCAGTATGTTAGCTTAGGTGTCTGGAATGACTCTACTAGCTTGCTTGGTTGGTTGACTAAAATTTGAACCTAAAGGTGACCTATATTAAATGAATTTGAAGTGCCAAAAAGTGTCTGGCATCATATTTTAGAGGAAAATATTAATTTGCTTGAGGAAATTAAAATTCTAGAGTAGTCTTTCATGTAACACCCTACCCTGTTACTATGTCTCCCGGGAGATATAGCCTTCACCTAGGCTATGAGAAATACACTGGTAAGGAGAGTCCCAGCATCCTTTAATAACTCTCTGGTACATGCTTACTCTCTGTATACTGGGATTGGCAGTAGGAATTACTGCCAGTGAACTAGACTCCCTGAATCATTGGGAGTAATGTATTTGAGAATTCCAAGAGTCAAGTGATAGCATTTAGTCACCAAAATCAAAATGAGAGAGATTACCAGAATAAGCTGCACAGCTAAAGCAGTGACCAGTCTTTAGTGTTGGTTGCTTGATAATGGTGTCCCCAGAACTGAAATAGATGGGAAGACTTTTTTTTTTTTTTTTTTTTGATGGGAAGACTTTTAAAGTCTTACTTGATCTATATTAGAAAGACTCTCTAGGTCTGAGAAGTCTGACTTGAGTCACTACAAAAGATAGTCATGACCTGTCAGTCAATTCCCAGTTTTGAGCCAATTCACAGACACAGAGACTCTTAAATGAAGAGGAGGCTGAGACCTCTTAAGGAATAATACTGCCATATTTCCAACACTTATACATATATTTTTCTCCTGCCCTTCCTCAAAAAAACAAAAACAAAAACAAAAACCTGTAGCCTAGCTATTTACCAGAATAATACATTGGGAAAGGGAAACTAATCACATATTTCAGGAATTATTGGGATTGATTAAACTGACTTTAAATCCCAGAGATCCATAATATCATTTTGGTCTACTAGTCTGAAAAAGGGCTTGTGAAGGTAGATTCATGGGATTTTACTGGGTTCTGACTCACAGTGGACTCAAGTTATCAAAATCACATTCTGTTTTTATTTTTCCTATTTCAATGTACATAATTAATATAGATTAATTATGCATCTTGTAGAATATCCACA
Organism: Vulpes lagopus; assembly: GCF_018345385.1. Classification (NCBI taxonomy): domain Eukaryota; kingdom Metazoa; phylum Chordata; class Mammalia; order Carnivora; family Canidae; genus Vulpes; species Vulpes lagopus. The sequence continues at coordinate 117,236,701 of NC_054828.1, forward strand.
TCAGTTCCCTGACTTGATATGGGCTATTATTATAGGAAAGACCAAAGGTAAAATACTGTAATTAACTGCTTCTCTTTATCAAAATAGTAAACCCAAAGTAATACTGCATTCCTAGAGAGACTGCAGAGATTAGTATTACCATCAAGGATTGAAAAATGCAGGAGTGTTGGGATACCTGGGTGGCTCAGCAGTTGAGTGTCTGCCTTCCGCCCAGGGTATGATCCTGGAATCCCAGGATCTAGTCCCACATCGGGCTCCCTGCATGGAGCCTGCTTCTCCCTCTGCTTATGTCTGCCTCTCTCTCTCTCTCTCTTTCTCTGTGTCTCTCATAAATAAATAAATAAATAAATAAATAAATAAATAAATAAATAAAAGAAAATGCAGGGGTGTTGATTCCTTCCCCTATGCAAAAGACTAATGGACCTTGGAGAATGACTGTGGATTACTAAAATTTTATTCATGTGATGACTTCAACTGTTTATCTAAATTCATTGTTGGGGCAAATTGAGTTAGCATCAATTCATCTGATGAATGCTTTTTCTTTACGCTTGTTAGTAGAGACTATCAAAAAGAGTTTCCTTTCAGTCTGGCAAGGCCATCAGTAGATTTCCCCTACTCCACCCAGGACTGACTTTCCAGAACTATTCCATAATCTAGACCATAGTGTCTTTAATAGCCTTTCCTTTCTACAGTATGTCATGCAGATCTGTAATATTATTATTACACAGAGCAGATAGTATGGTGAGAATGAGTGGTAGTCGTTTCTGACCTCAGATGAGGCAGCTCTTTTAGTTTCTGTCATTAAAGTTATGTTACCAACTTACAAAGAATTAGTAGCTTCAACACTTTGGGCCAAGTTGCAGCTTTAATGAAATATTTTCCTTATAAAGAAAAATAAAGATATCAATAGTCTTTCCCCAGAATAGTTGAGAAAATGAGATAGTGAATATAAATATAGTGTTCATTACATAGTAATTGCTAAGTAAATGTTAATTATATTGAAGAATGACATAAAAGATGTTCACAATGAGTTCAATGAAAAAATACTGCAAAATGTGACCCCAAAAAAGCCTAGAGCAAGAAAAGGCTCTGAAACAAGTTAAGAGAGCCATGCAAGATGCTCTGCCACTTGGACCGTGAGATTTGGATCTAGTACTTGAAGTGCCTGGGGCAGACGAGAATGTTGTGAAGGAGCCTTAGATAGATCTCTGTATGCAAATCTTAGCATATACAGTGAAATAGTTTACTTCCCTAGAACTTTATACCAGAGGTCTGGATGTAGACACTTCCTTCCAAAAAATTTGTTTAAAATTCTTTGTTGAAATATAATTTTTTAAAGATTTATTTATTTATTTATTTATTTATTTATTTATTTATTTATGATAGACACAGAGAGAGAGAGAGAGAGGCAGAGACACAGGCAGAGGGAGAAGCAGGCTCCATGCAGGGAGCCAGATGTGGGACTCGATCCCGGGTCTCCAGGATCAGGCCCTGGGCTGAAGGCGGTGCCAAACCGCTGAGCCACCCAGGGATCCCCCTGAAATATAATTTTCATAAAGAGAAGTGCACATTACTAAGTTGACATGTACACAAATTATAAGTGTTCAGTTTATGAAATACTAAATACTGGTTCAAGAAAAAAAATCACTTGCACCCTGAAGCTCCTATTAGGGTCCTTCCTATACTTACTCCACAAGTAGAACTATCATTATTTCAATAGTGTACAGTGTACCATATTTTAATTTTATACAAATAGAAGTGTATATTGTATACTCTTTTTGTGGCTGGCTTCTTTTGTTCAACATTATTTCTTGAGATTCATTGACACTGTTGAATGCAGTTGTAGTTCATTCATGCTCATTGCTGTTTAATCCATTGTGAGAATTCCCAGCCAATTCTTAAACCAACCTGTTCTTTGACAGACCAGTGACTGACATTGGTTTAAATGCAAAGACCTCAGATTCTAATGACTCAGTTTATTGAGAGAGGTATAAGGAAATGTGGGAAAAGGAGATAGTATTAAAAATTCACTCTGGAACATCCTCGACACAAAACCACAATGATTTTTCACTAACATGGGGAAGTAATCATTTCAACAGAGATTTCCACTGTCTACGGAATATAAACCATTTGATACACTAGACCGAAAATTAATTTCAATTCAATCTGGTCAAATTTACAATACCCTGGGTCCTTGTACTGGCCTTGACAAAGCAGCTGGGATACTGAGGTTTACTACCAAGAATTCAAACAAGAAACCACTGGATCTAGGGAGTGACTAGTAAAGAAAATGGAGACCAAAACCATAGACTCCAACATCTAGAATGTGGAAAGCTGAGAAGTCATTCTTACAAATGGGGACATATCACCTATTGCTTTAAGCAATATATTTCCACATCTTTCAACCAAAGAAACTTTTCATCCTTCCCTGCTATCTCTTAAGATCTTTATGCCTGTCATTTCACTTTCTGGTAATGAAGAATGTGCAAGTCTCTAAGGCTTAGTTTCCTGGTCTTTAAAATAAGTATAATACCTATTTCCGTAGTACCATTGAGAGGATTAAATAAGTCAACATGTACACAATGGCTCATGTTATCACTATCAAAGAAAAGCCATTTCAATCTTTAAACACTGTTTCTAGCAGTCATTGTCCATTTAACATGTGAATACTAGGTTGACAAATATCAATGAGATCAAAAGCTCCTGATTTTCAACTTGATGATTAATTTGTGCTCAGACTTCAACACTGATAGTCTTGTATGTGACAGGAACTAGGAGAGATGTTGAAATGTCATCTGTGCTGTTGTCTGTGTCCTAAAGGACCTGCCCAGGGCCCCTCTCACTCCCAGTTACAGAGTATTTGGTCCACTGAGCTGGGTGAGGTCACCACAGTCCTGGCTTCTTTATGAAATTTCAAAACCAGAGGCTGTAAGGGACCTTACAAGACATGTGACCCAGGGTCCCTCCAAGCTAGTATGTATGGCATCCTTGACAGGGGTCTTTCACCTTCTGTTTGAACACCTCAGTGCAGGAAGTTCTGTGCCTTATAATGCAGACTGCTATTTGTTGGACTGCCTGGATTGTCACCTGCCACCTTTTCATATTACACTGAAATAGTCTCCCTGTAACTTCCACCCAGTGGTTCCATCTCTACTTTCTAGACATTCACAAACAGTCTGTACTCTCTTCCACCTGACAGCCTACAGAAAGATTTCCTTTCCCTTTGGAGATACATCACTTACCAAAAGATGGCTGGCAAGTGATCTTTAATCCAGGAGAATTACTGAGTAAATTTAGTAAAATAAGTGTGTGTGTGTGTGTGTGTTGAATTTTTTTAAGACTTATTTATTTGAGAGAGAGAGAGAGAAAGAGAGAGAGAGAGAGAGCACAAGGGGGAGGAACAGAGGGAAAGGGAGAGAGAATCTCAAGCAGACTCCTTGCCAAGCACAGAGACCAAAGTGGAGGCTTGATCCTGCAACCCCAAGATCATAACCTAAGCCAAAATAAAAAATTGGACCTTCAACCAACTGAGCCACCCAGGTACCCCTACATTGAATTTTAAATGTATGTGAGATAGAGTGTTTATTAATGAGGTACACCAAAACTTTCATTTATGTGAATATAGCTTGATAAGGAAATAGGCCAAACTTCACATTCATATGTGTGTTGAATCTGTACTGCTAGAGGGTCTGGATTTGGTGACAGTTTTAGAGAAGTGGGGATAGAGGGTTTAAGAATATGAGCTATGGAATTAGACTGAATGACAAATTTTGCTTTTCTCTACCCTTTAATAGCTGTGTCACCCTGAACAAATTTCTTAATTCTCTGAGCTTCAGCTTCCTTATCCATGTTTTGTTTTTTAACAAATTAAATGAGAAATTATGAGACTAAAATGAGAAATTATGAAAATTTTAGCTCAGTTTAGCACATAGTAGATACCTAATCAATAAAAATAAATTATATGATAACAGTTAGTTTGATTATTGCAATTCTTGAGTGCCCATGACCTTATTTTAGCACAAAAATCCAGTTTTTTTCCCAAAACTCAGCCACTTATCCAAGGCCACTTAAGTAGCAAGTGTCAGGGGTTCCTGGGTGGCTCAATCAGCTAAGCATCTGCCTTCAGCTCAAGTCATGATCCCAGGGTCCTGGGATGAAGCCCTGCCTCCTGCTCCCTGTTCAGCAGGGAGTCTGTTTCTCCCTCTCCTCCTCCTTTGTGCTCTCATTGTCTCTGTTGCTAACTCTGCCTCTCTCTCTCTCTCTCTCTCTCTCTCTCTTTCTCTCTCTCTCTTAAAAAAATAAAATCTTAAAAAATAGCAAGTGTCAGGGTAAGAAATCAAGCCTAAACCATATATGACTGTAACTTTCACACCTTTTGTTACTAGACCCAAGGTGTCTTTATGTCACAGGACTAATTAGCAAGATAGGCCATTGGCAAAAATCGAGACCCATTCTTCTAAACAGCCACCACAGGAGATAATATATATATTTCAAAGATGTTGACTTTGATCAGAATATGTCTAGACTCTTCTTTAGAATGGACTTCAGAGCCAGTAGATTTTTTTTTAATTCTCAATGGCAGCAAATTATGTCTTTTATTGCCAAAAAAATAAAATTCACCCTCATTTAGAAGTCATTCAGAGTTAAAGTCTGATGAGTAAGCTGGGTGATAAAGGGAGTTAGTTTTATGCCACACACAGCAATGTGCTATTGAAGCTGAGCCCAATTTCCTTATGTGATTTGTAAGCAGGCTCCAAAGCAGTCCCCAAAGAGGAGTTTCCATAAGGTTTTGAATTTTTCTCACCGGATTAAGCCTATACCTCCAAGAAAATTCTTTCAGGAAAGACAATGTTTATTTAAAGACATAAATTCCCACTTATTTTTTGAAGGTTTAAGTCAACTTCATTAATTCACCTAAAGACATAATTCAGCACAAGATGTGCTAAAGATATTATGCTAAATCCTAAGGCTTCAAAGACAGAATCACTTCCAACAAGACATTTAAAATGCAGCCAAGGGAAAAGAAAGAGTAGTGATATCATGGAGATTGACTTAGGATTGTTTTATACATAAGGTTTTATGAGAACATCAAGGAAGGAGCTTAATTAGATTCAGGAACCAATCTTGGTAGACTTGGAGATGGTGACAATTTACTGACTTTGGATGGACCTGCAGGAGTAAGCCAGGCAGACAGTCAGGAGAAAAGAATTGTAGGCAGATGGGATAGAATAATAGAAGTCTATGAAACAGAATGGGGCATTCAAGTAACTACAAGATTGTAGATATGGTTAAAGTGGGGAGCAGTTACAGGGTTATGTTGCAAAACAGATTTATAGAACCAGGAAGGAGCAGCATCACAAAAGGATATATTTGAAATATTAAGTTTAGTTTTAACCCTAAAAGTAAATAGGAGCAAAAAATGCTTAGTTTTACTGGTTAAAAAAAAAACTCTGGCAGCAGCAAGGAGGGACTCTGGTGAGACAAAACCAATAAAGCTATAGACAAGATTCAGTCAAGATATCATGAAGATCTGGATGGAGATGGTGGGAATGAGGATTGATGAAAGGGTATGGGGTTTAGGTAGGACTACAACAAAGGATCAATTAAGAAGACTTGGTAACCAATGGAAAGTGGCAAGTAAAAATAAAGAGGGAGATAAGGCATTTTTATTACAGCATGGCTCACTCAGGGCCCCTGTATTTCTTCAGAAGCTTAAATTATCAAAGAGGATATCTAGGCACTAATGTCTAGAACAGTCTCTCTCTTTCTCTCTCTCTGTCTCTGTCTCTCTCTCTGTCTCTCGCTCTCTCTCTCACACACATACACACACTCTGCATAATGAATACATTTCATTATTTTTAGTCAATCGCAGGGCCATCACATAGAATATAAGTGATGCATGAGGCCAGAAATAATTTTAGACCTTTGTGTTTGGCATTTATTTAAGGTTATTATCAAGAGATAATAGACTATGTGCTCCTTATAATAGAGCTGTAGTTTTTTTTAGAAATTAAAGTAGCAAGTAGTGAAATGCCTCATGCATGGCAATGATATTTAGCTTCTTCTTTTAGTTTCTTTCTGAGATATGGGGTCCAAGGTGATTTTAAAAAGAGTCCTTGGAGACTGCTGTGAGTTTTCCATTGATTTCATATGCACAGAGGCTTCAGGTGTGCTCCAAGTGGTGCCTATTGTTAACCAGTTTTAAAGGGGAAAGCATTTACTTTAAAAAAAAAACAAAACTGAGATGAATTTCAGGCCAAGAGAAAAACAGCAACCATCAAAGACCTATGCTTTGCCACTTCTACAACTACCATATTGCAGATGGACGTAGGAAGGTAGACAAAGACTCCTATTTTTAAAAAAATCTTTCTGGAATGCTCAAGCTGCTCCCTCAAATCTCCATGGTGAAAAAAGATTTTTTTCCTTCCCCATGAAAGATTATTCATAGACAGAAGAGTCCAAAGAGGTTTGGGCAGGGATCTGGGAGCACATTTGGTTAGGATAGGAGGTAAGATCAGTAGCGCAACAAAGGGAAGAAGGACCATTACAGAAGAGTCGCCTCTCTCCTACACTCAAAGTTTGGCCTCACAGAATGGCCCTGGAACTAAGAGCCCAGAGAGAGCACCCATGCAAGCAGCTTTTCTCTCTAAACAAGTCAAATTTAGCCATTCCTTGCCTGGAATAAACTCATAATCTGATGGTGAATCCTGTCTTAACTCTAACTCATTATAGCACAAGATAGACATGGTATCACAGAATCAATACAAGTAATATGCTGAAGGAGCAATTAGGAGACATTAGCCCAGGCTTCCTGTATGAGACAACATTTGCACAGGAATTTGAAGGACATACATGATTTTCATAGCAGAGATAGTGCTGTGTTTCCTTCAAATGGATGTTCTTATGAGAGAGGTGTAAACGACACATGCTTCTGTCTTCAATGAAGATAATCATTCTCTGCCTTCAGTAATCAAGTGGCCTCCCCATGTGTCGTAACTAAGTAGGTGACACCATGACCTCCCTAAAATATCTCTCCATCTGCTAAAAGGACGTCACTGAATCTAGCCTTAGAGAATTAAATGGACACTTACAGATTCATACCAGTCTGAGATATGCCAGAGAATAAGATTGTCGAAGGGCATGAGAGGGAGAAGTATTTTAGGAACCCAGAGAATTTATATTTAGAGCAGACATGGATTGAGAAGCAAATGTGCCAAGTGCCAACTAGAGGTAATTTACAACACTCTGGGTTAAATCTCAGCACTTCTTAATCCCTTCTTTAACCCCCCATTTTCCTATTTTCCTTATTTCTCATTGCAACACAAAGGTACCAAGATTGTGTCTACAACTTAATCTGCTTCAGGCTCCCCTGAAAATCATAGAAAAGACTGTAGAACAATTTGGAGATAGGATGAACATAAGGAATCAGTCCATAAGGAATGATGAAGAAAAAAAAGCCAGGTTTATCTTGGGACAGAAATGTTTCTTCTTTATTATGCACCCTCCAGAAATCCTAAAACAAAAGCCAGATCCAGGCATGTGGGATATAAGAGCTTTATTATATGAAACTCTTTCAAAGTATACAAATCATCCAAATTCACATGATTTGGATAAAGACTGGAAAAGGCTTGTGTGCTGCGATGGCCATGCTAAGAATTCCAACAGTGTAGGAGTGGGGTATCAGCTCCTCTGTGAGGTGGGTCAAGGCTCAGATTGTTGGACCTCGGCTTTCTAAGCAGGACCACACCATAGCTGCCCACCTAACTCTTAAGTCTGTTGTGTGATGTGGATCCACTGTGTGACTCTGTCTTGACTCTCTGACCACAGGACAGATATGGCATATATTTCTGGAGCATTAATTTAACTTGACTATCACAGGAAAAATAATCCAAATAATCTTTATTAAAATATAACTAATATTTGTTGAGTACTTAATAATTGCTTAGCACTATGTTAAGTGATTTATATAAGTTAACTAATTTATCTGCTTATCTCAATAATAAGATAGGAATAACTGTAATCTTTGTCTTAAAAGTGAGAAAACCAATGTACAAAGAAGCTAAATAATTGACTCAGAGCTGTACAATATTAAGTGGCGGAATCAAATTTTGGATTCACACAGGTATGCTGTGATCCACAATGCAAAATTTTAAAAATAAAATAAAATTACATAAACAGCTTCAAGGAAATTGCAAACTTCTTAAGTGTGTCTCTTAGAATGAAGTCTTTACTCTTCTTTGCTCAAGGACTTTTTTTTCCTCAAGGATATTTTTGTAGAAAACTTTAAAACATAACAATTTATGTATGCCAAGTCATGTGCTCAACACATCGATGAATTTGAGAGAAATGTTAGAATCCCTGCCCCTCAAACACTTGAGGAAGAAAATACACATGCAGGCAAATGGCACACATGTGAGTTTAAGGCCGCTAGCTCCATGTCTTGTTAATGTTTGCAGAAAGACAGAGGCTGCATAGCCTGGATAGTCAGGGCCAGTTTCTATGAGCATTTAGAACTAAAGTAGATCCTTAAGGAAATACAGATTTAGGGGGAAGAGGAAAAGCCTATTGATGCATCAAGTTTAAACACAGGCATAGAAGTAGAATGGATATTCACCCTGGGAACAAGTGGGAGGAGGGGGGAGAGGTCATGACAGGCAGAGAAGTTTCATGTTATTCAGTTAGAGAAAAATGTTGTTAGGCAAAGTGAAAAGCTCTGATAGAGATTCGTGAATGTCATTCTGCTCCTCCCTTCATTTACTGAATGCTTTCTGTCTTTAGGCACTGACATTCAGGCTAAATTTGATCCAAACAGAAGGGAGAAACATATATATATATATGCATATATGCTAGAAGGTATCATGGTGACAGTGGTCTTCAGGAAGGTTTGAGTAGAATGGAAATGGAGAATGGGGGAGATGAGAACTTGTCAATTGGTTGTTTTGCAATAATCATGTTGAGAGGTAATGAGAGCCTGAACTAGTAAGAAATAAATGGTTAGAGACAGAGAGGGCACATTTAAGAGATGTCATGAAGAAAAAAAAATCAATATGCATTACTAATAGATTGAACTGAGGGACAAATTGGCAATGTAATAGAAATCTGGAAAACGGTGGTATCCATGGCTACACGGGGTAGGCCTGAAAGAAGCACTGAGCTACAGGGAGTATTCTGGTGTTTTCCAGTTGAGTTTTAGCTATAACCCATCAAAATACTTAGGTAAAGCAGTGCTGTAGGAAAGTGACCATTTGAAAGTAAACCTTCAGCGAGCTAGTATATTTAGAAACTTTGATCTTCCTATAAACAACAAGAAAATAAAGACAACTGAACTCTAAAAGTTGATGAGAACTTTCAGTTAAAGACAGCAGGTTCATCACACGAATTGGATTTGGCCACAACCCAAAAGAAACAAGACAGAAAATGCTGTAAAGCAATTGTAAAAGGACATACACACAATGGCAAAAAGAACAGCAGTAGAGACAAGAGAAAACATTTTGAAGCTGGAAAGCAGTAGTGTTAATGGCAGTTAACACTGGCCATTCTCTACTGGCTAGAGAATGTTGAATCTAATTTAATTCCTAATCTGAGGAAAGATAAGAAATGGACTCGTTTACATCATAAAATCTCCAAAGGCTCTAGAATTGGAAGAACTAGGTATCCAGGAAATATGGTTTGTAGTGGAGGGTGGGAATATAGAGTTAAAAACAGGATGACTCATAGATAGTCTTTTGATGAAGCAGTTAGACTCCCAGGTCCTCCTCCTGTTCCATGTAATGTCTTCCCCACTGCAGAAGCCTTAATGGATTTTTCTCTGGAGAGAATAAAACAGAATGTCTCTGGACTGAAAGGATACTGAGCACTAAGGAGAACAGAGATAATGAACACACTGTAAACACAGAGACTGATGAAACTCAAAATTGTCAACTCTGTGTTTAGACCAAAATTCTGAGAGGAAATAATATCCAACAAAAATTCAGAACAAAACTCTCAGTTAAGTTGGAGGGTAGGAAAATAATGATTTTTTTATGAATGAATATATGTAAAATATTTACCTCCCTTACATTCTTTATAAAGAAGCTTCTGAAGAATGTATTCACCTGAAATGATGGTGAGATCCTACATGATATGAGGTAAAGGATTCTTCAAGATGCAGCTACAGGGAGCTTCCCACAGTGCAGTTGGGTAACATGCTTAGAAACCAACAAGTCCAGATTGAACAGAAAATTCTGGGAGAAAGTTCTTCAATGATATGCAACTTATAATTTGATTGGAAATACTGAGAGGAGATTTATACAACTAGGAGAGAGTATAGGAAACTAAGAGATAAGTACATAGGAAATTTAATAAACAAAAAAGTCTTTTCGGGAAAAAAATGATTCTATAATACATAATTCAGCTATGAATAGTGTTTGTATAATGATAGTAATGTAAAACTGTATTTGATCTTATTTTAATTTTACCATATAAGGAAGATGAAATGGACATATTTTATAGGATGTTGAGAATGGAAGGTAGCTAAATCCTCATCTTCTATAACTGGAAGTCAATACATAATTACAAAAACTGAAAAAAAAATCAAGAAATTCTAATTTAGGAATTCTATTCAGAGAAGCTAGAGTAATTACCAAATAATTATCTAAAAGAGCTGAATGTGAATATCCCTGGTATAGTAGGCAGAATAATGCTCCTATTCCAAAAGATGTCTAAGTCTTAATTTCCGGATGTGTGAATGTTACTTTATATGGCAAAAGGGATTTAAGATATAATTATGTTTAAGACCTTGAAATGGGAGAGATTATTCTAGATTCTTAGGGTAGGCCCAATCTAATCATGAGTCTTTATAAGTAGAAGAGAAAGGCAGATGAGGTGAGAGAAATGGCAGGGTAAGAATGACCCAAAGTCCTGCGCTGGTTCTAGATGGAGGGAGTTATGTGCAGGGATCAGGGCTCTAGGCAGATGAGGGTCCCAGCCAGAAACGATCCCCAGATTGCATGGAACTGAAGTCTTCTGACATGTGAGTGAATGAGGAACCAGATTCTCCTTTACAGCCTCCAGAAAGAACTACAACCTTAATGACATTTTCTTTTTATTCAAGGGAAATCTATGTCAGACTTCTGACCTCCAGGAACTATAAGATAATAAATCTGTATTGTTTTTGGCCAGTAAGTTTGTGATAATTTGTTATGCCAATAAAAAACTCACACACATGAAAAGTGGGAAACATTAGCAAAGAAGCAGGTAAATTTTTCATAAGAAACTCTGAAGAAATATCTGACTCTTTAAATCATATTTATGTGTAACATTAATAAAACTTTTTAAATGCTATACAAAGTAAATGTAAGATATTAGTACCTATTAGACCTACCACCAGAAATTTACAACTCAAATTTTTAAAATTTAGGATAAATTGAAAAAGAAATGTGAAATATGACAGGAAAGCTAGGATTACATTGATTTAAGGATGCATAAGTGGGTAGAAATCATACTCAGTTGTAATTAGATTTGTATTTCAGGTTTTTCAAAATTGCGATATTTATATTTATTTTACATGTTTTGTTAGTACATATGTTATTTTAGTTTATGTCTTGCTATTTTTAAATAAGCTTGTGGGAAGCCCTATTTCTAGGAAATTACACTCAAGGAAGATGTACCTAGGAGGAACCAAGGAAAATCTTGAGTTCTGACTTTCTGATGGCAACCATTGCTTTTCTGTCTTTTGGTGATCTATCAGTTGCCTTGAAATGAACTATTTCACTTTCTAAAACAAACAAACAAGAACGGAAGAAAAAGGAAAATGGAGTGGAAAGGGAGAAAACCATAAAGCGAGATGAGGGAAAGACTTAAGAGAATACCCTTGAAGACCCCCGTGGTTTGGAGCCAGAGTATGTAAGGAAGAGACCCAGGTAAATCAACTGAGGAGGATCAGTTGGAGGCAGTGGTTGGCATAGTGGATTCAAAAATGGAGGAAGGTGAGCGTGTGAAGATTCATTCACTTGGCAAATCTTTACTGGGTTGGCAATGAGCTAAGCACTCTGCCAGGCACTGAAGATGCAGAGGAAATAAAAAGATGTCAAAACAAACATGAGTGGGAAGTGGAAGAGAAGGAATATTTTAGAACAAAATTTCATTTGTACCTACTCACAACCATGAAGCACAGCTAATTAATGACATCAGAAAAAAACATTAGTATCTTCCTTGGTTTGGTAACTGGGAAGAAAGAGGTGGTTGGGGACACTGAATCCTTCAGTCCAATTATTCATGTAACTATTTGCTCAGCAGCTGTGTCTAGAGACAGAATCCATGTAAGGATTACTCAGTAGTACCAGAAATTAGGAGGCGGGAGCCAGAAAGGATTGGCTCAAAACATTCCCCTGGCCCTAAAGGAAGCTGAGAATCAATACAGAAGCTTAGAGAAGACCGAGGCCATGGGCCCTTCTGCTCCCAATGGAGGGTTTTAACATCTACAGCGTTGGTGCCTCCACTCAAAGAGGTCACCTCCATAAATGAGGGCACATGGCCTAGAGATACAGAAGAGCGTAGAATGAAACATGCACTGATGAAGCATGTGTGACTTTGAAGAATTTGCTTTGCAATTTGAATCATTTTCATGTTTTTTTAAGTATTTTTCGTAATATTTCATGTAAAGGCAGATTAGTAGTGAAAGGCACATGTTTCTCTTGGTTCTTTTATGTTGTCTTATAAATGTTGGGTCTTCAGAAGTTGTATTATTTTTGTCTCTGCTGTGGAGGCCTGCTGTTTCCTTAATTGATGTGGTAGCATTTGACTGGCTTTATTCCCATCGTCACATAATCATTATTTCCCATATCTCGGTTGTTGCTCCATTTCATTAACTTTTTCAGAAAATTGCTCCCTATTTATCTATTTATAGGTTTTGAATGCGTGTAGTCTTTGTCCAAAACCAGTATGATTTCCTTTATCTTCTTGCTTTTGATCTTTAATTTTTCTTTGTCTAGAATCAATCATATTTCCTCCCAATACTTCCTTTGATACTCCCTTTTCTAGCTGCTGCCACAGTAATTGGAATTTTCTTGAATTTGTACTTTATTTAAAATCTTTTGGGTATGGGTGGTCAATTTGGAGGACAGCAGTAGTTCACCAGCCTCAGCTCCTAATTGTGTGCCCCAGGCTCTTGGTCCTCATTTTTATCCCCATCCTTCACCAAAGTCAATTCCTTGAAAGGCTTCCTGAGCTCCTTCTTTCCACCAAATAGTTTTCCTTCCCTTTATGTTTTTGTTCTGTTTTTGTTTTTGTTTTGGAATTTTTCTCCCTTCGTTTGTCTATCATTTTCTTTTAACCATAGAATTATCATTACTTATAATCCTGGTCCTTTCACTACATGTCAACTTATTCATTTTAATTCATTTTCTGGTTTTACATTAACTATCAGTACCACTATTTACTTATGGATCTAAACTTTTTAGGTTTCCTTTTTATTTTCTATTAGCTAGTATGTAAAAATAGCCTCTTATTAGCTCCATGTACTCATTGGTTTGATGTCATCTTTATTGTGTAAGATCATTAAATTCATTTTAGCTGATTGATTCTTTTGGCATCTCTTATCCTCAGACTGAAGCCAAGAGGAAACTGTGTAGTAGAATTCAATATTTTTCTGTAGAATGAATGAATGAATTGAAACCTGTTTGTATAGGCTCAGGGGAGCAGTGTCGAGTATCTCACCATCTCATTCCGTGTTCCTTTCTGTGATGTACATTTAGATCCAGTCAAGCAAGGTAAGGCTGTGAATCTCTGGGTTCTCTGATTTCAAGATTTCACTAACTGTTTATGAAACCTTTTATCTAGTTAACTCAGCTGCTTGCTATTAAGATGCGTTATCTTCTTGGCTCAGAAATAAAAGTCCCAGGGTAAGGAAATAAAGACGCCTGGTGTTCCCTGTTACTGAAGCCCTGCTTGACTGTCCCTGGCTTAAGCTTCCTGGGGCTATATTATCTATAACAGATCTTGTTTTATCATTGTGAAATGTAAATTCTAAGGTATGAGGGGAGCTTCCTGTGCCCAAGAAGGCTGCGGTTCTGGGAGATGGTAAGTGGAAGGAACAAGTAAAACATTTTCTCACTCTCTTTACCACTGAAGAGAATTTTCCCCAAGGCTCTAAGGGTTCCAACAGTCTTGGCCAGCATTCCCTGCATACTAGTGGCAAACAGGTCCTTCGATTTAATTTGGAATCGGGGAATGCTGCTGGAGCTACACTGGCTGGTGGCTTGTTGTACGTTCCTGTTGTAAGCAATATAGACACTCAGCTCTAGGTTTTGTGTCATCTGTGCTTTGATTCTCACTAACACGTGCACCATAACAAGTAATCTCTCTCAGGTTGCTATAATTGATACTTCTGGTGTTTTCCCATTGGTTCATGAAAACTTTTATAGCTACCACCCCACTATACCAATCCTCTTAAGATGAATCCTCCTACTCCTCCGTCCCTGTCAATTATGCCATCACTGCTACACAATAGCAGTAGTGGCCCTCATTCAGGGACATCATCATTACTGCCTGCTACTTTCAAGTAGGATGCAATGATGTCCAGAGCAAGGCCATTAGCTCCCATTTTTCCCAGATTCACGGCACACTTCAGCCTCCATATTTGTGTGGAACTCCTGCCACAGCAGGTGCTGGGCATCCCTGTTCCAAATGGGGTGTGTTCCCTCTGTGGATGCCACCACTGTCATGAATCCTGCTGTGTACATTGAAGGCCTTTGTGTGCCCAAATCAGACTGTGTCTTCTGAAACTCTCACTATATCCCAGCTCATTTTGTATCGCATGCTGAGGCAGGAAAAGGGCCTCCACTGCCTCTTGGAGTTACACTTTGCTGTGTGGGAACTAGAACAGGGCTTCCTCACCAGTCTCACAGAGATTTTACTGGAAATTTTTTGCTTTGTTTCATTTTTTTTATTCCTTGTTTTTGATATAATTTCTACTTCCAAGGGTTCTGCTAAAGAGTTCTGGGGTTTGGGGGTTAAGAATAGGTGGAAGCCAAGAGCTGGATAAGTCACATGCTCACAATTGCCCTTCCCCCTTGGACCTTTATCCACCATCCTTTCAAAATCCTCGTGTGCTCATTCTCTTACCATAAATTGTGTTCTCTTTCCAGGGAACTCCTGAATAATTTATACACCTAGACGTCTTTGGTCCTACCTCTTAGGCTTGCCAGTCTTGGTCAGCTATGTTTGAATCCTAGAGTGAACACAGAGTAGGTTCACTATGAAACGTCTCCTTCCCTTGATTTATTGGTATAAAGGTATATTAGCACTTCTAACCCTTATCATCTTTACTTCCCATAATCCCTTTTATTTACACACAGCTCTGCAGGTCATAGGTATTTTCACACCAAACACTTCCTTAGTGTCATTATAACCCTGTGAGGTATATAGCATGAGTGTTATTGTAACTGTTTTAATCCTGAACCAACTGAGACCACGAAATTACCCCTTGTCCAAAGTACATGATGAATGAGTTGCACAATTTGAGCTCAGCTCAGCTCTCTGTTAACTCTTGTGACTTCACTACATGACACCAATCCTCAAAATCCCTGAGTTATGGTTAGTGATGATGTTTGGATAAGGATACTCCATTTTTAATCACATATATAATTCAATGAGAAGTTTGAACGGTTAGCAAAGTTTGGAAAATTAAAAAAAAAAAAAACTTCTTTGTAAACTAACTTGAAAGCTTGGTAAGAGAGTGTTTTCCTAGATTTCCCTCATAGCTAATAAACATGGTATGACTGAGCCAACAGAAGGGGGAAAAAAGTAATAAATTGACTAATTTAATTCCTGCATAGAATTTTATCCAGAGGGATGGCCCTGCTTGCCAGGAATAAAGGAAGTGCTTTAATTCTGTTCAGCAAGCAGACTCAAGCCACCTCTTTGCCAGGCACTGTGCTAAGGTACAAGGAGGGACTGAAAGGATGATTACAAACCGGACCTTAATATCAAGGAGTTCATGGTCTGCTGAGGAAAATAAACCCCAGACATAAGTAACTGAGAGCAGATTGAATGTAATAAGAAACAGATAAAAAGCCATGGTAATCCAGGAAAGTAAGAAATAGGAGTGACAAAAAACATACTTTAAAATGTGCACAGCTTTCCTTTACTAAGGAGCAGGAACAAGGACCAAATCCAGTTTATAAATCAAATACAGAAGAGATATACAATAGCCCCAAATGCCCCACCCCAGACACATGGTCTTTTGTCAGGACAGTTGGCAACTTAGCCTTACTAGGTCCTACCAGAGTTCAGAAGGGATTGCACGCTATTGTTCTTACTCAGGGATAGAATTTAGGATCTGAGCTGTTAACCTCTGAAAATCAGGCCATTTGGCTATGTGGTTTATCTGACTCAGCCCAGTCTCTTTTGTCACAATTGTGTTTTTTCCAGTTTCATTAAAGACACTAAATTTCCATGGGGCAGAGTCCCATTTCAACAAGGTGCACACAACTTGCTAATGATGATCTCAAATAAGAAAGCTGTGTGCATCCATACAAATTGAGATCACACCTTCATTCCTGGAATATAGTTGTAATTACATTAAGGACACATTACAAGTCTGTCGCCTCTCATTTCATTTATTGTGTGTGTGAGCTGTGTTGGATCACTTTATCTCCTATTAAATTGCTAGCATTTCCTTTGGACTCTGATATGCCTTCTCTAGTACAAAACAGCAGCACACCCAACAGTTCCAGTTAGGAAGTGAAAGGGAAAGCCATGTCCACTCAGGCAAGTTTGTATATGGTCTAAGAAGCACAAATATGCCTTCCTCATTTCCAAAATGAAAATTATGAGCATTATGCCTAGGACTTGCCTTCAATTTTCTTTTAAAGAGACAGAACCTACTGTATCTCATATTCACTGTTTTCTAAAGTAGCCAGGCACACCTTCTCTTCCACTTCACACACAGAGTGGCAAGGGTAACCAAGAGCTCTCAGTGCTTCGAGGGTACCTGGATTGTGGTTAAACAAAGGCTACAGAGTACCACTCTGTAAGAGCCTTCGAAGCTTTTTTTTCCTGAGAATAGAACTCATTATATTTTTGTATATATTTATTTTTAAATATTGAACACTTCTTTTTTCCTAAACATTACCCCACTCTTTACATTTATCATTATAACTCATGAGTAGATACGGCCAATCTTACTGCCCTCACTTTACAGAAAAGAAATAAATATCCAGACATGGTTTTAAAGTGGGGAGAGGGGCCACATTACACAGTTGCTCAGTGATAGAACTACAGTCCAGGTTGCCCGTTGGTAGTTCTGAGCTCTCTCCTCTATTTCTATAAGCACAGGGGGTCCTGACCACATACCAGGCATTGTGCTAGGTGATGATAATACCCAGGTAGTGAGACATGGGGTCTGCCCTGGAGACCTCAGTCTGTAAATGGCATTGCCCTTTATATGTCAGGAAAAGCATTGACCTGGGAATTGGGAGTCTGAGTTTTACCCTAGGTTTTGCCCCTGACAACCATGATCACCGTGAGCAAGTACTTTAATATCTCTGAGCAATAATAGCCCAGGCTCTGCCTCTCCCTTGGCAATTGTGAGATTCAAAGGAGAAAATTCATACAATGGAGCTTGGAAAGTAGAAATTGCACTAAAAGTATATATCTACAATGACAGTAGGGATATTTAGAGCTGTCTGAGATACAAATGTGGGTGGAACACAAAATATATAGGCTTGGAAAGGACTCCACTAATACATACAACTTGAAAGGTGAATTAGTCTATCACACATGGTGGGTTCTAAAACCTTTGTGTGAGTTGATGTTTGGGGTAAATAGGGAGTTAAATAATTCATCATCCAAATGCAAACAGACATAAATTGGAAATGTCTTGGGCAAACTGGATATGGACTCATACTATCAGTTGAGCTCTAGAGTTCTCAGATTCAGGCTACAAAATCTGTTCTGTCAGGTTGTTCTGATGATCAATATACTTTCTACCTAAGGCGTCACCTCTGTCACATCTTCCATGGACCACTTCCACCCCTCTGTGATAACCACTGCCCACCCCCCTTCCCTTCCTGCCTGAGGAGATTATAGAGACTTGAATCATCCTTAAGGTTTGTGTGTCAATCCCTTTGGTAAAGAATATTCATCATGAGTGTTTGGCAAATGCTGAACTCCTGGGCACCACCTTATCTTCCTGCAAGTTGTAGTAATTCTTTTAAAATAAGTCTGTTTGGGGGCTCCTGGGTGGCTCAGTCAGTTAAGCATCTGCCTTTGGCTCAGATCATAATCCCGGGCTCCTGGGATAGAGTCCCCTGCAGGACTAAGGCTCCCTGCTCAGTGGAGAGTCTGCTCCTCCTTCTCCCTTTGCCCCTCCCCCAGCTTGTGCTCTGCTCTCTCTCACTCCTTCTCTTAAATAAATAATTAAAATCTTAAAAAAACAAAAAGTCTTCTGGAGCAGCTAGCTTGCTCAGTCAGTAGAACATGCAACTCTTGATCTCAGGGTTGTGAGTTTGAGCCCCACACTGAAGGTAGAGTTTACTTAAAAAAAAAAAAATGTGTTTCATGTTTTAAATCTTAAGTTCTGCATTTCAAAATGCTTTATAAAGAGCTAAATACTTTTTGAGCTTTATTTGCCATTGTTCGGTAAAGCTGTAGATATATTATGATTTCTACTTTCTGCCCAACAATAACCTGCTTTTCTGAGCCAGACTGCACCATCCACAGTACCAGGTACCAAGTTACCAGTCTGCCTATCACATTAAAATACTAAGGTCATGAGCAATGGAATCTGTCAAGTTCACTGTAGTATTCCTTAGGCCTGCAAGTGAGAGACCCACATGAAGCTCTAATGGAAATAAAAAATATAAAACTTTAAATTTCAATCCTCTGCTTTGCTGTTAAGACCATCATAACTTGTCATTGGTTAGTTCTGGAAAATAGAACCTAAAATATTTAAAGTAATTGATTTTTTCCCTGGGTAAACAACTTCTGAGATAAGCTAAGGGTTAGCATATTATCCTTACATTTCCCTTCACATACACTGGGGAGAGAAGGGAGGGCTGTTTGGGAAGATGCAGTTATAATCTTTCCCAGCAGAAATACCTAATTACACTCAGGTCTTGAATCTCCAAGATAGCATATTTTGCCCATTCATTGCTCAATAAATATTAATTGGTGGAGATGGGTTATAATTTAGCATGTGTATAGTATATAATTTACCTGTAACCTATAATTATCTTAAATGCTCAAATAAGGGAATTGATTGGACTGAAAAGAAAATAACTTATTTAAGTTTTAAAATGTTGTTATGATCTAACTCTTAATAAAATCACCCACCTTCAGACATCATTTCACTTACATAGGCAAACTACCATTTGCCATGCTCTGTCTCAAGGAAGACAAGATCGAAGTCAATACTGAGCTCAGCTTTATGTATGCTCTAAAGTTCTCTGGTGTATTAGAAATGTTCTGTGCTATTTGCCCAGCTCAAAATGGCCAGTTTCCATAACTGCTTCCTCCACCCAGAGGAACAAGCCCCCATTTGTGCATATTTGTTAATTCATAAATGGCTGGACCAGAGAGAGGCAGATCTTTGTTTTTAGTTTTAAAAATTATTTATTATTACTGTTTACCAATGGAGGATGTACTTTATTTACACTAGCAGTCAAAGGAGCAAGGTGAATACACCAAAGTAGTTAACCATTGAGAGAAAATTCTTAAGCCAAATCCATCAGATGATCATTCCTAAGAGTATGGAACTAGGATTAAATTCAGCCAGCCTGGCTGGAATTAAGAGACTATAACTGAGTGATTATTGGGCAGCCATCTTCTGCCCAATATACATCGAGAGAAACAGAGAACAGTCTCTGAGAAAGGACAGATGAAGAAGAAAAGAGAAGCAGAAAAGTAGAGACAAAGAACAAAAAGGTCCCCTTAGTGGGTTTTCTGATGGCTTTCCATCCCCTCCTTCCATGCCTTTGAATGGCCTTGCTGCTCTGGGTCCCACAAGGTACACCAGTAACCTGACAATAAATCCACCTTCATCCCACCCAGTTCTTTTTTTCTTAAATTAGTTCTAACTAGTTTCTGTTGCTTACAAGCAAAAGAATCCCTTCCTAGACCCTGAAGAATATTTAACTCATTCAGCTAAAAGGTAAGTAATTCCTCTACCCTTCGCCATGTTTTTCCCAAGAAGACTGCAGTTTTTGTCCACTGCTACCCTCTAAATTCCATTTTTCAGTGAATAAGAATAAATCATGATGTCTAACTTTTTTCATCTCTATTGGTGGAAATGAGAAGTAAACATGATCTTTGTTTTTAGAGACCAATACTATTCTAGCCCAGAGAGTAGGGGTAACTGAGTGGTAGCTGCCTCAAGACACCCATCCCTGATTTGGTGGTGGGAAGAGTGCAATCAAGGGGCAGAGAGAATGTTCCCACTCTAGCTCACTCACACACGTATCTGTCCAGACATCTATGTACGCATGAGCACATATATACACATATAAGAATAATGGAAAAGAGAGGGAAGTTCAGAGTCCAAACTCATGCCCTCTGTGTCTTTTTTATTCTCCATATCCCCAGAGTCTCTCACAATCCACTTGGAAGCATTCAACCCAACCAGCCCTCCCATGGAGCTTGTAATCAAAATTACCATTCAGATCCATCTTTCAGGGCTCCTTGCTTTGCAGTTCTATTATTGTTTCATGAAACTTTAAAACTTTCCACCCTTCTTTCATTGTAGTCAACTTTAAATAAATTCAGAGTGTCACTTGTTAAAATAAATGACATTTAAACAACCTCAGCATGGTAACTCATTCCTCATTATCATAGAGAGCTCTTCTGAAAGGTCTATAGTACATTATCTCTACGAAATGGATTTTACCTTCAATATTAACCTCATTGCTCAGAGAGGACAGGTGCTAAGCACTCTGGTGAGAGGTGGCATAGAAATGCATAGGTAGATTGATAGAACCGAGCAAGTGATGATGAACTAAAACAAAAGAAGGGAAAAGGTTTAGGTTAAATATTAGGTAGCAAAGCTGAGCCGGGAGAGAGCTGTGATGATTGAGCAAGCTGCCATGGAAGACTGAAGAACATTTTTTATTATTTTAGCTACTCAAAGCTCTGGTAAAAGAAGCCACCTGTGGGGTGTGGCTGATAACTACAGAGCACCTCAGACAAGCCCTAGGTATCTGATAGCCCAGTGTTTGCATTGCACAATTTGAGAAACTGAGGCCCAAAGCAAATATTGCCTTATTTTGGAGTACAGAATAAGTAACATAACTCAGCTGGCCGGCAACCATGCAGCTCCACATAGTTCTCACGGTTCTTTTGCCTCACTCTCTGCCTCTCTAGGCTTTTCTTTCTTTCCTTAGAGAGAAATACTCCTTAGAGTATTGAACCAACTGATCTGACAGCCAGTACCTGTCTGCCAAGGTGTTTTCTGTGCCTCCATATTCCCAGCATTATACACATCCAATTTTTTTTGAATGTTGTTTTGTTCTTTTTTTTTTTTAATGTTTATTTATTTATGATAGTCACAGAGAGAGGGAGAGAGGCAGAGACACAGGCAGAGGGAGAAGCAAGCTCCATGCACTGGGAGCACGATGTGGGACTCGATGTGGGACTCGATGTGGGACTCGATCCCGGGTCTCCAGGATCGCGCCCTGGGCCAAAGGCAGGCGCCAAACCGCTGCGCCACCCAGGGATCCCCTGTTTTGTTCTTAATAACAAAAGGCCCTAAGAGGCCCTCTGTTCTCTTAGCAGGCTCCAATGTCATGGTCCAGAAGTAAGGTTATAGCCACCATATGAGCACATCCATTCCCAGGAAAGGCTGGTGATCATCTGAATTCAGAGTCTCACAAGGATAGCTGCTTCCTATGCATAACCTCTCTTTGAATCCAAGATGTTAACTGTGATGTTGTGACCTATGAGAGGAAATAGATATATTTGCTTTTATTTTTTTTAATATATATTTGCTTGTAGTTCCTGCTTTTAGTACAGAGCTCCTAAATTCCTTAGAGTTTCCTATAACCATGGTGTCTTTTTTTATGTTAATAAAAAAAGGTGCATGGGATGCATCTAATGATGGAGGTTGTTGCCCAGAGAACCAACAAAGTCATTAGAGGCTTGGAACTTTTGGACCCACCCCTGACCTCCATGAAGGAGAGAAGGCCTGCTAGTTGAATCAATTGTCAAAAACCATTAATTTAATCAACCATGCCTATGTAATGAAGCCTTCATGAAAAAAGGATGGGGTTTAGCGAGGTTCTGGGATGGTGAGCACAAGGAGATTTGAGGAGAGTGGCAGGCCTAGGAGGGCATGGAAGTTCTGTTTCCCTTCTCCATACCTTGCCCTCTGCTTCTCTTCCACTTGGCTGGTCCTAAATTATATCATTTTGGGATAAACAAGTAATCTAGTAAGTAAAATATTTCTCTGAGTTCTGTGAGCCACTCTAGCAACTTAATATAACCCAAAAAAGCGGGTGGGAAGGAATCTCTGATTCATAGACAGTCGGCCAGAAGTATAGGCAACAACCTGGACTTGTAACAAACTTTGAAAGTCTGAGGAGGGTCCTTGGAACCTCTAATCTATAGCCAGTTGGTCAGAAGCACAGGTGACAACCTGGGTTTGTGACTGGTGTCTGGAGGGGGTGGATGGAAGAAGTCTTGTAGGACCAAACTTTGAACCTGTGGAATCTGATGCTATCTCTGAGTAGATAGTGTCAGAACTGAGTCGAATTACAGGACACCCACCTGGTGTCCAGAGCATTGCTTGTTGCTATGGGGAAATTTGCCTCCCAAAAGTGAAACAGCTGACCAGAATCCCTTTATTAGCCTATAGGAATCTCGAGAGGGATAGAGTCTCTTGTACTCTGATCAGGTTCTGTGAGCTTGGGAATCTTCTAAGTAAATCTTCATTGTTTAAAAAAAAAAAAGGGATTCCCTGGGTGGTTGGGATTCCCTGGGTGGCTCAGCGCTTAAGTGCCTGCCTTCAGCTCAGGGTGTGATCCTGGGGACCGGGGATTGAGTCCCATGTAGGGCTCCCTCCATGGAGCCTGCTTCTCCCTCTGCCTATATCTCTGCCTCTCTTTCTCTCTCTCTCGTGAATAAAAAAATAAAATCTTTTAAATAATGTAAAAATTTAAATTTAAGTTTGCAATTTACAAAAAAAAAAAAGGAGCTAATACTGGGTTTTGAGCTTTTTTGCCTTTGTTCAGGGCGTATGCTGAGATATATTATGATTCTACTTTCTGCCCAACAATAACCTGCTTTTCTGAGCCAGACTGCACCATCCACAGTACCAGGTACCAAGTTACCAGTCTGCCTATCACATTAAAATACTAAGGTCATGAGCAATGGAATCTGTCAAGTTCACTGTAGTATTCCTTAGGCCTGCAAGTGAGAGACCCACATGAAGCTCTAATGGAAATAAAAAATATAAAACTTTAAATTTCAATCCTCTGCTTTGCTGTTAAGACCATCATAACTTGTCATTGGTTAGTTCTGGAAAATAGAACCTAAAATATTTAAAGTAATTGATTTTTTCCCTGGGTAAACAACTTCTGAGATAAGCTAAGGGTTAGCATATTATCCTTACATTTCCCTTCACATACACTGGGGAGAGAAGGGAGGGCTGTTTGGGAAGATGCAGTTATAATCTTTCCCAGCAGAAATACCTAATTACACTCAGGTCTTGAATCTCCAAGATAGCATATTTTGCCCATTCATTGCTCAATAAATATTAATTGGTGGAGATGGGTTATAATTTAGCATGTGTATAGTATATAATTTACCTGTAACCTATAATTATCTTAAATGCTCAAATAAGGGAATTGATTGGACTGAAAAGAAAATAACTTATTTAAGTTTTAAAATGTTGTTATGATCTAACTCTTAATAAAATCACCCACCTTCAGACATCATTTCACTTACATAGGCAAACTACCATTTGCCATGCTCTGTCTCAAGGAAGACAAGATCGAAGTCAATACTGAGCTC